>NC_135000.1:9932783-19932783 GCF_051020985.1 Nomia melanderi | reverse complement strand
CTATAATTGTCCGTAAACATTGGAATTTGAAAATCTTAATGGAGTCAGATTCGCGATAAAAATATATAGTAACGAGGCCAAGTACATTATAAGCAGTATCGAACTAGAACGCAGAATACTAATATCGCTAGCACCATTCTTCCCGAGTTTACAATGAAAGAGGATCCGTAAATTACAGCGTGTTTACGGCCTAGACTAAAGCATTACCCAGAGAGCAATAAATGTCCACCGCGAGGAGAGCATCGCCTGTAGTGTGTACTCGGCTCTCCAATGATTCTTGCTGCACGAGCTATATGTCACCTAACCGGGAACGGCAAGAATCATTGAAGACGACCCTAGGTACCTACACACTTTACCCCGTGATTAACGTCAAGAGTTTCGCAGCTTTACTAATGCGACTGCTTCTCTTTCCTGGTAGTTGATAATCTTCCTAAAAGTGTCTTATCGATCACTTTTCCATCCACACTGACGCTCCGACCGAAATCGAAATAAAATCTTGCTCGAAAATATTCACTCTCATCAAAAAAGTAAGGGAAATGAAAAATTACACAGACTACCGTTCTTATCTATGATCACTTTTCGCATTTTCTTTCCCTTAATACTAGAAAATTTAGGAAATACCCAACTTTCCAGACGATCCAATAATTTCCTGTCAAAGCGAGAAATACAGGAGAGTAACCGTGTGCGACGTATCGTTCCAAAACAATCGTATTATTAAAACAAATCCCTCTGATCGCCGGTGAAATGAGAAGCATTGACTGAAATACTTGACTGTGCCGAGCGATAAAAATAAATGCGCGCTCTCCGTGTTCGGACGGGCAAGGAATTTTTCACGAAGTAACATCTGCCGACATTTGTATCCTTCGACGATACTCGGCGTTACTCTCCATGGCACAGACAAACCTTTGTAGGTCGGAAATAACCCCGTAGGGTCCGAGGAGGACACTGGCAGGAAAAGGGTAAGCGACGATATCTCCTTTCAGAGGATCAAGGAGAAAGGGTCCGAGAGTCAGTAAGGAAACGCCAAGGAAAAAGGAATTCCGACGGTTTCGCGGAAAGGCTTCTACTCTATCCTGCCTGCCCGCCATCAAGCCCCTAACCTCTAGCCGGCCTTCCGCCATTTTCGATCTCTCGCCGTTTTTCGGGCTAAGCGAGGGTACACGTGAGCGAAAATTTATTATGGCAAACGAGAAAAAAACCGCAGCACGCGGTTATTAAATCGGGACTTGGCGGCGCAACGTTTCATAAATTCGTTAGATAGGAACTTTACAACGATAATCTTGTTCCCCTCAAAACAGAGTCGGTTTACGAGCCCTCCGCCGCCACCGCCGCCATCACCGCCACCATCACCACTCGCCGGCGATTCCTCTGTTCCCCGCAATATCTGATTATATCGTTCCAAAACCGTTTGTGTAATGCGTGTTGCGTTTTCATCAGGAAACATTGCATTAGACGATCCGTTATTTAATTGTTTCCAACGCGGAACGTATATTCGATCCTTCAAACGCGAAGTTCGTGACTTCCCAGATTTTTCGTAGTCTATAAATTCCATTTATCTACATAATTAAACAGGACAATGAAAGTCCTTCACCGTTGACAGGTTAAAGAGCTTTCAGACGTTTAAAATGCGATGCGAACGTAATTACCGGCGGTAATTAAAATTAAGTGTTATAAGGAAGTATGAAGTGGCTTGCCCCTGCTACCTCGCACGATTAATTCGCAATAGAACGGGGATTCCGGGGATCGAAGATGGGGTGTCGAAGACCGGAGCCACCCCATTCAGCGACTATAAATCACAGAACGATTACATGTGTAAATATACTGCTGCTCACCCTTTGTGACAGCTGCACTTTTCGGAAATGTCTCTTACAATCAAGTTACGCGTGAAAAATCACAGGGGAAAACAAGCATAGTGTCACCTGAGGGGATATTGAACTATGGTTTATTTAATAGGGTGCCAACGACTCCATAGTCTAAAATTCTGGTATATGTTTCATGGTGAATAGGTTATATTTAAATATTTTGTTAAACAATTGTACAGCTTTCACACCTCAATGAGAACATTTTATACTATCCTCAAAGATGTTACCTTACAGACATGTTACAGTAATTTAATATTACTTAACATTAAAATTACTTTAAATTTGCAAAATGTAAATTTTATATTCATAATTTGGACGTTTCTTCATATTGGAGAATGGAAACAATAACGAATATGGAAATATTAACTACCTGAAAATTAATTTTTATATTGATTCCTTTTTATGATACGTTTCTGTTGCGGCAGTGGACGAATTCGAATTTTCTAGAATTTGTATAAATCTGTATAAAACGATGTATTACCTTTTACAAATTTTCCAATCCATTTTCTTACATTTCAAACTAACGATTATTACATCGCTGTGTCCTCGAACAAATAATGCCCAGATATCGCACGCATGAATAAATTTGAACTTTTAGTTCAAAATGGTGCGCGAACAATTGCTTGACAATTATTTCGAGTTCACCGGCAGAGATGTATGGTAATAAAGAATGAACTGTTCGTTTCAAACGCGCAAATTCCCTCTGATACGCATACACCTAATGCGCCCCGTCCATACAGATGGCGGCGCGCAGCAGAACGAGTTTAATTTATGCATTTTGTTCGTACCTACACGTAGGTCGAAATGTTGCAACCAATGGGAACGCGGACGGTACACGATCATATTTATATGTAAATGCGGTGTACGCGCGCGTCGGAGAAAAAAAAGAACGGGAATTGATGGGGCAGAGGGTCAAATCAAAACTTGCATCGTGATTACACGTGGCGGTCCGCTAAGCTTGCAAGCCGATAACATTGTTAATTTCATTATAAATATTCACCGACAACTGCTGCCGCTTCGATTTCCGAACCGCGAAACGTGTTTTCCACGTTCAACGAATTTTCATAGAACAATTTTTGTTTGTTTAAACGAATCAAATTCTTTCTTACTTTTTTGCCAATTTTTTTTATATTCGCCGAGGTATTCGAAGATGAAATTGTTGGCACGACCGAAAAAGATAGACTTATAGGAGCAAGACGCATTGTAACAGAAGCAATAGCTACAACAGAGCCGTAGCTGTCCCGATTTTTTCGCCAACAATGGAATTTCCTGGTTGACTGACGGCTCAGTCGCCGTCGATTCGACGGGTGATCACCCGTGAATTCCCCTTCTCCTTCGCGTCGCCTAAAAAGCTCACAGATGCCAAATGCGTAGTACATGGCGTTTCTAAAAACGTGTGACAATATTTAAGGATCAATTTTACACGTTACTTTATCCACTGCTGTATATTTAACGATTAAACTGTCGCACAGTGAGATATTCGTCCGATCAGGTCGGCCAAAAGACCATTTTAAAAATTGTATTTATACCAAAAAATTTTTGCTGTTTGAGATAGCTAAATATGTGAGGAACAATGTCCTACAAATGTTTTTTATCCTTGGAACACTTGAAAAATGCTGAACTACCCCGAAAGTTAGGCATTTCCAACTACGCGTTTTACTCTTAAAATTTCTCACAACACTTTCCATATATTTTGAAACAGTAGACCTATTTTTTTATATATGTACATGAAATTATATATAGTTTATATTAGTAAATTTATTTTTATATGCCATATAATTGCATTTTATTTTGTATTATTATATTATTTACATTCTCATATTTTCTTGTGAAAAGTCAATTAAAACTTGTCTTTAATTTTAGATTGAGCAAATACCCCACTGTGTATCATTTAAATGACATGCATCTCTTTGTCTGAAATCAAACAAAATATTTACAATAAATTGGTCTAAATTAAAAATATTTTATGAAGATTTATATAGATTTCATTTAATCAACCAAATAAACAATGAAAGACGTTAAATCTTTCGTAAAGATATGAGATGTGACATAAAATAACATTTTCACAATTTATATGGCAAGATTTGTCAGATTTTCTAAACAATAGAAAAACGAATACAGAACAAAAATAGCACACTTTGACACACTGGTCTTTGGATTTGAATTCCTTCTCCTTTATCAACATCTTTGTTTGCCATGCTTATTTTTCATCTCCTTGTGCACCTCCCAAGATATCCACTGATATTTTTCCCCTAGCGAATTGTCTACAGCCCACGGCAACAATGCGATTGCAAATGCTGATGAAAAAAACCGATGCCTCTTATCCATCTTTTTTTCTGTCTCGCCACCTTTTGTCTTTCATCCGCGAGATTTTCTTGGCTATGATCTTGGCGGCTGCGTCCCTCTAGCCTGCTGTCGCGACAAAACGACTAACGTGAATTTTCTCTTAAATCGAAAAGGAAGAAGCTGTCAGCAAGTATGCGTTCACAAGCACAGATATAAAACTGTGATAAAGAAAATAGGATATTGAAGGCCCTGTTTATTTTAAATATAATCCTCTAATTATATAAACTAACATATATTTTAATAACCTTAATTTAATCATAGCTGTGAGAAAAATTATCGTGTATGCAAAAAAATTGAATGTCTCCTTTAAATCAATTTCTATGTTACGTTTACTGAATGCATGATTGTGATCAGATATTTTATAGAAGTTTATGTTATATTAATTATTAAGACAGTCTATTTCATGGAAGTTCGTTTAAAGGAAGAAAGGACAGAATGTTTTGAAGCAAATAGTATTACATTTTACGATATTTCGTTAAACATAATAAGTTTATTTTCTCGCTAACTCTTGCCTCTTATTCGGATTATATTCGATATCCACGATGTTATTAATTATGGAAGCATGTAATTGAGTGCCCCATTATCGAAAACTAGAGTTACCCTGTTAGTAGTTGAAGATTAATTATTATTAAAGCTCGTTCGTCCCCTGAGTATTCTATGATGCTGAAGCTGATAGGGGATCCATCTAGCACTCAGGATGTATAAGTACTTCATTGGTAGAAGTTTTCTACTAGTTTTCTACTTTCGTAGAAGATTGCTATATTTTTGAATATTATTAGTGTACCCCAGAAAACACATATTACTTATGTTGAGATATTAAAAAATAGTGATAATCTTGTATATGTATATAATATTTTTTTAAGCAATTTTACTTTTTTTGCTGTACAAGAAAACCAATATTAATTATAATAAATACATATACACAAAATACAATTAGGTATTCCACTAAAATTAAAAATCAAATTAAAATGTTGTATTTCTTTAAAAAGAAAAACAATAAGATATAAATTAATAGTTTTACAAATCATTAATAAGTATGCAAATATATTGTAACAATATGAAAAAAACAAATTAATAATTAATTATCTATTGTATGACATATTAGTATTATATATAGTCTTGGTAGTTGTGTACTATATACATAAAGACCTATACTATATACATACATAATCTAATCGAAGTTACTTCTGCAGAGCCAAAAAATTTACGACCATAGAGGATGGCAACGCGAAAAGGAGCAACGAAGCTCACACGCTTATTAGGGATATGTGTGCCAACAAGTAAACAAAATGCAGCTAAAATACGCATAAAAACATTGGATTTTGATAGTCATCTCCTGATGGTACGTAAACATTAGTAATACTTTCATGAAAATATATTTGAGGTTATATTTCTTTTCTACTCATTACAGTATTTTAGTAAATTTACATTTGTTTATGCCTCTGATCCCGAAAAACGTTGTAAAACTGGTGATACGGTGTTAATACAAAACTTACCAACAAAGTTAACACGTCTTATTACTCATAAGGTACGTACTTGTTTGAGTATGTATATGAAATAAAACAATTAAAATGTTTTGGCGGTTCCAATCTTTTTATTAATATTCATAGGTTCTTGAGGTCATTTACCCATTGGGTGATATTACAGACCCTATAACTGGTAAAAAAGTAGTTGCAGGCAAATATAGGTACGTATATTACTTTTCAAGTTAATATTTAATTTGTTTCTAACATAATTTAATAAAATGTGTGGTTACAAATTTTTCATTCAATATTTATGAAAATATAGGGAACATATAGATGAAGATGCCAGATTGTTTGGAAAATTAGATTCTGCATTTGATTATGATAAGGCGAAGGAAAGAGGGTCATTAGAAGGTATACGAGACTTCACAGACAAAAAAACTTATATTAAATTCACTGATGATCCAAACAGAGATGAGCCATATGCAATAGATCCAAATTAAATTATAATACTTATCTAGTTTCTTGATGTATAATAAACAAAATTCATATATTAAAAAAGATAATTATTTATTATTTTAGACCTCAATACAATTGTAGTGTAGGTATAAAAATCTGGTTTCATTGTTGCATAGAAAAAAGTGTTTTAAAAATAGGAAGGTGTTCACATTACAAAATAATGTTATTTAAATTTTTAATTTTCACATAAATTAGTTCTTGTTCAAAAAGTGAGAAGGGAAACAACATTAAAGTAAAAATTTATATAAATTACATTATTAATCCTATATATGGTCTTTGTGCATATATTTTCAATTCAATAATTAAATACAAACACTTTCTTTGCATTCTTCCTTATTCAAATTGTACATTATTCTTTTATGCTCTCAGTGAAATTTCATTAAACTATTTGATTAAGACATTCTACAAATACAGTAATTGTTTTAAATATAATCAGTAATTGTTATTACTAAAATCGATCAATGTGAAATTTACAAATAATGTAATTTGATTAGTTTATGGATAAACAAACAATTTTGTAATAAATTATTCAGAAAGAAATTCTCTCTCGAGGGCAGCTCCCATTGCATTCCATTCTCGGTCATCTTCATTGTCCATTAATTCAAGATCATCAATTGAATCTTGAGAATTATCTCCTAAATCTAAATCATCGGGCAAATCTTCACCTCTTCTAAAACGAGTTACAGGATCATCGTCGTCGTCGTCGTCGTCGTCGTCGTCATCCATAGTATCTTCTTTACCACTTGATGAATCATCTTCACTACTTTCATGAGAAAATTTCTTTTTTTTTCTTACCGGTTCATTTGCATCATCTCCTATTGAACAATTACAAAATTATTACCTTATATTTATTTATATTAACTGAAATGAAAATATAAAGTACTCCTACGTTCTTCGTGCATAAAATCTTCAGAATCGGAACTCTTTTGTCGTGTTTCTTTATTACACTCTCCTATACCATCTTCGTCTTCAATGTCGAAAACAGGTGGTTCCATTTCTTGATCATCCATATCCTCTTCAACTTCTTTATCCATAATTTCTAACTCTTCCGGTGTAAATGACATTAGTGGGTTAATACTATCGGCAAAACTATTTTCTATCCTCCTTTCTTCTTCCTCAACACGTTCGGGGCTGCTACAATGTGGGGGTGGTATCCTAGAAGCTCGAGCCTAAAAATACATTACTTATTTAAATTAGAACGGAACGCTACTTTTATTTAAATTTATGATTTTACAAATATTACCATAATTATTGCATTACTTTTATAGAACCTATACCTTTATAGTTAGAGGAAATAAACGTTCGTCAACATGTTCCCAACGTTCTGCACAAGTCCAAAGCCAATCTGGGTTTACAATTTTTATATTTCCATTTTTCTTAGCTGTATTAACTTTAGCAGTACCAGGTCTAATAGCCACTAAATGTGTAGTTTTATCTGTCAAATCCTATTACATAATGATTTATTAAAATAAACAAAAAGAATATATACTGATCCAAAGATAAAAGTTACAAATTACTTGTGCTACTTCTGCTCCAAATGCTCTAGCAACTTTGTATGCTCGACTTTGTTGGAGTTTTTGATTAGTAGGTATTAATCCACTGAAAGTTAAATGCACTCCTTTCAATACTTGCGCTCGTACCCGTGGAATAATATCTCTCAATGATTTGCGCCCATTTTTCTTATCATAATTAGCATAAAATTCGGTATGAATCCTTCGAAGAATATCTTCTAAATATAGTAAATAATCATCATCATCTTCATCCGTAACATTATTTTCGGTTGACATATCTTTTTTTTTACTGTCTTGTTTTGTCTGTGTTGGTGGTATTTCTTTTTCTTCTAATATTTTATCTTTGTTTTCATCTTCTGTTTCTAATGTTTTATTGTCTTTGTTTAGTTCTTTTTCTACTGGTATTTCAATATCCTTATTTTCATCGTTTCCTTTTGACATTTTATCACTATTTTCAGTATTAGAATTAGAACCTTCATTTGTATTGTCCTTGATGTTGTCTTTGGTAATTTCATCTTTTTTTTCTTCGCTTTGACAAATATTTTCCTTATCTTCAGTCGTTTCCTGGACTTCGTTTTCAGAATTATTATCTACAATGATTTCTCTTGGTACTTCAGATGCACCATTTTTATTTGTTTCATTTTGATTCTCTTCTGTACAAAGTTCATTTGTATTTTGTAATTCAGGTAAAACGGGAACATCATTTTTTTCTAAACCTGGTGGCGCGTGTATGTCACCAGTATGTCGAAAAAAATGGTAAGGTTTCACTTGGACCAAATTACCACACCCTTGCCATACATCCTCTCTATCATCTATAATGCATACTAAATCATCTCCACATGGAAACAAAGCTCTGTTAAAATATAATTGAATTGTATGTAATTGTATTAGCTTAACAATAACATTCTTAATTATTTGATAGACAAGCATTATAGGTATACTTGAGATTAGCTGTCTTTGATGCAGGATCGAAACATTCATCCCTTGAAAGTATTCTATGAGAGAATAAAATTCCATCTTTGTCTAACAATCCTGCTACAGTATGTGCATAATTTCTTGCTCCAAATGTACATATGTGCAGTTCATATAAACGACTCATCTCAGAAAGAAAATGTCTAGTATTAGGCCTTAAACGGGTATGATACCACGGAGAATTTGGTCCATAGAGTTGATAATGATAAACATCCTTCAATGAAGAAAAAAAATTGATAAAATTAAATGAATCATTTTTATGATACGTACATAAGTAAATGTACCTTCATATTTGGAGGAACATTATCATTTGTTGTATGAACAATTGTTTGATCAAGATCAACAAGCAATGCTAATTTGCGATCATTCAAAAGACGTTGTTCATCTTGTTTTCCAATTTTTTCAGCTAATTCTGGGCATACTTTTAATTCTGGGACACTATGTACCATTGGTACACTAGCTTGAGATATTTGCACATTCTTGCTCTCTTTACCAACTCCTTCAACCCTTAAATCTACACCACATTCAGCACATAAATCCTTCATTACAGTAGGATGTCGACATCCTTCTAATATCATTATCACTTGCCTGAAATACTAATCACTGATGCAAATTTGGAAACAAATTATAAATTTATGAGAAATGATACAAAAGATCATATGAAAAGGAAATAATTTTTTACCGGGTTTTTTAATTAACAGAAAATTATATTTTTAAAATCTACTAATTTAAATAGTTAAATGTTTTTCTAAAAAAACTACATAACGCTTTTAAATTAACGAATCATGCGAAGTTAAGGTTAAGAAGAATGTATACCCAGGCTCAACAATATCCCCTTCTTTTGTCAATAATTTCGTGACACGACCAAATCGTGTGGCCCGATACTTTTTCTCAGGGCCCTTGACATCTTCGGTACCTGGAGTAATGTTCTGATATAAAAACAATACTCTGCCCGCTGAAACCATCGCATCCATTCGAACCCTCCATTTTAATATTTTTCCTGGTTGTCCACCAACTGGAAACGTGACTTCTATTGTACCCATAACTTTTTATCGGTGAACATTCAGATGTCAAAATATTATCTGCTATTGAAAAAAATTAATTTGCTGAACATTAAACTTCTAACGTTTTTGCGCGGGAGATGACATAAACACACTGATGTTCAATCTCATACACTAACAAAGCATGTATACATGCATATGTAACTCGTCATACTACATTCAGCATATAAACTTCATGTATTTACATAGGGAAAGTATAAAATTTCCCTAGACTATTTATTATGAATTTTATTCGTGTTATAAAGTTTCCTATATGTTTTAATTTGAAGTTAATTTAACCATGAACAGGGGTGTCTAACTTAATCCCCTCACGCTAGTAACTCGAAAACAGTGTTCTCCCACTACCTCTATTTAAGGAGCTGTCTGAACCACAGACGAGGTATAGGATAGACATAACATGCAATGTAAAATTTCGTTACATGTTTCCGGGGGTCCTAGGACCTTTGTACCACTTTTGTATCACGCCTTCTCATATCGACTAAGGCTAGTTTTGCATGACAGTGCTATAAATCACAGGTATGAGAATAAAAAATATTAAAATTTTAAACTGTATTGTATTGTATTTATTTAAAAAATGTATTGACCATACCGCTCATGAATACATGTGGCGGGTGCAGTAAATTGGTAGCGTGATAGCGCAATACAGGTTAGGTTATGGGCGATTTAGGTCTAACTGCTATGTGGTAACTTGTAATATTCTACAGAGTACATGCTAGTGACGGGTTTACAAGAGTTAGGGTGATGGCGGATGGTTTATACGTTATATGGAGATATTGTTTTCGCGTAGGAATCCAGTGATTACGGTGAGCTCTTTTATGTGTGGCTTAGATAGGAGGCACTCGGTACGCATGAGTAGTTGCCAACCCAAATGGTGTAGTTCGTGAATGAGAGTGGTTTGATATGACTCTGTTGGAGGACATTACCATATGCATGGTGGAGATCTCTAGCCAACAGACAAAGCTATTGGCCAGATCGCAGCCTCCACGTTGCACAGTCCGCACCGACGAAGGAAGCAATAACCAAAAGCATCTTCAAACAGATGCGTTTATTTCATACTAGGATTTCTTTTTTTATTCACTCTATTTTCTTTCTTAGTCTGTTAATTCTTCGGTATACGTGGCGTTTTCTTACATCACAGTTTAAGATAGAAATAAGTTACTTTTAAGTTAGCTTTAAGCCAGCGGTTTTCAACCTGGTAGGCGCGGACTATTGTCAGGGGAGGTGCAAAAATTTTTAATAAAAAGTGAATTATAGTTATTATTATTTAAAACGTGTCTATATTATTATATCTATTAAAAGATAGGGAGTAGTAGCATAGGTAGTAGCATAAAGGTTGGAAACCGCTGCCTTAAGTTCAAGAAAGAAAACATCGATCACCCGCCGTGAAAAAATTTCTTTTTTCAATATAGTATATAATTTTTCCAATACAATAAATAATTCTTGCTATCTTATGCATACCATAAATGTATATTCCGGTAAAAATTTTTCCGAAAATCTGAGCTTTAGACTGGTGGCGACATCCATGGTCAAACGCTTAAACAGGTAGACAAATGTTACCGATATGGGAGTTCACACAGAGTGACTTTGGCGCCACCCATGATAAAATGCTTGGACTACTAGACAGCAAAATTGGCGCGTTTCACAGGACGGAGATACCTTATCGTCGCGAACATAAGGTTACTACAATATCATCGTGTACAAACAGTTAAACGGGGCATTGTTTTCGATGGCGAAGTCAGAGATTTCGCGATTAACATCGGTAACTTTTACCTAGAGTTAAGTAGTCTGATTTTCTATGATCTTCTTTGATTTTAACAATTTTTTCACTTAGGATATTTAATGAACATATTGAGTTGATAGCATGAGAATAATCACCTTGTTATTATCATTATTATTATTATTATTATTCAGTATTTTCCTGTTTTATTTCTGTTTTATTAATTTCAATAAAATAAAATAAAACAGAGAAAAGCGAAACTTAAAATTTATTTTAATCTGTGATATGAAAAGTTGCTATTCCATACATATAAAAGTTACATCATCAGAATAAGTTCACATTTCAACAATTTGTGTCCATATATTAATTCTGACGAACTTTATTTTTTGACAGAAACACTAATTATTTAAATTTTTATTATTTGCAGGAGTTAAAATCAGAACTCAGAATGAGTTCACGTAGTATGAAAGTTCTTCTAGCATCATAAGGCTACTTCAGTTCGATGTGTTTACATATTAAACGCGCATTCCTCACTATTTAAATGTGTGAGTTTAACGCTTCACTTGAATTTAGCATATACAGTTTATTGTATAAGCATAAAAAAATAGGCGTGTTATTGAAATTAAAAAGAAATAAAAATTTTATTAAACATTTATGAGTGTTAAGGCTGCATTGAATTTAGTAACAGACAGGAATTTAACAAGTAATGTAATTCAAAGTAGTAAATAAAGTTTAAAATAAATTCAGTATAGATGTGTAGCGGTACATGGTTCATAGCTCGAAAGGTCGAGACGCTTGCTTGCAGATGTTAAAATGAAAGTTAAAATTGTTCAATAAAAATTTAAAAAACTGACACGTGTCGTTTTAGTAACATCCTAACGTTACAGATGCTAATAAATCGTTGTTCAAAGTATTTGAAATGACTAAATAATGATAAAAAAAAAAGGAGATCGTAAGTGGATGCTAAAGAAATAAATTGCCCAACTGAATTCTAAAACTGAAATTTGTTCAAGTGATTCCTTTTTCTTGGAGAGAAAAGAAAGTATTTATTGTTTTTTAAGAGATATTGTATCTTAAAATATTTAATAACTAATTTTCATTTCTAAAAGGTACAGACAGAAGTATTAAGTTTGTGATGAAAATTGGCTATATTTAAAATTAACGATGAGTGTCTCTTGTCGATGCTAAAACCGATTAATTTATCGTTTGTATGATAATTATCATCTGCTCTATCACCTACAGACGTTCTATTACCGACAAGGGTTGCTCTAGGAATACCTCGTCTATGGTTAAAGTCTTTCACTGGTAAATTATCAGTTGAGCACGGAGACTTGTTTATCTTAAGAGTAAATTTAATACACATACTTTTCTACTCGATGGTTGTAATGTTACTAGATACATTAACGAATATTGCTATAGATCTGTGTAATAAAAAGATTATCTATATTTTAATTTAAAATTCTTATTTCAATAAATATTAGTTTTAATATTATTTTTAAAGTAACATTACTGTTATTAAAATTAATATTAAAGAAAAGGAATGAATAAGGCATATTCAATTTCATATTGTCCCATTAGTTTAATTGGAATCTCATTTACAAGGAAAGTACGTTAGCAAAGAAACGTAAAGGTTCTTAAACACGATATTCAATATATTATTATTTTAAACAAATTGTAAAAGAGTAGAAGTCTTTGTTCATAAAGTTCAAAATTGTATATAAAAAAAAAAGTTCTATTAGTCGAATCTTTTAAAGTTCGATAAAATGTGTACTCCACATTTGGCTATTAAAAAATGCTTAATTCACATAAAAACACTAAAAGCGATTGCGGTTGTGTTAATTCAATTAGATTTAACGAAAAGGATTGAATGAGAACAACATTCATTCTAGCTGTGACTTATTTATTTTCTTACATAGTTTGCATATCTGAATGTATGTTACGGCTAACAAATTCCGACGTTTCTACACTATTCGCAATTGTTATACAAATATTATTTCATGTGCTTTAAAGTTTTTAGGCAAGTAAATCCCAAATACGGTACTGGGATCCTCAGTTGGAGGTGAAGTGCTACTGGGATTCTCAGTTGTAGGTGTAGTGTTACTGGGATCCTCAGATGAAGATGAAGTGGCACTGGTTTCCTCAGTTGTACCGGTACTGGGAGGCTCAGATGAAACGTTACTGGGATCCTCAGTTGTAAGTGTAGTGTTACTGGGATCCTCAGATGAAGATGAAGTGGCACTGGTTTCCTCAGTTGTACCGGTACTGGGAGGCTCAGATGAAACGTTACTGGGATCCTCAGAAGTGCTTGTGGGGATAAACGCGTCACAACCATTGCTTTCGTCACGTACTATCCAATCGCATACTTGTAATTTGGGGTTGAAATAAAGTCCACTAGGACATCCCAACAAAGTAGGTATGCCATTGTTGCAAGAATAAAAGGTTTTACAATTAGCCGGATTCGGAAGTAAAGTGACTAATGCTCCATTGACTGGTGGACACCGCACGGCTTCAGAAACGTGAATTATGGCCGTTATGGCAAATACGGCAAGAAGGACCACGTTTATTCCTGAAAATGTAAAAACAGTGTTGTTTAGTATCATGTAAACATGCTAATTTTTTAATTATGTATGTTTTAATACGAATAGAAAAATCTTATTCTTCTATTTAAGTGAAAATTCTTATATATCTATGTATTTATGTATCTTTGAGGTTTGCCGAAATATCTTTGTACTTGTTTGCACACTGTATAATGAATGTATAGACATGAACATATAATAATTAATAACTTGATAGAAATATATACGTTGGATAAACAATTATACATTCCGTCATAAGCATTCGAATGACTTTAACACTTTGACTGCCACGAGAATTTTGAGCGTTTTGTATAATACTACTTATTCTTTTATAGCAAAAGCAAATGGTGTTAGTAATAATTATTAGCGATTTGGAATCGTGGTTTTTACGTTATACTGTTATCTAATTATTTACATTACTAAATATTTTTATTCGACACCAATCTTTTTATTGTAATTCGTTCCAAGGAATTCGGAAGCTGCAGTTATCGGTGATCACCATGATAGTCAACGCGTTAAACGTCGAAAAATGAAAACATTAAATTAATTTACATTTAAGTGATCCTCATCACTATAACCATTCTCTATTCTGAGCTATTTTAACGAGTTAAATCAATTTTCTTAATGCTACTACAGGATAAAAGTAATTATATCATTGTAAAGAGTAACACAAGCTAATATTGGACATTTCTATTATCAATTGTGGGTAAAAAAATAAAATTTTAATCATTCGAATATTTAAGAACATTTTGATCTTCACTTTAGCGTTGCGTCACCTTTATAAATTCTATATGCAACTGAATATGAATTAAGTGTAGGTTTACTTGTTCAAGAGTTCAATAATGCTTCATTGGTACAATTCTGAAATTTATAGCTATGAAAGCTGTATTAACTGCTAAGATATTCTTTTGAACAACTCGTTCTCTGCCAGTTCATCATTACTAACAAAGAACACACGAGGTCAAATAATATTGTTTGAAATAAAACGCGATAAAGAAAGAAATTGATTTATGTAACATAATAAAACCGATGTTACCTGTTACAGTATTTAAAAATAGTTTGCAAAACTCGAATGAATCGGAAACGAGTCCCCATGATTCGATCGTCACGGGGACATCTTAGCATTCATGTATTTTCATTCGGGGATGAAAACGAAATTGTAATTAAATGATTATTGCATGGAGAAACTTACCCTTCATAGTACTGCTTGTTACGTCTGTTCGTCTCAAATGCAACTACAACAACTGTTATTGCGAATCGAGATCAGCAATCGTTTTTATACACGAGACCCAGACATTTTACAGTATAAATCAATGCCAATCGATAATTTTATCACATTTCACGTCATCTATTACCAATCTTAGAAAAATGTTGTAATAAAGATTATTTAAGAAAAATGTAAGAAAAGTACTGTTCTGCGTAACTTTTCCCGTAACAGTAGATTAGATTACTAGATACCCATTTCCACGTAGGCGTCTCACTATTCACTAAGAAATTGAGATATAAACATACTCATGATATTGTTTCATTTAATAACGGAAATGTTAAAACAGTGAAGTACGACAGACAGAAACAATTTGAGATAATAGAAAATTCTTTCAAAGACGTATGGTATGGCCGCAATGATGAACAAATCGACGTAATCAGATAAGAGTAAAAATAATTTCATAAAATTCATATAATTCATAAAATGTTTGCGGAAGAAAGCTTTCCTTGAAAAAGACTTTTTCAATTTAGAATTCATAAATGAGTTTCTGATTAAGATGAGACGAAAAGGAAATGAGTAATCGATAGATAGACTGTTTTTTATGTGCAATATTATCTATTAGATGGTATTCATGTGCTGTCAATTTGTGAGTTGCTTTTCAATTAATTTTTGGTTTATTTAATTTAATTTACGCAAATGTGAATTTGCATAACGATTTACAATCTATATTTAGCATTCTGTACTTTTACTAATTATGCAATTTATTTGATGTAGTTTATGACATATTGATATATTTTACAATAATATTATAAAGAATCTCCCCAACTTGCGGTACACTAGAAAATTAATTCAATATTTATATGAAAAAGGAAGTTGATTTTAGTAATTCATTAAACACACGTAAGTACAACTGAATATGATTTATCTTTAAATCTAACCGTTTTATTACTTAATCGTAATAATTGATACATCTAAACGAGGAAACATTCTGTGAAAATAGTTTGTAAATTATTACATATCTAAGCTGTTCTTTTCAGCTTTTAAAAAATCTTCATTACAGAAGATTAAAATTTTAATTTATTTCCTCCCATGTTCGTAAAACGTAGTCCGTAATGTAATTTGAATTGTCCGTTGCGTTCTTTCATTCAATTCTTTATGTCTTTGAAGTTCACTGTCTAAATCCTAGGAGGTCGAGGAGCTTAAAAAAGGAGCTTCCCTCCCTTTGACGTTGAATTTCACGCAAGGCTAAGTTATGCGAAGATGCTTCTTGTTTAAGCGCAAATTGGGTTTGCTCGATGTGAAGTAAGAGCCCTCGCGGGCCACAAAGGTCCTCGTCCTTGAAATTAATTCGCAAAAGAGACAAAGGAGCATTCCCGCTCGTCGTCGAGCATCGTTCAAGCTTTACGGTTGACGAACTGCTGCTACACGGTGAAGTAAATATTAGTCAAGTGAAATTGGGAATAAGATTCGATACACAGTAAAATAGCTGTCAAAGTTCATTGCGATTTGTAAAATCATACATTCTTGAAAATAATGAAATTTATCAGCATTTGATGATTGTATGGACCAGGGAATTTCGTATAGTCAAAAAAGAAACTTTGATATTAATGATTAAATGTGAACGAATTAAATATATTTTGATAAAAAGTGAATTGTAAAGTATCCATTAATATTCTCTTCGATCTTAGTTATCGAAGGTAGTGTCGGAGAATATTATTTGCTAGTATTGTTTGTTCAAATATTTTTCTTTTAAAATATTAATATATTGAAGTACCAAGAAATATTTGTATTTGATCACTAAAATCCAAAGTCAGTCTATGGTTCGAATAATTTCTGGTTTCGTCTAAATCCTTCTAAATGTCATCGTTTATTTCGTCATTTCCGGTATATGTCGTGTTTGATTGATTTTTAGTAAATCGTTCGAGGTTATATGGCAGAATTCTATCGTGCCGGACGCCGACGCACCTATTGATTTTACAAGAGAGGGAGAATGAACGAGAGGAATAAGGGAGGGTAAGGGGGTAAATGTGGTCCGACAGTCTCTTCTGACCAATGCAGCTTCATTTCCTAGAAGCGTCCACTTACAAATATTCTTTTCACATTACTCGATATCATTTTCAGAACAAGGGACACTTGTTAAAACACTAATTAAACTTTGTCGAATAATGCGTATGTAATTAAATCCCGACTGTCTTGGACGGAACATGGAGAATTAAATAATTTCATTTCTAACTTCTTTGATGTTATTAAAAGTATATGAACGTCTTTAGAATCCAAATAATTAAAATAATGTGTAAAGTAAAATTTTGATATGGGAATATTCAGTAACTATATTTTGAAGTACAATGTATGAAATTCAAGTCGATGTAAAATATGAAAAAATATTAATCATTGATTTAAATGGTTTAAGATTGGATAGCTTACGGATTAGATTTTAAAGTTTATATTTTAGATCCTCTTTTTTCCTTTTATCACCTACTCAAAGCTAAGTATTATATATGTTTAATAAGAATAATTTATTTATATATATAGAATAGCAAGAATATTATTAGTTTTAACGAATAATTAAATTTAGGCATCTTGATTGGATTTGTAACCGAATAATTCAGGAGTTCTCATCTAAAATTGATTTACTCTGATTTCTTCATGGTAATAAAAAGAATATCTTCATATTCTGCCCTCGTGACGAGTACAAAGGACGAAGTTAAAGTAGGGAAAAACAAGAGGATCGAAGGGATGAATCGTCCGTTGTTTGTGGATATCCGGAATGAAGTGGTCGTCCTGGTCGAAGACGAATACTCGGGTAATCCTCCGATATACGTGAGGAGAAAATCAGATTTCTTAAACGTCAGAGCCAACCTAGCGAATTCAGGAATTCAAGCTGGCCGGATGAAAAATTTCCAGGGATTTTTTCTGTCTTAAGCCCCTTCACAAATTGTAACGTACTGTTTCTATCGTAAAATATTCACTAAGTAAGGGTGAACAGCATTTATTTTTATAAAAGGTGACAAAGACACAGTGAATTTAGTTATTTCTGGAATTATGTGGTCTTGATTCATAAACATATTCCATTGGTAATAGAATACTTACATTACTCACAATTAGTGTTTTGTAATATTAATATGAATGATATAGTAAAATGTAAATGATACGCTTAATTGCTTTAGAATTAACAAATTTATGAATGTTTCAATTTCCTACATACCTATTGTATGTCGTTCCAATTAAGTTGAGGTAACTAAAAAAAAAGATCAATGTAATTTTCATTTCATTTTGAAATTAACAAAATTTTCAATAGAAAAATTAAATTATTTAATTATTGTTTGTATACGTTAGTTGATAAAAATATCATTTTATATAAAAGCATTCATTGTAGTGAGAAAATTTATATTTTCACTGTTTTTATGCAACTCAAAACGTCCCGAAGTTACTTTATATTTTTTACGCAATTCCGGCATATTTAATCATTCGCGCTGTTAATAAGATGAAATATAATTCACGGACAAATTACGAACGCGATTTGTGAATATATTTTCCCACCGCTAATTATAATTATTTAGCCAGCGTTTGTCGAACAAAAGGCTGGCCTGGATTCCCTGTTTGTTTTCAATCGAATCGTTCGTGACCGATGAATCCGACAAAACTCCGAGATACGTCAGCATAATTGTGCCCGCGCTTAATTTAAATTCGCGATGATAATCGATGGTCATTAAACGAGCGTCACAACTCTGCAAGAGAAATAGGTACGTCGCCGCTTTTGGTTTTAATTTAACTTAACGGCTGAACGATTCAACGTGATTTGTGCGAATACGCGGCTGCCAAGCAAACGTATCGAATCCTTTCCCGATCGCCATTGGAGTCGCCGCGTTCTTTAAATTTTATGTAAATCAAATGTGTTTGTTAGCATTATTATCAGTTATTCCTTTTTCATAAAATTCGAACACGCATCGACTCGAACTTATTCAACCGTTCTAAATCATTTCATACAACGAATCAAACGGATTACTTGAACGTATGAAATAAGAGAAGAATCGGATAAAACCTAGCTCACTGAGCTTTAATTGCAGTGTGTTTTACTACTGTACGCATACTATAACATTTCAGTTCTTATCGCGATATAACAAAATTTAACGATTAGTCTTAGAAAATACAAAATGCTTAAAGAAATCACTACCAAGAGCAATATTACAACAGTAATTAATTATTTACTTAATCTCGTGGTAACAACAGTGTATAAGTGGCTCTTAGAAATATATAAAAATCCCCAAAAAACCGTTATCCTCAGCGTCAGATCAACGATCGACTAAATTATTTCTCGCAGAAACCCATTAACTTTCGATTCGCCTTTTTTCGGGGGCCGACTCATGAGGCCGGCAGAGGCTGTAGTTCCCGTTTCACGCGAAACGATTTGAGAACCGTCGCTTTAAAGCCCCACTTATCGAACGCCTAGTTGGTATGATAATGTAATAAAATAAATGGAGGTTGCTGTTTCCGAGCGATATAGACTCTGCCGGTCGTCTTCGTTCCGCCGGCTGCTCCTCTCCGTTCGAAGCACGGAGAACACCCTCTTCCTTCTGTCTTCGTCGGTCTCCGCCACTTTCGATTCTTCCGTCTCGTTCCGTTGGACCGTCGTCGTTCTAGCTCGTCCCGGCACCTCACTCTTCGACCCACTCAGTTTCATTTCAGCCAGCCCTCTTTCACCGCTAGCTCCCTCCCTTCCGCCCCGCCAGTGACGGAGGGGGTTGAAACGAGAATCGAGACGGTAGAAGGGAATGGAGCTCACCTCGAAAGCGAAATACAACAAGTCCCGCCGCCATTGCTGGGTCACCCTTCAACAGGAGTTTTGTCGTTGCGTGGGTGGGGGTTTGACAGCCCTATGCGACGTGTCACCCCCTTTCGACCCCGACCGCCTGGGTTCACGGAAGAAGTGGGGATCGAAAGAGGATAGAGCGGGAAAGGAAAGAGAGAGGGAGGGAGAGAGACAGCAAAGAGGAATCGAGGGAGTAAGATGCATTTATCGCTGGAAGAAGGAAGCAGGACATGTGCCTAGACCGGAAGAGGACAGCGAGAGGAATAGGGTTAACGCTTGGAAGACGGAAAAAGAAAGAGAGAAGCAGTTTGTCATCGGGTGAATAAAGGGGCGGGAGGAAGAAAGAGATACCTGCGGCCCGTTGCAGAGCGACGGAGGAAATAGATCGAAGGGTTGGGTGCAGTTTATTTATAGGGAGAAAGCGAGTCGAAGATGGAAAAAGAAAGCGAGATGAATAATACACGGGGAGAGGGATGAAGAGAGAAACGGGCAGGGAGAGAGGTCGAAAACTCCGCCCCCGCATCCGCAAAAGCGAGTCAATACTATGACCACCCATCCTTTCTCCTCCGAATGCCCTCTCGGGCAACCTGCGCCGCCTTTCTCCTCACCCCTTTCCGCCTTTGTGCCACGGGATATCGAAATTCGTTACGTGCCGTAGCGAGGATCCTCGATTTGAAGATTCCCGGCGCGGCGTCACGAAGCAAACGCGTGTTTTCGGCTGGCATCGAGTTCCGAGTCGAAATCGGTCGCGACCCGAACGAAGTTGATTTGCATCGATCTGTGAGTATTTTTATGTTGTACATAAGGGTTTTTTGGTTTCTTTTGTAGATTTCGGGATTAAGTAATTTTTGATCGGAAAACTAAATATTCGTTTTTATTCTATTGTTTACTTTATATTCATGTATAGGTATTTATACTGCCTTCGGAAATTCATCTTTTTTGTTAGCTTCTGTGCAATTTTTACCAGACGAAGGCCGAAAGGTATTTTCAATTAAAATTCGATTGCTATCACGTTAGGAAAATATTGGAATATTTGTTTCAGTTTGTCAGGAATATTTGATGAAGCAATTATAGTATTTGTTGCTGGGATTATAAGTATGCGTGTGTAATTATGTATTAGTCCATAAGATTGGCTTCTTATGATAACAAAGACATAGCATTTGGAGCGAATCGGATATCTCTCATTTTTCAGTTTCTTGCGTATGAAACGAAGATTTTTAAGTTTTTGAACATTTTTTTACTGATATTGAAGTTGAATATATATTAATAACAAATCTAAGAAAAAAAGTGTTGATTCTAAGTTTTAACTATCAGTTTCTCACTGTTAAATCGGAAGTGGTCTGATTCGCCTCGGTCTACCCTACCAAGATCCTAGAAAAGATGCGTGCAACCGAATAACATGGAGGGTCATTTTCAAAGAGTCCCGAGTCGAAGAAGTATCCTGGTTCGAAAAGTATTAAGGGTGTCTCACCCCCAATGCCGGGGCGTTTAACTCTCCGATTGCTTTGACAACTTAAGCAGGCCCTTAAACCTTGCTCGAACCTCGATGTAATTTATAAGCGACCGAGGGGGTAATTCCGTTGGGGACCGTCAAACTGCCATGTGGCAAAACCCCCGAGGGAAAGTCAGGGATTATACGGTGATAAATAAATATGTACGTTTATGCAACAACCACCGTGACTCGGGGAAGGCTGTACACATCGGACGCTAACAGGCGTGTAGCAAGTCAAATTTCGATTCGCCGGGATTCTCCGGGCACCCTCCATTAAATAAACAGAAATTAAAGCTATTCGGGGTCGCGATCTCTGATATTTGTCAAGAAAATAGATTCGAGTCATCCTTGATACATTGGAAGGTCAAGGATCGTGTGCCTTTATTTATGTGAAAATTAATTATTCTATTTTTTTTCTGTTATTTATTAATGTCTCTAATGTTATATATTTTGTAAAGCGTATTACGAGTACCAGATAAATGATGTTTGAGATTCTCGAAGCTTTTTAATTTGTAGACATTGCTATCGATTTATAGTGTAACACTACATTGAAAATAGTGAAATAAGGATTAATATTTTTGGCTAATGTACTTTGTACGATTTAAAAGGGACAGTTTTTGACATAGCGTATTGTGGGAAGGAAATCAATCTGGCAGAGTTACTTACGCACGGATAGTTTTATTACAAGTAGTTACGTAATCGTTACAATATATGTCACGTGATTCGGTATCTAGACTTTTACAGCAAATAGTATCACAACATGAAATATACAAGAAAAGCACAGACGAATACTTGTCTTTACAATTGTCGTAAAACTCATACCTATTACTCGTACATTCAAATCCTTACATTGAATAATACAAGAAGAAAACTGATAGAATAAACAGAAACGTGAAAATCTCTATCTCCCTCGAGTCTAAAACAAAACTTCGTCAGACTTTCGTACAAAATTGTTTCGAGGGCGTTTAGAAACGATGAACAAAACGATTTGGTCAACACGTCGAACCTAATGTTCGGTAAACATTTCTATAATAAATAAATGTGTGTGTGTGTATATATATATACATATACATACATATATATATATATATATATATATATATATATATATCTATTATTCTTAAATCGCGACTGAGAATCTCTCTCGTTCGCCTTAGATACCGTTGAATTGTTACCTATATACTGTATGCATCGATGCGTTACCTTTCTCGAAGTATCCATCGTTAGTCGATCCCGATCTAGCGGGAAAACGAGATCACCAGATCGCGGATCGTGAATCGAAGGGTCATGCTTGGGGCTTCATCCTTAGGCCAAACCTTTCTCAATCGTAGAAACGATCGACTACAATTGATCCACCTCAAACATTTGGTCGGCACAATACTTTTAATCGTTCCCTAATCTTGCAATAGTCTCTTCCACAACCAACGAATATTTTCGTGACGACACTGCACACCACTGCAATGGTTCCATCGAATGCAAATCTTCGTGTTGTGCACTTCGTATTAAAGAAGTCAGTTCGATAATGAAATCCTTATTATCATAAGTTCTTGGTGATCCGATCGATTGCGAGTAGGGTGCCCTAATATCTTCCAATGTCGGACAGTTGGTGTCGTCTAAATATGAATGAGTTAAATGCATCACAGAAGTAGTTAAACATTTCCATTGGAAAGTACTCTCGATACCACGAAGTACCGGCGGAATTTCACTTGCTTTTCAAGCGGCACTACACGTTGGAGTATCAATTCTTCATAGTAGTCAGAAAACCTTTTGAATGGTCCTGGTTCAATGGATGCTTCTAATTTTTGTACATGTCGCACAAGACTTTCTCCATCGGCGTGTTGCCGATCGTTCTGTGAAAATATATCAACTCTACACGCGACGCCGGCACTGTCCTCAGCAACGGTAACAACAGCAGCAACCTGCCGAATCGCGCCGGGCTGCCCGGCTGTTGAGCTCTGGCATGTTGGCCTAACATCACTTGCGCTTGATCCTGCAGATTTTCTATTTGACTCGAGTCCTTCAACCCACGAGTTTCTGTAACAAAAATTGGAATCCCCGTTTTGGGACATTTAGACAAATCACAGTTTTCGAATGCTTCTCAAACGGGAATTTGTTATTGGAAATATACTGCTAATGCAGCATAAACCTTCATGGAATGTTAACGTTCATCATTTTAATTTGTTCGGATATTTTTATTAAAAAGTCGTTATTCAAATCAAAATATTTTTAACTCCTTGATCTACAATATCGTGCCAGACTCATGGTGAAGATTTCTAAATTTATGTATGGATTGTAAATATATTTCTAAAAGATTTATAAATATCACTTAATTTTTCCAAATTTGAATTGAATATTATTTTTCTATTATTAATTATAATGTTTCCGAGTAAACATAGATATAGAATAAGTGTAGAATTTTCTTCTTTTTCTAATGAATTATGAACAATATCTTTGTTGAATTGGGGAAGAAATCATAGGACAAGAGGTTAACGCAATTGATTTGATGTTTTATCTATCATTTATACTCAAATCGTGAATTGTATCAAGTTGAGCGCAATCGATGCTAATCCTCAAAGTGATAATTACGAGCTGGTGTTTATAAGATATCTATTTAGATTTTTCATTTAAATATAATGATTGTAAATCACTTTAAATGTTCTAGATATTTTATTTGATTGTATAGTATAAAGTGTATATGGTTTGTTTATAGTTTTCGCAAACTGAGGTTACTTACCTGGTCTGAACAGAACGATGGCCTTCATGCAGGCAAACTCTGCAGGATCGACCATGACAGCCTTGTATCGTTGCAAAGTATCGTGCAAATGCCTTACATCCGCTGCCACCTGACTCGGTTTGCCCGTGGTGGTCTGCATGTGAATTCCGGTATGCGGCTGTGGTTGTGGCGACAACGTCAACGCAGTCAATTCTGCCGAATTGAAAAGGGGCGACGACTCTAGTGGAAGGCACCACTGTACTGCGTTTAGAAGGAAAAGTTCGGACCAGGCTTCTTCAAGAAGTATCACCTGTTACAAATATAAGATGATACAATTTATTAAATATTTTTCTAGTCGCTTTCAAGTTTCTTCTTAACCGTAGAAATGAGGTCAAAATTTATACTACTCTGTATACGATGACATATCATACGACTTTTGAATACTTTGTTGGGAGAATTCATATAACTCACTATATCAGAACTATTTGATAAATGTTGTTCAATAAAATATGAAAATTGTTATATTCTGATTTGAGATTTAGAGATTTGGGATATTAAAATGCTTTAGACATACCTGATCTCTAAAGGGTAAACTTGCGAAAGACGGAAGATTTTTCGCCCACTTGACGGCCATAAAAAGTAGCCTCGCGCTAGTTTCATAAACTGTCTCAGCACTAGCCGGCGAGTACAATGATGGGATCACAGGCGGAAGTTGCGTGCACCCGCTTCTTTGAGGCGTCAACGGTTCCTCGTTAGTCACGTCTATGCTATCCTCGGATGCGTTTCCTGGTTGAAAAGTTCATTGGAAATCTTGTTAAAACGAATCTAAAAAGACCCAAGCTTGAATGAAGAAAATAATCATTTTTTTAATAATTTCATACCCTTATTTTCTGCTTGTATTAATTGCGTTTTGGTTGATGGAAAATAAATGATAGTTTAAACACGTTACATTTATTATTATTTTTAAGTGATTACATGCTATATAGAATTTATTCAATTTTTTTGACAGTCTGTTGGAAATCATAATAAATTACATTTCGGTGTATATAAATTTGATAGAACTCATATAATAATGTTTACATATATATATAGCTATCGACTGTTTATTTTTCATCAACGTGATGTTTCGACTAGTAAAACTTATTTTAACGAATAATTAATAAAACATGAAGCCATCGATAACTACCATCCTCATTATCCTGTCGAGGTGGCGTCGGAGGGTTCACCGAATTCGTCGTCGGCGCAACAGTGGGCAAAGGCAATGGTGTTGTGTATCTCGCCATAGCTAAAGACACAGGTGGCCTGAAACATCATATTTATTCAGAATTTTAATCAAACACTTCTCTATCCTGTTTTCTTATTTAAAGGTCTTTGCCTACGGTGGTCACGGAATATTTCAAAAGAACAGCGTTTGTTCTTCCATACAATTTTATTTCCAATACGCCATCGGTATGAATATTTTTTTAACAAAGTAGTGTTCGTAACGTCATGCTTGAAATAAAACTCGTACAAACGTATCAAACGCAAACATTGAATTCGCACTATTAATTAGCGATTTCGTTGCTGGTTGTGTAACAGAGCGCAGTCGAAATCAGCATCTATCGATTCACGACTCGCGGCAACTTTAATTTGTTCGCACGCCCAGTTTTGTTTGCATACATGCAACGTACGCCGCGTAAAAATTCCGTATCGCCGAATTTTGGGTAGGTAGATGGGTTAAAATAGGTCGCCGAGTACGGTGTTATCGAAGGCAACTTCTTCACGGTATCATCGAAAGGTAAAACGAAAGAGCAGATGACGGTGTGTGATAACATTACGGTTAGCGGAAAAGCGGATCAACAGAGAGGAAGGTTAGTGCATTATAATCTGAACGAAAAGATTCGAGCGTAGCGTCATTTATATTTTCTGTATCACTAAAAGTAGATTCATTAAGACGTGAACAGCACACTCGACGAACACATACAAAATATATCGCTAAATTCACATTTGCCAGGGTACAAAACGTTTGAACTAAACAATCATCGCGTCATGTGCAGCCAACAGGAATGTCGCAACAATCACAGAAAGGTCGGCGCGGCGTCAGTCGTCCCGACGAAAATGGCGGTACCGATCGGCGAGAACTTCGCCAACAGTTACATGGAGCTGTGCAAGCAGCAGCGGTTGCGCCCGCTACCTGTCATCTGCGTGACGTTGCCTCACAGTTTGGACTTCACCACCGATCGCGTGAAAATGGACGACTGGGGTCCAATTTTGAACTCATTGTCCCTCGATCGCAGTTTAAGGTCTATCTGCGTTCGTAGTAGGTACCAGTGTCGCAAGTCTTTGGAGGAAATTAACTCCGAGGATAAAGCCAGGACTATGGGCAAAGCGCCAGTGGTGTTGTCTCGTTATCTTCTCGAATGGATGTCCCACAGCGTCGGCCAGTGCATCCGAAACTCTCCGGTGCTAACCAATCTGGAGCTAGAAGGCATTCCGTTTCCACCGGATTGCCTCACTGTGCTGTGTGTTGGCTTGTCTCACACCCAAACGCTGCGCTACCTGTCCTTCCAGCGCTGTTACATCGGCGACACCTCCTGCGAGGTGCTGTGCCGCACTGTGGCTGACATTCCGAGCATCAGATCGCTAAATCTTAGTTCCTGCGACCTGACGTCCAAATGCGGGCCAGCATTAGCAGCAGCGCTGTCCAGGCAAAAGCTGTCGCTCTACCACGACACCTGGAAGCAATCGTTGCGCTACCAGGAGCCGAATCTTGAGGCGATGCCAGGATTACGACGTTTGACGCTGAACGATAATCCCCAATTGGGCGACGTAGCCGCGAGCGAGCTGATCGAAGCCATAAGAGATAGTCTGTGGCTGAAAGCGTTGGACATGCAGCGTTGCGGACTGACCGACAGGCTCGTCAAAGACCTCTTTGAGCTGTTGAATCACAACACCACGCTGATCGTGCTCGACGTCAGGCAGAACGCGAACTTGAACGAGGATCTGGTGAAACACATCATGAAGAGGTTGGAGAAGAATAATGCGGACACTAAGTCTGAATACAGGTGGCTTGGTTCTTCCGAACAAAATAGAAGAGTGTCTTCGGCAGGTAGTAGGAAGAGAATAGTAAATGAGAACAAAGCATTGGCGAGGCCACGTAGCGCTATGACGGAGTACGCTAAGAGGCCTTACCAGGTTCCACCTAGAAATGTTAACAGTCTGATGAACAACGCGAAGAAAACGAAACTGAGACCGCACGTTCCATCGTATAAGAACCCGAGCGTTCAACGGCGACAGCAAGACCCGCAGCAGATCGTGCAATGCGTGCAGACGAAGCAGAAAGTGTCCCTTCATTTGGATCTTCAATCTCATATTCAATCGGTTATGGGCGAGGCCAGTGGGAACACCGTGAGTAATCAGACTTACGGTGGCAACGTTCAGCAGGTGACCGACAGGACATCTTCAAACCACATGTCCACAGGTCAGAATACTAAAGTCGACGCAGCGACGCAAATGGCGGACGGCTTGGACCTAGAGAATTCAGACAGGATAAAATTGGTCCAGGTTCAGTTAGCAGAAGCGAAGGCAGAGCATGAACGTCTGTTGGAAGAAACTAGGCACAGTGATCTTTTGCTAGCAGAGGAGCGCAATCGTCGCGAGGAAGCAGAGACGAAGCTGAACGCGATGAAGAAGGATTTTATCCAGTTGGAGAACGCTTTGAAGGACAAGGAAAAGGAAACGAGCGGATTACTGCTGATCAGGCAACAATCTATGGAGGAAATCTCCAGTTGTTTCGAGCGTCTGTTGAAGATACTGGACAGCGTGACTAATAATCCAAGCAGAAAGGACACAGCTGTAGCGACTTTCGTTAAAGACGACATAAAGAGATGCATCAGCTCTGTCATTCGACACACCAAGTCGGAGAATCTGCGACGTGCGTTTGCAGTAAACGTTGACGAGGACGAGTCGATTGGCTACACCGAGCCGATGAAGAAGTTCGCCAAGTCGGAAAGCGACATGAGATCGACTTTGCCGCCGATGTATCTGGAGAGAAACATAGGAGACAGCCCGGACATCGGTTCGCCCTCGCTGGACGCCAGAATACTGCGCCACGAAAGGGAGTTGATGTCTCCCAGGAAGAGGGCGAGGGCGTTGTTCGCGCAGATCGTTCACGGGGACGCGGTTGTGGAATTTTCTACCAATGAAGATTAGAAATTGTGAACGTTAAACGTTCAAGGGAATTTTTAATTTTATAGAAAAAAATATTTATACGTATATATGCAACTCTGTGCAGATAAAACACAAGTAATCGAGTGGACCGTTGAAACAGCGTAGAATAAATGTAATAATTGGGTAGGAAATGTAGAGAAACGCGTTGGGAGGAGGAAAATTGATAGATCGAGATATACCGATCTTCTGACTTTCTCGGAGCAATCCGAGAAGATCCAATACGAAGTATTACATTGAGCAGGCTTTTCATTGCGCGTCAAAATGTGCCGCGAATCGATGATAATGATCGAGTCGCAGTGTAAGCTATTTATATTGTTTCATTTTTCTTAGCTGGATTATTGTAGACTGAATAAACGTCATTTACTATTTCTAAACGGCGTTGTTTTCATTCGTATTATTGTGCTGGCCGGATTTCCTTCGTCGGGTATAAAGGATATTACCGGGATTGTTCCCTATTGTATTCCGCTTTTCAGTAGATTTTCTTTAACGTGTAGACCACTGCGGAGTCTTATACAATCACGAGTATATATGGGATAAGCTTATGTAACTTCTAAATTTCTCGAACGTGTAACCATAAGCATCGACTGCATAGGAAAGTAACATTTGGATTTCATGGAACTATGTGACGCGACGTCATGCAAAATACATTTCAAAAATATTTAACGATTGGAGTGTCTGGGTCAGGATTATACCAAGAAGACGAAGCGAAGTTAATTTGATTAAAAGAAAGGATGGAGAAATTAAAAATTTATAGTATAGGGTAGACTAAGGCAAATCGGATCGGTTCAGATTAAACAGCGGAAAACTAATAGTTGAAATTCAGAATGAACTTTTTTTTTTCAAAGATTTCTTATCAATAGACATTGAGCTTCAATATCAGTAAAAAAATGATTAAAAAACCTTCATTTTATAAGCAAATTCTGAAAAGTGAAAAATATCCGATTCGTCAAAATTCCAGGGTGACTGTTGTTGAAATTTGATTATGAAATACTAGAAATTGTTTGTAAACAGAATACATTTGTATTAAATAACAAATTGTAGGAATTTGCTGTTAAAAACCTGTTACTGCATAAAGATCCCCAGTGCATCTCTAATGAACAAACAAATCACTCTTTCAAAGTTCCTCTAAGGTTAATTGATTATTCGAACCGTGGAAGTAGAACTCAAGGAATAAACAGAGGCGTGTGAAATTCAAAAAAATTCGAAACACGTATCGGTGTTGTCCAAAGAGAAATACATAATTTCCAGGGAACGTCAGTATCGACAGAAAGCGTCGCCGCAGCACACTCGCTGTCGCTTTTAACGTTCACCCCTTGGCGCTCTATGGATTTTCCATTAGTTCCAACCTGAGTACCCGATTACCTGAAAAACGGTCAGCTACGGGCTACTAGTCAAAGGTAATTTTTCATGATAGATCACGCTCGGCGTGGCGTGTCGCGAGCGTAGCCTGCTCACGACGGCGAAAAGTATGCTGCTCTGCGGCAGAAGATCAAACGTGCCAACAACGTCGTCGGTTCTCTTGGTCTTGCCGTTGCCTCCCGATGCAATCGGCGATTATCGATCGCGAATCCTCGATGTTACCTTTAATCCCCCTTCCCCTGACCCCTTGGATCGCTTTAAAATTCATCCAGGCTTTACGTCACCTAAATACACGCAACGGAACGCTTGGCTCGGCGCGAAAATATATTTTATACGCCGTTCCTAGAACTGGAGCAAGGTCCTTAGAGACCGCCGCTTTCGATACTTTGAGGGTTCCGATTAAGGTTCCGATGCTAATCGTGGCCACGGATATTAATATTAGACCGCCGTTCGTATTAAAATACTTATTTAGAGAATGTTACTGGTTAGTTATTGATTTATTTTAAGTCGCGCCTACTTGTTCTGGGTTGCGAGCTATGCTAACATTTATTGAGGAACGTGATTGCTTTGATACGGAATTTCCGACTAAGGCTATACTATAGCTATTGGAAAATCCTTTTTAGCACGGAATTTTCTATTTCAATTCACTATCAGTAAACTTAATAATTGAAGTATCTTTTTCTTTTTATATTTATTTAATTGTTGAGTGAGGAGAGAAGAATGAAAACTAGAGATTTCGAGAAGGTGAATTGACTAGAAATTGCTACGATATTTTATAAATGACAGAATAATATGAAGAACAATATAAAATAATATTATAGATTCATACTTCTTTTATTTAAAGAAATACGTGCACGAAATGATCATGTTTATTTATCACAGATTTGTTTAATTAAATGATATGCTAAAGTTGTGATAATTTGGAAATTTGAATCCAAAATGGGAAACTGTCACTCACCCAAAAACACCGACGGCCACTGCGGCTTCCCGAAGCGCGCGCTCCTGGTCCATCTCGACGAGAGCCTCCGGTCTGATGGTGGCAGTGTTTCTGGGTTGCCGTTCATTCTGCACGGCTGCAACAGAAGCGCACACCTTCGATGTAACGTCGATAACAGGCGTTAATTGCAGCCACGAATTAATTACACGCTGGTAAATTAACGCGAACCATTCCCGTGCACCGCCTCGCGCACGTGCCATTGCTATTGGCGGTAATGTTTTCCGGAATTTACGCGTGTGAACGTCGTAATCATCTATTGCTTTACGAAGAAATGTACGAAGGTGATTCGTTTTTCAGTGAAATGCAATAAAAAGTTCGAAATCTTGGGGATTTCAATTTTCTTTTGAAGAATTCAGAGATATAAAGCTCAAAGACAACTCTGCCTTACTTTAATGGTACGGAGAGGACAAAAAATGTTTCTGAATCGATAATAATGAATTAAAACGTGCTGATTCTATATGAATAACTAAATCGAATACTTAAAATTATATATTTCATATGCATCTCGAATTCCTCCACTTAACCCAAATCTGCTTTTGAAAATTTGTTAAACATTCATTCGCTTAAAAATTATTCATCGCGTTTCTATTCTTTACTCAGTTTCTACTTATAATTACAGCACAAAAAGTGATATTACTTCTTCGCCAATTTTATTATCGTCATTATTTTTTACTAAATTATTTTGTAACACTATTAGTATTTATAAACTCTAGCACAAGTAAAGATAGCCAATAATTCACGTGATGTGTACTTAAGAATATTTTTTGCAATTTTTAATGACAATTTTCAACGCCAACTCTCTAAACGACTAGATTTGAGTCCGTAAAATATATGTCCAAAGAACAATAATAACGAGTTAAAATTGAATGATGTTTGTGTAATATTATGGATGAGGTTCGCTCCATTCGAACGACGAGAATTTTGGGTGGTTCCGGGGGAATAAAACGACCATCCAGATGAGGCAATCGACCGAAAGAGGCTCTCGACAGGCGTTCCATGGAATATTCTTCGATAATGCGTTCACTGCATAGAAAATCCAACTCCGGGGAGTTTCTTGGTTATTGAAATATTAGTAGAACGACTTGGTTCGAAGAATCTTGCTCGATTAATCGGAGAACAAACGATTGGTCGCCACCCTCTCGTCAAACTCACGTAACGCGCCGTTATATCACGCCAGCAGCCTGTGGCTGACAAGCGTGAATTTAACAGACGTGTAGGAATCAGCTGCGTTTATTGTTTGTATATACTGCTATTCGATAAACTCCCATTCGGCGAGCCTGCTAAACAAAACAGTGTTGTCTCCTAGAATAACATTATGTACTCGTAGACCTCGAGATTTCCCTCCCTTTTCTATTCCCGTTACAGCACGTGTTTTGTTTCAGGTTATAAGAACTGTCTATTGATGTCTCCTATTTTAAATTGACAGCGCGTGCTACTTTTGATCTTGGTGTAATTATAATGAGAGAATTGTCATGTTTTCTTTCACTTTTATCGTTTATAGAGAACTTTGATAGGAGTTTATAACGATTGTCTTCCTGTATTTTAGAAATACATTTGATTTTTAGTAGTTTCTTACTTAATACAATGTTTTTCATAATTTATATCAAGAACTGCTATATTCACCTAAAAGTATGCAAGCAAGTTTGAAGAATATCCTCAAAATGTCCAAGTAAGTAGTTCGACGTCTTTAATAGTCAGACACAAGGAAATAAGCTTCTTGCGCAATACAGTACAAACAGCATTAACGAAATCTTACATAATTAGAAATATAATTTATCTAACAAAAATATCTAATGCCACATTCACATGATAATTCACTAACGCAAATGTACATTTTAACATGCAAGAAGATTCAAGTCGCAAACTTTCAGTTACCAGACCGAAATAAGAACGCTTTTCAGATACTGCTCATTTCACGATACTTCGAAAGATACTTTCAAATGATCCTTTGCGGTACTTCCAGATAATACTTATTTCGTCTAATAATATACATGGTCAGAGACGAAACTGAAAGCAGAAAATACTATTCAAAATAAAATCTCAAATTATGGGCAACGTCTTAAGGTTAAACCGCGAAAAACGCGACGATCATTCCTCCACTTTGGCTCTCAAAAAGGGGTCCGTGACGTCAGACACATGTTAATGGCGACACGATTAGGGCACTCAGTGGTGTGTAACAGGGAGCAGAATTTTTTTCCCGAGCATCCCTTTTAGCGCGGTACGGGTGCACAGTAATTTCGTAATAATAAAAAGCGTGCCGGCTCGCCGGTGCCCGGCGTCGTGCTGCCTGCTGAGCGGCTTAATGGGATCCTCCTACTTCGTCAAGCCTTTGGCATCGGCGCGGCGCGGCGTCTCCCTTTTTCGCGCGGCTTCTTCCCTTCCTTTGCTCCCAGCCTCTCACTTTTTCTACCGTTTACCCTGCCGGCCGCCGTCGGGAAAGATAAACGCCCTACCCGCGGCCGCGTCCTATCCTCTACGTCCCCGGGAAATTTTTCTTCCCCGTGTTACGCGTGCTTTCCCTTTTGTCTTTTTAACTCTTCAGTCCGCTTATTTTCACACAGTCCCCTGGTACTTTTTATCCCGTTACTTTGTGTTCTCCTTACTTTAACGCGTACCGACCGAGTAACGGGTTACCGATACCAAGATCGGTAGGGAGTATTCGACGATTTCACGGCCTGTTCGCTGGAAGCGTTCTGCTGCCGGGATTAAAAACTGTGCAATATTATAAGTGTCATATCGAATTGTCTTTTCTTCTATGAGAATAAACAGCAAGGTCGATGACACTCGTTGTTTTAGACATCTTGAACTTCGAATTGTTGCTGTCACGTTGTCTTTGAACTTTCTGTATTCTAGACGAATATAAGAGTGTGATCATCATGGAATTATATAATTTGTTGAGGAAAGTTTCTTATTGTAGATGAAGTTTACAAAATTACTATTTTGTAAAATCTCGCGTAATTTATTAACTCCATGCCTGATATTGAGCTGTATCCCCGACGAAGGTTTCGAATGAAATTCAACAAATATGATTACTAATCATATGTTAAAAAAAGTACGTGTCTATTCAAAGAAGTTGTCAGATGAAGAACGAACAGAAAGTTTAAACTTTCAAAGAAACCAGCGTATCTTCTTCAGTCAAAGGGTTCAGAAATCCAAACCCCTATCTAAAGTCTAAACAGTCGAAGGTCCCCGTTAAAAGAACAGTGTTTCTCACGGGCGTCTGTGAAAATACGATCGTTAATTCTTTTCGCCCGACAAATGAAGACTTCTAGCTGTCCGTTCAAACCCTTCCCATTATTTCCACGTCTCCGTCGTCCAGTTTCACGCCGGGAGAGATAAACGCCCTTTTACAGATCGTTTCACTCTCATTTGCGTGTTACTCACCGTGGGAGGTCTGCCTCCCTTTTTCACTTTGCTTCTTCCGACATCTAGCCTCTCCCTCTGTCTCTCCCTTTCCTCGTCGGATTCATTGCTATGACACAATTTACATACGAGACGGTCCTCTCTGTCTGCCTTCTGTCGGATTCCGCGCATCGCAGTGCGCGCGTGTTCGTCCCCCACCCGGGAGAAAAATAAAAAGGAAGCCGAACGAGACAGACGTCGACGGTTACGGAGATCCTTGCGTCCACGGATCGGGCGCACACGTTGCATACGTTTATTTCCCTCCAATTAACCCTTCGGGGCTGGCCGTGGCCACGCGACCGTCGCTAACGACCGCGGTGTTTACGACGCCGAGCGTCGTTTCGCCTGTCGCGGTGAACCGCACCGCTCCGCATGCGGCAAAATGCCGAATCCGCGCCGTTGCTTTATGCCTCGCCGCCCCCTCCTGCCGCTGATTTTCATTAAATGCCCGTAATAACCGCAGTAATTCCGCTAGGAACAGCTGCTTTATTGACGCTGGTTTCGGAGCTAGATTTGTTGCCAATGGATATTCGATTTTATCGTTAAGAACATTTTCACGCTGAGACTATCGAGTGTTTAATTTAATTCATAAGTATGTGATTCTTATAAAAATTATAATAGTGTATTTTTTTGAATTTTTATTGATATTCCTTGGATTATGCATCGTGTAGGTGGAACTGTTAATTTCTAGAATAAGTGTGGATGTTTATCTAAGGCTTCGAACTGTCAGTAATTAGCAAAATTGTAATTGGTACGGTAGTTTTAGTGTTATTGCTACTTTGTGGATTTGATTAATATAAAAAGGAACATGATAGAATTCTTTGATTTTAATTGTATGTGAATATTTTTGAAACGAAAAGTGTATGGTTTTGAAGAGTAAAATGTTTCAATGGAATTTTTCTTAAAATCATGTTTTTCAAGATTTCAAGATTATCAATGTTCCTTGGAAAGAAAATACTCATACAGTCGAATTCTAAAAAAGAAAACGAATTAATTCGTCAGTCATATTTAGTCGCTCTTCCTCTTTCAAACTTCATAATTTTTGAATTTTAGTAAAGCGCAGTATCTGTATTAACATGAACTATGTTGCACTGACGTTCATCGCTGCAAACAGTGAATCATATCAATTTTATACATATCGAGTTTTGCCAGTGAACGTTTAATCTGGAACATCGATCCGGTTAGTAGGTTAAACGCTACAGTATTTGCAAATTAAGATGCCCACGGACTCCCAAAAATCACATTCAGTAATAAAATAAACGAAAATAGACGGTTTTCGCTAAGAAACATTTTCGTAAGCAATCAAATCATAGGGGCAAAGAAGTAAGTACGTGCAATTTCGCCGGCGTCGAACGTAACTCCCGACACTCGGGAATCTAATTCCCCGGAAAGAGGCGATGTTCCATAGAAACATCGTCGTTCCAGTCGTCAAGGGAACCGGGATCCAATTGGAAGTATTTCTTCTTACGACGTCAAGTTCGGCAATAAGAAAGTTGCTGCGTCTTCAGAGGGGTCTCAGCGAGGGTGGAAGGTAAGAAGAGGAAGAAGAAGAAGAAGAAGAAGAAGAAGAAGAAGAAGAAGAAGAAGAAGAAGAAGAAGAAGAAGAAGAAGAAGAAGAAGGAGAAGAAGAAGACGACAACGACGACGACGACGAAGAAGAAGAAGAAGTAGTAGTAGTAGTTGAAGTAGAAGAAGAAGAGAAACAGAGACACGGGGGAAATGCTCTTTTGCCGTGGCAGGTGCGCCTACGGTTGGCTGAGAGGCATTAAGAGTTGAATCGAACGGTGCCACCAAAGCAGACTTTCTACCCCGCGCCAATCACTCCGCCTTTATCCAGTTATTTATGTCGCGAACATAAAAGACCCTCGTTCGAATTTCGTTCTTCCCGAACACGGGACACTGGGAGCGTTGATTGATTCCCACAATACGGGTTTACCTGCGACAACGGGTAATCTAATGTATCGATAACCGGTGTCCCCGGGAATGTCGCCTCCCATGAACGTTGAAATGGATATTTCTTTCAGTGGGAGACGTTTTCTCGCATCGAAGAGGCGAGGATTTTCCATTTATCAGAATGTAGTTAACAGTCGCGTCAGACATTTTCCTCTTTTCCACTGTCCGCTTATCCGGAAATAAATCGAGGTCTTTAGCGATAGTGTTTAGAGTTTCGTGTATGTATATCTCTTATTCGCGTTTGTCTTGCTATGTGTCATATTAATGACAAGTATCAATTGTATTAGCTTTTGTTTGTGTTAAATGGACTTCTTTCAATTGAATTTATTTCCGGACGATCCTGTAATTTTACTCTGCCATTGACAAAGATCAATTGTATTATCAAGTAGTCATGTATTTGTTGACATGTTTTATATAGTAGGTGAGACTTTGTCAATTGGTATAAAAGAGAATAGAAATCTCTTTTTTTCTGTTTCAATGTTAGTATTTGAGCGTATTAAATAAATTTTTTACTGTAAAATGACTTACCTACATAGAAAATCAAATAAAGATAGATTTACATCTTTAAAACTGTATATTGATGAAATAACGTTCTAGTTGATTTGAATTATCTTCATACGTGGTAGAAAATGAATCAATTGGTTATTATTAAATATGTAAACACAATTTACACAGTACTGTGAATAGAAATTGTCCTGCCATTCTTGTATTTTAGACAATTTTCATAGCTATTCTATATAATCACAGTTTCTCTGTAGTTTTATTCAACTTGTTCAAAATGTTTAGGAACAATTAATTTGAATATTTGATTAGATAGAAGTTGAGTATGCTCACCGTATGGCATCCATGTAGTAGGAAAGACATGTTCTTTAAAACGTAACAAAACAAAAAAATTGATTCTATTTAAAACAAATTTCTTTCATTGACGAGACATCATACATTGAATATAAAAATCGCGAGATACCATCTACATGAAACGAGTTGAATAATTCTTTCTGCGCTGAATCCCAACATAACAATTCAGACATATCGATGTCGCAAACATGTATCTGAACATTTCGAACAACTTCATCGTTTTATGAATTTACTTTAAAATCGAAATCCTGCGAATAACCGTATAGATACAGTTTCCAAATATATCTCGCTTAAAGATGCTGAAGATTACGAAGAGACTGATGTAAAATAGATTGAAGTAGAAGTCATCCCAAATGTGTGAATTTCATCCCTAATCCAAACACTTCCTACTCATTCTCTACAGCTCTCTGATTAATAATTACTCTCCCTTTATATTAATTACATTTAAAGAAAAGCATAAGTAAAGAAAGGAAAGGAGAAATAAATTTTCGCGGAAATAAAAATTCCCCGGGTAATCTTCAATGATATTACTCACCGTCTTTATTCATCCCCATGTGCATACATTTCTTCAGGCGACATGCTTGACATTGATTTCGGTGAGGTTTATCCACGATACATCTTCCGGTACCAGCTTGACATCTGAACATAAAATATTGCGTAACATGTAAGAAAATTTTAAAACGAGAGAACCTTCGCAGCACAAGATATTTAGATGATATAAAATGAATATTTCAACAATAATACCATTGTAACTAACAATAAAAATCTTCGAAGAAAATAAGTGAACTGTTTTCACTCATAAATAATTATGGAGTAGTTTATAATATTTTCTGCGAATAGTTGGAGGTTATTTAACACTAAAACTACCGAGCAATTAAATTAACTTTTCGAAATTCTTCTATAGAAACTCCAAGAGTGCATCTATTGAGACTTTAATTGATTTACAATTCGGTTTGCGTATTGTTAAATTAAATTTTTTAATAATTTCTCAAAGTAACATTTGTTATATTTTTAACAATTACAAAAAGAAGAAATCAGGAATGAATAACTTTGACCTGTTTGGTAGCTTTAGCGTTAAGATTCTAATATTAAGGTTTCGTTGATTTTTATCGACGAAAAAGGTTTCCGCCGTGAAGTCGATCGATCATCAACGATGACGTTTCACCGACGACGGTAGCAACTTGGTGTCTGTTGTCCCTTTCGGAAACGCGACAAAATTCGAACGCACTTGCCGGAAATCCTGGCTGCGCACTCAGGAGTTGGCGTTAAATTCGATTACTTTCATTGTTGGGCTAACTCGGTTATCCCTCCAAGCTGACTAACGTAAAGAGGCGACCGTTCGAGGTCACGTACCTTCTTATCCCTCTTAATTTCACCCAATCCCGTGGTAGTCTCGTGGTACTCTGTTTCCTGGGGCTTAAAGCCGCTTCTTCTTTCCTACTGCCCGATTCTGCTCTGCAGTATTTGACACAGAAATTATCGTGCTGAACGTAGCCACGACAATATGTATTTCTCACCATTTTTCATTTTCTCTTGTAATATTTGTTTGACAAAGTTATCCCGTTCGCCATTCAAGCCTTTTTCTCTAACATTTTTCATTGCATCTTTAGAAGTAATAAATAATAACTTTAGTTGGATACAGAAGATTTATTATTAGTCTTTTGGATCATACGATAAATACTTCATTTATGTTGTTGCTATTCAGAATTACTCAAATATTAAATACCACAGATGTCTCTTATTAACAGAAACAAAATCTCTCTCGGATTCTAGGAACTACCATGAATTGACTGAATCAAACCATCAATCGGATCAAAAACAGTGTAAATTACGTCCTATCAAATTATCTGATGTATACTGCTTAAATTCATTAAACTAGAATCTTTCAAAGTATCAAACAGAAGTATCACAATGCTGTAGCTAGAATATCGAAGTCCCAGCAAAGGACAATAATCGGTAAGGAGGCTTCATGACCGAGAAAACGAAGGGTTAACCGTTCCAGCGCCGGTCGAGCAAGAAAGAAACAATGAATCGGCGGAGCTGTAATTCCGGAACAATAGCCGGAGGCTCGATCGGTAGATGACTGGGCGGTCGATCGATCCCGAGTCTACGTTAGCGTGATTTTAACTAACGTCACTCACAAGGAGGCGGCTGGATGCAGCCGCGCGATGAAAGGACACCGCCATTCTGAAACTATCTTGTCCTGAGGCGGTTGAGTACGAAGGGCACCGAAGGGTGGCTGCGTGCTGTCTTGCCAGCAGGGTTCCTCTCGCAAATTGATTTGCGTTCACACCCCAGCGGAACCTCGGCGGTGCCGGTGGCCCCCGCCGGGGTCTCCCGGTGCAACACGAAGGGATACGTCCACCCTTGGTCTCCCCCGGCTTTCACCCTTCAGAACCACATCATACATTTATTTACGCATCTCTCTATTCCTCGGTCGGACAGCATTGTTTGGTTCATTGAGTTACCGGAAACATGTGCTGCCTGTTATCACGCCCGCCGACCGCGGATCTGGATGATTCAATGACTCTTCGACGCGAATGTTGGTTATTGTCGGCTGCTACCGAGTGCATTTGTAAAATCGTGTATCGGTCTTAGTAGATTTTTTCTCGACCCTTTGTCTGTTCACGTTATTTTTGGTGTTTTAGTAGAGATATGGAATTTTATATGGTTTCACAATACTGTGTCCGAGGAAACGTTGCAATATTATATCTGCTACTATCTGAATTAACGTTTTACTTAAATCATAGAGCTGCAAGGAGGTTTTTTTGATTGGTAGGTAGATGTGATTTTCATCGTTAACCCTTTGTCCTATGATTTATTTCTTAACTATCATCGATAAAATTACTTTATTGTTAATAATGTATTAGGAGAAGAGAAAATTGTGATGCTTATTTTATGCCTAAGATTATTCTAAATGTTAATGATGGATAATAGAAAAGTAGTATTTAATTTATATTTAAACAAAAGAAACAACACTTAGATTTGTCAAATTCAGTTTAAAATCTTCGCCACGAGCCTGACACAATATTGTAGGTCAAGGGGTTAAAGAAGTACAGTTAATGATAAAGAAGAATCAGTTTGTGTATCGTTGTATAGTAAAGTGATTGAAAAAATTAATGCTGGGCGGGGTTCGGGAGGGTGTGTGGAAAATTGATTAGGGTAACAAGGTCCTTCCTTTAACACCTTGAGGATGGAGACCAATATTTGTATTCTTGCTTAGATATCATTTGCGAAATAAAGACAGACTTCATTCCTACGATGAAAATAAGTATAAAATGAATTAATACAGTATAATTAATTTAAATGAATATTTTTTGCTTCGATCGTACAAAATGAATTAATCTTTTGCATTCACGCTGTGTCTCATATGGTCTACAGTCTGAAGAAAAATGCTCTATTGATGTCTCATAAAAAAAATTTCAGCTTATCTTTCATGGCGAGAAGAACCGATTCATTGCGCGCGAAATTCAAGTGTGGCCCGATGGGAATTAGTGCAAACTCTCCACACAATCTGCACCATGCATGATCTATTTAATTGCATCTAACCGATCCGTGAAGTTGGACTGTAATCCGACGATTATAGTCGATGCGCCGCCGCGGCGCATCACGTCGAGTCGCATCTGTCGCGATCCGTTCCCCTCTACGAATAATTGGTTATCTGTGCGGAGGCTCTTCACTTTTTACCGCATTACGGCCATTCGACAAGAGTTCATCGCAGAGAATAAAGAAAGGGAACAACTGGACGCTATGTTAGCATGAGAAAGTATAGAACCACAATAGTTGATGTTCGATTCGTTTTAACAAGGATTCAATTAAATAATAATGTGGGTATAGTAAAGAATCAAATATTTTTCATTTTCATGAACAATGAAAGACAAAAGAATTTATACAATAGCAATATAATCAACGTCGTGTCTTCACATGTATTTTCCTTAACGCACAAAAGTCAGTAACCATCAATGTTCCAATATACTATTTAAATTATTCATTCTCATAAACAGGGAAAAACAAAAATTTCTACCGGAAACCTTTCTCTCTGTTTCTAAAACGAAAGATAATTTTAACAAAATTCTTCAAAATTCCAAGATAATGTAGTTTCTCACAAAACAATATCCTACATATCCCATCTCTTGTGCTACAAAAGAGTACAAAGGAACAAATACCGAAAATTCGAATCACTTCGTGAAACAGAAAAGTATCACGAAAGTTCATTTACGAAAGCAGCAGGTAATTGAAAAGGTTGCTCGAGAGAAGCCGCGAGGTGCCGCGAGGGGCTGCAATCTCAGTCTCACATCAGATCGAAATTTGTCAGTGGATCCTGTTATGGCGTTTAATGTCAAACTGGCCAGCTAGTGGCGCCATGTGGTCCAAGTCGAGTAGGCTCATCGTAATACCAGGCAACAATGCGGAACGGCATAATGTTGGACCCTGCAGGTCCTATCCGCCTAACCCGACGGGTCCGTGTGTGCGCACGGCATACTATTACCATCCCCTGGGAACGGCCATCCATCTCCATCGGATCCCTCTCAACCCGGAATCGCTGTCTGATACGCTCGATCCGTTTTACGCCGGGCCACATACGCGCCCGCCACTCCTGCCCGTGTGCGTGCATCCCTTTGACTACGTACGTGACTATCGATAACAGACGCCATAGGTGTGCGCGTTAAGCCTGCCGAGGAGATATACACGACTCGATATACAAACTATTAACCCCCGTGCCCGCTCTTTGAAAAATAAATGCTGCTCGAGCTGCCAGCCGTTTTTGCACGCGTGACCGGCATGCAAACCGCGCCGGACGGAACCGTGTACACTCTTTTCCCTCGACTGGATGCGGAATTTTCGACGTCTCTTTTCGGGGCATCTTTCGAAGTTTTACCACTTCGAACTACTACCACTAGAACTACCGAGTATTTAAACTGACCCTTGACAATTTCTTTATAAAAACTACAAGCGTGGATTTATTAAGATTCGAATGGCTTTACATTTCAGCTTAGATATTACTTGATCAGCTTCTTTAGTAATTTCTCAAAGAAATGTTCGTACCGTTTTAGTAATCACAAACGAAAAAATCAAGGAATGGGTCATTTTGACCTATCTGGTAGTTTCAGTGTTAAAGGATTCGATTGATTTTATAATAAAAAGATGGGAAATGTTTTAGTACGTTGTCAAAGGTCTTTGTGATATTTACTGTATTGTTATATAAGTTTTCAAAGTAAAGTCATTCATTAGAAAATCTTGTAAGAATAAGGATTTCTTAGAAGTAATTGTTTTGCGTACTATGTCTTCCTAAAAAGTAAGATTTAATTTCATAAAAGTTGTTAAAAATCGAACTCTGTATTTAAGACGTCTGATTGTATTTAAAAATAAGAACTAACGCGTATGTGTAAAATAACCCAACACTAAAAATATATTCCTTGATCGATGAATATTTTAAGTTTACCTGTATATCAGCTTCCGTCGAACACTTCTCTTGAAGAAGCCACTGCATCCGTTACAAGCGAGGATTCCGTAATGTTTCCCGGAACTGGTGTCGCCGCAGACCAAGCATATCAAACCATTGCTGCGGGGCGGTTTGCTGCCGTGTTGCGGTTGCTGTTGCTGCTGTTGTTGTTGCTGATGCTGTTGGTGCTGTTGTTGCTGCTGTTGTTGCTGCTGTTGGACTTGTCCCAGTAAATTGGGGTGGCCATTTCCGAGAGCAGTTAAGTACGGTGACCTCGCAAGCGGGAAATCCGTTGGTATCCCTCTGCACAGAGGAACAGGACACTCCTGAACGGACCTCGAGGCGTAAGGATCGTGACTCGAGGTCGATCCTGTTGCCCCTAAAGGACTGTATCGTTCTGGTAATCCTGGGGAGATTACGCTGCTCTCTCCCGAATCTAGAAGCAAATAGTTTCTCTGTTAGCTACCTCTGGTCGACATGTTTTCGTAAATGAGTCATTTATAGAAGTATACAATGATCTATGTCATCGTTCTAGAATACTTGAAACATTGCGAGCTAAACGAGCTTCACTTCTTTGTTGAAGGAAATTTTGAATTATGACTTGAGTTTATCTCTTGCAACTGAAGAGGAATGATGAAAGAACATTTATGAGTTAATAATTTGTGGTAATTTATGTTAGAATCAAAGGTAACAAGAATATTGGAACACTTTTTTTAGCGTCTCTCCTGAAATTTGTTGTATTTGTATAGAAATTTATTTACTTTAAAGAAGATTGGTTTATTTCTATATCCAACAATCGACGTATTATATTTCTGTGATTGAATTTGATTCATCGTTTTCGATCAGCTGGCGGATCTCAATCCGTTAATCCGAGAAATCTCTTCCGTGGGTTCCAATGACCAACCCCAAATCGTACATGGCACATTCACTATTCTTGATTGATTCTCAAGAGGTGGAGCCAATGGATACAACGATAGCGCATAAAATAATTGGATGGTCGTAAGAAGTGCTATAGATCATTCCGAAGGATTTACGATTCAGTTAGCCAGCGTTTGTAAGATATGTGATTAATTTAACGACTGATCTAAAGTAATGATAACAATTCAAAGTTATAGTTAACTGCATATTTTTAAAAATTGTTCTGTCATGTATTGAAATGTATGAAAACGATGAGTGTAAAATAATATTCCTCAAAATTCGATGACTTTTAACAACCTGGTTCACCTTTCAAAAATTATGGTAAAGAATATCGGAATAATTAAATTCTAAATTTAATACACATATCGCAATCGATATGTATATTTCAAATAAATTTTAAGTAAATTTCAAGTTATGTCAGTGAAATAAATACCTACAGATTTTTCGACTGAATCACAATTCGAGACACTATACTTTCCACCCTTAAGGGACAAGCGGTTTCTTTTTCGCATCCCTTAAGGCTTACCGACCAAATAGCGAGGGCAAACAGTATTTACATCAAGAAATGAGTTCGTAAAAACCGCAGAAAGTAAAGATGAGCCACCATAAATATTTATGATTTCAAGCAGGAATGAAAGAAAGAGGAAAGTTAGATAATTCTTTTGATTCACCCTCTTACGCATTCGTTACTTCTTGTCTTATTATTTGTCTTAATTGAAGGATTTACTTTCTATATTCAATATCAATGCTAACCTAGGAATGTCTTCGTAGTACGATGAAAGGGTTTCATTAATTTCGATTTGACTAACTTATTTATTTTTTACAATTTTTTAAATACATTCAAACTTCGAATTTAATTAAAAATCAGACAATTTTGCAAGTTTAGATTGTAAAAAGAATTACTCAAAAAGGCAGAGAATTACTGAAAGCTATTCGTAGAGACTGCACGATTTGTTATTAAAATAACAATACGTATTTAAATGAATATTCTCAAACTTATCGAATGGGAAATAATGTAAAATTATGCGGGGTGCTTTAAAGTTGAAATTGTGGAACTTTGTCAGTATATTTTATCAATAAAAGTATTTATAGGCACGGAGACCCTTTATAAAAAATGTTACGACGAAAATATTCCAGGAATGGCAATATCAGAGTTGACGTAACACGATGTATTAATAGATCGATCATGTTTTCTTGTGTTTATTCGAACCGGATTTACAATAAAAAATTATTAAACCTACACAACCCCGCTTCTAATTTTAAACTGTTAAACCTGTTCCGAAGTAACTATACAGAAAAAATATTATATTTAAGAACCCTTAATAAATACCATTTCTATTTGTACTAACCATGCGTCGATTATTTCATTCAGTGACAGATCATTCAAAGAAAGGGTGTAAATGATTTCTTCGAAAATTAAATTGTACAATATTAACCGCGATAGGTGACAATCCGACAAGCGTACTTAATCGGAAAATAAATTTCATTGATAACTTCCTCCCGTTAACGATATTAATTGGAAGATAGAGGTGCAAAGAGATCGGAGACCGGCGAACATCTGCGTGATCAACGAAATGTGATTTCGCTTCTCCACTCGGGTTTATTAGTCACGCTGCCAGCCCCGACGAGCCGCGAGATCTCCCTGGAATCGTATTTGTCGACTACCTCGTACCCGATCGAAAACTCGTTCCGGTCTCGTTAATGCCACGGGGTCAGATAGGATCCGTTCGAATTACCATGCGAATCGACAACAGGTCGATACAGGGTTAGGGTCCTGCTTGTAACCCACTACAAAATAATTTAACTGTGCCCTAGTCTGTGAACTTATTTAAAACCGAACCGACTCGAACATCCCCTCAAAAGAAATTACCAGTCCGCGGATCTTATGCAGTTATACTGGGCATGAAAGTTGCATGTAATGCAATGGAGTTTTCGCTAAATATTAATGAAGGTTTTATTTCGTTTTTCATAAAATCAATCAATTATTAACTCCATATAGCCAATATTACTATAAAACGAATGCAATAGAGTTTATAACGCATTGTTCTTTTTACTTGGGAAATACCTAATAGAGAAAATGAATATTTGTTACACTTTTATCTATGTAAACTGGTTAGTGAAAATATGGTGTTGCGTGAAAATCAATGGTTCAGAAATCAGGATTGTGTATTACTTATTTTATAATTATTCATCGATCAACGTATAGGGAAAAATTTTAAAGCAAGTTTGTAGGAAAACGAAGTTAAATAAAAAGTAATAACAGTTTAGAAAATTAATTATAGATTCATTGCATTGGTCTATATTTTAACTGTGCGTTTCTGCAAGACCTGATACTTATACTGGCCATTCAGATTATAGGGAATTATTTGCTTTTAAACATAATGCTTCTGAGATACATGTATGTATACGTATACCCACTTAGTATTACTATCTGTTGCATACGCAATTACGACTTAAGTAATAAAATGTTCGTGCACGCGACATTCGTCAATTTAACATTCAGATGTCTTTATTGTATCGATTTGAAAGATGTGTATCTCAAATCGTAATCAACGATCGTGCCTATGAAGCACGTTGAAAACTGACTGATCCGTATACGAACCAAATACGTAGGGAAGAATTCAATCGCATCATATCGTCGTTATAGTCACTGGGGATAAACTAGAGGCGATCTTATTAATGCAACTCACGTAACATCCTAAGCTTGTCGGTCTTTCGATCTCGTTAACACCCTAATCCCAGTGAACGGGCTCAGAGAGCCACAAATTGCGACATGTGAAATCTATTCTCTAATATGACGTCGAAGCGTTGTCACAAATGAAAATTACATCAACATCAAGAATATTAACTTAGATTAGATCATGATTATTGTCATCTCATAATAACCTATAATTAAATTCTGCGAATATGACTGTGGCAGTCATGAACAAAACCTGATTATAAATGTATTTTTAAATTTTTAAGTGAAACATACTATTGATGTTTATATACTGTTCAGTTATGATATCTTTTTGCTAATCATTTCTAACAGGCACGAGTAAAATACTCATGATTCAGGTTTAATATTCAAATATTCTTAGAAAAAATAATATCAAGCTCCATTGAGAATCTTGTCACATAATAGTTTCTAGCAACAGAAATGTGCGAATAAATAAAAATAACAGAAAGAAGAAGACATTATGTATACCCATATCCTTCAAATTTGAAGAATGACGGAAATGTATATTATCTTTGAAATATTCAGCATAACAGCAGCAATAGAAAGGTTTCGCAGCAATATACAATACCATTACATACTTCAATCCACCGACAGCTCAGTGGAAGAATTATAACAGAATGTTCGACGTCCATAAACCAAAAAGATACAATCGAGCGATCTGCACTTGCGTATCATTTCCGGCGAACACGATCAAGGGAACGTATTAATCAAATCTGACTGTATAATTCGGAAAAAAGCGCAGGCTCCGTTCAATAACGATGACCATAAATTCACCGGAGTTTATAGTCGTCGCGTCGCGCCGGGCCACGTACGCGACAGCGTTACGCCATTAGAGTAATCAAATCTCGACGGAAGCTCGCGAAATGCCGCGACTGCCAGGGGTTAAACGAAAAGAGAAAAATTATACGGCCGTATGGTGACCGGCCGACGGGATCCGCGTGCAAACGCGTCGCGTATATAGTGCGTACGTGTGTATATATAACGGGCACGAAAGCAGGGGCGTCAAATTTCATTAGCATATCAATGCTGGCGGATGGCGAGGCGCCACCTGCGCCCCCGTATTATGGGATCATCGAGGAACTATGGTGGGGCTGCACGAAATGACGTACCGGCGTAGGGGATGCAGGCCGGAAAGCTCGAAAAAAAAGGGATTTCATAACTACCGGCGACCACTTCGGTCACCCTGTTCCTCTCACCCTCCCACCGACCACGTCGCGACTAATTGTTACCGCATTAGGGAGATACGGTGACTCCGACGCTGCAGGGATTGCTTCTGATATCGACATGATTCTCGTTCTTGAACATCTGCTCGAGCTGGTTTTCGATGGCTAAATTGTTTTTTTATTAGCAGCGTTTCGAATCGCATACACTGTGGTTGGTAACTTTTGATTATGTACATAGTGTTCAACCCCTTAATTTAAGAATTTGACCTTGCAAAGTGTAGGATTCGTGGATTTAAAATCATCCTTTAAAATGTAGAGTGTTTTATTATGAAGTTGAAATTAGCGATCGTGTTTTAATCTGTTAATTCTGGGTATCTTTCTTTAGAATTGAATTCTACTTTGTTATGGATGTTTTCTTTGATAGTTTGGAATGGTTCTTCTTTTTTAGAGATGTGTAGTTTGTATGATAGAGGGTTGGACATTTTTGTCTCAGGGGATGTTTATTATTTAATTAGATTGTTGATTTGAAAGTTTAAGATCATTTGTATTGATAAGTAATCTTTTTATGAAATGAACATTTATAAGGTGTTTATGTTAGATAAAATTTTGTTATCTACAGGTAATGTCCATGTACATCATGTACTAACTTCTTTAGGTCACTTAAGATTGGATTACTGTAATAGTATAATTTCATTGGCTGTGCTGCACCCTTTTTTTTCACTTACTGTCCTACGGGTACGGTCGTGTAGAAGAACGTCGAGAGTAGATTTTTATGTAGACTGTCTTTTAAAAGTACTCTTCATGTAACTATTGATAAATTGAATATATTAAGAGTTGTTAATAATTGTATTATCATTGAAATATTTTGAGAGGTAATATTCTGAAATTTTCGAATACATTTTCGCGACACTTTCTTTAGACAGTGGAAATGAAATCCAATGAATTAATTCCATTGTGATTGGACTATATGAGATTACGCAAATCCAAATATTTGGGGACTAATATATGAAGACAAAAATTAGATAAAAATTCAGTGTCTTCTTCTTTCAGTAATTGAGAAACATATAATTTACATGAAATTCTATAATTTGTGTTCCATTACACATTTTGTTCAGTTGCATAAGTATGTAATGATTACAATAAAACTCCCGATCTAATTATAATATCAAAATGTTATTATTTATATATATATTTTTAAGTTTCATTTTTTAGCGCGGTTATTCGTTATAAAACCCAAGAGAAATGTCATGCTTATATGATCATTCAAAGCATTCTAGTTTTATTTTCAGCCTGTTTAAAAGGATTTTTCTAAAAAACAGAAATTTCCTTACGATTTCTATGAATTAGAAATAAGCTCTGAAAACATAACTAATTTTTGATACTAGCTTACTATGACGAATACTCAATGGACTTGTAGGACTCCTCGGATGTTCTGGGGGTGGATCATTCTGCGGTTGCTGATGCTGATGTTGGTGTTCATCCGAAGTAGAAACCGGCGTTGCCCCGTTCATGATGTATCAATAAGCATTCCCCGTTAGAGAAACAATCAACTGCAACATGTTTAACCCGCAAATGTTACTATCCAACGTTAAACGATTTCCATGAAACCTAACAAATATAAGAACTTGCTTCTAGTACAATTCACACCATAAAGGAAACATTCGAACCTAAAACAAATTCACTACCATATCTACTGTACCCACAACTTCAACTTCAACAATTTAAGACCGTCAAGAGCATAATGAAGATTCCAACGGTACAAACTACTTTCATCGCCACCCATAGTTTGCAACATCCAAACAATTCGCGTCATAGAATCACTACAAAAATCTCACCTGATTCCCGAGCTCCAAAAAATTCACTTATCAACACTCGCGCACACCACCAGTCCGAACAGTTCGCGATCACTGTGGTCACCGATTTCTCAGATTCTCGCACTGTACTCGCAAAACCGAAGTATTCTATCAGTTCAGTGAAACGTCCACTAATTCAACGGCGGGTAGCTCGCGTAGACTGTCCCCGAGTCGGCGGCCGGGTCGTTGGTACCCGAAACCCGAGACCTCGAAGGGCTGCGACCACGTCAGGAAGGCCAACAACGATAGATGACGTCTCGGAGTCGGTATCTCGACGAGAGATCGACATTAGCTCCGACGCGATCGTCCCGTATCACATAGGTCGACGTCGTTGGCGGTTGCAGTGGTGTCCCGACGCCGAGCGTCCCGCGAGCAACCAGCCACCGATTGGTCCGTTGGCACTTTTGAAGGCGGGATCAGGAGGCAACGCCGGAAAAACAACAAAAACGACGAGCGGGAGGATTTAACCTATAGCCGGCACGTTTGACGCGGCGCTTCGCCGACGACGCTCGTCGCGGCGCCTGCGCGTACCCCTCCGCCGCCGGCTGACGCCTGGTCGACGACGCTTCAACCCCCCACCCTCTCGCGGCGTCGTCACGAGACGACGCCTACCTTCACCCACTGAACGTCGTGCAATTGTTGATCGTTGGTTACGTGGTAGTGAAACTCGCTCTCCTTCTCTTTTCCTCCTCCACTTCCGCCCCGTTTCTTTCCCCGTTTCAACCACCCTCTGTTCGCCCGACTCCGTCCTCCACCCCACGAAAATCGAGGTGGAAACACTCGGTGCTGCTGGAATCAGATGCACCGACACAACCGGGCGACGTTGCACTGAAAAAATGCTCTTTGAAGACTCGAAACGCTGGGCGGTTTTAATTTGTAGATAGGATTTGCAGGGAGTGGGTCGGTGAACCTGGGGAATTCGATTTAAATCGATTTGCAGTGGGTTCTTAAAGAACTTGTGCGATAAATGCATTGGTTCTTTAATGTTTTTCAGTAGAGGAGTTTTCGTTTTTGATTATTGCAGAGACATTGATTTCTGTGAATTGTAAATGATTTACCTTTACTACTTGCTTTAGCTTCGCAGCGTAAACGAATGGGGAATACTGAAAAATAATAGTTAGTGCATGGTATATTTTTAATTAATAGGGTACGCGTATTTTAAATTATATGTAATAAACCTCTTGGAAAGTTTTGTACATCTATTTCACGGATGTTTGGTACAAGATCCAAGGAACAATCCCCGTCTTGTATCTCCGCAGCTCAGTCAAAGAGTCAGGATTTGAAAAGACTAGTTAACGGAGCAATTAATCGTTCGATCGAACTTTCGATTCCTGAAGTGTTCCCCTGGACAAATCGAGCGAAATCCACTGGCAGCCAGGTTTAGCGGTGAAGTCGCAGTGGCCTAGGTAATAGCTGCGGGGGTGGTAGGCTACCGTGGTAGTGGTAAATTCAGCCGGAGGGATTGCCAGGTCCGCCATGCTGGATTCCTGTCGCCGAACGACCCTGTGGTTTTCCGGTAATCGTTGCCAGGGATGCAGACAGGCAACCTAGTCCCCCACCAACACTCGAGGAGCTGGAAGCCACGCCCCGCAACTCCAAGGCGGACCAATGACGCCTGGACATCGCGACGTTGCCGTCCACCAATAGGATTACCCTCTGATACGGTCTTTCGCTTGTCAATGACTGCTGCACGACCACCCTCGCTAGCTCTCGCTGGGGTGCTTTTCAATTTCGGGCCCGCACCCTCATAAACGCAGCCAACCACCCGTCCACCCACCCCAACACACTTCGATAGGTCGCCGCGAACACATCGAAACGCGGCAAGTCTGCGATGGACGGTGCCGGATGCCAGGGGCGGATGCATAGCGGGCGATCGAGGAAAATATTTGCGGGGTGGTTTCGGTACAAATGAGAGATCAATTGAACACTTGACGTGTTAAATTGATTATGAGTATGTACGATGAATAATAATAAGAATAAAGTGTTTTCCTTATACTTTAGCTAATCTATTTTAAATCATTATTTTCTTGATACTGCTCGTTTTTTGTTAGGAAAGATTTAAGACGTTGATATCGTATATGCAACCTAATGTTTTTATCGCAAGAAATAAAATGCTCAATTCCCGTTTTCGTAAAATGTTTAGGAAAAATTACATTTTTCCCGACTTCATGGATTTATGAGAATGTCCAGAAGATAATGAATACGTACTTACTTAAACAGTATTTATTTTACCTTTTTCAGTGTCAAATAAAATGCATTTTATAATCAGTTTACTCGTCTTTCGATTTTCAAATTATATTTAAATAGTTATTAAATACTTTCCAATTTTGAAAAATTTGTTTACATGTAGTAAACTGATAGCCATTACGTAAAGTTTGTAAATACGTTTTATTATTGTCAGACCTAAATCTTATTTAATTTAACAATAATTTATACAATAGGTTCTTAATTTAATACTTTACGTTCAACATATTCGCTAATTTAAACTTCCGAAGTTTTTCAAATGAATATAAACCAACATTCCCCAGGTTCCAAAGGTTCACTTTTACAAAGAAGATATTACACACTAGCATACGACAGTTTCGAATCACTTGTTACTCAAAATGAAAATATATTTATCTTATAACTCATTCAAACACAAACACATATTGAGAACTTACGAAATGCAACTTAGAACGTTAAAAAGGCGCATTAAAATTAATTGTCCTATGATTGTTTATTTAAATATCAACATTTACTTTTCATAACTCTTTACTTGAAACATAATTAAAAATTAGCTGTTATTTCCGTAATCTGTGTCTGTAATGTAATTTTCATGGTTTTTTAAGATTTTCAGTTATCATTTTACACCTTTTGAAAATATTATCTCCAGGATTGAAGAAGCCACCGTCCATCCATGTCAAGAACACCGTGGAACACGGTCTATCAGTCATCCGCCGAGACACGGAGGAGGAGGCACGTGCAGATGAATACTATAGAAGGTAGGTACATACACGTTTATGAATATATCAGCCAGACGATTCGTATAGACACACTCACGGACGGTGTACATATATGGTGTAAAGAGAGAGGTTTACCCAAACAGCCGCGGACGGGAGAATCTTACGTGTGTATTTCCATAGATGTGTTCATAAATGGAAGCAACCATCCATCTACTGATTAAAACGAGCGGAAACATGTAGAGGAGAAGGAATAAATACAGACGCACGTCACGGTATAAATGAAGGCTCACACACGTACATAGACACGTAATGAATACTGCCTATCAAAAACACTATTCTTGTGTATACGGGAAAAATGTGTACACGACAGTCAGTTTGCCTGTTACATCGGGCAGCTAGTTTAGCAATTACATGCTTGTGTGGTCTGCGTTACGTAATAGGGATCAAATTCGTTCTTACCGCGGAAAGTACTCAAAATAGAATGAAAAGTAGGTGTACTCGTTTGCACAGTAAATTTAGCTACTAATTCTTGTTTGTAGTAGATGCATCATATTTTTACTTTTTTGCGAAGTTATAAATAGTCTTACGTAACATGAGGAGATATTGAAAGAGGATAAAGTAAAAGGAATATGTCCTCGGAATATCTGTAATAAAATTGGAAATGAAGAAAGAATGAAGCATTCATTTATATATCGTGCTAAAAAATCTTTCGAAGAGAAAAATAATCTGTAACGGTGGTTTTTAAGATAATTTTTACATTCACAACGGTCAATTGTAGAGCTTTCCTCCTTTCACAAATATGAATTTTTCATAACGACATTGCGACTTTTAATATACTACGGCTTAGGTATCTTGAAAGTAATATTACCAATATTCCAATTAAAAATATTCACATAACAATACAAGTTATTTAAGATTTGTTTACAGAATATTATTTTGATTACAGTATTTCACTACATTAATATTATCCCTGCGATGAAGGATACAATGTCCATTGCACACAAAAACTCAATCTCGCATTTTAAATGTTCATAATAAACATTATTTTCTCCTTAAACTAGAAAGCTTTCATTTAACTGCAAATATCCTATACATAAACTACTTAATCAGCCTAACATCTACTTAATATCCGTCAGAGTAGAAGTTTTTAGTTACATTAAAAACAAGATTTCGGTGTACTTAATAAATGTCTTAACCTTAAGTACATCGTTTATAAAAATTCCTTACAAATTCGGTTGAAAACTTGACGCGGTCGAGCTTGTTTTCATTAAAACGTTATCGATGGCATTGCACGCGTCCTCGTACACTTTAATCGCGTCGAATTCACCGTCGATATTTATCAGACGCTCCTTGTAGTGTTTAATGACCAGCCGATTCCTTTTATGGAACTCCTTAATTTGATTCTTAATTTCTTCGTAGCTGATCATCGGTCTTTCTGTGGTCGTGATTATCCTGCCCATAATTCGATCGCTCAGCACCGAATTCCGCACGTTCAGATACAGAACGATATCGGGTGGCCGTATCGCTGTGTCGAAGCTTTTGCATTGTTCCTTCCGCTTCGGGAAACCGCTCAGTATGACTCCGTTCTTGTTGTAGAGATTGTTCAGCATCTTAATGGCAATTAGTTCGACTAGTATATCTGTGGGTACCAGTTGACCCTGCGACATCATACGCGCCAACGTGAAAGCTCTCTCCGTTCGCGTCATTATTTCCTGTCGGATCACCTCGCTGGCCAAGATATGGAGGAACCCGTACTTTTCTGCCAGTTTCATGCATAATGTTTCTGTGAAAATAAATGTTGAGTTATTAAGTAAAAGCGAAGAAGACTAATCTCTCGTCTTTGAAATGTTAAGCGGCCAAGACTGAAATACAAACTTTTGGATACTGTGATTGCGCATAGTTGTATGAAACGTTTCTAAAGTATTCAAATTACATTTCATTATATTCGTAATATAAAATATGTGTATTTTTCTCCTGTATTTTAACGTATTTGTTAATAGCTTTATACAGTAATAATTAAAGAAGTTATATTTATATATCAATAATGTTAAATACGTTATTAGTAAGTTTAGATTTTATATTGATGAATCAATACAATTTAATCAGTGAAGCTATTTAATTTAACAATAAGAATAATTTGAAATGCACCTGTTATACAATACTCTAATAAATAAAAATAAGAGTAGTATAGCAGTAAAAAAATTTGTAAATTATTGATCTGTGAAGTATTAATCTTAGGAATAGTGATTTTCAGTGTGCACTTAGCTTCTTTTAATATAAAAGTATTTCCGTGAAATATCTATAACAAAATGCAAAAATAGATGTCAATGACGTTACTAGGTTATACAACGGAATTAAACGATGAAAAGTATAATAAAATGTGATAACTTTTTCCAGAACCCGGTCCTCCAATAAGAAAGACGATTGGAAAGTCGTAGTCTCTAAGCGGCTGAGTGTTAACGTTAATAATGGTACTCCTTGAAATAGGATTGCTTCCAGGAATGTAAGCCTGTATACAATTGCCCATCGAATCGGTCGTTTTCGGATATCCTTTTAATTTTAGAACCCCTCTTTTCATGCGTCGCCAAAAAAAAAAAATACATTTAACTACTTTTCATGCCCCTGTTACCGTAATACTGAAATTTCTATTCTAGTATTTACGCCTCGACACCATGTTCCGTTCATCGTGAAGTAAGGTTTTTATTCGCAAAATATTTATTTCTGAATCTCATGTATTCATTACGTATACCTTAATTGCAATGAAGTAAATTTTTATTTGATTTTCCACGAAAATTTATATGTAAATAACTCAGAATACCTAGGAAGTAATTTTGTGCTCTTTTTCTGTGTTTCTCTGAAATGCATGCTAATATTAACACTAAAATTATCAGTGATTCAGGTTTATTTCTGTAATTGTTATTAAACAATTTTTAAACAACAAAAAAATAAATTTATTTATTTATAGTTTGTAAGATTTAATTCTGAATAGTATAACACTCGCTTAGTAGAGATTACCTATTCGCACGTTGACTCCTAAGTATGTTTTATGAAAATGCCTTCTGCAAATAATTTAGAATTTTTTATTTTATATAATAATATTTTATTTAACCAAATTTTCATAACAGACATTCCTTCTTTATCAGTATTCGGTATAAATCTTTCATCACCGACGAGAAACAGGGACATTTCATGAAACTTCGTGTCCAGTAGTTTGAAAAATTTAATATTGAGGCAGGAAAATATACTCAATTGTTTATAAGTAATTTTTAATTGTTCCAAATGCTGTATTTTTTATACGTTTCTCTCTTGTTACTGGTTATTCATAGAAATTTAATTATTATGTCAAATTGTATAGATTTTCTGTTTCTACTAAACTTTGTTGAAAACAGATACCTACATTATTGGTTGTGGATATTAGACCTAACGGTACCAATCGTTGTTATGCTATACTCAGCATCACACGCTTAGGATACACTGCAAGTTATTCATACAGCAGGATTTTCTATAACCGACTTCAGATATAATATTGATCATTCGTGAATGTAATTTAATATCAAAAACTCAAGATATGTTTAAGTATATTTTGTAATGTATACACTAGTATTTCAATTTCCACATTCTCCATTCTCAGAACTAATATTATGCGCCTAGTGTTCTCTGGAATTAGGAACACAGATTAGAAAAAATCCTTATCCGATTTAATATTTAGGGCAGCATAAATGATACCGTTCTGACATTCGATACTTTCAACAGGTGTGAATTGTAAAAGGATTAGAAATCAAGGTTCCACCATCATACTTCGTGATAACGAAGTTTGACAACAGACTGAAAGTATCACAGAATTTTCATGATATCATTAAAATTGGCTTATCTGTCTCTGAAATGCTGTTATGCATAGTAAATAGAATGATGTGTTCCTTTCTAAATTCTTCATTGGTTAATGTAAACATACCATTAATTCTGCAATATAAAAAGTCAAACATTTCTGTGACCCATTTCAGGAAATAATTCAGAAATATTAGAACACTTATCATTTGAGATAATTTTATTACAATCTGATACGTAATTCCAAATTTTTCATTTGCGGATATTTGAATTTTTCAACAATTAAAATTGGCATTTGTAACTAAATGAGAATAGTATGTCGACATTTATAAAATCATATTAGAGGGTGCAACGTAATGTTCTAATATTTGATTGTGAACGTAAAAATACAGAAAAAAATGTCACATCATTTTAATATCTCAATTAACACCCAAGAATTTCCGAAATGGTAGACGGTATAAACACTCGAACTTCACGATTGTCGTAAATTCAGATTATTCGTATATTAAGTCGTCTACGAATATACTATGACTATAAAATATCGAGCGATGGATTCAAGGAAATGAGCGCGCGGCTCGTTCAAAGTAAAACGATCAAATGCCCAAGGCTGCATTCAAGGTGTCGCTGGCAGTGTACTACGGTTACATAAAAGTTACATACTTTGACAATCACGTTAGCAAATAAAATAGACATGCGGTGGTTAACCCACAAATTTCATACTTTGCGGTCAGGTAAAATAATCGACATGTAATGATCGTGTTGTACAGAACACTAATGAACTTGGCAAGGTTATTTCCCCAGTGATGTTGATGAGAACGCTTACGCAGTCAGATCATAATTGATTGTTACATTTATGAGCTTACAATTGTGCAGTAAAATCACAAGCAGTTGAATATTTCATGATTTATTTTACTATAAACTCACTTCGATGTTTTTTTCTTTAATTAAGAATTAATTGTTACATTTATGGGCTTACAGTTGTACAGTTAAATCACAAGCAGTTGAATATTTCACGATTATTTGACTATGAACTCACTTCGATGTTATTAATAAGATCTAACTCGGAACATAAAAATGTTGGATGAAGTTATTTTCATAAAATAGCAGAATTGACGTACAATAATTTATTTTAAACGCTTTCAAAAGCATGTTTTATTTATTCAGATTACACATGCCAGTGAATGATTCACCATTCTCTGAAGAATAGTATATTTGCTCCTAAGGTAAATGAAATTTGATACATCCTTTCACTCGGTGTAATGTAAATAATATAAAATGTAATAATATAATGATAAATGTTATTAAATAAATAACTAATGTTATTAGTATCGATATATTAAGTCAAGTAAATAAGTAACGTTATTAAGTAAAAATACTTTGTGTTTTCTGTCAAATATTTCGAATTACACAATCCGAAAATACTGAATAGACTTATACTCGTCTTTCTCTAATTATTGCCACATCTCTTGCCCAATAGCTAACAATACATAAATCCATAGAGCGCATGATAAGTATCCCTCCTGTGTCATGAAGATATACTAACTGCAGAAGACTACAATCTAAAGACATTCACCTTATGCACCCATAAACAATCGATAGCTGCAATCTTTTCTGGCTGCAATACGACTCTAATCATACCTTGATATATCGCCACGGAAATTCAGCATCTACCCTTACAATTTTCCAAGTAAAGAACGCGTTTGCACCGAGAACGTGACATATCCACGCTTTTCGTCCAATAAATTACAGCAAATACAATAAACTGTTATTGCATTCGTATATACTTATACAGTTATTCACAAAAGTATCCGACCACATACTTATGCAATATATTTTACATATTTGATGAGTGATAAAGGTGCCATTACTGGGTATAAGTTATATTGTCATAAATCTTGCCTCACATGCTTTAACCCTTCAACACTGGACCTCTGTATCTCCGCACGTCGCAACCCGTTCTTTCGTATGTCATCTCGTCACTGCTACATAATGACATACGAAAGTAGGAATAAATATATTACTATTTTATATAAAAATAAAAATAAATATAAGTTTAATAGTACTCTTACTATATAATTTATTCTATTCCCGAAATAATTTACAAAGTGAACAGTAAAAGGTTTGATAAAAATTCCTACGTAAAAAGACAATTAACTACCTTACCATTACACTCTGAAAACATGTATAGAGTGAAAATAATAATGATAATAAAAATATTTATATTCGCTATGAGTCAGTCTTACTCTGCTTTAAGTTAGATTAGATTAGGTTAAATTAGAATTCATTCAATCAGTGATTTAACAGCAAAAAACTGTTTTGCTACTACCAATTTATTATCTTCAAAGTAAATTTACACTTACAGTGGAATGGAAATTTTTTTTGCGTTCCTTTCAAATGATCGATAGTCAAATATCATACGAACTCAGTCGCGAAAGCTACTGATTAAAAAAACATTACATAATTTGGTAATATGGTATATATGGTATATATGAACAGATACTTTTGCAAGTAACTGTATCTCTTCTCAAAAGATACTGCGAGCAACAGGGATTGTAGACTCTTGCAAAATCTGCCGCCGAAGGGACAATCGGCGTTCTATAGAGATAGAGCGTGCCATTCTCGAAGACCGGATACTTTACGCAAAGGAAACCGTATATACGATTGACTGGGAAATTATTAACCAAGCTGGGTGCGCAGATTAAACTGCGAATTGATTCTCCTTTGAAACCGACGGATTAAGTCGATTAATGTCATGTCGCGTTGGTTGCCGGTGTCTCGCCGCCATAACTCGCGGCCCGATAAGATCGGATCACGCAATAAATTAGGACAGTCGCGGAAAATGGACACGGTCGATCGATGATGCCCGCGGGAAAAAAGAAGCAGCGTGTCATTAATGCGCAGGCTCCTGATACCGGGTTACGGGGAATTAGATACCCGATGCAAGAATTAGTTTAAACGAGATTAGAAGGCGGCACGGTACGACACAGAGAGATTAAAATTGAAATAACTTATGCGACTGGAGATTTGCCGTTTGAACGTTTCCGAGACAGGATTCGTTTTCCTGATATCGGTTGAATATCTTTGGCTAGCGTAGTTAATAAATACTCGAAACCAGAAACTGGTTATCGGACAATTTGTCGTGAAATGCAAAATGTTTTGATTATGAATGGTTTAGAATTATACGTTTCCGTGGCTAACAATAGTGTTATAAGTTAGTAAGAGTTCGTAATGCAGACTTAGATCGTGGGACCATGGGATTAATTGTTGAGTTAATACAATGTTTTGATTTATGGATCTGTGACATGACGAAGATTGATATTCTAAGAAGGAATTGTTTGAAAGAGAAACTGTAATATGATTATAAGATAGAAGATTGAAGGTTTGTACCGCCATTTCTCCACATGTTTGAAATTATCTGGGAACAGCGTAGACAAAATGATGAGAATGACAGCAACAAGGGTACATGGAAGCGGAGAATCTCTGCTTGTTGCAAGAAGCGATTAGAGGAGAAAGTATTTTATAGAGTAGTTAACCTGACAACACTGAAACTAAGATTGTGTACATTCTAAACATTCCACTTGCTGTGTTTTCTTAGTTTCCATTAAAGTAACATTAAATTGAGAAATTACTTCTATTGGTCATTTAATGACAAACTATTCTTTTTTGTTATTGTGCAATTAATCGGTGCGTATTTTCTTAATAGTCAAACAATGTATTGCTGCATATTGATTTAGAAAAAATGTGGTAAAATATTGAAATAGAATGAAAAATTTCATTGGAAAAATATGTACATTTAATTTTCGTAAAAAGAAATATTCAATGCGAAAAAATATAAAATCAAAATAATATAAAATAACATAAACAGCTGTTTTTCTATTTAGAACGATTTTCGTATATCCCAATATTTTTCCATTGAATTGTGTTAAGGAATTATTCTTCCTATATAAGAAAATGAATGTATTGTAATCACCGTGATACAAATGAATACAACGGAAGGGAAAGATGAAAAAAATGTAAAATTGGATAGAGAGAAATAATAGAATGCACCGATGTAAAAGGTAATTTCATCGCTATTAAATTCAGAGCACAATGATAGCGTATCAAAGGTTACATTGAGCGCGAAGCTATTCCATGTAGGATGTAGTTAAGTTTCCATGGGGAATCGGTACCTTCCGTTTCATTGCAGGATTCATGTAGCGTCTAGATTGAATCTAACGATTTCAGAACAGGTTACTGGCAACCGTGCTCAAACGATCGAAACGAGAAGGACACGCTAAGCAGAGACGCCGCGGCAAACGCATTAACGTTATCAAGTTGTCCGACTAAAATTATCACGCAGCGTAATTTCTCAAAATAAGCTTCAACTGTCCTGTACATGGTTAATCGAGGAAGAACTACTTTCCTCCGTTGAAAACCCATTGCAGTCTTCTTGTAATTAAGAAGTCATCCGTCGCTCCTGGAATATGGAAGTCTAATTAAATACAATTAGGAACTTTTTAACAATTCAATTTCAATTTGATTAACACTTCTTTTTGTTTGTATAGTAATTAGATTGTCGCAGATTGCGCTTACCTTTTAGTATTCAAATTCAATTTCAAATGCATTGAGAAAAATATTGAATTTTCTTGAAAAAATGACGCGTCTAGGAAAACACAATTATAGATTAGTAAAAGTAATTGAATAATCAGTTAAATAAGTAAATTATTGATACGTTTATGAATATAAATTACAATATTATAAATTTATATATAATTTACAATATAAATTATTATATCCAATACAAATTAGATGGGTACTTGTTTATTCTAAAATACTATCTTAACCTCCTTAATAAATGGCCAATACTATAATTTTAAAAACTTCGAGCAACGTGTACTGTACCTAATATTAAGAACTTTTTTTTTTACTAAAGGCATTTATAAAAAGTGGCATCCATTAGCAATAGCAGCATATATTCGATTCCATTTGTTAGTTGCCGTTTTTTATACGAAGGTTTCCCAAGAACCAGAACCTCTGATGAGATTAATCAATGTAGTATCTACTGCGACTTTTGCACCACTGTTGGCGGAATTCATACTAAGACCTTATTCTGCCATGATCAATGAGCAGCGTCCTATAAATGAAGACAAATAGTTGTCGCGAATAGAGGTTGAATGTGGAAAACATAATATGGTAGCTTAGATCTAATGATCGAGACTACTGAATCGGTCCTCCATTGCTCACCCATTTGACTTTCAATTTTCAGAATGAACAATGACCAGCTAAATATAGCTGACATTAACGTCAATCAATTGGAATAGTTTCATGACAACTGAATTAAACTTTCTTTTCAGTTAAATCAAATGTTGAAGTGGAATCAATTAATCTTTTCTCGTAAAAAATCGATGCATCAATTTCATACAATTGATACGTTACATAATTATTCATGGACTAGAACCAAGTGTCTTTCAATGTAAATCAATTTTAATTGATTACTGAACGATACATCCAATGGCAAAGAAAAAACGAATGTTTTTGATGAAATGATAATATACTTGAATTACGCATTCTTTTCACATACATTCATTACACACCTTTTGTTTCTATAAATAATATATCATTAAGAACATATATATTTTCGATTTTCTTAGAAACAACACATCTATTTATTTTTGTACCATTGAAGCTATTAATTTAGAAGAATTTAAATGTTCCTCGAAATTCTCACAATTAATTCAACCTTTTCATTTCTGTTTGAAGTGTTTCATCATTTTCGCTTATACCAAACACATCTTCATATTTCTTGTTTGACATCAACACCTCATTGTCGTTGTCAATCACATGTTGCATTATATGGTAGCCACCTAACAAACGTGATCAACCTCTAATACATTCGCCTACCGGGTTGAAGAAAGAACAATCGTCTTTTCTTTCCTCTCGAGTGTCTGTGTTTCAGCGTATTATTACACCGATACAATGGTCAGGTCGCGCGGCCGTTAATAAACAAACAATCGCCGATCTTGACTAAATTACTTGTAGAAAATTACTCCGACACGTACATGATCTCCCTTTTTATCTAGCTTGGCACCGCGTGATATCTGATTCTCGTGCCATTAACATTTTACTACTCGGCACTGTAATTATCAGCTGTTTACTTTACGTGGTCCTATGAGTTTGCTTTCACCGCGTGCTTTCGTTTTTACTTAATACGGCGTTCCACGTTCCTTTTTCTCCCTCACAGCGCGCTCGAACTGGCTCGAAACTGACTCCGATAAACAATTTATCAGTTTATCGGTCCAGAATTTTCTAATTCCGTTGCTGACAGATTCATCTATATTTGGAGCCTATGAACGAAGCTACGCACTTTAAAGTCTAGTAAAGTAAATCATTTAATTGAGACAGTATTTCGTAACAGAGATCCACTGCTTCTAGTAGATTATTCCTGAACAAAAATTTTACTTTTCTTAAATACTACATTTTTATTTTATGCAAAAAGTACATTAACACTTTAAATGTCTAAACTGATCGAATAGTAGGTTTTTAATAACAAATTTTCGAAGCTTCACATTCAACAGAGACTTAGTTTCTATATAAAAACGTTCGCATTGAGAATAATATAATAATGATATAAAGAGTAATATAAAATAATTTGATATAACCTTGTTGTTCCTTTATACTTCATTATAAAATATTAAGTAATATTTTCTAAAGAACAGGTATGCCACACAAAATGTTAAATTATTCTAAAAGAACATCAGAAAGTTTGTCAAGAAATCTTATAGTAATATTTATATACTACACTTTAACATAATAACAGAGATCAGCTAAGATTCAAGAAAAACATTCAGATAGATCACTCTGTGTACCTCAAGTACAATTGTATGGTAACATCGTAGTTGAGACGAGTGTGTTCATTTCTCTTTTTTTCTCTTTCTCTGTTCTTCTCTCTCTCTCTCTCTCTCCCTCTCTCTCTCGGTCTCTCTCTCTTCTTTGCGAACGTACATATATCTTCAGCCCCGATCTATTTGCCGAACCACTCCTATCGATGTATCACCGTGCACTCGACGCTGATGCAACTCTATTAACGACGCTAAATGGCGCTCTCGGCGTCGACGTCACAAAAGTGGCACATGCCCGAGGTACACCAAGGTATTTGTGTTCGCTAAAATGCAGCTTCAGCGTGAAAGCGCCTTCAGGAATTTTTCCTGCGATCGATTGCACGCCCGCTTCTATAAAGATTCAGGATGTGACATAACACTGGGTCCGGGTTATGGGTCAATCTCCTTCACTTTGATGAAAAGCCAAGACCAGCACAGTTTTCCGATTGAGCCTCACCTTTCAAGTCAGTTCACATAAATGGTTTCGAGTGCTGGCTTTCCAAACATCTTAAAATGATGTGCTTAGAATAGTAAGTGTTCATAACACATTATCCATTCAAGATGGATTTGTTTTATTGAAGCATACGATAATTACTTTTCCTTAACGTTCGTTTAATCTCTACTTTACCTTTATTTTATTTATACATCGGTTAATGAAACTGTGAATTTGCAGAAATTTGTACAGACTACAAATTTACAGATTATTAGTGTAAAGAAGAAAAGTAGAAAGTAGACATTCAAAAACATGGAAGCCCGACAGAATAGTTAAGTTTTACAAATGCTGAGAAACTAATTTAAAGACATTTTTCTTAGCATAGCTCTTATTAATACGTTAATTTCATCGTGTCTTAACAATTGAGTAATCGCGGGTGCGCGCCGCAATAAAAAGGTATAATTATTCAAGCCGATTACTACCTGTCTTTCTGTCGCTTCCATCGCGTGTCATTGACTCGATGACACTATCCGACGGGATAATTAACGTTACGTCACAATTGTTCGATCGAGGCGACAACAATCGACGGATTTACATGGCGAATGATGAATGAAACAGGAAGAAACGGCGCCGGTCCACAATAAGCCAATCGAATTATCGCCGGTGACAAAAACTCGGCGTATCTGTCGATACGGGTTCCCTATCGATATTACATCCCAATGGAATATGAGATTTCACTGAAACCCGTGGCGCCAAACATGTAAATACTAACAGCGCGGGCTCCTTTCGCCAGTAAATTTTTAATTAACAACCGTCGCGACATTACTCGTAAAATCAGCAACACTCGGCCAATAAAAACACTAATCACCCGCGTTCAATGAGATTTCGTGTAATACGGAATTAAATATCAGCTAACGAGCCGAATGTTCCGTCTGCGTCGTTAGCACTATTTTTATAATAATGCCCCGTTTCTCGGTTATGAATCGACGGTTATGATTTTTCAAATACTACGCGGATCACCGACGCGGACGCCATTTATAGAACGAACCTGTTATCGTCGTCTTTGAATCGCAAGCAATGGGACGAAGACAGATTAACTTCAAAACTTTTATCTCTTAATTTATACGCGAGTCCGTGCTTCTCTGTTTATTTCTCTTTTTAAACCTTTCGCGATCGTCGCCGCTTTTAGAAGTATCGCTCTCCGTTCGACGCGCGGTCGTTGCAATTTCAACATTTCCCGATTGAATGCCGGGGATGTTTCGAGATCGAGACATTAACCGCGGCTGCACACGTATCGTCTAGTAGCCGAGATTGCAGTAATTGCCGCAATTTACCTTGCGAATAGCATAAATAGATTCTTTGTATAGCCGGCCGGACGACTTTTATCTAGGAACGCTACAGTATATCTCGACGTGACGCCACGGTTGCGCCGATTTTTCTGTGATCCGCCGAGCGTTATTTATTAACGCGTCGAAATAAACGGGCAATTCATACGCGTTAATAACATCACCAGGCATAATTCATCGCTAAAATCTGCCACACCGAGCACTCAATCGCTGGTAACACGGTTTAATATTAGGCGATGACCTAAACATCTAAGGTATTTTCAATGCGACATGTGGAGCAACGAGGAACGACACGCTTTGTGTACCGAGCGTTACGAATTTCACGCTGTCGCGAGCCGTGGGCTTGATTCCGACGGTTCGTACGTAATTTTGTAAAACTATATAAACTGGGATTTTTGTATAGAGAAATATTTTATTGATTTCTATGCCTCTGTCATCCAGATTTTTATTATCAGGATTATTAAGATAGATCGTAATCAACTTCTGGTTTTTTACTACGCTTTTTATTAGGTTAGCTTCATTAAAATGTCACAGAAATGTCATCGAAATTAACATAAATTCTTGTTCAATATGTACATTCGTTTATTTATTTAGATAATCTGAATTTACATAGAAATTTTCAGCGATATGTTATATTAATTCAGTGCACTAATAAATGATTTACCGTTTCTCATTCAATAAAAAAAAATTATAGTCACATTGACTAACCTAACGGTCTACCAACGGTAACCAACTACTGGTCGGTAATAAAATATATCAATTGAGAAAATAGAATGGATTTTCTATTTTCTTGAGAATAAATAAAAATCTGTTAATTATGGAATTACTGGTTGAGATACGTGAGGACTACCAATAATATATCATGGAATGTTACCACTCTCCTGTAGAAATCCAATAAATAATGTTTACTTCAAAGGAACAAGCAAAAACGAAACACTGTGTAACAAATTACAGAAACACTAATTGAAATCAACAGAATATGGCGGCAGGATTTTCACGACTTCTGAGCAATATTGTATAGAATTTAAAATAGGGGCTGTATGTAAATATCACGGGAACTAGATCGTATAATCTGGCTTCGTTCATTCAGAGAAACATTCAATGTGAAAGTGGGTAACGCAGAAACGTTACGGGCACTAATTTAGAAAAATTTATTTCATCGTCCCGGATCGGTGGAAGCGATTCAAGGGAAATGTCTGCGATTTTCATAAACAGCTTGTTCGTATTTTTTCGCTTATCTGCTGCAGCGATCGTGATTACTTTGTGTACTTTATAGTGTGCCAGCCTTTCCTCCCGAAAGCAAAGCAATACAATTGTAAAACAAATACAGATATTTCATCGTTACTAGTTTCTGTTTGTGCTGGAATTGGGTACTGTTACACGGATTGTGAAGAGAACTTGCTTCCTTACTGTGAGCTGAAGTACAATTAGGCACGCTTCTTATTTAGAAGATTTTATTCGTGTACAATGAGTAACTTCACAAGTATATGCTTGTATATACTTTGAACCCATTAGGAAATTGCGAAACAAATTCACAGAAATATTGAGGATACTAAATTTTGTTAACCAATCACCAGAACTGTGCAATTGGACTTTATAGATATCATAATATCGCTATTGGCAATATAACAGGCACATGATCAAATATGCCTTAGGAAATGGATGAGTATTGACTGTACAGTGTTTATCATGCAGTCATTATCACATAGTTACTAATTGCTTGCACAAATCATACAGTCACATAATACAAACGTCTTAACCGAAAGTGTGATGTTAACATTCGATTTCAGAAAAAATAGGATTTCAAATTTTTTATTTGGCATTCAGTATTTTTCAAATTACAGTGTCAAACGATACACACAATATACAAAAAGCACAATGTAAAATTCATATTTCGATAGAAACATTAAATAACAAAAATCTAATAATTCTATCGTATATTCTCCTTACGTTAGCATCATATAACTTCAAATACTAGTTCCCACGATTAATAATCTACAAATAATTAAAACTGATAGATTCAGGTAATCTTATATCGCATGTATCCCATACTCAAAAAACAGTAAACCGAATTGCATGAAATCTGTCAAACATTTCAATCTCCCTATCCCCTTTTAATTGAATAGCGTAAAACTGTATTATTAGTAGTATCCCTCGCTAGGGAAAAAATTCGGACCAATCGAAAGCTCGTGCGCGCCACCGACCAAGAGGATGATCGAATCGCGATGTATTTATACAGCGCGGCGCGTAGACCAGAGGCTGATGAACGATGATGATATAACGAGAGAGAGATGCACTCTACGGACGTCTTGTAGGAATGCAGCAATTTAGCGATATCAGCCAGGCCGACGCGGCTAATTCTATCTACGAGCTACTCGATAATTTGCCTGGCGGAAAATTAGATCGATACCGCTGAGAAATCGCTAATTACCGGCCGTTTTCGCAAGAGTACGCGACGAAATCCGTCCGCGGACGATTTCACGGCGCAAATGTGATCGAATTAGAGCGAATTAGATCGGCGCTCGGTGTCGGGGTACCTGATTACCAAGTGCCTCACGGCGAACCGGAGCTGATATGCAATAAAGAGACCTATTCAAGCATACTTCGTAATTTTTTCTTAAATTAGGGAGTAATTATTAGGTCAACACAGCCGATAACGAACCGTGGCTGTTGATCATTTTAGTGCAAACGATACGCAAAGGAACGCTGCCTTGATCAATTGGTTCGTATGTCATTGTTTACGTTCAATGAAGTTTCTAGTACAGCTATAGTGAGAATAAAATATTTATGAATCGAATTATATGCTTCTCGTATAGGCCTTCCGTAAATTTTGGTCGGATCTGTTAGAACCCGAAGAAGACGTAAAACGTTCAACAAGAACATTGTAGTGGAACGATAAATTGATTGCAGCCACTTGAAATATAGTACAAACACTCTGGATGATGTATTTCGGTGGAGCGAGCAGGATCAGCTAGTAACTAATCTTGCAGAAACAGAATGGCAGTGAGATGGACCTCACGCAGACAGGATAACTGTTGAGCTATGGTGGCGGATCTATCGGCGGTGTATTCTAGAAAAATGTATGCAAAATAGAGACTGAAAAATGTCTGATATCCCTTGTGGTTTCGTAATAGATGTAACATCATAATGGAGGATGGCGCGTTCTTAATGTGCGTACGTGTGTTTAAGTAGTGTGAAATATTAGCATCGTATTTCAGATTAATATCGCGTTACGTACATGACACTATGTCCGCGAAAAGTATCATTGGGTAGCAAACAATGTTGTCGCTTCGGTGACTGTATTCATTAATAAGGTTAAGAACACACAAGAAGATAATTATATGTTCTCGTGATGTTATTGATCAATAATGGTTTTAAAGAGAAATCGTATTTGACATTTTAATGTTCGAATGATTTTATTTGTTTTAATAGTAGCTTGTCTATTGATGATCTTTGGTTCAGGCGTTTGAACTTTAATGCATTAATCCTTATATTTTCCATTCCGTTCTTGAATACTTGCTACTTTCTTTGATGAAATTTACAAAATTTATACTTAAGCTAAACTTCTTTTTTAGCTTTAATGATTTTGATATGAATGGTATATTGATATCAAGGTAGAAATATTATACTATATTTTCTATTTTATTATGTTTTACACACTAATAATTGATATAAACATTATTATCCTACGCTTTATATAGATGTATCACTGGTACACAATTTTAGAACATTCATCGTTATTCGTTAAACTTGAATAAAATTTTTGTTTTAAATAAATACACTATAATTCTGTGGTTTACTTCAAGTAAATGAATCCAGTATTGGTGCATTATTATTACAGAATAGATTCAACGAGACATTTATTTATTTAACAATCATTTAATTCGCTTTAAAATCATAAAATATTCCACACTTTAATATGATAGCGCATGTATAGTTTATATTCACCTTATTGTAGTATTTTATATTCGAGATTCGAATAAACTATGATTCTCAGTGTGCACGGATAAGTACAAATTGCAGAAGTGCCGTTGCATCACGTGGAAGATTGCATGATACTTGATCAGGGGATGATATTCGTTCGGTCAATAGATCAATATAAATATTTAACACTATTCAGAATGCGTCTATAACTACGATTACGCGTTACATCCATGTTTCGTATCGTCGCAATCTTTTCTTGCGACCGGTTGCTCGGTATGTTCTCTTTTTCCTCTCGTAGCGGGGACTAACCACGTTGTATCGTCGAATCGTCGCTTCTGGGTTTCGTTCAACGCTGCCCGGCATTAGAACTAGACGATGCCATTAATTTTCGATATTATTCAACTGTATCTATGGTTCACATTCTCAACAGTACGGAAGTAATAAATTGTAACAGGAAATATAAGTTACGATAAAAATATTTGAAGTATCGAAATAATGGAACTTAACTTTATAATTCATGCCATTTTCTTCATAGAATACGGTAAATGAATCGAAGGTAAAACTCTGTTCTAGACAAATTTTATGAAACTTGTAAATAATGAGTTGCTAGTAGTATATACCTCTACTTCTCATAGGAAATATAAATAAGTAGCACACTAATGTTTTATTTTAATAAATTGTACAGCATATTCAAAATCCTTTTTATTCTGATTCTGTAACTATTGAACTGTAATTAAAACATGCAAATTGAATAAGAATTCTTAATTTTTTAAACTGAACTCTTTTTATTTTATTATTCCATCTAAATATCTGCAAATTCACAGCAAAAAGTAAACAATATAATCAATACAATAACATCATAATCACTTGTTCGTTTCTTGGTAGGAGATCCTCTTTCTATTTCCTTTTAAATCTTACTTAATACAAACAAAATCATGGATTTTCTCTTTCGCGACCTGCACCATAAAAAACTGGTTCCTTCGGGAACCTCGTTCCGTTCCGTAAACAAAGGAAAAAAAATACTGGGCGGTGGAATATTCATTATCGACACTGTTCATTAAAACTCATAGTTAATTAGCTGCCGACGAACAATCGGTATGCGATGAAAAGGAATCGTTCCGCGAATATATTTGTCGACGTATGGAAACAAGCCGATAAAGTGTACTTCGACGTTCCAGAATTCTCCTGAACGGGACAACACGGTCCGTACGATATTTGGTTTCAGTGATGCGTGCGTTTTAGTGGGTTCTGGATTATGAGCCTAAAATTAGTTAACCCTCCGGTTACCACCTAACCGCGAGTTTACAAAAAAGCTATCGCGAGAAAACGGTACAAACAAGCCTGTTAGAGCGACCGTGCATCCGCGTAAGCTCCTTTCGCGATAAACAACCATTATGAGGATCACTTAATACTCGGCTACTTTTACTCCTCGATCCTTGCGTGAAATTGTCGCCGATGTTTCAGCGTCCATTATCGGGAAAAAAATACACATAGAAAGGAGAAACACTGTTCTTACTCTTTATCCGTGGAAAAAAAATTCCAGCCGTAGGAGGTTAATCGTTCAAGTCCATTTTTAGAATTGACAAACTGTCCTTTGTACGGATAGTTTGTAGAGAATAATGTTTCTCCGCAAGTCAAAGGAACTCAGTTGAATTTTATAGTTTATCGCAACTTTTCTGTTTTATTCTTCGACAGAACGTGATGTAAAAGTTCGGTACCGAGTAATTTTTATTTTCTTTTACTTTATGTTTTATCTTGGTTAAAGTCACTTCGCAATTAACATTCGTGTTCCGGTCATATGATCTTATATTTGTACTTTTACTACGGAACTGTCAACATTAAAATCGCATTAACGAAATACGACATAACTGTACCGAAATATGTTCAAAGTAATATATATATATTATTTATTCATGCATTTGTAAGTGTAAGGTGAAGATATATCAGATGTTAAGTGCGTATTTCAAGTTTAATTGATTCGACGGTGTAAAAGAGTTAATATTAATGTATTGCGTACTTTTAATCGTTATTAAAGTTAATTAAATATCAAACTTATTTGATTAGGTACTATTTAGTAATTCTTAATAGTTATCAAGGATGTTGCTCATACTTTATCTAAATATTGTTTACTGTCTATATCACAATGAAGTTACTAATGTACTTAATAATGCTGATACCGATACTCTCTGTATTGTTGAAAAAAATTAAGCTACTAGTTTGGTGAGTAATGAACATATTTCATTTAGCGAGGAAAGTACGTTCGAAATACGAATAGCACAACAATTATAAATTAATTAAACACATGTCGCATTTTCTTTAATCAACGAATATTCGACCCAATTGAATATTTATGAGCAGCAGCGTACATGCATATTTAGTTCTAGTTATCTCTAGTTCTAGTCCTATTACACTCCAATAAACACGTGTAAGGATGCTGTTGCTAGAATTGAAATGCATTTTTTTTCTGATTTTCTAAAGAACAGAAAAGATAATGTACCTTATCAGTTCGTTATTCTGTATTTTTAGAGAATGAAATAAACTATTTTGTTCCTTAGAACATTCATTCTTAACAAATGGACAGGTGAGTTACATTTACGCGAATCTTTAAATGATCTAATGGCTTTGATAGGACCGAAACTGTTTGAAAATCAAAAGAATCAGATGGGAAAGAGCAACGATAAGACACGATGTTGAAAACATCTCGTTGTCAGGTGATACACGAAGCTGGAGTTTCCTAAAGCTTCGCTCATAGAGCGCGCGAGACACGAGGCTGTATAAAGTCGATCCTCCACCGACGGGAGCCGTCAGTTCGGCACGACACCTCTGTATAGTACGACAGAGGATCTCGCCTCTCGGTTTTCTGTAACACTCATCATGCCACCGCATAATTGCATCTTCATCACTTAAAAAACAAACTAAATAAACCAGTGAAAACGGTGAACGATTAAATAAACCCGATAACTTTGTACTTCAGCTACAGTGAACTGTTTGTACACACGAAGATTGAGTGTCCGATGAATTAAGACGAACAGTAACTAAGTGCAGGATAATCAATTGAAAATTCTCAGAAACTTGAAATTTTATGCTTGAATCAGTTTCTTTCATGGTATAGGAATTAATTGCAGGTGGTATTATGTGACACTGTGTTAACTACACGTAACTTTGATATTGATATTGTTACATTCTTGTCTATCTATGGAAGTGTATATCCAGTAAATAATAAGAGTAGGTGGTTCATTATATTTACCGATTCAAAAAATTAATAAAAATTTTGGTAATGTTGAATGTGCATTTAGAAATTCGCATTTGTATATAAGTTTATGGAGTAACTTTTTCAAGCTTAGACTAGCTGCCACCGGTTGCTTTGTTAGTACAAGTAGAGTATGAAATGTAAATGAGAAACTGTACGAAGCAATTTTAAATACTGTGAAATATTAATATTGAATAACAATTTTTGTCATGAATAAGTATAAATTCTAATTTTTTTTATTGAACGTTCGCTGCTTGTTGAAATCAAACTGTTCGAAATAATTATATAAAAGTTTTACTAAATTTTTTAAAGAATCATTCAAAACTATGTTTCATTCTAATATTATTAGTTTAGAGGTTTTTACTATTTCTTCTACTTATGCTCCACCACATTCATATTATTAAAATTTATTGATCATAAGTACTATTGTATATGTATCAATTAATATAATTTTAAAATTGGTTTCAATAGTTTTTCCATAATTTTAGTGTATATTTATTTATTACATATTTACTGTATAAAATATTGTGTCCGGAATTTCAACTGAAGCGCTAGTACCGGAGTAATATTTTACGATAATACCATAATATCATGATATAACACTAAACTAAATCCATAAAATACCGTATTTAGCATTTTATGCTTTTATCTCTACTATCTTATACTCAGGCACACATAAAATTCGCGATTCAATCTTTCAACATAAAAATGGGAGAAAGTGACGAGATAACCCGTGCAAATTTTATTTTCAATCTAATTCTACCACGTCTCTCGTGACTCACGTCGCAATTTTAATTTTGCCTGTAACAATCGAGCCGCCGGTGACATAAACGGTATCGTAGGTACGTATATAAACGATCGTTCCGATAGATCGATCAGATGTCTTAATCTTTTTGTTTCTACAACGCGGTCGAATGGGTCCGATGCATCAACAGTTCGTGCTAGATTCTATGTTGGGAGACCTGACACCTTTTTTCTAACCTTTTTTTAAGTAGCCTGAATGTCTCGTTTGTCAACAGCAACAACTAATTAATAGTCGACGAGAGGCGCCCAGAGATTTCGGTGCATATATATCGTATATATTCTGTCGTCATTCAAATGATATGCTAAAAAATTCAGCATGAAATTAAGATATGCGTGGAATGTGTCTGCCGGTATGATCACTCGGGAGCTAGACGCTTCTGAAAATCGTGCCAGACCGGGAACGCGATAGAGACTTCTATGTCCGCCCAACTATGATGTGAACCTCTTTACTCTGCCAGACAGCTATAACCTTCCTTTTCCTCTTGATCACCGCACGAAAGCTCTCCTTTTTTCTATCGGGATCCACGCGGAATAGCTGAAAGCTATCTGTATCGCGCAAATCTAAATTTGTATTCCCTTTGGTGAGATCCACTTCTATTTTCGTGCTTGAATGCAAGCGGCCTTGACTTTGTGCCCTTCTTGACACTTGAATTCCTTGTTCTTGTACTCCGCGAAGAATCGAATTGGCTCGCGAAATTCTGATTCGTCATAGATGGCACTTTTCCTGTAAGATTGTACAAAGAGAATTGTATCGACGACGTTTCTCTGATATTCCGTAATGTTAGATTAGCCGAAGTGAATTAATAATTATAAACGATTACAATTCATTTTGTTGATAAGTCTGGAAGAGGTTATTCAATTTTTCTAAATCTCTTTGTCTAGTAGCCGTCTTATAAATATGTAATTAATCAGAATTCCTTGGAGAAACTGGTCACGAAAAAATACGAGAATAAACGTGAAGCGAATGTAATTTTTTAATAAATGTACAATCACGGGGAATGGAATGTGAAGTATGATGTTATATAATACAATAAAACGTTGGATATGTTTGCCAATTAATATAAGAAAACAAAAATGAATGGAATTTAACGGATTTAGTAATAAGTATTACTTTTCAGTTAGCTTTTAAAGCTAACAATTGTCTTTTCCATATAAATGCTCCTTTAAAGCTAACAGTTGACTTTTTCATTTGAACGCCCTTTTAGGACTGACAATTACTTTTGCAATGAATAATGTTAAAATCGGAATTGATCGCGGAAGTGGCAGGGCGAGAACTATAAACCTGACCGAAACGATGATCGGTAGCCACTTGACGAGCGACTTATTCATCGAATCCGCGGGGAAAATCGCCTCTTCGCCGGCTGGTCCTTTTGCAAACGCGTATTAATAGTAAGCGATCTCGGCAGGTCGATAATCGTAAAAATAAACGGTATCATACTTTATACCGGGACTTGCGTAAGTATAGATCCTTTCGAGTGGTTTCATTCTTTCCGGTCTGTTTTCGTTACAATAAAGTAACCCAGTTCCGAGAACGTTAATAAAGAAACAAAAAATAGATCGCGCAACTATCCGCTAGAGCTTTAACGAAAACTTTGGTGAGCTTGTTTGCCCTGTCAAAGTGTGAATTAGTGAATTCAGTGACGCCATTGTGAACCGCAGTTACATAAACGAAGCTTGCATCGTAAGTAGGCTGCACATATTATGCATTCATAGTAGAAAATGAACTTGGTACAGTTAAAACGTCGTCTGTTTTGTAATTTCAATCTCGCAATCGAAGAGTGTGACTCGCATAATGTTCATTCTCGTATTACCAGGGATCGATTTCTCATTATAATGGATATCGATTTTTGTTCTTTATCTTTAAAGATTACTTAATCAGTTAAATAGAGTTTAGAAAGATGAGAAAATGTTTGAAGACTAGAAGGAGTATACTTAAAAAAATATTTTTAACCATAGTAAAATTATTTCGGTTTCTTTTTTATTAATATATTTCAACGATGATGAAAGATCAGGAAATCTATATCAGACAGGCAATCATTGAAATTTCTGATCGATACTAGTTCTTTCACGTCTGAACATAAAAAGGTGAATTTACGTAAATATGTTTGGTTCAATGAAATAAATGAAGATTAAAATTTAATTAAGCTTAGACTTGGACAGTAATAGCGACGAAAAAGGTATTGAAAGTATTTTCTGCTTTTATGTATAATGGTTTGTCACCAAGTTTGAACGCTGATTAATTAGTACACAGAACGAGACTTGAAATATTACGCTATTAATGTATTCTGTAATGTCTCGTATTCGAACAACATGGGAATAGTAACCAAACAGACATCGCATAATTCATACAAGCGTATATACGACTACTTATCACGCTCTTACGGTACACTTAGCGAGTAATATTTATACGACGATAACGTGTAATTAATATGCACATATGCCGGTACTTAAACTAATAAATAATCAAGGAATAATTTAATTACGCCCGCATCGCTGGATAACAGGCTGCGAATCTGACAAAGCGTGTTTTCTGGATCGTTGAATGTTCCATGGGGGAATTCAGAATTATGGGAAGAAACTTAACTCATAGTGAAAGGTAAAATTATCTTTGGGAAAACAACAGTTTTATAGTGAGCATTTGTGTCGATGCAATTCGGTTTAATTGAATAATTATAATTAAATGAAAGTTAACTTTAATATCGTTTATATATTACTAACAAAAGAAATAGTTTCTAATTCATTAAAACATTAGAAGAAACAATAAGACAAGAAAGATTATACTTATTAGGTGTAGTAATGATTAATTCATAATCTTTAGAGAACCTCAATTCGAAATATTTTGTATTTAATCATGAAAAGTAAAGACTCGAAAGTATTTAAAAAATCTAGAGTAATATCTAAATCTCGATTAATTTAATATATTCAAACAACAAAGAAAATATATACCTTCAACAAGTCGAAAAATATTGTTAAACGGCTTGATTTCAGGAATGTTCGTAACATGAGAACGTATGACATTCTGTATTGTTTTTTTCCTTAGACGTTAATTTATATTAACCTGAAAATGGGCCTAAGAAACAAGAACTTAGAAGCCATATATTTTCGGTTACAAGTAATTACAGTTCCAACACATTTGTACTACAAATTGCGCTTGTTCAGAAACAAGTTTGCAGTGCCTTTTCACCCAACCTTTCTTCAAACTTCTGTGCGCAGTTGCGCAATAATAATTTAAAGTAACCCAATGATTACGTTTAATTAAGTCCGCAATGATCTCGTTTTCTTATTACTCTCCTGCTTCATAAAGACGCCATTACGTTCGTTCGCTACGTTCGCAAACGTATAATCGCATTCCAGCCGATTTCAGTTCTACAAAATGCACGTGAACTAATCTTTTGCGTATAAGTTGGCTACATATTATTATTCAGCTTTTACTGTGTCGTAAAACGGTAGCAAAACAACTCATAAATAATTGAATAAAGCGGGAGGAATTTGTAATACGTAATTGAAATCGATCTCGTGGAACATTAAACGTGGCGCCACGGATGGAAATGACTAATTATCAAGGCGGTGAATAATTAAGAACATTCAACACCTTCGATTATATGTATACTGTGGATTACTGTGCGCATGAAAAGATTGAATGCCACTTTAATTAACAAGCGCATTGTTAACTAATTTTATGCATAATATAATCGATGATATGAAACTCTACAACTTTACTGTCAATGATAATTAATCTTTATTTAACGGCAATCAATTAATTATACGAGAAACGTACCATACGAGCAAGTTGTAAATATAACAAATATTTTCAAATAGCAATTATTCATTACTACATTTTTATTTCATAACAATGTCGAATTTTAAATAAACAACAAAATTGAACAGTGCAATTTAGATATTAATTTAAGTATTTAGAACAATTTTCTTTTAAGTGCACAAATCTCAAAACATTCGATAGTGTATACCTATAGAAAGTAAAAACTTGATTTCGTTATTAAAATTCCTATCAGACCTTCAATAAATGAAAAATATTATTTCGTTTCTTCATTAAATAGAAAGTTTCCTTTCTTTGAAATTATTTTAATAGTTGTTTCTTACAAATCTGAATTCGTTTAACGCGCACAAATTCCTGGTGCCGATTCCACATTGCTAAAGATCACATTCCAGACGATTTCGATACCATGAAATGCGTGGGAGTGAATCTTTCACTGGAAAAGTAGTCTGATAATTTATTCAATTCCCGCCGCGGTACGGGACACAGCGAAAAACCGGGTGGATAAACAATAGATTAAAGCATAGATAAGGTAACATTTGTAATTGAGATCGATCTAGTGGAACCATCGACCCGGCGCCACCGTGGAAAATCATTGGCCACGATTTCCAGCGGCACTTTCAGTCACCGCGTAATTCAGAATTAAGAACGGCCACGGAATGCGCCGGCGACGATGGAAGAAAACGTTCTTCGCCGCGCTTTCAGCGAATAATTCTATGCAGCAACGATTACGTTCGACAGGTCGACGCACGGCTAATATCGATCCTCGTGTAACACTCACTAACAACTGGAGCATGAAAGCATTATATGCGTGAGTATACTTACACCAGCCCGATGACTCCAGTAATATCTAATTTCCTTCTTGTCATATTATAAGCCCTTTCTCACGGTGTTAACTATTCTCATCGATCGTTCATCCGAAAGCGAGCATTATCAGGATACGTTCTGTTATATTAACAATAAAATGTGAATACAAACATATTTTATAATAAGATTCTTTTACCGTTAGATCGTTGAAAATAAATTATTCAGTTGTATGTTTGAAACATAAGAATTGAACGGAAAAAATAACCGATAAGATACTTTCACTTTTGCAGTATGTACTGTTTTAAATTTCCTTTGTGTGTGGTGAAAATATCTTCTTCGTTGTGTTTTTTTTAAAGAAAGCTTTCTTAAAGAGTTTCTATTTCAAGTCGAATAACACTCATATTTTACTTCAACACAATGGCTGTCGACGTATTTAAAATGGAAACGTAAACACGATAAATAAATTGAAAATGTTTGTTTTGCAAAGATCAAAGTAAGAGGTGTAATAAAGATTTTGTGGTTCAAACGGCTTTGGTCTCTTTTAAGTTAAACTTTATTTAGGTATAACGCCCGGCTAATGATAAAAGGAAACGACTGTTTCCGAGATTGAAAGTAATTTATTAAATTCTTAAAGTAAACAAGTTTTTATTCGTGTGGAATGAAATCGTGGATACTTGGAAAGAAAGAGAAGACTGTAGTTCACTGATAGTGCAGACTGTAGCTGCGTTCAGAAAAATGGGGACAAGATTTAAAAATAGTGGGCGATACGACTCCTACCTTGAGAGGCATTGAAAATATTATCCAAACCCCAGAGTATATTTTCGCATCGAAGTGCATTCTCACAAGAGGCTGTAACAGTAGATCTTTAAAAGAGTCCCAAAAATATCAGACCACTTTATAAGAATCTCTTGTTATATCCACACGTTAAATGTCACAGTATTGATTTATTATATCGTATATACATTACTCGTTAACGAAAGTACACAGTTCACTGACGTTTATAGGAAATGTTAGTTTAATCAAAATGAAGCTAGATCTTTATTGACCGGCACAGACAATTTTCTGTCAACTTCACAGACTTGAACTTTCATTTTTTATGAAAATGATAGTGCTACTTAATCTTATCTTCCACTAGAAACAAATTAGTATTGAAACTTTTAAGTGACAGATATATTACGTTCTCAGACAATCACATGCTTACACAATCATTAAACCTCAGCATAAAATTGATAGCTAAGATACTAGGAAATAAATCTTTGTCTGTGGTTATTCTTTGTAACGGCATTATTCTTTTTGTAATTTAATTGCATCCGTTTCTATTACTATTGCAGAGTTTCTGTCGTAATTTACATAAATGGCTATGAATTGTGAAAACATATGTTACAACGGCTATTACTAAGACAGCCCAATTCGTATACGACATAACGAGGCATGAATTAAAAAATAACAGTGCACATGTGTTCTGTAGTAATTCGATTTGCTCATGCTATCATCAATCACTCAGAAATTTTTCATTGGATAAGTATTGCAGGAAACAATATGTCACAAGTTACCCCGCGAACAACATTTCCCTTTGAGGCAGGGATTGGCTAATCTCTTTGGGAAACTGGTGCTCACTGCTCGTGCTTATTTCGTTGAAAGTAGACTGTAATTTGTGCTAAACGTATCGATCATTCTTGTCGACACCCAGCCTCATTGACCAATTTCAGTGAAAGAAACCTGCCCCTCGCGTTCATCGTGGAAAGTGTGCTACCTGGACCGCGAATTAGACCGAGAAAATTTAGTAAACGTAGCTAATCCAGCTGTATGACATATTAAAGGTGCGCAAACCGCACTATACGTGAAACAGATCAAAACAGAATAAAAATATTTTTTTAATTGCGACACATTTTGTAATATTTTGTGTATTAGTAATATTGTGGGTTTTGATTTATTACTTTAATAATAAAGATCTAAGTGTATTTGGTTTATAAAAGCATTTTAGTAAAAATAGTACTTTGAGGTACTTTTAGGACGTAAAAGGTTTAGACATTCCAAGAAATTTTGCGCAATTTCAGTCACTTTCTATTCCACTAATTTTAATTTACGTTGTCGTCGTATTGAAGAAGTATAGAATTACTCATCGGCAAACTCAAGGATTACAAAAACTGTGCCTCGCTCCAATGTTTCTCCAGCTTTTTATCTTGAGGTCGCCTCGCCGTCACCGGGCCCGTGTAAATAATTTCCTTACCTTCTCTATCCTTTTACTCGGGCCTAGTACGAACTTTAATCACAATTTAGATATCGTGTGGAAAATTCTTTCAAGTTGGTGTTACGAACAAGATAACGCGCAGAGCAATAAATAATAATGTGAATACCATATGAAAAGTACAAAAAAATATTCTTAGATAAGAAATAGAATCTTTTACTTCATTTCACATTCTGGTAAATAGTAGAAACCCTAAAATACGATATAACAAAGCGTAAATTAAAAATAATTCCACAAGTGTGTTCTTCAAATAAATCCAAAAATTTGAAATAAACCAATTATGACAATAATATTAATAATTGGATATAAAGATTGAGATTTCAATTACAATAAAACTTACAGCGTAGAACGAAAACCAAATAAGATAATTAGGAAATAATTGAAAAAAATTTTCATTTTATTTGAAGATATAATATTCCGAAGAAGACGCGAGTGCCCCGAAATTCGGGAAATGGACGACTGGAGGCGGCAAAGAGCGACGAAGAAAAAAGTGTGAGTGAAATGTGGAATGGTGATTTCGATGACAGTGGAAGGAACTGAAATAGAACTGGAGAGATCGTGGTGCAGTGGAAAAAACGATTACACAGGTTCGGAAGAGACGATGAAGAATATTTCGCGAACTGGTCACGAAGTTCATCACGAGGAAGACAACTGAAGATGACCCCTTTACTTTGAACCAGGATGCCAACGTTCTCCAAAATGGATCGAGCAATCATGTTCGTTCTATTGATAACTTTAACGGTAAGATTACAGCATTAAAATTAAAACATTCGCCCACGCTTTTGCTGGTGGTGTCGTGACACTTCTGGTCAGGCTCCAATTCGACTTGAACTTCAATGCCAACTCGTAGATCAAATTAATGTGCAGTCATACGCGCGCGTTGTGTACGCGACCGAAGGGAAAAAATTAGTAACCGTAAAGCGGTTCCCTTTGAAGCTGGATTCAAAGGACACACTTCTTTAAAGCGAATACGTCATCGATTTTCTAAAGAACTTTTGTACTCGCGCGGCTCGAAACTCGGGAATAATTAGTCACGTTGAACGCTTTAAATTGGCGAAATGTATGTCGCGTTTGGATTCGGATTCATGGTAATATTATGTGTCGATGACTTTCCATCCTGCTCAATTATTTATCGTTTATGTACTGTTCCTGTGTTAATAATTCATCGAATCTAGACTTGTGACAAATGCTTATAATATTTTCAAATGATTACTCATTAAGTGCCTACCTTGAAAATACATTTGGACATGTTTAAAAGATTCGTTTCGACTATATGATATCGATTAAACTATGTGGAGTTGTAAGCAAAATTTATTTCCTCCTTATAAGAAATCGAATCTTCACAAAAAATTCAATGCACACAGAAAATTCTAACTGATTTAATAAATCCCAATACGTCTCGAAACTTATCTCTTTGAAAACATTGAAATCATTTGTCTCGAAAGTGCATTTCTTCAAACGTAGAACATAGTTCCTGCAAACAGATTCGAAACATCGATCTAAAACATTCGTGCCACGTTCTTACAACGATCCTCTATCTCCCAAACTACAGCAACGCGTAAAAAAGCATATTTCAACAAAACCGCGTTGAATGTACGAACCATCTGTTAAATAATCTCACCGGGCAACAAAACCCTCGATTCGGCGATCCCGAGGAGAAACGTTTGTAAAAGGACAGAAGCAACGGTGGCTATCGTCCGCGTCGCGTCGTCCAGGAATATTGTAATTTATACGGCCCACGAAAATCGTCGTGCCGCGTCGTCATCCAAAGTGATTCGTTGAAAGACAAATTACAGGATATCTGGCGCCTCGTGCTTCAAGCCCGCCCGTTCTTAGCACATGCTGAAAACCACGAACACGGGGAGCTCTCTTCTTTTTTTCCTGGTTCCCCCTTTCTCCTCCTCTTTTTCGATCTTCCCTTTTTTGTTCTTCGCTTTCCTCCTTTTTTTTCTCACTCCGTCCGTCGCTCGCTCTCTCTTCGTCTCGTTTCTTTCGCCGTCTGTTCTCGGTGGAAACCGAGAGAGCCGTGAAGTGTCTCGCTGCCGGCAGCTTACCACCACGGGCCAATAAAAAGTGTTACACGGCCGTGTCTCCTGCGCGTCACGATGATAAGAGACTCTTTTTGGGAGCATCCCTTTATCCGTGCGCGCATCACTGAAATTCGTCGGGGGATCTGTGTACCACGTATTTTTTCCTGACACCATGTCGAACCAGCCTCGCGTGGGAGTTCCCCGAAGATTCCCCCGGCGCGGCGCACTTCGAACGGATTCCTGAGGCTTGTTCTACTTGTAAATGAATTTCCCGAGCAATAAAACGTCGGCCGTTCGTTGCCTGTCTAATTTATCGTTCTTCTCCGATAGTCTCGTATCAACGAAGAAACGGTGTGACTATTAGTTTAAGCTACAGGCTTCTTCGATAAACCGTGCTTGGGAACGCGCCGTGCGATAGAGCGTATTGCGTTCTGATACATTCGAGTAATTAGTGAGAATTATGTGCTGTAGAATGTAGGATTAATGAAATCTTGTAGTACGCTTCATTGAAATGTAATATTTGTACAGTTTTTATATCATTGGAACTTTTAATATTCTGTTACTTGTGTATATACATATATATTCATTATTAACTTTCTTAGGAATGTTTAAGTGATTTTGAAAATCTTTATTTGGAAAATGTAAAGTATACCGTAGTGAAAAAGAATAAAAATGACTTTTACCGTTGTCCTTCATCATTTATACTTAATTCGGCTCTTGTGGTTAATTTATTATTCGCGGTTAATACAAGAATTCCTTAAAAAATACTTTCGAATGAATATTTTTCCAGGATAAATTATATTATATTTGTTATTCACGGAATAATTTAAACGAGCATGCCTTTTAAAGGATATCGTACGTTCACTCGTATGCGAAAGCACATTCCTGTTTCCAGGCAACTCGAATTGTCAGAGGTACGTTTCTGAACGAATTGATCTAATACTTCAAACGATAATGGAACGCATTCCGCGCATTTCCAACAAGCTCGAAGTGGCGCGGAACGCGTTCAAGGAATCGGCGCCGCGTGTTCCGTAAATTCAGCCATGTTTACGCGTCAACCAGTTAATGAATCGTCGCGGGTATTCGTCATTACGTTAATCAGCGTTATTATTACCATTTGCAACGGCCTAACGAGGGGGTCACGTTGTCGCCGCAAGAAGGTAAATAGTCCTCGCGCATTCCTTAATGAACGCCTGTATTTTAAAATTACGTCGGGTGAACACCGGGGCTCGCGACCGTCTCGTTTAAACCGGTTTTTTCGTGTCCATTAGGAACTATGACGAATAAAATGACGATCGTGAAACGTTCCTCTCCTCGGAGTGTCTGCTTTTCTCGTAAAACACAGATAAATCCTACGCAACAAAGTAGTCTAAGGCAGAAATGGTCCGACGTTCATGGTACGCGTAAAAAAAAGAACGAAAAAGAATTCCTCCGATAAAATTGAAATAAAAAAAGTCTTTGCATACCGTCTGACGTAGTTCCAATGAGAATCAAACGCTTCGAGGATATCGCAACACTTTAAAGTACTTTAGAATGAAATCGTTATAGAGCATGACCAAAAATGGCGACATACTCATTAATGCGGAATGTTACTTGTGCCTTTACCATTTCTTCATTCATTATCTTGGGTAATAAATTATATCGTAAATGTGTAATGGCTTTTTTCAGTAAACTCTGTTCACAGGGTCGATGTGTCCGTACTAAACGTTGTGTGTCAATCGCCGGTTCTCTTATTTCTATGCGTGTGATTATTATCGAATTTTTCAGTTTCCAGTGAATCCATTCGACATTCGCAATTGTGCAAAACTTACCGCAGCGCAATATTTAATGAAGATTTAATGCAGTTTTTATGTTACGCGAAACCAGATAAAATCCTTAGCTTGTACCTGTTTCCAGTTTTCACGAATTAGGCCACAAAAATCGATATTTGCATAAACATCCACGAGTCTAATCACTTACGACGTTTATGCCCTGTGACACATAGGTAGCATTTAACAAGCAGTTCGATCAATTCCACTATTTTTACGGCGGATCTAATGTACATTGACTTTAATAGATGTAGAAACGGATTATGCGAACAGTATTTTACTCAAAGACCGTGTTACTTGTAATTCTATAAAAGTGTGAATGTGGACTTTTCAAACCACTTTCATAATAATTTACCGAGATACTTCGACTGAAACTTTGTGTAATCTCAACACATGTACGTACACTTAACATACTTAATACCAACGATAATAAAAAACACTTAAATATCAATAAAGTACACGAATACCTATATTACACAGACTTTTTCAAATACAAAGATTACTTCTTAGTAATACCTGTAACAACGTAATAATGCTACAGTTTCAAACAAAAAAATTCTAAAATGATTCAAATTTGAGTCAAATTTGAGTCAAATCTACTGTTCATTTAGAAAAAAAAATGAGATCTTCTATTAATCGATATTATATTGTGCCGCGAAGAAAATATGAATGTTTAAAGTCCGCAGGGATGCCTTAACGATTACCCTCCGTTGTCACATAAATCATAGTAATCGCGAAGATCGGATTCAGCCGTCCGTGTTCATTCCTGGTGAAAATATCGCGATACTCCTAACGATCGATTACAAAAACAGCACGGTGCTGGCCGCTCTTTGACGAACAAAGAAGGCGTTTTATTAGCATGCTAGAAATGTCGCTCGTAAATTATCCGCGGGTTTAATTACTCGACGTCGGACGACGCCGATTTTTTCTCCCCTTTTCTTCTTTTCCGCGGATGAGCGGAAACCCGTCCACGGTGTCCAAGGTCTGCCTAGGAAGTTCCACATTGCGCGCGGGACGCATTCCTACCGTTAAATGTTGCGGGTGACGCGTATTCTTAGACCGGTCAGATAGCACATTAGAACAGATTCATGCCGCGTACAAGATCCCCGCCGGGTTTTAAGTGTTGCAGGAAGCAGACACGGCTCCGGACTTTATCCTTGATCCAAATCCACCGGTGCCGAGCCGCGTTCCCGTGACTTTCTTTCACAGAGCTGTTCATTAATCATAGGAATTGATATCTATTATAATATTGTTCGCGTTAGTGCTCGCGCATGTACCGTTGATTAATACAAAAGGTATACACAATGGGGTAGGAGAATTTTAAGACCGGCAACTGGTCGTGGGTAAAGGTCAAGGGAAGTTGAAGCTGTATGGCAACTTCTTTTGCCGAGGGATTTGTATTTTTACAATGACGGAGTGAGTATTGGTTCTGTTATTAGAGGCAATGATAAATACATGCATTTTTTTCTGAAAATTGAAATCTAATTGTGTGGATGGAATCGTGGTTTTACTCAGCTCTTTGAGGGGTGAAAAAGTTATTCTTTGAATAGATTGTTTCTAATATTTGAAATAAAGATTGATGTTGTTGTAATTGGTGTGATTATATTAGTAATTGTGGTATGTGAATTAGAGGTAGTTTTATACTTTTGATATTTAAATCTATATTAATGTTATTTTCATTATTAACCATGAAATGAGTTTCATTATTTTTAAGATTTTTTAAAATAAATGTATTTTATTGTTGTTTACAGTGACCTACTTTTAATTATTCATCACACATAATCTGAATATCTGTATCAAAATACAGAAAAATATACTATTGAAATATTAATTGTATTGAATACAGAACACTCCACTTAACCATTAAAAACGTTGGTATGTAAATATTGTCTAAGATATGTTCAAGATACCGTCAGTTAAAGTATTAAATCGATGAACACCACGGGAAATCGTTCTGAATAATGAATCATATTTTTAAAGTCTCGTTGCGAATGTTATGAGTCTGCGAATAATATTTAACAGGAGAAATCGGTAACCACTAAAACCCATTACCAGCTATCAGAATAGGTGATTCCGTTGTGGTATTTAAAACAGATAAGTTGTAAGAATACATCCGCGGAACATACATAGTGGCCGTGTATGACTTGAAAGTTTGATAGATCGAATGAAAAATTCGAACGTATCTCCCAGCTAAGATAAGTTGCGCGTGACCCATCCAGGAAGTAAAGTTTGTTACGGTGTTTCCTCGTTTGCGTGTCACGAGCGTGCCGCGTACGCTCTCCATGCCGGGGCATTGTAATAAATCGCGAATGTTTTGTAGCTTCCTGTAAATACATTGCTCATGACAACTCCTTTATCATTATAAATAAACCTTCTGTCGCGACAAACGTCTTTATAGTTCTCTAACGAGGTAAACGTGTGCGTCGTGAATTGTAATTGTTGGAGGACGTTACTTTCGCGCGGCAGACAAGTGTCCTTAACCCTTGTGCATTGTTCGACTAACTATTACGTTAATACTTTGCACTAAGATGCACTGAAAGTGACGACCGATTGAGAAGACTCTATGATTGTATAATTGAATTGTAATAAATACAAATCGGTAGTATCAAATTAATGACATTCATTTGCACGAATGTTTCTATGAAGACAAATTTTTCATTTGAACAGTACATCAAATTCGGATATTAAAATTAAGATGAGACATGAATTGATATAAACATCACATATGATTTTCCTGCAGGTTGTTCAGTTTCTTTCAAGAGTACAATCAATTTTTATTTGTCCTTTACTGTTATTAACTTTCACGTACTGAAATTTCATTCGGCACTGACAAAAACTATAGTTCCCCGGTTCTTTGATCTCTCGCGAGGTGTACGATGTCTCGATTAAATTTTCTTACCCGTTACATAATCAATTTGCTTTTATGTTCGCTTACTCGACTGACAGTAGGAAGATACTTCTTCATGGACCATCAGTTTCGTGTCTCGTTTCTTCGCCAACGTTATGACACGCGGTTAGTGCAGGGTCATGATCACGCAGGTTGCAGTCACTCGACTTTCATTGCTCGTCAAGCTGGTGTCGCATGCTGTTTAAATCTCTGTCTACGGCTTTCTCTCGGGTAGGCCATCGTAGTCACCCTTGCGCAATATCGATTTTACTCTCAATTGCTTTATTAACTGTAAGCCACATTCAGTTATTAAACCCTTTATCTTACTGTATCTTATCTTCAAATTCGTTAATTAAATGTTTTGAAAATAAACGAATTAGATTTTATGAAAGCTACATCAACAACCAATTCGTAAAAATATGATTTGAAGTTAGATCTAATACTATCCGCTGATATAAAATTTATCGATAATTCTGTTACCATTTCGTATTCTTCCTCGTAACTTTATATATTTAATTAATGCTACAAAATATTTTAAAAGGACACTGATAATTCCCATAATAATCAATGAAATTTGGAATATATTCACAAATGTCAAATCTCTAACAATAGGAAACTACTGTTAATTACTTTCTTACTACTATCGCAATCGGTTGATTATTCCGATATATCCCGTCGAAAGGAAACTTAAACGAAATGACGATATCCTGCGTGAAATGGACGTCCAAGCTGTAGCGAACATTTAAAAAACCATTTCATGGTTACGCGGAATTCTTTCTCCTTTTTCACGCCTGGCAACGTATTCCCCAGCGCTGGATGTGATTGACTTCCACGCATGTAAGACCGGATTCCGTGTCGTCGAATTCGAAATGCTTTTTCACGGTGATTCGGCGGGATGGAGCGCGTCCAACTTGCGTCTCCCCGCCGATCTTGCACGACGCGGACCGCAACCTGCTCGCCGCGCGGCGCCGGTTACGCGTGTACGCTTTGGTAATGCGCCGCGACGAAGAAAGGGATGAGTAGCGAAAGCAGAACCGATAGCCCGCGAATAAGCGCGGTCACGTGCACCGTCATCGAGGAACTCCGTCGTTGGTGTTCGAGACACAGAACGTCCGATGAGCGACTGTAATTTACAAACGGTTGGAATCGGAACGTTGCGTTGCGTTGACGGGTTCCGTTGGTTCCACAGGAATCGACGAGTGAGACTGAGATGTAAACACTATCGACGGATCCGATCTATTCGAGAGATATTTAACACGTTCCATGTTATTTACATTGTTCGGGCTACGTGTCGATGGTGACCTTTAGAGTGGGAACCTTATGGCATTTGTTAGTCTTAATTATGATGTGTATGATTCCTCGGGGTATGAGAAAATGGTAGTTTAGATTTGCTATGTTGCGAGTGTTGCCTGTTTTTTTAATCTTTTAGCAAATGGAAATTTAATTCTTGTTATTCCTCTGTCTCATAGGTGAATGTTGATTTTGCTTTGTTCATTTGGCTTTTCAAATTTCGAAATTGTAGGAATGGAAAGTGAGGGTTAAGAGAAGATATAAATTTATATATATTGGTAAATTCTGAAATGAATGTAATTCTACTGAAATATTCGTCGTTTAAAGTCACTTTTAAGAAAGAAGAATTACATAAATATAACGAAGACAAATATTTACAGTAAACACATGGAAAATAAATGTCGTTTTGATTATTCTGTTGATAAAATGGCCAATAAAGTTTCGAAATTGTCATAAGTATTCGGGATCTATATAGGTACGATACATTTCATCACGGATGTAGAAACATATATTTAGAATTCTTATTCGAACAGATCTAACGAACAGAAACGATTTAAATTTGTCACTCAAAGCCAGACAGCTCCCACCGAATACAGACGAATGAGTCAGATTTACATGCCACTCTGACGACGCGACACCGTCACAGGCATCGAGGAGATCCTCTTGATAACACGAATCGAGTTCGACGTTCACTCGTGTTGCGTTATTTTTGTGGTCACTAGAGCCGTTTAATCCCCGATGTCGAGAATTCGGAGCGCAGCGTCGCATCTGCGGCGTTCCTTATGGGTCTGTGATGATTCATTCGACCCTTCCGAAGCCGATTATTAATTAGCCGCTTACCTTAATGACTTCGCGCGACTTTCTTTCCTTTTACTTTCGCACGTTCATGTTCTTGCAATGAAAACAGGCTTAGTGGAAAGGAAGTGATATAGATCAACGCGGACACCTTAGAATTTGAACATTAAGATTGTGGGGGTTGCCGCGGGACCGGAAGTAGATGTAAGAGGGAACATAGAAGAAACAGCACGAACTGATGTCTTACGTAAATTTCCTTTTTCTTGGAGAGGAAAATAGTCTTGAAAAATAATAACATGCGTTTTGATCTCGTTTTTGAGAAATGAATCGTTAAATGTATGAAACTATTGATAGTTGAGTGTGAATCATGAGAACTTGAAATTTTATCTGGTTTACTCTATTATTGAAAAATATGTTCCATGTGATATTTGTATTATATACCATTTTTAACATATATTGAATTTCTCTGTATAATTACATAAAAATTTCTATACAACTTTGATTTAAAATAAATTCTATAGGTAAAATTATTGAATACATTCTCTTTGCGCAGACTCAGTGAAACTCTTGCGACGAATGGAGATGCGTTCTAGTCTCCAAATATGGCGTCTATACATACAGGCATGGTTAACCCCCTGCCTCATAATATCGTGTCAGACTCGTGGCGAAGATTTCAAACTGTATTCAATGAACATATATATTTCCCAATTCTTTTAAATTCAAATGAAACATTATTCTTCTGTTATCAATGATTATATATTAGAGCAAACATAGACATGGAGTATGCCTAGAATTTGTCTCCTTTTTTCAATGAACTATTAATAAAAGAGTAGCTGTATCGATTGTAATTCAGAAAGTCATTTTTCTCAAGAGGCAAGGGGTTAACCATATTTCTAGTCGGTCTATTTCCATGAGCTCACGGTGTTTCCTCATTCGGTCACGGGATTCCGCGCGATACGTTTGTTATCAATGCCCCCGGTGTATTATCCAGGCCGTCCGGAAGGCGGTTTCCACTGGAATCACCTACACACGTGGCCCCAAAGTGAACACGTACATAGGCACGCAGGTTGTTTTATCGCAGTGTAAACACCTGACGTGTGCTCGCGCGGGCTCACTTGTAAACGTAGCCGGTAGAATTATAACTCGGTTATTACAGGTTAACACGTACAACGTAATTTAATGCACTTTAACGCATTCACGGATTTATGATGCACGATGTACAGTTATGACGCATTATTATATTTTAGAAAAATCCCACTTCTCGTTTATTCCGCCCATTACCGAGTCAATAAATCCTTTCAACACGCTTTTGTTTACGCGATCGTTCCCCCATAGACATTTAGCGTCGGCGCGGTTATTCGATTTATTCACAATGTACGAATCTGGAATGGGATTAGATGATTTTACATAACGCACGGACGTGGACACAAGATCTAGTGGGTATTTCATGTTAAAGTGTGTTGACTCATTTATTGACACAAGACATTCTGAAGCATAACTCCCACTAAATCCTGTTCTCACATTTATCTGTCGTAAAAAGTTAATTAAACTCACCCTTGTTCCGAATTTCTTGAATGTAGAATGAAGAATTATTTATTAAAAGTCTATGAAAGTGACGTTGCTATTGTATTGAAGATGCTGGTTTTGTTTGGTTTTTTGTTTAATGAAATGAAATTTCGAAGAGTTACGATTCAGTAGAACATTTATTCTTCTGGTTATTTTGAATTATTTATAAGTAAATCTCGATTTCGGTTATATCGGTAGGAGGGACGAGACAAACTGAAATTTCCGATTGAAATGTTGTGCTTATTATTGTGAGCTTCCTAGACATCGGATTTTCAGCAATAAATAATCTCTTGAAGATAAATGATGTCAAGCTGTCCAGAAACTTTGGTTGATGATGCGCTGAAGTCGAATTAGTGAAGATGAAATGAGATGGTTATGGCGATTAACGATTAGCTGTGCTGGATGCCAATAAGCACTACAAATATACCTTAAAAAATGTATGTTCCTATTATTATCTTCTAAACCTCGCTAATTATTTATCACAATTCCGCAGAGAAGTGCTTAATAAAGTGTGAAAACAGTTTATTTAAGAGATAATCAGAAATAAAACTAATAATATAGGACGGAAAGGGTTGATTTACTCAAAATTAATATTCCGATACACATCCACAATTTAAACCACACCTGCCGTACGATCTTATATTTCTATTGAAACTTTTGTTTCTCGTTGTATGTATACAAAAGATATTAAATAAATGAAAATTTACACGTGTCATTGTTATAATGCGCAAGTGCGACTACGAACTCCAGTTCTATATTTGATGTCCACCGTGAAACCGTTTGGGTTGACCAGGCCTGATCTAAACCATATAAAATCTATGAACAATACACAATACACAAGTAAACAAAATTACGATATTTTCAACTTGTACTATAATGTATCACAATACGAATAAAATTTCAAATACCACCATCGAATCATTTTCTACGACCCAAAAATTACAATATACTGTAGACCGATGAAACACGACTGACGCGCCGGCAGGCGCCGCGATGTTTCTAAAAGGAAATACGTGTCTAGATGCTAGGGGTAGTTACGTTACATTTATTTACATATCTCCGGAGAAAATTGCCCGATCGACGGTGCCCTTTAAGTAAATTATTATCCGTAGGTTTTCGTACCGAATCGTTACGTAATTAAGATATTCCATAAATTTCTTTGTAATTATAATCCACGGTGGACGCTTCTAAATCACCGTCGGCATCGTAAATATAAATCCTAGATAGCCATCGATGCAAGATAATGTTAACGTCCGGTGCTCCGTATGATACCGCCGACCCTCGTCGTTAATGTCGATCGATCGACAGAGGGTTGGGGGACCTGTTTCACGTCGTTTGACATTATCGAACAGTAATCGAGAGACCCGCGGCCGAGTCCTCATTGTTCCCCTCGGGTCGATTTATAAATTCGCTCATGCGATATTCATACAATTAACATCGATCGCGTCGAGCAACAAGCGACTTGACATTCATCCGGGGTTAATCCAATCAGAGTGAGGAGAGTCACTTTGGGCGCGGCTTTATATGCACGTTTACTGATTACCTTTTTACCGGCAAAAAAGAAGTGTCGCGGGCATACGGAACACAACCATCGGCTGCGTTTCAGCTTTGGTAGATATCAAGGACAATAGTGGATGTTGTTTGACGTCGAATCGAACTTTGCGCTCGCTATAGCTGGTTGCATCAAACGGGTTTATCGCGATTGGCTTGAGAGCATGGTCTGTGTATTAACCCTTGCACGGAGTTCAAGAAACTGTTACGGTAATACCCGAATTAAATTAAACGGAGGTTGATATTGGGTTAAGCAAACGGGTTTCCTTAGTTTTTTGTTAACAAACTTTTATTTGTTGGATAGGTAGAAATTAGGTTTGACTTGAGCTAGAAATTAGAGGTTCATTGCGTACTATATCAGCGAGTACTGATAGATGTAAGAAATTTAATAATTTTGTTAAATGTGACTGATCCTCACATTTACATGTGGTTAATAGTGATTTCATTTGTGAGCTACTTTCTTTTTTTGACGAGAGAAGAGTATGGGTTTTTTAATTTTGTGATAAAAATTATGATATACCACGTGGTAAGCTATTAGTGTAAAAATATTTTTAATGGTATTCTTAAATGTAATTAAAACGATTACTAAGTACTAATATAATAAATTGTGACGTAAGATGCGAGAAGTTCAATAGGAAGACACTGTTTTAATTAATCGAAAAGGGTTCACCTTCTGACATAATAACATCAGTTCCCATGCATCATTTCAGACCAAACGGAAGACGGAAGAGATAAACTGCGAAGCTCCCTCCTAAGATCCATCTGTATGAAACTACCATACATTCCTATGTTTACGTAATAATTTAAGTAACGAAAATTCTCTCTCTTCCCTAACTGAAAATCACCTATCTTCGCAACTTTAAAAAAAAGCTGCACCATTTCTATTTCAAGTAATAATAATTGTCCAAAAAATCAATGTTCGAATTGTTCAGAAATATCTAATAATCGTTTAATAAATCAATTGGCACACTTTCAGTAACCTTGATCAATTTATGGAATACTTGTGCAAGGGACAAAATAAATGCGTTGACGTCACGGTGACCATGATGCATCCCCGAATTGCGAAACCGCGCGGCTAAAATAGACCGGAACATTCAAGAAAGCCATCAGTGATTAATCACCCAATCAAACGGTAGTAATAGATACGAAGTTCCAGATCCGACTTGAATCACCATCGAGGCACTCGCCGCTACGAGCCATGTGGTCTTCCCTATAATTTATACTCGTCTTTCGCGTCCTATATACCGATTCCACGCCCATGTAACGCTAACCCACGTACTACAGCGCTGCGCAATTTAACATACAATTTCTCGTCATCTTAAATCTTGTTCAACTTCATCAGCCGCAGCAACACGAAACTCCGAACATCGCGACAGCGTTACAATATCCCTCAAGCTTCTTTTTTCATAACATCATTTCCAGATTGAAAGCATCTGCACGAATGTAAATCCGAGATCCGATTTGCATACCCACTAATCACAAAGTATCTTCCAACGTGAGACAAAGAGTCTCTTTCTAGGAAACAATCGCAATGTCTTTTTATGTTCTCGATTAAAATCGCAAATAACCGCGTAGACGCTGCCCGCGGAATGCTAATCACACCGTCATTCCGGAGTGATTAATATCAAACAGCTATTTCATGCAAATAGATGCTGCGAAACGCGTGTCGGTCCTTGATGGAGGCACGCAGAACGAAATTCTTGAGAGACTCGCTCGAAGTGCCATGAGTGGCTCTCGATCGAACCATCGATGTTGAATCGTTACTCAGGAGTTCCTCGACTTCCGGTGCACTCCGGTAGCTGTCGCGATTCGGCGCCGCGCCGCGCCGGGACGACAGAACGCAGCCGAGCCGAAGAGGGCCGCGATGATGGGGCTAAATCTGCGAGCCGTCACAGGCATAATTTTCGCCGCGGTTTCGCGCGTCCAAACACGCGTCACGCGACACGTGTTGTGACTCGGTAATTCGCGTCGCGGGGCCCCCGCCGCGTTCAAATCTGACTTGATTCAATAACGCTGCCGGCCTGTTTGCACAGACGCGGCTAAGCAGCCACGTGTGTAAACACCACTTCTGTTTTGACTAATTATTCCGCGGAAATAGCCGGCGATACTGAATGACGCGATGAGTGGAATCCCGAGTGAGATTCGCGTGTTTCCGAGCCCCGCGATGCCGTAATGACTCTTAGGGGACTGTGTGTACCATGCGATTTTTCATTCGAGTGTTTGCCTCTTCGGATTTTCGTCGGATTATTTTGGGACGTCTACGGTTTCCAGCGTTGGTTTTTCATTGTTTTGTATACTGAAATGTCGAATCGTTGGATTCGTTGATTAGGTTGATTAGGATGTTTATACATTGGTTGTTTTATATTTTGTAAGAATTGTTTTTACTTGTTTATAGTAGTTCAGTTTGAAAAATAAAGGGAAATTGGAAAGCGTGTTGATATTAGCAATTATGTGATGTTTTTGATGATAATTGTTACTTTTGAAGTGTTGACTGAGCAATTCACTTGAAACGTTTGTGCCAACATATTCATTTCTTAGATTAACAAGCTGGATGCAATAAAAACTGCATTGAATTTATGATGAATATGACAATGAAATTGTTAGCTTTCAGCAGGAAAACAAAGGATTACGACATTGCTAAAAGTGATTAGACTAGTCACCTACTCGAATAAGTATGACACAATAAAGTATCGATTGGCTAGAAACCTGATCTCTTAATAAAAGCTTAAAGCAACGTACTTTTTTGAAATCTGTTTCACCATCATGTTGAAAGATAGATTTGACTATAATAGATAAGTAGATGTTGTATCCAATTTTATATGAAAACCTTAAATCCTCAGTATTTATTTGAAAATTTCATTTATATATAAAAATCCTTCTACTCTTCACAGATTTAAAGTTTCATAACATTAACATACAAACATTTCGTTATTTACAAAGAAACATGCGTATCTCTCGAAAATTGTTAAAACGATATCTTACAAAACAAGAATAATAAAGGTGTGAGAGAATGTAGCACGTATCAGGAGGGAAAAAATATATGCACTTAACGAGCCACTGTTTTATCGGATATTTAATTATTGCAGTAGATTAGAATTTTAAAGTGCTGAATAATTTATTGACGCTAATACGCCCCAACCATTTAATCCTTTAATTACTCCACGTTACGCGCACGTCATAATACATGCAGGATCCGCGATCCGAAACAGCTTAAGATACGTGAAACTTTTCTTAATCAGCTGAAAAATTCGATGAATACATGTATAATGAATTAACGTTGTGCTAATTCTGGTTACAGAGTTTCTCGGGCTATTGCAGCGGGCACTTGATCGATGGGATTTTCACGGAACCGACCTTGGAGCTGGGTTACAATCTAGTGGCCACAGTTCCAAGAGGTGCTCTGGCTCTGAACGTGACACAATTGCGACAGACGGAGAATTATTTAGGTAAGGGAGTGACATTGTATATTTAGCGTCATTGTAAATTTAGCAGGAGCAAAATGCAGTGACACTTTTCGTACATGAATATTTATTATTCCAATACTTTTTCCTCTATTCAACGTTTATGTATCCGTACGAAAGTAAATTCTGAAACATGCTCGCAATATAAGGTAAGAATAAGTGGGAACTTGTTTAAAGATTTCTTAGGGAGAACTAAAAAAGATTGAAACAAATATTACTGTGATATGTCTGGATTCGTAAGTTCCCTTTTTGGTAATTAACCTACTTGTGAGTCCAAGGAAATTATATGCACGCTGGTCTGATAATTAATATATTGAAATTTTTAATTGACACATCGATGATTATTCAGCGGTATCAGATAGGAATTTGTAACATGTAAATATTCGAGATTCGTGTCAATTAGAATTCTGAGTGAACAACTTTGATTACATTCCACATATGCTAATCTGTTTGACGTATGATTCTGATGAAGTTACTTGCACTGTTGTTTAGGAAATGTTATAATCTTCATTAAGCTTATAATCTATACATTCGGATTATTTAAAAAGATAAATATTTCATAATCTGAAAATTCCTTATTGAAACAGTAGTTCACGACTAAATCATTACTTCTAAAAATGCCACAATATCAAAACACTTCCTTAAAATTCATTTCAATTATAAAATACTTAAAACAGGGTAGCTAGTTTAAAGAAGAATGAAATACCTTAGCAACTGTTGCAGACAAAAAATATCAATTCTATATCCAAAGTAATGAAAACTTTCATTTTACTACGTCCCATTCAATACTCCTCACCGCAAACCCACGAAGACCTCCCATCTATCTCACAAATAGTACTTATCCTTTTAACCTTATCGAATCCCGTGCGCCCCAATCGAATTCATTCAACATAACGCCGTGCCATAAAGATTCATTTGTAACATCGACCTAAAAATCGTGCCACCCACATACGAACAAGGCATCGGCAAGAGTGTTTAATTTGAATATCGAAGATCCTCAAGTGTACCTGAATGACATCATCATTAGACGAAAATGGCCGGAGTTGAACGAACGGTACGGCGGAAAGTACGAGATTTATGGAATCATAAATACGTTCGATAACAAAGGCGTGAAAGTGGCGTGGGGATAATAAAGCGGAACACGAACGAGCGCATAACGAATGAAGAGAAATGGGATCAACGAAGGTTGCCCGCCACTATTGAATCAAGCTGATACGCGCGAGTCCTGTTCGGGGCCGCGACAAACTGATTTTAATGAACTGTGCCAGTAAGCAAATCGTCGCCATGATTGTTCACGATTGTAAGCAATCAGCTGCGCCCGTTCGCGATCCCCGTTTATTATCAACGCGGGATCTCCTATCGTCAGAATCTGTACGCCGAAGGAGTCGTCGTGCTCCCAGCATCAACCCTCTCATAATCCAATCTCCTGTTGCGTGCTAAGTGGGACGTGGAGCGCCGTCTCTTGCAAATGCGGCGCAACAGCTGTTGATAGGCACGTCACACACTTCGTTGCGCTTTCAGCATCTGGTTTCTGGAATTTCTCCATATTTTCCGATGTTCGCTGACCGGGGAAACGATAAAGATAAACCTTTGTTTATACGGTTGCTGTGTTCGTTTATTGTTGAGCACTTAATACTTTCTGACATGTGGAAATAGAATAAGCTATATACTATAGGGTATACGATCCGCTGAAGAAAGTAAGAGTAGAATAACTTGAATGAACATGCTACAAAATACGTGATTATTGTATGAAATGAATAGTTGAATATTTTAGAATTAGTTTGTATTTATTGTAAATATTGTTGGACAGCTAAAAGCATTTGTGTATGTTTCGCATTTTATTCGATGAATTCTCGTTTCTCTAAAGCGATTCAGAAAATGTAACGTTTGAATAAATATCTGTAACCTGGTGCTTACCATTAATATTTTCTTCGGGTTCTTTAACTTATACTTGATGTGATACGTATTTTAAATAGGAAAAAATGACAGTACATTGATGTTTTATGTATAGAACGAAAGATTGAAAACTTATTAACAGAGCATAAATTTGAGAAACGTATATTTATTATAACGAGTTCTGAAGTATTCAGGCTAGAACAAGTCATTCTGAAATTTTATCGCGGCGCACACTTTACAGCATGTTGTGCGAGAAACTATGTTATAAATGCATCAGGTTCCACAGTTTGATTATTACCTGTCAGTTTCTGTAGCCATGTTACGCTACCTTACGAAATTCGAAAAAGTGTTACCATGAATACGAAGTGTGCCGTTTCCTGGAACGTATTTATCTCGGATCGCGTGAATCGATCGGTCATAAAATCCGCTGCCACTAGCGCCCCTTACAAGAAGGGTTATAATTCTTGGCTAAACGATCGCGATTGGGATTTTTACGGCGGTCAATTGACGTGTCATAGATCGGCAAGGAGATTAAATGGTGTATGGAATGTTTTTGAAGCGTGGCTATTCTTTGGATCTGAAAGGAACTTAAGTAGGTAGGTGTGAAATAATGTGAAACGGTCGGAACCATTTAGCGGAGTCATCAATTTCACCGTTAATACGAGATCGTGACACTCGTTTCACATATCAATATTAAATTTATAACACAATGAAAGGTCTTATTAGCATGCCCTTACAGTTGTGTCGCCGGTTCGCTGTAAAATATCGAATTTATGTCGCGTATTGAGACTCTTGAATAAGCTGTATTAATGGAAGGAAACATGTCGTTTATAATGCTTTCTAATGCCGTATACAATGATCTATCATTCAATAGTGTCGTTCGACAACAAGGAAGCGATTACTCAATGACATTCAATGTCTTATCAGTGTTTCGTTCTATTTTAAATGAATATTTTGAAGAAGTATTTATGTAACAGTACATATTATAATACTTACAATAATTGCAATTTATTAGATATATGATACATAGCTGTCACAGTAAAGAAGAAGTAAATGAAAAATATGAATAAATAAATGAAAAACTTTAATTATTGATAATGAACAAATAAATAGTGTAAAGTTTCAGATAAATATTTGATTAAGTTTAATCCTTTTAGTAAATTTCATACCAGTTCTACCAATCATGATCAAACTTTTCTAAACATTTTTTTTAGAAACTGGTTATAGTATAGCACATACGTGCATTACATTACAAAGATTGATGTATATAGTAATTATCCATAAGATGTTGTTTATACTTACGATGCATGATAAAAGGGGTACGTTTCTTGCTCCAGGCAAATGGACTCTCTAATGGGTGCTAATATCAATCTAATGTTTCGTTCAACTACGCTCGTAGAAAGATGAAAGACATCTAGCGGGTAATCGACGTGCGTCATTTACTAAATGATGTGTCTATATTTCTAATGTATCATATCGCGTATACTGCACCGACAGAGTCCGCAATTCCCATATTCAAGTTCCGTGAATGACTATGCGTTTCATTAGACGACTGATTATGCGATTTTCATCTGAATGCATGACACGAGCGTGAAATAATTAGCAACGGGGGCTGTTAAGTTTATCGACAGCGATCTGTCTAATACTCTAATGCGTCTTCTAAATGTCTTACTCCTACATCATAAAATATACATTATAAAACGTGATTTTCTCACATACTGAGAATATTATTTAAAAGCAGGCTAATGAGGAAAAGTTTTATCGGTTTTTAAGGAATACTTTAATTACAATTAAGCAATGAAGCACATTTTATATTTACAATTATAATGATTAAGAAATTGCTTCTTATTGAAGTGATGATAGAAATATATTCACGAAAATGACCTAATTGCCACGAAAATAATAAAACTTTCTTTTAAGTATATGTTCCTATTTTATCAAATAATTTCAAATTAAAGAGTTTCGTGTTTTATGTGAAAATGTAGGAAATTGTATTTTAATAGAAGATTAATATGTAATAATAAAACTGTAACGTAAATTAATTTTTTCAGCGATCAAATTGCAAAATGGTACCTTTTTATTAAATGGAAATTACAACATCAATTTGTCCGGCAAATACCAGGCGGCTGGAACAACTTTTGTTTATCTCCGTCAAGGACCGCAACATTTGGAAAGTTTCTCCGCTACTGGTCCGTTGCAAGAACCAATCGATGTTATGGTGAATATTATATTATTTTAAACAATTTTTATTTTAAACTTTTATATCCATAGAATATTTTCTATCCTTTTTAAATGTTTCGGTTTATAAAATTTCTGCATGAAAGAATTCTTAAGTCCATAATTTTGAAATACACTTCAAACAATTTATAAAGTATATCTTGTTATTATTAGGAGGATATTAAGAGTAATATAAAGTGGATTCAATCTTTTAATTAAATAATCTTTTAATTTCAATTAGGTTCTGTATCAAGAGCCAAATCCGGGTATTGTTTATCGATATATCATTCCTGGAAATCCGAACGTCCCTACGAACAATCACTTTGGACATAAAATAGGTGAACATACGGTACATTATAATATTAATTGGAATTAACTTATCATTCATTAAAATAATGTTTATAGTTTCGAGTAAAGCTGCAGAACCTGTTCCACCGACTACTCCACAAAGAAGGTAAAAAATATTAATCTCTATCTAATAACATTTAATACACCCAGGCATTTTTCTGATCTTTAATTGAAAGAAGATATTTAATTAAAAGTTATTTATTATCTTTTTAGAGTAGAAAGTAGTTCTTCAATCAACGATGGAGCATTGACGCCATACCTATCAAAGCGATTCAAGAAAAGGAAATTCGTTTGGAAAGCAAACGGTTACACCGAATGCAGTCGAACTTGTGGCGGAGGTGAATCAGCATCAGCATTAATTAAATTACAATATTTTCAAAACGTGGAAGAATAAAACTATTTAATTTCACTTATTTTTTTAATAAAGGTTTTCAAATGCTAAAGTATATGTGTATACGGGAACACACGCAAACACAAGTGCCTGAAAAAAGATGTCACGCGATAGAAAAGCCGCGCGAAGTACAATTACGGTGCAGCACTACACCCTGCCCACCTAAGTAAGTAGAATAATAAACAAAATTTGTATATTTATGCGATTCAGATATTTTTTTACCTTGTAATTAATTTATCAAATAAACACGAAATCTCCGGACGTTCTAATATAACTAGCAGTAATATTAAAATAACGTAATAATCAAATATTAAGTCTTATTGGGTAAGTACAAATGTGGTTTTCTGTATACAAAATAATAAATCAATTACGTCGCTTACATACTGAGTACATACAAAGTGTTAAAAAAACTATTTCAACAATGTAATAATGTTTTGTATAACTTTTGGAGACATTCATTACCAATTTTAAGTGTGTTAAGAGTTTTGTGTAATTCAGATAAAAGTATTAAATTTATTTTAAAGGTTCATTTCAAGGAATGAATTAAAAAGTTATTCGATTTTCTAAAGATGGAGAACTGGTCCTTGGAGCGACTGTTCAGTGACTTGTGGCACGGGGACTCGTGTGCGGGAATTAGAATGCGTGCAAGAAATAAAACCGTCGCTGATAATGAGAATATCCGATGGTGCCTGTATGGAGCCGAAAATTCTTCCTACGACTGAAACTTGTGAAATGCCAACGTGTGAATACGACGCTAAAATAACGCCAACGACAATACCGCCTCCGCAGTGGAACGTGGGCACATGGTCTTCGGTATTAATCTTATCTTATTACATATTACACATCCCGTACACCTTATTTGGGTGTAAAAGTTCATAAATCTGGCGTCGTTATGGGCAATAAATAATTATCACCTACATAGGCAATCTAAACATTTCCTAGAATTCAACGGATTTATGTAGTGAACGACACATAATTCTAATTTCTTAGACAGAATACTTTGGTACATGAAAGCATTCATTCTTTCTGCTTGTAAAGTAGCAGTGAAAAATTAGTGAATTTTTTAAATACCAGAAACCATTTTCAAGGAAAACCGTTGCTTTTTTATTTTTTGGCATACTTTTATTACAGTCATATTTATGCAATGTCTAAAGAAGCCAAACACTTTGCATATAAAAAGAATAATTATTATTTTCGATTCTAGTGTTAAAATGAATAAACTGTGGACATAGATTCTTAACAAATTCAGGGATGTATATAATTAGACTTGCAATAAAATCGGGTGTCAGTCTTCTGATAAATTAGCGAATTGCAGCAACTGCATAATTAAAACGCAGAAGCTATCAGAATTAACACGTAGTCTAATTGCTTCCTTTCCCATTGAAGTGCTCCACATCTTGCGGACCAGGTAAAAGGACCAGAGCGGTAACTTGCGTCACACAAGGCCCTCCTTGCAATCACGAGACGAAGCCTATTACTCAAGAAGCTTGCGACTATGGACCTTGTACAACTAAACTGCCATCGTTGAACGTTGTCTCTACAAGACTTCAGAGTCCACAGTGGTTGTACACTGAATGGTCCGAAGGGGTAAAAATTACTTTATTTCATAAGTATGTAATTGCAACCAATACTGTACAAATATCATAAAAAGAGGCAATATGATCATCAACTAAACACAACTCAATTATATTTCAGCTTTTAAATAAAATAAAACTTGCCAAAAGTACATATATATCAATGAAGAACCAATGCGAAAAAATAAGTACAATATATCAAAGAAAATGATTAATATATTACTCAGGATAAAAATTATAAACACACTGTGAACATTTTTTAGCGTGAACCTTTTTCGAAAGGTCGAAGATTGTTTCAATTTTCTGAATGCAGTGAATATAAGATAATCTTAATTTTATAGTGTTCCTCCGAATGCGGAACTGGCGTGCAAACAAGAAAAGTTTTCTGCGATAGCAGTCCAGGGGAGGAAATCTGCGATGATTCAACTCGACCCGAAACTACAAGGACCTGCTCCAGTAACAAGACCTGTAGCGGACAATGGTTCACAGGACCTTGGTCAGAGGTCCGTTTTCTTATTGTTTTATAGTAGAAACAAGATTGATAGAAGTTGAAAAGAAATCTTTTGCCACAAATATAATAAATAAATTGAACTCGTGCATTTTTTCAGTTTAATAATTCAATAGATACTAACGTGATCGAAATATTCAGTATCAAAATGAATTTCCAGTTTTAATAAGCCGTTGCAAATCTAATGCAAAAATAAATAAAAATATTCATTTAATAATACATCAAGTCAATTTTCTATTCTTCGTGAAAGTAATTTATATTTTCGGTTAATTTTAAATATAAAGTATTTTACTTTCATTTGTTTCAGTGCTCCACCGAATGTGATTCAGGTGAACAAGTCAGAGAAGCAGTCTGCGTCACCACTCTTCGAGGATCTCTTCGACTGGTGCTGGACATGAACTGTCCAGCGAATAAACCGGAAACGAGAAGACCTTGCAATGGTCCACCATGCGCGTCTACGTGGTTCATATCGGATTGGACAGAAGTAATTTCATCAAACACATTCTTGCATTTACACTGAAAATTCAAATATCATGAAAATTACGAAGAATATATTTTTCTTCATTAAATTCATTTTTAAATGTATTTTGAAATGATTTCAGTGCTCTCGATCATGCGGAAAAGGTATTCAAAAGAGAGAAGTAAGGTGCTTGAACAGAGACGGTCAACCTCCTGAACTTCACGAGCTCCACTGCAAGGAAAAGGACAAACCTATATCCAGACGAACCTGCAATGACTATCCTTGCAAAGACGACTTGCACATATCCGAGAACCATCATAGAGTTTTACAAGTTCAGGATGATCCAGAAATCTCAAACGGTATTTTATAAACCATCATTTTTCTCTTCTAATCTTCATTTCATTTATACATATAAACGAACAGACCTTGCAAGTAAATACAGAATTAAAAAGATAGAATTAGAAGCTCGTAAAAAGTGTACGATAAAAGAATTCCTTTTTTTTTAAAGTTTTGTTTAAAAATTTTTTTTTAATTTACAATATCAATTTTGCTTTCAGTTCTGGACGAAAATCCTCATTGCAAGGACACTGTATCGAACTGCAATTTAGTGTCACAAGCTCGACTCTGCAAATACCAGTTCTACCAACAGCTTTGCTGCCTTTCGTGTTCTAGAGCGAAACAAGACCTGGAGTAAATTCTAACCGATCGAGCATGTTTTCAGTGTAAATGTAACGTTTCGGTAATTAGCTACACTCGCGACTGAATTACGGTAAGTGTTATATGTGTAGATGTACTTACCTTCACACTGCCTAATCAAATTTTTGGATGTCGATGTTTGTACAGGGCGTTTCAGAATTATAAATGCAATTTAACTAATTAATTAGACGCATAACATAGTATTATTTCTGTAACAAAATTATATCATTTTTATATTTGATTAGAAAAATTTTATTTTAGACATATAACAAAGTTATTTTATATTTAACTACATATGTTCATCTGTGTATTTAAAATTCTGAGTTTAAATAATTCGTAACAGTGTAAATTTATTTTTTAATTTCACTCGATATCTCTTATTTATTAATTTTTATCTATAATTCTAAAACACTCTGCAAAATTGTATGTTTTACATTAAGTTTACACATTAACATCCCGATGCGTCCTGTTTTACGAATCTAATCGACCTGCGCTTTCGTAATTAGTAGTAAATTATAACATTTATAACGTTTTGTACTTTTTAGAAAACAAATTATTTATCAAGTCACGATAATAGTAGATATTCTAGAACGTACTAACTGTTTAAGTTATCAAGGACCGAATCGCGTAGAAAAATTGCGTCTTCGGTGTCATTAAATTTCAAGAAATGATTTGAACGAAATCATCGACGAAAAAATGTATACTACAGTTTTATGGATTGTGTAAATCGTAATAAGGCATTATTGGTATTTCATTTGTATTATTTTCCGTTACCTTTACCCGTTATAATAAATGTTACTTTATGCTTTCTACCTTAATTATGCTCCCTTTCAATTAAATAAAATTATCATTAATTTCAATACAAGTCGAGAGTTTTGAATATCACATCAACTTTCAAGGTAAGTATACAATGGAGGAATTAATTCACCATTATGGAAAATAGAATTATTATTAAACAAGCCACATCAACGAAGAAACCAACATAAAACTATTTACAGTCGTTATTGTAAAAATTATTTACTACAAATGCTACGTTCTAACGCAATAAATTATATATACATACTTTGTGTGTTTACTATTTTTACAGTGTTTATTATTTTTGGTAGACTCTGAAATTTTAGCAATAACGTGCGAAATATTGAAAGATTTGTTCAAATCAAATTTGTATCGCATTTTTAGTTTAACAGATCTCTTAAATATCAAAATTAATTGTTTTCATTTCTAATTCTTCACCAATTTTGAAGAAGTAAATTACAAATGGTCATTCGCATAAATATCCCAGGTCTACCTGCTTATTCAAGAAGAAATTATTACACTGCGAAACGAAAATCTATCAAATTACACATTTTGTTTTATTCGCTCAATAAAATAGTTCCTTGTAATCCATTATTTCCCACAAAAAACATAAAACTTCATTAATTCATTTATAAATAAGTCTTCACTGGCACATACAGCAATTCAATGTTACAGCGAATAAGAAACTTTAGATTATTTGAGACTCAATGGATTAGAAGAACGTTAATTGGTAATCGTAGAACCGATTAAAATTTAATAATAAATGCTCGACTATGCAGTAAAGGTGGGCAGTTTATTTACTCGAGGTATTATCGATGTCTGAACCCTCTTCAGCATTGGTTGTACTATTGTCATGGTTTTTATACGCCGAGAAGAACGCGAGAGCTTTCATCAGCTGATAGCTTTTGCTAATTGGAATATTGCTATCGTACAGACTTTTCGAAGATTTACAGTCGACATAGAACCACCAATTGCACTTAAGAATCGTCTGGTCGAACAACGTTGATTCAGGACACAGGAAGCTTTTCATGATCAGCCCATCGTCTGTTAGCGCGCAGACGTGAAATACCTGAGTACAAAAATTTGTTACATCAAAATATTATGATTTAATGTCTAAAGTTTGTTTCATCATATTAACAGTTTCAATAATCGTGTATACTTCATTCGTACTTTTAAGTCATCAATAGTATATTTATATATGAAACCAGAATATATCTCATACTTTTAATTGAAATATTAATTTTGTCATTAATGCTTATAATGTTAAAGTTATTCTATTATTGCATTGATCAAAGAACTGTCAATTACCTGTTAATACAATAATCATTTTTACAATGGACAGATATGACAAATTAAATTTATAATATCATGTTAATGCTGTCTATAACAGCTAACGCTGAATATTATAATCTTTAATTGAAATGAAATTCTATATTATTTTTTGGATTTATAAAAAAAAAGTATTTTACCATGCATCCAAGGTCTTCATCAGCATACAATCCCGGAAAATGTTTTTGATCACCGCAGTAAAAGCTTGTGTCCGGAAGATCAACGCGACTAGCGAAATTATCATCGAAGTTCTTGTCATAACCCAATGGATAGTACTCACGGGGTGCATTCATCACTTTCGTGGCTCCAGAATTATATTTACTGAAAGGATGAAATATTTAGTAATCTCTATTTAATCAAAAAATCATCGAAGTTCAGGAATATTTCAAGAATTACTTTTAACTACTTTACCTAAGTATTATTATTTAATATTTAATGAAATATATTTAGTATAATTAGATTTTTGAAAAATAGATAATTTATCTACGAAATATTACGTCATACCATAAGTAATGGCGTATCTTATCTACTTTGTAAGATATTTTTTAAGACAATTTAAAAATTAATCGAAAAATGGGGAAAGCTTATTCACAACGATGGCCAATACGTTGAAGATTTAAAAAAACGTAAGTATTAAGTTTTCACCCTAGAAGTTAACATAAATAAAACGATATTGTTTATGGGATGATCTAATTACAACAATGAGCACTATATAAAACGAAGACAAATTTATATTACTTTTTGGGAGGAGGCATTGTTGTGGTGGTCGTAGTCGTACTCGTAGGTCCCTGTTGCTTGCGCAGAAGCTGCTGCTGTCGAAGCAAAATGGCCGCCTCTAGAGCTTCAAGTGTAATATTGCTAGCTTCCGCGAGAGCTTTCAACGACGTTTCCATTCCCTGAATAGGGGCTAACGATGGCAAAGACGATGGCAACGATTGTCTTTTATCAGTTTGTTGTTGAGGCGATGATTGGCTGCTTTCTGGAGAAATAGGTTGGAAAGAAAGTAATGTCATTTCGTTTATGGAGGAAGCTACATCGTCTCCAGGTAATGGGAGCTGAAAATTAATAAAAGATATAAAATAATAATAAAGAATATTTTTAGGATCTTTTAAGACAAATTCAAACATTCAAATTTAGATTTTTCAATTGATTGTGGAAAGTGAAAGAATTACCTGATTGAGATCGTCTTTTGATACTTCGTTGTCAGCGTCTTCTAAGATAGTAGGACTATTGCTAATTCGATCGGTCAACTGTGACGACGATTGTGGCATCGAGATGAACGGTGGTAAACCTGCACTTCCAACTATCGGTTTCGATGCAGGCTCGGTTTCTATTATGCTCCCAGCTGGAGGAATTGCAGCGACGATGTTAGGCAGTTTTCCTGGCATTGCGGCTGCAACTGCGAGTATCTGCGGTGTCTATCAATTTGAAGAGAAAAATATAAATTGTTTCATAAGATTTGAGTAATTTAAATTTAGAATTATATAGTTGATAGACAAATATTATTATCATGATCAACCTATAAAAATTTTAAAGGTTGACCATAACAAAATTGCTTTGAACAATTTGGAAAATATTGTTTATAGAATAATTTTTCAAAGATTGAAATAATAATATGTATATTTCTTTAACTTTGCTTTATTCTTATAAACATTTCTCAAAAAGTAGTAATTTCTCAATATTTACCATTTTCCAAAAAAATAATCACAAATAGTATAAATTATAAATATAAATTAAGTATAAATTAACAGGAGAAAATGTAAGAAATATGATAAAGAAGCAGTATTACCTGATCCCTTTTCACTTGCATCGAAATCGCCTGTTGATGCCTTTTCTGCTGTTGCGCTGCCAATTGTTGTTGCTTCTGCTGTTGTTGGAGCTTCTGCAACTGTTGCTGCCTCATAGCTTCTTGTTGCTGTCTCATAGCTTCCTGTTGCTGTAATCGTTGCTGCTTCAACACCTGCAGCGCGAAAGCTTCCTGCTGTAACCTCTGCTGCTGTTTCTGTTTTGTTTCCTGCTGAAGTAGCTGTTGTTGCTGCCTCAACATATCCTGTTGCGTCACCGACAGAGCAGGCGCTGGGACAGTTCTCAAGACCGTTGCATTCTGCTGGACAACCAACTTCTGTCGTTCCGGTTGCTGAGCAATCGGTCGAGCAACACCAGATGGCAATGGTTTGAAAGGAGGCACTACTTGCCTAGTGTTTTGCGCATGCTGCCTGACTTCGTCCCGATTAGTAGCCTTGAAAATAGAATTAATGAATTTTTTCTATGCTTCTGGTTTAATCATTGAATTCGAAAAAAAGGTTTTTTATTTGAAATGTAATTGCCAAGGGGATCTTGCGATCGGAGTTGATACATTTTCAATTTGTAGAATGAAATGATATTCGTTAGCAGCGGAATATGCTTCTTATGTATCAACGTGAAAGTATTCTTGATTGAAATTCCTTCTAAGATTAAGATTCTGATGAGAATAGAAATCTGTGGGTAATTTAGCGACAATTGATTCTCTGATGAAAATCATTTTTTCTTTCGGACGTGTATAAATAAAATATACAATTTAGTTGATCGTATCAAACAAAATTAATTATATTAGTTATTTTCATGGTACATTGGATTAATTATAAAAAGAAGTAAAATGCAAATAATATAAAATAGTTCATTAAAATCGAGGGATATTTATTTTTCAGAACACGATAATTACTAATAAAAGAACCTAAAATCCTTTACACATGAAAGTCAACTATCAATATTAAGTGGAAGAAAAAAGATAGTTCGCGAGATTGAAATCTCATTATTGGAGCGTCGCAAACAATAGTTTGCACTTCGACCTAATGGAGCCTTGGGATACAGAAGAAATTCCGCTGCCTTGTCCTGATTTGTCCGTCCTTCTATTTTTTTTATTGCACTTTAATAGGTACCTATTATTTGTATCAATGTGTGTTCGCGTGGACATGAACCTTGTACTAGACCGTGCCGTTCCTGCAGAAAGTTGTGCACGGAAAGAGCTGTATCGACATTCATGCGCTAATTACGACAAGGTCGAAGTTGTGCTTCCAGCTTGCTTCGAGATCGCGTTACGGTTAAAGGAAACTGACTTGTTTGACCCAAGAGAAAATATACAACTTATAAGTTGTAAAATGGAAAGTGTGCGTGTCCCTTAAGGTATTACGAAACGTTAAACATGAAAATCACATTATCGAACAAAAATTTCGAAACGTTTGCTCATTTCAAATTTTTTTTAACAATTATTCAAACACCTTGCTTTATGTTTCATAAATTAACACAATTGTTTGTAATTACTTAAATTCCTGCAACGTAACCCTGTTTTTATTACATAAAAAATTATTTTAATGGATTCTAGGAATGGTAAATTGTTTCAAACATAAAATATTTACCGTATTAGTATACGATGGCACATTTCCCCTAGTAGACACGCTTCTTCTTTTAGCAGCTTCTACATTAGACAGCGACTGAGAAAAGCCCAACTCGTCGCCGACAGAAAAGCCTGAAAATAACATTGCACATTGATAAGTAATTGAATTTATTATACATTTTCAAATATTTGACAATATATTATTGGATTAATGACACACTGCATTTGAAATACTTCGACAATCTTTATGTTATCGTACAACACATGCTACGAAATTATAGGACACAAACATAACGATTACAGAACAAAAATCAATAGTAATTATATACAATAATATGATATATAAATATATAGTCATTCTATAAATTGAAATTACATAATTAAAAGAATTAAGTTTTCTACTACTTACGTATATTCACCATTATACAAAATTCAGCATTAATTCGACTGAAAATTATTGATTAAATTTTAATTCAAAGAAGGTTATTAATTATTATCAGAAATAAATTTTTATCCGATTCGTAAAATTGTTTCACCTGCTTATAATAATATTCGCAATATTTTTCTATCTCTACGAAAATTTCACTTTTCTAAAAATCTACTTTCATTACACATAAAGCACGTGTCGTTGCTCGGAAAGGGTTAGAAACCAGCACAAACCTGCTAGAAGAAGAAACCTCGAAGAAAGTTAAGCAATCATCTGTTACGCAAGAGTCGACACCACTTTTTGCGCGTCCATAGACGCGCAAATAACCGTTTTTTTTTTAATGGGAGGATCCTTTTGATCTTTATGGCGGGTTCTTCGCCACTAATGCAAATTACGTTTTCTTTTAAGGTGTCATATTTTACGATAGTACACACCTTCGTAGAAGATCCAGGCCAGGTCAAGGTAGCGAACTTTTCTCCTCAATCAACATCGAATTGACAAAAGCGCGATAGAAGTAGGTTAGGCTAAAATACATGCTTCCATGCGAAAGTCATTAATATCATGCATGACTTATATGACTACATAATTATGATTTACATGCCACGCTTCTTCATTTCCTGATTTTCTGCATCATTTCTTAGAGTACTGGATAATCATCATTTAAGTGTGTGAAATACGTGGCATGATTACGGATGCATAGTGTTTTTAATATTACTGAATCAACGAAGATCGTATTAACATATTCTAATAAGAATAGTAAATTTCGAAATTACCATCTTCTTTTTTTTCATCACTTTATGAATTCTAATGTTCTTCATTTTTATGCAAATATAAATATTTCAACAGTATTTTATGGAAGTGAAAGCTGAACAGACGTACGTTTTTTTCTGCTAAGAGTTTCGAGAAGATAAACCGAAATAAAAATTGATTTCTGTTTTTATCCAGTTGTGACAAATAACGGTAATACAATTTAGTGAAATGATTTCATTGTTTTCACTTTCATGAAATTAGTAGGTAATACAAAAACCACGTTTCTCAGTTTTATTTCTGAAACGTTCATAATTAATAAACTATTGATTACTTCATAAGGATTCACGATAATATATAATTTTCAAATCGCACGCACGCTTACGTGCTAAGTAGCATAAAAATCGTTTTCATTCTTTCACTCATAATTACACGTTTGTAGAATACTTCCAGTGTATGTATTAACTCGAATCTTATATAAGAATCAGGAGCATGGAATGACACGAAGCATTTATCTTTTTCTGGCTTGATGTGACAGTATATCATTTCGTCGATGGTAAAATGATATACGAAACAGAATGCGTTATTAAAATTAGAAAGTGCATTATTAATTTTCATCTATTATTCCAATGTAAAGTGGAGTTATAAGTAGTTTGCATAATAATAAAAATAAACCAACCAATTTCGTTAAAATTATTCATTAAATAGAATGTTAGAAAAAGCAGTTGAACTTGAAGCGTATCTAAGCAGAAAAATGCAGAACCTCCACCGCAATACATATTTTTTATACGCGATTCCTAGCGATTTCTCGAGAACTATGTTACATAAAAGTTAAACAGTTATTATTAAGAATCCCCATTGGAAAAAATGGTGTCTCATGCAGTCCGATGTACTTTATAATTTCATAAGGTTCCATTAAAGTCAGAACGGTCGTGTATTTATAAATATTTACAATATAGACAGCTACTAATATACAAAACATACAAAATAATAAATTACAGGGACTCGATTCGTGTCTTCATTGTTTTAATCAAATTCCAAGATCCTCTATCATATATTTTATTGAAAATTTCATGTTCTTTTGTGAAAGCACGTAACAAGGATAATACGGTGCAACGTCTCCGGGTTTATGTTATCATTCCATCGGCACCTGTGCTTGTTTCGACTCACCCAGGCCGACGTAGCCTTTGACACCTCCAAGATTTCGTACTCGAAAGAGGCCGGACTTTTTGAAGGCGCAGTTAAGCACAAAACCAAAGTCCGATTGAAACACGCATGTCCCTAGCGTCTCCCGCCACGTGCAGCCTGCAACCAAACGGGAAGAAAAGAACACCATGGATCCCTGTTCCGATCCAACTTCGTCGTGTTGTTTAGAAGTGAACTCGATGAAGCGTTTGAACGTGTCATCTCGATTTCAGAATCAAAGGGGATGAAATCTTAACAGCATATAGATTCATGAATCTTTCTCTGAAGTGCTGTGTCTTTTAATCATTATCATTTGTAACATAATAAATTATACAGTGAGGAATGCAAGTGATTGTACAGCAAAATTTTTATTCAGAAACATCTATGTTTTGCAGATTATTTAATTATATTCGAATATGTACTTTTTAATTTAATATAACAGATGGAAAATAAAGTGATATGAGCATTTATTTTCTCATTGGATTACTAACGGAGTATACGATTTAACAAAAATAATATTTATGTAATTTTTAGCTTATAAAACCTGGAATTACTGCAATATATTTTTTTTAATTAGCGTGAATATTGGTTTTTTTTTTAATAACCGTACAATAATTATTGAATACAATTCCAAGCAAAAAGTATAGAAGATTTGTGGACCTGTATCTAGCAAGATTTTTTTCTTAATTCTGAGGGTACAGAATAAGCTTGCACATTTTTTTATTCGTATATTCGAAATGTCCTGTATATTCCATCGTAATTTCTGGAATACATTTACAGAAAAATTCTTCTCTTATGAAAGTTTTACTCGAAAAATAAGGCTTGTACCTTACAAAGTATAAATGAAACGTGATTTGAATCATTCATTCAATTTCGTGCGAAGTATCATAGTAAGAATCATAGTGTATACTTAAGAATGATAAAATACTGTTGGAGAAAGTCTACGTTTTGGAAACCGGATATTTAGCATAAAAATGTGTACTTCATTCTACGGGTACGTTATTACGATGGAAAGTTGCGGATTCTTGTCACTTTGAGTTAGATCAATTAGCAGGTGTTTAATCGTTTCCGATGCTGACTCAAGTTATTGACACGAGAAATTTGGAAGTGAATGGAACACCGTTTTTAACGTGATCTATATTCACATGGGCCTCAATCCGTTATGTTTAATCTGTGCTATTGATCCTTTATAGTTGATGAACATGTTGGAATTAAGGAATCAGGGACGAAAGTTCGATGAAATATGATGATACTGACAATACACAAACTCGAAAATTTATGAAATATTGTTCGATGGAATTATGATTTTGTTGGAACTCTTTTATTCGAAGTTACTTATCAGAATTTTTCATTAAAATATAAAATAATTAGAAATCGTGAAATTAAAATTCCTTTGCTGCCAACTTTAAACTGTATTTTAAGACCTCTAGTATCCTTTCCTTCAAGAACAGTTTGTACAAGAATCTCGTGTGTTGTGTAGATGGGAAATTGTAGTCATTTTCAATGAACGTTTATGGTTCGTATGCATTGTAATAGCTTAATATGTTCATGAAAACGTTTCCTTTTCGTGAAAGCAATCTTCCAGTGAAATCAGCCATCAGGCGTTATATATTCTATTGTCAACCATAATCAAGGAACGATGAAGACAGGTTTCTAACACTCTTTCAAAATTGTCCTTAGGTGTCAAGAATAATGACATTTTCTTGTAGGAAATCAATCGTATATTTGCGGTTCTTTGGAAGAAACATGTTATAACGACAAAGAGAGTGTAAACGAACACTATGAGCAATGTAATGCGTATATTCTGAAATTGAAATTGCTAAAGAATTGAAGGTTCCCCTTTTCCAAATGTTATTATCATACTGCACTCCTTATAGAATTCTTAATGAAATGCAACAATACATACATGGATACAGTTACTTTTACTTCTACAATAATTCGACGAATCACCGAAATTCCCTTGATACTAATACACAATATAGTTCAATATTCCCTGTATTCGTGAGCAACTTTAGTCGTTAATTAATAATATGTTTACACAATTTTTCAATTAACAATTCCTCTGTTAATTTTAATTGTTAATCTTCTTTGTTAGCTCATACTTTCGAAGTTTTATTTAGAATGAACAGGTAAATGAGATTTGATAGAGACTAATTTAATACAAAATTAATCACGTCATGTGGAAATTGAACTCAATCGGAATTTCCGTGGAATACCTATATGTAAAATTTCTAGGGAATGTCCTAAAGTTTGTGAAAGGTACGCCCGGAATTCTCGTTCGAAAACAGATTTGCCGGATCTCAGACGTGCCGTTGGGCCACAGCCTACTGACCCACTTGGACAGTCGACTCATCTTTTGACCGTGTTCCACGACCAAGGTAAGTAGTTCCTCATACACTAAAATCAGTTCCGCATCCCGAAAATAATTTCCCTCTTCTACTGGAAAAGAGGAAAAGTCAAGACGTCACTGGACAAGTTTACGAGCGGCGGAAACAAAGCCACTCGTTTATGTCGTTTCATTTCGTTTCAATTTTCTCAGCAATTTTCCTTCACGCTCTGAATAGTAGGCCGGTTAGTATTATCGTATTGCTAGGTACAGGTCTTCGTTAAATTACACAACAAAATTGTGAGATGAAATGATGAAACAAAGTAGCGAAAATTAATTGTATAAGAGGCAATAATGGCGTCATTGGGAGTAATCCCGACACACGTTACACTACCGTCAGAAGATTACAGTAATATAAATTGCGGTTTTATGTAATGAACGAAGTTTTACTTCTTTTCCACGTGACCTAACCAAGACTTACATAAACATACATTTATATCAATTAAATTTTAAAAGAAGAAATTAAATTGATTGTTAATCACATGTTTTAAAAACTTTATATACTACTACTAAATTGCGAATAATTATATAGACGCCATTTTTTATCTAATATTGTATAAAACCTAGAATTCAGAAAGAATTGTTTCTTCTGATACGAGTTTTGTTAATTGAAGAATAAAATAAACACTTGCTAATATTTGCTATTATGTATTAATAAGAAAATTGTTCAATTCAATTTAGATATCCTTTGCGTTGCAATTTTTAATCTTTACAATAATTGTCAACTTATTCGATATTCCAATACCGTGACAAATGTATCAACGTTTGAAGCAGATCGTACTCTTATGTAACATTTCATAATAACCAGGAGACGAGTGGTCCAATAGTTATAAAATCGTCTGGGCAGAATTACGAAATCTATCTGAAAATCTGTATATCACTGTCTGGTGGTTAAAGTGTGCAAAATCGAAGAAATGAACTGCGAAGAGTGCTAACAATCTGATGACATGACAGACGTCGTCGTCTGTAGAAATTTTATAGCTGTCGTTTGAACATGGTGAAATTTTCGAACGAGAAAGCTTAACATGGACGAGTACAATGAGAAGCCATTGGTTGACCGAGTTATGAAGGAAGAGAATTTCAAGCAGACACTTGAGAGTTTATGGAGCATTTTCTTACACGATGTATAACTTCGTTTTGAAGTTCATTAGAGTTTTATTGTTTATGTTATCTGATTTTTATTAATATACAATAAAAGTGAACAGAAAATCAAATTGATACAGTCATACACGGAATTTTTAATTGAAACACTTCGGGTTCGAAGATGTGGATATGCAATGACATCAAACATTTTTGTATTGTGTGGTTATCAATTTATTTAGGATGAATTATTAAGGATAAATTAGTATCGTCAACTGTGAGTAACTTCTCTTTTACTGTTAACAGATGTATAAAAAGTTCGATATTTTAAAGTATACAAAATTTTAATAATATATCAGGTTTCATCATAATGCATTGCTACTAAAGAGAAATCGATTAAAAATCCATTACTGCCTTACACCGTTATTAATTTCTGGTATTTATGTTCTACAGGATATGCTTTACAAGCGGGAGGTATAATTTTGTTATGGTACCACTCATGTTTTATTCTTGTCATTAGAATCACTTTGTGCCGACTTTTTCGAAACTTCATCTATAATAACAGTTTGCGTGTATGTCGATCAGAGAGTTCACATGCGGGGCAAGTGAAACGACTACAAATGATGATTAGATAAAGAGAAATTTCCTGAGAAAACTATTAGATGTCTAAAATAATTTAAAAAACTAAGAAAGGCGAGTAACAAAAATGTTTCTCGTAACGAATAAAAATTCTGTTCCCATTTGTTAACAACCTGAATTTGATACTAGACATATTTATATAAAATCCGTATTTACTGTTTTTTACTATAACTTAAAAGAAGTTTTTTACTATAACTTATTTACTATACCTTATTATCAATTTTACTAAAATCAGATAATATTTTTTAACACTTGATAACATCTTTAACATGTCCTATGAAGCTTTAAAACAGATTCGTCTAAATAAATCTGCATTTACGTAATCATCCATAATCAACTACTACCCGTGTTGTTTCGTGTAAGTAATTATGCGCTATTGAATTGTAATTAGCATTCTTTTGACGCAATAACAAGGAAAAGAAATTTCTTTCCTTTTACAGTACCCTTTCGCCTCGGGAAATGAATCTTGATTTAGACAACATGACTAACCAGAGATTCAAATCTAAACTACGATCGAGGACGATGACATTTGCGGTGCGAATCTCAAGGATACTTTCACTGTTCATCTTGGAATTGACCTAGCGTAAGCGAGTCATGATATAATTAAAGAAGTAATACGAATCTTATGAATGGAGATAAAAATTCACTTTTCTTTATTTAGAGATTCCCATGATTAACGTTATAGGAAGTAATGATGCCTATATGCGAGGAAACCTGCGCAACTCTTTCCCACGAATGGCCTTTACCTTTACCTTGAAACCGACACACCTTCAGAGTCGCTCTGTGTTGTTCGTAAGTAAATGACATATAACCAGTGGCCATTTTTAATTTCTTATTATCATCAAATAACTATTAGATTCTTCCTTCAAATCAAATTATAATCATAGACATCTAATTGCAGATTAAGTAACTTTTTGTAATTTAAATAATTCTTATATATCTAACAATTCTAATATAAAAAATATAAATATAAAAAAATCTAATACAAAAAATAATTCTTTTATTTTATTTATACCATTTATTGGTTCGATTCATATTATTAAATAAGAATGCCTTTCTGAGCATTCAAGTGAATCGTTGTGTAATAAACAAACTCAATTTAGTAATTGAAACATCGAAAGGTTACTTCGAATTTAAATTAGGTATATTGATATCTGATTGAAAAAATATTTAACTACTGCTTTACCCACTCGAGACATTCTACTTGGTTGTGTAAGATATCGGGCCTGTGATTTTCTGAATTTTAAAATGGCATCGAAATATAATTAACCAATCAATTGTTGAAGATCAGATATCGTGGGACCTCTAAAGGAACGCCACGACTGGACAGAAGTGGGTAGAAAGTAACCATTCAGAAATAAAGCGTTCACATAGACCCGTTGCTGACCCGGTTCCCCAAATAACCTTAGCGTCGAAATCCTAGTGAAATCATTATGGTAATTTACGAGTCATCAATTAAAGAATCTTTTCATTTAACTTTTATAGCAGTATTCTCTTAATGTCATACATTTTTTAATTGATCCGATACTATTAAGGGTACAAGGTAACATTTCATGTTAATTGATTTCTATCAAATTGTATAAAAATAAAAACTTGCGATGAAAAAATGAGAATGAAAATTCAAAAAACATTTGATTTACGTGAAATAGTTTCTTACATTAATAACGGCAATATTTTTTCAACTATTTAATAAACTTGCTAATGAGTAATCCGCTGCTTTCTTAGTAATATGATAATATAGTTTAAGTTTACGACATCATTTCGTCCTTGAGCTCAATAAAAATGGCGTAGGATGATAAAGAAATATTGCCAGTTACTTATAAAAATAAAAGTATTCAAGTATTTCCAATTTCCTTGGACATAAATATCGAATTAACACAAAAGTTGCGAATTCTTTTTTAATTATCTGTTTTCTAATCGGAGAAAATCATTAATTAATGTTTTTCAGAGACTTATCGACGTGTTTTTTCCGGTACATATCTAATCTATAATTTATTCGCTCATTTTTTTAGGACATACGCAGAGAACCCTCTATTGGCGCGTGACAGTGTCCATTTACGATATATAATTTCTGCGACAAATCAGGTAATTAATAAGTGAAAGTTATTGTTTCGTTAAATACAGGGAAAGTTTCTCCTAGATCACCGGCGCATTACGATCGAATTGACAGGATAATAGTGAATATGTTACATCCTGCAAGTCACCGTGTCGCGAGACACCTCGTTCCTTTGGCCTATATTCGATCACACACGTGTATTACACGAGTGTTGCCTCAAACCTCGAAAATATGTAATTACCATCGATTTCGAACTCCTTTCTCGATCGTACCCGCAATCGTGGAATCAACAGCAATTGCTTACTTTCGTCGGCGATCTGTTCTATTTCCTTTTGTTTTCTCGGTTCCAGTATTTTCAACGACAAATGCCGATATTTTTGCACTTTCTAGTCTTCACCGATGCGTACGATTGATTTTACTGTTACTCTTCAGCGCGTGATGAGTCCAGTTCTTGTAAGGATAGAAAGGATACTTCATTGCATCCTTGTATTATGGACTGCACCATCAGGGACAGTGTTTTATGAAACACACTTATTAAGAAGGAAACGTGAACGTCGGAGATGAGTTCCGATGCAGAAGAAAAAAGTGAAATTTCTATTCAAACATCTTGTGACCTCTCCAATACCACGTGGTCAACACTTACGGCTGCATTAAAATTAATCTTATAGGCGGCACTTGTTTCAAATCGACCGACTCGATTGGAAATTCAATTTCTATAATTTGCATATCTACAGAAGCGAGATAAGTTCATAATATTACACGCAATTAGAAATGTTGTAATATCTATTACTCAGTCACTTATTTACATATTTATTTACACTTTGAACAAATAAAATGAAGTATCAAATACATCGATAAATGTTTATAATGTAAGATGAAATTTTAATATATTCCACATTTTATTATATCACCAACATTAGATGCAGTGTGTAATAATTAGACTGCGGATCTTTATGCAAATTCAAATTTTCAAGAATGTAATTAGAAAAGCAGAATTAAAATGGAAAATGGTTTTTCCCAACACATCTCATGAAAAACACTAAACTTTAAATATTTTATATATTCTTTTGCGTTATATACATTCTGTGCAATTTTACACTTCCAAATTTCCCATAAATGCATAAAAATCCGTAATCTAGTAATCATTTATGGTATTAATTGACAGTTATCCACAACGTAATTTAGTTTTTTTCTTTCTTCTTTTATTATTTTATGCTACAATTATTTTTTAGTTCTTGTAAGATTTATTAAAATAATCTTTTATATTTTTCTTTAACAATTTTTATACGGAAACAATATCAACACGAAGACTAAAATGTTTTATACAATATTCATGTTTTATTCGTTTATATAATTTATATAATTGTCTACGTTATAAGAAACAATTCCAACTATAATATTACGATTACCGTGCAACAGGTCACGGATACGTCGTCGCGAAGAAAACCGTAAAATGATTGAAGATTACTTTTACTGTTCCACGAGGACGCATGGAACTACATAAGAGATCAAAACGTAACCTCATTTTACAATATTTCGTATGCAAGATCGTATTTACAAAGAGATCTGCGTTCAAGTGAGAAAGTTGCAGCGGCCACTCTGTAGAAGGACTACGCTATTAGTATCGCAAGAAAAAGAGGCAAGAATTATTGGAAGATCACGTATGTTATGTCCGATAGTAATAAGATCGAGTGATAGGGTAGTTTGAGTGGTGAGATCAAGTAGACAGTGCAGTCAGTCGAGATAAATAAGGGCTCAATAGCACAGAGTATAAATAATATGCTTTAATACAAGGCGTAAATTATGGAAAAGGCCCGAAACATAACCCAAGAAATATAAATACTTCGGAAACCAGTTCCCAATAATAGAGTACTAAAAAGAAAATAACAAAAAGTGAATCAACAATTCCCTTTTCGGCAAAGAAAGTATTAGGAACTGGTAACTGAATGTTTAAATAAATATAATAATAGTAAAGTCCGTGGAAAGAACTCTATCAGAAATTTGTTTCACTTATAAATTGATGGTCAAGTTTATTTTCTTCATTGCAAATTTTAATAAGTATCAAATAAAATGAAGATTTAATGTAAGCTAAAATTAGGATTAAAATTTTTTGATGCAGTAAGTTTTACATGGCAATATTAACAATGAATTTGTTAAATTTACAATAAATTCACGATTCAGAAGAAAATAAACTAATTAGATTTGTAATAATAAGGCAATCGTTTGTGCGAAATGAAAAAATCCTTTGGTGGAAAAATGTTAAGAGATTTTTAGATTAACACTTCGATATTCCTGTGACAACAAACGGAAAAGATATTTGGTATGTAATTGCAGATGCATTAATGGTTACACATGAATATCAAGATGTTAACAATGCATTTGGTAACACAGCTTCTAGCTTGTATATCCGAGGAATTATAAAAGGAAGCAGCAAGTCAAAAACTCAATCAATTACACGGATAATGATCTCTTGAAACAATGACGTGCTCATACGTTCACGGTTGCACGCAAAATCATTACGAAACGAGCAGACTGTAATGTATCTCCAAAAAGACAATCCTTTAGGAGAATGTAAAACAGGGTTGATTTACAGAAAATAATTTATTTAACTAAATAATATTTTAAACGCAAAGAAAATCGATTAAATTCTTTTGGACCTTTTCTCGCATGTGCTCACATTTCCAAACACAATTACTTTTATTTTTTCAAATAATGCCAATATACTTCAAGCTTCATTAATTAGTGCATAAATTTATAGTACACAATAAAATAAAAAATGAAAGTATAATTTATCAAACATTCTAAATACAATACTTTAAATTCAATATTTGCAATTTAACAATCATTACAAATAATTTAACTATCATATCACAATGTAATTTAGCAATGAATAAAAACATACATTTACATGAAAACGTTCTTGATTTATTTATCAATAATAGAATTACTGTATCATAAATGATCTACCCAATATAGAAAACATCTGTTTTAAAATAAATATTATAAACATTGCTCAAAGAATTTTAATGTACATTTGAACGAAGTTCAATAAGAAAAACAATCAATATAGCATACAGGACGCATTCAATTTCAGAGAAATTTTGAAGAAAGAACCAACAGTTCTATGAATGAAAATTTACTTTCGTATAATCAATAATTACAGATAAGGATACTTAAGCTAGAAGCTGCGTTTTCACGAAGAAAGAATAGATCGTACATACCGACAACTACGAAAAGGAACAAGGTCGTGGCGATCTTCATACTGGTCGATCCAGTTTTGATTGTCGCAAAAGAGCTTAGAAAGTTGATGATCCTGGATGTTTCCTTTTCGTCGGAAATCGATTCGCGCTCGGAACAACTCGAAAACAACTCGGAGAGTGTGTCTTGTTGCACGATGATCAAAAACGTCACCTGCTAGAGAGGTGTCCAAACGAACCGCTGGTGAACGTGATACTCGACGATTCAGAGATAAAGAGGTGCGACGGGTTACCCGTTCCCGTGAACACTAATACTGCATGAATATGTTCTTCGAAGGCGAGCACGCGGGGCACTTTCAGACCCCATCTGGTTTCCAGGGACGGCTGAAACTTGGCTCCACTTTCATGACCCCCACTATTCACTCGGGCAAGTATTGCAAACGTTTTATTAGTTTATATTATATATATGCAATTGTTAATTGCAAACATTACAGTAAACATGCAAGTCTAATAGAGTTATTTACATATTTTTTTTCAGCCAACGTTAGATATTTCTAAGTATACAGAAACGTTCGTACTTCACTCAAGTCCAACACTAAAAATATTGTCAATGAATTGATGAAAAGTAAAATACAGTTTATTATGAAAAAAGTTTTTAAACTTGTGGGTCGTTGGATGATAAAATTCTTTTTGGCGTGTATATGCATATTTGGTAAATTTTATTGAATGAATCACTCTTTTAGTTCCTCTAAAAAACAAATTTATTTATTGATACTCCGGTATGAAATGGTTTAAATAATTTGATGTTCTATCGGTTTTATGAGATTACTAATTTTTCAAATGAATACGCGTTGAAAGGATCACGAATAAAAAGGATTTTCTATGTTTCTTTGTAAAAGAACGTGAGACGGTCCTGTTCAGCCCCTCCAAGCTCCACGAAGAACGGTCTGTTCATAGCACAGGTTCGATACGTGTACATCGAAGCGGCTATGAGTAAAATCCTATGTCGAAGTGTCGGTGACCCACTCGGACCAAACGATAACGGGATCGTCGTGCGTTCATTCAGAGTCCAGCGAATTGATCGGACTGTAAGGAAGATCGACTAGTTTTTTTCAAGTAGGTCTGTAAATGGTTCAATAAATAACGTAATTTTGAGGAACAACTCCCTTCCTCCAAAACTTAATATCTTAAAAGTATTTATAAAACTGTGGTAAATAAGGATAATTATTTTTAGGCACATGCAAAAGAAAATGCTAATTTTAAAAGTGTACTGCATCTTTACTTCTCTATATAATTATACAATACACGATAACATTTTGTCCATGTTTTTTACTTTAATTGGGATTATATTTCCTTCAGTTTTAGTTAAAACGGTGTTTATAAAAATTAGAAGGTGCAAAACTAAATACTGTTTCATGAAAAATTTACTAAATAAAATAAGTAAGTGTGGAAATAAAAGATTGAAATAAATTTTTTCTAGTATTTTCGATAAACATAATTCTATTATATGCCGCTAATAGAATCTAATATAATAATACAATACAATCAATAATTAAATAATAATTAATAATTCGCTAATATAATCTTAGTAATGAAATGAAGGAATTATTGTAAAATAGAATTGTTTTATGGATAATTTGTTTAATTAAAAAATGACTTAATATTTATATATTTATTTAAATTTCTTATATATCGTAAGTGTATAATTGTAGTCAGCCAAAGCGTTTATAGTTGTTGCCATCAGTATGAGTTCTAAGCAAGAATTGAGTGACGTAATAGTGCATTCCGCTGCACCGATTTTAAAGTGAAATCGTGCCTTTTACTTTGCAAAGTGTATTAAATGTAATAGTGTTATTTTTAATTTACCCGAATTGTGAGTGTCATTGTATTAATGTTTTGCATCGATATAAATATAAGATACAATCACTTTCATTTAAATGGATGGGTAGTCTGATTCTAGAAGATGCTATTATGCACTTGACCATGCCAACATTGGGTGTAGGTCAAGGCTTACCGAATGTCTGCATTTCCTCGTGAATACCTATACACAATTGTCAATTCTCCTAATTTCCTTAAATGGTATTGTGCTTACTATAACTATAACTTTTAATTTGAATCTCTAATTTTATATTTATCTATTTCAGATAACTTATGCTGTTTTTCAATTTTCATGGATTAATGGACTGAAAGTGACATGAGATTCGAAACATCGATGTTTGGTAGGACATTACGTCATTTCTTCTGAGCTGATTTATATTGTAATTTTATTTAAAACCCTGCAGAATAATCAGATTTATATATAAATTTTGTACTTCCATAAAATAAATTTTCCTTTCGATTTTTTCGAAATGTTAATATTGTTTTGAATGTAGGGAGAATTAAAAATAAGTTTCACCACGACTACTGTGTAAAATATTTACAAATAAAATAAATGTGATACGTTTATATTTATTAATGTTTCAGTAGTAAGTACCCATTATTCGTAGTTGGCATCGTTTATTGAAGAAAATATTTATATATGATTATCTATATTTTATTTTGATCTAAATTTATTGTACAAATTTTTTGAATTGATTTTTTTTATAGTATTTATAACTTATCCAACATTTACAACCTTTTTTCAAAATGATCCTTATGGCATCTCTTATTTATTTGTCACCAAAAATTTGATGCGATGTTATATTTATTCTTTCACATTTTTATTTCCATAAACTAGAGTCCTTTAAAGGATATTACGTAGTATCATCAATGATTCTGCAAACTTCACACAACCAAAGTAAAATCTAGTACCCTAAATTAATGTAAAAAATAATATTAATCAATACGAAAATGATTTTGTAATTAAATGCTTTATATACCTTCAATAACAGAAGGAACAGATCTTCGCAGCATCGTATGAAGTCAGCCGTTGTATGTTCTTTTCTTTTTATACATCATTCTGGAAATAATTATAATAATTTATTATATTTTATTATAAGAAATTTAATTGTAACTTCTTTTAATCTTCTTACTTGTCAATTTTTGTATATGAAAGTTATTCAAACATATCCAATAATAACACGAAGTGACCGGTGTTTGATTACGTGTGCCTTATATTGCCATACTTTTTATATTTTTTTCATAATTTTGTCATTATTATTAACATTATAATTTTTCTTAAAAAGAAAAATTTATTTTATGCACTCCCTGAGAGCTGCACCATATATTTTTTTATCCTTTCTCCATTCCATTAGTCATTTCAATCTGAAATAGAAACATTAATAAATACAATTTTTTTAATAATTTTAAAATTCGTACAATGAGAAAATTTTAAACTTATTTGAAAATATCAGAAATATTTCATTTAGTATTATTGCATACATAGCTTATAATTTAAGTTAGATATTAGAGGTTAGGTTTACTTAAATCTAGGTTAGATGTTGTAAACGAAAAATTAAACGTTTTGATTTTTCTTACCTTTCTTTTCAATTTTATTTCAGTTACCACAATTTTCATGTTACTGCATACATTTTTTTCCAGTATTAAACTTGTTATTAACAACAATCATTATCAACCACCATTACAAAATCCGCCATTGTAAGTAAACGTGAAGGAATTCAATCTTATCATAAACGTTATAATATATATGTGTATATACGCATAAATGCACATACATATGTGTACGAATTTTAAATTATTTAAATACTATTGTTACAAAGAAATGTTCTATTTTTATATCCTATAATTATATGTTGGTAAAAATGTTTAATTTAAACGATAAATTTACCAAAATGATCGAAAATTTTATTTTTCTGATAGAGAGAATTAGTAACAAAATCGTTCCTTTATATAGGATATGACAGGATAAATTTATTGAAAAAATAAAACCAATATTTATTTAACACTTCGTTGATGTTCTTTATGTTAAGAGTGTGAAATAATTTATCTGCACTCAGAAATTCAGAGGTCGCTGCAGTAAAACCCTTTTCACAGTGAATTTCAAACAGTTTCTATTTTTCGGAATTAAAACTTTATTGTTTTACTTCCACAACTAAGTTATGATACAATTTAAAATTTAGAATTTTCTAATGTCAGTGAAATTACCACGAAATATTACAGCAATTAATCTTAATAGTAATGATGCATATGAATTATCATAGACTATAATGAGAAACGAAGGTTATTTATTATTGAATTTAACACTAATAACAAAATTAAGTCAAACCTCAGGGACTTTAATAAATATTAATATTAATAACATTGTCCGGTATGTGTTTATCAATAATTAAACATCTAATACAAAGCTCTGATATAGCTATATCGAATTCATAGCACGCGTCGCAGATACTATAATCGTTATGCGAAAATGGCGGCCATCGGGCTCGCTTGATTTAAATGAATTTCCACATTAATTTCCGTATTACCCATTGTATGTTTATAGGTTGCCATTTATAGACAAACCATCGTTATAAGTGCCGCATTCGTATGTCTGCGTGTTTCGCATTCGCAAAAGATGATCTCGGACGATCGATGCACTTTAAAAATAGCAGCTAACGATTCGAGGGATGCAATTTGGGGTCCCCATTAATTCCGTTGCCGGTACAATAGTCCAAATTATGGGAAATGTTCATCGTGGCGCAGCAGGGTTTCTACAAGCGCAATAATTCTATCAATTGAACTGACGAGTTCTGGTGAACCACTAAAAAAATATTGATATGCTTCAACCGTAAATTACAAATTGCTCTACAAATTGTTTCTGGCTTCCTTTTTGGGCATATTTGCGTCACTATATCAAACGCATAATAATATTTTACTTGTTCGAATTTGATTCAACACATTGGAATTTCATATTGTCTTTGGCTTGCGCGCACGCGTGATTTTTCGAGCTGTTATTTGTATTAGCAGGCGCCAAATTATATTCTTGGGACAAATGAAACTAGATGTCGTTCGAAACAATTTTAAGGATCAGTCCGTCATATTAATCGTATAAATAACGCACATATTTACTATTATATAATGATTGTAAAAAGGGTAAATAAAATATTAGGAAATAGATACACTTGGAAACAAAAGCATTAATTTAATTATTAATAAATAAAAAATTATTAGTTTCAAAGCCGAGAGCTCATTTATTGAACAACTCTTTGTTAAATACGAATCATACTCATATCAGTGAAATGAAACGTGCATCGTATCAATGTGGTTAGCCACGGATTTCTGAAATCAGAGATATTTAAAATCGTGGATAGTGAGTCAACGGATGTAAATGACTGTTCTCTTTAAAAGATATATATTACATTATTATAAAATTTATCAGTTGACTTTATTTTATGTTTTTTATAGACCCTAGGTCCAACTAGATACATTCAGTAATATTTTCAAGATTGATTATACTGGAGTCTAAAATAATGGTTAATTGATTATTCTAGAATGTAGACCATTATACTTTTTGAAACAGTGGCTTGAACATTTAAACATAAAAGTTCCTTTAACATATCATTGGTATATTTATTAAATTTATTAATATTTTTACAATTTTCGAGTTCAAAAGACCGTTCAATCGTTTGTTAAAGGTAATTTCTATCATTTCGAATCTGACTTTAAATCCATTTCAAACAGTTCCCTCAGCTTAACGATTTAACGTGCTCAATTTAATTGCTGTAATTGCTTTGCATAACACTCGAGCCAGTTTCCAAGAGGCCGCGATTGCAATTCATGACTGCTGGCGGTCTCCGTTGATACGGCGAGAAAGAAACTCCTCGTTAATGATTATAACACTACCTCCTCTGTTCATCGTTTCATTAATACCGTCTTGATACTGGGAGCCCAGAGCATCCCTCATTAAGATGTGAAAAATTGATCGCAGAATACTTTTCCCAGAAATTAATTATAATTCTTCTTTGACGGTGTAAAAGGAAAATTTGTTTAATTTTAAATGTTTCTCGTGACATTGAGAGATAATCACGTTCATGGATTTCGAATGAGTTATATGTTAAGATAGATATATTTGGTACACGTGGTATATAGTAATACTTGTCTCAGTATAGTGTGCGGCACCCGCTTAGTAAATTGGATAAAAAAGACATCAATTATTGGTCGTCTCGCAGGCACATAATAGTTCATTCACCTCGAGACAATTCAATGAAACACGTGGTGACCTCCATGCAACGACTGAAAGTGCATATGACCTGCTTTCTATTAAAATTTTTTCTTCGTCCTTAACGCTATCTGTTTGTTTTAAAGTGCAATAACATGTACCTATAACAGTGTGTAAAAATCATACAAATTTAAAATGATTGGGACGAAAGAAAACATAAAATTTTCTTTAATTCTAATTTGTACAGAATTGAATCTACATAAATTGGTATAAACATTTGCTGTTCTGTAACAGAATCAATTCAGTTTATGCTTTAACAAGTTTATTGACATATTATCGTGTCAAGTTCAGCATTAGTTGACATTAATTGTGCTTATTTTTTTAAGGTAATGCAATTGGAAGTGGTACATTGATTAAAATATAAAAAATAAAGTGATACTATGAAAGAAAAAATAATTAAGCAGATAAACATTTCGAAAGTAAACATTGATAGTTATCGGTCGTACTTGTCACCACTTTCGCTGGACTGATTCCAAGGCTTGGCCAATCTGTGGAAGATCGCCGCCATTTGTAGGCAACATCTCTGCCCAGTGTATCCTGCATCCTTGAGGAGGATCGTGTTTACTCAGCACACGCAGCGAACCTTTATCGTGCCGTGCCTGAAATTATTTATCAATGTGAATGGCGAATGTACCGCGTTGTATACGAAAAGTATCTGTATGATGCATTATTTATCACTATCGGCATACCGACGAAATACTGGCGTGTTTAACGTCAAGCTTTCGCTCCCGCGGTTAACAATTATTTTTTATATTCTGACCTTATTAGTCAACTTTGAAATTTATGTTAATTAATTATCAACTTTGTGCTTAAATAGTATGTAAATTTTTTGTGACGTTAATAATAAATAAACCAACGTGTCATACTAATATAATATTTTTATTTAATATTAATAATAACAACATCTTCAATCGAAATATTAAAATATAATCGAGAAACAAATTTTTACCTTATTCTCTCCATGCAGTGAATTATTTATGTTTCATAAGTACAATTTATAAGTCCAATATGATAACAATAGAAGGAAACAGCATTTTATTGAATAAATCAAAGAATAGGCTGTAGCTTTCAATATTAATATAAAAATTAAGTACAATTATTAAATCGAGAAAATATCTTAACAAATTTACTCTTGTATATTTTCCAAAAAGTTAAGGACTAATTACTCTTTCACTATCTGTTGCGTTGAGCATTAAATTAAGTCTCCAAACTTTCGTCAGCAAGCTACGAAAAAATTCTTCCGCGGGGGTGTCACGGAAATATGGCGCCAAGGTGGCGTCAACTTCAAAATCGGGCGCAAGCGCATTGACGGGGGTCCCGTCGATTGTAAACAAAACCGGAGGCGACCGCGTGGTTTGGATCAGTGAGCCGACGACTCTCGTGGTCGAAGGAGTCAGTGGAATTGTATTTCTACTTCCTTTCGCATCCTCAAGCTCGATCGGACGTTTCGCAGGTTCGCATCGTTAATTCTCCGGCGATATTTCCCGACGAGAAGAACGGGTCGAGTGATCGACAGGAACGGCGATTCCGATCGGGGGACAGTGATCGAGGTCCGAAGAAAAGAAAGTATTTCGTTGACAGTCGATTCATTTCGTCCACCTAGATACTGGATCCACAAACTAACATCAAGCACCATCGAACAAAAATTTTCTCCTGAATCAGAAAAGAAAAGAAAGCATAAATAACAAGAATCTTAGAGAAGATACCATCAGAAAACCTACAAAGTGCAATTGACGCGTTTAATAGGATAAACTAGCCAATACCTTCAACTTTGTTACTCAACTGGAAAAATTCGGCAAGAAGAAGACAGGTTTCCCGTTACCGGTCTTGCAGGCCGTTCTTTCGGTTTTGTATTTCGATCGATAAAGACAAGTGGATTCGTTGCGCTGGCTGCGTCCCGGCGTACATGCAAGCTGCCTCGAATAAGGGCCTCAGGACTGCAGGTAGTCTTACAAAAGGGTCCACTCCCAGCGTTGTCACGTTTCTTGGGAAAGTCGACGCAACTGGCGAGGTCTGCCAACAGCAACAGCGCTGAAGCCGAGGAAAGCGATAATAAAGTACCAAAGGTACATGATAACTGGCGACGATACACGCTCTAAATCTTCGAGCGTTGCTTCGGGAAACTGTACGGGGAAATAATAATGATCTCCAACAGGAAAATCGGTAGCCAGCTCTTTTCAACGGTGTTTACGTAGCAGAGACAATAGATAGCGGGGATTCGGAGATAATTTAGAATTGCTTAAGATCAACGATATCGAGGCGAAGGTGAACGGACTTTATAAATATTGGGGTCTCTGAATCATTGCATCGCCGATTAAGCTTGCTTGGGCGTCTGTGAATCTGTACGAAGACAACCGGGTGAAATTACATTTTCGTGCACGGGCGATATCGATCGATCATCTTTGGCTTCTACCATTATTACGAGACCTGTAAAAAATGTCGCTCACCTCGACAGAGGATTGGAACGAGACCTTGTCACTGGTAGGATTGAACGCGACCACGATGGTACCGAACATTGTTTTGAACCCGTCAAAAAGGCACGTGACGTTCGCGTCTCAAATGGTGCTCACCCTTGTGTACATAACCGGTGTGATCGGCAACGTGTCTGCTTTAGTCATTCTTTTCCATCGTGATAAGGTAATTGATTCCTTTCGAGTTGGTAACTGATACTTCCTTAATTAGTTAAGTTATGGATTGGTTTGGACGTCCTGTTGTTAATTTCTGCTAGTTTTTAATTAGTTAATTTATGGAGAAGTTTGAATGTTGGCAATTTCTTAGAAATGATGCTTATAGTGTTCCGTAATTATTGTTGTTCAGATAGGTGTAGGTAAATTTTTGGAGCAAAATCTTGAAAAATTGGAAGATACTTTTAAACATATTTAACGAAAATGTTAGATTTAATTATTGCTTATGTTACCTATGTAAGTTTTATTAAGATTATAAAAATATATGATGTAAATGTCAATTTCTTTTTACAGTTATTCAAAGAATTGTTGTCAATATACAATTACTGTATATAAATATAATTTCTAGATTATACTTTCATATATCACATTACAACTATTTTCGATTTTACACATAAAGTTACAAAAACGTTCATATTTTACACATTTTATTATACACCGACAAAGTGAAAAAGGCTAATTGTTATTGTCTTTCCATACGAACCTATTACAATTACAATTGTTATCGAAATGAAAGAGTTCAAGTGTCAGTCAACGTGTAATAAATGGGCGATACGTCTTTTTACAGAGGAGAAATCGAAAGCACTTGCTGATGTTGCGCTGTTTGGCAACAAACGACCTGGTTGCTCTATTGGGGATGCTGGTACAGATGTACATCACAATATACGTGGGCAGCGTGATATCCACAAGGGGGTTTTGCTCCCTTCGTGTCGTTTGGAGACTATTCGGTCTATTTAGCGGTTGCGTAGCTATAGTAATGGCTGCAGAAAGATGGCTGGCCTTGACAAGACCCTTCGTGTATCAAAAGGTAAGTCAAGATCCTCGATAACTTTTTTCTTGGTAGGTTCTTAGGGTAGGTTTAGTTTTCAGACCTGAGGGAAAACTTATTGACCTCTTTTTCCGCGGTATATCCATATAAAATGTTTACATGTCTAACAGCCTTAAATAATATAAAATAAATTGAAACAACATTTGATTAAGAAAGTTCCTTATTATATAAATTTGTGTAAACTAATTTTCGAAACATGGAATATCAATGTTTTTCGTCTTTCAGTCAAATGATTTACTTTATTTTATTTTATATATTTGCGAACTTGTTTGTTTATATTGATTTCTTATCTCGTGTAACGAATACGTAAGAAAGTTTAGAAAGTCCATCGTTTCAAGATTAATATGTCTCTTATCGTATTTAAATGACGTCAATTATTTTGATGAATTAACAATTTTGAAAATTGTATCGTAAGTTGCGTCGTAAAAAACAGAAAACATAACGTCTCTTATTGGTCAAATAAGCTCATACAGATAAATGGGAGAGCATGAGGATGTTTCTCCGGTCCAACAATCTTACATGGGATTTATCTGAATATGATAAGGGTCGTATTACGTAGGTCGCTCTTTACGCATGGAACTGACCCATTTTTTAACCGTTGACAGCGACTTCGATTGGTGCCAACACTAACGAAAGCGACAAAGACCACTTAGCGACTTATTGACATTGGTGTAGTTCTTCAGTTAACTGAAGAGATCGTTTGCATACAGACGCATCAATGATAACAACATTAAATCATTTTTAATGCTAATTCTTATCGAGGCTCAACAATAGTTGTATTAATATTAATAGGAAGTAGTATTTGAGTTAATATTCATTAATTCTGATGATTTAATTCAACCTCTTACATATCGGATATTAAATCAATAGTTTTCTTTGTCAAGTACTGAATGAAGGGGTTCTTATTTGACTTCAGGAGGAGGTATAAATAGATTACCGTTATTTATGAAAATTTTTGTGGCAACAAATTATTTTATTATGACTAATAAATAATAGAATTAATAGGGTTTATTAACACGAAAGATAAAGAGAACGGAGTTTATCAATATTAAATCTCTTGCTTAATTTAATTTATATCCACGCATTATTTCATACATATTTTGACTTTTCACCATAAAATGAATTCGTTTTATTTTTTGTTGTACAATGTTGACAGTGGACTAAAATTAAAACCATGAAGTAGTTTAGATTAACTTTCAAAAGATATGAAATTACCTCTTCTTAGATCTCTGGTTAAGGGTTAATTAGATAAATCATCCATAATTATTTCGCAGAATAAAACAATCTTTTTCCTTAACATAACAGAACATATACTGAACTTGAAATATTGATTTACGTACATCGTTATTTGAATATTTCTTTATTAAAGAACTTCGATGAAATGGCGTCAAGCTGAAACTAAAGATATACTTACTAAGAATGTCGAAAGAGGAGACACGTATCTATAATTCTTTCATTAAGTTAAACGACTTTCTCTTATCGGAATAAAAAAATTCAAGAGCAGTTCAATGTATCAATTTTCTCAAGGATAATGACATCATTAGCTTGCGTAGCGTACTATCGATCGTTTACGCTACCCATCGTTCCGCTAACAGAATCTGTGATGGCGGAGACATCGCATTGACATTCTCCGGATTCCGCAGGTGTTGTACCTATACTATCGGATGGACAACGCGCGAATATTAACTCCGTGATTCGACCGGTAATGCGTTTGTATCAATTTGCGTCCTTTTAAGACGCGACGGAAATAATTATTTAAACCGACTCCGAAACAGCGAACGGTGTAATAGAATTTGACTGCCGAAACTGTTCACTTCCGTTTCGCCTTCGGTCTGATTACGGTACTTAGATAATTAGAGAACAGCACTGCGAATTGGCAATTACGCGACGCACATTAAAATTGTTAATCCACACTTCGGTTGTATTATTTTATACATAGACCTAATATAAAACCTTAAAATTGGTGATTAATTCTTGGTTTCGTTATACAGAAACTAGTTAATTTGAAGATATTTATAACGAATTATTTTTGTTGATATTTTTATGAACGTAGGACATTGCATTCAAATTTTAATTTGCAAGATATACATTTTTCTGATCTACAAAGATTTTCAGGATTAGATATACAGGCCTCATGACACGCTCCAACCAAATGTTATGGGATCATGAATTTGAACCGCGTTGCATTTAAAATGACAGAATAATGCCTGTGGTTATATTTAGCACTTCGTTGGACTTTCCTTCTAAACCCAAACGTTCTAACACGATCAAGGCAATATGAGAATTATCTAATAATTGTTATTGCGATCTGCAAAAAACTAATCAAATTCTTCTATTGCTTTTTAAATTCGGATGAAAGGATCAATTATATTAATTTTGTTTACTAATATCGTGATATGAATTAATCTTTAATTAAGTCACTCATCGAGATTAATCATGTTGTACCTTGTCTTGTATTACAAGAAATAAAGAGATAAACTGAAGATTTAATTTATGCTCTCAATTATCAAAATAGTTAACGGATTTGAGAAACTTCGAAATTCAAGGAACAAACGACAGATAATGTTTTATTTTCATTTGTAAGATTTTGGAACGGATATAGGCACTTTTTTAACAGATTCGGGGAATAACGATTAAGGAAGGTCATGGGTCACCGAAACTCGCGCGTGTATACCTCGTCATTCTTGCGATAATGATAACCAGTGATAGCTCCCAGACGTCCTAAACTATTTCTGAGAAAAAAAGAAGCTACGTGATCGCGAGCATAAGCGCTTAATTATTTCGAATACTGGAATGCGATTAACAGGCAAGTTTCTAGTCCTGTCTTGCGTCTTGTTTGATATGGGATCGCGGTATATGATTATAACTGACACTGATACTGATTACAATTGAACTCGTCACGTTACAAAAGAGAACTCATGGGCCATACTGTGACCCAAATATGACTCCCAGTTACACCTACACTCTTTTGAGTAACTACGCTCAATCTTCTTTACCAAACAGCGTTGAAAGTTTAATGGATTCTCGATTTTTCGACTTCTCGATTTCTCAATTCAATTGTTCTCAATCCATAGAATAAGAAAACGAATGTTGATAGTTACATCAAAGATTTATGGAACTTAATTTCTTACAAAATGATTCTTTACATTTTTGGAGTGTTCAGCTTTGAAATAAAATAAAAATATGAATGAAGCGTATTAAATATCGTGTTCTGTTATATTTCTTTATTTTCAAGTTTTCGCTAAATGAACAATCCACGTGACATTAAATGTCACGTGTAATTTTTGTTTTGAATCTTTTTTATTTTTAAAAAATGAGGACAAGGTAAACTTCATGTCAGAATTGTTAGTACAATTGAATAGTCTTTTGGGTAGCAAACTAAACACTTACTCTAGAGTTTCAAGATATCCAACATGTACCCTGACTTTTGACAGACATCTGGCGAAGGTCAGTGAAATTAATGTGCTCGTTGAGCAGATGTGAGTGAAACCATGAAGGATTTTTACTTTTTCTTATGGTACGTGTATCCTCGCACGTACAATCTTCTCATTACACACTGAACCATGACGCTTTGACGTTCGATGAAACACTGTCCTCTGTTGACTTACAGTTTCACTGGCACAAACTGTCCCGTAACATGAGATTATCACTGGTTATCAAACTCTTCATAATGACTTTTATGAATGTACTTCCATCAACATTTCAAGTTACAAATACAAATACAATACAAACGATTTTAGTATTTTAATTGTATAGAAGTTAAATAACATACCCTTCTTAATAACCACCAACTTCTCATAAATAACCTTCTTTTCTATTCTGTTTGAAATTAATATTTCTCTTTGAATTATTATATTGATTCTTTAAACAGAATTATCATTATTTTTCTATTAAAACAATTCTATTGTCTTTTTTCTTTGAAATGAATATTATTATGGATCATTAAGACATAAGGAATAAATATAAATCATATTTAATTTAATAAATTTACGTTTTAATATCTGTTACATACTAGAGTGTGTTTCATCATTCACATATATTGTGCTTCCGCCCTGAAAAAAAATATCTGGAAAAATAGGCCACGAGCAGGCCACTAATTCGGAATAAATTGGAAAGCGAACGATCCTCAAAAATCTGAGCTTCTTATTAGTATCACCTTAGGGACCATGGCGAATACTATAAAATTTGCAATACGATACAAATCATCCTTTTTAGTGGACGTGAGGGTAGAATGAGCAATAAAATACAGTCAAATGAAAATCACAAGCCTGAACTAACTAGGAGCAGCGAAGCATTTCAATTTCACGTAATTTCGATGACAACGTGTTTAGTGAAAAAACAGTGACACGTGAGCAAAGTAAACCAGGCCATCGATTCGGCAACATATGAAATTATTTTTGTATGATTTTATATAAAGTGCATACTAGTGATGAAAACAAATGCAAGTTGCACATGTGCATCTATTCACGGACAAAGTTATTGACAAATACCTTTGATTTTGTAATTTTTATGAAAGCATACTCGAACCTTTCTCTTTCATTGATCAGTTTTATTTCTCTGTGTTATCGTCTTCGTCTATGAACTGTCTTTTCATTAATACACAACATTTTGGAAGCCACCATGAAGGAATTCATCAAATTGCACCTGAAAGGTGAATATGATTGACAAAATTATTGAAATTCATATCTTACTACAGATCCTTCAATACCTTTGCATTGGTTCCTCATATTTTTCAAATATAGTTAAAAAATAGTTGAATATTCGTCGTTGATATATTTAATAGACCACTCGCCTGACTATTAATCGAACCCAATGAAAGGAATAGTATTTTATTGATGGATATTAACGAGTAAATAACTCGAACTTGATCTCGCCACTAGTGCGTGCTGTTTATCAACAGAAGTGCTGGTTGGCTTTCTGCTTTGTTCGTGACGAGACCGTGAAAAAAGTGTACTCAAATTGGCGACGACTGATTCACGACGTGAGAATGCAGTTTCATAAATAACTAAAACTAATATTTTACTTGAGATTAATCTCGCCAATGATTGAGTGTAGGATTCTGAGTAAATAGAATAGAAAACACATATTTTGTAGATGATCATAAATCTAAAAAACAAGATTATATAATTAGATAAGAATTTCAAGTTTGTTGCGCACGTTATTACACCAATCTTGCAATTTTCAAATAGTTTCAATGTTTCGTTCTGCAAAACGTTTTTATACGATATTACGCTTGAAGTTCTTTTACATTTAAAACTGGTACTCAAATGTTCTTCCTTTTTTAAACTAATTCTTAAACCTTCTTTTATTGAAAAGAGTAATTTTCGAAATATTTAATTTCATACCATGAGCTAGGTTTTTTAACAAGTTTTGTTTTGGTTAATTATTTGTAATAATTGAAAACTTATCGAAATTTATTAGTCTATAATATTATTGTGCTTTCGAATTGATAAAGATGCCGAACGCAGGACAACGCGTTTGTTCTTAATTAAATGTGATTGATATTGTTAAGTCGATTCGGTGGTCCAATTCTAGTGACGCAAGTGTGGTCAACGTCATCTTTATAACCTTGTTTTATATTTTCCTTGATAATTATAATTGATCGTAGTTTTATCATTTTTATTACTCATTTTTGCCATAGGATCGTCGCGACATTATACTTCCACAGTTTTATAACGCCGGATGAGGTTGTTAACACACAAAAAAAAATATAAAGAAAGTTATCATGGAAAAACGTATTTGTTTCATTTGCGAAATAAATTGTAGGATTATTATAGTTTATTGTTTCTTAACTAATAAAATGTTACTTATGACGTTCAATTTCTTTTTCGATAGTATTCACGATTATAGATTGCAAGATTTTTAATTAAATTGATACGCGCTATCTGACTATCGCCGTCTCAAGTGAAAAAGTGGAAAAATATAGTTACACAAATTATGTTTCGTACGCTATAAAACACGTGTAAACAGTGTTACGTTAATGCTTTCCTTTTAAACTGGTATTCAGGGCAAGCTCTTATCTTATAGTTCTAACATCACCATGAGTCGAAATATTGTAACGATATACTCTATAAATCTATTATTAGTATATCACACTTCTATTTCAACGGTGCACAGTACAAAAAGAAATTTAATACTAGTCACAGTAAAATTAATAAAATGAAGTTAGTAGTCGTATTATTCTACAGTTAATTTTGTATGATACTAAATAGCTTTGATAATATTACTTAGAAGATTTACTTTTTCAATTTTTATTTGTTTGAATAACGTTTATAAGGTAAATCTTTTAGTAGTAACTGTTTGGAAATAGAATAGGTTTAGTGTCTTACAAACTTTCTAAGTAATCGTAAAAGTAATGTTTAAACACAAGTTAAGTTTCCATTTTATATGTATTATATAAGCAAGTTAATCAGTGGCACCTGACTCCAATATTTTTTCAATTAAATGTCTGTAATATGATTTCATCTTTCTTGAAACAATGTTTTCTTTGATGAGACGAACGGAGTTGCTGCCCAACTACTACGCCTCTATATGTTTCTCAAAGCGTCCAATGACGCTCACTTGTAAATATATAAGGCACATCGCGTCAATGGAGACTGACAACGCAGATTCATGATGTTTTTCAAATTTCGGTCGAGTTATTTTCCTAATATAACTTCGCTAAAATACTTGAATCTTTTTTGAACGAAATTTTCAGGAGTTTGTTTATTTTTATTTGAAAATGCCAAATAAATGGGAACAAGGATGTAGGTAATTTTTAAACACATTGCAATCCTAAATTAAGAGAGTGAAAATAAACAGCGAATTGAAATAAAATTTTAACGTTATCAATTTATTAACAAATGGTTAACGTTGAGTTTGCACTAAATTAAAAATTTTGTATTTCGGAAGTGATAATAGAAGAAACATTTCACTTAAACTGACAATGTCTTTTAGTACTGCGAAGGGATTAAAAGTCAGAGTACCAAAAGGACTGCCCAATCTTCATGTAATTGCTACTGTTTCCCCTTCCTCTGTTCTGCTGTCATTCAGGAATCCTTTGGCCGTCCTCTCTAAAAGGGTCTTCTATAATTTTTCCTTGAAAGCACTTGGCCACGTTTGACAGAAAATCGTAAATAAAGATTTCATTCATCCTTTCATTTCTAGAGGAACGTAATTCCAAGATACTGTATTATTCATATATTCTTCTTGTCTATCCATCTGAAAAATGACGTGGTTCTCCCTCTTTGAATTCTTTTCATGGTTTTATAGTCTGTGATAAATCGTTTGATTGAATCTCCTAACATATATTTTAACAACAATTTAAAGCAACATACAGTTATTTAGTCCAATCGTATGAATTAACACTTTTCTTAATTTTTGTAAATATTTATTTACAGAGATTGGGAAAATTAATAGCAATTTACGTTCGAGATATTACATCTGTAAAATTCATTGTTATAAAAAATAAGTCATATCGTTGAAATGCTAAAAATTTAAATTACAATAGCTTATCATTAACAAGACATATTGATACATTGTCGTCACGGAAAACTTAATTGCATATTACTCTGTCTATTTCATTCTTAAAAAATTTAAAACAAGAGACAAGGTCGGCTGTGGAATTGCTAAGTTTAGTGACCTTAGAGGTAAACCTACGCGACCCTTATGATAAATTCATATACTTTAGTATGAGGGTATCCAAGAAGCCTTTTACTTGGCAAACTTGTTCCATTTATTACCCGTAAAAACTAATTTATTTTTTCCGTCAGACCTTGGGCAAATTTGAAGTTCCTTGACTCCATTGTTTTTGTCACTGAGACAATCAACAGGTATACTATCCGAATGCCCATGCTTGAGTTTGCAAAAGCAATGACTTTTTTAAAAACAATAATGAACATCCCCTTCTTAAGGATAGCACAATTATCATTCCACTAGAGTTAAAATGGCGTTCAAGTTGATTATACTCGAATAGTATACTTCATACCGATCCATATATGGAAGATGGGAACGTGAATATACGAACTCATTGTGTTGCCAAGTCACTACTTCTTCATTAATTATTTTGTATCCTTGAAACTTTAATTAATTCTCATATTCTGTTCGTATAACAGTTCCATTCATACATCTTTGTATACAGCAATACTATAATTCAAACCAAATATATGAAAGCGGTAAGTTACATTTAAATTGAAACGTATCAAAATAACGTAAAGTACATTAAAAAATTTTTTCCAAATAACAACGAAAATTGTGGCAGGCCCCGTTGAGTGAGGCTTGAGTTCCCTAATGCTGAGTAAAAAGAGAATGGAAAACAAAGGTCGGGATCTAGTAATACGATCAACCAACATTTTCCTTTCTTCTTCCAGTGACTTCCCCCTCAAGTTCATTTCTTCCGTTTCGTATTTCCTTTCATCCCATTTCTAGGTTTAACGAAAAATCATAATGTTTATGGAAACTGATACCGTTTAATCTGTGACACCTGTGTATTTTCCAGCAGGTGACGTATCCGGTAATTGTACGTTGTATGCTAGCGCTTTGGTTGATTGCCCTAGCCTTGACTAGCCTGCCGGTGTTGGGCTTTGGTTTGTACTACAAGGGCGAGCGGTGCGTACGATATAGGGAAGCCATCGAGCCGGCGGACATCGCGTACGCCTACGTTTGGTTCGTTTTCGGTGAGTACACGGTTACCATTGTAATCGATAAATCCGTCGACGCATTTCGGTTTCGACTTTTTCGATGTGACAGATGTTCAAGCAGCGCCGGTGGCTCGGGTATAAATACAAAAGTCTAAAGAAATATTTTCTGTTCCTTTTGTAATTGTTTTTTGTCTGTGAAGAAGATTAACACTTTGGCAGCCGCTAATGTTGTTTCATGTCATTTTGTATTTACAACGATTTATATACGTTTTACATGTACTTAAGTAATTAGTTACTGTTTGACATATTATTATCATGCACTTAAGTTTGTTGGATACTGTGACAAATTGTTAGTTTATTTTTATACGAAAATTTTAATATTTTTTCGCAACACATGTTTAATCAATCTTGGAAGCTTCTTGAATTTGAATTGTAATTAGATTCTTTTTAATGTTGAACAAGTGGTTGTAGGTATTTATGAAATATTTATTTATTTAATAGATTTTCTTTGTTTTTGTGTTGCAAGCAATGGTAAATAATATTTAGTATGAAAAAGGTGGATTAAGAATGAAAATACTGAAAATTCTAATATGGGCTAAAAGTGATCCAGATATTCTCAGTTAATTTTTCAATGATTCAAGCTTCTCGTGAAACGATAAAGCGAAAACTGAATGTCTATTCTTAATTACAGGTACTGGTCTCTGTTTATCCATAGTCTGGTGCAATTTGGCCGTTTCCAGAGCACTTAGCAGGTTGAGTCGAAAGGCTGGTGCTTTACGACGCGTAACAAGATCCTCTTCGAGAGCGAAACCACTATTGACGGTGACTGGTCCACCGTCAGAAGTCGTCACAACCGCCGAGGAAAGAGCATTTGCGAGGTTGATGGCAGTGCTATCGATATCATTTGTTATTTGTTGGATGCCGCAAATGGTACGTAATTCACTTTTCATTCGTTAATTTTAACAGAATACTTTATTGTCAGTTTTCCGATTTTATTGATACAAAACGTTAACTAAAATAGTTGTCACTAAATGAAATGGTTTTAGTATGTTTTTTTCTTTGTACTTCATAGCTTTTGTTAGTGAATTTTTTTACATTTTCTTCTGTACACATACTCCTCTAAGGAATTATTAACGATATGATTATTAACAATTCATTACAACTGCATATTCCTATCTTGTTTTAAAGGGTCAACATTTCTAATTTTTTACTGTTACATTTATTACCCTGCTGTGCTATATATCTCTGTCAGGGATATAGTTATCCTCGAAATATTAACCCTCACTTCTTTCCTCTTCCTTTTGCGGAACCTCTTATCTTGATTGCTTCCGACTGTCACGGAAGTATCTGTTTTTATTACAAATAATTCATACTTTGAAAAATAAGCTTTACCTTAATAAGTCTTCCTTCCAGAATTGTATTTTGTTAGTTAGACAATGTTTGATTTATACACTTTCTGTCACGTTATTTTATTAGAATCTTGATTGTCGTCATTGATGGTAGATTTTGACAATGAACCACAAATAAGCGATCTCTCGAGGAAAAAGAAACTTCCGGTTTCTGTCTTTTATGGGAAGGAATGATGGATACGTGAAGTGCTTGCGAACCACCACTCGATAATATTTACTCTCCTCGTCGAAACGTTGATAAAATTAGCAGTCGTATTGACCGTGACAAGACTCGCGAATTGACGCTTTATGATTACTCGCCATATCGTGTCCATAAATCATAAATATCTACTTAAGTATACTTTCAGCTAGTAATATATAGATTCTGAAAATTCCTGCAACTTTACATTTGTATAGAAAAAATTTAATAAGACAGAAACAATAAACAACGCTCTATACTTAAAGAACCTATGAATAGAAAGTGGTGATAAGTAATCTGTTATAATTACTAAAACTCTTTAATATTTCTTTGTAAAAATCTGACATTTATAAAAAGATGGAGTCAACATTAAGTCACAGAATAAATTGTCGCAAGTGTATTGTAGTAGCTTAAATATAGTAGATTCAGTGTAATGGCAGCAATATTACTGCAGAACAACGGTAACACGGTAAGAAGAATTTATTACTTTTTTCCATATCGTGAAACTGTAACAAATGTGTAGATACGAACTCATGGAGGAAGAGAAATTGTGTTAATTATTGAATTAAGAATGTTCATCATTCTCATAGCCGCATTCTTCGAATTTTCAACGCAGCATAAACGTTGTTCATCCTGTCGCGAAGAATACAATTGCATCGAACAATGCACCCTGTGCCACTTCGATCACATACGCACGAGCTTCCTGCATTTCCATCTTCTTATTCGACCGATTTCTCGTCTCAAGCGCGCCGGAAGTTTTCACTGCACCGGGAACCAATGCTCGAATCAGACAGTCGAACCATGCTTACAAAATTAAACAGAAATATCTCTTACTTAATACTCGGCTGTTTGAAACGTGAAAGTGTTTAGTCTCATAGGCGCGTGTAAAACAGAATTAATGGTAACGATTCGTCCGCGTGAAGTTGCAAAATGTGACGCACTTCCGTCGGCCAGGGTGAAGGTTGAAAACAACGATTTAGTTTAGAATATCTTCACGTACGATCGATCGCGACATCCGCCAACTATCGATGCTGGTAAGCGTGGAACGGTACCGGATGCGGAACGATTTAGAGAAACGGCAGAAAAATTTTCCACCACCGCGTTCCAGCCAAGTCTACGTATTACTGTCGTTGACCCTAAACTAGACACGTGAAGCAAAGAGCATTTCCAAGTTTTCCAACACCTCTAACTCAGTTGATCGTGCCTTACTTTTATTGGATACATTTCTATCAAATGAGAAACAAGAATTTCACCGAAATTCAACGAAGTTTCTGTTTCTTTTTATTGTTATGAGATTAACTAACTATTTGGGTACGTTACATTTTTGCAAACATTAATATAATAGAAAGAAGATGTTTTATCGATGTCTTTGTATTTGAGTATTTTGGATATGCTAAAGGTACATGAAAACTATAATGAAATATATACGTATATACCTATTAGGAAATATTTCTTTAGGAACCTTTTTAACAATTTTGTAAAGGTCCACTTTACAGAACTTGTAGCTAGAGGTGTGCTAGAGACTGTAAAGGTTTAAAATGTTAGGGGTATTAATGAATATTTCATTCGATTGCGATTTCTATTTATCCTGCTCAACGTCTCTTGACTTATTGTCGACAGATCTCCATTCCATTGGCACAGTTCGCGCTACAGCTGCCGCAGAAGGCAATATTCGCGCGAAAAGCAATTCGTATGTTCCACGTGGCCGCTGACATCCTTCTTTGTATTCACTTCACCCTGGATCCATATATCTACGTGCTACTGAGGATGCCGAGACCAAGATTCCGTCTTCTGAAACCCCTTTGCAAGATCTGTTGGCCAGGCAGAAGCCGGTCGAGTTCATTCACAGGTAATTGAATTTATATTCAACGCAACACGTTCATCTTCAGGGATGAATTATTTAACAATGACTACGTTCACCTAATTATATTGACAAAAGGAATTAGTGAACTTCAATCTTAGGTAAACAAAACTTTGAAGCTGAACTATTTAGTTATTTGCGCCCAGAATTATTTTCTTTTAATCTCTCTTTAGTAAATAACTTTTTTACTGAATTAAAAGTAATTTTTTAATAGCAATCCCAAAGGAATAAAAATGAATAATTTCTGTTCAGAATCTACGAGGCAAGAAAACAATGTATTAAGAATATTAAAAATATTGAAGTAAATTAAAAATATTTAAGATATTTTGTACAAATATATAATTTTATTTCTTATTTAGATTTCAATGCTGATTGTAAGAGCTATTGCTACAAATAATTCCATTTTAGGAAATTAATAAGATTGTATACTCTATTTAGAAAATTATTATTATCTTGCTGTATTAAAGAAGAAAATTCTCATTAAAAATGTTAATGCACCCATTCACTTCGTCAGGAACTACAGATCACCATGGTAGCAGTGGTGATCCATCGACTCCGATCACCGAGGCACCCTCCACGCCTGTCAGTGAAGAGCACCCACCTTTAGTGGCCATTGCTGTCTGAGACAGGCTACAGCGAATGATCTTCCAGAAGCGACTCAAGAACTACGATGTTAGCTACGTCTGAGTCACTCTTCGAAGCTATCGGGGGATCTTCGCGGAATATTGGAGGATGATATCATGGAGAATTGATATGCTGATGAATTTGATTGGTCGTATTGAAACATGACGACAAACATTTCGAAAGTTCGGATTGTGGAACGAAAAGGCGTACATCCAGAAAGACTTCGAGTTGAAATTTTTCCACCTGCGAAGGAATTTTGAGATCCAATGTTGTAGAGGAACAACTGAGTGTGTTGAAAACAATACCTCGCTGATACATCGTGTACAATTTACATCAGGTTTTCGTATTGTTTAGAATTTCTGCGTTGCCATATTTGTTTGTTTATATGGTTTATATGCGACAGTTTGCCGACCGCACGAGTAATAATCAGTTAAATGACTTATTGATTTAAATGAATGTGAAGCTGAGTACTAATACCCGATTTTTTCGTCTCTGATGAGTGTTACTATTATTTTCGAAAGAGTAACACTGAGCATTGTAAATAACTACCGATTTCTTCTGAGCACAAGATGTTCTACGATTGACCTGAATGCATTATGTATACTCAATGACTATTAAGTCGTAGTAATTTTTATTCGATTCAGAAATTTTTGTATTTTTCTGGATACTGATACAGGTTTCATAAAATTGAACATAAAATCACTTGTGCTATTAATTAGTTTTACTTTATTTATTTATCTATGTTATCATTAAAATTTTAACTTTACAATTGAATTACTATTCCAGAACAATATGTCAACTAATTTATTTTGCCAGAATTCACGATTTAAATAATAATGAAGATCGTTTAATGATCTTATAATTCTTCATTACATGAAAGGTAATAGTACTCGACATTTTCTTTAAAGAAAAAATATTGGGATATGTATTTATACATGTATGTACATATATTTTTTTAAACTACTGATGTATAGTGATTAATATTCCAAAATGTCTTCAAGTATATTAATCATTATATTTCTCATTCCGAGAAAATACTCCAATTTGGCGTAAACCTGCATGTATACTCGTTCGGTGGGCAATATGTTAATATTGTTCTTATATCAATAATAATTTCTTCCATCAATACAGCGCTCCAAAGATACATCATCTTTTATTACGAAATTTTAATTAGAATACCTGGTAATATTTTACAAAATGAAGATTTCATTGCTTTATGGTTATTTAGACGAAGTAAATCAATTGGCATCATTCCAAAAGATACTTGTATTTACATCTTACGAATACTTTTCATTAGACAGTGCATTAATTATTAATTTGAATAGTTCGAAATTTTTTGGAATTTATGACTGACATAATGAGAAGAACTCTACTCATTTGTAATTTGCAAGTGAGGATGAGTGCCACTTGTTTGGATAAAATTAGATCAATGTGATCGATGGACTGCGGATGTTTATGAAAATTCCAAATAATAAATTCATTTGCAAAAAAAGTCACATAGAAATTTATTTAGGTTGTATTTAAATTGATTTTGCTCAAATTAAAATTTGAATAATATTATTATATAAGATAGAAAATATTGCGTGTTAAATTTAATTGAAAATTCTAATTCAGCATATTTTATCTAGCAATATTGATTACAGACGCATGAAATCCGCAGTTTAATCGTAAAAAAATGTATGTAAGGATGAAAACGAACTGACGAATTTGATTATCGCTAATCACACAAACGCATCGAAGAAAAAACACTGCATCGCAGGTTTCGATACGCACTTTCGTAATATTCGCATAATTGTATGTCTAGTCAATAAAATAATGCAAGCGAGCAATTGAACACAAATGTAAGCACAAAGTGGATGTTTTACCAAAGTATTCAATGTTGAAGCGTATTTAATCGTATAATGTACTTTTCGAAGTAAACTTTAAGAAAATTGCACATATATATATTTTTGAACATATACAACGATGGAATTACTTATACACGTATACAGATTACCAACAGTTTTGTAATGTATACTCAATAGTTGTTATTTTGAAAAGTAATTTTACCATGTCTGCCGGTGTTATTCAAAGTCGTATATATTTTACGATATTCTACAGTGTTTGTAAAAAAAATATGAATAAACCGTGAATATTTTTTTTTTAATAAAAACTACACACAAATTATTTTCATATTGCATTCAAATTTCCTGCTACTATTGTCGAAAAATATATAGTTATTATGAAACGAAGAATAACAATCCTTGGTTATTAAAAAAGAAAATAATTGTATAAGAGTACAGTAAAATATCATTTTATATTATTAATTCGTCACTTAGATTTGATTAAAAAGTATTTACTTTTTACTTGGAGAGATGAAGCCTAAGAAATGAATAAAAGTTTTTTTAATTTTTAATGATTAACCCTGGAAGTATACTTAGGACATACATGCATAGAAAGTGATGCCAGAACACGTCAAATCCTCAAATTTAATTCAAAATATCTTACTCGAACTTAAGCACAACAAGTTCTCATAGATTCTGAACTACATGTATTCTTTCAGACATACGTTCTTGTGTTCTAAACATATTTAGAGATAGAAACAAAACAAACAAAATATACGTACAACTTTATTCTCAAGATGTCAATTTCCACAAAGAAGCTGGAGTGCGTTAGATTCTAGGATGTCGAACGGATGACAAAAGACACGGCGTGTTTATCCAGGATTAATTTTTATTCGACTAATAGACAACGAAACAAGAACGTCAAATAATAATTGACTGGAGCGTCTTCGAAACTGTTAGACCGCGGGATAATGAAATGACGACACCAATAGGAAGGAACGAGTACATATAATACAAATATATTTCTGCGGTGTGTTGCGTACCTCGCCTCTAGACACTTATAACATTAATAATAACTTACGGACGCGATCGTTGCTGTATACATGACACCATCAATTTTTCTGTCGTTTTATTGCACACTAAAAATACCACAGATGCATTCGTACAGTATCAATCGCGATACAGCTGGTTGTGTACTTTCGCATACCTTACGTAGCTACAATAAATAATATTAGTTTCTTGTTATCCGCTCTCCACTGTCCAACCGACCACGTTCGTCGACGAAGCGGTCGCGGTTTCTCGTTGACAAAGTATCTCAACATCCTATTTGCTAGACAAACACAGAGACAACCGAAATGAAAAATTTCGCAGGACTTTCGGGCTCCCTTTCTGACTATTGTCGATCGTGCCGTTCAACCCGTTCGCTGCCGGCGTCGAATAGAATATGGATACCAATCGGCTCCGATAGAAGTTGCTCTTACGCTTATATATAAATACACATTTTTTTATTTATGATAGCAGAAATAATACACTTTCACCTTATAGCATCGTAAAGTATTATATTGTTTACTTGTAATAACTAGACTGGAGATTCTTATGTGTTTATCGTAATTTTGTTTATAATTAAATACTCAAATACTTCGAATGAAATCTCAAATTACAAATGTATAATTAAAACAATTTTAATTTACATACAGATTCGTAGTCTAGTGGTAACTTAATTAATTTTCAAGCAATCCGTGGTATTCATTGAAATATATTAGATACTGCGGAGCGACGCCGATAGGAGCCAACGGCAACGAACGTGTTAACGACACAGCTCGATCTGTAATCGTACGAGCACACGCGCGCATACACACACATACACATGCACGCACGCACTCAATCACGCGAGCAAACGCGTCAACGACACGATTACACCGTGTCGCCGAGTAATCTGACGTTCATTTCGTGAAAGACGAATTGTCGAAAGCAGAGTCTCTCGCCATCGGATTCTCATTTCCGACGGTTCTGTTGGATCTATTTCGGGCGATCGTGACACTCGTCTGCGCGTAGAAACTTGTACGTCTCGCAGGATAATGGAAATCACACCGACAAACTAAAATACAAAATCTGTACACGGTTGGAGAACGTTGCTGGTGAATCTCACGCTCCGATTTTATGCGTTGAACGTCGCGTGGGTCGTCAGTGACCCTTAACGAGGTGAATTACAGCGGTTCGTTCAGCTAAATGATAATTGTTCGCGAAGTTTTCAATGTCATTAACGATGTGACGTGACGCGATGACATTTAGCGAGATGAACGCGTAAATTGTGATGATTAATTTAATTAAAAAACTTTGCACGTTATTTTATTGTTACGTATACAGTAAAACTTCAATTATCTTATTTAAATGGGTGATTAAGAGTTCAGATAAATGGAGATTCGAGGAGGAATTCTTCAAAATAAGTTCAACCACATATTCATATTAAACTATCAAAATTAATATTATAACTTAATGATGGTTTTTCAATAATTATCTATGTGAGATATGTAATAAACTGATTCATTCGTTTTATTTAAATGAGATACAGAATCCTCCTATATTTTTATTTATTTCCAAACGATTCTCGTTCGATTTCTCCCTATGGTCGGATTACCTTGGATTTTCTATACTTTGTAATCGCACATATTTCGATGTATAATGTAAGAATTCAAATTTTCAAGTGAGCGGATAAATAAAACATTGGACGATCGAAATCGAGAAAAACAGCGATACGTTTAATCGAGGTTCTGCTGTATTTCATTTTTTGAACAGTTTCAGCGTGAGGAGTAAGATATTGGGAAATTATTCAGCAATCAACATGTTCAATAATACTTGCCGCTTGTTACTTGTTCGATTACAGAAAAAGCGGCATGAATTATCGGAACGTGCATGTTCGTCGAGCAGTAGGCTTATGGAAAGCTTGTCACATACACAGATGTAGGGAGAAACACATCGAAAAGGTCTGAAAACTATTCGAGGAGCGATTTAAGCATTGATCGTTTTTCAATTTGAGCCAGTTTGATTACGAAAATCGAATTCCTAAGTGTATCAGAATATTATAGCAAAATTGTTAGATTATTATATCTTTACGACACTACGTGATATTGTGTTTCGTATCGTTTTCAGAGATTATGGTCAGTCTTGGAACGTGCGAAACGAAACGATACCGGCTCTTCTAGTAAAACGATGCCACTCTTAAAATTAGTGCAATATGTTTCAATACCATTTTCATCGCTGCTTCCATGTGTATTTTACAATTAGGTGACGGGCTTGTGCTCTGTTTCGGAAGATTTCACGCTGAAGGTTAATGTTTTTCAGTTTGAGATAACATGCGGTGGTGGACATACAAATATTGTAAGGTAAGAATGTACATTGCGTTTTACTTAAGGAGAAGTCATAATATTGGGGTCAATAAATGTAAACAATTCTTTATGATACCTAGAAAAAAAATGTTTAACGCTGGTGGTTTCATTGTAATTTATGCAATTTGTTTGTAACTTTCACATTACGCGAATGTTTAACTTTCTGGTAAGATAACAAGGGCGAACTTTCATATTATCAAGCTGGTCAAGAGATGGAATGAGAGGGACAACTAATTAAACAAAATTAATGAGAGAAACATAATTATAATTCTTTACATATTTAATAGTAAGTTTTCTTAAGTCTCTATATCCTGAAAGTACTTCAAAGTACAGTTTCATTCAAAATGATACTATAAATTAAATAAGTTTAGGCTGTTTTTAAATATAATTTTATAATAATATTTCATTAGTTTATGCTCTAATGATTAAAGAACATTTATAGCTGATAATAATTCTAAAATAAATGATGTCCAAAATGTAATCTCTTACAATTGAGATTTATATGGTGCATCGTACAATTTGCCACTTGTGCAGCAAACCCAATTTAAAGATCAATTTATAGATCGCTAACAAGTACTTGTTCCCATTCTCTTGATCATGTGCCGGCAACATTTCATCTGTTCTTTTTAATCTATAGATATTAATGTTCTGTTTCTTGCATACAGAATCAATATCGTATTTCTTGTCAATGATCCCCTTACCTTAAAAAATTTCTTTCCTCATTTCTAAATCCAACTAAAAGTATATTGTACAAAAATCAATGATCCCAATATTATAACTATTTACAAGAAATTTGAGATCCTTATTCAGCGATAGGTCGTGCTGTAGAAAAGACAAGTGAACCATTACAACAACAATCTCTATGATGAAGTAGTCCAAGCCGAAGGATATCCGCGGTCCGAGGAATCTAAACGACATTCTAAATCCGTGTGGTATGGGAAACACGATGAACGGAAACGAGGAACGCGAACAAAAGGGCTTCTTCGTGCATCAGTTGACATCGTCGGTGCGTCGGTAAATACTTGGTCTCGCGTAGAATCACTCGACTAATCGATATCAATTAATTATTGTCAAATATGCTATATGTTGATAACATGGTTGATATTTTCATGGATCGTCGGAGTATCGTAGAAAAAGTAGACGAGTCGCTTAAATCATTTAAGCGAATAAAACGCGCGGAAGGTATAAAGAGCTTAAAAGACTTAAACAAAAGTACCCTGGACCAGGGGAAACTATACGAAGTGGCCTCTCGAATTTCGCAACCCCCGATTTAGCTCACCGACAATTGAACGATGCATTTCCGAGACAATCATCGCGGCGAAGCCTCAAAAAATTTCCATTTCCTCTCGGATAAAAATATTCCCGCGACACCGAAATTACTCTTTCACATTCGACTCCCCGACAACAATTTCCTCGCGAATAAAAGCGGACAAACAATCTCACCGAATACATAGTATCACCGATTCTTTCATTCAACAAATTCAAATACTTCGACCGTTCCCCTTTTCATGTAATTCGGAGGAACAGATACTTTTCTATCTTCTCGATTTGAGCGATCGCGTAACAACGTCGCTGGAGAGACATTTCAATTCGAAAAAGATTACTCGCATCCAGCGTCTGCGATCTGAATAAATCCCCATTACGGTTTCACACGAACACATTCAGTTTTACGTCGGTTAATGAAACGGATAATGAAGTACGTCAGTTCTTGCGCAGCGTCGATCGATGGAGAATGATAAATTCGTTTTGGCACAATTCATTGGATTAGTCTCTTTCTAGTTTCCTTTTAGCGTCTACGTTTATGTTAGGCCAGTGTCGGTTGTATAATAAGCTCGAATCAACGCTCTTCCAGGTATCGTACTTCATTACGGCTTCCTAGTTACTGTTCCTCGGGGCACGTACGCGCGTCCCCGGGGAACGATAGTCCTCTCAATATTCCTCTTCGACGAACAGTGAAATACATCGATAGTAAACGGAATCGCGTGACAAACACGATTCAACGTCGCGAAACCTTCTCTCGATCCAGTGCAAAAATACAAATCTTCTGTTAAACGATTTCCTGAAACCCGATTTATCGAAACAACACGAATCGATCAATATTTGCTTCTTTTTCCCGAACGAGTCTATGTAGAATCTAAATAGTGAATTTCAGAGTCTGAAGGCTTCGGTTTCAATGGGGCTTTGTTTGTACTCTGATCTGGTTCCAGTAAATCGTTTACACGTCTCTGTCACACCTTGGTCTAAAACGATTCAACAACTGTCAAACGAACCACTCGATCCAGAAGTCTGATCGCTCGTCAGCATCAAAGGTAACTCGTGAAAAATACCTACTCGGGTTCTATCACGCTGTGGAACCCGTACCTCTTGGCACCTTGCAAATAACGAACCTCCTTCATTCTGCTCTTGATCCACTCGGCTACAACGAGCCAGAGAACCTTCCCGCGTTCCCTGAAAAATCGTCGGGCGAATACGTCCTGAACAGCCACGATCGGACGATGCCGGACCCGACCACGTGCTCTATGCACATGTAACAACGATTCCCACGGCGTGTCATGCCGACGTGCGTGAACTGCGACCCTTGCCTGCAGATCGGGAAATTTTTCGGGGAAATTAATTACAGGATGCAGCTTTCAGTTTCTACAGAGTTTTCAGTGGAGGATGTTTTCGATAACCATGGGAAATATCGGAAAAACCATTATTTGGATTAAAAGTTTCGCGTGATGAAAGTAGATATAACATTAGTCACAAAATTACAAAATCTTAAATGTTTCATTGTGAATAAGTAAATGTACCAGGTGTTATAAGAAAGGTTTAAATAAAATTTTTAATCAAGAAGAGTTTATAACAAAATTGTTAACTATTTTTCTCTGTAATTGTATTCTTAACCTATGTTTATTATATTCTAATATTAAATATAATTATATCAAATATAAATGTATAGAATGGTTAAAGTAAAGTGAACTGGAATAAAGTGTATATTGAGTGATGTTTAAGAAGTATGTTATATTTGATCAATAAATTAATCACCCGAAATTGTACAGGCATTATAAACAATGGTATCTGTATTTAAGGATGTAACATATACACATTTGAAATACACGTTACTGCACGCAGTATATTTAAGTAAGACAATATTATTTTCAGAGAACTCACCGAGGGTCGTACTAGATCACATCACACCTTCCAAAGCAGCAGATGATTGGTCGAGTCTTCGCGACCAGCCTGCAGCTCAGCGGAAGCTTGAGGTCCTCTGAAATCCTCGTAGCCATCGCCGCCAGATATCACGAGAAGTTTCCCGCGATTGATGTTATTTTGTTGGTTCTTGTTGGATTTCAGGGAGTATCGGTTCACTTTCGGACGTGGATCCGGTTTGGATGGACTCGATGTTTCCACGCATGTTAGGAAACGCACGTGGCCAGTGTGTCCGTGGGGAATACCTGAGAATAAAATGAAATATCATTGATTAGTAATACATCATTATTCTTCGATGAAATATTTAATTGTTTGATGAAATTTGTTTTCTTAATGACAAATCTTTATGATTCCTTTTTCATTATATTTTATAAACTAAACTTTTTACATACACAATCTATAAATCGTCGTGATGGAAAATTAAATCACTACCTAAACTTATTCATATTACTTTCATCTCGGTGACATTCGTAATAGTAAAAGTAATGTTTGGATAATTCTTTATAAATTACTCCGTCAAAATGTGAAGTCACATAAAAATTGATTTGCACCGATTAGTAATAGCTTCATCAAATTTGAATTCAAAATAATAAATAATAAATAAGTAATAAATAATAAATCCAGGTTTAAATCAAGTCAAGATTACATAGCACTAGGTTTTAAGAGGGTTGGGCTCCGATGTCAAGGTCAACTCTCGCCTGATTTATTAGATTAGCTAGTGAGTGCCTTATAAATATCACGTGCTTGCACGTTATCGCGTCAGAGATGCGCGAACGGGTCCAAAAATTTCCTGAATGATTGATCGAACTTGTATCTTCGTGGTGTCGAGGCAGACACTTCGCGAGAATTGCCTAAGTCCAGCCAGCGTCTAATTATACCGGCAGCAATAACGATGCTCGCTTATAACTGATCAGATCTGACGTCAATACTCACCAGTTACGATCGGCGGCTGGGACATCCTCTGAGTGGATGGCTTTATATGGGGAATTGGCACGGTCAAGAGTACACCGGCGCTTGTGCCGATCCAAAGCAACTCGTTGCAAGCCAAAAGTGCGGTAACTCTCAGACAGGCAGCCTTGTGCTGTCGTATTATGTCATCGCAACCTGCAGCAAGTTTAAAGCTTCCGTTAAAATAAATACCATAGTTAGGGGATAATAATTCAAAGTATTGCGTCTGAGTTCAATACAAGAATAGTAGAGTCAGGGAAACGAGGAACAACATAAATTAATTTCTAATTTTAAATTGATGAGTTAGTGGAACTGTGCAATTTATATCTAATTAGTTGTTCTTCCTTATTCTTAAATCACTGATACATTTAGCAATAAATTAACTTCCGTAGCTCCGAATCTTAATGAGAATTATGAGCCGCGGAAAAGTGTTTTAAGAAAATTAACAAGATTTTGATAAAAAATAAAATAGCTTTTCCCAGAGTATATTAAACATACTTATCAACTATAAAAAGAAGTCTCTTATTAATCTATTGCAGAAAAATGTGTGCAAAGAATTATTATTTAAACTTTCTTGTACCATGTAGCTATGTAACCGAGTATAATGTTTTTCATATCATCAAGAAATTATTTGATTAGTCAAAATTTGTTAATTGTTGCTCAAGATTATCTTCCTTCACTAAATATTTAGTTAGGATATTTATTAATCATTATGAATTTCATTACAATATAAAATAATTTTCAAACAATTTAGCTTTCATCCACATCCAGGTAAAGACTTACTGGTAAGCATTTTGGTGACAGCTGGAGCTATATTGATGTCTGTCAAGCACTCGTAACTGGTAGAATGGAATAGTCGCAGCACGGCACTGTTGTGCAAAGAGATCCAGACTCCCAGACCACCGGAGCTCGCCATGCAGGAAACTGACATGGACGTGTCGTTGCTGACAGCGAACGTGTGTTCGATGTCGAATGTGTGGATGTTCACGATTTTCACGGTATTGTGGCAGCCACACCAAAGTTTCCCTGCTACCGGAAGCATCCTCGTGATCGGAGACGCTGGTGTCCCTACCGGCACGGTCGTTGGTTCTGGTGTGTTCCAACCACCCACTACAAATTTACGATCTTCTTAACTTTTTAGTTTTATCTATTAACTTCAATTCTCGAACAATGAAACATAAAACAGTTCTCTCATCTCGAAATCAAAAACACATGCACATGGGGTATTTCAATTCTACTTCATTTAAAAAATAAAGATTTTATAACAACTCTTGTTAAACTTACAATGATCTCGAGCGTAGACAGTAATGTCCCCGTTAGCAAGTGACACGAACACTTTGTTATCCAAATATCTGAAAAATAAAATAAAAAACGAAAGTCATTTGTAATTTTAATAATTGAGATCCTATAAATGTTATTATGTTAATTCTTGCAATTCTTTGTTCAATTAAATTAAGAATGATAGTAAAAAAGTTTACATAAACATAGAAACCTAATCAACTAAATAACTAATCTAATATTTTCAACTATAAAGAATTAAAAAATTAAACTAAGTTAACGATTCTTTAATCTTGAACAAAAGATTTGTGAAATATTCACAGAAATCTTACATGATGCTATGCACGCTGCTGTTATGCTGTAGCTTCACTTTGTTCTTCTTTATTCTGATATTATCGTTGCAGTTGTAGACGTGTATGCATCCGTCTTCCGTCCCTAGCCACATAGTGGGTTGATTGGTGTCCTCCTCTGTCGTAGAACTATCAATACTTGGTACGTCGCCGCCCAAGGTCAGGCTACCCGTATCTGCACATGGAATGTCGTCCGAGTCCGAGTCCTCGGAGCTCGAGCTGCTGTAAAATGATTTCCTTAGATTACCAATGAATTATATTTAACCATGAATTTCATATGCGAATCTAACTGCACTATTGTACAGGGTGATTCACCTAACTCGATTAGTTTAAACGAATACTAACTCGTAATCGAAATATTTTATCGTTGCGAACTAAATATATAAGTGACATTTTATTTTTATATGTTTATAGAGTAACCACCACAAGAAATATCATATTACAAATATTTATTCTTTTTTCAGACCTCTTAGAGTCTAACCATTGCTGCACATTGGATGAAACAATAATTGAAAATAAAATACGAGCTGTTATAGCTTTTTTCTATAATAAACATTTTATTAGTAGACACTAGATATTATGCATTTATGAGAAATAGGATTATCTGCAATGATGTACATTAAGAAATTTGCTACAGTTTAACGAAATTCTTTTATTTTATTCTCACTGAACCTTCAATAAAATAAACAAATTTCTGTTTGATTCCAGTGTTTGTCAGTCACAGTTTTCATGATTATTTATTAGCAACACAAGGGTGTTAAGTTAGGCGAATCATCCTATGGAGCTAGGAATCTATGAGTGACTATAATTATTTCAAAGTTTAAACTGATTTCAAAATTGAATTAAGCAACGTAAGTCATCGGATCGCTACTATTTTAACAGATTGACTCGTTATTTCAATGTACTGTCCAATCAATGACGGAATTCGATTTAATGTCAAAAATATTACCTATCTAACTGTATGTTCCCGCCACTGGCATCGACATCCTGGACCGATATGCTTATGCCGCTCTTACTGTTCGCGTACGAAGTGTTGTTAGTCACGCACGAATTCGATCTAAAATACAATACAAGTAAAGTAGAGACTCTTTCAACCCGCCTATACGGCATTACAGCAAAGCGTTACACTTTGATGACTTTTAAAGGTGGACTATTACGAAAAAAACACACTTTTGCTCTGCCAGTTTCATGCGTGAGATCAGTTACTAACGGTCATTCGGTTTGGATAACGATTCATAGAGTACCTTAGGCTTTTGCCTGTACTCTTTAAATAAAAAGAAACACCGTCTCCGTGAATTCTCTATACCCCGAAGCTACTTCAAAGTACTTGCACTAAAATTTTACTATAAATTGGATATTATTAAATGTCATTCAATTTAACTTGATTCAAATTTCTACTACTAATATTTGTACGAATCTTTATCTGTAGCACATACGTGATTTAAACTTGCAGTTTCGTAAAAATTCGTAATTTCGCACGAATTTTCATATGATACTTAAATGTGCTTCATCTTCAACAAAAAGAAATTTCTTTCAATAACATATTTGCCATTTTGTTCGACGACCTTCCATTACTACATCCACTAAAAAATATTCCCCAATATTAGGTTCAAACTCAAATAAAAAGAAGTCTCACAGAGATTAGCTATCTTCACTGATAATAATGCTCAAGTTTCAATCCAACAAACATCCACACAAAGATACAGATCAATCTCATAAAATGAAAGTAGCCGTTAAACATAAGTATGCCATGATCCAGGACATAAAAGATCAGATCACTTCCCGATTCCGCTTAAACCTTCCAGCGGCAAGGAATATTTCCTATTTTTCGTCCAAATGAATTATGAAAACCCATCAGCAGTACACACTAGTAACAATCACTATCCAGGCTGCCAAAGCCTCAATCCACTTAAAGCGTTTCATTATAGACAGGACGCGAACCTTTGCGTGCACGCCGGGATTCCCGCGACGCACAGAATCCTGGCGTTGCAAACACCGTTGCAGGACGTGACTTGCGGCGGTTCCGGCATTAAGCTCAGTACGCAGACCTGGCCGACGTAGCCGTCGCTATTGCACACCCAAACGTCCCTGGATACTTGTCCGTTGGTCAAAGTGGGCGCAGCGCAGGTAAACTGTAAGCCTGCACGAGTCTTTCGGATTGGCAGAGGACCCACAAACTCTGGGCAAGGTCTCTTATCAGCGGACAACGCTGTAAGTGGAGACACCGAAAAGTCAGACCTATGGTTGAATACAAGAGAGGCAGCTAGCTACTCACCTAGCTTCTGCTTGGCCTCGTTAAAGCTTTCCTCCCAGCTGGCCCTCTTGTCTGGCTTCGTGAACATAACGGAAATATTCTCGATTCCGGCTCTAAAACGAAAGAACGACAGTGCTGTCACAGGACGCTATGTCACGTTGCGATATGCAATGAAAACCTGGAACGCTTGGGCATCGTTCGTGGCGTTAGGCACGTGGTACAGAAACGTGATCGGGACAATGCAAAAATGGGGTATTGCAGGGCGCTCCTGCCAATGTGCTTTGCGAACGATTGAGAGAGTGGATTGTCAGTGATTAAAGTTCCGGTGAACGGTATACCGTGACAGGCTTTAGAAGGAAGTCCTGGTACATTTTGAACGGTGACGCACGACTGGTGACGAGTATTCTTGAAGTTCGTTGGGAAATTGGATAATTGATTCGTTTTTGTTAGCTTTTTTATGTGTATTTCAATAGACACGTGTGTACCTATGTATACAACTTATCACGAAGGTGTATGTTGTTTACAAAAAGTGAAATAAGTGGATTGTATGGATACTTTTACATGATCATTGTTTGTATTAGTATTTTTATTGTAATGGAATGTTACTCACTGTGTATTAAGCGTTAATTCCAAACAGGCCAATTGCGAATGTGCCGCATTCCTCTCGGCTAATTGACGTTGCGCCTGTCCTAGCATGTCCTTGATAATGTCCTCTAATTGTTGCTTCGCGCTATGCAACGTTGACGCCAATTCCTGAAGTTGTGTCAACGTAACACAGTCTTCTCGAAGGTGGTCTACTTCACGAGCCATTCGCCTCAAATTTTCATCTTTGGCTATAAACAAAAATCATTGGTCCGTTACTTTATTTCAAGTATTATATTATAGTGTAAACGATAAAAAAGAAATTTTATGAAATACCTTTCATAACTTCTAGGTCGTCCAGTGCTATTCTCATTAACATTTTGTACTTATTTGCTTCCAGTAGGCCGACCAGACTGTTCGGGCAGGAACTTCTGGAAAAAGTGTTACTGAGTATATGCAAATAGGGGAATTATATTAATTATATTATATTATATTTTAAGAAATCTCTTATTCAATGCCATATCATAACATTGGACTCGATATTACTAAAAAAATTGATCTTACTGTTAGTAGTAGTTTCATTATAATTTATAGTAAATACACAACTCATAAATCCATAAGTTACTTCCGACGTAGCGAAAATCATTTACGTAACGATTTAATTGATATTTATAGCGTCAGAATCATATCATACATAATGTAAATATAAATTATTGTTAACTAAATTGACATAAATTATTATATTTTTTAAATTGATTATTCCACTGCGTATATTAAAGTAGTAAAATCTTTGAAAGGCATCGAGAAATTAGAACGGACACTCACGTTGACGGTTTTCTGATAGTTCCGCTTCTCCTCTTGATACTGGTGATAACAAGCAAATCAGAGAACAGGAACAACGCGCGTTCCTTTCTCGTTCCCTGGTTTGAGGCAATGGTGACCAGATCGTGACGGACGAAAGCTCTGCGATAAGAATAGACGTGTCTATTCAAATGGACTTTTCTTTTGTTTTCGTAGCAGTGTTTACCGCGACACGCATCAGTATTGGGAATCAATACGGTATGCACACATAAAGGTTGAATGGCACGTAAAATGAAAAACCGGGTGCAACGTTTTTACATGAACGCGACGAGGAAATGTTTGAAAGGATTGCACGCGTTGGTTTCTTTGAAAGTAAAAAAAGAAGTTCATACACAAAAGAAAAACCTGCACACTTGAAAAGATTAAAAAATGCGGACGACGATTTTAAATTTTATTAGTTGGGATTCCGTTTGTCTTTGCTAATATTATTTGATTTCATCACGAACTAATAATATAAAAAGCCGATACTGCTCCTTGTTTAATAAATAAGAAGCAATGCAACTTGTAACAGTTTCGTTCAAATAGATTGCTAAATTATTTTTATGAAAATAAATTTCAGTTTCAAATTTATTCAATAATCATACACTTTTAAATCCATCTACAGATCTTATAAATTTGTAATTTCTTTTTTTTTAATATTTCCAATACACCCTCTAATTTGTCCACAGAATGTGTAAGTTCATGTAAAATAATTATAATGGGTTAGAAATGCCTGAAGATACGGCCTTGGTCTACTCTACTGGAAATATGAAACTGTGACATGTCCTTGGACTTCAGCAGAATCGAGTAGACTTCACAGCTGATCCATTACAAACTTATGAAATTTGCAATCTAATGATAACTTGAAGATAACTACCTGTCGTTAGTAACGATGCCAGCAAGACCCTCTACGAGCGCCTGAACTTCCCGCAAAGTCGTTTGCTGTTGCTCCCACTCAAGGGACTCCCTTTCCGTGCAATTGATCTTCACAACTAACTCGTGTACCTCTTTCTGGGCAGCTTGAAGCAGCTCAAAGTCTGGATGCGATGTATCGGTGTGCTTCAACAGTCTTTGGATGAGCAGCTCGTAACGGGGTATCTTCTGCACCGGTTTGATCAGTAACTGATCTAATCCGAGTTTTCCCTTGTGCTCTCGTTCCATTGTCTATGACATGTGCAATAAATCGAAATATTAACTTTCCCAGCAATTAGCTCTGAATTAATGTAGACCCTACAAATATAGATGTTTAAGTGAACGATACTAAAATATAGGTTTTTAAACAATTAAATAATTGAAGGATCAATGTATGTAGAAACATATTTGTAATGGATAACACAAGAAAAGTCGTTATTCTTATACGAGGATTAATAAAAAATATTGATACTTCAATTTTCTGATTAAACATATCTTAAACAAGTAGTATACAATAGCAATTATAAATTGTGTAAATGTTAGTATAGTTTGATGAAATTTGTGCATATATGTAGTAATAAATATATATTGAGTATAGAAGCTAATAAAAATAATAAAGCAATATCTCTACGTTATAAATAATTTATTAGAACGTAGAAATTCGTTGTTCAATCATTTTTATAGCTCACTACACACATACACTATCGATTAAAAATTTGGAATAAGTCCATGAATTGATAGAGATAGAAAACGTTTATTATTAAGTCAAGAAGCTTAAGTAACTACAAATCATGTCATCTATTTCTAAAACTCCTGTGTTGAAATCGAAAGAAAGTCCGATTCAGGACATAATTTTGCAAAAAATCGATAAAAAGTTCCAAAACTTTGGCCCGTAGATTACATGTGTATACGTAAAAATGAATATTTTACAATTAATGTAAGAAAAAATGTCCTGCGAAAGTTTCTGCGAAATACGATCAAAAGATACACGATAGAATTGCTACAAGAGAACAGTGGAGACAAAACCTCTAATTGAAATGTAGAAAATGAAAGGGGATAGATCTTGTGTACCTCGAGGAATCGTGCGAAAGCCGGTTTCGCTTGACAAGTCGTCTTTATCGCCTTCCTCGCGGACTTCCAATTATCAAGGAAAAGGGTGTACGTCTCCAGGACGACTGGCTTCGTGAACTACAAAGAAAATGCCACGACAAGTTAGATCTTCTCATACATATTTTGCCCGTTCTCACTAATTTAAATGAATTCTATTTAGAGAGTTGAATTAAATTACAACAAATAAAAAACTACCTTCAAACGAAATTACTATGATGTTATCAATATTAAAGTTCTTTACTCCCTTCTACGAATGTATTTTTTATTCCGCCACTAATTTAATACATTTATGAAATATTAAGTAAAATCGTATAAGAAGTATAATATAGATAAACAATTTTATTTTTATTTTCCTTCTGTTACACAGATAGTTACAAAAAATTATAAAATATTAGATAGAAATTGTTACATTCATTCCTCAAAAATGTTGTAATGGTAATTACCAATAAACTCAGCTTTATGATCAAGGTATTGGGTATAATATAAGCTCATTTAAATGTTAATAAATAACTTAGTTAGTCAAATATATTTGTCCGTGATTTTGTAACATACTCCACGAGTTTGCAATAAAATTTGCAATCCACTTTTTACGAACTCTGCTTGCAAGTCTTATGAGGACAAATTATATTAGTCGAGCATCATTGGCAAACGGTAATTCTGAGAGTAAATTCCCGACTAAATTTAATCGAATTCCATTCGACAATGGCTGATTGTTTCCCGTTATAATAGTATATAGTCGAAACATACCACATCGAGAAAGACATCGCCAATTGTCTGCTTAAGTTCCCAAGTATCAAGCCTTTTGCGCAGTTCCTCCAGAAATACTTCGTGATGATTGAGGATAGAGGGAATCTGAAACCACGTGAATACTGTGTTTTAACAATGCCACCTCTTCTATTGATAAGGAACCATTGTACATAAAATAGACCAGATAAATGGCATCATTTACTGAACCACTCGTAGTTTTCAGCTTCTTACTAACGCTTAACACGCGCGGAATAATTTCGTTGTTCGATTAAAGATGATAATGTTCGATTTAACAATACAATACTGTTCAAAGAAACCTTTTTAATAGAACTTAATTTTTCTGATTCGGCAGTTATTAAATTTTTAATGTATTACCACCTATCTAATAAAATACTATTTGAGAGATAAAGGGGAACGATTGAAAATGATGGATGAGTGACCCACTTGAACTCGGTATCTTCTGGCAATTTCATGTTTGCATGAATAAAAAAATCTTCTTTTGATAACCGTTTCTTCTATTTGCATAGTGTAAGCTCAAACAATTCCGAAAAGCAAGAACGGGAAAGAATTTATGAGAAATGGATATGGATTTAGTAAACTGCGTTAAAGGAATACGTTCTTTGAAACTGGGCATTCGCATTGCTTTTGGTATGTACGCGTGAAAATTCCAACGTATTAGGATCGAATGGAATTTCCAGCAAGTAGAGAAATCCGAACATAGCCAGCCTCAAGAATATAACGTACGTTAATCCTCTTTAATAGGAGATTTTTGAGTTTCTCCCACGCTTCTGAAAGTTTTGACTTACCATTTTATGATCTTTACTATTGATAGATAAGGAAAAAGCAAGAGGAATACAAATTAAAATTCTTATATGTTTGTTATTGTACGTATAATAACTAAACTATGAAGTTTAAGCAGTCGTACTGTATGTAACAACTATATACGCAAATAAAACATAATTATAAAATTTGATCAACCTTTCAGTTCCATAGATAAATATGTTTTTTATTCTAATCTTCTAAAATCGTATTTTTCATAATCATCTATAGTTTACTAATAAAATTAAACTAAGTATTTATAATTTTTATTCCAACGATAAATTAAGATAAAGTTATATTACCTGATAAAAGATTTCGTCCACCGTCGCTGCATCCACCAAGCCGGCATTTTCGGAACTCTTCAATGGCTGCAGGTATTTCTAAAATTTCACATTATTATTAATTTTCAAAGTAACAGTGCTTTACATTGCGGACAACAGTCCAACAATAGAACAACAGTCATAAAATATTTATTAAAACTGTGAAAATATAATATGTTAGTTCCAATAAGCCACGTATTTTCCTTTGCTCTCTGCAGTTTCGCCGACAGAGAAATATTTAGGTTAAACGATGCTTCTGTTTCTTTTTCTTGCGACTCATAAATAAGTACAGAGGCCCGTTAATATAGTCGCAATTCGATTCTCCGAATTCCACTTTATTAAAAAGAGTGTCACGATCGCGATGTAGAAATTAATGAAATACTCAAACATCATCATGCCGTGAGTTATTACTATACTGCGAATGTTTATACGCGAGAAACGTATGCAAGTATGCGACGAATATGCAAGTATACACGAATAATATATGCACATACGCATTCGTATGCAAATGTCATTGGACTTTCGAATGTAGTCACACTCTAGCCGTTAATATTAGTTCTTAATTGTAAAGATCGAAGCAGGTAGATATATGCTCAAATACACATGTATACAATGTTATGTGTAAAACATATGTTATTACATAAGGTTCACGCACAATAGTAACAAATAAAATAAATATTATTGCCATCTTTAAAAGATTAATCGCATGCTCAAAGAAATCCTGCTCCCCCAATTACATTCTACAAAAAATATATCCGCGTAAACACCCGCAACCTAATTATTATTATTTCAACTGGAAGAACTCTCAATTTCATAAATTGCGCAGCATCGTCCTTGTAGAAGAGAGGAATTTCGTGGATTTATAAAACGCGTGGGAGAGCCACTATTTTTCAAACAGATGCCTGCGCGATGAGCAAGCAAGGAAAATCGGCAGGTACCGTTCATCAATTTACCTGAAAATGCACTAACGCGCTACAAAAAAATTCGTTTCTCGTAAAAACAAAAATTTTGTAAATATTAAACTTTCGTGGTAATCTTCTAAACTCTAATAAAATATTTGCAGATTAACGTATCTTTCAAAGTAAGAAAAAAAGGAAAGGGCGATCTAGTTTAACAATGGAATTGCCAAACGAGCCAAAATGACTCAGTTCAGATACTTGAATTATAGACAGCTAATTATTTCAATCGAACGAAATTTCAATAAACACACCTTTGTCACTTTCATAGAAAAACACAGAACCAATCGGTTTGATTGTCCGACGTTCCCAATGTCAATACAAGAATCTAACTTTGAAAAGAAACCATTAAAAAAAACTAAATTTCAAACAATCTCATCCCATCAGAATATTATGCTTTTTACATTACCAGTTCTACGTTAACCGGTACAATTTCATCTAAGCACGCCGGATCAAATCATTTTCCAACTGTGACCACTTCCACGCTTTCGACCTCAACGCATTTCCGCGCTCGATTGTGTCTCGACCTCTCCTTAATTATTTCCTGATCGCGGATTTAACGCAGCGCTCAAAAGATTTCAATCAGCCCCATTGAAAACGCAGACGCGTTCGTAAAATCGTTTACGAGGGCCGCGACCGATATATCGATACGCATCGCGAGACGCGCGGCCATTAAATTCAGACCACGCGCCCGCTCGCGAAGGTTGCGACCTATTTACACGTCGATTTTCAACGGTGTTTATGAAGAATCGTCCTTCCGTGATCATATCGAATCGCAGAGGCGGCACGGTAATTACGACGGACTAATTGCAGGCATTATTTATCGATCCGACGCCACGAGACGGGGGTGGGGACGGCTATGTTTCTCTCGCTCCCTCTCGATACGAGCACGTCGTTGAAAGCGGAGAAGCGCTCCGGACCGGCTTCTTGAAATGTCAAACGACGAGGAAAAGTGTTTTCTCCTTCGGGGAGGTTTTGTTACTACCGCGTCGCGTATAACGGTTTTGCATTTCTCCTTTACAATTTACGGGGAAAGTGTAATCTTTTGTGGGGTGTAACGATGACGCCTAGGGATAAGTATCTAGAAAAGCTGATACTTTGAAGGACATCGATTCTACGCTGTGAAAGTCTTTAAGGTTTCAGACTACTGCTCTTCGCCGAGAGTGATGTAGAAATTGTTTTACATTAATAACGTGAACTTTGATTGGCAATTGAGCGTTAGATGATTCTTGTGAACTTATCTCAGTAATGCATCTCAAGTATAAATTGACCTTTTACTCCCAGATTTTATTAAATTCTGAAAAATAAAATTAGATTTTCAGTTTTAAAAATTATTCGTCTGTTACGAAAGGTATATAGAAATTTTTTTATAGGATGATTCTGTGGGTGCTCTTTTATGGAGATTCTGAAATATTATAGGGGATGGACAAATTTTAAGGAATGACACCTTGCATGTACTATTCTCTTAGAACATTTTCAGTTTCAAGTTTATAACAGAAAATAGAATAGAGATAGATATGTTAAAGATTTTTATTAATTCCTACATCTTGAGAGATTTTACGTGCTATGGGATTTTCCCGTTTGAAATTATTTTACTGCACTGCAGGGCTATAATACTTCGTGTCCTCCTTAGATAATTACTTTCCCATAACGAAATCCTTATTAAGAAGGGAAGTCATTTTATTGAAAAGGACCTATAGGAGTCTGCTGGATGTAAACTTATAATTTTTCTATAACTACGTGCACTAACATATTATATAAAACATTAATTTGTATTCTTTGCCATTAAAAATTCATGTTCATAAATATTTCATATTTTAGTATATGTGTTTCCACATAAATGTGTATAAAAATTGATTAACATTTAACTAGAAACGCGAATAAGACATATTTATCCACTTCACTGGTTAAACAAATAAAATTCTCTACAATCTGCTTGTACACCTAGATTTGTTATTAAAAGGTACACAGTTTTAACGTTTACAACATTCTCTTAATTCCAACAGTTTTCACAATAACCAACTAATTACATTTCCCACCCCCGACTTTAGGGTCCCTTTCATTTCCTCGACATCCGATAAAGAAATACTGGTAAAATATCTCTGCAGGAATTACATTTAACCAAAGTTTCAGCATAATCGTCAAATGTTACTCCGGTACATTCCCTTGTTACAGAGAAATTAGTTCAGAAGGGGTTGCTTTGTACAGCTCCGGGCGAGGTGCCAGTTCCCCACCGTCATGGCAACCTTCGTTCACCGTTGGACCGAAATCTCTCTGTATACTCCTGCTAGTTTTATTGCCTCATAATATCGTTACCTTGAAGTATATGTTAGTGAACGTTTGAAAATAATAGAGTTTGCAAGCTCTAGGGCGCACCGTTCGTCTTGACGCGTAAGTGGGAATTCTGTAACGCAGGACCATCGTGACGCACAATTGGGATAATAAGGAAGTTAATTAATGCCGAATCTGAATGACGCAAAATAGAGATTTTAATGAAGACGTGTATCTATAGAGGGACAGTGGGCAGGGAATTTTACAATTGACCGATCGTCTTAAAGAAGTTCAACGAACAGGATTTCCGGAAACGTAATTCTTATACACTGCGATATCAAAATCAGATTTAATAGTAACAAATTATATACCGATTAGTCTTATATTTTACACTATAAGTATACTATTAGTCTCCATCTTTAAGTACTAATTGATGAAAACTGGAGATGAATAGATGAATAATGAATGACATAATTGAAATAACACGAATAAACTCACAAAGTCAAAGAAATATACGTTAAGCAGCTTTCGTGAAACTACCACTTTTACGCCATAATTTCCACTAACGCTTAACGAAACGAATTATTTTTACTTTCTTTTCGACCTTTCATCTTTTAAAATGGAGCACGAAGATTTTCTGAGAAATGTCAACATTTTATTGAAATTTCAACGAACTGCGGTCTATTAATGCAATCAATCTATAGTAGTTGGGTAAAATAGCAGCGTGGAAGGAAGTTTTGAACATGATCGGTGAAAAATTGAGCTAATTATACAATCGAAATTAATTTTGCAACGCGGAACAATATAGGATTGCAGCCGATAGCTAAACAATTCGTCGAACTGGTTCTCGGGGCAGTTTCGAGAATTTACCAAACTACGCTCGTAATCCGCGCAGCATATTTAATGGAAACAACCAGGAGAGATACGAGGCTGCATAACTTAGCGAGAAACTGCTCGGCAAGTAGATCACTGGAGTGGAATCCTTGTTCGAAGTAAATAAACGGGCAACGAGCTTGTTTACGAGAAACAAGGTCGTGGCTTCGATGTTCTAAGAACTTTCGTGAAGCACGTTTCAGTCGATATTCCAACGGAAGGGAAAATAATGGTCAGCAAAACGATGCCCTATAGGAATGTTCTACTGTGACCATTCTGATTTCGATATTTAACACGTTGAATGCCATGGGGGTCACCGGTAACCCCCAATTGAATCGGATTACTATAGTTCACTCAGTTAAACTATGATTATTTGAAAAGATTTCTATATTATAAATAATGCTGGCTAATGCGGTGACATTCAGCTAAATGAACATGGAATAGTAATAATGCAATTCAATCAAATGATTTAATATTATATATTTTCGATTTGAGTATTTTGCTCTATGAAATCGTGCGGCATTCAACGTGTTAAATTATATAATAAATTGTGATTAAGAAGATGTAGGTGTCAAAGTTTAATGTACCTGGGATTATTGAAAAATTATGATTCTTCTTGAAATTTTTCTAATTTGCGCAGAATGTTAATGTAGGTAATAAGTATTTCTTTTGCTCCCTATAAATTATATCGATGTTGTCTATAGTCCAGAGTAGTTATAAATAAAAATTTTTTGTTTACCGAAATACTCTTCTTACAAGTAGTCATAGCAATATTAATTATGCATAAAGAAAAATGAGAAAGTAAGTGATTTATTAAATGAAATCTCGATTTGCTCTAAGATTTTTGATTAAATCAAGAATTAAAATACACATCTTACTGCATTTGATTGAAATTTCTAATTAATGTGATGTACAGGTGAGCGTGCTGAGACTAAGTTTCACTCTCCAGTATGTCCATGTAGCTTCACATTGAATTTATAAGCGATTATGCGTTTTCTTTCGATTAATATATTCGTCTGCGCAATATTACATGTGTTTGTAATTACTTTTATCAGTTAATAATCGAAGCATAATTTCTGGAAAGCAAATTATTGTGTAAATTCATTCTGGAGTGAAACGCGCTTTCAAAATAAAATTGCAGAACGCGTTTCATAACTGCGTGCGGTGAAACTGATTTGTGTACATTATTCAAATATTTTACTCACATTGACTAGTATTTGCAGTGCCTCCACGTATGATCGCTCCGTATCATAAAGTTCCACGACAACGTGAGTTCTGGTATCCTAGAACAGAAATATAAAACTCGTACGTAAAATCAGTAATTCGTAAAATTGCTAGCATTTCTTCGACTGGCGACGATGAAAGCTTGAAGTCAGATTAGCACGTATTAAAGGAAATAATAGGCAATTACGTAAGCATGATCAATAACAGTGTAACCAAAACTATAAAGAACTGTTTGCATGTAGAAATAAAAGAAAGGAAAGTTTGATGTTTATACGAACTTTTTATCTGATAATGACTTATTTTACAGTGGGTATTACTTCGAGAAGTATTAATAAGTCCAATGAAATTCAATAGAATGTAAATCAATTTTTATAATAAAAAAGATCATTAGAATTCTTTCTCAACAATGATGACTCGTCACATAAAAGAATTCAGTATAAATAGTTTATGAAACTATTCAATTACGAAACCGTTTATGTACTACATTCTCATATTATAGTAACATTATAAACTTCTATCTTTTCTCTAATTATGTTCCAAGGAAAAAGGAAATACTAATTCATTGAAACAGTACCGAAGAATTCCATGTATTAGTATATAATTAACAAAGCTTACTGCCATACAAAATTGAATAAAGTCTAACGGTGATTTTACTATAGATTTAACTTGATAAATCTGTCGGTTTAAGCAATAAATTCTTATTTAATTATTCCTGTCGTAACCGGATTTTGAAAGAAATGCGAATGCGCATAACCAATGCGTAATCTGCTAATGATACATTAATTTTCAGCGGTTAAACATCTGGAATCGTGTCCCGAACAGCCGTTTGTTTGAGGGACGATGGGATGGTTACACGTTGATCGTGTTGGCTAGTGATAAAGATCACACGTGCTCACATATCGCGCGAGCACGTGCAGTTGGTCACGTGTTGACCGTTATTGTCATAACATTAACTACGAGAAAAACTGTTTCCATTACGTAACGTGTAAGACGCAACAGGTAATTTTACGTTCAAGTACCTGACTACAGCTTCGTAACCGGGGATTATGATATAAGCGTTGTTACATCTGTACGCGTGCATATATTTTCGTAATCAATGTTTCGCAGAGTTATCGGTACACGTGGTAGTATATTATTTAGGAAAGCCTGTGAGAATGATCTTACTGCATATGGTAAATGATAGAAGAAATTAAATGATCGACGTAAAAGTTGGCTACCTATTTAATTCGATAAATTGTCGAGAAGATAATTAAGAATGTTAATATTTTAATACTTTCTACGAATAATAATTTGAAAGTTAGTTTTATAGTCATTTTAATCTTTTTGAATATAACAGTATTTGTATTATTCTACTTGTAATGTGTAAAGAAAGATTTCTACAAGAACTATTATTTTTCCTGAAATATCATTAATATTTCTCTGAAAATATTATAGATACTTTATACCCTATGACATCTTGACAGAAAAGGAGATTGTTCTAGCACATTTTTTCAACAAAATTTTCAAATTTCTATATGCCATCGGATGACTCGTGAATTACAATTACGATTAAGAATAAAATTTTCTGTGTGATATAAAGTGTTCGTAATTACAACAGTATTAAGAGGCGTGAACATTCTTATATTAATAACAATAATATGTATCAATACCATTTCTTGGAAAACTGAAATGAACTTGTTAACGAAGTGTATTGATACGATTACAGACATTTATGTAGGAATAATTAAAGGCAAATGGAATCGAACCAACAGGGGTTCAGTTGCAACAAGCACAAATACAATGTAGGTATCATAATTCATAATAACACATACATTATGAGACAATTAAACAACAGCTATTGGAAAAACAAACAAGAAGAATGAAAAGTCACTGGTGGGTAAAATCAAATACGAAAGACCAATTAACTTATCCTCCTCAATGAAAAGCTTGAAAAACCAACGAAGTCGATTAGTGACAACCAATTGTATACACACCATGTACCACATATTCAAAAAACCACTAAAACTCAGTCCTTCTCAAAACACAAACTTAATCAACCACAATACTTTTCCTTCCAATACAAAACAAAACTTTCGCGTGAAACCCGCTCCCGAAAGATCGCCAAAGAAAAAAACTGTTTCCACGAGTGAAAATCGCTTTAACAACCATCGCGCTGACAGTCGGCACCATGATTCCGTTTGCCCAGTTAAAACGAAATTGATTTCAAGCCGTTCTTCCAGAAAGAACGACCCTTCCAGCGCAACGCGGCCAGCGGTGCAAATCGTTCGGCGAACAACCTTCACCTTCTGACTCAACCTACCGTACATTTTCCTATAAATAACTAATAAAACGAAATTTCGCAAACGTAGAAAGTGTGGTAGGTGGATGTGCAAACATAGATTTCGAATCGTATATTAACTGACGCTGGAGGAGGAGAGCGGGTGGCAACACGAGGGGGGTAGAGAAAGAGAGAGAGAGAGAGAGAGAGAAAGACAGAAAGAGAACGTGTGCGTGTGTGTGTGTGTTCCTGTGTATGGCGAGCGAGCGGCGAGGGTGGCGTGGAAGGCGTAGAATATTCTGACAGAGCGTATTCTACATTCGCGTGGAACAACTAATAAAACGGGCGGTACGTGCGAGGAGGAAAAACTGTGGCGGCAGTAACAACAAACACGGTGCACGGTGCGCGCGCTGGTTACGGTGCGCACGTTCAGACACGGGGCCGGGGATTCGTGTAAGCATGAAAAGGAAAACTACCCACGCGGTCTGTGCTGACACGCTCGTTACTTTCGCTGTCCACCGACGGCTGGCTGATGAGTTTCCGACCAGCGTTCATCGTCATCCTCTTCTACCGCCTTTGCCGATCCTTCGCAATAACGTGAACTTTTCACTTGCATATCAATCGAGCGGACTCCTATCCGGATCGTTTCGCGGTTTCGAACGATGCTACACGGGACATTCAATGAGGACAATCAATTTCGTGGGATTAGCTGAACGAGTTTTTCGTCTACCTCCGCAGACCGTCTCGCTTTAAAACCGAGGGGAGGTATAATCTTTTCTTTCGATGGTGACTTTGAGTCTCTGTTCGTATTAGGCACGATAAAACGTTATTCAATGTTATTTCTTAGTGTCTAACTTGATAATAAATTTGGAGAAAGATAATCTGTGTTGGACGTGTAAGATTCGTTGTCATCTGATATTGTAGAACTTGCTTTTGTAGCAAGAGAGTGAATGAATTTGTTGTAGATAAATAGTGAACTTTTCTTGGATTTTTGATGGTTTTGTTTATAATATTTAGTTGTATTTTTGTGAATTTAAATGTTTGTGTGAAATACTTCAATGTGACTTGAACGGTTTTGTGAGTATTGATATATTCGGTGAAACTATTCCGGAATGTTACAGTTAAGTTGATTATCGTAGTTCGTTACACAGGGTGTCTCATAGACTACCGAAGAAACTTTGCGTGAGCATAATACAGTTAAAAATAAAACAATAGTGTCATTGAAACATAGGTCAATAACGGTTTTAATGTAAATTGTTAATCTTTTTTTAATGTTATAAATATGATGTTCAAGAGAAACCATAGTTTACGAATTGATAAAAATTAGGTTTATTACTGTGAATAGAGATTTCTAAAGCGTCAAGAGAACTTTTATCATACTTTGTTTCTCCTGTAATCTGAAAACACATCAATCACAAACCTACATTTACATAACACTTACGTTTCATTTTTAAACAAATACTAGAACACTTCTTGTAACTTTCATGGTCCCAACTTTAAATAGACAATATCGATATTCTACGTCAGTATAATCATAATTAAAGAATACCATGTGTAAAGAAGTGAAATGATACTAGTGAATAATGACTGAAGTATAAAATTTAAATTTTGATTACAAATAATTTGAACATTTAAGGTTAAAATGTATAATTAGTATTTTCCTTTCAAAAATTCATCGCGTGACTTCGTAAGCTCAAATTACACACTTGTTTGTTAAAATCAACGCGAAATCATTCTCGAAATACATTTACCTAGGTCACTTGTCACAGTAAAAATACCCTGAATCGTGTAAAAATTATATTCGTTTACAGAAGCGAGAGTTACAATATCGGAAAAACTGGCGATGTGAGAAAAGGAGGCTTCCTTCGATCAATGGTTCCCCTTATCAGCTACAAGCGTCATTAATTTTACACAGCCGCTTTTATTGGATAACATTTCCTTGACACCGCGATGAAAGGATTATTAATAAAGAAGAAAGTTAATTACGGGAACGTTACATTGTTCCTGGCGAACTACTCGACGGAAGATTGTTTCGCGTGAAACAAAGAAAAATCGTCCATAATGCAATCTATAGAAAGATTAAAGATTTAATCAAGCGATAAAATCAAATTGCACAGTGACTGGATGAAGACTTGCGCACATTCGTGTACCATTAATTAAGTTTCGAAGGTAATAATAATGTTCCACTTTGTTATCTACAGCTCCAACGAAGATTCTATTTTTCCTGGATTTTTAATTCTCCACTGACATTATTATCGTAGCATATTATTATCCTTATAGTACAGGCTACTATAACTTATTTATAAAACCGTTTAACTCTAGAATATAAAAATTCCACGGTGACATTTTTCCTAAACACTTTAACCACTAAAATATTTTCGAATCTTTCGGCTAAGAATTAAAGAATTAAGAAGTCTCTATTCTTATGGAATTACAATAGAACAATAATATTTGATGACAACAAAAAATACTTCTGAAAATAATACCTCTGTGGGACAAAATTTCCTTCGCACGGTGTTTCCCTCTATTAATTAAATATACAAAGGAATACGAACGACAAATTCTATTTCAGGTCAACTAACAGAGAGAATCGTTTATAATAAAAGAAAACTAGCGTTAAATCGTCAATTGCGAAGTTAGAAAGGAAAATTGACAGGTGACAGTTCGCATACATCGATTTAAGGATTATCGCGGATCCCCTCGATTCCAGAAATTCCGATCACGAAATTACGAACGAAAGCTGTCCCGCGTCTACTCGAGCATTTCGCTCCGGAGTGATTCAGCAGTGCCACTTTAAAAGCTCGACCTGCATGTCCGGCAAGTTTTGGCGTTTCCACGCGGAGCTTTCACACTTCGAGCTGGATGATCATACGTCGAACACGTCGTACGTGTGCCGTTCCACGGTTGCGTTATATTTAGCGAGCTGACTCAGGGCCCCCCTCGTGAGCTTACAAGCTCCTTTTTCTATCTTTTTCACTACCGAGGTCTTCCTTCTTCCATCAAGAACCTCATCGTTCCATCCGATTACCGAACTGATTACATATGAGCGAGCTTAAATACCTGATTTTCACCCTTTTTCAAGCAGACAAGACAATCGATAAATTTATTGCAGGTTTTGAGACTCTGTACATAAAAAAAACATAATATTAAGCATCGTTACAAGATAATTTGTTTTCGTGCTTAGAGAAACACTGAATGTGCAGGAAAATTGTGAATTCCTCATAAAGATATTGTTTTATGTTTTCTTCTGCGTTTAGACTTGTAACAATTATTTTGTTGTTTATTGTTTTCCGGGGAAAAAGTAATTTTGTCGCGAAAGTTAAATATCCATTAATATGAAATAATGTTATCTTTACATTGATCCGAACTGAAGAATATTTATGTTTATTAAATTCTGTTTGAAGTCTTTATCATGTGTCTGACATTGTAGCAAAAATTGTTATGAAGTGAACGTACTTGAAGAAAATTTGAACAAGAAATGGTATGAGAGTATTAACAATATAATATTAATTCTAGTAATTGTTTCAAACCACTTTAGCGTTTCATACTGCGTTTCATACTCAATATTGCCGAATATGACAGCAAAATCAATGACGAAGGAAAATTAGAACACCAAGATTAGAAGAAGAGGAATAGACGAAATCAGGTTACGTCGTACGTGAATAAATTTAGTTCTGTATTTTATTTGCAGTTTGTTCTTAATTCTCAATTTTAGTTCATTTACATTTTATTTTTTACTTAACTAAATTCTTTTTAAAAATAAATATTAAATATTCATTTCGGTACGAAAGATAATTGAACAACTTGAAAAAATAAATTACAACCATGTTAGAGATTGAATCGAGAAGAAATATTTTATAGAGATCCGTCATAAGTGTTGCTACACTACTTAATATGAGACACATCGGTTATATTTATTGTATGGGTTTGCCTCCCATGTGGCATTAAACAACGACAGTTCAACGAGAAAAGATCTGAGAACTAAGAAGCTTTTCTAAGAGAGCAGGCAAGCAGGGAGTGCACTCTTTGACCTTTTTATTATTGCAGCGCAGAAGGTACATGACGATCGACTTTACTCGTAACTATTATCGACAACCTTTCACGTTTTAAGAAGGAAGCATAATCGTGATGCATAAACATATTATCAAAAATGCATGTGATTGAATTGATTCTAAATAAATGAATGACAACTATTCGTCGATTTAGCACTGCGTGAAATGTTGAATATTGTTTATTAAATCACACATGTAAATTGAAAAAACGGAAGAAGGACTTCTACGAACATTAATTAAGTTTCTACTTCACTTGCAAATCCACAAACTTAATTTTTGTAAAATTTCCTGTACAAATGGTAATTTTCCCAAATATTTTCACATCTGTCGTATTAATTTACCCATGGTTTATATAAAACTATTTCATGTTACTATTAGAAATAAATTGTAGATTTTTCCACGATTGTTGTAATAAAACAGAAGAATATTTACACCACATTTGATAAACATAAAAAGATATCCGAGATGAATATGTACGAATAACACAAAAAATAATCAATAAATATAATATTTATCTAAACACTTTAGCTTCTCATCTTTTCTAATAATGATATCCTGCACTTACATCAAGGATAAGAATAGCCCAAAAATATAAAAAAACTCGACGTCTAAAATCGATAAATCTCCTCCAAATTTTTTAATTACTTTCTAAACGAAGGTACACAAATAGAAGACACAAAATCTATAGTCCCCAATGACAAATAAAATCGATTCTACGTCATGTGCATCACTATAAACGCGAGTTCAGTGTAATAGCACATTATATTAAAATATAGATGAACATTAGAATTTTTAGGTGTAACGCATGATGAAATGAAATACGATGGGACCGTAAAGTCGAATGCAAACGACGAGTCAACTCGTTAACAAGTCGAGAAAGATAGGATTGCAGTTTTTACGTGACGAAACCGTATGATCATCATGTGTTAAGTAGCTTCGCGCGGAAATTAGTTACTGATTTGCGCAGGCCGGCTCAAAGGATCCCGCTACGAAATTATACAATATGAGTTTTAGCGTTTCAAAGGAGGTGCGCGCGTAATCCTGCCTAACTAGCGGTGAAACCGAAGGTTAACCTTTGACCTTTGCCAAGCATCAGTATTAACCGTCCAGTGCTTATATTATTTCTGCTATCCTCCAATTAGACGGATTAAATAACGCTTTCTTCGATATTACCGCCGCACGCTCTATGGTTCCCGTGATAATTTTCAATTTTCATTGCACAATAATAGAACGAACGGGAACGGTCCGCGTTCAACAGAACGCGGAAGGAGCTGGCGAACGCAGTTAACGTTCCACCGTTGAATATTAAAAATCATGCCCGATTATTTACAATCACGGTGGGTAATGTTAATTAACGAACACGGAAATTGAAAATGATGGGTATCATCGTAATCCACTGACTGATCGAATATAATATTGGACAACATATTAACTGGTTACCCGTGGTATACTTAATTTAATATTTCGTTCTCGCAGTCGGCTGATGGAACAAATGAACTTCAATCTAAATAATAAAGGGAATATTGAATTTTATATAGACCTAACAATATTCTACGCGTTGCGGTTTACGTGTTATTGACATTTGTAACGTCATTCCCACGTTAAATCTAGCGACCTTCCAAAGTGACTTCATAAAACACTTGAGTACCCATTAAACAGTGAAAACGTATTTAATAGGTTAAGGGAGAAATGAGAACTACTCTTCAGAAAATGGACAAATGAATAACTTCGAACAGAAGGTTCCATCGTAAATTTAGCTTGCTGCCCGACCTGCATCCGCAAATCAAGCTTTTTCGCGCATTGTATTTCAAAAAGTGCACAACGAATCATCAGAAATATTTACGCCGAGAGCAGTTCAACGCGGCGGAGCGCCTGAAATAATTACGACGAGGCGCAACACACGACTTCCGAGCGCGGAAGGTTAAAGTTTCACATTTAGCAACTGGCCGTGCTACTTGTTGCAGCCGCGATTATTTTCACGATTTCTTAGATTATGAGCAAGCAAGTGGTACACGGTTGATCCGAATAGAATCGAGAATAAATAGAAGGTGGCCGAGCTTACGTGATGCACTAGCAAATATGCCGTTACTCTAGTCGGGTAATATTAGTTCTAGCCGCGGCTAACAGTACCGCGAAGTCTTCGGAATCTACCAAACAACTTTACAGTCAATATCAATTCCCCTTCGGCATACCGACGCGGATAACTTCACAATTTTAATGGACACCGGCGATAATCGCTGAAACTCCCTGCAAGTAGTGTTCGTCATCGTTACTCCTGCTGTTATCATTCGGTTTAGTTCTACCGCGGTGTACCCTGAATACCAGCCGATACCCAAACAAAGGTATCGTTTGTCGTCGAGTCACTCCGCCACACCGAAATCAATTCTAACAACTAATCTACAAAGCGTACAATGCTCTCGTCGATTACCGTTACCATCCTCGGGATACGTTTTCTCAAAAGACTCACACGTGACACCGGACGTGTTGGTTGCACCGAGCTCTGCGGCGGAAACCTGTGAAACGATCGAGTCTAGTGTGTCTACGTCCCTCCGCTGCTCAAGCCCGGCACGTTCCGCGAGCAATGTTCCCGTGCTTCCCCGCGGACATGTTATACTCGACCGACCGATCCCGTTCCCAGTGGTTCACACGTGTCGCGGCAGGATTTTCGGTGCGCGAATCGCAGCGAGACGCTGCTCACGAAGCTCGAGGATGCTGGGAGCTTTCGCGGAGCGACAACGAGACGCGGCGTTACGCCTGAAACTGGCGACCCGTCGCACAACCACGGCTAGTCTGATCGATGCCCAAGAGAATAGCGGCCGCCGGCGGAGGAAGAGAGGCAGATGTTTCAGTTCCAGAACGCCGGCGCGCGCTCTCACGTGGATTACACGCGCGCCACGGTTTGTATCCTGTGCCTGTCCATCCTGCTCGAGGAGCTTCGTCGCCACGACCTTGTCCCAGGGAGCGAAGCTACCGGAGCCGACCTTGCACCCTCGCCGACTAAAGAACACCCGATCGCTCTGCACAATCGCTCTACCCCCACCGGCCACTCCGGCATACGCGTATCGATGGGTTCGAACTTTTCGCTAAAAGCTCGCGACAGCTTCCCGGAAATCACAGATTTGCGCGCCAAGGTTAATAACTCGATTTGCGCGAACTGCGGTTTAATCTGAACGTTCGATTCGTTTTTTCTTCTGTTGCGTAGGTCGCCGGTGAGGATTTTTAAATATATTTCTGTGAAATTATTTTGTTGCTAATGATTTAGTGGAAATGGAGATTTGTTTGCAAAAACATTTCGCTCAAGGCTCGTGACAGCTTCCGAGAAATGAAAATAATTCAATTCATAGGAAACGCGGTTTGATTTCAACCTTCGACACTTTTAATCATTTTTATATAACTCTGCGTAACTACTTCGTTATTGATAATGGAGAAGTAGCATTTAATTCAAAGTCGAAAGAATTGCGTGATGTCTTATATTAATGTTTTGTAACGGATGTAAGTATATTTGATCTGTAATATCGTTTCAATAAAGATGCTAATTGGAAGCGTCTTCGGAGCAGAAAGGTTAAGACAGCTGGAGAATTTTGCAGTATTCCGAGTAAAAATGGCATTGAAAAGAAACAACGTTTATTATTGCATTACTGCGTAATATAGTTTCTCTTGTTATCTACAAAACAATATCTTCTTGGAAACTTCTTAACGGAGTCTTCGTGAAATGCTTAGTCCATTCTATGTTTAAAGCTAGAACTTTCAAATTTCAGAAATAGGCAGATATAGACGTTTTATTATAACTGATAAAATATTCCATTTTTGTATTGTCACTGTTGATAAACTAATTATTATAGTTCAGTTAGTAATGGCATTAATTGTGCCTTCTCGTGTATATTACAGATTCCTCGAACAAGTTTTGATTAAAGTGTTTTACAGAACAGTATTATAGATTCACTTTTATTTTAGAAATAGCCCATGTAAATAATTCCTCTAATAATCGTATTAATTCATTTAATCGAATATTTCGATAATTTCGAACGAAAAATTTCATCAGAGTTTCATCGTTTTATCAATAATTGTCTTATAGTAAATCACGTGTCATGCTTATGTTTTCTTTCTAAAGCTCCATTTTAGGGCTGAAAGAGAATCGAATCCGTTTCACTGGCACAGTTGGGGTACAATAATCGATCAGCCTCTCACTGTGGCACAAGGGAGGGGATGCGCGTTTATTGCGCGCGTTCATGAATTATTTTATATTTTCTTTCTTTTTTGTTTGAGCGTCTCGCGGCCCGCATGTATTTCAACGATTGTTTAGTCTGCACCGTTGTAGCGACGTCTGAACCAGGCAATTTTCGAGTATTTTATACGCGTTTATCGAACATTTTCAATGCAGTCCGCCTTCCATATGTTTCGTTCGCACGAGCACCGCTCATTGGCAAGTGGTTATGAATAGCGGCGTTAGATAAACTTTTCAGGACTGAAACGCTTTTCATATGAAAATTAATCTGCGTCCGACGATCAGACTGAAATTTCGTACGATAAAGTTTGCTTGGCTTTTCATATGAAAATGATCGTGTATCGTTTGCTCGTAAATTGTTTATTTGACAAGTCAACGGTTAAAAGTATTTAAGCGGCAATTTATGGGTTGAGAAGCATCTGTTCAGAGGAAAACGAACCGTCGATAATAGAAAATTTACGTGCATTAAACGGTCTACTTCGAAATTCTGAAGTAATAAAGTGTTCGAAATATTCTACTTTAACGCAGACTCGTAATGTCATGGAAGAAAATTATATTTTTAATAACGAACGTTAAATCAGCCACTGCTATATGTACAATATGTTTTAAGAATAGAATTTGACGAAGGAATTAATCATTTAAATTTACCACATAAATATTATAGATATTACATATACATAAAATTATACAAATTATATAGAGTGATTTATAGGGCAGAATTATTTTTATGTGTATAAAAGTTTTTATTTAATTATTTAATTATCGTTTCATGTAACGACCGTCAATTATAACAATGTATATAATACAAAATTAATATATTTCATAACATTTCCTTCAAACTTACATATTTCAAGTAATTCCCAATATTTGTTATTAGATCTTAATTACTTTAGAGTAAAGAATTAAATGTCACTGAACGTTCGAAGAAAAAGAAAACGCCAGTTAACCAGGTCCGACGTTTATTTCCGGGAACCAGAAAAACGACACGGACGCTCTGTGATATTAGTAAAAAAAGAACGGAATTCCAGAATTTCAGAAACAGAAATGACGAAATGGGTGGGAGGTTCGCTATAACTTTACCGGGTAACGTACGTACGGATTGGACGTCACATTTCGCGTCTACGTCACCGACGTCCGAATGTCGTAAATCGCCGGCACCGCCATCCATTCATGAAGATCTAGAAATCCACGCAATATCGAGGGAGCCGATGACATCAGAAGATAGATAAAGAAACACACCTGAAAATATCTCTTGTTCGTCTCAATAGTGGCTTGCTATTTTTATTCCCGTTAGTTTATATGTTTTCTTAGCGAACTTTGGACTAGAAATTCTATGCGTCCGCGTGTTATTATATTTGGTCATATTTCATGAACCGCCGAGGGAACGTTATTTCTACGTCGGAATGTCAACCTCTTCCCTTCTCTCTCTCCCTCTTTCTCTCCCTCTCCTTTTTCCCGCGATGTATTGCTGAAAAATTCCGACTTGCCGCGGCATTACTACGCTCAAATATTTTATCGAACGTTCGATTCATGTTCTCCTCTTTCGTCGAATTATTGCGATACAACCTTGACGGCAAACGGATACTTCAGGTTTTTACATCAAACTACACCTATAAAGATACATTCAACCCTGCTCCTTAAATTCTGTTGATCTTATCGGGTCTTTGCATCTGAAGTGAAATTTATGATTTGATAATTTATTTTTTACTCGATAAACGAATATTACTCTTTTTTTCTATATGAATCGGTGTATTGATCATAAAAGTTATATTATATTATTACGCTATTAACATTATATTACACTGCTAAATATTTAAACATATTTTGATAAATGTAAAAATACGTTTTGCGGGTATACAATTTCAAATTAAGAATGCACCATGAAACGAATACTAAACTTTACTAAGATTTTAGATCTTATCGAGTTTTTGCGTTCGAAATAAAATTTATGGTTTGATAATTTATTTTTTAATCGATATATGAATATTATTTTTTTTTCATGTGAGTAATAAACGTTCTATTATATCATTAATTCTATTCTATTACACTGTTTAATGCTGTTTTATATTTGAACATATCCCGATAAAAGTAAAAATACGATTTGAAGGTATACCATTACAAATTAAGAATCCACCATAAAATGAACACTAAACATTACTAGGATTACTAAGATTATTAATTAAATAATTGTTCGATTTATTGGTCATTTGGATTAAGAAGATTATTGTACTAATCAAAGTTTTATAGTGTATCAGTTGAAAAAATTCATGATTGTGGAAAACATTGAAATTTGTTGCTAATAAGAATTCAGAATGCTTTTTCACGGTTTACAATAATGTTTTCGGTAAGAAGACCATTTCATCTGTTCGGCTTCCGTGAGAAAATCTTCAACGTTCTGTGCTCCGTATCACAAACGACTCTGCTTTCTCTCAATCAGAGGAAATCCATTTTCCTCTTGTATGACTAATATCCGTTCACGTTCGCCCTTTGTTCGCACCACAGACTCTAATCACGATAAATACGCGTGATGATGCTTTCTCTAACAGAAACGAATTTGCCTTTATATTTCAGCTTGTTACTGTAGTAACCATTTTTTTCTTTCTATATCATCGTTATGAGAATTTTGAGGAGTTTTCAGAAATATTGATAAAAAAACGGAAATTTTTATTTTATATCTAATTTAATTTTATAAATGCAAACCTGAGTACCTACATTTAATTCCTTTATGTGAATTATTATATAAAACTAATCTGGTCACTGTTGTTTCTCTCAAAACACAGAAACCTTAATAAAACAACAGTAAGTTACGAATAGATGGCGGAAGTTTATGCACTAAGTTGTAACATTCAGTGAAACAAAACATTGACGCCATATATATGTTGTGGCAAGCATAATAAAACGTATAATGCAAAGAATATATTCCTGCCTGCTTCCCTTGTTTATAAACAAATGTTTAAAATGATTAATTTCCGTAAATATTCACTGTTTGGTTAAAAAATAATACTTTAATTAATATGTTGATTAATTTGTATTTTTTATTTGTCAATGTGGGGTCACGAAAGTGCCGATTAAAGTGCTGAAACCTTAGAAAGCATCGTAGACCAAAACTTTCACTACATTTGTCGCAGGTTCAGACGAAATACGTTTAAGCTAAAGATAGCTGCACTGTGATACAAAGTCAAATGAAACGAGACTGGATTCAGTTATTATACATATACATAGAACTGCGCCGTTGTAAAAGATTTTAATGCATCGTTTGTGAATTCGTTATCCGGAGGACGCTTGAAAGAATTAAATTCTTGGAAACAAATTATTTCAATGCGAATAATATTTTTAATTCTTCACAAGCTTCAAGCTGTTTTATTTAACAGTTTTTTAAATTAACACATTACATGTAAAAACGAAATTTGAATTTTCAACCAATCTAAAATTAAATATTCCTTTTTAATTACAATTTCAAAATAATACAGTTTACGACTTAATATAAAGCTAGCAACTATACATTTACATGAACAGTGCGCTTGAACTAAATTTGTATAGATCAATATGTTTCCTAGTCTTCATTGAAGTCGCAACCTGAATCTGTTATAAATAAATATTCAAATTTCCATTTTATATTAGCATCATGATTTTATCCCTCCAATCCATGCGGATTGGAGTAATACTTATTGTCAGTTCTCACTATTATTCATCAGTTATCGAATCTATAATAAAATAACAACCATTGATTCATTATTATTTCCTCTATAAGAAAAATCGATTCTATTTCCTTACAAACGAGTCATTCAAAAAAGTTAGTTAAGAAAGAATACAAGCACGAATCGGAGTGACCAGCATAACAACTTTTCATTAATTAATTCCAACGAGTCGTATTAATTTCATACCCCATACTGCTTTCCATTGAAACAAGCAATCAACGAATTAATTCCAGAAGCAACTGTAACTCGAAAATAAATTTCCACTCCACTAAAATCATTCCTGAAGTTACGACCGTGTCTCACGCTATACTCCGAATACATATTCAAGCATACTCCGAATACATATTCCTCATGGAAGTTTTGCAAATTAATACGCCCCTAGACACAAGGAATCCAATTAATGGAGCAGCTTTGACCATTTCTCGTCGAGACCGTCGAGGCCCTAAACCCAACCAAACGGTTCACGAAAATCATCGTTGAGTTCGTAGCTCGTCAGACACACACGATACGAAAGGACCATGTCGATGTGTCGAGCAAGGTCGGGTTGCATAAAAATGCTGGTCGGCAGATTCCGTGCGCATCGGTAGAGACCGATCGGTCCCCAGGTACACCTAAGGCCAGGAATATCCTCGTAGCCGCCCCCGCTGTGCCAGAATCAAGGGGACACTATGCTAATCTCGAGTGCACTGGCCAAACCACCAACTCATCCCAGAAATATGGCCGAACATTATTATTAGATTACGTTTTCGCCGCCAGTCTGGAGTCGTGTATCACAAATGACGACTGTTTGGATAGTTTGTTCCTTCATTTCTGAGATTCCCGGGCCGAGAAGAATGAGAAACCATAACTTGATGGGAATGAGTGTGCGATTAACATTTGTAGTCAACATTAGTATAATGTTGTAAGTAGACTATGAATGTTCATGTAAATTCACATTCCTCTGAATTCAATTGAAATGAATATGTGGCTTTCTGTTTGTAACCGCTTTTAAGCTTTCAGATGTAGCAATCCGTGTCTGATAGATGTATCTAACATAAAGTTTGCTCTTTATGTAAACGCAGAATGTTTTATGCCAATGTGAAGAAATTGTATCAATTCTGATTCCATGAAGGAATCAAATATATTTATGAAATAACGTCGCATGATAATGTTTCACTCATTAAAAAATAACTGGGAATCCTTAGAGAATCGAAATAAAAACTTTTCAGATATAAGAATGGTAACGTTGTTTAGATATCTCGCGACATTTTCAGTAAGAATTTTCATCTAACGATGACTAATAATTATTTTTTAAATACTTCGAACCCCAATAGAAAAATCATTGCATTTTCGTTGATATTTATTCTATATTTTAGCATGTAGAACCATGTGCCCTAATTAATTATTATTATTTGAATTAAAAGAAATATTTATTTTTCGTCTTTTCGCATCAACTATCGATACTACACACAGAAGGGTTAATTATTCTGTTTCATAAAAATAATGATTTTTTTACACGGAGATCTTGATACATTCATAATCCCAACAAAGTCTTCTCTACGCGTTCTCTTCGCGTAATAAACAACAGAACCTATTAATTCCTTGATTTAAATTCGACGCCAGATGCTACAAGCGGAGGAGGTCGCCGAAGAGACCGCCAGAGAGATACGACGGCACGATAAGATCAATCGCGGTGCTCTTGACTCGCTCGAGATCATTGGCTTCCTCTCTTTTGTTTTTGTTGTTGCCGGTTCGTTAATCGATCTACCGACTAGCTTCTCGTTAAATCTTCTCTCGTGTATGTATAATTATGATTTAACGGGAAATGCGTTTAAAAATGAGGACGATTTGTTGAATACAATGGTTCAATGTAAATCACCATTATATTTGCCGCGCTTATCGAAGGCAGCTTCCGTACAAACAATATATTAACAGAAAAAGAGCTTCAAAAAACAAGTAGATCGAACTAACAAAAACCTTGTAGACATGGATGAATGAATAACATATCGTTACACAACATCTATATGCAATATATTTGTTAGTTTATAGTTTCATAATATATAATTTAGTTGCTAACTAAAACAGTTAGCTCTTCTTCAGTATAAAATGTTAATAACTCTCATAGACGCGGTATAAACACTATAAACACAGTAACTTCATTACTCAACGTAATTACCTGTCTGATCCTATTTACGACAGCAACGATACATTAATTAATGTAAAAAAAGTATCACCATGGCGATACATAGCACAAAATGTTACACAGTATTGTATTACTAGAATCTTTTAAGTACTCGATGTTTCATGAAAAATAATTAAAAAATCTTGCAAAAGTTCCCTGTACCATATATTTGGTATTTTACTTTGACTTTGAATCTCGATGTGGTTATACCGGGCTAATATAATATTCAATTTAATGGTACTCACATTTCGATGCACCGGCGCGCGAGCCACCCTCTCCGAGGATCCTCGAAGTAGTTCCGCGAGGAGTTCAGGACTTGGTCCCGGAAGACCTTCGAGTTTGCTCGGGCTGGAGGTTGTTCTATGATGGCAGGGCGTGGGCGGCTCGGAGCCGCTGTTATTCGAGCTGGTGTTGTACGAGAGATTCGCGGAAACTTTTCTACGCGGACGAAGACCTTCTTCGAGAGCGATGTCGGTGGCACGTGGCTTCGCCATTTCGGCCTCGAGCATTTGCCCATAGGGACCGCGCAGAGGCCTCTTACTGTATCTGAACAAATAAACACGGCATCGTGACATACTTTCACCGTACCGTCAATTTTTTATGTTAACTTTATCAAGACAAAACTAAACCATTAAGCCCATTACTCGCGTGTTTCACTTGAAGTTTCAAGCATTGTTTTATCAACTAAGCGACGTTAAGATTAGAGCTACCGAGTGTTCGGAATGTTTGATACGTAACTTGTTGGAGCAGCCGAAGTAAGTGAAATAAATGGAATATCTGAGGTAACTGGCCAACCAGTTATTTTGACAGGTGTCGTGGTTCTAATGTTGAACGTAGTTATACTTAAAGAACCACTGTTATGCATGAGTAAAATATGCGATGTATGCGCGGGAACATCATAAAATCGAATTATCCGACAGAAATCGATAAAACTATGATTTTATTTGCGCAACAATAAAAGTTTTTATCAAGTAATTCTATTCATTCTGACGTTTATGAAGTAACTCTGAAAACAGGAACCAACGCGAGCAACTAGAATCTAGTTATGCACTTACAACAACTGCTTACTCGAGGTTATTAACGACTGTACAAGTTAAAATCTGCTTGTTTACATAAAACTCCGTATTATCGATTTTTACTTTGCATTTTCTTAAATACTCATTTAATCAGCGTGAAACATAGAATTAACTGCTGTTGTCACAAGACATTTTCACAGTAAACCACGGTTATTTCAATGAAAAATCAAAAATAGTACAGGGAATTAGAATCTCTAAGAATATAACCGGAAGAACAGAATTACAATAGAAAATTGTTTTCTATCGCAAATATTCCCTCCCCTCCAAAAAAAACACTACATTCAAGTATTTTATGTATTTTTCCATAGCATATCTATTGTGTACAATATGTACTATCAAAAATCTTATAAACGCATAAAAGTCCGCAGTCTAGTTATCACAGATGAACAGCTTGTACAGCGATGTAACCAATCAGTTCTCCAATGAGTTCGAATAAATGGAGGCCTACTGTACTCTTAGACAAATGGACTGTCTTGCGTTTTCTTATCCTTAAATCGTGTCCGTAGGCAGACACTTTGGGTCTATTTGTATTCTATTCCGATATATTAGCGGCGGTTCTCGTGTTACCTTCTAGGCGTGTGGCCCTCACAGTCGGAGAGGTCGCTGGGCGTCGCAGGTGGCTCGTCTCTTTCCTCGCTGCTCTGAGCTGACAGCTTGTTCCTGTCGGTGTCCAAGGGCTCCGGCCATTGGGTTATGTACACGCCCTTTCTCCTTTTGCTGGTGTCCCCCCGGTACCTTCTCGTTTTACCCGACGGCGAGGACGTCTCCGAGGGTGCCTCGCTGGCTGCTTCGCTACCCTCGCTCGCCTGGCTCAACCGTGGCTCCTCCGGTGGCGGTGTTATTATCACTTCGTGCGGCTCTATCCTATTTTCTAGGAGACACCAGTTCGTTCAAATTCCCTTATCTTGTAATTTGTTTCAGAGCAGACGTGGATACTTATTCGAATTGTTAATTTGATTAATGGACGTCGTGAATGCACAGTTTGTAGCGTTACTGTTTCTTTATATTACATTTGATGTTAAAAATTGATTAAAATTAATATTAATTTATAACATAAATATATATGATACAAACTACTTATTTAAGGTTACGTTATATTTGGAAACGTAAAATTTTCAAATAGGGTTGTTATTCATGTTTAATTTTTTATAAATTTTATATTTATATTAATATTGAATTTGAGCTAAGAAATATTGCTTTTCAATTTATGTTGGTAGAACTATAGAATCGAATCTAAAAAAGCGAAAAGATGGTATAATTATTACAAATATTGTGTTGTGCACTTTGTATTTGTTGGTATAATTGAACGCCAGAAAAAGATTTACAGGCTTCAGGAATCTAATTATAATATACGAAAAACTAAAAAAGGGAACAAGAGAGAACAGAAAAGAGGAGTAGAAGAAAGATGAGAACACTCTACAATTTGTCTGGCTCTTCCTATTCGAGGCTTCCAGCCGTTCGAGAAACGACGGAAACGAAAGCACAGTGTACGAACAGTATTCGTCATAGTTAAACAGATCACCGTGAGCTAGCATTTATTGTGATTAGCGAACTCCACCCATGAGTAAACAGGCGTGAAGTCATCAATGAGGATGGCTATAACTCGATGACGTTGAAATTTCTATTTCGTTTCCTGGCACCCAACATTCTGAAAATAGTGCTGCGCGAAATAAAATGGATACTCGGGTGCACCTTTCTACCCGTATTTCTGTCGAAGCACCGAAAATAGTTCTTCGATGCCTACCCTTCGCTATGGTGGACAAACGAAAACACTTGGCCGTTCATCCGGCTCGATTCAATACTAATAAATCATCGAGTAATTTAAGTTCGACGAATAATTTCTAATCCTTTGCCATCAACGATTCGGTAAACGCATAATCTGTCTAAGTATCTGAAAATTATTTGCTATAAGTGGTTGGATTTCTTCTTTTAAACGTTTCAATTATTAAATTAAAGTACGAATGAATTGCTAATGGTAGTTATGCAAATATAGATTTCTTTAATCTATTGTAATTTTATAAATAATCTACTGACAGTAGCATTAAACTCTAGTATTGTCCTATATCAAAGTTTCAGACTGCTTCGAATACATTGAAATTCTTCATAAATTATAGTTTTTACTTAATAACAATCTCTAGAAATTTATTTTTGGAAACTGAGAATTGTATAAATATCTGAATATTAATAATGAAATATTTTTGAATGGAAATATATCTATACTGCTATTGGTCTTAACAGATAAATTGCAAGTAAACTTTATTGCCACTTTACTTGCGTACAAATGGCAACAGTGCAATGATTTAAAAAAATAATGATTATAAAAGGTGTTAAACACAGATAGAAATAATGAAGTTGATAAAAATAACAGAGGAAAGTTAATTATCAACAATTATCTACAAAAACAAATATAAGAAGAAAAATAAAATTTATTTATTATTAAACCTGATACATTACGGATCGGATATGGTTCGGGGAATGAACGTCAAAAGTATCGAGATGAAAAGTGTGACACACGAAACAAGGTGTGAATCTGGCACGAATAAAGTCATTAAATTAAAATTATAAGCCACGAGGATGTCAGAATTAGTAATACTTTGTTGCCAATTTCTACTGACGAAACCGGTCGAATAATAAGTTGTTGCCTTGAAGCTACATTTAATATATCCCAAGTCGACGATATAATGTATTCATAAATAAATCAATAGTTCCTAATTCATGCAATCACTTAATTGCGGAGTATTAGTTCCATAGGCAACTATAGAAATACTGTCTAGACAACAGTCAATGGGTTAGTAAAAACTTAATATTTTAATGAATGTTTCTTCTTGTAGAAAACCTATATTTTTGTGGCATTCCTTATGTTCTTAACAAGACAAAACTAGTGACTTTGTAAAACGCTTCGATTGTCAAACAGTAGGACTTTCCAGTGTTGACTGTCAACGATTGAGGAAGAGATTTGGACTAATCCTTCTTAATCCCTAACGATTGGATCTCGACATCTCAGGCTGGCTAGTGACACGGGCAGAAGACACTTTGGGTGTTTAAAGCCGGAGATACCTGGTAAGCGAACTAATCACGGATTTACAGGCAAGAGATGACGTTTCAATCGGAAAGAAAGTTGCAATTTGTTCTTATCAAACACATCGCTTACTAGGCAACACGGATACCTTGGATTATCTCAGGAAATTCTACTTATTGTACTCTTAGACTTGATATTAATTTTCTACGTCGAGGAAAGCATTATATTTTTAAAACATGATATCTTATAATCCATTGGTATATACAGTGTACCAGTGACGTCGAAAGAATTTCGAAGTGAAAAAGAAAATTGAAAAGTGACATAAATGGACACAGGTAACAGTGGTTTTACCAGCTTGTTATCTCCTGTCACAAATTCTTGTAAAGATAGAAAGCGATCAATTAGCACTTTGCAGTCGAAAGTCTACCCAGGCTTTCGTGTGGAAACTTGCATCAATATCATTCGATCCAAATATGTCTTAACTTTATTACACTTTGCTATCTTATTTACCACACTTGAGAAATATAAAGTCTATGCTTGAGTACAATCTACTGGTAACAAATTTTATAGTTAACAACTTCGAAAAGTGAAAGATACCAGTTAATTCCAATTATAGAAGAACAGATTTGACAAACTTCATTTTCCAATATAATAATAATTGGAATATAAATGAAATTTCGAGTCTGTCGTAATATAGTACCATACAATTTTTCTTAGCTTTCAATTAACTTGTCTTCAATTAATTTTTCTTAGCTTTCAACTAGCTTGGTTAGTGCTAAATAAAAAATGAATATTTTTCATATCGTATAAATTGTGTTCGAAAAGGAACAAAATAAAACTGGAAATTATTAATTAATTACTAGTACTAATTAACCTCTTGAGTATAAATAACAAGACTTGATTTTACGAATTATTTTACAAATCTGCCATAACGTAACCAAAATAATTTTCTTATTTTCATAAATAATTTCAATTGGACACGTAATACTTCAGTTTCTTTATTATCATTGTATCCACAAAGTTACATTTGAGTCTAAATAAAGGCAAGGGGTTAGTAATTGTATCAAAGCTCACCTTTCTGCACGGTTTCTTCGATCGCCGAGTTTTCGACGAGCGGAAAGACGGGCTCGGATGTAACGATTTCAATCGGAAGTGCGTCCGGTTGCACGAGATCGACTCTCGGTTCGTGAATCTCGGGCACCGGTGGTTCCGGGCTGGTGAGGGCACTGGAGGTAGCCAGACTGTCGGAACCATCGCTCCTCGGTCGAATTTCTTCGTGATTTCCGGTCTGCGGTACGCCCAAGCCTTCCGCCGAGCCGACAGCGCTGTCGACGCTGGGCGTCGATGTACGTGGACTTTGACGATTGGGGCTATTCTGCGGCGTCGAGACGACCGGACTGACATCCCCTCGCCTTCGTGGTAACGTGCTGGCGCGAACATCCTTGTTCTCAGTCCGATTCGACGAGGCTATTGGCTGAGCTTTTGTTCGATTCACTAGAAACAGAAATACGATCACTCGTTGAGAGATAAAAATTGCTTATCTCTTGAAAGACAAATATAGTATTAATTCTTTCAGATTCGGTTTTATATAATTCAATGTAAAATATTTGATTAATATTGTGATTTTAAAGATAGAATTGAAATTCAAATGCAAATTTTGTTTCTGTATATGGCACGTAAAAGCGTCAGTGATTTTAGAAAGTATCGACGACAACTTTTTCGTTTATAGTGAGAACTAAAAGCAATTATTCTCTCTTTATAGTTGGATTTTGTAGTAATTGACGTTTACAGTGGTAACAATTACACATGCTCGCAGTTGAGTTTCTAAATGAATAGGTGGAGTAAGTCCAAAATTTTGGCAAATGAGAATAATAGCATTCGGTAGGAGCCATTTGTTTTGTTTTGAGTGAAATGTATAGATTGCTTCATGTGGTGATCATACGAAAACACGATTTCTCAATGCAAAGAAATGTTTACATTTTCCAAAGCTAAGAAAAGAGATTTACTATCATTGTAATATAAAGATGTATAAACAACATCTTCGAGGATGGAATTCCTCACTTTGTACAATAAGATATTTCTACAAAAATGCCCAAATCCTAATTTTCATGATTGATAACCTGATCCTTACAAATAAGATTCCATTTAAGTTTAAACATTATACTTACTACCAATGCAGACAACAATTACCAAACCCGTAATCGAGGTGAAAGATAAACCAATAAGAAAATACATCATGTTTCATTTATTTAAAGTCGTTAATTATTTTCCCGCGTCATCGCTTACACTCTAATAAAATAACAAAATAAATCCAACTACAGTATGAATTACACTTTTTCATATGGTCTTGTAACGCCAAGTGTCGATCGTTCTCAAATTTAATTCCCACTGCTAATTAGTCGTCTTCTTTCATCGGATCTGCGTTACACGCGTTTCCAGGTAGCAAAGAAAAGCAAGTACGGTATACAAAATAAACTGCCATGGATTCTATCCGTTCCCTAACACCGTTCTTACTGGTGAATCATCAATTTTTTAATCGAACTGTCTATCACGAAACTCCGCATGAACGCAGAAAGAAAATACACATCGGTGGATCCTGTGTTCGTCGTATTTTTAACAGTATCTCGGCTGTTCTTGTGCCGGCTGCGGCAAGGCCATCAGTAGCGAGACCATGCGAGAAAGAGAGAGGAAGTTCTAATTACCTCGTCGAGTGTTAGGTAAGTTTGGCAGCCCTCTCAACACGAGGAGGTGGACCATTCCAATAATAACAACCGGAGTGTGCGAGTGGGAACGGGAACGAAAATCTCGGTGACGCTCCAAATCGACAGCACGTCTTCTTGGCCGAATTCCGACAAAGATAGTGTTTGATCAACAGGCGAACTTTGGTCCCATCGAACATCGTCCTCTCCTTTTTATCGACTTCGTGTCGCTCATATTCGAAGGAGCGTCCGTTAATATTTAAAAAAAAAAACGCAGCTGTAACTACTTTTACAAGTGCATTAACCCTTATTTGTTTTCGTTCCTGATGATTCATTATAGTACACTAATAACACTCTACTTTGGGATGGAGAAATGTTATTGGTTCCTTGATTAAATAGAATGAAATGATTACTCAGTTGATAATATAAATAATGACTTCCATCTTGGATGAAATACTTATGAAAAAAAGACTTTTTCTTATTAACGAAATATAGTGGTATTGAAATGGTAAAGTGAAAAATATTTTTACGCCAAGTTCATGTTTGATGATTTTATTAACATGTTCCTTGGAAGAAGTATATTTGAAACACAAACTTATAGTCATTGGCGAGTTCCAAATTCTGTTTTCTGGATAATTTCTTCTAGATTGAAGTTTTATTAGAATAATACACGAAATATTTTCTTACGGTTAGTTTATGTTATACATTACAACTATAATTAGAAAATATTGTCCGATCACTGAGAATCAGAAAAGTAGTATTGCATGGAATTTTTAATATTCCATAAATTATGTTTTGATAATATTTGTAAAATGTATGCACTAAATGTAGATGCGAATTAATTAAACTAAAAGAGGAATAAGATTCAATCCTTCTTCGAATTAAGTTCAATCTTTAAAGTACATTATGCGCTTCACCTAACAAAATACAGAAATATGTCATAAATTATATGCATGCTGTGTGAAAGAACAAAAAAAACTGCTGAACAGCAAGAATTGTATAATTCACACGAGTGTAACCTTACACAAATCAAATGTTTGCCTTCAATCATTCCGTTAATAAAATTGCTCAGCGCAACGAGCAAAACATTTCTTCAGTCGCATGTTTTGCATCACCTGCAGTACAGATTTTTCAACAGGGTCGGCTGGTTCTTCCGCGTGACCGTTCACAATCATAATCAATTTTCTGCGGCTCGTTTCCATTAAACTGATCACTGTCAGCGCGAGCATTTATATCCAACATGGTCGGATAAAGGAAATCTATTATCTCCTCTGCTTTCGCGCGATTTCTTTTTCCCCTGCGATCGCGTTGCGTTCTACCGCGGTTAATAGTCGAAGATCGTAGCAGCCGTATTTCAGAAGATACCTAGTTACACGTCCTCGTAAACCGTCTTCCGAGCATAAAAGGTGTCCCGCGAGAGATTTGTTGGCGCGTTAGCGCGAAGCGTTTCCGGCTTGCGCTGCGCACGCGATTCGTCGCGTTTCACGCCTTCGGCCTTGTTACACATTGATAAATCAGCGACCTTTTTTTCCTCTCCGCTTTCTTCATTTTTCCTTTCTCTCTTTTCTCGAATTTGAGCTCCTACTTTTCGTGAGTTTGAAATAAAAATAACGCTTGATGGATGACTCGGCTAACACGTCTTATATTTGGAATAGTATAATGATTCAATATGAAGAATAAAAGACGGTATAATACGGCAAAGAATTCATATTTCACAGTGAATACGATAATTGTGGTGTAAATTTAATTGTGATTCGATTAATTACCTTTATGACTGTAATTTTATTGTCTTATTTCTACGATGTGCGCTGGGATCTTATGGAACTTATTTGAATGATTACCAGAAATTGTATGGCTGTTATATTATATTATTTCAACACTCAATACTAAGCATTACTGAATATTTAAAAGAAAAATATAGTTTCTATGATCATTTTTACTGTTGTTTTACTAACATTTATTAAAATAATACCATTAATTTCACTAGTTTCAACTATTAGTTATTTGTTAACATATTCAGTGCAGTTTAAGCCTCCCCGCCATATAACTTAGTTTATGTTAGCCATACGTATACTTCAGACAGTAATTATAAATTAAGATTTTCATAATAACCACGTTAACTCTCCATACCTAGAATCTTCCATCACACTATTAATGATCAGAACAACTTCCAAAACCTAAAAATTAAATACTAAACGCTAACACATCAATCAACCTAAATTCCTCAATTAACTATTAAAAAGCTTCAACAAGCCTCCGTGCCGAATTTCTTCCACAAACCACCAAAAGAAGAAGTAACCGATGTCCTATCCCTCACCGACTACATAATACGAATCAACTACGACAGGATTTACTTAATAATTATCTAAGAGCGGAATGCGTTGATTCAGGTCAGGGACGCAAACGCATCGCCGTTAACGCTTCAGACAACGGTCTCTAATGTCCCCAGCACTTCGGGTCCTTTATTATGAAACCGAATCTGCCGGCGTATGTAGTTCAGGGTTATAACTATCTTGCCTAGACGAAAGTCAATGTTACGCCGCCGAAAACGCGGAACGAGAAAATCGCTCGGGGACGATCGTTATTTTTGTCGTCCGGTAAACCCGGCGACTTTTTCCGGCGACGCGGGTAAAACGGTCCCGGTGCGCGTGTAATCGTATCGGGGACTTGAGCGTATTTCGCGGCGGTGTCTCCACGGGCGAAGATAAAGTGTGACAACGGGCTTAGCGTTGATCGACGCGAAAGTTTCGCGCCCGGAGAATCCGCGTCGCGCGGCGGGTTCGGTACCCACCGAAAATTATTGAACTGGAATTCACGAATAATATACGCCCTGATCGTGTCAACGAATTTAGGACGAGGATGCCTCTTTAAACGCCGCGAGTAACATAGAGAGCAGCCTTGCCGGAGAGAATGGGAAATAAAAATACGAGGGGGAACAGCGGGAAGGGAAACTGATGGTAAAAGAAGAATCGTTGCCGAATAACAAAACGCCTCCCGCGAGGATACCGGTCTCACGAATTTAGATTTGTCCCTATCTTAGTTATACAAACCGACACCTACATGAATGTAATAATAGACATAATGGGTAGTGTTTATTTGGCGGACCGCCATGCCGCCGAAGTCTGCATTCTCGTGGGAGCCCAACGCTGGCCAATATTTACAAGTACACTGGCTGTATACAACCGTATAATTAATTGACAATGTTTTCCCATCCAAATTTCCGCGTTTCACGGCACACGGATTATTTATCGCTCCTCGAACTGCGGGGATAACGCGGTTTCGGAGGTGATGCGACGATTATATAAAGATGATCATCCTGCTTCGATTTCCCTTCTTTCTGCGTGTTCATTTGTGAAAGGAAATAAGAGGATTCGAATTCTGTTATTGTGTCTCTTTGGGAGGGATTTTAATGGATAGTTGACATTTTTGTTTAACCAAGAGAGTTTGGAATGGAATTACTTTCTTCTTCAAATGAAAAATGAGGAATGTGGTAAGTGGTATTATTTTTGGAAAATTTGGGTAGGGTAGTCTTTATATTGAAGCTTATTATACTTCTGTAATACACTAATCAAACAGATAAGAGGAGATAATTGGTTAGAGAATAAAATTAAAAAGCACCGATTAGACCATTACTGTGAAAATTTCTTGTTTGCTTTACGAATGGTCTTCCAAGAAAGGAGACTGTTAATAGTCTCAATAAATATAAATGTAAATTTATTACTTTCTACTGCTTTTGAAACTTATTTCTAAAATTAAAATCATTTTTAGACCATTACCTTCTTCTATTTATTTTGCTTAAAAATATAATCATTCATTTTAGTATTTGAATTGTCGTATCCTTACACAGTTTATAAGCATAGCGAAAACGTAATGTGTAATTTACTTGATGTTACATTTTAATTGACAAACGTTTTAACGGAGTTACTTTTACACACTTAAATAGAGTAAGAGTCACTAAATCAAAAATCGGTATGGATCTTTTATGTTGGAACAACGTTATTAAGAAAAAAATACGTTAATTCTTTACCGTCGAGTAGTTCTAAGATTTTTCGAGAGAGGAAATGCAGACAAGAATGGGAATTCTTCGAATCTTCGGTAACAATAACATTTTCCGAAGAAGTAAAGCAGAACCTTCTACGGGGAGAGACTAGCAGAACCAGTTTCAAGCAGGTGAAGACCCGAAAAGATAAACACGGAAACAAAGCACAATGAATGCTCCGGAGTAACTGTTCTTAGGATTGCTTCTGCTCCCACCGCCACGTCCATTTAAAACGACTCCTGCCGTTTTGTTTGTGATTCGAACGTGAAATATGATAATTTTCAATGAATTTTCCAGAGAAATCACTAAAATCTCAATGTTCCTGCTTTCAATCAAGTGGAAATGTAACACTTTTCAAAATGTAACACTTTTTGTACACGTCTCCTAAATACTTGTGATAAATATGAGAAATACTTTATTAATACGACAGAACATTTAAAACTGCACTGACTTCCGGATATAAGAGTAGCGTATGCGTGAAAAATGACATAGTCTCGTTGCCAGCATTGCAGTTGGCTGCATCTAAGTTTCTAAGATACATCAATACAGCATCCAATAACCTTAACTATGAGAACCCGAGTCGTGAATGTCTCGAAGGTCTCATTATAGCATTTAAATGACCTTATTCCTTGCTGATTTTGATACATTGATCGTGGGGAATACCGGTATACGAAAGATTCCGTCTAACATTAGACGATTCTAAGCGTGGATGTGATCGGTTAGGCGGGTCTCATAAATTAATTTTAATTTATAGAGTTCACGCAAATTTTATTCTTTCTGATTCAACTTAACTCTTAACTTACACATTTTTGGCATGCACTAGTATTCATCTATCGAGAAATTTGTAAACGTTTCATAGGGCAAAAACAATTCTCATAGCTTTAACATTTACAAACATGTCAGTGGGTGAAGTGTTACTATTTTTTATTAGAAATGGAAAATATCTCTTTAATAGTTTCACTATTAGGAATAATAAACCTATAGCAGGTATCTATATTTAATGATTGTGCACATAACTTTCACAAAAAGATTACAACGTTTTTAAAACCTTTATCAACTACAAACATATTAAAAGTAAATTTTAAGATTATGGATTAAACAGCAATTTGCAAAAGTCAATCAGTTTCATTAACCACGCAGTACCGCTAAAATGATCCATACGAGAGGACACAAGGTTACAATTTTTTCAACTACGAACATCAGCTTTACTTCTTCTTTTACAACGTTATTATGTCAGTCCTTAAATATCAAGACGTTTATATTAAAATTCATATTATCAAAGTGCTACTTCTTACATTTCATATTTTCGTTCATCAATAACCGACGCGGTGCTCCGTGTTAACAGGATAATAGATTGCATTAATTCTTCACGTAACAAATAACACCTTAATTATTTAGTAATAAATTATGAATTACCTTGGTTAAAGTCCACCTGTCCAAAAGAGGCGCTTCTAAAGGGTGCACCAGCCCTGTGGAAGGTAAGAAGAGGTCCTCTAGGCTCGAGCCTGGTGATGGCGTCCCTAGCCTCGCCCTCGTTCCCACCTGAGGCGGCGTTCAGGTTGTCGCACAAATCGTCCATACACGTAGCACTATCCACCACCGAATCACTGTACTGTCTCAAATGTTTTGCCGCGTTCACACTGGCGTTCAGCTCGTTTTTTATGTCACTTACGTCACCACTGCTCCTGTCGTGTTGCCTGCCCGATCGCAAGGACCTCCTCGAATCGGTATTAGTCTTCCTGCACGCATCCCTACCCGGCTCACTGAAACACTCTTCACCGACACTGTCACTTCGGCCGATCGTCTTCAGATGATGTTGCGGATGCTGGTTGTTGCCCTCGCTGAACGTGTAACTCCGATTTGTAGGACGGCTGTCGCAACGGCCGCATCCTTGTCCGATTGCCTGGAAAGATATTCAATTTCCGACTGAAGCACTCCTTTGCATAAAAGCAATTATCGAAGATAGGAATAATTGTCAAACGCATCGTTAAGTGATTCGATATGTTTTTATGATGTACAATAATTGCTCAGCGTAATATCAGTGCATGTACCTTCAGCTTCTGTGTATTGTTCAGGCAATTGTTATATTGTATGTTATGAATTATATTAGTATCACAGGTAATATATAATTTAGGAAAAAATTATCTTTATTTCGGTTGAAATACATGCAGACTAGTGATATTGAAAGGAAATGGGTTATTATATAAAAATATAATTGGAAGTAGAGGTTTGCATGTGAGTTATAGTAACTCTAACAGCTTATAAGATGAAGTAAACTGAAATTGTTTTAAATATTTTCTATCACTCCGTTCCATTGCATGCCATGTGTGAATGTAATAGAGAAGTCCAAAACAAATCATTATAGAAATATCTACTTCCCCATAACATTGGTGAATATAAAAAATCAGAACCTTCAACATTTTTATTTTTTATATTAAATGTTCGAAATAAACTCTAACTTTTAACCGAATACATTGCAGGTGACAAATATATAATGATGGGATCTCAACCATATAGCATTTCACATATGCAAATCAAGTAATCAGTATCGGATCGAATATAATTTAATTATAAAACTATCCTAGTTCTCTCCATGAAACTGAACCATCAGACTTGGATTGATGTGATTGCAAATCAATACTGCACGGTAAAAGTAAACATGCTAATACTTGAGAAGATGGTATCAGCTTGATTATCTTCCGATTAATCTCTTCCCATGCAATATCGTGTCAGATTCGTGGCAAAGATTTCAAATAGAATTTAACAAATATAAATATCACTTAATTCTTTCAAGTCCAAAATAAATGTTACTTTTCTGTTATCATTTATAATGCTTTAGAGTAGATGCAAGCATAGAATGAACGAAAAACTGTCTCCTTTTCCTAATGAGTAATAAACAATGAAATATCAAGAAAGTTATCCCATAAGTTTCCCATCATACCTTATAAAACATATTTTAATGCCATTTCGGAAACGGCATTAAAAAATTAATCGGAAATGGGAGAAGGCAATACACAACGATACTCAATACATCAACGATTAAAATAAGATGTATATATTAATTTCTTACATCAAAGTTAGCAAAAAAAATTACTTATGGAACGACCCATCTCACTTCAAAAGTTTTTCACTAAGAACATTCAACATTTCCTACTAAAACATAGACAAGACTTTTTAAAACTTAATAAGTAATCACGTATAAATTAAGGAACGAAGCTATTTCAATACTTCACATATTGATGCATCAAACAAAGTTCAATATTATATTTCAAACTTTAGAATTTCACTGTATCAATTCAAGTAGCTGAGAAGCGCTCCTGAAGTGCAAAGGGTTAATAGTCCTGTAGAGCGCAGTTGTAAAAGAAATCATAGTGCAAAGGATTAAGAAGTGCAGTTCTTACTTGCGGATAGTTTTGCGGGGTTGGCAAATAACCACTCGGCGGTGGAGAGGATGCTTGAACCCGGGAAGGTCTTCTCGGTGGCGGCACCGGGGCTGGTCCTTTCAGTTTTTCGGTGAGCTCTCGAAGGCGCTCGGCCTTGTCGCTCCGGGGGGCGGAAGAGGACTTCTTGCCGCTTCCTCCTCCGCCCCCGCTCCATCGGAACCTGTGCAATCGGTCCACCGCTATCACTGCTGGTTCCTAAATCAAAATGAAAAAATTTGAAATGAAAAATTTCTGTGACCTCGAAAAGCAATCATCATCTTAAAACCTTTTTCATTAGACTACAAGCCCTACACGTTAATCCTTCTCGGTTCATCAAATTCACACGATTACGGAGCGCTTTTTAAGACCATGCACTTGTGACCAGACCAATTTTTGAATCAACCAAGCTGCGCAACGTGCGCTGCCTCGTGTCTGCCGCAAGGGAAAAGACAGATGACGACCAAAATAGAATATCGCCGTTCGACTAGACACCTACGTATCGCATGTACGGGTTTCCGATTCTCTAGGCCAATTTTTCACGATCAATTTTTTTCGTTACGGTTTGACCTCGATGAAATTCCTTTGACATAAATATAGCAGCAACTGAGTCACAGAGATAAACGGCTTTTTAAAGTGTACACGTTGAATTGATAATTCAAACCCTCGGTGAAAGTATCGGAGAAGAAATTTATACTTAGAAATGTCAAGACTGTTGCGTTTAGTTTGTTAACAAATGTTGACAGAATTCTGATACGCTTGAAAGACGTTCAAGAAACGAGTATGTAAGTAGGAAAGGTATTGACGGAAACAAGCGAACTGGTCTTGCCTCACCGAATGTTCTCAGAACGTGTCTCACCGTGTCCGTGTCCGTAGCCATTAAAAGCGCTACGTTACCAGCACGGCATATAGCCCACCTCTTAAGTTTTGACACAAAGCGTCCCAGGTCGAAGACACACCGTCCCAAATTCCTACGAACCGACTCACTCTTACGAAATCACAACAGTTTTTCCACGGCCTCTGAAATGTTCCTCCATCGACGGATCACCAAAAATATCCTCCACACGGGATCCGATCACGCGATTCCACGGCATCATCGGTGAAGCTGCCCGAACAGCCACAACTAAGATTCAACGATTCCCGACAATAACCCGAAAGCCATCGAAGCGACGATCGAATTCGATCGGACATCACTTTGAACGTTGAATGGTGTTATACCTGCAGCTTCAGGGTCTGATGCTTGGTCCACTGCGCGAGCTGACGCGGCACCGAGACGGACTGCAGCGTCGGGACGGCGGTCGACGTGTTGAACAACGTCGAGGAGGATGGCGACGAGGACGACGACGGTACCGCTGCCGTTAGAGTTGCGGACGATTGTGGTGGATGGTGCTGGCCAGTACTGTTCCCCACCGACGTTTGCAGCATCCCTTGGTTATTATTAGAGTTCACCAACGGTTGCGCCGACGTCGTTGGCGTCGTCAGCGTCGCCGGCTGTTCCATGCCGGCGGCACGGCTGTTCGAAGACGTGGGAGGCCCAGGAAAAGGAGCCTGTCCACCACTTACTCCTCCACCGCCACCTCCAGCTCCACCTACACCTCCTCCTCCGTCGGCACCGCACGCCGACGGCGATGAGTACGACACCGTCGTCGTCGCTGCCAACGTCCCCGTCGACGACGGCGGGATCCTCGGCAACGGTAGACGGGAACGCGGACCGATGCAACAGCAATCGGCGATGCTCGAGCTCAGGTCCAGCACCGGATTCTCCAGGGACTTCTCCGTCAATCTCTCTCGCAAGTCGTTCTCCCGGGAGTTCCTCTTCCGTCTTCTCTCTTGCGACTCCTCCCGCGAGTTTGATGGCGGCAAGCTTTCCTGGAACGATATGATGTCGGATTTTTTATTTTTTCTCTGGTTACGGTTGCAAAATTCTTTTTATCTTTTTTTGTTGCAGCTACGAAATTCTATTTATTTTTTCTGGTTGCAATTCATTATTTGTTTGTGTTAAACGTTTGGTAGAGATTTTTAGTGCGCTTTAGTAGAGGTAAGTAATCTATACTGGCAATCGGATCGTTATATATAGTAGATACATAGATCTTTTGTATGTAGTACTACACATTAGCCGGTATCTCGATTTATATCGCGTTGCTAGAAAGCTGATTGACAGGTCATGATAATTTTAAAGATTTTGTAACAGCAATTAGCAAGATGTACTTTCTTATATTTGGAATTTAGGTTTTATGTACGTTTTATGAATATTTTTAATTTAAATTCTGTATGCAACTTATGTTCTACATGTTTTTAATTATAAATATTTTCTAGTGTTTATCTAAACGATTAAAATGGTATACTAAATTATTTTTATTAAAAATAATAACTTAACTATTGGTTAAGTGTGTTACCAAACGCAATGAAATGAAATTTACAATCTGAAAGGCCATATTACTGCTAATGCAAGACACGTTGCTAATAATAAACAAGTAGAAACAATGATTAAATCCTACTTCTTGAAAAGCAACACCGTTACTTACACAAAAATATTATTGTATTTGTTTGATTTTTCAAGAATCACTTGTGAATTATGTAAACAATACTTACATTAAGCGAACGAGTTTAATAAATGCAAACACTTTGTTATACTTAAATTACAGGAAGACAAAACATAAACAGAATACAAATAAGAAAATTATAAAAATTTTAATTAACGGACTAGTACCTGCGAGTAACGTTTCACGCCAGCAATCATGATTTATGGACTGAGGCTCTTGGTAACACACGAAAAATTCGAAAATGGGCTTAATGGGTTAATAACTGCTGAATCTCAAAATTGTCATGTTACAGTCTTTTAATCAGCAAGAAATTAGCTTTACATGTGTACACACGTGATCGGAATTTTGTCCATGAATTCAGCACCGTGTTATTATTATGAAGTGTAGAATTTCGTTTAACTGCAGATAACGGAACAGATTACTAATAAATACTCAATTTTATTCATTCGATAAGTAATACTAAAACCGTGCGTGTCTTTTTGTTCAAACATAAAAATAGAGCCGATTTAATGGCTTAATCAAAGAATTTATTCCGATTTAGGAGGACTGTTCTTGAAACTCGTATTATTAGCGTGTCCGTAAGTACCGCTGAAATGCTCTTATTTAATTCAATGCTCGTTTCATATTCTTTGGATCCCGACGAAGAAAATGCGCATACTTTCGCTGAAGACGATTTAAGTAATACGAAGAAGGATCTACTTATTTAGCGATGATGTTCTCATTTGAACGTACAAAGTACTTTACTCCTAATTTACGGGTTGCAACGAAGAAAAAGGGGACAATTTATGTGTGTAGATCAATTTAAACTTTTACTTCCTCGTTCGATACAGTACGAGAGGAGCGGAACAAATGAGACCGTAAAGCCTATGAAGTGGCTTCGTGTATAAAGAGAATCAAAGGCTGCTTTTTGCGGCACCGCATAAAACGAAACGTAGGAAGTAGAACTCGCCTCTACAAGGTAATTTCACCTTGCCCTCGTCACGTTGGGAAATAAATTTCCTAATTCAGATTGTTACCCTCGAACTGTACATTCCCCGTACGTCCTTACAGAACCGTGAGAAAAGATTATCAAATTTTAACCATAATCGATCAGACCATCAATCCGCACAATTGTTTAGATCAAATTGCAACAAACATTTCAAAGTTTTATCTCCAAATAATTACAATCCACTTCTATAATTCCCAACGTGAATATTTTTCTATGTCATATTATTATGTCGAAGTCCCTCCAATGGAATAAACACAAAGCTGATTAATCGGTATCTTAATACTCCAACATTTGATATATACATACAATGATATCTTCATTCTTGCTCTCGAATGCTAGAATATTAAATCACAGTGACACAAGGAAAGTAATTCTCTCCGATTAAAACTGACCGGGATTTCGAAATGTCAGCGGCTCACCCTAAATCATTATTCATATTTTTTTCTCCAAACGAATAAACCCGTTCGTGTGCAGAGAACGATTGCGGTAAAGAGGATCTGAGAGGAGACAATGGCGTTGAGGTAAGGTGACGCTGTTCCTTCCCACGAACGAGCCGGAGATAAACTCCTCTGAAATAGATCTCGGACTGTTGTGTATGCAACACGATGTACGGAGAATATGCTGGAAAGTAGAACCATCTAATCTCCTTTCTCGAAATCCCCCGGGAGATAACGAGATACGTCCTGAAATGTCTGTTTCGATCTTCATCCCGACACCGCATTTTACGCTCCGCGGCTCGAAACACGATACTACGCAGAAATGCATAAAATAGGAAGATAACAAAACGCCTGTGCTTCGTATGGTAATATTTTTGCGGGAAATCTATATTTACGTAGCACGAAAAACTTGGTGGATCGGCTACCTAACGTTGCCGAGGTCATCGATAGCGCGGTGCGCTTAACTAACAATCTCCATACAAATTGTGTCTTTGAATGTTTTATGATACAGCCACGATGTTCTTATGGTATCATACGTATGAATTTCTGTACTGGACGTGTATATTATAATGCACAGCAATGTAACAAGTGTGGTGCACGAGGAGCTCCGAGAGAAAAAGGTATTGAATAAAGATGATATGATTATAGAGGACGAGCATAATCAAATTAGGCATTAGGTTTAGCTCCTATGAAGTTATATGGGGATATTGTAATAGCACTGTTAAATATACATATTTATATGTACGTGTATAGTTTTTTTATGGCTGCCCGCAACGTTCGATACACTAACAATAGAGTCTACCTGCGTTTAACTTGTTTCAATGGAACGTTTTTGTAACAAGTAATAAAGTGCCATTGAATACACGTCCCTTCTTTAAGTTACTTATCATTTTTTTTCTTAAATTATACAGAAGTATGTTTACGTGGAGTTTATGTACTGAATTGTTTAAAAATTGAAAATGTATATAAAATGTGCTTAGAAATGAACATATAAGATTGCAACTTTTATGATACACTAATGTTATTAATATTGTCATTGTTATCTCTTTTTTATTAATGTTCTTACAATCTAGATCTAATCTGCCATTTCTGTTATATTTTTGTTTATAAGTTCTGTTGTTCACGCAAGCTAAGTTCATAATCACTGAAAAACATATCATAATTAATACAAACTCGAAAAAACTATATCTCAGTAAGTATTTAGTATTAGTACAGTTGCTCCATTCAGTCTTCTCATTCGATTTCACTTTTGGTTGGTATTCAATTCGCACCTCGTGTTTTGTAATTCTGCCAATATTACTCCGAACACTCAGAATTTAAACTTTTCTTCCCATTTCAATCTTTCCATGTTTAAACGTATCAATTCGACGAGGACAAATTACTATTCAATTGTCTCGATTATAATTTACTCGTTGCTCGAACCAACTTAACGCCTAAGTACCTACAATTTCTCTAATGTTAAACGGGCGAGGAATGCAAAGGGTTGAAATTGAAAGGCATTCCGGGAGTGGCTATAATCGGCTCGCGAACGCCGGATGATCAGCTCCCGATCAACCGGCGTATTCGCGGTGATTTGTCGCGATTGAAAGACTTGGCAGAGGTTCGCGGGCTCGCCCGTGTGCGCCGCGCGGGATTCACGTACCCGCTACGTGTGCGTATGATGTCAACGTGGATATTATTCCGGTTGAGCGAGGACGGCCAGCCAGAAAAATAGGAAGAGGAAGAAAGAAGGAAAACGGGAGATGGCTCAAAATCGGCTCGAGTCACTGACTGGCGGCATTCTATTTGCGCGATCGGCTCTATATTTAGGTTTTTCAACGTCTTCATTTTGCTCATACGAAACTCCTCTGTCGCGAATCCGTCGAAGGTCGTCACGACAGCCAACATGGCTTCGGATTCTCAGCCTGGTGGACGACGTGTTTTCAACATGGACTGATTTGCTTGTGTTGACGACTGGTGTTAGCGCGTCTAGAACTATTCAATTCTCGTATAACATGTTCCTATAGTTTAGTGCATCTTAATTCGCGTGCAGACTGTTCTTATGTAGAAACTGTTTGAGTGAAATAAACATTATTTGCAAGCTAGGCGTGAGAAACGTTTTGGCTTGAGACGAAAGATGTAGAATAAAAGATATTTTTGTTGGTGTAAGGTATCAACAGGAAAGCAAGTAGCTTTCTCTTTGTATTTGTAATACGACTTGATCAAATAGGATGGTGATTGGAAGAAATTGTTTGTTAATCACAGTAGAAATACTGTTTTGACTATGTATATTTAACTGATGAATGAGATACACTTCAAAACTACGATTTGAAAACGTATGTTTCAATTATCTCTTATTACTTGACTGATCAATAAACGTGCCATAGAAAACGTTTAAATTCATATTCAGACGATATGAATCTTTAGACCCATTTGCCTATTCAAGAACCTTCGTACTCACTATTCAAGACTTTTTTATGTTGCAAACTTAAATGTTACACGTTACTTATACCAAAACTCAAAGCAACACTTACATCTCCGTACAAAATTTAAATAACAAAAAACTCGTTGCAACAAACAGTTTAGAAATAATTAAAAATAATTGCATCAGACGGCTCATTCTGTATTAATTAAATTAAAGATATCTATGGATCAAGCATCGAAAGAATATTTTTCAAACATAATCGGAATATATTTTCGCTTAGAAAATTCGATTCTGTTACTATAACGAACAGCTGCTCGTGTAAAAGAGGTAAAATTCTTACCTGAGAAAGTCGGAGACCGTATCTGGTGCCCCCTAAAACGACGTATCCGCCACCAACGGTTGCCCCAGTCATGGCTCTCGCTGCACCCCCGAGCCATCCTCCGAATCCACTCCCCCCTGCCTTCTCCGACCCGCCACCCCCGTCTCCACCGACGCGGGGCATTCTTCATCCTCCCTTCACCCTGCGCACAGACACCATAAAAAAACTGAAATTCTTCGTGAAAGAAGAAAACCTGTACTAACCAAGATAATAAGTATCGAGAGTCTTTTTACGCTGAAATAGAGGATGTCCTTGATTCAATAGGAAATTGCTTTTAGCAGTAATCTTATTATAGTATATTAAATTGCGGTGCTTTTTCTTCTCTGTTTTATAGAATTACGACCCGAACCTTATGACGCAAAATAAATCTGAATTGTGTTTAGAGTAAATACGCCGTCAAGGCAGCAGGCTCGATTTGTTAGCGGGGACGAATACAAATTGCACGGGAACGTATAAATATAAATAACCGATGGATATTTTTTCCATTCTTTCGTTGATATAACAGCGTACGAAGGGTCATTTTTCAGTGTCTTGTTTTGTCAGTCGTTGACAGTGTTTCTGCGCTGTACGAAGACCCTCGTCGCTTTGTCTTCTTTTTTGTTGAGTTGTTGGTTCACCTGTTGCGTTATCCGATAATATCGAGATTCACAGAAATATGTAGAGTATTCCGATTGAAGATTAATTATTAAGATCAGATACTTATTATTATTATTTTGAATGTTACAATTTCCACGCAACACTGTTCCGTTGTAAAAATTAAGAGATTAATCATTATGAAACGTTGCAAAAATTTCTCTTTTCTAAATTGAACAGGAATATTTTTCATATAATGTAGACACTGGATTAACTTTTAACTGTAATTTATTAACAAGAATGACGAAACTGAATAACCGAATTCAGATTATGTCACAATTTAAGGTTCACTTCGATCACAAATCAAACATCACAATTCCCATTTCCTTTATGACTCCTATCGGTCCATAAAATGGCGGTAAAGAATTTGGTAACAGCACGACGTATATTCGCGATAAGTTCCCGATGAACTTTAATGGATCTCACTCGCAAATTCCCGGGAATTTCATTCAGCAGCGGCGACGTACAGTAAATAAATAAAATCCTTCTCAACAGTTATCAGGGAATGCGCAAACGTCCGCAGGAATTCAAAGAGCGATCGTTGTGCGTGCGTACGTGCGTGCGTGACTTCGCATATGCGAATCGATTGAATCCGACTCGTGGCTGTGATTAAAAATTTGTGTAAACGGTTTTGCTTCCCAAGGTACTGTTTGCAACTTCGATTACATATTTCATTATCCATAATAATATAACTGTATCACCAGTTGCATGGAATATTAATTAAGTAATTGAAATTATTGCTCTTATTTTTAACATTTTGGTTGTTTAAATTTGGATATTAAGAGTTAAATGTCATTCGATTATATAAGATACAAATTAGCAGATGACGCACAAAAGCCAACGAATTGTAATATACACGATAAGTTATCTAATATTTATTAATCCTTTATATTTAATTAAATTTATTTAGCATCGTCTGTAGTATCATTGCAATGTACTATCTTTTGATTTAGTGTATGTGTAATATTTAATATACACAGAGGTGGAAATTTATGAACTATTTAATTAACAAGTATAAGTAAAGAGAACGTCAGTGGGGACATTGTATAATTATTTTTCATATTTTACTATGCAAATACGAAAATATATTATTGACCTTGGGTGATAAATAAAATTTCGAACACGTGTTGTTGATTTTAAACCATGCATGAGTTTTATGGGAGATTATTTTTAAGTGCTTCAGTTTGGAACGAAATTTTACGTTCTAACGGTGAGTGCTTCCCGAACAGAAAATAATTATGAAGTTTAGCTGCATCGGGCGTAGTATATGTTGCAAGTCAACCGGAAATCGACGTCATCAAACCGTTACATCCGACTCAGGTGTCACTGACTGAATCTGAACAAGAAAGGGAAGCACTTAACGTTAATAAAGCAAAGAAAAAGAAAGCATGTTGCAACACAACTTACTTCTTATCCGTAAAAGAAACAAGAAAAGACATTAAATATGAATTAGAGAAATAAATGGCACTTGCACAGACTCGATCGTGAAGAAATCATCATTATAAATGGAACTTTTTATAAACATTACAACGATCATTGCATATAAACATTTATGTCAGAAATTGATTTAATTAGATCGTCGATACTTTTATATTTATTAAATTACAATAGAAGATATTTTATTAATATTCCGTTTGTAACTCTTACATCATAGCGCTATTATTTCAATCGATTCTTCGCGGAACGTCTCCAAAACCTCAGTTTTCATCCAAATATCACCGCGATGGAGATTTTATAGATGCAAATATTGAGAGTTTATAAATATCTTTGTATGTCTTTTCTATTTCCGAGTGTTGAAGGCTAACTATATCAGAAGTTAAAGTGGTTCGTGCGGCTTCGTAGTAAAGAGGCATTATCGAGAAGAGTTCATCGTAAACTTCGGAATAATAATAAAGATTGTAAGCCTTTCATCGGTAAACAATCAGTTTGGCTGTAAAGAATGACGGAACAATATTTTGATACTCGAATTTCGGATTACTATCTTTCACACCGTCGCAAAACATTTAACATCCAAAGAAAATTACTCTGACAACTCTTCGGGGTTGCAGAAACTAAATCTCAGATTTTAAATTTCCTTTAGTTGTTTAATAGTCAATATTTTTTACTGTCACCAAAAAATAAACTTCGAAACGATAATAAGTTTTATAATAACATCCATTCCATGAACTCGTGTTTCGAGTGCAGTGTTAGGTATACGTGGAAAATATAGCGTGATAAATAAATATTGTTCGAAAATTTATCATCGTTTCTGATCTCTTCAAATAGATATCAATTTTTGTTATTCTATTAGTGGATATATACACACACGTGCACAAATGCACGTGGAGGCGTCAACAGATAAATATTCCAGTTACAGAAATGAATAAAAAACGTAAGAAAATTTGTTTACGATTCAAGCTAAATTTTCTCAAAAACGAAGTTTTTAACGAAATAATTTTATTTAGTACTTTCGATTTTTTCTTTCAAATGTAATCACTGTTCGGATGCATTGCCGGTTACAGAATATCTTGCAGATGAAACTTCCTTTTACTTGTTTATCGGCTGTTCATAATACCGTAAATTCTAGGGAGAACGTTCGATTTTCGTGTCACGTTCATGTAACTTTCATGTAATATGTTTTCTGTCAGATAGCTGCAATCAAGTGACACTCGATTCCTGGAGTGAATTATTTCATCTAACCACTATCATCGGTACTCTTAATAGTACTAAACGAACTTTAGTTATATCATGATAAATATTCATCTATAATCAACACAGTAATTGTGATTCAATTATGGTTCAAAACTCATAGTTTTATAAAATTATTTTTATAATTATATATTAACCACTTCCACCCAAATAATAAAGACTTTTCAATACAGTAATAATTTTAAACTCGCAAAGCTTTAACACATACCTTAAAAAGTTACTAATGTAAAATTTTACTCCTCGACAGTTCATATCCGGAGACAATATTCTTTCATTTTATTTTATTAACTTTAACGAATTAAGAGAAATTATAAAAATTCAATTCGACTGTTTGGTAGTTTTAATGTCAGAACAAATCGATGACTACATGACGAATTCTGTGTGGTTTAACGTGAAACAGCTCACTCATGAATAAAAACATAAGACTGGTTTTTAATCAACCAGTTAGCTGTTAACTCTTCGAAAAGTTTATACCTAAACTGTGTCTCAAAATAAAGTTACCGCTGTTTTGACACAAATAACTGTCATAACACAAAACCTTGTCATTACTTCTAATTGAGAATACTCGTCGGAACAGCTGAAACTTAATTAAAAATAACAGCTAACTAGATAATTAAGAGAACTGATTAACCAAAAAAAATGAAGTGTGTACTCGACAAACGCAGGGCGAATGCATCGGAGGTATATTCTAATGAAAAATCAAATTAAAACAAAGAAGAATTGCATGTTTATCTGAAAAAATAAAAAATGTATCTTTGAAAGAATTAGTATCATTTCAAGCTTTAAGGTGATGCGTATACTCGTCAAACGCAGTTAATGGGTTAAACTCGTAGATCGTGAGATGTTGGAGGGCGGAAAGGCATTATTTACCTTTATGGTGAATAAGAGAGAATTCGAAAAAGGAATACTGACTTCGATATGGGAAGCTAGTTATAAACTCGCACACGCCGATACATTCCTCCCGAGAAAATGGTCGATTGGCGCACGGAAAACGGTGTCTCTTTCAGAGTCCCGAGTCCAATTGGCCGGAACGAATTGAACTTGTGCCAGGGTCGCGGCGCGAATAAAAAGAAGACGAAGAAAACGACGCCTGGTGCGCGGCAGGATACCCGAGGGTGTTTTCTTTCGCTTTCTTTTCGTTCCGCGAACCGACCCGACACCCGCGATATTCTCGAATTCCGGCGGCGCTCGTCCGCTCGAACAGGCGCGCGCCCGCGCGCACACGCCCGGGATTCTGAATTTTCATCTTGGTTTATGTCGGCACGTGCCATCGGGAATCGCGCGACAGCTGAATTAATTAAATTCAGAACGCGACGCCGCGGCGCGGAATTTCGAACATCTTGTACACAGCTGGGGGTGACTTTCCTCCTCTTTCGCAACGAAAACCCGTTCCACCTACGCGCGTCGAACCTTACGGAAACACGATCGATGAGGTTACACGGGTAAATGAAAAAAAGGATCGGAATAGAAATAATATTTTCTATTTTCCCGGTACGCGAAGAAAATTCGAAGGTAACGTGATTTCTAACAAGGAGGATAATGATTTTCGTTTTAGAATTTTGCCGGCGTTACGGAGAACGTGAGTGTGCATACGAATTGCAGCTATTTAATTATTGGAATTATAGTTATGTTATGGCAATGCAATAAGAATATTAGCTTCATAGGATTTTTAAGGCGAGACATGATAGTACTGAAATATTTAAAACCATTTGTCCAAAAAGGTATGTATTTTTTAATTCATTTAAACTTTAATGTAATTTAAGTTAATACATAGCAGCTAAATAAAAGTGGTAAAATTAAAATTAATAATTCTTTTAAATCATTGCTTCAGACTATTTTATGTCCCTTTCGTAGAAACAGCTTTCTGATGAAAAATGAATTACCAAATGAAGGGTTGAAGTGATATAGCTTTTACAGTGTAATAAAATAAGTTTAAATGTTAAATTTCTTGTTTCTTTCATAAATTGTAATTATTAGAAATGATCCAAACCTTTTCTGCAATGTTGCATATTACATAGCGCATATTTAAAAGTAATAAATAGATATACCTCATTTAACACGTTGACTGCGAAATAAACACTCACCAAAACTCCCATACAACCGGAACAGTTTGCTTAATAAAACAGAAACTAAAAAATCAAGATTCTTCATAACCTACTGTCCTGTCTACTGTCTACTGTCTACTGTCCTTTGTATATCTAATACATCTAACAAAATTCGGTTCGAACAAAATTAATTTTTAAGTTGATGTAAAAAATGCTGACACCCGAATTCTGCTGACGTGGCAGTCAAAGTGTTAATTTGCAATTCACGAAATCAAATGACATATGTACCCATAAATATGAAAGTGGTCCAAGTCATATTTTTATTTTTATTTTAATTTAATTTAAAATAATGTGAGGTGAAATAACTGATAAACTCATTTTTCTCAAATTTTGACTTAGGCCACTTTCATAATGATTAGCAGATATGAAAATAAAACAAATAATACACCAAAATAGTAAATTCAACGTGCAAATTACGGTTAAAATATTCAAAGCAAAATAGATAATCAATTCGATTAATCACCTTTATTAAACCCAAGAAGAGCAACAGCCCTAATGGGTTTAGCTAAGTATTTCCTGGAATAGATCTTATAAAGATGCTGAAGTTTACAATGAAAAATGTGTGAGTGAGGTGACTAGAACGTCTTATATGCAGGTGGCACGCTGTCGGGCTCGCTTATTGGCACACTGCCTGCCATGATTTTCGTCGGGAACTGCAACACCGGATTTGGATGATTCAACGAACGAAAAGAGACTTCGCATACGCTAAAGCGGTTTGGCACGCGGAAAATACACGAAGAATTTCGGGGACAATGTGCGTAACATAAATATCAGAGGAAGCGGGCTAATATTTTGTCGTGTTCAAAACAAAGGATACTATTTAAAAATGCACGAACGTCAGACTTCTGAGTAGAAGTAAAAACGCGTGCGCAATAAAACGCGGGCGAAAAGAATACTGTTAATGGCAGCGAGAATTTTGACCGCGTCGCTAGATCAATTCTTGGGAAATTTTTGTCTCGATTCTTTGTAACGTGCAAACCTGTTTACACATGATATTTTAAATTGCAATCAAAATTATTACCACATTGAAACACATATATTTACGAAAATATCTTTAACCATTCGCAGTACGTTCTATTAATAGCAGACTATGAACTTTATGTGCCTATAAGCACGTATGTATCTAATAGAATAAAATCAACAACAATAATTAGCTGAAGTTCTTAAGTTTTATGCACAATATAAATAAATTCATTTTTAACACTTGGTTTCATAAGTGGCCCAAAAGGATTTTTAAAGGGATTCTTACGTGTAAAAATTTCAATAACATAATAACAGGTAAAAATGAGTCAAGCTTTTAAACTTTTTATACAAATAAATTTCTTGTTATCATATGGCTTCGTGAATTGCTCCAAAAATCTTTAAAAAAATTTTGTATAATGATAAAAATTGAATATAATAATCAAATTTAATTCGCTATAAATAAAAGAAATAAGTAAGCAGGATACGGTTTACTGTTGCTTCAGAGATAACTTCAGAGTCAAAGTATTAACGTTATCGCGCGAAACGTAACACAGCAGAGCGAAGAGTGAGTAGGTTCCACGAAAATAAATACTTCAGCAGAACGAAAACTTTCGAGTTTCGATTTCAGCACTCAATTTTTCGGGAACCGTCTTTCTTGGCAAATTAGGACAGGATGCGAATAAGGAAAGCGTCAAAGAAAAAGAGGCAACCGCATTCCGTTTCAGCGACGTTATTTGCACGAGAGACGCAACGCGTCTCGGTGCAAACAACCGATAAACATGGGCGATGCTTTGTCATCGCAATGTGGCAGAAGGCGTCGTTGGGTTTATTTGCGAAACGATAAGCTGCCGCGACACGCTGAGATGCGTTCACGAGACTCTTTCACCGATTTTTTTTTCGGTCAAGACTGACTTAACGAGAGTTTCACCTTCAAGCACATTAGAATGATAAATAAAATAAAAACTGTTCTCCTCAAGTCTGATTTAGCGCCTGTTATTAAATGTTTGTAAGGAAAGTATACATATATTGGAATAATAAAAAATATATAGTTAGAGAATCTGCATTAATTAGTTTTATAAACAAAATTTTTGTTTCAATGTCAATGGGATCTATTTTATGATACTCGATATACGTTGCAATTGCAGCTGATGATGGTTTAAGGATTAAAGAATAGCAAATTTCTAAAGACAATTGACTTTTCGATCTGTATAACTTAATATTATTAGAAAATAAGTGAATGTATAGTAAAAAATATTATTTTAATACATATCTATCATTGTTCGAAAAAATTTGTATGTATATACACCTACGACTGCCTACTTATCCATAAAAGCTTGTCTGTGATTAAAACAATCAACAGAATATGCATATATACGTGTATAATGGATGATGGAAAGCTAGAGATAAACTTCAATTGTACTACCTAACAAATTTCTAATTAATCTTGTGGGTAATTTGTCGTGTTATTAGGTCGCTCCACGCTCAGCGGTAAATTTCACGAAATGGTGCACTTCGTGGTATTTTCATGAACGGAAAACAACGGAAAAATTGCAAAAAACAATTTCAACATACAATTTTTTTCTACTAGACATCAGTTGCTTTAGTAACGTTTATAATAGTTGAAAAAGAATTTATAAGAAGACACTACCTCAAAATAAACTTGGTATAATTAAAGCATAATAAGCCAGTTACTCTTTTCTATAATAATTAACAATTAAAAATACTTCTAGAATCTAATAATATTTTGTAAAAAAACTCCAGGCAAAATGCTTTCAAAGGAAACGTTATTTTATACCGGCGTTTAAAGAATTTATATAAGAAATAAATGTATTGCCTTTAAATTGATATTCATACGAACCAGCGTTAATTTAATATTAGCGAAGCCCGTATACCAAAAGTTTCATCGGGTAATCCGCCATTTTGCGTGCGACAAACTAATGGTTACCTCTCAAGGCATCACACTACCAACGAGTCGCCCGTACAATGTAACCTTTGCACTCTGCCATCTAAAAATGCGAACGGTTTTGTACTCTCGCGGCTTTCTTTTCGGGGAAATGTTTCTAAAGATAGAGGGCATTCTGTAACCTTTTAACACCAACATGGTCGCCGTTCGCCCTCGGCTCGCTGTATACGGCCCTAATTTGTCGCGACGATTCGAGGATCGGGCAGATTCGCGTCAATCACTTTTAATTGTCGTGAACATCTGCGCGATGGTACGGCTACACACGTAGCCAGGCAATTGTACTCAATGATAAACAATGAACACACAACCAGGATAAAAGGCTCGCGTGCCTTAACTTTATCCGTCGATTGTTATCGTTTACTCTCCGAGGAATTTGTTCTCTGTTGATGCTATAAATCTGTCGTACATTCATCGCGAACATTAAAAGTTTTGTTTGGAATCATTAAAAGGTAATTTTTGAAAAATACACGCCGATACTGTTTACTCCATCTTTATTTCCACAAGAAGATTACTCTGTTGTACTTAGAAAAACATGATGCAATTCTCTAAGAGTTTTACCAATAAGAATTACTATGCTAAGCTGATACTAATATCAAATTGTTTAATCAAAACTTAATAAATTAAGATACTATCAACGATTCCAGCGATAATTACTATTACTATTTGAAATTGAGGAAACTTTTATATCAACATTTTCACACTTAGCAATATTAAAACTTTAAAATAATACAAGAATGAAATACTGAAAAAATTCTCTACGCATCCAACAATACAAATCCATTCCTGAAGGTACAAAACTCTATTTTTAACATTCTAATACAATCACATTATCCCAGACGACTAAAACATTCAATGCTTACAACCATTGAATCCACAATAATAACGAACGAAGTTTACAAATCAATCGAGCAGTGTAAACTAAATGCCATCCTATTTCCGAGCACATCACTTATCAACAATCCATGCAAGAAGCAACAACAAACACAAAGAACTATCGGTTTCATTTGCCAAAGAACAGACACCGGCATCAAGACATTCTATTTTACTCCTTCATCATGTTTTTCTAAATATAAACCCGACCGTTGCCATTGTATCAAGAATCCCAGAGAATCCGGTGCCTCCTGCAGATACGATTTCCAGCGAGCTCGAATCATCGAGAACGTCGAACCGCGCGACGAAGCCCTGGCCATGGAATCCGTCATCGATCAGGGACCGGCCGCGATAACAACGGGTGTCCCGAAATCGTTTGCTTACCGGTTGATCGAGAGTGCCGCATGTTCACGCGAACGTGTGCCCGGCGAGGCACGATGACGATTCCTGGTCCCCAGTGTCCATCGTAGATCTCGATGTCGCACGAGGAGGGCACCGATACCCGGCAATGTCCTCGGGAGGTCTCCGGCTCAAGGTCACGTCGTCGCCGGACGAGTTTACGAGTCACGAAACGCAACGTTCACGGGCGGGACGCCGGGCGTGGCGTTCGCCAAAAAATTCTATCGTGCACTGGGCACCGGCCGAAGGAGAACCGAGCCGATGCGGACCGAAGAAACGCGGTCGGTTCGCGGATCAGGAATATGATGCCACCTTGGTGAAAGCCTTCGCGAAGAAGAGGCTCCCTTGCCGCACCGAGTGCCGCTCCCGCTAAGCGGAAGATTATCTAAATAGACTCCGTGCTACCACAGAGCGAAGAGAGAGGGAGAACGGGACCGCGGGGAGAGAGAGGATCCCGAAACGAGGTGGTATTTATACGTCGTGTCTTTTGGAAAGCCAGTGGATGCCGAGACCAGGAACCATCCCTCTACGCGGCTGCTCGGGGAAGAGGACCGAATGCCTTCTTTAATGTTTATTGTCTTGGAAATTGACCTTCTTTTTGCTGCAACTCGGGATTAGCTACGATGATAAATTAAGAAGTTCGTTGATTTCGAAAGTGAAACTATATATTTTTCTAAATTGTTTTTTCAACTGAAACTAGGAATAGATTTGGAATATAATTTTGTATGGTCTGGTTTGGGGTAGTTTGGAATAATAAATTAGTTTCTTTTGGTTTAGACGGTGAAAGTATAGATTTATTTGAATACTTTCTTCAATTTCTGTAATGCTCAAGATGGACTTTAAATATAGTTTTATATAGTTTGATTGGGAAAACTTTGGAATTATAAATTAACGACGTTCTTAGTTTAGAGATAAAACTACAGATATTTTAAAATACTTTTTTCAGTACCTGCAGTGAAATGTATTCTGTAGTAAAAGATATGAAAGTTCGAATGTGTTGGTATCGGCAATGCGTAGGTAGATGGAACGGCAGTGCGACAGTTGTCATACAATAAATCCACCCTTTCAGTCGTTGTTCGTATTGACAATTGTTTCTCTGTTATTTGTGTTCTAAGCTTCATACTTGTATTTTTTCAGAATTTTCTATGTAGGCAACTTTATTTTATTTTAGTGAAGTATATATGGAGTAAGGTTATAGAAGTCCTTTGAAAGAAACAATCGGAAATTCACATGAGACTATTGCAAATATTTTGAAACTTTGTAAAAAATCATGTATTGAGTCATGTAGGAGGGAAACGCATGCGTATGCAGGAACAGTTACAAAGAAATCTTCAAGAGTAATTGGTATGCAATGGAAGCTGCTAAATGACAAGGCGCTGGGAGTCATTAAACCAATTGTTGGCACGATGGCTTAGCACATTCGCACAAAATGGCAATGAATCCTTGAACTCATTGATATGTATGTATCCGTTCTTCGAGACATTCCCATCGTGAAAAGAATCAGTTGGTATTACAATGTATTTGACAGCAACAATACTCAATTAAGAATCCATTTTAATATTGACATTAACGTAGAGAATGGATATCAGTTAGAATTTCTTAAGGCCTCAAGATATCAGAATAGGAAAAGTGTCATAAACACCTGATCATTTATCTTAATGTCAACAGCAAAACTTTAAACACATTTTTCTCGAAACATAACTTTTCGAGCTTGTCTTAAAAATTCCTAAAAATATTTAAAATACGAAGAACACATACTTCAAAATGTCATACTGGAATTCTGTATTGCTACTTTAAATCATGCAAGAGAGGTGAATATTTATTACTAACCATTGCTGCATGATTTATTGAAGTGTATCAATAATACATTCCGCGAAATATCCTATACCATGTGCGTATCGCTTAAGCCGCAGTGAATGAACGAGATTCAACGAGTATTGTTTTATAACTTAACCACGCGTTCTGGTCAATTGATACGTACTTTTGAAGAGATGCCTAACAAATTTATGCAAAGGCACATTCCGACAATTTTAAGCATGAACTACCATATAATTCCTTTTTATGAACCATATGAGTAACAAAAATAAAACGGAACAAATAAACGATCAATAATGCAAAGATCGTGGCTCAGCGTCTTAAATATACCCTACCATTAAACCTAACTATAAAATCTTAAGTTATTACCGAAGGTACTATATTATGACTTTTTTATTTGCCCTTGAACATAGCTGCAAGAATATTCCAGCTATAGGAAGAAAATTAGAATTATCGTATGAGTAAATAAATATAGCTTCGCGAGGCCATCCACATATACGCAATTCCTAGATCATTGGGGATTACGCCTGAAAAGAAATGATAAAGCCAGTGACGCGGGTCTTCGATAAATTGATTCTTCACGCACGACTAAACAGGATACCTTGCTAATGATTACCACGAAATAATTCACTATAGAAACAGATTTATATTACTATGTCCATTACTATAAAGAAGTTTTCCATGCCCATAAATAAGAAAGATTCATTCGACCCGTTCGCAATATTTTCGCGGGCTATAAATAAGCGTGCACGAACCACTCGGAGAATGAGAAAACTTACCTTCACGCTGATAATCGAATACAGTTAAACGATGCCGATAACGAAAATTGAATATTTATTTAAATATCTCCACACTTGTCTTGACGCAGCTGCTGAAACTAATTGTTTCGCCAGTCATGCGGAATTCCTCCATTAATGGCGTAATGGTGACCATCATTGTGGATTAAAAAATGTGAATGCCAAGAAATTTATGAACGACAACTGATAATATGATTTGGACTCACAAGACAAAGGAATATATACATAGAGAAATTCAATTTTCTCTAAAGTTTGGCGAAAATTTAATTAATAAAATAATAATAAAATAATAATATAAAATAATCTTACGGAAATAATATTATAATGGCATAGATAAAATATCTTTCCTTTACAAGATAAGTATTTCCAAGATAAATTTAATAGAAACTGTCTTAATTTCAATCTTAACATATCGCACATATAATATTTCCATTCGTATCAATGGTAATTCGATTATCAAGGTATTCAGGTAATATCTAGCAACTACTCCATTTACGTTCACATCGTTCTACAAAAACATCGAAAACTAATAATGTACTTAAACTAAAATCCATTCGTCGAATATGAATGTAACACTCTCTTTCCCTACCGTTCCTCTTTACCAAAAATGTGCACCATCATTTTTACATTTCGATCAAAATCAACTAATCCAGACTCATATTAAAACAGAAAACAAACAAAGACACGCGTAATAAAAGATTAAAAACATTACATTTCTACAAGCTCCATGCAAGTCGAAAAAAAAGTGCACGTCGTCGAACTTCTGCCCACGAAAATTGCGCACAGAACGGAGCGGTTCGTGCGCCAGCCACTTTCTCGTCCCCCGTTCCACGCGTTCTTTTATCATCGCGGGGATCAAGATTCGTCCTCGATTTTCGCGCGATTTATATCCCCCCGGTGGAGACCTTCTATGAAACGGGAATCAAAAAACATCGGCACCCGTTACGGTTCGTCGTTTCGGTGCGGCCCGTAATGGGCCACGGCTAGAAAAGGCCCGAGAAACATCGCCGCGGCTCGGTGCGAGGCTGCACGGGATTTCTTAGCACAATGCCGATTTCTTTCCTCCCCGGCGACGAGCAGCGAAGAGCAGCCGGGCTTCCGGCATTGCCGAGATTACCGGCGAACTTCAACTTTCACCGATCGATAAAAAATCAAGATCTTTTCCGTTCAAACAACGGCCTCGAGCTATACGGGACGATCGGAACATTATATTCATAAATAGCGGACCAACATGGTCCATTGTACTTTCTCATACGGTTATCGAAGCTGCACTCGTTCGCCAGACGGATACGGATCGTGATTATGGTACACTTTACCGGAGTACGACTTAGCAGGTGGAATAGCTTTTTTTACATCGGCGGACTATTCGCAGTGATCCCGAGCACGGGACGTATCAGAGTCTGAAATGGGCTTGGTCTCATTCGAATTGCCAATGGAAAAAGGATACTGTACCCGAGTGTTTCGATCCGACGTTTTCATGATTATTCCGTTTAGTTGGGATACCTGTCCAGTCATTCGTAGTGAACTAATAGTTTACTCTGTAATTGCAATTTTGATGTTTGACGGGTTCTGTTGTGGTTTTCTTAAATCTGCGACAGTTGTTTAGTGTTTTATGATAATCTTTGGGAACTTAATATTTTATGATGATAAATAAGTATTGCGATTGTTAATTAAATTTACGGTACTAAAGTATCTAAGATTTAAGGTGTATTGGAGCACACTATATTTTTTATTGTTATCTGATATTTTATTTTTATGTTAAGTTTTAAAGGGGCGATATTTTTAAGAAAGATGTTCTTTCCGATTTTGGAGTCTTAGCGATGGAATTATTGTTCCGTACTTTGATTGCTCTATGTCTACCTTGAACTATCTTAGGGTAAACATCAAACAGTTCTCTTAAAACGTAAAAATAAAATGTCTGTAGATCCACTCGTATTTGTGTAAAGTCCTGTAGTTTACGTTGATATGAAAACGGCAGAAGTTAAAAACCGTCGACGTATATATTCGGTAAATACGTTCGTTACGACTACCGTTGTAATAATTAAATATAAAGGATTCTACTGTACAACTTCTGTATTCCATACTTTCTGTCAACGTAAATACAGGTGCGGTGAAATCCTTGGAGAATAAATATTGGAATAAAAATGTTATTCGATGCGAAAGCAAACAATGCGAGTCAATAGTGGACGTGGAGATAAAAAATTAAAAGGCTCCCCGTGTGTATTAAAGAATGCCGTACAATAAGTACTCACTCCTGCGAGGGTTTGAAAACGCTTCCATCGATGTCATCTACATAATCCCAGACAAGAAAATATTCCCGTTGAACGGACGTGCGGGTATCCATAACAAGAACTTTGTTAAATCAATGGTATTTTGTTCACAGGAGAATGATTACCGACAGTTTAGCGAAACACGAGCCGCAAGACACAACGCCGTCACGTCGCGCATCGAAACGGAAATTTTTCTTATTCTCTCCGCGGCCGCATCGCGTGTCGTACCGAAACGATCGTTGACTCGATGCCGTTCAATCGCGTACATTACTCGACACCGAGCCACCACAGTTAACGATAATGAACGTTCTTCAAATCTAGATGATCCACTTCTATCTGCCTGTTCCTTTTCGATTTCGATTCGATCCTCTTTCTCGAAATGATCATGGAATTCATTAGCAGGCTCGAAAAGGGAAAATGAAAGGAGGAAAAAAAGAGAAAAGAAAAGGAAAAGGTAATATGATTCTATCCTACACCGACGGAGAGATTAATCAAAAATCTTTGCTCGCCAAGATTAGAGAATTCGCTTATCGCTTATTCATGTCTGCCGTGTAGTGTTATCGGAAGAAAAATAATATTATCGTGATACACAGCAAAATTCATCGATTGCTTTGTTCCGCGGACGTTAGAAAATTAAAGAACCTTGTCATCCCAGCGTTTGGACCGCTTCTATCGGCGGTCTTAAAGTCGATGTGACTAGATTGGTAAATAACGGGTCCGCTTTTGCATCGGGAGATCACGTATCAACCAGTGGTATTCCTCAGGATCCTCCGGCAGCGCCGGATCACTTTTCTCCGATCTTAATTAATCACGAATGCATTCGGAATTAAACCGCGCGGAATGCGACGGCACGACGACGGGGCGACGACGACACAGGAGCACTTTCACTTGAAAACTTTTTTGCGGCGCGCGATCAATTTTCGTGCCTTAATTGATCTGCGAGGAATCACTCGAGGCGTTGATAGCGCGTGGAACGAAGCATTGCCCGGCGACGTTCCGCCGTGGAATATAAATATTTTCCTTTTCGTCGGGTCCGCGCACTGTTTCTTTTTATCTGAATCGGCGGTGCGCGCGGCGTATCGCTTTATCAGTTCACGGAGAAATGACACCGCGAACGTTCCGATTCGCTCGGCGAACCCTCGGGTGCCCGCGACGGAAACATTAATCTCGCCGCGGTCGTACGCGGAATTGCGTTCCGTGTAACAGTAGCGGCGTTAAAGACGCTAATACGAGCCGCTCGGGCCCAGTCCCCACGTCGAGAGAACTCGGCCGTCCCTTTCGTTCCCCGGGGAACGATTAATTGATTAATTACGCGCGCGCGAGAGCGCGGAGTATCGTATCGCCGTTGATCAACGCGAAATCTTTGCTTTCTCCTCTCAGCATTCGAGCTTTCCTACGGCGAGGAACGTTCGCGCCGCGATACCCGCACGGTCGATCGTCGTCCGCTTGAGCCACTCCGCGCGTCCACGCCAGGCGAACGAAACTTTTGACAGATGTTCGCGAACCTCGACGCGCTTCAGACCGTTTCCGTGCGCACGGGAACCAGCACAAGGTTAACGAAGCCACTGAGTCACGGAACGTGTCAACACACCAACGGAAACCACCCGGCTGAAATTCACTGTCGCGCGATCCACCAGCGGAGCCCCGTAAATCCTGTTCTCGATCATCTGTACAAGGGGGACCCGCGTGCGTATCTCCACAGCTTCGCGTGGACCGCCCGATCCGGTGTTTGTCCCGGTCCCCGAACGATCGGGGCTCGATCGTCGTCGTCGTCGTCCGCGACGGGCCTCACCAGGACTCGTTCAACAGCGCGCGATCGCCCGGATGGATCGTAGGCACGCGCGCGCACGAGAAAATGCAGGCAGCATCGGCGGCCAACAAGTGCGCTCTACGGATCCAGACGTTGGGACCGCTCGGCGACGCTCAACCGTTCTGGTGTAATCGAGGCGGTACACACGACCGATGCGGTTTCATGGTAGAGCGAGAGAAAGAGAGAGAAAGAGAATAAAAAGAGAGAGACAGATGTAGAAAGAGAGAGAGAGAGAGAGAGACAGAGAGAGAGGAGGGAGGAGAGAGAAGGGGGTTACATCAGATCACCGAGACACGCCGCTGGTTTCCACGGTGAGATGACACACACCGATCGAGAACGGATATCTGGTGTAACGTTCGTGCGTTTGGGCCGTACGCGTGGACGCCGACGACGACGAGTTCGAGACCAACGAATGGCCGTCCGGATCCAGCTGGGCACCACGAAGCTGGCCCGATTCGACGCGAGAGACCATGGCGTATGCGCGCGAGCCAAGCCGGACCCGACGGACGGCACGAACCGGCGCGAAGGAAACCTTCGACGTCGCGAGAGAGCGTGTGCAACAGAGAACCCGAACCGGGGCCCAATCTCACTAGAGGGGACCTCTATAGCGCCTTTCTCTTAACTCCCGCGACCGCTGGCTACACGTACAACTGCCGACCGAGAATTCCTCGGCTCGCTGGTACGTTGTACGAACGCTTTTCGTTCGTGTCCGCTGCCAAATGGTTTTCTTTTAACACATTGGGAAGAGTTTACTTTGGAGTCTAGGGCTTTGTGGAATAAGAATTAATTTTGGAAACAAACGGAGTCGGATTCGCGGGACATCGTGAGAATACAGCGGTTTCTATTAGTGAGTAACGATACGTATTGTTTATTCTTGGTCGACTGGTTCGTTGGAATTTTGACTTGACGATTTTGGTTTGGCGGGAATGAGTGGTTTAAATGTTGATTGTATGTGTAAACTGCTATGCGATTCTTTTGGTATTTGTAATGTTGATTGTAAGTTTCTTTTTGCTCTTATTGAGATTAATGTATTGAGGTAAATTTTCGTAGTGTTAAGTATAAGAGAAGTCAGAGGAGAAGAAATTGGGAGTCGTCGGCATGAAAGGTTGTTTCCGCTATATCACGTTTCTGATAACTCTGATAGCTTGATCATAAGTAAACACAGAAAGATAGAATAATTATCTTTGAATTCTGTAATCGTATTTTTGAGAAATATTATATTCTTGAATAAAACGAAAAAAAGGGAAATTTGCTCCACGTTTGTCTTATCATTTATTGTGGAATTGCAAATTTATTCAATTCCAAAATTAATGCGGTCCCCTGTGTGTTCTGTTTTAAATTAACTGTATGATATCGCACAGCGTTTTGCTCGTGTAGATTCAACATGAAATGTGATGTTGTTCGAACAACTTTTTGCGAACCGATTCCTTTCCCGCAACGTGCGTTGCGTTAACCCGCCTGAAAAGCGAAATGCCTACGGACAAGTTTAATTACACTTCACTGATTTATTCCACGCATCTTAAAATTTATAGCCGGCGACGTGAGCGACATTTCATCCGAAAGTTTTTCTTGCGACTGGCGCATGGACGATGTTTGTTTAACAAGCTTCACTACAAATCTTTAATTACATCGTGACTCATATAGAGGAAACATTTTGTGGAACAATTTCAAATATTGCTGTCAGAATTAACTGTATTTGTGAGATTCGTTCTTTAATTACACTGATATATCTCCATAACTATGATATATCTCCGTATTACTAATGATTACCTCTTTGTAGGTATACCTTACTGATATTTCATGATTTTTTTAGTTTTCCATAAGCTTTATTACTAATATTGTTTCCTCATTAATTAACATAATCGTTTCATTCTGTTATCTTCACTTAAGAGGACATTCGACATTTACTTTTCAGTGAAAAACTTCGTTCCAACTTTCGAAGCACTATTGAAACTATTATTTCTGTATTCCATAACCGTTGATAATTTAATCAAATAATTTTCAGAATAGAAGAAAATCGCTTAATCTTATTCATACGTTCAAATCGCCATATTTCAAGCTTACTATTTATTACAGCAAGGTAATGCATATTGACTTATTGCGGCTATATTTTTTTCTTTTTATGATAGTACAGGCGAAGTCATGTACCGGCTATTCAATGAAAACCTATTGGTGTAGCCTTTACTAACTATATAACGGCAACGCCACGAGTCTTACACCATTCACGAGGTCGATATATGCTTTCAAGAATGAAAACTGCTGCTTCCAACCGACACCTAAATTGAGATCCAGTTTAAGGTTAATTCACACTTACCTAACGTGAAATCTACCACACACACTATCATAGTATGCACCACTAATATTATTCTACTTTTAATACACTTCACAAAAAAATCACTCAATCCACTAAATCTTAAAATATTTTATACATTCACTCATTATTATCTCACAACTAACAACAGTACACCAATACCTATACATATTCCTTGTAAAGATATCAACAAAAGTCATAGCTATATTTTAACTTCACATAATCAAGCAAATGGCTGTAAGTAATAGGTAATGTTTGAAAAAATATATATCGCTTAATTTAATCATAATCTGTCCAAGTGTGGACTACGCCTTACAGTCTCGCCCTCTAGAACTGCCAACATGGTGGCAGACTATCTTAGAAAAGGATAGAGAGGAACAGTGTAATGGAGCAAGACAGAGGATTTTGATGGTCCGAGGTATTGAGAGGAGTTCCACGCATTCATACTCACATATTTATAGCTTTTGGACTAGCCGGCTTTGCGGGACTACGAAACGCATCTGCTGCTCTAAGATTGGCGCGTTACTACAGAAGGTATCCGTGCTTCCTTACTGTATTCTGTGTGGCAACGTAACGTTCGCCTCCTCTCAAGAGAGTAACCACGGGTGTAATATCCTTTTTATACCAGATATTCCCATAGAGTACCTTTCATATTAGGTATTTTTGCAGTAATCAGGTATAAATTTCTCTTGTTCCATCATGAAATCCTTAGAACATGTGCACGAAGAAATTACTACTCCCACATTGTTCTACTGAGTACTTGATTATCCGAAACACTTCATAAAATGATTACATCGCTTGAATAAACTTGTCAATTCACACTGCAAAATGCTCATTTCACAATTAAGTGTAAAAATAATTTGTAGAATTAAAAATTCCAATTTCTGATATTTGGAAAGATTAATAAATAAAAGCGCTTTATTTTCGAAACATATTCCCCCGGCCTTAGAAAGTTCGGTCGAGGGTGGATACAACATAGTGCCTTTATGGCGGAAGCAATATTTCATAATATATCATATATATATGTATTAACATAGTTAGACGTTCGTCTGTGGCTACTTTTAAATTAAATTCATTAATTTCATTTCCAATATCCTTGTATCATCCCGGATATTATAATATATTTTACTTGAAATACGCCATTATATTTGGTATTCCCTAATATAGAAATATAATAAAGGAGGTAATTTAAATGTATTACACAATCGCGTTACCGTTACACTGTTTCCTTCGTCGAACTATTACACAAATGTATTCTATTGAGTCCGTATTACGCAGTCCAAACATTCCCACGACGAAAACAGTGAGTACATTATGGTGATACCCAATAATTTTATTGTCTCGAAGAATGATCCATCCATTACGAAGTGCGCTATTGTGTTCGATGACTATAGGAATTTAAAACCATCGAATAGATTACACAGCGTTCCGCTGAATTGTATAGCGGACTCCTGGTATTCCAATAGTAAGTTTCTAGAATAAGATGCAGCCAGCGTTCGGAACAAATGCGTTGTTTCCAATTAGATCGCTTAGAAAGATGATTTTTTCGCTTCCAATTAAAGATTATAGCGTCTTCTGTGTGGGTTTAGAAAGTTAACGAATTCTTCTATCTGCATAGTTATCGCGTTTATAACTTCATTGTTTCACGAGCTCCGAAACCGTAAGTATCGGCGTGTATGCAATTAGATCAGAGATCCCTATCCTTATATTCCAGCTAACTTTACGCGGCTTAACATTCAACGCATTCAACGGGAGTAGTTTTTTCCCTTCCATGACTGCATTATCAGTCGCAGATCTTATCTGGTTTCAGGCGGTTTATTTTCTTTTGCGGTACCAAAATGGCTGCTCGCCGCGGAAACCGCAAGCAGGTAATTCGAAACCATTGAACTACATTTTCTACGGGTTAATCACCGACAATGCTCGGCTCTCGCTAATACGCGTATATTAACTGCAATATTTTTAGGCCCGCCTTGTCAAGGTACGCTTTTTTAAATTGCCATATTCTTCCGTCATTATCCGCCGTCATCGATGGTTGGGTAATACGCAAGATGTAACATTTTCTAGAAATTCTTCTTTACGTTTATAGCAACAATCGAGTCTTAAGTTATGAATTTAAAAATGTGTACATTTTCTTTAGTTAATTTGTAAATAAAATTACCAGAAATACTTCCTTTTGATTATTCGAGGTGTAAGCAGTTTTGATAACGTTAAAATTGAATTTATTTCATGCTGGATTTTTGTATGATCAATGTGTCATCTATATGGAACGTCGTCATCTAATAGACAGAATGATTTAAGAAATAATAAATCCAGAAAGATCCGCACATCTGCTGTTTGAAACAGGCGGCATCGTGACCCGCTTACAAAGTGGAGGGGATTTGGACGCCGACTCGGCGCCATTATCAGTAGACTTACTGACGCGTGTATAGCACTACTTGTTAGACGAGAGGTATTTTCTAAACAGTTGAAAGGTTCCAATCTCGGTGAGCGTGGTCCAAAGATATTGTAAAACGGAATTCACTTTGAATCGACTTTTTCTAACAGTCGTAAGTAATCTATCTGTACAAAATTAAATCATAAAATGCTTCGTGACTTACGCAGCAGATCAAATAATCCATTGATTTACAATACATCTCTTGTTTAAAATGTCTTTGTACCATGTTGAAGATCATTCAAGCGATTATATGAACTGATCAGTTCAACAAACTTATATCACTTAATACTTAGTTTCTAGATGAAACTGCTTCTCACTTACTTCTGAATAAGTTCTTTTTCTTGTAATTCCAGTGTTCTTCTTAGTTAGTTTTAATACTTTTAAAGGTGAATATTTGAAAGAACGGAAATTCGAATTTAATGTAACTTGAACTTTATAAGTTTAAATTGATTCACGGATATTAATTTCGAATTTCTCGTCTACGGTAACTTCTGGTATTCTAGTTTATTATGTGCTTACAGTTGGTAGACCTGTTGCATGTCGACGCCCAAGTATTTAATTCACTATACAATAACAAGTGGGTGTTGTATATCAGTTGGAAAATCCTCATTTATTAATGACTAATGGGAAGCATGTAAATTTGTTTCAGCTTAAAAATGGCTGTTTTGGAGTCCTGTTGGTCACCTTTTATCTGGACAAATAGTGTCAAATCAGGATGCAAAGCCATTGCATTTTATACAATTGTATGTACTCTCACATTAATTTTATTTTCTGTATATTATATTATACACTTTCATAGAATAAATTAATTTTCTATTATTTTGTTCACTGCTTCTCAATATATTTTTTTTTCTCAGGCAATTAGTATAATACTGATTACTTTAGTTTCTTACCAATTGACTGGAGGAGATTCATCTCAACTATATAATCCTTTATTTGAAGCTGATGTCAGAGGATGTAAGTTGTAACATATATTAATCATAACATGCACTATATGTATCATTTTTTAGCTATGCAAGTTGTTGGAGGCTTTTTCATTTTTTATTTCCTTATGCTTATTATATCTGCACTATTAATGGTGTATGGCATAAGAGAAAGAATACGAGGGTGGTTGCTTCCATGGCTTATATTCTGGTTCATTGCGTGTCTCTTCCAATTAGTGTTTGGACTTTGGCTTGTAGGAGGATATTATATATATGTAAGTTATTCTGTATTTCATAAATACTTCTTAAGAATCTATGAAGTTATGCATAAAAATTGTTTTTATAGCTTGAGGCAACATTTGCAGCCATGTGTGACTGGCTTTGGATGTCGTATAATGTAAGTGTATAATAATCTTTTAACATTTTTTTCTGTTTTATCACGTAGTTACAATCTCTCCTTATATCTTCATTTTGCTTACAGATATACTGTTGGTTGGTTGTTCTGTCCATGTATAAAATATTTGAGAAACTCCAATCTCCAAATATTGAGCTTCTATGGCCCTAAGTACTCGCTTAACAACTTACGAGACATAGGGTACATTGATTGGCACCAAAGTAAGATACAATGTTTTTAGAGATGAATTTATCAGATTTTATTTTGTTTACTTTTATAAAAAATAGACACATAAACATCATTATTTACAATAACATAAATCAAACAAAAAACATAATTATTTGCCATGTTTAACGTTTATTATTATTTATTTCAACATATAGAATACTATTGATATTATTAACACATAAGTACCATACTTAAGTGTCATTAATGTACAATTAATCCCAAGTCATGAAAGTCTGGGACTTTTATATTATAACAGAAGACTGATAATGGTCTAAGAAAACATCCGTCCAAATTTCAAAGATCTATATACTTCTCCTGATAAGCATATGCAACAGAATTTTGTAGTTGGTTGCTTTACACAACCAAAAATGCATGTACGTCTAATAAATTTTTGTAAGAAATGTAACTATTTCAGTATTCAATAATATTTTTAGGATATTTTTAATAATTAAAATACATAACAAAGGTTAGTACAATTTATGCTTAAATTTAATATATTTTACTGACTCGACAAAAAATAATATTATGTAAGTGCAAGTATCGGAAATCTGAATGAGATTAGTCGATATGTAAAATAATGAGAAAGAAGGTTATAATATATTGTAAAATGAAAAACAATAAAGTACCACGTAAGAATAATTAACAAGATTAAAAATTCTATAATCCCACTTTACAAAATGATGCTTACAGTAATATAAAATTTCACATTTTGAAATGATACAAGAGTTTATATTTTACCCGATTAACGTCATAAAAGAATACGTTACCAAATGATTCGTGATGAATACAAGCCCCGATGAGGAATGAAAGTAGACCTAATATTCAATGTATTTTCATGATTCAATTTTCTGGATACCATTACCATTTTCGCGGATCTTAAGTCTGGATAGTAGTGTAACCCAGCTTAACTTCATTACCCCATTTGTTGGAACGAATGTAACACAGACTTAAGATATGTAATACCACGTGGTATAGGTCACACGTATATGCAGTATACTATATTTCATATTTTCAGAAAGACAGTATAACAGAATGAAAGATGATCAATTTTATATGTATTTATATTATGTATGCAAAATAATTTACTAACTCCCTTTGTTTTCTTTTCATTCGCGTATTTATTTAATACACATTAACGGGCACGGTTTGAATACATACGCAACACATATGACGTGTCTGTGCATTTAAGTATAGGTGGCATAGAAATTTTTAACATACATGAACATATTATGTTTGATACATAAATTATATGGTTATAAAAGAATTTTCTATAGAAAAATGTAGTAAGTAGATAAAATGAACTAAATAATCCAAGATTGCATCGTATTTACTGATTCTTATTTTTTTCATTTGAATATATATGAATTATGTTAATGTAAAATCAAGTAACGTTTATTTATAAATAAGTGAACAGATATATGCATACGTAATTATTTAATGGAATAATTATTCATACGTTAATTGTGGTTACGATCAAGTATTTTGAAAAAATTCAAATTCGCACCGTTAAAAAACAATCTCAAGAGACATGCTGACTGAAAAAGCGAATCGTTTGAATAGTTTCGTTACCAGCCTCGATGAATTTCGTGCAAACCTAACTCCTCAGACTCCACAGTAACGTAATTTTTCAAGTCGGCAACACTGCAAAAATTGGCTTCCCAGGCATACACTTTATATGTTGCAATCTTATATAGTTCAGTAGTTGACCGTTGGATTTAGATAGAGTCCGCTAATGCATCGGGGCATTTTTGACTCTGTCGGTATTTCAGAACTGTGGCATATCGATCACCACTGACCACGTGCTTTTGCGCGAAAGCATCCCTTAATCGTGTTCGCGAGTTCCGTATTGTATCAATCAGTGCGGTTGTTCGATTTCTTTTTTATTCTCGTGCGTCCGTAATTATACGTCGTAGTGTGTTATAAAATATTGAGCATGGCTTTACGATATTTCACAAGTATCCCTATTTATGTTGTAGAAAGACACGACGATGTATTACCGTTTATTTATCGCTGCCTGAGTTCTAAGTATCTTCCCTTCGAAGGGAATACATTTATACACTTGAGCTCCCACCCTGATATGGTCCTTCCGAAGGAAATGCCTGCAGATACCGTGTGGGAAAAGGAAGAACTATACAAAAAAGTTAGTTTAGAGAGCTGGATACTGCCGTCCGTGTATGCTGGTCATCTCAAGCACCTGATCTGGGTCAAACCACCGTGGTCAACTCAATTGCCCGAAGGCGTCATTAGCTTTGTGATCGGCAAACATAAGGAAACCGGGAAAATAAGAATGACCTGTACCGAACCCTACTTCGTCAGCGAAGGCCAATATGGCCCAGTGGACGAGCTAGAGAATACGCGCGAAATAACCCTACATGTCATGACTATTGGCAACTTTATCGAAGAACCGGGCAAGAGCGATGATTTCGCGACTGTCGGCGCCGTCATACGCCAATACCTACCGGAACGGGATATTCCGTACATCTTAGATATTGATTTGGACTTCTTCAGCGCACAAAACCCTTATATCTCACTTCACCATGAAGTAAACTTGTATGAGAAGATTGCTCAATTGTATTCGTTTGAAAGACCTGAATCAACGGATCCTATGGTTCTGAAAGAGGCGTCTGCCGCGCGAGACGATCAACTTGACGAATTAGAAGACCTCTTCCGCTATTTGGACGAGCACCGGAGTTTGAAGGGTTACGATGGCGAAAAGACGACGCGATATGAAGCGGTGGAGAATCTTTATCTCCAGTTGATGACTGCGTATAAGCAGTCGGAGATTAACTGGATTACCATTCACAGCGCAGGTTTAACTAGAGACGATACCGATCTCCCGCATCACCCGACTTCTCGTACTGATCTTGACCGGTTAATTACCGGTACATTCAGATCATTTTTAGCTTGTCTATCTAGCCCGCCAACAATTGTAACCGTTGCAAGATCCAGTGATGATAACTATTGCCCATCGGCAGATGTAGACACGATTCAAGAAGGTGTAATTGAAGAGCTTCGCCAACGTCTTGGTGACATAGACGTTCATCTGACTTATACTTCATCGGAAACACATTAATTCCGAATAAAAACACGATCAATATTTCACTCTCTTTTTTAAAATGAAATATATAGAACAAGAGTATCTAACTGAGTGGCCGCGGACACTCTAGTGACACACCCTTCACAAAAAGTTACCCTCTCCGTTCCTACTATTACCAGTTTGTATTGAACACTTTACAGAACTGCTCATATACACAATCTCGGGCATATGTAGGTTTCCTTTAGATAGAAATAATGTTTGTGAGAAGAATTTTTGGTGATCCTAAGCTTAAGATGCAAAATTTTGGGAAAAGGTATTTTACCATTTCAGTGTTACTCCCTGTAATTTTTAAAATTTTTATGCCCTGATTGGATTAATATTCTACCGACAGCTTTATTTTACATAGGGAAAATATTGGCGTGGAGGACTTTTGGAAATTCTAAAGTTAAGACACAAAATTTTGCAAAAACGCGTTTCGGCGAAGTGGTGTCAGTTCCTACGTTACCGTTACAGTATAGGACAAGCACCGCTACACGATGCGCGTTAGAACAGTTATTTTTGAAAATGCCTGAGAAGATTATAGTGGAAGTCGCAGGTAAGAGAATGAGGTGCTTTAAATTAGTACATCGTCATTTCTCGCAAGACATTTAACTATCAATATTAATGACCCATTGTTAACCGGTGACTGGTAATTACCGGCTAGTCGGAGACCTTGGACCATACACAGACATCTATCATATTATATTCTGTAAATTTATTATTGCCAATCAAGCATTTATTATTGCCAAGTTGTATAAAACACTCGTAGCAGAAATGAAGTACATAGTTCATTTGATTTCTACTAACAAGCCTAAATTGTTGTATTATCGATAACATCGAACGTGACATTGAAATGGTACGGGGGTCTAGAGACCCCCGAAGCCCTAAATAAGAGTTCCCATAAGCTTCTACGTTCCTTCGTATCCTAAGTCTGTGCATATAGTGTATAACTTGAAACGACTCATCATAGATGGCGTAAAGATGTACTTGGCAGAAATATTATTATACATCACTTGTGTAATTTTATTCAAAACATTTTGAAGCTATAGTTATTTATATTTCACTTATTGATATTAACTTCCATTAATTATTTATTTCAAGTAAACTGTACAATATAATAAAAGTTATGAAATCTTATTTTATTCATTACATTATGAATAATAGTGCAAACATATTTTGAAGAAGCAATTTGAAAAAACAGGAATTACATTAAAATGTATTGTTATGTGTTTCATAAGTATGAATTTAAAATAAAAGTTTTATTCTATAATGTTTTTTGTATTGATAAGTAACAGAAATGCATAACATTTGCAGTATGCTACCATTACACCCTTTGCATACCAATAACAAAGACTTTTATTGATTATTAAAAATCTCAAGATTTAATTATAGAAATCGGAAGGAAATAGAAGATGAAATGGTATTTGTTTTATAAGTAACTTGCATTCCGACTAAAAGTTTTCAATAAGTATGTATGTATGCATGATATAATGGTAGACTTTTAATAGTTTCATACATACATTACAATAGAAGGAATTAAAGTAAACATATTTCTGTTGCTTGAAACATGAAACATATTTTACAAAGTATATCTCGTAACTGAAAACAATATCTACATTATTTTCATTAGAAGAGGAATAAATGTAAAGAGGTGTTCAATTAACGGATGTAAAACGATACGTTCTAACTTCATACCGTACAGTGACAAGGTCAGGCACAAATTTTTGCTGAATTGTAATTCTCCGATCGTAGATGCGGTGTTAGTTGAAGAAACTGGACGCTTTCTAAGTCTCTCTCTAGTTGTACTGTTCCTGATACGGTGATTAATGACGACTCGAGAAATCCTCCCTCGTGGACCACCGTGTTCGCGTCTGTCGAAGTCGATATTAATGGACCGGTACTAGTGAAATGTTTCGTATCTTGCATGTAATTAGCAACTCCAGCTGTCTTCGGGAGAGAGTTTGTGCACTTGACAAATTTTCACGATGCGACGCTCCCCGCCCATGGAAATAATGATAATGATCGGTAACGGTGACGTAAAACATTTCGAGAAAGTTCTATTTATTGTCGTTTTTTAATAATGTCACTCGATGAAATTGGATTATCCTACTAGTAAAATTATTCTTCGAGTTTATTTTTTTCATTTGTGTTAGAATTTTACTTGTTTAGAGTAAAAAAGTACAAACGTTTGGGGTTTGTTGAAATGAATACTTCGATGTTCTGCTATTCGAATTATTTGCAATTGACGCAAGGAAAGTGAAGTAACTGCTTTGCATAAATTTCATACAAATTTTTAATATTCGTATACCAAGTATGATTAACTGAGCATAAATACTGCCGTTTGAGAGCAAAGCGGCGAATGCCAACAAGGTATGGTACAAATGTAATTTACAGCCGGAGATATTTTTTCGACGCGGCTTTCGACTGTCGACAATGGTTTCGTAAAAGATGGTAGGCATAATAACGTACAGTCTTTATTGTCACGACGATACTTTCACTTCCCGGCCAGCCACACCCCGACCAATCGATCCCCGATGATCATACAAGTATCTATGAACATTCGTACAATATTAATTTGTATTTATGACGCTACAATAGCTAGTCGATTAACGAAGAAAATGTTAACCATAAATCGAGGTTGTTAGTTTCGGCGTGACCTATGTTTACGAAATATTTCACGAGGAAACTAAATATGAAGAATCTCTTTCGTAATTGAGTCAAAATCCGAGTTTAAAATGTTATTCAAAATTCTTAATGAAAAATTACATCGACATTTCTTCACTTTTATGGAATTTTTTTCTCATTTTCTCTCTCTACTTTTTGAAGGGTTCCACTTCAGAATCATCAAAAGTAACTCTTTTCAACAATTATAAATAATTTCTTTATAAGAAGAAAGACGTGATAGATAATTTAACAGGAATTCTATGAAAAACATTTTAAGTCACACAAATATATGCAATGATAATAATTTTATACTAATTTCGTAAACAGAATCTAATCGTTAAAAATGAAGGGTAATAAATAAAACAATGAAACATAGAAAAATGTTCATTACGCAAAGCACCTAACTTCGACAACCCTCTTTTTATACGCCATATGCAATTGCGCGTGTTAATCGATGTACCCATGTGCGCACGCGCCAATTAAAATACACATACTTTAACATTAGCTTTACGGACGTTTATTGTACGGTTTATTTTATTGCTCCTAGAAAAATGGATGTTCGTTAAAATCTTGGAAATTAGGGATTTCAAAATCGACTATTACGATGCAGAATCGCGTAATTGCATGAATCAAAACCGATATAAACATTTACCAAATAATGTTTATACAATTCGATGTGCGTCCAATTGACGCGTTCCGTAAAGCTAATGCTGATTTCATGCACATTTCAGTGTCCAGGTATCAGAAATAGCTGCCTCTATTAAAAAGCGAAAGGACCTGAGGGTATTCACTGGCAAGCATCTGAAATGTCTTCGGGCCGAGAGTGTAAGTAGGTGCTCGGAAGATTTCACCCTTGTCTCGGGCAATTATAATCGCCGCGACCGATCGGTGATCGGCGCGAACGAACGCGGCTGAGCACGCGCGCGCGCGCCGTTCGCCCGTGGCTCGAGGTTCGCCTCGGCCGTTTCACGACTCGTTGTCCACCGCTCGTTAAGCCGGTTTCGCGATTTACGATTCCGCCGTGCGAACCGCGAATAATCAAGGGGAAAAGGACGGGAGAGGGAAAAGCCCACGGTGGCGGGACGTAAGCGCGAGGTAAAAGGAACGGAATCGCTCATAATGACTGCGAAGTACCTCGAGGTGGATCCGCTGCGAGCATTATGCTTTCATAAAAGATCACGGAGCAAGTCGCGCGTAGATGGAAGGAGCCGAGTCGCATTGAGTTTATGTCGTACGCACATAACACGAGAAACGCGTCGTTGCGTGGTGTCGCGCGCATCGTGATCAGTGTTGCATTAACTAGCCGGCATACGTGCCCACGGGTTTTAAACCGTGCCGGGGAAAAATTTTGGCGCTCCCCGGCGAGCAGAGATATTATTAGTTATTAACGGATGCATCGTAAAACTGATTCAACTTTGCAACGTTCAGCCTGGATAGACCGTGGATTTGATACATTTTGTTCATTTTGATAGAAATTAACTTTTCGTGTCTCTTTTTGCTTGTCACAGTTTTTTCATTGTTTCGCTGTATTCGATTATTAGCTGGGAAAACTTTTATGGTGCGCGCGGTCAAATGCATAAAATGAATTACCATATGTAAGTACGTGTTCCGCGCTTTTTAGACTGAGGTAGGATATAGCTGGAACGTCCACCGTTCCAGCAATAACTGAAACAATAATTAACTCTGTCGCGTCTCGTTACGCGTGTCGCGGCCAGTGGACAGCGAATGTTTAAGTCTTGAAAGCTTATCTGACACCTCGAATCTGCGGACAGTGGAGTTACGAAACGAGCGAGTGTCATCGTTAGAAGCCGCGTCGTTCCCTTTGCCCGGCACCGGACTGGTTCAAAGTTTCATGCTCGAACGATCTTATATAACGACTTTTACAACGATACGCATAAGTACCTGTTGCTGTTTGCCGCCGCAGCTGCCGCTTCTTTATTTCATATTGATTCTGTTTTAACGATACAGGCGAACCGATATTTACCGCAATTTAAGGCGCGTGTTAGATCCCCTGCTTCACTAATTGAACGATCTCTCTGGCCAGCGAAACACCGTTTTGATTACGCTTATCTGAAATCAGGGAGACTTGGGTGAACGGAAACTTTTTACGTATTGCATTTCAATTTCCATCGACCTTTTCTCTATTCCTGCGCGAAACTGACACGTTGAAGACGAAGGAAATAATGAAGTTGGTGAAAATGACTGTGATCAGAGTCGCATATTTTTCGAGTTACTCAGAATAAGTATTTGTCTAAAAGAATAAGCTGAATAAATTCTTCATACCCATCTCTAATATATTTCGTTTATTAAAATAATTTGTACGAATAATTCAGTTTTATTTATTGCAACATTTTATTGAAATACTTAATTTCTACTTATTGGAGTAATTTACTTGTTTCAGTACTTAGGGAAAGTAAAGAGACATGGACATAGTAGTTAACCCAAACAAGCGCCTATTTTATTTGTTACTCTTATTTCGTATCCATCAACAGAATAAAATTTTGCACAATATGGCGATATTGGCAATATTGACGATTAGAATATTTCCCAAAATAAATCGGTATAGTATCTCTGATTATAATAATCGGGACCAGCTAGAACGCACTAAAAAGAAATTAATAGCGATCAGGGTCGTTAATCACGGTGAACCGTAAGTCCAATGCAACCAGACATTAACCGAGGAAAACTGCGTGTAATGGACACCTATTAAATTGTAATTTCAGCTCTAAAATTGATTTCCCGGCTCGCGTACGTGATCCGAGAAATTTAATAATTCATCGTAACCCGATCTAGCCAGCGGAACGCCCTTGAAATCGTGAATATGCGATCCCGAACGGGACTATAAAGGGACACGAGACATTTTCTCATCGGTTTATCGGTGGAAGAAGAATGTTCCATTCATACTTTTACACACCATTTATGGACGCCTCATGCGCGGTATCAGTCTTATCAGCACTCCTGCGCCGCCTACAATTTAATGCAGCTGTATGCGCATGTAGAGCTATCGGGAAAGGAAAGACGGAGGCTCGAAGAAGCGCTACCTGCGCGGCGAACAACCGTGAAAGCCCTTCTCGTCGTGTATTCGATGCCGATCTCAACGATTCGACTATCCGGCTCATTGTTTTTTCTTTTCTTATTTTCTTTGTTTTTTCCTTATCTCCGGGGCCGTGTTTACGACGATATTGTGAAATTGTTCGGTATTACCATTCGAATTGTTCGAGCCGGACGAAAAACGCTGAATACAATGATAATATTGCGATACCGATCTTACACACCGCTCAATCCTGTTAGGAAATCACGTTTCTGGGATATCAGGGTCAAGCAGATACTGCATGTTCGATATACGGTTACGTGGGTGAGAATTGGAATTTATATATTTGAAATAAGGCAAACGGGGAAGAAGAAACATTTAGAGTAGTTTGTGTTTTGTGACGTGTAATAAATGGATTGAAGGAAATTCAGCACAATAATTTATCAAGCTATTTGATTTATTCTTTTTATTCATTATGTTTATAATATGGGAAGAAAATCCTTAACTATATTTTAACTAACTATCTTCACTTCCGCTGCACCTGTAGATACTGATATTGCGAATAAATATTTTACCGTTTTATCTTCGACCTAACTGTTCCGAACGCTTAATAGATTCTAACAATCTATTTCCCTTCAGTCGCGTCGCAAATAACAACAAACAAGGATTAACATTTTTATCGCATTGTTCATTCGAGGACAGTATCGCGATTCCAACACTGCTGTTTATGAAACAGGTAGTTTGACACATCATCAACTATTCCTGTCTGACCTCTCAAACATTGTTGCTGCTCGCCTCCGTCAAGTAAAATCCATCCGTTGACAGTGCGTTGGCTACCTGCCGCACTGTGGTTTGACCATCGCATACCAATGATCTCCTCACCTTAGCACCCGTGGCAGCATCTACCGTTGACAAGTGCTACTACTTTTTGACGTCCCACGATCTAAGAAGTATGCTACTACCTGCACCCTTCAGCGTCATGCAATGTAAACGCGGCTGTCCATTAAACCCGTTGAAGTCCCGCGACGCGTAAAAGTACTTTTACCTGCAGTTTCCAAGGTACCACGGCGTATGTGAAAAAAGTACTTGCACTCAACCTGGATCTCACAACGTATACACATTGTTGCTTGTTTTTGTCAGAAGACCAGAATTGTCGCGAGTGCTGTCTCTGCGTTTGCCAGGACCCAGGATGTATACAAGTGTAGCCTGCACTCACTGGAATCCACCTATGACGCGTGCTAAGTGTAACTGAGTCCCTTCATTCATGCAAACAAGCAAGTGTCCTATGTACTCGTTGGAGTCCAACACATTGTGTGCGTTAGTGTTCACATACTTACTCCTCGATGGGCCTCAAACGTTGTGCAGGAGTTCTTTATTCACTATACGCACGGTTGTCATAAACTCCCACGGGTTACATTGAGATCACCGATGCAGGTTTTACCGACACTGTTTTGATACACACGATATTACTAACACCACCTTCGAACGATGACAGCATCAACCGACTGACAGCTTGAATGAAAATGTTAAAGATGGTGGGAGAAGATAGGAAGACAAGTGAAAAGGGAAAAAGAGAAGGGAACATTCTGTTCTGGGTTTACTAATGGTCTCTTCAATAAGACGATTTGACAGAACAGTATAATTGCCTTAGATATGAAGGTATTTGTTCGAAGGTTAATAATATCTCTGATATACTTAAGTATAGAAATTAGCAAAAATCGAGTAGCTGCGGAAAAGGTATCACTTTGTGTCTTTCAGCTTGTTTTTTGCTATAAGAACGAGTGAAATATACCACTCTATGAATAGCTACAAAGAGACATTGCGAATGCTTTTCTCAGTATTTCTCTAGTTAATCATACCGAAATCTCAAAAATAATCGTCCTACATTTAAATTTCATTATCAAAATATATCACATATAAATCTCAAGTTTCCAAAGCCGAAATTGAGACGTCCTAAAAATGTATAATAATAAAGTAACGTTTACAATATAAAATTACGCAAATCAATATTTTTCTAAAGTACAACACGTGCTTCAAGATTCCCGTCTAATAGCAACCTATCCCAACACCCAATCCCCCAAGTCAGCCGTCCCGCCGAGCCTTCTCCACGCAGAGCTAAGCGTAAACCGCTAGCTCTCGTCCAAAAAAATCCGCGGTTCTCATCGACGAACGTCCATCCTGTCAACGCATGCAAAAAGAAAGAATCCCAACAAAAGACGTCCCCCTGACGCGAGGGGACACGAAGTTCGCGCGCGCTATTCCCTACTTTCTAGCGCGGTGCGTACACCGTGGAGAGGTGAGCCTGGCCGAGGAGAGCGCGTCTCCTTCGATGCGGCTATGATTTACGACGTGTCACAGGAGAGGTCGTCAGTCAAATTGTTTCACATTGATTTTGAGGTCGAGAGACTCGTACCGTAGCACGAGTTCTGCCCACACGCGACGTCTCTCCGCGAATGCATTGTGGTTTCCAAGCGCTTATTTATGCGCGGCCCGCCGTTTCCGCCCCTTCCGCTCTTTCGGGCCGTTGACTCGGTTCACTTCGTCGCACGACAGTTCTGTCGCCGGGCTCTCTCGATACCCCCGGTCCTCCTCTTGCCTGCGCCATATTGTCAGCCTCCTTTTGTCTTCCACTTTTGCTACGACGACGGCGACGGTGGCGGCAGCTACGAACAGGGGAATTGAGCCGTTCCATATGCAGATTTGCAAGCAGAGAATTCCTATTTTCGGGTGGCATTCTTTTCACAGTACCCGGACGGATTTTCCTCTTTGAAGCTCGGTTCCCCCCACTGCGAGGGTTAAATTTGGTTTTCGCCGAGCAATGTTGCTGGGCGCCTTCTTTTGAGCTTGGGGACACCTCTTTGTTGCGGACAATGATATTTCTGTTGGTTACTAGGCGCCAGGAGCTTTGAAGACCGCTCGGAGAACAGTCTGAGAAGATGATGTAGAAGAGGCGAGTTAAATGCGTCGTTATGTGTGTTAACAAATACGCGGCGGACCATTAAATGGCCCGCCATTTTGCAACGAAGCTTTTTCCGGTAGAGCTGGCTGAACTGGGTCATCCTCGAGTCGTTTTATGCCCGTTTCGTTTGTTCGAATTCTGAACGGTATAAATCGTTGTTCTGGTTCTAACGGTGTTTTGCAATGTCCCGATTTCATCCCGATATCGTTGGAGAACTGTGGGGTATTGCGGATTACTTGATCCTGAAATGACCGCGGTGATCGCTCGGCTTCAGATATTTTTTGTAGATTGAATTTTAAATCGTGACTCGCCGGCTGAAAGCCGTAACTCGAAGTTCAATATTTATCGTTCGATCGGCCCCGGAAAAAAATAACACTTCACGAAATGTCGGGTCGATTTCATCTTCGGTACGGCATAGCTGGGGGAAAAGGTCAGGTGCTTTTTTTTGAGAAAGCACTCCAGCCATAATTCGCTGTACGTTCATTCTTTTTTCTTTCTTCGGTCAACGAGGACGTCGTCGAAAAACGCTTGAAAGGCTAACGTTAAATAAACATTTCCTGAAGGGGAACTTTTTGACATCGACACTGACACGCTCGCGTGCGATTCACCGTTTTCAAGATGGATGGTTTACGATAGTACAATAATAGCGTTTAAACGATATAGTGATAGGATCTTCTGACCGTTGTTCGTTCTCATTCACTTGATGGTTGTGCTTCGTATTTATAAGTTATACTTAACTCTTTTCATTGGCGTTTTTGCTTGCGAATTGCTTTATTTAGGTTTTATTATTTGTTAATAAATATTCTATTTTTGTCAACAATAAATATAAATATGGAAAATGAGCATGAGGATAATACGAAAATATTGAACAGTTGTATTGGTAAATAAATTTTTCTATGATTCTGCTTCAGAAACAAAGATATTATGATTAAAGAAAAACAGCATGAGATAGCATTATTTTAAAATATACATATGCAGTTAAAAAAAGCTTCTTATTGTTAGAATGAACATATTCTTTTATTCTTTGGTACGTTCAAAACTTAATGTGCGAGGGAAAATGATTAAAAATGGGAAGCAACTCTGAAAGACGTCTCTTTAAACAAAAACGAACACTTTCATTTTGAATTAAGAACCCACAACTGTACACGAAATACAAATGACAAGGTTTTAGAATTAATTAAACATTGATTGCGTAGATTTTCGCAAAATCGCGCGATTCGCGTGAAAGTTACTGTAAAATGGTCGAAATAAGAATGAGAAACGGGGACCGAGCCAACGGAGGCGGATCGACGAAACTCGGAAAGAGATTTCTCGAGGAATCAACGGTGATTTTTGCTGGAGCTGCACACGAGGCGCGTATGCAAAGAGGCCGAGACGGGCTCATAACGTATGTATCTCGCTTTCTATCGGAGCCCCTGGAACCATATTAGTGCATCCTGTATTGCGCAAACTACAACGGCCGCTTGCAGTCCGGCTCCATATTAGTCGGCACGCCGCATCCGTGTCTGCTCATTAATTGGAACATTTCTGCGTAATATTATATTATTATTCCGACTTGTTCATCACAACGATTGTAATATATGTGTAATAAAGAGATTACGCCAAGTTATTTTTTAGGATTTTAACGTTCGTCGGTTAATTCAATCTTGATATTTGGAGTGTTATTAACTTAAAATATTATACTGATAACGTAACGCCGGCATTCGCTTCTCTTTTCGTAGTAATTACTTATTTTGCTTCGAAAGATAATTTTACTTCGGAAAATAGAATAGTATCAAATGCAGTTTAGTATATCAGAGTACAAATTTTTATAATGGAATAATGGGAAATGTAAAGTAAAGGGAAAGAATTAATATTAAAGAACAATTGTTAAAAAGTAAATAGAATAAAAAATTTGATTTATATGTTTTTATATTATATTAAATGCATTAATTCAGTATTTTATTGAAAAGTCAATATCTTTGTTGTTACGATTAGGAATGATCGTTTTGTTACTTGTATTCTATGTTGTTCTTCAATCTACTACGCCGTGTTTATAAATGACAGAAGCGGGAGGGTATATTGAATATAAATTTTTATACTCTCTAATTAAAAACACTGGATTACTCAGTATTGTATCTTATGAAAATTAATAGCATTGCTATGAATGTTTACCATTAGAGCTGAAGCTATTCCATACAAACGTTTGTGTAATTACGCATTTAAACGTATGTAAGTGAATATATTTAAGGATTGACATTTCAACAATACGTGGAAAATGATCTTGCATCTCAAGTTTAACTGACAACAGGAAATTCAATTTGCTTAACACGAAACTAGAGAATGACAACTTACAATTAAGCAGTGTCTATTATTACAGATTCAATTAAAACGTGACATAGAATGAATATTGGTTTGACCTTCCTGTCGTTGATGTATGTTTACAAATGTTGGCCATGAATTGCGATTTTAAGGAATGAATTAACAAAAATGTTGCGTTGGAGGTAAAACTAATTATATTGAAGGATACTGGACTTCCGTTTCGCAATGTTAAAAGTTACAAGTTTAAGATCCAATTTCTTCTAAATTAATTTACTCTTAACACAAAATACCACGAAAACATTAAGTATAATATTTAGCTACATACCATATATAAGTTTATTTCTAATCTATCAAAGTTTAAATAATCCTATTAGAAATTACTTACATTCCATTAATAACAATTAAAATTTGTATTAAATCACCTTTTAACCCAGATAGTAAACAGAATAATTCTGTTTCGTTTAATTAACACAGAACAACGAGTGACGAGATCAATGCTCTAATGATAGACGCAAGTCAACTCAGTCACACAGTGGACGGTTTTGCCGTTTTAGCAAAAAGTCAATTTAAAAAATTTGTTTACATAAGTATATATAACTAGCAATATTTAATATTTATTTATCATACATTTTACAATTATCATATACGTAATCATATTTTACCGAAAAAGTACGATACATAGTTGCTTTTAATTTTAGCCGCGTAAAACAGTAAAATTGGCCACTGTGCGACGAGTTAGACACAATTATCATGGACGGTGCGCGACTCCCTCGCGTTACTTGATAGCGTAATTAGCGTCGTCTAGCCAGTCGGCGTGTGAAACACGCGCCGGTAAATGCGAGCGATCGTATTAATCGTTAACTATCTTGTACAGGCTGCACGGTTCAAGGCTCTTTAAGTCGCCGTAAGGGCGTATAATAGTGACAGTAGTAAAGTTAAAACCACGTCCAATTAATTCCCGGCTCGGTCGGCGACGGGAAACGATTGCGTTCACCGGCCTCCGATATCGCCTCGTCCCCGTAGAAATTAATTTGAAGGTGTACCGGTGGTCATGTACCACCATTCGAAAGTTTGATGCACGACGTGCTACCAATCGCATCATACATTCGACTTTCACGTTCCTTTGTTGAAAAGTTTGGACTTACAGTCTAATACTTTCGAGTTAAGAAATAAAGTTCCCGCCAATAATTAATTCTTAAATGCAGGTTATGTGTAACAACTGATTTCGTTCAATAGATTCAACTGGTTTGTTTTATATGTACATCTAATTTTTGAGAATGATACAGATAGAGTAAAGTTGATACAGTAGAATTAACAATTTTTCGATATATACTCAACAAATTAAACGTTCATGAAAATTGATTTTTCTTGATTTTTGTATACCTAAAATTATTAAACAATAATTCATTAATCCTTCATTTTACGATTTTTTTGACAACTGTAGTAACAATTATTACTTTCTTTTTGATCATTTTCTAGTGAAAAAGTAATTATTTGTTATTGTAATTGCAATTTAGTCTGAGGTTTTAATATTTATAACAAGATGACTTTTATCTTCGATTAGCCTTTTAATCTTTGTTTGAATTGATTTTGTTGTGAACTGAGTAACATTTATTTTTACTAAAATCGAAGTATAAGAGAAATTGTTAATTTTATATTCAAAATGAATTGAAAAGTTTGAGTTCCCACGAAGGATGTAACAAATTTCTTCGAACCTTAATTTGAAACTATATGAATAAACTTGAATTGGAAAGGGTTGAATAAAGCGAGGGATTCCACAGATGTTCTCGCAGTGTCTCGGATGCTAGAGGTATCAAAAGAGGCGAGGAAACGGCTGGCCGAGGTGCGCTATTAATCTCTGTACCCCAAAATCCCTATTATTATTAAAATTATAGCATGTCGAAGGTTGTCACGCCGCGTTAGGGCTACTATGTTGCGGATAGTATGTCATTATATGGAGGGTGCACGCACGTTGAGAATTGTTTCGCTGCGCGTGTGTGGTCCGTGCAACACCGGGATATTAATACGAGCCAACGGAATGCGCATTTCTTTAAAACCATTTCTTTTTATTCAAATAGTTTTTTTCTATTGGTCGTGGACGTTTTTTTTTGAACGTCTAGATTTTAAGGATTACCTTAGTGACCCATTTCTGTACTGCCAGAAAAAAACCTTCAGATCTTGAATTAAATTCCTTAGGAAAAAAAATGAAGGAATAGATACGTTTGGTAACATAATACTATACTTTTGATAGACGCTTGTTTATTACGCATTAGAAAATTGTTCAATGATAGATAGGAAACAAACTCAGTCAATAAGAGAAGGTATAGTTTCAATATTAGTCGACGAGATTGTATTTTCTATTTGTACTGCCTTCCAAAAAATATAAGAAGAATTTAGTTAATTTTCATAGTAAAATGGAAAATCTATTTAAGCTCAATATATTGTACTTGCCATCGATTTTTGAAGATTCATCTTCAGACATTCATTAGCTACACTCGCGGTTTATAGTCGCAATTTCTAATAAAATATCCAGTTGCTTCCAATATTTCCATCTTACGAGGGATAGATTTGAGAAAAAAGATTATACCAATCGATTAGCAAATTCAATTCGAACATCTCGGTTGTCAAACAGACTCGCCTACCATCTCGTAAAAATCCCGGATCCCTGACACGGTTAGATCCTTGGGGAGAGCCGGATTGCACGTATGCAAACGATACCGCCATTGGTAAACCAGATTATAGAGTTCACGTGTCGTATTATCATAGACAGTGCAATGTCACGAGCTCCTCGTCTCGTGTTTGCACGTTAAAGGCGACTGTAACGGCACGGTATAATAGGGTGATCTATATATTGCCGGATCGATGCATACACTGCAGCTCCGACACAAGTATTCCGTATGCACGTCGGCGAAACGAAATGTGGATGCCACGGCGTGAATCTTGCTTCGCTCGTAATCCTGATCGTAGCTTTCCGATCGGTGTCATTGATTCGTTCCTTTCCTAATAATCGAGTTTCCTTGACCATCTTCAAACACTAATTTCCATTACTATCAATTGATTACGGAAGTTAATATGTTTACAGTTCGTATAATGAAAAGTTTGTAGCTTTAAATTTAATGTAAATCGATTTCCCAAAATAATAGAATTTACAAATAACAAACTTAGTACCTCAACCTTTTTGAGCCTCATAGATCTCATAAACATTACGGTGGAAGATTTACCATTTCCTGAAAAAAAACGAAGTTTATAGTTACTAGCTTGAATAATTATAGACTATTTACAATTATACCACGTTTTAAATTACCCGGTTTCCAGCAGCTACAAAATTCATGCAAGTGACGCTCACGGTCGGTCGTATCGCGTTTCCCGCAAAATCGTTTGCGTAATTCAGCGTCCGCGAAACATTTAGCGTCTATTGCGTCGCGTTTCGTGCGTCCTCTACCAAAAACGTCCCGCCATTTTTCATCCGGGTCCGTTCTCCGGTAGCTGGCGGACTTTGACAAATGCGGAGGCCAGGTCGATCGCGACGGTGCTCTTATCCGCCGAAACGTATCCGTCCCGTAAGATTAACCCAATTCTATCTTCCCACGAGTCGCGAGCATTGCTTCGTTCGTGTGTTACGACGTCGAAAACGCCCCGAGGCGGCTTCGCAAGTAGGATCAGAAGCAACGAGCACGTTGCGCGTGATACTCGCGTTACCTCTCGTCCCTGTTTTGTCTTTCACCGGGAATAACAATCGGGTATCTTTTCCCCGCTACGCGGAATCGTACGTGGCGTTCATTAGACCGGTTTTCCCCGGGAGCACTGATATTTATATGCGAGATAAAGCAATTTAGATGTCCACTTATCCACACTTTTCTCCGTTCGATCGCCAGGTCGTGCTCTTTCTTTTCCTACTTTTCCTCCGGCCTACTGAATTCATTTCGATCGGCCCCGAGATTTCAGGAACTGTGGGATATTCTTTTATCCCGGGGAATAGTCTTGGTAACGATGGTAGTTTTCTGTTTGATTGTGTGACATATCTTTGCACCGCATACACGCATTTTTTTAAAATTAAGATAATAACAAATACTTGAAAGTTGGTATCTTTATAGAATGATCATTGTGCTTTATGATATTCTGATATAACAAGTATTAGCAAAAATTAATTCATTGATCTTTCGAAATCCATCTAATGTTTTGTTTAATATATTTTCTATTATAGGACATTATAGCTACAATAAGAACTTCGATACCTTTTAGTTTTAAGGTATCCAATGAAAATAGCAATAGAAACTCTATGAGACCATTTTTGTTTTTGGCCCTACAAATTAGATTTTTCTTTTAAATTTCTTCTCGTGTTTGATTTGTCTCGAAGAATTTTCAAGCAGCGAACAAACTGATCGCGAATAGCGACGGTTCTTTGTTCACACGGACACGGTGTTCGTTCTCACTTGCAAATAGATTCACAGGAGTTTACCACACCTGAGCATCCCGCCGCCGAGTAAAGAGAAAGATGTCGATGGATTCGGGCCGTGTTTCGTCGAGGCAGTACGGCGCAACCGGTCGAACCGTCGGGACTGATCAAGATCAAGATCCCTGGCAATCGTTCGAGCCTTATACGTTTCGCTTAGCATACATGTAGATCAGTTCTAGTTAACATATTCGATCTTATTCGGCACGTATATCGATCCGCGAGGTGCTGACACCCGAGTAAGAATTTCAGATTCGATGAATTTTAGATTCGATCCAGACACTAGTTGGTGTACATGAATCTTGATGCGTTCGTTGACTGAACTGCTCGTCCATATAATATCTCTTGCTTTCGCCGACGTTAACGACACGTCGCTCGAAATTGCAGCTGGCTGAACAAATTTATTAAAGCGAGTCACCTATAAATTGAAATAGAAGCTTCTAGAAACATGACGAAGAAATTCAAAATCATTGACTCCTCGCAAATTATAGAACTGCCTTTCAAACATGTAAAGGAAAGTACTACCCAATTTATTGTAATTTTGAAGAAATTAATCGTTTCAAAGAAGATTAGTAGATATCATTTAAATTTAATTACGAATTGAGAGAAATTACGATTCAAGTAAGATTCTATTGGAAGTTGAGAGAATATAATTAATATCGCAATAATTTCAGTGGGAAATGAAAAGGAAGTAATCATACATATAAAAAATTTCTGAAATTTCTAGAGCTCGAGTGTTTATTTTTTAATGATGTAAAATGGTGATTCCTCTTAAATGGAATATAGAGTTCTGAATTTTATTAAATACAGTAGATTATTTAGTAATAATTAACAATTTCGAAAGATCGGAATTTACTACGTATTTCTCACCTACTTCTCCGTAACCTTCGAAGAGCAATACAAGAAGAAAATTGTGAAAGAAACCAAGGATTGAGATCAAAGTTGAAGAATGCCGAGAATTTCCTGTCATTTGTGCCGCTGTTAGTTTTTGTTGTTTCCTTCGTCGTAAGTGAAATACCAAAGCTCTACTTTTTCCGATCTCTCGGTCGAGCAGTCGTCGTGGGAATAGGAAATGCTCCAATTCAACCGCATACACAATTCGAAACCACTTACTTGTTGCTTAACCGCTCATCTTATAATATTGTGTCAGACTATTGAAGAAAACTTCGAACAGAGTTTTCAGAAAGAAAATGCAATTGTCATTATATTCAATTGAGTTTAAATTAAATATTATTTTTCTATTATCAATTTGTTAATAATTAAAGTATATGTACACACAGGGCAAACATAACATTTTTTTTCTAGGAAATTAAAGATCGTTCGTATAAAAGGTTGTAAGTGCCAACATCAAATTTTTCAAGACAAAGAAAGAAATTACCTAACATTACATCGAGCGTTATGTCATAATGATGTCAGTTTTCAATATTATGAGTACCATAAATGATTTATAAGAGGAAAATCGCATTTAAATTATATACTACACGATAAGGACAGAAAATGAACATTTTTCAGATTTGGTACTTATAGTGTTTTCTACAAGAATTCTTGAATTATGGAAGATAAAATGATTTTAGGGAATTGTAATAAATTCTTTTATGATTTGTCATGACAAAAATCATAGGAAATGGGATTGCTCACTTACATTACCAGACGAAGCGTTGATTTGCCCCGTGCCAAGCCAACGATACCGCACACGCGTGCTCGACACATCGGGATTTAAATTCTCACAAGGAAGACCACTTTCTCCGCGCCGTTGCATTTCCGCGCGACCGACGTGATTTCAATTTATATTTTTACTTTCGCTCGATCCGATTTCGGTGAATCTGTTTTGCACTTCGTCGTTCGCATTCAAAACCGCGGTAACCGTGCACGATCTCTCGTACACGTCACTAATGAACGCCGTCTGCGATTCGTTTGAATCGTTTAAAGTAAATTAAAACGGGAAAAGAATTCTACAAATGACTGAACATGCTCAAATTTACAAGCCCCGAGTTTGGGAACTGGAAAATCGAAACCTGAATCCGATCATTATCGTGTAACACTTGCTGGTGTATGAAATCGAACGAATAATCATCTGCTTACAAAGGAGAAACGAAAGCACTTTCATGAATAATATTTATTAGAAATCATTGGAATGCTCTCAAATTATTGTCATTTTAATGAAAGGGTGTGTCTGAATCTTTCCCCTTGTTAATTGGAACACAAAGATTATAATTATTTGGTGAAATACGCAAATTACATACCTGTACGTTACGCTATTGAAATTTACTATATAATATTGAATTCAAAATGACAACAGTGCTGCTCAACCTGCTGTTTGGTTTGTCTGACAATGCACATAGAGAAGCGCACATTATTACATAATCGGATAGTTTATAAATAAAGTCACTATATGTTTAAAATCAGAGATCAAATCTAATTAAAACGAACAATTCATTGTTTCATATTATGTATTTAAAAATTAAGAAAACGTTATAAGAAACACAGAAAATGCGTTATCTACGGAAAATTCAAACATACTGTTTAACACTGTAACTACCGGACGGGTCAAAGTGACCCATTCCTGATTTCTCCTTTCTACAATTACTAAAAAGCTAACACATGTTTCTCTGAGAAATTATTATAGAAATTGATTTAGTGATACGCAAGCTGAATTGTAAATCAATTAAAGTCTCAAAGTTTTCGAATTTCAAAAAGTTAATTTAACTGCTCGGCAACTTTAGTGTTAAAGAATATTTAGTTTCTTATCTATCATACACAATATATTGTTTTCAATACAACTGGATATACATACGATGCCGCTTTGGGAGCGCAGGGTAGCGCAGGTCGGCACGGATTCGGGGATCACGCACACCGGAATGAAGGGTTCCGGGCCAGGCTACTTCGGTGCTGACGTCTCAATGCAGCCACTGGGAGGACCACCCAGTCGCAATACTTCCTGCGACTGCCCAAACCTGAATTCCCTGGAGAAGGACCAAGCGGAGGGCGTGCGCGGGAGAGAGATGAAAAGAAGTCGACCGGACGGCAGCGAGAAAGAGACGATGAAACGGATCGCAGCGCAACAGGACGCGGCGAAGGAGAAACCGACTCGGCGGTGGCGCACCCGCGAGGGAGAAAAGGAACAGTGGGAAACGGGAGGTGGACGCTAAGCGGCCAGTGAGATACGATCGCACTCGAAATTTACTCATTCGGCCGTAATTGCCTTTCGGGATGCGCACGTACGACAGGTAGAAGAGGTACACTGGGCACCACCTGCGCTCACGCGATCCACTTTCGAAAACAGCGCCATAATACACCGGGGCCCGGATTGTCAACGAGGAGGATAAATGAAAGTCGGATGCCGGTTAATGAGTCCGATGCCTCGCGTTCCCTTTTCGCCAAACCATCGCAACGATTGCGTTACCGTCGTTTCGGGGCAACGGACCGCTGATGTCATTTATTACCGGGCTTCTGTTTACTACTGTTACGTACGACAGTTTTTTCGGATTCGATCGTGTTTGTTTTCTCGGTATTACTGTGGTTTGTTGGTGTGACTTCATTTGGATGTGTTCTCTGTGGATTGAAAAATAGGTACTGAAATTGTTATCGATGCTGGTGTTCATTCTTTTTAGGGAGTAATTCAAGCAGTATCGAGGTTTTGTGATTTTCTGTTGAAATTCAGGGTGGATTGATTTTCTTGCGAGTTTTACTGTGTCTTCTGGTCGTGATTAAATTGTGGTCCGTTGAATTTTCATAGTTACGGAGAAACATTTCGAAAGTCACCAGAAGGTCACGCCTAGGAAATTGAGCCCGGTGTCAGTCACAGCTACGATTAAAACGCTTAAAACTGTGATTGATTCATTAATCCCTAATTAAAAGGAGATTCATAAAACGTAAAACAACCTTACGCTATATTTGTGACAGCTATCAGAATCCCATGGGCGTTGCATTTGGCGATAAATAATATTACATAGCAAGAGTATTCCTATAATGAATTCAAGAATATAAATTGATTCAATCGGCAAAAAAAGGAGAAATCCAGAAAGTTGCCCGAAAAAAGTGTCTAGACGAGAAGACCCCTTTAATTCCGCTACTTTGTCCGAGCTAACTAGTCCCGAGAAATCCTCCGTCGCTATATCAACAAACAGAGTGTTCGCCGTAATTATTAACACTCCGGTCCTACGAGAACCCATCGCGTTTATAACACACGGATTATCTACAGCAGAGTTCCCCGCGCCGTCTTGAATTTGTCAATGAATAAAAGCTTATGTTAATCACTGCGACGAGACGCCCGGCCATCGGCCGGGATATTTCACGGGATTAATATGGATACGGACACACGGTGTTTCGAGAGGCGCTCGGCCGACCGGGGGCTCCGTTTTAAATCCATAGAATCGAATTATAGCATTCCAGCGTGTTTAATTCGGCCCTCGAAACGGCCGAGTGATTTATAATCCGGCGGCGTCAGACGATCTGACGATCGGTGACGGTATTCCGGGAACGCGGATCGCCGCGCTATGAGATATTCGCTTCCCAAATGCGGTAACAGGTCTCTTTTCATAAACATCCCTGAAAACGAAGAAAAGTATATGCATGGTTAAATAAACATTTGGGCCACAATATAGTATGATTTGTTCTCATATTTGTTAATTATTAATTCGATTATACAGCTTTAAAGAAGGCAATCTCGAGAAAATTAGAAAATAGTATGTATGTATTTGAATGTATTTGTGTGACGCGAGCAATGTTAAATAAAAATTGTTGCAGCTACTACAGTTAGGAATAGGTAGGCTGGAATAGATAATGTCGATTTCTATATTAACGGAGAAGTACATTGCCTTGCAAGAAATATAGTGCGTTATTTACAAGTTTTTTAATTGAAATTTAATATCGTTTTAACGAAAATGAGGTAATATAGGTAAAGGACGCAAGAAAAATACAGAAATGATTCTCTCATTTGAGAAACAATCATATAATCGGTTCGAAGTTTTTGAAATAAGTTAATCAACCTATCATAAGAAACCGAAATACTTCAGAAATCCGTGAAAATGTAGGTGGGCCAATGGATTTGGGTGTATCCAGCTAGAGAATGATTAAGGTTTTCGTAGGTCCAAGATAGTGTACCCGAAGTGCCTAATGGATAGACCAGCTTAATACCTATCTATTGACTGGCCGTTGTCATCGATCAGGGCGAGAGTATTCACCGATCAAACAGTTAATGACTCAATTCCGAATACATTTCGTTTCTGTTTGTCGCCGTTGAACCACCGTGATTCACCGGCCGGTCACGCTGTATGACATTATCATGCAGCGTTTGCAGCGGTCGAAAGAGGCCAGCCAGTGGGGCCGTACAAAGCCACAAAAGCTGTCGAGGCCATTGTGCGTAGACGTATACTCGCAACCCAATGCATTATCTCACGCAATGGGACACTGACACCCCGTTTGTGGTCTCTCTGCGGCGTAAAGAGCCACACAAAGCGACAAGCGGACGTGCTGCACTGCCTACGGAAAACTGATAAGCTGCTGGAGCCTCCAAAGGGAAACGAGTTTTGTCGCTCTCCGGATCGAAATCGCTGTCTCTTCTCCTGCCCGCTGTTAGACTAATCGCCGGACGCGTTCCACCACCGCGGCATCCGAAGAATCTTCGCCGCTGTGATCTTCCTTTCGCCTCTTCATTCGCGACATGTTAGTTTTCACAAAGTGTCTGCTACTAGGCACTGGATATTTTTATTTCAATTGTTTCGGTCGAATAGCTTTCTATGGTAATTAGCTAAACAAATTTTTGTTCATTTTTATAATGATTATTTGTCGTCAATAACAAATTATTAAGTGTTTTTACTTGAATAATGTATCCCCATTTATTTAAATAAGAATGAAAATTTTTTCCAACGTGTATGCAGTGATTCATTGTGAATAATGCGTTTGCATTTGTATAAAGATTATTTAATTTTGGTCATTCACTTATTAAATAGTAATAAGGTTTGAGAATTAACATTCGAACAATAGATTGTAAAAATGTACAATTATTAATCTAAATAAAATGATACAATATTAAAATATTGGAATTCAAGGTTGTTGAATGTAAGGTACAGCTACTTGCAGACTACCTATAAATATGTATTGCTCTATGGGACAATTGTCTTTTTATATTTTTTTCATATATAAATTATTTTTCTTCAATTTTACTGCCCATGCATTCCTGGACACTGTGTGGTTATAACTGTCACAGACAAAATTGAATCCAATATTCTTTAGATTTATAAGGATTGTTACAGTACGTTCAAACTGGTGTGGCGGAGTGAGATTCAGAGAATTGTATAGTGGTTGAGGAAGATATCTGAAGTCGTAAATTAATCGAGACATAAAGAAAGGTGCACGTAGGTGGCCAGGACAGACCCTATCTGAAAGGAAAAGAACAATCAAGGATACCAACTTTTATACATCTCAATTCATTTCATGAAGCTTACTATACCGTTTCAACCAGGCATAGTTAAGTTACCTAGAAGGTGTTGCTCCATTATAACACCAAACGCTATAAACCTGAATAGCAGTAAAAGTGACGTGTAGGACTCTGCATAATCAGACACACATGAGTTGTCAAAATAAATATCACTATAAAAATGCACTTGCACAGCTAAATTCTCAAGTGTGTGATTGTGATATTTGATGTCGAACGATATCATAATTCAACATTTTCTTTTCATTGTACCTGGATATCATAGCCTAGACTGGTTCTACGCCAAAAGTGATTTCCACAGTACATCTTCCAAATTATTGGCTAGCTGAAGACATTGCCTCAGTGAGACCTTGATTGAACAATCATTTTAGTCCAAACATTTCTATTATTTTAGCTTACTTGATGTTCTCTTAAAAATATAATATTAAATAACCGCAACAGATGTTAACATATAGAAAGTAAATTCCAAGGAACTATTCACATTAAAGTTCAATGAATTGCGAGATATCTAGTTATTGCACAGTTAAAGTGCAATAACTGAAAGTGCCTTACTCACATGGCCGAGCTTAAAAAGTAGCTCCAGAATAATGTTGTCGCGCTTCAACAAACGATCAACTAATTTTCACAACAGTCCAACTACTGTTCAAATACTTTTAAACGCCAGTGTATTTCCCAGCGAAATGAGTTTCGTAAATATAGTCGGGTTTCCCTACCGCGGGCTGTCATAATATTAAGCGAAAACTGCGCGGTAGTGAGTGTCATCATAAAGCAAACAACAAACATCGGTAACTGCGCCGAAGTAACCGTAACATTTGTATCTTATCATTGGCGTGTTTAGCGCACCCCATGCTGAAATCGAGCGTCGCGTCGCGCCGTTGCGTGTAATTAAATGACTCAGTATGAAGCCGGCGAGGGCCGATCGTTTCTCTGCAAACATGTTGCGGACTTTTTTCGCGATACCGTCGCTCACGGGCGTCTCCGCGGGTAAAAAGGTTTCACGGTTGGTTCGTTTAAATGCTGCTTGAAAGGCTTGTCCGCAACATAAAGGCGCGCAGGTTACATAAACTCGTGGAACGCGTCCCGGCTGAATCTCCCGCCGTCACTCCTGACTCACACCTCGTTGCGACTAGTTAATTATGGGCTATTTCTCGTGACGGCCGGAATTAAATGAACTGTCCGACAATACGCTCTGTTGATTCGGTGCGCGGACTTCAAACGATGGATCAAAGAAATGATTTCAAAAGTGACTGCTTTTCTTGACGCTTCTCACGCCTTGGGCTCCTCCAGCATTCCCCCCTCTTCTTTCCCCGCCGTCCTTCTTGGACGAAGCCTGATTCGACGTATGTATAATCTTCCGCTTCCCCTTTACCCGAGAGCTTTCCGTCTTGCTGTGACGCGTCTGACGGGTTGTCTGTATCTACTGAATAGAAGAAATTATCCGTTCAAAAAGTAGAATGGATGTTTCTTCGGAACTTTTCATACGTCGCAGTCGTGCGACGTGAAATTAACTGAGGTAATAAAGTTTGTTGAATGAGACATTAAGTTCGTATGAACGACACATCAGCGTAGTCTCTAGTTTATTTGTGCGATGAATGTGAATCTCTGCGTCATTTGAATGACTATGGTGTATATTTGTTTATAGCTACTGTTGTGACAGATTGCGGAAATTATAGTGGATTTTAGGATTGGTTTAGATATTTGAATATTATATATTGTGGGTCTCGTAGAACGATGTCGTGGATCTTGTAAAATAGCTATGGTATAAAATTAATAAGATCATTGGAATAATTATTTTCAAGATAGTAGGAATTTGGAAACAGATTATTTCAAAAAGTGCTGTTATATTATTTAAATAGTATTAAAAGGCCAGAAAATCTGATTGAAGAACTTAACAAATGAAATTATTTTCCGCATAGCTATAAATTGGTTTATTAAACTTTGGATATGCAAAGTATTTTTATTGGTCGATATTCACTTGAAAATTTCAATTTAATATAACATGGGAATAATGAATTAAATCTAAAAATACAATTGAATTCATTCAGAGATTTTAATAAAAGTAATTTAATTATTAACACACAGTAAAAAATTTTATTCAACAACAAGGTTATACTTATTTATTCAATAGTGGAACGGAGAGATGCAGAACACGTGTGGAGTGGATACAATAAGAATACTGGATGCATCAAACGCGCCGCTGCACGGTAGGAAACGCATTTCGGGCTTGAATGGTAGTGCGGGGGAAACAAGTTTTCGTTTTACGTCGACATAATCACGTTTCCTTCCGCTGTCGTGAACGATTCGGTCACCGGGAGACGTAAATCTTGCCAGAAAGTTATCCGAGTTCAAAGTCGTTCAGAACTAAAATTGTCTGGAAGACAAAAATAAAATTCGAATACACTAATTGTTGTGTTAAATCACATGCAAATTGTTAATTATATTTGCATATAGTAAATCGAACACCTGATTATCATTATACTATTACATACATTAAAAATCTAATAAGCAAAATAAAAATATAGTAGAATTGATTACGAGTTTATAAGATGTGTTACTTTAATTAAAGTCTTAAAATTTCGCTAAAAAAACGTACAGTATTATTTGAAACACGAACAAATTCTTATAATCCTAACTGGGTTGTTCATTAAAATTCACTAATATAATTCAGTCTCGTGTTATTCTTAATCTTTAATTAACGACTAAATAGATGTACACTCTAAAACGAAATGAAACTTTAAATTGAATCATACGCTCACGCCACGTCATATTAATTTGTATGAAAACAGCGGGCAGCCACTGCGACGCACATGCATTCGCTTCTTTTGATATCGTCCGTGCTTCTGAATCACCCGTAAAATTCCCACACTCCATACATCAAGGACAAAGAGGGATCACTGACACAGAGGAGTACGGGCAATGAAGCAGGGTTAGTTTAAGGGCCTGGTGGCATGAGTCAAGTGGAGCTTCGTTGCTGCAATTATCGCGGAAACGAAACGACTCCGAGGAACAATGCGGCGCACGCCACGTAAACGAATCGAAGCAGGAACGATGATAGCCGCTGGAAGGAATGCGTGTCTCTGTTTTATGGAAATTAGAGGACGGAATGTGTTCTGCTTGTAGAAAATTCCCATTGCGCAATTCCACTGCAATCAACTGAACATTTTTACGTATACATTAATTCCAGTCGCACAGTTCATTAAGCGGTAATTAATTTGCAATATGTGTAACTTAGAAATTTCATTTCTTGCATCTCTAACGTAATTTAATATAATCGAATAAATAGTTTACATGTTTACGGATAAGTTATTGAAGTTCATATTTTTGTTTGTAGCACTTAGATTGGTTTAAAATCTTCCATAGATGTCATAAAATGTTATACAAAAGGAGTTTAAATGTTAATATAAATTTTGCAAACTTCAGTATAGGTGTAATAAATTTTAATCTTCAATTTCAAATTTATACAGCAAATTTTTATTTTAGAATGTTATAGAAACAGTAATGAATTATTAATTAAAGGAATTTATTTCATCATCAGCCCAGAGCTTCCGTGAAAACATTCCTGGCCGATGAAATGTTTCAAAGCAATAATGAGTCTTTATTTTCTGTCACACAACATTGTGAAATCCAATAGAAGACGTTTAAGCTTAAGAAGAAAAACACAGCTGAAGTAACCACATGTGTTTCTGGAGCGAAATCCAACGTAGTCTTTTGCCCAACCTCCGTCAACGATGAAGTAACATTATATTCACTTCTAAAAGTCTCTGTTCATCGTTCAAGCCTTTTTTCCTATAACCCAGGCAATATGTGTTCTAACATTGACTGACCAATAAATTTTTTATCCGAGGATGCTACACGTAACATTCCGAGAAAAAGATGAGCTCATTAGCGAGCTCGTCGTCTATGTACATTCAAATTCATGGATATAGATTCGTAAAATCAACTATTAAATAAAAACTTATTTACCCCAACAATAATTTGATTATATATTTAAGCGTTAAAATAATAATCAAAGAACATCAATAAAAATTCTTTGATATAATAATCACGGGGAATATTTAATATACCATTTCAGTAAAAAGCAAAAATAGAGATTAGTCAAGAAGCAATTCAATAAAATGGAATGTTTACATTAGTACAATATTACATTTTTCATTCTATAATATTTTACTCAACCAAGTGCATTATACAAATCTCATGGTTCAGTTTGAAGTTTCATAAAACTTGTAATACCGAATGATTTGAAGAAGTGATTTGATATGATAACTACTTAAATTAATGGGTTAGACATTTCAATGAATTTATAATAGTGTCTAAACCTTTCTAATATTTTTTAAATTCAATCGTCCATTGGAACGGCCGAATTCTTTCGACGAAAATTGTATGTAGTTCAGTCCAGTTACAAATCATCCGTGAGATAGTCCGTAACAAGCGGAGAACGCCACATTGAAAAACACCGGGGGTCTATAGCCACCCTTGGCTTCCCTATGACCAAAGATTCTTCTTCGCATGTCAGTCGCGTCTGGTCCCTTCATTAGAATAATTGCGTACCACGAGAAGATTAAGTACTCCCTATACATACTTAGACGATATGTGTACGTCGTGTCTCCTTCGAGGGAGCGCCGACATCTTTTTGTTCAATCTGTTATACAAAGTATAGCATACGAGTCACCTGTCTTATTATCTTTCAGCGGGCCTGGGCTCTTTCAATGTGAAACAAGCAATACAATTATTTTCAAAATTCATATGCAATGTGTTCGCGGTATCACTGAACTAGTATTTCAATGCGAAACATAGAAATTATAAAAATGATCATTTGAGATCATTCTAGAAGCACAATCTTCTTATTAAGAAGCGACATTATTTGATTTTTTGGAATAAGTTTATAGGATAGTGTAGTTATAATACAGGCAAGTAAGAAATACTGTTTTAATAATGCTATATTAGTAAGTGTATAATACAATCAATTAATGATATTTAAGAGTTTCAGTGAAACACATGAAGCACGTACGATATTAGAAAAGAATCAGTAAAACAATATTTTCAATTAAAATTAAACGAATTATTACCAAGACACTTTTCCAGATGTAGAACACTTCAATTCAGCTTTGTGACATGAATCTAGAACGATTTTATGTGTCAAACGCAAAAGTGCAACATTTAAATGACCTCCCACGACTAAACTGTATTTATGGTAAATATGACAAAACGTTATGAGGTCGGTCATATTGCTATAATTTAGGTTGTGCATTCGGTAATTCTAAAATCTGAACCCTTTAGCTTGCAACAGTTTGTCTGAATTGCTGATATCACTTCTATTATTGGGGATGACATCACCTCATTCACGAGATGTTGCGAACTGACCTCGTACAATGCCACTTCAACTTCAGCAGGAAACGAAACACTGTAGAAGAGCGAGGAAGTTCAAGAACGATGAAGGGATGATGAAACAAATGGAGGAAGGATTTAAGCATACGTATAACATTTTCTTCCCACGAATCCGTTGCGTGTGTCATGCTTCAGATCCACCCGCATGTAAATGTACTTCCAGTGTCATTTTCAAAGAATAGACATGTAAATATGGTCAGGCTTTCCCACGGAGTATGTCTAATGCACTTTGTCCTGGTTAACTTTTCATTTAAGGAGCAATTAACACTTTCCCACGAACTGCATCGTAGATCGTATTATCTTAACATATAATTAGAGTAAAGCTGTTGTTTCTTAACAAGAACTGCATGATAAAGGCATTTTTAGTTAAAAAGCTGAAGCGTTTATATTAAATAGACACTTTCCGAAGCAAACGTTTAATAAACGAATATCGTGTTCATTTCACACGAAAAAATGTTAAACTATCATGCATTGAAATGCATTACAACAATGAAGACTTACAACTACTGAACTACTTAGACAATATCAGCGTCAATTAAACATTACCTTCCACCAAAAAGAACCATTCACCTCACCGATATCCCCAAAATCCAAAACAACCCCTAAAAGCAGTAATTAATACAAAGCACACGCACACAGACGAAAATTCATTCGACAAATCATCATACTCAAGGAAGCAATTAACGCAACGCGTACCCAAACGACTAAAATTCGACCAGAAAATCTACGCGCCGCTATCACCTGAATATCCTCTTTAATCACTGTATTTGATAGCAATTACGCAGTGTTCGAGAAAAGGTTGCAATGTTTCAGCCGCGACACAATGCGGGGCCTCGGAGGCAGTTTGAAGCGCGTCCAGTGCACACTGTATCATAAATTCCAACAAATACTTATTATCCTGTCCGGCGTGACACGTCCACGCACCTTCCCGGGCTGAATTCCAACGATCGCGGGGCAGCTGCATGCGCATCGGCCCGGTTCCCGGTTGCGGCGCGCAAGAAATCCAGAAAAGTTTCCTCGGTCTCGTTAAAAGCGGCCACTCGTCCCCCCGTCGTCGTTGTTTGTTGCTTCCGTTTGTTCGTCCCCTCCTCCCTCCCTCCCTCGCCCTGCACCCCTTTCCGCCCTCTTGCTTCCTCGTCGCGATCCCTTTCCGCCGGTCGAGTGTCATTCCTTCTCTCTTGGCGTGCACGCATGCACAAACCGAGCGTCGCCTTTGTTTGTAATGTAACCGCACTTTTTCTTCGTCCTCCCCCTACGTAGGACCGCTTCCTCGCTCGTACTCCCCTTTATTCCACGATGATGCGGCCGCGGTACGGTCTGCGACATTTTTCTCCGTGAGGAACCCTTCCCTTCCTTTACGACGGACCCGATACCCTCGGCTTTTTCGGCAAAGATTTATGAATGACTAGCGGCATCACTGGCGAGCTGTATCACTGGTCGGATTTGTTACGCCATTGTGTGCACGTTGAATGTTACGGGTTGTTCGATAAGAGATTTGTTTTGCTCGTGGGGAAGATGGGTGATAATAAAATACGGTTCTTGTTTTGTATTTTTATCTGGATGCTTGTGTTCGTAAGAATTCTTCGTTTGTTTTGAAGTGTAATGTGAGATTGTTGGGGAAATAATTTGGTTTATTGTGTTAGCGAGGAATAACGATAAGGTACTTTGATTGTATTTATCTGAAATTAAGTTAACGATGGTTTTCGTTTATTAAACGGTTTTTGATCTTTAGTTATTTTATAATTGTTATATTAACTGTTTTGGTTAGGAGTGTGAAAAATTGGAGTGAAGGGAAAAACTCTGGAAGTGTTTTCTTGTATTTAGGTTACAAATGAAATTATGTTTGTAGAAAAGCTGCTTGCAAAATTTCAATCGCGAAGAAACATCGTGGAAATCGAAGGAACATCGTTGTAGCAGATGCATGGTGGAAAATTATGCGATACTCGGGGGAATAATGAAATTCTTAGTTTGTGTATTAGCCTGTGCATCTTTAATGTTTATGCTGATATTATGGCATGAAGTTATGATAAACAGGATACAAAGAGATTTGGGTAAGTTTGAATTCTTGGATGAAGGACATAGGATGACTCACAGATTCATTCGAATAAGAACATGACCATCAACCAGATTACCCGGAGTGGGCGTAAGTCAGGATATACAGTGGGGTGCAAAAGTTTCTGGACGGTTACCTTTTTGGTTCTGGTGTGGAAAAGAAAAATTAATATGACGTTAAACAATAGAAAAGGAATAGTATTTGGTAATTTTATTTCCAATCCTAAATTTTATTTAATATTTAATTAGGGTATCGCATACAACTAAGTATGGGACCGAAGTACTTAATCCATCATGATCTTTGCACTAATTCTTTATTTTCATTATTCATCGTCCATCGTCAGATTGAACATTGTTCACAACTCATATCAAATGAAAATGTTAATTTATCAGCCATTACAGAATAATATAAAAAATCTAAGATGAAACATTTTTTGTTTATCCTAGAAACTTTTATTCTAATCAAATAAAAAAGTGTTGACCTCAGAAGCAGTAAGGTCACCAAGAACTTATCCTCATTCTATCCTTTAGCTACGCCCACCGTTCCTACCTCGTATAAAAATAAATGCTTAACATGATTCACATTCAAAGAAACAGGATATAACGGCGAATTAACATTCACTGAAATATAATGCTGAAATAAAAATAATATCAATGGAGCTATCGATCATTTAACAATAATTAAATCCCCGATGAATGGATAGCAAAAAATCTTCACTGTACGAGAGATTAATGAAAACCTTATAGAATGTCAAATGTATTGAATGGAACGTGGACTGAACAGTATCTTTTCTAGATAAATAATATATCTTCGATTCGATCTGTCTGTGCAAAGTTCGCGAAGCTTTGTGAGTGGCTGCACCTTGTCCACGCAAGAATGGAACGCGCTTCGAGAATTACGAACCATCTTCGACGGACCGGTGCTTAATCTTCACTACCTGAATGTCCGATAATCGATACTTCTTCTTTGGCATTGGGTGGTATACATAATCGATACTTCGGTCGGTGAATATTCTGTAATCAATGCCCGGGCTTTCGCGTCGGTACTCGATAATGTAATGACTGGGCTCAGGTCGTTCATCTGGCATCGAGATATTCGACGAGTAATTTGCTCTCCACATCGGCTAACGAAACGTTCGGTAATTGATAATTTGTTTTCCATTCCCATCTGATTAATAATTAATTTCATTTTTGTATCAGGAATCACGGTTCTTTCCAACTATTGTAATGATAAAAATATCATAATATATAATTATCTGTGCATTAAAAAATATTTGTGAATTGTTCATTGTATTAAGTACTCTGAAAAATTATGTGTTTTAGTGTGGTTTATATTAAATTTAAAATTAATAATTTTAACGATTCTTGACTTTAATTTAAATCAATTAAGTATTATGTTCGATAAAACGTTTTATTTTATCGTGTACAATTTATTAATGAGAAAAATTGATGTGAGGCGTGTTAATAGTGTATTATAATTGTATAGTTTACATTACTCGGGCCTTTGTATCACTCGATGTCTACCCCGAGGATACAAAACGCGAAACCTGTGAAAAATATTCATGTATGTGTGTACCTTTCGGTTTAGTGTTTCTTGCTCGTCGCTATCTTATGAAATACCTTATAAAATCTATAAATTGAGGTTATCCATTGTTAAATGCACGCAGAGCTCTTGAGTAGGTGTTTTACTAGAAATTGTTGTATACACAACAGTGCACAACAGGCTTTAGGGTCGTTTGTGCATAGTACCAAACACTATCAACCATCAAAGTAGTTGTCCTTATGACACTTTACGGTTTGTACAAAATGGCTGATGGTAAACGTTATCATTCACTTCTCCGACTGGTGGTCTTTATCAGATGTAGAATGCAGGGATATTGGTCTCTCACTGAAAGTGGTAATGCATAAACTTAAACGACACGTTGAAGCTTGCAACGAATATTCTCATTGTCCTTGCGCATTGGTAAACATAACTAACTTTTTCTGACTTACGTACGAATAATATTATATATGAATAATATTATTTATGAATAATATCATATAAAATTAAAAACTTAATTTCTTCAAAGAATAATAAAAGCATTAACAGTAAAGTAGTACATTTTAAAATATTTGCATAAAATCCGCAGCTCTCTAATAAAAATTCTATTACAACTAGTCTATGAATATTTATACAAGCATACATTTTATAATATCACTATAATATAATATACAATAGATTAACAAATGAGGAGTCGAATAAAAACCTAAATGTCCATTAAACCATTCTTAGCTACGTTTTGCCACAAATGCATCTGAATAAACCACATAAATCCATAATCTAATGATACCATTCTAATATTAAAAATAGTTTAAAGCCAGATTGAAATATCCAGCCCGATACCTGCACATTTATCCGTCCCCCGCGGCAATCCTCAATTATGATCGGATGAGCTCGCCGTTCACCGAGTGACACTCGGAAGGCACTGATCCCCGTTGCCTCTAACAACAATGTCTTACACGAGAGTGCATAGGTCAAATCGCTGTACCGTTGGACCACCGCGTCGCGTCGCTGCAGACCACGAAACTGTAGCGTTACCAACGAAAGACAGCCCGCCGCGGTAAGTTTAACGTTTCATACACGAAACAGTGAAATCACGATCTTTAGGGTCCCCTTACGTGCAACATACGTCCGTGTTAAAGCCTAGGCCTGTGACCTAGGTGGTCTTGCTGTCTCGTACGAACACGAGTCGAACAGCCCACAAAAGCTTCCCCCGCATCGGTTACGGACTGCTTCACGATCCCGCGGTATCGTTCGACGTTATGAAATCAGACGTTCCTCCTGTATTTTACGATTTCACGGAAGATCCTCGGCGCAGTCAAAACACGATCATCCTTATTCGACCGTTATTTACGGCGGCGTTGCACTTTGTTAGATAGACTCTTCTTATTAGTCTACTCCGTGGCCACCTGAGAACTTTCGGTTATTTAAAGGAGCTGCCAAACAATGGGCACTAAATTCGAATGAATTAATTTCCATTGAAATAGGCTAACAGCAAAAATTGATGTTTACTGATTGTTGAGGCAACGTACTCTCTCCGCGAGTCGTTCCGTGTAACAAGCTTATTTGACTTTCTATGATGCTGCAGAAAGTTCGTGTTGCCTTCCACGCTACTGAAAATGAGTCCTCTTGTGTTACATTACGGTTTAGTTTTAACCCACTAAGCTGGTATTTCTGAAATCCTTAATAGAGTGATTCAATTTTTGTAAATCCTATATTTTATCTTTTAACAGATTTATTTATTTGTAGTATTATATTCATTTATGTAGCATAGTACAAACAACAGAGGAATACTTGTCGGCAAATTCAATTTATTATACGTAGAATAAATAGATTAGTACAATGAGATACTTCAATCATTTTTTAAACAAATTATTTTACTGTCCACGTGTCGCATTGTTCTATTGTTCCTACATTTTAATTTGATCTTTAAAACGTGAAACCCGGTCACAGTTCATGGATCGCCCTCTACAAACCGAGGAGTGCCACTCTACAACAAAAAACTGTATTAAATACCCTAACTCGTTGAACGTGGCCGAATAAATAAATAAATTAACCGTCATAAATATGAAACTGTCAGCTACGAGGATAGTCTAATTTCAAGATTCAAATTAAGTTATGTAAAGCAGGGGATCATCTTTTGTAGAGCATACAATACGATCTTTGCTTGGTTCGACCGCCGGGTTGAAGTTCACATGGCGAAGAAAGGACATTAAATAATTGTTCCTGGGTCCCTGTCGCGACCGGCAAGCGTTCTTCGTTTCATGGTGGAAGCGTTAGCCTGTGTCCGCCCGACAGCCACCGTGATCGGGAACGCCCAACGCCTCCTTCGGGAGAATTGCGGGGAAAAGATCGCCGATGCAAAGCGTGTCGTTGCATTAATGCGTCATTGCATCTTCATGAAGCAGCCACGATAAGGCCGCCTACGAGTTTCCGAGATACCCATCTATCTTTTCCCGAAAATTTATGATCCCTACTTTCGGAGAGCCACTTATTAAGATTAACTGCCTACTTGAGTGGAACTGTTCTTGGATTTCTGTTCTGACAGCTAATGCACGACTCTACGTTCTCTTAAAGTGATTAGCATTCACTTATGCAGCAGAACCTCGATTACATTTAACGCAATGCCGAAGAACAAGAAACGGAGACATTAGTATCCACTGTTTTCTGGTTCTGTCAAATTCGATGGATTAAGAGGATACATGAATTGTAGTGATTAAATTAGGGGAGACGATGTTGGGGTTGGAAAGATCATTGATGGGTCACACAGGTGTAGAAACTATAGCAATGGAACTATTGATATTTCACAGTAGGTGTACTGTTTTAACAAAAGAAGCAACCACGGAAATGATTAATGGGTTTGCAACTATTGCTACAAATATACTGATATGGAATTGCATTGCTTGTAATATAAGATTGATTAATTATGTCGTATGTATTTGGTACAAAACTCTGGAACTCGGAGTTTAAAAAGGTTGACACTGTTTAAACACTCGCTATTTACTAATTATATATAATAGATAAGTAATTTATTGATATTTTTCGAAAGGATTAAAGTGAATAGAAAATTTTTCACTAAATAGAAAAATTGCATTCTTTATATGAGAAGGTTTCCCATGTTTCAAATTGATTAAAAGATAGATATAGGACCGTGAAGAGTAAATTCGAAGTTCACGGGCGGTGATGACAGATTGGCGCAACTCCGACGACAAAGAGCATTGTTCATACGGCCTCCCCTGAAATGGATATACCGCAAATGTATTACTTTCGTACCGAGTTATACCACTGACTCATCTATCTTTTCGTTGAAAATTTATGGTGACTACTTTTGGAGAACCTCTTAGTAAGATTAACTACCACGACTTGAATGAAATACCTGCTAGATTCCTGCCCTAGTAGCTGTTCCTATGTACAATACCTCATTCTTTCAGTTGTAAAATAATTTTTAATTGATTTTTAATTTAGACTCAAGACAATAATATTTTATTAGTTAGTATGTATCTTTTTTAAAGAAAGGAACTTTAGGAGCAAATTATTGAAAAGTAGCCTCTATTTACTTTTGCAAAGTGTTAAGACTTGAAACAGCTATCATAAATGTTCAGTTTGTCGTACGTATATTTCCATTATAAAGTATAGTAGTAGTTATGAAGTGTGCACAGTGACACATAGTACAGATTCATAACACGAGCACATTAGTCATTACTCTGCCCGCTGAGCCACGTAATATCTATAGAAAACTTATTTCCAATGCATTCATCTTGCAGACAGCTGCATTAAAACTTCTTTGTTAAAACATATTATGTCTGACTTAATTTACCGTGAACTTTGAATTCGTCGTAAAACGTTAAATGAGTAATGGAAAATGTAACTTAATGTTTGCAACACGTATATTTTTAACACTGACTCAAAGGAAATTATCATCGTTAAAATACAGATTCATAAATTAAATTCAACTCTAATTCAGAGTCTTCCTGAAATTCTTCATGGATGGTTACACAGATAATAAATTTAATCTTACTATATTTTAAATATGTTTTAAACACCCATATTAAATCCCATTACAACGATTAAGCAATTATGACTATTCTAACGAACAAACTATTATAAAAACCGTGAATTTTCGCTGATGCGTCTGTATAATAATTTAAAATATTACATTCTTCGCAATAAAATTTTCGCGAAATTTCACGGCCGTGACAATTCGCGGCTTATTAAAATGTCGGAGGACCGAATTAGAGCTGCTTCCTAGAAAGGGTAGCCATTATGGAAACCTCGGTCGCCAGTCGTGGGAAGGTTAACGTTTCGTCGTCGTAGCGCCGTGTCGAATCACACAAAGTGTTCGCGGTGAAATTGGTTTCAGGGCTAGCAACGTGGCTCTCTCATCTCTTCCGCTGCCCCTCTTTTAGTAGTCGACCCCTTGGCTATGTTCCTCTTCGTTCTCCTCACTGTTTACTCCCTTCTTCTTGCTACCCTCCGCGCTCCGCTGTTCGTCCGTCTTCCACGTATGTTACTCGACCTTATTTTGCTTCTATCTTTGCATCGCGCACATACGTTTGTCTGAACGCCTTGGCGACGCAAAATATTATGGGACGACGTGTCTGAAAGACCGTCCTGTTATAGTACTAGCCTGCGAATACTATGCATTCAAAATAACGCGAAGAACATAACTTACAGATCTTCGAAGTTCCAATCAAACATCTTGTATGCTTTATTTCTATATTCTTTCATTCAGTATATTTCTTAAATTTATATGCGCATTTATTTATAATTTTTCTATTTTAAAGATCGTTATATAGTTAACGTTCCTATAAAACTCTGTACTACCGATAATATTAGAAACAGAATAATAAGATTCGATTTGTGAATCATAAATTAGACATGAAAGTATCCAAATTTAAATTTTAATATTGAAGATATTAATGTTGCTTTTATTCTGAGATAAAATAATATCTAGTAATAATGTAATATTTACAAAATTATAAATATTCTATTTTAAAACGTCTATTCTTTGTTGCTTTGAAGAATCATTTTATTTCGGGGAGATTGAAGGAGTCCTCGGCTAAACGTTACAAATTGAACTTTATTACAAGGTGCTACGAAATTCACGGAACACCGTGGGTGGTTTCGTGTGACACAATAAAAACCGAAATAAACCGGGAATTAAAGAGTTAAGCAGCCGTACATCAGCCTTGATTCTCACGTGTCCCGTATGGGCAGAGGGTACGCGCCGCTTTATCACACGCTATTAATCTGCACCCAGTTTTTCTTCTGTCTTTCCGGTGGGTTTCGTCCGAGCTGAGGTCGCGTGTGAATTACAGACAAAGGGGAGAAAACGCAGCTTTCGACCAGGCATAAATCACAATTGAAGCGTTAACTGGTTTCACAGCGCCTTACACGGCTGCCGACTTTCCGCCACCAAACGTGGCCGTACGTTTTATGTAGATGAATGCTCTGCCCAAACGTATATCGTCGCTTGCCGATATAAATTATCCAGTTAAACGAAAATGGAGGCATTTATTTCCACAATGGATTGACTGAATCATTCCTCCTCCGTTCTTTTTTTTTCAGCGCCGGAGATTTTTAAGATGTTCACCGTTTTATTATTTTGTGGGCTGCTTTCACTGATTTCTTTCCGTTCCGACATTACGCTTTCACTGAAAATTCTGCCTTTGGTGCGATTAATTCTCTCGCTTTTGAAATTCCGTGACTGCTCTGCCAGCGGGCTCTTTATCATTACACGTAACGAGATTATATTCATATAGCACGTGCAACACGTGTAAGAAGATTATCCAATTTGTTTGGTTGAAGTAAAACAATGCATTTTTTTATTAACCTTCATTGTGAGTATTGTTGTCCTTTACCTGAATAACAAAACTGCAGTTTCTATAAAGATTGACTTATATTGTAAGGAAAATTAGTAATAGTTTCAGTTTACATTCACCTCAATCGATATCGTAATCCATAAAATCAATCTTCCTTTGATTCTAGAAAATAGTAACTATGTAGGATCAATTTACATTTATTACAGAGAATATCTACAATTTTTCAAGTAATTCCTCAAACCATCATCCTAACTTTATTTGATAATTTTTCCCTCATTTACATTTACTTATCGACAATATCTCTCTACAAATATCCCGCAATCGTGCATTCGGTAAAACATTAATCCCCATTATTTTGCAGGCTTCCAGATTAAAGTGCCTCTAATTAAAAAACACGGTTCGACACCTGGTCTTCATAAATCCCAGCCAACCGGCTCATAAAATTCCGTGGGTTTATGGAAGCGGAGGAAAATGAATGGAAACTTCGATTCCTTCGTTAAGCATCCTACACACGTTGAAACATATTGCAATGCGAGCATCCACTCCCAGTTGTCATGATACATGTTGTAATATATGTACTGGGTCATCCAATAAATAGTAGTATCTTTTATACTTCTTTTATTTTTAAATTAAAATACACAACACCTTTTTTAATCGAAAATGTATTCTCCCTTTTGATCTATAGACAATAGATAGACAGAATCTATACACATAAATCTATCTAAATTCTATTCATATTCATCTACAAACCTCTAAACAAAAATGTATCTATAAAGCCATAGACAAAAGTCTATCTATATAAATGTATTTACAATCTACCGTAGATTTGAAGTTTAGTCAATCTCAATTTTTAAAAATAAATGTAATTTCTCAAAGTACACCTATCCCAGCAATACACGCAACTTAAGAACACCCGATATGAAAACAAACTATTGACGCATGCTTCACGAAACCTAGTAATTGATGCATGCATCGCAACATGCTTCACCGTGTGCGCGGAGCTTTAGGGGATACGGCGGCTGTATAGCGCCGTTAAAGAAGCAGAGAGAGGCCGATGCTCGTAAATCCATAACTCGCGGGATTACGCCGAATCCAAGCAACGGTATAATGGTCCCCGATGGAGTCCACGGTCCGTGAACCGTGTGGCATCGAAAGTCACGTTAGCCGACGTTTTGAGGAACGGGAAAGGTGTCGACAAGCCGACTCGTTCATTATATCTTCGCGGGGTGAACGCACCGTCCACAATCACGGAGAGATGCACGCACCTACGTGACCGGCTTCCACAAGCGTTGACACATCCTGTCGCGAGCCACACCTGCGATACGATGGAAACGATACGTCTGTTACGATAAAATCGCGGGGGAAAACGATCGCACGCAGGAAGAAAATATTTGCCGTGCGCCCGCCGCCATTTTGGTCTGGCCCGAGCTTCAATGGCTCTTTATGCTCCTCGCGGCGCGACGCAACGTGGCGCGCGGCGCTCACCCGTTTCCGGGGAAGTTTAAATACGCGCGGCTCGGTGCAGCTTCTCATTAATATTCATTCTTCCCTCCGGGCGATGATTGACATTAAACGGCGGGCGATTTCATGATTTTAAAGAGGTTTTTCGTCAGCCCCGAGGCGAACGTGACGTTAAATTGACATTGATCGCGGTAATTTGGGATTTGATTAAATTCTATGATGTGTCGTCGGGGAGATTTCAAAGTATACTATGTCTGCAAATAACATGTATTGAACTTACCGCGTTTTCTTATTTGACAGTGAATAAATGGTTAAGACATTCGCCTATTGCGTACGTTTTTACAAATTGCTTACAATAGATATTAGATAATAGTTTTTTTCCAATTATTTTACCGAAATATTTCAACCATCAGTGTATAAAATCATTAAGAAAATATTTGGAAAACAAATGACATTATCATTATTACATTTTTAATATAGCGTTTTTATAAATAGCAAATAAATACGCATTTTATCTACCCTTTTCGCATTCGTATCTTCATACCGTTGACTTTATTACGCAGTGTATTTCCAAGAAAGGAAATAATGAAACGAGTCTATATTTATATTTATATTTCCACATGGATATTTTTTTCCCATCCAGTTTCGTATTTTCGCAAGTAACACGAGAATTATGATTAAGGATAAATACATTTACATGTATAGGAATTACAAAGAAGATACGTTCATACGTATACATACATTTCTATATACGCGAGCTTTAATTGAACACGCTAAGTTGTGGTTTTTCCGCGGACTAGTCGCATTGGGGTATTCATCGGGGAACACTGTCAACAACGAAAAATATGATAGACATTGCTTTCAGTGAGGGGAACGGAAAGCCAGAAGCGGATTATATAATACACGCGTAAAGCAAGATCGAAACGCGCGGATCTCGTTCGAACGATCGATAAAGCGGACTGACGATGGAATTTAACGAGATCCGCGCGTGACAAAAACCAGTCGGTGTTCTTGAGCCCGCGAAGGAAAACCTGGTGAAACGAGAGCTGAATGGTGTAGCAGCCTCGACAATGGCACTGCTGAATGGGCTCGTGAATGATCGAAAGAATGAAGAAGTGCCACCAGTTAACAGGTAATAAACAGCCTGCTACTACGGATCATTCGCAACGTTCCTCGGCATTTTTCATTGTACAAAAGGGGCTCAATAAGAACACACGGCGAGTCGTAACGAGCATACCAATATGTCTACACGTTGAAACCTTCGTTACAAACGTTACGCTCTTCCTTTTCAAATGTGCTACTTAAAATGTTACCTTACATTAATTTTTCTGTTAGCTTACCGTTGTATCACGTAACATATACAAGTATTATTTCAATAAATACTGATCTAAACTTTCGAGAAAGATCATTCAACCTACATAATAGCCTTTATTCTTATTCCTTTAAGAAAAAGGGGTCAATAGAAATATAAAGATAAAAATAGATTAATAATTAAATTTTACTAAAAATTTATATTATATTTTATTATATTGCATGTAACATATAAGATCTGCCGAAAAATTGGAAAAGAACGTAAGGTTGCACGAATAAAAAGAGGATTAACATAGTGTATTGTACCGTAGTAAACAATATATATTATAACGCAGGTTATATTGTAAATCTATTATATTACCATTTTTTTCGGTAACAAAAACTCCGACTATTTCTACAACGGATAGGACGACGCAAAAATCTACAGAAATAGATGATAATGACCAGCGTGCCGGGATGTTCATTAGAGGCAAGAAACGATTTTTTGGCTTTCGACCATTGTGCAACCAGGTCGGATGAGATTGACGATACTTCGTCAGCAGTTACCGGTGAGACAATGGAACGTCTGCTGCTCGCCTCCCTTCGATTTCTAAACACCTTCAGAGAACAACGGCTTCGTCGTTGACGCCTACACAGCCCATTGTCATATGGGGGCCCGATGATGACTCGTATACCGCGGAAACTGCCTTTCGATGGAGCTCCGCTACTCATCGAGGATGTGTCAATACTCGGTTACGGACTAACCAATTTCGCTTGATACCGCGGAGTATCTCGATACGCGGAAACTACCGATTCGAAGCGCGACACTCGACGCGGATGGAGAACCTCGTGGGTGGTTCGTTGCAAAATCCTTCGGACCGAAGGAACGAAGTCTCTATGAATTTCATAGTTCGCCGAGATTTATATACGCTTTGTAACGTCTACTTTGTTGTATTCTATGGGTACGTTGAATATAAATTGCACGGTTTTGAGCTGTTACTCTTAGTGTAATAACACTATTAACCGAAGTTCATACCGTTTGGTTCAAAATCGAGGTTCTTATCATATAGACAGGGTTCTTTGATATTATTGAAATTCCGATATTGCTTATTTTCGTTTTAAAAATTCTTTTGGGTAAAGGATCTTTTGTTTATTGGTATTTAACCGTTTTTCAGTTGTAAAATTATCCTCTTACCAATGATATGTATTTTAAGTTGTAAAGAAGAATTATTTATCATTTGTAAGTATTTTTAATTAGTTTGTTTCAATGAAAATGTTTGAATTTGTTTTATTTGTCATTTTGATGATATACACTTTTTATCTAATCTGATATTACCATTTGGTGGATAATGCAATTTGCTGTTACATATGTTATAATATTGATTAGAATTAATGATTACAATATTTGTAAAACTGATCAGTAATTGATACAACGATCGATCTGAATAACGATTGATTTTTACTCAAAACGTACAATAAATAAAAATGGTACATTGCAGAAGCCAGTAACAGATTACTTAACACTATCCATATCCTTTCTCAAATGTCAAGATAATGTTATGCTTAGCCAAGATCGTAAACTGTACACATATTCAAAATATTCGAATAGGCGAATGGTGAGGAAAAATCAAATATAATTGAAATTTACGAAGACGGTTAGATCTAAATCACGCCCCGCGCGTATTTATGGATACGCAATCAAGTGAAACATTCCACTTAGTTAGCAAACTTCATTCATAAATCTCAACACCGTACTCGTGAGAATCCTGATGGAGAAATCTCACTTTGAACTTTCAGCGTTTCGCTTTTCCTAATTGTTCGCATTCACTTGCATTCTTTATATTCGTCGATTATATTTGCCCCACCCTCATGGGATAGTATTTCACCAATGTAAACCTTTCTAATACAAGATATTAAATATAAAGCACTTTCACTAACGAAAGATAATAAAATACTGAATTGACTGTTTCTGGAAGAAATGAAACAATTTCGGCTATGTAAAGTGTTCACTTTACTGAGTATTAAACAGAATATTAAACAGATTTCAATACTTTGTAAAACTAATTACTATATTTAATTACTCGTACCTCACCATCACCTTAAATATATTCAAACTAAGTACTAAACTTCTGAACAAATACGTCCTTTCCTCTTTCCTATCCATTCCCCTTTCTTCCTCTTTCATTTCCATAGATTCCATTGCAACCCTTAAACAGTCAATTTCTTATTCTACCATTTCAATACAGATTATTCATCATTACTTCACTATTGTCTTCTCATAATCCTACTTTATTAACCCCTCGATAACACCCACATTTATCAGATACAAATGGACGCTACAATCACTACCATCGATCGCAACCCCCAACCACCCTCACCCCGCGTGAACCTCACACAGACCCGAAGCGTTCCTCGCCAGAACCTCAAGAAAGCAACAAGTTACTCCCACGCTTGAAAAAAAAAACGAACAAACACATTTCCGCGACTCTATAAACGTTACGACCCGCGACAATGGCCGCGGGACGTTCCAAAAAGAAGAAGCGTTTCCAATAAATTTCGGACCGGCCAGCAGCGGAAACGAAAAGTCCCCGGTGAGAACACTTGACACAGCCATCATCCATCGAAAGGGTCTGGAACGATAAGCCTCCCGGACAGGGCCCTTGGCTTAAAATTTCCCTGTAAATCGACGCCGGAGGGGTTACCCAGCCGAACATCAAGGGGACCCGGTCGGTTTACGACGTCCGATCGTCACCAAATTCCCGCGCCGGGGCTCGACGAAATCGCTTTAATCGCGAGCGTTAAACGTTCACGGAGCGGCGTTTAATACGATCCTCGGCGGTAGTGCGGCACGGTCGTAAACCGCGAGGAGAGCCGGATTTCGATCGTCTGCGGTCTGACCGGGCAGGGCGGCGCGGCGCGCGATATTCGAGCGGCCATGCCCGTCCGATCCGCGTTATCGAAGGGAGTAACAGGTCCCCGAGCCGATGGACGTGCGCGGGATCCATCGGGACGGACGCGCCACGTATTTAGCGTATCCGCGTGGACGCGCGGCGCGGCGTGCCGGCGTGGCTCGCGCGAAACCGCTGCGTATTTGCATAATAAAACAGCCTTCGCCCAGGTGATTCATCCTGATGCACCGCCCGGACGACACTCGAGCCTTTGGGGCCAGCGAACTCTTTACGGCCTGTACGGAACCCGTCCCGCTACGGCCGCGCAGCATCGGCTCACGGGGAGGCCGGCCGAGGATCGAGATAAGAGGACAAAATCAAACCAGTCCGATTTCTTCGAGGTGGTTTCCCGACGTCCCGGCACTGTGACGCGTAGGCACGTCGCAAGGGGGACGCATCGACATCGTTCCGATGGACGGAGACTGGTGGGATGAAGTGTGACGGTGTGTCTTGCTGCTTTTGGACCTCGGCCAGTTGTTTTGATCGAATCGTATGTATTATGCATGTTTCGAGAGAGTGATAGCGGAGGAATGCGGGTGTAATTGGTCGGTTCTAATTGGTTTTCATTCGTCTTTGATTCATTTTCTGTATCGATGTGCTATTCGGTAGTAGGGTTACAGATGAAGAATGTGAAATATGAACAAGACGCCTAGCAGGGAACTATTGCTGCCTCTATGCTCTTCTGCTAGCTGTCGCTAAAGATACTTAGTATTGCTGGTTAATTAAACTCTTGTCCTGTGATTTCTTTTATAATTGGCTTGATACAACCGTTTTGTCGTTCGGTTACTAGGAAAAAAGTTTTATGTTTATCCTGTGTTTACAGTTACTTCAACTGTTAACTATTAATAATAGAGAAATGATATTAACTCGAAAAAATGTAACGATATTCATATTTGGTAACCGCTGTTCGAAATTTTCAAGAGTCTGGCACAGTATTAAGTGACAGGGGGTTAATTTCTTTTGGATTTTCGTTATGTATGGAGTAGAGGGGGATCACGTGGATCTAGGTCACTATTTATTTGTTGTTACATAAACTTAATACATGAAATTTTTAGAATTTCTTATAAGTACTCGTGTAAGAGAATATTTTTAACTGATGATAGTGTAACGTAAACACGACATTATTCGTGTTATATAGTAATGGGTCTTGGATCTAAATTCCATGACAAAATAAACAATTACACAAATTAAGGTAATGACCATTATGAAATAATATACTTCTCAGTTGTTTACTATGATCTATTAAGGCATTTCTTGCATTTATTTATCTATTGACGATTGCTTCATTAAATATGTAAAGTAAATAACAAATAAATGTATATTATCGGCACGATAAATGAAATAGTATAGTAGGAAAAGAAAAAGAATCACATTATCAGATAGGCGATTATGAGCAAAGAAAAAAGTATTTTCTTATAGGTAGAGATGTACCGCGATAGTGGATTAACTGGATTGATTGAATAAAAAAGGGATCAAGGTAAAAGGAATAAATTCGAACCAGTTCCTCAGTTATACTCGTCTTTTGGACTTATTCCTTGATGAGCGCGCGTGCTTTTCAATATCTTTGATAACGTTATTCTTTAAACTTCATCGAGTTCGTTACAACTCGAGAGAACCAGTAAATAAAAAAGAAATAACATCCGAAGAATTCCTGTCTAATCAACTAAGCGTCTCTTTAAACGATACGAAAGTGATAATACTTATTGTTAGAAACCACTAACGATTTACGCGTGTCTATGCTGAATCCTACAGATCCAAAAACGGCGAAGTTATAGCTTCGGAAGAACACAAAGTGAAAGGTTGTCTTACCATATACTTTGCTACTTGTCCACTGATTAACATTTTCAATATGATAACTAGTGATGGTACTAAGTACAACATGTATTTTAATCTGTTGAATATAATATATATATATTTCCATCTTACTCGATTAGATTCCCCATAAGTATATCAAATTCTTTATCCGTTTACAAATATTGCATACATTGTTTACAAACCTTCCAATAAATTCGCTCGTACACAAGCTCAATAACATTTGTCTACTAGTTCAAAAAACAACGAACACGGAAATGAGTGAAACAAACAGTATGATAATAAAAGTTCTCTAGAAGACACGGTATCCGGCGGAATAAAGGTTCGATCGAGGAAAGATCGGCGCTGAACCCCCACCCCAAGTTTTTCGATATTCCGCCGGTTACCTCGGGGGAATAATACGGGCACGTATCCGCGGAAAGACTAACGACCACCCCGGTCACGCAGCACGTCGCCGCATAATTCAGATATTTTATACAGTGGTTTTACAGTGCGCTGTATATCAGATTCCAGCGTGCGACGATGAATGTAACGAACAGCGATACAAGAGGAACGAAGTTGAGTTTTATGCGGGACTCGACGTCCCTGGCGACGGAAGTTGAAGAACTCCCGGCAAGTTTTTGTCGAATTGGCCGAAGCATAACGAGTGCAAAGTGTTCCCCGAAGCACGGACGCGGACAGCTTTGTTGTACCGTCGGAAAAACGTAAGGGGGCGGAGGGAGGGGAGACGAAAGATTGAATACGAGACGACGAACAGTGGTCTAGATCGTCGAATTAGCAGGAGAACGTTCTAAAACCATTTTTCTATCGATCACAATACTATATTCTATATATTGAGACGTTTTTAGATTGAATGTGAGTAAAATCAAGTCGATAGGATTAAGTAGTTTCATAGTAGGATTATTATATAGCAGGATTAAATATATTACATCGTAACTTGCTAATATACTCGTATACGTCATTTAGTATCACTTTCGTCATGTTGACTAATTTATTACTAGAAATTGCTGTGCTATTACACGTTAACAGAATTTTAATTATCCCATTTACACGAGGTAATGTCGTCGAAAGAAGACACGGAACTGGAAAGAATTATTTCAGTTACAAATATCAACCGTCCTCTGTAACGTTATCATTCTAATTTCCTAAATATCGAAATAGTTACATTTAACTCTGTAATAGTAAATGATTATTTTATCATCAATCGTTAATGACCAACGTGGCCTTTAACACCTTAAGTAGCCTGAATGGTACGCGAAACGTTCACCGTTATACTCTTTTCCCCTCAATTTTAGACGCATTTTCCTCCTAATGATAAGCTGTAGACCACTGTGCACCAACCCTCTTTTGTCGCGCGGTTGCGTTGAACGACGATAAATTTCCATCCGGTCGAATATTCTGTGGGACGTGCGGAAACTGGAGAAAGATTCACGTGGGCAACAACCGTAGGTATAACCCTGCGCGCAACCAGCGCCAGCCTATCAGAAGTCCATTAAGTCCTTTCGCTATGTGGGCACACGCACGTGGGACACGCGAACACCGCCGACGCACCCACGCGTCGCGTTTCGCGAATTCTCGAATCAAATTGCGATACGCGCCTATGGAAGGTACACAAGGATCTTATACACCCATTGGGTGATCCTTTAACGGAGGCGAGACGCGTCCTGTCCTAGCCCCGTACATAGCTCGCGGCCCTGGTAAATACCGTGTCCCGAGATTTTTTCTACGGTAGATAAGTCCTAGCAGAACGATACTGGAAAGGTATTACTTCTATGGTGGTCAAAATGTAGAGAGATTAAGCGAATAGTCATTTGGAGAATGTTCTTTCAACTGTAAAAGTTTTGGGGTTGCGTAGTGTGAATGTGTTAGAGTGCTGCGGCTCTAGAGTATTTGACGAAAGATGCATAGAGTGTAAATTTACTACTGAAAGAAATTTCTTTTGTAATTGTTAATTAATGAAGATTTACTAATATCATCTGTAGAGAGATTCTTAATTGTTAATAGGTCATTTAATTGATTTGTGAACTAAAATTATATTATGTTATTGAATTTATCGCTACTATCTTATTGAAAAGTAGATATGCTAAGCATCTCCTATTATCTTTAAATATTTAATAACTATAAATAAAATAAACATAAAAGAATATAATTCGTGTATGTTTATAACTGTTAACAAACTTCTTATTAAATACGATCAAATTTTATAAGAACACGATATAAAACTATGTATTCGATAATGGTTCTGCAGGAAGTGTACATATAAATAATCTCGTACATCGTTTGCGTTCTTATACTATATTTAGTATAAATCAAGCGAAGAGTTAAATAATCTTAGAAGTCTTTCAGAAAGATTTCAAAAAAACATAGAATTAAAAGAAAATTCGATTCGGTAACGATTCATAGTAATGTTTTAATCAAGACGTACCTCTCTGTTTGAAGAGAAAGATTTCTTTCACATTGACATCCGCGTGAACGCGCAGTCGGATCATCCAGCGAATAGTTTGTCATCGCGACACACGAATTCCTACCCCGATCATTTTTTTTTTCCTCTTTCGTTTGAGCGAGTTGACAGTCACGTACTTTCCAATCGAGTATAATCTCGCGTAGGTGGCGCGCGATAAAGAAATTTGCTGCTCGCTGGCCGCGGACTCGACGATCATATCGGTAAAACCAACAGTGGCAGCGAGCACGGCGCAACGAGGAAGCTATTGACGATCGACAGGCCCGACGTGATCGAGGCGCAGCTTCCGGTATTACATTGCGACTATCGGGAACGAGATATCGGAGGAGGCGCGTATCGATAGTATGCACCGGGAGAAATACGAGACTGCAGAGGTGCTCGGTCTCGAGCAAAGTGTACCAACGTCGACGACGAACCTGATATCAGTGCGATGCAGAATGTCGTCGGAACGGTTTGAACAAGTACTAAGACCTTGCTTCAAAGACTTTTGATAAAGCTGCAATATCTGCAGCTTTACTGCGCTCACAAGAGGAACAAAATATTGCATTTTATATACTAGACGAAGCAATTTGAAGAAATGTGTGAAGATTCTTATAACAATTTGATAGTACATGTTTTGTATCAAATGACTGGTCTTTGTTAATAATTTATGGATTATTGGGTAAGATAAAGTTTACGAAAAGTGGAGTTAAACAGAAGTTGATTAACTCTATTAACAGTTTGAATACGATACCAGTGAAATAGAAACGTCGTTGAATTTAATTTTGATTTACATTTTACTTTTTATGTATGTATTTTGTAATGCATTTAAATCATTTAAAAGGTGTTATTTTATATTGTATATTTCAATGTTTCGTTTGAAAGTTTCAATAAATGTGGTATTTTTGAATTCGATGAATCTAGATTTTAATATATAATAAAATAAGGGATATGAAATGGATATAGAATATAATGAAGGTAGAGATCTCCTGTTTTGGTTACTTACAGCGTCAGTCTCTAAACAATAGAGCAACATGGTTGTGAGGCACGAAGGGCTCAAAACGTTTTAATGATATACAAGAACGAGAGAACCGCGGGGGCGTACGGATCTCCGGTAAATTGATCTTTCTAACGACTAATCTGAGGAACAGTACCGTCGTTTCCCGCAGAAGGATCGGCGACCTTCTAAGGAAGCTTGCGCTCGGCCGTGGCATTTGAAGCATCTCCGAATGGAACACGACTTGCATTTCCATTACCAGAGTTACCTTGAACTTGATTCGATCGTTCTTTCATGTCGGGCGAGCGGCTGAATCTCTCGGCCAGATCGATACATTAAACCTGTTGCATTCATTGATTTCTTTGGGTGACAGAGCTCCCAACAGTCTGCTTTCAACCTTGCCAAGGCCCTCGAATTCATTACACCATCAAAAAATGACATCATAAATTTCAATTTCAATCGCCCTGTCATGAGAAATAAGCAGCCAGAAAAATGTGGAAAGGTGTGTTTGATATGTACGTTGGCATAAATATGAAGTAGTAGTAAACAAAATGTCAATATTTATATTTTATATGAAAGAGCAGTCTTTGCAAATAGATATAGTGCACAGAAAATCTTTATGTTTAGTAAGATTTTATCACGTACAAATTGGCAAATAGATTATAATATGATTAATAACAATAATTAGTTGTCGTTAATTTCTAGGAAAAAATAAAGTTGAAAATTTAAATGCATGTTTTCATAATCGTGAAAATATATGGGTTTATATGAAAATATATGCTTAGTGGAAAACTGTAGAATTACATATGTGGTAATTAAAGGATACACGAAACATTATTATTTAATCGAATTACGTTTAATTCCATGTAGTACAAGAATAGCATTACATCATCCAGTACTTTCATATCCATTCCAGTAATTACTGTTAATATGTAATTACAATTAATATTCCTATATTAATATTAAGGTATAAGAAATATGTAAATGTTCATTTCTCAAGATATTCTTCCAAGTTGATGAGGCGATCATTAAAAAATTTTATTGAGTGCCAAAGGTTAAGATACTTTTCATGTAATGGACATTACAACAGTTTGTGTCGCGTTATTTTCTTCCTGAAAGTACGGAGCGTTTAACATTCCAGGCTGCTCGGGCATCCTTCCGTGCGGTTGATTTAAATACGCGTCCGCGATGGATGCGCTCACGGGTCGGATATTAAAACTGCAACAAATTAGCTGTTGGTATGCGATACGACGTCGTTTCGCCGCTCTCTTCCTTGTTATTATTCTGTTTTTTAATCGTCGATCGTTACCACGTTTTCGCAGGACCATTTGGATCAGTAATATTCTTCTGATCGTATATTTAAACAGAACACAACTAACTGTATATTCTAATTAACATCGACGCAGATAAATGTATTATTTCAGTGGATGTTGAATTATTTTTAAATGACATGTCGTGTGTAATATAAGATTGAGTCATGACATCAATCTTCCATTCTTTTTTCAATAACTTTTTGTAATAGAACTTACAATAAACTCTACTTTATTTCTCCAGTGTTATAAATGAATACTTCTTATTTATTAGTCTGGGATGGATCACACATTTAAAAAAAAAAAAAAAACATGAATGGTCTCTTTCCAGATATTCATTTATGACTCAAGAAGATTATACAGCATAAATTCTTGGAGCACGAATGGTACGTACAATGAATCTATTCACGCGAATGAAATCAGAATGATTCAATAAGTGATATCAAGGCTTTTACGCAAAGATTGAATCACTTTTGCTTATGGAACACTTCTAATACCTTTCCCTTCGCGCAAGCACTCCCTTTTTTCTCATACTTATTCCTTAATTTTGTTGGATTCGAATTTCATGCTTGAAATCACCGGCTCTTATAATTATGGCTATCTAATTCTCGAAGCTTCTAATCTTTTACCGATAATACTACTAATTTTTTCGCTGTTCCCCTAAAATTGGCCTCTATACAGTACAGAATAACGGATACTTACGGTAAATGCATTTCGTGATAGCAGAGTAGATGGAAAAATTCGTTTGCCTCCAGGAGCATTTCGCAGAAATTGAGACGTTCACTTTGTTGTGTTATTTCTCGCATTTGCACCGTGTCATCAATTTTCACGTCTATTACATGCATTTTTCTGTTTGATAATTGCGGGCATTACGCCGAGTCACGATACTGTGGTTAACTGAAACTCAACGTGTTTATTTGGGAAAAAAGATAAACAAATCTTTGTGCAAATGCACAAACTTTATATTGAAGCATGACTCAGTGCATTACAGAATAATATGAAATATTATTAAACTTCTCCAAGAACTTTGAATATTAAGATTCTATAATCAAGGACGACGAAGAGAACGAAGTTTACGAATGGCCGCAAAGTAGATTGGAAAATATGATTAAATATCGCCGATAATGATCAGACGCCTCTAGTCACCACCAGAGATAGTAACGCGAGAAGTAGTACAATGTAATGCTAATAATTCCTTGAATACCAGATACTACTTTACAGTGCGTTAACTGTTGCCTTTCGCAAATTGTAATTTATTATTGCATCCAACTGAAACCATCATTCATAATTCAGCCGTATCGTAACCTGATCCATAACACATTTCGATTCTAATAAATATTAATGTATAGGTACCATTTGCATATACATCATAAACCGCTAATTGCTACGTTCAGGTAACCTTGGATTTCCGTGTAACGAGAAACAGAAGTAAGAAATCATGATTCCAATGAAAATAGAAATAGTACTCCGCTCTAATGAGAATCGTAAATCAAACGAAGAATACCTGGCATCGTGATACGTTGTGATCACAAGAAACGCGGCTGACGTGGAAAAATCACGACTCATTTCCTTCGATGTAGTAACAAAACGTTCGAGGGACGTTGAAATCAGCAAGTGGGCGAGCCATATCGAGAATTACGTCACATCGTGGTAATTTTGCCCCCTTCGTTGCCCGAGTGGGGCCAGCCGATGGGATCGCGTGGGACTGATCTGGCCCACGAACCGTTAACTGCACAGACTGATAATGACGGCTGATGAAATGATTGAGGAAATCTCGAAACAGTAGTCGGTCAATTTAGTCATTTCGTTCTGGCCATCCACGACGTGTTCGCCAGTGGCTGTTCCATCCTCAACGACGAACACTTTGATAAACCGGCGAATATTTTGATTCGCCTATGCGATGTTTGTCGAGTCCAGTCGCGATTGAAGCAACGCCAATAAATTATGACGCTTGCTGTCACCGTACGTGATTATTATATCCATTATGAAATAATAGTTTCTTCATGATCTTCGGATAATCTGTAATTGCGACAGCGCCTGCTTCTCACGAGGTTATCGAATCAATCATTGTTACCTATATTTCGCTATTAATTGAAAAGAAGGTTTATACAAGTATTTATGTGCATAGAAATGAAATATTGTACGTCTTCTGTAATATTATTGTCGTATCTTCTTTATTTTGATTAAGGAAAAAATATAGTATAGATTTGAAACGATTCTATGATTTGTAATTGATTTGTACATCAAATGGTCTACACCAAATGTTATAAATTATACTAACTCTCAGTTATAACGCATTAACTTATATTATTACTAATATTATGCATTTTATCTCACATTCTTAATACTCTCATTATTAAGGCTAAATTTCAATGCATACCACTTTAATTAAAATATCTTATCAAAACTGCTATAAATCATCCTGAACCAAATGAAGCAGATTTAACTCCCTAACCGTGGGCAACGCAGAATTTTTTAAAAATTCTAGCCTTGCTTTACCTGCATGTCCATATTTTAAATTGTATCAATTCAAAAACCTTCGATTACATTTATCACGTGTTTTCGTATTCTATTATAATTTTTTTCTAACAAATCAGTACAAACTTTCGTCTGCGTTTCTAAAATTACTCGCGGCTGGGTCAATAAAGTGTCACAAAAATGTTCCTGAAGCCTATTCCGCTTCCTCGATACCACGAGACAACTGAATTCCGTCGGAGATGTGTAAGGATCAATGGCGTGTCCAAACATATCCCTAGACCCATTGTCCGTATCACGTGTGATACAGTTCCGCGCTGGTTTAACAAACGTATGCACATGTGGGAGCTGCACGATTGCAGCGTGACCGCGCACGTTACAGGCCGCTATCGATTACCGGTGATTTTATCGATTAGATTAATGGGCGAGAGCGTGAGCCGGTTACCAGAACGCGAAATCATTTCGTCGTGCGGGAGAGCGTCGGCGACGATCGCGAAATCGTTCCCCCCAGGAATTTACGAAGGTTTCGTGGAATAAATAAGGGACTGCAGTTTGTTACCCGGCGCTGGCCTCATTTGCGTCCGGGCTTCGGGCCTGAAATCGATTTTCCATCGATAAGGACCGAGCACCGCCGCCAGAACCGCGCCAGAATTTACTCCGATTAGGGAGATACGCGTTTAATAGATCGCGTCACCGACTCCTACCAATGGGAAACCCTCGCCCATGACACTTCCTTGCGCGAACTAATGAGGCAGTTCACTTCCCGAGCGAGCGAGAACGAAGTTCACCTGAAAGTGCAGCGATTTAAATTATGCTGCTGCTGGTTTTCACACGTTCACGTCGGCGTAGGCTTTATTGAGTAATGGTTTTATTGGCCGACGTATCCCACTGATGAATCACCGCGGGCTATTTTAATTGGGTAATGGCCATTTAGTAATTGGACTGTGGATCTAAACATATATTTGAGTAATTATGAAATGACAAAAGTACAAAATGGTTTTTCCTAAGAAATATTATAAGAAGCTTTGGATAATTTTGTACATTTTATCGTATGCATTCATTTGCAATGTTAAGTTGTCCATAAATTTATACAAACTCGCAGTATAGCAATAATATAGGAAGACAAAGTAATGTTATTATTCTATTAACCCCCTGCTTGGTGATTTACTTCGTGACTAGATGTAGGTAATGAAAGCACTTCGAAAGTGTAGAGTTTCTTTGCTATTACCGTAAACTGAGAAAGTCTATTATTTATTAAATTCAATTTAAAATGTTCGCTGCGTGTGCTGAGCTGGTATTATAAGATAGGAGGTTCATGTGGTAGAGGCTTCAGCGGAACTAAATCATTCGCTCATGATAAATAACGAATGCCGGATGTAGCGAGTGTTTTATGAATTTCAGTTTCATCAGAATTTCACGAGTTTCATCAATTTCAGTGTACGCGAATAAGCGAGATATAACATCGCGGAGAAGTTAATAAACATTTGGGAAAGTCTTTATTGTCCTCCCATTCTCACGGAATCAGTAACGACGTTCAGTAGGAGAAATAAATTCGAGAACAATTTATGCTTCTATAAAACCGCTGTAAAATTACGAACTTGGATAAATTTCCGCTGTCCATATTAAACTCTTGGCTTGGACTCCTGACCCCTTTCGTCGATGTGCACTCCATCACATACAGCCTCTTGTTCTAGACGATTTTATTGTGTGAATATGCAGAATCTTCATTAGCTTGCTGTAGATTTTTTTGGAAAATACTTGATTTTATAGACTAGCTCTAAACTTGAGTTGGCAGATAAATTCCCTTGGAATTTCTCATTAACGTAGAAGAAATTATAATTGACGTTCGTGCTCTGAAAATTTAGTAGTCTAAAATATATACATTTTAATACTGTCTATATTTGTGTAAAGAATATAGAAATTCCAAACTTCGCATGGACTTAAACCTCAGGCTCCCTATACAAATTATAAAGATCATGTTCATTAGTAATATATTTTTATACAATAATTATTTTTAAACATTACGTTTACAAAAATTTGTCGAAGACTTAATCAAATCTGTGAATATTAGACACGGGAATACAATTAACTGCTGACAATTAATACATGGAATATCAGTTCTGAGTTTCATATTTCAAGTTCATAATTTTCGAATTGAAACTTCAATATCTGAAATTAGGAATTCCAATACTGCATCTTGAACTGCATTTTTCCCCGTAGCTGCCAAGACAATACCTAACACAATTCAATGAAAATATATGGTTTCAAAAGATAATCAAGAGATATAAACGTAACAATACTAACAGTACCATTGTCGCTAAGAATGGATTTAAATTCATATATTGATTATCTATAATAATCGGATATACCAATGAAATGTATAATTAATGGAAATATTACCTGCGGTGCATTCTACATAACGTTACTAACTCACGTAACATCTCAACCAATAATATTGAACGCGGACCACATAATTCTGAATCAGATAAAATTCTTATTAAATTCATTTCTGTAACATCCAGTAATTATCGCGCAAGATTAATGACAATTCATTTACGGCCAACAAGAGGAGCGTCGATAATGATTATATCAAACTGGGTTGAAAAGGGGTGGGGACAAGGTTGCAAATATAATTGAAGAAAAAGAACAGAACAATTTCTCCTGACCGTCCCGAAGTTTTACAACGAAACGAGATTCCGTTTAAAGGTAATCACGGTATCGGTGCAAAAATATATCTGGCTTCTAGCCACGGGCATTAATCACTTCGACGGAATCCGCGTTAGCAACATTCGCTACTATGTCTACTAGTAATGACCAGTGAGCTCCGAACTTCCGTGCGTGATCGAGAATTAATGAGGTACACGGGGACCTAAAGCCAGTCGTTAATCATTATTACAACGTAATTATCGGAGATCGTTAGGCAGAAGTCGAAGAAATTAGGTGGTGCACGTTGTCATTAAACCGGCTGCTTCGTAAATTTAATAAACTCGACGAATCGATTATTTCGTTATCGAAGCCGCAGTCTATTTCCCGATCGATTCCAATGCCCGTAAGTTCATCAGACGCATTTTTTTCTCGTTGTTACTGGACACAGGTACCGTTGCTACGTAATATTTGACCATTAGCTTTCCTTGTAATGAAAAGGAAATCGTAAAAATTCGAATTACTTGCATTTCGCGTGATCAGCCACTCACTTGCGCCGTTAATCGTTCCGACGTTCTTTATCGTAGCACTATTTATACTTCAGGTGTCAATATTTTTTATATAAATTTGAAAATTAATTGTCTCAGGGATGTATCTAACGAACAGAATTTTGTTGGACTTACTACGTGCAAGAAGATTAAGAGAAATCACTATGAAAAATCTTGACTCTTCGGGTTTCGTTTCATTAACCCGTTGTCCTATGATTTCTTTCGCAACTGTGCCCAATGAAATTACTTGATCGTTAGTAAAGTTTATTAGAAAATTAATTTATTAGAAAAGGAAAAAAATTGACACTAGATCTACACTCACGTTTGCTGTAAAGATTAACGATAGATGATAGAAAAGTATTATTTAATTTATATTTTAAAAAAAGTAAGATAACATTTAGGTCTGTCCAATTCAGTGTTAGATTCTCAGCACCTGTTTGATACGGTATTATAACACAAGAAGTTAAATCTTCTTCTTTTCGTAATTTTTTAACATAGCCACGTTCTCATTTTGTCAAGGATTCTTTCAAATTTGAGAATAGTACAAGAAAATTGTTATCAGACTGTTCGATTCCATTTTTTCAATTACATTTCAAGTTTGCAAATAGACTAAAGACCGTAGAGTTAAGAAAATTGTTTCAAATGTTATAGAATTTCAATGAGCGTCGATTCACCGGTCAACGCGTTAAAAAGGTTATTGGACGTGTATTCTGCGATTATTTAATTGAACAAACAGCGACGCGATAATCGAACGATTTGTTCGGCCGACAAATATGATCGCGGAGAATTTGACACTGGCTGAACCGTGAAAGGGCGGAAAGACAGGCGCACGCAAAATCGCGCGTTGCCGGCCATTTAACGGAACTCCGGGCACGATTGAAATAATGGAAATCCCAGATAACGTCGTTCCTATGGCAATCTCGGGTGCAAGATCGATTGTCCGATCGCTATCTGAAAACGTGTAACGACATAATTGCCAGGAATACTTCTCGGCAATAAAATCAGGCAAGGTGTTAATAACCGAGCGGACGGTTCAATTTTATCTCGTCATGACCGAGCTAAGATTTCGCAAATAATAGAACGGTCATTGCTGCCGGAACTCGATTCTTGTCTGCAATGGTTAGATTCAAAGGCGGTTTTACCATTTCTGGTGATTGAATGTTTCGATCAGGTTGGAATTGAGAAATGTTAATGAATTTTGCTCGAAACGTTTCAATTGATAAAGGTGTTCCACTGATATAAGAAAAAGTGCAGATCTTGGAATTAGGGAGAGGTAATATTACAGTCGTGATTTTTATTGTGCTTCAAATTATTAGTAACTAATATTAAGTATTTATTTATTTAATAATTAATAATAGTATGGTTTCTCCGAATGATTCTTTAGTGCACTGTCTTATAATATTGCTTCTCCGAACTGACGGTTTTTGTTCATTATAGAATTACCGTCTATTTATTTCTGAAATTCAATTATCGAAGTACGCACGATAGAATCAACTGGAAAGTTATCATTTTTTTGCCGTTCAGCATCGTTACGCGTTAACCGTGATAAATCTACAAGTATTAGCACGAATCTACACAACGTGCACACCGGTCACCACGATAACTATCGGTGACAGTGAATTATTAGCGCAGAATCATGTAACACAGCGTAGATGAAAGACTGGACTGTTGATGTTCATTGAAATCATGAGACGACGTCGCAATTCTTTTGCGCGTCCAATGAAATTCGACCGGAATGCGGGCAAACAGATGGCAACAGGCAACGACACTGACAGATACATGTGTCCTATTTTCGATCGCAGCAAAGAAATGGCCCCTGGAATTATTTGGAATTTCTTTGTCACTTAAGATCGACACATCGAACGTTCCAATTAAATTCATCATGGCGGTATGGTATTACATCTGAGAACTTCGACAATGAGAGCTTTAAAATGATATTTCTGTTTCCTTTTCTAAATATACCTGAAATAGAACTAATTCAATTCGAAACTTACATTGTCTGAAGTAATTTAAGAACACAATAATCAAGTATACATTAATTTTTTCTTTTAAGAAGTCTAATAAGTTGAAAATAAACTATTAACATCCGTAAATTTTCATGAACATTACTCTACTCTTTATACTCCCTTTATATTATCATAAATGCATAAAATTTGCAGTCTATACAAAGTTATGTTCAACGATTTGTTAAACAAACCATATCTATTTTGGTAATATTCTATCTATTATAAAATTAAGATTACTCTTATAGCAATATAAAAATTATGTTATTTATTTTGAAATATGTTCGTGTTGCAACAAGTCTAGTGGTTTCCCAAGCGTGGGTGTTGGAATTGGAAGAAAAATTTCACGTATGCGCCGCGTTGTAATTATTGTCGGCCAGGTTCGATCGTATTTTCATATTGGACATGGAAAGAACACGCTACATGCACGCACTTTCACCGTCCGCGCTATTCGAAGGTTCATTCGCGTTAAGAAGCGTTTAATGAGACTGTCTGTGCCGCTTATTCTACGATTCCGGAATGCGAATTGAGGCTAGAAACGGGTCAAAGGGTTCGGTTTCATTGCCCGAGCGATTGCCCACTGGCGCTTCTGGGAATGTTTGCGCGCCGTCACGATGACCGTAATCGCAACTCATTCTGGCATTCCAGTGACATAATGCTGGTGGAGAATTTTAGCGGCGTTGGAGGACTGTTTGCGGATAAGGGTACTAACTACACTGTAAACATAAATACATTAAAAGTAATCCTTTAAAATTCTGGATGGCGAGATTATTATGTTGCTGACATTTATGACACTTCGCAAAGTATATTATACTTTCCATTAATATTGATAAAATTCTTTGTAGTAATGTATTCATGAATCTGTAGTAAATACATGAAATTTCCATTTTCTAAAATACATATTACACATTCATTTAAATAATACGAATTCGGAATATTGTGCATTTTAAATTCAGTATTAATAATTTTTTCCGTTCTCAGGAAAATGTTTTCATAAAATATTTCCAGGAAAATAATTTTTGTACTGAAACAAATTTTAAATAATAAAATTTTATTAATATCTAACATATAATAAAGGTTACGAATAAAAATAGAGTTCATAGTCTTTGAAAGTAGAAAAGTAACAGTTCTTAACTAACTAACAATAAGCGATAAGAGATTACCTTCGGACTTACAGTTTTCCTCGTGTAGAACACGTTGCTGTCAGTAATGGAATGGTAACAATAGCACATTTCGACATGAAGACTTTTGATATTTGATTTCCCCAGAGAAATCATTGAAAGCTGGTTCACTGCGTCTTGCAGCTCCACCGACTCGGTGCACCGAGTTGTCGGACATTCTTGCACGATTCATTAGCAAAGCACTGATTCGTGTCGAGCATGTTCATTGTCCATATCCGCGAATTTATCTGATTTCTGGGTTAACCGGACCACGCAATAACCCTCAATTATTTTTTTATCGTTCGTAACATGCTGCTATAGAAAGTCTCCGAATATACGAACAGTTGTGAGCATTTACCTTTCCCACAGAAATTTTTTGTCGGCGGAAGATATGATTACCTTAATTTCCTACAGGTCCTTTCTGAAATTTCTGATTTATATTTCTGATATCATTTCGTTTCAAAAATCAATTATTTCTTGCATATAAACACAATTTAAGCAAAGTCTAAGTCAAATTCTGATTCAGTGTTCTGATAAAATTCTACTTTTTCCTTTGATACGTACCTGTTTAAATTCCGCTATTCCAGTTGCCAGGTGAATTACTGTTCCAGCAATTTCAATCAACGTGAGGTAACCATTTATCTTCAGAATTTTACTGTTACTTTCATATCAATTTTATTATTTTTACAACTGTCAATATGCTATTACCTTTGTATTAACACTAACAGTTAGAAATTCAATATTATGTAATAAATAAAAGAATTATTTCAGGATAATAAAAATTAGTAAAAGACTAACACATTCACTTAATGATTTGTGTTATGAATATGATCTACATTACGAATCTATCCGAGTTTATATTAAAATTCGAATGTGATCTCATCGATATCTCACACCGACTTCATTTTATTCAATTTTCAGAGAAAATACTATCCTACTTGTAAACTCATCTGATAATGTTATTTCTTCTTGCAGTCCATTAAAAACCTACTGTTTCTTCCCAGAAATTAATCATCTGGTTTCTGGCCCGTCAGTTAATCGTTTGTTCACGGCGGCGATTTTTACAACAGCGATGGAATTAATCTAGAAACGACCTAATTCCCGTGGATCCACGGTTGTCAGTCAGGCACAAAGCGCTTGCCGGCTATCCGGCAAATAAGGACAACGCGGACCACGGTTTAACATACGATTTCCTGATTTTCGTGGCAATTTACCGCAATTTCTCGCCCACACGCGATCCGACTGCAAAGTGCACGTAGGCCTCACAATGCAGCCGCGTGTTCAACTCTCTGTGCATCGGTCAACTGGACTTTGTTTAACCTACAAATCAGGGAGATTCGCCGGCGTGGGCGACCGACAGAATCCGATACCGCACTTGAATAGTTAATAATCAGCTAATTAACCATTGCAGGAAGTAGAAATCGAAGAGATGGGCAGACGAAAGGCGGACATTTGAAGTCCATTAACGACGAAGGCGGACATTACGAAGTGAATACATTAGGGCAAAAGAGTCGCCAATAAGATTGAGAGCTGTAAGAATATGTATTATTTCACGACTTGGCGAATGTAGGAATTGAATATGATTGTTTAAATATTAAACTACAAATGTTTGTATATTACAAATATATATTTTCGTAGCTCAGTTCATAAGAATTAAGAATTATGTGAAAGTTTTGGTGAAAAAAGAACTTATTCTATTTTCTTTTAACGTAATCATTAACATAATTCACTAAGTTTATAGTTTCATCATAATATTTATAATAATGAAATAAAAAAATAGTTAAGATACGTGATAAGATGAAGATTCATGTGAAATTCTTCTCGTCAATTTTAATTGAGTATCCGAAGAATGTGACTGCTGTATATTTTTGCAATCAAGATGAACATATTGAAAGAAAAGAAAGTTTCAATGAACACCTTGTACCTTCTCGTTTTCGAACAAGAACTAAATACCTCCAGACATCTTTGATCAACCGCATCATTTTCTATCGAACGGTGCAACTTTATAGATCTGAAGCATGCGGCGCATTAAACGCTTCCGTACACGTTTCATTGGTTCTTTATGAACTCGTTTCATCCTCGCCTTGTCAGGCAATCAATTCGAACTTGATATCGGGGCCTGTGTCAGTGTCCTCGCGATTTTCCGGATTGCCACGATGCTTGCTCGAGCGTGCGTTAATTAATTAAGGAATAAAATTATACTTGAATGAAACGTACAGGCAATAAGAACTGGCGGGTTTAATTAGAATTGCTTCGTGACTTCCTCGGTAGCAAGTGAACGTCACCTATTCAATTGAAGCAAGGTGGTGTAATGCTCACGATTACGTCTCGATTCACGCTGGATCATTGGGCACACCGGGGAATGACGCCGCGAGACTCGTTGAATGTTTAATGCACTGAAAATCAGGAAACCGCTGCGACTTTATGTTTCCAGTATAACCGACTCATCTTAAGTCTTCGAACAAAAAAATACTTAAGATGATTTTCTTGATACTTCTACATTTGTTTGATTCCTCATGGGTATTTTGATATAATAAATAATACAATGTGGGCAAAAAAAAAAATAGAAAAAGTATCTACTATACAACATTTATGTTTACCCTGCCTTGTCAATTGTTTATTAAAGTTTATTATAAAAACATTGCAGAAATAAAATAACAGAAATTCTACGAAACAAAATATTTTTAATAAATGTACTGCACATGTTATTAAACTATGGTAAAAAAATTATTACCTTATAATAATTAGCTTGAAATAAAATACGTAAAGCTTTATTGCATACCACAAACAGTCACAATGAATAGAAACTCTACTGTAAACGATTTAAATTAGCAAACGCTTCATTCTCTGGAAGGAACAGTTACCGTAAGAGTACCAGAGCTCAAAGGACAATCGAAGGCGATGACGGTATGAGCACGATTGTGCAAGAATTGTACGCCCCGGTAAAACAGCGATCTTCCAAGCGAGAATTATTTTCGTGGAGCTCTAGAATTGGTCGTTGGAGTGAATGAAACGCGGAACATCCGGAGTCTCGGTGACGTTTTTGCCGATCGGTCGGCTCTCCTGTTACGGTGAACGGTACCGCGATGCAGTTGATGCAACCTCGTCTCGTTAGTTTGTATCCGAGGTATCGACACGATATTTATCGTCGGAGACGGTTATCTTTACTGCTTCCTCGCTCCGTTAAAGACTATTTTATATCCTAATTAATTAGCGCGCGGACTATCTCGCGTAATTGCAGAGCCATCGGCCGCGCTGTACCGTAGAGGGCCAGACGTAATAAACTCCGGGTAATAGGGGATCGATCGTAAAGCATCGCCGAGAAGATTTCGAGATGATCTCGGAACGGTTTCGCTTTTTGCGAGATTTCGCGTATCCCCGTATCAGATCCCGATCGAAGCCACCGTATAACCGAGCGTAGTTAAGATACCAGGAGATTCATTGACAGCGGCCACGGTTGCTGCTCAGTGAATCAACGATTATCTTATGGTATAATAAACGATTACTGAAACGGGCCAGTTAATGTTTTGATAGCGATAATGAGCGCCGATACCGTGAGTAGTTATACAAACGATATATGAAACGGAATTGTAACTGTAGAAAGTTCAGTTGTAATTATTGAAATAGGAAATGCCGCGTATGATATTTTCTGTTATTAATGGTAACGTGTGTCGATGGTTTTTCTTTCAGTTTTTATTATTTTTCTAGGCTAATAAAGTAGTACGTACAGCGTAAGGAATTAACTGAAGTGTATCTTAACTGAATTGTTTAATTTTCCTGATATTGGAATATTGTCTTTAGATTGAAAATCTGAGGAAGAGTAATTCGAAATGAATGTAGAAGTGAAGTTGAAGTACTTAAATTGTTGGGTGTGATTTATAATCTTGACAAAAAGAAAGTTTATGAAAGTACATTGTAGACATTGGACACTTGAAAACGAGTGGCGATAAAGATTCTATGTCATGAGAAATTCTGCTGTTCGGAGCTCTTCGATAAATATCAATGTTCACACAGACATCAAACAATATGATTCACCAAATTCTCTGTAAAATCCTGACAGTTTTAGCGTGGATTTTCCCAGTGAGTTACTAATCAGCGCACATATTATGGTATCTACCTTTTCGCCCATTAAACTTGACGTCATTTCAATATAAAGAGAAAATGTTTCTAAGAATTTTTAAGATCGCCATTGTGCTCTTACATGATAACATAATATCATAAAGTCACTAAGAAGCCATGTATAATAGTACACTTTTACATGACCTTCAGATCATAGCCACACCCTCTAAATAATGAATAAAAATGAAAACAACGTCCATACAACCCGTAGCAATAATGAAGGAGAAAAACATTTAACCCTTTCCGACCCTACGTCTCGCTCGAAATTGTAATTTTTAGTTAATAAAGATATCACATTCAAGAAAATTATAAATAAAAATAACCAGTAATACTTCAATTATTTCGTGTAATTTCAAACAGATAACAAAAGCATTAAACGAATTCCCATTTATGTAACTCTTTTACAAGAAAATTACAAGTCAAATAAAATTAGACCTGAAATGCAAGAAACTCGCAGCTCAATTGCCAAACAGTGACACCGTGAAATGGCGTTGGTACATAGTAGATGCGCGCATTAACAGTCCGCAAACGTGTATAGTCGATCGATAATTTATGGTGCGTGGTATATTTCTATCCGTTACGGCAACACGTTGCAGTGTTTGGCGTCGTGGTAGCCATCCGTTCGGACACCGACGATCGTTAGGATTGGTTACCTTTATTGCTTCCTTCTTACTCCGAGAATTATTTTATACGGTAATTATTTAGTTACCGATGGACGTACCAGCGGACGATTTCCGGGGCTGCGTTGTTTATTCCACGGTGAACAGTCATCGACGAAACACCGTTGATTTCTTCATAAATTACCGGAAGCGAGCGCCGGGAGGATCGCGTGCTAGAATGTTTACGCGCCGCGATATTTACGCCGGCGGGCGCGGTTTATGCATTTCGTACAATGTTATCCGGCTCTTTGCGTCATTCCTGCGGCGTACAGTCCGGATCCGTTGCACGCTCTTTAAACTGTTCGTAATGCGATCGTTGCCGGACCCATTTACTTTTATCGCTTCCTGCTTTTATTAGGATTTACAGATTTCTCGCCGCGATCTGCGACCGTATAAGCTGAAATAGAGAGATACAATCATTTTTCCGTTGCGAGCCATGGTATTCACTCTGAATGAGAAAGCTGGGCGTACAGTGTAGTCATGGGATTTTACAGGGTGTAAAGTGATACTCTAATTAGGAAGGGTAAGATTTTCAATGAAAAATAAGTTGAGAATACAAAATGAAGTGTTTTCATTTGGCACTCTGAGAAGATTGGACAGATTTCGTTAATTGTTAGTCAAACGTAGGTTAGATCAAGAGATTTTCAAAGATTTCATTTCATATCTTTTTACTTTCTTCTTCATAGAGATTGATGTATTAGGGCGTTTAAGGTGAAGCTTGTACAAAAGATGATTTATAAGATTGTTGCTATTAATTCTTCATTATTCATTGGTAACTGTTTAAGTCGGAAGGATACCAGTCCGCAAGGAATGGTTATTCAATGCAGCCATGGTCAGCTTAAATGTAAATGAGGAAAAAGAAGTCGAAGTAAATGCCATACGATAGGAAACATTTTCAGATAAATCATCTGTAATTCGACGTCCACCCTCCACTGCCTTGCGCGCGAGTCACTTTCTCCTCGGCAATCCGTTGAACTGTAATTTCTTTGCTCGAACTTCAACTGTATTATCATCAACGTCGAATTAGAAGGAAACGTTTAACAACTTTTAACTTCGAGCGTCTCAATCCTAAATAAATGGATCACTCTTTTCTACACTGCAAACGACCGCGTCGTAATATGTGGCAATAACGGAATTTCCATCAGTCAACGCTGCCTTCCTGGTCCGTCAAGTTTTCGGACGATTTATTTTCCAGTCAATTAACCGTCTTAATCACAAGTTGTCAATAATTTAAACGGCACATCAATCACTTTCTCGATTAACCACCGAAAAGGGAAGAAAATCGCGGGGTCCCGTGTTCTAGCGCGGAATGAAGGCGGCCGGTATCTACATAGCTTCCTATGCAACCGCTATTTTCAGCTAGATAAAAGCATTTTTCCGTTCGCCGCTGTCATCGCACTTTCACCGGCGACAAATTTCGCCCGCGCAGGCAGGAAGTCGCCTGATAATCCATTTATCAGAGCGATATTTATTTTTGCAGGTGCTGCCCGCTGCAATACATCCGCGAAGCAAGCTCGGAGCATAGAAACGCGGCCCGCGATACCGCGCTCCGCTGCCACATCTGGGTAAACCCTGTTATCAATGGGATATCAATGTGTACAGTCCGAACCGTGATGCTCTCCGCATCCTCAGCTGTTCGTTCCGGGCATTAGAACTTTTGCGTTTCTCCCCGGTGCTTGACGAAACGATTTATTGCCCTCGCCGGTAAGCCAACAAGCGATTAAGTGACACCGAGCCCGTGAATAATTCATGCGAATGGTTCTAATCGGCAGCCTTTTTCTCATCCTACAAAACGTTTGCGATTAGTTAAACCTGAATGATAGAGTCTAGTTGGAGTTCCTCCGTATCTCGTTTCGAGAGGTTCATAATTTTAGCTGAGACTGTGATATATGTACAGTGTTCTATTGATTAGTCTTTGTTAATTAGCACAGCACATTGATTTCGCAGTAGGTGTAATCTGCGTTTAAATCTTTTCTTTCTATAAATTAATTCTTTTGGATGCCACTTTATTTTGTTATAGATCTCGTGTGTTATTTTAGTTTTTCTTTTGTCGATGTCAAAAACCAGTGCACTATTTCTACTACTATTCCGTATGTTAAATTGGATCAAAATTTGCATCCAGTTAAGAGAAACTTATGAAACTAACTTATCTGTAATTTGATTGCGGTGTAAATATATTAGTATTATTGAATTATTTTATACATACATTAGTGTCTGTAAGATTGATTTTTAGGTCAGACTGGCTCAAATAGTGCACGACGGTTAAAGAAGTAAACACGTACCTTTCGCAAGCTCAGCATCTGGTCAACCAGTCGCCATTGGTACAGTTCTTAATTATCTGGCGACAGTCTATCGATTAGTTATACACGGCTGACCAGCTACGCCTGCGGCCACTAATTATCAGCTGACAAATTGCAGATTTTTCTAATTGCTGTTCCCTCGCGCACGCACCGCGATAACACGATTATGCGGCGAATCTTCAACGGAATTAAGCGAGGCATATCGGGTGTCGTGTTCTTGCACGCGAGCATGTTAACGGAGAGGTGCACAGCACGCGCGTGTCTTCGTAATGCGGTTGGGGATATCACGCGTGACACGTGCATTTCGCGAACAGCTAATCATATTCACGACACTACCCTTCATTTGTTTCCAAAAAGTAAGTAAAATTCATTATTCAAGTAATAACTGTTCTGCGATATCCATTTTTTGTCCTTATAATTCATATCATTTCTACCGAAGTAAAAACGGAAAATTCTTAAGCGAGACCTCGATTTAAAAAATCCTTAATTTCTCTGAATAATCAAAATACTTTTGTTAAGTGAATAATTCTGTTAATCAGAATATAGTGGATGTGAAAGTTAAAACAATAAATTATATTTGTCGCTAATTTAATTTGAAAAGTTCAATACTGTTAAGTAGAACACGTCATAGGTAAATAATATAGTAACATAAACGTGAAAGTGACAGTAATGAAATTTTCACTTGACATTTGTTGTTTACCGTAGTCTATGTTAGTATCATAGTATCTAATCTCTCAGCATAATCAATACAACATTAAAATAAGAATTCAAGTAACGCTATTAGCAGTTACCATCAAGGTACAAAATTTCAAGTCACAGCCCAGCTGGCACACAAGAGTCTTGCAATCAAGCTTTACCTTACTCATAGTTTCACTTTGTGTATGCCATGCAGTCTGTTTCCACAATCGTTTTCTACAATTAGCGACTCCTCTGTGCCTTTCTCAATGTCAAGTACACACAGTACATATATAAATCCGCGGGGGAAGAAAAAAAGTCCCGTCCGTTTCCGACAGTTCCGCGTCCTCCATTCCTCCTCGGCCGGCGTGAAAACTGCGATGCGGCGGGAAACGACGTTTCTTCAATTAGGAGGCTGCTATTCAACGTTTGTCCCTTTCGCGGCGGCACCGATAAGTGGCAGAATACTCGGCTAACGAACGCACAATGTTGGCCAATTATGTTCCGCGGTAGTGCAAATTTGCATCGCTAATCCCACGCACAAAGAATGACGGACTTCTTGTGCCTGCTACGGCATCCACTGTCCGGCCTCAGCTTCCCAGCGATTTTAACGAACATTGTGCCGGGTAATACCCGCCTGAGGTATGCCATAATAGAAAGATTACATTGGAATACAGATTATAACTATTCATCTCGATTGAATTACAGTCGTAAGCTGACTTCTTTCGGAAGTGAGCGAAATTTTTTAATGGTTCAATACCGCGCATTAATAATTCTGCTCGTGTTATCAATGCTGTCATTAAACAGAATTTACATGGAAACTTTGGACCATTTAGAATATTTCTCGGAAGTGTAATAAAAATTCTCTTAAAAGATGGAAAGTCGGATAAACATTACATGCGATGAAAATATATTTTAATTTTAAATGATGAACATTGTAAAATAGTGTACTATACAGTGAAGACTATAGTAAATTTTTAATTTGCAATTTCCGTTTCAATGAATAAATTAGTTCCACTTTATAAGACTTTATAGGTATTAACTCGACAACTGTGTTACAAATATTTGTTTCTGTATCACTCTTTCCACCCTCCTCCCTTATTTCCTTAACTCGTCGGTGTTCTTCTCGAGCGAAATCTTAATCAGGATAGGGACAGAGATAATGATAGCCCCGCAAAGGGTTCCTTCAGGGCAGACATCCTGATGCATTTCGCGGAGAACAGACAAGCGGCATTGTCTTTCTCGGCGTGACAGGGGTCACTTAGCATAAAACAACATTGTTTGATCGTATTTAGCATATCCCGCGCGGTAGCCTGTCTAGTCCGCATATATACAACTCGTGTAACGCACGCTCGACGTGCTCGTACTGTTTCCTCCCGTTGACATCACAATAATGATATTAATTATGCCCGCAAGAGCGGATAAGCGGCCTGGAAGCACGGACCAGCGAGCGGCGTTTTATCGTTTCGGACGGCTCGGACGTTACGGGGTGTCGTGTCGGACCCAATTTCACTTCTGTCTCGTTACTCCTGACATTATAAAGCGTTAAACGTTCGAACAATAACAACTTGTGTAATCTTATGACGGATGAATGGAGGCTTTCTTAATGTTGGAAAGTTGCTGCCGCTGCCTGGAGAGGTATAACGCGGTCTTAACCCTTTTTGGCTCAAGGTAACGATCTATCGTTACCCGTGTTATTTGCGAAAATGCCCGCCATAACGATTTATCGCTCCCCCTTTTTAGTGTCTGCAGTCTCCCAATTACAACTGTTTGGTAAACCAAGATAATCTGTGTCCTTGTTTCTTTGTTCTATCATAAGGAACATTTTATGGAACTTAAAGGTTTCAAGATTTTTCTTATAAAAAGGTTATTAGCTTTCTAATGGGTTCCTTCTAAAGATCATTCATCTCAAAACGATTAACATCAGCTGGACGCTACTATACTTGCATTTTTACAGTAGAACGAGATAAGTGATAAATTCCTTGTAATTCCTCGAAGGTCGTACAAACTATGTAAACTCCATTTCCGCTTAAGGTTTATCGTTTTCCACTTCAATTTCAACTGCTACTTAAACACTAACAAGAACTTCCAATGATGATTAGAATTTCTAATTATCTAGTTCTATTACAGTGTTATTCTAGTAATGCACTTAAGCTGATGCGATTCACGACTGTTTATATTCCCGTAGACACTGGTGCCCAATGAAATAGGTGTTAGAACAGCTCCGAAGAATGACGTAATGAACTTTATGACGATTAACTCAGTGATACAGCTAGCCGGGAAACAATCTTGAAAGAAATGTCAGGAAATTACGATAGAGTCGTACCATATTACTGGGATAACGGAATAGTGGGAATTTTTTCAACTGGCCGCGCGCATTACACTGTCCTGGAGACTAATGAAGTGGTGTCGATAGGATTGATCACACTTGCCTCTGGTTCCCGGAGAGGAAATGTCCCGTTCGAAAGTTGCATCTGCATCGACGACCGCCGCGTGACAAAACAATAGAACGGCGACGTTTTTTCCAAACTGCGGCGGGACGTGCGCCCCGTAAGAAAAAGGCTTGACAAGACGAGAATATAATGGTACGAAGATGTCGCGTGATAATATATCGATAGGTGTTCACGGCTAACGAGGTACCTGGATCACGGGCCGAGCGTGCCAATCGATTTGACACGCACTCGAGATCTCGGGGCGCCGAATAATCGCCTTCCATCCTCGCCGACGACAACTTAACAAGACGACAAAGAGGGCTGTGCCGCTACGCTGTTTGTCCGTGGTAACCCATTTTTGTGTGACCCGCATTTATCATAATTTCCTCGCTCGTTTTCGGTCGTTTCATTCCCAACGATGCGGCTTTCATGCGGCTCGACGGTAATTTATTACGACACAAAGTAGACTCTTCTTTCTTTTAAAATGGAGGCTTGATTTCGTGCGATACATCGACGTTTTCTTTCTTTAATTTCTTTCCACTTGGTAGTAAATTTTTGAAATGGTGCTAGTCTTCAAGTAACTGTTAAAATTATATTATGTAATTAATCAAAAATTATATCGTTTGGAGTTAAGGTTTCATAAACGAATTTTTATGGAAATACATATTATAGAGTGGAAAAGCAGTGTAGAATTGAAATGTTTAGTAAAGTAACGTGAATCGCATTCTAAAATCTGTCGTCACCGACCTCAATATCAGCGAACGCGAGAGTGATGAAGATAATTTAGACGGTAAAGAAACCGTTTAAATTTAAGATTCCAGGTTAATGCAGATTCTAACCGTACATCATTTGCATAGTGCATAAAATGTTCTACGCAAACCGCAAATTTCTCTGCAACTACCGTTGAGGAAAAATTGTTGAAACCGGATGGCGTGTTTTCTATTAGCGTCCTGCTGCCAAGAAGTTTCAGATCGCCGTAAATTGGAGTTCACGGTACCGTGGAAAACTCTCACGGCGATAATACTTGCCGGAGAGAGATCGTGTTTACCGCTATTAGGGCGTATACATAATAGGATTCGTACCGGTGAAATTCAAGATAGGAATGAATTGTAATACAAAAACCGCGGAAGAAACGGCCGGGAGGGGGTAAGAACAAGAGGAAGGCATTAATTGTGCCCCGAGAATTTGTTGCATCGTTAAAGTATCCGCCATTGTCACGAACCGGCAATGAATCACGCAGTGGTCGTAGCATTGTCAAGTGCAGCTATAGTAATTTATCGCGTTGCTGTTAATCCTGTCCACGGTGTCTCTTAACGTCTTCGATTTAAGGTTCCTGAAGATAAATCCTAAAAGGGACTCTGATCACAATGTGCTTAGGGGTGTCATGTAGATATTTCATTTTCACCGGCCGGTTATTAATCCGCGAATTGCCCGATGATATCTCGTAATGTTCCTTTGGTACTTTATCAATATGAAAAATATACACCTTGCAGAAGTGAATGTGAGGATTTTCAAAAACTGGGAGAAATTGTGTCATTAACACTGTCACTTACGGTAATACGTGTTTGGTATATTAATGCAATATTTGGAAGCTGTTTGTATTTCATTTTCAATTCCGAACGAATTTTATTTTTTTATTCTTCAAGTCGTTCGAGGATTCACTTGATGAAGGTTAGAAATACTCTCGTCAACTTGTAGCTGTTATATACTGCATTAAAAGTATAATAAACAAAATTTGAAAATATTTACTTTGACATCCGGACTAAAAGCACGATATATACACTCAGAATATTCCTTACTACAAACTTTGTCTATCCTTTAACAAGAATTTTTTGAAAAAAAAATAAACATAAAATGTTTAAAATATTTAAAATAAAATAGTGCAATTATTTTCTCTCTTTTTTATTAAAAGATATGTAGAGTTCACCAGCATTTTCTTATCATCAGTTCCAGAAATACAACCCAAGGCATGTCAAACAGGGAGTGCACAGCGTCGAAAGCGCCATTTCAACGACTTTAGTTAACAGTCCTTCAAATAGTATATAAAACAGGCCGCCATACGGTTTCGTTGTGACCGGCGGAGGTAGAAGGGGGCGAAGGAGACTCGAAGAGAGACGAAACTTACCCTCTCGCCAGTCGATCGTTGCCAGAAGTGTGTCGACATTCACGTTCGATCTTCCTTTTTCGACTTTCTGTTTTTATTTTTCATTTTTTTTCTCAACCTTCCTTCGGTTTTGATTTAAAGAATCACGGCACGTTGCGGCTCCTTGTATTTTTAAGCGATGTGCTGTCTGAATATCTGACTCGTTCGGGCATAAATTTCCGATGGGCAGGAGGTGTTAGTTTCTTCTCAAGGTGAATTATGAGTTCCAGTCTCCTGGCCAGGATACCTTTATTCTTCGATCTCCTTTGAAGAATCGTCGAAACTCCGGTTGCTCGTATTGTTGCTGCGACTGGAATGGAAGACAGTTGTTTTCTTTCACCATCCCTTTTTTAATCTGAATGACCTTGCGACTGGCACATTCCATTAGAATTCGAGAATGCGTCGGGACTCGGGATCGTCGAAACAGTGGTTCCTTGAAACAGATGCTTCCAAATTTCTTTGAATACATTATTCTGTTTCTACACTTCGGAGAAATATTTTATATTCTTGATATTATGGGTTCTATATACTAAAATACTTAATTTGTTTCATAATCCAAAATAATTGTAACCTTCTGACATTCTATTGAAACGTTTTAGTGCATCTTTAAATGTAGAGCAATTTACATAAATGTTTAGAATCCTATAATTTATGTTGAGCATTCTTTTCGGAATTGGAATTGCATAATTTAAACGTATCAAAGACAGTACAAAATTATAAATTTCTATTCGCGATTCTTTATTAGCAGTGGATTGAATTAGAATTGAAATACTTTATATTCAGTTATTGTTGAAAACACGTAAGTGAAAAATAATATATAAGTTAAATTTCATTACAAAGAGCAGTATAAAATTAATATTAAGGGTACAGAGATATTCTTTATGCGTGTTTTTAAACAAAAGAATACTATTCAAGTAATGAGTTCCCTGTTCTTATCTTGTGCATATACTATTATCTTTTACAATACAGATAAGACGTTAGATCCAAAGCTCGTCTATGTAACATACTCTCGGTCGCGATGAACGGTGCAGTGATTTCTTAAAAATCGAAAGTGTTGATCTGTTTTTGACGATGCTGACGTTTAGAGAACGGAAGATTGGTAAACGAAATGGTACGGCAGCAACAGATGGATCTAGATCCAGATTTATCTCGATTATTATTAGACTCATGTTTATCGTGCTCCATCTTATGCTCTCCATTTAGATCCTCTCTAAAATGCATCTATGTATTAGACATTGACAAAATATTGACCTATGCATTCATCAAATCGTTTAAATAAATATTTGAACGAACGCAAAACCACGCTTCCTGTAATTGAATCTTACGGTTTAAACTGCGCAATCATGTGATTTTTCTCTTACAAAGATCTATGAAATTCAAATCGAATTAAAAGCGACAAATTGAATTTAAACAAATTTCTGCTTCGGAAAATATAAATGGAATGCAGTTTACACAGTATGGATGCCATACTATAATTGATAATCAATCAATCCACAAATCAGTCAATCAATCATTATTAAAACAAAAGAAAGAAAAGTGAATCAAACCTTCTACTCCGTTTAACAAGTTCGAACTACGTGAATGTGACAATTCCTAAATCTACCGTCTGTAATAATTATAAATGTAACGTTGAATAGCACTCCATGCATTGACTTGCTTTCTCTTATTTGGAAATCCAGTGTCTACTTACGCTAGAGGGGCTCCGGCTGAAACTAAATATTTGAGGAGGCACGTTCCAAGAGCGAAGCATCTATTTCCATGCTAGTATAATCCACGACACCGAATAACGTTCGCATCTCTTCTTGGGAGGCATGCATAAGTCCCTTCAATATCAGAACTACTACAGTGTTTATCTATTTTCAAAAATAGTGACAAAATCTCTAAAATATTATACAAAGAGGACCAAAGCTGCAAGCCACATTTCCTTTCTCTTAAAACGAAAACGTTAACTTCTCATATATAGTACTCTTCCAACATATATGTTAATTACAAAAAGTGCGGTGCGCAAAACTATGAATACATTATAATTATTTTATTAGCTACATACTATAATTTACTTGTAAATCGTTTATACAAGAATACAAAATATGACATAAGTATATAACAATTAATTTTGATATATAAGTAAAAAGGAAGGTAAAATGGCTTCCATGTGCCCAGCGGTTAGGAAAAATAATTCAATAATGCCTAGACTATTCAATTTAATTGTGCCACTAACAGTCGAAATAAACGATGACCCGAAAAGAAATTCTTTAAAGAAAGTTTCCAAAATTCGATCGTATATATCTTAAACTATAATGTAAGAATCCAAATCATCGAATTTGTGGGTAACCAAGACATTGAACGATCTCGATCAGAATAATCAAGCGGCGGTCGATATCATTGGCAGGACAAATGACGTTTTATGCACTCAACGGCGTGCTATATAAAGTTCGCGTCTCGAGCTCCTTGAGCTAGGCGAAGGGCCTAATATATTTAGTCCATCGGATATTTTACAGCTTCGCGGTATTGTGTTTACGAGCGGGTAATACGCAAGACGTTCGTTTCCTCATGTTATAATGATCCTTTCCAGCGTGTGGTAATCAGCTTTCCAGTCGATCCTCTCTGGACTGCGTGAGTTCGAGGACCAACCCTTGAAAATTGACCTCCCTGACCAACCCCACGTGCGCACTTCACAATGAACTCTTTGTGAACGAACCATGCCGGTCGACTTCCTGGCTGGAGGGCCACACAACGCCCCTCTCAACTTTTCGAAACAAACGTGTCTGGTAGCTGAAGCTTGAGATTCGTTCTTTAGAAAAATTTCATTGACCCAAAGAACTTAATAAAGTAGTTGATATTGCAGACGGAGGAATATTAAATACACATTGCTGTCGCTTAAACCCTTAGCAACCACTTTCTTAACGTTATGTGTTCTGAGAGGATAACAACTAGAGAAATTAGAGTAGCAGAAACTACTAATTTGACTTTTACCAATTTTTGTTTTGAGTGTAATTTTCTTTACAATATAATCTTCAATCAAGGGAACGTGATGATTATTGTAATTGATACAATAATTTGATTTGCAAGACGTAACCATATGTCAAAATAGCCCATACAGTAACAAAAGTAATATTTGCAAGTAAATATTCCTTTGTTAGCTATGTGTAACCATATATCTCTGAAATGTGATCTCCCTCTTGTAGTTTTCCCTATGTCCTCCAGCATAGGTTTTCTAAAATATTGTACCAGCTGTTTGACAGGATGCCTAGATAGGCACCATAGTAAATATCCGTAAAAGACCATCAGAAATGCGGGTCGCTAATGGATACCTTATCAAAAAAGGAGGTAAAATGGATACTTGATGCCTCTGCAAATACAAATGGTATACCAGATAAATTCATAATTACCCCTCTAATGTATGACATAATGATAGGGGTACTTCATAAATAATATGTCTAATAAGTAAATACTGTTATCATACAATCAAAAACGAGGTTAACAATCTCTACATGCAGACAATTCGGAAACTCCATATTTATTAGTACATTTTAACCTTTCCAAACATATATTAAGCCATCTCACAAGTAATATCGTCCTTTTTAATGTTAACTTTTGTAATTTACATTTTTTTAAATCATTAACGCATTGATCACTATTCAATCATGTCTTTTCCAACTTATCAATTAATTTTTCAATACCATTCTCGAGATGCTATTAAAACATATTTTACGAAGTAAGATAAGAAACGACATTACTTACGGAATGACTTAATAAATCAAAGTAATTCGCCATTCAAAGTTGTAATAAAAATCGATTGTCCATCCCCGTAGGTGTTTCCCGGGAACAGTTTGACAGTTCAAGTCTGCGCCTGACGGGGAAGAAGCATTTTACAGTGTCGAACTATTCCGAGCAATTTATCGCGGCGGGGAGTCCGTTTTTTCTGGTCGGTTTATTAATTCCGGTGCGCAAAACAATAGAACGAAATCAGCTTGGCCTCGGCGACAGGAGAGCAGCGAGGTGAACAATACCGCGAAGCTAGGATCCGGCGACGAGGAGAATGTGGCAGCCAGGACACTTTGTCACGCAGAAATTGTCTGCGGGAACACGATGGCGCCGTTTAGAAGAGGGATACCCGCCGCTGTTTCTCGATGCGCGTCGTGCCGGAAATAATTTATCGGCCGGAGCGTCAATAAATAATTCGTAGGCCGGGGACGGTCGCGCGCGTCTTAAGAAGCGCTCGCTGCGCAGGGGTGTGACTCCGTGTGACGCACTGTCACGACAGCCGACAACAAAACGATATTAAAATGCACGCCGATGCCCCGCTCCGACCCAGGGACGTGCCCTTTCGCCGGACGGGGCGTCGTGCTTTCCTTCTTTCACGTTCCTGGGAACGAATTCTAGATAGGTGGGAAACTGACGTCAAGGGGTTGCTTTGTTGCTCAACGAAATCGTTCTGGGAAAACCAGGATGAGCGTTACCTGGCTAAGATGAAATTTTTAGTACCGGCTGAATGGGGAAGCCTGGATGCCACGATGCAGTGTGGAATGTCCTATTGTAATAAAAAGTATACATTCGAGGAACATTTGTGTACGTAGTTTTGGATACGAGTAATGAAGAGTGATAAATATTGGAAATCGTAGTTTCATAATGTAATAGTTTTGAGAAAATAATGTTGTGATTATGAATTATTATGTTAAATGACATAAAATGTAACATGTAACATGTATTTTTGCAGAGAACGTGACAGAAATTTATTTAATGGTAAGTGCCATTGTCGTACTTTGCAATCAGTGTTTCATCATACTTGACTAACGTATAAATAAAATGCAGATATTTGTGTAAAATAAAATACGTTTTGAGGAATTTCGCATTTAATAGAAATGTGATTGAATAAATTAAACAGTCACGTTTCAAACAAAGTAAATAACCTATTGACCTTACAATATAATCTAAAAAATTAGTAGTTAAGGCTTGTAGTAGTAATTTTTGTTATCGAAACTTGTTCGGAGATAAATATGAAAGTACAGCCGTCAGCGGAGATAAATGTCACTCTAAAATCTAAAAAGCAACATTATTTAAGAGGAACACTTTACTGCCATATAATGGCCGCCCTCGACGCTCTGCCATTTTTGGCCGGACGAAGTCAGAACATTCTTCAACGATCGGTATCTCTTCAAAGCCGAAGACAGCTCTACAGGCGGATTGAAGTCGCCGGAACGAAAAACCGTATGACATGCACCGGCCAGACGCTGGCGCACCTTTAAACACAGGCCAGAAGATAAAGAAAGGACAAAAAACATACAGGCGAGTATCCCTCGTCCTGTGCAGGGAACGAAATGGGCGTCTTCTATGCGTCGACACAAGTAGAGTCACATGTGGGTGGCAGCCAAACGATTTATACCGTACAATGCCTTTGTACATATTGCGAAAAGCTCTTGTATCTATTTTATAATCCATATAAATCTATACCATACATGATAATACTCTTGGTGAAATCTTTCGCAGCTGTATTTTCATGTGACAGAAATTACCGTATAAATTTAATGTTCAACCCCCTACAGTTGCACTTCTGTTGAACAACACATAAGGATCATAGGGAATTGATCAGTTCTGAAATTGGTTTACTTAAACTCCACTATAAACTCTGAAGTACAATCAAATTCTAGAATTCATGAGAAATATTTTAAATATAAAAATATTTTAACACTGCCGTCTCGAGGTCAACGATAACAACATTCATTTTATTCATTACAATAAAGGAATTTATGTAAGTGGAACAGACAATCCAAAATTATGCTGGCACATGAACATTCTCACGAGACACCGCAGATAAATCAATGGGGAAAATATCAAGCCGAATTAAAAGTGTCTGCAAATCATTCTTTAACATTCGCATATTAAATTATTCGACTCGGGTGTTTAGTGTCACTTAAAGTCATAAATCGTGGTTCCTTATCGTCAAGCAAATTCAAAGGTAACAGACGCGGTCTTAAGATCTCCCGAAAACTAATCATGCGGATTAAATACGTCGTATTTCTCTTGTCTCTTTAATGACGTGTCTAGCTTCATAAGCGTTTCTTTTTAAGTCGCTGCCTGTTCGCGATGCATGACGCCGCTCTGTGAGAAAACGCGCCGCGAAAGAGAAATAAAGATGCATCGTAAACAGTCTCCTGCCGAGACCAGAGGAAAGATACGCGATTTCGTCGTATGCGTTTTTATCTGTCGTCTGTCCCGTCACCGAAATATTTCGAGTCCGTCCGTAAAAGCGAGCCTTTATGGACCGCCGTGATGGTCGACCTGCTCCAAAATATATTTTTCTAACTCAGTGTACTTTCACTGGAACTCTCGCGGCATTAATCATTCACGGTATTAAAACAACTCGTTCAGACTTCAATCGATGCACCCTTCGTTACCGATCCCATCTCGTAAATATCTTAATACCTTATACTGTAAATTATGCTAGCAAGACAGTAGCTCCTAAAAAATGCAAAATATATTTTATATCTGCTCGAAAACGTGCCCTTTGATCTAAACGGTGTAATTTAGCGACGATGATATGTATATATGTGAACACGCGAGGACCTTCGCAGTACGAATTTGAATCATTCGGAGCTCCACGGTGGAACTGTCACGCACACATTCGAGGGGTAGCCGAGCCAGCTCGTTAACCCATTTCAAAATGGGTGGAGAAAAGTCTGGATGACGATCGGGGAACACCGTAAATGCTTTATCGCCTCGTTTCGTGGAACTCCTTACTAGGGTTAGGAGCCTGACGACGGAAAATGTATTCCAGGTTCCCCTGCATCCCTTTCGCTATATATCGCGGTCTTTATTTCTATTTCTGGAGGATCTCTAAATCTTTCTTGACTTGTACATATAGCACTTTTGTACGCTTATATCACTTTCTTATAGATAAAAATAAGTGCACCTAAAATAAAGGGTATGGATATCGGTGTAATGCTATTACAGCATAACCGAGCAGTGAAGTTATGATAAGATTCAATATTGAGAGCTGAAACAAAGTTTCCTCGATGGAACCTGTAAATTTCTCGGCCAACTTTCTCGCGTTTAACTTTATTTCAACATTTTAGTAACATATTCAGTGTTTCTTACGAGTTACTTATTTTCTACTTTACACTTTCATTTTACATTACAAATAAATAAATAAAATTTTTGTGAAGTTGTCGATGTGCTCAGCCAGCCCCGATTTTGATGATTTTAAAATATATTGTTGGACACATGATTTTGAACATTTTCTTTCTATGTTGACAACGGAAGGCGTTAGCTTCCGAAATGATCGCAAAAAACTTTTGCTATTGCTACACTAAATTCGGTATACACGAGCGCAATGAATTCTGTATATAAGATATAACTCTAACTTTTTTCAATAATTTATCTTTGAATCTAAAATTATTATTCTTTTGCCATCATTTATATTAAACATTTCGAATCTAATAAAAAACGATAAAACTCATAAAGTCATCAAATATTCAAACACTTTCGTTCATTTGCACTTCCTACGTCGCCATTTTGTCCCGCGGTTGACGCCTCCGAGCCGAATTACCCCCGCTACCAAGAAATCCCCGATTCTAGCCGACGGTAAAGTCTAGCTCGGTTCACCAGCGAACCCCGTCAAACATCTCGCCTTCACCCGAGACAGCCGGTCTCTTCCGTGTGTTCCGTACCTACGGCGCTCACTGTTTACGTTCGTACCAGGCCGCGTTTCTTTCGCAGCGGCATAGCGGCGGCGGCGGCGTCGTCGTTTTCCTCATAACGCGCGCGGGCAGCGGAACGATCGGTGATTTCCATCCGAGAAAATGTACCTTCGATGGCATCGAACCGGTTTAACGATGTTTTCCATGCGGTAGTTAACGTCTTCCCTTCACAGCCAGCCTCTTTTGCTTATGCACACGTCCGCATACCTATGCAACGTTTATGCGAGACCGTATGCGCCGCGATACATGGCTCGACGCCCGTCCGTTTCGCTCGTGTCGCCGCACGGACATTTAGAGAAGTGACCGGCCGGTGCGCGCTGGCAAAACTAGGTAGCCTTGAGGGTCTCTGTTTTCTGCCAGTGAATTCTATCCGGGCATCTGCATGCCAACTACATAGTACATACGTTCTCCGCGCCACGCCGCGCGCCGCTTCCCTACACGCGCTTTTATTTAACAGAGAACCACCGACGTGTGTCATCGATTTGCATAGTCACCGTCGCGATACACGGCTCCGACCTGTGTTGATGTAACCTTGTTTCCAGTCCCGTGGCAACCCGCGTTTCGACACGCGAGCCCGATCCCGATCAGGTGCACCGACTCGTTTCTGATCGGTTGCCAGTGACTTTTTGGCCATTAACGAACCAGTCGCAGGTTCGGGTATTAACGGAAATGTTTATGGTTCCAGTTTGTTCGATGTTGTACTTTAACGAGGCGTCATGCACGCGACACCGGAATTCGGGTGTTTGAATGTTTCTGCGATGCTCAAGGTGGAAGGTCTCTTTTTAGGGGAGTTAAAGTTGGAGATTGTTTCAGAGAGATTACGGTACCGGTGCGACGTAATCCCGCTGCGACACCGCTGCGGTGACTCTGTGCCATTTTGAAAGAACAAAAACTTAAAGTATTCTTATCGTTTTTTTAGGAGACGAAAAACTTTATTCCACTGTTACTTCAGAACAGTTACTGCGGCGAGATCGCGACGCTCATGTGCATAGATCCTGATAGGGGAATATCCTGTGTCGATTTAATAGAATTGACTGCTTTGATTGCAATTGACTTATTTTAGTATTTTATTCAACTAATGACTTCAAATTGAATTTATAAATGTAAATATTCCTTCGTAATAATATTGTACTATGCTTACAATCCTTTAAACGAAATCGTAAAGCATTGGGTTAATCATAAACGACGATCTACTCTACCTTTTAGTCGGTAGCGCAGTCAAGAAATATAAAAAATGTCGTAGTAAGACGACTTCTTGCGTCTGATATAAGAAAATTTGAAATGCAAAGAGATTCATGAAAATTATGTAAGCCACCTAACAGTTAACTACATTCAGATCTTACGTAACAGTGTTTTCAACGTTTCAGTTATTGTATCCACAAAGGTGTTTGCGGTGCATGATACCGCATTTTATGGGGAAGTAAATTCCTGATCTTGTTCACCATGAACCTTTACCGCCTAAATATCCTTTAAGGAGACCTAATGCGTTTATGATTCGCGGTTATGCGGACGAAACAATTGGCCGCAACAGTAAAAACGTAGGATCGGGCGCAAGTGGTCGTTCGCGTTTCGCGTAACAATGAAACGAGCGACCGTATGGAAAATATTCTTCCATAAATTACATAATTGCACCGACTTTCGTTTCACGGCTTAACCGGTCGTCGACTGTTTCACTGCCGACGTCAGCCCACGTATTATCAATTATCGTCTCGAAATAAGCTGAACTGCGGCACGGTGGTATTGTAATGCATACATCTTTTGTTTATGCTGATAAAGTGCCGACGATAAGCGTAATGTGTTGCGCTGTTTGCAGTCTGCATAATCGCCCGTAATGCGCCGCATCTTCTTGAGACTGAATAATGAAATAGTCTGAAGCTGGAGTTAATAGTAAGTATTCTACTATTTTCTAGATTTGATGGATGTTGTGAAGTATTGGTTAATTTTACCAATTTCCAATACTCGTCGAAATCTCGCGTGAAGAACTCTGCAATACTGAGGGTAGTATAAACTAAACTATTGTTATAAAGAACGAATCAGTATTACAGTCCTCTATATCCCATATTATTTTGGGTTGTATTACAGAGAAAAATAATGTTATTTATTTAAATATAGTTGCTTCCATTTGTGCTGTATTTTTATACGAAAGTTTGTTTTCAATTGAAAAAATATACAAGATGATTTATGTTACTTAGCTCTCTACAAATATGTACACACATATGAAAAGTATATAAAATATATTATTCTAAAAACATAGGAAGTTCACATCAGCTTCAATACAAATAAACACCTGATGTCTATAACTGCTTATTTAAAAATTTGAGAACAATTTCTTTTCAACTACACGAGACTTTATTTTTCTTTTTCTCGCTTCCTTCGCTATTCATTTACTAATTAGTTTTTACCAATTTTATTGTGCCGCAATAGTGGTGTGAAGTGTCAATGAAAGAACCAAATGCAAAGAGAATCATTTTACCGCGAAACCGGTCGGACACCGGATCCTCTGGTCTTAAACTAAAGGACGAAAGGGAGCACCCAGTATACTGCAGTATGAATAAAACACTTTTACTGGAGGACATACCACTATTGAGTATCTAGCATTCCGTTATTTACTCACATTATAGAAACTCGATGCTTCAATTCAGGGGGACGAATAAATTCTAAAAGAACGGAAAAACGGTTCAATCATGTGGAGTGGCAGCCCTTTGGTCTCGATAGAAGTGTAATCTGAACCCGCAGGATCAAATGTTTCCGGAACCTAGAATTTCTTATAATAGATCCTTGTAATGATTCACCGCAGATTGAACTTTCCTATAAACTTTAAAAATATATATACCATTTTATTTAAACAAGTAAATTATTCCGCAAAAATTTATATTTACTTACATTCATTTGGTTTAGATATATAAAGTGTGTTAAAATGGCTACCTTTCAATTTTACATAAATCTGTATAACTTTCACTGTGATACAAGCGTATGTAAATGTTTCGCACAAGATTTTTAGTTCTTTCAGAAGTCTTTTATAAGAAATGAGAGCCTGTGAACCTGTAGCCTACGAATATTTTTATCTCAATACTGGAATTTCACATTCACCGAAACTGAAAGGATATGCTAAGTATCCAGTATTGTGCGCCACTGAATTCAAATAACGTAACGAAATATTTAGATTTGACTTACAACGTGACGTTTGATTGCAAAAACACTCCGACCGAGTTGATCGCATAGAAATCCACTAACTCGACGTGGATATCCCGCGACACGGCTTGGAAACGTTTTGAAATCGTTAGAAAAAAAAGGATCACGCCTCGTCCAGCCTCGGTTCATTGATTTCGTGTGAATAACAATTCGATCTTTATCGGGCCACGTACCAGTGTGCGGGAGCATACGAGGTCGCCCACAATCGAGAAAGCAACGATTGGTGCCACCGCGAGAATGATAAATTTCTCCCCGGCTCTCTTTAAATAAACACAGTTTTATGATTTACCATGCCACCGGCTCGCGGTAATGATGCACCTTTTAAACGCCTCGCATTCATACACTCCGCCGCGTGTAGTATCGATCATCGAAGATAAAAAAGTGTTTCGGACAAGTTGACGTGTTCAACAATGAGGATATTATCGGCCGTGAATGGAAAAAATCAAGCAAGTTGCAGATGTTCCGAAGTTATCGAAAGCCTTTCATGGGAAGTGGAGTAATTGGTTCATCGATCAATCAAAACTTTCGATAACTTTCAATCCAAGAAAGCGTGTCATAAATGAGGAAGTATTCAACTTTAGGATCTATTGTTTGGTCAATGAAAGGGTTACACATATTATACTAAGCTTGTTTCTACTAAAAATAAAGATACTGAAATACAACATTAGCCTTTAACAAAATCCACTGTATGATTCGTGAAAATAGCTTATTAAATACATTTCTTCTGAATTATATTAAACGTGTTTATTCAAAGAAGACGCTAACACTACGAAAATGAGGATGTCTGTCTAAATTAGGACATCAAACGATATCGAATGAATGTGATGCAACGCGAAGAAGGGAAAAGCAGTGACCGGAGAAAATAGTCACTCTTAGCTGTCAGAACATTCAAAGGGAATAGCATGGCGACCTTCTATTTCGTAAAAGGCATACCGAGATCCTGCGAACGAGAAAATTTAATGGGCACCGATTCACAAAAGCAAGGCTACGTGTCAGGTTGTACAGGCGTTCGGCAATGATTCGTTTTCGTGGTCGTAGTGATGGTGCAAACCAGATAGGAGGCAGAAGGAGCTACGGAGATACGATCTTCCGGTAAAAGGAGAAAGAACCCCCCGGAGTGACTTTGAATCTATGGACCCTTTTAAGGTGTCCTTTTGCGGGGCTTGTTCAGTTTGGCTTAGCGTCGGAAACGCAACAAATGATCCCCGCTCGCCCATGAAACCGCTCTTCCTTCTGCCCTATTAGAATCTACTTCGCGAAATGATAGGAATCTAGATTGCTGGATAAGGTATTTTAATACCGTTTTTGCATGGTTCGCCACGGTCCCGGTAATTCGCTGGTCCCATTCACATGGTGAATCGAAAAGCTCTTACAAAAGTGATTGTGGAGCACTATGAACAATACTAAACGAATTTTTGAATCTTACACGTCAAGATAATCTACTAAAAAGTCATCGCTTCGTGGAAGAAGTTAGTACAAATTATTATTAGGCGTTAAGAGCACAAAATTCATAAATGTTTGTATTCAAATATTAAATACGTGCAATTAGTATAAATTTGTAAGAGTCTTGTATAATGATATAAGATTAGAAAATTACATGGATAAAACAAAGTCAAAGGTTATAGAAGTTAGATATTTAAAAATTGACATAATTCCTCAATGTAATTTACATATAAATTGATAATGTATATTTATATTTCGTTATAAATGTGAGGCCATTTATTGTCACGCTATGTTTCTGCGAATGATAGTCGAAAAAGTCTTGTTCGCGAAGAACGACACAAGTAGACTGTACGGCAGTAAACGCGACGATAAGCGATGATTAATCGCGCCCATCGAGGGAGAATTGACATTAAACTTTGTAGTCTCCCAAGTAGCTGACACATGCAACTTCGTTCCCTCTATTATCTTCACACTTGGCTACCCTGGACGTGTTTTCTATTGTTTGCTGAATCTCGACTCCGCACAACGAGTGCCAACGCGATAGGGAGGAATGAGTTAAGCTCGTGTCAGTCTCTGATTTAACGCCCGCATTTCCATCCGACACTTTCCATAATCGCGAAACGGCCAATGTTTCTGCAACGTTCGCGATATTTGTCATTATTACTGACCAGATGCGGTTATTGTTGTTTCGACTGGAAAGATCGTATTATTTATCAGCTTTCGAGGACGATGGGTTTATCACACCCATAAAACATTTATCATGAACCCAATAACGAACAGATTTTTTTAAATAATCAGCAGAGACATTAAGAGCGTGTAAACTGTTACTTTTACTCCCTATCAAAAGAACTTTCTGGTCGCAAATGATTTGTTAATTAAACGATTGGAATTGTATTCAAAGTTTAATTGACCTACATTTGTAAAAGTTATCGACTTTTTATTTTATAAACTATGAATATTTAGTAACAAGGGTAATAGTAACAAGGGTAATAGATGAACGTTAAGAAATGTTGTATACTCAAATTAAAATAACAAATTCTTATATCCCATTACACTTTACAAGATTTCACAAACCATTATTTTTCTAAACAATTTAATACGAATAATGTAAGATTATAAACAAAACCATAAAGATATTCACAGCGTTAACGAATTATAGATATATTTCTGGTAATTGCAAGTAGGAGACAGAAGCTTATTCTATGCCACTAGTTTGAAAAGTGATAGGGATGACTAATTAGAAACAAATAAGGGAGGAATTTCAATAAATAGAGATTCATTCCTGATTTATAATTTATAGTAATACTAATGTGAAATGTTAAATTTAATCATAGATGAATAAGATCTTACCACTACGTGGTTACACGATACAGTATTAGGTTTGACAGAGGATGAGAAAAAAGTCGGTTGCCAAAGGTGGGCGCACATCGGTTCATGACCCCACTTTTGTTAACTGCTTTTAATTGCCCCGTAATTGAGATTAATGGAAAGGCATGCGGGCGCACATGATATCACCCTCGGCGAATTAAAATTAAACTGTACGAGTGGACCGCAAAGAAACCGCCGCGCTCGTTTACTTTAAGCCTGTCGTCACGCGATCCGAAGCCCACGAGGATCGGAGTCGCTATAAAACATTGTCATAAAGCCTCATTGTTTTGTTGTTCGTTTCACAATTTCATGGCCTACGTAACTCAAAAGATTCACGTGCAGTTGGTTATCAGTGTACCAGAACGCCGACATGTCTAGCTAGTTGCAAATTGTGCAACGTATTCATCGCATAACGACGAAATTACCTTGTTATTGCTTCATCTAGTTCAGAATTGCGCCAATGAACTACTTTCTGTTTTACATGATCTCACGATAAATTATATTTCATTACTCTATAAACAGTTTGCAAGGATTTATGCAAGTACAAGTTAATATTCAAGTCCGTTAATACTGTGATCTTTCAAATAATAATAAAAATAATTTATTTACGGATAGCAGAAAAGCATGTCGTTGGCTTCATACTTTTATTATAATCAATATTTATAATATTCAATTTCTAAATATTTTTTACTAAATATCGAATGAAGGTGGCATAAATTAAAATGGATTATAATAAATTAACACAAAGGTTCAATTAAACTTCTATTTGTTAAGAGATTCTGTTCCTGTGTACATTCTGACAATATTTGCCAAGGGATTACTATATTTTCTCAGGGTTTTCGAAAAAAACTTATATGAAACACAAATGACATGCTAATAAATTGAACGGGAAGGTAGGTTCGAACGACCCTTAACACGCCCCTTAACACGCCCGCTGCCTCGAGGGTCCTTGAAACGGACAGAAATCTCACGTGGTTTCCATAACTGTCAAGTGGCGTTAGGGCCAACCACGAATACCATTTTCCAATAGTTCTAAGAATAATGGATATTTCTTGTACTAACCTCGTTCTCGATACCGATTGCCATTTACAAATTTTAAACACTCATAGCATGTGAAAACTGACTTCAATTTTATTAACGTATCAAAATAAATTTCTATATTCAGATTAACCAATTTTTGTTACTTCTAAACTAATATAAATTCTATAATAGTCAACTGCGAACCATGAAGAGACTATATGCTACAATTTTTCAGTCTGTTGGACCGGATAATAATAATTTATATACTACGTTAAGTGAAGATTAATCTATTCAAATTAAAGATCGTCTGTAAGTCAGGTGAACGACAGCGAGAATATACAATATTTACAGAACATATATTTATTTCAGTGCATTGTTCGGACAAGTTAAAGTCGCTCGAGTCAATGCAAATACGGACTATTAACACCAACATGGTTCAAACGAAAGCTACCCGAGCTCGGAGAGCCCGTGTTTCGCCTACAAGATAGGGAAAGACTTGTATACGTGCGTGCGCGTACGTTCCACACGTCCACATGAAACAGCTGAGTCTAGAAGACGAGTGTTCCTCCGTATGATACATCCACGACGAAATTAATGCCCCAGGATTCCCGGTCCCAAGGACAGAGGCTTGTAGGATTGGAGGACGAAACATTCTATCGCAATGGTGCCACCAACATCCTCGCATACCGCCGATCAGCCGCGATACGATAAATTTTCCAAGGCTTTGCGCTGCCCGATGTTGGGAAATACTGTTCGCTTTTAAGGTATTCCGTTTTATCTTGGAAATGCGTGGAACACAATTTTACCCGTGAGCCGCCGATTTACCGGGCTCTCCGGTCGGCATTGTTTAAATATCTTTAGGAATGAGGATTGCGCTGCTACGAGATTCGTGGAACACGCTAACTTACCAGAACTACTCTGGGGCTGATGTTAAGAGAGATGACTTAAAATTAAAATGTGGTTCCATAATTGCTTTGAACTGGCAGACGCGATTGCGATTCCTCCTGATTGAAGATTAACACCTGCGTTCTACATTTCTGAGTTTATCATACGATGTTTGTAGCTTATATTCGAAATTTTTATTTCGATTTTTGAAATACAGTATCTATCGCGTGATAAATTAATTGATAACAATTTGATCTAACCGTGATTCAGACAATTTTAGTTCATTTTAAAGTAGAGATGAGTTATGCTAATAGTTAGACTAAACTTGGTTAACTACTCCAACCTGAACTCCATTGTAGTCATTGATAAGAAGGAGCAACTTTGAGTTATGACTTTTCAAGATAATATTGTAAATTTATTCTAGTTGATAACCGGACTAAAATTAGTAATCCCGCTAAACTTACTTCCACTGTAAGTGAAGAAATAAATAATTAGAGACAACCAAACTAAAAATTTCAAAACAAATTGATTAATATTTTGTAACAATCCATTTTTATGTCTCTCTAACCGAAGACACCAATTCAGAAGTGTCCCTGCAGAGCAATGAACCTACACTCCAAAACAGGAAGAAAAATCCGTAGAAAAGGCCGAGCATCGTGCAACAATCACAGAAGTTCGTCAACCTCCAGACATTCCAGTGCTCGAATACTAAATACTCGAGAGGGTAAGTAGCTGGTTCAGGCTCGAGTGGCAACAAACGGAACCGCGGGGCCTATCCCGGCGGGCGGAAACGCGGTTTCGTGAAAACGCTTCGAGCCGTGTCCACGGTATATCAAAAAGTCGGCGCCTCCGCTGTCGACGAAGCACCGAGCACCCACGCCCGGGTCGCATGCACTAATACTACGGTAGCGTGCACGCTTACGCATGCCGGGCCGATGGAACCGCAGCGAGAGTGCTGCGAGGGACGCGACTACACACACGTATCGCATTGACGAGTTCCCGCCCGAGTCGGCGGTTGGTCGAGGCTTTGGCAGCTCCCCGTTTCTGCCAGGTAGCCAGCGAGCTCATGCGAGCGAGCGAGCAAGTGAGAATCATACCGGCAATGATAAAGGGAGATATGGACAGCCGGATAAGGACGGAGATAAGGGAGCGTGGGAGAGAGATAGGCGGCACGGGAGCGAGAGAAAAAAATGCAAAAGGGAAAAATGAAAGGGGGAGGAACGAAGGAGGAACCGGAGAAGAGAACCGCGGACGGCAAAGCGGAGCGGCATGCGCGCGGGCGCGCTGGCTCTCGCGCGCGAGTACCGCGTGAGAGAGACGGATGGAAAACACGAGCGAGCGAGAAGAGGAAAATCGACGGAAGGGAACAACCGAGAACCGTTGCAGCGAAGCGGGTTAGAAAAAGAATGGAACGATAAAAACGAAAGAAAGTTACGAACGCAGATAGGGGGGCACGCGAACTCAAAAGGGATGTCGGCGAGGTGGAGTGCAGAGGGAGGGGGAGTTGGGCACAGGGATGGAGAAGAAAAGCATCGGAAAAAAAGGAGGCACGGACGGAAAGAGCAAAGGCAAGAAAGAGCGAAGGAGAAACGGTAGGAAAGGGACGGAGAAAACTGCCTGGAGAAAAGGAACGGCGATCGTCGACGCGGGCAGGATGAAGAGAGAAGGAAAGAAGGGTAGAGTGCTCGTACGGTCGGCTTGCCGCCTGCCGCGTAGTAGTAGCGTGCCGAGCGAGCAGCGAGCAGCGCTGAACGTCGTCGTCGTTTCTCAGTGTCGCCGCGGCGGTCGTGCCAGACGGTTCTGACAGTAGTTTTTCGTGGTGCTCGCTCTCGATGCGTCCCAGCTCGCGTCCCGTTGCGAGCCGTGTCTCGTTCCACGCGACGTGTCACTTGGATTAGACACGCGTCCGCGAACATGTACGAACCGTGGGTCCGGAACTGATCAACCTGATCGATCCGGCGGATCCGTTTAAAAATTCCCGCGGCCGTTCTCTGCGCGTCGCGTTACGATTGTCTTCTTTACCGACCCGTCTCCCATCCGCGCGCGGATAACACGCGCTAAGTTCCCGCGTGTAGTGGCGAAGTGACTCCTGTTCGATCCTGTTCCTCCAGGCCGGCGGACGGTGCTCCGTCAATTGCGAATGGAATAGTGGTTTGAACGGTTCGAGAACGTTGGCGGGAACGTCGGGACGAAAACCGGTGGTGCGAGTTCGGAAAGTGTGACGTCGCCGAAGACCACGTGCGACACCGGCGCCATCCGCGTGCTCAATTTCGAATTTCGCGCGACGACGACGCCGCAGCTGCCGCGCAGCCGTAACCCCGTCATCAAGTTCATTGCCGTGGACCGTTGCCGACAGTCTCGCACGAAGTTCTCTCTCGCTCTCTGTCTCTCAGTGAAGTCAAGTTGAAAAGAAAAGAAGTAATAAACGTGGTTATTGGTGGCATTCTCTCTTTCTTTCTCTGTTCTCTCCTTTTATTTCTCTGTTGTTTCTTCTCTCTTTCTCTTTCTCTCTTCCGTGGCCGTGGAACACACGGCGGGTGGGCACATTGTAGCCGTCTCGCGCGGCGTTTGTACAAGTGGATTTAACCTTGCGACCGAACACGTGGATGCATGCCTTCCTGTCGACGACGCCGTGCTTCTGACCGGCGAAGCTGTCTGCACGAAAAATCCAGGTAAACACGACGTTTTCGTTGTTGGTGGGATAATGTCAGTCCGTGGAACGTTCCACGGACGATTTCGCTCGTACCTGCGCGGCCAGACGCGTGGATATGGCTTCAGGCGTGTTACTTTTGGAGCTGTCACTTTGACAGCTCTGTCGACATAACGTTTTAGGTATTTAGAGTATGGACATAGTAGGATACGTAATTATAATTACGTTTTAATCGTTTATATAAATTGGAGTTGTTATTGTTACTGTGTAATTTTATGCATATGTCCATGGTGGTCGGCATTTTTTCTCGCGATCTTAACGGATCGTAATCTAAAGTTCCATTATAAAAAATTAATGACTGTCTTTGATGTCAACATTTACTTATAGTACATAAAACATTAATGAATATCAGGTTACATAAATAGTATGTAGATTACATTTGAAATTAGACTTTCCTCATTATGCGCTTCATGTGAGTGCGTAGAGTCGGAGGACGCTATGAGGGTGCCAGCATAATGCAATGATGTCGGGGTTAAGTAGGTTCGCATTTGTCAATGTCCCTGTTTCTAGTGGCTAGAAAAATAATATTCTTACAATCTTCGTACTCTTAATTAATTTTAATGTGGTTCATTACATTCTAAATGCAGGAATTAAAATCAATATTTATTTTTATACTTTAGCTCTAAATTTGATGCAATTATAGCAGATCTATACAGATCTCTTGCGTGAATATCTAAAGTCAAATTATAATATGTTAGTTGACTAGTTAGTTATAATTACGCATAGTAAAATGGTTGACGAAAGTTATTTATGTAAACCGGTTAGAGACGTGCAAAAGTGTTCAATATTTATTTACTGTGAAATCTACTGTTATCAATCTTTTCGAGGGTCTTACGCATCGGGCCGCCTGTGGCGATTTCGTTGAGTGCCGAAACTGACGTTGATTACCTTGTTGACGTAACCCAGATTGCAGGGCAATTTAGTTGATTGTTTTGAAGATTAATTCCAAAGCAACGGCGAATCGTCGCCGTTTGCAGTTGCATCTTCATTGCCGTTTTCCACTGGACTCTTTAATACTAGATCGTTATCTTCGATAGTGATCTGTATATTACTCTTATCAGTAACTTCACTATCATCTGATACTCGCGATTACTCGTGAATACTAGTACCCCGATTAAATCAATGTTACGCACCGTAAGCGATTTCACTTCTTCATTAGTCGAAATTGGAGTTCTGCATGCAGAACAACTGGGAAATCATCTACTTTGGATGTCAATGTCTTCTGTTGTGATCATTTAAAAAGACTACTGTTCTTTGGTCGTTGAGATTATTAATTAAGATTAGTTTATGTGAGCATTGATTTTAAGACTTATTTATTAACCATCTATGTAATTGGGCATAATTCGGTAATAGAAGGAATTTAATAGTGATGGTGGAAAAAGAATTCAAAGGGTTACGAACGAAGTTTATTAATTAATTATTTTATTTTATTTCACTATTATTATATATTTATTTACGGTAGTATGTACTTACATCACGTGTTAGGTCTTCTGAACATATGCAATGTGGTTGGCTCGTAAATTTCAGTTTTTCTAAACTACTGAATAATGTGGTTTGCGATAAAACCTGTTTAACTGTGTTAAACTTGCATCCTTTCTAATTAAAAATTATAGTCGTAGTTGTATTACTGAACGATACTTAATATTTGAAAGTATAACTGTAATATCAGAATGGTAGTTATAAATATTCATTCTTATTCCATTGATGATCGACATTGAAGCTTCATGATAATACATAAAATAATTAGCATTTTGCATTATTTTAAATAATATAGCTTACCAGAATCTATGAATATTTCGGTAAATATAATTTGTAGTTATACTTTAATTTATACTTATTGAGACATTTCATATGCAACCAGATTATGTAGAAACAAGTTCGTTTTCAGTCATTAGTATAACCATATAAATAATGGAGCAAGTAAATCATTAAGAACAGTGAAGAATGTACTAACTTTTATCTGAATGTTGAGGAAGAAAAATAAATTAATTTTAATAAAAATCGTTGCTTTAATTATATTTTATTAACAATAGACTTAAATTTCAATATTCTGATAGTATTAAAAATATTTTAATAATATTGCAATTTAAAGAAATTTCTAATCGCTTGTAGTATAAATTTCTACGTATAAACATGCACAGTCCAATTATAAATTACTCTCATTCATAAAGGGCATTGTATTCTATTCTTACATAAGACTTACAGGAATGTTTTCTTGTCGAAAAACATTTCGATTAAATATCTGTATTAAAAGAAAGAAATACACTTACATTTACACCAATAAAATGATTGTAACGGCGTTGTTTGCGATGCGATCTGCTGCGAATCAGATCAGAACGAGTCGGAAAGGGTCTCGGTTTGTGCATAATGAACACCAACTACAAACGGTAGTAGTGGTTCGTAATCAATCGATTTATCGGGCTGGCAATCGGTATCTTCCGAGGACTCGTTCAGCAAGTATGCGCGATTCTCGAAGGCGAAATCCTGATTACGATTCCGCTCAATGTCGCAGTGACATCATCGAGGATCATCATCCTCTTGGAATTCCCTGCCGATTAAATCTGCACGCGTTGACTGCGATCTTTTGCGACGCGCGCTACTCCACGCGCGGGGCTCTTTAGCGCACCGAAAAATTTGTATTCGCACTTTCAACAGTCCGGTTTAAAATTTAGATCCTCGTTCACTCGCCTCGATCTGTACGATCTTACGCCTCACCGTCGAATCTTAATTCCTCGATTTCTTAAATCTTTTTATAAAACAGAGTTCGTGGTACGCTTACGTGGATTCTGAACTATGTTCCTTAATCGTTTGTAAATATTACTTTTACTCGAGAGAAATAAAACGGACGTAATAAGAAACGTGATCGTCTACATAATTAGATATTTATTTAAAGATGGGATTACGGGCACATACCAGGTTTAATTTGCAAAGAAATGTTTAAATTATTGCGCACAAGGAAATTAGTGTATTAAATGCAATTTATGCTTTGTAATCTTGCAGAGTATTTAATTTGGTGAGTTAAAGTTTCCTGATAAAATCAGTTTCCAGTTAAATTAATTAATAATATTAGAATTAGAAAACAAATACTAAATCTTCATCTTTTCTTATCCATACTAGATCTAGTATGAATAAAGTTTACAATGAGTAACAATATTAACAAAAATAATATCTAAAATATTTTTTATCGTACTAAAGTAATAAATTTAAAATAGACATTAATTTTCTATTCTCGTCTAATTATGTAATGACACAAAATTCAATGAAATTCTAATTATTAATATAAAATTTAATTTCGATTTGCCTTAGATCGTTTAATGAAACGTTGCAGAAGGAAACCGTGACACCCTTGGTCTGCGCCCTTTTTCCTCCATTTATCGTCATTTATCGTGATCTATCAAACACTCGAAGCGAGGCCGATACAGCGGACAAAAAGCTCCATGTCGACAAGCGTTCCGGTATCGTTGTAACGTACAGCCGTCCCTATTCTGACAGTTGTATTCCTTCGCATTATCGCGGCGGAGGGTTACCGCGCAGTAGCCGCATAGAGTGCGAATTGTCGTTGTGTCAGACGCGAATGATTGCAAAACTGAGAAGTCCGGTGTCCCCGCGGATCCTTCGTTCAACCCGGGGGACCGAGTTATTTCTGTTAGTCGAATCCCACGCGAAGCCAATGGACAATTTTTGCGAACGTGCTTCGCCTTTAATCAACGATAGGCCGCGCCTGCTGTTCCGTCATCAAACCCGCTCCGGAATCTATTGTTCATCGCGACATTGTGGCATGCCGATTGTTTTGAAACGGTTTCGGTTCGTCGGTTTCGAGAATAACGTAGTCGACGATTTGGTTTCGGTTAGCATAGGTCATCTTTCAAGGTGAAGAATTCAACTTTTCCTTCGTATTAACACATTGTTGACCGGTCACGAATTAATTCGTATTCGCATCTGCATAAGCTATTTCAATTTTTGAGAGGCAGGAAGTATAGAATATTGCAAAAGTAAAATATTCAAAGTTATATAAAAGATACGCCCAAGGTTTCATTTCAATTCATTATTGAAGTTTATTTAAATTGTCTAACTTTCATATTTAATTACCGGAATAATAACCGGTGACATGGGATTGCTTCCGTGTAAAATTGCCGGTCAACAATGTGTTAACGTCTTAACCAGTATGTTGTCGAAGTTGGAGTAAATTTCTTGTTCGATCGAGTTTGGAATTTTTTCTTGATATTTTCTCATTTGGAATTTGTATATTCAGTAATTAGTTCTGAAGCATTGAAAATACTGTTTTGGATGATACGAATCATTGGATATTAGAAATTCGTATTAAAAATAGTTGCAATATCAATTTGCTCCGGTAAATTAAATATCTGCGTGGCTGCGTTCATTTTGCGCAACCATTTTACGACCAACGTATGTATCTAGGATAGTTCCCTTCTGAAAAATGGAAAACATCTGGTGTGGTTGCGAAGCAGTGGTTCCCCGTGCCGATCGAATTCTTATGGGGAACACGTGCGAGCTACCACGGATGGGATCACGAAATTATTTCTTCGGCTGTAAATCGCTCTTACGTGATGTTTCCGGCGCGGTCGTCAGTCTGCCGACTTGTGAATGGCGGCTGAACGTTTATCACCTCCGAATAAACATAATGTGCGTGTGTTTTCAGACCGTCGAGTCACATAGATACTCGTGTTTGCACTGAACGAGACTTTTCTTCGTGGTAGGCTATCGACCGTGATAAGATTGCCACTTCGATTTTCTCCCTTTCGGTTATGTAGCGATGGTCGATCGGAATGAAAGTGTTTGTACGTCAAATATGACTAGTGTCTTAGGTCAAGAAAAATAGTGTTAGAATCTTCTCGTTTTTATCGGTCTTTCGAGTACTCGGATATTGTTAAAAGATACTGAATATCAATCAGCGTGCAATTAATCTTCCACTAACGAATAGATATCATATCTATCTTTGTCCGTTCCTTGTAATAACAAATGGATTTCATCCATTTACATGAACAATGCAATATGACCTTCTTATAAAATCAAACGATACTTTTATTAGGTTACGAATTTAGTATAACTTTTTATAAAAATTAAACTCTGTGTTTAACTCATCTTAGAAACTGTATATTTTAATGATAGATAAGAAATTAATAAATTTCAAAAGTTTCATAAAATGTTTTAGCCTGGAATACGAAGTAATGCTGGGTTGTTGAGATTATATAACTGTCAATGTCGGTTCGGTACGGAAGACATTTTGCAACAGTAAAACGTTTTATATTCTGTTTTTCACGAATGTGCTGTGAAATAAGTTTAAGCGGCATTATGTATACCGTTTCCCTCCGCGTTTAGGCGACCACGTGGTCAACACGTGCAGTTAAATCTCGGAAACAGTTTACTCCTCTTCGATGTTATGCTCCACGCTGCAGTTTCTTTAACTCCTAACGGAAGCAGCGATCATGTTTACAGAATCTTTCGAGGTCCATTACGGTATTTTCGACATTTTATATTATTGTTACATGTTAACATGGGAATGCTTCAATTATCAAGTAGGTGGCATTAAGATTTATCTTCTAAATCTGTTTCGTTCATATTTCTTTCTTTACTTATGCTCTCTACATTTAGTATAGATATTTATATCTTAAAAATAAATCAATATAGTAAAATTAATATTCAAGAAAATAATAAGTTATAAAGCTTATTTATTAATATCAAGGATTAACTTTTTTACGTTTTATATCTACGTCTGAAAATTAATATCGTTAATAATATACTAAATTGTATGAATTAATTTCTTTAAGGATAAATATGAAATTTACTAAAGAATCAATTATTCATTCATACAAATATATTATAAGATTTTTTTTTACTTAATTTCCCAAGTGTAATTGAACTTGCGTATTACATTGTATCTACCTACTTGCAAGGTTCGGTGAGATTATTTTCTGTTACGGGGTCACGATAATTTCTGTCGAATTAATCTTACGGTTTCGTTGTATTACGAACTGGGTCACAGATCCTACCATACACGCGGGAGAAACGGAGAAAGCAAACAGATGACGCTCATGGTGATGAATTAAGCACTTATCTGCGGGAATGCAAATAGAAACAGAAGCCAGACAATGATGGTATGGTTGTGGAAACATTGTTGGCAATAACGTTGTTTAATGTAACGTTTGATGTCGTTTGCACACACTATTTTGTTACCCGTTCTCTGTAATTGTAAACAGTCAGCGTTACTTTTATATTTTCAACCATACAGCGTTTACACAGTTTGTTTCCAACTGGTATTTCGTTCTGTACGCGTATCTTCTATACTGTTTCATTATATTTTCTAATATTTATGCTTTACAATAAAATAAAAGTTAACTCCTTACGATTATTACTAAGTGTGAACTTTTTCACTCATATAATTCCATGTTTACCAACCACGTAACTTACAATGCAAATTAACTTTATTACCCTCTAATACTCATTATAACATAAATATATCATTGAACAACTCATTTAATTCCATTGTCACATTTAAAGTATACAATCGTCGAAATATGTTATAAATAACGCAACTAACATTACTCCTTGCACATAAGATAAATCGGTATTCACTCGCTAAACTCAAAATTGATCAAGACTAAAGCGCGATTACTCGACACGCTCGAGATCAGCGTGCTTAATTCTACGCATCCATTACGTTATTAAAACCACATCACGCCTCTGATACACTTAACAAAAGAAAAAAAATCGCAAAACCTGTTGGTCGTGTGCGGCAAAGAATCTTGCGAGATAAAAAGGGATTAGCCGCCGTGGAAATAGTCTGGCGCGTAGTTTATAGTCTCGCATTGTGGCGGCATGCGTGATCGGGGATGGCGCTTTTAACGATGAAATTCCTTTTTGCCGCGCTTCTGTGGAAATACGTGGCCGGCATGCGCGGCGAGAGCGATCCGCGCGAGAAAAATGCGCGGCCGTGATTCACGGTGTCCGCGCGTGCTCCGTACGCGCTATAACCGAGGGAGAAGTCCGTCGAACGATCGGCAAAACTCTTTGCCCCGAGCCGATCGGCGATTTGTCTCACGACCGGGGACTACCGGCGGGTTGAATACGATTAGCTGCTCTTTTTACGCTTGCTTTTATTCGCTCCGGCCATAAACTAGCGCGCCATAGGTGTTCGCGTCCGCTCATTTCTCTGACTTACGTTCACCATTTTCTTAGATTACGAGCGGTGACAACATTCGTCGCCGACTATTACCGGCCGTAACTTTGAATTCCCGCCGAACCGAAGCAATTACGCGCGAGCGGCGTGCCGATGACAATCGAGTATTTATTCCTCGACGGAAGTAATGTATGGCGCGGATTGATAATGCAAATGCACCGTTCCCCAACGAGCGCCGTTTCGCATAGCCGACTTCTGTGCGACGCCGTTTGCCCGCGGTACGGAGGAATTATAATTGTCTGCATTGTTTGAGGATTGTTCATTATTCATCGGCCGTTTTAACGAAGTAACAGCGTTCCGCGAAACAAATCGGCGCCGCGCGGCACTGTTGAGAAACGGAAGTAGAGCCACCGAGGGTCGCTAAACTCGGGAATGTCTTTGTTTGAAGAATTTTAATCTGTGGTTGTTGCGTGGAACTGGTAGCTGAAACGAGAGCGTAAGTGAAATAAAGCAGTAAATATTTTATTAGTCTGATTTATCGTAAAAGTAGTTTGTGCGGTACACTGTAATTTAAACTTTATGAAAAAGAAAACCATTTTACCGTAGTGTCGGAAACTGTTTGAATTAATAGGAATGGTTGCAGTGTGAGGAAGCGTGGCAATTGTACTTTAGTGATCGCGAGCAGTGGAATTGGAGGTTTATATTTAACCAGTTAACTGCGTTTGACGAGTATACATGTCATTTTTTCATTTTATAGCGCGCAAAACGAGAAGTTTTTGAAACTAAATTCCACAGTTAACAGGTTAACGAGAGAATCGTTGCAGAAATCATTTCAGAAATCATTTCAGGAACCATTTCAGAAACCATTTCAGAAATCGTTTCAGTATTGATTTATAATCGCTCCTAACACGAACCTCGGCAATTCAAACGGAAGCACCGATCGCGTTCAGGGAGCCTTTCAAAGTCTATTACGACGGCATTTCTGGTCGCCAACGCGCGTCCTCGGCGTTAAGCCGGGTTCACTTCCCTTCCATCCTCCCTCTGTCATTTCTGCGAACCTTTACGCGCCTCTACAGAATCGGCCGCATCTCCGGCTATGATTTACATCCCACATTTATGACGCAACGTAAAATCGTGCAGAACTTTTCGCCAGCCGGCGGACATAGAGCCGGGAGCGGTTAAACGCCTTCTCTTTCCGTGGCCTTCTTCACTCTTTCCGGCATCTTCCTTCGTCCTGCGCACGCCTTGCGAACCGCTTGCGCATCTCGTAACATGATATATGAAATATTTTGCTGGCGATTCCGAACCTTCTTGCGTCGATTCGAACGCTTTTAGCGACGACACTGTTGCATGCTGCTCATCGCGACGCGGAAGTTAAAGTTAAATAAGATGATTCTAGTTTTAGGATACACCGATTTCGGTTTCTGGAATCCTCGATTTGATCATCCGAGATTTTAGAAGATAAATCATTCTGAAATTATATTTTAAATTATACTTTAATGAAACTGTAAAATCAGGGAAGATTAGTAGACAATTTTAAATATCCTTGGTAATTTATTTTGAAGATTATTAAAAATATTGTAGGTAGAAGTTCGTGGATAGTTCAGATTAATTTTGTGCAAAAAATTTATTTAAATTTATTCAAAAATTCACTTTGCCTCGTATTTAATAATAGCTATAAATTAATAGTAATAACGTCCTAAATTATTCGCATTGTATCATATGAAAGGCTAATGACTTATTCAAAAGAATGCAATTATATAAATAAATCTTTTCATTTCTTAATTTCATTTCAATTCTGAACGTTTGACGACCAATTATTCGAATAGAGAAACGAGGAATCTCTGATATCCATCGAAAGTGTTCATAAAAACTGCATTCCAAGAAGGATGGCAAGATTTGAAGATACATTTAACCTCCATAGCAATATCTCTCCGTGTTCTATACGCCAATAACTCTCCATTGCCGCTTATTCCGGTACACAACCATCGAATTGACATTTCATACGCAACGTCGTGCTGCGTTCTACGAGCGGCGCGCACAACTTGCAAAAATGGAGACGTCTGTTAATTTTTATGGAACCAGCATTGACGATGACTGACGCGGAGAACGGTTAAGCACATTCCCCTCCGTCTATCTTTCAATGGTTTATCGTACGGTCGCAGACATCTGTATATCTAGCAGTACGATGTATGAAATATTTATGTGCAACCCGGCCTTTATTCGCTTGACATCAATGCGCTTCCCCCTTTCGAAATGCATTAGTAGCGATGCGTCTACATTATCAGATCGGTGCTTCATATGGACATCGAACAATGCGTTTATATTCATAATTTCCTTGGGAAAAATTAGAAGATTTTACCGGACAACTTCTAATCTCAAAAATGAAAACTTTGAACCAAACAGGGTGACTAAGTTTTAGTGCGTTCACTTTCGTTTATTCATAGGTTTTGTTTTTGAGATTAGAAACTGCCCGCAGAAATCTAATCTTTCTATCTTTCTAATTTTTAACCTCCAAAACTTAAACTTTTAGTATGAAGCGCTCCAATCTTAATACTTCAGTCTTTAGTATAATTATAATAATTAACAATACATTTTAAAAAGAACTTAAGAATAATTACATTTTATGTTATTTCTATCTAGATACCAGAATTTAGAATCTAGAACCAGTTTTTAATTTAATCGTAACAAGTACTAGCGCACTGAAAGAAGTAACCGGACTTTCTAATTTTGTACGATTGTTTTGACAATGAAGTACCGGGAATGAATTTTTTCGCTGGATCGACCTTTCCGTTCTCAGATTCTGTTATTTTAATGCGCGAGTTAACTTCGGCCACCACAGTTCGATACTTTTTCTGTCGATTGTTCTTCACTTGGTAACAAGCGGCATACGGAACGAGGTTTAAATATGTTGTAAATTCTTGGCGCAACTGATAGGTTTATCGGCAAAGAAGAAGGCGTACGGCGCATCTGAATGTACATACACGTCAGTTCGACGAAGTAATTTATTATTTGAGAAGTATTCGCTGTTAATAAAGCCCCGGTGCTAGGTAGGAAGCTAGGAGGCTGCTCACGACCGTACAAGAAACAATGACTAAAACGATGGAAAATTAACGAGCCTGCTCGAGCAACAAGAGTTTGGCACCGACTTGTTGTCACGATTTTTTAACGGACTGAAGGATACTAATAGTCACGTGGATATAATACTTCTTAGGAAATAACGATAAGTCTGTCTTATCTGCAAACACGAGTAATTTCCATTTTAGATTTTCTTATAATTAAACGAAACTTTTACAATTTTCCAATGATTAAAGAAATTCAAAACCATGATAGAGTGTCGTAGAGTCGTACCATAAGAATTTTCTTTGGATTCGCAATGTATTTTTCGAAGGGTCAATGTCACTTCGCCGATAACTGTGTTTGGTCACTATTTTTTGCCTGATAATTTCAACATCATGGAACGTTCGATTGCGGTACGCGGAAAAGACACTTCATCATCGTTCGCGAAACACACGGTAACACGCGGTTTAAAATTATGCCTGACGTGTCTACTACTTTCACATGGAATTACATAGCCGAACGCGTTCCGTTCGACGAGCTCGTATACAGCTCGCGTGGCTCTTGCAAAATCGAAACAACGATTCGCGGGACACGTAAATGTCGCTCCCTTTAGGGCACGGTTACGATCCCCAACGAGCTCTTACTTTCGCCACACATGTGAGAACATTAAGTATGTACCTGTATCTCGTTCGACTGCTAAATTGGCTTGGGAATGATTTTCGAGGTAATAGGAAAGAACAGCAGAAAGTGAAGATTAGCTTCAGCACATACCATCAATGCGTTAATTCCGTATGTACAAAAAGGATCTTGATCCTTGCTTTCAGAATCAAGGATCTAACTTCACATTATCTTGATTTATAACATCACTAATTTATTTAGAACTTTTTAAAATGGCTGAGGTGGAATTACCTTACATACCTCATTTGGTTTACATTTTACAAATGTTATTTATTTGTCACAATAAAAGTGATTATAACAGCTATTACTTACAAGTGAAAATTAGGAAGATTAGTCTAATTTTAAGTAGGAAACGATTTTATTATACAAAAAAGTTACGATAAAGATAATATTCAAGTTTTTAATTTTTCAAATGAAATTACAATATTTCAATGTTTTATCACATTTCAGAAAATTTCTTCAGACTGATTCTTTCCTTGATAAAAATACCAATCGTAGATCTTTTACGCTTCAATGCTTTAGAATCCTTTTAACCCATGTCTTGCAGTAGCAACCGCAAAGGAAATCGAAAGCAATTATTGGCAATTAAAGAGTAAGGGTTCATTGTCACTGGTTGTCGCTGAATGCATTCTGCTGCAATCGTGCGTGAAATTGAACAAACGGAGGAAGAGCGAATCTTTGTTACGAGGAAATAGATGCGCATCTGACGATGTTGCTGTCGGGACAACGGAAATCGCCGCAACTCCGGTTGGAGAAGCGTGGGCGGGCTTCCTTCGATAGAACACATGATACATGCATTTCCCTACGAGATTTCAAATCTTCGTTGCTGGGTCGGAAGTGAATGTGGGCCACACACTTCTGATACAATTTCTTAAATTTACAACTTCTAAACGCATTGAAATTATCAATATTTCAATGTTTCATATTTAAATGAAAAAATATCATATTTCTGTTCCAATAACAGTAAACATTTCTTGGATGTTATTCTTTAGTTATCACTATTATCATCGGCAATTTTTGTAAAACTTCTTATGCTATTCCTGTGAAACTTCAAACATTTGATTAGATATCGAATGATAAGTGAAGATAGTAATTTTTTATACTCTAATGTGTCGAGTGACATGTTACATCTGACGATCGAATATAGATATTCATATTTATATAAAAGAAGATTTCAATTGTATTACATTTTATTCCATTTTGATCAAATTATCGAAATGAATGAACATTCAAATATATTCATTCTGGAAAATATCGTAATGACATTTCTACGTGATGCATATACCATATCATTAAATTTTAGTTATCTAAAATAAATATTTACTCGAAGTTAATCGAATGATGTACCAGATGCTTTTCTCTGAATTCCACTTTGGAGCACGGAGTACCGTAAGCCGCGATTGTTACACAGGCACGATTATAATCACGGGAAAGGTACCTCCTCGGACGTATATATTTCAAACGTAATTAAGATTACTTCCAATGATCCAATCTCACGTCCACCGAAGTGCAATCAAAACAAAATGAAATTAATTACTCTCGTGGAAAACCGTAAACAGCATGCCACCGATGGGACAGTCGTTCTGCGTTTGATCTCAAAGTGTGCTGCGCATGACCGTAATTCGTCGAGAAATACGACCGAATGACAGGCTAAGTGCCGATCATTACCACGCGTTATTGACTGCGAGGTACTAAGAAAATTAAATTCCCACGTGCGGCTACCTCGTCGCCGCGGTGCATCGAAATAGATGCATCGCGTGTTCACAGAATTGAAATTATTATTGACGTTTCAATATTGCCTCTTATGAATCGAATGACTATTGAACGTCGTCCCCGGCTTCTCGTCTTGAGATAATTGAGCGCGTTGTTCGTGTAAGTTTCACTGGAAAAAGTCCCTTCGTGGAATTCACCGTACAAAGACATTGGACAGGATCATTGCAAACGTAATTTGCTGTTAAAATATGTCATTAAAAAAACAACTACTGAAGATACTCACACGTATATTTTATGTAATTACGTACTTCGCATGGAAACCTTGACAAGCTACTAACGCAATCTTTGGATGCACATAAGTACGTAAGTGTCTAAGGTACCGGATCTAAGAAAACTAAGCTAGAACATTCGTAGTTTCAAACACTCAGGTAATCACTTCTCAATGTAAGAAACTAAGCTTGTAAATTTGGTTTAGGAAACTAAGAGTCAGAAACTCCGAGACCAGTAGTTCTTTGACTAGAATCTTTAAAGTCTTGCTATTTGGATCTAGTATTTCATTGAATCAAATTCTTAAGTTCAAGAGTCCCAATTGTTAGACCTCCTAGTTCTCTTTCCTGATTTTATTTTCTGGATCCACAAATCTTCCGGAATGGATTCTCCTGTTTAAATGTTGCTAGGCTTAGATCTCCATTAGGAAGTCTTCAGATCGTACCGATTACTATAATCCATCTACTTCTTTCGTTGCTTTGTTATTACCAGCAACGATCAGAGCTAAATGGTATTAAGTGAAAACCTCGCTAACTCAAAGCGCACGATCTTTTCATAATTATGTTTTTCGGTTTATTTTCCATTGGCACCTTTCATTGACTCGATCAATCAAACTATAGCTCGTAAAGAATCCTTGCGCTACCTCTCTCCGTTGTGCACTAGCCCTGTCTGTCCCTGCATCTGGCATCCTTACATATCGGAATCGACCGCGTGTAAAACCAGTTTTGCGACTCGGGGTTCGCGAGAGGATAGAACACCTTATACTCGCTACACACGCGGCCTGCCGAGCAAAATGGTTCACACTGATCACACTTAATTGTATTTTTCGTTCCTCCCTCCTCCGTACTCCGGGCTATCCCGCTCGTTGGATTGTGTGACCCATTCAGGGTATCTCTGGTTCAGCCGCGTATCGTGTGTCGCGAGCGTTCCAAGCCACTTCCAGGCTTTTTTTCAGCGACGATCGGTCGGCCGGCTTGCGGCTGCCAAGCGTTTCCTCGCATGACACTCTGTTTTACATAGGGACGCGACCGACACGGACCTGACTGCGCGCTCGTCGAGGACCTCCTTTTACGGCGGGCGTTATTTTCCCATGAAATTTTGATTACGGACGGAGAGATTGACGACTTCCTAGCCGTCGGGAAAACTGCACGGTTGACAATTGTTGTCGCTGCGGTGACAAATGACAGTTTGGCGGCGGCAGTATTAGTAAATCAATTTTAAAACACTGTGCTAGGTGTACTTACTTCGTTGGCTATAAATAATTTATGAGGAGTTTGGGTCACGTGAATCCTGTTTGTTAAGGGACTGGTTTATACGAAGATTTACGTAATGATTGTTTGTTAAAAAGTTTTGAACGTTTTGGACTTTATTTTTGTATTTTTTTTGATAGGAAGTTGGAAACTTTGAATCTATCATCTTGAGTTACTGATTCAGCAGTGAAAATATTATTATTAATTAAATGAGTTTATTTAAAAATCTTTTAAATGTCTGTTAACGATTTAGACAAAGTTTATAATGTTTAAATTGTAGAACATGAGAAAATTATTACAAGCATCTTTTCTAGAAACAAAATACTTAGAGACTTACTGTTTATTACTGTTCATATTGTTCATTATTAATTGGTTCCTGTTTTCCTTTGAAATGATTATTAACTACATGTTTACTAATTAAATGGTACTTATGTAAACGATATATTCAGGTCGTACAATTTTTTTATTTCATTATGATTTCCAACAGAATGAAACGGCATTGAACTCGTTCCACGCACGCGATCGAACGTACAGTTGCAAAAGCCTTCCGTCAATTGATGTTACGAGAACGTCATAGCATAAAGGCCGCAGTCCTAACAATCGCAATGTTGCACAACGCACAGTAATTAAAGCGTGCTCGAAGGGACGTGCCCCATGAATCGGCTCCTCCCTTATTTCTTGGCGCCGCTTAAACAAACACCGTGTCCGATCTGATTCGAGACACGCTACCGTTTCCTTATTCTCCCGCGATAGAGGCGACGTGCCGTTTATTTAAATTGCTGCAATGCTCGCGCTACGGTCAAAACATTTTAATGTTGCATTATGTGTGCCCGACGAACATGTCCTTTGCCGGTTGATTATCCAAAACACATCGAGATTTTCTTTGTCATTTAAAATCCCATCTGTGAGCGGAAAACAGACGATTCTTATCGTTTTCTGGCATTTGTTCAAAATTTTACTAATATCATGCGTCTTTTGACATTTTAAGGATATCCAGTTATTAAACTACTCAATGATGAAATATATTTATGTAATAGATATAATATATAATTAAATTTACGTAAGCATTTTTTGTAGAAAATGTGAAAGATGTTGAATTTTTCATTTGGAATAGTACTATAAATCTAATTCATTTAGTTCTATAAAAAAATTAATTTAATTGAATAGCGCTTTCAATCCATGAGCGAGAAAATAAAATAAAATATCTGTTTTTGTAACAAAATTAATATTGTTAGCTTTTATTATGAAACATGATTTTCATATCAGTAATAAAAAAGTTATTAATCTTATTGCACCATAATTTAGGCAACATCAACGTTCAATCTTATTTGCTTGTTCACACATGCGCAAATTATTGGGCACACGTGATGGATACGCCGACCTTGAATATCCATTTTCTTCCGACCACAATCTTAGATAGATATTTCAATGTCAATCTTACAACTCATTTGTGAAGCCTAATAGCTCACACTTCTAAATATTAAGTTATTCTTACCTGAAGCAACCAGTTTCACCTTCGATAGTGTAATTATTCGAAGTGAAACGATGAAATAAAAGTCTGTACCTACCTCGACTTACACGAATGATTCAGATTACGCAATCACTGAAGAACTTCGGCCGAGTGTTTGTGGAAGTGAATCACGGGCGCTTATTCTGCGTTCTGCAAGGTAACCACTTGTGTCTCTGCAAATGATAATTCTTATAGTCTCGTAAACGTTAATGATTTATTGTGATTTCGAAAGAGAATGTTCTTTGAAATTGCAATTACTGCATTTACTGCATTCTCTACCACCATCAAAATTATCGACTATTCTTCGGTAATTAAAATTTCAAATTTACGATATGAAATTTATCCATTTTTTAAATAATTTCTGACATCGCATTTGCATAAGATTCGTTTTTATTATATCATTTATTATTAAAGGGACATTTTTATTTTTCATTTGTACATCACTGAAGAATTCTTCATTAAGTTCTTAAGTAGTAAACTGAAATCATTCTAAACCGTAAGTCATGATTCAATAATAACCCAGACATCACGTAACCGTTTCTCTATCACGCGGTATTTTTGAAATAGCTTTAATTCCTCCAGGAACACGTCAGGATAATAATACGTTATGTCCTACAACAGTATTCAATTAACGATAAAGACATAATAAGTACTGTAACTCGTCGTTATTATAACGAATCACTTATTACCGCCCTAAATGATGTCGACACACACCTTCTATTACGAAGTTGCGTGTCATTAGTTTAGAATTACACCAGGCATTGTGATGAAATAACAGTTACTTCAATTTCTGATCTCCTTGGCGATTAATTTTCAAGATCAAATGAATCAGCATCTCAATGGATCATTTGAACAATGAATTTCATTTCAATACTATAATACCCGGAATAATTCATTCTTCAAAATTCCAATTCCAAGTTATTAAAGTAAAAGGTCACCTCCTTTACAAACTCGCACAATTTGAAATCATTAATTTCTAAAGTTAAATTCACAATTAACAATCTCAATTCAAAAATAAAATTCAATATTTCTATCACAATCCGTTATAAATATTATCACTAGCTACAGTCAAAAGTTCCTCCTGATAAGTGCCAACTGACTAGATATTCATTCATTTCAACAATGAGATAATATTCCTTAGCTCTCAGAAAGCTGACAGAATGTCATAAATAACAACAACGGGTACTTCAATGATTAAACATTTGCACAGTACTTTAAACGAACGGATCTCAATGAAGAACTGGAAAGAACTTCTTGCTGCATGTGACAAAGCTAGCGAAATTCATAAAGCGAACTCGGTGCAGGTTCGTAGACCTCGCTAAGAGATAGGTAACCTTGCAAGGCCTTCTCGCAACCTCTCTCTCCCAGCAAGGAACCCGCTACAAGACATTCAATGGAAGGATACGAGAACTGGAAGGAACTCGACTGCCCAGGACGCTGGATGCTCGCGGTATTTAGCAGCTGTTAAATGGCTCTAAACAGCTCTCACGGAATGGCCAGTAGTTCCAAGCGTCTCCCCCTTTCTCTTTCTCCCGTCCGTTCGAAAGACGAGGAGGATCGCGTTGGCTCTTTCCACGTCGCCTCGCCCTAGTCACCGGCGATTACGCTAATTCCGTAACGTAACAGCTCGACGTGGCGAGATTCCAATTCCGTTGGAAATTCGAGCGAAGTATTATCATTATCGCTGGCCTGTTACCCTGGACTCGCGTTTACGACGGCACTCGTAAACTGTTATGTATTTCCGTTTTCCCTGGTCGCGCGCGCGCGGTCTTCCATCCGGGCAAAACGAGACCGAGCCAAGTTACTCTTCTCGCCATTCAGCCCTCGGAGTAGGTAAGCCGTGGAAGTCAAGATCATTAACAATCCTTTCCTTCAGGCATTCTTCGTCACGCTTTGCCGATCGATCAGATGCTCCGTTCGGGAGTGTGTGGTCTCTTTGTGTTTTACCGAGTTCTTGTTGCGCCGGCCGGGTAGACATGACTCACAGTTTATTAGAGATTCCGTTGAATGCACGGCAAAAAGGTAGCACGATGCTCCGCGTTCCCCGCGGCTTTTTGTCGCGAGCACCGCTCGACGCGAGTTACAAGTTAAACGCGGTGAAACCGGAAAAACTCAACGGTTGGTCGACATTCGGTCACGACGCTTAAGGAACCAGGAAGTTTCGAGTTTCGCGATCGATACGGCTGTTTCTCTTTCGATCTCGTTGAGATCTTTCGTGATCTGAAATGTTTGAGGCAATTTAAATATTCGTGATTTTCGAAGGGTTAATGTTTCAGATTTAGTCTATGTATTCTTTTTTATTTTGGAAATGTAAGTGGGTGAAAAATTATTACTTTAAACGTTAATAAAATTCATAGTGCAGGATTTTTTACAGATATATCTAACAGTAGAAAATGTCTGTGAAGCTAAAAGAGAAACAAGATTGTTGTTCACTGTTACCCTTCACCTTTTTTACCAAATATTTCAAACTGAACGCAGATTTGGCATAAGCTTCTTATGAATTTCTAAGGAAATTAATGAAAGAAGTTATAAATGAAATTGTTGGAGATTTTAGTGAATTATTATCTTAGATTTGAAAGTGAATTTAAAAGATGCAGATATAATTTGAAACTCTCACAGCGTAAAAGGTGGTTAATTCACGCTGCGTAGAGGTAGCGTCTGCAACGTCTGCGTTGCGCCCGTAACCCTTTGTAATTATCGGTCGTCATTATAATCGCGCTACTCGAGTTGACGCGATGATTACGGGGCACTGACGAAAGTAAATCTTAGGTGCGCGGCTACGGTGGCTACTGAACAACCCTGAGCAAGCCACACGGCCGAGTAGCGCACCAATTAAAGAAGTGACGGCCTGGCTTGCACGGAGTTATCGCGGCGAAGATTGAATTTTACGCGGTAATCAAGCTGCAAGCTTTTTGTCTTGGATGTGGTTCGCCCGACGTCCGGTGCCTCAACATCGAAGTTAATAGATTGAGTTCCACGTTTGTTCCGTGTGGTTTTGAACAGTTAATCCTCATTTTCGCGATCAGTTACAAGTGAATTAAATGTTTCACGCTTCTATACTCTAAATTCTTGGAGCAGGGCAAGAAGATTATTTGAGTTAATTCGTTCGAAATATTTTTAAATGCTCCGTTAAGTTGTATTACTATGAAATAGTTTTTGTGAGCTAAGATTTCTTATAGTTGATCAAGTTTAAAATTAATTTTATATTTCAATGAGTAAATAAGTGATAAATAAAAATCCCAAATATATTGAATATATCGACTACTGAACCTGTTAAACGACATACCATTATTTTCAAATATATTATGCCAATACTATATTTTGATAATATCCTAGGCTACAATATTTTACTTTCATTGAATGAAATATATCGTCAACAACAAAAAACGCAGTAATAAAGAAAACTGACCCAAAAAGTGCTCATAGATCAAAAGACCCTGATCATCTTGGAGATAGAATCTCCCACAACTTTCAATCGTTCGTGTGTCTCTGCCTTCAAACTACACACAAAGTATCAGTCTAAAGAATCGAAGCCAGTTTCGCGTTCTTCGGATACGTCAAAGTTTCCCGCAATTAAGGATATCGCGTATCGCATGATGATCAACATCCAGGCAGGGAGAAAGGATTAGAAAGAGAGAGAGTTCCAGCGACACATAACGGCACGCCTGCTTCCTGCCCGTATGTCGAAGAATGCCTGAACGCCACATAATAACGAAGTTTATCTCCGTAGTCCGGGTACCAGCCGGAATTGTAGTTCAGGTGATTAATTAGCCGAGGGAAGACGATTGTGACAGCGAGGTGTCTCGCTAGGGGAACGGGCATCACACAGGAATGGATATACCGTGTACCTCTAATTATTGTCGCTATCGCGGTATTTATCATTGGAGCGTTTGTAACGGATAGAGGTGGGGGGAGATCGGTGCATTTAATTCCAATTAGTCGCCGCGAACCGAAACCAGTTTTGAAACCGGCGAGGATCCTACTCGAAAGGAACTATTGCCTCTTATTCTCTCTACGAGATATCCTTCGCACGTGAGAGATACCGTGGAACCACGCACCGATTACTCCTCGCGCTGCTTCTTTTTTCGTCAAGCCACGCTGCCGCTGCCGCCGCCGCCACCTATCTTTTCCACCACTGTCGCGGTTATCGGCTGTTTCGTAATTTGAATAATTTATGGCGACGATAAGGATAGGAGTAGCGGTGCGCTTCGACGATCGTCGTAGGAAAGAATTTTCTCGTATGATCAACTGCTGCTACGTAGCCTTCTAGTCTTTGCGCCGCGCGGCCTTTTCAATGTTTCTCGCTTGAACGGATCGAGATATTTTTGAACGCCTGATTTTTCTCTTGTTTCCGATGTCGGTTGAATAATCTTGTCGATCTTGATTATTATTTGCTAGTGAATCAATGTTTTGTTGCTAAGTTTAGAGAGTTTAGGAGATAAAAGTTTATGTAACGAGATTTTCTGGGTAATGAAGGTACTTTGACGAGTCATATTTAATGAATTGTTGATACGATTCGAGTATGCTTAGACATTTCTTAAAAATTGAATTCAACTTGATTTAAAGTGTTAATGTTATTGTCATAATAATTGTAGATAGTATTTATATTCGATATAAAACAATCTTCGAGCACTTATAAAAATAATAAAAATAGAACAATCGGTGACATGTTTTGTATTATCACAGTAGGATAAACTATGTCAACCAATTATGTGCTCTTATCGTGATGAAAGAAGATAAGAATGATTAAACGATAAACAATGTTTCCGCAATAACATTTACTGTGAAAGTTCTCAATATTTTCAACCAATTCTATCTTTTTGAAATCTGTTTTATTACAAATACGGTTGTGTTATAAATATTTAAGAATATAAACCATCCTTTAACTGATTAATAGATTCGATAGAATAAAACTCTACTTTTTCCCAACTATCGCAGATGAATAATAGGAAGTTTTATTTTAATATACCAACATTTTTATTGAATGCGATTTACTATTAGTGCGCATTCTATTTAATATTATATAAAATACAAGTCTTCTGTGCCATGAAACTAAAGAAACCGATCGAGTTCAGGCCAGTGTAAGTCTCTAGGTTCCTGTGATTCGTTTCAGAAAGCCATGCCAATGGAAGCAGCCAATGTACCTGCCTCGCAGTGCCTTTCATTACTCAACAGAATGTACACAAACGTTTAACGAGTGTTAAACCCATAAAGGTGTTGCTGACACTATGAGTACGACGCCTCCGCTTCTTCGAGACGGGATATTCCGTTACTTTCTCAGAGTGGGGTTACGTAGCACGCATTGAACTAGATACGAGAACAGTTTCCTTTCATCGGCGAAAGAATTGTCTGTTTGGCAAGGGAATTAGAAACTGTTTAAGTGTCCTTTTATTTATTATACTACTTTTCGCACTGTTGAGTGGCCACTTTGGACAGGACAAACAAACCGAGCGTGACCAATGTTGGATTTCCAGAATTGGCGTTTAGAGTCTTTCAACGTTCCGAAGCTTTTAATCGGCTTTTAAGCATTGTTTGCTTTTATGTTAGAGTGCTGTGAACCAATCGATTTAGGCGATCCCTTGTATATCTCATTGTTTTACTTACAGCTACTGCTAACAGTAAGTGGTTTTACGTTGGATGGAATTCCTTTGTAAATCGAATGGTCTGGGCTTTACGTAGGAATTTTTAGAAATTCGATGAAATTTTGCAGTGTTTTGCGAAACGAAGACAGAATTATATGTAATATATTATTTTTTATTCAGAAATTCTTCCTTGAAATTCTTTTGGAACCCACATCCGGGAAGGATGAATGGATGTCCGATAAACTGGACTGATAATAGTACCGTGTAAATAGTGAACGTATTCTTTTTGGAGAGAAAAAAATCAGAGAAAAAGGAAATTAAATAAACATAATTTTTATACTATGCGTATGGTATCTATACTCCACCTGGAGTCAATATTTGAATAAAAACTCCTGAACTTGATAAAGAACGGCAAGTAACGGAAACCATTAAATGAATTGCACTTTGCCATGAAAATATTGGACACTTCCAAATTATTTAAATTCATTTGTAATGAATATGTTACATGCTCGATACATATTGGACATAGTTCCGCCTGTCCCAGACAAGATACCATAATGTTTTCCGTATTCATAAACTTTCCATGTTTACGAGTTTTATTCATGCCCATTGACTTTCATGACTTGCAAAAGGGAAACCTCGTCAGTATTGTAATTTTTCAACAAGACTGGAATAATTCTTTCGAAATTACAATAACTAAATATTGTAAGCAGTGCACCATACTCTAACTCTCGTGTGTCACTGAGGTCAACTTGCTCCGAAACGAAATTAGTATTTTCCATTACATTCTTTACAGAAATGTATAAATAAATTTAGCACCAATAATTTATACAATTACCATTGAACTGTTATTAATTTTCTCCCTCGATCACAACTTACCTTTCATCCGGTTTCATGCATAAAGCATTACAATAGCATTACGAATGAAACAAAAACACGAAATTTCCTAACCATCCCAATTCCGATAGAAATCACCTTCAATTCCCTGTTATCTTGCGTTTCATCCGCAAGAACGTCTAAACAAACGGCAGAAATGGCTTCCCGATGAAATCAACTCAACCGTGATAATATCAGCGACGAATGACAAACAGAGTCCCGTTACGCATTCGCATAGACCGAACGGGCCGAAATAAAAACGCGACAATGCACGCGTAATTTAATCTCGCGCGATGGCGCCAACCGGGGCCCGCCTAATTGTCTATCGTCGTATTATTCCCGCGGGAAGGGGGTGCCCGTCGTCTGCTCGATTGTATCGCGTGGTGCGTATATAAATATGGAAAAGACGTTTTGTACTTCCCCGTCGCTCGACCGGACTCTCCTTCCAATAATTTGTTTTGCAAACGAGCCTTAAGGTGTGCGATAAGCATGACTGGTCGATGAAGCTTGTCATGCGGATTCGCGTCGCGCGTCTCGTCTCTGTCTCGCCGTGCCCGGTTCTCTCGCTCCTCCGCTTCCGTTTTCTCTTGTTCTCCTTCGCGTGTGCACGCTTTATGTGTACCAACCTGTCGAATTGGTTGCAGCTCGACTTGTCCTCTCGGTCGGAAGGACGACGGGATGGTATCCCCACCGCAGAGATATACGCTCTCGGATCGTTCCTTCCCCCCTTTTTTTCGTTTCCTTCGCGTGGGTGATTGATCGACGACCCTGCACGCTAGCTCACCCCTACCGATGCATCTTTGCACGGTGCTTTGACCGCGGCACTGATGACTTATTGCTCGGACACCCGCGTAGATACTCGTGGGATACCTAGGCGCATACAAATACAAGAAATCCATTGCCGCAGTCGCCACGCGAGGGCCTGTTAGTGTGATCATAAACAGGTGTCGACATAATTCTGCGTTCCTTTCATTGGCTCACGGCTCGCTTCTGTTTTCTCCCCTTTCATTCGCTTATCGTTGTCCTTCTCTGTCTCTCTTTCTCTCGCAATGCTGACTGCTGGATCGAAGGTATGCTTGATTATCGTCAGCCTGGCTCTATGATGCCGTTGGCGTGGCAGCGTGGTTGTTAAAGGTTCGAAAGTGTGGGATTGTGAAGAGGGAATATGTACCATATCATTCAGCTTATGTATTTATGGTAACGCGTGTTTTAGAGAGAACGAGGATATTGTATTTTCAAATATTTTGTTAATTGTTGGAAAGATGATGTCCCTTTACTTAATTGATTGTGTTTGTTGGAGAGTCATTCCTTTGTAATGTATTATTGTTATATGAAAATTATAAATATGATTTGTCATTTTAACATTTATTTGATTGTTAAATTGATCGTTAAGTTTATTGTTAAGTTTTTTGTGGAATTATTAATTTAGTAGTGTAAATACGAGTTTCAGAATCGTTGAATTTTAGAAATGACTCATTGTATTTTTCGTTTAGTTATGCATTCATACAACAGATAACAAAGAAGTTCGCCTAATGTTCAATTTCTCATTAGCTGGCAAATGTATTGTTCGATCTTAATCTTCCCTAACCTTGACGAAATCTTTAAGAAGTAACTTAGTAATCATAAGATTTATTATATATATATAGCCCATCAAGTAAATGGAAATGCTATTAAGGCGAGGAAAACCCTAACTACCTTTACGGTCTGTTGTCTTAGGTTACCCAGTTATTTCGTAGCACTATACTCCAAAGGATAATCCGATAGAAACAGGCACCCTAATTACGGTAAAGTCCGGATTAGTACACTCCCTTAACCCCAGATTACCGACACCAGGATTGCCATAATAATCTTCTATTATTATCTCATTTCCTACTGATTTCAAATATTTACGACTACAAATCTTACTTATCTTCAAATATTTCACAAAAGGAACATATTCCATTAACACATTCGCTATCAGCGTTTATTCCGGTGATGGTCTTCTCAGTTATAATATGTTATTCAATCCAATAAATCTTCTAAACAAACTATTGAAAAAATGAAACTGAAACGAGTCATTGAGTACCTGAATATAATGCCGTACCTTATAACTCCAAATAACAATATCTATAGGATTAATTTCATTTTCTTTATGTAAAATATAAAAATATTACGCCCATCACAAATATGCGACGCTGGTAGCGAATGTGTTAAACAAGGCACAACATCTACGACTGCAATCAGCGAACGCGTCAACCAAATCAAAACAGACGCAAACAAAGCGTTAGCGCAAAGACGATCGGGTTTCATCAATCGGATCGCCGGCAAACTCGATCCTCAATGTCATCGCGAGCGATTTCGCTCGTTGTCCGTGCTGAAACCGACGCGATGCGACGCCTTTACCTAAAGGCAGGAATATGAATGTCCGCCGCACGGATTTATCGTCTCGACCTATGCAACGTTAATGACGACGACACAAAAATGCCGGCCCACCGGGCTGAAACCGGATCATAATGCAGCATAGAAAGGGTCCCCGAAGTCTCCCGGAGCTTCATTCCGCGCCGGCGGACATGTCGCCGCGCGGTACGTGGAACCGCGGCGGTTTCTTATCAGCCGGATTTACGATTTCGATTAGCGCGTACCCGACGTGTCCGCCTTCCTGGTGGCGTGGAGGCACTAAAAACAATTATCGCCAATATATTCGCCCGGCGCGGCGCTGCCTGGCGCGGACGAGCGAAAACGACCGAGGAAGACCACCGTTCATCGTCTCCCGGCTCGCAGTCCGGTTCCTCGTGGCGTCCCCGGACCCTGCCGCCTTCCGTGTGACGCATTGTGTGCAGTTTATCTTTGCGCCGAGCCGGCCGGCCGACCAGGCCACCAGGAAAGACCGTCGAAGTTACGTAAGGTTAATTGTGGTTGCCGGGGCTCGCTCGCTCACCCTCATCTCCGCCCCGGTGTGCAACCTGCGCGGGATGCGTGTCTCGCGTGCGTGCATCAATGCCGATCGTTATCACGGGACCTTGCTCGCGAGGACATTGATATTTTACGCAACGCCTCGCGTGACCACCGACCCAGCCCTCCTCCGCTGACGATGCTCTCCCCTCCGTTAGGCTAACGTTTTCTGATCTTGCGGTATTAGGTGATTCATGACACGAATACCGTGTTTAGATTTTGATAAGGAATGTGGCTGTGGTATTTTGGGTTTTGACTTTCTGGGTGGATGTTTGGATTTTTAAGGTGGATTTTTAGATTTTTCGGGAAATGTTTCTGTGAATGCGGCTACATCTGGTTTTAAAGTTGGCCTTATGGTGAATGTCGAGTTTGATGGATTTTGTATTGTAAACATTCAAATTGAATTGTAATGAGTATGACTCTTTGAGATATTGAGTTGTGACACGTGGTAACTCTTAACGTAAGGTATTCGAGCTTTCGGTGGTTCTTTCTGTATAAATTGATGTAAGTTAAACATAACGATATAGCTACCAGTCAGAGTATACTGAACTATCAAAGAATTGTTCGGTAACGTTTCAAGTTGTTCGAATAAGAGTAAGGACTTGTTAAATACTTACGAGATTTCTCTATTGCTTGTTGGGTTCCAGCCAACCTTCATGGACATCTACATATTCATTTGTCGACTTCAGAATATGTTGCTCCCTGACGCGGCTTACATAAATCTTGTCAGGGCCTGCATGAAGTATTCTTCCCGGGATCTGAATTTGTGAACCACACGGGTCGTAATTGTAATGGGACAATGACCTGCGAAATGTATTTTTCGGTCTGTGTCTTGTATCCATTTCGTATCTTAAAAGATAATCAATGCATTTACGAGAAAACGTTTATAAAATCGTTAATGTTATTAGTATCGTTCATCACGTCATACATTATTTAGTGAATTAAGTTCTTCATCATGCAAGAATGTGATAGCAAAGACGCTTATCCCATGTAATCAATCTTCCTTTCATATATGTGCATCAAAATCTCACTACTTTATTGCTGTGATGATAATGATATAATAAAACATGCAAAAAATACTCTATTTCCTCCCTGTAAACTCACCGTGACGAACTCTTTATAATCGCATCTTCATCACCATTATGTCATGGTGTTAGCTGATAATAGATTGCATAGTAATGAGCGAGTGGGCGGGAACGGGACAGTTGCGAGCCGCTAGCTAATGAAACAATCACAAAATCACGTTCACTACCGCCTAGAATCACGTTACGAATTTCTAGGGTCATTATACCCGGTGGGATATATTTCGCAAGTGATTATAAATATTCAAATAGAAACGTTTAAACAAGAAATCCCAGTGGATTAACTGCTCCTAAATCCCATGCCATTAATATTTAAATTAAACTTAAGAAACATTACGTCCTTAAGACAACTGCCTTCTATTTACAAATTTTAAATCACATTAATGCCTACAGTTACTAGCAACAATCATTCACGTAGTTTCTATTAAAAACTTAAATTTTCAATTTAGAAAATGTATATTGGACGTGCATGCTACTGTTGAGATAATGATACCATTTTAACGTGCAGAAAAGCATACAAGATAATACAGTTACATTCGAATTACAATAAACCCGTCGTTAAATTATCGAACCCACTAAAAGAGCCATTGTGGAGTAATAACTGAAAGTATTTGCCCGATCATAATTAAAAAAGGAAAAAGGTTCTAAGAATCCATTATATTCAGCTCGGGATAACGAACGATGGTAATTCAGAGTGTCGTGTTGCTAATAATAGAGCCCGCGTTATCCACGTGTCCATCCAGCCACGGATATTATTACCGATTTCGTGACAGAAACTTTCCTCGGCATAATGGACACTTGCCGGGGCGTTACGAGGCCTGCGCCGCGTCGCGCGCGTGACTTTATGAACGCAGAAGGCCGTGGAAAATGGGTTCGGTCATGTTTATGTTCCCCTTAAAATTCGACGATCGGTTTTACGCCGCGTGATTAACATACTTCAATGTATCGTAAACGTGCCGATAGAATGCAATAAAGGAGGTTCTCGCGTGCGGCGAAATAAATAACAGAGCGTCGCGTTACGTCGGGTGCAATTGATTTCCTATGCGGAACCGAACCGTTAAAACTCGACCGATCGTTCCGACGCGATTACCATGTTCCGCGTTGGTTGTAAATACACCGGCCTTTAATATCATTGATTCGCATAAGTACTCGCGTCGATAATCGTCGAGCAGGAACATAGCGGCGCATTTTAATGAAATTAATGCGTGGCATTCAGGTGGCGACCGAACACCGGAAACTAATATACGATCTGTCTTCTTCATTTTTGCAACCATATATTCTTCTTCCATGTCCCGTCTTCGTAGGAAATGTTTCAAATAGAATTTAACAAAAATTGACGATTCTCAAACTCCTCGTGTAGAATCATATCTTAGATCTTCGAATTATCGTCGTCATTGAAGTAGAAACATAATTTGCGTTTTGCAATGCGAAGGTATAATAAAATCTTCTAAATCCAAATAATAAAATCCATAATAAAATCTGAAAAAAGAGGGAAAGATTTTGCGTTCGACCATGATTTCGTCATCGTTAAAAACAGTTTTTCTGTGTCATCAAAAGTAACGGAAATATTCGGGGTGTTCAAGATAAATTTACAGGGGACAGCCCATTCCATCCAGGCATAATCGTCAGGGAGAACGAAACTCGGAGGGCTGGGCAATTTAATCGGGCCGTCGCGTTATTTCTGCGCGGTAACGCGCAGTAGAGTTTCTGATTTAACGTCCGCCTCAATACGGATCCCTTTTAGCCGGTCGCGGGCCGAGAAAAATCTCAGGGAGGTGTGTGCGACGCGACGAAGCCGCGAAACGCGGCGATCTTACAAGCGGTGAATGACTTCCCGTGTCCAGTGCCCGCTGAAATCCAGCGGATTTGCATCGGAACGACAAGTTTATTCGTCCAGCGTCTCGTAATCTACTTATTAACGGGCGCAAAGTGTCTACGCTCTCTTTTTATTCCCTTTCGCGCGATTCCCCCGTGAAAATATAAACGTTTCCACCCAGGGTCGCGTTAACGAACGCGATCATTTGTCGGTGGTGGTTTTTACCGGGCGGCCACTCCGCGCGCGCACGCTACCATGAATCGAGAGCGGAATTACTGTCGTGTCCGCTTGACAATGTCGGCGTAGGACGTGGGAATTTGTGGCTGGCGATAGGTCAGCAATGAACGCCATGCCACCCATTTAAATAGCCTCGATAGAGGTATCGCAGCTCAAGTTGCATCTCACCGCAATATTTCGTCGTGGAAAGTGCGGGGACTAGATTTCGTTACGGTTTTTTCCGTCTTTTACGACGCGCATTATCGCGCCAGGACGGAAATTCCCAATAAAATGTGGATATAATTAGACTGCGACCCGCGTGTGTTTGTATACAGTATGAATTTATTTATATACTGTATGTATTTATGGTAAGTACGACCAAGTGAAACGTCGTGAAATCGAACTTTTCAGTTTGGCATAATGGAGAGCCTAATTGTTTCGACGCCCACGGAACAGATTGTTGAGAAACAAGATTTCTATTTAATGCTTCTTTCTCATTAGTATAACTTTATGGGGGTGTTAGGAATCAGATTATACTAATGGCTTGAAATATCAAATTGCCCTTAGAAATGCTATAAATTTAATGTATTATCTACAGAACATAGAAGCCTAATATATTTTCAACCTTTAACTCTATACCAATACTCTAATTCTACACTCTTTCTCCAAAGAAAAATTCGCATCACAAAAAAGTGACAGCAAAAGGAAAAGTTTTAATGGAATTAGGCATCAAGTTTTTTTCGCATGACACTCTTACAGAAAGTTTCATTGAAATCGACGTCTACCAAACGATGTTCCCTCGTGCCAGTAGAAAGTCCCCATCCCCTACGGTCCACGAGTGGCGTATTAACGTATAAATCGGCCGTGCGTCGAGAGTGTATACGAGAATTTCAAAACGCGGGTTACCGATCGACCTATCACGCACGCGAGCCATCGAAATAAGTGGGTCATTAGTTAACCCACTATGCCCCAAACGGGCGAACGGAACGAACGTTCCACCGTGGAATTCTCGTCCAGCGTATGAAGTTGTAGAACGCGTGAAATCTCTTCATCGAGGGATGGGCAGGGGAGGGAGGGCGTCGGGACGAAAGTGGCGAAGGCAATTTGGCCCGGGCCTGGCCGGCGTTCGTCGCCGTTAATTGCCAAAAACCGCTATCCAATCTCTTGTCTCAATTGGCTTCTCGGTTTCACGAGAAAACGGTAGTCAGTCGGTGAAATTCCAGCCGACGACTGCCTGTCACCGGTGGCCGGCGTGGGACGTGGGAATTTGTGGATCGCGATAGGCCGGGCGGGGAGGGGGACGTCCAGAATGCCTCGTAAATAGCTTCGATACCGATGCCTCGCGGTATCGATACCTCAACCCCGATCAAGTGCCACTCCTGGTCGCCGCGGTGGACACGGCCAGTTAGTTCGACTGAATTAAACGGGCCGCTCCGCTCGGGACGTGTGTCGTTCCTTATCAGCTGGAAATTATTGCGGGTAATATACTTCGGTTCCTGCCCTCCATCGACGCACGTTGAAATTCGCACCAAACCGTTTCGCGGGTCGCAGGTTAATTGCAGATATGTTCGGCTACGTTGCGACGGAATGGCGCCCGGAAATACCGAAGTTGTTTGTTCGATTCGAATGTCAGTTGTTTCCATTGTTTCCTTTTACCGTTCTTTTCCCTGTGGTTTTCGAGTATGGAGGTTAACTTTTGAGACCTTGTGAGTTTCTGGAAGATGAAGTTTTATTGTCGAGTTCTTTATAACTTTATTTATGCCTGGTGATATTGAGGGGGGATATATGTAGTTAAGATGAGTGTCAAGTGCAAACATTGATTGAAATGAGATTGCGATGGACGTGAATAGGGTGATTAATTAAAAACTCCTAACATAAAGGTATGTTACTTGCGAATTATAAAACTGTTAAATGATAAACAAATATTCGCAGTTACGAGTGATAGTTTAATTAACTTTGGAACAAACAATGCGGCTGACAAGAACGTTCAGTTTTAGGTCAAATTTACTCCAGTTATGCGAGATATCCCTCGTGTAGCGCACACCTGTCAACGCACGTGCAATTTTCTCGGGTCTGACGTAATGTTTACAGAGTTTTTCTATGTGCAGCGTTCCATCACTTGTTCGAATGCTTTTGTTACCCGCTGCGCGTTTATATAACTATACCGCCGTGGCACGAGCAATAAAGTGCGTCGATAACATTCGATCACGAAATTTAGGAACGCCCCGCGAGAGCTTGCGTCGATTTGAAACTGACACGCTAATCGTATTCGCGCTAATAAATCAACGTCGATCGGGAAACTGGTCTATAAAACCGGCGAGCCGGCGGCACTCGGACGTGTGTTTTGACTATTGCGTAAAAATTAATTAAATACCGATCTCGTGCGCCGCCGTCAGAGATAGTTAACAGGCGACGCGAGCCGGCTGACAGATATACAGCATTGGACGCGTGGCTAATCACGGATTTGCGAAATTGATTCGAGCACGGGCCCCGTTTCAACCGGCTCGCGTTCGCGGAGGTTTGTAATTATACGGACGGATTTTCCGTTTTTCAATGTCTCAATTGTCAGGACGGTGTATCGGGTTACATGGTTCGCGTGACACGCCCGGACATTTTATGTTTACAAATTACTACTTTCTAACCGTGTTATTATTATTATTAGCGCCAGAACGCCGGCCGGGGCCAATTAAAAATGCCGATCAATTAATTTCACGGTACGGTGACGAAGTATAGTAATACGTTTATCATGTAGGTGGAAATGCCTGATACGAGTAATTTTATAATTTCATTTGCTTCCTGCGTTCACCTTTAACGACTGACACCGCTAACGGGACAACTTCTTTGACTGGTTATATCTTTATTGGTAGTGCTGTCGTTTTCGTGAATGTTTTCCGTTGAAAAATTAGTAAGTGACTAATATGCTAATCAATTTTTTGAAGAATTTTTAAGGTAAGATCTGTTATTAATTTATATTGCTTTGCGGTGGAGAGCCGCACTGTGGAAAGAAAATGGAATTGAATTAAGGAGATTCAATATTGAGTAAAAGAATTATTTTAAAGATTCTTCATTCTTTGGACGTAAATAATTCTCTTTGTGTCCTGGTACACAAATTTTCTTTTTTCGTAACTCAAATTTTTCTGATAATGTTATATATTTTTTTGTAATGAAGATCATTTTCTTAAGAAAAGCTTTCATTTAAGAAAACTAAAAATGTCCCCAACAGTTAAACAACCTCGATATATCATACTACTAATAGCCACCGAATAATTCTAGTATTCTATTAAACTGACCGTTAATTTCTGATGGCGATGCCTTAAAATCACTTCGTTCAATCAGCATCATCGTTCACCTGTGAAATCACCTGAGGTATTAAACAGCAACAGGTTACCGCGATCAGACATCCGGCGATTTTCTAATATTATGTCTGCGCCTCGCGAGACCGGGCTCGTGTTCTCATGCATGACTTTATTGTTGGCGAGCTCACTGAATGAAACGGCAATCGTATCATGTCCTATAAGTATCCCACTTGACTCGGCACAATCGATACACGATCTCGCGGTAGATCGGCCAGATCGTGATCCGACCGCTATGATAGAAACCTGTTGGCCCGTTGAACTTTGAAATGGTCGCAGAACTTGAGAAAATGTTGTTCCATTCACGAAGGAGCGTTCTCAGGCGAACGGTTCCACCGATGAAAATCGATAAAACCATAAAGACAGACATTTCACGAATGACAATGGTGATTTGGTTAAACCTCACGCTCCGTTCAGGTCGATTTAACTTGAAAGCGAACCTTTACTTTTCATCATATTCCTTGGTTTAGAAATACGCGAATTAACCCTTGAGAACCGTCGTCATAGGAAAACCCGTTAGCGTTATCATAGTTCTATGACAAGGTTATCGTTACTGATACGGTGAATAAACACCAAAAGAATTAATGTCATCAACCGTTACGTTTTTTAATAATATTGAAATAAAATTAGAATAATGTAAAACTTCGTCTATCAAGGCTGAATTGAAAGTCTTCAGACTACTGATTCGAAAGAAAGATTAAATTACGTAGAATTCAATTTGAATATTTCAATTTAAGGTAGATAGTAAGGAAATAGGGAAGCGATATAGAACTGTGGTCGGTGATTAATTTAACACGGTGGTACGATCAAGAGTTTAGAAGGGAAATTGGGTCCAAACTGCCGCGGTAATTTCAGATCGGGCTTCTCGCGTTTCGTCGGGAGAACTAATCTGCGAAATATAATTAGCCGCAGTGACTAACGCGAACGTTTCTGCTAAATTTAGCCAAATGCAATCATAACAGCGCAGGTGGCCATTTTACCCTTTTCAAGTGTTTGACAAGCAGGGATTATACGAGCGGCAGAGCGCGGATAGTGAGTCACACTAGGGCTAATTATAATCCTTTTGCCCGTAGGTATGCCCCTCCAGGTTTCCTTTTGTTCCGCTCCTTCGTCGTCTCAAACGTTAATTTGTATCTCTGCGATAATAATATTAATTACAGGTCTTTTTGAAGAACAAATACCGGTTGAAGAGGCTAGCCGGAGCCTTTTACGATTTGCTGAACACATAAATTATGGCATGATTAAGAACCCTTGTACACCTCTGAATCCCTCCCGAGAGTGATAAAACTGAACGTGATCAGTTTAATAGGATTTTAATTAATTAGATTAGAGAAATTGATAATTCCTTACATCAGTCGGTTGGAGAAATTATTTTCAACCCTTATATTATTCGGATGCCAATGTTTCCATCTTTAACTACACATTTTGTTATATTCTTTTAAAAATTTGATAAAACTGCATCGGAACACTGGTTTTTAACATTTATACGTCAAAATTTGTATTTTGGAAATAAGAAATTCGTATAAAAAGATTGTAACACTGGAGTTTAAACAAATGCAAATATTTCGTTTGCTAACGTAAGGACTACGTGAAGTTTGACCGGATTACCGATTAAATGTTGTGTCTGTATTATTCTTATCGCGAAATCGGAATCAATGGAGTTATTGAGTCTACGCAGTCATAGAACAGAAGCAGATATATTTGCGGCACAAAATGTAGATAGAGTAGAATGATGTAATTGCGATAACGAGTCCAGTGTCAGAGTTCGTAGAATTGGCCAACCGTTATCAGCGTCTCGTGGTTACTTACTTATTTAGTTACTTTCTTCGTTCCGTGCTGACTCACACTGAGCGGCGTGCGTTACTTCTGTTACAGGTGCACAAGAAAATGCGCGTAAGGTCAAGGTGACGGCAGAGCATGGAGACCATGCGAGACACTGGTGGGCTGCAGGTCGATGGCTCGAAGGGAAGTGTCGCGTCGAGCTTAAACACCTCGAAAACAGTGAATCAGTTGAAAATAGTGGAAAGTGGTGATGAAAGTGGCAAAGTTTTGAGTGAAAGTAAACGAGAAATGGATCCTTATAAGGAGCTAGAGCTGTATCTCGCCAAAGTCAACGTGAGTTTTTCATAAGTTCATTTTTACTTTATGAGCACAATTCTAGCGGACCGTTCTTTTTTCAAGCATTTCAAATTTTTATCTTCGAAACAAAAAATAAATTAGATAGAAATCTAAATAATAAAAACTTAAAGTTATATCCATATCGCAAGGACAAAATCGTCGCATAATTTAGAACGTACCGTTCTTATAATGAAGTCTTTTATGAAGAATGTACTACAGATTTCGATGAAAATTGTTTTTATGATAAAATGGCGCATATTAATGTGATTCGTGGAATGGAAGTAATTCTCTAAATGCCACAATATTGTTCTTCCGCGGATCGATCGTCAACTTGATCGATCCTTTCGCTGGAAGCAGTTCGTGCGATCCAAGCGGGTCCGAGCACGCACAACAAATTGAACATGACGCCACGATCGCCATGCGAGATTCCAAAACACGTTTCATCCATGACCGCCGTACGTTGCTTCGTTCCTCGTCTTCTTATTTCCACGTTTTCTTTTTTTTTAATTCTTCTTTTGCCTACCGCTGTACATCTGTTTTAGAGACCTCGACCACAAGACTAAATGACTCGAACGATACCCGAAACCGTGGGCCAGTTTCCACGTTTCTCTTTCAGCTTTCAACACCGCATTTCCATCGAATTTGATAACCGTTTCTCGGAATTAATTGATTCTTCGTGAAACGGAATTTTTTCGTCTCACTGCCCGTCAACAGCTTAGAATAACAGTAGTAGATTTTTAGTAATAGACAATAATTCTCGGAGAAGTGAAAATTCATCGCTGTATTCTGATTAATAAATTCATTACGCATCTACCTCCCATGTTTAAGCATTTATGATATGCAGTCATAAATTTCTAAAATGGAAGCAATCGTGTATATTAATAAATGTTAACAGTATTTATATTTGATATTCATTACAAGAAATTTCCAATCAACGGCGTGTCACGTGTAACAGGAAATTGTAACTTTCTTGCTTCGCTAATGGAGCAATATATATCCAATATTTTAAATTATCCTTCGACTTTTTGGTAACACAGATTTTTGATACAAACATTTTTATCCCGTTAATGATATTGCATACCAAGGAAAAATTCCTTAGACGTTAATAACATAGCGAACCGACGAAAAATTCCTTAAATATGATGTAAAACGGAAGTTCCCGTTATGTAAGTAATTTTTATCGGAAAGAATGTTTCCCGCGAGAATTAAACTGTGTTACAAAATTCCGAACAGTATATGTATACAAACATAGGGGAAAAAATTAATTACTTAATTTGTATTTATCGTCACACGTAAATCCACCATTACCGTGGTTGTACCATCAATTCCAGCTATAAAGGCGGCCGATAAATTCCATCGAAAAATCGATCTCGTTTCCAGTTTCGATCGTCGAGCGTGTCTCATAATTGCAAAAATATTATGGGCGACACGTTATCGGAGCGGAACCCATTGGTTCCCCCGTGTTCCCTCTTACTCTCGTCACGGCGCGCCGGTGCCTAAATTAGTACACCTGTACCGGATTCTCGAATCGTGGAATTAAATGGTTACTCCCGGCTCGGTCAGAGCGTAAAAAGAAATAATGAGAGAGAGGGGGGAGGGGGGAGGGGAAGGGCAGAAAGAAAAGTGAGCGAGCGGGAAAAAATGAAAGAAAACGCGACCGGTTCTGATTCGCGAGTCAAAAGCTTGTACATTGGCCGCGTACACAGGATTCCCGGCGCAATTATTTCTTGCGGAGCGTGTCGGTGCGTCGATGTACCCGTCTAAGCGGTGTATACCGACTGCATCGCCGATGCACTGGTGCATGTCGATGCAGCGCGAGCATCGAGCCGATATTTGCGCCGCGCAAACAGAGGATTCCGATCTGCGAACAGGGCGGACGTGTCGGTGCACGGCGGAATGGTGGTTCTAAAAACGTGTCGACGCGGAAACAGTCTGTCATCCTCCCACCATTCCCGCGGTGTTACGTGACTCAGAATTATCCGACGGTCTGGTTCCTTTGTTTCGTCCTGCCTTGGTTGCTGGGTGTCCTCGTTACAGGCTGGCCGAGGAATCTGAAACGAATTTGGATTTAACTCTTCAAGGACCGCAAAGAAAGCTAGTTAACTATTAACCACGGAAGATGATTAGAAGAAATAGTGTTTATATATTTTTCTTGTTTGTTTACTGATTAAATATATAGCATTGATTCTGAAGGATAATTTAGATGATTGGTAAAAGACTTTTCGAGAGACGTAAATATCGAAGTCGGTCTAGACTTCTGTAGACTTATAAGGGTTGCAGAAATTACTGGTTTCAATAATTATTACTGAAATATTTTATTTATTTTGAAATACATTTTTTACTTAAAATAAGAAAGTTTAGATTTGATATTCTGGATTTAATTAGCGTGGAAATATAATAAATAGAATACTTCATTTCTGGTGCAAATTGATAAACATATTAGATATGGCAGGTAATTGCTATTTATTCTTGATCTAAGCTGCTTCCTAGTTTCCTAGAAAGTCGCAAGTCTGAACGATCTAAACAAGTCAAATATACTGAAAACCAGCGGTCTTCGAAACTCCAATAAACTCGGAGGTTGACTCTAAATTCAGCGCACGTGGAACGGGTTTCCTCGATCGTTTCGAACTTTGGATCCTGTGTTGATAAACGCCGATGTGAATTCGTCGAAACGGATACATCGGTCGGTTCTTCTCGCGACGAGTATTCCGTTTACGCCCGCGGGTTCCCAGACACTTCGATGAACCGACCTTGTCGTCAACCACCACGCTCGAGGGGTGCTCAACGGTCACCAACCAATTAATTTGACCGATTAATTCCGCACTGGGAATTACTTTCATTAATTAATTGTCTGCCAAGTTCGAACGAACCTTGTATCATTCAGTAGTGTTCGAGTCGCGCGCGAGCTGAGGGACTTGCGCAGCCATTAATCATTTTAATTAGTTCGTTAACTGGTAGCTTTGGCGGAGCAGTTAATTAAAGGGCAGATCAATTAACTGTGTGCGAAAACACGTTCCCCTGTTTTGAGGCACGTCCTCTGCTTCTTGGTCCTCTCCGCCGTAACGTTAGTTGATTGTACGTTAACCGTTCGGAAGTGTTGTGTAACGCGTAACGAGGGTGGGTTATGAAATAGGCAGCACCAGATACGACGAAGATGAAAAATAACTGTTCCGAGTACCTCGTAAATATTACAAAGTACGTTTATTGAGATTGTGCACGACTTATATTACCAATAAATACATTTCTATAACAATCGTCCACTAAAGAAAATAAGTAATTGATCAAACACTAGTTTTAAAAAACTTGTCAATTTAATGAATATCGAATTTTACAAAAATTACTTAGTAAAGAATCTATTTTTAAGCCTCTAACCTTTTGCATTCCAATAGTCACTTGATTCGGCACATGCAAACTTATAAAATTTAATATTTAACGCTAAGCTTCGTATAATGCATCGATATGTGGAATATTGAATAAAACAACTGTGCTCCCTAATCTATTCACACTGTGTCTTCAAGTTCCTTCCAAAGGTATAAGTGTTCGTAAACCTAACGTTAAACACAATCAGTTTTTCGCCTGCATCCTCTATATCTTGAAACAATAAAACGACCGTTTTCTTGAGATGCATTTAGCCAAGAGTACGTACAGCTTGTCCCATTAATTTCGTCTGTTGAACGTAACCGCTTAATTAATTACCCGCGAAGCAATTAATTCTGTCGGGTCAGTTAGCTAAAGAAGACGTATGTGCCGGGACTACAAAGAGTTGTCTATCGTGCGAATAGGAAAAAAGGGTTAACGACGCAGTTCTGCGTCACTCTGTTAAGAAAAAAAGGCCGACGTTCACGCGATCAACGAGCAAGCTGAGTAGCAGATGACTCGGGCGGATCTCTTTTCTGCCATCCGCCGTGTTTTTTTGTGCCCAGTGACACGTACTTTTTGCTCTTTCCACCGATCGTGCGAACCGGAGGACCCCGTTGAGCAACCAGAAACACTAGAGGCACACGAGTCATTTTTATTCGCGACCGTTTCTGGCCTTTGACCTGTTCTCCCTTCGCGCCTCGCTCGGAATAACCGAGTTCGGTGGATCGAGTGAGACCGGGCCGGGACCACGGAGCCACTTGATCGTTCCCGGCCATCGAAAAACGCAATAGGATTGAAGGCTGATCTCTATTCGGCAGCTACTTGACTGAGAATAACCTTGACCAAATCTCTCGATGCCTGGTTCCGCTGTGTGAAAGATGCGGTATTTTTGACTGTTGGTACTGTCTAACGATAAACCACTCCAGAGACGAACGTTTGCAACGATCCACTTGTCGATGCTATCACCGTTATAAATATTTGAAGCTGGGGCTAATTCTGTAGCGAATAATGGGGCTGCGCGAGCGATTGATCGGTGACACTGAACATTTAGATTTTGCATTAAGTGTTCCTGTTGTAGTTAGCTATTGAGTTTTGTCAATAATTCGATTTATATTGATTATTCTTACTGGAAGATTTATTATATTTATGATGACCTAATTCTTAACTCGAGAAAATGAATGATATTGTTTCATTTATCTTACAAGAAAAACCTATAAAATATTTTCAAATCATAAACTGATTCACAGTTAAAAAATCCTTAATTGTTACGTATATCGAATCATTTCTCTCTTTTTAGAATCGTTACCTTCTTAAACTGGTCAATTTTATCTCTTTAATTACTTCCTTTTAAATTGTTTACATGAATGAAAACGATTAAACTCCTTTCTAACGTGGTATACTGAAAAGAGAAGCCTATTAATAAACTTCCGGTCTGCAGTGTGTTAAATAACACCGAAAGCGGTCGATCAGCAACATGTCTACCCAACGTGCGGCAAGTGTCAAGAATCTCGCGTTGCAACGCTGAAACGTTGTCCACGGTAAATTAATTAAGCGGTGACTGGCGCAATCGGTGGTGAAACAATGTTGACGCTGGCACAAAGATTGTCCACCCGGGGAATGTCGTTCATTGTGCCCTGGCGATCGGCTTCTATTATTCCTACGCAATTTACGCCTCCATAAATGCAACTGAACTACCCGTTCGTCTGTAACCGCGTGGGAGGGACAAACCGTGTAACAGATTGCTCGGAACCCCGATCACTGGCTCGGGATTATTGCTTAATGATCGTATGTCGCGGGGAAATGCCTGTGGTTGACGATCGACAGCCCGTTGCGAGACACGGCAGCTTCTGTGGCGTTCACCTGTGCCAGGTGAGTCAGTAGGTCGCCGAAAGTGATCTCACTTTTTATTGCCCTACGCGGGCACACCGGTTGAAATATCTTGCGGCGTGTTGTGCCCTGCGAACGGTGCTCGCATTACCCACGCGAAACACTGCAACGAAAATGATTCTTTTTTTCGTCCGGACATTCTTGCGCTATGAAATAGAAACTTTTTGCATCAGCGATTATTTAGGGTATTTTATTAGGTTGAAGGACTTTGATGTATTCCAACTTTTTTGGTTTGTATTTTTATTTGTCTTTTGTTTGCATTTTAATATTCAATTAGATTCGCGATACTGAAGGGCTAAATTGAATGTAACAAATGTAAATACTGTTTGTTTTTTCTGTACGTTGAAATTGAATATTGTTGTTCTATTATGGATACTTATCTCCTTAACCTACGATTTCTTTGACAACTGTGCTCGATAAAACTAGTTTATCATTAACACTGTATTAGGATAAGAACGAAATTCAACCCTTATCCTATGTCTACGTTTATTTTGAAGGGTAATGGTTGGTAACAGAAAAGTAACATTCAATTCGTATTTAGGAAAAGTAAATAACATTTAGATCCTTCGAATTCAATTTAAATTTTTCATCGCGATCTTTCTCGTGATCTTCGAAATTTTTCATGAAATTTTTAATCCTGCAAGGAAGTGTTTTCTATGTTTGTAGTGATAACGACTACCTCTAAATTTGTATTGAAAAAAATGTGTTAAAAAATATATCACACCTTTTAATATTTTTCAGATATTATAGTATAACGTTTTAGAATAAAATATCAACATTTTTTCATCTTCATGTCGCTAGTTTCTAAATGAATGGTGACTTTTATGTGATTAATAAAAATTGTAGAAATCTCATAGTAATTTGGCTGTTCTGAAAAGATTTATGACGATCGATCTGGTATCACGTATAAATATCGATACACGTGCGGTTTTCATCTGATGAGGAAATCGATTGGTAGTAGTTGAAACGATAGGTTGTTACATCGAGCACGATACCCGCCGCATAATTTAGTTACACGTGAGTAGTACATCTTTCCTTGGTATACGCGTATCTGCCAGTGTTGCTGTGAATCGTTTGACCCTCGGTGATTAAATTACAAAATGATGACTGTTTTAGCTGTTTGGTGCTTCCTGTAACGGACATTTACATAACAAGGCTATTTAACTTGATCATTGTGACATTGAACATCTTTATAATGAAACTTCCGAGAATTTGCTGTAACATAAATCACCTTCGGGTTGCTATACTTTTTAAATATACTAATTCTAAATTTAGCACATCATAATCAAATATTTTATTAGTTTCATTGATTGAGTTTATTTTTATCTCCTGTACAATTTTTTTTAATTAGTTATCCGAATGTTATTGAAACTTTGATATGATCGATTTCGGTTTATAAATATTTATATTTTAGTTTATATATGTATAATAGATATTAATTGTATTATTTCTGCAGTAACGGTGATTACATCATCAATTGATCTGCTTATAGCAAAAAATCAACTTTCTAGTCAAAAGAATTTAGTTAATCAGTTACGTAATCTCCATTACTCTCAAGAACGGTTTATCACGAATTACATTAATTTAATTCAATTTACTTTGATTTTATTACGCCATAATAAAATATTCCTGTTTCCAACACACCAGGACATTCGCAATAACTCAATACACACATTGAATAGTTCATTTCACGCAGGAAATCGATTCCTAGATTGCTAAATGTGAGGAGATCGAAGTAATTTAAGTGGATTTCCGGTGTTCGCGTTACGAATCGACGCCGATTTCAGCAATGCCTACACTTTCGTATCGACTCTTGTTTTTACAGCGACGCATACTAATCCATTTATTAGAAATCTACCGTACGCCCCTGAAACGCGCGCGTGTTCCGATATCCGATGCAAACTGCGAACGTTACTGATGCAAACTGCAACCTGTTCGAAAATTTATCCGTGCCCCGTTCCTTTATTATCACGATCATTCGCGACCACGCATTTGCATATCATACAGTACAAGATGTCTCGCCTTTACGGCCGAGCCGAATAAAGATTTCGTTTGCGTCTAAAAACCAGCACTGTGCAGCGAGATTTCTTTCTTCGAAACTGAAGACCCAAGTTAATTAAATCACATTTTGCATTTTTATTTATTGCATCACTTATTGGTTACGACACAACGTAAAATACAGAACACAGTACAAAGATGATTGAGCGGCACTGTAAACTGTTTCACTTGAATACTACGCACTTTTCGCCATTTTAAACTCTAGTGCACACACACACACACAATTGTGGTTCATTAAAAAAATGAAATAAACTCTTGTTTCTTATTACATTTTTTATTACTGCAACACATATTGATTCAGTACCACCAGTTTATAAATATTACAATAAGGTAAACAAATGTTTTTGTTTCAATTAGAATGTTAAAGATTTAACAAACATTCACACACTTTTTACCTTCGAATTAAAACCAATAACAACTAACATGATTTTTCTTGATTTCTCTTTCTAAAAAAAAAACCAGTAAATTTAAAGTTCCTCAGTCTCGAAATTTCGTTGAAAATCCATTTACTTTTCTATAGATCGTATCTTCCAGAGAAAAGAATTCCTTTCAAGGAGAATCAATTTGGTATTTACAACCCTTGTTTGTGATAAGGAACCGGATACCCCGTTGACAATACGACACATCGGAACGTAGCCTGCTGAAAATTTTCAAGCGATTTCAACACAAATCTACGGTTATTTACGATTCCGCTTTAATGTAAATACATTTCACACCCGCGGACGCGCGGTGCCAGTATACACGATGGGTCTGCGCGGTGCTCGAGGTTGCGGATAATAATCAGAACGGAACGCGGCGACCTGAAGCGTAAACGCAAACGCTGACTGCAGTTCTCGCGCGGGAACGCTCTATCTGCATAGCTATCTTCTGATCTCGGTAACGCGTACGCGTACCGCGTGCACGCGGACGGATTCGAGCACGGAATAAATTCGTAGTCCGACGTCTCGACGGCTGATTGAAATTTTAAGCCGTCGAACGAGGCCGGATTATGGGAACCGATTGCGAGGACGTGGTTAGGCATCGATAGGAACTCGTTGCGGCCGCTGTTATGACCGCGCCGCTTAAATGCAATTAACTATAGCCCTCTGCTGCATCGAGGTGGACTGGGCATTGAACTTTATTGCGATCGCCCCATCGCGCTTTAAAGATCCCGCGTGTGATCGCTGTATCAATTGCAATTACGTGTTGCCTTAATGTTCATGCTTCGTGAATTTTAAGCATTATTAATTTCCATAGAATGGCGCCAGCTATGCGTGTGTATACGCATTGTTCTTTTATTTGAATCGAAAGGGTGTTCCGTTGGGAAATATTTGTATTTCATTAGTCTTTCAGGTAATTGTGTAGTAAGGTTGGAAGTAGTAGTTTTATAATAGTGTGGGTTTGATTTTATATTAATGAAGATTATTTTTAAGCATTGAGGATATTTTACTGTGGACTTGTATATTTTTATTAAGTAGCAGGTGATAGAGTAGTGGTTGGTTCTGTATCGAGCTGGACATTCTATATTGTTCACATGGTGTTTATCATTACTATTTTTTATTTTCGGTTTCATCAAGGCATGGAAATATGATAATATAATGTGTAATATAAATGTTAGGGACTTAGAAAATTTAGTTTTCAATGATAAATTTGATTTGATACTTTTTTTTTAATATTTACGTGATATATCGTTGTTGTGTGTCGCGATATTAAAAGTCAGCCCAATGTGTTCAAATTTAAAGTAAATACTTATTGAAGATAATCCTCTCGGCACAGTCTGAGGCACATAGTGTTTTATTAATTGCATCGATTAAAATCAGCCCGGATTAACTGAGGTCTTTAATATCTAGATGGCGAAGCAGATGTTTCTTTAACTTCCAGCTGGCATTTATAGTTAGACGACATAAATACCCTTTTACATTTCAATTTGTACACACTATTATTCTTTTATTGAGCAATAGTGATCGGTTTACACTATCCTGTATTTGTTATTTGCCTTGCAACATCTAAATATCACTGTCATTTTGTTTATTCATCTTCAAATTATAGTATTTTATTGATATAATTGCATTTAATATTTTGCATTTATATTCCTTTGTATTCCTTTACATTCCTCACACCCCTTACCTGTGCCCTTACATACACGCAGATTAATTAATATCAACAAAATGAGCCCTGCTGCGTTCTTCGAGTCTTCTTTCACCCAATCATGCTTTCATCTTCTTAACACCATTTTATTTGTTCACCTACCATTTATTTATTCACGTTTTAATTTTATCAAGGGTACTTTGCAATTCGAGAATAGCACAAGAAAACGATTTAATGATTATCAACCGTGTATGTTCTGCTTTTTCAACAATAATTTAAATGTATAGCTGAACTAAGAACCACAGAGTATAGCTAAACAAGAACCTTACCGCAGAAAGGTTAACTTACAATGACGAGTGAGACTTACGGTGAAAGTTTCAAAATTAATTCAACAACAAACCATATTTCTCGTTGCACAGAGATCAAAGCAAAAGCCTTTTTTTTGCTATTTTCAAAAGTTCAGCTTCAAAGTTAATATGTGCTTACAGTAAACGAAAGTTAGCTGATCTTAGTCAACCCATATGGTTAATTGAATTTTCAAAAATAAAAATGACTAGTCGCTGGTTACCTACGAATGTGTGTACAAATTGTAAGTCATTTTAGCTGTACAAGAGGCTAGCGTAAGGTTCGGCAGACCCGTGCTGAGCATAGACATCCGCGGCTCGATAAAATGGCATAGATCACGTACACGGAAAGAATCTCCGTTCGGAGCTCAGCGCTCGGGCCACCGAAGAGAATTCTAAAGAGTTTCAAGATACCAGGAACCCCCTCGAGTCATCCAGCCGGATGTCATTCCGTATTCCAGCATTCTACCCCTCCGCCCCTGCCGTTGTGTCGCGATCAGGCGCCGCATTCTAACTCTTCGTTTGCTCATTTTGCATCGAAAGATTTTATCTGACGGCGTCGGGCATCACTCCAGAAGACGATTTATGCTGTGACGCATTACCGTTGTCGATAGGATCGGACTGAATGTTTGTATCCACGAATATCGATCGGGATCGTATCCACGTATCGTTTCATTAGAATCGATTAGCGTACGTAAAAGTTAATGTTCCATCGCGTGTACAGTATCATTGGAAAGTTCGCGTCTCCCTAGTAGCGATAAAGATACGTGTTTTGCAATTAGTAAAAATTTTAATCTTTTTATGGATGAATAGTTTTTATTTAACTTTATTTTAAGAATGTTATAGATGATTCTTTGGTCTTTGGAAGTGTCACAGTTCTTTTCGGGCAGGTTTAATCGTAGGAATTGTTCACTAGAATTGATACAATATTGTTTTCAATATCTTGTTTCACTTCGACCAATTATTAAATAATGTATGTTGTTTTCGTTCTTCTGCTTTGTATATTATTTAAATATTTTGATTTATGGTATGAGAGTATCCGTATTGTATGCTGTATACGATAAATACAATATTTCTGCTACCATTACTATTTAATTTAGTAAAGTTATTAATATTTTTGTATGAAAATAACAATCTTTCACTTTTTTAAACATATTCAATTTGCTATATATAAGAATTCATCCTAAATCTAGACAACCCTATAATTGTATGTATTGCTGTTGAATTTAACTGTCAAAAAAACAATTATAATAAAAGGAATGACAATGTGCTAATTTAATTTTCGTAGGTATCCAGTTTTTCAAAGGCAATATACTTATGCGACACTTAGTTTTTAAAGCCAGTATCAAATCCTACAATGATTACGTACAGAATTCGAAAGTATGCTGGTGTCTCAAATTTAGCTAGCATCAGATTTCTTGGAAGTAACAGTGGAACGTTGTTACGTATGTTCCTTGATTTCTATTCAGTGGTGAGGATTAATTGGATACTTTTTCACGTGATAAAATTATGAAGCGTCAAAAGTCTTTGAAATATTATTTTTTAACCTGAGAAATAACATAAGCAAGAAATAAAATTGTCATTAAATGAAGCACAAATATTTTCATGTATCACCAAAATATCATTTTATCATCATACACGACAAAAGAAATTGATAAAACTAAATTGAAGTTTAAGTTAGACGTAGCAAAATGTGTGAAACGTAAAATATCCTTCCCTAGCATCTCACTTATCATTACGTCAAAGGGAAACTTCCTTTAAATTTCAGAAGAATAATTTCGAATTTTTCAAGACCATACTCTCATTGTTTACATCATCTGGTACTCGTGTTTTCCGCGACGCAGCCAGATATCAAACGGTAAATTGCAATTTCCAGCAAACATAGGCTTCAAAAAGAACACAGGCCCCGCGGGAAAAGCGAATGTTTTATTCATGCGGCAGACGAAAAACGAAGAAAATATAATGCAAATAACTTCTCTGAAAGCCGTCGTAAGACTCCTCTGTGATCCTCATGGTCATTGGTTTTTAACGATCGATGGTTCCCCGAAAATCCGGTAGACTCGTCTCCTTCGTCATCAATCTTTCACAAAAACGTGGGTTTATCGATTCCTGCGAAGTCCTGTTTTCTTCGAACTTCTGTTTACGACCCAGCTTACAGAGGATCAATATAAATTTCCTGTACCTTATAATTGACAGCCGATCTTTTGAAGAGATTACCCACTTTAGGTTACAATATTTTATTATAGTACATCATATCTTATAGCGAACTATGGTTAAGCTCTATATAACCGAATTCTCCACTGAATTACACACGTAGCATATTTTCTAAAATGAAAGTTACTTATTTTTCTTTCTTATCGTTTGTACTATTATTGTTCATACAAACATATAAAAGTATAAAGTTAAGTTCTAAACATTATCGACAATCTATTTGTAAATATGTATTAACATAACTTCATTCAAACTTTTTCAAAACAATCAATGAAATTTATGGGATAAATTAATAGATTTATTATTATACTTGTTGAATCAACTTATATGCATATTGTAGCAATAACAATCTCTAGAATCATTCTTACTGAATAATGAACACACAAGTTCTGTTTACTGCGCCACTACCATGAATATCATAATAATAGGATCAACATTTCACTATTTCGAAACGAACTGGTTTACATTTTGCCTCGGACCGCATCGATAACAAGCGATTATTAGCCACTAAATTTGCAATCTTCTTAATAATATCACCTGGAACTTAGTGGCCAATAGTTTATTCGAAACTTATGGTCGATAGTGTACATTACTATAATGAGTCCCGAGTGCCAGAGCTTAGGAACGTAACAGAAGCAATAAAAGAACAGTTTGTACAAAGTTGCATCGCGACTCGCGTTCCGCGACCGGTCGGTATCATTTACAGCGCTACTTAAACACGATCTAACGTTCAGATGTAATTTACACGAGGCGAGCAGTCGCGGCGCTGAGTCACGCATTCATTAGGGCACTCGAAATTACGGCTACATAAATGAACCGCTATCGTTTTTACCACTAAATAATCCCCGCGCGATCCGAACGCGTCGATTTGCTGCTAATTGCACGCGTAAAATTACGATTAAGAGACAACAATGTTTCATCCGGTGCAATTACGAGATTTCGTGCGGAAAGTCATCGTTTTTTTTAAATCACGCACTAATATCTGAACATTTGAGTACCTTATACACATACACACGCGTGCACACACACACACACGCGCACATATAGTTGCTTAATCGTTGCGCACCAAAGGGGTCTCTTATTTATTGAGGTGCAAGGTATTAAATGTAACGACGAGTATGTTTCTCTTCTGTGGGAAAGATAAAATGGAAAAGGTAGAAATGTAAGACAATTATATACAGCTCGGGGCAGGTCTGATCAGTGTAAACAGTGAATAATCCTTGTTCCACTGTTAGAATGTAGTCTTGGGACGCTAATTTCACTATTAGAATCAATTGAATGTGTACAGATACGGTAGCAGAGAAGAAATTAGTGTAATATACATTGAACATTCTGCAATAACTAAAATTTGTGTAAAAACAAATAAAATGTCTGCATACTTAAATGTAAATGTTTGCGGATTTTTAGGAACTAATTTACAGAAATTGTCGCCAGGTAATAGATTTTATTTAGATATATAGTGTATATAAAAACTATGGTCCATGATAAATTTACAATTTACAGAAATTATATAATTTTAGAAATTCTTCGATCTGATAAGGGTTCTGTGGCGTCGTTCCAGAATTATTCCGGATATCCATTGAGATAATATCTTCATCATTGTAACCGAGAAACAATAGGAGACTTAATTGATAGAGAGAAACAAAATCTACTCGGACGTATGGCGATTTTATATGCAATTAAAATCTACGATTCTTAGAACGTATCTAATTGACTCAGGCGCAGCTGTAATCGCAAATATCCCGAGCTGACATATCTCGTTAATTTCTTGCGGATAAATAACGTGTCCTGCGGAACAATTAATATGCTCCTGGAAGTCGTACGTTTACCCCCTCCACCGATCAGTCGATTTCCCATGCATAATAATGAAAGGTTAACAAAGACTCCGGGACCCCGATACCTACACACGGACCTCAATAGTTGAAATCAGCTTAAACGTTATCAGTGGAACACGAGACACGTGTAACAACCGCTTTGAATTTTTGCGCTCGTAAGTAATTGCTCGATCACGGTTACAGGATCACGGTATGAGTCATTTGAATGCACTGCTGCAGTTTTCGTTCGAGAAATTAAAAATTCGTTGAAATCTCTGAACAAGACTTGAATCGATATCCATTGAAAAACATATATTGCAATTCCGAACAAATTCATTTTGATCATCTTTTTACAGGATTGAATCAATTCACATTCCTTATCTACTTTACTTCTTCGTTAAACTAGTAATTAACGAAGTTTCTGTTTTCAAGTATTCTCAAATATTGGAAGGAAATGATTAGATCTGTATTAAATACACCAGTAGCGACAATTATTCGCTAATTCCTTCAACAAATTTATAATTCTTCTATTACCTTTTCTTATTTTCATTTTCAACAAATTTGAATGATTAATTTCTCAGAATAAGATACCAGAAATAATTCACTAAATCGAAGATCGAAAAATATTTTCGGTTATTGATCGAATTCGCTGGTAGTTCTATAAATTTCTATTTTCGCGATCTATTTGATTTCGCTCGGTCTTTCGCTGTCGCTTCCTGTCTCCTTTTTCGGCGCGATTACGAGATGGTGATCCGGCTTTGTTTAGCCTCTCTCTCTCTGGGAAGTCAAGGGGAGCACTGGAATCGCGTTCGCGGGCATCGAGGGAAAGGACGTACGGCCTTGGAATTCCTACGTAACGTTCAAGTTCGCATGCAAATCTGAGCCAAACGGCAAGAGGTTCGCGCATGCTCGAAGCCGGAACGTAAATAAAATTGTAACGCGCGAATAACGCGATATATGGGTAAATAGAGCGACCCAGAATGGTACAGGGGAAATATACGAGAGGATCTTCAAAGTGAATTCAGGGTCGCGGCCTGCTAGCGGATGAACGGCGAGTCTTGTGGTCAGGTTCCTCAGGGTTCCCGACTTGTTACTCTTGATCACCTCGGACCGTTCGAGCTATACTACTCCAGATAAATTAACCCTTTGCAGCCGACAGTTTTTTTGCTACACATATATTTATAATTTTGTAATGAAACATTGATAACATTTTTGAATGTATTAAACAGAAATAGTAAACGAATTACGGAATAGAGCTATTTTATTTCAATATTTTATGTTCAATTACATTACATCAAATTTGATATTGAATTCTGTAATATTGCAATGACAAATCAATGACTGTGAGCCGCATCTCGGGTGCAAAGGGTTGATATACTCAAACGTTTGAAAATTATTTGTACTAGATAGTATAACGATGTAGAAAGTTTATTAGAATCAGCCTTGCATTACTGTTTTAATTATTGATACGGTACAGTAATAAAGATTATTCGTATTTGAAGTTAATTTGTAATCGTTTCTATTAAAGAGAACATTTCCGAACGCTGTTAAATACCTACTTCACGCAATTGTTTTCAGAAATGAGACTAAAATTTAAATTTATTTAATTTGGCCTTCTTTAGATTCCTCTGAAACTATAGAAAACTTAAATTTGCATGAACTTTAGGAAGAAGTGATTATAAATAAATATGGACTTTCTCCGATTCAAATCGAACAAAAGAAAATGTACTATATATATATATAACCGTATATATGTAGTACTTACGAACACATAATTATAGTGCATAGGAACAGTATTTGCTTTCGAGATAGCATACGGCACGCAAACAAACGATTAAAAAATGAAATACAAAAGGAACATTCATCTCAGATCAAAAGTTCAGTGGATACAAGTTAAATGACTGCTAGGATCGGAATGATCAGGTGATTCTCTTGTTTCCTGTCGATGTACGCGAACGTGCTTCGCAGATCTTTAATTCGGCGATGGTCGCCGGTCGATAGGAGAAAACATTTCAAACAGGAGAGTGGATAAGACACATTAATAAGTGGCATGATGCTCGCTGCGGTAGACTTGAATCGACGCGGAATATAGAAAAGGCTTGCTTTATCCGGAAAGAATCTTCCAATTAGGATAACGAATGGCCAAGGGATCGGTAGACTCGTTGGACCCATGACCGAGAATTAGCTGTTAGTAGGCGATCACAAACATGCCTGATTTCGGTGCACGATTGCTCATATATCCAGCGATTTTCATTTTTATTGCTAGTTAAGAAATGCCGAGTCGCACGTGTGTAGATTTTATTTGTAAACGTTCGTCGAGCTTCTCTTTTACATTCCAAGGTTTCCCAATCTCATGATCTAAACATAGTATTTGCAAAAGGAATTTATTTGAAGCCACATATTGCACATTATATTTATTAACTACACATTAATTATATTTATTCTTTAAGATTTAATTTTTTTAAAAATAAATTTGATCATTATATAATAATTTATGAAATTATTGGTATTAATATTTATTCATATATACTACTGATATTAAGATTTTGAATGAATGGAGTAATTATCAAAACGTTATTCATTTTTCAAAATACAGCTCTGAGGTACACCGACATCACAATCTTCGTTAGTAGCCACAGCTTTCCAGTGTTACAATTTCAAACATCATAATCATTTACTGTAATATATGAGACATACGCTATTTCTAAATGATTAGATCAAACGTTTCTTTATATTCATTTCACATTCATCTACACATCCACATTTCCACTATCATTCACCAACAGTACCAACCACCTTGGAAAGCCACTTTAAATCCTTTTAAAATTCTTCAAAGCCGATTCAATTCACACTTCGTTATCGAACAATTAAGAAGTTTCTAGTTTTTCTAGTGACAAGACATTATCATCCGGAGATCGGCTAATAGCTCGATAATAGATGTCAGACTGATGGAGCTGGCGAACAGAAGATTAATATTCAACAATATCGGGAGCATTAGCATAGCTCATGAATGAACGCGGTCAGCCTTGCATTCGATAGGCCTGATTAACGCGGGAGCAGCAATTAACCTTGCACTTCGGTGCGGCACGGTTGCAGCTGTCTGCAACCTTGCCAGAAATGCAGAATCCTTCCCCGGCCAATGACCGTAATGTCGTTCCCTCGAATTCCTCAATGACTTCTTTGTGCCAACCTCGGGTACTTTCACTCTTCATCTCCCAGCCGGTCGGCCGGTCGGCCAGGTACTGTACCCGGCGTTCGCCGCGGATTGGCCGCGCGTATGCACGCAGCTGCGTACACGGCCACGGTTCTCCCCTTATGCGTTTGCTCCTTGTCTACACTTGGAAGCAAGTATTCGCCTGTGTGGGTGGGAACTGTGGGACTGCCGTACATCCGGCTGACTGGGTGTGTCGGATGCGTTTGTGGTGCTTAGCTGCTCGCGCTCCCTGTTAATTTTGGGTCTTAAACCAGTTTATACAGTGAATCATAGCGAGTATTCAACGTGCCACCAAAATGGCGTGTTCCACTGTGGAGAACCTCTGATGTAAGCTTGGCAGCTTTGATGTATGCCTAGGTTCTTTTATTTTGAGCTCTAGCTTTATGACCACGAACTTATTTTGTTCGATAAAGTGTGATAACTACTAGTTTGGTTGTAGCACTGATGGAATTAATTGTTGAGTGCGGAACGGTGGAATAGAATTTAATATGATGTTTACTACTAGGAAGGTATGTAAAATCAAGAAGATTAATTATTGTCGAAGTGATTGATCAAGTAGAGTAAACAGAATTCTCTGCTTAGCGAAGACTTTTTTGTAGACGAGTTATTAGAAATTTTGATCTATACGATCACGTTGAAAATCTGAAGGAACTTTTTATGCGATCATTGTTTGAATTAAAAATATGATACATTGAAAGTAATATAATAATTATAACGAAGAAAATATTTCATAAGTTCGAAGTTTTGTGAGAAATAAAAGGTGTAAATTTAAAAACACTAGCACAGTTTTACTAGATGCACGATATTGACATATGACGTCAATGCATTTCTTACAGATGAAGTTGGTATTCAGGAATGTAAAACGAATAGGAAGTCGATCGTAACTGCCGCAGGAATGCGATTTACAATGAGGTGATCAATAGCGTGCAGTACGATGTAGCTCGTGTCCTGTTTTTTGGGATTCGAAGAAATATTAATTTCCCTTATAACATCGGCAAGCATTGCCTTACGCATAGGCAGAAATGAAAGTACCGTTATGCTTGATAGCCATGGCTGAACATTGCTCGGCGAAAAGAAGAAAAAAAGAATGTCCACAATAGTATGCAATTACTTAATAAAGTCGAGCACTCTATGCATATAAAACTGTTTATTATCTATCCATTATGTCTTACAAGATACATTAAAGATTTATGACCTCCGATAATACCGACTGTTTCACGATCTTGCCGTAATATCTTGATTTGAATACAACAGGCCCGGAGTGTCGGGCTAATCTTGATTTAAATGCGACAGATTATAGTGGCGGAAAATCACTAAGCACGCCGATGTTTTATTTCCATCGTACTATCGATAGCATCAATATAATGTAATAAAATATAACATCAGCATTATAGACGTGAATTACTTTAGCCACTCAATTTTCGCGGCTTTGCATTACTTAATGAAATTTATATCGTGTCGTCTAACGAACGGAAATCCAGAAGTAAGTATAGATATCCAAAAGTTCTCGATGAGTTGTCCAATCAAAATGCTGTATTTCAATTAGAAATTTTTACTTAAAAAGGGGAACCAGAATTATATAGTTTTTCTTCTGTTCTAGTAAATATTTATTACTGTAAAATCAATATACGCGATGGCATGATCTCCGAATGACGATATCGTGCAACGGTTTCAACGAACAGCCATATTTTTAACTAAAACAACAATTGACACTAATTCATCGGGAATGAAGGCCAAGAAATCGTTTTGCCGTTGCGATTCATTGATAAACGAGCACCACTCGACCCAATTCAATTCAAGTGCAAACTCACAACGTTTCCTCGGCGTCGTAATGTTAGCATTACGATAGACCGCGTGTGCATCTCAGCTTTATGAATGAAGAATCTGATGCGTCAGTGAACCCCCGACTCGGATGCACCGATTCCCGGAACGCACACGTATGCGTCCAGTCGAAAACACTAATATGGGAGTGACAAATGAGGATCACACAGCTATACGGTTTCCTTTATTCATTTATAGAACTTGCTTACCGCGCTAAGCGGAAAAGTACCATTCTTTTCAGTTGAAGAATGTTGTCCGAGTCATAAATTAAATATTGATTTATTAGATAACTGAATCGACATACCTTTTAGTAAGAAACTAAATTACTTCATTTGTTTTTAACTGTATTTCACTATATGACAATCCCCCTTTCATTTATTTGTAACAATTTTAGGCAACAAATTAACCTGTTGTTGTTTCAAAAGTGTTTTCCTTTTTCAATCAGTTGTTCAATTAGAACACATTTTTTCACAAGAAACCTTCCATTCATTCTTATCCATCTTTATCGTATCGCTAAGGAACAGTTTTTATATTTCAAATATTTATATTTCTTTCGAACACATGAAATTTTCGCTTGGACACCATAAAGAAGTCGCATACGATTCCATATAAAAGAACCTAACGATGACGTCCACCCGTCTCCAGCGTGTTCCCTGATAAAGAAATTAAAGCGAAGAAATTAAACTCTCCGCCGTGTCGTCACGAATTGTTATTATTATGTTCCGCCTTTTTACCGCTTACCTCTCCCCAAACAAACCAAAGAGTCACGGTTGTACGGAATAATAGTCACATCGTTTCAAATTAACGTTCTAATAAACACGTCTGGCGAGAGGTCGAACAAGAATAACAAAACATTGCCGGAACATTCGCACGCGGCTTAACAGCATTAAACGTCCCCTGATCACCGACTGGCGAAGTAATAAAAACCACTAAAAATTCCGGGAGTTACCCCATAAAATCTGCATAACATTGGCCACTTGTCTCGACGCGACGTTATGTTCCCCCGTGGGCAAGAGGACTAATTGCACGGTTCGGCGTTGAAACAATCGAGGCCGTTTGGCACCCGCTTGCATTACCGTGTCTCCCGAGCGTCGCATCGTTCCGACTGCATTCTTCTTCGTGTGCGCGTGCGTGCACTGGCGAAAACGAAAAAACGTCGACGCGGTGGAAAGAAAAAACGCGAAAAATTACACGGCCGTCAGTGGGGACCGGATCGCTTTCATCGCTCGCCGCGGCCAAGCCGATTACGAGCCCGGTGTGCTCGACTTACAAATCCGTCCGAGCATTTCCATCTTATCAGCAATGCAAATTAAAAATACGCCGGGCCTCACGGTCAGCCCCGGCCACGGGAAGAAGGGGAGAAAAAATACATTTATTCGGCCCCGGTTTGAACCCCACTGCCCGGATTAATACACCGGGGCCCGGGCATTGTTTCGAGGCTTGACTTTTTATAATCGGCCATTGTTCCCTTTACGGGAGCCTTGTCCCGTGGCATCGCGTTAATAAAGAAAGAGCGCTACGCTGCGCGGCGCGGCGCTTCGCGATAAAAGTGCGTGAATCGGGGTTTCGGTGTCCGCGATAAAAAAGCGGAGGAAATGTTCGATTTTGTATCATGATGTGAACCGTGTTCCTTGAGAAATGGTGGTATTGTAATGCGCTTTCGGTATCTTCTTACAGCAGGCTTGATAAATATTTATTATCTTTCTTGGTACGTTAATGCATTGTTGAGGGGTACTGGAATTAAAATTTGGAGTTTAGACAATTTCTTTTGTGTTATACGTTTGTGGAATTCTGTTGATATTAGACGATTATACAGGGGAAGTTACTTATTCGACAATCATGATAATGCTTATGTTATTATTATATTTTACCACTTATTACAGTAGTGTAGTATTTTAGTGAATTTTATGCTTTATCTAGTAGAATGTTCGATAAAATTTAGAATGCCGATGAAATTTCTTAGCTCCATCGGCTGATTGCTAACGTTGTCACGCACTTTTTCTAGGCAGTTGGTAAAAAAGGCTATTAAGTACGTGTTTGGCATTTAGTTCGAAAGGAAAAGGAAAACCACGCGAGAAGCGAAAGCGGAGTTGATCTGCTTGACGCACGCCTGTACAAATGACAGACAGTGGACCTAACGAGCATTATCAGTTACCACCCACGACCCGTAAAGGACCGCGTTTATGGGAGCCAACGGGGGAAGATCTACACCGGTCGCACACGAATTAACGCCGGAATTGGTGTATTGGGCGGGCGACGCGCGTCCGTTGCGAACAAATTGCCGGCACAAAGCCGCCTCGAAACGCGGGTATGCCGCTAAATGGATGTAATTCCGAGTTAACCACACGTCGGATCGACCGGCGCATCTGCCGCTCGTCCGCATGCTCCGCGAGCTTACATCCGCGTTGCAGCTGGCTAGAAAAAGAGAAAACTGGTGCGCGCACGGCGCAGCGGGGCGGGCACCGCGAATTAATTTCGACACGGCTCGTTCACGAGGTCGTTCACACTGGGAAAACTGTGGGGACGGTGCTTAAGCTTTCGAAAAAATTGTGGAATATTTCGTACGAAGTCCAAAGTTTGTTGTTTGTAAGATTGGGAGTGATGGATGTTGATGTATAAATATCTGTTTATATCGCGATATTATAAGTATGATATGTATTTAATTTTAATGCGAGTTGATTGGGAAATTGTTTACGTTGAATGGGATGAATAGTAGTATCTTGATTTTAAAAAATTTCGAGATTTTTACTCCATTTCGAGAGGGGTAATTGTGATCATATATAGGAGTGCTTAATAAAATATTTATTGAAATTAAACCTTTCTTGTTTCTGAGATCGTTCGCACTCCAAAAAGGTGCAGGAAATTAAGAAATTTCAAATATTTTGTTACATTTGTAAGCATGTTTAATATTTGTTAAATACAGCATTCATTAAATATAAAGAATTTTTTATTTTACTTCTGCGAAGGAGTTGCTTAAAATCGAAGAGCACTCGATAAATATTCATAACACAGACTGACCAACTAGAACAGATATTTTCAAAAGCATTTCATTCTCTTGATCGCTGACGTGCTTCGGCAAATCGATTCTTGATCAACGTCAAAACATTTTAATTGGTCGGCGTTTATTAAATCTAAACGCGTGAAATGTATTCGCTCCTGGACATCGTGAGAACGCTTAATGCGTAACAGACGGTTGACGACTCCGGATAAACATGACGTCGTTGAGGATCCAATGCAAAACGAACGTTACGCAGATCGTTTTCGTCGAAGGATAAGAGTTGCGTCAATAGCCGGCTGCGCGATAAATTGCGCCTTAGCTTCCTTCCTTTTTTTAAAGGGCGCGATGGTGGATGGTATGCGACGATACCGAGAGAAAAAAAAATGCCGTAGTAGGTTGTAAACTAACTCTTTGCGTCCACGACTCAGGGAAAACCCACCCATGCTCATTCGTCGAGGCAGAGGGATTTTCTTATGTCGCCATTTGAATTTTGCTCATACCACTATGAATTTCAAACGTGTACACACATATAATTCTCTAAAAATGTCCAATTTTATGTTCAACTCAAACGTTACATTCAAAATAATATCTTTCCAAATTAACTTTCCATAATTCGCGTCATGCCTTTAATATCTCAGAACGCGAACAGAACATACCATCGCAAATGTATGACATTTTTATACGTTTTATTTAAACATAGAAATTTCGATGTGTTATTTAAACATAGAGAAAACGTTTTGTTCCCATTTGGCGGTGGGTATTTACCCATCACTAGGATTAACCTAGCAGAACCTGTCTCAGCCGTGTCTCTTTGCCGATTTCTTGTTTATTATATTGTCAAGGTAATACATCATTTCTTTACTTCTTTGAAGTTAACTGCTAGGTGGTGTATCATTACAGAAGTATTCCACTGCCATCTCGAGCATGCGATTCCCGGCGAAGGAAAAAAGCGTTGCCAGATCGCGTGTGTTTCGTGCTCGTGACATGTATCGCGCACCCACTAGCTGCGCTAGAGGAAATCCTTCGATGATCGTTGTTTCCAGGCGATCGAGCCCGTCCGCGGTCGAAGATCGGCGTAATTTCGCGGCAATTATCGAGCCGTTTCGCGGCGGTCGAGCGTCGATGTGGCAACGAACCCGATGTGAAGGTAGCCTAAACACGTAGGCGATTACGGGCCGGCGCGGTAGTGGTGGTGTTATGTCATCGCCGGAGGCATGCCAGCCTCTCGTTTCATACCGTTACGTTACGTTTCCTCGACATCGAGATAATTCGTGTTAGGGTACGTTTACACTGGAGTGGAATCCCGCTTTTACGATATTGAAAATTCATATTTTTCACAGAACCACGGAGTCTTAGTCGATTCCAGGCCCTGCCTCTTTATCGTGGTGTCTGCTTCGTGTCAAGGCTGTTTATATCACCTTTCACCATTTTAACGGACATTTCTGAAGCTTGGAAAACAGCATACATTTTATTAAAGGCTTTTACATTCCAAATAAAACTTGTTTATCGGAGTTTGTCAGTACATACTAAGAATAATTGATTTTAGTAATTGTTAACTCCTTGCCTTACAATAACGTGTTAGACATATAGTGTAGATTTTAATCAGAATCGAACTAGCTTGAATATTACTCGATCCCTTTGAATTAAAATTTAATATTATTCTTGTATTATTAATTATTATGCTTTGGAACAAAGATTGATATAGAATATGTTTCTACATCTGTTCTTTTTCTTAATACATTATTAATAATAAAGTAGTTGTATCGATTATAGTTGAGAATTAAATCGTAAGGCAAGGAGTTAAGAATAAATAAAATGGAAAGGAGAATAGAGAAAGGAGCATGGGCTTCTTAATGTTAATTTTGTGGAGATGGTGATAAGGAGAGGTTTGCAACTATTAAAAGTCTACGTAAGATTTTACTAACCAATGACCTCGACTTATATTTTAAAATAAAAATGTATATCGAATTGTATCCAATGGAATAATTTATTCAGAAATTAATACTGCGAGCAGATTACTCGTCGCGACAATGATATCGTCGACTTTATTATCTGCGACAAGAGCGTTCACATTCTTGAACCTTGTAAGTGCGCGCCAGATGATGAAAGTGATTACGCTTATCGTCACGCGGAAGGCGACACTCGCGGAAAGGCTTGAGCGAAGGAGAAACATTATCTCAGCGTGTTTCCACTATTTCACGTCGCTTTGCGACACTAATAACTGGATGATAATCGGGGGAGGCCGCGTGCATGGTCCGCCTGATCATCCGCGTTCGCTAAGTGATATCAGTTGCCAAGTTTCTGACACCTATTAGTGTTACACATCTTGGCAACCGTTCGGGTAGGTGCTCCGAAATTATTTCGGCTTGGTTCGATCGTTCATCGAACCCTGTTTGCGCGGACATTAAAATGGAACGGTTCTTGGAATCGGTCCTCCAGTTCGTTGTAATAGTTTGCAAACTCAGCTGGCTTCTGATGCGTCTTGCTAAAAGTAGTGAGCGCGTTATGGAACTGTCGTGTCAATGAGGAATTAAGCGTCATTACTCCATATCAGTTGCGAATATTATTTCACATTTTCGCAGTGCGAAAGGAAGATGAGCACTTTCTTATTTTATTCGATATTGTGAACGACAGAAGAGAACTGTTAAAAGAAATAAATAATTAATTTTTATTGATCTTGGATTTTGTTAATATAATAGATAAGTCTGTTAGTTTTTGTAACATTTTATATTAATATTCAGCAGGTTCGCAGGTTTCAGAGTCTTATTGGTTTTCAATCGTATTCGTGATGAAATTGTTAAATGGAAACTAGCGTGGATAACAAGAACGGTATCATTAAATTTTCATAAATCTGAACGTTGTTGCAAATTGAGGGCGACGAAGGTAATATAAGTCTGTTAGCGAAGGCACACTGACATTTACAGAGATTGAGCTACGTAGCATCTATGGAGACACTTGCTGAGTTATTTTGAGAGATACGAGCGACGAATATCTAGGTTGCAATTATCGTACAATTGAACGCGAAGTGCATTTGAATTGCTGGGGTATAGTGATTGCTGTAATATTGTGAAAGCAATAGAAATGTATAAATTTCTGTTTAGCGACAGGCTGTGTAGTGAATACTTTTGCAGGTTCACATTTTCATTAACTAATTAAATAGAGAGATGAATATAGATTTGAAAAGAGGGTATGATATGTTAAACTATTTTGTTCTACAAAAACAAAATAAATAGAATTATAATACACATATTTTACGAAGTCTACATATTTCCCTATTAAAATTGAATTTTAGTCTCAGCTTTCTGAAATTGAATTCACTTGTACCGTTTGAGTTAGTTTTTTTTACTGAACTCCTAAAATGTAGAAGCATAAAATGATGAATACAAATGAAAGTATAAAATCTTTATTTACAATGTTATAGATTTTCAATTTATGAATATCTATAATTACATTCGAAATTTCTAAATATTTACAATGTACAGTTATTTGTATTATAAACAGCTAGTATACAATTCATTTAAGATGGTGGGCATAGATTCGAAGTACATTACTTCGTCGGAATAAATTATGCAGACGATCCATAGAAGTGGACCAATGGGTTTTCGATAGGTAAGCAGGTGGGCAGGCAGGGGACAAGATCCGCGAGGCTGTTATCGGGGAAAAATCGCGGGCGCGATAATAGCAGCGACGACATGAAGACAGTGCGACGACTGTACAACAACATTCTATTGCAGCGCGCCGAGATTACTGGCACTAGCTCGCTCTACGGAACCTTTAGAAACTTTTACTGGAAAACATTTCACCGTTCTCCAAGGTCGGAACAGAGTGCATTCAAGTTTCACGCGCAGCCGAACATTTGTGATAGAGAGCCAGGCGTGATCGCATCCGCGGTAGTTGATAACAGAATTGCGTTGAGATGGTGTCAACGTAGTGAACAAGTTTTACGTTTCTTTTTATGAAGTATCTTACTTAGACAACAGACGTTTATGCTTGTCTTTAAGCTGTTTTTAGAGAATACTTTGTAATGAAGCAGATGCTTTATGTTAACAGTTTTGTTATGTAAAATATATTTATTATTTTTCATCAGTTCTATTGTATAACTTCTTTTAAGAGGCTTTAATAATCTTCCTTGTCGCCAGAAATTAATGTTGAAGTATAATACTAGAACTATTAGAACAGATAATATTGTTCAACAGTTTTCTCTACGTTGACAGTTACTCATGTCCTATATCCATAAACATGGTACATAGTGTACATCTTCTCTCAAATAGAAGATAACATTATCTCTATTAAATTTAATATTCCATATACTTATCTTTCCTCGGAGCATCATTTTTATTGGGAACGTACGTGTAGCTCTTTGTACTTCATTCAGGCTGATGACAGATAAAAATCACATTTCTTATCAAAAAGCTAACTTTCCAATTATAGTAAACTTGCAGTTAGAAGATTTTCGAATTATTGATCGCTAAGATTAATCTTTGTTTTCATATTTTATGTTAACCCTTCATTCGAATTTCTCAAACAAACTAACACTATAATTATGAACATATCACTCATCCCTTTTTTTATGAAACACTTTATGGGAACGCTTTGTCAAGAAATTTCCCCGGGTTTTCGCACATTTCTCGCTGTCATATATGGAAATCGCTGGAAATTGAGTTCGCAGAAGTGATACTGTACACGTGTTATTTAACGCATTCCTGCTCGCGAGAAAATCAACGGCCGCGTAAGAATCTCGCCGTGAAATTATGATTACCTGCGAGTAATATCGAATGCCAAGGCTGTATCAGTTATTCTCCCCCAATGAATAATGGCGTTTGTATAATTTTCAATTCGCCAGACAATCTCCGTGCTTATTACCGGCCGACACGATTTTTCTGGCGTTATGGTACGAACACAACTCATCAGGAAGAGAAAAAAATGATCGTTCGCGATTATACAGATTCTTAATAAGGCGAACCAGTATATTAACATAAATTTATTCAATGAATAAAATTTTACTGGAATACCTTTTATTTTTCAAACAAAAATATAGAATTTGTGAAATATTAATGACATTCTTTAAAAGGATTTACGTTATTTAATCGTTCCAATTTATTCAATCAATACAATTTAGCTCTAAATTTACGTACAATTATTATACAGTTTATTCTACTATACCTAGAGGAATAAATATTCGTTCATTTACACCTTGAACAATAGAAATTTAAAAATAAAAATTAACACGTACTTTAGACCAATTACAAGAAGAATGATGTCGCATTAAAATGTTCAGTAACACGAGTAACTAAATAATAGTATATTTTAAAAACCATGATACTAAACCATTAATAACTAATTCTTATACCATTTGCCTTTGTTATGATACGATACGCAATGTTATACGAAACGCTCTAAATTCTCGTGGCGGTCAAAGTATCGAGGTGCATATTCGTGTAATTGCGTGAATCAAAATCGACATAAGCATTTATCAATGTTTATAAAATTCAATTGACGAGTATCGCAAATCTCGTATTAAAACATGAATTCACGTGTCTATATATCACTGGAACCATTAAGATTTTTTCCCGTGGTAGGAGAAGGAAGGAAAGAGAATTGTCGCCGGACAAAGAAAAACGCGGTCTCGCTTTCACGATAATTGGATTAGTTGCGAAATAATAGGAACTCCGAGACCGTGACAGATCGGCCTGATTTTATTTCCCTCTTTCGTAAACGCGATTCCTGTGCGATCGATAGAGACGTAGTAAATGTCAGATTTCAATTCATGCTTTAATATCCTGCTATTCATAGGCTCGGCTACCGATATCGCACGCAAATACGCCGGCTGTTTATCTCCTTCAGATTCCTGACGGCTGAAACGCTCTTGTACGCTCTGCCGTCCGATAGTCCTGCGAAATTTGCCTCGAGTGATAAGGGCCGCGATAAAGAGCTCACCGATACGAGACGTCACTCTTCTTTTTTCTCTTGTCATCCTTGACCTTCTTATCAATCGGTTCCACGAAAATTCTAGGTATTATTTTCGAAACTCTTCGTCAAGCTTGTTCACCATTCGTCGTTCAGAAAATACAGACTTGGCTACGATGTATCTAAGTTATAATGGATGAACTTTTAACTAAGTAGAATCGTAAAAATAATTGTTTAACGGTACTTACAATTAAGCATCCGATAAATATTCACATCTCCATTATTAAAGTGTAAATAAAATTCTATAAAATTTCACTATTTACAATTCGTTGGTTTTCACGGTTGTATAAAGAAAATCTTTACTTCTCGATCAAATATAATTATAAAATTATTGATCTTAATAATCATAACCATGACCCAAAACTCGTAACCGAAGAAAAAGTAATTTTGTTTAAGGATTAAAAACGATGAATTCATTCTTTGGTCGATAACGTCCAAAAGAATGTTCCTTACATCACAGCAGTTTGGGCGTATACGAAATGAAATCGTTAATCAGGGAATTTGAGATCCTTTCTGACGACATTGGTGGGATGGCTAAGCACGTTTGTTGATGCGCCGCTATTTTATCCGCGGCACAGTAGACGGAGAGGTTCGATCGTTGAGTATCTCGGCGCGGACGATTTTTCGATGCATTCACTACCTTTCCAATGTTTATCGACACTCGCATCTAATTATTTTCCACTTCGTGCGAACGGGCCGACTCGTGTGCTCTATCTACCGTGACGCCAGGAGAAACGTGTCGAACATGAGCGCGAGACGTCGTCTTATCGAGCGAGTGTAAAATGTGTGCCTTTGTCGAGAGCGACGAGTTTCTCGAAACTTTAATGTTTCGATCGGCACACGGATAGCGACGATTGGAAACTACAAATTATTCGAGGCACGCGACAAACGGCGCGCCGCATTTTTACCATCAAATGAAAGTCCCTCTCATTGTTCTTACGACCGGGGGAAATCAATGGCTGACTTCGGCCGGTCGGATCTTCAGCCTTTACGTAACTCCTTCGATCGTTTCTCAATTTCCAGTCGAACAAATTTAGGGAACGACATAATCCTCATTATTGAATAGTTATTTTATTAATAACAGTTTTTTGTGCAGCTATAATAAGACGGTGACTATGGCACTTATTTAGGAGACTGGCAGTCCAGATAAATGGAGACTGGAGAATAAGTTCTTTAAATTATCTTTACAAAGTTCGATCGTATATAATTTGGGATATAATTTGAGAAATGGAGTTATCGAGTTTTTGGACAACTCTGAACGATCTAGATTGCGAAAATAGTGCCTCGGTTAATCGAGGTCTTACTGTACTAGGTTGGGTGGAAATTATTGACAATTTCTCACGATTACAGAATTTTCAATCATCAGATTGTTGATAGTTTATAAAAAAGTATTTTACTGATTGTGTAATTTTTAATTGGTAGATATAGAAATAAAGTTATCGTAGCTCGTGGCATAAATCTTCGTCATTAAATTATGACCAGATTTATCCATTATTCGTTGATATGAATACGAGCATTGCTCGATTATTCCGGTGGGCAATGGTAATTTAGCTAATACGTTTAAATTGACGTAAGACGATATCGAGGTTGATGCGATTAGAGGGAAACATCGTATTACATGATTAATTTATTGCTGTTCTTTGACCCTGTAGACAATTCGACTTAGTTCTCCAGTATGACAATCAATTTTATTTTTTTTTCCTATGAATTTTGCAAGAACACGTAGCAAGTTATTATTTACAAGTTTTAATCTCTTCAAAATTATTTTTGAACATTTTTATGAAAGAGCAATAATTTTTAAAAGTAGCAAATAGATGACAATTATCTAGACAACCTCTGACGTTTGGTTTTTGAAATATATTTTCTCTCGTTGCGAGGAACTCATCTTTCTTAAAGAAGTGAAAAATTTATAGAATAACCTAATGTAGAAATTTGGAACATTTAAATTAGAATCGAATAATGTGCCAGGGGAATTCCTTTAGCTTGACTACTACGCACAAGTTTTTCAGTTGTTCCATCGCCGGCGCTTTTACGTGAATAATGAGCAATTAATAGTAGACGCTGGCACTCGCTCTACGGTTCTTTCCCATGAAGACTCGTCTCGTAAAGGCAGGCAAGACGCGCCGGCGTACCGATGTATCAGCCGTACATCTGTTTTTACCCTATTACGCTATAAATTAGACTTACAATTAGAAAGTTATAAGTAGCAATACGAACTTGCCCGAACGAGAGAAACTCTGTCGATTTGTGTGTGACGACTGGTGGTTTTAGCTCTGGGATTACACGTGTCTCATTCGGTAAGCGCGTGTTAATGCAAAGAAAGGTATTTCTGCTATTTTATTTTCAATTAAATAAAGCGGAAAGCCGCGACCGCGAGTACTATGTAAATGTTTGTTGTAGCCGGACGTCGGATTCCTTTGCGGGATTTTTCTGGCTATCGGTTTGGATTAAGTTGCGCGTGTTACAGATACAATTTCCTTTACCCCGATACGTTATAAATTCGTTCCGGGATTAGAAAGCTGCGAGTAGTTTATCGGAGCGTGCCCTATCTTGCAAAGTTTCATCGATTCATTGGGCAAATGGCAGAATTACTTGCAGCGCGACTTTAAATAATTGCGTGGTGTCTCGTGGAAGAGTTTCACCGATCACAGTTCGTGTTCTGTGCGTTCCAACGCAAAGACAAATGCTTAAGATCGAACAGGTAATGATCGTTGCTGATTAATGGTGAAAATACAAAACGTGAATACGAAACTGCTTATCTACTTATTTATGGTAAAATTAATATTTATAATCAGTATTTTCAGATTTTTACACTTATATGTAATTAAATTTTCCATTCTGCAACTAAGTCAAGAAATATTCTTCAAATGTTTTTTGAATCATCTCCTGTGCCATTTTTCGGAATTTAGTTCAATCGAAGCTTATAACTAAGCAGCATAGAACTGATATAATTCCAAGTTAAAGTTCTCCCTTTAAAAACCAGATAGTCAACAAATGGACTATTTAAAAAGGCTAGTTTTGGTCCAGAACAGGTTTAAGCTACGGAATTCAAATGTCTTGAAAGAAAAATTGGAAATTGTCCAATCTGAAAGACAGCATCGAGAACCTGACAACTTTACAGTGATAGGCTGTAAGAGTTAGGACTCATCGAGACACAGCCTCCAGCTATCCATCCAATGAACTAAGGCGACGACTTTTAGTTCAAGACAGTTCTAGACTATGGTATCCAGGTGTCATAGGTGGAAACATGGAGGTCGTCCAGCTTCAAAGGCTAGAAGGGCCTCTGGGAAACGAAAGCTTAGCACTGATGGGACGCTAGGGTCAAGGTCTCGTGGGGACAATGCCTCCATCTAGCAGTCATTGTGAAGAAGAGACTAGTCCTCGTTTAGAATAGGTCTTGACTTAGGTCTTACGGTGTTCTAGAGTTAATGCCTGCCTTTTCATAGACCTTTACCGATACTTCTCCACAGCTAATGAATAATTCGATCCAGCAAGATTCTTCGAAAAGTATAAGAAGAACACTTCCATTGAATTTCTTTTGTCTTCCACAATGCTTGCCTACTAAACCTACTAATAAAAGAAAAATTCTATTTTCCTCCGATTTTTTGACAACAAAAACCTAAAATTCCTCTAACAACGTAACAGTTTATCATACAGCTATAACATAGACAAAATTTCTCTATAACATTAACACACGTCTATTCTCCAATCAAATAACTTTCATTCAGAATACCCCTTTAATCACTACCTCTCAAAACAGAATAATCCTTTGACGTCGATCAAAGCGTTTAGAGCACGCCAAGCGGTTTCCAAAACACCTTGTATAAGGCGCGTGGCGAGGCAAAGGCGAGGTTCAGACGAAGGGTTACACTCCGGTCGCGTTGGCATTTCTCATTAAAGGCGACCGCGCGCTCGGGCAGCAGGAATGTCTCCGGGCATCCTCGTAACTCCTCGCCCGTAACTTTCCTTCCTTGTTCCGCGATAAATAACCGCTCGCGTTGGTCGCACCTCCGCCGTGCGCCGGTCGGAGAGTCGGACGGGTTGAACGCGGGGCCAACGGAAGAGACTTCTTCCGCGGCGGGGGTGTGGTGGCCGGGGGAAAGGAGGCAAGGGTGGAAAGCATCGTATCACTCTATCACCGTTCCCCTGTCCTCGGGGTAAAGGCGATGTGATCGGATTATGGCTTGCGGACACGCTTAATGCCCGGCGAAAATTTATGCCGGCACGGCGCGGCGCGCGGCATTCGCGAATAATTATGCGGGTCACTCTCGGGGTATTATGTAAGGGTCCGAGGCCCGTTCTTTCGTTTTCTGGCCGGCCGGCCAGCCGGCCGGTGGGACTCTCTCTTTCTGCCAGGTCCGGCCCAGGTATGCCGAGTTTACCCCCCTTGTTTCCTTCATCTGGCTACCACACTTCCTCGATCTTTCTAATCTCATTGTTTATCGTTTCGGGGCACGTCTGGTCGCGCTTGGCGGATCCGGCGACGGGATATCAATGAATGGGCTACTTGCTTCTATTTGTGGGTTTTTCGTGTAGGAGTTTCTGCTCGGCTGATTTGTGCCTGCCCCGGGCGAGCCGCTTTCTTGCCGGCCTTCTCATTGTCCGGACTCCTTTTTCTTCCGTGCCTATTCCCTGCCATTTCGAATATCCTTCTTGTCTACCAAGTGTTACCGGCGCCGCGCCACGCCGCGCCGCGCCCGTAACTATGATGGATTGATTTTCGTGGAACTGTTGGGGTACGACGATTTTTGTGTGCACTGTTTCTTGGAGACTATGAGATGGAATAATTTCTTTAATTTTTTAAACAGTTGAACTAAAGTATTTGGGATTTTTGCTGTGAACAGGTTTTCTTTTGCTTTGATAGTAACTCATTTCAATTTCGATGGGTTTTATGGAGGTATTGCGTATATACTTAGTTAACTTTGGATTGTAAGAGAGTGGATGCAGAAGATAGGAAAGTCCTTCTATAGTACTATGGTGATTGTGTGCTCAACGACTGATTGTACCTTTATGCAGCTGTCTTTCGACACACGATTGCGATGCGCAGAATGTTTCTTAATCGCACGTGGACCAGAAAAGATTGTTAAAAGTCTGAGCGATGCATACTGACGAGATTTATTGCAGAATCGATGTGGGAATGTATCATTAGACAGGGAGATACCATCTTCATGACGCGAGAAAATTGAAACGCTTACATACGAAATCACTTACGAATGTCCTTCGATTCCAGTTTCCTTAGCATTTCTTAATAACCATGTAACGTTTCTTTGCATACTGATTACATTCCATAATAATCTTGTATATTTTAAGGATTGACTCTCTCTAGAAATAGAAACATACTAACATTCAAGAAACAGAATCACAAATCATTCTGTTAGAATATGTGTAGAAAAATCGCTTTAGATTAAGAAAAATGAAGGCATCTTCAACGTTTCTCAATGAAAGTTGTAACCTGCTTCGTTTTTTCGATGAATATTCAGTCGATCACGTTAAAATGCCATCGACTGTTTAGAAAGCCCGACTTTTCTGGACCAGAACGAGCGCGCGAATCCTCTCGTTTCACGGGCGGCGAGCGGGAGCGAGAGAGCGAACGTTTCCTTGGACAAATTCCTCGGTTGTCAGAAGGATAGTTTGAAGAATACGCCTATAAATCGTCGGCACTTTCGCGGGAGAAATCTTAAAATAAGCCCGGGACTCGGACCTCTCTCGCCCGGCTCGTTTTGTTTGGAGGCAAGCGTTTGTTGAGTCACTAGTACGTTATGCGGCGATAAAGTGTCGCAATACATCAACCTGCAACAAGTTATCGCCGAACAGGCAGTATTTCTGCCGACGATAATTACTCCTGAACCAGGCATCGTTATTACTAGGGTAGCAATTAGTTCCACATACACGGCCGATTTCTAATTGGGAGTCCATTAAATACTAAGCCTTCGTTATTTCTCTTTTAGTTTAATCAAAATCATGATACCGGCGTAAGCGTATCCCGGCTTGGAATTTCCATTTTTAGTTATGAAACGCTTGTAAAAGTTGTTATCTGCTAACGGATCGGACTGAATCTTTTGTAACCCAGCTGAAATGGAAAATAATAGGGTACATGATAATAGATATTATTACAACATGACATAATTTACTTTGGATTCATAGTTTTATTTCAACGAATTTTAATTGCTCCTTCTCTCTTCTGAAATTTCCGTAAGATATATGCACAGATGTAATTTATAAGTCAAATTAATCAGTACTAAGGCTTCCGGGTTATAAAGATAAAATTTGTCAGAATGCGTCTGTGAATACTTATCAATTTGTAATGACAAGGAACGTCTCTGTTCTCCGACTTCTTAGTTCAGTACGTTCTCTTTGCTCGTAGATACTTCTCGACTGGATATGTTCGATTCGATCTGTTTCTCTTTATCGGAATATACAGTTAACGGTAATCGTTAATTACGAATGCGACTTTGATCACCGCTGACATAATTACGTCAGCAAGATAGTTTATAATTGTTGGAAAAATGTCATTTATCTATATTTCATTTAGTAGATGCAACTTTAAGGAGTTGATGTCACGTTTTAAGAAGTGTGATGATCAACAATTAAATATTGATCTTTTAGGTACATTATTTATAGAATGATGATACTCTAACATAGCCTGAAATATTATTTTTTTGTTTCTAGTAGTTTTCATGCGAAGATAAATATCACCAGTAAGTGAAAATGTTATATTAGGTTTAATTAGCTGAACAAGAGCCACTTTTCCCACTTTTTATATGAGGAAATGTAATAATAATTTTTCATTCGTAAGTCATAAAGTGTACGGTAACAGGTAGCAAAGATCATTAAATCAGCGTGTATCTAGTAGAACATAGATCGGTGGGGTGATTATGCTTTGAAGTGGGAGTAAGTGAGCCTAATGACCTTGAGTAACCAGTTGAGTCACTTATACTTGCCAGAACTATAGCCTGAATCTCCTACTTATATTGGGACACATTGTGTCTTTTCCTTCTATTACGAATAGAATTTTTTTAATTATGTTTCTAATAATTAAAATGCTCCTTATAAAATACAATTAATTCAAAATTTTCATTATCTCAAAAAGCATCAGTATAAAAGTAGCAATTCTTTATTAATTTAATTTCCATACCAAAACTTTTTCACAGGCCAACTTGTAAGAGAAAAATAGTTTAACAAATTTATATAACGTTTCGAGAAAACATTAGAGTCACACAGAAAGACCACATTTCCTTCTTTCCTAAATTGCGTTTAACAAAAATACCGAAGTCCCTAATAAAGTCTCTAAAATGTCCAATAAATTCACAAAGCATTTCACAGATTTTCAATAAATCAACACCGTTAGCATCGCCGGCACCAAATCTCAAGCGACTCCCGAATGATCGAACAAGACATACAACAAGCTACCATTTCATTCCAAGGCGTTTAACTCAATCTGTTTCCATTTGAACGCGGAAACCGGATATTTCACCCGATGCAATCTAACACCTTCGCAGTCGCAGGTTGAAGTGCGTCCCGCTTTCTGTAAACACCCTCCGCCGCGTGTAATAATCGTGAAACAATTATCAAGGTTGACAGGCACTTACCGTAGACAAATAACGTACACGTATACGCATATAAGGGCGGGCGGCAGGCGTACGAGGGGGAGGGAAAGAGGAGCGATCTTGATTATAATATCACCGATTGATTTATATCGTTACTGTGGTCTAGCTTTAGATTTTTGCCAAACCCGCGGAACATGCGAGCAGATTCCGCGCTATCGCGCCTATAAATCACTCGGTTACGTCGCGCTTCCTAGAACTCGATCCGGCCGTGTGCCGTTTTCCATCCGCGCCGAATGATTTTTCATTCGGTTCCCGCGCGGAGAGAAGCAAGGTGCGCACGCTCGCGCGATGCCGCCTCTCGAAGAGTGTCGATATTTATCGACCTCTCTAATGGACATATTTATCTCGCGGATGGCAGAGGAGGGAAAGAAAAAAAGAAGGGAAAGGAAACGCAAAAAAGAATGGTCGGTTACAAATTCTGCGCGCATTTATAAATAATGCAACCCCGGCCGCCGCGCTTATCTTGTTTACGAGCTCTCTTAATTGCGCCAATATTTAACGGCAATGGACAGTTTTAATGCCATCCTAAGCCGCTTTCTAGGATCGGCTTTGACTCGTGTGCGAGAGCTATCATATTTTGTTACCTCGAAAACCTGTCCCGCGGCGGATAGCTGCCCGTCACAAGAATGGACGTTTATCGTATGTTTTCCGCGTGAAATGGAACACGCTGTTTTTCATCTGCGAATGGTGGATTCGTACGCGATGTTCGCGGAAAATAATTGTTTTCGTAAAACGGATAATTCGTTGAGGTCATTCAGTTCAGCTTTGAGTTTTATTATATTACAAAATTCTGGAGCATGATTGTTTGATAATAGTTATACTACATTCATAAGAATATCTATGATAAAATAGATTTCTATACGAATAGACGTCTAAAATTAGAATCATGTACCTTCTAACTTCGATTCGTCAACCCTCGACGTTTCCCCAAAACACAAAATGTTAATCAATTTTCGATTTTTCGATCATCCTCGACGCTACCAAATCAAACGACAAATCACTCAAACGTGCTAAATAAATTCGTGACGAATTTTCATCGGAACCATTGTAGTTCAGTTAAAGCTACCCGCCTGCTTCCTCGTCGCTTACAAGGTACCGAGCCGAGGGGGTTAAATCGGTTCGCGCGATTCCGCATGGACAGCATTCTATTCATAATAAATTTTTCCGCTTAAACGGGAACCAGGGGCAGTCGTGCACCGTTCAGCGGGAAGCATCGATACTTATCGATAATTCTAATGGCCGCGGCCACCCCATGATTACGGGGGTCGAGGATGAGTTATGGCTGCGGGCGTATCGGCGCGGCGAGCAGGCGAGTTCCCCGTTTCTCCGGCGGCGCGGCACGGCTTCTACTCGTTTCGTAACACGGTAACGCGCGAATCGTGCCGCAAATTGACCGATTGGAACTCGGCTAGCAGGTATAACGGCTACTCGGCGTCGATCGATCGAGATCGATCGGCGTGTGCACGCGCGCGCGCGCACGAGAGAGAGAGAGAGAGAGAGAGAGTGTATGTGTATACGCGGATGCTCGCCGGTCGATCGAGCTCGGAATCGTCCTGCACGTGCTGCGATGCCCGTGAGCGCGTTCCCGCTGGGACGGAATTACCCGCGCGTCGAGATAACGCATTTCACCGGCCGGTTAATGCGCTTTCGAGGGTTTCTGCGGTTATTGAGGCGTACGCGGGGCGAATCTTCTTTGCGCCGACACGCTGCGACTTCACGCTGCTTCGGTGTCGTTGGTCAGCTGGCGCAGGAGTGTTACTTCTCGTACTTAGAGACGTTTTTCTGGTAATTACGTTTGAGCTAGGGTGCTTAGAATGCGACACGGTGCGTTAGTTTATTCTTGGAATTTTCTTTTCCATTAGGTGGAATTAAGTGGGGAATAATGCGGAGAGTGTTATACAATGAATGGGCATGTAGTTTGGAAATTTTAATTGTAGCATATGTTATTTATATAGTATAGAATTTTTCGTCTTGTTTATTTTGAGTGTAGGTACACTGAGTGCTCAGTCTTTAGACTAATTGAGTTTTGTTATATTTTTCAACGAATTTCAGGTACACATTTTTTTAAACAGTTTCTTCTATGTAACGCTTCCTTTTATGGAAAAGTTAAACGATGTCTGAGAAAAGTGGTCAGAGTGATTCGGATTCATTGCGTATTTTTAGTTCCTTTAATACGATGTACAAGTAAATTCGTTAGAACGAGAAGTTCTCTTTTAGAAGCATGTTACTTTTGCATTAAAAGTAACACTAATCTTATCAAGTAGACCTGAAAAATTTATTCACCAGCCAACGGTTTGATTCTTCACGGATAAAAAATGATCGCCACGCACACAGGATGGCGCATACGAAAATCTACGATCCAACAAAAGTATAAAAAATACTCAGAAGTAAGATACACAGCACAATTTCAATAATTCACGATGAATAAGCAACGAGAATCCAAATGATTCATGCATCTCAGGAGCAAGGTACTCGAGGAGGAAGAAGCATTGCCCAAGAGGCCCGTAATTCCCGACAACATAATTTCATCAAGATTTACCGAATGCCTCGTAGCGTTTTCTAACCGCCCCGCACCAGAATGTCATGCACGGAGCGGTCAAATATGAACGGTAGGCTTCGGCCAGTTTAAAGTTTCGTGAAAAAGGTGATTACTTAGTAAAACCCCGAGGCTGCCGTAATCGGATCAACCGAAGGGTGCCCGGCAAAGCCGGCGACGGGGACTCTCGTTGCGTATGCCCGGGGATTAGGAGCGATATACGTCTAGTTTATCGCGTGTCTCGGCCGTATTTACGAAGGTCGTTCCTTGTGCACGTTCAAATTTCAACGAATAAAAGCCAACGAGCGAGAAAGTTCGAAAGATGAACAGGTACCTTACCCACATGCTTGCCTACGCCCCCGATGACAGATCAAGTTATGTAATTTTCCTGTTATTTCCTTCGAATCGCCGCGTAATGTTCGACATGTCCGTACCGGGAGCACTGTGTTCATGGACCATCGAGTGCGCACGGAACATCGCATCAGGAACAGAACAGATATGACCTGAAAATCGTTCCGATATTCGGATCGAGGCGCTCTTGGCGACGAACTAGGACGATCGACAATCTCGATTGGCACGGTAACTCTGCACCGTTATGCTATAAATAATTGGTCACGACCACGGTATCACCAAATCCGTTCAAGTCCTTCCGCCTGCATCGCGGATATCATATTTTTCTATATGCCGGCACTGTTCCTTTTGATCCGTCGCTTTAATCACGGTCGGGCCGGCATTATTTCGAAGACAGTGAATCAGGGCAGTTTCTTGATCGCTGGCTTGATCGCTGGATCGTTAAGGAAATCCTTTCTAACTTTAGACTGAAATGTGGTGTGGTGGTATATATTCTTGGTAAGTGTGTGATCGAACTTATAATGTAGGTTTAGTGTTTTTATAGAAAAATTTGATTATTATATAGGGGTCGAATCTTCAGGTGAATTCTGCTTCTTTCTTTGGTTGGAGATCTCTTTAGGAAATTGTCAAGCGAAGAATGTTGTTCGATTTTACAATCTTGTATTTTAACAAATTTTTTTATTGTAGTCAATGTCCGAGCTATGTTTATCTTGATAATTGCAGGTATAGCGAGTTATAACGCGTGTTGCACGGTGTTCTGTTTATTACAGAACGTGATCTGGATGCCCCTTGGTACTTCCGTTATTAATCATTTCCCTATGGGTAATTAAGTCGGTCATTCCGACAGGGAACAGTCGTGCAGTGTGTATGATTCTGTGAGGGCTGGAGAACGTGGTGTAAAAGAATCCACAGTTTATTGAATAGCTTGTAACCAGTTATAATTGTTATATAATTTGTTTATGGAAGTTAGTCAGAAGCAACAAAAATCCTTCTAAAAATTTAATCAGCGAATATTAAATATTACATGTCATAATAATCACTATTAATTAGAAATAACGTCAAATTTAAAGATTCTCCATTTCATTCCCTTATCATTTCACTGAGTCACGCTTACTATGAATTATTATTCCAAGTAAGTCTTCGTGAAAGTTGATCTAGTTTCATATTCTTACAACGATAGGCTTATAGAAAATAATAGAACAATTTAAACAGATTAATAAGGGAGCATACAAAAAAAATTTTCCCAAAACCATTTGGCACATACTTCTCCAGCATTAACATTTACCTAAAAGAACACATTTTCCCAAAGCACTCGAGAATAATAAGTGCCGTTTCAAACCCTTCAATATACAGAATGATCATTAAAGAAAATACGCGTGAAATATTCCACAAACACCACGTACCAAAATACAAAAAAACGCATTTTTCAACCAGAGTACACTCAACACACTATCTCCTATTACTCATCCCTTCAACGCCGTGATCAACGATTCGTTTATAGTCCATTAAACACATTCTTCCTCGAAAAACGAAAAGAAACGAGAAATGAGCGGTTACGTATGCAGATAAGTCGCTTAATCCCGGCGTATGTACAGTCCTACCAGTATCGAAGACGGTCTACGCTGTTTTACCCATCGCCAATGAAAATAGGCGTCTGATCGCCGGCGGAGCATGATGGTACCTACTTTAGGCGTCCTTAAATGCAATCGAAGGGGTAGAGAGCCCGGCAAAGGCGTGCTTCGCGTTCGTGCGAACCGAGCCACGAATAGATGGATAGTCATTGGCGGGCTCGATCTGTAAAGCCAGTAATTACGCCTATTAGCGCCGTGCTGATTGTTTTGGTCGTGTTTACCTTTTTTCCGTTCCCTGTGCCCCTGCTCCTTTCCGCTTCCCCCCTTTCCGCCGTGGCGTCGGTTCGCTATCTGCACTACCGCCGCGCCGGTGAGGCCGGCCAAGACGGTCTTCCCCTTCAGGGCGGCACGCAGGAGGATAGGAACCGATTAGCACCCGCTTCGACCGGCAATTAAAGGATTTTAATGAGAGGGAAATTTACTCGTACTTTGCCGCCCCCCTCTCCCTCTCTCCCCCCTCTCTCTCTCTTGTTTTCTGGCGTTGATCCGATGGATACGATCGGATAGGATGGGAATGATCGAGGTTCGCGATACCGGGATTCGGGCTTCTAATGAGAAGGATTTATCTACAATGTCCGCGGTAATGACCCCGGGAATTATTGTGGATCGACGGGGTTCGAGAATCACCGCGATCAGCTGAGCGGTCTTTAACAGTGAAGAATCGATCGAGCCGATACGTGATAATCGGATTCGATGTACAAGATATAAAACTTGAATTATTCCATGATTGTTCGTGATGTTTAAGTGATCCTTATCGTAACGGCGTGATGTGTTTTGAGATTGGTAGGAGCTGGGTGAGGTGTTGATATAGATATTAAGACGTTCGCTAGTAATGTCACATGTTTGTGATAACTACAGTTCTGTTGTTTGCTGCTTTACTTTGGAAGTTTGGAGTCACTTATGATGTTCAGAGTTATGATGCGAAGTTATGATGATCTTCACTTGAGAAAAGAGAGAGTAAAAAATAATGTAGTAGATTGGATTTTGTCTTTGGTAAGTTTATTAGAGGGTTGTTTCTGTTGGTTGCCTTCTTTGTCTTTTCTCGGTAAAGAGAAAGCGATTTTATGGATCGCCTTTCCTATTCGAAATAATTCTATTAGACAATAAGAGATTCACTTTTTGTCTTAGATAATTCACTAATTCTCACCAGAGTAGTCGCTTTGACAAAAGTAATGAAAAGTAGCCTGATAACTGCGGCTGAACGTAAATCAGTACCTCCAATGTTATGTTCTTTATTGTTTATATTACTTTTCTCATAAATTTCTTTTTACATATTAATTTTCTATGAAATTTTCTATATTCGTTAACTATGAAATCCCTCAATCACTTTAATGTCTCCATCGAAAGATTCGCTGATTAAATAGTTAGTAAAGCTTAACTCCCAAAATCCGTTTTCAACAGTTACATACAATTTCCTCGAACGCTAATTTCGCAACACGTAGCCACGGTTAATAAATTAAAATCCTTCGAGGCCCTCGGCGTACAGTTTCGAGGCGCGCGGGAGCAAACACAGCTCTCCGTTGAACCCGGTGTACACGTACATCGTGTGCTGGTCCCAGCCTCGTCGTGCGCTACCGATTATCAGTACGTGTAATTACTTTTCATGGCCGGCAGCTCATTATGCAGGCCCGTAGGAACTTATTTGTTTTACTACGAGCAATTATGCAATTATCTTCTTATCCCCTTGTTAGGAATCGCTCTTGCCTGCGCGGAGGAACAGGTTCGCGATAATGCTCTTAACGTCGCCGGTAACGTAATATCGATCGTTTTAATGCCCGGCGTTCCACTATATACATAAACTTTTTCGCCCGAAACGAAAAGGAACGGAAAAAACAGAAAGCAGCAGGAGAAATATACAGGGTGTTAACAAAAAGAATTAAATATTTCAAAGTTAGACAATGCTAGCCGAATAAAAGGAAACACTTCTAATTAATATAGATAAGAAAATTCACATTTTCAAAATGGTAAACAATTTATTGTTCCAGTCACAGTAACTGACTTTCGAGAACTATTACACCGTATGAAAACGATGGATTACAAATATTCCCATTCCACTCAATATTATCATAATTGTAATATCTTTTTATTCCTTGTAACTAAGACAAGAAAAAAACGATACGGTAATAGATGAATTTCATAGTTTCTGAAGTGTAAGAAATCAGTCTCTCCAACCAGAGCAAAGAATTATTTATAACTTGAACAATATTTATTTCTCGATACACATTCGCCAGTACTTTCTTCTTTTATTTATTATCGACCCCATAAATATTCAAACGCGAATAATCCTTTTTTCTTAACACCCTATAGATCCCCACGGTAAAGGTACCGTGTGGTGCACCGACCGAATGTCGCGCGCCGATGATAAAACGAAACTTTCGCCGGCAAGGTCGCGCTCTCATTCGTACTATGATTATTACGCGTTGAACGAAGAAATATTATCAATTGGTCCCGGCGTGGCGGATAAAGCCACGAGTTAACCTGCAACGCTGCCACCGACGCCGCGTTGCTCGCGCGCAACCACCAGCGTCAAGTGAATACCGATAAATTGTTAAATAACCCGTATAAATCTGTACTTTTTTATTATATCGACGCGGCCGGTCTTTATTCGCCGGTTCGATTCGTTTTATTCATTGTCCGGGGTGAAAACCGCGCATTTATCGTCTTAGGAATCCTTGCCCGGAGTTTTACGAGGCAGATATATTGCGAAGCCGTTCCGGCGAGTGAGCCACGACCGATCGAGAGCCGAGATCCCGAATTCGCACGCCAGCAGTTTTATCAGGCGCCTCTCGCCCGCCTCTCACCCCTTTGAACGCTCTTTCGCACGCCGCGGCGGTGGTGCTGATACATTTGCATCGGCGACGTGACACGCCGCTGATTTAAACGGTTACATTCTCAAATGAAACTTCTCTATGAACCCATTGAGAACTTTCATCGTTGTCATTATGTTCGTTTTCTTCTCTTTTCTCATTTGGTGGGGGCGTCGGGCGAATTGAATTCATTTGCATCGGACGGTTCGATTGGTTTGGGGAAGTTGTAACATGGTCGTGTATTGGATTTTTCGGTCGTTTGTGTATGTATGAAACTCCAGGATAAAATAGTGCTAGTTTATAAATAGAAATGAGAAAATGATCTGATAAACATAGGTTCAAGAATATTGGTATTTCCAGAAAAAGAGATTATAAACTTGTAAAAGTTAATTTATTCGAATGATTAAATAGTAGTAAGCGAAAAATCGGTGTTTACCTTTGATTAATGTAATCTAGATATGAAATAAAGTAGAATAGTGGTTATCTAGGTTAATTATATATTTTACGATTGGTAACCGAACAATCAAGATTTCATACACGATCAAACGACGAGGGATACCTGCAGTATTCACAGATCACAAATACACAGTCCGCAGTATCGATGCAAATTACAAGCGCAAATAATAATCGGTGTTACTCTGTATCTCAATTCCAATAATACAAGTCAATTACTTATAATTCCTGCACACGTGATCCTATGTACATCTGTGACACGAAAATCGCATCGTGTATCTGACTGTGCCACAGTTTTGTTCCCGTGTTAAGTTTCCGAGCATGCACCAATATTGCCGCGTGCAAAGATATTTCATCACATTTACAAAATCGTGTAAACATACACAGTCACGTGGCCTGGCAGGCACGTGCGGAACACGTACGAGCACGGACGCTCGCACACGCGCAGATGAGATCTTGTCGGATGCTCGTAAACCAGGGCTTTACTGCGTTTTGCATGCAGTATTTAACCCTGAATTTATATCCCGTCAGGACTCATTTATACCGGGCGTCGTCGCGGTCGCCTTTAACGGCCGCGGCCTGTTGTTGCACTCAGTAATGCACGCAATTAGATAGTAATTATCCAGCCACGCGGTCCTGAATCCCGCAAACAACGGACCCTGTTGTCGCTTGTCCTCGTAGAACACCACTGCCGTAACATTCGTGGGAAATGTTTAAAATATTCCTGGCGCTGCTTTGATAATCAAAAACCGAAGAAATTGGCAACCTTTCCGGGCCACTTGCAGTTTCTGGCAGTGTAGGTTGAATGACAAGTTAGTCTATAAGCTGCAGAGATTGCTTACGACAAACGGTGATTACTTTTAGTGGTTATAAATTAATCTTCTCTTTTTGGTTGAAGATTTGTCATAATTGTAAATGGGTAATACATGAAATATTCGTTCTTGAGTAAGAAGTAATTCGATCTTAAATGAAACTCAGAATGCTAGGAAGTAAACTGTTAGATTTACTATAATTATATATGATTGTATAAAATGAACTTGAATCAAAAAGAAATATAAACTTGTAATCAGTCGCAAGACAATTCGAGGAAAGATATAAAAAAATACAAAATATGAGGAAAGCTTCTTTAAAACTATCCGTGAATTGTAGGAATCTAAGCGTCCATATTTTTAACACTAAATTATAGACCAACAAGACAAAATATCTGAATTAAGTCCTGATAAATTTCGGTCGCTATAGCAGCGACCATCATTGTAATGCAGGGTCCACGCTGGCAACTTAAAATTCAAATGGTTGCCGGTGTTCCAAACGGAGCCGTAAAAAATCCCAGGACTCGTCGCTGCTCTGCGCTACGCTTCCACTTCCTTTTTCGACCCAAGAAAGGGCTTATAACCGCGGTACGCTCATAAAAACATCAGTATAATTTCAGTGAATGCGGTGCCCGTTTATGCGTATTTGCGAAACTTACGGGCTTTTCTTTCGGAACACGTACGTAACGTCTAAATATGTTACTATTAAAATCGAATGTTATCCATGAAAAAGAAGTATAATGCATATTACGTTATAGACATTCGAAGACTCCTTAGAAATAAAAAAATTTCAATTTACTTTTCATCCCATCGAATGTCTTCTAATATACAAATTGATCAGAATAAATATAAAAATGAATTTATAATGTCCGAAATTAATAACTTAGCAGTCTCTATAGCTGTACAAAAAATTAGCAATTGTCATTGTATCAATCTCTACATGAATTCCTCATTTTACTTGAACGCATCTGCCCAAAAAATCAAACATTGAACTCTACATTATAAAACAAATAACTCTACGAGCTGCTTCATACAAACTACAGTTCAATAGAAATTCGTCCTCTCTATCGGACACATAAATCTGGCAACGCCAATACAAAGCCAATTCCAATATCCCACTGAACACGTCCACTAGATCAACCATTTTATCCACGCACGACATGAATATATAAAATTCACAGTCCACTTATCACTTGTCCAACTTCGAAGTGCCACCTCTCCGAAAAAACGCGACGTGTCGCACATTACCCGAGCGTAAACCTACTTGCAGCACCAACGGAGACGTTTCTAATTAAAACGTTCGATAATTAGCCGACGTCCCGCAAGAGCAATCTGCTTCTTTTACGACGTTCCTGCGACTGGTACTAATGACAATACAGCGATAAATAAAATGAAACCGACGGGTACAGCGGAGGGGCTCCTGTTTCTGCGTTGGCCAGCTCGTACTCGTGTGCACGTGCTGGATCCGCGCGTCGATTAACATATACCGGGCGACGTGTTTGCGTGCCACCGACTGATTCGACATGAAATTGGGTCGTTCGTGGTGTGAAATAAGAGCAGCAGACCCGCGTTCTCGCGAACGGAGGAGGAAAGGAGATCGGAGTCGGGAAAAGAAGCCGAGAGATTCGTGTCGGCGAGAGAGACCGTCCACGGCGAGCTGCCCGGCCCGCCGCGATAGCTCCGAGATTTATGCAGTCTACTCGTGCCGGCAGCCTTCGGAACGGCGAGAGTTCACTGACGTACCGTGCCCGCGACGACCTTAAATTGGAGTAAACCCAGGCCTACTGGCTCCGTTTTCCGTAGACGGGAACGCCTGGCTAAGGCTACGACTGCATTCGACGCGTGTTCGGACGATCGGCGTTCCGATGGATTCAATACGTCAAATATCATTCAGTATAGGTAATGACCTCTGGATGTTTAACAGTAAACATATTGGTGCTTTATATGCACCTATCGAGACCGGTCAAATAACTGGTTACAAGATGAGGGTAAATAAATTAAACGATTCATTTTTTTTAGTGAAAAGAGAGAATTGAGGTAAAGTTAAATTCATAAGGATTGGTATAAAGTTGAATGACCGAAAGAAAAACGTAGAATTTTTAATCAAATGCGATGTTTTAAGAGTGTTAAATATATTCGAGATGATCGTGGAAATAAATAGTTTCACTCGAGTACTATACTGAATATATGAAGAAATTGCAAAAAATCTGTTGTTACAATTTTTATAAGGATTACATATTAACCTTTGGCACTCCAGGTTGTTTTGTGATCTATCAGCAACTGCAACTAATTTTTATAGTATTCCTAGCGAAAATGAGAAATGCTATAACATTTCTTTGATCTTTTATTTTCCTTTTTAGTACAAACTTTGGATGTATGGAAAATCTAATAATTTTAGGGTAGTTTCTTTAAGATTCATTAAAATATGTAATATTGTAGCTGGTGCAATATTGGAGCCTACAGAGTCCAAAGGGTTAATTATATTAAGCCCGTGATTTGCTACGGTGGAATCCTTGGTTAGTGTTTGTTTTATTCACAGGTGTACATCTTTGTCGAGATATTTTTAAAATACATTATATTATTATGTTATTTTCAATATTATTATTAAGAAGAATCGTTTATACTGCTCTTTACAAACTATTTATTTTATAAAATGCATTTCAAATAAAATATCGTAATAATACAAAGTTATGGAGGAAAAGATTCAAAAGAAATTCGGAGTGCAAAGGGTTAATAGTTTGCAGTAGTAAAGTCAATTAGTCTATTACTTGCAAATATCAGCGACGTGTCACGGAAATGTGAACTGGCCATCAGAGGATATGATCAGTACAAACACTTACTTACTTAATATAATTTATCTACAGTACGAATGGTTACGGAGATTTCACGTTTACGGTTTTCGCGATAAATTCCATCGACATAGCCTTTTGGATATTGCTCTAATTTCTTCCTATCCTTGTATTATTTTCTTATGAAGAATTTTATTTTTATACTTATTATTCAGCAGTTTTTACTTGCGTTATACGAGGCCCTACTGTATTTATCATTAGAATTACCAAACTAGTCAAACTAACTGGTTTTAATTTTCTCATTTCGCAATTATTGATATTAAAAATATGTTAAATATTTGAAATTATTTTGAGAATCAATAGTTCCACTTACCTAATGTAATGAACTTCAGTAGAAATTGAAACACATGTACCCTCATTATTTTTAAAAGAAGTACATATTATTCGTATCGAATGTTCGGTAGTTTTAGTGTTAATGCAATCGTAGTTTAATTCGTCTACAGTAGGAGCTACTACAGAGATTTCAATTTCTATCCTTGTATTATTTTCTTATGAAGATTATTACTTTTATATTTATTATTCAGCAGTTTTTAATCACGTTATACGAGGACCTACTGCATTTAATGTGATCGTAGCGTACACGAGCAACGAACACGCAGTCCTTCAGTGGACGAGGGAGATGGATCGGCGCGATGTGCAGCGCCCGAGGGACCTCCGATAGCCGAGAGGTCGTTTGATTAAGGCGGTTAGAGATACTGGGTAATTAAGTGAAATGTCTAACCGCCGATCGCACGTAAACTTGGTATTTTCGGTGCTCGGCTCAGATAAACGAGCGATCGTTGCTAGACTGAGAAGTTACGGGTAACGGAGTCTCCTATAGGTTCTAACGAAGTATCGAACAGAGAGATCGTAATTAATTGTTTGGTATTTGAAGTATTCAGGACTAATCTCGCGATTGATACGAACGTCTTAATAAATTGAGGATAAGTGATAGTAAATATGGTTCGATGTGGCTATTATTTTAAGTACAGTTACTTTAACTCCTTCGCGTTATGTACTAGATCTTAGGCATTAACTGTGTTTATCAGAGATTTTATTGCCGATCGTTTGTTAAAATGAAAAAGGACTACGTTTATAGCAAGTGTACACTTTCTTTAAAGGTATATTTCAATAATGGGAAAATAATAGTTCTTTCCGTCGTGATTCTAATTTTATATTGTAAGGCGGAGAAATTTATATCGTAAGTTATACAAGATAATATCGAAATAGACATATGATATGACTTTGCGGAGTATAATTGAAAGTCTCAAAAAATCAATTTATTTTACATATTTTCATAGATATTTTAAAAAATCTAGAAGTTACATTCGATGCAAATTTCAAAGAATTTATGAAACTATTGCTTTTTTTTATTTAATCTGACACAGTTATGAGTTCTAATAAAAACATTAGTATCGAGCCGCACTCTTTACAGGAATGTAAAACATGTATTCCTTTTTCCCACAGATTAGTATCTAGTTCCAGTAGAAACTCTACTGTAATTTCAGGAATCCATGAAGTGCAATCACTTCCTACCTTCACCGTGAAGTTATATGGAAAATGAAGTAAGTGGAGGTGCGAAGTATGCAAAACTATGATTGTAGCTCGAGGAGATTGAATGTTGAGTACGCATCTAATCATCGAATAAGTGGTATCAGGTGGTTACAAACAAACAAACAAAAAGAGCGAACGTGGTCTATAATGATGAAAGGTATGGTCGAAAGGCTTGTATGAGTACGATGAAGTTGAAAGAATAGTTCTGCATTTCCCGTTTTCTATTAATTATAAATTTTTTACTTGTTTTATTAATAATCAGTCTTTTCCCTTATGATATAGCTTTAGACTGATGCAGAAAATTTCAAATTGATTTTAATACGTATGTATAATGTTTTGTTTCATATTAATTGAAGAAAAATCCTAGTTTTCGCTTACGAATTTCCAATGTATGCAGTAAATTTACACCTGTAATGATTATGTAATATTTTGTTTTAAGGTGTCATTAACAATGAAGTACATTTTGTGAACCTGATCACAAAACACATATGCAAAATATTAATGATAATAATTGATAAAGAAGTAATATTGTATGGAAGAATTTGTAACATTTTTGAAAGACAGATATTCAATACATTATAATTTGACGGAATGGACTTGATTTAGTATTACCGATCGAAGAATTACATTTACACTACCGATCAAAAGAGTAGGGCCACTATAGTAAAAAATCTCAATTTTTTAAAAACAACTTGTATCTGAGAATTTCTATACGAAGTAACGAAACACAGACATATCTGTATAACTGAAAAAAATTAGTAACGCAATATATATAAACAATTTCTAACACGAGTCATCAAAAATGAGAATGATCCAAATTTTCAACCAGCCGTGTATATCGTCTCAACCCGATAATGACTGGTGGAACCACAATTGTCGCTGAATAGATAAAACGCAGGAAATATGTTAACATAATAAACTGAGAAAACAGAGATAAATGTATCGATGTAATAATGACCGGGGTCGGATGAAAAGCGGCGTTGATCGTTTATCAATATAATCGAATATTTTAATGCACCTTCCCGCCACAATAGAATTGTACACTGAATATAATAGCCAGGGACGCGGAACGTATCATTTCATAATTCATGGTTTCTTTAAATTAGCAGCCGATCGTTGCGGTTGTTCAACATTGTCATGGAATTTCAATCGGTAGATAGTAATCCGATATTTTAATCTGTCGCTGCCGACCAGCGATCCGAAGGTATTCGTTATTACCCTGTATGGTAACGTTGCGAAATTTCCATAAGTCTGTTTACGACGGATTTAACGAAGCCTATTGATTGAAAATTTAAGACTGTGAAGGCATTTAAATTCCCGACACCATATAGAGACCGAGCCCGTTCGTAACTCGCGTTTGTTTGCGAACTGTCGATCGCAATCTTCGTTTACGCCTCCGTGATCGCTCCGCGATCGCCTCTCACGGTTTCATTTCTTCTACCCAGGATTGAAGACGTGTAATTTCTATAAACCTTTTTGTGGCAACTAAACCGGCGGCGAGTCCGCGGCTCGAGACTGAAAGCGACGTGAAAGGATCTTTTGCTTTCTTCTTCGCTCCGAACGAAATGCTTTGATTACTGAGAAATTCTCACACCTTTCTATGTTTACGATTCCCACTTTTTAACGTGACTTTTATTCGAGTAATAAATTTAATCGTCTATTGGATATCGTGTTCTCGTTGAACCGAGCCATAAAAATGTAATATTTAAATTTCCGTGTTTATCGTTGCTTTTTTAATAGACTTTCTAATCAGTTTGCTTTATTTCGATCATTTTCTCTGTTTCAATTTTTTGTAATCGCATGTAAAATGATGTTACAGACAAATTTAACTAGGATCAAGTAGTTTCTTTTTCGCCGTTAGTAATCTTCTTACTTATTACGCAAGAATTTAATAAATATCTGCCATTTAACTTGCATATGAAACTGGAATACCCATTTTTTAAATTATTTCTATCTCATTATAAGAATAAGATATTTATCTTGAAATGTATGAAATTATTTTCCAAAATTGTGTAAGTATTTGCAATCGAATAACAAAAATTATATTCGCATTGATTATTGAAAGTGAATTATGAACGGCAGATGTCGATGCATATGCAATTAATGCACAGGAAAAGGAAGAAGATGAAATATCGCGAAGACGTGATTATCAAATCTCGTGATGTCACAATGCTTTTGTTTCGTGGAGGTGGAAGTGTTTCCTGTCGATCACGAATTCATCGGCTCCTTAATCATCCAGTCAAACAACAACGATATTGCCCAATCGGCTCGCGATGATTGCAGGAGACCCTCTAATTATCATTATGAAGGCGTTGCTCGTTAATCCGTCGAGCGTACAACCGCGAGTCCTTTGTTTTCTTCCGCGATACGAGGGGAAGATTGCTCAACGATCCTTGCAAGTCGTCGCGTTCCGTTATTATAAAGCGTTGCAGCCTTTTCGTGTTAGGCGCTCATTGTGTTCCAATAAAAATCGGTTAGGAAACGAAGAGGGCGAAGAGGAATTGCACAAGTCCGCTGCGTTCAGCTCTAATCCTGATTGGTTCATTAGAAAGGAACATTTAGTGCGTTAAGTAAGAAATGGAATTACAGAAACGGTAGAATAACGTGTGCACGACGAGCAAAAATGTATTCGTACACCGTTCACTCTTGCTTTCAGCTGCTAATACTATTAAGTTGTAACATAAATAAGCTCGCCTTGCAACTATAAACATGCTTCAACTCGAAGAATTTCGTTGCGACTCATTGGGAATGAGAACTTTAAAATGAGGAACTGTCGTAAATAATGATAAAAATTGTGTAATTGATTATTGAATGTAATTCCGCGCTTTACTGATGGATTAAAAAGGGGTATCAAATACAACGGAAATTATTTATGTTACAACGTAATAATCAGATTGCGGATTTTATGCGGTTGTAACTCGTACAATTGAAAACTCGGTATCGTTGAACATTTCAAGTTACATTGACGAGCTTTTTATTTGATTTCTGATTTGTGCAACAGTAAAAAGCTATGAGGGGTCATCTCTTTATGAAGATGTTACGTAACATTCATTTTGCACTGTCATTGAAAGGTACTATCGAGTAATCTTTTATGTTTTCATAATTTCAATCTATCAAACTATGTTCGTAGGCTACAAAATTTATGAAAACTTATTGTTCCTTTTTCAAAAAAGGAATTAAAAATTTTAAAAATTATAAATTAATTATGAATAGTTTATTTCAATAGTTTAATTTTTATAAGCATAAAAAAGTCTCGTCCACGTGTCTGATTCAATCTAATTAAAAACGATTACTTCACGAAATTCGTAAGTATCTGAAAACGTTCCACTATTGACATACAATGGAAAATTTCGAATGTTCTTTCCACTTCTAAAAGCGTAACGCAAGCTCGTACATTTCGTTGAACCAACAGCATTAGACAACGGCGTTCGATATATTATTTCAATGCGATCCTATTAAATCAGGGAAAAGAAAAACGGCGAAGGAAACGAATGGCAAATATAAAACAGTGTAACACGTGAAACAGGAGTCGGTGGCCGGTAACATTCGTCTGTAAGATTAACAAGCTGGCACGTTTCCCCGATCACAAAAATCGCGGCTCTTGCCAAATATCTCCGCGGCGAGTTACGAAGGCGTGACTAATTATGACAAACGAGACGCTTCGAAATAAATCATGCAACGCGCTCTCAGTTAGAGAAAATCCGGCGGGCACGGTTACGTCAACACGATCGTGCAGACGGTGGAAAGAAAAATACGTGTTAAATGGAGAAACTGAGGAGAAGCTGGTTCACTTTGTTTGTCCACTTGTCACTTCGTTTTTAACGTTGCCCAGACTGATACTTCAGATGACAATGAACAGTTGAACGCGGGATATGATGGGCCTCGAGTGGACTTAAACCGAATATTTGGCTTGCTGTTTAATTTCACTTTCGTTAAATATAAATTCAGATTACAGGAACGTCAATAATTTATAATAACGTTAACAGGCAACGAGTATTATGCTGCGATGGTTATGTAAGACTGAAGAGATTGCCAAAATGCGAAAGTTTAAAATATTTCGGTTGACTTGAAGGTTAAAACGTAAAATTTAATCGAATAAAATATTTGAACACGCCTGTCATTTGGTAATCTATATTTTCGTTTGAAAAATATCTATGATTGAATGCACTTCAGCAGAATATACAATTATTTGAATAATTCATATATGGACACACTATAGTTCCCTTTTGAAGATACAAAAATTAAAGAAATTATTAATAAGTTCAATAATGTTTCGCTGTCACAAAAGGAGTTAAATAAAAGTTACTAAATGAATATTATTAATCTGTGTCTACTTAAATAATAGATTCTTCAACGGCAGGAAGAAAATCGTCCTTTCGATCGTTCTAAAAGAAACAAATTTTATTCGTGGAATGGCTGTAATGTGAAAGTAGAAACCGATTCTAGCGTGTGTCGTTAACGATTACTCACCGCTACCGATTCGACACGAAATGTTTTTTCCCCCCAAAGAAATCGCATTTTTTACGTCGTGCAATTTCTTTTGTAGATCTATTACCTTTTCAGAATAGCATGAGTGGCAGTGTTTACCACTCTGTGGGCGCACCACGGGGTACAGCCATAATACGCCTTCTTTTCAGGCCGGGTCTGCTGATCTCCGATGGAGCAGCATCTGATCACGGTAACTCGAGATCTCTCGTTTCCTCAATTACCGCGATTAACCGCACCGTTGCCCAATGCCCTCGTAAGCCCGCGAGAGCGTGACTAATTATTATAAACGCGATGCTTATTAACCGCTGATTATATGTCTCTCGTGCACACGACGAAGACCATTGCTCCGGGGGAGAACGATCTCCGCCGCGTTCTAGGCGTTGATAGCGAAACTTTTTCCCTCCCCGGTGTTATTAGTTTCGATATCAAGAACATTTGATTATTGATTAACGAAATTGACAGGAAATCACCAGGAAACTCGGATGTAATTTAATACAGTTTTACTCGCGTTAATTGAATATCTGTGAATAATTTATTTTGCGGCGGGGATATTTCCATTGGATTAATCTTTTCGATGATTTATTAACATGAACGTTCGAGCTAAAGGTTAAACTGCGAATGTTACGTAAGTTACGGTTTCTCCAGACCATTTAAAATTTTTAAACGGAACAAGAATCTTAATAGCATTTTGTGGATTCTTCTAATAATTCAGAAGTGAACGAAAATCCTTTTCCTTTCACTTCATCCGTATCACTTTCATTGCGTTTCAACGGTTTACAGAACCATAATATCAATCATTTATTATAGCCTGCATTTTCCTTCAAATTAATTGCCTGATCACGGAAATCAGTCCCTTAACATACACAGTACACAAAAGGAAATGCAGCCTACAAATACGCACCGTCACTTGAATAAATAGAAACAGTATACTTTGCATCAGTCTTTAATATTCATTCAGGGCATAGATCGAAACAGCAAACATCCGTTTGCCATCATCCCACGCACTCTCGAAGAACTCTAAAGCACATTAAACCATTTACAAAAAGTACGAAATAAAATACATCACTAAAAATCTCAAATGAAAAATAATATTCCGCGTACGTCTACACACTTTTCATACTTACGTCGGTCCAATCAAGACGTGCGCCGCGAGCAAGAGCAAAAACGAGACAAAAAGGAGGAGGGGGAGAGAGAGAAAAAGTGAAAGAGGGGGAGAATAAGCTTTATTAAAATCCAATCGTCTAATGGAACGCGCGCTATATGAATGATTTGTGAGCTGGCCATGATTTAAATAAGAAATCGGTGGCCGGAGCGGACCGCTCCATACGCGTCACACGCTTGGTTAAGTCGGTCGATGACCCTGCCAGCTGATTGTGAAGAATCGTCGGCGCGAACGCGTCTATACGTAACGCGCCGCGGGGACAAACGAGATGCAACAGAAGAAGGCAATCGTATCGGGATATTGGTAGTTCTAGCGGGGACACGGACCGCGAGCTATTCAGCAAAACTGCAAGGTGGACAATTTGAATTTCAAAGCGGCGGCGGCGGCGGCGGCGGCGAGCGGACTCGAATCGGCCGATAAATTATGACAAATCACCGTGAAAACTACCGCGGGCTAGCCGACGCCCGTCGTAATTAATAAGACTACCCGTCGGCCGTTGAGTAAACAACGTTAATGCTCTCGTGTACGCGGGCAGCCATTTACCGCACCTTCTTACCGCTTGTCCTCTAACTTGAAACAATTATTACTAGCCCGAGCCGATCTCCGCGCTTTCATACGCGAATGTTAATTATTTTCCCGTTAATGAAACCCTTTATTCGCGGAATAAATTTCCCGGTGAATCTGGTTTTCATGAAGCGGTCCGCGAAAACGGGCATTTGCGTAATGATCCCATCGTTAGCGTCGGCATTTAAGCTTCTATTATCGAATATCATTTAAATGCGAATTAATTTGAATGCGAATTCGTTTAAATAGGAACTCATTCGAACGGAATATATTAATGCGTAATTGGTGATCGAGAGTTGTCGTTTTTATAGTGGACGCTTCGAACTTATTTATGATAGACGTTGCTGTTAACGATTGGGTTTTTACTCGTTTAGCTTTAGATTTTATAACGTTAACGAAAACGTTACTGTAATGGTTCTGTTTCTTTAACGATGCTTCCTGTTTGAGGATCGGAGAGAGCTTCAGAGGGACGATAACTTACGTTCAGAATTAACTTATCAATGTTACTTGTGCTCGTTCATCTAAATGCAGTAACTAAAATACTGTTATCTTCTAAAACTATTCGACTTCATGTTTTCCAACAATCCCCTCCAAAATCGTCTAAAACACGCCCATCAAAGTTTACTCGCACTACGTCGAAACATCGCGCAACCCGCACCCGCCACCAGAATATTGAATTTCCGTTAGCTACGTGTTACGCGTACCGCCGAGTCGCTCTGTACTTGACCACACGTCCAGCCGCAAGGTTAGTTACATTGTTCCGATCCGTGTACACAATGCTCAAATGATCCGTGCCGTTCTGGCTATGCACCATTAATCGACGAACGGTAAGAATCATCGGGGCACAAACCTTGACCAAGCCTGGCTCGCTCCAAATTCCTCGGAGCGGTAGATACCGATAGGTTCCCTTGTCCAATCGAGCGGTTCGATTGGAGAAGATCGTTGATCCATCTCGAAAGCATGATCGCCTGACCACCTGCGATCCACCCCGCTCTATTTAGCACACGGCGAATTTTAATAGAAGAGGAAACCTAGAACGCGTGGAGGGTCAAATGGCACGGGTGCTGCGCACAAAGGCAATATGATCCTTTCGCAGAGGATCCTGCAATGTAATCTTGTCGTGATCCTGTGTGGGAAGATCCTCGTGCGGCGATCTTAAGACCGCCTTCTTCGGTTTCTTTTTCTCCGTCCGTTTCTCCTTCGGCTGCCTGGCCATCTTTCCACTTTGCCTCGCGACGCCTTCGCCGTAATGCATCGCCGATTTCTCTCTCTTCCTCTCCTTCCTCCCCCTTTTCCCACCCGTTCTTCCCTCTTTCTTCCCCTCTATTTTTTCCTTTTTCGTTCCGTCCTCCCTCGTTCCGCCACGCATCCCTCTGTTTTTCGATGACTCCACGAAGAAATTTCGGCGCTGCGTCTGGACCATAAGCGACGATTAAAGGCAACGGTCGACCGTTTGACACGTCACAAGGGATCCCTAAGTGGCTCTTTCATCGGTGCACGCACACCCGTGACCCCAGATAAGATAGTTTTGCCAATGCATATGGAGGATCCCTGCGCAGACGGATTCATCGAATTTTGATCAACGCCCGCGAGGTTTATCTGCGGAGGCGATTATTCCGTGGGAACGCGAAGGGCTGATGGACGTCTGAGAACAGAAATGTAGTTGTGTGGATCGAATGGAAACTATGGATTTGTTTTTATTGGTGATTGTTTGTTGGTAGAGGGGAGTTTTGGTTTTGTTGGTTTAATTGAGATTGAGCGGCTGTTATGCGATAATTTTTCATTTCTGGGAAGTCGGTGGGTACAATCATGCAGCAGTTGTTTCTTTGTAATATGCTAATTAATATCTACTGTTTTCTTTGGTAATGTGTTTTCTGTATTCTTCGAGTTTGTTTTGAGCATTGGGTAATTAAGGACGTGTATTGATATATCTTTACTTATTGAGATATTTCTTTTTATGGGTTCCAATTAATTTGCATTAATTAGTATATTTATTAAAATTATCATGTATTTTTGATTGACCGTTAAGTTGACTGTTCATTGGTTGGTGAGATTACAGACTGTACAAATTACTTTTTTCTTGTTTGCTGCTAAATGAATAATTTTTTAAATGCAAATAACATGGTTCTATCAACGTCTTAATTAAAAGAAAATTATTACTTATGTTGCGTTTTATTTCATCGATTTCACTGTGTATCAAATGGAAGTTGGAATATGACAGGTTTGAAGAAAATGGTAAATTGATATTTGCAATCGGTTTATTAAAAAATAGAGTAAAGAATTATTTTTCTGGTCTGATCATAAGGTTAATATAACACGATAGTTTTATAATGTGTTCCTGGCCTGGGTCCAGATTTAAAAGTTCGGAGTCACCGATCCAAATTTTTACAGAAATTTTTCTTGTCGGGAGTGCTACGCAAAGGAACGAAGCAAATGGGTATCTGACTTCGTTCGTAGATGGCAGGATGAATACGATGGCACGAGATCCAGTCGGTCAAGCTGGGATCTACTAATTGATTTTGAATCTAAACACTCGATGCAATGGAAATTCATTTAACAACATGCCTTTCTGCGATCAAGAGTTACGCAAAATAAAGATAAGTTTAAAACGATTGATTTAATCAAAATCGAGTTGTTGTGATCTTGTTAAAGACAACTTTGTCACAACAGTTGCAATGTAGAAAACTGCTGTCAATTCATCTGCTGTCGCATAAATAAAGTGACAATGAAGAAATTCAGGTACACAATTCTAAATAGTCTAACACAAATCAGAATCTCGCGACGCATTTTACTATCATCCCAACAATGCATAAAAGCTCGAGCATCAATACAACAGGGTTCCACGACGAAAAGAATAAAATAAAACCAAGCAAACCCGTCTATTGCCATCTTCATCGAATGAATCACGGAGCCAACAGTGATTTAAACCGCGTTTTACAAATTTCACGGCGCATACCACGAACGGGAACAATTTCCCCGCGATTAATAATACAAATGGAATCCGACGGGAGCAAAATGAACGTCGGCCGACGCATCGACGCGTTCGCGGATCGTTCGATAATTTTTTCCCCGTCCCATTTATCATATTCTTGACCACGTGGAACGCGTAACGATCCCGAAATGCGTCGCGGCCGTCGCTTTTTGTTCGAGGCATCGTTAAGAACCCGTACAACCCTCATTAGTCCCGATTTATCGCGATTCGCTGACTACTCCTCTTATTCTTTGGGACTATCTCCATGAAATCCCTCGACATCTGCATCTCGTTTCGGTGCGCACAATCGCCGTCTTCATTCTAACAAACGATCTCGGGGAAATTGGTCGAAATCCGGGGCCCGGCGATGCGCGACGGCCGCGAAACCCGCGCAGCCGCGGAAAGTATTATGGCCCGTTCGGCTTCAATGTGCTTTCGCGGAAAGTGTTATGGACCATTCTGCCGCGACGTAATTTCTGCTCCATTGCGCCCGTGCACGCCGGATCCGGTGAGTCAATGAACGAGTAAAATGTGGACTATTCTTGAACTTGTTCCCTTCGGCTCGCGAATTTCGTTTGACCGCTTCTACGTCAGGAAATGCTTTACTTTACTGCTGAAGCGAGATTTATTGGACAATCGACTACGTCATTTACAGCGTTTGTGTTTCGAGATGTACAGGGTGTCCGGAAACGAACTTGGCGTTCGTTCAAATTGATGTTTGCATTGTGGTAGAGTACGTGCTTCGGGGTTGATGCGTATTGAATATTTGATTTGTAATTTAGTCGTTAAGTTGAGATTGATATTATTGGATAGTTTGTTGGGATATTCTTAGGTACTGATAGTTTGTCATACTGTTCATGTTTGAATGAACATTTAATTTGCGCATTCAAAGCTTAAACATATTTCTGTTCTGTAGTGACTAAATTAAATGAACCCTAGATAAAGTGTTAGTTTCTCCAGTATGGAAGTTTTAATGAAATAATCGTACAACTTTATCTTCTCCACTCTATAATCACGTGGCTAATCACAAATACCATAAATACCTATCATATATTTTATTTCTCACTACATCACTCGGCTTATCATACTTTCAGAAACAACCTCAAATTCCCTTCATTACAAACATCTTCGATCTGCAACCACTCCTATCTTCAAACGTTTGTTCAAAACGCAGTCACATTCACAATAGAATCCCATCCTCACGTTCTAAAGAAATAACCGGCAAAATATCGTCTGCGTCACATATTCAACGATGGAGAACAATAAAATCTCTACGAACACGAGCCATCCTGCCCGAAGGAAGCGTCCAATGGAACCATAGGGTACGTCACGGAACGGGGACATCAAAATAGTTAAATAAGTCGTTGGATTCCTTTGAAATCGGCACGCGAGGCCAGTAGCCGACATTCTTTTTGCCATCCCGCGAAGACAAGCCTCTCCGTTGGCGAACAGGACCGTATGATTTCTCTGGTACCGAGGCAGGGAGTTCTTGCCAGGAGCCAAGAAACGACAAGTTGCCGTATTAGGGCAGGCAGCGGCGCTACCGTCATCAATAGAATTCCCAATGAGCTCATTGAGAGTCCCGTCGCAATTGGCCGGTTATGAAACCGTCGGGTTTGTCGCTGACTGCGGCCGTCGCGTGTCTACCGATCGATGAATTCCGATTCGCGGGAGGGAAGAAAATGAAGTAAAAAAAAAAAATATATATATATATATAAAGGAAAGAAAGAAAATGAACGATCGACGCGGGCAGTTTCTCCCGTTGAATGGCCGCCGGACCGATCTCCTCTTAGAGGATGGGTCCGTCCGACGGGGAAAATGCTCGAATGATTCGATGAATTTCTTTCCGCAATGGATGACAGACGTTTCCTGCGTGGTAGCTTTCATGTTCCTCGTAGAAAGTAATAAAGGGTAGAGAGAGTTCGTTTAGCGATGTAAACTTGGAGTAGTGTCAATGGTAATTAAATCGAGCCTTTGAGCATCTGAAGCGATACGTGTAATCTTTCGATGGGAAGCTTTGATCTTATAATTAGATACCCGGTTCAACTGTGTTTGATAAACAAGGTATTATCGATCGATGATGACCGGCTACGGCTAACAACGGAATGAAAAGTTTCGTAGGTAGTTTGGGTTTGATGAGGGTAGATGTGTACGAGGATGTTAACAGGGAAGCTAGAAGTAACGTTTATACATTAGAGAACTATCTAAGTTAATGATATGTTGTATCGTTGATTTATTGAATTATTATGAATCGATGTTTCTATCCGCACGAATGAAAATTCTGTCTTCCATTCGAAACGAAACGAAAGAAGGATCGTGACACGCGTGCGCAAGTATAACTGCGGAGGCAGATAGATTTTCTTTTTTATCGACACGTGTTATTGACAACGGTAGCTGACGAGGAACGGTATGAAATGAAAATTTGTATTGAACAGTGTTAAATGAAGTCGACTGTACTATGGACAGGTAATGTACATATAAATGTGCTGTATCGAGAATATAAATCTTCGTTTTAATGTTTCCGTGCATTAGAATATATAAGCTAAATGGAAATATGTTTGTCTGTGTAATAGAAAAATAAGGAAAATCAAGAAATAATGAAATTGCTGAAAGAGAAAATGAGAAAATGAGAGGAACTCTAAAAATAACGTTCGTTTGTATTTGAATTTAGTTGTTCCATTTCAAAATTGCACTCTTCATTATATCTTCATACGTGTAACGAATATTATGAATAATCCATGAATACAGTGTCTCCAATTTCGATCGGAAGAAAGTCACACTTAAATTCGCTTATTCGCTGAAGGCAGTCAATAGGAACACGACGACATCGGAAGCAGGTGCAGAAAAATACAGTCGAATTACGTGAATTGCATCATCGAACCTCCGTCATCTTTATAATTTCGAACCCTTGTATCACGTATGCGGATGTACGTGACCGGCAGATTCCTTTCTTCCTTTCTTCTAGGACGAACGACGACAACGTGGTTGACTTCTAATTTACTCGATTCGACTCCTGAGGACGTGGATCACAGATAAATTTCTATCAACTTTTTTAAACGGGCCTGGAATTTAATTCGCTCCGTAATGATGTACTTGTTCTCTATAAGATCCATTGACTTTTTTATATATCGTCATTCCCACCGTGTTCTAAAGGAAATGTATTACAAGACAGAAGTGAACTCATTATTTTCTCTTGGCCATACTTTTCAAAATATATTATAAATGCTAAATTCTTATAAAATTAGATGTTTACTCTGAACCGTATATTCCAAGTTGCTTGAATTGCAACATTGAACACCCCAATGGTAATTTGAAGAGACTATTCTATCTTTTAAGCGTTCTGTTACAATTTACACCTGATTATTAAGTTTAACTTAATTTTGTGCCAAACAGAAACAAAATAGCTTCGATAGCCTAATAGTTAAGAAGATCACAGAATTACACGCGCAATAATTTCTATAAACACATTAACATTAGCTTTTATCCAGGCTTTTATAATTAGTTTCCATTAAATACTTCACTCATATGCAGAAGACTTTGTATCTACCAAAAGCATCAAATGCAATTGTGATCTCAAACATTCGCCTGAAAATTTCTCAACACATACTATTTATCTAGTACTGGCAGAAGATTCTACATAAAAAATCTATCATTTGCGTTTGCTTCCACTCAATACTTACAATTTACATTTGCCATGCTCACGACCCATTATCGTTAAGTTTCTCGCTGTCCTCAAGTCTAATCATCGTCAAGTTCGCAGCATAGGGGCTCGACTGATCTAGCCCCGTCAACGATATAGAAAACGGGGGAGGACGATAAGCGAGCGCGCGAAATATCGGTGGTTTATCGTGATGCATACGCCGGCTCGTAAATTCAGTTTTCAGCGGGTGTCTCGGTCGGTAATGTTTATTTATGAGGCGGTCTACAGGGACGTCCAAGTCGTCCGGAATCGTGACCATATCGTTACGACATTTTCAGGGGAACGCGCGCCGCGTCTGTCCCGAATACACGAATATTTCGGTGCCCCTTTTTCGCTAAATAATTATCGGTGTTCCCGAGGTGCTTGCATAATCCGCTCGATGATTATTCGATGATTCAATCCACACCGCGGCGCGGCGGGCGGTTTAATGCTGCACTGCGATAACTTCTCCGCTGCATTTATTAAGCCGATGAGTCAGATCGTTTAAATGGGCGCCGTTTTAAAGTTGTTCGGTTTCGGCCGCGAATCGCCGACAATTGCCTGTTCCGAGGATTTTTCGAACGGCGCGACGCTGCACTGTCACGCTCAACCGCATGATATCACGGCGCCGTGGTTGGCCACGAATCGCTCGGATATTAGCCGCAGAACGACGATTACCATAATTGTACCGTAATTCGACGGTTTAAGTTAATCGAGCTTGGACTCTCGGCTGCTCGTCTGCGGAGGCTACAGTTTGTTAGACTGCATTTCACAGTCACTTTCCGTGGAAGGATAAATTAATTTCTGAAGTACTTCGTATTCAATTGTTGTGAGGTTAAGCTGGAGCAGAGTGATCTTAACTTTGTGTTATGAAACGAAAGTGAATTTTACTTTCGATTTTCTGGTGAATATTCTGTATTTTAGAATGGAAAATTTAATTCGAGATGTTAGGTTTGAAAGGGGTTTGTCTAAGGGAGAATTTCATTCAATTTCATGTGTTAGACACTTCAATTCTGAGGACATCTGAGAAGATTAAAGTTCCTTTTTTAAGCAACTCTGAATCGGTGTACGAAAATTACGATTCCTACCGATTTTACCTCTGCTAATCAAACTCCTTAGCTGAAATTCTAAAATTGCGAAGCGAGGAACCTTCTAATTCTACCGAATGACAGAAACATGGACCAAGCTTTTAAGCTGCATTCACTCTTAACTCGATTAATCGATCGAGTCGTTTAAAAATGAATTTTCTCGTATAAAATTTACATTTTCGAAGCGTACTTAATTTTCTTCAAACTTCAACATTTAACTTTTATAATAAATACAGACATGCAGCAAGCATAAATTTTCTTTCTCTTGTCGCAAGTTATTACCAATGAAATAACTCTAATCAACGTAACTGTAAAAAAAATCATAGAACAAGAGATCGACCTACATACATGTCCATTTTAATTATTTTTTAAAAATATTGCCATTTTCTTCAGCATGGAACCCAAACAAAACATGTTACAATTCTCGTGTTATTGTCTGTTCAAAAAACAAAATAGCAATTTCTCCGAGGGATCTTAAACAGAAGACAAACCCATACATCAAAATAAAACGACCTCACTCTTCGTCCTTCCAGTAGCATGACGGCTATATCTGTGTTCAAAACTGGATCGTAAGTCTCTGTCTCGGTCCTCGGCTCCGGTCTGAACACCCCCTAAGACCCTGTCATCCCATGAAAGACGACGTTGTCGTTGTTTTCGGTCGAACAGTTCGGGACACGAACCCCACGGTCCTATAGAACGCATAAAAATGGCAATAAAATTCTGTATCTCAGACCCGGGCATCTTGCGCAGCTGATAATATCGCGAGTTCGGGATCGGCGAACCATCGAAATTTACCACCGGCGAGTTACACTGTAAAATCGTGAAGGGGGAACGACGAGGTGGATCTCGCCGGGACGGTAGAGTGGTGGCCGCGCCACGGGGACCGTAGAATATCGCCATTATTCGCTTTTCCTCTGGTTGTTCTCGCTGTTGCCTCGCATTATTTATCGTTCCTTGGCGTATTGTCTCGTGCGAGGGTTCGACCGTTTGTTTCGATTCTGCTTGTACGCGCCTCCTATTCGAACCGTGCTCCTCGGGCAGCGAGTGGGCAATCGTGTTGATGCGGTCACGGTAATTGTCCGCGCCCTTTGGGATCCTCGAGGTCCTGATTGCGATGATATACTATTAGGTCTTCCGGAAATAAAGTACGGATTTGCTTGGCTCTGAGTATTGTGAAATGGTGTGTGTTATAGTTTTCGTGAAATGTTGGAGATAATAAATAGGATTTTTATTGAGGGGAGAAATTTATTAATCGGTTGTGTAATAAAGCAGTGAAAAAGAGTTCTTATAAATGAATAAAAGTTGCACCTTTTTTTATTTGCATACACTGTTTCTTTGGGGGTGTTAGCAATCACCATTCTTTGCAAAAATGCTTAAATAAATGCTTAAGAAATTATCTATAATTTCTCAAATCGTAGATTTAATAGAAGAAAAGTAACACTTAGTATTATCATTGACAGTAACAATGATCAGTTGCCAAACCTAAACTCATTTTATGAGACACGATCGTACCAATGTATTCATTGGTGCATACATTACAATCGAAATTCAGAATCTCATTAAACGTGTCTGCGCAATTGTACCAGAGCACTCCATAAATTAGGCATTGCCAGTGCCTGATACTTCCAATATTAATTCCCAGCAACGTATCTGGCGATAGTGCACGCGAGAGCAATAAGCCACGCCGCAAGAAGTCTCAATCGTTCTATAATAGGAAGGTGCATGAAAATTCAAGCAGCGCCGACGGCGAGCAGTGACGTAACGGACACCGGTGTTCAACAATAGCGAGCAACCGTGGAACAAGGGGTTAAAGAATCATCGGCTGTTTCTCAATAGTCCGCAGACTTTCTAGGCTCGGTTTCCCACGGTTTTCATGAGCCTGCGATATATTTGTCAGTCCAGACGGTAAGTTTCACGCCGGCCACGAGACAGCGACCAGGATAATAACGCACGTGGGATTTCCGCCGTGGATTCCGCGCGAATTATCCACGTCAGTTTCGTGTACCGGCGACGGGGCCCTGGGTGAAGAAGGTAAGTAGTCCGACAGCTACCACGGCGTCCACTGGGAATAGGAAATCAGCAGCTGCGATTTCATTTAGAATCCTCAGAACGCCTGTGCGCCGTACGCTGAGAACATTCGATCGATTTTCCTTAAAAATCAAAGAACTGTCGATAGAATTAATACAAAGCAACGAATTTTTCTTCTATTTTCGTTAAAGCTGAAATGTAGGATAACGAAACAATACGTGAAAAGCATGGTGAATAGAGTTTCACCTCGAAAAAATTGATGAAAATTAATGTCTTTCAAGGTAGAGTGTAATTTGAGTGTGATTTGATATCACTGTGACAGAGTTGTAGATTAGAGTCATAAAATGAATTTTTCTGTGATAGCAGTAGAAATATATTCTTTTTATAAAAACCTCGGTGACAATGTTTTGAATTGTTTAAATTAATGAACAGTTAAATGTGCTCTATATTTGAGGAACGAGTTCTTGTTATTTGGAGTAGTATCTGTGAATTTGCATTACTTTGATTTCCGAGGGTCCTTCCAGCAGCAAATGCGAAATACACGGGGAATTAGTCAAATTTTTATTAAAATTTCGACATGCTTCTTTTCAACGACGATATTAAGTTTTACGTTTGCCCAGTCAGGTCGCATTCGTACGTTTAACAGCATAATCTCGTGTTCGTTGTCCAGCTTCTAATTAACCTCGTAGAACAGAAAAACTCGGCGGCCGGGAGTTTCCCTCGCGCAAGAATAAGGAACGAGCTCCGCTTCTTCGTCGAACAAAGTGAACATAATTAATCGCGCCGTGCCGCTTTACACGCCCTCCGTATTAAAAACTGCCGCCCCGTGCCGTTTCAACCGCGTGATTTACGGAACAAAGTTAACTTCACGGTTTCCGGGCCCCATCCTCGTAACCCCGGAAGAAATGAAAGAAGATGGCCTATTTATCCGACGCCAGCGTGCGCCTTTTAATTATGGAAATTGGTATTAGCGCGTGGAGAAATAATGACCTAATTTTTAAACGGCCCACCTTTCGCCCCATTAGTATATACATTACTTACGTTCTCGTCTTCATCTTTTCATCATTAAAACGTCGAGATTTACTCGGGAAAGCTAATTGACAATTTGTCTCGCGCGAACGTGTATCTTTTCGAACTACTGGCTCGATGCTTCATTTTTCGATTTTGAAACCAACAGAGTACACCAGTAAACGGAGAATTTTGGAAACAAATGAAATTCTAGTTGTCGAAACAGAAGTTTCATATTTTTTTAGTGGAATAGTTAGATACTCGCAGGGATGTTCAATTAATTATAATTAAAGAATTATTAAAAGAATGAGAAGAATGTGTACAATTATTTTCATCAGTTTATAGAATATTTGAAATGGAAGTTTGTAATATTGTCGCTAGTTCAATATCATCAATTTCGTTTAATTGCCTCGCAAAATTGGTTCGATCTCTCAGGACCAACGACTGTTTCGATCTTCTCCAGGAAAGCCATTAGATCCTTATCGGAACGAATCCGAACGAAATCGCGCGAATAGCATTCACGAGAATCGCAAAACAAGAAAATTTACTTTCTACTGAATTAGTGGCTCGCCGTGTACTTGAAGAGCGAGTTAAAGGAACGTTCGAATAAGGAAATTCGCCTATCGAAACTTTCCTATTCCTCGTTATTGTCCTTCTTTGGCAATGCCCGACGATCCTTACTGTCAGCGTGAATCGCCGGACAGGACACTTAAAGCGACCAAATTATCCTGTAAAGCTGGTACTACTGATATTTATACGCTCAGAGTGTCCCATTCTAATTTACAAATGGACGTATTTTAGAAAACGATTTAATATAGAAATACAGTCACAGAAAACCCACTTTGCAAGTTCCCCTCTTCTGAAAATATCACATTGCTACATACTCTAAAATTATTCATAGAAATCTGTGTTATACATATTTGCATGAAATGTGATGCGTTCCTATGTATAAATGTTACATGCATTTTAAAATACACAATAAAAATAGAGCAGCTAACATGTATGGAAGAAGATGATACACTTTTTAATTTCATCTTTATCCCTTCACATTTCTGTACCAATGCAATACCCACATTTTTTTCCACTTTAATTTGTAAATTATCAATTCTCCTATATTTTTACTATACTTTAAGTAATCTCAATCATCCTATAATTGAAAATAATAAATTGATTTGCCATAATGTAAAATCCAGAAAGTAGATATCGAGACGCAGTCAACAGGTAATTACATTCTGTAAACTACCAAAACAATTTACATCAACGAGAAGCAAAAACGGGATTTATCAGAAGACAAATCGAACGATATCGCGAAAAAAGACGATGTAAGTAGTGCGTAATAAGTAGTGCGTTAAAAAAGAAAATGCGGGAGAACAGTTCTTGCCCGGCGATCCCGTCCTGGGCGTTCATTACACTCTATTTTGCGAGTATCTCGCTTGTTATCAGCTGATCGACGGATGGAACAAGGGTTTAAGCGTATGGGGAATAAATTCTCGAAGCAGCTGATAACGGGGATCGTTCGAGTTTATCTAGGCGCGAGGATTCGCGCTTTATCTGCGCGTAAAATTCGAGATTGGCGTCGATTCTATCTTCTCCTGCGGGTATTATTACACGCGACGAGTTAATTACAATGTTTAACCGGTACTTTCACCTCGCGCGAACCCCGAGGCCGCGCGTGCTTAGATCAATCGATCGGTCATCGATTACGCCTATTCTTGTGGCTCTCAACTCGGATTTGTCGCCTTGAATGACAAATGATAGGACACCGGAGGTTCCAACAAATTCTGACTCTCATTAAAAATCAGTTTTCAGCTACAATCGTAGATGGGGCGCATAGCATTTGAGTCTTTTACTTTGAAAGTGATTTAAATTTATTAAAAGAAAATGTTCGAAGAATAAATCGACAACGTAGAATTACAACTACTATAACTGTTAACTTGTGTTTCTTAAATAATGGACTTAAGCTATTTTTAAAATAAACGGCTCGTTTAAAGTAGCTAGACTCTAATTAAAAATCAATTTTCATCTGTAGTCGCGAATGAAGCACGGGGTACTTAAAATATCTGGACACTAATTAAAAATCAATTTTCATCTGTAGTCGCAAATGAGGCACGGGGTACCGAAAATATCTGGACACTAATTAAAAATCAATTTTTGCCTGCAACCGCAAATGAGGTGCGACTAATAAATATTCAATTTTCGAGTACAGTGAAGCTTCGAGTAAATATTTATAGTTCCGTTGGTAATAATATGAATTTATTGAATATACGAAGATACCATACACAAATAATTTGAATCCTGTTGATCGAAATTTGTACAGATACTTCTTTTATGAAATTCATGCTTATCTCTCTATGTATATATCAATCGCTGTTCTCGAGCTTCCAAAACATTATATAATTTTGTTTTTACATTATTACGTATCAATACCATTTAAAATACAATACTAGTATCCAGATAGTTTACACCATAACTCAACCCTTATAAACAGAACTATGAACCGTCAAACACATCCACACGCGACGTCGCATTAAAAACTTAAATGCCAAAAACAGAGAGGTGCAGAGAGATTAAATAGAAGAAATTACGTTGTTTCAATATCGAATACAGAATTCATTGTCGCATATCGTACATTCATTCCACATTTACCCAGTAGACTTAACGCCAAGTATTGATCAAAAGATTAATTCAATCCTGCATAAGTAGCCGATGAGGAACGCTGCTCGAATGACGAATGCAACTTTTATACCTCATTATAGTAACTCGATTATTCCGTTTCCTCTCGGGACGTTGCTCGAGCCGGCGTTTTCCATTCGTTTCCATTAATAGTGACAACTCGATGAAAATATAACCCGGTAATCAAGTCGGCGATCGAGCCGACGCACTGCTCCGCCGGTGACTGGCGAATCTCGCAGATTTTTCTCGCCGCGCGGACGTTATCGAACCGCCTAGAGCACCGTTAGAACGATTAACGAACCACTGCCGGACGCTGCATTGGGCTCGCACGAAAGTATTAATCACACAGGCGATCGCCGACCGAGAATAATCGTGCCATTATTTACGATGAGCACGTTGGAACCAGTTTAACTTCACGGTTACGCGAATGATGGACGCGCTCCAGATTGGCCGGCCTTTTGGAATCCCACTTTCGTTTGCAGATGCCCGAACTGCTCCTTTCTTTCCTTCTCGTTCATTTCTCTCTTTCTCTTCTTCTTTTCTTTTTCTTTCTCTTTTCGCTTCTTCTTCTTTTTTCTTTTTTCTTTTTTCGCTTTTTGCTCGATTTACGTAATTCCCCGGCCGCGTTCCATTCTGATTTTTATCGTGGATTAATCGGACCCCCCCGATCAGTTGCGTCACCCGCGCGTTGGGAATCGATCGTGTGGGTCCGATCGTTGCGTGAATCGTCCGTGTTTCGGATTCGGCAATGATCGTCGATGGACGTTGAAACAACTCGAAATTTGCTACCGCCAGTCGTTTTAGACCCGACAGTTGATCCAGTTTTCTTTTACATCCTTCATTTGCTTCGTGTTTGTAAATTCGTTCTTTTATTTTGCGGAGGAATGAAATTGTGAATGTCGGTGTGAGTAAAAAATTATATTCTGTCGGGTTTATGGGAAACTGAAATCTGATATTTATCTGCTGTGCTCAGTGTTACTACGGATTCTAAACGAAACAAGTCTTATTAATGTTCATTGAATTCTTTGTTGTTCTGAATACTAAACGATCATATTCGCGATATCGCCATAAAATTTATAGTTCATTGATCGTATTTCATCCATGTTTATAGGCTGTTATTGTTCGGCAAATTAGAAACTCAGTTTCTGAATAAGGGAAGAACAAATTTGTCGCTAGTAATCTTAGTCATTGACACGACGTAACATTTGTAAATAGAAAACAAAAGGAGCGAGAAAAGTTTTAATGCACAAAACACTCAATTAATCTTTCTTAGATCCCAAAAAAATGTTTTCGCGTCTCAGACATGTCGCTCTATAAAGGATCAAGGAAAACGAAAAATGTATTTACAGGAAAAATTCAGATAATCGTGTGTAAAACGTGAATGAAAAAAAAACGTTCAAGACTATTATACACGAGCATAATTACGTTGATATTATAATGATTTTGAAATGAGTGAAGGTTTTAACGATCTCCAAACAAGTGTTAATAACTTTCAACAGAATCAAGGCGATATTATGAAATTTTGAGATCCGGATCAATTTTTTCGATCGGCCTGAATTAATTAGCAGTCAATGTCAATTACTCCGGGGTTTACTAAAAATAATCCCGCGAAAAGAAACACCTATCTCCGGCAGCAGCGTCGAGAAGAAACGAAAAAAAAGAGGAGACGATTGGCATTTTTGCACGATAATGTCAGATATAAATGTATAATAACTCCGACGTGCTTTATTCCGTTGGTTTCTTTGTTCTTTCCTTTTTTAAGCGCGGTGGGCGAACCAGTTCCATATTTCCGCGCCCACACGAGACATTTCACGTTGCGAAAGGAAATTATTGAGATCGATCTGCGTGAGAATTCCATGGTGGTTGGCCGGGGAAGGTCTACGTGGGTGGCTCCACCAAAATTTTCTTTGCGTGGGAAAAAAATGGAAATGTAATTAGTGACGGGTATTAAACTGTCATTGTGGAAATTTCTGTTTCAAGAACGTAGAATAATCGAATTCACGACACTTAGAAGAATGTCAATATAATGTTACACTAAGGCAATTTATATTGACAATGCGCATACAATTAAAACTTCCAGGTTAATGAAAGTGACAAGAATTGAATAAATTGAAGCAATGACTTATTATTCTTATACAATGTAATTCAATACTTAACAGATAAAAGAAAGTTTATTTGTTTCAATCTTAATGCAATCTTCGATGTAATGAATTCATGCTTATTATAAAACACATAAGAAAGAATCTTCCCTTGTGCGATTTCCGCTATGGTTAACCGTTCACCACTAAGTTTCTTTTTGAATAACACATTGATCACTAAGTTTCTTTCTGAATAACACATTGATCCATTAAGCATCGCGGAACAGCTTCGATTCGAATGCAATGCCGTCCTGGAAATAAAAATGGGCGCGCGGAATTCTATTAAACCCGATTTAAATTACGAATCGCCCGAACCGTCGGCCAATAATTAATAAACGCTGAAGGGAAGGGTGAAGGAAAGGTTTAATCACCGGTTGCTGGCCGATTCGAGTTCGCCGGCACTTCCGAAAGCGACACCGAAACGCTCGTTCCCGGTTACTTTCACTACCGTTCGAGGGAATTTTCAGCGGCTGATATAATTGGATTCGTGACGGTGTACCCCGCTAATCGGCCGATTTTACGGGGCGTTCTTCTGGGAATCAATTTACGCGGCTTCTGGGTCACCACTTTCAATCGTTTTCATGGAAAACGACCGTTCTAATCTCATACAGTTTCCCCCGTGATCAATACCGCGCACGCGTTGCCGCCCCCTCGACTCATCCCTCTCTGAACGCTGTCACTGTGCACGCGGAAGCGTCGATCCTCGAACTTTCTATCTCCGCGGATGGAATAGAAAGTGGTTTTTTACGCGAGGAGATGGGATACAGTTTGTTCGATGATGGATAAATGGGGAGGTAAACGTCTCTTTTGTTTTCTTTTTCATTAGTCTCCGCATATGAATGGCTCACTTGTCAAATTGCTTAACTCCATAAAACAAAAAGTGGAGAAAAGTGATGCAATGGCTATACGATGATTGTCAAAATTTCTCTTTAAATAGACAATTAAATTATCATTGTAGAACGTATTTTACTTCGTTATTATAGGTGTAGCTTTAATCTAAAGGATATGTAAAATGTATAAAATAGTATAATTTCGAAGTAATTTTTATTATTACTACAAGTTTTGAAGAGGCAATAGAATTTTTGTTATTTCGTGATATCACACTGAATAATAAGGAAATATGTAGTTTTGTAATTTATTTCGGAACTAACCATAGTTACATTATTTTTAACACTAGAACTACCGTATCAGTCAAAATGATTGGTTTTTTATTTCGCTAATTATTGATATCTTAAAAGCATTGAATATTCGAAATGATCTTGAAAATATAGTTTCACTTGAATACTATTATGAATGTCTGAAGAAATTGAAAATAATCTTTATAGGGATTATACGTCAATTGTATTAAATGCTCGGTAGTTTTAGTTAATCATTTTATACCGGCAATAGAAGTTACACATGTATTCTAAGTGTGTTTTTATTGCGAAGGTTTAATATTCGCAAGCTTGAACTTTAGTTTAGTTTAATGTCTTTGTCACGTTTCTGTGACGCTATTTGTATTCGAATGAATGAAAATGTTTTGCTTAACATAATCAGGACAACTTGATCCATCGATCCGTCATTGGTGGGTTATTGCTTGATTCTTGTGCCTGGCAATGTGACTCATACGTGGGTCACTGCGAGAAAAACAGTCAGAGGAACAACGCGAACTGTCACGATGAGGAAAGAGTTTCATGTAACCTTATTCTCGGAAATTAAAACATACTCTATTGTTCTTCAACATCATGGTATAAAATGAAAATTGTTTCAATAGAAAGTAGACAGATTTGTAGGATCTTCAAAATTTTCATCCTTCTCCACGTTATTCATTCATCATTTCTCTTCTCGGGACATTTCGCAGTACTGCAAAATAATCATTCGTATTGATTTTATTAATTTACAAAATTTCAACTTACACTGAGTATTTGTTATTATTTTATAATTTGCTTTGTTTTGCTAACAGATTTTTGAAAACAGTTTCTGTTTTTGAGCTAGATTCACTGTGAAAATAAATGGTCACCCTATAGTGGTGCCGCGGCAAAGTAGGAGATAAAATAGCTCCCAGATTACCGAATTAACTGATCGGATAAACGAGGTGAGTAATTTGTACGCGGATTACGGCTTCCAGTTTGGGAACGATCTATACACACGCGTCTATCCCGACTACTCGGCTTCCACGCGAACACATCGAGTGATTAACCAAGCCGCGTTAAGGTAAGGCTAGATTGATAGATTAACCCGGCTACCCATAAATGTGTTCATGGTAGATCGTTGGCGGAAGTTTAACCGTGAACCCTGTGCTAAATGGCGAGTCAATTAGAAACAGAAACGATTGAATCGGCTATCCTACCTGGCGGCCCTTGAATCTTTGTTTCTTTTGCGACATTATGGTTCTATTAACTGTTAACACGTTCTCCACCAGCATCACACATTTGTTACTACTGCGACCTCGCATGGTATTTGCGTAAGGGACATGAAACTGATTCTATCGGTATAATTATTTGGAACTATTATTTTTGCAATGTTTGAAACAATGATTATTCTTTATTACACTTTTTTAGTATTTACGAACAGAATACTTAATGGTGTATTATAATTATAAAAAATGTCATTGAAATATATTTTGATAGCGAGTTTAAAATTATATTTATTGCTTATTATATATATATATTTATTAACGATATCTTACTATTACCGAATGATTGAACTTTTCTAAATCTATTATTTAATTTCATATGAATTCCTTACAGTTCCAGTAGATTTAATTATTCTGTATTTGTCAAAATCGTTTCTAACAAGTAGACTTTATTGGAACTCGCAATTCTGGTTCTGCGAAATTTAGTTTTTTAAAAATTTATTATTTGTCACATGTTTGATTACTGAATTACATCCTAAAACATTGGATAGTACATTTATTGTAAGCAATAATCATTGTTAATGTTTTCTCGTTATACCGCGATTTGAACGTCAACTTCTTAGGACTTGTGGATTCACCACTGTATAGCCATTTCCTTGTCACTGTGAACGCATCTTAAACCATTTACTCTTTTCTGCTAGAAGGCTATCAGCAACCCGGGCAGACCATCAGTGACTGACTAACCAGACAGTGCGGCTCTGTGCGTGTTCTAGTCATCGTCGCGATGATGCCGATCCTCTGGGTGCACACGTGATCTCAATTTAAGTGTGTTTCTGGATTCGTTGTTTTCTCCGTGGAACGTTTTTATAAATACTGGAAAAGTGTTTTGTACACTGAAACGTTTCATCTTATAAGTTCACGCAGCGGTAAATCAATCAGAAATATGAAATTATAATTATAAAATACATTTTTTAATAATTACAAGTTTTTCAATTGACTCTAATCAATCCTATTTATTTTTTATTATACGAATACGCAATCAAAATAAAGAAAAATGGGAAAATTAATTTGAAAACAATTTCAATTACGCGTTCTTAAAGTTGAAGCTACTAATCCTATTGATTCAGTTTACATAGTTCCTTTTATGCAAGATTTTAGAGATGTATATTAAATCGTCGTTTCGATTATTATCGCATTTTGATGATTAGACGAAAACTGTTTTTCATCGAGTTTCTGCGAGGCTCCTTGCCGATGACGCGCTCATCAACGTAGGTGTAATTCTATCGCGTGACCAAATCGTGATTTCCTCCGGTGAAAGTGTTCGATGTTGTCCATGTGGCCAGACATGATGTCACCGAGTTAAAGCTCGATTTTTATTCGACGGAAATCTTAGCCTTCCGAAGCTAGTGGGGATAAACAAATTGTTTTCTGTCTTTGACGAACGAAGAAATGCGTTTCTTATCTTAATCCCCTGATCGCAGTTACGATAAAGTATAATTTTATAGTCAAGAAGCGGGGCACAAAGGAACACGCGAGAGTGTACGCACAGCCTTGCATAATTTTGCACCTGTTACCTTTATCGTCACGAGACTGACGTAATATTACGTTCGTGGAGAAATACGCTGCAGAATTCCGCATATCGTACATATTTAAAATATCTGAGAAACATTGAAATTCCTCTTACTAATCTGTACACAATTACTATTAAAAAATCTATAAAAACAAGCCTAAACGAACACAGCGATCGTCTTCCTCAAAATATAATCTATTTTCATATGCACAAAATTCGATGAATATATTTGTTACATTGAGTTGCCTTGAAAACATAAATAATCTTTCAAAAAGTGTCTGCATAAGCGTGATTCCTACAAATGATATAAGATAGTCAGGTATAAACACTCAAATAAAAAATTCTTGAATCCTATTTTTAACATAATCATTGCAGTAACATTAAAAAAAAGTTTTCCAGTATCTTTTTTAATTCATATTAGCTCTTAATCAAAGAAAAAGGTTCCCATTTGATATCCTTAATTGGAACAATACGTTTCAACCTTCAAGCATGCGAAACTAATTCCAGTTTAACGAAAGGAATATTGTTTAGTTATTCTACGTTTTCTAAGAGTACTGTCTACTAGCTCGCTAGTTTATCGGCGAGTGCAAGCACCGCGATTTTTCCTAGTAAAAAGCATCAACAGAAATCTCGTATTGATGCCCAATCGGTGTCACCGGGTAATCCTTGAGCAGCGATCGTGCGTGCACACTCGATCGTGGCACGCACTCGCGTCTTGATCGTCGAAGATCACGCTGCTGTATGCCTTCGGTTCCTCCGTAACCTATACGCGGGCACGAGTATCGATCGGTGACTATTCCGAGTGTTTGTTCGATTATGATTGAGTTGTAATATCGCCTCGAAGACAATGGTACCAGTCACCGGGAACAACAAGTGGGAACTTTCTAGTGTCAGATTGTAGGATATCTCGGGTGAGTAACTCGATCAATGCGAAAAAGTGACTTTGGTGATTTAGTGACTCTTTACGTTACCGTTGTTCCTTTATCGAGACAGCTGTTTCTGCGATGAAGCAACATTTCGGGACGCGGTGAACTATTGCGCTTGGCATCTTTGACGGTTTAGTAACGTTCGTGTAATCGCAATAGAAGATATACAGGACGATTCACAATAAGTTTTCCTTGAATTTGATGCAATTTTTGTAATGCAATTCTGCTTTTAAAGCAACCGAGTTGAAAAGTTTGTATGATAATACGTACACGTCTCGTGAAATGATTGATACACTTTTAATTCGTTGCTTTAAGGAACGTGTTGCAGAAATACAGCTGTCACGAATGAATGTTGAATGATAGCATCGAAATTTTAAGTATTTTGTGAAATTGTCTTTTTCTTTTTTAATTGTTAGTGCGTGAATTCGTTCTAAAATATTGAATTGTATTCAGTTTCTCGTTAAAGTTAAAAGAACCGCCCGGTGAAAATAAGTAATATGGCGGTATACAGCCAGTTTCAAAATTTCTGAGATTGACATTCTATTGATAGATTTGCTTGTAGTTTATATATAGAGTATACTGGCATGAAATATGTCTGTGAATGAGGTATATCTAAATATTTTATGACATTCCACTGAATTTAACTTATCCACTAATCTAAAATACCTATGGATTATTTGAATAGTTTAGAAATATCAATGTAATATAAAGATATCAATAAAACATAGAAACCTCGTAAACCAAGGCATAAAGAATTAATGTGTACTACATATTCACATGTACAATTCACGTTTCTTAGAACGTACACGTACTAAGAAAAGACAGACATGATTCGAGCGATTTTTGTTAATTTTTCACGGATAATGAACAGTCTACAGCGGTACATCTCGAAAGCGATTAATCAAAGCGACGATTAAAGTGCTTCGCGTGACAAGAATCCCAATGGCGTAGAAGATGTCCATGGTAATCGCGGATAAAACAGGTGTCGAGTCGTAGATTCTCACGATGGATTTCCACGGACCGAGCCGTTCCGAGCGGTGTCCGGGCAACTACGAAATCGATTATCGAGCAGATGGTAGATTCATTAATAATAAATTCCTCGCCGACGAGGAGACGTGGTAGTTTCGTGAAATTCTCGTGGGATAGAATCGGACCTTCGAACTCGGATAGATCGACGAAGCAGTTTAGAAGTTCGAAGTTGATCGCGTGGAAGCTCCTCGAGCGACGGTTCCGTTAAGGCGAATTTAATGAACGCGGCATGACGCGAGGACAAACCTGGACGAACCGGGGGCCTATAATTTAGGCGCCGAATGAATCAACGAAATCGGCCGGTTCGCGCGACACCGGCTTGACACCGTTTTCCATCGCGGTGGCCCCGGCGATGCGCGAAGAAATCGTTCGACGGAAAGGCCTGAACACTTACGCCCCGGTTTAATGAGCGGGAATAATTCATTGGGAAGGAACGAGCGACGTAATGGTGTTGCAGATGCTGCGCGTGATAACGAGACCTCGTAATGATTAGAGTGACAAGAGAAATGGGCAATTACGAAAGCCGCGCATGCGGGACGCCTCTGTTTAGCTGAAAACCGAGTTTGTACCAATACCGACTACCGGAATATTCGCGTGAGTGATGATCCGTTTGATTCATTTTATGAACGGAATATGCCGGCTGGTGAGCTCACTCGTGTTTTGCGAGCTGCAGGACAAGGAAACATGTAAATGATTGGATTGTCAGTGTTGATCACGGTACGGTGCTACCGGTAGCGTTGATTGTTTAACTGTTACGCGGATAATGCTGCGTTACCTTTGATCTGTCACTGTGTTCTCTGAATTAATTGGTTAGGGACTATTTGGAGAAGCTATATTATCTTCTATATTCTATACTTGATAGCTTATAATATTGTGACACTAATTTTTTTCAAAACCTGTAAACAGAGAAACATATTCTTTTACTAGTTAAGTAAAAAGGAATGTTCATAAGAATTGTTGTTAACCTGATATCAAGTTTCTATATGGTTGATGAAGATTGAGCGAGAACTGATGATCTTTTTACTCAAAACAGATCCACGTATTGTTTCATTGTTACTAAGTTCGTCGAACCTTGATGGTAACACTGTAATACGAGTGTCATTGTTAAGGACCGTCCGGAATCTTTGGAAGAGGGTAAACTTTGGAAATAATATTTGGATTCATAATAAACAGAATGTAGATATAAGACTTTCTTTCCTGAACTTTTATTTCTAATCTGTGCAAGGAAAACTGAACCGACGCGTTTAATGCTGATCATTGCTCACCGTCTCTGGGAACGAGCATTTAACGAGTTCACGATGCATCGAGCGTGATCGAGGCGACACTTTCGCGTATGATTAATGTCAGCCGTCAACCCGTATGCATCAAAAATATCTATCGTCCTCCCGGATAGACGTGATCGTCGATCCTTCAAGAACAGCACCTCCGGTCCGGTTCTCGATGCGTCGTTAATCGTGCTGAAGCGCGCTCATGGAAGGTTTCACGGCCAATTAAAGGTGAGCATCGGTTTAACCGCGGTTCAGTTCAGACGCGGTTGTCGCGGAGGCGAGCGACATAAATCTCGTCCTTCGTGGTTCCAGTTTCTCGAAAGGAGTGAGAGGTGTTCGCCGATCCTCTCCTTTCGTTACCCGGCGTCCGTGCTTTGCCCGACTTATCTATTCATCGGTCCGCTCGATTTTCGAGTCGTTCCCCGAAACTTGGGAATTTAACACTACCGATAATAATAACCAAACCGCGAAGCTTTAAGCAAATTCAATTTCTTTTTTTAAATATAGCTAGGAAAATGAAATTAAAATATTAAATGGTTTTTAGTAAGAAAACTATTATAAAAAGCTCTGCGTTCTGGATATTTTATAGTGTTGTGCTTTCGTACTTTCGTACATTTCAATTCCCCGTAAGTACATATAGACCACAGTCTATTAATAGCTTTCTTTTCAGTGCAGAGGAATTACTTTGAATAGTTCTTTTCCTCTTTTATCTCGGAATATTGGTTTACATTATAATAACTTGTATTTTCTATCATTTGTGTCTTTGAAAGGGAACTAAAGGGAAATTGATCGTTCACTTTGACTTTGCTTTTGTTACGTTCCTGGAGTATTTAAGAAATAAGAAGTTATTTAAATGAGAGAAACATAGTTTTAATTGTTAGATAGAGTATTTAACATACCTGGTATATGATGAAGTTATTATTAGATTTACATCTAAAATCTAACTATCCTACAACATTTCATCTTTATAATTTTAAAATTCATTTTTCAATAATATTCCTTGAAAAATAACAACACTGACGAATTTCTTCTCAAAGAAGTAAGAACGACAATTTTTCTGTATATTTCCTCGTGTTGGAATATAAACGCAGATACGGTGTCAAGCATTATAATTTGCGAATATTATATTAAGAAACAACGTAAGAAACGAAGCGAAAAAGTGGTTAACTATTTGATTCACGAATTTAATGACGTGTCCGGAAGAGCAGTAAAACTTGTTTTTTTTCTCACTTGTCTGAGAATCGGTTTTGTGCTATCGAGAAAAGGTCGTCCCCGTTGCAGCGATTCTTTAGTTTTCTGCCGCGCCTCGCCAAGTGCGCGTCGGTAGCGACTTCCTATTAATTCGATTAATCGAATCAGACCGTTGAATCGTGACTGTGGTACGATCTTCTTCTGTTACATCAATCGTTACGTGTGGTTTACTGCCGGACACTATCAGTGTTTCTCTCAATTCCTCTCGCCGGACGAAATTACGATCGCAATAAATTTTTTGATGGAACTGAACGATTGCAAACAGTCAAATGTTTACTGTTCGGAATGTGATTTTTGCATCGCGGTGAGTAATAATATATTCAATCGTATTCACCGGCTTTAGTTGTTACTTTTAAGGTTATTTTACGACTTAATTGCCGAGGCAGTCGTAAAACCCGGAAAATGAGTTTAATACTTGTTGCAAAGCCATGTAAAACGTTTCGACGAAGTTTTGCAATTCCCGGGAAAGAATTATGAACGCTTTTGTTGCACGGAATGGGCCCACTTTGAGTCGTCAATCATAGAGAGAAACGGCTATGATACCGGTTACCAGTTTTTACCGGGAAATTGCAACCATGTTGACAATGTCGCTGTTCCGATCCGGTACGCGTATTTGTCAACTTGGGGAATTTATCTTTCGTTATAAATTTAATGTAATTCGCACTTGCATACCTGCGACCTGACAGCATTAAATTATTACATGTACGTGCACCGAGTGTGTGATTGATAATACATATTGAACGATGTAAAGTGAAAACTTTATTCGCATTTCGGTTGTTAAAGCAGGATTCAAGTATTCAACTGTTTATTGTAAATGCTTCGTAGTTAATTTACTGTATGATTAATTTAATGGCTGAAGTACAGAGTTCGTTAGTAATAATGTTTGCTGCAGCATAACATTCTGATACATAACGGTAAATGAATTGCATGTTTCTATAGATTGCTAATTAACTTCAAACACTGTGAATTATAAACTATAAATTATAAAGACTACAATTGTGAACAAAAATTGATTGATACTTTGAACTTCGGCATTACAGTTACATTTTAAATAATAAACCATTCCAATTATCCTGTATTCTGATCATTTAATTTTGTTACACAGAAACATTAATGTCAAATATTATTTATGAATAATGCGAATATCACTTTCATTAAATTTCCATGAGTGATTAACTATTGGATAGGTGATGAAGGAATTTTAGAACCGCATAAATACCATCACAAACAAAACCATTAAGTAACTTAGTATAAATCTGTATAGTTTAAAATCAGCGGTCGGCGCAGAGATTCATTAAGGCAATTAAAAGGGCCAAATTCTTGCCAGTTAACGTCACATATATTTAACGCTCGTGCCCGGCTTCCAACAGTTTTCGTTCTCTGCTATGTAACAATTTAACGGACCAACGATAAATCAAAATTAACCAATTCAAAGGAACCTCGACACACATCTGGGCATAGAACGCTTTATTTCACGTCAGTTGTGTTTTTAAATTACTCTCATATTTCAAAATCAAATTGTAGTCTCGGATTATTCGTCTACAATCGAATTTGTTTTTACTTTGTCCGGTGATATATGCGAGTTCACGAACTGTGCACACATTATTCTTCTATCCGACAGACGTTTCCAATCGAAATATATCTGTAATTAATTACATCTGTATCTAATCTGTAATGATATATCTGTAATTCTTATTTGAATTATAAATCGGTTCTTTTTCTGCGAACGTTTGATACGAATAGCTACAGATAAATTTAGAAATAGAATCTTGGAAAGATATTAATTTTTTTATTAATGTGTATAGCTCTTTCTAGTTCTTTTGTGTGTTTTCATTCTTCTTAATTTTTATAATTTATATCAGTATTATATTTATTAGTATTTATCATATTTTAAATTATACGATTGACACATTTTTCCTATTCTCCACTTTTTAAAATTTTTATCAAAAGGAATGGTTGAAATGGAAGATGTTATTCTATTATTATTATTAAGTTATCAAAAATTCAATATTATAATTTTCCCTGAGAAAATCATAACACAAACACAAAGTCCATTAAATTCTTGTTTCATAATATCCAGACGAACTCGTGGTGAGTTCGCGTGGAATGTATCGAATCCAAATATTATTCAGTCCGCGTTAATGAAAGGAAAATATTATTTTCAGGTTACGAATATTTATTCTTCATTTTAAATTTCTTTCTGCGACGAGTACATAATTTTCTCTTTTGCCGAAAAATTATTACTAAGAAGGTAATTTCTCTAAGTTTAATTAGCGAAAATTATAATAAGAAAATTAACATACAAAAATATCAGAGGAATTCACGAAACCCATTTAAAATTACTGATTAATAATTTCTGAAATCATGAAAATCATTTCATATGAAACTCTTAAATCAATTTTCTCAAAATCTCACTAAATCTACCCTTCCAGTTTCTATTATAAACTAATGACTTTGAATGCTCGTATTTTCTAGTATCAGCTCTAATCGGGTACATCATGTTCTTCCTAAAAAACCATTTTTCTAATTTCCACATAGTCCATTAAACCAGGTGAATGAATTAAAACTCACCATCAATATAAAACCGCCTATTATTTATTATTTAAGCCTATGTAATTCCATTTTGTCAGCACAACGTTATTAAATCGGCTGCAACGTTGTCAAACATCCGATACATCTAGACGGGGTAACTTTTTGCCGTCGGTCTTCAGTTTGGGGGGTCGAATTGTTGTTTGATCGGCCACGGTCGCGGGGTAAACGCTTATTGCTCTGCTTCGGTGATTTTATCTTCGCCATCGGGAGCACCTCGGCGTTCCCGAAGAGGTTTTATATCCCGGCGATGAAACGGCCGGCCTTGATTCATCGATAGCCAAACCGTAAGAGCCACGAGGATGAGACGGGATCCTTGATCTCCCCGTAAAAAGTCACACGGGCTGACGAGCCATCGAAGAGACTCGGCGAACAATCCCCCATGTTTCATCGTTTGCGAGTGTCCCCGGCCAGTATCCCCTTAATTTGAGGAAAGTGGATTTACTCGCGGGGAGCCGACGATAAAGGGAAAAAATATGGACCGCTAACTTTGGATTCGAAGGATAATAAACTTATTACAGTTTACACCGAGGATCGAGTTTTATTCAAATGATTCTTCGCATAAAATGTTCGTTTTATTCGCCACATTCAGTGTTACTTCATTTTAGAATTCTTTTTTCGTAATAGCTTCTTCCAAAACTAAATTATTTTATTTAGTATTCAGGTGTTTAGGCATTTCTAATATTTCCCATTTCTCGCATTCGCAGTTTTCAAAAAAGGTTATTAGGAATTATTATCTCTTTTAGTTGATACTTCAAATAGGTATGCGATATCAGTTTACTCTAAAACTTATTGTATTCTACGCAAGAAGATAAAACACTTCTATTTCCTTGAATTCTCTTACAAACTGGAACATTTTAAACTCTACAACACTTACACAGGAAATTGCAATAATATTAAATACTATTAAATAATTTTTATATTCATAAAAGAAGCACACCTGAACAAAACAGTGCAACAAAAACGATGGTCCTTGATAACCAGCTAACTGCGTTTGACGCGTATACTTATTTACGCATACTTATTTACGCGTACAATTATTTCAACGATAAATTATTTATTATTTGAAATAAACACATGATTCTTCATCTCGCTTTAGCTTCTGGTTAGAATATACTATAGGTGCATTTGGCTTGCATTAGATGAGTATACACTTCATTATTCGATTCCATTGCGGACGTTATCAGAGATTTCTAAAATAAAATTCCACTGTTAACAGGTTAAACGTAATTTAAAGGAAAAAGATATTTCCCAAACATCCTCTAAACCGTCGCATCGCTGACATTGATTTATAAACGCACAGCACTCCTTTTATCGTTCGAATTCGTGTTGCTTGTGTCGCGAGGTATCCGATGACTTCAAAGGCATCGATCGGTACCGTTTCTTTTTTCGTTGATCCGGCCACGCTGGCCGCAGCGAAACAATATTCCACGAACGTACTGTGGAAAACAATGATTTATTCGCGTCCAGGCTTTGTTCCATACGTGACACGGTGTTCCGTGTGAAAGTTCTTTTAACGAGGGACATTGTTCTACCCGAGGCGTCGGCAGCTAAAACGCTCGAAGCATGCACCACGGCGTCCGCGGCTTTTAAACGATAAGATACCGTTTACCATACGTGCACGCGGACGCGTCTCATATATGCAGCGGGGAACACGTGGTGTGACCCATTAATACGCACCGCGGGCTCGCCCGTCGCTGCATGTGCATCGGTGAGCAGCGCGCGGCAGACGCACTGGCGCTGTGCGTTCTCCCGGCGAAACCAGATCGATACACGAACTGCAGCTTCGATAGAAATTTTCGAAACGAACAAAACGAATCGCAGGCAAAGGAAAATTATCTGTGGATTGAAACTGGATTCACATGTAGCAATTTGTTACGAAACCTGCTGGTTTTTCGCTACACGTTCTGCGAATTCCCCGGGAGTGCTTCGCCTATCGTCGTATCCTTAGATTCTTGTTTCTTTTTGAATTATGTCACCGTGAAGGGAAATATTAACATGGAAAAGCAGCCCGGAGGCTCGCAGTGTGAGAACGATTCTGCAACATTTCCTTTGGAAAAAGGTAACGGTTTTCTCGGAATCAACTTCTTTCGCGTAGGTTTCCTTCCGTTTCTGATCGTTTATAGTTGAATGCATGTATTAATGAAATATTGTATATTTTTTATTTATGCAACACTACCTATCAAAGGACACCTTTTAAAATTATGTTTTAACATTATTTCCTACTTTTATATCCGGAAAGAAGTGAACTAGAGAAAATTGAAAAATCAATCGTGGAATGTTTATTAATCTCAGAGAACAGTTTCAACTTAAAATTTTAAACGCTGCTCTTCGACTGGTCAATGAAAATAATGTTAACTTCTTGCTCTATGACTTATTTCTCAACTATGCCCGATATAACTGATTTATCGTTAATAATTTATTAAGAAAACAAACAATTTTAATGGTTATTCTATGTCTACTCCAAAGGTTAACGAACTATTGAACAAGTAATATTTCATTTACATTCAAGCAAAATAAATAACATTCAGATTTGTCGAATTCTGTTCCAAATTTTCTTCACGAGTCGGAGACGTTATTGTATATCGACAACTCCATTTGATGAGTATACAAGTCATCTTAAAGGTGGAAATGATACTAATTCTTTCAACGACGAATTATGTATTTTCTTAGATAAACATGTTCTTCTTCTTTGTTTTGCTACTGATTTTTCATTCAAATATACCCCAGCTGCATTCGTCCTGCGTCTGACGAGTGAACGCTTCACTTTTTATTTTATCGCGTACAAAACCAGAGATCTTTCAAGCTAAATTCCACAGTTAACAGATTGAAACACAATCCTTCCATACAATAACAGTTTTGAATACAAGTCAATAAACCTCAGTGTGAATATCCATATCACCTATTAGAATCATAAGAAAGTCGAAGGTTCCCAGAGGCCGGCCGGCGCTTGCGTCATCGGCATAAGAATAATTGCAGCAAGAAAAATTCCTTTTCTGTCAACCCGAAATTGTCGAGTATTACAAAACGGCCGATCGTGACGGAACCGAGCGCGCATTTTTCATCGGCTGACCCGCGTTGCGCGTACGGCCGAAAACACTTTCTCGTCATCAAGAATGAAGACCGATGATCGAGCGGCGTGACGGTCCGTTGATTACGTTTGACGGGGCGGCTCGGTTGCTCTTCCAGCTTTCTATCGGCCGTCGACGGAAATTACACGTTGCGCGCTCCCTTGTGTTGCGAGGCCCACGCCGCGCCGCGTGTAATCGCGTTACGCTTCTGCCTCGCCATCGGGAAGATCCATTACGCGTAACCGGGCATCGGAATGAAACGGTGTAATCAAACAAACGCGGTCGATCGCGGGGCTCGTAACACATTCGGGAATTGATGCGTCGCGGCCCCTGAATCGGAGCCCGTCAGTGAAGCTCGCCCATTGAAACGGTTTTTGCGTAATGCCGCAGCTGAAGGCGCGCTTCTTTCGCTGTTACGACGAGAGCAGCGAATTACTCCTGAAACGAATGAATACGTACCACGACCTGCGAATTAGTCTACTGATGTTGTACCCTGGATCAGCGTGATCGCCTTCCATCTGGCCCTTTCCTTCAATTATAGTTGTTAAGAATAGAATTGGCAACGACAGACATCTGTGGACTCGATTGGATGGGACTGTGATCTATTAAGGAAAACGGATCTCGATTTATATGAGAATATTTACAAAATATGTTAATGTCGTTTCTCATAGTGTCCTGAGGTCTTGTAGCAAAAAGACATTGTGTTTAGCTATTGTCTTAGGTAAATAGAAACTGACTTATTATTCCATTATAAAAGCAACTATTTTCTTTCTTTTTGGTCCCGTGCTTGCGTTGGGATAGTGGTTCTTGTAAATATTTTTCGTGATACTTTGTGAAAGTGTGATACAGTAATGATTTGGTGAGCTTTATTATTTTATGTATGTCGTTTTTAAGTTTATTTTTTATTATATTTAATTTGTATTATTTGAAAATGGTTTGGGTGGTAATTGTTGGTTTGAATTTAATTGTTACCTGAAGTGGATGAAATGTAATTCGAATTGTAGAAAACAATAACTTTAACATGTCAACTGTTTCTGGTGTTAATTTTAAGTGAAAATTTTAGTTTTCACTGGGACATACGTAATTGATAAAATAATTTGTTTATATTAGAAGAAACATTATTGATTTTGACTGGTACATTCGTTTTGTGCAAATGTATATCGTGAATTCATCTAGTGGTGCAATTTGATTGGTCATTACATATGTATATAATCGAAGGCAAAGACAAATAGTTAATTTGATTAAGTGTGAATGAAATTTAACGAAACTGGTTCTATTAATACATAATAAAATTTCATTTACCATACATCTTCATTATGCATACATTATTCAAAGAATAATGAAAATTGATGTCCACATTTGTACATCTCAATTATGTTTAACAAACAAGTCAGTTAAAACTGACTGTTACGAATAGCGACTTTTTTTTCTCGCCTGTATAATGTTCCTTTACTGAAATCTTTTATTCGAAAACTTGTCGGATTAACGAACAGTGTCCACAGGACGAAGTGGAAGTATCATTTTGCCTTGGTAATATTAAGATATACATTCCAGTCACATTTTGTTTTACGAGGTATATAGACAGTCGGTTTACGAGTCTCCTAAATAGTACGTTATAATTGATAGCTTAGCCGTATCATGCTAATGCATGGAAAACACACGTATGTATGCAACGCGAAATAACGGTTAACATAATAATGAGTAACGACTAATTTAACATAATTAAACGCAAGCATCGCTTGAATTGCGCGCGACGTGCGGCGACGTGAATTTTACGAATATTACATTATCATAAAACGCTGTTGAAAGTCCACCTAGGTGACAGAAATCGTTAGAGTTCAATTACTTCGGCTTTAATGCGCCTCACTATCTCTTCATTACCGAATAGCTTCAGATTTTTCGCCGCATTTTATTACATTCTGTAATTTATTGCATTTAGAAAATCTATGGAAATGCAACGGCGACGAAAGAAAATGTCATTGACTTCTTAGCACACTGTTCTCGCAGATTCGATTATAGTCTTTAACACGTTCACGCCGGCGCTTTTTCCGTATATGACGTTTTATATTAGCTATGTACCATCGGTGGCAGACGCCGGCGTGAACGTGTTAATGTTTGGCCTGACGAGTGTTCCATGTAATTAACAGATATTTTTAAAACCACACTTTTATCGCAGTATTTTGTATTGTAAACTGAACAAACGACATTACTTGAAAATATACAATATGTTATCTTGAGTTTGGGACATTTTATTCACATCACTATCAAACTTTAAACTCAACATTCTCAATGATATTCAAACATTTATATCAATTAGTCAAACACAATTTATATATCTTATAAATTTGGCGCACATATAGAATGAAATTTATTGTTCCTGTGCTTTTCGAAAAATACTCTGTTTATGAAACACTAAATAATTTCGAAAACATGATAGTCACTGATATTAATCCTCTCACATTCTTTCCATCCTTTCCAATTCAATCACGCTTTCAGTCTTTCAGCCTTATTATCTTTGTTTATTCTTTTTCAATCTAGTTGAAATCCTATCTTTTCCAAGCCATGTTTGAATTTGAGGAAAGTAAATAAAAGCCGTAACTAGGGTACATCTTCCTACTGTTCCAATAATATTCCAAGTGGGTAGACAACTTTGAGTACCGCAATCGAGATAATTTGATAGAATGTATCGCGAACGGCCACTGATTTACCAACACTTTCCAAAGTTTGTTATAAACAAAAGCGAAAAAGCAATCAGGGACACTCCCATTCGATACCAGTCGAAGACAGAATCCGATGGAAGTATAACTTCAGATCTGTCAGTACACTTTCATCGAAGTTCCGGTTTGATGCGGCCCCACGCGCACACCGTAATCGTCACACTGCCGTTTTATAGTCGGAATAACAATAAAATATCGTGGTATGACAACTGGTGAAAATTTATCGGTCAAATTTTTCCCCCTATCTCCCGGTCCAGCAGTGTTCGATCTCAGAATTTCTTGGGGCGAGAAATATTTTTAAAAGACAATCCTCCGCGTATCGTACCGAGCGATCGCGATCTCGTCTGTGATACTGGCCGAGAAATCGCTTTCGAATGATGCCAACCAGCGGTCAAAAAAGGTAATCTCATCTTTAGAAGAAACTGTAGTCCTGGAATTGAATAATTTATAATTTCATGTCGTTCGTACTGTTTTGTAGCAGTTCATTTGTGAAATTAGATTTGATAACAATTTTCCAAGTATAAATAGAACGTTGTATCTACGTGTTTGAACATGTCCCTTCGGTTACCTCTTTTTTTCCCATCAACGAAATGGCGCGGCGTTTGCCGTTCGGAATTCAGATTGCATCCGCGTTCATTCAATTTTCCTGGAGTGCGAATAAAGGGTTTGTATTTCACGTGACAGGTGCGGGGAAAAATGATAGAACGAGAGAAACGATCAGGATATCCAGGTTCCCTTTGAAATTCGTTTATCATCGTTGCAGTACTCGTCCCTCTTTTTATTGTTACTCACGGCGTGAATAAACGTGTGATACGTTCGTTCGGTTCGCTGGTTAACGATATAATGAAACGCCGCTGTAACATCCGATGGATTTCTATTCGCGTATGAATCGCGATTTCACTTTATTTTTCTGGATTAGTCAGCGTTCGGAGTATTCCGTGACCGACCTTTTTTTATTTTAGAGTTCAAAGTTCGTTGATCAAGTTTCTGTAGCCGTTTCGCTTTGTTTTGCAACGCAAGCAAACAATTTTTTCCAAGCAAAGGTAGTCCCCGACTCTCATACATTTTTGTTTCCTACGAATTAAACTGAAATTTATCTTCATTTTCAATTGTTATTTCATTCAGTAAAACGAGCAGTAAAGTATCTTATACTTCTAAGTCTCTTTCTTTCCATTTTTAATATTTTTAAATATTCATATTCGTGCATTACTATTGAAATTACAAATTGACAATATTCAAAATCAGATGCACTAATGAACTCTAAGAAGTCAAACATTATATCAAACTTCAAAAAACCAAAAATGTTATAAGTACATCAAATTCTCCATCTAAATATTAGGTAACATTAGAAACACATGTCTCGATAAAAAATAAAAAATCAGTATGCTAATTGGTAAATAAATAAGTAGTTGATTAAGGAACGGTGCAATAAACGATTACATCTCGAGATACAGGTGAAAAAAAGATCGATACCCGAACGAAATCTTTTCTCAAGCCTGAACGTAAAATTTGTAAGCGAGTCACAGCCTCGTCTAAACTGTTACGACACGTCAAACGCATTCCGCGGAGGAACATGCGTTGGACAGTGAACACTTATTCCGTCGTGTGGAAACATTAATCTTCCATGTTCGGGAAAGAACGCACCGGGCGACTGGAACAATCGGACGGTGGCCGGTCTCGGCCGGTTTCGCGGAGGATCATATCGTTCCACGCAGGGTGCGCAGCGCAAGAAAATCCGTAGACGTTCGTTGCACTTGTTCTAAATCTCGGAACGAAACTGGAACGCGATTTACTCCGGGGACGTCGAGGACAGCGTCATCCTCGATCCGCTCGTTCTCGATCCCCTGAAACACGTCGCGACGAGAGAGCCAGTTCTGCGGACATGATGTTCGTTTACGCAATCTACCAAGCGCGTTTCAAATTGCCAGGTCTGGTCAGGGTAAGGATGAATCCACTTTTTGACTAACCCCTTGTCATTGATAATTTACTGAAATACAAAGAAAACTGTTTTAAATACAAAAAAGAATGTCCTAATTCATCTATATCCAGCTTTACTTCAGGCTATAATAATAAATAGTAGAAAAATAATATTTAATTCGAACTTAAGATTATTGTCTCGATGTTATATGGCAAGGAGTTAACTGTTTTATGACTAACCTTTGAATAACACGGTTAATTGGTTTCCTGTTATATGAAACTTGGAAGTTATGTAAATGTGTTCCGTGTTATTGAAAATCGTGTTCTTGTATACTCATTTATTTATAAATGGATACTCGGTTCGAAATTTTTATTTGGAAAGCAATAATTATTTCACTTTTAAAGGAAACATAACTTTCAGTGTTTAGTACTGTAAGAGAGATTATTTAAATTATTATGTACACGCATTTTATCAATTACTAATTCATTATATTAATATAGTGTAATTTGATTTATATAATATTCTTTCGTGTTTGCGTAATGTTACGTTATAAGAAATAAAATTCCATGAAATCTTTGTACAAGTCTAATAACACAATAAATTTTTCTTCTATATTTCTCAATATAATAAGTCCAATAATAACCCTGAAACGTAGTAACGTACAAAATGAACGTCATTAATAGAGATTTTCCACGCTTGATCAGGAAGCTACAACTAAATTTACCGTCTCGAAGTGATACTGCGTCAGGCTAGTTTATCTGCGTACGCAAAAAAAAAATACCGAAAACGTCGAAGCACTTTACGTTAAGTGAGATTTCGTTTAAAAAGTTTATTCAACTTTGTATCCTTATGCGCGCACAGGAGCGGCGTTAATGAGCGAAAGTGGATACATAGAAATCATTTTTACGACCACGTCGCCTGTCTTGTATATTAGAGACATTTATTAAATGCCACACGCCGCAAATAAACGTTCAAAAAGTGATTAAACTTTTTATAGTTATGGCCTTGTAAAACTGTTTACCTCGTCAAGGTTGAATGTCATCCGAAGATGTCCGCTTATCGGATTAAACTGGCATTTTTCTTCTTTTTCGAATCGCTCGATCCCCAACAATCGGATTAACCGTCATCCCCGAACTCGTTTGTCCCATCAACGGGAAACGTGATTCCGATCACGTCGAGGGCGAGGTCCGACGAAATCGAAACGATTATCAAATTTCAACCGCTTGTGCAACGTCCACGCGACGTTCGCGAAGAAACGGCTTTCGTCGACGGAAAGAGGAGAAAAAAGGATCGTTACGAGTCTCGATGAAGATCATCGGTGTCCCTAGGGAGCGAATAACGTCCCAGTTTCCAGAAACGATCGCGTGGTTCTGTCGTTCGTGTCGCCGTAAAAGGAAAAAGATTTCTTAATTGAAATGTATGGCTCATTACCGACGCGAGCGGATCGGCCGAAGTATCTCGGAGAAAGTACAAATGAAAATATAATTGATTAGGAGAGCATAGAACGTGATAAATCTTAAGTGGCCGGATGCGAGTCATTGGCAAATAGAATTAATACCTAATATTCTTTCAGCAGTTCTCCGAGTAATTTGTCTTTCTTGTTTTCTCCAATATCGGCGCGCACAAATTAAGGACACGATTTTCTTGGAGTGTTTAGCTTTTGACTTATCGTTGCTCTCGCAATTTTTACGTTTATCGTATATTCCTCCATCGTCATGTGTTTCTCTTTTAGTTTATTTCGAGCTTTCGTGATGAGTCAGTCTTCACGCGATTGTAAAGCGTACAACGATACGTGTTAAATAAATCGAGGAAAGTAGATTTATCCCGCAGACATTCACCTCGGTGTTATCTCGCTGATATTTATCAAGTATGCCTAAATGAAATACAGCGCGATTACACGGTAAAAAAATACACATTTATCTCGAGGCACGTGAAAGCTCCTATGCCTCCGAAGATCAAACTGTTGGACGCGAAGCTTCGGTTTCCACGAGGTTACGGGCACTTAGCGGCGCAGTCGCTTCCAGGGTTAACGGCTCGGGGAAAGAAGTTTCCGCAGTTACATTGATGTTCCGTGCGGAGAAAGTACAATATTATGAAAATAAATAAATGAATCCTCCATGTTTACTACGTTCGACGGCTAGATCGAATCCACAAAAATCCCGCGTAATCTCCGAAGTTTCCTTCGAATTAATCGCGGCGGATGCGCAGCGCGGTGAAACACCGCCAGCGATCGCCGAGTTAACGACAATATAAACGTCTCGCGGGCTTTGATAAACACGCTAACGAAGGCGCTAAATTTAACCGTGAAAGTAAATAAATTGCTCTAATCGTTCGTCCGGAGGTGTCGGGGCCGGAAAAATTTGATTTTCTCTAGCCGGGGCAGGCCGTTCTTATTTTTTTCGCGATTTTTCTGCGGCCCGACGCTGATGACACGGCCTCTGGGAAAATCCTCCCGGCACGGGAAACTAATGACGCGGGGAACGATCAGTGTCATTAGCGGCTACGCTGTTCCTGCGCTGGGAACATTAATAAAAACGATAATGGACCGGTCGACGTTGTATATTGGTGACTTTGATGCGGCTCTCGTGAGCGGTCCGCTTCACGACCGGATTCTTCTTCTTCTTCTTCCTCCGAACAACGTCTCCGATATTTCTTTATTAATTTTTCTTGGCCGCGTGCCGATGCTCGCCTGTAAGGAGGACGATTCGGCACGACACACGGTGAAATCACGACGACATCGAAAGGTCAGTTCTACCTTGACTATCTTGTCTACCCGTTGCAGTGTTTCTAATTAATTCGTTTGCGCTTGAATTGTTTCGCCTCCGATATGTTCCATCGCGACGAAGTTTCACTGGATATCGTGCACCTGGAGTACTCTTTTCACTTATTTTAATTTAGCGCGAGATCGGTTTTATTATTCTTGTGTCATGTTGTGTGGTGTCATTCCATTTTATTCGTTTAAAGAGAGAGGAAGACTTTATGGTTTTGAAAGGAAGTTCGGTTGCTTTGGAAACATTATTTCGTTTGAATGCTAACGTTATAGATAGTTGCGTCGGTTGCTAATAGTGTATTATAAGGAAAACGATAAGAAAGGCATTTGGAGGTGCTAAAAGTTTATATGTGTTACATCGTTATGGAGAAAAAATGTTATTAGTCAAACCATTAGAAACTCTTGGCACTTGCTGATAGATTTTCTTGGACATCTGTTAGCTTCTCTAAATTTGCTTTCATATTTCCTAATCGTTTCTCTCTATTCATATAATTTAATATATATATATATATTAAAATACTCCAAAATTCAGAGTTTAACAATATACTATGTCGCTGCATAAAGATGTCACAATAAAACTAAATGCATAACTATTTTCATTATTTACTTTATATCATTCTCTAAAAGGTTTCTTTGATCTTAGTGTCTAAAACAGGTCGCAATGAAAATTAGACTAGCAGTTCTTTAACATAATGCATCTTTCCCTCTCGTATTTCTACTTTTTCCCCATTTGATTCCTTTCATCGTACACTGCATTGCAAATACCAAAACCTACCACGTTTTCAGCGATGCCTGCAATGTTTTTCAAAGTTTGATTACAAGAAGACACCTAAACACCAAGCTACTATAGACGTTGAATAGTCTTCGGAGCATAAACCAGTCTGTTCAAACGGTGAGAGCAAAAAAGGGGTTAGGTTTGTGGTGAACGTAGCAAATGAATGGCTGAATGAAACATTCGACGTCTGTCGGCGATTTGCTAATGATTACACGGCGCAGTCGGTCAGCAGATGAAGAAGCCGCCACGATGCGTCGACGAAGAGAGAAGGCGAGTGTTGTCGGCCCAAATAAATTATACAGCTCGGATCGAAAGACTCGAATCTCATGTTGCTAATTTTTCCTCGACTCGAATACCTTTGTCACGGTTGACGATTGAATTAACTCGTAATGAAGTTCGACTTCGAAGCGTGGTGACTTCGAAGCGAGGCAACTTCAAAAAGTGGACATCAACTTTTTCGCAAGACTGTAAGATGAGCATCATTAATATCGATGATAAGATTTGTAGCACAGAGAGCGAAAGTCTTTTGGAACTCTTATTGGAAGAAGTGTTAAGGCGCAGGATTCTGAAAGTCTCAGAAAATGTATTCATTCATCATTACCATGCTACGATAAAGATTCTTTCACGAATTAATGGATCGACGAAGCTTTAGAATTTCTTCGCCAATCGTTTCAGTTACGATAAATTGCCACCTTTTAGCTGTTGACACCCTACTGTGAAATGCTTGGTGCCTAACGTTTATTGGCTCATTTGAAGGGATAATTGAACTTCAAATCCACTGTAAAGTGCAATACCAAGTTTCTATCTTCTTCACATTAAATGTAGATCGAAAACTAAATTGTGTCAATTTTATAATATTTTTTTCGTTTGTTGTGGACTGGTTGTCAATTCCACATGTGGCATAACATAATCGGTGAAGTTCGTATCGTTTTTCGAGCAATTAATTTTTATATCTGAAAAAACCAGAGCTGTCGTTCAATAGGAATTGTGAAAATTATTTTTCATGAAACTTTTAATCAGTAGTCTGAAAAGTGTATATTTCATACTGCGAATAAATTCCGTTTAACAATTTTCTTCGCCTTCGAGCTCGAAAAGTTACTGATTTTCGGTTTATTTCATTTATGCACCCAAATAGTGAACGTACTAAAAAGAAGGTACATAAATTAAACAACTCTCTCCATCATCTAAAAAAACATAAATATTGTCTAAATACTTACATGCCGATGATTGCATATTTCACGTTTAAAGAACAAAATTATCGCAGCCAACTAGCCTATCGTGATCCTTTTACAGAAAATATTGTAATGAGGATAATGGTAGTTGCTCAGGTCTCACCACGAGGAGGTTGCTGCGAGTGGAGACCTAGGGAGGTGGATGGAAATTGAATTCGATCGACCTCCCTTTCTAATTCTAAATATTATTTTTAACGCACTTATTGGTATCGCACTTATTACTATCGCACCTAATAATACTCCCACGGCGGCTGTCTTCTTTCTTGAGCCTGAAATGATGGAGTATCTCACGGCGGATGATCGACGTCTTCTTTCGCACACTGATTTCTGACTTAGTTTAAACGCAGCGCATAACTTATATTATACAATCAGCGCAGTATAGGGAGTGAAGCAAGGAAGAAGTCCTTGATTCGAGCATGAGGCGAATCAGAGAAGAAGTCTTTAATTCAACAAAAGCAAAATGAGGGGATACAGTCTTAATTCTAACATAGTTACGCCTTATAAAACTACGCATTGGTCGCAGATAGGCCGAGCAATTATCGGGCTAAGAAGCAAAGGGAGCGAATCAAGAAAGAAGTTCTTAATTCAACAACTGGGAAAATCAGAGAAGAAGTCTCTGATTAAAAAGGAGGGTGACGCAGAGCAAACCGTGATCAGATCATCCAGAACCACAGTTCCGAATTACGATATCTAGGACCCTGAGAAGCAGGGTCCTAGGAAGAGCTGCCGTGAGTCGTTGGCGCGAGCACCACCCGCCTTACGGCGCGACAGTCATGATTTTTCGAGTCAGAACATCGATTTACGCGGACGGCAGAACTGACTGGAGTCACACGGTCCGATGCACTCGCAAGCATGGTCAAGTGAATCGGAGACAATGGAAACAGGCGAAAGTAGTGAATGAAGCTAAAGAATAACTACTCGACATATTTTACACAAATTCGCAGCCATTGGCCTAACATCATCCTCGATAGGAACTACTCTATCGGCGATGGTACTAGTTTCCAAGTCAACCACGAGGAGGTTGCTGTGAGGGACCTACTTATACTTTAAAATTTAACCCGTTGCCGTGTAATTGAAATGGAAACCCTCAGACAACACTTTAGTCGAAGCAAGTTTCTATCCAAACTCTGTCAGTAATTTATCAGAACTGTCCACGGCTGCCACGGTCTCCACCTTATATGGAAACTTCCCCTTCCTAAGGATGAGCCCGATTGGCTTTTCGACGATTGGTAGAAGTCCCGAAAAGAAGCTTCCACCAATCAGGTAATTTTACAACTACCCGCCTACTCTTTGCGCTCTTAGCGTGCTTCTTCGGAGCAAGGGTAGTTTTCGAGTCCAGCCTAAGGGCGGCGCACAATCTTGAGCCCACTTTTTGTTCCTTCGTTGAAATTTTTCTAAGAGTTCTTGTTTCGTAGATAAATAATCCCAACAAGTTAAAAGTACAATGAATCAGTACCCGTTGAATTCTACCGAAACCACCTTAACTATTTAACCATACACTACACGTACACAAAGTACCATTTCGTACTTCGTTGCGCAAAGACATTGTACCTACACCCTGTTACAAAGATCGGTCGCGTGTTGTTCAAGGACCCCAGGAATTGTCCCCCCGAAAGCGGTTCTCATTACGACATGCGGCTCGTTGCGATCAAGTAAACACGCGGCTTTTTAATCGCGGCATAATTTACGGCCTCGTATAAGTCCGATCATTGGCTGGCGTGTTCGCGGCGAGCGTGTTAAATAACATTTATGTTAATGGGCATAGGTGAGCCAATATCCTTCGAGAGAGGTTAAGATATTGCCGTTTCGTAACGGCGTCGACATTGTAGGCGTTTCCTATAATGGCACCATGCCTGGATATCTCTATTTGTGACTGAGCAAAGGCGGAAACGTGCATACTCGGAAGAAAAAAGAAAAAGTTGCGGGAGTCGTGAGTACGCCAATAGCCGCCGACGAACGTGCCGGGCCGCGGACCCTAATGGCGGCCGGAACAATGGTGTGTTTGAAATTTTATCCTTCGACCAGCGAGAACCGTTATGAATCACGTGTAATCGTGATTTAATAACTGTACGCGACACATTCGCGGTTCCCTTCTAATTCTCCTCTCGATAAACGTTTTTCTATAAATTATATCAACGTGATTTTTCCCTGTCCACCGCGTGGCAGGTGTGCGATACCCTTGGTATGGTAGAATTATCCAAGTTTACTGTTCATTCGGGCTCACTGTTCGACAGTCAGGTCACCTACGTACGTATTACCGTTCGCAAGTATTTGATCCCTTTGCTCGAACGTAGAATGAATATCGAATTTGTATAACTGATATATGAATGTATTAGATTCCGGTACACGATTAAAATCCTATAAGTGTATTAAAATTATTAAATGTTTCGTTTAGAATATCAACATATCAAGCTTACCTTTACATTAAAGCTAACGATCGATGGTAATTCAGCATTAGCGATGAACGTATTGAATATTAAATATTTCGTTCATTTACGCATTCACTTCGTTGAGCTGTGGAGTTAATAATTCAAGATAATACAGTGTTAGCAATAAACACACTGATTTCACTGACATTAATGTTTTTATCTGAATCTCATTACAAACGTTACATTCGAATATATCTACGAAATGTTCTCCTATTTTACGCACTGATAATAGGGAAATATTTGCATTTCCCTATTCAAGTGGCTTTACTGAATCAATTTTCGTATTTACAATTTGTGTGTGCACTTTTATCAAATCGTAATCACTAATAATTAACACGTATTTATCTTCTGTTACTCAAGTGGTTTTACTAAATTAATTTTCATATTTACAACGTTTAATGCAATTTAACTGAATTTTATCTGAAACTCAATGTACGTGCAATGTTTCCGCGGAGGCATGCGGAAACGGTTATGAATCGTCTTGATTGGGATTGCATGTAACCTCCAACAGATGCACGCCTACTATCGCGGTCACTGTTTCCATTCTAATATTCTTCATCCATAACGTGGACCCTGGAACATTCATCAAACGAGTATTTTATGTGAAAGCTTGGCCCGCGAGCTTTTAGCGACCGTTCTTCCTGCCCGAGATACAGCCATGGTAACAAAGTGATTAGAGGAGCACCTCCCGCGGAATGTTCTCGCGTGGGTTGACTAGTTATGATAACTGTAATCAGCCGGGAGAACGGGTCGCGGGGTGAAGCTTGACGATTGAATAGAATGGTCTTTGATGCAGGCACAATGATGCGATTCTTGAGAGACAGTGTAATAATGCCGATGAAAGGTATTGACACGTTCGAAGCAGGTGTTGATTACTTTTACACTGGCGAAACATTGATTTCTGCTGTCGTGCCGCTATTAGATGAACTCTAAATGATAGAGTTTTAAGGTTGCAGTAACTTCTTTTTAATCTTCTAGCTGTAAGGCAATAATAACCTTCTTTTATCGGGGTTTTATTTTATCCGTTTAATCCCGTTGCGATGCTCAGGTTATCTACACATCTGAAATATTATTGAAAAATAGGTTGAAGACTCATTAAATAAAAATAATGTAAAAACACGCAGATTAGTAACAATTTTCTTTTACTTTTTCAATTTCTACGTTATCCTTGAAATAAGAAATCTATTGATTATGTAGGAGTAAAATGATAGTTGGAATATCTGAGTTACATATTTAAGAACTGTCAATGTCACACGTTTCACAGGAATTACATTTAGTGGTCGTGTGTTATATAAACAATTTCAATAATAATCCGTGTATGTGCCGGTTATATTGCTACTTACCACATGTCAATAACAGTCAACGTTCTATACACTATTGATAAGGGAAGATTATTGATCGAACTGGGTGTACTAACATAACATGTTCTTGACAAGATCCGTCAAAGGATTATAACTACGTAACAGCTATTGATAGTTGTGCATACACGTTGAAAGCTTTGAAAACACTGTAGCACTTGTAGTTCAGAAACTAAAAAGACCCTACTGGTAAGAAAATATTTCGATTCGTTATTTAAAACAAGTAAAAAGTATGTAAATATATTTACGTCTTGTTATAAAAATATTTATAATTAGGACATTAATAAAGTAACTAATTTACTATCATGTCTACTAAGTCTATTTCATCATTATAAAATTAATTATTTAGTTTGATGGAAACAAATAGTTCATATTATTAGAATAAAATTTGTTATTGGTGTCCAACATCGTATTTATTCATGCATATTGAATAATTAAATAAACAATAGACAGATTATTTTAAATGTATACGCTTAAGAGTTTTTCAATAACTTACAGTCTATATTATTTTATTCCGCAATCTCTAACGATAAAATAGATGTTAAATGGTAAAAGGAACAGTCTACTACGACCCTTCCCTTACTTTCAATGAAATTTCAAGACCTCGATAAAAATAAAATTCTCGTTATGTGGTTGCCAGTTCGTATCGCAATAACCAGCTTGACGATTAATCATCGATCACGAGCTTCCCATAGTTCCAACATCAGTACTGCGTTGCCTGAAGCTGGCAACCAGCTTACGTGGGACAAGGGAATAATAACTATTAAAGAGCCGGCTATCGGATTCTTATCGGTGACTAATCTGTTCTCTCGTGCATTTATCTTTCTACTGGTTTAAACAATCGCGTCCGACCGCTAATTTGTAACGATGAATTGTCTTGGCGAAGTATCAGTAAGTGCAATCGTTTAGCTCTAACTGATCCTGGTAATTGTGTTAGAGGAATATCGAAGTTTAACAATTAAATCTATTTAAATATATTTTCAAATATTACTTAATGTCGTATTGAAGCCTCCTTTTATTATGTATGAAACATTTTGAATTATGTTTATTCTGAAGCTATCAAGACCTATTTTAGAATCATTAAAAAGAAAACTAAAACGAAATCGATATGAATCCTCTATTTAAAGATTGTAATTTTCCATTGGAAAGAAATCAAAGGCACATTACCTTCTAATAATATCTACCATTATCTCTCCATTCATTTAATCTAAACGCCATTAAAACATCATTAGAAAAGTGACGTATCAATCAAGCAACAAGAATCAAACTGTTTTCAATTATTCAAGTGATCCCTACACAAACATTAATTCACAAAAATCATTAGAAAAACACGATAAATCAATCCTCCAAGCTGCATCCCAAACAAACTCGCATAAAAATCGAAATTTCACCGAAGCGCGACAGAATTGATTTCACCTGACGAACTCATAACCCGCGCGACCGTTTTCGTCGAGACACCTAGAGGCGGAAAAAGCCTCGACCCATCAATCCTCGCAGCGGGAATTGCAATCGATATCGCGCGCGGGTCTTGGGCAAACTGTATCAATGTTCGTTAAGCTTAACTCGCTTCAATCGAATTCCCGAGTTGCTTAAAGGCGCGACTCGGAATGCAATTTTGAAGAAGCGGCATGGCCACATGGTGTCCCGAGCAGCGGACCTAAATTGCATGAATTATTCCCACCCGCTTTCAATTATAATATCGTATCGCTCCATCGGCGATGATCAATGCAAATAAAAGACACCCTTTCAACGGGAACAAGGATCCGCAATGAATGATATCGCGTTCTGGCCGTCGAGGAAAAATCTCGGGATCCACCGCGACCGATTTTTCAGGCTGATCGTGGGTTCGATCGCCGGCTGTTGGCCCGTATTGAAGCTTCCCTCTAATAGGTGTTCGTGCACGAATAATGTTCACTGTTTGATTAATGACCGGGACCAGCGTATCAGCGTCGCGGTATCTCGCTAGATGGAATCACAATTCCACCTAGCCGGAATAGGTTTAATCAACCTTTTCATTGCCGGTGGTTATAGCGCGTTTGATAGATCGCCGCTACGCTGAAGGTGACGACGATCTTTCAGTCGTTGCTCTCTACTGTGAATCGTGAGTCGGTGGAATCGGCTTCGATTTATGTAATTTCTGATAATACTGAACCTTTACGGAACGAAGTTTTCTTGGCCTTTTACTCTGCAATTTGCGTCGACGTTACTGCATGTAATTGTGGCTTAATATGCTGCTTTAGTAATCTGAGAACATGCAGGTATCAGTCATTTCGTTTGATATTGATGGAATTCATTTCGATGTGTTGTATAATATAAGAAATAATAATTGGTGATAGTAGAAATTAGTGAAACACTTAGTCGTTGATATAAAATTGAATGTCTGGCCTGTTTCTACGCCGAATCGCGACAGGTAAATCAAGTATATTTAAAAATATTAAGAGATCAAACGGTAGTGACATTTAATGAAAATATTGTTGTGGAAAAGAGAGAAATGAGAAGAGTTTAAGATGAGCAATCAACGAAGAATGAGCAACCCGTGAAATCGAGGTGCATCGTAGTTTCTTTGCAACAATTCAAAGATTCTGTGGACTCAGTTAAACATCGCGCGATGCGATGATTAATGAACGCAGGAAGAATGTCTTTCAATTTTTTGTTCAATTTTCTCTCGTTACGAAACTTCTGGGTTTCTCTTGGAACTTTCAATCTTTTTTTTTTAAGAGAGTTGTGTCTTTTAAATTGATGATTTGAGTTCTGTCAAATGTGTTATTGCGATGGCTTATACATAAGCTACTGGCTAGAATATTTTTATTTATTGTTAAAGGACTGAATAATTATAGTGATGCAGCAGAATGTGTGGAGGAATATTTAATGAATCGTTATACAAAGTTGTATGGTAACTTTAAGCACCTGGAATATATTTATTCCTTGACTAGATAAATCGTCTTCGTATTAATGACAGTTTCTACTTATTTTATCTGCGTTTATGAATATATTTGAGTACACAGCATCTAACATATTGGCGTTTCATTAAATTATAAATATTTTTAATCAGTAATTAATTAGAAAGTGGAAAGCTTACAAAACATGTGAAATACAATTGCGGAAAGCAATAAAAGTTATATAGTTGATTCCATAGCAAATTCCTTTAACAAAACCGGTATTACTGTTCTAGCAGTCTAATAATTACATCAACACGAAAGAAATGATATTTCTGAACGTTGTGTAAAACAGTAATACATTCTATGATTCCTTGTAGCGCTAAAGCAGTAAAGGTAAAGTACATCTGCATTATAAATTCAACGATGGAACAATGTTATTTAGACAACGTCCATAGCAGAATAATAACGCAAGCGTAGGCGAATTCAATCGACAAAGAAATTATGATTTCTTCCGAGAAAATCTCTTTTCCATCCTTTGATTGTATCGCAATATGAATATCGTCTCAAGATGCTGCGCATCTCGACTTAATACCAGCAGACCAACAAATCGAATTAGTACGTTAGATAACAAAATCACGACTACAAACAGCGGAGGAAATGTCGAAGTAATAACTCTGAACGACATAGCTTCCGGAACATTTTACTTATTAAAACATTAATATTGAAATATGAAATACCAAAAATTCTGATTATATTAAGCATTGAAAATATGGAGTGATCAAAATTCTATCCCAACGGTATTCGAGTAAATATAAATGCGCCTTCATTACATCCTCTGATATGGAACGTTACTTTTCAACATATACATTAATATTAATCAATAAGCACGAACAACTGAATTTTATAAGTGTACAGAAATTACTTCTAACTTTTGAATTCTAAGAAAACAAACGCTGGTAGCGTTAACGTCTTGCTCTAAAGAGACGTACCACGTACGTCGAGATGTGTTTATTCCAAAATTGCCAATGACGTCTTGTACATATTAATAGTCTCGTCGCATTACACATACTAGATTCTTTTGAAATTCATCGTTCCACGCAAAATGATTAATAAACAAAATTAGTGTACATATCTGCGTGAAATAGTTAAAAACAAAACTCTTCCCGCAATACTTTGCCAAATCTCTGAATTAATTTCCAGCGCGAGAAGTTGAATTCCTAGGTGTCGGGTTCGCAAGCAAGATGATGGCCCCTTCGACGGCCATCGCCGTTCGAAAAGACACGGGAGAAATGAAACCGGGTGGTATGTGCACGCGCGGTTAAATCGGTGGAGCGTATTTATAAAGCGGCCCATAATGAAGCAGTTATGATGCTGACAGGCCACCGACGCGAACCTGCTGTTCGATGAACGTCGCCTCGCGCCCTGGAAAATGAAAAATCGGGGCGAGCGCGCGCTTCGTTTCCAATTATTCCGCCCGGGCCGTGGCTGTAGAAAGTGATGTTTCTAATTTATGGAGTTATCCGACCGTTGGACAACGATCAATTAACCTCGATCGCCGGTTCAGAAAACCTGTTCGGTCCGCGCGACACTTGTTCGAGTTTTCTTGGCACGTTCACGCTAATCCAGCGGACGCGTTAACCACGCACGGTGATTCGGCTCCGAGGCATTTAATTGTTTAACTGGCCGTTGCGCAAGCGATCGTTAAACCGCGGAAGTTTATGGCGATTCGCATTTTTCTATACTGGTCTACGAATACGGAAAGTGATCAGCGATCGATTTCCTCTACGACAAGTTTGCACTAGATCTCGGGCCGGGTAGGGAATTTTAAGTGCGCCATAAAGGTACGAGATTCGATTCGGTTTTCTTTTTCTATATTACTTGTTGGCAATAGTTAGTCTTTTTGTTAGTTTTTGCCGGGATGGATGAAATTAAATGTGGTTTAAGTGTGCATACTGTGAACGTATGGAATTTCGTGGTTCTTTTTGGTAGATATCAGTTTTAATCGGAATTAAATTTTGTATATGAATTAATATACAAGTCTTATGTCAGTCGTATATGAGTTTCATATATATATGGAGTTCATTTTGATAATAAAATTAATAAAGCAAATGATATAAATGGTTTTTAAAAATTGTAGAAGTTATGAAATTTTTCATGTATATTTTTGTAAAATGTTGTAAGGTCTTTATTGTAAGGTGTAAATTATGAAAATGTTTGATTTATCGATATTAATGTTTGGTGGCAATAGATGCCTGGTCATAAATAATACCAGAATTGGATGTCGTAAGGATTTCTTTAACTTTAATTATGGAATTATGATATGTCAGATGGTCACATGAAAGGCGGTGTTAGGTTATTTCAAATTAATTATAGAAATCGTTATTTTCGCATTAGGAATTAATATTAGCATACTGTATATTACTATTTCAGATTACATTTTTTAATGTGTCTTTATTGAAGCTAATCAAAGTAATTGATTTTATCATAGTCCTCATGAGATTGCACATGTTTATGTATAACACATATATTTAGACATTAACGAACTAATTAAAAGAAATTGAAATTGAACAGAAATTTATTTAATCTATCAAGAATCCTATCAATTGTTAACGTTTTTTATTCTAGACAATTGGATTTCTTGTACATTATTCCGTTATTGCAAAGAAAACCTTATTCCACATAACATTTGTATTAACGCCCATACTTAAGCTAGTTAAATTATTCTTATTTAACTAAAAACGGTCATAATATTTGATTCCTTGCAAGAAAAAAGGACGGTAAATCCATTATCTGTACAAAAACTAAACCCTCGCACTATTTTTCTTAAAAATACTATTTTTCAAGTAAACACGATTTATCCTTATCAAGTTTAAAGGTGATCAACGACACCAGATAATACTTTTACAATATCCCATTTATTTATTCATATTTGTTTAAATACTCACAGCAACGCTAATTCCTAAAATACAGAAGGACCCTTTAAGGATCTATATCAAACTATCCAACACCCTCGAAAACTCAAAGCACCAAAAATCCCAATCTTTCAAACACAGTGTCCATAACCTCTCTTAACAACGTGCATTATTTCTGTTCACTAGGAGGAGATCGGCGAGATCATCGAATCAGCGCCGACGACGCCGCTGACAATCACGGACGAGCCGAAGTATCCTACGCAACCCCCAGTTGTCCAGCCACTAAGATATCCGAGCGACGTGTACGCGACGCGGCCGCTCCCGTCGAAGGGTTGCGCGTACCGCAGGCAGCCCCTGGCAGGCAGATGCTGCCCGGTAACGGACGACATAGGGGACTGGTCGAATAGCATCCTGGCGGAGCTGAACACGATCATCGCGAACGAGATCAACGAGCTGAGCAAGGAGAAATCGCGGCAGGAACAGCCGGACCGTTGTCGCCGGGACAACAAGGGGGACCAGAGAATCGTGCAGTACAAGGAGCTGTTGAACGAGTTCGGCATATCGGACAGCGAGAGTTCCGCGGGAAGCTCGTGCGAGACGGGCACCGATCGATCATCCGGCCGGCGGAACAAGGAGGGCCGCGATCGACGAAATGGAAAGTTGTTCGCCGACGGGTCGGAGTACCGCTTCCTGTTGAGCTCCGACTACGACGAGCCGCGCGATCGGATCGCGTCGCCGGAAGCCGAGCGCGGGAAGAGCGGCAGTCTACCGGAGAACCTGCAGGCCGCGACCGGCGGATGCAAGCGGTACGCGTCAGGAGATGTCCTGACCTCGGATTACGACGAGCTGAACACTTCGTCGCTTACAAGCTACATGGGGGCAAGAATCGACGGACACAGCGGTACCAGTCTACCCTCTAAACTAAACGAGAGGGAGCTACCGCGCCCAGGCTACCTGAACAGCTACGACCGACCAAAGAAACACGTAGAAATAAGCTCTCAACCCGACGACATGGACGTCAAAGCCGCCACGCCGTTCAAGATCTACCCGATGAACATTGGCGTGGACGCTGATAAAACTATCGACGAATCGAACGCGAAACTACCCCCGCGGCAGCGACCGGACGCCCACAGGAAAACCAGTCTTCCTTTGAACCTGATGAGCCAGAAACGGAGGAGGACGCCGAGGCTGGCAAGGATACGTCGCTGCGAGGATCATCCAGAGCTCGATTACGATTTCGGCGAGGATAAAATTCCTCCGTTGAAGCCGTCGGACGGCAACGGGGCGAGATCGGCGCCAGTTACGCCGACCGAGGAGAAGAAATCTCCTTTCTCGAAATTGCTGTGGAAGAAGCACACGCCTGTGTTTCATGAGAACGCCGGGGACGTGGTCCTTGTGCGGGTGTCCTCGTTGCCGGATCAGGACTTTCTGCATTTGGAGAACGAGAAGGTCAACCCGAAGGACAGCGCAACGAGGAAGAGGGCGGTCTCGCCGCTGACGCTGCGCTCAGACGCTTCTGCGAAAAGACTGTCCGAGTCCGATAAGGACATCAGGCAGATCAGTCCCGTCGATCTGAAGAAATTCTCGCTGGGCAGATCGAGGGGCAACGACGTGGGTGTCGGCTGCGATCTGCCGGAAGACGACAATGTCGAGTCGGTCGCCAGCAGCGCCGACGCCGGCAAGTTCGAGCGGACGGGGAACGTCGACGCGAAGAAAATAATGGACGAGCAGAATTCGAGATCCGGTTCGGTGAGTTTCTGATTACGACTTCTTTATCTGGATTGATTTTTTCTCGGTTTCCCTTTTTTTTTCTTATTTTGCTTGGAATTATGCGCTCCATTATACGGTATTTTTGTTTCTTCTTTTGGCGAAATTGTGTTATGATTGAAAAATTGCGTACACACGATTTTGGAAGCAGTTGTTTTTCGTGGATAGGTATTTTAAGTGGGAATGTGGAAAGATTATGTTCTATTTTGAGAAGAGTGATATTCTTGGTACCGGTTTCGAAAATACTTTTGGGAAAAACATGAATCGTGTTTGGGTGCAGTTTTATGGTTTTCTTCGGGTTTACATGGAATTGACAATTTTTTTACATTCTTTGATACAATTTTTGTATAATGTGCTTTGAGAATAGTATATATGCTTAAACAATTTGTTTTTTGTCGATTTGCTTTAATGACCCTTTAAGATTTTATTTTTGTTGGTAAGATAAATTTTTTTAGTAGTTGTAGTATTTTTGTTTAGTAATTTTTAATACGTTGGTCACTATATACTGTTTCTATATCTTAATGAAATCACTTTGAGTAATCGAATTTATGCATAATCTGTTGAGTACAGGTGACCTTATGCTTTGCAAATGAAGCTTCGTAGAAATTCAATGGCGAAAGCTCATTAAATTCAAAGCCCTCCTCTGAGTAACGAGATAATATATTTTCAGCTACCAATTTCTCTTCAATCTCTCTTATCGAAGATTCGAAATGGCTCTGGGTCGTGTTGCACGAACAGCCCACCTATGGATTCGTTCACTTGTTCCGACATGGCGACGCAAACTTCGCCAGCTATTTCGAGAAGTTCAAGCTTTACGTGGGTCAGCGATTGCGAATCACCTCGAGGTAAGTTCCCTGTCTGTTCGAGTGTCCTTAAAACTTCTACCATCTTTCCGTTGCGATCATTATTCGAAGTTTCACTCTGACTCGTAGTTCTATCAATGGTAAATTTGATTGAACCAGTTACTCGCATTGCACGTTTACGTTGCTGTGCACATCTTAATTGCTGAACTTAATACCGTTGAAACGAAAGTTTGCGATTTGCATTCTTCAGAATTTTCTTTAAGAGGTGACGATATTCTAACCCTTTGCACTCAAAATTCTTTTACTGGAAATACCCGACATCTTCCAACGAGATATAAACGATATTGTTCGAAACTAATTTAACGATAATTCACAGATAAATTAAGTAACAAAGCTATTTTATTTAAATACTTCACATAGCAATACAAAGTTTAATTTAAAATACTAAATATTCAACTTCATAGTTTTGCTGTATCAAATCAAGTGGTTACTGGGTTAATATATAAAATTTATAGAATTTTAGTTTTTCGAAATCCATGTTTTACCAATGTTTGTTCTCATACGAAAATAAGAATGAATATTTTTATTAAAAGTGAGTGTATCGTATTCCTTTACATTAAATTCAATGAAATTATATCTATAGTCTTGTAACTGTTGTTTGCGAAACAGTTCCTAGTTTGCGGGAGTTCGGATCGTGAAATAATACAAGTTTGAATGTCAGGGGGCCTGACGGTTACAAATTGTCTCATTCTTATCTTTAAATTGATGTCCCCAGCGGAATCGCAAATGGATTCTCAGTCGTTGCAAGATGAAAGCACATTGGATCCAGCCTCTCCGCAAGACACCGTCGACGACGACAATAGATCCTCGTCCTCGTCACAGGATCTACTTCAGAGCATGGACGAGATTTCCTCCGGAAGCCTGTCGCCGGATACGACCGACAGAGCGTCTCCGCTTGAAAGTGGCATTGGCACTGCCAGTCCACCGAGGAGTACAGATCGACGGATAGTTAAGCGTAAGTTGATTATCATTCACTTTAAAATACATTATCATTACATTTTCATGGAGAGCTTCAAATAGAATGACTTGAATCATTACTCAGTTTCGAACATATGTTGTTACAATTGAAGACGAGGAACCACTACTATTTGCCTAGGCTATATTGATTTTGTCTAGCAAAGGAAATAAAATATATTTTATATAATTTGAAACTCCAGAAGATTCCATTCAATCAGAAACTTATATATTTCCATATTTTACGTCAAATGGGAGTTATGCATTTATGGATTATTGAAATTATCGCAATATTAACTTAACCGTAATTTATAAAAAAAACATGTAGAATGATTTATTTATCAAATAATTCCTAAAATTTAAAATCCAATTTCCATTTCAAATTAAATGTCTAAAAAATTATGTCTGGGAAAAATAAACAATTCACAAAATCTACGGTCAGCATGCAATAATTCATTGCCTATTCCATTTTAAAATAAAACTAAACAGTAGACATCCTTGGGACAATATGATTATGCAATTAAAAACTGTTCATAGTAGCATAGAAACACGAATAATAGCAAAATGATCGGGAAAGTCGAAACGGTTCCGTTTGTTGACCGCAGCCCCGTCGTCCAACAAGTGTCACCGCAAGGAGACGTGGGAGCGGATTCGGCGACGGCCGTCAAAATTGAATTCGCGAAACGACAAGCATTCCCAGGACGTGTGGATAAAACGCGAGAGCGTGCATACGCAGACGAAAGAAACCGACGACCAGTATTCCCAGGACGCGGTGGACAGCAGCAGCGGCCTCGACGACACCCTGCCGAGGATCAAGCCGCTGCGCCCGACGAATCTGCCGCTGTGTGAGTCCGCCATTAACGATTCGCCAATGTATCGACCCGCTAATCGACCCTCTAAACATCCACGCGTTCCATGCAGATGCAAATTGCTCGCGGACGTTTTCGCAACGACAATATTTCCCGAAGTCAAACACCACTTTTGTCCCGTCCGTTTGCAAACCAATTAACCGTCGTGTGCGCGTCCGATGCCGGAAAAATTTTCGGCGAGAATTACCGTTGCCCCCGGACCCCGACGGAAATACATGGAGCGTATAAATATTCATAATCCCACGGGGAGAAGCGAGCTGAAATGAAATGGACGTTGAATTTATACGACGCCCCTTAGCGACGCAGCTGTCTAGCATTTTTACGTCTAGTAACGTTGCGCAATGCTTTTATTTCGGAATTAACTGTGTTTTATAACTGGCCTGCGGATTCCTGTGCATTTGTGGGAAATATTAATGATATAGTTACGTATACGGTACAATTAGATTCAATGTTGCTTTCGCTGTGGCGGTACGTGGTATTTTGTATGGAAGGATTGAGAGGATGGAAACTTTACAGTTGTAGTCTTTTTGAATTCTAAATACAGTTATTTATTCTAACTATATATTAGGGATTTAGTTTTTAAATATAGACTATGCTGCATTTTAATGGTGAATGTAAAGTTTTCTATAAATTTGGAGTTGGTGACAGAATCTTTGACTTGTACATTAGATTTTACTACTTAAAAAGACGAAAAATGAATAAACTTTATTAGACTGACAAATAGATTACTTTACCAGTTGAACAGATATTCCATATTAAATTTTATTAATGTTTCTATTTCGTCACATCTTGTTCAACTGTATTTATTTTCTACCCATATGCCGATGCATCATCTACATCTGTGAATTTTCTCGTACTACAAAACGAAAAATAGTGTTGATTTCTCAGGTTGTAAAATTTGTCTGATCATTAGGAGTTAGTTGATATTGGTCGCCGCGCACGCATCTATCTCCGATTTCTCTTTTCCAATTAGTGATTTCTAATGAGTGATTTTCTTGGTCTCGTGAATAGGTCTGTCCACGACAGCGAGCAGTTCTCTGAGCTCTGGCGAATTGTTGGAGACACCTCCTCGTGCACCGTCGTCCCCATCCGCGGCGAGTCTTCAGTTGAAACCAGAGCCCTTGGCCATCGAAATGGGCGGAAAGAGTAGCAGCGCTCCATTACTGGAGAACAACGACGCGGAGAAGCCCAACGGGAAGGCGCCGGTGAGTTTTTCTTTCTAATTTCATTGTTTTCCTTAGCATCAATCTTCCTTCAGTGTTTCAATCGCACAAAATTTCTTTGGCAACATCGACACCGAATAAAAAATATTAAAAATCAAACATTCAACTTCGAACTTACAAAACTTCCGTCCATTCGAGAAATTTTAAATAATACAAATATTATTTCTTAGCACCTTTACTAACAATATAAAACTATAACAGTAATAATACAGTCTATAACCAACGTCTGCAAATTTAGTATTAAACCTTTGAATACCAAGCAGCGATACATCCCGCATGCACTCGTGAAAAGTTCCTTGACTTTATTAGTGATAAAAAGAGTCTAACATATTTTTACTATTATGTATAAATTGAATAAATTTTAGATAAAATTATAATTAAATTTAGATAAAAATTCACCGAAATATAAATTTTTCTTTATAATCATGCATCTTTGTGTAAAATTGCCTGGCATTCCTTGAATATGTATGAAAATTTCCCCTCAAAGAATTAATCGAGGCTGATCCGTATATTGCTCGTAAACGAATCACAAAACAAAGTTCGAACCCCATTCGTTCCGCATAAACCGTTTCCCTAATTACGCTGCTCATAATTGCGAACACTACGCCCCACCCACTGATAAATAACCTCATCGTACTCGGCCCTACAACTGTCCAGTCGCTTACGAAGGAGACCCCGTGTCCTGGCGATGTTTCTTTAAATATCGATAACAGGCCTCACTCGGTGAGCATGAAGTTCGGAGGTTCAGCCTTGGGTACTCTCCTAGCTTCAATAGGGTGCATTAATCACGTGGCAGTGAAGCGTGTACGGCATTTGGCATCGAGATTACCGCGCGCAGATACGTACGCGCGAGACTGTTGCTCCGTTCGGTGATCCGCGCTTATGGGCCACCATTAGTCTCTGCCCACGTGAAGCGTGTACGTTGTGTGGCATTGACCATCGGGCGAACACGGTATTTGTATTTTACTCGGTTGTTGCGCGCCGTGTACGGCCCGTGTGGGCCGGCCGCGGAGGCCATCGTAAGATTGACACTTTGTTGGCACGATGAGCCTTAATTTCCCTTTCATGACAGGTATCTCTCCACCTGCTACGCGGACGCGGCCAGCCGCCTTGCAAATTAACCGATCCACGGCTGAATCGAATCGGTAAAACTGGCACTGTTCGTTCGTGCAACGCTGCGAGCATCGCTCGGCCGCCGCGCGGTTCTTTTTTCACGTACGGCGCGTTCAACTGTTTATCGCTCGTTGGCCCGGCGCGACGCAACCAACGGTATTCAGAATTTCCACGGAATCGTGGAAATATCGGCCGAGCGGAATCGTGAATCGGAAAAGTGCCGACCGGTGAATTGGAGCCGAAAGATATCTTGTTTGCGACGTGAGCTTTCCAGCGGCGATCGATACGCCGATATTTGGGGCTTCCGTTGATTGGGCGCGCGGATGAAATTGTTAATCGCCAGAGTTTTTGCTCCGGAGAGTTATCGCGATGAACGATAAAGCGGTGTTTGGAATTCCTTTTTTTTTGGTACTGTTTGTGAAACAGGAAGAGATTAAATGAATCGATTAAGACGAGATTTTACGAATTTATTAAATTGGCGATTAATATTGGAATGGAGAGTTTTGTTAGATAAAGAATATTTAATCTTTGCTCGGTATGATTAAAATCATTTTTGTAGTGGAATTTGTTCAGTAGTGGAAACAGGATTTTAAATTTTTCGTAATCGAGATGCGTTCGCAGTAGTATATATTTATAAATAAAATTATATTACATTGAAATGAATATTTATACGGGAGATGTATTTTAAAGTGATCATTAATATTTTTAATTTAAACCATTTAGACCATCTTTTTGGTATGAATGGACAGTTTACTATATATGACAACTGACAGCATATAAAACATACGTTGTACGTATTACCGGCGTCGGAGCATGGAGGCATTAAGCTGGAGTGATTGAAGGGCGGCTTATCGGGATTAATCGATGATACCGATGCTTGTCATAAAATTGAAACTTTGTTAGCCGGATGGAGATCTTAAATTCCCCCTTTCGCGGCGGGGTTCACGGCGTGGTACTCGATATCTCGCAACTGGATCGGATTTTCTTTAACATAACGTACACGTATGGCCGGACAATGATTGTACAATTGATATTTTGTGAACCTGATGAACTTAATTCTCCTCACGACGGGTATCTCCACCTACTCTCGGCATCTTCAATGTATCTTACGAACGAATCGCACGAGTGCAGATAATATCGAACGTGGAGACGTGCCTTGAATATTTCTTTTTATCCGGTTTTCTTATTCGGATTGCCCAATCATACGATGTCATGACTGAGCGACAGTGGAATCGGTTCTTCCGTCACATCTGTTACGTTTAATTTAAAACCTGTTACTCTGATGCAATAGGAGCAAATTTTATCCGCGAATCTTTTGAAAAAATAATACTAATAAAATAATAAACTATGCAATATATTATTTTACTCCTTATATTTTGTCATTTTGATGGATATGTAGATCACTATAAAAGAATATCAACTTTGAGAATATTATGAAATGCTTACAAAACGTTTTTATTACTTTATTCTGGTATTATAAAAATAAAGAAATGTTTTTGTAGTAATATCTCTAACTGAATGTCAGTACCTCGGAGAGTTCTGTGCATTTTAGATTGTTTGGAATTTTGCAAGTCTCGCTTGATGTACAGAAAATTGATAGAATTGACTTACTACGACAATTAAATCATCGAAATTCCATTGGCTGAAGAACTAATAAATTGAATTTTTATTTGAAAACGAGAAAAATGTCCAGTTTAATGAAAGATCAATAAACGTGGAAACCGTGCAGTTCTCAGTTTCTGAGTCTCCGTTAACAGTTTGCACTGTAGATCTGTTAAAAGTATAGTTTCACACTAGTTTCATTTACAATTATTAGTATCCTACATTTTTTTTCATATACCTGAACTTTCTATTTCTTTAAATCAATTGATTAAAGAGAACACTTAAGTAAGGATTGTTTTCTCTGACTAAGAATGCCATTTTTACGAATATACATGCATAAACAAAACAGTACAATTTTTTAAAAATTCAACACAGAAATCTCCAAATTTTTCTAATGAATTTATTCAATCCTTTTCGCTTCTATACATTGTATACATGTTATAAATACACGGAATGCAAACTTTATTTATTATTTGATTATACACTCCGGTGAAAATGTGCAATCACCAAACCCTCGTGTTTATATAATTAGGGGCGCATTTAATGTTCGTGTGTTGATAATCTGTGAATAAATAAATTTGAGATATTTTATACTTATACGCAGACTTGAAAAATGTTTTCTTTGTGCGGAAAAATGTGGCTAAAAAATTGTTTACTATTGAATAATATCGAGTTTAATGATTATCCAGTACATTGATAAATTCATACATAATATATGTACAAATTTTAGTCAAGCCAGTTATTATATCTCAAACCTTGCCACAAACCATGGTGGACGACCGGTCTACGTAAATTGTTCAAGGCCACCGTGGACGCTTTGATGCTAAAAACGACTCTTCGCGTCGATGCACAACCGCACAGCCAATATTCTATTTACCTCGAGAATTTTTTGCAGCCTCTAGCACTCGATAAAATAACTCCTGAATTTTCAGGAGGAAACATGGAGCTTGAGTTCGCCTTGCATATTTTCCTCGACGCATTCAGTTAATTATTTTTGTTGCTTTGAATAATTCGTAACGTGACTCTGTTTTTTTTCGTAGCACGTAGCGTAATGTAATAATTGCCAGTGAATTAATATTGAACCCTTGAAACGATGAAAGGAGACGAGATTACAGACAATTGTAATACGTCAAAAAAGTTCTTTCTTTATATTAAACATGAAACTTCTCAAAACTTATTATTCGATATTGATTAAATTTAATAATTACCTTTTAACCGTTAATAATGATTTTAATGAAGGAAACACTATAAATTATTATTCAAATCTTTATTCTATAAGCTATTTATTAAATTAACATTTATCAGATCCGCCACACTTTAAATTCAGCATTGCAGCTTTTCATTTTTCAAAGAAAGAAATCGGCCGAAACGCTCAGGTAAGAGATTTATTCGACTAAATAGAAATGCAATTTCACGAAAGGATAAAAAACAACGGCGTTGAAGAAAGAGAGTATATAATTACGGTTTCGCGAAATATTAACGGGCACTCTCCATTCGCTGAATAATTATTTCCAGTGGGCGCTAAAATTAATTTCTGCCGGTGCACTTGAAAAAACAGACCCGAAGCTTTTAGCTCCCTGTCCACAATCAATTTTCTATGAGCTCCTCCGTTACGTCAGGCATGCCACTAAATATTTTCGTGTTTGCAGCTTGTGCTACTTTCCGCGGGGAAAAAAGGAAATGGAGCAGGAAAACAAAGTTGGTTCTTAGATGTTAGGTAAACATTTTTCTTAACAGTATATGCAAACAAGAGAACACAGGGAAAAAGCTCGATATTCATATTTCTCTTCGCGCCGTAATACAGTACGAATCTCTGGTTTGCCATTATTTTGAATTTTTAAAGAGCCCCGCGTTCCAAGTACGTCCGAGCATGCTGCAAGAATGAATTTTTACGCGCCCGAGAATATAAATTATAACAACTGGATCTACAGGTGCTGCACTCTGCTTACCCTCCATTATTTTTATTACCCTTAGGCATTAAGAATAATATACAAAGTTTCCAGCGGAGGCAATGTTACGAGATAGTATGTATAGATCGACAAATTTATCGATCTACTCGTTGACTAGCTACGGCCGGAGTCTATAAATCATGTGCACCTTGAATAGTTATAACGTACAATAGTTATTAATTGCTCTGCCACGTACTTCAACAATAATTTAATCGAGGCTTAGCGTATTTTCATATTTATGGGTCAACTTTGTAGCGAGGCCTTTCATAAATCACGAATTCCGAGTGCAAATCTGAAATATGTGCATAGTATTGTTTACTTTACTAGATATGATTAATCGTACGTTATGATGTACGCGCAATGCATAGGAAACTTACGAACTTAAATTCAATACCGAGAGATTAATAAAACATCTAGCACGTAGTTTAACGTTACGTTTTATCATGTAATAATCACTTCAAGAAACAACTGTGTAAAACAGATAACGATGAACTGAAAATCGTCGTAGAACTTGAAAGAAAATTTCTCTATTTTTCAAAATATGATTAATAATTCCAATTAGTTTTTTCGTAGTAACTTTCATCATTGTTAAAAAAAGAAACAGGTTTTCAATGAACTCCAGTGTTCATTATATAATTTCTAAAATTGTATTTGCAAAAATATCATTAATCTCAGAAGTAATAAAAAAGAAAATTTGCCAATTAGAATATTATATGTAACAGAACCATAAAAATTTTATTAATTTATACACCGACAGGCGCATTGTCCTGTATTTTACATTACGCGCCATAAATAGCTTAGTAGCCAATATTTTAATTATCGTGATAATTAATGATTTTAAGTAGGTTTAAATTCGGTGTGCGAGAATTGTCAACGGAACTTTGATAGACGGGATAGCAGTTCCTGCACGAGTGAGCACCGCTGCCTCGGCGAACATATGTTTTCGCGATCCACACGTACAGGAGATCGTCAGGTTGGTGTTTGGGAGTGATCAAAGCTAATGGGGCAGCGAGCCATGTCGGCGTATTAATCGGTTGGCATCCCTCATACCTCTAATAGCCATCGTGTGTGGGTTGTGTGTTTCCAAAGGGCCTTAGGTGGAAGAGAGTTTCCGTCGAGGAGCGAAAAAATCATTGCACCCCGCGCGTTGCTTCGAGAATCATCGCTAACTATAGCCATCGTTGCTAATGGATTTTTAACTGTGACGTATGGTCACTGTTACTTATATCCTTAATTACGCTAAATGATTTTAAAGCTTTTCGTTAATAAAAGACGAATTGTTTGGAACGACTGCTATTTAACGAGATTTAAAATCTTTGACAGGTTTTCGTATTGATTTATCGGGAAAGAAATTATTCAGTTAATACATTGAATTATTAAGTGAAATAATTTCACGATTCCTGATAAATATTTTACATTGTCACGTGCTCGTTGAAATTAACCGTATCATATTTTTCGGTAAATTGCGACGTTTATTGCTATTAACGCCATTCTGTTTATTACTTTCTGTATATTATTGCAATAAAATAATCGAATATTCAGTATAGTTTAAATATAACATACAAATTTATAAATTCTCGTATAATAAGTTATTGATAACTCATTCAAATATAATAATACATTTTTTGCAAAAACTTCTTTCTACGAAAATTTCCTTGCTGCAGCTCGTCTTTATACGTCCACACGGACGCAAATACTTGCGTGCAACCAAGTGCACGCAATTAGACCAAGGATGCGTTGTTTCCATGATTATCTTTATTTCCAGTCTGCACTCGCACGATCCCGTGGCCAGCCGTGGGATAAAAAAAAAAGGAAAATATTTGTCGAGGGAAACCGATGAACGATTTACGATCCTGTCCGAGGGTGCACTCGGAAAACAAAGTTTTTAACGTCGCGAAGAAAACGTTGAGACGTATAATACCCTCGCTTGTATGTAACTCATTTCGCACGAGGAAAGCCGAAGGTGAACGGTATCCTCGTAAGAACAAATAAATTTTTTTTCGGGTAGTTTCGTTGGAGTCTTCTTTTGAAGTGGTGCAGCTCGTAAAAAAGAGGGTCCAGGCTGCCGCGCATTGTTCGAGAAAACATTTGCAACGCTGGCTGCGTTTTTCTTGTAAATACAATGCCAATTTCAGACGCAACATGCAGACGTTTACTGCCTGAACGCGATTAACCGTGCATTTTATCACTCCGTATTTTGCGGTGAAGGACTATTAATTTCGTCGCTCTTTACTCGCGCTGTCGTCCTGTCCGTATATTTTTCACCGGCATGTACGTATGTATGTAGATTCTATTCTTTGTGGAGGTGTTTCTGCTAGGGAAATGCAATTTTTCAGACACCTGTTTGAAGACAGTTTTTATTGCTTAAAAGACAGAACGAAGAATATAAATGCTATAATAAAGTGAAGACTTGAATATCAAAGCAACTGTATTTTTTCAGTTATTTAATTATGTTCCAACGTATGTGATTGTTTATTGTAGCTCGATTTTTATATATTCGCTACCGCCAGTAACACGCATTTTAACGCATTCGATCTCTTCTTTATTGACGGGCAGTTACAATTTTGTATATCGAGTAAATCGAGGAAAATTGATTTTACGCGCTGAAAACAGCACTGGTAACTTTTTTGTTTTTCATTGCATGTATCAGATATCAGTGAATGTAGGAAAGAATGAGTTGCGGGTTTTATATATTTGTAGTATCAGTAACATTACAAAATGAAACAGAAATTTATAAAATGTTTATTGCGTTTTTAATTAAAAACCATGATAAAAAATATGAAATTTCCGTATTATATTCACATCTCAAAATTGACACTGTATATTGTCAGTATCGAATTTGTGCAAATAATAATGCAGGAATATGTATCACGAAATCAATATCGCCTGTCTTTTATGTTCCATATAATTCCTTTTAACAATTTCAATCGTTCGACCAAAGGGAAAATTAAAAAGAGTTCCATGTTCAAAGCATATAACTATTTTAAAAACTCAGTGCATCCAGTCTTTCATATATTTTGTCATCCAATTAAGGTATTAATCCACCTGTAATCTAATCGTCTATTGCTCTAACTTGCGTAACGCACGAAAAACATAAAATACTTTATCTTTCTTCTAAATAATTCCCTTTAACCAGTTAATTCCGTTCGACGAGTATACACGTTACCTTCAAACGCAAAATGATACTAATTTTTTCAACGATCAATTATTTATTTTTTCAGATAAATGTGTAATTCTTCTTCGATTCGATGTAATTTTTCGTTAGAATATATTACAGGTGCATTTGCCCAACATTTGACGATTGTAAACTTTATTATTTGATTTTGTTTCACGCACAATGATAAACTTTTCAAACTAAATTCCCCAGTTAACTGGTTAACATACATATACATTCATTCTTAACACGTTGAATGCCGCATGATTTCACGTAGCAAAATACACAAAGTGAAAAGAATATACTATCAAATTATTTCATTGAATCGTTTTGTTATTATTGCACGTTTATCTTACCGAATGTTACCGCATTCGATAGCGTTATTTATAATATAAAAATGTTTACAAATCATCGTTCAGTTGACTAAATTATAGTAATTCGATTGGGTCGGGTACCACCGGTGATCCCGAAGGCATTCAACGCGTTAAATAGGCGTTCGAATAGAACATAATTATCCAATTTACGAAATAAAATTCTATCATTCAAATTTTCGTGAAACAGAAGGGAGTCGAAAGTTTGCGAACTCATTAATAGAATCGCGGCCATTTTCCTGTTTACCTTCCAGGAAACCGTGGCAAGCCTACGCTTCGCTCTTTTTATAAAATTATTTGTGCTAACATTAATCGATGAACGTTTTGTGCCAGTATGGCGCGGATAAGGTCACGGTCGTTCGTTTGTTTCGACGCTCCGGCCTGGCTCGGTATCGCATGTGGGTCATGGTTTGCCCTCGCCGCCCGTTTCCCATCGGCGAAGGATAACCCCGTGGTTTTTCTAAAGCACGCCTCTACGAAACCCCGCCACTTTAACCCGACGCATCGCCGCTAAATATGATAATAACGTCCGCCCACGGCAATTCAGACGTCGTCGATCGCGCGTCGCTCAATTAACGTGGCGAAACGATTCGGAATGTATTAGGTCTAATAATAATTGAAGGGTATTCGTTAAAAGAATTGATAAGCACCAAACATTAAATTTTTCAGCAGAAAGGTGGCTAACACTATGTTGCAATGGTTTCTACAAGAACGATTAATGTCGTTTTTGTATCATGTATTTTTTAAATTGCATTATGGTATTCTAAACAATATAACTTAAACATATTTTATATGTACAGAAAGTGTAAAGTTAATAGTGGTAATAGTATTATAGATTAATTCTTGTTCATCTCTGAATTAAATAGTTTTATAACCATATCAAAAGCGACATTAAATATTAGTAGACCTGATAGTTCCGTGCTGCGTAAATCGTTCCTCGCCAGCCCGGTAATTTTATATCAGAGAATCTGGTCGTTAATGGTCGCCCGGGCGAATTTAATTAATAAGTATAGCCGGGCTGCGCTGTTTTGTTGCGTTCGAAATCGCTAACGAAACGTTGACAACGTTAACCTGCGATCGACGGACTAATGGAATTTTCATTTTGTCGATGAACTATAATGTTCCGTGACTACGTCACTCCGCGTTACTGGAAAATAACTATTTAATTACCATCGGGTGAAAGCATTTCATTAAATGAACTACGTATCTATATGTAATTATTTGTTGGCTGCACATTGAAACTGTTCTATTTTAATAGTTAAACAAATGAGCATGGGAGATTCATTTTTTATGAGTTAGAAGATAAATATAAGAATTTCTATTGCGACAAATTTTCCATTATTAACTGTTTAAAGGAAATTGTATATTTTAACAAATTCAGATTATCATTTTAAGGTATTTAATGTTTGAAAATAATATTTCAAAGGTGCTTTTCGTTTTGCCTCTTTGCTAAATGAATTTTTGTTAAATTACTAGAATTTAAAATGTCGTTCAACATACAGTTTAAACCGAAGGTTCGCATATTTCAATTTATACAAAGAAGTTTGCAGAACTTAGTTTTACAGATTGTACGTTTTAATTAATCTGCACGTAAAAGAGTTCCAGTTTCTAAATAAATCGTGAACCAGTTTTAAATGAACAGTTTCCGTAGAGGGTAGCACTTCTCGCGTAGCGAATGTCGAAATCTCCGTGACGTCATCGGGCGTGCCAGGCGAACGAATCCATAAATCTCCGGTTGCAGTTTATGTTTAGATAAAAACATCGTTGCCGCGACCCAGCCACGTCGGAACCATTTATATCGTATTCGAATCGATGATAACGGGACAGAATAATGGTGAACTTCGACGATTTGATAGCCGATACGAGCTTGTGAAACGCGTTTGAGAAATGCATTCGGGACATATTAATCCTGAGATTGAAATCGATAATTCTCTCGTTAAACGGGCAACGAATATACATTTTATATGAACCGGATTATCTAATATTCATATATGGAACATTGACAAATGGCTGGAGAACAAAATGGCCGACAAAATTACGGACACAGTTACGATGAATTCAGTTGCAATCCTTTTGCAGCTGTACACTTTTAATACATCGAACTAGTTAATGCGTTTATTCCGGAAGCTGAAAATAATTGTAATCGTTTCTTTCTTTTCAGAGTTTGCAGCAGCCGCGCTCGCAGTCGGAACGACAACTGTCAGGTAAGCTTTCAACTTTGTAGCAAAGTTCGAATCGGTTAATAGTTCTACAGTACTATTTTCGACTAGAACTTTTAATGATTATTCGCGTCAGCTGTTGTTCGTTACTTTTGACGCCAAGTTAGACGATATCGGTATTCAAGATGGCTGTATTCTTAGCTTGCCATGCAGTATAAAACTGAAACGACAGTTATGCTAATGTAATTAGGAAATTTGTAACGTTGTTAGAAATGCATAATTGTATAATGAATATGAATGTATGAATGTAAAGATGATAATTTATGACATTCGTTGAAAGTACGTTTAATCTTATGCGTCTGATTTCAATTTTACTGTTAACGAGTTTATCGAGGCATCCAACTTGGTAACTGGTTAGTATTTAATTTATTGAGTGTTGCCACTTTTATTACCATTCTAAAATATTAGTATGCAATTTTTCAAGTAGAAGGTAAGCTTCACCTTCCTTGCATAAAGTAGATTAGTGCACGTAATTATTTCTTGTTTTAACCTGAATTAGACCTAGTTTCTATTGGAGAAAATTATATACCATTGAATTCTCATTTTTATAAATTAATATTCAGAATGTTCAATTTGCGTAAATATCCCAGTCTTACACATTAATTATTTCAGGTATAATATTTTTCTAAAAACACGTGTAAACATGCACGGTTAAGAGAAATGATAATTTTTCTTTAATTCTTGCAACTTTGATTTTTCAAATTTGTTAAACTTGAATCCTTGAATCTTTGGACCTTTGAATTTTTGAATCTATGAATCTTTGAATCTCTGAATTCTTAATCACTATAATTAATAAACAATTAAACTACACAATAAAAGTGCCATGCACGGATAACTCACGGTGTTTTTCCTAACTGTCACGCATAGTCAGTACCTTCTAGAATTACTTTCCTAATCTACGGCCGCTGAAATATCGCCGGTTGCCCGCGCCACGGAACTTCTCATGCCGGCCTCTCCATTTTTATTTCCGTCAGGCGTCCTCTGCCGCGTCGCGGAGTGATTTATCGGATCGAAGTCGGGGCAATTTGTCGCCCCCAGCGAGGATGAAAGTAGCCTCGCACATCCGCGAAACTCGCGTGGGTTAATTCTTAATATTACCCCTGGGTCAGCACGCCTCGTACCGGAAGCTTTAATCACGACGACGCTCCGAGTCGCGCCTCGAGAAAGCAATTAGCGCTGGCTCGCGAACGCGTCGATAATTAATTAAACTTTCGCGATCGATTCCACTGCCGTTTCGACCTAGCGGACTGGTCTTTCGGACTGGGTTGCACGCGCGGGAATCGTTTCTACTCGCACGCAATGTATTTTCGGACTGCATCGCGACTCTTTGACGGCAGCACGTACCGAATAGAAAGCTGACGGAAATGTCGTCCTCCCTGGAACGACGAAAGAGGTCCTCGTAGAAATTAGAAAGAATAGAAACGCGCCACCTGTAGATCTCCTTCTCTCTGTCCCTCTGCTTGGCTTTAATCTTTGATCCGGCTGAGTGGTTCGCCTTTGACTTCGGTTTGTTGTCCTCGATCGAAAATAAATGTCAGGCGTTTGAGGAATACAATCAACGAGGTTGCTGTTCGAGAAGTGGTTGAGATGTTTTATTGAGGTATTGTTAAGTGAAAAAAAGCTTTCTTTGATGAATAGAGTGCAGATCTTTGTTCAGTTATTAAAGTTGCAATGGAAAGAAAATATTTTTAGCATTTAAGGAATCTATTACACTTCGAAAAAGATAATAATATCAAGATATTTTCAACATTTTGTTTTTGTACAGAAACTGAAGAATTCTGACTTCAACTTTCATTTAGAAAATTTGCGGGCATGTAATCTTAAGAGTGTGCTTCTTAGAAATTTCTACGATATCTGTAATTTTGCATATTAACTTGTCTATAAAGCAAGTTTTTATTTATAATCTTCTCTACATTAAATAATATATCATATTTGATTCAATGCGAGACGAAAGACGTAAAAGTTTAGAGATTAAAATTTACTCCCTGGATAAAAGTTAATTAACATGAACACTAATCACCAAAATCGGTTTGAAAAAACATACAATCCGTTTAGCAGCATTATTAAACTGCATGGTGAATAGAAAGTTCTCTTTAACGTTCACCGTGTTCGTAAAACTGAAACTAATAACACTGAAAATGAATCAGTGATAGACATCGCGGACTATAAGAAAGATGTTAAAAGAGATTTTACATGTACCTCGATTCTCCGGCGCGCAAAAAAGATGAAATCCCGAGGAATATGAGAAAGGTACGCGATAAATAAAGTAATAAAGCAAGGTGGCTGTGTTACGGAGAAAATAAGCGCCTATGAAAACCGACGCCATATTGTATACCCGTGTGCCTTGTGTCTCTGCTTCATTTCGCTCGGAGATTTGCGGGATCGACATTCCGTCCATTCTACTGCTCTTGTAAAATCTTTGTCTCCATACGAAAAATATTCTTGAAGTTATATTAAAATCAGAAAAACAGTAATTTTTGATGACAAAATAAGTTACACACGTAGAATAGAATTTGTTCATGCAATACTTCATTATAGATACTGATTTTCTTCAAAAACTTGTTTGTTATTTGAATCATCGAGCAGAAATCTAGTTTGTCTGTCCATGGCTAACTGTTTCTACTCCCAACTCTCTATACTATGTATGCTTTACATATGAAACAGAATGTTTTTTGTTTTTTTTCCGTTACATTCATTCTATTTTCATTAATTGGACATTTCTTGTCCTTCAGCATTTTTATGGCGAGGAAAAAAATTACATTTTGCTATTTTCTTACATTTTTGTATAGGGTTCAGTTTCTGAGATAATCAGTTCCGAGAATTTGGCTGTGAACAAAAATAACAAAGAAAAATTAGGGTATCGATTATAAATAGTGACGCGAATAAAGCTGACTTAACTTTCTTTGCGTAAAATACTGGATTGCGGGCGTCACACGCCTGTGACGCTGGCGGATAACATGTTTATAGTTCACTGGTACCTATACATCCTATACCAGTAACATCGAAAGGTCAAAGTGAAAAAGAAAGTGAAAAGCGACGCCATGAATGGTTAGTGCCAGCATACCAGCTGCTATCTCGTATCACAGATATCTTTGAACATAAAGAGCGATTAATTAAACAAGAAAAATATGAAATAGATAAACAAACCGAGTATTACTGTGAAATATACGAAGGATAACTTAATTTGTAATCACCAATCAAACTGATAGCATTCGCATACGACAAATTTTCAAAAAAATATTTTAATATACGTTATATACAATATTTCTGTTTAGAATTAAAGAGTTCTTATAGAAAACACTATAATTGTCAAAATTGAAAAATTCTCTTTCCTATTCTTATCAATATACTAGAGGTAACTGTAGTGCAATTTTCCTTTTGCAAGTAGTCATCAATAATACCAATCACCTGTAATACAGATAACATTGAAAGAGAACATGATTACGACGCAACGTTCAATATAATATTAGAAACCTTTTTACGCCCTAAACAGTTTCATGTTAACGCTTAGAGTATTTCCTACAAATACTGTTCAATAGTTTTGCTTCGTCTCTCGTCTTACTTCGGAAAGATCTTGCACAAGCAAAGAACGTTGGTACAGAGATGAACCGAAGCACGAAGATCCGCAAACTGGATTTACACCTGTTCTCCGGTGGTCTGATATTAGAAATTGATTCTACGCTGACGTCATTAGCGGCACCGTCGAAGACATTGTTTCGGAAATATGACGGGTATCGATCTTAGCCCGAGAACAGTAACTTCGTATCCGCATAGGGAACGCGTCGTCATGGATAAACGTTAAGGTTTTGCTCGTTTCCATACGCAGTTGGATAGAATCGAATGAGATCGTACATTTCGCAAAGAATGTGTGTCACGCGGTGTTATGAATTCGAACACGTGTGTTCTAACCACGGACGGCCGAGACGAATTGGAATATCAGGTCTACAATTATGCAAATAACCTGCCGTGATTTATTGCGGTTTCCATGGGATAAGACGTTGGTAATATAGAGATGCGTATCGCGTATACGATAACGTGTTAGTTGAGAAACTTTTATTAGAGAATTCTTCTTTTCTTTCCTGCATTTATTTACTTGTTGCTCGTCGATGCACGTAATGACAGGGTACGTTTTGCAGCTAAGTCCAACCGACACGTTACACGTATTAATTGGTCGAAACTTTCATTTTACAGTAATGAATTCCTTCGATTCAATCTTACATCCAATCAATCAACTGTTTACGAACATTCACTGTTTTATGGACGGGGTCGTAAAGGATGAACTTAACAGAATACATATTTACTTATTCAATGATTGTAGTACAAGAAGTTTCAATATAGAATAATTATATTCCGAATAAACAGAGAATAACATTTTCTGTATTGTTCGATTTTCATGATCTTTTTATATTACGAAGCAGAATGTATTTAAATGAAGTTATTCGATGGCACAATTCATGAAATCTCTTGTTGTACCATTTATTAAATGTTTATCGCGAAATAACGCTTGCGCACTGCGAACGAAATTAACGAAGTTCCTGTCAGCTCTTCGTTCATAGTAATTAAAAATCAATACCTCGAAGCACGTTCTAAGTACATGAAGTTCGAGCGTCTGGAGGCATTGAGTGCTCCGCAATTTCCATAACCAATCCTTTCGGTCAAACTTTTCAAGTAAATATTTAAAGTTGCGTAAACAGAATGTTTATGCAATATAGAATCAGTAACAACACTTTCAATTAGAGTTTCTGATTATTAACCCCTTGCCACAGAATGACAGGTAAGACTTGCGGTGAAGGTAAATTTTATACAAAAATTTAAAACAGTTAATCGTATTGATCTAGTGTTACTTGCACTATGATCCTAAATGACTTCTTGAAATTTCTCTGCAAAAACTCGAAGAGTGTATCTATTGAAACTTCAATTGATTTACAAATCAGCTTGCGTATGGCTAAATCAATTTCTTCACTAATTTCTCAGAGAAACATCTTTCATCTTTTCAATAACTGCAAAAAGAAGAAATCATGGATAGGTCATTTTAACCTGCCTGGTAGTTTTAGTGTTAATTTGGGCTTAAATGAATTAAGTAACATTTATATTTGTCAGACTCTATTTGTAATCTTCGTCACAAGTCTGACACGGTATTGTAGTGCAAGAGGTTAACGTTATTTTAGAATAATTTTTCGAAAGTTTTCGTTTTATCGATTAAGATCAAATATATCAGTATATCTATCACGTCTCAACTCAACTGGTCGTTTCTTTAAGCGATATGGAAGATTTATCGTTGCAAAATTACATCGGTCTGATGCATTTGTCATCTTCCGTATCGCGTAATACGGCACGGACTCTTCCCCTTCGAAATTCACCATATTTCACCTCTTCGTTTCTTTGTTTCCGAGACGTCGGAAGCATATTTCATTTTCGCACGGGAAGAGAAACAGAGTTTCTTTCGCGCGGGGAACTCCTCGGATTAGTGAAAATCAGGTTGAAAAAAGGTTACGCTAATTGCGACACGCTGCTGTCGCGTAAAAAGCGGTCGGAATTTATTGTGTTCCGGCGGTACGCCGGATTAATTAGAAATACGTTTATAAACCTCAAGGATTGTTGTATATAGAAATTCGAATGAAAAGTGGGTCAAGTCTACTTCAATAAAACCACTGTTAGTACGGTCTCTCGAAACCGTGTACTAGGTGTATTCGCATGCTAATGAATTCAGTTCCCGCATACGTCGACTATTAATCAATGAGTGATTTATACATTTACCGTGTAAACTCATTAAACCGTGCATAGAGGTAAATGGAATTTTATGAAATCGAAAGCTCTGGATTAATCACTTTTACTCTCCATTGCTCAGTTACACGATGCTTAAAAAGAAGGGTTTATCATGCTTTGAACACCATGAAAGTTTATGACAGATATTTTAATATTTTTTCAAACCCATATTTTGTAAATATTTCAAAGAGTGAAGAAGGTATAATTGTGTAGAATGAGAAGTATTTTGATCTGTAGAAATATAAAATTCCGTGTTCTTTTTTCTTTTAATGGTTTAATTAAATGTTGTATAAATATTAGGAAACAAAGATGAAATGTAAAAGAAAACTGTTTGAATGTATCATTTTCAAACAGTTGCAAAAATGTAACTACTTTCTCGTGAAACGCATGGAAAACATTAAACGTGCAATTACTGTTAATATTTCATTTACATTAGCGAATTGCAAAATAATCTTGAAATGAGACGCGCTGTTATTCAGAGCGGGTTATGAATATTAAAATATCCATATACGTGAGAAGCTAATTAGGGGAAAAAGGTTAATGTGGTCCAAATTATTTTCGCTTCTTTTTTCCTTGCCTGCGTTGCAACCACATCCGTATCCACATGGCAACCTAAATCTAAAGGATACACTTTCTGTATACATTTAATATTTTACTGTATAATATACATATATTAAGGTATGATTCCTATCTCCCTAAGTACATATCGATATAAACGACTAGCTGATTCTACGAATTTATTCGAGCACTCTCTGAAAATCGAAAAAATTGGTTGTTGATTTCCTTTCAAACGTTCATACATGCATTATGCTTAATTTTGAATAGTTAATTAATTTCGTGCAATCGTAAAATGGAAACATTGAACCTCTGAAATAATAAAAAGTCAATCTACATGGAGAAATGAGTTTAAAATGTAAAATAAAATTTGTCTGTAGCTCACTTTGTATTTGAGGAAATCGAAACTGAATTTTTAATTAATATGACTTTTTATTACTTAACATTCCCATTTATCTACTATAATTAATAATATATTTTATATCGTTCCATTTAGAAATGAAGCCCTACGCAACAAAAATATTACCGTACATTTTCGAATTATTTTTTCATGTGGTTTCTGCCGTTCATCGTGAACTTTAATATACCCCGTGTAATGATCCCTCTGAACGTAAGTTTGTAAAGTATAAAACCAATCCATTATAGGGAAGTTTTATTTCACTTTTTCTTTGCCTAAGCTCAAACGATTGAATAAAATACCCCTGTTCTGAACACGCAAAAAAGTACACTTTTCACGCTACGCGTTAGCTTCACCATCGGAAAACTCTCCTCTGTCCTTCCTGAATTTTTAATCCACAACAAAACAATCACAGTATCGTATTTCCTGCCAACGTGAAGGAAATGCATTCTGCAATTCGCGTTAATCGCCGTCTCATTTGAATAAATGATACTAAATAGGAATAGTGTAAAACTGATTATCTGCAAAAAATTATCAACATTTCTAGGAAATATTTACTTATGAGATACATTGCCCATTTGCTAAATTCCAATAGTGATGAATCTTTCTATAGTGGTGATTCATAAAAGAATATTGGATATGTATTTTTTATCGAATAACAGTTACAGTTTAAATTAATCTTTCAGAGTTAAATTTTTTGAACATTACTAATGATCGAGGAAATATTTTTTAAATGCATTTGTGTGGCGTACGTGTTCTGCATATCTAAAATTTATACCATTTTGTAATGAATCGAATGATTCAAAGTGTAGATCAATTTGACCTGAACAATGCACAAGGATTTAATTTTGAAATCACAGTGTAACATTCAGGTCTGCAATGCATTCGCATTAAAACAATAATAAACAGAATAGATTCCACCAAGTGTTCTTAATACTTATAGATGTTAGTATACGTATGTTACAATTAGACTGCGAATTTTTGAATATTTATAGCTGTTAAAGATCTTCGAGACGAAGATGGAAATTTTTACGAAGTTTACTTTTTGCATTAGTGTTAAATTACCAAAAATATTGATAACACCTGTACAAAAATTAAAATAATTTTCTTAGCATCATTGTTACAGATATAAACCATAATATAAATTTTTTAATACATTCTAACTGAGAGGCACAATTACCTTCAATGTTGTTAGCATATTACAATCGTTAACGGAGGAAGTAAACTTCTGCATAATTCCACTCTTTGTGGAACGTGTTAACCCCTTTATGCAACATCCTGGTTAATTCGACACGAAATGGACATTTAACTGCTGCCATGTTTTTATCTTGTAGATATTTATAAACAGGACGTGTGCAACTGCTTTGTATAAATTTCACTATAATTACAGATCGTCACGTTTCGTTAGTCTGGCATTAATTCCAATACAGTTATACAGCAAGAGAACAAGGAGAATCATTATAATCGACACGCGAGAAATAACTTAATCAAATCCCCTTCTCTCTGAGTTTCATCATTCCTACCTAGAAACATATAAATCTGTATAAAATTTAAAATCTGTTTACTTTATTTACTCTGACTTTCGTCAATTTCTCCTAACCAAAAGCCAAAGATCATTCCAAAAACGCTCAATCGATGTATCAATTATAAATTCATAGTACTGCAACTAAGAAGATCGTCATCGAAACAAATAATCGTAGCAAACGTGTTAAGCCCGATACGCATTATCGATCCACTCAAAATTCTCTCCTCTTGTACTGTTTTCGATGAACGAAGATACAGCGAGGTCGAACCAAGATCAAATCAGAATACCACAGTGTGAACACATGTTTTATAAACAACTGAATATTTGATAGAACGGAGAACATTGCGATGCATATGTTCACATTATGAATCCTGATCCGATCTCGGTTCGACATCGCTCTATCTTCGACTATCGAAAACAACAAATAAAAAACAGTTTTGAACGTACCATATGTGAATCGATAGCATCAGGCCTTAACACATTGAATGCCATAGAATTCAAGAATGTGCCCCAACAGAATCGACTGCTATAATTACCTCAATTAAACGACTATTATCTAAAAACCTTTTTACATTACAATACTAGCTAACACGGTGGCATTCATCAAAACAGACACGCAATAATAAGAACTCATTTCAACTAACAATTCAACATTATTTATCATTTTCCTGCACTTCTTGCACGGTTAAATATGATTATCAATACTCCCAAATGTAATTATGGTTATAATATACACGATCTTAATCATATAGTTTGGCAATGTCCCTTGCTAAACCTTCAGAGAGTCAAACTATTGGTTAAATTGACCAAATACCAACTTATATACCAACCAGATAACTTATGCATCAATTTTGAAATAAACGCAATCTAAAAGTATAATATTATACGCTTAATTTATTGTACTCTATAGGAATCTACAAAAAGTTAATTGTAATACTTCATATAAATTTCCAGTATACTTTTATAACTCTCTGCCGAGGGTTTCAATTAAGGTTGAACCTGTCAGCTGTGGAATTTTCAAAAATCCCCCGTTTTGTGCGCAATAAAATCAAAAAATAAAGTGTGTGCTCGTCAAACGCAGACAAATGCAGCAATTCATCTTTGAAAGAATCAGTACCATTTCAAATTTTCAGATCACGTATATATTCGTCAAACGCAATTAACACGTTGACCGCCACGAAGAACATGAACATTTTATGTATCACTTATCCTTTCTACAGCAAAGATACAAAGGAAGAATTATTAATTCTTTGATATAAAAATTCTTATATTACCCTATTACCTACTTATTTGCATTACGGAAAATTTGTATTCGAAATCAATTGTCTTCCAAGTCATAATTATTTTTTTGTAATTTAAAAGCTCTGGTCATCGGTGACCGCCGTGAATTAACGTGAAGGACGAAGTATTAACTGGTTGAATAAAAGACGAAACAAAAGATTTAACATTATTCTTTATTCCGCGCGTCCGCATAAAATCGCGCAGCGTTCAATCTGTTAATTTCCACAGGAAACCGTTCCCCGGCGCGACTTTTGTCCGCGTCCAAATCGAAACCTGTTAACCGAGTCCGAATTCGCGTTGCAGCCAGCGCAGCGGCGGCGGCGGCACGCGAGAGATCGTTCCACTTCGATCGGGGAGATCGTTGGCGCGTAAACGTCCGCGTGCGTATCGAGCGGCAGGTGATTTGATCGGTTCGCGAGCGGTGGAAGAAAGAAGGGAAGAAAGGAAAGAATAAAAAAAAAAGAGCGTCCGAGAGACGCTTGCGCTGCGGCGGTGACGGCGGCGGCGACGGTGGCTTTCGTCTCGTCGGCCAATGGAACACGGTGCCAGTCGTCGCTATCACGGGCACCGCGGCGCTGGTCGCAGTTCACCAAGCGGCGTCCACGCGACTCGCGACGCGACGCGACGCGTCTTGGTCCTCGGCGAAGAGAGCCTGGCTTTTAAATGCGACACCGGGCCCCACGATACACGCGCCACCCTACGTTTCCGTTGCCCAGACGTTCCACGCGTGGACTTGTGCGCGATCGTACTCCGTGCCGTCGAGCGTATTATCCCTCATGTTAGGTACACCACCAGTCAGTGACGTCCCGTCGTTTCACGGGGATAATTAATCGGCAAAGGGTACGCAGCGAGTGCATTGAATTATAATTGAACCGGTTCGATTTGCTTCAATTCCGGAGTACGTGGGTGGATTACATTGATAAGTGTTTTTTTATTTGGATCACACTGGCAGCGATTTTATGGAGGACTCGATTTGGGTTGGTTAATCGTTCATAAGTACTGTTGGTGAATGTAAATTGTGAAGACGGTTTTTGTTGGAGATTCGAGAATTTATGAATTTTTGGAGGATTCGCGGGGGCTGGATTTTTTGATGGAGTCGATTAGGGGAACGGTGCGTCTATTATTGGAATTATGAGTTGAGTATCTTTTTGGATGTTTTTATGGGGTTTTCTGGGATCATTGTGGTGATTATTATTACGTTCGGTTATGAAGTTTTATGGTGATTAGTGTTGTACGTCTTTGTTAATTGATGATGAGGTTTTGGGAGAGACGTTCGGTGAATATTCATTTTATCTAAAGGGCGTGAATTGTTTGCGGATATTTCGGGTTGGTTCGAATCTTGATGAAAATTTGATCGGATAGTCTTTGTTTTATTTATTTAAGTGATTATTTGAGTTTTAACTGAATAAACTCTATCGAGAAGTCACTCTTTATCTCCGTAATCAATTTTGCGAGAATCTGAATTTATGTAAATTGAAAAATCCACAGGATAGGCGTAATATTCTCTTGGAATCAGTTGAATTCAATCCATTCACGTTATTGAATACAAATGTTAAATGAGACATTGTATCTCAATTGTTAAATTTTAAAAAAAGTTATTTTTAAGCTTGTTGAATATTAATTTGGTGATATGGACATCATGGCACTCCTATCGAGTAGTTTTCGGAGTACAAGTGCGTGTAGGGGTGTCGTAGTTGGTTTTGCGCGCCAATTCGTTGGGAACGACGTATTTTAAAATATTGACCACCATTCCCATACTTTCATTATGGCTTTCGTCGTGCATCCTTTATTTCGTTGAAAGGTTCTGTTATGATTAGATTACGAACTTTTATCGCCTCTATTTGAAATACGAATGAGAAAAATAAGAAAAGCGTAAGGTATGTTTAACATAACTGAAATATGACTAAAGAAACATAATTGCACAATATAATTAAATTGAGTATCGTTTTTGTTTCAGTTTTGTCATATTAAAATTACCAATAGAGAAAGCAAACTTCTGTGACACTTCAGATATTATAAATTGCATTAAGAAAATTTAATTTTACATAAAGGTTTACGTTTGATTTTATTAAGATCGACTCTTTTTCGAGCACCTTAAAAAAAGTATGTATTTTCTTTAATATTTTGTATTTCATTTGTTTAAATCAGCAATGTGGTCTTTTAATTAAGTAACTTGTTAAACGTCAATTCAGTAACAGACTAATATTATCTTTAGTATGGTTTGTGGGAGAATATTTAGTCGGTGAATTTTTGTTAGAGTTTTCATTTTGGAGAAGCTGGTACGGTTAAAGTTTCGCCTGAAAATTTCAGCGACTGAAACTTTAAAAGAAATTCATATTACTTCCTTGCAAATAAAACAAAAACTGAATATGCTTATGAAATTTATATACTTCTCGTGTTCTTTGATGGAGTAATCGCAAATTTTCATGGAACTTTTATTTATTCTGCTTTCCAAGAACCGTAATATTAAAATTAAGAAGGTATTAAGAATACAATCCTCTTTAAATTCTTGTTGAATTTATGGTTAAACTTTATCTACTCGTAAAGTATGGTTTAATCTTTCTGAAAGAACTAATTTCTTATCGTTAATTAATTTCTTATTTAACATTTTTAAAAAATTGTATTAAACTCCAGGAATTCCTAGCTTGCTATGCATCAAAAGATCATTTATCTAGAACAGCTGGGAAATATTCACGATACCTGGTTTTGTTTGATTATACATATGTAGTTAAACGTATAGAAGTGTTAAATCAAGTGTCTGTGAAAGAAATAATTCTCGTAACCATCGTCGAATAAGCATTTTGTTCTGCATATAAAATATTTCTTTTCTATACTGCGAAAATTTCTTTAATTTTTAATATATGGATAATCTGTTTTATACGTACCTGGTTTAATACTGTTCAAAGAAATAGGTATGATTAGGAAATTGCGTGACACGTATCTCTTCATTGATGATGCGGTAACCTATATATAGATTCATTGCGTGGCTAGTTAATCAATGGAGTTATTAATTAAGAAACCATTTTTAATTCTACCAGCTTTTATGTGAACTCAGTGTATCCTCAAATAACGTTGAATAACTTTTCTCAGCGACGTAGTCATTAATCATTTTCTAAGACTCAGCGAAGACAGATACTTTATTGAGTGTAATTACGAAAATCAATTTTCAATCAGTCTAATGATTAAGGTTTATCAATTTTCCTCAATAGCAGTATTTTTGTAGGAAAGGACAATGTAAATGTTTCTTGTCCCCAATTTTACTTTAATAGATCGTAATTCAGTGTTGATAGAATTTTATAACTACATAATCTCGAATTGATAATTTCATTATTAGAGTACATCACATGTTAACATCCTGAAATTATTTCCATTCTCATTAGTGCATAGATTGAATTTGTTATCTTGTGATATATGGCATCATTAAATATCATCCATCAATGTCATACCGGACGTATGGCATATACTGAAAATCCACGAACTTGGTAATTAACTCAGATTCGTAATAGCCATTCATATTCATCATAATTTCTCTCGATAACGATCATTATATTTCTTTGGTTTAAAAAGTGTCATATTTAGGGTAGAAAATAAATGATTTGAGAATATTTTTTTTCCATTTTATTTCTTTTAGTATCTAAAATAGAAGTGCATGCACATCATTAATGCATAGAAATCAACCGTACAAGTTGTAATTCACGCTTGTTTCACGAGTAACTAATATAAAAAAATTAATATTTTTTACAAGCCTTACTAACGAGATAAAGGGGAACTGTTTCTTATTTAAAAAATAAGATCTTTGTTTTAATACTCTTTAAATAGACAATTTTACCTTCTCTTTTTCAAATTATCAAATTTTATAATTATTTAACTTTTCCATTTTTCCATTTTTTTTACTTTCTCTACTTATCAATTCCTCTACTACTCAATTCTTTTTGGCTCAATTCCTCGATTATCAGTTATATATCAGTTATACTCTTCTCAGTTTCTCAATTCGGCATTTGTAACATTCTCCCACTTTCAGTTATTCTATTTTCACATTCTCTGATTTTTCGATTTTATTATCTGCATGAAAATCGCGCCGCGATACACATCTTCCAAGTAACGGATGTTAAGAGAAGACTAATTGACGCAGTGAAATGTATTAGCGAGCCGAAGTATCGGTATTGCTTTCACGGCTCGTAAAATATTCACTGCGTCTGGGACACGAAGTCAAAGAGCCAGACTTTATTGACAGTCGGAACAGCGAAGTTTACAAAATTCATTCGCCGGTGATTCCCGTCCCGCTCCATTTGCGTTTCGTCCTAATTATTCGACGGTTATCTCTCTTCCGCTTCCTGTTAGCCAGTCGCGACGTTTATTAAGTTTTCTCGAGAGCCGTTTGCTATCGCCCGTGGCAGATTCGTTCCGCGCCGGTTAAATACCACGTGGAAATCCGTCAGTCACGTTGATACGTCCGGATTGTCAATGTCCCAACGTTGTCCGTCAATCCGTGTCTCGAAATACCGTTCGTATCTTGATTATGAAAGAAACTGTCTATAAAGATTCGGTATTTATGTACTTCGCGCATTCGAAGGGTCGTATTCGTATTTCAGAGTATTTATCCGAAAATATTTAGATTGGTGAATCGAAGAGTATTTGTGGAAAAGGAGGGAAGGAGAGGAGAGTTGTTACTTAAAGTTACTTTGAATCTATTGTATCGTTATGTCGTAATGATGCCATCTTTCAGAATTGTTAGTGTTATTGGTGATTAGTTATAAAGGAGAAAATTGTGTTTAAATTATACATAATAGAATAATAAAAAACGAAATCTTGCAGGTTTTGCACTTACAGTGCATTCTAGTGAAACTCTTCAATTCATTGTTCAGTTTTAAAAGTCAACAATCATTACAGTGATTATTTATTCTGTATTTCTGCGAACAGAAACAAATATCGAAAACAATTTTGTTCTGTTCTTGTACTCATTTGGACTTCTATTAATACTTCAACGTAATTGGAAACAATTTATGCTTCCATGAATATTTTCGAAATTATTCATTTAATGGTTTGTCTGAAATGTGGTCGTTTATTTTTTCATCTGAATATATATTTCAATTTTATTTGAATAAAATATTGCATCTCCTTACTATTCATCTTCTTATTGATTTATCGGTAACTGATTTTTGAAATAGTTGAAATGTATGTAACTCTTATAAGAAATTTCATCATTTGCAATTTAAGGTTTCTCGATGTGAAAATATTTTTAATAATAAGCTTTGTAATACTATTTGAGCTGGAATTTTACACGTGTTCGAAGTATAAGGATATTCTTAGGTTCTCAAAGAAAATCCGTTCCTCTCCCGACATAATTCGATTTCGCCGCGCATCTATGGAATATCCATCTCAATTTGGCTCCACCGAATGCCACGTAGGTGGGAAATTCAATTTCGATCAGACGCTACATTTCCCGATAAGAGCGCGTTTCAAACAAATATCTTGGCAAAGTTCAAAGGTTCTCGCATGAGACGTGGTAATATCGATCACCTATAAACATTCTAGCGGAGTGCGATTGAATAAACACTGAATATGAAGTTATTGGGCTTTATATCCTGATATTCAGGATAAATTCGTATTTGATTCAACAAATACGGTATGGCTTCGCATTGTGAGTTCGTTAAGGTATTTACTTCAAACATAGGTTTCTGTTGACATGGAATCAATTTATTTCGTAAAATATTGGCATGTTCAACCGTACCATCAATAAAAATATTATTTTGTCAATAATATAAGGACATTCTTACTAAACTATATTTCTAATGTATCTAAATTAATATTTCAAACGTATAGATAAACTGAATATCACAGGAGATTTAATAATACCTTTTAAAAAACTCTTATTTTCCAATAAGTAAACTAAATTCAGCTCACTTCACATTTTTTATAGATTGAGCAACTGATCACCACAGAATGCTAGTGGCCTAACTCCTTTTTCTAAGTTTCCGAGAAAGTAAAGCTTTTACGAAATGTCTTGCATTAATTAGATACTAATATTACATTGTTATCAATAATCATTCATTGGTAATATTAGTAACTGCAACATTAATATTCACTTAATTCAAAAGTATTCCACAAAAATTTTCCTTTCTCGAGAACATAGAATTTATTCAATGACACATCGAGAATTTGAATTAAATTAGAATCAAATTCCAATCGAATTTCGTTACACCTGTAATTCAACAAGCTTAAGAGAGAAATCGTAGTGAAACGTTTGATGAGTGTCGTTTCACCAACGAACGTGCTAACGAAGAAAAAGACCTTTCGTTATCCGGCGATGAAGACGATCAAGATTTCGGCCGGGAATCTGTCTCGTGTTAATTGGTAAATGACGTTTCGCGACAATACCGAATTAAGATCGATCGACCGATCACCGCGGCGAGATAACGCTCGTTATTGTCCAGCCGGGAAGTGTTTAATCTTGCCATTAGCCGTGTTCGAGCTCGCGCACCCCCGCCTGCGACGCTGTCGATAGAGAAAGGCGACCGATTCAATGCTCTGTACGCAGCATTGTGTCGCCATCAAGCCACTTTGGTCGATCGCGGCCGGAAAATCGCCGGGGAAACCCCTAACTCCGGCCTGACAAATTGAGAGCAAGCCGCTGGGTCGCGAGAAACTTGTTCGCCCGTTGTCATCCGATGGGACCAAGCCGATTTTTAGGGAGAATTTTACTATTCAGTTTTGGAAATTCTCGTGTCGCTCCGTGCTCCAGTTTCACTCTTGGGCGGATGTGTCTCCCCCTGTTTCCGGGAACTGTGTGCGAATCGCTTCTCCAGGGACAAGAGAAATTCCCACGGACTAGATTTGCTGGATGCATCCAGAATTTTAAGTAGAATCGATAAAAAGATCGGTTGACGGTAAATTTATTTTAACTTGTTTGTTATTTCTCTATTGATTTGAGTTGATTTAACGTTTCAGTTGAAGAGTTTATCAAGTAATTAAAGGATCTTAAGTTAAAGTCAGATACAAAAATGAAAATTTATGAAACTGGGTAAATAGAAAGGGACAGTATAAAATCTTTAAGTAGAAACAGTGGATAGACGTCAGACTTAGTAGGAAATATTGAAGACGGTGTTTCTGATGAGAAAAATTCTATTGTATGTTTTCCTTATTTATCTTATCGATGTTGATTTGATAGAATGTCTTATAATAAAAACTAAAATAGCAGAAAGTTAATGAAAGATTTCAAGTGTATATAATTCAATGAAATTTAACTTGTTGGAATTAAAATTATTTCTAATCTTTCTACTAGCTTCTTATTGTACAGTATGAACAACTTGCTCTCGGATGAGCTGCCGTACACCAATTTAAAAATATTCTTGACTGTGTGTTTAGAGCTTCAGCCTGAACGGCCAATTGTTTCCTCAACGTTCGTAATTGTTTGCAGTAAGTTTTATTAATAAATTTTACGCGATCGCGTATTTAGAAACAGCCTCGTTAATGTTCTAAACGCTCCCCTAAATACCAGTGAATCAGCGCTGGAATCAGCACCCGCTAATTTTATACCGAAGGGGCTCGGTCCCTTCGAAACGATTACACTTTCGAGAAATTTATATTTTCGTCGCGATGGAGGGCTATTTTTATCTGTTTGATCGTCCCACCGGTTTAGTTCATTCCTGGTGTTTCTGCGTTCTTGATGCCGGCCCCGTTAGAGTTTTGAAGGGCCGTCAATCTTCAAATCGTTTGCTTTATCCTCGAAATCCAACGTTTTGCAACCTTGTGCAATTGTACGCGATGATATTCCAGGTTTCAAAACAAATTAAACATAATGAATTGAACAAAATATCGATACACGACCTCCTATCTTAATAAATTCATTTAGCGTTTGATTACGTTCATATAATAGTGTATTTCCTTTAAAGCGTTCTGTGTACGAAAGGAAATTTCTTCTTGAATTTTACATTGAGGAATTTTTATACAGTGACATCACAGATTTTTACGCTATTAAATTGCATAAAATCTGTCAGAGATATTTCGTTCATACTGTTTGAAATATGTGTGTTCATAGAAAATTTGTAATTCCCGAGAAATTAATTTTCACCTTTTTAGAGGTCATTTAGAGGTTTGTTTGCCATCCTTTTATTGATTGACCGAGATTTCGACTGAAATTGTTTAAACTCTCTGATTTCAATATTGCGTGCCTTTGGTATTTGTATGGTAATTTCATTATTTACGGACAAATTATAATTTAATCAGTAGGTATTTAATGACTGCCAGAAATATAAATAATTATACCATTTAACATGAAGAGCATAACAATGCATATGCCTTAATTTTCATCGATTCCAATCAATATTTACGAAGCAAATAAATTCCCTTGTGCAATATTATTGCAATAATACCAATTTTAATAAGTAAAGAGCTACAAAAAAAGTTAACCCTTTGCAGCCTGAAGTTTTCTTGGTTTTTCAGCTTGAACCTTGCATCAACTTCATTTAATTCTATTACAGTTTAATGTAGCACTTTAATTGTTTACTCAGGAACATTTGGGAATCATTAAAAGTCGTACTTTTATATGACATAATTATGATATTATAAATAATTATAATAAAAATTCTAAAAATATACAGATATTAGAATAAAATTGAATGTCGAGTTTTCCTCGATATAGAATCTCCAGGAATTAATCCATTTTCACTATTTTCCAAAACGAAGTGACGAAGTGACGATCAGATTGTAATTTATCAGCAAGTTCTAGCATTTAGCGCCGCTCCAGCTGACGATTTCACAAGCGTGACCGATTAGACAACCAGTTTTACCGGCTTATAAACAATTCGAATGAACGATAGCGTTTAATCGAGCATTCCTGGCACCTGCCACAACCGTTATAAATAATAGGAAAAGAAAGTATTTGGCACGGTGCGTTCGGTATTCCCGCAAACGACGAGATCATGAATATTCATGAACCTTCTGCAATTAGTTTCTCTGAAAATTAGTGCTGTCGGATTTCTATCCGGTAATGATTGCACACTGACACTTCACCATTTAAATTTCGGTATAATTATCGATAGAAGCTTCGCAAATGTTTTTTGTTTAAATATTAGCTTGGCTGAAAAGTCTTATTGTTTTACCTTTTAATGTGCCATTTATATTCTAATGTATTAATAATATTGCAAATAGGTAATCTAAAAGGTAATAGAAAGCATTCGAATAAAATACCCAATTCATACTTCTATGAATTTTAATTTAATCGTGTGAATTTTTTCTTTAAACTTCATTGAAAAATACGATAAAACCTTCTAACTGATGTAATATTTCAAGATTGACTACATTGAAGAAATGTCTTTATTTAGATTGACTCTGCTTCCAGTTTAAGTTATCGAAAAACACGAGATGATATATGTTACCAGGCCTTGTTAGTTTCGTTTAAGTGTATAGAATAAAGAAAAACGTTTAAGTCTCGATAAGCTAATCTCTGTGAAGTAGTAATCTTTCTTTATCGTTCGTCTGAGATTTTTCTCACTTCGAAGCGCCGGCTCGGACATGCTTGGTGAAATCGGATGATAGGACTGGGAATTGGTTGCGAATCATGAGCTGGAGAATTACGTACTGTCTCTTAAAAATGTTTAACCATTTATTAGTTTTCTTGTAGACTCTAATAGAAATAGTGAACAGTCGAAAGAATTTTGTTATGTGGAACTATAATTCATGGTAGAAAATTTTCGATCGAAATTGTAAGTATGGTGTAACTGTGGTGAAGATAAGAATGGAGATTGCAGAAGTATTACCTGAACGTCTGAGGATGATTGATCATTTCCACGAGTTGCTGTTTCAATCGATATTCTATTTATGACGTGCATAATCAGTGTCCTTGCTTTTAATGAAATCATTTACTGTATTCAATAAATTAATAGTCATTTCATCCAAAGTAATCATTCGAAAAGATTAAAAGGTACTTTACATTGAATTCTACATAGTTTCTATAAGCTTCTCCTAAGACGAATAATGTTAATTTCCAAAGTAACCAGTATTTTAAACATCATTTCCCATTTGTCCAGATGTACCCTATCTCTTTCTCTGCAATGAAAATTCATATTTTTACTTTTCAATTTGACAACACCTAAACACGTGCAAGTAACAACAAACGTTCAGTGATACGTTCGTCGTTATCTACCGTCAGCATAATTTCCTATAGTCGCAGTAAACAAAAAAAAACGATCGACAGCGACCGAAAGTCTCACTTGCCGGTGAGAGATGACAATTAGCGAGTACCGGTCCAACAAGCGTAAGCAATTAAGGGATCGAATATTTAGTCGCAGTGGAATATCCCCCGGAAGTGTCTGGCCGCCGCGAACAACCACTAATAGCTTCCCCCGCGTCTGTCCGGGCGTCTGGTGACAATGTGACAAAGACTTGTTCAGCAAACGGTGCCCGAGAAAGTGACGGTAATTTGCATAAACTGCGCGGCTCGTTTTAATTTTGTTGGCCGATCGTTTCACCGCCGCCCGCGATGAAAATTGAACACTTGGAAACCCGTGTAAACGGCTCCGGCTCCTGGCTAGCTCGGGACCGGGGCAGCAAACGCGAAATGAATTATTCAATGCGTCCGCTAATGACGATATTAACGACATCGCTAATCTCCGCGAACGGATTGAAAATTTTGCTCGGGGGAGATAAGCTGCGCGTCCCTGGCTCGGTGTAAACAGATTCGCACTCGCGAGCATCTGCGATTTCCGATCCCGCGGACGGATTCCCGTTAGGAATTAAAATCCACGCTTGAATTACGACCAGTCTTTCTGGCGATTCTGTGGCAATTAACGTTTGATTCATGGAAATTGTATCGGAAAGGGAAAATCACAGGTTGCTGAGGAATTTGATAGGTTTATGCAAGTTTCTATAAATATATGACTCGCGGGGATCAATAATTATCTTAACCTGTTCCGTGTCCTTGATTCTTTTCAAGTATGATAAACGCGTAGGAAGAGTGGCAAAAATTCCTCCTCTGAAAACCGTTTTTGTGAGCGCGGAATTTATTTGAGAGCGGAGCCGTTTAAAGGTCAGCCTACATGGCGGCATAGCATTTACATATTTATTAGGCGCGACATTACTGTAATAAAATTATGGCAAGTTGAAAATCTCCGTGGAACTGATTGGAAAGCGTTCGAGGTAATTAAAGTCAGAATAAAGCGCAAAAAGCTGTCGGAGCTTTAATATTTCTGTTTTAATGGGGATCTTCGTGGGTCTACGCGTTTCGCAAAATTGCATTTGCATACGTACGGTGTATTAGAAATGATACTACCGATGAGCAACATTCCTTCTTGAAAATGGAGGTTAATTTGAAATAACGTTCTTGTACACGAGTCTTCATTTACAAATACAAGTCTCTTTAAGTATTTCATTCATTAATACTTTTTATTAATATATCGAATTTATTATTTACTTTCTGTTCTTATATTAATAATGACAGTCTTACCTTTTGTATAATATTCCTCAGTATCTCTTAATTTAATATATCCATTAAATTATCTTTAAACGTAGAAAATAGTTTAACATGATCAGTCTAATCTTCATACACATTAACTTAAAAAGAAACTCGAATTCTGTCTTTTTACAAATAAAATTTTGTAGATAGAAAACAGAACTAAATTGATTTCTAAATCGAAATCTAAAAGTAAGGATCATCGATCTTGATGAATTTCTACCTCGTAATACAGTATGTGACTAAAAGGGGAACAAAAACTGTTAATCGCCCGATATTTCTTAAACGCATCCACTGCGCGGACGTTAAAAGCAGCTTTCACGACGTTCGGTAATCGAATCGTTTCACGGTACAAAATTTGCCACCTAACCGAATATTGTTAACCGAATTGCTCGGATTTAAAGCGATTCTGAACCGGCCTACGTACGTTAAAGCCTCGAATTTGTTAGCCAAATTACGAAAGGAGTACGGTGGAAGTTTGTTAGCCCACGAGCTAGTTGTTCACAGTACTACGTTGCATTAACTTCCGCAACGGGGGTTGGCCAGCAGACCGCCTATGGCTGCCGGTAAATGTAAAGTGGAAAATGAGGGGAAGCGAAAGGCGCAGCCCTCCTCTCCATTTTTATGCGGATCCGATTACGCTAATTACACTCGGTCCGCGTAGACTTGGCTTTCTTCCTTATTTGCGTGAAAATTCTCGACGAACCGGACGCAAGTTCAACGTTGAGACTGCAGTGTGACGCGGTAATTATCGGAATTACAGTTAAACTCGCTTCGTTCGGTGGACACTGTTTTCTTTCCTTTTATTCTATGTGATTAAAATATACTGAATGTAAGTGTAAGTATTATTAAGCATCGTTGACGGGTTTGGATAATTGAGAAATCATCATCAAGCACAAATGAGACTTTATTTAATCATCGAATTAGAAATCGAGATGAAGTTAACTGAAAATATGATACTATAATTAGAAGAATTAATTGAGGTTTAAAGAATGTCTAGTCATTGAAATATTCACTTTTATAAGTACAGAGAGACAAAATTTGAATAATAGATTTTTCGAATAATAATACAACTTTCTCTAGGATATAAAGTGCTACAAACTATGAAACATTACATAAAATCTACTATAAAATCTAAAGAATTCCATATTTTTTTAGATGCTAAATCACACGAATTTTTTAGTCTATAATTTTAGAAAAAACTGATGACTATTCTACAGTGTATGACGAGTCCGGTCAAAATCGACCGTTTGCACTTTGTATCATATACGTATAGGATGCTGAAAAAGGTCGCACCTTGTATGCATAAATCACATTTCCTCGAACTTCAGCTTTTGAATTCAAGACTGAGAACAGTGATCCTCGATATTTCCTTCTTAAATCTGTCTCTCGTAACATGATCTGATACTCACAAGGAGAAAGCATCAGGCACGTAAGAAGGATTGACATTTTCCGAAAAGATAACAAGACGTTGGAACTTTGTTTTTGTAAACAAGGAAGTCACAAAGAGACTTCAGGAATATATAATAAAAACACTGTAAACAATCCTCATTTTCAATAAGTTCTAATGGAAAAATTATTTTCAAACGAAAATTTTAAAATTCCTTTCTGAAGTTATGATACATATATTAACAATCTAGATAATTTTTGTACCACTACGAATTTTCATGTATTAATGTCTTTCTTCAAATAATTATTTTCATTAAATACTATTAAAATATTTTATTGTATTAAGCTAAAAATAATCAAAACTGCAATCAATGTACAAAAAGTCACTCGTTAACATAGTCGAAAGTTTGTTATCACTTGAAACAATGTGCTCGAGAGACACCGCGACAGGAGCCGGCGGAGTCAGAGGCCGGCGATCGAAGTGCTACAAATCGCTCGTTAGGCACCGTGATTATCGCTTTCCTTCGACAATATACACCGCGCCTTCGGCAATAAATCTTTCTCCTGTTCGTTGTCGAGAGCCGCCGACTAACCACGGACAGCAGCGCGCTTTTATGCTTCAACGCGACGTTAACGCCGGCTGTCGCCTCTTTGACAATTTGCAAAACGAAGCTTTCTCTTTATCGCGAAACTGTCGTGCGCTTCTTCCTGTTACAGAGTTCCTAGTCTTGTAACTCTGAAACACCGGAATTCAAAAGCAGTTAGAGAGACGCCTGTTTAGTTTCATTGAAACATGTTTCAAACTATAAGATAGCACAAGGCGGAATCTACAAAAAGTATACAATCGATCTGACAGTCGTAGTTTTACTCAGCATTAAATTATTACTTTTCTAAAGTTTTCAACTTCACATTAAAACATTCGGTATGTACAATATTTTTAACTCTTTGTACTTCAAAGATTTTTCACTAAAAATGCTCAACACTTTCCGATAACTTAAGCAACAAAATGATTTTATTTCAATGTTTCACATATTGATGCATTATACGAAACTTTATAATAATATTAAGTATCTTATAATAATATCTATAATAATATTGATATTAAATTCTATAATTTTGTGCATATTAAATCAAGTGGCCACTGCGATCATTGAAGGGAAGAAGGTTAATGTAACTAATTTTTATCGAGAAACTAACTTTTTTGAAACATTTTAGATGATCTCATTGATGTAGTTCTATGTTAGAACTATTTTCTTAGAAACTAGAGTTTTCAAAGGGTACTTGATTTACGGCGGCATTTCTTAGCGAAAAAATTCGTCTGGATGTCTTGGGTTTCCAGAGTCTTTTCTACGTCAATATTTGACAGAAAGTAATACGTGGCCATATTCACCTTTTCGCCGCCATAAATCTCCAGCAGCGGAAACCGAATTCCGTAGTTCTGCTTTTCGATATTCTGCAGACAGGCCGGCCGACATCATATTTTCTCGTTCGCAAACGACCGTCTAGCCGGGCCCGGGGTATGTTTTTTCCCCGGACAAATTTGCTCGCTGGTCAAAGGCTGAGCGATTGGCAGGTAAATAAAACGTCGAACGTTTTCAGTATGGAAGAGAACACGATCCGGCGTTGGAAAAATGTGCGCCGGGTTGGCAAACGAAATCGATGATGGATATACTGGAAAAAGAATAATGGATTTTGCTTTTTGAAAGTTGAAACATAAATCTTTTTCGGTACCTTTCTTAGTAAAATAATGTAGGAATGTTTAGTTGATTTTATATTATTCAAATTCAGATATCGACGGTACACAACGAATAGTAATTATTAAGAGTGGAAAACTTTGTGAAATGATTAGGGTAACCGATTAGGTAATTGAACTATATGAAATAAATGAAATAAATTAGAGATACGAAATAAGTGAAGCGTAAAATATTCGTAGGGATTCTAAAGTGATTAACACCTCCTTCTGAAGATTAACAGAAGAATTTATTAAATGTTTACGTAATTAATAAAATATTCTTCAGTGGAATGACGTTTCCTGTAGATTCGAATATTCTGCTCGCTGCGTATTCTTTCCAAATAAACCCAACAGAAACTTCTCTACGCGTCTAAACACATTAAAGAATGTTTTAAAAATAATTGTAGCATGGTTCCAGTAGAACCCGAAAGTGACCTAAAGCTAATAGAAAACTTTATTTAATCTTACAAAGACTGTAAGAGCCGGCAAATTAAAAATGTGAAGGCAAGAAGCTTTGGAACGAAAACTGAGAAAGGATCAACGCGGAGCGCACGAAACTTCGAGGAAATAATGCTCGGAATCTCGGGTCCCTTCGCACCTGTTGCGAGCGCATCTTCATCGCAGACACCAGATCTCGTTCATCTTCACAGACGCCTCTAAAGCGAACTGCAGACAGCGAGCAGCGAATGACCGTATTAAAATGTTCCCGGCATTGAACGAAACAGAGGCGAGATGAAGATCGCTACGAGCAAATCACGGGCTGGCCGGGCACGGATTCCTTAACAAACCATCGGGAAATTGTTCGAAAGTAATCGAAGGTGTCCGTAGAAGTGAAATTAACTTTCCGAATAATCTGGAAGAAAATGAAAGAGGATCGAAGATTATGAAACGCACCTCGGATTTAAAGAGAAAGTGAAAGCTGATCGAAACTTTATCGCCAGATTGTATAGATGAGCCCGGCCAGCGTCTTTAACGAGCGAACTTGATATTTTTAATTAGCTGCAGGATTCCGAGGAAGGTAAGGAATGATTGAAACATGATTTCCCAGTCGCGCGATGTCTTGCAGACGGAAACGAGGGTCCCGTTTCATTAAGTACGAAACAAAGTCCAGTGGTACTTTCCTGTTACTTAAAAAATTAACGAAATGCAGTTTGATAGACTGTTTTGGTAATTGTAAGCTACTATAAATACCTTTCACGGTCTTGCGATGAATGTGTCGAAAACGAAAGCGTAAAAACGTCTAGAGTGCTACCGGTGATCGCAACAAGTGGTCCATTCTTTAAGGAATACACGGAAATTCTTTCCGAGTAGTTTGAACGGAATCCTTGCGATAGAAATGGAGCAAGCATTTGGCGGAGGATACGTTACCTCGAATTAAACGTTCGTCTGGTCAAACTGAAATTTATGAGTACATTATACAGTTCTTCTATCCAGGAATAAACTCTCCGCAAGAATCGCGAGAAATAATGATACTTCAAGACTGATCTCGTCGAACACCCTCTTGATCTTGAGATTATGAGATCAAAATAGCAAAGATGACTTACGTTACCGCGTGCGCGATTTGCTCGCTGGAAACTTACAAAAGCGAGAACCTGGTGCCTCGGAAGAGGAAGTCCGTGTTGTGAAGGAAAAACAAAAGTCTTCGAGTTTATTCCTTGTTGAACGGAAGTGTAACAGAAAAGAAGTCAAACTGGAGACCAAAAAGGGAGGGTCGGAGAAACTTCACAAAATTTACCGGAAGATGTCGACGGAGGAAGGTCGACCTTCTACACCGGCAAGTTCAGGCACCGTTGACGAATCTGGACACGGGACCGGCAGAAGAATGTCGCACTTCAAGGAGTACAAGTTCTTCCGCAGCTTCAGCGCGAAGGTGGAGAATTGGCCGATGCGGAAGGCGGAAGCGCTATGGCGTCGCATGCGAGAACGGAAGATCGCAGGTGAGCTGTCATGAGTTTCATTAGCCTGTTACTCGAGAGGGTGATTTGTTCAGCTCGTGTTAGCGTTCGCCGTATCGCGTTGCGTGACGATACTCGAGCGTAGTAAATGATTTTTAACGTGTTTTGCCATGTTGTTACGTTTTGTACGCGTTAGAAATTCTCGTCGACTTATTACTGGAGTGATTCGTTGCTCGACTATCAATTTCTATCGACCAATCTGGAGAAAGTTAAATTATATCGAGATTTGATTGGGATGTTGAAGATGTTTACGAGCTTGTAATCAAATGAAAACCACGTAGGGTTTGTTTAAATTGTTCACAATACTTTTGAGTAATCATGTGTGCTATTAACATATCAAATCTACAATCTACTTATTACTGGAAATATCTTTTGTTCGGTTCTTCCATTTATTGTGTTCTGCGTTTCTGCAAGGTAAGTTTCATTATCTTACCACGTAAATACAAGTATAGTACTTTCGTCAGTAAATTACCAAAGCAACTTAACACGTTGTTAACCAATCACGAGTTAACTCGTGTTTACACGTCCATTAGCCATTTCAATTGTTGAAATTCAAAGCAGCATAGAATATTACAAAAGCAAAATATTCAAAGTTACCTAAAAGAAACGTCCAAAGTTTCATTTCAATTCATTACGCATAAATAAAGAATATTAACGTTTATTTAGATTGTATCGCTTTCATATTTAATTACGGAATAATAACCGGTGACATAGGATAGCTTCTGCATAAAATTGCCGGTCATCAGTGTGTTAAATAAAAAGTCCAACACGCCTCGCCTATAAACGCACTCAACATATTAATCCACTTTGCCAATAGTCGTATCAGGCATAGATCAAAATGATGCTATCTCGTGACCCACTCCGCGCAATCAGCCCAGCGTAAATTTCTTTCCTCGAAATTCACACGTAACCGAAGTGCCGTAGCGTATCCCGAATCGCGGCACGATCGATTTCTTTATTGCGCCCGTTTTATACGGGGTCACAGCATTAATTGCGCACGATCGATACGGAACGCGCGGTCTTCCGCGCCGGAGTAAAAGTTGAATTCGAGTGTTAAAAGAGCCGACCAGGGCACCGGTGGGCCCGGCCGGCCGGCTCGGCGCGGCGCGGCGTGGGCCCACTTGTGTTTTCGCATTCGACCTAATTACCGGCGGCCGTTCCCTCTAGCTGCTTACAATGTAAACACAAACCCGTAGCCGGTTTCCATCCCGCGCGTACACAGCCGCCGATCCGAGTGAAACGCGATGCTGTTCGCCAATCCGTGCGTTTCACCGCAACACGATTCGCTTACCCACAGACGGCGCGAGCGCATTTTCATTTTAACCGCGGAGCAAATCTCTGCGCCGCGATTGTTCCCGATAGGTGCAAAAATAACAGTAAATCGTTGCGGTCGCAACGGGGAACGGCGAATTGATTTTTAACAGAGTTTCTAGTCCCGCTCCGACCGCAGACCCATGGCCGCTCCTTGCCCGGAACGAAACGATCAATCGGAGGATGGGTCCGCTCCATCTACGCGCGAAAATTCTTTGTCTGTTTATTCTTGATGGTTTTGTTGGGATTTCTATGGCTGTATGGACGGTTCGATGGCAATCGCTTTTTCGCATTTGGTAAGAGATGTACAGAAATTTTTGAAATTTTACATGTACATTTGGAAATTTTTGTGAGAATATAGAAAGACTCTGCGTGGATCTTTCAAGAGTTTTCATTCTTGAGTTGTATGTCTATAAGTATAATTTATTTGTTATTTATATATTAGTTTTTTGTAATAATAGTATTTATTACTCTTATTTGTGTAAAATGAGTTTTAATTGTGTAACATCTGAAATACGTGTACAGATTGTGAATCTTTGTGTAATTATAGATTACAGATGTTTTCTAATAGTAAAATATAAAATATGTTGGAATCTATTGCAGTTTTTAAATAATGTTTATCCGTAAGGCATAAAATTATTTGACTCCGTTTTCTTGAAATTCTTTCATGTGTAACCGTATTTGTAGGAATACTTATGGTCTACGAGTGTACGAGAAATTTCGACATACTACATGCCAACATGCTTTCGATTGAGTTTGATAGTTTTATATAACAAATTACGCGGTTCGACCGAGTAACTTCCGTTCTTATTTTTCTTATTCGCTTTTCTGTGTCATTATTAAGCGTAATAACTGTTATTTAGTTTAAACACTTTCATTAGCATTGTCGGCGAGTTATTATGTAATAATTTCCCGATATCTATGGCGGAAGTTATTTACGATCGAACGCAATACATTCCTTGATGTTTACTCGCTGACATAAAGCATAAATTGTTAAGAATGTCGAGTGTTTACTATGCAAACTAAAAAAGAAAGTATTTGCTATCCCCTTAATTCACCACAAAACTTTTAATAAGAAGATGCCAAATAAATTATGAATAGCGCAGCAGCATAACTGATTAAATAAATTAAATTTAATGAACGAAAACGAAGTACAAAAATTCATTTTACTTCACGTTCATGTACCTCTCGGCAGAAGTTAAGGAACAAAATGTTTCAGTGAGCACTATATTTATTACCTTTACTCATCATTTATTACCCATATTTATTACCTTTAACCTTCGTTACTTTCTTCGTTATTAACTTTCGTTAGCAAATGTCTACATTACAGCGAATTCATCGTTTAAATTTATATACTATAAATTTATTTATAGGAACATTTAAGTCATAAAATCAGTAAACATTTTTCAAGGTATTCGTGTAATCATTCGAGAAAACGATTTTCTAATTATTTTTATAATTACGTAAATGTCAAGCCATTTGGCAAGGATTGAAACTACCTCTATCGAATGAGCCTAATTTTCATGGCACAGGGTAAATAAATGACATTAGGGCAAAGTCATAGGGTGTGCAACCCCGGCAGCGTACATGACATTTCTCTCTGCTCACGTCATTGTACCGGCGTCCGCGTGAACGCGTAGGATCGTCGGAATATCTCGACGCACCGTCGAGCGCGATAATTAACTCCGCCAATTATTCAGGGTAATAATTGCGCGAAATTAGATTTGTGTGCTATCCAGAAGCTCCCGTTTATTGTGGAACGTTGTATACGAAATGAGGATCGTTAGCGATGATCGACGTCAAACATTATTTCCGGATACGCTCCGGAAGTTTCAGAAATTCAACCAATTGCTACGAAAGGTTTCGTGATATTAATCTATTCTTTTTGCTAACTGTTTGTTACATATAGATCAATATTTTATCGATGCATAGAATATCTTCCAGCACAAGTAACAAATTTTTATATTTTTGGACGTTCTTTTTGCATATATTGAACGTATGGTATTATATTAAATAATATAGGAATTTATTAAATATGATAATTAATAGATTTCTAACTTTTATGTTCGAAAGTTCCTTTTAATGTAAATCACAAGGACTGTTGTTCAACAAATATTACTTTATTTGATGACTTCGTTTTGATCGTCAGATAAAATTGTCATAATTAATCATATTATTTTTCTACATTAGAAACTTATAGTTCTGTAATGAGTCAGTTCCAAAAACTTAAAAATGAATATGTAATGTACAATACTTTATTTAAACTTTCGATATCTCTTCTTTTCAATTTTCTTCGTCTTATTAATTCGAACGATAGTCCCTACTTCCGTATTTCTCGCGCATACGCCTCGGAGTATCAGTGAATACATCTAGAAAAGACTTTAATTAAATTCAAGAAGCCAGTACCCGAACGAAAACCGACACTGTTTTCTTTGTATCCTTCATGACAAAAGAAACTACTGTCTGTGAAAACTAATACGAAAATCATCGGCTTTCACAGTCGTGCCGACTGTCAAGCCTCGTTTTTGCTAGGCAACCCGCTACCGGTTTTGGCGAAACGCGTCGGTCGCGTGCCGTGTAGACAAGAATTGAACGCCGAAAAGTCTTTTTGAGCAAACGACGTGACAAGTCCGCTTTGTACAAGCTGAGAAGTCATTCCTCGGAAGCCAAGCTCAATGTGAGGTAAAGCTAGTTAGTTAACCTCTTCGTTTAATATTAATATTTAAACTTTTAGTCGCCGGATCGAATTCAGCTATTTTATTTCGCTTAGTTTGAGTAGCTCGGATTCAGTCGATTTTTTTATATTTCTCGATTTTTGTCAATTTTAATGGAATAAATAATATTCTTTTTAGTAATTAAAGGATTTACTCGTTCCTTCGTTTTTTCTCGGTCAGGGAACCCTTCCTTTTATAGCTTCTGAATATGTTGTATAATAATTTCAGAAGTCAAAACATTAATTTTCTCAAGTTTTGTTGTCTGGGCTTAACCGCATTGGCTTCTGAGGGACTCAATTGTCAGTATACGAAGAAATAAAAAATAAGTTAAATTCTATGGCTCTATAATGGCTTTACTTACATCAGAAAACAAGTTATGAGTGACTTTAAAAATCGCATGGCGGATCAGATGCGTTATAATAAGGGGGTAATTAACGAAGGGGTTAATTATTGCTGTGCCGTTTCTTCTATAAGCATTTATTATGGTTCGTAAGAAAATTCAGTTTGTAATTGCTACTATTTTCTAAAAGGTTTGGTTTTGCAACGAAATAAGTATGAATAAAATACATTTATTTCTTCCCAACATAAACTCGTATTCAGTCAGAATATTACGAGAAAACCACTGGCTATTTTTTAACGATAATTAACGAATGAATGAATGATATTCTTCCGCGATATTGTTAAAAAATTAGGATAGAAGGAAGGTTAATTCGATTAAAGTATTTGTTGCAATATTTGTTTGGTTTGCGTAAAATACACGAATGACTGCGAGCATAAAGAATTATAGTGTGAGAAAATCCACGTGCAGTTTTTCTTGTCATTTTATTATTATTGTTCGACTTCGTTCCCGGCACAGCTGGAGAAGAACGATCCTTCAGGATCAACAGCTTCGAACGACAGAATCATAGGCAAACTGTGATACAATCACACGATTATATCGTGTCGGGATAAAGTCGATACACTCTGTGCCACCGATGACCGATAAGATCCCATCTCGTAAGCTTCCGCCATTGTTGGAACGGCATAACAGCAATTACGTCGATGCTGGTGTTATCGAGGATTATATTGCAGTCACGAAGCATACATAACGCTGAATCGTATTGCTTCGAGGATGTTATGGAAATTTCGTCTGTTTGGAAACGCTTTGGAAATCGTGTGTGTTCAGTTTCTTATTTGAATTTTTAAAATGTAATTGAGATAAAAAGAGATAACAATGTAATGACATGCATAATTATAATTTCGTAATTAACCGTTTGAGTGTTGAGGAGCGCTATAGCGCTCTTCTTGTGTTGTGCCAAAATTGCAGAGAGCGCGGAGGCGCTTCTGTTTATCAGTATCAATTATAATTTTCTTACTATGTTTCTCAAGAAATAAATCAAAGTAAATTTATTTGAATAAATGTTATTTTTTGATATTTTTTTTTGATAACACAATATTAGTGATCTCATTAGACAAGTACTCTTATTAATGTATTTGCATACACACCCAATAACTTCCGCAATTTTGGTAAATATCCACAAAACTTGTTTAGCATTCAAACGGTTAATGAAATATTCCTGAATCGAAATTGAAATTTGGAATGTTCGGATATTTTGGGTGTTGATAAAACTATTTCACTCGTACAATTCTCATTAAATTTCAATTGAATAAATGAAAATGATTGAAAGAAGTAATTAGAAGAAGAAAGTAATTAGTAGAAAAATTATTATTAATATAACATTGTAGACGAACGGTACACTATAATGATTAGCAAACTTTGATAAATTTTGCATATACATAAAAATCAAGTAATTATGTTCGTAAGTTCATTAACGTTTGCTAATCGTTATAGTATACCGTTCATCTACAATGAAATTGGCGATGTTCTAGCACTACCAGATTGCGTTACACAAATAGTTCTATGCATGCGTGATCAAGGAAAATGGCCTTTCTCGATCGTCAGGCTCGCGTGGCCGATCTAATCGCATTCACCAACGAAATTTCATTCGACCCTTGCACGCGAATCCCTTAACTTGCTACGAAACTACTATGGCTTCGTGTGTATCTAACCTGTGATGTTACTACTAGAATCGCATAATATTACGATAAAGAACTTGTTTTCAAAATCTTCTCAGCGATAAACATTTGAAAATTCAGAAAACTGTAATTATTAAACTAAAATTTCCTTTTTATCTATCGTAATATTCTTAGGGCCGCAATCACATTAAATTATTTAAATACAGTTGCAAAAGTAATTAACAAGATTATTCTCACATTTTTCTCGACGCACATAACAACTTTCTCACGACTTTCATATTCCTGTCTTATATCATTTTTAATTACCTTATCATAATTATTATTCTTTATTAATAAAATACATTTCATATATTTTTAATGAAATATATTCCTGAACGATAAAGCGGCCACATTTGTAAAAATAGACTTTGTTAATGTTTCATTAAATTTTCTTGTTCCTTTTCTTAAATAACATTACAAGGCAAAATATTCTTATTACACGAGAAATTAAGTCATCTACTTCTCTGCAGAAGAAATGAATTTCTGTTATTATAACATATTGTAACATGAACAAAGGTGTTCCAGTGTTTCACGTTATAGCTTAGACACCATCGACGCATTTCGAAACGCATGGAATTTAGTCGGAACAACGTTTCATTGGTACGAGGCACGCGGCATTGCCCGATGAAACAAATAAAATTCTATTACGCGCGTGGAATAGTTTCTTTTATTACGACGTTGGCAGAAGCGGTTACGGAATTCAGCGAGGTGGAAGTACGATCAGCTTCCGTGGTTTTACACGATCGCGAACTTGTTATTACGTCGGGCTTGGCACGCCGTAATCAGAAATTTAAGGAGACGCGGAACACCGGCAATCACTGTCACACTGATTCGCAGCGCACCGACACGTCGTAATAGTTATTAGAGTCTGATTACAAGGTGACAGGTTAATAAACGTCGAAGAGTACAATAAGAATATTCGATTATGCTAATACAGCGTGTGCTACTTATGCACGCGAGCATACGCACTAACTACAGATGTTTAACTTGCCGATTCCTTCAGAAATTCTTTGTTACTATACATCATACATTATTTGTCGTAGTATTTTAATAATTGAATTAAATAATATTTCTCAACTTTACCATATTTTTCGACTCTTTGAAAAATTAAAAGCAATATTGTACTGTTAGTTAAATATATCGTACTACATGTTCTGTTTATCTAGAAATTAATCGTTTTGTAAATAGTAATGATCCATTTTCCACTTTGATGGCTTTAAAAGTTTGAAAAGTATGCTTTTAACGTTACCAATGATATCGGATATTTCTAAACTCATTTATTATTGAAATCTTAGGAAAAATAAACGTCATATGGTAGTATTTCTTGCAAATAACTGAAACTTCTTTGTTATATCAAGAACACTATGTATACAATATAAATATCACTGATCAAGGCGAAAAGTGAATGAATCTTGTAACAGGTTACCACCCTTCGCTTTCATCTTGCTCTCGGCTTATAGTTCCCGAACACCGCGTTTAAATTTAGCGTTTGTGGAATAATCTCGCTTGTAAAATAGAACCCGTGCTTCCGGACGTCGCAATAGACTCCTCTGCGCGGGAAAAATCGAGTACGTGCTCTATTATCGGGCGCGGACCCGTTCGCGTTTGTCAGTTCGTTTGCGAAGCCGTAAAAGAGCGTACCCGGCTGTTCCAATAGAATTTCTTTAGCGGCACCGTACCCCAGGCTAGAACGCGGCGTTTATTAAAAGCGTATAATGTTGCTCCAGCATTGTGCGCTGTTCGCGAATATGATCGAATTGCCAATTCGAGGAGTCGGACGCGAGAAATGGCGCCGCTCGCGCCATTCACGTGTCACGGGCCCAGACAGTATTGCGAAGGGATGAAAGGTTTGGTAAACTGTGATACAAGACAAAAAGCATCAATAGGTGAAAAAGATGAATAGATGAGAATAAACTATAAGTGGAGACGGGAAATGATAGATAGATGAAAAAGTATGAGTAGACGAGAAGACGAAAAATAAATGAAAAATATAAGTAGATTGGAAAAAAATAAATAGAGGAAAGAAATATAAGTAAATAAGGAAAAGATAAATAGATGAAAAATATAAGTAGACAGGAAAAAATAAATACATGAAAAAACATAAATAGATAAGACAAAGACAAATAAATAAAAAGTTATAAGTATATAAGACAAAGATAAATAGATGAAAAAATATAAGTAGATAAGACAAGGATAAATAGGACAATGAAATATAAATAAACAGGAGAAGACGAATAGAAGTTTTAAAGGTAAATACAGACAAATACTGTGTTGATGTGTATACAATACATTTTTTATGGAAACTTGTTGGGATTTGTACTTTTCAGATTTTATTATTAGGTAAGTTGCGTTATAAACATCAATAAGATAACAACAACGAATTTATTTTATAAAGTTACAAAGTATTCGGTTCCATTCTGAAATCGACGTTAGACCGATTATTTGATACTGTGGTTTCACCACAATTTTCATAGTTACTAAGCATTTCCTTTCAACGATGATCAGCCGGATGTTGCTTTTATCTAACTGTTATTCCAACAGCCGGATAAGATTGCCGCCGTACGATCGTCGTGGATTTTCACAGAACTCTTGTTTTCCAACTGGCCGATGGCTCGCCTTATCCGAGAAAAACACATATTTCTTCCGCGATGCCGTGGATGCTTGACAGTTACCATGTGTGAAAATACTTTTGAAGAACGCAACGTGATATAAACACATGCGGGACTTGCAAGATGATGGGCTTCAGGAAAAGAGTGCAATGTTTGTTGAAACTGTGGAACAGTTTCAATCGAGCATGAATATCAAACCAACTACAATTCAATTTATTATTTAATAAATTCACTTAATGTCCATTAACGATAAATCATTCACATTTGGATGTCATACGATCGGGTAGGAAACATAAAAGATTAATACTTACAACAGTATGTACGTTAATTTTTGCACGCACTGCAGCATGGATACTCATAACAATAAAACACTTTCTTAATATCTTGTTAATTAAGGTTTCAATTGTGAACGAAAATTGAATTTTAGACGACAATTATGGGCAAGAAATCGAGTTCATCAAATTGCGATGCACAGCGTGTGCAGCTTCATGGAAATTTCCTCGACCTAAAACGTCGCACAATGGGACTAATAATTGTGTTTTTTTTCCTGTTCGACGTACATATGGGTCATGTATATGAATGTAGCTCGTTCCTGGCAAGACTACGATGTCGCTCGTCTCGCAGAACGCTCGATTTAATTATTGTTCGACAATATTCGACGCTTCGCTGACTGCTCGAGCGGCGCCGCGCTCCAACGGAAAGCTTTATCTGACTCATTTAATTGGAAAGTATCGAGCACGGCCGTGCGTGTCACTTCGCGCTCGGGAATCTTTCGTTTCAGTTTTAATGAAAGCTGCCGATACGTGATGGGAAATTCGAGCTTTTCTAAGTAGCGACTACTGAATATCGAATCTGTTCAAATGTCAAAGGCGAGTGGAAACGATTAGTGTCTATTTACGTGCCGATATTTTACGGATCTCTTTTAATTTTGGAATTTTTTTCTTTTATACAGATACAAATTGTTAAGGATTAATTTAGAAATACTGGAACTGAATACGAATTTGTTTTTTTTTTACTGTGGGTTCCAATACGACGGTAGCAGAATGAAAGAGTAAATATAAAGGTTATTTTGAACTTTAATAAATTTGTTTTATTATCTATTCATAGGGTATTACATCACTTTATTTTCTTGTTAATTTCAATATATAGAGTGATTGAGATGCGATGACTAATTTATGTTTGTATCATCATCAAATCTATATAACTTAGTAAAATAAAGATGCCAATACAGTTAATTTGTTTTTCTATAAATTAATATATAGAGTTGTGATTTCGTGTAAGGATTCGCAGTCTATTTATAACGCCACTGACGTCGATAGAACAGTCGTATTGCGCTTGTTCAGTAGTATATTCGAAGGAAAGTGTGGTAGACAATGGTTTCCGAGAAAATTGATATCTAGGCCACGGAAAAGTCAGGGGAAATCAGTGAAGTGAGAGAAACGATAAGAAATATGAATTCAAGACAACATGGATGTATCGCTAGAGCGAATCGCTTCGTAACTGAATTATTAAACTCCTTAGTTCCTTTCCGCTGATTTTCTTAAAGCATTCTTAAAGGTTAAAAAAGATTGGAATGAAGTGGTACTTGATATTCAATTTTTCAATAATTTATAGAACTTTAGAACGATGCTAAAGTATTACTTCTTCGGAATGTCAACCTTCTTAACCTTAAAGTATTAATTCTTCCGAGAACGTTTAAAGCTCTTAGATGTAAGATATCCAGCTACAGTAAAACTCGAAGCAATTATTTACACTGCAATCAATTATATTACATTAACACTTTAACCATCATGTCATTCCAATTAGGACTTAAATTTCATTTTCTCGCTAATGTATCAAACAAACCGAATTTTATTGAATCCATGAGATGCAAGACAATTAAAAGAACAATCATATACAGTTAACATTAACTTTTCAATTTCGATCTCTCAAAAATCGGTTTGATATAAGTAATCAGTCTTAATTTGGTCCACGCATTGTGATACATTTCCATCGGAAACTCATTTCACGATTCCTAATAAAAATTGTCAAGACAAATAATAGCCTCGGGTATGACATTTAGCCTCAGACAATTTCTCCTGTCACTGGTCTGTCCTCTGTAATCCCAAGAAGTTTCCATGAACCCGATAAGTCAGTTTGAGACCGAGCCGTGGGTATCGGGCACAGGACGAGGATTACTATGCCGGCTCGGTGGCCTTCACGGTTCTGCTCGCAGTGCTTCCACAGTATTGGTCCGGCATTACGAAAGTCCATTACGGTTCCATTGTTCCGGCGCGTGTGCATACTTTTCATCAAGACAGCCTGCAATTATTTGTCCGGCGCGGTACAGTTTTCTCGGCGTGTTGAGTATTGAAATCCGGGATTTTCATTTCACGAGCGAACGCGGACGCTGATAATCGCGGCTAGGAACGCCAATGCGGCCTTTCACTGGCCGCTCCGGCAACGATGAAATTTTAGCCGGTCGCGCGGTCGCGACGCGTCGATTCCTCCCCCGATAAACATAAGCGAACAATTAAGGATACGCAATTACCGTGGCTGCCCCTTATGGAGGCCTAGCGCGCAACCTAACCTATAATGGCGTCTCTAATGATAGACAAAGCACCACAATTACTTTGATCAATCTCGATAGCCTTTTATCGCTCTCCGTGTGGGCACGGTGTCGTTACAGCGTTCCTTTTTTCCCACTTTCCCTACTTTTTCGGCGATGTCGCGGCTGCGGTTTATTAATTATATTAATTGATAATTAATTAATTATATGTGTGGTTCATTAATCGAGCATTTAACGCGATCGAAGCGAATTGTGAAACGGAAATTGTTCGGTTATACTACTGTTGTAGTGATTATTTTGGGATCGATATGTATTATCGGTGAAAAGGATATTTCTATTTGTATACTTAACTCTTTTTAATTAACTTTACGTCTAGAAATAAATAAGTAAATAAACAGTGACCTTTATCTGGTTCTTTTAGTTCTTTATTAAACGCAAACACGTTGCACCGCTTTGTAAGATTAGTGTAGGTAATTGGGGAAAATAGGAAAACATGCCTGTTGATTTATGAGTTTATTCTTCACTTTTTAATTATTCCTACGTGGCCCCTTAAGAAAATACTACTTTGCTTGTTGAAGATAAAAGAAGAAGCAACGTTTCTTTGTTCTATTCTAGAATGCTCCATTTCTAATTAATTCCACTAATTAATGTGGTTTGTTTCTGTGTAATTAATTCAGTGTTAACATAGATTGCGATATCAGTTTTATTGATACTTGAACCAAATTAATTTAGATATATTTTATTATTTAATTAACTACAAGTATTTAGTATTGGGATAGGTTTATTCGAGGAGGTCGCTATCATTCGCAAAGTTTTCATGACGATCATCGCATGTTTTACATGGGATTCGCGTCCCCTCGAATCCCCGTGGAAACATCCTTTTAGCCGTTAAGATGGCCTTTCGACGAAATCGTTCGCGCTCAAGTTGTCCCGAGTAGCGGTTCCGGCAGGATTAAAAGATTATATCGTGAAATCCTGCAGAAGGTAGAGTTGTAGCCGCCGAGAGTGCCGCGTTAATCCTGCGCAGTATCTCTCGTAACGGAACATTCCGTCTTCGCTTTTTGACTTTTTTCCCCACCCATGTGCAAGGATTTCTTACGCGCCCGCCCAGAAAAAAGAGAGTTCGAACTCGTTTCAGTTATTTATTGCCCTTTCAAATTATTGCCACTCGTATTCAGAGATTAAAACATAAATTGCGCGCATCTGCAAGTGATATACTCCATTATACGAAAATTAATTGAGTGACAGGCGTAACGTGTTTTCGAGACACGTTTTGCATCCTCCTTGATTATACTGGGTGTCTATGAAAATTGATATTCGAATGTTTGCAATGAAATAAAGGAGCTGAATGGTTGAAAAGTAAATGGAAATAGATATTGAGAAATGTTTGATATTTATCATTGAAGAAATATTGAGTCTTCTGTGAAACGATTAACGCAAGTATGTTTTGGGGCTATTATTATTTTATCTTATGTACCATTTACATTTGTAAGTACTTTACTCTAAAATTGTATGTGTATCAATTTTATAATATTACAATATCTATCTATGCTGAACTAAATACTTGTATACTTTTTTAAAAGTACACAGTATATACTTATGAATTTTTAAACATGTTCACTTTCGGTTAATTAGATATTTAAATTTTTATTTCCTATTGGAACTTGGGTGTGTTTTTCGTCAAGTTTATAGTAAACTATTAACTTTCCTTTGCGGCACCTTCGAATCAGTGGAGTACGTTTTTTCAAATCACAGAATGAATGGCTTCCATTGTTTCTCGACACATCTGTAGGGTATTAACACATTGTTGGTAATATCTGTACACCTTTCAGGAAACCTTGGAAGTGAAGGCTGAATATTTAACCCTTCCAACGTGGAAAATAAATATAACCAATTAATAAAACAATGAAAATATTTCAAGCGAATCTCTTTTTTATTTTCCGACGGAATATTCGTTTATTTTTTGTAATTCCTTAAATTAAATTTCGTGTGACATACCCTTTCACCCCGAATAAAAGACACCAAAGACATTCCAATGGAAACAATGTTTTTAATTTTCCGACACCATGTTCGTTATATTTTATCCCGAATAAAGAAAACAAAGTTATTCCAAAGAAAATAATTTTTTTTTTCATTTCTTGATATCTTTTTTCTTATTTTCAAATGGTTCTTAAATCAAACTTCTGTAATACACGTTTTCACCCTCTCGCAACCGGTAACGGAAATAAGTCGCGAATACTGGAGGGCTAACCAGATTCCGCCGACTTGGGAGGGGGAAAGAATTCGTTGATTTAGGTAAGACTGTTGGCAACCAGCACGCGCCGAAGGCTATTCACGAGCGTAGCCGTAATCACAGCGAAGCGGAACGTAATTTCCATCAACGGTTGCTACAACCGCGGGATAATCGTCATTCGGCCTAAGGCCAAGCGTTTATGTCCCGATGAAGCCTTCGTTGGTACTGGACGTTAATGTTCAATTATTGTTCTTACTAAATATTTTGTCGGATTTCAAGGATTTATGCTGTGCAATAAAAGTCAGGACGAACGTTCGCGCGAGCAACCGTGCTACAACACCAATGGACACTTTATCATTGTATTTTTACTGTCATCGTTTGTTCAACGCAATTCTTCACAAATGCAATAACTAATTTATGTTGAGGCTGTTGAACCTATTATCTACGTCTATGTGTCTCATATTTATAAACATGTACAACTTCTTGCAAATGTTCACAATTTATTAACTAGATAATAGATTTCATCAGATTTCACGCGTACAAACTGAACTACAAACTAGCTACAAACTAAGGATAAACAAATTCGACGACAAACTTTGTACAGTGAAAGTAGAAACAAAAGGGAAGACATAAACTGAAAAACTATTTAATCGAACAATACAAGGATTCACATACATTTAAATGAACGAAAGAAAAAGCATCATTTTAAATCGAATTTTAAAACCGGTTATTTGATCGATTCGCAATAAGGTTAATATTAATTATTATTCCATTCTTTAAAAAAAAAACAAAAAGAAACAAACTTCAATAAAACAGAACAAAAATCCTGGCGTTTCCAGTGTTTTCCAGCAAAATGCGGCTAGAAACATTCAGAGATTCCACTATTATTCGTGGAAGCTTTTCAAAGAATCGATCCACGAGCGCGTAACGGTAGGCGAACTATCGTGTCTGCGGTACGTATCTCGAGCGGGAAGCCCGGCGAACATTTGGCAGAGTCAGCGCAGCGATTACAGGCTCATCGCGGGCTGAAACGTAGCCGGTGCACGTTACGGTGCCAAGTAACTCGCGGAAATTGCACCTGTCCGCCGCAGCAGCGGCGTGCCGTGGTATCGATCCGCGTCGAATTAAACGGGCAACCGATTAGAACCGATTTACTTTCTACTAGAAAATCGATACGCCTCACACGCGTGTCCCCTCCCCGTTTAATAATTCAAGGAGCGGACGAGGGCCGGTCTATTCCGTTTCCCGCGTCGGGTTGCATGGCACGATTGCCTGAATTAATCCTGGCGACTTGGCGTAACCCGAAGGTCGTAAAGAGTCGAGCGAGGACGGCAGCGGGCGATCTTTAAAATTCGAGGCGTGTTGAACCCTCAGGAGCCGGGGAGGAACCCGACGTCTGCCGCGAAGCACGTGGACAACGCTGTTCGATAATTTATTCGCCGAAAGCCTGCACCTGCCAACTGCATACCACTGTATCCTTTCGTGTCGCGGACTTCGTTGGATCGATCAGCACGCTGCAGGCTTGTTCCTGCCTGTCGAAGACAGAGTTGCCTTCGTCGGGAATGCTTGGAAAACGGTTGGCAAACGTGGTCAGTTCAAAGCGATTGTTTATTACTGGGAATACGTTATAGTAGAATCTTGGTTATTCGAAGTTTAGTTATTGAGATCTTGGTTACCTGAATTTTGCTTATACAGATTTTGATTATTCAAATCTCCGATTATACGGATCTTAGGTACTCGGATTTTCGATTATCCAAATCATGGCTACTCAAATTTTCAATTATTCGAACCAATGGTGCATCGTTTTTCATTTGTTGTGCCCTCTATTTCATATAGAAAAAGAGCAAGAAATTTGATATGAAAGTAGTTCATTTCTAGTTTTAATAAATGTAAATATTATATAGTGAATAAGTAAAAAAATATAAGCAAGTAGACTCCATTTAAATTACTGTTTGCAAAAAGCAATTTCGAAGGTAAATATTAGCCTAGATTGGGCATTGAGAATAAATATTGAAGTTTCGGTGATATGAAAGCAAGGAATCTTACCATCTTAGCAGAAACTACGTCAGCTTCTTTATTAAGAACCGAGGAAAGTTATGACACGTTACTTCATGGCAAGAGAAACATGGCCGCACAAACTTGCTGACGTTGTTCCAAAGAAATGGGATAATGGAAAAAGTTTGCACGAACATGTGTCCCGCAGCTTCAGCTGGTAGAGCCATGGCCTGTTATCTGTTAAGGGATGTCTTTGGTGTACATGACAAGCATTTAGACTGACATCAGCAAAGTCTTTCATCAGTTCTTTAATCTTGATCATCAATCCTAAACGATTAATTACTTAGATCAACATCAAATAATATCACAATATCTACTACAAATAATAAATAATTCATTTCAGATACAAACTGGGATTAAATTGAATTAAATCACACTCAATTAAAAGATTTATCAAAGCACGTTTCATTTGAACAAAAATGGTACTTCATGGTATCTTCAGATCAAAATCCATGTAAGAATATTTCTGAGACATCTAATCCTGTACGGACGAGGACGTTTTGAAAAAAGAAAGCTGCAAACTGATCTTAGTGATTGAAATTATCAAATTACTAGTTTCCTATTTCATAATCTAGATAGAAATGTGTAATATCGCTAATATGACGACATTTGTCACCAAAGGATTCAGACAAATTAAAGGTAACGCGTGATCGTTCGCTAAAGGTTTAATTAGATATTGATGACACACTCGCGGAGCACGCGGTCCGCCGTAAACGAGAGCGTCACGCGTCCGGACAAATTGCGGTTTAGAAAGTTCAACATTCGACTGCGTGGCTCGGACGAGCGAGGCGCGTTTGCACCTGAGAATGTTCTGGCCTTCCGACGAAGGCCAGGACAATGGCGAAGCGGAGCATTTCGTGCATGTTGCTCGTGGGAATGCAGCTGCGTCGCGCAGGACGCACGCGTGACCACGACCCGCCACGTTGGAAAATCTTACCCCTCGATAATAAATTAGCGACAGATCCGCGGCTTTTCACCGCCTCGGGATTAAATTAACGCAGGCATAATTCGCATTAAGGTGAACCTTTCGGGCGAATCCGCGCGGAGATTACCGTAACCTTGCAGTTCAGCGGCGGAACTTGAAATACTAGGGACTTTTAACCTCCAATTAGTAATTCCGGTTCAATTTTTCCTTTCCTCCTGCGCTCCAACGTTTACGCAGCTCGATGATAAATTGCGGGTGAACCGAGTTAATGCCTGCTCGGTGACCTAAGGTGACTTAGAAATTTGTTGGAATGAGGATAACCAGTTAGTTTGGTCAAGCTAGTTTTGATTTTTTCCAAAGTGTGGGTGAAAATATATTTAAAACGATTATTCATTCGTCTAATACTGTTTCTTTGTTTATTTTCCAAGTAATTTATTACTTTTCTCTCGTGCGATTTATTGTTCGCAATACTCAACCTTAGATTCTTAAAATCTCTGAATAATTCAGTAGAAAAAAGAATAATTATACATAGTACAGTATTTATTAGTATAATTCATTAATAATTGTAAGAATTACTAGCAACGAACTCCCAAAAGATTCAGAATAACCATTTGTTTCCTTCCCTTACCAAATAAATAACTCCAAACCTTTTCATTGGATTATTCTTTAGTTATCAATCTATTACCATCCGCGACAATCCGTTGAACCAGATGAACAACTGTAACGCCAGTGATAAATTTTATTGAAAAAAATAATATATTAAATGGTCAAGCAGGCGTAACTTAATGATGCGTCTGCGGCGAGGATTGACACAAGGCAAGACGCGGGGATCAAAATTACCGCGCGTCTTTCGCCGCGAGATGTTTATCGCGGTGTCCCGGTAATTGAACGCAGCCGAGGTGGGATTTATAATTCGCCTGAAAATCGTAACGTTCGCTTTCTACGCCAGCGCGGCGTATTATACGGGCTCTCATGCAAATCGTCGGATTTATTATGGCACGGGACGGGTATGCATATGAGAGGACTTCGCATTTCGCGGACGGATACACCCCGTTGATTGCGCTTCTTCCGTCTCCGCCCGCCCTTTCTCCGGCTGACTCCTTCGACTCTTGAATTTCACGCCATTGTTGTCCTCGAAGGATCCCGGGCGGACGCCTCCGGCCCGCCGCGATTCGCAGGAATTATGGGCCCATCGGTTTGTTAATGTTACGAAACAACCCGGACCCGATTACGCCATCGATTCCCGCGGCTTTTATCCGAACGACCGTTTCAATTTATCGAGTTTGTTCACCCCCGGAAAAAAACTGCCCGCCAGGTAAACGCACTCATTAACGTGCAATACCATTTTATGGCTCACATTTATCTTTTTTTTATCATTCAATAAATACGCGAAACACATTCACTAAGGTGAGTGTACCGATAAGCCACCAGTTGGGGCTGTAAAGGCAACTTATTTACATTGTAAATAGAAATGTTCGTATTGAATAATTTATAATAAACACTTGTATGAAATACGATTAAGTATTTATATTTATACAATTTTAACTAGTTATTGGAATATTTACTTTGCCTTTGCAGAGATGGATAGTGGAAAAAGCTTTATATCAGCCGCAATGTAATTCTAATCTGTTAAGTGAGTGGTATTTCATTTTATAAATATTTGCGCAGATTTAATTTAAAACGTATTTAATTAATATCTATATGATCTTGTTGCTATTAAGGCAGATATATTTTAGTTTATATAGATATCGATAATATAGTCTAATATATTTTTAGGATGATATTATGTTTAGATCTGGCTACAATAAGCAAATTAAAAGATTTGGCAAATATCAATGTCACTAAATCAATTCCAAAAGGTACTGATTTAATGAAAACGTAAATGAAAAGTTACTCCAAAACGAAACGAAATATCCACGAAAAATGGACTAATTTTTCCTGATTGTTGTTTCAATCCAAATAAAATAGATAAACTTGATCAATTAGATTTGAAACAAATATTTTAAACATAGTCTTTTTTTACATATTGATAAAATAACAAATAAGGTACTCTCTATTAAAACAGATTCGTCGTATGCAGATAATCTTCAATCTCTTTAGAAGATAAAAAATTTCACGTTTCCAGATCTCGCCAGCAGTTCTCGCTCTCATAAAAATCTTAATATTCAAATTTTCGTAAAAAGAGTCATGGTAAACACGGAGATGCGATTTTTCATCATCAGAAATGTCATACAGATTCGTGTCTCTCTGCGCGTTTGGCTCAGGTTCGACATGAATGAGTTTTATGCCTAAATGTTAGAATTCTTTGTCTCGTTGCGTTCGCATCGTTCTCACATGGCTATCTGATTCGTGGTAAGTCGGAAACAAGGATATTTGTTAAACGACTATTGGTCGCAGCAACGGAGTCGTATTTATTATTATACTTAGGTTCCGTTCGCAGACACGATGTTATCACGGCTATTTTCCTTCCGCGCGCTTTATCATTATCGTTCGAACAACTGTCATTTTCTGGGAAAATGTGGGCAGAAGGACGAAGTTCAGCCCAGAAAGGCGCTCCTCTCTTTTTTTTTCCTTTTCACTGGAAGCTCACCGAGGACGATTAGCGGCGCACGCGTCAGATAAGACGGAGATACGTCCTTCAGATAAGAATCTCCCGGAGAAAAAGCGCACCGGAAATTAGGGACAGTTTCAAAGAGATGGGAATCGTGCACATTAAACGCGGTGCATCCGCTATTTTCCTTCGCCGTTTTTTTTCAAAATTAGCCTTTGTATGCGGATATCGGAATGTGGTCGGAATTTAAGGCTATTTCGTGATAACGATAATAGCTAATAATAATAATTATTATTCGCCAATGTTATGTCATAAAATGTTAGTGCAAGAAAATAGAAAAGAGAAGAAATTGTTTACCCTTTGTACTGGATATTAAAAAAGATTGAGAATTATGAGATATAGTACTTAGATAAGTTAAACATATTATATTATTTTTTAACTTGATATTCGTTTTAATTTCTCATGAGTTGAATGTTTCATTCGATAGATTCACACCAAACGCCTGAATATTGCATTTGATCATATTTATTTTTATAACCTCGGGTATAATTAGATTTCTTGTTTAATACCGATTTTTATGGAATACAAGAATTTGAATTTATTTAAATAATAATTATCGTAATAGAGTCAACTTTTTTATTTAAAAAATCCGTATCCTAATATTTGACTCGATTTGAGAAGCGGCAACAATATTCTAAATAGCTTGGCACTATTAATAGCGATACCCTTGTGTGAAGATGAACAGATCCACGATGACCCACAAATTTTTTATGCGAGACTATCATATTCTCGGAACACAGGATTGCGTTCGTAGATATAATTTTCCTGCTAAAATAGAAGTAGGATAAATATTGAACCGACGCTCGTAATCTAAATAAATATAAAATAAAAAAGGGAGTAAACGTATTTGTACAATTGTGATTTATTTGAATTATTTTTATACGTTACGAAAAAGTTTAAAAGCGAGTATTTAAATATCTATACATGTATCAGCATATAATAAAAATAACCTGACATAAAACCTTAATAGGTTACCAGTAGAAAGTGGGTGTTTATGTAAATTTACTCGTCCCAAGACTTTTCTGCAAGGCTGACGTTAAAAATGCTAATAGCTTCTATTAAGCATTCATTTAAAGTGTAAGTTAAATAAACTAATAATGAAAGTTAAAGATTTTCTTTTTCTTTATTACGGTCTGCTCATTTTTGTATATTACAAGCTTGTTATTATATATTTAATGACTATTTAATTATACGCGAGCTTATCAAAGTAATGTTATCAAACACGATATTTAGACGTTCCTTGTCGATCTCTGTCGACTTTACAATTTATGAGAAACTAAAACGTGAGCGTGTTAAATGAACGCTAGACACTCTGTGGCTTTGCCCCTTTCAGCAGGCAACACACGGTGCAGTCTAGTATACTCGGCTCACAGCGAAGACTCGGAGATGTACTTTGCACCGCATTAGATTGCCACCTAGTGGTCCGACTTTGGAACCACAATTATATTAAAACAGTGATCCGACCTACGAGTTCCTCGGAAACGCTGGTATTTAATTAAATCAAGAATCAAGATACCCCGAAGTAGCTAAAGACATTAAAACGTTTAATAAATGCTTCATTATGGCCCTTTAATCGTAAAACAGTGGAATCTTGGCGGTCAGGCTAAAATTACTCATCGTAAAATGTTTTATCTGTACCTTGGAAAGTAAAGTTTTTTTTATTGTATCCTTATTTCAATATCTACAGCTCCATTTTCTAATCATTCTTTTTATAGAGTTTTCAGGCTTTGTCCGTGGTAATATAGTGTCGTCCAAAAGTATGTGCTTGACCACACGTTGATCGACGATGATTAATGAATTCAACGTCTTCAGTGAGACGAAATACTAACGACGACTAGGATTTTAGAAGATAAGTAGTGATGCCAGAATCATAGACAGTCGACGTCTGAGTTAACTATTTCTTCTTATAAATTATACATACGACATATATTAAAATATATAAACTTTATATAAACTATCTGAAATATCACGAACTTTATACGAAAGAATCTATTCTGAAAGATATGAAGCTTATTATACCCGTATAAACTATCTTCATAAAAAAAATTATACCATACAATAACGAACATAATATTTATTTATCGATTCTGTTAATTAAAGAATAATACGTCTTCGACAATATTTAATCGAAATTCTAAAAAATAGATACAAATTAAAATCGATACTACTTGATCTTAAATTCAAATGTATACGCAATTGCATGTCTTAAATACTTCCTACGATTCAATTCTGCGCGGTGGGGACTTTAAAATCTCGGGGGATTGCGAGTAAAATATGAATCCGTCTTACGTCGTGTCTTGGGAGACGTCCCACAGTTCTTCGTCACGGAATTCGGATTTATCGGGTCCCCTTTCGCGAATCGCTTGCTCGTTCCGGAGTAAATTGCATTTAAATCCCATCGGCGCGCGTACATAGTTTCACTTTGACGAGCTTATGGCTCGGAGCTTCGGGACGCGCGCACGGAACGCAATTCTGAAATCAAGAAGGGAATTATTGTGCCTGTGCCGCCGGTATTTCTCTTCTTTTTCCTGCGGGGCACTGTAATACGTTTCGATTCATCATACTTCGATTCGGTGTACCGTGACTAATCCGTAAATGTTGATATAGATGTAGCTTATAAAGCGTAATTCTCGAAAGCTGGTAGTTTATTCAGGAGATTAGGGAAATATATTGCTATCGAACAACGCAAACGATTTGTTAAATTTCGAAATAGTGTCTTTTATCGTTTTGAAGGCATAGAATTATGTTTATTGTGTCATATGGCGGTTACTAATTATAATTAGAAACAGTGCCAGTGATTTTTATATAGAATATTATATTTCGTTTGAATCTATAATATATAATATTGTAATATTTATTATTAATTTCAATCATTTATATACCAACTCTTCACTTCATTTAACCCTTTAACACTAAACGTACCGAGAACGGTCAGTTGATCGGTTTTGAAATTTGATTTAATATTCTGCATTTTCCTTTGTCCGTTTAACTTTATATCAATTACAACATTGTCCAATTAATCAATTTTCCAATTTTTGTCATTCGTTTTGTTTCCGCTAAGAAACATTTATCCTATCTTCATTTCATAACCAGTTATTTGACTGGTTACGGTAGGAATAGGTATATTATGAAATCCCGATACATTTAGCGTTAATAGCATATCTTTTTTGCCTAAAGAAATGACCGTATTTATTTTTTTTGAAAAAGAGAAATACATATGAGAGTTAAATAGCGTGACATAACTCTAAAAAAAATGTCTAGAGTTTTTCGTTCAGTGAAATTCCAATATGTCTGACAATTACGCAATAATTCAAGGAGTCATTAAGCAACAGCCCTTTTGTGGTGTTAATTTAGCGACAGCGATTCCATGAACTTTCGATCGGTTTCATAAATGCAACTGGATCGACGTTGTTCTCCTCCGCATCATTATCCCAAACCAGCTTCCTAATCGTTTCCCTAATCGTTTATATACCCTGTCGACGTATACGGACGGGCAACTTTTTCTTCGCTATACTTTCATTCATAACCGGCTCGCGGAAGCGATCGATCGAAATACGCGTTTCCCGGGACTGGTTCCCGCGTGTTTCCGCGTTCGACCGTCCCCGCTTGCAGTCATGGTCGCAACCTATACGTTGAACCTTTATTCGGCAAAACTCCTAGGACGTGGAAAATTTCTTTTTCCATGAACATTGTTAATTAGAAGCAAAGACTACTTTCTACGGTCAACATGTTTTTATATTTATATTTACGCTGGAGATATATTGTTTTATTTATTCTTATATCAATACTTTTAAATCAGTTTCATACTTAATGGGTCTCACTTATCAAGCATTAACTTAAATTGATAATTCACGCACAAATTAACGTAACGTTATTAAATCTTTGTCGTACAATATCGCGTCAGAGTCGTAACGAAAATTGCAAACTGAATTTGACAAATGAGAGTGTTATTTATTTTTGTAAAATTGAAATTAAATATTCATTTTCCATTATCGTTACCGTTTGGAGTAAACGTAAACATAGGATAAACGTTAGAATTTATTCTTTTTCTAATAAATTATTAACGATTAAGTAGCTGTACCGATCATAGTTACGAAATATGTCATAGAGTTAAAGAATGGTACTTTTCAAAACAGTAGATCAGTCCAGTAGCTCTTGTTTGGCCAATGTTCCTAAGACTCTATATCGAAACCAATATTCTCGTTTATGATCTTTCTTCCCACAGATGTTTACAAATCTTGACCTCTTTAAACGTTAAGGTTGTCAGTCACGAAACATAAATTTGTAAATTTTGACAGCTTGGAAATGGGAAATTGAGGAACGACGAGCTTGGAGCTGGATTCGCGATTAGACTGGATATCTGAATGCCACCGGGACACTGTGTATCAATGAACTGTATAGGGTTAAGGGGATGCAGATGCGCCGATTCTCGCGGCGACGTGCAGATGCGCGGTTTATGGGCCGCATAAAAAGCCACCGTTTTACCTGCCTCGTAAAGTATTGTCCTTCTACACGCGCGTTTATCATCTTTTATTGGCACACGACGCTGTCCACCGGCGCTCGCCGGCGTTAATTACAAGAAACCGCCCGGCCGCTTCTGCCTTGTTAAGGCAAGGACTCGCGTTATTTCGTGACACGTGCCCCACTTACTTTCTTCCTTCTCGGGGTGTCGCGTTCATCGTTCACTTTTTATTTTTCCACGCTCAAATTTCGTAATGAATTTTTCCTATTTTAGAGTTCACCTGTACGGATTCACGGACGAAAGTTAAGGAATTATTTTCTGAATTAAGGGTCGAAAGCTTTTATATTTACTTTCAGGTTTATTGTAAGAGTATTTCGTATCATTTTCAGTATGGTATTTGATGTAATCAATAAAAATAATAAACGAACTGTACTAAAAATCTAATAAAATGTTAAACAAACCTGGCACAGTATGACTGAACTAACTTGATTTAATAAAATCTTAACATATAAATTACTGCACTGTATATGTCTGCTTTGTTTGAAACTGTTCTTGTTTGAAAACAAAAATTAAATAAAGGCTCCCATAACTTCACCGAATTTATTGGTAATTCTCATCGGGAGTGTTTTGAGAAAGTAAGTCTGGTTTTTCTCTGTTGACTGCACGTGAAACGAGACTGAATAGAAAGTTAAAATCAATTTATTCGACATAATGCTCTAAGAGATTTGTTTACATACATCAAGCAGGCTATCAAATAATATTCTTTATTTGCTTGCGCAAAGGTAGCGTTTTAAAAAAGAACAAGTTTATTCTGATCACAGATTCGTACGAAAATATACATTCCCTGATTCCATCGATGACTAATGTTCAAGAATTTCAAATCGAACATACTCTTCAAGATTCCATGGCATAGAACATTGTTTAAGTCAACTCTTCAGAGGAACGTTCCAAGAAGCAGAATGTGTATAAAGTATTTAATCGGGCTGCGTCGTGTGTCTAATTTTACATTTCACACTCTTCCATTCCGTTTTGTCAGATTATTCGCCTCCAAAGTCTGAATAATTCAAACGCCGCATAAGAGACATCGCGTTCGATCTCCGCGCGGGTTCTAAAAGTAACCTTTCAGCCAAGATTTCACTCAGCCTCGTTTCTAAAACCCGGCTGTTTCTTTATGTTTCAGGTAAGCACCGCTCGATTACAAGACATGTTAGTTCTATGGTAGCAAGTGAAACACTAAATCCTCGCGTAAGTACGTTCTACGTTTTAAAGCTCATCCAATCACCATAAAATAGTGTCCAAGGGCACGTCTTTAGGGGTGGCGGAGCGCGGAGGGGGTGCGTAGAGGGGAGATATACAATTTGCATTTTCATGGGCCTACGTACGCATGGTTATCCACCTTCAAGGTGGACTGCATTTCGACCTGGACTCTTCGTGACGAAAAATGCGACCCATGCACGCAGGTGCGCTTTATCGCGTGCTCGATGGCGGAGGCCGCGGCTCGCGCGCCGCGTCGAAATGCTAGTCCTGTTTTTATCGTCTCCCTTTGAAGATGAAAGTCCTCGCCTTGATGAAAGTGTGAAGATTGCGGATGGAATTTCATTTAGGAAAGTCTAATTCAATTTGCTATGCATTGTACCAGCCCGAGCGGAATGTTTTGCGGATTCAGATTAGATTTGATTTACGATTGTGCATAAAAAGGTACAGTACGAAGGGGAGTCTGATTTGATCGTGTAGCTCCTTTGTTGCTCGCGGTAAACGACAGTTGTAATAATTCGTACTGAGTTGTTCTTAACGAATCTGGCCTTGTAAAATATAATTTACATTATAGTACAGTTTCTTATCATTTTCTTAGCCGTTTAGATATTTTTTGCCAGGAAAAGGTAAATTAATAGAATAATAACGAAAGTAATGTTCCTGATTATCCTTGGAACTTTGTATATCGTTTCATACGGAAAGTATATTTTGCATTCGCCATCAGTTTTATAAAACATTCCAGGCAATTTGAATTTGCAGAATCATCAGTATTACAGCTATCACTTAAAATATCGTTTTATCCAGGTGGTCAATAGATATCACACTATATTATAGAGAACTACTTCTATTTATAACAAACAAAAGTACTTCAGTAACAGATTCAATTTTCCTTTCATTACATTTCAGTTTGACAGTCGAAGGTACAAGAATAAAATTTAAATGTTACGCAGTAAAATTCAACGATAAGAAATAATATCGTAAAATAATATAATTGTGATGAAATAATCGCGGTATATTATATTAGTAAAGAAAAACTGAAGAACTTAATTCTGAACTCGTAATCTTCCGAAGCGGCCACGTGCATCCATTGCAGGAACCATTTTGCGTCACGTCCGATGATCACGTACATACGGTCCCGCGGTCATGACGGAATTAGTTGGTCAATTTCAAGACGCGATGATTACGGTATAACGATCACTCCCGAGCGACTCGCTCATCCGTTACAAGGAAGAAATTAATAATTTCACTTAATCCCTCGTGATTAATGTTGTACCGCAGCTTCCGCTGGCTTCCGAGTGTGTCCACCTTCGCAACGCCCGTAATCTACCGCACGTTTCAAGTGTAGCTTCGTCAAGGTAATATCCGCTTATAAACATATCCGAGACGTTTACGATAGCATAAATCGCCATCTGTTTTTATTCTAATCCAACACGAACGAAGCAACACACGATAAAATGAATATGTCTAGATGCGAAATAAAATATTCAGACAGCCTCAAACAGAATGTGTCTTCTCCAACAACAATTTTGTATTTTTAATATATTTCATAACTGTTTTCTTCTATTTATCGTGCTTCCAAGATGCTTTTGAGAAAGCAAGGAAATCGACTGGGTTAAATAAACGTGAAGGAAATGACTTGTTTATCCGTCGTTTTTTATGTTTATTTTCTCAATCATTTATATATTTTTTATGCAATTTCTGTTTAATAGTGTATTAAAGGTTACCTAATTTTTATATATTTCATACAATTTTGTAATTATTAAGTAACTCAAGAAAATTATTGTTATTCCATTATAGGTTATAGTAATTAGCTATTTTTATTCATTTTAGATCGTTTAATTTGAGGGTTGAAACATTAGCAGTAAAAGTACAGTTAATTTGTCGGGACTGAAAGCGTGTGTACCGATAAGAAAGAAATTCCTTGGATTCTCCGTCTAAAAATGGCGCGGCTGTGTCCCATTTCTGCGTTATCGTTCGCGAGCACCATGAAATCCAAACACTCTTTTACATTTCTCATTGCATAGAGGGTTACGGTTGCAGTAGATACGGTTTATAACCGCGTCGACCTTTCTTTAGCGAGGGGGATCGAGTCTGCCATAAAAAGTGCATTCTTTCGTTATCTTGCCCGATGCACCCGCAGAACAGTGCGTTCCAGTTATAGTTCGCGCGTTTAGACGCGAAGATCTTTTGATTAAAAGAAGTCTGCAGGTTTATATTTCACCAGTGGAATATCAATGTTTATGCAAATCTAAAATTACCTTTGCACGTTAAAAGTTCTTCCATGTTGAAAACAAAATACCAGGAAGCTTATCAGTGTTCCTCTTTATTTCATTTTGCTTTGATGCTGCATATACTTACGTTGCGCACACGCAGAAGATTCTCTGACTAATTATTACGACCATAAAACGTACGAACCAATTCGATGAAATAAATTGATGGGAGATAATTAATAATTGAACTGCGAATTTTATGCGGTTTCAAATCTATAACTTCTAATAGGTAATTTCACTACTGATAATAGTTACTCTTATATTAATATATTGATAATTAAGTTCATAATAAACGTAACGAATGTCTATCCAATCCCAATCTTTATCAATTTCTGCACAAACACTTTTATTTGCATAGAAGTTTACAATCTTTTACTAACTATTCTACAATTACACTATTTATCAGAAACTGAATTTACCCTCAAAATTATCCTACTTATCTATACCTAACGTTCCCAATATATATACCTAATCTCTAATATCCGCGAACATATTTACCAAGTTAGCGTCGTGAAATTTATAAACATATTGTTACCGTTACTTATAATTTATATTATACCATACTTATCCGTTAAATCGAACATTACATTCATTGCATTTAATATTCATTATATCCAACATTATACTTATCGTAACACGATACGTGGGTCACAATCGACCCAACATCGCTACCCTCGTATTTATCATCTTCAGCGCAGTTTGCCCACGAACAGGCTTATCTATCACGCCAAAGGATCTCGCGTAAAACAAAGAAAAATCATTGACACTAATTGCCATTCTCCATGCTCGGCCACATGAAAAAAATATCACGGTCATGCGCGTTTCGCACGCACGCGTCCGAGCACGCGGCGCGTCGCGTCGCGATTTCGAAATATAAAGTCGGCGTTGATTGCGGCGCATCAATTACACAGGATGATCCACAAGCGGCCCGTAGCCGCCTGGGAATATACCCAAGGGACCGGTAGATATCTTTATCCATAATCACGGCCACGCTCGTACTATTATTCATCCTTGCTTTTTCGGCCTCTTTCTCTTCTATCTCCCTTTTCGTTCCTCCCCATCGTCCCTAAACCTTCTTTTTTCTCTCCCGCTCAGCGTTTTCCCTTCCGATGGCCACGTCTCGGTCGTAGAAGGCCCGCGCGCAATCATAATTAGCGATGTTATTAGTAACCTGCGCTTTCGTTTTGCCCGACGAGGATAATTGGTCGGCCAGTGTGCTGGATCACGTTCGCGTTTCCAGATACTTGGGGACGCGAAAAATTCTGGCACCCGATTGGAAGCCTCCAGAAATTGAAAGATTGAAATTGAACGAATTTGGAAACCAGGATTGTAAGGTGCCTGAGCGATAAGATTTTGAATCTTAAGTATAACCAACTTTTTCTTCTTTCAATATTAAATTTCGTACAATCTTTGCATACAGGAAATATTCTAATAAAATATTTTCATTCTTTAATTTATGTATGGCTTTTGTTTAGATAAATTGTAAAGAATGTCATCGATCTTTCCTTGTGAAATGAATGTTTATAGTGAACGAACTTTCGAGTGCAAAGGATTAATGGAAAGAAAGGGTTTTGTTTGCAGAGACGCAGATGGGAATGTCGGAAACTTTGATAGAATATTATTAGGAACGAAATTGTTTGAGATTGATGCGGATTACGGGCTGTATTCTCGCTGCCGCGGGAACTTCTCGTGAGCGGGATGCGAGTAAAGAAGCTTCCCGTTGGGTTCATGATCTTTAATCATTGAGGGGTCGAATGAGATTTCTATTAACGTCAGAACTTTGAAGATACAATTATTGTGATAGCTATTGAAGATATATTTATTGAATATTAGTGTATCTTGAAAATATTATCAACCGAAAATTAATTATTTTCTTGATTGCGCATATCGAGCTTCAAAATATTCAACGTTGTTCTGATTATTAGCTACATTGAAAACTTCATTAATCGGTACGTGAATTTCTTTAATCTTTAAATGCCGTCGTAATTACAGTTGTCTCAAGAGATCAGCCCTCTCAAGGGTTATTAGGGCCGTTGCACACTGTCAACCAGTCACCGTCAACTTGGCCGCCGAGTATCCAAAAAAATAAACGATTGAATTCGCCGATCAGATTCAATAATTTACAAGCTATCAATATTGTAAAGAATATTGGACAAAATTTATATCGAGCAGATTATTACAATAATTACAATAATTATCTCCTTCAGCTGAAAATATATTAATACTTAGGATAACATATATAATACCTTTCCACTGTAACTTTTCCATTTTTCGATTTATGTATTTATCACAACCCATATACCATATTGCCTACCGAGACTCTACTTCTATAATACACTTCCTTGTATCGAAACCTATCATTATTTATTACGTCTAGTCTTCGAGATAGTCGCCTATCGCGTGAACGCGTTCATTTAATTCAACACATTTCTATGGTCGTCGCGACCAGCAAGTCGCCCGTGAGTCACTCGCGTTTCCGTGGTCACCGATGACCTAATCATCGTCGACTGGTCAACAGTACCTATCAGCTCTTAAAAACAACATACATAAGAACAAAGTTTCCCTTTCCAACCGCCGAAAAAAAGAATCACACGCCATAAACCATTCGCAAAATCACACCTCTTTCAATCCACCGAATCCAAACGGTCTCTAAAATTTGTTCGATCCCCGACACTTCATGCGCGAACCTTCATTTACAATCCCGGAGCTCATTAAATATTTCCAAGAATTTTCTACAGTCTGTTTACCAGAAAGGAAAACGAAGAACAGAGGAAAGGAGACAGGAAAAAAAGGAAACGGTTCGGATAACGAACGCGCGGAATAAACATTTTCACGATGATCGTCAATCTCGCGGCTCGACCTCGACGTGAATGATAAAGGCCAGCGAGGATACACAGGGAGAATTAGAAATTAAGGATAACAGGCTGTCGTTGCAGCCTCGGGTACATCCTCGCGCCGTAATAAACGAGATTACTCGGGGCGAGCATTGCGCTCGCAAGTGCACACGCCCCTAACCTCCCCACCCCCCTCGTACACGGACACGCGAGCCACCAGCAACCCTATAAACCCCATGGACGGCCGCTAATGGCGCCATAAGCCGGGCTGAGAAGGACTGATCGCGCGTGCGACCGTTCCTGGCCTTCCCTTTTCTTCCCTCCTCGGTCACCCCTCTTCTCGTCGTTGTTCGTTACCGGCCCGCTCCGTCATTCGCACCCAGGGAAAAAAGCTGCGCGACAGAGAGAAGCAAAACGCGCGACGGACCCCGCTTAAAAGGTGGACCGACGTAAACGCCGGAATATCGTCCCTTTACGGTTTATTGCCACCATAATGGTGATCTTAATGCGCGGTCATGCGTATGTATGAGACTCGCGACTCGCGCTAGCATTAATGCCCCTGAATAGTGAACATTTCGACGCGACGGGTCCTCCTTTTTTCCAGCCTTTTTTGGTTTCTATGGCAGTTAGCGGGAAGAGACCGCTGGGATAAGAAACTCAGTTCAGTTTAAGGGGTAGCCTCTTCCAGCGAGGCGATCTTGAATAATATTGGTCCTCGTAGTTCTTTTCTGATTGCTCTTAACTGTTCGCCAGTATTACCTTCCGGCGGATTTTTTCGCCGTTAATTACGCGGGTTTTATGGTATTTCCCGAGGAAACTAATTTACGATGGATGTCCGCGAAATCTGTCTTCTGAGATTCTTGGATAAGATGTCGTTTGGAATTGTGCACAGTTTGCTTTGTTTTAGGTGGTTTAACTTGGATTCTTCGGGGATGTTAAATGTATTTCTGAACGGTTAATATTTTTATACTTCGATAATGCTGATAATATTTGTTTCTTTTATTAGTTCATAATAATATCCACCTACCAAATTCTTTTGTACAATGTTTCAATATTTATTTCTTTATAAACATCCCTTTCGCGGATCCACCAAAATTCTCTGCAAGCTTCTTTTAATACCTCAACACGAAGGTGGTAACTATTACCCCTTTCATCTAATAACTCAATCAACATGCATAGCGTTCAAAGTACAAGCCATCAACAGATTCTCAGTTCACACAGCGTACGTGGAAAATTGTCTCATTGATCCCTCCGATTCGAAACATCCGCCATGCTCAAACTTAATTAAACACCGATAATTCAAACCACGCGCGAAACCTCCCGAGCAATTTACCGGGCCCTAAAACGGAGACTACTCAACTCCCCATAAATTCGGAAAGATCGTCGATTTATGGCTCAGGCTCAATTCATAAAAGGCAAATAATAAACGCGGCGTAGTTCGTTAATAAACTCTCTAATCGTACGGCGCATCGGGACCATAAAACCCCGCACGAAAATACGAAAACAATCCGTTTCTAAAGGGGACACCGTTTTCTCCGGTGGTTTCATTGTGCATAAAAGAGAACGCCGTGCGTCGCCGGGGCCGAGGGCCGGAAACGACGAATCAGAGGAAGCGTTCAACAATGACACACGTCGGGATTGCCCGCAGCTACCACGCGGGATTATTATAGGCCCATAATTTCTGAGCTTCGTTAGTGATGCCGGGGTGTGTGTTGCTCGCGTTTAAACAGGACGCGCGCGTAGCGGTTTTACGATCGAAATATATTATGCAAATGCTGATCCCGCGTACGCGCGTGTGATTTGCCGTATCGACGCCGTTTCTCGCAGCTCAGGGCGCGGCGGATCGGCCACATGTTTCGAGACCGCGCCGACTCCCGGACGGAAATGTCGTTCGTTTACGACGCGGGCCCGGGACACTTTTCCACGCCGGCAATTAAACTTACCCGACCGTCCGGACTAATTATCCCTGCGAACGCCGCATGATAATTACCGAGCCAAGTCGGGACATTTTTTGCCAACCGGACTAGGGGAACGAGACGCGATATCGAAACGTTTCATTTAGCCGGGAATGAAAGTAGCCGGATCGGACCTCGGCCGAGCATGAATGGAGCTGTGTGAGTTCGTGAATTAGAAATTTCGCGTGAATGAACGTTTCGGAGAAAGCCACGGGTTTCTTGCGTTATTCGGGATCGTTCTTTTTCGTCGCGTTTTGGTTGCGTCGCGAGGTTATCTAACAGCTACTTGGTACTGATGTTAATGTAGATGCTGTTGGTTCTGTTTGCTCGGTGAATTACGTTGTCGATGAAAGGTTATGGAAATTTCGGAATTTGGAGGGGAAACAAGGGATTACTACTGTTGTACAATGTGGATGTTGTTAATTTTGTTATTCAAACTGATGTTCTGAGTGCATTCTTTAAATAATCTCATTCTTTAAGGATTTTCTGTTTTAAGTTTCATTAACTGATTCGAATATTATTATATATATTGAGAATAGGTACTGTTTTAATTATTAATTAAGAAAATTATTAGCGTCTAACAAAATAGAATCCCTATCTCAAATCTATTTTTGAATTTTAAATATTTTCTAAATCTTGCCAAATATTATCAGGGTCTTTATTAGAACAATTAACAGGCTGACTCATTGGTAGTTCCATTTAATCTTGACCAGTGACGTTCAATAACTTCAACTAAAATTTAAGCTACAATCTATCGCGAATAGGAAATAATTCAGAACATATATTATCCATTTCTACTGTGTATCCACTGTGTTAAAGTATCCTCGACACGACCACCGAACATATTTGTACAAGTCGTAAACAATAATTCAATATTAGCAATAATGTAGCACAGAAAAATACACACTTGAGTCAAACGACGTATAAAAGTCATAAAATTGAAAGTTTCATTGACGCCGCCATAAACGCGAAAACTTCGCACCTTGATCGCTTATGCGTATAGAAAGTCCGATCCCCGAGGATCTTTAAATGGAAAATCTTTCCCGTTTTTCGCGGCTGTTTTACAGCCGGCGTTAATGTCGAATTTCTAATTCAAGCCCCTCGCGTCAGCTTACAATTTTTCTTCCCGAAAGTATCACTCCCGGTAGTAAAGTATACAATTTAATAACTAATTAAATGATTCACGTACACGTGTAAGCTTATAATTTGTAGCCGCTGCCTTCTTCCCCTTAAGAAATTAAACGACAAGGAAGATGCAGCCTTTCAAAGAGAGGAAAAAAAAAATGAAAAAGAAAAAGAAATTGTAAACCTCGTAACGTGCTTTTCTCTTTCCTCTCGATTATGCTAATTAATTAACCCCTATACTCCTTGCTTCGAACAAAGAATCCTTAATAAACATGTCAAAAATGAAAGTGATGGCTTCTCGATTTCCTCGCCGGTTAATAACGTATCTTATATTTTGATGTGCTCAATTATTACCAAGGACTCGATTAACCAGAATAATCTGAGGAATGAAATTGTAGCTGTATGCCCGCGTTGACTCAGCGGTTCGAATTGTGTCCGGACAGGTGAAAATTTTCAAGCAGCTGAGACAGCTATAAATGCGCGCAACTCCTCCCAGTTAATTAAGAATTGAGTAATCAAAACGTGTAATGGTATCAGATGTTCCCTGAAATTTTCATTTGTATGCAATTGAGAACGCACTTGTCCCGACGATTATTTCGGTATCGAGATTCGCGATTTTTATAAAACGTTTCTAAGATGTTCAACCTGTTAACCTGGTGAAGACGAGTTATACAACTTAACCATACCTTCCGAGAAGCTTCTCGCGTTTTATTTTCGCAATTAAAAACTTCTCTATTTAATTGATCCTTAATGCTGGCCACGATTCATAATGCGGGACTGATTAGTATGAATTAACTGTGAAAGTAGATCGTTTGAAAGTATCGAGCTTATCGTAAATCTTTTTGTGGAAACCACTGTATACATTGAATGCGTGAGTTGTGTTAATGATTGTTGTTCAAGAATTCATTTCTTTTCTGTTTCAAGATCTGATTTTATTGCTAGTTGAAGTTGCTTGTGAAAAATTGTTGTTTATAGATGTTTATTAGTGAATGTTATTTACAATATTATTTATGTTTGGTATGAAAAGATTTTATTAAATAACGCTCGAAAATTTGGATACAAAACGTATAGTTAATTTTTAATTTTGAATAGTCAAGAAACAGTAAGTTATTTAGAAGCATTTTACACATTATACAATTATATAAATAAATGTTACATATGTTTACAAAATAATATACTTGTATAAGTAAAACTAAACATTAACAAATCATAAGTTATATAATATAAACGTAACAGTTGTTGAAACGATATGTAAAGATTTATAAAGTAGAAGATATAATTCTTCAATCACAAACGGTTTCTAATATAAAGTCAAGTTTATAGAGGTTACTACTCCTGAGTAACAATCAGTATAGTCGTAACTGTCGGCCATCGTGAGTTTAGCCTAAAGAGAAATTACTATTCATCAGTTGGACTTGTTCCGTTTTATTCTTAATTGCATAGTTGCTATTATTATTAATGAACCAGTGGGAGTAATAATAGTAGATTAATGTAATCTCCTTTCGGTGAATTTGTAACTAAAATATCGTATTCCGTGTGCGCAGAGCGGAACAGTGCGGTAGTAAATCCGTTTTCTGCCTGGTATCATTCATTCTCATTAATTACCTATTGTCATAAATAATAATAACGATGCAATCAATAATAAAGTGTTCTCGGATCTGGGCCACAGATGTTGTTACTCCTTAAGCCGTGTTTGCGAGTAGGAAGTGTGCTGCTTTCGAAGAATAGCCAGATTCAACTGTAATCAATCCCGATTATCCAATACTAATCCTACAGACGAAATATTTCATTGCTTAAAAATCATCTTTATTTCACTTTTTACGTTATTTGCTTCCTTTCGATAATTCTTAAACATAACAAAACCACAATTAAAATTAATTCCTCAAACACTATCATTTCTAACACACGATACATTTAATTCTAAATTCTACTCCTATTCTTAATTCAATCTTTTTTTATTTGTAATCAACCAGTTACCTTCAAAAACTCGTTACCATATCTAATGTCCCTTCATGTTGCTTTCCAAAATCACTGGCACAACAATTACCAAGTTATAAAGGCTTCCCTCAGCAACCCGACATCTTCCATCTGCAAGCAGACAAGTTAAATTCAACTAATGAAGTGTGCCTCGCGAGTATAAAAATCTCGTGCTCGTAATAAAGCAGTTTGGCCCAGAAGCGCGCATCAATTACTCTGAAATCTTAATCGTCACGTGCCAAGGGAGCAGCGGCGCGCCGCGTCATTTCCAAAAAGCGACGTCAGCCTCATGGCCGACTGAAATTAATGTCGTCGAAAAGGGAAAGCGTTCCCGAAGACCATCGAACGAACGGGTGAAGTGTAAAGCGCCTTTCCAGCCGGTTCGTTTGTTTGCGTTCTGTAATATATGATCGTCCATTATCCGCGCAACCGTCAGCCGCATCCGGAGATACCATAATCCCATTTCACGCGAGCCTTTGCCAATCTATACGGACCGCGATAATGACGACATTTAAACAGAGCCGTATGTCTCGTTCCGGCCTGTTATTTCGACCTTATTCATCCAGCGGGTCTTCCAGGAACGTTTCAATCGCGAATTCCGCCCGAATGAAACGTTTCCCGATCTGTACTTCCTAAAACTCTCTTCCCATCAATTTATCGGTGGACCCGATTAATCCGTAACTCGGTCAGGATTGATATTGGCTCTTTACCGATACTTAGAACATCCGAATGTAGAGACATTAAAGGTTTAATTGCCTTAACTATACCGTGCTAAATTGGATACTTTGACACTTTGGGCTAGAGTGCCGAGTATCATTTGCCATTTAGTTTGGTGTTGCAAAATTGCAGTTTGGTATTCAATATTAAATTTTGTAACATTGAATTTAATTTATTATTATAGAAAATATTGTTATAAGATAGTTCTGTTTCTTAGTTTATGCGTGATTTTTCTGTATGTTAGTTAGTAGGGAAAATGTCATCGATATTTTATCAGAGAATGATATATATTTATAGAGAAAGCTACTGAGTGTAAAGGGTTAACATTTATTTTGCGTGGTTAAAGTTGCAGATTTAACTTTAATGTTCAGTAACCGAATACCTGACTTCTAAATTAAATTTTGGCTCGTTTATGTGCCTAAAGAAACATTGTAGGCCTGTTTTGGATCCTCTTTGGATAAGATTACATTGGCTTACATTTGCTGTATAAACATATATTACTCTTTAGGTAGAAAATTATTCATACACTTGTTTCATGACCGGGTATTTTAACACTCACGTACAATCTGTTTTTAAATGTTCATTTTATGTACCCGTTGAAAAATCGTAAAAATCTTTTGATACCTTATTTTGTTATCAAACTATTCCAATTTCTATCTGATGCATAAAAACGTATGTTGAAAATTTTACTTCAATTATTATCTCAAATTTAACGCAAGATACTTCATGTTCTTTCCGAGTTATTTTATAATCACAGAAAATAGTTCACTGGTGCTATTAATTAGACAGAGCTAAACTTTGAGCCAGTTGATTCATTCGCGATCCGCGCAGCTGATCATTCTTTACCACTCGTCGCTTATAAAATAGACAAGCAACAAGGCGAAAGAATCCCGTAATTATTTTCAGCAAGTATTTGTTCTCCGCGAGAATTGTATATCTCCAAAATCGGACAGCGCCAATTGAGTAACGCCTATCGCGTATTTTACAACCGTACCCCCGACTTTTACGACTCTATAACTTCCGAGAAGTTCAACTTTTTCCTTGCGATCGTATCTTCGTTCCGCGCGGCGGAGCGTATTACAACTACAAATATATTACCCGAACGACACGTTTACTCGGCTATAACGATAATAAAAATATGTTGCTTTTTCCACGGGCAACGCGGCGGCGGCTGCGGCTGCAGCGATTATCGTCGTCTGCAAAAAATATTAGAGCTAAAGCATTACTTATGAAATACTTGAGTACCCCGGTTAGCCATGAGACACTTAGATAAATGAAAATCATTCTAGTACCTGTGTAACTCGTGAGTAGATAGTGAGTCTTTACGCAAAATAAAATTTCCTAAAGTAAGTTAAAGAAACAAGGGTTAAGTAATAAAGGTAAGCAGAAACCGATGTTTTCTTTTAAGAACTTCAGTAAATTAAAAATAAAGTAGCAGCATTCTTATGTTCTTACGAGCATTTCTCTACTTTATATTCTATGTATTCATATTTTCCATAAGTGCTTAAAATCTGCTTATGAGATACTAACGTCCATCAAACGGATGAGATTATGTATAATATCTGTTATTATAAAGATTATATATTAATCATATTAACACACATGAACAGTTTTTGTAAGAAAATATTTTTAAGGAGCACATGGTCACGAATGGCGATATACGTTATAAAGCAGCGAAAACGTAAAGAAACAATATCGAAATATATAGAAATTAACAAAAACTTGAATATAATTTAATATTTTATATAAGAAACCAGTACAGTTCATAACCAAAATATAACCGAAATTTCCGATGGCACGGAACGTGTTGAAGACTCAGTAATTCTAATGTTAAGTAACTCTAGTTTCAAGTATCTCATAAGATACTCGGTACTCGAATAACGTACGAGGTAATTTCGTTCGACCCTAGTATCTTACGGGTATCTCACGTACCCAGTTAAAGATACTAGCTCTAATTGTAACAGGGGGAAAAACCGCGGCCACGTAGCGTCTCGCGGATTACACGGCAGTAAAGCGTGGCCGCATCGGAACAGGCATAATTATGACCGATCGAAACGCCGAGAAACGGAACGCGACGCGGCTGCCCGCGATAAATCGAAGAAATCGAGCGCGGAACAGCTGTGTACCGTTTCCAGCAAATCGCGCTCGCCTCGATTCTACAAAGTCATAAACGAATGGGAGTCGTAAAGTATAGGCGGTGCTTACCACCAAGTGCACCTTCATTAATTAATGCTCAAAGTAATGCTACGTGAAACACTGATTATACTCGATGGCAATTTAAACCGTAATCATTCGCAAGGTCCCAGGCTCTTGTTTCCTTTTATTCGATTCGAACATCCCAGCTAGCCCTCGGTTTTCATCGAACGAACGAGACAACATTGTAAACAATCTCCTCGTGTCATACATTGTTGACTGGTGACGAGTTAACTCGTGTTTTCATGCTCAAACGTTGTTGACCGGCGACGAGTTAACTCTAATTTCAATTTTCAAAACGCAGGGCAATCTAGAATATTGCAAAAGCAAAATACTCACAGTTATATAGAAGATATATCTAAAGATTCATTTTAATTCATTACGTATAGTAAATATTTATTGAAGTTTATCTAGATTGTTTCACTTTCATATTTAACTACGAAATAATAACCAGTGATATGGGATAGCTTCCGTAAAATTGCTGGTCTATGATGGTGTTAACACGTTGAAAAATACGGTTCACCCAGGTAAGTTCGTTGAAAGTCGTTCACCGCTCGTCGTTGTTTAAATATTTATTAGACGCGTAATTCGCTACTATCTTGCTCGCTCGTGTACACCATTAGTTCACTCCATAATTTCTGCTAAAGACGCGGAATTATCTTAATGACTGTATTAAAAGTTATTTTACGTTCTGTTAATACGCGCTCGCCGAGTGGCTTTTTATGATCCGCGATCGGCAGTATTAAACGAGCCGTAGCCCCGTACGTTATTTACACTGTAAATCAGTTTTAGTTCGATAGAATCCCCTTACCCGCCGCGCCAGCACACGCTGCGTTCGCCCGAGGATGATTGACTCCATTGCGGATGTGGTTCTTCGCGGAGATAATCGAGTTACCATGGGGCTTGATAACACACAGGAACCTCTATTATCAAAATATTGATTAATGGAATGATTATCGGAACATCCATTAAAGGAAAACTCAATTGTTCGGGGATCGACTAACGGGATGGTCTAACAGCTGAACGGTCCTCTTACTTGATTTTAGAAGAGCAATATGTGGTCGCATCGAAACATGACAAAATGAAATTGTTTAGAAGGAAATTCGATTTTTCAAGCAGACCCATTTCAAAATTTCTTTGACACGATTAGTAGTAGCTACGTTTGACCACTATTCGCTGGTTCTACTTGTACTTACAATTGACTCTAGTGCTGTATTCTTTGACAAATCCTGAATATGACATTATATTTAGATACTAAATAACTCTCTTTAGTTTCATTTTTCAATATTTCATTTAGATTAAGAAGGTAATAGAATATTGCGATTGAGAAGATCTTCATTGAAACAAATGATAGCAGCGTACGTGTTAATTCTGTTACACAACCGTTTCGTGGAAATGTTTCTCGTTTCTGGTGCGAACACGGAAAACGCGAAAGTACAGTGCGCATAACGCATCTTTGCACGCCGCGTGTTTAACCGCGCTGTGTTTCGTCCGCGCAACACACTAGTGTCCCGCGCATTCGTTATGCGAATAGCATTCGCTCTGTATGCGGCGCTCGTGGGTCCGTATGTTAATATTTCGCTAGTGAATTAGAGGCGAGCGTGTGCGCGAATAATTCTCGTGTATCTCATATGTGATTGCGCGTGTGCCCGCATGTCAAGAGACCGCGCGGGCGCGGGTTTAATCGAGTTTGATGGCCAGGGCGTGCCAGGAACTGATTATTGTAACAACGACACGTTATGGATTGGCTAGAGATACCGTTCTATGGAAAAGCACCGTGCTTCTTTCCCTAGCGGTGCATTCTTGCGTGTCAACGATGTATACCCCCGTTCAGAAGCATTGACACACGTTGCTGGCTTTATTTTGAAACAGTGACGTGACGTTTTAATAACATGCTGATAAAAAGTATTATTTTAATGGATATTTTAGTGTATCCATAATTAATTATGGATGATATATTTATCTTACTGGACATGTACGTTGAGTTTACAACGTTCTATATGGTACATATTTCAATTTCAGTATGATACTTTATTAAATTATAGTTTTTTCTCAATTTATAGTTGTAAAGATGTTAATGCAATAGGATAAGATATTTGTTAGAGTGATCTTTCTATTTTATTAGGTTTCTGTTTAGTTGATTCTATCTTTCGTTAGTTTCTCTGATGAAGCAATCATATCTTTACAATAAAGATTTTCTACATTTTATACTGTTTATTTGGGAATAAACTACGTTTGATAGACATCTTTTAATTCACTTTCCCTACTTAATTGAGTAAACTAAGTATTGCATAGGTTTATTCTCTCCCCCTTCGCATATAGTTTTGTAGAAGTAAAATCTAGAATGCATCACACTGAACTCCACGTCTCATTAGGACAAAGCCTCCAGCTACCTAGCCGATGGAAAAGGGTAACTACTAATGGTCCAGTGCAAGTCTAGAGTACAGTATCCAAGTACCGTAGAAGAAAAAGTGAAGATCGTTCAGCCTGGAAGGCTGCCAGGGCCTCAGGGGCCCGCAGCTTAGCACTGATGGGATCTTGGGGTCAAGGTTTCATTGGGACAAAGCCCGGGGCCAGTCTGGCAATGGTTTGAGTGGGCTATTCTTCGTCTAGGTCAGGTCTAGACTATGGTATTTGGATACCATAAAGGGAAAAGTGATAATAATTCACTTTAGAACTCCATTGATGGAATCTAGACTGTCAATCTTGACTTTTTGGGCGGTTTCAAAGAAAACCTTAAATACAGTCTATTCTTACAGACATAATAATTCTCGAAGAAATACCCAGCACGTTACAATTCATAGAAATAAAAACTTACCATGCTTTTTACAAGCCCTTAAAACCAAACTAAAGAATACAGTAACATTTTCAATAACTCCCGTTCCCTTTTTATTTGAAAGAAAACAGTTACTCGAGTTATTTGCGCTTACATCTCCACTTGCTAACCACTCGTTTGCATAGTTCCAATTTCATGTATCCTCTGCAACGTAACGTACCAGAAAACACGGGATGAAGTATCCCGATACTTCCAGCGAATCTCGAGCCCTCAAAGTGCATCGCACTTACATAACTTCGACACGAGGAGGCGGTGGTGCAAATACTTCGGCCATGATGCTCTCATGTTCCTTCGCACGTACGGATGCGTGAGTGCGTGTAGACGGAACAACGCGTTCATTGTACGTTCCCCGGGCTCAGCTGGGAAGCCGAGACTTCTTTGCCACTCTCGGGGATTGAAGGCGCGCGGATAAAGGGTGGCGATTCGGAATGCCGATTTTTACCGCTCCCTCCGGTATTCCGTGCGCGGAATGCCGCCTCGGCACCGACCGTCCTTCCAGGCGTCCTCTGAAAAGCTCCGACGTTATGATAAATGAAACCCAATACCCTGTAATAAAGCCTCGAAACGAGGAGAGAGTCATTCGAGCGCGCGCTCTTCACGCATCGGGGCTTTCCGTTGTTGAAACGTTCGACTGCAGCCAAAATTGTTAACGGAAAACGGTACACTGCGTTTCACCTCGCGGGATCTCCCTTTTTCTATCAATTAGTACGATTTAATAGAGATTGAATTGTAGTTATTGGTGATTGAAAGTGAATGATAATATTAAAATTAATATTAATGTCAACATAAATCTTTTTCCGCTAAATCTCATATGATTCTGTACATTTCGTTTAATACAATACGAATTGAAACATTTACAATATTTTGTAAAATATAAAGAAAATTTCTTAATCACAAACAAATTGTAATACCAACTGTTTGAGATATCAAACCAAGGAATATAGTAATAATATAAATCCTGCCTAATTAGAATCTCTTTAAAAACTACCAAATAAATAAATACTCAGTGTTTTCGACGAGGAAAAACCAGTTTAATCCCGGATTTAATCGGTTAAAGCGATTCAGGAAATACCGTTGGCAGTGAGACGGTATTCGAGATCGATCCGAGGAATAGAAGTGGAAAACGTCTGCGTTCGTGCGCCGATTTTTCAGCTTCGTTCCACCTATTCTTCGATCGGCGCGCGAGTGGTTCGACGACGTATAATGGCGTCCCGGCGGAGCGTGGTTCGTATGAAACGCCGGCAAATAGAAAAAATCTCGAATATAAATTACCGACGTGGTGCGCGGTCAGAGATCGATTATGCGGGGCACATAAAACGATCGGCGAAAAATAAAGTCGCGATATTCGCGGTTCGTTAAAACGCATTCATAGCCGCCGCGCGCCATGATTTCAGTAGAAATTTCATACAGCCGCCGATACCATCTGCGAGTTATTTATGCAATGCTCCCGTGCATAAACCTGATTCCATATACTCGTTCGGAACGCGTGCTGGCATCAGTGCTCTCCGGGACTTCATAACCGCTCGAAATTCGATGAAACATCGAAAATAATCGTGTCTGCTGCGCTGACCGTTCTACGATTCCGATACGCTGGCCGTGCAGAATGGAACGTTTATTGGCGTTATAGATCGGGTGTCTGGGGACGATCTCGAGATTGGTAACGTAAGAACTAGTATGTACTGAAGCGGTCTTTGAAATGGCCAAAGTTTCATATGAGATTCAATGAAATTGCGGAGATACGTTGTGTATTGTTTGTGGCAGATTTTTGTTGGAATGAATAAGTAGTTTTATTTTAGATGTTTGATACAAGTGTCTCGGGAAATATGGAATTTTTCAAATATATATAGAATTACAAGTGTTTGATATAGTATTTGGTCTTACAATGTCTGAAAGATTTTGTAAAATTTGAACTTTTTTAATACAAGAAATTGTGTGTTTCACTTGATATCCTTGTAGTATGAAAGTCGAAACATGTTCGGAACATTGATGTTTCGCGTTCCAACGTCAGCTACAGGAATATGCGGCAAAAAGCAGTTCCGTTTAAAAAAACAAGGTAAAAAGGTAAACATGTTCTCTTTACATTCGTTTACGGTTTGTATGCATAAATATTTCTCTGTATCACCCATATTTCTCCAGATGATTACGCAACGAATTTTATACGCGACACTTTGTATAATTGTAAGCGTTAACGGGCTAATTAAATGACATTTTGGTACAAATTGCCGCACTTATAGCTTAGGTGTAATCTCGTATGTACCAATCATCGGCACTTTTTCCATTAATATCCATCTCAGTCGTATTTTCTCGGGCTATTGAGATTTATCAGAAAAACTGCAATTAAGGCTGCGACTAATACCGAAGTGCCTTCAGCAGAAATTTAAAGCTGCGGAGGAACTCCTCTCACGGCGTTCGCCGATAAATAGAACGGTCGCAGAAAATAATTTCGTTTGGCATTTACGATTCATTAACAGAAAATGGTTATATTAACCTGTCGTTCCGCGGAGTTACGCGTCTGTCAGTAGCATCGAGGAAATCGGAGCAAAATAACACGAATGGTTGGCAGGTCATTAAATGTTTAATTACGTTGTCGCGAAGGTGAGAAACTGCGACGTAATTGACTAACGCGATTACGAGGAACGACGGATAGACGGGACGCCTATTGTTTCTGCGTTAACGGGCAAAGTCTGACTGGCAACGCGCGGGATTGATAACGAAGATGAAAATACGGGGGAATCGTTGAAACGCGGTGGCAGCGAGCGAGTAACGGTCGAAGGAGATGCTCTTGTTTTTATTCGCTGTCGACCAAAAATGCTGACAAGAACGGACACTTGCGGGCGCAATGAGTCACTCGAACGGAACGCAAACGATGCAATAATTCAGCGTCAGAAGTTAGATAACGCGTCTGTTCTAGAACCGAGGGTCGTTTACATCGTCCCGGAACAATAACAAAGAAACTCTGCTGCTAATTGAACCGTTCGTTATTGGAAATAAGACTGTACATTTACGCTGTATACGACTGGAAAATAATAGTCTAACTACTATTTTTGAGTTCTGAAGAAAAGAAAGCTTTTATAATATGATTTTGGATTAATTAAATGCCAATATTGCAATGTGATTAATAATATTAATCATTATTAATGGTTAAAATCAGTAATTGCAGTATTGTTCAAACTCTGTTTCTAAGCTGGATATAAATGCTCTGGAAATGGAAGCTATACTTATTTTGATGTAACGAATAAAAATGTTATAAATCGGAACTTATACGAGGAATTCAGAAATTTATAATAATTTTTAATTTAATAGTAAATTTTACAATTTCTGCAATGGAATATTATGAACGTGCAAGATAGTCGTAAAATTTGCTTTACAGATATCAGTTTATCCATTACATTTCAATATAATGGTCGTGATTATCCTCTCCGCGTTTATTAATTTATTTATAGTCATAGGTGTATCGTATCAATGGATTTATATTCATATTTATACATTTCATATTCATGACTCGCAATACATAATTCATAATTCAGTAACGCAAAATCGTAAATCAATTTGCTCGTTCGTTGTTTAACATGAAATTATAGCTTCGCCGATCATTATCCTGTTAACATACATATTTTTACTGCAAAACACAATCAACGCACACCTCGGCTGAAATGGTAAAAATGATCGCGTGCGTGTTCCCATAACGTCATGCAGTCCATATACGCGGCAACAAAGGCTTAACTCAATCAATCCGTTGCAGCTTTTCGAGATCCGAGTCGCGAGATACGCATTCACGACGTCTTTAAAAACACGTCCCGCGTATCGCATGCGAAATCCGAGCCAAATGGAGCATTCTCCGTCAAGCATCGGCAGAAGAATAAACCCGCCCAGTCATGATCTCCCCGGCGATCGAGGTACGATCCGCGGGCCCCGTTCAGAAATCAATTAAAAAAGAAATTAATTCCGTTGCCTGTCCGAGAAACAGCCACTTAATGCAACAATCGGCCGGGCGTACCCGTTTACCTCCCCGACGAACGACTGCGAGCCGTCGTCGCCGCGTTAAAAAGAAGTTTCACCTTGCTCGATCGTTAGCCTTTTCCCGCGGTGCCGGCGCCAGAAGGCAATGGAATATAGTAGAACCTCGATTATCTAAATTAATTGTGTTTGGGAATGTGCGAATACTCTTGCGCAAGTAGAACCTCGATTGACCGAACTATTCGTGTCTAAAAATGTTCGAATGATCTTGGATAAATCGATGTTCGAAGATGCAAACGTTCGAATAAGTGGAATCTAGATCACCTGAACTAATTGTGTTTAGAGATGTTTGAATAGTCTCGGATATGTAGAACCTTGATTATCTCAACTAATTGTGTTTAGGAATGTTCGAATAATCTTGAATAAGTAGAACCTTGATCAACACATTAACTGTCACGGTGATCAACGATGACTAGAGCTTCATAGTTACTGGAAAAGAATTATAATTTATGGGATAGCTGACGAATACAAATGTTCAGTAGCCCAAATAACTAGACAATGGTGAAATATAAACATTGTGGTAACAAATGATTAATAATTCTTCCTCTTCATCTTTGCTATAAAGGAATAATTAATATACAAAACAAATTTTTCCTGGCAGTCAGTGTGTTAACCGAACTAATTGTGTTAGAAATATTCAGATACTCGGATGTTTCATATTACAAACACATTACACGTGAAAAATCATGGTTTATTCGTCAAACCTTCTGTGCCACCAGATTACATACTTTTCTTAGAAAGATCGTGCCAATTGACAAGACTTCGTTTACGCGTTAATGACGTGTTAAATGTAAATTGTAATCATAAATTGACTCCAACATTAACAGTATTCAAACATTTATCAAACGCTTTCATTATAATAACAACATTAAAAATTTATTTAGTTAATTTAGAACATCTTTCAATTGTTCAAAACTTTCTTAAATCCGTAATATTCATCAGAGCAGCTAACCGATGTTCAGATAACCGAGGTTCTACTGTATCAGGAAAATCGTTCGTTGAGAGTAAACGCCTCCGCGCTGTCTGACAGACCACTTGTTCTCTGCACGGGGCTGAAGCCTCCCCCGTCGGATCAATTCGAGCCGCTGACTTACGTCCCGACGATGCCGCGGGGAAGGGCGCACACACCCGGTTCAAGAACGAGATTTAACGGACCTCTCCGTTCCATCGTGGTAATTGGACTTTGATGGAAAAGAGGCGGATCCGCCTTTTGTTCACCGTCTGCTCGAGCTTTGCCGCTCTCGTGCCGTGAAAGGACCCTTCGCCCTCTTCAACGGGACTGCGGAAGGGTGGACTCGGTTTCTTGTCGCGCGTCGCTTTAATTGTACTGATGCAGTAAGACTGTCGGGGGCTGGCGCGGTGACATAAGAATTCATGTTTCTGGAAACAATGATTTCCTCATTTTTACGCTTCACGCTTTATTGCTGTATGTAAGTACTGTATTTATAAAGACATGGCTCCAGACGGAAACTTTTTGTGAAATCCTGCTGGCACGCGACGTAATAACACTAAGAACTACCAAGCAGTTGAAATTATAATTTCTTATAAAAATTAGAGGACGGTTCTTAACATTTCAAGCATCTTCGTTGCATCCCTTTGCACCTCTCACAAATTATCTCCACAATATAGGAATACCATAATAAGGAACACTTCGAAACTGACATCGATACACGTAAAAACAGATAAAAACCGTTGGCTTTCGCATACGTATGGAAAAAATCTCTAGCGCTTAAATGGTTAATACAAACCCATTCGAAGGTAAGTACTAAAACTACTAAATAACTGATCAAGCTAGAAAAAGTACCGTTCGTCCCGTCAACCATTAAATCATCTTGTTGATCCATCCTCCACAAGCAAAGACAAGTGATCAGAATCGTTAGCGCGCGACAATGTAATTTTATATTTAGGTCGGCGGCCGATTATCTCCGAACATTGCTCGTTTCTTAATCGCCGTGGACCGAGTAAGCGCGAGTTGCTCGAAAACAGCCGTACCCGACAGGTGGGTCCGTTCGATGAACGGCCATTACCGGTCGCGCGCGGAGCCACGCGAAATCTCGAGCGATCTCGTCTTCGTTCGCGCTCGTCCTCACCCTGCCTCTCTCACCGGTTAGCCGCGCCGATTACCATAATCACGTGGATTATATATTTAAGCTAATTGCACGTTCGTACACGCGAAACCACCCGCCCTCGATTGGCCACGCTTCCCGCATTAATTTGATCGGTGCCGCGCGCGCAGCTCGAAAAAAGTCATTGACCGTCTGGAATGCTGACGATACCTTCGGAGAGGCGCGGGGCTGCTTCGCCGGGGCAGAGGGGAGCCACGGTTTTATGGCATAATTAAATAAACCTTGGGACGAACGGGCTCCCTCGGAGCATCGATACCGGGAACGTGAACGCTCACCACGGATTTATCTGGCGATCGTCGCGTTTTCGACGGGACAACGATGGCGCGACGATAATTCGCCCCCGGGAAATAAACTGGAAACTACGGGGGCTGACGCGCAAGTTGTCCGGGGATTTTTGTTTGTCACGATACTTTTTATTGCGAGTGAATTATTCCGTAATTGAATCGTTCGGCAGAATGGCCTCTGTCACATAACTACCCTTTAGCGGTAATAGCGAAATTAAATTCTTCGCGTAGGAGTCACTTCCTGACAGCGTTTGAAAAATGGCCCTTTGATGTTCGACATAAATGACTTTGAACTTTTCATTTAGGAGTTTCGGAGAGAGATTTATCTTTTAATCCTCGTTACGAGTTTAGGCTATATTAGTTTCCAAGAGTTTAATTGACTTCTTTGAAGTAGAAATAACATGACTTGTACTTCGTTGAATATTCTTGATATTTCAATTTTTCTTTTACCTTTTACTTTTTTTGAATGATATTATATTAAGGAATATTCGAATACCTCGTTATTTCGTCTTTTCAGTCTAAATAACCCTTTGCATAGTAAATTGTGCTAAATAAACCAGCACCAATGACTACGCAATTTTTTCAACTAACTTTAGCTTCCTTCACCCACCACTATAATTACACTTGTTGTACTAACAGATAACAAACTTTCAATATACAATATTAAATTCATTTGCGCAAATAAAACGAAATTAAGCTCAAATTAAAATGACATAAAACTTAAGAAGAACAACTTAAAATAACATAGAACCACATTACCAATCTCGATTATGTTCATTCTTAAAGCCGAAAGTAGTACTAAAAATACCGCATTTCTGGAATGACCCAACACCAACTCCACGAAAGTAAAATCTCCGATCGTATCCCCACGAGTCGCCGCTCGGCCGCGTTTCTCGCGGCACGAATACGAATTCTCGCGCTCCGCTCCGTTTGCTGTGTAAATAACCGGCCGGGTGTCGTGTTAGCTCCTAACCTACAGTCTGTCAATAACTGGGCACCAACAATGTGAAGACTGTGCTGGAGGAAGTGATGCAAGTGTCTTGCGCGCCCGCGAGCTACCGCCGTCAGTTCGAACACAAACACACCGAAACGTTCTCGCACGTGTGCGCACACTGGCTCGTTGCTAAAGCTGGCCGGGCTGGATTTAAATGCACACGCGCCACGGTTGCACAGACGTGTCTTTGATGGGTAGACCGATAGACGGCTCGCGGGATTATATTGCAATCGGCGGTGGCTGCATTCCAAGCCCCGTGCAACGCGTGTGTGTGTGCCATTGACTCGTGGAAATTATTCAAATAAAATTGTGCAATTACCGGTGCGGTACGCGTGCAACTGGGACGTAACCGGCGCACGGTTACGCCTCGCGTGATACCGGGCTACTTCGCTGGTGGCTGATAAGCCACTACCAGGCCGCGCATAAATTTTGGAAACCGAGGGAAAGGCCGCGGATTAAGTTGTACAACGAGCTGCACGCTTTTTCCTCTTTGTTCCTCTCGTTGCGCACTAGACTAGAGAAGGAATTCTGCGTGGGAAAAGAGCGAGCGTACAGATCGTTTCGGTAGATATCGAGAGGGTAGGACAGATAGGCTGAAGAGGTTGCGTGAATAGTTGCGAATTATTGAAACAAAAATGGCTATAGCTTTTAAACGAGGTTAAATAGGATGTATATTTAAATGAATTCTTTTTATTAGTTTGTGTACTTTATATTCTATTGCAGTGAGTTGTGTATGCTGTATGGTACACCTTCTATACTAGAACTACCACGTGGGTAATGATCGGTTTCATGATGTATTTTTTCACGAGTATTGGAGAGATACCACGCTTGTAGGCGAAATTTCGAAATAATGTAATTGTGAATTGGAAGTTGAAATATAAGTCAATTGAAGTCTTAATGTAGTTTTATAATTACTGCAGACGAGTGAGAAGAAATTTGACTGCTTGGTAATTTTAGTGTTAACACATTTAGAACAAACGGGGATTGTTATTATTAATTGTGATTTATTATAATCACATTGAATTTAATTGTATATCAGTGGCAATTGGCGAATATTAAAAACAAGTTGTAATTGAATCAACTGTTACATTTGAATTATCGTTAAAGATTTCAAATTTAAGATGGATTCTATTATTGCTAGAGTGTTTGTTCTCATTAAGCTGAAACAATTACAAAGACTGTTTGAAAGCATCGGAAATGGGAAACCTTGGAAGTCGCATGTTCGTACGTTTTTAGAACGGGAAATGCGGGTCGAATTTGAATCGTGCCTTCCCTGAAGGGGAACGCCGATTGATTGGAGTGCTTCGTATAAATACTGTGGAGGGTATTTTTAAGTAACCTCTGCATTAATGGTTTTATTGATTTCACCGGTACATACAGGGTGACCTGTTTCGAACTGCTCGCTGTGCTTGTGTTGAGAAGTTCACTATCGTTCGTGAGTCTGATGCATTATACTGTTTTTGTGTTTTTTTTTTAATATTTTAATTCGCGATACAATTATGATAATTCTGAATAAAATGCACATATTTGATTTCTTGTTCTTTATATCATTTAATTACTGATAAAATTCTACCCTTCATTTATAGCTAATTCGAATCCAACCTAGGTTGTTTAATATTAATAAAGTAATTATGGAAATCGTACAGCAGAATTAAATAGAACGTTTCGAAACTTCTGTGTTGGAAACGGAATTTATTTTGAATTATTTATACAGATTTGCAGCGCGTTTTATAGATTATGCTTTTTATGGATCAGATGTTGTTATATGGTTGTAACAGTGGATAAGCTACTGTTTTTGTAATAGAATGATATTGGACGTTAGTAATGACCAGAAACGTTTGTGTAGATATTACATAAGAATGTGTGAAATGGAATAAAGTATGAGATATGTATAATGACTTCATATGGTTGCTCTTATATTATTCGAATGACGTTGTTCATTCTGTCAGCAAGTAATGGCAATCAAAGTCTTTCCATTTCCATGTTAACGTCCAGCTGTACAAGAAAGTTTGTTTTATTACACAAGTGAAGTGGGTTTGATCGAAGTGTCCTATGATAATTAGATCCGCCCCTTTACTGTAATGTTCAAGACGCCTGTTAGTAAGTTACACAAACAGCTGCATCGTCGTTTGTCCTATTGAAACTATAGATATGCAGTTGCAATGATTACTTACAACACAATGAATTTCACTTTCAACTGATAGCCATACTAGACGTCGTTGAATTTGCAATTCAATCACAACAGATGTTTCCCATACATCAAACAGTAAAATAATATAAAATGTAAAACACAATTCATTTTCGTAAGGTTACATATAATAACAAAAATTGTACAATAAGTTCATCGTAAACACTTGCATTTGAGTTTCACCTAACTCAACTATCCAACTATAAATATTTTACAAAAAAATATAGTATAGTACAATTTGTTTCATACGATAATTCGAATATTTAAATAAATAAAGAGCACGCGCGATGCAAGGGATAATGATGATTAATAAATTCATTTTCTTTTTTATATCGTCTTAAAACTTTACACCTATATCAAACATAATTTCTTCGCGTTTCATATTGTCAATACAATTCTATTAAACAATATTAACCGTTCTTATTTTACGTAGATTTAACAGAGCATCTCGTGATCGATAAGAAATTGGGGGAAGGCGGTGAAGATGAAGAAGACGGTGACCAATAAAATATTTGCGCGTCCTTTAATTGCCGTTTAAGAACACGCAAACAGATTTCCACGTCGTGAGTGGCGTCGTCTGCATGCCAATTAAACCCGTCAGGCTCCTTTTTGCGAATTTCAATTACACGGTTTTTCGTTTGTTAACCGTGTAATTATGGGCATACTGTTTCGAGTACGTACGCGAATTCCATCGCGCGGCCGGCTTCTTATAACACTAAGTGATACTTGATTTCTACTTATTGCGCTCGGCCAGGCTCCCAAGACAGAGAGAGTCCTTGGGAGTAGCGCGGCGCTTCACGGTAGAAGGAGAGATCTCAAGGATAAAATTGTCCGACGATCGTGCGTGGGTACGGGATATACCTACATATACCCTTTCGAAACGATAAATCAAAGGAAATCGTATATCATTCGGCCGGGACGCGAACCAGTTCGAAAGTCGTCTCGCGGCGCGTAGAAAACCATGGCGCTTCTTAAAATTCGCGCGTGGAAAGTTTCATGGACCAGCGGAAAATTAGTGTTTCTTGGAAACTATTGATTTAATATAATTAAATTTAATATAATGATTTAAACATCAGCAATTTAAGAGTCTTTTGCGATCTCGTACCGGATGATGTATAGATTCATTAAAATACTTACATTTTTCTGGATATATTCAAGTATCATCTGGATATATATCGATAATCCTGACTTGATAAAAGTAACAATAACTTACTTTAGTTGATATAAACTGGAAGATTAGATAAAGATATTCTTCGAAGAATAGGTTTTAGTTAATCCAGCAATTTAGTTGTTGACAAAGTTTAACTGATATCCGAGGAATAAACTTATTATTGAGAATTTAACTTATCTGAGAATTATGAATCTTTAAATTCGATATCTGTTAAGTAAAGAGAATCAAATTGTTTATAAAGCGTTTATAGAAATGAATAACATCCACGAAAGTATCTACGAAACCACGTAACCGATTTCGTTATTCATGACTGGGATTATTGATTATCCGACAAATTTATTCCTCGCAAAATATATATTCGAAACGTTCAAAGCAGCATTTCGTTGGTCATATTCAAACTTCACTCACGTGGGAAATGTCTCTCACACGTGTTCCAACACGTTTATCTTGATTGCGTTGAGAATTCTCATCAACCCCACGATCTCGAAAGTAAAAAAAGGATCGATCCAGAATGCATGCGGGTACTCGGTACTCCCCTTCTTATGCATGAGCCATCCGGGTTGCAGGAACGGGCAGTCCCGGCGAATAGGACGAGCACAGAAATGTGTGTCACTGGTGTCTATGTCGCCTAACGGCATTTCGTCCCCGCGGCAGACGCCGGGCCACTATAATAGATAGTAATATTCTATGCATCGCGATGCACATGGTGCATATACCTCCTCATGCATAAATATCACCTACACATTGTCGGCGCAACGTGTCCAGGCCCGGTCCAGACCCAACCGAGGACGTTACTAACGATTATCAACAATTTACAGAGACATTTTGTATTATCGGTAATAAACTCTGATATACGTTTATTTTACAGTTTGAAAAAGTTTATAATACATTTAACCGATAGTAATTATTTGTGTATTCGTATGAAATAAAATAAATTTCTGTTTCTGTGTTAGGATTTAATTGTCTGAGAAGGAATGCATTGGGATTGCACTGATACAAGCTTTATTCATTGGCATTGGTTTAGTTGATGACAATCGTTAGAAGTGATATCAACCTTGTCACTTTATGGACGATATTGTTTTAGTCAAAATTGAACGTTATGTTTAGAGTGGTATAATTCAATATATTTCATTCTTTGTTATCTTCAGGAGATTTTTAAAAATGTTATTGAATATAGAGTAAACAAAGTTATTTAGGTGTATGTATATTATAATATATTGCTGCTGGAAACAGGTTAACTGATAACAATATTCGCTCAGTGGTTGCTCTTTTGTCATGAAAAGGTCAAAGTATTCATATATTTTTTATAGCTGCACATTCTTGAAGTATAAAAAACAACCTGATGAATTTAAATGCATGCCTTGAAAGTTAGAGTCGATCAATGTTGTTATCGATTAACTCTAGAAGCCTGAAGTACCACGTGGGAACCTAAGAGAAGGGGATGAAGGAGTTTTCGCAAACTCACACTGCTTTTATAAATTTATCCTAAATGAAATTTGTTTAAAATACCTATAATAATATATCGGTCATATAATAATCATCAATTCGTTACAAATTAATATTTCCTATGTGACACGTTCAGGGTTAGATCTGAATCAAAATTAAACCCAAAAGAACACACTGCAATAAATGATTTATTCAGACTCTTTTTATCGGAAGAAAAAAATTATAATTCATAATTCTACCATTTTCTAACTCTTCTTCCTTAAATCGTCAGATGTTTAAAATGAAATTTTATTCAAATTGAAACTTATTCCGAATAAATTAAGTTCAATTTAAGTTTTCATATTTTCATAAAAAAAAGAAAATTCTAATTTAAAATTCGCCTCATTTGAACTTCTCTATAATTCTTACAAATACTGAACTGAATATTGAGATCTATCAATCACCATCCATCTATCTATCGCGTTTGCTGTTTCTAAACTATTGTTAGTGCAAAGGGTGTCGAAATCTCTTTCGATGCTTCGAATGTAACCTCATGTCACAGGGGAACATATGAAAGACCGACAGGAATGATCGGAACGCCTTGTACTCGCACGTGTTGCGCTTCTGAACCGGCTTTGGGTTCTGTTGGTGACAGTGTTGGTGAGGTCTGTCCCGGTGTCGTCGCACGTACGAACTTGCCGGATAATCAATGAAGAATCAGGAACACCGCGTGATAGTCGTTAGAGGAGCGCGATGCTTGATCCACGGTACACCGGGTAATTGAATTTCCGCTATTTCTGATCCCGGACCTGCCCGACCGGGAAGGTTTCTATGTTGCAGCCGCGTCTCCGTCGACGAGACATTAATTCAGAGGTCGTGTCACTGATAATTCTATTGTTCCAGTGCCGTCTGCTTACCGCGAACTGCGCCTTGTCAGAAGAATTTCTTTCAAGATCCCTTTTTTCGCTGACTTCAACAGAATTTCGTTACACATTTCCTTATTTTCTTCAATTAAATATCATGTAGACTATTGTTCGTGAATGTGGCAGAATCTCTTGTGACTGAATTAATTTGTTAACTAAGAAAGTCGAGTAAACTTGAAGTTATTTATAGTTTCAGAAATTCTGTAGTTTTAGACGATATAGTGTTTTCCTATCGATAAAGTTAAAAAGTTTTACGACAGTTAATATTTATTAGTTTCAAACGTTTTCGAAACGGTTTTCGAAATCTCTGTTTAATGGAAACACTTTCAGATAATAGGAGAAGACCGTTAATATATAAATTTTTGAATTCAATGTGTTTCCCGTATAAAATTTGCAATCATTTGATTTTGTGACCATCCATTGAGAGAATTTGGATCTCTATTATTTCATTTTAATTAACTGGACTTTCTATGTGGTGTCGATATCAGTTCTATTTATTAGAGCTCTCTAACGGTTTCGTTATTTTCAATGCAAAGTTTGCTGAGATCCAATAAACGTAACAGTTCCAACGAAATATTGCACCGACGGACGCTAGCATATTTATCGATTGCTTTTTCAACTATTCCAGCGGTTAAAGTCGGCCGGTGACGAATTCACTGACCGAGATTTCATTTTTCTGTGTATATATGCGTGCGCCCGTGTGTGTGAGCGAGTGTGTATGCCCGGTGTACACGGAAATGCACAACAACCCTACAATTTAAAACGGAGTTTCAAAGCTTTGAAAAGGATCGCACTGCTGTTACGTGCGTTTCACTCTTCATTCCGCGTCAAGCGCCAGGCGAAAACGTTTCATATTTTAATTTTAGAATCATTCGTATTACTGTACATTCGCCGGTATATGAACAGTTGATAGTATCGAGAAAAATGGTAAATGAATAAGAAATTGTATTCAAATATTCAATATATTTACACATCTACATTAGCCATGTTTTTACTTTTATCGAGGCCATTAATTTGAAAAACACGTCGAAATGATTAACTACAGTTTTAATAACTGATTCAAGATTTAGTTTCAACGAAGACAAATATTCTTATACAAGTTTTAATGTTGGTAGATGAATATGTGAAATAACTACTTAATGTTAACTTTCTGTTAATTTTATCAGATATGATCAAATTGAATTCAACTATTTTATAAAAACTTATTTAAAATTCAAGTGTTGATAGATAAATGTATAGAGACTTCATTTAAATTAAACACAAATTCAGTCAGTGTTTTTATAAGTATAAATATAAAATACAGTTAAAAGTTTCGTCATATTTATTGTGTTTTAATGGAACTATATGAATTGCTTCTCATCAGCAAAGGCGCGGTTTTCAAATGCGATTAACGTTAGTCAAGTTCTCGCGTTGCTTCGGTTTAAGATCTTTGTGGATAATCATTTTCGGCGCGGACACACCTTGAGCGGTACCATAGAATGCATTCTGGTTAGTTGATCCATGTAGTCGCATTACGAAGCTGCGGTGAGACTGCGGTGTCTTGTTAAACTCGGATTAGCCGGTGAACAGAAACTCTCGCAGAATGCGGTAACTTCAATGGTCACAGCCAAAGTGGTCTAGAAACTATATCATCGGATAGTTTTCATTGGTAATTCAATAATTCGGCAATATTTCTTACAGATAGTCCAGAAAGTTTATCACAAATGGTTAGAAAATCAATTCCTTGAATTATCTGTTAATTACATTTTCAAAAAGTCAGTTCTTAAAATATCTAACTACTTCATTTAACTCAATCTCCAAATTGTAGATAATTGGGCTGAAAAACCTATGTAATTAATAATAGCGTAACAAATTAGATCATTAAAATATCAAATATAAATGAGTTTTGTAATTTCAATATTTAATCTCTGCAAACAGTTTAAACAATAAATCGAAAGCTACACCAATTCTCCAATCAAGCTTGACATACACAGAAAGCTTCAAAGGGGACCAAGTAAATTGAATTTCGAAAATTTGCCAGGAAGCAAACACGAACCATTGAAATGTACCGCTTTTTCTTCCGCGAGTTCACCGTTCCAGATTTCACCGCGGCGTACAATCCACTCACTCTGGATTTCCTCGTAAATTGCAATTACCGCAAATTGCGACGTGGATCTTGTAGGAGTGTATAATTTCATTCACGAATACCCATACACAGTGAACTCATTCATGACGATATATCTTCGAGCGCCACGAACGAATCGTTTCCCGGTTGTCCAAATTGATTTTCCAGATTGATGTATATCTCAGTTTCTTTTCGCGGGCCGTTGAATTACCGCGGGAATTCCGCGATTAATCCTCCTCCTCCCCTTCCTCCCGCTCTTCTACCGAGTCGATAATTGGAATCGTGATGTATCACCTTGCGAAATTATTGTCGTGCTTGTCGCAGTCGTTTAGCAACGTTGACAAGAGCCAACACGGGGTTAAGTGTTGTTGACTCGCCGGTTGTCCGTGGAAATTAATAGTCAGCCGATTCCGTCGCGCAGGGGAAGGAGGGACACCTTGTTCGGCGAACGAGTCGCTGCTCGATTTTATGATCGCGCCAGAAAACCGTTCCACCAGTAAACCCTCGTGACACGTTTTTACGAGACGCTGCACCGAAAACTGCAGCCGTCGGTGTCTGCTTATGATATCGTCGATGGCGCATCCGAATTTATTGGTACACCTTGATGTTTCTGGTCTTTTAACCTGAGTTTTCGTTAGTGAACACATCGGAAACACGTAATCCTTTGATATAAAATTTTTGCTCTTGTTAGCCGGGCACGAATACTTCGAAATACGAATGAAACTTTGGTATCTCAATCATGGTGAAATAATGTAACTATAGTTATTTACTTTATAATTTATATTTTATTTTAATATTACTGTATCGTAATGATTGTTTAATTATTAGATGAGAATTTTTATACTAGTATTTGTTTCAAATATTACTAACTAATATTAGCAAATGAGTTAAGAATGCATATTGAAACACTTGGGTAGCGAAATTTATAAGCAGATGTTTAGAAGTTTAAATACTGGAAACTAAAAGCCTTTGAAACTTAGTTAATAGATACTAGATCAAATTAACAATCAACTAAATAATTTTACATTCTGCTTCCTACAAACATCTATAAATTTCATCGTCGCCAGTGTCCGCGGATCATACCTTCTCGAAAACCGTTGAATATTGGAACGCAACAAAATGCCAGATTTACCCACAGCACGAAGACAAGCGAAAGCGATCGCGCGGAAATGGAGGATTGCTAAAAATTCATGAAATCGGCGTGTCTGCGCGTAAGCGGGCCGATGAATATGTATGTCGAAAATAAAAGAATGCCCGAATATTGCAAAAAGAAACCCAATATGCGGACGCTTAAAGTGTTCCGCGTAGCGGAGAGAGAAACAGGGGAATTCTGAAATATTCAAATTTCAACGATGTCCTCCGAGAAATTCCGAGACGATCTTGTACCGGCGAGTTCCAGATACACAGCTTTCAACAAAAGCTCGTAAATACGCGACGAAAGACAATATCGACGGCTACCTGTACGGCTGCCGCGCGACGCTCGGAGACGCAGCGGAACGCTCCATACGGCGAGAGAGAAGTCTTTTCGCCTGTCGTAAGTTACGTCCCTTTACACATATTTGCCCGAAGATATGGGAGACTTAACGGATCCCACCGTAGCCACTTGTCGCCATTCCTTGACGGGTTTTCGCAGGAAACGCAAGTGGGCAACATGTGCTCTTCCCTCTTTCTTCTCCCTGTTTTTCTCCAGGCTTCTCACCTCTTGCCCGCCGGTCGAGATCCTGGACACTTTTCAAGAATCTTGTCATTATCTAACGGTACGGTCGTTGTATATTCACGTTCCATTTGTGTAGTCTAGGAAACTTGAATACGACACCCGTGGAATTCCGTATATTTTTAATATATTAAGTGTTTCAATGTTGTAGCTCGTATGAGAGGCAATGGCGCGAAGAAAATCCATTGGAATATTTATTGGGCTGTGGGAATTGAGTGATTCATGTTTGAGAGGTTCGTATGGCGCTGTCAGTTAAAATGAAATTAATAAAACAGACACTTATGAATAATTCGTTATTGAAATCAATCATGGAGTGAATAATAAAATATTAAAATTCCGAATTTGAAGAATTGTTTTGGATAGATGCAGTGAGTAATGAAATAAATTTTTCCTTCGAGTATGTAAGACGAAGATATCGATTATCCGCGAGTTTTCGTTTTAACTTGATTATTTATCTTCTGAAAAACTGAAAAGAATTCTGTTGATCATACGGTTAAGCAAATTGTTTTATCTTCCACGGTAACCACAATTTCTTTTACCTCCCGTAATGTAGTTGTCACATAAATGATTGGATCTTTCGACAGTCAACGAAGGAGAAAAAGAAATGAAATTGCAGAAGAATCAGGTTGCAAGAAAAAGAAATAATAACACAAATTAAACTAGCCTTGAACAAAGTAAGACTTGTAAAACCGACGACAACTCGAGAAAATGTAGAAAAACGAAAAAACAAGAACAAACCATAGAATTAAATTATACGCGCATAGTACTATCTCGATTAAACCTAAAACGACTACGAAATTAACCAGTTAGCTGTGCCAATTTAATTTAAAAAATCTGTCATTGTGCACGCAATAGAATCAAATAATAAAGTTTATACTCCTCAAGCGCAGAGCAAATACGCCTATAATACATTCTAACGAGAAACCAAAGCAAAACGAAGAGAATTATACATTTATCCGAAAACATAAATAATTGATCGTTGAAAAAATTAGTACTACTTTGCGTTTTAAGATGACATGTATACTCCTCGAGTGCAGTTAACTGGTTAACCGCTTCACACGACCAACCGGAAAATAAAAATCCGTTCAGATTCGGTCGTCAATCTCGATTATAGGCCGAATAATAAAATCACGTTTAAAACTCTCGATTCCCGGGACGGTGCGGCTCGTAATTCAACAACGCCGCGAACACCGCCGCCTAATCGCCGCTCTTCAAGTAAAACACTGGCCGAGTCGCGGAAAGGTGTTTTACGTTCCGGTACTTTCGACCGGAATCGCGCGCGTATTTTACGCAACGGCCAATAAAGTAAAGCGGTCGATTTGTTCCTGTTTTCTAAGATTAATACACTTCGCGGGCCCGATGTTTGCGGGGGAAGCAAACGCGTGGCAATAAGAAGACGTAGGGACGCGGTCGCGCGCTCGAGCTCACTCGTAATCCCTCCTCCGGGCGCTGTCCCATGAACTTTCTATATTATGAGATTTTCTGAAATATTCATGTAAGCGATAACTGTACTTCCTTTACATTTGTACGTACATGAGGTACCGTTACACGAGGTGCAAGTATAGCGAATAACGAGCTGCCGGTCGTAAGTAACCCCGGCAAAACAGACCAAAACGAACGGGCCGCGACTACTTGAGTTTCCGCTGAAAATCCATCAACTGATAACGGCCATTTATTCCGCGGGCCGCGTAACAACCGCGTACTTCCAGAAGACATTAAATATCCGCGGATCCGCCATGTTTACAGATTTCCACCAGGCGAATGTCCCGCCTTAATGGACGGCCGTTTTCTAACGCGAGGGACTTCTTTTCAGCGAAAACAAATGTCACTCGTCAAACACCGGCGAGAACGTCTTGTGCGAAAAGAAGCCACTGATTCGTTAAATATTTTGCTTGTCGCTTTCCATGGGATTGCCACTCGCGCGAGTGTGCCGCTGAGCTTCCAATGGACGACGGAGAACCGAATGGACTTTGGATTTTACGCATTTAGGACGAACTCTAGCGCGGTAAAAGGTTTGCTGAAGTTTGATGAGATTTTTCTGCTGGATTCTGATGCAATTTTCTGTTGATCAAGTGGATTTCTGTTTGATTCCAGTTTCCGTTGGTTGGTCAATAGGGGCTGTTTGCATAATCGTGTGACCAGTTTTCCTTTTATGTGTTTCATAATATCGGCGAGATAACAACGAAAAGAATTAATAATCGTGTGATAGTTGATTGCAAATTAAATTAGAGTGGAACATGCATTTGCACATGTAATTGCAACTATATAAATAAATTTTGAATAAATGATTTTCGTATCTAATTATGCTTGTGTTATTTATAATTTACTTATCTGCGTTGGACAAGATACTAGCATAGTAACAGACACGCGAAGATAACATTCCTACAAATCCCAAGGCCTTGTTACACATTTTTAATTTCAATCCCTTAACGACTGCCAAACACGTTCCAATATAATAAATCAATCCAACGTCCATTAAAATCAATCACCTTACTCAATCAACTCCTTGCCCTACGATTTATTTTTCAACTGTGATCGATACAACAACTTTGTCAGTAACAATTTATTAGAAAAAGAGAAAAATCCTATGCATATTCTGTCTACGTTAGCCCTATAGTATAATAATTAGTAACAGAAGTATAATACCTAACACATTCCGTGCTGCATGGGGCGTATACAATCCACGCTGAACTTTTCGTTCAGGCCGCTTAGAATTCTCATTGAAAAACGAAGGATTTTTGAAAAATATGCTAATTATGATTCTGTACTATTGAACAATTGTGAGCCGTACGTCAGAAAGAAGTTTATTTCATTGTAAAAATGTGGGTTGTATGCGCCTTACACGGCCTGAACGGAAAGTCTGAAAAAACAGTACTGCATGGAACGTGTTAATTTGAATTCAAAGGAATCGAATAATATTTATATTCGTCAAATTCTATTTAAAACGTCCACGAGTTTTACACGTCACTATAAGGCAAGAGGTTAATTCAAAATTAAAACCACCACGAACGACCAATAAATCGATTCTAAAATTCCAGACAACCCCCGCGTGGCTCCCCGATCAGTCGCACAAAAGCAAGCGGGCACGCCTGTAAGTTTACGGCTTACTATACCGTTTACAGTAATATAAAATCAGCGCGCGGTGGTTTATTTGTTCCGAGAATTCCCGGCGCGGCGGTTCAACGCTTAATCGCGACATATTTAATGAAGCATCGTTGTTCGCCCCTTCGCCGCGTAAATTCGTCGTGTCTATTTAGGGAGCGCGGCTGCTCGCGGGCCGCGAGCCCGAAAACGCGAGAGGCACGCGCGGCAAAAAGGAGCGCGCGAGAGTTTAGTCACGGCTAAAATCGGTATCGGTGCCGGTCGCGCGTCGCGTCGTCAGCGGAAAACCGCCCCGAATGATGGAACATTAAACGATAAACAGCGGGACACGGCTCATTATTCACCGGGGGCCCGCGTCAGATGCGGCCAGTGAATAATTTCAGCCGACACGCATCGGCGCGCCCCCGTCGTCGGAAATTAATATCATCGGAATTCTCGGAAATGGCGGCGAAGCACCGCGGCGGCCGGTTCTCTCTTCTTGTTCACCGGTTGCGGCGAAAGAACAAAAAAGAGAGGGAGAGAGAGAGAGAGAAACGTCCACCTCCCCCTTTTATCTCGGCTACCATGGAAAAACGGCGGCGGGAAAAGTGTAACCAGGTGCGATTTAGAAATCGCCGCGATGGGATCGCGTTACCGGCCGGGAATATCAGGACGAGTTTGCATCTAGATTCTCGCCCCAGCGAATAGAAACGATGAGATACGGCGACGAGAACGTGACCCATATACCGTGTGCCCCGGCAACAAAGCCGAAGGTATCGCGGAACGCTCGCCGGATCATTCGGATATTAGTTTACCGAGCGGACAGCTTACACTCCGGACTTTCGATCGATTAAGGTTACATCCATCAGCGAAGCACGCGCCTTCTGCCCCACATTCGACTAAAGCCGTTTCATTAACTATTGTCGTCGCCCCCCTTCGACCCCCATCCCCCTCTGCCGCCCTCCCGCAAACATCGAACCGCCAATTTCCTGCTCTTGTCTGCTTATGAGGCAATGATTCTTCGTGTCCTAAAAATTTGTGCCATTAACCCATTTTTTAAGGTATACGTCGTTCGAGGATTTATGTGTTTCGATGTGACACGAATTGCGACTGTTCGGTTGGCGAAATTGGTATTTTCCGTGGAGCAGTTTGTACGTAATATTTATTTCTTCGTGATTTGCGTATTCATAGAGGCTTCGGTAAATGGGAGCTACAGATGATTTTATTACGAAATGTGACTTCTCTCTCGTCGAACCAAGGTTCAAAGGGTTACTGCAACGATGGCCTCCGATACGCGCCCTCGAATTGCTAGGAAACAGTTGAAATATTTAAAATGATTGATTCCGAGTCAATTTAATAACGTAACTATGTAGATAACAGTGTAGCGTAAGAATTGTGATATCAAAGTATTAATAATCGTTTCCATTTACCTTTACTATGGAAGAATAAGACAAAATTCAAAAACAAAATAGCTTCGAGTAACGATCCTCCAAACACCAAATCCACTGGTTCCACTGAAAGGATTCAAATCACATAGTAAAATTCCAGACTCTGTCACGTGCTATCAAAATTCCGCCCTCCCGGACGCGCTGTCATCAACAAGCGTCAGCAATCGACTATTCAAATAAATCAGACCACCGGACGAGCATTAGAATACAAAACCCTTGAAACTCCTAAGAAGAAAGGAAAACCGAGAGTCACGCGAGTCGGTCGTTGACGAAGGAGAAACGTGAGTGCATCTCTGCGCGCGCGCATCAAGATGCATCCCCGGAACCATCCGGCTAGATCATGCGTCGATTATCAAACGAGGTGTCGCGTCATGGAAACCGTCGCCCCTTTGACTCGGCCGCCCCAGGGCCTGGCCTCTTCGTCGAATTTTTATTCGTCCCCGACCGAACGACCTTGCACGGCACGCAGGTAGAATAACAGCAGCTCCGGGAGCATCCGAATTCCACGGTTCGGGGACCTATTCCCGAGTTCGTCGATCGCTAAAAAGAAAACTATGGAACCCTCGGGATCCACGCAGATTGGGCCCCAAACACTCACGTATACTACCGAATTTTATGCATTCTACCCCCTTTAAATTTTCTCTGGGCATCATAGTAGAAGTTCCGGTTATTCTTGGTTTTCTTGAAAGTGGGAGGGGGAAAAAATTCGCAGGACGACTCGTTTTACCTCCTGACTTTTAGTTGAGTTTAATTTGGTTTTGATGCGGGAGAGATAATATTTGCAAGATGATGGAGATAATTGGTTGATTTGTGGAACGAGAGAATGGTGTTTGAAAGGACGTGGTTTGAACATGATTCGATAAAATTGGGCTTGAGTTATTGTGACAAGTGAGATATTTAATACAGTAAATAATTTTTAATGAAGTTTTGTAGAGTTTCTTTGTGTTGCTGGGGTTATATTTGGAAGATGGTAATATTCAGTGGAATTTTTATTATGTTTCGGTATATTAATGAAAGAAACATGTGTTTTTAGTTTAATAGTAGGTAATGCGAAGGTTTTAAGTGCTTGGTAATAACTGTCTTAAGGTTTAGAGTAATATTTATTGATGAATGTATAAAAATAATTATACTTATAAATACATTCATGAAAAATGAGTATTAATTCAGACTTTAGGATAAATGTTGCATCACTCATCATTACATTACTGTACTTCATAAAGAATTTTCTTCTGTCCAGGTATAATGAAAATTCTATTATGCTAATGCCACCTGTCAACTAAATAACTATAATTATCGTTACACAATATATTTCCGAATCATTGGAATAAGACTAATTTACGGAAAGATTTTGTGATAATTAACATTCCTATTTTAAGTAATATTTACATTTAGATTGGTCATTCATAAATAGAATTGATTGTTCGAAAGTATTGATCCAATATAGAAATGACGTGTTGACTCAACATTTTTATTATTTCTCAAACTTCTAAATTTTATTAGTTGATTTGTATATTTGAATGAAACGCGAAGAATTGAGGGAACAATAAAGCTCACCTTATATTCGACGTTCTTCGGCTACCATTTTCGTCAGCCTAAGGTAAATTAATTACGGTTAGGTCCAGAATATAACAGTACTAATGTTTTTGATTTACGGCGTAGTAAAATGTAATAGTATCACGTTACATCTGAGTTTTCAAGATTACTTTAGCGCCTAGTCGATAAGAGTTCCAAGATCGTAAAGCTGAAAAGTGCATTTCCAGACGATAACCATAAACTAGTCAAGCCGAATCCTTCCAGTGAGTCTGGATAAACATTGAATGAGTTAACCGTTCAATTAAAAACTTTCAGTGTCAACACCATCGTTTCGAAACTTTCTCGTTTGCGCATGCCAGTTCCCGACGATAAAGTGAATCCTTTCTAAATTACATTCTGCTCACTGATTTTCTTCCACCATTGCAGCTTACCTTCGACGTATTAGTTAATGTCGATATAATATGAACGTATATGAAAGTTAGAATTGCAACCATTTCACCACATAATATGAATCACTTAACGTCAATATAAACTATGTATCTCTTTAATCTCGTGTAACCAACGTAAAAATATTTTCATTTGAATATACGAACGGTCAACAAGTGCGATCTTGCATTCATTTAAATTCGAATCGCGGGGCAGCAATAAATAAAGTTTAATGAACTGTCAATAATATAAAATTTCATGTATGCGCGGGACATGTTCAATTTCAGGTTTCAATTTGATTCACACGGTTTATTAATTTTCTGTTGCGAGACGAGGACGATATATCAACTTGAGATACATACGCATTCGTTCGCGACTGCAATTAAATATCTCTTTTTTCCATTAAAAACGAAGAAGAAAAGAAAAGCAATAGCAAAACGAATCGATATTGAACCAATATTAAAAGATAATGAAACGTAATGGAACTCCTCTTTGTCCTCGTTGAACTAATTTACCCCGCGTTACTGCACTTTATTCGTCCCTTCTATTCGTGATGCGATACATCATTTTGCAACACTGCTCGTCGCGTCGTTTATCATCCGAGAGCTGCGAACAATGCGCCGAAGTATCGCATGGCCGTAATATAGCTTGATCGTGAATAGAGCGAATTTGTCGGAAATAGAAACCCGAGACGAATTTATAGACAGTTCTGCGTATAATTAGTCCAGCCAACGGTGGTCATTAAAGTCGATTCATACAATTATGCAAAATCGTTTCTGCATCTTTCCTGATGAGAGCTCGTTTCAAGGTTCGAGACACGCATGTTTAATTAAACAATATATTACGATTGCTTTCTACTGATTTAAATATGTTAAACACCGCTTAGCGCTGTCCTCCGCATGGAAAAGCCTCAATTTGTATATCTACGAAGCCTGGTTCTGGCTAAGATGCTATCGTCCGGATGTTGCAAGTTGCAAGATACTTGTACCAAGAACACATGTAGAAAACGATTTACATAATCGTATTGGGTTGTATCATAAGTTTATGAGCTAGTAACTGTAGTTTCTTTTGAAGTTAAATTTTATTCGTAATATTATTGTGCTCACGTTAAATGCAATATCTTTATCAAAATAGGTCTTTCATTTCTGTAGAAGATTATAGAATTATCGGTTTTCTATATTAGGTGAAAACTTAAGTTAAATTATTCAAGAACAATGAAATGTGAAATACAAAAAGCTAATTTTCAGAAGTTTGATATTTTTTTTAGAATAATTAATTAAAGTTTAAATACTACCGAAGTTGCTGTACATGCTAGAGCAGCTAGAAAAATTTGTAAAATGGATCTAAAATAATTGTGATTTCAATCATAACAATTTCATAGTTTTAAAATTGTTTTACTTCCCAACGTCTGTTAATAAGTACATCTATACACGCACCACGAATTTCCATCCATAAGTTTTAAGATACATAATAGTTCATAAAAATTGATTTTAATTTCGTATTAGCAGCAGTACAGTGCAGAAAGCTTCAAGAGTATTTACATATTATTTCTGTAGAAGTATTTTGTGGAAATTTTTCAAATTTATTTTATGCTCGATAGATTCAGTAATTACAACGATATGAAATATTTATATCTTCATTCGATTCACATTCCCTATCGCTATGTAGTGAAAGTATTTAACGATGTGTTCATAAACTGGTTCCGAAGTATGTATAATAAATATTTTAGTATGGGTCGCAAGTGGCTTCATATCGGTCCTCTAAGTCGCAGTTGCATGAGGTTTTAAGAAACACAGAATACGTTTCTGTTGAGTTATTCGTACTACAAAGGGGAGTTTCAAAGGAGGCTGGAATAATTCGTAGGACAGCCGTAACACCTTTACTTAATTTAACGCTCCGCTGCTAAAGTTCATTCATTCGTTGGAGTAAACTGGAGTTCCTCGCAGACTATCCTATTCCAGCGGTCTAATAAAGGCGGATTTAAAAGAACGACCGCGTGTAAATCACGGAGACGAACAAAAGAGGCTTTCCTTGCGACCGGAGTACCCCAGAATGATTCGAGGCGAATAAACATTCCGATTTATTTCATACGTTTGTAGTTTTAGATCTCCGATTCATACCATTCTATTAAATACCAAAATATTCAAATTTGTATAATATTAAAAAAAACATAGGCAAAATTATAGCTATCGTGTATTACGAACATACAAGATTCAGGTTATGCAGTTGCAATTTAAAAGTGCAGAAATGTAAATGTGATTTTCATATGTTTACAAAATAAAAATGATATTTTCGTTTTATTTTCAAGCTAACCAAACTCTTTTATTCTCTTTCTTTTTATTATTCCGCAATAATAATAAATTTCAATATTGATTTCGCTTGTACGTGGCGGTCTAATAAATTCGAAATAAATTGGGTTTGCGAAAAATCAAATGAACAGAATTTACGTGGAATTCATTCAATTATGCGACCTACAAAAATTGTATATATAAAAGTTTGTAATTTATAACAACAGTATAATTAATCCGAACTGGATCGTTTTTTTTAACATCTATTTAGTGAAATTATCACGTATTGAAATTGACTGAAAAAAGGCTTTCTAGTTTAGCTTTCAATTAACATCGAGTTAATATCAATTTCACTTTCATTATTTTGAATTTTCCTGATATCGAAGTACAAAAATAAATGCGCAAATTTGCATAATGCATCGCTTTCCAGGCTCAATTGCTACTTTGAGCATTGATCATTTAAATCTGTTTCCTAAACCATTACCGGGCAATGTACAAACATTTCTTATCCACCGTAAACAAGTCGCTGGAAAGAGAAAGGCAATTAGAAACCATGACTTGACGGAGATTTTATTACTCAACGTGCTATCGTCTCGTTGAAAATAAAAATACAAGAAGAAGAATACCAATCAAGTTTTGCTCTGGATACGTTCGCCGCTGCGACATTCCGGCTAATTAATTAATGTAATAATTAAGTGTCCTTGTACCCGAGCGGCAAGAACGAACTTTCCTCGTGCTCGCGTGTAATTAGCAATAATGAATTAGAAAAAGCTCGGGAGTGGACGAAGCCGCGTCTTAAAGGCTCGCTTTCGCCGCTACTCGACTGTCTGTTCAATTAAATTAGTCTGATATAATCTAAAATGATAGCATCGATTCACGTTTCAATAAAAAGGCAGCTTTCAAGGATCATTACTATTAAATTTCATCTGTAAATCAGACACAATAGGTCACCGATTTGTTAACGATAATTGTAACCTGCAAATATGATTATGTTCAATGTTATCCCATTACTCATTCCCTCTCTAAAATAAAGCTCTAACCTCTAAAATAAAGAAACAATGCATATAATTCACACCAAATAAATACCAATAAAATATCCATTTATAATCATACATTTTTCCTTATTTTACTTCAATATATTACTTAGTAATACATTCAATTTACATATACTTTCATTATTCTTCTTTATTAAACTATTCTCTTCATCATAACTAAGTCACATTCATATTTATTTATGCAGAATATTCACTCTTCAGTTAATATTCATAATCACTAAGACTCCTTTCATTTCATTCATACAATCCCAAAATGCAAATTTTATTGTTCGTCTGGTCCTATACGGTATTATGGTATTGTCTAAGCCTGGATTGAGAATCACTGGGATAGAAGCTCCCACGCAGCAAGATATAGATGAAATTTTATCTATTCGTCCGATCTTCCGTGATTGGCCAAGGAAATCCACTTAGGATCGGACTTTCACTCGAGAATCATCCTCATATCCATATTTTCATCCCTGTCCCTGTCTCCGCGTCTCTCGGCAGTCCTTCACTTCAACGCTGGCAGGACACGCGATCCAAGCGTAGGGTGGATTGATGGCTCGTAACTGGCCCAATCATTCTCGCATTAGAACGAAATGCCATGTAGCTTGACGTCACAACGCGGGGAGAACAATCGTCATCGGATCTCGCATGCTCGCGTGGGCCGTGCTCTCGTCGTTCACACGGTTCACGGATCCTCTTCGTGCGTCCCGAAAGGTCGCGATAGGATAAGCTGTAATACGCAGTTTTAACTGATCGCCGTGTGTTGCCTGGCGTCTTGTGATCAATACCTCCACGCAAATCACCAATCATGATGAGGATTTTCGATAAGAAGCTTTCTTCTTTCGGTACGGCCACCCCTGCCAGTCTATTTCTTTCAGCGGACTAAGCGCCTCTCGTGAAAATTGTTCACGTATTGGACACTGAAATGTCTTTTAATATATGCAAAATATACATGAGAAATTGAATTTTCTGTTTAAACTTCAAATTAACATATAAATGTAGTCTTTGGTTTTTCGTAAAATACAACTAGGAATGTTACATGTTATTTGTATATGAGTATGTTTGAATATGTGGAAATTTATTTAATTCTTGATCTATATTTCACACTTTTATTTTATTATGTATAGTTATGTTTTTTTCATTTGTGAAAGTTGTTATTCATTTTTCGACGTTGCGGAAGTTCTCCAATAATTTCTGTTACCATAATATTCAGGAATAGAATGTTAAACGTCAACATTTTCCATGCCGACCGATTTTTATTATCTCCACGTTAAAGTGGATTATTTTATCTTCGGTGCAAAGACAATAGAATGTGTAATTTTTTAATCGAAAGGGAAAATAAAGTTTGGAGAACTTAGACAGCAGAACCACATATTTAAACTAACATGAATATTGAATTATTGAGTTTATGAACTTCTTTCGTATAAATATTCCAATTAATAATTTTCGCGTGTTAATTTTTGTCATTTACGGAGAACGATTTCGAAATGTTTTTCACGATTAACGAATCAAAAATACGGTAGAATTTTCATGGTCGATTTTACAAAGCGAAATTGGCTCGACTGCATGCAAACCCGGTCGAAACGGAGCCCGCGGTTTTGTTCGTAATTCCACGCCCACGCAGACCACACGAATTACGAGCTTTCAGTAATTAACAAGTTTACCGAATCGTTTAAATCGAGTATGTAACTTTCACTGCGTAATTTGCGATATCTTTCGAGTCCAGTCACTCGCGCTGGTATGATAATTTAACGATTTTTTCGTTGCGAAGAATTCAACCGCAATTGTGTATATTTTTGCAAGTATTCACAAAGTTGTTGGGTATGAAACGTTTGAAATATATTTGACAAATAATTGTTTTTAGTTACTTTTGCGTCCTAAAACACATTTGAAATTAAACATAATTATCGAAATGATTTGTAATTACTTTTCAGAATGTATTATCATTAATGAATAATTTTTAATTTCTTTTAAATTTCGAGTTTATACATTAATATTTATGTAATTATTAAATTACTTGGTATATAAGTAGCGAAACTTTCATAAAAGTATCTGAAAATCAATATAATTGTATATACACTATATATCAGCTCCAGAAATAATTCCATCAAATGTATTATTGAAAACCGTCTTCGCGATGGCAGTCAACAAATCAGACGCAGTCGTTAAATCAATTATTCCGCCCGTTCACCTACGCTCTATCGCTCGAGTTCAAAGCTCACTCTGCCACTGACTTCGCAAATTAACGCTCAATCATCAGACATTTCGAATATAAATCTATCCGATTAAATTAGGTTTAAGTGAAAATAATCTGTATTAACGTCTTCATTTCAACTCGTTCTGTTCTTTCTCATTTTCTGCATTTAATTGTTGGAATTATTTTCGTAAATGGTATTTATAATGTTAGATGCAAAATTGAAGTATAACATAATTTCGTACTTATTATTATCATTCTACATAATCACATTAGTACTACACTTAATTTTATACTTCAGCATAAACATTTATTTACAAGAAAAATTAATTTTTATGTTTTAACAAAGAATCGTGTCGTATATACATACACGACATCCGTTCACTATATTTAGAATATCACAATCTGAAGAAAAATAAAACATGACTAACAATTGCTTCTCTTTTGTTGCAGGTACGTAAATTTAAAGAAAACGTCTAATTCGAGTATGTGACTTTGAATTAATGCGGTTAAAGTAAGTACAAAAACCAAACAAGTATATTGATCCCAATCGCAATTTAAATCCCCCATAATATTTTTTCTCACTTTCCTCTATTCCACATTCAAAGACTATAAACATTAAAGTTAACAAAACATTCAACCTGGACTACAAGCGTCCGTACAAGAAATTCAGTTTCAAAAAAGCCATTATTCCCAGAGAAATTTCATTTTACATCATCCAATAATTAACTTTAAATCTCTTTTCCTATAATGACTTGCCCATTTTCAGCATCATCATATTCGTCCGATCCTTCTCAATTTATCTGTGTTCATATTCTATCAAACACACTTTCAAACTTGAGAACACTATTAATCCCTCGACCTACAACATCCTGTCAGACTCGCGATGAAAATTTTAAACTAAATTCGACAAATCTAAGTGTTATTTATTTTTGTAGAATCTAAATTAAAAACTCATTCTCTATTATCAACCGTTACTATTAAACGTAGACCTAGAATAAGCATCAGAATGTTTTTTTCTCCTAATAAATTATCAACGATAAGCTAGTTGCATCGATCGTAGTTAAGAAGGAAGATCATAGTTAAAACGAGGAAAAAGTTAGAAAATTTGTTTTCAGATACAAATGGAAAAGAGCAAAGGATAAAAATATTTTAAAAGTTGTTATATTTGTTCATAGGGGAATGAGTTAACAAGTCGTTACTAAACTGCATGTTTCTATTTTGCCAATGATATTTTGTATGCATAAATATACTAAGGACCGCAGCAGGGTTAAAGAAGAACACGAGCAATTGAGCTCTATCGAAGCACGAACGAGTGCCTCAAGGGTCCAGCGGCGCATTGGAGCGGCCGATCAAAGTCGCCGGTCCATTTCGGCCGTCGGCCGGTAGTCTATAAGGGATTACATAAAAAGCACGGAAATAGGTCCGTCAATCGAGGTTCGCGAAAGCCGTTGGTCCACGACCGGATAGACAGAGCCCCGAAGCTGGTGCGCATCCTGCGTCAGAGCGACGTCAATGCTTCAGCCTCGGTCGACGAACCCGCAAGGCGCATCCAACGTTATTTTCAACGGCCGGCTATAATCCCCGGCCACTTACACGCGGATCGGTCGCTCTCACGACGGAATCTCTTCGCCTAGCGTAGCCGTGCCGTTTAATCGCGCTCTTCTGCCCTACCCAGCGCGAAAAGAATTCTCGTACCACATGCGACCAAAAACTGAAAAGCGAAACAGGAAAGAAAGGAATGAAACCGGAGACCCGGCGGAATTGCCGAAAAAACGCGCGTTCTCCGACGGATTTAGAGGCGACGGAAGGTGGGCTGACAGTTGTTTAGGCTGGCAGTCCAGTTTCAGGACGAGGCAACTGTGAACTTGGTTGTCAGAATCGATTACTGTAATTTGAGATATTTAGGTTGGAAATTGATTAATTCTACGAAATTCGAGACAAGTCAAATTTTTGTGGCATTATACAAGGCGGATGAAGAAGAATTGGATCACAGGGTGAATCGAAATAAGAATATAGTCTACATTTTTTATATCAAAAATAATGTTCCTCACTTTCTGTTCCTTCTTTGTAAAAGGACGATTTAAAAAATTGTTTCCCGTTTCTTATTATTAGTGTTCAGGTATTTTGAATTCTATACTATCGAACAGAGAGTGATCCGATTCGACTTGGTCTACTTTATATGAAGAGCTAATCTGGATTTGATACTTTGATTTGTGATTCGTTTGAGAATTCAGGATCGAAACAAAATATTTTTTCATTGTTGCCTTTTTGTTTTCTTTTCTTTTATTCGCATTGGTTTTTTCGTTTAGTTTTGAGCAGAAGTTTCGTGATGGATTGAGGTTGTTTGTGTTAACAGTGTTACGACTGCGTCTATCGTGTATTCGTAAATGTTAGTGAGGAGAATAAGTAGTTGTAAAGTTTAAAGACACTTCTGTTTGAATCATGATCTTCTCTGCTGTTAGGCTAAGATTCTGAAATTTATATGAGACAGTTAAAACCTTACAACAGAAGAGAGCAGACTGAAGCAATATGTAACGACTCCGGTTGTAATTCTTTGTTCCTAAGTACTTCTTAAATACAGGTTGATAGTAGACGGTTCTCAGTACTTGACTCATCGCTAGACTGTGAATTTTATGCATTTGAAGTATTTTTGATTTTGGAATCTCAGTACATTCAAATGTTCAATAAGTTCAATCAGAGTTTTGTCTTCGTTTTAATTTGATAGAAACTCTAGTAGAGTGAAAATAGTTTTAGATTACTATTTTTATGAAGTATTCTGTAAAAATGTAAACTAAGCGAACACCACACGACTATTATTACTAAGAAATAATTAACGTTTCTTAGTCATATGTATTTATCTCAACAATTTTTTAATTTCCTATCGTTTAGTATTGCTGTTGTTCTCGTTAACAGTTTTTTATGGAAAATCTATTGATATTAATTTTCTCAATATCTATATTATATCAAGTGAAGAATTAATAATTTTCTTATAAATAACAATGCTGAAAAAAATTCTTAGATTATTCCAGATGGTCGTGTCAATTCATAATTATAATTCGCATTGATACTAAAATATATATTAAGAAATCCAGAACAGTTAAACATTGCTTTTTTAAAAACTATTGAATAAACACCCTCTTCTAAAGTATTAACACCATTTGCAACGAGTTAAGAGAAGCTCGGGCCGTATGAGACAGTCAAAACCGAAATAAAAGTTTCATGAGTCCGGCTGATCCCGTCCTGCGGAACATTTCTCCGAGGCGGACGCCTTTTTATGCGACAGAACACATATAGAGCGTTCGTGGAAGTAATAATAATTCGGTGACGCAATTGGACCTCGACTCGTGCCGAACCGTGTGGCCACGACAGCGTGTCGTCGCTTCGGATCGTCGACCACGTATCTTTTGATCGAAATACTTTATCGATCAAAAGAATCTACAAACTTTTTTCTCACGAGTATAATTCTGATTTTAAATCCTCCCACTACTATATTTATACGTTACATATTCCAATATTTTGTTTAACTTTACACGATCTTCTAATCAGAACAGAGCAATGCTTTCAATTAATTACTGACATTTAAATATATTATAAAATACATTTTCATTTATTTATATATGAATAAACTATATTCTTTTTTATTTAAATATAAATAAAATGTTTGATAATCTTTCCTTCCTTCATTTAGTAATAAATTTTAGTAATTCTTCTTATATTCATTTATAAGTAAATTTTGATAATTCTTCTTATATTCATTTATAAACCAATTTTGATCATTCATCTTAAATTCATGTATACAAAAAATATTGTCAATTTCTCTTTTGTTCAGCTATAAATAAACATTCGTAATCTTTCGTTTACACGTTTACCCATCAGTTCTAACAGCCAAGGCCGGTAACGAAACATCGACGTTTTCGATTCGGAACGTCTGCAAAGATACCCGACACGGCACGCGATCAGACATACCACCAGACTAGAAAAACAACCGGCGGCCACTTGTTTCATTTACACCGAAACGGCACGTTTCACCAGGAAATATTTGTTCCTCGCTGTTTAACACGACGCGCCACGGCCTGTCACGTGCAAGCCGATTTTTATTCCTCGCCGGCCGGCGATCAGCGATGCGGGATGCCCGTGAAAGTTTGCTCCGCAGTTCTACCGTGAAAACTTCGCCAGTTGTAATGCTAACCGAACCGAGGCAATTGTTCCGAATCATGGCTTCACCTAAATAACGCTAATGCGAACATTAGGCTGCGAGAAAAACTCTCACAGCGTTCTTATCTTGCCATCACTCTTGTTTATGTATTTTGTTTTTATATCCAACAATAAGATGACAGTGTAATAGGATCTAGACCTAACCCAGAAAACTCAAATCTTCGTGCAATAAAACTTCCATTATACGATGTAATTGAACAACAGCCGAGGTAAATGGGCGCTCGAGAAGAAATTACTCGAAGTACATTTGCAAATTTCAATATTATAAATATTAAAGTATAATCTAAAAATCTGAATTGTTCACTATGTGAATAACCAAGCCTCTGAACAGTCTAAACACCGAAAATAATAAAATTAGTAGTAAAGTACAGTAAAAAAGTCGAAATCAAAAACAGTAATAAACAAAACGATAGTCCGGGAAAGACTCAATTAATTCAATCCCCACTGTGTTTCATTCTGCATTCATCAAAAATTAGAAAGTTTCTATATGTTTCCTTAAGTATAACTTTTTTTAAATTAAAAAAAGTTAAGTAGTGCTTGTTACGTTGTTAGAAGATTGATAAGAGTTTCTTAAGAAATTTACTGTCCATTTGGAGGTGGTGGTTCGGAACAATTACTCGAATCGGTGCCCAATGATCCCGAAGCTGGGGCTAGTTTCGCGACTAGCGAACGAAGATACGGTTTACCGTTACGTTTGCGAATTCTCACTTAAATCTCGGTTCTTACGGTACCGCTCGTTTACACGCGTTTAACCGATCGGTTGGATGACTATATTTCGCCGATAAACTTCCCTGACTTCGTTGGGACTCGCCGCGAAGTTCTCCTACCAATATATACTTCTCTCGGCATGAAGTTGCATTGTCGGCTCTAAATCGTGCTCTTTATTAACACACCTCTGATAACGTTAAATGTGAATCGATAACAGCACAGTTTGTTCATTACGGTATACACAGTTTGATATATTTCCTTTCGAATGTTATTGTAGAATGATAGTTTCTAAAACCTTGATAGGGATATTTAAAGAATAAGTTGACAATTATATTAAATCAAGATGTTTTGAATTTTTTATTGTGTAATAATTTACCATCTGATTGACAATGCTATTGATTACACTAGACCAGAGAATTTTGTATTAATACGAAAGCAAGTCAATTTTGATGGCATTTACTAAAAAATGACGTCAGTTATTGATTAATAGCTTGTACATCATTGAGTTTAATTATTTTAAACACATACTATATTCCAATTAATGTACAAATTAATCTTGAACGACTTATTTAAAGGTGAGCTGACGTTTTCCTTAAAAAAATGTACTGCGTCAACCATTTATCTGATGGATATTTGACCTTCAAATTTTGTGCAAGTAATCATTGTTTCGAATATATTCCATGACGTACGTTTGAGATGGATTTCGAACAATTCGAGGACGTGCTTCCCCAAAAGGCGTTCGTTCGATCGAGGTTAAGCTTCGTTTTCGAAGTCCGCAGCACGTGTCACTCCTGAACACGCGATGACATCACAGAGCGCACGTTGACGCAAATCATTGCACGTGTGCGCGAATTAAGATTATTTCTATCAGTTCTGTGTATATACACGCGCGTGTGTTATGCCTATAAAATAATGATTTATTGCCTTATGGAAAGCGCAAGTAACGTTAATCCTCGCGTAGGTACAAATTCAGTATTTGATCAAGATAATCGTTAACGATGGAGAAATGCTGTCATAAACAAACTTTTTATATCCTAAAAAAATGTGAAATTTTCTTTTTATCGTTTTATTAATGCGAAGTTTCTAATTTTTCTTTTTATAAATTTTATACTTTCGGTAAAGTAACGCGCACTTTCAGATCAATTTAATGACTAGACCATGTAATCAAGAATCATGAACTGGAGTAAAATAAAATTCCGCTTTTAATTTTATTAGTTTCAGTTGATTAAGAGTGATATAAAAAAATAAAATCTCATTTTTTCTTAAGTTTCTCTCTTACATTTGTTTAAAATATTTATAAGCTATAAATGCGTACAAATCTTTGAAAAAATTGTAATATTTGTTAATATTCTAGTTGTATCTGGGCATTATTTAATTTTTATTTATCATCTAATTTGTCTATAGTTAACTTCTTATCAGCTCAGTGCCATCGATCATCGATCGAAGCTGACACATGTAAGTAAAACTGGAGGTTTATCGGGGGATTAAGAAAGCGTGTCAGTGTTAGGATATTCTTTTAGCAAGCATTGCGAAAGGTTGTACCGAAGTTCAGCGACGCGAAATACCGGCTCTTGTTTCACGGCTGGCAAATTCTGATAATCGTCATCTTCGGACCGTGTCCTCTTCCTTGTCAGAACCATCGATAGCATCGTGTTTAGCAGAAAACAAACGCGTCGTTCCCATATCTCGAGAGGAATATTTCTCTCGTAACGCTGCTCCATGGGCAATAAAACATGCCATTGTTCTTTTTCTTTTCATGCATTTTCTGTTTTGCAGAGTAAAACTGTTTCTCGGTAGACATTTATGTACAGTCGCCATCTTGTCGTTAGGTAATAATAAAGTATCGTTGGATTCAGTACACTGTGAATATCTATGCAAATATCGATTCTCATACATTATTTTGTAAAAATCAGAATACGAAAAAATGTATCACTGATATTAATTTTTATTCCATATTCTTATTCATGAATTAATATCCACTTAACAGATTTTCTAAACTTATTTTTATTCAATGTAAATACAAATAATTTATTGCTTTCCTTACTTTTCATACTCTTTTACTAACATTGCAAGAAAATTTGCATGCAGTAACATTTCATCCCTAGTTTTCAAGAAGTCGGACGATTCAAGTTCCTAAACTTTATCAAGACATCAAAATTAACGTCCATTATGTTATACATTAATTTTCAACAGGTTCATCCCTAATTTAACAAAAATTCAGCAAGAATTGCATTGACTTCAAACCATATCAGAAATTCAATACCAATCCATTAAAAACCCAGTAGTTACAATCTCCGTTCACTTAAGCGCATTCCATTCCCATCACTTCAACAACCTTCGCAACCCAACTCCCGGATGCCCATTCGCCCAACAACTCCACGGCGGAAGGGTTGAAACCTCGCACTTCCTAAAATACACTTGACAAGGTTCCCGCGATAACACGGTCGCCATAGGCGAGGGTGCGCGGCGTGGGCAGTATGCGCCCTTCGCCGCGAAAAGATTAATAATAACCCGATGCGTGTGCGTATGTATACATCCCGCGTGTGTAATCAGCGCCACGAAGTTTCTTCTTCGCCGAGGAATAAAAGCGATTGACGTAGATAAAGCCTGGTGGCTTGGTCGGCGAAACGAGCAACCGGGCACAGCGGCGGGAGGCGTTTAGTGTAAACGTTATCCACGTGTTTCGCGCGGAAAGCAGTCGAACCGACGCGAGTGGAAGAGAGAAAAAGGGATACGAAGTGGGAAGGAGAAAGATAGACAGGGAAAGAGAAAGAGAGAGTAAGAGAGATCGGTCGCGGTCCCAGAATCGAAGGTCTGGCGCCGCCGCGATGCTTCCCCGTCCGCGTACTTCCTGATGCGCGAATCATTCCGGGCTAGACTGATTTACGGCACGTCGGAGAGCTTTCGGCATCCCGAAATAGCCCTGGGGAAACCGTTTAACGGAAACAAACGCCGTTTATAAATGCTCCTCTTGATGCATTGTTGAGAAAATATACCCTGAAAGACGCGATGACGTCACTGGCACACGCTTACGCGTTTGCCCACCGACGAGCAAGCTGTGGATCTCGGTTGCCGACGCGGCGCGCGCGTGTTTGTTTAGGTTGCTCGTCCATTCGCAGGGCGTCATCCCTTAAGCTCCTGATTATTTTATTGCCGATCCTCAGGGCCGGCCGACGAAGGATCCGACACGGTGGTCAACGGCACCCGTACGAAAGCCATGAGATACCCTTTGTTTCCGGCCTATTATTAGAACAGTGAACTGTAAGAGAATATTTCCGAGCCGTTGTTAGTACATAAAATAAAGAAGAACGGGGGAAATTGAGAGAAGCGGTGGTGCAGTTTATAACGAGCTGCCTCTGCCTTTGCCTCTGCCTCTGCCTCTGCCTCTGCTTCTGCCTCTGCTTCTGCTTCTGCCTCTGCCTCTGCCTCTGCCGCTGCCGCTGCCTCTGCCTCTGCCGCCGCCGCCGCCGCCATGCCGTGAGTTTAGAGCTCTCCGCGGCTGCGTATTTCTTGGCACTTAACCCCATGCCGGCGGACCACTTTTAAATATGATTGCTGGTTCGAACGATGCGGTTTCGGGCTTAAGTGACGCGCGAGAACGACGCGCGTTCATTGTCTTCGGGTTGAAGGATGCATTCGTTGATGCGTGCGATTGTTTTAGCTCGGGGTAGCTGGTCTTGCGTATGTGCTCTGTTTGAGTGGGTTTGATGACGTTTTTGGCTTTTCTCTGGATGACGTATTGAGCTTCTTACGTTTTGTTTTAGTCTGAAATATTGTTTCTTGGTAATAGTATTGTACGTTCTTTGTCAAGTCTTATGGGGTGGGAGATTAAAAAGGAGGTACTATATTTTTTGGTTATTAATTGTGTTTTATCTTTTGTAAACTTATGTGGATTGTGTAATTTAATTGATATTTTTGGAGATATTATAATGTAATTCAATGTATGAATTTCTAGGTACATAAATTAGAACACTGAAAGTTGTATGGAATTTTCTTCGTTGCAGTGGATACAAATTTTGTCTAACTCTAAAGGAAGTTGTTTCTATCATTTTAAAACAATCTTTACCTTTTTAATTTATATGTACTTACCTGTGTTTTTTTAACTAAATGCATAAGCAATCTGGAGGTAAATTTATTGATCTTGATTCAACTCAAGAGCACTATTGATCCTTGGAATAGTTGCCATCAGTCACATTCAGTTTCCCTTTTGACGTAAATTAATTTTAAGAACAAGCTTCTCTCATAGTGTCGTAAATAATTACCGCCTTTCTAGAGGATAAAGAACCAACATTGTCACAAAAAACTTTTCACTAATAGAGTCACTCAGACAGTATTTGCTTAGGACTTCAGTTCATTCATAGTGTGTCGGGTCTTTTATTTTGAGGATCTCTATCTATTCGACACGGAAAAGGAAACCTTCTGTATCCTTTGAAAAAGACTTCACTTCTGTAGACTTCCTTCCTTATCTCGAAAAAACTAATCGACTAACAAACGTTTACACAGAATCCGTTTACATGTCATGGCTTCCTTTACTCCCTGACTTTTTTTGGTACACAGTGGTGATAATTGTACAAGCAGGTGCACAGTACAGAAACAAAGTACTTCCCCTTTAATCAGGAATTTTCACAAATGTCAATCAAGGTAAATACATGCTCACGAAAAACTAATTAACTAATGTCAACAGTAAGAATTATTATTAGAGACACTGTTTCACCTATTTATTAACCCTTACCAGACCGGAAGTATTTCAAGATTACTTACCGCCAAAAAATACCGTAACATAGGAATGACCTAATACAATACTTAACGTGTTAATTGTAAATATTACAACAATAATATACGTCATATACGCGGTATTGGTCCGTTAAGGGTTAATAGATAATTATCATAACACAATTTCAGTTATATCTCTATCCATGAAGTTTTGATGTCGAAGTTCGAGCGAAATTGTTCAGCAGAAAAACTAGCGAGAATTTCAAATTTGAGGTTTCAAGAACTGCTAGACTCCTCGCCAGTTTCTGAGGGCAAGGTCAAACGAATGACTATTTTAGAAATATCGAAGCCTTTAACTTTCTTTGGCAGAACGCTCATCGTTTGATCGGCCGTATCTCCAAAACATTTTAGCGGGACATTCGGTGACAAAGAAGTACAGGGAATTGTGCGTTTACGAGCGTCTTAATTTACGGCACGTGTAACCTTTCGCTCACGTTCCTGCACACGCGTATACTGTTTACCCAGCGAGTTTGCTTCGAATTATCGAGGCGAGTGTCGAGGTGAACCGAAATTCGTCGACAAAAGCTCCGATGTAGGCTGATCCGTCGTGTGCGATCCCGTAACGCTGGGCCGGTTCATGACTGACCTATTGAAAATCAATGCCCCGGACCTTCGACAAAGCCTCCTGGTGCCTTTTCCTATCGTCACACGGATGATCGCACTTCACTCTACTGTAAACATCGCGCAGACCCTCGGGAATACGAGGGCGTCAGGAAGGGTTTCATCGATTTACACGTGGCCTACAGACATTCATCTCTAACGTCCTTTTCGTCATCGAAATACCAGAAGATGACTTTTATTCCCCCAAAAATATTCAAATTTCGACGAGTTTCGCAAAATTTACTGGTTGTTTTTTTGGACACTTTCGTTTTACTAAAACATTTCGTAATTTGTTAAGATTTGCCGTTGGTGCCTGATAGTTCTATTTGTTTCCTTTATGGGTTATTAAAGTGTTTAATTCTGTGAGCACTATGAATATATACAAACAGTATTTTTACTAGATTCCCTTACAAAGTTAATATCTATTTGCATTGAACTTGCAAAATCTATGATTACTTTAATAACATGATTACTTTCATGACATTTACTTTGATGACAGTGGAAGGCTCATTATTCGTGTATTTTCGAAATATCTGCAAGTTTTTATATTTTATACGTGTAAGTAAAGATCAGATTTTTAATCAAATATATTATAACAATTTTGAACACATTTATGATTGAAGATTCAGATTGAACTCCATTTATTTCATAGTGTCAGCTGTTTTCAGTATAATTCCAATATTTCAAACATGTCAACAATTATCGTTTATAGGACAATATCATTTCTTGAGTTCAATGAGAATGATACTAACGTACAATCTAAAAAAAAAGAAACAAAATATATAGAAAGCAGCAGAAAGAGTAAAATTCGCTCTACTTCATTTGCCACGTTTCGCTCTGCAATCCGTTCTCTAAAGTATCGGTTAATCGATTTACCTGGGCAGTTTCATAAATTATCGTGCTCACTGGAGCCAGAGAAACCTTGACCCAAATGCTGAAACATCTGTTGAGAAAATTTTCGACAAAACTTCGGATCAACAGAGCGATTGCGTCCACGTGTTCACGCACGCACGCGCACGTCTTGCAAAGCGAAATCGAAAGCTGTATGATCATCTGATTTCGGTCTGATCCGTTATTAACACTGGATTTACGACCATTTACTCTACACTCTGTTCTATCGTTCTTAAAAAACTTGATATTCATTCATTTAAATCTTTAAAAGTAGAAATTTGAAAGTAGACAATTAGCATACATATTTGTATAACTGCATCAATCAAAATCGTCTTAAACACTTACCAAATAATGTTTATAAACATCGATATAAGTCAAATTGGCTCGTATCGTAAATCTAGCGTTAAATAAGATGCTGCGTCATCTCCGAATTCCGCCAGTATACATTTTTGTACACCTAATTTATACTATTTTTTTCAACACCGTAGAGTTACGTGACAGTATTAATTTTTTAATTTACACCGTTGTTCTATTTTGTGTAATAATTTATCACTGGTCCTCGAATGTTCATGCAAACACTGTTTCTCACCGTCAAAAATTGACAGACTTAAATCCTGTAGGGATCGACTCGTTTCATACATATAAATTTAATTTATTCCTGCAAATACCGTATGAAAGAGTTTACAGTAAACGTTTTCGCCGTAAGTAATAAATTTTACAGTTAGGAGTGGGACCATTAAAATGTTAAATATAACTGGAATATTTGAAATTTCACACAGTAATTTCACCGGTTCTTTATTCGCTGCTGTAAACCGTCAGCTGGGGGTCGGGAAGGGCGGCGAACAAGCGAAAAATGTAAATTGCACACGTGCACGTGGAGTTCGCTGGCAACGAGCCCCAATTTACGGTTAATGTCGTGGTCATTAGTGGGCCACGCTAATCGCGAATGTTCAAACAAACGTTACACGTGGGGCCAAGCTTCAATGGGAAACTTCTCTCGTTATAGGTGCGCTATTGAGCTTCATGGCTGTGCGTCATCGTGCACCGCAACGGTGGCAGCGTTTGTGTACAACGAACCTTTGTACGATTTTAGATGAAATCGTAACATATTAAATATAGTGCCATGCTGTAACTTTTAACAGAAAGGGACCGTTCACATATGAATAAGTTAATAGCGATTCTTAGATTTATGCTGGCAACATATTTTATTAGAGAATTAAGAAGTGGTCATGTACATATGGCACAGGAAAAAGTGTTCGGCAAATGTTGACACAGTACTCCACGTAGTATTTATTTCATAAATCTTTTCGTTGAACGTTTAAGTAAACTCTTGTTTCATTGGTTTATGAACAGAAAGTTATATTCCCAATATTTATTCATTTCTAGTATGTTAGATTACGAATGAAAAGAAGATGAAATACTCTTTATAATATAAATTTTGCTATTATAATAAAAGAACTTCAAATTATATTAAAAAAGCTTCAAAAATTTCACTAAGCATCCTCAAATGTTTAAATTCCATTTGAATCATTCTTGTATTAACCCTTTGAGGATACATTTCGTCACACTGGTGGCATAGGCATTTGGTATCTAAAATCAAAAGTTATTAGCAAATAATTCATTTAATTAAACATCAAAAGCTCAATCTACAGTGTCTTCTTTCCTAATATTTAACCGTTTAACATACAATTTATTTTCTCATACAACTTATCTTTAATATTTTGAAAAATCCTCGTTCGCAAAGGATTACAAATTTTACTTTCAATTTTCCTGCGCATTTCTTTTCGAGGCACTGATCGATTGAGTTATTCAACTGGCAGACGGTTCCTCCCCCCCTTCATAATAGCACGCGAGGCAAATTCGCATCCGCGAAACAAAGCGCAACGTTTGGCGAATGAAACGGCGCGTCGCGGCAGATCCTTTAATTAGCGACTGAAAAATCCATCGGCACGTTTTACGGCAAGCTCGCCGGGTTTTAATAGGCGTCACTGTTTTCGGTGGCTGGCCCTCTCCCCCGCGGGATGAGCACGGCGATACTCGATACGAGAATAACCGCGGCCGGAGTAATTTATTCACCTGAGGATTCCGTGCGGCCGACGATTTCGTGGAACCGCTTGTTTGTGGAAGAAACGCTTTACGACGTGAAGAGGAGTACGGGCAATCCGCGGGAGACTACTCTAAATTAAAGATATCGAGTGAATAAACCTGGGAAAGAGTATAATTGACAGTGAGCAAACCTGACGCCATGGGATTTAACTTAATCCCGATTTAAGTTAAGTCAGTCGCTTTTTTGTACGATCAGTTATCATTAGACTGTGAATTTTCTGTATTTATAGTATATAGGAATCTTTGGACAGTTATAGATCAGAAATATTGATGCAGTTCCATAGATTGTATTCTATTAATTGTATTAATTATTTTAATAATATGGAATTTTGTAATGATACTTTTTAAATAATTTACTGATTTCTTATAATTTTTCGTTCATTTAAATGGAAGTGAAAATTGTAAATACTTTTGCATCGACGTCTGACCTTTCTCGCAGTATCACATATTTAATTTCAATTTCACTCCTTCGTTTTGCGTGTGCATGAATATTCTCGCGTGCATTAGAATCATAGTTCCATTAACCGACAGTCTTTATAAAGTTATATTTGTTTTGAACAGCCAACACCCATTTCATCCTAAAACAATTCTACCCACTGGACGCGCGCAGTACTGCTGTTATTTACGATAGAAATTGTTTACTAGAAAACAACATGCTAACTATTTAGTTTATAAGTATTTAAACCGCACACATATTATTTATCCTTCCTTTCAAACAGCGCAAATATTGTTCGTCAAAGTTATAAATTATTACGTGTGTAAAAAAGGCCGACGCTTGCGCAAACACGTAACAGTGAAAACCGAGTTAAGGCTGAAAAATATTTGCGGACAGACGTTTGCACAGCCTTTTTTATTGCGTTCATACGTGGAATCGATCCGTAAAAAAATACACTCGATTTCGAGCATCGCGCGAGCGCGCGCGCACGCGCTCGGTCACGCGTTTGCTTATTGTGCCCTTTTTTTGTTCTTTTTTTTTAAACTGTAACACGGAATGCAAAAGCAAATGTTCCCCGTTTCAGTCCCTCGCTGCACCTTTTTTGTTTCCGAGGTATTAAAATAAAGCCTTATTTTTTGCTGCTCTTCTGTTTTGTCTGTAAACGCGGTTCTCTTTACCGCGGGGCAAAGAAGTCACGTGTATGTACCCGCGGTTTATTCGTTTCGAATCTTTTGTACCGTGGAAATTGTCTTCTCCCTCGGTGCTGTTGTTTGGACAAGTCGCGCAGGTTTTCATTTCGCTGACACGGAAACGGTCCATTAGTCTTCGCTTGACTGAAACTTCTACGGTAATTACTTATTCAAGGACATTCTGTTGTTAAAACGCAGTGGAAGTAGTCCACGAAATCTGTAAAATATTTAAAAGATAAATATTAATAAATAGTGGATTTGAAAGATAATCGAGTATTGTATTTGTATTTGTGATTGAGTTTTTGATATGAATAAATCATTGAACAAAGATTGGTGTTTAAAAAAGAATACAATATGTCCCTGAAATGTATAAGACATATTTATAAATGGAGAATATAAAAAATGATTAAAAATGGAAGTTGTTATGGATGTGCTGATTGTTTACTAAATAATTTGAAAAGGAATGGAAGATTCGTCTATTGAATGTGGAGAAAACATGGGAAATCTGTTGAACGATCAGATTTCCGAATAATTCTTACTGCGGCAGCAGTGCACTGAATACGAATTATGTTGCAATCATAGTAACTGCGTATCGAAAGGTAAACAACCCTTCCCGTTCTTTTTCTGTAGTTAGCAATGTGTAAACAAGCTGGTGATCAATGATTCAGGCGTCGTGCAGTCTCTTTGTGCCAAGTGCATGTCAGGAATAGGTCCTTCAAGCTTTACTGCAGCTTCTATTTTAATTCACGTTCGATCCGCACCCTTTATGTCGAGTGCATCTCGAATCATCGGTATCTCAAATGGAAGGGAAAAATTCAGCTGAAATTATGTTTCATTAATTTTACACAGTTTACCTTTGAACTCGTAACATCGACTACTTTATTGAAAAAATACTGAATTATCGGTACATTTAATGATATTATAGTAAAATTGTACTATTCTTTGTCATTAATTATCTCAATTGATTATGTTTAATAAAAACAGTTAACTTAAAGCAATTTTTATTATATTACCATTCCTTTTTATGTTTCAATTTGACGTGATCAACAATCAAACAAATACAATTTTGTTGTGTATCGTTGTATCTCATGCTCATCTTGGGATTAGTGCAAAATACGTGTTAGAGATATCGTTTCAATGTTTGTAGAGAGCAAAAAGCGTTCTCGTAACAGTGGGAACCTTTGCAGTAGTCACCGTTTTACCAATTAAAGGGATTAAACGAGACGCATTGAACTGCATTCGCGTGCACCGACAGTCTGCGGCGAGGCTTCACGGCAACCTTGTTGCGACCACTGACAGCTGTGATGTGCTCACACAGGGATTTGACACTTCTCGGTTAGGCTTAGCATAGACGAGCAAACACGCTGACAGCGCTATACCACAAGCGTGGCAGTCGGATCATGACAAACGTTCAACGGAGAATGCGCAGCTGCATCATTGACTTCATGGGAATCCTTAAATAACTTATTAACTCAACATACAAAAGTGTTCGCTTATAAGATAACGTCAATAACTGTCAATCTACTGAAGTTTATAATACGTTAGAACGTACTCACTATATTCCGTTTACATATTCTAATCGCATTAAGAAAAGCGTGTGCCTGAAATTTCGTGCAATCCATTTTGAATAAATGAATGAAACATTTTGAAAAGTGAGAGTTATCGAATTTTTGTTGTAAGCTATTTTTGTAACTTATATCTATTTAAAATAAACCATACTCATTTAGTTAATTTATTTATTATTATCTTCGTATGTATACAAATAAAATACTACTGTCAAACGGAAGTCCGGAAAAAGCAAATCATATTTTTTTTTCAACCAAATAGTCTTACATGGCATGATGCAGATGTGCACAGTACAACGAAGAGTTGTATTTCTAAGAAGCTTATACACAATCTTCCACCAGAGAAGGATGTAGCTCAAATTCCGCTCGTTCAAGAAACTTTCTTGCTGTTTCTATCAATTGCTGGCCATTGCCCGGAGTTTTCACTGTACGAGAATTCATTAGGAAAATACACGGGGGAGAACAGTGCTATCCAGTGAGGTTCAATGAACGCCCAGCCCATTACATTAGAATATTGGCTCGGTTGACGCCTCCTCCTGCACCTTTTCCTTCCTTTTCTTCCTCTACTTCCTCTTCTTCCCCTTTTCTCGCTGCAGCTGTCAGTTGCTCTTGTTCATTGTCACCTTTGTTTACTTTCGCCGATTGTACACTTTCAAGCATATCATTAATCCCCTAAAAAACAGTAGAATATCACTGAAAAAGAAACATTAGATTAGTTCTCTGATAAATAAATGAAGATAAAATTCTCCTAATTATCCTGTGATATTTCTATTCTATCATTACGTGTCGTTTATTAGTCACAACTACTTTCCCTTTCATTTAACTTCAATCTATTAATTAACACTTACCAAAATCAAACTAACAATCCGTTACATCACCTTTTTCTAAATGACTACTCTTCTAACACCAACAAATAAAGAATAAAAATTCGAAAATATTCGAACAGAATAATCAACGAACAATTAATCTTCATTCATGTCAAAACTCTTCAGCCCAGATAATTCTTTCTGTTCACGCATCGGGCAAATAAAATTGGAAGAAAAGAATTATTCATACGAATATTTATCGATTGAAACGATTCCGTCTTCTTTCTAACGGTGATTAACATTGTCGGCGAACCCTTGAAAGCACAATATGCAAGGATTTACGGTCCTCCCGGCGTGGATACCCCTCGGCGTCGCGATTTACGCGAGAGGTGGCTCGGATTGCCGCGGAAATTGCGAACTTCGCCGCGGATGACATTGGCTTCGCTGTTACTCCACGCCGATCGCGCGAAATGTTATACACGTGGGTGGTGAGTGAACAGCGCACAATATCCTGCATGAATGAATGCGCCGTTACCGGCTTAAGATAAACGGTCTTAAGCAACGCACGCCTCAGCCCATGTGTCAGGAAATCGAGGGAGGCTCTTTGCAATATCAAGAATGATTGAATCCGAAGGCAGGCGATCACGCGGCTTAAAATTAAACGGCGAAACCCGTCGGTGCCGTGTATAAATTCGCCGCGCGTTCCGTCGAACGTGGTCTTGGTTCGGGGTTCCGATGGGTCGACGAACGTTTCGCAGGGATGCGCGGCGAAACTTGTGATGATACGATCTCCAGAGAACTAACGATGTTCCCTCCTTATGCATAAGTTCGACAGTTTCGCTTCCACCCTTTGTTTCGACGATAATCTTTGTATTTATAATATTAGAAGGACTGAAACGAATGGATTATTATTAATTTAACAGCTTTGTTATCTTATATACATTTTTTAATATCGATTTTTCAAATCTAGTTTGTAGATGAATGTTTAAACGTTTGCATGAAATAATAGAGATTTCTGTTGAAGCTGGAGATAATGGATCTCTTTTCGGTTTTTCTGATATTTTAGCGATAGATTATAGCTAATTTGTTGTGTTATATAATGTAAATACGGTGAGGATATTAATTAATTTGAAGTGGTTGCTGCGAATATTGTGGAATCTCTATCTTGAGAAATTAATTGAGACATGACTGCATATTTGTTTAATTTCTCTCCCTTCGAGATAACTGTGTTTCGATATTAAATGGAGGGAGATGCACTTGTATAGAGTAAAAGTAAATGGTAGTGTTAAGAATGTAATGTGATTGGAATTTTAGTCATTGACGTTGGCTGTTAGAATAAAATGATTCTAGTTGTGTAAGTTTCGCGTGTAGAACCTGTTTGTATAGTTACAGTCAGCGGAAATAGAAAAAGTTTAACTATTTCTGTCCTATTAAAAAATAATGTATTACTTATTGATGTATTCAATGCAAAGAAAAAATATAAGTTCAACACGTCCTCCTGCTGTTTTAGTGATATAAATGGCGCCTGACGTTGGAGAACAATGACAAATATTATAAAATGAATATTTGAAATTGTACATTCTATGTTATGATTTCACTTTTTGCATCCATTTGCTTCCTACTTCTGTACATTTTATGAATAACGTGTATGCTGTCCCCCCACACGAAATAGTCCTTCCGTGACGTCAAATGCCATTTAGAATTGAATCATAGAACTATACGTCAAATTCATTTAAATTTAAAACTTAGAAACATTATTTTCCTACGACAGAATAAAGGGTGTTAAAATTAATAAGAAGTGAATTATTAATAATATTTCATATAGACTTTTTAAACAGTATACCATTTTAACAACAATTAGTTACTCATTCTTTAAAATTCTCTCCTAAAATATCTTGAAAAGATATATATCTGTTAATTAGAGAACAGTTTTCGCAAATATAGATTCTCACAATTATATTAAGAAAATTGATGTATTTTCTTGTTTCTTATACCATCTAAACCTTGTATTAGAATTTCAATTAATTAATTTTTATAATATTATTCCTTTTCTAGCAGTTGTTCTTCCCAAAAACTATATACCAAAGCGTTTTTGTAATTAAATAATTATTTTTGTTATAACGAAATAGCATGAAGAAATTAAAATTAAACTTAACGTGTAAAGGTGTAAAGTAAATGCCTCATTAAATGTCATCGTTTTATTCTACCTATTCAGATTCTCTAAAGCTCGTACCTGTTACAAATCCGCAATCGTATTATTACGTAACTTTCACCTCCGTGGAAAACCGTGATTTCTGCGAGCGGTGCGTTTTGAAAGCCATTAACCGCGAGGTGAAGACCGTAAGATATGTTTTAGCGGGTTGCACCACTCAGGAGGGTGCGGCCCACACGTGGCGATAATGATGCCTGCGATTCCTTTCACGAGAAACCGCGGAAAACAAGAAAACCCGTTGTTCATATGTCTATCAACTGCTAGAACGGTAATAAGCCGGGTAATCGTTCCGGGGTTCCTTTAGTCGAGAGTCTTCTCATCACTCCTAGCCTTGCTTTCAATGACTTGATTGTAACTCATCTCATCCAGGATGCTGCGATTCTAGGTTGAACCTTGCACAAAATTTTCTGATTTATTATGCGTGCTATCAGTATTTAAAACGACGTCATACTTCTTACTGAATCCAAGCTAATGAGGAAACGCAGTATGAGGAATGATTACGATCGTGACCTTTGTAAATGAATATTGGCATTCAGTGTAGTAAACGGCAAACAACAAATAATAACAATTACAAAAATAATAATATTTCACCGTATTTAACAAATCTTACCGGTTATATTATTTAAAAGAATAATGTTTATTTATTGGTATAATCTTTCCTACAGAATGTTAAAATTGATTTTTTTGATAATTTTTTTAAACATTTATTCAGCATTACTGACTGTAACCTAAGTAAGATTTTCAAATCAATTTTACGATCATTGTGTATTTAATGTGTGAAATTATTGCTATTGAAGATCATTTCTCCGACTTCAATCAAAAAATGCGAGTGAAAGTGTATTAAATTTCCTTGAAAATATGAGGCCTTTATTTTCCAATGGTAATGAAACATTATACTGTATCCCACTGGTGAATAGAAATTACGCCACTATTATCCTTTGAAATCTTGTATCATCGAGAATATTCCATGATTCTCAACTCCAGCGATGATTGTACCTCGTTTGGTTCAGTTGCATCTGAATTGCACTGTTCCGGGTTAAAGTGTTCCCCAGCACTTGGGATTCTAATCTTCGCAGAGGATTGTTCGTTGGAACTAACTATACTTGGAATCATTCTTTTGTTAACACTGATAGTTTTCGCCGCGTACCACTACGAAATTGTGTCGAGGGATAGTGGTTTTGAAGGTACGCGATTAGAATACAGGGTAGCTATAATTCACATTCCAATCGATGAATAATTTATACTTTATTGTAGGTTGAGTACTTTTGTATCTTTATGTAAATATAAAACTTTATACCCGTTTTATCTGCTTACAGATAAAATACAATAATAGCTTCGTTTAAAAAAATAAATAATTTATTAGAAACCATTGAAGAAGGTTATAACCTTAGTAATGATTAATTTCTTTTTTTGCAGGTATGTAAATTCGAATGATGTGTATATATTCTGTGGAAAATAATATGAGAGCAGCTTGAGTGAGTACAGAGATTAATAAAGTACTTTTTTTGTAAGTCATATGTAGTACAAATACATAGATTGTGGATTTTTATGAATTGTTATGGTCCTATAAAGATGTAAAAAAATAAGATGGAAACATTCGTAAAATTACACTCTTTTCTATATTATTTTTACCTACTGTGTATATTAACACAGGAAATAAATTTTTTATATTCTCATAATTTCACGATTTTTGGTCATAGAAATATAAATTTGTATAAAAATTCGCGACTTGTCTAGACTCTTGTGCATAAAAAATGCAACATGAAAAGGGTATATTCATTCGCCTAAGGTACTTGAAAACTCACTTGGCTTCTCCGACTGCAAGGAATTTTCCTCTCGGAAATTTCTTAGCTAAATGGATTATCTGAACCCATCAGCGTACTTTACCCATACTAAAAAGTCTATAGTGTATTAAATCATTTGAGTATTTCCATAAAAAGCTAAGTTTATATTTTCTAGAACATGTTTTCTTCTCTGAACAAAATTACGCATCACTATTAATTAATACACACTAAAACATTAAAGTGGACCATTTTTTCAATTTCAACAAATTTCTTTTCTTTATTTTCATCTATCGTGTATAAATAAAAGCACGTACAAATATTCCCTCAAATCAAGGAAGAAATAAATACAATATTCACATGAGCAATTAAAAACCAAAAAATTCAAAATAACCTCTTTGCGTTAAAAGTTCAACTTTCCAATTTAAAAAAACCATCTCTTGTAATTTGTAGTACATATTAACACATTAATAGAGTATAATCAACATCGATATAACAATCTGGTAAGACACATAATTATTCTAACAATATTCACCATCCTCCCATTAATCTCATTCCAATTTTCAAGGGCTTCCCTTTCTTTTCCCCGTGTGATCCACGGTCGCAACAGCCAAGGGTAACTGAATTAAAAAGAAAAACCGATGGAAAAACATGGGTCTCGCGTGCTCGGGTCCGTTCCAGTTCGCGGAATTAATGCCCACGTGAAAATCGATACTGCGGCTCACCGGCGTCGCGTCGTATCGAAATTTATGCCCGATCGCGCTGGCTCGCGTCCGTCATTCGCCACCTACGAATTTCTAGGGAAAGCTGATACACGGCCGTGCTCGGTCGTCCCACTTCGCAGCTCGGATGTTTCTTTCCGCGGGCCGAGTGAAAACGAGAGCATTGTCTTCGGGATTAGAGAGCATCGGGGTGGTCGGGCACAGGATGAGATTGTACGCGGAAACGGCGCGGCGCGCGCGTCGCGGTTCCCGCTTCTCGGCACACGGAACTGCAGCAACGGAAATGGTACCTAGCTTGAACGGGGATTATGTAAGACGCCAAGGAATTGCATGACGAAGATACGTACGAAGGGCGTAGAAACCGGAGAAAGCTTTCAGAGATTTGCCGAAACTTATGGGGTACAGTAGGCACCCCGCGGTTATGAAATATTATTAAAAATTAATATTTTTGTTCTATGATCTTTTTGTGAACTGTAATCAATTTAACTACTTTGTTCTTAATCATTTATTGGAAATAAGAGAAAGTTCCAGTCTTATTCTATGTTAACGTGTGTTCTAAAATATAATTATTGATAACAGAGGAATAATATGTAATTTGCATTCAGATAAATTGAATAATATTTATATTTGTTAAATTCTGTTTGAAATCTTCAGCACGAGTCTGACACGATATTGTAGGGTAAGGGGTTAATAGGTAAATATTATTAAAAATTAATGTTAATATTTGCGAATATTAGAAAGTTGTTGAAAAACAGCTTTACAAGTGAACAAATAATAAGAGCCTGAAAATGTAACCAGCATAGTTTTGCTGACTGTGAAATCAGTTTATAAGTACGTTAAAGAATTTTGGTACCTTAATTTTGCAAGATTAATAGTGCTGCAAACGAAAAAAGTGTTCCACATATTTTTTCCACCAACCCTTGAACTCTGACACTTGCAGTGTTTCCGCTGACGGTGAACGAGACCACTAGTTTAATATTCTTCGGAGGTCGGGGTCTCTATTACGGCAAAAGGCACAATAGAAAGAATGAAAATGGAATGCTGGAGATATTGTCAGCAGAACGCGTTCACATTTTTTATTTAACTCCCAAGGCTGACGGTCGCGTTTCAGTCAGGCAGTGACATGGCTTCGAGAAATGAATTGGAGAACAAAAAGGTGACGTTCATCTGTACGATGAAAAGCAGAGGGGACATATTATGCAATGTATAATTTAATACCGAATTTAAACTGTAATGGTACAAGGATTAGCATCGTTTTATTTCCATTTAGATTATCGTCAAAGGATATTTATCGCAAAGGCAAATGTCGCATTTTATATTGCTGGGAAATGTTACATTCGAGTTACATTCATAATTTAACCGAGTGAAAGCAAAATATCTATTTATTCATAATAAAATAATTAAATAGAAAATAAATATCTTACTAAAATTAATCAAAGCGCATATTAATAATTTCAAGTTTCTCTTGAAATGATTCATTAGAATTTATAAGAATTAGAAAATTATAATTCGTCTATTATATGCCCTTCGAATAAATTACATTCATTAATGCACAATAAGCGAAAGTCCAAATAAATTCTTGTACTAGTATCATTCATTATAATATCATTCATTCCCTTAGCCATTTACTGCAACTAAACCCGTTTACTTTCCGATCTTACGATCGATCGTGTAAAAACGTTAATTCCCAATTTCATTTCTGCAGGGCAATCATAAATATCGTTTGCTGGAGTTACCCCGGCGTATTGAGAAAGATCGAAGTGAGATGTTTTTGCCGGGGAGCATCTCGCGCGTGCAGAAAAGAGCTCGCGAAGAATTAATGCATATTGCGAAACTCTGTAACGTGCACGAAACGTGGTCTTTATGGGCTCGCAGATCCGTGCGTTCTCGGGTGGTCCGAATTTTACCGGCGCCACGTTATGTGTCGAGTATCTGCAGGAGTTGCCCCCAGGCGATACGTGTTATGCTAATTGTTCCGAATACACTGTCATAAATATTTTTTTATTACGTTTCAGTCGCGGACAAAGAAAAAGTATCGCGTGCGCCCGCTCGTCCCGACGAGACGGAAAGCCGCCGCGCAATCTCGCTGCCAACCAGCGTGCACCGAGCATGCAACGTGAAAAGCATCGCGCGTTACCCTCCCGAAATAACTTAAAAATTATTGTTCCGATACGACTGTACACGGCCCGCCGTGAGAAAACTGTCAAACTTGTTCGCTGTATTTAGTGGGCCGACGTCGCAAAAAACATGTTTACAATATGTCTCCATTTTCAGTTGCTTTTTCAGTTGTAACGGGAGAGGGAGCAAATGTACCTTTTATTTTTGAACATGTTTGTTTTACATTTCCACTTTTATTTTAATAGCACCTTTGTTAGAAGTAGTGGGATAGTGTTTTGAAACCTAGTAATCGATGAGTGAAGATTTTCTAATAAGTTTTTCGAAGTGACGTAACAGTTTCTTTTGGAATTATTGTTTCAATGGGGATGGGTAAGAAATTTTTTTAATCTCGTACAGATATTGCAAATTGGATTAGTGTTGAATTTAAGCTCGAGGAGGTTTATTACATTTAAGGTCTGAGGGACACAAGTTTCCTGGGACACCCGGTGTATGTTAGTTTCCATGCGTTCTTTTGTATTACACTTTAAAATTGAATTAGCGAGGCGATTTTTCACACCGATCGCGTATAAGTGAAACCTGTTGACAGAAGCAGGTTATCTTGCTTCCCTCATAGATAGTGTGTAATGCTGCTTGTAAAAGGCCCACTATACTCTTTTCTACTTACCATTATACAATAATGTACACTAAAGGAGAACACTTTCAAAAGGATTCTAGAAAATTGTCTGTATTTAGCATCTTACATAATACAACAAACACTAAGAATAATAAACTTAATGAATTGCACTTTCTAAATGTAAAATACCACGAGCATTTTAACACGTAAATTTTTGAAATAAATTCTTCTCTTACTTGAAATTATATTCTTAACAATTCATCTTCAATAGGTTACAAAATTAGCAGATAGCATTAGTGTTTTACTATTTTTATAAAAACTCATTTTGTATAACTTTTCATTTCCATATCACAGGTATAAGTTTCCAAGATAAATAAAACACCGAACAGACGCATCATTTAAAATTAACTATACAAAAATTAAACAGTTTTAAAGTTAAAATTAATTTCCAATACAACTTCTTCCAATAAAATAACACCTGAATATCATAACTCAAATAACAGGAATCAAAAAGAAGCCTACAATTTCAAATCCTAATAAAAATCTTTAACACTAAAACTACCGGACGACTCAAATCGACCAACACGAAAATTTTCATTTCGCAGGTATTCAAATTATGAAGTTGTTTTTGCGGAAGATTTTCTATTAAATTTGTGGATCTGTACAGATACAAAACTAGAAGGCTCTTCGAAAAAAATTGGAAATAAATTACTTTAATTGCTCAGTAGTTTTAATATTAAGCATTTCTTGAAGATAATTTTATTACAGTCCCAGATCACATGAGCTTAATAAAAGGAACCACAGAAATCGTGGCGGACCTATCCGGCCAGTGTCGTCCGACTAAAATTCTTTTCTCGTCGTAAGAAATGGAAACGGGGAGAATTTTAATTTCCCAGGTCTAAGCGAGCGACGCGGCGCAGACTCCCATGTATCCAGGGATCTTACGAGCCCCCGTCGACGCGCGGTACCCGCATAGTAGCGGGCTTGTATCTAAATTAAGCCCCGTGTCTCACAATCGTGTCCGTACACGGAAACGTAACATTTGTCGCAGTTAATTTGCCGGCGGCCGATCAACACCCAGCGGCCAGGGCCGTTCTTTCTCCTCTTTATCGGAGACACGGCTAACGAGCCGCGAGCCTTGCCCGAGCGATACCGTTGAATTAGAAACCATAGCGCGGCGAGGGATCAGATAAGGTGACTTTATTGGTCGGCAATTACCGGCCGACGAATATGGTGGCATTTTACCGTTGATCTTCAATTAGGGAGCCGAGCCGCGTGGACCAGTCGATTTCGCTGAGTTTCCCGCGTGTTGACAACGAGGAAACTTTGGGGAAAAAGTTCCCTAACCGGGACTCGAACGTGATACGATAAACTTGATAAGTGCGTGGTCACGCCCACGGCTACGGCTTAATTCAACGAGTATCTCCTATTGCGGCGATTAACCCTTAATAGTGGATAATTTCTTGGTAATAGTCTCTTTAGATAGAAAACTGAATAGTGGCTAAATGTAGAGGAATAGATAGATAAGGATTTTAATGTGATCGAATGGAAAATGAGTCGAATTATAGCAAGTATAATGTATGAACATGAAAATTATATACGTGCATAGTACAGCTTTTTGATTATTAAAAGTTACGCATTCATTATTCTGGATAATTATGCAAGGGTTTACTGTTGTTCTGATTATCGTTTAATTCCAACTATAAATTAGAGGAAAATGAAAATTAAGGAGATTTTTTATACATTGTGACATGATTAATTGAGGCACAAGCTTGAAGTTATAAATTTCGTAGAATTATTTCGTAATACAACGAAAGAATTATAATAAAATTGTTCCTCTCAACTTTATTTCTAGATACCACAGAAAGCTTTGTTTCCGACACATTAATGAACCCCCTGTAACTCGATACAACTAACTACCCTAACTATTTCGTTCAGAATAGTACAAAGACATGATACATTCAAAGATAATCCGCGAAGTTCATTACATCGAATAATTACGAGTTATAACAAAATCCGGTTATCGGAGGACTATTGCTACGAAAGGGAAGAATCCGAGCGTAGATCGTCACCTCGATAATAGAACAGTGCAGCGCACGGGACTCGTTCTCCTTCTCGTTTCTGCCCTAAAAAATGCCTGGTTTAATTTATGCCTCGTAATAGTACTGTCTCTAATTCTGTTGCTGCTTCAAGAATGCGGCTGCGATCAGCGGGTTCGCTCGCAGCGGCAGCGGCAACAGCAGGAGCAACAGCGGCAGTTGGTGGTTGCGTGCGGATGACTTCGTGAGTAGACCAAGGCTCCGGATAGCAGGCCGTTGCAGCGCGTATATTCACGCGGGAAGAACACGATAGCGCGGGTAACCCCCCTGATTTATTTAAATCGAAAGCGTGCCATTAATCTAGCGCGAAACGGTGCTGGAGCGTACCACGTTCGTAACGAACCCTCGACCGCTTGTACACGGCCGAACGAGTCAATAGGTACCGAACGGGTCGCGTTAAACGATAACGCGATAACGTATTAACGAACGATTAAAACGGCGGACGGTTTTTTATTTTATGTCTCGAGGCTTGGTCCGCGTTGGGAGCATCATCTCTAGCAGTTGATGTTGAGAAGAGTGGGTGCATATAGGGGATGATTTAGGGGAGCCAGTGGCGCCAACTTGTCGTTATTTCCTTCGTGTAACTTTCTTTTTCATTCAAACGTATTTATAATTAGTTATTGTTTTTTTATCAATTCATTTAGAAAAAAGTATATTTGTTTCGGCTATTTAGCTATTGGGAGATGGTTGGCAGACTTGAAAATGTGATTATAGTTTTTTTATTCGCTAGAATAGAAGAGCTATTAAGAATTTTTGATAAAATTTAGTACAGATTGCTACGACCTTCAGTTAACGAGGACGAAGCTATGTAAATATATAAGTTGCCAATGACGTCAGTCCATAACCTCCAAATTTTGCGTCGTTGCATACATCGTTAATTGAAAATTAAATTATTTTATCCTATTATATCCTAATCAATGCAAAATAGATCGATAGGTTCGTCGCATAAGCCAAAGAGTCATAAAATTATCCATAAATACTCTAAAATCGTACAGACAAAACAATCTTTCCCATAATACGAAAATTTAACGATAGCTCAACGGCGGTCGCGGTCCCTAGTTATCAGGCCGGCGCAATTAGTCAGGATTAAAACGAATCTCGCGCGGCGGGCCGTCGGAAGATCGACGAACTCGCCGGCAGGACATGATGGTCGGCTGCCCGTGGCACGCCTAAAAGGCGATTTAATGAAATGCAATAAAAGCCGTGTTAATGCAAATCCGGGCTGGTATATATTACGAATAATACAGTTCATTAGTAAACGGAGTCGGCGTGTCGCGAAGCGCCGGCATCCGGGGCCCGGCGTTGCGTGTACGCATATTCAAATGAGATATACACGTGCATGTGTATATACGCGGCGTGTCTCACGTAACGTACCGTTTAAAATAGCACGCAAGGTACCGGACCCCCGACCGAACGCCGGGGATCACGATTTTTCCGATCGGGACATGCGACTAGATCAGGCCTGTTCGAGTAGGACTTTCGCGAACGAGAGCCCTCTGCCAAGCTCGCGAGCCAGCCGCCGAGTCACGCGAAGGACCGGAGTCATCAAAGCGCGATGGGAGAACCGTTGTGTGAGTGAGCCTCGATAGCGGAATTCATGAGAGTACTTGGCTCACTGATTATCCCGCCATGGAACTTTGGCTCCTTTGGGGCGTGGTTTTGCTAGTGTATGTCTCTTGAGATTTGGCTCGCTGAAACTGGATTATTCGAGCAGCAACTTGGATAGCACTGAGCTTGGCTAGACCCGAATCATCAGTATTCCCCACTTCTGATGAAATGGTTAGTGGGGGTACTTATCCCGGAAAGGCCATGGCGCAAGGCCCCTTCCAGTAAGTAGCATGAACTCTATATTTTAATTATTGGACATCTGAGTTTCATAAGCTGGTATAATCTTGGCTTGCAAGTCTTGGCCTGGGAAAGCTGAAATCATAGAGCCTATCAGTGTTAAGTTCACTCGGAGTGTTGGATTTTAAGGGGTTTCGAGCCACAATTGTTCTCCATGTTAGCTACCTGCGTTTGAGTATCACAACCTAGTCACATTCTGTCACTTCTCCTTTAATAGTCTTCGCTTCTTATTGATTGATTACTTGGAGATTCTATCCCAAACCTTGTCGCAAGGTGCACTTGTTCGTATGTTACAGCGTGTTACTGACGTATTTACCGAAGAAATACAGCTGTGCGCCTTAAATACTTAGACATAATCGATACCAACATCAAATTATTGTTATCAGCCTCAAACAAACATCATTACTATAATATTCATAACATGAACAGAATACTTTCTCTTCATGAATACATGATTGCTGAAACGTCTTATAATATATCTATCCTCTAGCCTTGCCATTTCTCACATTTCATAGCGTCTCGTCTACGAATCAGGCAACAAGTACCCATCCAAAATTCCTCGAAACTTTCTCCCAGCGTGGTAGCCTCGGAATAACGCTTCCGAAGAATCGATTAATTTTGACAAGGAACCGCGGACGTTTTCACAAATCCACCGTATAACGGAGCCACGATCTATCCGTCTCCCTTTTCAATTCTTGCTCCGTCTACGTCTCTCTGTCCTCAGTTGTCGGTGTCCGCGTCGTGTATCGGCTGCCAAGATCGGCAGGGAATTAATCATTGTCAGCGCGGGCACGTCGACTTGTCGAATTGTTCGTCGACCCGGTCGCCGGACAAATTCGTGGCAAGCTTTCATGCACCGTTTGCCGGAAGTACGAAACGGCTACGTCGCTACGAATCGCGGGCGAACAGTGGCTTTCAATCGTGAAATCAACGGCCGCTCACGAAACCGTGTCACGGGTATACGCCGCGACAAAACCCGGCGAGCGGTGCCCTGAGCCCGCCACGGGAAAAATCCGCGGCGACAAGTACCGTTAAGCCTCTAATTATCGGTCTAGTTTCTCATAAATCAACTGACCGCGGCCGCTGTCACGTAACGTAGCGCCGTTCCCGTGTACCACCGCCGCAGAAAATTTCTTTACAAGTCGTAACTGTGACTCATTAGCGCCGCGTTTTCATGGGGATCGATCCTACCACCGCGCCGCTTCCCCTCTCTCCACCAGTTCCCTTTCTTTCTTTCCCTTCCCCCGCTGCTTCGCGCGCTGTATTTCGCACAGCATTGTTCCGAACACCCAACGTTGTCTCGTTAGTTGTTCCTCGAGGTTGTAACGGGGTTTCGGTAGTTCTTCATTTGTCGAAGATTCCTCGTTAGGATGCTGACAGTTTCTTGGAACGTTGATGACATGTCAGCCGGTGGTCGGGGTTTATTTTCCACTCGTTTTCCACGGAAAATTCGGATCGGTGGCGCTATTCTTTGAACACTGGATTTATTGACTGAAATTGCGCTTGGATTCACACTTAAAAGAAAAGGAAGTTAGGGTTTCCAACACAGGAATATGGATACTTATTCGTATAGTTGTATCAGTCACAATCGACTAAAGTTTTTATTAAATAATGATTGTAATGTTTAATATCCGTCAAATTGACGAGTTTCGTACTTCTAGTGTTAATAGTAGAAGTTTGTACAGTTAGTGTAATTCAGATGTTAATATTGATCTTAATGGAACCCTGCATTAAAAGTTATTTGTATCAATGTAGTTAGTAAGATTTCAGTTTTTCTTGTAAGCATATTTTGCTATAAATGATTTTGGGGATATTATTGCCAAATGAGAGAAGAAATATTAATGTATTAATTAATACCTTAATTAATACTTTTATTTGCTGTGTATACGTTTCCTGCATCATTTGTAGTAAGATTTATTGGCGTCTTTTTGTCGTTCGCCATTCACGTTCAATAAGTTTTTGCATATAGCAATATGACGATACATACCAGTAAAGTCGTCATGTTATAAATTATACTTTTACGATAGCCAATAGAGTAGGCTCTTCGGCACGAAGCGTATATTGTATTATTTCTTGCCGTGACTTGTAATACTTGAGAATTGGTGTCGTTCCCTTTACTTAAGCGATCGTAGGTTCAACGCCTCTGGAGTTATTTATCAGGCGTTTTTATTTTCCCGCTGTCACGGTAACCGCGCATTAATCGACACGTAAATCATCATCTTGTCGTTGCCTCGTTACGATTGCCGCAATATTTTTGAACGTTCAACGAGGAAAGCAAGGGAAAAAAAGAGAACTACCGTAGAACCGATGCGCTTCATCCTCCTTGTAATTTCGGCCTGCCTGTTTCGACGATGAAATACGGTTGCCGCGTATTTCGGACGAAAGTTCCACGGCTTAAGGCGCGTTTAGAGCGTCTCCCAAACGTCAATGTCTTCTCGAATATCACGAACGTATATTTATGAGAAACTAAAAATTTTACCTTAGTGCCCACTGTTTCAAAAATAATTCGTATTCGTGTCGCGTATGAACGCGTATAGAATCAGGAAAATGGTATCATAAAAAGGTGAATCATCCGACATCAATTTCGATACCGAAAGATAATATTTCACACATAACAATCTATTACAATAAATGGATACAGAAATTCGTTTCAGTCCGTTAAATTATAAGTGTCTAATTCTATTAAAATTCAATGAAACTGATACACCAAAATGGTACATAATGAAATGATACAACTTATACAAATAATCAGCGGAGAATTTTATCGTTCGAAAATAATATAGTTCTGTACAATATTATTACAATTTGACCTGAATATTTAAAATTTCAATGACATATACCATTTCCTTTGTTCAAATTCAAATTCCTATAAATCATGTATTTCTAATTCGATTACAGTCAAGACCATTCCCGTTTAACCATCATTTCGTTATCCGCATCGGGATACCACAATTAACGTATACCGACAGAGCAACGTCAACACACGATACACCAGTGGATTAAGTAACTGGCTAACTCGATTTCAGAATCGACTGTTTCGGACGCTCGAAACTAGTTAGCGTATCCTATGTTCGTTTCTGTGGCTTGATTTATCGCGACGTCGGCGGACGGTCCGCATTCAATTAAACTGTATGAATTCCCCAGTCATTTGACTTTCGACCGGGCAGCATTAAAAGGCATAAATCTTCGTTCACTCGCGGCCGATGGTTGCGCGAGCGAGCAGCGGCTGGATATCGGGACCACGACGCGCGGGTTTGTTCATTAGATCGCGCCGTCTAAACGCGCCTTTACACGAAAGAAACGCAAGTCGAAATATCATTGCGCGCAGCCGTAAATCACGCTGGCACGCACTAAATTGCGAACCGCGGCCCGGCGCGAAGTCCATTTTGCCCGGGATGGCGGCGACGAAACGAAAAGCCAGCCCTCGCCGAGTCACGGTGATTTATGGCGTACGGAATTTTGGAAAAAGGTGTTCCGCCGGGTATCGCCGCGATTCTTCATTGCTGGTTATTATCTGTGTTTGAAGAGTATCGATGACTCGCGCCTGTTTGAGGAAACATCTGATGCTTTTCGTGCCGTTCAAATGTTTCCGCAGATTCTCTATAAATATGACTGAAGTCACTTCGGGAAGTGATTGCAAATATTGTGAGTCAATTGAGTTTACTCTGAACACAGTAATTTCATTGATTAACTAATCTTTGTGTCTGTACAGTTAAATATACCTTCGAAAGGAATGATTAGAATTATGGAAGCTAGTTAATATTAGATGTGACATGATAATTATATTTAGATTATAGGGTTATTTCCGTTGATTGAAGTCAACTTGTAATACTACTTCCAAGGAAAATACATATATTAAACAACTAAAACATCTCCAATAAACATACCAAAGTTACAACCAAGATAACACGACTTTTTCCCTCGCAACATCACTGCTCCCATTAGATGCATAACTTTCCAACGATTTAACATTCAAGGCAGCCGTATCCAAGTCCAGTTCCATTGATCGTCCCTTCGTGGTCACGGTTGCATCCAAAAGAAACATTGACTCCGATCATAGTCCGTGGCAGCAATCTATGATTACGCTTCCATATCCGGTGTAGCAGCTTGTACAATTCAGACCACGATCAACGGTTAAACGGCGGTCCGATCGTGGAACTCCTATGCGCGGTCGTGCAATCAGTGGCTGCCCCGGACCCACCTAAAGCTGCAGCTTCTCGGGAAATGAGCAATAGCGGTCGGCCGCGGTTCACAGTAGGAAACAACAGGAACAACAACGGCTCGCGCTCAGCGGTCGATCCGCATCCTCCTGGCACTCAGCCAGTCGTGTTACGCCGGCGAATCGGCCCCCGGCTTCCCGCGAATAATGGAGTTTCTCCCGGGCCTGATGTTACAATAATGATACAGCGATACCGGGCAAGATGTGTTTATCTTGCTGGATTGAATTCTTCAGTGAAAAATGACGTAAGCGGCAAGAGGGGTTCATCGGCCAGGTCGGATCCGAGGCTCGAGCGCCCGGCAATGACTAAACGCTCACCGGAGGCCGCATTATCGCGCTTTATTGTCAATCTCGGACGAGCGTGTGCCACGGGAGAGCGCCCCGCGATACGGAGCCCTCGGGTACACGTGGCTGCGCTCCGCCGTGGCTACGTCTACTTTACGCTCGTTTTATGAATGCCGTGGGAAGAGAAACATAATAACGAGGAACGGCTGCTCGCGAGCTCCTTCTTGCCCCTCTACTCGCATCGCGAGCAGTGCTCTTGGACAGCCGGACGATTTAAAGGAAACGTTTTTTTCAATGAAATTTAAAACAGTGGATGATACTGTTTCAGGGAAATAGTAATTTAAAGTTAATGCAAAATTTTTAAGTGATTTTGTTTTAGTGTGTCAATAGGGGATGATGAAAGTAACTTCTATGTTAGATTTGTTTATATACTTCGATCGCATCTAATTTTCTTATTTTCCTTTTTCATTTCTATTGTGAAATATTTGGAAATTTATTTGTAGTTCTATGGAGCAGAAATTGTATAGGAGTATGCAGTCGGAGATTGTCCTATAACATAATATAGTTTTGAAATCAAAAGGATAGATATTTTGTCGTTTTTCACTTCAATGCTATCTTAGAAAGTGGATTTTTTAAAAGTATATTTCTGTTATTCCATGATACAAGTAAAGTAGACTATGTGATGATTGAAAGAATATTTTAGCTAGCACTGTTCTCGAGTCTCCGAAAAAATTCGTAACTTGCGTGCTGTTTCTGCTTTTTTACTCCCTTTGCTTCCAAGGTTCAACCTTCTCTGCCGTTTTGCTTCCCCTTCGTTCCGCACTCTTCGCTCTCAGACTTTTTTTCCTCACGGACCAGTTTCGTGTCTCAGATTCAAAATAATCCGCGAAAGCATCGAGAGGACTCGAACAAGGGAATATTTCAGGGAGGTCCGGTGTCGTGACGTGGTCACACTGCGATGACAGGAGGACAGGTTTCAAAGGTAATTTTGAGAAAATGGAGGGAAGCAGGTTGCTCCTTTGGAACTTGTTTTCGGAGAAAGGAATATACTTTCAAGGATAGTGAAAGTGCATTTCTGCGAATGCAAAAAGTGAATCGAATTATTCGATTTATTTTATGCACTATCTTTCTGAATCATTGTTTTCAAATGTCACGATATTGAAAACCTTTGCATTAGAGGTTGCTTATTAGTTTTGTCTCAGTTTACGATTATTGTTATATAATATAGCGGTATTCTCATCGAATGTTAATACGGAAACTATAATTTATTCCGACAATTGAATAAAAAGACGTGATATTTCTTTCGTTATTAATTTTATTTGATTCGAAGTAATTTGACATAGTGAAATTATCATATCTGACATAGATGGAAAGATAAAAAGATAAATAGAGAACATAATAGTACATGGATAGCCAGCCATCCCAAATGTTCAATTTGTTCCTTTGGTTCATCCTTTTCCTCCTTTGGTTCCTATTGATCAATATCAAGTATGCAGATACTTCAATAATTCACAGTGTAACTTTTCAATAATTGCGATCGTTGAGTTTTTCATTCTAGATAACCGTGCCGGTAAACACTCCGCTGAGAAAGTAATTCCCGGAATCGTTAGTTGCGATTCAGGACTCGTCGTTCCAGAGACCCCGACGTTTCGTCTTATGCTTCCGTCAGAAAGTCTTTCTCGGACTCGTGGAACTGGAGCACGAGAAATGCCACTCGTTTCTTTCGTTCCTGCGGCAAATGAGTTCTATGGATTCCGGTATGCGGAACATCGTACCGCGGATTCTTTGTCGTCTTCAATGATAGCACTACTGTTCAGTGGCTCGTGAACGTTCGCGTCGGGTTTGTACGTACACTCGAACGACACACAGATCTGCGACAGGTCTCCATTATCCTCGAACAAAAAGAAGACCTTCTTTAAGATAGCGATTCTCCGAAAATTTCTTCTCGAGCACGAAGGTTTGGATACCGAGAAAAGTAAAATACTAAAATATCTTTTATTTGCGTTGATTGTATAAGCAAGAAAATCAGTATGAAATTTACTTACTGAAAACTGAAATTAGCAAGTTGCTATTTAACTTGCCTGCGATTTTCAACCTTTGTCTCAATCATAGATTTTACTCCTACCAAAGTTTTCCAGATATATGACTGAAAACTTGCTGGTATATTTATTTTATAAGAAATAACAAATAGGTAGACTTTTAGTGTTCCTAACTGTATCGTTTTCCTGTTACAAAAAGGTTACCCAGAATGTATTTTTTTATGTAACTTTATCAAAGATTTAATACACACAATAAATTACATTTTTATCATATACATTGTTAAATTCTAAATTAAAATTCTAGGTGTTTGAATTTTAATATGTTATCCTAAATGTGAATGCATGAATTTTAATATGTTATCTTAAAAATCAGTAAGGTTTCAATTGTATTATGTTTCGAATTTCGCGACTCCGTGACTGTAATAAGGGAGATGGAGATGAAATCATAAAAACCACGTTCGCGTGCCAAGATAACATTTTGACCGTCCCGCGTGTGTTCTTTCGTAGTTACCATTGTGTGCGCTAAGTAGTTACGGTTTCTGGGTAAGTCATTGTACCGGTCCATCGAGAGTCACGGCATTCCCACGTTGGCACATTGAAGTTAATAGTTTTGACAGGCACCTTTGTGGGTTCAATGTCTGCTGACCGCATATTTCTTCGACCTTTGTAGGACACACGTAAATTAGTCTTCACAAAGAAAAAAATTTCTCCTAGGATTGAACCCTCCGAAAAATAACGATAATATCAATAAATTGAGTTCTTTTTTAATACGTAGATCTCAATAATCATCAGTAATATTAATAATAATAATAGTAATCATGATAATCAAATTGCGAATTTTTATGCATTTATTGCTTACAAAATTGTTTGAAGTGGAATAAAATAAAAATTTGAATTTTTTTATTATTTTACATTATTTTTTATTTGATGAGAATTGGTGTACATTTGAAATCTGTCAATGATTTTCTCTTAGAATTATCCGCGATATCGATAGAATACTTGATTATAACGTATGACCTACAACGCACTAATGTACCAGTAATGAAACAAGTTTATGCTGAACCGAACATGATATTTGAAATAACCTATTTATGACGGCCATCACAGTGCTATTGTATATTAAAAATGTGACGAAGAAAGTCAGTCGAAACTTGATACCATTCCCTTTCTAAATGCAGCAATATTCAATCTACAATCTGTTATAAATAACACTCTGCGTAATTCTTGCCTGTGAAGTTCAGGGATGTTTACATAATTCAGTTCATGTGTGAATATTCAAGAATATTTATAATCTCCAGAAATGAGTCTTATTTTTAAGCGACGCCTTGGAGTAAAATTGCAGCAACATCTGAACATTTTTTACGGCTCTTTTTATTAAAAACAATTTTGCAGGATGGTAATATAATAAACAGCATGAAAAAAACATTTCACATTAAAAAACAGTTTTTTTATTCAAGAATTCAGTAAATTTCAGTGAATTCTTAATTTTTATTTTTATATGAAAATTAACTACCTACTTCGTACTTTAACGTGTCTATTTAAGCAGATTGTTATTTTTTTTAAATCACAGAAAGATTTCAAAGTTACAATGTGTCAAAATACTTATTTCTTACATGTACACTTAGCAATTCATTTCCAATTTCCTTTTCCATTAATTTACCGACGAAATCATATCCTAAATAATATTTACATCTTTAGTATTTACATCTTACAATTACTAACCTTCTTTTTCGCAAAAATAACAAATAAACTGTCAACGTTAAGTTTCGATATTGCGTAATTACAAAAATCTAACTGTAAATATTCGATCTCCATTCAACGACCCGGTTCGTTGGAAAGCAACAAGACTCCTGCGAAAAAAAGATGGTATCAACGTGTCAAATACCTCTCGATACGTCCCGTTTTGATAAGTCGAACAGCCAACAGTGAATTCAGAGGTCTCGAATGCCCTGCGCGACGGAGCCAATCGAGGCGCTGAATGGAGGTATCCATCAGCCTCGGCCGTTGAATAGAAGTTTTAAGGTCTCCGCGGCGAGTCTCCATTTAAATGAATCTTTTTAAGTAGGCGCCCGTATCGGGCTCGTCGATGCCTTTAAGTAAATGAGACTGCACACGGTTAGCAGAACGCAGCGCAACTGTCACCGTGAATAATTATTCAGGACAATGGAGAAAGCCCTGGCAGCTGCCTGTAATCACAATATACTCCGTGACAAACACCCACATATTGTCGCGGGCCCGATCCACGGCGATGAGGAAACGAGCGTGTTGCTTTCGCGATAATTATTGTGTTCATAGAAATACCGTTCGACGCGCATCCAGCCGGAAAATTTCCTGCGGACCGTTGCAGTCCGCGAAAAGTCCGATTAATCGTAGTCTAACCCCGCACGATACATCGATGCTGCGGCCAAGCGTGAAATCGAAATCAACCGTGGCACCGATTCAATTTTGAAGTATAATCAGGACCTTTGCTTTGCTAATGCCTCCCCTACGCCGTCGAACCGATTCATTGATAAATTATTTATATTACGAGCGTGGTTTCCCGTGATCCGGCAATTAGGACATGAATTGACCTGCGAAGGTTATTATTTAAACGTTAACAGTGTTGTCGATGCTTTTCGCGTGGATATGTTTGAGAATTTATTTGTAATAGCATTGCTATTTTTTATAAGTTGTTATAGAAGTATCGATAAATTTTTATAGTATTTTTTAGAAGAAAATAGAATTCGATGTCGTAGAAATAATTAATAGAGCGTGTATTTATTTAAGTGAATATTTCCCTACAGTTTTGAAAGACGAGTGAAATGAAACAAGTTTATAAAAAATGAAATAAAAGATTGGAAATACTTTATATAGCAATGATTTTACGTGCATAGGGGTAAATGAGCTATGACAAAATACTATAGTTGTTTGACAAGAGGAACGATGAGGGATCGGTGCGATTTTTAATAGGGAATTGTTAAGTCAGCTCTGTTTATGTAAGTTCCGTTTGATGGCTCGAAAACAGGGCACATTGAGCCACTCGTTTATCAGTCATGTGACTTCTGACTGCAAGAGTATCGGGAACACCACGATAAAAATTCCTGTACGTCTCATCGAACACGATATTCCGATAACTCAACCGTGGAAATACCAGTACACCCACGCGATCGCGGTTGTTCCTTCTTGTGATTTCGCTGAGGCGAGTTTCGTTCGCGGGGTTGCGACAGGTGTAATATAAAATGACGCATTTCCTTGTGCTTCGAAAAGTATAGGGAGCAACTCATGCGCAATGAATGCCTTTTGGAAACGTTGAATGGTACTTAAGTCATTTTGACAAGTGGGCTTTGAGAAACTATTTTAACTATGGTGTAACACTTTAAAATGTCATGACAAATATTTGAAGGGTCTGCGATAGTTTATGTATATAACGTGTTAGCACGCTAAAAAAATATTTATGAACTATCAATTATTTTTCCGAGTAAATAATTGTTCTTTTTTCAAGTAATAAAATTCTTTGTTCGTTATTTCAACATTAGATTCTTTTTTAATAGGTTCGAAACTTATTAAACAGCTATTTTCAGGAGTTATTATCTTCTTCTAATTTATCCTTTCGAATAAAAAATTCCCGGGTACGAAATTAGCGAAATTGCTGTAATAATACATTCGAATCGGTTATTCCATGAATTGATTTGATGAATACGCAATTATCGCCTCATATTCTGATCATAAGTGCGCACGTATGAACGCGCGTATTATATAGCACTCGATTGGCGCGTTATTAATACACGAGGTAGGATTATACTCATATCGAGGGATTATTACCGTGTTATTAAATAATTTGTTGTATACACAATCGGGGCAATTATCATATTAATTATCTGTATGATTTGATCATTTCAATCGGCAGACTGCTTACAACGAATCATTCGTGAAATGCTTTGTGAACTGTTTGGAATAAAATGTTATTTCATTTGTTTTCTGGTTGTTGCTATATGTAATAGCTAATAACACATTTCCTTTAAAAAGAACTGAAAAAATCGTGGAAGAAAAAACATTGGATTTCTTTTACGAATAGTTTCAATACATTAAAGATGAAATAAAATTATATTGACCCTTATTGAAATTTATATTTGATCTTTCTATGCTATAAACCCATACGGTTCATCTGTTTACCAATAACCCCATGCAGTTGTTGCGACGTTAAACATTCTGTATCGAAAATTAGTCTATCTCTTTGAAATCTAACTAATTAATCGCTTTTTGTACCGTAAGCAATTACCGAATGCGCATCACGAAGCAGTTCTTATCAGTCACGCCAATTACATTGGAAATCGAATACTTTTTCGCGTAATGAAAAATGCTTGAACGGTACCTGATAATTAACCAGTCGCTCAAATCTTAATTAATCGACGTAACGCCGCGCGTCCGTCAGCATTAATAATTAATCACCTCATTTCTAGCCCAGTCCCACGCCGTCGCGAGTAACTCATTCGCCGCGGTTATAATCGTTACGTAATTCATTAATATTTTGTACGGGGACCCCGAGATATCCACTTAATTAAATTCCGCCAGCTGAGAATACCATCCGCGGCTGTATGAGAATATATTTCCTAATTGCTCTTGTTAAGTAGTTACCCGTGTTCGCTATTCGTTCGGTTGATTAGCGCCTGGTTGTATTTCCATGAGTGTGCAATAACCGCTTCCGCCTTGGGGCCACCATTGCCGCACGCTAATTAATCAAACAACTTAAAAACACGTAGCGAGCCTTCGTTGTTATTCAATATATGCTAATCATTGGTCTATAATCGCACGAACGCGATTCCAAGTGGAAAACAACATTTTTTGTGGCTTGGCTGTTTTCATCGCGAATTACATACTTGCGCATAATCACGCGTACAACTGGGAAATTTTTATTATAGTTGAATTTATTAGGAATATAGCAAATGGAATTGTCAGTATGGATTCATAAATGTATTAACTTATTAAATATATCTATTAGAAATGTATTTAAACATATGTATCATGAAAAGTGTATTGCAAATATTGGACAGTCTTTTATTTAATGAAACATTAATGCGTAGAAAAAATAAGAATACGTAAGTATTTAAAATTGTCTAATGCAATTATTAGATTCTGTAATATATAGGATGTTCTTTAGCTATTATTTATTGTTAGGAGCAATATATTAAAGATAATATTATTAACACTAGATTATTATCCATAAAATGTAAGTGTAATAATTACCTCGAAAATTTAAAAAAAATAAAGAACATTATTAGTTAGAAACACGTTAAAACTATATTAGTCTAGTCTAATATACAATCGAGTATAAGGGTACGGAAGGGTAGAAATAAAAGAACTCGAACATGAAAAGCTCTTAATGAGAGACGGACGGCAAAACTTCCGTTTCAAAAGTCTCGCTTTCAGTTAAGCAGAATTTGCGTGAAAATTTCTTGGAAGAATGTCGAACTTGAAGATAGATACGAAAACTGGCGAAATTCATGTTACGCATTGTTAATATTTCCACGAAGTGTTAACTGACGAGTACAGTTCCATCATTGTCATTTCTCGTGGTAAAACTTGTACAACATGACCGTTCAAGTATCCTGATTTTTGGAACACTGCCAAATGCCTCGAAATAAATTGTGAGGGTTTAAACGGGCAATTAGCAGCCAGTTTTCTAAGAACTTTCCCATTCTATTGCGTCCTTGCTCTTTGATATACAAGTGATGTGCATTAGCAGCGAAAATGGCTGAACTTGCGAGGATCTTTAAAGAAATTCGCAATCATTAATCCTTGTACCACTACATTGCGGCTCGCACTTTGTTGCCTATTAATTGAAAAGTTCTGTTAAATTTATCTACATCGTTTAACATTATTTTCTACATCAATTTTATGCCGTTTCAATTTATCTTTTGCTGAAAATGTTAAAACGAAAACTGTGTACTGCGCGTGAACTATAATACATTCGAAATCTTTGAGGTTTTAAGTGCTCGCAATTTCTGTATTAAGGTATCTCGCATGTTTTAAATTCCATACGTGGATAACTTGACTAATGTTTCTTCTTGCACACCCAAGCAAAGGCAGAAGAAACGATCATCTACAAAGCTGCAATTTTCTTCTGGTAGTTTCTCAAGTGTCATCAGTAAATTGTAGGTTTCCTGAATTCATAGTTTATAATACTAGTGAAATATACCTAATCATTTGGTATAATAATGCGTTGTAAAAATGAAAATATACGTTTACACAAGTATTGCCCGGTTTGATCACGATTTCGATTAGAACATTAACGTTTTACCCATTTGTATCAAATATCAATACACAGAATTTAATCAAACATTCTTTTTAACTTATTAAATTACTGTAATTCAATCGTTGAGCGTTTATATTTACACAAACAACATAAAGTACTTATTACTTGTCATTTAAATATCTATCTGTAGAGGAAGTACTAATTTTACGTTTTGGAGACGCATGAAATAATTTGTTCATTCCTTGCGTAGAAATAACGACGCACGTGTTCTTCGTGTATAAATTGATTTTGTAAATTATTTTATAAATTCGCCGTACCATAAAATAATTTTCTTCTTTTCATAAATTAAATTAAACGAATCTTTAATGTTTCACATTTTTTCATAGTTGTACCCACAGTGTTGCGATAAAGTCAAATATCGTAAGCAGAAATGTTAGGGATGAAATAAATCGTAAGGCAAGGGGTTAAACTTTCACAATTTTAATTCAAAATAATGAATCGCGAAGAACAATCATAAATTCTATTATAGAAGATATTAAATAACTATTGTTCCGCGACTACTATTTTAACACCTAATCATAACAGCTTCATTCATACAGCTATTAATGTTGCTATAAATATTAATACTATTAATACCTTATTAAAGAAAGGGAGTAGGGATAGGACGAAAGAAAAATCAATATTTCGAATTAAAGGTCAAATGCGAACCCTACGCAGGGACCGTAGATAAAAAAAAAACGGAGGATCAGGAACGAAGGTATTTTCTTACCCCACGCTGAGCAAGAAATGATACGCTACCCAAGCTCCCGTGACCCTTCGCGCAAACAATGGCGAACCTGCTCGCTACGTGACGCCAAGGTGCCGAATTTCATGTTCGAAAATATACATATAATTTTCTTTTTCTTCTGGTTGGGTTCCTTTTTTCTCTTCTCTCGTTTTTTGGTTCCTCGGCGGGAGAACAATATAGTAAGACCTCGTTTAACACCGGGAATATGTTCCAAAAAAATTGAGCGCTAAGTGAAACAACGTTAAATGAAGTCATCTTAACACGCAAATAATGGTAGTAAAATTAACACGTCAACTGCCACGGAAATCTTGAACATTTTACATAATGCTTGTAGCAAAGATAAATAAAACAATTATTAATTATTGGGTATTGTAATTCTTATATTACACTGTTATTACCTTACTTATGTTATTTAACATTTTTATTGAGTATCAGTCATATGACATATTATAATTGTTTTCAAGCATTTCAGAGGCGTTGGTCGTTAGTAACCATGGCTATCAATATGCTAAACAGGACAGTGAATAAAAAAATGTACCATTTTCCTGTTTTATTTCGTTAATAGAGCGAAAATCGAAAAGTCAAGATTCTTCTTAACGATTGCTCTATTATCTTTCTTATATTTCATACATCCAACAAAATTCGATTCATTGGGTGCCTTACTAACAAGAGAAGTTATCGAATTTGGAAATTCAAAATAATATGAAACATGCATGTAAAATTGCAAAATAAAATTTTATAGGCGTGAAATAATATTATATATAAAAATATAATAACATATTTTTTGCTTAAACTTCTTTTCTATTTCTTATCATTCTTAAAATAATTCACGAGAAAGAAAAATTATTTTCTTCAAGGAGTGATTTCACCCCTTCAAAGTGAAATGCGACACGAAAAGAATTGCAATGTATTAGGCTTGACTTACTCTACTTACACACAAAGTTTCATAATTTTTAGAATTTCTCGGTTCGATAACATCCCTTGTAAGAAAATTAATGTTTAAGTTTATGTAAAAAATGGTATCAACGCGGCGGTCAAAGTGTTAAATGGAGTCTTACTGTACAAAGTTTTCGTTATCGAAGGGTTCAAATGAAAAACGATCGAAGCGCGGTTGAGCATAACCGCTCGTGCACGCGCTGCAATCGTTTTGTAATCGCAGGTGTTAGTCAATTTTTCCTGTTCGCCATTCATACGGACCGGATAAGGACTGGGCGGCTTTCCAAGAGCGGAAAATTACACGTCTACCGACGATAGGATACGTTGCGCTTTCCAACGCAACGAAACACGGTCGATTACTCCACCTACGACAATCATTTTCTGCGATTCGAATAAGGGTAACAGAGTTGTGAACGAAGTTTGAGAATAACCGATTGATCGGATTCCTAGAAGTAGAGTTCAGGTCTCTCGATGGTTTTAATAGTTTTTTTATTGATTTTTTATTAAACATTTCAGCAACTGATTTATTTGATTAAAACTGCAAACGGGGATCGTGTAGAGAAATTTGAATGTGAATTTATTATTTAGGTGAGGCTTTAAAGTTTCCTAATTCGATATCATGAGGGTTGACTTTTTTCGCGGATCTTTATGGAAACGTACATTCTTACGGAGTTCTACAGACAAATTGAAATTTATAAGTAAATTTCATACTTCATTAACGGGCCGAGGCGATTTTATAAATTCTAGTAAAATAAAATATCAATTTTATTACACTTTACCGACGTTTTCATTTTATTATATTCCGTCCCCTCGGAATTGCCTATTATACATAAAACGCTTGGTTTATTCATTACCTTTGATGTAAATTTGTCTTTAACTCGATTGCTTTTATCCTGGGATTTCTATTATACGAAACAATATTAAACCAATTATTAAACTCATCGTTTATGTTATATAAATATCAAAATTAATAATGGCCATTCTTGTATCACTATATCCGATTACGGATTACATTAAATCGCTTTGAAATTCAAGGGTTGATCATAACAATTACAAAAAAAAACGTCAACGGATAATTAAAAATTCTATTTCCCAGTTAAATTCAAAATGATTATTCCTTCATTAATTTATAACAGTTATTTCATTGATAATTTATTCATTTGAAACACGTGCTCTTTAAAACATAATTTACAATACATTCCAAAAATGAATAAATCAATAATGCGTTGCCAATAAATTACTAATTTCCTCGCTCGTCGACGTCGTCTAAATTGAATCATATCCCGCCGCATCACCGAAACATCGTTCTATTCCGCGAATAGACGTGGATTGCCCGGGGCTGTTCCGGTTCGCGATACCAACGGATCGGTTTAACCGTTCCGCGTCGGACGCAGGGAAGTGATAACAAATCTAGGGGAACGAGCGCATGACAGATCGCCCGGCTTAAATACATCTCGCACTGTTGCCTCGTTAAAACGAAATAATATCGGCGGGGCACGTTCACCACCTACGGTCCGTTCTCCATCGGCCTAGCCTCGGCTCGCGCGTGGTAGGTTAGGTCGGGCTACGTGTCCCGAGCTATTACCAGTTAATGACTCTCGCTACGTTCTCCTCGCCTCGCCACTTCCTTGTTCCCTCCGCCGAGGGCAACTTTCTTCCCCGTATCATCCGGACACTCGTTACGGGCCAATTTTCCCGTTACGAGGACCACGCGCGCGTGCACGTTTGCATCAGCTTCGAATTTCGATACCTCCAAATAACGAGCGGCCACTTGATACGTGCTATTACTTTGTCGAAGAAGTCTCCATAGTTCCAAATATAGTTTCACGGTTTATCATGCCCCCCAAATTTGAGTGACGCAGTCTTTTGAATAAAAATATGAATTTTCTCGGTAATATTGAATGAATTGAATTTTGAATCTATGAGACGTGGAAAGGTTAAGAAAATAGTCTTTGCGAATAATCCCGACTTTTCAGTGTATGTTTTATTGGGAGTAATTTGTACTGCATGAGATGATAATTAATTTAATTATCGAGATTGTAAACAAATTTTCTGTTCATTGAATATACCGCATGAAAGCGAAGCATTGATACTAGAAGCACAGTTTTTCAGTTCGGTTCATATGCAACAAATAATACTGATGCTCATTAAACTAAGCGTTTATTCGTTATGAGCTTCACTCGCAATTATGCGGCGAGGTGTTGATAATGTGAAGCTGGCGATTAAACCAGCATGTGAGTAATACATTAAATGTAAAAATCTACGAACCACCACTGGTTCCGGAGAACGAGTGGCCCGGCACGAGAGGTAGAAAGTGTCCGAAAGAGTTTCGAAAGTGCTCGGACTTTTGAGTCCGGGCCCTGACCTGTCGGTCCCCGCGAATTCGTAATTGATCGTCCGGAGGTTCGAAGAGGTGACGAGGAGAGGCTCGTTGACGGCCTCACACGAGAAAGCCCGGCGTGAAAGGATTCGTTTATGATTTAAAGGGGAGGAGGTGTCGTTTCACGTTTGCTCGCGTGTGTACATTTGTAATCGGGAAAGAGAAGTCGGAGGTGAACGGTTACTCGCAGGGAGAAGGTGCGATCGATGAAGGCTGAGAGTTTCATATTTTCAGACGTGCTTTTAATTGGGGTTCGTGGCGAGGTATACTGATGAAAGGATGATGTTGCCTGCTTAATTGATCTTGATTAATTATTTCTTTCAAAATCACGCTGCATCGGTCTACTTACTTACGTCAGAATTTGATGAATGCTTTTAACGTGTATTTTGGAAAAATATTTTTATTAATAATCGTTTTGCAGTAGTTGTGAACATCTTCGTTATCTCATTAAGATTTTTAATTCAACATTTTACATCAACGATGTATCATTATTTAGAATAACTATCATTCCCTTAGCAAATGATAATAGTTTCTATATTTAATGTAAGCAACACGTGTTAACTTTTGCAATGAATTGATAATATAGTTATTAAGTATTATAGAGTATAATACAATTAAATGAATGTATTGATAACGTATAATACATTGATTAATATATCTTAATGTACCAAAGATCTTGGATGTTTTATTTGTGGTCATTCTAGAGCATATCAGAGTTTTTAAACACTTCGGAAATCAACTGTAAGATTTATACAGCACAGATGATTGTTATCATCAGAATCGTTCGTGGTTTTCCTTGGAACTCCTTGAAAGTTTTTCATCTCCCACGCCTCGCTCATTCGAGAGATCGGTTAAGTACGTAGGAAACCCCTATGACCGCAGGGGTGCTAATTTTACCCGTGACCGCAAATGGTACCAGCGCAAATGGCCGTGATCGTAAGAGAGGAACTGTGAATAGCGAACGGGAAGAGCCCGTTGTGAAAAGAGAACACTTGCACGCCATTCCGAGCTCCCGTGCGTATACGCACACGCGTCCCCTTTGTGTCTCATTGTTGCCGGGAAGAAAAGGAAGGCTAGCCGGTACACCCGATACGAATTGCCAATGCGAAACGGCCTTTACTTCAGGGACGGTTACGTGGACGCGCGCCCTTCGGAATGCGCAGCTATCGAGGAAAAAATTCTGGCCACATAACTTAATGTTTCGACGGGAACGAAAGTCGATCTCTAACTATTCTTGGCTTGGATTTATTGGGTTCGTCGAACAATCTTCTCGTACGCTTTTTTTTCACGTTCGATCGTATTGTGATACGAGAATAAATATTGCAAATAAAGGAGCAGGTAACGTTGAAACATGACGGAAAAACGTGTACTGTAATAAAAGGAAATGTTTACTTTCAACTGTTCTACAATATGGGGGAGAATTTTTGTTTGATAATACTTGATTGAAAGAGTATTTGATTAGAATTGTGGGATTTGTGAATATTTTGTTCGGTTTGGATATTGATAAATGCGTGATTATTTAAATTTATTGATTGTGTTGTATTTGAATAATATTAACGAAAATTCTTTAGATTTTTAGTATTAAAGTGAACAGTAGTTGAATTGGTGTTTAGATATAAATTATAGAGGTTGATTTTAATATTCTTAACGTGAACTAGTTTCTTTTTATTTTAGAAAGATAACCAGTTGTAATTGAACACTTCATGTGCACTTCATACTGTCTGTATGATCTCTGTGTAGCATTACATAGAGGATGCATTCAGTCGAGAAAGGGAATTCAAATTTATCGTGCTCAAATGTAACTTTTGAACATGAAAAGCAATTTTTACGGATATTTGAAACTTTAAGAGAGTTCTTTTGCGGGCGGCTCGCAGAGGTTCCTGTATGGAAATGAATAGTCTCCACAGTCAGCTGTTCATTCAATGAGGCCTGAATCGTGTATAGTGTTCAAGTATCTGAATATACTTCGTTATACTTTGTGTTCTATAAATTACTATCCTTTGTACCGTGAATTTTAAACTTTACTTGTCCTCGTAATCTCTATCCCAATTATTAAAATAAAAAGATTTAAATAATTGAACCATGAGGACGTCCCTTCCATCCATTGTGTAATTTTTATTATTTCAAGTATATTTTTGTTCTTTGTGTCTCAATAAAAGTGCTACTAAATATGGGTAGCACAAATAAGGTTACTTAACAAATGTGACTCTTCAAATTTTTTATCCTTTTTTTTCAAATTTAAAAAATGTTTATTTTCATATAATACAAAGATAAACGTCTCATCTTGATCAATAATTTTCTAATCGTATTCTTCTATAAGTTAAAGTATCTTTTTCCAGTATGTAATGTTATATTTTTAACATTAATCCAGCACATCTAATTTATTATATATGTTTGTTATAGTTCAATAATATTTCAGTTTAAGATTGACTCGTTCCGCTGTCCAAGCACATCCCGTTAGGGAATCCTATAATTTCAAAGGTACCGCTCGATTACACTAATGAAATATTAAATATGCTCATCTTCTCGGAACACGTTCAGCGTAGAAATGCAGTGCAAAGCATCAAAGAGGGACCGGGTGAACTATGCAAAGAAGGAAACCGGTTCTGTGGGTTCCAAATCTCCATAGGGCAGGACCGAGTTTCCTTTCGATTTCGTTTTTTTCCTTTGGTCTCTTCTTCTTTCTTTCATCCTTGTCACCGTGACGACACACCTAACGTTGCGTTATTCTAGCGTAGCGAGTGGTAGTGTCTTTTACACCCTGCTGATCCGCATATTTTGCCCTGCGCCGCTCGTTCCGCAGCTAGTCGGCACCTTTGCCTAGCATAATGCGCAGTTATCTCTCGAAAGGATCGTAGATTGTAAAAAGTGGGCGTCCTTCGTGTATTCCTGCCATTTTGAAAACGGACTATTCGAAAAGTCCGAAAATAGCAGATGTCAAACGACACTTTTCGTTTCAACTTTTAATTTCGTTACCGTTGCATTGTGAATAGTATTATAACAGATATCTGAACATTAATTAATTGTTTACATTTTGACACTCATAAGTTACTTTTTGGAAAATCTTTAATTAAATTCTGTTGCGAACATTTGTTAGAGGGAAAAAATATTTTTAATGCAAGATATTCCCTTGTATTCATAATACAAAAAATATTTTTAATGCAAGATATTCCCTTGTATTCATAATACAAGGGAATACCTTGTGTTAAAAATATTTTGAAAAATTCTTCAACTTTGGAACGTTAAAATTATTGTCTTATCAATTTGTATAACTGAGATTGTACTGTATCATTCAACTTATTATACAACCGCATGTTTGAATGATAATACGAACAATAAGAAGAAGTATTATAAAAACAGAAGTATAGAAATGATACTGAATTTAAACATATTATATTGAATTTAAAATAGGCATAAAAATAAAAATAAATAAGAGAAATCTGAGATGGAAGTGTAAAGAACAGAATTCAGCTCGCGATACAGCTGATTAACAGCTATTAAAGCTAACCGGAATTGCATATTAATTAATCCTTATTGCAATCGGTATAATTAAGAACCCGAAATTTACTCGAAAAATAAAACCATTCTGCGCGTCATCGAGCACAAATTAATTGTGTATGTTATTAAGAAATGAAGATAGTAAGGAAGCGTTTAATACCAAGTCGTTAACTCGTTTGGCTCGTTCTAGACATTTTCAATTAATTATTTGTTGGAAGAATGTGCGTAAAATATGTTGAAGTTATAATAAGAAACTTTTTCAGGGTATCACGCGCGTGATTTATAAATATTGGATGATTCGAAAGTGTACGTTCCCGTCGATCGTCGTTGCGAAATATGAAAGGGAACAAGCGGTTCTGCACTTTTATAAGACGATTACGTGGCTGGAAGAACATGAGAAACTAACTTGAATCGTATAGAGTAAACGTTCTTTTTCATTCTGATAAAAATGAAAAACATCGACACAATCAATCTTGCAGTGAAATTTATTGCAAAAATAAAAAAAATAACTAACTTTTCACATTTTTCTTCATTCAACATAAAGTTGAAATCAATTATAATTTAATAAATGAAGTGAGACTTAATTGGATGTAATTTAATCTTGTGGTTCGTTTAATTTGGAAGTTAATTTACTTATTTAATTTATTGTAGTTTATTAATGGTCGATAATGTATACTTTGAACTAAAATTACAAAACTGCGTTTCACAATTACTAATAAACATGGGCAATATTGTGCTACAATGATTTAATAGTAGTAATATATCAACGTTGATCGAAAACATTTCGTATTAAAACTTCATTGAATCGTTCTAGCATGTTTAACGTATTTATTATTGTATTAACTGTAAAAGCTATATTGAACCATCACTTTCGCGGGAATATGCGTTTCGATAACTTTCATTTATTTACGGATTCACATATTCCCATTTATACAGGAACAAATTGCGTCAGATCGTCTCATCCAATTTTAATTGCGTCTACGTAAGTATTTACGACCGAAAAATCATCTGATTCACGAGTTATTTATGTATCCTGGTTTTACTCTTTCAGCCAGTAGCGTATGTCAAACAAATCTTTAAAGGTTATGCTAGTATTAACTCTGCCAAGGTACTCACTTCAGTTATACATTTATCATACCGCGAAAGAACACGAGAAAGACATTCGTAATAATGCCATTCTGCTTTTTTCCAAATTTAAAATAATTCTAAGAAGAAGACATAAGAAAATGGGTTGAAAAAATAGAGAACTGAAGTGAAATTAAACGGACACAAGATATGTTCAAGCAAAATATAATCGCGAGCTGTAGCAGAGTTAAGTGCGCCATATCGATTGCTCTGGAAAAAATAAAACAATTTTAATTCTCGGAAATATATTGTATTCCGATCAGGTGTAAGTCGATTGTCATGAATCGCTACAATAGTGGAACGATCAGACTTTCGATTTCTCTGCTCTCCCCATCCCCTAATCGCGAACCACTTGACGCGAGAGGTATCATTTGTGAAATCAGAATTAAACGCTCGAAGGCGACGAAATCCATTACCTGCGTGGGAGTGGCGCACGATGATTTACGCCACAAGGGGGATGAATTAATATACTCGTGTGTAAAGTTTTGCTTACCATGAGATTATAAAAATTCAGAAACGCGTGACGTTACCCCTCGATCTTTTCGGGCCAAGGACGCGCCATCTTGATTTTTTTCTTTTTTTATTAAATCGTATGGAATTGGACACGTATAAAATAATACATTATACCTCACATAAACTGCGTAATTTATAATTTATAATAAGTGATATTATCTATACATTTCATTTGTCGTAAAATTTCTTTCAATCAGTAAAATTACTTAATCCTTGATCCAGTTCATACTAAGATAGTTAATATCAATAGAGATCCAGATCAATAAAGAAACATTAAACATTTATTGCTAGGGTATTCATATTTTCCAACTACACTAAGAAAATGCACAATCAAAAATACACGTAAGCATGAATATTATACACTAAAAGCTTCATAGAACAACGTAACCTATATGTTCGAAAAGTATGATTCTCAAACTGCGCAGCTCAAACCCATCACGCGATATTTCTTACATCCTCCAATCAGATTCGCCAAGAAGAATTCATCGGTGGGACTCAAATGAAACCGAAATTACACGGCGATCGTTGAAGGGGAGCGAGCAAGAAAGCTTGGCCACCCCAGAAAAAGACATCCATCATGTCTTCGAGGGGGACGATTATCGATGCCAGCCGAAACGCGAGACGTCGCGTCGCGTCCCTGCAACAAGGCGAAACGGCATAATGTCCATTGCGCCCCGCTGATCAGTTTCGAGTCCTCCTGTATATGCCTATGCTCGAGGGCGAGGATCAGCTCGCCTCTTGGTAAAATACCAGGCGGAATTCGTATTCCGTGTAGCCGAGGAGATAAATCTGTGCCGGGCCGATGGCAGCAAGGATGAGCCAGGAGAAGGATAAACAGAGGAGCGGTCCGCTGCGGAAGAGAGGAGGGAGCGGACACCGAGGAGAAAAAGAAGAGCCACGCCTTTGTCCTGGTACGTCCACCGATCTTTCACCAGGAAGATGCAAGAAAAAGAAGATTGCGGCCTCTCCCCGGCTCCCTCGAGCCGTATATACGCGACGGCCGGACCGCAGCTTCTCGTCGATACGGTTGTTCTTTTAAAACGCGAACCGCGCTCCCGTACGCTATCATATTGGGGCTGAGGCTTTCTTCGTTCCGAAGAGAGCTTTCGAACGTTTTGTGCACCGCACTCGTCGTTTTTCTTCTCTATTTTGAAATGCGAAATTTGGTTTCAAACAGGGATGATTTAGTGGCGCATTAGGACGTCGTGATGTTCTTTGTGATGGAGAGGATGCTGGAAGCTGGGACTGCGTGTCGAGTGAAATGTGGAATGACAAGATTTTTAGATGTTTAGAGTTCTTATTAGTTGTGTAGATTAATGTTGTTGGGATTGTGTGAATATTGGGAATTTGATTAGTGCACTTGGTAATTTTTCGTAACTCAAATTTTTTTGTATGTGGAACTATTAGATTAATTAATCTTGTATATGAGAAAATAATTTGTGATTTTGAAGGTGTAGTGAGATGCAATGTTTGCTGCACCTAGAACATTCTATTGCATCTAATACAGATTATCCATGTGTATTTTCAACAAATTAAAGCTTTGAAGACAGTTTCGTTCGTGTTTTCGCTTCTTACGTATCATTAAGGTTGAAGAAATGTTTGTGGGAAAATACAAAGGTCGAACGGATTGAAAATTGGATTGAAAAACACGGGTAAGGGATTAGTGTTTTAGAATAATATTTCTTGGCTGAAAATGAACGAAGCGTTCCTCGGGATCGAGGGCACGTCAGAACCTTGGCGCACGCGAGAGGGTGTGGCAACCACGAGCGAAGAGGAAACGCACGTTCACCGACAGCCCATGAATTTCCGGTCCATTTAAGTCCCTGAACTGCTTCAGAACCGTATTGTTTCACGTCACATTTGAATGCTGCTTGAAAATTTGCATACTATCGTGGCTGGAATTCGCGTCCCTCGCAGTTGAAAGTTTGTGAAATACTTTATCAACATCGGAAAAATAGAAACTCATTAAAAAGAAAAAGAGGAAAGCCATAAAAGAATTTTTACAAATTCATCAAGAACCTCACGTTGAACTAGAACGCGTTTCGCACGATGAAAGAAAGACGTCGAACGATTCGAATTGGAAATGAAAATTTATAGGTTAGAACAAATGGTAATTGATCGGAGCAGTCTGGTTTAAATCGAATGTTCCGACTGATCGATCGCGTGTCAATGAAAGTTGCAAATCAAGACGTTAAATTCGAAACGCGAAATGCGTTTCAGAGTAGGTACGTAGCAACGCCGGTGGTGCGGCAACCGAAGGAACTCATTAGAGTAACGTTTATGCAATGGAAGGTCATAAACAGCGTACAACGTTGCCATATACCACGGAACAAAGGTTGAGTTGTCGGGGAACGGGGACGAATTGCAAAAGAACTTTCAGTAATAGGCGCGGGCAGATAATCTCGCATTCTAGATACGGTAATAAACCAATAAAAATGATAACTAAATATACAGACCAGAAACGGTTCGATGTTACCCTATCTCTTCCCGATATGGCTTCGATTTACGCTTGTTCCCTTTGTTTCCGGTGAATTACGTTCTAATAAAACATCGAATCGTTTCAATAATTCTTCAAGCTTTATACCGTGTTTTCTCCATCATTGGTTATATCTAAAGACCGAAATCCACTCTTCGAGCAGCGCGAAGCTGAAATTTATTCCCCCAGACTGAAAAGTGAATAATCCGCTTGCAGAAAATTAAGGACGGCCGAAATTGTAATGAAACGACCACTTACGGGAGACCCAGGGCTCCGCTAAAATGGCACGAAGGCACAAATTACGTTGAAATAATTTTCTTCTTTATTTTTTTCGCAAAATGATTTTTTTGCTCTTTTATTCCCTTCTTTCGGTCCCACGGTGGAGCACCGATTCGGCGTATTACCGAGAAAATTACCGTGGCGAGGAAGGGAGATTTTAAGAGTTTACACGGATATTTAATCCCATTATAATTCGCCCACGCAGGCTGCGAGTACGTTAGTTGCTGTAACCATCTGTACCGAGGTAAAGGTGATCGTCTCTTCGTCGCCATTCTCTATTTCCTCTCGTTTTACCTCCTTGTAGTTCCTTATACGAATTTCTTTGACTCTGCATTGTCAATTTAATCAAACCTTATTTGATACACTCTAACCACTGACATCTGTCACTTCTTACCGTTCTCAACATTTTTGCAAATTCCTTGACCTCTCAATATTACACAGAATGCAAATTTAACGTTTTTACATTATTCATTTAAACAAAATGGATATTCGAATAGACTTATAATTTTCAATGTACGAATAAATTATATATAATACTTTCATTCCCATATTTCCTTTCTGCTGCAAATAATAAAAATACCTGTTCTCTTTGATCAATCAGATATCGATATGTCAAAACAGATATAATATTATCTCGATACGAAATATGAAATATAAATATCAAATAAAATATCGAAAGAGGATCAATCTATTTTGTTCATATTCGTGATCAGAATGATCGACTCGATATAAACTGATCCTGATGCGGAATATATAGAAAATAAATAGTTCAGACGCATCTGAATAGTTCAGGCTGCATAATAAATCGGAGTCGCGCGAGCGAGACACGCGAATACTTCTCTACCTAACAAAGTACAAGGATGGCGCGGCCGGTCGTTCTAGAAACGGAGCGGACAAGCGCTGGCCGGTACTCCGGAATCGAACAGCGCCGTCTTCGCGTTCACACTTCCGCATTAATCAGCTGGGATGCGTAGCCAGCGCATCGGATGCAAAAAGCCGGCGTACCACGTACGATAACGAGCGACTGCTGTCGATCGGGTTGTCTCATCGACCCGGGTCATTTAATTAACGTCTGTCCCGAGAATCGGCGAAAAGCCACGCGTTCGTGGAATCATACGATCCGGCCGACTGGCTGAAACAAGATCACCGTCGACCTGTCCTCGCTAGCTATTTGCATGCGACTCTGGGACGGTTTATTCTATGTCCTCATGCCTTTGGAACACTTTGACGTCGCGAAGTGTGAATGTTAATTGGACATCAAAACTTCAGTAAATATGATCCTTGAAATAATTTTAGTTCAAACCCTGTGGTTCAAGTGTTAGAAACTTTTCTCTTTATTCAGGCTTTTATTTTTATTTTTATTTTTATTTTTGTTTTTTACTTTTTACTTTTTACTTTTATTTTTATTTTTATTTTCATTTTTATTTTTTTTATTTTTATTTTTATTTTTATTTTTATTTTTATTTTATATTCAGGTTTATATGGATTAATATAATACTTTTTAGAAAAGAATTGCATTATAATCATAGTTATTTAATTTTGACAGAAATTCTAAGGCAAATTTCGCGAAATTTTTCATCGCGTTATATTATTTATCTTAGAAATTCATTATAATTGTAGTTAGAATTATCTTGTTGAATTCTATTCAACTATCATTTCGTTGCTATAACAAAGTAATTTATGTAATTTCAGATAACGATATATAAACTTCGGCTATTCGATTCGAATCTCTACGAATCCAATTACAGAATTTGAAATTGAAGAGAAATCTCCTTACCACTTCAACGTGGCTGATTTAAATGAAGGAAAAAAGAAGGTATACGGTACAAGTTGAATATCGGAGCACTTTCACTAAAGACTTAAGAGACGTCATGTGATCAGTTCATCGTGTTAGTATCCCCGTCATTCATCCCAGCGAATCACAGAAGAAAAGAGTCGCAACAAAAACACGCGTCGGTACACCGTGTTGTTGTCCCGTATGGAGATGCACGTCTGCGACTTATAGAGATGCAAATGAAGCGTCTCTGTTCTAAGTGCTCTCCAATTGCCTTCAAATACCCGGGAGAAACATAAAGAAAGATGTATATACAACTTCCCTCTCCAGCTCCTCAGCTCCCCGTCGCGAGGGTTCTTCCGAGCGACTTTCAACCGGCCGGATATTTTAGACTTACAATAAAGAACGGTGAAACAGATGAACCTTCAACGGGCGTATTTTCGTTCGCAAACGCTGTGGAAACGATTTATAGGGTTCACGAGATTTCGAATGTCGCGCGGCTTGTCGGTAATAGCGTTAGGTAATAGGAAAAAGAAAACATTTCCCACTCGTTCCTTGATATTCGACCAGGCGCGATTCGAATTTTTCTCGACCTTTTTCAGAGTAAGACTGTCTTTCGTTAAAATATTCAATTTCCTTATAAAGAAATCACCTTACAAGAACGCGCAAGCGGAAACATCGAAGTTTATATATTATATAATAACCTTACATAATAAATTACTATTATATAATAGCTCCTTCGAAAATTCCAAGTAATTCGATTATCGAAGCAGAAAAAAATCAACACTTGACGTAATCACCCTTTCAACCCTTTTATGGCAACCAAAATGATCCGCGTGTCGAAGCCTCAATATTTAAGACCTTCCGCATCTACAGTTTCGTTTGAAGAACACGAATCGACGTGAAAGTGTCCAAGAAATGGAGAACCGAAGTGGTTTCACGATATTTTTGTAAGAGTAAAATAAAAGTTGGTGTGCTCCATGCAGCTGATGTATCCCAATAAAATCTTGCTTACCTGATGCACCACCGTAAAAATTCGTTTCCAATTCTAAACAAAGAATCCCATTGCCCTTACACAACAGACGCGGAAGCCGACGTATCGAATAATTTCCACGTGAAATAACAAATCAAACGAAAAAAAAAAACATTTGGTTCGAAACACAGAAGTGAAATGCGTATAACGTGATACACGCAGCGAGAGAACAGAAAAGGTTTCGGAGCATTCGCGAGACAAGGTAGCGGACAAGTGCACTGAAATTTTAACGACGCCTTATCGATCTCCATTCCCGTGATACGCCGGGTTTCGGTGCGCGCCGTTCGGGAAACACGGACGGCCGTAAAGGCAACGAACAAATTTATGGTCTCCGGCGTGGAAAGGAAGCGGGCTCTTGCGTAGGAAAATATTTGGAACGGCCGTGTCTACGCTTTATGCAACAGGGGTTAAATAGGAGTTTATGGGCGACTTCTGACGTCAGGATCGAAGTAGGTCGAGCATTAAAAGCCGATGGAAGAGTCACGGGCGAGAACGTCCCGCGTTTTACGCGACCTACCGAAGGGCGGCGAGGGGAGGAGGGAGCTCTCTTCACGTCCCACAATTCCGGTGTTCTCCAGATTCGGGTCGGCCACGACAAAATGTCCTTTTTTCGATTCGCGGTTTTCCTCGTCTCGCTGTGCGACTTTTTTCCATGCCAATGCGCCTGACTTTAGGTCGTTAACGGTGAGGTCCGATTCGACGCGCTTGACATTCAATCGTCGCCTGTGCATTTCTTTTTAGGTGCAAATATTTTGGGAAATTGTTTTCTATGTGACAGTGGAAGAAGGATTTTCGGTACTTACGTGTTGTGCGGATTACCTTTGTTTTTAAAAAATAAAATGTTAATAATAATGATGGTGATTGTAATAAAATAGTAGTTGATGTTAAATAAATACTAACCCAGACTGAACCTAAATGACACGAGTGTGACCTTGAGTTAGGGAAGTAAGGTGGTCAGCGTAATATGTAAATGCTGAATTTTCTTTTGAGTTTGTTGCGAATGTAGTTGTGAAGTATGATTGTTTTCATCTCTTAGTGTTTATGTAATTATATAGGTGACTCGTGGAAATTGGTTAAGTTAGATATAATCTTAGAAGGATAGTTTATGAGGAGAAATTGAATGGTTTCAAATGTTGAAACCAACTGTATAATCAACTGTACATTTTTTTATGCTAGAAACGAAATGTTTTTTACTCTCTATAGAAAAGAGGTTAAGATATGAAACTCTGAGGCACGTGGGACTAGAATTGTGTGTACTAAATGTTATTATGCTGCTCTATAACAATAACAAGATGCTAAAAATAATTTCGTAATAAGAACAATAAGGTCTTTGTTAGACTAGTTTGAACCCATAAGTGTACAGTATAAAGGTGAAGCTCATTGTCATCTTGACTGCCATTATACTCAGTCTTCATGCACTATATTAAGTATTTAATACTTTGTGTTCGTCACACTTTGTTTAATCTAATTCTATTGTCTTCAGTTTCTTGTTACTTATTACATTATAGGATAAAGATATTATTATTGTTATTATCATGTTCTTATTTAGAAACTTCAGTAATTACTAGTGTAGATCGGATTAATTCGAAGTGTCGCGCAATTAAAAGGGCCATAAAACAGAAGCATGTATATTTGAAGTTCTAGTAATTAAAAAGTTTTGAAGGAAATAATTTTGTTCGTTCTAAAAGAGTATTTTATCGGCATATAATTGTCGTTTTATTAGGATCGTCTCGGTATACCGTGTTCCGCCACTACTGCGGAAGAAAAATGAAATTAAATAGAGCACGGGGATGCTAGATACAGGTCCAATCGCTCCTCCTGTATTTTCACGGTGATATTACTTGCCTCGAAAGCGACGAGACGTTCTTTCCATCGAGGAACAAGATCTTTCTCGAGAGATGGAATTCGATTGGAATGAAAACGATGCTGCGCCCCCTGCAAGCGTTCTGCTGCACTTCAGGAAACTGCGAGAAGCTTAGAATGAATTTTCACTTTGAAATTTATAAACGGTTATTTATATTCGTGCGCCTTCCACTCAAATGCAAAATTATTTGACCTGAATAATTCTGTTACCTTTGTCTGGCAATAAGTTTTACGCATTCATGGAGAACGCAACTGAACGAACCTCAGTGCGGTGAACGCGATATTCATATTCTATTTCTAACTTTTTAAGAGATTTTTCCCCAAACGAGCTATGGTAGTGGAAGTTTATTATAAGAAGTAATACATATTTTTAAATAATCATTATACATGATTTAAACAGCATATTTTCAATTATAAATAAGTTGTGAAAACTTAAGAAATGACTCTGTTTCGTTTTCAAGATGATTGAAGGTACGATGACCGAAATCTTTGTTTTTAGTGTGCATGTCTTCTGTGAACAACAGATTTTTTCACAGAACTGCTATTAATGAACAATCCTTAATAAAAGCCACCTGATTTTTGGTATTTCGTACTGTAATTTTAGCGCAGAAACCTTTGGTTTGAACGGTGCTGTATCTAGTTTTAATTTCACGTGCAAACCGATGAACTTGATCCCAGCAGTAACTCTATAAACAGTACATTAAATTCCTCGATGGTATAATGAGCCTTGAAGTCTACAAATTCAGTGGAACTCGGTTGAGGGGCATAAATCTTATCAGTAAATGGCAATAATGTCCGCAGAAGGCAGCCAACAACTCCATCACTCTTGGCAAGGTTGATCGTCATGGAGCCATCAAACCAACGACTCATTTCATAACGACGTTATTCAGAAACGGTTTAAAACGAGTCTCCCTTCTAATAATCGTTGCGCAGTCGTTCGCGTAGTGCGTTGTCAATGTGATAATAATAGGGGAAAGAAAAGAACAAGAGCTTTCAAAGTTGGCAAAAGACTAATAAGCAAATCAGCGAGCTCTAAACCGTATTAGAACACGATTGCCTCGCAATATAACGAAAGTGTCGGAGCAAATAAGATTTCTAATTGACTTTGAATATCTATATTGCCGTTGTCGTTTATGTTTATTTGATATTTCCTTCTTCACTGCTCCTTCCTTCTTCTACATTAACTAGCGAATGATGAAAATTCAGAATATCAAACAACAGAATAATATTTGCCCCAATAATGTAAAATAATATTACAAAATGCATCATAATATAACTTATTACAGCATAAACTACCTCATGCGATAGTACTCATTACATAAATATCGCGTACATTCCAAATATTACATTACACAAAACAAACATTTCCCCAAATCCTCATCAATTCCATCACACCATCACCATAATTTTATCAAGAATTCTCCAAGGAAATCTCGGAATTGCCTTAACACTAGAACTACCGAGCATTTAATACGATCGATATGTAATCCTTATGAAAATGTCAACAATAGATTTCCTCTGAATTTCCTCAGATATTCATTACAGTATTCAAGTGAAACTATTCATTTTCTAAATCGTTTAAGGTATTTAATATTCTTAAGATACCAATAATTTCGAAATAAAAAACCTGGAAGCAGTCATTTTGCCTGGCACGGTAGTTCCAGCGTTAATTCAGCAAAATAACTAGGAATGAATCACGAAAACGCGAACTCCGATTTTTGCCTCGTAACCTCCTCCGCCGGACGCACAATGCGATGACAACTCGGTCGGAAAGCGCGCGGCCGCTTTGCCGGTTTCTGGATTGCCGTGTCTGGTCGGCGTCGCCTCAATTGCGTAAAAGCAAATCTCCTTACGAAAGGGTCCCCCGGACGGTGTATACACACGGCTGCGGTGCCATACTCCGCAGCCTTTTATTCCGCACGAAGTGACACACCTACGTGCTGCTTTATTCAGGAACATAGCTGGAAGTCTTGGGCGGCGACCTACCGCAAAGCCGTATTATTTCGACGTCGTGGATTTCCGTGCCATCCGTCTTTCGGCGCGGTGACACGGGCGCATATACGCGCTCGCGCTCGCTCGCTGGCTCGCCACGTTGTTCTAAACGATGAATCATTAAATGTCGCCCTTCGAACCAGCGAAATTCTCGCCGCGAAACCCGATCACGCCGACAAATTTGTTTCCCGTTGCGAAACGTCGCTCGAGCTTCTGGTATTACGACATGTGTTACATTATCTCGCCGTTGTTGCCGCTACGCGCCGCTGCTAATGGAACACGGAATATTACCAAAGGGCCGGAGCTTCCTGTTGAATTTCTAATGGACGTTACGACTGTTGAGGATTCATTGAAATGCTCTGATTGCGCGAACGGTTTGCTGATTGTTTCCCGCGATTCGTGGGATCCTTTGTTCTGTTGGTTTTAATAGGTTTAGAGTGTTCTAGAAAGTGGAAGGTATTTGTTTAAGTGGAACCTGACGAACTGTACCTTAACGATTATTATTCACGTCCCTACATTTGTAAAGTACATATATTTGTATGTACATATAAATGTAGTACCGACATTTTGTATATACCTTACTTACTGTAACCATCCAAATGGCTAGTTATAAGATAAAAGTATGCAAGTTAAACGATAAATATTTTTTATTGGAAACAGAAGCATAAGGAAAGACAAGAATTGGAAAATTGATTAATCGGGTAATATGAGAATTGATTTAATGTTAAATGATCGAAGAAAAATAGAGGATTTTAAATCAAATTTCAACACCGCTCATTTGACCGTTCGCGGTACGTTTAGTGTTAATACGAAAAGAAAAATTTATAACGATCATCTACCTATTCCCTACATAAAGTCAAAATCAGTCTCGAATTTACTCTACAAAATACACGTAACATGTGAACTCCACAAACATGTCCCTCAACCGTAAGAGTACACTGTATAACATTTCCGCAAAGAATGGACGTTTCGCGCATAGAAATCATCCTCCGGCTAACTCCATTCAAGTCCGTACAGTCCAAAGGTAGCAATCGACGCGACTACCGTAGTGTCGCGCGCCGCGGGACGAGAAGCTCGACGACGTTCGGGAAATAAAGACGTTAACCTCTGTCGCGTTCTATCTTGGTCCGTTGGCCGGCGTGTAGTGCCTACTTACTAGCCGCGCGGCTTCCCGCTGCTCGGGAAATCGATAAATTCACTGCGCCGATATCGATAGCGATAACCGGCGTACATTTTATCGTCCCGGCCGATGCGCGATCGCGTCGATATCGCGGCTAGGAGTTTCTCCTTTTTGGCCGCGGCGGGTGGTCCGCCCGGCGTCGCTCCCTGAAAGGCAGAAACGCGCTCTCGCTTCACGGCGTTTGTTACCTTTTCTACCGAGTTTACCCCCACCGTTCGCGTTTTCGCTCGCCAAGCGACCTGTTCTCTTTTCCGGCTCTGAAATCTCCCGTGGGAATTCGGCAAGCCGCTCGTCGACGACCAATTAACCGTAGAAAGAAGTCCTCGAAAGCAACTCGACCGCCGCCGCCGCCGCTACTTCTCGAGGAAATTCCTGACGGTTCCGCGACCTTTTGTGACGACTCCGGTGGACACCGATTTCCTGTTCCTCGCTGGTATGCAAATGTCCAAGGTTGAATTTCGAGGGATGAAAACCAAAATTATGTTGAATCCAGCCTGAAAGCGTGCTGAATTAACCGAGGGAACTGTAAAATCGGAGTCGGGAATTTGGGGGAGAAATTCTTGGTATCCCTGGCGAGTTATTCTAACCGTTTTTGGTGAATAGCTCATGTTCGCTTGTTCCTATAATTTAGCTTCGGTTAGTTGAATCATTTAGGTGAATAAAAATTCGAATCATTTTCTGGGAGGATTTTGTGTAATATAGATGAGAAAGTAGTTTATGAAACCGATAAGAGTAACTGGTAGAAATAATTCTAATAACGAGGAAGTAGTTGTTTCATTGTTTTCAGTGTTTATTTATTAGCGTCAGATATAATTGCATTCGAATGAAGTGTTACTTGCTATTCTTATCTTTTATCCATTATTCAGATAATATATATGGATGTTTTCAGATATTTGAGAAAGATATTTTAGTGATAAAGTCGATAGAATAAAGAGATATGTTGGTATAGTTTAGTGACTCTTTCTGCTTGTAGTTAGGTGACATATATTACATTAAATGTTTATGGATCGAGTGTAGCAAAGAATTTTTTATCCGCTCCACTCGTGTTGTAATAGATCTTCTCTTCACTTGACGGTCGAAATCGATAAAGCTCGACACTCTATCACTATCCATATCGGTCAGAAATATTATCGAAACGCCAGGCGTATCTAATCTTCGACAGCAGACGCCAAGATGCCAAATAGGTTATGAATGAGTATAGTTCAGTAGCTTTGATTCGTTATCGAAAAAAATGTTCATTGTTCGAAGCGATTCTTAAATGGACGTCTCATTCTGTTGTGTTCATTCACATGTATTGTTTACTTTAGATAATAGTGACATATTTTCCTCAATGAGTATTGAGGCAATTCATTTCTTTTAATCGATCGAACGACTGTTTTGAATCGAACGATTGAGTTATGTAATATATTAAAATCCTTCTTTTCAGCGATATAAAAAATATATAGCTTTTAAATTAAAATAATCATATTGTATAGGATATTTCGAATTTTACAACATTTGTTTCAGTAGAAACGTATAAAATGATGTATTCCTGAGTTATTATTGAATTAATGACATAACAAACTGTACAGTGTAATTAACGTAAAAGTTCTATATCAGTTGCATTAGTGATATACTACTGTATGTTAAGCATTTATAGCACATTGTAACTCAACAGAACTCGGAGAAATAAAAAAGACAATCTTTCAGAGATTCTAATTAAATTCCGCAATAATGAAAATAATATTTTGTTCATGTTTATTTTCCATAAATCAGTGTTTGACACGGTGAACTTGCATAAATATTTGCAAACCGGTAATAAAGAAGGAATTAGTTTCTTGCCGTTTCGTTACACCAATTCGGTTAAATTATATGGTGCAGAAAAAGTATAATAAAAATCAGTCGCATATCACACCTGTACAGGTATACCAATATATTCAGATTAAAATATATTCTTACCCATTTATAATTCCACATATTCCATTAACAAAATTAATAGCACCTCCGAATAAAGGCACCGTGATTAGATTTATAGCCCGATTACAGTCAAGGGACTCCGGCTTAACACCTGAGCGACAGGGTCATTATGCTGATAACTTTCATCTAATACTGAATACATTAGTCACCTGATTCTACTTTATTCAATCTGTTCGAAATAGTTTATAATTTGTTGGATACCCATTTCCGAGTTCCTAGAACAATAATAAAATAATAATATCTAATCAATAATAGAATAAATAATAGAATAAATAATAGAGTAAATAACAGAATAAATACTAAAACAAATAACACATCAAATATCAGAATAAATAATAGAACAAACAATAGATCAAATAGTAAAATAAGTAATAGAACAAGTAATGAAACAAACGGTAAAATAAACAGTAGAATAAACAATATAACAAACAATAAAATAAATAACAGAATAGATGGTAATAGAATAAATGGTATAGTAAATACGCGAATAAATAATAAAATAGATAATAAAATATATAAAAATGTAATGATTGTAAGTATCAACTTCAATTATTATCGTTACAACATCATCCTCGATAAAACACAATATTCACCTTAACAGGTTATCGGGTCTCGCTTGAGTCTTCTCGTTTGACCCAATAATGTCTTATCCACGCGAAACGCCTGACCAAAAATCGTTCAATGCGACTCGGTTTTTCACCGTGGCGTAATTGTCATGCACGGCAGTATATTTTCCAGCGAAGTCCAGTCCCCGCCTCTCCCCTCGACCATTCCCCACGACGCATTCCTCGTACGGCGCGATAGCAGCGCGACTCGCCAAGTTTTTCGCGTCCTCGTTGGGTCCCGCAGCCGGCCAAGGTATCTCGTTCGTATAATGAAGGGCAGCGTTTCATCGTGGTTACCGCTTTTTCTGACGAGACCTTCATTCACCAAACGAGCGCCGGGTCGGGACGGCCGGGACGGGTCGAGAGCGAAGAGGGATCGGCCGCTAATGATCGGAATGTTTGTTCATGTAAATGCGGTTCCCTCTATTTTCGCTGGAAACGAGTTTATCGCGGGCACGAGACGAATACCGGACACTCGGGCCGGCCTATCGTTGCCGATAATGATTCCGCTGTTCGTCCGCGTGCAACGCATTCACTCGTGAAACAGCGAGGATGATTACGGTCGCGCTTTGACTGACTGAAATCTTCGTGCTTTCAGCGTGCTTGTTTCGTGGTTGTCTTCCGCTTTGATTTATGTTTATTAATAGCTGCTCGTTACGTATCGTTTCAACGAGAATCGGAGGTAATTATTATTGGGCAGTGAGTTCTTTATGGATGCCCGGGGAATTGCGCTGGAACGAAGAGGCTCAAGTGAGAAGTTGCCGTTGAAGGAAAATTGAATGGAACATCACTGTCGTCGTTACGTGAATTATAAAGGAGGAGATTTCTGTGGCATGAGTTATTGGACAGCAGTGTTAGACAATGTACAATTGAAATATACAAGTAACCTTTGCGATTTTTATTGGATTTTTCTAGTTGTAGTTTACCGTTCAGTAGTAGTAATGTTTTTGTTGTTTTAATAAAGTTACAATATAAAAATGACAAATATATAAAGTGTGGAGTGATGTGAAATAAAGTAATAGAAGAATAATGTAAAGAAAAGGAGTAATGCGGTGGAGTTTAACGAACAGTCAGCACTGTTAAATTATCTATTAAATCTAGTTTAGAATTAACCTAATTAAATCTGACTAAAATAAAACGCGATCGAAATGAATCTAATACGAACCGGATTTACCACGAATCAAATCTGATTGCGTCGCGAGTGACTAGAGTCAACTTTAATTAAATTTGGCCCAACAAGAGTCGAGCTTAATCGAGCTGAACGTAACCAGAATTAAATCTAAACGAATTGAACCTGCCACAAAGAATTTTAATGATAATAAATAATTGCAATAATTCAAACGTAACGTATTTAAACATGAATAGATATATTGGATTGCAACTGAATGAAACTATGTTTGACTGAACTTAAGCAAAGGCATTAAGAACAATAATTTGATATGGAAATAAATTCTGACGATTTTTTACTTTGTTTTCAGAAATCGAAGCACAAGAGGCTTGCAAATGGCTAAGAGCAGCTGGCTTTCCGCAATATGCGCAGATGTACGAGGGTGAGTCGACCGTTTTCTTTGTAATACTACAGTTTGAAGTTGAGGTTATTTGCACAGTGCTACAACCATTGTCGCAGCTAATTCTGCAAAGAGTATCCGAAGAATGGGACAATAAAATACAATACCGACAAAAGTATAACGTGTCCAAAAATTTGCAAATTTTCTTCCGAATATTCGAATAAGAATTTTCGAGAAACTACATTCTATTTTTTCTTATCATATAGCATGGTGCTATGATGTTCGACACGTCAACTTCCACACAAGTATATTTCTAGAAAGTAAAACTATTAATACAACCGATAAAATTTTATCTTATCAGTTTCATAGTCCTTTAGCACAAACATTGAATTTTGTATAAAATTTTGAGAACTTAATAATTTTTTATTGCGTAAACATGTATGAAATGTAACCCTTTGTACTCGGAAGCTTTTCACTAGAAGCATTCGACACTTTCCGATGAAACATATACGACATTATTTGAAACGAACCAATGAGAAAACATACGTAAATAAAGAAACAAAGCTATTTCAAAATATTTCACATATTGAAGCATTATATAGAACTTATTATTATATATAACACTTTGTCATTCTGTTATATTAAATCAAATGGTGACTGAGAGTCATCTCTTGAGTGCGAAGGGTTAAAAAAAAGCGATCACTTTGACAAATCTTAACTCCTCAATTTCTACTGTATCAAACAAATGACCTCAATTTTACCAAATTATCACAGATGCTTACATGAAGGCCCACGTGTCAAGAAGCAATTTCAGAATTTTCTCTTCGAGAATTTCAGTACCAATCGTTGTGCATGCATCGAGAGGAATCGATTTCTATCTTCCGGCTTTGCGCCAGTAAAAATAAGCAGGCATAAGAGAATAAACAAGATGAATAATTCACAAGCAAATTAAAACGGGATGAACATACATATATATTTGCCTGTGACCCGGGATCGCGGCGCAGGATCTAAAGCTCTTCCTCGTCTCCGAAAAAGCCTTTTAAACATTGTCCTCTTAAAGTCTCTACGGAGCCCGTTCATCCGTGAAAATGTCACCGATAAATTGAAACGACTCGGCTAATTAGAATGAGGGACGATCTCTGCGGGGGTGAGCCCTTGTTATTTCCAACGGTTCCAATTTATTTTCAATCTACTCAACGATTGTCAACCTGATCCCCGGTGAAATCCGGCTCGACCTGCCCGCCCCCGCCGACAGATATTCTTTAAACAGCTTGGTCGCGTGGAAATTTGTCGGTCTCGTCCCGTCCAGATCAGAGGAGATTACCGTCGAAAGAAGTTTTACGAAATTCGAGCGTTCGTGCCCTCCTTCGTTCTCTTCTCGCCCCATCGGGGGCCATGTGGTTCTTTTCAAAGAACGCGGCCACCATTTCTAGTTCCTCGCTGGTCACGTATGGCGAAAAGCGTGCTGCTGTCCGCTCGGGAAAGGGTAAACCTCGATTTGATAGGGTGTCGGCTGTCGGGCCACCAAGCGTATAGGATCATTGGATCGAGAAATGTTGAAATTGTTGTGAATTCCTTCGACTAAAATGAAAACTGAAAGTTTGTTTAGTTTGTTTGAATTTTTTTGTGATGTAAGATTTAATGATTTGGTTGTTGTCGAATTTCTGCACAATACGTAGAATATTTTTGATGTTCTTTGGAATATTAGGTTAACTGATAGATTCTGTTTAATGGTTAAACAAAAGAAGATCTAATAGTAACCAAAGACAAAGTTATATCATATTTTTAATAGCAGTAAAATCTTGCTTTACAGGAAATTTACATTTTGTATCATATTTTTACTACATTTCAAACTCGGTGGTACCATCGCTTTTTAGTAATAAGACAGTCAGTTTAAAAGAAAATCTATCTATGTATAAATTACTAATACAAAGTTTATTCGTACTCATCTAGTTATACATACGTACAATCTACCGTATATGTATGGCGCAACTATTTATTTCAATCCTTTATGACGCACGTAAAGAAAGAGTCCAATTCTGACATGAAATATTCCGCATTAACTTTGAATTGTATCAGTCCATAAGTAATTAAGGACATCTGAAAATTAGAATATTTTTCATGAATACATTTGCCTTCTTATCAGCTAAAGTACTATGATAACGAAAATATATTTTTACATTTCGAAAATTGTCGAGAACCTTGAAATATTAACAAAGGACAACCACTTTCGTGGTGCAATTACGTTTCGTATTTTCACCAAACAAAACTTCTCTCTGACACAAAAACTTATGTAAATTGCAACATTACGTTTATATTTAAGAGAAGTAAAAAGGTTAATCTAAAATACAAACTTCCTTTAATTAAACAGAACCAACCAAAACCTCTGAATGATCTCAAATATTTAAAAATTGTTGAAACATTCTTCATAAAACGCAACAAAAATTTCAAACTAAACTAAAAAATAAAAAAATAACCATGAAAAACATGGGCGTAGAATTTCATAATACAAGAAATACGTAACGAGCACGACTCAGCAAACATATAACGAACATCCATTAAGCTTAACAGCGATATACAAATTGCGTTTCGACTGTTCCAACAAGGACAGTGTCATTTATGAAACAAGTTCAGTGGATAGCTTTTTCCACCCTATATATTTATCAGCCACGAGTCACACGGCGTGCAACGTGAAACCGTAAAAGGGGTGAACTTTTCCTGTTTCCGAAGGTTGAGTAATGGCGCCACACTCCGGAAGGCAATTCCAGTTGAAAATCCTGCGAAAGCAACGCTATTGGCGAGTGACTCGTGGGCAGAGCGGATCGAATCGCAGAGCGGGGCGAGAGTGACTTATTAGAGAACAGCTTGATGCGTCCGGACATGTTAATACTTATCATAATGGGCCCTTTGTCGCGGCGCCTGGCAACAATGCGTTCGTTATTGCGCTCTCGCTCGGCCGTTGCATTCTTGCGGTCTCGTTCGCGCTGCCGCGCCGGTAGCCGGTTGCCACGATTCTTACCGATGCCATTAGCGAGCCATTGTTTCATTCCACTGTTTATTTGCTCGCTATTCCGCCGCTCTATTTCCAGAGGATTTATATTTTCGGCGGATTTATAGCCGCTATCGCGAAAACAATCCGCTATTTTCATTTGAATGAAAATTCCTTTCATCCCCTCGATCGATATGCATCAGTTAAAAAAAAAACATATTACTTAGATTTGCCTCTAACTGGATACGAATTCGTCGAAACAAAACGATATTCCGTATGGATAGCGAAACCACGACCTCGATGCTCAAAATATAGTTGAATTTCAAATTCAAGCTTGAATAACTTTGAATGTATTTGAATACTTTATTTCTGATACATCGTTAATCTGTGAAATAGGAATATATCGAGCAATGCGGGACTACAGTACGAATAATTTTTATTCAAACCCACAATGCTTATTGAGCACTATTATTGCTTTGAAAATTCATTGTAATAGCTGTTGCATTCATTTTTCGTTTCTTTTATCTGTCCCCGACGGAAGAGTTGCAAACGGCGTGGTACGACGGATGCCGTCGAACAATAAGACCTTGAGATTTATACTATAATATGTATTATGGAGGTACGCGGACCAGCGAAAGAAAAACGAAATAAAACGAAACAGGGAGACCTTTGTTTCCGAAGCCGGGCGTATTAGTAAAAATCTCACGTACTCGAGACAGCCGTCGAAAACATGCACATTCGTCCGCTTTTGGTGGTCCACACGGACCACCCTCTTTCGAACCGACGATTCCTCTCGTCTGGAGGGATATTGTAAGCCTACACTCGCTCCACTTTTTTTCCCCCGGGTGCGTACGGAGCGTGCCCCGCGTCCCCGCAGGGTTGCTTAGCGGGTGTGTTTTCACCACACGCGATTTTTCTTTGGAATTTCGTGGACTACACGAACCGACCTACCACAATTCTACTTTATTTTCAAACATTTATTTATCTAGTGGACGATACCAATATGGTGATGATGTGTTTACGAGGCATTTGTGCTGCGTAGAATTAAAAAAGTGGTCTTGATAAATAGCAGCTCGAATAATGGACTATTTTTCTCGCTAGATAAAATACTGTTATTTATTTCTTCACAAATTTGAGTATACTGTATAAGTAGAGAAAGAAAAAATTATACGTACTTTTTACTTTACTTGTCCGAATCTCGATGAAATGATATGTTTAACGAAATTTTTAATTTCTTTCTAATGCGTTGAACTTGTACCGAAGTAGCCTAAACATTCATATATTTCATTGCTACATATTTTACCAGTATCCATTGTATTTATTCGCAATATCGTAATCATACTACAAATCCATACAATTTCAATACCTCTAAAAGTATTAAATATTAAATACCATTTAAGAAACAAATGGATTGTGAAACTACAATTAAATTAAAGCACTTCGATGCAGATTTCCTAGTAAAAGGCCAAGCATATTGACACATTGTTGACTAGTCACAAGTTCACTCGTGTTTACATTTGCATTGGTTACCTGAATTTTTAAAACGCAAGGCAATATAGGATATTTCAAGAGAAAAAAATTCAAAGTTATCTAAAAGATACGTGCACAGTTTCATTTCAATCTATTATGTATAAATAAAGTATAATATTGAAGTTTATTTAGATTGCCTCACTTTGATATTTAATTACGAAATAATAACCGTTGACACGGCGTAGCTTCTGCATTAAATTTCCGCTTAACAAAGTGTTAAGAATATTTCCTACCACAAAGGGTTAGGTACCATCGCAACGAGAAGAAATTTGCCCTGGTTTACGGAGGACTTTCATATCCTCCGGATGCGTATCACGGATACCGGAGACGGTATCATGTTCGAGGTAAACGAAGTTGCCCGCCAACCTGCCAAGAGAGCGTGTCGCGTGGTAACATTGAGCCAGGTGTACAACCAGGAGGAGAAGTAGGAGGAGGAGGAGGAGTAGGAGGGGGGAAGGGACTAATAACTCGTGTTCTGCAGTCATTAACGTCCTTGGCACCGACCGAGTAATTCCAGGTCTTTCTTCAATTTCGCGAGCTAATGCGAGAATAATAATCAGCCGGGCGTCGCGGCCGCGATGATTAATGGCGGCCGGCGATTTTTCGCGTGGCCCGCGGAACGCCAGCGCCGCCAATTTACGTCTGAGATAGAGTCCGGTAACCGACCCGCTGCCGGCTAAATAACACAATGTTTGAGCGAGATTTATGCGGAAGCGAGCCGGCACAGATTTTAGTCCGTCGAATTATACGCCACCGCCTGTCGGCATAAATTTTCCGCTGTCTCGTTACCGCGTTTGTTTAAATCAATTTCAATCGATTCGAAAGATTGGATACCTGGCTCCCAAAGGCCGCGCTGGCGAGGATTGTTCCGATTGCTATTTAGTCTCGTTAAGGGAACCGGTCACGGATTTTGTTGGAAATTTGTAGCGTAGAAATAAAAATGTTCGATGTCGGGTTAGTTACTTGAGGAATGTGTTTTAACGCATTGTTGACCGGCAATTTTATGTAGAAGCTACCCTCGGTCAGCGGTTATTATTTCGTAATTAAATATCAAAGTGAGGCAATCTAAATAAATTTCAATATTATACTTTATTTATACATAATAGATTGAAATGAAACTTTGCACGTGTCTTTTATGTAACTTTGAATAGTTCTCTCTTGCAGTATCCTATATTGCTCTGCGTTTCGAAAATTAAAATAACTCGTATTTGCACTTGTATTAGCTATTCGTATTAGCTATCTCGTAACCTGGCAACAATGTGTTAATTCTCTTTGTGGACCGTGGCATTGATAAGGGAAGTGGCATGCGAAAATTCTGATGAAACTTTGGTGGAAGTTTTCCTAAAGGTCAGATTTGATACTTGTTATTTCTTATTGATTTATGGATTGGGTATAGAATTTTGAAATTGAGTGTTATATTTGCGCATTTTATCTTTGTTTTATTGTAACATGATTAGTCTCTCGTAGGATCCACTTTATATGAATTTATATCTAAAAGGAAATAAGAAATCGTATTTACAAATGCAATTACATATATGACCCAATAAATTGAAATTTATACTTCTCTCTTTCCCGTCAGAAAATGAATAAATGATGATAACATTAGATATAACTAAGTAGAAAATTAAATGTCACTATCACTTAATGTCTAGTTTTATCTATTCCCTTAAATTCTCTATTTTGCTGAATGTATATTGCCTAAGTATTCAATAGAAATTATTGCTTTAAGATAGACAGTGTTGCGACAAACAGTACCGTTGATTTAAAAGTGACCATAAAGAACTGACCATTTACAGCGGAAATGTTGGTAACAGCCGTTCAAGTTAGCGTCCGTTTAGTTGCAATTTGTGCGGCGGGAATTAAACACTGTTTTCGAATGTTCATAAATTCATTCGGTTTTATTTAGATCCTGTTCGCGCGGGGTGCAGCGAACGCTGTGCGACCACTCGGATGAATGCCCGATGAAATATTCATAGTATCGTCGAATAAGTTTCGCCGATAATAATTTGCTCGAACTTCGAAATAGCGGCCGGTACGCGTATTTGCAAACGAGCAATGTTTATCGATGAACTTGCCGTGTTGGCAATGGTTCAAGCTCCTTCCGTGAAGTCGTCTGTTTTAGCGTATAATTCTCCCGCGTGACAAATGCGCGCATGAATAATAGACTCGGAACAGGGGAGAGAGACAGAAAAACTGAACGGGGGAACTGTTTGAAAATACTAGACACGATCCGTAGTAAATAGTATATGTCTCTTTTAGTAGACGTACAATTCAGAAGAGTATCAGTTTCTCGCGTTGAAAGTATTTCATACAGCTATTTCTGGATTCTCGGTGATCGAAATGGAACGGTAAACTCGTCATTGCTGCTTTTTGTTAAATAAATGGAGGAAGTACTGTATAAGTTTCTGTTTCTTTCGTTGGAAATATTTTATGTAGCTATTTCTGGATTCTCGGTGGTTGAAATTGAACGGTAAACACGGTATTGATATTTTTTGTTAAATAAATAGAAGAAGTTCTGTATAAATTTCGGTTCCTTTCGTTGAAAATATTTTATGTAGCTATTTTTGGGTTCTTGGTGATCGAAATGGCACGATGGACTTAGGATTGGTCTTTTTTGTTAAATAAATGAAAGCAGTGGTTTATAAGTAATTTAATATTATACATTGATATTGATTAATGGCTTGGAAAATTATTATAGCCTCTGGCTCAGCGAACATTTTATGATACTACGGAAAACGAACCATTTAAGGATAATGAGATTACATTGAAAAGCACTTTGTGTGGAAACTAAAATTTCATTGGCGTTACCCAGGCGCGCATGAAACCTTTTGTGAAAATGTTGCTAGATCCTTGTACTACTTAGAAAATTAAAGTTTTGCTAACACGATTATTGCGTGTTAGCAAATAGGTGCTTCAGAATGTGTTGTATATTACTGTTTTCATTGGATTAGTGTAATATTAAATATTTTACACAATTGTATATTTGTAATTATAGTTATGACTATAACTTAAAAGATAATTTATAGTCATATATAATAGATATAAATATGCAAATTTTCCAGCACAGTTACTCTGAAAACACACAAAGTGACGAAGTATCCCATTTGCGAGATTAAACGAATTTCCTCCCTTTAATGAAACTGAGTGAAACGTTTTATTGATGCTAGAAAAATTAGAGCAAAATTATCTCACTCCTGCCAAAAAGAGTACAAAATTCTCCTTCTAGAAGAATCCTCCTAGAAAAATGAATACGAAATTTCCTGATCGGCACATGTAAGAATATACATGAGTATACAATTGTGCTCTTGACAAAATGAATATCTACAGACTTTTCTTGCTTCAGTGGAAAAAATCAGAAAGCTTTCTTACTCCTCTGTCTTAATCTCGTTTCACGTATAAAATACAAAATCTAAAGTCTCCAGCAAACAACAAAATTAAAACACATTTACCAAGCTTCGTTGCGCGTACGAAAAAGATCGCAGAGTATTCTCGAGGAGACCACGGCGCAAAAAAACCGTGGGCAATTGCAAAATTGGCGAACAACCGACATCGCTGTTCCATTCCTTCGAAACAGCGTTCGGGCGAGGCGCGGTCGAGCGTTCAGCCGTGCGATGAAAAGCGGTCTGTCGGACGGTATCCATCCGTCGCTAATTAGTACACACGTGGATTAACCGTGGATCGCGTGTAACTGCAGCCGAGACTACGGAAAGTATCGAGTCACGCCTCTCCTGTTTCCATTATATTAATCAAACGAGCCGAAGGGAGGAGGAAAGGGAGTGACGGCCCGGTTTGTTGTCCGACAACGCCGACTAAACGCGAGCGGACTTGCTGGACGTATTTCGCCGCGGCGTTAAACCGTGGCCGGCCTCGCGTGAAATCCGGCCGGAAAATTTTACGGATACCGCCTAGATTTTTCGTATTCCCCGTGGCTGCCGGCCGTGGGCCGTCGCACGTGAACGGGGACTAACGATTTCACGGCGACGAATTGGGCTAATAAAGGAATCGCTGATTACGATTGGTTCCATTCACTTGATTTTCTTGAGGCACGCTTCGTTCTCTTGTCGGTTTGAGTTCGAGAAAGGAGAATGGTCTTCTGAATAATTTACGGTATTATTATAGGGAATGATTTTTATATTGTTCGTGTAGAATGATTTTTGTAATATCATGGAATTAATTCTTATCTATAGATAATTGATTTATATGTAAATTTATATTTTTTGTGAAGAATTTAAATTTTTAAAAAACTGAAAGTCTGTTAAATTTTCTAAACTATTTGTGGATTGTAAATCTATAAAAATTGATAAGTTCTAGTTAAAATCCTGAAAACAATGGATATTAAGATAATAGATTCAAGAAATTCTAACCTTTCATATCATTTTATATCGTATTTTTATTTTATTAATTTTTTAATTCATTTTATCACTTGAAACAGTTTATTATTAATAATCATTATAAAGAACCTTTGAATGTAGACTATAGAATTCATTTTTCCGAAATGTTCCGATTATTATTAAAAAGTATAGTCTCCACTGAACAATTGGAGAAAGTGTTAATTGCAAGCTGAACAGTAAATCTGCCGCGTAGAAGAATATTTTGCAGTGCTAAGTTTGCTCCACGAAATTCGTCAAGTCTACAAATGAGCGAAAGCATGCTGACACCGTGACGAGCCATGACGTTCTGCACGAAAGCTTCGATGTTTGGAACGAAACATTCTGACCTGAATTAATGAGCAACCCAATAATGTTGCCCCGGTTGGCACAGCCCCAAATGAGTCATTTTACGTTGAAATGAGTTTTATCAGCGGACACCACTATTATAAATCTAAAAGTAGAAAAATGTTGTTTGTCGACCATTTCGGGGCGGTATTAATCAAAACCTGAACATAATTAAGAAGGCGTCGATTCGAAACACGGCTTGTCACGAAGGTCGGCGTTGACAATCTTGAAATACTACTCTTCGAATGTTCCACGAAACAGACGCGAGGCATAAAATTGATGCATTGTTTTCGTTTCTGGCAAGAATCGCCGGAAACGATGTCCTACTTTAACAGGACCTATTCGGGGTAAACGTGTAAACAGTTTAGATACTTGCGAACTCAATAATACATTTTCAGCGAAAATTGGAATCAAATATACTGTAATTTCCCGTACTTTTATGCGTTTGCGTAGTTTCTCGGAATAAGGAACGCTTCCAAGAATACTGTTCTCCTTGCTGGATTTGTTGAGACATCTGAACAGCCTGGTGAGGAAATGCAAACGATAAAGTTTAAGAAACTATATGTGTTTACGTCTCATGAGGAAAAGTGTATAAAAATGAATATCGGTAGTGATATAACCGTACGATCTAACAATGAACTTACTTCATATTCAAAAGTTTCCTTTCACTATTGTATAATTACGTTAAATACTTATAAAAGAAACAAAGAAGTAAATACAGTTCTGAAAAAGTATCTCAATCTCCTTACTACGTACATAAATATTATCTTTTCAATTACAAACAACGTTTCCAGTAATATCTCACATAATTATTCAACCTTGTTGAATACACTGCAAATTTATTTAACGATACCCCATTAAAACATAGAAATATCAATAAACATTATTAAACTTGTGACGTAAACAAAGAAGAATAAAACTAAAGAAAACAATATAAGAAAAATACCAATTCCAAAATCTTGCTCACAAGAAACATCGTATTCCCATAACAATTCACAGTCCATTGACGAAATCATTCCGTCACTGCCGACCAATTAATTTCACATCACAGAAAATTCTAAAAACCCATGATGTCGAAATCGTGGGATGCTGACGTCGTACGACCGAAGAACGATGTCCCAATTTATCGGAAGCGTCCGCCATTGAGGTCCGACGAACCGTCACGCGGTCCCTGGTCTACCAGAGATCGTCGCATCGAAGAATGGGACGGTGTCAGGTGGTCGTCGTTTCGTTTTCCACGCGAATTTATGGGGAATACAGACGAGCCGAGCCGAGCCGAGCCGAGCCGAAGAGGATCGAGTCGCGCGCGCGAAAATAATTTTAATCGAGCGAACTATAATTACACGCGCGCGTCGCGGCCGAAGTCACGATTCACGAAATGCCGGGGTGTCGGAAGCACGTGCTGCTCTTTCTGCTCTTTCAGCAGCTTGGAACGCTGCCAGTATCGCCCCGAGGCCCTTTATTTTCTTCTGTTTCCGTTTTCGTTGCCATCCGTCCCTCTTACTCGCGCCCGTTGCTGTTGTCCGGTACCGGCGGTTTGCCCGCGAGCTCGTCAGCATAATCGAGCCCCGCTTTTGCCCGCCAGACAGTCCGTCTCTTACGCGGAATCGTCTCGCGCGGCCTGCGTCGCAGACGAAAAATCGCGAAACAGCGGCCGGTTGCCAATTTCTCGTTACTAAAGTGCAGGTGTTCTGGCAAACGCCCATTTTTACTAATAAATTTCGACCCTTCACTTCATAATAATAGGCTACCTTTATTGGGGAGATCTAAAATTAAATGTTTCTCTATTAGTGTGATGGGTATTATTTCTTCAATCGTATATTTAATTTTAAAGTTAAGTGTGAGGTTGGAAGGAATAAATTGTAATTTTGTAATTAAGGAATATTTAAAGGGTGAATGGTAGTAACTTGATTTGAAGAATTTAAAGATAAACATATTATTATACATATTATAGATATATGGAGTTAGTTAATTTGAAAATGGCTTATGTTCATTAAAAAAAGAGAAAAAACTGTTAAAAAATAAAAAGATATAGAATTGGAATTGTTGCGACAATGAAATCGATTTTTTTGAAAAATAGATTTAAGCTCTTTTCAAAATAAACGATTCATATGGACAACATACGAAGTTAGAGGTAACATTTATGAAATTTGAAATCTATCAAAATGAGATCAATCAATTTTCTACAATCCACTTATTATTCATTGCTCCAATTTAGTAAAGATAAAACAATTCCAAACCGTTCAAAACAATGTGATTATTACGCAAAACTTTGTTGAATAGATAAAGGGAATTGAATTTCACTGCATGGACAGAATTCACTACGTAAAGGTTAATAATTCAATGAATATCTACCTCATGTAACAATGAATTACGCTGTGGGGCGAATGAAAATTACTACGTGCGTTTTAATTGCATTTAATCATGGATTTTTGAAAATTCGCGGTCGTGCGGGCGCAGCTGGCGGTCAGCGCTTTTCGCGGGCGAAACTCGCTTAATTAGTTGCTCGAACAACGCGAATAGAACGGTTCACGGAACCGGACGTGCAAGCGCCGCGCCGCGCGCCTCTGATGCGGAGGAACGAACCACCGCCACTCTCGGAAGCCGGTTCATTAGGTTTCTGGGGTATTTGCGCGACGAGAATATTTGGCGATGATTAAGAACCGGCCTGACGCTTATTATTCTGTGACGGCCGACTCGTTACGGAGGTCTTCACGCTACAAAGGCAAATACAAATTAGCATGTGGATCGCTGTGTCTGGATTACCGCTCCCGAAACGGCTTGCGAATCATTAACGGGGTCGTTGAAACCACTCAATTTAAGATGAAGCAGCGGTAATTGGAGCAATTCGAAAAACTGGATATTTCGAGTTTGTCGAATTCCGTTCCTTTTTCGGAATTCTCTGAGCGTTGTCGATGAATTTGTAATTGTACTTAAAACTACCAGGAAACAGGTATTATCATAGCAATATATGTGCAATTATTGCCTCCTTATACGTTTAATCGTTAACTTTCGCAGAACAACTATTAAAGTCGCTTAAGGAAGCATGATTTTTAACCACACTTCGATCATACATGAAGATAGTTTATTTCCTTAAGCACAGCATTCTACTTTGCGACAAAAAGATTAATCTTTTGCTTACGATTCGTGTCGTTTCTGAAAATAGTTCACTGTATCAATATTTTCCAACTTTATTATGTACAGAGATTTCTCAAAAAATATCCTGTATTTTTGGAAACCGTCCGGGAGAATTGAAACTCGAATGTAACACTAAGAATACTAAAAATACAGTTGTGTAAAAAGAGAATGATAAAGGAATGAGACAAGTTGAAGGATCGGGTTGAGATTGTAAGATATTGAAAAAAGTTGAAGTTATGACACACGGTCACCCCGGCTATTCGTCATGCATAATTTATTGTCTGGCGTAACAGAGTAGAAACTTTGCCACTGGTGAATTATGATCTCTGAAAAAGATTGTTTTATACCCGGTGCCAAATATCCATCAGTTTGATAATCCCGGCGTCAAAGTGAACTAATATTACGCGGCGAAGTATTCCTAGAACGTTACTTCAGTGTTTTATTGAATTCTGCTGGTAATGGAGTCCAGACGAATATTCCGCGAAAGAGTAACAGACGAAAGGAAAATTTGGGACGGCAATGATTATTTAAACTAACTAGATGTTGTAACCCCGTTGTACGAGACGTCCTAGTTTGCCGCGACCTTACGGAGCGCATGCGGTCATGACTTACAAGATTCGCCGGAGCGAAAAGTAGAATGCATACACACGCTCGTAGACGAGCGTAAAAGCCAACACACTTCTCTTGACGTGCGAGCGTATTTCTTCAGGTGTTGTGATAAAGAAATATTCCTGACCGTTTGAAGATTTCTGTTTACAGGATTTATTAAAACAACGATAAATCTCTACCGAAATTATTAAATTCGCCGAAAATCTCCTTTCTTCCATTCGAAATCGTAGGAAAAACAACACTGCAGAATGTAATGGAATTAGCCAAAACACTGAACACAGAATTCAGTTGAATTACAATTTCTCAACAATTTTTTAATCATTCCTCTGTAACTCCCTGGCACATAAATTGAACATTTCCGAATACTTTATTATTCCCAAGAAAATTCGATTAATCTAGAAATCATTTTGAAAATAGGAGAATTACATTACCTAGTTCTTAAAAGAAGACTCTTCTATACAGCTCCGAAAGAAGTCATCACTTAATGATTCGAAGCTTAACAGTCCACTCGGTCAACGCGTAAACCCTCGAATCATTCACCCACAAAATCATAATTTTACGGGCCTAACTTTCAATAAGTTACCACGTTCCCTTCATATATCATTCGTTTTACACGAAGATTTCGAGAAACTGTCATGACGCAACAGATTTCAATCCGAAATGCTGGACATCAACGAGAATGACGCATTGTCGGCGTTGCTACAAAGTTACCCATATTTCACCGTGAAAATACACGAAGGCGTGCGTCGGGAACGCAGCGTTGATTTTTCATTGCAACGATCGTACACAGGGAAAGTGGGTGAAGGCTTCTTCTTTGGGTAACTACCACGGTACGCCGGATTCTTTTCATGCGTGTTTCCGTGTGCATGATCACGCGAGATTATTATTGTAGCTTAGGGATGTTTACCTTTCTGATTTATTTCCGGCAGAAGTTCGTGTCCTTCTGTTCCCCGCGATGGATTGTAATCTAAGCAACCTTCGACCCACTTTCGGCCTCTATCGACGTTTTCCGATAAACAGCCATTCGTTTTCGCGGGCCACTATTTTCAGTCACGGTGTCAAGTCCTCCAAGGCCTCCCGTAACGTGCACCGAGGGCTCTTTCATGGCTCCGGACTCCGTTTCGCTGCGATTTCCGCCGTGGACGCAACCCACCCTCTATCGACGCTGATAAACGATGTTGAACTTGACGACTCTGATCTTCTCGCTTTTCTTTTTCGTTACGTGGCTGGACGATAGGCTCCCGCCGGGCTTCCGTTACGTTCGTTTTACAAATAGCCGACCTTGTTAGGAGGATGTCATTAAATTTAGATTTTGAAGGCCCGATTGTGAACTCTCAGGCGGAACTTCGAGGCATCCGACCATGCATCAATGCTATCGCTTTGCTGGGTTTCTTTTTGGTACTTTTGGAAGAGACTAAGACGCCGGGATTCATTTGACTTTTTTTTATATGAATTTTATATATTTGAAGAGCGTAGTGGGATGAGATCTTTATGGAAGCTTATAAAGTTATAAAGTTTTAGATACTTGTGATTATGCTTGTATTAACAGAATTGTGTGTTTTATTTGTTTTTAGAGTTTAGTACGTGTTTCTTAACATTCGAAAAATTAATTGAAGATTGTTGTATCACAACATATAAACAGGAGTTACCAAGTTTTCTCCTGTTGTAGGTCTTATTTGATTTGTATTTAAATTATGGAAGTTTATGTAAATTTATGTGCTTGAGAGGAGAATAACAAAAGTAGGAATTAATCTTTAATCTTTTTTCTATGAATAGACTTCATTAGTTGCGCGAGAAAAAACAGTTTTTCATTTAGTAACAATAATCCATCTTTTCATCGTGGACATGTATAAATGAAAATACTTTTGTAATCTATATCTAGTGCGAAGAAATGAATTGATGAATATGAATATGTAATAAGTAAAATGGTAATATCCGTGCAATTTTTAACCCTTGGAACATGAATATTTACGACACAATCAAACGCAATAATAAATTAAATAATATTCTCTTTGGTGAACAGGTGAAATATGACTGTGTTCATGCAATCGAGCACGTTTCACTCCAATTTATCAGGACCTTGTTTTTAAACGATAGAATTACGTATAGCGTAGGAAATTGTTTGGGGGTGTCGTGCCTACGTGACTGGTCTTTCAAGTACGAGTGCCTAATCGCTTTTTGCTTGATCTTCGACTGAAGACTTTGTGACGGTATCTCCGAACCACCGGCCTTTTGTCATCCTTCTAACGTCGAACAGATGATAATAAGAGATAGTCTCGTTACCAGACCTAACCCAGCGTTGATGGCACGTACGACGTTCGTTGTGTATGCAATTAGTCACTTAGAAGATGATTCTGTTCTTGACATTTAAAGAATTGATTTTAATTAAATGACAAGGCAGGAAGCAGATATGTATTTCAATAAAAATTCTGAATGGAAGAGAAGTATAATATGTTTTCTACATTCTGAATGATATTTTTGATTAACATTGCTATTGATCGTTGCGAATGTTCAAATATAATCTCAATTTACTTTGTTCATTATATGTTACATCCCAAAAATTCCGAAAAAGTGAAATATTACAAGGTCACTTGTTCTTTTAGAAATTAAATGGTAGGCAATGTGATTAAAATAAATCAATTTGAAATCAATTACGTCAGTAGTACTGCTCTTTGAAATGTGGATAACAATTGATTTATCATTTTCTAATTGTATTATTATAATATTTTACTTCATCTGATATTTTTCATTTTTAACCTCATATTCATTTAATTGTGTTGTGTTTTCAATTTTTATACATCGCGATATTAATGTTTACAAAACTGTTGTTTCACCATGATATTGCAATTTCAAATTGAAGAAACTATTTAGCAGAAGAAACCCAGGTGATTTTATTAATCTTTTTAAACGAGTACCAATGCCGACTTACATTTTGAGAAATCAGTGTACGAAAGTATTTCACAAAATTCTTCATTAAAGGTTTCGTTAAAGAAAAGCAAGTTTCTGTACATAAAGAAAGAACGACGCGTTTTGCAGTCAAGGATTTCAGACGTAAATATTTGAGAATTGTAAAGCGATAAAAGTCGCGCGATAGAAAGATGGCCTCGTCATCGTCGATTCAGTTCGTATCAGTTAAACAGAGCCACGATACCGGACCGCGTGTACCGCGGATATGATGTACCAATCAATTTCGTGCCGTTACAACTGGTTCGTAATGACAAACGATGTCGTTACATCTATCTGATTACACGGGGAGAACGTACCATCGCGCGGCTACAACCCGAGAAGCGGTAGGGAACAGTCACGTGAGTTCCGTTCACGTGACGTTTCTTTCTCTCCACGGTCCCCAGCGTTCATGTCACTGTCAAGGAAAATCGTATAGAATTGTTTGTCCTTCCTTTCTTAATGTTAACGTATCTTCCATCTTCGTGCAGACTCAGGAGTACCTGCACTTTTATTTGGTTGCACCTCGTGAAATTGCTTTTCGTGCGTTACGGAGCAGTATTTGTTTGGCAGTGTTTCCTGTAATGCCTATACGAGATATTTTATGAACAATAAACACAATTATAAAAATTGATAAAATGATTCACATATATCATTGTAATTATTTGTAACTATATATTAATTCAATTAATACTTTCGCACCACAATAATTCAATAAATCCAATTAACATATTAAATGAATTATTTAATACCAACATTCCGCAACATTAATCGATTGTTAATCAACACAATAAACAAACAATATACAGACACAACAATCAACACACATTTTCCAACCCTACTTTTAAATCTTTCCCGAAGCTCGCAAGCGATTCACAAGCGAAGCATCTCAAAACATAACACGAGAAGCACAATCTCAATTGTGCTAGACGAGAAATCCGAAGCGTAACGTGAAGAAGAAGATGATCGGGAAACGGAAACACGAAGACAACAAATCACGGCGGACGGTGAAAGATTAGAAGACCCCTTCACCTTTTCATCCCGCTGTTTGCGATGAGTAAAAACTATACCGCGAAGAAAAGAAAGAAGGTTATATCCACCCGCTGCTCGGGGGAAGGTTCTAAATTAACAAAGATCAAAGTGTCCAGCTGAAAAAGAGCAGCTGCGGACCGCTCGAACGGGCAGAAAACGATCTAGAGAAGAAACAGGAACGTGGCCGATTCGCGTGGCCGTTTCCTCGAAACGTTCCACTTTCCCCCATTACAATTTCATCCCACGAATCTCGGGGTTCGCGGCCGCGGAGCGTGGCCATCGAGAAATAGAGCGGCGGGCCCATCGATTCGTCATATCTACCTAGGCTTGTCTTTCATGGCGATTTCTCGTCGCCGCGTACGAGCAAAATCGAACGGAAATATATACCGGCGCTGTTCGCCGCTTCTATTTCGGTGCTGTCGGCCAGCATCTGTTCCTCGTTTCTTCGGCATCGTCGCCGCGAAACGGATCCGCCGCTCTCCGGCTTCTATATAAATTTTCCGCGATTTTTTTCTCGAACACACCCGGAAGAGGGGACCGACGACGACGATTCGTGAATTTAATCTCCGGGAAACTGGGTTACGCTTGTCTTCGCGATTCCAAGAATCGCCGCGGTTATTTAACTGTCCCACCCCTTTGGATCGGTTTTCTTACCATTTTCTTGCGGGTAAATGTGTCACGAGTATACACATTTATATTCATCCGTCCTATTAAAAAATATTTTTGGTGTTCTTGGTGTTCTTGATATTCTTGATATTCTTGATGTTTTTGATGTTTTTTATATTCTTAATATTCTTGACATTTTTTGTGAAAAGGTAACTTTAACCTCTGGACCTATGATTTATTTTTTAATCACGATCAGTAAAACTACTTTATCATTACTAATTGAATAGAAAATTAAAAGGATTTCACACTTATTCTACGTCTATGTTTACTCCAAAGGTTAATAATTGATAACAGAAAAGTAATATTTAATTTATTTTTGAGAAAAATAAATAATACTTAGATTTGTCGAATTCAATTAAAAATTTTTGTCACGAATCCGACACGATATGGTATTGTGTCTTGTTTTCTGTGATAAAAATATTTTCTTTACAAATTTTCTAATGCCATTAATTCCTTGTTTAACAAGAATCATTCTCTGTTCAATTAAACGATGGGCTTTACTACACAATTACATAATATACAATTAAATAACATTTTGTTACATCAATATTATTAATCATAGGAAAAACGCGTACGAACATTTCCTCACTAAATGAACTTTCATAAAAACGCATCATCGCGTTACTTATTAAGCTTCGCTATCGACAGACCACCATCAGATCAACATTACCATCAGTATTACCATCATTACCATCCATTCTCAATAATAATCACCTAATCCCTCCGCAATATCCGCGGTTCATTAACATACAACAAACTAACTTATCATCCTCACGATCTGACAGACTCTTGCTCCTCCGACACTCGTTCAAGACCCACTAGCGGCAATAAAAACGGTAAGCCCACACCAGCTGTCTATGCGCGGCAACCTCTTCCCAGTAATTATTTCAAACAACGACGAAAGGGGTTACGATCGAAACGTAGAAGAAACTTGACCGTTCTCGTTCGGCCAGCCCGTTCTTAACTCTTTACTCTATAATGATGAGTGAGACTCATTAGAGATATCCATATTAATTTACAAAAGAATCCGCGTTCCCCAGGATTAAAGCGACTATTTTGCAATTTTCAATATTTCGCTTTCAAAGTTGATATGTAGTTACAATATATGGAGCATTTTTACACGTTCCTTGAAAGTATTCATAGGAATATTAGTTAATCTGGCTCGGTCACAAAGAAAATCGAATGGCAAGAGGTTAAGCTGATTAAGCCGTCCTCGAGACAGAGACTTCCATCCGTGTCCGATCGGTCGCGAATAATTTTCTCCCTTCCCCTTTCCGTCGATCCTCGTCTGGCCGTGTTTCTTTTTGGTCCCACGCGCGGTTCTCGCGCCGCGACAAAGTAATCTCGCCGAGATAAATTATTCGACGCGCGGCGAAAATGCAAATTCGTCCCGGTGGGCGAGGGCGGCAATTTATACGCAGCCCGCCGGATACTTTGCTGGCACTTAAGTGGCCAATCTCTTTCGCGAATACGCGAGGGCGCGAGCGAGCCCGCGTGCACGCACCGGCACCACTAATTTATGCGGTTGCGTTTTCGCGGTATCCCGCGCCACCGACGCCCTCAGACGCACAGGCTCCGACGCCCTCGGACACCAGACACCGGAAACTTTTACCAAAGTCTCCTTCGACCTTGTAGAACCGAAGACCGTCGTGAACTTTTGGAGAGGAACACGTGTTCATTGAGGGTTCTTCTTCGCAGTTGAACTGCGAACATTTGCGAGGATTGTTTGTTAACCCCTTGCCCTGTGATTTGTTCACCAATCGCGCTCAATAGAGATATTTTATTGTTCGCAGTTCATTAGAAAAAGAAAATAATTGTACACTTATTATATATCTACGTTTGCTCAGAAGCATTGTTTAAATTTTATTTGAAATCTTCACGAGTCTGCCAGGATATTGTAAGTCAAGGGATTAATGAATCCTTTGGATTTTAGAAAGAATAGATTATAGTGATTAATTTTTGAATCCAACAAGTGTTTGGTAAGACATCTTTACGACGAAGTGCGAATTTTTAGGTAGGTAGGGTTGGCGGACTAATTTGTAGATATTTGGCTTGGAATAAAATTTCTTCAGCTTGTCGAGGAGAAACGCAATAATAAAATAAAACCCATTATGTAACTTTCTGATACCATGCTTCTTTCCGTCAATATTTCTCGATCAAACTTCCATGGGATTTTTATTACATGCGAGTGGAGTGAAGGAAAAACACATAGTATACCTGTACTAGAAGGTTCAAGACAATTCTATCATCTGAAACCAGCTAGCACGATCCTACTCTGCAAACAGGTACACACACGTACATACATCTGTCTTACTAAAACATCTACCAAACGATCAGTTGTCGATGGAACGCGCCGAAGAAACGAAAAGGGAATCGGAAAGAGGCCAATAAAACAGATATGAAAGAAACCTCAAAGAGCGTCATGCTTCCTTATTAGTGGAGGTTCCGCTAGTAAGACCGCGGCCGTGATACACCTTTTGCCCGCGACTCGAAAGAATCCGAGGTCCAAAAGCGACGGGCTGTGGAACGCGTCACCGACTGCGCTCGTTCATCAAAATGACGTCGATGGAAGCTCGATCGCCTTACGCGATACTGGCGCACCCGCGGTAATCCGGCGTCCACCGCTGAGCGCCAGCCCGACACCTCGGGGGCAAACGAAAACATGACGGCCCCGGTCGGTGCACCACTTCTTTCCAGAGTCATATGAGTAACACGCACCCTTGAAAGTCTCGAAAGTCACGTGACACTCTAGACGCCGTCAGCCTTTAAGGCTACTTGGAAACGGACTCTAGTCTTGAAAATACTCGGCCTCGGGTCTGGCTTTAGCGGTGTCTGACGTCACGCGCGATCGGGATAGAAGACGAACCATTCGGGTACCCACCTATGATGCTCTTCAGTCTCAAGTGGATAGTATCGTGTCCTTATCCGACACGGATAACACATTACTTTTTTCCCCCTTTCGAGAATTCACGCAGTGGCTTGTTAACGCCGGTTTTTAAAGTTTATCTTCTTTGGAGATTCAGATTTTGGAAGGAGTTCGTTGACTTTTTATTATATATATGTACGGGGAATATAAAATTTTAATGTCGATGTAATTAAATTGTAGGTTTTTGTGAAGTAGTTTGGAAATATTGGGTTTACAGAGTTTAGCTCTTTCATTGCGGGTTGTGTTTTCGTGACACTGACGGAAGAACTATTTCAAATGTCAATGTTTAGTTTGTTATGTTTGGTGAGTAATTCTATTGATTTGTAAAAAGTGAGAAGTAATTATGTTTAAAGATATAACTTTTCTTTTCATGTCAATTAAATTTGTTACTTAATATTCATTTCATATTTATGTATAATTATATTGCATTAAGAAAAAGGATGATCGAAGTCATCAAGGGACACTTTTCATAAGAATGGATTTCAAGATGAAAAAGTTTCCTGTTCAGATTTATGGCTACTTGTCAAGCTGACAACTTGTTGTGATAATTAGTTATTTAAGTATTATCTCATCTGCCTTTTCTAAGAAACTCTTTTCGCAAGAAGTGTCAGCGATGCATGAAATTCGAAGAGTTCGCTTTTAAAGTGACAGTTCGATGAGTATTTCTTGTCTGTCCCGTTAAAATTATTAATAGAATTCTATTTTGCGAATATTAATTAGTTAACTGCCAGGGGAGGCATCGTGCATGAGGATTTCTGCGAGTCGCCGCGTCTTCCTCTCGTAGAAACAACAGGGGGTTATTTCGGGCGATGACATTGAGCTCTGGCGAAAAATGAAAAAGTGAAAACCGGGAGGACGGTTCTACGACACACGAGCTGCGTCGTAACGAGAAACCTTACTACTATATTCGTCGAAACGAATTACTTTGGGCATCGAATTAACGCAGTCACTGTAGCCCACGAGCACCTGCACACTTCTTAAGAAAAACTTATATTTTTGTTGCTTCGCCAAAACGTTTCAATTAAATTTTATCGCCATTCGCGCAAGATAAAATTTAAAATACGATTTCCATTAAACTTTCTTGTATGTTCATAAAATTCACGTTCCCTATCAATTGTCTCCTTAATTATTTAAGAAAAATTATTTGTTACCTTGAGAATGCTTAATCTAATCTATTAAATTTCTAAGTAATTTAACATTTGCGTTTAATATCCGTTGTTTCCTTGAAAAGTCTCAATTCTAAAATTCTTCGACGCACAAAGGATACCAGTTCTCGACAACCTAGGTCATAATTTTATTCATAATCACTATAAGAAGAACATAATATGACTGCCTCGTAAGGAATACCAAATTTTGATGAAAAGGCTTCGGCTAAGATTGAAGAGGCTAACCCCCGTGTTGGAAACGGGAATTGCGACACAGTGGCGGATCAATTACGTAAAACATGGTGCGCACGTGGGGTATCGAGTGTTCAGAAGATGTCCGGCTTCTTCGGGTTAACAGAATACTGTGGCGGGCTTCACACAGTAAGCAAAGACCGTTTTTTTCATAAATCTTAGAGCGTGGCAGGGGTTAAAATGAAATTAAAAATATGAACATAAGCTGGATAACAAGTAAGGTGTATACCAGAAAACATACAGTGATACAAATTTAACTTTTATCAGCCACCTTTGCCACAAACCCTACTTAAGATAAAACGTAAAATTTAATTATAAATACTTTTGTTAAACGATAAATACAGAGATTATAAACGTCCAAATTAATTTTAATTAAATAGTTATCTATTTAGAAAAATCAATAATGCTATCAGTAAATTAACTCCAACCCAAATCGAACAATAATATAAATAAAATGTACTTAACCGCTTGTCATATAATGATACTCATGGTGACGATTTTTAAAATACTTTGATAAAGGTTAATATTATTTATTATACACAGAGAGAGGTGAAAAACTATTTTACTATCCTTAATATTTTCATCTAAAAAATACATTTACAAATGCAATGAGTATAAGATATTGTTTTCACGTAAACTATCGACAGTAATAATACTTAGACACTTCGTCGCAAAGAAGATTGTACAGGATTAACGATGCATTCGAATAAAATAAAAGTGTAAATAATTATAGTTTTCGTGTCGTCTTTTCAGGGACCTAGCCTTTTCGGGTGTTCGTTTTCAAGTTCCTCTGCCGAACTCCAGATCTCAGGCCGAATTAAACGTTTCCTCTCCGCCACGCCTTCGGAATTACGGGCCGTCGCGATTTCCTAGGTTCGAGCACCTCTACAGATTTGGCAGCGCGCCAAAGTGGTCGCGTCACGGTTTCGCGTACGAAAATCCAAAAGGTCCTCGACGCCGTTATACCGAGAAACCCGTTCGGTTCACCGGTACACGTGGTCTCCTCTTACGAAAATATTGGACGGAATATTTTTATAACCTGTTGTAATGTTTTTATACCGCCCGAAGAAAGCGATAGCACCACGCACGCCACGCGCTGAATCATGGGACTAGTTGCCAAGGAGAGAGCGTTATTCCGATTTTACTACTGTACATTCATATGTTTATATTTTCTAAAGAGGTTTAATGCTGTTGTATTCTTCGGATGAATAAGATCCTTTTCTTCTGCGAGCAATAAAATAATAATGGGCGAAATTTATAGGGCAATCGGATACAGTAGATCTTTCTATAGACGCACCAATCAGTGAAAGTAAGGGTGACAGAGTGGGAAGAGTGCGTGGACAGGAAAGAGGACAATGGGTTTTGGTATTTATTCCAAACGTTGCAGTATAGCGTTTAACCTTGTAATTTATTTGCACCCTGTAGCGAGGTTACAATACATTAGAATTTTACTTTGTCAATTTTTCGTTGCCACGTGGACGGCTGAACTTTTAGAGCTGAATTTGAAAATAAATCGAGTTAATATTGTTGGGTGTAAACTTGTATTTATTTTTAGAGAAATTAATGAAAGTAATTTATAGCGGTAGAATTCAACGTTTTATATTTATTTTATTTACTATTATTATAATAAGATTTACTTTTTACAATCTTTTACAATCTTGTGGTACTTTTTAAAACAATTTCCAACGGACAATAACAAATTTGTATTGTCATATCCAGCATAACTTACGAGTGAAAAGGGTTAATACAGCTACATGGATGTCGAACTCTTAAACGCTATGTTGTTTAAATAATTATTTACTTGAAATTTTCAATTCTGGAGGCTAAAATAATGTCAACATATCATTATCCATTCTCAAAGGGTTAATTACAATTTTCTTTAATTTCTCTATAGAAGTAGCGAACATTTTCTTGCAAAAATGATATACACAATATTTTTATTATCTATTTAACACATTTGTATTTTACCATTCTCAACAAAATGAGAAATACTGTGCCAAGACCAACCCCATATAGTATCCACCATTGAGCATATATCAGCCAAATCGAATTCCATTACATCAAGTTCGAAACCGACGTCAACTATTAGTTCGCTGACAGCGTAAAGACAAAATGTACGCGTCGAAGTTGCAACTTCGTGTACGTCATCCGTGGAACGTTTCCTCAATATCGCCGGCCACCAATGAAGAATACGAGAGAGGCCGGTTCCTGGAAGATCGGGGTGCTTCCATCGAAATGCATTACAGAACGCTGACTGCACGCTGCACTCGGCGATTCCATTTGGGCAACAGTAATTTACCAGAATGGCACATGGGCTGACGAACGTGTGCGCTTTGTGCACAGCACCGCGAAACGGTGGACGGTTGCGGACGGTTTATCCAGGTGCAGCGGGGGCGCTGGACACGTTTTCGGAATTGGCTCACCCCCAACAGATGCGTCAAAGACGCACTGACAAAGACGCGCCACCCTTTTCCATCGGCGACATCACCCCACTAATGCTGGCACGCGACCAAAGCCTTACATGGCTGTTTTCGGGGAAACTGCCAGCCAAATTAGAGCGAACGCGAGATTACGGGTGTACTGACCTAGGAAATTCGAAGGAAGTGTTCCGTTGGCATTGGTCGAGGTTTTCACCGTTACCATTAACTGTAATTGAACTGCCGATTTTATGACTTTATTATATATAGATAATAGTCGATGAGAAAGTCCAGTCTGACAGGATATTCGACTTTATTCCAATATCTATTTACCACAATAACCATAATTATTCATAATATCATAATTATGTTGTTCATAAGCATCACTTTAGTACTTCCTAAACGCTCCTAAATGAATGATTCAAGTGCCGCATTATATTATATTTGAATTAAGTAAGGTCGATGCAACTTTCATGATAAACGCTATAGGATACAGGATTAAGATACACGATTTCAAGATTGTTTTATATTGTTTTTGTTTCGGTTTCGGTTCATTAAATGTCTTCGTAGAATACGTGTTTTCTTGTTTAATTTTAAATTTAATATTGCAATGTACTGATTTGAAGAAACTTAGGATATTGATAGGGTTAATTTTGTAGTAAATGAAATGTAATTCTGAAAGGGTTTACTGTATTTTTTGAAAGAATGAAAATAGAGATGCGAATTTGCATTGAATTATAGAAAATTAAGGAGAGATACTTTCTTTTCCTGGTATAGACTGTGAGACTTTCAATAATACAATAGAAATCGAAACATTCAAGCACGAACGCGAATAAGATTTATATCTGGAGTCGAGCCCACAAATCAACAGCAGACGCCACAGCAAAATGGTAATCTCATCGACCACGAAACGACTGCACGAAAGAATCACATATTCGTAATGGTATTTTTACATAACTAATTTTATATCATTATCCCTTCTACGAGGATCATCTTCGTTCGAAGATAGCTCGTTGTTCAAGCTGAAAGTTTAGCGAAAGTGACGACAGAAATTATTGTAGTCGAGAGAGATGTTATTACGTTCGTCTGGGAAACTGGCCTTTCAACGAAATCCTTAAACATGTTGTTTAAAAAGTAAGGATAGATCGCCTGTCTAAAAAGGCTTGTACATGTTACCATTTATCGTACAACGAGTTGTACGACTTTATTTCATATGAAATGTTCGAATGAACATTGTGACGAGTGTGTGGTTCTCGCACGACACGATCGTGTTCGACTGCACTACAATTCCATCATAAATGTACCCTGATATGTTGCGATTTATCGTACGAAGAATCACAACGATTGATCAAAACAACTTATCTTACGACGTTTTCACTGAATATGTCTTAATCTGTAAAAAAATGAATCTTATTAAATATCATACAAATTCTTTTTTATATAAAATACGTAGCCTTAATAATGTAATTATACTAATATTCAAATTAGTCCACCGCATATGTTCAAAAACATAAAAATTCACAATGATCGACATTAATTTTTCACAGATTACGAGTTAAATCTAAAACTCACTCTGAACAAACTCACTCTCCTCATCATGTAAATAACCATAATATCAAATAACGCGAAGCAGTTTCGAACACGAATAAAACCGCTTATTCCCTATGTTCGACGCATTCGAGAACACTAAACCGCATAAAGCCCGTACGAAAGTGTTCCATAAAATAAAAGAAATTATTCCTCACACGAAAAAAGGAAGGTACTTACATATACCGGACTCTTTTACGATAGCGGCAGAGTTTCTCTCTCGTGTTCTGGTTCGTTTAACGTCTCTATTCGAAGTTCAAATCGTAGAAGAATATCATTCCGGGCGATCGCCGCGCGACTGTACACGTCGCAATCCGTCGTACATGCGATATCGCGGCACGACAGATGTTATGGCAGAAGCATAACGCAGTCAAACACGATCGCGACGTACACGACCGGCCCATAGACGTTACGATTATGGTCCCGAACGGCTTCAAACAAAGTTGTACAATCGGTCGTACGATAAATCGCAGTCTCCTTTAATCCCGGCTGGAAGGAAAGGAGACGAACTTCCACGAAAATACCTTCAGGCCAGTAGGTGGGCTCCGAATAGTCTTCCTTTGAATCCTCCTCGCGATGAAAATCGCGTGTCATGCTGCGTAATCAATGGCCTACGAAGCGAATATAAATCTCGGGCCCGGCGAACGAACGTTTGCCAGAAACGCGGAAATCATCGGCGGTCGTTCGAGATTTGTTATCTTAATTCCCGCTGGCCGCGATGGCCACCGTGCGTCCCCGCGAATCGGTGAAAATTAAACGGGCTAGCTTATTAATTCCTGGATTATTAAAATTCCAGGGTGTATCGTTAGAGAAATTTACGAGCCGTCCCCGTTCGCGGAAATCGTCTTACTTCCCGGGGAAATTAACTTCTATTTTCGATTCCCTTCGAACTATACACGCGCTATACGTCTTGCGCGATATTATCGGGATGACACTCGCGAAAATTGCACGTGAAACGCGGTGTGCATCGTTGCCGGTACGCCTAGGCTTGAAGATAATTAACACGTCGACTGCCAGGAAAAACATCAGTGTTTTATGTGTATCAATTATTCTTTCTGTGGCGAAGAGAAAGAGGAATTATTGTGATTCTTACGGTACATTATTATCTAGTTATTTACGATACTGGTTGGTTTTATTCGATATTAGTTATATTAGAAGTTATAATTATTTTCTTGTAATTTAGAAGCTTCGATCATTGGTGAAGTCAACGTGTTACTCAGATTATATGAAGGTTACTAGTGTTTTTCTGTTGTTCGGAATATGGTGTATGGTCAATTTTGTGGAAGGGATTAGAAAATGGGATTAGAAGATTTGGTTATTATATATTGTATTAGACACGAAGAGATATCAATTGTTCATATCTCGTTTTCTATTTTCATGCTTTCTTTTATCGATGATTTTAAATTAAAATTTTTTTCAATTTGTGTTGACTGTTTCTTATTTTAGAGAGAGAGAGAGAGAGTATTATCGATTCTTTTGAAATAATATTATTAATTTGGAGATTATATGAACTGGTTGACAGATGATCAGTATTGCTCTTTTTAGAAGTTACTTTATTGGATTCTAATAGTGATTTTTCATAAGTTCAATGACCCACAATTTGAAGTGCTGCAAGATTTCTACCACACTTTTGAAGAACTCTTCAGGAAATAAAATGAACGCCGGTAGTACGTGATAAACATCTTGAAATCGAATTAAAAGAAGCTTCAGTTTCTGTTAACTCAAACAGTTATTTCAGTCTCCAATTTTAGCGCTTAGAGACTTCGAAATAGCTCAAATTGTGGGTCACTGAACTTCGAAGAGCAACATATCAATTTTAATTTACAGGGCTCCGTAATGGTTCTTTTGATCCTCATACTTGTAAACACTCTATAAACGTCAGAAATTTGTGTAATCTTTAGCTTACCTTTTAATTACGTTATAATATTACCCAGACATAACAACTTGCAATATAACATGCTCTACATAGTATTCCAGGAAAGATATCAAGCAATTATTTATCAAGGCCTCAAAATCAAGTAATACATTAAACCAGCATGCTAAATAGCCAGTAAAAATTCCCATAAAAAGAAATCAAATTATTTCAGAAACAACCATGATACCACCGTGCAACTCGAAAAAAATTCCCTTCCATAATTTTTTCATTCAACACACATTAACTTAACAAAAAGTACTCACATCCTGCTATACACCAATTATACAACAAAAACATAACACTTATCGATAACAGTAAACACGTATCACGTTAAAGAACTTTCTATTTCCTAAATGAAAATTACCATCAGCACACGAAAGCAGCAAAAGTACGTTTCAACGATCGCCTGAAAAGAGAGCCGAGCGTATTGTGTGTGCGCGGACAACGGGAAGGTCTCGGCTCTGTCCACGATCAGAATAATCCCGCCGCGAAAATACGCTTCCGAGTATCGTGGAAATGGTAGAGAAGAGAAGAGGCATAATTAATGAGAAGGGGAGACATAGTTTCAAAGGCCCGATTCCGCGAAACCGTGTCCTGTCCCCTCGCGATCGTGGTAGGTGGGCCGCGAACAGCCGCGGATGGATCCCCGTCGAGATGAAAACGGATGCATGGATATTGCACTTTCCGCCACGGAATATCAGTCTTCCCCGCGAAGCGTCGGCCGCTTCTGACTGCTCGTACCGTGGCCGTCTGGCCGCTGATGGAGCGAGAAATTCGCGCGGACGTGCTCAGCGGCTGTCGAGGCGTCTCTCGAGGCGAAGAGGCGACCGCTTCTTGGAGGTCGATCGGATCTGTCCCGATTCGCCGGCCGGCTCTCGCGCGACGTTGATATCGCGATGATCATTAGACCTGATATATCGAATCGCGTTCACGTCGATCCCTCTCGCTCCGCGTGCATCCTCGACGGGCTTCCTCCTTCCGTTCCCCTTCGACCCCTCGGATCGTTATACTCGCGCCCGCACCGGCCACGTTGTTTGTCATTTTACGGAGAACGATTGCCGTTTATTTTCATTTTTCACAATTCCCGCTACCGTTTGGATCGGCAAGTCATGGAACAACAGGAAATCGCTATTTCCGGTGATTTATTGACTCCGCTACTACGGCAGCTACTCGACTTCAGAGAAAACGACCGGAATAGTTGTTCAACGGAGTTTCGCTGGATTATTGAGTAAGCGGGAGGCTTGTGTCACTGGGATAATCGGGAAATGGTGAGGAGATTTTGTACTTCTGAGATTCGGCGGAAATTGTGTTCTTGAAATGTATTTTCTCGCGGTCTGATCGATAGTCTGGTGATTTTATAGGTTCACGGCGTTTGCGTGTTAAACTTTTCGGAGCTTTTCCATCTTGACAAAATATTTTAGAAATGAAAATTGGACGCACAAGCATGTTTCACATATAATTTAATTTATCGAAATTTAAGGTGATAAAGTTCAATAGAATCTTTCACTAAAAAATGAAATGTCTACTTCCAATTTTAATAAATAACTGTATATAAATTTACATTTATATAAATCTTCTCACACAAATGGAAACAATGAAATCTACGGTACCTCTTGAATATCTTAATTTCCTCTCGAGTGTTGACGATAGAAATGAACTCGACGACGAGTCTATATTCGCATGTAAGGTATAAAGTCCCAGCATCGATCGCCTCGGACGGATCCATCGTTCAGCGCACGTTCGAGTCGCAACAGCCAGGTCACTTATCGATCGCATCGATCGGCGAAGGGACTGCTCATGTGTATTTACCACGAAATCCTGGATCGTTTGCTGTAAATCGTTTAATCGACACCTCGCGTGTCTTCGAACGATCCCGAGGTACAAGCACAAGGTGCATCTTTAAGGGCTATCGATCACGATGGACGTTGCGCGGACTAACAATGGATCCCGCTATCGTGGAATCAGTAAGAGGATGACCTAATGGATCCTCCGCGACCGGGGACGCATTCCGGCGCATACGTATCGACGCTCAACCGCAGATTTCAATCTTGCGGGCGCAACCTCGTCGACACGGAATTTGCTTCTGAATCGAAAACGACGGCACCCTAGCTTCTTCGGCTGAATGCTGATGATTTTTGGGAATCGCAGGTGCAACTGCGTGCTCGGTGAATTAATTCTAGCTGTGTACTTCGCGCTTCCGGCGTGATCTCCCGATTACCGTTTGGGAAGAATAAAGCGCAGGCTCGAGATATTCGATTATGCGATTTTGAACATTTTTATAACCAATGAGTGTGACTTCTGTGGACCTATCAGTACCAGCCGGTATCAAACTCGATTTCGCTGGTCCCAGACTTACTAAGTTAAAATACTCATTCATTTTCATTATTAAGAGACTCCTTCATTAGTTACGAGTATCTTCCGCAAACTAGATCCGAAAATACGACTTAACAATAAAACTAAACAAATACTGTATTTCACCTCCACAACTTGCAACAATCCACAGACATCCCAAATGAAAGTTATCTCGTCAACAAAAAGAATTCAAATCTCAATACAACTTCATAAAATCCTCAAAGCACACCAAAAAGAGTTCCTCTATTTCCGCTGCAAATCAAGATCTGTCATCCAAACCTCCTCCGATCCAATCACCATAAAATCTACCATAAAACGCACCGAACGGCTTCACGACAGCGAATAAATAAATTCTGATCACCGATCGAATAAAAGGATACGCCGGAAAACATCGAGGCCCGGAACGGACTCCAACGTTCCCGAAGAAAGCAGCGAGCCCTTCCTCGGCCGCGACGACCCGTCGCATTCTCCTCGCCGCGATGGACTCCGCGTCGAAGTCGAGCACAGGGCATGCACCCGTGAAATGCATCGGTTGCATCTCCCCACCAGCGTGACAGTCCGTTCCGTGTGCCCTCCGCGGATACACACACCGCGTGCCCCCCACCACCGGCTGCTTGACAAACACACATTCGTGCACGTTCGTACGGCAGGCCGGGCAGCGTCCCTCGCGCGCCCCTCTTTCCAAGACAGCTGCCCCACGGGTACGGGTTCCCCTTCCCCCACCCGGTCGGCATCACGCTACGTTTCGTGCCTGTAGTTTCTTCGTTGGTGCGAGCTTCTATACCACTGGTACGCGCCGACGACCGCTAGTCGACAGGCAACCGGTGGAGTTGTTGCTCTCGCGCCGATCGCAGACGCACGCCGCCTGGCCAGTGTTTCTTGATCCACTGTTTCATCTCCGAGTTCAACCTCGCGCGACTTGTTTGAACACGAATTTTCTATCGATCGCCACCTGTTGCGTATCACCCGGTGGTGTTGCACGTGTCAGTGATACTCGATCATCGAGACTTGGTACCGGACATCGTTGACATCGCTCCTTGGACCTGGATACCGCCAGTGATATAGTATCCCCATTGTGCGCTGCAATGATAGACAGAGGATCGTCCGTTCTGGTTGACCTCATTTCTATTGATTCTGTGGGATTCGGTTTGGAGTATCCTTGAGGTGGACTGTGGATGTACTCTGACTGGTGATCGTGATCAGTTGATTTCGAAGGCAAGGATAATTTTGAAAGAAACAGAGGAACGGGTAATTAAACCGAAGGGGTGCGCGTTCCCTGTTGCCGGTGCTGGTTGGACAAGTTAGGCGATCGGCTGGCAACCGGAAGAGGAGCTGCGTCAGATACCGCAGCCGCCAGTTCCTCTGACAGTAATTCCCAACGGTGCGCGCGTTAGCTCGATGCTTCGCGCGCTGCTCTGTATTGTCCGTTTTATCTGGGAGAGCACGAAAAAATCGCCGACAGAACTGTTATTATTCAAGCTGGCGCAGCGGTTGCCGCTGATAGCCTGCCTACCGCGGCGAGTTGCTTCGCGAGAGCCGTCATATCGCCGCTGATACGATACCCGGTGCCGTGTGTGTATGCCGCACATCACGCGTCGCCGCGCTACACGCTCGTCTAGCCGATAGTGAACTTGTTCCCCGGAGATTTTCTTCGGCTGCTGCGAACGTTCACGGTCTCAGTGGAGAAAGGATGCTACCGGGGTGCAAACGATCGAGAGGCTCTTGTTCCGTTCGTTGAATCGCGTATTGTTTTCCTTTTGTGTCATTTTCTATGAGAAGTGTCTGAGACTGGTCCCGTTAGAGGATGTTTGTTTAGAAGGTTCCGTTGGGATTGGTTGGAATCAGTGTTTGGGAACATTCCGTTCGCTACTACGATGTATCGGGAAGCTATGATTTTTGACAAAATGTGATCGAGCCGTGAGGCAGTTCGCTGACCGATCGATAAAATCGAATGAACGATTGGACGCTCGGAGCGGACACGGCGGTCGCCATGAGTAGTGCGGGACTTTTCACGTTCGTGCGCCGTTGAAGGTTCGAGCCCCGGTTCCGGTGGCGGAGGGACGCGAGTTCTGGGACGAGTAACAGACAGGCGCTGCCACGAATGTGCCGACACTGTCATATCGGAAACGGAGAAGGTAAATAGAACGGTTTCGTAATCGGTTGGACGCATGTCTTCTGTTCCTTTGAGCGGTTTTTTTTTGTTCGCAAGACACTTATCTAGAAACGGGTCGCATCGATCGTTATTTCGATCGATAAGGATTCATCAGTGCTAGCTTTGATGGACAACTGTATCGATAGTTTGAGGATTGGATGAATCAAATGCAAATCTGTGTAGCATTATGTTTTATTCTAATAATCACTAAGTTCAATTTGGGGGTGAGACGTCATAATTACATTTATGAACATGAAATGTCCCAGCAAATAAATATAAATTGGAGTAAAGAAAGAATTATTAGAATAAATGAAGTAAATTAGAAAAATAAATAGATAGAATAATTGGCTACAAACAACAAATATTTATACTGCGAATGAAATGTTCTAATAATAAATGTTCCTTTGATATGTAACCTTAGGTAAGTGTTTATAAGAAGCAATTCGAATAATAATGAACTCTAATGCACAACAGATTGTGATAAAATCTAGGTGTAAAAATACATAGTTAATAATTCAGAGAAGTACTCTTCGGTGAATGTTAGTGTCGGTCAAGGTTGGTGTTCGTGAATTGTCGATCGAAACAGTGTCAGTGAAACCTGTGTCGGTGATGTTGATGCAACCCTCTATGACCTGGATCACGGTGCTTTCCCAAACGTTTCGGGAAGTGATGTCCCGTTCAAAGCGCCGTGAAAATAGAAGAGCACACATCGATCCGTGATCAAGAGCACCGTGACGCACTATATTCGCTCGAAACGAGAGTGTTTGGCGAGCCTGATAAACTGGCAAGCGTTCGTTCTCGATGGCAGCGCGGTTGCTCCGGTGCTGTCGCCTTATCTCCGCCCGCTTTTTCGTAATTGAAGCCTGTATTTGCATCGCAAACAGCTGAAACGTGAAAGCGGGCTCGTATCGGCACCGATGTTCTCAACTAATTGTACTATATCAACATCGGTCGGTTTTAAATTCTGACACTCGCCGCGTGAATCTACACTACTGCCATTCTGACTTCCGCGCTGAGTGGATTCATAAGAAAAAGGAAACAACCAAAAATTTCCTTTGTGTAACATTCGCATCAGATAAACTATACTATAAGTAATTTTGTCATCATTTTATTCAACAAAACGTAAAATGTTATAAAATTATAGAATTTTCAGTGAAGTTGTCAGTTAAAACTTTCTGATTAAATGTAATTGATTTTCTTGAAGAGTTATAGACAAAATTGATTAATCTTTTACGAAGATCATATCTTATAATATAAAAGTTAATAACAATTCATCAATTCTTATAAAAAATTCAATTTCACCGCAGTCATGTTGAAATTTAAACATAACTAAACATCGATTGTGAATCTCAAAAACGCATAAAATGACTTTTATGAAAATGATTTTTTTCTAAGTTCCATTTCTAACGCTTCTATACATGAAATGTGACAAGAAACATTTTTAGAAACACTTCGACGTTATCCTATGAATGAACGACCAGTATCACGTTACGTTTTCTTACTCCAAAGAACGTCAGTACTCCTAAACAAGTAAGGCTCAGTGTCGCTTAAAAAGCACAGTAAACACAGTCAACGATCTTACAGTCGGATCTTCTTCCGATAAGAGGGACGAAGGCGTTTGCTCGGTCGAAAACATACTTCGATCGTCGTTCCTCGCTTTTTCCACTCTCCATTCACGATCGTCCGTATGTCGTTACTCGTTGTAATTCACACTCGACTCTCCGGGCATACATGTGTCGATCAGCATGCAAATCGATTTACGATAGCATACTTGCGTATCGCATTTTTATCGCGCAGGGACGAACGACACGTTGATATTCGGCTCGATAAAAGTCCAAATAATGTATTGCCGAGATACACGTGACGAGAAGCAGCATGCAGCTACGCTCTCCTGTCCGTTATCAGACCGGCGTCATCGGGATTTTTGCGAGATAAGGTGCCAGTCTGATTCTTCGTGCACAGTATGTCATTTTGAGAAGTTTGGCGGCCATTATTAAATTCGAACCTTTTGTTCAACAACTTGAACAATGTTGCTTTTAGATTTTCTAATATCTACTTCATTTCCGAGTTTCAAACATCTCCAATTTTTATACTTGCACAAAAATTTAATTAGTAGATAATTGAATAAATAAGTAAAAAAGAAAACTAATTATTCTCGCTAATAATATTGACCATTAATATAACTAAAAGCTTCTAAATAATAAACAAAAGGTGACTAAAGCTAAAGAAATGGTTAAATATGCTCTCTTAATTCTATCTAACCCGTCTTATAATTGCACTATCGATTTAAACGTTCCACGCATCTTTGTTATTGTCATTTATTTATAATGCTATCACGTATAAATTAATTAACTCTAATTACATCCAGTCTACTAAAATACCGTGCTGCGGAAACGTTCCGAGCAGCAGCGCTCAGCGCGGGTGTGGGTGTACACGTTTGCTCTCGATCGCGCTCAAGAATCGCCGGTGTGTCGCAAGCGATGGCGCGACGTCGCTGAAAAGTCACGGGTAATTAGATTGGCCACGGCGCGTAATGGCCGCGAATGAAATCATCACCGACTAAAGATTGTCCCGGTAGACCCATAACGTGATGCGTGTCTCCATTGACGTGTGGGTGGAACCCTGACTGCCAGCGCGATCGGAAAGTTTAAAAATAAACAAAACAAGTCTCCGAGGCGCGACCTTCCTCCCTCTACACGCTCCTATGCGTTTTCCAAGCGTTGCTCGCGCGAGTACAGATGTTGTCCTTCCTTGCGGCGAAACGCAGACAGGTGTCCGCTCACGATCTTCTCGATCAGTACGTTATGTAACGGTCGGATCGATATTCACTTAAGCCTTCTACACACTTCGGAACTCATTGCAACGCATCGATTTCTAAAAATGAAACCTCCATCAATGTCAATTTTTCTCTATTTAGAAGGAATTCTGTGTCCCTGTTAATGTGATTAGAATTTTTCATATTTTTTTAATCGCTTCTCTGCATTCGCGAGGAAGATATTCCTTACATCTGTCTGCAATCTTTGTCCTATCAAACAAGATCTCATGCTCTGTAGATGTATAATGTTTCACTCATCATCACTCACCATCAGACTGAGTATATTTGAATCTGGCGCAGCTGCCCTCGCATTTCTTAATTGTCCAGCTGAGCAATTAAAAAAACAATTGGTAATTACTAGTCTAAAACATGGCTACGAATATTGCATTGCTATCAGTGTGTCTATGATCCCTGATAAGTTAATTGCAGTGACGGTGAAACGTTAAGAAATATTTCCTATTAGACGCGGATTAAGGTAAATGTACTAATACCTAACCAATTCAGGTCATGTAAATATAAATATTCGATATTCAATATAAATATTTCTATATACAAGCATATTTATAATATAAATATAATATGTAAGGCCGGGGGAACATGTTTTGGAAAATAAACGCCTTTATTATATATATGTACTATTCTTATAGCCTCAACTGGGTAGTACACTTACCTTACTCCCGAAAGCCTCAAGTGACTATGTTTCAAAGTGTGGACGGGGCTTTACGGGCGGAATCATTCGTACTTCGCGGCCGTGAGAAAAACACGCGCGCGACGATTCCGTGGAGGCCTCCGAGCGGTTCGATTTACGAGCATTATGAATGGCAACTGGAGGTTGCGCGATCCGCGAGATTTACGAGCCGGCTCGCGCGCTAAGTGGGAATATTTGGGCCGCGAGTCGCCGCCGCTAGTAATTTGAATGCCTGCCGGGGCCGCACGCGGAGACTTCAACGACCGGACACGTCGCTCGAGCGCTCGCCGACGCGCCGGTCATTATTAACCCTTAACAGTCACACCGCTTCACTATGCGGAAATGTAAAAAATGTTCTATTCATTTCTACTTACTATACTTGCTTTGCTCTAAGATATATTTCCTATTTCGTTCTATTGAAAATTTTGTCAATGTTTTCTCGGCATTTAGCGAATATCCTGTTGTCTTGTGGGTGAGCCCGAATATCACTAAAAAGATGAAAAAATATTTTCGATTAGAATATGAAATATCAATGAGGGTTATGAAATTGTAAGGTAAAAATAGAATAATTAATGAACGCGTAATTTTACGATACGTTATTTAATCGGCATCGCGCGCACATACGAATACGCCGTTTCAAGTATTCCGCGCGTAATTATAATTAATCGTTGTCAGAAATGAAATATTATCTCACGGCCGATCGACGTGAAATAGAACTGAATGGATGACTCAGCTTGTTTTCTACGCGGGTATAATTGAAAGTGTAATAGATCCGTCGGTGTTCGATGCTTTTGAATTAACTTTCATATATGCAAGAATATTTTTAATTATACCAAGATTTTATTGCGCGCGAGAGAGTACCCATAAAAATCGCGCGACTAAATTGTTAACGTCAATTTACGACCGTCGAGTCGCTTTGTTTCTTTACTTTAGAAATGGAACACGGTCACGGTTGAAAAGTTTATCAACTCCCGTTTCATTCATGCGTCCGAGGTGGCCTTTTACGATTGTAAAATGTTAATGAAACGGCAGTGTGTTCACGATCGAGAAATTATGTATCGAACGATAATCGTTCCTGAAATCGCACGCATCGCAACAACCGTTGAAGAATTCGGAACGGAGTAGTAGAACAAGGCCGCGAATTACAACTTCTGAATCATCAGTCGACAATTCGCGCGTTGTCGAAACACTTTAACGGTCGGTGCAACACGTTACGTATCTCGGAATCGGTGCGTGTCGAGCGCCGTCTGATGCAATCCGTGACGCAACCGATTGTTTACCTGCAAAATCTGACTACTTAGCGCCAACCGGCGGTAAATAAGATTTACCGTCGGTTCCCCGACGACGTTCAGATTATCGGATAATTTATTGTTATGGTCGAAACGAACTCGGCCGCGGTCTCTGTCACGGCCGGTTCATAGATCCCGCGACACGTCCGAGGCGAAGTCAAGGGTCGAACATCGCGGCTGACATCGATACGGGTAATTTGTCGTGCCGCCTCGGATAATCGGGATGAATCTGCACGAACTCGATTGTAACGTTACGTTTGACGGATCGGTATTGTATTGGCGCGGGATCTTGACCGATGAACCATGAAAGAAACCGTTGAACGATAGACACCAATTTCTCTGGCATAGAAACTATTCGAGTTGTTTTCTTTTTCGCAATGAAGATGGAAATTGTGTATTCGAATTTTATACAAACGTATTATTTGTTTCGGAGATAATTGGTTATTGTAAAGTAGGATTGCTTCTAAATTAAATGCAGGGCATGAAATTAAATAATAAGAATTAATAGAAAGTGTTCTATGATGAAGGATTAGATAAATAGTAAATTAGAGTTTATAATTTCATATGTTACATCATGGTACTGCTATTTAATTTCATTAAAACAGATATTTCCAATATGAAGGTGTAAACAATTTTCTTGAAGAAGTGATTAGAATGTTTTACAATTCGTAAATAGGCATTATTCAATAATTTCGAAGCATTGAAAAAAAATATTCTACAGATATACACAAGTCTTCGTTAATGACCTGGGTTTCTCAAATTAACTAACAGTCAACCGTATAAAATGAAGTTGAAACCAACGTCAAACTCTTCCCTGGAAGTCCCGAAAATAGCGAGATGGTCACGCTATAATGTCCCCGATTCGACCCACATTTCTAGAAACGACAACGATCGAAAATCAAACACACTCCCCAACGGTACATCCGTCAAGCAAAATTAGTTCCAGAACTCACCGAGACAAGTTATTTATATTTACCCCGAAAATACCCTCGAAACTCTATAAAACGTCCTCCGGGAATATTAGGCGCGTGCCGTTTCGGGCTAGTCCCCTCCTAAATCGAATCCATTAGAATCACATGACAGAATTTGATAATCGTTCCGGCTCCACCCTCAAATGGGCTATAAATCTTCTCAGTAACATTTATCAGTTTTCTAGCAACATAGCTATAATTATTTGGTTGGAGAAATCTGTAAAACTATATTTGTAGTAACTATACCTGTAGAACTATATTTAAGTATAACTTTGACCTTGACGTATATTGTTAAGGTGGATCTCTTAAGTGCTTGATAGTTACAAAATTTAACGATCAAGGTTCATTCACAACTTATGAGACATTAAAATTTGGCATCACTCTCAAATTGTTCACCTTCCCCTTCACATGACGATTTCGTTTCCGAACTTTAACGCTTCATAATTTTTTATCTAATCGTATCGACCGTATGTTTCATTCTAAAAATTCTTCAGAAAGCTGACCTTGACAATGTGTGTCAAGGTCAAGGTCATACGAACAATTTCGTCTGCCCGAATTTTTATCAACGTTCTATTAATTTTTCATGAATGCAGAAGAAAATGTGAACATTTGAATGATTAGATTCTGTTACACGGTCACCGTGCATAAAACAGGAAATATAAATACAAATTACGAATGCTGTATTATTCTCGCAATCTTAATGACCTCATTAGTACTGTCCTATATAGACATTGCGCGGCAATGTTTACATGTTGAATCAATAAATGTGTGAGTGAACTAAACAGTCATCAGCCAAAAATTGTTCGCGGAGAAGAGCAGTGACACCTGTCTGTTGTTACGAGGCGGTTAGCCATCGGGAAACCTGTAATTACACAGGGCGAATGAACAAGTTTCCTTTTGGGGTCGCCATTTATTCCCGACTGTCTAAAATTTGATCTCACACTACTATTAACCCCTTGCCACACTATTTAACGAGGTAAAGTCCGGGCCATAATTATGGCGACCAATATCTCACTCGTGTTGTCACCCCGAGTCAGACTCGTGATATTTATGTTTGGTCTAAAATTTGTATCACGAGTCAAACCTGTTAAAGTACGGCAAGAGGTTAAGGTGAAAAATAGTAAAATTTCTAAAAGGTGTAATTCGGACCAGCCAACCAGAATTTTCCAAACGGTTCCGCGGCCGATTACGCGGCTCGCGTTCATTCTCGCGTCCATTCTCGCGTCCATTCATTCCTTGCGGCAGGTAACAAACGTCCTCGTGGCGTGATGCAATCTTCCAAGGTTAAACGTCGCGCCGCGGAAAAATGGTACCGGGTGGTATACGCGTGCGTGCACCGCACAGAAGTACCCCGCGCGGAGAAGTTACCGTCGCGTATAGTCGATTTTAGTGGAGGTTGCAGGCCAGGGGGGAGGCCTCGTCGTTGGACTTGAGTCGTTAGAAACACGCCCGTGCGACATTAGTTTCGCACGGTGAGTCAGTGGAGCTGACCGTTTGCTCGGGTCGAGGCACCCATAAACATGTCCCGTGCAATGCAGCTGGACAGGCGACACTGCGGTGCATTGCAGGCGACCCAGATGCCAAACGCGGGAAAAGGTATGGCGTGAGTTACTAAATAACAGGTTCTACCCTAACCGCAGACCGGCGAGCAGCCCTTCCTCCTCCGCCTTGCGATGTGCCTCTGAAACGAGCAGTCGCCGGTATTAATATTTATAAATGGCACTTCGGACAGACCGCGTGTAATCGCTTCCGCGCGAAGGAGCTCTTCGCTCATTTTCTAGAGGCTTCTCGTCTAACGTTTGAAGATCAATCTCGTTGAGCGAGTGATTCGTCTTGTTTGATGTTTTTGAACTTGATAGTGACAAGTTTTCGTGAGATATTGATGCTTCTTTGTTATGTATAACTCTGTTATTTTCTTGGAGATACTCGCTGGTCTTATTAGATATAATCATTTTAGGAATGCGTATGTGTCATTTTTCTATGTTCATAACCTTGGCTCAGTTCGAGTGTCGAAAATTTAAGGGAATAACCATGTTCAAATATACAATTTCTTGTGAAAGACTAACATAGGGGTGATTTTTTTATGTATAGAAAATATCATATCAGTCTGAATTAAGTAAGTGCAATGTGTAATTAAAAGATACTTCTAAAAATCATACTTTGAGTGTCACTTTCCGTCTCACACTGATCAGAATTGACACGTACCGTTATTATCGATAGCTTCTTCATAAACTGCCCCGAATTTAGATCCAGTGAACATTGTACTCTACTTCAGCGTCTCAAAAATACTCAAGACCTCAAATTACCCAACACCCCAGATTCAAAGTACAAAATTAGCGGCCACTTTTACCAGTGGTCAAGCGTAACATAAATTTCGGTTCCAACGGTGGAATAAAACGAAAATATTTTTAACGGATTTAAATAAAAATTCAGGTTTGTATCAGTCTCGATATAAACCGTGTATTTTTTAGCGCGGCTCTCTCTGAAGTGGAGTCTCGGCCGTTCCGCGGATTATCGAATAATTTGTTCGGGCCGACGCGTTTCGGTTCCCCGGGGTACCCTCCGGCGCGCTTTATTTTCGCGGGTAATCAATATGTAAATAAATGACCATGCTGGGTTGCTGTTGCTACCGAGAAACATGCATGCGCAGCTGGACAGGACACGGGTGCCGGCCAGGGTGTGCGCGTGTGTGTGTTGCAACAACCCAGATGCCAAATGCAGAGGAAAGAATGGCGCAAGTTTCTAAATAAAAGGCTCTGCCTTAACCGCAGGAATGTTTTACACACCTTCCGCGGAGAGCACGGCAAAAAGTTACGAAACTCCCGCGGACTATTTTTAGACGATCGGCGCACGGGCGTGTGCACCGTGCGTTTCATGAACGTTACGATTCTCGAAGCTCGCTTATCAGACTTCCTTATCACGGGTCTCGTGAAATATTCATTGCCGGAATATTTTACGGCCGCCGCCTGGTAAGCCACTTTCGATTTGATATATGCGTCCGACGGAATTCAGAACACCTACGGCAATTAAACGAAACGGCACTCCGCGACGCTAATTTCCTGGCAAAAATCACACCGTTTCAGGAAACGCAAGGGCAGAAAGTAATGGAATATGTTCGTTCAAAATCTTTGCCGACTGCTAGACTCTGTTTGTGCATTGAATCACTAAATCTATTCGAGCTCGTAGAGGTAAAATGTTCCTTGAATATCGATGTCAATTCAAGCTGGAAGATACTTCAGTCTACATAAATGAAAATGATATTTCCGTTGCTTTCTAATGATATATGAAATTATCTAAGGAGAGAAAACTTGCTAAAACTCACGTATAATTAATTAACTCTTTTACGATTCAAGATAACGATCCACCGTCGTCGTATTTTACCTTTCTACCAAAAAAAGAGAACTAATTTTCCATAAAACTTTTGTTATTTCTATTACGAAAATCCTTTGAGTTCTTTATGAAACACTCCTAGAAACCAATTAATACTAAAAAGTTACGCAAAACGATAATGTGATGGTGAACCAACGCATAACGCACGTGCACAAAATCCACACAACTTTCCCACCAATCAACCCGTGCGGTCTGCGTCTAAAAATGGCGAGGACTGTGACAGCTGATATAGAGGAACAAGGATATCGGAATAAAAAATGAGGAATAAGAAGAATCGGTTCGTCGGAGTAAAAAGGTCGAGAAACCGCTCCGGCTTTCCGTGGAAACAGTGTAGAGCTCCAAGGTGAACGACTGAGCAACCACCGCTGCCGGACGATCATCATCCAGGGCGTCGAAACGACCGTGGACCGTTTTGCTCGGTGCAATTCAAGCCGTGCTTCCCGCGTCTCGACGCGATATCTGCTCGAAACATGATAATTCTAGGAACGAGTCTGCGGCTCCGATTCAGCAGACGAAACCAATCGATGATCCAGGATCGTCGGTTAGAAGCGATCGCGTGAGAAAATCCGGCCGCCGCCGCCACCGCTGCTGCTCCACCGATGCACGCTCTCTGACGTAGGTATACCGGGTTGCACGCTCGTTGCACCGGTTCTCCGGTGCACGGTTAAAACAAACGTTGCCGGAGACGCACGCGTGTTCTTCCTCCTCCGTGGCGAACTTCGCGTACACAGGATGTTCACGGTATTAGCTCCCGGTATTTTTTTCTTCGCGAATCATACACTTCAGAGAAGAATGAGGAAGAAAGGTTTTACTATTTCTTATAAGTATCATGAGGATCCACGTAATTTCTTTAAAACGACGGTGTTCGCAAAATTACAATGTTATTGTTGTTTTAAATCAGTGAGAAAATATGGGTATCAATTTGTAACATTCATTGGTATCGTTATACGTGAGAAATACAACAAAGATGTGTTGTAACTGTTGCTTACCTATCTTTGGGGAAGTTCGAAGTAATCGAACATGCAGTATTTAATATTGTTTATAAATTAATCTATTCTCATCATACTTCGATAATAGCTCATCATACTTACATAACAGCCATAAACCAATGCTCAGTTACCCTATATCTATGCACGAAAGAAGAACTTCTAACAAAGAAGTAAATTGTAACTCGAAAACAGGATCTTAACAGACATACGTCTGTATGTACTTTCTTATTACTTCGGCGTGTTGAATCCATCCTTTCTGTACTTCTCTAATACAATAAGACAGTCTGTATACGTATACGTATGCTTACACCGCGATCATAACTCAGTCGTGCCTCTCGCGATCGAAGAGCACTATGAATAGTAGCTAATTGACCCAGTTGAACCCCGAGTCGACCGGCACAAGCTACGATATAAATACGATCCCAATACATAACCGGCCGATATGTGCTGGCTATGATAGCCCGCGAATGCTAAAACAACGTTTGCCGGCTTTCCGTTTCCTGCCGCGGAAGGATGGCCCGTTTATGGCGCCGAGTCACGAAACCTGGGGGTTGATGGACGAACTGGGTCGTGGTTGCCACATTAGGTAGGTTCCGATTCTTTGACCCAAGAAAATCAAAAACTGACCTCTTGCCTCGAAGGTAAGTTGCGCAGTGACGATCAGACTGCGGATGTTCGTGGAAATGTCGGTATCAAAAATTAATTTGTAACATTGCGAAAGTCACTTGTTAACGTTTGAAAAATGTTATAAGAGAAGTATGTTAATGCTGTTATAGGCAAAATTGCATCTTAGTATATTCCTTTCGTAGTTTATAGAGTGAAGTGAAACGAATGCAATTATGTGTTATTTTTTCAATGAAAAGTTAATGGTATCGTTGTATTTTTTAATCTAATTTTTCAAGGACGAATGCAAGGGTGCGACTCAAGATGAATAAAATTAATATAGTCAAACATCTAGAAACGATAAACGTCGAATATTAAGTCATGCACAATTATTATAAATCAATAAAACGCAGAAATTATTGCTCGAAGAGATTACATGAAGTAGGTAATGAGAGGTGAAGTCGAACATACATGGCGGTTTAATTTGTCTTTCGAGGTTAACGAGTTAATAAGAGTAAAATGAAATGCCCATAGATTGAGATTGATTCAAAAGTTCATTAAGTTCGATAAAAAATGATATTTCATTGTACTCTGTATATACTTATCCGGTAATGGCGTCGATCGACGCAGAAGAATCTTCCTTAACAACGTGCAATCAAATGTCTATTTCTTCTTTTTTGCTGTACAAGGTGTTTTACGAACGATCAATGTATCCACCTTGTTATTCGTAATTAACATAGTCAGAGTTTGACTGATAATGTAACTTGAAACTCTGGATAGTTAATCGAAGGCCAGAACACGGAAATAGAGGGCAAGTATTGCGTGCGCAACAGACAGTTTTTATCGACCGTATTTCTATCTTTAGCTATTCTACTTTTTAACTTGCCTAGAGGCTGAAGTACCCCGCCGTCAAACATATTTAGCATATTCGTACCCGCTTCCATGTTACACGAACATTAGCATTTTATTTTCGAGATGCGTAATGGTGATTCGCCCAGGAAACACGTGGTTTACTTTTTCCACGTGCTCTTTGAGCATAAAAGTTAAAATTACATTTTAAACTAACACACCGAATTGTCGAAATACTTGATAGTAAAACACGTTTTACAGACACTTAAAAGCGAGTTTCACTTCAATAGATTAAACTACATTGAACTATAGTATTAATTTTGCTCAATCATCTGGAGCATTTATTCAATTACAACATTATTTGTACAAACGCAATATTAGAAAAATGTCTACATAAGTATAAATACCTGTAGAATTTTAAAAAGAATATGTAGAGAGTATGAATTAATTTCATATTCTTCTTTGTATTAACACCTCACCTTATAATAATGTGTCAGACTCGTAGTGAAGATTTCAAACAGAATTTAACAAACATAAATATTATTCAGTTCTTTTGAGATCAAGTTAAATATTCTTCTGTTATCCATTATTATACTTTTGTGCGAATATGACCATAGAATATATCCAGAATTTTTCTCTATGAATTATTAATGACAAAGTAATTGTGTCGTTCATGGTTGAGAAATAAATTGTAGAACAGGAAGTAAATCTCTTACCTCTTATAATTTCCAAATAGGTAAAGAATTCCATATCCATTCCATACCCGTTATGGGTATATATGTACCATAAAAATTAAGCGCCCATAAAATAGAAAACAAAAGTGATCAAGCCACACTGTAAACTAAAGGATTAACGCGATAATCAAGAAAACACGTCGATTCTGGAATACCAGTACCATTTTTGGTAGAAACAACGCGTTGTCCCGCGTCCGGAGAATCTTTCCACGGTCCATTGGAGTCGTCGGGAGCCGATAGACGAGTAGAAGGATCAAGAGATCACAAGAGATCTGGAGATCGAGGGACACCGCGGTCTGACGGCATAGAGGTCCGTGTAGTTGTGATAAATCCAACTTGAGTTACCGAAGATTTATATTGATCATCTCCGCGGTGCAATCTCGATGACCCACTTTCTCGGTCGCACGTGTGCACTAAGAGGATCGACAGTTAATTAAGTTACTATCGTCGCAAGCTTTGTACGGCGTCGATTTAGCGACCGATCGAGTGAATCACGATCTGCCCAAACTGAGAACTATTACGTGGACGACGGCTGCTGACGTCAGATCCCGACGTCTCGATTTACCGATTCCGGCTAGGTGCCGTGCGTATGTCGAATTCCTGATAAAAATCGATTTGCGTTTCCCACGGGGAAAGTATTTTTCGCGAGATAAAGTCGTGTTTGAACGGATGCGATATCGCATCCGGCGTATAAGGAAAATCGCGCGCGGAGTGATCGATGCTCGTCGGACCACGAGAAAAAAATTTCGTTGCGTAAAGCGACGAGGAATCGCGATGATGCGTGTTTTCGAGGTATCGGCTTTCCGGATACTCGATACGTTTGTCACGTCTAGCAAATCGACGATTATGTTTCAGACACCTTTAATTGGTACCGGGAATACCTTGCAATTACATTCGCGAGTCTTAAGAAGCGAGCGTGTATGTGTTTTCCTTTATTCTTTCGTAGGTAAGGTTTAATTGAAACCTTGATTAATTGGGTATTTTTCATGCGCCTAATAATAAAATAAATTAGAGGAAATACATAGCGGAGTAAATGGGGGTGTAATACCAAGTTTCTGCGTATAAATTATTTTAGTTTTTATATTCGGTTTATTATCAGAAATGAATTTTAAACAACACAGGATATTTTACTATCGAATACCGTTTTATTTTATATTTCTGTTGTTATAAATTATTCTCTAAAACTCTTTGAATTTTAATTTCTAAATATTAATTTTGTTTTTATGTTTTAGCGAAACCAAGTGACATATGCTTTATATTTGATTAATTTAATAAATAGGTACAAAGCATATTTTAATATAAAGATTCCTAACTGAATTTTCAACAATCGCGTTTTATGTATTCTAATACAGTTATAAATCGTCGTTGCATACAATTTCAAACTTCTATCAGAAGATTGTACATACTGCTGGTATAGGAAACAATGTCAAGGAGTTAAAATCAATGCACAGCTCCAATAAAATCTTTATCTAATTAGACTCTACTCAGACATATTCGCGATGAACAGATAATCTGCAATCTAGTTACGCAAATTTTTAAAGAACGACGATACAGGAACACTTTAATTAACGTTGCCAACAATTATCTAACACGAATAGGCGTACATTAGAAAAGAGACGCGACCGGCTTTCTACCGAGAGCGAATCAATTACCACGGTCGACGGTACACAGAGCACAATCCTCAAAGGACTCTCTAGCAGCGTGCGTTTGCGCGCGCACACGCTTCGGGACAAAGACGAGAAAAAAGTTCGCCGAACCGCGTGCAGTTCGCGGCTTTATATTTAATGAACACGTCGGCTCATTATTTGTTTCGAGTATTCACTTCTTTCTCGACGTGGAGCTCGCACGGGTACGGTTCCGTTAATCCTTATATTAGCTGCCGAATTTGTTTGCATTTGTTCAAACTTCAATACTGCGATATTTTCGAGTAAATGTTTTATTGGTTTAACATACGGGTTAACAAAAGATGGTTTAACATACGGGTTAACAAAAGATTTAACACCAGAACTATTAGATCAATTAAAAAGGTCCACTTCGAAACTCTATTTTCACAATTAAAGAAAAGGCACAATCGATTTTCTCCGAAATTATTAAATAAATTGATTTAGATTAATCCAAACTGGGATATAAGCGGATTGAAATCTCAATAAATATATTCTTATAAATTTTATAAGAAAATAGAAAACGGACAATTTTACTGATCGGTAGTTTTAGAGAAACAAGACGCATCCCGGCGCTGCCGGTTGATCGTAACGAAATCGCCGCTCGGTAACTCTCAGCCCCCGTGATCAATAGATTAACGTTAACGATTGCCGATTACGCTCGCTTCCTGGATGTACTAATTACTAACGTACCGGCAGGGAAACCTACTACGTGGCTCGTAAGGTCTATTCGCCTGTGACGTATCAATTAGCATCCGAGACCGCGAGTTTCACTTACACGCCATCGCTGTGCTTTTTAATACAACCGATAATTGAAGAGTTTTATCTAGAAACCACTTTAAATACCAAAACTGAAAATGTCATTTCATTACCTTGTAGTATACAATTCAAGTGCATTTTTTTAAGTAGTTGTCAATAAGAGCAGTCATCCATAATACCCATAATACTGAAAGGTAACGTCATTATGACATAACGATGAACATAATTTTGACATTTACAACACTTTCTGTAAAATTCAATTATTAATAATTGGAGACCACAATTTCGTTTCAGCGAACAGAGGTTTTCAGACTTATAATGGAAGATCAAAAGGGACTGAAAATCGAAACATTTCTGTGAGTAAAAACACGTTGGATTAAAAAGGCTCCGAGTACGTTTGAGTAATCAGTAAGAATGTAATGAAGTTAATTCGCTTCCTGGTTTAGCGAACTTTTATAGTTCCAGTTAAAGTTGCATTGATACGGTATCTTGTTGAACGTGGATAATATTATATGGACTTAATAATAACAGTTGAACGAAGGATTGGATGAGCGCGATTAATTGCTGCTACTGCACATTGAACTGTGAATACCTTATAAAAATCGAAACCAGTTAAAACTTTTAATGTAAAAATATTTGAAAGTACAGACCTCATTGTTGCCAAATAAATAAAATTCAGTATTCCCCAATCGGAGGATTTTATTTGACATGTGGATGTAAACAAAACAAAACGTTCGTACATAATTTTATTTTTTAAAGGTTAACATTGACATCATTACGCAAAACCGGAAAATACTTCTGATAGCAGAAAAATTACAGTAATCGTAAAAAATAGTTTTTAAGTTCGACTGTTATACCTTTCTTCCGTGCAAATGATTATACGCGGCGGGGCCGTCGAAAGTAAAGCTGCCCGCACCGGCGCGCTGACGTAACGAAAATAAAGCACGGTTCACGTCATTTTGTAATTTCATAATTATCGTGGGAGCGCGTCCGTGTTGCGAAAGGAATCACGATATCTGAAATGCGCCTGTCACCATTAGCAGTCTCGTAGTTTTTTAGAGAAAGTACCGTTATTCCGGGCCGGCGACATAATTCTAATAAAATGTAGCGTGTAAAACGCAGCGTGAGTCGGTATGAGATCGTGGGCTTCATTAAAATTCAAATAATGACGTTATTATTCTGATTATCATCTCTAACTTAATTATCGCGTGTCCGGATGGTAGTTTAATAACAGGCTATCCCCGCTTGAACTTTCTTTCACTTTACACGCCATTGCTCTTAACTTAATAATGTAATTTAAGTCGGCTCCTGGGACGTATTTTTTTCCGTTTCCGTTCTTTTTTTCCTTCCCATTTTTGTGTTAGTTGCCTCGGTTACACGGGCGAGCGTGTAATCACCGTTCAAGAAAGTAAAGAATCGTGTTCAGTTAGCTGCGTCTGGTAAAGCTAAATGAAGCCAGGGAATAAGAATAATTACCTTTCTCCTCGTGACCTAGTGCTTCAAAAATTATGCGTGAAGGATGTAAAGAGATAAGTCCAGCCGAAAAAAAGGAGAAAAAACGGCAAAAGTACGAAAAAGTTACTGGAGATGATTCAACGAGATAATGTAATGAGTGTATTCGGAGACTCTGTGAAGTGATTCACACGCTTTCATCTACCTAGAATATCGAATTAACATACAGATCTTCCTTATCCGAAATCTCAATTTTTCACCTGGCGTATGATTTCATAAGAAGCGGCACATCTTCCTAGCTGCAGGCAAGTCTCGATATCTCAATACTCGTTTCGTAACGTTCGGTTCCTAACTGTATCCTGCCACCTTTCTCTCCTTTAACCTATAAAACTGCTTTTCCCAAAATTTTATAATTACATCAACGTCACTTGTGTTTAATTGGTCCAATTAAAATATATATTTCTAGCATCAAATACACGAACTTCATTACTATCCAAAAATAGTAACATCCAAAGACACTTCATAAGTAATAAAAATGACACTATAACTCTATAGATTTCAATCATTCTTCAACAGATTCTGTCAAAATAACAATAAACATTGAATTAATAACAACAAGAACAATGTTTCAGTCCAGAGCTTTACCATCAATGCTTCAACCGAACAAAGCAATCGGAGCACTATCAAAAGATTTAACCCTGAACTAGTAGTCACGTTTAAATTAATAACTACAAAAGCAGTAATACAGTTGCAATCAACAATCAAGAGTTTGAATAAGTACACTCTGCAAATGCCTCAAATGAAAGCGAGACATACCCTGTTTTCTGAGCTGTACAAACAATTCTCGTATGGTCAGCTTTGTATCAAATCCATGCGAGCTGCACCGTTCGAAACAGTGGAAACACATCGACGTTAACGAATCGATCCAGGGTTCCGAGCAGAGATCATAGATCCGAGATCTGGTTCAAGAGATCTGTGTCGGCGTTGCGCAAACCGTGATGGAGGCCATCCGAAGCATCAACGGGGCGTCCGTAAACATGCGCTCGTATTACCCGGGACGGGACAAAAGAGGACAGAGACGGATGGTCGGTTGACCCGCGGAAGTACCAAGAGTAATGTCATCTCCGCCGCAACGCGTTGTATTTCGAGTGAAAGTTGATAACAGCGGAATAACAGCGAGAGAGAGGAACGGCATATCGAAATGGCCCGGGCTTCGGGGAAACGGTCCCGCAATGGCCCTCCTTTGTGTCCCTTTCGCCCTGGGATCCTTTGCGGCCGATCCATCCTACCTTGCGTACCCATATATCTTCCGTTTCTTCGAATTCTTGCCTACGTCAGATCGCACATTTGTCTCGTTTACACGCTGCCATAACAGCTTATATAGGTGGGCTACGAATGTTCCCGGAATCGCCTCCATGAAATACGCACTTTTGGCAATAATAATAATAGCCTCTGTTAATATTGTTCTTCGTTGGAGTACATTCGAACGACCCCTTTGTATCGACTTCTACCGGTGTGGGAATATTATGTTGTGCAAGAAAAATTGTGCAACAAATATCGACTCGATAGAAAGTTTGATGGGACCGGCTGTATTTCACGGATTGATTTTGACGTGTTAATCATACGTTGATACAAGTTTTGTTGTAGGGTTTGAAGTTTATTTTTAAGATTTTTGCTGGGAGAATCGAGTTTTGTGTGGATTTCCATACTGTGAAATTGTATAATTTATGTATTACGTGGAATGATGTAATGGATTACTTTCCTTTTTCGATTTTAGTAAATAAATTAGTTTGGAGATTTGCGTGGGTGTTGATTTGATTTTTATTAAAATTGTTATAATATTTCGTTCGACATTTGCTGAAAATGTGAAAAGATCTGTAGTTTACTTGTTATTATAATGCGGTCAAACGAGACTGGGATTACAAGGCGCACGTGCAAGAAGTCACGTGGCCGACCGGATAGGCCCTTGGTCTCCCTCCCCTGCTGTCACGTTGTGTTACTCGCTGCGGCAGCTAATGCTTATTGTTGATACTGAACGTGAGCGAACACTTTAATAATTCAGGTGGTGTTTTGAACATTTCTTCTTCCTTTCGGAGCTCACTTTCAATAATAATTTTTATTCATCTTAAATTTACTTGAACATGCATTCCAACTCATAAATGATGGAGCATTTAATAAATGCAAAATAAACTCGAAAAAAGTGTTTTATATTAACGAAGGTCGTAAATAAATTTTTTCTAAAACTCATCAGAATTCAATAGATTATATTTGCACTAGTTTAAGAAAGTGATGCAATAAAGCGTATATGTTGCATATAACATTTTCTTTTTGCCATATTTATGTACATGTTATACACCTTTATACAAAAATTTATAATTGCATTTGATAATCTCTATAGACTTTTTTATTAAATACCAAAGAGGAACCGTGCGATTACAAACAATTACAAATAATTACAAACACTTAACAGAACAGTAGCGCGGTCCGATTTCAGTTTCTGAATGGTGTCTATGCTGTGGTCCGACTAGATAAGCCACATTGTCAAGTCATTCTACAGCCGGATTAAGATCAACTGGCTGCTGAAGGCCACAAGAGATTACCCTTCCCTATTATTGTTTGGTTACCTGTGCAGCGAAGGAATAAGAAAGGGTGTGCCAAGCTCGAAGTCGTGTCCCACTGTGATTCATGGCAAGGAAAGTGGCCTTCAGCCAATTAAATTCAACTCAGCTGTGATAAACTTAGAATAAAAATCGTCAAATCCCTTAATTCAATAAAATGAATAAGCAAAACTTTTAAAAATTACCAGAAATTCAAATTATCTCTTGGAATGATTCAATTTTCATTTCAAATAAGTGTAATTCATAATGTGAAAAATATTGGATTTATTACATACCTTCATTACTGACATATTAGGTTGTAACTGTAAAAAATCGTTGATCCAATAATCGATTTCCGAGTTTCGTAGTTTTGACTACAGGTGACTGAACCGGAACGGACGTTGATTTTTTAAACGAGCGAACGCGGTGACGTGCCCGAACGAAGATTCTGAATGGGACCTATTCGGTGTCCGCTTAGCCCGCAGGCATTAATCTTCTCGTAAACTCGGTGGGTCCATAAAATCCTGGCTGTCACTATTGTGGGGTTTAACACTGCTCCTTCATTTCTCAACTAGCGATTTTAATTGATCCTGCTGGGAATTACGTTTGGATAATTCAACACTATATGGATTGTTCTTATAGGTTTTTTAATTTCAAATCATAGGTTGAATTTTCTTTTGGCTGACAGCTTGCTCATTTTGTAACACTTAAAATGTTTCTCAAAAAGAAACCGGAAAAATGTATTATAATGTTACATCATTCATTCTCATTTTTAAGTTTTAAGCACCAATGTTTAGTGGTTAACCTAACTTGTAGCGAATTTTTATATTTGAAGGTGTTCATCTTTATGAATGTAATATTACAAATTTTATCTCATAGATTTTGACTATGTCATAAGCATATAATTTCTGAAGATATGATTAATGGTTTTTATTCTGACGCCCTGTAAATTATGACGATAATGATTTATGATTTCATATTAGCTCTCTAATAGCTTCGAATCGAATTAAACGGTTGATTAATGTGTGTTCTCTCTTTGTTGCAGATTATCAGTTCCCGATAGACGTCTCTGGCGTAGCGAAGGACCACCCCTTCCTCGAGGCTGATTCTCTGCAGAGTCTGTTCCGACGATTGCACGCTTTGAATCGGTGTGCCAACATGAAGATCGATACGCATCACACGCACAGCACCAGCCACAGCAAAAGCGTGAGTAGACAATGCTCACAGAAAATTAATATTTGATCTTATCTTTTAACTAGGTATACAAAATAATTCTTTCACAAACACTATACAAGTGCAATTATTTTTTAATTGTATCAACATCTTTTTTTTAATAAGATTACCTAGTTACAAGGTTAAAGTATCATCTTGAATTTTTCTCTTTGAAGGAAAAAATAAATGCCCTTTTACAAGGATTGTTACGAGCTATCCCATCAAACGACTTTTCTTTACTATTACAATTAATTAACAAATCACAAATATTCTCAAAATTTATAATTGCCAATATATTCGATCGTATAATAACATTCATAAAACTAAACGATTTTGTGTATAAATTACATTTGAATCCATCGAAATGTTAATCAATTCCGTACGTTAAATTTCACTGTACAAAAATGATTGAAATTAATTGTCGACTAAACTTCTTGTATTGAACTTCGAAAGTATACAGAATACGCGTAATGACAAATAAAAACATAGTTTCACATTGTCGGCTCGCAAGTTACGAAACGTGTTAAGTGGGCAATGATCCAGAACATTTGTTAAAGTACCCAAATGCATTACACTTCTGGCCCCTAGATACTGTGAGTGTTTTCTGGAACGAGTACATTCTTCGTTTACAAGCGGACCCTTTTCAAACCGCACGAGGGTCGTGACGTCGCTCGGAGATCCAAAAGATCTCCAGGCGGAAATACCAGTCGAGATCAGGAATCAAGGTGGCGTCGGATAGGGGGTCGTCGCGACAAGGGTTCTTTACCTAAACACTTCTCAGAATCTCACGGTTTTCTCGTGCGGCCTTTTCAACGATCACGTCCTTTCAGGAACTTCCGCGGTTGGTCAAGATTATCTGTTTGAACGCGACCCCGTTCTTCAAATTTTGAACACCGGCATTCATCGTTCGGCTCCCGAAAGAATTCGTCACCCCGTTGCTGCGTCGCACGTCAGCACTGTAATCTTCACTATCTTTGGAAATTATTTAACGCTAAAACTACCGAGCAGTTAAGTCGACTTTTTGAAATTCCTATAAAAATTCCTATAAAAAACTTGAAGTTTTCTATAAAAACTTCAAGAGTGCATCCATTGTGACTTCAACTAATCTACAATTTAGTTTGCGCATTGCTAAATCAATTTCTTTAGTAATTTCTCGCAGAAATATCTGTCATATTTTTAATAATTACAAACAGAAGAAATCAGGGATAAGTCATTTTGACCCGTCTGGTAGTTTTAGAGTTAAAATATTCTGAAAACTTCCGTTCCAGACGAAGTTATCTTGTCGAACAAAATTGTACAGCTGGTATTGAGTGGTTTTATCCTTACTGTAATATTATGCTATTTGTGAGGTATCTACAGTCCAATAAGATTATTTAATAATACTTTAACTCTTCGGAATTTTAAGTACGTACTGTTGACTGTATACCGTCTACCGGTGTAATTCCCCCTTTCGAATATTATTACACTTCATTTTCTTTTATTATTTAACACCTAAAATTAAAATTGATGCATAAAGTCTCTAATATCGAAGCTTCGTGGACAATTTGCTCGCATGAGTGTTAATGGACATTCGTTTCTATGGACGAGAAAAAAATTTTATTTTCCATTAATTTGCACCTCTGGTATCTTCTCTCGGTGCTTCCGTAATGTAATTGGCATTTATGAAATTTTCGAGTGAAAGGGAAATACAGTAAAATTCCCTGATACCTGGAATGTCTTTAATTTGCAGTAGCAGTTCCGTAATGAAAATTGAAAAGTCATTCTCGAGATCACGGTAAACATGCAGCCGAGCGTTAATTACATGCTGTAACGCAAACTCTTCATAACTCGTCACGTTACCTAATATCAACTAATTCCCGTTTCAACGATTTTCCAACGCCGCGGATGAAATTCCTGTGCGTCTCGAACGGCGTTGCGACATTCCATTCAGGCACCAAAAATCAGTTATCGCAAAACCTTTTATGAAAGGTATCAGCGCTTGAAACTTAATTAATATTAAAGGTGAAAACATCAATCACAAAATATAGAGAAAAATTGTCACAAAATATATTTGAAAGATTAATCATTTTAACAGTAATACAATTTCTCTCATTTATAGTTGTTATGAACAATCGAAATAAATTTCCCCTATCAAGAATAGTTATCGGTACCGAACAAATTTTCGATTACATACAATCATTACAGTAAGATTTCTATTAACTAAATCGCTATTTGCCGCAATGTAAATTATCTAGAGCCCTGTTTACATTGGAACTCAATAATCCGAAATTTTACAAATATATTTTGAAAAATTTCTTCTCGAGTCTCCATGTATCGTTACCATTAAGTGACAAACTAAATCAGATAACGGAGATTCTACTGTGTTTGCAATCAAAAACGTTTCAGTTGAGGAAATAATTATCCTATGACTCTTTCGCTTTGGTTATAACGGTAATGACCCCCGTGTCTATTCTTCGCGGTGGGTCTCTTCGAGACGTCGATGTTATCGGCTCGTTCGTTATCTAGGATTCTTTCGCGGCGACTAATTGCTGGCTCGCGATGCCGGAATTCAACGAGTTATGACACGTTTTTCGTCATGGCGTATGGTCATTGTTATGCGCCGGCTTCTCTCGTCTCGCGCTATTCTTACGATTCGCCTGGGGACGAATAAACGAATGGAATAACAACTAACGACCATCACGTGACCGGGATAACGCTGTAGTTAATTATCGTGGAAAGTGCTGTGGCTAGGCGCGGTCAAACGTTGTCTCCGCGTTGCCCGCGGGCAACTTCGGGTAACAACATGGAATTATATAAACTTCACTTTTACCGAATACGAAAAACTGTAGGCGTGATTGCTGGTTAATTATAGAGACCGTCCCGTTATTCAACGGTCTCATTAGCGGAGGTAATTGGGAAGACGAAATAAGGGAGCAGAATCCCGTAAATGTGGTGTTAAAGACGAAGGTTCGATAGGATAAAACAACTCTCACTGCAATAAAGGATTCGTAAATTGTTTTTCCCAGTTGGAAATCGCGTCCATGTGATAAGTAAAAATTTGCAATGTCCCCTTCAAGGAATTTTAGGAATTTACGTTACTATCTTGAAAAGTGTACTCGATAGACGAATCAGAAAACATTACTTTTAAACTTGAACAAAAGGGTTCTATATTTTTCGAGATTTCCAACGTTTTTCAATTTTGACACATAGAATATTCAAGTAAGTACAAGATTAGGAAAATTCGTCTAATATGTATGTGATAATTGCAACGTGCAATTTTCTTTATATTTCAATGCGAAGAAACAGGGAAAAATTCGTGGTAACCATTTGAATGTTTCTCGTAACTACGCCCTCAGTCAATGTTCTAGATGAACCACTGAACGGTCCATCGTCAATTTAATTCAATTCGCATTCACATCTGACCCCTGCACCAGACCATTTGCGAGAATGGAAGTTTCGCAGCGAACTTGAGTATTCTGATTAAGCGAGAGATCGAATAACTTCAGAATCTCGACATCACGGCATACATTGTATCCCACAATGGTCCGCAGCTGATTCATCAGGACGCATTAGCGAAACTGCGTTCAAGTGTTCTTCATATCCATCTCTGAGACGTCACAGGCTCTGTTCAACGCGATCAAATTGCTTCATTTAATTTTCGCGATTGCATTCAATTGACCGTGTTCATAAACTTTCATAAAACCGCTCGTCCATGGCAACGTGGAACCGCGGCGACGCTGAATAACGAGCGAATTGAATGATAGCACACAGTCATTTTTTATCGTTGAACCGCGAACGCGTTTGTTTGTCGTTTCGTTCGCCATTGTTTGATGGAACGGGCGGATCGTGCGTTTTCGGCATCGCAGGGCTCGTAAAGATCAATCTGGAAGAGTCGTACGGCCGCTCATTATTGTTACTCGGCCGTGCGCGAGCAGGAAGCGTGCCCGAAATCGCACAATGAGGATCCGTGAGACGCGCTCAGCTCGCAAATTAGAGTTAAAAGCGTTCCGTTTCGAGCTTAAATCAATTATACGTTCTTCCTGACCATCGGGATCCTCGATTAAGATCACGAGGATCAATCCGTGCGATCTCGAGGAAGGAATTACTTGGATCCATTCACGTGTCTCTCGCAACAATCGCACAAAGGAGCGGAACGCGGGTACGATTGAATTCATCGCGATTGATCGTGATTGCCTTCCTCTCTCTTGCTCTCTCTCTCTCTCTCTCCTTCTCTCTCTTTCTTTTTTTCTCTCCCTTTCAATTCGGCCGAATGAGGATACCCATGCTTATCGTTCCGCGCGATCCTGATCTCCGTGACGGTGCAAAGTAATAGATCGGCCCGTCCCACGATCGGTAAATTATGTCGACCGTTTCTTCGTCCTCGTTGACATATTTAAGACTCATCGTTGATTGTCCGGGGTAAAGCGTTTTGACAGCATTTACGTGATTGGTAGTACTTCTCGGGTAATGGACACGGTGATTGGACTTTTTAACGGAATATGAAACTTGAAAATTATTGGTGTTTCACAGGAAATTTTGTTGCATTATATATCAAAATATAATACAGAGTTAATTTTTTATTCCTAACTGGTTTGATCATATTGAAACCTACAAACTGATTTTACTTTTGTAAGCAAAATAATGCACGTTCTTCTATGATTATCAACAAATGTTTTTCAATTTTATATTTAAACTAAAGCCATACCCCGTCAAATCTAATGAACCAATCTCTTTTTATATTTAAAAACAACAATATACATCTCACCCATAAATTTTTAAATCCTCCTGACTATTCGACCCAAAACAGTTTAACCGTAACCCTCGACATATACAAGCACCACGCGTTTAACGTTTAATCTTCCCCGAAATCTATTAAACTTCGTCCCAGCGTATCGTTCGGCAAACTCGAAACACAGCGCGCAGCAATTAATTTTAAATTCGACGGTTCTCCGTTACGAGACTATTCGCGATTCCTGCGCGCTGGAACTGGGTCAGCAGCAAAACGTTCGACCGTTAACGTGTTCCAGCGATTATTTCGTTCGGAGCTCGTCGGGCTCCGCTAATTCCCGGCGAGGCTTTTCGATTCGCCGGCACGCTCGCAGCAGTGTTCCGACGAATTTCGGATCAAATGTCATAGGTGTTTTCGATCGACCTATTGCTGCTCGCGACACGATTTGCAATTGAAAAAAAAAAATAAAATAAAAGAAAAAAATGAAGAAACGTTCGCGATATCGAATCATTTCGTATGCCGGCTCGGTTAATACCATAAACGCGAGAACGTGCTTTCTCTCCATCTAGGGAGGCGGCGGGCGAGCTCGTGCGCGCGTTCTCGACCGCACGAAAAATGTTCCCGCTCGCGAGACTTTTTTTCTCCGGCTAACTCCTGTTATTCCTCTCCGTCGTTGCCGCGCGCTTTACACAACCCCGCGACATTTTCTATTTATTAAATACACGGGCACGCATAACGCCGTCCGCTCGCTGTCTTGTTCGCTTCCGGTGAGAGCCGGGCGACACTTGTTGCAGCTGCGTGCGTCTACGCACGTGTAGAGGCTCAAGCTAATAACGGGCAAAACAGCCGCGCTCCTACGCCGTTTATGGGCATGAAAGTCCCCGATTCCCGCGAACACGCGATGATCTATTGAGCCCCTTCGATCCTTTGCGCGCCGTCGGCAAGGTAGAAAACTTTCTTAACCGATGCATTTGTTTCAGATTCGAACGCTTGCAGCCCGCGCAGGGCGTTTCGCGTGTTTTGAATGGGTTGAACGGGTTGTAGATGATAAGTTGTTGAATGGAATTGTAATTGAGGTTTATGTTAAGTCATGTTGTAAATAATGTGGTTTTTGCACAATTCTTTTATCTTTGAAACTCAAGATGAATAATACCTTTTTAAATTTAAAGTATATCCTTTTTCATTATAGATTATATGTCTATGCATTATGATGAGATTAAATGAAGTTCTGTAATAAAATAAGTATACAAAAACCGCATTGTTCTTTGGATTATTTATTATTATGGACTATTATCTATTTGCTTGTATTTGTTTAAATATTACTTTCGCCTATATGTCTTTTTAATTTGAATATATCTAAAGTCAATTTTGTGTTACGATTATTTTTGGTGCCTGTTAGTATTTGAGGAGCCTAATTTTGGTGAACGCTCGGTGTATAATAGCTTTATGGTGAGGAAAGGGTTATCGGAAGTGGATGCACCCCTCTAGTGACTCACGCCAGAATTTTTAAGACTTCATAAGTGATTTAATATACAACCTTTTTGTGGGTTTAAAGGTCTCTTGTTTCCTAGCCAAATTGGATTGTATATCAACCTTGACTGTATTATATTACAATGAAAATATGTAATTTCTGCTGTCCACCTGAATAATGCAAACTATTTCAAATCCTGTAGGTATTTTTCATAATATAAAGTTCTTTTTTAATCTTTAGAAGTCATTAAATAATTGTTTATAATGTTAATCAGAGAGAACCGACTTACATTCTACATTTTTGGCTGGTGGCGTATATTTTAAAGCTAGCACGACCGTCGCCAAAATAGTCACGCTACAGGCCATCATTCGATTTCTTTAAATCCACGCATTACATAATCTTACTTATATTGTTTACTAATTCAGAATATTTATTTCACCTTTCGATTCACTCACATTCACCCTAATCTTTCGTTAAACATTCTTTCGCTTAACATCGGTAAAACATAATCCACCATGAATCAAAGAATAAAGTTAAACAACTGGTTAACAGCAGTTTCGCAAAATATTAAAGACCAAAACTAAACGAGAGCCAGTTGATTCTTCTGTTCGAAAAAATCCACCGATGGTCGAGCGAGACAAAAGATGAATGTTTATTATTCGAAGCTGATAGCTCGAAGATAGCAACGCAATCCTTCACCTCGATACTCTCGAACAAATCTCTGAGTCACTGTTCGTCAATATTGTTCCATAAAATATTTGACTGGCGGTGCTTGCATTTGTCGCGCGTGTTTTATATTCTTTTTATTGTCACATTGACCGGGTTTTAGAACGAGGTCTATCGATTCTTCCGCGACCCTGAGGCTTGACCACTATCGGACCTGCTTTCCGTCGTTACTCGTGAATTCGGCCGGCCATAACTCTTGTCGAAAAATAAACTTCCTCTGCCGCTCATCGAAAATATCCGCAAACAAAGATCGGATAAAAACGGATTTACCTGGCGCATTTCGTTACGTTCGAATTAATGACGCGGGCGAGACATTAATTAAACGCGACGTTGAAGGCCGCGCGCGGAACCCGAAATTTCGTGACGAATTGCCCGCTACCCGCTGGATTATCGGCCAATAACGATGAGTAACGTTCCGGACCATTGCCCTGGTGATTTATCAAAATCTATTGTTCGCCTTTTCAATCCGGCGTTGCGCTTAAATATCGCTAAACGACTGCTGCAACGTCAATCACGCCGATGCTTTGACGCAGAAGCTTTCAAATTGCAATTTTCGTTAATTTGCTGTTCAAAATCCGCAAACATTCCAATTAATTAACAATATTATTGCGAAAACCATAAAACTGTAATTTCAACCTCAATCGAACAACAAACAATTATTGCATAAAGACATCAACAACTGTGCACGAGAATTTATATTAGACTAAACATGTATACAAAACACAAACCAGTAATTTAACTTAAATACAAATTTATCACAAATAAAAACACTAAAACACCAACTCCCAGATATTTTCCCTAAATATTAATAAAACATTCCATTTATTTCCCCCAATTCCTTTCAATACTGTCAAGTAATTATTACATTCATCATAAAATTCCCACAGTCACCATTTATTATCTCGTCGGTCGTTACTTTATTACCGTCGATCCTCTTACTTTCGATTACGGAACTACAGAAGATCTCTTCAAACGGTTTTCGAGACTCGCTCAAAGACGGGCAATGTTACGTGTCACGATCGGCCGACCGGTATCGGCTAATCAGCCGTTTCGTAAGTCGGGCTCGTTTCGCAGAGCGTTCCACGTGAACCGTCAACGCCGAGGGCACCATTTCGCCTTTTGCTTTCGCAACGGGCCACAGATATTCGGCGACGGATCGTTATGTTTCACGTATGCACGCCTCATCATGGTCGGCTTTCACCCGGTAGATCTGCTGCCCGGTCCCCAGGGCTTTCCTCGGATCGGGTGCAAGGTCGAGACGCGCTTCTCGATTCTCGAAATTAATAGGCACAACGGGATGGACCGATTTTCTAACGGAGAAAGTTGCCGGCCACGGATTTCGTATTGATTATTTCGGGGAATGGGTTCGATCTCTTCACCGCGACCAGAAAGAGAAAGGGTGTATCATTGACGTCACAAGTGGAATTCTGTTTCAGTTCGATTTAAATAATTGTTCTCGGAATTAGAAGCTCCGAAGGTAATTGACTTCGAGATGTATTCTAACTTTGACGAGTTTTGCTTTGAGGAATTTTGATTATTGGGGTATTAAGAGTTCCTACATATACTAATAAAATGGAAGTTTAATTAATTAGTAATACGGTTGGAGAGAGTATACTCAGAATGTTGAACATAGGAAAATATTGAATTTAAACACTTCGAAATTGATATTCTCCTTACCCCAGTAATTCTTCATCCTTTCTTGGCTAGTGTACATAGATTCAGGTAACTTGAATAGAAAAGTCAAAAATTCGACCGCAGGTTTTTCAGTATTTTTCTTCTTTTTAGTCAATGCGCAAACACCACGCGATAAATGCGTTACAAAAATCTGTTCCAGAGTCGTAATCGCTTTCGCCAGCCACCATGAAGGTAACAATTGAATAAGATTCAAATGTTTCCAAATACAGCGACGAAAGTTTGAAATTTGCGTAACCACAGTCTCACCAAAATTTCTATTCGACCAAATAAAATCGGGAGAAAGCAACCCGATTCGTTTCCCCCCGCGAATATTCCGAATTGAATGTGAATCATTGAATGCGAGCAGCAGTAATCACGGTAACGTGGAACGCCATTTATTCGCGGATTCAAAAGGGACTTAATTCCGTGGAAACGGATAAATCATCGCGATTCTCGCCTCTCGCGACACCGTAAAAAGCGTTCCCTTTCATATTTTGTCAGACAATCGCCGTCTACTTTCCATGAGTCGCGTGTCTGGGTCACTCGCGTTTACATCGCGTTTAAATGCGCGCGGCACACGTGCACAGGTAGATAGAAGTCGCCCGGGACTTTCGCTGTCAGAAAGTATTCACCTTTCTTCTTTCGCAACGGACCTTCATCCCTGAACGCGTCTGTCATGCGAGCAATGGGATGCGGTACTTATCCCGAGTTCCCGCGTTATGTTTTTGACAATCAAGGTGATCTTCTTAACAATAGCTTCCTTGTGAACCGACAAGCCAATGGAATGCCGAAGCAGTGTTGAAGCTCTTTATCTCGCGGTCACTGAGATTTCAAGCGTTCACTTGTCAACTGTCGCAACCAGTCACGAAGTCGATGTTAGATTCGTTGTGAAGAAGCTTCAAACAGAATTGTGTTGATATATCTCATCGATCTTATTACCGAGAAATAAATTGAGTGGATGGATTATTCTCATATAATTTATAGTTTATATTATTCTTGAATAATTAAAAAATACTTATAAATTCGTTAAGATCACTATCGAAAATGTTCGTAATTTATAAATATTTTGCAAATCATGATGGATTAAAAGTTAATTTACAGAACAGTTGTACGAAATAGAATGAAATAAAAATATTGGACTTTTCTTCGATTCTTAACATTTTTAAATTATCAATAAGAAACATTAATTTCCATTTACCTTCATTTTCATGAAAGACGTTTCCGAAGATTTGTTTATGTGAAAATCTGCAGTCCACTTACTAGTTTTGCAAGAAGTTAATTATTCTCTAAATGATAGACGTTTTATGCGATCGCATATCGATTCAGTTCTGGTCGACCGACGCTCAGTGTCCGGCGATGGAGCCGGGAAATTGGAGTTCGATTTACGGTCGCATTATCAAGTCAACGCGTTCCGTGTCCCACTTCGGTCCCATTCTCGAAAGTAATTTGACGGGCCGGCTGACTTCTGGAAACCCGGCACCTTTAACCTTGCGCTTTCATTCGCCTCGTTTCGTGGATAGACGTAATTCGGTGAATTCACATAATGATGCCGGTCATCGAGCGCTTACTGTGCGCTACGTCGTTAACCTTTTACCCAGTGTCAGGTGCCGAGTAGAATTTAGGTGAACTCTGTTATGGTCCCGTTTGTACTTACTTCAGATGAACGGTAATGCATAAACTCGAATCATTCAGCGCGTGTTTTCGACCGGAATATCAATTAAAATTTTTCCCTTTTATGGAGAAGGCATTTTACGAGTATGAACGGATATTATATTCGAGCGATATGCAAATGTCAGGTTCTGAGACTGGATTTCTAGAGATGAGTTTATGAATGAAATCGACTGATATGTATATGGGCTTGTTTTTGTAGACGAATGGGATTTTATGCAGTTACATATAGATATTAGTAGGTTTAGTTCTATATGAAGTTGGGATTAGCGTATATGTATATTTGTAAATCAACTTTTATATTTAAATATTCTACTCAATAGGGGACTAAATTTGTACTATAATTTTAGCTAAATTTGATATATAATGTTATTTAAAAATTTTATTTATTTTGAATTGAATCTACGTTATTGATGTACAAAGTACACCAGTGATCTGTAAAGCATCAAACCAATGCACACGCACGTAAATCCGATTACTTCGAACGTCCCAAAGTCAAACCCCAAAAACCATTTCCAATTACTCAATGCTTCTACCAAAATCTAAATCCATTTCCAATTAGCCAATGATTCTCGCAAAACCACAATCCACTTTCAATTACCCAATGATTCTCTGTAAATCTAAATCCACCTCCAATTACCCAATGTTTCTCCCAAAACCTCAATCCACTTTTCAGTTCAATTTCCGAAATCGCTGAATCGGCGTGTCGAAACGTTTAGACGATTCGATACATTCGATTCGGTTCGTCACGCGGTCCGTGCATCACCCAGATTCGCACCTCGATCGCATCGTCCTTCTTCAAACCGCGTGCACCACGGTCGAGAAAACTCGACGCGAAGTATCACACGGACGGACGAGAGACGCGGACCGTGGAAGGGAGATGTAACGACCGAGCGGGTCGAGTAATTATTTGCCCGCGGTAGCCGGGTTTGCGCCGCTTTTACCGCGGGACGGGAACGGGGCTTATATCATCATGCAACTTGGCTAACTCGCCGTTACTGTTTCTCCCTACTGATTTCGAACCTGAAAAATCGAAAAACGAAAGAGATAAAAGGAGAGATAGATAACACAAAGTATTTCCAACATCGTACAATCGAAGAAACAGTGGATCTTTCAGGTCTTTAATTATTACTTTACTATCCATTAATTACATCAGGTTCGTAAGTTCTTTCGTATCTTCGGAGGATTTTGAAACAATGCAAATACAATTTATATTTTAATATTTTGATGAATCATGTGTTTACATTTATTATCTGCAGCTCCTTGTCATCGAGTACTGTTTTTACTTTACTTGTATAAAAGGACGAACTTGTGGACTGATTTCATATAAGAAAATATAAAGTGAAAGTATAGGATAAAATTATCTCGCGAGATAATTAATTTCGAATGTGTATTTGATATGCATGCATTGACATTTTCAAGAAGTAGAAACTGGAAGTTCTGAATAAACATACTAGTTGATTTTTATTTCATACCCATTCGTGTTCGATAAAACTTCTAACGTGATTATGGTTTTTATTCGGTTTCTTGTATAGGATTGTCCGGTTGTGGTACGATTTTGGAAACACCCTGTATAGGGAACGCCCGAGTGAAGAATTTCGCGGGCAGAGCTCATTAATCGGTGAACGGTTAATTACCAAGTAGCGGCCGAGTGGCTCGTTATAAAAGGCGTTCTCTATCCAGCCGGCTTTCGTCTTTCTCATCGTGCAATTCCATGTTTCTCTTTCCTTTGAGCAGTTCTTGTACTTACCCAACGGAATATTTCGACAATATTGACAACACTATGAAATAAATGCAAATCTCTCCCCTTCAAATATTCACCAACTATACAAATAAAAAAAAACTCCAAAGATAACGTTTGATATTTAATATCATACTTCGTATAATGCGTCAATATATGAAGCATTGAAATAAAATAACTGCTCCTTAACTAATGCGTGATGTCCATTTAACACAATTTAAATAAATATCGTCTGTACCCCATCACAAAATATTGAATATTTTCAATAATAAACTTTCAAGTGCAAAGGATTAAGTGGCACTAATTCAAGTTTCAAACTAGAAAATCAACAGCACTTAACACCATAAAGAATTAAGGTAAATTGTTTCTTTCATTCTCAGTGCTAACTTATTATTCTTCTGCAACTCTATACGCGTCAATTTCTCCTTCTTCCTCTACAATACACCTGCTTATTGCCCTACGGATACTGTGTGAATGGTAAATTCGCACGGTTAAATAAGAGAAACGAATGAATTAGTTGAATAAGAAGAAATTGCCATTCATCAATATCATTGCATATGCCCAATAAAAACAATAAACAAGACATTCAGCAAAAGACATCTGTTAGGTCTCTGGCGTCCCACAAGATATCGAGTGATGTCCCAGCTTCACGCACGACACACGGGGATGAGAAGGGGTGGTAATTACACGCGGTGTCGTCGTTGACGAACGCCGCTCGCAAGGCGACCAGTGCACGAGACGCGTTGTCGTCGCCCTGGCCGCGTAAAAGCTGGAAACTGGTTCGCTGCACGCGAGTCACCGAGTCCCTGCTGAAAGTCGTCGCTGGCAGACTGCGCGGCACGGCTACCAGTTGCACCTGTGCTCGGCTGGCCGCGTTCGATTGCGCAAATGCACGCCTGCTGCATACTAGAGTGCGATCGGCCGAGCCTGCGAGCGACACGATCGAACCTTGATCCGGCGAATGAAAATTCGAGGATTTTCGTATTTTTGTTTTTGTTTTCTTCCTTTTTGTTTCTGGAATATTTGTCGGGTAAACACACGGCGCTGTCGGTATTGTCGATTGAGTTGCAGGCAATTGAGAATGAGAAAGTATTTCAGTGATTGCGAATGCTTGGGATTCTGAGAATATTGGTATTACGAGATCCGATTGGAACTTGTGTTCGATGCGTAGATATCGTGGCAATGTTCGCAATGTATTTGGTCTTCTTAAGGCATTAATTGTTGAAATGATATTCCTCAGAATTCCGTGAAATAGAAGTTGTGTGTTTTATAAACTAGACAGTGATATGTTACGGTTTAGCATTCCACGAGATGTCCAGCGTTCTTGTATCTCGTAAATCCTAGTGGAATTTGGTACTTCCAATGTACCTCTGTGAAAATTGGCTTTTTAAGATTGGAGAAGGAATTTTTTTATGTATACCTAACCGACGCGGCACTCAATGTGTTAAGCAACCGAAGACTCGACAAATATGTGGAAAATCTTTGGCAGTATAAGTATTTCGAATAATATAAATTTTCACGTGAAATAAGTTGTGTTTGAAATAGGTTTATTTAGTTAGTTCTAAGTATTTAGAAACTCTTTAGTATCATTCTGTATTACACGAATTTATTTTGTTACTAAAAACCATCAGAATATAAAGAACTTTTTTTTTTAAATAATAACATATATTTAGAAAGTATAAGATGTATTCTATTTCTCATCACTTCCGTGTAACAGTTATTTTAAGTATAATTTGATAGGCATGAACGTAACACGAACCATAACATAATATTTTTAATACTGATCGTAAATGCATCGTGTAACAGTTTCATAACTAGTGTTTATGAAACGAGAGTAATGGAACGAAAATGGAGCGCTATATAGAACAAGTATGCATTTATGAAATATATAGAGCGGAAGAATCAACTTCTCACCCTTATTATTTCGTTTTCCGTCGTCTACCATTTTAAACAGTAATTCTGTTATTCCGTTACATTGTCTTTAATTAGAAGCGCCAACGAAAGTACGCACTAAAGTTTACTGAGGATTTCTTTGTCGTAATAAAACTGTTCACAATTAACTATATCTGAAACAAATGCTGACTGCAAACGGAAAGAAATGACTGATTTCCTCTAACAAGAGATGCGCAGACAAACTCAGCATGCAAAAACAAGAACGGAAATAACGCAGATTATTAGCGGTGCACTGTCGGTTTCTCGAAGTTCTCTGCATAAACAAAGGTGCATTGGAAAAACTTTTAATCAAAACTTCTATATATAACTTTTATTGCAACGAATTCGCTCGGAAATAATATGTGATAATATCTTGATCGCAAATAAATCAGACTTCGACATGATCACAATTCGACCTTCTCTCTCGGTTTTCGTAATATCAAACGATCTATGAATATTTATTACCCGTTACAAGGAAAAGGTGTCCAGCCGACAATCATTTCCGATTTGCATGCCGATTAAGCGCCACGGTATGGCGACACGCTTTAATGGAAACTCATAAAAACATGAAAAAACCGAAAACTAAACTTCCGTTCTCGTAGCAAAACACAGGGCCGAACAGCTGTGTTTCAAAACCATAGTTATCTCACGGAAAAGTCCGTCGGAATGACGCAATATTGTTGGAACGTTTCGTCACGAACGTGTCGGTGAGACAGCGCGCCTCCATCGACTTCTAAAAACTCTGGAGTTATCAGGCGTGGAGGCTTCCTGGAAAAAAAGAAAGAAAGAAAGAATATATCTTACAGGGACATTAAACTTCATGAAATTTTGTAGAAGTACTCGTGTAATGAATGTTACTTTAAAATGAATTCACAGGAGTAATATTTTCTAAATTACTTTCTGTCCGATTAATGAAGCTTAACTCAATCACTCCTATTTTTACAAACGATCAGAAATCATTATCCTCCAAACCATTATCCATTCTTTTCATTATTTTCATCATACTATAAAAAAATATTTCAATCCTTCAGAAGCATTATTCCGATACTCCAATATTTAATCAATATTCCAATACTTTCAAAAACAATATAATACAAAATCTTCAGGTCCTATACGCATCTGCCACTATCCTATAAAATCACATTTCAGTCGCGTCTATAAATACATTCAATTTTATTAATTAAAAGTCAGCTTGAAACAGTTAACCCTAGGCAACCCCCGAAGGGGAGACTCGTTGCAAAATGATACGGTTTTTGTGCGCTGGGGCCGCACAATTTATTCCTCGGCTGATCGGCGTTCACGCGTCGTTCCGAGGAACGAGAACCAACGGCGCTCCGCCGGCCGTACTAGGAGAAAAAGTGCTCCGCCGAGGCGGATACTGGTATCGCCGGCGGAGAACGCTCGAAACGGGCCACGGGACAGTCGCGTACGTTCGCGCGAATTTATGGCAACCAGTTTATCCGATTGACGAAGGAATGTCGGCTGCCGTTGCGGCTGTCAACCTGCCGGCCGAGCAAACCGCCTCGTTTCTCCGCCTCCGAGGTTTCGTCCTCGACAATCGGCGCCGCTTTTACGGATCACGGAATTATAGATTGGGCCCCTCCGGGATTAACCCCTTGCACTGCAATTTCATCCATAATTTCACTCGTTAGAGCTACTTTGTCATTGATAAGTCGACTTCCACGAGAACTTTTAGCGTTTCGTGTAACGTTACGTATTCGTTTACAATAAAGATGAATAGTATTAGAATTCGTTATCAATGATTTGGTAACTAGGTTAGTGCGATACATTATTGCCTGTGTAATTATTCACGTTATTAAATAGTTTTGTTTGGTATTAGTATTAATATTGTGATTGCTTTTAAGCGATTTGGAAGTTCTGGTAATTGATCACTGTGGTAGTCAGTGTGTTAATAATTTTGCACATAATCTAGCTTTCATTGCAAAAGTTTTTATTTAAAAAAATCACCGTCAGCAAAGGGTTAATCCTTGACATTCCCCTGAGTAGAATCTATCTTACAAGTGCAATAGAATTCGCCCGAGGCGCGTCCCGCCGGTCAATTCCTCGCGTTTTATGGCTCCGCCTTGATCTTAAGCAGAAGTGGCTGCGGATTGAAAGGATTTTAGTATTCCAAAGCTAAACTGTTGTATTTTATATCGGCCCGAAGAATGTTGAACCGTTTTCACGCATTAATTGTTGTAAGCGTCGTTGTTTTCGCGACAGTGATTAATAGTAATAATAGAAGTTGTTGTTTATATAATAGAGCACTTTCTTGTCCGTATTGTTCAGTAGCTTTCTATACTTTCAAATTTCTAAATGTTTGTAATTATTTCGAAACAATTTTATGATATTCATTATTGACGAGCACCGTGTAGGTAACGTGATTTTGTTACAATGCACCGAAGCAATCTGAAGATACTGGAGTTATTTTTTTTAAACGCGATAGTCGGAGAATGTTCGTGTTACTGATGAAGTGTTACTGATTCCGAAAAAGAGGAATGAACATACCCCAGTTTTGGTTTCGTGTTTATGTCACCATTGATTAAATATTTCTCGAAAGTATGATAATCTGCTGACAGTGACGCGCGTGAGGCAGGTCAGTAGTAGCGCAACCAGTGACGTAAGGCAGACGTGCGAATGACGGAGGCCTGAGTAACGCGCTGTTATCGACGCATTTTAAACGTTAGTACCTTGAAAACTGCACTGAAACTGTACCTCCTTATTCATAATTTTCTCCTATTTCTAACATAGCATCGTGACTAATTTCGCAAGACTATATATTAACACGTTAATCGTAGGAGGTCAAGTCATGATATTAACTTCACCTATACGAATACAGAACATCCACATTCATCAAACCCAATTAAAAACGTTCCCCACACATCTGACTCGGCATTACAAGACAAGAAAAACTCATCATCCCCCAGCAATTTCAAACTCAAACGCTCGAACGGTAAACACATTAGCCGGTCAGTTGAAACATTAAATTACCGATGCTTCCGCGAACGTTTCACGCATTCCGGCGTATTCCCAACGCATTAAATCCCAAACAATCGCGTGCGGCAAACGATCCGGAATTTCGCACTACAAACTCTGTGAACGTAACCAGTAGGAACTGCGTTCCGGTGATTTTTCTACGTGGAAAAAAAGCAAGAGAAAAATTGAAACAAAGTATAATAACCCAGCTCCGGCTTTAATTATTCTCCGAACGCGGGTAAAAACAAACAGGAAGCGATTTCGAAGGAAGTAGGCGAACTTTCTATGTAAGCGAGCTGCAGCTGGGATCGCCTGTCGACGCTTGCCCGTGTCTTGTCTCGTTCCGTCTCGTCTTGTCTCGTCTTGTCTGGTCTCGTTGCGTCTCGTCGCGTCATTCTCCCTCGAAAACCTGGTAGTAACCGTAAACGATCGAATTATGCAGGACATGATAACGCCTCGCCGCGTTTAAATTTCCTGGGGCGTTTGCGCCGCTTCAGGCGTGAAGTCACGTGATCCGCGGAGGCACAGGTGCGAACGCGGCGGACTACTAAAAACTAGATCCGACGACCTGCGCGCGTCGCGGGGATCGTTATAACGGTCCGGCATAGAAATGCGTGTATGTAAGTACGAACACGCGACCACGGGGACACCTCGCGCGGCCGCTAATGACCGTTTCACGTTGAACGGCGTGTCACTTCGTGGCCGGCGATTGCTCCCCCCGAGATCGCGGGGTCTCGAAAATCCCACGCGCGCTTTCCATCGCGAGGCGAACGGAAATGGCACGCTTTCGACGATCATCGAATCGAATAAAATTTCTGACCGAACTGTTTTATTGGCAATGAGGTAGAAGACGATAACCCTAGAAAATGGATTGTTGGATGGAACTGAAGCGATCGTTTTGTAACAATGATTCAAATTTTTATTGTCGTAATATTATTAGGTTTCCTGTTTCTTTCGCTAATTGTCGGTAACGTTTGATTTAGTAAATAGTTTAGAGAAAGATATTTACGACGCCTCTGGGGAGATGAACGGTAAATTAGAATGGTTTATGTATAATTCAGTAACATGGAATACAATATGAAATATTATATATGAATAAAAAAGAGAACATTTTTAAATCTAATACATTTCTATGGGAATTGATGTTATCGCGGTATTTAGGTTTAAATAGTTTCATAAGTTGTTATTCCGTAGTGATTTTGCTTTCAATTGGGATCAATATTATTTCATTCGTCTGGGTTGTGAGATTTCTTTATTTTAATCTGTTTGAGATATTTATAAAATATCAATATTGTATTGATATTACTATTTAGAAGGTTATTGTAAACAATACGAATCTGTTGGTAATTGAAATGCAATCGAAGGCAGCTGTTCGCCTCGACGGGAAACCGCGAAAGGTTAAACGCGATAAGAGCAGACTTGAAAGATGGAGGAGGAAAGTGTAATTACGAATAACGAGCGACTATCGCTTTATGCGAGAAACCGGAAGCGATCGGTTGTCCCGATGCTGAACGTTTCTGTGAACTAGAGTGTTGCGATCGTGTCTGTTTTCCTGATGGTTTATTAGGAATCCTGTCATTTGTGAGCTGAAATATACTCGGTGTCGGGAAATCGAACCTGTAATTAGAGAGAAGGATCATTTTGTTGTGCTAGGAAGGGTAATTGTGGGATCGTATTCAGCTATGATTTATCGGCGGTCGTACAGTTCTTATCGAGGTTCTTTCTAATGATCGTGCATTTTAACCTGCAGAAGCTCATCTCGATACGCCGACTTATACCCGTTCATAATTCTGCATCTTTGAGTTCTGAAAACTTCCAGATCCGCTGCGGACGCGGGCAAGAAAATTTATTTGTGGCTGCTTCAGCTACCCACTTCAGGTTTCCAATATTTTATCATGAATTATTGGTTAGTACAGTTAATCGATTAAAGATGAAGGTACAATTGCGCTGCTAGAATCGGTACTATTAAAACTGTTCTGTATTGATGCCGACGCATTGATAATTTCTATTATCTTTATATAAAAACAACAGTTTCTTAATCGATATCTCTAACTTTATGTCAATTTTACTTGACGATAGAAATAAATAATTATTTTAATGGACTGGCTATACAATGTTTCTCATCCAAAATTACTGTTGACCTCTAATGATTCCCAATCACTTTATCGCTTGACCACTCATTACTAATAACAACAAGTTAATACCACCGCAAGATTCAAAGCTATAAAACAGAATTCTAACACCATCATACTTCAATGATTGACTGTCCCATTACACTAATCAAGTCAAGACATTACCTCCATCATCAGCCATGACCTATATCTTGCTTTATAACAACGTGTCAGATTCATGATGAAGATTTTAAATGAAGTCTAACAAACATAAATATTACTCAACTCCTTCGAATTAAAATGAAACATTATGCTTCTGTTACAAACAATTACAGTTTATAGTGAACATACGTATAGAATATGCCTAGAATTTTTCTCTTTTTTCAATAAATCATGAGTGGCACAGTAGCTGCATCGGCCATAGCTGAGAAGTAAATCGTAAGGCAAGGGGTTAAAGAAACAACAGAAATGTCACAACGATTACAAGAACGTCAAAGATGCGATCACAAGATCGAACTCCTACTACTCTCTCAATAGGGGTCAGTTCATTCATGCCACTTCAGACTCGAGCACTTCAGGCAAATTGGATCTACAATATCCCGGAGACGCCGGTAGCGAATGCGCTTGGGTACGCGGCGCGCGCGTGCACGCGAGATGAGCGAGTTCTCGGGGCCACTTACCGGCGCAGCCGTCATATCTCACTGCTTTATTTAGCCGCGGTTCAGTTATCAGGTACGAGGCTCGGGTACGCAACGTCCGTGCCGAACGCGACGTCGAAGCCCGGCGCGCGAGAGCTCGCGAGGAGAAAGAGAGCGGTATAGACTACGGCCGCGGGGGCCGGGAAAGAGAGAGAAAATCGGTATCGTTAGTGTGCTCGCGGGCGAGCCGGCGTATTACCATAAATTTCCATCGGACCGTTCAGAAGCCAATTAGCGTAAGTCACACCGAGATGAAGACCGCGATACGTGGTTTTACTTAAATCAACCCGACCGCGCGGAGAACCGTTTGCTCGCCCACCGTTTTAATACCGTGCAATCGGCGTAGGCTCCCCGGCTTAAAGAATGCCGCTGGCACACTCAGATAAGCCGCCGCGATATTTTAACGAAATTAAGTTAAACCTGTTATATCGCTCAACCGTTTGACACGTACACGCACGCCTCGAAATATATTTCCCCGCGAGAGCTGTGGCCCCTCGCGCTTACACCTCTCGCGGTCGCTCGCCGATCTTCGGTGTTCCGTGGTCGTTTGAGTCTTTCGGGAGTAAGATAAGAAAGTCTTCCCGAGGTTCCATCGTTCTTGCTGCTTCATCGGGAAGCTAGGAAAATCTTTTGGATTAGTAACTACCAATCGTTCCGAGCCGTTCGAGTGCAATGTCTTCCTTCGTTTCAGCTAGAAAAGGACAAGTGAAAATCTCGAGCGTGATAGCACTGATTTTCTATTCCGAAGTAGATAAAGAAATGATATTAAGTAGTGAGGAGACAAATAAATGACTCTACTCGGTTCCAGTTTATGGACACGTAGGCTAGCACTTTAGGGTACTGGAAGACTGTGTAGCATACCAATCGTCAACTAATCAGCTAAATAATTACAAAATGGGATACTCTAGATAGAATTTACACAAAATCCTATGTTCCTGATTATCTTGTTAGGATCTTGTAGCAGTTTAATCGCCTCTCTGTATTTGCAAGAGAAGTATACCTTGCACCTACTATTTTAATCTTATCGAACAAGAACTTCAGTGCCTTCTTCTTTGATCCCTTTCAACTTTTCTATGGCTACCCCAACTGTTACAAGGGGTTCCATTTCTTCTCGGTCTCTGCGGTGTAATGGAGTCGATTAAATACGAGCGGAGCCGCGGAACTCACGCTGCCCTCGATAACAGGCGCGCGACGAGTAAAGTTGTCGACGTATTCGCGTCCCATGCGGAGACGTAATCGATCGAGAGGTTTTATCGTACGCCACGGTTGACCTCCCTGTTTATCGGTCTCGGCCGGTTCGATTCCACGCAGGTGCCGCTTTAACATTAGAATTACCGAGCATTTAATATGATTGATATGTGATCCGTATAAAAATTGTAACAATAGAATATTTTCAGCTCCTTCGAACATTCGTTATAAAATTCAAGTGACACTATTTAATTTTAAAACCATTTCAAATATTCAATGCTTTTAAGGTACCAATAATTGCGAAACAAGAAAACCGAAATCAGTCATTTTTACTAGAACGGTAATGTTACGGTAGTGTTAAACTCCGTATCTTTCGCGCTATCGCGATCCCCGTGCGCTACAATGAGGGAGGAAGAAGGGGCAAGCTGGCTGACTCGCCTCCGCTCATTTCGTCGGGACGGATTTTATCGCGGCGCGCCGGCGAAACGGGCTGCAACCGCGATTAAGTAACTCGCGTTCCGCAACGATTTTCGTTTAATCGGGGTTACCTGTTTTCCTAGCAGTTACGCGGCTGGTGGTGCTCGTTTCGTCTTCGTGCATTCGGAGCAACTGCAAATTATCGGCAAAGTAGAACAATTCAGGGGATATATGCTGGGCTAATTGCGTATCGCGCGAATATCTATTAGACTAATTATATACTCACACTTGCATTGAAAAAAAAACGGAATAACGGGTTACAGTTACGGCGTCGTTGTGATAGATTAAAAGTAATATTAGAAAATCAGATTTATGTCTGATAGATCGAAAGAATTATTAGTTCGAATGGCTGGTTTCAACAGTCTTATCGTGGGATTAACGAAATTGTAAAGATACTTTTGTAATAAATTGTAAAATAAGTTAGTGCGTTCCTACGGATACAATAGGGGCTGCTCTAAATCCTTATAAATATACTTTTCTAATTTTTATAAGAAACTATAAATTCCACCTGTCTATCAAATGATCTTTTACCAAATTAAAAAATATCTTTTATTAAACTGTGTATAATTGCTTAATTTAACGTATTCTATTTTAAGGTGTACGAATAAAAATTTATGACAGTATAAATTATATTGAACTTTAACTATATCATTCGTTAAATATGTAAAATTCATCGTATTAATAGGTGGTCACCGATGATCAGAGCTTCAAAAATACTTGAAGACAATTACACGAAGGAAACTGACGACGAATCAAAATATTCAATAACACAAGTAACTAAATAATCGTGTAACTCAAGAACTATGGTACCAAAACCATATAAACGTTGAATATCGCGCGATTTTAAAGTGAAAACAATGAAATATTAAATTATTCAATTGAATTCTATTGTTATTATCGTAGGTTCTCTTGCTAAATGTCACCGCATTAGGTAACGTTATTTACAATACAGGAATGTTTTCGAATAATCATCGTTTAATTCAGGGAATTGCGGTAATTGAATTTGGGCATCGGTGAGCTCCGTGGCATTAACGTATTAATAACCAATTCCAATACCTTCATTTAAAACCTATTTGCCTTCGTTACGAAAGAACAAATAGTATTATACGAACCGCTCAAAACTCTCGTGGCAATCAACGTGTTAACAGCGGAAACCGCTCGTACTAATCGCGGCCGCGATATTTGTTTCGGCGGTCGTGTCTTCTTTCGTTATCGCGGCCGCTGTTCACGTGGAATGTCGAAGACTCGTGTTCCACGGAATTGAGAAATTTCCGGGCGGAATTTTCACGCTCTTCCAGCGATGTGGTAAATTGTTTCTACGCCGCGGCGGATTATGATTATTGGAAGGGAAAGAACGCCGGGGATTCAATTAAAGCGTATGGTGGAAGGAATTCCATGCTGCGTTAGATATTTTAATGAACGTATCCTATAGACTGCACGGCTGCGTTTCTTAACGAGAAAAGTCGGCCGGGTGTGCTGCCGCGCTTGTGCTTTTTCCCGTCTTTTTCGCATTTCCACGTATCATTTAACGTGTTTTGTAAATTGGCCGTATTACCAAAAGCAACTTTCAAATGGCTTGCGCTCGCAGAATGAGGATTGGGAAATTATTAATGTACAGGATGTTCTACAACACATAGCAGAGAATTTAAGGGGTCGATGTCAGACAAGAAACAAAGAAACACCTGTTTCAATTTCTTTATTAACAATTAGAAAATGTTTTAATAGCAGCTTGTAAATCAATTTCTATTGCATATAATAATTTGCCTTTCAGTTGCTAGTGACTCCGAAGTGATACTAAAACCTCAATTATTGAACTCTTGATTTATATTGCTCAATTCTACTATTATATTGCTCATACTATATTCTTCAAGATGAGTGATTACGTTAATAACAGCTTTTATAATAACAGATTGAAATTTAATTCTCTAAACATTCACTGGATATTATGCAGAAAAAGGAAACATAAATCTTTGAATCCTCATAATTAGGACTGTTGTTCAAAGTCAACTTATGCAATCAAAAGGCAATAATCAAATAGCGAGCGTAGACGAGCAGCCATCTATATCTTCGTTCTTCTCGTTTTTTCGTAATTATGAGCATCGTCACCGATGAATTTCTTCCGAGCGGCAGTATATGTACATAATGAGACGAGTAAATAAACATAACGGCAGTTAAAACTGGACGAGAACGACCCTGCCCTGGTAGAACGAGATTTAAGCCGCATCTGGATACTTAGATCCGCAGAGAAGATCATCCGATTCCGCTTTCCCTCGCGCGGATTCCGCGACGGGACGAGGCGAGTCTCTCTTCCGTTTTGGCTGTCCAGCTCTTCATGCGTGGTAAACAAGTGTCACGCACCGCCTCGGGCGGAACGACGAGCACCGCGAAATGATTTCACCGTGAGAGAGTCGTGAGAGAGCTCTCGAGGGCCGAGAAACGTGGCTGCCAGACAGCGTGGCGACCGAGCCGAGCCGTGGCTCTCGCGTGTACGCGCACCGAGCATGCCGCGGCCGTGGCACAGGAACCTGAGAGTCACCATCACGGGCCACATACAACGAACAACCCGAAACTGAGATCGGAAATTTCCGTCGATCGAATATTCGTTGAATATTCGAAAACGTTGAATTTTCTGGTGTTCGATCTATTCAAAATTTTGTAAAATTGTAAATGTTTTTAGATTATTGTGCTTTCATAGTTCCTTTGTTCGAAGTAATGGAGATGTTAAGGTGTCGATTGTAGCATGAGACATTTGTATTTGATTTTTGTTCATAGTTTAACAAATTTGTTACAGGAATATGCTTTCGTTTCAATGTATTTGAAAACTTCATTGAAATTCTTCAGTTCTTTTGAGTGGAGTTATTATTTACTTTACTGTGGATAGAGTAATTTATATTCGAGAGAATTAAGAGATTTTATTTGCTTGAGGATTGAAAATATTATCTTTTCACCTGATTTATGTTTATTTTGTTTAGTGGCTTAAGTAGGTAAACCAAGAAATACCCTATTGAATAATGAGAAGTGTCCAACAGTATAAATAAAATTCACAACAAACATGGAAACACGAATAATCAGCGCAACAGTTAGCACTGATAATTCGCTTGACAGTATGCGTTTAACGGCGTATAAAACGGAACCTCGACTCCCCGAGTACCAGAAACCCGACGTCGATTTTTCGTGAATGCCGATCGGTAACGGGAGGGGAAACAAATTCTAGATATTCAATTGATTAGTATTCATGAGCACACGCGGAACCAGATCCCATTATTACATGGACTTTCTTTATCGCCTTGTTCGAAATTGAAAAACAGAGGAGTATCCGGAATTTATTCTCACCTAGAGCCGCTCCTAATCGAATTTAAACGTCCCGGCTACAAAACCGACTCTAATCTTAGTCGAGGTATCGGTTAGTTAACACGAGCCGACCGGTAACCGGAGATACGCGAGCCCGGTTTCTATTTTCGACGAATAAAACAGGCCAGAACCGGAGTGGTGCTGGACTTCACCCGACATTAGCGGATAACCGCCCAAATTAGCAAACTCATTCGCCGATATCGGGAATATTTGCATGCCGATGCACACGTATACATGCACGCGCGCACATGATGCTCGTTACCGACGCTCCCGGGCCGGACAAAGGTGCCCGGAGGTTGCACGATCGCTTATGGCCGCGCGGTCGATTAACGTAAAAGCGTCCGGTATTTACGAGGAGCGAATGAGCCGCCGGTGGACAGATGGAAATCGTTAACGGGCCTGCGCTGGTAGCGGGCAGCCTGGAACGATCAACCCGAACCGTCGATCAACTCGGCCGATCTAGATCTCGTAAATGAGAATTTACCTCTCGCGAAGGTGAAGATCGAGACGGTCGTTAAATCGTTCGCGAACGACCGATCGTCCCTCGACCGAGCACGATGAAAGTGCTCTCGCGGTTTACACTCTACAAATTGTTTAATATAAACAACCGGCGACTACAGGACACGTTTGCCGCGCCGTTTCGATGAATTACACGCGATTCCCCTTGCGACGAAAATTTATAGTGTAATTTGCGTTGCGTTCGTTTGCTTTGCGGAACGTGACGCGTTCATGATGTTCGTTGACGTAATATAGTCTTGTAACTGTGTATTGTAGGAATTGATGCCACTCTGCGTGGTGATTTCAGTTATGTTCCTATTGATATATTTTTTCAATGTGATTCGATGATTTTTATTGTTTCGATAGGTGTGGGTGATTATGGTATAGATCATATATGTTATTTTGAATGTATAAATATAGTTTACGTAAAGTATATTTAATGGGCAAACTTATTAAATAAAATTGAATATAATTTTATAATGTCGTCATTGATTACGTAATTATAAATACTAAACGTTATTTATTAGTAAATTATTAAGAATTTCGGTTCAATTACCGTGGTAATAGTTTCAAGAATGTTCGAATATTCTATCGCAGAAAACGAGATTAAAGCAACTTGGTGACTGGCTAAACGTTGCTGAAGCCGGCTGATTGAGTGCCGTTAATCGGCCAATCAAGGGCTGGTTCTCAGCAGCGGGATCTATCTCTCATAAAAATTTCATGATCGACGAGACGAGTTCTCGTTACACGGAAAACGGTGTCGATAGGCAGCGACCGTGATGATAAATCGTATTTTTCGAAATAAATTAAATTGAAAGGATGCTTCTCTATAATCATCCAACAAAATTCAAGAACTTTAAACCCCGTTCTTACGAATGCGAGCGTTCCTTTTTAACTTTTCTATCCCACGATTTGCATATCGTTTTTTTTTTCTCTTCCGAACGTGGGCGATACACGCTGGATTCATTAACCGAGTGTAGAAATAACGCGACTCGCTGTTTACGTAATGAGTGATATCCTTCAGCTAGGGTGGAATTCGCGTCTTGTAAATATATTCTTAGATTGACGCAATAACTGCTCGTTGCGCGGGAACGTTACCGGATGTGCGAGAAGTAGGCGAGGACAAGTGTAACGTGGCGACAATTATCGCCGTTAGATCAACTGTTCTCAGTCACTTCTCGTGTTTCAAAGATTCATAGAATTTTCTGCATACTTCGTACACTATAAAATGTTCGTGATGGCAATAATCTTTTTCTACTGCCAATTCAAGGGTCAACGATGATTAACCAACAACTTCCCACCTTTAAACATTATTCAAATCACATACACACACTGTTAACACTAAAAGTACGAAGTAATTGGAGTGACTTATTTCTAAGTTTATATAAAAATTAGAACAATATATTTCTGGAGATTTGATAAACACTTTATTGTTGTATTTGTACAAATATACAAATTTATTTTCAAATATATCGCAAAGACCTTGTCATAATTTAAATATATGCAAACTAAACGTTCTAAAATGTGTCAATTTGATCCGTCTGGTAGTTTTAGTATGAAATAAAATAATTCATTCCTTTTTATTGAGAAATCATTCAAATCACTCGTGCCAGTAAACAACAAAAGGTTTACACCGCAATCACCACGAAACATTCAAACACAAGCAGAACGTACTGCCTAAAAACCGAACTTTCTCGCATTAACAAACACGACCGATCCGTCTCGTCGCCCGGAAAGCCTTCAGAGGAACATTACGAAAGAAAGACCCATAGAACGCGGGGCTGCGAAGACGCAGACGGGCCGATGCATGTCGAAACACCGAGCAAAGAATCCTCGTCGTTCCTGTTACAAAATGGAGCGGAAACGGTTATCGATAGCTCGCCGATGTCAGCGCGGAATAATGAAAAGCTCGCGGCGTCCCGACTCGGATAAAAAGAGGCCGCTGGAAATCCGGGGAGCCCAGATCTGGTCTCTCTGGCTCGCTTCGTTAATTGCAGAACCCAGCGATCGGGTTTGTCTCCGTGAATCTGTCTCACGGACGGAAAAAGGGAAAGAGAGCTACCGATGCTGCTGCTTCTGCTGCGACCGCACGGTTCCCGGAGCCTCGTTACTGAATCACGATTGTCAATGAAGAAATCCAGCGCTCGGGCGCGCGAGTCCGTCGAGCGGAGAACAAACCGGCGCAGCGCAACGATGGAAATCCGTGGAATGTCGATCTCCGCCGGTTCTTTGGCTGACTGCTCGCGGTGTCTCCACGGTACCAAACGATGATACTTTCGAATCGGGAATTTCTACCGGCGGCGAATCGATGAGAAGCTCTCGTGAGAAGCGTACGACGTTTTTGTTCTCACAATACGTTTCGGCTCCGCTCTTGTTTCCCCGTGTCCATCCGTCAGCATGCCACGAATTTACTGGCCCCAGACCCACCCCACCCCTCGCTCTTCCAACGCGAACGATTCGTCAGGTCGGACGCGCGATTTTAAATTCTGATGCGTTTAAACCCTCTGCCCCTGTCTACTTGCTCTTCTCAGTGATGGCCCCGCTGAGTACACATCGAAAGAATGGACTTGCTCGATATTTTATTGAACCCGTTGCGTGGTTAAGCGAGGGTTCTTATTGAAGGGCAGTTTTTTCCAACCCCTCGTGGAATGATTTTTGTTGTGTGCAGGTTGGAGTTACTTTACGGTTAATAATTTGTTAGGATTGGAATAATAGTTTTTTGATGTGGTTGTATATAGATTGTGTAATTGATTGAGAGACACGACTATTTTTTAATAGGTACTAATAATTAAATCATTTTCACAATGACAAGATAGTATAATATTGAATCGGTGAAAGATAAATGATTGCGCGATAGATTAGTGCATCTAATAAAACACTACAGAAATATAAAAATAAATTACACCGATTACTAAAAACATTCCTAACTACTGTTTTATAACCCAAAAATGTTTCCCAACGTTCATCAAATGTAAAGTTCGAGTACCATTTACATAAAAAGAAATAATATCAAAACATCCCCATATGAAATCTTCCGTCCCCGTGTAGTTTAAAACTCATTTTCAAACTACGTAACAAGGCTTCTTTTCCTTCGCTTTTCCACGTACTCGCAGTTAGAATTATTTTTAACAGCCAATTAAACGTAGCCCGTCTGCGCTCGTTTGCGCGGTATAATCTGGGGGAGTAATCGCGTTTCCCACGCCTCATCGCAGAAAACGCGTTCATTATGTACCAGGTAACCTCCACTTGTTAAAGACCCGGGGGGAGTCGCGGATAAAAGGATTTTTAATGAAAAGCAGCGCGCGCGTCCGCGGGACAGGCCGCTTTTTGCGGTTGAAATCCATTCTAGTCGGTCCCTTTTCCGCCCGGCACGCTGAAAGTGACATACGCGCGAGGGTTAGAGACGGGCGAACGGTCTCGCGCGCTTTTCCGCCGGCCAAAAATATATTCCGGGCTCAAAGGGAGCGATCCGTTGGTCCCCGGTCGTACTCCCAATTACAGCCATCGGGGATCGTGAACGAAGGCAAGAGAGGCGACGTTTAATTGAAATTTGACGCGGGAGGGCGGCGGGCACGACTAATTTGCCGCGCGGGTTCTTTTAACGAACCCGGCGAACTGGGTCATCGCACCGTCATCATCACTCTAAATACAGACTGACTAGCGAACACACACGATGTTTCGTCTTAAAATTGTGTTTACACCGAGACGCGCGCGAAGGAGCAGGTAAAGATTGTGAATCTCGGCGACACTGATTAGCTGGTCAGATCATTGGGTACCAGATATAAGGCTAAATGCATATGTTTTTTTGCAAAATGCGGTGATTGTTTTGGAAGAATAGAGACACAAAGGTCTTATGTATTATAAAGAGAATAAGAGAACTCTGTGTTTTTATTTATCCGAAATAATCATTGCTGCAAGATTTTGTCGTAAAACAATATGTTTGACGTAATAGGACTTTGAGAAGTTGAGGTAAAATTGAGAGATTACTTGATGGTTGGGTTGATAAATGCAAGTTTAATTGGTCAGTTTTTATTTGTTCTCATTTCCTATATTTTAGATATCGATTATAGAACCATTTAAACCTGTTAGCAAGCACTGCATTCGGTAATTCTACAGGAATAAGACGAGTAAAGCTAACAGAGTATCTAGAGTTACAAATCATTTATCTCCTACACTGCCGAATAGTCATAAAAGGATACCTCGTACGTTAAATAACTATAGATTTTAATCGTTTAACAACCTAATTAGATCCGTGACAAATCTAAATTAATTCAAGAAACGAATCCGCTCGTAACATTATACACCCAATCCTCCGTTTGTCTTTCGGATCATCTTCAAGGCAGTGAAAGCCTCGCTGTTTATCGAGAAACTTCGGCGCCGTTAGAGTACAGCTTCAAGATCCTGATACGAGGAGAGGTGTGCAGCATGTTCCGGGGCTCCGATGTGTACACTTAATTATTTCCGAGGCTGTTAAAGACTCCGGAAAGTCTCTCGGGCAGGGGGGAGGGGGGCAGACGGCTGCGTTTCTAATCGGCAACACTCGCGCGCGTGTGTGTCTTTCGTCGTAAACGTTGTTTGATCTCGTAACCGCCTGGTTAACAATTGCTTTCACCGGCCCAGCGCTGCGGAGGAACGGGATATCGATTTCATTTATTTCGGCTACGCGCGCACGCAATGTTCAAAACGTCGAACGAGTTCCGCGCTGGACGCAACGGAAAGTGGGAGAGGTTTTTCTATTTCCGTGTTTATCGATCTTAAATCACCGAACGGAAAAAACGGCTGCCGCGCGTGCGCGTGCAATAAGGCAATAAGGAAAAAACGGATAAACCGACGAACGGTTTTAAGACCGCGCAGAATAAATAGTGGAAGCTCATAAAACACGCGCGAAACACTGTTCGTTTTACGAGTCCATTTTCTAAGCCATTGTCACGCATAAAACATCGGGGTTTGTTCAACCTGCCTAGACGGAAGTGACGTCGGCCGGCCAACGTGGGGCGACACGGCTCGTTGAACCGTGCGAGCTCGCGCGGAAATAACTCACGCACGGGAATCGTCACGTACCGCGGTAACACGCCGGAACGGAAATGCAGATACGCACGGGGAGTGGAAGCGGTGGATCGGCGATAATCGTGCACGAAACGTGTGTACGTTCCCGACTCCTACGAGTTGTCCCTGCGTGTCCTTGAGGACAAGGCTCGCCACGGGGCTGCATTCGAGGCACGTTTCCACGCCGTCACATAAGTTGTTACCTCTCCTACCCAACGAGCTATTCAATAATTTCGTTCCGGGAATTTGCAAGTATTTTTAACCGCCCGGGAAAATAATAGGCGCCACAATAGGCTGTAAAAAGATCGACGGACCGTTTCGCTTCGGATGCACCTTCGTACCGTCATCGAATTCTGATGTTACGCCGGATGATATCGCTGCCATCGCGGACATTCCGCGATAGTCGGATGTTTATGGAGATTCCCATTTTTATGGACGGTTTCAGGGAAATGGAATCGAGGGAAGTTTGATTTTTTAGTGTGATTCTTTTGGCGAAGTAAATGTATGCGAGGCTAGTCGAGTTTATTGAGTTTTGTGTTTTGTTAAGTTTTCGTAGTTTTGTGGGATGTTTACAGAAATATGAGAATAAAATGAATTTTTACAGGAAATTTATAATAAACGTTTTATTCGATTTTTCTTCGTTGACCTATTTTTACCGATTGCGGCAGTTTGTAGGTGGATGGTTGAGAAATAGTTTTCTATCTGTTTAATTGGTAATTGAATCTTTCTAGTTGATAAATATGTGACTTTATAGCACTATAAACTATTCAGAAGATAATTATTTCTAACCTAACCCGATCGTATTAGTATCTGTCTAATCGTCTAACAAGAAATATACCCTGAAACTTTTATATTAATTACGTGTTATTAAGTGTAACGACCAGTCAGTAATAAATGAACTAAAAACTAGAATACTTGAATCTTAAATGTTTGTTTGTGGTTTCTAATGGCACGAAAGAAGTAATGGTCGGTAATAGAAACGTAGTTGCGAATGAACATTTATCATGACACCTAATTTGTACGGATATTCTTGACTTTGTCACAGCAATGTAGTTTCCCATTCAATACATTTAATCTTATCTTTAAAAGCTGCATCCGTCTCTTTAAATTCACTATTAAAGGCTCACAATTTCTCCAGGGTTTTACTTTTCTACAAACATCCAACTGTTTCAAACTTCTATCAACTCTAAACTGACTGCCAAGTTAGCAGTAGTCTCCAGAAACGAGTACGAAACTTCCAACACGCGACAGTAACAGAATGAAGTTTATTTAATTAACAAACGTAAGACGCGACCTGCACAACAAACACAATAACGTTAACTCACCGATGATACGTGGCGCGGCAACAAATCAAATGAAATCTCCAAAAACATTCTTACGAATAGATACGCGCTTCCGTTATCCATTCTTAATTCGATTTTAATTCGGTCTACGTTACAATTAAAGTCACCTACTGTTATTCACCTCTGCACATTATTCTTGTCGTTTAATTACTGCACAGTAATTAACTTCAATCCTCATCGCGAAATATGTTTACGACTGAGTCCGACGCAATTTAGGTTGCTCGTTGGAAAATACTCGCTCCTCGGAGAGAAACGATTTTTTAATGCGCGCCATTTATTAATCCAGAATGTTTAATAAAATCACGTGCAGTAAATTAACGTTACTCTCGAATGGTATAAACGAATGGTCGCCGACGTTTTTCAATGCCGTCCTCGTCCTCGGCGTGCACCAAAGGGTTCCCTTTGAGCGCGGCAATGGCGGCGACCTGTAGCTCGCAATTCCACGGCTGATCGGATACGCGGCGCGACGCATCAAAAATCTGAAAAGTCTATTCTGGTCGGGACGCGGTTTATTCTCGACGGATATCCCATTTCTGCAATGCCGAGTATTTTTAACCGTGGCCCACATATCCCGGGACCGATGATTATTTCCTCGCATAATCGGATGGCCCCGCCACCTCTCGTGTGACGTTCATCCGCGCCGCGGAAAGAAAGAGAAATAAAAGAAAAACAGAGAAAAGAAACAGGAGGAACGACGACACCGCTCGTTTCCTACGAAGGTCTCTCCCAGTCCACTTTGCATGTCATTTCGCACGTTTCTTTCCCTCGAACGGCTTCGTTTAACGATTGCCACGTTCGTCGCCGTTTACGATTAAACTTTATCGCCGCGATAACGTCACGTCTGCCCGGCGAAGAGAAAAAAAGGGAAGCATTATACGGCGCCGAACTATTAAACGGCGACGTTGATTCAGTAAACGTGACTGGCCAATTAACCGGAGCACGAATCATCGCCGCTCGACGCTCCCCGATCGCCCGATTTTCTTTTCATTTTCATGAATAATACAACGGTGGCAATCACGGCACGGTTCCATCGCGATTGATTAACTCTCGTTTGACCAGTACTGGGTCAATTCTGATACATTGTGGGTAATCCTCCGTGTTCTCGGTAACGAGAGCAGCGATTATCGTTATTCCCGGATGCTTTGGTGTATACAATAGGCAGCGCATAAGTATTAGATGATTTTTAAACAAATCGGTATATTTTGGGTGAGATTGATTTTTTTAAAGTACCCATTTTCTAATTATTAGTTAAAAGTAGCTAACATTGTTACCAAATAATCAAGGTATATAGGTGTGAAACTTAAAAAAGTAGTAACAATATATTATATGGTACTATTATCAAAATATGTATATTTTAAATATATTCTATTTGTTTATATATCAAAAAATTAATAAATTCCATCACGTGACACTGTAGAAAGTGGATCAATGTAGAAACATCAGATCCATAATGTCCCTAATGTAAAATTCATTGTGAGTCGTAGTTAATTATATGGGTCACGGAGGACACTTACCGTCCCTCTGTATTGCTTAAGCAATCATCATTCCTGGTTCATTAAAATTCCATGAGAACGATAGAGGAACGGTGGATATCATACGATAGACGAGCTCTCGAATTAGTTCGAGCGATGCAGCGGCGCCGTTTCTATTATGTCCCCGTGCTTTACCTCGAAACGAGCTGGAAAAAAAAAAGGTACGGGGCGAGATGGTTACGTCGTGATGCTCGCTTCCTGGACGGCAGGCGCGAAGTGTTCTTGCCGCGGTGCCACCGATGGAAACCGTGCGAAGCGATGCGAGGTGAAACCCGGTCCATTGTCATGTGCTGGGGATCACGTAAGGTCACACACTCTCCTGACTCGCTCGCAGCCCCGTTGTACCCCACGTGGAAATAACAAAGGCGTCAAGTTTCGTAACGAGCGACAGCTAAGCTCGGCCTTATTGTTAGAAAACGAACTGGCCTGCCCGGCGATCGTCGTTGGAACTGTTTCGGTTTAGTCATCTTCGGATTCTTCTCGTTCTCTTTGAAACATCCGATCCGCTCGCGTAGGAGAGTGGACGTTCCTAACAAGATGCGAAACGATAACAGGGTAGACGAGCAACAGTGCGGCTCTGATTTAAGGAATGGAAAAATGGTGTTGGAATAGTATATTCTGTCGGCTTTTTTTCGACGTATTTATAAGGGTAGTATTAACTATTGATAAGGATTGGTCTCTGAGAAAATATAATAGACATTTTTATCTATGTATTATTCATGTATTTATATATTCATATATTTTTATTTAATTGATTAAATTTAGTATTCCGTATAAAGGAATTGAATTTTGCATCGATATTTGGTCGTGTTAATAATAAATCGCATAAAAAATTCTACAAATTTTTATGAAATATGTAAAAAAAAAATGGTTAAATCACATCTCCAATTTTTGAGGATATTGTAATTATTAATAGCAGACGGATCGAAAATGAAGAATGGGTCGAACAAGATTCCGGTGGTATCCTGGCGCGCACAACAGAAAGTAGAAAGTGCGCAACTATTTGCCGTTAATTATCCAAATAAATCATTAATAATTACTTTACACCGGCTGTCGAATTTTCTGCCTCTCACGGATAACGGCAGGAATATCTAGCTCATAAGCTAATACACGTGTCGCGGCCGATCACGAGAGTACTTAGGTAAAAGCGAGCCGGCCGCGGAACACTTTCTACAATTAATTACAACGTGCGATACATACCATCCGTCGCCGGTGGTCCTTAATTTGTCGCTACATCAAACTCAAATTGATTATCAACTAGTGCCACTGAGGACCGCTAAACGCTCGCCGCGAGTCGTTAATCTCCACGAAAGCGTTTCTCTGCAACGAGCCGGACGCGTCGCCGCGGCATGAGTCACGTTCCCCTGAATCACGTCGTTAGCCCGTCGCGATCGTCCGTGAACGTTCGTTTCCGTAACGGTTGGGACGAAAACATTCCCCGTAATCCGAAATTTATTGGTCTAGACCGAGCTCGCGGTGATTTTTAATCGATGCCGAATGAGCGCCGCCGCGGGTTCGTTATCGACGTGATCCCGGCGACGAAATGCTTACTTATGACCGATGGCTCGTTATTTATGCAAACGAGGCGCGCGGGCCGCTCGTAACTTTCGTTTTAATTAAGGGCAGAGTCGAAGAAATCCGTCGCAGGTTTTTGCCGAACGTTTTATTGAACAGGCGTTTGTTTCACCGTTACAGGGTGGTGGCGATGATTCGGACGAAGATACCCAGTGCGCCCTGAGCGAGAACTGGACGTTCGAGAAGCGGACCAGGCGCTGGTCGCGCGTGTGCGACGTGACGCAGGCGAACGTTGAGAGGCTACAGGCGATCGCCGGGCAGAACGTGCAGTCCGAGGAGGACTCGCTGGAGGATCGTCTGGAAGCGGAGGAGGCCGAGGACACGATGCTGGACACGCTGAGGTACAGCAGCCTGCCGCCTGGGACGCTTCCCGATGAGATCAGTCCGCGATTTCGAAGAACTGGTTCCGAGAGGCTGAAAGACGGGGCGAAGGCTTTCCTCAGGCGGGTTGAGTCGCTCAAGTCCCGGCGACGGAAACATCAGAATCGGGACGGGATCGTGATCAGCGGCCCGCAGATCCTGGATGTGATGTCCATGCAGCAGAAGATGAAGGAGCTGAACTGCGTGGATGTGTCGCCAACTGGGCCGGCGCCGGTCTCGTTCGGCGACCTGCCCGTGTCGCCTCTGCACGTGCCTGGCTCACCCGTCACCTTGCCAGCTTCTCCATATCATCTACCACCCTCGCCCTTAACCAACGCGCCCAGTCCATTCGGCGACGATTCGTCGAGTTACTGCTCGGACGGCTCGCAAGGGGGCGGACCGACGCCTACGCCAACCCGCACGAAGATGAATCGGGCGAGGAGGTTCCTGCACCGAGGCCGCGAAGACCACGGTGCACTAAGCGACTCCGAATGCCAGCCAACTAGTTGGCGTCATAGGTACTTCAGAGACGCGAACAGCAACCACGCGAAGGTGCTGGAGTACGTGGCCGCCCATCCCCAGAGCCCCAAGGACTCGCCCAGCAAGAACGCTCCGATAAACACCCGCGGGGGCAGTCTGAACCTCGGCAAGGAGTCGCAGAGGTACAGGGACAAGCTGACGCAGAGTCAGGACAGATACAAGGAGGACAAGGTGACCACTTTGAAGAGGGAGGATAAGATTCATAAAAGCTTCAGGCATCGGGACGACTCTTATAAAGATGGCAAACCTCTGGCCAAGGAGGTCGCTGTGTATAGAGAGAAGTCGAGGTCTAGGAATTCGGAACTGGCCGGCAGTCAGGAGAGCAGCTCGACGGTAGCCAGTCGTGACTCCGATCAGGAAGAGGACTCGCCCAGGCACAAGGGTACCGTGGTTAGGTGGCACAGTTTCCAGAGGGGATCTTTGTATCCGGATCCTCTGGATCCTCTGTGTCCCCGAGCGATGGCATCTATGTCCTGCGGACAGTTGTTAGTCCTCAGAAAATTGGCTCTCCTGAAGCTGACTGCTTGCATGGAACGCTACTGTCCCACTCATCGGACGGGGTGGAACTGGGAGTTGCCGAAGTTCATCAGGAAGATAAAGACTCCTGACTATAAAGATAAGACAGTATTCGGTGTCCCGTTGCTGCTGTCTCTGCAGCGGACTGGACAAGCCTTACCAAAGTGTATACAGATAGCTCTGAGATGGTTGAGGGCGAACGCGCTCGATCAAGTCGGGATATTCAGGAAGAGTGGGGTCAGGTCGAGGATACAGAAATTAAAGTTGTTGACGGAGACCCTCGGGGATAATATCAACTTCGACGGCCAACAAGCCTTCGACGTGGCTGATCTCGTGAAACAATACTTCAGGGAACTGCCGGAAGCGTTATTGACCAACAAGCTCTCCGAGACTTTTATCGCTATCTTTCAACGTAAGTATATTTTGTTTTCTTTTGTTTCTAGGGTTCCATCAATTTAAAGTGATTACTTCTTGTAACGTATAATTTCAACTGAGACCTAATTTCTAAATTATCTTTGTATATTAATCCTACAAAGCGCAGAAGGGGAAGATTCATCATTTATCATTCGTATCTTCATAATTGTCACTGAAAAATCATTTTTAACAAAAATATTATTCCACAAAGAAAGTATCAAAGGTTATACATTCAAATAAATTCTACAGTTTCTACGTCTTCCTAGAGCCACTAACCACAAGGCCAATAAATAAAAAAAATATCAAAGTATAGAGAATTGGTAATCGGTTGTCCTTTAACGGTGATTGTCCACGAACATTACAGATGTACCTGTTGAGCTGCGACCAGAAGCGGTACAGTGCGTTCTGTTGCTTCTGCCGGACGAGCACCGGGAGGCGTTGGAGACTCTGCTCGATTTCTTGAACCACGTAGCGAGCAACGCTCCCTACAACCAAATGACAGCCTCGAACCTGGCCGTGTGCCTGGCACCGAGCCTGTTCCACTTCAACCACAGCAACACGAACGTGACCAACAGGTCGAGCAGCGTATCGCCACGTAGAAGAAAGACCGTGGGCATTCCCGATCAGAGGGAACTGTCGGAAAACAAAGCCGCTCACGACTGTCTTCTGTATCTGGTCAAGATGCATCGTGAATTATTCATGGTGAGTTCGCCTCGATGCCGAACGTCCAGGTCGTTCGGGAGAGGAGCGTCATCCGTCGTCTCTAAAACCCCGCCGATTGTGATCGCGCTCGAATCCAATATATACCCGTACACGTTCTCACGAGCCGGCCCTACGTACAGCGACGTTGCAGCGCGAGTAATCGTATTCGTTTCTCTGTTCGGTTGTATCAGGTCTCCTCGGATATGTTGACGCAGTGTCATTTCAATTACATGGAAGAAAGCGTACCGGTCGCCTTGGAGGAGCTCGGCTCCGAGCTCAAGCAGGACTGGAGGGGATATCTTTATGCCTGCACCACGGCTTTATTGAAGGAGGCACGTGAAAAGTGAGTGTGACCCACAGTACCTCTTACACTTTCAATCTATCGCGTCTGTCATGGTATACGAACAAGCTGAATCAACTAAAATTTCGTTTGCTTTAACGATTTGTCTAATTTTGTATGATAGCCTTTGAAATATAAAAAATGAAAAGAGTCATGTATGATTAAATACACAACGGACGGTAGTTTTCATGTATAAGCGGGCTGCTAGGTTCATATACAGTGATTACGGAGAACAATAGACATCAGTTTTCAATAATTTCATGGTCTGATGATTTGCCTCTGCCTTTCCGATATACTGTCCTCGTGTGTATACCTTCACTGTTTGGAATAGGGTACATTGTGTTTGATAAAGCTGATAATATTAGAGAATGTAAGTAAATACGCTAAATGGAAGGTGGTGCGAACGAAAGAAATATTTTTAACTATGAATTAAACCTAAATAGATCTTGAAGAAGCTTGGGCAAGTAAACTAAAATTCATTATGTTGGTATTTAGCATGTGTCCAGATATGTACTTGTCACTTTTATTCCTTCTTTACGTTATACCTTGCACTTTACCTATAAACCGCGAACTTCAATGCAAATTTTCATTTTTGTAGATTTCTTTACAAGAACAAAATGAGGAAATGATTTATTTCTTCAAGTAAAAATTTTGTGTCATACTCAAATAAAAATAATAAAAGTTGCTGTTTACATTATACATTACCATAATATTATTTTCCAAATCTGCATAAATAATTTTATTTAGCAATAATATAATTTTCTTCATGAATTCGAATGATTTTATTTTAAACCTGTTATTTCGAAATTGCTCAGGAGCCGAGGATGGGTCACTGTCAACAACCCAGCAGACAGTACAGTGGAAATGGCTTACAAGAAGGTTGGAGATGGGCATCCATTGCGATTGTGGCGAGTGTCGACGGAAGTAGAGGCTCCGCCAAATGAGCTTCTTCACCGTGTTCTGAGGGAAAGACACATCTGGGACCCTCAACTGTTAAAATACAGACTAGTCGCCAAGCTGGACAGCAACGTGGAGGTCTTTCAATACGCCACCGGGAATATGAGTCCACTTCCTGCTAGGGATTATTGTGTGCTAAGGTGAGCGTTATTTCCGAACGCCGCGAATTATTAGAACGCTCTAATGGCGTCGACATAATGGATGGCAACAGAGCCGTAAGTAATGTAATCTTGTGTTATACAGATCCTGGCGTAACGATCTCCCCAAAGGGGCCTGCGTGATCGTAGAAACGTCCGTGGAACATCCGGATGCTCCTGTCATGCTTGGCGGAACACGCGGTATTGTTTTGGCCTCGCGATATCTTATCGAACCTTGCGGTAGTGGCAAATCACGGATCATGCACCTTTCCAGAGTGGATACAAAGTGAGTATTTTTTGACACTTAAAACAATTTTGTATTAAAAAAATTCATAAATTTACATTAGGTATTCTAATATTTAGAATCATTTTTGAGGAATTCTTCAATTAAATGTAATTACAGATCAAAAGACTAGATTTTTATGAAAATATTCAAGACCTTGTAAAATACAAGGTTTTGTGAACTGTGATAATGAAACTCTTACTTTTTCATTCATTCAAATCAGTAACAGAAAATGTTAAAAATCAAATCAATAACAACAATTGTTAAACAAGAATTGAAGATGAAGGTTATTTTAAATAATAGAACAGCTTGCTTAATTTTTATTCATTTTATAGTAAATAAAACATTTTTGGTTCACTTACAATACTTACGAATCAAGGAGCTATTGCAGAATTTAATTAATTCATCGTCTCGCGTTACAGAGGACGCACTCCAGAATGGTACAACAAGAGTTATGGCCACCTCGCTGCCCTTCACCTTAGTAAAATCCGCAACTCCTTCAAGCACACAACCGACGGCCCCGAGAGTAAAGTCTGAGAGGAGGCTACCGTGCAACGATCCCCGTTGCACGGTCCTTACACGACTCTGCAGGATCAAGACGCGCAAGATCAGCATCAGGAACGCAGGATCGAGCTGCGACAGGTCGCGCCTACCATTAGCGAGGAATGACCGAGGTTTACCGCTAAATCCAAACTCGCGATCGAACATGAACCCCGTCAATCCAAAACCAACACTCGCGAACAAAAAGAAACTAATATTTGAGCTTTAATCGATGTCAAACAGTCGAAGCTTGCGGCTTCCGTTGAAGCCCAACACGTTTAGCGTAGGCGTCAAATTGTTGTGAACCACGAAACGGGAAACAATTAATCGTCATCTTAATAATAAACGAGAATTCTCGATAAAGCTTCATTGTCCGAGGATCTTGCCGTCCAGTGATCGCGAAAGTTAAATGGCAGGACATCGTAACGCAGGAAGAAGAAATAACCGAGAAATGCTAATATGTGTTTTCCGTGTACGTAGGGTAACGCATTATTTTTGCAAGTAGTCCGACGTTGTCGTCACTCGCGATTCCAAATGAAGGAGAACCAGGTTTCTTCCACCAGTTTCACCGAATGCAAAGAGCTAGACTGGTGGTGCCCAAACGATCGTGCGCGAATGCATAAGAAAGGAGACGCGTTAATGTATTTTCGATCCTCGAAACTCGTAATCGCTAAAAGTTGTGTGATCCGCGTATCATCATCAATATTCGCGATCTCGCCAGATGAAAAGCAGAAATAGGTAAAAGTGACAACGGAACAGGAGCAATTCGCGCGCCGTATATACATATTCACACACCCGCACACCAGTTAATATGTAAGAGCCCGACATTTTGTATGTTTCTTTCGGACCAAATGCCAATTTTTCTATTGTATCATATCATTGAGCCGTCATATCGTCGTCGAGAATGATTATATTAGAGGCAATTTTATTTTGTAAATGTCAGAATCTAGACGAGTGGCACCGTGTAAAGTATCGTAGAGCGTATATGTATATTGTACACGTACACGTGTGTGTATTCTATTTATATAAACAGTTACGGCGACGACGACGACGAATCGGCGTGCGGTTTTTCACGGTGCGTTCGACCGAGCTACTCCGTGACGCGTTCCGATCGTGATCGACGTCGCGATCGACCCCAGTCCCTCAAGCCCCCCACTCTACCCCACACGATTAATCCGATTAATCGAGCAATGCGAAAGGATTTTGAGTAAACGTGTAAGTCATCGAGTCCGACCGCCCCCACATAGAACACGGCGGGACTCCTCTTAATTAAGCAGTCGTAATTGTCACTCGTAACGCGATGTTGAATCGTTGAAGCTGTCATAGAGTCTACTGTTAATTGTCCGCCTGGTTAAGAACAAAAGAAACAAGCAAGCAAAATTATAAATGTTAATCGAGTCGCGGTGGTTCGAAGGATTCGTTTGCGTTTTTCCTTTCACCTCTTTTGTTTCGTCTCTTCTTCTTCTCCTTCTTCTTCTACTTCTTTTTCTCTTGTATTTTTCTTTTCCCCTTTTCGATGGTTCTCGGCCAGTCGAGCATTTAGGAACGATTAATCGTCGTTCGAGACACGTTCGCGCGTGTCGCACGCGACTATACACGCATCTAGGGACCACCCACGTTCAGAACCCCGGAAACAGGAAACGACCTGAAGAATAATACACCTCATCGAATCGAATTATAAATGTATTTTAACATAATACTAGTCACTTACAGTTAGAGGAAATTATGGAGTTTACAATCTTAAGTGTATAGATTTTTATTCTGCAGAACGTTACGTCGAGAATATTTAATTATTATTATTATTATTATTATTATTATTATCATTATGTATTATTATTAGTATCATTATTATTATTATTAATATTAAAATTATTATTATTATTATTAATATTAAAATTATTATTATTATTATTATTATTATTATTATTATTATTATTATTATTATTGACATAAAGTAATTCTATGGAAAAAATATATGATATTTTTGTGTCCAAAAAACGCCAGTAGGAACACGAGAATGATTGTGCTGCCTGCGCATGTGTGAGTGCATGAAAGAGAGAGAAAAAGAGCGAGATAGAGAGAGAAAGGAAGAAAGAGAATGAAACGAGCGTATGATTGTTTCTTCGTTATTTGTAACGATATATGATCGTCTTTATTCTTGTAATCCGTGTTTCACTAGAATGTAAATATGTATATTATACAATAATGAAACACAATTATATACTCATTAAACGACACCGTTTTATTTTCTGTACCTCGTATTTGAACCATTTAATTGCACCTCCATTCATGCTTATCATAGCGTTCATTGCACGACAGACAATGCAGTCGGACAGGTTTAACACGTTTCGATTTGTTTAATCGATATCCCTTGTTGCCAGGAATTGGTTGCCGGAGCTCGCTTCAGTTTTCGTCGCGGTAAGCTTTGTCATTCCGCTATCGGTACGTTGACGTTACGTTCATGCGTCAATCCCGAGGGAACACTCGAGTTTATTCGTTTCGTGACTACCACGTGTCCGGTATTTTCAATCTTTATAGAAAGTGATTACTGGGAAAATTAAGCTACTTGACAATCTTCTGATTGCATGAGGTTGCGGAACCGGCTCGTGGTTTGATCAACTGGAATCATTAAGGTTTTTTCAGTCAAGCACTCGTACTGAAAGGTAACCTTTTTGTCGCTCATTAAATTTTATACGTTTGCGAAATTACATTATCAAATGTTCTGTCGTTTAAAACCGATATGTTTGAAATTTGTGCTTTTTTATCATCCGCTTCGTGAGATAACCGGGTATAACAAGAATTATGCTCATAATATATACAGATACGGTAAATTAACACTGTTACTGTAGCCTCTTCAAATAAATCGTCAGATGTTTCATTATTCTACCAAAAGTAGGATTTATAGAATTATCTTTACTTGATTAATTATTAGATTTAGATAATTTGAGAGTAATAAATTCTTATTAAATTATTATTGAAATATTAAAACTGTAAAAGATAATATTACCAACATTTTTCTCCAAAAACGTTATTTCTTAATTTATTTCTGGAATCGTTCTTCTATGCTTCATCAAACACCGGTAATTCACACGGGTTAAATCGCTGACGGCGCCATAAACATTTGCGAAATTCGAACGTGAGTGTTCATGATTCCGTGTCACGTCGGGAGAAAATTTATCATCCGATCTCGAAGATTTCCGCGAAGAAACATCGCTCGTCGCGTCGCTGCGAAAAGCGAAGCGCCACGGACTAATAAAAGCGCGGCCTGTTTACGGTATCGCTTTGTTTCAAGTTTCCCAGAAAATGGTCCGGTTACACGTGAAGAAAGGCGAGGAGAGTCAGTTTCTATACGACACACACGTGGAGGCTATGGTCGAGGACGTTATATACGACATTACTATTATTTACAACGGCCGGCTGAAGATTTCCAGAATATGTTATGGTAATGACCCTGCCCCACCGTGTCCGCCCGGTTGAGAAAGTGCTTCGGAAAGATGACATCTAATAGCGTGCAAAGAAACGCCAGCTTGTCTGGAAAGTTACACTTTATTTACAAGGAGTCGGCCCGCGCGGACCGTAAGTTAAGTGGCATGAGTTGTCCGGGGTAACGGGTGTGCAACGCGTTATTACCGTTTTCTGCTGCGGCCGAGCCCGAACCTGTGCGATTTTATCGAACGTTACCCCGCAGGCGTTTCGAATGCCAATGATTTCATCGGCGATAACAAGTTACGCATCCCTTCATTTGTTTCCCAATTGTGTCATTAATTTAATGACGCGGTCTTAATACAGCACAGACCACAAGAAATCCACGGCAGATACACTTTCTTTCCGTCTACTCTCTTTGTCAACCTGATCTTAATTTCCATTCGATCCCTTATTCTTCGTGACGGAGAAACTTCTGTCGCGAACTATTTTTTCGACTTGCCCCGGCTGAATTATAGGCCGGGGAGATTGCTTTTGCTGGATGTGCTACTTTGTCAGGACCTGAGCAGGTTCTCGGGGTGATTAATGCGGACGGTTTCAACGATTCAAGGTAATTTAAGGAAATTGCATGGTGTGGATTCTTAAGTAGCTCATATTAATGTCATAGACACGCAACACTTCGATATCTCGATATTTCGATTATCGAATTATTGTTTTGAAGTATTCTATATATAGATACAAGTACAATAGTTCACTAGAAATATTTATTTTTTCAGTTATAAACTGTTCAGAGATATAGTTTTATAGACGGACCATTAGGGTTGCTATCAGACAATCAATTTTCGTGCCAATTAAAAGAACCAAGTCAAAAGGTAGTAAAAATACCCAAGGAATTATCGCTGCTAATGGAAGAAAAATGTTCGATTTCTACCGAGGGGTAATTACAACCCTTCCCGAAGTAATGAATTACCCCATTTCACACGTTAACCCATCTTCCATCCTGCCGAAGTATCCCGGTCTTCAAAGAATCCCTAGTATCCCTGAATGGCCGGGGTTTCTAGACGGAATATTAACGCGAGAAATCCATTAACGATTATCTCGGAGAACGCTGAGCCGCGTCTGGCAATATCCGTGCGTAATAAGAAGTCGTGGGGCGAGTTTATACAGCAGTCCTGCTTAGCCGCCGCGCGACATTAGTCATACGCTATTATGGAAGAGCATAATGTTAATTACACATTTTCTACATTTTCGTCAATTGTGTGCTCACATTCAATTGAGTATTGATTTTATGAGACTGATTTTTACCTGTTTTAATATTTAATTAGTTATACACACGAATTTCGTATATTATTTTATGAATACTGATGGCTTATCCTTCACACCTATTATTCTTAATTATTCGCTTGCGTGTGTACCGAGAGGCATGCTATTAATCAAGGTAACTGTAAAGTAAAATTTACTTCCTATGAAAATTGGATATAAAAAGGTTTAAAACTACCCTTAATGATAAAAGTACGTGTTAATATTAAAAGTTATTCCAAATATTTTACATTTTACAAAGATATCATTACAGTAGATAGAATTGTAGAACGCAATTTTTTGTCATCAATTTTCAAAGTTTTATTTCAAACAGATTTAAAATTACAATGAAAATTACAACTTTACCCAAAACAAATTTTTAGAGACCGATTTCGAATATAATATTTCTTTCGCAGAGAATATTAATATATACAAAGTAGCATAAAATTATACTAGAAATATACAAATGTCTGCAAATGCTTTACAACATAACAGATTTTCGAAGTGTTAATCGAAAGTTTTGCGTTCCCAACAAAATAGAAATCGAGGAGCTAGCGAAGCATGGCACTATGCTGCCCCCTAACATGATGGGCCTCACGGACGATCAGGTAGAGGACTTGAAACTCAAGGACGAGTGGGGCGAGAAGTGCGTACCGATGGGCGGATGGACTTTTAACAAGGACGTTATCGGTACGTGAAACCATATTAAGGAGGGAACCTAGTCTCGAACGAGCCTTAGGCAGGTTGGCAGTTTGTTTTATGCTGACCCGTTCCCCGTGAATGCAAATGCCAGTTATCGGAAACGAAGTGTACAATGCTGTCGAGGAATTGGCTCACCGGGATTTTTGTTGCCTCGAATGGGCTTGTAATCGTTGCGTTAATTGCTCGACTGGCTGGAACGTTCAGAGGGTTTCCATGTTTCAGGCCGCAGGAACGGCAAACAACCTAATGCGAAGATGCGGGAGGTCTTGGACAAAACGATCGAAGAAGCACGAGCTATGGTTTCGAAGGTAATTTCTCATGTGTCCGGTTTAGAATGGATTTCCTTGCATTCGTAATGCATTTTGATAATCATTTCTTCATTGCTATCTGCCCGTCATTTTTCTTGTAGAAATTGGTACAGCAAGATAAATTGGTTACGCAGAAACTTGTGCAGGAGGCTTTGGATATTTTGAGAGGCGCTGTCACTATTGTCTATCCGATGGGATTGCCGCCTCACGACATTATTCGTCAAGAATTTGAAAATACTGAGGATCTTGGTGGAACTCAAGCTTCTCTTGAGGTAATTCAATTATTAGTTATATGAGAGTATTTTAAGAGTGAAAATAGAATTGAGTACAATGTGTATGATTGCTCGTACAATATGATTATCGTTGATGCTGCATTTCGAAGATACATTCCATAAATATAAATGCTGTATTTCTAACAAATTGTATTTATCGTATTATAGTTTTTGACCAAAAATGGTCCTTGCTGTTCAATATTAGACTAGTTGAACACATTGTTTTTATGAAATCTTAATCTTAGAGTCCTATCAGTGCTAGACTTGAGAATCCCCAGAATCCTATCAATATTCTAAGTTGACAGCATAATTTAGATTCGTTGTCCATCACGAATAAGTACATGTGTACAATGAATTTCTACATTATTACATTCTAAAAACTCTATGAATACCATTTTCATCTTGAGTAGTCGTAGTGCAAACTAAGTATACAGGATACTTTAATCCTACTAACTAGCCTGCTTGCCTGAATTATCGGTAGCGTAGTGTTTGCAACTAGTTTCCACTAGATCCGCCTAGTATCAAATAAAAGGTTCTATCACATGAAATGTTTGCGTAAATTGAAAAACAGAGTTTATTATATTATATAAAAATTTCAATTAATATTTTTTTGGTTCCAGGTTATCGACGTGCAATTGGCACAACTGTGGTTTTCAGGAAAAGAAATGTTACCAGGAAGGAAAATAAAAGATTATGCAGGGGCAAATGAGAAAACGCGAATTATTGTGAAACTGCAAAAAAGGGGTGGTGGAAGACCAGCGCGTGAACCATTAATGTCGGAAGAGGAACGGAAACAGCTGATGTTACACGCTTACAGACGACAGGAGCAGCTAAAGGTAAGTGAATATTTCCTTCTGCCAGTAAAGTAGTTTTCTTCGTTGACAGAGAACTGCCTGCAGACAATTAAGTTTACAAAGATAATGCAGTGTATGTAATATATAAAATGAAAAATCGCAAATAAGTTAGTCTATAGTCTCCATTTCTATAATACATTTTTAATATAATTGAGATCGTCATTATAAAATAGTCTATTCAATTATTTAAAACTTTTAGCATCATACATGTATTAAATCTATTTTTACATAGAAAAATATACCTTATTTTAACATGACCGATTTTACATTGATGTCATGGATAAGTTATATGTCGTTTGTGTAAATATTGAGCTCAGATGATTATTTATTCGACTTCTATATGAATAGAGTTTTATGTCTTTCAACATGTAGAAAGCTACTTTGTACTTACATTAAATGCATGTTAATTTATATATTCATAAGGCTACTTTTATACTATTTTTCAAATACTGTATAATAAGGGTTTTTTATTTTCACAAATAATTATGTTCAAATGCTCTCTCAATTATTTCCGACTAATGGAAGGTTCTACTGAATACAAGATTTACAATTCACATGGATATTTCGAACCTTCGGAATCCTGTCACTGCAACCTTTGTCTAGAAATAACATCGACAAACACCGTCGTCACTGATTTACATACTGCGATAGGGCAACGCATACTTTACTATTGATCATAAACGTTCCTGAATGCCCTTTACAAACTAGGTTAATTCGTTTGAAATGGAATGTTACATAGGGAAAATATTAATTAAGCATAGAAAATTCATTTTTGTCTAAAACAATTCTCCCTTTAATATCCTCCTACGGCCGTATTAACTACCTAACATTGCTAATGTATAGCAGGGAATGTTAGTAATATCGAAACGAAATCTAATAAATGACAAGTAAATTCGTCACAGGAAACCAGAATTGAGAATTCAGAATAGAACGTCCATCCGAAATAAGCGATTTTCGTTAAACGGTTCTCGAAATCTGATCTCTAAAATTATCAAAGTGAAACGGCGAAACGGAGACACATAATTAATGAAGTGTATACGAAGTCACGTACGTTACATTGATTCGTACCAGTTCAACGAACTCCACGAAACGATTCATTCGTTTCCGTTATCGATCAAAGAGCCGTAATTGCGTGATTTCCATTTACGTCGCTAGGTGCATTCAACCATGGCCTATCAATAATACAATTTGTCTCTTGCGGTTCCCTTTCGTTGGCTCTCGTACCTACATTCCGCCCCATTCAAATTCGCGATATTCGAAGATGTGCATCCGATCGATCATTCTTTTCCCGTGCCCGGATCTTTCTATTTGAATTGCAACGATATCTGATTGGTATGGTAATATTTGCCCATTGAGTGGAAGTTGTTTATTCACCATACATATTTATCGTGTATACATGCAACCGCTTTTCACGACATCGTAGTACGCGTTTCAGGATCAATAATAGAATTTTATGCCGTTTACGAATGTGGTGAAATCAAATAAACTCTCTTTTAGATATTTTTTGGCAATCGTTTCTTTACGAAGTAGTTCATAAATACTTTATTCCTTGTTGGGGTTAGTGCTTAATTGATGTTATTGACATTTTAATGAGTCGATTATATTAATATCTAAATAATAATACTGAAAATTGCTTTGGAATATAATTAATGGACTGCCGATTTTTATTCATATGTTTATTTATGAATTCATATAATAAAATGAGCAATTTAAATCCTTCCTTAAGAATATTAATTGACTCTAAATAGAATAGGGTTTTGATTGCATTTTATCAATTACATTCCCTTTTTTTGCAGTTTATAAATTTATAAAATTTGGATTCTATTTACTAATATAATTAATATTAACAGTGTTATATTTCTTAATAAATTGCGTACGTAGGGAAATTTTCGCTTCGTAAAACAAGCTATCGAAGAGTTTCCATTGAATTAGTATATATTTTGTTCGACGTTTCGTATAAACTTCAGCGGATAATTAGAGTTGTTAGTTGCGAAATTTCCAAGATGTTTAATGGCTTGTTAAGCCTGGAAACGTACATTTAATGCAATTTCTGTTGAATTAGTACACCATAAATAATGAGCTCGTTGAACTTTTCCTCACTGAGAGGAATGCTTCATCGTTACGAATCCATGTTATTTTCCCCGCACAATAACCGTGAAAAATGTGATACAATAGAAAGGTGATTGCTATTGTCTCGAAAACTTTCCTCGGATATCGTCAAGATGAAGGAGCCGGTTATTCTTGGTAAAAGAATTTTCCAGGGGATATTATTTCAGATACATAATTGAGAAGGTCACAAAAATCTTTATTCAATTTTTAATTTCAATCTTCTACAATTTACATCTAATACACAATAAACAATTTTTGCCTGTTCAAAAGAATGATTGTGACATTAAACTTTAAATGTAGTTTCGCAATTATTTGTTGAACTTCGAAGTTTTTAACAACAAAATTTGCAAATTTAATTTGCAACCTGTTCCGCCGTCATGGAAAAAAGTAATTCTTTTTTGAGCAATCACTGGGCGTAGCTATGTGTGTAGATGGTATCAAGGTCTTGATTACATTAGTGTATCGATCTGATGGTTTCAACCCTTCGTGTAAGGTTAACAGAGCTTTGTACTTTGTCTAGTACGAGCGATCTCTCCCTTGCAAAATATCGTTGAAATTCATATCGTTGATTTTGTATTCTACAGGTAGAAAAAGATCGAAACTTTAACTGCTATCGAATCAACAACACTAACTGATGAAAATCTCTCTTTATTGATTTACACTTGTGAATGAGAACGTACTCGATCTTGACCTACTTTCGACGACAATAATTGTTGATGACATTCGATTTTATCATTCTTTATCAATATAACTGGAAATATAAACAACATTAGCTTATACTCGTTGCTACGTATAATCGTGAGAGTTCATAACTGTTGCTTAACTCCTATCGCAAACCAGATTACCATTAAAAGATTACTATAAGCGGCTATGATTCGTAATAACCATAAGCTAACATTTCCTAGTGGTCTGCAGCCATAATTAACCAGGTTAGATAATATTGCGAGCGTTGCAATATGAAAGTATTATCGAATAATACTGAAGAAATGTTTCTTATGCTATTATTAAAAATATTCTCTGAGTAACAATAACGGACACGAAATTTGTTCTTTAATGTGGTAGAAAAAGATATTAATACACAAAAGATAGAAATAAGTTTGATTAACGAGTTTCGTTGTTAAATAATTCTATAATTATTGTGTAATGATGGAGCATCAAGAATCATAATAGTCTATGTACATATATTTCTTGTTTATGAACTATCTAAATAGTACCGTGTAAATATTTCCGACATATATAAGCTTAAAAATATACAACATTTTTTTGTGATCCTCATTACTATGGAATACATCCTGTTCATGAATATTAGTTCACATAAAAGGTATACAAAATGTAAAGTGTAGCGTAATTATCGTTTATCGTTGTTACATCTGTCGTTAAAAAATAGAACACGAACTACTGTGCTTTTATGATTCTGTGATAAATTATTTTTCAATAGCTCGCACTCTTTAATCTTTCGAGAAAACTAGTTATTACGATCGTTTATTATTATAGATCACTGGAACTCTGTGTTTATAGCTAGAGCTTTCATGCGGGTTGAATAGCGATTGGAATCGCTGGCCTTAACATAACGCTGTAACTCGCTTATGTTGGGTGAACCGGGTTATTCTGCGTTATAACGTACATCTAACAATTCACAATTCCTGCTAATAATGTTACTCTAATTTTTGCAAGATACACGTATAAATATTCGTGTTTGAAGCATAGCAATCTATTATTTCTACTATTAATGCTACTTTAATCATTGTTCTTATTTCAAAAAATAACAAAATACTAGTGAACTAAATGTTTGTCAGTAATTAAGTGAACTTAGAGCCTAAGAAAATTATTTAATACTTTATTTTATTTTTTGTATAGTTGTCAATTGTTTCCTTTTTATTTCTTTGTTTGCAACGAGTATTTTCGATGGAGATAAGAAACAGTTGATAGAATATTCCTGGTTACTATAAAATATTGATCATGCTAGTAATTTTGTACTAATTTTTATCAGTAAATATTACTTATAGTTTCTTGGATAGACTAAAATACGATAATTAATTGTGTCTTCAACCGCAATTATTTTTATCGTAATTTACAAAACTGAGTAATCGTTTCATGAAATATCATAATTTCCAATCGCCCTACTCCATTTTGCGTAGCGTAGCTTCTTTAAGTCGTGTCCTCGACACAAACTACGGTAAGGCACGCAAACTCCGTTATTACTATTCTGATACTACGATCTCTACGGTTACGGTATTCCGCCTGGGTTGATATCTAGATGAATGAAACGTAAGGACTGTAATTTACAGCATTATTAATCGTGACTGTTTATGTAAATATCTAATATTGGAATGTTTGCTCGGCTTGTAGCAAACACCACTTTCATTCATGAAGTTTCCATCCAATTGTAGTAAACATTTCCTCTCAAATCTCGCAAAAATATACGCGACACAAATCCATTAACGCGAAGAAAGATGAATATTCATTTATACATATGTTTCGATTTTTTATTGCGTAATATGGTTCAATACGTGCGACTTTTATTATCCATCATATAAATTCTAATAACATTTATGAAGTGTAGTATTTTTTGTATTTTGAAAGTGAAAAATATTGATCTTTTAAAATTGACAATTGAAAATTTAGGACTTAATTAACATTTAAAATTTAGTATTTAGAATTTTATTCAAATTTAGAATCGTAATTTGTAAAACTTTGGGGCATCTGAAAAATGGATTTAATACAAATACAAAGTATACATTATAAATAATTGTAACGAGCAGCAATTTGTTAAACAATTATTTTATTATAAACGACACATGTATGTTGCATTAATTGGTACACGTATATATTCTTACAAATATACTCAGATGACGAATAATATGAACAGTTACATCAGAGCACAACATAAATAATACATTCATTCATGTAAGTACAGATCTCCTTATGCTAGATGTCCACTAAAAAATAACTATTTCCCAAAACAACTCTTATTAGTAGGCACAATACTAAATATTATCTATATCCTATTTTCCATTAATTCTCGTGCTCACTCTCGTGAACATAATTCGCAGTATTTTACATTCATGTGGACAAGTAGCATTATGTAACGTATCAACTTGAGAGTGCTGTTGTTAAATGCAAAATTGGATGGCAGACACAGATTAGTAAGTCGTGACACTTTAATTTCATTTTATTTCATTTGCAATAAATGTCAGTTTCACTTTCGACGTTACATTTTAGAGATGCCAACTCTCAAGAGGGCACGCAACATTACAATAATTTATTTCTGGTACACCGTAGACGCAATTTATTTAACCCCCTCGCTGTTTAAATCGAATACTTTCAAAAATTAGTTTCCCTATGTTCTGTACTATCTATAAATTTGTATATTGTTAATTTGGCCCATATCGTAATACATTCGCCATTTTTTTAAATTACGTTTCAATCGAGACTCTTGGGTTCCATAAAAGACCGAAACTTCGCACTCTCGTGTATTTTGATGTGAAAATAGTTTCCGTTCGAATAATTCCGTAGCGAAAGTGTTGCACCATCCAAAGACACGAGTGATTACAAATTTATCAATTATTAGCGTAAACGGAAGAAGGCACATAGAGCATGATGAGTTTGAAAACTTTTCATTCTGTTGGGTCCTGTAGATTTTATACGCGTATTTCAAAGGACGCTATCATATTTTACATGTAATACGTAGGTCTATTATCTATTGTATATTATTTGCGAGAAGAGGAGACACAAGTGTGCACGTGTTTTTTAATTAGAAAAAGTTCTTTTAATAACTGATTGAATGGGTCGGTATGATCTTTAATGGTTTAAAAAAAAATGTTTCGTTAAAAGTTATATTTAACCTATTCGGAATCGATCGTACTTTATTATTCTAAAATTTATCAATTTCGTCAGCTTTGTGTAATTTAGAAAAGCTTTTTACAATATTACATTCGTAGATCATGCGTATCTTTATTATGAGTTCACTATAAACATCTTCCGCAACAATCTAATAATAAACGTAGAGTATATTAGGGATGAAATCGATCAAGCAACTTTTTGATACTGAGTTAAATTATTTTTAGAATTCATAATTCAAATTTTTCTTGTTGCCGGTGATAAAAATATTCAACATAACTAGAACCCCTTTTAACGTCCGTGAATATTCACGAAAAATAATTCATTAATTTTTAATACTGTTATCGAAAGCTTTAAGAACGTTACAACATTAATCGAATTTTTTTCTTGTAATTATTCAATGTAACGTTTAACAAACGAATTTGTTTTATTTCCTATTAAGCACAAATAACATAACATCGTGATAAACTAACAGGTGATCTTCAAGATTATATAATACATTTCTGGTTTAATTTTTAAGCATTTAAAAAATTGCGACACTACAAACTCCTTACATCGACTACCTACAATATTTCATTCGATTATAGCAACCTGCTTCATTGTTTTTAACTATATTATTTATATAAATTACCACAGCGATGTCATGTTGTCGAAGTGTAGACTGAACATTGCTGCATCAATTAGAATTAATATATTCAAATTTATTATTTAAATGTTATTATATGTTATTCAGAATAGAATACTTTCGAGTAGCATTTATAACGCGATACATTTATTCACAGAAAAGCTCTTACCTCAGAGTTTATATAATTTACATTTTATATTTACATTCAATTTGCTTCACATAAACCCCACCATCAGCCAAGCAATTACACATACAATGCTAAAGACAAGAATGGAACATAACAGCATTAACAACTTTCTCAGACTCATATTTCACTGGTATATACTTTTACAATTGTCAAATCATGATCAAGTTAATTCTTAATGAATGAATTTACGGTTATTCTACTCGAAAGAATTTAGACTATAAAGTTTATAGAACTTTACACTTACGAAAATTTTGTTATAAAAATCACAAATAAAAAATTACAATTCATTGATTTAATTAATTTTACCTAAACTTCTCATTCATTTTTCTGCACATTTTTGTATGAAACAAATACACAAAGCCAACAAGTTCACTTATTTTTACGTCATAAACAATTTTATATATAGGCAGTCGTGAGGGCTCGATAAAATGCACTATAAACAATACTATATAGTTAGCCCTTACATTAATTAACACGCTCAACACCTTGGCTTCACAACTCCATTAGCGTGAAAAACGAAAAGTCTATGTTCGTTGACGGTCGAAACTCGAGATCATCCGACGGGAGATCGGTTTTCATGTAACGTATACCGTAATTCTATTACTAGTAGTAATTCGCCTAATCTACTTTGTACATCGAAAGCGTCGCGGTATGGTTTTTCGTGCCTCGGACTGTCGCGCACACGTATAAACAATGAACTTTTTACAACCAGCGAGTAAATTATGCTTTGAAGTATCGCATGTCAGTGCTATTTTTCATCCACGTCATCGAATCGCGGAAATTATACGTGTGATCGTAGAAAATACTCGAAGAATACGTCTTTCACTGCTAAGAAATTGTACGTTTTAGGGAAAATTTATGAAACTGTAAAAATTTAATTTGCACTTCGTCTTCTTTGATTTATGTCGCGCTGAAATCTGATTGTTAAAAATAAGTCTTTTCGATTATCTTCTTTAGTTTAGTTTTAGAATCTTCCTTTTTTGCAAGAAAGTAAAAAGAGATTGTACAGATAAGTATTTAGAAAACATTTCCACAATAAATATAAGTTTTTCTGGTAATTTTGTTATACAGATTCAACTTTCGACGTTTTGTTCCGACAGAGTGGTAAAATAGTTAAAGGCATCTGTGATTATGCGAACTGTACATACGTACCTAAATATTTATTTATATATTAAGTGTACCAATGAATAGTCCATTAGTTTTTTTTTCAAATCTTGATGTTTCCTTTTAGAAGAATCGAAAATATTCGGAATATTGTATTTAAATATTATGCACAAAAGTGGGGAGATATGTCAAATTTCAACGATATTACGGTTTTGTAGAGAAAATAATGAAGTATTCATTGGTGCATTCATAATTACATCATTTTGGTCCCTAAAGTGGGAATTTTTTAAAGTATTTCGAATCATCATGCGGCCATTTTCTTTCATCCGGAAGACCATCTGAGATCCATCGAAATCTCCACCCTAATCTCAAAACTTACCATTCACTGTAAACATTTCTGTGCTAGCTCATAAATGTATATGTTTGTTCCATTTGTCGAGCAAAATAATTTCTAACGATGATCACTAAACTATTATGTTCGAACACATTTGTTGTGCGCTCTTGCTGAAGGTGCATAATGACAAAATCGAGTACTGAATGATCTACACGATACAGTAGTCGATAAATTTTGATAATTAAAGACCCCTATAGTCACCGAAAATTCAGTCTTCTTTCTGTAACTTCACTTTCAACGCGATTTATCTTTTAAGGCACGTATTCACCGGGAAATGAAACATAAAAAAATTAATTCTTGCAATTGACAGAATTTAATAATACCCATTTAATTATTTTTTTAATGAAATATTACAAATTCTGCGCTTGAGTCCATTTTCGCCTGCGCCAACTTAATACAAGTTTTTCTTAGTATTCGAATAAAAAAACAATAAGAGTAGGATATAAAAATAATATTAAGCAATAATATTTGAGATTATTTACAAATTATTTCTATATTTCAATCAATTCAATTCAATATTGTTTTTACTTTAATTTTAGTACATTAGGACCATCGATAAAAAGATAATCTTCGATTTAACTCAATTTTCCTTAAGCCACATCGAGGAAACTTTTTTCTACATACATAAAGATCCACCCTCTAATTACGACCGATCATTTCGTACCTGCACCACTTGTTAACGAACTCCGGCGTATACGCACCTTAACGTAACTCAGTTTGAAACCACAAAGATACTGAAACAAAAATACTTCCACTTGTCAGCCCTACCTACCTAAAAAATAAATTGAATATATGAGAGATCATTTACTTGCATTTCAATCCTATACTAACTTTCAGCAAACATCTACGGCGTCAATAAGCTAATACCAGTCCCTCTCTTAGAATTCATGATCCTCATTATTAACAGAACGTAGCTATGTTCGAACTGTTTTTCTCAGGGACGAAGAGCATCCCCAAAAGAGAATCCAATTAATTCTCGGTCACTCGTTGTAACGTCCATCCCGGTGCACTCTACACTCGATATCTCGTGATCGATTCCCGGGTGGCGTCGGCGGTCACGATGAAAAACGTTCGCTTCGCCGGGATCGATCAAATTCACTGTAATTTCAATCCGGGACGCTGTTCGATGCCCTCGGTTAAGGCTGTGATTATGGTGGACGCGTGTTCCGTCGAATTTGCGTGTTGACGAACTCGATACGTCAAAGCAATCATCTGAGTGGCTCAGAATGATAGTAATCTAACTCCTATTTCTAATGATAATATCCCAATATTATCAGCAACATTAATCAATATTAATTATTAACATCAGTAATCGTAATATTAGTATTACAACAACATTTCGGAAAAGTTTTCTTTCTCGAGAATTCAGAAATAGGAATCATTTAACTCCTATTTCTAATACTAATATTCCAATGTTATTAACCATATTAATCAGTATTAATTTTAACATCAGTAATCGTAATATTAGTATTACAAGAACATTTCAGAAAAGGTTATCTTCACAAGAAATGAGAGAAGTGGAAATAGCAGTTAGAATATTTTGAGCTATTCAAACATCTATGCAAATTCCTAGAAACGTTGTACACAATGATGATCAAATATTTATTCGTTAAAATGGAACACGCGTCGAATGTAACCGTAGCCTAAAACGAGTCCTCAGCTTCGTCGGTGTCGATCAATGGCACCCTCTCGTACCGCAGCACACTGCCGCCCGTCCCGGCCGGCTTAAACTGCTAAAGTGCCATACTCTTGATCTCGTTCTCGTTCATCTGACCTTGGGACGACGAAGGCGTCGCCTCTACCAGCCCTTCATCCTCGCCTTCCACCTGCTGTTTGTCCACGCAGTACCGGCAACGCATCTTCGCGTCGTCGCCGACCTGTACCGACCGCGTGATGATCACCAGCGTCGTCAGGCTCATCACGAACAGGCCGGACGGCACTATCACCGCGATCAGCAATTCCGTGCGTGTCTTGTTCAGGTCGAAACGTGCCACGACGAAGTATGAGTTGTTCTGGAACAATCCCATGGTCGATCACGGGGATGGAATTATACGCAGAAAGGGCGATGGAGATGTACAGATACAGAGAAGGGTTAATGTAATTGCATGACTTAACACTGCAACTGCCGAGCAGTTGAATTGCCTTCTTGAAATTTCTCTGTAGAAACTCTAAGAGTGCATCTATCCAGACCTCACTTGATTTACTATTCTGTTTGCGTATTGCTAAATCAATTTCTTTAATAACTTCGCAGAGAAACATTTGTTATCTTTTTAGTAATTGCAAAAGAAAGACATCAGGAATGAGTCACTTTGATCTGTCTGGTAGTTTTAGTATTAAAAGCCGTTAAGTGAACAGCTTTTTCATCTGTGGACTGTAGAAACTGTGTTTCTGAATAAATTCAGCTGATAAATTCTTAAAGCTTATTCGGAAGTGTAGGGAAAAAATGTATGCAAAGTTTGAACTGAAAGGTGTTCATCCTTTTTTCTATAAAAGTGCCATTTTTTGCTAACTGTATAACATATAGTTAGATTGTAACAGACATAATTTAGAAACGAAACTGTTTACTATTTTTCACATTTAATTACTTGTCTCCTTACGTAAAGAAAACTGTTCGTTACTATTCTTTATTTGAAAACAAAGCTATATATTATTCTGACTCCCAATGATTTCAAAGATGACTGTGTCTTATTTATATCAACGAAATTTCTCGATTCAGACGTCTCTGACGTATTTCGAGAACATTTCTAACAGATTTCGGGGAAGTTCCTTACTGAAAGAATAATGGTGGCGGATAGGGACGTTGAGTAATCGCCGATGACTCTGGCATGTGGATCTTTTGGAGTGGCGAATTCGGATGACGGAGGAAGGGTGATTGATTGATCAAGGCACAGACGAAATTAGGTTTTTGGGGGGGATTGATTTAGGAAAGCCGATATTGTGGAAAATTACGAGGATGACGTTAATGTGGAGGATTTGGTATAACAAATTCTGTTTTGTTCTCGTGAAGTATGAAATTTTGTATGATTATTTAATTTAAGATATTATTGTTTAGGAATGTTCGATTCGTATACAATATTTCAATGCAATAGTTAGAACAATATGTGCAATTTGTTTTTGTACGTTTATTCTATTAAGTTTAATAACATACTGTAATTTAATATATTTTTTATATTTTGTAATGTAATTAATTGCTGTCATTTGGAGAAAGATATACTAATATTATCAGCGTGTTAATGAAATGATGGATTACACATGTTCCAATCAAGATATTATTTTATATTACATTTTATGTTGCATTTCGAAATGAAGGAATAAGCTTTAACATATTCGAACGATCATTTACCTTCATCCAGTGGAATAATCGAATACTATTTACCCGCGCGTAAAAACGCTTTAATATAAAATGTTCCTCGACGAAGAGAAAGGCAAACTTTTTCTCGCTGTCCTTGAAAAATCTATGAAACACGAAACTCCGTAGCGAATACGAACAACGTGGATAGACACATCCGGAACAGATTCATTACGGAAATTGTACCTTCATTTCCGTGTGATAAACTTTTTAATTTAATTTTCTGGTTTCCGTTGAGACTTTTAATTTTGTTGCATAATGCATTTAAATTCTGAACGAATTACATTGAGGCTTCATGTAAAATTGTAGCGTATTTCTGAAGATATAGAAAGAAACAAGTATTTTACTATTATTGTAGTAGAAAGTTTCGTCCAAAACACAAGACAGTAAAACCATTATATTATATTTCATTGTTTGGTAAAAATGAAAAAAGCTAGGTTTTTTATTTTTTTCTGACAACTACACTAATGCAAATATACTGTTAGTTAATTATTTACTCGTATCTAGTGACCTTTACGTTATTAAATTAAATAAAGAACAAAATCAGTTGAATTTCTAATTAGTAACTCGATTAATTCACTACTTCATTGTATAATAAAATAATAATGCTGTGTGAGCAATATAGATTTCTTAGAAACATTACTGGGTACTCTTTTAGATTTTAAACGTAGTGCTAGAGTTCGCAGCCACAAACTTTTAAATTCTATTTTACCAACGAGTAAGTACTTTAGAAAATATACCTGTCGTTTCGAGATTAGATTGTGCGGTTAGATAAAGTTGGAATTAGGTAGTAACATTTTGCTGAACCTCTGCACGCACACTCCGACAATTTTCAGCAAAGCACCATGAAATTGGCGTGCAGAGGTGTACGTAATAAATTGTGCTTCGCATTTCACTTGCAACCGTGTCACGAGTGCGTTTTAAGTGGCGTGTATGTAATGCATTCACTTATATAGTGAATGCCTGTAAACATTCGTGTGTGTGAAATAATACGCTAGAATGGTATGAATCTGACGTTGAAGTGATCTGTAATTAATTCTGAACGTAAATGCCAAATATTTTTCACTTTGGTTATACGTTGTATACCAACAGAATTGAAATTAAGTTAGCAACGGAAAATCAATACTATTCAATCATAAAACTTAAAAACTAACAGAACAAAATACACAAAGAATTCAATGCAGAAACACGCTCGCAATAAAATCAAGGAGAGTTTACTTCGAGAAATTCCCTCAGAATTATCTCATTCTTTCCGTACATATTTCACGATACAATTTTTCTCGTATACACCACTGTTCGTGAACACAGAGTTTCCTTCAGTATTAAAAAAGTTGTTATCTCATAAAACATCCCTTAACTTTACATAAACACAAACAATTTTTACAATATAAATAATAAAATCGTTTTGTGACATTTTTCAATTTTCACATTTATACTTTACGCATATCTTACTTACAATATAAACTGTCAAACAACTGTTTCCGTAAAATCCGTCAATATCAGAATAACCAATAAAGTAAACTAAATTGATCATTCTGTTTATTTAATTTCTTATGTTACACTTTAAAATCATTCTTACACAAAAGATAAATACACGTCTGTCCCACCCATTATTATTCAATTATAATACAAATAAAAATTTTTTGCCAAGAATTCTCGGTCAATGTCAATGAGTAGGCGTATCTTCCAAGAAATTAATCTCTCCCTATAGTGAAGGTAAAGGTCACGGGAAGTCGAAAAAACGCGTGCACGTTCCGAAGTTATAAGATGAAACGTTTTTTCCTCTGTAGTGTACGTACCTTATTATAGTAACAGGGATATCTACTTTGCGCTGTCTGATTGTCGCCATCCCGGCCGTGACTGGCAAGGAAATCTTTGCACTCCCCCTTGAGCGTATTCACGCAGCCTTCCAGGTTGATGTAGAGACGGGAACTATTGTAGATCGTGAGCGATCGTTGAGCCGGCACGTAGACGTTCGTCGGATCTACAGGGTACTGCAAGCTTTTCTCATATATATTCAGAAAGCTCGTGAAGTTGATGTACGGTTGCGGCACTGGGATTTCTTTTAACAAGGTGCCATTCACGCAGTCCTCTGCCCTGCGACAGAGAAACCGGCACGGGATTCATGAAACAACCACTATGAATATCTTTCATGATGTTTACAATCTTGTTATCTTCACCTTTAACCCCATGTCGTACAATTTTCTTCGCGACTGACATTGTCGTGACTAATCTCGCTATGAATTATTCTTGATTGAACAAGAATATTCTTGATTTATTGTACATGTAAGTTTATTTCGAAGATCAAGGATGAAAGTATTGAGAGAATAACAGAATAATTTTTCACTTTCCCCTGGGTATCATAAATAACATTGAGTTTTATTAAATTGTTTAAAATGTCTTAATTACGAGTCTCACTAATTATATGGCAAGGGGTTAACAATTCCGTATGTCTATGATCAGTGACTAATCTACTGAAAGTTGTCAAAATTTTCTTTTCGACAATTTCCGTATAATTTGGGAATTATGTACACAGTAGGTAAAACGATATAGTAGTAAAATATCAAACTATTTTTGTGTTTGTAGGATATTTGGTTTCCATGTTAATTGACATTATTACATGTCAATCGAGGTTAATAAGTTTTATATTTGTAAAGAATATTAGGCTGTATAAATATATTTATTAATCCCTTATCGTAAAATGAGAAAGGATAGTAATCCAAGATTAATTAATCATAATAGATAAAATGATTAAGGACAATAACAATCGAAAAGATTTTGTTTATCATGTATTAAATCGAGTGCAATTCATCTAGAATGAACTGTAGCAAACAATATTCTCATCTAAATCACAAGTTTTCATTTCCATATAAATATTTGCCTGTAACAGTATATCCGTGCAAAACGAATTTTCACCCGAAAAGGGACAGCATGTCCGTGACTCTCGCGACTCTTTGCTCCCGTAAAAAGGTTTCCAGCGGAACGGTCCTTTTAATACCGTAAAAGCTTGAACACACAGTCTGAAGACCGACTGTTCCGTGTTATTGGACCGCGTAATAACTTTCCCTGACTTTCTCGGCCGCTTTTGCTCGTCCCGACCGTTTTCGTCGCGACTCGGCAAGACATTGCTGAAAATGAAAAAGCGTGCGGACCAATCGAAATAAAAGAAACGCACGAAGAAATACGCCAGCCAGAAAAACTTGGTGTTCGGGTGGATCGGGCAGTGGCACAGGATCAATGGTTGCCATGGAAATACCCTTATCGGTGTCTTCTGGGCTCCTAAGAAAGGGAATACGCGAAAACGTCACGTGTCTCTGATAAGAAGCAATTGATACCGGATACAGCCGGTAAAAATCCAATTAACCCAGATACTCGAGTTGCTTCGTGAGATTTCAGGGTATTTTTATTTCTTACATTCTGAACAGTTAAAAATATAATTTAGAATATTTGGTAACGATTGATTTTAATTTGATACGAATAAATATAAATACTATATAGCATATAATATATAATTAGTTCCTTTCTGTAACAATCATTGTATTAGAAATCAAAATCACCTCAAAGACACCGTAATATTCAGTAGTACAAGTAGAAACATCAATGAATGATCAGACACATCAACGAATTCTACTCATACTCACTTCTACATAACAAATTACCAAATTCATTTCTCCCGCAACTGAATTTTAACATACACCACAGATTACTCCTCATCCCTATATACATAAAAAATATTCGTTAGTCCCTAACAAAAATTCACGACATTTCCAACAGTTCAATATACACATCTATCCAGTGCCTATTTCCAATCCACAAAGACCTTCCTATCAAATGCACAGAAGAAAACACTACCGAGATTCTTCGAAAATACCTTCATACAAAATCATTCTCGGTAGCTGGTGTGTGAAATTCCATTAAAATTCCAGCCGAACACGATCATTCGTTTACGATCACGCCGTAATTCACTGTGCTCGGGTGTATACGCGATCACAGGTTTCGGGGAGGATTCCAATGCGCGCCGAGGACACCGAAAATGGTAAATAGCGCGCTTTTACGAGGGGTGGCGCGATCGACCCGCGAGTTTCGCGGTGTTTACTCCCACGAGACCATTGTACGCCGTCGTATCTCGGAGCTCATTTTTGCGGGAACTGCTGCGAATCAGTCAGGATTGAAAGGGAGAGGAAAGCATGGCGGCGAAATGGACGAGCTCCTCGAGTCCGGAGACGTTATCCGGAATGGCCTGGAGTGCGTTGAACTCTCGGCCACCCCTAGTGATCGCCCAGATCGCGTCGACTGACACCGAAACCCATTCAGGCCAATGATACGTGGCACGTTCGTGGTTGTTTACCACCCGACATCTTAATTACGGCCTCAGACATCGAGTCCCGATGAAACGAGCTATCTCCCCGCGCGCCAGCGGATTTGCATTTGCGATCGCCGTTACCACGCGCGGCTCGTGCCATTACTGAGCTACGGTTGAATTATCGGAGTGGCGTTACGCAATAGCTTTATCGGTTGGATCGGAACGTATCTCATGCTTGATTTGAATTTCGGGTGAATGGAGAATAAAGGATTGGACATTGTGTTTTATTTTCGTCTGTTTTTTGGTTAATGTTGGTGATGTGTGCAATTGTTTTATTGTGATGAGAAAGTTGTAAAAGTAGTATGTATTTTATGTAAATATGAGTTTCGTGATATTTTCATTATTCTAAATCGTATTTGATGTTAATTGATATTAACGATTCATGGTTGTAAGCTAGATTTATATTGTGGAATATATAATATGTAAAAGTATCTTATCAGAATTAACGCGTTTAATGCTTTTGCCATGCTTAACGCGAGACTTTCCCTCGCTCGTTTAACACCTTGTTGACCGGCAATTTTACGCAGAAGCTATCCTATGTCACCGGTTATTATTCCGTAATTAAATATGAAACTGAAACAATCTAACTATACTTCAATATACTGTGATTATACATAATGAATTGAAACGAAACTTTAGACATATCTTTTATATAACTTAAGAATATTTTGCTTTTCTAATATCCTATATTGCTCTACGTTTCAAAAATTGAAATAACTAATGCAAGTGCAAACGTGAGTTAAATCGTGACCGGTTAACAGTGTGTTAGGAAGGAAAATGAAAATGATTGTAGGTTCCTGTTTCTTACCTCAGTCTATCTTTTTCTTTGCTGACAGCTATGCAGCTAGTAATGATACTGCTGTTCCGGCTGTCCCAAATTTGAACGGGCGTGGTCAGCCTAGTTCCAGGCAGATTTCCGTTGGCCATATTCAAAGCTAATCCCCGTTCACACTTCGCAGTGACAACGTTATCGTCGTGCATGAGGAACACGTTCGCATCGGACGTGGAGATTTTCGGACAATATCGATCGCACGTGAACGGAGTCTTGATCTTTGTGCATCTAGAGCTCTGGCAGTTGAAGAAACCATTCAGCTTCATGTTGTCCTTCTCGCTGTCGACGACGATGCCGTCGGCTTTGTGATGGCAGAGCATCAGTTCGCTTAAGTTAGCACAATGGCCAAGACTGCAGTTGAATACCCCCGATAGAACGCTGCACTCGCTGCCGTTGTTGCAGTTGTATTTCTTAATGGCGGCCATGTTCACCTGAAAGGACGATGTAGAAGTTCCTAAATTATTTGAGAAGAAAGCAGGGATATTGTCCCAGTCAATTTGAGATTATTAGGATTTGTGCTGACATATCGACACTGCTACTGTGTTGCAGTAGTAGTTATTCGTTACAGCTTGAACCTTAATGACTTGAATCTCTATAACTCGTAAAGTTTCTTCATTATTTTCCACTATAAAAACCTCTATAACTAAAAACACGAAAATTCTGTAACTCAAATTAGTTGCCTAGTGTTTAGTATACATTTTATCACTACGACTCGAATTTAGAAGTTAAAATTAATAAAGTTCTATTATTGTTATTTACGAATGTTTATAATTAGATTTGTAGGCTAGATTAAACTAGTTTTTATTTTTAACGTTTTACTAATACAAGTTTTACTAGGTTTTACCAGTAACTGAAATAAATAAAATTTAATGTTTTAGACATTTGAATATGATATGAACTATAATAACAATCTGTGTTTGTTTATAATATCTCGAATAAGTATATCTTTTATTGTTCTCCCTTTAACAGTGGAATGATTCTAATATATCATGCTATGTATATTTAGGTTGTCCACCAAAATTCAGGAGCTTTAGATGGTTATTATCTCCTACCGAATAAGTGTCACGCAACACGCCGCTTTCATTTTTGGGGGCACTCCCCAGTGAGTATTCTGTATTTTCCTGTCAGCCACTCTTATTCTCCCCCGAGGCAGAAATTTTGTATGATCGATGGTTATTTTTAGATTGCTTTCATTACGTTCTGTCATGTTTAGCTCGCAGAAAGGGCTTTTCTAATAAACGAAATATCATTTGTTGCATGAACGAATCGATAAATCATATAAGTATTATATTTCCAAGTAAAAATTATTCCATTAGCAGTAAACTTCACCAATCCAAATATCATTGCATTATGATACAGTAGATATTAATTATTTCAATGATATAAAGCAATTTGTTCCTAAGTCACAACTATAATTTATGATCCTTGTTTATAATATCTTACTGATTCTGTGTTCTACAATAAAAAATCAATATCGATTATTTAATAACTCTAGCTTAGGAAGGTCCTATTTCGGGATATAATTTTTTTCTAAAATTTTCGCCTTAGAATTATTCTCAATTTTATTCCTCTTTTTACAAGATGCTATGTGAAGCATATTTGTCATCTTCAAATATGTTTCACATTCAACTATAAATCGAAACAGCAATTTTGATCGATAGAAGGTGTGGCGCGCGCAAGCCATTAGAAAGTAATTCAAAATGACGAACCAGATCGACAGCGTTCCGTAGCTGATAACGGGGTTACCGTATCAAAGTAACCGGCGGCGTCTGGGTATGTTCATTACATTAGCAAAACTCCGTAATACCACTTACGGTCCACGTGCACAGGAACTTGGTTTTATTTAAGAAAACTTTCATCGAACATCTACATGACACGTTCGCAACGTGCCTAATCGAGAACTCTAAGTAATTACATTCCGTGATGGGTAGAATAGTTAACTACAGCTCTTTGGCAATAATGTCCTCGTGTTGAGTTGCAGCAAGTAACCATACTGACTTTTTTCCAAATATAATCTTTTTCTAATTCCATCGTGTTCATGCTAAATATTGTGTACTGTTAGTCAGTTCTTTTCTTCTTATACGAGACCGCATTTTCAGATATTCAATGTGAAGTAAAAATTTAGTGTCGCTGAGTTTGAAACTAAGAACCATCGAGTTAACGAGAAAATCCTCCCTATAGGTTTCTCAATTATTGTCACCGTCAGCGACGTTTAAATTTCGATTGAAACTAAAGAGTAATAACTGTTTCAAACGTTCGTTTCTTTGTACTTGAAATTCCACTTTTCTCTTATAAAAAATTCATCCTAAATCTATAATTACAATTAATGCATCGGATACAATCTTACAAACGAAGGAGATAAAGAAGCATCATGAAATAGTTATATTTCAAGAGGATTCTCTAAGTTAAATTACAAACTAACGATAAAAGCAAAATTTATCCAAACATATTTAAATATGTTCACAGAGAAACTGCCAGAAAAGACCAGAAACCAATTAAAATTCTACATCCTTCGCCTTTACTTTTACATCAAAACCAAAGTAAAACCCCATTGAATTACATCAAAATCTGTATCTTACAAGTTACAAGATTTGTACACATTCTGTAACTGCACAAGATCAGCAATCCGCTGATGACATAATCTAATAAAAGCTACTCATTTCTCTTTCCGTATGCGCGGCCGGGGGTTCGTTTCAGGAAGCACTCAACGCGGAAGGGATCAGAACCGCGTGCAGTAACTCTTTTACTGGCACATTTACATCCGGCGGGTACATTAACGTAGAAGAGAGAAAGAGAGAGTCTGCAAAATGCCGGAGCGTGCCGATGAAAAACGAACAACGCGCGGCTCGCTCATTTTATTCTCTTTCCCTCTTCGTCATCGGCTCCTTTTTCCCTGTAACTGGATTTCCCTCGGTTAACGGCGTAAAGCAACCTTCGCCGAGCGATCCGGGGCTAATTAAACACGCAGCTCGGCTCGCCTTTGAGCGGAACGGTTGATCGACCTATTCCCACCGAGGAAACACAGGAACTCGGGGAAACGATGGTTTCGCGGGACCGTTGACGTGCGCACGCCCGACGAATTACTTTTCCAGGTGCGGCATGCCTGACCAGACGAACAATAAGGGTGAAGTACGCTCGGCTACCGGGAAAACGAGTTTCGAGTTGACGGGGGAATAAAATTCCGAGAGGAAAGACCGATTGATTGCGCCGATGATTAGGTATGACGCACACGTTGCTTGAGCGCAATTTCGTTAACCGATAACTAGAGCTTCTGAATTACTTGAAAATAATTTTAATTTGTCAAACACCTGCCGTCGAATGAAAACGTTCAATAGCGTAATAAACTAGATAATAGTGTAACGTAAGAATCATGATACCAAATAAGATGAAGAATAACAGGGCGCGTTTGGTTAGAGAATTCAGATTTTTCAATGGGAGAAACATTAACGAGGGTGTCAAATTTTAAATTGTGTTTTATGTTACTACGTAGATACAATTATAGAAAAAAGATAAGATAGGAATTATTGAGATACGATTTTATAAATTTTCTTTTGGTTAAGAAATAACAATGTTGCAAAGTTAAAATGTACGTGCTAAATTATAAGTGGTTCATTAATGAGAAGATTGTGCAATAGAAAGCAACTAAATAATTGTGATTCATATTAGAATTACAATATAGAAGTTAAGAAAATATTAGTCAACGAAAGAAGGGTTAATTAAAATATTATTGCGATCGAGGAATAACTATTTATTACGTGACTTGTAACGAATAATATCCCCAAGTCGTAAATTAGGATTCTGTAATTGAAAGCGTATCAGCGCGGCGAAACCAAATATCCGAGGGTAACGTTGCATTTAAAGTCTCTCGCAGTTACGTAACGAAGGGATCCAGTGGTTGGAAGAAAGTTTTATTGTTTGCCGGATAGGATCGAATGTCGTTTCGACGGACGAACGAGAAGCATACATTCCATCCGGTGCTAATGGAAAATTGTTGTCGACGGTGGGTTCCTTCGCGTCTCTCATTTTACATGTTCTTCCGATGATCCACGAAACTTATTTTTATGCACGTTCCCGCGAGATTCATAGTTTTAACGCTGTTCCGATCAATTTATTCTGCCTCCTCCGATGGGAGTAAACGGCACATGGCTTGCCGGAAACCTATTTGCCTGCAACGGGGGCGTTACATTCCCGCGAGGAGTTAAAAAAAATATCGTACGCTCGATGACGGTGGAATCGATATCATGAAAAATTCAAAAGTCGTTTTATTTATCATGCTGTGCTGGAAATATTTTTTGCATCGCTATAAATATTGCGCATATAAGTCATACTCTGTGAGTATTGCTACATTAATTGAAACGGATGTTTGTTAACTCGCGTAATCTTTGTTGTTACAGAATTTATTAGAATACGTTTAACACAATTTATTTTCACTTTCGTTTACATATTTCTAATAATTTGAATGATTATTAGAGTATGATTAAGAATATATAAATATTCATCTGTTATTGTACAACTTTTATACCTTTGTCAAATAAATTCATTGATTTTTATCCATTAAATAGGATTATTTTATTAAATCAACATATACAAATATTAAGAGGTATTTAAATATTTAGTATTGTATAATATTCAAATATTTTTGGTTCAGGAAAAAGGGAACGAAAATTTCATGTCAGCACATACCTGAGGGCACGATATGCTATTGAAATTCGTGCAATTCTGAAAAATGATTTCTGTGCCGTTCCTCCTCACTGTTGCGTGAATCTGGGGGCAGAATCCGGTGGTTCTCGTTAAGCACCACTCCCCGCAACTCGCCCAGCCACAATTATTAGCTAAGGTGGTATCAATGGTTTGGCACATAACTGGATCCGGCTCGATCCCTGCGTGAAAGGCTCTGGAATTTCGACGACTTCATTAATATTTCGTTGACTGGAATTTGAATTTCGCGTGATGGAGTTATATATCTAACTGCGTTCAACCACGAGTCACTAATACTATACATATATATGTGTTAAAACCATCGTTATATTTCTTATTCAAAATATATTTATGATAGTAATTTTCAATTTCTCTCCACAATTATTCCTATTTATGATTAATAGAAAACTTATGTAATTATCAAATACAAAGTATGCAAAATAATTTTACTTTTAATACATTTTTTAATCTTGAAGTGTATGATAAAATTTGCATACATCTGTTATAACATTTAATTTACTTCAAATAACCTCTATATGTATTTGCAAGTTACCTTCCCAAAAATACTAGAGAATATTTAAATCTACATTAAACGACATATAAAAAATATTAAAACAGCAAAAACTATTGAAGCACATAGATAGATTTTACCATTTATCTCTTTCAATGCCTTCCAAGTATCACTGACCTTTCCATTAAGTAACGATTACGTTATAATCAACATCGATTTTCATGAAATATGTCAAGGATGATGTTGCTTGTTCAACAGAAATCACGCCTAAAGAATAATCTTCGGCGGACAGCATTAGATTAGATTAGAAAGCGACATGAATTAGCTAGCTGGCGTGGAAAGGCGGTGGTTAGTTATAGATTTCCGAGGAAATTAAGGCCGGACGAGTCGTAACTTAATTACTATCGGCCTTGGTCAAATTAATCGATACAGGGTTGTCGTTAACCTGTGGGATGGCATGTAGATTGCCACGCTTAGATAAACCAATGCGACGCAGCTGATGACAATAGTGAACTGACAGAAGCAGATGCTGCCGCATATTCTGCGATCCTGTTCCGGTATCAGTCGACGCTTGTGCTTCCGTCCCATCGCGGCTATATCCAACGGAGATCGGTCCTGTTACCCTTCTTTTTCCCTGACGCGCCCTTCCACACTAATTCCTGAACAGGATCAGTCTCTTCTCATTCGGATAGTGTCCTCTTCAAAGTTTGCGGATATAGCAACCGTTCCCAGCAAAGTATACTCTGAAATCATTTCGATTTAATTAGAGCTTTAAAGAGCACAGCGTACAGAGTTTATGTGGAAAGTTTCACGAGCAGTTATATGGAAAGACAATTTTTTGATAAACTCGAGCAAGTCGCCAATAATTTTAGAACTTTCCTGCTAAATGTTAAAGCAACAAATTTTCATTTTTAAAATACATCGAGGTGTTTTGGAAAATTGTGCAAATCAAGGGTGGTATTTACGAAAGTTTTTCTATTATATAGATTTTTCATTTAGTATACATATATAATTTCGTACTGTTTGATTTCTTAGAGAACTAAATTTATAGAAAAATTAATAAGAATGAAGTCATTAAAAATGTTTCAGCAAATTTGTACGGATATAATTTGACAGATTTAAAATTACGTTTCAACATCAATTCTCTGAAAACAAGAAGTGATAAACAGTTTAAAAATCACTCTCAGGCACTCGTTGGTCAATAAAGAAATTTAAATATAAAGTGCTGTTTCATTTGACACGATTTACGCATTTGTGCGTTTCCCTTGGAAGAAACGAGATTTTTTAACAGGAAAACAATTCAATCCTGTAGTTCGTGTTAAGGAATTTATTTCCGAGAAACCAACAGGAGGGCTGAATTTTGTAGGGTGACGTACGCGTAACAACAGGTGTCTCGCTGGCCACCCTGCTAGGCAGAAATATTTCTCTCACGGACGAACCTTTACACTTCATCGATTCGGGGGATCCGCGTACCACAAAAATCGTACGCGATGACGTGGGTGTACACACACAAGATTATTTACTTTCCATAACGAATCACCAAACTTATTCATATTATTATCAAAGTTCATAAGTGCCGTCCTAAGGGCATAAAAGTTTGTCCTTGATAAAGTGATAGCGGCTAGACTACAAAAAGTTGTATGCGAATTTTACTTTAATTTTAGTTGAAAGTGTAACGTGGTTTTTAGAATATTTATTTTTAAGCTAGCAGCATGGTAATGTTGTTATAAAATATTTATATTGTAACGTTATCATATAATATTTATACTCTTACATTATATTTATCACTCTCTTACAAACGCAACAAGGATAGTATTGACTATAATATTATTAATAATTGCTTTTTCTATTGTTAACAGCATTTGAAAGTAAAGTACACCACACTTCAAATCAAAAAGAAATCTATCGATTTGTAATCAATATTATTTATTATTCATAAGAATATTTATTCTGTTCACCACTGCCATCACTAGTTATTTCAATCTGATACTTAACACGTGAAAACCACTATCGATCGTCCAATTTTCTTTGATACTAAGAATAAATTTAAGTGAAGATACTAGGAATCGACCATCAAAAAGGGAAAGTTCCAGGCTTGTAACCCCTGCGTGTTAGTATTGAGTTACTGGGAAAGTAATGTCGGCTTTCGGTCGAGGTAAGATAAGCAAGTTTTTCATTTATATTAAATTAGAGAATAAAAAGTTGTCAAAACAGTAGGATATAATTGTAGAAAATAGTGAACATTGTACAATTTGTTAAACAAGATATCTATACTGTAGTAACTTCTCTCAAGCTTTCGCAAAACAGACATTACTTTCCCACCAACCGAGTAGAATCGTCGGAAACTTGTGTATTGATTCAGTGACTTCCTCAGAAGCAACCCTCTTTGTCTTTCTCTTTCTCCCGCAGGCTAAGTAGCCTTACACACAGTCCTTCGATTAAAAATCGTAACCACATGCACATAGTGTGACCCCTGGCTTTTCAGAGAGTCTGAGTCACTGTTTCGGTGAATCTCGAGCTGGTCGAAAGATAAGAGATTTTAGAAATTATCGATTCAGTACCGCGTAGTGATCAAGTCAAATGTCGTCACCTCGCTGGGTAAATGTCAATAGAAATATAAGGTTGTTCTGCAGTGATACGATCAGGTACAGCGCAAACAGGATCGAAATGTTACAGTACGTATACACGAATATACTCGTATTTAGAATAGAAAGTTGAAAAATAGAGAGTAATATTTGTTAGCAGATTCTAAATCTTTATATGAATTCTGATGTTTGTAATTTAGCTTAAACATTCAAAAATGAAATGCAAAGGTGTAATTGTGTGAATTATAAGTCTGTGAAACACGTATTGGGAATTATAGTAGATTTGAATTTTTTAGAATTATAATTGATTCAGTCATGAATTTTTACGATTTATCGCGAGGGTGAGAATTCAAACTAAAATCTAGTAAACATAAGTTATATTTATGATTGATATTTTTGTCAACGCTTATGATTTGAATCTTGTACACACTTATTGCAAATATAAAGAAAACAAATATTATATAATGTTTCATAAGTATATACAACAAATTATTCGTTCCTACAGATTCTAATTAAACTCGATGAAAGGAGTGTTAGGTACTATGTCGATTAATATTTATGAGTACGTATCGAAGTTACCTAGCGAAGACGCTTTCTAGTTGAAGTACATCGAGTGCGGAGATGAGGAATTTATCTATACCTTGCCTTACAGGGTTAAAGTGCTCCTAGAAGCAGAAAGGTCAGGGTTCGGACTCAGATCCAACACTGTGTGATCGATACCATTTCCTCCGTGAAAGGGAATAAAGACATAGTTTTCTTCTGCATTGATTTAACGTAAGATGTTGAATGACATTTACCTAAGAAATTGTTCGAATGTAAATTTAAAGTTTCAAGAGGATAAAACATGGTCTGGCTGAAGTTTGACGAAAGAAAGTAATATCTACATTGACTAAACATTTTTATTTCCTCAAGGAAAACAGCCTTCAATAGACAATATAAATTTCAAGAAATCTTGGAAATTCAAATAATTTTTTATATATTTGAATTTGTAAATAATAAATTATTTTTTAATATTCTATCCCTCGTCTCCGTATTTATGTTTCTAATAACTAAAACATCAATCTGAATCATTCTTAAAAATAAATTTACCAACTTAAGAATTCTATATTTTTATAAACAGAAATTTATTGATCGTTACCGTATAAAAGAAGTACATTATTTTTATAAATTGGCTGATCTTATTTGCTCTAAATAGAAGACTACGATTGGACCTACAGACAACCGATTTTCTAAATTAATTATTGAGAATTATCGATCCCTTTATTTTTTCTTTATCACAGAAGATCTTAGTCCGGGTTCCCCGGTTGTCATCCCATGTCAGTCCCATCAGCGATTTTTTTCCTCGTGTTATTCGCGTGTCAGCCTTAATGCACTTAAGGCAATTACCGGGTTTTAACTTCATTAGGCGCTGTGCTAGTGTAAACAGGTGCACTCCTCCGGATGACGTGCAATTAGATACTCGTAATCCCATTACGGCGTAAGGGACGATCGCTTAACGGCCATTCGAGAATAATACCTATCGATTCGGGAAAACTTTCACACTCTACTAAACGCATGGCCGCTAAGAGCCTTCTTGAATGTTTCCTGAACGTTCACGCAAAGTGTTGCTCGTCGAGGCGTTCCGACGGTGTTTGACTCGTGTACCGGAAGTACTCAACTCTTGCTCATTGTTCGGATCAGTCTGGCCCAAAATGTGTACTCGAAATTCGAACTTTCTTTGTATTTTTCCATCGAAGTGTTTAATACAATTGTTTCGAATCACTTTTTATATGTTTCTGTCTGATCATAAATGATTAAATTTCGTTAATTTGGTTTTTATTCTTAATGTAATTTGCGTGAACAGAATACAAAGGTTATTGTCATTGAACGAATCGATGTCTATGCGAGGGTATACTATGTCAGAGTACAATAGGGTACTGTGACATTTATTTTACGGCCATATTGAATGTTTTGTAATGGATTGCGTGTAAGTAGATAACGAAGAAAGTTCATTCATCTGGAATATTGAACATTCCTATTTTGTGTCTAACTGTTTTTACTAATGAAATTGATACTATGATAAAAATATCTTTTTAGAAAAATATACGGATCATGAAACAATTATGAAAAGTTATTATACTGAGTATTATACTGACTAAATAAAATTATTCGCATGCAAACGCATTATATGTTGAACTAAGAGATATTTTCAAGAATAAAGTTTAAAAGTGATAAGTTTTCATAATGTTTCTATAAAAGATTAATTACAAATTTAATAAATCTTTGATTTACAAAATAACACCAATCTTCATCTGACAATAAATACTTTCTATCTTTGAAAAAATAAATTAATGATAAAGGAAATAAAATACTGAAGCTTAAAAGAATTAAAAATTACACTTATCCTCTTCAACATAAATAATTAAATCACAAAAACAGAAAGTGTATAAAATCTGTATTTTACTAACTTCGGATTAAACTGAATTCATTATAAAATACACATTAATGTGGAGTAAAATTTCACAAAATCTTCAGCCGAATTACCAAAATCGTTCCTTTCCAAATAAAAAACTTGATTAACAAAAACTTGATTGACAAAAACGAAATTAGAGTTACTATCGCACGTGAGATCGTAATTTTCAATTCGCCGGATCGACGATCTCGGAACGTTCCGGGCGCATAGAACGCGTCCTCCAGAGAACGCGACGCAAACACTTGCGAACGCTGAACGTGTCCGCGATACGATCGACGACTTTTACCTTCGCCACTATTAACGGTTCCGCTAAATGTCTCTGGTGTATCTTCGATCGAAGGGAACTGGTCGAACACCGCACTCTTTCCTTCCGAGAACTCGGTCAAACTCGCCGGTATCGTCAACAAACCTTCAACTCGCTGGAACATCGAAACTCGCGAGCGAACTGTTCGTCGGCATCGAGCGCGATCAATTCGAATGAAACGGTAATTAAAATACCGGGCGGCCACTCCGAACAACAATATCAAACTATCACGGCGATGCCTTCGCGACAAGAGGAAATTAATTTTCTATCATTGACAGATCAAAATTGGATACTATCGTCAATGTTCACCACCGATCACTGTCGATTTCTCCAGTTGTATCTATTGTCACACGATCTCTCCTTAGGCGAATTAATTAACGGATGTTCACTGTGTACGCGGTTTCATTTCCATCCATGTTTCTCGGTGTCATATCTTTTCGTGGTTCGTTGACATCGAGTTTCCTGGTTTCACGGCGTCGAACGGCCGCGAAGCACCCACGCAAACCCGACGACTGTTTGAAAACAGGGCTGGTCGTCGAGTATATGGCTCGCAAGCACCCCCATGCCGGGCTTGCGCTCTGAAGAACCGTGACGTTTATGGGCAGCTGCCGGTCGACTCGGTGATCCTATGTAAAAACCAGCTGGCGGAACCACTTCGGACCGCTCTGTTGCCTGTAGTCCGTCTACAACTGTTTGCTAGCTAGCCAGCGAACACGACTTTGCTGTCGAAAGCTGATTAACGCTAGAACTGCCGAGCAGTCTAATTGACTTGCCTCTGTCTTTCTGGGGATGTTACAAAAGTACATTTATGGAGATTTTCAGTGAATTATATGTTAGTTCGTCCGTTGCGAAATCAGGTTATTTGGTAATTTCTCTGCAAAACGCTTGTAACCTCTCAATGATTGTAAAAGAAATTAGGAATAGGGCATTTTGAGCTGTCTGGTAGCTTTAATGATCCCGGGGGGCTTCATCTGATTGTTTAGGCTGATACCATTCGTGTGGTTCGAGAAATGTTGGGTGAACTTGAATTTAACATTTAGACAATCGCCTGAAAGGAGAACTACAATTAGAATTTTTTTCGTTAATTTTAATTGAACTCGTTCAACAGGTCTCGTTGAAAATTGTGTTTTATCAAAGGGATAAAGGTATTAATGAATTGCAAGTTTCTCTAGGTTAAGAGTTATTAAATAAAAGTGGGAGGTCTCCACATTCGGTTGGTCAAGTGTTAAGAATACTGTTGTTTAAAAATATTTGAAGGCTTGAGATATTTATAATTAATAGGAGAAAAAGTAATACAGAATACTAGGGTCTAAAGGGTAATTAGGAAAGGGGTTCGGATTTTAAAGATGATACTCACATAATGGAAAAGAGTCCTAACGAAAGGTATTGAAAGATTCGTTTTTTCAAAGTTACAAATAATTTTTTCTTTTGTTCGAAATGGATGAGTTGCTCTACTTTCGCACATGCTGCACACTTTTTAATGAGATAATGGCGTACTTTTTTAAAAAAGGGTATCTTTATTATTTTATCGATCTAATTACTCGATGAGGAATTCAAAGAAGCTTGAATTCTCGGCATGAAAAGAATGCTTGAAACGAATATTAGAAAACATTATACTGTCGAATATGTCGAAATGAATGATACTTTTGATTTGCCTATTCAAAATCTCATCTCTGTGAAATATTATCTTGACTCCAGGAATATCACATTTTAGGTGTTTTTGTGATGTTGTTAGTGATTGCATAGAATATATATTTGTGGACGTACAATTTTCCATACCATTGTGAAAGTCATGTTATGCAGAGTAAGAGTTTAGCATAATACTGTATGCGGCTGCAATACACGCTAACTGAAGCATTTTACTGCCGCGGGCTTAATGTACGATAACTCTCTTGTGACATAATCTACTAGTTTCGAAGATAAATATAGAGTTTTAAACCCTTGTCGAGCAAACATTGTGTCACTTTTGCCATTATATAAGTAGACTTCATTGCAGTTCGCCATTCTTGTTTTGCATATTTGCAGATGCCACCATTACGTAAAACTTATTACCTACGAGATGTGCTAGCGTTAATTACGTATTATGTAATGCCCCTTATTGCAATAATTTTCAAGATAATATTGTATTTTGTTACAATTTCAATATTTATAAACATACTTTTTCTGTGTCTAAATATTATTAAACAAGTCTAAACGTAATTAAACAATTTATTATTAAATTTGAAAAGTCTATATTTGTAGATAATTTAAAATTATAAAGCATCCATAATTTTTATAGGTATTTCAGATTCTGCTCAATGAGAGTCTAATGTTTTCAAACTCGTTATGATTACAAATGATATTTAAGAATTATAATTTATCATATCGTAGAACAAAAGAGTTCTATGAATGAACGGATACTGATAGATCAATACGAACAAAAATTATCAGTGAATAGTATCCTAATTGGAAACTCGATAAACCGTTGGAATTGATCACTTGTTCCTTGGGTTATCGCTGTTAAAAGGGCAGAATTTCTAGTTTATTTGGGATTACACTGCGTTAACACATTGATTTCGAAAGCTCGTAAAAGCTCTACAGGTGCGTGTACAGATTGCCGACAGTTTCAGCATTTTAGTTGCACAGTATGTACAAGAGAGATAAACACGCGACATCTCTCGGGGCACATTAGCAGAAGAGTCTCTTGTTCGTTAAAAGTCATTTTGCCCATTCGCGAAATGTATTGACAAATTTTTTAAATAACTTGACAATTTGTAAACAAATGTTTCATTGACCACTAAATCCTCATCTTCAAAAAAACGAATTTTCCAAAATTCACAGTTCTCTCACAAAATAAATATTCAGAATTCGATACTTCTTCAAACTTTTTAATTATTCGCTGTTTGTTTTCTACTCGCAAAGATAGAATAAAAAACGAGCTATAAAGGAGCATAATTCTGTCGTTTACAATAATAAATTTTAGAATATAATGAATAAAACATAATAAAATAAGACAAAATAAAATAAAATACAATAATTAATTTTACAAAATGTATAGAAATTAATCAAACCCATTCCAATAAATCGGTTCATACAGGAAAAGGTACGACACATCTAACAGAAAACGTGTTTCTATATATTTCAAACGAAACCGTATAATGTTTTTATTTACAATAGTCCGTTAGTATCGCAGAACGAGTACGTTAATATATAATACGTTTATGTACAGTATTCAAGACTTAATAATACGCACGAAGCGACGGACATACGTTTCCTTCGACGATATTTAAAATTTGAGGACAAAGAGTTTTCTTATTCATCTGTTTTTTTTCTCTTGGGAAGCTTTCTCGAACAGTGTCTTTTATTTTTAAATCATTCGTCTATCTAGAAAATGAAAAGAGGCAAGATAGAGTAGAGAAGAAGGACAAAGAGTGGTCGAATGAGAAACGGCTAGTGGAATTTTCCAGTTGTCGATGTAAGGTAAATGAGTGGAGAATGGGGATGAGATCGAGAAAGGGATATCGAAACAGCGGAGAGCTTATCTATAATAGGTGCAGGTACCGTTAGATTAATCGAGTAACATGCGATAGAGCGTTATCATACATAGGTATTGATAGAAATAGACTTTATATTAATCGCCGCTTTCTAATCACGTTTGACCGTACGCAAGTTTTAATTCGTTTTTCGGATCTCATTGGTGCGACGATCAAATTCAATCACATTCTAGCGTTTATCGCGTTCCCACGGATCGAACAATCGATCCCCTACGATCGACGACGAGTTTCTTTCCTCGGTAGTTCCCTAAAATTTCGTAACGGATCTATCTAATCGCGTCGACGACGCCTTCTCCCGCGACCGATGATTCGAAAATACATACATACGTTGAACTCGATGATCGCTCGCGAGGCTCTAATCGACTAACGAATTGGCACTAAACCGATTTGATATGAGAGATATGGAAGTGCGTGCAGACGGACCAGGCCTCCATCGGTTTTTTTTCTGCTTCTCAGAATGGCGCAATGTTTGCGTAGAACTCGCGTTGAACTGTTTCGTGATTTAGGAATGATCGCTTCGGTCGAACAATGGATTCCGTTAATTCTTGTCCTTTCTTTGTTGAGCTAATTAATAGGCTCACATTACAGATCGTCTCATTCTGAGTTTACTTGTACGAATAACCAAAGTATGAAATCAACTTTCACAATTAACATTTCGAGATTACACATGAAAAGCTATAAGTGTAATAACATAGTGCAAAATAAACAATTTTGTTATTTAGTCACAAAAGATATGACAATTTGTTTCTTGTATGCACTATAATATTTAATATAACATCGTAACACCTTTAATTCCATATTTGGATGCGTTAGTGATGATGACAGCTTTGATAGAATAAACATTAAGACAAATATTCTCATTGAAACAACTACCGAACGTTAACGATCACTTAAATGCATTTTATTGAAAAGACAATAATCAATTTCAAATGACCACCATAATGACGTTTAAAGTTAAGTGAAGTAACGTGAGCCTATCCTAATTACAACAGGTATTAACATTCGAAAGTCCAACATTGATATTCTTTTCTATTCGATTATTCGGCGAAGCGTCAGGCTAAATTACGTGAGAGCTCGGCTTGAAATTTCGTTTAATAAATATTCCGTCGTTCTTCCTAGGTTCGTATCAAATATTCGATTATACCTCATCGTCCCGTGAGTCGAGCGTCTTGAGCAAAAAGGTTTTCCACGTGACAAAAGGCGCAAGAGAAGCGTAACGCTCAAAAGGTTGCGCTCGATCGATCGATTACGCGCGCGCTAACGGAAATCGATTAGCAAGCTTCGAGTGGGGAATGAGTGCCGACACGCAGGCTCCGTTGGAAATCCCTTTCCCATGGGAAAGGCGTATTTCCAACTCGATGGACGCCTTGAGTAAGGCCGAATAAGGATTCACAACCATTCTAGATGTACCGGGTTGCGACGTCGTTTCCGTACGCTTCGAAACAACCAGCCGAATCGTTCCGATTCGTCGACGTGTGGACGTTAGATTCATCAAGATTCAACGATTCAATATAATGTAATAATTCGATATATAACGTATGGCACTACTCAACTCGACGATAACGATCGACTTCATAACAAATTGAGATTTCACTCTCATATTGTTAAACCTTCGATAAATATTTCTGAAATATTTGAAACGTTTCTTGTACAGGGTGTTTTACGACAAGTTCCCTTAATTTAAGGATTACCTTTCATACAGAAAAAATAGTGAGAAATTGATAGGTGTTGCGAGAAATGTAACAATTTTGATTAATTCCGATTATTCGATTATAATTCTATATTTTTTCGGAGATCGCTTTAACTGAACCTAATTATTGATATCTTTTGTTACAGCGATCTGAATAACGGTAATGATAAACAGCGAATGAAGCTAATTAAATTATAGAGTTTAAATTTTAAATGAATTTTGGTTAAGTATTATTTACATAAGAAACTCTATAACGTATCAAACCTTGAATTTTATAATTGGAATTCATTAAAAAAAAAAAATACTTTGACTAATACTAGCTTCTGCTAATGAAAATAACATATCTAATGCATACAATATATGATTAAATCATGTAACTATGCTTTCAATTATAGATTTGTCTATTTATTTGGCAGCGCTATTTTATCTCGATTAAGAAAGAACTAGTAAAAATATGAATCAAGAAAGTTAAAAGAAAGTATTAATATAAGTTCATCAATATTAGTTTTGACTGTATGAGCCTATTTTGTGGAACAGCCTGTACAGCAGAGAAATTATGTATATTACAAGATGCGTACTACTCGTAAGATTCTTGTGCAATAAGGAAATTCTGCCTACTTAATTTCTAAATGGTCGCTAGGTCACGTTGTTTCGTAGCTTATGGAACAGATCGCTTGTCCCTTCGAAAAACGGAACTGAAATACTGACTTCTACAGCTGTAAACTACATACACAAGACGCGTGCATCCGTGCACCTGCGCACCACGCGAATATTTCGTCTAACTAGGGCCACGACGCGATTGGCGTCCGCGTAAAAAACTGGTAATAACTCTTTATATTAATCTCTGTTGATTAATTCATCGAATAATATTCACAGACTTAACTTATAGCCTAGACTTAACCTATGAGTTTTCTTTTTCTTTGGTGCGAAGACAGATCCTTGAAGGCGATCGCGTCACATTTTCAAAATTATAAATCACGATTGTAAAACTACGTCGCTGCATGATCGAAAGCTATGAATTTCGAAATTCAAATTTCTAAGTCACATTTTGTTTTAGAACTTATTGCAAAAGTAACGTTTAGAGCTACTTTTGATCTGTGCCTGCAGTTACATCTAAGCAAACGAGAAATTAAAATTATCTAAATTCGTATGACACGAGCCTTCGTGGGAGTTTGATTATTCCTTTCAGAACGCTCGATAAATCGACTGCTGCTGCCGTGTACAGAGTGTTCCATAATAAATAATTTATCAGTGATTCGCACCTATTACCATATTGGTATATTATCAGGGATGCATTCAAAGATACATTTCTCTAACACGTACAAAATTATTGTTTCTGTAGAATAAATACTTAAACCGTAGCTTTTTTCAACCATAGTTAAACTAAAGTACTGTGTAATATCAGATAAATTTTCTATTCTGTCATTAATTATTTTTGTCATGCTATTCCGTTACACGTATTCATGACAAAAAAATAGAATAAAATAAATTTTTGAGTTACTGAACAGATAAATATTAATCGGTAGATTGCAGACGCTGCAAAAACGTCGCTGACATTATGAAACACCTTGTACAACCTCAGCCTGTTTCCATCGATTCTTCGTTGACAGCGGATATATACGCAGACCTCGGTGAAACAATCGATCGAATGATGAATACATTCAGACGAATTTCATCAAATTTTCAAGAAATACAATTCCAAAAGCTACATCGAGATATCGATTAACTGTTTCATCGGAATGAAACATACATATAATTTTCTCCTATTATCCATTTTTCCTTTGCAATTTTCTTCTACTCGCCACTTAAGTGCCGACTTGTCCGAGTCTGAGTAAACATGACTTACGAACATGATAACACGAGCTGATCCGCTTATTCTATTACGAACGAATGCTGCGTTAAAACGTGCCACCCGACGAACATCGATTCCTTACGCTTAAAGTTTATCACGTTTTAGGAAGGCGCACCTTTACTTTTCATCGTACAAACTGAACCACGTTCGAAATACTGGTAGATGATCGAGCTTCCCCGCAGAAAAAACCGGCCGGCCCGCTTCACCTCGTTAGATCCACGAATCCGCTAAACGTTTTATTGCGTTCCGTATAAAAATCTCGCGGGTACGCGCCATCTTCGTTTCGTTTAAAAAAGAACAGGAAAAAATACGATTGAAATCGTCGTACGAGATTATCTGTTTCTTGGTTCCATGTTGCGCGGTGTAAAAATATCGCAGACATCTGGTTATAATTTGTACGAGCGTGTAAGAGTACTTTGAGAAGCTTACGGTTAGCACTTTCGGCGCCCGCCATTTTGTGAGGGCGCCATTATCGCCTCGAACGCTTCGATCTCACGACGGGTTAAGCTTTTAATCGCTTACGTTTGTAAATATTCTCGCAGGAATTCTTTCGAGAAAAAGGTTGTATCGTGTATTAAGGACACAATATTGCCCTGAATTTATTGCAATTTTGCGAATAATCGAAAAAACTTGGTGATCGTAAAGCCGTCCTCTGGAACAGCAAACATGGCGTGACGACCGTTCTCTTGTCGGCGTAAAGCAATTCATTAAGCCCGTGAATAAATTCCGTCGGTTTAACATTATTATTTGGAATAAATTGAATTCGAAATAATGTCGGTGTAGCGAAATTTATGTTCGTTGATGTAATTTCCTTAACGATGCTATTGCTTCTGAACGATCGCTTAAGTTTAAAACGTAAAATACGCTGGAGACTTTCAGTAGTTTCTTCGGCGTCACTCCCGCGCGGGGGGGTGAGCCCTTGGTAGCAGTCAGTATTCTTCCTCGTCTTCCTCGAACTCGTCCTCTCCCAGGATGCTGTATGAGTACATCAGAAAACTTGTGATAGAAAAGACTGGGTAGTGGTCCACGTCTTATTACATAGCTATGATTACCTCGAGGAATTATATTCATTCTTTTTTTAGCGGGAAATGTATGTCAAAGTGAAATTTAATATTATTTTTCTATCAATGTAAATTTCACTTCGTAGTACCAAAATAAAGTTCAATAATATTTTTAAATACTTCATGAAACGATTTTACTTCGAGTATCATAGTATAGTAAAACATGTTTTGCTTCGGTAAACAATTTCTTTCTATAATTGAGGTAACCAATACTATTATTTGTTTTCTAAATATACTAAGAAATTATTTGCAAACAAATGTGTTATTGATATTTTCTAAGTTCGTAAATTTGAAACTTTGCTTCATAATAAAGAAAGATATTCGAAATTGTTATATATTATACTTATTATATTTTGAAGTACAGGCCATTCAGTGCAAATAAGGCGAGACTAGTTTTATTCGTAAACAGAATAATAATAATTACACATAACATGTACGTACATATTACTTTTAATTTTCTTAGGAATAATAATAATTCCCCGAAGCAATTCTAAAATTGTATATAAAGTATAAAGGTTCTTCTAGCCGCACTGGGCACTGCATACATACACGTTACTTACTCTTCCTTCCTAGCGTACTTGTCAATGAGATTGCGGCCTGGTCCACCGCAAGTCTTGCCCATTGGCGGACAGTACCAATAGCACAATACACCGAGAGACACCACAAATAGAACTATGGGCACCACTAAAGCTAGTACCAGATGCCTTAAATTCTCATCCCAAGAATACCTATAAAAATACAAAATTATATCAATGTATTACGAGATTTGAGGGATACTACAATAAAACTAAGTACTTTAATATTCATGCTACTTCAAAATTTAATAACATTACTTTTTAAAAAAACGGCACGCTTCGAGACAAAGTATCAATTTTTTAAATTCTCTAAACATTTTCATGTTTCAAAAACATTTGCGTGATTAATTCAAAATTTCTATATTGATTGACCTTAGCGTTGAAACACGAATATATTGTACAGCATGGAAGTTTCACTTCGACTGAAGTCTAGTGCACTTCTTCGATAGACCGCTGATCGAGCAATTTTTAAGAACTAAGAGGTTTCGAGACTTTCAAAAGAACACTGTGCTTCCGATAACAAATGTTTCTATATAAAAGATCACTAATACCTACTTAAAATTTCCCTCGCAAGACAAACTAAGATCTGATAACGATATCATATTCCGATCATACGCGATCACCTGAACGAATAAAAGCGGCGATCTAAAATCTAGGAACGCATAGAAATACGAAGAAATTCTAAAGACACTATTGCACGAAACTTATTGTATATTTATAATTATTTACCCTCCGCGATACGTTATTCTGCTACAAAGGATACAACTGATAAAAAATTCCATTAAAGTGTAATTTCCAATGGAACGGAAAAAATAGAAGCTGGTGAAGATTTAAATCTTCAAAGGCACGCCATGTTTCACATTGTTCGTGATGTGCATCGGACACGACACGTATCGCGCGTCTGTTCCTGTTATTTCCCAGTAATACAGAGAGAATAGTGTAATTATACCTCGCGACGACAGTCTCGGGGTGTGTTCTGCTGTAATAACAGGGGAATATCTTCCCTATGTTCGAATATCCGTATTTCTTTGCAAAATCGGAACAGTTCACTCGTGGCGGATAGCCGCAGCCTTCCGTGTTCACGAAGAATTTCGTGTCTGGCACATCCCAGGGAATGGAACCGAGCGGCTTCGCCATGAATTCCTCGAACGATAGCCTCGTGTAGTTTACCCTGATTTGGTGACAACGCAGGGCGGCACTGGTACAACCTGCAACAAAGAAACGATCATATAAATATATTTCTTCTCTGATTTTCCATTAGAACACCATGAACTTTCAATTCTAACTTTCTTTATATTCATAAACACAATGTAATTCAATTTCATCAAGATTTATACTCTATTAATTAAATTTAAAATTAATTACATTTACCTAACCGTGTAGTATTAAATTATTAGTTAATAATAATTCTTTTCAATGTTCGTGTACTTTTAATATTTCACTTTACTTATTCAATTTAATAATAGTATCATACATTTTTCACTGAAATTTGATAATAATCCTGTCATTCGTAAAGCACCAAAAAGCAATAAAAAGTAAATTATTTTCTTGTTGGCCATGCTACAGATTTTTAAATACATTCAACCGAGGATAGATTGCATACGATAAAAACTAAGTTAACGGTAATCATACCTTCCCTGCAGCTCGCCCAAGAGCAGTTCTTGAGTCCCTCGGCGTAGACGTGATCGGTGACGATGCAGGCCACTGCGTGAGGAGAGAAGTCAGCCAGGATCGTCGATATCGCTGGCTCGACAACGAATGGTATCAAAAAGAGGAAGGCGAAAACGGCGAGGATTGCTGTGGTGCCCAGGCAGAGGGAGGTGTAGAACTTAGCCTTCTCGACCAGAGATGCGACCTCCACCACAGGAAGCACCCCACCCATGGTACTGGACTTGGTATCCTCTTCCTGGGCACCCATGATCACCGTCGACTCGTCGGAATCAATGATTGATCCGTTCCTTGGGTCCTTCGGACCCGCCTGTCCACTCTGAAATTATTTGTCCCTTCGGACTGCTCAACCTCTGAGCCTCCTCCTCCTTTCCTTGAAACGCAGTATTCTATTTCCTCGTAACTTCTTCCGTGCAAAAACGCTGAAGTGAATCAAATGGAAGGAATCTTCTCCGTCGCGAACCTTTTAACTTTCCCGCCAGGAATAAAATCGTTCTCGTTCAGATGAATCGGCGGAGTGAGCTTAAGATTATACTTTCAGAACAAGTGACAAAGCGAAGCGACTGAATTCGATTGCGCCCGTATGACGCGGATAGTTTCGGTTGCTATTGGTGCGGAGATCGTGGCCGATCATATACCAGCAAGGCACGTCCTTCGATACCGAAAAAGTGTTTCCTGGTGTACGTGTTTGTGGGTTTCGGTTATGTTAGTTTACGTTAGCACGTATCGATCATTTACGAAGAGAGATGTATCGTGTTTAAGAAAGTTCCTTATCTATGGTCACGGCGAATCAATCAGAAGGGGGACACTTAAAAGCTACCGACGCTTGTCACGTGTATAATAAAAAGACGCCGAATTGTCTTGTTCGTTTTGTTCCGTTGTTTCGTGTTTTCTTCTTATAATCCCGTCAGTATCCGAAATAGTAATGTTTCTCTTTTGTTTGAGCCCAGATTCAGGATCCTCTCCTTTGTCGCTGCAGGAGAGTTTAACAGCCGAGAGCAGCCGGCGGTGTCGCGTGTTGACGTACGTTTGGCGAACTTTCCTCTGTAGGCGGTGTCTCGTTTTTCCGCGTTGTCGTCACGGCGACGCGGGTACCACTTTACAACGAGAGAGATAGACAGAGACAGAGACAGCGAGAGAGAGAGAGAGAAAGAGAGAGAGAAAGAGAGTGAAAGAAAGAGACAGAGAGAGAAAGACAAAGACAGACAGAGACAGAGACAGAGACAGAGAGAGAAAGAGGGAGAGAGAGAGAGAGAAATGAATTTGTATGAAGCACGTGCGTTCCTCCCGAGAGTCGTGTTCTTGTGCAGGCAGTGCGAGTAGGAAAAAATTTTCTTTTTTGCTTTGGTACTGTTTTATGTTTTTTTGGTTCTCTTGACCGCTCTTGCTCTCCGGTGTTTGCTTTTGCTTTTACGTTTTTTTCGGTTTCTCGAGGCTTTTGCAGAAATTCTTTGTGTTTTGCTTTTTTACGCTTTTTGCAAGATGAGAATTTTAACCACGCGTTCCCCCCCTCCCCACACCTTAATAATGCCCGCGCAGGGAGAATATCGACTGACGAGCCGGACTCTCCTCCAGGAGGGGAATGCCTGCGAAAGAAAAGAAAAGGTTCAGTTAGAAACGGATAATTTTCATAATAACATTTGATTGTTAAATACTGTAGAAAGGATACAATAAATACTGTAGAATTTCTATCGTATGTAGCTTTCGAAGAAAAATAATTCATAATACTTGTATAAACTTCTAATTGTATATATTGTACTTAATACTACTATTTTTATTACATCTTTATAAAATAATATTATTCTCAGTTCTCGATCATAGACTTTACATTTTTCACTGGGAGTGTACGTATGAGTTCATCCTATAGGAATCTCGAACAGAAATAGGTCAACAACGTGGATAAATAATTATCGTGTTATTGGATATACTATTGTCTTTTAAAAATATCGATTCTTCTACAGAAAACATATTTCGAAATATATCCTTTTGAATTAAACTGTCAAATACGGCATTGCGACACTATTTGCGCTTGCTGTGTCTATCAATCAATAGATCCTGCTAAATGTTTGAAAACAATTTTAATGTTAACCTTGAATAAGTGTATTACATGAAAATAGTACATGATGTTTCGATTTCTTTCGTTATAATTTAACTACCAACATTAATTTTATCGACGTAAGTGTTTCAATATTTGTACTTAGAATTATTTCGTACAAAATCTACAATTTGATCTGTTATCCATTGAACAGAGGATGTACTTCGGCGTTTTGTCTACTTCTTGTCCTTTTCAAATGGCTTGGTACAGTGAACATTGAATAATTGCAACAATTTCGTAGAATTGATTCAATTCTACAAAACGAAGATTTTAGCGTGACAGACGTAGAACAAGACAACACGAACGAATAAAGAAGAAAGACTGAGAGTAGAATCGTTTAGCAACATTAAAACATTTTTATTTTTAAGTTTTGATATATGAAACTTTCACCATCACGTTTGTTATGTTTTTCTCATTAAAATGACACTGAACACGAAAAGATTGCCGTAAGAAATACTTGTATAACAAGCGATCGAAGTATCGGATGTAGGAAAGGACTGCAAATAGAAAAGAAAAACATTGAAATTGTCGATTTCGACAATAGTCGCATCGTGTTACGTGATTCAGCTATAGCTGGTCGTCGGACATCATGGTGTATCAAGAGAAACCTGGTGGAGATGTAGTGGGGATGGCGTTGCAATTATGAAGTGGTGTCCATGCCACAATTATCCAATGTTCACTGAATTTAATCTGTTAAGAAGATGATGTGTCAATTACGAGAAGCCTCGTAGCTGCAGTTACAGTGGAACAGAAATCTTCTAAGGCGACTTAACTTTTAACGAGTGTAAGCACTAAGTAATTTATACCGCCAGAGACACGATGAAAACGGATATACAAATATCGAGTTAAATACATTCGAAGGTACAATAAGAAATTAATAATGAGCTGACTCGTCTTCTACGATTAACAATATCAAATGGTACAAAAGTACCAGATGACTCAGAGTAACCCATTAATGAATTCTTCTGTTACGGTGATTAAACCCCTAAAATTACTTCAGCGAATAGTTCCTAAATAAATTTATTCATAGATTACAATAACAATCGTGCAAAGTCTCAATAAACAACTCTCGGTATTTCCCTAAAATATCATAAAAAATTTACTTTCAGTGTCGAATACTCCTAAAGTTAAGTATTCTCGTGTTTTCGAAAAATAGATTTCCGACATTTCGGTAATTGATATAAACCAGCGATTCCACAAACAAATACTGCAAGTCCCCGCAGTGCGCAGCGATTCTTACGTGACGGATCTCAGAGCGCCATAGCAGAGTTTCCTCCGCCAGCATCCCCTAGGTTACCCGAATCGCTCTTCTCTATCGACGCGAGCGCGCCGGCCGTGCCCTTGAATCTCATCTTCGCGTCGTCGCCGACCACCACGCTCCGTTGACAAAAGATCAGCGTCAAACAACTAACTACGAACAATATGCTGGGCAACAGCAGCGCGATCAGGAACTCCTTGTACGTGTTCTCCAGATTGAACCGGGACACCACCACCCCTGTATTGCCCTCGGCATAGTAACAAGGGAATCTAGCGCGCGCATTGTGATCGGAACCATCTTTCCCATATTCATGCAGGAAATCCCTGCATTCGTCTCTCAAAGTGTTCACGCAGCCTTCAAGGTTGATCAACAATCTGCTTTCGTTAGCGATGATCAAGTCTTGCTCGGGCGGAGCGACCATTCTAGTTTCGTCTAGAGGCTTGGTAGCGTACAAATTCAAATAGGATAGGTAGGTAAAGTTGGTCAGATCGGTGAGAAGATCCTTCTCGAGGACAGAGCCGTTAATGCAGTCCACAGCCTCGACGCCCAGTGTCGAGTTGAATATTCCATAGCAAGACGCCATCATGATGTCGCCTCGGTCTTCGTGCCAGATCTCTCGATTGCTCAGCACGTCTATGGCTCTCTCGCACTGGCTGAGATAGACCTTGTCACCGCTCAACAGGATCATATTCTTGTTCCTAGTCGGAATATCGACGCACCTGCGATCGCAGTTATAAGGCGTTCGTATGCGCTCGCAGGTGCCGCGGTTGCAATTGAATAAACCGTCAATGTCTATGCAATTTATCTTGCCGCGTCTGCCGGAACACTTCATCGGTAGATCGGTGTCATGGAATATGCACTCGAACGCGTCTGTGATGTTGATGCACACCCCGTTCGAGCAGTTGAAGGTGCCGGTCAGGTTGCGACATTCGTCGGCGATGCACTTCGATTTCTTCGCGTTCTCCTGGTCGATACCGTAGCAAGTCTTATTCGTGGTGTTTGTGCAATTGGCTAGGAGAATCGTGGACCCGTTCCTGCGTAGGTTCACGTGGATCTGTACGCAGGGGCCGGAGGTCTTCGAAAGGCACCACTCGCCGCAACTGCCCCAATCACAGATGTCGGCATTTATCGCGCGTATCGTCGTGCACATCACCGGTACCTCGCTGATTCCCGATTGGAACGCCCTGGTGCTGGGCATGTAGATCGCCACTGTCAGGTACACCAGAGCGACAGACGACAGCACGGCCGTCATCTGGCAGATGCAGATCGTGCCACATATCCGGCCATCCTGCGGCGGTATCACCAGGTCCTCCACTGGCACTTGCTTCGGCATCCTGTCCGGTTTCTCGCTCGATCGCCCAAGAGGATCCTGACGCCGAACAAATCTTGGCTACCAGCACCGTTACATCTTATGTCTGTCCATCCCGGTCGCGCGGCGCGATCTACACCATCGTGCACGGTGCTCGACAACACTGCGTGTCCTATATTTTAGGATTGGTCTCTTGATCTATAGCCCAGCTGTAACTATGGACCTTGTAGCTGGGGACATCGACGTTTTATCAATACCTGGCGTTACAGATTCCTACTCGCGCCGCCGACGAACCGTTCCATGGTGACGAGGGAAACGTTCAATAGCGTCCTCCCATCGGCTTATGGTGTCCCCTAGCTGTCCGATCGATCTATCGCCGCCCAGCAGGCTGCGCTATTTTTTTTATGCATCCCGTTGCTGTCTTCTATGAAAGCGCGTTGGGGTAGGTCCCGACGCTGGATCGTCGGCGATCAGGTTTCAGACGATCAACCACGGCGTTCAGGGCCGCGCGACACGTTTCGCGTCCCGTACACCGCGAATTCACCACGGTCGAGTCTCCTCGCGAGTATCGTGGGCCGCGGCGGCGTTCTTTTCACGGCAGGTCGAGGCTGGCCGCGCGCGTGTTCTGCTTTCCGTACCGCTTTGCGCCTCGTGTGAGCTGCGCGGCGTGTGATACGCTCGGCCGGGCGACGCGCATCGATCGATGCCGCGCGCAAGCGTCCCGGCGAACTGCAACGACGCCGTACACTGCCGCATTTGACGTCATCGGTATACCGTGCCATAGGATCATCTCTGTTGCAGGATGATCGTCCAGAGATGGCGGGATCCGCCGGATCCCCGCGGATCGTTCAATCCCTTTGAATCATGGGCGTCCAATCTTTAAACCCCCTTGGGTTAAACTCAGGAGAAGACGTTGTCTTGGCATGTAACAAGTGTGCGCAAAAGTATCTACAATCTGTTGCTTTTGCCAATCGTGTCTATGACATCGTAGGATTGCAACTAAATTGTTTACAAATAGTAATGTTCGAACTGTATAATCATGTGTGGTTGCAATATCACTTATCGCGAGCCACGAATTGGACATGTCTGTTTTTAGATCATGGGTGCCCCACCTTTTAGTTTACCTGACTCACACTGAGAGAAGAAAGAATTGTCTTGGGCATGTAACAAGTGTTTGCAAGAGATTTTACATCCTTTTCATAATACGTTGTTTTTGCCAATTGAATTCGTAATACCTGTATGTAAACTGTGGTCGGATAACTTATATATAACAGTGTTAAAATGTATAATCTTGTGGGGCTGGAATATTACTTATCACGTACAATTATCTGGATATATCTGCTTTTGATGATACACATAATACCTCTCATTATAATTTTATTGGAACTGGGTTTTTGGGAGTAGTTTAATTCTAGATTATTTTGAAATACTTTCCATAAATTGTTCTGATTAATTCAGGAAGAAACATTATGTACTATTCTGAAATATTATTGCTGTAATACTATATGTAAATACTACATGTCTTGAAATAAACGCTACTCGATAACACATGGTGTGAAAGTAGGTTGTAGATCAAACGTGCTAACTTTCCGTAACCGTGTCAGACGACGCTTGGTGTTTTAACAAGAGTGGATCAGGTTAAATGTATGCGTCGTTGCTATGGCTACGTAATACTAGTATGAAGAAAAATATACTTGACACTAAAATAAGTATCCGACGCCAATTTTAAAATTGACAACGGAAAATATTGAAATATCAAAGAACATAGATAATTTTGTAAATTTTCAAACTTGAAATAAAACAATTCAAAAAGTAATATTTAAAGTCGCGAAGTATATAATGTTTATAAAGAGTCGAAATAAAGTATCGAATAATTGTTTAAAATCATAAAAGTGTCGAACTTTTTTTCTATTCGCTCGAGTCGTAAAACTTTTCGCCAAATACGTCTGCTGCAATAACACAATTTCGTAGGTTTTATGGAAATCGTTTCAGTTCACTACTAATTTTATTCCAGGTCGTATCTTAATATTAGCAAAGAATTGATACCAGAATTTCAATTCCGGATTTATTAAAAATTCGCAGGTCACTCATTTCAAGCATTCTATATAAATGTCATTACCAAATTAAAAAAAAACTACTTCTCTTTACACATTAAATTTTAAATCTTATTTATAATAAATTTTGTTACAATATACAAGTAGGTCTTGTCATTTTTTGAGATTATATTACAAATATTATAATTCACGTAAATATAAGGACATTTAAATAAATAAATCAGAAACAAATTTTATCGGAAAGTCCATTTATATGGAAAGCACGAGTTAACACCTCTTTCTCGGTTGACAGGTGAAATTGTAATTTATACAGAGCTCTAATTTTATAGACCATCAATAATGTCGTTATTTAAACACACTATAAAAGAGTGAAGAAATAGAATGCCCATAAAAATACATTCGGCTAAAATGTATATATTGCTTTCACGATATCCGCAAGGATTGCGTTAATTTTTTTCCTACGAGACCATCAGCGGCCGACACGAACGGTCGAGGCAACTGTGACACAGTTTTCCCCACCATAGGGCTTTCAGAACGTGTGACACAGTTTGAAAAACGAAGCAACAGAACTATAGGAAACAAAACTGTATAAAAACCGCGAAGCTTAAAGCACTAACGCGTGATTAATTGCGCAGCCAATGAATGTAACATTTTCTTCCGATTTTCGTCACCTGTTATTCTTTCCCAAATTTTCTAAATTACCTGCCCCGATTTTGGAACAATATAATGTGACAAAAAAGTAATATTAAGATGAAGAACATTAAAATTTGAATTGTGTAATGCAAAATAGTTTTTCCTTTTTAATAAGGAACGACATTTCAATAAACTATTCTAAGCAAGATAAAGTGTTTTTACCTTAAGGAAAAGTTCAGAAATATAATTATTTTTTAGATCACACTTTTGATAAAAAAAAGATTATATTTCTCTCAAATACTTTCTTAAAAAATACTCAATTATTCAAGGTCTATCAATTTTATCATTAAAACGCTACTACAAACAGTATCCTTTACTCAATTTAATTTAAGACATAATTTAACAGAAATGAAATTCAATAATCCATGATCTAATGGGTTAAAAGAATACTTTATTCTTACAAAAGAAGACGATCAATTTGAAGCAACCTACCTACCACGGTTTGCACAAAACTTCAAAGCGCCGGTACCCGCATGAAAATTCATAAATTACCGCAGTTACACGGGTCAGAATCTTCTAGGGGTCGTAGCACTTTCTCCATCAAGGGAAGAAAGAAGGAAAAAAGGTTTCGAGAGCGCCGGTGTTCCCTGTACAATGCAAATCACGATCACGCGTGCCTGCATGATGGGATGCAAGTGTCCGCGGCCGCGGAACTTTAAATCGCGAAATTAAAACGGGGTGCGCGATAACGCTCGTTCCCCGGAACCACTTAATTATCACCGAGCATTTTCCATAACATGTACGCTCCAGTTTTTTTAATTCCCGCAGAATTGATGCCGCCATGAGGTTGCGACACAGTTTTCGGTCGTCGCTGGTAGGACCTTCGGAACGAGTTGACACAGTTAAGTTAGCGCGTCGGCGTGGGGCGAGCGACATCGCAGAACAGGGAGAGAAGGGAAGGGTAAAAAACGAGAGAAAAGGAAGAAGGAATAGAAGGCTTGACGCGTTAGCACGTAATGTAGTTTATCGAGCGTCAGCCGCAGACGGTGTGGCGCCGGTTGCTTTGCGCCGTGCGTGTCTCGCCTGCCACTTGCAATTCCACTGCGAGACTTCGCCCGCATCGCGAATGAAAATTCAGAACGTTCTGTCTTCAGACATCCTTCGTAGCACTGTGTTGGAACGCTTTGTTGTTCTGGTTGTCTTTGGGCATAACAGGCTGCGGATTTATCGTGGCTGGCTGCGGTAATTTATAGCAAAGATGGATTTTTGTATTCGAAGAATTATCATATGTTAACCCCTTGTCTCATTACAACATGGTAGACTCGGTAAAGATTTTCAGTGTGGTTTAACAAACATAAATATTCATCTGTTCATTCGAATTCAAAGTAAATATTATTCTTTTGTAATCAATTGTTACACTTAAAAGGCATAGGATGTGCCTAGAATTTTTCTCTTTTTCCAATAAATGATTAATAACAGAATTGTCGTATCGATCAAAGTTGAGAAAGAAATCATAGACAATGGAGTTAATACTGGCTTTATATTGTTCATTCGTACACAGTAAGTTACCGTATAATGCGGTTAATATATTACGCATCTGAATTCGCGTTATAAAAAGTCGTGCTGTACGAGATTTCTCTCCTATAACATGTATAATAGAAAGTAACATGTTCCAAATGATTATTATCATGTCGGTTCTTATTTACCATTTTATGAAAAATAAACGAATTCGAAAATAGGAGAAATTAGTAAGAGCGAAGAGAACGATGTAATGATCAACTTAATCTTTGTTTTACGCGTTCTGCGAGGAATTGTGTTATAGGAAAACGGTAATCGAAAAATCTTCGGCGCGTTATAGGAACTCGCGTTATACGGAAGTCTATACTACATGATTTAATATAATGTTATGAAAATACATGCTGGTAAATTAATTTTATAATTAATAACTAGAGAAGATAAAAGTGAAGATAACGATATAAAAATTATAACTTAATATGTAATTTCTACATTTCATAATCGAAGAAAAATATATATTGGAATTATAAATTGCTGTATTAACATCAAATTACGAAAACTATTAAAGTGTTTTTGTCAGAGTTCATATTGACTTCTATCAAAATAAAGGAAGAAGTGTAATTTTTTTTGCATCAATTATCCTTACTTAGAAATTCTGTGATGCATACGCCAAAAACCACCAATACGTAATATCAGTAATTTCGTAGTTTATTTTATTTATGAAAAAAATTGGCCATTTGCGTGTGGAACAGATCGTGAATTACAGAAGCTGTAAGCTTCTGACAACCGGACCTGACCGTCAGTTTTCCGAATAAGAGAAACTTATGGTATTTCGACAGCAATTTCCATTTGTTATCTACAGCAATAAATCTTGCAATTTACTTGCAAGAAATATTTCGAACAGTTTTATTTGAAGAATAAAAGAATAATCGTAAAACGTTAACAATTTATGTAACTGAAACTTTTGTAACCTTTCGTTGAGTAATCATTAAAATTGCAAAAAATTATAAATACTAACAAAAGAAAACTATTTTGTAAATTTCCATCGAGTCAATGGACTTAGTAAAGACAAATATCATAATCCCACTTTCAATGATGGTTATTCTAGTGCCAAGCAACAATGGCTCCCAAAATATATGTCGCCGTGCAAATAACATTCACACCGAAAACCCGAGTAATTTGTGTAACAGACGTTTCCTTTCATTCCATTAAATCCTTTACGTCGCGGTCAGCATTGCTCGGTATCTAAACTCCGATGCTATTGTGTTAACACTTTCAGACAGGGTAACTTCGGCCAACACTTGAAACGATTCCCAACAATACAATAACTGAATCGGTCGAATGCTCGCCGCGGCGAGTGGATTGAATGGCCGTCAGAAGTTCGGAGCATCATCCAGCCTGCTCTAACGTCGCGATTAATTTCGCTTGATGCCACTCGTTTCCTTCGTCTTCTTTGTCTTACGCGCCTCTAGTTAAGCAAGCGGCCGGTTATACCTTTGTCCCCCTGTTCCCTTTGTCCGGGCCATTCGTTTCCTGCGTTCCCTTTTGTCGTCCACGGCTGCTCGTTAAACGAGCACGACACCACCCCGACCAACCCCCGCGAGCACCGGTTATAAATATTTCGGGGCAATTCCGTGTTCTTCTGATTTACTACGCTCGTAAATGCATACGCGCGACCGCTGGAAAAATGCTCGAGCATTTTTTTGCCAAGTGCGTTTGCCTCGGGGAGCGTAGGCCTCGTTAGACGTTATTTATTTTTCGACGCGGGAGGAATTTTCATTGCTAACAACGGAATTGCTTTCAATAACGGAGTATTTAACCGTTCGAATCGAAATCGCGGGGAGGAAGTCCTTGTGACGCGTTGCGAAGAATTCCGATGCGCATCGATTATCGTGCATCGTCACGGAAACCATTGATCCAGTATCGTTCTCGCGCACGATAGAATATCCTCCCGGGTTTATATATAGCGTGACGTTCAGTAAATGAACTGCGTGTGTCATTCTTGATGCTAATGAAGAACGAGCCCTGCGTTCTTCGAAATTTTTCTTCTGTATATGTTGTTTGATAATTTTAGAAGTTTTGCATGTTGTATATTGTATGTTGCGTGTTGTTTGGTGATTAACATTATTCAGTATATATTGTACGATGTGAGTAAATGAATTTAACTAGTTTTAATTAGTTGGGAAGTGTTCGTTGCGGCAAAAGGGTAGCAGATGAGTTGGTATCAAGACTGGTATGCTATGTTGTACAAAGTTTTTGTGTTATTTTGATATTCTGTTGTGATGTAAATATCATCTTAGCTTTTTATAGTTTTAATTTTGTAATTATTCGTGTTCTTTAATAGTTAGTTTTAAATAGTTTTTAATAACTGCGATAAACGAGTGAGATAGAAAAAAGTTAATTATTATATTGAACATCTCCTTTGATAGAAACAATTGATTTGAATATTGTGGAGACCTCTGTGAGCAACAATCCCAGGAGGGTAGTAAAACTATAAGTCTATGTTCAGTATTTGATGCTCTCGTTCGATAATACAAGTTACTGTAAGCGCAGGTCGATTTGAAAAATGGACCTTTTCGTAAGCATTCTGGGTAAATATTCTATATCCTTGATTAAATGAGAGAAAAATAGACTCATTTATTGTGCTATTAAAAAATATAAAGTTTGGACACATATTTTTCGACCGTCAACCGTGTCCTTTAGAACGTTTCGAGAAATTTTTTACGAAATTTGAAACAAATGAAGTGAATCAATAATTTCAAAGTCATTAGAAGAGAATACGTATCTCCCCGATCTGGATGATTTTATCTAATATTCATAGAAAATGTATAATCACAGAAAGAAACTTAATCACCGAATCCGTTTCCCTTTCACGTCTTTTCTATTGTTGAATCGTTTGCATCACAAATAGAAAAGAATAATGAAGTTTAAATTTCTCAATCAGACCCAATGTCCCAAACGAACAGAAAATTCATTACCGCTGAATTAATGAAATGAAATTAAACTTACCTAATTACTCGGAGAACGTGTTCAAAATGTTATTCTACTTTGGCTCTAATTAAAAGAAAGTTCTCGTACTGCGGCACATACTTCACTGAAGTAAACAAGAACAAAAAGCACTTGTACAACTTCCATTGACATCACGTGTGGATTCAATCTAATCAAGTTTTGATAGCTAACAAGGTCACTGTCAAACAAGAATCGATAGACTGCGGAAAATAATACGAAACCTCCGAGGAACCGTCAGCCGCAATTTGACCGCGTTTTTCGCGAAATCAATCGTCACTAAAGCAACCGTGTCACTGCAGAGGTAGCTAAACTGCATTTTCCGCAATCCGAAATCATCGTCAAAGACCTAGTCGAACGAAAAACCACCGACACAAACGGGAACCCACGATATTTTATCGCCACGTGCTAGCTCTAATAATAGCCTAGCTGTTCAATCTTTTAACGATCATTCAGTTCCACACTATATTCGTCGCGCACAATCAACCTACAACTGTCAGACAAACGTCAAACAAACGAATCAACAACTTCATTACATATTCCAATTAAATTTCACTCAGAAATCGCCACAAAATCAAGCAGAAACAAGAAACAAGAGAAGTTACTCTTGGAAGAAGTTGCGTCAACTCTTATACCCTATCCACAAAACTCGCGTGCGACGTCCGAATCGAGTGGCCGATTTCGAAATCGACGGGAACACTGTTCGACCATACTTAAGCAGGATCACTTAACTCGACACAACCACCTGTCAAGCGGTCGTTGCACGTTGTTTACACGAGCCCCGTCGAAGTCATCCCCGTAGCGATCGGCGACGTTCTCCGCGGCGGTGTCGTGTGTCAATAAACCCGTCAACGGATTAACGAATTCGCGTGACAACAAGAAAGATCGTCCTGTTGCTCACCGGACTGTTCCACTAAGTTTCTTACTTACGTTAATCGACGATGGATCGGCAACTGGAAGAAGCCACAGGAAAATCCACTTTCCGCAGTCTCTCCCTGGTCTTCCTGGGGGAAACAAATATGGCGGCGCTACCGATGGAGCTGCGATGGCTCCACCTTGCTGTTGCCGTATCGTACCAGAAAATCAATACTCCTGTTGCCACCAATACCGGGGATTGTTTCCTCGAAACGCGGTCTCGCGACCACTGGCACACGACACGTCCAAGAAGAACGAGGACTAAAATTATGTATGGGACGATATATAGTCGCCGGCAGTCTCGAGAGCACCAACATCCCTTCTTCGAGTCCCTTCTTCACCCTCTTCTCGCTTCGATCCCGGGTTTTTTGGCCGTTCTCGCACGACGATAGACATAAGATACAAACAGAAGCTTGCATAAAGGTAAAAGGCTGCAGCTAGAATCAAAAATGGAAGTTTTTGCTATTATATCTGTATACATTTATTTAAAATCTGTCATATTTTGTGTTATATACTGTGTAGGCTAGAAATGATAATAATTAACGAATATGCTTAATGCAAAATAATCATTATAGAACGTATTTTACTTTGTCATTACAGGTGTAGTTTTAATCTAAAGAATATGTGAAGTGTATAAAATAGTATACTTTTGAAGTAATTTTTATTATTATTGCAAGTTTTGCATGGCCAATAGGATTTTTGTTATTTCGTGGCATCACGCTCAGTGATAAGAAAATTTATTTTAAATATGAGAAGTTAAGAACCTAAATTAAGCGTTTTAATGATAAAATTTTTAAAAAATTCAAAAAGGAGAGTTAATCGATTTGGGTAATGGGCAACTAATATGTAGGACGGACTGCGACGAATTGAATCACAGGGCAAATCGGATCGAAATAAGAATCCGGTTCATATTTGTTATATCACAAATGACATTTCCCATTCCTTGTTTCTTATTCACAAAAACAGATTTAAAGATTCTTTTCCACTGTTTATTGTTAATGTTTGAGTGCTTCTATTTCTTTACTATTAAACAGAAAACCATCCTAAGTGCCTCGGTTTACCCTACTTGCATATTTATATAGTAGATTAATTTTCTTGCTGAAGCCGCGTTATCACAAATTCTCACGGGACACCGCTGGATACAACTCAGAAATGGAATGTGTCTGTTTTCTTTTTCAATAATTATAAGTCTTTTAACTAAGGACATCTTTTCTCGGACACTCGTGCTTGCGTCGCGTTGCTCTCGGATGAATAAAGGTACGTTTATAGCAGAGCTGCGATACTCTATAAAAGCGACGATGACAGCGTTGCGAAGAAATGTATAGTTTTGTTTGAAATGAAAGCGTTTATGTTGAAGCGACGCGTAGAGCTACGTTCAGTTAATTCATCAACGATACAAGTGTCGTGACGCTCTCTTAACTTCTATCGCAGTTTCACTATAAATGCCTCGTAACGCAACTTGATTCACTGTTTTGTCTGCCTCGATAAGATATATATTGTCCAAAACTTTGGTTAACCCCTTGTCCTACAACACCATAGAAGACTCATGTCACAGTTTTCAAATATTTAACAAATATAAATTTCACTGTATTCTTTCCACTTTCAAATACAAATTGAATATTGTTTTTCTACTATTAATTGTAATGCTATGAGTAAATGTATAAATAGAATAAACGCAGAGTTGTTTTCTTTTTCTAATAAATTGTATACAGCAAAATAGTTCTGTTCACCGCGGTTGTGAAAGAAATGATAGTGCGGGGGAGGGGTTATATTGGAACTTGATGATAGTAACTTGAAATATACACGATCGAATTTTGCAAATATATTACGAAAAATCTTCGTCTGAAGTCTTTGTTTATGTCGACTGTTAGTCGCCCAATTAAATTGGATAATCGGAGTTCTACTGTACGTGTATTCGGTATCCATACGTGCATCCTCGTGTGAAAGCGACCTTTCTTTTCGTTCAACCGCTCCGCGTGCTCCCGTCTTTATTCATAGGCTTCCGTGCTATTCAACGGCGGGAAAAAGGGTGGGTCGAACGGGGAATCGGGAAAATCAGATTTCCTGATCCCGTTAACGGGACCTCGCCGACGACTACCGTTTCCTATTGTCGACTCGGTTTACCCAATGTTTCTTGCCCTCTCTTTCAGCGCCCACGGCTCGGACGCCACGCTGTTTTTCATCCCTCGATCCAAAGGGCGCGACGATCGATCCATTGATCCCGTCGACGGTTCCGCGCCGCGGCTCGTTTGATTTAGACCGTGACGAACGGCCGGATAGAGAGCCGGGCTGATTAAGGTTTCCGCGGCTGTACTGGAAGTTGCCTGCTTCATCCGTTGCGTTCTAAAGGCGCCGATGTTTCATCGGTTAACGGGATTTTCGGGTCTGCAAGCGAATTTTTCAAGTATACCCTGGAATGTTCTTTTATTCCCTTTTCCTTTCGAGCATTTCTGAGTACATGTGGGTATTTGGAGCTCTTGTGTATGGTTTTATGCGTGTTTGTTGGTAGCGATGTGGTTTTAGAATGAACGTACCCTTATTTACTATAGGTTGCTAAAGGTTGTTCTATTTCATGAGGAAAAAATGAAAGAAAAATATTAAGGGCGGTGTAAGGTACCTTGTTTATGAAACTTGCTTTATTCGTAATTCTGAGCAATTCCTTGCTCTAATGTCAGTAAAATCAGTGATGTTTATTACAGTAAGTATTCTATTAATGAATGAGAAAATATTTTTATTCGTACTGATAATAACTACAATGATAATAATTCTCAACAATGTTAATATAAAAATTATTTACTTCATTGAGAAAAAAGTTGTTATGATCGAATTCACGATTTTTTAATATTTATTATATTATCTACATGTCAATACTTATTATTAACAAATATTAATAAAAATTATTCCTTCGTTACGCCTAGGAACATCTCGAGTGGTTTGTGTTTTCCATGCAGCCACGCATTTAGTCCTATTATGTAAAGGTTAATTCCTGGTATTTGTACCCCTGTTTCGCAAATTCAATTCTTTATTTCGTTCATGGTTAGGGGAGAATGGGGGCAGGTAATTACCACCCCCTCGGAATGATAATGAAAATTACTTGTTACTGGGCGGACTGTGCTTCTTCTAATTAATTAACTTCGCTCCCGATCCGCGATCGATTTAATTAGCTACGTGGTTGGCACTCGCAACAGCTTTTTCGTAAATGACGCCACTCGCCCCTCTGTTGATAGAGAAACCGGTAACGTCGTGTGCCCAATGAAATGTTTAAAATAGTGACGCGCGTATTGAAAATGTGTTGGTGTATCAGATCGATAGGGGTTACATGAAGCTGGTATTATCGATATTGGCGCATGGAAAAAGATTTATGTGTGTACGTTGACGCATGTAATAACAGTTATCCTTTTCAATCAATTTCAAATAATGATAGACATTCGTAACATGAATTTCTTTAACTATAATTAAATATAACAAATTTAATCGTTGTATAAAGTATTAAAGGCTGTTGGCACGGTCATACTTTTCTAAAAATTATAATTTAAAGACTGAATGTTTAATAAATAATGTATACAATGAATATACGTATATACAGCAGAAATTAATCTTGCCTGACAATCAGAATATTTACTAAAAACGAATACATGCTTTTATATGAACGCCTCGAATCAATATTTCTTAAATAATTTAATCTCTATTACTTTTGCATATATAGATGCCTCCATGCAATCCATAAAAATATCTATTTTCACAATCTACAATGCATAAAAATACCAAGCACAATGGAAAGAAAGATTACTCATAAGCTGCTTGTGTATTTAACCTCGTCAATAAAATATTTAAAATACTGACGCGGAAATTGAATATATATTGGAGTGTCAGATCAGTGAGTGTTATACGAATTCAGAATTACCGATATCCTAAAATCAAAGAGGATTCCCGTGTGTCCATCGTGGCTCTCAAATCACCTCAAAATACCTCAATAAATTTATAAAATCTTATTTTCAAATGTTTAAAATATAATGTCCATAACACGAACACACAATAATAAAATAAAAATGATTTGATAGAGTCTTTCGCGTCTGAAAATAAACTGGCAATTCCTTCTCGTAGTCAATTATATTTTAATATTATTTGTTTTCTTATCGACTTCGGTGCATTCTTAAAATTTACTCGCATTTCCTGCGAATTGCCGAAATGTCTTTCATAAATTATTCCGTGCAATTATTCGATTAATGCGAGACGAAGGAAGAAATGGAACGGAGCCGACGAAATCAACGTGGAAAAATATAAATTACGTAGGATTTCTCCGCATTCCTTTTTCCCTGGTCCCCGTACGACGAATAATAACTGGCTGGCAAGGCGAGTTGCTCCTGCAGTGAGTAAATTAGAACGAGTGGTTGGCTTACGTGCCAAAGAAATTGGCGTGTAGTCCTGAAACCGCCTGGGAATTGATATTTCCGTAGACCCCGGTGTAGGCTTGCTCGTGCACTCACCTTGGAACGGAACCGATACGTCGTTGGTAATACTTTCAGCGTTACGAAAACGCAACAAAGTGGAACGCGCTGCAGCCAATACGAAAATAAGCACCTGCCCGGGACTTTCCATGTCAGCCTCCTGCATTTCCGATTCCGCCACGTTGACAGTTAAAAAAGTGGTCGAGACACTCCTGCAATTGCATTCGGCTGTATCGAATATTTCGTGTTACTGAGAAGAACGCTGTATCCATTTCTTCAATTTTAATTCAGCTTAACATTCATTCTTTGTATTTTCATTTCTGAATGATGGATTCTTGTAAAATTTTTGGCTGTATGTTAATGTAGTATTGTAATTTCAAGAAAAGTGTAACAAAAATTGGAATTTGAAGAATGAGAACGTGTAACGGTAATTTGTGAAATTAATAATATATTTTCGAATGATAAGATTCGATTTGAACTGAAAAATTTGTACCGTCGAAAATCAATGTTCGTTGGATTCCAGTTTCCGGTCATGAGTGTGCAAAAGTGAAAATTTGCAGAAACGTTCACAGTCGGCTAACGATGTTTCGCGTCAGGTGGGGAACAATCATTGTGATTGAATTGCTCGTTCGGGGATACACGTGGGACGAACGTTGTTTCGTTTTGTTATTAATGAAACGCTACGTCGTTGCCGAGCGAGTTGTTTTCTACATGAATTATCCCGTTTCCAATACTATTGAATAATTTCACTTGGTGCCCGTGACTGCTAAACGTAAATCGATAATGAAATAAAACGTGCAGATAAATTCGGGACAGAACAAATAAAGCGAATAAGGATTCTCACAAATTTTTTGCCTATTCCTGGTTATTATTCATGTTTTCTTTTCGAACTGGAAATCGGGTTAATCCTACTTGGCTTTGATCATGATTAACGTTCAAGCCTTGTCATCCAGATTTTCCTGTAGGAGACCGAAAAATGGGAGATTCTATCGAGAAATCTTTTCAAATCATTTTTGATCGGAATAATTAATGAATGGATTTTGTGCCATTAAAAACTAATGCGTTTCATATAATTTGGACATTTGCATTTTATAGAGAGATTTTACTACATTCATAATTACTGAAATGCTGGAAGCTATGTTTTGAAATAGGAGGACAGTGAATCGTTATTTATTTAATCATTCACCTTTTATTATTGTCACATGTTTTCTATTTACTTATATCCACGTGTTCAATTACGAAATCTATAAAAATGTATACATTTCGCAATGTTTTTATATCAAATTGCATGAAATAGAAGAATACAACTCTAGAAACTTATTAAAGGAAATTACATGGCATTATTCTTTTGTTCTTATTTTTAGTGGCACTTAAAATAACCATCTTCGGTAATATTAATATTCCAAATAACATAGAGAGTTTAATAGCTTTTGTTACCTTGTCTGCCTCTCTTCCCAGAACTTCGCAAATCGCCTTAATTAAAATCATTCGACCGAGATGCGAGGGGTCACGAAGACCACGCGGATACATTGAACTTTTTAATCGACGTTCTCGTTACACTTGCTAGGGGCACTCGTACGACTCCGCCCCGCGTTCCTCTAATTACAGCTGAACCGTGCTTAGAGTTGTAGATTTATTGGCGTCATTTGCATTTGACGCATCGCGTAATGTATGGTGATTTCCCGCGAAATCAGTTACACGGGACGCTTGTACCTCGGAAATCGCGTTGGGAATTCATCTCGCGTGAAATAATGCAGGGATTCCGTTTAATTGTAAATTGATTGTAAGCTATAGCAATTCTCACATAATTCTTATACGAGCATTCGAGGAATTTCTTCAAAGAACTACAAGTATATCGAGCACGAATGTCAAAATTACAGCAAAGTACAAAATATAATTATTAATTATTAACTGTTAATTACTAACTATTAATTATTAATTATTAATTAAATTCAATTTTGTTGTTATTGCAATATGTTGCCATTGAAAGAGAATGTGAGAAGTTTCACTTCGATCTTTCTATCGTACTATCTTTGAGTTTATAAACAAGGAATGAGATGAATCGAAAATTTAAAAACTTCTGATTGTGAGTGTCAGGAATAAAGGGAACGACAGTCAGAAGTTATCAGCTACGACTAAAATGGAAGACCATCTGCTTCGAAGACCCACCGATGCCATTTGCATCTGACACATTGCCGTTCAGCGTAGCATTATCAATAAATTCAATAGACATCATTCGGTGCGATACACCGTTGAATCCATTCATCCGGTATTTCGCAGCGGAAACGTCGTATTATGAACGTCGAAATATCTAAACAATACTTTTCATATTATAGAAAATAATTCACTCCATAAGCGTTATAGGTTGAAAATATTAAAAAGGCGAAAATTCCATTCCATTTAAACGAATTTAATAATTCTCGAATTAATTAACTTATCTTACAATATCGTGTGAGACTCGAAAAGGTCTTAAATATTGTTTCAAAAATACAAATGTCATTCAGTTCTTTTAAGTTCAAATAGAACATTAGTTTAATTGTCAATAATTTGTATAGTTTAGAGTAAATCTAGACATAAAAGTAGCATGGAATTTGGCACTATTATACGTACCACCCTTATTTCCTAACTGAAGGTCGCGCTGATCAATCATTCGTGTTAGGTCTAGGTTAGTTCATATTTAATACTACAACACATTATTAATATTTTATTATTATCACCACCATTATCACTACCCTCATTAATATCTTATTTTTTAAGATCCAAGGTATTCTGTATAATACGCAAGTACCTGAAATTTCTTGTGTTATCAGTACATTATCAACGATAAGTAGTTCTAACAAGTGCAACTGCATTAATTAAAATGAAATCGCTGTGTTAAGGTTCATACCAAGAAACACGTTCTTACGAGGGTAATTTGAAATTCCACGGAATGAATGGCACATTAAGAGGCCTCGATCAAGAATTCCGCCGATTTCACTTAGCGCCAGGTGGAAGTGGAAGGCGTCAAAGACGTGCCGCCATTGTGAGCTCGTACTTTGTCGCGAGCTGCCTCCGGAAGTCAGAATGCCAGGAGAAAGATTGACCTTAGCAATCTAACCGTTGTCGTTCCAGGCCCGGTTCGTTCTTAGCGCGAGGCAGTTCCTCTGGGAAAATTGGCCGGCAGCCAATGAACCGAAATGTGGGCCAAATGTCTTACTCGCGTCTGTGCACGTTATGCCACGAGCTCGCTGATAATTCCTGCCCATTCCCGCGGAATGTCCGATGCAAATGACTCCCGTATATCTTCGACGTTAATTGTACTTTTTCTCGAGCCGATTCGCCGACTATTTTATATTTCTTTTTTTCTCATCCCCCGGTTCCTAGTTCCTGGCACGAGCGGCCTCCTTATTTCGGGAAGTTTTAATTCCGCGCCGCGGAAGTTTTAATACAATATTTTTGCTCGATGGCGCACAGTGGATTGAAATCATCAAATACTAGACATTTGCTGGAAAAATAATCTTTCGTTACTGTTACATTATTTTTCGGTGTATACTATTATTGTAGAACAAATATGTAGTTGCAACCGAAAATTATAATTTGCCTACAACTCAGTGAACTTCATTTAGAAGCCTGTAAACTTATCCAAAATATTCTTTAGATTTTTGTTTATAGGAAAGGCTTATCTTTTTAACACGTTGAATGCCGTACGATTTCATAGATCAAACTACATAAAAGGGAAAAAATATAATACTAAATCATTCTATTGAATTGTATTATTATTATTGCGTGTTTATATAGCTGTGTCACCGCATTAGGTAACACTATTTATAATATATAAATGTTTTCAAACAATCGTCGTTAATTGAGTGAACTATAGTAATTCGATTTGGTTGAAGAACACCGGTGAACACCATTCAACGTGTTAATTTACGTTGGAATAATTTTAAATGGCGTTTTTCTTTAATGCAGAGTATAAATACTAATATTTTTATTATTTTCATTGTTAAATTGCCACTTTTTCTCACTATTTTCAAATTTGGATGGATACTCGTTCTATGATAATAGTAGAAACAGAAGAGTAGTATAAGAGTTTATTTATTAAGAGTATTTTATTTTACCTATTTTATCTTACACTGATTGTGTTATTTTACTATGTTATCTTTATTTTATTGTTTATTTTCCTTCTATTTGTTATTTAAAATCATTTAAGTTAATTACCTTTGCTACAAAGGTGCATTGTTGTACCTAGCTCCGGTCAACTTTCATAAGGCCGGGGGAATATTTCTTGAAAATAACATTACGGAAAGAATAAATTATTTTTCCATCAAATGCCTAATGTTTGAGGATTTAGGCCCACTATGCTGCATTCGCGATCGATGGAAACTTTAATATTCAGCTCGGTTATCATCAGAGATCGTCATACTGGTTTCGGTGACGGTTAAATGTCTCTGACGTGACGGAGAGTGATTATGGAACCAAGAGTGTGGAAATAGGCGGATGGCAGGTCTCATTAGTTTTCTTATGTTCCTCTGTAATGTATGTGCGAATCATTTATTTTTCAACGTGATTAACTCCTCAATATAGAAAGTAATACGTATGAACCATTCATTTGCTAAAGTGATTAACTTCTCAGAATGAAAAGTAATATGTATATGTATAAACGATTCATTTGTTAAAATGATTAACACCTCTAAATGAAGAATATAAAGATTTGATGAAATCGTTTAGATATAATGATATAGGTATATAACGAACTTGAAATTAGGTTTGAAAGGATTGGCAATTGTTAGGGTTGTCATTCATCATTGATCGAACTCTATGCACCTGTATATGTCTATCTTTACTCGTCACATCTAGAGAGGAGTGGGTACAGCAGAGACCGTCGAATACTCGAAATTCATCGTGGATTATTACCAAAATTCCTGACATCCTTGCCTACAAGCCTTGTTGACTTCCACGTACGTGATTCGTCGCGAGCCGCGCCAGGAATTTCGGTCAGTATTATATTAATGCGTTCTAAGCAGCTGTCCGGTTTTGTACCTCGTGCCTTTGAATTTCGACGACGTGAGTGATTCCCAAGGCTGACCAGTATTTTCAAGGGGTTTTGGTACTACTGTCATTGGTGAATTATAAGGATAATTCCATTTGTCATCATTTATCAGTAGATATTCATAGTTATAAAGTGAATACGTTCTTAGAAATTGAAGGCTAGGAAACTGTCAAATATCTTCACATTTAAGAAATCCGTCTTTTGTAGTTGAAGGCCAAAATATTGTTCAATATGTCTAGTTGTGTAAATCAATTTTACTCTTTGAGATCTAAACCATTGTCAATGATCGATTAATTGTTGAAATTAATCGATTCAGATCGAAAATATCAAAGTGAAGGAAACTAGAATAAAGGGATCAAGTAGAATTCAGAGTCAATAAATTGAAATCAGATCAACTTAAGATCAAAGGGGCTACCAAACAATTCAGGCATCAAAGTCTACAATTGGATGAATTTGTAATCGGAAGGCTCGAAGGGAATCTACCCACACTTCATACATACGAATAAGGTCAATAGGGATTAGGGAGTTGGCAAGCCATCCGGCAAAATACACCTAAACACAAAACAAAAGATCCCTTTGGCCGATGGTCATCTGGCTCGAGATTCTGCGTTATATTTGCACCCTGTGATCTTGTCTACATTAGTTTAATTAGCGATTTGTAACACGCTTAAAACCTCTACTTTTCGCAAAGAACATACAATTAACATTATTCAAACTATCTTTACAATCTAAGTACAAACACCGTAATCTACGTTAATCCTTAAAAAGATGAATAATTAAGTTAACAAGCTCTCTTGCTCAGTATACGTGTACATATCGTAACGTATCAAATTGGCACGACAAAAACTGGTATGAAAATTATGAATTCACGAGGTGTCTCGATCTCTTGTAAAGATTTCACCTGCACAATTCACCAGGGCAAATTGTAACCGACTACTAACGAATCGATCCTTGGAGATTTATATTATCTGCGCCGTGGTTACGTGCCAACACTGACGAAAGGCATCTCGTTCGCTAGAGGCGAAATAATAAAAAAAAAGGGACGAAAGGAAAACTTTGATTCATGACACGACACCCGGAATACAGGCCAATCTCGCTGGCAAGGCTAATAGGGACGATTCGTCGCCTGCTCCGTGCATACCAAGTGAATCTAACACCGTTGACGTGGCTGGAACTCTCATTTCACGGGTTCAATAAGGTACCAGTATGCTGAAACGTTCCTCGTAGCTTTGTGCATTTCCCATTTTTCCTCGTTGCTTGATGAAACATGTTTCGCGACACTAATTTTCACCAGAATACAGGGACTGTGTGAAACGTAAGAAAATATTTTTAGATTCGAGCTTTGAAAATGTATAATTTCAAATTTTAAAGATTCTAGTAATTTATTTTTTAATTCAATATTTAATTTTGGTTCCATCGAATATGCTATTATACTTGCTTTTACCTTTCTATATTTAGTAAAATCAAGTATAACAAAGTACGATAAGATAATCATATAATCACGAATCAACAAGGATTAAGTTTTCTTATTTCCCAATTATTGCTATTTTAACAGGTTACCTTACAATATCGTGTCAGACTCGTGGCGAACATTTCTAATATGGTTTAACAAATATAAATGTCATTCAGTTTTTGAGTTCAAACGAAACGTTATTTTTCTTGTTAGCAATTTGTATGGTTTAGAGTAAATTTAAACATAGAAAGAGCATAGAATTCCTTTTAATAGTACATTATTAACAATAAATAGTTCTAACAAGTACAACTGCGAAATTAAATCGTAGGGCAAGGGATTAAACGTGTTAAATATCAGAAATGATGTTGAAAATTAATAATTTCACTTGAATTCTATAAGCAGTATATGAAGAAATCGAAAAGAATCTATTATTACAATTTTTATAACTATTACATATTCATCATTTTAAACGCTCGGTAATTCTAGAATCAAGCAATCAAACGCAAATATAAAACTCGGTAATTGTTTTTCAAGATAAGTATATTTTACATTCTATAACCTTCCATAAGTTTATACTACCGAAATCAAAGAGTGATCAAATGAACTATCACAGAAGCTACGATTACTGAATAGTAACAAGTGAACGATAAAATATCTAATGAAATACATAAAATGTAGAAGCGTGCGATAATTCCAATTTAAATCGAACGTATGTATCCCGCTTATCGGTCGTTCGACCAACTATGCCACGTTCGCGCTACCGAAATCAGAGCGAACAATAGTCATCGACGGTAAGGAGAGAAACTCAATAACACTAGTCTCTATTGATTAATTATAACCGTGCCGGACACAGCTCGAGCAATTACTTTAGTGACGTACATGCTGGAATTAACACATTAATCGCCACGAAAATCTTGACCGTTTCTTCGTAGAGTTATTCTTTTGTAGCAAAGAAAATTATTCATTATTTGGCATTCGTCGCATTACACTATTATCAACTTAGTTATACTATTAATACTGGGTTTACGGACATTTATAGAATACTTTATTTTATTGGTCTTAGACAATTTAAAAGGTTCAAATTAAAGGTTTGAAAATTAGACAATTAATATAGAAAACTGGACATAAACATTTATTAAATAATGTTTGTAAAATTTAATACGTGTCAAATTGACACGTTCCGTAAACCTAGTGTTAAATATTTTCATTAGACATCGGTTAGCTAGCGTGTTACGATTGTTCTTGAGTAATTCAGAACCGTTGGTCATTGGTGACTGACATAGCTGTTAACATGTTAAGGGAACCGTGGAATGTCGTATACAGAAGTGAACAGATGCCGAAAACGGAGCAACGTCTGGCAATAAACTTGTCTTTTATCCGGCGTTTCGCTTCGCGCGCATACAGACGGTGAAGCTAAACGGATTGCGGAACAATTGTACGCCGCTTACGCTGCCGGAACAATAATCTGAGCCGCGAGTTATTTTGCACTGTACTTAACCTGGTAAATTCTTCGAGAGGATCGTCGGGCACGTGAGCAAACACGAAACCCTTGACGTCGCGAACGAAACTCGCGGTAACTGTTCAATAGAACGCGAAACGGCGCTAGGCGGGTTGATCTCGGGCCTCTTCAAATACTGCACTCGAACAACGAAGAGAAGAATAAATAGACGGCGGCTGAGGTGCAACTTATTAGCCTAGTTCGTTTGAATTCTTAGGTATTCACCAGTTGAGACGATTTACTGGGAAATTGGTAGAGTTATTTGATATCGAATTCATAGAATTAAGTTTGTTTGATATATTCGTCGTTTGAGCTAGATATAAGCTTCTATCTCATTTGTAAGCAAGTTAGAATCTGTTGTTAAGTTTGTTTCACTTTGTAATTTTTATTTGGATGTAATTTAATATTTAGAATAGCACTTCCATGATTTTAGATTCAAAGATTCAAAGATATAGATTATAAATACTTCTGCTTCGATGTAATTCGTTTGTTGAATAGTAATGAACGAATTGTATAACAATATATTTCACATAACGAAAAACATGGAAATACGTTTGGAATAAGAATGGGGAGACTATGCCCGTGCTACTCAGGTCAATAAAGAAACCTGGCTGGTTTGAGTGCACGTGAAGCGCACTTCACCTTCAATACGACGACGCCAAGCAATTCACCGGTAGAAGGTTCGCTACTGTATTCTTCAAAGTGCAACGTCCTGTAGGCTTGTTTTGATCGATCTCTCCTGAGGCTGTTGTTGAAGGCTAAACGCATAGACTCTCGATACTCGAGTGTTTGCGAACGATGAGCACTTATTATAATTGCCAATACCAAGGTATACGACAGGCTAAAGTAATCGAAATGTCGCGGTACTATTCTTTTGTGGAAACTCTTGGTGATCTATATTTAATCAATCACTCGTAGACTTTGGATATTCATTTTTGCAAATTTTATGTATTTATTGCACACTTGCTAGTTTAAAACTCAATATAGTGAAACTTTGTAATTCAATTCATTTTCCTTCGGTATAAATAAAACACTTAACCCTTTAAGGTCTGGAGCGTTTTGTGTTCTTCACTTTAGAATTTTGTTATATTAAACTATATTGTTTAACATTTTAATAATGTATTTAACAACATTTGAGAAGCACCAAAGTTGTACTCGTATATGATGTTATTGTGATATTCCGAATTATAGTAAAAATTATTACAAATAATTAAATTCTTGCAGTCTAAAGTTTTTCACCAGAAATGTTCACTAGAAACCTGCCCATTTTCTAATGACGTATAGACGACCTTGTTTTAAACTCGCTTAAAGAGAAATCACACGCAAATGAAGAAACAAAGCCATTTCATTTCAATATTTTACATAGCGATACGTTATACAAAATTTAATGCTAAATATCAAACATGATAATTTCATTATATCAAATTAAGTTGCAATTGAATTTTACTTCTCAGCTGCAAAGGGTGAACAGAGAAATCAAATTTTTATTGTCTAAATAAAACTATACAAATCTCTATTTACCTAATCGATATTAGATTTTAATCGATATTTTTGAATAAACAAGAACTTTCTCATATTACTTCAATGAATATCATCCTCTCAAATATATGATGTATTATTAAAAGCGCATTGCCTATGGATAACAAAAAGCCGTCACGCTAACCAAAGTAATTCGGATCTAGTGTCATCCCCGTTAATGACATTTACACTGTTTACCGGAACGTGACTGGCATAAGCTGGAATGTGGCCGCGATAACCAACGCGCATCGACAGTCGGAAATGGACATCGTGGATTCGCGTGTCGCGAGCTGGTAGCCGCGCTTAAGCGCGGTATCATTTTCGAGCTTGGAACTTGGGAAAACTCTAATTCCCCGGGATCCGTATTGCATCGGGATTCGTGCGCGTTTACGTGCGCGAGGGTGAAATTACGCGGACTTCCGGGAAGTTTGTTATTACGTTGAAAATAATTACGACTGCAAAGCAAACGGACGCGGAGCAAGTTACGGCGGCCCCCTGGAAAAATGGAGGGAATTGCACGAAAGAACGTTGCACCGTGCCTCTATGGGAATTTTTACTTACCGGAAGAAGTGTTCCGTTAAACGACCCGACCTGCACGATACTGAAATTCTTCGGATGTTCGTTCGGGGAGGAAGTATTCGGCAAGAATGTTATTAATTATTAAGCCGTGGATATGCATGCAGGAATGAACTGTAATGGAATAGCTTGTAAGAGGCAGCATAAAAATTATTTTACACGTTCGAGATTTTATTCTTACGGAATGACACCATTAATCTGTTAACTGTGTAATTTAGTTTCAGAAATTTTTGATAATGCTTACAATGAAATCAAATAAATAAGTGTATACTTGTCTAACACAGGTCAAATGCACCTATAATATATTATAATGAGAAGCTAAAGCAAAACGAAGAAGAATTACATGTTTATCTGAAAAAATAAATAATTTATCGCTGAAATAAGTAGCATCATTTTGGATTTAAGATTACGTGTACATTCGTCGAACGCAGTAAACTTTTAAGTTAACTTTAAGTTTTATTATATTTTTAATAACTATTGATCGTATTCGTACGCATATGTTTGTACTTGTATATTTATATATCGTAGAAGGCAATGCATTAATTAATTAAGATCGGATAAATATGTACAAATGTACAAGAACAGAAATGAATTACACTATTGGTAAGCAGAAGATTTAGTTAAACATATGGAATAAAATTATTTTATACATTTTTTTGTTTAATATTCACATTGTTCAATCAAATACTATATCAGAGATAATAACGTGAATCTTGAATCATGTTCGGAATCGGTCGGTAGCCGTACTTGTGACAGATAATGAAATTAATATGAAAATTTCTATAGAGCTTGGTTCCATTAGAGAAATGGTCCTCCGGGAAGAATCGATTAACCGTACCGGACAAACCCACCTAATTTCTCAGGCTCATCGTGAGCATCGTCATGCCGCACAACCTCATTCCAACGATTTACAACTGTTCCAAACTCTAGCTAGACCAGTTCTTATTGGTTTCTACCTCGGAGCTCCGGGCTGCATCAGCATTGGATCATTAACGGGTCCCTGGAGGGTGCATACACGTTCTGGGGGTCTTCCTTTCTCTTAAGTTCTTGAAGCGCATCTTATTTTTTACATAAATCTTCGCTCTTATTCCCTTTCATAACAGAAGTTTCTTCAATTCTGAATCCTATCGTACGATTACTGTATATGCAAACAGTTTTTTACATGTTTCAGACTTAATCCTTTCCAATTCATTAATATATTAATACGCAATGAGTTCAAAATACTGCAAATAAATAATTAAATAAATTAAATAAAAAGATATTAATATTTATATTTCTCCTTTTGTAATATTTAAGAATGCTGTAAATAATCTAATTTCCTGTGGAAAAAAAGCTTTCAATAATTAAACGATTCCTCAGGAGCAAGCAAAGGCATACTTTTCAACTAAACTTGAGATGATATGGGTCTTTTACATTACCAGCAGATCATCTTCATTTCGAGTTTTCTCATATTTCCTCGCGTCACATGAGTAACCAACTCCGGTCAATATCATGCAGATCGAGCTAGCTTAATGCGCGAGTATGTGTAAATACTTTGTAATTCGGCCTTAAATGTCGGAGGTCTATTAAAGTCCTTTGGCCAGCTTCCAGATCGTGGGATAAACCTGCCCTACGTAGAAATATATTCAATATAAATAGTAACCGCACTGTCACAGTACAATATAATTCCACGGCCTTCTAAATCTATATACCGAATACCGATTCGGGCGACTGAATAACCGCATAGAAGGATGCATCATTCGAAGGAATTGCAATTAGAGTTGTAGTCAGCCCTAATTCATTCGGCATAGTTCCCTGAAATTCGGCAAAGTTCGTAAATCAGTTCCGTAAAGTATATCTGACCGTCCTATAAAAACACGATTTTCGTGCTGTCTGTTAGGCTTTGGGATGACCCTTCCTGAAAATTTCAGTGTGACCAACTCGAGCAAACTTTTGACAATTTGAGCGGTCTTTACCTCCGGGGAAGTTTTCTGGAAAATTTGATTTCCCCTTAAATTTGACTAATATATGCCAACTGCGACAGTTCTACTAAAAGATGGTTTTATTGAAATTTTACTTTACTTTATCTTTAATAATTTTGTAGATAATCAACATCAGTCAGTAATAATATTATTCATTTACAATTACGTTAAGAAATGAATAAATAATGAACTGTTCTACATTTAATAAAATGAATTATTTTAAATAGCTTGGGGCGTTCGATTCAATTTCACTCGAAAATAATATTTAGTTTCCCATAGAATTTTCTGTTGAATTTAAACTACAACGACGTCATCGTCAATCGAACATGTATTTATCTCTCTAATCTCAACAAATTGCAATAAACCCAAACTCCAATTACCTCAACCATCCTCATAAAAACCACCCCTACAAACGAAAACAATCCTCAACATTTCGTCACATTGAAACACCCAATCCCCGTAAAAACTCTACAATCCCATGAACAATGAACCCTGACCCTAACCATCCTCAAGAAAGCTCGCCCCCGTAGCCTAAAACAATCCATTCAAACCAAGTGCCATTATTCGATTCAGCGGAATTCCCGGATCAATGATCAGGTCGCTCTCGGAGACCCTGCGAGCTTCGCTTAAAGACAGACCAAGACAGACAGCCTCCGGCATCCGGTGACCGAGCGATAACAAGGAACCAGGGTATCAAGTAGCGACCGAACGCGTTTATTCAAAGAGGATCAGCAAAACGTAAAAACGAAAAGCGGAATCAGAAAGAGCGATGTTAAAAGCAAATGAGAAAACAAAAAACGAGAATCTCGTGGAGGCATAAAGAGCAAGGGAAGCGTGAGACCGCGGAGAGCGTACAAGGGTGAAGCGGTTGGCGTACGACAGGGGACGCCCTGAACGCGTCGCGTCGTCGGTGTCGAGAGGATGTGTCGCGAGCCAGCGCGTCGTTCGCGGCGGTCGATGCCACCAGACGCCACAGTGGCGCTGGCGTCGCTCGAAAATAAGCTCGCCCAAAGGCTCCGCCGACTGCAGTAGCCCGGCATCCGTCGGCGCCGCGGCCAGGACGAAAAGTCTCCACCCCCGGGGTTCGCAGATCACCGCCGTGTGTGGCTCGCCGATGATTGAATGGAGGCCGACCGATAACAGGGTGCACCGTGTACGTCGACCGTCCGCGAGCAACGCCGGCCACCGCGCCACCCGGACGAAGATAAAATAGCTGCGAGCCGGAGCAGGGAAAAGTCAGGGGGACGCGTAGGATGCGACAGCAGCTGCCAGCAGCGCGGTCGGCCTGAAAGAATCTGCTTCGGCAGCTCCCGGCTGGCACGGACCCCTCGGCCCTCCTCGACGGCACACGGCGGTTTCGATCGAGGCGCGGCGCGGTTTAGCGGGATCGCGGGACAAATGTGTACGGTGGACAGTGTGACATAGTGCGGCGAAGTAGGCGACGAAGACCACGGCGAGGGAGCGGAGAGAGTACACAGGGCCAGCCGTCGAGGGAACGCGGGAAGAGGAGGAGGTGGTGGGAAGACAGGATGCGGGGGCACAGGAAGAGGGCGCAGAGCCCCGACGATTTCGCTTCTTCTTCGTAGGGGGTACACATGCTGCCCCGATTTATTTCTTTCACGCCGAGAACGTGATCGAGCTTCCTCTCGGCCAACCGAGCTTCTCGGTCCGGACGCCCCTTCGGACGATTCTTCGGTGACTGGGTCGCGACTCTGGGAGGGGACTGTGCTTAGGGCTGGTCACGTGAAATCGTGCATTTCAATTTTTTAACGTTTCCTTCTGATTTCTTTTGGATTTCTTTTGGAGAATTGTTACTTGATCGCTACTCGTTTTTCTTCGCGAACGTTGGGGTTATTGGTTGGTAATTGTCCGGTGAGATAGGCTTACTTATGGGAGGGAACAGTGCTTGGAACTGTCGGGGTCACGTGAAGAGTTACGTTTCGATTTTTATGGATTTTTTGGGAATTGCTGTTTATTGGGGTATTAACATTCGCTTTTTTCGGAAGCTTTGTTTTGTCGTTGATTTCTTAGGTGATGAAATAGTTTTGGGGGGGAGTAGTTGCGAATATTGGAATCGTCGAAGTACGCTTCGATTTGTAGAGAATGTCCTAGAGGCAGTTATTTACGAATATTTCGTTGTTCTTCTGGGATGACTGTACGGGTGATTTTATCTAGTGATTTATCTAGAAAATTGCATAAAAGCACTGGAAAAACGTCCTTTCCTCTGTATGTTAATTCGTTCGTTGGTGTTTCCTTGGATTTAGCTTCCTAGAAACATGTACAAGAATAGGTTTCTTCAGGAACCTTTGGCCCACTTTCAGATGGCAGCATCCGTGCCACCGATTCTGCTTAAATGCCCAAGACGAAAGAACTGCGGTTACAGTCAGTGACATTATTGCATTAAATCCTGGTAAAAAGTGTGCATTGAATGATATCAACCGAAATATCCGCGTCTGTGGCCCATCGTACGTTAGTCCCTCTTTCCACTAAATTAAACCATAATTCAAAGCAACGAACTCAAACCGTGCTCTCAAATGAATAAACAATAGAAAATAAATGTTTCCCAATGCACCCCTCTCCCTCGTTGAAAAATTCTCATGTAAAGTCCCGTTTGTCTTTGAATGGAAGCAATAAACGAGTCGCCCGGATGTTCAATGGAGACGATAGACGCTCGAGGAGAGGCAAGCTTTTGACTCGGCGAAAACGGGGGCTTCTGCGCGCCGGAAATTCCAATTTTTAAATGAGCCGATTGAATCGAGGCCCGAGGGGTCGCGCATCCGCCATCGAATTCATGTTTCGTGGGTGTCTTTGAAAGAATCGTCGAATGGGCAGGGATTCAAAAAGCATCGGTCGTGTATACACTAATTGCTGATTAACGAGTGGCTCAGCGGGCTGACGTTAGCGAGACCCTTCTCCGCGTAGATTGGATACCTCCTTCCGTGCGGACGTGGCCGCGTAATCAACGCGGACACTTAGCCCGACCCAGTGTTGATTTACGTCGAGTGGCTCCGTGAACGCAAAGCGCGCCTACTTTGTCCTCGAAGAATTGACAATTTGATGACTTCAACCAGTACCGGCGCTTACCCGTTCGCTCCGGGCTTCGCGTAATCCAAAGGAATCGCGGGACTAGAGCCACCCCCGGAAATGGTTCCTAGTGAGCTTGGAAAAGCGGACACCGGTAGCTTTATCCCGACCGAGTTATTTTTTTCGAATTTATCGGATGAACGCGCTTTAAATAGATGAGCTGGGGGAACTGGGACGCTGAATGGATTCTATTTACGGTGGATTTTCGGAATTTTCGAGCTGTATTTGGATTGGAATTTGATTTGATGTGGGATGTTGTTTGTTATTTAGGAGTTGGGTTAAGATTTCGGTGAAATTGTTGACTTTACTTATTTATATTAGATTCTTGGATAGCAGTTTTCGTATACGTTTTGTGCTGAAATCGAAGAATTGCGTTAGATATATCATTACGTAGATTTTATATTTTTTTAATTGCATTTTTAGTTTTTCATTATTATATTTTATTTGTAATATTTTTTATTAGCCGTTGATTAATTGGACAGAAAAGCTTCGTATTGAAACATGCGGTAAAAATATGAAATACGTTGTTGAGATACGAGCAGTTTATTTTCATTTATTTATTAACATATTTATTATCTTATGTATTTTTTGGATAATAATGACATCGTTCATGTACATTACCATTATATTCGTAAAACTCCTTTCGATACATTGCAGGTTTGTCGAGCACGAGTTATTGAATACGGGTTTCTAGCGTGTCTGATCAGTGCTGGTTATTTCTACTTGGAAGAAGTACTAAAGGTGGTACGATTTTATCTGATACTTTTCAATCGTATTATTATATCTTCTATCGTACTGGTGTACATTAAATTATCGTGATGGAAAGATTTATTTATAAGAATTACTATAAAGTTATTATCAAAAGTTACACATATTAAAATAGGTAAATCTAAATCTTAGTCATAAATCTAGTCAATTAAATTTTTAATACTGATGGATTACACGATAAAAATTTATTTTTTAATCTTACTTTCCTAATATTAGAACATTTTTGCCACTCGAGTTCATATTTCAGTTCCTCTTTTTTTTAGCATTCCTTTAACTGAATTCTGTAAAGTTATATTTTATTTTCTATTCAATTTTATTTTATTGAGATCATACTTTCTAGGTGGGCGGGACGTTTGACATTTTTACTGGCTGTTGCTCCCGTTTACATCAATATTTTCTTTCCCGGATATCCTTTATAAATTTCTTACTATCGGTTTCTTTATACATGGAACCTTTTCCATATTCCAATAAAGAATAAAGAATCATCATTTTGTGTAAGGAATTCGTCTCAATCAACCCTCAAGTATTTTCAGTTCGATCTTTCTTCGGATCTACTTAAACCTTCAAACACATTCTACGTTCAACCCTTACATCCAAAATATCATTTACAAACAGAACATTTCAATATTAACTTGTCCTTCGTTTTCTCGTTTCCTTTAATCCATCACAAGCCAGTTTCAAAACGTAAACCACATTAAACTCGTCAGGTTAAGTAAGTCCCAGTGACGTAAACAATTAACATCCAAGCAGAGTTTCAGAAAATTGCAATTTCATATTAATTCCAAAAGTCTGTCTGTTCAAACAGCAAAAGCAATACGAACTTCTACCCTCGAGAGAGCCCGGTTTCCCTAACATTTAACTGGCACAACTGATTTGCTATTTAAATGCTGTCTATTACTTCCTCGGAGCGCAGTAAAAGAAAAGAAAATTCTTAAAGCTGCAACTACGGCTGCAACATTCGCGGAGCGAAAAGAATATTAAATTAGTGACTAATCAGCAGCCAAGTCGGTGAAAAAAAGACACAGCGAGCTCCGTGTGGGTGTATTTGTTCGTAGGAAATGCTGAACATGTAAAGTGGAGAAAACTGTAAAATGACAAAGGACCTCGGGCGAGGATGATCTCACACAAAACGCTCCTTTGAGCTCCTTGTGTGCGGCATCGGTTTGTTCTGACGTAACTCGCCGGCACGAAACCATGCCGAGTCAATAAAGGAGAATGGCACTTTGTGGTCATGAAATCTAGTTTCTTTGTATTAAAACGACGTACCCCGAACAAAACGCAAGTTTATGAGAGAGTGTCTCGCGTTCCGATCCTCCCTTCGCCCGAAGACAATCCGCTCCGCTTCATTCCGAGCTTTTTCCGATAAAAGAATTTTCGTTCGGGCAAGAAAGCTCGGCTCTGGAAGATCGACGCGGAGACTCGGAGCATATCGCGCAACAAATTAGTTCCAGGAAGTTTAAGAGCTTATGGAAACTTCTCCCTTCGCTTCCCTTAATTAATTGAACTTTGCTTATATCAGGCAAGATTACACGATTTTATGGGGTAAAATCTGGGGAAGATTTACGGGGTCTCTTAATCATATTCTTTTTTTCTGCAGTGAATTTCTGAATTCTTGGGAGGATTGTAAGGGATACAAGAAAGTAAAGTGATTTTTTAATGTTTTATTAGAAAATTGGTTGATATTGGGAAATGATAACGAACTTGAATGAAATAGTTATGTTACTTTTATTTCTTTCGAAAAACAATTTTTGGGGGAATGTTGAGAGACACGTGAATTTTAATATGTATTCGATTCATCTGTGTTAATATGTTATTAAGTTTTCTAAATGCTGTCGATATTCTGAATTAACTGTTTTACTTTTCATTAAGGTTTAATCCTTCTTAAAACAGTAAGAATTCGTTTTGAAAATTTCCTTTGGAATCTAACTTTCAAAGAATACACTTAAAAAATGAAAAGACTTTTGAACGTGGCCGATTAGTGAAACACTCCGTTAGAAGAGTACACATTTTAGAAACACCCCGTACAGATATAATCGTAAAGGCTTCACGGTAATTTTGAAGCTTCCATTTTCTCGCGAGGTAGAAAAGAGAAGAAAGGAAGCTCGTTGCGGATGGTGCTCGGGTATGAAAAGCTCGGGGCTAACAAGAGACTATACCGAAGTGACAATCGCCAATTTCGTTGAAACTTTGCACGAGAGTGCCAAAAAACAATAGTCAAGCAGTTTTTGGTTTAAGATCGTCCGTAGTTAGAGTGAGGACAAAAAATCTTCGATATTTCATGTGACAGACTATTTTGATGAATATCTTAGAAATTACTGTTTAGAAAAGTTCAAATCAATGTGTTCCTAACGATGCAGTTCTTGCATATATAAATAGATTTTCAAAGAACATCACTATAATGAAAAACTATAATACAAATCAGTAAATTTTAGAAAACTTGTTTTGCAAGGTATTGATCTACTTTTACTTAATTTGGTATTAGTAGTTTTAACATCTGCAATTGCCTTTGTCTATAGTAATAAAATACTATATTTATTTTTCATCTTTAGTTTCCATAATTTTATACAATCTCAATGTATCAGAAACATCAGTACTTAATACGCTTACTGATTGACGTACAGGATGCGTTATGAAAGTATGAGTTCGTCCATTGTTTGGCCAGCTAGCTGTACACACATGTTAAACACAAAAAGCGTCTAGTAGCTTCCCTGTACGGTGATATTGCATGGCTTTATGTGTCAGGTGAATGAGTACTTCAACTTTTTAAGCACCAACTGATTTCCAAATACAAGGAGTACCATACAATTGCTTCATTTCAATTCAATGAGGCTAATCAGGAAGCTCAGTGAATTTCTAAATAGTTGATGTATATATAAATTACGTACATTTTTCATTTGTTTTCAGTTTATTATACTGATTTCACCAAAAATTCTTTCATGTGAAGAACTCTTGCACATTTTACTCTACTTTCAGCAATATAAATGAATAGATTTGTACCTCAAAATTCTAATTTCCTCTCTGAGCTACAAAAATTTAAGCTTTAAAGTCAAATATATTTCTTACGTCAATATTTAACTCAATTTTTCATCCCTTCGTGGATATTTATTTATAGAAAGTATTTATAATATTTCGTACTACATTCAATTTTAATATTTCTTGTAATAAATTATTTCAGTAAAATATCGAATAATATTTCTTGATGCAATGTATTCTTACTTCAAAAGCAAGGTGTTAACAGAATCGTTGTCACTCGAATATAATCCTTTGTTTTAATCTTCACAATGAGGGCGTTACGTAAATCAGGAAAATCCAATAAAACGAATTCCAATTTGCGGCCTAAAGTGCACGGAAGCGTCGAGTGTAGTTAAAGTTCCGTTTGCAAATGGTTGGAGGAGGAAAGGGCTGAACGAATGACGGTGTTCCTCCAGCTTTCTCGTCGAACGTATTAAAAGGAGGGGCGCGTTATTGAAAGCTTTAAGGGCGGACCGTGCCCGCGGGAGGGTAGGTGATACGCGACTCCCTTGGAATCCAATAAAGCGACCCAGTATTTCGTGATTTTGGCTGTATATGTACTATGCCTCAAATTTAAGACAAATTTGTTTTCGTGAAATATGCAGAATGTCTAGAGCAAGAAGGGTTCTTAGATGATGACTAGAGAAACTCCTGAAAAGATGAAATGTACGACGCATTGACGTTCAAAAGACTAGTTTCTGTCAACAATGTGGAAAACCAATTATTTTTAATGATACTTTTTATTCATTTTATCTTTCAAGTAGAATTTTCATATTTTCCAATATTAAATACTCGTACAATTAAGTAATAATTAAAGTTTAGAGTAAATTACCAAATTGGTCTTAAATTACAAATTTTTAGCGAACACTATATCAATATTTTGGAATTGATATTACTTTTTACAATCGTCAAGAGAAGTTAATGAATGAAAATCAATAATTCTTATATGCATTTCTATTATCTAAAAGAAATTAAGTTTCCTATTTGAATCGATGCATTTTCTATCAGTCTTGCCTCTATCTTAGTTTACTGCGCCTTTAAGTGGACCAGTATCTTGTTCTTGATTGTCTTGTAAATAAGGCAAACCTATTTGGACTCCGGATTACGGTTTATGGAACTTCTCCTTCCATTCATTCGACCAGCACGTACCAATTTCCTAGTATTTAGGCGTATGAAATTACCATGACAATGAATCAACTGCACGATACGCGAGCTACTTCTCCTTCAAGTCTTCCCGTAATACCACCGGCAAATAATTCTATTCGGATGCCACTGCGGCCGGAACTTTTACGATTACCTAACTACGAGGGGTTGCTTCGCTATTTTGACAAAGTTCGATTCACACCGTGAGAGTTTCGCCCAGATCGAGAGCTGTTTTATTCTACGTGCTTTTACTTGACTTCTTCATCGCGAGGAAAATGTTATTCGGAGTGCAAGAAATACGCTGCGCACTACGAATACATTTCAGCACCTCCCTGATGCAGAAGATTCAAGTTTCTAATTGAACTCCGACTTTTCTTTTGATACGGGAATCTCGTCTGATTAGGTCCTGAAGATAGGAATTTCTAATTTAATCATTCTTACTTAATTTATTTTTACTAATTTAAAAAGGATCTACGTCGATGTTTAGCTATCGAAGATTTTCTTCGAAAAACCAGAAATCACATAACTATCTACATTATAATTACTACGATACACTCTTTAAAAATTCATTCAAATGTTTATATTTCGAAAGTTGAAAAATTAGCCACTTAATTTTAATAAAACAAGTATACCTCCAATAATTCTACAATGTCAATATGTCTACCAAGAAATCGTTGGCAAGAAATACAAGGTACCAATTACGAAGTACGACATAAAATTCCGAAGGGGCGTACACGACGGGAAGCTCGATACCCGAAAACGCGATAAAGGTGAAAATGTACGGTGAGAGATAGAAAATAAACCATCTTTAGATCGTTTCGCTTCATCGACGTCCATCTTGACGACGGGCAGAGAGCACGCCGAGGACGCCGACGACGACGACGACGACGCCCACGAAGACGACGACGTCAGCCAGGTGCACCATTGAAACGAGCACTGCCGTTTGTTCTCCAAGATGGCGGACGTAAAAGAGGAGAAGCAGACGTTTCTGCAGAAGCTGCTGTTCTACACGACCGCGTTCTTCATCCTCCTCAGCACCTTCAGCCTCTTTGCCTTCCTCTTCTTGGTCCCCTTCGTCATCGACCCCGCCTTCACCACCATCTTCATGCAGTTCGATACTCGGCCAGCCGAGTGTGTCACCATCGACGTTGAGTCCAGGAGAGGTGAACAATCGGTCCCTTCTTCTTCTTCCTCAATCGTGTTTTTTAATCGTCTGTTCGGTGTCGCTTTCGTTGTGTCGTTGCATGCGACCCTCACCCAACCTTTAACGGATCCTCGTCCAGAGGATCGCCACTTTTTCTCTGGTTCCGACGGGTGATTAGATAACTCCGGATCGACCTGTTAGTTTAGATACGTCTGTTGATAGGTTGTGCATTGAGAGTTCCCCAGTGTCGTGATGTACGTTCGATGGGTGTTCATTGCGTTTAAGAGATTTCATTTTGGATATTTACCAGTTCCTTTTTATTTCAACGGTAGAATATATTGATAAAGAGTCTTAGTTGTATCTTCTCGTTGTAGTCGAAATTATATGCATTCAGTAGGTTTTGGAAATAGTTTTCGTGGAAATGGAATAAATATTTATAATTTCAGTTTACGTTTTTCATATTATTTTAGAAAGAATATATTGCATTTAATATCAGTTTAAAATAATGAAATTAATCAATTTGAAAATTGAAATGAACAGTTTAATTTCGAGACTTGAGAAGCTTGAACATTTTATAATATGCTCGTCGATTTGCTAATGAAACGTGATTAAATTAAGTTTTAAATTTGTTTATGTTCTAGGTTATTTTTTATTAAGATGGTTCGATAGTTTTCGCACGAATTTTCTCTAAAAAATTTCATGATATTCCGTTAACGTAATTAAACATCCATCGAACCTTCCACGGCGGTCGTACTTGGTTCACTAGTAAATAATTTCGATTCCGCCTAGTTGATGCATTTCTTTCCCTCAACTCTTTGATCTTTAGAAAGCACCATCTTCGATGGTATGAATCTTGTCTTCTGTATATTCGTTACTTTACTGTCTTTCTGCATTCCCTTGGAAATCCTCGTGTGCTCGACCATGTGATTCTCTCGTGTGATCGTGTGTGCGTTCGATGTGAATCCAATATTCAAATAACCAAGGCACACATCCAGAACTAAGAAACTGATCTCTTACATCGAAAAGATTTCATTTCACATTTCGCTCAAACATAATTTTAAATTATGTTTTGTACAACTTCGAAAATAACTTCTTGACAGTTCTTGATGAAAAAATATTTCAAGTGGTTAGAAGAAAATTTGTCAGATAAATATTCTCTGTAAATGGCAAATAGACTTAAATAATTTCATTAAACGGTAATTAAATCATACAATAAACAAAACAGAAATTAGGAAATACAAGTTTCATATAACCTTTATTTTATAGAATCTAATTAATCTCACAAAACATGTTTATACAATAAGATATTTGAAACTTAAACAGTATATATCTACAGAATTAACACTTTCCATTTTTTAATGCCTACCTTCATTATTTTTATATTCTTCTACTTCTATCATTTCTCTCTTACTCTTAAGAAACAATCTCGGAAAACCTCTGAACACTAAGAAAATCCGAATTCGTTATAACTGCACAGGAGTCCAGATGCATGTAGAAGTAACTGCGGAATAAATAAATCGATTCGTTCCAATTTACGAAATAGGGTCACCGCCAGAATATACGATTTGCATGAATGATTGAGAAAACTATTTCCAGATATCGAGTGGATGTAGCGAAGGTTGTTTCGATAGACAGCCGATTCGCCGATTCGCAACAACGGATTCAGGATTCCGGTATCTGGCCACGGACACGAAGGCAATGACATTTAATTCAATATTTAATGAACGATATCTTGGACCCGCGGTCGGGATACGCTTGCTCTCCCTTAATTATTTAAAAAGAGCGCGCGCACATATCAGCTTGACATTTTGCCGAAACGTCACTGTGACGTACGAATTAAATATATTTCACTTCACTTCTGTTCTGTATCATTGGAACTTTGAAATCTAATGAACACGTCCATCAGAAAATGTCTTATCTTAATGAAACATTTGCAGCGTGTATGTTTCAATCATTTAAATTAAACACGAAGGAATTGTAAGAATTGTATATACATATTGCACAAACATTCCATTGTATTATAAAATATATTACGTCCTTTTTTGAAGCAGCTTTTGCAAAATGTTAAACTATTAACAACTGAGAAATATTTCTAAAGTTTGGAACGTTACTTTTATCAAGTGAAAATACTGAGAAATATTTATTGAGTATAAAGAATTATTCATATCACTTAATTGTTTACTTTCTTATCATCCTATCGTACGTTTCGTTGGACACTACAAGCAAAAACTTAATAAATTATTCAATTTTTCATTATTCTTTTCATTATTCGTCGATTATCACTTTGGAAATAGAAAAATCATTTTACAGAAAGTTGAAATTTAGATTGTATAAATCACTTATCCATATAGTTGTTTCTATGAATTTTCATATGAATTTCTTTTTTAATTCCCGTTTGTTAAAATACTATTTGCAATCCGATAATTGCACACGGATCCATTATATTTCTACTGACAAAATCTAAACTCGCTGGTAGAACGCCAAGTAAAAGGTACACAAGTTTCTCGTGACTTAATGCACGAACAACACGCGATCAGTTTCAGAAAAAAATCGATTCGTGTATTCCCCTCCGAACATGAAAACGCGGGGCCATTTGGAAATAATATCGTAATCTTCGCGTCGGCTCGGTGCCAACGTTCATATGGAAATCTATAAATTCCATCGTAAGGTAAAATTTATAATTTGGATATGAGAACAACGATAAAAATGCGGACTCGCGTGAGTATGGAACGTCATATTTTCTCAATGGCTTTGATAAACGGTTATTGGGGCGCTATTTACATGGGAACTTCTACATTTCCATCGCGATCGTGTTGATTCTGGTCAATCACGTTTGATATTTCGATTTACGCAATTCGATACTATTCTTCGGAACATCCGCGTGCGATAAAGCACCAGTCGTATTTATTTATGTAGTCACGAACTAGTCAAAACAAGGCGCAATTTATGGTACATTAAAAGAGGAAGATCTTTTACTTGTAAAAAGGTATAAAATTCAATTTCCAAATGATCTACAGCTTTAATGTCCATCTGTTTCATATATTGATCATTTAATATATTTCATATATTAAAAATTAATTTTCTAATAAATATTGCACTTGATTTTGCTGGATGTAACTAAACTCGAAATTAAACTAAACATGAAATAATTTTACACAAAATAGTAAGACAAAAATATTTGACAATACTTTTCCTATGATATTTCTTTCCCATAATTGCGTTTGAAAACATATTGGATACACGTGCAATCGAAAAAAAGTGTCTGTTCATAATTTGCTGATCCCATTTCTTATAAATACTGATGTTTGCGTGTCGGACTAACCATCAAAATCAATAATCTCAGAACGAAGTCTCATAGAAGAAAATTTGATTGTATGTTTCCGACTTAGCTTTTCTTGTAAATTTATTTCCTTCCCTTTTGTCATGATTTCGGAGGCACCATTAATTATACTTTGACAAACAGGTATTTCACTTTAAATGAAATAATCTAAAGGGATCCAGAAATGTAGAAAAAAGTTTAAAGAAATTCACGATTTCGTTACGGTGATGAGATACGTGTGAGATAGAAAACTAGATTATACAGCACAGTTATTACAGTTTATTGCCAGTAGAAATGGTCTGTAATTGTCGGACGCATTCAGAAGCATTTTGTGTCTAGTCAATTTAAAAAATTGATTCTGTCTAGTGATCAGATACGAACAAACAGTTTTCTTCCACTCATCTTATTTTCGCAAATATAATCTAGACTGTAAATTAAATTATGAAATTAAATAAATTATACAAATTTATCTTTTTATTTCTTTTACTAATCTAAGATCTATTTTATTCGTTTAATGTAAAGTATAAGCAAATACCAATTAGTACAATCAATTAATTCCAGACATTAAAAAAGTCAAAATACAGAAATATACTAAAAATTATACTCATCAAACATTATTTTAATTATTTTCTTTCGCACAGAAAAAAACACTCTAGCACACACATCCATTACATTCTATTAATCTGGTTGACGCGCGCTTCCTTGATTTTTTCCAACAAAGGAAAACAACGAGGAGGGCGAGAGGGATGGGGATACACAAAGTCGTCGTAACATGTGCGCGTATCATCGATTTTATGCAAATAAAATGCTAAACGGTGAACGGAAAGCGTTCCATCGCGTAAATTACGAGTGCACAGTCTGTGCGCCGGGAAAAATGTCGTTCATTAATATTGTTTCAACCGAAAAAGTATCAATTTCGCGTCTCCCGATTTGCATTCGGCCGACTGGCCAACCGATTGCCGTGGATGTTTTCATCGGCGTAGCACAGTGTTCGCTTTAATTGAAATAGGATTTAAACAACAGCTGTGGAACGCTGATGCAATAGGGACCGACAGAGAGTAGCTGGCAGTGGGAAAGATTTAAACTGCTTGCGATGAAGGCCAGTCGCGCGTCTAGAACGTCAATCAATTTTTCGGACGCTGGGGAAAACCGACTGCCAGTGATAATATTTGCCAGCGAATGTCTCCGCCTTCGTGGATCGTCAAACCGAGTTTACCGGAAAATTGCGTTTCCGCCTTGTCACTCGACGCGGGGCGCGCACCACTCGGAACGGGGCTTGTCAAAATTGCAAGAGAGCATAAGCAAGAGCTTCGCTTGTAAAATCCTACATTTTCGAGTCTCGGAGACGGGCTATTCAAAGATGAAACGTGCTGAAGTATGGTTATGTGACATGCTTGTTGACGGCAATGAATTCAGTTTTGCCATTGTTTCAATGATGTTCTGTTTTATTTTTCTTGGAAGTGAACTGGAAATTTGGATTCGTTTTGATGGGGTTGTTTATCACTAAAACTGTCGAGCAGTTACATTCATTTTTTGAAATTTTTCTACAGAAATTCTAAGAATACATCTATAGAGACACATTGCTACATCAATTTCTTTAATAATTTCTCAGAGAAACATCTGTTATCTTTTCAATAATTCCGAAAAGAAGAAATCCGGAATGGGTCATTTTGACCCGTCTAGTAGTTTTAGTGTTAAGGTAGGCAAGAAATTGAAATTTTTAAATATCATCAATAGATTATGTGCACTGTTGAATTATAGTATTATTGGTTGATCTATAATGAATTGTTTCAAAAAGTATAAAGTTTAGCTTCCGTTGTTTAGTGTTCTTGTTTTAAATCTTTATGTTATATTAAAGTAATTGTCAAAAGAAGAAATTGTTAAAAAGAAAAGTATTGTCCAAAAATGTGAAACTGCATTTATAATTTGTTAATACGAAATCCTATAGCGTTCTAATCAATTGTTCATTATTGGTGGCAGTCTCTATCGATTGTCATTTATGTGACACGGCTCTATAGACCCTGTAAATATTTAATAACTATAAAACGCTTCATCGATTGCTGCCATGTTGCTGATATGATACAAAAGAGTTCCGTGTTGTTTTATTTCTGATAATCGAAGATAAATGAGGCAAGCAGACATAATGATAACCTTGAGAATGTATACTCGCCTATATTTCTTGTATTTATATACGTTCACACTTTTATGCACTATATTATAGATTAAAAATAAAAAAGACTAATCTCAACATAAAATAATTTTCAAATACAACAAATTTTCAAGTGTTCACCTAACTGTATTTCTATATTTGTTACTTTCAATTCCACGTAGAAGTTAGAACTGTATTCATATTAAAGTTTATCGTGACTTTCATTATATTATATCTACTCAAATCAATAAATACCCGCCTATAACAAATTCTCACAAGCTTTATAACTTCAAGAGATAAAAAACAAAATACCCAAAACCAGTCATTTCAATCCATAAAATAATTCCACTATCAATATTTCCCTCACAATTCATATTTCTCAATATCAAAGTGAATTTCATCCGCCCCATTAATTCTAAACCGTCCACAAAATCTCCGGTATACGAGCACGGTATACGCATCTCCGCTAGCGTTACCGTTTTTACACATTAATTTACGAAAACGTCATTTGAACCGACACCAATCCCGCGAATTATGAGCCGAGAGTAAAGTACACTTCATTAAACCGCGCTGGAAGTTTCCAATTAGCGATGCCGGGGGAACCGTAAAACAGAATTTCTTCTATACGCGCAGCCACGCACCAGGCATAGATCTCGCCGATTATGTCACGATTGACGTCTAGACGTGTCGCTGGAAAATTATGCGAGCATTCGCCTGGAACGTGGCACATTGAAAAGGGGGTGGGGCAGGGTGGCGTTGGGATCGATGAGAATCATCGCGATAAGAAATGATGTCTGTAAATTGGTCTCGTCGCCGCGGTAGCTCAGCGAGCCATGCCGTTATCGATATATCGATGTAATAGAGCCGCTAAAGAGCCACTAGACGGAGACGTGCTAAGATCGACGCAACTGGTGTCTTTGTATTCACGATTATTCGAGCCGGTCTCGAGCGAACCGAACGTATTCCTTGTATCGGTGACACCCCGCCGCTCTTTCGTCACCCCTTGTGCTTATACTTCAGGTCCTCTGTCGAACGCCAGCTGTGGGTAGGGTGCTGGTATTCTCCGGCGGCTCGAGTGCTCAGACATCAACCACTCGATGCCCCGTTCACGAGAATTGGGACACTTGTTTTTTTTTAAACAGGCCAGGGTCTGGGACTAGTCCGAGGAGAAAGAGTTTTCTAGGAGTAGCGACAATCTAAAATAGTGAAAGACATTAGTCATCACAACGAAGCAGATGGCAATTGCTAATCTGAAGGAGGAGTAGGAAAAAATTGTCGAAGACCTGTAGAAAGGAGGCCACACATAAATGGTGGAGGCAAGTTTGAAGACAACAGAGGGATGAAGCTGAAGGAAAAAGGCAAAAGGACAGAATAGAGAGCAGGACGTTTGACATAAAGGGGATTACGAGAATTGGACCATTTGCGGAAAATTAACTTTTATTCTATATAAAATATCGTGAATTTTGAAACCAGTGGAATTTTTGTTATGTAGTTAATAGTATTTTTGTGTAGATATTTGACACTCATATTACACCACCGTTAGCAGAACTACAATTAAGCTACTGAGAACGATAGCCCCGACAAGGGCGCGAAAATTCTGTGTTTTCTTTAATTCATTTAACTTTGTATTAATTCCTATATTGCCCGATTACTGCGTTTTTTAATTTTTGTCTTTACTTTTGTTTCAGTTTCCACTGACAAAATGTATTGTCTAAGTAATTTACTTTTATTTTGTAGTTGCTTGACTGGTTACGGTAGGCAAAGCCACAGTACGGTTAGTGTTAACAGTGAAACTATCAGTCATGTCGGAATGGGCCATTTCTGGATTCTTGTCTTATAATTGCGATTCTTGTTTTATAATTTCTGGATTCTTGTTTTGTAAAGCGAACTATGCCCGATATAATACTCTCACCGTTCACGTGGTATAAAATAAAAATCACTAAAATGTAAAATTATAAATTACAAATAAAAATAAAAGAATTAAAATGATAATTACAAATAAAAATAAAAGAATTAAAATGATAATTACAAATAAAAATAAAAGAATTAGAATGATAATTACAAATAAAAGTAAAAGAATTAAAATGATAATTACAAATAAAAATAAAAGAATTAAAATGGTAATTACAAATAAAAATAAAAGAATTAAAATGATTATTATTAAAATAATATATGTAAAATAAATATCTACTATTGTATTAAATTTGTCAAAAATTGGAAAACAAGTCGTAAACTTTCAAAGATACTTTTTTTTAAGGAGATTTATATGTTAAAATTTTGATTTATATTTTTACAAGCAGCTTGACACTTGATGAACTTACAAAGTTATTTGCAATGTTTGCAGAAGATAGAATGATAATTATTGCATAATATAATTTTATAATTAATAATACTTTTCTCTTTGCGAAATGTGAAATGAAATACTTATAAGTACAGTTATAAATTTCTGAAAAATAATTTGTAATATATGATAACCGAGATACTCACATATTCATAAACAATTTCGAACATAGTTATGAGGTTTATCCTCGACTGTAGACGATGGTAACGTATATGAAAGTTCGTAACTAACCCTGTATGTGTATGAATGTTGTGGTTTTCTGAATTGTTCCACGTTGGTTCCCGTTGGTATTTCATATTCTATTATCTGTTGTGGTTGTCATTCCTCTTTCTAGTATTACCTTATGCACTGGTCTTCTCGTAGATGTTTAATATTGGCATTGATATTCCTCCAAAATGAACTACCCTACGTAATGTTCGTGTTAACAGTTTTACGAGTATTGTGACATATAGTTTCGAAGTTTTCGTATTAACAAATCTACCAGCATTGTGCAAGTTTCAACGTGTTATCTGCACTTGCATTAAACCTTTGAAAACACCCACATTTTACTACTCGTAATTAACATAAACGCAAGATTATGTGCACTTAATATTTCCCTATATTCGTGGACATTAAGTAAGTTCTAAGTGTTTCGAAGGTTTAATTTCCTCGTCCGTATGTTACTTCGTGGTGTCGATGTTCATCTACTCGTAGCTGATGTTCTCTAATAGGATTTCAGCCAGAACACGATCTCGAGGGTAAAGTACGAAGAAAGAAGAATGCACGTAACTAGACTGTCCTACTCGACGACAATTTTAAATCTCAATCACTCAATCTAAATCTGAAGATATCGAGCAAGCTTTCTGTAGAAAACACTTCTTTAAAAAGAAATAGGAAACGTAACATGAATAAATTGTATAACAGATTTTGTGAAAACGACAATATAACGCTCGTAGTACTCTTAATTTTCTCTTGTATACATCACTATGATACTATCAATTATTTATAAAAATTAACTAAATCAAAGAAGTGCATTTTCATTCATCTACATGCAAACAATAATTGAATCGAGGTGAACTATTTAAATAGGTAATTTATTATATACTTCATAATTTACTAATCTTATTCCTCGAAGTACAGTGTTTTCTAAATCACAATATAAAAGGAAATCAATCTACGTAAAAAGATAAGTCAAAAACGTGCAATCCATTTTTTTTCTAAAAATTTCATTTCCTTTATAACTCAGCAAAACATGATTATCTCGAAAACGGCGTGTCACATGAAAAAAGTTTGTTCTATGTTTTCAGTTCGTTTATTCATGTAAAATCACTGCTTACTGTTATATCACGGTCTTAGAAACGTCATGTGCAATATAGCAAGAATCATAAGTTATAATGACATTAATTATTCGAGAAATCTGAAAAATTTGTATTTTGATGACGACAACTGGAGAAATTGGACGTCATCTAAAAAGTGTGACACGGTATGTCAACTACATCAGTGCTAGAGCTTTCCGTCGTAGAAGTTTCGGGGTGAAAAGGGGGCAGAGGTGGGCAAGTTAGGGCAAGGATTTCGCAGGCTGCCTCGGGGACCAGGGTCTAGAACTTCCCCTACACTTTTCTTGTTTTCGAGAATCTCTAGGAAGTCAGCGTGCATTTTTCTTCCCTCGTCAACTTTGCCTCCCTGTCTCGCGCGTCACTTCCAAGCGATTTACGCGTTCAATTCCCGAGGTCGTGGCTCTTCCTCTGCGTGTACGTTTCTGTTGGCTACGTCCTCTGTTCTCGTCTTTGACAAATGATGCACGTCGAAAAATCATTTTTATCTTGTCTAGAAACAATTACAGACTTTCAAACTACTCACAACGTCGGAAAAACATTGCCTTAGAACTGTCAGCTTGTCTTGAAACTGATTTCGGTTGAGATATATATTTTGAAAAACAAATGTCAATTAGAAAATGTGATATGATTTTGATTCACGTGTTCATATTCCTTGAAACAAATTAACAGAATATAATTAAGATTATATGTCTCACACATTATTGACCAGTTTCACTTAACTTGAGTTCTATAAATACTGGCGTGTATAACAGAAACAAAATAACAAAAAATAGCATGATCTTATGATAAAAATGTAATTGTCCACTCAATTACGTGATCAATTTAACATTAACTGGAAATTATCTTTGTTAATTGACTCTAGTTAGTCTAATTGAGTGTAACTTTCACAATGATATTGCAAGAAATTCATTAATTTCTATTGTGAGTTTTAATTACGATTAAAATAGGAATTTCCAAAATTTATTAATTCATTCTCAGTGTTCACGAAATCTTATTAATGTGATTACATAGTGGTCGAAGTCATTATTATCGCGCTTTCAAGCAACGAAATTACACGACGTGTCACTAATTTACACGCCCCAAGTTTTCAGTGTCTTGTAATAGTCACTTGCCTCTTGTACGGCGATGTTCACACACGAGTTTCTTAAATTCGATGTGAAGCGAATTGTATCTTCTCCACGTGACATTCTAAGCGATCAAAGATTCCAAGTACAAGTGCTTCCCTGATCTGTAGTGGTGCACTCGACATACCCGGTTTTTACGAATAGGTACTTAGTTACTTAGATAGCACTCTGCTACCCAGATAATACACGGGTGAATGGTTAATCCAATCATAGTTTATATATAGTGAAATCGTGGTGTAACCTAAATGGTTCTTCGCGTGAAATTCAGGTCAGAATACAAAATGAAGTTTATTCTTACAGAAATAATGTTCAATTCGTTCAATTAATATTCATTGGATTTATGCTTTAACTGTATAAATGATTCATTGTCGTCGTCAAATCAATGCCAATTTCATGTAAACAGTTTGATTTGAAGGAAATAATTCAAATATTATTCTATAATTGTAAATGGTACAACTATTCAACCAATGACAAGAAGAATATATAAATTACATTCAATAAAATAGAAATAATAGTATTAATGAAATTAAAGTTTTCTTTGCTTCTAAAAGTACTTTGGCAAGTACAAAATATATTTTAATTTCAAAATATTATTTTTTTTCCAATTATTAATATTGCCACAGCCGTGTATTATCAAAGTATCTACGTACCAAAAGCATATCTGAACTGTGGGCTTTATGCATTTCTGACACACAATCGTACAGAATATAAAGAAATAAATAACACAATATTTAATTATTTTCTTAACATATCCTTAAGATAATCTTAACACAAAATATTCATAAAATATTCAAAACAAAAAAAGCAATAACTTAATAGAATAACCCAAAAAATTTACATTCGCATAAAAATCCACAGCGTAAGATACCAACGAACCAGACCGTCAAAAGTCTCCACGACGATCAATATGACACGAAATTCAATTTTTCGACGTGCACCGACCTCTGTTCTGTCATGATAGTGAAGTGAACACGGTGTCTTCGTCTTTGTCTCCCCTTCAATCTCGTCGTTAACGAATCTCTTTTCAAGCATCGCGTCCATGAACGATCCGTTGAGTCCAGGTACGAGCAACTGCTCATGGACGTCCTGTAGAGAGGGTTGCACCAAGGAGCTGTACGATTGCACGCAAATACGCGTCAACTACAAGCTACCGACTAACGTGTCAGAGGATAGCGACGGACAGGGTGAGGGAGGTGGAGCGGTAGGAGGTGTCGAGGATGACGAAGACAGCACGACGATGGGGAAACCGCGTTACGAGCGCTCCCTAAGGGAGTATGATTACGTGGAGGACCTCGACGACGACTTCGCCGAGGACGACGAAACTGGACTGCCGAAACCCTTCCCTACAGGTATACGACGACGTCCGGAGGTTCCTCTGTCTATCGCCACGTAACGAAAACCTGATCGAATCTATTTATCGTAGGAAATAGTTCTCGCCACCACTGTTCAACGATTCTGCTGTTTGGTTTAGATACTTTAGATTTAGAGAAACTGATTAGGCTAGCTCGTGATTAGACTGCAGATTTTAGTGGAGATTTTTATTTTATAATAATTACTAGTTAGTTAAACTAATTTTTATTGATTGGGATACTTCGTTTTGGCTATAACTTTGTTCATAGGAGCCCATAGAATTATTTTACATCATAAGCGACTGGATAGTGTTGTCTTTGTTAAAGAGTAGTGTGTTTTTAAGTGAAATTTTGTAAACAATGTTTGCCTTATTGATTTATGAGGCGATAAGCGTATAAAAATCTGCAGTGTAGTTATGAATATTCTAGCTACTAGCAGTAGGCTTCACTTGGAGAGATCTGAACACTTCGGTTGACCTATATTCCTCTTTACTGTGACTAGAGTCCTTAGGTCATTTTAGTTTGAGAACCTGAAGGTCTACGTTGCATGTTAATTAATTGTTCGCTATAAAGTTTGATTGTTGATGAAGTAAATATAATGAACAAGTTAACTCAGGATTATTTTGGATTTCCATATTGGCGATGTTGTATCAAGTACCTGTGCAATTAATTAAAATTCTAATGAAGAAGTCAAGTTTTTGGAATTCCCCATATATGTACCATAAAAAGTAAACTGTTCAAACTCTACATATAGTCGGTATACCACATGTATTTGTAATCGAAAGACATCAAGGGCTTCAGACGTGTTCACTTCCTTTCGAAGTGAGTAGCAGTTCTAAGCTTTTCATACCAAATATTTCCTTTCTAACTGTCTTATCAGATAATTGTTTCTTTTATCACAGCAAAGTTACGTGAAATTCAATTAATATCCTTTAAAACGTCTAATGAAAAATTATATACTAAGGAGGGTTTATTCAACGTGTCCAACAGGTTTCCATTAAAACTTTCGTCAAACCTTTATTACCTTACATTTCACTACTACTTTTACACACAAAGCCCAATATTTATACTGAAGCCTGTAGCACAAACTTCCCGGCAAGAGATTCTACATAACTTTTATCCATCAACCAACCTACTCTTCCTACACAAATACTTTCGAAACCAAAAATACAAAAAGCGAAGTACTCCTATAAAACATTAAAAATATGGCACACATAACCTCAAAATCCAAACTCAAATCATTAAACAATGAAACGAATATCACTCGTTTTATTTCGCCAGCATCAAAGAATAAAACATTCAGAGTAACAATTTCACAGAAGCTAAAGTGACAAGTAATGATCAAGCAGCCATTATGGCTGAAGTCGTCCAAGCCTGCGTGACACGTTTCCGCTAACGAAATAGGAAAATTCATCAAGTGTTCAAACTACCAAACTCAAATCACCTGCTCGAAACTTCTCTGTCTCTCTGCTCTTTCCTTCCTTCCTCCCTTTCTGTCCCTGTCTCACTCTCTCACTCTCTCTTTCTCTCTCTCTCTCTCTCTCTCTCTCCCTCTCTCTTTCTCTTTCTTTCTCGCGCAAGCCAGAAACACCTCTAACAACGTCCACTTTCTCCCATATGGAAATCTGTTCGCGGACACGGGCCGGACGATAACGAGGCGAAGTTCGCAGGTCTCATGGGCAACGACTCCGAGTGGTATTTCACCGGGGCCAAGCTGTTCCCCAACGTAAAAGGCTGTGGATACCCTCCAATGCTGAATTGCAGTATTTTCTACCGTCAGTACGCCAACATAGGGCAGAACTTTAGCTGTTACTACTCGAAAGTGGACCCCGGGATAGTCATCAGCGACCTCGACATGTGGCAGGTCTCGACGATTTTCTATGTCATCTTTGTCTCCGGCCTACTGTTTTTGCATTCAGAGGCTGTGCGTGGCCCCGGCAGCCCCGACTCTGTGCCTATGACGAGGCCACGCACTACGCGTGTAACTCGGTTTACTTTATTTTGCGTTTCACGTTTGCTTCGTTACGCTTCGTCAGGAGGTGTACACCAATCCTCTTTCCTACCTTGATACGTTTGCGTCATTAGCAAGTATCTATACGTTCGATTTATTTGGTGATTATCAATGGAACGCATATATACGCTATTAGTAGATAACACCGTGAGCACAAACGTGTTAGTATTAAGATTATTGTCACATTAGTATATTACCATACCAACTTGTTACTGCATCATCGTACCATCGTGTTTTGCATTATTGCGTCGTTGTAATATCACCATATTGTTATAATATTCTATCATCATGCTATCGTATTATTATCATTTTTATTATCCAGTAATCTCCGAACTGTTGTTCCCTTTCCCTGAATTATTCATTGATAGAGGTAGTAAAAAATTATGGTTGTATGGACATATCGATCAATTCGATCTACTGGCAAAACGCTTTTATTGATTGTATCATTTTCTTTATGACAGATAAGTCAGTTTACCATATTCTGTGAAACATAATTCAGGACACCTTACGAAGCTGAAGTGAAGATAGTTAAAATAAAATCCATAATTTCGATTTTTTCATTGACAATATACGAATCAATGTTTAAACTACTATATTATAATTAAGCAATTACCAAGGTCCATGAAACAACTCAAGATCTATAAACAAAGACAAAGAACAATAAAACACTGCTACTATAATCAAAAATAGAACAAAATAGCAACAGAGCAACTATTGAAGCGAAGAAATACCGAACTGAATCATTTCCAGCATCCTTTCAGGAAGCATAAATATTAAAAGCAATGCCAAACTTTCAAGCGATGGATCCGCACATATCAAAATACAGCCGCAAGCCAGAAAGTCGCACAAAAACCGTTATAAACGGCCGACACTTAACCGTTGAACGCGAGAAATCGACGGGGAGCGTATCGAACGGCGAGCCGTTGGAAAGCACGAAGATTACAGAGGGGAGGGAAACAAACGGTGGGAGGTGGAATCAGCTTTACGGCGATCAACAGGGATAAGAATCGAATCTCTCTGCGCTGACGTGTCCTTTGCTTTCGAGCGTAACCGGGTTACCGTGTTCCAGACATCGCCGATTTACGCCCATAGATCGTACGTACGTAGTGCCAGTCACGCGAAAGTGGTCTTTACATGTGTGTCTTCTGTGCGAGTTTATTGTCGGGCAGGAACGTCAGCCCGCGAATCGATACTGCAGGTACCTATTGAGGGCATAGAGGTGCATTATGCAACCAAAACCGTGTCTCCCCGGCCCGGTAAACGGTTAAGTACGTAACAGTTGCTCATTATTCACCGCGATCCGTATCTGCTTTAATTGGGACACAAAGACTCCCCAGCCGCGGGAATCAAGTAATTGACGGCGAATTGTGTTCGCCATCTTGAATGCGCGAGGAAAGGACACCTCGATGCAGGTGTATTGATACCGGGCACTCCACTTTCCCAAACATGTTACTCGGAACCTCCAGCTGAATGAAGGAGGATGAGGCTGAACAATGAATTCGTGTACACTGTTTCGAAGGAAGTTCTCGTTGAATTTTAAATTCGATGGAATATTTGCGGAGTGCCGAGGTGTGAGAATAATGGAAAAGTTGGGAAAGATGGAAGCGAAGAATTGAATTGGATATTTCCGTGAATGCTCGGAACGAAATGATGTGTTCGTATCGAGAGGACTTTCGACGTATATGATAATAAAATAATTCACGAGAGTAGTGTCTTATTGATTGAAAACGTTGATACATTAGTAATATCGATTTATCGATATTAATACGATATAATTTATAGTGTATGATAACGGATTTTGTGAATTCACTAATTACAGCTCAAAAATTATTCTTCCTTAATTTTAACACTAAAACTACCGAGCAATTAAATTGTCTTTCTGAAATTCCTCTATGGAGGCTCCAAGAATGCATCTATTGAGACTTTACTTGATTTACAATTCAGTTTGCATGTTGTTACATCAAATTCGTTAATAATTTCTCAAAGAAACATCTTTTTTAATAATTGGAGAAAGAAGAAATCAGGAATCGGTCATTTTGACCGGTTCGTTAGCTTTACTGTTAAAACTATAAAAACGTTCGAAAAAGTTACAAAACCCAATCATCACGAAACTCGTGTAACAAAGATCCACCAAATCCTCCGCAAATCCCCATATCTCTCTTAACCATCAACAAAACCGAAAATAATGGATCAATTCAATCGAATAAGCTTCTTAAATAGCATAAAGACAAAGCGCATTCAAGGAAACCCGATTTCAATCCAATACGCGTACCGGCTAATCAGTTAAAAATAATAACAAAGGTAGCGAGGAAATCCGCCGACGAGATCAGCTTGAAATTGAATTTTATGTACGCGGCGCCATATTGGCCTGGCGCGATCGGTACGCATCCTCGGCAGCGCGCAGCGCGGCGAAATTAATCGCATAAATTGTGGCCCGGCACGACGCAAACATTGAAAACGAACGATGCGAGAAGAGGAGGACGACGGGTGGCGAGCTGGGAGAATGGAGAGACCGTGGCGGGTAGCATCTCGCCACGGAAAACGATTTTCCGGCGGCGTGGGTGCAAGGCGGCGTGGAATTCTGTTACGTTTACTACGGAAACGTAGCCGGGCTGCTGCGGCTCGGCGCATCGCGGCGTGACGAACAATGCATTTCAAGCGGGCTGTATAGCAGCCCGATGACAAAGACGGAAACCATCGTACCCGATGAAACTCGCGCCGCTGCCCGGAAGAAAAGAAAATTCCCTCGCTCCTTCGTCCCACTGCCGCGGAATTGAATCGAGCCCCAGGCCGCCGGGCCGGCCATTATAAAACGACGATAACATCGCGGATCCGCCGGAAATGCTTGCTACTCCACGGCGCTACGTGTGTCAATTTCCTAAATTAACGGCGCCCCCGAGATACACCCTGACGGTTGTATCTCGGGGGCGCTGGGACTGTATCGAACGAAATATCGAAGGAAAAACGAGCTTTCGTGCGGGTAGCTAGAGCTCACGATGAAATGCTACGGCAACGTCGATTCGTGATGGGAATGCAGAGAATGGTTATACAATCGTTACTCTCTGTTGTGGTAAAATAGAGTACGCTCTTGTTATACTTAATATTATTACTCCCTTGATTTACTGTGTTTCTGTGACTGCACTCGTAAAAAGGACTTTATGCAAACATTCGTTTTTATGAAGATGTAAAGCCATTGTTTTATTTCCTTGGTAACTTTTCCAGTAAAAGTTACTTTATTCCGAATAAATTCTTTTAGCGAGAGGATAAACGTTATGTTTATTGTAAATGTACACAAGTTTAAATATCCGTAGTAGCAAAAAGTATTTACTGTCGCTATTCTAGTATACTGCGAATAAACATCTAATTACTGATAAGCGAAAAGAGCTTCAGCTTCTAAGTACCACTGAATGCACCGAATAAATTCTTCCTGCGGTTAAAATAATTTTACTTTTATTACTAATATAGTGAAATAGACATGTTCGTGTGATACGTGGACACAAAGAATTGCCAGTAGATCAATTTAAAAAAAAAGAAGTAGTTAGTCATGCTTCGTTCACCTTTACCCGGACACGTCCAAAATGATCGATAACCTGCCACATTGAAACAGCCCTCGGTGTAATGAGTACTGGAGGTCGACGGTTCAGTAATCTCCGTGACGAATACGTGCGACGTGTTCCTCCCCAGGTGTACATGAATCTGGTGTACGCGATGGCGATTCCGATACCGTCTTTCATAATCTCGGTGATATACCTCACCATCGCCTACTTCAAGATCTACAACGAAGAGGAGGTGGTCCTCGTGGGCGGCGAGGAGGGCGAGGACGGCGGCGAGGGTGAGGGCAGGAACGCGACACCCGTGCCACTGACGAGCGTCGCCCTTACGCCCGGCAGCGAGGCTTTCAGGGATGACCTAACAAGCTTCGGGTATCAGCTGCAAATCGCCATGGTCGACGACATCAGCAGGGACAAGCTGGATGGGATACCCAACTCGTACTCCATTCAGGGGTAAGCGGTCACTTTCGACATCTTTCACAGCCACCCCATTTCCCTACGACCCCTTCTCGACCCTCTGTTTGGAGTTTCCTCCGTTTAAAAAAAAAACCGGAAGTTTGATGTCTTAAGCCGCATAAGCAATATTACTTTTGTACGTGGAACGTTGAGAACGTTCTCGGAAGATTTGAATGAAGATGGCAAATTCCATTGAATGCTTTATTTTTCGACGTATTTTATTTAACGCGTTTACACTGGTGTGACCTGCCGTGAACGTGTTAAGTATCTCAAATATTTTTCGTTAACTGTTTGAATGCCCCTTGTACGAATTATTTATGGTGTTTTAGTTGGAAATTTGTAGGATACTTTTTTAAAGTTGGATGTTATAGAAGGTTAAATGGATTTAAATTATTGGGTTCAAGGTTTGAACCTTTTGTAAGGTATGTCCTTTTGCTAGATATGAAGATGTAAGAGTTGTAAGATATTCTTTTTATTTTATCCATATTATATTCTAGTGATGTAGCGATCATTCGTATTTTTTACGTTTATCTGACAACATAAACTGAACGTTTTAGGACTCAAACATAACCGTTCTTCTTTAAGAAGTCTTAAAGATGACGTCAGGCGTAGTACCTACATACATGCTTCGTGCTCGTTTTTATATACAAAAATTTACTTATTACTGGACGATAGGTATTCATATAAATCCGAATACTTGAAGTGGTACAGCACCTCCTTGAATGTTGAAAAAAACTAATAATGATGCTCCGGGTGAACTTGCATTCCTTTCAATATTGGATGGCAGCAAATCGTATACTTATCGCACACCGGCTGAGCATGTGAGCTGGATTTTGCATATTGGATAGTGAAAACCAGGTGCTTCGCTCGTTACTAGTAATAACGTTACACCACGGCTAATGGCAAGCTGGGTGCAATCGAGTGAAAATAAGCGTAGTTAACGGGACACTTGGGTGGCTTTGAGTGGTGTTCACCTTGGCATACGGAAAACCACGTTATTTTACTACGGGGCTTCCGGTCAGTCTCTCGACAGAGAAGACGTGAATTTAAAAGAATCATTAACTCTAGCGAGGTAATCATTTTAGCGACAGTATTCTATTGTGCTCGAGCAATTTTCCCGGCAATTGACTTGTTTCGATGAAACGGGAACGATGTTAGTCACACCGAACAAGTGTAGGCTTATCGTGAATATCTTCAGACGTTTAGAAAACTCGTTGTCGGTGTTCCGTTAAAAATCAAACGTTCGCAATGTTTCTTTCGAGAGAAAACACTAATAACTATAACATATTTCGCGGATTTTTTAGTTTTCTTGCCAAGTTGCGTGCGTGGTAAATGCAATAATCGTAAGGTAGCGTTTCCAAATTTCTTCATTAAAATTTTTGACATTATAAATGGTGTCATCGCGAAGTTTGTAGAATTACAAAATGTAATTTGTAGTAAGTCCTGGAGTCCAAGATTTAACACATTCGCGATTGTATATAATTTCCCAAAGTCCACAGCTGAATATCATTTACTCTTCAAGTGTATACGAATATAAAAAATATGCAATAGCACTATACTATCAATATTTAACTACAGATTTTTAACACTGAAACTACCGAGCAGATAAACTGACATTTTGAAATTTCTCTATAGGAATTCTAAGAGCCCATCTATTATTAAGAAACTCTAATTGATTTACAATTAAGTCTGCATATTACCAAATAAATCCCTTTAATAATTTCTCAGAGAAACCCCCGTCATCTTTTTAATAATTTCAGAAAGAAGAAATTAGGAATGGGTCAGTTTGACCCGTCTGGTTTTGACGTTAAATGACGTAGAATAAAGTAATTCGTATTTCCCTAAAGACTATAAAATAACGTACCACTACATTACTAACATTCCCCTAAAATATTAAAAAGAAGTACCTACACCGAGCCAGTATTCTTTAAAAAAAAAAACATTAAAAATAACGTAAAACTACATTACCAGTAATCAACTAAAGAATCTGACACAATGTAGACCTACGTCACCGATCCCAAAAGTATGAACATTCATCAAATCTCGCGTCACGATGAACCAAGACCCCGCAACCCGACCGTTGATCGCTAGAAAGCGTCAGCCTCCACGCATTCCACTATAGATCCACGGCGCGCCGCGTGTTGCATCCTCTCTAGTCGCTCCATAAAAAGCGGGAAATCCATTTCCACGGTATCTCGGTGGCCATCGATCCAATCGGTGTAAAACCAACGCCGGAGATTCTGTCGCCGTCAACAAAACACGATCCCAACCTCCGGTTGCATCCGAGAGGCATCGAATGGGAAGAACGAGTTCGCGCGGCGTGGTAGCGGGCGTCGGGAGGGCGGCGGCCCTTTGTACGCGGGCACGGGCCGTATGAGAGAGCGAGAGCGAGAGCGTGCGCCGTGTGTATCGGTCGTGGAGATATATCGTGTATATAAATATCACGGGGCCGGCCTTATACGCTCGCCAAAGCGTCGATATCGGATGATTATGCGGTCAATTTCACCGGTGGCCCGCGACAAACCGAAGATATCCGATGACCCGGCTGCGCAAACACTGCGGCGTGCGCGCGGAATTCGATTAGCCACCGTAGCACTACCTATCGAATCGGATCCATGGCTTCGAGATTTCCTGCCCGGCGGATCGACCGGCTCCCCTCGAAACACGATTTAACCCTTTTGTGCGGCTATCTTTCGGACCCTTGTTGCGGTCCTCGTTTCGGATAGTGTACGGTGTAATTACGTTAGCGACGTATAATGGCAGCGTGAGTAACAATGAGTATTGTTTCTGATGATAGTACAGCGCATAGCGATATAGTGGATTTGTGTTTCGTGTTAGGAGAAAGTGTAGTTTTTAGTTGCATTTATTTATTAATTTCTTGTAGGGTTGTTGTTTACTTGTGAGACGTTTCACACTAAGACTGCCGGACGGGTCAAAATGACCCATCTCTGATTTCTTCTTGTTGCTATTATTAAACAGATGACAGATGTTTCTCTGAGAAATTATTAAAGAAATTAATTTAGCAATACGCAAACTGAATTATTAATCAATTAAAGTTTGAATAAATGCGCTTTTGGAGCTTCTATAGAAGAATGTCAAAAAGTCCATTTAACTGCTCGGCAGTTGTAGTGTTAATGCATTTATGGAGAAAAGGAGGCGCAATATGAAATAGTAAATTTTGTGATAGATGTTTGAGTATTAACACATTGGCGTACGGAGCTCTGCGCGCTCAAACCGCGTTCAAAACCCGCACATTTCCGAACGTTGTAGAAGCATGCTTGGCGAGCAATAAAAAGCGGATACGTACATTTCTAATTTGTATTTGGTATTATATTCACATATATTATTCTTAAATATTATTATATTCACTTTCCGTTTCGTTTTTATTACATCTATCCGTCATTCTGCTGCTTTTATAGAATTAGGGCCTATTTCATAAAACTAATTTTTGTTGTAATCTATCAGTAACAGATTGAAAATATAGACGATTCTTTAAAAACTGTTGCCTTACCAAATTAAAACATGAAGTTTGAAATTCCAAGACGTACAATAAAAGAACACTTTATAAGATACGGTACGTACGACGATGGTACAGATCTACTGATGTACTGGCTACAATGACCATTTCTACATGCTCTGAATGTCAACATTCAATTATTTCGCTCATCATTTGTTTTAAGAATGGGAGAGGCTTTGTTACCCTGGTAACGTAACAAAAATATTTGCCGCTGGTTGCTTACGTTGCCGATTGAATCGAAATAAAACATGAAAACGAGATATCTCGTGACCCGTACGCAATGTGTTAAGTAATTGATTGTTTCGAAGGTTCATTTGAGCTGATGTAAAGGACAGTCTTAGTGTGTATTAATTTGTATCGTGTATGGAACTGAGTAGATTTTATCCTTATATGGCAGTTTTCTAAGATTTTAATGATGTTAACTATGAAGTAGATCGAATAGTAAGATAAAGCTGATACAAATTTAGGGTGCAGCCAGGTTTCACGGGACGCTTTCAAATGCCTTCGCCTGTGGCAATTCAAAGGCAGAATAATGACGTTACCTCGAGAACTTCGCGACGGTTCGACCTGTTGGCACTCTCTCATTATTTAATGTGTTTGAGTAATTGTCGTGCACGGCTAATGGGAGAATTTCCTACTCGTCGTTCGGAGTTGCAATTCATTTAACAACTTGTTTGAATGCCGAATTTTCGTAGGTAAATGAACAAAGTTTCTTGTACCATTGTTCTCGTTGTGCAAATCGAAATTTCAAAAATGTAAGAATAGTAGAGATAATGAACATTTCATGTAATTTCATATAGTACTAAATTAAGTACTATATTCCTACATCAGCAGAAATAATTAGAAATAAAGGTTTACCCCTGACTTACATCGAGCGAGCCATTAAAACGGTGTTAATGTTAAGAAATAATTTCAATGTACAGTATACTAATCCAGAGTATACACTGTTTTCGATGGAAATCGGATCAACGTTACAATAGACGCGGTGTGTTCCGGTGTCGATGTGTCGCGAGGGTAGAAAGCGTTGCCCCGGCGTTGAAATGACGGTCGTAACGTCATAACATCACTACGTTACGAGGAATTCAATACTCGATCGCGACAGGACAGAATGGGGGACAGCGGATACGTACGGGCGACCCGCAGTCTATCGCGGATCAATTCGACTCCCGTGCACCCTCCCCTTTGACCCCTGTCCGCCTATCGCGCACCAAGTTTTCATTTGCGAGACAACTATAGAGCTACTTCGCGCATTATCCTCCTGTCGGTTTTCATCACGGTCTCGACGCTCCGAAATGACGCGTCGGAAAACATTTACTGGTCATTTCGCTTCTAACTGCGTCGCTTTTATTACCGGGAACGACGGAAGTTTGCGTTTTAAAATGATAAGTGTGCGCTTTCCAGAGTTCTGCGGGCATGTTTTCCTCTTCGGAATTGGATACCGCGTTTGAAATACGGGGAAAATTTTGCAGAATCTGTACTTGAGTTACCTCTTGTACTTATAGTACGTGTTTCGCGATTTCCGTGATTCTCTTCGTTGCCTTTTATTATTATAGTAACAGTAAGTAGTTATTATGGAATTGTTGGAAGGATGTTGAACTGTATGCAAGACGTTTCTTTCTTTGGTTACTAGTAAGTTTGTTAATTTCTATTAAATCAATTTTTAAACACTTGGGTAGAAAATATAGGCTACTGGAATATCTATATGAATGTAGGCTATAGGAAAAATTGACTGATAATTATTGAAATAATTAATACGAAACTATGAAATTCATTAGTCTTTGTTTCTGTGAATAATCATTGATTGTTTAATGAATAAGGGAGCAACACTGATAAATAATATGAGCGACACTAGCTGTTTCTAGAAATTGTAGGAAGAACTTTACTACCTTTAAGAGACACAGACGTTACCATATGTAGGACTCTTTCTATATATTTGATAATCAAATAAAATGCGATACTTTCCTGTTATAGGGACCATAACATTGAACCGAATTTAATACACGCATACAATAAAAACCAATGAAGGCACGATCGTACGTTTATTTTTATTTGCTTTGGTTTGCTATTTCTACCTCTGCGACGATATTGTAGATTTTTAAATATCTAGCAATACGACACATACTCTTTGAACGAAATTGGTAACATTTAATTTCGCTGTTATTAACCTCGTTCTTATCGTTGTATTAAGCCATCCTTATTATGTAGTTTCTGCATTGCAGATTTCATTTATGCGGATTTCATTTATGAACATCTGAAAGATATTGAAATGGACGTCTCACCAAATATTATTAAAATTTGTATTCTATTTTAAACTGATTAAATCTCTTATTTGATAAAATAAATATTATTTTAACGTTGTTGTTAGTTACAGTTCAAACTTTGCTGGCAAAGTAGTGAGCACAGGTTTCTGTAATAATTAAGGTGACGCGTCTTGTGTAATTGAAATTAATTGAAACCAAGCCACTGCCCGACATTTTTCTTGAAACAATGTACGTGCAAATAAATTTCATACAGTGACATTTGCGCGGGGGAATGAATTTATGTAAGAGCTACGAAAATTAAAAAAGTCAGTTCTTTTCTGTACAATCGGAACATTCACGCGAAAAAGTTTATGTGTATATATTGAACTTATATTTTGATGTATATTAAAAATCAACATAACTTTTTTAAGTTTTAGTTTGTCGGTTTGATATTATTTATTTAAACGCAACTATGATAATAAATGCACAAAGAATAGTAATATCCAAAATATGCATAATTACGAATGAATTAATTTCGTTGATGCTTAAATCATTTTTTCATAAAGTCTCATTACTATTAACTACAATATCACACGTGAAAATGAAGAAACTGCATGGATGCAACCATCATAAACTATCATATTAATATAGCACAGTTGAACATTTTATAAATTTATAATTAAAAATGGTAAGAATAACAATTTCTTCTCGAATTAAACAGTAAATATTAAATTGTTATTAGAATAATGTTGAAATATTTGCTTTGCAAGAAGACATTACTTCAACTCCCTTTACGACACAATTTTACGATCAGTCCGCATACCTAACCTAAATCGTAACCCGAACAATATATATACTTCTTTTCGTGAAATATCCAGCTTTCGAAGTCGCTTTCACGTCGATTACACTTCCGCATCTGCCCGAAAAATGCGGAAGAGTCGCCATTCAGTTTTCGGCATTGCCCGAGAAATTATAGAAGTATAAGGTTGCTCGGGTCGCGAAAACATTGAAAGTTCCAACAGTCGGAGATAGAAAACTTTATTTGCCAGACTACGAGTCGCCGAAGTTTTTCCTCGAGCTGAGCTATAAATGGAAACCTCCTTTGACCCGTTGAAAGAATTATACAGATACATCCGGAACAACAGAAATTATTTACTCTTTTCCATTCGGATGTGAGAAAGTTACAGAGAAGTTGTGATGAAAATATTACAGAATCTCCTTCAACTTTTAATGTGTTCGTATACCAGTGGTCTGCAAGTTTTATACGTTCATAAAGTTTCGTTAACTGAAATATGTTTGAATCGTGTGTAAAATAGGAAAACGAAAGAAATGCGTGTTAAAAACAATAAAAATGTATATTGAACAGTTTTTAAATTGCTGGTAGCAACGGAACCATTTGAGCATGGCGTGGAACATGGCGCCTGCATAAAGATTTACCCGTCAATGAAAGGAGAACGCCATGGCGTCTAGCAGTCTGCGGCGGAACTGCTGTGTTTCTACAGGCGCGTCCAAAATATAAGATCTAGCTGACATTGTGCTATCCACTTTAAGATTACATGTGGATTTGTTTTCGACAACTTATTTGATATTATCTATTATTTAACTATAAACTTGCATTTTTATAATTTAATGATCGCAGCTATTTATTATTTAATTTGAGCGTATCTTCTTTTCAAAATACTTCATATTCTTGCCTATAATTTCTTAAACTCTTCATTTCGTAATTCAAAGTTAAATCAATTAAAATATTCATTAAATAATTATCGATTTAATCAAATTTAACAAGTGGCTATCAATATTTTTAAACAATCACAAAAAGGAATGAAGTTCCCATTCGTATATTAACAAATAAATTTCCGTCCTTTCATGCTTCGTATTTAAAAATTAACTATTGAAAAGATTCTTCTATGTTAACACGAATAGGAAATTTTATAATGTTACTACAGTTAAAAAAATTATCACCATTTTGAATTTTCATTATTCCAATGTATTAGAAAATCGTACAGTACTTCCAAGTGAATAAAATCCTACGGTAAGTACGTCTTACAGCCAAAACAGACGAGGTCAATCGATATTCAATTTGGAGACTATGTGACGGAAAGAATGCGGGACACGATCGATGTTTCTGATCGTGTACTTCGCACGGTTTTTGCCCAATTTCCTCCAGCACTCGACATGTAAACATATTGTCGGTTATTTAGCCCACAGGGGTTAGGCATACACAGGTTGTATCGAATTTTGTAAACACACGGTGTGAATATTTAATAAAGCGTAACATTGTGTCGAGTTTTATTGTCGAAGGTTGCGCTTTTAGGGGCCGAGCAAAATGGAGAATGCCTTCCGTTTCAGGTTTATTGTTAGCAGTTCCATTTTATTGAGAAAGCGGAATCGCGAGGAAAGAAGCCCATCGAACAAAGCAGGAAAAGATAATAGCATTGTCGGCTTGCCAAAAACTGCTGCCGGGGCTTTCAAAGGGCCGCTTCCTTGAGGGGACTTCACGGTTAAACAAGTTGCCGTGCAAACAGTGTGAATAATAAAATTGAAACAGTCAAGCAAACCTTTGGAAGCTTTTATAAGCATCGAAAACTAATTAAACAGTGCAATAGAAGTGCAGCATTTATCTTCTACACGTTTCATCTTAAAAGTGACAGAATGGACTTAGTAAAATACTTTGCATTTTTACAATCAAATACAGTAAGAACGATTCGAGTATAAGAAAATTAATGAATATACACGTGGTGTTTGGCAACCTGACTGTTTAATTGCCATGCATATTTGGATGTTCTGAAATATTTTTTAAATTTCAGTACATAGGAATTTTATTTTACTATTGTTAAAGAAACTTGTTAATACTCATTGAAGAACAGTAATAGTATTGACTTGTTCTCCTATGATGATAGCTTTTAAGTTAAATACTTAATAACTTTACATCTTAAAAGTATTAATATTTGTACAATAGTCGTAAAGCAACAAAATTGAAAATGGATTAAAAGGATATGCAAATTTTCGTGATATTTTGCCGATTATACTGTGCGAAGAAATCAGTAGAAATCAACTCATGAAAAATTGAATTCTCATTGGTCCTCTAGTGTCCCTCTGGTGTCCCAGGACGATTAATCTATCTGCCGTGATCTAATCAATTTCCCTTGGAATCAACGTATCAGGATTCCAGGCACAGCACGCAATTAGCTACATCTACGAAGCTTGAATTAATCTTCTTCCTCTCGGAGAAGCTGCTAAATACATTCTACTAAAAGATGATTAATTAAAATACTTCACTTTTAATTAATACACTTCCTTATTGTAGACACCTTTTTATCCATAAATCTACAAAGTATCGTTTTTATTCTTCTCTAACGATTTACATACTAGCAGTGATCAACATCAAGTAATAATTACAAAAAGATGAACAATAAGTACCAAATATAAATATCAATAATTAATAATAATTTAGAAATTTTACTGAAGTGCACAATTGTATCGCATGCAACTGATATACGATGAAATTAATACAATATACAGAAAAATGTCTATCTTAACTTCAGATTTGTAAATGAAATCGCAGAAATATAAATTCACATTAAAACTTGCAATCTAAAAATTATAAAAGAAGAATGTCTACTACGGTAGAAATATTCTACTACAGAATAACCGTTTTAACAATATCTCAGTTGTCTTGACAACCAGCTTTCGGTACGGTAACCTTAAAAATGTCCGCAACACACTCAGCTCGCTAGTCTAGAATCACACGAAACCGTGTGTCAACATGTTTGCCGTGTATAATAAACGAGAGTACAATAACACTATTCCCACGTCTGTGCCCTAGGTGTACACTCGCATGTTTATTTAAGACGGTTAGAGTCAACCCTGCTACACCTGTGTGATACACCGGCTGAGGCATACAGTTCCATGTCAAATGGAATAACGATTAGCAGCGCATATTAAGTCGCAGTGGCCACTATCACGGTCAGTAGGGCTGCTCTGCTTCCGTTTTTTCTTTGTCACGGTAACGCCAAATGATAGAATCAAATGTAGAAAGTTTATGCATCGATATCAACTCAGACTGTATGTTTACTTGCGCAGATTGTTCGCGAGACATGGAAAGTGATTCCTAAATCTTGATAAACAAGAAAAATGCAAAAGTTTCTTTGTTAATTTGATACTACAGGAAATTTTTAAAGTAAAACGCTTATTTCAGGGAACGAATTTCATTTTCAGTTTGAAATTATTTCATTATGAATAATTTCTTTTCTTTGGGCTAATATTTGTGGTGTGATACTTTCTTGATGCAAATATTTCAGCGTGAGAAGAACCTATGAAATTGAACATTTTTACGTAGAAAAACATATGAATAATTGAAGTCTGACTCATTGTTTAATTTTTGAAAGAATATATCCAAACATAAATTTAGTTACTAATATTAAGAATTCCATTCTGGTAATATTATAAAATACTGTAGTAAAAGTAATTTTAAAATATTGATTTTTTGATAGAGTTTATACTTATGTGTTACAATAATGAGAATATCGAGTTTTATTTCAATCTTTTGTTACTGAAGGTAGACATTCACTAGGACAAATGGATAAATCCATATTGGATTGAATCTTCTTGACAGATCATGGATATCTAAGCTGATATCCGATCCACAATAGCTAACGTTATGCTATTTCGTTAAATGTGAATCGACCTTTATATGGGATGCGTGAGTGAGGCCAAACAAGGACGCAAGCATCGATTCTGACCTAACCACCTTTGCCATAGTCTTCAGCCTAACTTCACCAACTCACCCCGTTTCCACTCTCAACCAATTCTGACATAATTGCGATTCACCCATCTATGAATCCTGCAACCTTCTTCCTAAACAAATTCTTAGAAATTTGTGGACAACAATCTCTAAAAACTGAATCAATTTTATAAAGCTATTTAATGATCCCATTACAGTACATTAAATTATTCAACACCAGTAATTAATCAAATATATCGGCATGTTAATTAATATAATAAACAAGAACAATTGAAGCCTTAAAATTGAGTTATCAAAAAATTCAGTTCAATTGAAAAAGTTCAATTTGCAATTACACGGTGTTCAAACGTGAAGTTCTTAAGCATCTATACTTACACGTATTTCTCCATCGGGCTATATCAAAGGAATCTCCTGCTCATTTCAATTCACAAAACCAAATATTCCCTTTGAGTTTCATACCGTTGACATAGATTCGTCTTCCAGAACAAGAGTCTCACTCACAGACAAAGTAGAATAATATCTCAGTTGAAGAGCTTGATTTAAGGTCACTTTGATCCATTCTGTATATTTTGATCATCTTGCCCAAAGTATTATCTATATACACGAGATTACAAGCAACTTTTAATAATATTTCAGCCTGTAAATTATGTAACGCTGCGCAAGGATAGCACACTAAACATTATTCCGAGAGCCACTGAAGTTTCCAATATTCATGATCAATAAAATAGAGACTTTAATACATGAAATTGCTCATTAGTGTTACGCGATCGATAACGCTGTCCTCGTTGGAGTTTAAAGCGGCCTTCTAGCAACTTACCTTATGTTCCCACTTGTATCAAACTTTTTTGCTGAAAGTAAATTTATACGGATGTATTTTTTTTTTTTCAATTTTCATTATACGGTGAATTTCGGGTGGATTCGAGATCGACGTTCAACTTGCCAAAAAAGAACAGTTGCGAATCGTGGCAGCGAGCCGAGCATCCCTGGACGAATCGATAATCGATGGCTGTCTACAATTTTCAAGATTTTCGACACCGAACAGCGTGTACACTTTGATCAATAATACGCTGCCGCTTCGCGTTGGATTGGTTTCGATGCCAGCGGCAAGTAGAGCATGCGCCTGATAAACATTAAGGGATCTGTTGTTGCCCCATCGCTACGAATCTATTAATCGTCTCACGTCCCCGCGGCTATTCTGATCTCTACTTGCTCCCGTTTCTTCCATTGATTTTATTTCGAATACGCTCCAATCCGTTTTATTCGCAACAACGAAATCCTTTTGATCTAACAGTTTGAAACATTGAATCGGGGAATTAGAAACCTACAAACGGAATATTTTATTTGAAGACTTTTTATCGTGCAGAACAATAGAGGGAAAACTTAAGTTATAGCTAAAATAAAAATCAAATTTAAAGGAAAACGGAGTTGAAATTTAAATGTACAAGATGATAGACTTGAATCATGGATATAGGTATAATATTGAGTATTTGAAATATCAGTTTCATTCAAATATAGTGTCTGAATTATTCACTTTGTCAAAGAAGGTTTTAGTTCTGTTAAACTAGTATATAAATGATCGAAATTGTTACAATTTCACAATTCTCTTATTCTTGAAATTTCCATTAAATTTTCATCATTTTTAGTGAAACTTGGAATACATTTCTATATTTCATAAAGACTTTCGTTGTGTCTCCTAGACTTCGAAATTCTGTAGAGTGTGTATATATGGTAAATTTATCATAATAAATAATATATTCTCACGGAGAATAGAGAACTATGTTCTCCTTTGAAGAAGTACCATTTCGAACGTGCATAACATCAAACAAGGTAGCTAAATGAAGGTAATAGAAGAGCTAGGTCACAGTGAAAACGCCCAAATTGAGAACAGTGCCTAGTAGTGCCCAGCGCTTGATGCTAAAGGCCGGTGCACACTTTTGATAAAGCAACTGTAATGAGATTTCGTCGCATAATATAGTCAAGAACGAAATGATGCTGGGGGTACCACGCAATGAACAAACCTTTCTCCTCCGTTACATTTTGAATCTAGAATTTTGGAATTATGCATTCTGAGGAGTTATGCATAATTCTTTACCAAGTCTCCCCACCGTCTAATGCACGTAATTTGTCAAACAGCGTTATTGTTTACTTCTGTGAGAATCGAAATGTAGAGAAGATTCTATAAAATTTTCAAGGAAGCTTGCTGAAAATGAACAGAGAAACGTTATCGCACCGAAAATGCACTTTATATTACAGTTCACGTACCGAAGGAAATTCTCTGGCTAGAGCAAGTGCATTCCGTGGTCTTTGAGGTCAGATTACGAGAGCGTTCATTTGCTTAACTGTTTAAGACTATCGGCAAACTTGGATTATCTCTTGATCGATGTCGTCGACGAGCTCCTGAGGGCACTAAGAGCCTCTAGGGTCTTCGGAAGAAGACCTCCAATTTGATGTTAAAATTATTTCGCGCCACGGAAATCAGTAATTTAGATGTTACAGGATAAATGATGCTATGTTGCGAATAAATCGTTTTCAAACTAAAGTGGTTAATTTATTTATACATTTATGTAAATGTATATTTATTAATATACTTTGAAACAAGCATTTTTATTATTTTCAGTCACCCGGAATTTCTAATGACGCAAGCAAATCTATAACTACATTTAGAGTCATCACAATACAACGATATATTACTTAAAAACATGTAAAGTTTTTATAATATTAACTAATAACTTATTAAGTTGACATACATTCCTTATTTAAAACTAAAAACGAATTTTCATTAAGATTCGGGTTAGAGTAATCTATCTACCAAATACTTCACCTTAGAACATTGATTGCATTTTCAAATACTATTCATTCTACGTACTTTAATTGCCTCTTCTAATATAGCCTTTTTATATATTATACTATGTATTCCTAGTAACAACGATAACAATAATAAATAATATTTCAGATCCAAATGTTTCCGGACGATAAAGAAATGATCTCCATCTCACTGACCATCATCGATATGTTTGTTTCAGAAACTTGAGCAAGACGATGACGACGAGTATCTCAACTCCCCCTGGGCCGACGGCGGCAGTCTGAAGCGGCACTTTCAAGGTCTGAACAACATCTCGTGGAAACCGCACTAAAGTGACCCAGGGAACGGGGACGAGAGAAAACGGAGGAGCGAAAGGGATGAAGAAAGCGAGAAAGAGAGAGAAACAGCGAGGAAAAGGGAGAACGAAAAAGATGGGAGTTAGAGGATGGGGTCAGGTTCTACGGAGCCTATTAAAAGTTACCGACCGCGGACAGCCAATATTCTCTCACCGACTAACAAGAAGAAGCAAGAAAAAGAAGAAGAAGAAGAAGAGGAAGAAGAAGGTGGCAGGCAAGCAGGCAGGCGATCAAGAAACCAAGTACTAATAACGCGAACTACAGGAAGCAACGTAGCTAACAGGAATTATCACGGAGTGAACCAGAGATATAGACCACGATGCTCAACGGCATGTATTCATGCGCGAATTCGGGCGTCGATTTGCGTCCAAAATGTCCAAAAAAAAAAAACAAACAAAACAAACTCGGCGTTCTCTCCTCGAGCAACCGGAGTAAAACCGAAGAAAACGGAAATAACCAAAAGAAAGATAAGAAAAATAATAATAATAATAATAAAATATAATAGAATCGTGAATCTTGAAGTGATCCAGAGGTAGCGAACGATGATAGGAGAGAGTGCGTCATCCGAAACGAATTTTAGTGTTTTTAAAGATACGCCCGCACCGCTGTCGCATACATATAACTGTCCCTTCCCGTACGCGCGCGCGCTAATAATCATCATCCATAGAGATAAACGATATTTTGTGACAGACTTTTTTCTACTCGATAACCGCCCGTGCTACACGACCGTCTTTGAACGGCGCGAACCCCCGGCCGAGGAGTTCCGCCGATCGATTAATCCGTCGAGAGGACTCGCTCGTCCATCCCAGACCGATCCTGGCCGGCCTCTGAGGCCGACCGGTCGGCTCGTTTGGCGAGAATCCAAACAGGAAATATTATATTTGGATTCGTTGCCGATATTCCGATACGCCAGGCTCTTCGTCGTCTCCTAAAGGGTACTTCCGAAACATCGAAGAAAATTCTCACCGTAAAAAGAACAGCCCGTCGCGAGCCACTCGATAGAAGCTCGGCGAGGGCAGGCTCGAAAACGTTTTCCTTTCATTCTCATTTTCGTTTACGAAATCGCCTTCTCGAACTTTACGATCCGAGGATATAAGGTTTTTAAATGTTCCGATTTAGTCGTTCGAAGACAGGAAACGATGAAACTTGCAAGCATACGTCCACGAACACTTGTCCACAGTCATAACTGAAAGGTATAGACTGGCTGACCGAGGCTGAGACCGCGTCGCGCATGCTCGGGTCACGTGACAGAGCAATGAAGCTTTTAAATTATGTCTTCGCTTAACAATTCTTAGCTGAAATCCTGTCAAACGAAAACTTTGCAAGTTGCCTTTAAAGTTTTATTGATACCTATACCAGGTATCAATATCTATCGGCAAGCTAACCAAAATTTATCCACTCCTAACCTACAAATTATACACTTAACAAGAAGTACTATCGATCGAACATATTAACAAATGTCTTTCAGCTGTCTATTAGTTAAATTCCGATGACGAGTCACTAGATTTAGCGATCAAGCTTTAAAACCATGTCCAAATGAAAAATTCTTGGGCACACGGGTTACAATAAAGTACTATCGATTGAAATAACAGTCAGCTCATTTTCGCTGGAATTTCCTGTACCAGGACCCAACCTTCGTCAACCAACCTCTACATCGCCATGCAGTCTGCGTTCGGGTCGCTTCGCCACTATTGCGGCAAGTAGATAGTCGTTAGCGTTATTTCGAAAGCTTTTCGGAACCACCCTCCACGGTGCCGACACCCGGACTCCGCGCTGTCGAGCGCTCTCTCCGCGTAATTATTCCCGCCGCGAAATGCAACAGAGAGCAGGTCGAGCTATCTCGGCGTCGTGTGTTCAGCGTGTCGAATCGATTCGATCGTGCCCGCGAAGAACGCGCACACGTCAAACACACACACAGCAGACAGACTCAGAGCCGCGAGAGACTTCCACGATCAGCTCCACCCGTCGAGCGGCCGTTGATTCACGCGCGTACCGCATATATTCCTGCCGATATTCCGATTTAGCAGCCACGCATGTGTGCACACCGAGAGGGAAGAAGTAGAAGGGAGGAGATAAAGGAAAGGAGAGAAAAACTTAAGTCCTTTCGCGAGCTGAAGTTAAAAACCAAAATGGACACTGGTTCACTCGTCGAGGAACACTTCCGCTCCGCCGGAAGATTATTCCGGCGGGCGTCTCGTTTTGTTCGCTGGAGGAGAGGCGCCGAGACGACCGCGTCACTCGCGTGGACTAGATAGCTTAAACGAGTAAATTCAACTAATTTTAAGCATACCGTTACCAATTACCAAGTATTACTAAGTTAATCCGCTTGCTGTGTGATCATGACGCATCCGAGATACGCATTCACACGCGCCTCACCCACGTGCATCGTAGACGAGCCGACACACGAACACACACAACAGCCACACACAAATCATTTCAGAGACACCGGATGCACGCACGTTGTCATTGCCAGCGAGCGCGCGCGCACATACGCCCCACGATTCGGTGTATTCTTCGAGGCGTGGGGAATGCCCGCGCTTCCCGTTGGATCGAAAATTTCGCTTACGGACGCGGGCGACACTTACCCCGGGGACGACCCGAGCTCTACGTGTTTTGTGGGGGAGAGTGTCGAGGAGAGGAGAGATTCGCGTGGATATAGTTAATTTGAACAGCGTGTAGAGCCGGAGCTTCGGGGATTGTTGGACGAGATTAGGGTATAGGCTGATTTGTGGTTGAATAATGGACACTGGATCATTTAAAAATTCGTTCTTCTTTGAATAATTGGAATTAGAGGGTGTTGATTATTGATTGAGATAAGGTAAAAGGATTTTTGTGGCGTATTGCGTTTGTAATAGTGGATATATTTGAAATGGTTGTTTATAAATATTGAAAATGGTAAGCTTTGGTTTAATTTGTTTCAAATATTTGTTATGTTAATATTGTGCTTGTTATATATTAGAGGGTTTACGTACAATTTGATTATTATCGTCGTTTCTTTATACCAGATTTAATGACACAGTACACCTTCTCTATAGTTAAACGGTTTGGGACTGGTAATGGGATTATAAAGAACAGTAGAGCATGTTTCTACGATCGCTTCATAGCTTGCTTTTTCTCGCTCAGTAATTACTCTCTTAAGCGGAATGGTAATGCGATTATAGAGGGGTTGAAATAGCTATACTGTTGGGAAGGAATACTGTGCGTTATAGAAAGCACTGGTATAGTCAATGTTATTTCTTATTTAAATACTAGAATTTGCTATATCGCATTAAAATATCTGTCTAAGACTCTTAACGATATATTTGGTTAAAAATGGTAAACTATTATGTCGTTTACATACTACACAATATAAAAATATCTAGTATTTTGAACAAAAATATTATTCCATATTAACTATATCCAATTTCTCTAATTATTTTGGAGAAAAATCCATTTTTATATATTTAATAATAATCATGCAATAATCGATATACGACATGCTACGAGAATGAACGTAGACCACAAATCAGCCTCATAAATCGATGATAAAGGTGCACAATTTACTCAAGAGCCGTTCGGGTCAAGTTTGTCGTTATTAAGAGGGGGAACGGAAAGTCATTATTTTCGCGTTGCATTATTTTCTACGTTTAACGAAGAACATTGTTGTCAGCCGCGCGAGAGCAATTCAGAGCAAAGAATCGGAATGTTGGCGCTGCTGTAATGACCGCGAGTCGAAAACCCAAGCCCGCGGTTACGTAAAGGAACAGGGCGCAAACTTGCGCAGCTGATGAAACAAGTAACAGTGGTTTTTCGCGGCCTGGTCGCTGCGCGTGAATCGATACGAGTGGCGCAGGACTGGCAAACCTTCACCCCTGAGATCGATGGGAAAAATTGATGCCTCAAGAAATTGGCGGCTCTTTTGACTCACACCCAATACACTCACTTCCACTGCTACCCATTTAACTGCATACAGAAAATTCAGACCACGGTGATGTCTCGAAACTTACGAGTAATCAGAGAGCTTTTGTAAGTTGACTGTAGATAATTAAATCGCGGATGTTTATGCGGAATCATGTGTTTATAAATCGAAAGTGTTACGCTGAGTTATAAATAATTACCATTCTCTTATTCGAAATTTTATATAATTTCGAGGTAATTTAAAATTGTTATTTTTATTTAACTACTTATTAATAACTTTCTATGCTTCTGATGATATTTTTATGAAGAGAATTTTGGTTCATGTATCAGGATAATATTTTCGATAATTCGCTAAAATACACGATTAGAATCAATGTGTAATTTACTATTCTTTAAGAAATTGGAATTTATTCTTAATGAAATTTACCTAAGTTACTTTGATCATATTATTTACTTGAGACGCATGAACATCCGCAGTCTGGTCGTTAACGATCAAAGAACATATGCATTTTCAAAATAATAATTCTTGATAACATAACCATACCTGATTATTGTCAAATGTCTAATGCTGTAATATTTTCTAAGCCTCGAACATCGATTTCTCTTCTTCAATCAGATAACACATCGTGTCACGTTTATTTCATTAATCACTTAATATACCGATCAAACGCCGAACGCTACTCGAAATTCGTTTGCAATGTTTAATGATTCTGAATGCAAGTGTACGTGTGTTTTAAAAATCAGCACCGAACGCAAGAAAGAAACAAAACGGAATGTAGAATTGCGAAAGCAGATGTTAGATTCCTATATATCGAATTACGTGCGAAATATTTCTAATTTTTCAAAATATTCAAGATTGTTTTTGTTCGAACGGTAGCAATTTAATTCTTGACCCGACGATAATAACGTTTCTATAGGAAATAATTTAATCGTAGCGTCGTAAAATTCATGAGAAAATCTCATTTTTTGCGATCTCCCGCCATTATGCACTTTGCGATTTACTTCACGTACAAACGAAAAAGAAGGAACACAGCACGAGAGACCACTCACATGCGTGCATTGCGTGTACACACGGGTTTGCTACACGTATTCATTGAGCGAACATGCGCGCACGTACACGTAAAGCATACATCTGAAATACACAACATTCACACAAACGCTCACACACATATACACATTGATAACCTATGGAAGGAAATAATAATTGAATTGTTTTTATGGATTAAGAACAAGTTGTCTGTGATCTACAATAATTAAAAGAATATTTAATAAGTATTAACATGATAAATGCATAATTGACATGTCGATAATGTCGAACGAATCGATTTAGGGATTAATAATAATAATAAATAATAATAATAACGGTAAAATGAAATGAGAAGGAAACAAATGAAACGAGAAAGGAAAGGGTGGACAAGATAATGGTCACTTATATCGGAGATTCTCACGATAAAGGTAGAGCAATACAATAGAAGACATGAATGGATCTAAATGGGAAAAAGGAGAAAAAAAAATGAAGAAACGATTAATCGCATTAACGACGTCACTGCAAAGGAATTCTAGAGAAGAGGTATACTATATAAATACATATATAAACATTACATAATAAATAGAGATTTACAATGGAGCACGCAACGTCTAAATATATAATCGCTGTTGTTAATCAATAATAATGCGCGATATGGAAATGGGAGTGAAAAATTGAGGGAAATCCAATGTGCGTGCTGCGTTCGAAGTACCGATTAAAATACAAAAAAAGATAAATAAATAAATTATATGAATAAATAAATAAATATATATATAAATAAATGAATAAATAAATAAATAAATAAATAAATATATATATATGGCACTTGACCGTCGCGGCTAAAAGTACATAGGATAGATAGATTTATAGAGGCGCAAAAAAACACCAAAAAATCGTTCCTTCCACCCGCTCCGGCCGTGTATTTGATTATCGATTTTAAATATATCGCATCTCATGTGAAGTCAAAGAAAAATGCTCTGTGAACTTGTACACGCACCTCAGAATGCAAGTAGTACGTCATTTTACCAATGCAAAGAGATACGAAATAAAGAAGTGGAAAAAAAACAGGAATGCGGAGGAGATGAGCGACAGAAAAAAAAGAATGGACAGATGAAGAACGAAGGATATAAAAAAAAAAATTGCCACAATCACCGAGTAATAAGTTGTTCAACGAGCGTTGCGAAAGATGTTCAAGATAATTTTTGTACAGTTTTGGCACACACGAGAACGTGCAATATCGTCGTCTTTATATTTATGTACAACATTCAATTATAAATTTTCGATATTATTACAAACTATGATCGATTTCGTGTGAAAGTGTATATGGCTTTTTCTGCGGTTAACAATAAAATGTTGTCAAAGCTTTTTCACGAGATATATATACATACATATTTCACTCAACCATTTGATTTATCTATTAATTCGATTCCCTTCCTTTTAACGAAATATTATTTCCCTATTACCATTGCGACATTACGTATTCCTCATTACTTCTTTTGGTAAGCTTTCATGAATCTAAGTTTGAAAACATTCTCGATAAGACAACCAATATAAAATAACGTTATTAGAGATTTCTGTTATTTCTTTATATTACTGAAATATAGAGTCATTCAATTAGATAATAATAATACATGTACTATAAATAAATATACTAGTCTTTCTAAGTTTGAACATCAAAAGTTTGTATATTATCATGCGTACTGCGCATCGTCAAGACAGTTGATAACATAGAATTCTATTAAAGTTACTGAAGATATCGGGGAATTTATTTTACCATCTACAAGAAATAGATAAACTGGACATTTAATGTCAATTTTTGTTGTACGGCAGGCCGGTTATGTGACCATCAAACCGTTATCATATAATTTAGAATCTTATTAACAGAGTATATATATAAATACAAATAAATGCCTGAATATTAAATTTGTCAGGCCATCAGACACGAAGTCCAAGTTATCTAGTTTACTCTGTCGGTACTAAAATGCGTCACTTATATCGTAAAAATTGTCCTTTGCCTCATCGTGCCATCCGTGACAAAATCCTGAAGCTTGCATCACGTATTAGAATAATTCATGATACGGACCACATGCAAGTATGTGAAAATGTAGACTTCGAACTATGATTTCATGTACCGGAAGTAGTTATAAAGTTATCAGTGTTATCATCTATGGTATACGTGTAATTAACAGCTGGTATTGTAGATAACTTATTTTCCCAAAGAAGAGTGTGTTTCGCATCTCGTAAACAATTTTTAACTTGTGCACTCCTTGTTAATACACATTTTTATTAATGGTACAAAAATTTAACAAAAGGAAATGGCTATTTCAAGATGTTATAACAATCGGGGTTACCATCTCTTCTTATATGATAACAACTGTCTTCATATCTTCGATATATACATGTTTATAAGATAGAGAAGTTTTATTAAGGGTTCATTGATTATTGAAAATTACTGTCACATTAATTAAAATTCATGGTCTCTACATTCTATGTAATATATCAATCCTTCCAATTTATTGTCTCTATTAAATTTATTAAATAATACGTCACAACACTCTGTGTCACTAAATTATTGATTATGATGCTTTCAATCCATACCACCCCGTTATTAAACATGAAAAATAATTGAAATAAAAATTCGTATACAACACCATCGTTAACGTACAACTAAAAAGTCACAACCACTTGTTTACAAAGTAACATAAACCGAACTCTCAGTTATCCAATTATTACAAAAACCAAAGAACTCGACCATAAGACTCTACAAAACAATCCCCTTGGCATACAATTTTCTTCACAATCATGTTCATCGGATATACTTTGCGATTGCCAACACGTAAAGAAATTTTCCCTTCGCCACAAGAACGCAATGACAGTTCCATAATTACAAAACAATCATTCACCTCGACCAATACCTAAAGAGTAAGACTTTGATTAAACCGAGCTAAGAACCTTCATCGCCGGCTTCGCTCGTCATTACACAGCAAGTCATGCATGGAAACAAAAATCATTACAAGCTGACCTCATTACCAGCCTCCATAGTCGTCATTGTAAACCGAGCACGAAATTTAACTACCCTCGAACTCAGGCCGCGTCGAATTTATTGAAATTGTATATCGCGTTCTGCGCGGTCCGCTGTCGAATACGTTAGCGCCTCACCCCCGTTCGCCACCCGCTGAAATCTACTTTATTAACATCGCCGAACGGGAATGCGAAATATTATATCGGATTTCGGCGGATCCGAATTATACATTAATTATCGTTTAGTATCGATCGATCGGGTTTCCTCTCGCCAGTCTTTCCGGCTCCGAGCGTGACCGTAACAAAACGCTCGACAGATAAGCAGTACGGGTATATACTTACCTACATACATATGTGACCGACACGAGAGTAACAGGCGTTGAATTTCATCTTTTCGCAATAAATCCGCGTCTCCGCTCGAGAATCCCGAACAGCTCGCGACGAAAGTTTCCGCGGCCCGGAAGTTCGCGACGCCTACACGCGTATTTAAAAGTCAGATACAACGCGGGCAGTGCGTAACATCGCTGCTTGAAATAACATAAAAGTTCTGGCAACATTGGCGTTCCGTGCTTCTCTTTTCTTCGTTCTTCCTTTTTCTTCTACTATTTTTTCCCCTCGTGCTGCATTCCCCCCTCATCACACTTCTCCTGTCTCCTCGAAACTTCTGTAAACTTGCTGAGAAGTGGAGACTATGAAATACACGCTTCCTTTCCCCGTTGGCCCTTCAGCTTTCGGTGTTTCCCGCGTTATTACAAGGGAATGAAGCCTTTCGCTGAAAGTGAAGACTTTAAGTAGAAATTCTTTCGGTGTCCGCGTTTCCGCGACCTAATCATAACAGAATAATCCGAATACCGCTGTAATGTTTCCTCGAACTTGTTAAGTCCTTGCTTTATAATATCGTATCAGACTCATGACGAAGATTTCAAATAGAATCTGATAAATGTAAACGGATACTAGCTTATTACATGGACCATCTTTATTATGACACATTATTAAGATTTTATTATTATTATTATTATTTCTATAATTATTAATATTTTATTTCTCAAAAATAAAGATAGTTCATATAATATGTAAGTACCCATAAATATCAGTCAATTTTTTTCAGTTCATATTAGATGTTATTACAGGTTATTATGCTTTACAAAAAATGTAGATGTAGATTAAGCTTGGAATTCTTCTCCCTCCTCTAGTACATTATTAATTATTATTAAGTATCAATTATGGTCGAGAAATAAATCAGAGGGCAAGGGGTCAACCGAACTTCGCTAAATTTCACGAGACAAATGTTTCAGTTCAGTTAAGAGAATCCTCGGGTGGAGGAACCGTGATGTTTTGTACGGTGATTAATTTTGTGTTTTGAGTGAATGATGTTTTTAATGCTTCGCGATTTCTCTCTTTCCGTTTTATTAATTGGAAGTAATCTTTTGACGCCTTTTTTCGCATTTCGGTAATGTCACCACGAACCATATTATTTCAGAATTCTTTGCGAACCGGGCAAGTTCAATGTACACAATTAAAATATATTAAATTAGAATCACGGTACTGTCGGTGGCACGCAATTTAATTTTAATTTTTAATTATATCGTGTGCAGAAGTTAATATAATCGAATTCCTATTTGAGTTTTGCGCGTGAGCATACATTTTAAAATCGAGTTAATTATTTTCTATTTGAAGTACGAATTTTACACAATTTTGTAGATTTAATAATATTATTTAAATCGCCGGTCTGTACGTAATTATAAGATACGGGGACTAGTTACAGATGCATGCGTACCCGATTTTAATTAATTTCGTTTCGATCCTTCGTTTGAATTACATATTATCTTTGTTGTTACTGTTCATTTTATTTCTTTTACATACATTATAATCTTTAATCATCTGCTTCACATATTCAGTCTGTTAAAAGGAATAACACAACTTCGTATTCGCAATGCACCGTTGCACGGTGCGGAAAAGATTCTTTCATATGAAAATATGTCCCTTTGTCGCCGTGCAATTTCCACTAATACTAAATAGGAGAAAAGATATAACTAATTCTAATTTCCTAAATCGCCTTACGTAAAATCAAAACGATAATGAATATTCTTTTATACAGCAATGTCATTTATATTGTACTTCACACAATTAAAAATAATTGATCCTTCAACATACTCGAAAATAGAAAGAATGCAATGAAAGAATAAGATGATTTAAAATTCCATGTATCTTCGAAATAATACAATCAATCTTCACAGAATGATACCTACTATATAGCTGATGTATACATACATTTGTAAGAAAATGTGCACGTGCATATTATAAGGATGGTACGTGCGTGCGCGCGCATGGGTTCACGTGCGTGAATGCGTTGTATATTCGTAGAGGGAGACTGCTCTGCGATGCTGCGTTGTTTTTGAACGAACGACGAAAAAGAAAGAAAGGAAGGTGCAAAGGCAGTTGGTGATGAGCGTTTCTATGGAAATGAATTTTCTGTTGACGACGGAATAAATTATTATTAATCAAATAAATCCTTATATATTAATCAATACATTTTTACACTACAATAAACTATGTATACCCTAAAATTGTAAATTGAATGGCTATTTTTATATATAGGTAAATAAAATAAAAAAATTTACTCATGACACCAACATTCACGTGAAATCTAAACGAACACATACTTGAAAAATTCCTTAAGAAATTACAAACAAGTTCCACTATTTGTTCAATTTTTCCAGTCTCAAATTTGTGTCACGATCTTCCCCCTCCATTACTAACCATCTTAAATATCCATCTGCTTTATTGAAAACACCCTATACACCCGCAACACCCCATACAAATTATTCTTCCTCCATTATTAACTATCTCAAACGTCCATCTACTCCATTGGGGATACCCTATATACCCGCAACACCCCATAAAAATTATTCCTCCTCCATTATTAGTTATCTCAAACATCCATCTACTCCATTGGGGGCACTCTATGCACTCACAACAGCCTATCAAAATTATCCCGTATTCAGACACGATACACAGTTCCCATCTAAAAGTCTGGTTTCGGTGGGTATCAGCAAACTTTTGGGAAAACAAGTTTCCCCGGGCATTAATTCCATCTCTCAACCCATGAATTTTTCATAGAGAGTTTCCCCACGTGGTGGGAAGACGGTATTCGATATCCGTCATCAAATTGTTCAATGGCTGATTAAATTTCAAGCCAACCGGCTGACCGAGAGATCCGCCAATGTGGGTTAGGACCGGCAAATAGGTGGCGAAAGTCGGACTTAAGGGGGATGCGACCCACCCCCTCACGCTCGTCGTGCGAAGGACCGAAAATTAACTACTTCCGCGTCACGTTTTATCGTCCGGTTACAGTAGTGCCTCGATAAGAAACGCATTTTTGCCCCGGTAACAAATGTAAAGGTTTATCCCCACCATTTTTCAGAACTGTTTCAACTTGAGCAATTGTGTACAGTATCAAATGGTAATGCTTAGATTTTTATGCAGGTTTTCATGCATTTTAAGGAAATTTGAGAGTGCAAAATTGCACAAAATGCAGACAATACGAAAACATATATAAAATATCCAAAGTGCCTTTTATAGTATGTATTACGAAAAACTATTTTCCATTCTTTTTTAATTTTTCTAGTGAAAAGAAAATTGAATTTATGTAAAATCACTCAGGTTTATGCAAGTTATGATCTAAAAGTTCGGGATCATCAGGTCTCACTTTAGGCACAGAAATTTGGAAATATTATCTTGCTTATTCCACAAGCCCTAAGTTTCCTTTATTCATTTAAATTACTTTTTATTTCATGAAAACATGTTTCTTATCATCTAATAACTAACATCTAATAACAAACTCCCACTAGACCTTCGAAAAGACAGCAATATAAAAATCCCATAAAACCGGAAAGAATGCAATAGAATGGACTATAATTCAATAACACGACGCAAAATATTGCATATCCACCGGTCATTAATCAAACGAAGGAAACTTTTGGGGCCATTTAATACATCAAATTTCGAGTTACAAATGTGATGGGGGTGGTGGAACAGGAGTGAGGTCGGAAGGTCCTGAAGGGATATCGTGGTGCGAGCTGCATTGTACACAGTTTTTTCCTTACGCTGCATGTTTTGCACTGCCGGAAATAATCAGTTCGATGGCTGGCGTTAAATGGCCCAGGAGTCCACGCAACGAGGAACGACGGCCATTGTGGAATCGATAATATGACGATTTACGGGCTGGATAAATAGCCGACGAGCCGGACCGCGCGTGTATTCGGCTAACGAAAAACGGAAGGGGGCAGGTGAACGTAAAATCAATGTGTACGATAAAAACGATATTAAAATGAAATACACGGCTGTAAATACTCGCGGCGACACGGAGGCTTCGGTGCAGTTAGTTTCGAAATCATTATTAGAGACCCAGCTCTCCGCGTGAATTCAAATTTCTCGAGATTATCTCGACGATCTCCATCTCTTTCCTACTTTGTTTTTTTCCTGCTGCCCCGGCGGCGACAGGGTTTAAATATCGCGGGTTTTGATATTCGCAACTGTTAACTAGGTCACGTTTCGAACCACCGATGCTCGTATAAGCGCAGTTTAAGCCGGCTAAGAAGAATCTTCGGGTAAATGAATAGAAAAGCGTAAAATCGTCGGCAGTTGGGTCAAGTTCAAATGCCGAGTTAAATCGCGTTTCACAGTTAACAGGTTAATATTCCCACGAATCTGTGAATAGAAATTTAGCTGTTGAGCACAGTCGCGTGAAATACCTTCCTTTCATTTAAATATGGTCTTCGAATGTAATTTTCAATTATTCACACGTCGTTTTAGTTAACTGTGCTAATACAGCGTAGCTGTGAAATGGACTTGTACCTCGATTATTTAAGAATTACTGGAATGTAACGTTGATTACGAAAATTTGATTGCTGTAAGATTTTTATTCGTAACACAAGCTTGATTTAAATGTAATGATTAAATCATTTCTCATCATGCGAAATAACGAGAATATTTGGGCTGAGCAAATCGCGCGTTCTGTACGATAAACAAGAATTACTCTTTTCCATGGAATGCTTCGAGAATATACAAACAAAATGAAAATCCCGTTAAATCATTCATTATTTCATTCCTCATTAAATCCGCCGCCTTCCCTCGCTTGCACAGGCGCATGCAATATAAACACATAACAACCGAGGACTAGGTATCACTTTAATCTCTGCTCCATTACAAAGCGGAATTTACTTTTACGATATTCGTATTCCGTGCGCCTTCTTCATCGAAATGCTCGGCTTCGACCGAAGAGTGAGCGTGACTCCTTTTCATTCTTAACGGTTCAGAATTTTTTATTAATACAGCGGAAGCTCCAGGAAATCTAAATAATTCAGAAAAGCTGTTAAGGACACAAGTAAGACAGACATTTATTACACGATTTATTACACTTCGTCATATATTACATTTCTACGTCAATGTCAACGATATAAAGTAAACGTTCATTAAAACCAATTAAAATATAATAAAAATGCGTCATATTATCGTAAATAAAATTAGACAAAAAATAAAGATTAACGATCCCAACGAACGTGGACGTAAACTCAGTGTATCAGCAACAAATACTAGACCAAAAAACGAAAAACCATTACCACCTTTTATAATCCGGATGGACCAAAACTCCGGATCAAAGAGATCCGGCTAAACAGTGTTCCCCCGTACTCTATACATCACCCGTGAAACAACAGAATATTGGGAAACTCCGTGAAAGCATTAACGGAACCTTCAATACAATAAAACGAAAAACGTAATTCAAACCGCAGCAACTATAATCAACAGAAACCAGAACAAAATTCGTTATATTTCCTAACGGAGCCTTGCGACTGTTAAAGGTTAAATGAACGAACGACCGAAAGCTGGTCATCGAATTTTTAGTCGCCGTTGGCTAACTCAGTAGCCAAGGAAAAGGAGAAGCGTCGTTCGCGGCGTGTATCGGGCGTGGATGCGGGTCAGAGGGAAACATTTTTAGCAAGGGTGAATGCGAGCGGTTCAGCCCGGCCTCCAGAATCGTCGAAATAATTTATAGACGGTCTTCGCGGTAAACCCGAATTCCGGGGCAGCGCTCGCGTCTAGAGTACACAGGTACTGCGAACTGATTTGATTCACTTTACACTTAACAAATTAACGGCGTTGATTCACTGCTTTGTGGGAGAGCTTTCAACATAGGATTTCCAGATACTAGGTTACGCAAGCTCAGCATACGGCAACGTGTGTCTCCGCCCCTACCCCCTTTCGCGTATCCTCTAACCCTCTCTTCCGCCATCCTTCTCTCTGTCGTTGCTCCCTATCTTTCTCTGTTTCTCTCTGTCGTTGCTCTCTGTCTTTCTCCGTCTATCTCTGTCTCTCTCCTCAATTCCCCCTATTTCCACGGTCCCGCGATACTGCTCTGTCTCTCTCATTCCGTTCGCAAGTATGCGTGAATTAATTACGAGGCCCTCTCATTTGCGTCAGTTATTATGAACTTCACCGTAAGACCATTACTGAATTACCGGGGAAAGTCTGAAGAGGCTTGGGCGTCGTCGACTGGTGCGCCCCGATGCGCGTCGCATCTCGTGCGCGACGAAAACGAGAATGCATCTGTAAACAGTGGGGTCAGACCTCCTGTTTCTCCCTCTTCTCTTCTTTTTTTTTTTAAAGATCTAGGGAGTCTGCGATCTCCCAGCCGCCAGGAGCATATTCTCGATTCGATGCACCGAGAATGCATGATTTTTGAGAACTTTCTGTTTGAATTGAAGAAGCATAATAAATGATTTTACCGTTCGCTCTGTTATTTAGACCGTTTTGAGTATGGCGAATGTGGAATGCGGAGAAATCGATATGTTTGTAGTAACTGGTGAACGTGATTCAACGGAAAGGTGGATATTTGGAATATCTATTTTCGTAGATTATTGTATAGATACTAAAATAATAGAAGAATTTGTTGAAATAGTGAATGAATTCATTGCAAGATTATTGTACCTTTGACAAGAATGTCGAAAGTTTTTTCAGCGAAATTCGTATCAATCGAATAGAGAAACTGGAAGAATTATTTAATTATGGAACGTACATTGGCGGTCCCAGTAAAAGCTGAAATGATCTTTCCTGTAATAATTACAAATTACTGGCCCGTAAGTGGAAATTTCGAATATTACTTCGTGATCACTGATTAACCAACGGTGTTGATAATTAAATCGGTGATTATTTTTAGAAATTAATTAATGAACGCAATTCCAAATGCAATTAGAAGCGGTTATCTTCATCCGCGCGCATTGATTAGTCGCGGTCGGCTCAAATAAAAGTCATCGAAATAATCAATTGATGTCGAACTTTGTGTATTGTCCACGACAGACGAACGAAGAAAACGCGGTCTAATGGGTTAGCGTAACGCGAGGTTTGAAAAACTGTCGATCGATCGCGACATTTGCCGACTCTGTCCGGATATTTGTTTCCATCGGGATATCTCCTGCTTAAAGTGTTTACGAGAGAACGTATATCGCGTTTAAGGCCGCCGTTAGATTTTACGCGAGCCACGGTTTACGTGTTCAACCGGTTGGTAGATTTATTCCCTTCGAATTGAGTGTAATCGGTCAAAACTTCCGGGCGATGTTTTAAAAAAGATCAGGTCGAACAAATCGAACTTCCAGAACGTGACACCGCTATGCGAAAATACGATTTTAGTGGAATTTCTTCGAAAGATTGCGGATCGATACTTCTCCGTGTATAAAGAAAATTAAAGTGTATTGGAAGCTATTACTAAAAGTGGAGAAACTTAAAAATAACAAGTCTCGAATTATTAATTTAATCGGTTTCTGAGGCTGAAATGGTACTTTCCAAATGAATAGTATCAATCTTTAAAGAAGCTATAGTTAGATAGTTGTCTGCCTTTCTTCCTAATTATATAATCACTTGAGCAACTCAGAATTTAAATAATCGTAAATATCCAACGAATGTCGGCTTTTAAGTCGTTTAGAACAAGTTTCAAATCCATCTACTTAAAAATTCAATACTTCATTTCTCTCGACAAGATTCAACACTGCAGCACATTCTCGAAATTTCATTTTCAAAAATAGCTATTTAATCGTCATTCAGCAATTACTTTGCAATGCACCTTTTTAGCCAGTACAATTGTTCCAATTGTTACAATTAAAGTTCTATTTCCAGAATGGAACCGCCAAAACGAAATTTACATTTAACCATGAATAGTAGACTAACCTTTAAAACTGAAGTTACTCTTCATCCGTTTAATTAGAGTATACATTACCCATACACGTTCCCGTGCAGTTACAAGTTGGCCGTCCATTCCAAGAATTTTTCGCAATTAAAAAACAGAGGCGCGAACGGACTCGTCAATTTAGAGTTTAGCGTCCCGAACCCGATTTTCCGGGTTCCTGGGGAACGCGCACCCTGACCTGATTCCGTTTTCGAATCTATTTTGAAATCTTGCCACAGCGCTCGGGGGATGCTCGCGTGTCTGCTGCGCTAATGAACCGTGGGCAAGGAGGCATGGCCACGTACAGGCGCATTCAATTTTATCGCTCTTAATGACGCACGATGCGCCGAATTTAAAAGGCACTTACCGTTTCCGAAATCGTGGTTTACAACTTTCGTTAAAGAATTCCACGCGAACCAGACGAATCTTAATTAAATCGGTACTTCATACGTTACCCACTTACATGATGCAATCATAATCGCAAGATAATAATTAGGAATAAATAAATCCGTATAGGATAGGCCATGGCGAATCGAATGAAAATAACAATCCACCACATTTGCTGTACCACAAATTCTATTTCTCGCTTGTTGTTCCTTATTTGCGAAAGAAAAATTTAAAAATTATTTTCCCAATTTTTATTGTTAATGTTGAAATATTTTTCTTCCATTACCATCAAATGGAATCTGTGATTCACCTGGGTCTATCTTACCTTATTATTTTAACCATAAACAAATAAAATCATGGCTTATCTTTTTAACCACGTATTCGATCTTTCAGATTTAGTGCCCGTTGTGACGTTCGAATTATCCGTCATCTTGAACGTAAGATGTACAATTAAAAACTTGTTTTATCGATATTGAACGCTATCGACTTCGATACTTATTGTATCGATTATTTATTATTCAGTATGTATTATTGAAATAATTTATTATGTTATTATACATATTAATACATACAATGGCACGGATATAGAAATTACTGACTCACAATATTGCTATTATTACCATTTGTCAAACAAATCTGTTGCACAAAGTCGAAGATGTAAAACAAAATTAATTCTGCAACGGCAGTATTGAAATATTCGGTTGCACGTGGAAGTGGATGCTCACTGATTAGTATATTTATTATTTATCGTTGCCGGTAATTGCGAAAACAAACAATAATCGGATTTCTACATACATAGCATTATAGTCGCGTTGTCTGTATTTGACAATGAGATTATAGAAAGCAGCGCCATCGATTGTCCCTCGATTAATATTCAATCGTAAATCAAGTCCGAGATACTCACGATGCTTTTTCAGTGTTATTATCGGAGCCTGCGGAGGAATTTTTTTTGTACGTTGCGAACAAAGGGAAGTAATAATCAAAGATATGAAACATGCAGAATGTGTAAGCGGATTGATAAATGTATTCCATTATAACGGAAACAGAAAAACGACTGTGTTCCCATACGTTTCAGAATGCGGCTCATCGTTTCGTATTCGAATTCACGTTCCGTCACGATTTTTAATTGTTACTTGATTATTAAAACCGCCGCGATATTATTTGCATCGAACGGCTAATAATTTGTTTCACTATAATAACAATATCAAAATATACATATAATAATAATATAATATATTTAGATAGTATAATATATACAAATAGAACTTCGGTTTCGAATATCATTGCACGGGAAATTGATGATCCACTCTTTTTATCAAAATGTTGGTCAACGTGAAGCCTTAACACTAAAACCACTGAGCAATTAAATTGAGCTTTTGAAATTTCTCTATAGCAACTCCAAGAGTGCATCTGTTGAGACTTCAATTGATTTACAATTCAATTTGCGTGGTGCTAAATCAATTTCTTCAGTAATTCCTCAGAAAGGGAGAGAGAGAAACGTTTGGTATCTTTTCAATAATTCTAAAAAAAGACATCAGGAATGGTAGACATCACTTTTACCCGTCTGGTAGTTTTAATGTTAAGCTTGACGTCTGTCAAAAATTATGTATAGAAAACGATGGAAAAATCGAATAAACGGAAACTTCGTCACGAAAATCGCGAACGAACTGAATAGATAAAGTCTCTAAAAGAAGAAACGTGAGATTTTTCCCGCTCGTAAAAGCGACGTTTGCTATTCAATTTCATTCGGATTTATGAGACCCGATGTTTGCCTGATTTCGACGCAAGATAAATTTATTAAGATTTCAGACTGTTAATGCTTCGCCCATAAATAAACAAGCCATACCAAATACCTAAACTAACAAATATATATCTACATTCGCGAATGGAACAGTCGGGGGATTTCGGTTTACACAGAATCGCAACAGGAAACGCACGCAAAGTAGATTATTCCTTTCTTAGCGCGACGGTGAATACGAAACAACGCTACCTCGCGCGCGGATTAAACTGCAAAAGCAGCAACATTTTTTAAAGAACCATACATCTCCTTAACGAATATTATAAACAAAATGCGCATCTGGTAGGGGAGACGTAAAAAACAAAAAAACCAAGTCCGCTCATGACACCGCATACTTCGCGAGCACTAAATAAACTCGGAAGTAATTTTTCATCCGCCATATTCCACCAGGGGCTTAGTAATATCAGTTTGTCGTAGCTTTCTGTTATTACAGAGCCCTCTAAAAAGTTAACAGCCCCGACACTCGTAAGTGGAAACCGGCCGGAGTGGGGGGAGAGCACCTCGCGCACGGGAACGTTTTACATTAAAAAATGTAAATTTCTCCGGCGCGATCGTGATCTATAAACCGGGCGTAAAACGGGAAACGGTCCCAGATAACAATTACGTCACGAATAAATCCCCTTATCTCGGGCCGCGTTACAGTGTCGTGAATAGGGGACCGGGCCGAACGACGCCGCGTCTCGTTCATAGACCTAATAACACGTCAGCAAACAAAGTCCGCGGGAAGAAAACGTTTCGGAGCGTGGTCGCATTAGTCACGGAGAACGAATTATTAATACGGTTGGTGCATCTGAAAGACAGATACATAATTCTCCCGGCAGCAGCATCCCGAACATTTATGGAGACTCTCGTCTCCCACCCGGTGCTATTCCTCTCTCGTCCTCCTTCCATCCTCTCTCCGCCCCCTCGCTCCTCCCGTCCTTCGCAACCCCTCTTTTCATTTTGAAATTTTCATCCTATATAAGCTCGCGGAGGAAACTTACGCTTTTCGAGTGCGGAACTCTCGTTAGAGAGGTCGACGAATGGATCAGGAGCACTGAAACGGAACGGAGTTATGAACCGATCGAGGATCACCCCCGCCGTCCTTATTATTTATTCACTATCGGCACATATATCTGTACGCTGCCTGCGCTTGAATATTTTATAGAAACCATCGCCGGTGTCGGCGCGGCTGCTCCGCGTTACCCGTCGGATGCCCCGGGAACCTCCGACGCGGCGCGGCACCGTTGACGATCGGGCGAATCGTAAAATCGATGAGGAACCGTCGAAGGCGTTGAAGGAGACCCTTTTACCGGATTGGCAAAACCGCGATCGCTGCTGAAAGAAAAGTACACTGACGTCACCCCGCGCACCTCACCGCTTCCAATCCAGCCCCTTGAACCGTTGGCAGCCCCTTCCACCGACGATTCCAGCCAGACCGGCCTCGGGGTTGTTACACGGACTTCTTTGGGCTGCCGTGACCCGTCGAATCAACCTTCTTAATTAACGAACGATTTTTGCGTTGGGGGCCGAATGAAAAGGGAGCCTCGGCCGGCGAGGCGGACATTTATAAAATCGATGGGATTCACGTGAAAGGAATCACGGGGACTGACTTCCTCTTAATTTCGCAGATTAGCCGTTCAACTTCTTGCTTTTCCTGTACGAGCTGACTTTAAACAAGCAACCGGATGGGTCCGTCTGTATTTCGCCGTCTATCTCGCCGACGTCTTACCCCCGTTGAAGCGATCAGTTCCAAGGGAACCGCGAGGTCGCGGTGATTAAAACCGCGATTACTCGTCCCGCTGACGGAGGAGTTCCCTCGAAATATCGCAACGATACATCTACATCCTTCTTTCTCCTTTCCACCCAGGGAAATAGGCGTGAATCACGGCCACCGCGCCGCGGCCCGTTCCGCCGTTTCTCATCGAGGACATCCATCCTCGTCAGCGGGACGAATCCCGTTATCCTCCGCGCACAATTATCGAAATTCCCTGCGCAATTTTTTTAAAACCTCCACCCACCACCCTGCTCACCTACATCTCTAACCGGCTTCCTCCCGCGGCACCGCGCGGACCAAGGCAACCCCGGTTCCCATCCATCATCATTATCCGTCATCTGGGAAATCCCCGTCGCAGCGTCGAGCACGCGGCGCACGGGTACAGTTTCGGCGCGCGGACCGGTAGATCGAAGAGTAACCGGGTAGGGGATTGGATGGACGCCGATTCGAAGCGGGAAGATTTTCAATCGCGCGGACATTCCATCAACCTCGAACGCATCCCTCGGCCTGCAGGTGTGGACATCGGCCGCGAGTAAAACGGTTTCGCTCCTCTCCTTCAACCTCATTGTTCCTCCGCCGTTCCCACTCCCTCGCGTCCCTTCTCCTTCTTCCGACAGCCGCCCCTTTTCCACCCTCGATGTCCCTCTCGGTCTATTCACCAAGTCGCCTCTCTCTCCTCTGCTCCCCCTCTTCTCTTCTCTTCGTCTAGCATCGAAAGTGGACACATGCTTGGCCCTAGTCACCGTCCCTACGAATTCCAGGGATCAATGCGTCGGTGCACCAAAACGCCTGCGCCACCCCCTTCAACCCCACCACACCCACCCAGGCCGCTTAGCGGAGAAGCAGCAGCAGCAGCAGCAACGGCGGCAGCAGCACCAGCGACTAGCTTCCGCCGGCACGAATGTACATCGGAATCGCCGTCGGCAGACAGCTACCAGCAGTAGCAACGATAGCCGAGCACGATTGTAGACCGTCGAATGGTAGTGGTAACGATGGCGGTAGTAGCGCTTCTGACAAACACCATAGTATATACAACCCCTTCCCTCGACGGTGTACGTGTATACATACGCACATGCACCGGTCCTCGTTCCGCGTAAATCCTAAAGTACGTAGACCCTACGGAGGCCCAGTGTCAGAGTACTGGTGCATGCCGGCTGGTGGTGCCGCTTCCTAGCCGTGTACGCGTAGAATCTTCTCCTCCCAACGTAGGAGGCAGGCGACCGGCCCTCCTCTGAACTCCCTCGCCCGCGTATCCCCCTTTTTCCCCCACTCTTCGCTCCAAGAGGGAACGACGGAAAGGGAGGACAGACAGAAAGAGCAAGAGAGAGGTATCCGGTGTCTCCTTCTTGCTCAAGCAGCAGCAGCAGCAGCAGCAGCAGACAGCAGCAGCAGCAGTAGCAGCATCGAGGAGAGAGCTGGTTTTCCGTCGGCTACACATCGCGCGTATATAGGCTGCCAGCGGGACGAAGAGGGCGCTAACAACCCCCCACCGCGACGTGCGCGGCGCTCGAGCCTCGGAGAATCCGAGAGCGGTTCGCGCCTGTGCAATTCGCGCGGGGGTGGCAAGGGACCGAAAATCGAGGTGAAAGGAAACTCCGCGGATCCGGCCTAAGGGTCTCTCCTAGGGCTGGTGCGTATATCGGTTCCAGCGAGAATTTTCGTTCCCGTGTCCCGTGACCGCGCGCGTTACGACCGACCCCTCTGTATTCTCTCCGTGTACGTCTCTGTGTGTATCTGTGCCACTCCGTGTGCCTCTGCCCGACGCCCCGTGCGCGTCAGCGGCCAGGATCGAGCAGAGTTCGGACGCCGTGTAGGCCGCAGGATCGAATCGCGCGCGACCGTCGTTTCCGCTTCTGTGGCAGCCGTTTGAGAGACGGTGGACACGCTCGCGCGACGGCGTAAACACGCGTATACGCGTACACGCACGGAAGAGAGGAAGAGAGAGAAAGAGGAGGAGAGATAAAGAGACACTGGGAAGGAGCGGGAGAGGGAGAGAGGAAGACAGCGGACAGAGAGTGCACCGTATGCACGGTGGTTTTCGGTGACACATCACGACAAATCTGAGGATACATATATACGTTCTTTTTTTCGACTGTGTCGCGAGCCGCATCGTTCGAGCTACCCCAGCGAGAGTGGTGGTTCTCTGTTGTGCGCGCGCGACCCAAGAAACCGTCCAGGCACCTGCATGAACAACACCGAGGGATATAGGACTAATTTGAAGCGAAGAAACTGATTCCGTTTGAACCGTCTCGAAGACGACCACGACGACTCGGCTCGTTTCGATCCGCCGCTGCTGCCGCTACCGCTACTGCTGCTGCTGGTGCTGCTGGTGCTGCTGGTGCTGCTGGTTTCTTCCTCTCGCGTGACACACTTTTGTCGCGAGAGAACAGAAACTCTCTTGCCTCCTCGCGCGCTCCCTACCTTGCCACTCTCCCTTCTCGCGAGAGAGGGAACCTTCTTCGGACTGATTCCAATCCTGACACATCGCTGTCTTCTCCCCGTGTCTCCCTACCCCCGGTGCGTGAACGCGAAGTGAGAGTTTTACTGTGTACCGTGAGTGGTGATATCAGTGAAGAGTTTTCATCGGTGTCTGACTGAGAAGGGAGCCCCTTCGTCGAGGAATCGAAAAGGGTTCGCAGGGAAACCTTGCTCGGTGACTGGTTTGGACGTGATTTCGAGACGTGGTCGCGTGCGTCCGCGAAGTAACTGGGATTCTCGATTGAACAGCGGCTGCCAGGCGACCCGTAGTGGATATAACGTGCACGGGGTATCATGTATCCCCCGATCGCGGCCCTCCTTTGAGGGTTGAGAATCCGGCGATCCTCTATCGCGTCGGTCGGTCGGTCGGTCGGTCGGTCGCCCGTCCGTCGTGTGTGTCACGTCCCGTTCAAACGGCGGCGGTGTGTAATTGTGCGCTGGAACTAGATACCGGGCTCGTCACCTCGAGGATCACCGGAGTTCGGCGGCCGAGAGCTGGTCCCGTTGAGGGCTAACCGTGTACCACATATCCGCGCTGAAAGTGAGTCCCTATCGCACGTTACGAGATATGCACTTTCTCAACGCTTCACCTCGCCCAGTTGCTAGCTGAGTCCTCGCCACGGCTACGCGGCGCGGCTCGTCTCGCCGTGTCACCCTTGGTTGTCCTGCCGAACCTCGTCCCGTTACACGCGGGCACCATAGACGTGAATCTAGTTTCTTAAAACGTAATCCTTCGAATATTTTGAGTATACGTTTGGAATATGAAAACAATTATCGCTGACAAAATTTCCTTTTTCTTCTGCTTTGAAAATAGTGTTTTTTGAACATCGATTATTTTGAGTCTCCATTTCCGAATATTCTATTGGAGAACCGATGAGGATGGCTTGTGATATTCACGTTTTGATGAACGTTATCTACCACAGCGACATTTCGTGCACGTTATTGGACATGTTGTGCGCGCTTGTAGCGGGTCAAAGGGTCGATCGGCGTTTGGAGAACGATTTTTAAAGAGCGGCCAGCGAAACGACGTTAAGCAATGTCGGTTAATGGCGTTCCGGAGTAAGACGGGATAAATCCAATTTGCCCGTTTCGACGAGACGCTTTGTCGCAGCGAATATCCCGAAGGAGGTTCAGCTGTGTTGACTGGCCTGCAGCGGGTTCGATCAACAAAGCGAAACCTTATTCCGCGGCGCGCGGAACCCTGTGTGTCAGCGGATGATAATGCGTTTATCTGCGCGCCTAGGCCGTTCGTGTAAGGCTTTCGCGATCGCGTCGATGCTCCTGTTTTTTTCCCTCCCATCCCTTTTTTTCTTCTTTTTCTTCTTTCAGCCAATTATCCGCGAAACATTTCAATCGGAAACGCGGAGCGGTGACTTTCTTGTTCTGCACGGCCGTTAAGCCAACCGATCAATCAACGGACAATCCGGACTGTCGTGTTATACGCGCACGGGAAGACGTACGATAACAAAGGTTATTCTGGACGATGACTCACCCGCCTGACGAATGAGATTTCATTGACAATCAAACCGTCTCTCGTAATTAGATCGCGGGCTTTACGCGTTCGCGGAGCTCGTAGCGAGGGTTTAATCAATTTTTCATCTTACTCGGCGAGCGGACCGGAACCTCGTGCACCGTTGATTAATTTGAATTACCAAGGAAAATTGGGAAATTTCTGTTATCGTGTACATCGGCGCACTCCGCGTGATACTTCGGCGTTCGCTTTTGTTTGATTTACGTCGAATCGAGCCTGGATTTAACTTAACGCGTTAACGGTTCGCGTTTTCGCTGGTTGGATAATATCCCGTTGAAATATGATTCAGTTTTCCATGTTACAACTGAACACGTTCGTTTATTTGGATTTATGTTATTGTTGTCCGAAACATTATGCCATTATTTTTTAAACGGAGTGCGCCGGAGATTTTCATGCGAATTTCGTCGGTGCATTGCATGATCAGTAATCCGTAGATCATTTATTACGAGATTATGAGGTAAATATGGAACGTGATGGAAATGTTGTGACCATCTTCATATTTCAATGTGTCACACGCTATTATTGATGTACGTTTGATGTACGCGTAATATGGGGTTTATTCTAGAATCTCGTTGCGATATTATTTAATTTTGTCATATGCTCTACCGACCTTCTTATTTTTATTGTGCTGAACCAGAAAGAACTCTATCGCCATACTTTTATTACAATTATGTTTCATACCTATATTATAATCCTTCAATGAAGTATTTAGGATCTCTAGTTACATTTCGATTTTATCCTTAGACGTAGAACAGATTATCGTAAGTTTGTACGGAAACCTGTAGAACACCTTATACACAGCTGTGCATAGAGATTGTAAAGTATAATTGCATAGGAAACTTTCGACCTTCGATGTAAGTAGATTATGGTGTCTGTGTAAAGTCACATCTTCGTATTTCGGTTACGAAAAGACAGAATCGATCAAACACCCATTTCTTCTCACGATCCCTACAGCATCTTGCTGAAATCTTTACTAAAACATAAATATATTTTAGATTGGTTAATTGAAGTATAAATATCCTGCACAATTATTAAATAAAAAATGAAAATAACAGTTACTTTAAACTAAATTAAATTTCACAAGAATACCTAGACCCATTTTATTAACCAAGCATAGATATTAATGAAAGTGTAGCTTCAGAATTCTGTCGCAGCATAAATAATTAAGCGACGTAGCAAAAATTCACCGAATCATTTTTAACCGTAACCCAATTAACCCAAAAATGAACAAATAATTTATTTATATTGTGGTCAATCATCAACCGTCAACTTGCAAAATTCATGCGATAACCTACTCCAGCTGGTTCAGCGCAAACTGACACAGATATTTTCCACCTTTCCGTCGCACGGCCAGTGACTAAAGTCTCCGATTCCGTTAATAGCGTCCTGTAGACATGGACGTTAATTAACCCCGATAACAACGGCGTAAAAAGACGCCGAAGGGAGACGTAACGAAAACCTAGGTACGATCGCACACGAGATTATTGACCTGCGAGTCCATCGTCAAGCTCGTTGACACTGTTCTAGCGGATTAATATTTTAATCTCATTAAGAATCATTCGGAATTTTTATAAGGAGACCCTTTTGAGCAAGCATGTAAATTTTCTGCTCGATAAATCGCGCGCGCGCAATGAATTCGGTTTGACGCACGAGAGGAAAAGAGACCGAACGATACAGAAAGTTGGAAAAAGAGTTGGGGGGCAAGAAAGATGGGAGCCGGAGGCAGCGAGCGTAGAACCGAGCGTAGACCGACTAACTACATATCATTTTCTGAATGCAAATCTCGCGAATCGTCCGTCGCACATTTGCGATTCAGCGTCGCCCGGCGACGCGTCCATCGAATTTGTCGGCCGGTGATTTTCGTCGGCCGACCGTTATTCAACAATTCGTTATTTATGCAAACTCCGTTAGATATTCACGGGGTTCCGCGCGGAAAAGAATCCATCGTGTCCTCCGAAGAACAATGGCTACGCATCGCGAAGATTTATGTACCGTTCCAACGGGATTCAATTCTCGGCAAGCGTGGCGGCCGCCCATTCGGCCATTTCATTTAATCCCCGGCCCGTTTGTTACACGGAAATTGAATTACTCCATTTTTGCATCAACAATTCGCGATATACAGGCCGTTACTAAACTCTTTAATGCCTACACGTAACATCCTGCCGTTAACATTGATGCGAGTTTCCCGTGTCCAGCGAGCGCAGTCGACATTCCCCATTTGAAAGTTGGATATCAACGATTTTATTGGCTCGTCAGATGCGCGCGGGCGATACGATATCTGATTGGTTGCGTGAAATTTGTGTTCACCGGTGAAGTATTAATAAAAAGGAATTTAGCTGGGTTTGGAGATATTGGGATATCGTTGATGTTGATGTCAAAGCAAGTAGTTGAACGTTAAGTTCTAATTTCTTTAAGTTCGTTGTTAACAGTAAAACTACCGAATAGTTCAATTGACTTTTTGAAGTTCCTCTGTAGAAACTCCAAGAATGCATCTATTGAAACTTTAGTTGATTTACAATTCAGTTTGCGTGTTACTAGATTAAATTCTTTAATTATTTCTCAGAGAAACATCTGACATCTTTATAATAATTCCAAAATGAAGAAATCAGGATTGTGTCACTTTGACCCGTCTGGTAGTTTTCGTGTTAAGTTATGTTTTAAACGTTAAATATTGATGGCAATAAGATAATATTTTGTTCTGAATCGAAGGAAAAAAATCATATTCGTGTTTATTTTATTCGATTTGAATCGATGAAAGGGGTTAAGTTTGCGTACCATTGAGAAAAGGATATTGACTCTGTGGAATTCATGCTGATGCCGGCCTGTCCGTGGGTTAAATGAGCCGAGCATTTTTCAAAACGTTGTCATTGAATTGGATTTCCATGTTGTGTTTGAATAATTCTTATCGCCTTAATAAAAGTGGAACGGATTAATACGATTGTGAAGCGTGAAAACGTTATTTTAAAATAATTTTAAATTGATGTTTAATAACGTTTGTTACGTTTATAATCGCATTTTTACTTCCACTAGGAATGCTTTTTATGACGACAATAAAAGTATCACATTTGTAGGCTCCGAACTCTGTACCGAATATTACAGAAATTACAATTTGAGTAAAATACCGAGACTCTGCACGAATATTTTCGATTTTTCATTAACATCATCTATAAAATAATTCATACAGCGTAAACACATAAAATTCCGTACGGGGGCAGTACTGTATTTTCAGAATAGTATAAAGTCTGCGAGGTAAATAAAATTGTAGAGTTACGTAGAATTTCCCGGGGACCGCGAAACAATCTCTTCTACCAATCCCCATTGGAACTAATAAAAAATTTAGCATTGCTCGTAGCCGATCGTAAATTTTTCTGAAACATAGAAAATGCATTACAGAAAAAAAAGATTTGACACAATCCTGAATAATTGAACAAACCACTGTGTCTGTTAGAGCAATCTCATACAGTTCCGAATTTACATCGAATTCCATTGAACAATACCTCGTTTGTTACAAAAACGTCCAAAAATAACAAATGCTTCCGACCTAACGATAACACACTAAATAACACCCTCAAACATCCTAAAATAATCATTCACGCGCAAACCCACCGAACTTCAGACGAAAACTTGATCTTCAAACAATCGCTCGAAAACGTCAGCTGCTATACACAGATGGAGCACAAAGCAAGAGGATACTTGAATTTACAAATTGCAGTAATGTCACGTGAAAAAGGAGGGTGGAAGACCCGAAGCTTTTTCGCCGTTATGTAAATCATCGGCTCCTCGAAGCTGCGCAAATCGGGATTCCTTTCATATTCAAACGAAAAAAAAGATTAATTCTTGAGCGGCGACGCGTGAATTGGGGACCTCATCCACCGACAAACGAGCGCGGCAAAGGAATAAAGTGTCTGAAAATCGTTGAAAGTAAACGTGACGACGCAACAATAAACAGAACACAATGGTTTCAATCGTATCGCGCGGTGAAGGCGCGAGTGCCGCGCTATTTTCATCCGAAGCATCCTTCGAGCAGCTTACAAGAAGCTCGAAAAAAGAAAAAGGGATCGGCGACGACGCGACGGAGAGGGACGAAGATAGATCGGTGTTGTGGGGCGGTGAGGGGGAGGGGGAGAAGAAAAAAGAAGAAGGAACCGCGACCGATCGATAGGGCACTTAACCTGTTTAGCGCGATTAATCGCATTGCGGATAATGAATCTGTAACGAGCTTCGGCTGAAAATGCCGATCGTTGATTCGCGATCTGGATCGACAACCCCGAACGAGTTTATTCGGTGTTTCATTTCGCTGGTCGATCCGATATTTCTTGCTCGTAAAATTAACTGCGTAATATTTTCGTTGCGGATTAGTCACGTTCGCTCAAATAGTCATCATTTTTCATCGGCCGTTGACTTTTGATAGTGCTTTAATGGGCCATGGACGCCGCCAAGTTTTTTTCTTTTAAACTGCGCGTCATAAAAGTGCCCGGCTTTAAAAAAATAATAGAACATTGAAGCTTTTTGGGAAATGGAGACACGAAGCGATTTTATCGAGCACCAATCCCCAATTTAGTTCTTTTGTAAATTGAATTGATAGTTTGATTGTTGTGTATAAATAGCCAGTAAGATTATTAAGTTTGATAAGATAAAAGAAAGAGATTTTAGTTGTTTCGTTTACCTGTGGTACTATAGCTGTGGAAGTGTGAGAATAGTATTCAACTATAAGTTCATAAAATTAGCGACTTTAAAGACTTTAAGGACTACCCTTGTTAAAAAGTTTAAGGGTTTTTTTGTGATAGAAACACCGAAGTCTTTAGGATTCAATGAAAAATGCAAAGTGAAAGACAACGCACATTTCCTGACATTTTACACGAAACCCCTGGTAATAACCTTAGCTGCTTGTTCAACCCTTTTATCCTTCGCGTCAATTCCAGGTTTGTGCTTCTAGCGGTTCCCTTTCTCCCGGATATTCATAAATAAAACATACTCTACCGCTCCCAGATTCAGTGTGCTGTTAACTTCAAATTCTACCGTCTTCAAACCTAAATGTAAATTTAATTTTCATACAACCCCACAAGAAAAGTATGCACATAACCTCTTAACCCTCCACCGAAAATTTTACCTCTTCATCACCGCGATTTTCAATCTTTATTGCACAATGATATGAAAATTTGACTAAAAATTACTTGTACATTAAATTATGGATTACAAGAACTATCTTAAAAGTTCAGATTTCCAAAAGAACTCACAACAATGCAAAATCAAGACTGATCATAAAATACCCATACTATCAGTCCTATTGATGAAAAACCATATTGCTAAGGGTTATTCCCTCCCTTGTGGTAGCAACGAGTTCAACGTCTCAACAGAGTCCCGCTCAGGTCTTGTCCCCACCTATTTTACATAAATGTATCCACCAAATTTTGCATATTAATAATTCTCTTCAAAGCGATATTTCTCAAAGCAATCAAGAACACGTAACGCAGCACTACAAAACACGCCGTCGTCAATTTGAATTCTGGCGCAAAAGAACCTCACACAAGTGTCAAACAGTCGCGAACACGCTTCCAAATCCAAAATTCGCATAGAATCACCCGACCGCCCCATTCTACCCTATCCACTTACATAACAGCGTCGAGTGAACCGCGGAGCGGGTAGATTCGGCGACGACTCGTTTACCCTCGGGCGCAATTATAAAAGCTCGGAGGACTCAAGGCCGCGTCGGGTCGCCATAAATTCACACCCTACCGAGCACCGAGTAAGCCTTCTCTCCTCCGGACGTGCCATTGATCACGGCGGATAGGTAACTCGCGTGGCCGAGGGGTTCGACGTCGGTTACGTTAATTCTACCAGGCGTCCCAGTTTTCCGCAAGTTGGCTCGCGCGCGCTGGTCGCCCTTCCACCCCGTCAGGAAATTACGAACGGCGGTGTGTTGACAACCGATCCTTCTCCTGTGCTCGCCCGTCCCACCCTTTTTTTTCGCACCGACCTCTCACTCCCACCTTATCTACCCTTCCGTCCGGGCCACGGATATCTCACTTCAGACCCTTTTATTTCCCACCCCCGGTGTCATTAGTCTTCGATCGTTCCTGCACGACCCTTCGCAGACCGGCTGGGGTGGCGGCAGATTGAAAGCAAATCAGATATTTATTAATACCCGATAGACGGAGCCTGAAGTCTTAATTGTACGGCAGCCCGACCCAAACAAGCCGAGGAATTTACCCATCGAAAATACCGCCACGCTGTGAATAAAGCTGCCATTACATTGGATACGCAGTCGGGCGAACTGGTACCGTTAGGGGGTGACTTGTTGTCTATATGCTAGCACAAGGGTAAGAGAGGTCTTTCACTGAGTGTTTTGTTTATAGAGTTGATTGGTTACGTGCAACCATATTGGTACATAGCAAATTAGCATCGGGAATGAGACGACTGATGAAAACTGACCAATCAGACCCGCATTCCTTGGCCTAGACAACGAATGATCTATTAACAGTACTTTAACGAACTCGACATAGAACCTTGATTATTCAAATTAATTCAGTGACTAATAAACCGGATAAATGAAAAATTGGGAAAATATTTTTTGAAACTTGGAAAAATTCTAATAATAATCTGAGAATCTAAATTATGGAATTTGTGGGTAAGTAAAATTTTGACCGATCTAAATCGCGAAAAATAGTGAGTAGATTCATTAACATCTTCAGGAATACTAGCAGATATGTGTACATTTAGTTTTAGTTTAACAATAACCTCCATCGAAGAGACACTTGCATCTTTTTCATATGTGTTTTATAACTGCCTTCGTCCGTCTCTGTATTGTTCAATCTGTACCAATTTGAACAAAATAAATTGTTTTAAAGTCTCACTGTATACGTTTCTAAAAATACGTTTCTCCATAGTAATTTTCGGATGTTTATTCGTCAGAATTAAAGTTTATCCGAATACATGTTCAGTGTAATCGCAGCCTAACACGCTCGTGTACACTCGATTCTCAGTTGCTCGAAGCTATGGGCGGGATTAAGAACTTATGACACCCGGTGTAGACGGAAGGGTGCGAGCATTTTCTTGCAAGGTTATCGAGACCAGAGTAAATTGAATTCGTCGTCTGTCGGGAACTTCCGTCTGTGTGCCACGCTGTGATACTAATCAGTAGTCCGTGGATGTTTATGCAAACTTGCTGTATCTATTGAGTGCCTCGGAAAGAAGGGTTCTTTCCCTTGATGAGGAACGACTGGCTTCCGCGAGACAGCCATTCCTTGGGAGCTTACCCTTGTTCGACATAGTGGATCGTGCTTGTCTCGCGATGTAAATTATATCGCTCGCTTGCATTGCTTCTGCGCTGTAACTGCGAACGTAAATCAGGGAATGAAGGAACGGTCTTCGTGTAAAAATTTGTAACAATTTTACAAGCGAATATTGATGTACAGTTTCTATTACATTAAGTTTTAATTTATCGTCGATGAGAATTGAAGAACAATTATGTTATTAGTTTTCTGGGAAATTATAATTATTTGATACGTGGAAGGTTTATCTTGAAAGTTATTAAGGAACAACAACAAAAATGAATAATCTATAAGTATTGTGTAGTTATATAATGTCTATGTTAGTATTTGTAATGAATTTCTCTACGTACTGATTAAGGTTTATTAAGAAATCCATATTTTTGAGTAAACACTATGTATTTCCTGTTTTCGAATAGATTGTCGGAGATCGATAGATACTCTCGAATACTTATGAATGAACCACATTCGGCTCCGTATGTGACTAGACTCGTGAATTCCCACTTTATACTATATGGCGACTCCTATATTTGACTCGGCCCGACATTCTGTTTTGCACAGGGTGGTCGGAACAGTTTCGAAAACTTTAGGAGTGGCACACGCGAGGACAAAGAAGTAGCTTGGTTCCAAGAGTTGTTTCTTCAGTTATCGAACTTACTTTCTATTTAGAAATTTATTGGCTCGCTCAAGCGACGAACTTGGTATTGTCCTTTAGAGAACGGAATCCTGGGAGGGATAAGATATTTTAAAGCTACGGATACTTATACAGTCTTACAATTTTATAGACAAATTCTGCGGTCAAATTCAAGTCTTTTAGGTTGATGCAAGTTTCTTTCTCCGTAGAAAAAGAAGACGAATGCGCTTTCAAAATTTCTTTTTTTATTTTCGACAAAAAATCGAGACGTTAATATTAATACTACTAACTCATTAATTTAAATGTTTACTAAATATTTACTGATAATAACGTTGTTATAAACGTTTACTAAAAGTTTGAAAAAATTTGAAGTTGATGATATAGAGATGACGTTAAATGGTATATAATAGATAATGTTTAAACGTGTAAAACGTATGCAATGTATATACGCCCTTTGTATAAGACGGAAAATTTCCAGACACGATTCCCTTCCAGCCACCCCAAAAACTATATTCCACCGTTCGAGTGCGATCTAATCACGATTGTTATCGGGATGTTTCCGGACCCGGGGAGAGGCGATTATCAGCCAGCGATAGGAATCAGTGATAGGGCGGGACACCTCGTTACAGTTTTCCACATTCTCGAGGAAAACACCGGGATTATTTATGCGTACCGGGTCTAAAATCCCGGATGGAAGGAGGGGAACCATTTGTTACTGTGACGCACGACGCGAAACCGGGTTTTTCATCAGGAAATTGATTTAAAAAATAGGGCAACGTGATTGATGTTAAAATACGAGAGGCACTAAGACTTTATTCATTGAACAGTGCGCACACAATGTACGAAGTGGCAAAAACTCGAGATTAAATGGGGAAACGGTTAACTGGAAAGTTTTAACAGCAAAAAATTTTGAAATACGTGTATATACGTTACTTTATTTGGGATTTAAATTATTTTAAGGACGACTATTGAAGAATGTTTTATGTAACTTCATTTACTCTTAATATTCATGACCAATTAAGTTCTGAAGTTTTGGCTCGCCATTCACGTATTTCTTAGTTACTTTGGACATTAATGTTTAAATTTATTCAGTGTAGTCACTTGTAGTTAGTGACAAACTAAAACAAACATTGTTTCATATACCTTTTATTAAAAACATACGCAGTTTTTTTATTTAATAATAAGCCGCTGAAATATAAAACAAAGCAACCAGTATAACAAATCCGATTCAACATTATTCGTAGCGTAGAAATATTTTTTACAGATTTTTTATTCATCAAAAAACAAATAATATACTGTTTTTAGCAAAAAATAATACATTGCTTCCTCATTTATGTAATTGTAGTAACTCCCTGAAACTAAAAAAGAAGCAATCCCGAACAAAATTCTCATAAATTTTGAAAGTTATAAATGAGCTTGTACTTGTTACATTTTTCACGCTTTTAGAACAAATGTTGCTCTAGCAGGAAATAATATATTATTTAATCAATTCTCTAATGGGGCCATTATTCTCCCGCAGGAAACAGAAACAGCACGATTTCAAATCTCATTTAATTATCTCAATTATCTCATTTCAGAAATTACTGAAACATGTTTTTTGTTTATTTATGTGTTTAAAGTCACATGTACCTCTTAAAGTTATCGGTGGCCATAATTGGATGACACAGTAAGACAAGGTTTATCTATATTTGATGATATATATCCATATCTTTGTGGAATTGTAAAACTTCCCTTCCGGAATTTCCATGTAAAATCACAATCAAATATGGTAGTTTACATTGAATTCATTTGTTATTAAATTTAAGGCAACTCAAAACTATATTAATACACCTTTCACTTCTTTCGAACCGAACATAAAACGCTCCCGTGACATTCGGAAACGTCGCGAGATTTTCCGTTTATACTCCATGTAAGAGAAAGATTATTTATTGATATACGTAATAGAACTGACTCACAAAGGAGCTGAAAACAGAGTAATCGCGATAATAAGTCCCCCCGAATATTTCTGCAAGTCGCGAGGATCGATGGTCACCAATAAAGGACAAACAGGCTCAAAATAACGTCTCTAAGGCCGGTACCCGTTTCCTTAACAAAAACGACAGCATAAAACTGTTGAAATACCTTCCGCGAAATTGAAATCGATGACGACCCGCTTCTATTATAATGTCCGCGACGAATAACGAGGGATTTCCATGTAAGTGAAAAATGTGTCCACGATCGCGACGACGTCGAAAGAACTTTTTAATAACAATGCGGAAGGGACGGTATAGAAAAGATGGGAAGAGAAAGGATGGGAAAGCAAGGGGAAGGGCGGTGCGTCTCGCTTGGCATTTTGACGGGTCGATGAAAAAAAAACGCCTCGCACGGCAACGGCAACGGCAACAACAAGATAAATCGACTTGTTCGAAAGTACACGGCGGGGAAATTCTCGCAGCAAGTGAACTTTAAACGTATTATTAGGCGGTCGTCGGATATCCCCCTGGAAAGTTATGCAAATAACAATGAAGAGGATCGCGTCCCGGCGCCGTCGTTTGCGCGTGCGCGCACCCTCTATAATTAATGATTTTTTTTAATATCCCGCGGGGGATTCCAACTTTTTCCACCACTCCCCCCCCCCTCTCTTTCTCTCTTTCTCTCTTTCTCTCTTTCTCTCTCTCTCTCTCTCTTTCTCTCTTTCTCTCTTTCTCTCTTTCTCTCTTTCCCTCTTTCTCTCTTTCTCTCTTTCTCTCTCTCTCTCTCTCTCTCTCTCTCTCTCTCTCTCTCTCTCTCTCTCTCTCTCTCTCTCTTTCTCTCTCTCTCTCGCTCGAATTCCGCATCCTTAAATTCCTCCTTTGTAGCCCGACTGCGAAATTTTACGCATTCATAACGTATGAAAACCTTCCGAAAAATATTCTGAAACGTCACATTTCACGGAATTTGAGACTGTCCTGTTCCGGTTTTAACTCACCGTGATTATTCACTGGCAGAAGAATGACTCTTTCAATTGCAATTTCATTTAAATTATTAATGGGAAATTAATTTCATAGCATCTCGAACGATCTATCGAGAACACTGGATGAATGTGTATAATCTTCATTTTACTTCGTTGGAAGCGAAGCCATGAGATACGGCGCACATAATTATTTCTCGTAGCTATAAACTCTTCTCTCGTAAATAAATAAAACAATAAACGTTCTCTCGTGCTAAACACATAATTCCATCCCTTGCCGGCGGAGTATTAACGGCAGAACAACTTTCGTACGATTCATCGTAAAACTGTTGTATACTCGGCGACCCATGTAAACGCTAACGCATTGCGATTACTAAGATACTATACTAGAGATACGTCAGCGCAAAACAACTGTGGTCACTAGGACTACACAACCCTTGGACCTTTTCCCTCCTACGTCAGTGTTTCTGTAGAACTCCTTTCTTACTCCCTTCCACATTTTCCTTTAACCAGTTAATTGTGGAATTTAGTTTAAAAAATCTCTCATTGTGCGCACAATAAAGCCAAACAATAAAATTCGTCAAACGTAGGGTAAGTTAATCTGTAGTAATATATCCTAACAAAAACTACAGCAAAACGAAGAAGAATTACACGTTTATCTAACAAATAAATAATAGATGGTTAAAAATATTAGTACCATTTTGCGTTTAGAGATGACGTGTATATTCGTCGAACGCAATTAACTGGTTAAGAGTACTAAAACATGTATAGCAGCTTCCAGAGAACAATCAGAATCGTTTCACTAAACTGAAGACCAGCACGATACATTGATACCTCGCCACTGTTACTTAAATAAAACTCTCGACGATTTTAAACAGTGTTTTACTCGATTTCGCGACCCGGAATTCAAGAAAACAAATCGCAAAGCATATCGTTGGAATTAACATGTAAGAAAATCTAAACGAAGGGAAAGTTGGATGCTGAAAGTCTGCATTTCGTCAATCGGTGCCTTCTCAACCGATTGCCTTACAATAATGTATGAAACATTATCTCTCAATGCTTGTAAATATAAATTCAATATTATTTACCTGTTATCGATTATTATACTTCAGAACAAATATAGGCATAGAATATACCTAAAATTTATCTCTTTTTTCAATGAATTATTAATGGCAAAGTAGTTATGTCGATCATAATTGAAAAATAAATCATAAGCCAAGGAGTTAAGGGGAAGCGTTCCCGAGTCTCGAGATGCAATAAACAGAGCGTGGTCCTCCGATTAAACAGTGCCCTAAGAAGGGCAGTCGTTCTGTAACCTTCGTAATGACAACATCGAAGTAAAAAAATCTATCTAACACAGTCTTCCAACATTATTTAAGTCCACAAACGCCTACCCTACAAATGGGAACGCAAATATGGCCGGCGAAGTAGCGGCGATCTACCGCGGATGAAGCGATCGTGACGCGAACGATGATATTTTTACACGCGGATGAGAAATGCTGTACGGTAAACAGACACGCATCGTCGTATAAACAGCTCTCCAGGTTGATTCGAGCCAACGTGACAACGAACTCTATCCTAAATCGTTTAATGATACCCCCGGCCCATTACCGGTGATCATTACAAGAGTCGAGCGTGAAATTTACAAGGTTTCATTAGAGTGGACGCGCGGTGCACATTGTACGGCAGTGATTCTTGTTCGAGAGGGAGCGACGGGACAACAGTTGAGGGAGGGGGGTTAGGCTTCGATTGGATAGAACGTAATTATACGGGAGAGGCGGGGGGCGGGGTGTGTGTTATAACCGGCGTTGAAACTAATTTAATTAGCTGTGTAAAGCTTTTAGCCCTTTCACCGCGGCGCGTCTGAGCTGAAAATCGTTCACGATGCGCAGCAACGATGTCACGAATTTGCACGCTCATGGCCGATAATTAAATATCGTGAAGTATTAAACGCGTTTTCGGCGCTAATTGCGTAAATGCCTTGCGTCAAACTCTGGTTCCGGCGGTGACCGGATATAGAGGCGCCTTTTGTTCCGGCGCTATATTATCGTACATAGTGCTCCGCCTAAATAAGCTACCTGCGTATCCTCTACAATTGCGGAAACTATGCTTGCGGATGTTTATGCGGATCCACGGTTTTCGAGGATAATTCGCGAGGAAGAAAATTAGGCGGAATTTTGTTGAAATCCCTCTTGTTCCGGAGATTTTGTTGGAACCGTAATGAGTTTGCTAGACAACGTGGAATGTACCGGTCGGCCTGACTGCAACAGAAGTGTAGTTGAATTAACACTTTTGTATTTTGTTGTGTTTAACACTGAAACTACCGAATAGTTAAATTGATTTTTTTAAACTCCTTTACAGAAACTTCAAAAGTGCATCTATTGAGACTTTAATTGATTTACAATTCACTTTGCGTATTGCTAGGTCAATTTCCTTAATAATTTCATAAAGGAATATCTGTTACTTTTTCAATAATTGCAAAGAAAAGACGTCAGGAATGGGTGATTTTGATCCGTCTGGTAGTTTTAGTATTAATTATTAGATGGGCAAGGTAAACAGGACATTCTACTTGGGAGATGAGTGTTGTTACTGTCAGATATATTTCAAAGATTATCAACATTTAACCAATTCTTGACACAACTCTGCATTTGTTTTCAGCAGTATTGGAAACCTTGATTCTTTACAATAATGTTTATTATTAATTATTATTGTACTTCTTACTCTACATTTTAAAGTAAATTATTTTTATATAGTACAACATTATGAAATATGAAATTTCACGAAGAAAGCAGGGAGTAACTCATTGCTACACGTAACAATATTATAAGCAAGATCCATACATTACAATTTTAATATCCACGCAATGTGACTAATACTTAAGTTTTAATGAGCACTAATGAGTATTCCTGAGTACTACAAACAGTTACACTATCTTCCCCAACAAACTTCCACCGCAGAACAGTATACAGGAACGTGTACGGGTTAGCTAATCCTCCACAAAATGGCTGCCAGAAAATTACCCGGTCACGTGTACAGTTGGCCTTTGAAACTCGTGTAACTTCCACGCGAATATTAATTTGCTTCCAGATTCAGCGTATTTGTCAAAGATTCAGCGGGATTCAATTAATTCGCTGATTTTATTCAACTTCGTTGAGTCGACGATGACCAGGACGAGGTAGTACTCAAGTTACACACACGTGTATCAGATTCGAAGCGCGTTTCAAATAAAGAATTTACCGTGAATGAAATCGCATAAAGAAATGGAAATACAGTGATTGTACAGAATAATAAAAATGTTTCATGTATTCAACTCTTTACTAAAACTTCATTAAGACTGTTTCATAGAATATTATATATACTATTCTTCATGCAGAAAATTTTCAAACTTTCATGTTTAAGACTATTAATGTTAACCCCTTGTTCAATGATTTCCTTTACAACTGTTCTTCCTAGAGTTTTGTCATTACAATTATAACTATATTTTAATCACTTTTATCATTAATCATTTACTAAAAACAAAAAAGAATTCCATATTTATTTGTACCTACGTTTAAAAGTATAACAATTGACAACAGAAAAATAATGTTTAATTTCAACTCAAAAGGATCGAGTAATATATATTTTTGTTAAATTCCATTTGAAATCTTCCTTCCAAGATTGGCGCAGGTTAAATATACTATTTGTACGCAATGTTTCCATTATTTTGTCCAACTTTTGTATGCCTCTAAATGAACAAGTTTGTTACGCCTCAGTTAAATAATTGATATATGCAATCAGTCCGCTCAAAAATTAACGTTAATGCACGCAGACGCGCGCAACTCGAACGTATTTTATTGCATTGCGGTTGACAATAAAACGCGTGATCGTAGCCCGCGTTACTCCAAACGGCCCGCCTAACGTTACTGGAAATCATGCTTTGATTACTTGATTTTCGAACTTACATACCGACACCGCTGACCGACATAACAGGGACAATGATAACAATCCACACGTTACATTAGTTTCGTGTCAATTGTACCCACGTTGCGTTTAAAATCGACTACATCTGATTGGCGGAAACGAAAACAGAGTTCGTTCTATTTAGAAATTGCTGCAGCGATTAATAATTGATTTCTTCTGGACAAATATACAGTGCCATCTCTATAAATAAAATTTCGATGTTTCTCATCCGTTGTCGTGGAGAGATGACTAACACAGTTTGTCACAAATATTGATTCCGAGATATTCTTAAGTTCAAGCCCCTCGTTTAATTTTCGAATAGAGTTCGCTAATTAAAGGTAAACCAATGTTCCCGGACGGATGGCTGCCAGATGTCGGGAAAATCCGGTGTCTAATAAGACAGTTTCGTGATTGGAAAGTGTTGAATAATTTTTTGAGATCAATTTAGTATTCCTGAATCATTCACGTGAAAATAAGTCATTGTGTGAAGATGCGAAGCATTTATATCCTCTTAAAAATACTCGGACGCAGAGAATTTTTAGCGAGAGCTTTTCATTCTAGAGTAATATCCTTCTGAATACTGTCTATCGAACTCAATTGAATAACCAGGTTTATACATTTTCAATAAGAAACTTTCGAAATTTATCTCCTCAATAACTCCCGAATACTGAAAGTGAAATCAAGAAAGACAGTTCGCCTCAACGTTGTACGCCGAACACCTCGTACAGTCTAGCAAGAGTATTAGAATCGTTAACGACCTATAAAGACTCAGCTGAACCATTTTTCATCACATTTCGATCGTATAAAACTGTTTATCAATAATGTACACTTATATTCCCTAATGTTTACGATCGTTAATAACCTTGGTCGTTGACGCGACACTTAACTTGTAAATAAGAAAGAATCTACAAGAAAGTTTCACCGTTAACACTTAACTGCAATAATCAAATCCACAATAAAGACAAATTATCATAGTTATCACAAACTTCTCACAAACTCTCCGAATCATAAATACAAAAATACCATTTACAGTAGTAACCACAGGTTCACAGACGTCCAAACGAATTCTACGAAACAACAGAACAATAATAATTAATATGATTAGCATTAGTCTACGAGCTTCCCGCAAATCCTCCGAAAGCAAACACCCAGCGGATAAATTATCAAATTTACCGTCGCTTCACGAAATTCCCGCGAATTTTCCCGAAAAACGAGTATATGAAGGAAGAAAATAAAAAAGGTGAAAATACGCGTGCGACCAAATGTTCGTGTCGTTAACGCGGTCTTGACGAGAGCCGGCGCAGTGCGCCCGTCGTAAATCACGAAATTCCGCTTTCGACCGATCGCTGGATCGTCACGGCAACGGCCGGTCGCGAGTTTAATGAAATTTATCCGAGTTATCGCGGATAGAAAATGTCGCATGTCAACGACATCGACTCCGCGGAGAATAACGAGAAGGGCGCGGCGGCGGCGGCGGCGGCGGCGGCAGCGGCGACGGCGTAGTCTGCGTGAGACCATTAACCGAGAATTTCATGGTACGCTTCATTGCACTAATCCAATTTAATTAGAACGGCTGGATAATAAGCCTGTAACGACACACTTTGCTCATTAATAACGATCAGAGTCCTGGCCACCGCGCTCGCCGAGAGTCATCCGACGTTTTATCGTTCATCGTCTGTCTTCCTTATCGCGTATATCTTGTCCGCGTCACGCGCCCCCTAGCCCCGGATTATGTAATCCGCGCGGAGGTCCTTTGCTCTTTCCCCAGCCGGATTTTTATGTCCGTTCGAGCTCATATCCGGCAAGGAGTCTCGCCGTTTGCGTGGGGAACACCGTGCGAGGTGTGATAGGTAATAAGGAGAAGATGAACGCTTCGGGGAAGGAAGTGTAACGCATGGCCCCGAAAATGGCCGTTTCTGTCTCAGTTTTTACTAGTAAGTAGCCATTGGTATATACTTACGTGGAAGGTTACTGGGGAGGTTGACAGAAGCACTTGACGTTAAATTATTCTTTAAATAACGTGGACTTGTTTTGTATTATAGTTATGGAGTTTGAAATAATTACTTCATTTGATGCAAATGGAATTTGGTGATAATTGCAGGGTGGTCGTTTTAGAGAGAAAAATGTATCACGTGGCCACGTAAATGGTCACTTTTGTCTCGGTTTTTATCGCTAAATAGTCATTTTTATGTGAAAAATGTGCGAGAGGAACGATGGAGATGCTTTAAATTATATTATCCTCTGAAATTGAATTTAAACTGAATTCTGTGTTATATTACTTATAGTGTTAGAAACACGTTTAATTTTTTTTGTAGAAACGGGAAAACATTCTTTATCGTTTATTGTTTGCTTTTGCGTATAATTCACGTGTTGGTCTAATTATTCTTTAGGAAGGTGGAAAATAAACAACCTTATATAAGAGTTGCCTAAATAACATAGAAAGGTGAATCCGGGAGTATCACTCAATTTTCTTTGTGTGCTTTTTGATTCATCGTAAAATATACAAATTTGATTCTTAGTAGATTTATGTTTCATTAATCTTGGCGGTATATGAATTTCATTCATTTTTTAGATTTATACGGATATTAGATCATCTTCTAAAACAATTGAAATATCTCTAATATTCATAGAGATGAATGGGCTATTAAATTATTCATACACGAAATAGCTGTCAAATGATATAAAGAAGAGTATTTTTAATTTAGAATTATAAGGTTATAAATATAAATTGTTCCTTACTACTAGGTAAATTGAGAACGGATATTCATCGATTTAAATGAAAATGACAGTTCAAACGTGGCATAACATTATCAAGTGATATCAATTAAATCCAGTGATCGGGGTCTTGTTTTGAATAATTAAAGATATACTGAACAGTATCTTGGGAGCTAGTAATTCGGTCCTGATGCGATCGATAAATGAAAGAGGCAAGACGCTCGAGTAAAATAGGACGACCTCGAGACTCCGTCGACATAAGGCGACTTTCAGATAAGAATGAGGATGTTCAATTGAAACGAATATCTTTCTCGACCACAAAAATTGCATTCTTTTTGAAAATATACACTCTCTGATATCATCTATGCTTACGTAACATGTTCAGGCAAAATTACGTCTCCATATCGCGTATTCCGCCATTTCAGCGAGAAAGAATTTCTTTAAATGAATTCTTCTTATTAAAAATATGCACAATAAATCAAAATACCTTGCTTTAACACAATGACGATTGCCATCGATTTATACGCAATAACATCAAAACAAAGGGTTCTTTGTGAATGATTTAATTACACAAATAACGTTTTTTCAGCGTTTACGGTTACGACGCTGCATTCTTATTATTGGACTTTCAATTTCAGTCAACTGCAAAAAGGTTTTGCTCGTTACCGGTTTAACAGATTAAATTCCCTGCGACGGTGCGACAAGGAGAAAAAAAGCTGGGAAATTCTATGGCGACAGGAGCGAAGCCGTCAGGGCTAGAAGAAAATGAAAGACGTCCGCGATTTAGTAATGAGCACGGGCTCGGTTCAATTTACGAAATGACGGGATCGGATTACGCGGAGGAATGTGTTCCGGTTTTGAATAAAACGCGTTTTATCTTTCCGGCTCGCGCCAGATCGATTCCAATCTCAAGAAAATGGAACGAATCTTCGATGTTTGCCGACGTTCTTATTGCTAAGAACCCGCGAGTTCTCGGATTATACCGTGGGACACACGAAAACCATGAAAACTTCGGGCAATTGTATTAAGGTACACTAAACGGGGCAGGCTTCGCCTGCGCTGTTTTATCGCACACTTCCAGGTTCAACGATGAAATCTGCGCAGTCCTCGCAAGCTCGCGACCTAAAGAAAATTGTTCGTTACGCTGCATGCTCTTAGCATCTCAAAGCACGATTAAAAGCTTCGGCCTTTGTGACTCCATTGCGAATCAGACAGAGCTTTCGCGTAATGAACTGCGATAGTAATCTTGTAATTCGCAGCCTGAGGTTATACAAATGATTGTTGCCAACCGTCAAAACTTCTAGACAAGAAGAGTGAAAATACGAAACTCTGATTACACAATTATTTAGTTAAATCAGAGAGACAAAAAGAAGGTGTTTTTGATATTCAGTTGACTCTATCCATATAATTCACGCGACAAGAATTAAATGACTAATAAACAAATATCTCAAACATTGAACAAAAACAAATTTTCTATCTTTCAGTTCAGAAGTACGCCTTTATCATAAACATCATTATCGTAAATAAAAAGAATGACAAGAAAACGATAATATATAAATAATGAACAATATTATCAATATCTGGTTTACGAAAAGAAGAACATCGTCATAGGCGTTATAAATTACCAAACGCACGAGTAATTACCGAATTTTTGCTGATGAACGAGCAAAGGTTCCAGGCACTTAGTCGTGCGCCAATAAGTCACGTTTCGAGCTGCCCACGAAAAACATGAAAAAGGAGAGCGCACGATTTCTCTACGGTGCATAATGCCCGGGCATTTTAATTTAATGAGTAGTAATTACCGTCAGAACAGCGCGTGTTCTCTTCCCCCTTCCCTTCCAACCCCTCTCGCGCCGCTCGTGCACTCGTGAGAGCATGGACCGGGGCTTTGTGCAATAAGCAGCCCGGCCCAGTATCGGTTTCGAATTTCTGCTCTATGATAACCAAGCCAAATGGGGCCGCCCCGATTTCATGCGGTTACGATTGATGATGGTATTATAATTTTAATGAGAAATGAACCGAAAATACTTGTCGGACTCGTTTCGATCGGGACCAAACTCGTATATCAAGCCTGGCGTTTCAAATTCCCTTGTCGGCACCGATTTCCCTCGAATCTAAAACCAGCGGATACACGAACGCGCTTTATTCGCCTGCGCGCGTGTTGATAAATTCTGGTATTATCTGGAAAAATGATTAAAAGGTACACCTTTGTTGCGATTAGAAGATTTAACATTTTTGATAACTGTTGGCACACGTATGTCCCAGTCAAGTAAACGTGTATATTAATATATATGGTCCAGACTGTAACTTTGCACTGAAGTAAAAAATTAATCTTTTTAATTTTATCCTTTATTAACGTAATAAATTTGCCAACTGAAGTGTTAGAATTGTAATCTACCAGTTTTATTTTCATTTAAAAAGAATGTGTCTTAGAAGGATTTAGTGAGATTTTAAGCCAGCTTTAACACGTTGGCTGTCAAACAAATGCTGATTAAAATTTTAGTACAGTCGAACAGTTTTCTTAATGAAGAGAACGCTAAAACGTTAAGATTTTTCATAGCGATTATTCTGTTATCTTTCTTATGCTTCATACATCTAACAAAATTCGGTTCTATCCATACGTCACTAAGAAAATTAATTTTTCAGTTTATATGAAAAATAATGGATCACCCGAATTCGGATGACAATTTTTTATGAAAATGTAACGATACATTTTTGGGATAATATATTGACTAAAGAGAAGTTTAAAGGGTTATAAGATGCAAGGAGGTTTAGAAACGATCACTATGAAAAATATTGATTTTTTAGTTTCAGTTTCATCAAAAAAATTGTTTCGATTGTATGCGAGTACAATATTTTGACAAATGCTGAGAATATTATTTTATAAATAATTTTATGAATGACATGTATTATTCTATAAATCTGTCATAGCAAAATTATTATTTATATTTCTGTTGAGAAGTTATTAGCGATAAAATTGTCTTTGCCGCATCATGCTTGCTTGCTTTGTCGTGACAATGGGTTAAAAGATGACACCACAATCTATTCGACTCATCCATCCTTAGTACCGGTTTCGCCCTATTTGTTTCTCATTGTACATATAGGATAATCGCCTGGGTGATTCTTCGGTTGCTACCCGTTCCTAAATACCAAACAATACTGTGAGAATCCGGGTAAATCTTAATATTGAATTTCAAGATATTTGGGAAAATAACCGAGGAAGAAAAATTTCAAATATCTAGCTCACATAAATTAATAAAAATACCAAAATGCAATTTATTCCATTATCCTCGATAATGAAGGTAAACACTAAATAAATTTCTACCTGCTAATCTCATCAAGTATAGGTCAATTGCCTGTATCGAAGAATTCAAATAATGCATGGAATATATCGAAACGCTAAAGTAAAAAGTAAATAAAATCAGATCTCGAACAGAAATGTAATGTACCTTCTATTTTATTTTTACATCAGTAAGTGTGGTATAGAAATTTCTCCTGTTGTTAACCTACATTCGTTATCATATGCGTGTATTTTCTGTTAATTACCGCGAAACGGATAATTTTGCATAAAGAAGCGTGTTACGGTTATTGTGTTCGATTTAGCAATGTTAAACTAAATTCAAACGAAATCGGACCGTGTAATAAAAACGCTTGTAGGTACATCAGGTTACGACAATGTACAAAACGCAGCATAACCTAAAAATAAGCAGGAAATGTAGGAATTGCCCGAAGAAAATCTCGGCTGTCTAGAGCACGAACCACGTACTGGTCGGACTATGACGGGAGAAAAAGTGGGTATTATATCATAACGTTAAGCATAGGAGACAGTGTTTAAATCCAACCGAATTCGCCATATCTCGGATAAAAGCTTTCTTATAATTTGAATTAATAGAAATCAAGCTAATTGCAAGCGAAGCTTATTACGAATAAACCAGTCTGTCTGAAACAAAATGGCTTTTATCCTCTATAAGAAATCGGGACAAAACTAGAGCTGAAAGCTGAAAAATTAACTCTAAGCTCACCTATCTAAATAAAGAAATAACGTTACCTATCAACATGAATTAAGATTCTTAACGCGAATATTAATACGTCAAATCTAATTGTATCACAAACTAGTACTTTCATACAGATTCCACAATAATCATAACATTCTATTACTCAGCCATACCTAAAAAGAATCCAATAATTAACGAAAATACAAAGAACATAATGAACACATAAACAAACATTCCAGCCAAATAAACCCAAAACATTTACCAATCGACACCACCGTACAAATCAAACAACCTCACAGCTTTCAACTCGCTAATTCATACTAATCCAAATACACTCTGCACCCCTAAGTCTATATCCAAACGGCACACTAAAACAATTTCAAGCATATCAGCTTGCCAATCGATTCGAATGGATTCGTCACGCCCGGTTGCAATCAATCGCCGTCTCGAGTGTTGGATGATCAATCTAAAAGGGTAGCTGCAGCTTTCGTTCCCGAGCGGAATAAAGTTATATACCAAGGTCGTGACACAAGGAGAACGTTGCACGGAGGGGTCATTTCTTTGTCTCGAATAAGCGGTGGATGTTAGAGTGGCGGTGGCACTCGTAGTCGGGAGGCAACCTGCCCGCCCGGCCGGCCGGGCGAAAATACGCAACAAAGGGGTTGATGTTACTCGCGCGATTCGTCAGAGGTCAAGCGAAAGAAGAGCGACCGCAACGGGCCGAAGGTGGAGCTTAGCCGCTTCGTCGTAGCCATTCCGGAACTTTATTTCCCCGAGGATCGCTACGGCGGAGTTTATCGCTGGAGGTAACGCTGTTCCCTGGTTTTATACCTCGCCCCCCCCACCGTACACCTTCTTCCGCCACACCATTCCACTTCCTTTCCGCTCTTTATTCTCTTATTTCTGTCTGTCGCGTTTATTCCTCCGCATTCTACCCGTCTGCTACGCTAGGTCGGAAAGCTGCTTCACACCTGTCGGCCAAGTTCCCGTTCGAGCGGCAATCAGGATTTTGGAATATCAAGCACTGTTTGCTTAGGATAAAAGCCCCCATCCCACAAGCCAGGTTACTCTTCGATTTCGCCGTTCCTCGGCGTGGAACGCTTCCGGTTTCCGGTAATCAAGAATCGTCTTATTGACCCTCCCGGAGTAAGGAACAGTGTTACGTCTTGCGTGAATGTTTGGGGTCTGACAGGGCGTAGAGATTTCTGCGCGGGGTGAATCGCATTAGCCCGGCCGTATCTATTGTCTTCATTGCCATTGGGGTCGATGATGGCGCGGCATCGCTTCCGCTCGTAAGTATCTCCCCCACGCTCGTTCGCAATGATCCTGCTTTGCTGGCGGACATGCCGGAGGGAAAATGTTTTCTTTATCGCGTGAACCTCGGATCGAGCGGAATTCGTACTTACTTGATCGTTATAACGTTCATGAGACGAACGTTTGTTTAAGAGTGACTGTGAATAAATGGTCGTATTTGCAGAGGTAATTCGTATTTTTTTGAATTTGCAGTAATAAGCAATTGTTAGGGTGAAATTGTGAAAGATAATCTAATATATATAATTTTCAAGGAATTTCTTTTATTTTTTGTTGCCTTTATCAGTTAGACTTGTAAGTTGTCCTTTGTAAAAACTGGCATTTTGTTTATGTTCATTTAATGTTCAAGAGGAATGTCGGAAGAATTCTTTTGCAAACTTTAGAGAGATAAAATTTATTTATTATCAAGCGGTTTTCAGTTTGCTTCTAGATTATCTTAGTGCGACCATTACCGCGCCTCGAAAATATAAAACGACTTTAAATAACCTACTTCGAAAAAGCGTGGACACGGTTAACGCCGAACCAGTCGCGATTTCATCCCCTCCTGAGCATCCGTTACATCGATTTCACGTGGTATCACCGGTAATTGCGCGAAATTAAGGACCCTCCTTTATCAAGCACCCTGCGACTAATTTATTGACGTTGCATGAAATCCGTGGCACTGCGAATTGTTTGCGTAACAAGCTGCAGGAACATTACCGCGCGACCTGCAATACAGGCCGAAAATTTAGGAAATTAAAACCGTCGCCTTCCGTGCTGGTTTCCTCTAGGTTAATAATATTCAGTAATAGCTGCTTAGTCCTTCGAGTCACAGATTATAAAGTTTCTAAACTATTCGGAACGTCAACCGTTCATCGGTGACTATTGATTACAAAGCTTTTAAGCTTTTCGAAATTCCATCAATGCTGAATGGAATGTTCAATTAGATACACATATGGTATCATATTCTAATTGAAGAATTTACGCAGGCTTCGTCTTGAGATTTCATAATTATATGATAACAAATTTCAGTGAAATATAATTGATCATTTAGGACAAAATTCGCATTTATAACAAATGCAATAATCTTAGGGTAGTTTATTCAACTTTGTATTTTAAGATATTTAGTACTATAAATGATTTGTTAAGTACCTAAAATATACCAAAGATATAACAAAACGCATGTTTTTTGCCTACTAAAACAGTATAAACCTCCAATTCAATTACTAACAGCACTGGTTACTGCAAAGTAACTATTAAAACGAGCTACCTCGCTACGTTACGTAGATTGTCTTAATTCCAGCTCGAAAACTCCGACGAGAAACTCCATGCATACATCGCTCAGCGGAGAATCAACGCGTCAAGATAATCTCAATCCAAACTCCCGTCGTTTCACGAACTCGCGACGAAACAGGTGTATCGAAAGAAAAATGTCCTACCATTCGCCGTTCACGGAATAATACAATGCGGGCCCTGGAAGATTGAGGGGTATTTCTCGGGAAATTCTTTGTCTCGGAGAAACGTGCCGTTCCGTACGAATTTAAAGGCAGATGTAATTCAAGTTCGCAACGGGTCCCGGCTCTCCGCTCGAAATACAGCGGAGAGAAAACGGGGGTGGACAGGGCATTGCTGAAGGAGGGGAAAGAAGGACGGCATATTATTATGAAAAGTTCCTTATTTTAAAACCGTTCCTCTCGTTAAGAGTTTTCCTTTTACGCGGGCGAAAAGTTCGAGCGGACACCGAAATACTGTTCCGCTTATGAATTCACGGGGCAAGATAACTTAAAGAGCCGAGCCTTCCACAGGAGAAAGGAAAGAGCAAGGGGGATCAAATATTTAGGGGTGCGGCGTCTTAGGCGTGAGATACGAGATTTAAAGTTTTAGGTGCCACTTTCAGAAGAGGTTGCCCGCTGGCACCCTCTATCTCCGTACCCGGTTGTTCCGCGATAGGACTACTTCTCAGAGTTAGTGATACTCGTCCACAACCCCCGCCGCACTGCCACCCCCTCGCTCTTTCTACACAGTGTTTCTAAAATCGTGAGTAAATTCCACGCAGAAAATTGAGTGGAAAACGTGGGGCACATTTTCCCCGCGACACTTCGTCCCCGAGATAATCAAACTGTTTCAAAATTTCCGGAAAACGTGCCGGTGACTGCTACAATTTTTTACAGGGCTTGCCTGAAATCGCAGACAGAAGCGATTCCATATGAAAGAATAAATGGAAAATGTATAATACCATTCTCTTTTTTGCACAGTGCTTTCTTTTTGTGATAATCGGGTATGAACATTTCTGGAACGTGTAACAACGGTCTGCTTTTTCTACATGGCTATTTTGAAATCAAGTTGCAGTGTGGCGATATTCTACGTGGAAAAAAGTGAAAAGTGTAGAATACAATTCTTTTATGTGATATTGCATTTTTCAATAATCTGGTTTAAGAATTGTTGAAGCGTGGATAATGATGAAAGAATGGCGTTTACTTTGTGATTGAAATAAGGGATTTATCGCTTTATGGATAAATATGAATAAACACTTTGCTTTTGTAAATGTCGTATGAAAATTTTTTTGAAAATGTTGGCTGTTTATAATTCACATTACAATATTTGGTTTTATAATAAACAATAATATTACATAAACTTTCAACTATCTCAAAAATGAAGTCTTTATGGAAAGAAGGTTTTATTTTTGGTATCAAATGTATATTTACGTACAGATTCATCCTCTATTCGATTGTGCCATGATTTCGGAAACACTCTGTACATTCGTCTCCGAGTGCAAGAGAATTTGAAATTTATAGTATGACAAGATGACAAACGATCTGCCCGAACGTTTGACGAGGGGATCCGCCACATTTATGATCATTCATTATTCGTCGTGTACCCAGTGTGATGGCCGCTTTCGTTTCTCCTCCAGGCGAACTGTTTTCGATCGACACCGTTCAAATGGTTTGATACTTACTTCTTAGCGTGACGTCTGAGCGGTTTCGCAACCGACGAAGTACTACCACGTTTCTCGAACGTGAAACTGATAGTAGATGTGTTTACACGATCGCTGAAGTATATACGATCGGTTTCAATATTTATGGTACGGAAAAGAATCGGAAATAAGACAGTTCACTTTCATGTTTTATGATTGTTGCTTCACCATTTTACTTCTGTCAGTTAACATCATATAAAACTCGATTGATACATTTTTGATTGAAAAAGAGAAACTTAGTGTTTTACACTAGATTCAAGAATATCAATTTTATATTTTATTGCATTTTTTCTTGAAGAATAGATATACTATGTCATTCGATCAATAAAGGTTAATAATCTAGAAGTCTAAAAGATAATATGTAATTTCTGCGGTTTCAAATTATTTAGATTATAATTAAGTGAACTTTAAAATTCGTTAAATTTACGAGTTATGTGAAACTGGTTTTCAATGAACAAGTAGAATAAACACTGTAGAACGATGTGGTATAGATATCCTGAAAGACAGTTTCTTTCGGAGCGCACTAGCAAAGACGTCAGTGAGTCGAGGATTTAAACATGAAAAGACTTAATGTCAAGGCGAAAGATCTATTTCAAAATATAAAGGTTGATGGAGGTTCATGTTTAAACACTCTCACTCGTTTGACAACTTCACTTCCTCTCGTAGGCAATATTTTACGAAATATAAAGTATTCGAGCGCTTGAATTTATGATCCCCGTGGGCATCCAAGACCTCAGGTAGCAATTTCACTTGTTTGCAAACCTGTTAGCCCTCTCTCAAGGGCTTGCATGACGACACCCTTAAAATGTTACCCGAACTTCATCTCCACAATTACAAGTTTTCGAGTTTTTGCTCGGGGCTACTGCTCCAAATTCCTTATCCGTACTGGGCGATCGTAAACTTGCGACCCTGAATTTGCAAACACATCCTATGCGTCGTTTCTAAGGGAAATTAAACATTGCCTTCAACTGAATTTCATTTTTGCATACAATAAATTTTAATACTGACTGTACGTTAACGTTAACGTTTAGAGTAATTTTGTATGTACACAAATTTCATATTGTCATTCAATTTTAACTTGAAAATATACACTAAACTATATTCAATACTATACATTGTACAGTTCCAAGGCTTAAGTCTACTTTTTAATATGAATTATTAATCTTTAATTATAATCATTAATTATTATCTCTTTTACAAGAATTAATATATCTTATATACACACATACAGCTACTGAAAACACAAACTCCAACAAATTCCAAGGTCGCCGAAATCAACGACTCGCGTCCCATTACGCAACGCACAATTATCCTGCGATTTCACAGAATCGCTGCACGGCAGCGCCACTATCAAGACGATTAAACCAGTTTGAAGTGTGATTTAACGGTTCGCCGAATCGCAATTTTATTTCAGCGAGAGCGAGTCGGACGCTCGAGTCTCTAATTACGAGGCTCTTTAGCCGCGAGACGCGTTGCCCGTTGAATGCGACGATGGTAGTCTAAGCGGAATGACATAATACCGAATCATTGTACCCTCGTTGGATAGCGCGGACTCGAGACCAGGGGCTGGCGGAACGGAACTTGGAAAAGATGGCGGCGTCGAGTGGGGGTGAGCGACGCGCGAAAGAGGCGACTCAGACAGTTCGGACGGGGAACACTGAGAAATGGAAGGAGCCGGGTGAAAACTGTCGAGCCAGCTCATGGTATATTCCATGAGCACGCCTGTAAACGCGATACTTGACGCTCGCTACGGGGAAGGATTGGCCGAGCCGCGGAAAACGTACCCGGGGCAAGAGGTATTGTCTTCGTTAACAACCGCGGGACAATGGACCAGCGTAATTCGCGGCAATTAGAATCGAAAAATTACCGTGGCGCCATCGAGAGTGGATAATGAATGTTTCCTCGTGGCTTTAAAGCGTCGAAATAGATGGGGCGATTCTTAATTGCGTGTCGATACTCACGGCGGTGAAAAAATTGCACCCCAAAATGACCAACGTGCGCCATGACTCGTATTCTATATCACCTAATTGTAGCTTAGTAAGAGCAAGTTTCATTGGAATTGTTCATTAGCTTTACCTTCGTTTTTACGTTGGAGGCCTATCTAATGTTCACAAACAGCACCCGTCGATATGAATTTGACAACGGTTTTTGCATCAAAAAATCTTCATTTCAAATTTTATACATTAGCTATTGGAAACCTATTAATCGGCTTTTCGATTGCGAGTGTTTAAACGATAATTATTAAGCTCTTACTCTATGATATCGTGTCAGACTCGCGATGAAAATCTTAAATTAAATTTGACGAATCTAAATGTTATTTACTTTTCTCAAATACAAATTAAATATTCCTTTTCTATTCTGATTTTAATGTCTGAAATAAATGTGGCGAACAGAATAAACACTAAATTCTTTTCTTTTCTAATCAATTATTAACGTTAAAGTAGTACGAAGCATACTTGTGAAAGAAATTATAGGGCAAGTGGTCGAAACCCTCACACTTCAATTTGTAAGTTATAGAGTTTTATAGGTAGAAATACACTCATACGCGAAAATCGTATTGGTAGTTACTGTATTTGCCTTGAACAAATAAACTCTTAATCACTTATAACTCGGAAACTAAGGTACGTAATACGCGTTTCTCCCTATTTTAGCGCGTGGATTTGCTACCCGAAGCGTTTAGGTGCAATTAAGGATGACCCTGAATTACTGCTGAACAGAGATACCGTTCCTCCGACCGAAAAAAGGCTGCGGAACAATTTCAGCTCGCGGTTGCGGGAGCGACCGTAAATTCTCGTAAGCGACTCTAAACATTATTCTAAGGCACCGTTACTCAGAAGCGTGCACATACCGGTGCAACTCCATTTAAGACACGAAAGTTACAGTTCGCCTGCGTAGTCCCGCCGCAAGCGCATCAAGTCTTCTTTCCCGTGTAATACACTGGCATCGCGTACCCGGTAACTTTATAGAGCAGATTACACTCGCGTGTTTCGCGCGTTAACGTCAAACTCTACGCCAGGTTGTTGTTCATCGTTGGAACGGCCTGTACAGCCAGCTCGGTGAACAGCTGTACATTAACCGGGGCGAAAGACACTCGATAAAAGATGAACGCGTGTCGGGTTACTAATAAGAAACTCTACGCCGATAATACCACGGGCGGACGATCATTTCCGTTCCCGAGGTATTAACGTCGCTGCCTGTCGCTGTAATTAGCAGTCTCTTCTTTCTTTCTTATTTTTAACGACGACTTACGCAGAATCTCGCGCGATAAAATACGAGATGGGTTTTAGAGAAGTTCTCGCGTTGCGACTCGTTATCGTCGGGAATTCGAGTATTTTATTGTTTGGGTCACTGGTGGTCTCCCGATCAACGGGGATGCTATTGTGGTCTCGGTATTGTGGCGAATAATAAATTGTGGCTTCCACGGCGTATTATATAAACTTATTTATTCATAATTTTAATTCGGACGAATTGACTCAATCAACACGGGGACCATTAAAATTTATTCACTTCTCATAATATTATCTGGACGGTTTAAGTCTCGCGGAAGGTTGAAACGTGGAAATACGAGATACGCGGTGAACGAAATAGATTGAAAAATTGTGATTTTGTATTTGTGACAGTTTCTAGAATTCGTTGAATGAATTTTAAGTGTATCGCTGTATTGTTGTTTAAATACTTCTACTTCATTATCGGAGATATTGAAAGAAACATTTGTGGTTACCTTTTTTGAGTGTACTATCACTTGAATTTTGCAATTTTTATTGGATATTGTTTCGTGCAGTACTTAATGTAAATTCTGCTCATTAACAAGATATACAATAGTACCTTCTAAAGCTTAATTAGTACAGAATTTTAGTGTCAATAGAATCGCAAGGCTTATTTTTTATAATATTTCAAGTTATAAATAAAAAATAAATAATATTTAAAAATAACAATACATTTGATGTAATATTTATTTAGTAAATAATATTTTCGTGTTACTAAACCGCAACTCAACACTACGGTTGACTAGCTATCAAAGGAAGTAAAATTCATTGAGTGCGAGTAAAATGCCTGACACGAGATATTGAGCTACTAATGTCGATAGACTGTTAACAGATTTCGCATCAAATCTCCTACACATAAACCTTGCTTAACTGTCGATGAAAATTCTTGTATTCCGATTTAAAGCGTCAAATCTTCACTTTTTAATTTCTGTTTTCTGGAACAAATTGATTTTACGAAACATTTAGGCAGTCGACGCGTTAAATATCTACACGGAGATAAAATGTTAAAAAAAAAACACTCCATAAAATCAGATCTACGGCCTTTCGTAAAATTCGCAAAATCCTTGTCCGCGTACAATTTTCCGAGTGCTGGATAAAATTCACTGGACAGTCTAGAGCCAATCAATGTGTGTTTTACAGAAACGTCACGGAGATATCGTTACTACGTCTGCCCAATGTCAAAGGAACAACGAAAGCTCAATGGAAGCTCCTTTTCCAGCCAAAACAATGTTGGAAGCTGATCCGATCAAGCCAATGCTCGATGACAGAATGTTCACAGTAACACTAACAAAGAAGAATACTTCGGCAAAGCATGAAACCCGAATTTCAAATTCGAAGGGACGAAAAGAAAACTAGGATACTGTCCACTACCTCATCTTATTAGTTCACAGCGTTGAATTTATACGAAATCTTTATAGTAACAGAACGTTGACTCCGAAATATCAGCGGAAATATCGAAAACTACGCTGTTATACAGTGACAGAAAATCATATTATACTTCAAAGAAAATTGGTTAACTCCACGAAACATTTTTCGCAAACATCGCAATGTTCATTGGATTTTTTTAAACATTATATTTTATAACACAGATTTTTCCTTTAGGTTATTAGATTTCCAATTTTATGTTAAATCATAGGCTCTGGACGTTTTAATATCAAATTATTTACTTTTTAAATGTATCACTTATTAATATTCTATTCTGTTATTAATTTTCTTCTAATATGTTATATTTTATACAAGCAATTAGAGTAAATTCAAATAATGGACAATCGAAAAACGAACTCGAAATGGAGAAGTAGATATCTAGCAACTCGTAGATAGATTGAACGACGAATTATGTATTGTGTTCGTGAAGTCCATTCACGTCAACATTATCTATTTATGAGACATTAATAATAGATTCTATCTTGTCTGGACGTCGATCAATTTCCGTGGGCAGTCCCGGCGAAGCTGAATCTTCAAGATGTCGCTTACACAACGGAAAATATCTCCATTCCATTTCCATTAAAAATATCTTGAAGCAGAAGTTGGAAGAAGGGTTTATTTAGTTCAATAAAAACACAGATCAAAGAAAGCACTCGCTGGCACCAACTCCAGCTTCAGCTCTCAAACCAATCAGTTCAATGCAATTTAGACGAAAGCAATCCTGCTGCTGAGCTCAAGAATCAACGATTCACTTTTTAATCGGGTTCATACCAAAGCAATCAGGTTTTAGTGAACATTTCAATATAATTCAGCAAATTGGACGTACATACGAATACTATAAAATAAACAATGAATTGGAACAATTACGATTCGAATCATTACTACCTAATATTATATAATTATTACCAACAATCAATCATTCCAAATCAAATCTTTAATTGCAATTTCTTTATTTAACAATGATTGATCCTAATATTATTAATAATGTTAATAATGTAATAGTTATTCGCCAAAACAATCACATAAAAATATCAAATACCGACGACACATCTCAATTAAGCAAATCGACATCATATTGTACCATAACGTACGATCTGATTGTTCCAAAACTTCAGCAAAATAAACTTAGGATATGAAAAACTCATCGAGAACTCACCATACCGAATCTCATATCAAAATAAATTCCCCAAACTTTAAACCCTCCGCCATACAACTACGATCATTCCGCAATATTCTTTCCTCTAAGGGCCTATGCACACGACAAATATATATATATATTTGTCATCCTTGTCGCGATCCGGTGCGACACGCAGCGATTCCACGCGATTGACAAAACGATGTGGTAATAACCTTACGTAATTTGCTTAACCGCAGAGCTAACGTCACAGCGGTCGCTGCGTGATCACAATGGATCACGGCAGTCACGACATATGTATATTTCTTTTCTTTTTTAATTGTAGTATAAAATGAAATTTTCTCCGTGTATGTGATACATATATATATATATATAATCAGCCGTCACCGCTGTGAGATCGCAGCGGAATCGCGTCGCTCGTGTTATAGGCCCTAAACCCGACGAACCTCGAATTCGATTTCCAATGGACCCTAAGCGGTTAAGCACGACAGACGCGTGCACCCATCGAGCGAATAATCGGTTCGAAGCAAAACATCGGTGGATCGTCGCGGAACGAAAAGTTTCATCGCCGCGCCGCGGCGTCAAGGGTGTAACGAATCGGAAGCGAAACACGCGAGAAAGGTAACCGGCACGACGTCCGCATCCTCCGACTTATCGTCCGCCTTTCTGGGATCGCGCGAAATGCACTCGACCCAATTCAACGACGGAGACGAAGAAAGAGAAAATGGTGGCGACGACGCAGCCGGTAGGAGGGGTGAAAAACAGGGACGAAGAATGGGGCGAGGGCCGAAGGGTGCGGGACGACGGCTTCCTACTGTCGGGAAAGGGGAAAGCAGTTTGCCAGGGAGCATCGGAGCTGGCCAAAAAGGCGTTAGGGAAGCCCGTCACGTTTCCCGGGCAGGCGTGAAAAGCATCCCTGTAAAGGAAAGGAAAACGAGGGGAAAGCGGGCCCTCGTTAGCCGTTCTGTTATTATTTCGATTCTGGGTCGATCGTTCGATCGCCGCGGAAAGGTACCGCCAAATCACCGGCGGATCACCGCGCCGCGCGCGAGACGTTTCGTTAACCATTCGATTGTTCGCTGAACAACGAAGACCCCTATGTGCGAATAATCCCGAAGGAAAATCGTGTTTACACCGAATATTGATATTCGGGAACAATCGTGACTCGAACGACCTCTATCACGGATTGTTTTAGAAACCTCGAACGATTCATTGAGGGCTTGTTTTGTTGTTAAGGAAAATTAGGGAAATGAGGATTTGGAATATAGAAACAATTGAAGTGGTTTGTTTGTAATTTTTGATAATGATTGGAAATCTATTGTTGTATCTGTGTATAAATATTGTTTGATGAGTTACGGAGGAAAGGCTTTTACGATTTTTGTAATTGTGAAAGGAGTAATTGAGTAGTGCTGTTACTTCAACTTTAATTATTTTAAAACTAGGTTTACCAACATTTCCTGCTCCTAGAAAAATTCATATTTCCTCGTTCGGATTTTGAAAGTCAGCTGTTTAAAAATAAATGATTGAGATACATACTGGTGTAATTGCATCAATCAAAATCAACGTAAACATTTAGCGAATAGTGTTTATAAAATTCAATATGCGTTAATAAACCCAGTGTTAATAAATGAAGGATGTAATTATATATCTATGGAAATCGTACAGATTATAAATTCATGTATATCTAGTTAAAGGAAATTTTTTTATTTTGTCTAGTTTTATAATATTTTTACAAAACATCGTAAGACTGTTTCGTCATTCCCAACGAAATCGTATTAGATCAAGCAAATTATACCACCACACAGTCATCGACCTCCGCTCCAGCGAACATATTTCACCGTCTCGGGCGAATTAATATTTAATAGGATACCGGGAGTCGGTAATCCTCTAATGAACGAAACACGATCCTCTTGGTCAGAGCTCGTGATGGAGAACTGTCTATTAACAGCAATTATTCCTTGATCGACGGTCCTCAATTATAAACCCCATGATTCGACAATTTAGATTGGACTATTTCTAACTAATGATCTAGATTAATACAGAAATTAACAAATAAACATCGTAAATACTAAACCTCTGCGTTGTCCACAGAAACCAAATACTTTTCAAAAACAATTCTACATTAGTCTATGAAATCACCAGAACCATAAAACATAATGAAACTAAATGAAATGAAATTTGATACGACCAGTTTCAAACGGAAAATATAATACAATTAAGAATTCATTTTCAAACATTTACTCTACATTTACGTTATCAAATCTCCAATTACAAATTTACTTTCATTGTCACCATTAAATTCACTTAACCATACAAGCATATGGAAACTTCTAATACAATGTAAAATAATAATTCATGTTAGAACCTACATACTATACCTTCTAATAATACAATACCTATTTACATCACTGAATCTGAAGTCTCCTATTGTATTCAATATAACTTCTTAGAATTGTATAGGGTTACCTGATGCATTCATCTCTACGTAAACATCTCCGGTATATAGTATCAGACCGATCAATGCAACAAGATACTTTACTGGATTTATTAAACCTGGTATCTCCAGTTGGAGGAAATTGATAATGCGATTACAAGCTTTATACACTTCGCGTGGGCGGCGTTCAATACGCTTTAACCGGGTATAAATCAGTTCTCGTTGTCGACGCGTGTAACGTGTTACGAGGAACGGGAGAATATCACCGCGTGCCAATGGGGCAGCTGTATCCGGTGAACTCTCTGCTGCCACGAAGTAATCAGGTTTATCTCGTGGTTGCACACAGAGGCAGGTGATAGTTGGTGCTCGCCGACACGTTGTGACGCTTAGGATGGACAGTGCCTTGCCAAGTATAACGACGCCGTCGACCGTCCACTATTGATACCCAGACCTTCCATCATTAAGGAAGCGTATGCGTTTCAGCTCATCGAAAATAACCGCACGTTTCGAATTCCCGTATAATTCCACAGTATCATACGACAATTCTCGTTCAATATTCAATACATTTGAGAAATTTTAATAAAAACGTCTTCTTTTCCAATTGTAGTAGTTGGTAAACATTCGAAATTATTAGAAGAAAGTTAATACACTTGGATCAGTTTGAACTTAACACTAAAACTACCGGGTGAAAATGACCCATTCTTGATTTCATCATTTTGCAATTATTAAAAAGACAACAGACGTTTCTCTGAGAACTTATTAAAGAAATTGATTTAGCTATACGCGAACTGAATTATAAATCAATTAAAGCCTCAATGGATACACCCTTGAAGTTTCTTGGAAATTTCAAAGAGTCAATTTAACTGCTCGGTAGTTTTAATGTTAAAGGAATTATTGTTTCAAAAATTGTTGACGTATCCAACAAACTTCTTTAAATCTAAACAAATATATATATCATATCACAAACTAAAGAATATAATTTCACTATTAATGTCTCTCAGTCAATTATCGATAAATACATAAACATCCAAGTAATCCCATTTGTGCACAGAACGATATAAATCATGAATGAAATGCCGTTCGAGAAAAAATGTTTTAATCAGCTTAACGCGTGAAGCTGGTCGATTAATGAATTTTTTGATAAGTCGTTCATGCAAACGCGTCGTTATCATAAACTATTAAATTCATTTGTCCGCCGAGCGCGCCACGCCGGCTAGTGTTTTGTTGTTTAAAACATAACTGATTAAACCTGCAAAGGTATTAAGAACGGCCGGTGAACGTGCACAAGCGCGTAACCAGCGCGCATTCGTTTCCACATTTAATATTTAGAATTCGCATGAATAATGAACCGCCCGGGGTTATTCGTATCCCGTTTCAAAGCCATCCGATATTCCAGCACGGAACCGTTCCACGGGTTGGGTCAGGAAGCCAGAAGGTATAGATACTCGATTAGGGGAAAATCTCGTGAAATCGATCGCGTATAGACATACTAGCCAGAGAGTATCGTCATATTCTTGCCCCCGATCTTCGAGTGACACATGGAGCTAACGAGTATATGTAGATTTGCATTCGTTCCGGATTAATTAAGATCCGATCGCGGCAACACAAAGAGTCAAAGCGATTGAATGCTGATCGAGAGCCTCGGCCCGGAAGATTGGTGCACTTTATGAAGATAAATGGAACGTTGCGTTATATAACAACTTCAAACATACGCTACAAAGAAACGATTCGATTGATTGTACAGGTAGGTTCATTTATTCACAGTTCAATGAATAGGTAAATGTTTTTTGAACAACAATTTCGCTATGAAGACAGAATGCAATGTGTTGAACGAGAAAGTTTATTTATTGGCAGTTTAATGAATAGTTATATATTGTGTTAAACAGCAATTTTGTTGTAAAGAGCGAACTTGGTGTGTTGAACACGCAGGTTCGTTTATTCGCAGTTTAATAACTAGTTGTATGTTTTGTTAAATAGCAATTTTGTTACGTTCTACATGTATGTTAATAAATGGTTGATCGTAAAACTCATTCGGAATTTACGAAAGCTATTTTAGTGTTATGGATTTTATAATACGAATGGCCAAGTCTGCTAAGTATATCGGAATGCAGATCTTAATAAGAATTTATTAAATTATTCATCTTATCTGGGATCACATAAAATCTCTAGTGGGAGCCATATGCTAATCAATTCATTCAAAGTATCGAGAAACAGGATTCAGAAATTTTAATCTGTATGAAAACCTGCAATCTGATCGTGAAATGGTAAAGCAGAATATTCCTCTATCTACTAGTTTATACTTTTAACCGAACAAAGAACTTGTTTAGAAGAAACTTTTTATTTTAGTTAGTATTGTAATTTTCTAGAAAAGTTCCAACGTTCTTAGCCTTAAAAATGTGTTAAAAATGTCCCACGCATTTACATGCTATAATAGGTGTAAATTTCAAGGTAAAATTACCATACGCGTGAGAGCATTCTTAAGGATATTATTCACAATGCTTCATTAGCTTCTTTACGACACCATAATACAACGCTGTCCAAGATGAGCTCTGGAGCTTAGAGACCTACTTCCGCTCCATCTGCATTAACTTCCCTACTCTATCTTCCTTATTTCTACCATTTTGTCTCCGTACAACATCGTATACAGGAAGACACACTCGTAAAATAACTCATATATAATCAACGTTAACTTGCTTTCCCAAATTTCCACGGGTATCCCCGAATCATATAGATCTCCCCTTATCATAAAAACGAATATCTTAAATCCAAGGCTCGATCCTTCAGAGAATTCAATAATAATAAAACATTCTTATCGTTTCACCTTATACCGTTCACTTATTTCCTTATTCTTATAACGCTCAGGTGTATTGTATTATGCATACTATTTGCGTATACAGACTCCCACTATAAATAATCGAATACACAAATAATTGTGCAAATGTTCAATAATGCTACATCATCATGTCTATATAATTCCCTAACATCATTTTATAAATACCTCGTTCAACCATAATACTATTTCGCAATCGAAAAATTAATTTTTGAACTTTGAAAATTACATGGAACTCTCACTTTGCACATTCGTTTACTAAAAATATTGTTAAATAAACACCACTAAATTAATCCTCATTACACCTCAAATATATTAACGTTCTACACACAACGAATTAATGTAACACTCTCAAAATTTCATTATCCCAAGTTCCAACAACATACCCAATTAACTCGAACACATCTGAATCCCAGAAACTACCCTCCCATCTCATCTACATACGTGCAAACCGTCGAGAAGAAAAAGCGAAGATTAAAAGTGCATGTACGCGTCCTCGACCCTCCTATCAGTAACAGTGGAGCCAAGGCGAAGTAACGACGGTCCGTGCGCAACCGGGATCAAATAAACGCGACACGATTACTCAAGTAGTAAGGGACGATTACAGCGCCGTCGCTGTTGTCGCGCGATGACGGGAAGGGGACGTTTAAAGCCCAGCGTCGATAAATCTCCATTACTCTCTGTACACTGTACCCCAGAAACAGTAAGTCAATATTCCTTTCATATCGTTAATGCGAAAATGACGGGCTTATATACGGGCCGCGCTTATTCACCGAGGATTTCGCTCCTCCAACCCTCAACGCGCCGACTCTCCGGCTCCCTTTCTCTCCGCCCTTCCGCCCCCGCGCCAGGTTATTTCTTATTTTCCTTGTACAGGGTGGAAAGGCACCGCCATTCATTAGTCTCGGCCCCACCCCACCTCGTTTTAATAATATTCCGCGTTCCCTTTGTCCATCTATCAATTTCCACGGTTATCTTTATTTTTCTTCCTTCCCGCCCCTAGCCGTACTACTACAACGAAATTCATAACGCGAGCCGATCTTTTTTTTCGCGGGGGATGAAGTTATACGATAACGAAGTACGTTTTCATCTCGTTCATCTTGCCGGGGTTGGAATACTGTGAAGGGACTTTCCTGGTCGTGAACGCCCCTTCCCTGGTCGTAACGGTATCATGAAATGTCTTGATTTTTGGAGCTTGTGTCTACTGCGATCAGATGGAATATTGTCTTCTGTTTTTGATCGTTTCTAATTCAAGCTGTATGAAAATTAGATATATTTCAATTTAATAATTATAGTTGTACTGGTCAGCTGACACATTAGTGCAGTAAATCTTGATCTTGATTGTTACAGTTTTTCATGAACTCTGATTGTTTCTTTGTCCTTCGATTTGCCTTCGTACTCTTTTTTCTAAGTATTTAATACTGGACTGTCACATCACGAAGCATTAACACAACACATGAAGTCTCCAATAATAATTCAATACAGCTCCCTAATTCAAATAACACCTAACCCACAAAGTAATGCTCACCAGGTCCACACTTGAACGCTATAATTCAACAAAAGAAGTAATAAAGCAACCCTCGCCCAAAGAGCCAAAACAACAAACACTGCTCTTGATTGCACAATAAAAGTTTGAACAGTATCCATATCCCTTTTTCATTTACCTTTCAAAGCCAAACCGGACCCCGCATCGTCCGCCCCTTTCTTCTTCCAGGAGTCTCGAAGGAGCCGGAAAACTTCTTGTCCTCTCTCTCTCTCTTCCACCGTAAAGTAAACCTCAATCGAGCACACCACGAAGCCGGTCTCTCTCGGTCGAAACGTTTCGTGTTCGGAACGTGGCACGCGGGGGTATAGCAGGGGCAGGGTAGAAAGGTCAGATAAACGTCCCCGCGAACAATGGCCGTCGTAAATCATGTCCCACCGAATATATTGATGCACTCGATGCCGGTGGATGAGAAAGTGGATGAAAGTGGATCAGCCGCGAGCTTTTCAGAAACAACCCCCCACCCCGTCCCCGCTCCCTGCATCCTTGATTCACGGTTCGCTTTTCAGTCCCTCTGCTTATCCGTGTCTGTTCTGTCCCCGGCTCGGACTCGATTAATCCTCTCCTCTCCTGTCCCAACCCCGTCCCTCCGTGTTCCACTCCATTCCGCCCCCAATGCGGCGTTCCTCTGTCAGAATCGTTTTTAAAAGCTGCCGTCACTCGTCGCGTGGGTACGGGACGCGCGGAGTTTCGACGGTGCGTTAATTATTCCGTCTATTATCGACGAAACTCGGCCGAAAGAGGCGGATCCGGCATCCTGACGTTCGATGAAATCGAAATCCGATCTAATCGGGCGGACGGAGGACCCAAAATCGGATCTAATCGCTGGCTCGGCGAAGGGGACGCGCACAGACATGGTCGCTGATGAACAATTAATATCCGCGTCGTATTGGATCGCGCGCTGCACCCGTATCAGTCGGTAGCCACCGCCGCCGCCGCCGCCGTCATGTGCAAACGCATCCGCAAACACTCGGGACCTGCATAAATAAGCGTGATTCGTGACCGGCTGTAAATTCGTATCTTAACCAGGCCGGATACCGTCGCGCCCCGCGGTAATTGCGAATTTCGTCGAATCCGACTCAACTAGGCCAGCAATTCCTTTTCCCGTGTGCGTGCGTTTTGTTGTTTTTTCCACCGCCGAGGCCGGCTTTACGCTCGCCCTGAATATTGGGTCGTCGCATGCATCCACGATGATTTTCGCAGCGACGCGACGCGACCCGCGCCGAGCAATCGAATGGAAAATGAGTTTACATGCAAAAGTAATTTGAACGCGCGGAACAATATTTTATATGTATGACCACTCGTTTTCGGGGGAAATCGGATCCCGAATATTAACGCGCCGCGCGTGCTTTTGAAGTTATAAATAAATTATTCAGTTAAACGGGGATCTTATTTAATCGATGATTTTCGCGCGGGCGTCGGCTGCCGCGCGGCTGCTTGTGCATCTGATCAGCGCTCACATATTTTACTTGTGCCTCGATGGACTGGCCAAATGCACCTTGTTCGATAAATCCTTGGTTCTCCGGTAATATCTGTGTTACCGTAATGCATTGTGTTATCATGTTATGTTGAATTATTTCTGTAGAAATGTGATATTATACTGTTAATAATGTTTGTGAACGTTGAAGTGGATAAATGTAATTATCAGCTATAACTCCGACTTGTTAATTACAATAGTGTGTGTTTTTTGTCTCCAATGAATAGTCTACGAGAATGAGAATTTGTACATGCATCTGCTCTCTACTTATACAAATATTCCTCATTTATTTTTCGTATTTCAAGTTGATTTTACTGACGGAAAGTAAAATATACTGAATCTGAATCTACATTACAATCTCGCGTAATTCATAACTGTTATTAACAGATCTCTCACTCCTAGCGGAGTGTATTTTTTTAATATCGAAAAAATATAAAAGTATTCTTAAAATTAAATAAAGGTATGAAGCACTCCGTTACTATATTATTTTCAACAAAAAGTATTTGATAAAACAATGTCGGTAACCCACCTGACTAAAAATATCACTGACAGTCAACCTATTAATATAATAATGATTTTCGAAGAAAGCCATGCGTAACGTTATAAACATTGTGCAGCCATGGTGGAACATCCTCACGAGACGATCCAATATTTTCGAATCGTGAAAGTTAATTCAATGGCGGATTATAGGAGGTACCGCTCCCTAAAATTTTAGGACAAAGCAGTCGAAACATTGTGCGGTCGTTCAATAGATGTCGTTTTTCATTTATTAAAACAGACTTCCCGTGTCGGAAGCTCTATAGTTGTTCGCCGGACTGTCTGTATCGTGGACGTCCATTCTTCAGGCGTCTGTTCCATGAATAAGTATGTCTACTCTTTCATTCGTCGGACGGCTACGTGTTCAAGATAATGCTGTATATCTGAAACAATGTTCGCGCGCGCAAAATAGTCGATGCGCGACCCGTCCTCGGTACAATTTCTTTCCACGATAAACCTTCCCTTTTTTCACGACGATAACGAAATGAACTTGTTGATCAACGACAAAAGAACTTGGAACTAGAAACAGCACGGAACACAGAGAAACTCAAACTAAAAAAAGATAGTTCCAATATTTCATTAAAAAAATAGATCACCAAAAATAACGTGCTGTATTTTTACCTAGCTGAGTGCTCAAAGCACTTTGTGTATTTATACGACGTACTCTGCTAACTTCTACCAGAATACAGTTCTACAGTGTAATCGACAAAAGATCATACTTCGATTGAAAATTAAAAAATACTGGAAATCAATTTCCAATCGGTGTATTTGAGAATATTCTATCGACAACTATTTGAACAAAGGCAGACTTGTCAAATTTTCCAATTAATTATTCTCTAAAATCAGGTTTCCAATGCAAAGGTATGATTTTTTTACATAATATTCCGTATAAAATAACCTCCCGTTGATTACACTTTATCCGCATCAACGAAATCCAAGCGTGTTCCACATATCTCCAATCACTGTGTCTCCAAAAAATGAGCTTCAACTAGAAAAAAAAAAAAAATTGCATCCTATATTTCCAACGTATTTTTCCATCATCCTTTCGACGACTGAACTATCAGTTACAAAACGCCGCGCACGAAGTTTCATAATATGCAGCGAACGAGATTGCACAGCGACAAAGAAAGCAATCTAATTGCGACCAGTCAATTAATACTGTAACGCGACCGGCAAACGGAACCGAGCGATTTCGGGCGGCAATGTCACAAGATACAGATTTAATTCGATTCCGTGGCGAGGTCGGGGTCCCGTAGGCAACGGGAACAAACTCCGGTAATTAATATTAAACCCGTCGCGCGAGCAATCGGTGTGTCGTCGATTACTACCCCTCCCATCAATTAAATACCATCGGCATTTTAAACAGAATCGGGTCGTACGATGCTGTCGTTAACAGCCCGCGTTCCCCAGTCTCCGTTGAATCATCGGCGGAAACTCGTGTTGTACGTTGCGAGCGTGGCCGCCATTTTCTCCCGTTAGGGGAGAAAAAACACCGCGGAAAGAATAATGGGCCGGAGCTTCGAGTGCTGGAACTCAGTTTGCGTGTATTTATCGCGATCGTTTTTTCGATGATAGCCGACGATAATCTCAAATTGAAATTTTCACTTGTTTAACGGGGGCGTTCTCGCGCTGCGCGAATAATACCAACGCTGCGGCAGCGCGTCAGGGCGGGGCGGTTAGCGGGGTGGAAACAGAGTTCGGACGGCCGGACGAAATTTATTTGATAGACGCGAATTTACGCCCGATGAAAAATCTGTCTCGTTCTCAACCTAAAATATTATTACACGAACCCCGTGTATGCGATAGCCGGTCCGTCACGTGTAATTGAGTTTCTAATCTTCAGCTATTAATCCTGCTCCACCGGAAGGCATGTACCTGAAATCGGTCGGTTGACGGAAATAAATCGGCGACGGTACATCACGATCATTGCTGCTCCGTGTAATTTTGCCCTCCACTTATCGCGGATACGAGTATTGAAGAGCGAGCGTGGATTGTCGTGCGAGTTATTGGAAAGCTTAGAAAGATAATCGTTATGGAAACTGTCGGTACAAAAGTATTGTATGCTTCGTAGGAATTAATGAATTAATAAACATCGTAGGAATTATTTTATTTGAAAATGTTTTGCAACATCGTCATCCGCACTATATGCCCATTAGGTTCCTTTTAACTTTCGGAATAGCAAAAATTTTTTATTCGTGGTGCTCACGGGGGAATGTTTGTTCAAAATATTACAAATGTGTGTATATATATATTTATTATAATTAAGATCAATTAGTACATAAAGTAATTGTATGTGTCATGTAATTATGACATATAAATTTTGTACATACTTCGCATCTTATTATAATATATACAATTGAGTCAAAGTGATTCTGTATCCGTTGCGTAAAGGCTAACAGACCATAACGCTCGATGACTAGCCGTGCTTAATGGGTGTAACATGGTCCGACTATTGTCAAACTCGACGATTTCAACGTCTCTTTGTATTCTATTAGTAGTCCTTTTCTATATCCAAACCTTCAATCGCTTATTACACAAGCTATTATAATCGTAATTTTATCGTGGTTGGTGCCATTTTAATCAGAAAAAGTTTCATTCATCAAAAGTAAAAAGTAAAGAAGTTTGATTTTAGGGTTAAAGGTCTCAAGCTTGTCGCGAGCCTTTAATGTTGCCGAACACTTCCACTCTGTCTTTTTTTTCCTTCACTCGCGTTCTCCTTTTCTGTGTCCGCTATAAAAATTAAAATCTTCGCTTCTTAGAGTGGATTCGACTCTACCTCTTCATAATTGCCAATTTCCGATCTCGTTGAGTGTTGCAATTATCCAATGTTCACTGTAACGTGTAATTTGAATAGAATGGCGTGGTTTAAGGATATTATTTTTAAAAATACGGCACAATGAAACATATATCTGAAATGGGAAAGAGGTAGCTGAATGAATAAGGTAATACGTATGAAATACGTGTATAAATAAAGATATGAAATATCATTTGCATTAAAATTTAATCTCACCGATTACATGTATGAAGTCTCGGGTTCCGTGTTATCTTTAAGCGCCGTGATACCAAAATATCTACTAAAATTCTGTATATACGATCATAATCAGAGGTAATAGTTCGAATTGCAGTTTCATCTAAAAACATCACGCTAAAAGGAAAATGATATCCATTATACGACGCGGCGATATATATTTCGTGCATTTTATTGAATCGAATGGATATAAAACGTTTTATCGCGTATAAGGATTGTAACATGAGGAAAGGATAAAAGAATGTAGGTGAAGCGGTTATTTGTGCTCACGTAGGGAACAGCCGATATTGAATACCTATTAAATGACTGCGCTAAAAGTTCTTCTTTTGTTAATCACTGCAATAACTTTCGAATCTACCTCGCACGAGGCAAACGAAATATTTTTCACCTTTCAGTTCTTCGGCTGCCGCGATTGTAATACATGGTGTTACAGTCTTACGAGACCACGAACTTTACACGTTCATAATATACACGAATATATGGAATACAGGAAAATGGGACATCGCACGAAACCTTAATGAAGTTTTCAATTTATTTTCTGCCTCCGACACGTTACTGCCGAAACGTGTGAATATGCATAAAGATTCCCAGTTTAATTATTACGTCCGTTGTAACGCGGAAATGATAATCAAAATTACTGTGAAATATCAACTATTAACGAGGAAATGATGACGTAATTGAATTCTGGGTTAATTAACTTTTTATCGAATTAAATTTCTATGTAGTATATACCATCGCTTAAAAGTTACAAATTAGTTGTTTAATGATAAGGGAACTTACACATTTTTAATGGGAAAATACAAATGAACATCTGAACTTTTATAACACGCTTTTACAACTCTAGGAAATGACAAATTTACGGTGATTAATCTACATTTATTTAAAATTGCGGTTTCAGTCACCTCCACGTCCTCGATGAAATAACATCGCTTTTTCTTAATCAGGATTTTATCACGGAGAAGTAATTACCGACGAGAAAACCAAGTATTATGGTTCTTACGGTGCAGCAATGGAATTTCAAATTAGAAAAGCCCATGTGAAACTGTTGAAGGTGGACGAATTAAAAAAATAAAATAATATAATACACGCTACAAAAAGCTGTAATGAGATTGCTAAGGACAAAAAATACGTTGAAATTTATTATTTTTTTACTTCATGTTCTTTCATGGACCATGAATATTAAAAGAACCAAATTCTAAACTTTTAATGAATAGTATACATTCTCTCACATTAAAAAATCATCTTTATCAGCACGTTTTCTGATCTAGTAAATTCTACAAGTAAATGTTTCAACGTCGATTTCATGAATAAATATTTTATAATCTAAAAAACATGATGCACGTGAAACTCATACAACAGATTAATCCGTGATTTTTTATGAACAATGGAAAGTTATAACTGAAAGTTACAAGCAAATAATTTTATTATTTAAACAGTGAGAAATATATTTATACTTTTCTTCTTCACTAATATTTAATACTTCAATCCATAATTAATCGTTTTATGAAAAGAATTGTTTGAAATTTCAAAATATCTCGTCCAGGTTAAAAATACAATGTACATATCCATCAAAAGTCCATCAAAATAATACCGTTACGTTAAATTAATTTGATTAAGTTCCACAAGCGAAGGCAAAATATTATTTTCCAAAATAAATCTCAATTTATGAAAGTTCAGCAATCATCTATATTATAAATAAGAATAAAAAATACCGTCATAAAAGATATTTGCTGATTAAAAGTCAATACATCCCAAACGGAGTGTTTATAATCAAAGAATAAAAGATTTTAAATGTATATTACTTAATTACGCTCGTAAATGAAACTTTTACATTATAATAAAATATAGTAAATGCAGGGTAATAATACACGAACAAATATAAAGGAAATTTATCATTGTTGACAATTAATGCGAAGGATAAGCCTGTTTCATTGTAACCAATTTCGATATGTCAACCTTTATCGTCGTTAATTTCGAACGTAAGTCAGGTCCAAATTATTTTCAAGCAAATAACTAACATTTTTCAACAAAAAGGTTCAAAATATTTTATGTAAAAATTGTACCACCAAAAATAACGTAACGTACCATTAGTGGCCCGTGTACCACAGTTTGAGAAATGCTGATCTACACGAATAAGAACGATAAGTCCGCAGATCCTAGAAAATCGATCACAATAGAGGAAACGGTCGTTTGATCTTGAATGATCGAACGTATCGCGGTAAAGCACACGGCCACGTTTCAAGTGATACTTTACAGAGACTGGAACACGTACAAGAGGTGGTTTCGTGCTGGTTTCGCGTATTGCTGAGGCCGTTGGCAGCGCGCGCCGCGCGTTTACGCCGTTGACTATTAATCACGGCGCGCATCGAGGTGCGATACGCACAAGCGTCATTCAAGCTTTCAGCCGATTTTCACTTCGATGAATATCGCTTTGGGCTCAAGCTATTCGCCGTGTTTCCTGACATTCGCCGATCCGTAACACCGCAAAACTATTGATATCGCGGCGCCCGAACTCGGATTTCGACCGTTTGACCACGCTGTCGGCGGTGCTTTGCAGACTTGAACGACCGATATCGGAGAAGAATCGCGCGTCGTGTAATGAAAACCATCCTGGCCATCGGATTGATCAATGAAAGTCCAATAAAAAACCGCGCAACACTACGCCGGAGTTTTCGAATCCATTATAAATACAATCGACGGCGAAAATATTTCGATTGTTCACAGGGAAACGAGAAACGCTATTTTCACGGGAGATTGGATAGTTGGTCAAAAATATATTCAACTATGAATATCTGGAAGCAGTGGGTTTCTTGTTGACACTAGATTTATGGAACGAATCTGACGAATATTGGATTTTATAAATATTATTTGATAAATGTTTACGGCGATTTTGATTGGTACGATTGCAGGTATATGTGTTTTGACTGCCTATTGTTAAACAACTAACTTTTGGGACGCGAATAAACAAACATGAATTTTTTGGGAACAATAAATTGTGTGATATGATGTAAGTGCAAAATATCGAGAGAGAAACAGAATTCCGTTTTCCATGTTGCTATTGGTGGGCTTTTAATAATGAACAACTTCAAAATAAAAGAAAAATTGTAATTTTTCTAATTTTAATAATCATTTCATTTTATTCTGTGCAACCGCAGTGTGCAACACCTATCACGTGTAATCAAATAATGCGAATATTATTCTATCGAGAGTTGATAAACATTTTTGTAATTAAAAATTCTTTGATTACCTGTACATTTATGTAACGAATGCATAAAACAATTGAAATATATATTCTGAAAACAATACGCTCGTCGTGTCCTAAAAATTATTTTTAAATTCGAAAAATTGACAAAAAATTGATAAATTCATTAAAGATATTGTTGATCATCCAACGGCTGATTTTAGTGTATTTTATCAGGTTTCATGAAAATAAAATAATGATACAGCCGGCACACGGTGCGCATATACTCGTAAAGCTGGCTTCCCGAAAGCCCACGATAATATTTACGATGATTTCTCTTTCCATTAACATTGGCCACACACTCGCGGAACTACTCCAATCAGAAAACCACACCAGCTCTACCACTGAACTACAAACAACCGGTAGGAACACAAATAACATGAACGATAGGAAGAATTTACACGGGCGTTAACTAAAGCGCAACGCGCACAACAGGCAGAACGCTTCGAGCTGTACATGTTCGCTAGACAAAAGCGCCCCAGCGGTTCAGCAGCATCTTTTTTCTTCACAATAGTGTATAAATAAATGTTAAGCTGGGGCGATTCAGAGCAAATAAAACGACATCCAATCGAATTCAGAACGTTTGAAAAATGTCGACAAAATAACTTTGCAATTTCATAGGAATACTGTTACCGGAGCAATTTCGTTTATTTTATTACTCTCGGTTTATAGGTAAGTGTGTTTATAGACACTTGGCGAAACTTCGACCGCAGTCTGTGAAATTATTTACCTCCTATCGCGAGTCAAACAAATATTTTAAGCTGATCGGAATAATATTTCAATAATAATATTCCTCGACGATTAATAAACCAAATGTAACAAGTTATTTTAAATTCTCTATTATAAACAAACACACCTATACATTTACAAGAAATGAAGTGCAAAATCGCACGGATCACGCACGATACGAAAAATGTATATATTATAAAACATCCAAAAATATCCTGAGAGTGGTGTTCTTTATAGTACTTATCAGAAAAAAACAATTTTCCATTAGTAATTCTCTTTGTCCAACGTATTTAAATTGTAATTTGAATTTCTATAAGAATCCTCGATCTAGTAATCGGCGGATCCATAATAAAAGAAGCAAATGTCGGTGCGTGTTAATTCTAGTGTTAATTCATGAGACAATAAATTGCACAGTTAACAAACAACAGCGCATTTTTTATTTCAACGCTGGGAAGACACATATTTCCGGTTCTGTATGAGCGTAATGCGCACACCGCGCTATTCAACAAATTCCTATTATGCCGTGTTACCGGGTCAGTCGCGCGGCAAACGGGATACCAACAATAAGCACCTCGTTGATGGCGGAACATGAAACGGTATAGTCACACTTGTTTCGTCAGGGGGCCGTGGCGCTTGTTTGCCCGTATTTGTAGCTAATCTAATACATGGTCTTATCTCGCCGTTTAAATATGCATTAACTCCTTTTGTTTCCATTCCTCCGCGAAAAGGTAATCACGAGACATAATTCAAAACCATCGTGCAACCCTTCTCTTATCTATTCCCTCTTTCCCATTTTTCCTCTTTCTTCCGTTTCATTTCTTTTTTTCCACTCCTCGCATCTTCCTTTTTTCTTTGCGAGTGAATCAACCAACACACGCGACCATCTCGAATTTCCAGTTTGCGAACAGTGAACGCCGATTCCTTTGTACGTTCCCTATCATTGTGGCGTTGAATCGCCGATAATCAGCGGGCCATTACAAAATTCCGCTGATTAATAATTAACGTTAATTTCACCCAGCGAAAATGAAATTCCTCCAAATAATATCCATCTCGCGTTCCTATAACAATTCCCAGTGAACCGAGCTCCATCACGCCCACGCGGAACGGTTTAGAATTCAATTTATTCGCGAAATGGCGGACACCGAAATATTTTCGACCCTATTCGACGGGAACGCCCGGAGCAATGATAACAATGAATTTTTTGTGAGGTGGCTCGTGCCGTTGCCCGACGATCGAGCGCTGTAATGTTACTGAGATTTCATCGTGATTTTGTGGCATTATCGCGTTGTCTACTAATTCTCGGTGTTTTAACCCCGAATGAAACTACTGTATCGTTAATAATATAGTAGAAAAAGAAAAGATCTCCATCTGATGGTTATTCTATGTCTACTTTTACTTTAAAAGTTGAATACTGATAATAGACAAGTAATATTTATATGAAAAATAAGTAAATATTGTTTAACTTTACAATATTATAGGAGAAGGGGCGAAACAAATTATATTGAACGGTTCCTTATAAATTATTTTTTATCTATTTTTATCGAAAAAAATATTTCTTTGGGAGAGTATAATTTTTTTGCGAAGAAATCAACATCCTGACCTAACTTTTCCAGCGATCATATTATTTTAGCAACATGGACGGGCTGTGATGCCATCAGCCAAGCTTTTAGTAATTTCTGGACCGTATTTTCGCAAACGTCTGGGGTAACGTTGACAATGGACGGTCCGGTAACGTTTGAATGGTCGCTAGTGTATACCCATACACTTGATACGCTCGAAGACAATCTATAGGCAGCTGTTTATCTGTAATTAGTCTAATGGCCGTAGTCGCGTCGTTTCGAAAGGATAATAGTGATAGTCCTCGAACTAAACAGAACCCCACTCAGCTGAACATCTATGCGATTCCATTGCATAGATGAGAGCATCGATAGACCATACGATGCGCAAACTGGCAGCGATCCTCGAAATTCCTGTCGAGGACGATTCATCTCCGTCGAGCATTGATTCTTGCGATGCTTCACCGGTGTTTATTAGGAACGAGCATTGTACCCCCAGGCATCTCGTGTTTCTCACACAAATGTATAATTTGATGTTCGTGACAAAATTTTAACACTTTATCTAGCCAACAGCTATTAATAATCTCTTTAAGGACGCATTGTCTTACATTAAAAAACGACCTAATCATTTTCTTCGAACAGTAGTTCTTAAATAATAACTGGACTTTGTTACTCAATATGATTTACTGATTCAGGATTTCAATTGCTGTTACTATTAGAATTTCGATTAAGAAATCCTTGAGCATTGATTATTAATCTTCTATAAACGTCAATATGGCTTAGGTCAGGATCAAGCATTTCTTTAATTGAGAATAGACGAATCTTTACTTTTAGAAAATTTGAGACCATGTTTCTTGGAAAGTATTTATACACGCACAAAAATTCTGGAATTTTCTTTAAGAAATATATGCTTTATAAATGATTTATTTTCTCAAGTGTTTGAATATTTGAATATTTTTGTTTGCTTCCGAGTAAGCAAGTCCAAAGGAATGAAATAGTTCATTATTTTATTGTATCTCTTTTGTATTCTTTAGATATAGATCAGTAAAAATGTACCGGAACGTAGCAAAAGTTGAAATTCCTCGTTCAAAGGAAGGTTTGTTTGTATTTAATCTCTTCAACGAATTCCCTTCGAACAGATTTCACGGCTACTTTACTTTATACGGTCCCTATCACTTAAAAAATATGCAAATACTTCAATAACTGAGTCAAGTTTAGACGTGCCCACACTCCTGAATAATTCGGTGCATTTTCTGATATTAAATTCTTCGTTGTGTGTTCCGCACACACACGCGCGCGAGCGGAGAGAAATACGCGCTCACGAACTGAGCACACATGCGCGCGGTACCAACGAAATTTCCATTTATAAGATATCGATTAATCCTTCTTAATTAACCGTAAGCTAAAAATTAACAATTACTCGGGAAATATTAGATTATTTAATACGTTCTTTTCGATATTGATTTTTGACTCTAAATAAATGCAGTGGTTCACGAAATAAAAATGTTTAGTCAACAAGGGACCCGATACTTTCAACAGAATCCCCTCAAATTAATGGCAATACATAAAATCTTTTCTAAAAAGTTTTTTTTCATAATAAGCAGGGATTGCGTGTTTATGCGTCCCCAATTGAAAGTTATAATAGTAACAATAATAATAATAATTTTCGGTTTATTGACTTCCCAACAATAGCGGTTCCGCGAAGTTTTGAATTTATCGCCCTCATTAAATTCATATTTATTCTATATAAATATTTGATTTCCAATCGGCTGAACATTTCCAACATTTTCTTTTTTTTTCCTCTTTTTCATGTACACGTATATATCTATATAATGCACAGAGTACAAATTTGTCGTATTCGAGAGCGCACACAATAACCATCGTTCAATTTATATACTTTATATCAAGCACTTCAATTTTCTGTAAATTCACAAATGAAACATAAAATGTCGTGCCCTGGGTCCACGAAAATATCGGAGAGACATACCATCGCCACGTTCCAATAACATGTCGCGTTACGTGAAACTCTGTTATATGGGATTAAGAATGAAAACCGATACATAGGACGTATTCGGTTCCAAAATTCCATTTCTCCTCGGATATCGGAATCTTATCTTTTATTAAAAATAATAATAGTGAACATTCTGATTTTTGCTGAGTGCAGTGCTGTTCCATTCTAGACTCGGAATAGCTGCAGTTTTTTGACGAATCTTCTTTTTAGGAAATCAAAAATTCTATCCTTCAATACATATTTGATAATCGTAATAAAAAGCTATTGCTTTCTTGTTTTTATATTTACGAATAGAATACAAATACAAAATTTTGCAAATCACTTTTTAAATAAAATTCAAAGCTGTTAAGCAAAGCTTTTTAAATCAAATGTGAAATTTGAAATTTGAAATTTGAAGTGTGAAATGTGAAATTTGAAATTTGAAATTTGAAAATCTTCAAATTATTAATTACAATTATGAAATAAAATAATCAGTTACTTAACCAAAATAATTAATCTAAGAAATATACATACTAAAAGCAAAGAAAACTGCTTTAAAGAGTAGATTGCCAAGTTCCACACAATATTATAGATGCAACATTCGTTTCAACTTTTTCTTGAGTCGTTTACTTAAAAGGACACTTGTATCGGTGACCTGAAACAGTGGAAACTCGGGTTCGCGTAGCCCGTTGCGTTGCGTGAAATCAATACCGCGCGGGCACACGCAAGTGTTCGTCTCTTCCATTTTTCCTTTTTCCAGCGGCCGATTCCATGATTTCCAACTACTTCCCTGTGAACCTGTCAGATCCGCGAATATCATTAAACTAATACATCCGCGGATTGTTATCTTCGATTCGATTCATTGACCAGGATCACAATAAACAACCAGAGTGGGTGGAGACGATCCCGTGCATCCTTCCCAGCTAGCTTCCAAGTAACTACATCCTACGGATGAATTCGCGTAATTGAATGTATTCTCAATATCTCCTCGAAATTATCGAAGATTTCTTTCTTCCTCTGAATCTTTCCTCTCTATATACCGATATCATTATGTAATTATTAGCAACCGTGAGATGTATGATCGACTGCGATGTAAAGGGAGATTTAATTCGTCGATTAAGAACTTCTTCCTTTGTCATTCATTATTTACCAATAGCATTGTCTAATTGAAAATGTAATTTTCTTGAGTATTTCTTCATTTGTCATTTATATTATGCGATGCACAATAATTTACTTATTGCCGATAATAACATATACGATTGACTTGGAATGACAGAGATCTAATTTACACATTAAAATTTTCGTAATTTATCATTCATGTGTTGCTAATAAATTGTCATTATTAATAATTGTGAATGTACAAACACGTAACATACATATTTATTACGTTGATAATTCATTTAAAAACCTTCGTGTTCGCTTCTTTGATATATAAAGTGTAAATGAGTTAAAACTGTTGTTTCATTATTCACGAGAAAGCAATATATGACAAACTGCGGAGTTAAGTGTAGTTCGAAAATCCTTTTTCAATTGGTCAAAGGACGTTTGAACGAGATTATTAACTAATTATTTGTAACATAAATATACTTAGCGAACTTGCTACTTTTCCTGCTTTAAAACTTCCGTCGATGCAACCGGTACTTCATTAATGTTTCGTGAGTAATTAGAGGTGTTGTAAAGTGAAGGAACTTTTATAATCTTGCTCATAAATATTAGAATACCTTCTATGTAACCGGCAAAGCATATAATGCTTTGCATCACATTTAATTATGTATGTAATTATAAGATCATTAAAAAATCCGATCAATAAATAATGCAGGTATCTATTGCAGACTTTTTTTAATTTCAATGTTCTTCGCATTCTTACCTTGTATTGGATGTATGTTCTATAATCATATATGAACAGAAGCGTGTGTACGGTGGAAATAATTTAATCAATAAATACAGTGCCTGTACAGACGATAAATGACAAAGTGACAATATGACTATCGGTTAACAGAAAATCCTGATAGGTTCTTGATGTTTGCTGATTGGGCGATGCGTTATCCCAAGTGATTGGATATGTTTTGACAATATGAGTATAATCGCGGCGCGCTCGCGACGTTGATATCGATTTTGCCAGTAATAGTTGTTTTCTATGAAATCGAAGTGGATCTTTGATTGACAAATATATTAACTGACTTCGATTTACTACTACCAATTGTTAACCCCGTCAATCGCAGCTTGAATTTCGTTTTACTCAAGTTTCATCGTCATTTCGCATGTAGCTTCATTAAACATTTATTCTCATACATATTATTATCTGACAAAATTTCGATACATACAAAAATGAAGGTTGTATTCGCAAACAAGTCTTCAATTTAAATTTGAATATTCATTGGTAACCCGTGAACTTCGTGCATTTATAAAACATGAGACTGAATAAAACTCATCAAAATAAAACTTTTAATAACGCTCAAAGTGAACTTAATTTTCTCGTTCACCTAATGAATTCACATATTAATATCAAATTGCATATAATGTCAATGAATGTAAAAATTTTGTACAAATATCAGCATCATACAGTAAGCGCTATTATTAATAGGTCTAAATAAGACTTCCAGTAATTTTTAGAATACAAATTCCAATTTATCTTCACTCAATTATTCTCCTAATAATATAACTCGATTAAAGAATTATACAAGATTTTCAAAAAATCCAATTCTATACGTTAAACAAGCCACTCCTGTTCCTCCCAAATAAAACCTCAGGATACAAATCATTTCCGAGTAACTTATCAAGCACATCCAGATTTTCGATTTATTTTATCGCAAGAAATCCGTATCTTCTGACCTAACCACGGCGTTTTGGTCGCGAGCGAACGCCGATCTCCGATTTTATCCGGCAGATACGCGCATCAAACTTTCATGCAAATTCCGTCCTCGGACTGTGAACAATCGCGAGGCTCGTTTCAATAGATTCACCGGGAAAACCAACACAGAGGTATCCGGTAATAGTCCTGCGGGTCGACAATCTTTTTCCCCGTGTGTATGTGCGCGTCGTATCGTCGGATCGAATACATTTTTAAAATCGATCCGACCCCGTCTGTCGATGGGGGGGGGGGGGAGCGCTCTATTTTTAAATGCGATCGGGAGTACGTCGCGGAATGAACAGTGACTCTCCCAGGTCTTCGGCTACCATAATTCACCTGTACTTTCGCTGGGTCGACGATACCAGCCGAGCCGAAAAACTTGCCGGGCACACCTGCGCTTGGCACCGGCCCGACAATACATACGATGCACCGCGCGCCACGAATAGTACGTGGCCGGGGAATTATTGTCCCCGTGGCAAACGCAGGTGTGTCGAGGCCGATACCCCGCGCCTCGTTCCACCGCACCAATACTGGCTGCATCCCAATCCGGCTATGACTAAGTTTGATCGATCCCCTCTAACCGGAACTACTGAAAACCGAGGAGCTACGCCTGTGCCACACGGTGTCCGGCTAGGTGTCCCGGTCAATTAACGCGCACCGCGATCTTTAATGCAATTGTCGAGATCTTTGACGTGATTTTTGCTCGTCCCGTAGGCGCACTGCTAGGAGATCGCTTGATGGCTACACTGAGGACGGCGGGTCTTATCGATCAGTCCTCATCTTCTCTCGCCTAATTTTCTGGTAGTTTTATATTCTAGTTTTATTAGTTTGATGGCGATCACGGTACTGCGGACGCCCCTGTGTTTTCCTAAAAAATTATTTCTTCTTTTTGCCTCTATTGTTTCCTATTTCCTTTCTTTTCTGTCCATGCCGGGGTCGTCCAAGTTCACATTTGGCGAGCAGACACGCATGAGTCAAATTTTTAACTTCCACTTTCTCTATCACTGACGAGTGCTTTAGGGTCTGGCTCGAGTGTGATTAACGTCCACTCTTAGGCCCTTGCGAACCTCTCCGTAAAACTTTCTGTTTTATTACGATCTTCCGTTATGTCAGCCTCTATCTGGATTTTTTCAGGACATCGCAGCTTTCCTTTCCTTTTCAATTTTCTCTCTGTCCATCTATATCTTTCCTCTTTCTCTAAAGACTTTTTCTTAGAGGAGGCTCAACTGAGGCAGGTCAGGTGATCGCGAACTTCGGCACTATTGACACCGTGCTTTCTTACCGATCCATACGCGAATCTCTGAAGTATTTAATAAAATTTGTGTTGATGAACGCATACACGAGGTTCCATATTATTTACCTGCTGTTCCCCACAATTTCATGAAAATTATGTTTGTATTCTAGTTCCTGATATTTTCGATCACTAGTTTGCTATTCGCCGATAAGGTAACGCGTAACCAGTGGAAAATATAAGAGCATAAGGTAGAAAGACAGCTCTTAACCCTGCGTCGTTTTGCTAGACATCATCTCCTAACTGTACCTTCGTTGGCAGAAGTGAAACTTGACTCGGGAATTCGTTCAGTTTGTCGTTCAATTTTTGGAGATAAGGAATATTGCATTTTCACGAACGTGACGCGTAAAAGCGGTTGTTCAGGCAAAAGAGAAATTGTGCAGGTAGTTTATAAATGGGTTAATGGTAGGTAATAGTTTCAAAATGAGGAAAGAAGGATAATAAACGTGCATGAAGGAATTAATGATATATTATTGGTCTGCATTATGATGACTCAACATTCTTCATAGAAGAATAGTTATAAATTGACACAAATTACTTCTGTCGACGCGAAGTGTTCAATTCTTGCGTGATACGTTAAAATGCAAATACCTTGAGGAGTATCGTGTGACTTAAGCTACTTTCATGAACCTGATCGCAGTAGAAAAATGTGTCATTAGCGTAGCATGTATCACTAGAGTAGTTTGTTCTCCTTTTTCAATATCACTATTCTGGTTACTGTCTTTCGATCGACTCCCAAAGAGTTTTTCCAGTGCCAATCTCGTTTAATGATGGCACAAAGATAATCAACCCTTTCAGACCCAGTGTACGTTATAATGTACACTGTTTCACTAATTTAATATCTGACAAAACATTAAAACTACGACACATGTATGTGTACTTGCTCCGAGCGTATTTATATCATAAAAATAGTATACCCCTATTTTATTCCAAATATCGACATTACTGATGATGCATTGAATGGCGGTCCATTGTTGTTAGATACATGAATATAATTTTCGGCAGAAATCAAGTCTGAAGGGATTAATTGGAAGAATGACAGTACAGCGTTCCATACTTAGGATACTTTTCCGAATGACATCGTTACTTCGTGTCTGATAAAACCTTCCTGCCGGATTGGCCGACCATTCGAAACACGCAACACGTCCGCTTTCAGCCGCGATAGAAATATGTCCGGCCAGTTTTACAGTTGCACGCATTACAGAATCGAAAACGGAATTATTTGACAACGCGAAAAATATAACGCGGCCGAAATCTAGCGGTTCCTCGTAACGTACGATAACGTTTTTCCAGTTGCACGCACGGGAAACCGGAAGCTATGCCATTTCCCCATTTCCGGTCGGTATTGCCTTTTACGCGGAAAACTAGATATTTATGTATTTTTCAACCGTGTATTTAACGACCCTGAATTTACGTAAAATGGATTGCCGATTTCTTTACTAGCACACCTAGCAAAAAGGAACGAGCGGAAAATTTTTGTTTGAATTTCTTTAATTATTATCGACGAGAACAGTACTCGATATCGAGACATCGATTCATGAGCTTTTTTGCAGTTTAAAAGCATGTTTTAAATCGGGAGCTCGATACTAATTGCAACATAGAATTTCTACATAGAAACGATTAATGCGTTTACACTGCAGATGATTCTTCAGGAAATGTTTACGGTACGACTGAAATATTTATTGCAAAATATGCTGCTGATATTTCTTATCCGTGCGTTACACTTTTGATGACATAGGGAAGCGTACGAGGGAAACTTTGATTCATCCAAATAAACAAACTTCGAACTGCCATGCTGGTTCAAACTTTTGAACCGCAGCGTTCGTATCCACCTCGAAACTTTAATCGTGGGATTATCGAACTAAGTCGTTCTTAAATTTAAAAAGATAGAGATAAGTCATTTGCAAATAATAAATCGTAAAATTTCTTAAATATTTCATGTAGAAAAATTAACAGTGTACACATCAGACTAGACAAAACTCAGAATTTTAATAAAATTATTACGAATACTTAAAATTGTTTACAAAATATCCACATAGGAAGTTATCTCGCACACGTTTATACTTACTCAACACTACAACTAGTTTGGTTTTCTAATTATTGATACCTTAAAAGCATTGAATATTCGAGATGATTTAAAAAATAATTTCATTCGAGTACTGTAACGAATATCCGAAGAAACTGAAAATAATCTATTGTTATAATTTTTATAGTGACTACATATGAAACATATTAAATGCTCGGTAATTCCAGTGTTAACGATTCTTCGTGCTGTTTAATTCCCAACAATCGACACGCGAATATCGACGCCAGTCGCAGAAAGAAAAAAAGAAAAGAATTGAACGGCGAAATTAAAATATGCTTCAAAGGAAAGCGACCCGAAGATAACCACCGGCGGCCTCTTGAGCGGTGAAATTAATACGCGAGCCAGCGTTGTAATTGCACACAACCGCGAACGGGCTGTATCTTTCCCCATAATCAGCGGAGGGGAGATTACGGAATGGCTCGATATGCTAATGAGGCGATAACCTCGAAGTACGGAATCGTTGCGAGCCGCCGGTCCCCTTCTATCGGGCATCGATACGTCGCAGAGCAAATAGCAATCCACTAATGTCCGAACAATGTGTACAATGTGCATAGATAATTCACGGACATGTGAGAGCCGGGCACGAGAATCAGTAATGACATCAATCACTTGTTATAACCAATCAACCGTACGTTTCGTTATCCTAAACCGATCCCGTTCCGTTACCGGGAAACCGTGTTTAAACGGGAACCGTTGTTACCTAGCCGATCGACGGAGAAAGTAAGTGTACGATAGGTGTTGAATTTTTTATAAAAATTAGAACAATGCGTTCCTTAAGATTTGAAGGGTTTCCTGGTCTCGTATTTGTATAAATACACAAATTTAGTTAATAATCTTTTGCGAAAATGCTTTCAAAATTTAAATACTTACAAAATCAAAAGTTTGAAGTGGGTCAATGTGACCTGTTTGGTAATTTTAGTGTCAAGAAGACAGCGATTGACGAAACACAGGCGACCACCGTTCGACTACCCTTTTGTTCAGATTTCCTTGCATAAGAAAACACCGATATCTTACAGAATACCACTGCTTTAGGTTGCATTGTTTATAATATAAAAAAGTTTTCAAGTAATTATTGTGTAATTGAGCGAGTTATAGTAATTCGATGTAGTTGTGGGTCACTGATGACTCCTATAGTGTTCAACGTGTTAAAGGCGAATGCTAAACTTTATCTAATATCGTACTAATTGTCAGTAAGTAGTTATTAATCCGGTCGGGAACGGGTCGCGTGCGATGTCGGCCAAAAAAATGGCCGACGACTCAGCTGAAACGCGTCTTCCCGTTACTTTCAGCTGTTTAATCACGTAGAATGGTAGCCATTAATTTATCAAAAGCTCAGTAAATTACAAATAAAGCCGTTAAGTAACTGCCTCTCTGGTAATTAAAAATACTTACTGCATTTTTAATGAGTATTAGTCAACTCTCCGACGGCAGTGTCGAGCGCAGCCGCTTGTTTTTTCCTTCCTACAACGCCTTTCCGTGAATAGCAGCTCCCTTCCCTTCCCTTCTCCCTGGGTTTAATCTAATAATCATTTCATGCGTTCCACGGAAATATTACAATTTTTAATTTTTCGAAAGGTGCTAAGTTTTCTCTGCAGCGAACGTTCGCAAAATTTTTGCTGGTTGCGTGCAAAAAGCACTGCCACCGCTGAGTACAGAAAATTAAATGCTGTTTATTTTAGGATGTTGTTTATACTCGTTGGTGATATGCATTTTCTATGTTCGTTGCGGATATTTCTCCTTGTGGTAAAAAATTTTGTTCTAAAAAACTGCCTTAGCAAAGATCTTCCCAAAAACGACGAAAGGAAAACCTAATTACATAGAAAAATATCCATCAGTTTCCATAAAATATTTCTAGAAAATAGGTCTTACGAAGCACTTGTTCCTTAACAATGATTCATATTGTAAAGATAACAATCATTCTCGAAACTGGGAACAAGAAACGTTTGGTCAAAGCTGCTGAATTTCAAAAGGACGTCATAAATGTCACCATTACTTAAAGTATCATAAAATATCAATTTCAGTTTAACCACGTTTTATACCTGAGTGTGCACCCCCTCCCATAGAAATGCGAGCAAATGTCGGAAAAATGAATTCGAGCAGAAAAATTAACAAAAAAAAAAGAACGTTAAAGCCGCGCAGCTTCCACCCCGTGAAACATTTTTTTAGCTGCGTGACGTTCGACCATACCTTTCTCCCGTTGTCATAATCAATATTTTTATTTGCACACTCCACCCCGCACGCTACTAAATCCCACATGAAAAAGCTATATAACTCTCGACAGAACAGGACTGACTCTTTTCATTCGAATACCAGGCTGAGCTAGACCGCATACAATTTCGGCAGACACGGCGCTCGTCAACATTCATCGAGTTTTAATTTGTTCCACGAAACAGGGTTACCCGCGTAATGTCACACGTGAGAAGTTCCCGAGTCTCAGCCGCGAAGGGCTGAGTTGAATAAGATTATATGGTCGCGGTTTAATTATCCTTCACCTATGAATTCTTTCGAATCCCGTTCCCGTGGGACGCTCAACTTGTTTGCTCGGTCCCGTCGGAACTACGTTTTCCAGGAAATTACATCGAAATGCAGGTCCCCGACGAAGAAAACCGACGCTGCTTTTGCTTCCGTTCTTTCCGCGATTCTCCCCGCCCACGCCGGGTCGTCATTTCCGTGGCCCGGTGCAATTTTGGGCGACGTGTCGCGCTCCCAGTTGCCCCAAAACTCGTTTGTTTTGCTTCGCGTTTGCCCCCGGCGATCCTTGGATCTCCATTCCCAAGGACCCCGGACCTCTTTATTATCCCGCAACCAACAACGCTCGTTCCCTACTTTCGTCAACTTTGCCTTCCGAATTTATCCCCTGACCGCAACCGTCCTAACCGCGACCTAGCTGCATCCGACGTCACCCCGGCGTCAGCACGGCTAGGCGAGACGCACGCCTACCCAGCCGGATGATAATCGTTCCCGCTACGAAGATATTAAGTTTTCTTGCCCCCGGCAACGGATGAACCCTAGCAAATGGTAACAAGACAGTATACGGAGAAATTCTCAAGGAGAAAGCTGGCCGCGGAACGCGTTTCGCGAAGGGAACCCGGTACGTGCTGGCGTGAATTAAATATCAGTGCGGTCGGTGCTACGACCGTACTCGCGCGCTCGAATTGCTCGTTCAAGGTCGTTTAACCTAATGCGAATCATAATGGGAGCGGCGTTCACTTCCCGTGTATTCTGCTCGGCTGCCATGTTTTTAGGTGCCGGGTCCCGGCAGAGCATCGACTCGGACATGAATGCACTTGTTGAAATTACTGTAGCTGAATGTGGCCGTCTCGGACGGCGTCGGTTGGAGGTCAATTTCCCGTCTATGGGATTCGTAAGGGAGGTGTCGTTCGCGTTTATGCGAGCTTTCATTTTTCCTCGATTTTACACGGACAGACGGAATCGTGTGTAGTTACATGCGGCTGGATTTGTTAGTGGTATTGTTATCGTTATTGTTATTGGCGGGGATTCAAGGTCACGCGGATACTTTTCGGTTGTGACTTGGATGATGCTGTTATTTGACCGTTGAAATTTTAAGTGAGTGTTTGAATGTAGTGAGACTTGAATAAATTGAGGTAACTACGCTGCAGATAAGTTCACACTGCTATGTCTATTTGATTGTTTATTTTGAATACGAAAAATAATAGTAAATAAAGGAAAAACTGAATGAAGGTAAATGCAAATGTTGCTGTCAACAATGTCTAACCCAAATCCATTGGTAGTTCAAGATCATTCCATCCTATATTGATCATAATTGACCTCCTCGCTCCTCTGTCATATTAGCTTGTCCGCCCGATAGACAGATAACGTGTGCGTAACCGCGAACATCATAGCGAGGACAGCGTCATACGCGAAGCTAACTCGATCCACAATTGGAGCTTGTTTTCCATTTCACGCTGTGTTAACACTTTATCTACCAAAAGGTTATAGTGGAAGCTCGAGAACTACGCCATATCTAATAAAACCCTGATAATCATCTTCTTAATTTAAACAAACATTATATACACCATCGTATTATCGTACCACTTAATTTTTACCTGAATGCAGCTTAACATCCGATTTCACGCTTAAATTGGAAGAGACCACAGTACGAGAAACAAAAACAGGATATTTGCCTCGAACAATCAATCGATTTTAATCCCACCATCAATATACATACCATTGAGCTGCATAACAAAGCGACCCCTGTTAACATTCCACTATAAACAACCGCTTGTGTCGAATCAATTATAATTAAAGGGGCTGAAAATTGAAGGAACGAAACCGGAAACAACCCGACCGACCTTGTACGCTTAATCAAACCCCGTTGAACAATGGTTGGCTAGCTGAAACGCAAATACTTACCGTAACAATATAATAATCGCCGGGGGAATACCTATGGCGACCTAAATAACTCGCTCGTATCAAATTTACTCGACGAAAATGGGAGAGATCTAGATTCGGAACCTTGCTCGGGCAGTCCGCGGTGTTCCAGTTTCGCGTCTCCGGTTGCGCGAACTGGGAAATGGAAAGAAAGGGGTGAAATTCAAATCAAAGTCTGCGCAGTCCAGAAACGGCGAATGTTAATGTTATCTTGGGGCGGCCGGTTGGTAGCTTGCGTGGCTGAAAATTTGCATCGTCAGCGCCGTGGAAAAGGCATCCGCTTTCGAATCGCATTCCAAACGATCCGCCGCGATTAAAAAGTCCGGGGGCGGTTGCTACCCCACGACCACTCGGCGACTGCCTCCCCCTTCCCCCAGGATTCCGAGCGTCGACGTGGCCTACTGAATAATTCAATGAACGTGCGTTAATTCCCATATACATGGTGAACGGCCACGCCAAGAGACACGCGAACACCGGCGGGACCCGGCCGAAACTTTGAATTGTTAATCGGCCCGCGTTGCCCAGTTTTGAATCATCCTTGGGGCATGGGACGCGACGCTCCCCATTAATTCTCTACACCGACCGTCCTATTAATAATAAACGCATCGACACGCGTCCTATTTTCGTGCCGGCGCTCATCGAGCGAATTGCGTTCTTATCCCCAGGAATATATAAGGGAGGCACGGAATGCAAACGAATCTTACAGTTAGAATATGCATAAGGCGTTAAAGAGGAAGGGCACGGATTTTAGGGGATGATGGAAGCCTTTGCTCCCTCGAAAATGCTGCTACGATACGTGTAAAGGGTAGCTTCTTTTGAAACGTGTTATTACAGTGTTACTCCGTTACATTAGAAACCTGAGAAACGACGGTGTATACGCTTTTTTATTCTACATCATGTCACTTGTGACGTGTTGAACTCGTGTTTAAAACAATACAACAGCAGGTTTCTGTGATATGTTGACGATTTTTCTAGTGGACTGTTCGAAATAATTTTGTTTTAAGAAAACACACTACACAATGTGGGCCGCGTAACAGAGTTACCTTAAATAATTTATACAATACATGTTGCTCGAAAAGTTGCTGTGTACAAAAGTTGCGTTTCTCCGAGGGACGTACCGAACAGTATGCAAACTTTTTTACGAGCGCGGACTTTTCAAAAATTCGAAGTCGCGTTAACTTCCTTGAACCTAAATTCCAAGTGAAAATTAAAATATATCTTTCACATAATTCGTTTAATATTACTATATTAACCCCTTTCCCTATAACAACGTGTGAGACTCGTAGCAAAAATTTTCAACACGATTTAACAAACATAAATATTACTCGATTCATTCGAATTCAAAGTAAATATTATTCTCCTGTAATCAATTATTATGCTTCAGAGCAAACATAGACATAGGATATGCCTGTAAGTTTCCTCTGTTTCCAATAAATTATTAATAACAAAGTAGTCGTATCGATCAGAGTTGAGAAAAGAATCATAGGGCAAGAGGTTAAAACAGAAAATTTTATTCATTTTCAATCTGCGAAACTACCTTGAAACTAAACACACGTAAACACTAACAGCCTGATCACCAAAAATGTCTTTTCATCGTGATGCTACTATGAAATTCAAGTCACGTCTCGACAAAGAGTAACTCAATCGAATGCCTCGATTGCAAAACCGGAGTAACGCGTCGGGGCAGACAGGAACGCCGCTAATCGGTTGGAGGAGACCAAAGAATTTCCCTCGTTAAATCGTATCAGTACGATCGTCGCGGAGCGCATTGCTCACGCGATCAATTCCACGTTCACCGTAATCCAATCGCTGTAATTAACGAGCGTATAATTATTAGCGTCCAGCGGTCCGTTAAAAAATGCGCGGGCGCCCACCCGGACGGTGATTCGCGATATCCCGCGAACAGTTATCCCCTTAAATACTTAACGAATTAAACGATGCCGCTTCTGACTGATCGATCATTCCGCTGCCTCCTGTAAATTGTATCAACGTTCAACCGTGTGCTGCGCCTCCCCTCTAATACGACTTGACCGAACGCGGGCCACGGTTGATAAACGATTGAACCATCATCGGACAGATGATGTATCTCGGAAGCCTCTGTATTCATGCATCGCGGCGGGCGTCAATAAAATCCACTCTCCCGATCGCATCCCCCTCCGCCCCACCCTTCGTCTCGCGCGCACAGCCACTGCTGTCGGAACACGAGCCCGGACATGCGAAAAATTGGTTATTCTTGATGCTCCGCGGACGCGCATCACGTTTCATCAAAATAATTAACAAACCGATTGACGTCGACTCTGCGCACGGTTCGTTGATACGCATGTTACATTTTCCTCTTTTTTTCGGGGGTTGGGAATTTTAGATCGCAGTTAATTGAATCAACGGATACTCTGTAAGTCTTCTTTTATTTTTGAACGAAACTGGAACCGTGAACTGGGATATTTATGGGTTGATGTTTGTTGCTTGTTCCTTTGAGATTGATCATGATTTACGTCATTTCCGGTGTCGTTCTAGATTGAAGGCTAAATATATGTGACCTGTATAGACTATGTTTGTCTTTGAAGCTGGAGACTTTTTATTGCTGATGACAACGATGTATAACTTGTGTGTTTTCTGGAAACTATGTTCATTCAATTTTTGTTTAAGTTTATATGTCAGTAGAAATGTACTGAATAATTGTACTTTTTTATTCTTGAGGGATTGATGAGAAGTTATTTGTGTAAGTTTATGAGCGTACGGATTCAACTGGAGGAAAAAATATTTTTTCAGATGAAGGTTGGAAAATGGTAAATATGAAGTATTGTAAGTAAGATTCTACCAGGACAACGCAATCTTCAGATAAAATATTGGTGCCATTTTCTGCGTGTGTTATCTTGTGTGCAGATATACCGTAGTGCAACCCCCGAGGCCAGCAACTCGATTATAGCTGGCATTGGTCAAGATTCTATGATCGTATCGCTGGTTGACGTCTTACTTCCATATTACTTCTAAATCACTCGCCATTAATTAACAGGATGATCAGTCAATTTTCTGTTTCGTTCGAACGTATTTTACCCACCGAAATTTGTATTTGGTTTGCATTCGTTTGATAAAACTTTATCTATTTATATTGCGTCATTATCGACGATAGGTATTTGCATCGAATCATAATATTTTTTCCGCATGATACGCGTGTATCGATACATAGAACTATCAGAAAAAAATACATTTGGTAACAATAAGAATATCGAAGAACGCGTGGGATATACAAAAGCAAATTTGCATGAACCAATAGACTTTTCAAAAATTGTATACCTCTGTATACATGCACATGTATATTACTTTCGACTTGTCTATCTATATTTTTAAAATACACCGAACGCTTTTTTAAAACTTCGCCTTCCATATTTTGGGCGTTTATTCTTCGTTCACTTCATCCAGCATTTTTATGTTTCCTCCCTTTTTTCGAATCCTTTAACCATTCTTTTACTTTTTCGTATTTTTATATCTTATTACGTTTCTTCACAACATTAACTTAGTATGCATTTATTTTAAATAATAAATAATATTCAGTACTTTCGCAATAATTTGTAGTATTAAATCGAAGAATCCATTTAATTTTAACATTATTTGCTCAGTATCACAAGTACCACAGAATAACTGTGGTCCAACTATTATATCCGAGTCCTCAAGATAATCAGTAACATCAATAACCAATAACAATCAACATCATCAATAACGCTATAGTATTAATATTCAATCAATCCAAAAACATTCCACAAAACCTGTTTCTTCCAAGAACCCAGAAATAATAGTTGACCCTTGCCTTATAAAATTTTAATCAGAATTTAACAAGCATAAATATTACTCAATTCTTTCGAATTCAAATTTTATTATTCTCCTATTACCAATTATTAAAATTTATAACAAAAACATGGACACAGAACACACCCAAAATATTTCCCTTTTTTTCCAATAAATTATTAACGACAAAACAGCTGTATCAATCATAATTCAGAAATAAACTGTAGAACAAGAGGTTAAACTATTACTCCAAGCCACTCAAATGTCAATGTGCCAACAAAAAGCACTCACAAAAACACCCTACGTTGTCGCAGGGGTGTACAGTGTAACCATGTTTTGGTTGGATATTTTCGTAGAAGTTATCCAACGACTCGTAATGCTCGGCTAGCCTAGGGGTGGGTCGTGCGCGCGTCCATCGTCACGGCGCGTTGCCCGTGAAAGGTTCGTCGTTGCGAACGGAACGTCGATTGCATTTTAATCTGAAGGGAAAATCGTGGTGTTACGGCTGAGAGCCCCCAAGGGGGATGGTGTGTAACTAGTTTGCAGTACACATTTGTTAAATCCAATCAACCCCCGCGGTGCCAAGTGAGCCGCGGATTCGTTTCGTTGGACGTCGCGACTGTTCCTCCTCCCCTCTGCCACTCCCCTCCGGCCGATCCACCCTCGTCACCACCCTTATCTGCGTCTTCATCCCCCTCAGTTCGCGGTCCTCCTCCCTCCACCGTTCTTTTTGTTCCGTGTTCCACGAAATCGTACAGGAAGCGGCCGGAGGTAACGAACGAAATATTGGATTAAGCAGATAAAGGTAGCACGAACTGCAATAAGTCCTCCGGAGCGTGTGCACGCGAGAGCGGGGAGACGGGTGGAGAGTTAACGTGGATAGGCGGGGAACAATGAAACGCGATACGGGGCCGAGATAAGAATGAAATTGCGTTATGGCCGGTCGAGCCGTGGTTTTCGATTCGATGCGTTTTATCACTTCCCCGACGATCACCCTGCTACAATTTGTTCCGACCGCTATCCGGCGGCGCGAGCCCCGATCGTGGACGTAAACAAAGGATTTCAAAGCCTTCCTTCGCCTCCTTCCCACTCTGCCGTTCGCTTTTATTTTTATTTTGATCTCCTCTGGCCGATGTTGGGATCGGAGTTACTCTTGCGTAATGACGCGAAGCCATCGAGCCGTTCTCGAGTCGCATTGTTTTGTTACTTGCACTGTACCGGGAAGGATATGAATGTTGGATGAAATTTTATTGGGATGAGAAATTGGGGATGAAAGTAAATTGTGAATAAATAAAGTGTATAAATATTAAATCGAATTATGATATTATGTAAATAGTCATTTCAGTCATTATTTGGGCGTATGGTGTTCTTTGGTAATGTAATGGAACTTTTGTTTTGTACTCTTAGGTTTGTGCTACGTTTGTGTAGGTTTCATTCTTGGTATTACTGTGTGGTTTCTTTTGTGTAGAATTATCTGTTTTCTATCGTTTTCACTACTGTATTTTCGCTACGAAATATTCGAGTGACGAGAATTTATACAACTAATTATCTTAAATAAATGTTTACTCGAATTAATTCAAATAGTGCTCTGCCTAGTAAAACAGGAAAGGGGATGGTTCGCCATGCAAATGCAGGTTGAAAATGTTCGTGAAAACTTTTTGCCAGTTCGTTATTTATTTAATCCACTCATTGTTAGCGCGAAGCCTGTTTTTCATGGAAACGAAACTTTATATGTGGAATTTCTGTTTCATATTTTCCTATTACTTTAAAATGGCCTGCGCAATTATACTGCATTTTTCGGTGTGTTTAATTTAATTTTGGTTAAAAATGTAACTACTACAGATTACTATTAACGCATAACAATTATTTTTCAAATTTTCATACCACTTTTACCGTTAAATTGTTCTGCAAATGTTTAACAACGTTGAACAATTTTCCTATTCCATTTGTATTCATCATTAGTTAGGAATTGGTTCGTTCCGTCGTTTTGTGTTGTAGAAATTACAAGGAAACTGAACTTACAAATTCAATTCGTTTGAAACAAAAATCGGTTTGTTCGCGCCACCATTCATTTCCTCCACTGAAGTTCTGAAAGTCATTCGGGAAAGATGCTTTCTTTGGATCGCTTCTGCTTCGAAGAAGTTTTCAACAATTATACTAACTGCACAGAGAATCAGCAGTCTACAAATTTCTTTCTATACAGATCCGGGAATTTAAGGGAAATCTCAAAACTTGAACAGAGTGTTTAATAATTCGAAGTACGGAGTACACATTTCTGCATGTTTCCATGGGAACTTGAAAATACTTCATGCGTTAGTATTCAATATTCAAGCATCGAAGTTCTGAAAATCTTCTCAGGATTCTTAACTCGATGCAAGCTGAATTCAATTGCAATTCAATAAGAAGTCCCTGACAAGAAATTCCAGCGCAGAAATTGTCCACTTCCGTACTCTCTGCAATTCAAAAAATATAAAAAGACTTCAAGATATTTTTAATTTCAACTGAGTTGTTCATTCAAAAAAGCAATGATTGTTTAAATAACTCACCTAATGTCTTCAAATTAATACTACAACGTAAGAAGTGATGGTTGCATATTTTTGATCCAAAAAAGTTACATAATATTAAAATCTTGAAATAGAATTTCCTACGAAAAAAGAACCCAACGTAAAAATCTTATAGAACATCGCATACGATTTTTAGTATTATATTATAAAGAATATAATATTAAATGTTATATTTATAAAGAATATAATATTTATAAACAATATAATTATAAAAAATATAATATTTAATATTGTTATAAAGAATATATATTTCTTTTTATACCTACACGGATCCGCATCAATACGTGAACTTCTGTCGTATTTCCAGCGCAATCTTCCCTTTCACGCTACTAGAATCCTGTAGCAGATCAGCGAGTTCTATAGATTTTAGTAACAGAGATCAATAGATAGCGATCCGTATAAACCGGGATCGCGTATCGGTATTGCTGCTTAAACGTATGTTATACAGGCAGATATTCGTATTAACGATGTTGTGATATTGACTTAAGCCGATAACGGGCACATAACGCGTTCCGAAAATGGAAAAAATGAATTCCCGATCACAGAACGAAAAAAAAAGAAGAGATCGTCCGGTAATTCTGTTCCTCTTACGGAGATTGATCGATTGAAAACACCATATTTTATCGAAATTTTGCTGCACTTCTTTTTAACTTGTGTATATCTTCAAGCTTCGAGTCCTTTAACATTCTTCTCGGCTTGTGCATCTTATCGAGGCAAAGAGAGAAAACTGCTAGATATTCTTTCCTTTTCCAAGGAAATTCATATTTTTCCTTGGCTCTTTAACTCGCAACATCCTAATGACACACGGGATTTTACAAATGACATGTCTAAACGTGTCTGAATCTATTGTCCCCTTTATTGTTTACTTTAGAACAAAATATTTGACGGTTAACGTACATTACGTATTTTTTCTTTATTGTTAATTTATCCAATAAGTGTCATAGTATAATTCAAATTTCTTATGTTTCAAAAGTAATCTATGAAATTGATTTAAATATAGATTAAATGACTGAAAAAGATGATTTTAAAATAATTAGCTTCTTTCATTATCTGTAAAAAATAGTTTAATGTTATAAAGAAATAAAAGGTTAATTTAATCTAAATGAAAGTTTAATCTGCGCATAGGAATTTTGAAATACTTCATTGACTTTTGGACTCCTTCTCTACTACAATATTATTGAAAATAGGTATTTTATTCCTATTATATAAATGATTGTATCGTGTACAAAGAATAATAGTTTCTCTCGCGTTTTAATAATATCATTTTTAGGATAGAAAATATTTCGTTGAAGTACGTACGTATATCCAGGCACGTACATACTCGCGTAACTGGTACAAGCCCTTTGTTAAATTCGGTTGGTCCGTAATCAATTGATGACCAGCCAATTACCAGTTTCCGTCTTAATTGGCAAACATGGTCGAAACGAACGGAAGGATGAACGAGTCGACTAATCTTCGATCGTGAGTTTCGTTTATTCGATCGCGTGTAAAATCCTAAAACCCGTGGAACGCTAACTAGTCATAAATGTTTAGTATTAATCTCTCAAGAGAATAAATCAAAGTAAAACATAAAACTTTTTTAATTAAAAACTTGTTTTAAATGGAAAATTCAAATGAGGATTCAATTATTTTCGTCCTAAAGGATGCGTAGTAATAATCTAGCCACAAATCTTTAATTAACAAACATTGAAAAATTACAGAAATATCACTGTCCACAGTAATAATACAAAATCTACGTATTATTTTCATTACGAATGAAACTCTTTAAGGTAATTTTTTTTAATTTACGATACAGATTAAACAATTATCACCAGGTGCCAAAAAGTTGCTCAAACCGAACTTCACTTATAATATCCCAATATTTTCTTTAGAAAATTTCAAACTTCCCGAAGCAAATTTCCGTCAAGGAAACTCGATAATTATCACGGAATTGAGGACACTTCTATACTTCGGTATTCCTAAGTATATACTGTGAAAATTCTAAGTAAATCTATCTAGTTACGATGTCCATTATTTTAGAAGTCCTGTGTCGCTCGTAATATTATCACCTTAAAAATAAATCTCTTCTAAATCATTTAAATTTCCAACAGTTACGTATCTTTTTTACTTTGAAAAACAAGACATCGATTTTCTGTCTTGTATGCAGGGGCAGCACCTTAAAGCACGGAAGTTACGATATCGTTTTCTCCAATTATTCAACGGGTATCCTTCGTTCAATCTTATAACTCGTTGGAAGTATAAATATTTATACGGTTACCCGGCATCGTTGAAACTTGCACTTTTTAAATGTAAATACGGGCGTCGAAGTATTTCTTTTTTCCTCGGCTGCCCGGCATCGGGAACAACTTCTTGACGGAGACGAGGCGGGAAATTCTAATTCTAACTTCAACGCCGTTTGTAATTCAGTTTTACAAGCGTAACGTGAACGTTCATTACGACTGGTAATGTCTACGCACGCCCACCATATCTATGTAAATACGGGGATTCCTTGCCTCGTCGCTTCATTCTTTTCATGATCAAATGCTGGTGCAGCCACGAGTACTGGCCAATTTTCCCTTTTAACGGGAGCAACTTTTCAGACTAACTGGAATATTACTAAATATTTCAAAGGTCTATATTTTCTAATTTCCTTCAAATAAATAATGACTACAACTAAAAATTAGAAATAAAAATTATACGTTTATTATATGTAGTATCTAGAATTTTTAGCGTAGGTTAAGGTATTTTTAGGAAGAGAGAATGTAAGAATGAGTGTCAGTGAAGGACAGGCTGTGAAACAGTGGAGGGAAAGTGGCCTGCACGACATCGCGGACCCAAGATTGAAGGGCCAGCTTTCCAGGGGTGCATCCGAGTGTTTGTGATGAGTGCGAGTGAGAAGAATGCTTGTGGGGGAGAGAATGATTTTTGGGAGAGAATGGCAGGAGCAGGACAGCGCATCCACATTTTATTAAATACATATATTTATTCCTAGTTCTCGATTACTCAAGACCCACTCTTTCATTATCTACAATATAGTAACACGATATATATTTTTTTCGTAAATGTACAGTTCATTTACAAAGAAACTATTCGGTAAGTGATTGTAAAATAGTAGTTCAGCGAATACAGGTATATTTTCTTGATATTCTGTATTTATTTCAATTTACTCATCGCTTGTTGCTTAGTTAGTAAATCATTTTGATGTTTTGTACGTAAATCTCCTGAGGCAGATGTTTCGCATAATTTTTTAGTTAGCTTGTTGGTATGACAATTCGATTTTTCCTCATAAACATTCGCGGAACGCCCTACTTCTGCTTCATTTCATCAATCTCCCATTAATTTTCTCTTTTCGAATATTCGGAACGGTATACTCAAATCACATAAAATGTGACATACTTTGAATAGTCAAAGGATTTACAGATTTCCCGAGACCCGTTGAAAAATTCATGGTGTATTTCATTTCGTGATAGCTGTTCATAAAAGTAAAAAGTTATTAATCACGGACCGACGTAAATCGGGATGACGAATAAAAATAAAACTTTCCGGAAACTCCAATACAGACATGTTTTATTTTCACAGAGCATACAATACCCTTAATAATTAACATTTAAAACTATTAAAACTGTATACACACGGGGTACGCACAAAAATTTTATTTATTCAAAGAGACATTGTATCACTGCAGTATCGAAATATTTTCCAAAAATAAATCAGTGATTGTTTGCGGTCCGTCAACCGTACGGAAAGATCAATTGAACGTCAAAACGAGAACGTCTCGAAAACTCGAACAATCGATTCGTGAAAATGATGAACGACTTCCGAACTTTGAAAAATTCGTAGAATAACCGTCTATCACTTGTATTAAAAATCATACAATATGAATTCTCGGCATCAGTAATTGAAGAAGGAGATCGAGAGCCGAGCTCGGGAATCAACGCGACAAACGTATTCGGTCGGATAAGGGAACCACGTCGCTTTATATTCCGTATAAATTGACCAAAAAGGAAAGATTGATCATGAATCGACCTACATTCAGAGCTCCTCGAATATTGGAAGGCACCGAGAAGTTTTGAGTCCCGCACCCATAGAGGCCACTTTCCCCGCATTGCCAACGGTGCCGTCTATATCTGAGCTGAAAGACGCGCGTATGCATCTCCCGCGGACGTGAATATCGTATTCGCGCGTACTAGGTATATACCTAGGGTACATATGAATCGTTCCTGATGCAATTCGAGCCTCCGCCCCTGTCCCGTGTCCAAGCGCCATTCAAAACGTTTTCCTCCCGTTACCTGTGGGAAATGCGCGACCCTCGTAGCTCAAAAATGTTTTTGCGCGATCTCCGCCACAGCGGTCGTCCGGCATCGCCGACAGAATTTAATTAAGCGCGAAACTTTACAACGCCGCGATGAATTTTTCGTCGTGTTATTACACGGTGAAGCGGCGAATAGTTTCAGCTAACGGGTTCTCCTCGATTGAAGCTGGAACAACGAAAAAACAAGCGGAAAGAGCGGGGGGGGAAGGATTATTAAACGCGGCTTACGAACGAACCATCGTAATTAAATATCCGTGTCGCTTAGCGTTGATCTGCTCGCACGGAGAGCAACGGGGGGAAAGTTTCTTTGTAACCCGACGACGGAGTCTCCAACGAATTAATTAGAACATTTTTCGAACGGCCATCGCGGCGAGCTTCCGTGCAGAAGGAAAACGGCTGGTGAACCGTCGCTGGTCCGAGCGAAATGGTAAATCTATTAAAAAAGTTATTTCCCGTGAATAAACATTTGTCCGGACGCGGCCGGACGCAGAGGCTGCCGAAGACCCACGGGGACGTTCCACGGAAAGTCAAATACCGTCGTTTAATCCAAATAATGACGCAGTTATATCTTTCGTCGCGTGAGTCTCTCTCTCTCTTTTTCTTTTTCTGTGAGACCATTATTCCACGACCGAGCTTTCGAATCCAGTCAAACGTCTGCCAAGTGGAAGCAAGGAATGCAATCGATCGATAAACAACGAAAATAGACTTCTTAGAAATCGATAGAACATTTGCAAGAGATAGGGTGCTCTTCAGGCTTCTATATCTTTTATGCAGATATGAATTTTTATGGAATTATGTGGAGTTTAAGCGAGTTTCATCGTATCTTTGTTATTAGATCAGTTCATTTAATAATCGTCGATAAGAGGATCGTGAAATTTTTACTGATTTAAAAATTGGAACGCTGATATCCGCTGTGAGTAGAGCTGATTTTATATGTTCGCTGAAACGAGTTTCTGTTTTTCTCAAATCGTTTTTATGGAACGGTTACGCTTCAATCGTTTGGAGAACGTTTTTAGCCAGAAATAAAAATTAACATTTAAGAAAGAAGACGTCGAGCGCAATCACAGTCGAATACAAGATGGCGGACACCGAGCATGGCGGAGCGCGCGCCGCGGCGCACGCAAATTAACCCGAATTGAAAAATAAACGCAATAACGTGAAGAAGAAAGCGCGGAGACGTTTCAAATTAAGGGGGAAACACTTCGGGTCTACGACGGACTATTTTCTGCCCGTATAATGCGCCCTTCAATGGGCAAGCTGCTTTTCTACTCCCGAGCTTAAAAATATCCCCTTTATGCGACAGCGCATCCATACATACGGGTCCGTTCGAACAAAAGAATTCTTCCCCACAAAAGTTGACGTCTTAGAAAAGGAGAACTCGTCACGGAACTCTCTAATGGCCGAGATTTTTCGCGGTCCTCGATATATTGCTTTAAGTAGAAAGTTGGTGTACATCCCTTCCTTGACAACCAACAGCTTCCCCGCGATGAGTATCACGAAAAATAAAAAACAATTTAACAAAAAACCTGTTAATTGGCAAACTGCGAACGTTCGAAGTCTGCGAAATACGATACTTCAATTGACGTTCCAAAACTAATCCCAAAACAGCTTCCTGGAAGCTATGTGAGTACAGACTGATTCAACGCTTGCCAATGGAAAATGACTGACACTTAGCAATCGATTCTTTTTAAATACCCTTATTTAAACCAAAATTTCTCGGTTGGCCATCTCGTCCAATAAACTCTGTTTATGTTTCCAAATATACCCATTTGATAATTCCGGGAATCGCTTATGTACATATATTTCCCTTCTTTCACCTTTATTAAAGGTTCGTTAAGGCTTTATAATTAAAGTCACAGGTATTGCTATTAATAAAGACTGAAAATGCCTCTTTCAGAAGAATTTACGATTAGTGTGCCGCAAGAGGTGGCGTGGATTTTTAATTAAATCCTCTTAGGAGTCTAAGGTCCACCCGCTAAATTAATTTTGAGTGACTGATGCAAATGGAGAGGCTTATCACTAGACCGTGAATGTTTATGCAGATCACATTTTCGTAGATTAATTTACGAAAACTAAGGCTGAAGGGATCTATATTTCCAAGAACTTTCGTTAAAGATCTCAATAAATTGAAAATAATTGAATAACTCAATTATACACAATTAATTTTCAATCATTACAGATTTCCCATATTAATGCATAAAATCTACTTGTCACAAAGCCTTGTTTATTTGTCACCTGATGGAAACTATTAACCGATACTAAAAATTTCCAGTTCGTTCGTGATTTTTATAAATCAGAGAATTTGAAATAATAAATAATATTTAGTTTATGTGTACTGTTAGTCGGAGAACTTGCACAAATATCCCCAGTATATTTCTATCACGCGTATAAAAATTGAATCCAATAAATCTTACCGAAATGCACACCTGTTGCGAACAAATAATGTACGTTACAGTTAATTGATTGCATTTTCAAAATAAAGTCGGGACGAACGTCGACCTTATTGGAAAGTTTCAACAGCTGCACACGTCGCATTAAATTCTTTTTAAATACTATCTATTCATACATGACATTGTCAACATGGTAAGTCGTATTTTCTTATCCACGATAACAAAGACAAATGTTTTCTTTGTATCGAGTCGTATCGCGTCACGTATCGAATAAACACGTGAACCTCGCGAACTGTTCAGCAACATTAGATCAGACAGGGAGAGAAGGATACATCATTCTGTAATGAAAAATGTCAGCTTCTCCCGTGACCCTTCCTCGAACATACGTTTATTTCGGGATGGCAGAACTATTCCAAAGAGCTGAAGCAAAAAATAAATATAAAATATTGCGATTCCAGCAATGTCTGTCACTAGGACTGAAACCTGACTCGTAATAACATACTATAAAGAGTGATATGTGATATATAGAAGGATTGAAAAAAATGTCACATATTTCATTGAAAATTTTGTTTCGATAAAAACCTAAGGAGAACAAGCATTCTAAAATAAAAGATTCCAATCTATACGTAAAATATGTTTTTTGTGTCATTTTTAACTTAATAACATTCGATACTTATGTTCATGGTCAATTTTCAAACATTTGGATAAATTGCAGAGTCGCAGAAATTTGATTTCACTCAAACGATTGTATTACACTTTACGTTTAATATTTCAGCACGGATATATGTTATTTAATAAAATATGGTACATATTAAAACAAACATTTTTATATTATTGTTTGCATTTTCAATGTAAAACATTTCCATTGCATCAGATAATTAAAAATATTCGGATTATATAGAACAATGAGAATAAAGATATTATATGCGTAAATATTGAAATGTAAATTTGAAAACAAGATAAAAAATGGCTATACAAAGGAAACATTAGTTTCATTTCAATATGATTTATTACGAATTTTCCTTAAATTCGTCGTTACTTACTTTTAACCGTTATCAAACAACGAAAAATGATCCACCAGTAATGTATTCCGATAAACTGTACAGAAACGAAAAAAAATTTTATTTCACCAAACGAACATTTCATATTTTACATTTCACTAGATATTCAGATTATTCACATTCGTAACATCTTTTCAATGTGTTAAATCACTGATACCGTACGAATCGAATAAAACTACGAAGACAATTTAAATATCTATATAAATATTCAAATCTAAATCGAAGGACAAGATAAAGTAAAAATCTCTGAGGAAATGAATTTTGACACAATATTAATTTATGGGGATTTAATCTTATGAATGTTAAATGCGAGTAAAAACGATACAGTGGTTACCCATTAATTGAGGCGCGGGTAAACAAGATGGCGTCGCTCGTCGCGCCGTAACGAATGAATGCACGGGATGAAAATAATTCGCGGGATAGCTGGAGTGCGTTACCGTAGCCTGCTAATTGTGAGCCATTCGCTTCAAGGAACGTACATCATCGTTTAATCGATGTAGACGGGACGAGACACTTATCTTCTAACGACCCTCGATGCGTCAACAGCCACGTGAAATGCAAACGCTCGCGTTCCATTACACGCGAATCAATAGGCGCGCTCCTACAAACGCGGCTCGTGAGACCATATCGCGAAACGCTTCCTCGTGCTCTCGCACCATCGCTTCTTTCTCTTCTTCTTCCTTTTCGTCGTCAATGAGAACGATGGCATGCTTCATTCTGCTGAAATTTTCACCGACTCCGACACAGACATCGTGTATCAACAAAAAGGCCTCCTGTTTGCAAGGCATTCCGAAGAATTGGTAATTGTTCCGAATCACGGCTTCACCGAAATGAAACTGTATGACCTAACCTTTTGCAAATAAGAATTTAGTAAATTCTCATAAATTCTTTGCGAAAATTGGTGAATTATATATTGAAATCTTAAATATTAGAGAAGTAGGAAATCACGTATCAATTTCTTTGAATAATTTAATTATTGATTTGCAGCTTCCAGTTCTAAATATCGAAGGTCGAAGTTTCTGTTATAAAGGCATAGGTCGCAAAGGATTACGTTGTAATAATAACTCTCACAGCGTTCCTTGTTTATGATTGTTATATTTTATGTTTCTTGTTTTCTGTTTTTATGTATAATTCAAAACTATCCCGGAACACTCAAATCTTCGTGTTTCATTCTATATGTATAAAAAGTCAAGAGAAATATCTCAATGCTCCTTCGTTTATAATTTTTGTTCAAAATTGCCTCCTGTTAGATAATAATTGTCATGTTATTAAGAGACTGATAGCAGCTGCTAAAAAACATACAGCTCATTTGGAGGTGTACCGTGATTTGAAACAGGTATCGCATAATCTTATGTTAATATTGGAATAACGCTGTTGTAATTATGTTTGTCAAATTGGCACGCGCACAGCCGGCATTATTATAAAATCACAATGTTTTACTCACAGCGAAATATGTGTGTATATATACAGCACCCTTACAAATAGAAGCAGCTATTTGAAATAGCTTGATCGATTGTATGTTCAATTAACCGGATAGCTTGTTTAAACGGAAAGGGTGAGAAAATTGTGTTAGCACGCGCTCGTGTTTGAATCAGTGTTAATCTTCGATACAGCGGGGATGTGAAAACTGCTAATTATTGGTAATTTAAGATTCGCTAATTCCCATTTATCGCTTTAATAATGGTAAAACGAGAGAAGAAAAGTGTTTTTTAACGCGTATTTTAGAGAATTTTTATTATATTAATGTCTGCACAATATCTATTTTTCAAATTACTAAAAAATGCTCATAACTTCGAATTCTCAATACAACATAAAAAAATGTCTAAACTTTAAAGATAGATAACACTCATTAATCTATTAACTGTGGGATTTAATTTAAAAAATCTCTCGTTTTGCGCACAATAAAATCACAAAATGACGTGTATACTCGTCAAACGCAGTTAACTGGATAAGTAAAATAAGTAGCTCCTAACAAATATCTACCGAAAAATGAATATTTTCAAAGTTAAACACAAAATGAAATTGTCTAGTGTAGTTTCACGAAAAGTATATTATATAATTATATACATCGTATGTGACTGACACTGATACTCGCAGGTAGAAAGAGGTTTCTAGTCAATTGAATATTCGATGCCCTTGCTGTGAGACGGACCGAGGGAGATCACTGTGCCAGTGGACTAGGTCACCAGTCTCTATACACAATTCTTTCGTTTTAGTAATCCATGCAGCGCCAGGGGACCGTCCGCCATTTCCCGGTCACGTGTCCCCCAAAAAAGGCAGTCCAGGAGGAAAGTTTAAGAAAGAAAAGGAAAGAAAGGAGAAAACGTAAAAAGACAGATGTCTAGGTGGTTGAGACACCCTCGAGAATAATGGAACACCGATAGATCGCGGCGGTTCCTCCTCCATTCGCTTTTTTTGCGATCTTTCTTTAGCGAATAGCAGCCGGATCCGGTAATCATTCGTTCAAGGCGCAGCTGATCCTAAAATTGGTTTCTTATGGGCCGTGTCGTTCGTCATCGTAAGGAACGAGCCCTCGGTCGAGTAGAAAGGATTCGGGTCGGGTGCGAAAATGATGGGACGTTACATTGAAAAACGTCATATTTCTGAGTTAAGGAGCACCGGTCCGCCATTTTCTCTTCGCTCACGTGACCTCGGAACCATACTCCAGTTAATGCGCGGAAGGAAGAAAATCACTTATTAAGACTGGAGACCCTGGGGACGTTCTTAAGAAAAATATTTGCTTGATTGAAAGAAGTTAAACTGTCTATTAATCTATTCTTCACATAATATTATTGATTTTTTTTACTTTACAAATGAAAATTCTTCGTTAATTCTCGTTCAACTCGGATGATTATGCTTGTAAAAACGAAGTCGAGGACAGGTTTTGTAATTTTTATATCATCACAGAAAATCTGTGAAAAGTATGAGCAGATTCCTCGAAGTCCACCCTACAAAATATTCACCATGAAAGTCTGCCAGCAATTAATAACAGCGTACCTAGCTGTTAATTGCCGCCGCGCGGCATGGCGAAGGTATCTGGGCCATCCGCTCGGGTCGTACGGTTGGATGACCGTATCGCATAGAAGCAGTATTAGTCGAGTGAAGTCTATAAATAAAATGAACGGGTCTCAAACTCATTTCAGTTGCGCCGTTTAGACATTTAGAGACAATTCTACTGGCGCAGCCTTTGTTAACGACAATTGTCCAATGATAATCAATTTGCAAGCCTGATTAGACTTTTTAATTTCCCCGTTATTCGTCGCAACGGATTTATGGCACGTCCGATCTTTACGTCGGTTACTGTACGTCACGAACGGATGAATGATAAGAATATCTTGATTACACTGATTGATTATTCTAATAGTAATTGCGTGTTTCAATTTAAACTTGAAGGAAAATCCGAAGGTTTGTTTCTAGAAAAGCATTACGAAACGTAGTAGCAGCGCATCGTTATCTGTTACAGTGGAAGAAAATTGTACAGTGCTCAGAGTTATTGCTATGTAATCTCATGTAACATGAATTCAATGTTTTAGTAAATTACACGAATGCAGGCAGTTTGTGTGTCACTGACTTCAATTGATATACACCCCAGCTGTCGTAAACTTCGAGACGTGCAAAAACCAACTTTCTCAGTTCGAAACGTTGTTTTAAAGAATTCATAAATTTCTTTAAGACTCCTGAAACTACTCGTTTTCCAATATGTTCTCTGGATCAGTTGTTAAATATTCAAGACAGTATCTTTCATTTCGGTCATAACACTATTTATTTCATCATCGCAATAGAAATCTTCTGCTATAGGTACTATACTTTCAGTTTGATGTTCACGTTTCCCCTTGTTCAGATTGCCATCGTTTTGTCTTACCGTGCGATATGAAACGTTAAATTCATTGTCAATTTTATGAATGTTTCGCAATATTTTTAGTGGTTTTGAAGCACCTTCTACTTAGACGTTTTATGTCGCATCAACCGCGTAGTATTATTATCAATAATTATCAGAACATGCAATCTTCATTCTATTAATTATATTTTATTTCTTCACAAACAAAACACGATAAATGCAATCCAAAATTTTCCAAAGATAAATACAAATTAAATAAAACTGAAATAGCCTCGAGAAGTAGCATAAGTCGGCGAATCACGAGGCTCTAGCATTGTTCCGCATTAAGTCTCCTTCACACATATCGAGGTACGCATATTCGATACAAAGGAAAAAACAGAAAAATTAAACATATTTCCTCCGTGTTTCCATCGATTATTCGCCTTTTAGTTAAAAGTACCTTCCTGTCTCGAACACTCATGATTTCATCGCGTCACTCTTCTGTAAATAATGCAATTCGATTCAACGTTTTGTCTGCAGCCTGAATACAAAAAGTATCACAAGTGGCCGAGATTCTCGAGATACAGGAATGAGTATAATAGCGACACTGTATCGCACGATAATCGTCTGAACGCTTCTATTTATTTATATGTACAGGGTGCTCACAAAAATACGCTTTGATTTCAAATGATTACAAATTCAAAATTTCTTGAAATATGTTTATAAATAAGGTGACAGCGAATACATTACCTGAAAACATTTTTGCTATTTAGCGGACAATGAAATTTATTTCAAACAAATGGAAAAAGTGACCAAAAACTGATTTTTTCCTGGAGATACGTGAAAGACAGAGTGTACAGTTGGGAGATCACTTGATGTCTAAATACGTACGACTATATTAGCCAATAACAAATTGATAACAATAAAAAATTTAACATCGTATTAATATCCACTCATTCATCTGTTTCTTTTGATCGTTTCAAAGGTCTTTTATTTCCGCTGTCCTCTACAGATGACAAATGGAGGAGCTCAGCTTGGATCTTAACTCGACATAAAATCAACACCATTTAGCGCCCGGTTGCAATCTTAATTTTCAGGTACTAATCGCGAGAATACAGTGTATCGTCGTGTGAAAGTGACCATACGTCTCGCGTCGTGTCGATTCGCGGATCCCCGCCGAGTCGACCCGACCGAATCGCTCTTTTTTTACCGAGTGCTCTCGAACCACCCCCGGTGAACGTCACGGAGCGAGTGATAGGCGAAAAAAAACGACGGCAGCCGAGTTTTTCCATGGTCTGAACTTGAAAGTTGATACAATAGGGTGCCAGAGGCATTACAGTCGGCCGCCTCTTTCTCCTCTTTCGCTTGTCCTCAACGAAAGAAGCTCCGCTCGGAGCTTTGCTTAACCCTGTCGACGGTAATCCACACCCGCGGAAAGAACTGAAACGGAAAGTGTAGGCGCGGGTAAGCGTATTTATGACGAGCCCACTCGCCACGCGGCTTTCCCCTTCCGCGCGTTCGTTTCTTCTTCTTTCTTCCGCGGTAGAGTTGCGTGAACCCGCCGCATAATTCCTGCACAGGAAATTGCCGGTCCAGTCAGGGTGAATCGTTATTGGTCTACCAATTAGCATTCTGAAAGGGCAAACTGAAAAGTTTTGCCTTTGGTGTTATGGTTTGCTTAACCTGTTAATGCCAGGGACGAGTATACTCGTCGTTTTGTACTGGTTTTTATTTTAATCTGATCTCTAGTTTTTGTTTTATTTATTCGTTTATTGGCATCTCACTGGAAAAAGCAATTACATATTCACGATAAAAAATAAATATTGATAAATGGGAAAGTGTATTTTTTTAACAGTTAATGAAAACAGAATATTATTCATTCTCCCTACAATGAATTGAGTAAATTTTTAAATAGTATGGTATAATAATATAGAAAGATACGCAGTAGGATTATTAATTTTACTTTTCACTTTTTCATATTATCTGTTATTGTAATAATAATACTCTATGATAAAAGAAATGAGTCTATATCTTTTGATAAAAATTATTTTGTCGTAAATTTACTACTGTAGATACAAGAACGTACAATCGACGTACAAATAAATAATGTTTATTTCTGATCAGAATAGTTAAGTGTTTATTAATATAAACGTAGTATTTTTGGTATAACAATTTTAATGTGAAGAACCGTGAGAAATTGGCGGTGCCGAGAGAAGGATGAAAACTACTTTAAAGACAGTATTTAGAAGTTTATTAAGAATTGACAGAAATGTAAGAAGTTTAAAGGCAATTACGTAGAAAAGTAATTACACAGAAGCGTAAATAAGAGTTTAAGGAGCAGTTTCTTCTTGTTTCATTTAAATATCTCCTTTCATTAAGCTTTTTATTTAGACGAAGGCGAAACACTTTTGCCCTGTATTTTGAACCAATAACTTTAATAATATTCTAATTAAAGAAACTTTAAATTACGTAACTTTAAATTAATAGGAATTTCTGCCAGAATTTGTACAGCTTGTATACGTGACAACGTATTCCATACAGCGAGTGAAAGCGTATACTATGTAACAGGTACATACGTACGAAAGACTATATAAGTACAGCAAGAACTTGTAAATTTATTGGAAATATTCATTTACTTATAGGTTTTACATATTCAACAGGGACTTGGTAATATCGCATTTCCCTTTTTTCATTATGTTTTAAGCTTGCGGCATTTCTATCAGTACACAAAGGCTAAAAATGCGCGCTCTACATGAACTTTTCAGTTAGTATACAAGATCGACTTTATTTTTCTTAAGTTTCTCATGGCTTATCCACACATCACTAATCAAAATTTCTAAATGTTTAGTTTTAAAACATGCTAACAAGTATTAGTAAACAAACAGAGCATAAATGCTCAGGAAAAGAGAGACAAATAATCCGTTCAGTAATTCTATGCACAGAACATTAATACATTAACAAAAATACCGATAATACAAGGATTCTCTAAAACCCAGTAACACGACCAAATATGTATATTTATATCCAAAAAAATCTCTCAAAAAATTCTGTACTCTTTCGTAAGAACATATTTACCTCCAGAAACGAGAAAAGGCACTGCCCATTTCTAGACTTCACCTCGTTAGAAGGAAATAATTTCTTTCTGGAAGAGAGGCGTCTTCTCGTCACGCTGACGGTCTCACCTCGAGCAAACGTCGTCCCTGTGTTCTCTCTGCGGAAATCCAGTTTACACTGAAGCTTGTTTCACAGCTCAGCCGTATTCGCTAGCACGAATCAAAGTTTCTCAAAGGAGACTACATTCGGTTGCCGAATATTTGATGATTAGACGGGTCAGTTTCCAATCGTCAGGCAGGCACCAACGCCATCAAACGCGCGTCTGTTTCCATGACGGGTCGTTTGCATCCAAAAGTGAATCGAAAACTGGGGTGGGAAGGAAAGTCAGTCTTCCAAGTTCGAAATAAGTAGTCAGCAAGACAGTTCCCCGAGATATAACGTTCACCTGGCCTCCGGCCCATTCATCTCCCTTCGCAGACGTCATCGATTCCCCGTCTACGGAGCCTATGGTGCAATCCTTTAATCCGACTTTAAAACCCCAGCCGTATTCTTCCCTCATATCTCACCCCCAGTTACAGGTCCCGTGGTTCGTTTCTCGGAACTAGCGCCACCAAAGTGACATTAATGAAATCTGTGATACGACCAGAAGTCAGCCATACAATTGTTTGAGTTTTTAAAATTGTTCGTGTAACGTGGAAATTATCAAACTGGAAGGAGTATTGTTTTTTTATTCTTTCGAAGTTAGCTGGAATTAATTTGTGAAGTTATATTACGAAGTTGTGAATTAATAATAATTGTATATCGTCTATGTTCATATGCACTAACATCGATATAAATTAATTATAACTAAAATAATATATAAATTAAAATTAATATAAGAAAATATTAATTTTCATTCATTTCTATGTAATGTTTTAGTAGTAAATAAGTGAAGGATGTTAGAAGTTTGTAAAATATTGATTATTGAAGTGCATTTGTAGAACAGTTGCAAAAATGAATTTGTAGACAAATTTAGCATGGTATAAAAGAATAGAGTTTTACAAATGAACAAAATACCTCCTTCGTACACAAGAAGTTTTGTGGCTCAGCTTTCTCAATGAAATCACTATAAAAAATATTCCTTCATTCAATTTAACGAAAAGTATTCACCCAAAATTCTAATCAAGCCATCGCGAGCCTTCAGAAACTCCCATCATCGAGCTCAAGAAGATTACACAGTCCCCGATCAAGCATAAACGCGTCATACTCCCGGCAAAACTACAGTTAGGAAAGAAGACCGACAGCATTCCTATTGCAGGATACCCCGCGCCGTCCTCTCGAATTATTTCAAGAGCAAAAAACCTGCCCGGTTAGCCGATCCTCGCTTACGCAGCAATTCTCCGGGGTGCTCTCTCATAGATCTTCGTGTAGAGAGAGCGTACGTGATCTTTATCGGTGGCAGCAACAATATCGTGCCGCGCGCGTGGCCATCTCAATGATAAATCGTGACAGAACGATACGTGCCTCCGATACAAGACGGAACGGGCCGGTCAGTTGACTGTCCGGCCAAGTTATCAGAAGAAGCAACGACTCGAGGATAGGACAACCAAGGAAACAAGGAAAAACCATGAGAGGGGCAGTAGGGAGGAGGAAAGGAAATACCGTAGCGGCGGCAACGGACCCGTCGAGGGATAGATTGGACCAGTTATTGCGAAGGATCTCTCTATCGAACGCCGGACATCCCGAGGATCAATTCACCTACGAGCGGAGTGCTGTCTCTTGTCGGTCTTTTCTTTCGTTTTATTCTCGGCCGGCCGAGATATCGGGAAACTGAAACGAGGGTGGACGCCGTATCCCTTTCAGGACGCTCCGCTCCGCGCCGCGCCGCGGCGACTAATTCGACGTTCGTTTCAGCCCCGTATACCCCCTACCCCTCGATACAACCGAGACCGGTCCCCTTAATACCTTTCGGTAACGCTGATAAAGAAACGGGTTAATCGCGGCTCGCTACAATCACCGACGGAAAATGTACTTTTTAGCGAGAGCCCGGGGATTTTCAGCGGACTTTTACGCGGTTACGTAATGCACCCGCTGAATAATCGAGGGGAAGTCAAGTAACCCGTGTAATTAGGGAAAAAAGGAGGACTCCGTGTTTCTACAGTGTGGAGGCTGGCGGGGGTGGAAAAGAAAAATGCTGAAACAATAAATCTCGCCGCAATTATCGTCGTACCGAAAGGGTCCTCGGTGGAAAAGGCGCAATGGAGGAGAAAAAAACAAGGATAGGAGGGGACGGGGAAAATATTCCCTTTTCTAGTTAAGAATAATTCGTTCTCGTCAAAGAGAGCTAAGAAGATAGGGGTGAGGTGAACGGAGGGCGGGATGATGGTCCGCGGGACAACCGCAGCCATGCTCGCTGCCTGGCAAAGTATTATCATTCCGCGAACCTCCATGCAGGCCTCGTAATGAAGTATTCACCTGACCGTAATCCTCTGCCCCGCTCCCACCGTGCCACCGTTTTGCTCGGACCTGCCTTGGACAGATACCGCGACAATGCGCGCGGAGAGCATCTGCGGGCTGCCAGGAGAAAGGAAGCAGCTTCCCTTACGTACGATCGGTTAATCCCGTTTTGTTTACTGAACGATCGTTCCACTGCTCGCCTAACCTAAACTTAACATTCACGGTGCACTTAACGAGTTCCGCGGCTGATTGTAAGCGTATTGCGTAACTTTGGAGGGCGCTGCGCACCCTGGCCAAGTAGAATTTTCACTACCGTAATTGCGAACCTTTTTAGCTAATAATGGTAAAAATTTGATTAGACTGACGCCATTCATTGGTATTTAGTGGTCGTTCTAATTTCCTGGTGCTTCTTCGCCCGTTGTTTGTTGAACGATTTCTTTGCAGTAGCATTGTGGCTGCATAGGTGTTTACTGTGGGCGCAATGTTTCTTTCTCTGTAGAGTTAGAGAAAAAAGTTCTGCCCAAAGCACCTGAAATCACATAATATATCCACTAGAAAATATGCTACTTTTTTGTGATTCTCTGTAGTCTCAAACTTAATAAATAATACTCCATGATAATTGGTTTCTTTTTAATACATTGTTAAGAAATAGACTACTAATTTGTTCTTATGAAGATGGTCCTTCGAGCTGTATTCAAAACTTCGTGAGATAAAGATTAATGTTACATCCTTTAAAAGATCTGTGATTAAGATTCTTACATTACAATGACAATATGAATGCAATAACAATTCTCTTTAACTATCTTCTTTCTAATAGACTATTAAAAATCGAATTATTCATTTCCGTTTATCAGAAAGGTCCTTCGAAATTTATAACCAGCGCGTGTTGTACGAAATCCAAATGATCGAAAGATTAATTGCGAGTCTCAACAGAATTATCACTCAACTGCTTCATTTCGAAGCGTTTCAGACTCGCCGTGTATGCTGAAGATAACACACCGGCCAGCCGCATCTAGAGAGAAATGATGGGATAAGGAACAAGCCGCAGTCAAAATTATTTATTCGCACGCACGAACTAACCCGCGATATACGAAATAGCGCAAAAGGAGGGTCGGTGTTCATGGCGGTTTATGTTAATCAGTTTCCCGGCCACGTTAACTGGACCGTGCATCGTGACCCCGTTTCAGAATGTTTGACGGAACAAGAAACATTCGGGACGCGAGATGTTACCGCACCTTAAATTAGACGCGGGACTAACTTGGGGGGTATTCCTACAGACAATGTTGCAAATTGAGGCACTTAGATTTTCTAATTTTGAAAGGTGATATCATAACATAATTAGTAGCTACGATATTATTTTAATATCCATCTAACTTTTATGAATTTAAAAATTCCAAGTAACGTTAGCCTACAGTTGTTAATTGATGCATATTTTGTCATATTATTTGCACTATTTATATATTCTGTATTTGTATGTTAACATCAATCGCTGAAAGTTAATGTTTACGAAATATAAGTTTCTTCAAATTGATAGATTCTATCAATTTTAATTCTTAATTCTACCCATTTGAATTCTTTCATGTACACCCACAATTATGGAAAACGTGATTTCTGAACAACATTCGCAAAAAGAATTTGATTAGCAAATAGACAGCTCTCCAAAATAGCAAACGAGTAACCAAAAGTTAGTTAACAGTTGGTAATTACAAGAGTCAGATATCTAATTCCCGAAGTGTCAAGGAAGACTTCGAGTCCTGTTGGCATTGCGCTCCAACAATCAGAGGCGGCAGCATTCGAGTACGGTATATGGTTCACATCCAACATACAATTATAACCCACGCATATGTGCGTCAAGTTTGTTACAGCATCGTTACAAAGCATCCTGCTAATTGAAACACATGTTCCATCCCTGTACGCTCGATGATTATTAATTTATCGTAAGAGCTACTATAGCGGACACTCGTGCCACAAACTATTGCTTTAACCCTAACATTGTCTTTGCGTAATAGCTGCATCTGCACAGATATACACTTCCACTTGTACAACCTCTCTGTATCAAAGGGTGCCACAATTAAAAACGTATTAAACGTGTTATTGCTGCAATATATATACAAAGTAGTCGTGCAGAATTTATTTAAAAGCATACTCAACGTGAAGCACCACTAAAAGTTAAATGTCCCTTCCGAGTCAAATTTGCCAGAATACCGTACGAGATGTACACGGAGAAATTAAAGCTGAATTTCTCTTATTATGAACTACGTAATCAACGAGTAATTTACCTTCTCATAGAAAAATAGGTTTATTGTAAATGGACCAAATATTGTTTAAGTCTCGCCTTATCAAAGATAAATGAAGATGATCATATTTATAAATAACCTTAATCTATTACACTGTAATTTATTTCAATAATTAAATTCGCTAACATTTCTTTCATTAATCTTTATTGTATTATAATAAAAAAACATTATAATTTTAATGAAAAATGGCTGGTCAACTATATCATATTTACAAATGTCTTTAATTTCTTAACTTCTAATTCATTTCAATGACTAAGTTCGTTAATATTTCTTTCGTTAATCTCTGCTGCAATAAAAAGCATTATAATTTTGATGAAAAATAGCAGGATATTATATGCACGTTACAGCGGTAGTTAAATTAAGAACTTTCCACACCTTATCGCGTGTTGCACAAATCATTAGACAGTTTTTAGCCGCGATTCTGTTACGCCCTCCACGATTTTCGATGGAGCAAACTTCTCTAAAATGGCGGGATAGCGTGAAATCGCACATCAGCTGAAAGGACGTATCAATTTATTTTCACGCTCGCGCGAACTCTCCTTGCGCGCTCATTAAACGAGGACAAACCTTTGCTTAACGTTCGAGCTTAAGATCGTTCTTGAACGAGGGCCGCACAGACTTTCAGCGCGTTATAGAGATACACTTGACGGCCGAGAAATGAGAAACGAAAACCACTCTTGCTATCACTTTACCGAGGATCCACCTCCCGTTGTCCGTAGCGATTCCAACATTGCCTCTATCATCACCAGACGAGTTTTTCGTTGTCTTCTCAGCCGCTTAGCGTGTCGAGTGTCACGAATGCCGATGATAGAGGTACGGCGAAAAAGAGGTTTACGATACGGACGAGTGGAGCCCACTACTTTTTAGAGGGTTTCCACGTTGAAGAATCTGTTTCTATGATCCCTAAATGGAGCAGGTTTCACTTTCGATTCTAAATTATTTGAACTACTTTGAATTCATGCATAGTTTATGTACTATTTAAATTGAGGATTATCGTTGCTACCATTGCTTCGATTACAAAATATTTTTTTCGATTGACGTTGTAAAGTAAAAGATTAAGTTTGATGACTGTACTTATTTCATCTTGAAAAATGTCACATCCCTCTTCCTCAAAATGAAGCTCAATTAGAAGTCGTGCGAGAGACTACAGACAGACGTACCGACAGACTACTACATATAGTCCAACTATTCACAAACATTAATGAAGAACACTAGTTCGAAGAGTCCTCATAAAGTCGTTGAACAATCTCGAATCAGACATTGAATTGTAGTTAATCGTCGAACACTAACAAACTCGTTCAAACATATAAACCAGCGATTCAGAGACATTGGCGAGCAAACACTTGCCCATTAACCTCTTGCGCTCAAAATTAATTCAGTGATTTAGCAAAATCTCGCGCGAAAAATTTCGTTTTTATTTTACGCAATCATGTACACTAATTTTGTTTGTTAATAATTTTGTATGCTGTGATACAAGTTTCACGAAAACTTTCTCGTAAACATTCACGAACGTCTAGAGACATTTCGTATCGCAGTGCCGTATCAACAGGCAGACGAGTTTCATAAGTTTGGTGTCAAATATCATTGAAGTTCGTCAAAGATAAACCACCATTGGGAATAATTTACATCGTGGAACCGATTCTTGACCTTTGCATGCAACCTCAGCCTCGTTCTCGTGCAATTATCGAGTGTTGCCAACCACATATTATCCAGGGGAAACGAAATCATTAAGTTTTATGGCGAACCCGAGGGATTTCGGAAGACTCGAGCTGAAGCGGTTGCTGTCGAAGTCGCCGGGAGTTTAATCACCTAATTAGGTCATCGTCGCTCCTCTCCGTGTCACATTAATGAAAGAATGAGACTGCATAGCCGCGCTAATTGTAATGTATGACCAGAGATATTCTCAAAGATATGATGAACTCTACCCGGGATCGTAATATATTCCAAGCATAGGTTGAGGGATATTAAAGCGCTCTTGTAGACCATAATCGCGTTTGAATTACGACACAGCCACTCGAATAAGGGACAGATGCATTTATTAGGCGTTTCTAATGAGTTCTTTGTGCAACGTTTCAAATATTGTCCTGTAATGCCGAATAATGTTGAAATAGAATTGTACTTCTGTTATTGAACATGCTCGAGTTTTGGTCGCACCTACTCGAATTTTATGATACATGCAATATTCGGTACTAATTGATATGTGGGAACAAAATTAATTAGTGTTATGTAATTAATAGTAATTTGATGTTCGTCAAGGTATTAATATTCGTTATGTGGTTGAATCTATATATAACCGATAACTTCGTTTACATTAATTTTAAATCAGCTATATTAATAATAAATTGGTATGAAATTAAATACGATTTATTGGTTTAATATTTAAACATGGAATAAACTAAATTTGATTTGTCCGTGTTCATCTTGAAATACGTGGAAACATATAAATAAATACATTACGTACATTTTACATTTGTAACAACAAATTAAGTGTTTACATTAAATGTTTAAATTAGCTCGATGTCTGTTTCGGAGGTAACTTAAATTTCATTTGGGGATCACGTTTTATATAGAAATCAAATTTTAGTTTCGAGTCACGCTAAACTGGTCTCCAAGTTTCTTCTGTGTTTGCGTTTGTTTTTCATGCAACAGATGCTGCAACTCCATGTTCCCCAACTTCTTCAGCTAAGAGTCGTCACTCTAGGGAAAGTTTGCAGTTCCAAATTGTTGATATCACTTTTTAAATATTTAATGAGTCAAAGCGTTTTTTACACGTATTACAAATTCATCGGTGACCTCTACCATATCTAATCTTGTATTTTATTTATTTCATTATTCACTACTAATTTTATCATTTAATGAAACCAGTGCTGTTCAACATAAGAACGAAGAATATATAATTCTACACTCTTTAAATCATTCTAACCACAAAAATAACATCGCCCATTTCATTACAAAATCATCTATAATCGTTCAACATGTTCGCATACTTCCAACATTTATCCACGTCTTACAACACAAACACCTTACAACAAAAAACCGAGAAAACCTTACAACCTCAATGAATCATTAGCTACCCAGCAGCGACAGTCTCAAGACAAAAACAACACGAGCTCCAAAACTATCCCAGAAGAAGGATACGTATTCCGTTCCCGATTCGAATGATCAACAGAAAGAACTTGTCACGTTTTATGGTAGCAAAAGGGGCAGAGAGGAGGACGAGAAAGGCATTTGATACGCGAAAGGTGGGCTCGCGTCGGGGACTCGAATTCGATCAATGGCGACTGGCTTGGTAGCGCGGCGAGACGAAAAGGGGGTAGAGCCGCGCGCCGCCCGCGCCGTCCGAAAAGTGCGCGGCACGTACAATCGTCGGGCGGTGTTGCCGTAAAATTTCAATTTTCTCGTATCGCCGTATCCAGGAAATAGACTAGGCATCGGAGGGGGTGAAGGGGCGCCACCGCTTAGCCGTGGCAGCTGCAACATGCACATTCGACATACGGTGCAACGGGTTTTAGAGGCGAGGTGTAAGGATCAATACCCTGGAGGAGTCGTTCAATCTTTCGGCCCTCTTCCCCCCCCCCCGTCCCTTGCGTTTCTTCCTTTAGCGAGATGCCGAAGGGATTCGAATTTATGTCGGAAGCCCCATTGAAAAACCGTGCGCAATCGATAACACGTTCCCGCGAATCATTCTTTAACGCGATCGTCCTGACATCTTGCGCCCGAATCAGACGAAACGTGGCGCCCACCTGGCCGATTGCACCGCTCGATTCCTGAATGTTTCAAACCAGGCCTGAGAGAAGATTGGCACCGTAACCCGGGAAAACAACTCGTACAGAATACTCTTTTTTTTCCGCTTCGCTTTTAATCCTATCGCCGTTTGGATTCGATTTCATAACCTATAAAAAAAATGGAATCGTATCAGCGACGATTTTTATATACACGTAAATACATTCCGCGCGTGTGTACATTCGGATTCGCTGGCTTCGTTAACGCGGAAATAAATATCCCGAAAAACGGTGTAGTTCATGCCGCTTCCGGCGATCGTATCGCTCAAGACCGGAAGCTTACGGTTCTTTCAGCTGCGTAACAGCGACCCCGTGAAACCACTCGGCACGAGTATATACGCAAACGTTTCTCCTACGTCGACGATATCGGAAATAAAGTTATTAGCTCCCCGGGATCGGTAATTTTCTCCGACTTTCGACGAAGACCGTTTTCCCCGACGATTGGCTAATTCCGTGCTTTTATCCGACGCGATAACTGACGGTCGACTTCCACGATGGTATCGCGGGACCACTTCCGGTCGTTAACTGTATTATAACTGCGGCAGATCGAAGTGTGCTGTTAAAAACTTTCCGAAGATACCTACTTTCGTGCGATCGACCACTTATTTTCGCGATTGTTTCCACGGCTGTGATGCGCAGGAATTAGTTTGTTGCTAATACCTCGTCGGGGGATGATTGCTTGTGATTGCTCGTGGACGATGTGTACCACGTGTGACACAGATTAAATTTTGATTGAAGCGTTGTTAATATTCAGACTGAAATGTTCATCGTAACGGTGACTTTTTCTCATGAAACAAGAATATGAACAGCAAGTGATAATTGAAACATATTTTCCAATGTTTATTGCTATTTATATTTACACGTTGAAATAAAAAGCAATTATGCCAAAGATTAACAGAATTTTTTCGAATTAGGTAGTTTCTTAAATAGTAAGTTAAATTTCCTGGTTAAATACGACACACTGCACACAAATATGTTTCCCTCCATCTTTCTACAAAAAGCATAATTGTATGTATTTGCGGAAATACATCATCACGAACGAAAAACTTGCGTGACATGTACGACCTACACTTTACTAGCTACGCTACTAGTATATTTCACAGCAAACTTTTAAAAACCACTACTATTTTCCATCAAAGCCAAAATCTGTGAAAAAGTCAATACACTCATATATTCCTCTGCAAAGTTCACTGCGTTGTATTGTAATAAATCGCGCAGTTTTAAAAACTGAACTGATAGCTGAAATTTGAGTGCAGTTCACGGGATCCGTGCACTGTAAAAAATGTAAAAGGATTATTTTCAATCTAACAGTTTGCACATCGCTGTATATAGGGCAGGATTTAGCACTATTCTTTAAGAATTAGAAGAACAATAAATAAAGAAGTAAATAAGTTTACCTGAATATAAAAGCGAAAGCAAATAACTCTTCAGATTTGTCAAATATTTCATCGATCTTACGTAATAGTGCAAAATGATAACTTTTTGTGTAGACCGACATGCAGTGCGCTTAGACCCATGCATGAAACTATAAAGAATGCAAAAAATGATTTCTCAAATGAAATCGAGCCACGAATACCTAAATCCCAAATGAAGTAGCGAACGTTAACACTAGAACCGAGCACTTTGTACGATCAATATATAATTTTTATAAAAATTCGAACAATAGATTTGTTTCAATTTCTTCATATATTCATTATTCAAGAAATCATTCCAGACAGTCAACACTAAAACTGCTAGACGGGTTAAAATAGGTGCACTTTTAAAGTTTCTATAGAGAAATTTCAAAAAGTCAATTTAACTGCTAAGCAGTTTTAGTGTTAACCTCTTGAAATATCAATCATTGCAAAATAAGAAAAGGAAAATCCGATAATTTGTCGGATGTGATAGTTCTAGTGTTAATAAATACAAAATAACGGAAGGAATCAAGAATTCCATTTGAATGAGTCTTCGTTTCGATAATGCCTTGGCTAGATTCCGCACAGAAAACGTTTTCATACTCGGCCCATTTCTCGCCTCTGGTAGTCCCATTGATTATTCGCGATCGGATATCAAAAAACGATAACCGTGGCATTGATTACCGATTCGCGTCAGGACCTGTTCGCCATGAAATGCGGTTCGGGGCTGACGGTCGACCGGCGCGGCGCAGAGGGTGAAATTGATCCAGCAAAATCGGGAACGCGGGCCGTGAGATCGATTAGGAAATGAATCGTTTCGCGGTAAGGCGGATACACAGAATCACGCGCACCGGTTGCTTTCGCCCGATTCGTAATGGCAGCGCGAGCGGGATGTTGGTCAAGATATCGCGTAATCGGGTTCGTGTAACAGACCGTTTTCCCAAAGTAGAAGTATCGCCCAAGATTGCGCGATAGTGGACGGGTTCGTGCCGCGTTCGTTCAGTCATCCGCTGGATCTCATCGAGGCATCGGTGAAGGAAACAAATTGTTCTGCTATCGAGCGGCATTCGTTCGTTTTCTAATTACTGTCCATCGGCATAGGCCGCGTCCATACCCAACGAAACGTCAGTGCGATTCAATTAAAATAAATAAAGCTTTAGGAATTGAAAATATAAGGGGTTGCGCAGCGCGCGCCGCACGCAACTGGGTCGAACTGCAGATTATCGCTCGTAATTATAGGAACGACAGAAATTTTCAACTTTACTGCTATTTTCAAAGTTCAACAAATAATTGCACTCTAAATTATTATGTTCAGTTTATAATTGGCGATGCACGACTGAACACTCGTGAAATGCTTGTTTGGTATAATTCTTGAGTAGGGTATACGTATGGCTACCTTAAATCTCTATTTAATAATACAAAATTTAATAATCCTCAACTCATTATCGTTCCATACGTTTTTCAAACGCTTATAAATGTTGCTTGGTTATTATTTGGTACTGTTTTATTACTGGAAAGCAAAAGAAATATAATAATAATGGAACGGTGCTGAAACGCGCACGCTGTTCGGAGTAACCAAGATGGCCACCATTGTACGCAGTACCGATAAAAGCGTCCGTTCATTTTAGCCCGAAAAATCTGCAGAAGATTATCGGGCACGGCATTCATAAACGGAACGTTACTAGAATGTAATACAGCGTGTACAATATTTTGCATGTTCCAACCGCTCGCTCGGTGCAAATTAAGATCGAAATGATCAGGCCGGCTGGACGGTCGCCATTAACGCGGGGGCTCGTGCGACGCCGTCCGGCCCACGTCACGATTACCTGCCGCGCTCGATAATATCTCCACGTCATCGTGCACGTGACTCGTCATACGTGATCTCGCTGACTTCGGGACGAGCATGGATACCGTCTCCGATATTGGCCGTTGAAGTCCGCTCTGAAACGCGAATACGCAATTGCTTCGAAAACTTTCCCGAAATTCATATGAAAGAAGTGTAACTTCGTTGCTGCTCACAGAGTGTTTCCTTCGAAACAGTTTCCTACACCCGCCAACGTGAGTAACGTTGTTACGAATGTTGTTGGTGTACATTTTTTGATATCTCTTTCAGCTCCTTTTCATCCTATTGTCGTATCCACTTTTGGAAAATCCATACCAATATCGGATTTAAATATTTTTCCTGGATTAAACTTTGTATATTTGTAACCAAATTAATACTTCCTCAGTGACTTGTATTAGATTCTTATACGCCATCGCGAATTTTAGAAATATTTGAATGATTATTATAATATATTTACCATAAATTAGATTTTATACTATTATATTGAAATTGTCTCCTCGATTCTATTAAAATTGACTACATTTCTTTTTACATGATTCAAAAAAATGTATATTATAAGTACATAAAGCTCAGTCTATCTATAATGATTCTTTAAAAAACTGTCGTCCTCATTAGCCACAGGAATTGATAGGAGATAATAAAAATTACCGAGGCAAAAGAATTGAGAGTGGTGTTAAAAAATGTCTCTCCGAAATGTTTCCTATAGATTTATGTTGATGATTGGCGGAGTACAATATAAGCAGCAAACACTGTCGTTCATTTTATCATAATGACAGGATTTTAGGGACATTCAAGGCCCGTTAAAAATTTTTACCGCGTTGCTTTAATCTTATCCTTACTCCGCGCGCAGGAACGTTTCGATTTTCCGGCGCGCGGGCTACTAAACGAGGGAGCCGAACGAATCCAGCCCGCTAGCTGGGCGTCTCATTATTTTTAATTGAGGCGAAACTAACAGGCGGCTACCAGGGACTGACAGTATTCCGAAACAATAACTCGCCGCGAAATGTCGTCGCCACGTTAATTATCTGCCGCGACGTGGTTGAATTGTTTTGTGCTCGAGACACCGGCGCTAGGCCCCGCTAATAATTCCTCCGCGAAACGCATCGGGTTGTTAACGAATTTAAGACTAAAGAAACCGAACGCAAACAATGACATTTAAAGATTCTCTCTAGCGGTTTCGAATACCGGCAGGAATCCATTATTGCGATTGTTGCTGGGAACCAACAAGGAGATTTTAATGAATAACGATAATCGGTGGTAACACTGGTTATTCAGACGCTTGAGTGCAGAATCAAGATCGTGGTCTTTCGAAAATGAATAGTCAGATGAACTTTCATTAACATTAGATTTACTGACATTTACTATACAGTTTATTCTATAAAAATTGATGTTCGTTGATTTAAATCTTGGAACTTGAATATATATTTCTACAATAATTGCATTAATCAAATTGACGTGAACATTTTCCAAAGAACGCGTATAAAATTCAATAGACGTCGAATTAACTGAAAATCCATAAACCTAGTGTTAATAAAACTTGATTTTCAGAAAAGTTTTGTTTCCTTAATCAAAATTTCTAATCACGATCTTCAATCAACACAGTTTTTAGCGGACTTACTGAAAATACTGTAAAAGCACTTGTATTAATAACAATTCATTAACCTGCGCAACCTATTGAAATATAAAAAAGCCTAGAACCTTCAGTATTAAGTCATCAGCTAAATTCATCTAATCAACGCAATCAAAGCGGTATTACTCGATTCGCGGCAATAAGACCTATCCACAAGTGCACAGGAATCATGGTACATCACTAGGACCAACTAGTCATCTAACATTTCAACACACCCCTTGCCTGAGCAGTTAACGCATTAACTAGCTGTTTCTCCGCTGCGGCACGTATTCCCAGGACGCCTAGAAAAGTCAGAGTGGTTTACCACCGTTACGTGCCCACGTGTAACGCAGCCGGTTAGAATAACGCAAAATCCTGATTTGTCGTTGCCACGGCCCAAAGGGCGAATGTATCCGTCCAAATCTTTCGGTTCTAAACTCTTTATCGATGCAAGGGGTCGCGCGCCGGAAAGGGGTACCAAACCCCGGATACGCGATATCGGCGGAACAGCAGTTGTATCGTGCGTGACTTCGCATGTTAAGCTACGTTGCTTCTGTGTATGTGTACATGTATACATATAATACATGTGTATATATATATATATTTATTCCACGCGTCGTTTCACCTGCGACACACGCACGATACACGGAAACAGGACGTGAACGCGCGGGAAATCAAAACAGATTGTCAATCCATTTCGCGGAAACGAGGATTTGACAAATCAAAATGTTCCATTCTTAGCTGGTTCCGGGTTTCCTAGCCTATATTTCTGCAAATAACAATATACGAAGATTAATTGCTGTTTTAGTCATTTTATTACGGTTTGTTTGATGTCCTTCCTCTGAGACTAATCATTTTCTCCTTTGAAAATGAAATATGAGTGAAAGTTAACACTAGAACTACCGGGCGGATTGAAATGAGCCACCTTGGATTTCTGCTTATGCAATTTTTTAAAAGTCACACTGGTTTTTCTGAGAAATTTTTATTGTAAAGTGGCTGGCTAATATGCATTCTAAAGTACAAATCAATCGAAATCTTGAGGGATGAGTGGTTCGTCGTGCGTGCGTGCGTGCGTGCGGGTAACCGGGTCATGTTGCGACGAACCGTTGCCAATATGTTTTGGAAATCTTGAGTGTCTGGAGAAGCGCGAGAGAAACGTGTTTAGGACTGAGCGACTGGGACCGTGAGAATGAAGCGTATATATAACCGTGAATTTTAACTATGTTAGGGTGCGAGTGTGAAAGGTGCAAGTGTAAGAAAGAAAAAGCGAATGGAGTGTGCTTTAAAAACAAGTGGAAACGCGTGGGCGAGAGGCTTTTGCGTGCGGTTAGCGAGCAAGCGATTGGGTACGCGTTTGTGGAAAGAATCAACAGCGAACGTTTCGATATCAGTCGAAATATATTTAATATTATAACGAGTAAAAGTGTTAATAGGGAATCAACCTCTCCGTTTCCAAAGAATCCTACAGTCTTAATAACTGCATCTTTGTGATTTGTACAAGAAAATAAGTATTAAGCAATTTGATTACTTGATAGTTTTAGTGTTAATAGATGATACGCGAACATCTAATTTATTAACGAATTTATCAGTGAGTATTGTGAAAAGTGGGTCATGTGGTTTCCGATCTCGCCAAGTCTGTTGTAAGTTACTGCTCGGAGTGTTGCGCAAATAATTCCCCTCTAACTCAAGCATCAATTACAAGAGCTAATTTACTCTTGGATGACATCATTTACTATTAACCCTTTCGTTAAGGCGAAGATAGCCAACAATACATGAAGAGACTATAGTGTTGAATAGCGAACAATGTATAACGTCTGGTAATTTATCGTACTATTGCGCGACGATTTGCGAGCAAATTTGTGTCAGAATAATTAGATTTTGAAAGTACCCGATTTATTACCTTTTATAATACTCTAAGATCCAACTGTGGTTGCTTTTTAAATGGAAGAAAGTTAGCGAGAAGTCATGGTAAAATGATGAGTCAAAAGCGAAAAATACGAAGTATTGATAAAAGTGTAAACAGCATTCGTCGACAAGTGATGAATCATTTAAGTAATCACTTCCCATAATAAAATAAAGTTCTGATTAAAAGTAGAGAACAATTACAGTTTCAGTACTGTTTTCAAGTTGCACGAAGTATCATTATTGCGTGCAAAATTTCTTGAAGTAGTTCAAGAAATGAAATTAACGACTTCGTATTGTTCAAACAAAGGAAGTGATTGTCGCATCTCGTCCTGTTACCTTCTAACTTTGATCAAGTAGAAATTAGACTGGCCAATGCTCCGGTATTGTTTCAGAACTTTTGACATACCGAAGACTGTCACGAGAATCTAAGCCATCGTACACCCGCAAAATGAACATCTGTTTGGTATCCAAGTGGGAGCAGGATTACCGCCCGACTATATCTTTAAATTCAAGACCTGCGAATCGCCTAAAGGCGATTGTTCACTTTGTCCCCGGCGGGCCAAGTGGCTCTGCACACAAAAATTTCATTCTTGTCGGCCTCAATTTCCTCGAGAGCAAGTAACACTTCCCTCCAGTTGAAGCACGTACTTTCTGCTACAAAGTGGCCGGTACGGCTACCTGTTTAAGAAGTTCAACGTGAACATTTGAAGAAACCCAGTTGGTGAAATAATTCGCTAAACGCTCGCAGGCAACGCAACTTCCGAGATATGTGACTTTCCCCTGGCACTTCCGCTAATTATTTCCCGTGTTCACTGAAAGTTCCGCTATTGAACGAGTTTTAGAAGTTGTTAAATCGTAATTAGACGCCGTGCGTTTTCTTCAGATCTCTGATCGTTGCTTCCCAAAACACTGTAACTGCGTAAGAATGTTTAATTATTGAAGAACGCGAGGCGAGGAAAGTCTGGTCATTTCACGACTGAACTAACTGTCAGTGGATTACGCATTTTCGTGCATTCGTGTATATCGTGCATAATTAAATTCAATGTCAGTGTACTGAAACCACTGACAGAAGAATGAAACTTTTGTTTAACTATAGTTTTTGCTAACTGCGTCGAGGAACATTCATTTTGCACGAAGATGTGCGTGTGTTCCTTGATGAAGGTATTGCTATACGTACTACGCGACGTTTACGAAACGTTTTTCAGGATATTTTCTCGAAAAAGCAGGATTTTCTGCCAAGAGCCCGGATAATGCGAACTTTATAACGCTGAGCGCTGAAAACTTCGAACCTCGTACGAACTACATACGTTTATGTAAAAAGTATATTACTCTTTTGTTTGTATATAATTAATTCACGTTGCTGACCGTGACAAGAGTTACAGTAACGTTGAAATTTATCCTGAGACAGTATATTTGCCCAACTTTATTTACCGATACTCGTAAAGATAGTAGTTGGCTTGAAATATGTCCAGTTGCAGCGTGCACTCGAGGATTTATACTTTAATATCTAAAAAATGCTCGGAGATATGCAACAGTGGAATATATGTATCAAATGTACAAGTTACAAGTATTGTTTCTGCAACAGAATGTTGAAGATTCTATTTTGTGTATGAATCACGCGTTAATTTAATCTAAATTGAGATAAATGAAGCTTATATTGACTTTGATAAATATGATGCTATACAATGTAATGTAAGATGAAAGTAAAAAGTTAAAACAGTAAATTTTTCTGTAATTTATTATAATAAACATTAATTATTATAAATTCTTGATTAAATTTTTTGTTTTCAAATTGTTAACAGTTGAAGACATTCCGAAACTATTATAATCCAATAACAGCATGCTCGTCGTGGTCAACAGAGTGTTACTGTAAAAACAAAATGCGCTAAGGGATAACCAACATGGCGGTCGATGCTTTGGAATAGTCGGAAAAGAATCTATCGAACAGAGAAACCGTCACCTAAGCTATTGCACAATTAAATAAATCTTATTATCCGGCCCGTTCGGGGGCACGTGAACAGCGGCCATTGAAATCACTTCTAGGGGTATTCCATTTGAATAGAATGGCAAAGCTCGCCGTTTCCCACAGAGCTTCATAAACCAGGGAACCGATGTGGAACAAACAAATACAGCGTCCGGATTGGATCAACGAGAAAATCGAAAGCAAACAAATCTTACGATCGACGGTTGAATTTTCGCCCAGCCATTAACCCCCTCATCGTGTTAATTTACAGAGCGTTTTTCAATTTTAACTAAAACAGAAAATTCCAATCCATCCCAGTAACTTTACATCGCAACTATTATCAAACTTTTCCATGTAAGATAAAAACCAGTTATTCTGGTAACAAAAATTTGGAGCGCCTCGCTATTAATAATTTCGTTGATTTCGAAATTAACTTTTATTTTATTTTGATTCTTTTTATTAATATTCCTGAAATGAATTTTCGATATAATAAAACTGTTCACTCTGAGAGTTACAATTTTTTCATCTTTATCGACGTTATCCTTCAAGCCAAAATCTTCAAGCCAAACGGATCGATAGGTCATGCTTTCGCAGTCTGTATGCATACTGAACATTGAGATCAAGCCATCTATTAATTTCAATTAAATTATTATCTATGTATTTCGATACGTCACACTTCAAATACGTCACACTTCCATCCACTACTATATACTTGGCAACAATTTCTGTCTCAACGTTGCGATATCGCGCCCTTAAATTTCATGATGATTTTCTTTTCCAACGCTGCTCAATCCTGGATGGGCTGATTTCCGGGGCACACTCGCAAGGTTTCGGCCAAGCCGCAAACGAAATGTGGAGAACGCCTCGGGGACCTAGTCGTCAGCCAGAGCGGTGTCTCATTTGAAAAGCACCAGAAGGATCGGAGGAGAACAGTGGCCAATTCGGGCCAGTTCCGTTGCATTCATACCGACCGGGTAGACCCCGGCAATAAACACAGCTCGCGTTTTAACCCCTCAGCGACAACCTCCGTGCGTCGTGCAAGCTGCCATCAGATACCATCGAATTTCATTAGTTTTCCTCTAATCTTATCTTTCGAGACTTATTGTATTCACTTGTGTTTAACGCTAGGTTATTGTAGATTATTAGACTTACTTACACTTTATTGTACTAATCTTATAACAGTAAGAGTTCGTGTAGATCTTAAATATTAGAACCTCTAAAATAAAGAATTAGGTTATGTATTTCTATAATTGTACCAATCGAAATTAACATAAATCTTTACTAAACCACATTTATGAAAACTAATATTAACAGTAGATTTACGGACATTTATTGAACTACTCATTCTATTGTTCCCAGAAAAATTGAAGTTCGTTCGTTTACATCTTAGAAACTATAGGTTTAAAAATAAACAATTAAAATACATATTCTTGCAATAGCATCATTCAAACTCGACGTGAACGCTTGCAAAATAATGTTTATAAAATCCAATGAGCGTCAAATTGACGTATTTCGTAAATCTAGTGCTAAGTACTGATTAGTTTGTTTGTTTTAAACTGGTATCAATATCAATATTAACACATTGTCAGCCAATATGGTATATCTGTCATTTATCTTAATATCGTGTTGCCATTCGCACGTCTACTACTCTGTACGACGGATTGTTTGGAGTGCATGAAAAACAAGACAACCAGGTCTCAGTTGCTGAGGGGTTAATCCTACGAAGGCAGCGCCAAGCATCCGATCCACCCCTGATCTTAGCCGATTCCATGCATACGTAAGAAGTATTGGCAGACGCCGCGCCGTGTGCGAGCGACGTGGACTAACTCTTTTGCAAATGCTCCCCGCAGACCAGTCTATCGATCCTGGTGCCAAACGAAAGGTTTCCATTAACCGCGTACTAAGGCGTACACGCACTTACACACGTACGCCTTGTACAACTGTTTCGTCCGCGTGCATTTACCGCATTTACCGTGTACACTGGCCACCAGCTAGCGACAGAAACAAGATCTGGCAGCTTGATCAAATCTGACAATGGGAATCAAGTCTTTCTGCAAAAATGTTTGAAAACTTTTTCCTTTGAGTATAGGGTAATTCCGGGTGAAATGGCCTGATCTCATTTAAATTTTCACGTATGTATATTTTCAATAGTTTTTAGTAGTATATTGCATCTCGTACAGAGGCATATTTAACTGTTCTTTTTATATGTATTTACTGTCACAAATATATTTCTTTTCTGCTAGATATTAATGATATTTATGATGTAACAGTTCCTTTGAAAAAAAAGTGGACCATCTCTCCTTGACTTACTCTACCGTAGTAAGTAGTGTATGTAAATGTGAGCTCATGGAAGTATGATGGAAAAATTATAACGGAAATCTGGCACGATTTAGTTTTTTCGTTTGATCGAGAAAGCATAAAAACCAATTGCATATAGGCAAATAAAATTTTGGTCAATATTGGTTCTGGTTACCAAACTAGTTTTTATATCGGACCTCAGCCAGTTTTGCGTCGATTTAAAAAAAATACGTCCAGAAAGATTTTCATGCTAAATCGCAGGGAGTTTATGCAAATTTGTTATTTTATAGGCAATTTCGGAGAGAACGTGATTAAATAAAATTTTATTTCCCCCGTGGGGATTTTGATCGATGGAAAATAAAAACAGAACGGTGTTTGATTACGTTAAAACTTTCGTTTAACGATCTGGCCGTAATCAAGTTTTCAAATAAAAGTATTTTTTTTTTAATATTTACCATGTTCATAGAAACGTTATACTGAAACTACTTATGAAATGAATATAAAGCACGATTTTTTAACATTTCTGTTATTTTTCTTTTATTATAAACAAATCACTTAAAGGTAACATTATTGAATATAAAGGTTAAGGTTACTGAATTTCGTTTGAAAAACGATCATTTTCCCACACCCTGTATCCATTTTGAAACAAAAATATTCCAGCGTGCGTAATACATCGTTCCACCCCAAGATGTTAACTCAATTTTGTCCCGAAGTAAAATAAAAAAAGCTTCGATAATTCAAAGATTAACAGGTTTGCGACCAGCGTTTATTTCAGTAGCAGTCTTCATAGTTACAATATTTTATTAAATTTAGTAAATTGTCTTTATGAAGTGAGAATAAAATTTAGGAAAAAAATCGCGTCAACTTCCTACACCGTACACCATGTGTTAGAATTTTAAACAAAAACACACGTGAAAGTAATTGAATTCTGTTTGCTGCAAGGTACAAAATTTTGGGCATGGAAAATATGTAACGCTGGTCGCGAACACATTAACGCTTTAGTGGTAAATAAAATCTTATAGAAAAATTACATTTATTTTTCAATATACATTAACTAACTTAACACTTTCAACAGACATAAATAATTTTATACAAAATGGTATTCTAACAGTCAAAAAATGAGGGGACGATTACTATATCGATTTTATACCTTTGGCTTCGCGACTAGTCCACTGGTGGCCATTTTCAGGATTAACACGTTCACGCAGGGCATGTACCACTGACAGTACATAGTTACTAATTTATAATATTAAAATAAATCAACGTTAATCAGTAAATTATTTATTAACTTATTTATTAACATTTATCCGCAACTAACAACTGAAATCAGAAAACTAGACACGTGACAAAAGACTACACTTCAACATCATTATTGCAAACACTGTTTTTATTACGATCTATGATTGAACATATAGAAATTGTCCTACGATTTCTTTTACAACTGTGCTTGATAAAAGGACTGTATCGTTAATAATTTAATAGAAGAAGAAAAGAATTTATTGCTTATTCTCTATCAACGTTTACTCTATAGGTTAAAGATTCATAACAAAGAAGTAATATTTCATTTATGTGAAAACTGCATTTGATTTGTCGAATTCGATTTAAAATATTCATCACAAGTCTGACTCAATATGACAGGGGAAGGGGTTAACCCTTTCCGGTCGGAGCACTCTGAGAATGGGCTACCCGATTAATCATAATGAATTAATTTTAGTCAGTAAAAAATTAACATTTATTTATTTACCTACTTACTTATTTATTTATATATAAATATGTATACCATATTTATGGGTTACGCTTATCTATTTATTTATTCATATATAAATATGTTTACCATATTTCTGTTTCATATTTATTTATTTAACAATCACAATAAGGTAGCTAAAAGAAAAGCCCATCTCATCCTCAATGATAAAAGTGCTTTGCCGGGTTATACCCAAAGTTCAGCCAGAAAGGGTTCAACCGAAAGAAGAAACACTTCCCGACAGGGTGTTCGTACCGCGTTCGATCCCATCGCTGTTGCAACCCGGGCATTGTAGTCAGCCAATTGCCATCTGGAAACGGGTCCCTCGGTGAAGGCGGGCCAACTAAGTACTTACGTGCAACTACCTAACGGCGATCGTCTACCCTCGCTAGCATCGCCCGCGCATTACGCCGGGCAACGAATCAATAATACCTACGCATACGCGTTGCCCGGCCGTCTTCCGTATTCTATTTCTACACTGCGACCAAGCAGAGAGAGATCCGATCGGCCGCATCTTCGCGGAAATTTATGCAAAGGAACGCTTCGTGCGGCCGCCGCCGTGCCGTTAGCAGGTGATGAGGGGTTGGGGTGGATGGATGAGCGCGCGAGAACGGAGAATGAACCCGATTCCGTGACCCCCGGGATCCCCGGAACGCCATAAATCACGGATAACGATTGGCAACGGAGAATCCTACCGAGTATCCCGTAGTGTTTCCGGCGGGCACGAGCCGTGATCGTGTACCGCATCGCAAGGACTCCGGTGAAATACGGGGCCGCGGCCGTTTCCCGTTATTTTTCACGAACCGGCCAGGAATAAAACGCCGACCGATGGATAAATTTATTATGCAAATAGACGGGTCTCGAGTAACGAGCGAACGAAGCGAGAACTTGTTGCGTGTTGCCCGCGGAACGGGCTCGACGAGGTTTCGCGCGATGCCGATGCGATTGTGGTTTAATGGGAAGCTTGTCGAATGAGCATCGATATTGATATTTTTTTAGTTTCCGTTTTGTTTTAACACTACACGTACCGCGACCGATTAAATGACCGGTTTTCAAATTTGATTAAAAATCCTGTGTTTTCTTCTGTCCGTTTAACTTCATATTAGTTCTTATATTGTCAGATTAATCAATTTTTTAATTTTCATCTGTCCTTTTGCTTCTATTTTCCCTAAGACAGATCTGTCTTTTAATTTGTTCATCTTTATTTTATAACCAGTTATTTGATCGGTTACAGTAGGAATCGGTGTAGGATAGACAGGCGAATCGGATCAGTTCAGATTTAATGGCGAAAAGCTATAGTTAAAACTTAGGATCAACATTTTTTCAAAGATTTCTTATTAATAGACATTCAGCTTCAATAGCAGTAAAAAACTTGTTAAAAGACTTAAAAACCTTTGTGTTATAAACAGGAAACTGAAAAGTGGGAAATATCCGATTCATCCCGAGATTTTGGGCGATACAGAAGATGTATTGAATTAATTGTAGGGAAGGTGTATGAAGTGATATAGACAGTCAGCATGCTGATTTCTATAATAATGTAATATACATGGCCAATATTACTTTTCGCATTTAATACTCTTTATTACTCCGTTGCTTTATCCGCGCGCCACGTAAATTAGTTTCGGTACGAAATTATAGAGTTTTTTATGTAATTATGAAATACGAATACCTATCCGACACCACTAAATTCCTGGGTTTCGCTGTTGCGTAGAAATTATTAGATAACGGCGTTTAATAAAATGCCGCGATGCCGGATAAATGCAAATTCGGTTTATCTGTAACGGCTTATTGCGTTCTTTATTTCCCTTGGCTACCGAGTTTTCTGTAATAACAATTTCGCCATCGTTAAACAGTAAATCCCTGATATTGTCGGGTTAAAATCCGAGTCCTCCTTTCTGCCGGCGTTCGAAAATTTGGTGTGTCTAAATTTACTTTCCCTTTTTTTAGAATCAGAAAATATCCATTAAAATTAAAACCAGGATACGCGAGAAGACGCATATTCCGGTTTGAAACGTTAAACGGCAAATCATGAAGTTTACCCATGAGCAGTAATAATACCAACTGCGTAGCTGGCTAAACATTTTCCTCTTTATTTTTCTCTCCCATACATTCGAACCATTATATTCTTCGCATAAAAAAGCATTAACATATATTTAAAAAAATATAATAATGAACATGAGCTCGCCGCTTATAGTCGTGTCGAAGTCAAAGCTTTTATTTTCGCTGCATTCCTTTTCACTTTTCCTACCATTTTTAAACAAGTGTTGAACTTCCATTAAAGCTTGGTGCACCGAAAAACATTCATGCTAAATATTTCGTTCCGACCGTACGCTTTTTAATTGGAAAAAACATGAACTAACACCGAGAACGGGTGGACAAGCATTGCCGAAGGGCCAGCCGTTTTTCCCGTTGTTCTTCCGATTTTACAGTCAAAAAACAACGCGCACGGCACATCACGTAAGAATTACAATGAAATCGAATAAAAGTTCGAACAATAGAATTTTATGGAGCAATCCCTACTGGGGATTGGGAGGGGGATGAGGTCCGCGGATACACGTGGCCACCATACGAAAACGGGAGAAAAAAAAGGGCGGAAACAATCGCAGCAGATAGCTACACGGTAATGCGAACAATTCTTTCGCCGATACGGCCGGCACGCTCTCGCTCGATTTATCAGGACAGTTCGCACTCGTGCCGTTTTATTAACCGTAAAATGGCCGTCGCCCCCTACGCCGACGCCGACGCCGACGCCGTCGACATCATCACCGCCGCCGGCCAGCCAGCCGACTTTGACCGGCCAATTAACGCGACAAGTAGCGATCGACCGCAAAAAATAAGCGGACGCCTCTGCACGCGCAGGTGGACAGTTCAATCAGCTCTCTGCATCAGCGAATAATAACACGTTACCTGGACGACCAGCGGATTAATCCCTTCGTTACGTTTGAATCGAGCGTGAAAGGCAAAAGCGGCAAGACCCTTTTCACCGGGCGATGCGTTATTTTCTTCGATAAAAATCGAATGTACCAGAGAGAAATTAAAAATGAAGGACGGGCCAATCATTGAGCGAGTGGTGTGCATCCGTTGAATGAAGGATGTCGAACTCGTAAAATTGTTTCGAGTGACTGGACAAGGATTCTCGTTTCTCCGAACGATCCATTGTAGCTACGATACAATCGGAAAGTAGGTTGACGACTCTTCGGCCATATTCGTCCACTATGGTTTTTAGTATCGTCGGAACTTAAAGAAGATTTTTATTTCGCGCACTGAGTGACCCGATGAAGGTTGATAGGGTTAATTAAGCCTAGTGCTGCATATTCCTAGCCGAAACGTTCCATGTGACAGAATATTTGTTTGCTCGTCTGAAAATCAATGGTAATTCGTACATTTAATGAAGATGTAATTAAATTGAAATTGTGATTGTAATTCTTCAGTTTTACGAAATTGAAGGATTCCAAAAAGGATGGCACGTGTGTTAAAGGGTTAATTATTAGGACACTGTTATACATCTTTTTATAGTTCTCTTTTAATAGCTTTTCACCGAGTACTGAATATTTTTTCATACCACGGGGTCAAATATTATACGTTCCACCCAGAAAAACTGAAGGTGACCTACATATCTTGATGAAACGGCGAAATAATAAAAAAATAATTATTACACTACACGCACCCAACGATATCATCTTCGAGACATTGCCTCGTGTAACGAACGATTCACGAGCAGCCTGCAAGATGGAGGAATGAACTCACGAAAATTGTCAAACTTAGTTTCTTAAGCTATTACCGACGATAATTATTGGTGAATTGAATAAGGTCGCGAATATTTCATTCCCTTAATTATCTTCCCATCTTCTTGCGAGGAAATCATTAGCGCCAGAGAAAATCTACGAAGAAATAATGCGCGAACATTTAAGTGTTATAAAATGAAATTACCGTCACGAAAATTCAACGTTTCCTCCCCGCGTAACTTGATTGCATCCCGCCTCATAAATACATTAAAATCCAAGCGATGTCGTCGCGAGATCGCGGTGGCCGGGGCTGTTCAAAAATGAAATTAGTATTTCCCGGGCAACGCGATTAAAAATCATCGATTACCGTTTCCCGATATTCCGAGTGAGTTTCTTCAGTAATTCGCATAAGTCCCGACGCGATAGAAAGATGTCGCGTCGCGACACAAGATAGAAGCAAAATATACCCTCATTCAAATACAAGCAGGTCCAACTTCAAGCGATCCTTCGGCGCCCGACCTGCAATAAACCGGAGTTCCTGGGTACTTGCACGTTAACACTTTGTTAACCGACAATTTCATGCAGAAGCTATCCCCTGCCATCGGTTATTATTCTATAATTAAATATGAAAGCGGGACAATCGAAATAAATTTCAATATACTACAATTATACATAATGAATTGAAATGAAACTTTGGACATACCTTTCATATAACTTTGAAGATTTTGCTTTTGCAATATTCCATATTGCCCTATGTTTCAAAAACTGAAATAACTAATGCAAGTGTAAACACGAGTTAACTCATGACCGCTTAACAATGTGTTAAGTTCGCGTTGGGCATCATTGAACGAATCGTTGACATCGCAAGCGCGAATCTTTGCCCATACCGTGACAAAGGGGTCGCGCCGAAGGTGGTCGGCTTCGCGCCGCGGGATCAACCTGACGGGAATTGAATCTCGAGACCCGTAAAAGAACGGTGTCGCGATAAAACCGAAAGAGGGTCGAAAATCACGGCGCCCGGTTCGCCGGGAATAACAAACGGTGCACCGTTTAAGGTCAACGTGTTTTTTTCTCCTCCGTTTCCCAGCCGGCTGCTTCGGCATGCAGCAGAAGCGAGGGAAATTTGTCATAAATCTGGAATAAGTTCCGTCCGAGTTTCGAATGCATACTCGGGAACACTCGGGAATGCCGGGGATAAAAAAGAATGGAAGAAAAGAGGGAGAAAAAAGGAAGAGAATTTTTCGAGATCAGGATTCGCGGACCCGCGAAACGGATTTTGAACGGGGTATCTCCAACGTTCCCTGGAAAAATTGGAGAGACACGGACACAATGGGAGACGAAGGGGGTTGCATACGAATTCGTGGTTTATAACCGAGGACTGTTTCCCCTTTTTCCAGGAGGACTCGAAACCTCGCAAGGATGCGGGACCGGCTATCGTGGTACATGGTCTTCCTGATCCTGCCGACAATTCTCCTGGCCAGGTCGCTCGATAAAGGTAAATAATTTTCTTCATGGCATTTAACCTGTCCCCTACCCTCGCCATTCCTCCTCGGCCCCAGCCCTTTATCCTCTGTTTCCCGGCGATGATATCAGTTTTCCTTGCAACCCCTCCGCCGACCATGGTTCCTTTTTCCTTGACACAATTCTGGACCTCCCATTCTATTTCGAAAAATGGCCCAAGCTTCGAATATTATACGGCGCGCCGTTCCCGATTTAATCAATAATTCTTCGATCCTGCGCATGATATTGCAGCATAGGATTGCTCGGAAAGTCGCTCGTTCGCTTGTTCGTTCTGCAAATATATTTTCGACGCCGCGGTCTTTTTGTAAACATCCGGTTTGCCCGTAGAACATTTTTTCTCGTCGTTAGCGGGAATATTTAAGGTCGACTGCGGCGGTAAAACAAGAAGGCTGCTTTTGGAAAATGTCGTTTTTGAAGGAAGCATTGGATATATCAATTTCAAAATTTATATCTTTCTGAAGAAATATGACATGTGCGATGAATCATGAATAGCATTGTCTGTATTTCCAATTTGATGTACTGTGAATGCTTTTTGCTTTGGTTTCGGATATTTCTGACAATGAGGCATGCGAAACAAAATGCGTGAAGTAAAGAAATGGAAGAGTAACTTTGAAAGCAAGTTCCACGACATATAACCTGTTAGAAAATGATTTAACAGACTTAAGAAAATTAGACTTCATAGATCATTCGAAGCTCCATATCATATTTATCCCAGCATTTACTTCAAAATAGATTTACTTTATTTAAATGCATACGTAATATCAGTCATAAAAATGTGCATATCTCTTCTTCCAGACACACTAACACCCATCAATAAACATCGGATCGCTTCCCCACCTAGTTCCCCAAAATTCTAATAGGCACGAACCACCGTAGATTCGACGATCGATGTACGAGCGACCGTAATCCGTGGATCAGGTGATCGCAAGCGACGCCGGGGCATGCTTTTATCTGCCGCGCGACAAATAAACACCACCCCGCACCGGAACGAGGCACGAGATCCTCCAAAGAAGGGGGGAAGGGTAAAAAAGAGAGAAAAGTGGGATGGGGAACAGAAACCGTCAAAAGCTCGCTAACCTCGCGAAAAATCCCTCTAGTGCGCACTTGCTCTCCCCACTCAAAAGTGGCTGTGAATTGGGAATACTTAAACCCGGAAAGAAAAGAACACGATCCTGGCCAACTAACTGGTCGAAGAGAAGTAGGAGCACCTTTCCTCCATCCCCTGCAGAACCTCCCCCACCCAGTCCTTGTCTCGTTGTATAAGGTTTCGCATTGTCTCGCGGAAACAAAAGGCAGGTAGCTTATGCCCTGCATTCAAAAGCTCACAAAGTTCAGTCTCAAGTGCTTGTCTTTCGACCAGACCCTGCTGCCTTCCGCCCCTACTTGCCACCCCCCCTTCTTTTCCGGTGCTTCTCTATTTCTCAATTTTCTTCCTTTCCGTTTATGGATTTCTGTATCCATCGCCACCCCGTCCGATCTCCCTCCGTCCTTTACCACCCACGCCAGGACAAGGCCGCTCCTTAACGTTCTTCATCCAGCCAGCTCGAAGTCGACGCTAGGGTATGCTGCGCAGAATTTTCCCTATTGCCTGGCATTTCCTTTATCAAAGCACTCCGGTTACTTTCAAAATACCTCCCCTTACACCCTTTCATCCCGCCAACGCACGACGAACTTCTCCTCCTCATCCATTTCGTTGAGAACTCTCCCCGTAACCTAACCCGGAATTCCTGTTCCGCGAGCGAGGAACGTAATTAATTAATATTAACCGCGCGGAACTACCTTTTTCGACTGGGAACAGGTGCACGCATCGTTTCCAAAGCGTCGGTCGAGATGTTTGACTTTGATCGTTGCCGGTCTACATCGAGGAAAACTGTCCCTCTTTTGACTTTCGAGTGGAATTGGTCTTTCGGGGTTAGGCCGCGCGACACATCGCGGTGAACCGGCTTCTTTTTAGCTCGTGGATTCGTAAGCTCCGTCGAGGAGAGTCGACGAGGTTGTCGCTGCTCGCTTGGAAATTGAGGCTTGTTTACTTTTGATGACACGGTTTCCCCCCGTAAGGTCGCGTGGGTTGTTGCAATGAGATTTGGAACAGCGGAAGTTGTTGAATCTTCATTCTCGTTAGATAGAGATTCAAAGAAGGAGTAATGGCAAGAACGCGACGTTATGGAGGGGAATACTATAACCTCGATATTGTAGCCTCGTCATTGTTTTCCTGAATCTTTTTAATGGAAAAAGAAATATGTAATTTGATGAGTCTAAGAACGTGAGTGTAAAATAAGCTTTCTATTTGATAATGAGGTTATTCAGTTTTCTTGAAATAATTGACTAAAATCTGTCTTTGCATATAAATCCAGTGTGCATTCATTACTGTTCGACGTCGAAAAATAAGGAGAGCTTGGAAAGAATTTAAGAATACTGTTATTGCACTTCCAATTTATTGAAGCTCTTAAAAGGAGAAATAAATTACTATTCAACTTCTGTTTCTTCAAATTGCTTGAAGAAATTTAGATTTTGCATAAAGATCCTCTAGTCATCAGCCGTCGCTCACTGCAAAGTATGTTTGGCTTCATGCACCCTCTTTTATAGCTGCTAGAGTTGACCTAGAGCTTCTATAGACCTTACCAAGGCTGAATAGCGTCTCACAATCTTCGACGCTATTCAAAATCAGGACTGGCTGAAATTTACAGGAAAAACATAACGAATAATATTTAAAATACGCGACACTGTATCGATCGCATGAAATAATATTTAAACAGGAATTATTCCTATATCATTTACACAAAAACAATACCTACTTTCTTTAATAATCTCAACTATAAAATAAAAAAATTCAATCTCACTAATTGCCTTAAACATTTCTGGCTAACGAAGGTTAACTGAGAAAAGAATTTACGAACCAAGAAACCATAATAACAAAAATAATTTACTTCAGACTACACGTGATTCAAAATAAATGAACTACCATTCGATATGTTATTTCACATTATTTCGAGTATCTCGAAATTCCCCGATCACGAGCGAAATATAAAACGAAATTTTTAACAAACTGCGTTCTCACCAACCAATTCTCGAACTGTTTCAGACCGCCGCGTACCTTACATATCGTCAGATTGGAAGGCGCTATGGTTCAGCAATTTCGACGAGCTGCAAAGAGTGAACGAGGCAAACGACAACAACACCGTGTCCAACGTCACGGTGCAGTTGGGCGGCACCGCCTTTTTGCATTGCAAAGTTCGCAATTTGGCGGAAAGAACGGTATCCGACGCCGAGGTAAGAACACGCTCGTTTCGGCAGCGGTTTCCTGCGGACCGCAAGGAAGCTGATTAACGATTGCGCGGCTGTTTCAGATATCCTGGATACGGCGGCGTGACTTCCACATTCTGACCAGCTCGATGTTCACGTACACGAACGATGAGCGGTTTCAGGTGTTGCACCCCGAGGGCTCGGACGATTGGACTCTGCAAATCAAATACGTTCAAGAAAGAGATAATGGAACGTACGAGTGTCAGGTAATTCCGCTAATACCGTGACTAATTGCAGTTGTAAACTCTCGGAGTAGGCACACTGATCCACGAAAGTATTTAACCCTGGCCATGCAGCGTCTTGTGTCGGTTTAGTCCATGAGCTGACGACTACTATTCTTTTTATAATTTCTACATTATAATCTTGCACTGTTCGGTTATTTAATTAACATAATAGTCCTTAACACGTTGAACGCCGCACGATTTCATAGAACAAAATACACAGAATAGAGAAAGTATAATATTAAATCATTTGATTAGATGGAATTATAGCATTATTTATAATATAGAAATGCTTCCAAATAATCATCGTTTAATTGAGTGAACAGTGGTAATTCTATTTGGTTGAGGATCACCGGTTACCCCTATGGCATTCAACGTGTTAACAATAAAAAAAGTAATAAAGCAACAAAATATAAGTTCAAAATGTTTGGTGTGTTATATATTAAGTTGACTGAAAAATTCTGTCAGTTTTTGAATTAAAATTATACATTATCAATACGTTTATTAATATTTACTGAACAATATCATTTCCATCATTACTACAATTACCTCTTCTCGACATGATGGTAATTTATGGATATCATTCCTGTAGAATGACTGATGTTTAGATATTTGAGATGACATTATCCAACACAATTTTAACCCTTAACGGTCAACCATTTTTTACTAACTCCTTGCGAACGGGATTATCTCAAACTTCTAACATTTCTTTTCATAAAAAACTAAATTATCCATTGAAGTCTTAAACACTAAAAGAAAAATACACATGTCAGTCTCTCGTTTTTTGAATAATAAAATTATTTCTTCACACTTTTGGCTTTTAGATATCAAAGCTCAAAGGATTCATATTTAATATACTTATAATAGAAATGTTGTACTCAAGATCTTCAGATTTCTATGTGCATGATGCTTGGGTTACTGAAATCAAATAAGACACGTCTGAAATGTCCATTTCTGTTAGAAATATATCGATTTTAAATATTTTTGTGGATAAGTGTACACGTGCGTTCGTTCGCCGAGGAAATAGAGGGTGAAGGGGGTGAGTTTGGACGTGGCTCGTAACGGAGGCAGTAAAAAATGTCAGATTATGATCGTTAGGAAGTTATTTTGTACCACTGGCTGGTAATATCGACACTTTATACCTTCCCGTTTGCTTTATGGTTTTCAAATGATCGCGACTCAGGCGCATTTAAAAATTTGTACTTTTAAATTTAGTGCCGTCCGGCAGTTAGGAATGAACACCGCGGGTCCGTAATCGTAAAACTCATTGTTTCAATTGCGCCCACGATTGCGTGACGCGGGATATATTGTTACGGTTTGTTTGAGAAGCCTCACTTATTTTATTTTGTTTTAATCGAAACTGTTACTCTTTTGGAAGATATTTTATCAACGGTTCTTCGGAAGTATTTTTTACGAGAAGGCACATAGCTTTTATCACTGTTTCGATAATTAGTTAGAAAAATATTAAAATGACATTTACCGAATTTTATGGAACTTCAATAATAATATTTTCCAACTATAATTCAATAAAAATATTTCCAGTTGCCAACGAATTTCTGTTTCAATGTTCACTCGATCGATGCAGGCATTCAACAAATTTATCACAAAACTATGCGTCGTTTGTGTTTGCTTACAGGTCTCAAGGAGTACAGGGATATTATCACACTTTGTCAATCTAAACATAGTAATACCAGAAGCATTTATATTAGGGAGCGGCGAACATCACGTCGACGTAGGATCCATAATAAATCTCGTATGCATGATAGAAAAGGTAAGAAACCTTCTCGATCATCCAATACTTGCAATTTGTTACATTTACTTTATTACTCTCACAAACCAATGCATTTAAGAGCAAAAAGAAATGCTGTAAATAAAAATAAATGTTAGAAACCCATTTCACTCTTACAAGGAGAGGGCCAGACATAAAAATCTGTTTTTGAATAAAATCCTATGCATGTTATAGTACATAGCTCAAAACTCTCATGGCTTTTTTAACAATAGTCCTCCGTTTTTGACAAATTAGTTTAGTACAATCTTTACAATTAGTACAATGAAACAATAAAAAGAACAATGTAACAAAATCATTCAATATGCCTCGAACGTTCTAAGCAATTCGAGTTCACCTCAAACCGAATGGTACACTAGACCAACGCGAAAAATAATCTCCCGCGGTGTACCGTGTAAACCAGCAGCATTTAAAGACCGAAGATTTCTACGGCGGCGCACAATAAATACCAGTCTCCATTGAAACCCCTCGTAAATCGAGAAATCTACTCCGACCGCGAATATACGTCCCGACCGAACTTCAAAAAGCGAAAATGAACGCTCCGCGGCGCGGTGATATCTTTTATCACACGCCGTTTCTCGGAAGGAATTTCTATATCGTGCACAATAAATATCCCGTCTATTTACGCGTGCGCCCCCATTGATACATAATAATCGTGTCGTGCATACGTCGCGGAATAAAGCCACGCGGCACGGAGCCCATCCGCTTAACGAAGGTACATAGAAACGCACAGCTTGCAGTTCGTGCGAACATTCAATGCGCCTTCGCGAACGTACGGCGGAAAAACCTCTGGTGGAATAGGCGCGGCTTAGTCACGAATACAAGAGTGGAAGTGCATTAAAGCGGCATTGCTGCCGCTGCAAACTCGACACTATCGGGAAACGAAAATAAAGTGTGGCGTTCCTTTTTTCCTCTCTTTCTCTTTCTCTCTCGTTTCTCCCCTTTCCTCTGTCTTTCTTTCTTTCTCTTTCTCTTTTCGCTATCCTTTCCCTTTCGCTTTTTCCACTGCTCGACATCTCTTTTGCCTAGCTGCGTGGCCGGTCGCAAAAGGAAACCCATTTCAAAAACGTCTAATGTATGACGAAAAATGAGACCCACTCGTCGATATCGCGAAAACAGGCTCAGGAATTCAACCGACCGCCGAATTGATAGTATTACGAACAACGGGGCTTCCGACTACCAGCTGTATAAGAAGATACGGTATTCATAAGTATATTGAATAACGTCGTAAGCCGATCTATATAACGTGCTCCCCGGCCACTAATAATGCTTAGACCGTCAACGGAGTAAGCGTTTCCGTGACACGGGGAAAATCAGGGGAAAATCTGAGGTTGCGGGTCTGCGGGGTGAACGACCCCTTTGTCGATCATATAAGAATACAATTGTTTTCTTATTAATGAGCGGCATTGATCGTCTGGTATTTACACGCATATTTCGATACGCTTTTAGCGGGGTGTGAAGATTTAAGCGTTTGATAGGTGGATATTAAGAATTTTTTTTAGGATGAAACATTGTCGGTTTACTGATTCCTTTTTGTATCAGTGATTATTCGTATTGGAAACAGTCCTGACAGAGAGGATTGAAGAATCCGTTTTGTCAAATATTTTAGAATTATTAAGTGTAGTAACATTGCAAAGGTTTTGAAAACAATACCTAATAAGATATAGACAGTAAATTGAATTTCGTAGCAATGCAGTTGTCAAAATTCCAAAACACTTCGGTGGGTCACGATTTGTGTAATTAGAGTTCTGCTATTCCTTTTTCGTTTGGTTTACGTCGTATAGTTGGAGCAAGAGCCACGGTGAACGTAATAAATTGTTCTTGAATAACGAACGGGAATACGAATGGATTGAATTCCGGACAATTTTCTTGATGTTGTGTCAGTTGCGAAATCGTAGAAATTCACGACGAAGGGAATTCGCACTTTGTGTATTCGAAGTTCCTGGAATGACAAAGGGCGACCCGTGATCCTATTCACCGCGATGCGAAATGAGAAATAGAGGAAGATCGACGTTAGGGAACCATATAAATTATAAAATAACATTAATTGAAGGAAGCACCGGCAATATCAGCTTGCGCGGGCATCTGCGCGAGACTTTATGAAGTTTCTGAAAGACAAATCACGGTAAGCGGGAAACGATCTTCGAGATCCTCGTCGTAGGCTTTTGGATAAATGGAATAATAATTTAACCAGTCCCCGCAAGAAATCTCGGAACAAACAAGAATGTTTCAAAGTATTCAATTTCAATATTCTTGTTCCTTTCTTCTTCTGCCTTCGAGCTGCTTGATTAAATAAAACAAGTGATAAACACGAGGAATTCATACTGCCCGGAAACATTAGGGGCATAATCGTCAACCGAGAGAGCAAGATACGAATACTATTTTCCTTCGCCGTGCAGAAAATCTGGATTAAAATTCCTCGCACGAAACTTATACCCACTATCGTAGTGCCATTTAATAAATCAGGAACATCTTCCGTGTTTCTAGGAAAACGTCAATCTTTGAATCCGTTCGAGAGTAGTTCTCCTTAAAATCAAAAGAGAACTTTACATTTTTCAACTCCTTGTCTTATAATAACGCGTCTGACTTGTGGCAAAGATTTTAAACGGAATTTGACAAATATAAATATCACTCGATACTTCTTCGATTATTATACTTTGTAGCAACCATGGGTATAGAATATGCCTATCATTTATCTCTTTCTCCAATAAATTATTAATCACAAAGTAATTATGTTTATCGTGGTTACGGAAGAAATCATAGGACAAAAGGTTAATGAAGGTTGCACAAGTAATGCCGTTAATTCTAGACAACTGAAAATTTGTCTAATAGTCTACCAACTCCTGCCACTTACACGAATACGAATTAAAAAGCACACTTTCACCACCGGCTAAGATTGCAAACATTAATTTTGAACAATTTTCTACATTTTTATAAAAAACAAACAACACATCTCTTCAGTTATGCTACTTTGTTTGAAATAAATAAAAATCCATGAGTAGAACGGTTACATAGTTACAGAGTAACCCTGATTCAAGTTCAGTTGTCTAGTGTTAAAGGGTTCTGAAGCAACGTCTCCAATAACGACTCGAAGGTCGATCGCAAAGAACGATTTTTCTTGGCGGCGGGATATTTCAGCTGCATATTGCTGAAACGAAGTGAAGGAGAGATCTACTCACGTTCAACGGAATTCAGAACAAACGGCTGACTTCGACGTCCCATTTCACTTCATCCACTTCGCCCGAGTCGCACACTCGTTCCCGTCAGAGAAATGCATTCGATTTAGACACCAGACACGCTGAAAATTGTCGCGCTAGACAATAACTTCTCTTCCCCCCTTTTTTGTTCTCTCTTTCTCTCTCTCCCGCATTGTTCGAACGGCTAACAGAGTAAAAAAAAAGTTGCTGCGATGAAAAATGAAAAAAAGTGGGTGTATCGGAGGGAAAAAAGGGCTGCTACACTATTGCTATATTGACACCGATCGATCACTCGCAATAATTATCCCAGTTGCACTTTGAAGAACATTCTAGATTGAATATCGAATACAACAATGATAATTACTATTGTTTATCCGCTTACTACGATCATTTGGAAAGGATACTTCCACCTTCAAATCCTTCCCCTCTTTCATCTAAGCTAAGCAATGCAAATTATTCTTTAAGTTAACTTAGCTACTAACACGTATCCGATATTAAAATGTTCCAGATAATCAAATATATAGAAAATTTTGATTTATTAATTTAACACTGAATTTCCTTTCTAACACTACAAAGACTGATGTTCGTTCATTTAGATTTTAGTAGTTGCAGATTTGAAGGTAGACAATTTAGATAATCTTGTAAATACGTCAATCAAAATTGTAAATCTAATATTAAGGAAAGAAATAGAAGAGTAGGTAATTTTTTAAGTAATTTTTTAGACAATAGGAAATGAAATATTTTCTAATGTAAAAATTAGGGAATAATATAACGACATTTTATGAACGCCTGTAAAGGGACGTCTGCTTTCATTAATTCCAGAGTCCAACACCGCCGCAGTATGTATTCTGGTATCACAATAACCGGATGATAAGTTTCGACACCACGCGAGGCAGCGTAACCGTACAAACGGACGCCACTTCGACTCAAAGTCGATTGTCGATTCGCCAAGCGGTGGAATCGGACACAGGCAATTATACGTGCAGCGCCTCAAATACCAAGCCGGCGTCCATCTTTGTTTTTGTCACGGAAGGTAGGCATTTTGACGTTCTTCGCATTTTTTCATCAATCTGATGGATCCATTTTTCATTGCAACTCCGATGAAAACAATTATCGCGTCATTCAGACATTTAACACTAGATTTAATGCATTTGATACGATTAACATGCAATCCTTATAAAAATTGTAACAATAGATTTTTCCGATTTCTCCATACATTCATTACATTATTCAAGTTAAACGAAAAGTTAAAAGAAAATTGAAGTCCGCCACCTTGACGGGCGCGGTAGGTCTAGTAATAATATGTTCCCAATTCCATAATTCATATATAAATCACACATGTTTAATAACTAGTGAAACCAGTTAAAACTAGTACAATGACTTTGTATTGTTCTTAACAAAGTGCCAAAAAGAAAATATTCTAAAAATGCTTTAACTGAAAATATGGTTATTTTCATAAAACTCTTTCTTTTTCTGTGAATTGAACTTAGTATACAGGCGATAAATTTGCTGATATGTTGTTTCTCAACGAAAATTGTCGAATTTGTTTCAGGTGACAAAATGGCAGCCATACAGCGCCGCAAGACATCGGCTGCGGGGAAAAATTTCAGTGAATTGCTAGTACTAATTGTCACCATTGCGATAGACGCCGTTTTAACGCGATAAGCGTTTCTCTTCGATATGTCCATAATTATTATTATACCGTTACTTCCGTTTGTGATAGATAGGCTACTATTCCGCGATTTTATCCCTCTATTCACTCTCCTTCTTTCCCTTCGCGCTGAACATCCTCATGCCATGCAATTTCTTGTTTCTCTGGTTCTTTTCAATATTCTTTCTATCCCTGTATCTTTCTCTTAGCGTTCTATCCCCCATTCTCATCACGATCCTTTCCCCAATTTAATTTCTTCCATCATCACTGCGCACCCTCCCTCCTGCGTATCCCATTTCGTCTACCCCGTTCTTGATTTCATCGCCGAGGTTGCCGCCGGCTGAACGATTTCCCCGTACGAGATTCTGCCATGGTAGAACACGCGTGCACCGTAACTCGCGTGCGACCGAAATTGTTAAAACGTTCGCGGATAATTGCAATTACTCTCTTTCTCTCTTCCTTCCTTGCCGACTTTCTTCGATTCCACTTGCGGCCATGTCCATTTCCTTCGGCGCGGCCCACATCAAAACCTCGAGCAATCAAAGTTATCTAACCGCGGTGATCATTTTGGTAATGGTAGAGGTAACTGTTACTTTTCCTCCCTCTTCGGACGGAAACATAATTCTCTCGTAATCGCTACACGTGACTGAGTTACATGAAACGCGGATCAACCTTGTAATATAGAGAGTCATGGCTTCGCTAGGCCAATTGCCGCGTAATCAGAAGCAATAAACAGAAACATTGTGTCGCGCGCGATGACCTCGTTATTCTTGGCAAAAAGTGTTTGATCCAACGAACTAAATATTCATAAGGAAATTTTAAGTGGAATATTGCATAGGTAAAGTTTAAGGAAGATGGTAACATAAAAATATATGTATTCGCTCATTTTCCAAATACAAAGAAAAATTCTCATTCGTCTCTAGGGCTATTATTATTATTAAAACAACATATTTCACGTTTATCGCGCGTACAAACAATTTCTAGAACGATTTTATTAATTCGTACGATTAAGTACTTTCTGTCAACACTTCTATCAATTCTCGTTTCAGCCTCTTGTAAAGAAGTACAAGCATTATCGGCACTGAGATATTATTACGAAATTTCTTTTCCCTCGAGAGGTCATGTCGAGCCATTACACTTTAGAAAATGAACCGGCGGCAAATCGTTTCTCGGCCGAAAGTTTCACGAAACGAATTGTTTCCTCCCGTAACATCTGTCCGATGTCAATTTGGTTTCACATTTCTCCGCTCGATTCGTTCTCCTCGCAACTTCACAACGAGTTCTCGAGATCCATTCAGCCGTCGTCAAAATGAGTAACAATTCCACGTCGTGGCAGTTCCCCGCAAGTTTCGCGGCGTTTTCGACCTGATCGCCGCGGATACGCCGAGCAGACACCGGGGTCGTGCGTGAACAGGAAACTTTTCGAAATTGATACCGTGTTGTCGGGCATCGCGTCGAATTTACGAGACCTCGAGCCACCCTTTAATCACCCTCGGCCCTACGACCTTCGTTCCCGCGCCGGTTTTCGTATAATTAATCACCACTTACCTCGTTTCAATTTCATTTTATCGACGATCGCGTTACCGTACATGCAAACGCGACCACGCCGCAATCAATATCCAGCGCGTGCACTTTCTTATTCCTCCCCAGATTCACTGGAAAATACGACCATTGTCGCGAAAGCTGATGCACAACGGTACCTCGATTTACGTAGCACATTTTACGTGTGATTCTTGTTTTGCAAGGTTAACGAATGCTCGTTTCTCGTATGTGAGTACACAACTAACAAATTTAGAGCTTCTCCTCAGTATCTTAGTTTTTATAGTATAGTATGTTTCTGAATGACAAGTATATTATAAGGTTTATTTTTAATTACTGTTGACGGTAGTTTTGTTACTGTGATAGGATATTTTCAACGAAAGGTTTATTTATGAAATATTTTTATGGATTATTTTATTTGTTCCGAAATCTGAACATGTTTCAAGCTTGTATATCGCATGTATGAACATGTTTGTTCTGATACTCATTTTTGTTTATCTTTCTGAATTTATTCATACTCTCTGCTATACCGAGTAAAACAAATTTGCGTGGAATGTATCGTGCACTTAAATCGAGAGACAAGTGCATTAGGTGTACCAATAAGGAATCAATTATTTCTTGAATATTTAATTATATATAATATATAAATTATATATAAATTAAGAAGGATATCTAATTTCTTTAAATTTATATCAAACAATATTGATTGTATTATATGTTGGAGAAATTCACTTTATCAGTGCCAAAAATATTGTATTCCAATCGAGGATCAACAAAATATTTTTCTTTAGGAGATATTTAATTAAGGAAAGAAATAATGAATTACAAATTGGTACACCTTATGGAATGAAAAAGACTGAGAGCCATCAGGAGGAGAACAATTGTCTCTTTTCTAAGGAAAATAATCAAATTTCAAAAACATATCTCAATCGACAGAAATTTTGTAAAATTCAACGAACGAAACCTTTATTCTTCGTTTAAAAAAACAAAAAAAGAAAAGTCGAGGGTGACAATGGGCACATTCCGAATCGTTTCGCATGGTTTTACCATTACACTGACTTTTATCATCCCGTAGGAATCGTTGCGTACTCGTCGACATTTCGTCTGCATTGAAACGGAACGCATTCTTTCGGAATCTACACCGAACAACATTACATATCGAGATTATGTTAACACTGCCATGTTATTTTTTAAAAATAGCACGAGAATACTCCATCGCATCGTCAGGACGTTAAAAGATCTCGAACGGCGAATGCAGACGAAAGGTTTCAAAAGGGATCAAGTAACCAATATATTGTACTTATTTATTATTCGCGTTTAATAGGTGTCCAGGTGGAAGCGAGAAACAAAAAAGAAAGCAACAAACTGCCGTGTCGGTTGACGTAGCGAGACCGTTTTGCGTAACGAGCGTTTCACGGACGCTCGTCGAGGCGAAGCAAGATTTTACAATTCTTCGAGATAAGTCTGTGTATATTAGTTGGAGTTCACGGATGCGCGCGCGCCAATCTTGAACCATGTATATCTAACTTATCAAAGGAACATCGGGAAACTTTTTCTTGCATAATTACTTGCTTTTCCTTTCAACGAAAAGAAGGGAAAAAAACAAACGAACCGACAAAAAAACATGGAATGAACCTTAACATTAAATTACGTTTATTTTCGTCGTACTAAATTTCATTCGTTTAAATGGGGATCAAGAAAACCGTCAGTTTGTTTGAATTCTGTAAATTGTGTAAATCATGTAAATCCTTATATAAATAATTGTATTAAACGATCGTTTCTTACCATACGTTTTGTGATCGCATTCCGTTCAGTGGAACACGGAAAAATACGGATTACGCATGTAAACACCGGTTACATTTGCGACAAGGGGAAATATCTGTTGCCAGGAGAACGCTCCGTTCGAGCAACGGAACGTCCGAACATTCGAGGCTGCACTCTACTTCGCTAGAACAAAAGGCGTCAGTGAAAAGTTGCTCTTTGTTCCTTTGGTGAACACGCCGGAGCTTCGTGCTCCGCGCTCGCGGACACGAATTCGCGCGAAGATCGTCGCGTGCCACTGTTATCGATCAAATAGAGGTGAAAGAGTGTACGATGAAACCGGGGGGAAGGTGCACGGTAGAAGGAGCAAAAGAAGAAAAAAAAGAAGAAAAAGAAGAAGGTGGAGAAAGATAAGAAGAAACGAAAAAAAGAGAAACAAAAAGCGTAATAAAAGGAGCCACGACTCTTAGGCTTATTCCGATCGATTCATTCACTCACCACCCTCACTCTACGATTCATTTACGGCAATACGTTATCCGCCATGATACCCCCATCTTGATTTTCACCTGCGTTTACCACCGCCACCCTCATCACCCTCCAACCCTCCCTCGAACGAATTTTAGTCACGCAATATCGAGGTACTCCATAAATATAGACCTTTTAAAGAAGAAAAAAACGAAAGAAAGGAAGAAGGAAAGAAAGAAAGAAACTAAAGAGGAAGAAAAGAAAGAATGAAAATGGTAGTCAATCGTAGTCATTTAATAATTCTGATCTCAACTTACGAAACTAGGGTAACTTTAACCGAAAGAAACGGTATTGTATGCGTCGGAACAAATCGTCGAGGTGGAGGACGAAGTGTTGGATTAAATGTTTCTACGGGATACTATTTGATTTTCCTCGGATAAACGAGAATAATGAAAAAAAGAGAGAAAGGGAGAAAGCGAGAGAGTGAGGGAGAGGAAGAAAGAGAGGAAGAGAGAGAGAGAGAGAGAGAGAGAGAGAGAGAGAGAGAGAGAGAGAGAGAGAGAGAGAGAGAGAGCGAGAGCGAGAGCGAGAGAGAAAGAGAGAGAGAGAGAGAGAAAAGGAAAGAGAGCATTCGTCGACGATCTCTTTCCGGATATATGCGAGAGAGAACAAATGATGATAGAGACGTAAGATCAGTAGGATAATAGGTAATAAAAAGTCTTTATTACTCGAAACGAACAATTCGATCTGCGCGACGCGTTTTACACGTTCGCCGCGCGTGTCTCGACATCGATAGTGTCTACCATAGAAGGTCTCTGTGTATTTACGGCATGTCGTAATTGTATCATCACAACCGACGTAATCCTTAAGTACGAAGTTCTACTGCGTAAGAAGTTTATAAAAGTCGCGATCGGTTCCTCATCGTCGATCGGAGGTCTCGATTTTATTTTTTCCGTTTTTTCGTTTCTTTTATTTTTGTGGTTATTATTATCGTTGTTATTATCCTATTGTCATAATCGTTTTTTTCGAGTACGCAGCATACTCGCGCGACGCGCGAGCGCTCGGCCCCCATGGTTAAAACGAGTTTCTTTTGTACGTTACTTAACGTTCTCGCCCGCTTTTTTATGAACCTTTGTGCGTCTTACTTCGAACATTTATTCGCATACGTTGAAACCGAATTTTAATAAAATCCACAATTGAAATACCGAGTTCTTTAGTGTCCGCATCACACACGTCGCACCGCTCTTGAACTCTCGACCGGACGGAGAAAAGGGAAACACGTGGGCAATGAAAGAAAAGAAACGGAAACAAGGAGGAAACGAGTCCCAGGTCACTCGACGATTGTATCCTCGTTGATAGTCTGGACGACGATGTTTTTCGGTTTGGATATATCATGCGCGATTCGCCTTTAAAATCAAATGCAAAATTAAAACACGAATTCCTTCGTCGGGCATTAACGACTTTAGTTCTGAATAAATTAGCACGGTTTCCATTGTACGCGACAATCACGCAGTGGTTACACGACTGGAAATGTCTCTGACGTAAATTCGAAATGATGGAAATATGCAAATGGCGGCTGCATCTGTTATAGATTACAGACGTATAAATTCCGCAGCCTAATTATTATGAACAGCGTGCCTCTTCCGAGGATGTGATCGTTAAATGCACTGGAGACTGTGATGAATAATTTAGAATGGAGAGTCGTTAACGGCTTGCGATGAATGATTTTTTTAACTTCCGTTCGAAAAAAGATTTAGGGCGAACCGCGTGGAATAATTATTCTGAATGCGTGATTGCATGCATGTATAATAAGTCTGACTACTTTCGAAGACCAACTTTATCGTTCTAAGTGTGACGAGTTACTACGGGCGACCCGTAATCAAAAGGTTCATGTATAAGTGCTGCACGGATTCAACACTTTCGCAGAACGGAAATCGTGGGGTACACCGAAACCTGGTGGTCACGTCCAATATGTAGAGTTTGAAACCTGTCTTTGCAACAAACGAAACAACGGAAGCATGTCTCAAAATATTCGGTTGTGTCAGAAATAACTTCCGCCATTAAAGACGGGAACACAAAAATTCTAATAAAACGATAGTAACAATACAATTTTTTAAGTTTAACGATGACTGTTAAATTGTAACGATTAGACTACAGATTTTATGAGTTTATAGCATGTTCGACTGTGCAGAACACGATAAAATAAAAATTTTGACAAAAACCTGTAAAGTATTCAATTTAATCGTAGTTGAATAAAACCTTTATTGGAAAGAATAAGCTCGACGATCCACGATCTGTCATTATTAATAAGAAGCATGTAATAACATTTAATAAATCTTCAATTATTTTCAATGCAATGAAACCTAAAATAATAAAGTGGAAGTTATTTATGACTGAACCAAGTATTATGCCATTAATCAAATTAAATTAATTATATCGAGGCATAGGTTCCCAATTCAAAATAACAAAACCTACATGTCCACGCTCAAAAACGTTCAAATGAAACGATTCTTATAAGATTTATTTATTCCTCGAGTAGTTGGTCGTCCAAATCAAAATTAACTTGTAAGTATATAACAAAAACAACAGTGACCATTCCACTTGTAATTATAGTCGTTACAACGAATTACGGAGGATGCATTGAAATCACTCGAAACGGTGAAATCTTTGACAAAAATAGAAGACGAACGGTTTTTACTGGATTTTTACTGGTATAAAGCGAAATGAAGCCGATCGATGGAACTTACAGCAAGCCGTGTTCATCCCACACGAAGCAACTGTTTCGTTTCATAAATCAATACGAAAGACATCGCGAGTTTTACGACAGCTTTGCGTTCCTTTTTTTGATATTCTTTCGGTAACCGCGGCACCCTTTGCAATCCCACGAAAAATATCGAAGGTGAGTGCGCCGACAGTCTGAACGAATTTCAATGAAATTGCAGAGTCCTCAATCGAGAAACATTCTCTCGCCCATGGTGCAGACATCCTTGACTTAATGAAAATTTCAGATTCTTTGTATGTGGATGGCAGAGGCAACAATCAGTCATATAAAGAAAATTCAGTAGGATTATTAGCAGTTACTAATTTTTAAAAGTTTGAACAATGCAAAATTATGGAGCAGGTAAAATTGATTTAATCGAAATCCAATAAAAAAATCATTCATTATATATATCCTTCTTGTTCTTTTAATTAAATAATTTCACGATAGAATTCTAAACAATATATTATGTTAAATAGTAATCATTGTAAAAAATAATTTTTGTTTAACAATGAAGATAAATTTCACATCTGTATGTTTACATATATATGTTAAAATTCTATATTAACTCTGAGTTTGTTGGATTTCTCTATCATGTAATTGAAAAGAAGATCCTAGACTATCCTTCAGGATAAGGAAAGGTGAGACCATGATTTTTTCTTTTCATAGAAGCATGCTTTCTAGTTGTTTAACAACATAATTTCATTAATCTCGCGAAAAAAACGTTTATAGAAATCGAAAAATATTAATAAATCTCTCTTGGACATTTTTTCTTACTTCTAACAGAAGTAACTCAGATGTTCATTAGACAACCAATGTATGAGTTTCAAAAATTAATTTTAAATTTATTATGAAGTGGTTTATGCAATGGACGATGACGAATATATGTACAGGTACAATATAGTTTTATTTCCATATATACAATGCAGAATGCAAATTTGCACTGATTTCTAATGAAATAAAAAAAAATATAATATAGACAAAAGGGGAAAATGATTAAGTATTTTCACTTATTTTTCGATCGTAATTTCTCATATTTAATAAACAGTAAAGTTTCTTTGAAACCTTAAAATTAAGAGAAGTAACAAGTATCATATAAAAAGTAAAAAAATTCTAATAAAATATGGAGCAAAATCATCATCATCAGTATCAAAGAAATATCACTGAATATGCAATTGCGAACATGACAAATGGAACAATTTCATTATACTTCATTCATACCATGCTAATACAATCATTCCTTATTTTGCAAAATTTATACCTTTCTATGAAAAGGAGATAATATGATATGAACAAGACAACACTTTTCTCTGAAATTATTCAGAAAAAGTAAAGTACTTATGGAAGTGCGTTTTATGTACATACGATAACGTGATACGAAAGTTAATCAATTCATGATAAATGAGTTTAGAAATGATCAACAATGTATACCGTTTGCTTAAAACATTTCTTGGAATACAATATATATTGTTATTAGAATAAGATAATAGATAAAATTCTTGACTGATCATTTAAATAATGAATTGAAATATTGTCTGCGATTGTTTATAGTAAAGAATACTTTAAAACCACTAAATTCATGAATCTTTACAAAGATTTTAATATTTATCTTTGGTTGAGATTATTCTTCTTGGGCATCAAATTCTTTCTGAACAACTAGGAGATAAGTAACTTGTTTCAAGGTCCCTTTACTCATTATTACCTTTATACAACTATAATTTATTGAACAAACAAAATATTGTAAATTGATTTAACAGTATACAACATGCTAATCTATCTATAAAAATCTTAAAAGTTCGTATGTACTAATTTATGTTAATTCTTTAGTTAACCTGAGAAATTTGGAAAAAAGAAAATTACTTCATAATAATACTTTCTCTATCATTATACACCTCACCTTCCAAATCAATTATGCAGGTTTATAATTTTGCTGTTTAGCTTTCAAAATCAACAAGGTGATTCAAATGTTCCCCTTTAGGTAACTCGTCCATACGAATACGCAAGTACACGTATGCATAGAGTTGTAATATACAGGACGTTTCATAAAATGTGATAAATTTTGGAAATAAAAGATTCGTTGAAAATAAATGTAATTCTTGCCGTTTTCAAACAAAAATATTTTAGAATATCATTTCACGAAACTTGTTACTTTTTAACCTTTACGTGAGCATTTAAATATCTACTGACTACTTCCTTTATCCTTAAGAATTAGTTTTATAAAACTTTCAAATCCTTGAAACCGTTTCTATTTTCCCTTCCTTTTTCAAAAATATACGCGTACTTTTAGATCTTACCTCTATACCATGAATCTCTTATTTCCTGAATGTAACACACGTTAAAAAACACCTTGTACATATACATGACAGATATACATATATAATATAAAGGATCTTATAACAGATTATCAACTTAAACTTACAAAAGAACTCGATAAAATGTATCTTTGCTACGCCATTTTGAATCAAATATTTCATCAAGAAAGTTTTATGAAAAAGATAACTGCTTTTCAAACATAAACAGTTGTAACATGTACATAAATTTTTACAATTTGAAAATAGTAAATAACATCGTTCAATGAATTACACGTGGAGTCCTTTTGCAATTGATAATACGATATCTTTATCGTAGTAATGTAAATCTAGATAACAAAAAATATATATTTTACAGTACCATTACTTTACTATGGTTTTTAAATAAATTGTTATCTTCATATAGATTACATGGTAATCTTTACCACGAGAATTATCAATCTGGATCACTGTTCCCGTAAAACTGATAAACACTTTTTGAGCAATTCCGCGTGTGCCTGTAAATGAAACAAAAATATTTTATAAAACATTAAAAAATATGCAATCACATTCAAGAAAGAGAAGTACCCTTACTTTCGCATGTTTTATTTCTAATTCTGTTAATTCAATTAAATTCTTTCTAAAAGCAGCTACTCTCCTCGTTTTGAAATCCGTTAATTCTGTAATTGAAGTTAAAATCAATTTATTATATTGAATAAATTTTTTAAAAATGATAAATATATATTATATACCTTCTTTTCCTTTCTCTGACATTTGCTCAAATTTTTCGCACGCTTCTGTTTGAGCCTTTTCTGCCTATAATAAGAGAAACAAAAACAATTTTAATCTTTTACACATATGAAGTTATTTAACACAATATCAAATGTTCCTGCTTCGTAACATACATAAAAATAAATGAAGCATGCAGTTGTTTAAATTTCATCATCAAAATTAAATTTTTTTAATTTATCGATACTTCAACTAACCTACTTTATTTTTTAATTTATAAAAAATTTGTTTCATTTATAATACATTTTTTAACGCTTTCAAATACAAAATAATTCTTAAATTAATTGTCGAAGTTGACAACTGTCAAAACACGCCATTGCGAAAAAAGATAAAAATACATGCAAATTCTGCTCATGCATAACATTTAATATACTAATTTGATGCATAATCATCAAGTTCAATGTATTCATTTCTTCCAACATAAAAAGACTAATATATATTACATACATACTAAATCTACTTCAAAATTTTTGTATACAATTTTATATTTGATATTTTAAAATATTAAAAATAATGATAATATTAAAAATAGTATACTATAGCAAGGCGGCAAATATACAAATACAGAAGAACACACCTCAGCAACCTCCACTGCCTTGATGAGCAAGAAAAATTAAATTTTTTTATTAGATTCTATACATGTTTAAATTAAACATTCCATATTATACATATAGAGTCTCATGTATTAATAATATTAAGAACTTCAATTAACGAATATGTAATCATTACGGATATTCAACTAGCAGTTTACAAAATACTCTCTTTTTTATGGACACTGTATCAAACAGCAAATTGTAATTGTAAATAATACCTAATTTCAGAAAGAAATATATTTCCCATTTTATGTATTTAAAATTTGAACCCATTTGTGAAAAATAATATACTCACAGCATGAACGTCTTTGTTTTTGGCACGAGCTTTCTCAAGAGCGCGATTCGCAGATTCATACGCATGTAAAGCTTTCAATCTTCTAAAAAGCAACCGTTTGGCTGCAGCAGTATCCCTCATGTAGTACCAAAGAGTGTCTGATAATTTTAAGTCCTCATCAGATGCTACTCTGCCCTCAACTTTCTATTACATTACAACATTAAAAATATAACTACTACGAATAAATAAATTAGAAAAATTAAAATCAAAACATCTTACCCTTAGCTTTTCAAATGTTTCTGCAATTTTCGTTAAGAATCTCTCCAGTTTACCATTGTCAATTGTAGCTAATTGTAAAAGATTTGTAGAAATCTTTATATAGGAATCCGCCACATCTTTATGTTTAGCTGTTTGGCGATCTGCACGAGATGTTGCTTCTTTCAAATTCTGATGATATATTTGCAAAAACGACATTTCCTGATCAAAAAAATCATTTACATCTTTTACTGTTGCAGATAAATAATATTCATCCGTAGTGGTTGAGAAAGATTTCACTAAACCCCCAAACATTTCCATTTTGTTTTTACCTAAAATAAAATGAAAAATGTGTATTTTTGTTGCTTTTAATCATATGTGCATTGTAATGTCACTATAAAACAAAATAAAAGTTTATTCAAACGTCAAAATCTTTACCTCTTACACAAAGATCTTGATCGTATTCTAAAAACACTCTTAAATTATGATCGTTTCGAAAAACTGGATGGTTTGCTAGTCTAGTTAAAAACATTTCGTGCATGGCAACAGTTTTCTTAAATGTAGCTAAGTACTCGCTGTAATAAAAGTATAACATTATAAAACAAAAGTTAATAATCATACTAAGTGCACATTAAAATTTCAAATAAATTTTCATTGAGACTTACGCTTCCAATTCTTGCTTCATTTTGTTAAATTCTTCACGAGTCATATTACCCTCACCTTCTCCAAGTTTTTGTAACTTTTCCCGAGATGCATCAAAATCTGGTCGTGGTGGACAAGGAGGGATCTAAAATATATATTTTCTCTGTACATTACTTACTGCTATTATTATACACTTAAGATTCAAAACTTGTATGAAGACAATAAAATATACAATATAGCCAGCATATTCCTCGTTCTCTTCAAATCGATCATGTAACCATACAAATTCTTCGTGTTGTCTCACAACTAAATTATCTGGCTTTCGAAAATCAGGCAAAGTAGTCTTTGTATGTACAGTGAATTTCACTTTATCCTTTTCACTAAGAGCATCTGAAATGTCCACTTGCAGTGACTTATCGGAAAGGTCTACATTATCTGCATGAATTGTCTGTAAATATAAATATTCCAAATTAGAACCGTAAAATCATAAGGCACAAACATCAAAAATATAGGAACAAAAATTTAATCAATTATTATCATTACAAAACGATAAGAAAACCAATTTAAAAAAAACAATACGAATACCTTTTTAGGAGGAACGTTACTTAAAATATCGGCAGTATCGCATATGCCGTCCTGAAACATTTTCCTTGATTAAATAAAACGTGCAGAAGATATTTATAACAGTGTAAAAAATTTAACTGCAATGTATTAAATTCGTTATGAAGTCCAATCGGCAGACTAGTGATAACAGGTTCCACCTACCATCATGGCGTCCAAGCGTCTTTTTGACACGTTTTGCGTTTCACGATATACGACTGTCAGAATTAATCTGATAATGATCTCGATTGTACACCCGCAAAGTTGCAGCTATTCCCGGCGCAGAGATAATTCCTCTCTTACTTATGATCTCGCAGGAACAATCACCAGTGGAAAACTTTCCGCTGGTAAATCACATTTAACCGAATCATAACATGTCAGAATGCGGTATATTCAGGATACATATGTTGATAAATCAGCTGTAAAAATGAAACAGCCGTACGTGAACTCATAGATACTGTCAGGCTATTAATGCACGTATTTTTGTTAGACGTAATCAGAATTCGTGTAAAGATAGCAGGACAAGAATTCAGTAGTTTTATGAATACTTCATCGACACACGTGTCAGGCCCATAATACCGACATATTATCAAATGTCTATTAGGAAGTACGAACACAATTTATTCACTTATAAGAACATACAAATTCTAAACAAATAACTATTAATCATAAGTTAATTACCCTAAAGCAATTTTTTTCAATATTCATAAAATATATTCATTATAATGGAAATTAAGATTCTTAAGTAACAGAGAAACTCAAAGTTTATGTTAATCAACTTTTTAAATCTGTATATATATATATAATTGATAGTTAAGAAGAATGACATGACAATATTTTATTTTAATAAATTTGCAAAAATAACTGTGAAACATATTAAATATTCTTGTTATATTTTGCTTTAATATTCTAAAGTGACAATATGTTTCAGAATCATGAATGAATATATACCTGTCTAAAGTTACATTATGTGTACATAGTTTTCGATCGCTGATAGAAACACTTTTCTAGTGCTCTATGTAACCTACATGAACTACACTCGGATTCGTAATTACGTGTATATTATTTTCAATCAATATTTTACTATAACGTTTTCTTTCTTCTGATTCTTCATCTGTAAGTTTAATGCTTATAATATTTCATGTTGTAAATTTATATTGAACAGCAAAATATCAGTAACTTCAATAAATTTGGAGTAACATTTTATGCTTAGACTTAAACATTGTTGTATGGGTATTTTAAGGCATTTTTTTAAATCCATACTTAGATTAATGTTCTAATACGTTTGTTGATATTGTTTCTTTTTGGCATTTAGGTTATGATGTGTAAGCAGATTATCAAAAAATTATAAATTACTTATTAAAACATAATTATTATTTGTCTGGATAATATTTATAGCACTCGAAATTTGTTCAAAATAAAATTCTTGTATTTGTAATTTTAAAAAGTAGTAGACATTTATTAAAATAATGTTGCAATATACTTTTAAAAATTAAAATTAATAAACCTTTTTTTATTTTTTCTTAAATATGCGTTTATAATATATTATAGTAATTCATTTTTTTAAGATTTAGCAATGGCAAACCAATATGACAAGTTATCGTGGAAAGGTGAGTTTAGTAGTAACCTATTACAATAACTCTACGTAACATATTTATAAAAGTTGTTCTTAAAAGTTTTCATAAAAAGATTTTTACAAAATTATAATATATGTAGAAGTACGAGACTTGTTTAGAACATGGAGGGAAGATGGTGAACGACGGAGTAGAGATGTTGTAGATTTATGGAAAACCAAATTGATGGCTAAAATTGATCAGCTTGGAAATGAAAGTATAATAATTTTCTTATAAAAACCAATTACGTGAAAATAATGGTATTAACTGTATAATAATTTATGCAAATTGTTGTATAGAGTACCTGGTTCTGGAACAAGTTTGTATAGCAGCATTGGATTGCTATCATTTTTCTTTAGCCGAATATTGTATTAAGATATTGAAGAAACAGTTTCCTAGTAGCTTAAGGGTTCACAAATATCATGCCATGCACCTGGAAGCATTGGAAATGTAAAATTCATTTATTTAAAGTACTCGTGATTAAAGTCCTAACCAATTTTAATATATTGTTTAACAAAAATCAAATACATTTATAGGTATGATGAAGCACTAGAAGTGCTAGAATCTATTATTAAAAGAGACGAAACTAATGCTGCACCAAGAAAACGGCGTATAGCTATATTAAAAGCAAGAGGTCGAATACCAGAAGCCATTAAAGAGCTTACAGAATATTTGAAAAAGTAAAATTTAATTGTTAATGTTAAGTATAATGTATCGTAAGATAATGTATTAATTATGGATGTTTCATCACTCATAGATTTATGAGCGATCAAGAAGCCTGGCACGAGTTATGCGATTTATACCTGCAAGAACAAGAATATTCAAAAGCTGCATTTTGTATGGAAGAACTTATATTATATAATCCACACAGTCATCTAATTTACCAAAGATATGCAGAAATAAAATATTCTCAGGTAACAGAGGTTCCAATTAGTTTTTTGCCTGTTTTTCACAGAATTCATAAGTAAAAATATACCTATGTTTAGGGTGGATTTGACAATATGGAATTAGCTAAAGCTTACTTTTGTCAAGCCGCAAAATTAAATCCAAATAATATCCGAGCCCTTTACGGTTTATTATTGGTAAGAATAAAATGACTGACACATTTCTGTATTTTTTTTATTATTTACAATTGATTATTTACAATATATTTTCAGGCAACAAATAATATTGCTACTTCTCCTAAATGCCCTTCATCTAAGAAAAAAGATGCTATAAAATTAAGCGAATGGGCAGCTAATCAAATTGAAAAGCAATATCAATCAAAAGTTTCAGATGAACAAATTAAAACAGTGGAAGGATTACTAGGACAATTGCAACTTGATGTTTAGATATGCAAATTTATATGTATGTATATGTTTAAATATTGTAACATATGTAAATGTACCATTCATTCCTCACAATTTATATACAAATGCAATTTATTGTGATTAATTGAAACATATTTACATAATCATCCTATGAATGGTGAAGCAAACTAATACAAATGTATTGAAATATTTGCTACGTAAAATATAGCATAATTTATTAGTTAAATAATTGATGAAATCCAATTGGAGAACACTTTATTGTAGGAAACAATATTAGACCATAAGACAGACAACTTTATAACTTTGTAACAGTTATAATTTAATAGAACTACTGAGGATCAGTTCAAAATACCAAGACTTCTATTGTTTTTTTATTCAGATTCATCTCTTCATTAGTAAATATATTAGACATTCCCGCACGTCTTTTATGATTCTCTAGATGGATAAATCAACGTAAAAGGCAACAATTCAAATAAATTATACTTTTAGACAATGATTTAAAAAAAAATAATAAACGTTTATTACACATAAAATTACAGAGTCATCTGTTTGCATTTTCTTTATTATTCTGTTCCCACAGCTCTCTTTTCTTGGCTTTTTCTGTGGCCTTCTTCAATCGTTTCTCTTTTCGGCTCTCATTTCGTAATGCAAAATATTTTGTCCGAAAATCAGTTAAATTTGCACACATTATTTCATCCGATTCCTGAGAAAAAATAGAAATAATTGAAAAATTGCCTACTTTTATATGCTAATGTTTGTACGTCCGTACCTTAGGATCTTTTGTTTTTATATAAGTCAACAATCTACGACTAGTATAATTGCTAAGTACTTGTTCGGAATTGGCTATTAATTCTAAACATGGATGATTTGGTAACTGATTTTCTGAATACTGATCCCTGAAAAAATATTCTAGCATTACTTTGAATGTTTCTGTATGTACTTAAGAAGTAACAAATATTATTAACATCCATTACCTAAATAAAGGAAACCAACATACTAATCTACCCTTTATTTTAAGGTGTTTAGCAGAAAAACTTAACAAATCTTTATAGATTTCAGGTAAACCATAATCAATTTTAGAAGGAATATGAGAAGAAGCTTGGTGTTCTTCTATTATTGGATTTAATTTCGTTGTACCAATTTTTTCTGTTGCTTCTCTTATACCATAAGGAGCTATAAAGAGTAGAAATATAATTATTATAAAAGTTATGCTTACAGAAATATAATTTGATAAGAACAAGTTATACTAACGGTCTGTAATTATAGCATCTACAGTCATATCAGAACGCCACAAAGGAACAGAAAAATCTGAGACCACAACATCAATATAATATGAACTTGTTCCATACTGTTTCATGTTCGCTGCGATGCTTTCATCCTTTTCCCTAATCTAACAGTAGTTTTAGTTAATACAATGTTAACATTAAAACAATGTCTAATTTATACCTTCTGCATTTTTCGAGTAGGTCTTGTACGGCCATGCAGCATTAAATAATCTATGTCTGTTCCTAATGTGTATCCTCCAAAATGGGAAGCTGCGACTAACAAAGATCCAGTTCCAACAAATGGATCAAGAACAATATCCCCTTTCTGAACTTGAGCTTGATTTGCCATTATTAGTGACAGTTGGGGATCCATAGATGTATTGCCTATAAATTTTCTAGTTTTCAATGATAATTTTTGGATTAAGTCTCTTTGCCCATTTGTAATCTAAAAAGAATAGACAGTTTGGAGGCTATACAGAGTAACATGGTCAGTTATAAAATATACAAGTAATTACCCATCTACCAAAAAATAATTCATAAGGTTTATCAGGAATCTTATTAGGGTTTAATCCATAGAATTCTATGTAACATAATGTTGTGTCTGGATTATCTAATTTCACTGGTCCTTCTAATGGCAAATAACTAAAAGACTTTAATATGATATTAAATTTTCTAATACATTTATAACAGTCTATTTAATATTATTGTATTGATGTACTTACTTCAATTTTATTTACTTTTTCACTTTGTGAGAAATGTTTGCAAAATGTTTCAACTATTACTTTAAATGATTTTTGTGGTCCACCATACTTTTTAATCTCTGTAATAGGATAGTTCCTCAATTTTTTATGCAAATCTTCATAATCTTTGCTATGTGCCCATAATTCAATACAGGATCGCACAGATACTGCTCTACTTGCAATTTGATGAGCAATATTTTCTGAAGGTAAATTGACGATCCAATAAGGCTGTAATAAAATTTCCTGATGAAATAACAAGTGTGTTGTAACGTTGTTATAAAAATCAAATATACCTTAGTTTAAAATAGATAATGTACAAACTATGACAATAATTTTATTTTCTTACATGTTCTTCACAACTCCGGTTGGGATAAGCACAGGTACTTATATTAAACATGTTAAGAATAGATTTTATTTCCTAAAAATAAATTAAAAAGAACGCGTAAAGTAAGAATTTAATAAATGAAAATCAAGTAAAAATAACACTTACGGGAACTCGAAAATCAACGTGTTCATGGGCAAACCAAAAAAGATATTGTTTCCAGTGTTTAGTCGTTGTCATTACTTCCTATTTATAATTAAAAATTTAATAAAATTATACTATCCAAATCATACATTAATAATAACGTATAAATTATACATTAATAATGAATCTTCGATCCAAATAATCTTGTTTCGACGGATGTATTATTGAATCCAACATCTTGCACTTTGTAATGTGAATTAGTTTCATTAAAAATAAATCTGTTTTGTTTTAACTTATATAGATTGCTTTTTCGAATAATAATGAAAGTTGTCATGCATTTGAATTACAATATAAACTACTATAAATAGTAAATACAAAGGTTATGATGTACCATGGAATAAAATTCGTTGTTACCGTCTATATCGCTCTTACTTGAAAGTAGTACAAGAAACGACATTCCTATCTACTTTATAATATTCCAAGCACGTAGCACAAGATTAAATGTGTATTATTACCTTATCAATAATCAATTCATTTAAATTTTTGTTTTCAAATTGAACAAAATATCTGTGACTTTATAATAATTGATACCATGCAAATATAATATTATGTACAGAAAGTATTTATAGAGTATAAATGAAAACTATAACAAAAAATATATTTTTTATTTTAATTGATCTATAAAATATTTTGCTATATACAGAAATTAATGCAGGCCAAGATATTTATTTTATTTACTTTGATTTTCAATGAATTATCAGATGAAATGAGTGTTTTCCACTCATTCAGACTTCTGACTGAATTTAGTTAAGATTAATTTAAAATCATTCTAGAGAAAATTGAAAAGTTATTACAGAAGCGGTTTATTATCTCCAAAATACTGTTATAATACATATAATGTAAATGAAATGAATGCGCGCCAAGGGACAACATTAATTATCGTGAGCGCCGTGTACAATTATTGGCGCTGCAAATTGATCATTGCATATTAGAGTATCAGATAAGGTTTTTATTTTCATTCATAATTTTTGGTAGTCGAAGTGAATTCGGCTACATTACATATATATATTTTAACCATTTATTGTGTCTTTTACTATTTTTTGCAATGTATAAGTACATATAATTAATTCATTATATATACTTATGCCCTACTTGATGATTAACACCATAGAACATCATAATGTACCTAGGCAGAATTACCTTTCTTGTTGAAAGTATTCAGGAGCTACGAGTAATGGATAAAACAATTGTTTCGTGTAATGTCTATACATATGTTGCTAAAGAATATAAATAAACAAAATATAACTTTGTTTTCATTATTACAGAACGATCTATCGATCCAATGCAATCTTTCTTACCATTTCGCATGAGTTGAAAATGTTTTTTCTATGCAGCAATTGTTTCATTAACTTTTATACGAGAGAGCTCATTAAATTAATAAACGAAATATTAAATATAATCAACATCAAATAAATTATTTTATTTATTTAAATTAAATGTCATTAGTAAATAAGGTTAAAAATAACATAAAAAATGTCAAATATTGAAAGGTCACGATATTGTAATAAATTTGCTATTATTTTGCAAGAATTGTAACAAATAAAAGTAAAAGTACGAAAACATATCAATTAATAAATATTTTCTATGATATTACGTCATAAAAACATATATACAAGTTTTTAATTGGAAAAATAAGTTACAGATGTAAAAGAAGTAAGAGAAAACATCATGGGAAAAGATAACACAAAGGTTCTGACGGGTGAAGAAGCATTCTAATAATAAAATTTCCGATAAAATAATTCTATTGCAGTAATAATTTGAATTAGAAGCAAGTCATGATAGTGAGCGGTCGGTAAAAAAGGAAATGATTGTTTCACAATCGACAGAGGGTTGTTGCTAATAGGACATTGTACAAGGGGGCGCCACATTTGTAGTGAGACCTCTTGTTGTTCTCATTCTAAGGCGGAATACCAGTCGTCACTGTTTTCTGTTGTGTTTTTAGGCTGGAATCAGACGAAAAACATGCCGTTTCGATAATCGAATGCGAAACAAAAGACTCTTAAGGCGAGTTATCGTACCCAAGCTTAAGGAAGGTGCTTTGTTACGGGGGTATGTGAATGGTGCAGGTGTAATTTAATAAGAGCAGGGGAGGCTGGCGATTTAATAAGATATTGATTTGTCCGCGACTGCCTTGCTGGCTCCATCGCACACACAAACCAGGTAGCCATGAACGTCGATATTTTTGGGGCACTGGCTGGTGCAACGTGTCGGCTGTGCATATGCCGTGTTCAAGCGTGCTTGCAGGCCTGATAGGGCCCGAAATGCAAATAGCCGCTGGCGATATGCATTAACGATACGGGGCAAATTCCGGCGAGTACGACCAGTACGATTATAACATTCATCACGACGGCGACCACCACGGTAACGATAGCCACGACGGCGGCGACGACGACGCCGACTACGATTACGAAGACGGCGACGATAACGACGAGAACGGCGTCAACAACGACGACAACGACGACCCTCACGACAAATATACTGACTGTGACGACGGAAACGACAACGGCAGTGACGGCGGAGACTTGTCAATTAGAAAAAAAAGATAGTGGTGTTACCGCTGCACCGTGTATATTTTACAGAGTATTTTAAAACACTTGCAGTGTTCAATGTAGTAGTTCGGAAATTGCATGTGTAAATAAAATATTTGAGACACAATGGATCTTACAAACAATGGAACATCAGGGAGTGCAGTGGCTTGCCCTGTTTGTACCCTCTATTTACGTGAGGGTATTAGTTTACAAAGACATTTGGACACTCATCCAAAGGAACAAGTTATTGAAGCCCTTATCAAAGCTAGTTCTAATTCCTCACAGTTGCAACAAACTCAGTTATCGCCATCTGCTCCTCCAGCCTCTCCGTCTGTACAATCGCCGCAAAGTACACCGCCAGTTGCACAGAATACTCATCTATCAACTCAGTCACCATATCCTATAGGACCAATTTTTGAATGTCCACCAATCGGCACTGTGATGCCACCTCAATTTGCTTCGTTTAGTTATCAACAATTTGTGAATAATGGCACTATGATGATACCACAATACGCAATGGCTCCACAAGCTAATCAAATGATGCAGATGCTATATAATCCATATGGTATGTACCAACAACAACAGATACCAACTGTTCAGATGATCTCACCAGTCACGACTATACCTAATACGTCTAGAGGCAGGTCAATAGTAACTGTGGCTGGCGAAACAAATGGTAGAACTGCTATTGCTATACCTGTAAATAATTCCGAGCCAAAACAGATCTTACCTGAAATTTTGCCCGAATCTGAACAAGAATCTGAACAAGTGCTACCTGATATCAATCTTCCAGTTTCGCCTTCATCATTAAACGAAGAGAATTCTATGCATCAAACTGAAAGTGAGACTAGTACAATTCAAATAGAAACTGAAGAACAGGAGTCTCCAACCTCAGGTAGTGAAAATCAAGATATTATTCAGAATGAATACGATAGCATTCCGAGAACTTTGGCGATCACTTGCAATGTTGAAGATACTACTGATGATAAAGTTGAAAGTGTATTGCCTGATATTCAAGAAGGTGAAACTTCATGTGTTGTTAATGTAGATGTTCAATGTAAACCTATTCAATATGACTCTTCAGATACACAAGAATACATACACAGATACAAAGATGAAGATGATAATAATAAAGTTAATATGCCTGAAGCATCATCACCAGTGACAACAGAGAAGGAAGCTGAAGAAGCAACTACAGAAAAAGTTCCTTGCCCAGAAGTAACTGAAATTGGGGGTACCTCATCACAAACACTTATAGAAGGTGCAACAAAAGACCCAGCTCAACCTGAAGTAGAACAATTAGAACGTCTTTTAATTACTATTATGGAATCTGAATTTGATAATGAATCACATAAAAAATCTAATAGTAAAGATGACAAAAAGAAAGAAGAAGACCCAAAAGAAAATGCTTCTTCTTCTCCAGTGAGAGCGGAAAGTGTAATTCATGAAACAACAGCTAATAGTTCTAGTGAACATGAAAGCAGTTGTAAGTCCGATATAGAATTAAAAATTAGCGAAAATTCAGAAACTGATATAGATAGTAAAGAAAATAAGAATTTAAGTCTTTCGTATCGTTATAAGAACAGTTTGTCTGCACCTGCATCGCCAGTTTTGTCTGAAGGTCGTCGTACAACCTATTCTGTTCGTTCAGTGTTTGGTTCACATGAAAATCTTAACTCTTACCCAGTCGGTTTTGATGCAAACACATTGCAAGATGAAGAAGATGATGAAGATGAAAAAAATGAAACAGAAGATAACTTTGATGAAGCAGACATGGAAATAGAAGAAATTCAAAGTCCTCATACACCCTTTATCAAATATGGAGAGAGCACAGATCATGTAAGATCGCATACTCCGTTATCTGTGAGTAGTGGTATCTCTGTATTGAGAGTCAGAAAGGATCTCAGTAAACCATGCTCACCTGCTTCAGTACATTCATTTTGTCACATGGATAATAGCGTTATAAGCCATGATGAAGAAAGTAATATAGCAATGGATGCAACACCAGAAAAAGATCCTATTGACTGTTCATCTATGGAACAAGATGTAAAGGTAGATCAATCAGAAGCCTTTTTAAATGAAACTGGTGAGAAGAAAATGGAAGGTAATTCAGCATATCAATCTGTAATCACTGAACATGTGAGCTCATTTCCTACAATTTCACAACAATCAACATCATCATATGAACCATATACTGGTACATCAAATAAAAGTAATCTTGTAAATTTGTCAGAATCTATAGATGTTGCGAGTAGCTCAGATTCAAAGAGTTTCCATTCTTCTAAATCAATTATACAAAAGCCATCAATGGAACTTCTTAGTTTAAATGAAGATGCCCATGCAGGTCCAATGAATGTTTTCGAATTTGATGGGCTTCAGATCTTAGTTCCTAGTACATTTATAAGTGATTCTTCACAAAAAGCTGTTAGTGCAACCAGTCAGCAATCCATGGCCAGCAGTGAAGGTGGAATAGGTGTAGATGAAGAAGTAAAGAGCATTAACATGAGAGCAGACGAAACTATGCCACCTAGAGGTGAATTATCCGAACAGGAAAGCAATGGATGTACTGAACCATCTGCTTGGCAGGTATGCATATAACTTATTTTTCATTTATATCTATAATTATTATTTTGTAAAATAAATTAATAATTAAAAAATTTATTTTATTAGTATTGCTTTCATGTAAGTTATCGTAAGACATTGTTTATTATTACAGAGTGTTTTTAAATTAATATTTAAATCTTTTGTTTAATCATATTATATTTATTAAGTAGTATTATAATTGTAAACAGATTTTTATTACAGTAATCGTATATTTGTATTGAAAAATGTATTTTATTGTATATATAGCTATATGCTGGACAAGAATCATCACGTATGTCAACTTCTTATGACTTGATGGCCCGTGAAAGTTGGGAAGAATCAGAAGGATCCGACAATGAAATTAGTGGACCGTTATTAGACAGTAGATCTTTAGCTACACATCTGACATCCAGTCTCTTCCTAGATCGAGATAGGAAAACTCCAACAAGAAGAACATTCAAGTGTTATCATTGCCCTGAGGTATTTGATTGTCCGAAAGAACGCAGAGTACATTGTACTACTACGCACAAAGAAGCTGGACCTAGTAGTAGTAGTAGAGATTCTACGGATCAACCAGAGGTGAAGGATATCAAATTACTAGATGGCCGCATGAACGCATTTGAGGATATTTTTGTACCAGGTTTACATGTTCAACAAGTTTATCATCAACAGCCACTATTACATCAGCTCCAGCCACCGCAATCATCAGATGTAACTGCAAAAGTAGAACCTGATCAAAAGATTGAAACCTTAGTGTTACCATCAAACATTGAGGTAGTTTGTACCCTGTGCAACCAACGATTTAGTAGTGAAAAATCATTACAGTTACACCACAGAAGAGTACACCTCACAGAAACTTCAAAACGAGTTCGTGACAGTACCAAGTGCCAGATATGCCAAGAAGAGTTTCCTTCAGTTTTGTTGTTCAATGCACATCTAAAAATACATCCGTTAGAGTGTGGTCAATGCGGGAAGTATTTTTATAGAAAACAAAACTTTAAGTTACACATGAAACGACATTTGGGAATAAAGCCGTTTCCATGTACTGTTTGTGACAAAGCATTTTTAACTAAGCAGAAGTTGGACGAGCATACTAATGGGCATACTGGGAATGCACCTGTTAAGTGTAATCTCTGCAATGAAACATTTCGCAGATATTCAAATTTAACTCAACACAAGAATAGACATCATCTGAACATAAAAAGGAAATTGAAGGATTATATATGTCACTGCGGCGAGGTATTCCATACGAAAAAGAAATTGGCCTGGCATAAAGAAACACACGACGATAAGCCCAAAGCGTGTACATACTGCAATGAAAGATTCATTCATATGGCTAGCCTGACCAGACACATGCGTCGTGCTCACAACAGAAGATTCGTTCCAGATGCTCAAAGGGAGAGCGAAAACGTTGAATGTCCCATATGTAAGTGTATTTATTTGCGATCTTCCTTAGCAGTACATATGCGAGTACATAATGGAGAAAGACCATATGAATGTCAAGTTTGCTCCAAGGCGTTTAGTACTAAGTGGAACTTACAATTGCACAAATGGACACACGCTGCTCGTAGCACCAAACCTTTCAAGTGTAATCAGTGTAGTGCCGCATTTTACCGGCACAGCGATTATACTGCTCACATGAATTCTCATAGGAACGTGCGTCCTTATACTTGCAACTATTGCGGAGCGCAGTTTATACGAAAGTATAATTGTCTAAGGCATGTCAAAGAGCACGAAGAGAACAAAGCATACACTTGCGATGTTTGCAACAAAACATTTCATAGATCATACTATCTCAAGGAACACTTGCGAGTACATTCGGGCGCCAGACCATATACGTGTCACATTTGCGGGAAGTCTAGCGGTACGAAATCGAACCATAATAAGCATGTTAGAATCCATCATGCGCGAGAGCCTGTAAATACCGAGAATTAAAAAAAAACGAACGAGAATTAATTCATTTAGTCAATATCAATGTTATTGAAAGTATTGTTGCACAATACTTTTATCTAATTCTTTTATTTTTTAGTTTTCTTTGAAAATCGTAATCTTCCTTTACTATTTCGATTAATGAAAATACTAATTTAGTACTAAAGGAAGAGTAACGAAATGAGAAAACTTGATTGTACAATCTAGACATTTTACATTTTAAAAGATCTCGTTCGTTCGTTCTCTTATTTACTAAATATTTTAATATAGACAGTTTAAACTTGAGTTTACTGCTAGTATTGTGCTAGCTGTTAGTATCAACAATCATATAAACAGTTTAATTTGTCTTATCAACAATGAAGATGGTTTTACGTTGTATACTTTGCGCGATATGCGGTACGTTCTAATTCATAAAATTTTCGTCGTATAGTCCGCTAAAATACAATGACTCGAGACTGTAACTACTTAAGATAATATGAAATTTGTAAGTAATATTAACTGATACATATTGTCTGGAGATCTGAGCAACTTCCGTAAAGAGAAGTCTATACGATGAGATGCTTTTGCCAACTTACACTAATTAACTATTAGATAATAATGAACTAACTGATCAGTGTAATGGAGTCATTAAGCACTTTTTATGTGTTGATCGTTATACAAAACAAAAAAAAATAAGATTTTTTTACAATAACTATTTTACACGAGGCATGCGTATTGTGGTGTTATGCATTGGCATTGAATGTGAGAACATAATGGATTGGAGAGAAAGAGAGTGAGAGTAAGCGAGAGAGAGGCCCGTATTTATTTGCGTTGAATTGTGCAGCGCGTAAGGCCCCATACGATAATTAGCGTTATTAATTATCACAAAGGTAGTTACGGATCTTAGTTATTATTCTTCTATATTTATATATTTTGCAAAATGTAATGATTTTTATTGCTAATTGTAATTCCAAGACTGATCGATGTTGGTTCCTCATATTGCTCTCGCATGTAAACGTAGTATATATAGAGATGTATGCTTGTAAGAAGATTTCAATAATCTTAAGTGGGTTCGTGTATGCGAAATTTTCACGAAAACAAATTCGTGTCTAACCAAAATAATCAAGTATACTATGTCAAATAACTTAAAGTTTGACTCTTTTATATTATATGAAGTGTTTGTGACTGTTCGTTGTCACAGAATTACTAGAGAGCAATATGAACGAAAGGAGGCGCTGAATTATTACTGCGTATTGAAATTTTGTTGTACTGTATTTAAATCGCGTTGTTGTTACAAAACAGTGTTTTTATCGTGAAAACAGTTAGGAATCTGAACAAAATTTTGCATGAAACTTTTAACTATTTATGTTCCACACATTGAGTTTTTATTTGTTAATAGTTATTTCGTAAGTGATCTAAGATCCTTAACGAATAACTATACGTTTTTTTTCTTCTCAAACAGAAGGAAGTCGAACGTTTCGACCTAGTTAAATATAACAATTTTCGATACACTCAGATGTTAAGCGTAGCTTATTTATATATATATGACCAACATCGACGTCCAAATGTGCAATCGTTTAGTTAAAAAAAAAACACGTGCATTCCCCATTGAATGCAATTGTAGATAATGTAAATATGTATATCAGTTTTATTTTATAACAGAGCCAGCGAATTCTTGTTGGCAATTAATAATTGTCTAAAAAAACAACTCGTACCCTTATGAGGATAATATAGGATAATTATTACCATAAAAAGAAACTATAAATCAGCAACATGTGTATACCTTAATAAAAATTATGTATTGAGGTACTTTTTTAAATAAGTTTTTCTTTGCATTTTTTATTTGCAAATATCGTTACTGTTGTCTTAACCCTTTGTTTCTGAGTTGAGAATACGACGGAATATTTAACATGCTAAACAAATGATAAAATTAGTAACAGGGGCATGAAAGTATGTACAAATGAGCCAAGGTTTTTACAAAGTTTTGAAGTGCATTCCGAGTTGCTCCAATATGAAAGGAGTTGCATTCACAATGAAGTCGTTAAAGAATTTCAATATATGTATTTATAAGGTAAACGTGCTGCTAATTTGGAATATGGCTAAAGAATTAACAAACTGTCTTGCATTATACAAAGTAGATAGGTGAAAATACGTTTTTCTTTGTAAGTAAAGAAATTTATTCAAGTTCAAATACACATTTATATATATATATACATATATATTGTACATATATACATATATATGTATGTATGTATCACATGGTCATTCAATTAACAGCTCACTAAATACTTTCCAATTATTGCACTAACTTTCTTCAAATATTTATATAATTATTTTAAGAGTCAATACTTATGAGATCATATTTGTTTGAAGCACACACTCGTTATAGAAAGTATAACAGATTCTTTTTACATAAGAATTGTAAATTTTTTGTTTAACACTATTACATAGTAACTATTAATACAAGTTTAAGTTAAATCGTATCTTCATTTTTGAAATATCAGTTTTACGGAAAATAATAAACACAACTCTATGCTCACTTCATTTATTTTTTCAGTATAAAAAAAAAGTTCGAAATTTCCCACATATGCATATATACTAGACATTAATTCATATTTAAAATACGTGTTCTTTCGCATATCTTTTTCATTTTTAAAAACAGCGAATCTTAAACAATTGTCTTCGCATACTTTCATAAAATAAAAGAACATTCTAGACCTTTTACTATAAAAAGTTACTTTCTGAATTATAAATTTTGGTCTTTTATGTTGCTAGTTTTGTTTCTTTCCTATATACCTTTTTTAAATTATTGAAACCAGTGAATTAACTTTTAAATTTTACGCGGTAAGTGGTTTAAACCGACTTGAAAAATGTTTTAATTATAATACAGTTTCAATTACGAAAGATACAAATCAATGATTTTTATATAAGACCTAAATTTTAATTGCTATGTATAATATTAAGTACTAACATCAGTGTTTTTTGCGAGATTTAGGTCTAGTATTCTTTTTAATTGTGCCGGAAGTTTCTGGAATCATTATACGACCAGATGCTATTTCTTCCCTTAATTCCGAGCTTTCTACTTTCTTTTGAGCATCAATATAGAACATTAAATCCTGCACCTGTTCCTTTAAATCTGTGACTTCTGCCTGTTTACCGTTCTTATATTCAGTCATTTCATTTTGCAGCGTTTTATATTTATCTTGCCAAGACACCTGATTTAATTCTAATGCTTTTCTTAGCTCTTTCTCTTCAGTTAATTCAGCTTGAACTTGTACCAATTTATTAGTAACTTGTTGCAGCCGTTTCTCTACACTTTGTTTTTCACGATGTAACGTTGCTAACCCTTCCTGAAGTACATAATAAATAAATTTCATTTTATATAAATATATCTAAAAGTACTGAAAATTTCCGTTTTATTATTTTTCGCAATATTAAAATTACCTTAACTTTGGAATTTTCTTCTGCTACTTGACTCAACTTGTCTCGAAGTTCTGTAGTTTGTACAACAGAATGTTGCTCTAACCGAGAAAGTCTCTCTTCGAAATATTGCCTTTGAGTTTCTAATTGTGAGGTTAAAAGATAAGTGAACTCCAATTGTACAGAATCTACTTTTTCTTCCATTGCAGCCCCTTCAGCCTTAGTTGCCGTGGGGCCACCTTCGACCATTTTTCCATCTTTGTTTTGTAATAATCGATGAACAAAATTATCTCCTACGTAATCCCAAACTCTGTTATTTCCCAGTTGCATAGCATAACAGTGTTGTGTTTCACGATAATGCTGAAACGCGTGTCCTTGATGATATCGCGAACAACCTATGTGTCCACATATTAAACATATCCATAGGGCATCATTACTTTCGGTGCTATCTGAAAGATATATGCATTTATTACTTTTACTTTCCCTCCTTTCAACAAAAAAGGAAATACATATATCTTTTACGTACTACATTCCATACAATAGCTGTCTGCAAGAGATTCAGGTGTTTGAGCATATCTGCACACAGGGCAAGAAGTATCTCCCCATTTGGCTAAACAACTTGCATGAAACGTGTGATTACATAAAATTGTTAGAATTCCATCTACACTCTCATCCATTCTCTCTAAACAAACTGGACAAAGTGGTAGTTCTGTATGTCCAGACAGAGGCATAGCATTGTATGTCACTTCTACACTATACACAAATACCATGTGACAGATAACATCTGGTTCAAAGGAATTATATGGTGTACCATTAAAGGAACCATAAAATTCTGTTGCAGCATTCTGAAATGTTATTGAAGCATTAATATGATATACAGTAAATAGATGTCATGATAGATATTATGTAGAAGAATACTGATAAAAATAACTGATAACTGATAAATGATAAATGATTTCTGTATTAAATACTTTCATATTTTTCATCAATATATTTCAGTTGTAATTGTTCTTAACTTTCAAGAATTTTTATAAGTATTGTTACACATAAATATAAGCTCATATCCTTTTCGTTTTATACATATTTCTATCAGTATGATTTCCAATAAGATACAACTCTTAAGAAGAATTTTAATTATAATTACTGCTGATTTGAAGGTAATTAAAGCCATGTATTGATTAGGGCTACCGTCTCTGAGTATCCTAAAATGACGTATATCTTGATGACAAGGTGCTGTAAATCTTAGAAGATCATGACAAGTCATTGTAGCTGGGACTGCTAGGATACAAATAGTTTGTGTGCGTTCTGCTGCTTGACGTATGTCAGTCAATTTACTACAAAATGATAATAATAATTATTTTCTGTAATTAATAATAACAGACTAAGAACATGGTATACAAACTTCTCTTTATATAAATGTATAATTCCCTTCGTCACTTCAACAAATGGATTTCCAGAAATGAAATTTATTTGGTCACACGCACAAGCACTTGCACCAGCCATCTCTGAGTTATCATAAGTAGTTTCCTCAGAATTAGCCCTAGAAGTAGATCCAGACGTACTAGTTCCTTGAGAAGGAAGCGTTAAGTCTGATTTCTCTGTAAGGTTTGTGCAATTCTCCATATTTATCCTTGTTGGTTCTCTGCGACCTCTCATCTTCGCAGCCATTGCTCCTGAATTATAAAATTCATTGCAAATTAATGTAGTATTAACAAAATATATTTTTTACATTTTTTCTTTAAAAGTAATGCATGAAAGTAAAAGTAAATTTTCCTCGAACTGAGATTCTTTGAATGTTAAATCAAAAATTATTTGAACAATATTAATCAATATTTAAAAGAACAATACCTTCGAATATATCTTAAAATTATAATCTCATGCGTATTTGTTGTCTATTTATCAGTACATGATTAAAGGACAAAGGTATGAGAGAAAAGTTTTCGCAAATAGTATCTTCTCTATCTTCTAACAAAGAAAAACAATTATGAAAACGGATAATATTGTTATGACAATCCATATAACCTCAAAAGAAGGTTGTAAACAAACAGATTTATTGGAATAATTTGGTACGGAAACAATGGAGTCCTAAAAAGAAAAGTGAAAGTTCTTGTTGTAAGGGACAGACTAAAGAAATATTTACCATTCGTTTCTTCAGAATTTTCGTCAACAATCTCGACGCGAATAACGCAAAGAGATACCGAAATAGAAGAGGAACTCATTCCATGAAATAATACTTATTGCGCATTATTACAAACAAATTTTTCAATACATTCATTATTGTTAAATAATTACTAAAACTTTAAACGGCCTCCATGTTTAAATAATAAAAAACTTGCGAAGTATCACACTCCTGATTAGCAGGTTAAATTTAGTATTCGTTTCTTGTTATCATTATTGGTTTTTGCTAAACAAGAGTAAACCGATCACATTCCAATTATACAAAATTACGAAGATAATGAGTTGTGACAGTTGTGATGACATTCACTTTCACAAGTCATTCAAGAAATGTTTTGATTTTAACTTCTTTCGAGCAGTATGAAAAGAAAACATTTAAAGCTGGGAAACTCCTATACTCAAAAAGCGTTCGTATCGCGCCATCTAATGAACATCATAGTAAAATATAAATATAAATATACTTTGGTCTTCATTAACAAACGTTCCATCGAATATTAAAGATTTGAAATGTTTGTTTTATGGAAATAAATAAGCATTGCAACTTATTTTACGAAGCGCCAGAATTTTTATTAAAGCTTTCCAAAACTTTTCAAGTTATATTTTGAAAATCATGAATGACAAATTACATGTTTCCAACGGTTCTTAGAATCTATTGAAAGCCCTTAAATGTTTCGGTAATGTTAAAAAAGAAATATTCAAATAGTAAAAATAGTTTCACAGAAGGAAAAGGATTAAAAAATTAATCATCATTAAGATGACTAAATGTGATAAATTTCACAAGTATGTTACAAGTAACTGAACGTGTTTAAACTTGTTAACAAGTAATTTAATCGAAATTCAAGAACATAAATTTTGAAATCGTTTTAAAACGTTCGAAGAATTAATTTTTAACGAAAGAATAATCTGTTATGCCTGTTTGAAAAGTTTTAATGAAGTTCAGATACAATCCAATTTTTCACATCGCGTACTTCACGTTTGATCCCGTGTTTAATGTTTCATAAAAAAGAACCTAACAATGCAAACATCCTGTATTATATTATACACATTTTCATCTTGGGAGGAGTAGGACAGCGACACAAATTTGTTTCGGTAGTTACCCTATTAAACATGAATCGAGTTACTACTTATTTTGAAAATGATTTCCGGTTTCCTTCTTTTTCTCGTTTTCCTTTTAACGTAATTTTTTTACAACTGCAACATAAAGATTATTTAGCTCAAGCATTTAATACGAAACATGAAATGTCCTATAGATGTATTGGGTCCTAAAAATTGCATTAACCTCTGATCGCATAATACATCACGTATGATAGACCAAACATTTTATTTTTTAACTGTCATCAGTATAAAGTACTAATTATGAAATATGTTACAAATTATGTTGTAAACTGTGTTTCATTACATAAAATGTGATGTGCTTTTTTATGATACAATTCTTACTATGTATTATTATACTTTTTGTAAATGTTATTGTTGCATAAAGAATTATTGGTACTAAAAGTATAAGAAAGTATTTCTGGGATTCATTTTTTATAATCACAACGTCAAATTTCATTTTCTAGATCAGATGTTTTCTTAAAAAGGTAACCATGCGGTAAAAGGTTAATGCAACAAAGCTTATTGAGCAGGAAATTCTATGACAAAACGTAATGAATCGATTCCTTGAAATTATACATATCGAACTCCCTTAACTATACATTTTCTCGCTTTTAAATGATTATGCGTTTTATGTGTACCTGTGTATATTTAAATATATCTTTAATTAATATAACAGCGATATGTTGATATCGAGCAAATATTGAAAACAATAAGTTTATAAAAAATATTTTGTGAATTTTTAACATTATCACCGCTGTACTTTTTTGGGCTACTCGGAATGATAACTGGCGTTATCGAGATCGATAAAATTAATCTTGATCCACAAATCGGGTAGTAACGTACTGCTCGATCAACGAGCATTTCATGTAAAAATCAAGAATAAACATAAAAATAGAAGTAAGATCGGTAAATTAATTTCATCGATTTCATTAGACTATTGATCAGCATTTTCAAAAGAGTACAGCTTCACGTGGAGAAAGTGACTTTAACATATTCGCAACCGTCATCTAATAAAAATTATTGCTGGCTGCCATTGATCTATTATTATGCCTTTCTTTCAATCTATAGCTGGTTAACAATAGCTGTTTAATTCTTTCAAAATTATTCAAACAATTTCCAGTACCAAAAGATACCTACTATTGCGTAAGAAAATATGTTTAAAAAGCATCACGCAAACACGAAGTATAAAACTTTGCTTTCCTACGCCTATGAATAAAATTTAAAACGGTACTTACAAAAAATGTCGCTTTGTTTATTACGTACTAAGTTATTTCCTAAACTGCTTAAAATTTTTAAGAATTAATCAGTAGCTGCAAACGTGATTTCTAAAGTGATCTTTGCAACTATGTTTATTGTTTCGATGCTAGAATTTTTCTGTATTTAGCTATAGATTTAAGCTTGTAAATGTGGTGACGAGCATTAGATTGAAAAAAGAATTGCCGGTTGCGAACGTGTTAACCGCGCAGACAGTAACAAAAATATTCTAATGCACCGAACGCGCAGGAAATCACCCTCCGGACTCGGTAACGCTAAAAAATCGAATAAAACGAGCGCTCATGTTCGCCTGTCTTTACATTCTTCAACAGCGCGTACAAGTGTACTATCCTCTAATTGTTTCTTCTTATCGGACTAGATGATCGATCGGATGATTCTAGAAAAATAAACGATTCTATCGTGCGAATCGAGGAAATTGCGTATTGACGATAGGGGAGGGATGAAACTCGGTGATCCGCTCGCAAACGTTCGCCTCTCGTTCGTCGGTAAATCGTATAATTAGTGGAAACTGTGCAGCGTGGTAAAAACGTAGTAAACCGATACGAAGACTATAAAATTTTGATTGGCCTTCGAAAATGTTTCAGTTCCTTTTTTGCGTTCGTTTGATGAATCAGAAACGAAGCATCGAGTTCAAACAGAAGTGGGCAAGAAAGGTCGAGCTTGGAAAAACGAGTTCATGCGTGACTCTGAACGAATACCGAAACCATAGGTACTTTATGTTTCTGTCAATTCGTTTGTCCCAGTGCCAGGAGCATGAGTATTTCAGCTACTCATCGATTTTACAACCACGCTATACGTTTTCCACCAAGAGTACTTTGGTGCACGAAAGAAGTGTAACAACGTGTCTACGTAAATGTACGACGTAGTCGCATAATAATCACCATTGCCAACAAGTTATAAAATTTTCTGAAATCCCTTTTGTAACAACATATGCCTATAGGCTGTGTATGCATACAGGGTGTACGCTATAAACGCGTCTTTCGCACGAACAGAGGCAGTTTACATAACGATAGATAATGTATTTTTTGTATAAAGAACGTTTCTTGCGTTGTGTGCCAGTTATTTCGGATTATTGAAGTCACGTATCTATTACGAGAATAAGTAGAGTTCTTATACCTGATATCGATTTGTTAGTTTTTGTTGGAATTCTCCGAACCAGTAGAAAAATAACAATCAATCAATAAGTCAGTGGTATAAAACTTTGACTGTACATGTTTATGCGAGTCTCGATTTTTCACACAACAAAATGACGTTAATGGTCCTACAGATTTAGTCTTTAGTTAGTCAATTAAACGAAGATTGAAACTTTCATTAACTTTGTTTAAGTTTTGTTCTTTCATTGAATCATTATCATATATGTATCAAATCCGTAGTCCAATCGTTAAATTACTTCTTGCTTATGTATGGTAGTGAAGGAATTAACCCGCAGTTATCAATTATTGAATCCTGACAGAAATTTCGGCATCGTCTCGTCCTCTGCGTGCATGAAACCCATTTATTAGCGTACACACTTCGTGTATATGTATATACACATGTATATATATATACATATATATATATATACGTAGTATATGCTTTCCCCAGGGTTAACAACTTGCGCTAAACAGCGTGGTTTCGCTACAAATCCAACAATTGCAATGGACGGTTTGCAAACAAACTCAATGGAACGATTCAAGGAACAACGACTCGCGTTCTCCTTCTTCCTTCTCGTATCCCTCATCAACATTCGAAGGACTCCGGCACAGACGTGTTCGAAAACCTGGTTTTTTCTCGAGTTGTTTTCCAAAATGGCGGAATATTACGTCTATATTAATACATGGCTAGAATGACGACAATTCTAATATACGCGATATAGTAAGTCAGAAATGTAAAATACAATTCCTCAAAGAATTCACTTCCGAAATTACACATAATTAGGTCTATGCAAAAATTCATATTTTTTCTCCGTTTTTTGTTAAGAAAATACGTATTTGTCTTCCGTTTAATGTACAATTAATTGTCCTGAAAATATGTCCCCTTTAGAACTATTTTTACTATACTTCAGATAAATTCAATCCGTTAGCCAAAGAAAACGATCGTCTTCCGGTGATTTTTAAATTTTTTGTTCTTATCTGCAAATTTTTGTCCGCAATTTAATGCCAGCAATTTCGCAAGTGACGGAAAGTTTTGCATAAACCAGAAATGTTTGTGTACCGAGCAAGTATATGTAACTTGTGTACCTCGTCAACAGTCGAGTTCCATTTTCTCGGAAACGAAGCTTTCTGAGAACAAATTTTATTCCACATTTTTGAGTTATTTTTCTTGTAGAATCATCTCCCTTTGCGCTGTATTACAGGTTACCGGATATCGATTTCCCCATTCCGGCTGTATCGCAAGTAGACTGCAGATGTTTGCGTACTTACGGTGCACGTGAGCGTGCGAAACAAAGTGCAAAAGAAATGATGTCGCAGTAAAATTTCAGGTTTGCAAGTTAGGTATGTTGCAATAAAATTTGCAAGATCCTTCGCGGTTAAGGAAACCGCTGTAAGAAATATAAATTTCGTTTTGGACCGAATCTGTTAAAAAATCTGAATAGATACGCATGAACATTTGCAGTCTAATTATAAGTTAGCTGGGGTTGATTACGATCGTTCCGCACGAACGGCTCGCCTAAGAGTCCTGAACACAATCGTTCTGATTCCATTTCGACTCGACGAACAAAGTGTAGGATGAATCGAAACTGTTTTTCGCCGGCGCTCGATTATGCGAACGCGATGGTGCATCGGCGCTAAAAATTCGCACGCCATTTTGAATTGCAACGATTCGTGGTGCGCGCGTTTACAAACGTAACTATTCGTTCCAGGAATTACTCTACCTTGACTGAATTAAAGCAAAAAACATTGTCACGAATTTTGTACAAAAAAATTAATAACGTATTTCGAAAACTGTCGGACATCTATCATTTGCAGTTTCAATTGATAATTTAAAATGAATACAGCAATAATTGTATCACTGCATTGGAATCTAGTATGATCAAATAAATGTAAAAATACCGCGTTTCGTAAAAATAAACAAGATGAAAAGAAGTTTCAAGTATTTAAGGGTGTCAAGGTAGCGCAACCCCTAACGGGAATTCGCCGATAAAGGAATTTGCTCGAGGAATACGAGATGCGACGATTTTCTGAGCCTCTAATAGCGAATCTCTACGTTCCTTGGACGATTAATATTAATTGGAAAAAAGATGTAATCTAGAGTCTTCACTACGAGTAAATCTCTTTTACACGGCTAAACGGTGAACCCATTTGGACGAGCTTCGATATTTATTATTTTAAAACAGTACTATATTCCTGGCATCGCGTTTCCCCTCTCATGGTTTTCCGTTCGTCCTTAAACAACAATATTTATCGTGCGCTTTGGTTACTTGTATTTTTGTTCCATTTTTAAAAAAATGCTAATTAACGAGTGTTCACGCGGTTACGAGAAAAATACGATTGCGGGTCATGTTGTATACAATCGCGCGCGAAGATTGTCGGTGATTGCTGCATCACGCACGCCAGAAATCATATTTGCGCTACGTCTGGTGACGATCGCGCGGTAACGCGGATACCGTGTTAAACAATCGCTGGCTGAAGCGTCGTAGGAGTATTGCATCGGATTCCGATCACGGCGGAATGTTCTTCATTCGCTCTAAGCAAAAGAGAGGAAGAGATCGTCGCAGCGGCTGCATCAGCATTGCATAGTTGTACGATTAAGATGATAAGCGGCCACGTGAGCATTCAGTTTAAAGCCGATGGCATCGGGCTCTGACTAGCGTCGCGAAACTGTTTGTCAGTCTCTTTTCTAAAATAGAAATAATCATCGATCCCAGAGACAGGGTCAACACTTTGAATCCCACCGAGAATCTCGATGTTCTATTGACTATAACGAAGAGTGCATTCTCGTGCTGCTAATGAATCACACAGATTTAAGTTAATTCGGCTGCACCGTAGTCCGTCAGCCAGATATGACACAAGCAACTCACTGTATTTAAAGCTTTCGATCTATCACAATATGCATCGGGATTGCGTATCATTTCCGCCTTAAATTAAGCACAGCTCTCTTTTTCATCTTCGAACACGCTTCTCTTCGCCGTAAACAGCTTCCGTTCTTCTAGAGACTTTGCAACGAAATACCAAAAAGATTCGCTGTTCGTGATCATTCGTCTCATTCGGATTGACCGTCGTGTCTTCCTTAAATCTAGCTGATTTCTTCGTCTTCGAAGACCTTCTTTCTCATCATCGATAGCTACCATTCTCCTGTAAACGTCGCAACGAAATGGCAAAGCGCTAACTCGTATGACAATATTCGTCAGCACTAGCCAATCAGAAATGGCCGTTGTTTCTGTCTAAACTTAAGCACAACCAGTTTCTTCGTCATCTTCTTCTGCAGGTATCGCAAGGAAATGACAAAAAGCGAACACACTATGAGACACTCGCTGTTAGCGGCCAAAATTAGCCGGCCGCTGAATCAAGGGGGTTTCTCCCGTGTCGTGGATAGCTTCGATTCTTCCGCGAGCGTTGAATGGCAAAAAGGTTGCTCGTTGTGAGACATTCGTAGTTGGTAGCCAGTAGCAGTCACTCACTAACCGAGTCGGCACGGATCTCGTGAACCTTGGACAAGATCGTAAACGCGAAGCTCCGCGCTCCGTTCCCACGGGAGGACCTTGATGTTACTCAGGCAGGGTTGAGAACGAAGCGAAATTTCGGAGATGCTACGTGGTCGAGGATGGAGTTTCTGGAGAGACCGGCAATTGGGACGCTTGTCTGGCGGAAGCTCGCCTCGGCCAACGCTGAGGGGAAACCGGCGGCGTTGGTCTCGGCGTATTGGGCGCTGATCCTGCGGTCAGCCGCCAGTTGCTTGTGGAGATCCCCGATCTACCTACGGACTGCAGACTCGTACTGCTACTACTGCATGCTACTGCTCCCGACAGGTCAACCCTCGACACCGCTCTGTGAATATAATGAAAAATGGTCTACTTTGAGAATCTATAAATTTCATCAGATATCAATTTCTAAACATTGTATTGCATGCAGTTTAATGTTGTTTTATTCTAATTTATCAATGCTTTTTGCGACTGTGACTGTTATAATGCTCTGATGTTGATACACATTAAGTTTTATTGTAATAAAGTGAGAAATATTACCTAGAAGGAGGCGCAGAACCAGTGTAATAATGCAATCCAGCAGGGCCACTTCTAGGTCTAGACGTTGCAGACACTACGCTACTCGATCTGTGCATGGCTGGCGAGGGTGGAGCGGATGGTAGCAATCTTGGTGTTTGCGGCGGTGTTCTTCCACTTGTTACGCTGCTCGTACTCCCCGTGGATGGTTTTCTTCTTGGACTCCTGCGCACACGTAACTCAAACGCATCAACTTTTCCACTTTGCCTTTGAATTATTCTTACCATAAATTAACCCTTCACAGCCGACGTTAATCAACTAGATTCACGGACTAAATATTATTCTGTTGCAAACAGCTTTTTGCGTTGGAAAATGAATCAAATGAAAAGTAACTTATTTTTTCTCTGCTTAATTTGTAAATTTGTTGACGAATTTATTAAGTATTTTTCTTCTGTGGACTGATTAATTTTCTAACAAAAGTCGACCACAAAGAATTAGAATATTTTCGGTAGCTGTGAAGAGTTAACACTTCAAAGATAAAAATAAACGAAACGTCAAGAAAGTCTATATCGTCCGTATGGTCACTTCTGACTGTAAGTGGCCGGGACTTAGTCACGACTGTAGAAAAATGTAACGAACCTTTTGGATGGTTGCCGGCACAATCCAGTTGGACAAGGACGGCCCATGGCACATTTCCCTTCGCACACTTCGCGCGCCAGTGCCATGGTTTCGTAATTTTTTAAAGTAGTGCGACATACTTCTGCGTCAGCCTGAGCGAGCGCCAGACTTGGAAATCGTTCCTTTAATCTGCGACGTTCCTGCATCAATGGGAAAAAACGTTTAAGTTCCATTCTTAATCAAACTCTTACCAAATGAAAACTATGCCAAATATGTTACACCTAAATCCATATTTACAAAGCACTTTTCTAGCATGTCAAATGAGAGATTGTTCAGTATTTATGCAAATAGAATTGAAAACTAACGATTTGAAACTATAGATGTTATGATAGCATCGAACACTGTAACTGTCGCGTTGAATACAAATGAGTATTCAAAGTAATTCACACTCCCCCGTTGAGGGATTACTAAAGCTATTTGAATGTTAATCGCGAATTTATGTATACAACTTTTTTATAGACGATCACCGATTATAAATATTAATATTGGCAGAATGAATACCGAACAGTGAACGGTATTTTATTATAACAAAATGGCCTCTCGATTTTGTCTCAGAAAGCTCGATAGAGGAATCCAATGAATAAAGACGATTTGGGGTCGAGCATTATTATTTAAATACCTCGTGAAGCCGGCTGGATTCGAAGTCCTTAAGCTGTTGCTGGAACCCGACGTTTGGATTGGCAATGGAACGACCCACTCTGACGACTTTGAGTGCCTCTTTCCATGACAGATTGGTGGTGCTCATGATATAGGCCACTGCTACTGTGACGCTTCTCGACATGCCGGCTAAGCTGAAAGCCCAATATCGTTTCGTCGACGGGTTTGCGATCAAAATCAGGCCGTTGACTGGTCATTTAAATCCCGTGAATTATAAATGTTCAATTTGCATAGCTTAACGCATCGACTACGTTAGTGTGTCTCTTTGTTTGGTTTCTAGTTTAACACTGTTCCCAAGACACTAGTAACTAAGTGCTAACGAACACAGGATGTTTCGATTAAACAACATGTGTAAGCCATTTCATTGATTGCAAAAGAGAATGAAACAGAGTTATTATTTTTTGTTTATTTTTTAAAAATATGAACCATTCATAAAAAATGTTAAGGTTTCCATTTAGCTTATTTTTTCATTGTTTTCATTCTACTTTGTTGTTGTTTATTTTGTTTATAACTAAATTTGTTCGGTCCAATTTGAATAATTTATCCCATTATAAGTCTAGTGAGTGCAACAGGAAAGTAGCTTCTTGTATTTTTTTATGTTGTATACAATAGAGCTTCGTATACAACGCCTACAATCGGTTTAACAACGGCATTGTGCTGTACCTCGCTTTTATACTAACCCAGTTTAAATTCTAATACTCATTATTTTAGAACACTGTACTTTAAAATGTACAACAAGTACGTATTATTATTATAATTACTATTATTATCATTACACTAGTTTTGTGACTTTGCCTACGATTTTTTAAGTTAAATATTTATTATGTCAAATTTGTTAAAAAGTAATATTACTCGCATAGATTTCGTTCGGTTAAAGAAAGGTTTTTCCTTCCTTACACAGCATAGAAACGGCAATGTGCTTCTAACCAGGTCAACGATGTACGATTACAGAAACAGAGTAGTTTGAATTGGTTTTAAATTACCAGTACCGTAGTCAACGCGTTAACTATTCCCTTAAATATTTAAACGGTCGAACGAGTGTACACACCAGTGTATAAGGACGTTCCCACCCCTTAACCTGGCGGAGTGGATAAAGTCATTGCACAAGGAAAAATATTGGGTCAAATTCTGATCAGGACTGTCCGCTGCCAGTATGCACAAATAATGCTTGTCCTACAAAACAAACCGTTCAATTCTGTTTCTCATAATTGTTATGCACACTCTTTATCAGTATCTACGTGCTTACTGAATGCAATTGACGCGCCGTATCGTGGATCGCCAGAATGTGAGTGATCTCGAAGCGCTCCAATTGATCGGCGTCCTTGCTATCATTATAGTTCCCGACATAAAGGCCAGGAAGGACCTAAACAAACGAAATTTATTACTTTCTGTTCTTGTACCATTATTTCCATTATTACAAAAGGCGCCATATTATAAACTAAATGACACAGGGTATAAAAATGAAACTTAGACATGAGATTTATAGTATTCTTCAAATTTAGTCTTACGGTACTCTTCAAATTTCTTCAAAGTATACTGAATGAAAACATTAGTTAATGTTTCTACTATTTAATTACTAATTACGTTTAATATTTGTACGATCAATAATTTAACTATCTGAAAGTAACTAATTTAAACGATAATATTCAGATTGCCTATTACACATTACGAAACAATCGACATTCTATTAGCAACCCCTAGAGTCTCAGATCACTTAGGGTGGAATAATGGCGCGTCGCAGTAACTCGCTAAGCGAACGTAATCACCGCACAATTAAAAACTCGAATAACTCAATAAGTGTCTAGCATCAACAGTTCTCTTCGTTAAAAGAAAAAAGAAGAACGCGTACATATTTAACCTCATGAACGTATTGAAAATCCTCGCAATTCGCCGCGTTAATCACGAGTGATGCCTCTGGAGACTGTCTAAAGACCGTTTAGATGTCTCTCGCGTGCGCCTCCACTTATTTTTTCGCTATTTTCGACCCGTAATGGGCGAGACTCGAGCACACGTGAGCACGACGATTCAGGTTTTTAAAGTCCCGTCGATAGTTCCTATCCCAATTAAGCGTGTCGAGACGCGTCTAGTGGTGCTCCAGATACACACGCGGCTGGTCGAGATAGCATTGAGGTAAATCGATAAGGCAGCTTTTTCACGTAGTCGTCCCGCCGTTAATCATTTCATCTTCGCGGGATGATCACTCGAACAGGTAGAACAATCCCGGGACTTGGTAATCGTTTAATCGATGCCGCGTTCTTAAACGCAGCGGGGACGGACGAGAAAAGGTATCTTTGCCTCGGTAGCGCGGGAACAATGCCGCGGACCTCTTAACTTTTCATCGCGACGGATCGATTAAAATCTTCGGTGTGTGTACCGGTTCCATTCCACGCGCCGCCGTGATACCTCGGAACAATGGCCATTAAGCCATCGACAAATGGGCCAACGGTTTTCCTGGTCCATTACAGATACGCTGGATTCTTTTCTCGCTGTTACATACGCGCGAACGCGAAACCGACCGCCGCGCTAGTTGCAAAATGTATTTTCGAACGGTGGATTCTGGTATTCGGGACGGATAATTTTAGCACGACGAATTCGACCGGTATGCGCGCATATACAAAATAATGAAACGGACCGTTGCAGAAACACGTGCCCTGTTTGCGAATATGGAACACTGGCCGCGCGAGATACTACGCGAAACTTGACTGGAGAATCTATGGTTCATTAATTTACCTTTCGGAGTTTATCTGTTACACGTATAAATCTGTAATATTGTTTTATGAGTTTCTTATTCAAATTTATTTTAATGGACCGTTGAACATAGGCATTCTTTCGATCTCTTTTCGGTGTAATTCTTGTTTTGTATGTACCAGGTATTGCGCGACAATTGATGCACATTGTGGATATATTATCTGTAATATATAACAAAGTTTGGACCATTCTTCATTTTGTAAAGGAGTTAATCTTTAAGAAATGTTTACTGATTTTAATGTATGTAATGTTAACCCCTTGCCTTACAACATGCTCGTGGTGAAGATTTTAAACAAAATTTAACAATAATAAATATTATTCAACTCTTTTGAATTCAAATTAATTGTTATTCTCCTGTTATCAATAATTATACTTTAGAGCAAGCATTGGCATGGAATGTGCCTAGAATTTTTCTCTCTTTTCAATAAATTACTAACGGCAAAGTAGTTATATCGATCACAGTTGAGAAGTAAATCATAAGGCAAGGGGTTAAGTAATATTCGTGATGAAATTTTCTTTGCTTCTAAATTATCAAATTTTTTCGTGGATGATAGAAATTGGTTTTCTTTGAATCTAGTGTTTGCAGGATTGCTTAAGGATTTCTTTGCCAGAGGCAATCGTCTTACCTTATTCATACCATTCCCCATGACGCCAAGCTCGACTATAGGCAATTCCCTCCGGCAACAAGGAGAATCGTAGATCCACGATAAAAACTATCAGTCTAATCGCTCGTCACACTCGGGACGATTCCTCCATCTTCTCTTATCTTCCCTCTCTCGAGCTTGCTTCCCGATGGCCTTATTGTTGTACAACAGTTCCTTTCGTTCCCACCGGCGCGACCCACACTCTGCACCATCTTCGAGGATGTTTTCCCCAAAGTTGCGACTAGTTCCGATACACTTGATCGTTAATTAAACCCTTCGGAATCGGTAATCGTTTCCTCGGCGCAGCTCGCATATTCCGTTGACGGTCGGTTTTACCAAAACACGATCAACTGGTATTTCTAACGACTTTACGGTGATCGAGTCGCTAACCACTGTCATCTGAAATAATCGTCGTCGTCTCAACTTTGGTTGAATTCTGTTCATAATTTATGCACGAATTTCATTTAACGAGCGAAATAAAAATTTCATCGTGAAATCGATATTCCGTTCCGTGAGATATGACCGTTAAATTTCTTATCTGTTATTCGTCGCGTATCTCGGTTACACATCGATTTCAAGTAAATTTGTTTTTTTTAAAAATATGTCATGTTAGATAGGATTCTTTGAACGCGATATCAGGATGACTATTCGGTTTTACCAGTGAATGCAATCGTTTGCGGTAGCTTGAGTTCATAATATTTCTTTGAATGTTAAATTTTTTATTTTTCTTTAATCCGTAAGTTATTGCAGATCACAATTCAAAATGAATATTCACTCCAGAATGCAAATCAGTCGCTACATCTTTTTTTATCGAATAGTTCAAATCTAAATGCAGATTTTCCCCAGTTTTTGCGGTCAGGATTATTAGAACGAAGTAGTGAAATAATGTTCGCTCGGTGTCACGGCATTCTGTATTTTAATCCTTCTCCATCCGATATTTATGAAAATGTAGGGGAGAGATAAAAACCTGTTTATAGTATAAATCTTAGGTTTTCGATTGAAGATTAGACTAACTGTCACGAAACTCTTTTTAGGTGTGTCATAGCATTTGCGTTTTTTCGACGCATCCCTCCGTCGGGACCGATCTACGTGCACATATACACTTATGTAGCATGTAACAAACGTGTATGAATGCAAGGATGAACATTATTTTGAAATCTTTCTTTCAGGATTTTCAATTCTTTCATTTCTTATCTTAATTAAGAATCAACTGACGAATCGACAAAGTTGACATTTTCCAAAATGAGGACAGGCAGAAAAGAATTTTTATTCTACATTTTCTACCTCTTTTTACTTTTGCATGAAGATTCATCCATTTAGGACCAATTTAATAATTTAAAAAAGAGAAGTGAACTCATCAATAATTACTCGAATAATTCCTACTTCCTTTATCCATTGACCTGTTAATTGTGGAATTTAGTTTGAAAAATTTCTCACTTCACGCGCGATAAAATAAAAAAATGAAATGTGTACACATCAAAGGCAAGACAAATGCATCTAGGGTATACTTCAATGAAAAACCAAAGCAAAACAAAGAAGAATTAAATATTTATGTAAAAAAATAAATAATTAATCGTTGAAAGAATTAGTATCGTTTCAAGCTTTAAGATGACGTGTATACTTAAGAATCAAATTCTTATTAAACTATACTTCACAAATTATAAAAATTTTCCGAATGTCCCTATAGGACAAATTACAAGATTCATTGGAGTTAATAAAAAAAAAAAACAAAAAAAAAGATATTTCACAATAACTTAATGACCACATAAAGCCGGCAACAATACAACTTCCAAAAAGATATCTTTCTCCAATAAAAATCCACAAATACTACGTTCAAAAAACCGATGCAAAAAGGAAAAATTATAAGCACACACACGATCGTCGCTGTGCACGCAACCTTTACGACGCATTTGTTCCGCCATATTGCACCGCAAACGAGTCCCGGCAAACTTTTCCAATTTTCTTTTCCCTTCCTTTTTTTTTAAATCGCGATAAACAACCGTTCCGAGGCCGTAATCGCGTGAAATTAATACCGAAGTCTCGTCGCGAAGCGATGGCGCGTTTCACTGAAATATTAACGTCGTTTATCGTTTGCTGGATCTTCCTACCAACGTAACCATTGTCCTGTCCTGTAATTCGTCGAACGAGCGAGCAAAACGAAAGCAGCTTATTACTGCGTCGAATAATCAAGTTATTACCCGGCGAACGGGAACGGGAATGATTCTTAGACTCGAATCGTTCGTGGAAAAAATGGGGACAGATGGAAAGGGTGGCGGATGGCTTCGTACTATTTCTCTCCCGGCCGATTTTTCTTCTTGACGTTTTAAATGCACGATGCATCCGTCGAGGAAGTCGGCGTCATTCCCGTCCAAACGGAGAATGAAACGCGGCTGGAATCGTTACTCGGCCCGCGGCGATAAATTAAAAAGTTTTTCGCGTCTTTGGTTTCGCCGTATTAGTTGGACGGCCGCCAAATAGAAAATCGAAGCCGGTCTCGCGTGCGTGGATCTTGCCAAAAATCAAATTCGTCGGGACAATCGGTCGGCCGAGGATCGAGCGAGAGCCACGACCGTGTCGAAAGGAGAGGACAGGCTCGAGATCGGGACGGGACGATAAATTTCGGTATGCCTGCCGAATTTGTGTGTACACTTGTGTGTACATATGTATATACTGTAGAATAGGGTAAATGTTTTCCTGACACGGTCGACTGGCGCACAGGTCACCTATGACCGGCGCTACGAAATTAATAAAACATTAATCGATTCCGTGCCCGTGACTAACCGATACCGGGTCACTTTTGATCCGTCTTTACACTTCAACGTCTAGCGGCAATAATTGTACCGAGAAACGTGCCGAGTTCATGAAGCGTGTATAGAGAAAGCATCTCGCACGTGTGAATATTTTATGTGAAATATCAGGAAAATTATGTTCTTATTTTATTTTGTTAGTTTTGTCGATGTGTTGACGTGTTTTCTTTTTAGATGTCGGTTTTGTTTATTGGGAAATTGCGGGGTTCTAGGTTCGCGGTAATATTTATATAATTATTAGAGGATTTTTGGAATGAAAATGGCTGAATAGGGACTACTGTTATTACTAATATATTCTGTAAAAATTCATTAGATGATAAGCGATAATCTTTATAGAAATTGATTGAGTAATCAAATTAATTTAAAAAATGACTGTAGCATACTGCATGAATATTTATATTTTATAGTATTTCTTAGAATTGCGTGTATTTGGGATACTTTTAATCCACAATCTACTAATAATGTTTGAATATTTTTAATTATTCAAGGTGCATTTTTATCTTTCCCTTATTTGACGTTTATATAATTTGATTTTTTTCCAGTTAGCTAGCAACAAAGTACACGTCATAGAAATAACCACACGATTCGTATGAGTTATCATGTAACATTCAAGGTCGCCGCTTATTAAATATTGCACTTATATTGCACTGATATTGGAAAACGGTATTTTAAATAATTCCAGTTCCATAATAGTAAACAATCGTTGTCCCTGAGTCGTCTTCCAACATCCCGTACCGCTAACTATTTTGCCATGACAAAAGCATTTAAAATCAAGCCCCTAACAAGTCGAACGATTAACCTAGTGACACAATAAAAACTATCGAAAACTGTCTATGTTCGAACTTACTTTCGAAGGCAAACTTATGATCTTTGTGACCCTTTAGAAAGCAATCTCTCCATAGAACGTGTCCCTCGAACTTCCGAATGAAAATTCTTAACTCAAATTACATCTTTTAAAGATTCTTTAAATAGACTTTTGAAAGCAATCTAATCGGAAATACAAATTATTAGATAATCAGGTAACTTTAATAGCATAACGTAATGTTTGCTGTTACGATCCTTGTTTTTAATATAATTCATTTTGAACAATCACGTGTAATTCAGCGAAATAATGAAATTTAAGGCAAACTTTAATGCCTTTCTTACTCACTAAACACATTCACGGCTGCAATAAATGTCTATTTAATTGCTAGTTTCGTAAATTAACCTATAAAGTTTTTAATTTGCATAACCATTCTCGGTCTAGCTATTTCCGACTTCTCTCACATTAGGCTATTCCGTAAATTAATGTTCGAAATGTACTTTTAATATGCATTTGGGAAAGGAATGTAATCACGGTCGTGCTTCACGTCCTTTCCATACTTCTTTCTCATGATTACTACAATGTAATAATAAAATATTTTCAGTCTTTTCATTGTAACATTCTAAGAAGCTGTTCCTCGTAGAATCAACGAGAAAGAGGATACAGTTCAATGATGTCTCTATTTCACTCTAACTCACTGGAATCTGTAATACGTCAGACAAATTTCTATCAAATTGCAGTCTCTATAAAATCCATATTGTGCGTTAACACTCGCAGTTCGCTTAAAATTAACCCCTTATGCACAATATCGAATAAGACTCGTGGCAAAAATTCGAAATCCGATTCAACGAAAAGGAATGTTATTATAATTTGTCTGACGTCATAACAAAACGTCACCTTTTTGTCATCAACATGCAATGTTCAAAGTAACTGTAGACTTACAGTAATAGTAGAATCTTTCTCTCCTGTAATAAACAACAAAGGGTAAAATACTTCCGACGAGTGCATCTGTGAAACACATGGCAAGGCAAGGAGTTAATCGCGCGAAAAGCAGGGAACGCGAGAATCTCATGGAAACTATGGTCGATCGGCTCGATGGTTGTCCAGCGACAAATTCCAGCGAGGGGAAATGGTGATCCCATTCAAGTCACCCGACTGTAATCGGTTTCATTCAAACTGGATCCGAGAATACCGCATAAGAGTGACGAGGCGCCTATTTACTTTCGCCAGTCCCCGCCTAACGGTTTCACGGGTTATAGCATCGGCGTAAATATGATCCGCAGCTGCCCGACCGCCGAGTTAACCCCTTGCCTTGCAATTCTTTCGGTAGCTATGCTTGCAAGATCTATTTCAATGTGACTAATTAAAAAGCTAACTAACTAATGAAAAGGAAAGATAAAAACAAAAAGAATTTCATGTTTATCAATTTCCCTTTACCCCAACCGTTAAATGTTGGTATTAGAAACGGAACATCTGATTTCAACCTGAAAAGGACGAATGGCGTTCATGTTCATTCAATTTATTTCAAAGTCTCTACGACCAGCCTGACTCGATATTATAAAGGCAAGGGGTTATGGGTTGAAACGGTGATAAACGGTGAGGAGGGCGCGAGACCAGGGGTGGCAAGGTGCGTGAGAGAGATGCATCGGGTTACGATGATTTTCGCAGGAGGCGACCGATCGGATCAAAGTCGATGAATCCCGGTCTACCTGGCGAAACACTGTCACGTTCAAGGCACCTTTGGTTCCCCGATTAATCACCGCACCGTCTCGGCACGCACACCGCGGCGAATCGAGCGGGAGACACGGGTTAACGCGGACCGCGTTACGCACTAGCTCCTCTCACCGTGCGTACGGTTCGACTCGATTGGGTAGGAGGGTGCGCCGTATGAAAACTGTCCCGTTGTCTCGGCAGCAAGGAGCGTTGCTAGAATCTAGGGGCACTCGCTGCCGAGAGGGAGAACTGGTTGGCGTGGGGGTAGCGGGTACAGGCGTGGTGGGAGAAAAGTAAGGCGTGTACGGGGCAGTACGACCCGTTGGATTTGCGAAAGCCACCCTCGGGTAGGGTTTCGAGACATGGGATTCACGAGGATGGTTGTTCAGCGTACAGAACATGTTCAATGGACAGTGGTTTGCTTGGTTATTACGAGTACTATCAGTATCGATGAGTAATCCGTTGTATTTTGTCATGTACAATGTTTACTCTTTGAGAGACCCATGGTCGGTGTTGATTCAGTGACTATAGTTCCCATTCACCGACAACGTCCGCCATTTTCGAAAAACGGGAAAGGGCGGGAAGGTGGTTTGAATTTAAAGTACGTTCGAGTTGTTTGGAAAAGATAAAAGATCAGCGTTGATTCCTTTGGTAATTGAAGTTCGAGTAACACGGTTGATAGTTTTAATGGGTGGTATGGAACAGCGTTTGATCTGATCTGAATAAGGTAAACAGTGTCATCGAATCCAGCACGGTGAGTAAGCGTCCATACGTAAATAAGGTGGTACGTAATTATAAACCCTAGGTGACCTTGTGTCTCTTTTTCTTTTCATGACCGAGGAGCGAAGGAGGTATCGTGTATGTAGGTACAGAGTTCCGCGTTTTACGTCAGAGATGATTTTATCAATGAGCGGTTTATTGAGATATAAAATTTCGTGTGGTGATACGTAAGTAAACGCAACAGAAGAAAAAAAACACGCGAAAGAGAAAAAGTAGGAAACTACCGGCATCCTCGAGTCCGGAGAGTCGCTGTCGGCCAGCAGACGGCGGTTGTGAAGGGAAGTGCCACGGCGCAAACGCCGCTCGATACAACTCGTCCTCTTACTCTTTCGCGTCTCGCTTCTCCTCCAATATTCTCCTTCGCGACCACATGCTACACCTATGAACCACGACCCTGCCCCACAAACTGAGAACCTGGTCGACTGAAGCTCTCGCCAACGACAGCTTTGTACACACACAACTTTAACTAGGGTATACCAGCGGTGCTAGTTAGTAACCCTGGACTAGTGACTTCTTTCATTACTAACCTGGGTTAACGTACGTACGTGGTGGAAGAGATGTAGCGCGGTCGTAACATCGACCAGAATGCTTATGGTTTGTAAATCAGGACTTGATAGGAAAGTGGGGTGGATCAGAATTATATCAGTTATTTAAACTCTATCTCGATTTAATTTGTTTATCTGAAGCTAGGCATTTTATGCTATTGAAAACATCCGCGTATAAAAATCTATGATCAATCAATATAAAATATAGTGCGCAATTTTTAAATTTGTTATTGAAGTGTAATAGAGAAATAAAATATACACAAATTTAATTGAAACTGACATTTGATAGAACTTTTCATTTAATTACTTTAAAACATTCCCTTACAAATACAGACAATTGCTAGGTAACAATTGAACAAACAATACTGAAACTACTTACAAATATATCTATTTTCTTATTAGTTATAGTATATACGTTTCTATGCTTTCTATAATACACATTTATATTTTAAATACTAGAATAAAACTGAATTTTTAGTATTTATTGCTATAATTTAAAATATTAATGTAATTAATTATGCAAGCGACGCATTAGTAAAACACTAGGAAGATTTATCGTAGAGACTTACAGAGGATTTTAGGCTCACTCCAGTAAAAAAAAGAAGTATTTGAATAGTCCGTGTGTCAGAGGAAATAGGGCGGAAGAATCTTCCATTCTTTTTTCCTCGTGTCTCTTATCCGGTACTATTACTAGTACATACGCAGATCCACTTTGCACTTTAAAACAAGTGCCACTTGAGATCTCTTTCCATGCCAGAGTTTCTCTGTCTTTCCTTCCATGTTTCTCGCACTCAGTACTTTTCTCAAGGGGAATGAAGAGAAATAAGAATAGAGAATGCATTAACGTAAATTTCAAGCAACGAAAGGCAGTTACATGAAAGAACATAAAAAAATCTTTTATGGTTGAAATGTTTTTAGGTTAACGCTTGCTTATATCAATAATAAATCTGTTATTACCCCTGATGCGATACTACAATTGTACTTAAAGATGTACGAGTTAATTAGAAAAATTAATTAGTATATCATAAAAGTAAAAAGAAGGGAAGCTGAAATAATTTCCAAGAAATTCAGAACGTGATCATCCATTTATTTATTCTATTCAATACTAATACATGTTCACATGAAGAGAAATAACCTAATACGAAATAACACGAGTTATTGAAACGAACACTTCCAAGATGCTCCTTCGGTTTATTTCTGCTTCAATTTCTCCGTAGAAACAGCTTTTGTTGGAGCGCGACTGATGAAAAATAAACCTAAAATAACTAACAGTATACCGCACCACCAAGTGATCGACGTGGATTCGTTAAAAACCAAGGAACCCGCTAGAGCCTTCAAACAGGATAAAAGATTACAACTGTGAAATAAAAGTACATTTCTCTTGTTATTAATTCGATACATTGATCAAAGAATTACCGAACAAACGTAACTAGTGGCGGCGCTGGCAATTGTGCACGGTAAAGAAGATCCACTGGCATTCAACGCTTTCACGAAAAACGTGCAACCGACTGTGTTACTCGATACCATCAGTACCAAGAGGACGCCTTTGAGAAGCAATCCAACCTTATTTAGGAACGAACAATTATTATATGTTTTACTTATACAATCCAGCACAATATATAAAAATTACATTAATTACCACGGAATCAATTCCAACATTTCCAGCAAGTTTACCCAACAGACTTCCAACAGTTGCAAAAAATCCAGCGACAATAGCTAACCGGACTTTACCTCCTTCTTGTTTATCATTCGTTCTTGTTTCTGTGGAAGATGTTGCTTCGCTTTCCTTGGATGATAATGAAGAAGAATCTGTCAGCAATCCACGTTTCATGATTAAACGATGTCATCGACAGACAATACTTAAAATACGGATCATATATCTATGCATGAAGTAATAAGGATTTTCACCTTACAATTAGATTCCATGTCACTCTCAACCTTACCGATGCAGAATAGAAGTTTTTATTAGTAGCAGAAATGTAGTATAATATTCTATACCTTGTTCGCGTTTCCTTTTATGGCGGGAATATTAAAATTATAATTTAATAGCGAAATGATATCTTACATGTTTTGTCAATAGGTATAATTACAAAATAAATACAGCAATCATATTCGCGTTTAATATTTCAAAAAAAAAACTGTATTCTTCTCTTAATTTTAACTTAAAAAATTTTATACGTCTTTAATCTGAGATGTATGATAAACTTGCATTTAATCAGAATATACATAATCGGAGGAATGCGAGTGTATAGGTAAGACGATAGTAAAATGCGATAAGTTGGATTTAAAAATCTGCTGAAACAAATTAATGTGAGTCTATATACAGAAGGAAGATAACAGTAATGTAAAGACAGTAATGATATCTGATGTTCCGGGAACACGTTGAGTTTTTGATTTCACGCAAACCGTACGTTCGGTATGAACAGTAAATAACCGAATTGGTGTTCAGTATGAGATAAAATTTGTGCGTGGCGCGCGCGGGTGCATGGAGACAAGTCGAGTAATTTGAAAAAATCGAAGTTAGCGCGCGGTGAAGGGCAATGCGCGAATGATTTTCTCCAGGTAGTTTAAAAATGGCGACTGACAGGTACGCGTTTTCTCGCGTGCACGGCGCCGCGATAAAGTCAGAAGCGATGTGATTTACGTAAATCTAAAGCCGGGAGGTGTTCGTTCAACCTCTTTGATCGAATTTTCTTCAGCGAGAACATCACATCGGAGAAACCACGGGAATTATGTTACGATTTTGTCGATCAATACGGTGACTTTCTCTCTGCTACGTCGTACTCGGGAGCTTCAGCTCCGCTCGACTCAACTCAACACGACTAAATTTTCAGCATTTTTCTCGGCGGTTTTCCGAGCTAGCGAAAAACAAAAGAAATAAAAAAAATTAAACGAATGAACGAACGCGCAAACTACCGCATTCCACTGGATCGCGAACGAATAAGTGAACGAACGAACAATCGCCTGCCAATGTGAGTAGATATTGTGATTTGACACCCGCCAGTCCTAGAACAGACTTCTTTCACCTGCGTTAACCCCCGTGTTACAATCGTGGAGTAGCAAACACGTCCATACTTCTGTTTCTAATTCACTTCTTTACTTTGATTTCTTTCCCCCCACCCCCTTTCATTTTTTATCTGTATTATTTTCCTTCTTCACGTGAGAACCATGTCAATGTTTGCTTTATGAGCGCAAAACAATGTCGTTCAATGTATTTCGTTTACATATGTTTTCTTTATCAAGTCAGTTTTTTCGTTTTCGTGGATCGTAATGAGAAAGTTATGTCATGTTATGCGTAAGATAAGTTAAGAATTGAATTATGCATTTTTTTATTTCCTAATAAGTCAATTGCACTTCATATTGATTACTGTATTCCTTCTCTTGTTATCAGTTGTGTACTAATTATGTAATGTATCTTACTTTTATCATGTATATAATATAAAATTATTTTCTTGTAAAAAACAACTATATATTTTTTGATTAATTTATAATTGTGTTATATATAACACACATATGTATATGTTTTTCCTAGGAGGTATCATATTTTTATTTAAAAGAACTATTTGTTTAAGTAGCTCTTTCAGAATTGCCATGTAGTTATGAATTTTCTTTGTAATTTTTATAAAAAATTGTGTTATCAAATATATTTTGTTAAGTTATTGTTTCCCTGTACATGATGACTTCAAATCAGAATTTCAGAACATTTATGTAAATATTGTACATTTACATACTTATTTACTTGACAAATATGACAGAGTTTTAGATGAAGGTATGATATCACTTATACCAATTACACAATGAAAAAATTGCCAATTTCATACAGGTTTTTCAATCTGAAAGAGCAAATCTTGATATTATGTCACAACGATGTCTAATGTTTATCGCAAATTTTTAAAATACCTTGGAATACATTCATGGCTTTGTGAGTGTAAAGGTAAATTCTTTAGCATCCAATTCCCTTAAATTCCATAGTATTCCTGTTATTGTTATTTCTCCACTATATGAAATATATTAGCATAATAAGATATTATATTTTATCAGTAAAATGAAATGTAATTTATTTTTCATATAGGTAAATATAGTAGCAAAACTTATAAGCATACAGCCATGGAACATTCCGACTTGGTAGCAGAAATGGTGCACGTAGAAAGGTTAACAACACAAGAACGATTGCATTTGGCTCGTCAAAGAAGATTTCAACAATTGAAAGTATGGTGTCAACGCGAAAAAGAATGGCTGCGGCATCAGACTAGGCATCCAAGCAACAAACGTCACATATACTTTAATGATAGTGTTATGCTCTTAGAAGCTGCAGCAAGAAATGATATTGACGAAGGTGTTAACATATATTTAAAAAATTGTACTAACTATATTGATATTCTGTGGATTTTATGTTGACTAATATTATATAATTTCAGTACGTAGACTTTTAAAAAAAGGGGTAAATCCAGATTCAACAAATGAAGATGGACTTACGGCTTTACATCAGTGCTGTATAGATGATAATGAAGAAATGATGAAATTACTAATCGAGTTTGGAGCAAACGTTAATGCAGAAGACAGTGAAAAGTGGACTCCTCTGCATGCTGCTGCTACTTGTGGTCACCTACATTTAGTTAAATACCTTATTGCTAGAGGTGCTAATTTATTAGCTGTTAATGCAGATGGTAACATGCCTTATGATATTTGTGAAGATGAGAAAACATTGGATTGTATTGAAGGTAAAAATAGAAAAAAATATACTTGAATATTTTATTTAAAACATTAAGTATAAAAATATGAAAAAGAAAAGTTTCTCACAATATATTTATCTGTAATTTAGGGGAAATGGCGAGATGGGGAGTAACTCAAGAATTGATAGATGAAACCAGAGCTTCAATAGAAGTTCAAATGTTGAGGGACTTGCAGCATATAGCTTCCATAGGTGGTGATCTTGAGTACAAAGATCATCAAGGTGCTACACCAGTGAGTATCCAAATTTATTAATAATCATATAAACATTAAGTGAGCATTATGCTATTAAATACAAAAATAATATGATGTCTATCTTTTTCGAATTGTAGCTTCATATTGCAGCTGCTAACGGTTACTTAAGGGTAGTAGAGTTTCTCTTGGATCAACATGTTGCAACAGATGTTGAAGATAATGACAGATGGCAACCAGTGCATGCAGCTGCATGCTGGGGACATGTAAGAGCAAAAAATATTTAACATAATTATGTTATAATTTTATATACTTCAATAATTATTTTTAAATTATTGTTTCGTCGCAGCTAGAAGTTCTTGAGTTATTAGTGCAAAATGGGGCAGACTTAAATGCAAAGAATAAACACGACGAAACTCCAGCAGGTAACATTTTAATAATGAAAATACTTTAAAAAAATAATCAGTATGATCGATGTTATTAAATTATTAAAAATAATTTTGTAGATATTTGTGAAGATCCAGAGATAAGGGAGAGGATAGTAGAACTTAAAACGGAGCAAGAAAGTAAACGATTGCGTGAAGCACAAGGAAGACGAGTGCGTAGATCTCAAAGTATAAATACACGTACGCAAAGTGTAAGACGAACTTCAATCAGAGACAAGGTTTTGACCACTAAAAAAGATGCTCAGGAAGAAGCACGCCTCAGATTACAAGCACAACAGGTAAAGAATTTTTAATGCTTATTATTGTTCCTCAGCTTGCGTTAAAGGCAATTAATATAAGATTAGTATAAAATGATTAAATGAACCTGATACTTTAGACATATGTTGCCAGTGCAACTGCGAATGTGCCTCAAACGGAAAATGACATTAGTGCACGAGAAAATTCAAGTAGTGACATAGATTCTAATGCACCACCGTTAGCAGTACGAAAAGCTCCTGAGGGAAAGGATAATGAATCTTTTCTTCATGAAGACGTCGATAAAGAATCAGGTATATTCCAAAATATGTTACACTCGCATCGGTTATGGTTAAGTAGAATCCTCTGGTAAATGGTAGCTTTTTGCATAAAATCTATCATAGAAAACCTAATGTGTCGTGTCCATTAACATCGTGCGTTCATAACGCATAACTGGACCTTGATAACGTGGCATAACGACTGTAATTTAATCTAATGTAATGTGCGCGTGTCACCTTAAAATAAAATATTTTTTTATCGATTCAAATATCAAAAAAAACATTCTTTACAAATTCTGAAATTTAATTACTCAGGATGATTCTGCATTACTATAGTAGCATAGATGAAGTAGCGCAGTAGTTGTTTACCGATAAATTGTCAAACAAAATGTTAATCATTGGTCATTTATTAGCACTTTTTTCTTTTTGTTATTACTGCGTCGTGCTCCTGAATAATTCCGAGGTCAGTTTTCTATGTCACATTTCTATTCCTTTGAACGTACTTCTGAATGCAGCGTTTACATTACTTTCGAATTTCACACATTATCGTATGTTCCGAGATTTTGATTCATAACATATTGAACCATCTCTGTATGTTGTATGCATACATAATGTGTTTTCTTCTATGAAAATACTTTCTTGGTATGGAAACTTCAATATTACGACATCGAATTGTTTATAGCAAGAGTTACGTCGTATTTTCCTCTTAGCATTATTTTTTACAACTATTGATTAGCGTTTAGCAGAGCTTATTCGCTGTTACACGCAAAAAAAACATTGCGATAATTTAGATCAAAACGGAATTTTTGTAAACGTGGTTTTTATAATTGATACATGTCAGAATAAACGAAACTTTAACGCACATTTACATCACACAAGTATCGGATTCCAAGTATATGAGTAGAATTCGGATAACTCTTGCATACAGTTCAGATATCTTCTGCATTAAATTTTTGAGGTAAATAAATAATTAGAGACATAGCATTGTATGACAATGGAATTTTCAATTTTTCATTCTGCAGTGAAAAAATTAAATAGAATTCGAATTACACTGCAGTACATTCATAACTAGTATTCAATGAGCACTTCACATATACTTATTACATATCATAATAAAGAATGTTAATGAAATAAAAAAGTATTTCGCATATGAAACATATCGTACAATTTCAATATTCGTGTTAGGTCTATAGAGAAGTTCTATCATTTATTTAAATAGTGAATTTATTTAAAATTATTTTATACTGCAATATATATTTTTAAAGTATAAATAATTTTGAAGTAAGTAGTATTAATTATAAGTTGGAAATGTAACATTTTCATTAACAAATATATTCCTTTTTTCATTATTTCATTCTATCTGTAATGGATACTTTTCTTTAACAAACGGTTAAGACAGATATAATACAAAATTTTATAAAGGGAAATGTTTTTTTCTTCTTAAAACATTATTTTATTCTATTTTTTAATGCATATAATAATAATTGTTACATTAATTTAAAGTTTCTACATTTAATATAAAGGTGAAAATTGCAGAATAAAAAGGGATAGAACTTGTTCAAAGACCTAACGTATTGTTTGCGTTAATAACAAAACTGCATTCATTCATTGTTAGTTACTTACGCGCGCAATGTGTCTTCTTGTCTTTTAGTTTGGTCTTTAAACGATAAAATCGTTACGAGGTCAGTTGTGTCACCGCATTAAATTATTTTACTTATTAATATCATACAATCATTGAATTCCTAATATAAATTCCACATCAAATCGATCAAACTGGTTCAACATTTTCTATGTAATTGTCAATTATATTTTTCTTAATTGAAAAATAGAAAACAATATATTTTGTAGTGATTTGTACCTAATTTTACAAGTTAATGTGATTACAGCTGACTTAAATTTTTGTATGCTATAGAGAAGTAAATTTGTAAACTTTAGATAAGCAAGTTTAGTTCATTTATTATTAGAAAATTTGATAAAGGATATAATTGTTAAAGTACTGACATTGAATCTGTGATTAATTTGCTATTTTTAAATGTGGTTTAGTATACTATATTGTACTATTTATAATTCTTGCTGTTATTGTTTTAATAAATTTTATGTAAGTTAAAATTAGTAACACATGTGGTTGATTTGAGATGGTATTAATTTATTATAATGAAAAATATATTATTTGGACATCGACACAGCTCAGAATGATATTACATTACATTTCAAGGAAATATGAAGTAAGTGATCTCAATGTTCCAGAGAATTCAACTGTTGTGTATGCTTTATATGTATATTTTCCTACATGCAAGGAGTTCGCTGCATACCAATACCGCTTTCTAAATTAAATCTTCGATTTCGAATAAATTGAACTTAAATTGATAACCTAGAAGATTTAGTTTAGAATCTGACAGAGTGAATCGCAAAAGTTACATTTTTAATTTTTCGGAATAAAGGGAAAACAGATTGTTGAAATTTATTATCCTTTCTTCCGGAAGTGAAAGATTTGGAAAATTGATAGTAAGTGTAACGAATCCTTAATGGAACACAGAAGGTGATGGTGGTGTCCATGTAGGTACATGTAGAATAGAGTAATAAAATCATGATATTTTGTTCTGCAATGTTATCAACGCTTTTATCGCTAAAGCATGTGACGCTTGGCGCATGGCCGCTAGTTAATACTAGTCGAGTTTTTGTTTAAAGTACCGTTTCAGTGTATAAGAAGGGGGATTAGGTGGAGGGTTACACAAGGTGAAAGATGACAAGTGAAAAGGGAAAGAAATTAAGCGCGAATCACGAAGGAAAGGAAGTAGCGTTGGATTTACATGTTTGCCTGGTAGTGACAGGGTCCGACTTACCGGTCGGTAATCAGCAGTCGATCTACGCACCGGACCGCGACACCAATGGCAAGATCAACATTCACGTCTCGGTAGTTTTTGTCAAATCGTTATCCGATTTGAAAAAACAAAGGGCGCAGAATCGACACATATCCACTGGTTCGATAGACGCCAACGGGAATGGTATTCCTGTATCGCCCATCGCCAATTCTGAACTCAACACTGGCGGCGATTTTCAACGGTTCACCGGAAACACAAGTGATATTGTCGGTGACAATCACTCTGAAAAAAACTGTTGCGCTGTGATGTAATTTATTTCCTGGGCCTTCCGTATTTCGTCACTGCATTTAATTTCTTCCACTGTTGTGTTCTTATACTACAACCATCGTTATTGTAAACTCAAGCTCGATATATTCTTTTCCTAAGAACAAACAAAAGGGAAAACAACTATGATCAATATAATTGTACAGAATGAACAATGATGTTTCTATTTGAATATGATGCTAGGGAGCATATTTCAATTTTAAATGTACTCAAGATAATCACTGAAGTATTTTCTTACCTGCCGATTATTTCTGTGAGCTCCTCGTAAGATATAAAAGAGAATACCACCGCGTAGATTCCAATTAAACGATGTGCTCGCAGATCCGAGATTTACATCGTGTTTTTGTACTTAAACGAGTATTTAAGTAACAACTGCGATACGAGAATTAATTTTAATGGAATTCAAAGTTTCATTTTGAATTTGTACAGAATTTTTATTTATTCCCGCGTAAAACAATGTATATTTCGTACAATAACCGAGAATTTGTATATTACACAAGATGTGTCATGGCGACTAATATGTATGATACTGTAAGAAGTATTTTTCGCGTTTTTTATAAAATGTTATAAATAATATTTTTTATATTAATTTAGATATCTATATTCCTAAGGATACTATAATTGTAAATTTTTTGTGTGCAGTTACTCTACGATATCATATGCCCTACTTTTTTTCCCTTAAAATATATCGTAAATTATGTGATAATTTAACTTGTAAAATTTAATTTTATATCCCTCATTGCATATCGTATTTTGACATGATACCAAAGATTTATTGAATCTTCCTTGAATTATTTCAGCGTACAACCAATAAAATAATATTTAGTCACAAAACAGTTCGTTATCTTAAATAATTTAAACCACGCGAATATTTGAAAATTTCCCTGCACTCTGTTATTGGTCGCTCTGTTATAATCACGTGATCACAGCAGTTAAAGGTAGGTCGTATTTTCGAAGGAAGTTTTGATTAAACAACATGTACGAGAAAAACAGTAAATAAATAAATCTTATCGGATTTCTACAGATTAAGTATCATTTGCATTGACACCATCGGAAAAAGTTTCATATTGTTCGTATCGAAATTTTCTATGACGACGTCTAAAACATTACATGAGACATATAACATGTATTTACGCATTTGCCAGTATCACCTCGGGATATCAATGAATGAGCAGTTCTTTTTTTCAGAATGCTTGTAATTGCAAAAATGTTCGTATCGAAGATGATTCGACCAAATTTTGACCTCTTGCTACGTAGAAGCGTAATCGGGATCAGATATAACTGTACGGTACGTTACCATTATTGTCCACTTTTCTAAGTATTAAACAATTTGTGTTAAATTCGTCGTGTTGCGAAATCCGTCGGTCCGGTTTCGTTGTGTGACTATCGGTGCTCGCGTGCTAGCAGATTATGTGAACGGAACGTAATCTTATTAATACATATGAAAGCATCAAGATGACAGGAAATAGAAGATATCAATAGTAACCTCTGTCTACGATGGGTGTCGCGATAGAGCCGCCTTTTTCGAATTGCGAGTGATCAACCAGTGAGCTTAGCTTGAAAAGCGAAGAAATTACATCAGTCGGTCCAGCAATTGTTATCTATCTCAACGGATACATCTGGCTTCAATTTTCTGATGCAACATACAAGAAGCATTTATGGGAACTCTGTCTAAATTGACAATCAAAGCAGTTTATATGTAATAAGCTTCGACATCAATCAATGACATAATCATATGAGAGGTTAATATCGGCTTGAGCCCATTGATTTCCAGGTTGTGTGCGTGCATACGCAATTGCTCACAATCAAAATTGTGTAGGATAAATTTTGAGGAAATACCGATATGATGTATTTACAGGGCAAAAATTTTAATTGAAAATTACTTGTCAATTTGTAGCTCAACGTTTGATCCTTATACAGGTAGAATCATCAATTAAATACTTCTTAGCGCAAAAGAGAAGTTGACATTTACAACATAAGTCAAGTCGATTTCGGATTTAAAAGTTATCATTATTTTAAAAAATATCTTGTTAGTTACTTGTCTCTTTTCCATTGTTTCGCATCTGTTCAGTATGTTAAATTATGACATAATTGTTGTTGAATAAAATAAGTTAAATGCATTCATTAAATAAAGAAAATTAGATGATAAAGTTAATACTTCGACAGAGACCAAATAGAGTATGCTAACGATAAATACAAAATTGAACTCCAATGATTAAACTTGGATAATTATATACAGTGATTTGGACTATGGACAAATAATTTTATTTAAATATTTTAAAAATACATTGAAGAAATACTTTACGAAAATGAAGAATGTTAAGTTTCTCTGCATATTTTACGCAGCATCGATCCAAAACACGCGACGAGTGTTACACAAGAATATTTACTATACCCTTGAAACTATGAAAATCAATTGGATCCAACACAGACGACATGGGACAACACTCAGCCAAATTTCCTAGCAAAGTTAGTTCAATTAATGCCATGCAGATTTCAGTAAGTTATAAAACATTGAATTATTTTAAATAATATATTTTACAATTTTTAGTACAAGTTTGATGTATTCTTTTTTATAATAAAGAATAATATTTCATTTCTCGTTCTGTTTGTAGGTAATGATTAAATAACGACACTACAAATTATCAATAAATCCTCGATTGAAATTCCGATTTTATAAGTGTATTGAATAAGTATTTTTTAATGATTTTTTCTATGTACATAATATCTTCGCCGCGTTTACAGCAACTTCATTGAAAAGGTAAATTAATGACTTTGAGACTGGCCAAAATTTTATAGAGGCCCGTATCAGTCACGGGAAGAAAAAAGAGAAGAGAATACTGACACAGACGTAAAGACGAGCGTAACGTTTACCGTTACAGTGAATAGTTCGCCGTGTTGCAAGCACGTGTCCCGCTATCGGTCCATGAGCCATGATTGGATATGGTGCGAGGTGTAAATAGAAATACTAAACCAATAGGGTCGGTAAATTGAATCAAAGTTTCGGACGTGTCAGGAATAAAAGAATGAAAATGATGTATTGAGGATTGAGTAGTGGTGGTTGGTGCTGCAGAGTAGGGACAAATGGAGGAGGGACACAGTAGATAAAATGTTGAGCTGCCTGGAACACGCGGTAGTTTCTTGTGTTCTTCATTCTCGAACGAGACGATTTTTGTTATACTTTAAGTGAACTTTGTTTCAGTTTATTTTCTCGGTTCTTTCTTCAACGTTTTTTTTTCAAACCGCTTGCCTTACATTGTAAATTAAGGTAAACCTATTTTACAAGTACCATTAAAATTCTGTCACTTGATCCTTCAGAAAATCCATGTTGTCTACGAAATCAAATTTATTACAGTATAATGTTCACTTTCATACTCATTCATTACATTTCGATCACTTATTCACTTGCTTCGAACATAAAAAAATAACTGAACTAGGGATGTGTTGAGTTTCCCTTGAAATCGCGTTATTCTATTCGAGATGAAAAAATGCATTTTCTTTTAAAAATGTTGACTAAATGTTTTTTTATAAATTTCTATCGAGATTGAATACACGTGCGAAAAGTAGGCGCTTAATGTGTGCGGCATCGCGTCGTTTTTTTCTATAGAGTGAACCGCATGATAGGATTATTATGATTGTTCCCGTAATTAATGAAATTCTATTTATGTAAGTTATTTTAAACTTATAAATTTATGTTTAATGGTATAATTTTTTTGGTGAAAATACAAATCATGTTAACGCGAATGAAAATATATTTGTTTGACTGTTGTGTTTGTGGGTAGTTTTTCAAATACTTTTAAATATTTTAATGAAGGATTTTGTCATCTACATGACCACTACTCTAATCAATCCAGTAACTAAAAAATATTTTTGTCACGTGTCAGCAAAATTATTCGTAGTTGTTCGTAGAACCAAACATTCTTTATTATAGCTTGTGTGGCAGTTATATGCTTTGTTATGTGTTGAAGTGTTAATGCAATTGAAAGAACTGGGTGAACGTTCGTTGTTCAAGTCGACGAACAGCATCTTAAACGCTTCGTAAGATTGACAGTATCTCTCAATAAATACATCTCAATTCTTCTCTATTGTTGCTTTAAATTCAATGATAAGTATCTCTCTCTCTATATATATATATATATATTATGTAACGTCCATAAAGTAGAAAATCAAATATTTATAAAGTAAGTTTTAAAACGAAAGTTTTCTAATACGTTCGACGTTTAATAAATTATTATTATTTCGTATCAGATATCGAAGGCAATTCCAGTGATAAAGAAAGATACGAGAATTATAATAAAAGCAACACGTGCTTGTGAAATTTTCCAAAACAAAATTGTACGAGGGCCGAATTTTCGAAGAGCTTATTCAAAAAGAAAACGATCAAGGTGATCAAGTTATACGGTTCACCCTGTATGTTCGTCTTGCTTTTTTTTGTAGGCGGATCGGACCTGTACCTTATACACACCTGGTGTCCTAAATGAACAGGAATTTCTGAATGTAAAAATACGGAGACAGTAATCATTACAGTAACTCTTTTGAAAAATTAATAAACTCCGAAGAAAATACCATTATAATCATGTTAGATTCCGTCCATGCCAAAATGCTCGCAATCATTCCGTGCGTTATCCTTATTTTGAACGTGAAAGAGGTAAACGTTGCTCATTTTGAAAACCGTAAATATATAATAGGATAAGATATCGTTCAGATCAGAAAGCTTTCAAAATAGGACATTCCACTTTCTTTTTATAGATACATTGATCATTTCAAGCATTCTTGAAACATACATCATTTTTGTGCGATAACGAAAAAAGAAATATAATGAAAATGTTAATGGTTAAATAAAAAGTATAATGTCAAAGATTAATAATCTTTTCAACTGATTATTTTAAAAATTGTGTGTACTTTTTACAAACGTAAAAATTTATAGAAATTTTGTTTCGTCGCTCCCAACGTAACAGTTATTTAAGAGGTTTCACGCGCGATTTATCGGATCAAACTAATATCCCAATGACGTAGGAATACGTTAAGACTATTAATGCTTTATTCGATTTCAGTCCTAATTCTCTAATGATTTTTAAATTCTAATATTCCGAATGTTTAATTAGTCGAATAAAATGCCTGGCCAATTAGAAGAGATTCAAACGAAACGTGCAACTTTCGGAATGGGCTGCTTCTGGGCAGGTGATTGCCTCTTTGGAGTTCTACCAGGTGTGATTAGAACCTGTGTAGGCTATGCTGGTGGGCAAAAAGAATTTCCAACCTATAGAAATTTGTATGTTTTCACTTTAATTTTATTTTTTTTTTTTCAATTTTTAATGATCTGTCGAATAATTGTCGGTTATTACTTTTATTACAGAGGTGACCACACAGAAGTCGTTGATATCGAGTATAATCCCGATGTAATATCGTATTCGCAGTTACTCTCACTCTTCTGGGAGAACCACGAATACGGACTTACTAAAAAAATCAAGAGGCAGGTGGGTAGATTACTTTGTAAACTAATGCTCATAATCATTTAGAGTACATTTCTATTACGATATTTGTTTTTCTTATTAATAATTACTTATATTTCAAATTTTAGTACATGTCGCTGATTTTGTATCACGACGATGAACAGAAATTGCTGGCCGAGAAGTCGCGAGAACAAGAACAACGGAAACGAACGGACCTAATTCTTACCGAAGTTAGAAAATTTGAAAAATTCTACTCCGCCGAAGAGTAAGTTCGTGCATTATCAAAAAGCCGGAATTACTCATTCGTGTACAATAATGATATCAATAATACTGTTGATTCAAAATAAGTTATTTTTTCAATACAAAAATAGTATATTAATCTGTAGCAAAATAACAGAATATCTTAGTTTGTATTTAAACGTGATGTAGACAAGAGATCTTTTACGTTAATTTTTACCTTAGAAAGTATATTAATTACTTAATGTTATATTAATATTTTTTAGCTATCATCAAAAGTATCGACTTAGAAATCATCCATGGTTAATCGAAACTACCGGTCTCACTAGCGATGAAACTCTTAAAACTTCTCCTTTGGCTGCAAAATTGAATGGTTACTTAGCTGGCGCCGGAACAATCGAACAATTTGAAAAAGAATTGCCAAAGCTTGGCTTGAGCGAAAAAGCATCTCGTTATTTGCAAAAGTATGTGATCGAAAATCAAGGAAATGGTTTATACTGCTAGCTAAAATTAGAGGTGCGTTAATTTTATATGTAAGCTGTATATTGAATTCGATCTATTTCCTTGAAAGAAGAATCATTACTTAAATCTTGATGTAAGGCTTGCTCGCGTTGTTATGTTTTTCAGACTTAAAAGAAAATCGTATGTCCTTAATTTAATCAACGCAAACAAGTGTTTAGTATGAATTTTTAGTATTGTATTTTTTCACTTTCCGTAATTATTATCACATATGTTTTACCAATAGGATGTCCCATGTATTGTTCATATGTGAATGCATAACATAATTGTATGTACACTCAGTAATCTACGGATACAACGATGTATTGAAAAATGCGCAGGTATTGAACCACTGCAGTATTTTGTTTTTTAAAACCGGTCAAAAGCAAGCTTCCAATAAGAATGCTAGATAGGCTGTGAAAGATACATAATAATTCTTTTTCTTAATTATTTGTTTAAACATCATGTATGTTCTATAAGTTTTATATGTCTATGGCAATACTCTCTACATAAGCAACCGTGAATAATACAATTAAAATGAATTTTTTAAACAGTTTTTAAGCTGTAATTGTTCACGATAATGTAGTATTTATTATAATAAAAACAATTTTATAATTATCTTCGATAATGCTTCATGCAATATTTATTACTAATAATTTCATTGGTCGTGAATATTAAAAGGTTTGTGTTATTATAGATTCATGCATTAATAAATATTTGCAAATTTGTTTACTGTATCAACTTTTTATATTATATTAAAATTAATTTATCTAAAGATTAGCAAAATGTGTGTATTTGTAATTGTTTAAAAAAAATTGAATTGTCATGTAAAACGTAAGAATAGTAATATTTTTATGTAGTTTTTAAGTTTGGTTTTTTGGTTTATTTCCTTATGAACTCAAGAAACCTTTTAAGTCAATGCATTCAGAGTTGCACTATTGGTATTTATGACTTGTATATATTTTTTAAAATGATTTTTTTCCATTTAACATGTTCCATGCTACGTGTACCATTTGTGGTACGCGCGCAATTTTTGTAAGGAAACATTTTTTTGTGAGACATGTGTCAAAGAACAATGGAATACGTCGCGAAACAACAAAAATGTAAAGAAATAATATCAAAATATATTAAAAGTCAGCAAAAGCTTGAAGGTAACTTAATCTATCATTTAAAAAATCAGTGAACTTTATAAGCAAAATATAATCGAAATTTCCGGTGACACGAAATGTGTTCAAATAAATTGTATATATTAATTTCATTTATACGAGGAACAAAATATATTTCCATTGCAACTACTGTTGAAAAGGGCGCTCTACGTATTCTTGATAACATAACATGTATATTATGTGTACACATATATATGTATATACAAATACTTCCGTCTAAGCTTATTTTTATCGTTGCAGTACGAGTGTTGCAATGTATATAGTCCTTTCTAATGTCAAAAAATTCCCTATCATACAGGAAAAGTTACAAGAATAAGATTGCTTACACCACAAGATTACTAACACCATAGATAGTATTAGGTATAGTCACTATAATTATTCTCTTATAAATTTAAGTCCATTTATTTTGTTATGCATTTGAGATTGCCGATCCGTTCGAACTTTGCACTGCGAAGTCATATTTTCCTTATTTATACCCTCACTTATTTTTATGATGTTTACAAGTTAAATTAAAAATAAACATGTTTTCTTGAAGAATTTGTATTTGGTACAAACACTTCAAAGTTCTTTTCATAATTTTATGTGATTTCTGTTGCATATAATTATGTTTAAAGGTTACAACATTATTGCGTTTTTCTTTATTTGTAAATATTTATCTGTGACAGGACAGAATGATTGCGACGTAAGTACAGCTGTTAAAAAAATAAATTTGTTAAAATTGCACGCCAGTTGAGTTTGTACCCCATAGTTTAAATCTAACATACTTTAGAATAATAAATATAACTACGTGCAGATCATTTGTGATACCAGTGACTGTAAAACAATAACTAATAATTCAAATATAACCTTAACAACAAATGAGTACTCAAATGTAGACTTCTGTAAAAAAGAAGATATTCCAAATACTGTTAATTTTACAGTAGAAGATGGAGATGAAACTTCAATATATCCTGGTAAATACTAATAAAGATGTACTTACATTATATTTTATACAAAAATTATTACACTTGTTATAAACAATTAAAAAACATTAATAAAATATGTTGAAACTTGTCCTTGTTTTAGTTTTATACATAATAATGTAGATTAAATAATTATTTCCAGCTATTTTAAATATAAGTTTTACATTACCAAGAAGAAAATGTATGTATAGTTTAATTCTATTGGCAAATGAGTTCATTAATGAAAAGGATTGTGCAACTTATAACTTCGAAAATTTATATGATATGGAAGTACATAGTTCTAAACGTATTATGTGTTTCTTCCCAAATAGTACTCACTATTTGGTAATTATTCTTATTCCTAAATTTATAAGGAACCTTATACTGTTATTAATAAACTACATAAGCAAGTTATATATTTCATATTTATTATAGGAAAGAATAGACAATATGTCTTTTCCATATATCTTTAAAGCGTGTTATAATGTGCAATTTAATTATGGTCAAGACAAATATGTAAATATTAAAAAATTCTTGAAAACGAATTATAAACGTACAGAAGTTACACACCCACAATTTAAATGTACATATGAGTCATTACATGATAGTACAAAGGGGTGAGTTTATGTTATTTATGTAATATTTAAAAACCTATACATAAAAATTATAATAATTGATATTAAGAAAGAAATCATTACAGCGTATATTATAAAGAAATTCTAACTACTTAACATTCATTTTGTATGGCCTGAAAAATAAAAGTGTAATTGTATTTACATTTTATAGGGATATACTGCATTTTAACATAATACTTACAGTATCACTAGTATCAAAAGTAATATTAAACTTGAGTTTATTGGACAATTTAAATGGACAAGAAGTCTGTGATGGAAACAATCTTGTGTCGGAAAATAGTACTTGGAGTTTCAAAGTTTTGGTAATGTTTCAGCATTATAAAATTTATTATTTGTTTATAACTAGTATCTCATTTTCAGGAAGATTATAAAAACAATAAGTCTAATACAGTTATGGTAAGTTTTGTTTCTTACATTTATTATTTATTCTTTCACCAGTTACTAATTATTAATTTATTTATTAACTTTAGTTAAGCAGAAAGGAGTATGTACGAAACCTACAGTACAATATTACACCTGTAGGGAAAGTAGATTATTGTATTCTTACATATTTTATTGATAGGAGATGCAAAATTAATAGTTTGTGGAGACCTCCTGAGAATGCATGTGCAGTATATAAAAGTAAATAAACATGCATTATTATGGTTGCATTTGGTTATTAATTTCCTTATAGTTTGATTTGAATTTTTTAATTATTTATAGGTCTGAGTTATTTATATAAGGATCTCTTTTATAATTTGCAGATTGCAACTTAGTGTTCAACCAGAATGGTGGTCCAACTACTACAAACAAAATTAATATAAGTATCTTCTTATACTGGATACTAATTGGTACTTTATTAAGTATAATCGCAATGTTTGTGATTATATATTTCATATATATTACAAACATATGCATATGTAGAAAAAAATTCTGTAGAAAAAAAAAGCAAGAAAAAGTATATAAAAGTCTTCCTCCTATAAGGACAGATGTTGTATTATTATATTCTAAAGATTCTGAATCTTTTATGGCTCTAATGGCAGAATTTAGAGAAAATCTTAGAAAAGTCTGTCAGTGTTCTGTAAGTTGTAAATTCCTTATAATTTTAAGAAAATTATATTTTCAGTTCTTTAACATCATTTCATATTTTGTAGGTTCATGATTGGTATGATGCAATGGAATGTAATAATGTTGCTATGATTGGTGGTTCTGAGTGGTTTACTGAAATCCTTAATAAAGGTTTTCACATTATTTGGGTAGATACACCGACAGCCAGGTTATTAATTACTCAAAGATTTAGAGATGATTTTATTGTTAAAAATTGTAACGAAGATAATTTTGTGAAAATCTGCGATTTTCGTGACATAGTATTTCCTACAATATTTGATTTAGCAAAACGTAATATTGACCACTCAATATCACCACAAAATAAACACTTTATCGTAAGGTATAATGTTAACATATTATAGCAACAATTAATCAACAATGTCATAAAATACAAGTTTTAAACATTTTTTGTTTCATGTTATAGAGTAAAAGGATTTGAAATTTTTGGAACTGAAAATGATCCATTTCTTAACTTATGTTTACATAGACGTTACACCATACCTCATGATTTAAACTTACTCTACTCAGATTTGTATGTATATTTTTAATTATTTTAATTATTTTATTGTAAAATACTATACATTTTTAATATAAACAAAGGAATAATAACTATTTGATATATTTTTTAGATCATTATTAGAATGAAATGGAGATGTCATCACATTCATAAAATGAAGAATCTAACTTTTAAAATATCATTTGTATTATACATAATTTAATTTTTATAAATAAATATTTTTATTTTTTACAATATGGTTCCATTTACTTTTTGCGCTAATTATCCCATTCCTAATTAAAACTGTTGAAATATAAACGACCCATTGTTTTAACATTTTATATAAATTTACTAATAAAAACATAACGAATATAGAGAAATTAAAAATGGTTAAAAATGATAAATAATCATGTTAAAGTTACAAATATAATTTAAAGTGTACTTACTCCTAGTTATAAATTGTAATAGATTTTATTATTTTAGTTTTACTTAACCTATATGCGAATTTACTTGTTACTTAACATAGATTGTGACTGATACTTTTTAGATAATCGTCCGATAAAATGACTTATTAAACGTACTTCTTTATCAATATCGATTTCTATTCCTTAAATATAATGTTTAAATACAATGAATATAAAATATTTTTCAAAAAATCTACTTTTAGAAAAATATAGAAATACAAATAAAAAGAATAGTGTATTATTAAATTATTAGTTAAAATAAATCCATCACAAATTACATTAATTGGATTTAATTTTTAAGAAACAAATGAGATATAATTTAGAAATTTTATGTTTATATTTTCTATTGTTTATTTATTTTATATTTTTATCATTAGATGTTATTTATAGTCACTAATTATAAGAAAACTGATGATATACGATTTCAGAGAGTAGTACAATATAGGCAACTCTCTTCCAAATGCACGATATGTGCTTAAATAGTAATTCAGGGGTAACAAGTATTTACTTTTCTAGGGAAAGGGTGAATTTTTATCTCTATATTTACGCAATGACTGACGAGCGACAACTGTTTGTTTATGGATTTATATGTTACAAATAGTATTGTAAAGAATTAGGAAATTGTAAAAATACAAGTAATGAGACCAGTATGTCAAATATTACCGGTGGAAGCCTCATTGATCTCGGTTTACTTTATTGATGAAAATATACTTCTTACAATTAATTGATACTTTTACTTCATATAATTGATCTTTACATAAATGACTGTTACATTTAGCAATGTTTATATTTCATCCATACCTTAAATAGTTATTAAAACTACGTACTTTTAATGATTTTTGTAACTCGACACATTTCTTATGGTTGAGTCTTTCAAAACTTTTGAATGTAACCAACGTGTAATTCCAAAAAGATGAAACGATTAAAGAGTGAATTAATTAATGCTACAATTGAATCATATTTGAAACGACGTCATTATCAGGCAGGCTACGTTCTTATTTTTATTTCAAGAAATGTATTTAATATTAAAGTGTAATTGGTAAACACAATATAACCTCTTCTTATTTTTAACCGTTGATTGCAGACTAGTGAGGTGTTTTGTAAAACTAATCAAGTACATTGCCGAACCAGTGATGAAATGACTCTGAATGCAACTGCTGCTTCTGCTACATCTCAAGACAACTCCATTATTTTCAGTGCTATTAGCATTGATGTAGCTGCTGCAGATCAAGCGTATCAACGGTACATTTGTGGCTTCATTCAAATATTTTTAATATCAATTTAATATTTGGTTCTATAAGACAGACTACTAGTCAACTGAATTATTTGTTTTTTGTTTTATTATAGTGCATATATAATTTTTTTTAGATTAAAGATGTGGGTAAATATTGCACTCAACGATAAATTGAAAATGGAATTAAAAGGGCTTTTATACCCTGTGTTTTGTCACTTATATCTAGAAATGCTACATGCTGGTAACAAACAAGCAGCGATTCAGTTTTTAAAATCACACCAAAATGAATTTAATAGTGAAACTGAAAGAGACTTTTTAGAAGAACTATCGAGTGTATTCTCAGTGCAGGATATTGAATTGAGACCTTTAGTAAATTCATTTAGAACTAGAAAATACAAAGTGGATATGTCTGATGTTGCTCATCTTTGTCTTCAGCAGTTTCTTTCAAAACACGGACACATTATACTAATGCAGGTAATGAAATAGTATTGCATTAAATATTATTTGTACATACTGTATATATATAACAACTTATAATTATAATTTTATTGTTTAGATAATAAATACACATTTGACAATAATTACAAAAATGGATGTACCCGAGACAGATATAGAGAGATCTGAAGAATCAGGGGTAAGATGTGAAGTAGGAATAAACGGATATGTAGAGCAGCCATCGGGTACTGGAGCTGATCGTGAAATGCGAGAATTACAGGAAGCGATAAGATTAATTCGAAATAATGCTCATCAACCTTTACGAATATTTGCAGTAAATAATGCTGTTGAAAAGTAATTACATACGAATATACTTTTAATATATGTTTGCATTCGAATAAACTCAGATATTAATTAGAGAATTATAAGAATTAATAAAATGTTTATTATTACAGCGCAAGTAGCGGTATAATTCCACCAAATATGGATAAATTAGCAGTAGGATTTAGCACTACAGAGATTAGATTATGGGGTATAAATGAAACAGTATTAATTAAGCCAAAGCATGAAGAACCCTCCTTTTCGTTTGCTTCTGATAATCCATTTGTAGATAAATTTTATGAAACTGATGACAGAATGTAAGTTTCGTAATTTTTCGATTCAGTAAAGTATGAATTTACATAACATAGATGATGTTATTATATGTATACAAGATTGAAAATTTCTATACTTTGGTTTAAGGACGGAAGGAGGGGCAGTGATACTTAGAGGACATACAGATATTGTACATGATCTAAGGTTTATTCCAGAATCAGAAATTTTACTTTCTGTATCTAGTGATAAAGATATGAGGGCATGGAGACTTAATGATTATACATGTGCCGCGATTTATAGGTATATGCATGTATTTTATACCAATGTTCTCAATATATATTACAGAAGGTATTTAATGACATTGTTATAATAAATGATCATGATCTTGAAACATTTAAAAATCATTTGTTTCAGTGGTCATAGTTATCCTATATGGTGCATGGACCTTAGTGTATTCAATTTATATGTTGCGACTGGTTCTCATGATAGAACTGCCAAATTGTGGTCATTAGATAGAATATTTCCATTACGCATATTCGCTGGTCACTTTTTAGATATAAATGTATGTATATTACGGACAAAAATAAAAAATTCCTTCTTATATATACATGTTAACAAACAGTGTATTTTTTTTTGCAGTGTGTAAAATTTCACCCAAACGCCCGATATCTGGCGACTGGGTCTGCTGATAAGACTGTCAGATTGTGGGATAAAGATGATGGAAATTTGTTGAGGGTATATATAGGAGCACAGTCAACGATTTATAGTTTAGCCTTTAGTCCAGATGGAAAATATTTGGCAGCTGCTGGTAAAACATCAATATTTTATTCCATATAATGCAATTTTATCGTATGACATAATCGCGACCAAATTAATTTGTACTTTCAGGTGATGACAAATCCATCTCCGTGTGGGATTTAGCAACTAATGCATTGTTAACTGAACTTAAAGGCCATGAAGACACGGTTATGAATTTAGACTGGAGTTTTGATGGTCAATACATTGCTAGCGGAAGTCTGGATGGCACTATTCGTTTATGGCCTACTCATGATCATATTAAAATTGTGAATAGGTAACTTAATATTATAAAATAAAAATTACAGTTCTTACGCTTTTTAACTTTATTCAAATATTTATACGTTTCTTTCAGTAATACATCACACGTAGTACCTGAAATGGAATCACCACAAATATACTCAACATGTTGCTCGAGCATTCTTTCCTTACGTTATTACAATAAGAATAATTCGCTCGTGTGTATCGGAACGGTGGACAATTTGTAATATATTAAATTAAAGTTGAAGAAAGGATTAAATGCGATATATTTGTATGTTTACGTCTTTTATTATTTTCCCTTGTAAACTTTGGTACACTCATTACAAGCTTCTAATACTGTAGTGCTGCAATAGGATAAATTATGATATATCTGCCACGCTTGCATCTACTGACAACGTGATATAATTTACATAAAATCCAAGGAGGAAAAACAATGTATACCACAGTATCGGTCGCCATGTTTGAAAATTTCCAGTTATTCGAAGAGGTTTGGCTGTTCGTATACTGAAACAGAAGGTAAAATACTTTTAAAATATATTCCTTTGTGTTCAGAATTTTATTGAAGACTGGACGCATAAATACCATGATACTAATTGTTTTTCGACTATTCTAGATTCTAAAAGACATGTTGATGCCGATGATAACCGATCTTCGTCTTTCGCATCATCGGTAACGTCACGATTCGTGATATCAATATTGTCGGCTTGGTCATGCCTCAAGAGATTATTGTTCTCTTCACGGGAATTCCTTCTTGATTCAGTCTGTTCGGTGATGTCGCGTAGCTCGACAACGCTACTGGAACTACTGAAATACATATAAAATAGAGTATTTATTTTTTAAAATACAATCTATACGCGTTTTACATGTAATTTCAAATATATGAAAAATTAATGCGCACTCCTTTCGATTTTGTTTGTCGTTTTCCCATCTCATCTCGGAGCACCAGGATGGCCTTCTTATGGTGACTCTACCGGAAGTAGAATTACGTTGCCTGGAACAATCCTAAAGATAACTAAATTAACGTAAACATAATGGGAAATAAATGTTTTATATCTTTTTAGACACAGTACCAAGTACTGCAGTAGATTAAAGTAAGTAAAACTTTGGAATATAATTGTTAATTAATTAATTAATTATATGGTATTTACATATTACCTTTAGTGAGATTGTTGCAATGCTTGCTCTCCTTCTAGCCATCTGCAAAAAATTCAATGAGTAATTTAATCAGTGAAGCAAATTACCGAGTTCAGTTATTTATAATTTTAATTCTCCTTTGTTTTTTTCTTTTTATTAAACGCAATTAATATTATACTATTTTGTTAAGATATAAACTACTCTTCATATTGTTTCATTATCGTTTCCGTTAACACTTTCCATATGTGTAACATTTTAAATGCATTAAAAGACGGAGCTTCTTTAAAAATATCGAAAATCATTTTTGTACCACTGTTCGATTATTTAAAGACGATCCATTTCTGTATCGCGTTGGTTGAAGAGGTGTGTCGTACATCTCCCCCGAGTCTTCTTCGATCACAATGTTGTGCATTGATAAGATTCGCCTGGAAAAGAATATTTTTATGTTTTTATCATTATGATTCTCATTGAATATAAAAACAAAATATTAGAATAATATATTTAATAAAGTTACATCTCACTTGAAGGTTTAACTAACACTCTAAACGTATAAAGTATTTTTTCCTTCATTTTTTCATGAAGATTAAACACTTACTTGATTTCAGCAATTTCCGTGGACAAATTTTCACACCTGGAACGCAGTATTTGAAGATATTTGTCTGCTATACAAATTCCTGGAGAGATTCTCTGTTCTTGGAGAACAGCTCCAAGCGTCTCAGCGGCGGAAGAAATCCTGTATGCACAAGTCTTTACTATGTCTAGCCTGTGGCGTACCCTTTCCACTCTTTCCATTGACTCTCCGTCCGTGTACAACGAATAACGCGATAGATCCTATTATAAATTAATATTATCATATTTATTATAAATCTCATCGTGAATATGAGCTAAGGCTTCAAGGTAGTTTTACATCATGTCTCTTTAGGAGGAATGGTATTTATTGAAGGCAATAATAAACATTGTTATCATTGTAAAATTCATTTACCTCTATCTCTTCCTGTAACTTCTGAATTTCATTTGCAAAGTTTTGTTCCGATAGGTCTCGTTGTCTCCGCGACATCATTACCCTTCGGTGCAAAGTAATCCTATCTGTACCGAGTCCTATTGAAAACGCGATGTATTTGCGCTACAATTCAAAGAAATGAATTAAAAGAATTACGAATCTCCTCTATCATTTTACTATTGTCTTACCTCGATCTCGCTTTCCGATGAAACATGGTTTTCACTGGAACGAAACACAATCGATTAATTCATATGTAATTTAATTCTTCTTTCCCAGAAAAAGAACTTTTATTGGCCGCATATAATATATGTATATTATATATATGTATTTTCTGCAATGTCCTCATTTCATCTCAAAATTGTGCTCATTAAATTATGAGCAATCGATATTTCGTCTCAATTTTTGCACCCACCTGCACATGTTATTGGAATCGTCGAAATTTGTCAGGCCCATACTTTGTAGTCGACTGTCCGTGAAGCTAGGGAAAGCTTGAAATTGGTCTTGCTCGTTGATAGATTCCTCCTGTTTGCTGCAACCGCAATGCCGCCTCGCACGGTGGTATCGCTTGCAATCGCCCTCGGACAAGGATCGTCTTGAAGCGAAGAACCTCTGCGTTTGAATAACATTTAAAGTACATTTTTGAGAATGATCTCGCCTAATTTCTAAGGTATGCGGCTTTTCGGCGATTCCGACTATAAATATCTCATTACGCGATCGAACTTTGAAGAGAGTCTCGGCAGCCATTATTTAGGTTTCCCACTTCCCAGTAATATTAGGTGTACCAATAGGTACATCACTATTTTTACTCTTAATATCATTGTTTGCCACGTAGAAAATGTTCTTTCAAAATGTTCCAAACCACTTCTTTATGAAGTTCGTTTCATTTTTATCCAGGATGCACTATCATCTCATTAAGAAAATAGAGGATTATTTATTGATATACCTAATATATTCTGGACTGTTTGGCTTTCAGAGCAAATATTATTTTGCCTATCGGACGGAAAGGATCGCCGGATGTAGTGCGACCATGTGGTACGGTAATGATTCGGCAACATTGAATATCTATTTGGAATATCTGGCTGTGGCGAAGGTTTTCGTAGTAAATTATAAAATAATTTACCATTTTTCTCTTGCCTCATTTGTAGATTGAGTTAAAAGGGAATAATATAGAAAAGTTTATTTCTTAATTATTATGGATTGCCGATTATTAGATAAATGTTAAAGGTCGGTGTCACAATAACACTTGAAATATAAATAAGAGGATGAAAGGAAACAATTAGATGTAATAGATTTTTAGATTCTAAAACCATTTATGATGCAAGTCCGACACCAAAATTTTTAACTTATATCGCTTGCGAACCCGCCAGTTCAATTGAAACAGGAAGAAAACGGTAAACGGTTCTGTATTTGCAACACAGACTTAACTCAGACTTAAACCTGACCTTCAACATTACCAGACACTCTAAACATCGTGTCATACTGCGATACGCAAATAAAAATTGTGTAAGTTTTATGTTAGTAAACGTTATGCGCACACAACGTTATGCAATGTAACTGAATTTATATCAACACAAAATGAGCCGGACCATATATACTCACTTCAAGAAACTTATTATTATTTTAAACCTATTTTTAAGATCACTAATGTAACTTTGATGTCAGAAAAATAGTTAAACGAAACTAGTGCCACATTATCGACTTACTTCCAGTTGAAATGAAATAAAAACTACATAAACCTGCCAATGTCGTCAACATTGCGATAAAATCAATGTAAACGAATCTTCACTTTTCATATCTTATGGACAATTAATAACTTCAAGCATTATCTGGTATCATCGATTATCCGCGTACAAATGAAACCATCATGTAGACGGCGGCCACACTGACACTCACCATTCTATCACTGTCAAGTTAACGCAATAAACAGCAGCATAAGGATTACCAACTTGTCGCTTCTCTCGATTCAATTGAACAAGGTCTTCCGGTTTTCCTCCGTCGATTGCCTCCGTCGAATCCGGTTTTCCTGGGACTTCACCGATCGAAAAGGACGACGATGGTCGCGAGCGATCGTCGCTTCTCGTCACCTTGATCCTTTCAGAATCGTCGTTTCCTGGGCTCGTTTCAATCGCGTCTTCCTCGCTCTCCGATCCGATCGAGCTATCCTCGTGGCTCGACATTTCGGTACCGACTGCCATGTATTTCCCGCGACCGGCACCCGATACGTCCACAAACGCCCGCGGACACGTCGGATCTTTGATCTTGACCAGACCTGCGAACGAGAGGAATAGGCATCTCGATAAATATACAATTATCATATTTTTAGTTTTGCAGAATTCTCACAAAATTCACCATCGCTCGCGGCATCCGCTTGTTGATCCTGTTCGGACCCGAAATTCTTCTTCTCCCACCCGCCATTTTCTGGACTCGCACCGAACGGCGCCGCGGCCTCGGTAGGGAATTGAAAATGGTTGCCTTCCGCGGAGACTGCGACTTTATCGTCGACGCTCTGATCGAAAATAGCAATGATTAACAACCGAAAAATTAGATATTTTTAACTCTTAACGGCTCCGCAGGAGCTTCTAATTTGAAGCTTGGAGAAATTTGTAGGTTGAAGTTGTTTGTGGTACTTGTAAATGTCTTTTTTTGTTCCTTTTGGTTTGGGCGTGCTTCTATATTCAAGTTTTGAGAAATCTATAGATAGAAGTCGTTTAATTACTTGTAAATGTTTCTATTTTGTAGTCTTTGGCCTGCGTGTGCTTTTAGTTTTAAATGCTGAGAAGTCTACAATATAGATAGAAATCGTTTATATTGCTTATGTCTTTTTTACGCTCTCTTTCTAGCGCAAAATAGATGTTTTATTATTACTTATTTACATTCACTTCAATCATTCATTAAAAATTCCACCGACTATAAAAAACAGCTGGCTCTAAATCTAAGAGTTCTCAAACGAAAGTGTTTTCGCAGCCATTGGCAGCGACGTTTCAAGGTAAGTAATTTGATTTACCGGCCCGACGAAGATTCGGTTTACTGTGAAAATAAAGCTCCGACCTAAATACTCTTCCGAGAGAACATGAGCCGTTAAAAGTCAATTCTCTCTGTACTTGTACCATTTCGACCGAAGCTTACTTTTGGCCCATTATTTTCGTTGTCCTTCAATTCAACATGTTTTGCACTTGAAATCTCGGCAACGATCGTGTGATTATCGACGACGCTCTCTTTGAGTTGCGGCAGCTTCTGCGCCATCACGGGTGATTTCTTTGTCGGTGAACGTTGCGGATCACTCGAGGAAACTTCGCGGAAACAACCGGGCGACGAACAGCTGAGGAATTTACTGGTCTCGATTAACGATCGGCAATTGACGAAACCTGTCTTGCAAAGACTCGTTTCTTGATGATTTTCTTTTTTCTTCGGTCCTTCATCTTGAACTTCAAGACGCACTGAAGGACTGCTCGACGCTCGACGGAATTCGAGCGTGTTTTCCTGATCCTTCGCTTCGATTACGTCGAATGATCGATAGAATACTGAGAGCTTCCGTTTCGGGACATTCAGCAAACTGGCTTCGTTGTTCGCAGAATTGTTGTTCAATTTCAAATGTTGGTGCTCGTTAGACTGATGGTTCGATGACTGGAGCAGTTGACAGTCCGCCGTTCGCACAGTGGACCCGTCCATTTGATAGTCCACAGCTTAATTCGTGATTATAGCTTGCTACAATACTTCCTTGGATTTGCTAATTTTCATCTATACAAATGATAAAATATTTAAATGTATTTAGACATTTCTAACGTTGTGATCGAAACGCGCGACGCATTGTGATAATCTTTCAAATCAAGAACTTCAAGAACGCTTCAATTTGACGGATCTTGAATTTTATAAATATTACTTGGCAAACGTTTATTTCTGTTTTTCTGTTTATTGTCTATTTTTCAATCCCTAATTTCCAAGATCTAAACGAACGAACATTAATTTTTCTGAGATCAATAGAGTAAACCGTACAAATAACGTCCGGAAATCAACTATTAATTGCCATTTTTTTCTATACCTTTAATTATATTTCATATTAATTCGTTTATTGAGAAAGCTGAATAATACAATTTTAAACTAAAAACATAAGCAAAATTCTGGTAGCTATCGTCTAATTAGGAAATCATTCTTTTAGTTCGCGAGTGTCTTGAGTCTATGGACAGAACGAGTCAATGATGAATCGGACGCACGAACCGCGTTCTTCATATGCAAGTTCACGACGAACCATCCATGAGCGTTCGACGCGGTTGGTTTAACGTGAAACAGATTATTATGTAACAGTGCAGGGTACTCGACGATAACTCGGGACGTGGACGATAATGTTTGTGACACGCCGTCAAATCAACGAAACCATTTTAATTAACCGAATCGCGCGCTCGTTTCCAGCCGCGTTTTCTTCGTACGCATAAACAATCCGCATACATTACACTGACCGATTAATTAGAGCTGCCAATGTACTCAATTTAGCGCTACGATCATATCATTGAAGCAATAAATTGGCTTGTCCTTGCCACGAATCGTAAACGTTCACGGCACATTAAAACAGCCCGCACATGTGTTTCTTGATCGTCGCGTTAATTCATTAAGACATAAAAATCTTCAGCTGCCCCCGGTGAACCAGTACGAATTAATTGATTATTATATCCAACGCATATCCTTCTGGCAGATTAGAGACGCGAACAACGCCGAATGAGATTAATTGATAGTTTCAATTGAGACATGATAAGTTCTTAGTAATTGCATCGTTTTTTATGTAATTAACCATTAAACGACGGAACGGAATCAATTCATTCTTTATAACAGAAGATTGTGAAGAATGTAATTCTAACATTTGATTGAAATTTTGTGATAAATTTAGAACAGTTTTCTTGGGGGATTTTTTTCTGCAAAGTTACGATGCTTAGCTAAGCTAAGTACACTTATTACACTTGCATTTGCGTTTGCTATTGATTCTGCATATTTGTAAGTTGTGCAAGCGTGCAATATATGACTGAACTAGGAATGAGGGAAAGAGAATTAATGATCTTATTTTATTCTTCATTTTGTAATGTTTCGGGAAAATAATTTGTTAGAATAGTATATCGTAAACGATAACAATGACAACTTTGCGTGGTGTAGTTTACGTGGAACAGAAATGACGAGTTAATTTGCGTTCCGTAGTTAATGACTGAGGCATAGCGTGCGGACTACTTACACGAACGTTAGAATGAACGAAAAAATCTTCATGCTGTGAAACTAAATAATTTTCATTGTTTACAATGGTAGCCACAGAAGGCTTAAGAAATCAATTCAATTAGAATCAATAATCAAATTTTTTAATTCATTTTTTGCATTTTCTTTTTTTCCTGCGAGTTTTAAGAAATCTAGAAAATAAATTTCTATTTTATTCTTCTTCGCATAAATTGAATGCATTCTATAGTTCTTACAGTACTGAATTTCGCGAATTTGAAAAATATAGAAAATGAGAAACATGTACAGGAAATTTTATATTTCATTTCCTCAACACTTTGTTTGAAGAATTCATTTTCTAAAACCACATCGCTAATATGCAAACTTGCCTATCTTCCTTTTAGATAGCGTGCAATTAACGATCAGTCAAGTATATAAATATGATACAGTAGAATGAATCAAGTTGTCATTAGAACCAGTGACGGAAATGTTAATTGCGTGGATAATGATGCCGTTTATTATGAACTATAAATTAAATGGTATTCGATAAACCGATAAATTGAGTATAATAAACGAATTAATTGAGCTGTCAGAAATATTAATTGATTAACGAAAATATTGTTTCCAGTTTATAATATACAGTACAAATTATCCAGAGATACAAACAATTGTGATAAATTGCAATTATTATGTGTTTGTTCATTAACAGTGTGGAGATATTCCAAAATCCAATTACGATTCGAATTTAAGCGTTCGTAAAATCCGATTATTGTCGATTGCGTTGCAAAGGTTTATTTGACTATAAATATTAAGGCATAAGGAGGAATAATTGTTATTAGTATATTTATGTACTATATTTGAGCTTATTTACTAATAGTAACGATTATTGTTCAACAACCTACGTTATTATTTACAAAAAAAAGAGAAGAATTACTTTAGCAGCAAAAAGTAATTTTTAAACAAACGTAAGTATATCCTGCGAAGTTTTAAATCTGATTTTCTGGGAAACGAGCTTTCAAATGAAAATCTGTTATTTTCTATTTTTTACTTATTTTTTCACGTAGAATTACTGTTTTCTTGACTGTACAATCAATTGCAGATTACCGTGGACATATAATAGAGTACCTGTAATTGTACACGCGATGCAATAAAGATTGGTTCATGCATCAAAATGATTCTAATGCACCTCTGCCATTTAATGGCAGACTGCAAACAGAACGGATGATGATGGTTAGAACACGTTGCGTGTACTTGACCGAAACGAGGAATCCGGACAAATATAACGATATTAAATTTTTCTAAGAATTCACGGCCACTTTTACACACCTTTAAAGAGAGACATACCAGCATAAAACTCAAGCGTCTATTTATGTCTTTTTCACTAGAAAAATACAGATTATTCTTTAAACAATTGAAGAAATATTTTTGATTGGTAGTTATCTCACGTGCTTGTTACTCAGTTTCGTTATATTTTCCAAAGACTGTACAAAAGTAGTCTAAAATTAGTGCGGAGGATTGTATAAAATATGTTTATATTAATTTTAATATATTTATATTATATTGATGGTGTAAAATATATTTTGTTAATAAATGAAATAATTTACTAAGAAAAGAATAGTGGACAAAGGTCACGAGACGGAAATCGATGGATAATGTTATTTCGCAAATAAATCCTTTACTGATTATTATGAAAAGGTAACAATTTATTTTCACTACCCCACAAAGTAAAATAGATAAGAGCGTAGATCACTCCAATCTATTTCAACACAATAAGAAGAGGTTAAGGTCATAATAATAATAAACTCCATTGGGAGCATTTTTCCTTATTAACGCGTGAAAGGTCACAAGATTTTATTTTCGTTCACCAGGTATCCGTTACTAACTATAGTAAAATACTCCAGGAAAATTACCAGACATATTTATCAAAGACGTTGCCGATGGTAATTATAGATACATTAATCTCAAGAATCTTTTGCTACCATTATTCACTCTCCATTGTCAGGCAACAAAATTATAGGCTTCAAAGAAAATTCGTCAGAAATAATGCACTATCTCTTTCGACAACTTTTCAGTTGCTATAGTTTACTACATTCAATAAATGTTCTAAATAAATTATCGAATAAATGAAATTAAAAAGAATTGATTTCCTAAATGTAATTTCATACCTTATAACTTTAATTGGCCATATATATGGGATTAATTCCATTTTTTTCGCATAAAGTACTGGATTATGCCGTCACTAATATATGACGTTGGTAATAAACGCGTTAAGTATTAATTCGTTGATTGCCATCATGATCAGCGATGACCGGAGTTTCCAAATCGGTCAAAAACAATTACAATATGATTATTAACATCGAATATAAATATTTAGCAACGTAAGTAACTGGACAACAGTGTAACGTAATAACTGTGATATCAAATCGCGAATAATTCTTTATAATGTCATTTATCTTTGTAACGTATAAACCGCTCGTTTAATTCAGATTCAATTTTCCAATTACATAAATTTTATAATCATTTTATCTTTCATAATCTTTTATAATCTTTTATCATCCATTCATACAAATTCTATAATCAATTTATTTTTCAATAAACCTCTGATAATCGTCGTAATAGTCAACGCGTTAATACTAAAACTACCGTACCTCAAAATAATAGCTTTTAGTTTTCTTATATTACAATTATTGACATCTTAAAAGTGCCAACTATTCGAAATCATTTTAAAGATAAATAATTTCACTTAACACGTTCGCTACCAGCGTTTATTTCGCTGACGCTCTCCTCAATTATAATATTTTCTTCAACCCATAAATCTTCTAAATAAAATATTAGAAAAATGAAACTGAAATGAGTCATTGAGTTCCTAAATATAATGTCGTAATTCATAATTTTTAATAACAATATCTATAGGATTCATTTCATTTTCATTATTTAAAAGATAGGATTACGATCTACGATAAATCACGATACAAATATGTGACGCAGCGAACGTGTTAAATACTACAACAAATATCTAAAGAAATCGAAAAAACTGCATTATTACAATCTTTATAAGGATTACATATCAGCCCCAATAAATGCTCGGTAGTTCTACTGTAAACGAACACCGAATAGATTCGATCAGGCACCGCGGATCCCGTCGCGGGACCAACGGAAAACTGTATCGGTCAACTTTCACCGATCGCACTGGTGTATCCTGGGAATCCCGCGTTTCTAGAATTCTGACTCACTACCGTCTCCCCGGAGAAACCCGGGGACGGTTTCATCGGCGGATTGTTATTGAAAAATGATGTGCCCTTACCTACAACCATAGGGGATGCGCGAAGGAGCTGGCGCTGCAGCGCTTACAAGGTAAACAAGCACATCGTTAATGACGATTAGGAAACCGTCGCGATCTACCCCGCGTTTCGCGAGTATTCTGTTTCGTTCGTTTGCTGACTGGCGAAAAGTTTAGCCAGAAACTGAGAGGGAAAAGGAAAATAAGAAAAAGAAACTTCCGCGAAGAAGAAACTGAATACACGACTAGCTCGAACGCCGCGGGCAGACTGAATGCGAACGCGTACAATGCGCTGTCTCTTTTCCACTCTCACTCTCTTTCTCTTTCTCTCCCTCTCTATCGGTTGTTATTCCTCCTGCTCTCTCTTATTTCCATACGCGTGCCTCTCTCGCTCAGCCACCTTCCGTTCCATCCCACGCTCGCAGTTCTTTTCCTCTTTCAAGAGGTTCCCGCTCTTTTCAATCCAACCTGAAATGTTTTGTATATTAAAATGTTTGTGAATCACGGATTACGCACGACACACGTCGCGACGAGGATTATTGCGAGGGGAGGGGGTTTCGTGTGCTTTCTTCTTCATTTATTTGAAAGATATAACATTTTTTAGCTTAAAAATCATTGTAACATCGAGTGTTCCTTCTTTTTTTGAGGTTTACAGATAGCGATAGAAGTATTCAAACGTTACGGATGCTTAGATACAAGAAATGTTCCACAATTTACGTATTGTTAAGTATTTGTTCAATTCTATTGCATGTATATGAATGCAACTTGTTTAAATAAACAGCTGTATATGATGTACAATTTTTGTAATGGTCATTTATTTCTTACGATACTGTTCAAATAGTTTCATTATTGACTATATGTAGTTTCTTGGAAAACTTTCTCCAACGTAACAAGATATACTGTGCGTTTTTTGTCTGTTTGAAAAGTGAAAAAGTCTGAGAGGGTTACCAGAAATTTGGTATATTTTACCCTCAAGGAATATCGTTGTTTATATTTGGATGTGTATCGCAAACGGTGCACAGATCTATGCTAGATTAAACGGGACAGGAAAATCGGGAGGTCGAAATCGCGCTTGGAAATAGACGATATTAAGTAATGCAACAGTCTGCGTCAGAATGGGTACGAGCGCGCAGCAAAGGAGTCATCAAAGTGCTCAATTCGTACTCAAAGCAATTACGAGCGTAAGGAAACGAGCGTAAGGCGATTTCCAGCGTATCACTTAGAATCTTAGTTATTTATATTCGCGTGCATTTTGAAGAAAGTATTTGGGCCAATGTCGTACAGACATGAACCTCGATATTCTATTTTTATGGGGAACCCTGGGCCGAATTATCGGGACATTTAGCCAACGAAACATCAGTGTATATTACAAACGAGCGAACGAGCATCAATTCCTTACTGTGCTAATTGTACAGTATGAAACGGTATCATTTCAAATGAAAAACACATATTCAAGCAACCGTTTAATTCAGTTAATTATTCAATCGTAAAGAAGTAATTCCCATGTACTCATTCCATTTGTTATTCATTATTATTAGTCATTCATTAAACTCGAATGAATATTAGCATAAAGTCTGATTCTGCGAATTGATGCGATCGAGATTTGTGAGACGGGGAACCTCGAATGATGTGGCAGTCGTTAAATCAAACATATGATTCCTTAGAAAACTATGATTGAGTACCGCTAACAGACTAGGCTAAACATTTCCTCCCTTTTTTTATGAACCGTCGAAGAGAACTCAATGGCGGGAATCAGTGAAAACGTTTTCGCTGAACAGCGCAGCATTTTATCACAAAAGTGTAGAAGTATTTATCGTTCACGGTCATCTGACGATGACCCGGCTTCCTATTTTGCGCGCCAACCTTACATTTTCCTCTTTATACAGTTAAACTTTTTATGCTCGAGATAGACGAGAGATACTTCGTCGAATTTTATCGGGTCGGAGGATCTGCAGCAGCGAAGTCGAACGTTTTTAGTGGTGGATGAACATCAATTTCCGTGAAGTCTTCAAACAGGAAAAACTTAAATCGTAACACAAGGAAAATTCCTGGAAACAGGGATGTAGAATTGAATTAATTTTATGTATGCAAAGTTAATACTTTGATGGTCACATTTTCTATCAAAATACTAAAACGTCTCCTATCTTTTAACACTATAATTACCAAGTAGTTCCTATTAGTACTAGTTACTACTAGTTGTTACTGTTTATAATTTTCTTATACAAACTATAAGAGTCCGTTTACTACAATTTCGAAACAATTCATTTAATAATTTCTCAGTAAATCATTTGCATTTTTCTGATCCTTTTAAAGAAAGAATTCTGAAATGGGTCATTTCGACCGATATAGTAGTTATAACGTTAATATTTGATTTTTGTCACAGTGAAATGTAAGAAGAATATTATTTTCTCCTTATTAAATTAAAGAATCTGATGAAACAGAAGATTGTTTTGTTCAACGACGAGTGCAATGAGTGATATGATAATTTTTATGTAACTAGTGTCAGAATTTTCTTGCGTTCCGTGTCCATTAAGCCACCGTTATTTATTCTCTTCCGCAAGGTGTCGCGTGGGATCGATCGATCGGACATCCACGGAACAATATTTCGTTCGTTGCTTGCGTCAACATCTATTCCAGGAGACTCACAATTTTCGTTAGCTTGTCATTGTGTAAGAACTTCATCCGAGATCAAGTTTCGCGTGATCTGAGATTAGTGCGTCAATTATTCTAGTTAATAGTACAATCACCATCGAATTAATGTCGATTACCGGCCGCCGTGACATTTCACCTTAAAGCAGCGTTAATGAATCTCAATAGCGACGTTGGTAACAATTCAGAACAACAGGGTTTTTTAAGCGAACCTGCTATTCTATTTTCTGTAACAGTTGTCTCGTTTAGATTGTATTTATGAACGATAAACGAATAGTTTAAAGAAGAGTATGTAGGAAAACGTAATTTGAAACGACCCTAGTGAAAGTCAAGTGCATTTCAAATATTGACCTAGAAATTTATTGCAAAAATGCAAATTTCAAATATTATCCGAGCATATTCATAAATTCTTATTTCATGGAAGGTCAGTGGTTGTTTTTCGTTTTTTCTTTTAACAATAGAAATTTACATTTAGATACATAGTTTTACTAATATTTTCATAAACATTAAGTTTGGAAAATATTTTATCACTCCTATGGTTCACGGTTTAGATAAGACGAGAAAAGAAAATACCCTTGTTTTACCGTTTTTTTTTTATAATTACGTTTCTATATTTTCCGTAGTTACATTTTAATTAACTTATGACTGTTCAATATTTATACACAATACAATAGTACACTTAACTTAAAAAATGAATTATTAATTCTCTGTAGAACAGTGCGATGCAAAGACGACGATAGTAGGCCGGATCAACGGAGGTATAACGAGTTACCATTATAGAAATTATTCAAATGGGAAGTATTTGATGATACAGATTATGTGTATTTAATCAAATTTCAGTGAAACAAGAAGAAAATATGGATTGCGTGTGAGAGAGATGACAGAGTTCGTGACGATTTTCAAAAATATTTGGATAATTGAACGAAATTAAAGCATTCGCGACCGCATACAATACCCTAAAATCTACAGCTGAATATTGCAGGGGCCTGTTATTCAAATAAGTGCGAATATAAAAAATATATAACAGAACTGTGTTGTCAATATTTAGCTACAGCTTTTGAAGTGATTTAATATCAAATGATATACATTATTTCCTAAAAAAAATAAAACATGACGTAGGTCTACGTCACTAGTATTCACCTGAAGAATTTAATATGATGTAGGATTTCGTATCAGCATTCTTCTGAACAAATTGTAAATAATGTAGGTCTACGTTATCGATATTCTTCTAAAAAAATGTCAAATGACCTGGAACTCTTCATTATCAATATTCAACCAAAGAATTTATAATTACGTAAAACTACGTTACCGGTATCGAATTTGTTAACCACTTAACTGCGTTTGACGTGCATACATGTCATTTCAAAGCTTGGAATGGAACTAATTCTTAAACGATGAATTCTTTATTTTTTCAAGTAAACATGTAACTCTTCTTTGTTTTGTTTCGGGTTTTCATTAAAATATACCCTAGGTGCATCCGTCCTGCGTTTAACGAGTATCCACTTCATTTTTTGAATTCATTGCGTATGAACTAAAGATTTTTGAAACTAAATTCCACAGTTAATAAGTTGTACAGTTACATTTGGCCCACCAATTCCATCTGTAAATAGAAGGGCTTAGTATAAGATTACACGTCATTTTAATACATATTAGTACTGGTCCAGCTAGATGAAGGCGTTAAAATCCGGTTTTCGACAAGTGAAAACGTGTCCACTAAATTACGCCGCACGAGGCGGCAACTAGTTTCGCGTCACGTCTCGTCGCATCGCCTCTTACGTGGTTTCTTCAGCGACCGGGGAGAGAACGAAGCTGACGAGCGTGAATCTTTCTGCGAGTCTCTTTCCCTTGGTCAACTGATTCATCGCGTCACTTCGTCGATTCCCCGAGCCGATCAGTTTAGTCTTGATCTGCGCGTCACGCGGATTGCTTTATCGGGTGTCGGACGTAGCTGATCGCGTCCCATCTTTCGTCATGGCTGTCACTGTCACCGAGATCTGCAGCTTCATTCTTTTCATCGTATTGTCACAACTGTTCGGTGGCTCGTTGTCGAATTTCAGCACCGAGAAGGAACTGCATGGTAAACCATTGAACCGGTCGCTCGCCGCACGGTATGTAGTCCGTTTCGGCAATGCAGCCGGATAAAAGTCCCAATTGATAAGTAACTCATTAGAACGAAAGAAATGCACCCTTTTTTAAAGAAATTATATGTAATATATAATAATATTAATAACTTTATTGAACGGTTTAATTAATTTAATTTAATAAAAAAGTATAAGTAAATGTTAGCTCATATTAAAACTTTTTACTTTATTATTTCCATATTTATGTTTAAAGAAAGATTATGAAATTATGCAAAATTGCAAACATTTGCAGTGAAAATTTCTTGGTATATTTTCTGTAAAACCAAATAAACAAGACAACACAAGAATTCTAGGTTCCACGAGGTTCCTGAATTTTTACAGATTTTTCAAGGTGGAAATATCGAAATAACTAGAAGATAGTTCACGACTATACCTTGAAAACTCCGTAGAAATTCAGAAACCACATGGGACCAGATAATTTTTATCTTAGATTGTTCATTGGGCTTTATAGAAAAGATATTAACAAATTTTAGCATTGCTTAATCACAAATATATAAAAAAATATAATTTTTCTTCCCTATCTCTTATTTATTACAATTTTTTTACTTCGGAACTTTTGTCCGATTGGGTTGCTGACAGGGACTATTGTGCGTCGCCAGGATCATACTCGATCATTCTCGATGAACCGGTTTTCATCGCTGACATCTTTCTTTTGACTTTTCTTCGCGTTTCTTTCCACGAAGATGTTTGTTTCTCCGCGACGAAAGGAATCGTAATCCACCGGAGCCATCCTTTTATTCCGCCGGTGCAGACGTACGATAAGCTTGCCCCCCTCCAGCGTTTAGCGTTAGGTGGACGCCGGGAATCCATGGATCCTGGCCTACGCGAGCTTTTGACGTCACCCTGTGACATTGAGGTTTCCCGATCTTTCCTTGGACAAGGAGTAATTGATACAAGTGTAATGCGTCTACGAGAAACTTGATTTTTGTTGTTCTTTGATGTCTAGTGCTATGTTCATGAAAACTTCCGTTTTCTCGGGTAGGACCCTCTGTGAAATTTGTCGCTAATTCGACAGTGGAATATCACACGAAATAATGGAAGAGTGGGAGTAGCCTGTTTAGGTGGTTTTCCATTCGTTTGCCTGTTTGCGCAATTCATTGGAAGTTCAGAATATGTGAAATCATTTCGACATCCGATGGGGAATTCTCTTGATTCATCGATCTTGTTTCTATTTGTGAGACCTAAATCTTTTGAAATACAATTAGGTCGCAATATTGAGGAATTTTTACTGATAGAGCCAAACTAATAGGAATTACTGCTTTGTGTCCACGTTATCTATGAATTATGGTGAAAGAGAGACTTTTTATGTTCGTTACGGGGTGGTGATTGTTTCTTCGTATTTTTTAGAGGGTAGTCAGTGCACGGTTGAAAATGGTACTACGGGTGTTTGCAAGAAGCTACATGATTGTCCATCGAGGCTGAAAGAAGTGCAAGAAGGCAGGAGATCCTGGGATTCCACGGGTAGATGCGGGTTTGACGGCTTCATCGAGATCGTCTGCTGTCCAGTTCCGTCCAATTTCACTGAAAAGTTCAACGATGGGACCAAGAGACCTGCCGAAGTCGGTACGTCATTACTGAGACACGAATGTTTATGCATAATTAGATTTTCAAAGGAAAGTTAATTAGGAATAAGATAAAAGCAAGCAATTTGTTAACAGCAGGTCGTTAATGCGATGCGATACTTATGCAGTTTTGTATCTATGGAAATTAGTTTACAAAAACGAAAACGAAACGGAAACGTATTTTTCTTGTTGATGTTTTGATGCAATTAAAACCAGCAAAATTTTTCATAAAGTTTATGGTAGAAACCTCTATAGTACAATCTTTATGTTGAAATAAAATATATGAATTAAAATAATGGAAGAGTAAGAATAAGTGTCTTAGATGATTTTTTAGTCTTTATTTACGTTTTTATTTTTTGTTTACATTTTTTGCAATGATATGTTTTGACACGAAGTGAAGTTTAGAAGTCCAATAACTGTTTTTTCTGGCATAAAAATAATCGAGGAAATTAATATTCTGGTAACGAGACGGTACAGTATCAATTATGACATAATTGCGTCGATTATATGGCGCAAAGAAATTTACGCGAGCGTATGAGTCACCAATATCTGTACAGAAAACAAGTGCATTACATTCTATTTAAATCGTGTAGTATACGAAAGTTTCGAATTATTTATCAGACGTTGTTTTTTGATTGAAATTCGTGTTTTGCTTTGCTAACTTGTAAACGCTGGCAAACACAAGAATCGATACGACTTTTATCATATGTTACAGTATTACATTACTTAGTACTCCATTTTTAGCATTTCTAGTTTAATAAGGTTACAAGTAAACTACGAATGGTCATATCAATTTATATTCTTTCTCTTCTTGCCTGCTAATTTTAACGATTACTTTAAGCACACGTGTTTTCGACCTTTAGCAATGTAACAAAAATGAAAAATGGTTTCTAAATATGCTGTTTACACGAATCAATTAATTATTTTAAATTTTGAATTTTGTTGAATGAATAAAACATGATGAATTAAATTCAAATTTTCGAAGCATCTTCAAGGTTACATTTTGATTAAACTATTTAATTCACAAGGTTATCGATTATTTAAATAACAAGTTTACCTGTCTTCGTCATCGAGTCGCGAAATTCTTACTGATCATACGATATCGATAACAGACGATTTACAGGCTTTTGATCTCAACTCGTGGACCTTGTAGATTCCATGTTGATAATAACCAGAAAAAGAAATAGGTAGGCAAGGTTGCAAGTTGTATACGGTCTTCAGTACCATCTTAAAACAATAAGAAGAAATTTGCATTGAACACAAAATTCGGAGGCTCGTCGGCATGCTTCATAGTTTCATATTTCTTATTTTAATCAAATTTTTTTTCTAGAAATCTTGTATTTTGTACGAACATTTAACATTTCATTATCTTATTAAATTATTATTAAAAAAGTCAGATTTCATTGTTAATATTTTGTTAACCTATCATAGAATTCTTATCCAAACTGACAGATTTTTGAAACTGTTTGTATCGTGAATGTTTACACTTTAATGTTCATGTCTCTTCTTCCTTTTATTTTCTTAGTTTCCGCGATTGCATAACAACGTTGCTTTTAGTTGTAACGTTACGTTACCAGATGAAATCATAAAACAACAGATAAATCATTCGAAAATAATTTATCCGTTCATTTAAAATTTGTTTTTTACAGGTCTTTGTTTTCAAAACATTCGTTTTTAGTTTCATTGGAGTATTTGTTCGTCGATTAGATTTCTTACTATTTTAACTGAACTTAACGACAATAACAATAACAACGAATAACCGTTAATATGAATAAATATCTACGATAAAAATAGTATCTGTAAGTCAGTCATTTTCGAATATAACACTTTTATTGCGAGGATACAGGGTAAACAAAGCCGGACCATGTTTTTCGAAACATCCTGATATAGGAATAAAATTAGTCACGAAAAATATGCTTAGTTTTATTAGACGTGCACAATTGTCATTTCATATGTAGACATACGGAGGAAAGATCAAACATTTAAATTTTAAATAGAGCATGCAAATCGGACCCCATCACAGATGATATATGCATTTTTGCTGTTACCATATATTATTAAAATATTCCTTGCAACCCGCTGTCCTACTTTACATTCAAATAACGTATACTGGTTTTACAATGGATAGTACACTGGTTTGAACGTTTCCAAAAACACAACGAAATTCTAAAATTATTTCTTTAGAACAGTAATAATCAGACAGATGAAAACAGTCAATAAATTGTCCTCGAATGATTTAGTTACTAAATATTTTCTTAGATAGAACGATAAACAATACAGCATTTTTGTTACATAAAGAATTTACATCGAAGAAAGTATAAAGTCCTGGTTTCCTAAAAATGGTTTACCATGACAAATCTGATATTCCTCAACAGTCTCGATTTATATTTCTTAAAATAGAAGAACACGAGATTCCTTGAATTTAAATGATATCGTTATCATACATTATAAAGAAAACAATTGGTTACTTACTTCCTAAATAGTAACGTGATATGTGATATAAATAGTATTTTAATAAAATGCAATTATACTGTAATAATAATGTAACATAAAGTAACACATACAAATATAAAACATCAGAATGTAAACATTTATGGTAATAGTAACAGTGGATCAATGGTAAAGGTTTATTCTTTGAATTGTGCCTTATAATATGATTTTCAGCTTGCGAGGAATACACAAACACATTGTCGTATCACATATTCGATGGCATAGCGGCGAAATCCAAAGACTTTCCGTACGTGGTTGCACTGGGATATAAAAACGAAAATCCCGAAGAAGGTCCACCAATCAAATACACCTGTGGGGGTAGCCTGATTTCTTTTGAGCACGTTTTAACTGCAGCGCATTGTGTACACAATATAAATAAAAGAGTTCCCGTTGAAGTAAGTGCGAAACAATTCTTTAAAGACAGTTATGCACAAACGTAAATAACTCCGTACTCCAATTGTACTGCAATAGAATATCTTGTTTATTATATTAGTAAAGTGATTTCTCTTTCAATAAGAAAGCTATCCAATTAAGACTATAAAGGTTATTAACTCCTTGACCTACAATATCGTGTCAGACTCGTGACGAAAATTTTAAATTGATTTCGAGAAACCTGAGTATTAGTTATTTGTTATTATTTTTTTTTATTGTTATATTATTAATTTTTATCCTTCGTAGAGTAAACGTCGATATAATAAGCAACAAAATTTGTTCTTTTCCTAATAAATTATTAAGGATAAAGTAGTTGCATCGATCATAGTTAAGAAATAAATCGTAGGGTAAGGGGTTAAGAAAATTATTTAATATGTTAAATATAATTTAATTATTCATTGACGAAATGAAACAATGATTGAAGAATAAAACTTAGAATACAATTTGGAAACAAATATTGTTCTCTGGATTCCCTGTGACCCAGTATTGTATAATAAAGTTAAGATAATTTTCTTGCAGCAATTGTATCCATGGTAATATAATAATTGTCAAAAGGAATGGAATGTTTAGATTTGTTGCATCATTATAGGTAAGATTGGGCAACGAAGACCTAACCAGCGACGACGATAATGTACAACGTATCCCCATTAGCGATATAATGTACCATCCGGATTATGCACTCAATATAAATTATAACGATGTGGCCGTTTTAAAATTAAAACAAAAGGTACAGGCCTCAACTTCAGTTAAACCTATCTGCCTTCAAACTAAATCCTTAGCTACCGTGAATATAACATCGAATACGTCTTTCATAGTGCTTGGATGGGGTTTGACGAGCTTTGATAGCTCTACATCTAATAAGCTGATGAGAACACCAAGTATCAGGTATAATTCATTTTCCATTATCATTAATAATCATCGATGGACTATACACTGTTACTCGAAAATAGATTACTTACGAATCTTATTTTTCCTTAAAAACTCATAAAGACTTTTACTTTTCATTTGATAAAATTTTCATCACTTTTGTCTGGTTCGGAATAACCGAAGATTAGTAAAATCTTGATTTACCACGACTAATATATAAAATTCTGTTATCTATATAAGTTTTAATAACATTATTATTAATAATATTTAATAATATTTAATTCTAATCTATATTATTTATTCCATATTATAATATACTCCATGTAAATTCTAGATGTATATTATTATCTGTAATATATATCTGCATATTTATTGTAAATTCTATTTTCGTTCATTTTCAGTATCGTAGACAGAGAAGAATGCTCCAAGTATTACGAAGGATTTCGCAAATTGCCTCGCGGCTTCGACGACAGCATATTGTGTGCGATTGACAGAAACGAGAGTAGAAGATCCGATGCGTGTCTAGGAGACAGTGGCGGGCCATTGTTAATGATATCTGAAAACAGCGAAAGCGTTATCGGGATTACAGCTTTCAGTCAATCATGTGGCACGTCGGTCCCAGGCGTCTACATGGCTGTGCATTCGTTCTTAGATTGGATCGAGGAGCACGTTTGGCCTGTCGACAATACATTGAAAACGAACGTATTTAATGTATCCTTCTCTTTGTCGGTAAAAACCGTTAATCCATAAGCATGACAAGGAAAATAGCCGTGAACGCGATCAAATTTGGACTCAAGCAAAATTGTCGGTACTTGCCTGTAAAATGAACAACGATGAGATTAACAAAACCATGAAGTGATTGCTGATAAATTTGCATCGGTTGACAAATGAATTTTATAATTTTACCACGATGAGAATTTGCCAGCGATGATAATGCGATAGTGCGTATATAAATGTGATACGATTTTTACTTAGTATGTAAATGTGATACATCTCTCGATCGAGATCATTCCCTTTCTCACGCACCGGATCATCGAGAATCAACTGAACGACACGCGTAAACATTAACAAAACCCCTTTTTATTCATTCACATTCTGTACAAATGTATCTTACATAAAGTCAACGATGTCCATTGTGATTATGTAATAGACGGTGATCTACAGTTAAACATCGATTCCGAATACTTTGTTCAAGCGAAGCACAATTGAATGCATTCCTACGATAAAATTAAGTAGAATAAAGGAAACATCGTACAGTCCATCGTCTTTGTATTACTATATCTTCTTCTTCTTCTTCTTTTTCTTCAACAACTCGTACGAGCCCTTAAGATGAGAAACTTTCGAAAGTATCCGATCGTTTCATAATTAGTGCCATTTTCAGATTAACTTTTATCATATTCTACATAATGACTTTTTAAGTACTGATATATTGACTGCTCATATAATATTGCACTATGATGCATCTGTAGCATTTAAGATGGAAAAAGGAACGATACTGTTTATGGAACGATCTGATACATGTCTAGTAGGTCTAAAAAGTTCCTAAAAAGCTTTCATTATCAGAGAAAGAGTAACATTTTTGTTATTTACACATTAGTTTCTGCAAAATATGTTCCCATATAGCTGTGTACATTCTGAACAATAATAAAATAATAGATAACATTTCAAGAGATTATTTTTCGCACCTTTATCAAGTATTTTGTCAAGACTTGACCATTGTAGGAAACTTTATAACTATGGTTACGCAAGATGACAATTTTCTAACTAGCATTGTCACAAGAGATTAAAGATAGCGTCTTTCGTGTAAGGTACAAGCGAAACAACAAGTGTGTTAATAAATGTTAGTATCACTTCCTTGAAGACAGAAGTCAAAACGTGATGAAGCATTCGGAAGTGGTGTTTGAGGTTTTCTTGGGTGAAAATTAGATTTAAAAAGGTGAGTATGTGCTTCGTATTATTGTCAACGTAGTTCACTTTTATTATAACAGTTTTTAAATCTAACGACATTTTGTGAGTTGATTAGTGTAGAGCTTCATAGAAAAATTATTTTGAGTAAAACGCAGTGCAGATAACAACGATATTATTCGTTTTCGTATGATAAAAGAATTTCAGGAACATTCTCGACCTATTATAGATCCCGTATAATAATTGTAAATACCCAAACGTAAAGGAACAACCAACACCAAAATTTATAACGATCTTAAGTAATCCAAGTTGCTTTCCGACAGGTTTCTCTTTTTCTTCATCAGGTGAAGTAGTCGCAGACCACGGACCATTTGTTCGCGTACCATGTGGAGGCAGATTATTATTAATTCTACACATCGGGAATCCTTATTTATTCAACAGAGGATGTACAACGATTATAATACAGCATACATATTTGTACGTAATGCAAGGTAATACTGTTACGATCAGGTGCAGTTGCAAGCATAAACGACGTAGAATCTAGCGAATGAATTCCAAGAAATTTCATTTTCTGACGCGTTCACCTCGAAGAATAAATAGAAAATTTATGGTCAATCGAGTAAATACATTACATACATACAAAGGTAAACTGAGATTTTATTTTATTTTTCTGTTGATGAATGTTTAACTGAGAAACTCAATGCTTGATTGATTTATATTCTTGTAAGTAAATTTGAATATTACATATTGTTTGGTGAAAATTTTGATTCGATCGAATAATGGAATTTAGAAAGAATTTACTGTTTCCAATTTTAATTAGAAACGAATGCGTCCTGCGGTATCGGTTGCACCAATTGAAATTAATTGGGAATCGTTCAATAAAGTTCGCTAACGCCTCAACTCGATAAACCTAAATTTCAAAATTGCATGGTAATAAATTTGAAAAAGTACGAGTTTTATCGATGCAGCTGCAACGAATAATGAAGGTATTCAAACACGGTAGTCATTAGTTAAAAAGTGGAATGTAGTTAGAAAAAAACATGAAAGAATTAATGAAAAGAAGTGTTCACATTGACAGTCGAATTGTACGAGAACAGACCTGGACAATTGAACCACAACATAAAGAGTGATATTTCGAACAGTGAATTATTCCTAATAATTTATGATTTATGTTCCTCCGACCATACTGCGGGATTGATTATACAAACTTATTGCCCAAGGTTGGTAATCAATTCAAAATTAAAACAGAACCTTATGTTATCAAAGTTTAAGCAACAAAATAATTTAAACACAAAAATACCTATCGTTTAATAAGTTAAACTCACAACTCGTTAAAAATAAATTTATAGTAACATAACATCAACAATAATGCTAAACCCTACCCCATTCACCATCGGCAATACTATAGTACTATTGGTTATTACATTCAAATAATTCAATATTCGATAAATCATCTAAATGAAGGTGTTCAAACAATGTCCAGATCTGTCTAAGGATCTACTTGAAAAGAATGTTCTCCGTCCAGAAAGACACATCTGAAGGGATTCATTTCCAAAGCCCGTCGACACGAAACGTTCCCCTAATTTCCTGTTCGAGCCCTGCAATCTCACCCCCATTTCGTGGCTATCGTGTAGAGGGATCTGAGAAGTTCCAGCGCTCTACCGTCAGACGCGGAAGTCTGGTCCTCTTGCAGCGAATTAATGGCTTCCGAGGTCGGCACCTTCTCCGATCGTCTAATCGGGTTAGCAGAATTCTCGGTGGTGGTCCTAAATCTCCGGCTCTTTCTACTTCTGTACGTGGTCACTATCGGTTCAGTGACCAACGGACTAGCGGTAGAACTCTTAGACTCAGTGGTAGCAATCTTGAGACTGGTAGTAGCACTCCTAGGCCTGGTAGCCGCTTTAGGAGACACGCTCAGCTGATTGATCCCTGCCACAATATTCCTAGACTCCTCAGCAGCGAACTCGTTCACGGGCAATCTGAGTAACGCGTTCAGTAGTTCCTCTTTCTCCTTTTGCATAGTCTTGTTCACTGGATCGTTGCAATGACGGACAAGCAACAGGACCAACTGCCTGACGGTTTCATTGTTATCCGCCTGCTTCATGACCCTCATCAAGGTATTGCTGCTGGTAGCATTCAGTTTACCGAAAAGATTCTCCGCGATCTCGTTTTCAGTGGTGTTCAAGTTTGGTACCACGGTGTATGGTAGCAAGGAGGTGACCAGGGTCTCTTGAGGCAGAGTATTAGTAGACGTGACAGAGGATGTTATGGTAGTAGTGATACTAGACCTCGTGGTGATCAGAGGTTTTGGTGTCACTGTGTCCTCGGCAGCTGGAGATGTGGGTAGCAACGAGAAGCTTGTGGGGCTGTCTTTGTTTCTCGACAGTCTCTGCGGCGCAGGTGGTAACTCTGATTCGTTGCTAGATTCCTCGGTGCTACTTAATGAATCATCGCCTAGGGAAGGTGTGTTTTCATATTCCGAACTTTCCTGACTTCCTGTTATAGTATCTATAATTGAAGACACCGTTGTGCTGACGTCTGACTCGAGGCCTTGATTGATGCGCTGAGGGTCCACAAAGACAGAGGTCTCCCAAAGATGAGTAACTGCTGGGGAAGAAGTCCAATGATCATTAGTCAGAACATTGTGTTTCTCCTTTGACTTAGTAGACTCGAACGACTCAGTCGTTTCCGTATGCGAACAAGGTGTAGTCTCTACAGTAGTTATTGGAGTCGTCAGTTCTGTCGTTGATCTAGGCGTCGTTGGTCTCTCCGATGCTTCGATGTTGTTGTACACAGTCCTGAATTTCATGTAACTGGTGCGTGACGTGGGGAAAGGAAGTCCTTGCTCTGATCTTTGATAATTGGATCTGAAAGTATGATCCACGGGAGTTTGGTAACCAGTCGGGTAGCTGGGAGTCGTAGAACGAACACTTTGAATGGACATCGGTGTGCTGGAATAGCTCTCAGGATTCAGAGCTGCTCTTTCGTTCTCCTTTCGAATCGTCTCCGCATAACTCTCATAAAAGGGAGGTGTCAGTTGCTGTTCCGGCTTCTTGCTGGTTGGTTTCTTGCTCCAATTATGACTGATCGTATGCGTTAATAAAGATGGTGGCGAAGGGCTTGGTGAAATCACTAAATTTTCGCTTATAGGCGTTGTAGCAAATAATCTTTCTTCCTTATAAGGCTCGGTGACTATATTCACACTGTTATTCTGAAAACCACCGACTCGATTCTGTGTTCCAGCCTCATCTGTAGGCACCTGATTATCTACCGCCTGTGTTTTACCATTGTTTCTATCTACCTCGATGTTCTCATCGTAGAAAGCACTCGAATCTCTTGTGTACGATGTGCTACCTTGTTCCGTGGGTGCAGTATCCTCAGTTGTAGCAACAGTGGTCTCGTAATAGTTACTCGTCACAGAATTGGTTGCGAAGTTAGTGCTTGGTTCGTAAGTTTCCGAATTGCCTGCCCTTGGGGTAGTGTAATAAGTACTTGGCACAGTGCTGAGGATGTCGTAAGCAGATTCTGGTACCGTAGTAGGTGGATCGAAGGTAGTCGGGTACATTGTAGTCAGCTTTTGTCTGATGTCGTTGCCATCATCCGAGAAATCTAGAACCTCGTCCTTTTCTCTGTTAGAAGAGGTGTAATCCGGTATTACCGAATATTCCGTCGTTGTCTTCCACAGATCAAAGTCCAGCGTCGTCCTCGGTGGTTCCGTTGGTCTGATCTCAGTGAGTACCTTCTTGAAAGTGTCCGGATCAAGAAGATACGCAGACAAAGCATGCGTGAATACCTGAGCAATTTCCCTTAGTCTGGTACTATTCGATCTCCTAAGATTATCCAAAGATCCTCCACTCTGCTGCAACTCTAGATCCTCATTATAATCATCGCCGTAGTTCTCCTTATCGAAACGATCATCCGTGGTCACGTTATTGTTCTCAATTCCGTCGTTTAATTTAAACAAATCAGAATAGGAGTCAATAGTATGTTGTGTTAGAAGGTTAGTAGGCACGTGGACAGTCCCGTTGCTTTTTTTTGAAACGATTCTCGTGGTATCTTCTTCAGACTCACCGCTTATCGAAGAATCAGTAGTCTCCTTGGAGTCAAAGTTCTCGGTAGCCGTGGAGAAATATAAAGCCAGCGAGTGTAAAGTGGATGGAGCTGGAGGCGCAGATATGTTAGAACTTCTGTCTCCTCTAAGTGGATCGGTCAGGTTAGGAACATTGTTCTCTAGATTCCTCAAAGAGTGTAGCATATTCAGCGCGTGTTCTCTTTCAGTGAAGCGACTTGATTTGAGTTTGCTCAATGCAGTCGGGGCAGGGTACTTCAGCTTGGGTATCAAAGTCTTTGCTGGAGTGGGTACCGTAGGTGTATAAGGGGTGGGTCTTGGCGTGGACGTGCTGGAGGTGGCGTAGTTCCTAGTAAAAGGCACGTAAGGGCCCAAAGTGGACATCACCTTTCCTTGCTTATATGTGAAGCTTCTGTCGTAAGGACTTAAATCCTTCTCAGTAACGGTATTCTGTTGATAAGTTGCTGTTGTTCTGTACGGTTTCTCAGTGGTTGAACTGATGAAGTTCTGTCGATAGCCTGGTGAAGCTGTGGATGGGTTCTTGCTGAACGATCTGCTGTATTGGTTGTCGTAAGGAATGCGTGTCGTCGGACTCTCGGTGCCGTGTCCAAAATTGTTGAAACGAACAGACGCAGTAGCTGGGGATGGGAAATTGCCTGTAGTGAACCTATGCTGATTAGAATCGGGCGTTACAGTATTCTGACGGTAGCTATCTGTAAAGGATTGAATCTGAGTCGTTGACGGAACAGTCGCGCCATTTGTGTTTCTGTTGTTGTAATAATTAGGATCTGAGAAAGTGCTCCTAGATTCCGATTTCCTGTAATTGTAGCTTCCGTAATTGTAGTTACTGTTGGCGAACTGAAGGGACTCTGTAGTAGCTGGAATATCAGTTGCGACGTTTTCAGTGGTAGCTTCGTCATTGCATGGGGGTGAAACAGTAGTAGTCGTAAAGTATGGCGTCGTTGTTTCATAGTAAGGGGTCGATGTAGCATCTGTGAACGAGAAGTCATTCCTTTGAGTGGATATGTCCTCTCTTTCTGTTGTAGCTGTGGTTGACTCAAATTCGGCACTTCTAGTAGTAGTTTCACGGTTAATGTACAATTGATAATAATATTGATGCGAGTTTCCATTATTCTCGACAAACCGATTTCCACGATTACTAACGAAAGCTGCGCTTTCCGCGAATTGTTGAGACTCTTTTACGGGAGTTGTACTGCTGGCTCTGAACGTGGTCGATTCTGTGTAAGACGGAGTGACTCTCTGAGAAACTGTCGAAGTGGAATTGTTCCTAGCGTGACTCTTGAATTTTAGTCTCTTCAGTACTCCTTTCTCTTGATTATTCGAGTTGCGATGGGCAATGTGATAATTCTGCACTTTTTTGGGAGTGCTATAGAAATCTTGACTTGTCGTTGAGTATTTGTTCACGTTCCCTTCTTCGGTGTTTCTAGTAAAATGGCTCAATGGGGCCTTCGTGCTGGGGATCTGGCCATTTTGAATGCCATTGTTCCCATGGAATTGGGTACCATCCCTTTGGTTATTCTCTTGGCTGAAATTGTTACCAGCATCAAAGAATCTAGACGTCTTTATTCTATCTTGCACCTGATTCTCCAGGGGAGGTTCCTCGTATGTCTTTATTCGGCCATTTTGTTTTCCATCGTAACTGAGATTCTGAACGTCGTAGTAGTCCTGCTGTCCACCAGACTCAATCGACTGTTGATATTCGAATTTTGATTTCCTCGATTCTGCTCGCTTACGTTCCTCCTCGAGCAACTGCTCGCTGCTCTGCTCGTACAGCTCTGCAGACTTGCTGCAGTCCACCTTGAACCACCAATCGCAAATCAGTTGCGATTGCTGGAAGATGGTGCCATTTGGACAGAGGAAAGATATCTTCCGGCCGTTGTCGCAAATATGGAACACCTGGAACGAATAATCGTGGTTTTGTATTATTTCGACCTTATGGTGTCCCGCGTTTCTTGATGAATTAAGAGAACTTGATTCGTTTTTAATTACTTACTAAGAGTAAGTATCATTTAACTTCTATACACAAATAATTAAACACAAATAAAAATTTTTCACACTTTCGAACTTTAGAAAAATGATGTCAATAGATAATAAAAATGTTGGTCTTCGGATATTTTAGATGTAATGTTTTATTCGTTGCACATAATAATTTTCTTAAGTGGATACACGAGATAATCATTTAAAAACTGGGCTAAGTTTCTTTAGGGATATATAAAAGGTTTTGAACTTCCTGGCGATGCTATTTTTATGTTAATTTCTGAATACCAGGGAGAAAATGAGGTTTCAAACAAGAATAGCTTCATAATGCGGAAATGTTTGAAATATTTCATCCTATTCTTTAGTTCAGCCTTAGTTGTGTGCGGCGCGCGAACGAATCGCGATTGCGCAACGTTGGATCTTGCATTTGATTAAGGTAATTACGTTGAGTAAGATATATTAAGCCATTCATTACTTACTTGACAATTTGTCTCCAGATCCGCGTAGTAACCACCTTTCAGACCGCGGCAGCTGAACGAAGTGGCGGGAATCGTTGTGAGAGCTGGAAAGTCGACACCGGGCTGCCCTGTCACGCCTATTGAAAAAAGGAACAATAAACTTTGTCAACAAACACTTCCGAATCCTCATTATTCTCCAACAAAGTCAATTCTAAAAATTTGTACACAAAAAATTTCATCACCAAAATAACCATCAACGAATACAATCCTCATGCAAGTAATACGTATTAATGAACACAAAAATATTATATTACTTTATTAACATTAAATATTAATATTGTCTATACATATAGTACCATTTGCTATTTATAAACAATTGAAAGAAATTTTCGATTGTAATCAAATGAAAAATATATGTATATTCCTATAAGACTATACAATAACAAGTTCCTTCAACCCAATTTTCCACTTGTTTCCTCCTTGTTTTCTGTTCCCATCGATCGATATCAATTTCCCTCCGCGATCAGAAGGATCGGTTGTCACATCGATCAGTTTCAAAAGAATACTAACTAGATGCATGCGCTTCATTCTAAGAGGTAGGAAGCTGGAAAGAGAAAGCGATGCCAGTGCTTGTAATAGTATTAATAATAATACCCGCTCCCTTGAGCCATTCCTTGAGAAGATCCGGGTTGCCGAAGAAGACTGGGAAAGAAACGCGAAGAAAGTACGTTAGAGGCAGAACGGGGGAGAGTTAATAGTTCGTTTCGGCGTTAGCAATAGAAGTGTTCGGAACCTTGGTAAACTTGGTACTCGCCATTCTTCTCCGGCGCTAGTCTTTTCACGATTGTTTTCAACGATTCGCCACTTTCTGCAGACACCTCCACGCTCGACAAATCCAATTCGGTTAAGAATTTCGGCAAACTCGCCTTTTTATTATTATTTTCTGACTGAAAATTCATACAATGTATTTTAATTTGATAACTGGAGAAAGCAAAATTTGTCATTACTTTTAACATTCTTTTCCTTTCTTTCTTTCGATTCTTCTTTATTAATTAAATTGATAAGTACCATAGTACATTTTTAAAAATAAAATGACGGAAATAACTTTCTTTTTAATTTAAATAGATATGTCTTTAGTTTAAATGATTGTGATTAAAGTGAATTAAACTGACGATTAAAAATTTTTGATCACTTTTCCGCTATTTTTAAGAAACAGAATTTTACATAGAAGTAGAACATTGATTATCAATTTTATGAATATTGCTTCTAATATAAAAATTGATTCTGTGATATTTTGTAAAATGGTTGGAAAGATGTTTCTTATGTAAGGATCAATTAACTAATTTACAGAGAGCTTGAAAAAAGTACAAATGGTTAGGTAAGTGAGAATAACCTTCTGTCTTTTATTAAAAGTTTCTATAACATTTTAATATACAGGGTGATCCATGTAACTTATTCACCTAATAACTTCTAAAGTATGCATTGTATAACAAAATTTGTATAGAAAAATTGTGTGGTTTAGAGGGATAGATTATATAATGCATATATTTTTTCAAGTGGAGGCGTTTTGGAGATTTAAAGGTCAACTTCATTTTTTTAAATGGGATACTATATTTTCTATGCCAAAATATCGAAGAGCGTTAAATTTTGAGTAAAAATATACTAATCTTTATTAGCCGTAAGCCTAATAATTAACGAATAATGTCACTTTGTTTCTTAAAAATAGTCTGTGTATAATATCAAGTTGAAGATTCAATACCAGCAAAGGTTTCTATAGGGCTTCTTTCATTCGCTAACATAGGTGTTTGAAGTAGTGTCCATTCACGTTAATAGATTGATGTAATCTATTAATCAACGAGGAAACTGCACTTTGAATTGTTTCTGCAGTAAGCATACTACATGGTTCATAAATTCGTTCTTTTATATTCTCTGGTGTTGTTGTTAATTCACGATACACCATATCTTTTAATGTATCCCATAGAAAGTATTCCAGCGGTGTTAGATTTGGTGAGTGTGGTTGTCACAGAAATTCTCTACCACGACCGATCGATCGATTAGGGAATTGTCTGTCCAGAACTTGCCTTGCTACATATGCGTAATATGCGGGCAATCATCATATTGATACGATCGTTCATTAATACAATATTTTCTGTTATCTTATTCAGGTAGTCACGCATAAACATTGATGATAACTTCAATACAGAATAACGGACAGAAAAGACGATTATAATTCCATACGCAGAATCAGTCATGTTGATAAACATTATCACGTAAACTCCGCAATCATACGGAAATCTTTGCTGGTATTGAATCTCTATCTTGATACTACGCATAAACCATTTTCAAGAAACAAAGTGAAATTATTCGTTAATTATTAGATTTACAGCTAATAAAGATCAGCACTTTGTTACTAAAAATTTAACGTTCTTCGATATTTTGGTATAAAAAATATAGTATTCTATTTAAAAAAACGAAGTTGACCTTCAAATCTCCGAAACACCACCACGTGTAAAAAAAATATATACATTAAATAATGTATCCCTCCGAACCATATAACTTTTCTATCAAAAGGTTTTTCATACAATGCATACTTTAGAAATTATCGAGGGTGAACTAGTTGCGTGGAGCACTCTATGTTTATATATTTATTAATTAAATATATAAATGTATTGCGACATAATCACCTCGGCTTTGCAATAGCTGGGGACGAAACTAATCACCGAACCTGGAAACAGAACGACATACGAATCTATAAGTGTCGAGTTTTCGGAAACGAATATTTACATATTTCCATGGAATGTATAACGGTTTCTTTTTAATGAATATTAATTGAGGAAAGAATTGCCAAATATGCAAAGGAATATGAAGAAATTCTGTGCGTAAGTACTCATTAGTATTTGTGGAAGTCTGATTCAAATAGGCTTGTGTTACGTAAATGCAAGAACTGATTCACATACTTGTTCGATAGGTAGAAAGAAAAACGAAAATACTTACACAGAAATATGAGTATTTCAAAGTAAGCCATCACTGACAGGATCTTGTACATGATTCTGTAACAAAGGATGAAAGATATTCATATTCAGAATTAAAAACATTGTGTAAGTATATTTTAATTGTTTAAAATAATCGAATAATTTTGTTGCTTATATTATTAAAGCACGTATTATCAAAGCTTAATAATTATTTAATGTATTTAATTCATAGTTGTCTTTTTGTTATAGAAGAAGAATGTTGTTCCTATACTTGAAATAAAATTAAATAAAAATAGTGTTAAGCAGATATTTTGTAAAATAAATAATACATTGCAAAATAATTTACAAACAATTTAACGTGAGTAATATATTTCCAAAAGAAAAAAAAAGAAATTGCCGAAACCCGGGATCGAACCAGGGACATTTAGATCTTCAGTCTAACGCTCTCCCAACTGAGCTATTTCGGCTTGTGAAAGAACATTTTCCCAAACCTGCTGATCATGTCATTATTTTCTTATCTACACGTAATAAATTTTAGATATATAGATATAAAATATAATATATTATTCTAAATGAAACGTAATTTAATAATTTCCATCGTGTATCTAACAGGAATACTATACAAAATGTATGATATAGTTTCATTACTAAAAATAAAGTAAACGAGTATCATTTTATTTATACGTTTTTAGTATTATACTACCGTTAATATCCGACTGAATAACAATTAATAATATTTTGTATTGTTTACATATTTAACGTTTCTAGGTAATGTTATTCCCTACTCACCCTAATAAATTACATTCTATATCACGTAAACACCACTTATCTAACTAGTAATGTAAATATAGTAAATAGTTAAGTGAGTCAGTATATTACACATTTCAATCATTTAAACTATGTACGAATATCATAAATACAGTGAGATAGAATAAAATATAAACATAAATTATTTATCAATCAGTATAAAACAAAATTCCCTGTCTTCACATTCATATACATCGACTATCATAGAAGCAATTTATCTCATGACATCTTCCAGTATAAAAGAAAGCTCAATTTCAAATAAACTAAAAAGAAATTACTCGTATAAACGATGTCACAAATAAACCAACGTTCAACCTTTCGATACCCAGTCGCAAAAAAGAGACGGTCACCGCTCGAAGTCTTAAATCATTAGCCCATTAACAGAGGTGGCCAGGAAAACAGTCGCGTTCAATTGCGATAATGCGGGCTCTAGAGATTTGCACGAAGCCGCTCTCGCCCAGTGATTACCCGCGAGAACGGTTATCCTAATCAAAATCCTGGCCGTGGTAAATGGGTAGTGCTATTAACGGTCCCGTGCGCCGGGGGGAGAACGAGAAAACGTTCGCGTCACATTGGAAACGTTAGCTCTCTCAGTGACATTCAATCGGACGTCCACGGCCCCTGGCCGGAGCTCTCGTTGTCGGAAGAAACAAATAGCATCATGTTGTCGAGGGGTATGACGCAACGCGAACGGAGGACACGGTAGGGAACATCTTGTTCATTCTCACGGTTCACCGATTTACCGGACTTTCAAAATGATTACGGTAGTCATTAACTTGCCAGTTGGCATTTGATGCGACGCGCAATTTATGGTTAATCCTTTGGGGCGAACCGCGATGAGTATTATAATGATGTACTTTCACTCTCTCTCACTCGCGGCACCGTTCAACTCTCCGTCCGATATCATCCAGACGATCGTTGTCGTTGATCTCGAATATTTACTTTCAAGGATTGCAACCCTCCCCACCTACGCCCTTTCCGATTTACCCGCGGCTGCAAGAGATTGATTTCGCTATTAACAGTTGTCAGAGCTCGGCGATCATGGTGACCAGCAAAAATGCCACGGCATTTTTCCAATCGAAGGGAATGGAACTGCGCGGGCGATGAACAGATGACTTTTAGGTGACGTTTAAAAAAGGACACTAAGACAGAAGTTCGTTATCCTAAGAATTATACCTTGTAAATTGATTTCAGTTAGCCGTCGATGAACTGTGAAGAGTTCGCGCGTTCTATGCATTAAATTGAATTGACATTATTGAACCTTGCGATATGCTTTTTGTATTAGTTTGCTTCAAAACTACCCTAAAAATCGAGGAACGAAGTTTCTATATGTAGAGTAAAAATTGACAGTCATTTGATAAAAGAATCTTCTTCAATTTCTGATTAATAACCATCATCTTGGTACAGCTTCATTAATTCAACAATCTATATCGCACAAATCATTTCATCTCCATTGACTGTTCAATGAAATTTGCAGAAATTACTCGAACCATATAATTTGAAGTAATGATAAAAATCCCACAACAATCTTACGGTAATCTTGCACAGGAAACGAATTATCAAATACGACCGTACCCCAACGTGTCCCGATGAACTGTATCACTGTTATTTCCACCTTACCCCGTGCATGGATCTTCCGGGGCAGCGGATAATAAGGGGTATTTCGAATTTCCAGTAATATCGGGGCCCGAAGACACCGCGAACGGGAGAAGGGAAGCTTGCCGCACCGGGCCCGGCGGATAGCGATGTTGAAACAATAGCCGGCAGATAGCGAAACAAAACTTGGCGTCTTAACGAGCGCGTACTCGCATACGTATACCGCCTTCCTCTTTTGTAATGCTAATTCAAAGGAGGCAATTATTTCAGGAGTAACCGGTAACCTTCTAGTTTCTCGAACGACACCCGGCCCCAGCGTCGTCGTCCTTAGAAACCTTAGAACGGATAGGACGCGAAAGTCGGCCGCAAATATTCCCCGTCGACGATCTGGATGATGCCCGGGCAAAATTTTAACGAACACCGGGGAAAGAACGGAAAGAAACGCTCCAGAACGCGCCGGTTACGACAGTCTAATTACACGCGGATGGTATTCGTCTTCTCTTCAGCGATGGGACCAACCGCTTCGCGAGAAACATCGAAAGCTGACGATGCTACAGGTGTTTGCGTACTCGCGCTGCACGCAGATGAGCGATGTGCAAGTAATGTTACGTCCTTGATGATGCTTCACGCTTGCTTTATTAACATCGTTTCAATTAATAATCCATTGACATTGACTGATTGCATACGTATAGCTACTGGTGATGCAATTCTTTCTTTTGATTCGAAAAAATTCATTGGTACTCTTAAATTGATTTTAAAAGTTTTAGAAATTTTAGAATATGATGTAGAGTTAAAGCAGTGATTTTTAAACACAGAACATAATCTATGAGAAACTTTTGTATAGTGATTAAGAATTGGAATCGAAAAGGAAGTGTTACACTCTATAAAGTGTATAAATTTATTAACGCTAGGACTGTCGAGCTGGGATTGATATGTAATCCTTATAAAGATTACATCGATACACTTTTTTCGTATTTTTCTGATATTCGTTGTAGTATTTGAGTGAAACTATTTATTTTCAAAATTGTTTCGGACATTGAATACTTTTAAAATATCAATAATTGAAAAAGAAGAGAACTAAAACCCGCCATTTGACGGATACTGTAGTTCTAGTGTTAAGATACCTGTATCAGAAAAAGTTCATTAGAATTTGTCGGACTCGGTCTCATCGCTGTTTCGCACATCGTTTTACCGTTTAGTCGTGCGTACCGATCGTAGCTGGCACTGGCTAGAAATCGAATAGAACGATACGAAAGCACCGCGTAAGGATAACAATCCAATGAGTAAATGAATCGAGTCAGTAGATATTATCGTGGCCGTGTTGCGTGTTGGGAGAAACAAATTACTTTTCCCAATGAGGCTGAATCTGGAAAGTGGAAGCGACAAGATCGGCTGGAAAGATGAAACTCGCCGGTTTAAACAGCAGTTCTCGTTGGTGAGATTCTCTATTAGTAAATAAAAGCAAAGGTGGTCCCGGTGATTCTTCACCAGACCGAGATATTAATTCCGTTCGTTTCATTGTAACATCATCCGTCTCTGGTTCTTAAGATTGTTCTGTAATCATTATCCTCGGATAAAAACTTGCATTAGGCTAACAGCCCCGACCACAACGGCTTGGAGGCTGCGCTCGATTATCTTATCAAGATGGTGAAATCATTTAATGACTGTCTCGCAACGAACTTGCACGGCCACTTACCGACTCGAATTTACGAACAACTTTTCTATCCTTCGTCTAACTGTCTGATTAAGACACAACACTCTGTCAAACGTGATTATTCGAGTTTTGAAACGTTCGAGGCACTTCTTAGTACGTTACAGATCTATAATTTGGCGTTTCGATCTTCTTAGGTGACTTTGTAAATACAGGGAATGAAGAAGACATTTTTGAAGAGAATTTTAATGCTGTCTCACGGTGTCAACTTTTAGAATGAAAAAATACGTAAAAATTATGGTTTACTTGGATTTGTTATTCCAATACTTTAACATTGAGATACAAGTTTTGGTTAGGTTTATTTGAAAGTTATGATAGTTTGTAGCGATTCGATGAAAGCATAAAATTATGTTCGACTTTGACAGAACATGCGCTATCCTTTCCATTTATCGTTCGTTCAGCACCACTGGTGAGAGCAGAGACGAAGTTAATTATGTGAATCAACCGTGACATTTTTCGAGCGACTTTGGCGTTACTTGAAAGAAGAAATTCCCTTTTCCGCTCAAAAGCAACGAAGGTAATGTTCGACTCTGATCGTCATTTCTCGTTACTTTTTTGTTTTCCGACGCAGTAACTTCCACTGCATTAGCTACTTTGACCGTCCGTTTAAAAAGTTCATTGCTGGCGGAACGATTCATAACTTTTAAATTTGAAGTAACTTTAATTAATTTTGGGAATTTAGATAGATACCTTCTGGATCGCATTCAAAGAATTTAATTATAGAACTTGAACAGAATTATCCAGCTATTTTAATTACTCGAATTTGATATTAATGGAAAACACATAAAATATAAATGTTAATTAATATTTATGTTCGATGAAAATAAACTTGAAGTGGCAAGGGAATATTAAGTTCATTTATAATCATTTCGTGAAAGAAATGTTAATTGTCATCAGTAGAAGTCGACTCAAGAGAAATTACTTATTACTCAATCTAAAACGTAATGTTTATTCTGCGAATTCATTATCCCTACGTTATTACAAACTTCGTCGAAGAAGCGTCATGTTTTTCGAACTTTTCCCATGTGTAGGTGCCACCTTACGTAAAGCATTGTATTCATTATGGGAGAGTTCTTGTAACATGGTCGTCGTTCCTTTCGTGACTGAGTTTTGGTGCCATAATCCTTTCATGCCAGATTATTTGGCCCCATGTTTTTTTGTACGTTTTATCTAGATGGAACCTGTCACTTCCGGTGATGTGGAACTACCTACGTGCGTGCAGGCTGAATAAATCCATAGTGGATGCGGTCAATGAGAGTGCACAGAGAAATTTATGTACCCACTTTTATTTATACTTGTTTCATTTGTCGATATTTAAATATAAACAGTAATGTTAAAAATGTCCTTATTATATCATTCTTTAAACGAACATTATCAGCATTTCATATTATTACCAACTTACTTATTTCCATTCGAATTTATTAAAATATTCAATTCTTCGTGAAACAAATTACTCAACTCTTTTGTTTTCGATGAACCTATTTTCATTATTAATAATCATGGTATTGCGCTCGTGGTGTACATAAACATGGAAATTGCAATAAGAAGGAAAGATTGATGAAACTTCCTTCCTTTATCCAACAAAGGGAAAATTTCGATTAGTCAGACGATCGAACGATACTCGTTTGTCTGACAGAATGAATGCTGTACAGACACGAGAAAATGAAGCCATGTTTTCGGTGCAGGAAATACTCGCCGCGGGAACATTATGGAGCAGCGACTTATGAAACATCCTGTTCACGAAAATGTATGCATGCCTTTAACACGTGTAGACTGTCAACGGAAAGTCACTTGAAAACCTTTGCAAAGTAGATTGATCCTTGCTTCATGATTTCTATCGCACCTACGTTAATTAGATTTACTTTCTAATCAATAATTTAACAGAAGACAAAGGAAATCTACATTCCTTGTGAGAGTATAACGTATGTTTACTGTAAAATATAGAGTACTTTCGATATTTACTAACTTCCATTTGAAATCACTGTGAGTCTAACATATTTTCAAATCTATATTCTTTAATACAACATTTTCTTCTGGATAATTATTATTTCAATGTTGAAAAAAAATCATCAAATATATCTTACAATCATACAATAAACACAGGAAGTACTATCGATGATTTACGTTACGTAAATAGATTTCATAAATTTCACTTTCAAACGATCCACAGTAACCATTGAATAATACAAAAAGAATATTATAAATGGCGTATAATTGGTGATTTAAGAATATCAAGTGAAACTCGTCGTAGAAGTGCAAAGACTTAAATTGTATTATCTCTTAAAAATCTCATTGTATTTTCAGAAGAGCTTCAAAGAAAAACTTCAATATGTTAAATTGAACTCTATTAATCTACGCATTGTGCGTTGTATTCAAAAACTTTCTAATGCCTTTTACCTCGCCAATTTCCAATATTTCTCGATACACTATAACGTAAACACTGCATTTGAATATTTTCATTTTCAATATTTATTACTATATATAAAAGTGAAAAAGAGTTTCCCGTCCAATCTAATAATTTCTTTAAAAACGGGGGGGAAACGGTCGGAAAGTTTTTGTCAGTGTGTATGGTCGAGACTTAGCAGTCACGGCGACGGGAAGACATGCTAGGTTGTCGGAGAGAAGCGGAAGTGTAGCTGGCCTCCTACCGTCGTCGTCGGTACCGGCGTACGGCGTCGTGTCCGCGTTGACCCTACCGCCGCGGCGCGCCGGGGAGAATCCGCCCGCGTTTACGATCCCGACTGCAGAAGAAAGGTCATTTGGGGCCACTCACCGACGCCTTTACCGGCAAACGAAGATCGTCGAGATATCTTCAGAACGAATCTGATTACCGTCTCTCCTCCACGGCAGAAGATCTTAGAAAGCGGCGAACCGACACCGGGAACCGATATTGAGTCATGTAGAGGAGAGACGGATCGTGAATACTCTTGGCATCGAGGGACGCGATAACCAACCAATAAAACTCTCCTTAACGTCGCACTTTGTCTTCGACGGTGATCCGGCTATTAAATAAGCAACTAATCCTTGGCAGTCCTTTAACCCCTTGCTATACGATATCGAGCCAGACCCAAGAGGATGTTCTCAAACGAAAGTTATAAAAAGTAAACGATTTCACTTTGGGTTCAGATTGAATATTATTTTTCTATTATTATTGTTATGTTTTGAAAGTGGTTGTAGATGAGTGCGGAATTTTTCTTTGTTTTTCTGATAGATTATTAGTGACAAAGTTATCTTAGAAAGTATATTTAAATACTTTTTATCTAGTTAACTGAGGAATTTTTAAAAATCTCTTGTGGCTTGTGTAAGAGAATCAATGAGTGTACACGACGAACGCAGAACTAATGCAGTTGATATATATTAAAATAAAACAACTGAAGGAAAATGAAAAAGAATTACATTTGGAAAGGTAAATAATTAATTGTTGAAGAAATTAATATTATTTCAGGTTGTACCGTGAAGTGTATACTCGTCAAGCACAATTAACTAGTTAATATAATTTTCTTCGGCCACCGGACATGATAATTAATTAGAGTATCTGATTAAAAAGGCTAGTAGATTAATAGACTTATTATATTCATGGACTTGCAAGCGATTGTAAATATACTACTCAATAGAGCGGATATTTTTTAATTAATATTTAATGAAAGATCGTATAATACATCTCATTATCAGTTATCGATATTGAGCCATCAAAAGGAATGAGATATGAATCGTTCGACAAGATGAACGATTTCAGACTGCAAGACAACGTTTAACGTCGTATTTTGTTACTAATGCAACCTTTCAACCGAAGAATCGTGTCGTGGTCGATAGCCGGTAATATTTGCCAGAGCGAATATTTCTGGCATGTAATTCCAGGACGAAATTGTCGTCTCAAACGAGAAACGTTGGAACAGTAACACTGTGATTACCGTTTACAATCATAGAAAAAGGTGGTTCCCCGCAGCGCTTCTAATTTTCGCCGATAATAAATAGTTAGCGGCGGCGAGGAGTAGTCCGCCTTCTTCAAGACGCGGATGTTCGACGCGACGCAATCCGTGGAAACCTAAACCAGCATTTTCGCAAAGCTGCTGATGGAATGGATTTGTATTAACACTTGAGTAACTGATCGCCAGAGGTTACCCGTTTCAATAAGAATAGAAAATTTGTTAATTCCAACCGCCGCTTCGTGTCGAATTTTCTTCTTATTTTATTCAATCCGTAGGAACACTGCTGGGATTGTGTAAATTTAAATTATAGACGCAGCCTCGAGTTAATTTCAATTACACAATCATTTTAATTATCATCTTTCGTTTGTTGTCGTTACGGTTCGGAGATTAGTGCTATTACAAATACAATAAGAAATCCCAAATGATGGACTGTTGAATTGGAAATATGCAAATCGCTAAGCTACGAACAATCCTTTTGCACTTCTATTAATTTCCCGTGGGAATGTGAGGCAATTTCAATTAACACTACAGTTTATAGAATCTCCTAGTAAATGTAGAACGTTAGATATTAATCCTACCTTGATCACATGAATAAAACGGAATTTTTGGATTGCTGTAATTGTCTTTTTCTATTTCGAAGGTAATCTCCCAAAAAACTACAACGATAACAGTGCATCAGTGAACTTCGTTCATCGTTGCATTCATTTTCCTCCGTCAATATTGTCCGGCAAACAAAAACGAAATTCAATCAAGCGGAACGAAGAACACCATGAGCACGTTTCGCTGCTAAACACATTTCGAATGACGCGATTAACTATACACATTCCCGGAAGCGGGTTGGGACGAATTAATGCGGTCGAAGAAACGAAAACAAGAAAAAGGAAGAAAAAGGAAAACAAGAAGAAAAAAGAAAAAAAGAAACAAATAGTCAACCCGTCGGATCAATCCTAAAACTACTGACCAGTAAAATAGTCTTTTCAAAATCTCTACACAGAAACCCCAATACTGTAACTACCAAGACTTCAATTCATTTACAATGCAGTCCGTATATTCCCAAATGAATTTCTCTAACAATTTCTCAGAGAAGCATCCATTCTCGATACCTGCAAAAAAAAGAAATCATGAATAGGTCATTCTGACCCATCCGGTAGTTGCAGCGTTAATTATTCGCCGGCGAAGGATCGGGAACGGAGGAGCCGCGGTGTTTTCGAATCAATTGAACCCGCGTTTAATTACGTGTATTGTGCATCATTACGCGAGACGGAAGCGGAGCGACCGGCTCGTACGATTTATCGAGCAGGCGTTGATCCGGAAGACGAGCCCACTTTCGCCGACGCGCGATGCGATGCGATGCGATGCGGCGAACACAGCCGAGCAACCCACCTCACGCGGCACACGTCGAGGTGCTTACGACCTCACAGGACACTCGCCTAGTTTCACACATGCCGGCTGCGACCGACTCCACGACCTCTCCGCCGCCGGGGACCCGGTGAAACCGTTGATTGTCCTCCGCGCGGCGGCGGCTCTCTCGCCGCGTACACCGCGAACAGTGGCTAGGATCAGAAGGGGAAGGGGAGGAAGGGTGATCGTGCCTAGCGGAGCCTATGACATAAGTGAAATTAACAAGCACACGTGCTACCGGTACACACGCCAGCGACTTTCTGAAAGGACTCTTCGCGATGCTATCACGGGTACCCCGCCGCGATTATCTATTACGAACGGGTGGAAGGGGGAGGAGGGGAGGGCTAGGCTAGGCTTGATCATAAAGTAATGAGGTTAATTTGTCTGCACACACTTAGAAATTACTCGTGTTCGCCGAAATAAACAACTGACGTGGACGCGGGACAAGAGCCTAGACGTCTGCTATCCGTTGTCTGATGTCAATTCCCTTCGGTGCCGCGTAATGATGACATTGTTCGACGTAGAGCGGCGGGCAACCAGCATGAGAAGATCAGAGATTGTTATCCTATAATTCAATATTTTGCGCAAGTTTGCTCGTTGAATATGCGCGCGAACGTCGGGCGTATCCTTTTTTTGTCTTCTTTGTGTTCTTTTCTTTCCATTGCGTTGGATGACTGTCGGGTGGGGGGAAAATTTCTAGATTTCTATCGTTAGCGCGACGCGGTAATGAACTGCGCGAAACTGGACGTAATGGCTGGGGTGACATTAAAGACGATGTTTCTGTTCGGGGTCTCGATGCGTTCGTTGGGACACGGTAATTAACCTGATATACTTTTGGCTGGAATAACGGGTCTGTGTCTAGACGAAGATTTTCATCCAGATGTTTAATGTAATGCCTATGCTGTGTTTTGAATGTTAAAATACAAGAAACAAATCCACTTGCTAAGAGATTTATGTAAATAAAAACGTAAACGAGAGTAAAGTAAAAGGGAACTATATCGTTAAAAACTTCGATCAAGTTTTTACTTAACTTAGATTTATCTGATACAGATGCTCGTGATACAAAAAGGACATGACGTATTCGAAATGTTAAATGTTATATAAAATACATAAATTCTGATACGTAATCAACGATGCAGGAAGAGATGCGCGGTTCACTTTCTTTAAGAATCATTAAAAATCGGTATCAGAGTAATTAACGGCCTCGTAATAAAAGAGAATCGGTAATTGGATTCTAATAAGCTCGTTGTTAAAATTAATATTCCCTTTAGTAAAAAAACCCATTATCCTCGGCAACATTTCGCTCCCCCCTTACCTGCCGCAATCAATTTATCACTCGACATTATGGAACACTTTAACCAGGACTTGAATTAAACTTTCGAACGCCGTTGACCCATTAACTGAATAATCCCTTGAACCTCACTACTCGTTTAAGCAAAATTAAATTCAAGTGAAAAACGTATGATACAATTTAACTGATAATAAAATTAAATATCTAAAATACAATTAGCACTGGAAGTACCGAATGGGTGAAATTGACATATTTCTTCTTTCTAAAAGTTGTTCAATTACTAAAGTCAAGTGAAATCAATTTATTATTGATTTATTATTGATTTGTAATTATGATTTACTATTATGGTTTTTATATTTACTTATTATGGTTTGTTAGCTATTAACCCCTTGCCTTATAATAACGTGTCAGACTCGTCAGATTTTAAACAGAATTTAATAACTATAAATATTACACGATTCTCTTGAATTTAAATTAAATATTATTCTTCAGTTATTAATTATTATACTTTAGAGGAGACATGAACATAGAATATATCTAAATTTGTTTCTTTTTCTCAATAAATTATTAGTGATAAAATACTAAGTGCATCCATCATAATTAAGAAATAAATCATAGGGCACCTGCACTCTTGGGGTCAAGTCAATTCGACTGCTTGTATTTCCACTGTTAAGCAAATACGTATTAAACCTCTCTAAGATACAGGTAAGCACGAGACCAACGAGTTAAATCTCCCTTCGTTGAACCGGAAGCAATTTTTCACGTTGGTCAGACCTCGAAGATATTCCTCTTCGATTCCGCGGAAATGTGTGGTTAACTTTAATTAGTCACAGTTAAGAAGCGCCAGGCCGCCATTAACGGTGGTTAGCATTTTAGTTCGACGATCCCCTCGTTTTCCCAACGGGAGACTGTGACGCTTCCTACGTAATCTAACGGCCAACGGTTCCCGCTTATTTCTCAGGAACGTAAAATGTTACGTCTTCGAATAGTAATTCGCCCTATTCGCCGGGAGCATAGTAATGCGTCTTACGTTATTAATCTGTAACCGGCGGCTTTCTCTCGACGCGAATAATGCGAGCAGCGACGAGCTGGAGAGAGAGAGGGAAAAAAAGAACGCGGCGAACGAAAGGAGGCGCCTACCGAGAAAAATGAATTTAGTTTTGCGCGTGGAAACCGGAACTCGGAAGCGCGTGTATCGCAGATTTATAGGCACTAACGCGGGCAACGTTACGGCTACGGGGGCGCGAGGCAGGCAAGCCTGTTTTCTTGGCTCTCGTGAGATGCGACGCAATGTCGACCATGGGAACCAGTTTTCTTTATGTTTAATTAATCACACTCATAATTATATTGTTCAGCCCGAGTCATATTGTTTTAACGCCTAAACTGCTGTTTACGACACACTTGCCGCTTCAAAGGAAATGGGTCAACGATTTTTCGAATCTAACGAGATTTTCAAGGAAAAGTCTGGTTCAAATTTCACGAGTATACTTGCGAGGCAATGTTTTATATTGCAGTACTGTGAAGTCATTTTTACAATGCTAATTTTTCAGTGAGCCGAGAGGAAGGTTATTATAATTTATCGATAAACGAGAAATTAAGAGATTTTTTAAAGAAAAAAAGGAAATTTACACTTAACACTAAAACTACTGGACGGGTCAGATTGACTCACTTCAGAATTATGATTTTGCGAGTATTTGAATCATGAAAGCATGTTTGCCAAAGATTTGAAATGAAATTTCTGTATTTGTACAGATACAAGACTAGAAGGCCCTTCGAATCTCAAGAAACGTATCGTTCTAATTCTTATAAAAAATTGGAAATAAGTCACTCTAATTGCTCAGTAGTTTTAGTGTTAAAACATAACATTGAAATGTTGTATCTTCGAGCGAAAAGAATCTGTTTGTTTTAATAGAAAACAGGAAACTTATTGGTGTATTAATTCGTAATTGGACTGGTGATTCTAGATCGAATTGTCGAAAGGTCGTTTACATACGAATGCCGCATTGCATAACAAAAGGAGACCATAATGGATGCGTCGGATGCAATTTTCCCGTAATTATCGATGGGAAGTTGCGGAGGACTTTGCAGTTTCCCGCCCTAAGAAAGTTTCTTCCAATCTTTCTGCATAGTGGAACAAAAGTTTTTAATCCCCGTCGTACTCCATGAGAAAACTAACTGGGGGAAAAATGAGATCGTCGGCAAAATCGGCGAAGAAAACGACGGGGAAAAGGGAGCTGGGATCGTTTCACGGGTAAATTCGAGTCTGTTTTGCTCCATATCGATTTTGTATTATTTATACCATATATTTTTATAATTCGGAGGTACATTTGTTTGAGATTTTGCTATACGTTTAATGTTCACGACGTCGATGCATTCAAATTCCAAAAGTCTCTCTTTCGTGTTTCTTGTGCGCTTCGGAGGACACCGAACATAATCGAGGAACATGCCGCACTATTTACTAAGTACATACATCTTCGATCGTTATCGTACATAACACTCTTACGATATATACATAACATATTCCTTACTCCTGCCTTACACTTTATTGAGATCTATCTGATTCGAGAACGTAATAACAGGTAAGTAAGTAGATAGTCCGTGTGGTATCCCACCGGCAAACCGGGTGAAACAAACATCAACGAAGTGAACGCAACGATCTCGGGAGGAAAAAAGGGATCGTCAGATCCAGTCTACATAAATTATAAGATAATCTATTTAGCGTCAGGCGTGACAGTTCGGTTCCGACCTGTCACTTATTATCACTGTCGAAAAATCACTGGGCATCGTACGAACGATTTACGCTATATATCGAGTCGAAGGAGGACACGAGTCCTACGATGAAAATAAAAATTATTGCTTACGTGATTGCTTATTACTAGACGATTCCTGAAAAACCACTCGTATGCTCAATATGATATCGGTGAACTAGAACAGAGGCGCTAAACACATAACAACATCAGTTTGATTATCGGTTCACAGTTAAACACGCTCCGGAGAAATGAAAGATGTACAATAATGGAAATCCTCGGTGACTTCAAAAGATGTTTGTTGACCACGTGAATTATTTATCGTGAAAAACAGAGATCGTGCAAACCGGGAGACGTGTTTTGTTTCGTTTCTAATCCACGAAATCCCTGTTGAATCGTTTGTCCATCTGCGGCCGCGATAACAATCCGCGCGACAATCCGTTCAATCGAATTTAAACCCTTGTCGTATAATTGATTCTGCGGCTAGGTACAAAATTATTGCTTCACTATTATTCATATCCTAGCAGAAGAAAAAGTTACACATTTATTCGAGATGCTTCATTACTGGAAAAATTCAATATTTGTAAATACAAAATAATACTTCTATTGACATCAGTTGAAAAATATTCAATATTATAAGGCGAAGGGTTAAAATCCACAAAATTTGTCACGCGTCAACACGCTGACTGCCACGGCAGTAACGAGCTCCAGTAAATTGTTTGAAAACGATCACCACGAAACCAACTCCATCGAAAATCTCTTCGTGGCACAAGCAGCTACGTGATAATACAAACCAAACAGTACATTACCAGATAATGAATAATTCGCGTGGCAATCAACATGTAAACACAATAAACGACTGCAAAGCTAGGCTGACCATACGTCCCCTTTCATAGCCACGTGCTATCGATCTCGTCGTTTCGCAAAAAATCCTAGCTTCGTCTCGTTTCTATAAATACTTCAAAACGTACAGAAAGATTGGTCAATTCGTAGCGTGAGAAGCAAGTTCGCCCGAAAAATACACGCGACACGAGTAAAAAGATACACAACCTCTGCATCAACGCACGAATTCCCTACAAGCAACCATTCCCATTTTAATTTACATATATCCGCTACGAAACAATCGTTTCCCCAAAAACCTGCTACATCTCAGAGAAACTTCCCGCGATCGGGATTACGGTCAGCCGCATAGATCAATCGTAATCAATGGGATACGTACGTGGACGGGCCGATGAGAGCACAGACGCGATCACTTCTGAATCTTGCCACCCCGAACTTCCTCTTGTTTCCCGGTCGCTCAGTGGTACGAAAGAAAAGCACACATCACCCGTGACCGGAGGAAGCTCTGAGTGCTGTTATACGTGTATCACTGACCGCGTGAACCCGTGGCCGGCGCACGGAAACGCGTGTGTCGTACAGGTGCGAGTGGAACGTACAGCGCTTGGCGGCCAATGAACACCGGCGCATTAACGGGAAGAAGCGAGAGGAAGACGACGGAAAGGGAAAGCAAATTAAGTGGATGATAGTCGAAGGGCCGCGTCGTGTCGCGAATGAAACGTGCGACGATACTGAGGAGCCGTCGGCTAGGCATGCAAACCTCATAGCCGGGCGGCAAGGATCTCTCGATCCTCGCCTCCTCGTCCATCGGACTGTCACGGCTCTCCTATCTCTATCCGTCTCAACTATTCGCGCCGCGAACGGGATCGTCCCGTCCTCTTCCCGACCAGGTCCGTGTACCACCGCTCACTTCCTCGCTTTCTCGCTTCCTCGTTCTGCTTGATCCTCCCTCTGACTGTTAAACACCGCTCCTCTCGTCTGTCCCCTAACCCCATGCGATTGCCCCCTAACCGCGTGGCCCCCAGTCGCATCAGGCGGACCTAGCGAGCGCACGCGCTTCACGCGCTGCTTACCTTTTACACCGTACGTCCTCGCACCCACTCCCCTACCCTTCTCTTTCCTCCAACCCCCCTGCGTTGGTCCGACTATACGTATCGCCACTCTTCCTCTATCTGTCTCCCTCGAAATTTTTCCGCGTTACCCTGGTCATCTTCCTTCTGCTATGTGATCCGATGCTATCTAAACCCGATGCTTTCTCTTTCCCCATCGAGACAGTTTCTGCTGGATGGATACGTGCACCGACGCGTTCCTCTTCTTTGTGCTTCCTGGACAACGATGTCTTCTTCGTCCTGTTTATTTTCTCTGCATCCCTCTGCACCCTTTTTCGACTTCACACGATTTTTCTTTTTTCGTCTAAGTTTAGCTGTATCGGATCACTTACTGCTTTGCTGCGATCGTTTCGAGAGGATGTTTGAGGTGACTTCTTCTATGTAGATCTTTTTTTTTTGGTTATTTTGAGAGATTAAGGATCGTTTTTTCGGAATTGCTGTTCTCGCGGTTTATAACGGCTCCCATCGCAACCCCCACACGCCATGTTTATTGCGGAAACTTATCTGTTTCATAATTACACTAGACAGGATTCGATTGTTAACAATTGGACTGTGGATTTTTGTGCAAATTCCTATTGTCTGTGGGATTTCTTGTATTGGAATATTATTTGTGATAAAAATGAGATCGATGTAGTATTAGTTTTTACTAATGTTTTTACAAATTTGTAGATGCGATGATTGCATAAAAATCCGCAGCTTGCTAATGACAATTCAGCGGAAGAATGGGGAGCCTTTTCTGTTCGTTGTGAAGGTACTCTAAAAAGTTGAATAGCAAAATACTATTACAAATTCGTGTTTACAAAAATCCGGTTTGAAGTCTTCTTCGTGAGTCCCACTTGTTATTGTTAAATTAAGAATCTTGTGTTCGGAAATGATTTCGTGATGGCGGAGGGCTGAATAACCTGTTGACTGGGTATTTTTTCGAAGTTCAACGTTTACAAGACTACCTTTTACTTGAATTGAACTTTAACCCTTTGCACTTTGCAAATGAAATCTCCGAGTGCAAAGGGTTAAATAAACTTTGCATTCTTATTGAACAAATATCAGTGTACTAAAAAAAACGATTATAATAATATAAAACACTCATTAATTTGAACGAATAAATTCATTTATTTAATGATTTGTGACAAAGGCACCTTTAAGATTTCAGTAATTGGAAAATCTATGACTTTGATAGTTTTGATAGCTCTAGTATTAAACCCGAATAAAACGATTCGATGACGATTAAATTTGTCTCTCCTCCAGTTAACAGATAAGTTGATAAATGGAAATCCGTCGCAGGAGACTTTCATAGACATGTTAACCGCCATGATGGTCATTGGTAACTGACGCTATTAAATTATACAAAAAGACATTAAATTTCTAAATCGTAACATTTAATACACGACTTCAATCACAACTTCAATAAATATAATTAGTTATTTCCAAATTTATTTTACAGTTTCATATTATTTTCTTACACTTTTCTCTTGCCTTATGAAATGACGTAATACGATGTCATCGACGACCAGCTATAGCTTTTGAAAAAACCATAATATTACGTTTGGGTTCACAAATATATTTATAAAAAAAAGTATTTTATTAATGTATTACCGTAATAACGAAAATTTGGGCAGTCAACGTGTTAAACAGGGTTTGAAAGAAAGTAAACGGGCTACATGACACAAGTGTTGCGCAAGACGGAAGCACCTCGAGTGACATACAAAGGGGGAAAGGAATTGGTAGGAAGTTGCTGGTCGAGAACAGAGTTGGGTATTGTTTGGATAAAAAAGCATACCAAATGAGAATCGAAGGAAACGCGTCTAAAAGTGACAAGGATAACTCGAACTTCCGCGTTTTTCTACCACCTTGAGTCACACCATTTTGTAAAGTTTTCCGTTATGCGACCACTTCAAATTTTTGACGGAAAAAAATCTTTACCCAGCTCAGTTCGAAATCACTCAAAAAGCAAATATACATTGTACTCGAATCATAAGCTTTGACCAATGCGAAATGGCTGATTTCTTAATCATACCTGATATTATATCAAAAAAATAAAACTAACTTTATTAAATAAAGCGTGTATAATAAATATCAAAGTATAAAGCAATCTTACAAAAACATCATCACAGATTTATTTAAAATAAATTTAAACCTTACGAACGTCACAACCAGTGTCGCAAAAGGAATAGGGCGCACGTTTCAATTTCACCATGGAAAACGATATGCGTTAATAACTGTTCATAAAAATAATGCTAATTATACGCACCAATGAAATCAGCCATTTTACGTGTCGTAACCGAATACTTTCCGCGCCGTTTGCAAGCTGAATAGCAACGAACTTACCCATAAATTCAATCCCGGTTATCTCTACAATGTTCCCACAATTTTCGCGCCATTCGTTAAATCGAAGTAACGATCAATTAAAAGAAGCAAGTAGCGATCATATAACACTGGGCAAGTAGCGATCATATAAGGATGAGTCAAATTACCCATTCCGAAGAAATCGATCTTACCAACGGGCAAACTAAATTATAAGTCAATCGAAATCTGAATAGTTACACTTTTAAACTTTTTACTAAAAAAATGAAAAAGGGTCGATTTCATTACTGGATTCTAGCATGAAAAAGGATGTATGTAGCTTTCTGTAACGTTCCGGTCACTCGATTGTTCCGCGGATTCTTCATCTTGGACGAGTCCGGAGTTATTCCCAAACCAAATGAAGAAATCAAAAGGGGGATTGCGCGCTCGCGTTGCGAAACCGGTGGCACATTCACGCATTCGATACGAAAGGATTCCCGAAAAACCTTCGCCGAAACGAACCGGCTGGCAATTAGAAATCCCGAAGCCCCTCGTACAAAAGGACAATCGCGGTAACCATTCTTATCCGGCACGGATATTTTCACACGTCCCGCTGGAATCACGGTCGCGGGAGGAGATGAGATACATGCTTAAATAACTCGATACAATTTTTTCATGTACATAATTTCACAGTTTATGAGAACGTAACTTCCACCCATTTATAATTTATACAAGAGAAACTGTGTGTTGTATTTTCGAGTGTAACGCGGTGTCGGCCACTTTGTCTCTCTCTCTCTCTCCCTCTCTCTCCCTCTCTCTCTCTCTCTCTCTCTCTCTCTCTCTCTCTCTCTCTCTCTCTCTCTCTCAATTTCTCCCTTCCTCCCCACCCCCCGCCCTTTTCTCTCTCGTTCAATCGCTCTTGTGTAGGTATGTTCTGCTTGCGTTCACGTGCACGTGTGTGTACAAACGGAATAATTTTATTCATGTCCTTGTTATAAACTCTACTGTTGTGGGAACGAAATTTGCGTACAGGGATTTCGAAAGATGCGCTGTACTACGGCGAACGGGAGGATTTCCAAGCCGAAAATTATTCTTTTATCCTCGCGCGATCATTGTTCGTGAACCGCTCGCGTCGCCGACGATGGAAACCGTGATACAAGCGCATTGTATTCTGGCTTTACGCGTCCCGTAAACTAATACAGTATTGCCCCCGTAACTTCGCGAAACGTGTGAGGTTCGTCGGGGATTCCTCGAACGCCTGTGCCGGATCGCACTGCTAGACGATAGGTGAAGGAGGAAGAAAGAAACGAGACGTTAAGGGGGGCGCAAGGAGAGACGCGAAATTACGGAAGCGATACCATCTGCAAAAATTCGTACGTCATTGGTGTAACGCATCTATTTCATTTAGGGAACACTGCAGGTCTACTATATCATAACACTAAATCGAATATTTCAACATCGTTACGCGACTGACCCACGTGGTCGGGATAACTCTGTCCGCCTCACGGATCATCAGTGACGCGTATTCATAGAAACCCGTAGAAAATAAATTGCCTCCTACTATGACCCCGACTCTGTCCTCGTAGCTGCGTTTCGGTAGCTGCGGCGGTCGCGCGAATAAAAAATAACTGCCACTTCGCACAGAAGTATTGTCGAGAAAGACAGCAATAATCAATCAATCCGGTTTCAACGCTCCAGCGGTGTCGCGAAATTGCCTGTTCCCAGGAACGATCGATAGGTATTTCTTTCTTTCTTGCTATTCTTTCTTTTGTAATAGTGTTTTCTTTTTCTTTCGCCTCGAACGTTGCGCTGCGTCGTCAGATAAATCTGCTCGAAATTCGCATCGGTATATTATGCGCTTGTATACTGGCGATGCACGTAATTACGTCAGGCAAGGCAGTGATTATAGCATACACTTTGCTGATCATCTCACGCATGATCGATTGAGTTCGGTACGGAATTGATCAATTCCGATACTCTGGGTTGTTGCACAGGAATCGGTGGAACTTCTAAATTGATCCTTCAGACGTTTACCAACGAAATAATGCAAATGTATTGGTGTGAATTATTGTTGGGCTAAGTAGCGGCGCGAATTCGATGCGTCCATAGCAAGCGCAATAGTCCCAAACTTAACACAGCGAAGAATGATCAAAATAACGCTGACATTATATAGTATTGGTATGTTAGCGCCAATGCATTTCAACGAATGGTAAGTCACCATGCCCTCGAAAGATTTGTGATAGGACTTTAGCCTGTGGTTATGTGTAAGGATGAGTGAATTTAATAGACCTGTCCTTAAGTTATTTTCGCTGATCATATTGGTTCTTCTCGCTACCACTTGCATTGCAGAAAATAAGGACATCGTTCCTGAAGGATTTAACCACAGAGTGAAAAAGGCAAGCGTCTTCTGCTAAGAAGACTGTACTCGACTGCATGACACTCACCCCAAAGCAGTTAGAGTCCTTCTGTATTTCGAATGCATATTTCGCTAACACGTACCTTTTAATTTAGCCATGAAGGTTTTCGTGTTTCATTCGGGAAAGTGAAGTTAAATTCTATCTGTTAGTGGACCTATAATTATGGAAGACATGTTCGAAGAATCAAACTTTGAATGTGAGAATAGGACACGTACCTATTTATATTTATTCACTTATTTATTTATCTATATTAGTAATAGTATAATGTGATATAGATGTCTATATTATTTATAATACAAATAAATAAATAAGTAACGATTTATTTACCTATATTTAGGAAAGATCAACATTTATTTATAGCTTTATCTATAAAAATAGGACCACTAAGCTTTTATTCGATATGACAATTTAAAAAGCATCTACTTATAAACAAATACAGAGTAAGAAGAGAAGGACTCTTACGGTTCGTAAAACAATGTATCCGTTAGCGAAAGCAGCCATTTCCTGTGCAACAACTTGTCATCGTCAAACGTTATGATAACCCCGGGCAGGAACAGACCTCGCGAGTTCAACGTTAAATGACCCTTTTACACATTTCTCTACCTAAAAAGTATTTAGTATTTGTTTCTTCATTGTTAACACGTTACACGGTCTAATTCTCTGTATCGCATAAACATTTATTATTCACGTCCACTGTAGACAACGGTATCGTTCCTTCATATTGGAGATAGCTTGTTTACAACGATACTAACTCGTCTACTGATTTCTCTTCTCTCTGTTTCTGTTTAACGTAATTCGGAAACGGATCGAGAGTTAATAAACTACAGAATCTACAAGAGTCTACCTTAAATAATTCGAATAATCCGATTTCGATTCGACTTCACGGCTATAGTACAATGTTACAAGCATAGTTTCGTGGTGGATCGTCAATGATCGCCGACGGATCCATTGAGATCGGTCCGGCTGGGCGAGATCTAGCGATATTGGATAAATGATGTCTTATATTATACGCAAGGTAAGATCAATCGATGAACGAGCAGTTTGGGCACGCACGTTTCTTTCTTTTTCTCATTCTTTCTTTGTTTTTGTTTTTGTTTCGTTGATTCAGAAACGTCGTTATAGATCCCGCGCCGTGTGGTTCCAATACGCTAACCCAAGTATCATTTAGTTTCTTTTTGTTTTACACGGTATACAGGATTCAGACTTTCTTAAACGTTAGTAGTAATGCTCACTGCGTTTCTTTTTTTTCCTACCCGCTGTTAAATCAACGTGGCTTTGTCTGAAATCATATTCACGAGCTCTGAATTGTGTTCGTGTACGTTAAACACATTTCGATTCATCAGGCACCCAAAAAAGGTTTAATTGATTTCTTGAACGATCCATCTTCTTGAACAACTTTATGATTTCATTATATTTTATATATTTAACTATATATAAAATATTTATTGTATTCTCTCGTGAAACGTCATTCAGTTTCTTTTCACAAAAGTGAAATTTGAATTGAATATGTACACAGATATTTTTCGGTATTCTATTGTCTTGTTAATTATGACAAGATAACCAATGGTAGATTACGTTCCTTGACAGAAAAAATCGTTAATGATATCAGGAATGATTACACAGTCGTATTGTTTACAAAACACAATAATATAACGCTCATTCAATACTTAAATGAAAGGTGAAGAGAGGAGAGGCTTTCTTGGGAACCCAATGAATCGTCTAAAGCTATTGACAGAAGGAGAAAATATGCTAAGAGTAAAAAATGTAAAAGAGTTTACAATATTGACACTTAAAATCATATTCCATTATCTATACCAAATAACTAGATAATGAACTCTGCTACGGCCCTCAATTCAGGTATAGATTTCAGCTAATAATGAGGAAAAGGAAACATGAATATTGGTAACAAGGTCCTTGCACTTTTCTCAAATGTATAATCATTTTAAAAATGAAAACCCAATTATTGAGTAGAAAATAACTGGAGGACCGTAGTAGTGTTGAAAAAACGAAAATTTGATAGAACCAAAAATGATCTGAAGACGTTGGCAGGGTTAGGAGAGAGGTGCTGCATTACTAACCTCTTCTTCGGAGGCTTGAGTAAAGGCTGCTATTGCCTGTTGGACTTGCGGAGCAGTGGGTGCACTAGCAGGATGCGTTGCAGCTTGTTTACCAATTTTTACGGCATCCTGTGTCGCTTGTGACGACTCAGTCCTCCTAAGATAAGCAGCCTCCTTTTTAGGTGGTACCACCGGTTTATTCGGCGGTACTGGAGGAGGAACTCCGCGCGATATTGGTGGCTTTTTCGAGGGCAGCATACCGGATGCTTGAACCGTCGAACCAGAGCCAACATGAAAACCAAGTTTGCCTGCAGTTTGCGTTGGCGGTATAAGTTTTACCGCGCCTCCAGGATTAACAGGAGCAGGTACAACCACACGTTTGTCTACAGCCTGAGGAATGAATGCACACGAGAACCTATTTAACCTTCGGGCTATCCCTTTGAAAACGCCTCGTCATAACGGTACATGTAGATTTAGAGCTGGCGTCTAAGAAAAACTAAAAAGGGAAGAAATTACACCAAGATACCGAACCAAAGCAAAAAAAGAAGAAAACAAAGAAAAAATTAACTTATAGATTGAAAAAAAGATCATATTGGTTCCTGAGTAAAGCCTAATGCATGTTTTCTATTTTTTTAGACTATACTTTAGATATTAGATCCTGGCAACAATGAGTAGTCTGAAAATATCATAATGAAATAACATGTCATGTATAATTTGATAATGTTATTGTAATACAGAGCATTGAAAAGTAATATAAGACTTGTTCAGCGAGCAAAAGATACTACTAACAAAGAACTTAATTTGAAGAATTGGAATCTTTTACTGTGGAAACTGCATGATAATCTGCTTTCTATGTTAGGATAGTACATTATATAGTTTGAGAGAATAACAAGTAAATAACCAAACCATGTAAAGTTAGCAGTAGCAAGTATAGGGTTGCAATTAGGAGGGCAAGCAGGGAAAATATGTAAATAAGGCTCAAAAGTGAGTTGCATACAGTTTTTTAATTAAGGAAATAATCAATGTACATACTAAACAGTAATTTTATGTACAAAATAAGAATAGCATAATACAATTTCGGATTTAAAATCTGATGGTGTACTAACTTATATAAAATAATACAGTGTGGTATAATTTGTATGAATTAAATTTTACTAACAATGAAAAATGCTTGTGTGCATAATGTAAACTAAAAAAGACGGGTTTTTATGTTACCTAGGTAATGGAAGAAAGTCTAATTATAGCTGTAACTGTACACCATAAAACGGTTGTTATATGCATCAACATTCTATATTGTATACAATGTCCATATGATTACTACACCGCTATTAAAAGTAACAATGTAATACTAAAGAAAATCTGTATTAAATTGAAGATGCCTACATACAACGCATCTACAAGATGTGTGCATGCGGCATGAGTGCATACATGTATACCTATCATTCACTTTTCACCTGTATTTTTTTCATTTTCTACATTACTTTTTATATTTTACATTCTATTTTGGTATCTTGCATAAAAGAATGTAGAAAGTATCTATTGACTGTAATGTAAATGTTATTCTAAATATATACATATATTTATTTTACCTAGCTTAATTATGGTACTCATTGCTCCTTTTGCACTATAACAATAAGTACAATCAGTGACATACCCAAATGTTAAAAGAAGAAGTGAACCAATTTTACCCCAAAGCAGTTTCTGTTTGTTACATTGTTACACTAAAACTAATAAGAAAGGTACAAAAAAATGCGTAATAATTACGTCCTCTAAGAAAGATGACAAGATCTATTTATAATTATCGCTGTTATCATGCAAAGTCATATAAATGCTGAAAATATTAAATATAACATTCAGGTTTTATAAATGATAAGACTAGAAGATCTTATGTGATTGTAGTGTGCATATAAGGTAATATCAAGTTATATTACTCCTAATTGTTTCCCAATTAAAGCGCTCTATTATTATAAATAATATAATATGCTTCAAAATATTACTTGTATGATCATTTCTATGTATATTTTATATATTAAAGATATATAATGGAAGTTCGACACTGTTGTACATACCCTTCCTGTATTTCATTAATATTGTAGTAGTAAAATAAATTTTATTATCAATTATAAAAATAGCAATAAAATAGTCTTATTGATTTACTCGTTAATATATTAATATAATTGTTTTTCTAAATATAGTATAAATCTATAATTTAGAATTTTTTCAGTCAATCTTTTATAAAATTAAACCTTTATATTTGTTGAATTTGTATCTTTTATATCCCATTTCATACTATAGATATTTGTCTCTATTAATTAATCACTTAATTATTTTATTATTACCAAATTTAAAATGTACTGTCAATTCTTATATTGGTTCTGATACAGTTTCTAAAGTTTTCATACAAGTTTGATGCATAAAAAATAATTACACATTAAAAATCAACATAAAGTGTTGAAATAAAACATACAGGATATTTTTATATTATGAAAGCTATATTATAAAAAAGAAAAATTTTTTATAATAAAATGTATGCACAAATATATAATGAGTAGTATCCTCAAATTAAAGTAGAATGAGAAGAAAAATGAGGATAGTTTACCTGCGTTTCTGAAGAAGCCGTAGTCTCTGCTCCAGTAGACGTTACATTGGACGTGTACGTGACCCCGCGTAATGCTTGTCCAGGAGTTACTGATCTAGCAATTCCAGTAGCTATAAAAAGAATCATGATAGATATTATAGATCAGTATAAATGTTATTATTTAATTTTATTCTTAAGATATCTATATCTAAAAATGTTAAAATATTGTACATAATTTCATATAAAAGTTTCCAATTAATACCTAATACGAATTATTGATGTTCAATCTGTATTTATATGAACCAGCATTGAAGAATAAATTTTGGACATTAGCATAATTTTCATAAGAATAACAATTTCATTTTAACGGAACATACTAGGATACTATGAATAAAAACTTCAATTACCATTTAGTTCTGTAATTAACTGTCAAAATATAATTTGCTAATTCATTCACCGTTATGCGAGACGAATATTCTCTTAAACAAGATATGTCTAAAATATTTTAACTGTGTATATCCTATTTCAATTTTAGGGTAAGATGTGTTGTCTTACTTGGACCGCTGACAGGAACACTAGATACCGTGGCAGTGGGCTGAACAACTTTGCTACTAACCATTGGCGTCCCAGTCCCCAATACTGTGCCTTTAACTGAATATAAAATACAATTCAAAATATTAACTTATTAATTACATTAATTCATATTAATCTTTGTTTAGTATGAGTATACAATATAGTTTATATTAAATATCGTCTTAGTAGCTATTATATATTACATACTTGTTTGGGGAGCACTAGCAGGCCTAACTGTAGGCATAGCAACTAAGTTAGCCGGCTTAACTGGAGGAGGTGGCGGAGTTGTACCCACTCCTCTTGGAGAACCTCGTGTTTGAGATTCTTTCAGCATATCCATTTCATTTCTAAGTTTTTCTAATTCTAGTTCAAGTTCCTTTGCCCTTTTTTCTTCTTTTGCTAAAGCTTGTCTATATTGCTGCCTTTCCATATCAAACTGTGCAAGCTGTTTCTCTAATTCTGCTTCCATTTGTAGGGACTTCTTACTTTCTTCTTCAAGTCCTTCAGCCATAGAATCTATTCGTACTTTTTCCTCACTTAATATCAGTGCTAAATCCTCTGATCTTTTTCTTTCTTCTATATATTTCCTGATTATTTTTGTACGTTCAGCCAATAGAAGAAGTACTATTTGTTTTTGCCGTGTTTTCTCTTCCTCTTGAGTGTCATTTGCTTTTTTTAAATCTAGTTCCAGTCTTTTCTTTTCTTGTTTTTCTAATTCTAATTCTTTCTTTAATCGTATTCTTTCCTTTTCAAGTCCATATGTAATATCATCACCTTGGGCAGTATCATGTTCATGTTTTCGTTTTTCTTCTTCCAATTCCTTGATTACCTAAAATAAAGTCAATAATGATTTCACAAAGAAAACATTAGTTATAATATAAAAAAGGTTATAAATTCGAAATTAATAGCATACTGCTCTGTGTCTGAGTTCAGCATCTTTAAGAATTTTAGTCATCCTAGGCTGCATTCGTCTTTGTTGTTGCACAAGTGCTTCTAAACTAGCAACTTGTTGATCTACTTGATTTGATTCATGTCCCATTATACCTCCTGCTAATGCCATATCACGTATAAGTGCAGCATGTGGATCTGAAGTTCTACTCAGATATTGAGCATGTAATAGATGTTTCAATTTCTCCGACTAAAAAGTATATATAAATAATAAAAATATCCACTTAAAAAACTATTCTTAATAAACTTTTATGGTAATTTAAATTGCTCCATAGCAATTCATTGTCAATCATAGAAAATAACTTTACCTTTAATACCGCTATTACAATATCTCTTGCCTGTAACTCTCCTTCGAGATGTCCTAACAGTTTTAATAAATCGCTTTTGCTCAGTTCCATTTTTGGATTGCGCTATAAGAAATATTTGAGAAAATACCATTAAGAAAAATCTAATTTAATGTTTTAAATGGAAGAAATAAAATTAGACTTCAAAATGTATTTAAATAACAAGCGTGTAGTTAAAATTAAAAACATCATCAGTGATAAAGAATCACGTACTTTCAACGTATTCGAGGAGTTCTTGTCAAGTGCCTCTACATTGTTAGATTGCAAAGTTTGTTGATGCTGTTGCTGTTGCATCGGCGACGGTGACGGCGACGGTGACGGCGATGGCGACAATGACGGTGACGAGTGTTGTTGTTCGTAAGGTTGCGGAGATGGTGTAGAAGCGAACGACTGCATCTTCGTGGTACAGACCGAGATGGTCGTCGATGGTCCGGATGATCCATTCGCCGGTGAAACAGTTGAACTCACAGTTGTAGCATTTTGATTCTGCGATGCCATTTTTGAGAAAAACGAATTATCGAGGAGTATCTACCCCTGAAGTATATGCACACTCTCAGGGGCAGAGTACTTCAAAAGTACTCAGATGAAAGTATTCCGCAGTTAAACCCGTTTCAACCTTCGGTATTAATGCTTTCATTTGAACAAGTAAGGCTCCGACCTCGAGAGCCAGCTTTCGGGACGCGCCACATTGTTCCTGGATTCTTTTTTTCCTTCCCGAACTTATTTAAATGACACCGAACAAGTTAATCTGGCATTTAACTTTATCCTCGATTATTGACAAATCAACTACAAAGCGTAATTCACAGATAGGAACCTATCTCGTGAAAGGTGCAACATACGAGATCATTTATTATCGATTATTTGTTATCGAATATCACGATTCAAACTTCGACTTCGACCCCGACAGCGGTAAACTTAAAAGTTGATCTCACGCTAAATCATAAATTTATATATTTAAAATATTAATAATTCAAAACTTATTAACTATTTTTATAAAACTGTACTTCCTTCTTTTAGAATATAATGGAAACATTTAGACTTATGTTTTATTAAACTCGTAATTGTCTACTAATAGATAATATTGAATTTTATTTAAATATACTCGCATTTGAAAATGATTATTCAATATTTATTATTGTTATTAAATATTCTTTTACTCTTAATGTAATTAAGTCTTTGAAATAATGGAATTTTATTAGATTTCTTCAAGTAACATAGTGATATTCATTATAAACATATCTTTAAAGATACTCTACATTTATAATAATTTATAATTAATACATTTGTAACATTTCATGATTCATCTTTCTGATATGTTTAAAAATAATAAAATCATTTTAAAAGATATTGATAAAACTCTTTTTACCTTTGACTTAGATACGATCTTTTTTTCTATTTTCCCGAAGTCAAAGATAACAGAAAACTACTTTTGACAAATTCCATATCTTATCAGTTTATCGGTGGACCTAATATATCAATAAAAATTTCGGCAGTAAGTGACTCATAAACAGTGAAACACCGATGAAGAATTTAGTTTTCAATATGTCAAATTTGGAAGAAACAAATAATTTAAATTCATCATTATTTGCTGATTTTGAAAACTATGACGACGATTTCTCTGAACTTAAGAATGGATCTACAATACCCCAACAATCGTAAGGGAATATACTCAATCAGTAACTACTAATATGAAATTATTTTTTTAAACATTAAATTTTTATTCAAAAATTACATTTTCTTAAGATTAGTAACTTAAAAATTTTATAATTAGTATTTTTACAATTAATTATAGATAATATTGCAATCAGTCATCAATAATAATATAATACAAGAAATTAATTATACATGCTTCTATTTATATTAATTTCAGGATCGAACAAAATATCTTATCATGGGATGTATTTAAACATTTCCCATTAAAAAAAGAAAGTGAATCAATGCAGAATAATAAATGGTTGGGTTCTTTTGTTTTGCGTATTATTAAATTTTTTATGTATGGTATTATTTTCTGCATTGTATTCTGCTGTATTTTAATTGCCAAAAGTGCAGTTCTTTTTGCAGTCTCACAGCTTGATGAAGAACATTCTGTAAATTTCTATGATTACTCAGGTATCTTTTAAATATTATTCATATAATAATTTTTCTAATTACTTGCTTATTTTAATATGATTTATATTTCATGAAACAATATATAATGATTATTGATATCTCAGGTGCTGCAGGAAATATAAATGCAAAAATTTCCAAAGAAGGTAGAATAATTTGGACATGGTACATCATCTTTATGTTTCTTGTACCAGAATGTTTTAGTATTTTACAATCTATATGGCATAACATTTTCAAAAAGAAAGAAAAAATGCCCAAAAAAGGAAGTCTGGTAGTACTTTTTATTTTGGAAACTCTTCATCCAATTGGTTTAGCACTTTTAGTTTTTTACAGCCTTCCAAAGATCAATTCCATAGAAGCTGCAGCATTATGTAGTTGTATATCTTTTATTCCTGTTCTAATAAGTAAGATTTTTGTAATAAGCTTGGTGAACGAAGAAAAGTTATTCATTTAATTTAAATTGTTCTAAAAGATATTCTGATTTTTATTACAGATTTACTCTCTCAAAATCGAAAGTATTCAGGAATTAAAATATTTATATTATGCCTATTATGCAACATTTTAGCATTTATTGCTCAAGGATCTGGATTAATTATACATTACTTTCTGTACTATGATGCGCATGATGCCATAATATGGATTCTTCCACTATCACTTTTATTATCTTCTTGTCGATGGTGGATCAATTATATTTCTGACCATAGTTACTGGGGTAATAATTTTGTAATCCTTAATGTTTTTAGTACTGCATGTATTCAAAATAAATAGATTGATAAATCTAATTATAATAATTCACTATTTTGTGAACAGGTTTTATAAGATTTTTAGCAGCAGTAAAAGCGGATTTGACAAATAACCAACATTTATTACAAGGATACATAGCATTTTGGAGATGTTTGATCTTTATTTTGAGTGCCTCTGTAATTTCAATTTTTAAAGGAATTCAGTTTCAAGAGTTTTTTAAATGTCTATTCATGAATCATTATAATGTGAAATTAGTTCAATTTTTAAACTCCTCTGTTTCTGTGAATGAACTAATAACAAATTACAATTTGGAATACAACGAATTTCAGCAAGATAATTTTAATCCTATTGTAGACACATCAGCACCTTTATATATTTTTTTGATCCAGATTTTCTGCAGTTTCTTCGCATATAAAGCAAGTGAGTACAAGACTTTATTATAATCGTATGATGCAAACAAAGAGTATATTATAAATTTTTAAAATCTATAATTTCATTATAGCAATATTTGCATATAAAACACAGATGCATAAGTGTAGTGTTGCTCTTCCATTAAGCTTAATTACTCCAGGGTCAATAGGTTTAATGGTAATGTTTTGTGTTATGAAAAATGAGGATTCATATATTTTTGATAACATAATACCAGATTATCTATTTTTCAATGAACCCATATACAATAATATAAAAGATTTTATTCTAAGCTGGCGTGTGTGGTGTTGGATAATATGGTGGTTATCACAAATTTGGATTACAATACATGTGTGGTTCGATCAAAAAGAAAAACTTGCTCCTGTGAAGAACATTTTTTACAATTCAACTTATGATTCCCTTATAATTGATCAGTTTATAGGTTTAAATAAACGGAAATATAATACTTACAATACCACTGAAGAAGAAGAGCTTTTCGATTTGACCACGCAGCTTGAGGTACTTTTTTTACTGTTTTTCAACAAATTAAATTTTTTATAATCATTATTGCACTTAAAATGAAAAGTCCTTTTGTAGACTGATAGTATACAGGGAATAGAAAAGTCAAATAGATCAGACTCAGGATATTCAGAAGAAAATATTAATAATAGAGAAAATGCCTGCATTACTCAAATTTATGCATGTGCTACTATGTGGCATGAAAATAAAGAGGAAATGATGGAACTGATTGGAAGTATATTACGATTAGATAAAGATCAATGTGCTATGAAAGTTACACAAAAATACTATAAAATTTTTATTAAAGATTATTATGAACTTGACAGTAAGTAAGATTTATAATTAAAATAATATAAGATTAGTTATTAATATTATTTAAATGAAAGTAATGTAATAATTACTTTAGCACATATATTTTTTGATGATGCCTTTTGCTGTATACATGGTTGTACTGAATCATGTAATCATCTTGAAAGTGAAACACAAATAAATCAATATGTAGTGACATTTTTGGAAACTATGCAAGAAGCTGTAAAAAATCTAGGTATAGCTTCATTACCTCCAACTAAATATCCAACACCCTATGGTGGTCAGCTAATTTGGACTTTACCTGGAAAAACATGTTTAACAGTACACCTTAAAGATAAAAATAAAATTAGGCACAGAAAAAGATGGAGCCAGGTACATTCAATATTACTAGCAACAAACAGTAAAACAAATCAATTCATATAAATTTAATGAAATTTTAATGACATTTGAACTCCTGATAACAATTCTTAATTCTAAGCTAATATTGGAAAATTGTAGGTCATGTACATGTATTACCTTCTTGGTTTTCGCTTAATGGGATTACCAATTGATATGGATCGTAAAGAATTATTAACACAAAATACTTACATTTTAACGTTAGATGGTGATATTGACTTTCGACCAACATCTGTGAAAGCATTAATTGACTTAATGAGGAAAGATAAGGAATTAGGCGCAGTTTGTGGACGAATACATCCAGTAGGAAAAGGTATCTAACATGTACTATATAGTACACGAAACTATAGTATATGTAATATCTTTCAATTATGCAGTTACTAATCATTACATATTAATAAAATAAACTATTTCGATATAGGTCCAATGATTTGGTTTCAAAAGTTTGAATATGCCATAGGTCATTGGCTTCAAAAATCGACAGAACATACTATAGGCTCGGTACTTTGTAGTCCTGGTTGCTTTTCTCTTTTCAGAGCAAAAGCTTTAATGCAGCATAATGTCATAGCAAAATATGCAACTAAATCAACTGAACCCAAACATTATATTCAGTATGATCAAGGAGAAGACCGTTGGCTTTGTACATTGCTCTTACAAGCTGGTTGTAGGGTAAGAACTATGTTACAATAAATTAAAATATTATGAATTTATTATTATTTACTGAATTTTTTTAGCTATTAATCGATGTAAATACTTTAATATTTAACCTTGGTTTTGTTTATTTAGGTAGAATACTGTGCAGCTGGTGACGCTTATACACATGCCCCAGAAACATTTAAAGAATTTTATATTCAACGTCGTAGATGGATTTCATCAACTATGGCTAACATATTTGATTTATTGAATACAGCTAAAGAGACAAGAAAATTAAACAATAATATTTCATGGCTTTATATTGCATATCAATGGATATTAACAGGTAACTCTAGAAATACTTAATAAGAAATAATATGTAATCTTTAAAAAGATATAAGAATAACTACATTCAATGTATAAATCTGAACAACAATCGTTATTTTACAGGTAGTACTATTATTGGACCATCTTTCATCTATTTAATGATGGCTGGTGCATTTGTTGCTGCTTTTCAAATAGATAATTGGTCAAGTTTTTGGTATAACTTAATTCCACTACTTGTGTTCATAGTAATTTGTTTCTTCTGTCAAGATCATATTCAGGTAATTGTTTGAATAATTGTTATAACATGCAACATATGTTCAACTGGTTAAAAAAATATATAAATATATTATATATAATATATTATAATTATTCAATATATACATATATAATGTATAAAATGTATAATCAATCTAAAATGAAAACTTTCTGTGGAATAATAATAATAATAATAATAATAATATCTAGTTATTTTTCAGCTTATTGTAGCTGAGTTTATTTCTGTTATATATGCTTTAGTAATGATAATTGTATTGGTTGGAATACTACTACAAATAGCAGCCGAAGGATCTTTTGCACCCAACATTCTTCTTTTTTATATTGTACTTGCCCAATTTGCGCTAACAGGTTTTATGCATCCACACGAAATATCATGCTTGAATTTTGGAATCATTTATTATATCACAGTACCATCAATGTACATGTTGCTTATTATTTACTCTATTTTTAATGTACATAATGTTACATGGGGTACTAGAGAATCTAAGCAACAGACAAAGGTATGTTCTCATAAAACCATGCTACTTAAACATGAAAAAAAATTTAAAAAGTATTGTGTAAATCTTATTTGCATAATTGTTCATTAAATAACTCATATATTATAATTTTATTGTTACAGGCATCAGAAGAAGCTAATAAGTTGCAATCTAATGAAAAATTCAAAAATAATTGGAAAAATTCTTCATTTGTCAACTTTTTTAAATACGTTTTTTGCACATGCAGTTCACAAAAAGAAGAAGAGTATTTAAAATCTATCTATAATGCAATAAACGAAATCAATATACGCTTAGAAACAATAGAAAGGTAATTAGTGCAAAGATATAATTGTAATTTTTAAAAATTTGCAATTCAATTTCTTATTCTTAAATACAGATTAATTTTACAATGAATTTGTTAGTCTTAAATTAGTATACAGTAATTACAGAATCGGTAGTATATCAAAAGATAACATAGAAGAAACTAATAACAATGAAAGTACTGGATATGTTGCTGAAACTGATTTACAAACTATTAAAGATGATTTATACATAAGTGAAGATTCAGAAAGTGAAAATTCAGTACAATCATTTACTAATGTTTGCAATGAATATTCCACTTATTTAATAAATCCTAATTGGCTTCAAAGTAAACATATGCAACATGGGAAAGTAGATTTTCTATCTACAACAGAAGAGCAATTCTGGAAACAATTAATTGCAAAATATTTACATCCTATTGAAAAGGATGAAGAGAAAGAAGTATGAATTCTTAAAAAATTAGTCATTAAATTAGAATATTATCTATCATGTTTGTTTTATAAATATTATATTTTTTTTTAGAAAATAATTAAAAAAGGATTAATGAAGATACGAACTGAGAGCCTTCTAAAATTCTTTACCATAAATACTTTATTTGTAGTAGCAATTTTCTTATTACAAATTAATAAAGATGTTTTAAACTTACCATGGCCTTTCGCTGTTAAATATAATATAACTTATGACGAAGGAAGAATGCAAGTAAGTTTTTCACTTTTTCAATATAAATCAATACTATGATATAGACAATTAATATAGTTTAATACAAAGTTAATACAATTTACATTTTTCAGGTTTACGTAACAAGGGAATACATGCGTTTGGAGCCTATAGGATGTCTTTTTATTATTGCATTTGTTACTATTTTAACCATTCAATTTTTAGCAATGTTGGTTCACAGATTGCACACATTTACTCACATTATCGCTAATGTGAAATTAAATTTACCTTTTCCTTGCAAAGTAATATAATATATTATAAACTTATATTTATTATTCTGTATTGTAACTATTTGTCATAATTATTTAAAAATCATAAATTTTTATACTCAAAAATATATATTATTTTTCAGGCAAAAGATGAATCGGATAATTTAATTACTACTGAATATGCATTAAACATAATAGAAGGACTTCAAAGTGCAATAGAAAATGAAACAGTACATTCTATGACAGATAATGAAATGTATTATTCAAAAACACAGAAAACTATTCACGAATTAATGAAAGACGATCAAAGTTCTTCAAAGATTTCTACTAATTTTGAAATACTTTTTAATAGAAAACTGAGAGAAAACGCTAGATCTGGTATGAATTTGTAATTGTTTATTATACTTTATTATATTTAAAATGTTTATTTTATGTCTTATCTCATTGTCTTAGGTTTCTCTAATGTGATATCTCCAAATGTACCAAAAAATGCATTAGAAGCATTTGAAAATCATCGTTCTACAATTATAAAAAAACGTAAGAAAAGGTTACCTCTAGATATTATTTATACTGATAGTGAAAATGGTGAAGCATCAAATTTTAATTCAAAAAACACAAATAAAACAAGAAATTATGAGTATGATAATCCAGCATACTTAAATGATAAAGAAAATTAATATTTATAAAGAATGTGCTCATTTATCTCATTTAAGTATCCATTGTGCTTAAATTGAATTCTACATTAAAAATATTTAACCTAATCACTAATCGCATAAAAATTTATTAATTATCATTCGAAGATTCAATTTTATAAATATTTTTGAATGTAAAGTTGTACAATTTCATAATAAACTGTTTAGCATATTAATTTTACAAATGTAAAATATAAATTGAATATAATATTTAACTTACGTAAATGTGGTGTTCTTCAAGATGACTATTTGTTTATATTTTTATAGCCTATTCGGAATAATTATTTTTTCCTATTTTTCTATTTTATACCAATTGTTGTGCTATTTTATTATTATATTTATTCTTTTTGTATACTATTTTATTATTGTATCTTACATCGTTATTTATTTATTTGTACTCTTATCGGCGCGGGCCTGAAACGCTCAAATACAGTGGGGTTCCGGACTTATACATCCTAATTGGTTCCAAAATGTTAGACGCAAGTTAATAATGTATACAAGGTATTTAGCATGTATCAAGTTAAGAGATACATTTTCTTTCAAATGTATAAAAATGCAAGAAGAGATTACATTTAACAAATATTTACAAAAAACCGAAGAGACCACGATGTTCACAAATAATACTGTAACACAAAGATGCCTAAATTGATGCTTGCAGGCACTCTAGTGACAGTCCTCTCGTGAAAAGTTACCTTCTCCATACCTACTAAACTTGTTTGATTAAACTCTACATACAACTCGCATACCTACATACATAGTTTGGGACAGCTTTTTGAGTGTGGTAATGGGGGAACACTGTTTTCAAGTTACTAGCGTCAGGGGAGAAAATTAGCACCTCTGGCCTAAGGCAGAAAATTACTCGAAAACAGTATTTCCCCACTACCTCTACTCAAAGAGCAGACTGAGATTGTGTATGTGAGCAGTTCTCTGTGAATGTCAATATAAACAGGAAGAAGTAGGTATGGAGAGGGTTATTTTTCATGAGGGGAATGTTACTAGAGTTCCCTTTAGCATCGATTTAGCACTCTTGCTCTAGAAGTTACGTATTCACATGTTTCTTATAGTAACTTTTATGTTTGAAGCAAGTTTTATCAAGGATTCAACACATTGACTGAATTCATCAGCTTGGTGAACCTCAACCTCTTAAACTCATGTAGTAGTATGAAATAATGCTTTTAAGGATTTATTTTTAAAAACTACGTTTTCTTTAAAACGAAGAAGGAAAATGTCACCAACGAGAGGATATTTACGAGATTCAAGCGGTGATTCAGGTAAAAAATGATAATTTTAATTTAATATATATGTTTATTTCCTATCCAATATACCGTCACTGAAACAATATTAAATTGTATTTTTTGGCTCGTTTAAGAGTTATTTACAAAAGTATTTGTAGGGTCAGAATCAGATAATCAATCAGGATCTTCTCGATCAAGTCGTAGTGGCACACCATCTAATGCAGCAAATTCTGGTCATGAAAGGAATTCTGATGATGAAAATGAAGCTAGATCAGTAGGTTCAAATGTTAGTGGAAGGTCTTCTAGATCAAGTAGCCAATCTGGAGAAGAAAAAGCTGATTCTAGACAAAATTCCAAAAGTCCATCTCCAACTAGGTCAGGTTCTAGACATTCAAGTGTTGGATCTCCACGAAGTGAAAAATCTGGCTCACAGAGGTCTAGAAGTGGTACTCCAAAATCAGCTGCATCTAATAATAGTGATTCGCAAAGATCAAGATCAGTTTCTCCACATGAAAGAAGATCAGAAAGTCCAAAATCCGTAGAGTAAATAAATAATTTTCTTTCTAATAAATTTCTTTTACATTGTTTATAAAATATAATTTACAGCAATTTGAATTCTCCTGGTCCTGAGAGAACTGAACCTACAGATTCTGAACAGAAACATGATAACTCTACAGAAAACAAAGAGGACAACGAATCTGAAAAGTCTTTGAAAATAAGAGGTATGTAACCCAAACAAACTGAATCAATTTTCAGTACTATTCAAAATTTTATTTTTATTATTATATAGCAGGTAGTACAAAATCAAATGATAGTGATGGAGAGGGTAGTCCAGCCCAGAAAGAAGATAATAGTGACTCTGCATCGGATGCAGAAGAAGCTATCAAGAGAGTAAAACCACTGATAGATTCTGATTCAGAAAGTGAACCTGCAGAGAAAGAAGCTGTAGCTCCAACAGCAGATGCTCTTTTTGGAGATGCTAGTGATATTAGTACAGATGATGAGAAAGATAAGGAGGATGGGAAGAGAGAGAAAAGTCGTAGTAGAAGTAAAAGCAGAAGTAAAAGTAGAAGCAAGAGCAGAAGTAAAAGTAGAAGTAGAAGCAGAAGTAGGAGCAGAAGCAGGAGTCGTGACAGATCTGATAGTGGTGGTGAAGGCCCAAGTCAGCCAGTTATTGAGGATGTATGTATAGAAAATAATAATAACACTTCTATATATATTTTATGTAAGAGAGAAATTTCAAATGATCATAATGTAATTTTTTATAGGATGTTGATAAAGAAAAAGAAGAAGAACCTGAACCTCCCCCAGAAACTAGAATTGATGTAGAAATTCCAAAAATTACAACAGATTTGGGTCGTGAAATACACTTTGTAAAGCTCCCAAATTTCCTTTCGGTAGAAACGCGACCATTTGATACGGAAACGTATGAAGATGAAATTGATGAAGAGGAAACTTTGGATGAAGAAGGCCGTGCCAGATTAAAGTTGAAGGTTGAGAATACTCTTCGTTGGAAAGAAATCTTTGATGACCAGGGTAAAGTTGTTAAGGAAAGCAATGCCAGGTTTGTAAAATGGTCTGACGGAAGTATGTCATTGCATCTGGGTTCCGAGATTTTTGATGTCTACAAACAGCCACTTCAGGGTGATCACAATCACCTGTACATTCGTCAAGGAACTGGTCTCCAAGGTCAAGCAGTTTTTAGAACTAAATTGACATTCCGGCCGCATTCTACAGAATCCTTCACTCATAGAAAGATGACAATGTCACTTGCGGATAGATCACAAAAGACTTCTGGTATAAAAGTATTATCACAAGTAGGAACCAATCCAGATCAAAATAGATATGAAATGATTAAAGTAAGTTAATTTAATTATTTCAACTGCGTTTTATTATAATATAATTATGATATTATAATTTATTATGATATAATTGTCGTTTACTACAAAAATATTCAGGAATAGTATCATTGTGTGATAATACTATTGTATGAAATATTATTATCATTTTTTAGAAAGAAGAAGAGAAATTACGTATGGCAATGAGAGTTCAAAGTAAGACGAAAAAGAGTACTACAGGTAGCAGAAATCCTGCAAGGTCTGTTGGTGGCTATGGTGGTGATACTTATCATGATGATGGTTCTGATGATGAAGGTGCCATTTCTTTGGCAGCAATTAAAAATAAATATAAGAAGGGATTGAATGCTCCTGTAAAAGGTGAGATATAAAGACATATACGAAGACTATTTATAAAAATACTTAGTTTAAATAAATGAAGTATAATAATTATTCTTTCATGTTTTTAGCATCGAATATATATTCGTCGGACGAAGAAGGTTCAGATTTTGAAGCTCTCAGACCGAAGAAAAATATTAAAGGAAAAGTTCTTAAAGATTCAGATGAAGAATCAAATTCCGTGAGTGGTTCGGAGAGTGGAAGGGAAGATGACAATCAAGGCGATAATGCTAGCGATTAGAGAATTTAGATTTTTATTAAGAACAAGGTGTTTTTGTAATATAAGCAAATAAATTAATTTCTGAATTATTAACTGATAATTAATTTTAGACTCCATGGAATTATTAAACAATTTTTATTATTTAATTATGTTTAATTAAAGAAATATAAGAGGTAACGAATATAAAGTTCGTAATTGTAGCTCAAATTATTTTAGAACTCTTGTATACAAATCTAGGCTGATCTAGAAACTTTTGATGGCAAATTATTGGCAGCACTGATACGCACACACACCGATCTGTGTCACGGAAACATTTTTATTTAACGAACCAATCTTCTCATAATTGAAAATTGCTACATTCTAATCTGTGAGTATAATTATTGTTTTCGTTAATAATTTAGGCGCTCAAATTAATTTCTGTTACTACAATTTATAAATGTTCACGATACTATAATACTCAATAAGTTTTATTTAATAAACATTATTCAATGACTATACAGTAATAAATTGTTTAATAAATCTTTTATTTCATTTTTCTGTACATGAATTTTGAATAATAGTATTGATACTTGTTCGCATTCAAATATTTCTTTCTTTAAAAATGCTGAATTTAAATATAGATTTGTATACAATATTTACAGAAAAGAAATATGAATTGTAATATTTTACTTATTTTACGATATAATTTATTATCTGCAAACATGAAAACTTATTAATATGTTTATTTATGTAGTTAATTGCAATAATATTGAGCTATTAATTAAGTCAATTTAACCTGTGCTTCTTTGTGTGAGTGGAATATAACCTTGATCTTGTTCTTTTACGAAGTATTAAAGCTCAAAACTTTTTATAGAATAATATTATGCTTGTATACTAGTATTTTAATAGCAGGTAATAATATTTTTATTTAATATTAGTAAATATTTTAATTGAATTTATTTTATATTTTTTATATAATGTGAATTATTTTTTTATACTAATAAATAATGTAAATTATTTTAGGTTTGTACACAATGGTTGCCCATACTGTACTCTTGGATTTCACAGTGCCATCAAGCGTAATAGCAGATATAGAGAAACGTTCTAACTTGAAAGTAGCCATTGCTAATGTTCTCAAAGAACATTTTGATGGTCTTAAGCCATTAACTGAACCGAATCTTAATGGAAGTCTCTTAGTTCTCTATGAAGGTCCCAGAGGTAGTCTGATCACTGTTCGAGGATATACTGAGGGCTTGATCACTGTTAACATTGAGTATTATAAAAAAGATGATGAAGAAGCACTGTTAAACTTTGAGGTATAGTTACTTATATTAATTATCATAATTTTTTTTTGCAATACCTAGTTGCAAACTTCATAATATTTAATTGCCTCTCATGGGTATTAGACATGAAATCAGCTTTGGTATCTCTCAAATATGGGGTCGATACAAGGTATATCTTGTTACATATTAATTTCTTAATAAATCATGAGAATGGTCATATATAACATACTTTCCAAACATTTCAATTTTTCTATGTAATGTTTGAACGATGCTCAAAACTATTTTGAGATTCGAACTTATTGATCTTTGACATGAAAAAGTAGAGTTACAAAGTAAAATATATTGTAAAAGATCATCATCGTTTGATGAGTGCCAATAGAAATAAGTAGAAATTTTACTATATGCGGAAGAAACACGTGTAACAAAGAGGACCTTGTAGCAGTGGCAATACCTGGAAGCGGACGTTGCGATGGCTCTGAATAGCCAACGCAGTAAGTGCCTGCCACCAGTAAGACGAGGAACCATATATGACCTCTATCTGACACTATCAGGTAGAAACCGCTTCCCCAATTAGTTCCCATACTTAGTTATATCTATAGCACCTTATGAATGTGCGAATCGTTTTCGTTGCACTCTAAAACGCCAACAGCTCCAATTGATTACTTTGTTTCCTGTCGGCGCGGTATTTTTCCCCGGTGTTTCTTTTTTGGTTCTTCCGCAAAGAGATTTAAACTGACCCTTATAACGCATATGTAAAAGAAGAGTTGTTACGATTGGTTTAACAAGATAGTTTCTGCTCTTTTTTTTATTCATCGGTTCGCTTATCGCGGCCACCTTTAGTTGATCAGAGAATTGGAGACGGCGTTGCAGGCGGCAGCAGCCTCTACGCGTTCGCACATGCTTACACCAATTAAACGCGGTGGACCTTTTGAGAGATACTTTCCTACCGCCGGTGAGTTTTTTATTTATTATTCTGTTTACGGAACCAGCGGAATTCTGTATCCGCATAATTTTTCATTTCATCGTGCGTCGTCAGAGAAAATTGTTTTGAAATCATTTTTTCGATTGTATGAATCATTTTATTGAACTGTTAACATTGTTTTCATTATTTTTGTTGCGCGACGAAATTGTTCATGATTATTGCGCTTTAACTTTTTCAAACAATATATTTTATTAGAATTGTATGTCAGTTAGTAATAATATTTGCGTCCTTCAAATATATATATATATAATTTATATATATAATTTTATATAGATATAATATATATATAATTTTTATATCCTTTTTCTATTAAAGGAAACCATTTCAGCTATTTATATTAGCTTTACAAATTTTAGTACAATATTCATGTAAATGATTTCCTACAAAGGCAAATACAAAGGGACATTACGTACATGTATTATAGAATATTAAATAATATGAAGAATTGTAAATTTTAATACTAACTTTCCATTTTACAGCTGTATTTATCCACTGAATGAAGCTACATGTTCCTCTAATTTATATGCTCTACTAGAAATACATAATATTTACCATAAATAATAAAATAGACTAGTAATATGCACCCGAAGTCCCTAAATCCTCAATATTTTGATTGTTGGTCATTGTATTGTGTATATGTATAAGAAGAAGTTATTTATTCTTTTGACATATTTGCGCTTTGCATCGCATGCATTTATTAAATGCTTTTTTTTTGTAACATTTAATTTAAACAATAGAAAACTTTTATTTTCACATGATCATTCTTTATTTTTAAGATGATAGACTACTTGAGTACGACATAGACAAGTTGGTCTTCGAAGCACGTTCACCATACCAAAAGGTGCAAATTGTTCATTCAAAATCATTAGGAAATCTATTGGTTCTTGATGAATTACAAAGTAAGAAACATAAAATTTGTGTATCCTTAAAATAGGTTTTATTAAAATAATATTATAAACTCTTTAATAATGTATTATGAAATTTTAGACATCTCCGAGGCAGACCTTATTTACACAGAAACTTTAATGCAGCGTGGAAAAGAGAGTTATGCTGGAAAAGAGATAGTTATTTTAGGAGGAGGAGATGGTGGGCTATTATGGGAACTGCTTAAAGAGAAACCAAAATTTGTTACAATGCTGGAAGTATGTTTCTTTGATGTTATAAAATAAACTACTATTCTCTAATATAATATTGTATTTTGACAATAATTTTCAATTTTTAGATTGATGATATTGTTATAAAAGCCTGCAGTCAACATATGAGAAGCATATGCGGAGACTGTCTAGATAAAAGAAAGGGAGAAAACTATGAAGTAAGTTACAGTAATTAGTCAATTAATTTTTTAACAACAAAACGAAACGTTAAATATTGATAAACATTTTGGAATTTTTAGATTATTGTTGGAGATTGTGTAAAGGCTCTAGCACGCATGATCGAAGAAGGTCGACAGTTTGACTATGTCTTTGGTGATCTTACAGATATACCAATCAGTACATCGCCACATGGTGATGCATGGGATTTTACTAGACTTATCTTAAATTGCTCCATGAAAGTCCTAAAGCCGACTGGGAAATACATGACTCATGTATGTATGCTAAAATTTATTTTTTTTTCTTCATTAATACAATATCTTTCGGTTAGTTACCTAATTATTAAAACTAATTATGTGAAAATTGTAATACTAATTGATCAGACAAAAATTTATAACAATAATTCAGATCATTGCAAGGCACTGTATTATTCAAGTTTTTAGTGTTTAAGATTTCTAATTACTTCTCGTGATTACTTACTGTTCACGTAGAAAGTTTCTTTCATTAATGTAATGTTATTTAAGATTTTAAGATTATATTTAAAAATATTTTCTGTTTTATCTTAAAGGCTAATGGAGCGTCTTGTCCAGAAGCGCTAGAAATGTACGAGCAGGTCCTCTCACAACTTTGTGTACCAGTAACCTTTACTAAAGATACTGCTTTTGTACCTTCTTTCTTCGAGGATTGGGTCTTCTACCAAGTATCGTTAGAATGATGGATTAAATATATAATCCTGAGGTTCCTGGGGAGGCATGCTCGCAACCCATTTCCTCCCTTATGACCCATATTCGACCCTAGTTGCGGATGTTTTATTACCAAATCGGTTTTTGGAAAAAAAGATCCCGATGCTGGACATAAAATCCCAATTGACTCTACCACGCTGGCGTCTGTACATAAATTAGGTGATGGTTATCTGACCTTATTTAATTGTTTAGTGACTAATAAACTATACAAAGGTGCTCAATTATTTTTTCTAATAACTGTCAATAATCAAAGTGAATCACCCAATGATTTAACACAAATAACTCCAAAGAAAGTAATACAAAACCTTCATTACTGTACAAATATATACCAATAATTAATCCTTTAATGATTTAATTTATTTATTAACTTTATAAAATATAAAACAAACCATATCAGATATAAATGAACAAACATAGATGTACGTATTTTTATTGAATGTGGAACATAAGTACACCTCATAGTAACCATAATAATCATAAGAATATTAATAGTAAGTATAACTGACTGATGAACAGCAATTAATATTAAAATTTATATAAGTATATATGTATATAATATACATGTCAGACAATAAGGGGTTAAGGAATATATATGGGACTAACATACTAACATACAAATAAGATGTTTCCATCTGTTCTTTGAAACTTACACAGAGTTGTTTATTTTTAATGAACACTTAAGCGTATTTAGAGAAAGGAATAAGGAACTAAGGACATTAATTAGTGGTAAGTAAAATGAATAAATTATAAGTTGTTCATATTAATTTTAAAGCTAATGTTACTTAATATTATAGTTTTGATTAATGGATTAACACATATACACAGTATTGCTGTATATTTAATAAGGTTTATATTATTTTAATATCACTGTTTGTGCACATTAATATTAGTAAGGTACAACTAAATAATTAGTTTTTGTTTTGTGAATATTAAAATCACAATTAACAGTTCAGAAATTTTTGTCATTCGCAGTTTTTAAATGCTAATAAAATTATAAACTTATTGGTAATTGAAGATAATATACATCCTCATTAAAACGAATATATTAATATTAATTAATGTTAGCTTAGTACATAAATAAATAAATACAGTTACATATATAGGAAAGGTAAGATAGATTATGAATTACTTAATGATAAAAAATTTGATCCCAGAAAGAGGTGTTTTTTTTCTGTAAGAGAATTAAAAATAAATATATTAAAAAAAATATTACAGTGGGTTGATTGATCGCTTAAATAAGTATCTACTTCATGTTTCCAATTGAAACTTGGTACAGACATAAGCTTCTGTTATTTCAGGTAATTTTTCTACTTCATGAATAGTTGGTTCTATTTCAGTTTCAAGAACTATTTGATCTAACCACTGCTGTACTTGTTCTGGCAGTCCATATGAATTATGTTGCTCCTCCATAATGTTTCTTCCAGAATTTCCAAAAATTTTATCGTCATCTTGTAGCTCAATATCGGCACTTTGAAGATTGAAATCATTTTGCTTATATTCCAAATTAATTTTTGGAGATTGGCTTAGGCTCTCTTTAGACTTTTTGTTTTGAAAATCAGAAATCTGACTGATTTTATCTGTTAAATCTGTTATGCTATAAGTCTTTAATCCATTAGATACATTTTCCATCTTTTTGTCTTCTGCTGTAGAAGAAACTTCCATCTTTGCATTAGATGAGTTACTTTCTGAGCTTTTAATAGATTTGTCAAAGCTGACATGATCTTTATTAATATCTTGATATTCTTCAATTTTATAAGGCTCTAAGTCAGTGATTACTGTTGAGTTAGAACCTGTCAATTCGATTCTTCCAAATTGTTTAATTTGCTCTTCAAGAATGTTTCCATCATCTAATATAGTTATAGATGGAGGAAGAATTTCAGGATTGGACAATGCTAAAGATATTTGTTGTCTGTAAAGTGCTTCTGATTGTCGCAAAAGTTGTTTCTCTCTGGCGTACAATGTTTGTGTCAGTCTTGCAAAGGATACTTTGATTTCCTTCTGAACCTTAAAAATGATATATAACGACAAAGTATGTAGTTTACCAAATATTTTGAAAAATTTATACATTATCAGCAACAATTAAAAATTAAAACTTATTAATAAATAGAATTAAAACTTAACCTTAAAATCCTCTTTGTCTAAAATTTTATCAAATAAAATTAACAGAAATGAAAGAATATTACCTCAAGAAAGTGTTTCTCCAGAACAGTTTTCTTGTCAGCTATTAATTTTCTCCTGTCAAGATTACTATCACTGTCGGTAGTATCTTCATTTTTCTCTATCATGTTATTAATTTAAAGTGTCTACTGAAATAATTCGTTTCACCATGCACTTCTGTAAACAATAAAACGAAAAGTCAATATTCTTTAAAATTTAGTTATTTGCCAAATAGACGCGAAAGCAACTCAGTGCGGAACTAAAATCTAATCAAAACTATTCAGGTTCTAATTATTTTCCACCCGTTAGATTTGCTGCACTGCCATCTTGAAATCCATGTAATTCGAAATCGACCTTTGGTTTGTAAGGTTTTCGTTTTTGGATAAATTCTTTAATAAAGACTGTGTGTAATTAAAAATATTATGCAGGTAAGTTTATAAAACAAGAAAATAAATTTCTTTATTGTTTTGTTTATCGCATGAATTTTCATTTGAGTACACATTTAATCATAATAATAGTGTGTACAGTGAACTGTGTTTTCATACTGTTAAAAATAATAGAATATATAAAATCATTGCGCAATTTTGATGTAATTCTTATTGATACTGTTTTATATGTTTTATTTAAAACTACAAAGAGAATTTTAATAATCATCTTTATTTACCAAAAGAAAATTTCGTCGTACAGATGCTTTCTTTCTATTTCCTCTTCTCCAACGTATGTAACTAAAATAACTACTAATTAAACAACTAATAATAGCAATTTTCAATTAAATATACAGTTGAATTTTATTCGAAACACGTTTTAAATATTTAGGGACTAAATCTAATACGCGTCTGTATGACTTCTTACTAGTAATTAACAATAATAGATATATTGGTTCTACGCGACTCTACGATTTTTATTAAGAATAAAATTTGCACGAACATTTTCCGAGAAATCTCCCGTACACCGCGATATTTTTTCCTTTTACTTTTGTAATCGTAAGGCGAAAAAAATAATACAGCTCATCGTTCGATTCAACGATAAAGTATAACAACTAGACTACGAATTTTACGCGTTTATAATATATTGGCATATACAAAACATAATATAAAAGAATTTCAAAAACGTGTTTAACTGATTTTGTAAATAGTTAATTTTGTTGCGGAATGAATAGAATCATCAATAAAGAAAATCAATTTTTCTTTGTATCTTTCGCTTTTGATAATTTATTAACAAACATTTGGCTTCTCATAAATATTCGCAGTCTAGTAATAATTATGGCAGCGCAGATACGTGTATTTTGTAACTAAAATTCAAAATATGCAGTTATTTTCATTTATCGTACACGTCCGATACCGCTAAAATAAGTTAGCAGTTAAATCTGCGATCAGGCTTACGCGAGTAGCCGCGTAATTTTATAGAGTTCTAATAGAGACGTTGATAATAATACTAATTAAACTGTGGATTGCACGCATTGCACCACAGATAGCTGACTAAAATAAAGTACAGCGAAAAGCAAAACAAAATCGAATAAAATTTTCATATTATTTGAAACCTTATTATGGACTAAACAAATTTCTGTTTTATTTAATCTGCAGTAAATTAGTCCATAAAGGTCTATTAGACAAACGTTTGCAGTCTGATGATAATAAATAACAATAATTACAGCTGCTTTTGCGAACTATTCGCGTAAACCGAGAATTTCTTGTACTTATATAAATACAACTAACAAATACGCTTACGTTAACATACCAGACGCGATTTCTGAACACTTTAGTCGTTTCATACTTTTTCTTCTTCTGTTAACGAGAGCCCCCGTGTCCCGCGAACTAAAATCTAACAAACTAACAATAACTGGTCGATTAGTAATAATACAAAAGGGAGTGGGGGTGGGAGAAGGAAGAAAAACAATGTCCCGTTGAAATAATACGAATTTTGCTCGTATTGAGGAACACGATAAACGTTCTCTTTGCATTGACGAGACACGATAGCCGTAGGAGAATAATAATGACGTTGGTTAGCTTGTTAAATTAATGATAGCCAGGGAGGAATATTTAAAATCGGAACGATTAATTCCTTCAGGAATCGAGAAAAACCGGTAGCAGTTAAAGGGGTGTTAACTCGAGCGATGGCTGGCCCATTTTCATTCGCAGAGTTGCCACGTCATCTTCTATTCGTACCAACAACTTGAATTTCTTGAAAAAGAACAAAACAATGGTATCTATAATGGTATCGTTAATTGAAACATTAATCAAACACTGCAACGACGATGTATGGCTCATAACTTACCGTTAAAAAGTCTCCTGGCGTTGTCTTCCATGCGTAGACCATGTAACCGGGTATGCACAACATGGATGATAAGGCGGTCATCCAGCCGAGTACGTGTGACCACCATGGATACTCATAATCCAAATACTTGACAGGTGTCCATTGTACCAGATTGAAGATGAAGACCCCCTGGACATCAAAGATCGATGTCAAAGTTTCATTGGAAATGGAAGAATGATGTGAAATGGCAATGGTAAGAATGGAGTTGAGGAATATTTTTACAAGAAATAGTTGGCATAAGAATTCGGTTGTTAACTTACAACGCAGATCAATGGAGTGGTGAACGTCCAACAAAGTTTCCACCACATCAGGGGATAATATCCAATCATATCCCTGATGGCATCGTAAAATCGGTCGACGCCGAAGGCCCAGCTTATTGAGATGCATTCGAAGAAAATTAAGAATAGAAGACAGAAACCGGAAACGGCGTACGAGTCCAGAATTTGGAAGACGTACATGCCACCTTGAGAGATACAAGAGAGCCCTATAATGTAAGAGAGTACGCAAACGATCGCTATGAAGATTTCCTTGCGTCGGCGAAGTAGCTGTGGCCACTCGTCCACCTTGAATCAACGAGTTCACAAGAGTCAGAATAAAAAAGGCAAAAATTACTTCTATTGAAACGATCTATTGAAACTTACCATAGCAGTAACAAATCCTTCCATGGTACAGAATTGCGAATCCAAACCGATGAGAAGGAGCATGAAGAAGAATAAGCACGACCATAGCGGCGCTCCAGGAAGTTGAAGAACCGCAGAAGGGTAAGCTAGAAAGGCCAATCCAGGACCAGAAGCGGCGACCTCTGCCACCGGTTTTTGCTGTTCGTGAGCCATGAAGCCCACCACGGAGAAAATCACGAAACCAGCGAACATGCTCGTTGACGAATTCACAGAACATACAATCAAAGCATCCTTGTAGACGTTGTTCGTGAATTTATTGTAGCTACCAAGCGCTACCAGGGTACCCAAACCCAAACCGTACGAGAAGAAAATTTGGGTAACCGCATCTATCCACACCTACGAAACAGAAGGAGCTTTTACCATTTCTATCACTGACACGTGACATATAAATGAACAGATCACCACGATGTTTGGTGAAAGTGTAATTAACGTTGTAGAAGTGGCTATATATTATGTTCTTTTTTATTGCCAGCAAAATATTTATCGTTGCTCTGAAAGTTCACATCGAAATGTTCATAAGTTCACATCGAAACAGAATATCTTGGATGAGACTTCCGTCGCATTTACCTCGGACTCTTTTAGTTTTGAGAGATTCGGACTGATGTAGAATCGAATGCCCTCCATGGCGCCGGGCAAAGTGATCCCACGAATCAAAAGGATCATTAACAAGACGTACGGGAAAAGGGAGGTGAAGTAAACGACCTTCCCGGTCCACTTAACGCCTTTCCAGATGCAGAAGTAGCAAAGGATCCAGACCAATAGCAACGTACCGGCCAGTTCCCAGCGGATGTTCCCTACGTGCTCTACGCCCTCGCTGATCTGCAGCGCTCGGCGTCTGGAAGAAGCTTGCGTAGAAAACGGTTTTCCTGCTTCCTTTCTTGATTCCGATCGAACACTTACTCCCAGAACTCTTTCACCGGGTCAGTGAGGTCCGTGACCGAGACATTAGTACCGTTCACGGAACATATCTGAACGATGTGCCATATCTGTGACTTATGGTGCCTGGTCGATTTGCCCCAGCAAGGCAACGAGTCTCTGTCGTAAGGATTCACACAGTACCTCGTGTTCCAGTAGTTGTTGCAGCTTCCCCATGGTAGCTCTGTTAAAGTGTCTCTTCGTTAATCGATTTATACGATTCTTCTCCTTAACATTTAACAATACTAAGCAAATTAGCTTACTGTCATGTACAACGATAAAGTTTTTATTCTTAATTTTATTGATTCTAAATCGATACAACGAAGAAGAGTCAGTGTGATTTAGTTTTAGACATTGAAGGAACTTCGATTTTAAAGAAGCAACGTATGGCGTACCGCTTCGCATGGACATGAAGAAGTAGAAGATTGCCCAAGCAAGGATGACGATGTAATAGACGTTCATCCAGCAGGACATGACGGCGGCTGCGTATCCGATGCCTTTAAACAGCGGCGCTATCTTGAAGACACCGAGGCCACCAACGGTGAGCATTTGGCCGAGGGCTAGCTCCATGAAGAACATTGGGATTCCAGCGAGCACCAGCGTTAGGAAGTATGGTATTAAAAAAGCGCCCCCGCCATTTTTATAACAGAGATACGGAAATCTCCAGACGTTTCCCAAACCGATCGCCAAACCGACCTTTAAAATTAGCTTTAATGAATCATCGTGTACTAAATATCGTCCAGGAGGAACGATGGAATTTGAAACATTACCACGCTCAAGATAAAGTCTAATTTAGTGCTCCATGTGCCACGTTCCGGGAGCGGTTTTTGCTTGCTGGACGTCACATTTAACGCGGTTTTGTCGGGATTTTCAGGATCCCCGAGCTCGGGTTCTCTCGATGCTTCCGTCATTTTGTGCTAGATCTCCGTCACCTGGCCTTGAAGAAGTTCCGTCGCTTCCGGTTTTCTTTCTCGCGTGTTCCTCCACACCTCGTACGACTACCGCGAATACATAACAGAGCTTCTGTTGGCAATAAGACAAGTCATCCATGTACTTTGTTCCTTATAATTTTGTTAAGATCTCTGACGATACTTTAAGAAATAATGTTTACCACTTTGACTAGCAAATTAACGCATTTTAAATCTGAACTTTTGGAAGATTTTATTCATTTAACTTTCTCCGATCACAAGAATCCAATAGATTTAAGAATGAACTTTTATCACCAGATCAAAAATCGAGTTATTTACTTCTGCCTGAATGACATGATAGTCTAAGTGCTAATCTTTGAACTACGATATTTAAGCAAAAATTGCGTTAGTAAGACACTGTAAAAATAAAAGTAGTATAACGTTCTTGTGCGTTTATTGTCTATTTTTAAGTTTCTAACGATTGCGACGTTAGGATAGTGACCTTTTGATTATTATGTTTGTAAACTACGAAAAATTACTGTCTTATGAAGGTTTATTATTTGGCCTAACCACAACTGATTTAGGAAAAATGAAAACAATAAATTAATGTGTTCTACCTTTTTCCACCTTTCCCTTCATAAAGTGGGAATTTTTTCAAATTTCGAAAAATTTTAGTAGACGCTGTGACATGATCGTGATTTTCTCAAGGTTCTCTTAAAGGATGAAATTTTTGGTAAACGATCCGACCGAGTTCTTGTTCCGATGACGGATGCGATTAGCGTTTCGTCGCGTGGAAAATCTGCGGAAGATTATTACCCTTCAAAATTCAAGGATACCAAATGACTTGAAACCAGGTCGAAGAAATTTTACCGCTACCTGACATATACTCTTGTATAGATCATGGTTTTATGAAAAATCCAATGATAAAAAATATTAGGAATTATTGGAATACAAGTTTCAAAGAGACAAACGTTTACGACTTACTTAACATCCAATTGTTTGAATAAGAATGTTCAAATTTTTAATTCGTTCCTAAGTACCGAAGTATCACATGTCACTTGGAAAAAGCGATTCTTTTCGGGTAGATGAGATTTCACATGCTTAACATGCCCTCCATTCATTTCAAACGACAAAGTACATTGGTACTAATAAGAAATGTCATGTTTAACGTTTTGATTTCCTCCACAACGGATGCGGAGCAGGGGAAGCCCAGAGAAGCCCAATTTACTCTTACAAAGCTTGTACAGCCGATGATTCAAGGTCCACATAGTCGCACCTCTTAACCTGATAACCTGTACAAAGATGATTGAAGACAAAGGAAATTCGATAAAATACGGTTGACAAACACGGTACAGCTTACATTAACACGAATCAAGTAAGAGAATCTTTAAATGCGATTAACGAGTTAATTCATAATTTGCGTTAACAAGTTAAGTGAAAGTAACGCGCGACACGCGCAACACTGAAATTACCGCGCAATCATGTCATATCTTATTACAACAAATTTTCATAGTCAATTGCTCTCTACAGTTGGTCAGTTTATAGTTTATTATATGCGCTGATACAAAAAATCATCTACAGCATCTTAAGAAAGTGTTTTCAGGTACCAGGCTCTGTTTAACAAATTTAATTTCGCCGAAAGTCCTTTCGCGATGATTCACACGATCATGAGCATTCCAGAAAAAAGGAAGATCGCGAAACATCCATGCAAAAGGTCGAACAAGCTGTTGAATAGCGGACCGATTTCGTATCCGCTCGTAAGGTTCCATTTGAAACGGCCCGTGAACCAGCTCATTCGGTCCTGCGATAGGAGAGTGCAGAAGACAATGGGAGGACCGGCACTCGTAGATCCGGGACCAATAAGAAAGAATTAAGGCGCAAAAGTAGCATCGATGCGACACAGTTAAATACGAATGTCCGGCTGGGGAACCCTATAATGAATATCCCGAGCCCGTTCCCCCAAAGCTCCATCCTTCCCCGGCCCCTTCGCGGCCGATCTATTGCTCGGCTCCCTCTTCCTCTTCCACGCTCATAAAAAACAGCTATATTCTAATTAACCGAGAACGCGTTGTTCCGCGTAACTGACATCGCCTGCGATCTTGAATTTCTCTGTCGGCTACGGTTAATCGGCCGAAAGTACGTGGGCCGGAATTAAAACTCGGGATCGCGGACATCCGATCGCCCGTCGATTTCCTGCCCCTTAGACGATGGACCCGGTTACACCGCACGTGTTACGGTAGAAAAGGTTTGTAAATCGTATACGAACCTGTTCCCAAACGATCTTCGATCTTAGAACACTGTCTGTATTCAGAACTTCCGGTCCCCGATAACACGAGCCCCTCTCCTTCGCCTGCTTCCTCGCGAGTTTCCGGCGGGAACGTTCGACGGACAGGAGACGATAGGAAAATAGAAGTTTAGAATAGACTACACGGGTGAAACGGTCGATTTCGGAACTTCAGTTCAGAGTATTCTATGCACTGTCACTGGGGCACTCCTGGTCCTTCACGCAACGTTCGCGTCAAACGGGCGGCATTTCCGAATGGAGCGTAGCTGTTCCTCTCCAGGTGAAGATCAAATGCACTCAGATTCGCGGTTCAATTTTCGGATCCAGAGATAGGGGCCGATCAAGAGTTGATTTCTCTCGATCCTGGCGGTCGTGGCGACAACACGGTCATCGATCACGTTCCCCTGAAGGAAATTGCTCTCGTGATTATTTCGCTCGAGGATGAGGACAACGGCGATTCCTTTTCTCTTTATATCGCCTTCCTAGACGGTCGTTTTCTGTTTTCTCTATATTCTTTTCGTCCCTTTTCTGTCAACTTCGGTTGAGCCTGCCTCGAAACGCGTCTTTGGAAGACGATGCGAATGCTCGGCCGGCCCGCTCAGAACTGGAATCGCGAGTTCGCTTTCGATGGCGAACTAGCTGAAATATCGGGGGTACGAAATCGGGGGATCCCCCTTTTCCTTTTTTGCCCCCGGTCCACCCTTGTCGTTTACATCGGTGTCACGCGTTTATTCCGCGCGCGCGGTCACTCGCAGCCGGCGGAGCGCTCGCGCGGACACGCGCGCGCGCGCAGAGCAAGAGGGGACGAGGAAAACAAGGAGAAAGAGGGTCACCAAGATCGCAGCAGTATATCATCATCAAGTTGACGGCTATCCCGGCTGCTGTGCTCTTTATTGTCAATGTTCCGATACATGCGCCCGCCCCGCGCCACTACATGTTTTCTTTTTTTACACGCCCGCCCCCGGGAAAAGTATCAAGCGAACGCGCGGAATTAATTGCCGCTCCTTGGGTCTTGGGGCTCCTCGCCGAGCATGGTCGGAACTTCCGCCACCAATTTCGATTTCAAGACACGAGTGTATGGATGAACGAGTTTTCGGTTAGAGGAACCTCTTGACTCTTTTTATATTGTTCTATGTTTGTTTTGAAAAATTGAGAATAAATGGGAGTATAGGCAATAGCAAGAGTATTAAAATTCATATCAACTCGAGGAATCTATGTGTCTGGAATTCGGAACTTGAATAAATTGCATGTATCGATATATTTGTGTAGTGCAACGTTTGAATAAAAAAAGTAGTTTACTTGGAGAAGCTCTCTGCTGATATTAATATGATACTCAATTAAAATTTTTACGAAGCCTAAATTGACGTATAATTACAGAGAACATGTTGTCTTTTGTATGACCTACATACGAAAGATCACCGGAAATGTTTGTAACAGCTGTATGATCATTGACAGAAATATAATAGAAATAGTAGTACATAGTAGCAACAGAAACAGTGCTGATCATTTTTGTGTAATAAAATACCAAAAAATTTGAATGCGATCCATTATTTGTTTCAAACTTCAATTTCACTTCTTTTTGTCATAGTGGCAAGCACTTTTTGGAGAGTTTCCAAACTTCAAGGTAAAAGTCAAACAATGAAGTCAATTAGTAATTTTCATCATGAAAGTGTAATCGGACGTACTGATGAAATCTTATTATTCACATGGAACTGCCTAATGAGTTCAAACTTCTTCTTCTACAAGAACTGAGAAATAATTGATTAATCGTAATTCTACTGGTGATCGTCGTCATTAGCGGATTGCGTTCTCCTGGTGTACCAAATTTCTATACTTTCCGACGAAATGGAAGAGCGCGTTAAAGTAGGTGAGCAAGACTAGGAAGCTAGTATATCCGGAGGGTTCACGTGACACCGATCTATCGCTACATCCGTTCTGGGTACACACTGTAATATAGATCATCAGGATGATCGACATTAACTCACACAAATCCCGAAGCATCTACTATAGATAGAAACCAGCCGTTAGGTCGATCCAACGCCGCTGAATGATATCCGAAGGATCAAGGATGTTCGAATAAATTTGATTATCTGATTATGTTTTCACGTAACCGGAAGTAACGTCCGAAGACTCGTATTCGCTGGAAAATACGAAAAATTTGATCTTGAACTTCGATCATCTGGGAATAATCAAACTTCCGATCGTGACTCATCGTACTTTCTTCAATTTGCAATGTTTTCATAAAACAGGAAACTTTCGGTGGGACTAATTTCTATACTTTGCGCACGAGCGTGCACGCGCGCGCGCGCACATGGTTTGATTGCTCGTTAACGGGCAGCACGGCAGAGGGGAGCATCCCCAATGACCAGAGGATGTGCGGAAAGTGGCGCGGGAACCACGTTAAGAATCGCTTTGCGGGTCAAATCTTTTTTTTTATAAGTCGAACCATCTTTGATTCCATGGAGCATCTTAACTCATTTAAGCTTAAAATTTTTATGTGATTCTGTTCTCAAAGGGTTTAATGATATAAAATACAGTTATCATTTGTAGAAGAAATTAATTATGCATTGACTGTTATATCAGTTAACTGCAGGCATGACAAATATGTAAAAATATGTAAACAACAGAGACTATAAAAGGTCGAGCGATATAATTTTGTTACAGTAGTTTATGAAGGAATCTTGGAGAAGTTTTTAAAGAAGGTAATGTGTTGAAACATGGATTTATTACAATAATGTATGATACATTTACATCTGAGAATATAATGATAACTTTTTCATACCAAATGTATCCGTCAAATTTAAATATCATTTTCGAATGCTAGCTACAAATTATTGAAAAGAATTGGAGTAACAATTGAAATAACGAAAAACTGATGGAACTACATATTATATTTATCTCAGGTCGTCCCTCAATGACATTTACTGTAGTACTTAGTAAGTTACGCACATTTTATTAGTTGTTTTGAAAAATTATAAAAATTTTACGCTAATAAAGAGTAAAAGTATTTAAAATATTAAGTAAGTAATTATACTGTATACGTCATGTGATATTCTTCATTCGATGAAATATAGGTATAATTTATAAAGTTTCAGTAGTATTCATTAAAGTAGACAATAACTTGTGTACTGTCGTTCTAGTTTATTAATATATTTAATATACCATATATTAATATATTTTACAAACAATATTTTATATTGCAATAAATTTAACGTACTTCAGGTTACGCTGAAGATAAAAATAGATTTCAAGTTCCCAGCCATTAGCTCGGTAATATCCTTGATTCATACTACTTTATGCTACTGTGTGTGATACACCAGATGGCCTGTATTGGCAAAATATAATAAAAGTAACAAGGAGATCTGTACCGCCATCTGTGTCAATACTTCCAAGTTATTTGCTAATTCCTACAGACTTAAGATACGTAGAGATTACGTATCTTAAGCACAGATGAGGTATAGGATAGATATTGCAAGATTATAGGATTTATGTAGTGTCGCATGTTCTGAATTACCGACTGTGTAAAAAATCAGAAATTTCGCTCTGCCCTCTATGACTAAAAATTCTGGGTGTAAATAATGTCAATATTTGTATCAGCCATTTTTTAATAAAAGTTTTACTTTAATAAAATATTTAAATTGCTTTGAATGGAAACATATATATTTCACACACATCACGATAATGTGGGGAGATTAGAGCTTAATCTGTTTCACGGTATACCGTTAAAAAATAGTTACACGAATACGAAACATTTTCATTTCTTTTTTGCAACAGTGTACTTATTGGTATTTAAATGTTAATATTTTTAATTCTCATTTCTATCATTTATAGCGCTGCCATACAAAACCAGCCTTAGTCGATATGAGAGGGCGTGACTTGAAAATGGTAAGGGGTACTAGTACCCCCGAGACAGTATGACTAAATTTTACATTCATGTTTTGTGTATCCTATGTTTCGTCTGTGGTACCAGTTAAGTGATATTACGATTTTACCTACTGCGTTTTAGGTCACAGAATATTGTAATATAGATGGGAATACTATTCTTTCAAACGTCTTTTGAAAATCAAGATTAAATTGACAACTAAATATTTTATTATTAAAAAGATTCATATCATTATTAAAATAAAATTCATATTACCTTATTGTTGTTGCGAACCTGTTTTGATAAAACTTAGTATTGTTTGAATATAATGTTAAGTGGTCAAGATATAGACGGTTATATGAATAGAAAATATTCACAAGCATGAAAGTTGAGGAAGACGAATCACTTTGACAAGGCAGTAAAATTTGTTTTTGAAATATTTTAGACGCTGTACCAATTTCAAGAAATAAAACTCAGTTTTCAGAAATTCATATATTCATTTATTATACAATGTCAGTGTATATTATAAGTATAAAATTTAAGATCTGTGAGTACAAACTAACTCTTACTGTTACATTTCAAGCTTTTAGTGTCATTTTTATCCTCTGTGTATTTTTCATGTTAAGTAGCACTGGAGAAGGGATAAGTTGATACTAGGAATTTTATTCTAGTGATATTTTCAATCGTTATGAGAAGTTGCGCTTACATAGTTGATATGTGTGTGGAATGTAATGACATGTGTGTTTTATGGTGAATTGAAAGTGTTTTTTGCAATTCGTGGTTTAGTTATCTTTTGATGGCAGTGTTTACGTGTCGCGTGGTGCCAACGTCACTACAAATATGAGTGGTGCATCACGTCAAGTCAAAAATCCATTATTGTCAGCTGCCGGTGAAGGTTTTCCTTTTGAAAATTATGCTGAAAATGCATTGCTGGTGCCTGTTACGCCAGCTACACCTGCTGTACTCCGAGATGGTGAGTTAATGAAAGAAACACCTGGGTGGGGCTTTCGCAGGTTTATATGTTCGTAATCTTGTCAACACGTGACGTGATCATCTGTACGTGTGACATATCATAAAAGTATTTAATCAAAATGTAAAACAAGTTGATCGTGTTTGTTTCATTGTTCATTCTCTTGATCCATTTTCACATGACTGTAAGGAATGTTTATATTTAGCTAAATATTTGTGCACGAATACAGTTTGTTTGATCAATGAAAAAAAACTAATTCTATGCGTGGTCAAAGTCATTCTATTTTCCACACTGTAAAGTAATTATGTTTGTAATCTTAATTTTATTTTATACACTTTAAAATCTGTACTTAATAAAAAATTAGTGCTTGTACCTCTTTTCAATTGTATCACAGAATGAAGTGTTATAATTCCATAACTAACTAATAGAATCAAGCTTTTGCTAGAAATGCTGGAAAGATATTTGCTCGAAACAATAATATTACAACAAATAAACATCACACTAATTATGTTAAAAAATTTATTAGTGAGGTTTAATATTTACATTCCTTGCTATACTTACTACAAATAAAATGTACATCAATTTCCATTATAATGAATATGCATGTAACTCACATTTATTTTTGTATGCCTAAACGGTATAAGTAATAAGTTAGAAAGTAGTTCCCTCTGTATTTACTGGTGGTCTAGATCCATATCTTTGTGTGTAAGGTAAATCGAGGCTTTTTCTTCTGCGGATACAATATATTATTAATATGATAATAAAAATAATTAGTAATAAAGCAAGCAATGCTCCCACTGCAATTGCTGCTATTTGTGCTTCAGACAAATTATTCCATTCTGAAAAAAAGATAATGTGTAAAATGTTAAACTACATTGCTTTTTTAATAGATTCTTAATGTATTGATCATACTAATACTTATATGTAAAATTAAAATCTATTTAATTAAACAAATCTTAAATAAGTTTCATTTACAAAATAATTACAAAGGTACATATATATCAAATGTGTTGAATATAATACACATATTACCTGTAACATCTATTGTAATAGTGTTATAATTATCCAATAAATCTATCGCTGTAATTTTAGTTGTTGTGTCGCAACATGTAGCAGAATAAAAAAATGTTACGAGGCTTCTTGTACCACTAATGAATTCTGTGCGAGGATAAACATCATTTGATGATGAAATTACACGTTTCAAACCTATATTAAAAATTAATATATTGATGTATTTATTTTTTCACTATAAGATATACAAATAATAATTCTTTTAATACTATATCCTTTATTGATTACAAGAGGTATAATTAGTACCTGAATCATAATCCTGAATTGAAATGTCCACGCTCCAGCGAGATTTATAACAATGATTTTTATCTAATTTTCCAGCACAGTTATTATTGAAAGAGTACTCAATTTTTGGTTTTACATCATCAGTTAACTATATATTGCATATTATAAAATTAAATTAATTTAGAATTTTTTTTCTTTCTCAATGAATACATTTCCACAGTATTTTATTATGACATTATTTTGTGTTTATCATTACCTTTGAGAGCGAACCTTGTACATATATATATGCTGACTTTTCCTTTATTTCAGTACCTTGGATAAATAAGGTAACTGTATTAGCTGTATCGGGTGAAGTGTTATCAGGTATAACTATATCAACAGCAATGCTACTCATTTGTCCAGGATATATCCATGCACTGGAACAAAATGTAAATAAAATTAAAACAGTGTAAATAATTTTATTAGATTATTGCAAAAAGGAAAAAGATACTAATGGTAATATGATGTAGATTATTAAAGAAAAAAGATATTGCTTTTTTTAAATTGATGAATATTGTTGTAAAATTCTTTACAAGCTATAATTGAGATAAAAATGATTTATTGTTTTCATCACTCTTGTATTTTTGTTAAAAAAATATCACTTTCTTTTATTAAAAATATTATTTTTAATATTCGCATTTCTACATAACTTAACAATGTTTTTAGTGTCATTACACTTGTAAAAAAAATTAATTGAATGTATGTAACTATATTGTAAATAGAATATAACTAATTATTTTTATCTATTAAAATATTAATTAAAGGAAAGATCAATTGAACGAATAATTGATGTAAGAACCAGTCAGCTGTATTTTTTGATGAAAATTGATTTTTCGGTAAATTTTAACTAAATTTTACAATGCCAGCTGCAAGCTTTTGCAGTAAAAATTAGTTAATACATCAGATAGCTGAAACTATTTATCAGCTCTCGGAGCCTGGGCATACTTTTTTCACCACGCGATCGAGTATCGGTTTGATAGAAAATGTGAAAGAAATGCAGAAGTCTCGTATAAGAATATATCACGAAAATTTACATTTGTAGAAGTTAATTAGAATATGATTTTTGACTGTTCAAAACATTTTCAAAGTATTTCTAAGATAAATTTTGTAAATCAACAAAAAGAAAATTTTACAATTTCTAAACACTACATTTTAATACGAGGAATCTTCCAATCTTTGAAAATAAAATTTCTACTTTTCTTGTTTGTAAAAAAAATACATAGTATCTAGTATTAATTAAACAGAAAAAAGATTAATCGTTTCTTTATTAGCCGAAAAACACGTACCGATGAATAATTTTTGGTATAATATCATTTTAATTAATGGATTCAAATTTAGAATTACAAACCCATACAGACAATAATAATTGAGTATTAGACATGTACGTATAGAATTTCTGATTATTATTATTTGTATGTTTAATGGTAAATAAAACTTCATTTACAGATTTTTATTTGTCTAGTTTTACTTTGGTAGAAGAAACGGACAGCTCCAAAGGAGAAAAAAGAAATTGGATTAAAACTGTTGGTATTAATTAAATTATTTTTCTTGAAAAATTATACAATATTTACGCATTTAAACAATTTTTAAAAAAAGTTTCGCTGAATTTATTTAATTAAATGATTTTTCATTGACATTGTAAAGTTTTCAGTAATGAAGCTGACTGATTGTGGCCTAAGCCCTTCAATTACAAATAAACGAAAACCGATTGCATGATAATAATATAAAATATACGAAATATAAAAGTGTTTATATTGATAACTCACTATGCAGGTTGCAGGTTATACACTCTGAAAGGTGTACTTCTAACTCTGAATCCGTATCTGACAGGTAAAACGCAATTGTTCATGACGTCAAAAACAATTCTGTGTATTGTTCCCGGTACAGCAATTAAATTAGAATTTCTGTTAACGTCTATGAGCATCTTTTTTTCTTCAATGGTATTTCCGTTTCCGTAAGTCACCGATTCTTTGAATAATTCTCCGTTGTCTAAAGTTTCTGCCATTTTCATAGGCATGCTAGCATTGTGCACTGCTGCCATCCTGATATCAGTGTCAACGTTTTCGTTCAATGCAATAGAGGATCTTGTACGAATCTCTTGCTGCTTCTGAATTGAAATTAGAATGAACTCAAAAATACAGTAATTAATACTTTCATTTTGGTTGGTGTGTCAAATAAATAGGGAAGGTCGGAGTAAGATGGCCATACTAAGTGGAAGTAAGCATAACTGTCTTTTTTTTATACAAAAAACTGCATTTTAGTAAAATAATATTGTACGCATTAGACATAAATATATGCGTATAAAAAATAATAATTTTAATAGTATTATTTCTTATGTGTATAAATAAAGACTAATTTGTGAGTAAATTGACCAACTTATCCGACTAGTGTACAATAATATGCGAATGATGTTTATTTAGTACTGCTTTAGAATACAATTTATGTAAAATTATTATTAATTGATTCTAAACGAGAGAAGGTCTATAATTCATTCGATAAAGATTATGTTGATATCAGATTGTATATTTTCATTTGAGAGCTTTTTATGGGAGAAATAAAACTACAGCAAAAGAATTCTTTCATCTGAATATACATTATTAAATAAAACAAGTAATGATCATTGTACTAATAATTTCACGATTAATATTAATGAGCTTGTTCCGACGTAATATAAGTATAAATATTTTAATTATCAATCCGAAGAAGCGTGTTTCTTACCTCTGCTGAAATTTTTTCATCGAAAGACTCGCTAAGATTATTCATAGAATCAGATACATTTTGATCGTTATCTGGAAAAGTAACATGCTCGATGTAGTTAATGTGCATGCTTCTAATATTAGAAGATTGTGGAGAATCATTGTCATTAAAATTTTCCAGTGATATTTCATCGGTATCCTCTTGTGTAAGCAACGTATGTTTCAAAGATCGTTCGCGGGTTACCTTTTCATCATTGACCAATTTAGAATCGACTCTTACGTTCGAACTTTGTTCTTCTAATCTTATTACTTCTGAATAGAGCATCTGAGAAACAAATATTATCCACATACACTATTAACTTTTTTTGTGTCTTGTAAATACATAGTAAATACGCAGGATGATAGTAATGATTCCTTCCATTATTGACATACCTTTGTCGAATCATTCAAACTTTTGTCTTTTTCTAATTTTATAGAGTCATCCCTTTTAATATTCAGACGTTGTCTCGTAAATGGTGGTATGTTAAAAGTACCTGTAAGTAAAACATTTATGTAATACTTAAAAACGTTTGTCATTACAAATGGAGCAGTGAATTTCTTAGAAATGTCTGTTTATTTACATATTTGTAAGTATATATCTAACATATATTGTGTTTTTGCATAACACTATTCCCTTAGTCAACAAATTGTTTGAAAACTTTTTAAAATAAATTCAAATGAATAATATATCACTTGATATTTTTTCATTGACATATGTTCATGTGGAAAGTTTTAATTTCAAATGTAACTTATTTCAGTACTGTAATAGTTTCCCTTTTTATTAAAGTTCTATATATATTAATAGTAATTATCTTTAAACGATAAGAGATATCATGTATTTGTTATTTTATTTTTTAACTAAATGCAGTTCGTTAATGCATACAATTTATTTACACAACTAATAATGGAACCTTTTAATTTTCACAATCAAGGATAACAATTTTCGTATAAGCATTCTATTGTTTCGAATTATCTGGAAATCAACACGTTCGATCACTTCGTAAAGAAAACTGTAAAGTATTCGTAAAATAAGGAAGTACATAAAATTTCGAAACCAAATGTTTAATATAATTCTTTAAACTTGAAATATAGATTAATTGAAATTTCATTTTATTACACATTATGTGGTATGTGTGATATAAAATGTATCTTTTCGATAATACACAGAAACAAAATTCAGAAAACAGTTTTGTAGATTCTACAAGAGTGATAACATGTTTCTGCGTTACTCCCTTATTCTTAACATTTTTAAAAGTTAATCATAGTCCACCCTCTTTATCGAAGGCAAGTTATGTATGTTATATGAGAAATAAAATATTTGTAATTTCGATATCAACTTTAACAATATAATTTTCGTGTTAGCCCCGAATTCAAAACCGATTTTAAATCGAAAAACTTTTCATTAATCAATTAATCTTTTCCAAGAAGAAATACAAAATTATATTTACAATCTATAAAATGAAAGTACTAAAGTATAGTCCAAAATATAATAACTAAAATATAAAATTAATATGAAAGAGCATTTTAATCGGATACATGTCTCGGTATATTTAATTAGGGACCATCAATAACATGTATAAAATTTGACATGATATGGATTGACACTTCTGCGTATTTCGTAGTTTATATACATCGGTATGACGATATTGTTATCCGTGCCAGTTTCAGTTATTTAACAAAACATCAACGCCAGCTTAACACTGACTGGCTGACACGGTTTTATTACGTCAGGTAAAGTTAAAGCAGCCCAGTTAAGTATATGCGAAATCTCAGGCAAAATACACGGTCAAGATACGTTAGTGGATAATAATAGAATAGTGCGTAAGCTAGGGGCGCAGCTACGTGGTCAGCCTCTTTCAATTCCCACACATTGTGATTTTTCTAATTTATTTTACAACAGCAATGTCAAAATTTGACAAAGTCAGTGCGATTAAGTCCAGAAAACAAAAATGGGCAAGAAAAGGGCTTTCTGATCTAAAAAAAAACAAAGAAACAAGTCAATCCTTTAATAACTAAACAGAATATTATTTATTCAATTAAAATTGACAAAAATCAAAAAATATAAAAAAATCGACTTAACCGCATTGGTTTCTGAGCAACTCATATCACGATTGCTTGATGCAGCTTGTCGCGTATAGGTTTGCCTATGCACGTACCGTTGTATCAAAATTAGTATGATTGTGTATTCATATGTATTGATTAATGCCTCATTAGATGTGCAAAACGAGCTTATAGTTGACCGTTGTAGCGCCGAGGCTTCAGCTTATACGTATCTTCAAATGTAAAATGTGATTAATCACTCCATTACATGTTTTGTAGAAATATCAAGTCGAAGAAATATGTTTTGTTAATTGTACAAATTAGAAATATGCACGGGATAACATTCTGTTTTAGTATTAGAAATATGCACGAGATAACATTCTGTTTTAGTATTAGAAATATTAATGTATTTATATGTCTTTTATGAATTTTCAATTAATTTAATCTTTCGCGTCTTAGTATCTCGAAATATCATTCATAACTTGATAATGTTATAAGCTAACAAATTACAAATTAGATTATTACCAATTTATAAAACCAATTACCAATATTTGCTTATCCGAATGTTTAAGTCACTTACGATTAGTCTGGCAAAACTAGCCTTGACTGATTTTAATCTTTTAAGAATACTGCTACATCTTAAAATTAGCATTTTTAAAATTACTTGAATGTTTCACGTTAATAGAGTAATTGAATATTTTATTATGTGAGAATTGTTAATGTTATTTTTACTAATTATCACTAGTAGACTAAACATATTTATGCAAATATAAATTTTCGCTGATTAATGTATAGAAATCAAAATCGAAGAAAAAAGTTCTTTATTCTTCTAAAGATTTGTTTACATTACAGCGAAAGTAAAAAAATTACTAAATAATTTGCTATGATCGAAATTTACGAAAGTTGAAGCGTTATAAATGCATAAAATTAACAATCTGTTCGTGACAAAGGGTAGCACTGTATTCATTTCGGAATTATGTAAGTGTTTCAAAACGTAGAAATAACATTCCTGATATAAAAAGTAGTGGTATAAAAATACGCAGACTGCTTCTCGAAAATATTCGAATTCCAATATTCCAACTTCTATTCCAATTCGTTTAATGTTTCTGTTCTGAAGCCCTAGAAAAAATAATCTATGATATCATAGAGAAAATAGTTTTAACAAATCACCTTGTAAAACTATACACATTCAAATTTATATTACGTGCAACCTGTAATATACAACACATTTGTGACAGTGCCATACCTCGAATAAACACGATCAGATCGTATGACAGCCCTGCACAGATTGCGGTTTTCGTTCAGCCGATCATACAGCGATGTAAACTGAAAATCGTCCTCTTTTCTCGCTTACTTATACATCTCAATGAAACCCATTAAATATGAATAAAATATATTCATAATCTCTATGAAAGTATTATAACTTTATTATAATGAAGTATTATTTAACACTAAAACTACTAGATAGGTCAAAATGATTCATTCCCGATTTCTTCCTTTTGTAATTACTGAAAAGATAACACGTTTCTCTGAGAAATTACCAACGAAATTAATTCAGCAATACGCAAACATAATTAATAGAAATCTTAATAGATACACTTTTAGAGTTTCTATAAGATAATTTCAAAACACTAATTTGACTGTTCGACAGTTTCAATGTTAAAAATATAAATTTTTTTTGGTGTAATAGCAAAGACACGAAGACATTTAAAAAAGACGATATGTCTTATATCTTTAGGGTTCCTTTAAACTATTATCCTTCCATCTGATCTACTTTATGTTTGCCCTACAGCATAATAATTGATAACAAAAAAATAATATTTAATTTGATTTCAAAGGGATTCAGTAATATTTATGTTCGTCAAGTTCTATTTAAAATGTTCACCACAAGTCTCACACGTTATTGTACAGCAAGGGGTTAAAGGTTAAAATTAAAATTCCGAATCTTTCTCGAAAACAGCGCGTTCGGACCGGTAGACTCCAACAGCTCTTTTCTCCATCATGGTCTTTTAATCACATGCAAAACAAAATATTTATTAGTCTTGTCTCTTCCTGGGTCCGGCGCAGCGTGCGTCAGCCGAACGCGCGTTAGCTCTTGAGCAAAGGGCAGCCTCGCCGCGGGTTGCACAACAGTGGCGCGTATCTCTTCGCCAGAAAGCGAAGACTAGTTTGCCAGTTGTCAGACTGGCGAAACGTTTCGAGTGGAGTTCCGAATACGCGCTGCGGAAACTAGCTCCGGTGTTCGTGCTGATGAACTTGCGGGACGAACGTTCAGCTCGTCGTAGTTTCGCGGGTAATTGATCGTTTCCGTGCGTCGATTGATCAATCGATCGATCGATCGTGGTACCAAAAGTTGCATCAGGTCGAGAGCACTTCGGAATTGTGTCAGTGGTTACGTTTAAATCGCAGATAGATCGGCGTGATCCGGACAACGGTAAGTTGATCGGTTGTGGCGGTGACAAATGTGGATGTTTGCACAAATTCGAGCATTTGCATTGTAATTTAACCGGATAACTGTGGAATTTAGCTTGAAAACTTTCTCGTTGTGCGCGCGATAAAAGGAAATAATAAAGTGTATACTCGTCAAACGCAGAATAAGTGTAGCGAAATGAAAAATTACACGTTTATCCGAAAAAATATATAATTTTTCGTTGAAAAAATTAGTATTATTTTGCGTTTTCAGATGACGTGTATACTCGTCGAACTCAGTTAACTGGTTAACTCTTAGTAGAGCGATGCCACAATATACGAGACGTTCGAATTGACACATTGACTTCGATGGGAAACAGCACCGTTTTATGTATCATTTATTCTTTTTCTTATTTAACATAAAAAGGAAGAATTATTAGCTTTGGTATCAGAATTCTTGCATTACACTATTATCTAATTATCTACACTACTGGATGTTTTTATTCTACATTAGTTATCTGACAAGTTATAATTATTTCTTTTGTAATTTGAAAGCTCTGGCCCTGCGACTGTGGCAGTCAACGTGTTAACAATAAGTATACATATTTTCATTGAGTATCTTTCAATATCCGATTTTCGAGATCTAAATGGATGAATATGAATTTTTCTAGAAATAATAAAACAAGTTGAACAATATACGTCCGCAAACCTGGTGTTAATAAATGAAAGTGTTGTGTCGCGTGTATTGCAACTAAAATTCATTTTATGATCTTTTTCGTTATTGTTATCAGTGTTATATTCTCAATGAACGCGTTAAGTATTACGTCAATTCTTTGTGAAGAATTGATAATATTTTCGTTCGTTATCTGTATATTCTATGCAATGCAGTAAACAGGCTTAACGCATTCGTAACATGTTCAAATACCCTGGCAAGTGTCAATGGGGTCTAATTTAAATAGGCTAGTAGTAGGCTAGTAGTTAGTGGGGTAGCGTAATTAACAGTTTCATACAACTTTTAAACAATTATGTAAGATTAATCGTAAACATTTTTATCCGATTATATGATTTATATACGATGGTACGATTTATATAGTGAAACCACTTGTTGCAAGTACAGCTCGCCATATTATGCGATTAGGTTAATCCCTTGCCTTGCAATATCGTGTCAGATTCGCAGCGAAAATTTCTAATATAGTTGAAGAAACATAAATGTCAATGCATTCTTTTGAGCTTAAATGAAACATTATGTTTCCTATTAGCAATTTGTATGGTTTAGAGTAAATCTAGACATAGAAAGAGCATGGATTTTTTAATTTTATTAGTGCATTATTAACGATAACTAGTTCTAACAAATGAAATTGCGAAATTAAATCGTAGGGTAAGGGGTTAAAATACTTCTGCATGGTTAAGGGTTAATAAACTGAAAGGAAAACCCATTTTCTAGTTTGTCAACAGTATTGTTCTGTTGCAAAGAGTATTCAGATGTTACGGAGATTCATGGAACTGTTTTTGCTCGCCGAGAATGACGTGTTCAGTGGAAGCATGGCCGCAAAAACATTCGCAGTCTATTGATGAAGCGTCTATGATTTCATGATACTCGTGATGAATTATATACTTTTTATTCTTGAGCTTTACACCTGTTGCTGGTCACCGGATGCGAAAAATCGCGTGTTCCATGATATCCTCGTTAAATTATTGAAAGGATTTCTTTCCTTTTGTAAATCAGTGTAAATGTGTTTGAGTTCAAATACAGAGATCATTGGTTTGAATGGCGAGATGCGCTGTTGCTCGAATGTTTCGGATTATTTATAATATTCGTGGTTTATGACAAACATTGCAATTTAAAGTATTGTAATTCATTGAATCTTGTCTTAAACGCGTTCGCGACCAGCATTTGTTTCAGTATCAATCTTCGCGGTTACAATATTTCATTGAACTATAAATATTTTATTAAAATATCATATACTTTAAATATAAATGTTTTATTAAAATTCATGAGAACAATCGCGACAGATTTCCACATCTTATACCATGCGTTACGATTTTAAATGCCAACATTTGTGAAAGTAATTTAATTTACGCAAAATGCAAAATATTCAGTGCCATAAATATGTGATGCTGGTCGCGAACGTGTTAATGGTTTTTTAGTAGATTTATTAGTGGTTCCTTTCTTGTTATGTTGATATGAAATCATTCTATTACACTGTTCTTTATGATGATATTTAAAAAAAAAATTTCTTTCATAAAAATCACGTAAAGTAACTCGTAGAAGAGTTTTCAAAAAACTTAGATTAAAAGTTGTTAACTTACTTCTACCCTTTTATTTAGGTACTAAAAATATATGTGTACAAGTATAAATATTTATTCTTATATCTTTTATTGAAAAGTCATAGTTCTCTTTTCATCAAAGAAGATTTTAACCTTTTGAGTGGTAGTGTATCTTGGAATTTATTTTCTCAATGTTTCTAATGTTATTTGTTACTATTCAGCAAGGGATAGTAATCTTATTATATTTATTCTCTGAAGACGATTCGTCGCCTATTTTTAAACGATTATTTTAAAAAGCCTCAAGTTCATCAACACTAGGAAATATCGTTCCAGATGCTATTGAAAAAACAAGTTATGTAGTTCCTGGTATTGCAATCAATTCTTTACATAAGATATGCTATTACGGTATCCTGTACAGTTATTATGATACTTATGATTGCCAGGTGTTAAATGTGTTATGTCGTCCAATTATATTGATTATAGATCCCCGGTAGAATTTTCACTTTTCTTCTCGCATGACATATTCAAATCAATCGATAAATATCATCATATAAAAACATCATATGTCATTATATACAATCAAAATAAAAATGTTACGTAAATGTACAGTTACGTGAAATTAGGCGTAATTTACCTGTATTGTACATCAGTGTTTTCTTATTTCGCGAATATTTCTATTGAATGTTCGAAATAATGAATTTAGAATTTTATATTTTTAAATGAATAAATTTGTAATAAAATCGTTTCTTTATAAAAGTAATCTACAATATACATATTTATTTAATATATGATAAAATACTATTGGTTTCATGATAAATCATAAATAAATTTTCTTTTAGTTGCAGTTTTAAATAGCGTCAGACTGTTTAAAAATGTATTTTGTAAATACTTTCTCTGCTATTAAAAGTTGTTGAAAATTAAATAAATTCATATTAATAGAAACAATGTCGTTCTGCGTGGAATAATTAGTGCAAGATAAGAAGATTGATTTTAAATAATTCAGAACCAGGTCTTATCTTTAGAGGTCTTATCAACGAACGGTGTTGAAAACACATTTTCAAGTATAAATTTGATTATAATCTCAAGGAAATACTCATATTTGTTTTATATCGACTGGAACATGTTTACTAACGAGCAAAGCATTTTCTGGCCTTTAATTATTTGTAGTCATCGAAAAATCAAATGAGATCATTTGAATAAATTATTTATACTTTACAAAAATAATCCAGAGAATTCTTTCACTGGATAGCATAATCTTATATTTTGATTCAGTAGTGTAACAGTTTCTTCCGTGAAGTTACATAAAACATGTTTTACAAACATTTGCCATTTCTAACTTTCACATGATAGATTTTCCTTCTTTACGCTCTATTTATTAATGGTGGTATTACGTATTAATTAAAAAACAGAATATTTTATCATAACTATGCATAAAACACATAACATTTTGAACGATGAAATATTGAATAACGTCATTATATAAAACATTTTAAATTAGTGTGATTTTTAATGTAATAATTTGCATTTCAGTATTTGGTTATTTTAATAAGTTGGCGAACTGAATGCGAAAAGCACTAGTTTCATTATTTTAACAAAATAAGTATATTTTATGTTTTGTCTATGGTGATAATAGAAAAAGTATGAGATATAATTATGATATAATTTGCAATGGTAATTTATTCAATGCGTACGTTGTAAAAATTGCTTACATTTTCAATAGTTCTGTAGTAGTTACGTAAACATAAAAATTAATATAATGGTACTTATAATTTTAAAGCAGTAAATATACATATACGTACACTTTTATTATAATAAAGTATCATTTTGACATTTTATTCATTTATATAAGGGCTCTATACTGTCTGTTAAATAGTATTACGCGGACTTCAAATAAAACTAGAGAAATCACAATAGAAAATAAGGAAGAATGACTATAATTGTATAAAATGTAAAAAGGAGAACATTTCCATACAAACATTGTTTACACTTATCTGTTACACTTGCTCATAGGTTAAGGAATCTGAGTTTAAAATCTCAGTTTATGTCCTTTTTGTTAGTTTATAATTAAAGGTAATTAATATCTATTAATTCTCTGACAGTCGCAGAGTCAATGCTTTGTATATATTTACATATTTAGTTCATATGCGGTATATTTTTACACATTATCTGCACCTACACTCTCCCCTCCTTAAATTTCTTATAACAATAGAATTATCGATTGTCCGTTTTAATTGGGCCACCAATAGATAAACAGAGACTCGAGAAGAAATCGTTCAGAATATATTTGTAAAATTCAAATTCTTCAAATGGATTGAAATTATTGGGTTCTAATTTAATCAAGACTCTGGACAATGTAAACTGTGGTAAATAGTAACTCGGTTAATTCGTATTTTACTGTATTCTATCATTTTTGAGAAAACTAATAAAAATCTAAATAAAATAAATATCATTCTCATCTATAAGTCTCTTTTGCAGTACCTGTTATTTTAATTCAAAATGACCCAGTAACCTACGTCACAGTTCTAATTTCCTTTCAAGAGTTAACTCTTCATCGCCAATATTTTTCATCATAAACATTCATTATTTTCTAATGAAATATTGACAATATTATTTGATACTTACATAAAGTAAGTGCAAATTTTGCATAAATTGAGGAACAAAATTATTTTATTTCTTTGTTTCATATGTCGGTAGCTCATCCAAAATTTAATACTCAATTTTTAATTTCATACTTTCCCCGCTTTAATTCAAATGGCGACTGAGAGTAGCCTCTCAAGTGCAAAGAGTTAACACTAGGTTTACTGACATTTACTGTACAGTTGATACGATCGTTCCTCGAAAACTTGATGCCCGTTCATTTAAATCTTGGAAATTAGAGGTTTAAAAACAGACAATTAAAATCAATATTTATTAAATCAAAATCGATATTTATTAAATAATGTTTATAAAACTCAATATGCATAAAATTGATGCGTATCGTAAACCTAGTTTTAATACAAATTTTCACTCACCGTTCGGCTGTCGTTCCGAGTGCAATAGTTCTTCACCGATAACATCTTTTGACCGAGCAAAACCCTCTGCAATAAAGTGGTAATTCGAATTGTCCACCCCTGTGAGCTGTATGCGCCACTCGCCAGATGGCGCATTGATCGTGTCGATTCTCACCCCATCCGTTTCACCCCTCCGTGTCCATGAAACCACCGTTTCTGGCCATGGCACTGTCACGCCTGTCAATAAAAATTCGTGAAATTTTTCCTGCTCGCTCACTGTTCGAAGCTTTACTGATATCATAAAAATCGTTGTTCCCGGTGATCGCGTAAAATGTTTTTCTATCGGAGGAGAAAAGTTTCACAGTGACTGCGTCGACAACTGCGATAACTGCGAGGGGTTATGCACGTTTCGTGTAGAGTGTTTCGTTTAGGTTTCTGTAAAAGTCAAAACGCCCAATGCAATGCGACGGCTGTAGACTGAATTACCTTCGATGACTGTGCGGTGGATACAATGAACGGTACGTGAAGGGGTAGTTTGATCGCCGACAGAAAACTGGCAGCGTAGAAAGGGAAAAGGAACTGCTGCAGTTAATTTAATTTATCCTGGCTAGTCTTACGAAATTTCACTGTTCGGTTTCTGTCACTTCTGGTTGTTCAGATAATTAAATGATTCAATAATATTAATCAATGGTTTGCTGGTAATAATATTATATTAATTAATAGTTGGATAATATTTACTGGACATAGAATGAATTTGATATTATCTTTCGTGAAAAAAGATACGTACGCGTGTATGAGTTTCTTTTTTGTATTTGAAGTATAATATGTTTGTGTATTTGAATTTTATATCAATGAAAAGGAACTATGGAAATATTATAAATTGATAGTCTGTTTTGCATTTCTTTGCTGTTTCTTCTTTAAATAATACGTATTGTAATCGATTAAATACTTATCAATTTTGACTTTGATATCGTGCTTATTTTCGTAATAAACATATTTTCGTGTGTTATCTGTCAGGTTTTAGAATTGTTAATTTTGCTGACAATACTGTTTTAATTAGTAACAAAAAGGTATTACCTTATTGCTTCCTGCTTTCTTGTGCTTCTATACAGTAGATGCAGTTGTAGAGTAAAAAGTTGTTTACTGGTCATTAGTGTGTGAATTATAATTATGAGTATGTAGAGTGAACCGTTAATGATACTTTTTTAATTACTTTGTTATAGTCAATGGTAATGAAAAAGCAGATCTAAGTTTAATGATTATTTGTGTTTCATTATAAAAAGTATCTAGCAAGTATTTGATTTTATAAAAATTTATTATATTATTTATATCTAATTCTTACAAGGAATTATGTTAATAATGTTGGTGCGATTCTGTTTAACAATTTCTGCTTAAAGTTGTTACGAATTCTCTATATATGATACCCTAAATTGTATACAAAGATGTTATTTATTATATTAAATCATTATTCAGTATTATCAAAACAATTCCGATACGTTAAATTCACGCGCTATAACACAGACGAGCATGCGTCATTAGATATAAATAGACTATAAATATTACGTATTTATAACATGTATAATTTTATAAAGTTCATTTAGAACTTAAAAGTTAACTTAAAAATTTGATATACTTTAATAAATTTTTATTTCAAACGTAATAACACTCTTAATTTAGTACGTACATTGTTTTTGCTGCAAATTACTCTATAAACATCTGTATTTTATTTAATTGGATGTTTCAAATGTTCGTAATAATTGCGATTTATTTTGCAAATAAATCTTCATCTTGTTGGACAATGAACATGAACTCAAAAATATAGAGTACCATTGATTCACGTGCCAATATACGTTCCGAGAGTTGAAAATTATTTTTAGTTTACACTACATCACAAAGTTAATCTTATAGTATTTAGAGCACGTGGCACGAAGTATAGTCTAGCACTGCACATTATAAAATCGTTTACAAACTGTAGGTCAATTGGTTAATTAATTAATTAAGTTAATTATTGAGTATTGTTTGTACATTTTTCTGTTCTAAACAGTCCTTCTACCGTTCTCGAGAAATTAAATTTAAAAATGGTTAAATTTTGGCCTTTAATTGTAGTACCTATATTAATATTTCTTGCAAAAAATAATTCTATAGATTCTCCCAAATCAAATTATATAGATTTCTGAAACATTTAATTTACGTACAGTTTCGGATATTTTTCTATAAATAGTTTTCACAATGAAAGTACAAAAAATATTTAAAGTAGAAACTTCGATTTTTGTTTGAAAATTAAATTTCTTATTACCGAATATTTGTCGGAATTTAAAGTACATATCGGAAAGAGTTATTTAAAATTTAAGCAGTTAACTGTGGAACGTAGTTTGAAAAATCTCTCGTAGAATAATAGATGCATTTATTATATATTAAAATAAAAAAGCAAACTAAATCAAAATGAAAATGAATTTTCAAAAGCGTTTATTTGAAAAAATAAATAATTTATTATAAAAAAATGGTATTATTTTTAGTTTTAAGATAACGAGTATACTCATAAAACACAGTTAACTGGTTAAGGGAAAAGCAATTTATAACTTACTCATAGGAATACGGAGAATTGCGTTTGAAACGTTTCCCTCGACGTTTATGACAATTCGATCAACTGCATTATCGACAAAAAATTTCGTTTCTGTGTGATTGCTCAAATTACACCTTTCTGCTATGTTCACCTGGAAGAAGTAATCAAGATTTTCGACATTTTGTGCCGTAAATTCTGTGACGAGGTAGAAAAAGGTAAATGCACTGACGGGTGTCTGAAAAGTGGGTTTATTAGACTTGTTAGGGCTGTCCTCGTTCCTTTCACTGTTTGGTACGTTTGAGAGGAATTCCTGTTTTATCGAGATTGCACCAGTTCCTGCTTCGGCAGTATTACAATCTAGGTCAAGGTAAACCTACATATAAATAAGATTATGAATATTTTTATATGATGACACAAAAGGTGTATGAGTGGTTCAGAATAATAGTTGCTAATTCTCAGAGTATTTCTGAGTTCTCGAGAAGTAGATGTTTGTAAAATGTACAATTATTAATATTAATTTATAATGATTAAAGTTATTGATAAAATTGCAATATTAATGTTTAATTAATCCAAGAACATTTTGCAAAAGCATTTTCTTCGAGAATTCAGAAATAGGAATTGGACCACTATTATTCTGAGCCACTCGCATAATAACAAAGTAATATACCTGACATTTTCTGGGAATGTTGTTTAAAATATGTTCGTCCGTCCATTCCACTTCTGGAGTGATCAATTCCAAATGATCTTTTGAAACGGAATTATCTGTAATATTTATAATTTATAAATAGATTGAAGTTTTTCTTTAAAAATCGATCGATATTTTCAAATAGTGCCAGGAAAGACACCATGTATTTATTTTTTTCAATTGACACGTGAGCTATTCGAAAATTTTCGATTCGATAAAATTTTATTGTATCATTCATTTACGTAATTGTTAGTTTTATCAAAAATGTATACTCGTAAGCGATCAATTGTAATTGGTTTTCTATTTGTTGCGAGGGATAACGTAAACTATAGAGGTTTATAAAGCAGTCAACGTTATGGTCTTTAGATAAATGCATTCTCTGCCACCTGTACCGTTCTCGGTGCCCGGTGAGAGTTTGATATCTTTGCCAACTGCTATTTTGCTCGTGAAGAGACAACATCCAACAAAATCATTTGTTTTCTGACAATTTTGAAATCAACTTACTAATCTTACTGTACTAAGTATTTCATACGTAACGAAATATTTTTAGAAACAGTGAAACAAAGAAATGTTCATATAATAGAAAACATAGTTAAATATTAATACAAATAGTTTTTTAACAAAGTTAAAATGAACTTTGCATATTGATTTACAATCTTTCTATTCTTTTCCATTTGTGTGAATATATTCAAAAATATTTTTGTCCATTTTTGTTTAGTAGCTATTGTATTTTGTATTATAAATAAAATAAATATTATTTTGTAATATAAATAAATATTTATATCGCATTTGTAGACTATACAAGCAAATCTGTAAACATTTCTTTGTTAGTAATGAAATTTTTGTAAGAATGTCACTTCTTATCTACAAGTTGTAATTAATTAATTAATTAATTATGAGTTTATTCATTGAGTTTATTTAGTTATGAGTTTATGTAACTTACCCCACGCCTCAATGCCATTATTTGACCAGAAGATATTAATATATTGGACATTATTTTCGTTCAGGTTGGTTCCATTTCCAATGCAATACCTTTATGGCCAATAAAAATGATATTTATTCAAATATAATTTAGTTTTAAAGCAGTCGTGCATAACTTATAATAAATATTCAGTAGATCTATTGACTTGATTTTGATTTTTATAATTTTCTGTAATATTAGAAGCTTAGGAGAGGCAGGAGTTTAAGATACATAATTTTGTGAAATATCTCAAGGATCACAAGTAAAATATTTGAGACTTTTCTATTGTACGTTATCATATTTTTATTTCGAGCATTCACAGTAAAATTTGCGATGAAATGGTTTTGTAATTTTGTAATAACTAATTATTTCTGCAATCGATCACCTATTTACATTTAATTAATTCATTTCAAATACAATGAAATATTAAATAAACTATACTAAGTAACTTACCTAGTACACTTATTCGTCGAGTGAAGTATAGTTCCTTCAAAGATATCCTTCGACGTATCAATAAACCTTGGGACCTTCGAGCTCGTAGCAGGAACGATCCAATCAAGTTCATCTGACTGTAACTCTAAACTAGATCCTCGAATTTTCTGATTCACTGGCACATTTTCTACGAACAATTTTAATTTCTCTCTGAAATCTTCGTTGATAAACGTAACAGGGTTCACTGCCGTAACAAAAACATTGAAGAACACTAGACAATGAAACGTTGAACAACAAAGAAAACACATTCGGGTCTTCATGATGCTTCCCTCACGGATAATCTCGACAGAAGATCAGCCATAAGAAATTACCTGTTACTTATAAGGTCCCGGACATCTTTGTTTACAAAAGGGTAAGGTGTCCGCGGTTACGTCGACGATAATACGAGCGTCAAAGTAAATCTAGGCGTAAACGTGGCCCGTTGCACAATCGCAGGTGTTTGATGTGCATGCGTGTACAGGATGTGATCGCGTATAGAAATGGGTAATTCGAGGTCCGACAGGATGCTCGTGCGATCACCTACACAAGAAAAGATAGGTCGTATCTTTTACTGGGCATTATCTTCGTCATTGGGACTTACGAGCATTGTATCCTGTCCAATATTTACTGTTCATGAATAATCCCACTGAAGTTTCGTGTACCGGGCATTTCACAGTTTTACGTTACAGTGACGTGATCTTCAATCTATTGGGTTGCATCTTAAATCCGTAATGCTCTCTTTGAAGTAACATTTTTTAGAACCCTATTGCGTTCGTATTGAATGTACAGTGAATATATGTATGTAGTTCGGGAATAACACACGGAAATATAGAAAAACTAATAAATAATTATGTTTATGAATAATAAAACAAGTAATGTTTAAATATAGGAAACTATATACTAGCGACACACAATTTACTGTCACGAAGGGCAACGCACGATTCTCTTTACATTTGCACTCAAAAATCATTCTGTTCCTTACAATCATTCTTTTCATTCGCACTCTCCACAAACTCTCAAATATACCCCTTCAAAGCCGAATTGGAAACTATTGGCCTGCAACGTTGTGCAGGTCACTTACTCTCGATCGTTACGCTTTCGCTTACTTTAAAATACTGTAAAAAATTCACTTTCAACTCTCAATTTTGAGGGGTGCTTTCACCTGTTTAAAGTGGACGTTGGCCGATAAGAAAACATACGTGCTAAATATTTTCTTGAGAACTATGTCTTACATAACTTTCATCAAAATCGGTGTTTGATGGTTGAAAAGGATTCCTTGTGAGATGAAGATAATTGTATTTGAATTTTGAATTATTTTTATTATTAGACGGAAGGAGTATGAAGACATGTTTAATAATTTAGTAGGTTTTGTATTTCGACTATATAGGAGTGAAGTATCTTCCAAAAAATTATAATAGACATTCCCAGATTTAGATTAGTAAAATGGTATGATCGTAACATTTTATCTACGGCTCCTGATCGAGGCTACCAGTTAATAATTAAAAATATGGTTTTCGGTCAGGTGTAAGAGTGTATGTTTTTACTTGCAAAGCTCTGTAACTTGAAAATCGAAGTGTATGGAATCTCGTTATATCGCATTTCTTCTATTTTAAAGCAGAGTCATTTTAATAGATTATATACGTATATCATTAAGCATTCGTAATGGAAAAGTCGATTAATAGGCTTGCGGTGGATAAAGTGTTAATCTAAGTATTAATACCGTTTACGCTTATTCTATGATTATCTTTGTCTATGCTATGTTTTCAGTCAAGTGTGCTTGGTATTTATCTTACAAATGGATTCGTAATTATCAAGTTTATGCGAATTTTAATGTTAGAAACATTGATTTTCATGACCGAATGATTAGGAAATAGGCAAACTGATGTAACGTATAATATTTACCATTCGAGTACGGTTCTCGAAGGTCTTATTCTGAAATAGTCTTAAAACTGTGGAAGCGATGATTTCAGATGTGAGATAAAGAGTGAAACGGAAGGTCAATCCAGATTAACGATAAGTGCACATCCTCATTCACTGGAAAATAGTTTGCCGTATACAGAATCTCTTTTTCATACTTAGAGCAGTACACGTGATAAGCGAATATGAAATTAGCATTATACAGGAATTAGATAAATAAAATGATAGCTACACAAGATTTTGATTTATCTCTTTAAGATGTTCTACAGACTTATGTAGAGAATAAACATATCTAATTTTTTTTAAGGAGTCATTAAACTTTTGTCTGTATATATTTTTGCGGAGAAATATTATTATTATACATATATCGTTGCCTAGCAACACGAACATCATACACACTTACAATATCCATCGTATTCATACGATACCCGCTCTTCAGCATAAATCTATTAAATACGTACTTTTTCGTGACCCGCGCTTCAGTGACAGACTGCAAAGTACGTTTTCCACATGCAGTGTGTTAAAAACAAATTATTTAAAAAGAATTTATATTTGCAATTCACTTCATTTTTAAAAAATATTCAATGTTTAATACACAAATTCCTAATTTCATTACCAGAAATTCTGAAAACCATTTTAACTTCAAATTCTCGTACTTCTATTTTTAGTACTCTCAGTTTCAGATATCTTTGTTTTAAGAAATACATATAAACAAAATTACTCAATAGAAATTCGAATACACCTAAGCATCGCCGTTTGTAATCTTAAAAATGGCTTCCTTTTGAGTTGCTTTACTTATTTCACTTTAAAACATTGTATGTATAAAAATTAGAAACAATATGTTCCATTGTTTTTAGATGCTGAATTGGAGAACCTCGTAGGACAGGGATCAGTCAATTCTCAGAATTTGACTTCACCGGCGGCTCCAGTTGTCACGGATTCGGAGTTTACGCCTATACCTTTACATTCCGAGACCACTAAAGCTCCAGAAAATCAGCCAGCGAGGCAGGGCTACTTTACCTCGATACTTTCATCTTTGCCGAACTTGTCTTTATCGTCAATTACTGGGGAGACCTCGAATCAAGGGCAAGAGAACGTAGCCAGCTTACAGAATAGGAATCCTCATTTGCCACCACCCGATCGTCGCGATTCTCTAAAGCACACGCCACCACCCCCGGTCTCTAATTTCCAGGACTCGCGACGCACGAATTTCGCGAAATCCGGTGAGGTTTATTCCGGAAATAGTCCCAATTTATCAGCACCACCGCAACCAGCTGCTGCGCCGCCAACAATACCTTCATCGGGTGATGGTAAGTGTTTACGGTTTGTGGCAGACACGGAATAGAATAAACCAATCATTCTATAGGCTTTTGTGTTCTTTTGGACTTATATTATTAATCGTTTGCAGTCGAATGATCTGTTTGCAGTCTGGTCACAGACACTAAAATTGTTGTATTACTAAATTTATTTATGTTTACATATGATTCGTAAACATTTATATCATTATTTAAATTTTTATATTATATAATAGTTTAATAATGTAATATTTTATATAAATTGAATGTACTATTAAAGTATTCGGAAGTTTGGGAACATTCATGAACAGCTACACGAAAATGTATTGAATGATTGGTTACTTCAGTACCTCAATTGTGGTTTTATTATTCAGCCTTTATATTTAACAAAATTTCTTATGTGAGAGAATAAAAGTACAAATAATACTCAATTTTAATTTCATAATAATGCAGGTCCTTTATACTCTTTTGGATTAATTCCATAAAATAACTTATCGCTGTTCCTTTTTTAGGACCCATTTCGTATCGACTTGGCAATCAGAGACGTCTTAAATACGCACCGCCACCTGAATTGACGTCAAACACATCGAAACAATATTCTACACCACCGATTCAGCCAGAGTTCACACCGCAGAATGTCGTGTCATTAAATATTTTCAACCCGAACGAATCAGTTGCTCCAGCTCAAACTTATCAGCCTGCTGTAACTCTTGCTTCTACAACGCCGTCGCTCGAACATTCAACACCTGAACAATTATCCCAAGCTAATTCTCGGCAAGAGTCCTTCAGGTCTAGTCCAGTCGCATCCGGCGTCTCGCATAGCTCAACCGGAACTCCGCGAAGTGCAACTCCGCAAAGTCCGAGCTCCGGCTACGAGAATGTGCCTTTAACTGGAAGAACAGCGATTCCGCAGTCATTGTCGCGGCCAATTCCTGTTCAAGTTCCAGAAACCGCAACTCCGCAGAACACGCCGGTAAACTTTTCTTTCCCTGGCTTCGACTTGTACGCCAATCAACGAGACTTTTTATCGTCGATTAATTCGGAAAAGGAGGCAATCGTTGCAAGAAACGTATCGAGTCAAGTAGAAGCACAAGCTTTGCAGAGCAATGTATCCGCATCCGCCATCGAAGTTAAACCAACTGTAACATTTGCTCCGACCTCAGCGGTTCAGATTTCAGAAAAATTGGAACATTTGCTCGCCGAACGAAAAGAAGACCCGTTAGACTCACCTGCTGACGTGCCGATCAAAACCGACGAAAATATATTAGACGGTCAAGCCGTTGAAACTTCTGACGAAGCGGCTTTGGGCGATATCAAGGAAAACAGTGAATTGCTAAAATTAGATTCGTCAGCAGATTCGTTTGTTGCACAGGAAAGTTCTGTACTTACAGCAGTACCTTCTAAAGCAGAGCATACAGCGGCTGAAAAGATTGATGTGACCCAAAGTCATGCTGTGTCGTCGAACGTATCATCCTTCCAACATTTTCAAACGCAGCCTTTTTCGCCAAGCTCTGGTTTCCTCGAGGATCAGACGGTACAGCAGAAGTCTAATTTAAACTATATTCCAGTTGAGAATACAAGCTCAAGTGCTTTCGTTAAACAGCCGCAGCAATCGATTCAACCGGCAAGCTCGTTTTTCGATTCAACGGGAAACGTCAGTCATTTCTCGCTTTCTCAGTATAAAGAACCTAGCACAGATGTTGATTTAACGGAAACTACCTCGGAGAACGATTCACAGCAACCGCCTTTGAACGCGTACTTTAGCTCTCAGTACAATAGTCCTTCAACATTCTGGGACAATTCGGTTTCTAATACGGTGGTCGCTAACACAACATGTGACACAGTGGCTCAATCAGTTCCACCACCGCAACTTTACAATCCTTTGGAATTTCAAACCGAATTGCAAAAACCACCACCAGCGAAACATCATCCGTACGTTTCTTCCTTCGTGCAACCACCGAAACCGCCATTGAATCAGGCTCAACATTACTTTGAGGATTTATCTGGTTCGACGACAACGTACGCTACAGCGGTTGGAAATAATAATATATTCCTTCCGAGCCCTCCTGCGCTGACAAATGTACCTGAACCGACAGGTTCGGCTACCCTGAGTCCAGTTCAAATGTCAATTAATCCACTAGGTGGTCGCTCGACTACGGATAGCGTATTTGCTAATTCTCAAAATTTGGTAAGATATGAGAACTTTTGCATTGCGTGATGCTGTACGATGTTTATGTATGTCTGTATTATGTTATATATATATATATATATATATATATATGTTATATATATATATATCATATATATATATATATGAGTCGTTTTTAATATAAGTTTAAAAAGCTTTTCGGTCAGAGAAGACCTCTATATATAAGGTTTTTGTTACCTTCTATGTTGTTGTGACGCAACATTCTTACTTAATTTTTGACTCTTCAGATCGCTACATTTATTTATCAACATGTTTTTCCTTCTATTACTTGCTTATTATGTGTCCATTTTTATTTTTAAAATTTTTAATATACATAGTGCGTACATTTCAACGAATCAATGATATTTAAAATCTACTGAAATCAATCATCAGTACTTTAAATAGTTTTTTAAAAATCATTAACCATAATGAAACACGTTCATGACGCTTTCAATGTATTGATGAATCAACAAAGTGCTCTTAAGATTTAAAGATTAAGTATATAATTTCTTCTCAGCAGTATAGAAGTTAAAAAAGAAACATCGCTTATATAATCTTCATTGACTGTTAAGTAATTAATGAGTGTCTACGAAGAAGGTCGTACGTAACAGTTCCCAGAAGTTGCAAGAAAACGTAAAGGCGTGTAAACATTGTTTACACTGTAATAATTCCAAAAATTAAAAAGTAAATAATAATCTAATAATAACAGTAAAATATCGCTTCATTTAATTGACAATACCAATCCATTGAACAAGAAAAACAAGCAAAATTTACCTTCTTATTTCATTAACATTTTACAACGAAATAAAACAATTGTTATATTATTGTGGTCTCCAGAAAGTTATGCAACTGTCATATGTAACATATTCATGATATTTTAATTACTTCGGAAATATTTCAAGTAATAAAGCTAGTTGGTACCTTGTTTCGTGTTTCAGTTCAGAACTAAATTAAACCTGTCACTAAAAGAAAATAGTTAAATCTGTGTTGTTCTGTTAATAAATTTCAGACTGCTGGTCCCCCAGACAAACGCATGCAGTACAGAACGGTGTATCATCATTGGTTTTATCGCAAAGAGGTGGAACACAAAGTGTTATGGCTTCCGTTTTCTATGCAAGATAGCTTACGCTTAGAAGAGGTTCATAATTCCACTGAAATTACCCCCGAGACTACCGTCGCTACTGACGGTGGTCGTTACGATGTCGACATTTTACGACGTCGGAGATCTCCCGTTTATTGGAGCGGAGTATCGACGGAAGTGAGACGGTGCTCCTGGTTCTTCAAAGGGGTCGCTGAATCAAAATACATCCCTTACGACGAGAGCGTCGCTGCGAAACTCGAGGAGGAGTATAAACAGGCGTGTATGACGAATAATTGGAATCGAAGGGTCGATTTGAACAATGGGGAGTACGTTATTTTCCATGGTGCCACGGTTCAAGTTCATTACACATCGCCTGTCTCCCCGGAGGTGACGGCGTCTTGGAGTAATAGCGCGGTAAATAGTCTATATTTATCAATAAGTTACATGAACAAACCAAATAATGAATTCGAATGAAGTCAATATTTAACGTGAACACATTTTACGTACACCCTGAAGTGTTTCCAAATTATCTTGATTGCTATTAGTATCAATATTTTAAAAATAAGGTATTTTAAATGTTTACTTTAAGTTGTTTTATTTGGATTACAAAGTATCCAGGAACTATGAAATATATATGTTAAATATATGTATATTAAAATGTTTGCTACTAGTTCCATATATCTGTATATTACGCGAGGAAAGTGGAACTAATATTTTGCAGATTTTTTATGAAAATAATCTAGCAAAAAATAGATAACTCTTCTTTGTTACATTTTATACATGTTATATGAAGAGTACCTGTAATAAAATATTGTAATTATAAAGACTGTTAGCGAGATAAATGGTGGTAACGAACGTGTTCATATCGTAATGTACTGGTATTAGACAACATTGTTGTTTAAGAATACTGTGAATTAATATTTGCTTAATACATAGTTACGATTGTTATATTTGAATTCGGAAGGACACTTTTTCCAATACAGAGTCTAGTTTATAATAAAAATATCCAAAAGAATGGGTCTTATAACATTACTTTATTTGCTAATTAAATGAAAACGATTTGCATTGATAAATCACTTTCTTTAAGAAATTGAGAATACATTTATTTTGTATTCGAATTATTTAATTTTGGTACAGTGCCATTAAAAAAGGTTCGCTTTCATGCAAGTATAAACTTGAAAAAGTATTAAAAAAAATGAAATTAAACATTCTTGTTACTGAAATTTATCTTACTGTGATGCTAGAGTTATATTTTATTTAGTTTTCCTGTATTTGCTAAAGTATGTATTCTGTATTGAATAGTTTATACGATCTCGATTACGACATGCCAATATATGTGTATAAAGTTAAATTTGTTATAAAATGTTATTTCCGCAATTTTTACAATTGACGCAACATGTTAAAGTGGTTATTTTACATTTTGTACTATGTTCTTCTAATTGCTTATACTTTGTATATGATCATTACAATAGTGCTGACGTTAAGCGTTATTATTACATAATTTAACAGGCATGTTGTTACGAGAGTATTGCTTCCTCTGTTCTTTTTATAGATGAACCTAGAAGTTAAATGTTAAAGAATTATAATCGCTGAGTTCTATATAATGTGCAATAAGATCCCGTAATAGAAAATTACCTTTGAGTAAGAATGAATAGAAATCAGTTTAAATTTTGGAAAATACGTTTTTGCTAAAATTTTTGTTCCTCTTTAAATGATATATCATATATCTGAATTTTATATTTTCTTTTAGCGTAAAATAATACGAAGTAACTCTTTCCGTAATAGCTTTACAGAAACGGCTTTGTTAATGTGTATATGATGCTAATCGAAGTATTCAAGCTTTGTAGATTCCAAAGGTCGATGACTTTATAATTCATTCGCTAAAATAAATTTGCTTTAGGTAATATATTTATAAGTACGAAATGCTGAAAAATCTTTACAGTTGGTTTTATTAGAAAGTTCACTTAGCAGCTATGAATGTTTTACATTGTTTAAATGTTTCACTTTTTTTCTAACATCAATACTCTTACTAAGTGATTTTGGGTGATGCATTATTTTTTTTAAATAATGCGCGCATGGTTCTGTTGGAAATGTTCAATCATGATTTGTACAGGGTTCAGAGGACAGTGCATATTTACAGGGTGCAGCTAGTAGGCCACGAGTGGTAAAAAGGGGCCTCGACGAATTTCACATTGATGATGGCGAACCTGAGACGGTGGACCATCTTCTGTTCCTCGTTCATGGTATAGGGAGTGTCTGCGATTTGAAGTTCCGAAGTGTCGAAGAAGTCGGTAAGTTTTTAATTTCATTAATTTTAATGTTTTATTAACTCCTGATTTTGTTAAGATTTTATGAGAGTTAATTGAATTAATTTTAACAGAGTTAAAGTTATTATTTCACTATTGAGGACACTTCTTGCACACGCAATAACAAAACCTTTTTAATCTTGATTTGAATGAATTTATAGTATTCACAAAGAGAGTAATAATATTTTTAACCCTTTGTGGACGAAGACCCTTCGAAACATACAAAACCGTCAACATATGGAGCTAAATTACATATCAATTGCTTAATTAATAGAAAAAAAGGAAGTTAGAAAGTTAGGAAATTAGTCTTCCAAATACGAATATTTCATCTTACTGAAATGCCGATTATAAACATTTATAGTCAACTTTACAAGTGTGTAGAATTTTTTAAAACGAAACGAAATTAGAACATTTTATCAAATTTAATATACTTTTTAATTTTATTTTCAAACCATTAAAGTTTTTGGAAGAAGTTACAAGACGTCTCGTAGAAAATTTCAAGCACAAATTCACATTCAGTCTAAATTCGAACAAATCATCCAATATTTTTAAAAGATAGAATATACGTTTCTTAGTTAAATCTTTGAAACACTATTGATCAAGTAATGATGTATTGCTTCAATATTTGCTTCGTATATTTTTAATAATATGATATATATTGTATGGTTGCAGTTGACGAATTTCGAAGTATATCGCTGCAATTGGTTCAGTCGCATTATCGGACCGCTAGCGAGCAAAGGATCGTGAATAGGATAGAAGTTTTACCTATTTCTTGGCACACGACGCTCCACTCTGAAGACACTGGAATCGATAAGAAGTTACAGGCCATCACGTTGGATAGTATACCTAAATTACGACACTTCACCAACGACACATTGCTCGACATACTTTTCTACACTAGTCCTGTCTATTGCCAAACCATAATGCAAACAGTCGGGAGTGAGATGAACAGGCTGTACACGCTTTTTAAAGAAAGGAATCCAGACTTCGAAGGAGGAATCTACTTAGGTGGTCATTCGTTGGGCAGCTTGATTTTATTTGATCTTTTGTGCCATCAGAAACCAGCATCCGATAAGAAACCGAATGCCGATGACACTGAAACGACTGAAGAAAAAGTAAGTGAATATATGTATTCACTTATTTTATTGTGGAATAAAATATTACACGATTCAAAATTACAGGACTGATTAGACGCTTTTAAAATAAAAGGATGTTTAATTAGAAGCGTTAAAGATAATTTGATTTCAATCTTTTAATAGGTTTTAAAATTATTAACAACGTTAAATGTTTCATGGAATACGAATCACGTGACTTCCTTCGAAGTTATTTGGAAATTTATTGATGATATAAATGAGATAATAATATTTAGATATAAATAACAAATCTTCTCATTTTATTTCATTGAGAAGAAAGTTATTTTTAATTCCTTGACTTGTTATTCCATGAAGAAATTTCATACTTTTGTCTATTAAACATCTTGCTATATTTGGCAGATTTTAAGTAATTAATAAGGCATTAGAAAAAATATTAACATAATTGTTTTATGATGTAATTGTTTTTCTTTTTTGCAGAAAGAAGAAGAGAACAATGCTTTGCAAACATCATCCGGGCCAGCTTTAAAGCGACGTCTTAGTAAAAAGATAAGTTATGTGATAGGTGCTGCTGGAACAGGTCAACCTTATATACATTATCCGCAATTAAATTTTCACCCACGTGCCTTTTTCGCTCTTGGTAGTCCGATTGGTATGTTCGTAACAGTTCGAGGTATTGATATGCTCGGAGAAGACTTTGAGCTACCGACGTGCCCAGCTTTCTTCAATATATTTCATCCATTTGATCCTGTCGCCTATAGAGTTGAGGCACTCATTAATCTAGAAGCTCACAAGTACCGGCCAATGTTAATACCGCATCATAAAGGACGAAAAAGAATGCATTTAGGTAAATATTTCAACCCTTTTTGTTTTTTACTATGCAAGTCTTATTGTATATTGTTACATTTATTCTGGATGAGTCACTGTGTCTAAATGACTAAAAAATATAAACAATTTTTTTCAACTACTTAAATATAAATATATATGCATATCTTTCATTAGTAGTATTTTGATTAAAATAGATTGTTGAATAAATCTATTACATTAATTTAACTTAATTTATCTTAATCTTTAAAAATTTAACTTAATCTTTTTTTGCGATAACAATTTTGAACAATTAAGGTTTTAACGATTTTTTTTACTATATCGGAACAAAGAACATAATTATTAAATTATACATAAATATAATGTGTCCAGAAATATTTATCTCCTGTTTGATATAACAAAATATATCTGTTTGCCCTACGTTGCAGAATTAAAGGAAACAATGGCTCGAGTTGGAGCGGATTTGAAACAGAGGTTGCTTGATTCCGTAAGGAATACATGGAATTCGGTCTACCAGCTGACCGTATTTCATAAACCGGATAACGGTACCCTCGAGCAAGAAATTAACAAAGTTGTCGAAGAAGAATTACAAAAAACACCAACTGTGCCAGAACAACAAACCACCGACGACGGTGGCGCAGATTTTAAAGTGGGTAAATTAAATGGTGGACGAAGAATCGATTACGTTCTTCAGGAAGCTCCATTTGAATACATTAACGAGTACATTTTTGCTTTGACAAGCCACGTCTGTTACTGGTTAGTACAATTTCTAAAATCTTATCGGAAGTCAATAAAACATATTGAATAGAGTTTGAAAGATACTTCTATTCTATCTATTAATTTAGAACTTGGAAAAGTTAGAAATATTTTTCCCTTATAGGTTTATGTTTTTCTGTATGATCTTAAAATGTCCTTTAACTTTCAAGATTGTCTTTACTCGTGGTTGATATATCGAAATAAAATATCTTTTACAGCTTCATATTTAAGAGAAAGACTAAACAATAAATTATTTTTGTTTAGGGAATCTGAAGATACTATGTTGTTAATGTTAAAAGAGATATACGGTTCCATGGGTATCCAGACAGATGCTCAACTGCCTCAACAAACGCTTTCGATAGAACGAACGACTCCTTCCCCATCCTTGGTATCGTCTCCATCTACATCTAGCAAATGTGACATAACGTCACCGATACCTGGCACAGCAATAGATCCCACTGCACCAATATCGGACAAATCCATCGGTCCTCCTCCAATGAGTGGATTTGTTAGAAAATCATGATTAAAGAAGAACTGTTTGAATATTAAAGAGTTTAGTGAATTTGAAATCCAAGGTGGTGGAATATAACTAATTGCAGCTGATCAGGTTGATGCAGGCATTGTACCTGACATTATACGAATCACGGACTACAAAAATAGTGAAATCAAAGTTTTTCATTCGTACGAAGGTTATAATAGAATATTTTTAGCAAATCTACTACTATATAAAGGTTCCACAATAATGTTCGTATGGATTGTTCTTTTGCGCGCTTTAAGAAGAGAATGGTTAACATCGTCCCGAAAATCGGTCTACGTGAGGTATCTAAACACAAATCGACTAACTGCAGTCAAATTGTGTGATAAAGAGTTAAGAAATAAAACTAATAGTCGTGGTTTACATTTTTGGTATGTGAAAAATATTTATAATACTTGCAGGAAGAAAAAACAAACACACGCAAACAAATGACTCTTTGTAATATGAAAAAGATGATGAAAGTTAGTCATATTGTTTACTGTAAATACATAATTTATAAATTGATATAAATTAAATGAGATATATATAATTTTTTTCAAAGTACTCTTACATTGTGAGAATTTACGTGTAATTTCTCGAATGTGTGAGGATTTTAATAAAATACGTTATTCTTATAATTGAAAGAGTTTTCCAATATCCCTATGTTTTTCCTTTCACATTTTTAGCCACATTATTACATGTATGGAATAAATATTTATATTTTATAATAATAATTTATACTTCGATAATATTATTGATGCTTGTGCCCTTCATCAGTAACGGGGTTATTCTTGTAAACGTCGCATTATAACAAATATTTAACATAAAAATATCGATTATTACTATAGACCATTTCTTTAAAATATTTGTTGTTAATATTTCTGTTCTGGAAATCTAATCTCGGTTGCTCCTTTCATTATTTTCACACAGTTTTCGATTTTTTTAATAACTGTGTTAAAAGAAACAAAACTTGTTTTTTTTTATTAAAATTCTTTTATGTACAAAAAAATATCGTACGAACGTTTGAGTAGTAGATTTTTTCAATTTTGCAAAAAATTTAATATTCGTCGATTCGATTAAAAAAGAGCTAGAACGAAATTTTGTAAAACGCTAGTTGAAACTCGTCAGAACTATTCTTGTCGATTGGAAGCCAATAACGTTATTAGTTTTGGTACGATAGAAGCCATTGCGAAATTTTGATTGTTTTATCATATGTAATCTTCCTGAGAGATTTGCAAACGTTCGTAAAAATGATTTCAGAAATTGTTTTTAAATATTCATAAAATTCAGTAAATATTTCATTTTTTCTATTACAATCATCGAGAAGATACAAGTGTTTCTCAGAGAAATGGCTAAATAACCTGGTTGGGTAATGTACGGACTAAAGTATAAGCTAATGAACATCTTAATAAACACATTCTTATAATATCTCCAGAAGAATAAAAGAAAGTTGTTTGGCTACTCGGTAATTTTAATGTTAAGATTTCCTTCATTTTCATCAGCAATGAGCATTAGAAAAACAAAAAATTTGCCAATCCCGAATGTTTTGAAAGAGAATCGAACGACAAGAATATCATATAACAGAAAATACATATTCTCTTTTTCGTAATTTTGTGAAATTCTGTCAAGGCGAAACTAATCGTCGTTGCGGTACTTACATGCATTTGATAGAACGATGCCATTCGTGTAGCTTTAGGAGGATCATCGAATGGCGTCAGCTTATCGTGCGACCAGTTTTTAGTTAGCTGACATAAAAAAGAATGCTTCGGCACATGCATGGGTATCACGAAACGTTAATTAATTGCGGTGCACGTCCACAGGGCTGCGAGGGCTGCTTTGCATTTTGCGTGCAAGTCCTCGTAAAACTACATGCCTGTCAGCCCGAGCGAATTTCAAGATGATTTATCGTCCCGGTAAAACTAAGTTTTTCGCGATACTTCGTGGTTTCGCGGAGGGCTTCTGGGAGGCACAAGCGATGCCGGTGTGCATGCCACTACATTCGCCGGCTATACAACTTGTACCGTTGCTTACGCGATCTGACATCGTTGATCGACTTGTATTTTATGTCCCTTCCATCCAGCTCAGCCCCGCTTTAAAATATGTTTCCTCTTCTTGCCCGTGGAATCTCGTCAACTGATTTCCCTCGCAACTTCGCGTGAACTTATTCTACTAAGTTAAATTTAGAATGACGAACATCTGTGATTAAAATTTCAACCTTTCTTATTCGTAATTTTGGAACTTCGCGTCTTTCTACCAGATAAGCCATTTATAATAATATCACTGAACCGAACTTCACTGCTTTTAGCGGTGGAGAAAAATTGATTTGATTTAGTGTATTTTTTAGGTAGATGTTTCTGAGGTAAATTAATATCGATTATTATCTGATATAATTTATTATTTACCAGTTTTAATCAAAATTATTTTTCTAAGTGTATTATAATTGCTTGAGTTTGTGGACTAAAATCGTTTCAGCTTTCTTATGTTTCATTATTTTTGAGATCTCAAGGTTATCTTAATAACTGAGATTCTTTTTAATGCTACAACGTATTTTTTTATCGCCGCGTTAACTGATAATAAGGCGACTTTCGACTTTCTAATGTTTGTCGAAACGTGTCAGGAATAATTGTAAAACTTATAAGGAAACTGCGAAAACCCGAATGTTTTGATCTTATTTTAAATCTATTTTATAGGAGATTAGAAATATCACTCTCATATATTTATTATTTTCCGATCGTGTTCGCTCCTTGTTTGGTTCTCAAGGGTTGATAAGTCCCTTAACAAATATTTTTGATATAAAAGAATTATTCTAAAATACTCTTTCTCTCGCATACTGAATTATTTATTAACTTATAAGTAAACTTTTCATTACTACGATTTACTGGTTATACGATTAATTATGGTTAATTATAATAATTATCTCAAATCTTCTTCACTATACAGAAATGCGTATCTTAACATATTAAGAAACTTTAATTTTTGAAAATGAACATTTGATAATATTAAGAAAATCACTTGCAATATTATTCACTATATTTAATTAAACTTTTCTTTGGATAAATAATTGTTCCTTTTAATGGAACATATATCTTTATTCAAGTATGTAGATCGGCAATCGTTTATATTTGTTTTAGGAAGAATACTTAATTACTCTTCTTTTCATTGCAAGTTAAATTATGATTCACGTCCGCACAATGTTTATGTTGTACCGCAGCAGAGTTGTGATGCGGGGTTTTAATATTCTGCAGAACACAACTTCACTCTTCAAGAGCAACCGCATCAAGAGACAGACATTTATGTCTTGCAGTGGTAGCAGAAAGTGCAGCGAGGGTAAGATTTTACAACGAGGCCTGGTGAGTGTGATTTACACCTTGGAAAAACTCCATGACGTTTATGATATCTACTCGCGAATTATTTATAGCACCTGCCTTTGTCAAGGTATGTATAAAGCGCTCGCCACTCATACTTTTCATTGTTTTTTTTTAAGAGAATTTTTAAGGTATGCAGAACTATATACATATTGACATATATAAGAAAGAAATCTTACTGAATTTAAAAAAATATCTACTATTCAATAGTAAGCATGCACAGCGTATAATTAAAAATAATATTATTTATTAGCAAGTATTATTTATATTGACTTTACATGTTGTTTGTAAATGTCAATTAGAAATTTTAAAATGTCTTCGATGATAGAATTTGCGAGCATGTGACCATGCAGAAAAATTATATACTTTCTGAATTTATGTTTCAAATTCAGATTTAACAAATTTTTCAACCAATGTAACTTCTTTGACAATATCATAGTCTGTCGTGACTTTATGTTATAACAAGCATTGAAGAACATGGTACATCCAATAATAATGGTTGACATTTAATACTTTCTCCACAGTTACCATAATATGTACACGTTTCATCTTTCCTGTTACACGTGAACTCAACGTTATGCAATCGGTTTGCTATGAACACTAATACACTTGTGGAAATAGGTCTTGATAAGAAATAACTTCTATTTGTAAATTAATAAAAAAATACTAAACATCTCAGGATTCTCCGATATATGAATTCATAATAAATGAATTCTTATTATTTTTATGAAATGAAAATGTGTGAACAATGTTCTACATGAAATGATTAAAAATAAATTTAGAACAACTTGATTTTCGACGCCAATGACATTTGCCACTACTCTATTCCTGCGCTAGTCATTTTAGAATAGCGTTAGTGCTATAGATTATTTCAGCGACCTGTTTTATCTAGCGCACATGTGGCACTAAACTGATTACATCGTGAAACCCACTCAAACTCTAAATCGTCGATATTAATCGTTGCTTATGCATTTTGTAAATTTGGTTTTTGGCCGGTTTCTATGTCGTCAGTTCAGTTGGACACACGACTTTTTGGCACACATCCATCTCTCGCTATGCACCGGAATTACAGACCGTTCTCCGATTTTCTTTATCAAGATTTGGCGATGAAATTCGAATTTCAAATTAATCTTCGGCTTTTGGCTGCGCCACGCATTTATGACCAACTTAATGCTGCTAGTATTTGTTCAAATAACGTGCTGACACTGATAACAATTCCACAAAGCCGCTTGTGCTCCAGCATATTTATTCATATTTTTCTGCACACGTATTCTCCGAATGAGCTTTTTTATCATTTTATTATTCGAAAGAGACTGTTATAAGGAAATGAATTTTAGCTAAACGGAATTGTAACGTACACAGACTCATTTTAACAAATGGAATTTAAGGAAATTGTACGTAAGAATATTAAATTCATTTTACACAGATATAGTAAAAATAAAAAATAATTTCAGTAGAGATTGTATATTTATCTATAGCATTTCTGACAATAAATCTATTTATCGTCTTAAGTATATAACACTATCTTTTATAATTCGGTATTATGAAATATGTCAGATATTACTTAAATTGGTTAAAACAAAAATTTAGTTAACCTAATGGTTAAGAGTATAGTATTGTTTATAAATCATAATTATGTGATATAACTAGTATTTCATGTAGAAAATCGGAATGTTCAGAAGTTTTCTTAACCTGACATTTTTTCAATTATCTACAAAGGTACGTTGAATATTTAATTCAGGGTGTCAGGGCATTTGCTTTGGGTTCTCCTCTCACAGAAAGAGTAACTTTTCGCAGATTACTGAATACTTACTTTCCCATGTAAACACTCGTTTTTTGTTTCCTGTTCATTTACATTGTTTCGAAAAACAATCACCGAGAATTATATTTTTATATTAAAAGAAGTCTGCCAAAGACTTACAATTTATATTTCCATAATCAACATAATTTATATTCATATTAATGTGATAACAAAGTCATTGAAATACGAAGAATTTTTATCTTATTAATTTAATGCAGTGTTGGTATTAGATGGCGAATCCCTTTTATGATTGTTATAAAAATGTAGTTCAATTTCGCGTAAGTAATTGTGCTGTTCCATTTCATGTTCTGATATGCACATACATTTATCGTTCATTCTATCATGCCTGAAACATATAACCCTCTAGAAGTAGAATTAATGCTCGCATTTGGATACAATTACATTCGTTGATGTAATATAATAATAATAATAATAATAATTTACAGTAATAACGATTATGTTACACGATACGTTCTTCTTTATTTTCTATACTCAAAGTGTTTGCCACGGCGTAACTAATATGACACGGTTGTTACGTGACAAAAGGCATAACTTTGTTTACGTAAATTCTGTCACGTGTCACGCGAATGCATTTGCTTATAATGATACATGACGAAGTTAAATCAGACCGAAAATATATTTTAAATGTTTGCTCGGCGATGTTAACGAGACATTAATTTAAATGTAGAGCAACAGTTTCACCTCTAATTACATCGAGCGTGCTGTTACTACGGAATATATTATACTTGAAATTCCGTATAAAGGTGTGTTTATACACATGCACGTAGTTGATGGATTATACTATTGTTCGTTGTAATTAGTGTATTAAGCGTGTTACATGGAAAAAATTTTCATCAAAGTAGAAAGTCTCAAAAGTATTTCATACCCTCGTTAAGTTTGTTCTCATTGGGTGTTTCTTTTAGATTGGAAACAACGGTCTTTCTTATACCTAGTGTAACGTGAAGTAATTATACATTATAGAGATTTGTGAAATTGTCGATTTTAGAAAGTAAAATTCTACTCTCTTATGATGTACGACGATGCTTATCAAACTCAGTTTTGAGGTATAATGTAATACAGTATTTTTGACACACGGTATCATACGGTACAGTATAAAAATGCAATGTCCCAAAAGGAAACGTTGGCGCGAAATGGATTAAAACGAAGTTAACACATTGTTGACTGGCAATTTTACGCCAAAGCTATCTCATGCCACCGGTTATTATTCCGTGATTAAACATGAAAGTGAGACAATCTAAATAAACTTTAATATACTTTATTTATACATAGTTAATTGAAATGAAACCTTGGAAATATCTTTTATATAACTTTGAATATTTTGCTTTTGCAATGTTCTATATTGCCCTGCGATTCAAAAATTGAAACAGAGATTTTTAAAACTATGTTCCACAGTTAACAAGTTAGACGAGCACGGACAAGACCCGGATGCACCAAGAAATCGTTAAGGTTTGTATATACACTTTTCTACGTGATTTTAGTAAGGTTTAGACTCTCTGTATTATTTTTTCCGCCTTCAGCTCGTTATACTTTATTTTTCCCTCTATACTGGTGGATTGCATACGTCGCGCGAGATATACGCTCACATCACTTGCATAGTTTCGTGCGACTTAACACTGTACATCATCCACCTTCGTGAGCACATCGCGCAAACTCTTATTCCCAGTCGTCGCTGTTACCTACGGGCCCATTTTTCTTTTCCTTCGAATGCAATATTGCTAACATGGAATTCGATCCAATTAAAAGCAGCTAATAGTAATAATTCATTCACTGTACTGGAATTGTTTCCTCGACCCAGTGTCCTGGGATTTCTGAAGAAACGAAGTATTTTCTTAAATAATTAACCAGTTAACTGCGTTCGATAAGTATACACGTCATTAAATCAAACAATGAGGTGTTAGTTAGTGAATGAAGAAGAATTACATGTCTATCAGAAAAAATAATTCATACATCGTTGTAAGAATTATAATCATTTTAAGCTTTAAGATGAAGTGCATACTCGTCCAACGCAGTTAACCGGTTAAAAATTAATCAATTATTTATTCTAAACATATATACTTACTGACACAAATTCGTTACGCCATTGTTCGTAGTAATCGTAGCACAGATTCGGGATTCAAATAAATTGAACGAGACAGAAGGTATTTGTTTGGTCGTTAATCCAGCCCTTGCTCCGGCACCGCACACGATTATGCCGGCCTCGTCACGGTTTGCAAACTATCGTGCGCGGAAGGTATTAAAATCGTTATTCAGTAAAGCACTTGGGGCATCGTTTCCTCCTTCTCGACAATGTCGTCCCCGATGTCGCTATGGCTTTGATAGTTAATGTGTATCAATATTTTATGTATTCCGCATAAGCAGCGCGGCAGGTATTTGCGTTTATTAGCTATAAACCCCCCGTAGGTGGGGCTCACTCCGGCAGGATTTATGGTTCACGTTCTTTGCGTTCTTAGGAGGAAGATGTTCCTGTGGATGGAATTAGGTTTTGCACATCATGGTTCTAGCATTACGTAAAACTGCTGGAAGCGAGGTCATAAGTCTGCGCATCAATGCGCAGATGCAGCAGCAGCTTTTTTCTTCGTCGTCACGGTAACACTTGGGAGAATATTGTGTGTACGTTGAATAAATGCATTTCAGCGGATTTTTGTCTCATTCTTTTCAAATATCATAGTTAACGCTTAGTTAAGGGTTTGTTATTATCGAATGATAATACAATGCAATATTTATCATTTGAGTTTTCACTTATTTTATGCTTACTTGGAAGAGTGCAGATAAGTAAGACAAGATATAACTGCATAGTTTCTATTACTTCACATGAATCAGGATGATAGTTTGCCGTAAAAAATGGCACTGATTTGTTACACCTTGAACAATTAAGACCGTACTCGGTCTTCGAGTAAAATCGACACGATTTCCGCCGCGGCATTCAAGCACGTACCAAAAATAATTGTTTGTCAACATCAATACATGAAACTCGATAACATGGAACAGAGCGCAGCAAGTGCATTCAACGAGTGTATTTTCTAATTTTTTAGAACGATAACGATGATAAAAATACATATCCCATTATTTTTGTATGTGTCATCACACTTTCTTATACTTAAATTGTATTACATGTGGAAATATATTGAACTATGCATGTAAACTTTTTAAAATATCATTATTAATTACTGTTACTAAGGTCTTTGTTTTTGAAATAGAAGTATACACTTTCCTATAGTAAAATTTTTATATGTGTAGACTCCTTTGAGTTGCAAGTAGGATTCACAATCATTAGGAGAACTAAGGAAAAAATATTTTATATCTTATATTATTAGTTATTTGTTTATTTTATATTCGCAAGCAAATATTCATACAGTTCCTCAAACTAAAATTAAATTTCATAAAATTATTTAATTATATATAAATACGTATATGTTATACATACATTTATATTTTTAATGTACTTTTAGCTAATATATATTTAGCGAAATATTTAAAATTATTGCCAATATATATTCAATGAAGTTTGGTAGTCCATTTTTAAAGAGTCATCAATTTATAGATTTATTACAATAGTAACGATATTGTATATGACAATCCTTTTTAATTAAATATTATAAAGCTATAGCGTTATGTTTTACACTGGTCGCGACTATTTCTATATAGAATGAAAACAATCATAACTGAGATATGTACAAATTTAATGATTTCACTTATCGCTGAATATTTCATCTATTTTTCATCAATACCGGTGCGCACACTGCAGATTGTGTGTGGGGGGGGGGGGCCGGAAATTGCAGGCGACGAGTGTTCCGATGATGAAATTTGTGTCATATGGAAAATATCGCAGAAATTTAGCGAATGCTTTTTGCCGCGTTACCTTTTGCGCGTAGGCGTTAAAACATTTAATGAAATTTCCGAATATCCCGTACTATGGGATATTTCTGTGCAGCGTATTACATGTTAAATTCAAGGATGGCATCCATGACACGCTGAATACGCGAGATTGCAGTTGAACACGCATCGCGCGTGTTCGTGTTGTAGCGCAAACTCCATTCACGACCAAATTAATAAAATATCATACTAATTCTTCAAAGAGTTGCTTTGACGCTACGTCCATTGCTAAGGTGTTAGCATACAACGAAATTCACCTATCTATATATTAATAGAATCTATAATGCATATAGATTTTCTACTAATGAGGGTGTAACTGGTGGATAATTTCATAAAATAGAAATTACTTTAGAAAATTAATGTTACCTATACTGTTGCACGAAAGTATTTAAAACATGGAGAAATTAGTTAGCAGGTAATAAACAGATAATTACATATATGTACTTTATGCATCATAGGTACAAAAATTTCAATATACCTATCGTTTTGAAGATTTTTTATCCAATTTCGTTGTATAGCTTATTTTAAATCAAGGATTGAAAACAATTACGATATCGGTTTCGTTTCTTGAAACAGTTATAAAGAATCGAAATAAGTCATAAATGTTATTTGGTATATCGATTTCGGTTCTATAATTGTTATTTTTCGATTCTTAATTTTGGTTTTTCATAATTGTTTCGAGAACCAGAAAATAACAGCTATAAAACCGTTTCAGAACCGATATAATATACTATTCTGCCAATAGAGAGCTACCTAAGAGCCTTTCTCGCTCCTGCTCAGTTCTTTACCTATTTATATATATCGTCCGTAATAACCAAAATTTGACTTATAGACTGAATGTATAGTTTTCATGCTTTTTCTGTATAGATAATATAGCCATTTCCTAACGTAAACAAACTTAGCAATGATTAAATATAGTAGCAATAATAATAATTTGTGCGTTTAAGTTTATTGTATCTTTTGTAAATATTATTATTTCTGGCACAATAAACGTTCGTTATAAAAAAAGCATAGGTCTACTGGTCCTAATCTTAGAATCTCTTCCTTCCACCATAACGTTACAGGCGCTTTAAAGTTCTATGCTATGTGTTCTTATTCAATCTGATGCCAATTGATGTAACTTGTTATTTGTCACACGCTTTCGTGTTATAGTGCAATTTTAGGTAACTTAGTGTAATACCATGGGAGTTTAATGTAATACCATGGGAAGGTCGAGGGTAATGAATTGTAATGTCTTCATAAATTATTATGCGACACATTACGTTCATTTGGATTACTCGCTTATCGCATTAACCACCGCGTGCGGATAAAAAAAGTTGTAAAATTGATCTATCGTTCGGAATTCTACTTGCCTGTGTTTATTTCGCGACGGTAGCACGGTATTCTCAACGAAGTGCATGGCATACAAATGATGCTGAATCGTCGTTAAACAGACGTCGCACGTATCCGCGACACCGTACAATGTCCGACTGTAATTTGAATTAATAGAAACGCCTGCTACTTTAAACTTAAAGGTGCTGCAACATTGCATGATCAGTTGCGCAGATAAGCAGAAATGTACAAAAGTAGAAAAGCGTATAATTCTGAATTGTTTGTAACAGGTACCTTCAAGTACAAAGTCTGAAAATTACGGATTTAGGTCGAATATTCTCGTGTACAGCAATTAATAAAGAAATTAATTATATTTATTAGTTTCTGCTTATTTAAGTATCTCTACATAGCAATAGTACTAAATATATAACGAAAATTTCATTCGTTTCAAAGTTTAAGATATCTTCTATAAAGATCTGAGAGAAAGATGTCCATACTTAAAGATTAACAAGATTTTTAAAACTTGCAAAAAGAAATGAAAAAACATGAATTAAAAATGTGTAAAGTAATTCTTGTCGAGCTATAATAAAAAAGGTCGTGATTTCGTTTTCCCTCACGATTTGTTTCGTATATGTGTTAATAAGGGTTACCCTATAAATGAGTCTGAACTATAGAATCCAGGTTTCCAAAGTGGAAAACTTGGATTCCGTTGGCCACAATAGCCAGGAAGACGAAAGGTAGTTGACTTAGCAGCGATGGGACTCTAGGTTGTGTTCCCATCGGGACGAAGTCTACATCCTGCTGGCCAGTGGGATGGTCGCGGTACCTTTGGTCGAAAATGACTCCGGACTATAGAATCCAGGTTTCTAAAGTGGAAAACTTGGATTCCGTTGGCCAGAATAGCCAGGAAGACGAAAGGTAGCCAGTTGACTTAGCAGTGATGGGACTCCAGGTAGAGTTCTCATCGGGACGAAGTCTACATCCTGCTGGCCAGTGGAATGGTCGCGGTACCTTTGTCCGAAAATGAGTCTGGACTATAGAATCCAGGTATCCAAAGTGGAAACCTTGGATTCCGTTGGCCAGAATAGCCAGGAAGACGAATGGTAGCCAGTTGACCTAGCAGTGATGGGACTCCAGGTAGAGTTCTCATCCGGACGAAGTCTACATCCTGCTGGCCAGTGGGGTGGTCGAGATACCTTTGTTCGAAAATGAGTCTGGACTATAGAATCCAGGTTTCCAAAGTGGAAAACTTGGATTCCGTTGGCCAGAATAGCCAGGAAGACGAATGGTAGCCAGTTGACTTAGCAGTGATGGGACTCCAGGTTGAGTTCTCATCGGGACGAAGTCTACATCCTGCTGGCCAGTGGGATGGTCGAGATACCTTTGGTCGAAAGTGAGTCTGGACTATAGAATCCAGGTTTCCAAAGTGGAAAACTTGGATTCCGTTGGCCAGAATAGCCAGGAAGACGAACGGTAGCCAGTTGACTTAGCAGTGATGGGACTCCAGGTTGAGTTCTCATCGGGACGAAGTCTACATCCTGCTGGCCAGTGGGATGGTCGAGATACCTTTGGTCGAAAGTGTGTCTGGACTATAGAATCCAGGTTTCCAAAGTGGAAAACTTGGATTCCGTTGGCCAGAATAGCCAGGAGGACGAATGGTAGCCAGTTGACTTAGCAGTGATGGGACTCCAGGTTGAGTTCTCATCGGGACGAAGTCTACATCCTGCTGGCCAGTGGGATGGTCGAGATACATTTGGTCGAAAGTCAGTCCGGACTATAGAATCCAGGTTTCCAAAGTGGAAAACTTGGATTCCGTTGGCCAGAATAGCCAGGAAGACGAATGGTAGCCAGTTGACTTAGCAGTGATGGGACTCCAGGTTGAGTTCTCATCGGGACGAAGTCTACATCCTGCTGGCCAGTGGGATGGTCGCGGTACCTTTGTTTGAAAATGAGTCTGGACTATAGAATCCAGGTTTCCAAAGTGGAAAACTTGGATTCCGTCGGCCAGAATTGCCAGGAAGGTCGGGGGTAGCCATTTGACTTAGCAGTGATGGGACTCCAGGACGAGTTCTCATCGGGACAAAGGCTACATCCGGCAGACCGATGTGAAGGTCGGGATACTTTTGGTCGAAAATGACTTTAGACTATACAAACCAGGTTTCCAAAGTGGAAAACTTGGATTCCGTCGGCCAGAATTGCCAGGAAGGTCGGGGTAGCCATTTGACTTAGCAGTGATGGGACTCCAGGACGAGGTCTCATCGGGACAAAGGCTACATCCGGCAGACCGATCGGAAGGTCGGGATACTTTTGGTCGAAAATGACTTTAGACTATACAAACCAGGTTTCCAAAGTGGAAAACTTGGATTCCGTCGGCCAGAATTGCCAGGAAGGTCGGGGGTAGCCATTTGACTTAGCAGTGATGGGACTCCAGGACGAGGTCTCATCGGGACAAAGGCTACATCCGGCAGACCGATCGGAAGGTCGGGATACTTTTGGTCGAAAATGACTTTAGACTATACAAACCAGGTTTCCAAAGTGGAAAACTTGGATTCCGTCGGCCAGAATTGCCAGGAAGGTCGGGGTAGCCATTTGACTTAGCAGTGATGGGACTCCAGGACGAGGTCTCATCGGGACAAAGGCTACATCCGGCAGACCGATGGGAAGGTCGGGATACTTTTGGTCGAAAATGACTTTAGACTATACAAATCAGGTTTCCAAAGTGGAAAACTTGGATTCCGTCGGCCAGAATTGCCAGGAAGGTCGGGGGTAGCCATTTGACTTAGCAGTGATGGGACTCCAGGACGAGGTCTCATCGGGACAAAGGCTACATCCGGCAGACCGATCGGAAGGTCGGGATACTTTTGGTCGAAAATGACTTTAGACTATACAAACCAGGTTTCCAAAGTGGAAAACTTGGATTCCGTCGGCCAGAATTGCCAGGAAGGTCGGGGTAGCCATTTGACTTAGCAGTGATGGGACTCCAGGACGAGGTCTCATCGGGACAAAGGCTACATCCGGCAGACCGATCGGAAGGTCGGGATACTTTTGGTCGAAAATGACTTTAGACTATACAAACCAGGTTTCCAAAGTGGAAAACTTGGATTCCGTCGACCAGAATTGCCAGGAAGGTCGGGGGTAGCCATTTGACTTAGCAGTGATGGGACTCCAGGACGAGGTCTCATCGGGACAAAGGCTACATCCGGCAGACCGATGGGAAGGTCGGGATACTTTTGGTCGAAAATGACTTTAGACTATACAAACCAGGTTTCCAAAGTGGAAAACTTGGATTCCGTCGGCCAGAATTGCCAGGAAGGTCGGGGGTAGCCATTTGACTTAGCAGTGATGGGACTCCAGGACGAGGTCTCATCGGGACAAAGGCTACATCCGGCAGACCGATCGGAAGGTCGGGATACTTTTGGTCGAAAATGACTTTAGACTATACAAACCAGGTTTCCAAAGTGGAAAACTTGGATTCCGTCGGCCAGAATTACCAGGAAGGTCGGGGGTAGCCATTTGACTTAGCAGTGATGGGACTCCAGGACGAGGTCTCATCGGGACAAAGGCTACATCCGGCAGACCGATCGGAAGGTCGGGATACTTTTGGTCGAAAATGACTTTAGACTATACAAACCAGGTTTCCAAAGTGGAAAACTTGGATTCCGTCGGCCAGAATTGCCAGGAAGGTCGGGGGTAGCCATTTGACTTAGCAGTGATGGGACTCCAGGACGAGGTCTCATCGGGACAAAGGCTACATCCGGCAGACTGATCGGAAGGTCGGGATACTTTTGGTCGAAAATGACTTTAGACTATACAAACCAGGTTTCCAAAGTGGAAAACTTGGATTCCGTCGGCCAGAATTGCCAGGAAGGTCGGGGTAGCCATTTGACTTAGCAGTGATGGGACTCCAGGACGAGGTCTCATCGGGACAAAGGCTACATCCGGCAGACCGATCGGAAGGTCGGGATACTTTTGGTCGAAAATGACTTTAGACTATACAAACCAGGTTTCCAAAGTGGAAAACTTGGATTCCGTCGGCCAGAATTGCCAGGAAGGTCGGGGGTAGCCATTTGACTTAGCAGTGATGGGACTCCAGGACGAGGTCTCATCGGGACAAAGGCTACATCCGGCAGACCGATCGGAAGGTCGGGATACTTTTGGTCGAAAATGACTTTAGACTATACAAACCAGGTTTCCAAAGTGGAAAACTTGGATTCCGTCGGCCAGAATTGCCAGGAAGGTCGGGGTAGCCATTTGACTTAGCAGTGATGGGACTCCAGGACGAGGTCTCATCGGGACAAAGGCTACATCCGGCAGACCGATCGGAAGGTCGGGATACTTTTGGTCGAAAATGACTTTAGACTATACAAACCAGATTTCCAAAGTGGAAAACTTGGATTCCGTCGGCCAGAATTGCCAGGAAGGTCGGGGGTAGCCATTTGACTTAGCAGTGATGGGACTCCAGGACGAGGTCTCATCGGGACAAAGGCTACATCCGGCAGACCGATCGGAAGGTCGGGATACTTTTGGTCGAAAATGACTTTAGACTATACAAACCAGGTTTCCAAAGTGGAAAACTTGGATTCCGTCGGCCAGAATTGCCAGGAAGGTCGGGGGTAGCCATTTGACTTAGCAGTGATGGGACTCCAGGACGAGGTCTCATCGGGACAAAGGCTACATCCGGCAGACCGATGGGAAGGTCGGGATACTTTTGGTCGAAAATGACTTTAGACTATACAAATCAGGTTTCCAAAGTGGAAAACTTGGATTCCGTCGGCCAGAATTGCCAGGAAGGTCGGGGGTAGCCATTTGACTTAGCAGTGATGGGACTCCAGGACGAGGTCTCATCGGGACAAAGGCTACATCCGGCAGACCGATCGGAAGGTCGGGATACTTTTGGTCGAAAATGACTTTAGACTATACAAACCAGGTTTCCAAAGTGGAAAACTTGGATTCCGTCGGCCAGAATTGCCAGGAAGGTCGGGGTAGCCATTTGACTTAGCAGTGATGGGACTCCAGGACGAGGTCTCATCGGGACAAAGGCTACATCCGGCAGACCGATCGGAAGGTCGGGATACTTTTGGTCGAAAATGACTTTAGACTATACAAACCAGGTTTCCAAAGTGGAAAACTTGGATTCCGTCGACCAGAATTGCCAGGAAGGTCGGGGGTAGCCATTTGACTTAGCAGTGATGGGACTCCAGGACGAGGTCTCATCGGGACAAAGGCTACATCCGGCAGACCGATGGGAAGGTCGGGATACTTTTGGTCGAAAATGACTTTAGACTATACAAACCAGGTTTCCAAAGTGGAAAACTTGGATTCCGTCGGCCAGAATTGCCAGGAAGGTCGGGGGTAGCCATTTGACTTAGCAGTGATGGGACTCCAGGACGAGGTCTCATCGGGACAAAGGCTACATCCGGCAGACCGATCGGAAGGTCGGGATACTTTTGGTCGAAAATGACTTTAGACTATACAAACCAGGTTTCCAAAGTGGAAAACTTGGATTCCGTCGGCCAGAATTGCCAGGAAGGTCGGGGGTAGCCATTTGACTTAGCAGTGATGGGACTCCAGGACGAGGTCTCATCGGGACAAAGGCTACATCCGGCAGACCGATCGGAAGGTCGGGATACTTTTGGTCGAAAATGACTTTAGACTATACAAACCAGGTTTCCAAAGTGGAAAACTTGGATTCCGTCGGCCAGAATTGCCAGGAAGGTCGGGGGTAGCCATTTGACTTAGCAGTGATGGGAATCCAGGACGAGGTCTCATCGGGACAAAGGCTACATCCGGCAGACTGATCGGAAGGTCGGGATACTTTTGGTCGAAAATGACTTTAGACTATACAAACCAGGTTTCCAAAGTGGAAAACTTTGATTCCGTCGGCCAGAATTGCCAGGAAGGTCGGGGGTAACAATTTGACTTAGCAGTGATGGGACTCCAGGACGAGGTCTCATCGGGACAAAGGCTACATCCGGCAGACCGATCGGAAGGTCGGGATACTTTTGGTCGAAAATGACTTTAGACTATACAAACCAGGTTTCCAAAGTGGAAAACTTGGATTCCGTCGGCCAGAATTGCCAGGAAGGCCGGGGGTAGCCATTTGACTTAGCAGTGATGGGACTCCAGGACGAGGTCTCATCGGGACCAAGGCCACATCCGGCAGACCGATGGGAAGGTCGGGATACTTTTGGTCGAAAATGACTTTAGACTATACAAACCAGGTTTCCAAAGTGGAAAACTTGGATTCCGTCGGCCAGAATTGCCAGGAAGGTCGGGGTAGCCATTTGACTTAGCAGTGATGGGACTCCAGGACGAGGTCTCATCGGGACAAAGGCTACATCCGGCAGACCGATCGGAAGGTCGGGATACTTTTGGTCGAAAATGACTTTAGACTATACAAACCAGGTTTCCAAAGTGGAAAACTTGGATTCCGTCGGCCAGAATTGCCAGGAAGGTCGGGGGTAGCCATTTGACTTAGCAGTGATGGGACTCCAGGACGAGGTCTCATCGGGACAAAGGCTGCATCCGGCAGACCGATGGGAAGGTCGGGATACTATTGGTCGAAAATGACTATAGACTATACAAACCAGGTTTCCAAAGTGGAAAACTTGGATTCCGTCGGCCAGAATTGCCAGGAAGGTCGGGGGTAGCCATTTGACTTAGCAGTGATGGGACTCCAGGACGAGGTCTCATCGGGACAAAGGCTACATCCGGCAGACCGATCGGAAGGTCGGGATACTTTTGGTCGAAAATGACTTTAGACTATACAAACCAGGTTTCCAAAGTGGAAAACTTGGATTCCGTCGGCCAGAATTGCTAGGAAGGTCGGGGTAGCCATTTGACTTAGCAGTGATGGGACTCCAGGACGAGGTCTCATCGGGACAAAGGCTACATCCTGCTGGCCAGTGGGATGGTGGAGATACATTTGGTCGAAAGTCAGTCCGGACTATAGAATCCAGGTTTCCAAAGTGGAAAACTTGGATTCCGTTGGCCAGAATAGCCAGGAAGACGAATGGTAGCCAGTTGACTTAGCAGTGATGGGACTCCAGGTTGAGTTCTCATCGGGACGAAGTCTACATCCTGCTGGCCAGTGGGATGGTCGCGGTACCTTTGGTCGAAAATGACTCCGGACTATAGAATCCAGGTTTCTAAAGCGGAAAACTTGGATTCCGTTGGCCAGAATAGCCAGGAAGACGAAAGGTAGCCAGTTGACTTAGCAGTGATGGGACTCCAGGTAGAGTTCTCATCGGGACGAAGTCTACATCCTGCTGGCCTGTGGAATGGTCGCGGTACCTTTGTTCGAAAATGAGTCTGGACTATAGAATCCAGGTTTCCAAGGTGGAAAACTTGGATTCCGTTGGCCAGAATAGCCAGGAAGACGAATGGTAGCCATTTGACTTAGCAGTGATGGGACTCCAGGCTGAGTTCTCATCGGGACGAAGTCTACATCCTGCTGGCCAGTGGGATGGTCGCGGTACCTTCGGTCGAAAATGACTCCGGACTATAGAATCCAGGATTCTAAAGTGGAAAACTTGGATTCCGTTGGCCAGAATAGCCAGGAAGACGAAAGGTTGCCAGTTGACTTAGCAGTGAAGGGACTCCAGGTTGATTTCCCATCGGGACGAAGCCTAGATCCGGCTGGCCAGTGGGATGGTGGCGGTACCTTTGTTCGAATATGAGTCTGGACTATAGAATCCAGGTTTCCAAAGTGGCAAACTTGGATTCCGTCGGCCAGAATTGCCAGGAAGGTCGGGGTAGCCATTTGACTTAGCAGTGATGGGACTCCAGGACGAGGTCTCATCGGGACAAAGGCTACATCCGGCAGACCGATGGGAAGGTCGGGATACTTTTGGTCGAAAATTACTTTAGACTATACAAACCAGGTTTCCAAAGTGGAAAACTTGGATTCCGTCGGCCAGAATTGCCAGGAAGGTCGGGGGTAGCCATTTGACTTAGCAGTGATGGGACTCCAGGACGAGGTCTCATCGGGACAAAGGCTACATCCGGCAGACCGATGGGAAGGGCGGGATACTTTTGGTCGAAAATGACTTTAGACTATACAAACCAGGTTTCCAAAGTGGAAAACTTGGATTCCGTCGGCCAGAATTGCCAGGAAGGTCGGGGGTAGCCATTTGACTTAGCAGTGATGGGACTCCAGGACGAGGTCTCATCGGGACAAAGGCTACATCCGGCAGACCGATCGGAAGGTCGGGATACTTTTGGTCGAAAATGACTTTAGACTATACAAACCAGGTTTCCAAAGTGGAAAACTTGGATTCCGTCGGCCAGAATTGCCAGGAAGGTCGGGGGTAGCCATTTGACTTAGCAGTGATGGGACTCCAGGACGAGGTCTCATCGGGACAAAGGCTACATCCGGCAGACCGATGGGAAGGTCGGGATACTTTTGGTCGAAAATGACTTTAGACTATACAAACCAGGTTTCCAAAGTGGAAAACTTGGATTCCGTCGGCGAGAATTGCCAGGAAGGTCGGGGGTAGCCATTTGACTTAGCAGTGATGGGACTCCAGGACGAGGTCTCATCGGGACAAAGGCTACATCCGGCAGACCGATCGGAAGGTCGGGATACTTTTGGTCGAAAATGACTTTAGACTATACAAACCAGGTTTCCAAAGTGGAAAACTTGGATTCCGTCGGCCAGAATTGCCAGGAATGTCGGGGTAGCCATTTGACTTAGCAGTGATGGGACTCCAGGACGAGGTCTCATCGGGACAAAGGCTACATCCGGCAGACCGATCGGAAGGTCGGGATACTTTTGGTCGAAAATGACTTTAGACTATACAAACCAGGTTTCCAAAGTGGAAAACTTTGATTCCGTCGGCCAGAATTGCCAGGAAGGTCGGGGGTAACAATTTGACTTAGCAGTGATGGGACTCCAGGACGAGGTCTCATCGGGACAAAGGCTACATCCGGCAGACCGATCGGAAGGTCGGGATACTTTTGGTCGAAAATGACTTTAGACTATACAAACCAGGTTTCCAAAGTGGAAAACTTGGATTCCGTCGGCCAGAATTGCCAGGAAGGCCGGGGGTAGCCATTTGACTTAGCAGTGATGGGACTCCAGGACGAGGTCTCATCGGGACCAAGGCCACATCCGGCAGACCGATCGGAAGGTCGGGATACTTTTGGTCGAAAATGACTTTAGACTATACAAACCAGGTTTCCAAAGTGGAAAACTTGGATTCCGTCGGCCAGAATTGCCAGGAAGGTCGGGGGTAGCCATTTGACTTAGCAGTGATGGGACTCCAGGACGAGGTCTCATCGGGACAAAGGCTACATCCGGCAGACCGATGGGAAGGTCGGGATACTTTTGGTCGAAAATGACTTTAGACTATACAAACCAGGTTTCCAAAGTGGAAAACTTGGATTCCGTCGGCCAGAATTGCCAGGAAGGTCGGGGGTAGCCATTTGACTTAGCAGTGATGGGACTCCAGGACGAGGTCTCATCGGGACAAAGGCTACATCCGGCAGACCGATGGGAAGGTCGGGATACTTTTGGTCGAAAATGACTTTAGACTATACAAACCAGGTTTCCAAAGTGGAAAACTTTGATTCCGTCGGCCAGAATTGCCAGGAAGGTCTGGGGTAACAATTTGACTTAGCAGTGATGGGACTCCAGGACGAGGTCTCATCGGGACAAAGGCTACATCCGGCAGACCGATCGGAAGGTCGGGATACTTTTGGTCGAAAATGACTTTAGACTATACAAACCAGGTTTCCAAAGTGGAAAACTTTGATTCCGTCGGCCAGAATTGCCAGGAAGGTCGGGGGTAACAATTTGACTTAGCAGTGATGGGACTCCAGGACGAGGTCTCATCGGGACAAAGGCTACATCCGGCAGACCGATCGGAAGGTCGGGATACTTTTGGTCGAAAATGACTTTAGACTATACAAACCAGGTTTCCAAAGTGGAAAACTTGGATTCCGTCGGCCAGAATTGCCAGGAAGGTCGGGGTAGCCATTTGACTTAGCAGTGATGGGACTCCAGGACGAGGTCTCCTCGGGACCAAGGCCACATCCGGCAGACCGATGGGAAGGTCGGGATACTTTTGGTCGAAAATGACTTTAGACTATACAAACCAGGTTTCCAAAGTGGAAAACTTGGATTCCGTCGGCCAGAATTGCCAGGAAGGTCGGGGTAGCCATTTGACTTAGCAGTGATGGGACTCCAGGACGAGGTCTTATCGGGACAAAGGCTACATCCGGCAGACCGATCGGAAGGTCGGGATACTTTTGGTCGAAAATGACTTTAGACTATACAAACCAGGTTTCCAAAGTGGAAAACTTGGATTCCGTCGGCCAGAATTGCCAGGAAGGTCGGGGTAGCCATTTGACTTAGCAGTGATGGGACTCCAGGACGAGGTCACATCGGGACAAAGGCTACATCCGGCAGACCGATGGGAAGGTCGGGATACTTTTGGTCGAAAATGACTGTAGACTATACAAACCAGGTTTCCAAAGTGGAAAACTTGGATTCCGTCGGCCAGAATTGCCAGGAAGGTCGGGGGTACCCATTTGACTTAGCAGTGATGGGACTCCAGGACGAGGTCTAATCGGGACCAAGGCCACATCCGGCAGACCGATGGGAAGGTCGGGATACTTTTGGTCGAAAATGACTTTAGACTATACAAACCAGGTTTCCAAAGTGGAAAACTTGGATTCCGTCGGCCAGAATTGCCAGGAAGGTCGGGGGTAGCCATTTGACTTAGCAGTGATGGGACTCCAGGACGAGGTCTAATCGGGACCAAGGCCACATCCGGCAGACCGATGGGAAGGTCGGGATACTTTTGGTCGAAAATGACTTTAGACTATACAAACCAGGTTTCCAAAGTGGAAAACTTTGATTCCGTCGGCCAGAATTGCCAGGAAGGTCGGGGGTAACAATTTGACTTAGCAGTGATGGGACTCCAGGACGAGGTCTCATCGGGACAAAGGCTACATCCGGCAGACCGATCGGAAGGTCGGGATACTTTTGGTCGAAAATGACTTTAGACTATACAAACCAGGTTTCCAAAGTGGAAAACTTGGATTCCGTCGGCCAGAATTGCCGGGAAGGCCGGGGGTAGCCATTTGACTTAGCAGTGATGGGACTCCAGGACGAGGTCTCATCGGGACCAAGGCCACATCCGGCAGACCGATGGGAAGGTCGGGATACTTTTGGTCGAAAATGACTTTAGACTATACAAACCAGGTTTCCAAAGTGGAAAACTTGGATTCCGTCGGCCAGAATTGCCAGGAAGGTCGGGGTAGCCATTTGACTTAGCAGTGATGGGACTCCAGGACGAGGTCTCATCGGGACAAAGGCTACATCCGGCAGACCGATCGGAAGGTCGGGATACTTTTGGTCGAAAATGACTTTAGACTATACAAACCAGGTTTCCAAAGTGGAAAACTTGGATTCCGTCGGCCAGAATTGCCAGGAAGGTCGGGGGTAGCCATTTGACTTAGCAGTGATGGGACTCCAGGACGAGGTCTCATCGGGACAAAGGCTACATCCGGCAGACCGATGGGAAGGTCGGGATACTTTTGGTCGAAAATGACTTTAGACTATACAAACCAGGTTTCCAAAGTGGAAAACTTGGATTCCGTCGGCCAGAATTGCCAGGAAGGTCGGGGGTACCCATTTGACTTAGCAGTGATGGGACTCCAGGACGAGGTCTAATCGGGACCAAGGCCACATCCGGCAGACCGATGGGAAGGTCGGGATACTTTTGGTCGAAAATGACTTTAGACTATACAAACCAGGTTTCCAAAGTGGAAAACTTGGATTCCGTCGGCCAGAATAGCCAGGAAGGTCGGGGGTAGCCATTTGACTTAGCAGTGATGGGACTCCAGGACGAGGTCTCATCGGGACAAAGGCTACATCCGGCAGACCGATGGGAAGGTCGGGATACTTTTGGTCGAAAATGACTGTAGACTATACAAACCAGGTTTCCAAAGTGGAAAACTTGGATTCCGTCGGCCAGAATTGCCAGGAAGGTCGGGGGTAGCCATTTGACTTAGCAGTGATGGGACTCCAGGACGAGGTCTAATCGGGACCAAGGCCACATCCGGCAGACCGATGGGAAGGTCGGGATACTTTTGGTCGAAAATGACTTTAGACTATACAAACCAGGTTTCCAAAGTGGAAAACTTGGATTCCGTCGGCCAGAATTGCCAGGAAGGTCGGGGGTAGCCATTTGACTTAGCAGTGATGGGACTCCAGGACGAGGTCTCATCGGGACAAAGGCTACATCCGGCAGACCGATCGGAAGGTCGGGATACTTTTGGTCGAAAATGACTTTAGACTATACAAACCAGGTTTCCAAAGTGGAAAACTTGGATTCCGTCGGCCAGAATTGCCAGGAAGGTCGGGGTAGCCATTTGACTTAGCAGTGATGGGACTCCAGGACGAGGTCTCATCGGGACAAAGGCTACATCCGGCAGACCGATCGGAAGGTCGGGATACTTTTGGTCGAAAATGACTTTAGACTATACAAACCAGGTTTCCAAAGTGGAAAACTTGGATTCCGTCGACCAGAATTGCCAGGAAGGTCGGGGGTAGCCATTTGACTTAGCAGTGATGGGACTCCAGGACGAGGTCTCATCGGGACAAAGGCTACATCCGGCAGACCGATGGGAAGGTCGGGATACTTTTGGTCGAAAATGACTTTAGACTATACAAACCAGGTTTCCAAAGTGGAAAACTTGGATTCCGTCGGCCAGAATTGCCAGGAAGGTCGGGGGTAGCCATTAGACTTAGCAGTGATGGGACTCCAGGACGAGGTCTCATCGGGACAAAGGCTACATCCGGCAGACCGATCGGAAGGTCGGGATACTTTTGGTCGAAAATGACTTTAGACTATACAAACCAGGTTTCCAAAGTGGAAAACTTGGATTCCGTCGGCCAGAATTGCCAGGAAGGTCGGGGGTAGCCATTTGACTTAGCAGTGATGGGACTCCAGGACGAGGTCTCATCGAGACAAAGGCTACATCCGGCAGACCGATGGGAAGGTCGGGATACTTTTGGTCGAAAATGACTTTAGACTATACAAACCAGGTTTCCAAAGTGGAAAACTTGGATTCCGTCGGCCAGAATTGCCAGGAAGGTCGGGGGTAGCCATTTGACTTAGCAGTGATGGGACTCCAGGACGAGGTCTCATCGGGACAAAGGCTACATCCGGCAGACCGATCGGAAGGTCGGGATACTTTTGGTCGAAAATGACTTTAGACTATACAAACCAGGTTTCCAAAGTGGAAAACTTGGATTCCGTCGGCCAGAATTGCCAGGAAGGTCGGGGGTAGCCATTTGACTTAGCAGTGATGGGACTCCAGGACGAGGTCTCATCGGGACAAAGGCTACATCCGGCAGACCGATCGGAAGGTCGGGATACTTTTGGTCGAAAATGACTTTAGACTATACAAACCAGGTTTCCAAAGTGGAAAACTTTGATTCCGTCGGCCAGAATTGCCAGGAAGGTCGGGGGTAACAATTTGACTTAGCAGTGATGGGACTCCAGGACGAGGTCTCATCGGGACAAAGGCTACATCCGGCAGACCGATCGGAAGGTCGGGATACTTTTGGTCGAAAATGACTTTAGACTATACAAACCAGGTTTCCAAAGTGGAAAACTTGGATTCCGTCGGCCAGAATTGCCAGGAAGGCCGGGGGTAGCCATTTGACTTAGCAGTGATGGGACTCCAGGACGAGGTCTCATCGGGACAAAGGCTGCATCCGGCAGACCGATGGGAAGGTCGGGATACTTTTGGTCGAAAATGACTTTAGACTATACAAACCAGGTTTCCAAAGTGGAAAACTTGGATTCCGTCGGCCAGAATTGCCAGGAAGGTCGGGGGTAGCCATTTGACTTAGCAGTGATGGGACTCCAGGACGAGGTCTCATCGGGACAAAGGCTACATCCGGCAGACCGATGGGAAGGTCGGGATACTTTTGGTCGAAAATGACTTTAGACTATACAAACCAGGTTTCCAAAGTGGAAAACTTGGATTCCGTCGGCCAGAATTGCCAGGAAGGTCGGGGGTAGCCATTTGACTTAGCAGTGATGGGACTCCAGGACGAGGTCTCATCGGGACAAAGGCTACATTCGGCAGACCGATCGGAAGGTCGGGATACTTTTGGTCGAAAATGACTTTAGACTATACAAACCAGGTTTCCAAAGTGGAAAACTTGGATTCCGTCGGCCAGAATTGCCAGGAAGGTCGGGGTAGCCATTTGACTTAGCAGTGATGGGACTCCAGGACGAGGTCTCATCGGGACAAAGGCTACATCCGGCAGACCGATCGGAAGGTCGGGATACTTTTGGTCGAAAATGACTTTAGACTATACAAACCAGGTTTCCAAAGTGGAAAACTTGGATTCCGTCGGCCAGAATTGCCAGGAAGGTCGGGGTAGCCATTTGACTTAGCAGTGATGGGACTCCAGGACGAGGTCTCATCGGGACAAAGGCTACATCCGGCAGACCGATCGGAAGGTCGGGATACTTTTGTTCGAAAATGACTTTAGACTATACAAACCAGGTTTCCAAAGTGGAAAACTTGGATTCCGTCGGCCAGAATTGCCAGGAAGGTCGGGGGTAGCCATTTGACTTAGCAGTGATGGGACTCCAGGACGAGGTCTCATCGGGACAAAGGCTACATCCGGCAGACCGATGGGAAGGTCGGGATACTTTTGGTCGAAAATGACTTTAGACTATACAAACCAGGTTTCCAAAGTGGAAAACTTGGATTCCGTCGGCCAGAATTGCCAGGAAGGTCGGGGGTAGCCATTTGACTTAGCAGTGATGGGACTCCAGGACGAGGTCTCATCGGGACAAAGGCTACATCCGGCAGACCGATGGGAAGGTCGGGATACTTTTGGTCGAAAATGACTTTAGACTATACAAACCAGGTTTCCAAAGTGGAAAACTTGGATTCCGTCGGCCAGAATTGCCAGGAAGGTCGGGGGTAGCCATTTGACTTAGCAGTGATGGGACTCCAGGACGAGGTCTCATCGGGACAGAGGCTACATCCGGCAGACCGATCGGAAGGTCGGGATACTTTTGGTCGAAAATGACTTTAGACTATACAAACCAGGTTTCCAAAGTGGAAAACTTGGATTCCGTCGGCCAGAATTGCCAGGAAGGTCGGGGTAGCCATTTGACTTAGCAGTGATGGGACTCCAGGTCGAGGTCTCATCGGGACAAAGGCTACATCCGGCAGACCGATCGGAAGGTCGGGATACTTTTGGTCGAAAATGACTTTAGACTATACAAACCAGGTTTCCAAAGTGGAAAACTTGGATTCCGTCGGCCAGAATTGCCAGGAAGGTCGGGGTAGCCATTTGACTTAGCAGTGATGGGACTCCAGGACGAGGTCTCATCGGGACAAAGGCTACATCCGGCAGACCGATCGGAAGGTCGGGATACTTTTGGTCGAAAATGACTTTAGACTATACAAACCAGGTTTCCAAAGTGGAAAACTTGGATTCCGTCGGCCAGAATTGCCAGGAAGGTCGGGGTAGCCATTTGACTTAGCAGTGATGGGACTCCATGACGAGGTCTCATCGGGACAAAGGCTACATCCGGCAGACCGATCGGAAGGTCGGGATACTTTTGTTCGAAAATGACTTTAGACTATACAAACCAGGTTTCCAAAGTGGAAAACTTGGATTCCGTCGGCCAGAATTGCCAGGAAGGTCGGGGGTAGCCATTTGACTTAGCAGTGATGGGACTCCAGGACGAGGTCTCATCGGGACAAAGGCTACATCCGGCAGACCGATGGGAAGGTCGGGATACTTTTGGTCGAAAATGACTTTAGACTATACAAACCAGGTTTCCAAAGTGGAAAACTTGGATTCCGTCGGCCAGAATTGCCAGGAAGGTCGGGGGTAGCCATTTGACTTAGCAGTGATGGGACTCCAGGACGAGGTCTCATCGGGACAAAGGCTACATCCGGCAGACCGATGGGAAGGTCGGGATACTTTTGGTCGAAAATGACTTTAGACTATACAAACCAGGTTTCCAAAGTGGAAAACTTGGATTCCGTCGGCCAGAATTGCCAGGAAGGTCGGGGGTAGCCATTTGACTTAGCAGTGATGGGACTCCAGGACGAGGTCTCATCGGGACAGAGGCTACATCCGGCAGACCGATCGGAAGGTCGGGATACTTTTGGTCGAAAATGACTTTAGACTATACAAACCAGGTTTCCAAAGTGGAAAACTTGGATTCCGTCGGCCAGAATTGCCAGGAAGGTCGGGGTAGCCATTTGACTTAGCAGTGATGGGACTCCAGGTCGAGGTCTCATCGGGACAAAGGCTACATCCGGCAGACCGATCGGAAGGTCGGGATACTTTTGGTCGAAAATGACTTTAGACTATACAAACCAGGTTTCCAAAGTGGAAAACTTGGATTCCGTCGGCCAGAATTGCCAGGAAGGTCGGGGTAGCCATTTGACTTAGCAGTGATGGGACTCCAGGACGAGGTCTCATCGGGACAAAGGCTACATCCGGCAGACCGATCGGAAGGTCGGGATACTTTTGGTCGAAAATGACTTTAGACTATACAAACCAGGTTTCCAAAGTGGAAAACTTGGATTCCGTCGGCCAGAATTGCCAGGAAGGTCGGGGGTAGCCATTTGACTTAGCAGTGATGGGACTCCAGGACGAGGTCTCATCGGGACAAAGGCTACATCCGGCAGACCGATGGGAAGGTCGGGATACTTTTGGTCGAAAATGACTTTAGACTATACAAACCAGGTTTCCAAAGTGGAAAACTTGGATTCCGTCGGCCAGAATTGCCAGGAAGGTCGGGGTAGCCATTTGACTTAGCAGTGATGGGACTCCAGGACGAGGTCTCATCGGGACAAAGGCTACATCCGGCAGACCGATCGGAAGGTCGGGATACTTTTGGTCGAAAATGACTTTAGACTATACAAACCAGGTTTCCAAAGTGGAAAACTTGGATTCCGTCGGCCAGAATTGCCAGGAAGGTCGGGGGTAGCCATTTGACTTTGCAGTGATGGGACTCCAGGACGAGGTCTCATCGGGACAAAGGCTACATCCGGCAGACCGATCGGAAGGTCGGGATACTTTTGGTCGAAAATGACTTTAGACTATACAAACCAGGTTTCCAAAGTGGAAAACTTGGATTCCGTCGGCCAGAATTGCCAGGAAGGTCGGGGTAGCCATTTGACTTAGCAGTGATGGGACTCCAGGACGAGGTCTCATCGGGACAAAGGCTACATCCGGCAGACCGATCGGAAGGTCGGGATACTTTTGGTCGAAAATGACTTTAGACTATACAAACCAGGTTTCCAAAGTGGAAAACTTGGATTCCGTCGACCAGAATTGCCAGGAAGGTCGGGGGTAGCCATTTGACTTAGCAGTGATGGGACTCCAGGACGAGGTCTCATCGGGACAAAGGCTACATCCGGCAGACCGATGGGAAGGTCGGGATACTTTTGGTCGAAAATGACTTTAGACTATACAAACCAGGTTTCCAAAGTGGAAAACTTGGATTCCGTCGGCCAGAATTGCCAGGAAGGTCGGGGGTAGCCATTTGACTTAGCAGTGATGGGACTCCAGGACGAGGTCTCATCGGGACAAAGGCTACATCCGGCAGACCGATGTGAAGGTCGGGATACTTTTGGTCGAAAATGACTTTAGACTATACAAACCAGGTATCCAAAGTGGAAAACTTGGATTCCGTCGGCCAGAATTGCCAGGAAGGTCGGGGGTACCCATTTGACTTAGCAGTGATGGGACTCCAGGACGAGGTCTCATCGGGACAAAGGCTGCATCCGGCAGACCGATGGGAAGGTCGGGATACTTTTGGTCGAAAATGACTTTAGACTATACAAACCAGGTTTCCAAAGTGGAAAACTTGGATTCCGTCGGCCAGAATTGCCAGGAAGGTCGGGGTAGCCATTTGACTTAGCAGTGATGGGACTCCAGGACGAGGTCTCATCGGGACAAAGGCTACATCCGGCAGACCGATCGGAAGGTCGGGATACTTTTGGTCGAAAATGACTTTAGACTATACAAACCAGGTTTCCAAAGTGGAAAACTTGGATTCCGTCGGCCAGAATTGCCAGGAAGGTCGGGGGTAGCCATTTGACTTAGCAGTGATGGGACTCCAGGACGAGGTCTCATCGGGACAAAGGCTACATCCGGCAGACCGATGGGAAGGTCGGGATACTTTTGGTCGAAAATGACTTTAGACTATACAAACCAGGTTTCCAAAGTGGAAATCTTGGATTCCGTCGGCCAGAATTGCCAGGAAGGTCGGGGGTAGCCATTTGACTTAGCAGTGATGGGACTCCAGGACGAGGTCTCATCGGGACAAAGGCTACATCCGGCAGACCGATCGGAAGGTCGGGATACTTTTGGTCGAAAATGACTTTAGACTATACAAACCAGGTTTCCAAAGTGGAAAACTTGGATTCCGTCGGCCAGAATTGCCAGGAAGGTCGGGGGTAGCCATTTGACTTAGCAGTGATGGGACTCCAGGACGAGGTCTCATCGGGACAGAGGCTACATCCGGCAGACCGATCGGAAGGTCGGGATACTTTTGGTCGAAAATGACTTTAGACTATACAAACCAGGTTTCCAAAGTGGAAAACTTGGATTCCGTCGGCCAGAATTGCCAGGAAGGTCGGGGTAGCCATTTGACTTAGCAGTGATGGGACTCCAGGACGAGGTCTCATCGGGACAAAGGCTACATCCGGCAGACCGATGTGAAGGTCGGGATACTTTTGGTCGAAAATGACTTTAGACTATACAAACCAGGTATCCAAAGTGGAAAACTTGGATTCCGTCGGCCAGAATTGCCAGGAAGGTCGGGGGTACCCATTTGACTTAGCAGTGATGGGACTCCAGGACGAGGTCTCATCGGGACAAAGGCTGCATCCGGCAGACCGATTGGAAGGTCGGGATACTTTTGGTCGAAAATGACTTTAGACTATACAAACCAGGTTTCCAAAGTGGAAAACTTGGATTCCGTCGGCCAGAATTGCCAGGAATGTCGGGGTAGCCATTTGACTTAGCAGTGATGGGACTCCAGGACGAGGTCTCATCGGGACAAAGGCTACATCCGGCAGACCGATCGGAAGGTCGGGATACTTTTGGTCGAAAATGACTTTAGACTATACAAACCAGGTTTCCAAAGTGGAAAACTTGGATTCCGTCGGCCAGAATTGCCAGGAAGGTCGGGGGTAGCCATTTGACTTAGCAGTGATGGGACTCCAGGACGAGGTCTCATCGGGACAAAGGCTACATCCGGCAGACCGATCGGAAGGTCGGGATACTTTTGGTCGAAAATGACTTTAGACTATACAAACCAGGTTTCCAAAGTGGAAAACTTGGATTCCGTCGGCCAGAATTGCCAGGAAGGTCGGGGGTAGCCATTTGACTTAGCAGTGATGGGACTCCAGGACGAGGTCTCATCGGGACAAAGGCTACATCCGGCAGACCGATGGGAAGGTCGGGATACTTTTGGTCGAAAATGACTTTAGACTATACAAACCAGGTTTCCAAAGTGGAAAACTTGGATTCCGTCGGCCAGAATTGCCAGGAAGGTCGGGGGTAGCCATTTGACTTAGCAGTGATGGGACTCCAGGACGAGGTCTCATCGGGACAAAGGCTACATCCGGCAGACCGATATGAAGGTCGGGATACTTTTGGTCGAAAATGACTTTAGACTATACAAACCAGGTATCCAAAGTGGAAAACTTGGATTCCGTCGGCCAGAATTGCCAGGAAGGTCGGGGGTACCCATTTGACTTAGCAGTGATGGGACTCCAGGACGAGGTCTCATCGGGACAAAGGCTGCATCCGGCAGACCGATGGGAAGGTCGGGATACTTTTGGTCGAAAATGACTTTAGACTATACAAACCAGGTTTCCAAAGTGGAAAACTTGGATTCCGTCGGCCAGAATTGCCAGGAAGTGTCGGGGGTAGCCATTTGACTTAGCAGTGATGGGACTCCAGGACGAGGTCTCATCGGGACAAAGGCTATATCCGGCAGACCGATGGGAAGGTCGGGATACTTTTGGTCGAAAATGACTTTAGACTATACAAACCAGGTTTCCAAAGTGGAAAACCTGGATTCCGTCGGCCAGAATTGCCAGGAAGGTCGGGGGTAGCCATTTGACTTAGCAGTGATGGGACTCCAGGACGAGGTCTCATCGGGACAAAGGCTACATCCGGCAGACCGATGTGAAGGTCGGGATACTTTTGGTCGAAAATGACTTTAGACTATACAAACCAGGTTTCCAAAGTGGAAAACTTGGATTCCGTCGGCCAGAATTGCCAGGAAGGTCGGGGGTAGCCATTTGACTTAGCAGTGATGGGACTCCAGGACGAGGTCTCATCGGGACAAAGGCTACATCCGGCAGACCGATGGGAAGGTCGGGATACTTTTGGTCGAAAATGACTTTAGACTATACAAACCAGGTTTCCAAAGTGGAAAACTTTGATTCCGTCGGCCAGAATTGCCAGGAAGGTCGGGGGTACCCATTTGACTTAGCAGTGATGGGACTCCAGGACGAGGTCTCATCGGGACAAAGGCTGCATCCGGCAGACCGATGGGAAGGTCGGGATACTTTTGGTCGAAAATGACTTTAGACTATACAAACCAGGTTTCCAAAGTGGAAAACTTGGATTCCGTCGGCCAGAATTGCCAGGAAGGTCGGGGGTAGCCATTTGACTTAGCAGTGATGGGACTGCAGGACGAGGTCTCATCGGGACAAAGGCTACATCCGGCAGACCGATCGGAAGGTCGGGATACTTTTGGTCGAAAATGACTTTAGACTATACAAACCAGGTTTCCAAAGTGGAAAACTTGGATTCCGTCGGCCAGAATTGCCAGGAAGGTCGGGGTAGCCATTTGACTTAGCAGTGATGGGACTCCAGGACGAGGTCTCATCGGGACAAAGGCTACATCCGGCAGACCGATCGGAAGGTCGGGATACTTTTGGTCGAAAATGACTTTAGACTATACAAACCAGGTTTCCAAAGTGGAAAACTTGGATTCCGTCGGCCAGAATTGCCAGGAAGGTCGAGGGTACCCATTTGACTTAGCAGTGATGGGACTCCAGGACGAGGTCTCATCGGGACAAAGGCTGCATCCGGCAGACCGATGGGAAGGTCGGGATACTTTTGGTCGAAAATGACTTTAGACTATACAAACCAGGTTTCCAAAGTGGAAAACTTGGATTCCGTCGGCCAGAATTGCCAGGAAGGTCGGGGGTAGCCATTTGACTTAGCAGTGATGGGACTCCAGGACGAGGTCTCATCGGGACAAAGGCTACATCCGGCAGACCGATCGGAAGGTCGGGATACTTTTGGTCGAAAATGACTTTAGACTATACAAACCAGGTTTCCAAAGTGGAAAACTTGGATTCCGTCGGCCAGAATTGCCAGGAAGGTCGGGGTAGCCATTTGACTTAGCAGTGATGGGACTCCAGGACGAGGTCTCATCGGGACAAAGGCTACATCCGGCAGACCGATCGGAAGGTCGGGATACTTTTGGTCGAAAATGACTTTAGACTATACAAACCAGGTTTCCAAAGTGGAAAACTTGGATTCCGTCGGCCAGAATTGCCAGGAAGGTCGGGGTAGCCATTTGACTTAGCAGTGATGGGACTCCAGGACGAGGTCTCATCGGGACAAAGGCTACATCCGGCAGACCGATCGGAAGGTCGGGATACTTTTGGTCGAAAATGACTTTAGACTATACAAACCACGTTTCCAAAGTGGAAAACTTGGATTCCGTCGGCCAGAATTGCCAGGAAGGTCGGGGGTAGCCATTTGACTTAGCAGTGATGGGACTCCAGGACGAGGTCTCATCGGGACAGAGGCTACATCCGGCAGACCGATCGGAAGGTCGGGATACTTTTGGTCGAAAATGACTTTAGACTATACAAACCAGGTTTCCAAAGTGGAAAACTTGGATTCCGTCGGCCAGAATTGCCAGGAAGTGTCGGGGGTAGCCATTTGACTTAGCAGTGATGGGACTCCAGGACGAGGTCTCATCGGGACAAAGGCTACATCCGGCAGACCGATGGGAAGGTCGGGATACTTTTGGTCGAAAATGACTTTAGACTATACAAACCAGGTTTCCAAAGTGGAAAACTTTGATTCCGTCGGCCAGAATTGCCAGGAAGGTCGGGGGTACCCATTTGACTTAGCAGTGATGGGACTCCAGGACGAGGTCTCATCGGGACAAAGGCTGCATCCGGCAGACCGATGGGAAGGTCGGGATACTTTTGGTCGAAAATGACTTTAGACTATACAAACCAGGTTTCCAAAGTGGAAAACTTGGATTCCGTCGGCCAGAATTGCCAGGAAGGTCGGGGGTAGCCATTTGACTTAGCAGTGATGGGACTCCAGGACGAGGTCTCATCGGGACAAAGGCTACATCCGGCAGACCGATCGGAAGGTCGGGATACTTTTGGTCGAAAATGACTTTAGACTATACAAACCAGGTTTCCAAAGTGGAAAACTTGGATTCCGTCGGCCAGAATTGCCAGGAAGGTCGGGGTAGCCATTTGACTTAGCAGTGATGGGACTCCAGGACGAGGTCTCATCGGGACAAAGGCTACATCCGGCAGACCGATCGGAAGGTCGGGATACTTTTGGTCGAAAATGACTTTAGACTATACAAACCAGGTTTCCAAAGTGGAAAACTTGGATTCCGTCGGCCAGAATTGCCAGGAAGTGTCGGGGGTAGCCATTTGACTTAGCAGTGATGGGACTCCAGGACGAGGTCTCATCGGGACAAAGGCTACATCCGGCAGACCGATCGGAAGGTCGGGATACTTTTGGTCGAAAATGACTTTAGACTATACAAACCAGGTTTCCAAAGTGGAAAACCTGGATTCCGTCGGCCAGAATTGCCAGGAAGGTCGGGGGTAGCCATTTGACTTAGCAGTGATGGGACTCCAGGACGAGGTCTCATCGGGACAAAGGCTACATCCGGCAGACCGATGTGAAGGTCGGGATACTTTTGGTCGAAAATGACTTTAGACTATACAAACCAGGTTTCCAAAGTGGAAAACTTGGATTCCGTCGGCCAGAATTGCCAGGAAGGTCGGGGGTACCCATTTGACTTAGCAGTGATGGGACTCCAGGACGAGGTCTCATCGGGACAAAGGCTGCATCCGGCAGACCGATGGGAAGGTCGGGATACTTTTGGTCGAAAATGACTTTAGACTATACAAACCAGGTTTCCAAAGTGGAAAACTTGGATTCCGTCGGCCAGAATTGCCAGGAAGGTCGGGGTATCCATTTGACTTAGCAGTGATGGGACTCCAGGACGAGGTCTCATCGGGACAAAGGCTACATCCGGCAGACCGATCGGAAGGTCGGGATACTTTTGGTCGAAAATGACTTTAGACTATACAAACCAGGTTTCCAAAGTGGAAAACTTGGATTCCGTCGGCCAGAATTGCCAGGAAGGTCGGGGGTAGCCATTTGACTTAGCAGTGATGGGACTCCAGGACGAGGTCTCATCGGGACAAAGGCTACATCCGGCAGACCGATCGGAAGGTCGGGATACTTTTGGTCGAAAATGACTTTGGACTATACAAACCAGGTTTCCAAAGTGGAAAACTTGGATTCCGTCGGCCAGAATTGCCAGGAAGGTCGGGGTAGCCATTTGACTTAGCAGTGATGGGACTCCAGGACGAGGTCTCATCGGGACAAAGGCTACATCCGGCAGACCGATCGGAAGGTCGGGATACTTTTGGTCGAAAATGACTTTAGACTATACAAACCAGGTTTCCAAAGTGAAAAACTTGGATTCCGTTGGCCAGAATAGCCAGGAAGACGAATGGTAGCCAGTTGACTTAGCAGTGATGGGACTCCAGGTTGAGTTCTCATCGGGACGAAGTCTACATCCTGCTGGCCAGTGGGATGGTCGCGGTACCTTCGGTCGAAAATGACTCCGGACTATAGAGTCCAGGTTTCTAAAGTGGAAAACTTGGATTCCGTTGGCCAGAATAGCCAGGAAGACGAAAGGTTGCCAGTTGACTTAGCAGTGATGGGACTCCAGGTTGAGTTCCCATCGGGACGAAGCCTAGATCCGGCTGGCCAGTGGGATGGTCGAGATACATTTGGTCGAAAATGAGTCTGGACTATAGAATCCAGGTTTCCAAAGTGGAAAACTTGGATTCCGTTGGCCAGAATAGGAAGGAAGACGAAAGGTAGCCAGTTGACTTAGCAGTGATGCGACTCCAGGTAGAGTTCTCATCGGGACGAAGTCTACATCCTGCTGGCCAGTGGAATGGTCGCGGTACCTTTGTCCGAAAATGAGTCTGGACTATAGAATCCAGGTTTCCAAAGTGGAAAACTTGGATTCCGTTGGCCAGAATAGCCAGGAAAACGAATGGTAGCCAGTTGACTTAGCAGTGATGGGACTCCAGGTTGAGTTCTCATCGGGACGAAGTCTACATCCTGCTGGCCAGTGGGATGGTCGCGGTACCTTTGGTCGAAAATGACTCCGGACTATAGAATCCAGGTTTCCAAAGTGGAAAACTTGGATTCCGTTGGCCAGAATAGCCAGGAAGACGAAAGGTTGCCAGTTGACTTAGCAGTGATGGGACTCCAGGTTGAGTTCCCATCGGGACGAAGCCTAGATCCGGCTGGCCAGTGGGATGGTCGAGATACATTTGGTCGAAAATGAGTCTGGACTATAGAATCCAGGTTTCCAAAGTGGAAAACTTGGATTCCGTTGGCCAGAATAGGCAGGAAGACGAAAGGTAGCCAGTTGACTTAGCAGTGATGCGACTCCAGGTAGAGTTCTCATCGGTACGAAGTCTACATCCTGCTGGCCAGTGGAATGGTCGCGGTACCTTTGTCCGAAAATGAGTCTGGACTATAGAATCCAGGTTTCCAAAGTGGAAAACTTGGATTCCGTTGGCCAGAATAGCCAGGAAAATGAATGGTAGCCAGTTGACTTAGAAGTGATGGGACTCCAGGTTGAGTTCCCATCGGGACGAAGCCTAGATCCGGCTGGCCAGTGGGATGGTGGAGATACATTTGGTCGAAAATGAGTCTGGACTATAGAATCCAGGTTTCCAAAGTGGAAAACTTGGATTCCGTTGGCCAGAATAGGCAGGATGACGAAAGGTAGCCAGTTGACTTAGCAGTGATGGGACTCCAGGTAGAGTTCTCATCGGGACGAAGTCTACATCCTGCTGGCCAGTGGGATGGTCGCGGTACCTTCGGTCGAAAATGACTCCGGACTATAGACTCCAGGTTTCTAAAGTGGAAAACTTGGATTCCGTTGGCCAGAATAGCCAGGAAGACGAAAGGTTGCCAGTTGACTTAGCAGTGATGGGACTCCAGGTTGAGTTCTCATCGAGACGAAGTCTACATCCTGCTGGCCAGTGGGATGGTCGAGATACATTTGGTCGAAAGTGAGTCTGGACTATAGAATCCAGGTTTCCAAAGTGGAAAACTTGGATTCCGTTGGCCAGAATAGCCAGGAAGACGAATGGTAGCCAGTTGACTTAGCAGTGATGGGACTCCAGGTTGAGTTCTCATCGGGACGATGTCTACATCCTGCTGGCCAGTGAGATGGTCGCTGTACCTTTGGTCGAAAATGAGTCTGGACTATAGAATCCAGGTTTCCAAAGTGGAAAACTTGGATTCCGTTGGCCAGAATAGGCAGGAAGACGAAAGGTAGCCAGTTGACTTAGCAGTGATGGGTCTCCAGGTTGTGTTCTCATCGGGACGAAGTCTACATCCGGCTGGCCAGTGGGATGGTCGCGGTACCTTTGTTCGAAAATGACTCCGGTCTATAGAATCCTGGTTTCTAAAGTGGAAAACTTGGATTCCGTTGGCCAGAATAGCCAGGAAGACGATAGGTAGCCAGTTGACTTAGCAGTGATGGGACTCCAGGAAGAGTTCCCATCGGAACGAAGTCTACATCCTGCTGGCCAGTGGAATGGTCGCGGTACCTTTGTTCGAAAATGAGTCTGGACTTTAGAATCCAGGTTTCCAAAGTGGAAAACTTGGGTTCCGTTGGCCAGAATAGCCAGGAGGACGAAAGGTAGCCAGTTGACTTAGCAGCGATGGGACTCTAGGTTGTGTTCCCATCGGGACGAAGTTTACATCCTGCTGGCCCGTGGGATGCTCGAGATACCTTTGGTCGAAAATGCGTTTGGATTATATAATCCAGGTTTCCAAAGTGGAAAACTTGTATTCCGATGGCCAGAATAGCCAGGAAGACGAATGGTAGCCAGTTGACTTAGCAGTGATGGGACTCCAGGTTGAGTTCTCATCGGGACGAAGTCTACATGCGGCTGACCACTGGGATGCTTGGGGTATCTTTTGGTCGAAAATGAGTCTAGACTATAATTGTATAGTGTTAATAACTTTATGGGAAATGTAACTTTTGTATCCATTGCAAATTTTGCATTCATCTAAAAAATGAAATGTACTAATGATAGAAAATTAGCGTTTTATTTCGATTCAAATGAAACTGCTAATATTTGTATTTATCAAATTCAATCTGCCATCTTTTCATCAATTTATGACATTTGTTTGCTATTCGTACTTATATTTTTACTGGAAAATGTTTTTTAATTCGTTTTAATTTAATTTTTGGTTTGAGAATTGAGATCTTGCATGAAGATCCCCACTTTAACTATAAGCCAAGCAGTTAGTATACCTATACATATTAATTTGAATTTGCTATATCTTCCGAATTTTGATAGAATTTATTTACATTGGACGATACAATATTTTGAAAGGACCGCAGTCGTATTCATTTCAAACATTATGTTAATATAGCGATTCAGTACACGAAAATAGGTTGCGAACAATTACAGCGACCGGTCGAAGACTTTTAATCGATCAGCTTATTAACATGTTTCTGTCATTCACGCAGAAAATAATAAGTAATGTTATTAGGCGAACGCAATGTGTGCGAGGGTGAAATATTCTCATATAGGGACGTTAAGAATAATCAGGTCGCGTCAGTGGAGTCACGCACGTTGTTCGATCTAATCGCTGGCAAAGTGCATTTACAGAATGCCCAGATTTTCAGCTATAAAATTATTCTTGTAATTAACGTTGGCGGGTCATAAGTGTAACACGCTGCTCGAAAGGGCTGGGTCCACCGGACTTTATTACAAAGATATATGAGCTCTGCTCGCACACAATCCTGTTGGTTACGCACGTGTTGTCTGTGTCTGGTACAACATCGATAGCCGCCTCGAGCATTCGAGCTATTTCCGCGGATGATACATGCCCCGAAAACTATATTGAACGCTTGTAAAGTGCGATAAGTTATCGGAAAATGGCACGATTAACGTGGATGTGACGGCTTTATTTAGGATGCAAAAATTCTTCGATGCTATTCCTGTGTACTAGCGAAATTACGGTTGACGCTGTTTAGTTAATAAAAATTTACTCACTTGTCCGTGTTTCTGCTGCACGAAAAACCGCATTTCTGGGGTACATGTAATCATCTTTTTAAATAGAGTACGCGTTTGTTGCATGTATATAGGACATGATAAGCGAAACATTAAACTTGCCTGGGAAAAGCTGATGACAAGTGTTGTAATCAGCATTGAAATTGATTTTATCCTATTCTTCTTAACAGTTTATTTTTAATTTGACGAATGAAACAATTTTTGTAAGGAAGGAAATTATTTTCATCAATTTGACTACATGTTTCATAAAAATATTCATGCTTATCAATTTTTATGAAAATTTTAAGACAATATGTTTTCATTTGAAAAATCAATAAAATCTGTGAAGCATTACTAAAACATTAGTTTTATGCAACGCATAGGGAATCTAAATAAAATATTATAAAAATATTAATGAAACTACAAATATATACAAAAACAAAATTATAATGTACATTACTTTCTATTAAAATTCAATCGAGCATTCAAAACGTATAAGTATTATTTCAAACAGTTGCTCATTAATTAATATCAGAGAATGAACACATAACATTATTATATTTAAAACTCTTATAACAATGTAATTTCAAGTATATTTCAAGTTACAGGCAAATTTCTCGAATTTCCTAACGATCTAAATTTCTAGACACCACTCGGATAATTAAGGCGTCAAATTATTCATTAAATCACGCGTGAAGGAATTCCATTTTCCAAGCTCACTGAAGAAAAACGAGAACAATTTTCAGCACAAGAATCGGCGAGTGATAAAAAAATATGGCCGCCCGCGAACTTAACATTGTACATCGAAGAAAAAGGAAAGAAGTGCTGTTAGGAACTAGAGATTGGTGTGAGTCTGGTTGAGCAGTTGTCAGAACGGCTGTGAAACAATAAAAAGATAAATCAGTGGAAAGGAAGAATAAGGGGCTAAAATAGAAAAAGCTTGTAGAGTAGATTTGGAGACAGTCCAGAGGAACGTGCAGCCACCGGGTGACTCTGTGGCCTTTGCGGCCTCCCCCTTTACTTGCCTACAGCTACCACCATTTTCTTTCATTTCCACTGCTCTTCTTACACCTACGTAATGCTGTTTTGCGCGCTACTTTCACATCTGTTTCTTTCTATCTTTCTGCTCCCATGGCCCCCTCAACCCCGTTTCCTTTTAGTCGTTGACGCCGTTCGTGCGCCTTCTTGCCGGCTGTTCCAACAACCCTTCCCCCTTGCCAGTCACCATCCCAGATTGTACATGTATATAGGTACGTTTCATCGATTTACCTCGTAAATCACAAACCGGCGGATACTTCATAAATAAAAGTCTCGGTGGTATTTTCGACGTCTTGTCGGTGTCAATGGACTTCAAGGTAAGCATCTTTGTAGCTGGCACAGTATAACTGTACATATAGAGACTAATGAAAGTTTTTGGACGATAAAATTCTATGTTAATGTTCTTAGAATTAACTGTTTATCATTCATGTTCGTATTCTTTCACTTCTTTTGGAATTTGTGTATAATTAATTAATTTTATTTTTAAAGTATTATTCTTTAAAAGCTCGAGATTATTTATTTTAATTTCGTTAAATAAATGATTTAATTTTGTCAAAGAAATGTAACTTCTAATTTTATCGAATATAGATTCTTTAATAATGTGGTTTCTATATGTGTAACGATGCCTTGTTAAAAAATTTGGTTTTTATTGCCCGTTGAGGATAAAATGTGATGATGAGAAATTTATAAAACAAGTTCGAAGCGGATCGATGACTGGAATCAACATTTTTATGGTATGAATACGGCGAAGGTTAATTATACAGATCTATCACATTTTTCATTTACTTGTCTTGTTACTGCAACAATGAGCGTAATAATAGTGGCATTACCGTAATCGAAAACAATTTTCGATCCTGCTTGTTCCCGTTGGTAATTAGTAGATTAATTAGTGAGACCGCCAAATAATGGCATTTGGAAACGATATAAATTCGGCAGTATAAAACGGAATTATATTCCGTTTGTTGAGGTTAATCAAGCATACAATGGCAGTGGCATGCCAATTAGCTGAACCGAGTTATCACACGAACTTTTCGGGTTTCATTAATTAACTGGAAAAGTGTTCTTTTCGCGATACTACCAGGAACACATGTTCACCGGTGTGTCTATTTAAATTTTATTTCCCCGGAGAATTATTTTGCTCCGCTTATATTTCTGGGTACCGTTGCCTGCTTAGTAATTATGAAACTTTATTAACTGTCAACCTGGTTGGAGCTATTTTTCATCTGCTTGTTAAATTATTAATTGATAAGCTAACAGGAACATTTCTCTCAGGGATTGAAACAAAGCGAAGAAACTCCAGCTTTCAATATTCAACGAACCTGTTCCGGTGCATGTTGCAATGCGCACGGAATGAAGAATTTGAAACGATCGCTTTTATTCGTATAGGAGAATTTCTTTAAAGAAATTAAATAATGTATTCATGAAATTTCTTGTGAAAAAAGTCTGTTTAGATGTTAATTACATCAGAGTAAATACAGTAACCTAATTACATTTCATATAGCTTCATTAATAGTATAATACGCTTTGCAGGCAAACTTTGCTTTGTTTGAATAAGATTTCACAATTGTAAGTGTATTAGTAACAGTTTTTTGTACAATGTACAGTTCGAGTAATTTTTCTAAAGACACTTTATTCAGAATTAGTTACATTACAGAATTAGTGGAAAGTTATTTCTACTTTAAAAATATTACATTTCTTAAAATATATAAAATATCATCGTTGATTTTTTTGTAATTTGTGGTTGTTACTATTAAAATGTTACATTTTGTATAATACCTAAAGTGTTATATATACATTTTTAAAAAATTGTATTATATTCTTTATCATGCATTAAATGTGTTGCTGTATACTGCAGTACAAATTATCACTAATTTTTTGCGGTAATTTACTTTTGGTTTTAAAAGCATGCTAGTTATTTTGCCCGATACATGATTGTTGCATTCGAACAATAAATTGATGCACTTTGTATCATGGATCAATTTTAGCTTTTTGTTGTATGGTCACGATCAGTGCACCAACTATTTCCCTTTGATTTCAATGGGATTTGGATCTACGAGAACAGCATAAATTACGTTGAGCATGATACGATAAAGCAACATAGAGTTTATTTCGGTACCTGTATTACTGAATCGAACATAAACAATTCAATACATGGAGTAACTTTCTACTCACTCTACATACTGTCTATAACCTATACACTTAAAAGGCTGCACACTGTGTATTCTGAGCATAAAAATAGAAATCTGAAAAATCTGTTTAATATAATAGTAAATCTTTTAAAGTGGCTGACTTATTTGTTTTAATTTATGATATTTATAAGCAATAAAAATGCTTTTAGATGTTTCCATTTTTGCGTTTCAAATTACAAATTCAGAAGTGTTTCATTCTGTATCAAGATAACATTCTCTGCGATTATTAAAAATATTTCTGTACTTTCTTTTTCAGTTTGATATTTGCATTTCGAATTGCAATCTCTCGATACGGCGTGCTATCTTTTCTAGAAATATTTTTACATCGTTAGCGACTGGCTTTCATCTTTTCATTGAATCAGTTCGCATTTTCGATGATCGTGGCTGTCGCTCTTTTGCGTTTTCGTTTCTCGCGTTCTATCTGCTGCTGAGAACGATTAATGCAAATTTTATTGCCGCATACCGTGAGCACGTATCCTAATGCAGTAACTTGGTTTGTCGATGCCGCTTGCAAGCTGCGCGTGTTAACGTGATTAGAATTAATTAAGTGTCTAGCGTTGATTTTTGATAATTTGCCTTTTTATTAAAGCTATGAGTGGCTTAATAAAGAAACGAAATTTTGAATTGTGGTTATTATTATACAACATGATAACCACAAAGACAAGTTTAAATTACAAATGTTGTTTACCTTTGGTTATATAAACGTTCAATATTTATTTAAAATAGAAATATTTCTTTGAATGTAATTGTAGAAATATATAAAAGTGTTAATTAATTGGATAAATGATAAAATAAACTTGAAATTCGTAAGTGCCTGTACAGTATTTCAAATATTAAACCAGAAGTGGTCTGGTAAGTTGCAAGGGCAACGTTCTTGAGTCAAGTTTGGGATGTCAGCTTTCTCTTTTTACCAAATTGGTCGGGACTTCCAAATATATTCGTACTTAAAGAAATGAACTGAATATGGACCTGGCTATAAAAATATTACATAAAACTAAGGATAATACATAATAATTGGAGCACGAGATACTTGGATCTCCCGTATGAAAGAAATTCTTCACACAATTGTAAGCAAAAATTTTTTATTTCATACCTTTTATTCAGTAGCTTGCAGGAAGGCAATAGAGAAAGTGCAATTGTATGCAAAACGGAAAATTAATTTGTCGGAAACGAGGAAGAGAATAATAATGTGAAAACTGACAGTTTGTGTTTTTTTTCTGCAAACATATAAATTGTTGTTGCATATTTTGTTAATTGAAAATTTTATTGGCACTTTAATGAAGAGAGCGATACACATATTTTGTAATATTTAATACTTGAAACGTATATTACATGTTGCTCTTATTGTTATTTTCAATAATGGCATTCTAAAAAAATATTCGAACAATTATAACGAATTTGCCATTTTTAAATTTACAAGTGTTTCATATTTGACTTTTATTGTAATAAATATTGTTTCAATTGTTTTTCGAAAATTGATGTGAAATTTACTTCATATTACGTAGAAAATAAGAATATTTTTACTATTGAAGGTATACCTACTTATAATTATTACTATTACTAATTATTATCACTAAAATGTGGAAATGATACACGATCAATGAGGTAATCAATTACGTAACTTTTCAGTGAACTTTTCGTGCAAATTTATTTTTGTGTACTGCTGAAATTTTGTTCAGTTCCGCAACTTTCACTTCTAGTTAACATCTAACTTATAATTAGAAATGAAACTGTTTTGTTTTGTATTTTGCAAGAAACACATTTCCTTTACTGACACAATTGACCATTATATAATGTAACATTTTTCTATTTAATTACGTTAGAATTAGTATTTTAAATAACCTAAAAGTATAATTCAGTCACTTTTACATATTATTCCATTGAATTAGAAAATAATATATTTACATATTAACTCCAAAGTATTATAAGTTTTTGTTAAATTATATAGGTAATTTATGCAAACTGTATTCCAATAATTTTATAGATGTTTTCTTCTCTTCTACATTTTACTTGGAAATTTAAAATATATCTTTAAAATTACATTAAAGTTATTATCATATTAAACATTGCATGTAGAATAAAGTAAATAACTGTGAATCGAAAGTTTAATATTAGTAACAATTATTGTGACCCAATGCAAGTAATCGATAGTTCTCATAACCCACTGCATTTCAAGTTGAAACTTTCCTCGGTATTCTATAAAAGAACAAAGTTCGTTAAAATACTTAAATTGAGGACAGCCTACATTTTAAATGTATACCTAACGAAATTCAATTATCAAAATATCTTAATTAATCCCATTATTTCTGCTCGTTAAAGTATACATACATAAAGGTGCATGTGAAAACACAGTTTACTTTAACAATTCAATTGTCTTCTAATAAACATTGTTTATTGAAATATGCAAATATTTTAGATGTTAATTATTTGCATTATTTGTCGGCTTACTTTCTTATTTTAATCATATTTTAAAACTAGAACAACGCGAATAAACCGGGAAAGTCTTGTAACAAATGTACAGTACAAATAAGATTTTGTAAAAACTTTGCTTGAACTCATGACACAAATTATTTATCAAGAGTATATTTTAACACAAAAATTAAAATACTCTGACAAGTTCTTCCTAAACACATTATGCATTATATATTCATACATATATGAGTGGCATGGCCTCGAAGGGAACGTCGACGTTTCTTACATATGAATGACGTGACATGCAATGTGTTAATTGGCAATTAAATCTTTCTCATTAATCAATGGGTGACTATAATTCCATGAACTGCTGATACAAGTTAAACGTATTTAAAAAATCGTTATCTAATCTTCTAATCTCCATCTAATCTTCAGTCAAAGAATCTAATGTAAAACTCTCATGTTAATTACACATGTTACTAAATACCAATAAGCAACCACTAACAGCTCAATCAACGACTAAAACATGGTTTATATTTCCAAGTTCATAGCAACTATGAACGAGCACTTGAACTTCAATCAATGAAATTAAATCGAACGATTTAATAGGTTGACTGCCACACATTCCAATCAAAGTGTATCTTTTTAATATTAAAAAGATAATAAATTATTCTTAAAATTAAATAAAAGCATTAATCTGTTGCCCTCGGATTTCTTTCTGAACTGTGATGAATCTGACTACTTTGTTATTTATTAATTTATTCAAAATAAGAGGAAATTCTAGTCTTATTCGATGTCAATGTGTGTTATAAGGTATAATCATCATCAGGTTTGTTAAATTCTTTTTGAAATCTTCACCATGGGTCTGACACGTCATATTGCAGGCCAAGGGGTTGAGTACTGCATTTCTATATTATTTTGAACAGAAAATTTTCGAGAAAACAACGTCGGCACCCCAACCAACAACTAGAAATGTCATCGGCAGTCAATTTGTTAAGATGTTCATTCATGATTCTCGAAACTTTGAAAATATTAACTGATCGCCAACAGTCCCATAATCTCAAACGAGGACACCAGCCTCAGGCCAAAATCAATCATCAACGCCAGAAGAACGCGATCAAGCGACGGGATTATTAGACTAGAACGTCCATCAGTTCCGTGCTCGCAGGATATCCCGCAGCCCGAACGTGACAGTGGATCCATCTAAACGGGGATCTTTCGATTTAAAGTCTCCGTGGGAAGGTGGTGAACGTGTGTGCGCGCGCTGAGGTGAGAACCGGGAAAAGAGGTTAGCGGGAGGGGAGGGAGAAGGCACAGGTCCCGATAGGATATGGGATATAGGGGAGCGCAGCTTCGTCGGCGCGAGAGGTTCAAGTTTCCAGAGGAAAAGGGAATCAGCGAAGGCCCTTTTCGCTTTTCCTGGAATTTTATCTGTCTGACGGAGGATACGAGAGGACGGGCTATAATACCGGCGAGGGGCAAGATAAGACAAGGCGCGGGGGCAAGGGGATGGTTCGTCCATCACTACAGCGAAATTCCGTCCGCAATCTCTGAAGGAATCTTTGGTATCTCGACAGCCAGCGGGTGTGTACAACCCTCCGATGTACAGGCTTATTCCTCTTAGACCCAGCGCCCATAGCTGGCAGACCTCGTGAACTTCGTTGAAAAACACACGCGCGCCAACGATTGCGCTTTTTCCGAATACCGCGCGAGAAGGTCACGAAATCAACGGATGGACAGAAGAAAACGTAGGGGACGGTAATGTTAGGTCCACATTGGCCAGAAGCGTTCATAGGACAGCTCGGTAAGTAGTATAGTCCGTTTACCACTTGCTGGCTAGACTGAGGAATGCGGGTCTAAGTCAGTTTTCATCTTTTCTGTTTTTTCTAACTAATTTGGTATTGATCGATACGTTGTGACGTTTACCTAATCGAAAGAATGATGAAAATACATAGTAGAAAACCCATTTTCCTATATTGCCCCGCTGGCTAAGTGGTAGTTGAATAATACGATGTATTTCTCGATGTGACCGAGTGTAGGTGATGATAGTGAGGTGCCAAGTGGATCGATCAGTCATATGCACGTTTCGTTCAGCAATTCATTGCGAATGTGACTAATCCCACTGGTATTGACAAGGGTACGTGGGGTTAATATCTATTAGGTCTACTGATTTATTATACTAATCTTAGCAGTTAGTGTTTAACAATAAAGGCTTTGGTACCAGATAAACAACAAGTTATGTAAAATAGTACCTAATGCACCAAACTGCTTAAAAGCATACAAAACATAAATGTACGCGACAACAGTTCTGCTCTTCGCTAACACACTTCAAATATTCATACACAACGACGTATGTGAATACACCATTAAAAAAGAGTAAATATTAATTTGTTATACTAGAAGTTAGCATACAAAAGACATTACATATGAGATGACCTAATATATCGGTTTTAACCAGTTAACCGTGTTTGATGAGTATACACGTCATCTTAAAGCTTGAAATGATACATTTAAATAATTCTTTCAACGGTAAATTATTTATTTTTTCAGATAAATATGTAATTCTTCTTTTTTTCGCTTTGGTTTTTCATAACAATATACCCTTCATTGTTTGATCTTATTGCGCACGAAACGAGAGATTTTTCAAACTAAATTCCACAGTTAACAGGTTAAATACATCTGTGGTATTTCGCAAATTATCCACAGTAGCGCGAACCCTGACATAAAACAGACAACCGACGAAAAGGAAGAGGCCTTGAAAGTTTCTGGCTGATACCGTACGAAAAAAGAGAGCACCGATTGATAGAGCAATAGTTTCATCTCACGACGAGAAAACGAAGCAAACAAAGCTGGGATCACGGGAATTCCTTTCCTCGGTTCCCTCGTTTCTCGCTGTTCGCCGATTCGTCCCACTCTCATTCGAGTCCTCATCGGGCCCCCTTCACTACTTCTCGCTGCCTTTCTCCTTTTCGCCGTGCTGCCTGTATCCATCCGTGATCCACGTTCTCCTTCAACGCCCCCGCCTCGCCCCTCTTGCTGCGTTTCACGGAACACCGGACTCCTCTCCCGTCCTTGACTGACGCGGAAATTAAACGGGCGACCTACATTGCCGAAAATCTGACGTTTAATAAAGACACGGCGATTCCTTTTCTATCGTCGCCGGCTGCGCGTACCCAGTTCAACTCGGATACATTCGGAAACTATTGGATGGGGTTACGGACGTGACGGGGACCGGAACAGGTTTTTTCAGTTACCGAAGATCAGCGTACGTCGCTTGGGTTTTCAAGCTTTAATGTAATTAGTAAGTATATCATTTGTAACGAATAGTACAATCGAGAACGGTGTGATAATGATTGTCTTAGCGATGATCAACGAAATTATTTGGATTGATGAAATGAGTATTTAGAGCATTTTGAAAGTAACTATTGAAAATGATTGATGCCAAATAAATGTCTGTAATTTACTTAGACATGTCGAAATTCTTTTATACATTTTAAGCAAAATTTGATGATATTAAAACTAAATTAACACGTTGACCGCCACAGTGGTCACCGTTAATCCAGACAATATTTTTTGAAAGCAACTTAACGAGAGATCATACATAGATTAAGGAGCAAAGTTCTTTTGTTTTGATATTTCACATTTTGATGTATAACATTATGAAAAACTTAATATTAAATTTTTAATATTAATTTTGTATGTATTAAATGTGGTAATTGAGAATGGTCATTCGAGTGCAAAAGGTTAATTCACGATGACTTATACAAAGTATTGTGATTTTAATTAATGAAGTCGTTTTAAATTCCAGCATGTTAAAATCAGTGCTTACAGCCTAGCGGTGTTTCCTACGGTATAAGGGATGGATATTCCCTTCAAGAGCGTGGGTGGTATGCAGACGAAGCTTATATTGCGGTCCGTGATGGAGTTACGGGAAAGGGTTCCGTAGGTTACGGTATTAGCCGGCAACCATAAAAAATGGACCAACAAGAGGGAAAGGAGTTGGAAAGCAGGTAGAGGGAACCTATGACCGCGGAGGTTTGATCCTCCTGCTTCTGAGAAGGACATGGGATTGTTATTCCGACGACCATTATGAAAATTTCGAGACTTTCTGTTATGAAATTTTCCAATTTTTTTAACAAGAGTATGTTTTATCATTCATATTAAAAATACTTTTACGTATATATTGAAAATGAATTCTAATATAAAACTAATCTAAATATTGAAGTACTAATGCAATATACAACAATAGAAATATTAAAAAATTGGAGTATTGATATGATATATAAATAGTAATAACTAGACTTCGAGATCTTTATGCAAATTCAACTTTGTAAGAATATGATTAGAAAAATAGAGTTTTACGATGGAAAATAATTTTTTTTAACGGATATTAGAAAAAAAACTACAGTTTAGGTGTTTGTGGCAATCTAATAATAATATTTCTCATGCTTATATGAAAATTACAATTTCGTTTTCATTTCTAAATTATTGAGCAACCAAATATCTACCAATTACAGGGCTGCAGATTGGTTTCTGCCCCTGTCTATCGTGCTGTACGTCACTGTCCATCTTAAACTGACCTGCCTTACGCGCACTATTATTAGCGAATTGTTGTAGTTTAAAGAGATATTTGATCATTATTCATTTGAAAACGAAACCGAAGCTGAAATTTCTTCGTTCTCCATTATGATGTTACACTGTGATAAAGAATTAGGGTAATTCTAGGTGAGATAACGCAATCTTATTTACATTGTCAAACATCTATATTTTCAATTATTCTTAATAATACACTAAACTTTCCACAGAGGCCTATTTAAACCGTTGTCCTACAATATTGCGCCAGACGAAGAATTTAACAAACATAAATATTATTCAATTTGGTTGAATGCAAATTACATACTAGTCCTCTGTTATCAAGGATTGTACCTTAAAGTATACGTTGACATAGAATAAGACTAGAATTTTCTCTTATTTTCAATAAATTATTAACAACAAAGTAGTTAGATCAATCACAGTTCAGAAAGAAATCAGAGGGCAAGAGGTTAACTATTATTCTTATACGTATTCCTTTTCATAAAATGTATTCCCTTTTTGTTAGGTATGAATGATATTTATGATGTAAGAGTTCTTTTAGAAAAGGTAGGCCATTTATTCCTCATTTACTCTATTGCTAAAATTTTCCTCGTGTTTCCATGCAATTGTTTCAGTAACGAAATACTGGTAAGTGGAGAGTATTTGGGGTGTATAATATTTTTCAATTCCATATACAGTTTTACCTAATAAGAATGTTTCAAAGAACTTTTGTAGATTGAATTTCTTCATCTACAACAAACTACTATATGTAGAAAATTTCAGAGCAGTAGAATATCTTTGAAAGATGAGGAATACAAGTGCTTCCATAACTGGTACCAGACGATGCCACTTTGCATAGAACATGCTGAAGAATTCTTTGAAAAGAAATAGGATCCACTGACAGGGAGTTTTCCTTTGCATCCAAGGATTCGGAAATTTGAATAGTGTCCCTCGCATATCGCTCCGATATGAAATATCTTTAGAAATTAATATTTACGTCCTTTTAATTGCCGATACATTTTTCAATCAATTTTTCAGTGCCATCGTCGAAATGGTGTTAAAAGAATATCTTACGATGTAAGATAGGAAATTACTTATATGAAGTACTTAAAAATATTATAGGATTTATGACATTGCTCACAATTATGACATCACTTATAATATTTGTATATATTTGTAATTATAACCTTACGAATGGGGTAACCTAATATATTCCAACGAATGTCGAAAACATAGAATAGAATTTGTTTAATTTGTTCTTCGAAAGATCAGTTGCACATTGTGCAGGATCACCTCGTTTATAGTAAAACCACCGGGATATGTTGTATCATATAATGTATGACATTACCGTATTTATGATACAACCGAATATCATACAGGAAAAAATCAATAGCCCGTGATAAGCGAATCAGAAAATACTGTCAGCTCTCTTCTTGGGATACCTGATTTGACGTCATCTCGTTAACTGCATTGTCGGGGTTGGAACAGGCCGTTTATATACGGTTTTCTGTAGTGGGGACCGTCGAATCAGAGAACCCGACGAAATTGTGCGCGGACGTTTTATGACTCTTTATCTGCGAAGTCTCTTATCGTTCTCATGCGACTGTATATAGTTTTCTAATGCAGAATTCTCTCTATTCGTTAACGTAGCCGATTAATAGTCGCAAGTGAAATATTCTTGAGTGGAACCACTGCTGAGGGTGTAATTCTGTGAAATTCATTGAACATATTGTTTCTTTTATTTCCGCTGCTGAGTAACCTCAACTGAACAGTCGTTTTCGGGAATAATAAAACGCACACGTTATGCTACTCCTTCCCCAACCAGTTTCATCCTGACTTTGGAAAGTTTTAGTTCTAGAATATTAAACTTTAATTTTATAAGTTAATTTAGAATAATTAATTTGTAATAAATGTATAAATGTTAGTTTATATAATGTGTATATATATACATATATATGTATAAATTGATAAATATTAACTTTTAATTTTTATATAAATTTGATTAATGGACACTGTTTAGTCAATAGTTATTCTTTGTAATCTTATATACAATAATGCGTAGAAAATATTTATTTTTATAGAAACGTTTTTCTTCCTTGAAATGTTTAATAAATAAATACAGAAAGTAATCAGTTAATTTCAAAAAGAAATAAATGAATAAATTTTATTAGTTAAAAAGAAATAACTTTTTCACAAATTAATAAGCATCTATAAGTTTTTAAATGTTCGTACTGAGAATTATAATTGCTACAAATTGCGTATTTAATATTTCCACGTTCGACGAACAAATGAAATAAAATTAACAATACTACGAGAAATCCTGTGTATTCTATGGCTCAGTTTCGTTATGCAACCATTGTAAACTGCGTTCATTACCTTAGTCATTATTAAGAACGTCAGGGTGTTAAGTAAGGGGCGTTGTTAATATAACATTATTATCCCGTTGATTATTAACAGTGGCGTCACGTCAATTACGTCCTAAAGGAAACTACGTAATAGGGAAATTAACTCATTGTTCATCTTCGCTGGGATACCAATAGGCTGGATTGTTGGTGGGATTCCAAACTCTAAGAAATTTGCATATCTTCGATCTCTGGATAATGTCACGCCTGACCCCGATAGACACGAAAGGAGGTATGAAAATTCGATTACACGGGCACTCAAATGTAATTGTTGGTTCCTTTGACCCTAAATTTCGGTAATTTTAATGAGATGCATACTGGCGCTGAGATAGAAGTGATAGTATTATGCATTTTGTGAAATTGCACGGTTGTGCGTGCACAAGATAATGCGAAGAAGTTGCTGGAAACTTTGAAATGGAATAATACTATCCTAATAACATTTTTTATTTTGTATTGTCAGTAATTGTAATTTGATCACGAACTGTCTAAATATTGAAATGATCTGAAATAAATAAGTGAAACAATGTAAAAATAATAAAAATATTGAAACATTCAATTTTCTTATGACCAACCTTTGAAGTATAATTCAATACTTATAAATAAATTTCAAATAAATAATCAATAAGATAAAAAGCAACAAACTACATTATTATGGATATGAACATTTCGAAGAAAGTTAGCTCAACTAATACTTTAATACTCAAAAGAAGAGGTATATAAATGTACGAACAAAAAAGATTTATTCAAGGATCATTCGTTATAAGAGACCTAAAACACAAAATCATTTGTAGAAAGTTAGAAGAATGTCTTTAAATAATTCATGCCGTTCCACAAACCGATATATCTTACGCTTACAAATTTTGAAGTTGTATTCTGCTAACATCGGACATTATACGAAGAAATTCGAAGCGCAGTACTTTCCACACGTGGCATTCCACATGTCTCGAATAATTTGGATCGTGACTCGTAGCAGTGTACCGTTACGATCGCTCGACTTTTCGTGGTACACCGGTATTACGTGATGAAATCCTTTTTCTTTCCAATTACAAGATGATGAACATAGACGATCGCCTCGTGTAAAACGAAGAGGCCGAACGACCCGGTCGAAGTGAGGACACTTTCTCCCGCCGCCGCCGGCTCTTCATTCTCGTGAAACGTATTCGTCTGCTCCCTCCCCTCGGTGAAGATCGACATAAGGTAATCAACTTTGTGGTTTGGATGTATCAAATTCGTTGCTTTCCCTTTTTCGATCCTTCTGTCAACATTGTTGATGAAATCTCTTTATAATTTCGTTTGTCGTGGTTATCGTTGAATACAGAGGTTTAATAACAGCGGAAGTCTATTCAATAAATCCTGCTTATTGCTTGTATTTAAAGGACAGAATTTTTGCAGTAGCTTTTGCTCGTGTCTACATACTTTTTTGTTAATGATCTGCGACAGTAAGACATATGGAACTCGGAAAGAATGAAAGAATGCTTTTATGTTACTATTGGATTATTAAATTATTGTATACTCTGAATTATTGTTGATTATAGGAATTATTATTCAATATAAGTATTTTTAATATTATTGTTATTGAATTCATATATAATTATTGGGAATGCTAATATATTTAAGGTTTTAATATTACTTATGTTATAACAGTAATACTGTGTTTATTTTCGGAAAAATTGTAAAGAAATAATAAACATAATAAAAATACACATGCATTAGGGGTATCACAGACCATAAGTTTTCACAGCGCTTATGTCGATGATTATGAAACAAAGTGTCTTCAAATTTTAATAATCTATATTATATTTTAAAGAGATAAATTCGTATTATTATTTATTGCTATAATCACCATTTATAACAGAGACTAAAGTTGTGGTAGACTTTAACGAACTGCTTTTATAACTTCCTCTCTTTTTTTTGTATAGTATGGTTTCATTCCAACCCAAGCTTTTATTAGAACTCAGCTGCCATATCACAAGGTAGTTATACAGATTTTATTTTAGCTTCTTGTCACTGCTTTAACAACTCCAGGCTGAACGATTCTCACTTTACCTGCTATGGTACTTAGACGCTTTAGTCTAGAGCTATTCTTGACCATTGATAGCTTCCTCTTCCCCTTGGTTGACTAGCTATAGACTTTGTCTTGATCAGACCTTGACCCTAAACTGTTACATCCTCGGTTGTTGGAAGCCACGTCAGTCCTTCAGACTGAAAGTAATTTACTTTTCCTTTCATAACATCTATATATCATAGTTTAGACCTGTAGCTAGTGAATAAAACATAGTAATATATAAATTTTAGCTATGATATACCGCTTTTTAATCCTGTTGTGTTCTTTAAGTCATTTCGGACCTAATCATGTTTTCATTTTCTTAATATCGTTTTGTGTGTTGAATCTTTTTTTACTTAAACACATTCTCACTTTGGCAAAAGTAGATTATATTAAAAAACTTTGTTTTAAAATAATGTAAAGAACCTGAGAACAGAAAAGTAAAGTTTTTTTACACGCGTATATGTTAAATATGTAAAAGATGTGAAATATTTTTGAAAACAATTATAATTGATTGGAATTGAAAAATTGTATTTTGGAATTCGAACTTTCAATTCTAATTGTTGAAACCTCAGCTTATAAAGTGACAGGTTTGTCGATTTATATTTGTAGATCTTCTGAATGTTTATATTATTTATATGTATTTTTGAGACTCCTTGTAGAGTTAGATATTATCACAACATATCACGAATTTCAGCTCACCCAATATAATAACGTTTAATGTATGACGAAGTCCATAAATTGACAATAAGTAATTCAAACTGTCTTCGTCTGAGATTATTTCAAGGCTGACTGACTCACTGAACTTGTTGAACTTTGACGAAACTTTTGCAAAATGGTTTCTATTATGCTAGATGTTCTTGAAAGGTTTATAACGGCTGATTTAAGTAATGGAGATAGATGATTATAAACAAACCTCAAGGATATCAAACTTGTTGTTTTTATAAAAACATTGTTTGCATTGTGCTGGTTATTTCTTTTGGTTAGAGAAGATGGTTGCCCTGGTCTCAAATATCATGGTCAGAAAATTTAAATTGATCGCCGATTCGTTGACTAACGTGGAGGAGAAAGTGGTAAAAAATAACAATATTGGAGAATCTTTAAATACTATAAATGTAAGAAATACTTCTTTCTCTAATTAGAAGGTAGAAATAGTAAATAATTTATATAATTATTTACTTTGTACAAAACTTTACATAAATATTTTTCTAAGACAACTATATTCCACTAAAACGGGATATTTTCGAAAAGCAGATTTTACAAACTGAAATTACGATCCATAACAAACATTAGAATAAGAAAAAAAAGAAAAATTTTGTTTTCGTAATGCAGATAATCTAATAATATTTTAGTAATGTTACAATACCAATTTTTGTTTTTAAATAACCTTCACTCGGCACAATATGATACATTTAAATATCTAAACTGTGGTCCAACGACTAGAAATAGCGCCCAGTGAAAGCAATTCGTTTCAAATTTTATACAAAAATGATAAAAGTGCATTTGTCAAGATTTCATGCCACCTATCTCATAATGCAGGCTCAGATGAATAAAACTATTTAATAGTTTCACACAGAAGCACCTTTATGTTGTAAATCAGAGTTAAAGAAAAAAAAATTCGAAGTACATAATTTCAACCTGTCTGACACTTCTATTATTAACTTATCTAACACTGATGGCGTAGTCTTACGTCATTTTAAAATCTTTATCTGAATACCAATAATGTAGTCCTATATCATTTAAAAATACTTAGTTGGATACCGATAACGTAGTCCTACGTCATTTTTAATTCTTTTAAAAGAATACCAATAATATAGTCTTACGTGATTTCATATTTTTTAGTAAAGCGCCGGTCACTTAACCCTACATCGTTTGAACATCTGTAGCTAAAAATAAATAGTGACAACATAGTTCAATCATATATCCCTTATATTCATTTACATTTTAATAGAAGACCCTTTACACTGTAGAAAATTCTACGCGGTCGCAAATGTGTTAACACTAAACGTACCGGCACTTTGTATATTCTTATTTCTATCGTCACTAGCCAAATATCCAATCACAAAATAAAGATAAATAAATTGGACGATAAATATTTCTTAGAATTTTAAATGAAATTTTAAAACCGTTTGAATTGTTAATTAAAAAGTACCGTAATTTAACACATCACGGTACATTTAGCGTTAAAACAATGTCACTTGTTGTGAATGATGGATAGATTAGGTTTCAGTGGTTACGTGCACGGTCGGCTAGCTTTCGATCACTTTCGTCGTATGGGAACGAACGGCGGGTGGCGAATAAAGATAAATAAAAGATTGTTACGTCAATAAGGATCATTGAACCGAGTACGTATATCTGTGCATTGATCTCGTCGTTACAGGAACGCAAACCTGATTTCACGCTCCGTATCGTCTACATAGTAACGGAAGGGTGTAGGAATCTGGACTGTCTGGTTACGGTTACGATCAGTTAGGCCTTCGACCACGTGAGACAGCTCGACACCTTGGCCTTCTGCCCTTCCATCTCGTTACGCAGCCGTGACACTGGCAGGTCTCGTTTGAATTCAATTGTGGAACATGAACGGAAACTTGTTCATTTCAGAAATGCCGACCGATCAGTACCGTGAAATGATAGCGTGAGCGCGTTACGATTTCCACGCGGCGATGATACGCTCGCCGAGCAACGAGTCGAGTAATTAAGGGATTACGCTCACCTAGGAGCAATAAAAGTGCGATTACACGTACTTTTAGAATCTTTTCCACGTAACGAATTGTATTACGTTGTTCATATCGCTTGAAACTATAGATGTGATTTTAAAAGTACATTCTTATTTAATTTAATTGTTTTTAGTAATACGAGAAGTCAAATTGCTATCAATTTTGTGTGAAGGATATTTGCAAATATATTTTTGTGAAATTGCCTGTTTTGCTTTTTCATGACTAACTGAATGTGCTATCTTTATGTAGATAATGCATACTGTAATAGTAAGAAATTTATTGTTCAGTACATTTACTTAGACGTATCTACAATACATACTCAGAAAGCAATTTTATATAGTACTTAACATTTATATTTTTCTGTTTCTGAGTTTGAGTTGATTTTTATATTTCTGAGTTTCTCTGCTACATTAAGTAATAAGAGATAACATTACTATTGTTATTATTAATATTAAAATATAATAGCTATAGTTTCTTTACAAATAGAGACATCGGAAGGTTAGATTGATTGAAGACTGAATTTTGAGTACAGAAGTACTAATAATAGAGACTACACTATATATGATATAATAACAATTTATAATATTAATTAATAAAAACTCTAGTAATTATAATAATTAATAATAAATATCTCTATCACAAGATGACATTAATTATTATTTATTACACTTTTACAGCTTATAGTGAATACTACGTTTCAATTTTTAGTTAGTTTAGCCATATTTAAGAAATGTACCATTCATAATCTATGAAGTCAGAATGTGAAAATCTAATAAAGTAGATCGATGATCTTTTTTGCGAATCTACATTCAGTTCCGATAATCGTATTCAAAGGTTTTTTTATGTGGACCATTATTGAGCCCCAGGGAGTATGTCAGAATTCTCGTTTCATAAGTGAATGGTATCCTTTCCAATGAGGAAGTAGTCTCAGTTTGAGATTTTGGTAATATCGTCTAAATTTCTGAAAATATTACGAGAATGTTAATCGACTAATATCGTTTTAAGAAAGTTAAGCGAAGTTTCCTCCAATGCGCGAAACTCTCGTTACAAATATTGACCGTACTAATAGAAACCAAGAGAAGGCAACGTTTTGTAACAGGAAACGTGAAGTATTTTTTTTTCGCGTTACATAAAGTCTTCGCTATTATTTGCTCGCGAGTTATATCTCTTTATTTGAAAGAATGTCATAACGTAAAAGTGAGGAAAGGTCTAGAATACAAGCTGTTGCGTAAGGTTCAATCACATTGAAGAATATCATCTTCGTGTCAATGAAGTAAGTTTTTAAAGAAAATGCTCGACACGTAACAGACACGTTTTGATAAAATCTTAAATACTGATAACAGTATAAAGCTTTCGAAACAGTGTAACGTAGTAATGGCTACAAAATATGTATTTATATTATTTATTTTATGATTACCTGTAAAAAGCTTCTGTATTTCAATAAATTGAAGATTTACTTTTCCAGGCACAATTAACTTTTAATGATTCTCAATAAATTAACTGTGAAGTTATGTCTATAGTTAAATCGAAATATGATTTTTACTCTATGAAATTTATATAATACTATTTCTCATGTTACTAGGATCATAGTTTTTATAAATATTGATTTAAAAAGAATTCATTTCTACTCCAATAAGAGCATGGAAAATTATAAAAACGAGTATGTGATATCAGAATTGTACAATATTACTTGAAAAGGAAAGCCCATTTCTATTATTTCTAATCATTAGACGTTTATTACATATATTCTTAACTATACTGTATATATTGAAAGTGAAAGGACGAAGAACATACGGGAACTTATTGAAATTCCATATTTTATCAAAAGTTTATATAAATCCTTTACATAAAAACTAATTAATATTGGAGAATTTATTTTCACAGCAATTCTTTATTTTATCAAAAGTTTATATAAATTGTTTACATAAAAACTAATTAATATTGGAGAATTTATTTTCACAGTTTTATAATTCTGAAATCGTACAATTTTCAAAACACGCGCAAAATACGTCGAAATATATAGTATTATAATTTAACAAATATATTTTAAAATTGTTCAAATTTATTATGTAATTGCTTGTACTGTAATAATTAATGGATTTATATAAGTAATGTAATGGATGACACTTATTTTACAAAGTTCGATGAGTTAAAATCGATGCAGGAAGCGAATAACGGAAACGGAAGTATTGCTTGACTTCGTAATACACTGTTCAAAGAAAAAATTTCTCTCGATACGTGCTTTCAGATATGCACTTTCGGATATTATACAAGTATAAGTCTTAATCTGAACATGCATCACAAGTTAACTATGTGATCCGACCTTATCGGTGACGCGATCAACTCTCACGTAAAAAGAATACTAACTTCACTCTAGAGAATGAATCTATCGTTCCACTAAAACTTTCGTTATATTGATTTACAAATGAAATCGAAGTAACTTATTTTAATCTTAATGTTTAATCACAATATTTTTAATCAATAATCGGAATTAATATTTTTCATTACTATTATTCATCAGTATTTATTCAAATTTTATTAAATGAGAAGTACAGTAATAATATTAATTAGACTAGGATAGATATAACATTTAATAAATGGAATTGTTAACGTAGAAAGCGATACAATGCAATTAAGGTGGAATTAATAACAGCTAATTTAAATGTCTATCATTGTTTGTTCAGTCTGTTGCGAATCATTTCAATTAAAGACGCAGTTGGCCGTTAATTCGTCGGAATTAGAATGAAATAATCTCTTTACAAAGTAGAATGCAGAAAATCATTTGTCTCACTTTTCACCCGAGTCGCGACAAATTGTAAATTGTATACGGAACGAATTCATTTGGACACATCCGCAACAGTGTGAATGGAGGTAAAGGTTTCTCGTGCCGAGATAACTGCGAACCGTTTTCTCTCTCATCCGTTTTCACTCGTCTATTTTTACTCCACCCTTTTACAATTTTCCGTTCCTCTGCGACGAGTAAATTTCAGTTAAGTAATATCAATTACAAAACAATTTCCTCTTTACGATGTTCGTGTTTACTATTCTTTTAACCTAGTTACCCCGCAAGTTACGTATGATTAATTACCATAATAATGGAAATCTGTACGGACTGATTTATATTTGTTGTGATGCTTTATGTTTCTTGGATTTTAGAAAAAAAATGTAAAATAGTACATTCGATGTTTCCATTTAAATGTATAGAAAGGAAAAATTGAAAATATAGAAAACAATTATGTTCTTATTTAAACATTGTTGGTAACAGTGCATTTATAATTCTCTATGATTCTGCTATTAACTGCAGAATAATGTAATAAAGTAATTTCTCTGTGTGCTAAACATGGTATATTTATAATTTAAATTATTTTACAAGGTTAGTCAATATAAAGTGGTTGGAATGTTTACAAGTTGTGTTAATTGAAAGAGCATACCCACACATTTAGTCCATTTTTAATTATATGAATAGCTTCTAAAGCATAATTTAAATTACATGCTTTTTGCATCTTATAGAAAATATTAAAATGCAATCAAGTAACTAATTTCAAGTAACTAAAATAAATCTTTATTATTACAAAGTTTATATTCCATATTACAGAGTCAAATGTTCTATGATTGCTAAAATGTTCGCAGACTAGTCATAGTACTCGTTTCTTTAATATTTATTAATATTAACTAAACCAATGTCTCTTTATATTTCGCCATAAACATTAATTTTTAGTTTCTAATTAATAGATGTATTCCTTGTATGTACAAAACTGACATTTAAAGAATAGAAATAAAATTTTTCGGTTGAACAACCTTTCATTATTACGGTGAGTGAACACAAATACAATGACTACAGACGCAATGGATCAGCTAGACCATTTAGAAAGCGACATGTTTCAGGATTTGACCTCGAAGACATTATTGCACCTGACTGTACAATGCACCTACTGTAAGGTCGCGTTACTTACTAGTTGAAACGAGATATTGTAGAGCAACGGATGTTATTCCGCGATTCTTTCTATTTGCTGGCGACTCGTTATTGTCTTGCCAATGAAGATAAAGAGGCTACTGTTGATTTGTACTGTAAGAAGAAAAAAGTGGTTGAAAAATGCAACATATCTTACAAAATGTATAGAAATTATAAAAATTCTCTATATTCAGCTAAAATATGACATAAATTTTCCGAAACCTTGACTAACAAGCTTTCGAGCTTTATTTTATTTTCTTGTATTTTCTTGTTTACTTTGCTTATTATTTGTTCATTGCAATAACTTTGAAATATGATCAATATTTCAAATAATTTTGTCTACACATAATTTTACATAAACATTACTGTTTAAAAGTGTGAGATTATAAGAAAAAAATAAAAATCAATGTTTTTGATTCTGAAAGAATGATACGATTAGAATCATTAAGTTATATTTGTTTAAAGTTATTGCTTCAGAGTGTTTTGTGTACCGTAACTAAAATTACTTCCTTCTTGATGAAAATTTGCCACGGAAGACTAATTGTTTAATGAAGAGATAATATAATACGGTTGTTACGATGTAATAAAACCATTTCAAGCAGAAAGTTACCGTATTTTTGCTGTTGAATTAAAGAACAGTTCAAAAACAGTTGAAAGTGATTTCTCACTTTTGTGTATAACTTAGTTTCAGCTTCAAAGTTGTACATAAAAATACTTTCTTTCATCTTGGATTATATATTTGAGAGTTTAGATTAGGTTTTGTTAGATATTTTCTTTTTATTATTTGGTGTAGAAATAAATTCAATGCCCTTTAAAAATTTTATCATCCATTTACAAAAAATGCATACATCCCTTAATCTTCGAAATATACACTATCGTTTTAGATGACTTTGTTTTTTCTTTTTAAATAAAAATAGAAATTTCCAAATTCACTGGGAAGTATTGAAATATTAAACAAATTTGTGATTGATTAAATGAAAATGAACTGAATTAGTTTCTAAACCTAATATTGACAATATCGTTATAGAAACATAATCAATCGACTGATGATGTTTTCCTGATGCGACAAGCTCAAATTCGACAGAAATCGGATAATGTGCAAAAGTAGGTCACCATCGAGAAATTTCGTACTCAGCCGTGGAGCGTTTCTCCGGAAGATGGCAAATGTGAGGACACAGAATATTCTTAAGGCGAGATCACCAGACTTGATCTTGCCAGACAGTTTTGCTAGTTGGTTGTTAAACTAAAATTTTGCATTGTAGTGTCTTGGAAAAAGATTTTATACATAATTTACAAGAAAAATGTGTTTTTTAAAACTTCAAACAATTTAAACTATTTTTAAAATTAACAATATATTTTAAAAATAATTAATACAATAAAAACTAATGAATTTTATGTAAAAAATAAATTAGAAAGAGATAACTATATTGTATGATTGCAATTGCGATAAATTAATTTCTATAAGTGATTTAGGCTACTTTGAAGAAGAAATTATAGCCCATTTCTCTATTGTTTTGAAGAAATAATTCTACATTATTATAATGAAAATTTCATTCTTAATGGTAAAGAACACGAGGTTATATTATTATCTTATATCATAATAGAAGAATGTCAAGATGAGATTTTATAAATACCACACGTCCATCAGATGGATCAGCCTAGCGATTAATATCTGGCTGCAATTAACCTCATGCCATCCAATTTTTTTGGGAACTTCACTCACAACTACTATTTTAACCTTAATAATTTATCAGAAGAGAAAGGTATACTGCTTTTTCTGTGAATCCACATTTGCAATAAGCATCGAATATTAATAATAGAAAAACGATACAGCGATTACAATAAAAACTAGCAATCCATGTTTGTTGAATGAAATTTTAAACCGTCTTCATGAGTTTCACTCGGTCTTACAAAGTAAGAAGTCAATACAACTATTTTCAAGAGAATATACAACATTGAAAATATAAAGAAAGTGGGCGATTTTAATATTTCTTTTCGTTTATGTATTACATTACTAAGTGATATACTTAGTCGTATATTTATATTTTTTATTAATAAAAGTGCAAAATCGTAAAGTTTTTCATTGTTTTCCTATTGCCAAAAGAAACTGAAATATGCAAAATAAAAAATTGTCGTGCCTATTAAAATAAAAATAGATTACCTTCCAATTAGTTTATGATTTTTTAATTATTTTAAAGATGTGGAAGTAGTCTGTTAGAAGCAATACTTCAACTTTTGCTAGAAAAATTCAACTTTATGTGTTTATTAAAAATTCAGTGAAATAAGTCTGTTCTTATTTAAGTAGGTGTAACAATTTTTATTTCTTCTGCTTTAATCTCTTTTGATAATGGGTATAAACTTATATTGTTTTCGTTGAACATGAAATCAAAAGAACTATAAGTACCATGCTGTAGTTGCAGAAATACAAAAATACATGAATATTCAGTTAGAACAATTTTTAAAATCGGTTATAAAAACTTTTATTTTACTCTTTGCTGATTATATACGATAGAAATAAATGTTAAAATCACTCACTTCCCTTATGATGATTTCAATCATTCCATATCAATTTTCTCGTATATGCTGTTGTATTTTCTGATATACTCTATTGTGCGCGATGTAGTAAACACATTTAATAAATAATACGATTTCGTTTATCCGACGATGTGTAACAGTGAGGTCCTTTTTGTGGAAAGTCATTAAATTGTAAACTCTGGGGAGTCAGGTCAACGAGAAGCGCGTGTCTTGAGGTTGCAGAGACTCTATTCAACTATACCGCACACTTACACTGGATGTAAACCAGAGCGTTTACATTTTCATCGTGTGTTTTCCTGTGAAGTGAATGTGACCAATATTCAGACAATCGAGTTGCAAAAGAATTAGGTTAACCTTCCTTCTTTTTGCTGACTGAAGTCACATTTTCCTTGTATCTTTAAAACCATTCAAGATACTTTTGTTTTTATATCGTAAAATATTTATTTAAATATAGTATTTATATGTACATAACGAAAACATGATCAATTGTTTGATAATGTTTCCATAATGATGTCACATCCATAGAAATTAAATTTTTCCTTTTATTTAATTGATTTATTTCAAATTGCATCAATCACAATTGTTTATGCATGCGTTATTTATGTCACAGGAAATGAATTTTTATATTTATACTCATTGAGTTTCATAAGTATACATATTTAACTTATGAAGCGGAATATTCTCTTCGATATCTTCAGTCAATTGAACACTGAAAATTCTTCGATAGGTGAAAGCTATCTTATGTCGTTTATAGTCAAAGATATTCGAAGAAATATGTTTAATAGGAGGATTATTCATATATTTGATACGAAAAAAAGCAAGTAAAGAAGACAAATAATTATTCTAATGAACGTGATAAATAAATTTTATTGAGTACAAAGAATTCTGCATAATGCATTTCATTAACTTCTTACCTTAATATTTTCTCTCGAAGTTATGTTGATTGGATCCTCTACTTCATCTGTAGAATCTTTAGAATCTTTAAAATCTACATAATTAAATATTAATAACAGAAAAGTACATCTTAATTTAACTTTCACATAATGAATACTTCTGACACTCTTCAGTTCATTCTTAAAACTGTCGAAATGATATATTCTGAGGTGGAGTTAGCTTATGAAGAGTAAAGAGTAACTCTTTTATTATGGTAGTTGAGTTTTCGAGGTTCCATCTTGGAAATAAAATTTAACTTTACAGTTAAAAATAATTTAACCATGTGTTTCATTGAAGGTTTCTTGTTGCAAAATTAAACATACTTGTTCATCACGAAATGTCAGACCTGATCGTTTCATCCTAATGTAGGCAATACCGTAATTTAACACGAAGAACTGTTTAGTGCACGATTATAGCACAATTAAAAGAGAATGTGAGTGCTATAAACCCGAAAACTCTTAGACTCCCTTTTTTACGACTCTGTGCTATCTTAAACTTTAATAGTGTACTTACGTTTCACATTAAAACTATACACGCGGTCATTTCGACTGTTCTCATTTGAAAGGTATCATTAAAAAATAGTTCAATGATTTTAAAACTACGAAATGCAAAAATAATCCAATATAATTTAACGGAACATAAGAGTAACGAATTTAATTTCATTCAGATAAAGTTATATTCGGTTCTAATGAATAAATAGTTAATTGAGTATGTATTTTTTGGCATTTAAAACATTTCCATTCGTTATTACGCGATGTTCTGTTGATTTCGAGAAATTACGGTGGATGCTGGTCTAAAATTAATTGCCCTATTATTTGAACTAATAACTGCGAACTATTTGATTAGGTGGCCAGAATAATCTGTAGCGTATAAAGAAATAATTGTTATGTTATATTTCCCCCAAAAACTAATTTATGCACCTAATTATCTCAGATAAATATTCATTCAAAACAACTCTAGTGCTAAAGAAACATCTGATATAAATAATGCATAAAATGCACATTAGCTCTTTAATCTTTTACAAAAGTTTACGTTTAACTATCATTAGAATGGCGTTCAGTTTTAATAAACGCAGCCCGGTAAATTTTATAAAAAAATTTAAAATATTTCAGGTTTACCCTTCAATACTCTCATCATTAAGAGTAACGAGAGTTTTACGCGAAATCTCATATGAGCATTACTCTTTTAACCCTTTGCTATGTAATATCGAGTCAGAATCATGAGGAAGTTTCCACACAGAAATCACAAAACTGAAATGTTACTCAATTATTTTGTATTCAAATAAAATCCTGTCTTTCTATTATTAATTGATATATTCTACACTAAAGGTAGATATGCATAGAAAATTTTCCCTTGTTTTTCAGTGAATTATTCATGATAAAGTACTTTTATTAAGCGCAGTTCTGAAAGAAATCATAAAACAACAAGTTAAATAGATATCAAGACTTCAAACTTCCACCGGAATACCAAAAATACACACCCAACCACGTACCCGCGGAAACGCTAGATATGACTGACGTATTCCTAGGCATAATGAAATTTAATATATAAACCATTTAACCAGAGCCGCACAGTGCGTGGTGAACCAATGGGCTGAATGAAGTCCTTTTAATTAATCCTAAATAACGCGGTCGAAACACTGCGCCGCTAGGCCGGGCGATCGATTAGTAGTCTGCACGTGACAGTTTATTCAGCTAAATCGAGTACACACCATTCTTATTCAGTGAACATGCGGCCTGTACACGGGCCTGGAACTTAATTACATCGCGATGAGCATTTACAACGCAACAGTAAGAGCATTTGTCTCGCTGCTCGTGAGCTCTAAGGACAAATTGCGAATTGCATTCGGAACGAATTCATTTGGCCACGTCCGGAATAGTGAGGACGGAGGTAAAGGTTTCTCATGCCAAGGCAACTGCCAACCTCCCTTTCTCCTTTCCCCTTTCGCCCTTCCAACCTCTGTCTCTAACCCTCCTTCTCCTGGTTTCTTCCCTGTCTCTCCTTCCATACCCTCTTCTAGTTGTTCTCTTTCAGCCTATGATACCGGGTTGCAGTGTCCGTCCATCGCCGCCGCGCGTTCTCTTTCTTCGGCGTTTCCTTTCCGCGACGAGTGGTCGCAATTGCCGGGCGACCGGATTTTCCGGAGAAAGGGACCACTACCTTACCGTTGGCGGCTCCGTCTACGAACCGGAACGAATCGTCTCTCGCACGCAGTGGGCCCTGAGCAGCGAGCCTCGGGCTCAGCCTTGGGCTGAGCTCCGCGCCGCGTAATCGCTCAACGATTTACCGATGGGAGATTTACCTTACACTTGGTTTAGAAAGTGCAGCCGCGTTCCTGATCACGTGCCTGCTCTTCCGACTCCTGTCGCTCCCTCTTCGTCGACCAAGGCTCTAACCTGTTCTTTGTATATTTCTCTCCGTCCATCGTGACGCTATACTCCTTTCTTTGAAAACGGTCACGAGGTGCAGTCACATGGTGTCCCCACATCCTACTGCGGGGACGGAAATGTCATCCACTTTGGAAGGAATGCGATGGGATTGACAGTTATTGAGGTGGATATGGGTGTGCTTTGGGTAGAGAGAGTATTAACTTTTGAAAGAGTGGAAGATGTTTTATTATTTGGATTTGTTGGAGAGTCTTTGGCTAGCATTGAATATTTTTGTTTACTGGTATGCACGGAGTATTAAGAAAATAGTATTTATCGAATGAGTGAAATAAAGTAATGAATTGGGTAGAAAAATAACAGAAATATATAAACAGATTTTCTTACTATTCTTGGTGTGCGAGTTCGTTGGGCATTAGTGAATTATTAATCGAGTAATAGATCAATAAAATTAAACTGTAAATTGTAATGTTTGTAATTTCCTTTTTACAGTTTAATAATGGTAACTTCATAGATATTTTGAAAAACATGAATTAAAAAACGTTCGACTCGTGTATTTAATATAATTTTCTAAAAAATGTAGGTTCTATTTTTTCGTCAAATAGATTAGGTCCGGTTTTATCAGATTTATGAGAAATACGTAAATAGTGATATTTTAGAAATTTACTATATTCAAATGATAACACAATTTTAAAAAGAACTACAAACAAAAACAGAAAAAGGAATCATTAATTTTCGTATTTCTCCATGTTTGCCACAACTGAACCCCAGATCTTCATTCAAATTCAAATATTCAGACACGTAAGTTAAAAAATAGAATTACAATGGAAAATTGTTTCTTCTTATAAATACTATAAAAACCACTGTGTACACATTTTTCTGAATTTCGCAGGAATGCATAATAATCCGTAGTCTAATTACAACGTATTCGTTCGTTGCTTTGTAATCGTTCAATTTCGTTAAAAAAATCCGTTTGTTATGAACTCGTTTATTTTCTGATATCCTACAGTTCAGGGCTCTTCTTTCAAAAACCTGACTATAACTGTCTGTTTCCCCTTCCATACCTCTCGTTATTCACCGACGATCTTTCACCTGGATTCCCCTCCCCCCTTTTGCAGCCGTTAGTCTGTTGTTTCTTCATCCAACGATCACATGATACGAGCAGACAGGATACATCGGTAGGTAGGCCAAAGCAGTCTGCAATCGTGAGCGGGGCCACGATTCTTGTGATCGATGGAAGAATGAAAGTTCTGGCTGCCGGTGTCGAGATCAAACCCGCTCAAGGCTGATGAATCTGTAGGATGGCTGAGTTCATTGGGCCTCTGGTCTGGTGCCATTGTCGTCTCGCGTACCATTTCTTCGTCCCATTTTTTTTTCGCGACGCTTTCATATTCCCGCGCGAACATTTTGCGCCGTGGAAATCATTCGTTCCGGTGGCAGAGGATTTCGCTTTCATCGATTTAGCAAGGAAATCTTTGTAGGATTTATTGTGTTTTATAGGCAAAGGAGAGACCAAAGTATCATACGAAAGATAATTCATAAATGTTTTATTGCATATAAATGTTGCGATGAAAATGTAGAAAATCTTATATAATGTCGAATTTATTTTAGAATATAACACGAAATTGAACTTTGTGTAATTTTGTTGCATAGATTCCTGATTTTATCAATTAATTTAGTTTGGGTATGTATTAGTTTATACATTGAATTAGAAAGAGATACGATAAGTGATATAAGTCAGCTTTTATATCATAACTTATATAAACAGTATTGGTGATGATAATAGCTAATATAGAAATATAAAAAGTATAGTAATAATTTGACATACATTAATTGTAGATTTAGATTAAAAGAAAGACTTTATTAATGTGTAGTTATAACAAACACTGAAACCAAAAAGAGTAAGAAGGCGTATTTAACAGTTAGTCACAGTAAGTCATAAATTGCAATGTTTATATGATATGAAACTATAAATAATCAGGAAAAGGGACCTTTTGTAAGTAAAACTAGTTAAAAGTTAAGAGAAAGTTGAATTTTGTTTACCGAAATTTTGTTTTCACTTAAACACTAATTGTCTATGGAAAAATAAGTCCTGACTGTATTTGATTTTTTGGAATAATGCTTTGTTAGTTGTAAGATCTTGAAGAACACGATATGTACAAGGTTCTTTGGAGTAACCAGTTATAATGCATAACAGGTGCGAGCCAAGTTCATGCTACAAGGACACTTTCACAAGTCTCCGACAGACATTTAATGGCCAAACGGAACATTTGGATAGGATAAATGTTTGTTTTAATTATCCTATAACTCAGCTATTCGAATCATTCTTACTTATTTTTAATCACAATTCATCACTTTTAATGGTACATTCAGTACACAGATTTTTTTCAAAATTTAATACAAATAATAATAAAACATGAATTGGAAAATTTGATCATTAATTTTGTACGTATAAATATAAAACTATTAATACGAAATAATATATATATATAAAGTAAAACTTTATGATGACATTAATTTTAGTATGATTTGCTGCCTTTATACAATTTATGAATCAACAATTCATAGATTTGTGGCAAACGATATGTACTGTTACTAATTTATGGTAATTATGTATAGTTCAAGTGATAATGTTAACGTCAATAACATTTCAATAGTAAATACTGTACGTTCTATTACCGTCATAACAGTAATAAATTATTGCATGCTATGATTCAGACATATGGAACACTTATGATTTGACTCCCTTCCATTCCGAATGTAATAAGGGAATACTATTTCGTACATGAAAATTACAGTAACAATAGACATTTAAGATAGACACAATAGAAATGGTGACGTAAATCTCTGAGAAATAATGCAACTTTTCTTTATTTCAAGAGATTAAGGTTAAACATTGCAGTGCTGCTGCATTGAAATTTTTTTGGATCCTGATTTATTATTCTCACAAACGGGTTTACTATAATAGGATGTCACTTATTTAGTAACAAAATCTTCACTATATAGTATACTTCTCTATTTCACATACTATTATGTCATCGTTGGCAGTATTGTAATTATGAACAAATTAAATCGTAACAGTGAATATTTTTTGCGGCTTAACAATATTATTTATTAGGCACCATACTTTTTAAGATTAAACAAACATTATAAAAGAACTCCGAAAAATTTTAGAAATGTTTTTTAATATTAATAATATTAATTTTATTATATTACTATTTTTAATTATAAATACATTTATAGATATTACAATTGTAAATATTGAAAAATACTATATACTTTAACCCAAAAGTATTATAATAATTAATTAATTCGTCATAATCACAAATATTTCTTCTCACCTTACCCCTATTTTATTTATCCCCTATCTTTTAATACTAAAATATAGAGAATTCACTATAATACGAAAAATGAAACAGGTTTATTCTATAAATAGCTGGAGGTGACTGTTAATCATTAATACTTTCAAATAGTTAACTAGCTTTCTTCAGTGTATAATTTGGAAGAGTTTAACAGAACATCAAATCAAAAAACAGTTTTCACCTTCGTAGTAGGTGTAGACGTAGTCTTTAAAAACGTTCGCAGCCGTGAAAGATACCGAAACACGGTAAACTTCGAAAAGGAAATGTGCGTTCAGACACGTGCTTCGCATCCACATGTTCACATCTGTTCAGGTGTAAACCACCAATACATGTGTAGGGATGCTTAAAGTGGTCAGTGAATCCCACGCTCGGAATTCAGTCTTCAGAGAAAGTGTACTCCGATCGGGTTGGCCTGAAGGTGAAGCTGCTTGCTCGTAAAAATGTATGTTAACGGTTACTGTGAATGGTCTGCATCACAAAAAGGAGAATAACGTAAAGGACGCGTATACGTATTCTTTCTGCTTGTACGCAAATTGCCCTATGATACGTGATATTTGATACACCAGAAGAATTTGAAGATTTTTCAAACAATTATAGAAGGAAAATGTTTTTTGAACACAATAATATGTATAAGTATTTTCGTTTCTTAAGTGTTCATTCACTCCTCAATAAATAAATTAATCTCAGCTAACTTGTATTGTTATGTGTAGACAATGTTTCTATCTTTAATATTTCACTCGATATTGAATTTTATTGTAACATGTTTAAGTCCAATATACAGTATATTTTGTGATTTTATTTAAGTTCTTAAATGCATTAGTAAGAAATGTAGTATATTAAATTTAGTATTTGTTCTTTTCATACATCGAGAATAAAAAAACATCTGTGCTTATTTGTCATCTGCCAAAGCTTAAAAAAAACAGTATTAAAAGATAAATATAATCTATCATATTAGTTTATTAAAAAATATTGCATGACTTATTTGTGCGCGCAATATAAGAATGTGTTTCATTGATTAACGGAAGAATTAGAAAGAGTATATATCCCTTTGGCAGAAACAACATTGCAATGACGTAAGCAACATTTTCCATTGTGTCCTTTAAAAGGCATATTTACCTTCGTTTGTTGAAAAACATTATTAAAACAGAGATTGGACTGTTTTGCTAAATAAAGTAGAGCAAACAGTTTGGGAAGAAATCGGTAATACTTTGGTTTATATAATGAACAAGTAAAAGCATGTATTTTAGTTCTTGGAATGTCACTTTCGCTAGGAAACAGTTAATTGTTACCAATACATATGAACCTTAGTATTAGCTTACCTGTTGAATTGGCGAAATGTAAGTCGAAAGTAGATATAATACACAAAACTGTATTCAGTTTATATCATATTATAATAAGAATAAATTACTATGTGTTGTATAAAAGTTAATTATATTAAAAAAGAAATTAGAACGTTTTTTAATAAACTTGAAAATATTCAAATATTAATGAAATTCGCTTAATAGATAAATTGAAGTCATATTTTAATTAGAATATTTACTTGTAAGTGGGTTGTAGTCTAATTTACCGTTAAAATTAATTTAATACGTTCAAATATAATTGACACATTACTATTATTACGTAAACATATATTAATAAAACGTTTAATATTTATTGTTTGCAATTGGAGCTGTTACTATAAAATGTATATTAACAAAAATACTACATAAATCAAATAGTAGCCAGCTATTATTTATAAAATCATATTCGCATGATTTTTATAAGCTACATCGCTTACAATACTTACGTAATTAACCCCTTGTTCCACTTTCTTTCACGATTAGGCCGGCAGAACTTCTCTATTATTAATAATCTCCCAGTGGAAAGAGAAATTATAAATTCATTGTACGAGTAAATCTACTGTGAAAGTAACAGATTTATAAGTAAAAACCAGCGTTTCCCTTCAATGGTCCGCTAATTTAACGTTAATCCTCATTACTTTATATTAATCACAGCCAATAATGAGACTGAACGAGAACATTAAGAAACATGAAATTGAAATATCACGGTTCATCCTATCTGGTGAGCGTACCACACGATCCCAAATATTTTTCTACTTTCCATCGATTAATTAAAACAATTTCGTTCCCCTTTCATTGACCAGTAGGAACACTGACCGCGCTTCGTCATTCCTTTCCATATCCTGTAGTATATCCAGAACCTTGTCACTGTGCACCAGGATTTCTCTCGGATGATTCATACGGTTTGGAATCGGTGAAAACACTGACGTGCCACGTTTAAATTGTAAATTTTCTTTCTTTTTTCGGTGTGATGCACGTTCAAACGGTGAAGCAGGCCCGGAACTGCGTAAGAAATCAGTATTTCCTGGTCCCCGATGACGTAGCCCACTTTCGATATGAAGGCCATGCAGAAGACGTCCCGTGCGGAGTATGCAAAGACGCGAGTCTAGCACGTGGATGAACGTTGCGTCGGCAATGAAAGTTTCGCGCGGGCGCGGTTCGCGTAAATGGAGCAACAAATTACTACGTTACGTTTCCATTACCAGCTACAGGATATTACACGATCCGTGTATTATGCTTGTGATCGTTACGCTGTTAACGCACCAGGATCCTCTGATCTATGATGGTAATAGTTTCCTGCGATTACTCCGGTCAGATATCTAACAGCTTCCAAACAATTTGTGGAACTTTAGTAAAAGTGAACTTTAGTAAATTTAACACTCTGTGGGTCGACATTTTTATCGTGATTATAACGAAATCGATGCCGTATGAAATTAATAAATATTAACCCATGAATAAAAATTACCAATGTATTCAATAGTCTTAATAATTTGAGTAAAACGAATATATTTTGTAATCTTGAAGTTAGAATAACGTTGAACGTTTACGCCCGCATGTATAAAAGTTTAAATTGATCAATTGTTTAATTTTATTCGTCATATTACGGTAAAAAGTTAAATAAATCAATTTAGTCCGGTGTATTGATGTGTGTCTTCAAAGTCACACTTGTCTATAAAGGGTTGACAAAGAAATGAAACCTTCGTTTTTAGATAGCAATGATGGGAACATTTTTTATGACGCTGTTGTTTCTTGCAATATAATTTTTGTGATGCTTAATGCATCGTTTTGTTTTGTAATTTGTAAACAGAGTTTGGATCTTTAAACAAGTTTTTGTAATTATTAATTAGAAAATTAGATAAAAATTGGATTTAATTATTCCTGGTTAATTGGTATTCGTGATGTAAGAAGAAAATGTTTAGAATTAATTTCTGAATTAAAATATGGCTTTTTTTAAACATTGTAAATAAAGATGATTTGCGATTATATAAACTAGATAATTAATGTTTCTTAGAGTCTAATTCTAAATACTCGATAAAAATAACTTTTTTTTTCATTTGTCAGAAAGGTTGCATTATTTATCATTAACCATACCATAATTAAGGTTAATTAAATTGTTTTACAAAAATTGAAACGAGTCTTTTTTAAGTGTTGACAAATTTATATTAAAAATTTATGAATAATAAATTAATATTATAAAATTTTGTTCTTTAGTTGATTGAAACATTTTTTATATGAATGTAAAGTTGAAAAAATTTCGTTAAATAAATATGAACTTCCTGACTTCTTGATTTTATTTATATCTCTGTGGTCTTCCGTTCTGACAATGGTAATGTTAACAATTCTATCAATATTAATATCTTGATTTGTATTAATAAATTCAATTAGCGGCATTGAGATCACGTGATATGATAATCTCAAGGACAAAATTTCGAAGGTAAGAGTAAATGATGTTATAGTGAAATCTATATTGTGTGTCGCTTTTACTAGAGATTATGAGCATCATATGCCTACGTATTTGAAATTTAAAAGTCTTCTTGAATTAATGAATAAATTCTCAACGATACTTCAATAATTTTTTTTATCCTACCGAAGAATTTAGAAATTCAAAGTTTCTAAGGGATATAAGTACATCAATCTAAAGTATCGATAATTATTACCAAAAAATTTGACAAATACGATCTAGAAAATATACATCTTTATTTCTCGAAAAATATAATATTTTACCATTTTTAAAGATTAAAAATATTTTTAGAAACCTTCTATACTTGAACATTTGTACTAATTAATAATACACGCAGTATTTATTTCATAGATATAGGGTACATAAAAATGTACTGGGACAATTTTGAATTCATCCAAAGTGCCATGCAAGGTACTTGGATATCAATTCTCAACAAATCATTGAAACCAATTTCTGAATCTTCACATTAATGGTAATTCGAAGTAATAAGTTTCACACGAATCGATTTGAATCGCCTAACAAATATGTATCAAGAAATGGCGAATGATAGAGAAGCAAACAAGGAAACCGAAGAAATAAAGAAGGTATATAAATATCTGTTGCTACGCTTTTCATGGAAGAGTGGTTCTCGTGTGTACGAAATTCGAATGGTTTGAAAAGCTTTCGGGGAATAAAAGTATTTTAACTTACGACTGGCTGAGTAGAGCCTAGTGGATGATAGGCAGAGGGGGAACTTAGATGATAAACTCCGGTAAAACACGAACGCTGTAAACTTTCTCCAATAATGGCCGACATCAAGCCAATTTTATGCTTGTGTCATTATTCGATATATCGCTGGCAACGCCGATACTGAAAAAAAGCAGTCAGAACGAAGAGGTGAATATGAATTGTTAGTTGTATGACGTTTGATTTTCCAAGCAACATTATGACGGTTGGGTATGCACACAAATGATGGGTGTATAATTTTCTTTTGTGTCCTTGATACATCGAGAAGTGATAAAAAATGAACATTTATCTGCATAGATAAATAAATTTTATTATGGAATAAGATTTAGGAAAATAACGCTAAAGAAACTTCGAATTGGTAACTCTAACTCGGATATATGGTTGAATGAAATAATTTCGATAATTTCTATTTATTTCTTATTATTTATTATTAATTATGATTAATTATTATTATTTGTTATTATTTATTACTTATTTAGTTTTTAAGCTCATTAATGTATAATACAACTTAATACTTCCATATGTGAATTACATGAATGTCCGTACACAATTTAAAATTATAATATCATTACAATGATATCAATAAATTTTTCAATTCAACCACATGAAATGTTCAAAATGTGAATCTAAATATCCAAGTAACTAACTGACAATTAATTTTTATGCAGTAAGTAAGGAATTATACAATAAGAAATAAGCGATATTTGGATCATTTATTGGGTACATCATCGAATTTACTAAATCAATTCGCAAATCCTATTATACGGAAATTAATTAGGAGGAAATTATTATAACATCGGAAAATCTGGTAAACACCGATGCGAGTCATTTATTAAGGGCTGTTGGTTTATCGCACCTGATCTCGGTGCTAAATGAGCCAAATGTCTGGCGGGGTGTGTATGAGCACAGCTGGTCCAATTCGCAACGAGGTATCCAGGAGTGACTCGCTCAAATTAATGTTTGGTTTATGTTGTTAAAAGTAGTCCTGCCAGCAGTGAAACCTTACAGCGACGACTGTTAAATGTAGTGTAAAGTGCTCCCGCTTTTAAAGCCTGATAAATAACGCCGTAGACCCTTATCACCATGAAATATTTATTTGCTGCCTGGAACTGTTGATTAATATCGTGGATTAGTACTATTCATTTAGCAACGAATCGTAGGATTTCAAAATGATCATTCAACGCTGCACTTCCGCAGAATTAATGTAATAGCGAGCAGACTGTGTTAATCGAATTTACTGAAACTTATTGATGAAGTAATATACGATTGAATTGCACTAGTTAACAAAGAAATTGATTAATGGAATTATAAATCTGATGGGGACTGAATTAGAAAATGTATACAAAGGATTATAAGGGAATCATGGAACAGAAGGTAAAGAGATTGCCTTTAAATAAAATTGAATAGATAATGGTTATGTCTTTCGTGAACATAACAAAATAATATTATACACCAAGATTAAGTTCTTTATTTTGTCGAAAACGATAGTTAAAGAGAAAGTTCCAATTATTTATTTATTTTATTTATTTCAATTCGAAGATCTCTGTTTGCCTTCCCCATTTAATTGCATGAGGAAGTCTTGAAAATTTCCTATCAAGTTGCAGCGGAGTTTTCAAATTTTTGGATTGGGAAACTTAATTACAATCGAGTAAATATGACTCAGAATTCTGAATAAGTCTGTCAATTGAAATAGGAGTGATTTTACAATTTTACGCATTGCGATTCGTGGCATAGAATATCCCAGCATGAATGACAATGCTGCTTCCCGCTGAGTCTCTCGAGAGTTAGGAGAAGGGTTGGCAACTATTATATTCATCGGTGTATGCGCAATCACCCGTCACTATCGGGTTGTAATCTTTAGGCCGATGTCTGATAACTACTAAATCGATCTACGATCGACAATAAAGATAAATACGCGCAAAAGCTTATACACAATAGAACCAAAATAGAAATAATTCAACACGGTCTTCATATGTACTTATATATAACCAGTATTACAATAATTTTGAATAATCCTGGTATAACAGTGAGTATTTTAGTACGATTGTCTTTAATAATAAATTTTCATTTTTATTTGATATAATTCTGATCTTCGTTACTAATAAGTAGACTGCAGATCTCTATATAAATTCGAAATTTTAAAAACATAATTATAAAAACAAAACGATTATAATATCGTAAGATTATATCATAAATACAATATTATAATGAAAAATCGTTTTTCCTAACAAATACTACAAAAAGCAGTACACTCGGATATTTTATATATTTTTGCGTATCGTGTGCATAACGTGCCACATTGTATTTTCAAATTTCCAATAAATGCACAAAAATCCGCAGTCCACCGATAAGATCGATCAATAGAAGTAGATTACACGTTTGACAAAATTTGAGAGGACTATTGTAGAAAATTGATCATACTAAAGTCAGGTAAAAGTGACAACAGTCTATTGTAAATGATGTGATGCTTTTGATTGCTAGTGCAGATGTGTGAGAAGCAAACGTGAGTCAAGAAAATGAAACGGTTGGAAAACTCACGATACGTGAAGGTGTACGCGAGCATTGTTTTATGGTGAAGCAGCATACTTCAGCTAGACCAAGAGGTACCTACCATGATGGTGGAAAAAGGGAATACATCGCTAGAGGTATTTCTCTTCCATAAATTCGTTCTCGTAAAAAGGAATGAGCTGAGTTTTCGTGATGCTGCTGTCTCCATAATCGAACGATGTAACGAGACACTCGGGAGCATCACAATGCAACAATGAGAATTCGGTGCATCAACTGCTCGCTCGAGTCTCGTACTTCACGTGCCGTTTACAATTCATGTCGTACATGAAACAAATGTAGAGGAATCGTGTATACGTTCACAATACAGGCATCCGTAAACTCGTCATTTCATTAAACAATTTCTTGGCAGAACGAGTGCTGCGAGCAAAGGAGAGATGCAATGAATATCAACAATAAAAAAGCAACCGCTTCTTTTTAATTTTCACACATGATGAGTATTAAATAATAGATTTTAATCACCATGAAAGTTTAAAATGTATAGCATTTATTGTCATAAATAATCAGAATGCACATTTGTTTAAAAAATAAAATTAAGTGAAATTTTAATGTAAAGTTTTTTATATATTTTTAAACTACCTTGCTATACATTTAAATCTAACCCCCTCAAGTTCAATTAATTTTTATAAGGTTACCATACAAAATTAAATAAAAAATTTACGGGATTAAGATGTAATTATTATTTATAATATATATTACTTTTATATATTAATAACGTATATTTTTATTTGCTATGAATAACATTAATACACTTTACTTCACATTCATTCCAGTTCACATTTTTATAATACACTATATTCATGAAAATCAGCAGTATGTTTACAGTAAAACATTATTCCCACATATAATCGAAATTATCCAATAAAAAACGGTTGGCCAATACAAGTTTAAATAAAAAGAAACTGTACGGATACGATACTGAACGATCATTCAGAATAAGTCACGTGCCGATTACAATATCCGACAAAGTAGTAGAACACTGTTGGAATCTTCCGGAGCCAGGAGTTTTCTTTTTGAAACAGCCGTTTCGTTCAGTGATTTCTCCGAACGAGTGTCACATCACTGACCTCAAGGAGAAGAAAAAAGAAAGTTCCACCTGGGCGTGTGTGATGCTGCCGCACCTGCGCGCATTCCATTCGAGACGTGACCCTAAAATTTTTAATATCTATCGACCATTCGCACTGACCAAGGATCACCTATGAATCCGATACCTTCGCCTTTGTCGAGGGTTTTCCACGGTGGTTCGCACAGGTCAACGGGAAATTATACGGATCTATTCGTGGACCTTGAACGTGAAAGGGAATTACATCCTTTATAATTATCTGTTGAATATTCAGTGAAAATTTCTCGTCCAAACGACAAATTTACACATACCATGCGTGGCTCTCGGAGAAAGTGTTTCGAGGCAATCTCGTACTTTGGAGGCTAGTGTGTTATGAACAGCTTCTTTTTAGGTAGTCAAATGACTGAGAAGTTTGCGCAGGATTTTACTGGATTTGCATATTTGTTTAGTTTGTGAGTATCGCGGAATATCCTTGGAATATAGTGTACGTCATATTTAGTGTGAATGTTCGTTAGGTGTAATTATAAATATTGGGTTGAGTTAGGAGATATTAGAAGGCGAAATTTTAATGAATAATATTTAAAGAGTGGTAATTATACGAATTTCTGTCTGATTACAATTGCTGAAAGTTCGTGATAATGGAGGATAGGTATTATTTTGCTTTATGTTAATTGTGATTTATATTTGATGAAAGTGTTCTTGAATTATAGGAATGAAAGGTATTTATGTATTAATTGAAGTTTATAATGTTTTGGTGCAGCTTTATTATGTCCCTCTAGCTAGTACTTCTAGAGTTGGTACTTGTTTCTTTTCCTTGTGTTCCTGGTTATTTAATGTAGGTAATAAAGATTATGAAAAGAGTTAAACGATGCAGATACAAACTCTCAAGAATCGATAACAGATTTAAAAGAAAATATATTATTAATTATTGTTTGATGATTATATTATGAATAATTATTTCTGACAAATTATATATTTTTATATATACTTAAACGATTACAAAAATTAACAGTTTATTGTAATTAAAATTCGTAAGTGATTGTCGTTTTTAATTAATTATATTAATTATTACTTCTCATCATTAAGAAAAGACGTTTATGCAAAAATTTCAGTGTTCTGCATTAATTAAATCATAATTAATACAAAATCAAGCAATGAAATTATAAAAGAATTCAGTTTCATTATATTAGTTAATGATTTCTTATAACTGTAGAGAAAACGATTATGCAAATTGCTGCATTTGTTGTTCATTAATTCTAAAATGAGCTTATTCGTTGGGTACTGTCATTTGTTACTTTCCTTTAAGAGAAGTGATTCAGTGATTATCAACGAACAGATTCGCTTAATAATATATTAAGATTTTATTAATGCCTGTAATTATGTCAGCAATTGATTGACTTCTCTTTAGTATCTTTCACCGTAACTTCTGACTACTTTCATTGACACGGTTCTGCGAGAACTTCAAACTTAACTTCTTCATTGACGCAGGACACGAATTGTATGAAAGTAATGAAAAGCTTTCGTAGAAGTTGTAGGAGGCTTTTGAAGGCTAACGCCGCCAGTATGGTGAAACTTACGTAATACATCTTCAAGAATATCCGAAGAATTGCATACATCTTGGCCAATAACCTGTTCGGAATGAAATGGATACAACTAAATGTGAAACTTACATAAATCGCTTTTCTCAAGATCGTTTCGTTAAGTATAACATTATAACGCTATACGGAATCGTACTTTACTTTTTTAAGTATATCATATAATTCTCATGTTTAAAGGTCTGATGAATAATTTTACATTTTTACGATAAAATTTTGTGTTGTGTATGGGACGCAACATATTCATAGAAAGTACTTAACACGTTCAGGTTTGACATAAAATTATTTTTATTATTTTCCATAAACAATTTTACACAACGTATATTTTTAACATAATATATACAGGCATTAATGGGTGTCCATGATGTATATTCAAATTTCTGTTTGATTCGAAAAACAATATTTATTTATCATGAATTATGTACAATCATTTTATAGGAATTTTATAAATATATACAGTGGATATTTTGAAATGCATGCAATTTTAGGGTTTAATGTATAGAAACTGAAAGTGACAATTGTTTGTTTGTTCTATCAACAGTTTGGTCAAAGTCTACAAATATTATCATACTTTGTTAAACTTTCTACTACAGTAAATTTTACAGACTTGTATCTCCTACAAATATATACACTCTATCATTTACTTATAATTGTATAAATCCATAAAAACCATTGAAGTTTAATGTACAATTAGAAGTTTAATTTTATCATATGTTGTAGTTTTTACTGTCACCGTATTTTCTTACAATCCGATCAAAAATAATAAATCGATTCCGAATGACCTCAGTTGCCAAAGAAACATATGTTGCAGTCAGTTACCTTGATTAGCATTTTATTTTTCATAAATTTGTTAACAGAAACATATGTTATGTGGCAATCTTTCGTTATTTTAGACATGCTTGTGGATGCAGGTTTGTCGATAGACGAATAGAGCCAACAGGCTTGCCATGTGTAATCCTGAGGGGCAGCATTTTTGCCGTGAATTATTGATGTCAACGTAATGGATCTCAAGGGTGCAGATATATACGCCGCTTCATCTTATATGCACGCGTCCGGAAACTACGCCTCTTCTCTTTTTCTGCACACATACAGATCATCTTTAGAGCGTACACAGGGTACACGGGGCAGAATTAATTCAACTTCGTCCCTAGATGTCTGGGATCTCTATCTGAAAGTTGCTAGGCTGAGTTAGATCCGAGGAAGCTTCGATAAAAGATAATGGAGAAGTGTGGAAAGTATTGAATATACTTTAAAATAAATATGCAACAACCATGGCGGAGCAATTGAGTCGTCAGTTAATGTTAGCTTCCACGTATTAAAGTTTTTCGAATTTTAAAACTAAAAACTGTGATTGCAGATATATGTAAGGTTAAATTATTAGAATACACACCTAAGAATATTAGAAATTAAACAATTGAGCTATAAGTCGACTTCATAATTATTTATTAGTTATTATTTCTGTATAAAAGTCGCCTATGAATTTTTCAAAAATCGATGAAGAAATTCACAAATTTTACTAATTTTATTTTACACTTTATGAAATGCGACAATTTAAGGCATATCGAGTTTTATAAATATTATCTGGTAAATGTTTACGTCGATCTCAATTGAAGCAATTACATGAGTATGTGTTTTAATTATCTATCTTCAAATCTCCAATTTCCTAGATCTACATGAACGAAGCCTAAAGTTAAGAATATAAGCCTAGTGTTAAGAATACCATCACGTACGTATTTAATACAAATATTTTCTCATTGATACACTGCATATATTAGAAAAACTTAACAATACCTTAATTTATTTCTAGTAGTCTTTAAACAGTTGTTACGCTATAAACGATAACAATAGAATGTGATGACGTGAACGTTAGCGCAAACAGTAAACCTTTATTGTAATTTTAGTTCTTTTTACGATATTCCCGATGTCTTCTTAAAAAGTAAATGAAACAGGTGAGCGTTATCCGCGTCGCGTGCTGCGCACTTCATTTTTAAAATTCAATGCGTCCAATGTTGAACGAACTACAGGAGCGATTTGCAGGGTGCATACCATCTGCGAGTGCGAGTTCCATGCAATGGATTGCGTTGGATATCAAAACAAAGAAAAACAACGAAATGTGTAATATCGTTTATGACATGCACCATGTCGTATATTGCATATCAATGTTCTATTCATGCAATTCATACGTGAATGCTGCACCATAAAAATAACGGCCGTTTAGTTATATACATACACATGTCTAATATAAAAATCGTAGCACGCGATACATTGATTAAAAAACGCTGCGTGTAACACGAGAGTCGAAAAATATTCATATAATTGAAGCCGATGTACTCATTTTGTAACACCAGATCAAGATTTCTAAAATGAGTTTAAATATTGCATAGTACATAAGTTCATTTTATAAATCGGAGGAGTTAACATTTCAAGTATCATATAGTATAGAAAATGTCAACCTTGTTTCTTAGTTTTTTCTATCTTGATTAGGCTCACAAAAGTCATTTTATTATCAACAGTTCCTTAGTAGGAGAAGATGTATGTTATACAGTAGAGAAGTAGATTAAATATTTTTAAAAAGAAAATAACATTTAAAATAACATAAAATAGTAATGAAAATTAAATGATTGTAATAATAGTATTTTATATAATAGTAACAACTATATTTAATTTAATTTAAATTGTATCTAATTTGTATTATATTTCCATTTTATACTGACGATTTGTTCTACTGAATAAACTATTCTAACTATAAAGATTGCCACTGAAATATACACTGGTCGTAAAAGTGTCAGGTAGCTTGCTTGCCTAATTGATAATTGTAATTATGCTTTCGGATGAATTATTTCGATGATACTCTAAAGGTTAACACGTGTTGTTTGCAATATCGTCAATTTGTGCAATCTTTTAGGGTATTTCTCTTGAAACGAAAATCGATCTCAAAGAATTGCAGCTTGTGGTTACGATGTTGTAAATAATTTAGCGTAAGGAACAATGCATTATGCTGCAGTTTGATGCATGAAATGTTGGCTTACGCGTATGTATTTGGATTCGGCTCGCAGCTGAAACGACTCACGGGGCTGTGAAACAGGTCGCGTTTCTATTTCACTTCGCCCGGCTCTTCACTGAGAATTAACTTACCATTGTGCGATAATTAACTGCTTCAACAAGAATTTAGCAACACGATCCTCCTGAGTTTGTGAGTTGCGATCAACGTGACATTAATTGTTGGGGTAGGCGTGGAGTTCATTGCAAAATAGGCGATACGATTACCCGAAAGGTAGTTATTCTGAAGAATTAAATGGAAAATAGAAAATAACTATTACGTAAACTTTTTCGTTTTTGGATAAATAATTTACAAAACTATATGATACGTATGTAAAATTGATTGATGAAGTAATTTATATGAATATATTTATACGAAAAATATTTATAATAATTCTTCCTACCTACAAAGCTTATGACATTTTTAACTGTCCTATATTTTTAGCTACATATTCTCGATTACTGCGTATTTTGTATTTGAGTGAACAATTTTAATAAAGTTGTTTTGATAAGAGATACAAACATTTGGGCTCAAAAGGTTTAGTGGGAATTTTTCTTCTTTCTGGAAAATGATGGCACCTGTCATACAGTAACGAATATTTTTTTGATTCCAATTTGTACAAATTGGACCATAAAAGTTTATATCTGTATAAAAATCTGCAGTTTAGTTATGACGGTTCTAAAATATAGGCACTAGGATTGGATGTACAGAATGGTTCAATAATTTTAACTATCGGGAATACTCTTCGTTATCTTTACTTTATAATTATTTACAAAATATGTGTAGTATTGAATGGCGGAACATGTCCATAATAATTCTTGTATGGTTCAAGGGATTTTGAGAGATTTTATGGTTCCTTATATTTTTTATTATTTTATTAATAATAAAAAAGACAAAACTATTTGATTTCAAATAAAAAAGGATTCGAGTTTCTATTCGACTTTAGCTGCACAAGTTGTTAGAACGTTTTTCATCGATAAGATAAAATAAATGAAACACTTAAGATTTGCAAACGAGTATATATGTATAAATAAATATTATACTTTCTGGAACAAAGTTATTTTTCACAATGAAAGGAGAATACAGTTCAGACGGGCGTTATTATGTATGCAGGAAACCGAATACAGAAATGAATATGCAAAATTTACGACCAACAATAAAACACGGTGGTGGTTCTCTGATGGTATGGGGGTGTATGTCAGCAAATTGCACTGGAAATCATGACTTTGGAAAAGGTATTTTAGGCAAGCAAAAATATTAGCATGTTTGAAACAATAATTTTTAAGAAAGTGTTATAAAATTACGTAGCGTAGAAAACGTATACTTTGTTGTTCATTTTTATTTTTACTAATCTGTTCTAATTAACATGTTATTTTAAGAATTAATCGTTAGATGGACTTCAAAAATATCGCTATATAATTTGAATTAGAACAAAATCAATATACATATAAAATTGGAATCTTTTGCGCTTAAAAAAGATGGCAATATTTTTCTAAAAACGAAAAATTTCTTTCAAATATAACAATTTTTGTATTTTATAATATATTCTTTCACTGCTTTGGTTTTTCTTAATTACAGCAGACACTATCAATGCGATAAATGAGATTTGGTCATCTCATCCAGAATTACCCCACATCCAATCAAATATAACTTTTAAGTGCAATGGATTAAAACCTGTGTTAAAAAGAAATTCCAAAATATTATCTCACAGTTCTACCTTCATATCAAGGAGGTCCTTTAACCTTTATGTAAAGACATGAATTTAACCTTTAAGTATGGAAGTTCTACAATTACCGATTAATCTTAAATATTCTCGTTTGTAGCAACAAATACAAAAACTTATTATATTTATTTTCTTCCACTGATTTAAATATCTCTAAACAGTAATAGTATCAACTATACAACGAAAATATCATTGGTTTCAAAATCCACGATATTTCACATAGTTGTCTGTGAGACCGCAAGTCCATACTTACACCTTAATAAATAATCCATCCCAGCATAAAACATTGAAAACCATTCGCGTCGCGACAATCAGCATTGAATCACCCAACCATTGAATCACGGATGCGGTCGAATCGCTGGCGCTTCCGGTGAGAAATATTCATCGGCAGAATTCCACGTGTTGCGGATGGCCGCGCATCACCGGACCAATACTTCCGAGCGCATCTTTCCCCGGCGTGTCAGAGACAGGGCTAGCCTACTTTCTCTGCAAAGAGAATTTTTAAGCGATGCGTGAGGAGGGTTTCCCTCTCCCTGTTTTCTCGTCCTGAACCGTCGCCCCGGCTGTCTCCCACCTCTGCTCTCTTCGTTCACCGTCTCTGTTCATTACTCCTCGGCCCTCTCTCGCTCTCTCCTCAACCGGTGTCTCGTTTCCTCAATTTACTCGACAAGCTCGGCCGAGAATTCCTTCGGTCTGGGTACCCCTCTCAGAGTCTATATAAACGAGGTGCACACACGGTACTGAGCATTTTTTGTGTTAGTAGTGACGGAGTTGTAGGTCTCCTCCATCGACGGGGCTCTAGGTTGCCGAAAACTGACAAAAAGAAAGGGACGAAGTGTCGGGATGGTGTGCACGACGTGATAAGGACCGATATCGGTGTATTCGATTGAACCCGGGGAAAACGCCGGAAACGGAGGAAGGACGCGTCTGTCTTTTAAGCCGAGAACACCCTGGAAGTGTCGTTTGATTTGTGTACAGTGCGGTCAGCGGTTCGCGTGCGTGCAACATGCTTCGAAGCGAGGTAGGTGCTTGTGAATACGGTTGTTTCCGTAATTGTTCCTCCTTTTCCTTTTCCTTTGGCTGATGCTTTTCTTTAAAGGGGCGTAATCGCTCGGAAGTTTCAGGAAATTGATATTTCTTTTATATGTTTTTTTAATTTAACTTTTAACCCCTTGTCCTAGAATATCGTGTCTGATTTGTGCTGAAGATTTCAAATGGAATTTAATAAACATAAATATTATTCAATTTGTTTGAATGTTAATTACATATTATTCCTCTGTTATCAATGATTATATTTTAGAGCACACGTTAATATCAAATAAGGCTGGAATTTTCTCTTATTTTCATTAAATTATTAATAACAAAGTAGTTAGATCGACCATAGTTCAGAAAGAAATCATGGGGCAAGGGGTTCATGTTACATCAACCCATCAGGGTTATTTGCAACTACTTGGGACAATTTATTTTAAATGCTGCGATAAATCGATGTTTTAAACATTTTCTGAAGCGAATTCTGTATAGTTTCGTTGCACGTGTACTTTTCTTTTATACCGAAACTTCCCACAACTCCCGCTTGTGTTGCTGATTTAATAAACATTTACTTTTACATTGATATAATAGCTAACATAATACATAATTTATTGCGACTGCACATAGAAGTGTTTTATTATTCTATTATGAAAAAATATACATTACAATAATTTATTAAAATATATCTCCATATTTATATGCATTATTTCGTACTTCTTGGTGTGAAAATATTTGTGCCACAAAAAAGAAGGATATTCAAAGTAGTGATATTATAAATTTTTAAATACTGTTATTGTTTGTGGTACTGATAATTTTCCTATACAGTCCAAAAATTTTGATGTATATGTAACTCAATTTTTATATATTTATAATTAGAATGTAGATTTCGATACAAATTTGTTTTAAATATTACTGGCAGCAATAAAATGCAATGTTTAAAAAATGTTTAAATATATAATTGTATTATTAAAGAGAGTACAGAATATTTTTAAGGGGAAGACATTATTAAATTTCTTGAAATGAGTGACAAGATTTAGATTTATGAAATTTTATAAACTCGAAGGTTATAGAAAAAGAATACTGTATTATTTAACACGCCTACACATTACGAAATGTAAAAAATATATGTAATTAATACGTTCAACGGAGGTTTAAAAGATTGTGTCACATTCGAAAGTGGTTATATCTTAAGTGGGATAGCGTGGGTGTACTTCCTTCTTAAGTACTTTCAGTTTGAAATATTTATACATTTTTCACGTACGACATTGATTATGCTTTTATTTTTAACTTATGTTAATTAATTGCATACGTTCAATTTAATCATTGTTTTTAATTAGACATAAATTTCACTTAATATTTATAACTTTATTATATTTTTAATATATTACTGTTTCCCTCTATTAATATTCTTAAATAAGAAATGTCATTTCAGGCAAATGAAATACTTAATTCAACAAAATATTTAATTCTAAATTATTATACTTTTGTTGGCAATAAACTGATAAAAGGAAGCTGCAGTTTAATCAAATATTTATTAATGAGGTAAATAATAGCTGCTAGTAACTAATAATTTTATACATTTTCTCAAAAGATTTAAATTAAAGTTTCGAACAATCGCATGTTTGTACATTTCCTTTCTGAAATATTGAGTCGACTCACAAGCTATGACCTTTATTATACTTTAAATTATATTTTAATAGCATTCGAAATGTTTATTTGTTTGATCATGCGTTAACATATGTTGAATCGTATGTGTTTATATTAACTTTTCTTTTTTTAATGCTTAACCCCGAATTTGTTCTCATAATACTTTTCAATTAATATCCTTCTTCGAAAAAATACTCAATTTTGCGTAATATCATTACTTTAATATTTAGTTGCAAATTTTAGAAAATTAAATACAATTGACTAAATTAAATTATTATGTTCTTTCATAATCAGCTGAGTTGGGTTGAATATTCATAAGAGCACTGCTTTCAGAAACACTTTGTTGCAATTTTAATTGCGACCATAAAACTTACATATTTATCATAATAAAGGAATATTACAATAATTTCTGCTATTTTATTGTTATCTGCATAGCATGGGGGGGGGGGGGGGGATTTCACTGTAATATACAATTGCATATGAAACCAAGGTCCGTTTTAAAACTTGAAATTATATTATGATATTTACAAATTTACTGTAATATTCTTTCAAATTAAAAATTTTATTTATTCTTATATTTCTATTTCTAAATGAAAATTTTCTTCGTTAGGCTTTTTAAAGATGAATAAATAGTATTTTCGGCAAAACAATTACTATTTTAATCTTAGTATTATCATTTACTTGTAATTAATACTTGTTTTATGCCTATTATTTTGCTTTCAATTAAATTAATTAATGGTTGTCATTGTTGTTGGTTTAATATCATACTTATGTATACATGGAGAGTACTGAATGCCTATAAATATTAACGAAAGTAATCACTGAAATGAGAGTGAAATCAATCCTGAGTAATAATGGATTCCATTAGCAGATCTGACTGCTACATATTACTTATTTCTTCTATTTAATTTATGTGCTATTACGTAATCACGAATTATTAAAAACAATACCCTGAAAGGGAAATAGATTGATCAACTTTACTGACTGATCGATTACTTCAGAGTTATTGACGCGCAACGACAGCGAAAACGATGCTTTAACTAGAAAGCAAACAATTTTTTCTCCCTGACGACTGTTGAATTGGTCACGGACAGTGTTACAGTTTTATCGGGCGTTGTTGCGTCAATATAATGAGAAAAAATCAATGCGATGAAAGTAATTGCTTTTGTCGTTCATTCTAGTCTGAAAGCATAGAAAGTAAGCAGTTTTCGTTTGATCATCGTGCTATCGACCAGTTATTGTAGCGTGACGGCACTAATGAAACCTGAAACATAAAGAGGGCAATTCAGGTAATTTAAGATCGTAATGAAACTGTTAAACACGGAGTTTTAATATCTTTCTCGTATTATAGAAGGTCGTTTATGCATTTAATATCATAACGACATGTTTAATAACGTGTTCTGCAATGCATCATTTGCATAGTCCTTTGAATAACGACAAATTATAAGAATTTTTTTAACAGGCTTACCATTGTAATGGATATTGATCCTCGGTATTCTGAATGGCTTAAGAAAAATTACGATTGCTACCATACAAAAATTTGTTATTAACGTAAATAATTAAATGATGGCGTATAGTAAAAGCTGTACTGTATTCACTAAATTTTAGTACGCTTTCATTGAGTGATTTTAGGTGTTGAATGAAGATAGAATTGGTATTAATAGCTTGTATTCAAATGATTAAAAATTAATATAGTTCGTGGCAGCCAATTTTCAGAAAACTACGGTGTATGATTAATGATTTTCATTGAGATTCAGTTATAATACCATATGTGAAAAATTTAAAATATTTTTTGGTTACCTAATATATTTGAATGAAATAATCAGTTCTGTTAAAATTATAATCTTTTTCAAATACGTAATAATTAGCGAATATACGTATTTATATAAAAATAAGATTCCTAGTTCCTAGTACGTTATGTGTTAAGAATCTTAAGATAAATGCAGCCAGTGACATGTTATGCAAAAATTAGCAGTGTATAATGCACTATAATTTTCCTGTCCACAAGTTCTCACAAAACATGCACGGAAATGTGTATTTCATTCGCCTTAATAACTTTAATTTTGGCCATTAATCTACTTTCAACAAGTTAGAGATAAATGAAAGAATTATTAAATATAAATCAATTTTTTAAAATTTGTTGTTTTAGAGAATAATGATATGAGAATAATGACAGATTTTGAATTGTAAGCAAAAAAGGTTTGTAATAGTCAGTTATGGAGTTTGTTGCAAATTTACATTTTCACAATTAATACTTTGACTCGTGTTAATTGTATCAGGGTGATACGGATCTTTGTCCGCACTAAATCAACCTTAAATAATTTATTTTTATTTTTATACTCCCTTGCTTTAGAAAATCATGTATGGTTTCATTGGAAAATAATTTGGAAAATATTTCAAATAATTCTTAACAATTTTTAGTAACTTAGTGAACTTTCATTTTTCTATGTTGCTTTATGTAACTATTTTCTTAGTAAACTTTTAAAAAGTTCTGAGAAAATTTTACACAAGCTAGAAATAAAAAATACAAAGTTTATAAAATTGTTACTCTTACACAACTACAATTATTGATCAGGTTCTAGAAATAAATAAATTTATGTACTCCCAGTCATTAGGAAATTATCATTGGCGCCGCAGTTTAACTACTTTTCTTATCGCAGTCGGGACAGAAAATTAGTGCTGGTTGTCATGATCTGCAACAATCGTGCAAAAGAAGTAGAAAGTACGTTCCAGAAAATTGTCTATATAAATTGAGCTCACTATTTCTTGTGTTTGGAAATAAGAAACTGGTAATTTTGTAATAATATGTTTAACAGATAACTGATACAGCGCACGCAATCGTGAAAGATTACTTTCAAAGCCTACGGTCGCCTTGGACACTAATATCATACTGTTTTGAAATATTTGCAATGAAATAAAACAGGTATTACTTTTGTCAGATAATTCATTGTTAATATTATTTCTATATTAAATTATAATACTTACAGAAGTACATCAAGTATTAGACTAAAGTTGTAACAAAAAGTAGTGAAAATTTGTTTTATGCATTGCAGAAATATTAATTAATAAAAAGAGAAGTATTCTCAGTTTGTCATATACCTAAGTCATTGTCTGTACACTCTATAATCATTTTATAGTAACAGTGTTACGTTTTAACGTTGTTATTTCAGTCGTTCTTTCTATAAAGTTGATCGGTTTATAATGAAATCGAGAGTTTTGCGAGCATGAAAACTCAGGAAATGGCGAACACGTTCGCGAAGAGAAAAGTCGGCGTTTGTACGCGGAAGGAAGCGAAATAAATATCGAGTTTTCCGGCAAATCGTATCGCTCAATAAGAAGTGACAGGTTCGATCGCGTTACGTGCACTCGTCCTACGTGGTTGAAATGTATGATTATGTATGAAGGAGGGGTTTGACCTAATCACGACCTGCCTACACCAATGTACTCAATACAAGTACTACTTATTACTTGCTTTTACACCAGTGACTATTTAGAAATCATTATATAGACGCAAAATATACCAACAGGTTGCATTCGTGGATTTTACATAAAATAATATTACAAAGTAAACAAAGGGTATACTAATTTAATAATTAATTCTATTTAATTGAACGAATTAAAAAGTTTAAGTAAAAAACTCAAGGAATTTTTATTTACATAACAATGTTATTTGTAATTCGTAAAAAATAGGAGTATTTAATTTATTAGAAATTTTTATTCTTACTAACAGCTAAGAGGAAATGTAAGAATATTAATATGATGTTAATGAAAATTGATTGTGAATATTAAATTAATAAGTACTATAATATAATAAATATAAGATATAATATAATAAATATAATATTTTAAATACGAGGAGACACGAATAGATCCACTGGATCATGAAAACATAATAATGGAATGCAAATATTTATATAACAAGCAATGAAACATTTTCACATTGTATAAATTTACCGTAACGCGATTAAAGTTTAAGCATGACTTGCACACTACGACTTCTAGCTTAACGTAGTGTACTCTTGAGCTGCATTTCTCGTGGATGCACTTGAGAGAAAGTACAGCATATTATGTTAGCCTTGCATCTCGGTCATCGTGCCACTTAAGACTACCAAGCATAGTTTCTTGATGACATTTACAACTTAACTTTTACACGGTTTCTTATCCACTATCTCATCTCGTTTATAATTATTATTCATTGAAAGAGATAGAAAATAATATATAACCGATGTTTCGTGAAATACTAATCTTCTTTCCATTATTTCTATGAATTTAGATAGTATCTTATAGAAATAATTTTCACAATAAAATTACTGTACAACGTTTCCGTTATTTTTCGTTTCTCAGACCTAAAAAATATTATTTAAAGAACATTCGTTACTAAATGGAATATTTGTATTAAAATTCTACATCATTAATTGTTCAATGATCAATTAAATTTATTACGTTTTGCAGTCACTAATTAGAAAATTAAACATTAATATAATAATTTTGAAATTATTATATCAATACAACTGTAACAATTCTCTCGTAAAAAGTGCAAAAGTGATTATCGTAGTCCATTTTTGCAACTGAAATTGAACTCGATTCATGTTCTTCTTAATGAGATCAATATTTTGATTCCTTAACTACATTTATACGTTTGTGAATAATGGTTCACTATTACAATATGTTAAGCAGATAACAATATTGAATTTAAAGGAAAACTTAGGGACTTTCAACACGGCACTACACATCAGTACTGCAATTAACGAAATATTCACATGCGTACGCATTCAATGGGTGCACAGAGTGAACGCAGGTTCACGTGTTTTCACGTACATATATCCGTACGACTGGTTTGTCTTGCATCCACCGTGGTTGTGAACTAGCTTAAAGTCTCTCACGGCCTTCAATAGGGAACCGGAGATAATATGTGCGCTACGAGAGAAATGTGTATGCAATACTAAGCTACACTTACGCTCCCATCGAACTAATTAAAGCAAGGGTAATATCAAAACCCGTTAGCTAATTTTCCGAAACCCGAAAATCGTAATTTCACATCGTTTAATTCAATAGAATGGCTGATTCAGGAAGTTGACGTTAATAACCTTTTTAAAGATTTTAATTATTAATTCAATCTAGTGCTAATAAAATTGAAATTATAACATTGAGTGTCGAATTACGAAAAGAAAGCATTACATGCTTCTACTGATATATTAGACACATTATACTAATAGTTAATATTATATGTAAAATATTATTACACATTTAATTCACAATTAACTATCGAAATACAAATATTTATGAAATGATGACTTACTGATAAAATAAGAAAAAACGTTTACGTTAACTAAAATTAACACATCTGCTTCGTTTCCTCTACAAGAAACCTTTTATTTATTATAATAAATGTCTATATTCTAAATTCTGTACAATAATTTCATTAAATTATTATTATTTGTCATATTACAATGAAGAACATCAGTTTAATTATATACACAAAGAAAACTAAAAAAAATTCATCTTGATTCCAGATAACATTCACGCTGTTATGCGTCCTATTGATAAGACACCACGTAGAAGCAGTAATCAACAAATCTCAAGCATCCTCAGCCACCGAGGAGAAGAAAGAAAATGAAGTGAAAGCTGACGAGAGGATAAGTAACTCATACGGTCCACCATCGAGCGACTATGGTCCTCCAAGTGGTTCAGATTTCAAAGGACCGGCACCCGTGTACGGTCCACCAGAATTAGTGGGTGATCAAGGACCAACACCGATATACCCACCACCACCGCCAGACGTGCCTCCACCGGCATTCGGGCCGCCGTTAGCCTCGTACGGCCCACCACGTATTAAACCGCATTTCGGCCCCCCAAAACAAAATTACGGCCCTCCACTGTCATTGCCGTCAAAGCTGAGCTTCGGCTCGCTGAAGCTTCACTATGGGCCACCGAAGCAGCATTACGGACCACCGTACTCGTTCACAGCGTTTAGACCGCCGAAAACTCAGTACGGGCCGCCGTTGAAGTTCAGTTCCGCGGTGTCCAGCCAGTTCACGACTATAGCGTCTTCGGGACACGGGTCAGTGAAACCGGGGCACAGTTTGCCCGTGTCTTTGGATGCTTACGGTCCACCGCAGAAACTCGCCGTTCAGTTCACTTCCCAGCCGAGCGACAATTACGGACCGCCGCCGCAGTCTCTACCTAATATTCAGTACGGTCCACCTGCCGGCGACCTGTACAGGCCACCCCCAGGACCTCTGCCAGGAGTGCCAGCCCCGCCTACTCCGCCTGACATAAAGTACGACGGCTGGCAGCCGATCGCCGGATTAGCCAGCCAACATGGCTCTGTCGAGAGCTACGGCGCGCCTTTGGAGAACTATGGCGTACCTGACAGTGAGCAAAAGAATATTCACGGTTCCTCTATAAACTTGCATGTGTCTCAATCTTCATCGAACGCCGCCGCTGAACATTCGAACGTACCAAGTGATTCTTATGGATTACCAATTCATAATCCCGAAGCTCAAGACCTGAAAAGCTCGGTGAGTAGCGGTTCCAGTGATAACGATGGGCTGCCACCTCCACCATTGCCACAGTATGAACCTTTCCATAACGAGAACCAGGCGCATTTGAAGAAGGAGGAACAAAAGGTACCCAATGTGGAACCGCTTTCTATCGTTAAAACTGTAGGATTTGAATTGTTGCCTACCTCAGGACCTCTGGTTGCTGATTTGAATGTAGGTTCCCTGCCAACCTTGAAGTTGCCTGTTGTTGATAGCGGAGCCCAACTGAATCTTGATCATGGTGTCTCGCATGCGTTTCAGAATATAGGAAACGATTTGTCGCTGACACAAGTGAACGCATTGTCAGGTTCTTACGGTCAACCGTTGCCGATTGTGTCCCTTGGACATTCTGTGAACTCTATCGAGGCTGGATTTCCTTTGCCTCCTCCGCCAGTACTCGACACCTACAGTGCACCACCACTTTCGTCTTATTCTTCTAATGGTCCGTACCCAGCTGCCGAATCAGGCCGGTCGTCGTCACTGTTCTCGTCGTTTGGACTGCAAAGCAGTTCTCTTTTCAAGCAAAATGTTCATCATCATCGTCCACATGGGTCGTTCAGAACACCTCTCTCTCCACCTGCTTCCCTGATACCACCCAGGAATCGCGACCCGATTAAATTCAAGGAAGCCGTTCCCAGCGGACTTTTGACTAACCTGAATCGCTACTTACCGCCGCCACCTCGGCATTTCGGTTTTACCAAGGCAACGAAATCTTTTATCCCACCGTTCTCATTTGAACAAAAATTGCCTAGTCCAGGTGCCCCGATCGCTTTCCACAAATTAAACGGTTTTGACTTCAATTCGCCGATAGCAGCACCTAACGTGCACTATGGGACGCCATTGTCCTTCGGTGACTTCAACACCCCGGCGCCGATTTTGACATACGGAGCACCCAACTTCGGACCTCCATCTAGTTTTATTTCAACATCCACAGGTTTTGGAAAGAATCTGTATGATAGTGTTAGCAACACTATAACAACCACGTATGGAACACCCATAATTAATGCGCCGCAGACAACAGGAGTTGCTCATGATTGTGGCTTCCAGCAAGGAAACGGTCTACAGTATAATTTACATGACACTGGAACACACGCAGGAGGCTTAGAATCATTCGGTCAAGCTCATTCTGCTGATCTGAACCGCAATACGCTTCTAAAAGTGGAACAATTGCCAACTGGTTCGGGTGGCCCGTCAGCATTGGGTCAGTTGAACCTGGAAAAGGATCAGAATCTAGGCTCCAAAGACAGCTATGGAAATTCAGTGGGTGCTACGTACAATATCCTAGAACATGCGGATAGTGTCTTGTCCAGTGATCATAGTCAAGGATCCGAGGTTGCTAACGTGCTGGCAGCACCACCTTCTGCACCGACTCACGATGTAGTGTCTTCTAATACGCAGTATCACCAGGAAGGAGGAATAAGGGCTGAAGCCCTAACAACAGCTTTAAACGAGCAAGAGTTTGGTCGTGCAAAAAACCTTGGCTCCGGCGACGTAGACGCTAGTCAATTTTTAAGCACCCACGAAGGTAGCGAAGCATTGTCCCTGGCGAAAGGTTTGACGATCGCTAGTGGTAGGGACGGGTTTGAGATCCAAGGATCCAAGGGAACTTACATGCTACAGATCCAGCCGGCTGATGGAGGACTCGGAACGGAGAATTCGGATGGCAGCATAAGGCACGATCAGGTATTGTCTAATGGACTGTTGCAGGACATATTGGCTGCTATTGAGCAGCCGGAACGTGGCCACGTGCAGCTTCAAGGTCTACCAGAGGCGCAGTCTTTGCAGCACGTGTACAGCGACCTGCCGCATAGTTTAGGCACCGATGTACCCAAGGGACATTACATCACTGTGGACGATGACACAGCAAAGACAAATGTTAAGGATTTGGTTGGACACGCTGAGGATAGGAACGAGGTTCAGCTTAACGACGCAGATCCTGCTAAGAAAGAAGGAGTTGCCTTCTTCTTCAACAATCAGTACGGTGACTCGAAAAAGGAGACGAGGTCAGTTGTGAAAAGTGAGACTGTGGTTACCGCTTCGTCTAATGAGGGTAAAACTGTTGGCAAGGAAAAGTCTTCATAAATCGTTCCGCGTGTTTGTGGACACTGTTTGAGACTATGTTGATAATGTATGATAATTTATGCAACGAAAGACTTTCGTTTTTTATTGCTATCATTGAAGTATGCGTAGGATAAGTGTATCGAGGTTTCCTTCGAACGTATTGTGGAAACTATTATTTATGGTTACTTACGTGAGCGGTGCTGATAATTAAGGATTATTTAATGTGTACGTTGGTCTTGAAAAGAGATTTATACTGGATTGGCACAGAAATTATTGCAATTTTGAAGTAGGAACTCAGAGGAGTGTATTTCGGGTTAGAGTATTCTTTATTAATTATTAGAGCAGTTCCTGGTTTTTTATTGTCCATTTTGAATGAATATAATGAAATCGCTAGAATAATCTCCATTCTCAATCTTTATTTCGATAGCCTCAAATGAACAACACTATAAAATAAAAACAAAATCATTAATATCAATCAGTAAACTAATTTGTTTTGTTCAAAATTTCATATTATATAACGGAAACGTAAATAGTAATTAAAACTACATAAACTGCAATTATTTCCGCATCAATGCAGATAAAACCTCATACGGAATCTGAAAATGATTCAAATTCCACTGCAGAAGTGCGCCGAAACTGAGAAAAGGAGACAACTGCGTATCTATTATACTTTCCTACAGCTATGAAGCTCGGCTAGTCGGTAAATTATCTCTGATCGTGAAGCAAAACGTCCGGTTCACGACGGAACTGCGCTTCTGAGAAAAGTATCAAACAGATTTCACATTCTCGAGAGGCACGTCTCTTCTGTATCCGTCATCGAATCTTCATTACGACGCGCGAAGTGTCGAAAAGTCCTCATTAAGTGCTCTTCGATTCACAATGGGAATGAGCAATCCGCTTGTGCCTTTCTTGTTCGGGAGCCCTTCAAGTTTCGCGCGAACGAAAGCGAGTGAAAGCATCGGGGGATCATCCTCTATGGGTCGTTGAATCGTTCTCGCACGAGACAAACGCGAGTGTCTATGGACGCGGCGAAGCGAGAAGTGCAACCCGCGAGCGGATTTTGCCTATCGCATTTAGGTCATTCGGTTACGAACAACGTTGCTCCACGCGGAATACAAGCGGGGAACGAGCAACTTTCATCGGTCGTTTGAGGTGCGGTCGAAATGATCGGCCGTTCCAAAGTTTCGTGTCTTTAACCCCATGCCGAGGTGAAAGTTCAGAAGCTCGTTCAACCGCTTTAGGTAATGACGCGCTTGCCTTTCACGGGAATCTGGTTCCGAGTGAAACGCATTGCCCGATCCCCGCGACCGTTTAGACGCAATACACACAGTTTTGCATACCTTTGTGACAGTAACAGCCCAGGTCTGCGTCCATCTAGTCCATTGTTTTCGATGGGATACCGCTATGTCAGCTATATACACCGGGAAGGACAATTTGTTAGATGAAACCCACAATATAGTCGCGCATGAAATTTAACGATCACTGCGAAAATAAACACGGCATTGAATCGGTCGCATTCTCGAACTCTCGTAAAGTGACTTAGCAGTTGCAACTAGACTATGGACGATCATGGAAATTCACGTTCCAATAGGCTAATTGAAGAGAAAAGGAATAAAACGGAAGGTCACTACCTCAATGAATAGTTTATCGTACTCTTTTAGCAAGTCTTATTGAAAATTGTGTTTCGTAGAAGTTTCTTCGGTAGAATTTATTGCACTTGCATTGAAATCTGCAGTTTGGTTTGGGCTAGTAATAGGTAAGGAACAATCCCTCAGGTTCGATATTCACAGATATCTTATGTTAATTGTTATTAATTTTCCTGGAAGTGTCCTTGTAGAGTGATTATAGTGGCAGACAAAAGAAGTTAAAGACCCAGATGATTAAAGAAAAAATACTTTCTTCTAAAACAGCAGCATTTTTGAATTATTGTATCTACGTAGTAGCCAAGCAAGTAGAGTTCGGCCAAAATTCCAATCACGACAGCTAAAGAATTCATTTGCATTTCAGAATCAGAACAAAGTATTGACTGTGTATTAAAGAATAATTATAAGCACCGAATAACTATAAAAAAAAAACTATAAAGTCATATGATAATGTACTAAAATGCTTGCAACAATCCTGACGAAAAAGATAATTTTCATATTCCGAACATTCTGAAGTAGCAAACATTCATCTTCAGTGAAATGTTTCACATGAGTATTCAAATTACGCAAAGACGACAGCTGTCGTCAAAAGATACGCACATCGTAATCAATAAGAATATTCGCAAGTTCTTCAAATAGAAAAGTAACTTATTAGATTATTCGATCGAATACTTCTTGTCAGAAGCAATATTACTGAAACCATTAGAGTAGTCTGGCGAGCGCAGTCAGACCGCGTCTTTACAAATGAAAGCATTTAAAAATATAAGCATCCAAAGATACACGGGCTACCCTTGTATGGGGGAGCAATAAACCCGCGCCGCCTGACACGTTGATAACCGACGCGATCACAAGCTGAAATATAACCGGGCGGAGATATAGGTAATAAAATGTTAACGCGTTCGCATTCGCGTCTGCACGGTCATCGACGCGGAGCGTTACAGTCACCTGCGTATCATTTCGCGCATGCATTTCGCATTCGGAGTAATCTTCAACTTCTTGCACTTTTATAGCGTTGCCTGGCAAATGGTTATGCATAACTTGGTATATTGCAGATACGTAAAATAAGTGAAGCGTACAAGCTTAAGAGATGCTCATTGTTAAGAAATACGCAGTAACAGTGCTGCCAAGCCATAAAACACATCGACTCGCTCCTATCTCGCAGAAATTCTCACCCCACTCCTTTTCCCCCCTCCCCGCTCCTTCACCGTCCATCACCCCTGTTCCTTCGCCTACCTTTTTTTATGGATTTATTTATTATTTCATACGCATAATCTTGTGCGACAGAATGCGCTGTTCGCAGGGAACAGGTGATCGACAATATCAATCGTTGAACTTAGCGCGTCGATTGTGTACTTCATTTTTTATATGTGTGCAACGTCGCGTGGAGGATGTAAATATACGATTTATTTGTAAATATAAAGGTATTTTTATTTCTCCTTTGACGCGGAAATCTGTTTTTGCAAGTTTCCTCCGTAACTAGTTTTTCATTTCGCGACAAGAGCTGTGGGGTAAGTTTTTAGGGTATGTTACACCTGGTGTTTAGGATGTATCAGAGGTTTAGTTCATTATGTAGGGTAAGTTGACGAGAGGTGGCTCACATTTTTAAACAACTATTAGATTATAAATATCATTGATGTCTAATAAAAAGAAATTTATTTATGAAAGTAAATACATATAAGAAGAACAGTTAAATAAGTTGTTGTACAAGATTTAATTGATTACAAAAAACAATTGAAAATACAGACATTTGATTATTTGAATGACATCGGACCATGTCACCCGCAGAGTCATCTCATGTGGAATTACCCTCTGATGCAAATTCGTTGTCGACTAAAAACTAAAACTACCGAGCAGTTAAATTGACTTTATGAAATGTCTGTATAAAAACTTCAAAGGTGCATCTATTGAGACTTTAATTGATTTATAATTCAGTTTGCTAAATAATTTACTTCATAACTTCTGAAAAAACATCTGTTATCTTTTTAATAATTGGAAAAAAAGAAATCAGGAATGGCTTATTTTGATCCGTCTCGTTGTTTTAGTGTTAACCCTTTGAGTGCTATGGATGCATATATATGTTTTTCGATATTTTCGATCTCACACGTACCGTGGTGACAATTATAAGTGTATAAATTTAATATACGCGTCTCTTAGTATTATTGAATTTGCTGAAACTGAGGAATTACGGGTACAACTTAATTACTCCTTGTATGAATTAACACAGTTCACCGATTTTCAGACGGCAAATTAAACGAACGAATGTTTCGTTTACACGGAAAGTTTCGGCTGGAGTATGCAGCATTCAAAGGGTTAAGACTCAGGTGCTTGCTACTTCGTGCATCATCTGTCTTTTCGGTGCTGGCCCACTGGATTACCTTACATGGTCATCGTAACGTCGTTTGACTATATAAGGTTCGATCAATTTCCCGCTTGATTTTCTTTGTTACAGCGACGAATAACGACTCGTGGTTCTTCGAACGTTCGAAGTCCCTCGAATCGTCAGAGACTTAAATGTTCCATATGGATTTCGACGGACTGATCGTGTTGGACTTTCTTATTTGGCAGTATTGGATAGATAGTCCATAAACGTAATTAAGAATAATGTATTTATAATGAAAATGTTGTAGGATATTAGAATTTCAAGGTGTAAATGTGGGAATGATGCATAGATTACGGATGTTTATGCATTTTTGGGAAGTCTGAAAACTTCAAATTACACAGAACGCGCATGATAAGGAAAAATGCATAAAATACCCAAGGTATAGTGATTTTTACAATGCTTCCTAGGTAAAGCTATTGTCTATTGTAAATTATGTTTTTCCAATTACAACCTTAAAAATTTGAATTTGCATGAAGATCCACATTCTAATGTGGATAATGTGGATCTTCAGATCTAATATCTATAGATTTCATTTCAATTGAATAATATTTCTATGATATCCACTTATATTACAAATATATCGATTTTAGATACTTTTGTGGATTAGTGTATATTTCATTATGGCGTCGCTACATTTCTAGAAGTATTGGATAAATAAACATTGTACAACAGGTTGGTGCCAAGTTTCACATGATTGGCAAGTTTAGTGAAGAAATACCTGAGAGAACTTGTTAAACTTCGTGTTTAGTATTTTTCCTGTTGCAGAGTGTGTTGAATGAAATGATTGATTAATTAACACATATTTTTGGCAAATAAACTTTGAAAAATAACTGTTAGTACACATTGATCCTCAGTTGTATGTTCAATTAAAAGAACAGTAATTGGAAACGCAAACTTTTGTTTCATTAGCAATTATTTATTCATAAAAATACACATTTTTGTTTCTTATCAATTAGCATATCGAAAACTGAATTTGTGCAAACTTTCTCAGTTTGTCTAATTGCATTACATGAAATATTGAAAAATTAATTAATTCTGTTCAATAGATATGTTATAAATATACTATAAATATATTATACGTACATTTCAAATATTATTGAATAATTTCAAATGTTTTCATTTGATATATTGTGGAAAGCTTTGATCAGACGGTACACGGTCTATCTAAAATTGAGGTATCGCGCAACTGTTGAGCTTGTTTTCACACCCTGTAACTATTTCCTCGGCCCGCATTCATAAGCAAACGCCGAAAGCATTCGAATTCTATCAACACCGAGATCTCGAATTTGGAGGGAAAGGTTCAAAAGCTAGGTAACCACGGCTGTTAAACGTTGCCCCGCCGCAAAAGCCGCATACGCATGGACACCCGATAGCATTCCCAAGCATTTGGCGCCTCTGTTTATCTCGATTGCACCGTTTTCCGTTTACGTTGCCCGTTCCACTGCCCGTAATCTCAACTTTCAGCAACCAAGATTCGCGTTGCAAGCTTGCAACTACATTACTGGTCAAGGTTTTTCGGCGACGGTACCGAAATGACGGCAAAAGTGTTCGCTCCGTCCTAAATTTTCCATTCGAAGCTACAAGTGCGAGGAAAGATCAAGTCCAAAGGCTTTAAATCATTAATACTAAACATAATGTGACGGATCAAATGATCTGTATCAAAATATGATTTAAAATTTTGCGTTTTCCTTCGTCCATTTAACACTAGAGCTACCAAGTAGTCAAGTTGACTTCCTCCTATTCTTCTGGTGATATTATAAGAGTATGTTTATTAAGATTTTCATTGGCTTAAAAAATAGAAACTCGGAAAGAACATGATAGTAAGCTTTCATTTTTTGATTCCATTATTAATGACTTAGTATTCTGAATAAATAGAGAAATTCAGAGCAAAGAGATTTCAAGAGAAAATAGATAGCACAATGTGGTTGAACTATTAACCTCGATTAACTTCGTTCACAAGAGACGACTATCGCTCGTAGTCGTCAAATAATTCAACGCAGCGGAATAATAAAATTTAAAATTCAATATTCAATATTGTATAATGTATCAACCTATGAAACACAAAAATAAACTACTTTCGTCATTTATGCAAGATTGCTAGTTGCAAAAAATATCATCTATATTTCTTCAGAAAGTAGTGAACATTTAGAATGAAAAATATTATCGAGTGCAAAGGGTTAATAGCGAGGTCATATGTATTAACACTAAAACTACCGAGTAATGAAATTGACATTTTGAAATTTCTCTATAGAAATTCCAAGAGTGGAAGTATTGAGACTTTAATTGATGTACAATTCAGTTTACGTATTGTCAAATCAATTTCTTGAATAATTTCCCAGAGAAACATCTGTTATCTTTTTAATAATTGCAAAAAGAAGAAATCAGGAATGGGTTACTTTTACCCGTCCGGTAGTTTTAGTGTTAGGCCCAATGTAGTCACCCATTCTTCATCAACTTAATATTTTGTTATCAATTCTCATCGTGATCTAAGTTTCCGATCCACGCACAAATACAATGCATTGTCGTTTCTTTAGAAGGAACAGACAAGTATGGGTGGCCATCCAATTCGTAGCTACGATTCCGGCGCCATTCAGTGAAACGAAAACGCATGAGGAGAATTAGGCATCCTACGCTAAGTAGGATCACGGTTATGTAAATGAAATGCTATCGCGCCTGTTAAATTAGTGTAGATAGTTAGCGTAGCTGGCCCCCCTTGCTCGTTAAAATCGATTCTCGCGCGCTTTCTATCGGGACCGGCGGCTCCCTTTCCGCTTTTCGTTCATACGCTTCTTTCTCTACCCTTCGGCTACTCTGGGATCGTACGAGTTTCTTCGTTTCCTCCATTATTCCGTTGTTCGCGCGGCAGACGACGACGCGATCATAAGGCTCCCTTTGCAAACTGAAACCTCGACTAAAACTATGGGAATGTTCGCACGTTTTTCGGTTATAAAGAGACCCGAGCATGCACAGTAACACGAAGATTTCCGCTCGGTTAATTTGCCCCAGGGACGCGTTAATTGTCCGTTCTCCTGATTTCAACGCCTTCCGATGCCAGCTAGTTAAGTAGCACCGTTAATAAACATACGCTGCGTCGAGATAACATCAGTTTCTTGCTCGATTTTCTTTTTCGTTTGTTTGTTTCGGTATCTGTTCACCTTCTACCTGCTAAATTCGTTACATAATAAAACTGTGATAAGAAATTTGCTGTCGAATAAATATACTTAGAATTAATTTGAAATTTGTCCAAGTATAGCCTCAATCTAACGAATATGTAAAATGCGTAAGATAGTATATGTTTGAAGTAATTTAAACAAAAGACTTTTCATTATTTCCTGATAACAAACTCAGTCATGAATGAAATGAAAATTATTTCAAATATAAGAAGGTAAGAACCAATGAAGCGTTTTAACGATAAAGTAGTAAAAAATTCAAAAAGTGAAGTGTATCGATTTGGCAAGTAAACGATTCGTTTTGTCGTATAGTTTCTTTTGCGATCTTCGTTTACGCGAATTAGCCAATAAAGAAAGCTGTCGAAAAAACGAGGCGTTAACGTTGATAGAAAGTGAACGTCTCCCTTTGCCACACTTGCTCCTTCAGAACGTAGGATACGTGAAGGAACATCGTCTGAGAACGTACTTCGCGAACGAAGTTAACAGCGAAGAAGACAAATGCCGTAATGACCACTGGGCCTCGAACAACGGCGGAAATAAATTTCGTTACTCGTCGAGTCTCGATGGAGCCTAATGACTTCCTTCCGGTGTAGCTTTAATCGAGAGCCGTATCACGCGGGTTTTCGGTTGTTCGGGGAGAGCCGGTGACGAGGGGGGATTGCCAGAGATCTCGAAGGAGGTGTTCCAGAGGTAGCCAGGGGGAACGTATGCATTTCTCGCGGAGCTCGGAAGTGCTTTATTTCCATAGTGCGCCCGTATCCGTACACACCGACAGTCATACTGATCTCTGGAGGCAAGTTGTTGCCTCCTGGGTGGTATATACAGAATATAAGGCGGCTTGACAGAGAGAGAGTCTCGGGCGTATCGTTGGCTGGTATGCTTGGCGCAGCTCTTTCGCCGCGGGCGAAATTGTCTTTCTTTCGCAATGCTGAATAGTTGCTAAAAGTAAAATCTAAGAAAATAATAAGTCACCGGCTTACTGCAGTTGAACGTCTATAAGTCGAGTCGTGAAAGAAAGCATACGGTTTTTTTCGAGTTACAGAAGATTCGATTATAAGTTAAAGGTAGGGAGGTTTTTTTAAGGTTTTGAGTATATGTAAATGTGCATTTTGATTTGTAGAGATTGACGTTCTTTTGAATTTGAGTTGTAGAGGTAAAATTGGTATTAAACGAGAGGAAAATGATTCAAGGTAATTGTCTTTCTTTCGTAATGTTGGATAATTGCTAAAGAAAAAAATAATAAGTCATTCGTGGCTTACTGCAGTCGAAGTTTGCACTCATCTAGATATAGAGTAAAAGCGGTTTAATAAATGAAAATTCGATTTATAGAGGTTTTTTTACGGTTCTGATTTATATGCAAATGCGACTTGTATAGATTCAGTTTATCACGAATTAGAAAAAGTTTTATTTTATTGATATACAATTTAATTTAACATAATTACCCAAGTACTAACATGAATTTTTACTTGGTATATTATATTATTTTGCTGATTTTTTAAGATTGAAAGTAATCTCTGTTTTTTTTATAGATACAGTATATTCTTTTACATGCAACGTACGTACTTACCTATTGCATAAAAGCAGAATTGGGTGTAATTTCGAGAAGAACATTTGTATTACTGTGGCTAGATATTCGTTTTACAACCAAGATATTTTGTAAACAGTTTCACATTCGAGAAGATATATCCAGAATAGAAAAAAACAGGAAATAAAATTTTTGCATTCGTGGTTTCCTTTTTAAAAATGTTGAGGTTGAATATTTGAGGGTTACATATGCACATGTATCGCTTGATTGAATGTGAATGGTATAAACGGCAGGAAATTTTCTTGTACGAAAAGATGAGTACGAAATGTAGGAAATGATTTTTTCTCATTTGATATCTCGCTCTCAGGAAAACTCAGACTGAAAATATGTCGAGTACGCTTGCATGCAGCTAACAGCCAATTCTCGATTTTTTCGAAAATGAAATTTCAAATAAACAAAAATTTAGACCGTGAACAAGATTTGTCCAAAATTGACGAAGAAAAAGAAAAAAAAGTCATTCCACGTTTTCGATGTATTTTTATGTTGTTAACATTTTCCTACATTTGCCAGATTATTCGTCACCTGGTAGTGCTAGCACTGACGCTTTCAATTTAATCAAATGTTTTTCAGTTATTTATATTGCACGTGTTCACACTATGAGTCCCAGCCTAATCTCAATTTAATTTCACTATATCTACGTCAAAAACAAAAAATAAGGACAGAATTTTGAGCGGGCCAAGAGCGGATTAATAGTCTATCGGATTTGAAGGCAGTAAAATTTTAATGCACACAAAAACGTTTTAAAATATCAAATTGCTAAAACATTTATTAACAATGCTACACAGTCATATATTTATATTCAACCGTAATCTTCCTTATCTCATTCCCAGTGTCAAATTACATGTAAATAAACAATCCCATCAAACTGGTAAAAAATGAAATGTACTACATTATTCCCCAATCGATAACAATAAAAAGAACATCTCCTTACAACATGAAACCGTATGAAAACACACGAATAATCACTCGTGTTCATTACACTTTCTCTCGCGCAGCAAACTTCATTAGCAGCGAGCGAATTCGTTCGCGACGAAACCGTCGATGGCAAGATATATACTTACATTCCGCGCCGGTTACAATTCCTCACGGAAACGGCGTCGCGCGTTCACAGTTCTGGCACCCTTTACCGGGGGAACAGATACAACAATTCTCGGGAAGATCGTGAGAATTCATAGACGTCAGGCGGGATATTATTCCGCTTGATCGATCGACAGTACAACAGGGTTAATCGGAAAATCTCTGTACAAAATCCGGCCCCAAGGGGGAGAACGACGGCTACGGGCCTGTCGGAGTACACGCCGCGTAACAACAGAAGGGAAAAATGACAGACGACGTTAGAAAAGAGCGAGAGAAACGCGCGAAGACGAAGAGGATGAGTGACGAGGAGGTTGAGGGAATGATAGAAAGAAACACTAGGAGGAAGGACAGAAAAGGAAAACCGTGGTTCCCAGCTGAAATATAGAAAAACTATGAAATGGGGGAGGAAAGAAAGAAAAAATAGGAAAAGGGAAAGAAGGGAAAGCTACGGAATGGGGAGGAAGGAAAGGGAAGCTGGGAAAAGGGAAAGAAAAAATTGGGAGATGGAGAGAAAGGGAAAAGCGTAGTTCCCAACTGAAATACGGAAAAACTATGGAGTGGGGGGAAAGAATGAGTCTAACAGGAATTCCATAAAAATCGGTGAAATATGCATAGTACCGCGGAACGTGAAGGAGCATCGCGACATCGTCGAGTGTCCCCGGGGAAACGGGAATCCCGGCACGAAGAAGAAAACGAATTGCAAACGACGGAAAAGGAACGGGATGGAGGGAATACTGGCGGAGGACGAAGGGTGCCAGTAAGAGTGAAGGAAGAAGATGCAGTATGAGCGGCTGAAACGAGGTTGTACGAGGAGATTTCGGAGGGGGTGGCGGCGTACAACAGATAAAGGAAAGAAGGTCGGAGAGCGAACATTCGGAACGTCTTCTCGAACGAAATCTAATTTCGGTCCTACAGCGAAACTAAGCTATTTTCTTCGCTACATGCACAAGCAACACCGCGCGCAAGTGGTTCCGCCGGTGTTTTTCACTTCTCACCCTTCCATCCCCCTCTTCGCCTGACTCCTTTATCATCGAACGGCTGAAGTTATGATGGAGCACGTTTGGAAGGGCTCAGTTTTTGTTGTTTGTATTCAGTTGATTAACCAACACTCGATTTAGGGAACGAGTCACTTTGACTTGTACTGAATTTTATGAATATTAGTTGGTAAATGTTTCGGTCCATTTTGATTGATGCAGTTATGCTAATGTTTACTCTAATTGTCTAATTTTAAACTAGTAATTTTTAAGATTTGCATGAATGAATATTAAGTTTCTTAAAAATAATAGAGCGAAGTGTGCAGTAAATGTTCGTAAATCTAGTGTTAATGTATTAATGACTTAAATGAGTTCGGTTATGAGTATGAATATCTTTCATGTTTGAAAATTTAGTTATGACTTATTGTAGATGTGAATAGTTGAATATGCAGATACTTGTGTTTCAATTTGAAAATTATATTGTCAGTTTACTATACTTATTTGCTAAGTCTTTAGCTGAGTGAAGTGAACGTGTAATCGAGGGAAAAGAAATGTAAATTTAAGAAGAGATAGTTATAGGTGAAACGTATGATAACTACATACTCAAGTATTAAAGTTATTATAGATAAGTGAAATGAAATAATAAAGCTGTAATTATAGTGTAATATATTGTGAAGGATTTTCTTTCTTTTAAACTTTAAACCGTGTGCTCTTGCGATAAAACATTTTTGTATATGTATAAATATTGTACCGTGCACATTGGACAGTTTTCAGGTAAATCCGACCACAGATGAAAGGTTAATGACTGACCACGATAAAAATTTAGAACTTTTGTTCCATGTTGTAAAAGTTGTATTTATGGAGCTCCGTTTTTACAGAGAAACATACACGACAAAGTTAAAAATGGCGTTGTAAATATCTTACAAAAAGAAAAAAATTCAAAGAAACATTAAACAACTTATCTTTTTATGTTCTTATTGTAATAATTTTTATCATCGTACATGCTCAAATCCCAGATAATTATTACTACCAAAATAAGTACAAATATTTAAACTTTGAAGGTTATGTTTATTATTGCAAAATTTATTATGCAAAATCTAAAAAATGTTTTATACATCAATAACAGTAAATATATTTATTTCTTAGGAAACTAATAAAACTATAATCACTTCACATCTGTCATGTAATATTTATTTAATTTTATTATTAAGAAAAATTGTAGTTGTATATTAGAGATAAATACTTTAATTTCAAGATAAGATTGAAAACAACGAGATCTCATGTACACAATCTGTATCAGCCTTCAACTTTCAAATGACAAAGTAATTATGACTTATGAAATGCAGAATGTGTATCGAATTCCCACTAAAACGGGCGTCTCACAAACTCGACGAGTTTTTAAAAATGAAACAATTTTTTAATCGAGACAATATTTGTTCGAGAGTGTTTCATCGTGACTTTTCGAACAATGACGGAACGGAACTTTCGCGATTGATTGAAACTGACCGATCGATTGGCGTAGACTGTCCGAACAATGAATGAAGACTCTGTTTTCGGAACGATTTATATAGGCTGCGCGAAAGTCCGATGAGGATTGATATGTTTTATTTTTTTCTGCTTTCCTTCGGAATTAATATCCTCGAAATTTCTTCAAACATGATTGCCTAGCTGTTGAACGAAAATGGATATTTTCAGATTTCGTTGGTATGTGGTAATACAACAAACTTCCTCAGGAGGAAGTTCATGTAAAAGTTAATTAAAAACGATAGTGAAACTTTATCCCGAACGAACCAAATATAGAAGTACCTCCGTGACGGTAAAATTTTATGGTCATATTGTTCAACGAGTCAGCAGTAGGAGTCGACTGTTTCAGAACTCCATTCTGCCTCATGAATCGTATTGACCGTAAACACATATATTCAAATATTGGTGTGTATTGTCTATGGATGCGGATCTCAAAATATTTCTAAATATTATTATTACAATTTTTCTATATGCCATCTAGAAATACCTTGAGAAATATGCATTTTTGAAGATATTTGTTAAGGTTGAGGCAGTTTTCTTAGAAAAGAAAAGTAACTTTAAACTTGTTTTTATGTTACTATAAAGTGTAGTTCCTTATACACAATAAGCAGAAACTCATATTCTATGTGAATCAATATGTAAGAATTAATTCTATATACAAGTCGAGATTCTATTAATACTGGAAGATGTAGAAGAAAATATTAGATTAAGTTTTCATGGCTTCTTTCTCTGAAAAAGTAACTTAGGATGCACTATGCGCATGTTAATAGCTGGTGTAATAAAAAGCAAATGATTCTATACTAGAAAAATTAGTCAAAAATATAAAATAAATATTTTTTTTAAAACCGAGGCCTCAACAAATATTTTTTTCTACATTTTTACGTTATTTTCGTATTCTCATACTATTTATTACTTATTGCAATGAGATTTACATTCATGTTTTGTGAATTGTTTCAAAATTAAGACAAAACAATTTGAACTTCAATTGAAAAAAATCTGGTGTCAACAATTTCAAATTGCACACAATACGATAATAATACAATGCAATAGTAAATTGAATAAGTCTCCTAAATTCAAAATTATTTGCCAACATCTGAAAATTAAAAATTTGTGAAACTGACAGTTTCCATGGCACATGTTATGTTCAAAGTGTCTGACTTCTGCGTATCGGTCCAGACAATATTACCACATTGTAGAGTAGCCTAATCCAAATCACTAGACTGTGAACTGCCCTTCTGCAACATTTCGCACCCCGGGTGACGTTTAGCTCTTCTATTATTCGCGCTAAGGGCTGGATGATGATGCCAAACGCCGACATTGTTCTCAGGGACAAGGAACAGCGGAAGTGCGTTGTGTTGGGCTGGAAGTGAAAGGGAAAGGTCGGGGGATGCATTGCGCTAATGGCTGATTTCGCAATGTGCAATTAGGAAGAGCGATTTCGCTTGAATTACTCCTTCCTTCGTATGGTATCTGACATACGAAAACATATGAGTAAGTAGACTGCAGATTTTTATGCATATATGGGAAATTTAAAAGCGTAAAATTGCACAGAATCCACGTATTGCTTTATTAATAAATTAAAGTCTACTTAAAAATTTTTAATTAAATACCTTATTTATAAATTTAAATTCAACCTACTTAAATTGTATATGTATTCAACGTAATTTTTCATATATAAGTGATACATGTGAATGATGTTTAGTAGATAATTTTCTACTTTCATTTCACGTGAAGAGATATGTCATGAATTATAAAATCAATTCTTTCGAAATATTTGGAGCACTTTATTGTATTATAGAAATAACAATGAAGAATTATTTTTGCGATGAAAGAATTCCGATAAAACAATATTTACGGTAGAAATAAAAATGCTTATTTGCCAATATGAAATCTAGCGTCACTTGCATTTATTTGAAGTGAAAAATTTGTAATGATTGCATCTGTTCATAAGTTTATGAATTTTAAAGATCGTAATATATCGGGGCAAATTATTGATTTTAAATTTAGGCATATTGATTTTAAAAGTTACTTAATTAATCGGTACTATTATAAATAAATAATATTTAAATAACTTCAAAGGAGTAATTTAACAAAAAATGCATTTAAAACCTTGACTGGAGATAAAAGATACATCTGTATTTAACATGTTATTGAAACTATCTATAACTATGTTAATTTTTCAAATTTCGTTCCAAAATTTACAAGTTATATTCTTAACAAATGTAAGTATTAAATTATGAAACAAAATATTCACTTTTGCTCACCTATCTTAGAAGGTGACCATCTTAAAAATAACTTACTGTAAATTGCACATGCACGTACCAGACATTTAATTGCATTTTTTCCAAGCTGAAGCTTTATATTAATAAATCATATTTCACATAAATTATTTGCTTCGCGTATGAAATCACCATCTTCTCGGTCACGCGATTTAAAATAACACATTATTTTAAGATCCGCTGGAAATTTATTCAAGCCTGTAATCTACAATTTAATTAAACATCCTCCTTTCTCAACTTTTCCGGGGAAACAGAAAGGAAAACAAGAAACGCTTCACAAGGTATGTGTGCCACAGAATTTCCATGGGGCCATTGGGAACAGGGGAATGTACTAAACTAGCCAAGGTATCTTCATGTGGTGGTGGCAGAAAGCGCAAGGATTTCTGGTCCTGCCCTCATAATTAAGCTGGCGCTGGTTTTTGATGGCCACTAAAAATGTCGCGGAGGGTTGAATGGTTAAGGAGTTTCGGTGAAACCAAGGGACGTCGGCTTCGAGCGGGTTCCCGGGGAGGAACGATGCGAGGGTGTTCGAGACGGAGGGTGAGTTTCGACTCGAACGTTGGCGAGAGAGAGAACGAACAACCGAGGAGCAAGGGAGAGGAACAGAAACCCTTATGCTCTGATATTAGCAATACCTAGTCTCGTAAACTCGACTGTTCGGCAATTCGAATCACTTTACAAACTCTCTCTTTCTCTTTGTCTCTAATATTTTCTCTCTCTCCCCCTCCCCCCCCCCCTCTACCCTCTCTCTTTCTCATATTTTATCTCACATTCTCCCTCATTTTCTCTCTCACACTGTCATACATTCTCATTCTCTTCCTCATTTCCACCCTTATACTTTGCTTCATATTTTCTCTCATTCTTCCCTGCATTCTCTTTCTTACTTTCATTTTCTCTTATTCTCTTTTATCCTTACTCATTTTCCCTTGAGTCGAAACAGAGAAAGAGAAGGAGTTAAGGGAGGAGCCAGGAAAAGGGTACACTGGAGGAAGGGACAGGAAGGTGAAATACTAGCGAGGGCAGTGATTTTAATGCGGGTGGTTCTTAAATTTAACGTCACTTTCCCATCTTCGCCGGAGCTGGCTCCACGGCGCGGAGCGGCGACCAGCATCGCTTCCTCGTGGACGTGACGCGGAACGCAGGATTAAATCGTACCGAAGTAAACCTGTACCAAGGTTTCCACGGTGTTAATTCGGTTATGCGGGCTAGACCGGCGACGGAACAGTCAGCCTTTCTACCGTGAAACGTTTCGAGCATTACTGTTAACTGTTCCGAAAAGTTGTTCTACGTAGCTCCGCGAGATAATGCTTGAAGGGGATTAACTGTTTGCTCATTCTGAAGAATCGATTTCGTTTATATGTTTTCGTGGATTGATACTCTAAAAGTGTTATAGTAATAAGTTGAATATAATAATTTAAAAACTCAATGAAGTTATATTTTGTCTTAAAGAATTACAGTATTTTATAATTAAGATGAATTATCTTAAGTAATTTATGGACTTTAATTTATATTTTATTACGGAATAATTGCAAAATTAAAAGGAAGCAGTTTTCTATACTTGTTATATTTCTGAAAAAGTGTACTTAACATGTTTTGTTATTGTTACATAGCATTTTTATAATAGTTATAATAAAATGTTTATGTGATTGCTCTCATTAATCTTCACTCCACAGAAATTAATTAGTATAAATATTCAAGACAGCATTCCAATAGTATAAAGTGAACACTTTATACCATCCAATAATAATACATTATTTTTTATCATTGTTAAGCCCCTATATTATACTATACTTTTTCATCTGTAGCACCATTTTATCTTCACTGTAAGACAGTCCAATGGCTCCATCTGTAGCTTCTTATGAGTACTGGTGTATCAAGTATTTTCATTTCACGCAACAGAGGTGTTCACTTTTTTCTTATCAATTAATATAAGCTTCAACTCTTCAATTAATTAACATTTTTGTGACAATTTTATTTTAATAGATTATCAGGCATGTCAGCGAAATACTTACTGTTAGCTACCAAATACACTTTTTAATTTTAAGAAATTTGAATAGTTGTGGGTAATAAATCGTTGATTGAATAAACAACGCAGAATGACACGTATTTACTTAAATAGTACGTATTTAATAAATACTAGATAATTTCGCTTTCATTTTCATACCACAACCTGGGCAATTCAGAAAGTATCAAGAATTAAAATCTTTAAAAAGATACCATATTTTTTTATTCTGCATTAATTCTTTTGAAATCCGTTAAAATTAAATAATTATCAATATACCCATACAAATTTCATTTTTAGATAAAAGGCACACATACACACACACACACACACACACAAAACAAATGAAAGAATCTTAATTCAACCAGAATTATAAATCTCGACTACCTTAGCTAATTAGTTTAACGACTTTTGGCCGATACATAACGTCGATACCAAGAGCATTAAGTTAAACTTGTTATTTCCAATAACGATTAATCTCTCTGGCAGGATAATTGAACAAATGGTAGGAAAAGGGAGGTCAGCGGAAGTTGCGAGAATATGTAGAACTCTTTATTGCATCATGTCTCTCTGATTTAATAAGTTCATTACCTAATGAACAGGTGTACGAAGTAACTTCCTATTCCAGCATCCGCGAGCCCCGTCGCACCGGCCGTCCTTCGATAATCAATACTTTTAATTATCGCGTTTTTATGAATTCTACTATAATTTCGTTCAGTTTCGATATGAAATCGATAATAACGTTTGTTTATGCCGGACTAATTTTCTCACCTTTAATTGATACAACGGAAATTCATTTATCGGACCATATTTACGACTTTTTTTACATTATCGTTGATTACCTTGCTGGGCATCATTGGCTCGATTATTAGTAGGAATTCTCGCTTGAGAAATATTAGTCAGCTGGAATAATGAATACGTCTGTTTTAGACGTTCTTTCAAGGGCACTTTTTTAATCTTTTTTTGAAAATTGGAAAATGACTTTCAAATAACGTTTGTTAATTTTACTTAGTATTTAGACTTTAAGAGTTTAAGATTCTGTAGTGCGAAAGTTGACTTGAATGTTTTCACTAGAATTTTAAGTATTTTACTTATTATTATAGAATTTCTAAGTATCTTTAAAATACTTTGAAATAAAAAAGTCTCTACTGCACGAACACTTTATTTGTTAATGTTGTTACTTTTCATATAATTCCTTTTTCCTTTGGTATTTCTTGAAACGTATTCCATTAACTATTCTAAGTTCGGATAAGTTAATTGTTAACAATTTGTACAAAATATGGGAACGTACTTCAATAAGTAGGCTTTGCTACCGAAAAATTATTCGCGAAGTAGTTAGGGTTGCGCAGAAGTTCGGGGCTGAGCGCAAAATATGTAAAACGGGTGAGAACATTTTAAGCCTTTAATCTCTTGAGACAAAGAAAGCGAAAAACGTTGAGCGTAGCCACGGCTTTAGCTCCTTTCCTCCTTTCCTTTCCCCGGCCGTACAGTTCTTTTTTTCCTCCCTCGTCGGTCCATAGTGCAATTGCCATGAATTAGTGGAACGAGATAACAAAGAAAGAATTAAGATTCGTACATACCAGCATGGTTGGTCTGAGTTACGCGTGTTAATGTATGCACCCTCTATTTTTTTCTTTTTAACTCAAATTCATCCCCGCTAATGGTCACCGAAACTTTTCGATTACTCTTAACTGCAAGAGAATTCTTTACAGCGACATTTATCTGTCATTTGTTATGGTTGTTGAGAAATTTTCAAATAACAACAATGGCAATATTTTCATGGAAATATAATTGGGGGATAAAAGATATGCACTATAAAATTGTGAAACAACTATTTTTTAATCGTAAACCATTCTTACTATTTCTTATATTTATTGTGTGTACAATTAATTTTATATTTACATATTATAAATTTTATATATTAATATTACTTAGCAGTTAAGAGTATTTCTTAATTTTTTCGTTCCTCCGACTACATTTATTTCCCTAACTTAGACCAAATCTAATCACAATATCTTGAATGCCTACAGAGTTATTCGTGAGTGCAATTTCTTAAGATTCATACTGTGCATACGATAAATTCATTTACTTCTATTGGTTATTTTGAAACGTTACGATTAAATCCTAAATTTACAATCACCTACTCAAAATATGCTAAACTCGTTTAAACAGGCATTTAGTTTTCTCTATCAATGGTACACCTCCATTAAGGTCAAAATAATATAAATGAATTAAAATACATGAAAATCTCTATCCTATTTTGATCCAACAAGTGTTCGTAATTTCCAATTACACAAAACTCTTCATTACCATTTGTCACAGGAATTACAGTACCCTTCACCTTCCAAGTACATTTCTTTCCAAAACTCAATAAAACAGATGAAACGGCCAAGAAAATTATTGCGAAACATCAATCGCCCACAAAATCACATGGCCAGTTGCATCCCCAACAGTCTCGCAAAAGCCACGAGCCTCTTGTCCGTTTTATTTTCATAATACCCATCCGTAACCGTTCCTCCTTCCGCGCTAGTCGAACTCGGACCGAGCGTTCCCTATCTCGTTCCTCTCCGCCGTCCCTCGTTTCTCTCTGTTACACACTTTCTTCTCCCGCCTCGCGGTTCTCGACCCCTCTTCCGCCCCAGTCAGACAACCCTCTTTCCCTCTCTTTTCCCGGGAAGCGTTAATTAACCCGCGCGAGCTGGCATCAAATAAATTTCGGTTAGAACGTGAGAAGCAACAAATCTGAGTCAGGTGGTGTCAACTACGGCGAATGTGAGCCACCTCTTACTTGAGTTACTTTAGCGCCGACGCTTTTGTGGCTGGCACGGGTATTATGGCGAGGACTCTCACACACGTAAGTGCACGCATAGAGGATATATATATTCTATATAGAAAAGGGCCGAGCGGAATGGTAAAGGAGAGACCGGCGGGGGCGAGGGGTTTAGGGCACGAGAAAGAAAGTATTATGCGAGAGAATCAGGTGGCTCGAAAGGGGGTTGGTGAGGCTGCGAGGGGGTCGGAGTAACAGAGCAGGAAGAAAAGGGACCTGAAGGGGGAGCGTAGCTACCAACAACGTCACCACATCTCCCGCGCGTCCTAATTAGAGAAATTTAAATTCATAGCCACCCCATGGCGCTGAACTTACCCCTCGCTCAGTCTCCTTCTCTCTTGTTCTTCTGTCAGCCTTGCTACCCTCCTATCCCTTTGCTCTGTTTCACCCGTCCCCACGGTTTCTTCTGCCGTCTTCGTCCGTTCCGGGCCGAGGCTCGATCTTTTCCTCTCTTATCTCTCCCCCAACACCTCTTTCGCTTCGGCTTTTATCCAACGTCCGAGCCCGAAGTGCGACGCACATTCCTTAACTAAAGCAATTACGATTCGCCTCCCTCGTGACTCGGCCGACTTACGCCAAAAGATAACGTCATTTTCCATCAGCCTTCTTTAGCAGCCGGCTACCATCTTGGGGCCTTTTCGGTTTCCACGGTGTTCGCCTAATCGCGCATGCTAGCGGAAACTTGGATGACGTGTCTCTCTTTCCCCCTGTCCCTCTCACTCTCTCTCTCTCTCTCTCTTTAGAGGAGTGATTTACCCTGTTCCGCGTGGAATGGTGGCGTTTGAATCGCTTGATCCGCTGGAGTTGATTAGTATTGATGTTCTTTCGCATGGTGACATTGTTGTAGATTTTATTGGCATTCTTTGTGATGTCTTCTATTGGAGGTGATCTTTTATTGGATGTTTGTTGAGGGAATATTGAAACTGGAGATTATGGGTTTGAATCTTTATTAAAGTGATATGTGTAGAAATCTGCGAAATGTATGTTAGTGTATTTAAATTGTAGATCAATGTTTTTTTAATGTCTGAATAATTATGCAGTTTTCTTACTGAGTAAATCATTTTAGTAATCTGATGTTACGCAGGGGAATACTTCACTTGAGAAGCTAGGTATTGTATTTATTGATTTCTATTTTAATTTTTGTTTATTGATAGCGTTGTATAATAATCATCGATGCGTTGAGTACATATTAATTCGGACTGATATTTCTGTAATATGTTTCTGAAACGTTTAAATAACAATTGAAATTTCTTTTTATCTCTTTGTTGCCCAATTCTCTTGGTAAATATTGTGTTTGTCAATTCATAAAATGAGATACATATTTCTTAATTATATTTTGGTATACCTGAAATGGGAACCTCCAAATGAAATTGCCATCCAAGTTGCGTAATACGATCTTATTGTTAGTTCTTTTTTATGATAAAGAATTATGATTTTATAATTGGATAAAATATCTTTACACGCGATATTGACTGATAATCGTTGATCGACGAAATCACGCGTGCGTGACAGCGGCCGCGTGAGTATTGAAATATTCCCAAGACTGTTAGATACACGGGCGATGCGAGGAAAGAAACGTTTAAGCCGGCAGAGCAATAACTCAGACAGTTTCTGATTCTAGTTTCCATTACATTTACTTTTCGCTTATACGCGGAAGCGAATTTTACGCTTTATACCCAGCCGTCGTGAATTCGCAGTGAGTAGACAAGATAAATAGTGAAGAAGACAAATAGTTCAACTTCTAACGTCGAATACATATTTCATCTTGTGCGAAGTCCACCATACAAGTCTGGCATACGGAAAGGCTTTACAATCATTTTTACACCGACTTTGCGCAAATTCTTTTAATAATTATTAAAATTATTATATACTAATTATTATATATAGCTGTTGTCTATTGTACATTATTTATAAGTGTCCAAAAATATTTAATGAAATGATAGTATGTTTAGATTAAAGGAAATTAACAAGCATAATAACATTTTTGACCTACTTAAGAAGATAAATCTAACAATATTATTTTATAGAATTGTCTTTCTTAATTTTCATTTTTCTGTAAAGTGAAGTGTTCTATAATTGGAAAATTAGCATAAAAAATCATCTATACGCTTCATTGATTCAAAGCTGTGCGTTAACCTTCGTTTATACAGTCGGAGAAGGGCTTAAGTTGTCGAATTCCTTGTATCCTGAGTCAATTTAGCAAGGATGAATTAACGACGAGAAGTGGGAATAGGGCGAATGAACTGGGTATTTCAGGGCGGAAATTCGTAGGGTAAGCCCCTGGGTGATCTCTAGAGTGGTCACTAATACTCTCTAAGAACGCCTAGTGGAAGCTGTGGAACGTTGTTTCCCATCAGTTTCTACTGCCTACTAACACTGAATGCATACCTTCTTGATTAGGATCCCTTCCAAAAGCCGATTTGCTTGCATCTGGAGATCCAGCCGATTCTATTGGCTAATGAAATAGTATCAATTGACTGTGATCTACGTACCCCTATTTGATATCGGTTACTTTGACTGGACACTGCTTCACCCAATAAGATGATTACGGTTCACTTGGTAACACCTTAATCGTGATATAATCATGCAGTTTTTAAAGTCATTTCGTTTTTATGTTTCAGATTGTAATAGTTCTATATATATATTTTAGTATAAATAATTTTCAAATATGAAATAAAATAATATGAACATTGTAAATGTATGTTTATTTCAGAAAATAAATATTTGCATGCACGAAATAGGTTGTTTAAAGTCTTCAGCGCAGACTTAATAAGGCAAATGATTAAATTAAATATAATAGTAATTTACAGTAAAAATTTACAATAATTTATTTATTTTACTTCATACATAGTAATATATGTTACGTAATAATTCTATGACTAAACAGATTTTATTTTTCATTTCACTACAAAATTAAATACCTGGTTAATGTTTAATATTTATACATACAATACTCATGGTAATAACAACAACATAAATACAGACAAACAGAATTTATATACTTGTTCCAAGTTTTTTCATGCGGTTCAATTATATTTACACAAATTTCCTTTTTCTGTGGAACTGAGTCATTTATGTGAAGCAATGAAATCTTCAATGTAAAAGAACTTTTTCAGGATATAAAATGTTTCAATTTAGTATTCTCTTTTAGAGGTTTTCAACGTATCGTGAAAGGTTTACCTCCCTCTATGGACATATTTTCAGCCGTGGGGTAGTTTTTTGCGAGTATTCTGGCTAAAAGCTAGTATAAATCATAAGATTACAGTCCCAAAAGAGACATTCATAATATCTGTGTTGCCTTAAGTTGAAGAGTTCGATAAAAAGAGTGCTCTTGACTTATTCAGTGTTTGTTAAATAAGGAATAAAACATCATATACTTATCGCGTTATTCATTTATTCCATAAATGTTTTATCCGATTTTTAAAAATTTTAACGTTGCTACGTGAATAAATATGTACGTATAATATACTCTTTAAATTGTTTCTTATGAACGAAGGTGTAGAAATAGTTAAAAAAATTACCATCAATTGGAAAAAGATTAGCTACATATCTCAAATTAACAATGTGAATGAAAGTGTACTTGGTTTATAAAAGAAAACAAGTTGTATTTCATATTTTTTATTCATGTTTTCATGAAAGATGATTTGTTTGTTAGTTGTACCATCATTTTAGGGACACCTTGTTTAAATTGGCAGGTCTCAATTACAATCGACTACATAACAGTAATTCTTTCAATTTTTTGTAATTATTAATCACTTAAACTGGAAATCCAAAAGATTACAGTAAATCCAATGCAATCATTACAGATATTCATTTTCATTTCAATTAAAGTCACATTCTAACCCTTTGCGAACGATTTTTTAAACCATTCAAAACCGTCTTTATAAAAAGCTATAATTACAACTCAAACTTCTATACTAAATAACTAAAGAAAAGAACTATGTCCCAATGTTTTATCATTTATGCCCAAAACATTTGTTCGCAACTCTATCCTAGACATTAACATTTCAACTGTCAAATAAACGCTCATTACAACACCTACGCAACCGAAATAGTTATCCTGAAAAAGCAGAAAATGGTGTCACCCGAATCCAGGTGATGCGGTAGACAAAGTTAAAGTCCAGCAACCTCAAATGTCATATAGTCCTCAAAGCGTGAATCACTAATCTCAGTACCTAATCGGACATCGTACTGCCTAAACTCTGAACCCGGATCGGTATTCTTTATTTATTCGCGAAGGCCGAGCCGGTCACGGATGATAGCGACATTGTACGGGTGGATACTCAAACGGAGGTTCGAAGCACGTTGCGCTTCTGGCGAACTGCGTCTAGCAGGTAGCGGCAGCGGTTTAGAGTGTTCATGCCCGAAGTTTCGAGGGAACTAGGCAGAGCGGCATCGTTGGCGCTGGTTAATTTGCATCCCTTAATGAGTCGCTCACGTAACGCCCTTATCTTTACACCCTGCCGTTCCCTTTTGCCGCGGCACCCTTTCCACCGAGCGATTCGATCCCCCCGTCCCCCGTCCGCGTGTCCTGGCAAAGTCTTCCCTTCTTTCGGCGAAACGAGCCGCCTGTCTTCCCTTCTTCACTGTTTTCTTGTCATTCGACCTTGTTATTTCTAAGTTGCGGCTCCCGTTCTTCTTCTTTTCTTCTTTTTTTTTTCTTCCTCCGACAACGTTCATTCGCCCGTGTTCCGTCTCACCCTTCCGGCAACCGACCCTTCGATCTCTCGAGGGTCGAAGATTTTCTTCCCGCATAAGAACACAGAGCTATGGCCAGAGGCGATTGACATCACGTATTCATTCGGAGCCAAGTGTTTATGGAGAGCGCTACCTTCTTTTTGACGGCCGCTGTCCCCGCGTGGACAACGCGCTCTCTCAAAACATTTAGAGGAAGACTTTTAATACCTTGCTGTTCGTGGTGCAGGATACGCTGAGAAGTATTCTTGTTTTGCGAGAGGGGGTTTGTACGTGAGTTCTATGGATATATTTAACACTAAAACTACCAGACGGGCTAAAATCCCATTACTGACGTCTTCTCTTTGCAATTATTAAGAAGATAATAGATGTTTCTCTGAGAAATTAGTGAAGACATTGGTTTAGCAATACGCACACTGAATTGTAAATCAATTGAAGTCTCGATAGATATACTCTTAGACTTTCTATAAAGAAATTTTAAGCAATCAATTTAACTATTCGGTAGTTTTAGTCGTAACGCATTGCGGACGATGATTTCTTCAAATATTGAAAATCCTTTCCGTAAGAAACTAAATTATACGCTAAACTTTTAAATACTATAACAGATAAAAACTGCAGATTGTTGTTTCGTTAATTAATTAAATTACTCTGACACTTTAATTAATTGAATTAATCTGACTTGCCGGTTTAGATATTAAAGTTCGATATCGCTAATATGAAGACGTTCGTTTTTAAAGGGTTAAAAGTAGAATTTTAATGCGTAATGTAATGCATAAACTTTATACTTTTATCATCAGACTTCTTTGAACGTTGTGTATCCGTGTAGCCTAGATTGTGAAAGTAATTTTCAATGCTCGATTTCGATATTTTAAATGTTTCTATGATATCTTGAGTTTTTTTAATAGTGATATCGATGAAGATCTTTATTTAAAACCTTGATGAAAATATTAACAGTACGAAACATCGCAAACCAAAATTGATACATTAAATTATTCACAGCATCATAGTATACTTTCATGGATCATATTACTTTAACACACAGTCATTGATAAATAAATCATCGAATCGCATACTAGTGTTTTATATCCTTCTTTAGTGGTACTATTAACTAAATTAATGTGAAGAATGTGCTAACACTGATCTTCTGTTTGTAATCACCAAGAAATTTCTATATTTATAATTATTTGCAATATAAATGTTAAAGAATTATGTTAAAGATTAAAAAATGAGTAAATACTTAGATAAATAAAATGTAATATAACTTATACGAAACATTCATTCTCTTACTTGAATCAAAATTTAATTTCTTATTTTCTGATGAAGAGTTTAATAATCTAAAGTACATAAACTTGTAACATTAATCTGGTTTCGTGTTACTGCTCGGTGTAACACAATAATGATTCAATATTATCGTGAGTAAACGCGATATTGATGTGAATCACTTCAGATCTATATTCATTTTAGATATCAGTGTGGCAAACTACTCTTGATTTTTATCGTTCCAGCCGTGTCGGGAAGGAAACGATCTCCCCCTACATCGCAAACGTTTCACCGTGTCCCAAGAAACAATTTTCCCGCCTCTTTCCACCTTACAACTCAGCCCGCCCCAAATTGATATCTTGTCGATAGACAAATGGTTATCGCGAGTTGTAGAACTGGAACGGTATTCACGAATTATGACGAGTAAAAAATTTATTTTATATCTTGAAATGTAACTTGCTTACTGTGTAATATTTAAATGCTAACATTGAAGATGTTTTAATATTTTATAATAAATATGTAAATATTGTAATTGAAAATATTGTAGTAAAATGAATATAGTAAAGTGACATTTGGGATCATATAAATAAACATTTTAAATTAGTAGATTTGATTGATAGATACAGTTTTTAATACTGTATATGTATACAATATTAACAAGACTATTTATGTTCAGATTATAGTTAAAGTTCTTGAATTAGTAGAATTTAGTAACTCAGAGAAGTGAAAATAGTTCTCAATGTTTTTAATAAAACAATTATAAAATATAAATACAATAAATTTGATCATTTTATTTACCTGTCCCCTTCTGCCCCAATCATTTAAAAAAAATTCCATTAACCAACACTGTTTTAACAATCAAACAATATCTTAGTGCTTCCCCAATTTCACTAATTCACATTAATTGTATTCCTTAGTGTATTGTGTCTGAAAAAAATGTAAACATCATACACAAATGTTCAAAATCTAAGATATTATATACAAAATAAATTAATTCAAATCGATATAAACCGTTAAGAAGATAATACCTATTCATGAAACCCGAGATTTATTGAACTCTTTGTACTCGAAAGTTTTTCACTAGAAACATTCAACGTTTTCTGATGAGATACAGACACTTTTTGAAGCTAACTTATTGAGAAATCATAAATAAATTAAAAAAACAAAGCTTAACATTATATATCTAACCTTACAACTTTGCTATATCAAATCGAGTGGTGATTGAAAGTCATCTTTTCGAGTGCAAATAATTAATAGGTTCAATAAATCGAATATTGAGACATCTATTTTGGCCTAACTGGTGTGCAGAAAACAACGCACTTACTTTTAGTTACCATTTAAAATGATCGTTGACGAAATGCGTCCTTCGCGAACTAGAATAGGAGAATTTTCTCTGAAAGGTAGTCGCAATGTCGAACTTCTGAGCACGGGATTCACGCTACCACATTGTGTCGAGCCTGCTATACCAAACAGCCGGCCGCCCTTTTCCGTACCACTCCTGCTCGGTTATTCTTGGTCGGATGGCTCGGAAAACGCGACGCGACGCGACGGAACGCGACGCATCTGTTGCCAAATTATTTTGCCCACGGGTCCGTGAAAAATTTCCCCTGGTGCTATTATTGTTCCGTTGCGCGTGAGAATCTAGTTATTTGCTCATTTCATTATTCCTCCTCGCGGCCCGCCCGGAAAATAGCCGGCGACGGCTTGCTAACTTGGTACCAAGACCATCAGAAGAATGACGCTAAACCGCTAAACAGTAACTCATTAGGGACGAGAATATTACGATTCGCTGATAATCGTTTAAGCGATGCTTACAAAGCATCGTTCAAATTCGTTTCGTAAGTTAGTATTGTAACGACACACTTTGAATATTTGGAATATGTTCTTTGATTTATTTCCGCTTTGAAAGTCATGTAATTTCGACTTTGTGAACATAATCTATTTAAGTAGAAGAAGAAGAAGTAGTAGAAGCAATAAAAAATAAGAAACGGAATGAAAAATGAGTTATTTACTATACCTACTAATATGTATTAACGGTACGCAGTATCACACCAACATTCATGAAAATGAATAATAAAAACAAAAAATATGCATTCTTCCATTTTTTCCTTGAAAGTAGTTTTCATATTCTCCAAACTGACATAAATTTCATCTATTCTCATTTACAAAAACGATTTCCGAGACACTATTCATTACCCATTACTTCCTTACTTATCATTTATTCACTGTTATAAACTTTTTTTAGAAAACATCAATTCATTCATTTACTCAACATCAAAAACCAAATTCACAATACAAACACACCCACAAACATTCTTACAAATACTCCTAAAGTACGAAGAACTCGCAAATAAAGCAAGTTTCCCATAAAACAGCTTTCCAATTTCTTCCTTCGCCATACCAATCACGCTACATGCGTTCGACGCATTTAAACTTGTTAACGCAAACTCTAGCGGAATCTCTTCTTTCCAGTCTGGGGCGCAGAATCATCCGTAGCCATTTTAAAAACAATCAAAGGACAAAACGTAACAGCGAGTTGGAGGAGATGCTGTACCAGGTTTAGGCAGACACGGGACGTAACATCCGCATAATACGCGGGAGGTAGCACAGCAATTTCGAAAATTCGCTGAAACATTGGCCGGTGATGGGGACGCGCGGGCCCGCGCGCGCTGCACCAACTTAGGGACACTTATGCCGTAACCGAGGCGACATTATGGAAATAGGTCATCCACGATGCAAATGGAGAAACTCAATGAGCTCTCTTCAGGTGTACGGATCCGGGCCGTAAGTGTGTCGTGACGGTCCCGCGATACCCGTGGCGAGGAACAGCCATCGCCGGTAAGGAGGTTAAGCGATTTCAGGAGATCGTTTCATAAGGTGCGCCGCCGGCGAAGGACGGATGCCGTTGTCCGATTATTGGGAATTAATGTAAATAGGAGCATGGCTACGTCGCTAAGCCCGACTAAGCGACGTACGCAGCAGCTCATCGAGCAAACTTCCAGAGGAGTATCCTAGCCGGGCTCGTCCTGCGCGCAGGAACTGCTCAAACCGTGCTGTTGTCTTTGCTTCTGTCCACCGTTCGCCATCGCCATTACCAACGATCGTGCATCGCATGTAGACGTTCCCCGACGAGCTCAACTCAGCCATCATGGTGGTGCATCAGTGAAACTTGCCAGGCTGGACGGCAAACGATCCTTCCTTAACGTTTTCTCGGCGCAGAATCGATTCGAGTAAATTCCGATTGTATTGTACTCGCGACCGGCCGCCATTTTGGTGAAATGACTTTGCACAATTTTTATCGTTGTCTTGGAGCCTGATCGATGTTTTCTAATTGATAAGTGGACATGAAATAATTGAGAGCAATCCGGTGTAGATATTTTCCAGTGATAATGAGTTACGTATATTAAGGAATGTGTCAAGTTTTGGACGTTGCATGCTTTAAGTGTAAATGCCTATTAAATATTGGCTGATCGATTGACTGTGTCATGGTAATGATATTTTTTCAATATATATTATAAAAATACTTATTATTTATTTTTACCGCGCTGTTTTTTGATATATGGAAATAAATAATACATTTTTTTTTACTTTTCTTTAAATTGTAAGTAGTACAAAAGAAGTTTGGAAAGTAGAACTTTTCCAACATTCGTGATGTATTGCTACTTTATATTGATTGATATTAGAAATTGTTAATTACTTAATAGAAACAATCTTTATTGAAGCTTATCTCTGTATTCTGGAGGCATTTATAAATAATAGCATTTAAAATTGGATAATTTCGAGCTTTGCATTCAAAATTGTAACTTTCCTGTAAAAGATTAACCAAAGGTGTGGTAAATATTGATTTCTATTTTTCTTGACAGTGTAAACTACGTGAATTACATATTGGTGTTTGCAGTTATTGATTGTTACCAATTTTTGTCTCATATTAATTATAAACTGTACTTGATTGAAATATTAGACTGGTAACACCTGACTTAAACTTTAGGAATCGGTTATTAGATGGTTAACTATACAACCATGTAGTGTGCAACTTTGTTTCATGCTTGATGTAACGTTCAAAGAACGTCGCTAAGTGCTGCATGACACGAACTACAGCAAAGCGCTTTACAAGGCAGCAACCCAGATCCGTTTGATGTATAAAGCGTTTGACAAATCCTGAAACCTATACATAGAGCTCTTCTGTATTCGACAGATCGTTAAATGGCATATTCAATTTTGAAGGCTGCCAAACTTTTGGACAAAGATGAATTCGGTTGTTCCTAAAAAGAACTTTGTGCTTTGTGCAAGATCAATAGTTATAATTAATAATAATTAAGTAGCAAAGAAACTACGGACACTTCTAAGAAAAAATGTTTAATCGAAAAAAATTGAAATATTTTTCTATTTTATCAGACATTATTTTGAGTGTTCGTGATCTAAGCAGTTCGCGAACTATATTTACACATTTCTAGAGTTGAATCAGTTTCTTTACATGTAAGATTACATAATTTGTGTTTGAACATTATTCAATATGCGATAGAAAAGAAATGTATCCTTCATTAAAAAATATACTAAGAATGTAGAATAAAATCTCCTTTTTATGATATTCCTCTTTTAAAATCATTCAAATTCAGGTTTAACCATCTTTCGTATCATTAAGAACGAAACAAACATTGAGGTATTATCTGAAACACCCTATATATTAATGGAGGAGTAATGGGTATCGATGTGGATATGATCGATACATGGCAGACAGAATACCTACATATGGGAGATCAGAGTCTAAGTGGTACTAAATATAACTATTTTTTATACAAAATAAGTGTTTCAACGAAACAATCTTACACGTATCAATTAACATTTCATTAAAACTTTCTGTTGCATCGTCTTATGTTTACTTTATCATGTTACGCGATATTGTCAGCTCATATGCATAAATGTCAAACCAAATAAAATCAGTTTGTATTACCACTAGAAAGAAAAAATACCACTGTCTGTCTTACTCCAATGTTTCCTACATCTAAGTAACATTTGCAGAGATCTTTATAGTTATGACAGATATTATAGACAGCATATATATCTATGTACGAAGTAAATAATAATGTAGTTATTTTATTACTTTTCTTATTTAATCAAAACACGGCGAAACGACCCCTAAACTGCGAACGTTTTATGTTTCGTGGATATAAAAGAATACAAAAGACTATGGTAATATAACTACGGGTATTTTAAACTATCTATATGGACGTTCAAGTTTTTATTGAATAATTAAAAACGTCAGTGGCAGATCTGTGCGCTCTTACGGTCTCAAGTACGGGAGAGGTCCCTCTTGAAATTTGCATAGCTGCCTCAACGATAGGAGTTTCGTTGAAATATAGAGTTTTATTATTTTCAAGGTACTTCACATTGTTAAACGTGCGAGCAGAAGGAGATTGAGAAGTAAACGTTGCCGAGTAGAGAACGTAGTGAACGTACAGTGATTTTCTCAACCTCGTTTCGACATAGTCGACAAAACTAAGATATAACTGGATAGTAGAATAAGTAAGTTTGGTTGCTAGTATGAACATACTTTAATATTGAGGATTTAATTATAACGCATTGGAAACACGTATAACTTTGATGAATAAGAAACCATTTCCTGTCAATTTGAAACTTCAGCACTGTTACTTCACTGGTACATCATGTAAGTTAGTTGAAGTTAATAATACAAAGAGAAATGTTCGATATAACCGAATTTTTGTTACGAACAAATGTTAAGTAATATTTTTGATTCAGAGTGATTAAGATTAGATTCATAATAGTTTCCAAATGAGTAATTCTACTGATGAAAATTATAAGTATCGTCATGAACTTCAAACGAAAATGAATCTTTGTCACAAACGACTTAAAGCAATTAAACTAGAGGTTGTAATTGTAAAACAAATAAACAAGTAAACGCTTCTAATAGTAATTCTTAGATTTAACAATAAGGAAGCCAGGAAGCAAGCCTGAACATAATAACGAAAGTTACTTATAATACAATGAAACAGAAATACTTCAAGGTATTTAAATATGGAGAAATGTCGTTATTCAACATGAAAATAGTGTCTGCCGTGGAATAAATATTTGGTTGCAAAAGTGAATCCAGGAATGAATATTCTTGCATATTCTGCATGAGCTGCAGGAAGTCATTTCCGAGAACTACGTAGTCAACGACCGCACGGTGATGTAATGGCGGCACTCAGGAAAACTGTGGCATTTCGGCAATGTCCACAGCGGATGTATATTTTGAAAGCAGCCGCGGAAGGATGAGCGTAGTAGAAAACTCCTTGTCATGGACACTATGAATTTTTCATTTTTGAATGTAGACGATGTGGAGAACCTGATTCATATTTATTTTAATATCTATTTTATTTCATTCATACCCTTCTGGTGTATATTTGGTAAGAACACTTTCAAATTTATTCTATGTGGAAATATATTGCGCAGATCATTTAAATGTCTACAGCTGTGGAACCTTAAGTAGGTACTACGTAAATTTCCACTTGTTTTCATACTTTCTTGTGCAAGTTGTGTGAGTTTGTGACAATATTTTTATGCAATTACATATATCAGAGAAAATTTTGGAAATTGATTGTAAAATACGGATTTTTCATCACAAACAATGCATAATAATTAATAGCAATGAATAATAATAAATATCAATAAGTTGATAACAATGAATAATGATTAATAATAATAAACAATAATTAATAAAAATGAATTTACATATCATTTCCATATAACTTTAGAATTACTGTTAACGAAATACTCTATAAAAGCACACAGTAGATATACAGAGAATTTTGTTCGCATATTTCATCTTCCATCCTTCATACTTCATCTACAAAGGTAGTCTACATTACCGTGAAAGAGTTAAAATTTACTTACACTTCATAAAGATAATACACTGTCCCTAGTAAAAACAACTACAAAGATCGTGCCTAAAATAAACCCAGGTAGCCAACGCGCTAAGGACATTTCTCCGAGCGTTGGTATTTACTTGATTTTCAAGGCCAGTTTCGGAATTACCCTCGCGCCTCGCCCTTCCCGGTCACTTGGCAAATTTCACCGTCGTCTCCGCTAATCATCGCTCGCGCACTCCGAGACGAAGTTTCAAAGAGAAATGAACTATTCATTGCGGTCGACCTTTACGCCGGTACACCGTTCTCCGGATCCCTTTCCTTCCTCCCTTTCTTCCTTGGGAAGTATCTCGCTCGACCTTTGTCGCGTTCCATCTTCTTTCAATGCCCTTTAATTCCGTCGTTCCTCCTTTCCCCGTTCGCGACGAAGAAAGGGATAAAACGACCGGGGTCAGTGACGCGGTGGCTGTTGCTCCTGTTACCGCAACCTTTCATAACACTAAATAATTCCATTTAATTACCCGGCCTTCGACCCAGCCGAACGGCCGTGGGATATTATTTATCACGCTTTCCAACTCGTCCCGAAGTCCACCGTGCGTCCTCGCTACTGCCTCGCTGAATCTGACTCCTTGACTTCCGCTCTTCGTCCCGCTTGAACCTTTCCACTTACTCGGCGGACTATTCAGAAACTTTAATGGGTCAAAACCTCTCGCGTCCCGTGCATTCGGCTCTTTGACTATAACCACGTTAACTGCGCGATCCATCCTGCGTTAATTCTACGCCTCGAGCGCGTTTAATTGATATTTGGACTAGGAATTTTGGTTTACTTGGGCGATTCTGGTACCCGGCGGGTTAGCGGCCGTTAAGGGATGAATTTATGCTGCGCGCCCGTGGAATAGGAGACTTTTAGTGAATCGTGGAAGTACAGAAGGACCTCTATAACGCGGTACTTCCGTAATACGTAGTAAAAACTGTGCTACTGCCTGATGAGATTAAAGCATGGCTGAGTGATAATATAAGTGAGATTCTAAGTAAGGAAATATAAATATGTTATCAATGAAAAACACGAACATTTTGAAACTGAAGAAGATTTGGCTCAGAAGGTAACGTCGGAATTTAGTTTTAAAAGATTGCGACAGTGATTAGATTTTAGTTTCACCTGTTTTTGAAATGTAAGTTATTAAGTACATAAAACTTGATGTTCTTATTGTTTTAAAACAAAATACATATTATTGTCTGTTGCAATAAAAAGAAGTGTTCTTTTTTAACTGTTATTATATATCTTTAACTTATTTTTCCAAGAGCGATCAGCAACATTTGTATCGCACGTGTTAGTATATACCTAGCAGTGTCTGTGAGGTATACTGTGTATTTATCTACATTCGCTGTACCTTCATTTTTCAAAGTCAGGCCGTATTACGTAGAGAACGCGTACAGGAGTTTCGGCACATGAAAAACTGAACGTAACAGAGTATCAATGTATTTTTATATACACACGAGAGTTCTATATACATGTAGTAGAAAAGTCCGCGTATTTCATCTCTCAGTACTCGATCCCGCTTTTAGAGCAATCCGAGTAGATCAGAGGCTGAAATATCCATTTCTATACAGAGTTTTAATATTTGATCAATGAAAATAAATTGCGAGCCTTGGTCTATGCAAATAATCATAGCAACATTGAAGTACAGCTTACACAAATGGAAAAATTTCATCCAAATAAGTTTACTTCTACAATTTTTTACTTGTCGCTTAACCATATTACTTCTGAGTTCTGAGCCACTACGCGTGTAGCTACGGGGATAGAGTTTCTCAAATATGTACTTCTGCTTGTATATTTTCCCTCAAAAAATTGTTTTCTTTTACGAAAATTTGGCAAATAAGGTTTTTGTAACTTGTTTTCTATTGAACATATTGAAAATGAAACTTTTATACCTTACAACTAGTATATTAATCATTTATAAGTAACAGAATTCATTGTCTGTATTTATAAAATATTTCTAATAGCAATAGAAATTTGTATACCTTATAACTGATGCTTTAATCATTTATAAGTAATAAAATGTTTTATCTAAGATTGAAAAGCAATTTCGATAGTAATGCATCGACTGAATCAAATTTTCTTAGGTCTATAAAATGCACAAAAAAAGAATAAAATGAATCACTAGTGTCATTTACAAAATGAAATGTTGTAAATAATTTAATTCTGTACTTTTGAGTTATTTCTTTCTGAATTCTTTTAGCATTAAATACGACTATTTTGTATATATACTAATACATAAACTAATATTATTTGTAGTAATATAGCAATAGTAAGCTAATCCCATTATTGTCGTGTCTAGTCATCAGAGTTCTTTTAAATTAATTACGAACAGTGTGCATTTATAATTGTACAGTACGTTGCAATATTAATCAACTACTGCAACAAATGGTAAAGATGATTAAAAAAGGAATTACATACTAATATACTATGCTAAACTGTATATCAAAATATTAAAAAATACAATATTTTCTAAAAGTCTTATACCAAACTTGGTTTTATAGCTTCCTATATTTTATATTCATTGTTTTGTCATGTACTGTCAAGTCTGCACTTCCAGACATCATAATTATTTCGAAAATACTATTATCTATGTTAATGATGTTTGAACTTTACACGTAGGAAGTATTTTTAATAAGGATCAACCTATTTCTTTATCGTTCCTTGTACCTTCTGTAGCTTGTTTTTCATGGCGCGCCAGTCTAAAGTGTACTTTGTGCCCCTAGAATACGCTCCGTGTGCCGCGGTTCTTCATAAATATCAGATGACCACGGAGAGAACTTACGGCTCAGCAGGTAGATATTTTTACTGTTTTCTGCCCTTTTCAGTTTCCACAAAGCCAAGAATTGTTCCACGGCAGGAGGGTCAATCCAAATTTCCGTAAGGCACGATCGTGCTCGGAATGAAGCAAGCACCCCCTGCAATTTTCAAATAGCACGAGGACACAGGACAGAAAATACTTTACGACAGTCTGCACGCTATTGAAAGCATTGCTCATTATGCATGTGTCGCCTCACAAGTATTGTATGCACTATCTTCTGTTTCTTACACATTATTTTGCCTTGCGATTAGAAATTGTTATCTAAACACGCACTGGTTATAAACGTAATTTTAATGTTCTCGTTAGTACGTGTTTTTTTTTTGTTTGAAGAATTTATTTTATTATCATTATTCTTTTTAAGATGGTTCTTTTTCATGGCATATAGGTAATATTTTGAGATAATACCACAAATTATAAATTAGGTCATTAATGGATCTCAGTAAATTTGAGAGACCTAATTGGAGATAACCTAATTAATGGTAATATTACGAACGTTAAAATTTAAACTTTAAACATGAAGGACATTATATAGTTCATTAACATTAGTTGGAGAGTATCTTCCAGTGAAATATATATTTAATTAATATATTTAATTAGAAAAATAAAGCACTGCACAACTTAATTTGAATATAAGTCTCGAAAATATAGTATGGCCTTATTAATATTTCTTATTTTTAAGAACTACCCTGTCGTAAGCACTGAAAAAATGAAAAATGTTTGAAAAATGAATTTGAAAATGAATAATAAATTATAACTTGCTATCGCTTTATAATATGAATAACAATGTAAAAGATTTATTTTCTAGTTTTATTAATGATATAATAGATTCAAACGTTCTTAATTTTATTTTGAAGGTGTTAATATTATATATTATACTATTCTTGGGATGTAATAGTGACTATATGTATCTACGTAAATATTCATAGCGACGAAATCTTAACGATTCAAATATTGCAGTCTGAAGCAACCGAAATAGCTTCAAAAATTTCTAAAATATTCACTTAAAGCTTCGAACTTTGAACGAAAATAAAATCCTAACGAAATAGCCAATCTAAAATAAGAAGGACAGACACGAAAGTTAAATAAGTAAAGATTGATAACGAAGTGTACATGAATAAGATAATGAAATTGTGTTATAACTAGCAGAACGAACGATATGCCAATGTTTCTATTATATTTTCAATTTGTTTAAAGATATATTTGTAAGCTCCGTTGTACATAAATCGATGTTTGATATGTCGTATTTATTGCGTAATGTATACGTGACGTGAGAAGGGAAGAAGCAAAGCGTACAACCGAAGTGGTGCATCTCAAGAGGAAAATCAGGAATCGACTTGTCGTTCAATTAACCATTTTCTCTGATTTCCTGGATAGCTATTCTCGTTTTGGTTCCTCGCTCCGTATTGTGGCAATTACTGCCGGTCGGGAAGCAATGAAGTTAACCAAACAAAAGGCCGTTAAAGCCACCCTCGGTATCTGCACCTCTGCTTCCGATTCTCGTTTACTTCATTCCAGTTGCTCCTTTCAGCCTCGTCAGATATTTTAGTTGACTTTTTGTTTCGTGTCCGTGAACAGAATCTTATCTGATACTAATTAGAGCAATTTGTCATGGAACGTGTGTAGAACAGGTCACTGGAAGGGACATTCTTTGCATTCGCCACATCGTCGAAGGACCATGGATTCATGGGAGTTGTCAGAAAACTTCATTGTTTTTTCAATTTTAAAAATTTCTTTTTTTTTATTTGTAACCTTTAATTTCTAATTAACCATGAATTGTAGGATGTCTTAGAAAGTATGTAATTTTCGGAACATTCATAAAAATTTTGTTATGAAACAAAGAATTTTTTTATAGCATATCTACTATTAGCTTAAAAATTTCTCTTACTTCAACCCCCTACGACTTTTCATACAACTGTGCTGTATTAATACTTCATTAGAAGTAGACAAGGATTCGACATTTATCATATATCTACATTTACTGATAGACTGATGATAGAAAAGCAACGTTTAAATCATATTAAAAAAAAACTAAATAACATTTAGATTTGTCGAATTTAACTTAAAATTTTCATCGCGAGTATGACACGATATTGCAGGGTTAATATTTTCAGCTTGTAATAGTGACAATCACAATATTCTTGGAATATGATATATTGAAACATTGAGTTCGTAACTTCAAGACATCGTAATTAAATCGCGATTTAAAAACCGCTTCGAAAAAACTACCCCAAGCAAGAACATTTTCGATAAATAAAAACTTCCTAACACATATTCATTAAGAATTTTTGCACCGAATAACATAACTAAAGCTATCAGAAGCACTCCAATTTTATTTCAATTTATTTAGACGTAACATGTCAAGCGGCACGAAAATCTTGACCGTTTTCCCACAGAGTTACTCTTTTGGAGTAAAGAAAAGCAGCAACAATCGGCACTAAAATCGGCACTAAAATCTTTGTATTACACTATTATCAACTTAGTTACGTTATCAAACATTTTCATTCGACATCGGTTATTATGCATGTTACGATTGCTTTCAAGTAATTCCGAAGTATCGGTCATCAGTGATTGACATAGCGCTTAGTGTTAAGAAATAAAACACCACTGACTTACCGCATTACGCAAGTAACCAACATTCGTCATTCGACCGGCCGTGATCTTCCGCGAAATAAATTTTTATCATCCGGTTGTGCACAAATTAAGAACAGCGTCCGGGGACAATCAGAAACGCCGCAGGACGTGTCCCCCGTAACACCATGAATTCCATGATGACCGGACGTTCATAACGCGGAATTAGCGTAGCAAAAACGCCGAGGAATATTTTAACAAAAACGTTAGCGTTAATATCACAATTTCCCCGTTTTTCAACGATATACAGGGCAAAGGGAATAAGAGAAAAGCGTGGGCTCCTGTGCTCGCCATATTGGCGCGTACGCCGCCTGCGTTTTACGGCTGTATTCAGCGATTTTGCATATTGAGTGGCTGACTGTGTATGTGCGTAGATTGCAGAAAAGAGAAAAGGGTGAGAATGGGGGCCGAGGTCGGTGGTGGAATGGTGTAGAGGTTGGAGAATAAAGAAGGAACAGAGGAATAGCTGGAGATCGAAGAAGAAAACGGGATGAGAGAGAGAGGGGCAACCGTTGTCCTTTCTACAGCAGCGCCGGCGGAACAACTGCAAGCCTATTCACCTTTCCTATAACGATTCACGTATCGTAGTTCACGTGCAGCGATCGCAGACCTCCTTGAAAGTTCAATTTATCGCGAAACGGCCTCCGACGTCGGGTACACAGCGAGCCGATTCATGGAACCGCCGGAGTTGACCCCCACTGCTTCTCTCTCTCTCTCTCTCTCTCTCTCTCTCTCTCTCTCTCTCTCTCTCTCTCTTCGAACAAATTGTCATAATTGAATAACCGGCGAGATAAGCGAGCGTCGCTTTGACCCGCCGTTGCTTTCCCCGGTTAAACTTGCGGCCCGGCTTCATACGGGCTGATCCATTTAACCCTCGAGTGTCTCGAGTCCACTTGATACGCGATCCGGACTTTACCCCTCATTGTGTCCCGAGACCCCACGGTTGCTTTCATTTCCGCGAATCAATGGATTAACCAATTTATTACGTTCACCAACTTCGCTGGATTCTTCGCGGGGCGTGCTCGCTCGATCTGCCGATCGAGTTTCGTTCCGTGACGGGATCACCCTTTTCAGTAAAGAAGGAAAATACTGTTCAACCTTAATTGTTTGGACCCCTGTAAATTGAGAATCTTTGGAATTTCGGAAGTCTGTTCATTGAGGCTGGGTTTACGGAAATCTGTTCGACGCGTGTTGAATTTTGTAAACGCTGTGTGATAAATATTTATGTCAATTTTAGGCTATCAGTTCAATGAACTTGAACTGAATTGTGTTTTAGTGAGTAAAATCGCTTTGATTTTGTGGAAGTTTGTATAACTATTACTAGTTTGGGAACTGAATTCGTGATCTATTGTTTTGTGGTGAATTGGGCGGAATTATAATTGTTGTAATCAATTATTCACATTGAACACACCAGATAAATAAGTTTTAGTAGAAATGTTAATATGTTAATTGATCGAACTAATATTAGTCTGTTATTGAAGTAACATATCCATGCATGTTGTGATTTAAACATTTTGTTGTTTATGTATTGTTATAAATCGTAATTAAATCTTTTTTTAACATTGTCAATGTTCCTGATTTATTAGTAAATTGTTCGTGAAAATATATTGAATAATGTAAGTTTCATACAGTCAACAATCTAATACGTAATTCAACATCGCTGTGAACTTCTGATAGGAATAAAACTACTACTTTTTTCAATCTCCTTCATTTAATGTTTGTGGATATTAGAAAGAGATTAGTGACGTTCACGTTTTATCAATGTGTTTGGATTTCTTGTTTGCTAAGTGTTAAGTAAGATGACATTACGTATAGGTACGTAATCAAACTGTTACCAGAGATTTGAAATAACAACGTGGGAATATTGAAGAATGAGATATATCTGTAACAGTGTTAGGCATTAGCCGATTAAAACGATAGTTTGATTTTAATTGATTTTAATTTGATTGACTCTTGCGATTAATTAAATTAATCGTTGAAAAATCGGTAATTGATTTAATCGACCACTAGAATTAATCGTCAGTTATCAACTATTAGTTTTCACGTTGATTTTGATAAAAATCTCACTTGCATTGATAGTTTCTTAAAGTCTGAAGTTGTAATAGAGAGTGAGAAAAATGGCGAAAAGGTTATTTAATCTGATTTTCTATCATTTTGCCATACTTTTTCACAATTTTTTTCAACTTCCAGCTGTGAACTAAAACACAAAAAGAATTAATTTTTCTATAAGAAGAATTTCAACAATTAATCACTACGTAATGAATTATTGAACTGACGGTTAAAATTAAAACGAATTGAATCATTAATTGTTATTGGGATTATGTTTCTGTTAGAATTATTATTTACAGTGAACAACCAAAATCCAAATGTAATTTTTAATTATGAATTAAGAGTAAAACCTGAAGTTAAAAATTAATTGCTGACTATTAAAATATAAATTGATATTAAATATTGGTAAAAGGTTAATTTAGTTATATTCCTTTTTTCCGCTAATGCGTAATAGTTCTGTAATGTTTTGATAAAATCTTTAACCACGCCACTTGATGGAACGGAATTCATGGTCATAATATACCCGATAAAATAGTTCAGTATTGCTACTATTTTAACCGGATAATCTCGATTGTACCAAGCGTCTGTATTTAGAGGGATTATGTACACTATTATTTTATCATGAATGAAAATGACAAAGATAACTAATCTGTCGGTGGGCTATATAAAGGAAACTCAAAAATTGGTACTTACAATCGATTCTATAACGTGAAGTTCAGAGCATTACGAATTATTAGTTTGTGACGACAAAATGAAAGGTAAGTCTGTAATTAAACTGTGTTCGAAGAGTACAAATCATTCAGTGTGTTGAATCTTACCAATAATGACGCTGAAATAATAAGTAAGTCCTTTATTGCAATTCCATATAATACTGCACAATCTCGGACGTTACTAGTATCGTTATTTATCTCATCAAAACGAGACAACGCCGTTCACAAGGAGTAAAAGATGAGACTGTGATCGAGGAAACGCAAATCAGATATGTTTGGAACACAATTAGTGGTCGCCCGTTCAATGCATTTTTACCAGTACTGTTATTATTTCAACGGAAACCGGTTTGGTTCATGTGTCGATTGAGTGTAATATTTTTTCAACATAAATTTAATTCATTGTTTATTTATTTTCTACGAATTAATATATAATTCATTTAACACTAAATGTACTGCAACCGATCAAATGACTGGTTTTAAAATTTGATTGAAAATTCTGCGTTTTCTTTTGCTCATCTAACTTTATATCAATTCCTATATTATTCAATTAATCAATTTCTCAATTTTTGTCTTTCCTTCTGTTTCTGTTTTCAATAACAAAAATTTATCTTCTACCTTGTTTTCCTGTATTTTACAACTAATTAACCGACTAGTCACGGTAGATATAAATACAACCTGAGGAAACCATACTCGTGAAATGCAGACTAAATGCACGTACAATATATTCTAACGAAAAGCTAAGGCAAAACGAAGAAGAATTGCAAGATTATCTGAAAAAAGAAATAGTTTATCGTTGAAAGAAGTAGCATCGTTTTGATTTTAAGATGACATGTATATTCATCAAACGTAATTAATCGGTTAATGAATTCGTTTTTCTCTGTAGTTTGTAAGTTTCCGGCAAGCTTCGAAGTTAATCGAGTTTTGTTGCTTTTTTTCAGCCGCATTCGTTGTTTTCGTTGTTCTCGCGGTGTACGCGTGGAACGTAAACGCTGTGTCTCGAGTGGAATGCCCAGACTATCAGCAAGAAGGTGTAATCTACTACCTTCCGCACCCATGCAAATGCTCAACCTACTTTGTGTGTCAAGGAACTGAAGCAGTCGCCATGCCGTGTCCCAAAGGTCTTCACTGGGATCGCAATAAGGAAATGTGCAACTGGCCGAACAAGGCTCAATGCAAGCCGGAGCCTGATTGTTAAAATATGTTTAATTCACCTACATGTTCTTCAAATTAATAAATAATTGACGATCTTTTCAAAGGACCTACAAAGATTTTTCACAGCTGTACTTGATAGAACTACTTTATCGTTAATAATTTAGTAGAAACAGAAAAGAATTTGATGCTTAATTTGTGTCTACGGTTACTTTAAGGATTAAAGATTGATAATAGGCAAGTAACATTTCATCGGTAGGGAAAATAAATAAATAACATTTAGATTAGTCGAGTTCGGTTGAACATTTTTATTATGGTCCGAATCAATATTATAGGAGAATGGGTTAAGGACAAATGAACGTCACTAACACTTGTTAAGGCGCATACATGAAAACTGCGTTTATTTGTAAACTGTTTTAAATAATGCTATAAATATTGATATTAATGACAACGACAATTCTGTGAATATGGCAATAAGAAAATTTCACAGAAATCTTGTGCCACAAAAATAAAATGTATCTGTTTATACGGAGAGTAACATCCATATGCATTTTTAATTTTACTATAAAAACATTCGTACATGAAGATGTGTTGATAACATATACTGGAAATACATATCATGTGTTTGTAAAATCGAATAAAAATTTTAAATATTACAATATCTAGAATTCTTAGCGTAGGTTAAGGTATTTTTAAGAAGAGTGAATGTAAGAATGAGTATGAGTGACGGACAGATTATAAAACGGTCGAGGGAAAGTAGCCTGCACAACGTCACGGATCCAAGATTGCAGGGCCATTTTTCCAGGGGTGCACCCGGGTGTTTGTGATGAGTGCGAGTGAGAAGAATGCTTGTGGTGAGAGAATGATTTTTGGGAAAGAATGCCTGTAAGAGAGTTGCGGGAAGAGAGTCGTGTGTTGGCCTCCGTGGCATTGAGTTGTACTTTTTATGTTGTCCATGTTGTTTCCATATTTTATATTTTGACCATAGTTTTAGCTTTATTTGATTAAATACATATATTTATTCCTAGCTCTCGATTACTCAAGATTCACCGTTTTATTATTATATTACTATAGTAACACTATAATATCAATATATTTTCAAATAGGATTTTTCCAGAACAGATTTAGATTAATCCAACTCGCTGATAATAATTTAACACGACTATAGATTATATTAAGATCACCAAAAAGAAATTAATGCCAGCTGAAGTTAACAATTTTCTGGTTCACGTATGTGCTTGCAATAGGTTTTATGCGTTCTTCTGTTATTACACAATTTTTTTTTAATGTTTGAAGTGATTCAATAGAAGTTTCGAACTAATCTCTTAAAGGTCGAAGTTCTCACGAAGAAATTCACTGATAAAGTAATTCGTCATTATCACTATTAGGATTATTGTGACATGATTTTATCTGATTTGTGTTTATTGTCCTCCAATTTATGAAGATACGTGGTAGTATTTCAATATTGAAGGTACTAGTAAGTAAGTCAGTTAATCTGTCGGAAGAATGTATAAAAGCAATTCGAATTTCTGTAGTTGCAGTACGTTCAGTAACGAAACTTCTGCAGCATCGGAATTTGTTTGTTTGAAAGGTAAAATTTCAGACTAAACTTGTGGCTACAATTGTGGTTTGCGCTGTGCCTAGTTAAATAGTAGCGCAAGAGGTTAATACTGTGCGTTGTTCAAGAGATAAGCCCTAAAAAGAATGCGGGTCTAATTGGCCAGCTTTCATCTTTTCTTGTTTAATATTCCTTGTCTAGTCGTTGCCTCATATTAATTTTGTATAACTCAGGCTTAATGTCTTTTGTTTAACTCTTGGCCTTAATAACCCTTTGTACTCCAGAGGCTCCTCTAAGTCGACAATGGATTTGACATAGCGAAATTGTAAAGTTTGATGTTTAATATTAAACTTTTTATAATATATCAATATATGAAATAATAAATTAAAATAGTTTTGTTTCTGAAATTACAGAAAACTTAGTTTCTTAGTTACTGTTACTTTATTTCAAAAAATGTCGTCTGTATACCAACAGAAAATGTTTGAGTATTTTCAATGAAATACTTCTTATACAAGTATATAAAGGGTCAACATTATGATGAAGAAATTATTATTAAATTACCTTTTGACTTTTAATACTATGATTACCGTGAAAAATGTGGTGTAAAAACTGTAAGAAAATCTAAGACTCTTCCGAATCTTGGGGTGCAATAAACAAAGGAAGAGCCACGTTAGAAAGGGGATCGTAAGACTAGAGAAGGCCCTTCTCAGGGCATTCATTCTGTAGCCGTCGACACGACATTACGAGATTAAAACATAGTAAATTTCACGTCACTTACATTAATTTATTAACGCCCCCAGTCTTTCAGTTAGTTTATTTGCGAATAAACAAATAAACCTGTTGAGTATAAAATATGTTTAATCTTATATTACCTTTTACATAATGTATTATATTTTCCATGGAATATGGCTATACCCGTTCGAAGGAAAGAGTGATCGATATCGTCTTTTTCGTCTGTCGTTACAAGATTTTATTGGTAGCGCCGAAAGCCTCGAGATATACCTATAGGCGAAGCGGATGAAGTGGATGGAAGAAATGGTAACGTGCGTATCGTTAAGGAGAAACAGAGAAACGAAACAGGGGCCCAGACTAGTCCGTTATGTAGAAGCGTTGGCACACACGTTTGTACAGTGGGTTAGTCCACAATAGGCATTGTGCACCCGCCATAACCAGGAACCGAACGCGACAGCACCACGCCGGCATTGTCCGAATGTCAGGCGAAGTTCCTTCCCTCTCTCTCTCTCTCTCTCTCTTTCTCTCTCTGTAGCTTGCTCTTTCTATTTTTCGTTCTCTTCATCTCTTCCGTTCAGTATACACATATATGCACGTTTCTAATATCCTTCCTGCTCTACTTCCAGCCCACTTTCATTTTATCTTCTTTCACCTTTTGCGAATATCTCGTTCTTCTTCGATTTCTTCGAATTGTTGCGACGCATGGTGGTCTAAAATCTTCGAAACGAGAACTATTCGTTTGTACAATGTAGAAAAGCTATGTTCTTAGTATTATTATTGTTGATAATATTTGAAGACTATGATTAAGATTTTCGCAATGCCCTAGAACATTAAAATTAGCAACATCTCCTTGATCATTCAGATCCGAGGATAAGTTTGTGTGATATTATTTGTTTAAAATCATATTCTACAATTAATTAGTAGAATCTTGAGGTCACAGGCTATAATAGTTTCAGTTTGGACAGCTTTATAAGAATAGTTTTTCATTTTAGTAAAACAATAATACTAGGGTGAGATTTTATGATTCTAAAAGATTCAAAACAATTTTTTTTGTATTTAAGGAAGCATAATTAACACAGATATGAATATACTTCGTGTTTTTACGGTTTAGGACAAAGTAATATATAAATACTTCTTTAGAATTCTGTATAACACTACACAATCTCGGACATTACAAGTATCGTTATTTATCTCATCGAAACGGAACAATGCCGTTCACAAGGAATAAAAGATGAGAATGCGATCAAGGAAACGCGAATCAGATGAATTTGTGACAAATTTAGAGATCGCTTTTCTATGTATCTTTACTAGTGCTGTTATTATTTCTACAGGAATCGGTTCGATCTATGTGTCTCGAATTAAACCTACTACATTCCACACCCATGCGATTGCTCAACCTACTTTGTGTGCCTTGGAACTGAACCAGTCCTCATGCCTTGCCCCAAAAGTCTTCACTGGGATCGCAAAATCATCCGCTGCGAATTTCCAGCCATTGCTAAATGCAGGCCGGAGCATGATTGCCCAAGCCTCGTCTGAATATTTGTTCTTTTGGGTAAGGAGTAGAGATTTAACTGGAAAATGTCTTCAACATTTCTTGGAAAACTTATTAACACAGTTGAAAATAAACTGATACCGATTATACTAATGAAATTCTTCTATAAGAGAAATCACTGTACACCTACCAGTTAAGAACAATCTCTAAGAATCAGTGATTCGCTACTTGGATGGTTACGAATTATTTCGTGTATCAATTGAATAAATAGAATACCGTTGCAAAATATCAAAAGATCATTTCGTTATTCGAACGTATCTATTCCAGTTCCTATTCAACAAACATCATTCCTTTGTATTCGTTCAGGACAACAACAACAGCGCCTCGCGAACAGGCGTTTCCCGATTGAATTTAGCCCGTGAATAAAGTCGGGCTTCTCGAGAGAGCGTTGCCGAACAGTCTTGATCCAACATTATCAGCTGCGATCGATAGAAACTAAGCAAACAGTACGAAGGAAAATGAAGACGTAAGCGGAGCAAAAGTAGGATGAAGAACAGATGAAAGAGGGGCTTGCGAGAGAGGACTTCTCGAATTCCCGAGGGATTGCCCTGTGTATCGTGTGCAAAACAGGGGGTGGGTGAGGCGGTGAGGGGAAGTGAACTAGGAAATGAACTGGGGGAAGGAGATATCGCTCGAAAGTGGTCAACGGTGGAAGGAAGACGGAGCTCGGGGAAAGAGAGATCTCATCAGAACGGCGACACTTAAATTCCCTATTTCGTTTGGCGCTCAATGCAGGCTACGTAGCGCGAGAGGAGTTTGTCGTATTCGTCGTATATGCCGCGCGCCGCGCCGGTGCCCGACGTACTGCTCGCCGTTCCCGTCCGTCAGTTAATGTCGTATTCTCGCTGTAAAAAGGAGAACGACGGCAAAGAAGCGAGAAAGAAAACGACGAAAGAAGGGTGCTGGCGAACGGATCGAGACTTCTTATCGGTACGACTCAGCTACCGGCTACCCGCTTCGTACACTCGCGTTTCTCGTGTGTTCCTCGAACTCGCCCCTTTTTTCTCTTTATCTTTCTCCTTCTTTTTTATTTTTCTTCTTCTTTCTACTCTCTTTCTTCTCCTTTTTCTTTTTTTCTTTTTTTTCTCTTTTTTCTCCCCTTTCCCTTTTCTTTGTCTTCTATTTTTTTCTTTCTTTTTTTCTTTTCTTCTCTTCTTCTTTCCAACCCCGCAGCTCTCTCTCCCTCTTCCTTTTCCTATACTTCCTTTTTCTCTCCACTTGTACCACTTTAGTTTACTTTAGTTTACTTATACGAGTATATATTTATACAAATATATATAGTGGTACATCAATTTCTGATGAAATGAAGAACAACAACTGCGAAGGTGTCGAAAATCGCTGCAACGGCCACAAACAAATGTTTGCCGTATGTTTGGGCAATCGTGAATTCCCGTTTCACTTTTTCCCTTTGTCCGTGATACAAAGGATATTTGGGCGTCTGATTGGGTGGTTAATTTACGCTGTCTGTCTGACTAGGTGGTTCGTTCTGCCGTGCCAGTAGTCGCCGCAGGAAGCGAGATCGAATTAATAGCCAGACATTTTTCTAAGAGAGAAAGCTAAAAGAAGAGCTAGAGAAAAAGAAAAAAAGCGGGGAAAGGCAGTCGGCAAGAATACCGATTATAAAACTCTGCGATGGCGTGCAAAGAATGTGAAGGCACTCGCTACACGAGACATAAAGAAATCCCGACTTGCTTTGCTCGTAAATTAGACTTTTGTTGCGTGTCTCCGCGGACTCGTACATTCGTTACACGACTGGTAATTCTCATCAACCCCGGTTATCGCTTATTTTAATCGCTATCGTGGACTGTCTTGTCGTCCGATATGAATATTAATCCTCTTTCATTTTGTGTGATTGTGAGTTGACACTTTTATTTCTGTACGATGCAGAGACAGATTTTTACACCTGAAGTATACAAGTCTTATACATTAGCTTGGCCAAAAAGTCTTGTCGTTTTACTTTTCAATGTAACAAATACAAATCTCATTTCTAATTGAACTTTAAAGAAAAATCTGACTTTCTTCAATTAACCTTCATGGAGCTATGCGTTGACTATTTCATTTCGAAGCTTTCGATTGTCTTTTAATTTACATATTCGTCGCTTAATACCACATTGAAAAGTAAAACGACAAAGTTTTTTCTATGTAATACTTATTCTTTATTTTTAAGAAGACTTCACGAATAAAACTAATTTCGAAAAATACTCATCACAAAATTCCAGGATACGAAATTCTCAAATCAACCACATTTTCGTCAAAATCTGAATCTCAACAAAACTGCGAACAAAGCAGAAAAGTGAAAACGACTTGCTGGCGCTCCCTCGAGGTCTGCTCCCCCCCCCCCCCCCCCCCTAAAAATCAAATTATCAACGCGACCAGTGCCAAACGGCATACGTATGCACGCGCATGACGTAATGAAGGCCGAGCACAGGTGGTCAACTGATATTGGTTTTGCTTCTAAATTTTGTGGACACCCTTTATAGCCGTAGACGCGGCAGACTCGCCGCGACGGGCAATTACCCCACTAAATATTCACAAGTTCATTACGAGCGGAGTTGGACGCGCATACACCTGTCTCACTCCCTCTCGCTGTCTTGGCCGTATAATGCCGTCCTCGTCGTTTTCTCTTTCCTCTCTTCTACCCTTCCGCACCTGGTTTCTCGATACGGGAGAATCTACCCCTCGTGTTCCCAGATTTCGGGTCGCGGCGGGTAGACTCGCGGAACTAGACGTGCAGAGAACTTACCAGATTCTATTGCGTACAATACCTCTAGCACTGGAAGCCATTGTTCAGGCGGCCTTAACCCCTGAGATTGCCGAGATCAAACGCAGGTGCACACGTGAACAAATGGTATCTGTTAACTAGAAAATTTGCTGCTAGGTGTTGCCGATGTGTAGCAAACGATTTTGCCTAAGTTATGTTATTTAACATTAAAACTACTAGACGGGTCAAAATGACCCATTTATGAAGTCCTCTTTTTGCAATTATTAAGAAGATAACAGATGTTTTCCTAAGAAATTATTAAAGAAATTTAGCAACACGAAAACTAAATTGTAAATTAATTAAAGTCTAAATAGACGCACTTTTAGTGTTTCTATAAAGGAATTTTAAGAAGTCAATTTAACTGCTCGGTAGTTTTAGTGTTAATACTAAACGTACCGCGACAAATCAAATGATTGGTTTTACAGTGTAAATGAAAATGCTGCGTGTTTCTTCGTTCATTTAACTTTATATTAATTCCTATATCATCCGATTAATCAGTTTCTCTATTTTCGGCTTCTCTTTTGCTCCTGTTTCCAATAAAACACATTTATCGTGTAAATGGTTTAACTCTATTTTCTAACCAGTTATTTGACTTGTTACGGTAGGAATAGGTATATACAAAGTATCGGTACGGTTAGTGTTAGCGGCGAAGCTTTTAACAGTGAGGTATTAGGTTGTTCGAAAAGTCTTGTCGTTTTACTTTTCAATGTTACAAATAAGTAAAGTGAAAGATAATAGTGCCGATTAAAATATGCTACCATAATTCAATGAAGTTCAATTCAATGAAATGAAATTTTTTTCGAAACTTCATTTAAAAATTCGACGAGATTTGTTGGCTATATATTTACGATGATTGATGTACTAATTCTGTTAGAAATTAAATTAATTATGTCGCAAGGAAACTTTTGATAACGGGGGTAGATTCAAATGAAGATATACTAGCAGCTGTTTTTCAAATAAACATTTATATTTACAGAATTATCTTTATGGTAATACCTACATATTTAGACAGACTTATTTCAATTTCAAATAAACTGTTCAAAATAACTGTTGCTTTCACATTTACATTCCAATAAGTTGAAAAAGTATCGTAGAAAAGTAACTGTCTAGTACTATGTTGAAGAAATACACAATGTATAAAAACTGAACATAAACTTTAAGAAAATTAGCAAAAACTAAGAAGCTTTTAAACGTTCAAGTTGAGAGAATAAAGATAACTAAGAGAATTTCGTAATTAAAGACTTTACAATTGCGTCACTATCTTTACGCCAATAAAAATTAATGAACATGCATTATGTAAGACTACTGAAACAGTGAAACGACCAACAGTTAGCCTGCCGTAATAAAAAAAAGAACAACAAGGTAGAGCAGAAAACAGTTAAGTACTGTTTCCGGTTCTCCCAGTACTTTTACGATTAATTTAACAAATTATATGATTATTTTAATGAATACCGAAAGAAGATCATTAATACTATAATCCAACTTTTAAAAGTATGATGTAGTGTATTATTAAAGTAATTAGAGACGTTCCAGAAAATTCTAATTCAAGCCCTGTGAATGGGAAATTACTCTTACAAACGTAAAGCGCGGCGAACGGTAAGTTTGTGTGCGCAAGTCAGAGGCAACGTAGGGTTCTCAACAAAAAGCTCATAAAAATTTAATAGATCGTCCCGCTCGAATGTGATGGCAGGCTTTTACGGCTTATAAATGCTTCGTTAGATTGAAAACAATTTCCCCGGAACGGAGATCCCGCCGCAAACTCGAAACTGGCACCGGCCAGTTTAAAAACACTTTCAGCGATTCCGCTTCTAACCGGGGAGCCGGCCAAAATGAGTTTTAATTGCTTACTATTAGATTACCCTCTGGCCTCGTGTAACCGAACACGATGAAATATGTAAACAACTCGATTCATGAAATTTCTACGTGCATAGGAAAGTTGTAGGAGCTTACGATTGGCCGAGAACATTTAGTTCAAATCATCTTACGAGAAGTTTATTCCATAATATAATTTATATCTTTCAACGAGGTAACTTTAATTTTTAGATGGTTACAAGTATTGAAAAGATTAGAGATTTTCTTATCCGCTTAACACGTGAACTCACAGAATGAATCAATAATTGTAAAAAGTATGTAATTATGAGATTTAAAATTTACCTTTCTTGATGATCAAAGGATAATCGTGAACATTGCATTTTTAGAATTTATTAATTTAGAAGCTGCTTGTGGAGAACTGAGAAATATTATTCGAATTAATTATTCAGCTAAGTTATTTACCTAATTTAAATAATTGTGTAAGTATTATAAATTGTCTTTATAGGAGAATTTATTTATTTTCTTATTCTTTGAATCCACTAAACTATGCTTTCATATTTACGTTTCATTTACATTCTGAGGTATGAATTAATTATATTACTTTTTCTGGTATTTAAAACAAAATTATTATGATAGTGATTATGTTATAGTTATGATAGTTATTCATTAGTATTCATTAAATGCAGTAAATTATTTAAACAATATTGCGCACACTATTCCTCACTCATACATATGACAACGTAAATTAATATATATTAATTTTTTATTTACACTTAAATAAAACTACTGTGTTTTACGTACATAGAAATGCCATACTTTACAATCTCAATATTAATTAAGAGTTATCAATTATGAATTTTTAATGCAGCTAAACGCAAAGTACAGTATCTTGTAAACGTCAGAAACGTATAATACGTTTCACAAGTGCGTCTGTAACACGAGTTAGAAACAGATATTATTAGAATAATATTTTCTACTTCTCTGTAAATATCAAATTCGCAATGTTCATTGCATCTATACCTACATAGTCGTTACAATGTGGAATATAATACTATTATGGACACTCCACACAGATACAGTAGAAGGTTAAAAGTTATTCCGATTAATCGTACCGAACTCCGAACTGCTATATTTCGTTGAAGCTTTTTAATTTGACACACGCAGACCAACGTACCGTTACGTATTACTACGCGCAAGGCCAAAGTCGGCGATGACACATCTGGATTGATTTCTGGCATATCGCGTTTCCTGTGGATTTTCGAGAGGATCACACGTCAGCTATCCAATTCCAAGAGGTCCCCGATTAAAATTCGATCGGTTATCATCGGGATGTCGTGTGATATTCCGGCAGAGTTTTATGTACGAGACCGATAACAATCCGTTGGATTATTGAAACCCACGCATCGATTGACCGACAGCTACGATATCAGGAATTACTTTGGCCTCCGCTTCCGCCAGGCACCATAGTGTGTGTGTGTGTGTGTGTGTGTGTGTGTGCAATGCCGATGTACGCTACATCGAGATAACATACACTTCTAAATTTTCATGTGCCGATTCCTACATCAAGAGAAAGTGTTTCACTGAGACATGGAAATACTGTAAGATTCTCTCTCTCTCTCTCTCTCTCTCTTGACACTCGTTTTTATCCTTTGTTCTATAATATCGTATCAGACTCTTTATGAGAATTTTAAACTGAACTCGATAAGAGTTCTGAATGTTATTTACATCGTTTTTAACATAAATTGAATATTACTTTTCTTTTGTCTACCGTTAACTTGTTAAAGGTGGAATTTAGTTTCAAAAATTTCTCAATGAAATGAAACAACAAAGTATATACTTGCAAACGAAGGGGAAATGCACCTATAACATAATATATTGTAACAGAAAACTAAAGCAAAACGAAAAAGAATTAGGTTCATCTAAAAAAATAAATAATTCATCCTTGAAAGAATTATTATTAGTATCATTTTGAGCTTTTTAAGGTGAGGTGTATACGCATCAAACGCAGTTCACTGGTTAATCTTTGGGATAAGGAAAATATAAAATAAGTATTGAATTCTTCTCTTCTTCCAATAAGTTATTAACGATAACGTGTGTAGTTGTATTAAGTACAGTTGCGAAAAAAATTGTAAAATAAAGGATTAATGTGGTTGTGAAATGAAGAAATTATCACTTTTCATGAATTCTCTGTAACAACGGTGTGACTAACTTTCACTCTTTTTTGTAGCTTATTCAATTACTTCTTGGTTATATATAATAACTTTTTATACAGTGTTAATTATTTTTCTTGGATATTGCCCTAGTCAGAATGGAAAGGTTTTAAAAATCGTATCTTGGTAGGTCAAATGATTGGAGCACTTAGGATGGACTGAAACGGAAAAATAAAAAATATTCTTAACAAGTACGCTTGCCGTTAACGTCTAAATTAAAACAATGTTATAGTGAGTTCATCATAATCATTTTATTAAAAAATTATCTAAGGAAAAAGAAATTCTGGAACATGCTTGATCAACATTAAACGTACCGGCACTTTGTATAAACCTATTCCTGCTATAGCCAGTCAAATAGTTGGTTGCAAAATAAAGGTAAACAACGCAGAATGCACATTACTGTTAATGGAAATAGAAAGGAAAGGAAAAACAAAAATTTTTAAACTGATTAATTGTACAATATATATATATGTATGTATGTATGTATATATATTAAAACTTCTACATTTTCTTTCGTTCATTTAGCTTTATATACATATCTTTTTTTAATCAAATTTTAAAACTGGTCATTTGACTGGTCGCGGTGCGTTTAATGTTAAACTTTCGACAATTTGCAGACTTCTAATACAAATTGCATATTTTATATTGTGAAAATCATGTAAAAATTGACGCAATAAAAAGACTCACTAGTTAGAAAGGGTTTCGCAATTATTTTTCACATCCATACGAAATTTCTAGCCTCATAATCCTATCGGTGGCTTTATGAAGGTATCGCGCAGATGCAAAAGAAGATGCGAGAGTGATTGTAAACGAAAAGGCGAAAGAGAATCGCCCCCTCTCTCTCAAAGTCGATCTGGATTTACGATATTGGTTGCAACGCCACCTGAACCCGACCCAGCCATCCCTACTTTAAACCATCCCAAACCGGTTACCTTAGTCCGTAAGCACGTTAGATCGGCTTCCTTTATTTATTTCCACATTTTGTATATCCCTTCTCCCTCTGCACACGTCCGTGCGTTTCTAGGAGTGGACTTGTCAGAATAAGTTATGACTCCCCCTTATAACATCGTAGCATTGCTTATCGAAAGAAAATGGCATCCACCGTGTTACCTTAGAGATGATTAATTTTTCAGATAGCAAGACAGAATTGTTCATTCGTGGTCCAGTAGTACTTTTATACAGTTATTGATTAAAATTGTTGTAAAGACAAATTTTATTATAGAAAATAATGTTCAATTTATATATTTCGAAAACGTGAATTTGAAATTGAATGTGTTATAGATATTTAGTTAATCGTATGTTTTTGGTGAATAATAATATATTTTAAGTAGTAATGATAATAACAATAATAGAGAACCGTAAACTGATTTCCGAAGCGCTGCCGTTATTAAAATGATTTCTGAATAGTTAATTGGATGAGATATGAATTAAGTTTGGATTAGAAATGTGCAATAATTATGTAATGTTTTCATAAAATATACAAACAGATCTCTCGAAGAAATTAAATTCTTAATAATATATCCACTGATAAAATACTTCATTATATCTGCTCATTTAGGGAAATGCCGGTTGCAGATTAACGGTTATCATGATTGAATTTATAAAGATATGCACTACTTTTCGCAACAACAGGCATATGAAAGGAACCCGAAAATTGGCAGTTACAGTAAGTCCTATAACTTGACGTTCAAAACATTGTGGACTTTTACTTCGTGCTGACAAAATGAAAGGTAAGCTCGCAACTAAACTGTCTTAGAAGAGTGTAAGTCGTTACGTGTTGAATCTTACCAGTAACGACACCGGAGTAATATATAAATATTTCTTTCTAATTCTATATAACACTACACAATCTCGGACATTACAAGTATCGTTACTTATCTCATCGAAACGGAACAACGCCGTTCACAAGGAATAAAAGATGAGACTGTAATCAAGGAAACGCGAATCAGATGAATTTGTGACAAATTTAGAGATCGCCTGTTCTATGTATTTTTACTAGTGCTATTATTATTTCTACGGAAATTGGTTCGATCGGTGTGTCTCGTTGATCGTGTATATCATTTTTTTTTTAAATTTGATTAATTGTTTATTTATTTACTACCTCTTAATATATTATCCATTTAATGACTTCGTTTTCTTCTATAGTTTACAAGTTTCCGGAAAGCTTCGAAATTAAACGGGTTTTGTTTCTCCTTTTCAGCCGTATTCATTGTTTTTGCCGTTCTCGCGGTGTACGCGTGGAACGTAAACGCTGTGACTGAAGTGAAATGCCCAGACTATCAAGAAGAAGGTGTAACGTACTACGTTCCGCACCCATGCGATTGTTCAACCTACTTTGTGTGCCTTGGAACTGAACCAGTCCCCATGCCTTGCCCCAAAGGACTTCACTGGGATCGCATTAGAAACATCTGCAATTGGCCGGGCCCGGCTGATTGCAGGCCGGAGCCTGATTGCCCAAGCCTCGTCTGAATATTTGTTCTTTTGGGTAAGGAGTAGAGATTTAACTGGAAAATGTCTTCAACATTTCTTGGAAAACTTATTAAATCAGTTGAAAATAAACTGATACCGATTATACTAATGAAATTCTTCTATAAGAGAAATCACTGTACACCTACCAGTTAAGAACAATCTCTAAGAATCAGTGATTCGCTACTTGGATGGTTACGAATTATTTTATGTATCAATTGAATAAATAGCATACCGTTGCAAAATATCAAAAGGTCATTTCGTTATTCGAACGTATCTATTCCAGTCCTTATTAAATAAACAACATAGCTTTGTACCTGTTATGGACAACAATAATACGGTCTCTGATATTCTTAAAGAAACTTGTAACCTTTATAACGGAAACTACTATGTCAACAACTCACAGCATAAATCACATAAAAGGAGAAGAAATATTAACACAGTGCTGAGGTGTACATTTCAGAGAATTTATCATTACAAGGTACTGACAATGAAAGTTCAAGTATTGAAAACGTTAGGAATGATTTGTTTTACAAATCCCTCAAAAATTATTTTTTGAGAAATGGGACACAATGTGATATAAAGTACTTTTCTGTAAAATTTCATTTCTTAATTATTATTTCAGATGTCAAACATTGTGCATAAAAGAACAGTAAATATGTTTTAACTTAAATTAGGTAATAAATACTAAAGCGAAATGAAAGATAGTTATGAAATTTTCGGCCGTGAATCCGCATTGCAAATTCAATTTCTATCGGCGTAGTTAACGCCCGAATAGAGATACGAATTTCATCGTGAGGCGTGCATGCGCCTCTACGTATAAGCATTTTTCTGCATCTTTTCCCGCTACATTTCTATAACAGGCAGCTTGGGCTTCCAATAGTGGAATTTATGTACCGGCAGATAGCAAGGACAATATAAATGAGATTTTAAGTATACCTATCGTAAGCTTGTTGTCGACGCGTGCGTGAGAGGTTGCTCTCCCTTTTAAGCATATTTTCTATTTTCTACGGCGAAAGGGACGCGATAAATAATCGACGCATAAATCTCGTCGCGTGGCACGGACGTATTCGATCGTTTAAAACGGGAAAGGGGAACCGCGCTATTATTTTCTCGGCACACTCCGGCGACGGATTTTCTCGGGAAATTCACGGCCCTCGCATACCTTTCTTTCCGAAACTCGGAAACTTTTCTGATCGTTATGAATCTTTAAGGGAAGGAATGGTTCTCCGTTCGCGAAACGTGTACGTGATTCTTAAGCGTGGTTTGTTTCTGTTATTTTTATTTAATCATAAAGTTACATCCACCACAAGCTTATCAATAACTACATTTATAATTTGTATTAAATGTATATGTGTTAGTTGATAACAATAGAATATAAATTATTGAAATAAAAACACAAAGTATGAATTACAATATATCGTGTACTTAACATTTCATTTTTCTGTTTAGAAGTCACTTGTAATTTGCGCTTGTAATTGCATTTAGTTACATCTGTAAATACTGTTTAATTATTTTATGTAATATTATCCTTATTATTTTTTTAATAATATTGCTCTTTTGGGAAACATGAAACAATATTCTCATTTCATTCCTTAACATTCGATAACAACTTTCTGTACTACTTTTGATTATTTCGAAAAAAGATGGAATTTAATTCTTTTAGTGGTTAGTCTGCCACGAGATGATTAACTGATAAGATTTCATTCTTACTTTACATTTATTCATATAAATTGTTGGTGAGTTATAACAAGAGCGCGTGCATGTGTGCCCTAGAATACAATAAAAATATGACGAACACCAAATATTTTACGAACACGCGAGGTTTCAATAGATTTCCTTTAAAATGACTGTGAGCTATTCGAGTAAATATGCCGACGAAAGTATGAAGTTCCGGCGACTGTATAATGGGAAATAATTTTTTAAATGAAATTCTTTCGTTATCGTAGAAGGGAGCTTTCGAATGTAGACGAAAAGAAATCCATGCTGCGGCACATGCTTATGTGAATTTCAGTAAAAGCGACAGAGGACAATGCAAGCTGCATAATTCTGCGACAGGCAATAAATCAATTTACACCCTTTAACCGTAGTACAATAACAAGAGTTTTCGGTGCACAAATAGTAACATGGTGTCTTACACAACACTAAATAATTAATTCGTTTTAATAAAATATTTTCATAAATGTACACACATATTTAATGTAATAGTTATATTGTATCGAATGTCGCCACAATAACAACTTTGAGTTCCGGTGTTTAAAACAGAAAATAGCAAATGAATAATTCAATTATTTAAATAACGAGAGATTGATATATTAGTTTCTCCTTTTTTATTGTTTAAGACTTTGATGTATAATTCAATTTATTATAGTTCTTTATATTTTATATTTACATGTATAGTTTAGATTTTTTATGGTAGTTTGTAGAAGTTGAACAAATTCTCGATATCGAAGACCGGAATTTTTGAATTACTTGAAAACTTTTATAATAAAAAGATTAATGTTTAATAAAGATATTTAGTATCGTAAGTGAGCAGATAACAGTGCAACAGTGTAAGAACTGTAGTATCAAATCATTAATAATTATTTCTAATACCATTTATCTTCGCTACAAAAGAATAAGTAATATTAGATAAAATACAAAAAATTCTTATGGTGGTCAACGTGTTGAGGTTACTGTGTTCATTGCAATGTTTTGATAACGAAAAATTAGATGAAAGGTTGAACGTGCGGAAAGGATTTGTTAGGGATACGAACTATGTTGTTTACAGCACACCATTATATAACTTTCTTTGTTAACAGCGTCATTTTCTTACTGGATGTGAGATTAGCACGTAGCTTATATCCACCTAGTATAAATGTAGAAAAATATAATTCGCTGTATAATTTATCCATTAGGCTGCATAATGCGATTAACAGATGATTACAGAGTCCCGACGGAAAAGTTTCTGGGAAGCTATATTACTGGTGGGCGCGGGAGGAAGGAGTGCGTTCATGAAACAAATTTTTATTAGTCCAGTTAATTACACCGACAAAATGAAGGTAACTTTAAATATAAGTGCAGCGCAAATGAATGAGGTAACTTGAAGTTTGATTAGGAATTCGCGTGCCCCTGTTTTTACTTATACCTTTTCGTTTTTTGTAAAAAGTATTATTGAACAAAATTGTAAAAACATTATGAAACGTTATGCGAATATTTATTGTTTCAATTTGTATACGTGTATGACATAACGAAACGTATTATAAACTTTATTATTATTAATATAATCAAGTCGTAAAATATTTGTATATCAACAATAATGAATTGGTTTCTGAGACTTTAAAAAAAGCAGTATATACATATATATATATTTCAATGTACATCATACCGTGTAATATTTTCATATTATGGGTACAATATATTAAATGATAAAAATGTATAGAATTCTGACCATTAATCTTTATAGAACCTTAGATCTAAATTTTTGCAACATAACATTTATTATTGTTTGTTTTGATAGTTGTTCAAATTATGTAAAATATTATAATTTGTAATACTATTGCATCAGAATCTCACTGTATATACATATAATATAACACTTTACATTTTTATTAGAAGTGAATACTGATTCTGAGTTTTTTAATTATATTTGCTCTTTCATACATTGAAAATAATTGTGGATTGAAATATTTAAATATATCAATTAATACGAGAGCTCTAGTAACGAATTCAATTTTCAATGTTCGCGTACAACGCTTTTATCGGCTTCCGAAACAAAATTTTACTTACCTTGAATAATATTGCGTATTTTGAACGTTATAGCGTAAAGCCCATTTCCCAGTTAGTGCACGCGTTAACTTATACTTCGGTTAAAAGCGGTTGAAACTGCGAAAACATAATGGTGGCTTTTAGTATGTATCTACGTTTCATGTGCGACTGTCGAGTGCCAAAAATCACACATAATACGCGTACCGTTTCGACACGCGGTGTTCATAATAAATTAAGAGGCTTTCAACAACCATGCCTATTAACAACAAAGGGAAAATAAATTGATACACGAGCACAATTCGATATGCGGACGAACCTGAATATTCCATGAATTACTTTTTTCTCTTTGGAAATATGAAACACGTGAAAATGGATATTGTGCTGCAAGTACAATAAATACAAAATAAAAGTGAAGAGCATTTCACTGAATTTACAATAAATTTTAGTATGTACTACAAGGAAAATTCCGAAAGTGGCTTATTATTTAATATAACATTGAATTAAAATCATTCTTGTGACAAATGAAATATTTTAGCCATCTGCCTTTATTTTATACAACATATAAATAAAAATACAATAATGTAACATTTGTTTATGTTTTTTTAACATTCTAAAAAGAATTTTCTCAGCAAAATATTCTTAGTTATTACCTTTTATTAAATTTTCCTTTAAAATGTTTAAGTACTTGTTTTTATCTAAAATACTTTCAATCAAAAGGTATTAAATATATTCTTACAGCAACTGTTGAAATACAACTCCAAATCATTAAACTTCCCACACCGTGTTTCACCGTCGTTTTGATATTATTTATTCTTAACCCTTCATTTGGTTTACGCCACACTAATCTTCGTCTTTTACAATCGGGAACTAGAACTTGACTTTCATCCGCGAAAATCATACTATTCCATCATGATTGTTCTTTAGAAATAAATTCTTTGGCGAATGTAGAACGTTCCTTGCAGTTCATCGTATTTAGAAATGGCTTTTTACGGGCTACTTTATCATTATAACCAGATTTTTTAAAAACATTACGAACTGTTTCTACACGTATTTTTTTCCACTTTCCTCAAATAATTCTGCAATTAAAGTTAATCCACAATCCTGGATTACTGAGTAGTTTTCCTATAATTTTCTGTTTATCAGATCATCAAGAACACATGGACATCCTTTTTGCGAAATAGATTCAATAGATCTGATCGTCTTCATTGAACCGTCTTTTAACGTCTGCAATTTAATGTATCCTAGCTTAAAATAATTTCTCAATTTCTTGATACGATTTTCCTTTATACCGATGACAAACAACGAGTCGGCCTATATTAAATGATGTATTTTTACTTTTACAACTAATTTTCACAAATTCGTGGTCAAAATGACGAAACTCATTATCCTATTGATTATTTGAAACTGAACGAACTGCGACGTTTACTTGATATTTAAGAACAGTCCGGTGAGGTCTGCAAACTTATCTTTAAGAGGAGTAAGTGATGAAGTATAACAGGTTTCTAATTTCGTTCATAATTTATTATTGTACACAACAGTAAAAAATAAATCAGTTAATTTTGTAATGGTCCGATAAAATCTACACACAAATCTCTCGAAGGAATGGAATTTTTAGTAATGAATTCACTGATAAAATGTTGTAGTTCATTATCGCCACTCATTTAGTGAAATATCAGGCTGGTATCGAATTAGCGGTTATCATGATTGAATTTATAAAGATATGCACCACTTTTCGCAACAACAGGCATATAAAAGGAACCCGAAAATTGGCAGTTACAGTAAGTCCTATAACTTGACGTTCAAAACATTGTGGACTTTCACTTCGTGCTGACAAAATGAAAGGTAAGCTCGCAACTAAACTGTCTTAGAAGAGTGTAAGTCGTTACGTGTTGAATCTTACCAGTAACGACACCGGAGTAATATATAAATATTTCTTTCTAATTCTATATAACACTACACAATCTCGGACATTACAAGTATCGTTACTTATCTCATCGAAACGGAACAACGCCGTTCACAAGGAATAAAAGATGAGACTGTAATCAAGGAAACGCGAATCAGATGAATTTGTGACAAATTTAGAGATCGCCTGTTCTATGTATTTTTACTAGTGCTATTATTATTTCTACGAAAATTGGTTCGATCGGTGTGTCTCGTTGATCGTGTATATCATTTTTTTTTTAAATTTGATTAATTGTTTATTTATTTACTACCTCTTAATATATTATCCATTTAATGACTTCGTTTTCTTCTATAGTTTACAAGTTTCCGGAAAGCTTCGAAATTAAACGGGTTTTGTTTCTCCTTTTCAGCCGTATTCATTGTTTTTGCCGTTCTCGCGGTGTACGCGTGGAACGTAAACGCTGTGACTGAAGTGAAATGCCCAGACTATCAAGAAGAAGATGTAACGTACTACGTTCCGCACCCATGCGATTGTTCAACCTACTTTGTGTGCCTTGGAACTGAACCAGTCCCCATGCCTTGCCCCAAAGGACTTCACTGGGATCGCACTAGGAAGCTCTGCAATTGGCCGAACAAGGCTAAATGCAGGCCAGAGCGTGATTGCCCACGCCTTGTCTGAACATTTCTACTTTTTTAATATTTCTTGAAAAACTAATTTAAACCGTTTCATATATTTCATTATATTTTATTTCATATATCAGTTCAATAAACAGAATACTGTTGAAAAATATCAGATGATCATTTCGTTATTCGAATGTACCTATTCCAGTTTCTGATCAATAAACATCATTTCCTTGTACCCGTGGACGACAACAACAACAACACTGTCTCAAATATTTTTAAAGAAACCTGTAACTTTTATAACAGAAACTACTAAATCAATAACTTACAGCATAAATCCCATAAAAAGGGAAGAAATATAAACACAGTGTTGTGATGTACATTTCAGAGAATTTAACATTGCAAGGTGCTGACAACGAAATTATATAAGTTGGTGAAGTGACGATATTTTCTCGGCGAACTTACTGAGAATTGGCTTTCATCTGCATGACGCCCCGTCTCTCTTTCTCAAGGTGTTAATTCCGTTTAAACGTTTCCAAGTATAGAATCACAACCGCAACATCATCGATTTACTTATCCAATGATTGATCAACTTTGGTACACGTCCGTGATACAAGGCAATCGGTCGAGGCGATGTCAGGTATAGGTGATGCAAAGTCAAGTGTTAAGGGGCGTTAAAGAGTGGTGAAGAGGAGGCAGGAGCGAGTGGATAGAGGGTGATTTTCGAGGGGCCAGCGGAACGCACCGACGGTAATGTCAATGAATAGAGAGGTAATGAATCGTAGTGGACACCAACACGAAAGAGGCGAGGCAATTCTAGGCATTTGGCTAGCTCTCTCCCATGAAAAATAGATATATATGTATACGTATATCCAATGTCTACGTATATATAATACATAATATACATACAAGGTGTTCTATTCTAATGCCATCTATAAATACGATTATTTCTAGAACTATTCGTAATTTCAAAAATGTCTCAATTTTTATGAGAATGAAATCACACATATAAGTCACTTAGGGGCAGAGTGCTACACTAGTATAACTAGAAGATTAAAACATAAACATCCGTTAGACTTAATGTAAATTAGTGCTTGCCGTTTAATGTAATTAAAGGCAAATGCTATCTTTTGTCATATAACTATTTGTAAATATCATGTACAATAGGCAGAAATAAATACAGGGTCATATAAAAGAAATAGAATCTTTTCTGTTTTAATGAGCTTGCAATATAAATAGCTTAGATTAGTTTGTAAAGAATGACCTGCTGCATTAGTTGATGCAAGAAGATTGCATGATTATGCTTAAAAAAATAGTACGGGCATTTATATTTCCTACAAACGTTCAGCTAGAGAAAACTTCAAGTGTATTAAATTACTGGTCGTCTAAAAACAGAAGAAAATATATTTGAGAGAGTTTTTGAATAATCAATAATTCTGGGGACAATTGCGCTTAAGTTTAAATAAGATACCCTGTGTGTGCGTCCGCGTGTGTGTGTGTGTGTATATATATATGTATATATGTATATGTATATATGTGTATATATGTATATATATATATACTTATTTCTCTGTTCTGTCCTTCGCTCTTTAGCTTTCTCACAAGATCTCAAACCTTCTATCTATACCACAGACGATGGCCGCGGTAGGTAGAATAGAGTACATACGTAGTATACCTATTCATATTAAAACCTCTGAAATCTACCCTCTTATTCAGGCCTACGTTCGTATTCAAGTTGGTACCAGACACCAGAAACTGACCGGCTATACGGTCCGCACACGTCCCTCGTGTTCTTCTACTTTCCCTTTATTTATTCTGCCTCTCATCCCTGCTATCTACTGCTGCTCTTTGTACACCCCCTCCTTCGCAGTAAGATATCACTATACCCCTCTGCCAGATCCAGTACTAGGTACAATTAATACTTTACTTACCGGCAGACATTTAGTATTTCTTTAATAAATCAGTATTAATAATTAAAGATTGTTATAATATATAAATATCTTTTTAATAAATTATTTCAATCAAAATATTATCTACAATCATTAATTACTAAGTTTTCTTTAATAACATAAGGCAATAAATTATTTTAGAATTATTATGATTATTTTGAATATATATCATTAAGATTAAGGAATCTGTTAATCTGATTTTTGTACAATGTTAGTATTTCGCTTCTGTGTTCAGGGTGTTTCAGTTTTATTGCACCGAATAGTGTTAGTACGTTGTGTCATTAGAAATAAGAAGGGAATGTTAGAAAATGTTATATAATCATAGGTTCGCGAATGCTTCATTCAAAAGTTATAATCAACATGCATATTACTACGTTTGTTACAACAATCGGTAACGATAAAGACTATTTATTGAATATAGTTAAATATTTTCTTGAATTAATTAATTTTCTTGAAATAATAATTGTCGAGCATGTGCTATTTTGGAATTTATGATTTTCAGTATTGTTGAAAATAGTAATAGATGTATCTGTTTGTATTTTGTCATTGTTTCTTTTAAAAAAACAACGATATAATTTAATCTTACAGTACTTGTGCGTACATACTTTATTTCGTAAGAATTATGTATTTTACTCTGAAACAATGACGAATATATGTAAGTGACTTGAACAATGGTAGGTTTATAGATTAGAAACAACTGTAATCAGATAAGTTGAAACTACATTATCACCTGCCTGGTCAACGCTTGTATCAAAACTTATCAATATCTACAACAATACCTACTAATTAAGATTGTGAATACGAAAAGTATTTTTTACCATTATAATTATATGTAGTATATAATAAAAATAATTCTCATTAAAAAATTAAATAGTATTTAGTGTTATTAAAACTGTCTTTAAAATCATCTATGCATCCCAATTAATATTGTTGCTTGAGCAATGCAGAATTTATTGAACATTTGTACTCCTAAATTCTATATAAATTCGATACAATATATGAATTTGCAAGTGTGTATTATATATCCTAATACATAGTTGGCATAAGCAGCATATTATAAAACAATAATATTTATTCATGTAATTATTGACAAAGAACATTCATTACTATTCGAACTATATAATTCCAGAATAATATTCAATAATATTTCCTTATGTAATCGTCACTAAAGTACTTTCGACATTATAAAAAACTTAATTCCACGGTAATATTTTCAATTTTCCTAGGCATTAAGTAGATACACTTTAACACTAAACGTACCGTGACCGGTCAAATAACTGATTTTTCAATTTGATTAAAAATTCTGCTTTTCCTTTTGCCCACTTAACTCCATATCAATTCCTGTATGATCCGATTATTCAATTTTTCAATTTCTCTCTTTCCTTTTGTTTCTGTTACCACTATGAAAACTTTATTGTCTACCTTGCTTACCTTTATTCTGTAACCAATTATTTGATTGGTAGGAATAAACATACACAAAGTACCAGTACGTTTAGTGTCAATCTGTTTTTTAACTTCCGCGTTTTACTACATTATTCAAAAACAGATTCCGGTACACCCGTATTCTTTGGACTCTTAAATCGGTTTTAGCAAGAAGACGCGAACATCTAGCTATACGTACATTACGATCACGTGCCTATACACGTACCAACACAACTGTTTGTATATCTTCTTGGCAAAGTAAAGAGGTTGAAGGAGACCGCTGAGTAGCCGCTTCAGGCTTGGTATCGATAAAAGTGTCGGCGTCTTTTCCATCTCCCGGCACCATTTCCTCGTTTCTCGATCCACGCTTCTTCCCGGTGTTCTGGTTGCCTCTGCAACAGCCTGCGCCTGCACTCCGACCTCCCCAAATCCCCCAAATCTAAATGATTCGGTTATTTCTGGAAGATCGCTGGAGGCGTTTCTCTTCCGCCAGCCTGGTTGCAAAGTGATTTCCCTCGTACTCGTAATCCCGAATTCGATCGATCGGTCGTCGGCACGAGCTGAGAGTTTTACGCGAGGGCAAGGCAGCGGGATCTAGAGAACCGTTTAATAAGTCTGCAGGATAAGCAAACAACAGTAAAAATTCGGGGATGAAAGGCTCTAGTGAAGTGTCAAGATTGCGAAATAATGTTTCAATTACAGTTTCCTGTTATTGTATCCCGTTTCTCTTTCTGCAGTTAAATGGGGAGACGTTATGCATTTCATGCTGATCAAATGTCTGGTTTAAGCTGTTCCATACGTGTTTACAGAGAATTTAGGAGTTTGTTCGGGAAAGTGTAACATTTCTGTGTCATATAGATTAGATAAGAATCTATGATGATTCGTGTATTTTTTATAGTATTATGTTCTTTCGCTACTGAGCGAAGGTTTCAATTGGTTTACTGTGAAATTATGAAAACTGTGTGTATCAGATTTTGTTATTTGATTATAAATTGAGACGTTGGAAGATAAAATAGAACAATATGTTTGAATATAAGCCAAATACTGATTATTTCCGTTAATGTTTTATTAAAAATATTAAGGTTTAATTTTATTTCAAAGGTGTGTCATTTGCATCCAAGTGGCATGACGCTCAAAGTGTTCAATGAGTGAAGCTGATTACTTCACGGACTATTTACATAAATATTAAAATAGAAATTGCTTGTATACATACGTTAATACTTGAGCCACATATGTATTAGTAGACTGCAGATCTCCATGCATTTATATGAAATTGTAAAGTGAAGAATTGAACAGAATGCATACAACACGAAAAAATATATAAAATATCCAAACTATTTTTCTGATTATATTCTTGAAAACTCTAATTAGTTTGGTTAAATATTAGATGTTCACTGAATTTGATCGAGTTGTAATGTAAATACATTGTTCATATACAAATTCTAATTTGCATATACGTCAATGCCAGGTCAATACTAGACTTGTCGGAGAGTAATCATTTTAGATACAGTCCATAACGTAGCATTCAAACGGCAGAGACGCTGTTTTTCATTACTCTTTTTTGCGCTTTGGTCTGAACCCATAGCCGGTGAAAGGTTATGTACGACCTCGTACCATCTACTACAGAGTAACACAACGCTGTAAAAACCCCATAAAAGCCGGTTTCCTGGGAAGCAATGCCCAGTAGCGCGAGCTTCATATCCGTGGCTTAACCATCATCAGATATTACGCATTTTCATAATATTTTACACCTTAGCGGCGTATCACGGAGTCACTAGATGCATTGTCGACCAAATACCTGTACAGAGTTTTCATTATCTATATGTACAGGTAAGCCTCGATTAATGCAAGTTCAAATAATATAATATTCGATTCAGCGCGAGTTATAAAATATTACCAATTCGCATTTAATGAGAATAAAAGTTTAATTAATGCATGGTTCGGTCTACTTCTTTCATCTGTGTACTAGTGGAATACTTTGTAAATTAGTAAACATGGTTATTTTATTATAAATTAATAAATTCCGCACGAGAAGGTACATTTATAAACTTTTACATGTCTGTATCTCATCAGAAAGTGTTGAATATTTCTAGTAAAATACTTTTAGAGTGCGAAGGGTTAATATAATTTTAATGTCATCAAATTTTGCTTAAAATGTGTAAAAAGAATTTCGATATATCTCAGAATAATACCGACATTCATTTATACAAGTTAACCCCTCGTCCCACTTTCCATTTTACAATTATGCTCAATAGAACTACTTCATCATTAATAACTTAGTAGAAAAGGACAAAAGTGTGATGGTTATTGTAAGTCTATGTCTAGTTTAAACGTTAAAGATCGATAACAGACAATTAACATTTCATTTACACGAAGAATTTGTTGAATTCAGTCGAAAATTTTCATCTCGAGTCTGACTCATTATTACAGAAGAAAGGGTTAATGCAAGTTCTAAAATGAAACATCAATAACACTTCAAACTTCAAAGGGTTAAAGAGCCTTCAGAAATGCCTCGACTGTCACAGAGCTTTCGAATCACATACATTCCAAGCCAATCGTTTTTATACAGTCCTCGAAAGACGTGTACCGCAACATCGATATCGATTGGTGTTATTTGACCCGTTCTTTAGATCACTGGCGAATTTATCAATGCCAGACACGAACCCGATGACTCCCGAGCTTTCTGAACGAAACGCTCCTCTTTAAGTTGTTAGCGCAGCGAGTAGACGCGCGGGATGCACGGACTGTTTTGCTTACGGGTGACGGTAAGCGAATACGATAAAAACCGGCGCAAGCATGGAGACCGGAGGAACGAGATCGACGAGATTTTCTGGCTTGAATCGAGCTACCGAAGGTGCGAGATAGTGCATAGCACGAAATAGTGGATGGGGATCAATGGAGCCCGGGTAGTCATAAACGACGTGAATCGGAAGAAAAACTGCTAAACGAAAATGCCTGCCGTGGAAGATCAGGAGGAGCGATCTAATGGGGAAAATAATGGATTTTCGGCAGTAAAGATCGCCTGCCCAGATCAGCCAATCCTGCCTTTGCCCATTTTACCTTCTCGATTTCATTCTTTCCGCAGCCAATGGGCCGGCCAAGACGACAGAACACCATTCCGAACTCACCGGTGAAAACGAGACACGTACCTATTTTGTTAACACGTACGGTCTCCCCGGGGTAATCAAACTTTTTGGTTCGAATCCTTTGGATTGCAAATTCTAGGTGTTTCTGTTAAATGAACGGTTTTCTGGGAAAAACTGTAAGCGCAGGAATTGAAAATTTATGCTTCTTTTTTTAGTAATTTGTGGTATGCAATTGATGTGCAATTTTCCTTTTTGCACGTACGTTCGTATGTGTGTTTAATAATACATAGTTATTTTTCGAGTAGTAATATTCATCGTTGACAATTGTTGCTGTCATTGAGTTCCTCACTAATAAGGAAGTGTTGAAGACTCTACCAGCATTTAGTAAAATTGAGAAGGTAGTAAATTAATGATGGTTTTATTTATTATAAATGTGACTATAACAATGTGTTAAGGATTCTCTGTTATTTAGTATGGAACCATCTTTCAATGTCAACTTTCATATTAATTTAGTGATGTTCGGTGCTCTGATATTTCCTCTTCTTTCACAGCTTAATGCTCTTTGACAACTTAATGTATATAAAATCGATTTGACAATAGATCCTTAACAATACGGTCACAATGATACAAAAACAAGTCAGTTATTCAGGTAAGTGCTCCAAATAAAAAGAAGCATCAAAAGAAACAAACATCAGTAACTTCTAACAATAAGTACCAGCTCCAATGTCAACAATACAGCGCACAATTAATTACTGTCCGCATTGATTCATTAAACTACTGTTCACCGGTAGCTAAAACTACGATCAACAATTCACCGCTGACGAAATCGCACGAAAGGTATAAGCCGAGGGGAGCAAAAAGGAGACGTTAAAGCATAGGAACTGCATAACACAAGGGAAACGTTTTTGAATATAGAACTAAGGGCGAATGGACGAAACGTTCGAGTTTTATACGGTGCAGACCCCGAGCTTTAAAAGCAAACCTCAGGGACGCGAAAATGTCAGAATAAAATTCCGTCCTGTACCGCGTCACGCGATGGTACATTCCAGGGAGGTTCCGGAACAGAGTAGAAAGTTTTGCGCGCTCAGTATACCGCAGTTAAATTTATATATATGTATATACATGTAACATGCATACATATATATTTCCTTTTTTTCACCAATTTTTTTTTCTTCGTCGCTGGGTTAATTACATACAGGCGTATCTGCGAACGGTCAACGTACTACCGTCAAGAATGGTGTATTACCATGTACCTTAGAGAAATTCACGCAGTTAGCACAAGAAACATGGCGTGCCCGAAGACGGTAAATTTCCAACTACGGGTATAGAGCATGCATAAAATTTTACGAACAATCAATTAGCCCGCAGGAAGCGAACGATAATCCGTCCGGTCAGTTTCAGCGGTAGTTGAAAATACTCTTACTTCCTCTTACGATATACGATAGAACCTGGATACCGACAAGGGAACACGGTGTAATCTTTTCCGTACAGCGTTCTCAATTCGGAAAATTTCTGTCAGAAATTCAAACGTCCCTAAAAACGTCGAAGAATTTTCTGTTTAAGTAAATTCAATATGGTCCTGAAAATTGAAGTTCTCCCTCTGTAGTAACCTACTATTTTTTGTATGACTTTTTCCTTTTGGCGTGTTATTGAACTTTGAATGTATACGAGAATGAAGGAAACTTAACGAAATTTTAGAATTTCTTGTATCTTTGAAGTTTAAATTTGATATTCGAAATTCGATAACTAGGTAGAGGAAATTGCACAATGGAACAAAACTTTTGGACTTCAATCTTCTGGACAGTGATGAGTTTAGCTGTGCAAACAATTTTTCTGTATTTTTATAGCTAATAATACATCTAACGTAATATAACAATAGAAGTACAAAACAGGTCAAGCCTTTTAAATTATCGAAATAGATGTATCCTTTAATCCATTCGGGATCGCTTGCATAGATCTGTAATTCAGTGCCTAGCCAAAAAGGTCAGTCACATACAAAGGAAAAATATAAGGTGTCTGAAGATTAAAACTTGTATTAGTCTTCAGGTAAAACTTCAAAACGAGTTTTGACAAGATAACTTAAATCTGTTTTAATTTCCAATTAGAAAAACACTTGATTCCATTATTATATTAATTGGTTACACGTTTTTTATTTAACACGAGTTATTTTCCTGTTTTTACACGATTTGTTTAATTAAATACCAATTAGAAAAAAATTGTGTTTTTTCACAATTTCGTTTGATTTAACACAATCACCTAAATTCTGACATGAATTCTCATACAGCTTATTCTATTATTTCACCGATTTCTTCGGTCAGGAACCAACCTCTATCTTTCTATACGTAAAGTATATTTAAAATAATGGGTAAATATGTAAAAATAAGTAAAGTATATATAAACAAAATTTCGCTCATTTCACGATTTCGTTTGATCTAACGCAATCACCTAAATTCTAACATGAACTTTCATATGCCTTATTCCATTATTTTACTGATTTCTTCAAGAAGCCTGTACTTTTCTCTAATTAAAGTATATTTATTTATACAGAACGAATTTGTCGTAAACACAGAATCAAGTGTAAACTCAAAAAAAGTTCAGACTCTTGGGGGTTGTCTTTAAAAAAAAACGTGGTCTCGAATGGATTAAAACGGAAAGCCGTTGGAAGTGGCAGCAGCGCGGCGCCGCGGTCGTTAGGGGTGGCAGTCCGCCGCTGACATTAACGGTGCAACATGTGTTGCCGTATCGAGCCCAGATGCTTACGCAGTATAAATACACAAAGCTCGCGATCCATGGCGGTAGGCGGGTCGCGCGGAGAGGAAATCTAGCCTCGGAGTGGAAACGTTGAGAGAACGACGCACGGGCCGAGGGGCAGAGAGGATATCGGTAGCGTACAGTCTATCAGAGATTAGCGGGTCGATCCATTAAGGAGTGATTTAGATCGACGGTCTTCAAACGCGCCGCTCTCTGCCTAGAGGATACAGTCAACCGAACGTCACGACGGTACACATGCTTACCATACCACGAAGCATCAGTTTGCTGGGCACAGGCATCGAAGTAGACCAGTGATGCACAACCTTCTGCCTATAAAAGACCTCATGCAATGTCGTGTGCATTAGAGTCTTGACTAATCGAATTATTTTTGCGATCTAGATTGTTCAAAGTGTTGGTTAGAAACTTAATAATTTGGAGTTTAATTGGAGATTGGAAGTTAGCAATTCGGAGTCAAATTGGAAATTGGTTGTTGATGATTCGGAATCCAATTAGATTCTTTTGAATTGCAATCCTTTTGCAACTCAGATGCCTCTTTAAGTCATCAATTGATATTTAATCCTTTGCGGCTTGAATTAATTGTTTCTATTCAGAGTAGTCCGGTCCGAATTAATTTTTAACTTTTATCAATTCATTATGTACCTAAGAACTTTGTCTGAGTTTTAATAAAGTTATAGGCAGGATGAAGTATAAAATAAGATGAAAAACAATTAAAGACCTTTATGGATCTCTTCCAATGTAAATTATTTAATTGGCGTACAGAAATAATTAAAATAATTATAATTCTTAAATTTAAAAACTATGTCGAGCCACTTATCTTTCTTTTGCAAGACAGAAGACCTTGCTTTCTCTGTTATTCCAAAGTTACAGTTGTGGCATCTTGCTGCGAACGGTTCGTATGCATTTAGCTGTCTTTCAATCGTGTAAATAACTGTCAAGTAAAAAAATTCGCGAAAAGACAAATATAGGCACAATAGAATTCCATTCAGTTGAACGAAAATTGTATAAATACACAATTAAATGTACAATGGATGACCTCCTATTATCTACATTAATTCCGAACGTCACTTCGATTATATGAATACTATATTATCCTATAAATAACAAAAAATATTTAACTTGTTTCCTTTCATACTTAAGTGAGCAAATTGATACGCCATACTTTTCTAAATTATTGTTCTTGCAAATCAATTCCACATTCATAAAACTTGAAGTTGTTATAATTCGAAGAATGAGATAAATATATAATTAAATATGCTTATCTGAGCGTGAACTCCGGTTATTTGAATGAGGAGTCACAAATAGCGACGAAAATGAGTAGACTTCTATTATATGAATAGCTTCGTTATGTGAGTAGTTTGTCCCCCAATGAGTTCATATAAATGGAGTTCTACTGTACAACGAAGCAATTTATTATCTTGGATGACAATTAGCCGTATAAAGGTACTGTTTCAACACAGTTTTTATTAACCCGTTGCGGTCGAATGCGGCTTTAATGGTTTTGACGTCTAAAAACAAAATCTGCGAATGAAAAATTTAATTATTCAAATAATGAGAGATTTATATATCTTTTTCTTTGCTAATGTTTAGAACTTCGACACATAATCTAGTTTTTTGTAGAAAGAGTTTTGTTAAAAGATAATAGTTTATATACGGTGTTTCTGATATTGTGGTATAACCTAGGAATTATTCCATATGAAAAACTAAATAAAAAAACACAGAAATATTATTCTTATAATACTTTGTCTGTGAAGTAATCGTGTTTCAAAAATTGTCAGGAGCTCGTAGTGTTCACTAGGAATCGGTCAATACGTCTGTCCGTGACTTACCGTTTCCATTTTATGTATATATAAACGCTCATGTGATAAACTTGCGAAGTCAGTTATCTCAGAAATCAATTGTTCCATGAAAAAACTTTATTATAAGTTTCAGACTTCATTTTATACGTAGATCTACTTTTTCTTGGTTTTACTACGATTTTACAAACAATTTTATTATATTCTATTTATATTTATTTATATTTTATATCTATTCCAACCGTATCTGCCTAATTAATTAGTTAAAAAATAAAGACGACCATGTTAAAGGATAAATATTTCTTCTTGTAAACAAAGGCAAAAGAAAAGACAAATTGAAACACTGAGCAATCAGATAATATAGAAATTAATTTAATATTAAATGAACAAAGAAAAACGGACAATTAACAATTTTAAATCCAGTCACTTAACAGTTCGCGGTGTTTTTAGTGTTAACTAAAGTCCTAATTTTACCCAAAAATCAGACAAAAAGATTGTACTGTACCTAACATGCCGCGATGGATCTATAGGCAAAAATTTGAATACGAGCTGCGGGTTGTGCATCACTGAAGCAGACGATGCGTCTATCGCGATCCTTATCGTTAAGTAGAGCTCAGCCGGGCCACGAAAGGCTAGCCGAAGTCGGACGCGGTTAGCGGTCGGCAGCGGGCATAATCAGCCGAAATGAAGTACGTGCGCGCGGCCGTTGCATTCCGGGAGTACGTCGAGTGCCGGGCATGCCATCCCACTTCCAGGTTGGCGCTGACCACCCTTTCTCGACCGGCCTTACGCGCCTCCCTTCAGCCGGATGAATTCCGCGTAAGAGCCACGCTTACCCTTTCCTCTTGATCGCCGGCCGATCGAGTCCGGGGATTAAACCCTTCTACTGCAATTTATTTGCAGGTGATGTAGCACAGACGGACAATTTAACCCCTCAAGAATGACGGTACAGGCAGAGCACCGAGTTAGTCATTGTACGCAGAATATTCAACTTTATATTAAGTTATAGTGAATATTTAAAAAAAATGACAGTATAGGGTGTTGAAATATTATTGTGAGAGCATTTTTATTCAAAATGTTTACTCATATTATTTAAAAATGAAATAAGGAAAGAGTATTGTATGGATATTGAAATATTATTATAATGCAGGTCTTACTTGTTTTAGTTTTTCTTTAATGTGACGCTGTGAAAGAAATGTTTATCAAAGGACAGTAATATTTGTTTCATGACTAGATGATTTACATGTCGTGTAAATTTTCAACTAAGTGGAATTCTGTTATTGTTATCGCTATCCACATTGTCCCTTCAGCTGTAGAACAATAACTTCTACACAAGACCGTGCGTAACCTCACTACCAAACGGATTTCCAATGAATAGTCAACCACGAATATTCAAAATTACTAACTATATTATTATAATTAAGTATTCTGCTTTCTGTATATAATCTTACACTTTAATCATTGAAACATAATGAAAAAAGAAAAATTTAGCTAACAAAGAATATGTTTCATTCTATCTCACGATGCAAATGTGTTAACGTGGGAGCAATATCAGCTCAGAGGATAGAGCAAGATGGCCAGTTGGCGGCATGGAGAAGGTTGAAGGCGCTGCGCCGGTCCCAGGGGTGCGATGCGTCGTGTCTAATTACAATGTCCAGCGCGCCCCCCTCTGTCCAAACACAAACAACCGGGGCAAATGCGCTACCGTCGTCGGCGAAACGCAGGATCGCACCTCTCGCAACGGTCTGTCAATATCTGTCGATATTGTCGACCGGCAGCCGTTACTATTGCCCCGGTATAGAAGGATGGCTCGGATCGTCGAAATGGACGGCAGTTACCCTGTCAACGCGTTGATTAACCGTACCGTCGATTTATATTACGTCTACGTTGCTGCGGGATTTTTGCGCGGACTGTGACGGGCGGCGAAGGCGGCCGATTCGTTAACCTTTTAGCTTCGCCGGGTCTAGTCGCGAAACTATACCTCTATACGACAAGGTTTGATGCAATCTGAATAGTATAAATGTAGCACTGCGATTCGAGACTAATAGAATTTTCCACTGTGCAATTATGTTTGATTAGATTATAATGTGCACAACTATCGATGACGGAGATAGGTTTGTACCGCTATAGTCCCGTACCGTTCAAAAAGATAATATACACGAAAGCCACCTATAGTCGCGTATAGCAGTTAAAAGGTTAACGCAAGAGATCGGGAGCGTTGATTAACCAAATGTGAATCAGTTTCAAACAGGGATTGAAAAGGCTTTGAAAATAACTGCTTAAAACTGTTGTATATCGGTTCCGACTGAATCAATTATGGAGAACTAGAATGAGGTCGTAACTGTTGTTAGGTGTACCGATTCTCAAGAAAATATTTAACACGTGTTTTTTCTTATCGACTAACATTCATTTCGAGGCGGTGAAACCACCCCTTTTGAGGATTGAAAGTATATTTTTTACAAGATCTCTGAAACTAGGAGGTGTAGGAAATAAATTTCTTTTTAAATTGATCGTTTAGAAATGGACAATTTAGATGTTGTTCCATAAATAATACGGCTTTTGTATTTCTCTTATTTTTAAAAATAAACATCAGCACAGAACTTTTTTTAAAGTAATTATAATGTATAAGTAGATAATCTGAAGATAATGAAGGAGAATATTGTTTTACATTACAAACAGTTTCGTTTATCTTTATGTTTAAAAATAGAAGAAATATAAATAACCGCATTATTTATGCGATGATCCAACATTTAACCGACGCCACAAAGAAAACCTTTTATTTTAAAACTCTTTATATGAACTATACTTGAGAATCGAGAGATTTTGTATTATACTTTTTGGAGTCTAAAGCAATATTCGACCCCTGGTTTCAAGTAAAAGATTCAACGTTTGGTGATTGACGGTTCGAGTTTGAACATACGATTGATCCACTTTTTTTTTGTTCTTGATTTCATGAAATTTTAAGGATAGTCACGTCGGTCTTCGTTTAATCTGTTCCAACAATCGCTCTTCTATTTGGCGGAGAAATATTTATTATTCCATTTAAAAAATTAAAACTCACCATTGTTTCTCGGGAAATATTGCGCGGGTAAAAAATTGAGATACACTATTGCGTTGCTATAATATACGGTGACAATTTTTTCCTCTGTTATTTGCTCCATATATTTACGAGGAGAAATTCTGGATAAAAATAATATGAGAATTTTGCGCGTAGGTTTCGTTGCGATCTAAGCAAGCCATTTGTAAACCGTCGGATCAAAGCACTTTCCAGTGATTTAATTTGATTTGTTTAAGTCCGTATGCATTTTTAAAAAATACAACTGAAAATTTCTAAAACACTTTGTCAACTGTACTGTAATTATATTTGAAGTTTCGCAGGTAAAATTCTACTTTTTAAGAGGTAATTGGTAAATTAAAAATAAATACAGAGTAGTATGTATAGGTGTACTGAAGTACCATTTCCAGTGAAAAAGACTTTTTTCACATTTATGTTATGAAAAATGAAGATCACACACAAGACTTTATATCACATTTTGTTCGTGAACGATGGACCCAAATTGAAGTATCGCCTGTGAGAAAACTAAGGGGGTGGTGTGATTCCGAAATGCAAACCAATTTCCATCAGCGAGATTAATGGAAGGTATGAACGAACGGCGCCAAATATCACATATTTTCCGAATAATGTGCAACGCTCGTAAATAATAACGGATTCCGTGTTTTTTTTCACGTAAAAATGGGCTTCCGATGAATGCGAGTAAAATAACATTCATTAAAAATCTTTATTGCTCGCCGGCGTGGCATAATTGAAGCGTGTATTCCAATTTGCGCCGAACGATTTAAAATTCCGTCAGTGATGTCCGTGCTTTAAAGCGTTCCATACTATTTGAGAAAAAAAGAAAGAGCGAAACGGGACGATGGTAATTGCACGAACAATGGCAAAGAGGGACTTATTAATGAAACTAGTTAAACATGACGGAGTGGACACTGGTATTTACATGAAATTTCAATACATACAATTCAAATTGAAAGAAATAATAGTAAAGTTAGAAAATTTCGAAACAGCATTCTTAAAAAATGATTCTTCCTTTATTTTATTTCTATATTACGATATGATTTCTGTATCTTTTGTATATTCAAACTAATAGTAATATAGGATATTTAGAATTTGAAGAAAAAAATTAAAAGAAAGTTCGGAGACATACACACACACAAAAATCTTCCTTTAAAGAATGGATCTGATCTTCTAGAATGTAGTTAAAACTAGAATGTAGTGGTATCACTCTGTATTCGTTTCCTTTGTAAACTAAGTACAAACGATTTTGCTCTACTTTTAGTACATTGCTACGTCACATTCGAGTAAATCAATAAGACTGTCACTATTAGATTAAAGAAATTGAAAATTAAGTGCAGTTCATTAGAAAAGTTAGCAGTAATTCTCGACCTCGTGCTAACTCCGCAAATTGGATGTCCGGGCCTCGTCCCAGCGTTCGTTCGACTTGTCTCCGCGTCGTGAACTCCTCTTCGACTACGGTTATCGAAAGATAGGCCGTGAAAGTTAAAGATCATTCGACCGTACGTCACAAACTGAAGGCACCGACTTACAAAGATTATGTTCTTTTTCTCTCATTAGCCTTTCAACTATTTTATCGTTAATAATTTAATGGAAAACTAGAAAAATTCTATTTTTGTTCTATGTGTACCTTTAAGCCAAAGATTAACAACTGATAATAGAAAAATAATATTTAATTTCAACTTTACTGAATATAATATTTATAGTTGTTAACTTGTAGTAAGTTATTGGATTTCAGACATTTAAAAAATTAAGAATTTTTCGAAATTTTTGTCGTGAATTGGACAAATGAAGTGACAAAGTTTATTTTAATTGTATATAAATATACCTACTTCTTATATGGGCATTCAATTTTTAAAGTATAACATTGTAGGAAAGTGATAACCATACTTGAGATGTAGTAAGCAGTACTTTCAAAAGATACATTCAGTTTTTAAAATTAATAAAAAAAGTAACGTATTTAAATTATAATGGCTTTGCGCCAATGAATGATAACAATTACTTTGATTTTTCGATGTACTAATATCTCAAATAATGTTTAAGCAATTGCTCTTGTTATAAACTTTCCATGAAGAAAAATATATGGTATTATCAATAAGCCAGAAGCATTTATGTATTTGTATTTATTAAACCCCCACTAATCTTATATATCTAAATTCCTACTTATCATATGAAATGTGATGGTAGTATTATTTAAACCTTCGATAAGAATTTATAATATTTCAGAGATCATGTTGATCGCAAAGATTTTACTGTCCACGAGGTGGTTATCTGAATTATGTTGGGCAAACGAGGCAAGGGGGCAACCAATTACCGAAAGCAATTACCGAGGACAATTAACGCCAATGTTACAATAAGTAATTAGCGCCCTTGCGAATAGTTACTTGTAATTAACTTACGCCCAGCTGCGTTTTTTCGTTATTACGTATTTTTCGACGCAAAGCTATTGCCAGTCCCTGGCACAGAAACGCGTCTGCGCTCGACGACCGCGGCAAATGAAACTACAGTCTCTCGAAATTTTATCGCCGCCATTGCAGAACGTATTAGACGTTGTAATAATTCCCAGTGAAATAAAGTGAAAGACTGTAGGCATGCAGATTAAAAAAACTACGATAATTATGAAGGTACAATGGTCACACCCTGTACATCTATTTCATCATCCAGTGGATTTAAAAAATATACTGCAATTCATTTAATATCATGATGTGATAATTATAAAAAATGAATCTATAATACATACAACATTTTTCACTTTCTCTTACATACCTACAATTATTGTGAACAAATTAATAATCTTGTTATTGCCTTTAAATAATTATTTCGAATTAGTATTCCACAATTACTAACAATAGTCGCGGAAGCTTCAATTGATTCTTCTTATCATATAATTTATATTTGTATAGGTTTTCTTCTATTTTCTACATTTTATCAATTTTGGAACTAGGAGGACATTACAATATAACTGAAACATTCGCACGGTGTGTGCTTAAATCCCATGGTAGCAACTGTTTTACCTGAAATGTTAATAAAATGTACAGTATCTGTCTCTTCGCCGTCTTTCTCTTGATATCAAGAGAAGCAACGTACCGTTATGTTACGCTGTTTCGTGATAAACGCAAGTAAAGACATTGTTTAAGAGACGCAGCTCAACGTCACATATCCTGGGACGCACACATCTATTCGCACTTATATGAACGCGACGCGAATGCTTCTCGCAAATAAACGTGCATGATAAGGTTTACGACGCCCATTCAACAAGAGCATTTGTGCTATTTCAGTGGCCAAGAGAAGGCAGTCGATTTCTCGATGACGCTTAGCCCCGGAAGAAATCCCAACTCTCTCGTTTGGGGCGTGTCATTAACAACGTTGTTACCCCGTACTGTTTTCGTCGAGGACGCGCACGTTTTATTATCCATTTATGGGGAACTACCAAGAATGGACTGTCGTAAAAGCGTGTTAGAATCAAGATTTAGTGAAATGAAATATTTTCTGGTTTTGTTCATCGTGACTGTTGCTGAGTCTGGTTTAGGAAACTGACGTATAAATATGTAGGGGGCTAATAATTAAAAGATACCAATTTAAAATTTGTACTTAGCACGTTGTCATGAAATGATTGTTGAAATGATTGTTTATTATTTGATATTATAATACTACGTTATACTATTATTTAATTACTTAGTTATTAGTCATTTTATAAATTGTGATTGTTTCTAAGCAATTGGAAAGAATTATCGATAACCACTGTAGTGATGAACGTGTTATTTAACTTTTTGTTTTATGTTTAATTTGATTTATTCCAAAATTAAAATGTTTGTTGAGAATACAAGTTATAAAATATAGTATTATAAATATTAATACTTCTCTTGTAAATAATCTTTTGCTGAGAATACACATTTCATGCAACATTTTCAATTTCCTGAATTTTTGAATTTTTGTTTCAGTTCTCTTTCTTGTAAATTTCTCCTTTGCTGATATTTCTCGACAATGAATCTTGATTACAAATAAATTCACCTTTGTTTAACATCCTTAGTCCTCAAAATATTAAAAAAAAATACATTTTCAAATCTCAACTTTCATGACTGTATTCACTCTAACAACCTCACTGATATTCAACTAAAAGAGTACAAATAAATATTCTTCTTACCACTAGACAAAATTAATAGCGACATAAAAGAACTCGAAAACGCAAGCAATTTTATTGTTCCCAACAACAGCAGATTCTCGCGTATCGAACAAGTTCTCATCTATAGTAACCCAGAACCAAAGACTTGAAAAAAGAGAAGCCCGCGGTTATCTCCCGTATTTCCCCGCGTATCTTCATCCAGCGGACATTTATCTCGATCTCTCATCAAGTTCGCGATCGTTTCGCAGTTACTCCGTAACTCACCCCTGTTACGTCCACCGTATTTTCCTCGGTTTCAATCCGATCGCGAAAATCAAATAACAGGATAACAGAAATGACACGTAACAACGTCGTTCCGGGCAGGGTTTCTTAATATCGGTCCCGGGACATCATAAGCCGTATGGCGCGACAGAAACCGCATCGATGCGGGATAGGATAAGTTTGTCCAGATTCTAGGCCCCTCTCCACCCTCCCCCACCGGTCTTGAACTTTCTCTACCTTCCTTCGCTCCAGTGTATCCCAATTCTATGTACGGTTAAAGTTTGCTCGTTGACGGTCACAAGCCGTGTTCGTGGCGCGCGACGTGAGTTGGTTGTGGGAGAATCATGGTGGCAAGCAGACACGAAAGGGGTACAGTGCGGTTTGGGGGTGTCTTGAACGGGGACGGGGCGAGGGGAATGGATAGTACATAACTAAAAAGAGAAAGGGGATGGTTAGAAGAGGAAGCCTGTACTCCAAGGGTCTGGCATAAGTCGGTGGTAGGTATTGAGATCCAGTTGGCATAGCTAATGTTCGAATATGTCATAGCTCGGTAGGATGCGGTCAGAATTATACATGCTCCGGAATATATGCGCGAGTTGCCTCATTCTCCTCCATTGCATTCCCCACATCTATTCCTTCGTCACCACTGTTCCTTTCTTGTCTTAGTCTTGCGCCGGTCTCCGGTATTCTCTCTCGTCTACCTGGGTTCACCGTCACATCCGATTCCTCCTTACCCGTCAGCACATACACCTTCGCCAACATCCTAATTCCCTCCGTCCCCTTTCGTCCTCCCTTCTTTTGGTTCACATCGCGGAGGCCTCTATTTCATGCGCCACCACCGACACGCCTGGGCCACGCTCACACCGATTCACCTATTCTAGCCGCGACGTATATTGTGGACCGTAACGCGGAGAGTTACTCGGTTAATTTAGATTCGCTCAAGCAAGTTTTGATGTCGTGCTTGCCTACTACGGCCCTGGCCCCTCCACAATTTCCCCAGTCGAATCTCTGTCAGTCGCTCCTCTCTACCTCTCTGGCCACCGAATTTCCTTCGGGAAAGCCCGCTACCTACCTACCTACCTACCGTGCTATGGCAGTCACCCTGAAGCGACTCTCCGAGGCGACCTACGTCTTCCACCATCTTTCAGGCAACCCCCGTGCCTGGGATCAGCCGAGTTCCGCTGCTACCGTCGACACATTACTAATGCCGAACTGGTCGTAATAGATTGGATACTTGGAGAACTTTGGTTACATCAACTGGCGTACCCGAGCTAACCCCTGTCATTCGTCACTTCGCTTGACGTCTTTTCTTGGTGTGCTTTTACTTGATTCACTTATTTGCGCTTTTTTAAATGTCTGTTGATAATGGTTCCCGGGAATGGTTTGTTTGAGTTAATTGGAATAGAATTTGGTTAAAATGTTCCTTCGTTGGTTGTGGTATTTTTATTGTTTCTTATGCGTGTGTTACATGTTATTATTTCTTATTGTTGATATGTGTGACCCCGATTTCGGATTTATAAGAGATAAGGCGCAAAAAATGTATCTTTTGGTCTTGTTGCTAATAAAGTTAAGTTAATTACAATTTCGAAACTTCTACTTCTCAAATATTATTTTTAATCCACCGAAACTTTGAATGCGGCCAATAAAATCCTATTCAACCTCAAATGTCCCCAGTGTTCAACGATAAAACCATACATTTCCATCAAAAGTCACAGTCCGACGATACTATTTGTTTTCTATCAATTTTACTATCTTCCGCTTATTAATGCGCGCTGACTCAGTCGAACGGTTGCGTCTCGCCGCGGAAAGTGCGCCTCGCATTTCAGTATGTAACGAAGAGAATTAACCTCAAGTTTAAACGCGATACAGCCTCCAACTTTACTTTACTTACCCACTCGTCCTGTACCAGCGGGTTCACCCCGTTACCCACCACCGTCGCAGTAGTTCGCTTACCCTTCCCACTTACCCCCATTCGCCCCCAGCCTCCTGGCATTTCCAACCGTCTCTTTCTCCGGCTCTGTGTTCGTGTGATACAAGTATAGTCCCTCCGCCGCTCGTTACTCCGAATTATACTTGGTCGAGACTTGCCGAGGAACACAGCGCGGGCGGACGCGATCGTGCGTGGCGAGTAATTCCCCGGGAAAATTATTAACGCCATCTAGGACGGGTTTCGGTGCGTTGTTTCTCGATTTGCATTCACCAAATCATCGACGCCTGCCACTTAATCCTATGGCACACGTTTTTGACGACTTCATGGATAATGATTGCGTGAAGAATTATCCAAATTGTTATTTAATCATTTTTGAAGAGATTTTTTTGTAATGTTTTTTCTGAGAGATGCGTCGATTTTCTTACCAAATATATTGTAATTTTGTATAATAGATTTTTACGATTTATTCAAGATGTGGAATCATAATGGAAAATGCATGTGTATAATATACAGAGATTATAAAGGAAAGGAGTAATTACTTTAATCGACTTATTTTAGTTTTACGCATTTAGTAATTAGACGGGAGGTTTGAAGCTTTGGAATTCTATAAAAATTGAATATAACGAATATACAACTTATTGTAGTTTCTAACATTATATTTACGAACATTTATTATAAAAAGGGTTGATGGTAGAGATATTTTGAAAAATTTGAACTTTCTGGAAAATTTTATTTTGCAATTTTATATACGTCACCGAACAATGTATTTTTTGTTTCAACTTTCTTTCGATATCCCTTAGCGGTCTCAAGATAATCCATGCGAAAGAGAAGTTTGCATTTTTTCAAGAGGTGGTTTCACCCCTTCAAAGTGAAATTCGACATGAGAAAAATTGCAATGTATTAGAATTGATTTACCTGCACACAAAGTTTCATAAGTTTTTGAATTTCTAGGTTCGATAACTTCCCTTGTCAGTCGATCAGGGAACAATACCGCAGACAACCTGGTCCCGTGACGTCGCGCCGGTTATCTCGTTACCCTTTATAGGATACGTCACTTGGTCCGGTGTCTCCGCTTTATTGTCGATGATGACTGATAGCGATACTATGAATTACGCGTGAGACTGCGCGTTTGTCTATCGCGTTAAGCAGATAGCTCGATATGTGGAACGGCGACCAGCGTTTCACGGAAAACAGGCCACGGATTTATCGTTCGGAAGCACGTGCGTGCTACGTACGGAGCGTTCGTTGTTACTTGGTAATGTTCTTTTCAAGCGATTACAGTATCACAGTGTCTGAACTGTTATTTCCGTGGCGTTAAAATTTTACTATAATATTAGTTAGATAATATTATTAGATAGTAATGTAAATAAATAATTTATTTCATAATACCTAACAAAATACTTTAATAAATTCCGGTGCAAATATGAGCATGTTCTAATTAGAGAGTTTATGTTAAATTTGGGAATGCGTATAACTATGGTGAACAGGAAGCTGCTTTCTATTCAAATCTAGTATTGTTATTTTACTGATGTATGAAAATAAGCAATAATACATTTTAATATGAAATATAAATTCACATATTTAATTACACAAAGTTCTATTCTTATTCTAATTTTTTGACACGATTTTAATTAAGCACCATCATCCAAATTCTAAGAAAAACAATTTCTTCGGAAATTCAATCTGTATCAATCCTGACGTTATGCGAGGCTTGGGTAAATTTTGAGAATCATATTATGAGTAAATATTTTAGTTAATTTCTTACATTAATGACAGATAAATAATATTTACTTTTTACTCAAAAGAACTGAATCGCATTTGTATTTATTAAATTTTGTTTGAAATCTTCAGCACGAGTTCTACACGATGTTATAAGGCGAGAGGTCAAGTATTTGAAATCAAAAAGGATTAATAGACTTTCGCTAGATAAAGTGTTAATATACTGATTCTTTCGTCCGGCATTATGTGTTGGCGACGCGCGCTTACTAGCAAATCGCCATTTCCCACATGAATAATATTGCGCAGTAAATGTAGGTAGTTTGGCTGAGCCTTTGTTACATGTCAGTAGTGAACATTAGGTTTGGGGTATTACCCGGTTGAGCAAGTGATCGGTTAGTCAAATGGGCACGGTTAAATAGGTCGACGATGTTAGTCAGCTGCTTAAATTTCTATACGCTTGACTCGGTGTGCTGGTCAAACTGCTGCAGGTGTGGTAATGAATTTTAAGACGTTCTCTACTGATAAGATACTGTTCCATTTGTCGAACGTTATCATATTTTCATCTGTATCGGCACATTTCGATATTATCGTTCCACGATAGTGAATGACATCACGAACAAAGATTAAGATGTAAACGACAGTTCCTCGTTAATTTCATTACTTAATTTCGTAAATATAAGAATGAACGTCTGATTAAATTACGTTATACGCATTTTCACAGTAATATGTAATTTATACACAATGATTATTATCGTGTTTCCCATTATTATTATCAAAAATATTTTATACGATTTAATCTTCTATAAATATTTCCTACAATTTTTATTTATCTGAAGAAATACTTCTCAGAAAGGAAAATACCTTATTCATATTTAGTATTTTTCTTTTCAAGGAGCATTTCTTCAGATAAATAAGAATAATAAGTAATAATATTTATATATTTATATATAAGTAATAATATAAATATTATTACTTTCATTAATACTTAATGAATTCAATTACTTAATATTTATATATTTTTATTTTCCATACGAACGAATTCAAATGACAAAAAAGCCACTTTCCCACAAAAGGTTCTCTCGATAATCACATTGGATTTGCCAAACGCTTCTATTGTATTTATTTATCCGTAGCTATCAATCCAATAAAGAATCCTGGGAATCAGATTTTCTGACCTGGTGATAAAGGAAATAATCCAACATACCGTTGGAATCGTGTCTACCCATGGAAGTAACGAAGAAGAGGAAACACTATCCGGTTAGGAGAATCAGAGAGATCCGACAGAGACACAAAAGCGAGCAAAGAAGAAGGAAGAAGATAAAAGTTGCAGCGGGAAAAGAGAAGGACGCAGTGGCACACGATTGTCGGATAACGAATTTATCGAGGATTATATAAATATAATCTCCATCGGTGACGAAAAATCTGCGGAACGGTTTTCTTCCGCGGTTCACGCGCTTTTGGTCCGAGAATTATTAGGTCGTCTCATAAGTTCGTGCCGCGGTGTGTTAATATTTTTTGCGTTATATTATGTGATCACAGAGCAATAAGAGCTTGAAGAGCTTCAGTTTAGTTAGTAGAAGGTAGTAAAGAATATAGACATCAGAAACACATCAGAAGTTCATCAGACAATTCACTTCATATAAACAAATACCTAAATAAATTACCCAGGACAGAACAGCTCGCAATAAACAAAATTACAATCGAACATACAAAAATCACACGCTCACACATTCTATCAAAAGATACAATACCCATCTGTAACGTATGTGCACAGACAATTACAGTGGAATACTTACTTCTCCATTGCACCAAATACAAAGATCTCCGTACCAAACACAAAAACGACTTTAAACATGATTTAAGAAAAAGGTGTTCTAAAGCGACTGATCGTGAAGCTATAAAAATGTCATAGTTAATAAAATATTTTATAAAATATTATTTTATGTGCTAGAAAAATAAACGACACGAACTTATGGGACGACTAATAGAAGAGCAACGGCAGTCCGTTGTATATTTAAGATACAGTCGAACTTGTACGGTTTGCTACCGTATTAATGGGAAGCAACACCGTGAAATTACCTACATTCAAGGAAATTCGCGTTTCCTGTCCCTTTGTCCATGCCGCTCAGAGCCGCACTCTTCTTCGATGCTCCAGCCTCCGCAGAAATCGAGTTAACAAAGTATCTGGCACGGAGATACATTTCACGCGCGGTACAGATTGATCGTGCCGAGTTTCTGGCGAGTTTCAAGTGTTAATGCAACTTATCGCTCTTCCCTGTGTCCCGCCGCGAGAAGGAATTTATTCTGGCCTCGGAACACCGCGGCGTTTCTCGAGAAAAATATTCTTCTTTAGGCAACTGCCAGCCCTGCCAACGGAAAGCACGCCGCGTTGTAGAAATAATTTACGCGACACATTGATCGCTGACCAGTAACTCGTTCGAAATCGTTTTGTTTTATGGATTTTTTAGATAAAGATTGTTCATATATTTGTGGATCTTTGTGTTTAACGATGATAATGTAGACTGTTTGACTTAATACACCATTGTTTCAGAATTTAAGAGGTATTATTCTGATTTAGAAGATTTGACTCAAGTATCATAATGTTAACAGTGTATTCTTCGAACGATTTAATTTAAATTGTGAAGTTATGAAAGTTTTTACAATGTCAAATTGTGTGTCTATATTTTTAACTTAGTGATTTTTTTTGTCTTAGAAGCAATTTTTCTTTATATGTTTTAACTCTTGTAAAACTATGAATGTTTACAGAATTCAGTGTAGTAGTAGCAAAAGTTTTTTGTGGTTATCTCGGAAGCTAAAGCCTTCCGTTGACAATATATAAAGGAAAGAGTTATTCAAAATCATGACCCAACAAGATATTTAAACATCATCAAAATCGAAGCGGTCTAAGCACATCGATAATTTCACCGTCTATAGATATAGTATATTTTTGTATACATATCTATCCTCTAAAGACAGAAATGTGCCGTAACGAAGATGTATTTCGCGGGTAGGATTCGTGGATCGAAATCTGAGAGCGGATGTTTTCCGTAACCACGCGGAAGGTATGTCAACGTATGAATATAGGAAAGGGAAAGATACGAGTCACAGAAACGGAAATCAGTTGGGAGCAGCAAGTTACGATTGAGATTTAAGTTATTGACAAGCTACTTTGGCGAACCTCCGCCGAGATCTGCTTGGTTTATCCCGGAGGCCCACTGCCTTCTGATTTCCCTGAGGATCCAACCCTTGAGAAACTATTCTTCTGCCCACAATGACTCCCTGCTCTCGCGGCACTTCATCTCCATTGCGAAGCGCTCACATTTGCTATTGGCGGCTACGTGTCACGGCCACGTGTCGAGTGCTTTACATATTTCTCACAATACCGCTGCTTTCGAAGTCATCTCGAACTGTTAATCGTTCGATAAACCGCGACATTTCTTTTTCAGTTGATATTCATGTGTGTAGGAGACGTCTGAAAGTAGTAATTGCAATAAGTAGACTATGGATTTTATTGGAATAAGGTAGACTGTGGATTTTCATGTTAATTCAAATTTGATATAATCGGTTAATAATCACTTGTGTAGAATGTTAGTGTTGGAATTATAATAAGTAGACATCCTTCTGTATGGAAATTGGTATTTCCAAAAATAGAAGTGAAAAAATAGAATTACGATAGGAAATGAACTTGCTGTAAGAAATATCATAAAAAGGTACTACAATTTTAGATATTTCATATATTCTTTTGTATTGGGTGCGTTCTATGCAACTTTGAACTTTCTAATTTACCATAAATGGATGAAGATATGCAGTATAATGATAAGTGAAGAAATTTATAATAGTTTATTGTTAAACTGAATTTATTAGTAAAGCTTTGGTATGTTCATCAGGCTCTGATCTAGAATCTTTAATATCACGTTTTTCCTTATGATTTATTTTGTGGTTAGACCTGAATGAGTCCATCCTCTCGTGTTTCACTTACTATTGTAAGACAAAACTAAGACAACGTTAATAACTTAATGTTATCATTAACATTAAGGAATATTCTTCTACGATTGGAAATAACTTTTGTAAGTGAAATTTATTCACAAAAATTTTAGTATCTAAAGAAGCTCTCGAAAGCAGGCAAAATTTATACTAGATAAAAATATAAAGAAAATTAGGCATGAAATCATTTCGTTATGTATGAAAGTTGGATGATGTAAAAAACGAACGTAAATTGTAAGGTTTTAAATGTAATTACTTACGGGCGCTTTTAAATAAACAAATTTTTATTTATTAATTTTACTATATAATTCTGTATGACTTTATTCTATAATTCATATTTCATTTGATGTTTTTCAGTTGGAGGAATGTTTACATTCGTTGTCATGAATACAAATACAAAATTTCGAGGTTTAATCTTCTTATTCTTCAACGCGAGTCGTGACACTGTGGGTCGCCAGAAAATATGAGTCCTGTAGTCCCTTCAAGATAAATATAAATTCTTGATGCGCTGACTGAACTGGAGACCTGTAACCAGCTTGAATATTTCAAATCTCTGTTGCTTTCGCCAAATCAAATATAAATATAACTAGAAATGCAATTACATTTTGTAGAATTCTAAATTCTACTAAAGTCTGTAGACTCGAGATAAATTTTTGAATTTCAGAACAGGATAACATGTATATTATAAATAATGTACATTACTAAAAACTTAAAATTGATGGCATGCAATTCTTATGATCATATTATGTTAATAAACGTTTCTAATGAATTATACAAAATTTCAGTCAACTTACGAATGAGGTCAATAATATTCTACGAAGCAATTATTTAGGATACTGTTAACTACTTATTACTAATTACTATATCTAATTATAGTTGGCCTTGAAACAATATCCATAAATGTCTTCTATGTAGATCCTACTAACAATGAGATACGCTGTTGAAATGCCTTGAATGTAATGACCGGTCGATTGGAATCACAGAAAATCGGACAATTCTGCTCCCATAGCAATAGTAATGACGGTAATAAGGTCACGAACCACTATTGCCGCAATAATGACATAGGGATTGGTACGATGCTGGACTTACCTCCCTAATAAAACACAAGTTGTTGCAATTCCGTCGTTTATAGCTGAAAGGCACGCGACCACTTCGCCTCCTATTGTAAATATTAGCTGCTGCTTGTTGTGAAGAAAGATTAAGAAGGTCCTTGTCAACTTGATCTGATTATATAATTATTTCCAGTCGTGAATTCAGAATTGTTGTGTTAAAAGGAATTTTGTTAAACTGGAAATCTTAATTTATAAATTCGTGTTATCATAATTGATGCAGAGCTCTTTTTGCAAACATGTTCTTAAATCATATAGCACTCACGTTGGTGTCTGTGTGAAAAGAAAACAGATTTTTCAAAGGAAGAAAAAAAGAATTGAACTTCAGAAACTCAATTTAATTACTTCATTAAAGAATTATTTAAAGTTTAGCTCATGCTTTATTTATGAAATTATTTTAATGATATAAACATACGATTGAAAAAGTTTTTTAATAATTTATATTTTTTCCACAAAAGTAATTAAGTTGTAATGTGGTGGTAGAAATGTAGTACATTATATTTGTCTTATCTAACTTATTTCATACAATTGCGTTAGACTCGTGGTGAAAGTTTGAAATTTAATTTCGTAAGTACGATTATTATTTTCTATCTTTAACTTCAAATGAAATACTACCTTTTGTTATCAAAAGAAATTAAAGGTTTAATATTTATTTAAAAGCAACGAAATTGTGTAAAGTTAATTCATAAAAAATGCAATAACAATGTTTCAGTGAGAAGTACAAAGTTTCTCTAAAAATTAGATAATTCATCGTACAACTCATTTTTAACTAAAAAACCATCCTTTTGTTTGAAACAGCATTTGCATGTGCACATCATGGAACAATTCTTTCGCACAATTTACTTCACTCAAAACACAAACAAAAACAAGTACAAAAATTCGATTCTCCTTTCTAGAGAGCCGAGACTTGGTAATTGAAACAAACGGGTCCCACATACCGAGAGGAACACCGGGAAACCGACAGTAAATGTATAATTAGTACGAACGTTGGCAAGAAAACCGATTTTCCTTTTCCTTCTGTCCCTTGCCTCTTCCCAACAGTAAACTCCCTTAATCGCAAAAAAAGGAAAAAAAGGAAAAGAACAAAAAAGCAAAGAGAAAATGCAAATGTGCCTTCGCGAACCTTTTCCTAACGCCGTTGATCCCATTAGTTCGCAAAAACACGTGGCCATTCTTGGTACAAAAGTTCCAGGCACCTCGAGTCCGAGGAAAACGAGAAAGAGGACAGAATTGGTCGGTAGCGATCGCAAAACGCGACTCGTCTAGCTCTTTTAAAGCGTTCCATACATTGAAACTTGCAGCGATGGAAGCATAGCTACAAACGATAGCTTCGAGTCTTTCAAGGTTTCATATTATGCACAAACAAAAAATGAGAAAGGCTGAAACCCATCCCTTGTGTTCCATGTTGGTCAGGGGATGAGCCTTGACAGGAACGCGGGTCTAATTGGGCAGTTTTTATTTTTTACCGTCTCATTTTCGATACTAATTTGCTATTTGTCAATATGGTTAATCAATCAACATTCACTGATCAAATGAACGGTTTAAAATTTTGATTAAAAAGTTTGCGTTTTCTTTCGTTCATCCGACTTCATATCGATTTCGACAATTTCTGATAATCGGCAATGAAACTATTTAAAAAGTTATATGAAAAACAAAGGAGTGTACTGTGAGCAAATAACAACGACAGGAGTAGAAATATTTATAAGTAAAAAAAATCCAACATTTCATATTACAAGACCTAATACAAACATCCGGTACCGTTAATGTTAACACATTGCTGACCGGAAGTTAGAAACAATCCCATGCCACCGATTATAATTCCGTAATTAAATATGAAAGTAAAACGATCCAAATAAACCTCAATATAGTTAATTTATACATAATGAATTGAAATGAAACTTTGGACATATCCTTCATATAACTTTGAATATTCCGCTTTTGCATTGTTCTGTATTGCCCTGTGTTTCAAAAATTGAAATGGCTGATGCAAACTCGAGTTAACGCGTTTAGGCATGAAAACATGAGCTAACTCGTAACCAGTCAGCAATGTGTTAAAACCATAAACAAAATCCCTAGCGAGAAACATCTCTTGCTCGTATGCAGTCTCGGGGCTTATCTCTCAAACAACATAGACTGGCGATGCCTGCTTCGTCGGGTGTTTCAACGTGTATGGTGGCCTTAACGGTTTCGTTCTCCTCTGACGGGGTACGTCTATTCTGAATCACCCCGCGGTAGAATGACTGCGAGAGATTCGCCGAACGAAATGAAACACGAAGCGAACGGAACGGAACGACGGTCAGCAACACGAACAGTGGACATTTCGCCCATTTCCCCGGATCTCCCTCCATCGCTCGACACGTAGTATATTTTATCGCATTACTGGCATTGTTGCATCAGTTTCCGCTATACCCCCGTGGTCACTAGTCTCCCCCTCTACCTCTCTGTCTCTCCTGTTCCCACCCTGTCGTTCCCTATGCGTGTACCCCTTCGCTCGTCCATTCCCTTTCCCTCCCCGGTTCGAACACCATTCCACGAGGATTAAATATTGACTGCGATTCTGATTTATAGTAATTGCCGGAGAGAGCAGGACGGTCGAGAAAGCGAGATGAAACGGGCCGATCCGAGCGGGACGGAACGATCGAATCGAAGGGGTGGAAGAGTAAAAGAGGGCGACTCGGGACATGGTGTGAGGGAAAACTGGACGGATTTCGAGGGGGCGGCGGCTGCAGGAGGAGGAGGGGGAGGAGGAAAGCCATTCCCCTGCCGCTTTCCCTCGCTGACAGATGCATTTGCCAAAGCGTTGCGGACGTTTCTGGCTCGTTCTACGTCGTCACGCGGCCCGTCGTTATTATAGCGCATTTTTATTTAGCGACTGTTACCGTTCATCGTTTACAGAATTCCTACGTGACGAAGCTATGACTCGGAATAATCGAGGAATTTATCGCGCGGTACCTTCACGGCGGGCTACGGTAAATCAGAGATTGCCGAACTTCCAGCCGTTGTATTACGCTTTCCATTTTCTTTCTTCTTTTCCTTTCCTTTTCTGTCGTGCGCGGGTGTTACTTCTCGTTTTTTTTTGCGACGCCGAGGGATTTCTCTTTCGGAGAGGACAATCTGCGCCGCGGCTTCATATGTAATCTTTTCGGATTGAAATTGGAAGAGTTTTCTTTGGGTTTCGTGGCGCTTGGAAGGAAGTCTGTTTTGCGGGAAGTTGGGGATTCTAGTGTTAAATACGTTGGCGATGTAGGATATATTGTAGTCGTGAGATTTAAGTTTCGAACGGAATTATATTTGAGAATAATGTAGGGTAGACAAGAATGCAACTTTTGGGAGAGAAGAAATTGTTAGGAACTGATTATTTGGGATTTCTGCGGGTTTATGGGTTATGAGAGGTTTTGTTATTATTTGTTGTTAGACTATGCATTTGTTTTATATAGGTCAGCACGTATTTTTTAGTAATATTGTCCAACGATCAGGGATATGTAGGATATTTTAATAATCGTGGTAGGATTATGAAATAGATATTAAATCGTGATAATTGTATTTTGGTTATACTACTGCATGTTATTATATCATTATAGTTTTATGTTATTATTGGAAATAATAATGAAATAAACAACGTGCAATGACATTTTTTTAAATAAAGAAGTTTTTATTCTAATTAACCGACTCTAACGGTTTTCCCGATAGGAAGTAGAAAGTGTCAGCCATAGATAGACACGTTAGCCGATTGTCTCTTAACGGAACACACATTTGACACATGTTCAATTTTTTTTTTAATTGTTATATTTTTAAAACTTATATTTCCAACTGGAATTACAACTGGAAAACAATTACTGTAACATCCGAATAAAACTAATACTATTCAACATCTCATAAATACGCAAACAAAATAAATGAGAATATAACACAATCAGTATGTGACGACACAGTATGAAACAACTGAAAATAAAGAAATTCATACAAAAATGGAAAGAGTTCAGAGGTAGTACCTATAAAATAAGTAATTCTGCATTAGACATTACAGTGGCGGTACACAAAGTGTTGAGTTTGGTACTGGTATCGAGTACAATCGTTATTTCCGGTTTTAAATAATTGCTTCGATCGATTTCGGATCGTTCATCTCTTACAATTAATTATTTGCTAATTGCTACTAATTAAGGCAAATAATGAGATACCGGTATGGTGGCATGGAAAGCAACTAGCGGGGGTGGCTGGGAGAAAAGTAAGCATGGGGCGGGGGTTGCAGGCGGAGAGACGGAAAGTGGTCACCGGCTACCAGTTGAGAAGGGTGATTTAGTGAGGGAACAGCAGGCGGCGCCCGATTATTTTTGGTTTTAGCCGTGGCGGCCATTATTTTTGGTCTCCCGCTTGCCGCAACTTGGACTCTGCTCGGTCAGAAATTTAGTGTGACCGAATTCAAGCGTGTAAAAAGCCCACTGCCTCGGCGAAAACTATACAGTGTGCACATTGACGGACGAATTAGAAATTTCTCGTGGTATCGTTGAAGATGAACCGATTGCGGTGAACGCGATGACTACGAATTATTGGATGTGTTGGTAGCTAACCGTACTATGTTTGCTATTGTATTAAACTTCACAAATGTAAAATATTAATTCTGTCGGATTATTTGAGTGGGGAATATACTTGGAACAAAAGTTTATTTAATAAATACAGATAACAACGTTTAAGGCAACAGGAAGCATTGTTACATAATAAAACATATCACACTAGATCAAATTTACACTTAACATTAAACCTTGCATTGAACAAAAATTCAAATATCGAATTTCTAACAAATTCTTTCTAGTATTATGTAATTAAAAGAAAGCATTAAAATATCGAATTACAGCAAAACATTTTTTAATGAGAAGTGCTAGCAAATAATTCTTAATTCATTTCAATGTATTTTCTAAAAGGTATTGCAGTTTTTATTTAAAACGTCAAAGATCGTATCTTCCAAACGAAATGTAGATCATCTTTTATGTGAAATTATGTTTTATACATGAAAGGAAATTTTCAAGATTTCATTTTCATTTTCATTCATTTTATTTCATTCTGATATTTATGTGTAACATTTTGCACATCTATCGAATAGTAGAAAATTCTCTTTTATCTTAAAGTAAACAGTTGCGTTTAGACTGCGAATTTCCATGAATGTATAATTTTTAACGATCATGAAAAGGAATAAAATGCATTTCATTATTTATTAAAACATAATCCTGCTTTACTTCAAATGTATGAAATAAATAATTTTGAAATAAATTCGTATGGAACTTTAATTCTGTCTTGTCAATAATTTTAGGGGAACGATAAAATATTCGAGGCCTGCGGTGTGTGCCAATTAACATCTTTATTAAGAATATATCCATTATACTGTTTTCACGCGGAGACTAGGAAAGAATTAGATGTCTGAGGAAAGACACATGGGATTATTTCTGAAGCTGCTAACTTACGCAGCAAAATGACAGACGGGTATCAGTGCTGGAGAGTTGAGAGAGAAAGAGAGAGCGAATTACTGGTACTTTGAGAAAAATGAAATAAATGATGGAGAAGCATCCCTCGGCACTACTACCAGTTCGGCCCGTCAGACGTTTTTATTAATTCCTCTCAGATACAATTAGTTGGTCTATTCGTCAGACGCGTTTCATTAAGTTTCCCTTTCCATCTTTCTTCTGCCAATTCTTTGTCCCCTTTCCTCGTCCATCGTGCGCCTTATCTTTCTTTACCTGAAGAAACGAAGAGGGTAACTGCTGAAACAAGACAGCAGCATCTTCGTAACTTTTGAACTCGAGATAAATAAACGCGTACTATGTGAAACGTTCAGCTACAGTTTTAAGTACTACTCTTTTGTACGAAAGTATCCAGTTTTTTTAATTGAAAGGCGTCATTGAATCCATTCATACATAATTTTGTTATTTTGTGTCTGAAAGATGAAATGCATATTTCTTGATAATGTTCAAGGATGACAGGAGAAAAATAATTTAGAATTTAAAATTTAAATAATATAATATTAACACGATAATATACGCTTTTTAAGTTATTAATTATCTTATTGATAATTTACATATTTGTATCTTTACACAGTATTGGAAGGTTAAACAAAATTAGTTAAGAGTTAGTAAAAATTCTTCTGATTGATTAATTTATCAATATTTTAATTTGTTAAATAAAAAATAGAATAATATGAAGTATAATACAAACGATTAAATAATTTTTAAATTTAACAATAAATACACAATTTTTTGGTTTATAATCAATCATTTTTAATAAATAAGTTAGAATGCACAACAATTGTTTCGTTATTTTAATTTACAGTAAATATGTAAAGAAGAATTGTTGCAAATAGATTTTATCCATTTAATCCTTAAGTCCAATTTCCCCAAAGAAAATTCTTTATAGATGTACAATAAGAAGAAAAATGTACGGAATGAAGAAAAAGATCGAGTTTCTTGCCCGAAATAGATCAACTCCACGTTTCTTGATTCATTCAATTTAAATTGTTAGGTACTTCGCGGCTCAACGAACAAATTCTGGAGTATCAACTTTAAGAGAGCGAGAAGGAAAACATTAAATTACACAAATGGTAGAGAGAAATCGCGAAGAAAAGAAGTAGAATGGAAATAAATAAAGAAAAAGGAGGAAAAGATAAATCGAAATACAAACTGAGGAAACTAGTGAACGAGAAGCCTGACTGTAAGAAAGAGAAACCTAAAAACAGATAGAGCGAGAAAATAAAACAAGGAAGTATCATCTGTAGAATTTTATGGGCTAGGGGGATTACGCGTCTCTTTAGTCGTTGTTAATTTTCGATAACGTTCACTTCTACCGGTGTTGGTACTGTGTTATATTTCTTGTTCTCAATTATAGGATAAAAATTGTTTGAAAATTCTTGACTTTTGTCACCGAAATTATGTAATTATTCGTACACGGTAAAGATGAAATCTTTTCAATAATTAGATGATGGAATATTTAAATTAGCGAAAGGTGAAAATATGCAAAATTTAAAAGTGATTTACATTTATGCGAAACTGTAAAAAATAGAAATAATTCATTAGCATATTGAATACTGTTAATACATTAATTTCAGAAAGGTTTCAACATTAACAAATAAATTCCTGTTTAATTATAATTATTATATATTCATGTATAAAAATGTGAATGTTAATATTATACATTTTTATACTTTATTAATCGTGGAATTTAAATGGAGTTTCAACGTGTGTGCAATTTGTGCCTACAAGTTATACAAGTGAATACCAAAATTTAATTTCTGTATTAATGAAATGCATTTAATGTTTGTTTTTTATTTGAACTGGTTGAGTGCTGCGCAACACGATTTCCTTTTCCATGTTGCAATGTGGGAACGCATCGCCTCAGTAAATGCAACTAACGGCGCGCTTGGACTCTACTGCTCTGGAAAAAGGAGCGTGATTGCGCTGTTTGGAATTTCTCGGCATGGAACGGAAGAAGCTTGATCGCATTGTTGGACACTTTTCTTGTCAAACATAGTTACATAATCTAATAAGATATTTGTTCAGATTTAATTTTATATACATTTTATCTATCTTTAAATAAATAATATCTTAAAACTTTTAATTTCAAATTTCATTTAAAAGTTAAACAATAGTATCTTTAAATTAACAAAAAGATTCAAATTCAAATAAATGTTCTATTCAAATCTAAACCATCCCAGTCCAAATAAATTCTTCCTTCATAAACGAAGTTGCACTTAAAAATCCCTCGACAATTATACAACAGATAAATATCATTCGAATGACATCCAACTCTGCTTCACGCTAATTCCGTAAACTGTAATAATCGAATTGTTTTCCCAGATACAAACACACGCACACACACATACACAAAACGCAACGATAGAAACCAGAAGAAAAATTAAGACGAAGCAGATGGTCGACCCCGCACGCGCCACTCTCTAATGGAAGTGAAATAAAAGAGAGAAATCGCCGAATGAACTGTAACCAAAATTGTGTTCGCCCCATGAAAAACAAAGAGTCAACTATGGCTAGGAAACGGTCGGTCACACGAGAGGATAGACAAAGAGAAATGACGGAGTTAGCCGGATAGAGAATAGCGCGCGCGCGACGGAGAGACGTTGCTAGGGTGGCAGGAGGTTAAAGGGAGGTGGAGGTTGAGTTTCGTTTCATGGTTGGAAGGCAGAAGGAGCAGGAAAGTGGTGGGACGCCAGAGAAATGGAGGAATTGCCGGAGAGGAAGTCGACTGTGGGCCGGGGTGGCGACCGGAGAAATACGTATCCAGTTAGTTTTACACTGTGGCTCCAATTGATTCGAAATCGATTGTCGTTCGAACGATTCTCAATTGATCGATTACGGAGGGTGCGCCGCAAAGGGGGCCGCCGGCGGCCCTCCACGGCGTTATCCGTTGCTCCAAGAGTTTGGCCTATAGGAGGACTTACTTTAAGCCAACGCCAATTGCATTCCGTTTTTTACGCTCGCTTGTTTCGACATGCTTTTACGGTCGCCCAATCGTGGCTCCTTTTCCCTCCCGTCTCGCACCAATCTACGATTTTACCTTAATTTCTTCGCCGTCTTCCTCAAATTTCTTCTACAATTTTACGACCCTCCCAATCGCCCTTTTCTTTTTTCAGTTTACGCTATTGTTTCCAGGTTATTTGCTCGACGCATTACGATCGGAGGCGCATCGATCAGTTATCCCGCGCTCCGCGCTATTTTAGAGTCGCTCTAGCAAATTGCTCGGGCGCTCGGATGTCGATTTCTCGGGGAATCTTTAGATCTTATGAGGGAATGCATTGATTTTGATGAGATTTTAGCGGAAAGTAATTCATACGAAATTTTTTCATATGTGTTTCTTTTTTATTGGCGGTTATGCGTATGTGGGAAATAATCAGGTGTCCAAATGAAAGTTGAGAATTGTCGAATATTTTGGAAAGCACTGAGAATTTTGTAAATGGCGAATTTGCGTGTCTTTTAAATTTAGCTATGTAAATAGAATCATGAGAAAATGGATTATCATTACTACTGTCAAGGATTGATCATTAATGTACGTATTATCAACATATTGCAAGAAAATAGTTTTTTATATTTTTATATACTATTACATATTTTTATACAATGTTTAAATCTACATTATAGTAAACTTTATATAAAACCTCAAACACGGTTGTATGATAATCCGACTCATCCGATAAAAAAATAAGTTTTCAAAAACGTCATTAAGTCTAAAATCATTTAAAAAACATTACCTTCGTTATTACTAACACACGTAACGATCTTAAACGAAAATAAAAATTTCCTAAATTTACAAGAACCTATTTTTATTATAATTGACCAGAAGCGTACACTCTCTGTAATGACTCCACAATCTCAGTCTAAATATGTAAACAATATTGAATCCAATTGCATTGCATTTCCGTATGCTCCTCACACTCGAATCCGAAACGAAATGCACAATATTCCCCAGCCTAAAAATGAAGAACAGTATTTGTAAAACACCGCGTAACAGATTTCTCATCGACGGTAGATCTCGATATTCCGGCGGCGCTAGATAATTCAATTCTCAAGAGAAACATCTGATTCAGAGCATTTCCCTATCCAATGGACCCTCTCCGATAACTCTGTTAATAATAATCACATTCACGGATATCGCTCCTTTTCCATTCACCATGAATAGTCCCCCCTGCCTCTTCCGGCGGGGCGAGACCTCCGGGACTCGTAAAACCGTTTCGCGACGAATCAATTAAGCACAGAGGAAAAAGAGAAGACGCTTAAGGAGCCGATGGCCCTCAGCGCGGACAGACAATCCTCGAACAAGATTTTTCGTGATAAATGCGGCCTAACCCCGACGCTTATAGTCTTGCAAGACAACGCGTGGAGAACAAAGGACGGCAGCGTGGAAGGAAGGGGGTCGGAGGGGGGCTGGATGGAGAAACTCGCTCAAGTCCGGAAATAATGAAAGGGTGTTTATCCAGAATTAGGTCCAACCCCCGTGGTACCCCCATAGTCCATCGTCTGCTCATTCAGACAAATTAGCCCGGCGGCGGGCCTTTGTAGTTTCGAGATTCAAAGCGCGTGTTACTATTACCCGAGCGTATTCGTGTTGGCAGAGCTCTTCAACACTTCATTTAGACAGAACGCGCGGCCTCGCTGAAAGAAGGCAAGAGAACACCGTCTCCTTCGATCCCCCCGATCGGCTATTGTGGCGTTTCATTCGGTTCACTCGGGAAGTAACGTGGGTTTTCATTTTTTCAAATTTTTGACGAGATTTTTTGGGTACTCACCGATACTTATTGAAACTAGGTTGGTGAATATTATATTATTCGATGTTGTTTTTACTTTAACGTTTCTTTTTTTAAGTCTCTGTCAGTTCTTGGTGCTTTTTAGTATCGGAGTTTCATTAAATTGATGTTGTTCGTCGTTATTTTCATTTTTTCAAATTTTTGTCGGGTATCTTTGAGTGTTATTCCTGTGTTGGGGGTTATAATTGTTATTGAAATTAGATAAGTGAATATTATATTATTCGATATTATTCTATTATGATCATTACTGCTATAGTTATCATTAATTCAATGTTATTTAAAAACTTTTCAACTACTCTGACAGAAATTATTTATTCATTGAATTATTTGTTTATATGATTTATAAAAAGTTGCAGTATATTAGAAATAACCATATTTGTACTTAATTCTAATTTGAAGGTTAACTACTGTGGTATTGAGGATTAAAGGTTTAATTTACGTTAGGGAACATCCGTTTGGACATATCTAATTTACAGGCACAAGCAGTGGAATGATTATTTGCATCCGACTATGGAATGCTTATTCAAATACTTCCATCGATCTAATTACCATCCAAATACGGAATAGTTAATATCTATTGCGACGTGAGTTAGAATTGAATTCGACACTCAGCTGACGGATACGCTTACCAATCAATGTCAAATGGAATCGGTAAGCTCCTTGATTTAATAGAGAGATAATTATATGACTCAAGCTATAGGTGTTATCGCGTAAACGACGGAAATATTGATCGCATCATAAGCCGCTGCTAATAATGAAGCATCGTGATTAAGTCATACGGTCTTAAAATTATGCGCGTATTTGAGCGGCTTTATTTTTCTGTTGAATAACTTCCCAGAAATGTGATTACTAATCACAGATTAAAGTGTTATCAAACCTTACTTAACTTTTATTTATTCGTGTATATCATGAATGCTTCAACACTTACAGCCTATTAATAAATAAAATCATGCATTTTTTATACACAATTTATTAAGACTTAAAATGTCATTTAAAGAAATTTAGTAAAATTTATATCAATTATATAATAAATTTCTTACTGATAGTAAAAAGAACAACAAGATTAGACAGATAAGAAAATATAAAAACACTTTCATTAATAACAAAATTTTTATTGTTAATAAATACCTTTTTTCTTTTTTATACAAATTTCTTATTTGCTAAAAAGTGCAGAAAAGTTAAATTTGAAAATATTGTTGTTCACATTAAGATGCTTATATCATATAAATATCTACATCTCAGTAATAATAATACTCTGAAATAAACAAATAGTGGAAAGGTAGAAAATCATAATTAACAACTGTTCTATAAATGTTATAGTCGCACATTTAAGGGAGGTATCCGTATGTACAATAATTACAAGAGGTCTTGCGAAATCTACATCAAGCAATCCAGCAGTTGCGCTTAAGGTTAGAGATGTAATTACAAATTGCTCTCTTCAGCGAATCTCTGTTACTCTTCACTGTAATTTACTGAATCGGTACTCTGTTTTGTCGTAGAATAATACATTACCTTAAGTATATTCCTTGGTTTTACAAATTTATATAAATAAATTGCTTTATTTTTAGTAAAAGCTGAAACTGTAAAATAAAACTATAAATATGATATAGTACGATCAACAATACAACAATTTAAGGATAAATAATTTTAAATACAAATTATTTTAAAATTTCACTGTAAACCATCATAAGTGTTTAACAGGAATTGCATGATATGTGTATAAAGCAAGTAAAAGATTTAAAAAAATTAAAAACAGCGTAAGAAAGAAGTAATATGTCTCCTAATAAAACAAAAAATTAAAAGATTAAAAGTAGCACTGCTACGTATGGTTACAAATTTATTTTGAAATAATTTGTTGTTGATAAATACGTATGAGTATATGGAGTTGGAATAATATTCCTATACAATTATTTCAAAGAAGTTTGAAAAAATATACCAATGAAAAGGGTACGGAATATCGATGAAAGGTGCATTTTACGTCTTCCTTCTAGGCATTAAGACGTTAAGAACTTCTTTGATACATTCTACGATCTATGAATATATTATTTTTTTCGCGAAGTATAAATTGCGGTTGAATGATGAGAAGCGCCACAGAAAAAAGAAAACAATTTCTTTTGAGCGTATCTCGTACCGGTTAAAAGATTGAGTGCTTATTCTCACATCTAAATTCAGTGCAAAGTGAACTGTAGGACATTTAGCAGATAATACGAATGCGACAGCTGGAATAAAGTTACTTTATGGCACCATTTAGTAACAGCTGGCAGCAGTGACAATAGTATTATTTCTGTGCATCTGAAATATGATGGACATTTCAGTTAACCTTGACAAAGAAAAAGAAAATTTCAAGTGTGGTGCTAACATTAAATGAAACGTATCGCGTTACCGTAAATTTAGGCTGCGAATTTTATGAAATTTACTTTGTAAATCGTCGTTACTGCTAAATTATTAATAGCAGTCTCCATTTGAGTGTATGGATGCGATAACGTTACAAATTGTGTAATAAAAATAAATTTTAATTAAAAAATTCTTTCTCAGATTTTCTTTTGGGTACACTAGTGTTTTATGCGTACTTTAATACTAATTATTTCCATTTATAAAGAGGAGGATAACTAAAACATGTTGCATTATTTATACCCATACTCACATCAAACAGTATGCATTTTTTAAATTCTGTAATGCAAGTAATTACCTTGTTCTTAACTTTTGTCGGTGAACGTATATTAATGTTCCTAAATCATCTAAATCTCAGTTGTACCTAAATGTTCTAAAAAGGCCTACGTATGTAAAAACAAAATAAATAATCAAAAAAGTTAGATAAATGATTCTTAAGTTTGATTGTTTTGAGGATCAAATTTCGCGAAAAACATATTTCCCAATTTCCCTTTATTTTCCTTCAAGAAATTGCCATATATGATTAACTACATTCCTATGCATTAAAATTAAGTATAATTTCACAAAATATAAGCAGTCTTATAGAATTTTCAAAGATAAGGGGAAGTCAATTTTAAGAATCTGATATACTCTAACGCTAACCTTGATATATTGTAGATTACTAGTATTTGTGGAATATGTATACGTACGTCTTGACCCTTAGGTTTTTTTTTAATTCGACTGCATGCCAACTAGTTAGGGAATTTCTAACCCGGCGAGTAATCGCCATGAAACCTTTGGTTCAATGAAGAGTATCACGTCGATCCATTAATCTTAAGAGTTAAAAGAAAATTAATTACAGTTTCTGTAGATTGAATGAACTGTGATAATGAATGATAGGGGAGAAGGAAAGAAAGTTATGTAAGAAGCGTGTGGGTGCTGGAGAATCAATATTACTGAAACAATTTCCCTACATTTTCAGAATTTTTCGAACTTTCTTTTAAACTATAGATTGCATTTTACATAATGTTGTGTTTCTGAATGTTTCATATCTAAAATGTTTTAATGTTAATGATAATATTAAATTATTATTTTCTCTACGTAATGACATAATGACAATGAATTAGCTTTTAATGCTTAGAGACGAATTTTTCATTCTCACATCCATCATCAGTGTTTGAATCCTTCTAACCACAAAATGCTTCTGGTTTCTTTTATTTCTAAATTAGTTTAGAACAGTAAGTTATTAACGTTTCTATATACGTGTATTGTTGTTGTGAATAATGGAATCCTAAAAAATCCTTAGTACATGAATATATTGTTTCTGATCTAACATTATTACGCAAAAATTGTAATATCCACAACTATTTTTTTATTCATTGTTAGTCGATAAAAATAATAATTATACTAATAAATTGTGTAAAATTTAAATCATTCTATGTTCATTACAATCTCAGAAAAATCCATTAATTATTGATAAGCAAAGACTAAAGTGAGACGCGAATCGACGGGTCATTCAAAATGAACACGAATGTAGTAGCTTTCTTGGAGTCTCTTCGAAGCAAATTACATATTCAATTCTGGAAAATTAAAGATTCCAGAATGGTTTAGTTCTCACGTTACATCTATTATAAAAGAATATGAAAATCCGTTGGTCGTGAATTATAGCGACGACCTGTCTTATCAGTAACCCGAGTCACCCCTGTTTTCCGGTAATTAACTATCAATTCGTTGGATCAGGAGTCCTGGTCTGGTTATATTTTCAACTCGCTCCGCAGTCGCAAATGGAAATTCATTCATTATTGACATTGCTTAATGGTGAATACCATAGAAACATTGACGATCATTAAATAAATCTAATAAATGAAAAGTATAGTAGTATATAGTAAATTAAATCTATAATAGATTTATATGTTTTAATAATTCACTGGAGAATGAACACACAGATTGTTGTATTATGTACTTTTTTTGTCCATTCAACTGCTTTGATCAGTCTTTGCACGTGCGCGTTAGTCACAATTGGCGTTGTAGAGCAAAGTTCAAATGTTTGAAGTTTTAATCTCCATTTAGAATAATTTTATTAATACACTAATATTACTGGCCGATACGCAGAGAACTTTAGGCTCTTTAGTTCTCATGATGCATCATTCACCATTTACATTTTAAACGACCAACATGCTGGCATCGTTAAATAAAGTAAATCCGTGTCGCGGATGGATTAAACACCGAATCATAATTGGTTTACAAAGCTGGTATGAATATACGATGAAGAATGTTTCGATTTTTATTAATGCGATTAAATGAACTTATTTGCATTCAAATGGACAAAAATATAAAATTTTGATTTAAAATTAAATCTAATTAAAATATTACTTAAAATTTAGTCTTAATAAATATTTTAATTTTTGAAAAAGGTTTGTTTGAAAAAAAGAACTGGTCGCCTAAAATATATATTCCATATTAGCGTTAATCGAATTAAATGTCATTACTTCACTGTAAAGATTTATTAGATTATTAATTTTCAATAACTTATACTTTGAAAATAGTAATTACTAATTAAGTATTTTGTCATGTAATCATATAACATGTAGCTACATTTAACCACCTCGATGAAGGTGTTAATGTAATGGAACAGTACCCAAAACAAATTTCTCAATGTTATGTTAATTAAATTCAGGAATATGTATATATATCTGCATTTCAACTCTTTGCTATTTAAAAAATTAAACGTATCTTATAATTTCTTCGTGCAGTATATTCCACCATATATGCGTATAAATGCGCATAATATATGAACCTCTCCAGCAAATCACCACAACTTTCACGAACGCGTCTTTTTCCACAAAGAGGGGACTAATGAACGGGGAGAATGAAGCGACCACCCTTCTTAACGCGCCGAAAAATCTTGATGATTTGTGGATCGCATCTGCATTTTAATTACTCCGAATAATTCCTCGCATAATCTTAATCTCGCGAACTTGTTGAAGTTACTCTTACTCCTTCGCTTCCCGATTTTCCTTTTTCACCCTCGATTCCAGCCTCGTAGCGGTCAATTTGACTAATCGTAATTACCTGAGAATTATTATGAGCACCGTCTTAGAATTCAGATGAATCGTGAATTCTTGCTTGAAATTATTTCAAGCTTCACCGTAACAAAGTTATAATCGTGTTTTAGTTGCAAACTGAAAATATTAAAATTTTTCATCGAATACGAATTAAATTTTGTTAATTAAAATCGAGCACTTACTGTCAAACTTATTTAAATTATTTAATAATCTTATTTATATCGTTTTTAATAATCCTTTTCGTTAGAAAGATAAAATTTTTATATTTTTAGATACATTATTTAGAATGTGAAAATAATGAAATACGCTATATATTTAAGTAATCAATCATTTTGACTTATTTATTTATTCAGAAAATGTTTTTAGTCCGGACCTCTTATTTAAGCGTTTCATAATAATCTGCTTATTTTATCAATCTTTTTTCTGCAATTATGATATTTAAAAATTTGCAGGACACAAGATAACGCGTATAATTAGCACAATAAACAGATTGATATTCCTTACATTATTTTCGTATTGCTGAAATTATAGAATATCACATTCCTGTGTCTAAGCAGATAGCACGATGCAGGAATTAAAGCATTGTTCAAATCAGCAATATAAATGGACTTCCATATTTTTTCTTACACTTAAACTCTTGCGGAGGGAACACACTTTTTTTTTACTAACCAGCTGCATTTATCACAGTCCGGAGGATGGATGAGTCTTGACGGCACAACCCTAGTGCCGTCACGTTATTTTTTCCCTTGACTGAATATTTGTCTCTATCCAACGAAGAAAGGGTTGGTAAGCGGATCGCGGCAGAAGGGTGTCAGTCGCTTATTAAAAAACCCCCTTTGGTCTTGAACACAGTTCGCCTTTGCCCCTTCCTCCTTTACGTGACAATGCGTAATCATTAAGATTCCCCCGTGGAAACCCGCGCTAAGTAGACGATAAAGTTGTGAATCCGTGAAACTTAAAATCCTCTGTTTTCACGGCTGAAAAGTCGCGCACTACTACGGCTTCGCCGTTTATTTCAGGATTCCTGTCACGTATCAAAATTCCTTCGCGTATTTTCATGTTTACATGGAAATATGAATTTAATGGTAAATTAATGATTAGTTTATTTTTAATATTTGTAATGTTCGATAAGATCATACTGTTACTACAGAATTGTGATAATAGGGTAATGTTATTTTCATGATTTATACAGTCTTTTTCAATAGATTTTTTGAATAGATAGAACTACGGAATTTTGCAAGAATTAATTTATTTCATCATTTTCATTATTAGACTGTATTTAACTTTGAATATCTTGTTTGTAATATTTTCTGTAGAGTAACTATGTATGGTTATAGTTTTAAATTCGTTTTAGATTCAATGTTTTCAAATTGTGCGGTTTCTTTCAGACAAAGATCTGTTCGTTCACCCACGAGATTTAATGTTCTTCTTTCCCACCGAAAACAGATATGAACTCCCAACTGTTCAGACACCGCAAATATACAAGTATGATTTTCTAGCACGCAAGGACTATCTGAAACGCGAGTACGAGCCTCATTTACACCGTCGTAAGGTAGAATTCACTTTAGGAAACAATTTTACTGTCTATCCTCCTTATGAGTTAGCAGAACGTTCTTTTATTTCCAGAAATAAACGCGAATTATGGATTCTGTATTTTCACGGTACCATGAACGGCTTGTTGTGAGAAATAAGGTTGAAACTTTCCTAGTATATTACTTTTAAAACTAAACGTGATTCTGTCTACCATACGTTTTTCAATCTTTGGAAGAATTTGATCGTTTATGCTGTTTATTTCCAGATTTTATATAACATGTATAGTATATTCTACATGTATACTACAATTTAATATTACTTGAAGATCATTTAAATTGTGAGTAAACTTGCATTTGTCATTGTTACCTAGTACTCGTAGTTATAAAACGATTATCAAATAAATCACCAAACTAATTTCGTTAAAATCATCATTAACTAACATTACCATTTTACATGAAAACCGAATAAGTACAGCTTTATACATCATTACACTCCAAATTTGTATTCTCTTACGTCTCACAAATGTCTCCAAGAACAAAATCAAAATAGTCTCCAAATGTATCCAAAGACAAAACCAAAACTATCTTTTCATTAACACTATCACTCAACATAAAAAATTCAATTCTATCATATCACAATGATTCCACTTTCTAATTCAGAATTTCTCAAATTAATAACGTAAATTCTCAGTCTGTCTGCAACAAGAGCAGACCATCAAACCACGCGAATCCTCGTCAAAAACGAGACGCCGTTTCCTGACGTTCCGGTATCAGTCATTCGTTCGCATTCATTTCGTGGCTATCGTGACAAAGTGCTCCAGCCGTTCTTAATTGGATTAAGAAACTGGAAATTCCAATTGCATTTGGTATGCCGACCGCGGAGGACAGTCGGTTGGACGACAGCCTAATTCCCGGAGACCGAATACACGGCGATAGAACGGGGAGAGAGATCGAGTTGAACGAATGATGTTTGTCGAAATCAAGCAATCAGCCCTACCGAGTCAAGCAAGAGATTATTTCTGGCAACTGCTCGCAAAGATTGACCCTTCCACTCTATCTCTGGTCACCTACACGTGTGTTCCATCTTTCTCTCTCTCTCCTTCTGTCCCTCCCTCCCTTCCCCTCGCCGCGAATCGGAACTCTGGACCAAAGGAGAGCCACGAGCCGCTTCGCTCCACTGAGTTACCCAACAGTTTGTGTCGCTGATGGAATAATAGTCCATTTGGGATGCACGTGCTGTCGCAGTATCCTCCTAAATCCGTCGCGCCGCAGTTCTCCCCGCACGTATTTACATGTTTCGAACAATTAATATTTATGCCTGGCCGCGTTGTTTCCTCCGCACACTCATTCTCGAGTGCCCTTTCAGGGTCGGGTATTCTGACCTTCGTGGCGGAATTTCACACCACGGTGAATCCGTTTTCAAAAATAACGTCGGAGATTAGATTCTTTTTTGATCTTGATTCAGGAGAAGGTGGGAAAGGTGAATTTCATTTTGAATGTACGGCAGGAGCTCGATCAAATGAGTCACTATTTATCACGATTTAGAACGTTCAATTTCGGGTGTCAATAAATTAAATACTTTTCAATAAAAAATATACAAAAAAGTTTTAATCAAAAATTCTGTATACAATCGAATTTTATTGATATGTTTTGAAAATTTTCTTGTTGCATTTTCATTTATTTGGACTAAAAGCGGAGGTTCTACCTATTTTGAGTATGTATATGTGTTTGTATTTTTCGTTGAGGTCACTCGATATGGTGTTATGACTCGTTGAAGTCAAATAGGACTTAATTCTTTGTGAGAAAGGATTTTTGATAACCTAATTAAAAAAAAGAGCAAATGTTTTTTTAATATTTGGATGTTGATGATTTAATATTATATGTAGAACAATATTCTTTTGATTTCTTACTATGAAATTACCATAAGTCAGTTATCTTAGTTTCTATTTGTTCTTAATATCCGATAGTATAGTTTGTCATCTCCTATAACAAAATTTGAGATTTGTTGTATAGTAAAACATATCACATGAACATTGAAATACAATATATATTTAAATTGCAATAACAAATCCTCAAGAAAGTTTAACATTTTGTACTTCGCGACCATTCTAATAAAATTTTAATGCGATGTAAAAGGACATTTATGATGAAAATTACCTTATGAAACCTTTTATGAGGCACATCACTGGTTTCCATTTTATATAATAGACATTAAAAATTTAGATCGTGCACTATACAACACGATAAAAAAATTAAATCGATCCATTACTTGCCAACTATTTCTTGTGGAATATATGGTCTTTTCCCGTAGTTTTCGTTATCGTAATGTAATGTATCCTCAGAGTTTACGATACATTATGTTTTTGACGTGGACTCTCACGAGATAATCTAAAGCCACACTGTCCAGGGTTGAAAACCCCGACACGCTTCGCTCTGCCTTCATTCATCATTGCTAACGTGAGACAGCGGTAACAGTAGAAGACAGAGACCTGAGATTCTCGCGTTTGCCATAGATTGCAATAGATGCCACCATGCTTAGCGTCTTGGTTTCCTTGACAACAAAAGCAGGGCAGGGGAAGCTCGTTTTAACCGCAAGTAAAGCTTGGACAGCTCCTGCTTAAAGGACAAACATCGGTTAAGTGAAATTGTTACGTAATTGGACCATTTGGTTTAATTCACCGTTGGATACTTTCCTGAAAACAACGTTTAAAAATATTCATTATGGATGTTCGAAGGTATCTGCAATAAAAATACAAAATTTATTTTTTGAGAATAAGTTTATCACGTAATAATAAATATTATTTGAAATTATCACTATTATTATTATTGTAGTTGTAGGTTTTACTTGTTAAACTTGTTCTGGAAAATGAAATTTTGTATCTTCATTGCGGGCATCTTTTATATACCTTTTCCAGAGCCACTATTCAACGAACGATGCTTAATAAATAGATTGCCGATTCCATAAAGTCACAGAACTCATAAACGTAAAAAGCACAATAAAATAAGAAATTTCAATGAAATTGAAAATAATTCTTATACCACCACTACGACAATAAAACTTCTAACAAAGGACACAGAAATGAAAACGTGAATATAAAAATTTATATTTTCATAAAAATCCGCGTTCCGTTAATAAATCGCGGCGCCACGTGCATCTCTATTGTATTCCCTTGTCTCGCTCACATAAATGCTCTGAATTAAGAAAAAAAGGAAATATAATATAAGACTGAACCTTCCTGTTTCAGTTTAGTCAATAGAAGGTATTCGAGAGCGACAGGTCATGAGGTTATAAGAATTTTACATTTACATATCGTTATATTCTTATAAAAGGCATAAGAATTTTATATTTAATAAAATATTAGAAACATGTATATAAATTACAATGAATAAATCATTATATATATTATCATTATATACATTTAAATAATATTTCATTAAACATAAAATTCTTATAACTTCTACAAGAATATAACTACACAATTTATAACTATACATATGATAGAAAACTAGACCGCACGAACTCATAGCGAAACCGAATAACAAACACGATACGAGATTTCGAAACGTTGCACGATCACGAATCACCGGTGCCATAATGCAGATTCCGCGCGACAGGACCGAAATCTCCATATTGAAAGAACGTGGCGCAAGATTGAATCTAACGTAAGAGCCTGGATGGGCGTCCGTACACGATCCGGTGGCTGTAAATACTTCAGCTCTGACGCACGCAATATTAAACGTGCAAAAGCTGTACGCGTGGGGGTGCATCATCCCAACACTCAACGCGCGCGCGTGGCCATCCGCGCCTACGCGGGTCGAGGGACTTAGGCGAAAGATTTATGAGCTCTACCTTCGCGAACGAAAGGCATGAACGTTTACGGGGCTGTACGGGAAATCATTTACTCGAGCATCGATTTCCTTGTGTCCGACGCACTCTCCGCTCGTTCGGGACTTTAACGATTCATTTGCAATACGCGTTACTTCGGTCACCTCTATAGGCCATCCTGTGTTCCGAGGGGCGAAACAAACTGCCGCATTCGCACGCACGCACGGGGTGTCCAGTAAGTCTTGTCAGGAATTGGGTTGATGTGATTCTGTGGTTAGAAGTGTGACGAGTGTTGTGCAAGATACTAATTAAAATATTCGAATTTGAAGTATTTTTAGATGTATTTTATTTTACAAAGAGTTCTGGTAATGTTTACAAGGTTTTCTTGTAAATAGTGGTACGTTCGCAGTATAATGGACTTAGGTGTTAGGTGTCAGTCACTTGGGTTAGTGTTTATTTAATATTACAACACATTATTAGTATTTTGTTATTGTTATTATTGTTATTAGTATTAATATTTTATTTCTTAAAAAACAAAAGCAGTCCGTTCTCTATTCTAGGGTTAAGAATGGTGTACTTGCGTTGGAGATTTCGTTTTTGGAAAAAATGCATTCTTAATATAATTTGAATATAATTAAAGCTACGGAAGAACCTTGACTATACGATTTAGTTGGATAATTAACAGTCCAAATATATAAAAACTCAAAAAGAAATTTTTTGAAGTATGTTTGCTTTAATCGTACATATCTTGAGGTATAATACAAGGATCCAAATTATTGAGTTTGTGGATAACCAAAACTCTGAATGGTCTACATCGCGAAAAATAGTGACTCGGTTAAGAACGTTGGGAATTGTTTGAAAAAGGACCACGCTTTAAAAGATTATGAAAATTAGATCATATAGTAATAGTAATAAATAAGATAAATATACAACGTTGAATTCTATCGCTGTAAATTACTTTAATCCATTTCCCTAAAGATAAATCCGAGTTTAGACCCAACAACATTGAAAATAAATCGAGTGCAAGGGGTTAATTTTCGTCATACTTCAAACCAGAAAATCACGTTGATCCAATTTAATGCACCATGCCTCACAGGATACCCTGTATGCACAGATATACACGTAGTTAACGTAAGTTCGTTGGTGGCCGTTGCGCGCGGGAATACGAGCGCGCCAGGTTATTAGAGGAACAGCACAGTTTTTACTTCTTCTCCGTTGATTCCACCGTGCTTGACTTCCGTGACCCGTTATGCAGAACGGACTCGTGCGCGGAGATTTACGGACGCGGCCAGGGACAAGCTGCAGAGATTACTTTGCTTTTTTAGATGGCCACTTTCGGGGTGAATTATCGCTCGTCCCGGCGTAGCGATTACGTTTTAAATTCCTTGTCGGAGTTCCGAGCGATTGGAAACTCAGCGCGGTACCAACGAACTTATTCCTGTGTCCCACTTCTGTGGAATCGTGATCCTTTTTCCCTCTTTCTCGACGCGGCAACAAATTTTCACGGGGATTCGCAATCGCGTTGACGATCTCGTTAATGCGTCAGGTGTGTGATGCGCTCGTGCTTGTACGCGTTTTGTTATTCCTAGGGAGCATTTTTTAGTTGTGCACATAACGAATGTGCGTGGGAAAGGAAAATCGAGTTACGCAGCGTTGCCGTGTAGTACTTGGTTAATTTACATGATGTTGTATGTTTGTACTTAAAAGATGTATGCTAAATTGATGGAAGTGTTTGGACTCGGTTTAATAACAATGTACCGAGTTGAGGGAGAAAAAAATTTAGACACAATCGAAGGAATTTGTGAGAACTAAGAATTTAATGAAATTTCACATTCATCTATGTTTGTTTTGGTAAATTGAAAATAGACTGAAATAGAGAATAAATGTCTTTAATCTGGTTATTATTATTTAATATTTTCTAACAAAATTCTAAAAAAAGTAATATTATATCGTACTATATCATATAATATCAATATGATCTTCCGTTTATTCTTCATATACGGTTAAATACATATAACATAATTGACAAAAAATATTATACGTTTACTACTATAGTGTCATAAACCAGTTTCAAATACTAACTACAATCGTAATTGCTATTTTATAACAGCCATGATTTAGTCTAAACAAAGCAACGTCAGTTGCAGTGAATAATTAAAACCTTAAAGAAACTGAAGAATGTCAGTTAGAAGTTTATCTAAATTTTAAGAAATCGACACTTTTAATCTCCATACCGTTAAAGTGTCTGCGAGTTTGCGCAATTTATTATTTGGCATTACCCAAACGTTATCAGGATCAACGTACGAACGTGTAATTACGAGTATCGTCGACGTTCCGTCGCGAAGCTCAGCGTTTCTTTTTTATCCTTTTGATACAGAGAACACATCGTTATACGCCCATCACTCGCTTCATTAATTCGTACTAACGATTTAGTTCGCTTCTTCCGAGTGTTAAGAGTCTCGCTCGCCCCACTTCTAATTACTCATTCGTTAGTGCGTATATTTCAACCGGCAGGAACAAATTATGTACAAATAGTGCGCTATTTACACCGATATCTTTGCTCTGATATCCATAAAGTCTCTTTTATCAGCGCACTATCATGTTTTTCGTGGCTCATGCGTCAGTATGTGGTGCGCGTTCAGTTACCGTGGTTAAAACGACAAATTCTATTTACCTGCTACGCGGTAACTGTTATCGTCGTGGTAAATATCCATTAATTGAAACTGCGTTGCGTAAATCGCAAACAATTTAATTCTACTACGACGACGATATATTAATATCGGCTGCGCGGAATAAAGAAACGAATGATTTGTGAACGGTTTCGCGTCTTCGTGACACGATTTTTATTATCTCGGTTGCGAACGGAAATTCTCGAACTATTTATCAATTTTTATCGATTTGCAGAATAAAGGGAATAGCTTGATATATTGGAATTATGAACATCCGAACAAATAACTTTTCAATGCTTTGTACATTTATTTGAAATTGCTTCTTGTATAAATTACTTTTATAACGTCATATAATTTATTTTTCCTTTAGAACAAATGTTACTTTGTTTAAACCGTAATGATTAATTTCTGTTTTATTTGTATTCATATAAATTAATTAAAAATGGTAATTACACACTTTTTGAGGATATTATTTATATAGGAGTATGTACACTTTAAAAATCGTTCCATTAACAGAAGAAAGTATCATATTTTTACTGGTAAAATGAACATACTTCGACATTGAAGTACATACAGCAATTCATACATTTATGAAAATAAATATAAAAATCTGTACAAAAATAAAAGGCAATTTCTTCAAATTTATTCCACTTAACAGTTAATCAAATATCGACGCGACTCGCTTCTTATAGTTATGGAATGTGCACTCATTCGTATGCATTAACCCATAATGAGTGTTCTTGTCGGGTTTAATCGCGGAGGTGAATAATAGCAAAACATTAAGTGATATAATGCGGCGAATAAATAACGGTTTGTCGATAGCAAATTTTGGCTGACTTTATAGTCGATAGTAATTTAGAATTCTGCGGTAATATTTTAAATGTTCTGTGTCTGACTGTAGAGGTTAGTCCGTATGGGATATCCCAATACAAGAAGAATAATCAGCTCGTTCTGTGCCACTGCTGGCATAAAGTTATACGTTGTTGGCAAGATAACGTAGCAATGGAGTGTTTATTTAACCCCGTAACGCGATTTAGATCGTGATCAGTCGATAAATCTTAGATCACGTATCACAACAGAGAATCTATATGACTTTCGTATTTCGATTTTCTTATATCTGTTTCATATCAGTCCATTTAGAACTAGTATAAACAGCCTTTCGTTCTTCATAATCTTTTTGGAAGAAAATATTCTGTTCAACGAAAAAATAAATTTTGTTTAACCTTTAAGTATAGAAATTTGAAAGTTAATGATTGATGTTAAATGTTCTCGTTTATAGTGATTAATAAACAAATTCATTGTATTTATTTACTTTTACTTATTTAAATATCCCGACATAGCAATAGTATCAACTATATAACGAAAATTTCATCGGTTTCGAAATTCACGATATTTTATATAGAGGTCTATGAGATCATACGCCCATACTTACAGGTTAAAGCAAATGAAATATCTTCGTTGAACAGAACATTTTCTTCTAAAAGATTATGAAGGATGAAATGCTGTTTATACTAATTCTAATATAATATTATTAAATATATTTTATAGTTTCTTTTATTGTTTATGATACAAGAGTAAGTTTGACTAGAATTTGTGACTTCAAGAAAATAATATTATTTTATGACTTATAAATAGAGTAATAAGATTTCTAGGCACTAGCGTTGTGTGAACTATTTGCTTTTCATTTTATTACATGTGCTTCGTTAAACGTTTGTAGAATAATATTTTCCTTCTTCGATAATAGTGGGACTTCATCTCATAAGTTTCGCTGCTCGTGTATTACGTATATTTGTATCGAATATTTGGCACGTACAGTTATCAAGATACGTTGTATTTCAATTATCTGTAACAAAACCTATGAAATAAAGATTTTGGTGTAACGATACGGAAGGTATTTAATCTATACACTCGAACTATGTACTTCACGTGAGTCCTATTTAGATAATTGTATGATGCATATCAACTATTTATTTTTCAATTTGTTAAGATTTTGTAGAATTAAGTTTATAATAAGTAACGTAATAGTTAGGAAATATAGTTTGTTCAATTTGTTAAGATTCTGTAGAGTGAATTTCATAATAATTAACGCAATTTTTATTTTCAAAGTGATAATTAGCTGTATTCTTTAAAGCAAGTTATTCTTTAGTATAACTTCTACTTTTAAGTGAATATAATAACCATTCTAAACCCACTTTAATTATGTTACCTTTCAAAATTTGCCGGTGAGATTTTAATTTCGAAAACTGCAAACAAAGTTTAGACAGAAATTTCCTTTGGTCTGAAGTTTAGAAGTTTCGTATCTTTGATCTTTCAACAGCTGTTGCTGAATCAAGCACGAAGCATCTTTGTAGAAATATTTTTAAGAACCTGTTGTAGTTTCATGGAGCTTGGTATATACGCTCGTGTATTAACTATTAAATTATAAACTGTCTTAACTGAAAATAATGCAGCGTTTTTCATACAACTTTTCACTACAGAGTATAATCATAACATTAACAGGGTGGAAATTATAAAGCGTTACAGTCGAATATCTCCGAAAATACTGATTATACGCAAAAATGTTTCAAACGAGAGTTGTTCAATACCGAGGGGGACATCATGTGGTGGAACTTTTATTTTTCCTGGTGGGCACTCCAAGGCGAGGTGAAGGTCAACTTTCTTTTTCTAAAAGGAATGATAGGTTTTTTTATCCACTATTAAATAATGCGTTTTAAGACGAATTCAACGACCTAGGACTCAAGGTCAATCAAGGTCAAATTTGCAAGGAAAGGGAGAAAACGTGTGATCGTTTTATTTACTATATATATATATATATATATATATATATATATATATATATATATATAGTGAGTATATGTATGTATATATATATATATATATATATATATAGTTTGTGTATTAAAATATATTATTTAAAATACTATGTTATATTTTTCGACGAATTCTACTTACTGTCTACTTTTCCAACATCATTCTAATGTACAATCTTATAATAAGAAAAATAGAAGAATAAATTCAGGTTATAAATTACAAGGATTACCCTTATTATATTTTTATTCAACTTATCAAGTCAAGAAGATTCGTTTACACCAATATCTTAAGAAAAGTTAAAACGGAGTTTCAATATGTTCATAACTCTCAATTAATGTACACTTAGAAGGTAACCATATATATCCTTAATTTCCTTTTTCATCTACCAACGAACACAATTCACACTTAAAATTTTCAAATATATACCTAGAACGAATACAAGTATCTAATGACCTGTCCATCCATTCAACAGTCAAATTTGTTCAAACATTCACACACTCGAATCCCGCCACATCTCAATTCCACACTCTGCCAAAAACAAAAAAATCCCATCCAAACAATTGTAAGTAACGCGCCTTGAAACTCCGATTCCAATTACACAAGCCATGTGTTACAGTGCTTATACGTCATCCAAGGAAACGCGGGGACACCGGATCATCGACCGGTTCGTTTCACGACTCATTTGTTCGTGTATGAGAGGCCTGGTGCACCTCGGCGTTCTCATAATCCGCGGCGATGGTGGATCGTTTAGGCGAATGCCTCTATTTACCCATCCGGCGTGACAGAGGCAGCGCCGGTGGCCAGCTAGTTCCGGTGAAAAGCGGCGCGGAAAGCGAGTCCGCGAACAAAACCGTGGAAGCATAGAAAAAAGGGGAAAGAAAAGGCCCGTAGGAAAGAGGGAAGAAAAGGGAGGAAAAAGGCATCCACGACGAGGTAGTTAACTTGATTAATCGCATATTTATGTATCAGCCCACTTAACCGAGTCGGCAGCTTTCTTCTTAAGCTCCGAGGCTGCCCCTCCTAGAGCCCGGCCCTTGTGCACTACTCCGTCGTCGAGCTCCGCCTTGTCTTAACGTTGAAATAATGCAGGCGAAATAAGGTCGGCTAAAATGTTTAGAGAACTAAGCGCGCGCCGCCGAGTCTTAAATCACCGTCCGACGACGTCGACTGTCTCCCCTGCTCTCGGTCCCTACTCCCTACCCCTCTTTCTCCAACTTTCTCCCTTTTCCCGACCTCTTCGTTCAACCTTATTCCATTCTTCGGCTTTTTTACATTTTTCCCTGCCCCTTCTCCCTCTTTCTCCCCTCCATGCCTCCCTTATTCTCACTTTCTTCGCTTTCCTCCGGTTCCACCCACACCCCTTTCTCTCTTCTAACCAACCTCTGGATCATAACGAACCGTCTTCGTCACTCTTGAACTTTCTCTATCCGTTTCTCTGGGTTTTTTTCTTTCTCTTTCTCGGATCTCTTTCGAGCCGGGTATCCCGCGCGCCTCACACCACTTCAGCTTTCCTCGCGACGAAAGCTCTGAAGTTTAAAAAGCTCGGCGAAGCCTCAAGCGTAGACCGCTTCGTTCCTCGGTTCGTGAGGTATTAGCGGCTGGATACGAAAATTAATTAAGGTCCTTCTGGACGGCGCACCACGGGGACCGAGCATCGTTGTCGATGAACTTTTCGTCGGCGTCGAACGTTGCGCGTCGCACCTGCTGACTGAGATTTAATGGTATCGTTGCAAGGTTACGCGATTGAACTTATCATGTGATCCATTTTTGATGCGAAGGATTCGGATCACGCTAGTTAATGATAAATAATGCTGCAAGTCGGTTTAAATCTTACCGGTAGATAAGGGGTTTGATTGTTTATTGTTATACGACATAATTATGTTGATTAAGATTGTATGATTGCATTACGATTTTAGCGAATTACCTGCGATTGAAGTGTATTTGTGATATGAATAAAGAATTTTTTATTATCCGGATAGAAATGTATTCCTGATACGGATAAAGAATTTTTGATTATCTGTATAGAAATGAAATTTTTACATAGATTAGAGAATGTTTCACTTTAATATTACAAGCGTCCGCCTCTTAATTTGTATGTAACTTACAGGTAATATAATTTTCATACATCATTATTGTTACAAGGTAACAATTTTCTGCAAACTCGTCTGCAAAATTTTAGTCCATCTTTATTAATTAATAACTAAATGGATATTAACAAAATGTCAAAATTATATTTGAAATTGCTCGTCTTTCTCATGTATATAGTAAAAAAAACTTCGTATATGAAAGTTACCTTTTTATAAGAAGTTACATATAGATTAGTTTAAATAATCAGTAGTTATAATATAGACTAGAATGTCGATGTTTTACATTTCCAACTTGTTTGTCTTTGGAAATGATTCCACTACCCGCTTTGTTTGCTGATACTGTAGGTTGATCGCATGGATGGCCCACGAGTTGTTTTATCCTTTTCAACCACGCTGAATGCGAAATTTGGCAGTCAACTTTAGAATTTCTGTCACGTTATTTATACGAAATTGCGTCGCTTTGATTTTATTAACTTACGTTCGGGAATTGGGATTACCATTCGTGGTATTTTTTTCAAGGCACGTTGCTGTCGGCTTAGTATTACACGTGAATCTGAATTTAATATTTTGGATACCGTTGAATTTCGTATTACTTTCGCGTGATATAAATTTAAACGACACATCAAACACTGAAAAAATAGAAATAAATTTTATTATAATATACCACATCCGAGATCGTAAGTAAAACTGGAGATACGCGTGTTATACGAACCTCAATACTTTAGGAAATTCTTTTTAATTGCATAACAAAATTCATCAACACGTTTTAAGCATATTGGAAAACTGTAAAAGATGAGAGGTTTGATTTTATCTCGATTATTATAAATCGTATTTCTCATAAAATTTTTAAGTAAATTTTCCAGCTGGATTAGTAATTTAACAAAAAAATTATTATAGTCATACATAAAGAAGAATTATTTCTAAATCTCTCGTCTAAACTATTAAGTATAAAAATATATATTGATAATTTTGATATAAATTGAAGTAGAAAGTGTTGTTCATATTAATATGTTTATGTAGGCAATTTTTATTCTACAATAATAAACCACAATATGATCAATTTCAGGTGCAGGAAACTGAAACAACAAAGCAAGTATAATATGCAGAACCCGTGAATCGACAACCAAGCGTCTCTCATTACGGAGGGCAATTTTTTGTAGGTAGAGATGGGTAAGAAATATTCAAATAGAGTGTTTAATATTCAACAATAATTTACAAGTAAATTGTAGATTTATTTTACGAACTTTTGTGAACATTTTTTAATAGATATCACTGTATATAAATTACCCACTTCTGTTTCATATTTTCATCGAGGTAAAGTCTACGGAATGTATGTTTAAGAGTAAGATTAGTTATATTTTTATATTCTATTTCTAAATTTTTCATACTTAAAAGAGATAATGAAAGAAACAACTTTGATACTAAAAGATTCAAATATTATTTTTCTGAATTAACTTATAGAATGTTTTATTTATACTGGTCCAAATTATTATTTTTCAGAACTACTAAGTAGTTTTATCAACTACTGTTTTGAACGAAATCACAGGACAAAGGATTAAGCTCCATCGTCATCGCTACATCGATACTGGTCCAACTTCTTCCATTGCTTGTATTATTTTCTTATGAAAAATCTCACTTTTACAGTTATATTTCGGCAATCCTTTAACACTAGAATTACCGAGCATTTATTAGGGTTGCTATGTAATCCTTCTAAAGATTATAGCAATACATTTTCTCGATTTCTTCAGATATTTCTTATAGTGTCCAAGTGAAATTATTTATTTTTAAAGTTATTTCTAATATCGAATACCTTTATAATATCAACAATTAGAAAATAAGACAACTTAAAACCCAACTAATGAGTGCGAGTATGAAAGAAACCATGAGGCAAGGAGTTAAAAAGCAATGTAGAAAAATCAGCCTCCCTAAGGCATTCTCTGAATTCCTCATTACTTTTAACATTAGGTTCACGAGTATTTATTGTACAGTTTATTCCATTGTTCATAAATAGATATTCATCTATTTAGATTTTGGTGATTAGGGGCTTGATAACAGATAGTAGGGATACATCTACGTCTAATTGCATGAGTCGAAATCGACGTAAACATGTACAAAATAATATTCATGAAATTCAATATGCGCCTTATGTTAATTTCACGCGCTCCGTAAACTTAGTGTTAATAACACGTATTACCGCGTGAAATTGAAAGGCTTATAAATCGAGCAGGTGCAACAAAACCGTTTCCGTACCGGAAGCCCGCAAGATGGTAAGGGTCGAAGTGTACCGCTTGGAATCCTAAACGGTTCGTTTGCCATCCGATTTTGTCCCTGCCTTCTCCGTTTGTCCGTACCCAGAATCCACGCTAAGCGACGCGTGCCGGGCTGCAATCCAGTACCTTCGTCTTCGTACCCCGCCGTGGAATCCCTTTCCCTCGGATATCCTCGAAAGCCCCAAGAAGCACAATGATTCCGTTCGTCTTGAAATGGTCTTCCTAATCTTCTCTGGAATTTCTTTTCAGAACACCCTTCCACGCCCCGGACCCGCTTCTTCGGCGAATGGCGAACTCTGAAAATCGGCATGATTCTAAACTTTACACCGCGGCGATTCTCCGTCGCACTTTTACGAATATCGCCGGCCGCCGAAGGGCCTGAATGGTCTAATCTCCTTGAAAGGTTTTACGAAAGTTCGATTAGCAGGTGTTTAAAGCGCTGCTATCATGATCGCGCGGTTTGAAATGGGGGATGTGCGTCTTCAAACATCACTTTGTTCGAATGTTTGTGAACTAAAACTAACTGTGGCTAAATTTTGTTTGTATACGTGGAAGAGAATAATTTGTTGTAAAGTGTAATAATGGTACAATAATGTAACAGCATGGTTGGACGGTAATTTTTTATATAAAAGTAAGGTGAAAATATAGAAGGATGGATAATATGGATTCATATTGTATTGAATTAATTTCGAAAGTTAGGTATTGATTGGTTGTCAAGTAAGATAACGTAAAAAGCTTATTATTGAATAAATTAGAACGAATATTTTCATTGATAGTCGTTTTTGCCATGAATAGAATAATTGATTCTTGAAGTATAAAACACATTTTGTTTACACTTTGTGGAAATTCAGTATACGGAACTTTTGAATTATTGAATTATGCTTTTTAAAGCAAAACTTAATTTTTAAAAAAATTAGGAAGCCAACATCACGCGGTGTTTCCGGGCGGTCTCCCATCCAAGTACTCAAACAGCGCTTGTCGCCACTTGAACTTCGCTGATCAGACGAGAATCAGTATATTTGTACGAAATTTGAACGTTGGCAAAAAAATTCGTGCAAAAATTGATAAAAATTTACTGAGTATATATAAATTGGAATATATTTTAATAGGAATAATTTTTTAAAAATATAAAATAGAGTACAAGATTTCTATGAAATTCATGAAAAACATTTTATGAGAAAATTTTATTGTAACTAACATTTCGTTTTTATTTTTGGACTTTTAACCACTTTCATGGGAAAATAATCATTATGCTACAACGAAGAACTTATACTGTGGCAAACAACAAAATTAATAGATAATTGTTTCATATGTTAGTGTTTAGTAATAATTTGAATTCGTTAATTGAATGATTATTACAGAAATTTTAATCGCGCGGAGCACACTGTGTACACACAATTTGGAGATGGTAAATTCATAGACATTTAATACCAATTAATACCTAAAACAGTAGGCAAATATAAATAATAAATAATAAATGCACACGACAGAACATTTTGCATGATTCAGTAGAATCTGTTATATTTTAATATGTCCATAAATCAATCGTATAAACAATAAATCTTCCTGAATCTTCTTTACAAAGCATTTTTACAATGAGAAAGAAATATTCATTGGACGACGAGTAATATTTATTAATTCAATATTTATTCATACATGTTCGTTGATACTTAAATTTTAGGCCTGGCCGCATTTATAACTCATTGTTCACGTGCAAGCAAAGTATTGGGGCCCAATAAATTTCATAACGAAACAGTTGTACAGTCGAAAGTTACCATAAAGCATAAGAGTACCGAACTGCTATGTATTACCAATATCCAGGGGGTGGAATGGCCACAATTTCGAATTATTAATTACGATTCTGTCTCCGTGTGCAGTTAATGGTAATGAATCCACGCTCGTGAATTTTGTATATAAATCATGAGCGGGCTCGCGATATTCGACATTAAATACGTGTGTGCACATTCGAAAACTGCGGTTCTAAAGACTTCAGCAAATGCTGTTTAAACAAATGTGTCCGATATAATTCCGGTACACAAAGGGTGTCCAGGTTGGCAACGTATAAAAACAAAACAAATTCCTGCTCGTATTTCACCGTATTCAAAATACCGTCTTTTTATTCGAAAAAAATGTTATAAGCGCAAAGACATCGTAAATATAAGTTGCTTTTATTTAAAAACTCATCTCTGTCCGTTTTAATTGAAGCGCCGTTTGTATAATCCATATACTGCTGATCATTATGCATTTATGCAGAGTGGAAACTCATAAAATGCAAGAAATCGTTTACGTTCACAAAGATTAATGGCGTTTCTACTCTAATGCAGGAGAAAGTCTGGGTTTCAAAAGAGCTTCGGAAATTGAATAGTTTTTATTGAAATCGTTTCAATTTTAGAGATTGGAATATTATATGAATAACATGATTAGTAAGCAAATTCTCGGGGGTTAATTAGCAATTACATTAGGACAAATTATATCAGTTGTAAGGTTTTCGTGGAACCCCGATGGCTAATATCCGGGTAATGGAACGAGGTAGCTTCGTCTCAGTTGACTGCGGTGGAAAACGAGTGAAACAGAGATGGAAGATAGGTCAAAATAGGGGTGAACAGTCGAAGAAGGAGAGCTCGAGGAGTGCGAAGTAATTCCATCGGCGGGCAATTGATAAGAGGGAGTGAAATGATTGAGACATAAATTTACGCTCCGACAAGTTGAGGAATTAACGTCTCGAACTTATGGGACAACTATAGACCATTAATTCGACATAAACACTCAGTGAAACGTATTTAGCGAGACGGTCGCAGTGTATTTATATTGATTTCTTATCAATATTTTATTTCGGGATTTTTTTACGGAAGTTTCAATGCAGCTTCTAAGTAAAATTATAAAAGAATTGAAATAGAATATAATTGTAAATAATAAAAAAATAATTTTATTTATTTAAAACTTTTATAATTAGGATATACACGATTTTCAACAAAATTATTTAATGTTTTTTTTTAAATGTTATATGATTTTTCCTTGATATTATTGTACCAATGAAAAGTGAAGTAATAACTGCAAAGATTTGGAAGAGTAATTTATACTTAGTTTTTGTTAATGATTTTATTAGTTTGTACTATTTCGGTGCTATTCTCTACTATTTTAATCGAATTGATTGTATTAGACCAATGCATCATCTCCAGCTTAACTGTTACGCTGCGACAGTTGACTATAGTCAAATGTCGCAATATATCTGTTCACTGCGGGATTCGATAGTTTATACAGTGTGTACAGTTTTTCACAATTTATTCTTCTTCACTTTAATGTTCAATTATTAACTATGTTTATTGTTTAACATCGTAGATGAACTAGAAATTCTTTTCTTCAAAAATCTATAATAAATATCTAAAATAAATGTATAAAAATATACAGCATAAAAGCGAAAACATGTTGGAACTATGTTTTTAAAAATGCATTTGGAATATTTAAAATTAATGTTAAACTATCTCTATATAAATATATAATAGTAATGTGTGTAAAAGAAATATGTTCTTGATTGCAATTGGAACTAGAATTTGCATGTCTATACTTAAAACTACAATATGTATATACTAGAATATATTTTCATAAGCAAAACCTGTCATGCTTCGATGTACTTGTAACTATATCTGTTTCTGTTCCATTATTAATTAATTTTATCTAACTTAATGCTGATGAAAATATAATAACGGCACTTGAATATCTTATTTTATTTAATTTAATAACAGTCTTTTAGTATCTTCTTAAAAACTTAATCTAAATTGATATGATGAAAGTCAATAAGATTGGTAAAGGGAAATTCTACCATGCATAGTCAATGTTGACTTTAAGTAGAAAGAGTCAATAAAAAGCAGACACAATCCATTTCATACTAGGGCATACAATAGTTTATGACTATTGCATTATTTTAAGATTCCTCTTGTGAATCATTATGATAAGTAAATTTCTATGTGTTAATTAATCTCTCTCTCTCTCTCTCTCTCTTTCTCTACAAATATCATAAAAGAACTCAAACATTCATATATTTTTCACTAAAAAATCCAATTTTTCACTTCACTAAACAAATAACTCCAAACATTTCAGCGACAGCGTATTTATATTATACAATTATATCATCCCATAAATAATACAAGTTTAATATATTCTTTCTATTTGAAACATCTAAGATAAACTTTTTTTAAATCTAAAACATATTTTCCTTCTTCATCTATAAATGATCTATTTACACCTCATTTAGAAAACCTTTACTAATCCTACTTATCAGAAATAAAATACACGTGAAAAAGACCATATTACTTAAGAGACGACCCAACAATTTTCAAAATCAACACTAAAAGCACTCGAACAAACAAACACAGCCGATAATATCCAAACAGCGCGGCACAACGCGAAACTTCGACAGGTAGATAGCACAAGCTGGTCCCCCGCTGGGGTCACGTTGCAAATTGCGCGGGGGTAGGCGCGAGGCGATTTCTGAAGGCATACTTGACTTAATTTTCATTCAGGGCATTCCACGGCAGCAGGAATTTCGAGCCATTAAGCACTCGCTATCTTTCGACGGGTTCGCCGTGCGTAACGCGAAGGGCGAGCCTATAACCGCGGACTACGCTGTAGTCGGGCTGCACGCAGCCGCCCCAGTCGCCCATTTTAAGCAAGACTTCCTCCCAACTGGCTCAGGAGCGAACCCGTCCTCCCCACACTCGAAGAGCAGCCCACCAGTCGCTTCACCCCCATCCCCTTGTGTCAGAATTATTTCGTATAATTATATTCGTTTCGGAACGACACCCTCGGGGCTCGAAATTGAAATTGAGCTTTCTTGCCATCGCGGGAAGGAGGAACACGCCGAGGAAGACGAACAGAACGGAGCAGCGTTCTGGACGAGAGGAAAGAGAAGAGGCTGAGAGGGCGCGCGAGCAAGCGAGAAAGTTTCTCTCACGTCTGAGAACAGGCTGACTACGGTTTCCTGTAGCCGCGAGCTAAGGTTCCGTCCTCTGCCCTTAGCTCCTGTTTTTCCGCTTGCCGTACCCACAAATCCGCACGTCTTAATCTTCGCTGGAATTTCGGCAGTCGCACCCCCTCCGGCTATGCAAAGGATTCTACGCGAGGGGTCGTCCGTTCGTCATGCTCCTACAGCGTACCAAGGAATGAGATGTCTATATTTCCTGTCCCCTAGCCTAAGATGCTCTTGTCAATTGGTCGATTATGTTTTCTTTTCTTTAAACTTGACTGGCGACGAAGGAGACCATGGGGTAGGATATTGATCATGTTTGTATGAGGAAATTGTTGGCTTCGTTAGGTAATTTTTTCGAATCGTGGCTCTATCTACATGGTACTAATGTGAATATTCAGTTGGTGATTAACTTTCATAGATTTAATAGTTAACTATTGTTCGTGTACGTGTTTTTGTCTGTATGCAAGGTGACGATGTAATAGAACATAAGCTAGACTCAATCCAGATTTAACGTAGAACATTCGTATCTTTGTATTTCGTTCTACAATCATCAGAAATCAACAGAAAGTAATGAGAAGTATAAAGTGTTTGACTATTGCTTGACTTTTCCACTTGCATCGAGTATTGGTGATGTTTACTGGCATACAATCATTGCAATATTTTTTAACTTCTTCTATGAAGGATATTAACGTGTGAGATACATCATTGACAGTGTTTATAAACGGTAATGTATATTAAAATAATAAAAGAAGGACTGAAAGTTGAGCTGAACGGCGCTCAAGTACATGTACATGTTACATTTCGCTATTTACATGAATACAATATAATGTGAGTGAAATTTTTAAAATAACCACAGGTTTTATTAAACGTGAACTTTTCTAATTTATGAAAATGACTGAAATGTCGTCTTATCGACATTTTATCAAAATTATTGTTTTATGTACAAAAAATTCAGAATGATATTAAATGTTTAATAAAAAATTATTGCTTTCACCTTCGTTCTATAGAAATTTATTGTTAACTTTTAATACACGGAGTTTTATTCAAAATAATTCTATATCAAACTATTTTAATTCTGGGTGCTTAAAGAACCACTAATCGAACAAAAAGTATTGTATTTTCCACAACATTGTGCTATTATTTAGAGAAAATTGAGAAATTTTATCCTACAAATTGCCGTGACGTGAGGTTTTTCCCATCATCGGGGATCGAACCGTCCCAAAATACTGTTTCTGGTTGATCGGTGGGAATTACCATAGCTAATTTATGTCAGCGTATAAATAACATGTTTATCGATATAATTTATGCGCGTAGCAACGCGACCTATCACTGTACGCGTTCAACAAATTCCGGAGTGGTAAAGGATCAATGCACGTTTTGTCTCAGTAATTCAAAAACACCATTAGCGTTATTAATCATCGAGTTTTTCGTATCCCAAGCATCGCGCCAGCTGAAAACCAGTGTTAACTTAACCGTGCATTTTTAACAATTGATATTGATTTTACAATCAATCATCGTCCAAAAGAATAGGACTTTTTCAGTGAAACTATGACAGTTTTATGAATAATGAAATCAAGATTTGTAACTAGATAAGTATGAAAAATACTCCATTTTAAGTTCTTGCGGTTTTCTCTTCATTTTCAGAACTATACCAAATATTTATAATGATTTGGCTCATAAATTTAAAATAAATTATGGTAATTGATTTACAAATAACTTGTTGATAAATAATCATTGCGATTTGTACAATCTTAGACAATGTTTTATTAAAAGAATTTATCAATGTCACGATTAATTGGCGTATAATGTGTAGTTGTTATTTAAAATTTTTCACCGTTTGAAGATGTGAAAAATGTACATACTTCACTAGAATAGAAACAATTTTTTATTATTTGTTACGCAATATAGATTCTCGATATTTAATTCCCTTTTCAAATAATTTACGGGGAGTGCACAATGCACTCGATACATTCAAGAAGTAATTTATTGATATTACAATGGAGACAATCGTTCTGATGATTTTGCAATGATTGCGCGCACATACTCTTGATGTTTATTTTTATGTGTATGGTGCATTAAAATTTAAATTGACCATTTTTTAGCTAGCAACGGCCACACTGCTTTAAATCGTGCCACCAGATGGGTAGGCGCATAAAGTGTGCCATAGTAAATTGTCCTCAATTTATGGAGAAGAAAGGGTAAATGTTGTTTCTAGAATTTATTGGGTGCAACTCTATTATATATTATTTCATTATAGGCATTCTATTATTTCACTTTAATAGTTAATAAATATTCTTATTGCGTTGAATATTTGTAAAAGTGAAAATTTTAATATTCAATTTCTTGAAAATACTTATAATTATTTAGTACATTATCACAAGAAATAAATTTTAAACTAATCAAGTTATCTATATAAGAAAAGAATGTTCTAATTGCGTACTTAAAGCTTGGATATTTCTAAATATTTCTTTCAAAGAAACACCGATTAACGTCTACAGCAGCTACAATACTAAACACAATAACTAAACATAATACAATACTAAACACAATACTAAACCCAAAAAGCCACAATACTAAATACAGCTACGAAAGATATCAAACAATCTAACTGATCCGAATACTACACTACTATCTATAACAGCAAAAGAAACAGTTAAAAGAATCAAAAGAAACAAGTAATTAAACATCTTTGAAAGTTCAAAGAGACCAGGATCAAAAAGGACCCAGCCTACCAACCGGCACTCCGAATTTTTAATGAACCGTAAGCCCGTTGATCGTCAATTTCTGTTCGACACCGCCGGTTAGCTTGTCGTGGGTGTTCGGGTCGAATCACGGAGGGGTCGGACGTGCGCTCGGCGCGGCGGTCGGAAAGACTCGGTTAGCTGCAAAATTGCGGCACGGTCTCCTATGGAAGTCGCGTTAACTCGCATTTACGCACAATCGATGCGTTTCGCCGCGCCCGTGCATGCCAGGACGAAACGACGACAAGTTGCCGTACGCTCGTTCCGCTACACACGGACTTGCGGGTTCCAGGAGGCACGTACCAAGAGCGACAAAGAGGAAGACACTGAAACAGTGGTGAGGGGACTGGGCACGGGGGGGGAGGGTGGAAGGACACGTGGACAGAGCCCTCTGTCACGTACGAGTGGGATAGGTCTGTACGATATGCAGCCATTTGCATACATATAGGGTCATTATAAATATACCGACTCCCTATATCCCCGTCTCTCCATCGTCCGGCCCATCAGGAGCAGAGGCGCTCGCAAACTGTCCGATGGCCCCGCTTATCCCGTTATTGCGCTCGCCGACTTCGCAGTCACCACCTCTACCAATTCGTCGGTTGTTTCCGTGTCTCAGAGGACGTTTCGCCCTCGAACGAACGTTTTTCCCGGAGTTTTAAACAGATTCACGTTCGCATTGCTGGGGACCAAGGTTGCTGGGAACGCTGAGGGATGAATCGTAACAAGTTCGCTGTAACGTCCTTGATAAGTATTATTAATCCTTTGCACTCGAGAGTTAACTCTCAGTCACCATTAGATTCAATATAACAAAATTAAAAAGTGTTATGTATAACATTAAGTTTTGTATAATGCATCGATATGTGAGACGTTTATGTAAAGTAGCTTTGTTTCTTAATTTGCTATGTTTCTTCATTGGTTTGTTTCAAATAATGTCGTATATGTCTCACTAGGAAGTGTCGAATGTTTCTAGTGAAAAACTTTCGAGTGCAAAGAGTTAATTGGTGACATTATTGGACTGCGGATGTTTATGCATTCGTGATGCATTCGATTATTTAGGCCTGGTTACTGCAAAGGCGAATACAGTTTAATTGGTGTCTTTATTTTGTTTTAGTACGTATAACTGTTTAAGATGGTGAACAATTTTTTATATGATTCTGTGTTTGTAAATGAATTGCTTAGAAATTAAATTTTGTGTATTTTAATTTTTATTTTCACTTTGAAGTGAACTGCCAAAATTAACTGAAACCTTCGGGTCTTGCTTCGCAATATTTGATTTCAAATTTCGAATATTATGTCAATGACAAATTGATTGTCTATAGGATATGTTTACAATGTCATTGTTATATTCACGAATATTTGAAACGATTATTATCAAATAAAAGTTTCCTATAAACGCAGGAATTATATAATAGCATACAATAAAAATATGCCATTAAACAATTAACAGTCACTACTACTACCATTTATCTTATCCACCAATGAAATAAACCACACGTACGCGCAATACAGAAAAATTGCACAGCAGTGAACGCATTAAATGTTTACGACACCTGAACATCATTGAACTGAAAGGCGATTGTTCCGATGATCACACAATCGACTGGCTCAATGGGAATAAATAAGAATTGTTACAGGTTTGAACGACATGACGTCACGAAGAAACTGCAGAGAACAGCGACAAGTGACGGTAACGACGCACAGCGTTCGAGTGACGTGTGAAAGGTTCTTAATGGCGCGTCTATTTCCACGAGTTGTCGTGGAATTTCGTGGCAAACTGGTGAAAAGTACTTGACGCCGGGCGACCGTGTACCCCCGGACAACCGCCACATAACGCGATACGCGTTTCTATTAACCTATTAACATATTGCCCGGCAACGAGTAGTAAACTCTTTTTTCCTAGCGCACGAACACGGAATGACGCTATAAATGGCACTGCTGATGGGTTTGTGTGAACCGTCAACGCTCGCGGGCCAGGGTTAGAGGTAGGTACGCATTACAAATGCTAATGGGAGGCGCATAGTAGATGCTCCGCGTAGAATACATTACAGTCTCGTTCCTCAGTCATTAGCCGTGAAAATACGAAATTTACCGGACGCAAAGTGGAGGTCGTACTTGATGTGCCTGATGGTCACGGTTCGCCCTAAGGAAAATTTTCAACGTCCACATTTGTACATCTATTGCTTTTTGACCGATGTTTAACATTGCTATGTTCGTTAACGTACATAATTGATGTTAACAGTGAGAAGTGTCTACAATATTGTTCCTCTTAGTGGTATAAATGTTATTTCTGAATGAAGATTTTATCTCTTATAGTTTGGGTATGACTACAGAACTGCTGAAGTAAATTTACGGAATTCGTGAGTTTGATGCATTTCGAATAGTTGTTATTAGTTTAGGTTGATTTTGATAGATATTATGGTGTGACTAATTCATTTTCTTTGAAGTTCTGATCTCATGGTTAATATGTTTCAGACTTTGTTTTTTAAGTAGAATTTAATATTGCACGTTTCTTGATATAGTAACTTAAGTAATTATGTTTCAAATTATGTTATTCTTGATTTTGAACGTCTTTTATTGTCATTGTCTGAGAACAATTCCTCTGTGATCATGCAATTTTTAAAATATTCTATTAAATGTTATGTTATGTTCATAAGTTTACTATTCTCAGGTAAGTATTATAAATGTAAGATGTTAGCTGGACACGATAGTTTATATCCAATTTACGTTCTTTAAAGTAAAAACAAACAAAATATTTACGTAAGAATTAGTTTAATAATAAAAATTATTGCTCTATTTAGACCAAGTTAATCACTGCCCATATTTGTCATATTTAATAACATTAAAGTACCTAGACATTCAAATTTCAGTAAATAGGTTTTGAGAATATTTCGGTCTCTTTGTCATGCAGACAAATGTATATTTATTTTCACTGCGTCTGATGATTAATCAGTACAGGGTATTATAGCTATTATTATTTAATAAACACTTGTTGGTGTATTTGAATATTCAGTAAGATCATTATCACTTTTTGCGTCGTTCATTTTACAACACTTACAACCAGAGCCTGGATTCTTTTCTGCTAACGAGACTTTGAAGTGCACTTTAATAGAATCTTGGTCCTACAACTTGCAAACTATAAACGTGCGTTTTCAGAGCTTCATCACAGTCAACCTTCAACTTTAAAAATCATTTAAGTAACGTAAAAGTCATATCTCAAGACAATATTTATAAATAAAGAATTCTACGTTCAAATACACGTATCAACTGTGTTGCATTCAAATAAATTGTACACGCAAAATAAATTCTATAAAATAACCGTTTCAATAAAATTCCTTACAATCTTCATTTAATGTTACTTCAAATGTATAAACATTTTTTGTAAATAAATTACTTCAATATTCGAAAAATTGTTCCTTGAAAACTGAGAATGGAATACATATTCCCGGTGTCTATACTTATTAATTTTGAATCGTTGGAAACGAATAGTACAGTTGTTAAAAGATTTATTTACAAATATATGTTATGGCTCGAAACTTTCACGTCCGACTCATTGAATTCCTTTTATCAATTCATGATCGAATGCAGAAGGTCGAAGGAGATCGGTTCGCAACTACACACCGCTTGTCGCGCGTACGTAATTAATAATAGAAGTCAATTGCAGCACTCCTGAAAGCACCGAGTTAACAATGACCGAGGTAAAGCATAATTAATAAATTCGTGCCTCTCTACCGGGCACAATTGAAAACACGAAATGTTCAAATCACAGGTTGTATGTGTGACGCTGAATGGATGGGCGTTCGATGATTGCCTGATGGTCGATTGACGAGAATTTATCGAGGATTTAATTACAGGGACGTGCGTGATTTCTTCCACGACAATGACCGCGAGCAATTTTTAATTAACACACGCGACAAAGTGGACAAAAATGACGGGCGCCGATCGATGCCTCGGTAACCGCAGGCCTTTGGTTATTCCTGCCTCGTAGTCAACTAACGAAGACGGGGAGGAACAAATTAATTTGCTCCATCGAAGGGTAAAGACCCGATTTTTGTCTTTTGTTTTCTGCGACCCTACGTTAAAAGAATTAAAATAGAAAATCGTGAGCTATTGTTTGAGAATTATTTTCCCCGTGTTCAAGTTTTTTTTATGCAATTTACCTACAGAATATAAACTGTACATAAAAATGAGTACGTTTATGATTTGTAAACTAGCATTTTTGCGTTTGATTTATGAAACGATTATCATTCGTTCAGATATAGAATAATTTAGATTATTTGTTAGATGATATTAATACAACGACGATGTTAATACATAAATTAATTTGTTACAGAAAGGTGAATTGAAATCATGGAATGTAATTGCGTATAGAAATTTTTGTTACAGAATTCAAACGTGATTATTCATTGGACACGTGTATTTTGAAACGTTTTAAGTACAGTGTCTGCGCAATTCTTGTTATTTCTACTTGACATTATCAGTAACGGATATACGGTATTATTTAATTCAACAGACAACTAATTTCATACATTCATGTGTGTTATGATTATTTTAAATTTGATGCATTTATATGTAAATTGTAGACGTATACAGTGTTTAAACGAATCATTTTGTTTTTATTAAGAGTTCTATAGAATCCTTAATAAGGTATAGAATCTTCTGTTTCGTTATAGTTTTCATCTAACAGTTTATATTCACCTTTTTATAAGTAAACTAGCTCTGTACAAATTGAATTAACTAGTAATGATTCAAGCAGTAAGCTGAATGTAACTGAAATGTTTGAACAGTTGGAAGATTGAAGATATATATTTGCGTATATATTATATACGCAATATATAATAGGTATATATTTGTGTATATATTTGCACCACTATTATAGCACGGTATGTATAAAAAAAATGGATATAATGTCTTTTATGATAGCAATTTCCTCAAATCAGTAACAGATATTCCAGGATAACACGAAAACTATAGAAATCGTAACAAATATTCTAAAAGCATCCTTACAAAATTAAAATTACAATAATAAAAACATCTACAAACATCTGGCTCATTTGAAATCTACAAAAATATTTTGAATGATATAGAACTTCACAATCAATTCACAAATCCATTTCAAAGATGAATAAAAACGATACAGATACACTAAGTACAAAACAACGACTCCATGCAAAACGAAACACGTCCAATTATTTCACTCCAGTTTCAAATATACATAATCCATTTCAAGCAAAAACACTCACGTCAATTGTCGTCAACTTCATCAAACATTCACCGTTAACGTGAATCTTACAGAGCAACACGACCCCCTGTCACCTTGCTAACATTGGATCATTACACGATACCGTACCATGAATAAAAAAACTACTGCGAACTGCAACAGCCTACCTAGTTATACTTCCAACGATTCGTCCACATGAGGATAATTCGATCACAATGCAATCCGGCGCGCGGCTGCCATTAGAATGAACAAAACCACCAATTAAATCTTACGTTCCGTTCCCGAAAGCATTAATTAAACCCAGTTAAAAACGTGATCGGCCGGCGGAACAATGGGCCGCTGATATTTTCCGGCGAATTTGTTGCGCGAAAGTCCTGCAAAAAAAACAGAAAATTATAATTAAAATGCGTTGGCGATTAAACAATACCGGGTAGCAGTACCACGAACAGCCGTTTCCAACCCCCGAACTACGGCGCTTCGCGCACCCCCGGTCTCCCAAACGTCCGATCTACCCTCTCTTCCACCACCTCGAGGGAACGAAGGAACGAACCAGGATCCCTCTCCACCTAACCCACCCACTCGCCCCTCCATCCCGACGGACCACCCCTCCAGTTACCGCCGCCGCCGCCGCCGCCGCCGTCGCCACCACCGCGATACATTGCAATACACGGTTCTTGTCTCCACGCTACCTACCTACGTGCAGGTCACAGTGCTCCACCGAATCCATAGCTCGCTACACACTAGGCCACTAGGTAGCATCGTCCTTCCATCCCTTCTCCGTTTTGACCATCTTTTCCTACTTTAGTAGTATCGCTTCGAACTGCCACCCCTCCAACCACCTCTTGTATCGTGGCTTTCTCCCTCGCGCACACAAACACGCGTACACTATCTCGCTTTCTCTTTCTCTCTCTCTCTCTTTCTTTTCTCTTTCTCTATCTTTCTCAACCTCTTTGTCTCTCTCTCTCTCTTACTCGCTCTCCCCCCACCAATACCCCTGTTCTGTGTCAAAGGCGCAGTTATCTTGGTCTTCGCGCCGGCTACAACCCACCCACACAGTCCCGACACGTAAACACAACAACGCGGAGACGGGGTGACGCACGCGTACAAAGGGCCACGTTTACGAACCAATTCGTTTTTACGTCCGTTTCCCGGCGTGATCTCGATCCAGCGAGATCCTTCCTGCCCCCGGGCCGAAAGATCGTGCCCGGCGACCGACGCGCGAGTGTTGATCCCGAAAGTGAGTGATACCGTGGTCCGACGCGAGTTACGATCCCGTGTACCGGGTGCGTACTCCTCCCCAGTGTTTACCCCGGTTCTTTGACAGTGCTAGAACCGGCACGGCACGTGCACCGGAGCTGCGACCGACTGATCCGAGAGATTGCGAATCCCGTCCGTCGGACAGCGGTTCCGCGAACGGAGAAACATCTCTCGCGGAGGTTTCATGAAGAGAAACGTGCGACCAAAGAGTTAGACCTTAGTTGATCATTCGAATATTAGGATCTGTGCGTTAAAGAAGTTTCAGAATCGTCGGGTGATCTTTTTGTACCGTTCTGTGAAGTGATTATTAACAGAATCCTTTCCTGTTTGGAATCTTTTGTGCGAGAAATCGGCGGGAGTTTGGTGATATTATAAGAATGATCTGTGATTGAAGTGAGTCTAGTGTTCGAAACATCGTGGCTAGCAAAGCATCAGCGGCTTGATCTGATCGACCTCTTCTAAAAGCATTCGGCATTGTTGAAGCTCCAACTTCTGACACTGCTAACTTCTTCGTCCACTCCTGCACTGATCTTCAAGACAATTCTAACACGTCGATGCTTCTTAGGGAGAACGAAGATCATCGCTGATGTTTTGCAGCACTGTCAGTAAAGACGCGGATGAGTAGCGATTGAAGATTTAATGAAATTGGAACGCGAACGCAGTTAGACACTCAGCGATCCGTAAAGCAATATCGACGCATAGCGAAGAGCTAACCGAGGCGGCCGAGCGGCGAAGGAAAAGTAGTCGGGCCGAAGGTAGTACGAGCCACGTGAAACTGGTCGCTATTTTGCCAGGCAGTGCCGCTGGTAGAAGCTCGAAACCCCTTGGTTTCCCGCGCACAGCACGAGCCCCGCACACACAACCACCCCGACCAACCAACCGACGAGTCTACCCACCGCCACCGGCCCCTACACACAACAACCCAACGAAGCATCCCCCACTCTGAATCGCACAACAGCCTGAGCGGAAGTGCTAGTCAGTCGGCGAGCGACCTTCCAACATTACGGGTTAGGTTCCCTCTTTTTCCACCCGTTTGTATCGTCGTCCTCGTTCACAGAGCCGGGAGGACCCGCTTGCCTCGATCGAGCCGAATCACCAAGAAACAAGATCGTTCCGCCGGACGCTTGTTCTCGTCGTCGCGAGACCCGAACAACGTTTGCATACGTGGTTCACGATGACGCACGGGAACTGAGTTTCCACGGTTTCTGTTATATCAAATAAAAATATAAGGAACGAAACGCACAGTTCAGCAGGAATGAAAGAAACGTACGCATGCTTTTTTGACAGTTGGTGACGCGTCCCCTTTCAGACGGTGTGTTCTAGCAGTGGTTTATACGGTAGCGCATCGGAGGAACGGATCCTGAGGTGAATGATAACATTCGACAGGCTTTTTTATTGTTGTACACGTGAACGTAATACCTGGTGAATACAAGAAATTGTGCGACCGGTTCCTGTCGTCGGATTCAGCGTTTCCATCGGCGGTGGAAGTGTTGCAACGGTTTTCGCGGTTTCGAACCTGGGATATGTTGTCTTTGTGAGGAAACACCGACAGTATTCCGCGCGAAACAGTGTATATTGAGACGTTTAACTAGCAGGTGCCATGGAGAACGACCGACCGTGTACTTGTTGAACAGACAACCTGGCGTCGTGACTTCGATACCGGCTCGCGCTTCGATCTGTCGCTTAACGTAAGCTTCTTTCGCGAATGCGACGTTTCTGAATGCTCCTCGTGCCACGAGAGAAATCTTCATTCGTTTTTGCACGCAGCAACCCGAAGGATCGACGTACGCAGCGACTCAAGCCGACCACGTGGTTATGAGTGTGCATCGACCTTGTCGAGACTCACCGATACGCATCACCGGAGACTTCAGTGGAGCGATCCTCTTTCACGCAAAACTTTCGAATATTCGAGGATTCCTCTGAACGCGAATACTGATTACGATAATCTCAATTAGGTATTTGCATAGTGCACTCTCGAAGTCTAGCAACAAGGAACTTTCGAACTTTCCGGCCAGATTCACGCGGTAAGGACAGCTAATTTGTAAACAGCCACATATATCGCGGAAGAAAAGCGTCGATCACCGTTGATCACGTTGTACGCTTGAACTTTAGCGACTTTGTTATTGTAAAGAATCAAAGCGGCGAAGGCGAAACTGGTCGAAGTGAAGGGATTAAAAGATTACAAAGATTCGTGAGAAAACGGTGCCGGGTGCTGAGCGAGTCATCAACGTGAACGGCGATTGAAAGGGAGCACTTGTGTTCATTGGGACCGGGCACGCAGCAAGTTAGCAAAATCCCGCCCGCAAGAGACCGCAAATTGAAAGAGGCCCAGGTGGAGGTGGTCCAGTCCGGGTCAACGATCGGCGTCAGTGGGTCGTACCAGAGGCCCCATTTAGGAGGGTGGGTGCAGTGGTGCAGTGGTTGCAGGAGGGCAAGCGAGGTTGGGGTGGCCTCGTCTACAGGCGCGTTGGCACCGAGTGCACCGGGCCCCGGGGCTGCGGTGGTGGGCTGCCTGGTTGGGGTGTACCCGTGTTCTCCCTCCTCCACGGGGCCCAGGGGCCCCCTAACCCATCACCCCCAGGCTATCCCGAGCCAGCAACAACCGGTCGGTTGCCGTGCCTGTTGCTGCGTGCATAGCAACCACCAGCCAGCTTCGGTCCAGCTTACCAGTCAGCGGGGCGGCCTATCACTGAGGGTAGCGAGGGTGGCGTCCACCACCTCCGTCCGAGCCGCCCCCTACGCCCACCCCCAGCACCAGGAGCTGGGGCAGGAGTGCAGGTAATGATAAATCACTAAACATACATTGTAGCTTCACTTCAACACGTATAATAGTACTATCCTACTACTACTATTACTACTTGTACCATTACAAAAAATACTCCTACTACTAATACTACTACTACTACTACTACTACTACTACTACTACTACTACTATTACTACAACAACAACAACTACTACTACTACCGTCACTGCTACATCTGCCCCCCTACTCTGTTGGTCGTCATCATCAGCAGTGTTTGATATAAAAAAAAATATATATATACATATATAATATAATAATAATTAAAGAAAAGAGAGTATTGTGTATACGTAGTAGCACGACGAAATAAGAAACACGGTTGATGGAGTAAGAAAGAGTTATCCAAAACCAAAAACGCACGAAAAAGGTGTAGGGAGGAGACGGGGGCATTGGGTGGAGGTGGTGCGCACATCCTCGGCAGCCCGATGCTGTTCGTCCCGTTCACGGTGCCCACCTTCCCCGCGACGCATCATCAGACGACCCATCCTGCGCATCAGACGCATCATCAACAGCTGCAGCCCACTGCCCAGAATCCGGTTCAACAGCCGCAACAACTCACCCAGCTCAATCAGCTGAGCCATCTGAATCACCAAGGCATTGTGCCGGCTACGACAACCCAGCCGACGATACACAGCACCAGCTGTTCGCCGCAGCAACAAGCAACGACACCGAACAAGGTAAAAATGAATGTTACGCTTACTTTCCTAACGCTTGCGAATCGTGGACAAACAACCGGCGCTCTTCTTTTGCCAGCCGTATGACGAACCGAGATATTGTTACGTTTGGTTTCGTTTTGATACGGTCTGGACATAGCGTGGTTGCTGGACCATTCGATGAAACGGTCGATTGTTTTGTGGAGAAGATTATACCTCATTTCTTAAAATATCTTTATTGAGTTTTTCGTATTTTATCTGCGGTAAAGAAGTATTGAGAATGATAATATGGAATAGTTGATAATTAATAGATACAAATGATGGTAATACTAACATGGATTCTATTAGCCGTAGGGAGGTAATGGAAGGTATTGCAGTATCTCTGCACTCGAGATTTTATAGATCTTTTAGACTATAATTATAAATTTGTATATTCAATAGGCTGATTAGTAGAAGCAGTATTGGATTATGGTCTTAATATATTTTTATATTTTATATTGAGCAATGTAGGTATTCAGGGTCTTTCCTGAAACTGATATCCTAAATGAAACATGAATTTTATAAAGACACTGTCTTTTTTTAACTCTATATTCGTGGTAGCTTACTTCATGATAATGAACAGGAAAGGTATTCAAAGGAGAAGTGAGACCTTAAGTGGTATTCGCTCGCGAAAATTACAACATTTCGTATACGCTGATTCTAGAATCCATCATTACGGACCGCGGTAGTTAAAAAATAATGTGCGTCCCTCAATAGCCGGGACAGCGTCGTTCATCATCGAGTTACCAGCATTCCAGTTCGCTGATTTACGCATCAGCGATGCGATTCAGTTCATTCAACTAAATGTAAAATCGGAATTAAGACTGTTTAAATAAAATAACAATTCACTGTTTGTATGCTGCATACTTAAATGTAGGGAAAAGTATGATTATCACATTAATATGTATAAAACTTTTAACAATTTACAATCAATATCCTCAAATCATGATTTTATAGGAATTATTACAGTATAGAAATTTCTACTGCATCTATACATGGTATTCAGTCAAACATTTCAACACCAGTTTAGTTTAGAAAAATTACTTATATTAATACAGTAATAGGAAAATTCCACTGTTTTCAATTTATTTACATGTCTAGGACGCATTATTTGTTACACTGATGAAAAGTTTAATTTCTTTTCGAGACTAAGTCTGACTCAGCATTTCACGTGGATATATTGGTAATTTCGTACCAAACTAACGAACATTGACGAAACTACGTGATACTGTATTGATGTTCAAGTTAACTACAAAAACATTTGGCAATACATACTAAAAACTGGATAGTAATATTAAATCATAAATAACATATACTTTAAAAAAGCTTATGTAACATTAAAACTTTATAATCGTGTATTAAGAATTTGAAGTGAGACAGTATTTTTATTATATATCAATATCAACCACTTCAATTTTCCGAAAAGTAATATGAAATGAAAAGAAATGTTACTCAACTTTCTACTCCACTGCTGTTTGAAACTTTAGGAAGCTGTAGGAAGCTAATAAGATGATTAGAAAAGCAATACTGCATCATCTAGAATGTACAGAAAGTGGAAGTTGTAAACATTAGTCAGACGGGCCAACCAAAACGCATTTAATGGTCTAAATGTGACTAAGTTTAAAATATCCAACTCGATTTTCCAAATAAATTTCCTCGACACTGAACGAATCTCGTAATAAATTTGCAACGAACATTGCACAAACAAATATCTACATTCCAACACTAAACTTTCTAATACAGTCTGCATAAGTGAAAATTTTGATAATATTCCATTCTTAAGAATTTATACATTCTTCCATTCTCTTTGCCTTATAATCCCTAACAAAACTTGCGACAACGATTTTAAACTGAATACCATTCTACTTTCTTGCATATATTTAACTCCTAAAACCAAAGTAATACAATTACCAATAAAAATGATTAAAAACAAAGCAATTCCTCACAAAAACAGTTACCAAAGAAATCCCGAAGCAAGTACTGAAGCTACTAACACAAGAAACAAAATTCCTCATCTCTAGTCCCCCTATCTTACCCATCGTACGTGCACAAAAACCCAGTTATCTATCAACCCCGTATCGATTCGCCGTTCGAGATCGATATGCGCGAAACAATGGGTTCTGTGGTTGAATTGCACAAAGCTGTCATGCGATTCTCAATATCAGATCACACGGTATAGGTTCATTGATGGCGCGATATTATCGGGCGCGAACGGTACCAGCATAAAGGACATAATAACACTTAATTGATATCTATCGATAGCGGGGATCTCTAACGGCGCGCGGTTCGGTATCTGCGGCAGAACCGGCGTTTCTCTTTGGGTAGCCTCACGTTTACAAGTAGCTCTTCTTGTCCACGGTATCGCCCCGTAGCATCGATTGCTTTCTTCATTCTTCTCGCCCTGGGTTTCTTCGCGGCGACGTGCTTTTCTTATCCTGGCCAGGATTCAAGTCAATTTTCTTTAGCGGGCCATAACTCGCCACTGCGAGGAACAGAGAGAGGGAGTCTCTCTTATGGCCAGCAGCGTCGCGTCGCCGCGGCCAGAGACACGCAGCGAAACGCGACGCGTTCCTGTTGCCAGGGAGAACTTCCTTTAATTCTTGAAATCTGGCAGTCCACGGGTGGTACTTCCTCTTCTGGTGCTGCGACGCCGAGCGGAATCCGCGCGATACCCGGCGAAACGGTACCCAGACCCTTGTTCCCGGTGGCGCCGGCACGCCGATGAGAAGAAAAGACATATCGTTTCTCTCCGTGCGAGTTATCAATTAGCCGGCCGGCTCCGCTCGGCGCGTGTTGGTTAGAGACGCGACTAGCGGCATCGCGTGAATTGATCGCGGCCGTCTTTGTTCGGGAGCGCAGGCTAAATTAAGATGGATTGATCCGGTAAACTTTTTGAATCACAGGAAAATTATTCTTGCGGTATTCTCCAGGAAACCCTAATGTAGCCTGGATCGAATGATGTACGGCCTTGGAAGTAAGGGGATTATCTAGGAGGAACAGTGTAATTGTTTTTTTTTGTTTATCTGTTTGGTTAGGTGTATTTTGGAGTGACAGATGTTGGAAACTAGTTGTGGGTTTTATTCCTGTCGTTGTACTTACATAGTTTTGGAAGTGGATTTATATAGAGTGGTGATGGATTTGTTTATTTACTCATTTAACACGTTGACTACTAGCGTAGCACATTTGTGACAACCATGATCCAATATTTTATATAAAGAAAATTAAATTAATCCTGTAAATATTATTTTTTAAAGTTATAAGCTACGGCATTATGTTTAGGAACTCAGCAGCTCGTTTTATTTTCATTTTTTCAAAATTTTGTTTAGGATGATTTGTTGAATTGAATAAAACATTACAATTGAGATGATCGTCACCGAAATAAACGCTGGCAGTGAACGTGTTAAATATGTATGGTTTGCACTGGTAGACATTAAAGGCAAGTTAGAATTCTGAATTATTTCCTATTGCTTGTTTAGAATTATGCATTTTTTTTAAATTATTTTGCAAAGGGATTTTCAGTTGGTACTTGTCAGACACGAGTTGACGATACGTCTGTACATTACTAACCAATTTTATTTCCGGACAGGGGACATTGAATATTCCGAAATATGGAACTTAATTTATTCAGCTATTTGAAATTATTTTTACTGTCTATCTAGTAATACTGGAAAGCTTTGTAAGAAGAAATTTCGGGAAAAAATTTGATTACTTTATAAGGATTTCTGCTTTGTTTTAAAGTAAATAGAAATTTAATGAAGTTGAATATTTTAGATGTTTAAAGATGTTACTTGATGTTCTTAGTAAATCGGACATATTGTAAATTCAATACATCTTGATTTTGTATATGCAATTAATTGTATTTAATATGAATAGGACTCAAACGGTAATTTGAGAATTCGTCGTTCATTATGACTTAAGAATAAACAAAAGCAATATGTTTGAAGTTTTAAAATTTGAAATAATCAGAAACATTACTAAGTGATTATATTTTTTGTCCTTTCATTCTTTCTGAAAATAAATTAATGTTTTGCTGAAAATATTAGTAAATTATTAATTACTACATTTATTGTATTCTTTTTTAACCAAATGTCTCTTTTCATGAATTCTTTTGAGAACAATAATATTTAATTTTTACCTAAAACCAATATGATTTGTAAATTGATTAACTCCTAGAACAATATACGTCAAAGTACATATACTAAAGTATTTTTATCATTAATTCAATTGCGTCAACTTAACGTTATTATGTATTGCCGACAATTTCTTCATATAATGTTGATTTGGCGGATTCTGTGTGTAACTTCCGTCATGTTCCTATTAGGGCTATTGGTACTGGATATGTGTATCTGGATACTGGAGTATCCACGGGATACATGGTCTAATGAAAATTACCTGGGCACACTCTATCTAGGCATGCTATCCGAGATCCTGAGGTATTTGATGACCTCTACCGTACTGTGGTATCGCTTGTGCAAAGTTATGAATCGAGCAATTCAAATTATTTCAAACGTGCTATTAGATTTCGGTTAGTTCTAACATTTTTATAATTTCAATCGTTTCTTTACAGCTATATAAAATATCTTAAACTATCGTTTAATTCAAATTATTGCGTTATGATAATCGTAGGTTACAGAATACACAAAATGCACACATAAAAACGTCTCTTAAAAACTAAAACGAAATAGTAGAATAAATGTAAAAATATTATTTTCAAACATCCTACACACCTTTTATATGGTATAGTAACGCAACGAATTTTAATTACAATCTAAATTAAATTGAATTAATAAATTTCTTTGAAAAATATTAGAATACCTATTTGTTGTTATATCTGATTGAAGAATTACCAGTTGAATTTTCGTTTGGAAATGAAAATGTGTTATTCGTTCTAAGTTGACGGGAATCATTCTTGTTTAACGGACAGATTAATTATAAAAAATGCACTGTTGCCGAAGTTAGCATAATGGACAAGGATACCTCATATTGATCTGTAAGCAATACTAATAATATATTGTATTTACCCTGTGCCCAAATGTGTACTTCATGAACATACTACATACACAACTGTATACGTCACATATATACAGGTATATGTGTACTGCATAGAACACTAATTATCTGTAACAACATATACCGCTGTCGACGCAAAATAGCTTGACTGTAATGATTATACAATTACTGTATGTACAATATTACACATGTTTACATCTGTACCTTACCCAAACGGACTTGTCAAACATATTCTGACTATTTTGTTATAAGTTAGGTATCATTACCACTTATGGTATTTAAGTGTAATTTTTCAAAGTAATTCCTATTTCACTTATCGAATAATACTTACCTATATTTTTTAATTCTTGTAATAATTATATTTTCGAAGTGTCTGCTAATACGACAACAGTATACATCTTCAAATTCATTAGACTTTTTATGTGCCTAAAATATAAAATATCGGTGTACTTTTTTACAATATCGTAATCAAATATACTCTTATTTTTATCTTTTTCTTTCATAGTTGTTTCTAATTCCTCAGAGTGTATAAAACAATCTATAATCTAAATTAAAGCAAATAAACAGAAAATTTTGCATTGTTAATATTATGTATACGTTCTCAAATAATAGAGATCGAAATGAATAAATATTTCTGTATAAATGACATTCTAAAAAAATATTTTTATTATTTATTTAATACAGGAATATTATCTCTTTTGATATTCAAACCAATTTGAAATTATTTTGAATACATGAATATACAGTATAAGTATACACGTAAAATATCGAAATACAAAACATTCACAAAATATCTTCAAAGGAAGTAAATTCATTATTATGTTCTCTATTGTACATATTATGCACTTGCGACTTAAATTCAAGTGTTGCTGTTAGAAGAGCAGGTAGGCTACATTAACATACTCTCATGAGTGTTATTCATATGCATATACACACAATTGCATTTCTCTAAAACTATTACGAAACACATCTCCCGCGAGAGTGAAATACGGAGAGACTGACGTATTATTGTACAACTATTTCACCAAATTATTACATTCACGTGTTATACAGCACGCCTGGTTAAATGTGGCACAATCTATGGGGAATTAAATTTTCAATAAAAAGTGCATACATTTCATATTACATTATATTTGGCATTTAATCACAGCATTACATTTTTCTGAAATAATTAATCATCGGAATTATGTGTATCGGCATTACGGCTACTGTGATTATGTTTAACTATAACTAAAATGATATTGGAATACTGTGTCACTTCGATTCAGAATAGATATTTTGAGAAAACTGTGGAATAATATAACTTTTTGTTACATTCTGGAGTAATATTTTTACCATAGTATCAAAAAACGTGTAAAATAATTTGTTTGTATAAAAACTTACTTTCATTATGATTCATTGAAATATCTACGCAAAATAGAATTTAGGTTCATTAGGTTTATTAGAAAAATTATGTTGTGTAATGGTTGAAAAGTTATAATAATTTATTATTATGAAGAAGAAAGGTTAATGTACAAAGTGAAATGCAGAACAAAATAAACACTTCCATTAAACGTTCGTTTAGTATTACATTTTAATGTATGTCCAATAAATAACAGAAATATTTGCTTTAGCAGTAATAAATGCAGCAATACAAAAAGCTTCTTATATTGCAGAATCAAAATAAAGATTACAGTAATATTCAAGATTTCATATCAAAAGAGATAACAGATTGCGTGGGTCTTTAGTATCAGCAATGTTACAGAATATATAACAATCTATCGACAAATAAAAACAAAAACCAATTCACAGTTTTCTTTTCTTATAGTTAAAACATTTAGTAATGTAGACAAAGATTTGAAAAGAAGACCTTATCAATAATTCCTTTAAATAATTCCCCAGCATTCCTGCAGCACTCCACAATAAATAAGAAATGTGTACAACTCCGAAAGGATGCATTTCCGACCCTATACTCTCATGACCCATTTCCACCCTTACGACTAGTAGAACACGCCACCAAAGTTTCGCCACCAATTTATCTGTCACTCCTGTGCATCGTCTATCCAGCGTTCAAGGTACCGAACGGAATCTGATTATCAAACGCAATTAATGGTGAATACAAATAAACGTTCCGGGCGGGGGTGCAGTTTTCATCGACTAAAGGGAAGGAAGTTTGGTAAGGTGGGCCTCTAGCGAAAGAATGAAGAAGCAATAAAGAAGGAAGAAGGCACGGGAAAGGGGGAATAACAGAATTTCTAAAGCAAGGGGGAAAGAGCTGATACCCCCATGGAAGGTGGCGTAGAAGGAGCGGGAAGACTTTGAGAGTTGTTCGCGTAACTTTATTAATTAGGGGCCGTTACTCCTTGTTGCTCGATACACCTTATATACCTACCACGGTCGTGGCTCTGCCGTACAAAGAAGAACGAGCATCTCGTCCTTCATCTGCTTTACCTCCCGGGCGTCTGTCGCGACGCCCTTTACTTATACGTACCGCGCGTATCGATCATCGTCAATGTCCACCGTAGTTCCCGATAGATCGTGCCTCGCGTTATTGCCTTTCAAAAGACCGTGGGCTTCCTTATTGTGTTTCGTACAATTACTTCGGCCGCTTGCTGTGTGAGACCCTATCAGGTTGGATTACTTCGGATACAAGTTGTGAATGACATTGTAGACGATCGTGCGGATGCCGCACGGAAGGTTCGTTTTAACGGCCTGTTTGATCGAGGGTAACAAGTGCATCTACACACTTTCGACTGGTCAGGAAGTCCTCCCAATTTTTTGAGAAAATTTTCAGGTAAATTTGAATTGTTCGGAATTGTGTTTGATTAAGTGGTGTGTCTTTCATTGTTTGGTAGAATTTCTCGTCATACCTTGAGGCAGTTATTTATTAATGTCTTTGTTATTGTTATTTATTAATGATTCCCAGCGTTTTCATATTCGTCTGAAACATACACGTAAAAAATAATCTCAATTTATATGAATGTGGTCATCGCCTACACTTAAACGAAGAAAAGAAATGTGTTTGAATAACATGCTTACCATGTAAAAACAAGATATCCGTTTTGTCACAAAAACTGCGTATTTATTATGTAATAAAGATACTGTTGCAAATATTGAATACATTCTCTCAGACTATAGACAGATATCTACTTTACATGTATACGTGAAATTAAAAAAAAATCCGTTTTTTTTCATTAAAATATCCCGACGTCAAAAATTAAAAATCAAAATGAAAATCAAACGTCTATACAAAATTATAAAACCACATAACCACGTTAATCCAACAACCTTCCGCTTACCAAATCCTTTAAAATCATCAAACCACGAATGGCAATGCTCCATTAAGAAATCAAGCAACCACGAAATGGTGAACAGAAAAAATCTTGTTCGCTAATTCAAGTATCCTACCGAATCGAACCCGTCCACGCAGCTCCCACCCATTTCTCCCGACAAAGCAACACAAACAACCGGTCGCTAATGGGACCATTTACCTCAACGAAAAATCCCCTGGTCCCGACGCTGACGTTTCCTCGCTGCACGCCGCGGCGTGCGCCCGTTAGCACCGCAGCGCAAAAACACTACGCGGAAATGCAGTTACGAGCCGGTTGAACGTCGTTGACCGACGGAAAAGGGAAGTGTCGCGCGACAAAGGATAACCGGTTAACGCCTGCTATAATTAGGAAATTGCTTTCGCATGGTAAAAATGTATCGCGGGCGAAGAAAGTGCAGAAGGAACTCATTATGGGAGAGATTGTCGGGGGGTGGCGAAGAGGAGTGGGTGTGGGTGCGTGGGATGAAAAGGGACGGCGAAGAAGAGGGGGGCTAGGGATGAGGCACGGGAATCCCGTGGAGGGGTTAACGGAGGGGAGACGTTCAGCCGTGGTGGGGCCTCTGGCGGGGGTGGCGGCAAGGGAGGGGAGGCGTGGCATGGTCGGGACGGTGGTGAGCGGAATGGGGTAGCCGTTTTCAAGGGAAAGCGACGCGGAGGTTGCTCATCGTGGAAAGAAGTGAGGCTAGGCAAGGGGAAGATCAAAGCACTGGAGATGATTTCATTACGACACGCCACTCGTCTGCTACGTTGAAATATCAAAAGAGTGGCGCGCGCGGCCTCATACAAGTGCGGCGGTCGTCGGCGCGCGGCCGCGCTCCGCTGTGTGTGCGGCGAGTTTTCCGCACAATGCTTTTCTTGTCGGGCCGGGGAGAAAGGAGGCGGGCTCCTGTTGCTGGCGGGAGCAGGACGGCGCGAAGGAAAAAGCTGCCGAGCACGAAAGTAACCCTCGGCGTTTCTGATTCCCGGCGCGCGCGCGCTCGTACGCACGCTCGCGTCCCTTTTTACGCAAAGGGAAGAATATTATTAGCTCAAGCTGCCGCCTATTGTCGGGACAAGTCCGACCAAGGTATCGGATAAGGACAAGCAGCCGCCGGATTCGTTTGGCGCTTATGAGATTCTGTTTCGCGCGATCGTTCGATCTTCCGTGATTCTACACGGGACGTCTTTGCTATGTGATTGGTGAACGGATACTGGGGTTTGGGTTCTGGAGGGTGATTTGGTACGAGTAATATGTGGACTGCAGATATTATGAGGAATTTGAGCGTAGAGATTGCAAAGGGTTGATTAGTTTGAGGAGAGAATTTTCTTTGTACTTGGGAGCTTTGGTTTCTTAAATTGTTTTGGGAAATTTTGATTTCGCATGAAGGTTTAGAATGTAGTGGTAAGATTTTTAAATTAAACCATGCCGAAAAGATTCCAAGTACACCCCACACGCTTCTTGTTTCATTTAAGGTGTTAAATATTGGACTGTTTTCATGGGTTTTAACTATGGTACATTTAATGATTTAAAAGCATTGGTGTTTAATTGAAAGAACTGTAGCAAGTTCAACTTTCAAAATTTTGATTCTCGTATATTAATGTTAGAAGTATACATCATAAATTAAAAATGAAGATAAAGATAAACAAATGCCTATTTTAATGACTAGATTACTAGTTTTTATGCATCTACTTCAAATACGAAAATAAAAGAGTATAATAAAATATAAAATATAATTGAATGCAACACTGTTGTTGCATTATGATGAATGTTTTGAACTCATTGGAGAAGGAAACGAATCTTTATTTGCATTAGTGTTTACAAATATTATACTGATATTCACATATTTTACTGAAAAGAATACCTTCCTCATGAAGGTTTTCATTTTAATAATCTTAAGTTGAAGGAAATGGAATATCAAGCCGTAAATCGCATTAAATACTTGCCGTTTACAGTAAAGCAGGTTATTCTGAAATACGTGTATTCCCTGGTAATTTTAACCTTTTAAACGAGGAGTAATGTATACCAACAACCTGAAGGATTTCGAGGTAAACGTGAAAAGTTGTTAGTTACTGGAAATATGATACGCGGGGATTCCAGAGAAGTATTCCTATCGCGCATCACGAACTCCCACGTGTTACTGGACTTTCGAAGTTTCAACTGTAGCTCACGCTGATATGGGTTTATAAAATAATCAGTGAAATTCTGTCTTCTTTCCTCGGGCGATGCAGACGCGCGTTTATATGACTAAACGTCCATCTTTAAAGCTGGTTAATTTGTAGCAAAGTATGTATTATTAGTAATAATTAAAGATAATAATTGTTACTATTTTCTTTTATCTTAATTAATTAATTTTTTTTATTGTGAACAAACTCATCTGAAACAGAGCGTTTAATGAAGAAATTGGTGTTTCTTTTGGTCACACCGACAGTGTCATATTTAAAATGGAATATTCATCGCAAGATATCATCATCCGTGCTTCTGATAAATGAAAGTTATGCTACATGCTGAGAAAGAACATTCGTAGAGCATTCTATAGCTTGAAAAAAGCTATAAGCAAGACTTACTTCGTCAAAGTAAAACGGGAGTCCCGGCGATGAAAGGATGACGTGTCCCGGGAGGTTTCTATGGACTTTGATATTCAATATATCTCGCAAATCGTTTAAATCGAGAAATTACATTTTTGCAAAATTTAATTTCTCAAGACGCATAACAAATTCTGTAACTTTGTTGGAAGTGCTTTATATAAAAAAAATTGAAATACCTTGGGAAGTAATCAGTTTTCGTATACTTTACCTTGACGATTTTATGCGTGAAATATTCAGAAACATTGACTTAAGTAACAAAAAGAATGAATTTCTATTGAAAAACAGAACGAATTTACATTTTTTAAGTGTATCATAGTATGGGAATAAATTGTTTTATATCGACTATTTATTCTGAGTTCCTTATATTTCTGAAACTAAACTCTAGTTATGGTTATGTGTGCAGGGAAAAATCATTCAGGATGACGTTGTTGTCATGTTTGAAGCTCCTCACAATTATTAAGGTTATATACAACTTTTACATTTAGCTAATTATATTATTAAACAACTTCTATTACATAGGAACTGTCTTATTATAATCATTTTCATATATTGGAGCGATAAACGACGCAATCATGATTCTGTTTGATGTCAAAAGTGCCACTTCATTAACCCGTAGAGTCAAATTGAATTTAAATATTTTTATTATTTATTTATTTTATTTCTCCTTAGTTCCTATTTACATATAAAAAAAAACAGCGTAATAGCACAACTTAGCATTTTTTAACGTGAAATTATAGAAGATTCATAAAAGTATTACAAAAGACGAAGTAATCCTTCGAACTGAAACGAAAGACACGCAACCGTGTAACTTATATTATTACTGATATCATCTTCTAATGTGGAATTAAAAAAGGATAATGGTTCATTTTTTAATTACAAAATCACAGTGGTTTTCCAAACTAAAACGAAACAAGCGCAATCGCTCAACGTATCACATTTCAATATAGAATTACTAAATCGTAATCATTCGTTTCCCGATAAAAAAAGCCAAAGCCCTCAATCCAAAAGAATCCCGATCGCTCATCGCAAACTCGACCGAACATCGACAAAGCGCCGTGACGCTCGACCGGTTAAGCAATTCAAAAACGCCGGTCATCAATAACCGGCGTAGCAGCGAACAAGATAAACCCTTTTATCGATGAGCAAATTTTTCAAGTCCTTACTCTCTCGCACCTCATTCGCGTTTTCGGTCGTTCTGATTCTCCGCATTCGTTGACAACGTCGCGCGCGTAGGAGAATTACACAGTTCCGCGGCGGGGGTGGACACGGCTGCTAGGGTCGCGCGATGCAATTTTGCGGGGATTTCAATAGTCCGCGGATACTTGGCCTGAGATCGATCTACAATGGGGACGGCGCAGAGCCGGCGGATAGGTCAGTAATTAAAACGAAATTCATAAAAAAAAGAGGAACACGGTCGCCCCGGTCCGTAATGGATACAACGCAACGGGGGCCATCATAAAATTTTACAAATGAGCGTACCGAACCCGCCGGCTTACGGGGAACAGCAGGGGGTGCGGAAATAAAAGAGTGGATACCAAAAAAGGAACAGAAAAGAGAGATCGAGAGAGATAGAGAGAGGAAGAGAGAAGGACGCACACCGAACACAGCTCTACGCCCGGTGATGTTGCTGGTGTCTGCTCATCCTCCACCTCCGTGATCCCCCGCCCCTTCCTGCTCCGCGGCGTGCTGCACTCGTACCGCAGATACAAACAAACACCGGGTCATACAGGCGAAGTAACAAATGCCGGACATTTACATTTAGCAGCGAGGGTAGCACTCCACCCTCTACTTCCCTCTCTTTTCCCTACAGCCGCGCGGTTCTCGCTCCTTCTCCTCTCACCTTAACGTTATTCCCTCACTGTCCAACGTCTCTCCCCCTTTTTCCCTTTCCGTTTCGCGTTTCTTTTCTCTCGTTTCGTTCACGCTCGTGACTATTTCTTTCTTTCTCTCTCTTTCTTCCTCTCTTTCCTGGTTGCACGCGCCCGCGCAAATTGCTCGCGCTCGGTAACGAGAACACTCGTGTGTCCGGGTTGCATTATGTACGGTGGCTCGGTGCAGCACGGGATTAGTATGGCGCTGGCCTTCTTGGCACTTGCAAATTTTTCGCTTTTAAATGTTAATTTCTACGTAATCGATGCCACTCGTGCGACGGGATGCTAACTTGCCTCGCTCGAAAGCTATCGTTCTGTGTCCATAACGTGTACGGGTGGAGAATGTATTTATTGATGTAATGCGGTTAACTTATTGTCCTATGGTGTCGCGCTCGATTCCATGATTCTATTGAAAGTTTGATTTGCTTTTTTGAAATATGAATTAGATAGTACTTCTTTTTTATTGTGAATTGGTAACCTTCGAAGTGAATATATATAGAATGAGTAGTAAATTAGTTTCTTGTTTTAATAAATTATTAATGATCAAGTTGTTTTATTATAGGCAGTTGCGGAAGAAAACATGAAAGGATCTATGGGCGTGGGTCGATGAAATTAAAATTTGGGGGTAGAATATAGTGAATATTCTAAGGTGGAACGAGATGATAATGAAATTAAATGTATAATAAGATAATAAAAATATAATACTTTTCTGTTTTATCATTTTTCCGCATCGTAAATAAAATAATTTTCTTATTTATCTCCATAATAGAAGGGAATGTATAATGGTTGGGTTTCCATTACATTATAACAGTAGAGATCATATCATTTAAGTGAATTTAAATGATAAGAATAAACATTTGATTTGAAATAATTACTAAGTTCAAGGGTTAAGTATATTACTTTAATGTAGGATTTATGAAAATTCATTTCATACCTATTTTTACTGGAATTCGTATCTCTCGTGTGTATTTCCATTAAAACAGTTTTTTTACTATCCCTTTTATATTTAGAGTATGAAAGAATACGCATCGTTTTCCCGCTACGACGTTATTCCTAAGATTTTTATCTTCGCTATCTGGAGGTTCAATTTCGTTGTTCCCATTAGAGTCCGGAAGCTTAATTTCGTTCCCGCTTTTGCATAGCTCAATTTTCTTTACATCAGAATTTGTGTTAGAGCAGTGTTCATATATATTGCTTATTTTCCGGCGTAATTAGCATTCTTTTGGTATTTCTTCGTGGTAGTTTCTGTTAATTATGAAGAGAGTACATCCATAGGAAAATATTTTTTATGAATACATTTTCAAATTACCGTTGAACATTTCAATATTAGCATGGAACATAAACTTGCTGTCATTGGTAAAAATATCAAATGACTTATTGCTGAGGATATCGTGCTTAATAAATTCAGAAATTATTAGTTACCTTATTAGCTTGAAATGAATGGTAATATGAATTTCTTATGGGATTGTTTTAAACATAAATTTGAAAAATTTTTTAATTTAGAACCATGAATTGTCATAATGAAACATAAAATAATGTTTGTAGTTTAATTAAATTTCATATTTCATATAATACTTAGCCATTAAAAATATTTGCTTCCTTCTAACTATATGACTATTACTTTATATGACAATTAGACTGCGAATCTTTATGAAAGTTAAAAATTTTAAAAACATACTGGAAAAATAGAATTACGACGGAAAATAATGTTTCCTAAGAAATACTACAAAAAGCACTGCACTCTAGATATTTCATAGATTTTTTTCGTATTGCATACATTCCGTGCAATTTTACACTTTCAAATTTTCCACAAATGAAAACGATTATAATTCTTTTAATATCGATGATTCATTTTACTACAATTTTTTTATAATACGATCTCCATTCAAGGTAGCGCACCGTTCTTGTCTATTAATTAATATACAAGCTTCCGAAGTAAACAAGTGCGAAAATTCAATGCAACCCAGGAATATCAATGTTAGTGCCGGCAAATGAACATCGGGAAGTAATTTCGGTACCATTATATATTCACGAGGGGGGCGACGAAGCGGATAACTTCCAATACCTACTTGCGTAATTGTTAATCGAATCAACATTATAAGTGGAAACGTGACAGAAAATTGATATGCACGACATATGCAAGTTGGTAGGTATGCAAAACAGAATCCGGCTAATACTGACAACCGACCTCAACCCATCCAAGCGAATTACAGATGTGCATCGCTGGCTGGTAGCTACGAGTGTCCAATTACTTCCTGTTAACCATCCGATTGTCGTCCATCGCCATGCAGTGATACTTCCATCTCGAAATAAGCTGTGGCATGGACCAGTCACTTCCACCGACATTCTGCTTAATATAATTACGAGGTATCGATTCTGTCCTGTACAGAGAAAACCGGTAAAGAACACGAAGATTACTTAACCTTTTAGCTAACTTTGTCTTTAAGTCATGTAGAACGTGTTCCACGTGATACGTCTTACATTATTTCGATCTTGCCGGGGCAATTGCAAAATTTCCTTGAAATTGGGCTGTCAAAGAAATTTGTATGGGTTCGTTCGTCTAGTGGCTACTCACAGGACTAGTCAACTGAGAATGATACAACGTCTTCATTCATGAGTTCGAAGAAACTAAAATTATAACAGAGTAGATTTCTTCGTGAAACGTTTATTTGATTTTTTACTTTTTAAATCACTCTTATTTATATTAATTACATTTTTTTATCGGAATAATATATTTTTATCGAAATACTGGCGATGTTGATAGAAAGGTACATTCATCGATGTATATGTACGTGTAGAATTGAATGATGATACGAGTGAAAAATGATTAATCAAATTTTTATCAATCTTTGGTATTTTTTATGACTGGATGTAGGTAATAAATGGATTTTTTTTAGCTATGTTGGATGTGAACAGAAAAATCGGTTTCCAAATATATTAAATCGAGGTATAAAAAGCAAGAAATTATCATGGATTCAATTCAGACTTAAAAATATTGATCTCGACAAGTTAAATATTTTTTTAAATTATTCATTATAATATAAATAAAAAAAATAATAATAATAATAATAATAATCACGTTTTATACGTTGTGTCCATTCGATCTTAAATGTGAAACATTAAAAATTGCTTTGTTTGAACTGTTATTTATCCTCTTATTGTGACCAATGGCTATGAATGTCAGATATGTCTAAGTAGCCATGAAAGTCATATTGTGATTCAGCCTCTGAATGTTGAGGTTTTTCAAAAAGAACAAAGACGAGGAAATGGTTATATCTTAGTACACAGTTTTATTATTATATTTTTTGTAATTGTACAACAATCTCCATATAAAAACTATGCATTGAGATTATTAAAAATTGTTCGTAGTTAGTATTGCATTTCTTAACTTCTTTTACCAGAAAAATTACGCTACACTATTGTTATAGCTTTTACAAAAAGGTACTTATAAATAGAAGTACTTTAATTCGTTACCAATACTCAATGCATTTACTAAATTTAATTATTATATACATTTATTACATATCATACAGCAAAAAGCAATAACATTTGCATAATGTACATACACATTCTAACAACAAGATACAGTACAACAAAATAATAGTAAGTAAATCGTCTCCTTAAATCACATTTGAAACCACACCAAACTCACTGAAAACTCGTACCGTAACAATTACTGCAACAGTAAACGATCGAAGTACCTCTCGAACGCAAGGGGTGAAGAAACAAAAGAATAATATTCCCGGCCCTCTCGAACGAGAAAACTTTTGAAGATTCACCGACAACAACGAACGATTAACATTTCCCGAACAACATCGCGCAAAGGATCGTCCTTGTCTATCCACGTCCTTGTCTATCGATGAATTATACGGTTACATTATTCAGGTTCGAGAGTCGAATGATGCCGCGAAATGACCAGAGGGGGTTACTCATCGAAACACAAACTACAAAGCACCTCGGGAAGTTGAAAACAAAGTGGCAGTACGAAATAAGGCGGCATAAAGCAAGAGAGTTGGGGGGGGGGTGGTAGTGGCGGTGGCGGCGAGAAGGGAGAGGAATGCGAGCAACACGCGAAAATAGGAGGGTCGGGGTAGAAACGGAGGGACTCGTTATGCACGAAACGCATTACTTTTATCTCGAGCAAGCCTAGAGTGGCGCCGAATTGCAATCAATTTTTTGTCTTTCTTCCTCGGCCCCACTCATCGCTCACCCTCTTCGTCCTCTCTCCTCCCGCCCCTCTCTTTACTCCCCCTTCCACAAGCACTCGTCTCTTTCTCTCTCGCACCCTCTTTCCCTCTCTTTCCCGTTTTATCCGCAGTCCACTCAGTTCCATTCCTTTTGGTTCCGTTCTGAACTGATCCGTGCCTGCTCTGGGCCGTGTTTCGTTCGTTCGCTCATTCGTTCAGGATGGCTGGCTGGCGTTACCCCGTGCAACCGGAATTTGCATCCCGGATCCCACTATTTGCATTTCAATTCCACGAGACTCTCACCACCGTCGCTGCCACCACCGCTGCCAAACGGCGGGTACAAACATAAATACGAATTCAAGGGTCCACAAATGACTATATCTCGCATAACTTTACGAACGATTCTGTGTATTCTGATTAGGCCCGGTTAACCGGGGACTATATCATTTTCTGCTCTATTTACCTCCACCCCCCGCCCACCTTCGGAGGGGAAAAATTTTCGAATTCAAGGAACGGGTCTCGGATCGAATCGATCGACTTTTAGAGCGCTTTTCTACTTTAGCGCTAACGAAAACAGCTTTTCTCCCTTACATTTGATATGGTGTTTTGTGAATTTTAAAAAAAATAATGAGTATTAGTGAATGAATGTTTCGCCAGGCCACGATTAGATTGTAAACCTTATACCTTTATGGTATGTTCAATTGTTAATATTTAGATTAGTTTAATATCTAACAAGATGTAATGAAATTTATGTTTTCTCTAGACTTCAGTTTTGGTCTTATTTAGAGTTAGTTACATTATTTGATCGCAACATATTGCGATGAGACTTATGAGACACAATAGAATTGTCCACCACGTCTTCTGAATTCGGCTAACACCATTTTTCACATTACCTAAAACATGAATTTCCCTGCTGACGTATCGGACGAACCGAATTTTGTTGGATGTATAAGATATAAGAAGAACAGTAGAACAGTCATTAGAAAGAATTTTTATTCTTTTCTTTCTACTCCATTAATACTTAATGTACCAACACTTTGTATATATTCATTCCTACCGCAACCAGTCAAATAACTGGTTAGAAAACAAAGGTAAACAAATTATGAGATTAGTTTCTCTCACTGCAAACAGAAACAACAGAAAACATAAAAATTGGAAAAACTGATTATTCGGACAATTCCGAAATCGATGTAAAGTTAAATGAACGAAGGGAAATGTAATAAATTTTGAATCAAATTTAAAAACCGGTCTGTGACCAGTCGTGGTACGATTAGTATTCAGAAAATTCTTCAACTACATAGTAGTCTTGATAAGTACTTATTCGGCAGTCAAGGCGTTAACGCATTGTTGACAATTTTACGCAGAAGTAATTCCATGTCACCGCTTATTATCTAAATAAAATTCAATATACTTTATTTACACATAATAAATTGAAATGAAACTTCGGACGTATCTTTATACAACTTTGCCTGCGTTTCAAAAATTGAAATAGTTAATGCAAGAGCAAACACGAGTTACCTCGTGACCGGTCAACAACATTTGCGCATGAAAACACGAGTTAACACGCGGCTGGTCAACAATGTGTTAATTTCAATTTCCCTGTAAACGGCAGTTTTCCCGAAACTCCCAATCGTCACCGAGAAACAGAAGTTCGTCCCATCCCGCCATCCATGGCGCGGCTTGGCGCGGACACAGCAGCAAAAACGCGAACGCGAGACGTCTTTCCCAACGTGCGCGCCGCGAAGTACATCCGGTGATTTATCTGCGTTGATACACGATAGTAGCCCGCGTACACCGCATCAATGTAACTAACCCCTTCACTCTGGAGAGCCCCTAAGGCGATGCTCTCTTCGATGCTCACGCTCGAATCGATCACATGTGCAGCTTACCCTCTTCCACGTCTCGCTCGCGTTCCGTCCATGGGTCTCTCTTTCCCGTGCATCAAGTTCGTCGATCGTGATCGTCAAAGGGTCGCTCACTCGTAATCAGTCGTGCGAGGGCTCACGCACGTCCTATCGCGACTATCGGGGTCGTTAACCCCCACCCCTCCCGCCGGAGTACCCAACAACTCTCTTTCTCTTTCTCTCTCTCTCTCTCACGCTCTCTCTCGCTCTCTCTCCCTCCCCACATCCTGCGTCTCTCTTTATCCACCATCTTCTCCTCCACCTCTTCCTTCGGTGTAACAACATGCAGACCCTCGTTCGGAGGCGTTGCCCGATCCGAAACCCCCTTTCACGGGCAGCTTGATCTCAGGTGAGACGTGAACGGACAAGAGAAAATACGGGGACACACGGGACGAGGATATGGAAAATAAGGGTTGTGCAGCAGGTATTCATGCGTGTCGAGTACCTTTCTGGACTTTGAATCATGACACTTGCCCTCTCCGGCCGTGCGGAAGCACCGCTCTTTGATCTATCCGAATGCGGTTTATCGATGCACGTTTATTCCACGGTTTCCTCCCCTTTCCACCGTTGCCAGCTGTTTCATCCCCTCACTGGGAGATCTATACGGTGATTCGATAGTGTGACAGTGTTCATTCTTAACCTTTAAGTATAGTGAAGTTAACCTTTAGCAGCTTACTGATCGGTAATTTTAGCCGAATGTTATTCCATTAAATTTTAGTGTATATGCTTTGTTTACATACATTTTGGAATGTTTGAAACGGTTTAATCTAATAGGTACGATCTAAAATGGTTCTATGAAGACCTGTATTATCTTCAGATAAAAATCAATGAAGCTGTGAGTTGACTTGTGACCGGTCAACCAGGTGTTCAGTATGGAAATATGAAAATTACCGATTAATGTTGAATACTCTCGTTTGTAGCAATTACGAAAAAAATTGAGTACCTTTATTGGGTTTTATTTACTTAAATTTCTTTACATAGCAATAGTGTCAACTATATAACGAAAGTTTCACTGGTTTCAAAATTATATTTTATATAGAGGTCTGTGAGACCACGCATTCATACGTAAAGGTTAATTACTATGGGTGGTCGAGTTTATGCAACTACTGCCGCAGCTTTCAGAAACTGTTAATATTTAACAGATTAAATTGTTGACATTTTCATTTGTTCATGAGTCTGTGGTCAGTATTCGAAGTTTATCTATGCGAACAGAAGGTTAAAAGAACGTGTTTCGTATTAAATATAATATCAATTTTTATAGATCAGAATATTCTTTTGTGGTAACTTGAAGATTGTTTGCTGTTCCAATCGACCGTTACATAATACTTTTTCAGGGACTTCAACAGATGTAATGCCAACGCAAATCTTACTGTATTTGGAAAGGTATTACGTGATTTCTACTTTCCGATTATGAGATATGCATTTGAGGTTGTAACGTTTTTCAGGATATTTTATGTGATGTAAATGTGGAAACTTATTTTATACAAATTTTAATTAAAAATACTGTAAGAGCAATATTTATTGCAGAAATAACTATTCTGCATATTACGTGGATTAAGGGGAAAAATTCGATCATTCAATTAAACCAATTTCATTAAACCAATGTAAAAATATGTACACACTGATATTTGTCTTACATATTTGACTTTTTACAAGAATATTCTGATTACAGCAATAGAAACAAATTAAATTTCTTACAAATAGATAAACATTAACGGAAAATTGTAATAGATCATGAATTAATGCAATTTCCAAATGTGTGCATATTACTTGTGTACATAATTAATATTACATGTGCATGTAAATACGTTCATTATCTTGTATAATTATGTATAATTATATATCTTGAATAATTGTTTGATATTGAAATACATAAATAATTAGAATTTGATGACAGATAGTTAACAATAGATACAAGATTGACAGATAGTGTTTTCTACATGGTCACACTTAAAATCCTCGTTCAGTGCACATGTTACCATGTTATGTAGTAAAAATGCTGTGTCAGGTTATCAAGCTTGCAAGGACTAGATCGTAAATGAAAGCTTTTAGAACGACTATATTTCTACAAAGGTTTTGAATTTTACAAGCAATCGCTGTCTATATAATACCTTGTTCTTTTATTGTAGCTATAACACAAGTTAAAATACAAGATTTTTTAGAAAATGTATTTAAATGTTTCGAGTTATTCGAATTTTTTAAAAACAATAACGAAATGTGAAACTGTTATATAAAGATCTTGAAATGAAATAAGGTGTATTATTCGTCACCTTAAATTAACAGAGATCGTCATTCTAATCTGATAATTAAAGAAATGGAAATTTCAAGGTGTATTATTTTTGCACTATCAGCAGAGTGTTTCAAAGATCTTTCATATTATCGAAGAGGGGATAAATTTGCATTAAAAAATAAACCGAAAACATAAAATAAAGGTCTTTCATACGAAGTACTATTTACGAGATCATTAATCTCAAAACTATGCATAAGACACGTGGCTTAGTTGGTATATTAAAGAAGTGAAAACAGTAAGTTACGAACAGACACGTCCTATGGAATAGTTCGTGTTCAGCAACTTTTTAAGTGTAATGCTTTTAGAAACTACTGACTCTAAAAAATATATAAACAATATTTATTTATGTACATCTCGAATTTGAACATGTAACAAATTTGATTTTCTGGAAATAAATTTAAGATTATTAAATGCAAGAGATTGCTCTTTGACGAATCTTTAGTGCGAACTTAACTTAAGAAAGACTCATCTTCGTCTTAAGGATATGTTTTGACTGCCCTTAAAAATTTTTCGTCTTATATACAAAATCACAAACAATAGAATTAAATAATAAGAATTCAAATTCTAAGATTTCATTAAGTTTTTATCAGGTTTCAGTATATTCAAAGTTTAACAACTTGCCACAAAAGAATTGTAAAAATTTCGGAGCACTAGTAAATTAGAATTTTGCAAAGGGGAAACTCTAGACTTCAAAACCATGGTAGACTTAAATATGCAAAAATTTTGTCAGTAGTTTTAAGAAAGTTCGATCTTTTAGAATTTACGAGGAAAAAAGTACCCTCATTTTTGTATATGCCATTTCTCATAAAAAATCTCTGAAAAAGATGAACTGAGACTTCTGAAAGTAGGAGCTTTCGCTTTGAAGCGAATTAAAGTGGATTGTTGGCCGCTTTTTATTTTAATTGCAACAGTTTAAAATACTAACAATGTTCCATGGAACTTTCGAATACTTTCGTGGATAACTGCATGTCTAACAGAAACAAAGCATCTTATGAAAAAAATTGAATGAATGTTTTCGATTTAGTTTTTATTTTTATGCAGAATCACCCCTTTTCCCTTAGAGATATGGAATGTAAATTTTCCAGCTTTCATAGCGTGGTTTCCTTCAGAATTCTGTGCCTTTTATCTTCCCACGCGGTCTTTTCACAGTACGGTGCGTTGTTTCCGCGGACTGTTCGCCCATATTCTAAGAGATTATCCGCAGTTTGACATCGTGCGTGTAAAATGCTGGAATGACGTTCGCGAATTGTGTTGCCCAGGATCGATCGCGTGCCGAGACGCACGCTTGCAGTATGCTTTGAACATTATGGAAATTGTCGTGTGTGTGGATGAAATTACTTGAGAACGAATGAGGCGAAAAGGGGTTCGAGTAATCACGGAAACAAAGACGCTTTTAAAATTTTTATGCGTCTCGCAAGAGCTGGAGAAATTGTTATTCCGATGAAGGACACAATATATGAATCTTGGAATTACGAAAACTAGTTCATGCAAAAACTAACCGAAGAGTAACGAGAGTCAGCATAAACTTGAAATTCTATTAAATACTTAGAGTTTGTTTAGGATTAATTAGAAGGTCACTCTTACAGGACATGTAATGTTTATGGAAATACAATATTACTGGTTTGACAAATTGTGTACTTGTAAAACTTAATATTCAAATATAGAATGATGTTAATATATATGACTTTAAGTAGAAAATGAACGGAGCTTGTGATGTAAAATATGGAACCTTTTCTGAGAAGAAAAACGTTATTGGAATTGTAAAAGGACAATTCATGTACGAAAATCGTTTTACATATTTTACCAAATACATAGTAACACTACATTTAATTTTTACGGACACTTTGTTCTTTACTATTTCAAGAATAACTTCAAATGGTGTACACTTCTACATTTCAATATAATTATACATTAAAATATAACGTAAGAATGAAGGTTTCTTTCTTTACTTCAGGAAACATTCTAATTAATTTTTTTGCGCATCTGTTATTGGTATATATTTCAGTTGTTACAATTCTGACATGATTTATGTAGTCCTAATTTTTCACGCATCAACAATCACCGAACAGTTGATTTTTTCAGCATGCGTGGGAGATTAAACGGAAAATTCTTGGCGTTCGTATCAGTTTCACTGAAACAGGTTGTTCAATGATCACCATTAACCATGAAGCGTTACAGAGAGCGTTGCTAATCAATATAATGGAGTACGACGAGCATCTGGCATAACAACGATGACACTCGGACCGTTGTAATTGCCTTGCCTTGTTGCTTATATACGTATACACAACCACCCAACCTGGAACCAGAGGCGCGTTATTAGTGTAAACATGAGCATAGCTATCCGAACTGCAAAACAAAGAGAACCGGTTTGCCAGATATCCGTTTTACCGTGCATGATACGCTTCTACAGGGCTATTCTGTACTCGATGTCTTCGACCACCTGAATAAATAATTACAGATCTTGTATGTGATACATTCGCGTACAGATTTTTTCGATAAACACAGAACGGAAACACAAAAAGTCACTTACAAAACTAACCTTCATTTCTGTAACGGACAAGATTATCATAGATTATTAAAATGGGATCTTATTGAGAGAATATTTTTTAATGAACTGGTTTTATATAGTTTTCTATATTTTTTAACTATTTTATATAGTTTCTTGAAGTTTTAGACATGACGCGGAAAATAAAAGTGATATCTCATTGAAATCATTCTAGAAATTATTTTCGTAGATATTCGTGAGTTCGATGCTTCGTTCGATGCAAATGTACATTTGTTCAATACACGAGAAAGTAATTTTCAATTGGAAAAACATACTCTTCTTTATCAAAACATATACATATAAAACCAGAATCATTTGTCACACGATTAAATACCAAATTGTGCTAACAATACTCCAAAAACCTTACAAAACAAATCCTAAAACTAAAACGATCAATACAGAAATCACAAAAATTATAATATAAATATTCAATCGCGATTCCTAAAAAACGAAAAGCATTTTGTAACGATCCAATACACACACGCATATACAGTACTATCTCCAATCAAACACAACTCGACCGAACAAAAATCATTCTCCCTACTAATTAATACACGTACACACATACACCACCCATCCATCCATCCATACATACAGTGGCAAAAGAAACATTCCGCAGTCTAAATACAGAAATGCACGAAAGCGCATTCTATGCAACGAAAGGCTGGGCACGCGAAGTATATCGGTCGAGCGGCGACGTAAAAGCAGGAAATAACGCCGAGAACAAGGAATGATTGAGCACTTCAGCCGCCGGTTTCGAACAATCAGAACGATCGTATTTTCCTGAACGCGGTTGAATCGTTTACGAGTTTTCTGTGACACGGCTAACCAGTGTCTACGAGATATATTTCCCGGTATTCGAGGATCTGATATCTCCTCCGGGACAGGCTGGAGCACCTGCTTGCTCCCAAGGTGGTCCTAACACAATACCAAGCGCGTTCAGCTAGAAACCAGGCCCCTCTCCCACCACACGAACACACACACACACACACACACACACACGCGCGCGCGCACGCACGCACGCACGCACGCACGCACGCGCACACACACGCGCGCGAATCACGTCGTTGGGCGATAAACTATGCATTCGGAGACGCTAAACTCAGATAAATCATGGAACGTCGAGGCAATTTACGACGCGTGTCCATTGAAAAATTCATTCTATTCATCGAGCGCGTTCAAACGGTTCGACGCTACGCGCGCGTTGCCGCGCTCGGGGATTCCCGGCCCGAGGACCCGTAATTGGAAACTGATTTGTATTCCGAGGTTTAAGATAATCACATGTTGCAACGAGCCGCCCCGCCTGGGAGCTCCTAATTAATTGCCGGCCCCGGAGATACGTGTATCGCCTATAATTGTTTAATCCCGTTACTTTAATTATTAATTATAACAAACAAGCTGGCCCGGCCTGGCTTTGTGTAATTGGACACGTTCATGCTGAAAATCAAGTTTCGCCTGGCAGTCGGTCTTGCAAAATTTTGTGTACCAATTAATAGCCTACGCGCCCGGTAATTTTCATCCATCGGAAACGGCCGTGTGTGTATACCTGATGAACGAAGGAGATGATGAATCGCGTGGATCTGTGATTGTACACGGGATCTTTATGAAAAAAATTGTCGATATTTGTATGGTGCATTGGAGATATTCCAGAGTACACACAGGTTGGTGAACATAGTGATGTCTTAATCATTGACTAGGTACGAGCGTTTCATTATGTGAGCATGTTATGGAGAAATTTTGCACGGTTTTAACGTGTAATGAAGAGATATGTATTAAAAACGTGTGTAATTATGAAATATTCTTCTAAATGAAGTATTTTATACGACAATGATTAGTAATTACTTAGAAAATATTTAACAAAAATATCGATTATGACAAGCACGATTAGCAGCAAAATGTTTGCTTTCCACAAAAATGTTTGATACACTTGTTATTAACTATTCAATATTTATGGAAACTGTTTCATATGTATTCTTTGATTTCTGGACTCGTTTGACATCTTTTTTATACGGCTTTACAAGCATATAAAATCCGATTACGTAATTCTTCTAAGTCATTCATTGATCTATGTAATAGATCAGCTTCTGAAATGATTGAAAAGTTAGTAATAAATATATTACGAAATTTGATCTTCGACATATATTTATTAAAATTTTTCTCCTTGCAATCCTGTCCTGTGTATCTAGAAGCAAGAGGAGTTTTTCACTGAGTATATTGTATATAGTGTTAATTGGTTACATGTAACCGTTTCAACGTAGGGATACCAAAAACGAGGTAAGAGCAGATGAAAGCTGACCAATTAGATGTGTATTCCTTTCGCCAGCATTCTCATCTGAAAAGCATATCACACAAACATTGAATATCTTTTCCAAACAAAAATCAGCAAACGTACATTGATTTTTGTTATTGACATTAACTACACAGAGAAATTATCGGAAACCCTAAAAAATGGTCTCGCGTCAAACAGAAATAGCTTTTACAAAGTAATAGAAATCGGCAGATTTCCCGCGAAAAGCCTGTACACCGGTGTTGTGTTGCCGACACGGTCGCATGTCGGTTCCCAACGGATCGGGCCCGCCGACCGCCTCGAAATCACAATTTTTCAGGCCTCGTTAGCGGCCGTAGCTGCGCCGACCAGATAATAGTCCGGCCGAAATTCAAAATTTATTTCACCGGCAAACACTGTTCGGTCTGTCGTCGTGCCGGATGATAATAGGAAAATCGATGAAATTGTCACCTCGTATAAGAGGTGTCCCGATAGCCGGGATTCCGGCGTATTTCAACGAGACAAACCGAGGCCGCAGCACGCAGCGTTAAATAATTGCTTGGTATCCGTTCGATTCTCGAGGGTGATTCGAATGGCAGGATTGTCGATGGGCCGGGGTGTAGCGAGGCTGCTCGAAATGGAAAACCACGAAAAAAATTGAAGCAACAAAGAGACCGAAAGGTGGGACGAGAGAGCCGAATGTATCGGAGAGAGACGTGGACGTGAATGGAAAGAGAGGAGAACAGAGGAAAAGAGAGGGTGAGAGAAGGGTTGGAACGGGACGAGAGAAAGGGAAATCGCTAGAGGAACAGAGAGATTGGAGATAAACGAATCAACGATCGTCAGCCACAGGCTGACCGCCGACCGCGCCCCGACGCTCAGCGCCAACGAGAAATTGAAAATGGAAATGTTTAATTGCCCGAAAACACGGATGCCGTCCTGCGCCGCGTCGTTTTATATTTTTCACCGCTCCCACCAAGAACCGCGCGCGCGCTCGCTCGCTCGCTCGCTCGCTCACCCTTGTGTGTTTTAACAAAGGACTCGTTTGTTTATTACGGGGCTGGAACCGTGTTTCAGCTTTTTGCAGCGGCGCGGTCTCTTCGAACGCGCGGCCGCGACATCGTTTGTTTGCCGCACGACGAATCTCCCGATATGTTGTTAAAATAATCATCGGTGTTTGCACGGCTACGTCGACAACGGTTGTCGGTTGCTTGCCCGGCTGAAAAAATATTCGTTACTGTTTATGTTACGCGCTAATTAACGTACACGCGTCACGCTGTTTATGTGTAAATAGCGCTAATGCGTTGCGGGAATATTTGTCCGGGCGTTGGATACAGGCTTCGCGCGATGCGGGGTTTGATGCTATTCCTTTTTTGAGGTGAAGACCACACTGGGTGCGTGAAGGTGAAAAATTATCGTGGAACGGTGAATCATTTGGCACTGTGTGATGATCGTTATGTATTTGTTTGTTATTTTGATTGTGTTAATTATTAGTAATGCTCAATATAATTTTGTATTAGTTCACTCTTTGTAGTAGATCAGGCATCATAATTTTTTTATCACAATACTATAGACCATTACTTTTATTATCAGAATCAAAGTAATCCAAATATAGTATATAACTCTACGTGTACTTAAAACTTCAAATTACTGAAGTTTCATAAAGAGTTGGGGAAGATATTGCTTGCTTCAATGCATTTATATAAAATCGGGACTTTTTCATTTTCGTTGATTGTTCGGCGAAAGAGAAATTTCATGGCATTACGTTCTTCAGTCAGAAGTTTACATTTACAAGGAAATGTATTCTGGAACTATGTTTGTACAGTCACGCTTGGAGCAGCATGCACGTATAGCTGAAACGTACCTTGAAACGTAACGTCACCGGGCACCTTTGTCGTCTCTAGCCTGTGAAGCCTCCCGGAGGCTCGTTATCTTTTTATCTGCTACTCGTCCCACCCTTCTTCTGGAAAAGAGGGACGAAAGGGAAAGAAGGAAGGGAGGAGTCAGGCGAGCGTACATGAGACACCCGCATTAATTATTTTTCTTCGTCCTTTTGTTTTTCCCGATCCCACGACCCTAGCCGCCCGCCATTTTGTGAGACGTCACTGACCGCGGTCATATAACATAAAACATGAAACAATGGCTCTAGTTTAATCATTGAATAAATAGGATTAGAGGATTAAAGGAATTCTGTGAATAATATGTAACTTAATGGTTCAACAGGAGCTGTTTTTAATGAATTTGTAGAATATCATAGGCTTTTTGTGCATGAATTCTGGACGTAATAGTATTTTATAACATTTTCGTGTTATGTTTCTATTAAACATTGCTTGAAATGAAATATGTATCGAGTATATAAATTTCTACAGACAGAAACAATTCAATTTGTATATTTTAGTATTAATAACTGTCAATCATAATTTTACTTCAATTGTTTAATTAGCAGAGGGTAATAATTAATCCGTGTATGTATCACCGATGAATTTATGCTTATTATTCCATTGTTTTCACGATAACAAGGTTATTGTCAGTGAACCAATACTTATATTATATTTTATAATACTTACATGTGAAATTAAATGTAGACAGTTCGGCTTTTATTTACATGCACAGATAATAAAGAAATTAAAAGTCAGCAATAACAGATATTTGCAAATAAATGAGTTAGTAATAAAGTTACTAACTATAATTTGAATATTCTGTTGTTCCATCAATCGAAAGAACATAATGTCTTCCATATATGACTGTTTAATATTCACAGGTCAAATAGAATAGTTTACAATACATTGAAAGGAAATTAATTCATTAAAACAGGAACAAATATGGAGGTGTATTATTCAATATTCATTGTTGCATTTATCAATAAATTTGATTCTATACAAATAATTTGATTCATTCAAAATATTACAATGTTATAAATATCAATTCAAATTATTTAATACATTCACAAACATTAACATTACCTACACATATTTTCTCAAGTCGAAAATTAGTATAAACATCATATAATATCTACTAAAATCAAATTATTCTTCACCAGAGTACACTCATTTCCACAATTATTTTATCATACCACAAATACTTTCCTTCTATCACTATAACTTCATTATACTCTACTTACTCGCTTTCAGGATTATCATCTCCCTACAAATCCTCCACAACTAATTCTCAACAGACAGCATAATACCAGATATTTTACCATCAAATTCTAGTATCAAACTTTCATCTATAGCAGCAACGATTGTTTCCCGAGTATCTCAAGCACGGACACCCTGCGTAGGATCATCCGCGACAAAGGCATTTTCGATTTCACGTACGCCCATAACCCTTTCGCATTCGAGAAGCGCATTCTCCGACATGTCTTCAATTTTACCTAATAAAATGGAACCTAGCGCCTTGTTAAGCCACCCTTTGGTGCTTGCTAGTAAATTAATGAGCTCACTGCAACACTACACCGTGCAAACCCTTATACCGTCCCAACCTGCCGCCCCCCTGCGCCTCAACCCTCTCTTCCAGCCCGCGTTGCCAGTTTACTCGCTCCGCGCTCTCCTCGGTCTACTCTCGGAACCAGCATTAAATCATACATCAGCGCACGATGTGGCGGATGACGGGGAGGAACGAGGCCGGAGAAGAGTAAAATGGGAAACGCGAGGGATGAAGGGCAACGGGGGACGGTGCGGGTGGTAGGAGGAGGGTGTCGCGTATCCTAGTAACCATCATTCGGATGAGAGCATGGAGTTTGACAGGGTTTAGAAGAAAGTACAAGCGTATAATCCAGGAAAATTATTCTAAAGCATTAGAAGATACAAAGACAGGTCGATCGGTAGGTCGGTCGGTTGGTCCTTGTTATTTTTAGTGATAAATTCGCTGTGACAATTTGGCGAGCCTCATGATTATTCGGGATTAACGAGTACAAGTCAGAGGCTGGGGCGTAGTTTCGGAGGTAACGTGATTCCGGTAACTTAAGCGTCGATAAATTCTTGGTACGTAAACAAGGGAATTTCTTGAGTCCTTGCGTTTCGTGTCTTTTGTAGACGTTGTAGGAATTTTGTTCCTGGCGTAGTGTGGTTGGAATTGTAAAATTGTTTGGGAAAGATGATGTCTATGTTTTTTGTTACATTTGAATTTATATTGTGTTTGTTATATTTTAGTTTGTAACATGTTTCTTTCACATTTTGGACAAATAGTCATTTAACTCTTTGTGCTTTTAACTATTAATCATAATTTCCGGCACTTTCCATAACTTCCTATAAGCTATAATGGTTTTGAAGAATATATTTATAGACTTTTTGAAAAATTAAATTGTGTGTATTCATTCCGTTATAGTTAAAATATAATCAAAGTTTTAAAGTCTCTAATCTTAAAACTCTTTTAACGAAGTCTAGTGCATCATTGTGTATGAATTAAACCAGAAGTTCTTTCTAGATTACGGTAACGTTATCTCGAAAATATTTTAAGAAGTACCTCCATCTATATCTAATGTAACTGTTAAATAATATAGAATATTTTACAGAATATTAGTAAAACCAAAAATATTTTTCTGATTACTACAACCTTGAACCAAAAATAATTTCAAAAATATTCTATGATATCTTATAATTACTTTTTTAAAACAATAGTTCGTTATCTTCTTGCTACTTCAGACGAAACTACAAATACTCACTGCGCATTCGATATTAGGATTCGCTTTACGTTGTTTACACGCCCGCTTTGTGTAGATTAAGACTTAAATATGTGGGATCCAGCCAAGAGCATACAGGGGGAAAGGGTTAACGCGTTACCCGGAAGAAGACCCGAGTGTGGTCAGCTCGTGTAATTCCCCTTTAAAACCGGCAAGAATTAACTTTAGCACATCGCAAATTCACACCGCATTTTGCGGCTATTATGAATTTAAGCACTCTCCGTTCTGCGAGGTGTAAAGGATTCGGGAGTGAACTCGTACGCGCCTGGTTAAGGACGAAAATGGTATACCTGGCTACGAAAAGAGTATTCCCGAAATGAAATGAAACCAACAAACACTAAATCCAAAGTGCAATGTTAAGAATTAATTGCGTCTGAAAATACTAAACCCAATCACCTCATTTTGCAAATAAAGTTCCGCAATGTACACCGCTCTCGATAGGTTTCAATGTTATAATTTGTATGAGCCATGTGTCTGAGTTAATTAAAAGTTTTTTCGGTGGACGTTAATTGCTTTGTGGAAATTAGTGAGCTTTTCATTTACTCTGGCTCGGGGTTCGTCAATATTTTAATAATTCATTAATATTTATTACTTCTGTGTACATAAAATGACAAGAAATATTTTTCAGGATAATTTATATACTCATATATTCGTTACTAACTTCTATATAACTCTACATTTTATTTGACGGTAATTGATAGAAATATACTCTGAAAGATACTTTTCTCGTATAAATGGGAAATATTTAATAATAATACTCGGTAATAAAATACCGTTTATTAAAACCGAATTTCAAAAATTCAATTTGATTGAAAATAATATTGAATTAATTTGTATTAATGTATATTAGTGTATTATGTAATTTCAATCAAATTATATGAAGAGTAAAGTAAAACATTTTGAATGAATCTTTTAGTCAAATGTATTTACTCATTGATTATAAGTATCGTAGTGCATCGTAACAGTTATTATCCATTGAACGGATAAGACGAGCTTCTAAAAGAAAGAACACCGTACAAGATTTCGAACTTTGCTAACCAACGAAGGGAGCAATGAAGTTATAATATGGTTTTCCATGGATCTCAACTTCTGTGGATAGAGTTTGTTGGGTACACTCTCTTCCGATTGCAGACCGGAACTGGCCTTCTAACCTCGTTAGCACACCCATCTTTCATGCCGCGAACGAGCGAGATCCGCCGATTTCATTATCAAAATGCTCCACCCGGAAGTAATCAATTATTTCAACTCAAGTACTAGGCTATGGACGTGTTTCATACGTAAGGTTCTCCACATTTTACTATATTTTGAAAACTAGCGGTAATACATTTTTCGGGCATTCAAGCGTTTAAAGACAGTATTGATCATACATTTTTATGACTTATTTCATAATTTGTATTGTAGTAAGATATTTTGATTGAGGATTTAATATAATTCAAGGAAATCTGTAATAAATATTGTAAACAGCAAAAGAATTTAAATTTTCAAAGAATTGATAGTGAAATAAATAAGTAGGATTTTATTGAATTTCCATCAAATCATTTCTTTTAATATACACGTGTATACCTAATAAATAAATAAATTAGTTATTCTTTTAACTTTATATGCTCAAAAACTCATACATTTAAAGTTAAAGAGTACCCTTTATTCTCTTTCTTTTCAATTACTCATCACTTCAGTACGTTATCTCAAATTCAAAACATCAAATTTAATACAAAATATAAAATATTTTGAGATAACTGAAGTGTATTTATTTTTATCCTATAATCATAAGTTTATTAGTTGCAACTGTTCAATTATAGTTTTTCTTAAATATTGATTACACTTGTACAATGCTTTTTGGAAGTTTTTGTTTATTTAGAAAGGATATTTTATTTGTATGTGTTTAATGATAATATAGCTTACATTATAACGTGACACCTATTTTTCGCCTCTACGTTTTTAATTCAGAGAATGCAACTAATCGTGACGGGAATTCCTCGATACGATATCCTGGTGGTAAACAGTCTATACTCTTAGGCATGTTGTCTCACGACAAGTTCGCGACGCTTTCGTGACTCGCATGCCAGTCACTACATAGTTATCGTCGAGATTATATCATCCCTCCGTGAACATGGTATGCCATATTGACCGTTGGCTGCTTATTACTGTCGTTGTTTCACCATACACCTGACACGTTGCACATTGCAGAAGTATATGTACTAGCTATCCAAAAATTTTATTAAAACATGCGACTATGTCCCTTTTTCTGGCAATATTTTGTAATCAAATTTCAAATGATTATAAAAATATGAAACCTCTCACGCTCAAATTTGTATTATTTGATTATTAATTAATTTACCAAGATTTCCTGATTTTAGTTGAAAATTATTGCACTTTATAGTTTGTTATACACTTGCAAGATTTAATGAAAATAATTGAAATAAAATTCAAACCATTTGAGTTAGACTTAGTAATTGTATTCTTTTTTTTGCATTGTAATTTTAATCTCACAAAAACATAGATTGCGTCGAAGAGTTATTATATTTACCGAACAAAGTTATCTATTAAAACGAAGTAGGTGAGCAGAACTGAAATAATAAAGCAAATGTACTCATAATTTCTCAACGACTACTTTGTCCTTTAATCTATAGATAGAATATTGTATTTACTATTGAATAATTATTAATTTATATATTCAATGTATTCTAAATCTCTAATATGTTAGAACTAATGTACTAAAAATTATATGTTTTAACACAAAAATAATCTATGTCAGTATCAATATCAATAATTCCTTGTAATCAGTATAGTACTTATACTGACAAGATTTCTTAATTCTATTGTTAATTGACAATTACTTTTTCAATATATTATTAAACGTTCCTTACATTTTGTATTTCAAACATAGCAATCAACGTAAATAATTTCACATACTGTAAACCAAAACACCATTTTCGATACGCACAAGTTACCAAAAACAGTCCTTCGATCCTCAAAATCATCAATTCTGAACACCTAAAACTAAAGAAAGAAAAAAACAAAAAAAATTCTACCCGCAATCATCGGACTTCTACACTAAATCAAATCATAATTCAAATCCCACATCTTCCACCCAGTCCGTCAAACTAATCTCAGAAAAACTGCGCGTCGTTGTCCAGGTGTCCGCTCGGAAACGGTCCGCGATGGCGAGGGAGGTAGCTCGCCGTGACACGACATCCCGTATCAAATTTAATTATTTCAGAGATGATCGCACACGGTAATTTGCGATGCGCGGCGTGCTCGCTCATCGCCGACCTCCTCCATTCACCCCCGATTTTCCATTTGCCCCGAATCGACGCGGCGCTGCGGGCCGACATGATGGGGAGGTGTTACGACCGCGGAGCGGAGGCGTCCGCGGCGAACGCGCGATTGTGCCCGCCTATCTCGCCCGACAATCTATCAATTAATTAAGGAAAATCACAGTTTCGCTAAATGAATAGCAGACACCGGGTTTCTAGGTACGTGCACGTCGAATCAAGCCTTCGAGGCCGCTGCCGTCGCCGCCGCCGCGCCCAGCCACCCCTAGCGCTCGCGACTCCCTACCGATTCCGGTTGCCATGGTCGTGCGGCTGCAAACGTGTTCAGCCTCGCCGCGAATTACCGGATATCTTAATGAGTGCCGTAATTAATACGGACGCAGATTGGTGGGACGTTCGCCAGTACGCGAGTGTGCGCCCGAGCTCGTGCTCGCGTTCTCTAGCTCGCTCGCTTGCTCGCGCGACTAGGACGAGATAGCGTTTAAACGGGAACGTACGGGCTTTGTCATGGACGTGTACAAGATAACCGTATATCTGCTGTGAAATGCAAACCGAGCCGACGACCACCGGTGGACACCCCACCGTGCTATCCCGAAATGGGATTGCGGTAGATCGGTGCCCGGCGCGCCGCCCCCCGTCTATAAGTGCGCCACCGTAACGCTGATACTCGACGGGCCACGTTTCTACGTTAGCATTGAATGACGCCGGCCGCGCGCGTGCACCGCGGGATACGGCAATTACTCGCGACGTGATTAGAACGCTAAGAAGTTCCGAGTTCCTGCTACTCTGAACGCCGTTGCTGATGTACAGCCGATTGAAGGGTGCGAGACGTTGGAATTCTCGCTGATGGACGCCTGTGTTCTTAAAGGAGCATGCGATTATAGGAGGTGGAAAGAATTGGCTGCTTTTGGAATTCTCTTCGCGTGTGAATGTTTAGGTGATTGAGGTTTTTGTAGGGGATATTAAGCAATGTTTGGTCTCCGGGGTTTTTAATGCTAGGTTTGTGGTGGATTATTGTGTAGTTTATCTTATTGTTCCTAGAAATATTGATGTCCAGTCACTTCAGTATTGGGAATGGGGGGTTTGAATATAGACAATAAATTTAAACGTTTGTCGAGTAATGTTTGTAAAATTGAATATGCGAATACGCGTCAATTTGCCGCGTTTTGTAAACCTAGTGTTAAACGGTTAAAGTACAAAAATATATTTGGAATATAAAATTATTTGTTAATCACAATAGTTACAGAATTCGTCACTGTTAGTAGTATATCGAATTCGTGTTCCATTCGCAATCATTCTTCTGTTACTTCAAAATCAATCATGTTTACATACGCTGTAATTATGACTATGATTGAAAGTAAATTCATCTAGGAAAGAGTTTGCTGAAATTGCAAGTAGTAAAATGCAAATTATATGACTTTCACTTCAGATTCTACTGTACCCAACCAAAGAAAAAAAAGGAGAAATGTAAATAGAGGAATTTGTAATTCAAATGTGTGCGCAACATATTCATATTCGAATTAGGTTAAGGTAGAAGTACAACGTCCAATCTCTTCAGTACACATGCAAAATGAAAACTATTATTTAAAATCGTAGAGAACGTTACTTCTTTGTATTTATCATAAAAGAAAATGAAATTGCTTTTGAAATAGCTGCCAAAGACCAAGAAAAGCAAATTCGAAAGTTTCTCCATTTCGCGTAAACGAAATTCTTTAACGAGCGGTCTGCGCTATGAAAAGCAAAAACGCGAAATATAAAACAGCGGAATGAATTCTTGAGAAGGTTCAACCGGCAAACACTTAAATAGCCGGATACCCATAGATCGTTGCAATGCGAAACGCGGTGTAGTTCCCATCGTTTATTTTTCTTCGTAATCACTTCCATCGAAAATGCGGTGAGTTGGAGTGCGAAAGTTTTATGTTGCCTCTAACACGAGGCAATCCTGCCGATCCCCGCCAGCCTTCCAACGCTGCCCGTCTAATAAATATTAACAAGAACCGCGACGAGATGGTAATCCGGCGAAGTTTTTCTTTGTGCGTCGACTGCCAAGGAGATGTAAAACGGAGAAATGGTGTGGGAAAGGGTGTGACGACGGCGAGTAGTCGAGCGAAGTGAAGAAGGATACCAAGATAATTCAAGAGGGGAAACAATGAAAATTTGACAATGTAAATTATCCTGTTATTCTTCTCCTTTTGCTATCTTGCTTCCGTTTTCACAGTACCTATCCACGAAACTTGCCGGGAACTTCGGGAACACTATTCTCCGTCGTCTAAGTGAAAAGGAAACTGTTGACAGTACTTGTACTACCTTCTTTACATGAGAAGGAAGGAATTCTTTTAATTAACACTCTCCTTCGAACACAAATCTTTGTCATGCACTCATTCTTGAAATTGTTTTGTAGTGTTTGTTTTAAAATGTTATTGAGGGAGTTGATATTATATCAAGTGCAATTTAGAAAATATATAACTTGTTCACAGGTTAAGGTAAAAGATTATTGAAATTTACGTGTACATTATTGTTTTTCAAGTAATTTTTTATTTTTTATTTTATTTTTATACAGTATTTCATATAAATAGAGCTATGAAAAAATATGAAAGTCACAATTTATAATCTGTATTTGTTTCTTTCATTAATGTAACGTTCCTTCTGAAGGAAACAAAGTTTGCCGAAGTTTTTGATAAATCTCCTATATGCAAAAAACAATGAACTACATTATTTCCATTTTATTTCGTTAACCGCAAATATTAGAAACAATCCCAACCTTTCAACAAAAAAAGATTAATACTCATACATCACTTCTTCAAACAGTAAATTTGTACTGAATCATTAATAGAAATCACTACACTTTATCCAATTCTTACAATCGTGTTTCTATTTGCAAGTTACTACTGGTAAGACACCTTCCCAGCCGTACGCATCAATAATTACATCCGCACTAATTACTCCACCGCATTTAACTCCGAGCACGACAATCACAATCAATAATTCACGGATACCGGTCTGCCGGCGCCGTCGGCTGTCGATCGCTAAATTCATCATCCCAGAAAAAATGGAAATGTATTAATGTGAAAAGATCGTTAATTGAATAAGAATGTAGTTAAATGAAATTTCATGAATTCGTAATGCCGTGCTTCCTGGGCCGGCAAAACGTTTCTAACGACCCGAGAATACCATTCTGTTCATATTCAATGCACTTCAAGTCCTCCCCTTTCACCGTCAGGGTATAAAACGCGATATTAATTCCACATGAGCTTCTTATTTTGCCCGGTGCTTTTCAGCCCGCTTCCTCGGCGATGGAGGAACGATATCAACTACGAAATCTCTTTACCTTTTCCTTTTTTTTACGAGCCCACCCACTCGCCCTCTCGCCCTCTCAACTTCCATCCTCGTCGCCTCGCGACCCTACATCCGTTATCTTCTTGTACCTCTCCTCGGCCGGTTGTCGCTCACGGAAATGGAATTTCCGAATAGAATCGCGCAAAAATTGATTCGTTTAACCTGCTCATTGTACTCAGCCAGATCTGACAAGCCGCTCATCGGGCGTCGCTTGCCCCTCGAACCGGTGACGGGGCGAGTTTGAAAATCATGGTTCCGATACGAGGCGCTCGAACGGAGGGGAAAGGGCATGCCTGAGCTGAACGGAGCAACGCAGGACAGGGCTATTCTCAGGGCTCGAGATTACAAGCTATTGTTCCCGTGCCACCCTTTGTCTCAAATCTACCCTTTCTCGACCGACCTCTACGCCACTTCCCCTTCCCCTTCCATCCCTCCGACTCCCGTCTATCTGGTCCTTCTTTGTGTTTTTTAATTCGCAACTTTGTAACCGGCTTGCCTCTCCCTTTGGCCCGAAAATCTCGCCCGCGCCCATTCACCTTCGTTCCTCTTCATCTTTTTTTCTTCTTTTTTATTTTTTTTCACCCCAGGACACCCCCAGTCCGGGTTAGGTCCGTTCTCGCTGGGGCGACCGACCCTCCGATCCAATCCGAGGTGTCTTCGCAGGCGACCTTCGTCAACGATTATTTCTCCGAGGAAATCTAGCCGGCCCGGTCGCGGTCGGAAAATCGTTTTGCATTTATTCGCCCGTGGAATCTTGATCTGGAAGTTTATGCGCGCGCGTACGAATGTAATTTTGGGACAGTTTTGGGAGATTGCGGGCGGCCAGGAGATTACCTGGGCTGTTCCGTGGAACGGTCGGTTTATAGAATTTCTTCGTTAAGGCGCGGGAAGCAATTACACGGAGGACGGGCGAAATTGTTTGCGTCAAATGTGAGAACGTGCACAGGGGTTTCTTAGATTTTGGAACTGCCGGGGTTGGAAATTATTTGAATGGGAAAATGGGGATGCAGTGGTTAGATTGAAATTCTCATTGAAACATTTAGCGTTCGACATTGTCGGACGAAACGGAAAATAAAAGCATTTTGTTAACATCTTCAGTTGTTCTAATGCAGGATTGGAAGTTGTCGGAATGAAATTTTGTTTGAGCGATTAATTACAAAAGTTCTTATTTTACTCTCAATTATTTAGTTAATTAAATTGTTATACGTTTGTTATTATTACTTAAGAAATACTGTACTAGTTAATTATTTTAACATGTATAATTTTCAAATTGATTAACACGGTTGCTCAAACCTATAAATAAATTTTCTTTCACGTTTTCGAGTCTTCCGTCACTTCTTTCTCTACTGTACCAGTAGTTTTAAGATATCTTATTTGTATTAACTTAATTACTATATCTCACATAATACGATTTCATAAAAATTTAACGCAAAACCCGCCACACTCCCCGCATATTTTCCAATAAGCACAAGATTAAAGGGCGAAAATATAAAAACAGTAAATGAAATTCCGTTCGACACTCTTATCCGTAAATTTGTTTCTCATTTCAGCCTCACCTGAAATAAACGTGCCGCGGACGGTCCGTAACCCCCAAGAAATAATTATTTTCCAAATCCCTCCCTATTCATTCCTACATAAAAGTGTCTGTAATCTCAAGCAACCGACAAACCCCTTCAAAAATACGGTCGTATCTCTTTCCGGTGCTCGAAAGCTCACCACGGGAATCCTATTTAAGCGAGCCAAAGAAGGTGTAACAGTCAGGACGAGCCCTGCAGCCCGCCCTCGCGCATAATATCGCGAAATCCGGTGCATAATTATGAAGCCATAATACCGAAGGAACAAGTTTACACGGTAGACGAGATTTCTGTAGTTCGCTAAAGGACGGCGAAAACCCATTATAGATAACGAGAGGCAGAAAGAGACAAAGTCGACTCCTCGTCGATGGAGGGTGTGGGGGAGGGGGGATCGAGGGTGGTGTACGAAGTAAGATCGAGGTGACGGTATACGAAAAGGCCCGATACGCCTCCTCCAAGGATTTGCAAAACGATTCCAGACTACGACTTTGAAGTCGTTCGCTGCCGGGATAGAACGAGAGGGGTGCTGGTCGGCGGGGGTAGCGAGGGGTGGATGACGGGGAAGGCAGTCCGTAGTATTCGCCTGCATCTCCCCGGCCATCGCCGGCAGTAAAATGACGTCTCCGAAGGAGGAAAGTAGAGTGGATATCCAGAGCGTGCTCCATGCAATTGGAAACTTTTAGTAAATGTAAACCGTTTCGTGCTCGAGTAGATACAATCCGGTGCTAACACAGTATCCGCTTCGCTCCCTTTAACCCCGCTTCTGAATTTCTCTTTTCCTTTTCCCTCCCCTTTTGCTTACTTATCCGCTCGCGAGACCGAATAACACCGGCAGGTAGGTATACGTACGCGTAACGGAGCCCGGCCCGCGCGGCTGCCGCGAACGCGTTTGCTCGTCGACGGATACCACCGCCTGGCTCATCCATATGTGAAGAAGGCCAGGTGGAGAACGAACGAAACTGAAACCGGGGAATGTGGAGTAATGTACGGTGCTCGGAAATTCGTAGACGGGCGAAAAGAACGAGGGAGTGGGAAAGGGTAGGTGCTGGTCTTCTTTTTTCGCTGTCGAATACATTGAATAGAATTTATTGAGGTCTTTGTGTAGTGGCAGGTTGTAAAACTATATAGTTTAGTGTCTATGAGTACTGTAACGTTAATTAACCCTTTCCCTATGATTTGTATCATAATCACGATCGATACAACTGCTTTGTAATTAATAAGTAATTGGAAAAAGAGAAGGATGCTATGCATATTCTATGGCTATGTTTACTCGAAAGTATAATAAGTGATTACAGGAGAATAGTATTTAATTTGGTATGAAAAGAATTGAGTAATGTTTATGCTTGTTAAAATTTTGTAACACTTTCGCTATAGACGGTCACGGAAGAAGTTTGTTCCCACTATACATTTGTTTAGTTTTATATAACATAACATAAACAGGGTGTCGCGATGAACATGTTACCACACTTTATTAACTGGTAAACGTTGGATTCTATTTACAAAAAAAAACAGTTCTTTATAAACATTGAAAATAAATTGTACGAGGTTTAATAAATACTTTATAAACAATCAAAGCGTAGTAACATTTTTTGCGACATTGTATTTTTATACGTGTTGTCTTGAAATAAACACTATAGAATTTTTAATGAAAATAAAGTTTCATCCATTAATGCAAAAATCCGAAAGCAATATGATGCGTGGTGCTCAAAGGGTTAATAAGTTTACAGTAACACTATCGATTTGATTTCAGTCACGTTCGATTTAAAATTTTAAAATACACAGAAAATAATTCTAGAATCTTGTTGGTCATCCTGCGTTTATTCATCCACGGATATTAACCCTTGCTTTAACCATATGTGACGAAGGTCAGGTTGAAACGGAACGATAACCGGTAAACGTAAAGTAAAGTGCAATGTTTAGAAATTCGTGGACCGGCGAAAAGTACGAGGAACACGGTGAAAGAGAGAGAATGGAGTTCTCCTCCTCCTCTTTAGCTGTGTGCGTGCGTGCGCGCACGATTCCCAGTGCCTGCTCGATAGTCCGATTAAAACCGACTCTAAAATCCCGTCTCACCTACCGAACCTATTGCGCTCCCGCCATTCCGTTTTATTGTTCGGAGCACCATATGCATAGCAATAACTATGTCCGCCCCTATGATACCGAGGTGTTCTAGGTTTCGCCACGTTTCTACCGTATCCCCGTAGCCGGCTGGAGCCGCGCAGCCGAACCTCTGCTGACTCCATGCACCCTTTGAATTTCCATATTTCGTTTGGAAGTGTCTGGGTTCGAACGTTTTTGTGTCTTTCTCGGTTCGAACGTCGTATACCGATTTTTTCGGTGTTTCAGACGGTTTGCTTTAGGGGTGCAACAAACAGGAAATAGCGAAGTTTTATGAATAATATATCAGAAATTTTGTTTTAAGGATATTAATGTAGATATTATTACATAAGTAATAGAGATGTTATTAAACATGGAGTAATAGTTTGTTAAGGTTTGAAACACTTATGAGGAAGAGAGTAAGTCTAGAAGATATTTGTGAAAATTAATTACGTAAGATCTATAAAAAGATTTGTGAGAATTTCTATGTTTTGAAGTATATTTTAAGAAATATAAGTACTAAGTGCGATATGAAGTAAGCTGTGCGAATTAGTTTGAATAGTTAAATACTATCAAGCGAATATTTTATTTCGAAGCGTGTACTATCATTTTTTTTTCCACATAGGAAACGTGGTTTTGTTTAGTTGTAGCGACGGAACCGATTCCAGAACAGACGGTTGTCGCGTGCGAAGGGTTCGAATGACCTAGAATGCATCGTGCGAGGTTTTAAAACATTCACAGTTCTGTGACCCACATACGTGGATCATAATACTTTTAAAGTGTAAATTAATACGGGTACACGTTCAATTTGAAACTAAATAAATATTATTAAGTATAATTAACAAATATTTATCGCAATTCTCTGTTTTTGAAGCTCTGATTTTTATATGAATACCTACATTTTCAGGAACAATAAAATACGAATGTTCAATAAACGTTCGTAAATCTAGTATTCTGCAAAAGTTATTCAAAATACCGAATAAAAAATGTCGAATAAATTCAATCCAATTATTATTTACGATCAGTAATTAAATAATATATTCATCCTTCGCAAATAATAAACAGACTGAATTCATTCGTCACTCTTCATTCGTTGTTACGAATAACTTTTCCTCAGCGTTACATAAAATAATGTAACAAACGTAAATAGCATTGCCTTGCTATTAACCGAATATATAAATGCCAATGAGAAATGTAAATAACAAGTAAACACTCCATACAAATAACAAACATTCAAATAATGATGAATTATTTATTCGTCATAATTATTCAAATGAACATTCATTCGAATAGTGAATGCCCAATACTTCGCAAATCCATTGTTAACATTAGGTTTACGGAACTCGTCAATTCGACACACATTGAATTTTATAAATATTAGTCGGTGAAGGTTTCAGTCCGCCTTGATTGATCCAATTACACGGAAGTATATCCTAATTGTCTATCTTTAAATCTATAATTTTAAAATCTAAATATACGAACATCAACTTTTCTAGGAGCAATAGACTGAACTGTACAACAAATGTCCGTAAAGCTAGTGTTATTAATGCACACCCGTTGACGTACGAACGACGTCAGCCGGTGACAGAGATCAGACACGAATCAGCGTGTCCGCGGAAATGGCCGCGGAAGCGTCTCCGTGCCTCGCAGTGCCTACTACCGAGACGGAACGAAGAACCGAGATTGAAAGTGATTAAGACGGGCGATGGGCGGGCGTAGCTGTGCGTGCATGCAAACGTAGAGCCCCGTACTGGGTCACAGTGACGTTAAAGGGTTATCAGATAGCCGGAGCGTAAAGGCGGTTCGGCGGAAAAGGGCGAAGGGTAAAGTTGCCGGGCGCTTGTCCTATTGGCATACCGATGGTTGCAGAAGGGCCCGACCAACACGTGTAGCAGCCCGGGTTGCACGCTGCCCTCGGCTGTCTGACAGTTTGGCATGTTGCCTTCCACCACCACCGACGGTGCTGCGTATCGTCGTGTTGTCGTCGTGTCGACACCGACCGACACGCGCGGCTACGTTATCCAAGCTGCCCCATACAGGGTGTCCTGAAAGCTGAGAACTAAACTTATACGTAGAACTTCGACAATTGGTTATTTTGGGCTTCTAACGGTCTAGATAAATGAAGATTTTAGAATAAGTTTGTTAAAATATATTTGGAAAATTCAATGATATATATTTTGAAGTTTAATCTAAGAATCCGAATTATTAATCTCTCGACGCATAATATCGTGTTATATTTGTGATGAAGAGTTTGAACTGATTTCGACGATTTAAATTATTACTTTATATTATTACTTTTCTTTAACTTGAAATATCGGGAGTAAACGTAAATATCGGGAGTAAACGTAGATATAGTAAAAGTATCAAATTCTGTTGTTAATAAACTATGAATAAGGAAGTGGTTTTGCGAAATGCAATTGTGAAATGCAATTGTTAAGAACAAGGAGTCAAGTTGATTAGAAAGGTTTAATCAAGATTCTGATAATTTTAGTCGCAGAAGAAAGCGACTTGGTTAATGGAGATCCTATTATGGTTTACATTAGGGGTGTATAAATACTCGAAAATACAAAGCGAATTCGGGTTGAGAATTCTTCGTGGGATCAGGCTGGATTCCGAAAGTTCGCCTGATATATAAAAATTCTCAAGCACCTGAAACACGATTCGTAAAACGAAACTCAATTCGGAACCTGAAACTTCATTCTGGAACCGATTTATAACCCAAGTGTAAACATTGAATTCGAAGCATGAATTTTTAGACTGATTGAAATTTTTTATTTGGAAAGTATCTTCAATGACAATTAATCGATATACATTGAATTTTGAATGCTCTTTTTTCATCTGCTTGACTATTTTAACGAGTAGCATCTGTTTTATCCCGACCTTTTTGGAACACCCTGTGTATGTACGCGCAAGCACGCATTTAATGCCACGGTAAATCGGTCAAGCTGTGACACAGAACCGGCCGAGGCCACTGGCGAATCGGGTGCGCTCGGTGTAAGTACCTAGGTACATAAAAAGCACTCACGCTTAAAATGCTGGAAAACCGCGATGTTATTCCTACTGTCGCTCCGTTCGCCGGTCGATCCCCGGAATTCAATGAAATCTACCGTTAAATTTATTTGCCCGCCTCGTATAATGAACCGTGGATGTTCGTTCTTTGAAAACTTTTCGACAACTTGACCTCATACGCGTCGATTGGAGCGGATTCCATTAAAGTCTGTGTATCGAATAGGCTTCGATTATCATTCGATTTAATTTGGAGTGTCGATGTTTGCTTTCATGTTCGGGTGGTTTTGAAAAAATTGTTAATTAATGTGTAAGGAAGTTCTTTGTATCTGTTGTTTAACCTGATATGAATACTTGTTATTTGGACATTTTTTTATTTTTCTTGAAAGTGTCTTAAAGTACCACAGTATTATTAAATCTTCGGGTTTACAGGCTTCACATGTCCGCCATAAATGGATGGAAGTTTAGCGTTTACTTAAATTTTAGTGTACGAAAATTAAATGTCGCGGAAAGATTCAAATGTTTAACATGCGATTTTGTAAGTGGTTCTGTTTTGTTATTTTTTTATGAGAATTTCTATATTAATGTTGAAGATTGATTTTGCAAATTAAATTGTTTTACTTCAATATCGAGGATCTGACGATTGTTTCGTTTTATTTACATATAAATGTTGGAATATGATCGTTTGTTACATATTCGATGACACATGTCACACACGTTGAAACATTTTCCAGAATAAATTGTACGACTCAGGTAACTGTCTGACAAAATATGAATTATGTGGAAAAATTTTGGAGCATTGTACAAAAATGAGGACAAACATGAACTCTATATATAAATGTTCCGAAAAAAATTTCAGTAAATATTATTTTTAAGATAGAAGCTAATTGATTAAGTAGGTCTACAATGGTTCAGAATTTCGTCATTGAAAACTGGATAGAATAACGTAAACAAAATTTCTGACTCTTTCTTAATAACAAAATATTTAGCATTATTGACGGTAATAAGTTTCATTCAAAATTGTACTATGCAATCAAAATATCTTATGCTATAATAATATAAGTATGATATATTTCACTTTAATTATCATTTTATCTATGAAATCATTCAATCTATTATGTCCTGAAAATATCTTAACACAGTAAATCGCCACGTCACCAATGGATAGCTTTAGTATAGATTTAATAATTAATTTTCTCATTAAAAATGAAGCAAACCAAATTTTCTACTGAACCGAAGAAAATCGAAGGATCAATCTCTTCTACAAAACCTGACTTCTTAGTTCCTATTTCTTTAAGAAAATTTATTTAAATATACGTGTCATTTGTTAAATGTTGATTGGTTGGTCAACATGTTAAAATACTATCTTCATATTTATAATTATTATTAGATCTTCCCATGAGTTCATCTAACAGTGTGTCTATAATTAATGCATTACGTTTTCTAATCACAGAGCGATATGATGTCTTGGATAAACCATTATACTTCAGTTTACTCACCAGAAATTATTCAAGAACTTGGATAGGTTGAGAAATTATAAGAATTTCTTATTTAATAAAATATTATATTATATAATAGAAAAGTAAACAGCACGAACTTATGGGACGGCCTAATATTCCATACAATGACTGTAACCCACAAATGTAATTTTCCAATTTATAAATACAAATCAAAAGGTTGCAATTCATTGCATAAAGTGTTAAGTGTCCAAGCTTCAGGAATCCTGATTAATTACTAGAAACGGAATCGTGTATTGCACCGTGCTGCATATATTTACAGAAACCTCGGTCTAGCAACGCGCGACAGTAATCCAAGTTAAGAATTCCGGTACGTGACATCAGAGTTAAACGGCTGCTGTGAGAAGGAGTCAACGTTTCCCCAGATTCGAATGTCACGATACTGTCTGTGCTGGGTTCTTATGGTAAAATTATCCTCCGCGTCGCGCCAGCTCGATATCGCAAACCGCATGATATCTCCATAGCAGCGGATCGCTACGACGATTTCGCCTATTTGCAATAACAGTTCGCTTTCCAAAGAATGAAAGCACGACGTGTCGTCGGTCGCGACGTGGAATGGGAAACGTGGATATAGCTCCGGAACGTGCTCCGCTGCTCGGATAACCTTTATTTTACGCCACCCCGACGAATAGAAATTAGATCGACGTTTACGCGTCAAATGTATGAATCGATACCATGCTGATACAAATGATACAACGAAGGCGATGCACTGTGGCGAACAAAATGAAGTTTAAAAGATGTAAATTGTAAACGAATTTTATTATAAATTAGATTGTCCCGTGAATTTGTAACGCGGTATGTTCATACATCTCGTATTATGTTTTGTAATCACAAAGCGATGATTTGCGTGCAAAGTTTGAACTAATTTCGTTTCGTCAGTAGAAGATATTCGAGAGCGGCAGGTCGTGAAGTTATACAAATTTTATATTTAATAAAATATTAGTTTATACGGTAGAAAACCAAATGGTACAAACTTATGGGACGACTTAATACAATACCATAGTTGCATGGAAAGGAAGTACATGTTATGTGAGGATAAAACAATTATATATAGAAATAAGCATATGTATTTCATTTGAAGTATTGGGATAAGTGATAAAACTAATGGATAAGAGCTTGAAAAGTTTATTTATATACTTTTATGCTTTTGCAGACGATTTGCTATAGTATTAACACAATTGTTAACAATTTTAGCGATCTCAGTTGCTACCTGGCCTTTTAAAAAAGAGATGTAATGTTTGAAAATTCTGATTCGGTATTCTTTAGATACAATAACCTCACAAACGTGATATTAGACTTAATCATGAGAATAAACTGGCGGTGGAATGGAATTAAAGAATTCTCAGTCAACAAGATTCGCATTTTTTCCATTACTTGATTTTCTTATTATTTTCTTGAAAGAAGAAATTTTAGCTTACCATAATTTTAATACTGTTCTAATCCCACGATCACGCTACATAAAAGAACATCTGCACACATGCAACTAAAACCACGCGCACTATAAAAATAGTATCGTGAAACAGATATAATAAGCGTGAACATTTACCTTGATACTTCATAGAAGATAAAAAGAGAATATACTTTTCCATTTACTTAAAACGTTTAAAAACTTCGGAGGAAATTATGGTGATAAATTTCGTAATTAGCCGATGTAATTGCATTTAGAGGTATAATATCCAGCGGGAGCCGCGAAGACATTTATTTAGCGGAGCACTACGCTTAATTCCTAGCTGAAGAAGAAACCGGCTAATTGCATTACACCCTCGTGCCGGAGGATCGTTTTTATACGGAGCATCAGACGAAATGAAGAATGCAAAAGGGAATGATGTACGTAGCGACATCGGTGGAAATAAAAAAGTCCGGGGGTGAAGAAGGAACTGGAGAGGATGAGAAATAAATCCACCGTAGCGTGGCACACCACCGACGTCCTAGGAGCTACATGGTCCGTGGTGGTCAACGTACCATAACATTATATCTAACCCATGTAGCCCTATACCCACTGTTTCTTTTGGACATGTGATTCGATGCTACCCCCCTCGGTATCATCGCCAGCGCAGGGCAATGTGTTCGACTCGGACTGAACTTATTTTTCCTCCCCGAGACACAACGGTAATTTCATATATGAAATCATATTTCCAAAGTCCCCTGGGGTCATGACATTTCTCGACGCTTCCTTCGATTAGAATGTTCGGTGTAATTGACAAATCAGACTGTGCTTGGAGGATTGATCAACATTCATGTAACTTTACTGCGATCCATTGATATATGTTTCGGAAGATGTAGAACAAATTCTAAGATGTAAAAAATATTCTTATTAATAATAAAAATGACAATCTGTATAAATAAAGTATCAATGTAGAACTGAATATTTTTTTTCGTAGAGTGTAAAGTAAAATTGAATGACACTCTGAGAAAGTAAGTTAATCATTCATACATATTCTAAAAATTTGTCGGTCATCTCTGTCGTCATTTTCTTCATTCTGTTACAAATATTTCATAACTTTCTATCATACCACTTAATAATTTTTTATAACATCCACGCACACTAATGAGTATTACATTATGTATTTGATAAAAAGCCAAAGGCATTAATCGTTTCGTTAAAATTTTGTTCAAATATCGTCAACCCTCCTATTTTATTTCCTTAATCTATAATACATATAATGTAAAATATTTTCTTCGATAATCATATTCCTATATTTGTCAAACAATTTCTACAACAATGCTGCATTCATCCCTTATCCATATTCTGGCGCGGTTGTACGCTCGTCTGAGTTTCACGGTAAGAAGTATTGTTTTTCGAAGAATATAATAGTATACACCGGCAAAAGAGAAGACCGAACCAAGAATACCCGAGAAAGTGGGAAATTTGGGTAGTTGGGTGTAAGAGAGATAATACGAGAGCTTATCAAGAGCTTTAAGTTTTGCTCACAGAACCAGTGGAGCAGGGGAATGCGGTATCTGGCTTAATCCTGTATTGTAAACTAGGCGGCATACAACGACAAGTTTTCTACCTTGTGCCACTCACCTTCTGTACTTGTTATTCCCTTTCTTTCTCTCCCAGAAGGATGAAAGACAGCGTGGGTTAATCTTTCCTCTGGGAATATCTCGAAATACGGAACAAAAGCTTCCGTTCTTTCAGCCTCTCTTCTCCTTCTTTGCACATAATCTTAACCCTTTGCACAATCAACGATGCATCCTCTTTCCGTAGGTCTCTTTGTTCGTTGGGCGCGAATGTTGAAGCGAAATTTGCTTAAGTTTCGCCAGAACTTCAAAATAAAGAAGAGCTTTTCCTTGTACATAGTTACCGTCCGAAATAATAATTCCACTTCTTAAAAATATCAAATTTATTCTGCAGAGGAAGAAGCTGCAATCCTTTAAAAGCTTCACGGGATATTGTTTTTCTTGTTAAATGTTTCGGAATTTTTTGGATGCTTCACTGAACTGAAATGTTGGAAAATATAAAGGACATTTATGTAAACCTGTGTTCAATATAATATATAAATGGTTAGAAAGAATGTATTTAGTTGAATTGTATTATATTTTCAAATGAATGAAAACTTCAATTAACGTGGAATATTTGATTCAACATAAAGTGAAAATTAGCCAGTTCTCGAGACAAATGGAGTTGCATTTATGTTCTTCTCGTTGTCGACTCCCAGCCCATAAACCGTTTAATTTAACTTCAGTTTACCATTACTGTAACTGAATGCTTGTCTTAGATTTGATTACGTTTATTACATTTCAATTTCGTAATATTACAGATGGGCTGCAAGTACAGCTCTTTCATTAATATTTCATGTTTCTTTTATAATAATTGTAAGGTCGTAATATTAAGATTAAATTTATAACATTACAATACCAATTAATTGATACACGTTTCGTTTGAAAATCTAATAAATCTCTCGAAAATAACTAACAACACTCAACTATTTTACATTCTAATTCAGTCATAATAAAATTAAAAATAAAATTCACATAACCTATTTTTATTAAACTCTTTCAGTAATTTTTTCTACTGATATCGAACGACAAAAAAATGTTAACAAAATTAGGAAACACAGGTAATGAATTCTTCGTAACCGTAATGAAGATTATAAAAAAGGGAAGCGCGATTCCATTTCTCACAAGTTAATTGGCTACAAGCTGAACTTCTCGGTTAATCCACCAATTACAGGACATCGGGGGGTTTCGAAGGGAAGAGCACAAGTTCCCTTGGTTCACACCTATTTTTAAAATCGAACGTTTTATACCAAAAGATTCCAGACTTCATATTCCGACCACGTGTCGCATTATATGCACTTCGGCATACAACTAGTTCGGATATTCGCCCGAGCGATGCAAGCACACGTGAACCCTTTCAATTCTGTACAGTATATAAATTATGAGGCAGAAGTGCCTTTCGTGCTTTCATGCTTTAGCGGGATTCCTCGCGATCTCAGTTAAATCATCCGTCCTGTAAAGAGTCCCTCAAACATACGCCTGTTGGATTTCTTGCTTATCGTGCAATAAATGTATACAACTCGAAAAAGGCGACTTACCTTTATGTATAGTCGTGATGGAAGAAGATGAGCGGGGCGGTAGCTCCTCGCTGCTGTACCCTTGGTACTTTCATACATTTATTTATGAACTGCTATGAATAAATGGATGCTGGCCTTCCTCTTGAGCTCAGTGTTTCAGAAAGCTGATATCATGTTGTCCTTACGCAGACGTACCGAATATAATGGTTGTTCGGGGAGCACCTTGTCAAATCGATTAGCTCATTTCTTGTTGGCCACATACGCCTTTCTATGTTTAATGTTAACAATTATTGGACGACAATCAAAAACAAAAATGTGGAAAACTCTGCGTATTTTACTTTGAAACAACTATGTACCTTAGTGATTACAGATTGTCCCAATAATTTTGGTACACTAGAGCCTCGATTGACACGTTCAACGCCACGAGAATCTTAAACGTTTTATATATATATTGTTCCTTCGTAGCAAAGGAAAATAGAAAAAATTCTTAATTATCTGTACATCAGAATTCTTACATTATACTATTGTTAACTTATATATGTTATTAAATATTTGTAGTCGACAGCAGTCAGCTTGAATATTGTAATATTTTTTCAAGCAATTCAGAAGCGTCAGACATCGGTGACCGACACGGCATTTAACGTGTTAACGAAGTTAGTATTTTTAACAATGTACAAGTTCAGTGTTCCGAATCCTGATTATTTACTAATTTGATAATTGGGATCTATAGATTATACTTTCTATAATATAGAAAAATGTGAAACGTTATGGGTTAAGAAAAGTAGAATATTTTATTCTTATTAGAAAAATTAAGCATATTTTAATCTATTTTGATAAGAAACTAGTTTTAATCGTTTTTCCGATAAGCATGTTTTGAATATACGTCGATAGCTATTGCAATATAGAATAGGTATACTTTATTTCGAACGTCGCTAGGAATAACATTTCAGATTCAGTTAGTCCTTAATAAAAATTACAATAGTCCAAGAAATTAGTTTGCGATTGAATAATACAACTTCAATTCTAATAAAATATGACTTAACTAAAAGTAGCTTTGAAATGCATATTTTGAGACAGTATATTCCAAAACAGAAAATTAATGAATATTCATTGCAAAATGCATATAAGAGCAACATCTAATTACCACATATGAAAGATAATACTTATAATAATATAATCAATTTTACAACGATGTTATTGAACTAAATCATTTATATAATTAGGTTTGATCAACTTTCGTCTGTCTCATTAAAGAACTTAAAAAATCCTTTCCATTTCCACGTAATATAGGGAACATAATATTTTTCATAGTTAAGGTTAGGTTGCACTACCTAGTCCTTCACAGTAAATTACAAAAAGGTGCCACTTTTCGAAAAAGGACAAAGTGCCATTCGCAACCATAAACGAAGAGACACTACTTCCCAAGATCCAAATCCAGAACCTTCAATTTTCCTCGGTCAGAAATATCAGCGTGCTATTCCTCGCAAGACAAACGAGATATGCCGCTTCTAAGGTCGAAAACAAGTCGCGTTCTCGATACCTGTTGATACAATCAGCAACTTTGCGAGTGTCAGAACCGAACTTTCGCCGTTTCTAGTCAACACTGGCACGTTCCGAACGTTGCATTTTTCACTGGCGTCTAGCCGCATCTCGCGCACGCCAGACGAAACCCGGTAACGATAGGAGGAAAGTCGGAGCAAGAAGGACGAAGGAAAGAGAACGAAGGAGAAAAAGAAGAAGTCGAAGAAGAACGGTAGGCAGGAACAAACAGGAGTAGAGGGAGAATGAGAGAACTGGGCGAGAGACCGAGAGAGTTCGCATAAAAGAAAGATCTAGAGACAGGATGGTTTCAAACGAGACGCGAGCGACGCTCATTAAGCTGCCTCGTACAGGGATGGCGATGGTGGAAGAAATAGGACGGGGCTAGAGGCACGAAGGGTGGACGGGGGAGTCAATAGTTTTCACGCGCGGCAACGTGCCGCCGGCATTTAAATGTATTTTATTTAACAGGTGAACGCGCGAGGCGTTTGGAGCTTTGAGCTTTTTCCCTCGGCGCGCTCTTCAGCTTTACCCTCTCCCAGACCTGTCGACCGTCTTATTGAGAATACTCGTTAATTACATGCCTACCCTTCTGTACGCTCTACCCCTCACCCCCGTTCCACCACTTTTTCACCCTGCACCGGTACCTAACCGCCACGGTCGTCATTGGCGCTCCTCTGCTAGGGACTGTCCTCTCGCTTCAGCACCGGGGAACTTCTCGAGGCGCGATTCAAAGTGCGCGAGGCGGGTGGGCAAGAGGAGAATACCGTTTTTCAGGTTAGGCGAGCCGGAAAAGAGGCGCCGGAGCGACTTTCCTTCGACGAACGGCGAGCCGTTCGGTCGAATTCTTCCTGCCTTCCGGTCCTTTGACTTTACATTCTTTCCTTTTTCGGTCGAACGTGGAAACGATAAAGCGGCCCGACGTGATGAACGACGTGCGCACCCTCCTCGCGTCTTGTAACCCGAGGATGTTTTGTTTAGTTGGCAACCAGGGGTGAGCGAAATTTGTCAGAAATTAAAGGGCTATGGATCGTCTCCTGGTTATGGTTTGTCACGCTGGTCTGTTCTCTCTGTGCGTTGATGGTTATTTTTAGAGTATTGCGGTTCATTTACGCAATTGATGTTGATACGCGCTCTGTTCGAGACTTAATTGATGTTGATTAATTTGGACGATTTGACTCGGAGCAGGTAATCGGGGAATAGCTTTTGAATCGGTTAGTTGATGTTTCTGGGGTTGTTCGAATTATTTATTTTCACTCTTGAATGGCGGATATTTTAGTCTGCAATGGAATTTGTGTGCGAAGTATTTAATATTAAAATTACAGTGATAACAATAATTTTTCTGAAGATTGTATCAATGTTATTAATATTAGTAAAAGAAATACTCCGAGCGGAAAATCTTGAGTCGCTTGGTGGTTATATGTAATGTTAACTCTCTAATAAATTAATAACATATACATAAAGCTTAATATAAAATTTCTTTGTAAAAGTTGTGTAAAAGGGAAATTCTAATATAATATGAAATTGTCTTTCGTTTTCCGAGAGTTCAAAAGAAATTCTGAATTAATTGTTATGCACACTGTTAACTTATTAAAATAATCAAATATTCCTCAAGTGAGAGTTAATATATTATTGAATACGCCAGTGCTAAAAAATATGCAAGAACTGTCACTTAAATTGAATATTTAAATTATTTCCTCTTCTATGTTTATATTATAAAAACTTCAAAACATCTAACTCATTTTTTGCACAAAATCTTCTGCCAAGAGTGAAAAAATCCGCTAAGTAATAACTGAGCGAAGGATGAAGATACTTCACCAAAGGAAATTGTTCTTTGAAAGTGTCTCGTCTTGGACTCAAGAAGACCCTTGTCACGGGTCATTATTGGCCCTACGAATTACCCTGTATATACGAAATGAGTTTGAGCTATCGCGAAAGAAGATGAGGGTGCCGACAACCCTCTACGTTTTAATTACGCTTGCCTTAAAAGCCAATGCGATCCTCGACGAGAATAACGATGTTCGTCATCTAGCTGAAGTCTGAAACCTGTCCCAATACGCAATGGGAATTCCGCGGAATCAGCGTGCCGTGGAAAAGTAGACTTATCCAAAACGAAAAGCTGAACAGCAACCGGAGGGCCGAACACCTACTCAGACTTCTTCGAGCAAGCTTATCCGTCCATTTAGCTTCTGGTACACACACGGCTTACTGCGAACAATATCCCTTTATCGCTGATACTTTCCGTTTCAGATTCACGTTCGACTTCCTTTTTTCGCCGGGTTTCACGTTCTGACGGTGATCTTTGTACGATACTCTTTGTCACGTAAATCACTCGTTGCAAGTTCCACTGCAACGGAGTCTTTGTGCAGTAAGTGAAATAAAGTACCTTCTTTGATTAACTACATTCTGTTATCTGAATTTAGCTACGTTTGACATTCAGTAATGTTGTGCTGCGTTACATATACAATTTGTACTGAAATATCTTTAATTTCGTTGAAAATGTGAACTTTTATATATTTCTAAAACAAAATAGCAATAAGTAGGAGATGCCTTTTTGAGAATTTTGTTTTATTGTATTCTTCGAAGAACAAGTGAAGATAGTAATTTGTATTGAAATATACGATTTTATCATGCAAATCTACTAATCCAACAATTTAGAATTATGTAACTTTATTATTGTTATAATTACAACTGTACACAAATTCATTTTCGAGATTTACTGCAATGAACTCGGTATATCGTCCTCTTAAAATGAATGATGAGTATTGTTCACATCCTGTAAGAAGCTTTTAACTGTTTTTATTTCATAATATTGCCCAACCAAGCATTCTACAAAGCAAACTTCAAAATAGAACTGTAATCGCGTTATTTATTGTTTGTTGAGAAAAACTTATTGAGAAACTTCAGAATGTTGAATAAACGAATAAAAAGTCAATTGCGCTTTGCGTACCTTACAAGCAAAAAGTTCAGTATACCGGGTGCATAAAAAATATTGGACTATTTGGAACATATGTACATCTTACGCAAATGTAGACCGAAATCCAACGAAAACCAAATTTTACGTACAGATGTATATATAGTCAATTTATAATATAAAAAATAAGTAATATTCATAAATATGTCTGTCCTGGAAACTGATTATATTTTTATTTTGAAGGCCATTTCATAGTTATCTCGCAAATGTACTTAAATATATTTTAATGTCCATTGCAAAATGGAATTCTGTCAGATATGAATAGAAGAAAATATATTAGTTTATCTGAAACACCTTGTATATTTGATAATACTTAACAAAACATTTTCATAACGTTTTACAAATCATAGAAATACCTTAAAGACACAAAGTTCTATAGTAAATATTTTACTTACAGTACTTTTCTCTTAGTTTATTTGTCACAAAACGGAGTAGTACTAAAATATCGTTAACACTGAAAAATAGCAAAACAAATTTAGGGGGTCGTTGCGAAGTGCCAGATAACTGAAACTTGCAAGGCTGTCAAAATTTTTTTTTATCCCAGATTGAAATATAACGCGGTGCACCTTTGACATTCCATGCAGTGTATCAATCAACGGAGGTATCACACGATCGGACCGCTGTCATTGCGATGCTCCGCGATATCTCGTCTCCTCCCTGTATGCGGACTATCGGGAAACATTCTAAACTTTTGCAATTTCAGTGAGCAATGTACTCTTTGTGCTGAGACCATTGTTTACAGTGTAGCTGTGTAACGGCATGTAAGGCAAATATTCGAACACCAGTTTTCCAGTGAAATTGTTGCCTTTCATACAATATGCATAATATAGTAGAAATACTAAAAATTACATTTTTTCAGTGACAGATTAAATATGAGAATATTACTGCTATGTAATTATGAAATTTCTAATTAGAAATCACAACATTTGTATACTGACAACATTAAATTATTATATAATAGAAATATTAGAATCAAATTTTACGTGTAATTTAGATATAAAGAATTGAATTTTTTTTTTGAACACATTGTCTCATAAACTTTTATATTGATATTTTAAAACAATTACAAATTTAGAAGACTCAGTATAATACGATGAAACTTATATCTACTGAATACCATTCGTTGAAATATTTTATCACTCATTATGTTGGTAGAACTTTCCTTATGTACCTTGCTTAGAGTTATAGAACATAATATCCAAAAGTGTATTATAACACGACGTTCGATACAAAGAATCAAATATTCATTTTAATTTACTCAAAGTATAACTAAGGAATTTGTGCTTTCAAATTGAAATTACGTATTACTTTCCTTATAATTATATCCAGTTTCCAAAATAAATGTGAACTTACAATGAACTTCGAACTACCTTTTCTTCTAGCATATTTGTAACCATAAATTTTCTTTGATAACCACAATTACAAAACAATGTTAAAACGAAGGGTTAGTTTAAAATATTCTATCGTAATTTCCTATAATAATAAGTCATTAACAGATGAAGAAATAAATACATGAATTTATAACACATCGATGTTAAAACGTAGTCAACAAATGTGGTACTAAAATTAAAGAATGTACAATGCACTTCTGATGGCAACAGTTAAATCGCCGGATTTTGTACCATACAGATTTAACAGAATTCTAAAGACAGAGCGTTTTAGAATCGACACCTCAGGGTTTCTCATCGAACTAAGTTCCATTGTCGGTGACGTATGCTTCCCCGTTTAGCTGGACAAGTTTCGTAGATGGCTTCCTCGAGAGCCAGCGGCACGAAACTCCCGCGGCGCAAAGTCTGGCTCCGAGTTAGATTAAGCCATGGCCAGTAAGCCACCTTCAGAAACTGCTCCTTGCCCTTCGGATTTCATTAGCGTTTCAAGCGAATCTCATATTCCGCAAAGTGCTTTTCCAGAAATTTGCGGTTTCAAGGTCCCCTAACTTCAAGAGAATGAAACCTTTTTTCAATGCTTGATACGGTCCCTCGTTTTAGTTAAAATAGATACCGTAATAAAGGTTGTGCTTTATATGTTCAATCTAGTGGACACAGGGATGCAGTGCTTAAAATTAAATTATATACATCTTCCATTTTTCTTGAATATTTATTAGATTGATCACAAGATTCCTTGTTTGAAGTGTAATTCCTACAAACCATTAATAACTATTAATAATAAATTTTATAAGATTTTCTAAACGAGGACATTATAAATATCGAAAAAATATCAAAAAACGTTTTGTTTATACATAAATAATTATGATGTAATTTTAAAGTTAATAAGAGTAGATTTGTTTCTTGTTGGAAGTGATGACATTTAAGGTTGTAATTTATTAAATTTCATTTCAATCGAACAATATTTTCTGAAAGAATATTCTTTTAAAAATCTTCATTATATTTTGTCCAATCTATAATTATTTAAAATTTCCTTATCACTGCATAATCCGAAGTAATTTTCGTAGTAACGGAATAGAATCACGCAACCATATAAAATTTCAAATTTAAATTGTATAATAAAGACATAAATCTTTAATGTAAAAAGAAAATACAATATAAGTAGGTATGTAAAATATAGTAAAAGATAATAAAATAGAAGAACATATTACGTATTCTTTTTTATTTCTTAAAAAACTCGATGTCTGCGTTCTAGTTAACGAGTCCAATGTCGCGACAACTTCCGCTCAGCAACGGGAACTACGACAAGATCGTCGTAACACCAATTTGGAATGAAGATGAGGAACATCAAACGTTTAAAGACCTTTGATGTTCAATCGCCTGTTAGTCATGAATGCTGTAGAGCGAAACCTTCCCTTCGAGTCGAGTGTGAATTTCGTCGATCAGACTTCGATTAGCAGCGACAAATTAGAAGCTAATGCGTCTTTTTTTTGCAAGATTGTTGTGAAGTTTTTGAAGAATCATGCAAATGTTTGAATCATTCTTCAGGTTCGTTAAACGCGTATGGCTTTAAATTTTCTTTACACTTCCTCTGAAGAACATTAAATAATAGCTAAGAAGGATGTATCAATTATCTTCTATCTTTAAAACACTTAGATTTAAGTTAAGAAATAAAAGAAAAAACTGAATAATCTCATTGGTAGCTAAGATTATGTATATACTTAAATTATTTAAATGATTTAATCCTTACAACTTTTAAGGGCGTAATCAGAGACATTTTACAGTAAAAACAGTATTAATTCTTTTAACTCCTTGCCTTTTGATTCATTTCATAATTTGAATCACAAAGATGATAATTCTGTTAATAACTTCTCTGCTGGAAAAGAATTAATTATTTATTGCATACTTGTGTTCATTATATATAAATTTAATATTTGTAATCACTAAATAACATCTCCTGTTAACTATTGTAAACTGGGGAACACTTGTACCGGTGATTCGCTGTTATGCAGCAAGAAATTAATAAACAATCATTAATGCCAATGGGTTGTTTATATTTACTTTTTGGAAGTAAATTAAACTATCGTTCGAGTAATTATTATAGGCAGTGAACATATAAGCATCTCAGAGAACAATAATTCGAGTCTTAAGTGTGCAGCGGAGAAATCACGCGCATGCCTTTTATACTTGAATGAAATTATTGGGTCGGAAGAAGAGGTGAGGAACTGGTAAGCAGCTAATTTTGCTATATTTCCGCTTCCTTGATTTCCGAACCCTGATTTTCGATAACCGGATTCTCCGACAAAATCCATTGTGGAGCACTATGGGAGGCGAGAATCCCAGCATTCATGAAATTACCGTTGGTGAGGAAGATATTACATTCCATATATCGGCTGTAACGGTTCTGGTTCAATAACAACAGTTTCAATAAATACTCGGCCGGCACATATGAAGTATCGAATTTTTTTGTCGCACTTGATATTCTATTCAATTTCATACGAATTTTATCAGTCAGACGAATATAATGAACGTCAGTCAACTCTGATACGCTGTGTTTGATAAAATTTCATGCCGACCTGAAAATATACGAAATACATTTCTGCATTGACATCTGTTCATATTTCACGCGTGGACACCGTCTAAACTTCAAAGTAGAATAAATATTAACATAAATGTTAATATAGATGAAGTATAACAGCAAAATAGAAATTACAACATTTTAATGGATATATTAAATATATCGTATGAACAATAATTGTTATTGGGAACTAAAAATTTCATTTAAATTAAAATAACCATAATTCATACCAATGACTTAATAGATAATTCAAGATAAATATACTTTTATTAATTTTTTAAATATTATACGCTTTCGATACGTGTTGATTGTAGATACACAAAGATTTAGTTTCATTACTTACTAGCATACGTAACATAAGAAAAGATACTTGTTTCTATCCTAACACCTTTTCACAGTCAATTAAGTAACTCTTCTAGTACGAGCTACGTACTGAAGCAAAAAAACACAAACAACAAAATATTATCAAATTGGTACTCTCCACAATTTTGAATCTCCACCAGTAACTCTGTGTTTCCAATAACAAGCAGCAGAAGTAAAAAACGGTTACATACCCTCTTCATCGAGTGTTCGCTTTAAAATCGCTCGAAGCTTACTTCGCTGACATCCTTGAACGTATAAAACCGCAACCGAATTTCGTTCACTGGCGAACATTCGATCTTGGCCGTTCGATTTTCGTGGCTCTCGGGCAACCTGTTTCGCAAAAGACCGAAGGGGTCGCCCGAGCGGCGAGAGGACAGAATTACCATTGTCGGTAAATGGATTAGGTGGGCAGATATTACGAGCGTAGGGGCTCTTTGATGAGCGCCAGTTCGTTTATCGTTAATTTACAATGATACCTTCAGCTCCCAGGCAGCGCTACCTCTTTCCCAGGACACCCTGCCGGCCTCGACACACGGGAGTATCCACTCATTCCACTTAAACCCGCTTCTATCCCAAATCGTATCCGAGTATGAGCGGAAACCCCACCACCACCCCCGCCCCCCGTCACGGCTGCTATCCTCCGCCCCACCCAACGGCTCGGCCACCAATTATTGCATTGGTAATCGATTGGATTATCAAAGTTTTGATAACGCATCGAGCTCTTCCGGCCGCCCATCCCGTTGCGCCGCGCCTCTCTCGACACACCCTTCATCCTATCCCCCTCGTTACCATTCCACTGTGTTCCATGCCATGGCAAATTATTTGCTCCGACGAAGCATGAATTCCAACCGTAATTACATTTCGCCTGATATTCAATTAAAACTACCGGCTCAACCGGCGCGCGGCTATCAGAAACGGAGGAAAAAGAATGAGCGATTGAAAGCAGCCTACAAAGGAAACCATACGCCCGCGCTTGCGTCAGCGCACGCGCGCGTACCACCCCCTCTCACCTCTCCAATCCCGAGTGCATGACACCCTCCGGAACCTACTACCGAAACTCGAGGCTTCTCTATGCGTTGGAAACGTTTAATCCATTCGAGACCAGGATTCTTTTATATGACGGCACCCATGAGCCGAAACTTTCTTCTTCAGTTTGAATTGAAAATTTGGAAAAGATTTTTATGGATTTGTAGAAACTTATTTTGAAATCTTCGGATATATGTAAGTTTTTGTCTTTAGATGGATTTAGTTTTTCTTTATTTATAAGTGATTAGTGCTTTTAGCTAAGTACTACGTTATGCGGTTGGTGTGCAATTGGTATCGAATAGTAAATATTTGTAAGTGATTTTGATGTCTAAGGGGTGGTGTTGTGTCTGTTATACCGTTGGTAAAGAAGTTGGGTGAGGTTTGATATGTATTAATCCTGCTGCACTCCTCAATTTATCTATACATTTAAAATAGTAGGAAAGAAAATGGGAACAAATGGTCGAATAGCAATTTTTGTATAACCTTTTCAAATTTAAAGTATTCTTAGCATGAATGGAATATGACTAAATCGAGAATGATGAAACGGAAGAAATAGTATTAAGAAGATGAAAATATTACTGGGCCAGAAAAGACATAAAGAAGGTTGTAGGGTTAAACTGTGTTCAATGGTCGTGTAATATTGAACCATTTTGGAAATGGTCCATATCGGTTTATTGTAAACAGTGATGTATGTAGTCCAATGGGGATAATGTATGTTTTCGATGATACTGATAAAGAATTATTTACATTGTACCTAAAGAAATATTTGTGAAACACATTGTTTAATGGCTATAGAAATTAGTTTAACTCTTTGCTTGAAGATAATAAATGACATTTGAAACGAAGGTTTCTAGCTTAGTTTAGTAAAAATCAATGTTACTCATGGCACATAGGTCGAGAACAGAGATTATCTTATTATAATCACTGTTTCATTTTCAAAGAAAATTCGTACTTACAATGAATACAAAATTCCTTTATGTTCTTGCTTATTATTAATAGTGAAATAAATCTAGCGGGCATGGCTGCGAAGAAAATTATATGGTAAGAGGTTGAAAGTATTTATGTTTCCAGTTTAATTTTCACATCTACTGTAATATAGTATTTTGCGTTCATAACCATGTTTTAGTAAATTAAGCGTTTTGCAAGTCAAAACAGAAATTGTAAATTCACCTTTCTTCCTTTCCCTTAGAACACACAATTTACAAATTATTACTATAAAAAAAATGTTTGGCCTATTTTCCAAAAGATATGAAGGTTTCCACGATATTCGTGCACTTATTTCTGAAAGAAGCAGTGAAGATATACGAAGAACTGAATCATCCGTGTATAAAGCAGCTCCTCACTTTTTTTATTTCCCTGACTCACGTAACCTTCCGTGATAACACATGATACACAACGTGCTTGAATTTGAGGATCTTGCGTGTATTATGGTTCGCGTCAGCAAATACCGGTGGTTGTATTTCGATCTGTTAAGCACTTTTCTTCACGATATTATTTTAGCAACCACTCGTGGATGGCAATTGTTATTTTACAAATTTATGAGTCACGAATCTACCATTCATTCATTTAGGTAGGTATAAACATGATTTGTTTTAACAGAATAGTACTACCTATAAAGCATTTTGTAATGCTTGAGTGGTTGATATTTTATTGGATGTTTTCGAAATATTTTTTCATATAGAATTGCACCCTTTTTTATTGAACCACTAATTAAAGATCATCTTGTGTATAATAATAAATGATTAATTGGTTCAATAGTTGTTCACGCCAGTTAAATATAATATATATCTTTGTAAATAATGTAAACATAGCCTAGTTTTGCTATAAGACAGCGTGAGTTTTGATTGTACAAATTCCCCACGGGCAAGTTCCACTGATGAGTTTAGGTAATCCATTTCGGCTAAGAAATGGCCAAGAGCAAAATTCCTTGCGGCAAGAAGAGACAAGACTTCAATCCTTAAAATCTTGTTTTCCAGGGAGCTAGTTAATTTTAATATCTCACTTAGTGGTATTAACTTTCACCAGATAAGTCAACTCGAATAAATTTTTATTTTTCTATATATTTTCCCTTAAAAAAATATAAAAAATAATTTAATACCCTTTTTGTATGAACATTGTAATTACAACTAATTTAATATCAGATTTTATCCAATTTCGTTCGTAATGTAATAATGGGACACCTCATCAAAAGATATTAATTGAATAGGTATTAAATATTGAGTTTCAAATAAATTACATTTATAATATTACCTTTACCTGTGTTTAGTAATTCCTATATTCGATTTAATGTTACCAATTTTATTTTATATACATTACTGTATTATATACATTTATACATTTTATGTACATTATATACGTTGTTTGTATATTTAATAACCCTAATTTCATTTTAAGAGCGATTTTCTGTACAAAACTATTTTATTCATTTTACTTCTTAAATTGTCCGTCTTTAAATTATATTTGTTTACTTTTCTACAATATTGGAGTATCTTAGTACCTTAAACCATTTCAGTGTTATTCGAGTACATAAGCACATTTATCATGCCCTTAACAGCGAAGAAACAGAACGTCATGTTTCAACAAAAAAAGAGATAGAAGTAGAAACAGGAAGATTCTACGGCTGTATACACGATATTGTGGAGAACTAGTGGAGTGTACTTCAAACATTTCGTCGTGCTCGAGGGTCCTCTTAAAAAATACTAACTCTTCAACAATAAAAATGGAGCACAATGAAATGAATGTGTAGTTCATATTATACGGAAACAAGACGTTAATAATACATTAAAGAGCGAAAGAAAAGTAAGAAAAAACTACTATACACAATCTTAATTAAGAAACGAAAGAATGTATAATTATTAATGAAATGATATCTTACAAACATTATTGTACAAATTTTAGTAGTTTAACAGAATTTACTCATTTCGTGGATACAGAAAAGTTATATAAACATATTACAATTGAATTTGTAATATGATTTCTCATGTGTTAGTAAAGCCTTTTTACATTCCGATTATTTATAATGAAATGTAAGTGAATTTTTTAAAGAAATCATAATCATTTTATTCATACTGCAGTTTTGTTATTTCTTAAAATGTTGAAAAAATGTCTGATAAGAAATATTTATTAGAATGATTAATGAAAATGTTGATTTTTTATTTCCAAACATTATAATAGATACATCAATCTTCACGTTCATCCTGCTAAACTCAAGGAACCCTTACAATTAAATTTACAACTTCACAAATAAAATCCATTAAATTCCAAATTCCTCATTCGACTATCTAACAATCTTATATTAAAATCATACTGATAGAAAACTCAAAAAGTGTACCTATCAGGCAGAGTTTCAGACAGTTACCTTGAAAACTAGTATTCCTCTAACGAAACAAGATATAGCCGCGAGACTAAGAAAATGTCTCAGGCAAAAAGTCTACACATCAGCTACAACTGCACAGTAAACCCGACGCAATATCGCAGTGACATCACCTTCCAAGCGTCGCACAATCAGCAAGACAGTCCAACCAGCAGCCACCGTCATTAATAAATATTCGGTCAAGTAGTTGCAATTTTTCTGGGAAATTGATTGTTCCCCGTTGAGGATCGCAGCGTGTCGCAACACAGCGACCATAAATCCTGTATCCAGGACGCCCCGTATCTAGTTCCGTGCCGGTTTTTCAGCAGACACGGGGGTTGCCGTACGTATACACGCGCTCTTCGTGGACAGATTACCGTAGCACCGGCAGCAGTCACACGCCGGAGGCTCCCGAGGGAGTTTAATTTGCAGTAATGGGCGCATCCTCGCACGAGCGAAAGATTAAAAGCACCCACCGACGGCACCGTCCGCCCACCGCCGCCCTCTCGTCAGCCTCACCATCTTCCCGACTCGCAGACCAAATGGCTGTTCGCCGTGTACCCCGTCAGAAAGGAACCGGTTCAGATACCATTTAGCGCTTTCCGCGCTTTATCCTCGCCGCTCTTCCTCTTTTCCTTATCCCCAGACCTCCTCTCCATTCCCTAACTCCTCTCATTCCGCGAGCGAACCAGTCTCGTTGCTTTCTTGATTAAATGCGAAATTCCACTCAGTTCTTTCGCGTTCATCAGTTCAATCTGCAACCCCCATGTTTTCCCTCCTCATCCGTGAACCTTGTTCCTCTCTTACACCCCTGTGCGATCGACTTCATCTTCGTAGCCGTTCGCGCGGCTTTTCTTATCCCTAAAACGAGTTGTTTCTCCCACCAGTGTAACTACCTCTTCTTCTTCGATGCGCGTGTTTTTTCGTCGATTCTTGTTCTGCACAGATCTCCAGCGTTTTCTGCGTTTAAATGCTTCAACCCTCTCCCTCGTGCCAGCTGGACCAGCGCTAGGGGATGCCGCGTGGATATTACTTCGCGTTGCCGGTACGAAAAGCGCTTACATCGCGTGAATATTTATTTAACGCTAATTGGAAAATGCTTGGGGGTGCACGCTTCTCGCGCCCCGATACTTCCCCTACCGATTCTTGAGTGTGGTAACTAGTTAACTGGAAGTGGCGCGCGGGCGGCCGCTCCCTGTCCGCGCACACCGATGCACACGGTTTGCTCATGTCGCGCCCGTTTCCTGTTTCTCGTCGAGTTTTTCGTTCCTGCCCCCTCACTCTTCGACACCCCCGACGTTACCCATCGACCGCATCGGAACGCACGAAATCTCGTTCCATGTACTACCTGTTTGTCGACTATTTATTCTGCGAAGTTATTAATTAACACGAAGTATTTTCGCGGCTGAAGTTCGAGTGCCCTGTTACGTGAAAAGTCGTTTCCAGGTATTAACGACCATTTCGTCAAAATTCATTGTTTTTCTGTCTATAATCGTTCAGCGGGAACAAGATTTATTGTTTTTCTCCCCCTTTTTTGAAGTTTCAAGAAGCGCGGAGGTTTTCCATTGCGCGAAACCGGGGAACGATTAACTTTTGAGGCGAGCTTCTGTGGAAATAACTGTTGCGATTGACTAATGGAATTATGTGGAATGGGAGCGAAAGGAACTGGTTAATAGTGAAAACCACTGCTAAAATCGTGATAAATGGCATAAAACAAATTTATGGTTTTATTCTTTTAATATGGTATTATCGATTATTTGTGGAAGTATTTTTCTATACTATCACCTAAAATTTAGAACATTTTAGTTTGTATTTTATACGATATGTATTAATTTATATTTTATAGCTGTGTAATATATTGTGCCCATAAAACCCAGTAATCTTCGCTTCATTTTATGAATTTGTTCTGATATGAAATAAATGTATTTACTATAACGTATATTTTTCAAATGTAATGCATTATTTTAATAATCCTATTCATAACGAATACGTATTGTTTTGTATCGATGATAATATTAGAAAATATTCATAGAAATGAAAACTAAAGCTGACTGAAGAACAGGTCGGAGTTTACGGTTTTTATCTAGAGTAGTTCTCGTGCCGGCTATGATTTGTAATCTGACTTTTCCAATCACGCAGCCGCGTTCGTTTCGCAAAGATGGCGTAGCCGTAGAAGCTTGGTTCGTCAGTGAGAAGATAGAAAAAGGCAGGCAACGAGAACGCTTCTTTATGCATCACGGGCTGTTTTGCGAAGTCTAGTAATGCGGCTGCGAAATGGTAGCCCCACTTCATGCTTTCGACGCACGATGATTCATCGTACTCCTACAATTTGTCTCAATGCAGACGCCTTTCCTCGGAAACGTTAACGCCAATTGCAAAATGCATTTGACGTTTCTGAGTGTTAACGCCACTTATAGCCTTCCCGTTTCGTCCGGGTCCTTAGATTACCATAGTTTTAGATTTGTATACATTTCATCTTTCCTTAAGAGTTATTTGTACATTCTTTAGATTTCTTTAATAATAAGAGCCTTCGTCCCGTCGCGACTTGCAACCGCCCTTTCGGTATTACGAGAAGGGTCCGTGGCAGCCATAAATCCATGAACTCATAAGGCCCGCGATCCTTACTGCAGATTTTCCCTGTCTATTGTCCACATATGGCGTCCAGCCAACATTTCTAACTCTCTAGTCCGTCTGTTTTAGCATGTGTTATTAAGGCCAATACGTTTTTTGCTTTTTACCTGCCACGGTCAAGGATTGCAAACGGGACGAATTAGTTAGTAACATCAGCAACTAAGAAGGCCCAAGAAGGGAGGGAACTTTGTCTCCCTTCCACAACCCTCTGTACTTACAAGAATCAACCAGAACGTCTTCACCCCCGCTAAGATGACTCTACCGAGGCATCGTCGAATACGATTCTGGGAGGTTCAGGCAGTAGGAAGTCAGATCACAGATAGTACAATATTAGAACATAACAAGTCGCAATAAGAACCTAGTCTACCTTAGCACCTACTCATTTTCTAAGTTTTGTTCCCGATTATTAGGGTGGTCCTTCGAGAAAGATAAGTTTGTACGTCGGCACACCGTGTGCAAAATGCCTACAAAGTTCGAACACCCTTGCAGTAAACACGAGTATTTAACACTGAGATTCGTAAAACTTAACCGAAGTACTCGTACCTTTGTCTCAATATTTCGATATTCTTTGCATCTGATAGCTTTGCTGTTTTACATCTTGTTTATCGAATTTATTTGTTTCGGGAATTTTATTGTCTTTTCATACACTTTTCGGATTAGTTACCATTGCTTTATGTCAATATTTTTCTCGATATTCTTCTCTGTTTCCACTATTTTCAGCAACGGACGATAATGTGTTCATCTGTAAGAAATGCGACAAGATTTTTTTCTAAAATAAGAAAGAAATTATTATTTCAAAAAGATTTAACGAAACATATTCGAAAATTATATAGAAATGATTTATAAATATTTAATTCCATAAGTTTTATTAGTGATATTTTTGTTTATTTCTAATAAAGTAATTTCATGAATCTTAATTTAATGTACAAAGTCTTGTTTTCAAAGCTCTTTAAAAAAAACAAGAAGATATTTTGACAAACCCATAAGGAAAAGTTGGAAAAACAATCTCATCTGTTTAGATTGTATGCGAAATAATTTTTAACCTAAGTATGTCATATAATCAAATAAATATTTTTGTTTAAAATTCTAACAGCATATTTTAAACGCTGTTATTCATGGCAATTAGAATATCATGTGTAATGTACTGAATCACGAGACAGCTTTTGCATGAGATAAATTATCAATTTGAAAGGATCCCTGAATATCGGGTCTAAGACGGGAGAACTAAATGCCGTTAATATTGTAAGAAGGAGGGGAGAATTAATGTGGGGCCATAGAGATTTGCTTCCTGTACACAAAGCTGTGTTAGTGGCGGGTACCAAGTTTACTTGGGACAAAGCAAAATCTTTGACTGTAGAATAAACTATAGCGTAGTATAGTAAAGTGATCTAAATACAGGATGAAGGGAATGAGAGGCTTTTAGGCTAGGAAGCTTCAATCGCAACCTGTGCAAGTCAAAATCATTTCTAAGTATAAAATCAAATCCAGACCGCTATTATCAGTGCATTTTCAACAAAATTATTCGATCAAAGTCGTTTTAACAATGGCACTTGGAGATTCACATTTTCATTTTTTAATTCAAGACTTGTAAATAATTTCTAAAACGTCGAGAAGAAAGTAAAGTTACCTACAAGGAAACATTTTAAAGTGGTTGGTATGGTTTTGACGAAACTTTCGTAGAAAATAGCTATTATGAAAATATTTGACACGTGCTTTTCTTTGTCGGTCGTCATTCATACTGAAGAGGTGAAAACAGCTCTGAAAGTTTAGGTCGAGAAACATATTTGGTCGAATAACCTGGAGATTACTACAGGTTATTACTACACTGCACGAACAACATTCAACTGATATCTTAAAAATCTCCTTGTAACAAGAAAAATGAAAAAGATATTTAAGATATTTTTTGATAGTAAATAGTTGGTTAAATCGTTATAATTATCAGTTATTTAATGATTTTAATTTTAAACAACTAATGATTTAATAAAAATGTCGATGAACTCATTTTTAAGTAACGTGAACCAGAAGTAAATTATACAATAACGTCATAAAGACTTTATCAACTTTTCAAATTCAAATTTTCTTAACATTATATTCAAATTTCGAACACTGAAAGTAACATGAAAAATTGATTAATTTGAGAAACACTAATTTTAACAAAAACAAAAAATATTACATTAATTGTTATCTGATTAGAAAAAACATCATTAACGTCAATGGCAGATATTTTGAAAGAACAAAACATTATTTTCCAAAAACTACATTGTTTCAATTTTAATTGACATAAAACAACAGCTTCGCACAGCACAACTAAATAGTTTGTTAATCGGCGATGACGCTGAAACACGACAGAAGCGGGCAGAATTAGAAACCTTTTTAAACGGCGCACGCATTACAGAGGTGCGTATAACCGCTGTTGGTCAGTGTCAATTTGTTTGCGCTTAGTGTCCGGTGGGGATGACGTCGGCCGAACGAGAGCGCACGAACAACGAACCCATTTAATCGCGTGATTTATTCAGGACATGATCATTAATAGAAGAACATTACTCTCGCGTCAGGAATCAATAGACGGCCGGTTGAAACACGGATGTGCAGGAAGCTTGATGGTCAGACAGAGGGGTGGGCCAGCGGTAAAATGGACAAAGAAGGGCGGAAGGTGCACTGATTGAACACGAGAGTCGAAATATGAGAACGAAAACACTGTGTGGAGTGAAAGAGAAGAAGAAACGGAAGGAAAACAGTAGGAAATTACTGAGAATTCTCTTATACAGTAGGATCCCTATAACGTCACCAGCATATTCCACATGATAGGAATTTCACATTTACAAATTTCGTATTAACCAGATAACTGCGTTTGAAATGAAACAGTTAAAGCTTGAAATAATACTAATTCTTTCAATGATGTATTATTTATTTTTTCACATGAACATTCTTTCTTTTGTTTTGGTTTTTCATTAAAATATACCTCAGGTGCATACGTCCTGCGTTTGACAAGTAGACACTTAATTTCTCCATTTTATTGCGCGCAAAACAAGAGACTTTTGAAGCTAAATTCCACAGTTAACAGATTAAAGTCCAGAGACATTCCCTTTTGAATACAAGTCTAACTTCTTCCTCTAGTAACATGATTTTCTTACGAAGAATCTTATTTTATAACTATTTTCCAGTAATTTTTTAATCACGCATAAGAGCCCCGTGCATAATCATTGTTCTCTGTCGTTTCATTTTCTAATTTCGTATCCTTGAATTATCGTCGGCCATCTTCCTTTTATTCGTCGCACCAAATTGTATCGTGTCGCACGAAAATTAGCAGTGCAAATAAATTATGGAAACAAAGCCGAAACAAACCGAAATAAATTGCACAGGTAATGTATTTTAGGCTGCAAATGATTATTGCGGATCCGTCGGGTTCAGCCTGCCTGCGGTTTTCCACAAACCGCCGCGCTTACCGTTCCCCGGTTACACCCTTCACTCCACCCGCTAAACCATCACCCACCGTTCTCCACCACGCAGTCTCGCGTGTCCATTTCAGCATACAGAACTGTCTCTCCAGCCTCCTATTTGATCTCGTCACTTGAAACGTAATTAACTCCATGACAAGCCGCCCTGGGAATTCGATATCGTGCATACACTTTTTTTCTGTGAAATTAGTAGTCGTTGAATAGCTGGATGTGTGTCCGTTCGCGAGAAACCGACGCAACAGCCGGTCCTTCGGTTGACGTCGTTTGTATGCGCCTGATGCTGGATGTTCAGTGTTGCTGCGTTGCTGCTCCCTTCAAAAGATATTGTCTTTGCACGATACGATTAACACAATGACCACTGGCAGGGGCGAGTGATTTTATTCTGTTGACAGTTGCTTCAGTAGATGTTTTCATCAATTCATTTATAATTATGTATCTTCATAATTACACCGGTCACTTTATCAAATTAATTCTTTCGTACTTTGTACTTCATTGTCGAAGTAAAAGTAAGGAAATATTACTTTCTGTAAAGACCTTCACGCAAAATGCAATTCTTATAGCCTAGAGCAAAGAGAAAATGAAGAGAAAATGTTACTACATTCAACATGTTGAATCAACTACTAAATCTTACTAAATCATTAATCACAAAATTTCGCTAAACTCAAAAAAAGCAACTCACATTCAACTAACATATTACAATAACAAATATATAAAACTGAAAGTTGGACATAATTAAATAACATAAAATACATAATATCCATACACCATCAAATATTCGCATATACTTATATCTTTCTCAATTCCCACGCCAATAATCTCAATATCAACGCCATCTCTATAAACAAATGAAACGAAAAAGGCAATAACTAAAAACACGCCAATAGAAAAGCTGTAGTATCCGAAACACGATTAGGATCTACTCACTTCACCAGTATAATGAACAGATAACAATCTCCCTCACAGTAATTATAGATATAAAGCCAGGCCGCGCGGCTAGATCCGCGACGAGGTTGCAGTGTGCTTGACGAGGTGTCACAGAGTTACACGTCCTGTCAGCCTGTATTGGCCCGTAACACATATTGTTACGAGAGAGGGAGACAGAGGGAGACAGAAAGGGAGAGAGAGATCGCGACGGGCTCTTAAGGCGGCGTTATACATCCGCGGACGAGCGGGCGCACACACCGCAACGAAGAGAGACACGTGACAGCCGGTTCGCTGCACTGACAAGATTAAGGAGCAGGGTATTTACCTCGAGAAGGTGACAGGTTTGGGGACGGTAGTCGAAGTAACGGGATGGCTCCGCGGCGAAGATTTATGATTGTTCCGCTGCAGGCTGCGAGCGGTGGAATGTAATAGACCGTTGCTTCCCTGGGGACCGTGGAGGCGACACACGGTCCGGCGGACGAGGGTTAGGTCCGGGAGCTTCGAAGATTGCCGTAACACGGGTCTAATAGCTCGTTTGATCCGCTCCTGTTCCACGCTGCCAGCTCGTTTCGCCTCGCCCCGCCCCGTTCTCTCTCTAGTCACCTTCTGTCTTCCACTTTGCCGGAGCCTGCGAGCCCTTCCCATTCATAAGAAAAGACGTTAAACGGCGTACCTTCTGTCGATGGCACAAACATCACCATTGTCGACGCGATTTCACTACGGGATTAATTTAATTCGACGTTCAGTCGAATTCGAGGAGCAGCGAGGAATTCACGCTTTACAGTTTTAGCTGTATCCCCTGCGATTCTGCTCCGCGTCTCTTGAATGCCTGACGATTTAGTTCAGCTTTCATGAATATTTCTATTCGACGTCGTTGGGACTATAACCTGTTGAGAGGCGAGGATCGAGGCGGAAACGATTGCTTGACGCACTCGAGCACTGCTGGATAATTATAGTACTACGGGAGAAGTGCGTGGTGTGTAAAGTGAGAAATATGTAATTAGGTGATCGCTCACGCTAAGACAGTGTTGGGTTAGAAGTATTAATATTCATCGGTGGATCGATATTCTACGTTTATTGCAGTCTGAGTTTGTTATGCGGAAGTAATTTTTCTGCGATAATTTGAGCGGGGATGTATTGGAATTTTCAATGAGAGAAGGGGTGTAGAATGTTGAAGGTAGTTAATGCCAGTTGAATGAAGGTATGGGTTCCTAATTGGATTCCTAAACAAATCTTGGTAACTGGCTGGTAAAATATTCAAGAAAACACGTTTTCATATTTATAGTATTCGAAGTAATACTATATTCTTACTATCTCCCAAAACATTCCTACAAATAATACATGTACATATATTAACCCCTTGTCTTATATTTACTTTCTTGATTAATTTCACGAGACTTTCTTCCTTGTCAACAATCCCCCAACAGAAAGGGATTTCAGTACTCGTCGCACGAACAAGTTTACCCTAAAGTCTAAACATTCATATGCAAAAAATGTTATTTCCCGTCACTCGGACATACAACACGGGAACAACAATTTTCAAACTTCATTACCTGCTCATTCTACCAAAACGCGTGACTCCAGGCACAAAGGAAAAAGCGTAATTCATCGCACAAACGAGAACGCATAATTGCTCGCGGAACAGCGTTCGCAAGAATAATACCTCGAAAGGTGAAAAGTGTCGAGAGGGGCAACCGACAGCGCAGCGGGACAAGAAGAAAACGACTAACACGGTGGAAGTTCTTTCACCTCAAGATAAGTCTGAGGCAATTCATTCTTCCGAAACGGACAAATGTTGAAACGCGGCAACGCCTAATAATATAAACTTCAGATAAATGAATGGGTGAATGTAAGACCCTTGTCGTCGTCGAGGGCGACGCGATGGGATCGACGCGCGGAGACTTCTTCTCAGGGGTCGAATAGAGAAAACGCGGAATCGGCGTGGAGTAACAGGGACGAGGCGAACCCACGAGGGGTATGGTACCGGGAATAAGAGAATGGTCCTTAAAAGTTCCAGAAGAGCGGCTCTTTACCGGCGGCAGCCAGAGCGGGAGTTGTTATCTAATTTTACTCTCAACGCTTCTTCGATTTATTCGCCAACTTCTCGACGCATTACAATATGCTGTTAACGGAGGCCGGATCGTCCTTCGCGTTCGTCCTGATCCCGCTTTCACCCTCTTCCGTTTACTTCCCTATCTCTTAGTCGCTGCTCCGACTAAGGAACCCTCGAGTTTCTTTCCTATATACATAGTTGCATCCCTTTCGTTTGATTTTACCAAACGCTCCCCGTATTTCCTTCCAATGAGCTGATAAGCTGTTTTCCTTGACCCTCTCAAAACTCTCATTTAAATGTGATACTTGTACAGACTTGCGGTTTCACTTTTGATTCTTTTTGGTTTCTTTTTGAAATGACTATGTTTATAGGAATAGATAGAATGTGGATTGTTTAATACTTTGTTTATTCTTCGTGTTATAATTTAATGGCGCTTTCATAAGGAAATAGAGAAACGTTTGTGAGACACGTAGTTATTACATCAAATAACTATATTGTTTTCTATGAAATAATTACGTTACTTTATAGAAAAAAAGAATGCGATTGTTCAATTTTTGGTCGGGTGACAATATAGCTTCAATTACTTGTTGTAATGTTATAATCAATAGTATAATACAATAATTAGAAGCAACTTTAAGTGTTAAATTTACTTTTACAATTAAACAATATTTCGAAACATATTTTTCAAAGTTGAATGCAACAATTCTCTCAAAAAACTTCATTAGAAGCAATGTGTAAGAAGGGATTCAATGATTTCACATTTAGTGTCCGTATAAAAATTGAAGTCGATCTCCATCGGAAAATGGGCATATTTCTTTAGGTTTTAACTGACCAGACACGAAACGCTTTATAAAAAATGTTCCCTCCGCGCTACTTCATCTGAAGGAACAGGGACTATTATGATGGAAGGAAGATGGGGCACTTTCATACCATTATTACCTGCATTATTTACGTCTTCCCGTATCAAGCGTTGGACTGGAAAGTGGAAACAAAGACGACAACACAATGACGCGGGCAGGAGAAGAATAAGCATGCGCATTCGAAACGTCTGTCTCGCCGTTGTTGGGAATGGAAGCAAGTTATAGAAACTTTCGCATTGTTAATCAGGAGCGAAGTGGCCTCGTTTGTGATCTCTGGCCGCATACCGAAAGTAACACTGAGACATTCTTGAAAGCTCGTTCATCGTTCAGCAACATTTAACTCCGCTAGAGACAAAAACATCGGGCTAAGAACTGCTCGACAACACCAGCTGGAATGTCTGTGGATGGAAGACAAAACATTCTACACTGTTGGTGGAGAGTTTTGTTTCCAATAAATACAGATTAATACGTAAGAACGTTGCACGAAAGAACGATATTTATTTGCCATTTTCTGTCTGCGCTTTTTTTCATCGTTGTAACTTTCTCTTTTATGATTTGCCTTTAATAATTTCTCAGAAAAAGTTAAATATTTACTGCAGATAATGTGATTATTGTAAAAATAAAGATTCAATATTAACGAGTGCGGAGTATTGAACCATTGAAATGGTACGAATTTATGAATATTTACATACTTACATATGTATGAAAAGTAATTTATTGTCTTTATTATACTATCGTCTCGATTGTTATGGCATAGTTACTTTATAATCCAGATAATTTAAAATGCGTTCATTTTTTTATGAAATCCTCTATTTTTCCAGGATTATCATAAAAATAGCTATTATTAATTTATTTATGCAGGCTTTTATATTTCAGTACTCGAGCTATGTTTAAACATTACACTATATGCAAATATGTGCTTTAATAATTTTTTAAAATAATTTATATATCTATAATTCATATTTCTAATGTTAAATATTCATTTCTTATTAGTTGATTTGGATGTACTCAAATCCTTGTTTTTTAAATTGTTTTAAAGTAGCTTCTCTTAAAATGTTAAAGTAGGTCTTGTAATTTTTACTTTAAAATATAGATATAAGTGACCAGCCATCGTCGATTATGAAGAGCAAGGAAAATGTGTTTACAACCAATTAATCTGCCCAACGAGGAAAGAATTTGAACTTTGCTTTTGGTCGATCGTGTCTTCTTGACTTTCCTGAGCAAAATACTTGTAACCTTCTTTTTATTAATGCTTCATTATCATGCCATTTCGACGGAAGCTTGCTGATTAACCGAAGTATTTCGGGATTTTTCACAACCTGCAACTAGCAGGAAAGTGCAACAACGCGAAGAAATTTGGACGATTGCTGACCATGATTAAAGCGAACGAAATGAACTCTAACTGAACTATTAACACTTCAATCATTCGCTACTTTTCTGCTTTCGTCTGTGTAATTTTTAAATTGAGATGGCTTCATTAGCAAGTAATCGTCCCAAATTACGTTTGATGAAAATACATGACTCTGATCAATCGTCTTTTGGAGTGCCAATTTCAGTGAACAGATAATTACGAAAATGTAATTTATTGTAAAAGTAGTCGCCGAAAGGATAATTACATTCAACTGAGTTTTATAAAGGTCTACTATTAAATCGTATCAATTTATTATCTTAATCATTATTACAGGTACTTATTTCAAAGACATGATTTCATTGCGGACCCATTAAATTCAAGCGATTTTAATTCTACATCATTACACATTTTTGTAACAGTTCCATTTTCTTCCCATCTGTATCCATCCTTTTCTAATCTTATATATATTCTTATATTAATATAATTTATATTTAACATTTCCACACAAAATAACGTATAACAACTACATGCATTAAACATACTGTTTACGAAAATCCCAATTCAAGAAAACATTTATCCCGAAATTCATAAAAAACGCAAATATAAAAAACACAGAATCCACTTTATCGTACCTTCATCACTTCGAATTTAACCCCTTGCCTTACAACAGTGTATCACACTGGCGGTGAAGATTTTAAAGAGATTTTAACAAGAGTAAACATTGCTCAACCTTTTCGAATTCAAATTTACCATTATTCTTCTATTATCAATAATTGTACTTTAGAGCAAACACAAACATAGAATATGTCTAGAATCTTTCTCTTTTCCCAATAAATGATTCCTATCAAAACAGTTGTATCGATTACAATTGAGAAATAAATCACAGGGCAAAGGGTTAACAACGAAAGCATTAAACTCGGCTAACAAAGACCACTCACAAACCCATTACAGAACACGTGGAAACATGCTGCTCACATTTCACCTAATCCAGGTTTATTTAATCACTTGCATTCTTCGCGTGCATTTTGGAGCCGCGGGCCAACGTAGAATTTCGAAAATCCAAGCGATTTCGGCGATCCTTTGAAATTATTGAGAATTCGATCAACCGATCCGCAAAAAAAGAGGAAAAATAGGAGAAAAGGGTATTAATACGCGGTTGAAAGTGCCCAGCGGGCTCTGCGCGAATTTATTGTGCGCGCAGGGATGGCGCGCGTCAGGACGGTTGGGAAAGGGTCGGAACCAGGCGGGGGGTAACCGTTTGAAATTTTCGGGAAAATTACAACCGAAATTCTTCCACACTTACGGTTACACGCGTAACGTTCATCGAGTTCACTCCAGCGCGCGGTGGGCTGTTATGCTTGATCAAAGCCAACGTGTACAGTTACGTACATTCGATCCTTCCAACCACCCCCTCTCAGCCCCCAGCCGGCCTCCCGCTCGCCCGCTGCCATTGAGCTTCATCCCCCCGACCACGCTTCTGTCATCACGGACGCACACTCTATTACACACTCGTACGAGCGCGCTTCAGCCGCGCTATTTGCATATTACCGGCGTGCGGCGTGCCGGCAACAGGCCATCGAAATACCGCCCTCTTCTCTTTCCCTCTCCGGCCTTTCCGCCACCGTTACCTCTTCCGGTTCCCTGTCGTCGGCAAAAGGGAGAAACGCGTCCCTCGGTGCCCGTTCTGACAAAAATTTGAATACGGTGCATCACGGACCGCCCGACCGTCCTCGCCTGCCCGCCGCGCTCTACGATTATTAATCTGACGCGATAATCTATGAAATCTATTGTTGCGCTTTGGACAACCGCATGTACAGCGTTTCTATTATGCTTGGTGGTTTTGTTACGGTACTGGGTGAAGAAGATTGTACGTTGGTCTGTCTGTATTAGACGCATTTCTATGCAGTTTACTTCTATTAACACTAAAGTTACTAGATGAGTCAAGATGACCAATTCCTGATACTCTTTTTTGCAATTATTAAGAACATAATAGGTGTTTCTCTGGCAAGTTATTACAGAAATTAATTTAGCAATAAAGGAATTTCAAAAAGTCAATTTAACCGCTCGGTAGTCTTAGTGTTAAAGAAATTTTGTTGCTTTTTGTGTAATACTATATTTATGGACATTTATTCTATAGTTTGGTGTATCGTGCTTAGAAGAATTGATATTCTTTCATTTATATTTTGGAAATTGGAAGCGTAAAACGTTTTCCATTTCTACCATAGTACAATAAGATAATAATACAATATCGTGTCAGACTCGTAGTGAAGATTTCAAATAGAATTTAGGAAATATAAATATATTATTCAATTTATTTGTAACTTACATGTTATTCCTTTTTTATCAATGGCTATATATAACTCGGAGCAGACAATAACACAGAATAAACCTGGAATGTTCCCTTGCATTGAATAAATTATTAATAAAAAAGTAGTTCAATGGATTACGGTTCAAAAAGAAATCATAAGGCAAGAGGTTAACACTTAAACAAGTCCTTCCACTCAAATATACTACATTTCCTTAATTCCTCAGTTAACTAACTGCACATGCAACGCATAATCCCCCGCTAACGAATTGCAACCCGTTGTCCCGGCTGTCTCAAACAAGTTACCGTGTTTTCTATCGATTCGAAACTCTAACTATCCCCATAATCACATATTGCAAAGTTGATCCGTGTTCCCATTTCCACCGTTTCGCTTTCCTTCTTGCGCGTCCGACCTGACCTCTCTGCCTTCCTTTATTTCCTCTTTCCCGGCGAGCTTCGACCGAAGCTGTACTCGTTTGTGACGAGCCTTGTCCAACCTGCTGCCATCTACGCCGCAGGCTGCACGGTGTTCGCTGGGACGGGCGCAAAGGGGGAAGGGACGGCGAGCAGAGGGGAGGGGCCCGGGAATGAAGTTTCGAAGTTAAAAATTGTTTAAATTGTCGGTTAACAGTTAGCCGCCGGGGCTAATGAAACGTGGAGTCCGGACTATCAAGCCCTGGTTACACCCTCCCGACACCACCCAGCTTCCTTTCACGTTGTAGACCAACCCTTTGACCTCGTCAGTCGGTACACGAACACACAGACCGTGGGAGGAATTTCGCAATCACTTTCCGACTGTAGACGTGCCGTGAGGATAGTTTCGTCCTTCCTCCTGCTACCCTACCCCGCCACCACTTCTTTCCTATCTGCAGACTCGGCGACTGCTGTGTATAGGTCCGGCTCCTTTGATGAGATGTTACGCAATTTAGGAATACGTCTATGTGCATTGTCGCTGAAGGCTTGAGTAATTGCCGTTTAAAGTGGGGAGAATGGAAAATATTCGAGTGTCGTGAAATTTTGGTTGTATCTGAGTGAGCGAAGCGGTAAAACAAGCACATTGGTATACAAATGTTTTTCAAACGTGTGTTATTAGATTTCGATGAAACAGGTGTATGTGATTTTTACGTGTGCCACGAGTATCGTATAGACATTTTAATGTATGGAATGTACAATGAGTAGAAAGTTTTCTGTTAGGAATATATCTACTTGAAATACTTTTGTGGACCAGTGTATGCAGATTACAATACAAAGTCATAACAATAGTATAATTATATAAAAGGATCTATTCATAAGAATATGATATTATTGATATTGGTTGAATTCATGAATATTTGATAAAAGATATTTGCATTCTGATATTTAATTAAATTACCGAAATAAATAGATATATGTTTATTCGAAATATTACGAATCATTATTAACTTTGTTCCGAATATAGGGACCAAATATTTTAGAATCTTGTGTGGATGCGTAGACGCGTATTCAAAGCTTTTGCTTCAAAGAGGATTACGGGCAATGATTATTATATTTTGTAACTACATAGATACATACAGGGTAATTCGCATCAAAAAAGTTTTATCCCTTTTAATTCAATTTTAACAATGCAGTTAAAAGATTAACAGAAATATTAACAGTCGATTAGTACTATTTCACAAATTATTATTAACAAACAAATTATTATTACTATAAAATAGAAGACTTCAACATAAATTTGATATAATATAATGAAATATGTTTAAGTACAATAATTTCAATTTACCGTCGGACATTCAAATTTTGCTATTAGTAGCAAACACAATTAAGTAATAATTTTCGTAATTATATATAATATTAAGTATCGATTAGCAGAAGTTAGAAATATCTAAAGCAGCATTAATACTTAATTCCATTTACTATACATCGTCTAATCCTTTTAATAGATAAAAATAGACCAATTAATTATGATCTTCTATTAAAGCACATAGTTCTCAGAAAATGTTCAGTAATTTATTGACTGATCGATAGCGAAAAATTTTATTCAAAATGAGTATTGGTGCATTTGTATTTTAACACGTTGAACGCCACACTATTTCACAGAGGAAAATACACAGAATAGAAAAAATATGATATTAAATCATTTGATTGAATTGCATTTCCACGTTCATCTAGCTGAATATCACTGTATTATGTAGCATTATTTACAATATAGAAATGTTTTCATATAATTGTCGTTTCATTGGGTGAACTATAGCAATTCGATTTGGTTGGGGGTCACCGGTGACCCCCATGGCATTCAACGTGTTAATATTCATTAAACTAAATATTTCAAGAAAAATCCAGAATTATTTAATACAAGAAATTGTATGCAATTGTTCTCCAATTATTAAATATCGATTTAGAAAGTTTACTGTGATCATGTATTACATTATTCGCAATAGAATTCTCGTTAGCTCGAGTTTCTCTTGACATTCATAGTTTTCAAATCATGCGATACGGTTACTGTTACTGTTCTACGCCGAACAATGGAAAGGAACGAAGAAGAAAAGTTATTTATGAAAAGTGAAAGGCCACGGGAGTGGCAAAAGTTTGCGTAAACAAGCATGAATGCACAACCCTTCCCGTCAACTGTTGAAAAGAAAGCGAGTGCACGAAGCTGGAAACTAGAAAGCTCATTGCCCATACGCACGTTTTCAGTATTTCATTGTGTTTGCGTTATTCTTCTACGCCTCTTACACATCTCACCTTAAAAAAAACTTGAATTCCTTTTTATTCGTCTCATCGTTCTGTTCATTCATTTCATTTTTTCACTTTTCATGTGTCTACTCTTTTAATCCACAGGGAAGACATTAATGAAAAATTAATATTTTGTTGCAATAGATTTATGCAACCACATACGGTAAAAGTAATTACACTTTAATGAAATAATCGAATAAATTGTCACTATTAAAGTAATTTCTATTTGAAATTGGTAATCAATAATAAGAAATCATACGTATAACAGTACGATTATTTAACTGTGGATTCTATTCATTTGCACCATTTTTGGTCATTGAAAGAATAATATAGTTATATGCTCAATACGTAACTGTTCTAAGATATTTTTAATCTTTTTTTGACAAATAAATTTAAAAAACCTTCACCCTAATATTCCGGGTTTCACAAAAGAGCTCATCGAAACCCATATTTGCATAAACATCCGCAGTCCACCGATCACAGGCGATTTAAAACGAATCAACGGAAGAGTTTCACTTTTCCAGCGGAAAGTTAAAACTTCCTCGGGGAAGACAAAAGACGCGGCGCGCCAGCCCGGAAGTTATGAAACTTATAATCAACGGAGTCGCAGCAAGTTTTTACTTTATCTCGGTCCCGGGTGGAATAACGACGACACATCCCGTCGTTAGTTTCGTTTATGCCGCCACTTTCCGACGGTACGTGCGCGGGCGCTCGTGATATCTCGCATACACGGTTCGCGAATGTCATTCGATTATACTGTAGTATCTTAGACAAAAAATGCTAGCAAAAGGAATGCGGTTGTAATTGATCAGTTTTTATATGTTATCATCTAATTTTCGATGCTGGTCTGCTATTCGTCAATATGGTTACACGTGATGATCTATGAAGCTTGAGTCCTCGACGCTTTAAGGCTTTGCTTTAGAAGCTGAGACTTGAAGGTTTAGTGTTCTATAAAGCTTGAGTCCTCGGAGCTTCAAGGGTCAACCTTATAATCTGAATTTTACAGGCTTAGAATTCTATTAAGCTTCAGTTTTCGAAGATTTAAGCACGAACCTTGATGGTGGAGTCTTCGAAGCTTCAAGAGCTAACTTTAAAGATTTGGTATTCAAAGCTTCAAGAGTCAATCTTTGAAGCTGACTCTTTGAAGCTTCAACAGTTAACCTTAGAGGTTGAGTCCTCGAAGCTTGAACAGTCAACCTCAAAATCTGAATCTTGGAGACTTAGAATTTTATTAAGCTTTAGTCTTCGAAGATTTAAGTGTTATCTTTACTGGTTGAGTACTCGAAGCTTCAAGAATCAATCTTCAAGGCTGAATCTTCAAAGCTGAGTCTTCAAAGCTGAGTCTTCAAAACTTTAAGGGTCAATCTTCAAGGCTAAATCTTTGAAGCTACTAGGGTCAACCTTGAAGCTAAGGTTCAAATCACAGCTACAGATTTCAAGATTCTAGGCTCAGTATTCATATTTACAAACACCTTACTGATATGCACTTTTAAAAGTAACCAATAAAAACTATAAACAAAGCACCCCGCGAAAGACTAGTCTTGCTCTTGTGCCATGCCGCTAGCATTCTCGACAGAGACGCATAATACATGCAACAGCGTGGACGTCGAGCTTCCTCCCGGCTCGTAATTGCTATTATACGAATCGGGTTTACCGTAAATCGAGAAGGACTGTAAATCGGCGGCGCGGTCTCGGATACGAATGGGCGGGGGGTGGGGGTGAAGCGTTCGGGCGAGGGTGGAGGAAGGAATTGGAAGGATATATACCCGCTCACGGGTACGTATATGTACGTAGGAACGAGCCACTCTCGGAAATCGAGTCACGAATATCGCGTTGAAACAACTGGAGCGTCTCTAGGCATGCTGGAATCCGGGCTTCACGGATAATCCTACCACGCTTCGATCTTGGGCGCGATGTTAAACGACGCTGCAGAGAAAGAAAGGAACACCGAATTCGAGCGATGGTGACAAAGTGCTGGGTCGTGGGGAAACAATGTAAGTCATGGAGACGATGGTGTAGCGACTCAGCCCGCTAAAAGGCACTTTTAAGGGCAAGGACGGCGAGGAATTCGTTCGTTAGGTAGCGACGACACTATGAGCATCAGTGATTTTAGTGAATATCGTTGGTATATGTTGCTATGATAAGGTATTTTTTATATAGGAGCATTTCGTATTTAACTCTTGTGTCCAATTTTTTCGTTCATATAATTTCTTGTTCATTGGCACTGGAGGTAGAAAATCTGGATTCAAAACACTCGGCAATTTGAAGAATTTTAGATCTCGTGGAAGTTTAGAAATGATAGAATAAAGATTTTAAAGATTTTATGTAATTATGGGAAATTTCAGATTGAAATGTATGAAATATCCAAAGCGTAATATTTGTTTTATAATATTTATTAAGAAGAACTACTTTACATCGTATAGATGTAATCTTAGATCTTTACAACATATTCCAAGTATTGTGTAATTACTCATGTTCTTCTCAACCATTTGTTCCTACAGGAATTATACTACAATGTGACCAATTCACCGGAAACATGATGTCATTACAGTTGTTGAGAAATCAATTAAGTGTGAATTATCGAAGCAATTAATTTACGTGGCAATGAGAAATGAACAATTCACTACAAAGATGTTGGCAATTCTATTAAAAGGAAAAAAGCATGGGAAATTAAAGTCCCTGTGAATTACGAACTGGCGAGTTTGCGTTGTTCAATGTGTCTGCAAAATTGTGATATCGATAATCGATGTGCATGTAATGAAATTCAAACCTAATTACAACAATCAATAAACTTTACTCGAATAAACCTGCATTCTACGCACAACCATTAAACCAATTATTTGCACAAAAACTTTTCTAATTTCATCTGTAATATTCCTCAGGAGTTTCGCCATTGTTAGATATAAAGGTGTGCTGATTTCCTCAATTCATATAAAAAGTCATTGTTAACACGTAATTATAATTGCTTGAAACTATTGTAATTAATCGTTAATAAGTTTAATTATTGGTAATAAAAGTTTGGAAACAAAACATTGGTAACAAAATTATTATATATAATTTACATATTTTTATGTAGAAAATTATCTACTTCACAACTGTATCACAGATTCTGCCTCATATGGCATAAATTTTTTCAATTATTAAACTTAACTAAATTATAGTCCCCAAAGCTTAATACGCAGCACATGTTCAACTTCCACCCTGACTTATAAATCATTACGAAACCCCACAGCTTTTAACGTTCTCTTTACATTCTACAACGACCGAGGGAACGTAATAAGCGCATCATAAAATATGACCCTAAAATTAACTGATTTCTTAATTACCTATTCCGTTTTCGAGCTCGAACTTCTTGTTTCTATCCAGGAACCAATTTACTCTTCATTAATCATTAATGTTATCAACTGATTGATATATTTTACTGAAACTCAAGATTTTCCGAACTCACTCAATTTCACGGATGTCCAATCTGTATTAAAGCTCTGAACTTTTCATCTAATAAATTGAATGCTACAATAATGATAACTTTTGTGGAATTGTTACTACATTTATCAAAAGTAATTGTTTCTCTAAAATAGACTCTAGTTGATAGACTGAATTATTTATTGTTACGAAGTAAAGAGGAAAAAATTTCTTAACTGAATTACAAGAAATAAGACAAGGATATTCTTCAATTAAAACGTTAAAAGAAAATACACTAACAGAATTAAATAAAAATATAAAGGAGGAAAAATGACGTAGAAATAATAGTTTAACGTTGTTATGAGAAAACCAACTGTTAAAATCCAAATACACAGCAGCTGATTTATAGTCACTTTTTCGAAATAACAAAATTTATAACCTTAACAGGAGTAAATTATATAATCGGACTTTAACATAATATAGTTTACAGTAAAATGTTATACAAAAATACATGTTTCTAGAAGTTCGTCTCAAAAATACCTGGCAGTTGATTTTCAGCTGAATATTTTCTCCTCATCTCTTCAGGCACAGAAAATGTAAAAAGATATTTTCAAGAGTAACATAGGATATTTAAAAAAAAACTATTACAACCGAGTAAAGAGTGAATTTACATGTATAAATAAGTTAAAAACGTGACAAAGCATTTTCTTAAAGAGGACTTAATTCTCAAAACACAACCAGCTTCGAAGGTTTATCCAAAGTACATGCATACTTACGAGAAGTGGAAACGGTAAGTCACGAACAGACATACTAGCTGCTTCCCAGTGAACAGTACGGACACCCAACAAATTTTCAAACGCGATTGTCTCGAAGACAAAATATTATATGAAAAATATATTATTCTGTATTTTTCAATTAATCTCTTACATACAATAATTTCGTCCCCAGTTAACTACGATTTTATTAACAGGCTATATAGCAAACTCTAATACAGTTACACTGAAGAAAAACCAATACAAAAGTACATACTTCTAATACTATATCCATAAAACACTCGACAGTTGATTTTCAACTAAATTTCGAAAACACCCAGTTCAGTGAACACGATCATATTGTGAAAAATTATATAAAAATATATGCTTCCGAAACAGCCCTCATAAAACACTCGGTACTGCTTTTCAACAGAATTTCTCTAACCCGTTCTCTGGCGCCGCAGAAAATATGAAGGGGTACTTCGAAGAGTAATATGATCACAGATATTATCGGAACAGTGAAAATACGTAGTCTCTCTCGATGACCACGATCGTTAGAGTGTTTAGTCTAGTGTTCCCGACTGTTGTGACAATCCATCACCGCGTAAGCACAGGGACACGCACACACGTAGCGACCCGCACGGACACACTTACACAAGCACAGCGTCACGTGTACAGGTAAGGCAGTCTCTCTGGCCACGCAGATAGGTAGAACAGGCACGCACCACCAGGGACGTGGGGTACCGCAATGTGGAAGGGCTCCCGGCGAGGGGTTGAAAGCGTTGGTGAGAGTTAGGAGAAAGGCATACAGGAGGAGAGACAACGTACGTGTTCGGGATTACGGCGATCAATGCGGTAAGCCTTGTTTGTTTTACGCTGGACCCACCCACACTCGTGCAAACATCCATCGCCACGCTGTTCCGAAATCAGCCATCTGTAGATTTCATTCATTGCTGTCGTGTCCGTTTGCTCCGGAGTCAGAATCGGTCGCCGTTTTCTGGCTACTTCGGACAACCTCTTTTTTCCCCCTTTTCGTTTCTTTCCTTTCGCTCCCCTTACCCCTTTTTTTCGCCGACAGCGTATGGAAAAATTGGAAGCGCGTGCACCGCAAACGGTTTTCATGTTTCCTGCAGCGGAAAGATTGATTAGGCAGATTTCGTTCCCCTGTTTAAGGATTCACGTTACATCGACTGCAATGTCATTAGCGACTGGATCCGAGTGTACCTTTGTAATATGATTAGTAGATTGCGAATGTTTATGTAAAAACTCGGTTTGAATTTAATTCGCCAATTAACAATTTAACGTTGGGTTCGTTTTTAAGCCCTACGGTAATTTAAAGCACTTTGGTTTTAATAGTTTGTGGAGGGCTTTTAGCGGATGTTCGTTATGTATTTTTAATATTTGATGGTTTTAGGTATTCTTCATCAAAATTAGAAATTCATTTCTTTACTATATACTTAAATATGTACTATATGACAAGGATTACTCTAAACTTGATAACTAAAGGGTTTGTAAGGTGAAGTTATCATATTCAAAATATGGAGTTTTAAGTATACTTAGTTGAAAATTATTTTGCTACAAATGGAATTGAGGTAGAATCTTCTATGTAATAGTTTATTCTGTGTGAAGGTAAATAATGGTGAATTTTATGAAAGATTACTTCAAACCAGGAGTAACAGCTGCATTAATTAAGGTTCTTCTAGAATTTCATTAAATCTTATACTAAAATATCCCTACTAAACAAATTTTATGTATGAAGAAAATTTGATTAAATTAATTGTTTTAAATGTTATATAGATCCTATATGTATCTGACTGTTCATTAATGCGTTAAGGTATGCCTTATGTCAGAAGTAAAACTAAAACCACATTAATCCTCGTTTAAATGATGACTTCATAAGTGCATGAGTACTCTTGTTTAATAATTGATGGGAAATAATTAATGCAACAGCCTTCGTGTATATAGTGTTATAATTCTGCCTAATTTTCTCTAATTCGCGTACATGGATGAGAATGCTTTTCACTAGAGTGCATACTAACGCTTCTATAATCTGGTATGAGAGAGGCTTGAATGAAATGATGCGTCAAAACTATTTACTAACTTGAAACGTTCAAACTTGACCTAGACTTGCAGTTTATGTGAAATTTATACAGATAACGGATATTATAAAAGATAATTTGAAGATGTAAACAACAATTAAATACAAGTAAAACGTAAAATGGGTAAACAATTTCAATTATATATATATATATATATATGATTAAAAACTAAAATTAATTATATATAATTAATTAAAATATAATAATTAACAGTAAACATAGGTATCTTTAAAAAATTGTTAAAAAAACCTATTTATAGCTTCGTAAATATCATCATTCACAGAAAAATTAACTACATTATTTATAATAAACATACGAAACGTTACTTCATAAATAAAGGCAGCTAAATTAATAAAAAAAGGATACTGAATGAATAACTTAATGTTATAAAACAAAATTTTCTGATCCTATTATTAACATTTAATAGAAAATGGTATTTTCTCTTATTCTCGCAATTTCAATACATACGAATAATTTATACATTCTTCACTTCAGCGAACAATTGCAAGAAATTTTATCACAGATTTAATTCCAAATAAATGTTCAATTGAAAGTAAGAGTTACATCAATTTCGCATTCGAAATTGTTAAACCTCGGTGCGCATGTAATTTTAAATCGTTATTACGATAGAAATTGGAACGTATTAAATGAAATTGAGAGAAAACGAGTTTATATGGTCAGATTCAAAATTTCTTCCCGCGAACACTTCCCCGCCGCAATTTAAAATGACACGTAAACGCACGAGACCATTCACCCAGGAAATGATTAAACCATTCCGCGCAATCTTCCAGATACGCCTCCCGCATCCGTCTGACGTCGTCGAATTACCCGCGACAACGCCGGAAAATATTCCAATCCAGAAACATTCATGAACGCGAAATCGAATTCGCCGTACGTCCGGATAGGACAACCGACAACAAAGCTAAAATCGATAGAACATTTAATATTACATCAGCCGCGTGCCGCTGTCTGCATCCGAATGATCGTCATTGAAATTATAATTACGTCGAACCGCGACCCCCGTCAGATTTTGATTTTTCAATTTCACCGGCACGTCCATCAGCCCCGGGAATTCGTTGTAACGGCGAACGCGAATCGAGCGGAGCCCGCACAAATTTTTCCTGAATAGCTCCTGGTAATGAAAAATCATGGGGAAAGTAACGGGAACTCGTTTTGCTATCCCTCCTCTCTCCTCTCCTCGTTCCGCCACACTCTTCCTCCCTCTTTCCCTGTACCGTAATATATTTTTCGCGTAACTCGATAGCCACACTCAAAAACGGGACTTCGTTCGCGGCGCGATATTAAAAGTCCAGTTGAAACGATATTCGATACGCGAACCATGAAAATACACTGGCGGTGACCAGAAGTCGTATGTATCGGGATTGTGGGCGTGGGTAAGGGTGGGGATCGGTATTGCGGAGTAGTCGCCGCGGTTACGTTGTGTTGACGTCGCCTTTTATTTTCGTCGTATCGTTGACTTTTATAGGGAAAGTTCCATGGCCATGCTTGGGAACCGGCCCAAGCCTCTAACTGCGACAGTTAGTGATAGACACGACCGAAGGTGGACCAAGATTGAGAAATACCGAAAAAGGGATGGGGTGTGGCGTGGGGTTTCGGCCCGGCAGAAAGAAAACTGGCATTATACTGAGAACGTTTACGGGAAATTGGACTTTCCGAAGAAATCTTCGGCCAGTCTTTGCGGTACGGTTTCTCCGTGTATCGTCCGACTGTTTCATTCACCGCTGTTAGGTATCACGGTACGGTACGCGTCTAAGGAACTGTTTTCTTCGTTACCGTGTATCGACTCGACTGGAATTGTATTGCCGGAATTCAGCACATGATCGCATACGCGCGCACGCGATCACGAGCAGGGCGATCTTGTAAAAATGGGTTACCCGTTTGCCGAGTGAGTGTATGGGGGAGCGTCTTGACTGAGTGACCAGTTTCATGGAAAATACGTGACGACGCGGGTAAGTTCGTTTGCGGGATTAGGGTCGATGCAGTTACGATGACGTTCCCAGAGTTACGTGCGATGCGCTGGTATTTAATATAATGAACGAATATTATTTTTGGGGGTTAAGGAAATTGTTTCATTATGATGTTAAGACTGTATGTTGGTTTTATATGGTACTAGTAAATGTGTGTTTTCGATCATTCGTTTTAATGACAATATATGGCAAGTTAAGCAAGGCAAGTTAGATTATGGTAAGCTGTTTAGAGAAAATAGTTTCTTAGAGAAAATAATTCCGAACGATGAAGATATTAATTCAATAAAAAGGAACAACAACGTTACAAACATTAGAAATTTCAGTAACGAAATATTGAAACTGTACACACATTAATTACACATTTTAATTAGCTATTTATTTATGATCACCTATTATTGACCATTAAACAAAAAAAGAAAGAAAATCGATTCGAAAAACAAATAGATCGAGTAACAAAAACTCGCAACCAACCGAATCAAATTTCAGCGACAACAGACAAATGAATAACCCAAAGCAATGTCATCAAAGCTTCAATTTCCAAAACAAACTTCGTTCTCGTTCAATAAGATTACGCAGCGGCGCGTGTCTGTCGTTAAAATTAAGTCCAGACAGTATTCTTAATATTTGAAAAAATGAAACGGCACTTGTGGGAGGGCTGGCGGACGCTTCCCTTTGCCGTTTGGAAAACGGAACGCGAGATTAAATCATGAGGGCGACCAATGGGCCGGAAGGGCGGAAGAGAGGAAGAGAAAGAGAGGCCCTCTCCATCGTCTCAACCACTCGACCCTACTTATTTCAATAGCTCTTTCTCTTGCCTCGTTTGAATAAACTACGTCTACTGCACGCATACCCTTTCGCGGGGGCCGTGTACACGCCCACGCGCGTTCGCGTATAAAATTCGTGTACTCGAAAAAGAGGGGGATGTCTCCCCGCCGGCCGGGGCTTCTTGTTACACGAACTGATACTTCATCATGGACGCGGAGGGGCGCGATGGCCGGAATAACGTCGCGCGGCCGCGCAGTTTACATTTGTTATGAACTGCCCTAGGTAACACGGCATGAAAAATCGAACGTTTTAATTTGTCTGGCCCCCGTGGTTGATTACCGCGCGCGCCACCGCCACCCCCGTGGATATACGCGGTACGTGGCCCGCGCTTTATGAATGGCGCTCCTGATAACGTTTGCGGTAAAACTGAAATAATACCTACGTGGCGGGTTGCTATTGTTTCGGGAAGTTCAACGATCGCCACCGTCGATACGAAGAACGGCCACCGCGGAAATGGGAATGATAAACTTCGAAAATATCGTCATCGCGAGCGATGTTTTTGTCATTAATCTTATACGGTCCCTTATCGCGATGCATTCGGAATTTTATGTCGATTCGGTGCTGGTTATTTACCTTTCTTTCGACGGCGGGCTTTATTTGCTTCGACGGATATTGGATATTTTTGGGACAGGACTGTTTAAATGTGCTTTTCATAATGTGACGTGGAATTAGGGAAAAGTTGTATTGTGTATGTAAATTGAGGTTGAAATGAATAGTGTATTGCTTAGGGAAATGCAAGTTTCATATTTTTTTGACAGCATTATGTGCATGGAATCACTTTACTATAATATCTCTGTGCAGTTTACTTTCAAGGTATTTGTTGTATCAAAATATATCCGTCGGTTTTTGATAAAAGTCTGCATGTGATGGTCAATAGCGGGAAATTAAGTTGATTCTATGAAAGAAATGTATTTTGAAAATTTACAGATGCACTGGAGCAAAGCATTTTCTGTAATCAAATATTTTTTAACTATATTAATGAGATTTAATTTACTGTGGTGATATTTTTTTGTAAATTCTATAACACATGTTGTGATATTATTTATCTGAAGTAGTAATCTGAGTTTACCATTAATAATACAAATTATTAATGAAATTAATTATTATGCACTCTGTGAACCAATTTTCCATTTTCATTGCACAATCGAAATGTTCTTCCGTATAAAGGTTGCAGAAAATTTAACCTGTAATAATTAAACAAACAATGCACTACGAAATCAGTCGCGTAATCCATGCAGTCTATATCTCAATATGCTTTCCATCTCTGTCTGCCATTCACTTTCCCTTCGACGGGAATATTTTCTTGTCGGCTGCTGCACTAGGTATTAGTCAGTCGGAATTGGGGTGCGAAATTCACGAAGTCTGGTTCTGAAGTATTTATGACGGTGTGCTCACATTCGCGCTGTTCGTTCCTCGTCATCATATTCCCTTTCCCTGGACGCTCGCTTTTTCTTCTTAACTACTCTTCTTTTCTATATTCGCTGTATTTCACTACTTGCAGTTTGCAAGAAATACGAATATCCGATAAGGACATGTCCTTTTTGTTATTTTCCAGATCAAACTTTCAGTAAACGTTTGTTGTATTCATTAGTTTGGTTTCACTTATTATTTAGGTTTAAAACAACTCTGTGGGGTACTTTAAATGTAAAACTGTACTGGCAGCGTACGGTTAAGATGAACAATTTTTAACTATTTTTCCTCTTTAAAACATACATCATTTATGTAATAGAAGACTATGTAAAGAAAACATGTTCAGAGAAGAAGAGAAGAGGACATTATTATTCATTGTTCATTTCTTTTTTATGACCTTTCCCCTGGTTCAATATCTTTGCATATTATATGTAAATTACATTGTTAATATAGAATCGCTCGGATAAAAATATTAGAGAACACTTTTGAAATTCGAAAAATGATATTTAGAACGTACTATGAAATATTAAAAAATACACTTTCCATGATATTACAGGAAAATACAAAAAACTTTAAGATAACGTATTTAGAAAATATTTATACAAATTTGTTGATGGATATTTTTTACTGTACAGATTGTTAATGTATTCAGGATATTCATCGGTGATTGTTTCCTTTCCACCAACCCTTTGTTAGTGGACACCCGAAAATTCAACCTCGTAAAAGGGGAAACTCGATACTAAACCAAGAGGAAACGAAGCATCGACAGGCAAAAGAAATCAGATACGTAAAGGATCAACATCAAACTGTACTTTGATATGCTAGATCGACTATATTTGTAATTGCGAATTAAATATACTTTCAGTAAAATTAAGTATTTTATACTTCCACAAAATTGTTAACCTTATAGATTAATATAAATGAATAACAAAAAATCGTACTAACAAACATTACAAACAGTTAATCTAACCACAACAAAAAATTTTTAAACAAAACACGCAACTCACGCTTCAATATATTCTAATGTAACGTAGTCAAATATCCTCAAACTTCGTTCAAAAATGCTTCGAAACCTCCTGTCCAACTCAACACAGTTTCCCGTTACCAAATTCCATTTTTATTTTCGATCTTGGTCCACCGAGCAGCGCATTTTATTTCACCGATATCATCGTTTCGCAAAAGAAATCCGCGATCTGATCCGAGGACTCGGGCCCGCTGGACTGACAGAAAAACCGTGCTAGAAGCACCTCTTCGTTTCGGCGTTTTTACCCGTTTTTCCTAGTCAGGTTATCCGCACAGCTAGCACCGACTAATCTTTATCCGATATCTCGATCTGCGGTCGTTGGACGATAAAACGCGCAACCGTTGAACCGCTGTTAACGGTGTTCCCAGCCGGAGGAGGCGTAGGGGATGATTGCGTTCGGAGGCAGACCCGTCCTTCGTGTTGGAAAATGAAGAAAGGGAAAAAGAAGAAGGGCGAACGTGTGGTAGGTGGGAGAGGGGCGTTCGTGGGTGAAAAAGTACGGCGGTGATGCACGATAGCGTGCCAACGGTGGTACGTCAGATCGGTGGAAACCGAGTCGCTGGAAGGTAGGCATTTTTACCGGCCGCGTTCAGCTTGCTAATAATTGTACGGGATTATGCGTTCAGTGGCAGTTTGAAATCGGATCACGAAGATCGCGTTATTCTGTTCACGAACGCGTCTCATCGTTCCGTTACTCTTTCATTCGCTTTGTTCATTTTTAGCGCGTACTTCATTTCAGCGGAGTTTCCGAAATTTTTGTATCTGACAAGGAGTATTGTTTGCAAATTGTAGGCTTTTTAGGTAAAGAGTATTACGAAGGTTTGAGTTAATACTGTGTCGTATAGTTCTATTGAAACGGTAGATGTAGTTTTATTCTGGAGTTTCAGTCTGCTATCTTTGAGTTTGATGAATTCGTAGTATCTCAGATAAGTTTGTATTTAATATGTTGAAGCTGGTTTTACGAGTAGACAAAATAAATTCTGTTGCAGCGGAAAGAGTGCAGGTTATAGTTTTTGTTTTGGTTAAGTTCTTAGTATTGCGACACTTTACAAATGAAACTTGGAAGAAATATGCGTATTATTTCATTCGTAAAAGTTTGTAGAATGCAATGCTCAGATAGTTAAATAATTATAAATTCTTCTACTACAATTGTTTTCCCATTTTTTGTACTATTTTCCTTATTTTGAAAATTTCTTAATAATAGTTTCATATATGGTGGTCAATTGGTAATAAACCTACATAAATAGCGTATAGGAAAACGGGCTAATAAATGGGTAAAAAGTTCAGTGGGTGGTAGTTTTTCATACTTATGAAGCTGCCAATCCTATGCACATTTTGTTCGATGTTTTCATACACTGTGACGTGAACTGGGAGAGAGAAATGACTGCACTCAGCTGCTGTAAAACACAGCATTATTATCCTTCTAGTCCATTACCTAGGACACTACAGAGGTCGGGAAACCGGATGGAACAGGACGACGCAGCAAAAACCAAAATCCCTGGTAACTATGAGTGCGGGACATTGACCTGGTCACTACTACACTTTAACATTTCACGTGATTCATCTTACAATCCCTGTTTTCCGACTTTCATTTTCCATTCATAAATTCCAGTTGTTCAGTACCTTTGTGATTTATTATTTTTTTATTAGATATATATTTTTTGATTCATTACTTTGAATAATAATTATTTCTATTCTTTTACTATTTTTGATTGGAGGTGCCGTATGTTATTCATATTTAAGTTGATAATTAAAGATTGTAGTAACACACAAAACAGTTACAATGTTAAGAATGTTTCGTTAAACTTTTCACAACCCGATGTCTAAGAATCTTCTAATGAAGAGCAATATTGAATATGTAAATATAATTTTTGGTTAAGTTTTATACATTTACAAATCTTCCGATAGATTGAGTAATGTTTGCATGAAATGTTTATTACTTTAGTCCGATCAATAATTTCATTTATACAATATTGAAATTAAAATATCTTAATCCAAAAAGCCTTATCCAATTAATCTATTCGAATTTTGCAAATATTTATTTGATCTACAATCGATGACTTTTCGAACCTTTTTCATAATTCATGATTATTCGGTACTTATGTATTATACGGACTACCTTTGTTTCCTAACTGAAAATCGTGCTGGTCAGTCATTTTGGTTAGGTCTGGGTTAGTAATTATTTAATATTACAACACGTTGTTAATATTTTAATATTATTAGTATCATTATTTGTACTATTATTATTAATATTTTATTTCTGAAAAACAAAGCTAATCTGTATAATACGTAAGTATCGATTATTCTTTCATTTTTCATTAATAAACCACATATACCGGACATATCGTACGTCTCCCGGACTCACACCCCTCAGAACATTTTCCTTTCGCGGTGCAATGATCAAGCACAGTCAAAGCCAAACTGCATCCGTCTCCCAGTAACCCGGGCGAGCCTCAATAATGCCTGGAAAGCTTCACAAAGCGGCGGTACATTCTAACAACTACTTTGAAAAGTCTTGAAAAACCTGTTCCCCCTTTCACCTTGATCCTCGACGTAACCTATGAGGTATGCGTTCAGTCCGTGGAAAAGTATCCCGTCTTCCGCGGTCCGCTGGCATCGCTGGAATATCTCGAGCAGCTCTTCCCCTTCTGGCGTGCCGGCAACATAATATCAGTCTGGGCTGAATCTAAGCATATTTAAGCCAGTGGCGGGGAAAAAAAGAATATATAGGGTGTTAAAAAAAAATGTCAACCGTTTTAATGCCAGATGGCGGATCGCGCTTCTAGAGTTCACAAAAAGTGTTAGCCTATCGGTTCGTAGAGTGAAATTGAGTATATTTGTTTAGTTTTGAATTATTTATTTTTTTATTAATTGCTTACAGATAGGAAAATGTAACGGTCGCAGCATTTGGCATTTTTTTAATGTGGAATTAGAAAAGCATAATTCATTGTCTGAGCTAAAACGAAGGAAGAGCGAGTGCAGCACTTTTCGATCGGTTTTTTGCAAACAGACGTGACTCTCGAACGGTTGAATATTATTCGTCAATTTGAAGACAATGTTCTAGTAAATAAATATCGAGAAATGAATATTTTCAAAATTAGAAACAATGTCTTGTTTTGATTAAAACGACTGACTCTGTCGCTCTAGGACCTGTCGCATCGTATGGAAACAATGGATTATCTGCCTTCGCATTCTACGTGCCTATCATAACATAGGATTAACATAATTATAATGTTATTATAACTAGGAAGAAGAGAAATGATAAGATAATCCATTATATACATATGATGTGATCATTTTTGAAGCAAGAAAGTCAGTCGTTATAACCAGAATACAAAAACTCATCCTTATTTTGAAAATACTAATGCTTTGATGCATATTCATTATAACCTTTTTGCTTCTGTTTGATGAATAATATTTGTCCTTCATACGGTTAAGCCTTTTTTCACGTTCGGTATAGGAAAGTCCGACAAGCGTACAATTGTTGACGCGGCCGGTGCACAATAGTCTGGTTCATATAAGTAGATATAGGTAAAAAAAATAGGCATTATTGAATGTTTCACGTAAGTTCTATACATGATACTTAAACGCATAATGATCTCTGATATTACAGTTATCAACGATGAAAGAAATGATGATGATGATGAGGATACTGTATGACACTGATTTACATATACAAGTATCTGGTATGTCAATAAACCACAATTTTCTACATATAAGTCATGTAATACGTAATTTGTACCCATAAAGTGAGATTAAAGCGTAAGAAAATTAAATTACACTTTCAGATTTTGTGTGTGAACAAAAGTATGCTTTTTACAATGATACCAACCCCACATTGCTAGAATGAATATTAACTCCACAACTAAATAGAACACAATACCATTACAGAATCCATTCCAAACGCTTTTCTTAAAAATTATTTCTACATGTTACTAACATTTTACTGAAACATATCATATATGATATGTATTTCGAAAACTACAATACTAAACCTATCGATTTGATTTTGGTCACGTCCGATTTAGAGTACACAAATATTAGGTCGACCAAAGAGTCTCATGGCGTTTCGAAAGAAAGTTTAAACAAAAATATCATTTCGTTAAATTAATATTTCATTACGATTTTACTAAGAAGCTTTCTATTTTAGTTCATCAATTTATAATATTTATTCGCACATTATAGTATAAACTGTTAATATACTATAATAGTATAAATCTATATTATAAAATGTTTATACTATACACTGTGCGTTCATACTGTAAAACTTATATATACTATAAAAGCGATAGTATAAACGCCAAGTTGAAAATAAAAACGACAAGACATTCTAGCCAACCTAATACATAATAGTATTGTAATCAATAAGAAAATCATTTTAGAATTTTTTTCCGACGATCTAAACCACTGTGGCACAGGATGGAAGTGCAGGGGTGACTGCATACTACTTCACCGCCCTCTTCTACCCCCTGCCGCCAAGGCTGTCCGGGTTTTTTATACAGTAGCGCGGAGAAAAGGTTATGAACACGAAGTTAGAGGTGTATGAATAAAGTGGCCCAAGTTTTTTGCCAGGCTATATCACGGGAGGTAATTCGCACTCGGTTTTAAAGCATTATATACGTTATGTTGATGTAACCCAGGCTAATGCTCAAAGTTCTTTCTTCGACGTAGAAACGGGAACATTTAATCGTGTTTGAGTAATTACGTACCGGCAGGCGATGAGTGATGCCGCCGACGTCGGCCTGCAGAGCTTCTTTCATTCGGCCCGGAGGTTAGGGAGGACGAGTGTTCCCAGGGCAATGAAGCATTTTTCTTTTTTACGGCTAATGATGCTGAAACTTGAACGTTTCATGTAGCCGTGAATGATACGCGAAAGTTTTCACCCTCGCGTTATTTTCATTGAATAATACGTTGAATGGAATTATTTATGCCGCGTCCAATGGAACTTATCGCGCGGAAGTTATTAGGATTTCATGCGTTTTAGTTTGGGTTCAGTTCATTCGTGGTGGATATTGTTTTAAGGGGTTATTGATAATGTTGCGCTTATGTTTGTAAATGATAATTCGATGTCACGTTATTATGAATTTCTTTTTACAAAAATGTACTTCAGTGTTTGTAGCTCTATTCAAGTATGCTTGTTTTTTAATTTGTTTTCTTGGGTTATTGTAAAAGTGTTTTCAAGAGATAACATTTTAATTTATGTATCTTATTTAAAAGTTTTCGAATGTCATGATATATTTTTAATTATATTACTAATCATTTTTTCATAATCCTGGTGTATATCTATTGACATATAAAGTGTCAATGTAGTTACTAAACAAACAAAATAAAATTCTCATTGCAAACAGTAAATTTTATTAATAAAACATATATGTTTACACTATGTTTTTCGTATTTGAAATTAATTATCAATCCAGCGAAATATTGTAAAAATGTGTTTACTTGATTTAAAGGTAAATATAAGCACGTAGAAGGAAGATAAACTGTTTTAATCTTTAATACTTATCGGACTTCGAACGCAATTAAATAGATGCGATACCAATGACGTAATATGGTTTCAACGGGCGTTGAATCGTAAGTAGTTTGCGAATTATCAATTAAATCCTCTTGGGATTGCAAACCTAAGATTCGTCCTTCATAGGACGCGTTTACTCCAGCTGTCACCTGCCAAATTAATTTTCGATTATTGATTCAAATGGAGAGTGAGTAATGTTTGATATCTTGCGTTAGGTAATTTACATCGCGAATGTTTGATATAATATATCTAACCTGAAACTAATGTCTGTAAGCAGTTTCGATTATCCGATAATATTATTTATATTAAGTGATAACACAGTGTAAAAGCTTGAAGAAGTAATCATGATAAATCTTAACCTTTGAATTTCTGTTTCATTAAAAAAATTATTTCAATTTTATGAAACTTTAATGTGTGCTACCGTGGTAATTCAGGTATCAAAGTGTTAGTTCTAGGAATAGAAATGGATGACACAATTTATTTATACAAGTCATTGCATTTGGAGTACAAAGGTTAATTAATGTAATGCATAGTGTGCAACTAGTATATTATTTTTTGTCATCTTATATTGCAAAGAACTAGAAGAATTAAAAACTCCTCGATTAATACATAAACTTTAGTAAAAAAAATGAAGTTAGTAAAAAGAATTATTTAAATATTTACTATAATTATTAGCATTCATATCATAATTATAAATAAATTGAGAACCAAAAGGTATCGAAACAACTTCCAATGTCAAATAATTTCCCCGATCCATAATGAAAATTGTTTTCACTAAATTCTGTAAATGAATATAAATATAGTTACTTAGCACCTACCGACAAAGTTTACTACGCATGGATTGCTTCCGAATTCGGTACAAGTAAACAGGCTGAATTTACATAAGAAAATATATCGGAAATATAAAATAAAATTTGTTCATATGAGACTCCGTTTCCGATATAATCGATTCCAAATGTTATACACAGTAAAAATGGCAGATCATGAACGGACACGTCGATTTCTATTCAATAGCACGCGCATTCGACAAATTTTCGAAAGTATAAACCACTGTTATTCTATATTTTTCATGTATTTTTATATATAGAATAACGCTTCCTCTCTACATTTCATCTGTACCAAATCCCCAATACCAAACGAACAAAAATACGTCGCATATCGTACTTATCTTTCTCATATAGAATCATTATTTCCCATTTCAATCACGATAAGCATTCTGTGCAGGGACAAAACGCGACAGAAAAACACTTGAAGCGAAATCGAACCATTTATAAATTCACGCTCGTTTGCGCTGGTTCCGCGAAATCCCCAGCGCGCGCGCGTCCCAGTACCGTTTCTTTCTTCCGAGCGAGCCGGCTGAATTTTTAATTAGACCCCGAACAAAGCCGCACAAAGGAGGATATCCCTTGTTGTTCGTCCCAGCTCGATCTCTAGAGCAACCGCTGCAGTACACGCGGACATACATTACCACGGCGCGGCACGAATGATTCGATTGGACGCGCAATTAATCAGATTGCGATTCGCGTATCCGCGCGCGTGTCCCTCGGCGCGGCCCGGTTTCCCGGCAGCCAGCCAGCGCAGCGTCGAGTCCCATTGACGGTTCGCTTGCTCGACGCGTCGCGGCATTTGTGCCTTTAGAAAACGTGCTCTCTGCGGGTTCTCTCTCTCTCTCTCTCTCTCTCTCTCTCTCTCTCTCTCTCTTGCGCGCGCGCTCACGCAGATCGAACCGACTTTTCCTTCCTTCCCCGGGTTCTCTCTCTCCTTTTTTTATTATCCACGAAGCCTAATCAAGAAAAGTAAACGCGGAATGAAGCGACGGAACGTGGGAGGGCGACGCAGGGGGAAGGACGGCGACGCGGAAGACAGGCGCGCGCGGTTGAAGTGCGTGTTATAGGGGTGAGCCTAGAAACGAATCGATGCATTACCCAGAACAGTCGTTCAGTCCTTGACTGAAAATGAAGAAAAAAGGAATCAGCGGTGTGTGAGAGGCTGAGGAAGGAAAGAGAGGAAGAGTAGAAGGCGATGAAAGGACAGGAGAAAGCGAATTGGATGAGGGTGGGATAGACAGAGAGAGACTCATGAATTGACACTTCGACGAAGACGGATGACGAGAGCCAGATTGAAGGAACGAGAGGGGAGGAGGATGATCGATAAACAGAAAAACCGTGAGGAACGAAGGTTTATGTGTATGATTCGCGCAGATGGTTGTCTGCGCGTGTATGGGCGCGTTTATGCGTGCACGGGTATACAAGGAAAAAGTTAAAAAGGAATGCCCATGGGAGGGGTGGGCGGCGGCCCCGCGGCGGGACGAAGAAAAATGGCAGTGTACCGGCGTGTGCCGGTGTATGGTAGGATAGTTAGCCAATCGCGCTGCACTTCTACGCCGGATGAATATCAATGAGGGAAAAGCCACCCATCGCGTTTTACAATTTTCTTCCGTTTGTGTCTGACGAATGGAAGACGCGGTGGAACGCACTGGGAAGCGGGAGATGTTCCGCCGTGATCGCTTATTTACGCAGAGATTGATTGGAAACGTGCTATGCCGCCCTCTGATCCGGTTAGGGAGGTGCGCGAAATTCTATCGCGATGCGCTGACGAGATGCGTTTTTGTTAGGGGCCTTTGTTTCATTTGCTTAACGCGTTCACAATGGCGATGTAGTTTACGTTTCTTCTCATCTGGAAATTCTGAAAATTGTTGAAATTATTGAAATTATCAATGAGTAAATTCATTTTCAACTATATAACAATTTTTTCTATTCAGAAAACTAATTTAATGAATTACATATTTGGTAGTACACGCCGTTTAGTGTGATATCGAAGTGTAAGCCACCTGCGGGTTTCAGTTGTTTGGCAGTGCTCGATACGTGGGTGGAAATGAATGATTAATGGGAAGGGTATGGATAATTTTTTAACGGTTATATCAGTTAGCATTGCGAACGAATTGTTTTAAAGGTGTAGATTAGTTATTTGTGAATATACTATCGGATTCGCCATCAAAGTTTATTAATGGAATAGAAAAGGGAATGAAAATGAGTAAAATATATGGAGTAAAATGTGGAAGTTTATTTACGAAGTATGCACAGGTTTTCAGTTGATAAAGTTTTAAGGGTACATGCCCGCTCGAAAATGAAAAGAAAAATTATAAAGCAAGTCCAGTGTAAGAATTTGAAAAAATGTATAAGTTTATACTATTTTTCGAAGCAAGGATAAAATAATATTAATAACTTATAAACTAGACGAAGTCAATCTAATGGGGACATTTTCAAAATTAACGAAGTTATATAACATTTTGAACGAAACGACCTAGGTGGTTCATCATCTCAACCGAAACTTCAAACGTGATTTTCTGAAAACTACTTTTCTTTTTACGAGGACCGTGAAAACTTTAGCTACACTCGGCTAATTGACCTTGAATCTTACGTGTAAATATCTGATAAGATTCTACATCCATTACTCACTAAAAATTTAACTTTTCATTTTCTATGAAGCTTACATCATGAATTACACACAAATGATGCATAATAAGTTCATCCACAATACTTCTTGCTAATTATGTTCTATAACATCATGAATTCTAAACGTCCTAAATAATTGTTCATATTACTCGAATATACCAAGAACCTTTCATTTCGTATATCTACTACAGCTTCAAATGTTTAATATATTTCTTATACTTTCCATGCTGCGAAACCGTTAGCAGGAACGAAGTACGGTCGCGTTCGGCATGAATCCATGTAGTTTATTAACAAACCCATTTGTACAAAGTGCACCGTGAAATTCCTCGCGCAGCCAATATTCATCAGAGTCTCGTACGGAACAGAATTGAATACGACTGTGAGTTTTTGTCACGTGTGATTCTCAATTTCATTAACATTCGTTCAATGAAACTGTCGTCGTTTTACGGATATATAGAGGGAATACCCGAACTAATAGCCGCTGCCTCTATATCGTCGCGAGCTGGAAAGAGTAATGCAGAAAGAAATTGAGAAAAAGAGGGGAAACGTACGGCCCCGTAGCGAAACATCGACGATAACCAGCGTACGTGCTCTGATGTCTAACGAAATCTTAAGTCAGTAGTTTCGTAATGTTTACTGTTTCCTATTTTGCATTCACGCTCCGGTTCACCAGATATTTGCGAATTGTTGAGAAGCGCCATTTAACCTCGAGTTTCTTGTACTCCACAGCCGTTCCCGCTTTCGACGTCTCTAAATTGACAATATTGTAAGACAATTACTGGCGCTGAAATTAGAGCATGAAGAAGTTCTTCTTTAAAACGGAACGGTAGAATGTATAAACATTGTTAATAAAGAGTTAAGAGAAGTACACCTCTTATTTTTAAAGAGAACTTATAACACTTTTTCAATTTCACTGTTTGTTTCTTTACAATTGCAAGAGATTAACTGCTAATTTTTGGATAAATTATTGTCTGAATCTTGAAAATAAAGTTTTGCGAAAACATTATATTTTCTATATGGAACTCATGTGTCATCATTTTAGAGATACTTTGTATATTGGTAAGTGTTCATGAAAAATTCTATTTCTTCGTGATAAGCAGATTAGTTTTTTTAATAATAAATGCTTTAAATATCATTTAATAACCACTTCAAAAACTCTCAGATATGGGACATTTTTCTTTTCTGAAACATTTCCAAATTGCACCTAGACAAACTGTAAAGTACCATTAGAGTTAATTGTTTGAATAGAATTTTAAACGCATGTACTTCTTAATTTGCAGAAACAGAATAAGATATCCATTCAAACTTAATTTCCCCCAGTTACGCGTTAATGAATTGTAAGTAATTCTACTGAAAATTGCACATTTCTTTTCTTAGCAATTATCAGTGGAGCCTGCATTTCTATTGCATGCGTTGAGAGCAGCAAACAGCTCGAAATAAATTTTAACAAGGGATCTTTTCTTAAAGGCATGGAGATTAAATGTGTACGTAAATATAGAGGTTGATTCCATTAATCTTTCGCTTACTCTATTCTACTTCCTGCAATACACCTTCTCTCTCAGACGTTCTTGTTTTCAAAGGAACTAACCGACTGGGAGAGTTGAGCGGAAGCTGAAAGGTGAACGAAGAGTAATAGATGGCTGAAGGAAGAATATGTTATAAAGAGATTGAGAAATGAAAAATGATGCCAAACGAGGAAAGCAAACGAATGAAAATTGAAGGATAACCAATGAAATATTGGACAGTTTACTGCGCGTTCGAAATTATTTCTTATTTTCGAACGGACTTTGAAATATGATACCGAGGCATAAAGTTTCGAACTATCGATTATTACACATTTACATAGGCTGGACGTGTGTAACATCGTGATACGGACGAAAAACCAGCGATTCTGTGTGCAAAAGTAAATCAAACATGTAAAATGAAATTCTTTTAGATGGAATTCAGCTTGTGAGAAAATCGAACCTGAATGTACGATGCATTCTCGTTTTATTGAATAGGACTCTACACTCGTCTTTGACTACTGCTTATAGCTTCCATTTATTGTAACTAGGGAATATAGCGAACTGATATTCATCGATGTTAATGCGATTTTAGCAAAAAGTAGTTTCTCAAAAATTCGAATTTTCTTCGTACTTATCTTCTTTATGGGCCATTCCAGTAAAATGATATATTACAAGTCTGCCATACTAGATCTTTGTGGTCGATACTAGAAACAATATTAGATAGCAAAGATGTTTCATATATTATTGCTAATTAAATTATTACGAATGACATGCGGCTGACACAATTTGCAGTAAGTATTCGAATATTCAATTATCCGTCGCAGAGATTCTTGTAATTTCATACTGAATGACATTTTTATTTAACTCAGCTAATTATTTGCAATTTTAATGAAATTATTTTAAAGTTGCTACGGATATACTTCGTTCATTACTGCAAATAGCAAAAGCATGTTATGAATCTTAAGAAAATAACGTGAATGAAGTGCTATCGGTAAAAAGAACTGATTAAAGCCTGAAAACAAAATTGTTTCATTTCTTCGAGTTAGCATTTCACTTTAAGCGATCCTTATTGCCTACATCAGTTTAAAAATCCATATCGTGCCGAGCTGCCCCAACGTAGCGAAATGGGATACTGGAAAAAGTTACATCGCGAGTTCAACGTAGCATGATAGCGTAGTAGGATATATCACCTTTAAAAAGCGACGGCATCGCTTCCCGTTTTCTTCTCAATTTTCTTCGCATTTTACTCTTTAAAGAATCCATTCTGAACACTTCTTTAACAATTGGAAGCGTATTAATTGCGAAGAAAAATAAAATATTTTTAGCGGAAGAGTAAATTACACGTGATATCCCAATTACTCATTTCCATAATTAATTACGTAGTATGAGTATGCTGTTGTTCTCTTTTGACAATATATTATAATACTTTCAGTTTTTGATGCAGTTCAGAGATAATTAGATAATTGAATGAGCTTCAATGAAAAATTTAATCGACTTACTAGGTTTGTTCACTCTAGAAGAATTCTAATTGAAACAAAATTTGATTTCTTAGAATTATCTTATAGAATCACTATAAGAATGAATGTTTAAGTTGTGATTAAAAACCTCGTTTTGTATATATCAATTATACATAGTCAAAATGTTAATTCGTAAAGTATGAAAGGAAAATGTTAAACATCTGTTATATGCATCAATAGCATTTTAGCTAATTAATTAAGATTAAAATAATTTAAAATAATTTAAACCGTAAACTATTAAATAATACTAATAATTTCATGTTCAGATTATTATTTATGAAAGAACTCTTAAATTGCTTTTCCTCGTATGTCACAGTCATAATGATATATATATATATTAATATTTTGCAAAATACAGTCGTTGCTTTTAGTAGAATTCTATAACTATAACATCAGGAGTAGCTACGTAGATTTTCAATTAAATTTACCTTGGAGCTCTAAGACTCGAGATTATTCTGTTCCGGGACGCATATACTCGAACTACCACCCGCCAAATTAATATTGGACGACTGTTCCAAATTAGAAAGCTAACGGTATTCGACGGTTTATTTATGTGTAATGACGTGATTATATACAAATTTTGTGGAAAGATAAGCGATCATTTTGACCCTTGAACGCTGATTCAATGTTAGATGATACTCCTTCGAACAATAATTTCTTTTCATTAAACCCTTGCCTTATAATATCGTGTCAGACTCGTGGTGAAGATTTCAAACAGAAGCTTATAGATATAAATATTATTCAATCAATTTAAATTTAAATTAAACATTATTCTGTTATTTATTGTGTGACCAAAATAGACATAGAATAGGTGTACCTACAATTTTCTTGTTTTTTTCAATAAATTAATACTGACCGAATAATTGAATCGATCATAATTGAGAAAGAAATCATAGAGTAAGGGGTTTAAGGAATTTTCATTTCCAAGTGTTTACCCAAAACTAATGAAATGTAATTGTATTTTACAAATATTTTTTGAAAGAACTCTTGCTTCAAATTAATCATTTAAATTTCCACGATCAAGAAACAACAACAAAAAATTAGACATGTTAATTAGATTATATTTTCCTAGGGATGGAAAACTTACAGAGCTATTTCAAACTAAGTGAAGGACAGTTTCCTGGAACTGGAACGGCCGTGTCCTCAAGGTTGTTTCGTATGAATCGAGGTTTATGGTGATGCTATCCAGAGTTTCATGTGATGTCTTACGATACCGAAACTAATGTGCGCATTAATTAAATCTCACTCAAGCGTTGTACTGTTTGTAGAACAATATAACGAAACGCAAGTACTAGTTCCTATAAAATATAACTAAGGACACAACAAATTGAATTAAGTGCTTTATTTTCCAACAATAATTCTAAATAAATTTATATTCACATCAATTATAATAATTATAAATATTCTGTTACCAAATATTGTATTCAATTCATAAATAATAATCATTTTCCTCAAATGTTTTAAATTCACCTTATCTAACTAATATTACCATTAACAATAATGGTAGCAAAAGTATTATCCTGCAAGCTCAAGCCCCGTAGATTTAATAAAATCCCTGCTGTTATACAAGATTTACAAACGACTAATTATATATTTCTCTTCTAATTAATTTATTTACATTACCATGATGCTGCACACATCTTCAAATCAGAACCCGTAAACACGTCCAGGATCAAGTCATAACTTGAAACGAGAAGGGAAAAACCAGGGTAAAGAAAAAAAAGAAAGGGTACAATGAAATAAGATGTGTCGTGAGTGCTCTTTTATCCACAGTGATCCCGCTCCGTAAAGCTTATCTTTGTATTTGCCAGTCGTGTGGGAACACGTGACTCCCTCTTTCCCTTGCCCTCGCCCCGCGCTGCTTTCCGTCTCCGTCGCCCCGTCTAGCTGGTTCTCAAGGAGCACCCTCCTTCCATGTGTGTGCACGTATACACTGTCCATGGAAGGCGGTAAACTAAATCAAAGAATTTCACGAATTTACCGACATGCAATCCCAGGTTACCGCGAATGCACGGTCTCTGTAACCTCTTGTAGAATATTTCTCGGAACACGGCAACCGCCGAAGAGAAAACTTTCCCTTCCTGTCGGAAGGCCACTTCGCAAGAAAAATCTCTCCCAGGGGTATTACCGATCTTTCGACCTCGTTTCTTCGTTGCCTCGTAACTCTCCCGTTGCTTGTTATCGTTCCTTATCTCGGTCAACTTTAAACAACCGTACATATCAGTTATCACACATCCCCTAAACAGTTTCAACCCTTTCGAACGACGCCGGACCGAAAGACTGAGGAGCGTTATTGCCGTCTGATGTAAATTTCGTTGCAATAATAGCGGTTTCGCCGTGTGCGCAGCACTGGTTAATCGATGCAAGGGTTAGATAATTGGAATTAAAGGTATTCGAAGTTTCAGCGAGGTAGATGGAGCTTTTATCGTATATACGAAAAGTGATTGACTTATAATTAATATCGTTTAATGAAATGTAAGAATATTTTTCGTCGGAGAGTATGTATTAATATTGTTAAACTTGAGCGTCTCTGGTTCGGTTAGAATTCAAGTATAGATTTTTATCTGAAATTTACAGTTAAAATTGTATTCGGTTCAATGTTCTCTTCATTAGACTACTTATACTGATTGCTATATGTACTTTTTAATTATATTTGACTGTTTTTTATATGTATAGTTGTAAATTGATTCTTTCTTGATGGTTTTTGCGTGATGTTATTAGTTTATAAATTTTGGTCAACAGTAATCGTCAATGAATGATGTCTAATTAAATTAAACTGTAAGATACTTCAATTGCATACCCTTACCGATCGTTTTTCGGAACATAAAAGAAATAACCACTGAATAATAAGATCATAGAAGCAAACATGAACATTTACCTTATTTAGTTTTTAATATCGAAGGAAGTCATATCTATATACCTTCGAATCCCACAACGAACTGCAACATCTATTAATTGATTAATTGTGTAGTTATTAAACATATCTCTGGGATTCCACGCGTGCGTCTAGCTTCTCTTTCTCTCCATCAGTATCCGGGTATCTCATCAATATCCTAAAATAATCTTAATAAAACAATGTTCGCAATTTCAATAAACTCAGTCGCCACTTGATTTCATACAGCAAAATCATAAAATTTCACATTTAACATTTCGCCTAACGCATCAATATATGAAATATTAAAGCAACTCTGTCCCCTAATTTACGGGCAACTTCCAGTTAAGCTAGTCTCAGAAAATGTTCATATTTCATCAGAAAATCTGTTTCGAGCATTAAAAAACTTTCGGAGCGCAAAGGGCGAACAATCACCATTCATCCCTTACAATACTCCTTCAATCGTACAACGCATTGATCGGTAGTCCGTTTTATTGCACCGAACGTCCCAATTACGAGGCATAACTCGGACGGAGACGGTCCGCATAAACAATCGCGAGGCGATAGGGTTTGTCTCGCGGTGTTGGTGTCGCGCCGGTTCCCATCGAACGAATCAATTCAATCTCCCGCGGAGCGCAGGACGAAAATAATAAAAGCGATAAAATTCCCGTGGCACGGGGAGGCTCGGTACCAACGCAGAAGAGGGCGGGTAACGAAATTTGATAAGGTTGCGCGAGGGCTTTGTCGTTGCCGCGAAGAAATATACGAGGAGCGTGGGTGGTCGCGGCAAACGAGCTCGCCCGGAGAAAAACCGGCGAGGACAAGAGAGCAAGGATGCCTGGGACGAGTATACGTAGCGGCCGTGCCGCGGCTACAGCAACGACGACGGCGATGAAGGAAGATGTAAGGCAGAAAGCGGTCCGACGGTTTACGCTTTACGCTCGGCGCCCCTCCGCGAGAACGCGGCTGCTAGCGGCGGGAGACCGTGCCGCGAGACGCTTTATGCGTTTCTCGTTCGCTGTATCCTCCGTTTGCGCCTTTATATTGTTGGTGTGCATGCGCCGCGAGGTGATGTCGTAAATGTATAACACCTACTGTGCGTGCACCGTCCTATGAAGTGCCGCACCGCCCGCGAATAAAGTCCTTGTCCCTTTCATCCTACCCGCCTCGCCGTCGTCCTCTCTGTCCTTGTTCTTGTTTCTGTTTTCGTTTCGCGATCCTGGTATGCTTTTTTCTTTTTCTTTCTATCTCTCTTTCTTTATTTTCTTATTTTTCTTTGGTTTTCTTTGTGTATCTTTCTCTTTATTTTTATTTTTTCTTTATGTGTATGTCTGTCTCTCCGTAGATGTCTATTTTTCTGTCTAACTTTATCTCTGTCTTCATCTTTACCTCTATCTCTATCTCTATCTTTATTTCAATCTTCAGCATCTACCCCGTCCTTTACCAGAGTCACCGAGTTAAAGCTCGACGATCATAATGCCGAACTAGAGTCGGTGTAGAATGGTGAAAGGTGAAACGATAGAAAGTAACCGGAGAAGAAACAAGACCGCGCGGATGCTGAACGCAGGTCGCGGTGGAGAATCACGGAATCCCGCTCGGAATGGCGAAGAACCAATGGTAGAACGAGTAAATGAAAGAGCAAGGAGCGCGCTATATAAAATTTGTATATACGAACCTCGTGAGACATTTAGGATGCACATCCGGTTGGAAAGATGGCCGACCGTCGACTTCCGGCGCAGCGGGGAGTTGACTTTTGCATTACTATTGTACGCCAACTCGCACAAAGATCCACCCTCCCTCTCTAGTCTTCATGTTTCCCTTGTTCCCGCCGACTGTGCCGACCTTTGTCGTCCCTTTTTTTCTTCGCTGTGCGCGTTTCTGTCTGGTTCTTGCATGAATGTTGATCCGACGGTGTTTGTGATAATTCTGCGTAGTGTGCTGTTGTTTTCTTTAATGCTTTCACTGGTACAAATAATTTGTGTTCTATAAATTTGTGGAGGATTCAATTTTTTAAGGACAGATGCAAAAGATGTTGTTTTTTGGTTAGTCACAGTTTATATGGTTTATTTCGAATACAATTAAACGGAATAAAAAAGGATGGATATTAATATGAACATATATCGATATATATATGTATAATCAAATAATTTGACCTTAGTGAGAGTTGTGTGTTATTTACACTGATATCAAACAGGGTGAAATATGTAAATATAATTTTATATTACGTTATGTACTACCCTGGAATTTCAATGAAAATGTTTAACATTATAATAAACACTCAGATTCATTGGTAAATACAAGTAACGCCAAATGGTAATAAATGAATCTTCTAATCTTAAGTTTTCAATAATTCAATAATTTTGTATTAATTACGCTACTTCCTAATATACAATTTCAACCAAATTATATTTGATTTTCATAAAATGGACGCCACAAATTTTCAATTTATTTTTTCATGTAGCTTCACCTCCTTTCGGATTCAATTAATTACAAGGCACCCTGTATATTTTTTCTCGTAATATGAATCTTTAAACAAGCTTATACCTTTTCGCCGTAATAGCAAATTAACCTTTCCATTTCAGAAACCTTGAAAATTGATTTAGTACTGATATAAGCGAGGCAGAAATAACTTAGCTATTCTCGACGATTTAAAAGGAGGCTCCGCCAATTTAAACAGTGATTCACGTTTTATGCCTCCCTCTGGGAAATCTGCACACTTTTTTGTCAATTAGAATATTAGTGATTTATTGCCGGAGACTTTTGCAGAGTGGACGGCTTGGTCATCCTCACTAATCACAGCGGCATATATACGATAATGTTTTTGCTTAGAAAGTCTTTGTCCCTTTAAGATATTCCAGTCTCGTATAACTGGGGTTGGCTAAAACATTCGGGAAAAGGAGACGGGGAGGCCACTCTCCCGATATCCCACGGGATGAGATGTTACAGTTCTCCAAGCCGAACGCACCCTTATCTTTCTGCAATCATTGCCTATTTTAGAACATCATCCTATTAGTCACATTTCTTGTTTGGCACAACCTTGGAAAACTTAAATTTTCAGTTTGAGTGTTCATAGTGTATTTGGTCATTTTATAAATAATGCGATTTAAAAATTAAACTAAATAATAATTTTATGTATTTATTGAGGTGAACGAAACTTTTTTAAATTTAAGATATAGTCTCTTTCATTATTTTTACAATTATGTATAGGTTATCTAAAAAAGTGTTGGTTATCTTAATTTTTTAAGTACAAGTATAAATATATTATCTTATTTAGTGGATGTTAATATTTACGTATATATATTGCCATGGAGTTGTAAGATATAAGCATTAGTATTTTCAATTTGCAAAATTTAAGTTTTTTTAAAGTCACGATAAAATATGCGGGTTGAGACATTTAAAACTGTATAATAAATAATGATATTGTATTAAAACTATGTTACTTAGAAATAGTTTCATAGGGGACAAAGTCTAATATATATACCTTTTTTGTATTTGGAGTTGTAAAAGAGATTCGAATGTCGATTTCATTTTTTTACATGTACTGTCTTTTTATTCATCTTTTAACAAATCTGTTTTAAAGTTATGTATCATGATAAATATTCATAATATTCAAGTTTGCTAAAGATCAACTGCGTCACTGATTTGGAGTACATTTAATATCTCAGAGTGATATGCAATGTCTATAAATATTTCTTCAAACTCAACTTTATCACTTCGGACATTTACACCGAAAACCACTGAAACAGCCTAAATTTCTCTGATTTATGTCATCTTATTGTGCAATATTTAAATTGATTTTCGTTTTAAGCAAGACTTTAATATGAATCACACTGAAATCTGTTGTGAATGAATCACGACACACAAACTAAAAAGAAAGTGTAAACACAACGTCATGCTGCAATTCTTTTTCAGTTTTATAAAACTATACAACATGGGAAAGTATGAACATATCCGTTGAAATGGAATAAATTGTACATCAGTTTGCAATCAATAATGGCATCTTTGTGAACACAGCATTTAAGTGCTCACAAAACAATGGAATAGATCTGTAGTACATAATGGATACTGTGTAAACTATGTATTTGCAAATCACTGTTTCTGATAAAAAAGAATAGCGAATTTAAGGGAAAAAATGAATAGAGAATAGAGAATAAAGTTTTATCATAGGTAGCTGCAAGTTCGATAAAATTGGATCTAAATATCGACCATGTACGCGTGCCATTGAAAACGGCTTGGCCAACACGTCTGTTCATTATTTACCGTTACTACTTACAGTCAGCGCCACACATGTACACCGAGTACATTTTCATCATCGATTCATTCGGGAGTGGCGCTTCATACGAAAAAATGTTACTCTACATTTTCGACCTGTTTTTTCGTGTGTTCGCCATTTTTTCGGATTCTACCACCAGTTCGCTGAAATCCTGTACATCCGGTATTCCGCAGGGAATTCGACAAACCTCTCCACCGTGTTCAGAGTGCTTTCCTGAACGAAAAAAGTTCTGGTACATCGTGGTTTGAATAAGAAGTTACACTGTAACGAGCCAAAATCCTGAAGTAACATTCAAGCTACTTATTTTGCTTTTATTAACACAACTATGATTTTTATTCGGCATAACTGTGGGCAGTCATTTAAATTAACCAAGGAAAAGATTACTGTTCTGTAGAACCATTTGAATTTTTCAAAACATCTTAATATTACAACTTGTTTTCAAAAAATCATATTTCCACAAAGAATTTGTTTTTATAAACTTTTGGTTTTAACACGTGGTTATTATTTCGAAAGTAATCAATTCAAATTGTCTTAACCCCTTGTCTTATAACAACGTGTCAGACTCGTAGTGGTGACTTTAAAGAAAATTTAACAATTATAAATATTACTGAATCCTTTTAAATTCAAAATTAAATGTTATTCTACTGTTATCAATAATTATAGTTTAGAGCAAACATAGACGTACAACATGCCTCAAACTTATCTTTTTTTCAATGAATTACTAATGGCAAAGTTATTGTATCGATCATAGTTGAGAAATATATTATAGGGCAAGGGGTTAAACATTACGTTACTCTCATATTTAAAAAACATTCATATACCTAACAAACTGTTCCGGATAATTTTCTACTAATAAACAGCGAATACATTAAACAGCCATTTGGTCATCAAAGACCGTGTTCCAAATAACCGCAAAGCACAAGCACGCCACAAGCAACTATCGCAGTATTACAATCCTCAAATAGAAAACATTTCTATTCCGCCTCTTCAAAGATACCAAGAAAATATTCCCTTCGAATATATCCCAAAAGGGGTGTAACGAAAAAGCAATACACAGCGTTTCCGGCGTATCACGGAATCGCATTCAAAAGCTCCTCTCGTCCGGGCAACATACTTCCCGACCAATTTGAATAACCGAACTTTCGTTTGCGATAGAAACACGTACTCCGACAATCCTCAAACAAACGCAGTGGAAGCGGAAAGACAAACATCGAACTCAAACGAATTACCGGAAGTTGTCAAGCGTATTTAAAATTCTATCATCTTACACCAGACCGTTCGTCCCGGTGGGACCATCCAACAAAATACTCGATTGTTGGTGGTTTCCAAAGTTCATTGAAAATTTTTACTTTCTCCCTCTCCCTCTCTCTGTCCTTGTCGCTATCCCATGCAAACATACACACACGCGCGCGTATACAGCCTCACCTAGGACTGCCAATATTTGGCACATACATATTCCGCCGCGGGAGGACCAAGAGTTACGAGCGGCCAGAACGGTAGAGGGGACGCGCCATTCTGTATAGGAGAGGAGCTACGGCCCAGGGTCGAGAATTGTAATCGCTAAGGTGTACTTCGAGGTACGTCCTCCTCTTTGCTCGTGGTGTGTAGCTTTCGTGTGGCGATACCGTATCTCGAAGTTCAATGTTTGCACAGCTTGATTCATACCCCTTGGCCCACTCATCCCTATTATCCTGTGCTCTCCACGCTGTCCCCCTCTCGTGGGCTGTATCTGCTCACCCCGCTATACTCGGCGGAAGCCCACAGCCGCACGGCCTTCGTCTCCTTTCGCTCTCTTTACACGCATACATATGCATGCCACCGATACAAGGACGGTCGGCCGTCGCGTTGGTGCGCACGTACACGAAGGAAACTCCCGAGATGATGCTCACGGTGGGCTCTATTCCTCCGTCGTTCATAAAACTTGCAGCCGGAGAAAACTCCTATGGGGGACTTTTATAATTTTCGAAAATTATGGATTCATTGGTTACGGTTTTTCCGGTCTGTCTGGGAATTTTAATGCGCGCCGCGTAACCCGGTTCGCTTGTTATTTATTTCGCGGCTGATGTGGTGGGAATTGGTTTATCGCTGACGGTTTCTTGGGTGGATAAAAAATCGTATGGATGTAGAAATTGTTTCTGTACATTTTGAATTCTCCTTTTGGAAATATTTGCTAATATTTTCGATTGTTTTGTTTTGTAAATGTTTCAGTTTGAAGTGGATCTTGTAATTTGTTTCTGTAACTCTCGGCTGAATCTTATGTTTCTTTTGTGGAGAGAAGTGGAGATACATGTGTAAAGAGATTAAGTAGTTTCATATAAAGTGATAGTTTAGTTGAATCACTGTGGTTTTGGAGATGTATTTGAGTAGCTTCAAAGTTCCTTTGAAAGTAAGAACTGCAAAGTTGAAAGATGCAAGTATCATCGGAAAAAAGAGCAAATATTGAATGTCGAAGAAGAGAAGCCAATCAATCGATGCAAATAAACTGGTAGTAGGCGAATGAAAAGGTTATTCATAATCTATTGAAAAGGGATGAAGATAAGTTAAAGGTTCCTCGAGTGCCGATTAACTCGATGAAAGTAACGGGGGCGAGGATGCTCCTTTAAATACCCGTTTCTTCGCCCTGACGCCTTCGATCTATCATACCTTCCCTTCCTTGGCACTTCAGACATCGTGTTTACATGGATATTAGAAATCACTCCTTTCCGTTTGTTTGATTTCAGTGGAGCGTCCAATTAATTTAAGAATGTGCTTGAAAGAAAGTCAATAATCTACCGAAGGAAGAAGCAAATAACTTAATCGGAAGACAATTCAATATCTCTTCAATATTTGTCAACAGATATTGAAAAGTAACTGCTGTGATTATGTACATAATTCTTCATAATTTATTAAAGAGATTCTCGTCTAAGGCAGGATATTTAAATACATTCTTCACTTGTGATGATACTTCTTCTGCAATTTGTATAGCATTAATGAATACACTGCAAGAAATGTGTCTGTTTCAGATTTTGTTTTCAAAGTTACTCAGTCATCGGTTTCTTTTATGTGTCTATACTATACATATGTATTTTTTCTTGCGTTTTACAACTAATAATAAATAGATAATAATAAATATTAGAAACATCTAAGAATATAATTTCGAAATAATTTTCAGCTTACAATTTAATCCTGTTTCAAAAAATTAAGCAAGCCTCAATAGTTTTGTTACATAGATACTAGATTATGTAAAAATGTGATATTACGATTCATATAAAAAATGTTCAGAGAGCTTCGCAAAAACTCCTGATCTACTCCAACACCAGTACACTCAACAAACACTACCTTAATTAAATAAAGCAGTTAAGAAAAAGAAATGATTCCCCTTTAAACTCATCTACTGATGCACCTCCACGTGTACTAACCCAGTAATATCGTTAGAGCTGCCCCGATTCTTCAACACTAATTAGTCGACGAAGAATAGATCGTTCGTTGTTATCATGGTCACAAATTTCAGGGTGAAACGTCCGATGTCTAGCACGATGCGATTAGGTTGGTCAGTGACTGGCTCTTTCTTACGTAAGAAAACATGAAGACATATCGTGGAGCTGGCCAGCCGAGTGACTGAACGTGTTTAGGGTGGGGAGACGAGCAACGAAAGAACCGCAGGAAAAGAGAATAAACAGACGCATGATGTACAATATTGTTAAAAGCATAGAAATAGAACGACAGCCCTCGCACGCCGGTCCGTGCCATTTGAAGTCAGGCTGACAATGACAAATGGCGGCGTTGCGCGCGTCCTCAAATTTTCTTATTACACTGTACGTAAGTTCTTGCGCCGGTGTGGTTCGCAATTTACGCTTCTCCGGGAGCGCAGCAACTGCCTGGGAATTTGAAGCTGAATCGTACGCTCGAACCTGCATATATAATAGTATGTACGCTCCTCCGCGTTTCCAAGACATTAGGCATACGTTGTTAAGGTTGCTGTGTTTAGTGTCACATAACCCCGTGAATGTACGCGCTACCCTCCGGATTAAATTGAACTGGCCTGGAATATGCTCCAGACGATGTACCTGGAATTTTTTCACGATCCTGATTAACTCGTTTTCTTCCTTATCGCAGACTTGACTAATTACTTAATTAGATTAACGGAAATGCTTATTAAGTGTTTTTTTCACTTGCTTGGGATTTTGGTGTAATGATCATGAATGTTATAGGAATTCGTTCGTTTTCTGTAGGTACGAGGTGCATCGAAGTCTTTTTAGATTTAAGTCTTAGTTACGGTTGCCGTGTACATTCTGCACAGTTGTAAAGTTGTACTTGGGTTAGTATTGGGTTTAATTGGAATTTACTAATGCGTTGAGATATTCGGATTTGTGAACGGATATCAAGAAGGGACAGTGGTATTAGGAAGATGTAGGATACCATATTCACTTGCTGGCTTCTATTGAAAAAATGATTAATTTATGAAACATATTGTATAACTTTTTAAGGTATTTTATTGAATTCTTTTGTTTAATGATTCTAAGAATAGAAGATTGTAAATGCATAAAAATTGCTATAATCGTTATACATTAAAATACACCTAATTCGACAGATAATTTATCACTTAAGTAATACAATTTTACTTGAAATTGTTCTTTAATTAATTGTACTCGTAATACATCTCAACTAATATTAAGTTTCGGAATATAAATCACATTCATTCTCACGTAAAATAGTTTATATAATACAACAGAATAATTTTACTCTTAGGCAATTAACAGTTCTATAAATAACGACCGAAAATTAATAATTCAATATTATTTCAGGTAAGACATAAGGAATGACGTCTTCTGAAACCATAGCAAAATGATTCTACTCCAATTTCAACAAGTTGTATGTATGACATTACACCAAATATTCTAGAATATACAATTTTATTACCTGTTTAGATAAACTATCATTTAAGACATTTTAATACGGAAAGTAATTTTAAAAAATTCAATTATCACATTCCATGCATGATACCTTTTTATACAGTTTAATGTAAAACTTTGTTATAATTATTATGTTTATATAATTTAATTGAATGTACGTGAAGAAATGTTGTTAATGTAGCATATTCTACAATTGATAAGCGAATTTAAATATATTTTACGTTTAATTGATAAAAAGTACGTACTTATAATTATAGAATTCGATATTTTAAGTCTCAAACAATTCTTATCTGACTAAAAACCTAATTCCATGTAATTTTTACAAAATTCTTCAAATTACAATATATTTTATATTTATCACGTATAAAACATAAACAAAAGCTTCAAAACTTCAAGTGTCAACCAATTCCCACCACAATAAACACGCACTTCTGTATAATTCTTCTAGAAACCTGCAATCCACAATATATTTCATATAACTCGCATATAAAATACTAAATAAACCAAAAGGTCTCATTGCATTTCTAAATACAGTTCAAAGAAAAACTTCACCTCATTGAATTTATCCTTATCAAACAATACATTATGTGTTTCATTCGAAAGGCTATCATCTTCTAATTCACTGCAACTATTCAACTGTTCAACGTCTTACTGTTACTTATTATCTGCAACACACATGCGTACATTAGAACGCAAACGCCACATTGAAGACTAAAACAATCCATTCCGACCAATCTAATACGAATAAAGGACTCAAGGCTCAAACAGTCACTCCTCGCAACTCGCTGTCCACAATAAATCAGCGTAATAAAATGTTTTCATAAATGAAATCGCGCGACACTGTCGGAATGGTGGCAGTATCGCGCTTATAAAAGGTAGGGAAAGAACACGATTTTATTGTCATGATAGTCGCGTGGGCGAGAAGGGGGTGCGAGCTCGAATGCATGAAACCAGTGCTAAACATAAGACGGTCAATTACAGAGCATGAAGAAATGGTTGTAACGAGAACGATAAGCGGTCAGAAAGTTGAGAGCCACTAGGGCGGGGGAGGGGGGAGGAAGGAATAGATACTGTGCGGAAGAGAAATACGTGATGTAGATATTAACTCCGTCGGTCTCACCGTCATTCCGAAGGTTATATCGCTGGCCTGCTCGTTTATAACGAAGCCGGTTATAGAGCGTACAATATCTTTATCTTTACGAGGCCCTAATGTTTTTAATTTCATAAAGGATTATCGTAAACGAAACAAGTTGGGGGCGGGGCCAGCCGCAGGCCCGGGGATAGCTCTCGCGCCGCGGCATTTCGTTAACGGGCGCGCGTAAACCTCGTCTTCGTTACGTTACGCCGGTTAAATATTAACTGTTTCATGATAAACGACGGGAGGTTTCGTTTCCCTTCGTTTCTACAACAAGCGCCGATCCCGCGGTAATCCGGCTGGAGTCCGCGCGTATCCTTCTGTAATTTTCTAAATGACGAATTAGTCGCCGAAGCGCAACATCGATCGCAATTGGCCACGTGTGACGGAAATTCGGGGCTGAACGATGTCCGCCGGAAACGGTAGGAATTATAATAAAATATTGATACGATCGGTAAATAATGTGATTAAACGAACGTCGTACGGATGAAGGTATTGGTTCGAGATGAACGGGGAATTAAAAGTGGTTACGCGATGTAATTTATTTGAGATATTGATTTATTCGATTATTTTATTCAACTTTAATGGAAACTGATATATATTTTATTAATGGGATTTTAATCCGACGCACTCGTCTGTCACGTTGAAATTGTAATAATGAGTTATACGTAGTATGAATGGTTTAGTGATTTGTTCTCGTTTTAATGAACATTGGCTGGGAATTATTAAGAAATTCATCATGTATTTAATGTTTTACTATTTTCAATTGTAGTGATAAGAAAATATATTACTGTTGGTTTCTTTGTCACTTATTTGGCAGTGTTTAATCTATGTTTTATCAGAGTAAGCAGGTTTTTCGATATTGTTGTGCAGTAATTATTGCTTTGCTTCAATTAATTCTAAATAACTCTATACAACTTCGTAAAGAGGTTAATTGGTTGAAAACATGAAGTGCATATTTGACAATCTAGGAGAGCTCCAGTTACTATTAAATTGTATAGTAACTTACCAAAGTAAAAACGTGTGATAAATAGTAAATGGTAAAGTAAATAATAAGTTTTGAATATTGTTTCCACTACAACGTTACACGCATAAATTATTATGCTTAAATGATCATTTATTCATCTGATCTTTAGAATCGTAAATATTCGAGGTATGATGCCTTCACTTATGATGACCTCAGAATAAAACGTAACAAAGCGGGTAACGTATGAAACAGTAAGATACATTGGTGCACTTTTTCGGTGGAACATGGTAAATTCTAGGTAGCCAAGTCACATAGCATGTCGAGATGGCGCAAAAAGAAACAAATGGCCGTCTATTATACTTACTGCACACGGGGTAGGCTAACATATAGCAGGCCATATATTTCTGGTCATAAACAAACGCGGGAACTGTTATTTATTAAAAACGCTTTTAAATACTAGCACATATCGCAAACACCAGATTACTACATGAAATATATATTAATCATAAACAGTACACTTCCAAATAGATAACTTGCTTATAACTCGTTTTATGCGTTCACTCTTTTCAAAATGTATAAAAACACGACGTACGTTCCATTAATTTATTTTCCTGCTGTTCTGCCTCATATTTAGTTGTAATGCATCTTCTATCTTGTCTTATTAATTTGTCTATTTATCTATTGTTTTAACCCTTGCGTTTCTGTTGCATACGATTTGCGGTCTATGAAGAATATTCTAACGAATCGTGTGTTACAAGAACTTGAAAATTATGTTAAACAAGAATTTATATCTATATGCTGATGTTACACAAACAATGTACAACAAGTACAGCACTAACAATATTTTTATAATTTCTGAAAAAAGTATAATTCATTGTAAATTTAACAGTATTTATTCAACATAAGGATATAATTAATATCCCATAATGAGCAAAATATATACATTTATTTATATGTACATCGTAAATATGAAAATTCATGTTTAATTTATTTAGCATGTGCACATACTATATCAATCTTTAGTATAATAGATCAAAGCAAATTTCAATAAATGCTAATATAAAACCTTTTCCTTTCAACAAACAGTAATTTTATTAAATATTACACTTTACACACTAATATCGATCATCTATTATTAAATGTCTAATTCTTTCGACAGTACGCTTTCCCACAAATCAACTTTCTAAATGAAACGAGTTTTTAAACCAGCTTGCCAATTGAAGTTTACGGGAAAGAGATTTATTTTCAATTCGTCCTGACAGTTGTGTCATCCGTCGTCTGGTGAACCGCAATTTCCAGGGCAACGTGCAAACGAATTAAGCAATTGGTACATGTCCGGGCAAGCTCGGAGGATACAATAATTCTCTTTGTTAGAAAGCATGACGGGAATTCGAAGAACGTGTCGCGACAACGGTTGCATATTGAATTTGCGTTACTGTACTGAGATCGCCGTTAATTGGGTTACCATCAGAATCACTAGGCACGCCTGTCATACTAATTACCGTAAGCTTCGCAGTTATGCCAGTCGAATAGAAATAATTCTTTCGCTGTAGCCATGTCGATCTGAGATACATTTGTGTCTGCACTTTTGTTCATTTACTCATTTTTCCGGTGTTCTTTGTCGTGTTTCTTATAATGCTGTCAGTAGCATTGTGGAACATAAAGATTCATTATTATCGTTGTCACATTTTGTACGATTTATAGCAGTACTAATTAACTTGATAATCTCTAAAAATTATGTTTGGGGATGTCTCGATTCGAAAAAAACCGACACTTAGAATACTGTTTACGTAATGAAGTCTCATTACTGCCAGTTTCACATCTTCTATCAATTATAACAACGTTAACCTGTGATAATTATTGAAATTTGTGTTTGGAGTCGTCTTAATTCAATGTTGACACTTAGGATACTTTTATACAATATAAAAGGTAATGATAATCATTCAAATTTGTATTTAGGGTTGTTTTAATTTAAGACGCAGAACAATACTTAGCATACTTAAAACAGTTCCGCAAGAGATGCTTCGTACAATTAAAGTCGATATGAACTACAATACAATTAATTCGATTGATTTAATAAACCATATGGAGAAAATATTTCTTGAAATTACGAAAAACCTCGCCCAAAAAATACCAGGCAATAATATATTATATAATACAATTATTATACGATAATTAACTTTATTAAATGATAAGTAACTAACAATAATTAAATTCATTAAATAACGAATAACTGAATTTATTCAACAAATTTAAATATACCACGAAAACGTACAGAAAAAGTGTTAGGCTTCCACACAGCCAAAAATTTCGCCGTAAGCGATCCCCTGAACAGACCGTGCACCTGCACCTCCATCGATTTACTCATTTCACAGGCGTTCGTTCTGTTTTGTAAAACACTCGCCGGAGTTTTTACGTTCATGAATTTCCGCCGCTTTTCTTTAGGAAATCCAGGCAGCCAAATGTGTGCAAAGTGCTTTATATAAGACCACTCGGGCCATTCATGGGAATCTTCCCCCGAACCAAATTTTAAAACCGACTCGACGAACGAATTTGCGGTACTCTAACCGAAAAATGCTTTAAATCGCGCAAACGCCTTTCTACCTTTCAGTCAACGGCCTGATAAGTACGGCATATGCAACCAGGGGACACAGTCGCACGGTATATTTGCGCCGAGAAATTAATCTCGTTATGCATCGTAATAAGGCAGAATAATAAACTTGCGACCGCATCAAGGAAGCGAATTCAGGGTACTGAGATTGTACTTATAATTTGAACAGCTTACTGTTTTCATTCAGGTTACATAAAATCACTTTTCCATTCGTTTATATGTAACACGGTTCGTGCCGGTGCTTTGCACAAAAGAGTAACTGCATCGTCATTCCTTTTTGTTCTTCTTCACGTGGCTCTCCTTTCACCGATCTAAAATTTTCTGCTTCTGCTACTGGTCGGGTGTCACTCTTGCGAGGCAAAATATAACATCGGAGATAATGCAATTGCAGCAACTTTAAAAATCGAGCTAGTATTGAATTAAGCGTTATTAATGCAAACTGTGTTATCTGAGTAAGAGGTATATTTAGCTAGCTTCTAAATAGATTTGGCGGTTTGCGAGACGACTGAAAATACTTGCCGTTTGTATTTAATTGGATGTAATCACACTGAAATTCTTAAAATTAATAGATTTTATTATGAAAATAAAAATTGAATGGCTTATATTTTCGAGAAAATATATTTTTTGACGTTTAGACATAAGAAGGTGAATAACAAAAAACGTTTATTTAAATAAGTTTTTCTAAACCTGTTTATTTATATCAACGAACAGTAATATGATTATAGTCTTAAAATAATTATAAATTTAAGAATATAGAAATTTATATGTTATTTAATTTATTCGTTCAAGAGATGATAGGAAAATCAAAATAATTTTTAATGTATATTAATATATTCATCGATGAATTGGAATATATTACATAAATCAAATAATATCATTAAAAGCAATATCAAAGTGGAGCTTAATAATTAAAATTGTAAATTTTAAATAGGTAAATATTAATTATTTATAAATGAAACGAGAAAAACCTTAATCGAAGTTATTTAATTAAGACGATGTCGTTGATCGTGTATGAGACGTTTTCAACCTCATTTTGTACCAGACTGCAATAAATGGCTAGGAAATGTCGCTCGCCTTGTCTTGTAAATTAATCTTGCCGTACTATCCTCTACAAATCAAGAGTACGGAGCCTTTGTTCATGGTCCGTAATATTAAACCATTTCGCATAGCATCTTATATCTTATAAGTCGTAAAAACTGACGAGCATACAATTAGGGTTTCACTTAATAGAAAATTCAGATCTATATGACAGTGTCAGTCATGTTTCGTTCCGTATGTACAAAATATTATAACCCGTGAGAAATGTTTCTCACATGCTACTTGAAAATTTTTTAAATTACAAAACAATTTATATGCAGTATTTGCAACTAACTAATTTAAGTCAATATTTTAATGGTGAATCTCTTCATATGATGTACCACAGTGTATTTATGTACAGGGCATGGACATTTACTATACATGAACTCAAATTATACAATAATACTAAAATATTTGAAATTCACTATCCCTTTTAGTACCAGGAGAAATTTTCATACATATTCTAGAAATGTCAGACAATTTTAAACAAAGATGCATGATTACATACAAAAATTATATTTCGGTCAATTTTTATCTAAAGTTCATACAATTTTTATACAATACTAAAAGTATGTTAGACGCTTCATTAGTAATAAAATCAAAAAGAAACTTTCCGAACGTGAATGAAGCAGCGATACATCGCTTCTTAGTACACGAAGGGTTGGTATATAATAATATTTAAAGTTTGAATAATACTGAACCTTTTACACTACATAAACTAGACGTATTGGTCTTTATACATATTACATAACGTTTTCACATACTTCCAGATTCCAACTTCTCTTTATCTTTCAGAAACATTTTCAAACAATTCAGAAACATTTTCCTCTATCCACTATCCCTAAATCGCAATCTATTTGACCTGTTAACTGTGGAACCTATTTTCGAAAATCTCTTACTGTACTCGGAATAAAATCAAACGATGATTGTCAAATGCAGGACAAACGCACTTACAATATATTCTAACGAAAAACTAAAGTAAAACGAAGAAGAATTACATATTTATCTGAAAAAATGAGTAATTGATTATCGAAAGAATTAGTGTCATTTCGACTTGCAAGATGTCGTGTATACTCACCGAACGCAGTTAACTGGTTAAAAAAGTAAGCCGCGTTAACGATCAACACTAAACCCATACCCAAAACTACTCAATTTCCCGACTCCCTTCAATGTTACATTCTGACCGGAGCACGAGCAGGAAAAACTGAAAGTGAAGTAAGAGCGAAGGTACCTACTGCAACGATTTCGGACGTGTAACTCGCGTCCAAGGGCAACGGAGAAAGAGAGAGTTGGCCGAGCGGGAGCGAAGGGGTCGACTACCTCGTGAAATAACAATTCGGTTTCGATCGCAAGGAGTCTGGAAATTTTCATCTCTGCCTCGAGGCGGGTGGGCCTGGTAGGAGAACCAGATCTACGTCGGTCGTAGACGGTACAGAAGCGAGAGGAAGGGAAGAACACGGTTAGAGAAACAGGGAGAGAAACAGGGAGACAGAGACAGAGGAATAGATAGAACGAGAGAAAGGGAGGTCCGAAGGTGGCGAGTCAAAGCGAGCCGAACGAGAGAGAAAGGAGCACACAGCGAGGAGAATCAGATCGTAGGAGGGTGTCGGCGCAGAGGTGGTAAAGAAGACAAGGGGATGAAACTGGCGAACCAGAAGGGGCGGGGAGGGTGGGAGAAGGCGGCAGGGGGTGCGCGATCAGCGGGAAGAAGAGAGCGAAAGGTTTAAAATAATAGTAGAACACAGAGGCTGAGTCGGTCGCGTGAGGAGAGTAAGGAGAGGGCTCCGCCCCGCAAAATATGGCGAGCTTCGCCCAGGACGTGATTGGGTGACGGGAGGACCTCAAGGCTCGCAAGCCAAGACATTGGTGCCCCCTTTTCGCCTATCTACCCCCCTTTTTAAACCACCCCCTAGGCACCCAACGGTACCCCCTTATCACATACAGTCTCCTGCGTTTCTCCGCCGCTTTATCTTCTTGTTCCTCTGCGTTCCCGGCGTTACCTGGCTCTCCCTCATCGCGCGCCGGATACGGCACGAAATTTTTGTCCGTTCTATCGGTCATTCTGTCCACTGGCTTTCCAATATACAGAGTGTCCCAGATTTCTTTTTTTTATAAATGTTGTCAGTATGTTTTGTAGGTTGAAGAGAGGAATGTATGAACGTTGGATGTCATTGGAAGCGTTGGAAAGTTGTGAGGATTTGTACACGAAATGAGCGGCGAAGAACGTAATTGCGTGAGCTATTGTATAGAGATGGATGAGTAGTGTTTGGGTTTGTTCGCTTTGAAAAGGAGTTCTAGGTGTGAAATAATATATGTGTTACATATAATGTATAATACATGAGTATAATATTAGGTTGATTAGTACGTTAACTTAAACTTCATTGAACGATGCGTCGCGTAATTTATTCTAGAGCTTTCTGTTTTAGTTTACTCGTCGGAAATATTTATTAGTGCATTATAATACAAAAGCTACATCGAAAAGTAAAACAGCAACACTTTTTGGCCAATTTAATATTTTCTAACTACTGTGTATGTATTCTTGATCTAATTCAATGGTATATCGTAATAACGCAAGCTTGTTACTGTTAATTTCGCGTATAGTTTCATTGTTATAATTTTTTAACGACGTTTCGAATAATATATTTACATGAAATTTTTTTCTTATTTTGACTTTAGGGATATTAACAATAATTCGCCGAAAAAATCTTGGGTACCATGTATATATACATTTCATTGCAGGATCATCGTCTCTCGGTACGACAATTTTGTTCCTGATTTGACAAACACGTTGCTCGTGATCGGGGTACAGTGTATCGGGTAACGCGAGTTTTAAGCGAAACGAACGTGTTATGGTTACTGTTTCCGAGAATTTGAACGATCCTCCGCGTACACCGCGAACATTGTTTAACGAGGATGAACGGATAAATGGAAAAAACGGGTTTCGGGTTTATAGGAAGATTTAAGCGGAGAGTACGAAATGAATGGTTTTATAAACGTTTAGACTATACGTTGGAAGGCTTTGTGATTCATTATTATCTACTGGATATCCGATTTTGTATTGAAATAATGAAGAGTAACTGCATTAAGAGACAGTTACAATCGTTAAACAATTGAAATTAGAGCAATTAATGTAATGTGGCTCGTTTTGCAGCGGTGTATAATAATCATAATTTTATACGTGCAGACTTTCTTTAATAATTGTAGGTAAATAATTATCTATGTATAGAAGTATGTTGAAATATAAATGTTTAATTGCATAGAGTAAGTAATGTATATTTTTCAATGAAAGTTTAATAGACATCCTCTTTGAGGAAACTAACATTAAAATTAGAAATACGTTTACTCGATGAAAGAAAAATTATTGAGTGTCTAAGTAGATGAGATAATGTATTGTAGCTTGGTATAATTTCATTTAGTTGACTTTTTTTAACTTCTTTGTATTTAGTATGTATTACAACGTAAAATGTCATTGAAAAAGTACAATATTATTCAGTTATTGCTTTAATAATTTTAAATGCCAAAACATGTTCTGTTCTCAACTTCCATTTTCTACAAGTTATCACCAACAAAAATTGAAAATTACTTAGTTCTTTAAAAATAGACATTATTTTACATTTGACTGTAAAAGCAAAGTAGAATTGTTTACAATTATTTTCGCTTACACATTAATCAACAGATATCAACATTTAATTCCTTCAAAATATTTTACACACATCTGTATATAATTCTTAAATATAACATCTCCCATGCAATTACTTTTAATACTCAAAACACATAATACACACATATATCTAAATATACAGATGCATCGTCTTTATTTCGACCTACAATAACGACCACTCTGTGCGTTACAATCGAATATACCGTAGCAAGATGCATTTCACATAATTTTCCAATTCGTCGTGCGTCAAGAGTATCTTGGCAACTATGGTATGGTAATCAGTTGCATATGCCATGGAATGTCCTTATCGAGTGTCTCGTCTACGCAGCCGAGGTCGATTCGATGTCCCTTTTGTATGCGGAAATCGTACATGGCGCGCGGGAGGCGAAATTCGGTTCAGGTTCGAGGTGGTCAGCAGAACGAGTTTCCGGTCTGGAGACCCGATAATCTCGGTTGCGCCATTCCACGCATGAAGTTGTCAATCAGGGTTGATGGTGTCCCGCTGGAACGTTCGTTGTCTGTCCGAGTCGTCCATGGATATATAGGAGGACCGGACACGGCACGACATCCGCAGTGTTCATGCGATCTATCTGATCGTCTTCCCGTTCACGGCTGGCAATGTGATCAGTCCACCGGTGCGCTATACCTTGATGTTGTATTAGCGATTGCCCTGCTCTATTAGACCATACTACTGCATTCATAAAAGTAACTTCCATACACGTGTATGCAAATAATTAGGAACAGAAAACTTTCTCGCGTGATCAGGAGAGATATTCCAACCTGCGATTTAGAGAGGATATTTAGAGATAATTAGATGGTGGAACACTAAAAATATCGGTTAAATTGACTTTTTGAAATTCTTTTATAGAAACTCTGAGAGTACACCTATTGAGATTTCTATTGATTTACAACTGTGTTTGAATATCGCTGAAACAATTTCATCGGTTTTTTTAGATAATTATGTTACCTTTTCAATAATTACAAAAAGGGGAATCAGGAATAGTTTATTTTGACATGTATGATAGCTGTTTACAATTTGTAAGTTATAAGATGATTGAACAATGGTAAAAGAAATAATATCGTAAAATTTATTGAAATCTTTGACGAAAATAAGTTCATTTCGATTCTAGTCTTTGCAAATTCATTTCTAAATAGATATGAAATTTGTATATATTTCCGCAGATTAATGATAATATAAAAAAATAATATATATGATAAGACTTGTTGCTTTTTATAAACCCTTAAGCACTGACTGGACCAATCTAATTCGAAATGAATATTTGACTTTATTTACATTTTTTTCTTTTATAAAAATATAATAATTAAAGCTGTATTTTTTTATTCAATTGATTTAGGGTTGATTAATTATAACATTAATTACGGCGGTCGCTGCCTCAGATTCCTCGTGTAGATATAGAAATAATTTTCAATGGACACTGCCTGTCGATATTTAGCTCGTACATCTTCCTTGTATAATACACAGTAAAAGCTAGTTCCAGTGAGGAGCAAGAGGAACTTAGCTGAACTGCCAGTTTGAAACACGACTAACGATGAGTTGAAGTCTGTAGAAACAGAATTAACATGCCGGCTTGATTTTTGTAATATTGATTTTACTGTTAACTTGTCTGCTTACATTTACTAATCTTTCATACGAGTAAGCTGCTTTTCGCTAAGAATATCGGCATGTATTAGATTTGTCTTCTTCATCATTTAGTTGACATTAAATAATTATAATTCTGTTTTTAATTTAGTAAAACTTTTAAGAAAAAGGTTTAGTTTCTCATTTACTACTACTTCAACAGATTGCTTTCAGAAATCCTGATTTTTTATAAAAACTTGCATACATAAATTATAAAAAAGCATGTAATAATAACTTTCTTTAAAATAATATCGCATTATATGTGTAAGTTAATCTTTATATTAATATGAATGTCCATTTTCTTGTTTCCTTTTAGTAATAAATCGCAACTGTTTTATTCACTTTAGAACAAGGCTATTAGATAAAGTATAAAATTTCATAGCTTTCTTCTAAAAATTGTTATATGTATCAGCTTTACTTAATAATAATTAGTGTGAAAATATTTTCAGATTAAAAATGCCTCAATGAAAATAATATTTGTAGCCATTATTACCCAACTGAAAGAAAGAATCTTTTGGGATAAAATAGTATATCTCAATAATAATATGTACTTTTACATGTAATAGAAAATTCAGTGTCCTAAATTTGTACCCAGAGACAGTATATTAATTGCGGACTTACCACATAAAAACTATTTTCTCCCACTATACTTCAGAAAAGTACATAAACAAATGATTTATCAATTAACATAAAATATTATATACATGAACACGAAAATGATTACTAATAATACAAATACCATAACATATCCAAAAAACAACGTTATACCAACAAGAATCAATGCTTTCCAACAGCCATGCAAGCAGTATCTCATTGTTAAAATATTGAAGCTCTAGAAAGCGGCGTTTCAAGGAAAGACATAAATAAATGGGTATTTCATTATGCTAGAATGTCGCCTTTTTAAAGCGTTTTAAATTTCTCGCGCGACAGTTTTTTTTCTAAGCCACTCAGAGAGGAGTGAACGAGTGAGAAAGGGGCGCCTCAGGTGCGTCCTGCATCGTCTCGACGATGTTACTGGAAAGCGTCTCGGGGGCGACGATATGAAATTTTCCCCTCTCCCTTTCGCCTTTATCTTCCCGTGAATCGTTGTTACACCGTCCCTTTTTTTCATTCAACCATCTTATCGATACGTAAAATGGACAAATAGGAAACGAGTTTCCGCTCGGAATGTTCGGTTCCTCCAACATTTACCCGTCTACGAAAGTTCCGCTTCATTTGCAATTAACACTTAACATGCAAATCATTGTATAATTCCCCTAAAACTTTACGGCAACGACAAAGGGGTTGTTCTCCTATTTTGTCTCGCGCCGCCCGAAGTTTTGATTATATTATCACATTCGCGGGACTTAAAGAAAGTTTGTCAAATATCGGTTCGAAAGTTATCAGCATGAGCTCAATAGAAAGGGGGAATGAATATAAACTTGAATTCGAGGCTTTCCAAGTGAATATCGCGGGGTACACGTAGGTGGAAGCCTCTTGTAAACAACGAGCGTGGTACTTTTAGTGGAGGAATTAATGAACTGTTCACTAATTCTAGAGATGCGTTTATGTGCGCGTATACTATTTGTCAAGCATATACTTTTATTTCTGATATTATTGTTATAGAAATTACTATATGAAATTATTTCACAGTGAGTTACTATTATTGAAACGTTATTCATAAATTTATAATTAATGTACAGCATTTATATTAACATATTGTCATTATGAAGTCATTTGCTTTCAATATATTTCGCAAACCTTTCTACCACACCTGGGAAAAAGTATTCGATTTAACGAACCAAACATCTGTCTCAATAATTATTCAATTATTAGATGTCGAAGACATTTTCAATAATGGTAAATGCAAATGAAATGAAAGTATTCGTCATGTACAAATAAATTATTAATACCAAACTGAATACGAAAATTAAACAGCGAGTCGAGGAAACATTCAATTGCCCCCAGACTTTAAGAATTTTAATTAAACATTTATTTAATTAATTTACATTATTTCTAAATGCAAATGAACATTATATTTTTTTATATTCGATAAGAAAAGAAGAGGTTTTATCATTTTAATGATGGATTTTTTCTTAATATCGCAGGTTTATCTTCTATGCTACTTTATGTAACATGATCTTTTATTTAAAAATGTAGTATTAATTATCCCACCAGTGACTACATTGGAGATTTTACTAGATTGAGTGTTATTGTCGAAAGTGGGAGTGACAGATATGAGAGAATAATAAGCTGTCACAGAGTTACCCTTAGATCTATGCTCACCGCAGTGTGCTACTAATTGTAAGTAATTAAGCAACTAGGGAGAACAGGGCTTGAGAGTAAAACTCTCAAGTTGACACGTAGCGTTAAACGCACAGCAAACGGAGTCGTTCATTGCTTAGGTCACGGTTCGGTCATGACAACCCCTTTTGTAAGTTTTCCTAGCTCTCCAACCTTTCGTCACTTTCTTCGACCATGATGTTATACCTACATCATTGTGAAATTTTGAAGTTTTCGGAACCGTGACACAGCATAACTGTTAAAGTAAATAAAAGAGTGGAACGAAATCAAATTTACGTAAACTGAAACAATTTCATTTCTTTCTGTTTTCTTTAAAATAGGTTCAAAATAAAATATTGAAATATTAATTAGGCACAGAATTGAAATTGGAAATTGAAAAACATCAGGGGTGAAAAGATGTATATATATAATCCAACCCTTAAAAAATGATTTATTGTACATCAGCCTGGGAAGAAGATGTTGAATAAAATTTTAATTAATCCATTTTGTAATTACTATAGTTGTTTTTCGAAGTGTTTCTTCAGTTACTGTTTTTAGTGGCACGGTAACAACCACCTTCGGTTTATATAACCGTAGTAAAGCAAAAACAATTTTAATTAAATTTATATCATGTGAATCGTTATATCAATTTCATTGTATAGTTCATTCCTTACAGTCCTTTTTTTTCAAATGCTTTAATTATATATATTATATTTGTATATATTATATTTGCTTTAATTGTATATGATATAACTACAATGCAGAGTATATTAGACATTGCATTAAATAACATTATGTAACATTTATAAATAATTTAATGTAATGTGTTATTAATCAATTTCACTTTATTGCATAGCATTTTACAAATATTTTACGTAATCGTGTTTAAAATAGTTTTCACATAGTACTATTTACTTTAATAATGAATATCATAGTACTATTTTCTTCATTTCGTTTTACTAGCGATTAAGACTGTAATAAAAACCTTTTTCTTCTTATTATTAACATTGAAGCGTAACATTCTAAAGTCCATTGCTACAAGGGTTTATCGAGCAGAAAGAATTAAAGTACCAACCAAACAAGATTAAGAAGACGAAGGCATGAGATTACAGAGTCACGTAATCCTGCTGGTATTGAAGTAGGCGTAACTTTTCGCAACGAGGAAGCACTCAAGTTACATCTCCTTCACAACAATCATGGAGATGATACTGAAGAAGAAAAGTTTGTAGTATAAAGGGATAAGCATACAGCATTAATCCGAAATAACTAACCACGCGAATATCTTTTGTCGTAGCTGAATGGACAATTAATCCTTTGCAAACAAGTACCTGTCACGTACATATGCAGTCAATAGGAAAAAGTTCAAAGTCCAAAAAGATTTTAAAACGATCTTTGACTGTATCTACGTAGTCACTCGTACAATCTTTGATTTTTATTTCTTTTTCTCTATCTATTGTATACTTTTGATTATATATCTACAAACAGTATAATAATAATGAGAGTAATGAAATGTCTTTTGTTTTAATAATGTTGTTTTCTTACAACATAATATAAGGGGCTTATATTAACGGTGGTAACTTCAGGGTGAAAACACCCCTTCAAGTTCTGAGCTTGAAATCCTACGCTCAAATAATTTACAATTTAGAAGCCGAGAAAAATATTCAGTGGAGAAGTTACTTAAGCTTGTATGAGGAATAAACGATTGAGATAAATTTTGGGAAAATCCAACATGACATTATATCTAAAGTTACTTCTTCAAGCACTCTTCTATAGTATCAAACACGTTAATATATAATTATATATCAATGAATTTAACATACAGAATAATATTTCTCAAAGCATTCATTAATATTTTCGCCATTACCAAAGAACGATTAATTACAATAATTCCACAGAAGCATGAAACATAAATTTCTATTCGAACGCAATATCCTTGGAATATCATTTAATTTATTCGACTTATTTTGATGAACAACCCGTTGGAAAACTTCGTGCCCATTCTGTCTCTCTTACGCATGCATTACGTACAGTTTACATAGACGTAGGCCGTAGTGAAAGCGGCTACTTTCTACACGATGAAATGTTAAAGCCAACTGAAGCGTTGGACCCCATGAATAACAAATGCACAATCTCTAGTCTCTACTGGCACCTTGGCCCCTTACTTGGCGACGGCCTGAGAAGTTTTCCACCCTCTCCGGCGAACCTGGAAAACTTTTAACTGGATACATTACCTGCTTGACTACCGCCGGCTTTCCTTTTTTATCATGGGGGAGGCTTTTAAACTCCTACGGTAGCTCGGTGCAGCCGCCGTTATTAGAGATTTCATGGTGAAACCAGGGGAAAATAATGAATAATTGTCGTGACGGTCGTCGTTAGGGCTTTTGTTCCAACCAGCTGTAATTCTTCGATTCCCCCCGATGCTCGATTTGTAAAACGTTTTCATTCAATTATTACAGTCCTGGCGATCGCGCCGGAAGTTTCTCGGTGAACATTACAAGCCATAATGATATTTCATTTCTCGTGCATTTCATATCGCTGGCCTATTTTAAACGCGTTCTTTCACGAGTGAAACACGATAATAATGAATCCGTGTTATCTTGTGTTCTAAACCATTTTTTTTAATGGTTGTTAGAATCTGAAAAAGTGTGTTCCTTGTGTAATGCATGAAACAATTTTTAAATTTGAAACATTGAATTCGTTGCGTGTTGTATTATTGAGGATAGTGTATGAGTAAATTTATGATAATAATAATGTTTGTATTGATTTTTTTCTTGTATTTTGAAAATTGTAACGGGTACGAACAAAGTGCTGGAATGAAATATTTAATGGTATTTCGTGTTCTGTTAAATAAAAAAATTACCACGCCATTTTAGTTTAAAGAATATTTTATAGTCTCATAGAGATGAAAAGCTTGTGATGTTTCTATGTTAGCAATTTTCATACTTATTTTACATTTTCGGATTGACAGGAAAATAGGAAAGTACGAGTTGACATTTAATGGGCGTTGTCGCCTAAAAATACAAGCAGTAGCTAAAAAATGCCTGATACTCTTTTTAACATCTACCGCTAACCTGTGATGTATAAAAGCACGGAATTTTCTGAACTCCAACATTCACTTCGTGTATTTAAAAATAATCCATTCTGTTATAAAAGTTAATTAACTTCAGTTATAAATAGTCTTGATATGTAAATTTTGAAATTAAATTCTATTATGTAAATCCACAATTGTTAATAACTACAAATTCTTAAATATTTAGGCAATTTACTAATATTTCGTTGGATATTGCCTTCTAAACGTTGCGAGTAAAGAATTAATCAATCGAATAAATGACTGAAGTTCAATAAATAATTTAATATTACACGTGTTACAGAGTTTTATTTTTATTGCATTAAATTCTGTACGCATCAATACATTTGTATGAACATTACTTACCATATTACTGAACAGTTCCAGGCAAACAACAAAGAAAAATGCATTACATAGATTAATGAGAACGAAATCAGTAAATAAGAAGAAATATGGAATTGAAGTTTACGAAACATTGAATTACCTTTTGTACGCATGCCAGTTACGAATGATGGAAGTCTCGTTGCTTTAAGATGGACGTTGCAATTAATAAGTTAAACAAGATGAATAATCTCATTCTTTCCGGAGTCAGTAAAGCCAGTTTTCAACTGTTTCTGTAAAAGCGTTATTTCTCATCAGTACTTGCCAACTTTCTTCCAGTGAATGCGTTTTCCCAGGATACTTATACGAAGTTTTATATAAATGAATAAAATTATTCCTTTATGGAAGTTAAATTACTTTACAAAAGTTTCTTCTAAAAGGGAATTTACAATAGATAAGTGGAAGCGTAGCCCTCTATTTGCATTTAATCCCGGTTCATGGTTTGAGGACCATAACTTCCCATGTACCACTGTGTAAATTTATGAAATTTCCGCGTACGGTCGTTCATCTGCCAACATTTACATTGTCGCGAATTTTACGCAGGAAATATAAAATTAAATTATTGCGTTATGTACTGCATTGGATATAATACAAACAGATAAAAAGTCCTTTCAAAGAACATTCACAGAAGTAACTTTCTTACATTCCATTGACAATATTTGTACAAGCCAAAAAATGTTTTAAACGTTTTTCCAATAAAATTGATCGTAACAGGAAAATACTTCTCACGATTCAATTTCAATATTGTTCATTCATGTGAAACGTTATTTATTTGAAACAAACAACAGTTTATTTCGGAATTTATTACAAACAATTTTTTAATTAATACATGAAAGCACTACAAATATTTACACAATCAATGAAACATTGTTTTCAATAATGTATAATTTTCAACCATTAGTGACAATGAAATATTTTCTCCTTAATATTAACGATTAGTACAATATTTTTAAAATAAGTTAATTAATTTTACAGAAAACATTGCTTATTATCACGATTAATATCCCGTGCACTTGTTTTCTGCAACCTCCATTTCCACAATTTTTCATTTTATTTCCATTACTTTCAATCTAATGATTAATTTCAGAACGCGCTGCTACGCAAACGGTATTATGCCGCCTAAATAAAGATCGTCACATCATTTAGGTTACGCTATTCCTTCCGCGCCGCTTTGAAGATGTGCTCTTCTGCCAACAATGCAATTCACGTAATTCTATCCAACAAAGGGCGTTAATGCGCGGCTTTAATCAGCAGAGAAGCTATTACGATTAACGTTGGAAATGTATTTATCACGACAAGGAGGCACCGAGAGGGTCCAGGGCCAGGGGGAAGAGGAGAGAGATTATATTTTTATGTACCGAGGCAAATGAATCTCCCTGATTATGAGTTGCGAATCCTACCTGGCCGACCGTGGCTGCCTCTTGCCGCTGCTTTCCCCCCTTCCTCTGTCCTCTCTGCTCCCCTTACCACCATCTAAGAACTCAAGCAAATATTGGTTTTGTCTAGTGGCCCTGCGATTTGCATAATTAAATCTTGAGGGCGAAAGAGAAGGAGGGAAGGAGAAAAAGAGAGAGAGAAATCAAGAGAGAGGGAGTGAGGATGATAGAATGAAGAGGAAAAGGGCCAGGGAACGAGGCGCTAAACTCATGACCGGTTGCTAGATGCAAAAATAGGAATGATTAAAGCTCGGCCAGCTTATTTACTGGGATCTCTGAGTACGATCCTGGCCTCGCAATAGTACGGAAATTTATTAACAGACGCCGACTTTATACACATCGTGACGAGAACTCCAGTTTTTCTAAACGTTTCCTGAAAAGACTCGACCTCATGAAGCATCCCTTCTATGATTAGATAATGTACAGATGCTTTCTAGTGAAGTATCTACGTGATATATTCATAATAGCCTGCTAAAAGAATTTACTAAATGTCGTTACAGCATAAATTGTTCGTAGGATTTTATAGGAGTTAAAAGAGTGGTTAGATTAATGAGGCTTTTACTGGTTTCATGGAATGCCAGGTTTAGAGGCGTACCTTCGTGGAATTACTTTGATTTGTTAAGTTAGTTAATGAAAATTTATCGATGCCAGATGCTTGATGATGTTTACAGTTTATTGATGCCTTTCAATAAAACACAATAAACAGTAAAAATTGTTAGCTCTTTGTGTGTTAAATATGTTGGTGTGTGGGGACTTAAAAATCTTTCTAATATGTTTATCGATATAAAACAGTTGAGGGAATTTTTCTGAATTAATAAGACAATAATATTGTTCTTAGATTGGTGTACTATTACGTATCTACCATCAATGATGCTAAGTCATTTAAACATCTCTTTAAAGAATTTTCTGTAAACTACAAAAGAATTTTGTAAATTGTGTAAAATTATAATATAAGATAAATATTGGATAAATAAGTCTAAGTAATTCGAATAATCCTCACTCCGAGTGAAATGCACGTTCTGTTGAATTTAGTCCCATGAATTTGCTTAAATACTAATAACAAACATCTAATAAATAAAGACAGGTGTCTCGATACAACTGGTGCATGTACGTTATACTTACATCTGCTACCATTATTCTCTTTCGTAACTCAGCCGGATTTGCTTACTGTGGCCGCTTCCTGCGCACCATAAAATTTATTGCCAACTACCTGCCTGGCTGGTAGGCACATAAGAACCGCGGAGCGCCATGTAATTAGCAACCTCGAAATCTCGACACTTTACGCCATCTACGGATCTTAATTACGCTCGCACGTGCCACGGACGAGCACTATTTTTCTATAATTACATAGGGATACTTACGTAATATATTACCTGAATCTCTTATACTTTCGCATTGCATCGGAAGTGCTAAAAGCACGTTGATGTGCTAATGTTCATCCTTTCGTGTTATTTTTGTTCCTCCTGAAGATAATTCTTTATACCGGTGGTAATATACGACTTCGCGTAATCCACGAATTTAAAAACGAATAACGTTTTACAATCTTTCGTAAAAATATATAAATGAAATGATACGCTTAAAAAGAATTCCTTTACGTAAAGGAATATGAATTAATTGTTATCACAAAATATTTTGTCGAAATTTACATTTATACAATAAAATTTGTATGACAAACTTCTTGTTTTTTGAATGCAATTTGTTATTCTAAGAGATACATCTTTCTTTAAATATTGATCTCCATATTCATGTTATGTGGCAAAAAATATATTAATACAATATTATTAATGCATATGTTTGTACATTATGATTAAAACATATAATTAAATATATTTGAATAAAATGTCTAATAATATGTTGATATAAACAAAGTATAAATTTATAATTATTAATATAGAAAAAGATTTAAACCTAATAACTATCAGTATTATAAGATTATAGTTCAAATTTATACATTCGAACAATATATTTATATTTAATTCGAAATTGTATAGTTACCAATTTCATAAACAATTGATTAATATCCACAATAATTGTGCGGTCTACAGTTATATTAAATAACAGCATTGATTGCAGCAATTTATAGACAAAAGAAGTATATTTCAGAACGTCCTGATGATGTGTAAAACAATGCTGGGTGTAGATACTTGAATGGAAGCATTGTTTAGTAGGTAGGAACATGATGAGTGATGATACATACTACCCTAAAATTGCTACTCGAAGAGAAGGACACCCGGGCATCGCAGCATGTTCCCCTTCAGGTTTTGCGGATGATAGATATTGTGAATGACGCTGATAGCACGCAGTAATTGTTACATCGCATGTCTGATCGCGGAAAACTGTGGAACGAGCAAGTGGAAGAGAAGTGAATTGTCTACGATTGATTTATTGCCACTGAAATCTATGTAAAACATGTTTTCACATTTTTAGATGTTCTAAAAGACTAAAGTGGCAATCCGTTAAATTTGTACCATTTTATTTATAACACGAATACATAAAAATCATTTTTGTTTTATATGATACGGATAAACATTTAAAATGTAATATTTTTGTGATTATGAAAGAGGAATTTAACGTTAAAAACCTGAAAATTAAACTGATCGTGGTTTTTATTGGAAATCTGTTAATGTGTCTGACCTTAACTTGAATTTTATACTTCTTATGATACATGAAGGTGTCAATATTACGAAATAATGTGTTATGCATTTTACATACTACTTTTGTACATGTTTAGAGTAATCCACTGTCCAGGTTTTTCATTTGTTTTCCTTCTGTGCGTTTAATGGATTTATTAACATATTTATTAACGTAAACATTCTGTGGAAATAATTTTAAATCATTGATCTATAATTTGTTTCGTGGCTACATTTGTATAAGTTATTTTATCGTTAATCTTTACTCAAAAAGAAAACAATTACGTTCAGTTTTTGACATTTTCTCAACCATCAATTTATTGAATTTAACATCTCACTTATAGGAGAATGGCTCTGAACTAGATGTGAGCAAAATGAACACAATTTTTTTCTTTTAATAAACTTAACAAAATATATACTCAATTCTGTGTTTACAAAGTAGATATATTTCATAATGTAAAAAAAGATTCGTACAAAAAATATACTGTATCCATAAGAAAATAGAAATTGGTTCCAGACATAAAAAATCAGTGAAATAATAATAATAGGTAACTGATCAATCAAACCCAATCATGACAAAAAAATCTTTTTCCAATTCGTGTTAAATCGAAACAAATCATGCGAAAAAAATTGGATATGTAACGAAAATCACGTAGACGACACAAAGTGTCAAATACCATTCCTGAGCGAAGACCGATGACTGATCAGTTGCAAGGATTCGCGCGACTCGAACAAGATAAGAACGAAGAAGAGAGAAATGGAAAAGGTAGCAGACGAAGAAATGGCGTGAACGCAGGAAAACTCGGAGAAAGTGACTAAGTGAGCAATAAATCTAGAGGTACGCGCCCGGAAGTTCGCGGAGGCCTGATTGCCGAATGTGTGCGAAGGTTAACCAGGTCCGGGCGAAACTTTCGGAAAGAAGTTGGAAAACAAGAAACAGTACAGGGAAAGTTACGAAAAGATATTTACTTAGAAAAACTGGGGAAGATATAGAGAAAGCATCGGAAAACGTAACCAGCTGAGGCTCACGCATGCCAGATGTGAACGAATCTTAGACTTCCGTTGGCAATATGGTTTTTTTTTCCCAACTTGGCTAGCCATATGGACCTTTTATGATCGGGCGTAATTTTTCATCGCTGTGAGGTTTGTAAAAATATGAAAAGTTTTAAATACTTACTGTATGCCTCAATTTAATATACAAATAATATTTTAGCTAAATACGCATGTCATTTTATAATAAAAATTAAACATCGTGGTGACGTCGCGAAGAGAAGCTACGTGAAGTTTAAATGTACAGAACGATCACAAAAATAAGTAAATGTGAAATTGAAGTGCGTGAAAGTGAAAAGTAGAAGAAGAAGGTATTGAAGGAATAAACGTAAAAAATGTGTATGCAAATATATAGTGATAATCTGAATTACTACATTTAAAACTGGAAGTTTCGGAATTTCATTTTCCTTGGAATTATTTTGACCATATAAGGTTTTTCGATTTTATGCATATTATTATGAAATGGTATTTTTAGTAACTATTTTATTCAATTCTTATATGCAATTCTTTTTTTCATTAGTTTCATATGGAATGTTAATGTCATAACTATTTTTTAGTGAAGTGTTGAATCCAGAAACATTCAAAATAATTGTATTCAGAATCTGACTACATCACACTTAAATTTCACTTATTCCAATTAAAAATGTTTCAAAGTGCTTTCACGTTATTTTGAATTAGAAACAAGTATATAAAACAATTTATTTGATATCTTACCACAGTGTGACATATGTAGAAATTGAATTTTATTAAAATTTTCTGATCGCCATAATAACATGTAATGGATACAGCGTTTCTATAAGTGTATTAGAGTCACGTGTCTTAACATGAAATGCTAAGTTCGCACATTCATTCATAGTCCTCCTATTAAAAGAATTCAACTTTCCTCGTTAAATAAATAACCTCAAAGTTTTGACCGGTAATTTATCTGTACACCGCACCGAACATTAATTCGCCCAGCGAAATCCTCTGATTTGCGTCGCTGTAAAATATTTCTAAACCCTTGCCCATACTGTAATCCATTATCGCTCAAAAACTTATTCGCGGTGCGCAAAACGGAACCAGGATTGCCGACAATTAAAGCTGAAACCCGGCCGATAAGGCGGTGGTTTACAGTCCACGTGCGTGCGTATCAACTTAATTTCCTCAAAGCAAGGAAGTTGTTCGTCGCATGCAAGCACCGCTTCTAAACAGCCAGTAAAATTCCGCTGAAATCGCATTGAAACTGCTAATTCGCACTAATTTCGTCGGGAAAATAGAGAACGAAGTTCGTTTTATCATCGATTCAACTTGTAACTTTTCCACCGATGGGGTGGGGGTAGGTTAGCTACATATTCCATTTAATCTCCTTCCCCCGATAGCGTACGATTCGCGTTGAAACTGTATTGGCAGTCTTTATCCCTGTCTCTGTTTGCCATACCTTTTAACACATTCGTTGTCGACTTATCTGACTAGGTAGATACCTGGTACCGAAGCCTTTTAGTTAGATAATAAACTTCTGAGTGTAGTGGAACCTTGATTATCCGATTTAATTACAAGATTTACAACCCAGATATATAGAGATTAGAAAAAAGATTCTTCAAAGGATTTTTGCAGAATTTGATCACATATGTCATAAGGTATAATCTGAGGATTTGGATTATTGAGGTTATATGACTAAGAATCTGATCGATCTAGATCGCGAAAAATACTCGGTTAATCCCTTGTCCTATGATTTCTTTGATAACTACGCTAAAATAATTTTGATATTAATAATTTGCCAAAAAACAAAGAAGAATTCTCTATTCATCAATATCCACCTTTATTTTAGAACATAATTAATGTAATAGAATAATAATAATAGAATAGTAATTGATATAATAATATTCAACTTGAACTCAGAATAATTCAACGATATTTAATTTTTGTAACATGCGTTTGAGGATATTTTCACGAGTCTGGCTCGATATTGTATTGTGGTTAATTAAGGTTCTACTATTAATACAGTAATGGACTATAATAAAAAAAACCATGGGTTCGTTCTCAGTGCCACTGATTGCGAGTGCTAGATTTCCTCGTCAGAGTTGATGGAACAGATCGGCCACGTTAGTAGTGAAAGGATTAACAGTGTTAAGGGACACAAAGGATATAAAAGTTTTGTTTTTCTTTCTTCCTCCTGTTCGTCTCACCTTTTTAGATCTCGTTCCGGGAGCATTTATAAAAGGATTTAATACGTTCGTGGGGGAGAGGTGAAAGTGGAACAGCGGAGGATGGATACCACAGGGGAACAGTGAGGTTAGATTAAACTCGTGTAGGAACAGCGCCTCCCGGGATGGCTGGGGCTTAAACAGTTTTAATCTATGCCTAGGAACCTCACGTGAAAACAAATCGCGACCTTATCACCACCTGTGAAGTAGATAACAACTTTTCTCCCCGCTACGCCGCCAACCCCTTTTATTCCTTGATTCTCCTCTATCGTATCTAGGTCTGCCTCTATTTTTCCTCTTCCTGTCTTTCTCCCTCGTCCATTCCCACCGGTCCCATCTCACTCGCGTTTCACTGCCACGACTTCGTTCGCTCCACACATTTGTCCCTCTTCCAACGATTTCACCTCCCGCCACTCTAGTCGTATTTTTTTCTTCTTTTAATTCCTTCTTCGCTTTTGCTTTGTTGGTTTTCGTCCACCTCCACTTCAACCCATTTTCTCGTCGTTCCCCCCTCCCCCACGATTCTATCTTTTGTGGCCGACCTCCCTTGACCTCCTCTCCCTTTCTTCCTAGCCGCTGTCCTTGTCTCTCGGTTGCTCGCATGAACTCCGAACGAACGACCATACGGCGCGCGGCCGACGGATGCGCCGATTAAACTTTCGAAAACTGTTTGCATGAATAGCCAAGCGTTTCCCGCACGTGTGCCGTTGCTGAGTACTGACAATTAACACGCTGGAAATAGAGAAACTGGACTAGCGACAGTCTCCTTTTCACGATACGTTCCGCGGATGGAAACGGCGCGCCGTTTCATCGTGCGTGCACGCGTGCCTTCAACCCTTTGCTGACGAGAGTTTTTCGAACCTCCATCTTTTTTCCGTGGAAAATTCAAGTAAAAAATAAAGCCGCATGTTAATATATCGTTATTTAAATAATTAAATTATTCATGTGCAGCTTTCGATTTGACACCTCAGAGCTCAGAGTCGAAATTAGCCCCTTGTCTTATGATTTATTTCTCAATTATGATGGATATAACTGTTTTATCGTTAATAATTTACTAGGGTAAGAACAAATATTGATGCTTATTCTACGTCTACGTTTACAATAAATAACACTTAGATGTATCAAATTCAGTTTAAAATTTTCATCACATCCCTGACACGGTATTGTAAGCAAAGGAGTTAAGTTTAAACATGTTTTATTTGAGTTTTATATGACAAATTGTCTGTTTGGATATTTTCTAAATTAAACTTTCAAATGGTAGAATTTCATTCCACACTTTTACTCATTCTTTCATTTAAAATTCATTAATTACAGAAACACCGTTAGATCAATATTTCACTAGTCATTATGTAAATACTTTGAATGAAAATATATTCCAAGTATAATGAGAGAATAATTGCTAAAAAAGACTCTTTTATTCGTGTTCTCGAATATTCTTTTGCCAAGGATAGTACAGGGTTTAATGCCGCATACGAACGCAAGCGGTGGATATAGAGATTACGAATGATCACTGACCGCGGGAATATTTTTTAAGGATATTGGACGCAGCTCCGTTACGTACTTCTACGGATTGGCCATAAAATAGCATAGAAACTGAGGCCTTAATAAAACGGCAACCCCATACTTTCCCGCCAAACGTGATTTTCCTTGCCCCTCGGCAAGAATATTGGCGAAACTGGTGGTGGAAGGAACCGTAGGATCCCGTTCCGTGCTCGTGAAAAGACCAAAGACGAGGTTAGATAGGCAGACAGACCGTAAATAGTTTCCCGGGCGCGGATTTTGTTGGCGCCAATCTGCTATGGGCGAAGGAGAATGAGCGGGCAAAATGAATTAACCGTTACCTACAAATCACGACACAAGGAATTCAACGGATGAAATTCTCCCGGCTGTTCTTGTGTATCTAAATGAAACAACGCCGGGAGAAGGGGGTGAAGGGGGTCGCTCGCAGTTTACGCAAATGAGACAATCGCGATTCAGTGGAACTCGTTTGAAAGATTAAAATTGAGAAAAAGGGAGATTCTTATCTTCGTCTTATTGTTTTACGCGGCTGCGTCTACCGGCGTTTACCGTTTTTCAGCGTTTCAAAACGAATAAGGCGAACGCAGAACGATATTACATGTCCACCGCGTTCAAGATCGTTGTCGAAAATTAATTTCTTTTGAACGGTCATTGCCCGACTGCGATTTCTATGTATGGCAGACGAGTATGCGGAATGGATTTTTATTTTTAACGAAGAAGAATCGTTTAGAGGAAACGTAAACGTGTAAATCTGCTTTTATGAACTGCAAAAATATGAATTCTTTATGGAAGTGATTAAAAATTTAGGAAACTTCGGTTGAATATGAAATGTATTTAAATTTTTTAAATTCTCGTTATCTTAGTGAAAAATTACCACTGCTATTTGTTTTAAGGCAGGACATGTAATTCAGTTTCATTCTGTTTCGTTGTGTAATTAATCTTTACTTTAGATTGCTCCGTTTATGAACAGGAAAATATTTTGTTATTTAATACTGTTTGTCTTATTGTAGATATTAAAGCGAATATTGTTGAAAACAGTCCATACAATGAAACCGTACAATAAAAAATGAAAATGTTCTACTCTTATGACATTCTACTCCATCTGAAACAAACCCAATACTGAAATTTCTCAAAACAGTTTTCTTCATTATTATATATTTCAATACCGTAAGTTATCACATTCCGTTAAAACTACTTAAATTCCAATGAAATGGTACATAGAAGACACACAGAAGAAACCATTATGCGATCAAACCATGGAATTAAGGAAAGAACAAAACAAACGTGTCCGTCTCTAATAGATGTTCCGCTCATTTCAATCCACTTCCTGAATCCTCCGACTTATAACTCCACCAGCACTTTAATTTTCGAAAGTAGCGATCTATCGTTTCCCGCTTCTCGCTTAATGTGCTCGGCTAAAGGAAATCGAGAGATAAAACCATCGACCAAACACGTCGATATCTTTTCTCCGACGATGTCCGCATCGGAGTCCATCCGCGGTCGAAACTTCTTTCTGTCGGTGTATCCTAGAGGAGTCGAGCGACTTATTCGCCCGACGAGGCTGGCGAATTAGCCAATAAATCGAGGCTGAAAGGGGAAATTCATTAACCTGCGACGATAAATAACAGAGCGAACTGCCGCGAATGGCTCTCTCGAAACAATAGTTATAGTATATTTATGCAAAGTTTCCACGTGCACAGGTGGACGGGTGAGGGTGTAAGGACAGGGCCGGTTAGGTTGAGGGAGCAGAGGGAGTCCCGGGCAACTGAGGACGAGGCAGAAAGGTAGAATGGGAGCCATTGTGTTTCCATCGTGCTATTATAAAGCTCAGTCTCTCCCTCAGGGTATACGGAGCACCGCGGTGATCCCGTTCTCTCTTTCTTTCCTTTCGCCTAGCTGTGTTATTACAGCGACGGTTATGCGTGCGTACAATGCTACGGAATTGAAATAAAGGGGAAGAGGCGCGAGACAGGTAAAAACGAGAGGAATCGACGACGACAACCTTCACGCGAGGAAGACATAGGTCTGTAAATGCTAGAGGTGTGCTGGAACCCGAAAATATCGGGCTAGGTCGGATTCCCGAGGTTTTTGGAATTGTGAAGAATAGAATGTGAAATGAAAATAATAAATAAATATTTTATCACATTTTATTTTGTTTAATATTATTTTTTTACTGAAATTTAGTAGTGAATTCACACTACGCCACGAACTATGATGAATTCTTGGTCATCGGTAATAGTGAACTGATTATTGCAGAGAGTTCGTTTTTGAACATTTTTAGAATTGTTGCTTTGATGTTGTTGAAATTATTCAATTGTGAAGGTAGTACAAAATGTGGTAATGTTTGGGGATGCGTTTATTAAAAAGTAGAGATGCTGGGTTTTAAAGTGAAGAAAATTTGTTCCTCGAAATCAGGCTTTTCAAATGAAAAAAGAGTTCAAATATTTTCTCGCTTTCAAAAGTATATTGTTAATTTCCTATTCATCAGAAAAAGGAACAAGTAAAATGAAATAATATCATATTCAACAATACTACCATTAACCCTTTGTACTCGAACCTTTTTTTCATTAACATAACTAGTAACACAACACAATTTTAATAGAAAAAGCATATTAACATATAAATAAAAGATACGCGCATAAAAAGAAAAGTCATAGTTGTATTTCACTGTCTTTTATCGACTATAGATACACATATTATAATATATTTAATGGCAAAATTTTACAGTTAGTAATAATGAATTTTAAATCGCACTGCTCCAGAGCTCTCCAGTTCAAAGAGTTAATATAACATTTTACTACGGTCTACGCAATCGTTGCTCCTGGAAAATAATACCGCCACGAAAATCGCAAAATTAAAATAACCCCAATAAATATTAATACAAATTTCTCAGCTGCCAATGAGAGTCCTGTTAAGATTCAAATGAACTTCATAATGTTAGATAATTATCCAAAAACTCAATCGTTACAACATAGAAAATGAACGGTCAGCGAGGAAACAACGAGGTTACACGGCAGGTCGATTTTGTTCGGCAGTAAGGTGATGTCCGGTGGAGAAATTCTGAAGTGTTCGCGCGGGTACCGCGCCGATCCGCTCCCGCCGCGTCAAGTTTCCAAATTTCCGGCAGTTACAAGATATACGGCGGAGGAGCGCGCCAGCACAAGAAAGAGAGAGGAACAGCGAGTCAAGATCAAAAGGAACAAGTTTCTGTTTGACTCCCGGACTGCCAGTCCTTTCACACTTTTCCGTCCCGCTACCCCGTAACTCGGCGGTTCTCCTTTTTGCGCCAGTGCGCCAGGATATTCCCCTGTCTTCGTCTCAGGAACATTCGTCCCGGACCCTTCCCCACCGCTTCCGTCTTTCTTGTTCGCCTAACTTACATTCCCTTGGCTGCTGTGCCCGTCCCGCGTTTCCAGCAGGGTGTTAACGGTCTATTTCGACTTGGATCTACGAGAAATTAGTCGAAACTCCCTTAGGACAGCCAGCAGCTTGGGAAGGATTCCCTCCTGCACACACTGATTTCCTCCGGACCAGCCGGGATCGGAACGGAACGAACCGACAATGTAGATAAGGTTTCCTTCAGTCCCCGTGACAGTAAATTAAGCTTGGAAAATGTAACGAATTCGTTCTGAAGTGATCGTAATATCTTTTAGACGTTTAGAACTTTTCGTGGAAGATAAATGGATTTCTAGAAGAAAGGCCTATGTTATGTTTTCTAAATACTGGGCAATGGACAAATAAATTGTGATTACTGTAGCGACTAGGTAGACGGCTGGTGTAACATGGGGCAAATTGGAAAATGAGAATAATATGCAGTGGTTAAAAAATAATTTATTAGTTCTTATAAATAGAAAATTGAGGAAAGTCCCTTTTTTGTCTATGTTAATGGACAATACATTTTTGTATAGAATCAGCAAATTATTAGGTTTTAGTATGTCTGATATTTGGAGTAATAAGTTCCTTTTCATTACCTTTTTACTTTCATCTCTTTTACAAGAAGCAATTTTTAATAAATTTGTAACGAAGGCCTCTTTTTCGTAACATCTATTTATATCATCATGAACTTAAACAAATGATTTTTAGCAAACAGGTTTTAAAGAAATAGAATCGTTTAAATATTTGAGTTTGATGACGTTTGATCACATTTAATTTAAGTGTTTAATTAAAACATAATTAATGTAGGTGCATGTTGCATAGGTGCATTGTACAACTTAAATTGAATTAAAATCAGATTTAATTGAAGCCTCTATTCAAATGAAATGTAGAAAATTGTTATAGTTATATTATATAAACTAGATAGAAAATATATTCCATACTTATAATGAGTGTTTTTTTACTCTTTTAATAGTTGTATGCACACTATACTCTTCTTCTGATAGCAATAAATATGTGAGTTGCAATGTTCAATACGCTGCGCAGCTGCAGGTTCTGTATATTGTTTCAAAAACCTTCAATCAGGCTTTTCGGAACTTCAGAGCACCTCAAATATTATTCAAATCTTCCAGGTATTGGAGACCTTAGAAGTTTCGAAAACTTTGAAACTCTTAAAAGTTTCGAAAGTCACGGGAGTCTTGAAAATTGAAAAAAAATTTTAAATATTATATTTGTTTCTTATAACATACGTTCGTGCATTTTTTATTGTAAAATGATCTTATTCACTGTCAAACATTTCTTCTTCTGGTACCCATCATATTTAAGATAGATGAATACGTCTTTATTAACCTTTAGTAGAAATAAAATTGTCGTATTAATATGTTAGTTCAAATAATACACAATTTGAATTAAATAATACTGTTCTCTCAGTTTTACCAAGCAGATTGTTTTCATAATTACAAAATTATGAAATAATTTGTGAGATTAAAAATTTTGAGAATTACACAAGTTTTTTTGAATTTTCGCAAAGGATTAAAATATTCGATAGATGTTCCTATCATTATTATATGTACACCGGAAATCCAAGTACAATTCTTATATTCTTAATATAACTAATTTGTCGCGGATATTTTCATTCATGTAGCAGTTATTGTTAATGTTGTTAATTTAATAACAGTTCATTAAACTAAAAATAGAATACAGTTAAAATTCGTTCTCAAACATTAAATTAGTATGTATATTTAGAAAAATTACAAAGCTCTGTTTCCTATGGGCGGCTACCTTATACCGGAAATGTTTTTATTAACTTGACGGAAATGTTTAGCAAAGTCAAGAAGTTTCGTTCATAAGTTTGCGATCATAACAACCCGACCAACGAATTCTATTAGTGTGCTAAAATGCTTGTCTTGAAACCGTTTAATTAGAAGCCTGACGAATAATATAGTCAATTGGAGAAGAAACTTTGTAAGTACAATGGAATATGAAATGCAAGTACTCGCAACGTCGCTATGTATATTCAGCATTTAATCATGATGTTAGCAAAATTATAATTATCCTGTCACTCTTCTGAATAATAGAATTATTACTTCAGTAATACAGCAAAGAAAAAAGCATATAAATAATGTGATTAATATTACCTGTAATATATAATGTGGAATATTAAAATATTACTCCATGAATTTCTGTCAAGTATCAACACATATGACTACTGAAAAAATTAATTAATTTTTTTTGCAAAAACTTTCAAAATTTTTGAAACTGTTGAAACTGACCACTATATAAGTAACTCGTAGGTCTGACCATGACCAGATGTTTCTACTTATATTAACGTTTATCAACATTAACAATGGTACAATACATACAAAATTTCATATTTTTCAAAAGAATTTAATGTTAATTAATAGTCAATAGATACGTTGGAATTTAAATAAAACGCTGTGACTATGATTATCTTTTTATTATCAATAGAATTAATAAGAAATATACACTTGTGCGAAAGTAAACGATTGTAAGTATTAACATGTTATTTTCTCGAAACTAAAACACAAATAATATTCATTATGAAATAATGAATCAACAAATGTTTTATCTTTACTGCTGATTTATACATCAGACTTCTGTTACAACATTTCTGAGAGGTCACCCCACTAAAAACATAATACAAAACTGCTGTTCTAAAACTCTCAAATAATTATACTCCATAAACAAGAAGTAATTACGTATACAAAACAATGAAAATTTAATTTATTTACAAAAGCTTCGCCATATTTGATGCAACAAGAAAACATAACAAAATTTCACTGCAACAATTACTATATCCTGCACCTCTCTTATTCAGCATATGCCCGGTAATAGTAAACAATTTTACAAGCCTTCCTTACAAATGTTGATCGATACAAGAATAACGGGTTCACCTGGCGAAGCCATTATCATGAATTTTTTTACAGCCTGTACTTCGTCGAACGAGAAAAGACCGTAAAGGTGAGACCTACAGCAGACACTTTTCATGGCCGTTAAACCGAGACTTAAACGTAGAACTTCTTAACTTGATTTTATATTAAGACGCATACACGCGCCGCGTGACCCAGATAGTTATTATTTAACTTGCTCGGCACTATTAAGCGCGTGAATTTCATGCCTGAATAGATACACAGACATATATGCGCGCGCGCGCGACGGAATGCACGTCCCTAGTTTGCAAACTAATCGACAATTCTCTCCTCCGAGTGTTATATGCATGGCGCTCGGTTTGAAGCGTTGCGGACGGTTGGCCCCGAGCGAGATGCATGCATATTTGGCAGTCGGACAGACTTGTACTTCGGTATACCTTGTACCAGTAACGGTTCGGTAACGGCCCCGATATGCAAATATATTCATTACGTTCTCGGTCATATCCCCTTTAACTTCCGACAACCGCGCCATTCGCCAAAAACCTCAGTGGTAACGACGTGATCGTACCATTCGAAAACCTACCCTCTTATCGTTGACCGTGCACTTTTCTGGCTATGGGATCCCTGCTTGATATCTGCCCGCCGTATTGGGCTTTTTTCAATGTCAGGATCAATACACCGTTTCTGGACACTTTAAGGAGTCTCCTGAATTCTTATGGGCTCACTTTTATAGTAGTTACTTTCACTATAACTCTGGTGTTCCTTTAATTTATATAAATATTTCGTGTTTTACTACAAATTTCCGTGGAGAACGTATGATGTATCCGAAGATAAAATCTGTTGTAGTATTTTTAATTGCAAAATACGTTTATCTCTGTCACGTTTTGAAATAGTTATTGTGATTTGGGCGAAGAAATGTATACTTTATAGGTTGATTCTTGAAACAAGCGATAAACGTACCTATATGTAGAAAATCGTGCAAAATTCTTTAAGTTTACAAGAAATTCAATAAGTTAATAAATGCATATAATTACAACATTATCATTAATTTCAGTAGTTATGTCGAAACACAAATAATAAATAAAACAAATTACTAAACAAATATCACATTGCTTATGAACAAGAAAATATATACAAAATGTTCGCAAAACGATCTCTCGCAACAATAAAATTATCTACATAAGATACACAAAAATAGATACTAAGAAACCTTATCAAGGCTATGCACGTGTTACCATAATCATTCTTTCTTGTTCCGTGCATTCGTATAACAGTGAGGGAAATATTATACCCAGAATTTCACGCGAATGGTAATTTAAAGTCAGTCAGAATTCCCTTTTCGCGCTTTATTCGAACGGGCGAATATGAGCCAAGGGCGACGACACGAAGCGTCGACAATTTCACAATGGGCGTGTCTAGCGTTCGGTAATGGATAACGGAGCCCTTTCGGACTTTAAAAGTTCGATAATTGCCGAGGACGCGTCTGCCGGTAAAATCGGGCCGACCGCAGCCTTTGTGGTCTAGTCCCTTCTCGTTCTTCGTTCTCCGGCCTCTGCCGGTCGGTCTCTCGTTGTCGGCCTTCGCGCGCCTGTAAAAGTCAGCATATTTCACCTCTTCGCGAGCCTCCGTCTCGGCAAAGCTGACCGAGAATCGTGGAACGGGAGGGGAAAAAAGAGCGTGGCGTTGGGAGACAGCCGGAGAGCGATGAAGCAATTCGTGGGACACGGCCCGGCAAAATCGACGCCGGCTGGCGCGAAAGAGGGGAAAATACAGATTAAGAGCGACACCAGTGAACGTTGGAATTGAGACGATGATTTTGCGTTGGCTGACATGTGGGAACATTTCGAATTTTTATATCAATTTGAGTAAATATTATTCAGAGTACCAACGAATAAAGTACGCTTACGTTTTGAAAGTAATTTTATCTTTCACATTTAATAATTATAAGCTATGGAATAATAGTATAAATTTGAATAAATATCATTCAAAGTATCAGGAAATAAAGTAGGTTTACTTTTTGAAAGTAATTTATCTTTCATATTTAATAATTATAAATTATGAAATTTTTTAAATAACACTATTTTTACCTTTGCGTTTAATATGGTAGAGATTTGGTACGTATCATCGTTCATATTTCCATGGGGTATAAGATTAGTATCTGAATTAATATGCTGTATTATATAATTTTTAATGAACGAGAGTTTCAACTGTTAATAGAAAAAGTGGTTATAAAGATTACCATACCAAATGAAGTGATATTTAAATTATAATAATTTACACCATTGAATGAGTGAATGGATAATTACATTGATTGTTTGACAAAACAATAAAACACGTGTCTGTGCAACGCCGGTGTCTCGAACGATAAATAAATGATTGACCCGTTTCAGGTGAAGTCGAAGCGATCCGTTCTGACGGGAACGTTAGGTCTAGATAGTTTCCTTTGACAAACGCGCCTTCATTGAACCCTTATTCGTGACTGTTCGTCTATGAAATGCCTTCAATCGAATCAACGTGCAATCACCTAAATTCCTCGAGAATTTAATCAGAACGTGAGCTCTCGCTACCGGGCCCCCTCTACATCTCTCTGTCCCTTTTTCCTCGATCGTGGCTCTGTCTTTCTTTCTTCCTTACGGCGAGCTCGACGGTTTGTGGACAATAATTTCACCGCACATGTTGGTTCTCTGGTCACGTGCGTGGACTTCCAGTGGCTTCTTACAAGTTCAACGGACAAGTTTGGCTCTTTCCGTCTTTCGATATTTAGGTTTCAGTTCTTGGCCCGCAAAAACTATTGGCCATTCGTACGTACAAGACTCTCTACGGTTTCGTTTTACGATTCGAATTCGAATTACGCGGGGACCAACATCGGCAAGAAATTAATCGACATGATTCTTCCCTTAACGAGATATCCAAATTGGATGTATCTTCACCAAATCCTGTTTTGACACGAATTTTGTTACAAGATTTTGATTTAACCTCTTGCCCTATGATTTCTTTTACAACTCTGCTTGATAAAACTACTTCACATTAATAATTTAGAAGAAACGAAAAAGAATTAGATGATTATAATTGGCTACGTTTACTTGAAAGGTAAAAGATTGATAATGGATAAGCAATATTTCATTTGTATCAAACGTATATAAATAACATTTAGATTTCTCAAATTTAGTTGAAAATGTTCGTCGCGAGTGCGACTAGATATTATTGGGGGAAGGGTTAACATAAATTCTTTCATACAATTTTAGTTCAATAGGAGTTGCTTTTTGTCGTACGGTTTCCCTGATTCGTCACGAATTAGACAAAAAATTCCTTTTCTTTTTTCACGATTTGTTTTGATTTAACATAATCACTTAAATTCTTTTTAAAATCTTTATTTTTCTATAGGTACAGTATACTTTGTATATTTAACGTATCTATTGTATAAAAACAAAATCGTGGCTTTGTAATGTTTTCATTAAAATAAGAGTTCTTAAATGTTCAATTAAAAGCTAGGTTAAAGATCTGAATTTGTTATTCATCTCTACGAAATTTATGAAAATATGATATATGAATATTCATCGAGTGAACATGCTTTTAAGTATAGCCAGTACTCTGTCTGACTAATGTTAGTTATTTCTACTTTCAATGCAGAAAGGTCGTAGTATTACATAGCCTCTATTATTGTACAAACTGATAAGTTATACAGGTTCATTCATACACGTCCTTCATAGAAATTAATTCAATACTTTTTTAAGTAAATTTTCTATCAATAAAAAAAACCATGTATCTATCACTTCTCGAAATATTCATCATTACTTCCAATGACTGTTCCATTCCCGAAACAGATTATAAGAATTAAAATTTTCCAAAAAAATCAACTGCTATGAAAATGAATCCCTTGGATTAATTATTGAATACGTTCATATTGTCTAACTACATAACTTCAATTGTTTTTCAGTTAAATGTCAAATTCATTGAAAAGTGCTTCGCGATATTCTTCATGTTCCGGACACACGATTGGTGACACACACTGTGTTCGGATGCAAATACTTTCACGAGGCACGAGTATAAATAGTACAACACATTAAAACGCTTAGCGGATAAGGTTACAAATCTGATTTGCACAATAACTACTAAAATATTCGTGAACACTGAAGCAGATACAGGGAGACGATATTGCGTGATCCGAATGGTTTGGAGAGCTGTCCCGATCGAGTGTTAAAGTGGCGAACAAGTATCGGTTTCTATACGATAGCATCTATTTGCAGTATTTCTCTGGGTTTCAGTGCTCAGTGACGGTATATACTTTCTTTACGTGTCCGTTCGATTTTGTCAGCCTGATAAATTTTATAAAAGCAATAGGACGTATTTGAGCAACGACGACAGAATATAAACGTCAATACGTACGTGCAAGCAAGTGGAAACACTCGAACTCAGGGGAGGAGATCGATGCCTCGAAAACTGGCTGAAGTTCGAACGGAAAGCTGTATCAATATTAATTACAGCATCGGGAAATTACTTTACGCGCAAATTGCTAAATATTAGTTGGTAATGCGCAGTGAATTAGAGGCCAATACAATTAAATTAGGGGAAAGTAAGGTAAAACGAGACAGTAATATTTTTCATGGATAAGGAGCTTGTATCGAATTAATATCGAATTGACGTGGTTCTAATAAGTCCCCGATGTAGTTTTAGATCGACTGCAGAGCAGTGCACGAGTTATTTTTATATTAAAAGCATTGGAAAGATATTCAGTGAAAAAATTTAACAAGATTATACACTACTGGTTTCTACGTTTCTTAAACTGTATTTCTGACACTTAAGTTATTTCTTTATTTCATGTCAACCTGTAAATTTTATATGCTTTTCTAAACTATTATGTGCGGGCTAAAAGGGAATATTATAGTACAGGGCAAAAGGAGTTCCTTGCTACGTGCTTTGTTCATAGTTTTAATTTCGTTACGTTTAATCGTATTGACGTATAGCAAATTAGAATCGAAGATGAGATAAATACTGACCAATCAAATTACACCAATACAGAAAAGAAGACATATTTATTTGTAATTTGCGCTATATGATCTTACATGAATGTTCCGTTTTGCCCTACCATTTTTGCGAAGCTGAAATTTCAAGACCTTCAGAAAATCATATTTTCCTCTGTAACCAAATATTTTCATTAAAAAGTCTCTTAATTCCCTTGTATCCAAAAATCTACTTAAAACTTCAAAGGTTGCATACATTTATTTCTCCAAGTACTGTGTTATTACGATTAAAAAAGACGTTCTATATTACCCCATTTCCTCCTACTAATTACTAATTAAGAAGCATTTACGAGGTAAACTGTACATAATATATAGACCTTAAAATTGGCTTACGGCAGATAAAGTGTTAAAAGGTTGAATTAAATTTCCAGTCGCCCAGTGCTTCCTAGTCACAAATAGCACCGGCATACTCTTCAATACCCATCCCCCATAGTACTAGTCTACGTGTTCCTCCAGTTTCGTCGAGCCGATCAATTTTTAACGAAGATACGTAGGTCGCCGTAGATAGGGGAGGGGTATCAGGGAAATAGATACGGATAGGCAAACTCGGAACAAAAAGAAAGCCAGATAGGAGGAACAAGCGAGAGTGGCAGAAATGTAGCCGGGGGACTCCCGGAGACGCGGTTGTTTCGAAATAAACAGATAGCGCCGATTGTGGTCTGAATACCAAACAGCCTCGTGGTTCGTTTTCCTCGAACACGAAAATGTTATTCCTTTCTTATAGCCGTATTCGGGAGCGTATTCCTGCCGCGGTGTGTGCACGGTCCCTCGCAGTGCCAGGGCCGAGAAGCAGAACAGACCTAGTACAGATATCTATCCGCTACTTTCCTCTATTGCGAGAGACTAGAGCCACTAAAAGTTAACCCCCAGCTACCGGAGTCCTTTCTGCTAAACCAATAGCTAGAATGCTCCAGCTGCAAGCAAAAAAAAAGAAAGACAACTGCATTCCAAGTTCTTGGTTCCCCATCAGGAAGCTTCTATTCCTCTTTGCCGCTACCCTCTTTTCTGCCTTATACTGTCTCCTAATCCTTTCCGTTCATCCCCTTTCTCTCGCCAGTTTTTTCCTCCCTTCTTTTTCGTCATTTTCTTGGAACCGGTTCCTCCCATACTTACGTTCGTAACAGGCGACGGTGGCATCGGTATACGAAGATACGAGAAGTCACTTTTCGTGGACTCGCGCTGGGTATGCTCCCCCGGGGACTAGGGTTGTTACAACTTTTCTCTCAGTCTGGAAGGAAATATAAAAATGCACCTGAGACTTCGATAACGCGCGTGGCCGTGATAGGAAAAATAAGACCGCGGGCGCGTGTTGCAGGTTCGGCTCTCGCATTTTCCCGTCAGATCGTAACAACATCGTTAACAAAGTTTCCCCGGGAACAAGTTTTATAGATTTTGATTTACGCGCCGCCTCTGGATGTTCCGCCTCGTCATAATGGAGCAATTTACGTTGAACGGTATAAAGCGGACGGTTTTTATCAAACGCCCGTTTATTTTGTATCGCGCGCGAGCGCGCGCGCCGGCCATTTCACCGATACCGCGTCAAATTTCTCGTTCCGGTTATAAAAGGAATATTTTCCTCCCGGACTATTTATGCACACGATATATAGCCGCAGCTGCTAGCTCGCGTGGTGGTTAGGCGAAAGCTTGCGCGATCGTAATTTTGTTTCTTGTTAACGGAGACTGATACGGTGCGCCGGTTCTTGATGGTGTGATCGCAAACGTACGATACTTCTAAGCGCCTTTTGTGAAGTAATGAAATGTTTTATGTCCAAATCGTTTCGACGACGAAATTAGTGGGTATACGCTAAGACGTGGTTTTTGTGCTGATGTGATGAATTGAATGCTTTCAATGTGGTTAAGTTATCGATATTCTCGAAACATTTTATTTAACCGTAAAACATAACTATATTCTGTTTTTACACGATAGATATGTGTAGAAACAGAATTGGGTGTAATGTATATATTAATTAATTAACATATAGAATTAATTTATATCGTAGACGGTAAATTCTTAATTACAGAATTAAGATGGAATCTGTCAGTGACTAATACGTTTTTGAAATCCCTTTTCTTTTTGTTAAAGCGCGCTTCTTGGTTTTAATAACTTAGTGTTACAATTCGACGCTATTCGTTATGTTTAAGAAGCATTTTAGTACGATTAAAAACAAATAATGTCTTAATAGTTTTGTATAATTTGTAATGCACATTTGTTGGGACTATTACTGTAATGGATATATTAATTTATTTTGGAAAATATTACTGCTAGGATAAATATATTTCAGTAGTATATTTGTATTCTTGAAATGCTCAGTTCAAATTAAAATTATTTAGTGACTGTTAACAGTTAAAATTATTTGTAATTGTAATTGTAACTATATTTTCAATAATATGTTATTGAAATCAACCACATGATAATTTATTCGATTTTTCAATATTTCTTACGATTAAACAAAAATTTTTTTAAAATCGTATAAATTCATAACTGATCTATTAATATCACATGCACAAAACATAGGCAGAGTTCATCCTTAAAACTTGACGTTCCTCATTAATCATATAACCTCCATTATTTCTGGGGTCGCTTCCTTAATTCTGTAAAATTACGAATTTTCAATTAAGAATCAATAAAAGATAATTTCCTCTTAGTATCGATAGAAAGCGACATTAATTCTTCATTGGTCCAACTAACATACGCTTTTCCAAACAAATTCAGTCACGCGCCAACGATTTTCAGTGCATTACGCAGATTTATCGCCGCAACTAATAAATACACGCTATAAGTCACGTTGCAATAAGTTGAATATCCTGTAACTCACTGTAATGAACTGGATGTCGTAGATGTCGTCCCACGAGGAACACTCCAACCCCTTTATCTGATCTCCGACGTCCCGCGGGACAAGCTTTATGATTCGCAAACAACGTACTGTTCCGGCTTCCTAATTTGCAATAATTCTAAATTATCCCATTTCATAGCCGAAGACAGGCAGAAGACAGAAATGAAGTAGAAGAGGAGAGAAAGAAAAATGGTTTCGCGAAACGAGCCTTTTTATTACCCTATTAATCCCAACTAGCGCCTTATTTTTAAATTAACATTTTTATCTCCCGAGAAAACAAGCTTCTCGCCTGTCTCTCGTTCTTGTCCATCCACGGTGTCGCGTCGCGTCACGTCGTTTGGTTCGAATCCTCATATCCTCGGTGCACGTCCACCTTTTGTTTTTACGCGACTGGCCTTTTTTTCATTTTTATCTTTCTCTGTTTCTTTTCCGCTTGAGACCTCATTTTACCACCTTTATCTCCAACGGGCCTCGTCAAACATAGGATTATGGGGCTGAATTCTATTATCGTGGCCGGCCAGTGAATCGAAACCGGTAGAGAGCAGCTTTCGAAGTATCGTTCGGTCCGCGGACGAAACCGTCGACCCTTTACGCGCTCGCTTCTGATACACGAGAACACAAGGAGACCTCGGATTTCTTCCCGTTTTATAGCCCAGAAATGGAAATTCGGTACACAGACGATGCACTGTACATGCATAACGCATGCTTCCCTGCATTAATGTGATGCTGAATAAATTATGTAAAAGAAGTTCCGAAGTAACTGGGAGAAATAATGTGCGCCGCTCATTGCACTTGAAAATATGTATTCATGTTTAAATTAATTGAAAATTGTTCGTTTCAAATACTGTGTTCTCAGTATTATCAACGACCAATAACATATAATGATACCATTATCAATTATAATTGTACTGATAAAAATTGTAAAATAATGAAAATTATTAAATATATTAATTATAATTATAAAAGTGATGAATATAGTTTTTTATTACATATGCTTATAACTTAGAATTTTAGTTACTTGTTTTATATACGTTAGACATTAAATAACATTTTTTCATATTTATAGAATATGAAAGTATAAATCTTGCAACTTGAGAACTTATTTATTATTGGTATGTAATATGTAATTATTAGTTGAAGTTATTAGAATTAGTGTTTATATTTTCAGTATATATGTGCTCGTAGATACAAAATTCACAGACGCTGAATCGGTTTATATAAACAAACAGCTTACTTCTACAGGTAATGACCATTGGAACGATTTTCAGTTTAACGTTTTAACAATGAGATTCAAAGAGTCTCTTAACGTCGATGAGCAATAAAAGAGAGAAAAAGATAATACTAAAAGAACGTGGATGATCATTTGCTGCGTAAAGTGTCTTATTTTTATAGAATAATAAAGACGGTATATCTTCTTAAGTGTTTCGCGACCCTTAAGGAGGAATTGTACTGAATCCGTGTTTTATATCACGAATTTCATAACATCATTCCAGGATTTTCTCGCTTAATGTTCTATGTCTGACACTCTGCGTTATTATAATCAAAGGTGATTTGCTGCAAATCGTATGGCTTCATCTTTATGTCGCATTGCGACCGAGAATAATAAAGATGAAAGAAAAATGGCTTCTACAATCAGCGTCAACCTTTTATTGCTAACCGTTATTTAGTTTTTTAAGCGATAGAAAAATGATATACATTACCATTTATAGTTGTATCATTGAAAATATTCCATTTATCATTTCTTTTGAATTCTTATTACTATTTAGATTTTTTCCAAATTTATTAAAAATTATTCCAATGTAGTTATGAGATCTCGCAGGAAGTCTGATCACGACGCATGTTTTCGGGTTATTTTTCAGGTCATGGCATCTGTGTAAGTGCGAAAGTTATGAATATCTGGCGGGGCAAGTTTAAGAGGTTAAGTCGCGGAATCGGCACGTCAAATTGGATTTTTTCCACACGGTAAATCGCATGGAGGGGACGCTACAACGTGACGGAAAAGTATTGTCGATTCCGGCAAAGAGAAAGCGTCAATTTTCTGCAATTGCATAGAGTTTCTCAAACTATTTGAACTTCGAAACGCGCGTATGAATTCGGCTTTCGACTGTAACGGAAAAATTGATAGATGTACATGAGAACTTAAACATTTTTACGATTTCATTATAGTGGAAAAAAGAAGAGAATTTTAAAATGATATGATCAGTATTTTAGTAAATGTTTGTGTAATCAAGGAAAGTCCGATTTGAAGTACTTTTAGATTTATGAATATTTAGTACTGTTTTTAAATTCTTTATTTCGTTTCATAAATAATGTATGTTTAAAATACATAATGCACAATATGAGATGGATATTTAAATTGATGTATCGATGTCTTTGTTTGAATAATCATTGTAAAACATATTTATTAATGTATTCCGTGCTGAAAAAAATTCGGTTTATCGAGCATGTCGCGTAGATCTCTGGAGATTCATGTGACATACAGATTTAAAATCAAATGTTAAATTGTACACATTTCATGGTAACATTTAACGTTACGTATTCAGAAAAATAAAATATCGAAAAATAGGGGAATTAAATTAAAACGTATAATTTGATACTGCATGTTGCAAAAGTTATTTTATTTAATCACCGGAATACAACAGTCGGGAGAATAATTGAAAATTCTCTTTCCATAGAGTTTAATGTACCTCAGTTTTAAGAGATATAATTTAATGCGCAGGCTTATTTAACAAATTACATATTATTAAACAATTGTTACGTTTGTAATTCTTTGAATTAAATTCAATGAATTCTTTAGGGAACAATTCATAATGTATTAATACTTTTAATACTTCAGCCAGCCACTTTCGTTGTTATTTAAGCAGAATATCCAAGTCGGATATTTTCACTAACTACTTCATTAAAAATTGGTTTCAGTAATATTCTGACTCTACATAATTACTAGTATCAAAATATCCCACTATACATTTATTCTCAAACAATTTTGATCGTACTATCAGATTGCCTCAGCATCGTCAATCTATCAAAAATTCACAAAGACTTCGTTAATTATTCAACCCCTTATTTGCGAACAATAATCTAACCCATAGGAATAAGTAAAGCCACGAGTAAAGGTTAAATTGCTTTCAAACTTATTCATTTTTAATATGTTTCAATATTTTACAAACCACTGTAAAACACTGTCTTAATTAAAACAACGCTTAAACATCAACTTTATAAGTGTCCATTATTTTTTTAATAGTCTATTGAAATCAGTAGTTCCTTCTGAATTTGATTGATACTCATGGTTTAGGTCAGTTTCGTATGCGGTTTGTTATTTGCATCTGAACACGAGACCTATTTCATGAGGAAATGTAAGAAGTGACCAAAGTATTCGATAGTTTAATATATGACAGTGGCGTGAAAATAGGTGGTGCTAATATTATCAGCTATTGACACAGCCGACAGACCGGCGCGGATAAGGGTTGAGGTTCCCTACGCTGTTACTTTCGAGGGGTCGACTACTATAACTGAATTGATTCTAGATAGTCCCAGACAAATCCCCGACGCCCTTGCCCATCCGCCGAGTGTTATTCTTACACACTGGCGCCGAGAAGCTGGTGGAATAGAATTCATCTCCGTGCCATCTTCAAATATTATTTTCTACGATCTAAGTTCGCCTAATTTAATAATCACAGTATATTTCTATAAACATGAACGTTTTCTTGACCACGATTAACCGATTTGCATCATTAGCGTATATATACGCTCAATTTTGTTAGTCATTATCATAAGAGAATTTAGTGTGACATATTTTCCTTTAGCAGGAAAATAAAAATAGAGAGTGTTATCGGAAATGAAACTAGTAATTCTGATTAGTAGTAGTTCTTTTTACTTGTTGTAATATTTTTACTTAAATAAAATCTTTTCAAAAACTGGCGATAAGGTCCTTCTATTTCATACTTCTTTATGATGCAAATGGGTTAATCTACCGGCAGTATGGATTGAGACCATTAAAAGATTGTCGAAAATCTTGTCTCTTCGTAACTTAACCACGATTTACAATTTTTGTTGCAAAGTCATATGAAAATTTGGCTAACATTTTATTTATATATTTAATTAGGGACTATAACAAGTGTATTAGCATTTTTTCAAATTTTCACAGAACTCACGACAATGAAAATTCAAGATTATGGAAGGTTCGTATTGTTGGTCACGTCGGTGAAAAATCATATTGCCGGCGAAGGGTTAAACTATACTTTTTTTCTGATTGTTTTGTGTCTTTGTCTTTTCTGCGATATTGTTTGGTTACTGTAGTCGTTATAGAAAGTGCAACACTTAAAAATGTCTAAATATGTTTGCGCATTAATGTCTGTATGAACGGTAAGGGTGAAAGCGTAGGGAAAATATAATTTATTGTACTGGATTGTTAAATAGTTAAAAATCAATATAGCTCTATTCAATTTGTAAATGGTCTTGCTTTAAACAAATTTTAATTACAGGTGGGTACCTGTGATTTTATATATGAAAATTAAAGTATTTATTAGACGCCAAAAGTCACTATCGAAAGTTATTATAGTTTATTACATAACGACTTTTAATAATAATATATTCAAACATTATTATTGTATTAACATCTATGTATTAAAATATGAAAATTTTAATTAACTATCAAAAAACCACTTATGAGATCATTTGATTTTATTTTTATTGTGCATATAGTTCCTTAATGTTTAAAAACATTACGTGAAGATGACTAAATTCCTTATATCAAAATATTGATTGCACGAATTACTCATAAATTCAGTAAAATTACGAATTCACTTTTTATATTCAGACAAAGAAATTATGAGTGTTACAGAAAAGCTCACAAAAATATTAGTTAACAACATGAACACGATCGTTAACAAGTATAAACACATTCCAATTAAAAGCATTCAATTATTACCTATTGCAAATGTGCAATTTCGGTAATAAACAATAAATTACCTCCAATCAATTGATGCCCAAAAATAATATTCCACTTCATGAAACTAACAATACAAAAGCAAACAATTCTATAATAAACACATCCAAAAGTATCCATATTACGATCCAGCAATACTCGAGTACTTAAACGCTAAAGGAATCACACAGCCACGTTTCTAAAAACGTTTCGTTTACAGTAAACTCAAACAAGTGCAACGCGCCTTGTCCAATACTTGTCTTAAACGCGTAAGTGCTTGATCAGGCCGACTACATAGGTCACGGTAAATATTCACGTCGCATAATTGAAATGTGTCGATGTCGGAGAGAAAACCCGGGCGCGCGCGTTGCACGGGGCGAACGGCGGAAAAAGAAAGCCGATGCAGAAAATTACACAAGAGAAGGAAGAGGGGCAAAAAAGGGGTGACGGAAAAGAGAAAAAGGAGGGTGAAAGAGAAGAGAAACATGGGGCGAACGAGGGTAAGGGTGTACAGATGGGTTAAATTTGCGCGGGTATGTCGTACACCATGAATATTGAGGGCCTCGTTATTATACCTACCATTCTCGCGTATAGTATACTCGGCAGTGTGCACATACTAGAGGCAAGAGCCCGCAACCATGTCCTTTCTCTCTGTCCGTCCTTTTCTCCCTTCGGCCGGCTAACCCGGCCCTCTCAGTCATGCAAATATATACACGCATACATATTTCGTTTCTCCTCTCGTCTCTCCTCTCCCATAGGCGAGCGCCGCTGTTGGTTTTATCGTTTAACACGAAGTTACCGTAAATTTCGCTGGCGAATCCTGGTCTGGCTGGTAGTTAGCTCGGTCGAATGTTAATCCTAATGCTACGACCACGCTCGAGAATGTATCGCCGTATCTCAAGGCAAAAGCTACCACCTTCAACCGTTCTGTGTCTTGAATCTTCTCTCTGGAAGATTTGCTGCCTTACGAGCTCGCCGTTGCCCCTATAGATAGAGTGCCTAACCCACATCTTCGATCAAATAAATTCTACTTGATTGATTTCTTCCTCATTCCAGTTGCACCCCCTTGCAATTCAACTGCCGTGACATTAACTGCTTGGATCTGTTTTGAACGCGGGCTGGATGCATCGGTTCCTGTTTAGAATAGTTGCATTGATGTTGGAATTTGTACTGATGGAATTTGGTGTGCTTACGTGTTTGCATTGAAACGAAAAGGATAAATGAAATTAATGTCGTCGTTAGTTAGTTAATTGAGGTAGGATACAATTCATTATTTATATTTGGAGGTTTCTTATGTTTTTAAGTAATGTTGTTTAGTTGAGGAGCATCGTTTTGTGCAGTTGGGGTCATTGATAGAGTCTATTACCTTGGATGAAGTTACTGTGTTTACTATTTAGAACTGTTTCAAACAGATTGATATCTGTTTAGTAATATTTATGTACAGCAATAACTTTTATCAATGTCATGACAATTACAAACGTAACTTATAATATTTAAATCTGAATATTAACACGGAAAACATGATTAAAATAAGTGCTAAAATTACTGCGAGAAATGAAAATGGTATCAGTATTATAAGCCTGAGTTCTCAAAATTTTCAATTTGAAACTTATGTATGTGGATATAGAAGACAGTAGTAAGTATAGTTAATTTCTCTGAAACTTCTTTATTAAAAATAGTCTACTATAAAAATTAAAAACTAACGATTATAATTTCCAAGTATATTGCTTCTTTCATAAATTGAAAAAACCGACACTTTGTATCCTATTCCAATATATTTACTAATATCGAGAATATAAACAAATAAACAAGTCCAACATTATATCAAAATTAAAATTGCGATCCCATAAGAATAACTCCGCAAATATCATCCGAAGATCAATAACTACCATATATAATTAAATTCTTTAATTGATTACATTCAAGGCTATAATAACAAATATATATCATCTCATCAAAGAGGAAACTAAAGATCACCATTTTATTAAAATCCCAAAACACCGCAACAAATACAATTAATTATGCAATATTCCAATTGAATCTCCCGGCTAACAATTTTTCTTTGAATGTCACGCAATCAATACAAGGCTAACTGAAACGATCGATCCGACCGGGGCCGGAATGAAGGAGGTGATAGAGTTCAATTTTGTCAACTGACAAGGTACGAAGGAGTCGTTTAACAAGTAACCAGGGTAGGGTGAGGCGTAAGTAAAGAAAGGGCGGACGAAGGAAACTCGCAGGATACTGAGAACGGAGTGGGCGAGGAAGAACAGGGTGGGAAAGAGGGGTGCAAGAAACGCGGGATAGGAGCCCAAGGATAGCGGTGGTAACAATTTGCTGGGCATGTTGAGATGATCCCAAAGTTGGCCCCAGGCGAGCCAATAATTGCAAACAATTACCGTACATCTCGGGATGGCTTCGTACCGCTTCAGTAGGTCTACTTACCCCCCGGAGGTGGGAAAACAATTGTCCTCACGATTCCCGCAAGAAGGCTTCTATCTCCGCTTCGCAATAGCTCCGATGCCACGAAGTTTAAGTAAATGATGGTAGTTGCCACGGAAATTTACTGGCGTAATTTTTCGAAAGCTCCAGACTGCCGCGCACCCTCTTTTCTTTTCGTCTTTCTACTTGTGAATCGACTACCCTTTTCTCTATACTTCCTTCTCTCTCCTTCTCCCCCCACCCTATCTCTCGCTCTTTCTCTCTTCCTCCTTCTCGTTCTATCACTCACTGGTAGGAGGGTAAATGATTTCAAAGTAAATTGCTGTGGAGAAGGTTAGACTGAACTCCGCCCTCCGGTAATCTACCCTTTGATTCTTTCAACGTAAAACACGTCCGCGCAGTTAAGGTTCAATGCATGCCCCATCTAAACAGCGGAACAACGGAATACAGGGTAGCCTTTCGGACGAATTTTGAAAAAGTGTGGGAAGATCTTATCGTAACACGGAATAACATCAGTCCGATGCAAACGTAATAAAGCACCGGTGAGATTCAGTGAGAGAACATTGCATTTTCGTGTATTTTGTGTTTAGATATTTTTTCTGTAAGTGGTATCCACAGAGGTTAATGTTGAATACATTGTTGAGCAGGGCTCTTTGCAAATAAAAGTTTAATTGTTCTATTAATAGGTATATATGGTAACATAAAGTTCATATAAGAAATCTTTTTGTTGTTTCGAATGACGGAACGTTTCTTTGAAAAATGAAATTCATATTGTAATACATTTTTTTATAGAAACAATAGATTTTTATTAAAGTATTTTTATCAAATTTTAATTGAATTTTAATCATCTGTATCCAATAGTATACTAATTGAAATTATTTTTAAATTTAATTTCGTGGCGACTACTAATGTTATCATATTTCATGAATTAAAGTTGATATATTAAACTACATTAATAATACATTGATTTAAAATAAAGTTACTTTTTAATGTAAAAAAGTAAGAATATATATAGACATACATACATTTACATTTTTATAGAAAGTTAGTACATAAGTGCTAATATCATTTGATAGTACAGCATTTTTCCTCAGGATTTGGTGTGTGTTCGAGTTTGATACGAGTAAATCTCTCTTTTTCTAATCCTGATCTTTTCCCCCTTTCCGTGTTCTTCATGTCTGTCGTCAGTCTTTCTGTCTGTTCTGCTAACGGTGGCGACATGTGGCAGCAAATAACACGTGATTGATTTCGCAAAAACTATACCCTTGTGTAAATTCGCCGGTGGTCGATATAAATTGAAAAATAAGTAACATGTGTCCACTCGAATTGCTATTATGATTTTAATATATTTTTTATTATCATTATATTAATTTTCAGTCTCATGTTATGCTTTTATGTCTGTTATTACTCTATGTATTAAAATATTCATTTAATGTCAATAAACAAGTTATATCTAGATACAAAATACCGTAACTGTAAAATATTAATTTATAATACTTTACAATTAGACAGAAATTGATATATTGATTAATATGTTACATTATTATGTACTTCAAATCATTGATACCATACTGTATTTATGGAATTTATTTTGGTATGAAATAATAATATGTGGTAATGTGTTTTAGTATGTTTATGCCATTTTTATGAATGAACAGGGTAGAACTTTTTAGTATGCTTTCTGCTAGCCTTTCCCAAAATTAGTTGCTTGCAATGTTTTAGTTATTTGCTTTGAACATGTACGTAAACATATTATAGGAACGTACTCTTTTTATAAAACATTTTGATTAATTTTTTTGTTACATGCAATAAGTATTTATTGATAGTGTAGACATTATTTTCATATTATATAATATACAAGAATGTACTGTATTGTACTTTGTTTATACAGGTTTTTGTTCAAGTGGAATACATTTTATAATTTTTCTTAATATCTTAATGTTTAAAAATATTCGAGTAGCAAATACTCCCTATGCAGATATAGAGTTTGTATTTAGATCAATTATAGCTCGCTTTACTGTAAAATTATATTTCTCAAAATGCAAGAATGCTTTTCGATATTCAAATTACTTGACTTGATTTCTATATGTTCTAATAAAAATAAGGAGTTTCACTTTTTTTAAGATTACTAACTGCTATATCATATTTCATTAAAAAAATTGTATATTTAACTGCTTTCGTGTAAGATTTTAACGTTAGTATTTAAAAAGTGTATAACACCGTAGATCATGTTTCAGACAGATATTCATTAATTATAAATAATGAGCGACGGTATTTAACTCATCTAGAGACTCTTCAAGATCAACTAATTTCGTAGGATGACGAACATCTTTTCTTGCCAATTAATAGGTGATTAATTGCCAGGATGACGCTCTAAATTTTATGATACCCTTCTACTGCGTGATACATGGTGTTGTCTACCTGCAGCATTGTAATTACAACGATGTTTTACAAGATAATCTATTCATAACTTAACTTCTACAAAATGCTAATTACTAAATCAATCGACTATATTATAACCTTTAACAACAATACTTTGTTTAATTAATGCTGGGTATGTAATTACGTACATAACAATGAATTAGCAGAAAAAATTTGTTGTCATATTATGATACAATAACATAAGAAAATCATTTTGCTTGGATAAAAAATTTGATTAATTATAAAATGCCTTCAATTTTTGTTTAATTGTGGAAGAATTTGAAAAAATTGGGTAACGTGAGGAAACACTGAATTATTTCTTATAATAAAATATTACTTCATTGAAAAGTTGAAGTTATATATTTGATAAAGCACTTAAACATTAAACTTAAATATATATTCCTTATCATTTCGTATATTATTCTATTATTATAATATATATTAAGAAATATAACTGATAAAAGAATATGAAACTGATCATTAACATTCAAAAATATTCCATTAAGATGTATATATACGTGTGTGTCTATCATAAGAATTAACATAGTTCTAGTTCATGATAACAGAAATACAAAATAATCAGCATATAATAGAATTAAACTAAAGAAGATCTATAATATAATATAAATACAACTTACATTATAATTTTCTTCCAAACCAATTTACATCTGGAAACAAACTTCATTAGAAAATGAGTAAAACCAAGTATTTCATTACTCATTTATTTCATTAACACGACCAGTTAAATAACCGGTATGAAAATTTGATTGAACACTTCGCGTGTTCTCTCATTCGCTTAACTTCGTTTCAATTCTTACATTATCCGATTAATCGATTTTTAAATTTCTGTCTTTACGTTTTCTCTGTTTACATTAGGAAAAATCTGTCGTCTAACATGTTTACCTTTATTCTGTAACTGTTTAGTTATTGAACTAGTCATCGTAGCATATACAAAGTGCCATAAAGAATAAACATATATTTAGTGTAAATCAAATGATAGAAAATATCCCTTTTGAAATGATCAGCTTCTTATGTGCCAGTATGCGAAACTTCAGAATTATCTTTGGGAACATGCAAATCCTTTAATTATAGTGTCCAATCTTGCTCATAACATCGTTTGTAGTTGCAGTACAGTGTCGCTATTCGAAGAATTCGATTGCTAAAGTTCAGCCGTATACATGGCCACGGCGGTTCGCCCCCGCGATTCGTTCGTTTCCGGTGATTGCGCAGTGATTGCGACGTCACTCACAAAATCAACCGGTCTGCGCTTGGCAAATTAACGCAATTTCCAAAACAAACGGGCTTTACCTGCACTCTGCGCTTAGAGTATACTCGGTACATGTGGTATGTACGATACGTATATACAGTTTAATTGCGAACTCCGCCGCAAACACCACTCGTTTATTACATCCAGAAAAACGCCAATGAAATCACACTCGAATCAAGTGCGCACTAACCGTTGTTTCAGTAAACGGACCGTAACATCTTCCGCATTTATGCTGGAACTGAAGACACCTGCGACCTGTCTCGTTCTTTAGGCAACAGAATGTTCATTTTATGTATTCGGTTAGTCAACAAATTATTCTTGTATCTTCTAAGAAAGACAAGTAAGCTCCTATAATAAATTGAAATATTAGGAAACGATGTATCTTCTATTCTATTTAGCAATTTTCTCTATTTTTCAACTTCTTATTCTTTTAATACAAATACAAAATTAGAAAAGAAATCGACACAAATTTTTTACTCAGTACTTCCTTCGTGGAAGCGAAAACGTTTGAATTTATTTTACAACATATTTTTAGTAAAGTAATTTTTACCAGAATACTCATGTTTTGAGTGCAGTTGAATGTTTTGAGTAAAATACTAAAAATAATTAAATATTAAGTAAAAACTTGTATGTATTAAAATCATGCAAGAAATACGGAATACCACGTTATTTGATCCTGAAGCATTAATGCCAGCGAATTTAATTTTATTTCATTCATATTTATATTCTTGAAGACAGAAAGAGAAATAGATATCTTTTTCGTTTCTACAATTTTATTTTTATTTTTCTGAACGCAATTCTATCTTTTAATTATAAAATAGAAAAGTAGAAAATTTTTCTTTTACGACGAAGCAACATTTTTCTGGCTGTATGCTGTTAGCCAGTTTAAATTGCGCGTCTCACGCTTTTACCCCCACCCATCCCTTCCAATATTCTACCCTCGAATCTTCCGCCTGAGGCTTCTTTACCCCACATTTCAATCAGTGCTCTTGACAGCCCACCTCTCCCCCCACCCTTCAAGTTACCGTATAACTGTTTTTCCTTGAAAAATTAATTACCAAATTACCGGTGAAAAGTTCATCTTTGCTTGTTTGAAGTTAAACGCAAAGACCAGATCTCGTTTAATTCAGTATTATAATAATTCCATTCACTGAAACAAATTCGATGACTTTATTAAATATCTTACAGTAACAATTGTTTTAAATTCAAATATAAAATGTAAAGGATGTAAAATAAACTTGAATTATTTATGAGTTATATATTGATTAATAGAGTGTAGATTGTATAAATTATATTACATACATATGTATATATCGTGCATTTTATGTATTTATTATGAAATCTAAAGTTAGGTTCACAAAAATTTGCATTATTTAATGTATAAAATAAGCAGATAAGTAATATATTTATTCTAATTAACCTTTCCAAGGTATCATGGTGGATCCCCAATTTCATCCAAACAGAAATAGAAAAAAACAAGGAAAATACTCCAGCGATCCTACAAAGGGTAGTTAGGAAGCCGTTCTTTAGAAAACAGTTCGATACGGGCGCCAAACGAAACCCGCCTAAAAAGATTACGCGTTCTTCGTTATCCCGGGACAATGATCCAATTACTTCGGAAAGGTTTTTTATTCGCGTTATTTAATCGCGAAGGTCATTTAATCGCCTCAGACAATTCCCCAATTTAAGTTACTTTTCAGAAAGAAATTAAGAAAGAATACAAGAACGTCGAATCAACGAGTCGCGAGAGATCTGTTTAAGAACAGCCGTTTAACGGTCGCCAGTGCCCGCGGAAAGAAGGAAAAAAGAGAGCCACAAGAGGAATTAAGGGGGTGGAGAAAGAGGGGGAGCAGGATGGAGAGGTAGACGGCGCGGAGACAAAACAGGACGGAAGAAACAGGCGAAAGGCAGAAGATAGAAGTTGTTAGGAAAGAGGGAAACGCGGTATTCCCGAAGAGACCATTGGTAAACTATGTATTCGTTGAACCGATTGAAAGGCACTGTGGCGTGCAACGAAAGGGATACAAAAAAAAAACGTTGAGCCCGCAATAAAAGCTCCCCGTAAAGAGAGTTTTTATTTCGCAAAGTCGAACGAGTGACCCGGCTGGTTTCATTCCTTCTCTCTGTCAGACCCTTTCTTCAGGTACCATTCTCTCCGCGCGCGCACCCCCGGCTCGGCTCTTTTACTTCTCCGCAGCTCTTCTTCCGCGAGGCCAGCTCGGCGTTCTGCGATTCTTTAGTTCACTTTCAGAGCTTTAGACCCAGCGCCCTTCTTCGCATTGTACTTTATTTGTTTAGTACACGCGTGTCTCTTCCCGTCCGGGCTGTCGCGTCTCACACGCGAAAACTGAAATAACCTGGCGGAAAGGGGTTGCACGAGGTGGATACACAGCCGCCAAAGAGGCCGTTGCGTAGATGAATTTATGGTCGGGGCAAGCCACGGACGACGTTGTGACTTGGGAAGTTGTTATGAATTTCGAGCAGAATATATTCGGGAAGTTGCCGCGATAGAATTCTCCTCGGTTTTCAGAGAAATTTATTCGCCGACGATCATTGAAAGTTACAACGGTTGCGTCGTTACTCGGGGAACTCGCGCGGCTGGGTCCGATGGAAGCCACAGGGAAGTCGAAGTTGCATCCTTACTGCGATGAAGGTAATTATTGGCGAGTTATTAGCGCATCGGATAGTACGGTCATCATTATATTGGGTGCTAACGAATTGTTTTTAAAACACTGTAAATTGTGATCCAAATCAAATTGTGAAATAATTGCTTTCATCTTAGATTTCACAGAAATTACAAGTAATAACGAAGATATATTACGGATTATTCGTTCAATAAAAATGGAAACGTTAAATATACATTGAAGCAGCATTTCTCTTCGCACGATTAAAAGCCAACTTAAATCACCATACTTCTAAAGTTGTTCCTCGAAGAGTATATGAAACGAAGTAAGATAACGTTATAAAAAGAACTTACAAATGCTCCCTGCTGTTCGTTAATAAAATTACTTTCAGTTTAATATCTGTCTGTGCAAGTAACTTGCCAAGAATCTTCTTTTAATCCTGAAACCTCGGCACATTGTTTTTTATTTTCCATTGATTATTTGAATAAAACTTCGTCCAACTTGTTGGTGAAGTTACCGCAAACGACTGAAAAGGATCTTACGTTTTCCGTGAAGCTTAAAACTTGATTCCGGTCCCCTCCTCTTTCCCGTGCTCGTGGTGTCTGAAATCCTTTGACAATGATACGCGTTTACGACGGTTCCGTGGAGGCGCGAGACGAGCATAGGCAGGATCGTCTGCCCTCTGAATAATTTTTGTAAATTGGTCCCATATGTATATAACCGAGCGACCCTTCCGAATTCTCAACTACGAGGGGGACCAACATTTATACGTTTTTTTTTACTCCCGCATACGTTCCCCGCACACTCTCAATTCGCATTCTGTCGTTTCTTTTCGTTCTTTGTTCGATCCCGCTCGGTTTTCCCTTCCGTTCGCCCCCACCTTGCACACGTCATTTCAAAAGTGGAATTTTAAAACCGCCCCAGCAGAAATAAAACAACTTTATGGTCACCGTAAACTCTGTCGCGTCTAGTTGCTTTCCGAAAATATAATGTCTCTAGTTGTGCGACCGCTCCTATGCGCGCTTCGTCTGCCTATCATGTTTATACCATAGAGTCGATTCATTATTATTATTCTGGACTATCAGCTTTTATGCGTATGTGGATGGTTCTGTATTATTTTATAGAGAACTAACCATTCAGTGGCGGAGTTTTGTTGTAGCTTAATTAATATTGTCTTCGTAAAATGTAGTTCATCAAATGAAGTTTATAGGTTTTTCATAAAATACGCCAAAATTTATTAATTTCTAATATCTACTATACGTCGACTCAGTTTTTAATTTACTTGATACCTAAACATTGATATATGTTAATCATAACGCAACAATGTATGTGAAAAAATATATAAAGTGTGTATTATATATTTTATGTAAACGGTTCGTTATTTTAATAAATAAATTGTGAAAACTTAATCACAGATATTTAAAGTATTGTAAATTATTAAGTGAAAATTACATACTCTGTAGCTAACAGTTTTTATAATAATTTATTGCGTGCATTTATACATATTTTAGTGTTTGTAATTTAAAACGAAAACGTAAAGTTACACGTGACCACTGCTCGACGACACGAACAAAAAATCTCGAGGGACAAAAGAACACAACCTCTCCAGCATTTTGAAATATATTGCACAACTTCTTGCCTCGCCAAACGCGCGTTACTCAAATTGCAAAAATCCGTGACTTAGTTATAATTAAAATAATCTGTATGTTTAAAGGAATACAATAAGAAACGAACAAAACAGTAATAATCTAGAAATTAAGGAAAATTTTTAAATGTCCTGCATATACTTCTTACTGGACGTTCAAAAGAGACCGCATACATTTAAACTGACATTTTCGAATAATTACATTGCAGAAACAGAAGAAAAATAAAAATTTGTTTAGTTTATAAGAGCCATCATTATACTCTAGGTAAAATAAACAATTTATTGAATTTTATCAATTTTTCCAAATACTAAGAATCATAATTAATCATTCATCTTATAAATATATAAAATTCACAGTTCAACGCCATTTTTAAATTATTTAATAGAATTAAATCAAAACATACACCGCTAAATTAATTTCACAATCATTATAGAACAAATTGAATAGTTAACTGTAGAAGAATCTTTAAGTGTAAAAAATAAGTTGAAGTTGAAATTTCAAAAGGCGTCTTTAATATAAATAATGTTCAGAAACAACGTTATAACACAAAGTTCCAAGTGAAATCGAAACAAATAATTACCATCGGTCCCTTGAACCCAGATGATTCGTCAAAATTGTCGCGCGCAAGAATTCAGGCGTATAAACATAAGTTATACACCCCGGGCGGGTGCAGCTTTATCGCCTCGCTGATATCCCTACGCAAACACGAAGACACCCGATATCGTATATGACTGGGAAGGCGCGAGGGAAATGGGAATACCTTGTGACGCTTCCTTCTGAATTTCGATGATGCTTTCTATCATCATACACTATCTACAGAAATCGTTCCGCGAGACAAATAGACGAAAATATATGTGGGATGAAAATGGGAACAGCTACTGTTCTTTCTTCTCTATACAAATATCCGTCGCAATAAATGTGTCGGGACGATACGTGTATATGCAAAACGTCCACGGAAATATATTCTATTTCAAAAACACATGTTCGATTCTTTAGATTTGTAAATGAAATGTCGTTGAACCGCCACCATAAGAGAAAATATGCGTAACACTTTTTCGCATTCATCTATGACCACAGAGAATTCGAATTTATAATGCATCACAGAGAATAATTAAAAATTCAATTGGGCAAATAAGTTGATACCACTAGGACAGATTATCTTATTTATAAACACAATTTATACAATACATATCAACCCCTTTTCTTGATTTTCCACGTTTTCCTTTTATCAAGATTTTTTATACTGTTTTTTCAATATAACTTCTTCTGGTTACACATTTTAAATTAACCCCTTAATGGACAAATTTTCTCGACGTGCAACGTTATATACGAACATCAAGTTAACCATTACTCTTATTTCTACTTGATTATCAATATAATATTGTTACTATTCAATTTTTCCTAACAGAAGCTTTTCTAATATTCAATTTAAATAAATTAGTAAATTTTAATACGGTCCTTCGTTAATCCTTCGAGCTCGTACACGTCATGATGGTTAAATAGCTAATTTTGTTCCAAAGTGAAACAAATGAAGATTCGATAGTCTAAGGGTTACAAGACTTTTCAAGTGACCGATTAAGTCTTTGACAATTGCTCGTTATTTCCATTTGTGATAAATTATTTACCATCTTCCATTTCAGATGACACTTTACTTGTCTATACCTTTTAACAGAGACTCCAATTTTGTTCTCATACTACTATATCGTCCAATATTAACGGAATTTTTCTCGTGTATAAAATAAAATTAAATTAAAGAGATGAATTGACGATAAATTACTTCAATCTCGTAAGATTTGTGTTGAAAGATTCATGAAAACGCTTTCTCTGGAGCTCGGCATTTCCTGAGTGATTGTTGCTCAGGCGTGTTATATACACTTGGATAGTACGTTTTCAAATTGCATTTCTTTTATCGCAATTTTAACTTTTGTTAATCCTAATTTGTTACTTGAACGGGAAATTTACCGTTCATGGACTTTACCTCGGAGAGGAACTTTTGCAGAAGTTTTCTGCTCTTGAAGCCGAAAGACGGCCTCCGTTCATCGTATTCGAGCGAATGCTGACCTTTTTCAAGCGCTTCAGCCGCTCATAATCCCTCGTCCTCAACAAACGCTTCCCTTCGTGCGCAGTTTTTAATATTTCAAACGTTTAACTAACCGTTTTCTTTCCACAATTTCGCGGAAAATTGAATCGCGTCTTGTTGTTCCATTTTCGAAAGTTCGATAGACTGGAAAAAGTCAATTTACGGAGATATATGCCACTGACGTATTAATTAAAGGCCCGAGTCGAAGTTTGCGACGTGTGTCGAAGAAACTGCGTAAAAATTATTCACGTCTTTCGTCTGTCGATGGCGTTATTGGTTCTCGAGCGATGAAATCTTTTATTTATTGTTTCATACACGATAAATAATTTTAAAATTGATTACAGTTGGTTGTATATAAACTGTATTATAAATTGATAAACCATAAATGTAAATATATTGAAACAGAATATCAAAGGAATCAATGAATAATCTTTATACTCAGTTTGTCTATAGAATAAAAGTACGATATACAGTGTGTCGTTAAAGTGTTCAGGTTAATGATTTCTATTCTTAACGTGTCCAGATGTCTCTTAATGTTTGTTACTAATTTCCGCGAATTGGAAGAATAAGGATTTGCAGAAAAACACAATAGTTAGGTTTATTAGTAGCAAGTAATTATTTTTTACCCTCTAAAATATGTATAGAAATTCTGTAATGCCATGAAACCACTACAAAGAATCGAAGTACTAATTACTCATCGTGATAAAGCAACACTTATAAAGATGGCGAATTTAATGAAAAATAATTTAACACGCTAACCACAGTGTACTATACTTAAATATTATTTCTTTACCTACAATATGGTAATACTATTTTAAAATACAATATGAATTCCGGAAGATCTGTGCTTATAATATTTCGACAATTCGTGAGTACATCAAGGTTTAATCAAAATGAAACTCGCGGGCACTTCGAAAAATAAGCCGTAACCCCCCGTAATGTCTTCGCGAATCTTATATTTTATGTCGTCGTTCGTGATAGGCAAGCCAGACGGACGCAGGCTGGTACATAAACCCGAGGACCTTAAAACTCGTAATGGCAAATGCCTCGGTCAGGTCAGAACCGATGGCCACTTTATGGTTAGATTTTAAACAAAATACGAAACCCGTAAAGCGATGGTTGTTAAACACGGTTGGTATCCTGCGTCCACAACACCTACCCTCAACCCCCACCTCTATGGTCTTTCCATTCGATCCTTCTGGTCATCCTGCGGTGAACGAACGGTCCGATACCAGGTCGACCCTTAAAAGCCCACTCCATCAAAAGGGTAGCTTTTATACCTTCTATATTTACGAGGGATGTTTCTTCTTCCGCCGCCGGCTTCCTTGCGATAAGAGTTACAGTCTCTACTATATCGACCTGTCCTCTGCTAGTGGTCGCTGCCTTCCTCTATGAAAACGAAAAGAATTTGTACCAAAATAATATATCAAACACCGTTCATCAGCTTTCTATGGTAGCCCGACGATTACAGTTTATACTACTCGATCTTTTTATATACGGGGCGAACTATCCGAGATTGAAATCTAAAATATTTTCTTTGTTTTTAATAACAAGAGAACATTTCTAAAAGAGTTCTCATGATTTCTTTCTTTGTAATATCGAGAAAAATGTGGCGACGAAATCAAAGGAAATGGTGGTTGTGAATATTTCATTCCGACGAGAAATGAGAACACAATATAAATACATAATATTTTTCATTAATGAGAAATTAATAATAATGAAAGGGTTCTTACGAATGTAGTCACTAAAAAAATTATGAGAGACCGAGGTAAAAGAATAAATATTCCGTTGAAAAACAAATATTGTGTATGAAGTATATTAGTAAAAAATTAAAATCAATTTTTCTCTAATGGCATTGAGTTTGTAATGAAATTGGGGTATGAAAATTGGGCATGTATTTGTGCACCCAAATATTATATTCTTATACGCATTTTAACATTTTCTTTACATTAACATTAACCTTTTATAATATTATATGCTTATATTATTAAAGAGTGAATATATATTTACAAATAGGAGGTGGAGAAACGTGTGTACTAATAGAATTTTTAAATAAGTAGATTATGCTTTTGAAATCTCTATACCGATTCCTGTTAGTGTGCAATTTGTCTGAACCATATTTACATTGATTGATCGAGCTACTGATTCGAGTGAAACCTGTCCTATGGGAAATTTGGAAAACATAAATGTTCTTCTGCGAAACAGGAAACAAGTGATAAACGACGTGGCAACACGTGAACCGTATCTGACATATTGTCATGGAGATAAGCTTCTCCCCTTTTCTACTGTTTTTGAAATAACGCATGCCAATGCTTTCTGTGTATATTCAAGTATAACGTTAACACAGTCATAATATTAGTACTTGTTCAAGTAAACAAATAATGTACTACTAAAAAAAAATTATTTTCTTTCTTATTTCTTCTTTCCAAAATTTAAGAATGTTTACTTTTTTATTATGCATTCATGTTTCAAATATTTTCAGAATTTTTTAATCATTATACATATATGTCTAATATAAAAATTATATAAATTTATTTATCACATTTCTACGAAATGAAAAGCGTTAATTATACAGTTCTGGTCAAATTGTGTTCATATAGTACACACGAGTTAAGGTAGCTATTAACAAGAATACTCTATTTATTTAGAGAGAAATAAACATAAAGCAACTGTTTAATTACTTTTTATTTCCAACAAGAAAGCTTTTCGTCATAATACAACAATTTCAAGCTGAGCGTATTAAACATTCCATTAACTTCTTTATTTATTATTCGTTTTGCAAACTTCATTAAATATATGATTTGATAAATTCACATTGTTTCTAGCGTTTTAAAAATTCTATAAGGAAACTGATTAAAGATTAAAGGAATTTTGATGGTACTAATATCACGCTAAGAATTCGACGAATTGCAAGCCGTTCTCTGGGGTAGTATGGAGTTGGCAACAAATTTATTTACGTAGAAGATGTTTGCAGTGCAGGTAGTCTTCTGTTTGTCGTCCGTCTCATATAAACAAGATTCACATAGTTGGACGAAATTTTGGTCACAGAAAAGCACTGTCGCTAACAGCGTTGTGGACATGGACAATACTGAATGCATTGCGCGAGGCAAGGTAAATGTTTGGCAAGTAGCGAGCGTATACGCCACATATAATCGTAAAACATGTACATGGAAGTAAACGTGCATGTATTAGATGAACCATTAGAAAATTATTTACTAAACGAATACACGATTAAATTTCGTGTTTTAGTGCAAGTAAATAGGATTTGTCTGTAGAGATTACGCCTTTTTAAATATTATCAATTATTCCTTTAATAAAATTAAATAAAATAGAAACAATTATTTCTTTTAGTAAATTAGAAGTTAATTAAATTCTCATTCACATTATTTAATTTATTTTAGTTAATTTTCTATCTTTGTACATAAAAAGAAGCTAACATTTAATATTATATTTAATTGAACCTTTTATTTTATCACACTTTATTAAACTTTCTATACTAAATGAACAAATCTTAAATAATTATGGATCATTCTTATCTAAAAGTCCATCGTCAACAATTTTCCATTAGAATAAATAAATGTAATGTTATATTATATATCATCAATATTAAATTCGAATAAAATCTTAATTTTAGTTCTTCTTTTAAATTTTCGGAAAAAATGATGATAGTAATTGATAAATAACGTTTATCAGGATGAACGGATTTAATTGATATGTAAATCATTTGAGGTTGACCCGCCGATAACAAAAATTCAAGGTATATTCTAGAAGAGGTTACGCAAAAGGGGTGACTTAAAGCCAAAAGTCGATCAATACTTAAAAAGCGTTTGTGATCTGAATATTCAAACAAGTTTCATTCATGAATATTCCCTGTCGTCATCGTCCGAATAAATAGGTGTGCGTTTATTCAAGTAACCGCAACGAGAACGCCGCAATCGCCTCAACTATTTACACACATATTTCATCACGATGTTAATGGGAAGATCGATAGAAAGCGCCATAATGGTGTTTAATGGGGCATAACCTTTCGAAAATTTAAAAAAAGTCATTTCCTTATAGATACTCTTGCAGATTAATAATCTAAAAATATTATTCAGCATGTCTGATGTAGAAATTTGAGGAATTGCAGAAGTTATATCATTTTAGAAAAAATCATTCAGGTAACTCGTCGTGCGACCGAAACTTCGAACGAGTTTTTCTTAAAACTACTTTTATCTTTATAGTAGAACCGAGAATTCTGGCTCCTTTTCAACTAATTGAGCTTACATTTAGCATTCGTTTTCGTAATAAGGTTCCCCACCTGTTAATAAACTATTTTCTTTTTCGTCCAACAGACGCCAATTTTTTATTTTTCAAAACTAAAAAATTTGTAATTTATTATCACGAATAAACACAAATTTCGATTCTTTATACTGAATTTTTCATATTTTGACGGTTACCACGCAATTATTTAAAATTAACGGAGCGTGATGTATACACTTTTACTACCGAGAAAACTATTTCCAACCAGATTAACCAGTCTCGTCGCATTTGTAAACGAAGTCTAAAGATAAATTTCACTACGTGAAACTAAACTTCATTAAACTATGCATTAGGTATTTTATCTGAAAGCTTCCTATAATCTTCTAGTTCACCAATTCCTAATACTTATTACTAGATACATTATATTACAAACTCTACATTCAAAAATACAAGACATTTGTCACCCTAATACTAAAAACAATAAATTTCTACAAAGAATTTTCATTGTAACAAAATCAAATATTTCTGACGAGGTCCCAAACGCTTCCATTCCCTGAAATAAAATTATTGTTCCTTATATCACGGGCAAGACAAGAAAACGGCGGCGTAGGGTGGCGAACAGCGAGCGAATTCTCAAACGGTATCAAGCCCGATACGTATTCCCATAAATTTGTCTTTCCTCGGTCTCCTTTCTCGCATGGTTAGCTTCTTCGCACTCATTGACTGTATGATTATGCAGTGAACTCATGTCGGTTCGAAGGTCCGCATATTTTTATGCGCACCGACGTGCCTTCTTGACGAGACGTCGCAGGGGCGTTGTCGCGCGAGTGAAACAAGGACAAACGGGGTGAGAGGGAAAGAAAAGTGGTCGAAAAGTATATCCAGCGCGCAGCGCAGTTATGTTACCTTCGTTACCCGCATTAACATAATCGCCGGGGCAAGAGAGTCAGCGAGCATTCGTTCGTGCCGCGGCACGCATCGATTTCAATGGGAAATATGCAAACCAAATTATATTTCGCCGGCGTGGCGCGGCACGGGCTTTGATCGCTCCCGCGATCTCGACCACTTAATGATACCACATGGTTGTCTGTAATGTCTGTGAGCAGTTACACTTGTGAAGCTGCACGTTCACGCACACCTTTCAACCAGTTCGCAGGTTCGCCGGTGACTAAACGCGGTTCTTTGAGGCGCGCGAAGAATGCAGCCAGAAAAGAACTTTCAAAGCGATTTATTCATGACAATCGTTACACGTTTTCCATCGCGACGGAACGACGAGAATTTTAATCCGTTTAACCGATGATTCGGGTGATGAAGACCTTCGGTCACGCGAATGTTTCAGTAATTCTTTCTCCTTTTTAATTTCGCGAATTTTTGTTTGGGATAGACTTTATGTTATTAGATCATTTCTTTTGGTTTCCCTTTGGTTCTTTGGAATTTAATCTTTTGACGTTTGTTGAGGAGTTATGGAGTTTATGGGAAATCTTATGAGAACTGTAGTGAGTGAAAATGAATGTTAAATGGAAATTTATTAGTATTAAATATTGCTAGAAAGGTGTTTCAATGAACACATTTCTTGATATTTTAAAATTTTGTTTTGAAAATACTCATTAATCTTTGATAATTGTTTTTAACTTGGGAAACCAAGGAATAGAAATATGGATGTGTTTAACGGATAATCTTATCTAATATTGAGGCTTCGATAATTCTACAAAAGTAAAATCTTAGGTGAAAGATTTTTAAATATTGGAGGAAGCATTATTTATTTTATAGTAGTCGCGTTGTAAATTTTATGAATTATGAGTTTTAATAAGGTGTTTCTATCATATATTTAGAAATCGAATTGTTGTACTACTTCTTTGAGTCTAGGTTTGTACTCGAATGTTCATACACAAAATTGAACAGAATTTTATGTATTATTATATTATAAAATAAATTCGCATACAATTACAGTAGACGGCACTAGTTGTAGTTACTACACAATCAAATAAAGTATTCCATAATTCGAATAAACGTTAAGAATGTTTTAATTGCTCGTTTATTTGATTTATTTTAATTATTTTATTTAAATATACTATATGTGCCCAAATAGTGTGTTGCACAGCCTCAACTTCTCACTGTAAATGGTTATACCAGACAGTAGAATACACATCCTAAGGGCATATCTTGAAACTACATTAGTTACTTTGAAGGTATGCACTGTCATTTACTTAGCTCCTATTCAGCTCTGTAAATTTACTGTTAACAGTAACACATGCTAACAAAAGTTTTAAGTTTGAATATAAAAACTTCCTAATATCATACACATTGTAATTAATCTAATTATTATATTAATTATATTTGTATGTTCAATTTAAGCAACATTCCTTAATACAAAACTATAGGTTTCTAAATTGTTTAAATAAATAAATAATCTAAATTTTAATATTACATACATAACTGGAAAAAGTGTAAAATACAAAATATATAAATAGTAATGCATACAAAAAATATATTAAATAAATATGTCACATCCAGTTACTTGTTCTTTACCATCACTATAACTCATCAACAATTTCGAAACATACTCTGTTAACAACATTTTCATCAAAGGCGTCCAAAGACTTAAAATTGTAACTTAAAATAACCTTCTAAATTCAATCATTTTTTCTCAGTTGACTATTCAACTGCTACAGTCACTACAAAAAATCTCAAAAACTCAATCGAGAACGAACGACAAACCTCACAAAATACTTCTCACTGCCAATTTTAAAAATCTCCTCAAGAAACACCATTTCAAAACCAAAAACCAATCCCAAAGCCGCATAAAACAACAAAATCCCTTCCCAACACACCGAGCCCAGGAAAAAACAGCATACCGTTAATATTTCGCAACCCATGCAAGAACCTCGTCCCCAATATTTCCGGGGTCCCCTGCGAAGCCCCGTCCCCGCGGAAGCAGCTCGCGAGAACCGCACGGTTTAGTAGCTCGGAGTGAAACCGTTCGACGCGCATGAATATAAATAAGCGGAGGGATGAAGCGCGCGAGACACGTTCGTCGGGCACAGATTTCCCTCCGTGGCCGCGAAATGTGTTTTCGCTGTTGGATGAAAGGAGGATGCAGCAGATGATAAAGAAGGAAGACAGCGGGGGAAGGGAGGGTTGCGATGGAGAACGGAAAGCCTGAAAATGAGGTAAATAACGGGGAAGCCTAATGTTGCATGAACGCGATAAGCCGTCACCTGCGGCGTGTATATATCGTCGGGGAACGGAGTCCGTGTATCGGGTCGACCCGGCATTCATCGGCTCGATTCTAAATAAATAACAACCGATAGCTGGCTCGGTGAACGGGAGTAGAAATGGCGGTACGAAACTGGACGAGAGCCGGTGCACGTTTGGCCGGAAGCACCGCGGATGCGGTGTGTGTAGGAACGTCGGGCAGGGACGAGTCTCCAGACGTAGGAAATGGTCGTTTCGCCCCACGGACGGGGGAAGCGGCTTGCATTTCTCTCCGGAAGCCCAGCGACAAATCGCTTTGACGTGGCTGTCGGTCGGGAAAATTTCGCTCCTTCCGAGGTTACCGCTGGGGAACACACGATCACTCATTCCGCTGCCCCCGCCAGATTTCTGTCACGTGCGTTTGTTCGGCTCTTGGCCCTGTTCTAATGCCGATCCAACCAGCCGCGCACGAGCGTGTCCCGCATTCCAATCCGAGCATTTACTGTTAAATGAATTAATACCGGGATCGAGCGCGGGTTATTAATTCGCGGCGGCCGCGATTGATTTAGCGGCGATCCGCTGGAAATAGGAATTGATCGGAGTTGTTGCGGGATTTGTGCTTACGACGGTGAAGGAAGTGCTTGAGGAAAATTGCGAGGATCAGGTTTAATTGGAGATATTTGTTGTTTGGGCTTTGTTTCGCGGTGAGAGTTCGTGTTTTTCAGGAGATTTCTGTTGGCTGTGGGTGTGGTTTGGCACTTGGGAAATTTGTATCTTGTCGTTTGTATTTGTTGGGTAAATATTTTGGTTTATCGAGTGTTCTTAGTGGTGGTCCGATGGGAATAGGAATTGATCGGAGTTGCGGGATTTGTGCTTGCGATGGTCGAGGAAAATTCTGTGGCTTATTTTTAATAGTTTGTACTGTGAGTTGTTGTACCACTGTGTTTGGTGGAATTATTTTGCTGTTTATAATTTAGTGGAGGGAAGGAATGATTCTATGTTCATTTTATGTCTACGTTCATTCTAAAGAGCCACAATTGATAATAGGAGAGTAATATTTAATTTAAACTAGAGGAAACAACATTTTTATTTGGTAAAGTCTATTTGTAATTTTTCGTTTGTATTTATTTGTTAAACATTTATGGTGAATCGAGCTATTTTAGCTCTTTCTCGGAGTAAAAGAATATTTCATTAAAAAATAAACTTGTATTTGGAAATGAAATAGGGACAGTATTTACAGACGATGGAAAGTTTTCAAATGTAATATCAATAACGTCCTCGACACATTAAATTTCAAATCGAAATTTGAACTGCCAAATTTATATTTATCAATAAATTCTAAAAACAGGGAACATTCCATTTAAAAACAAATAGAATATAGTACTAAATATGTTCTAGAAAAAATATTATAAAATCCTGGCGTGTAACATAAACATCAATTCCCGGTAACGTATTAAAATATAAAAAGTAAACTTAATATATTTTAATATATTCTGGTCACACAAAAATTACTGTTACTGGTGCAGTTTATTTTGACTGTGTTTGAGTCTGAAGGGGAACAAATTTTTGCGAGGACCCTTGCAACTCTTCCAAAGTCATCCGACTCGGTTCTTTTTCCGTCAGATTGTTCCTTGGATTTGCATGAAAATGAAACTTTCATAGATGGGCGAAATTAATGAATTTTAATAAGGGACTCCGTCCCCTGCCCGCTCGTCTGTCCTTTTTCTTCTGCTCACCATATCGTAGTCATCCTATTATCGTCGGAGAAATTAAATGCGCTAACGCTGCCGAAAAATCTTTGATTTTACTTGGCTACTTCTCCGGCGTCATTTATGATCAGCTTCGTTACATCTCCGTGCCGTTCCACCCCTTCCCATCGTCTTCTCCGCTTGCTGTTTCGCCCTCTCCCTTTTCTTCTTTTCTACTTCTGATTTAATTAAAATTCATCAAGCTACACAGCGAAATGAGACGCTAACAGTTTTACAAGAGGAATATTGATCTTCAGTTAAATATTGCGCATGCAAGTGAAAATAATTCAAATTACTGAAACCCCTCCAGAAAATCCATGATCATGTTACTCAAATTAGCTATTGCATTAATTTCAGATTTTATAAATTATTTATCAAACTGTCTGTTTACTCCGTATTGATATTTGGAACGTTTGCAGCCATTAATTTGAAATTAATTGCTTGACTATCTGAAACTGCAACAGCTGATTCTGAAATGTGAAATTATTTTAAGGATTTATTAATTATGGGTACCACGCTTTGCGTCGAGGATTTTTAATTGTATAATTACTATATTAGTATATTATATAGTTATAAATTAGTGGATCAATGCAAAAGTTTCGGTAAGATATTCATGAAATTATTAATTTTTTTTTGAAAAAAATGGAAATAAAATAATTCAGGCCAGACGTTCTTATACAATTAACCATTTGTTCGTTAAGATAATAGATATTTACTACTCAACAACCAATGTTGTATAACAGTTATTTAACAATGAACGACGATAAAAATTCAATGCAATTATTACTTGCAAATATTGAGTAATTAATATATTCGTCATTCACAGATAACAAATACATCAAGTTTATTCGTTATTTTGAATAACTTTTGCCCGACACTACACTCGATAACACAAAGAACATAAATGACATAGACCTGCTTTCAACCGAATTCCTAAATACTGTTAAGAAACAACGAATAATAAATAACGAATAAAAGTACACACAAATAACGAATAACTCCAACAACAAATAACCAAATAACAACGAATTCCTCCGTCCTCTTTAAAACCAAGGTTCCCTCGAACAATACCCAACATTACCAAAAGTCATAACACAACGATAACGAGTTTCACGCCCGTAAACACCAGTATCACCAACAATCTAACCGCACCATAATTTGATTTCAGGTAAGACGCGCCGATGAGTAAGCGAATCGTCAATTCTTGATGACTGGAGACGACCCGGAAAGTAAGTAGGCCGCGTTAATTTATAAATATCCGTAGTTATCCCGGAGCGAATCTCACCCTTCCCAATTCGTCAACGAGGCGACGAAGGTGCGCGCATTACTTTTCTACTTTATTGGTCGGCGAATAGGGTGATGTATAGTGGATTCTGCAGCAAGAACGAGGGGGATGGGGGATAAAGAAGGATGCCTGCGGCCCGCGGATAGGCTGCTGGCGAAACGATGGAGAAGAAAACGCGAGAAGGAGAGAAAGAGAAAGAAAGATAGAAGAGAGAGTGGGAGGGTGAGTGAGAGTTTATAAGTTAGTAATTTGAGGCACAGCGCACGTACGCGAATCCAGATCTTTGTGGCGCCGAAATAAATCAACCACCTACGACCCAGGTTCCTTTTTCTTCTTCTCCACCGTGACTTCCTCCTTCCTCTTCCCCACCTCCTCCACGTCGCCCTTCCGCTTTCTTCCTCGGCATTTTACCCCAGCAGCCCCTCTTGGATCTTCACACAAGCCTGCGGTTATTTATTCGAGAATTACCGTCGCTTATAATAAGCCCCTCTTTATTCTGCAATGCCGTGGCAGCCGTGGCACTCACAGCGGAACAGATTTTCCAGTGATTTAATGGCGCCTCCGTGAAAATACCGACCCGTGTACACCGTCCTGTCTCCCTTTATCTCCGTGATAAAAAAGAAAACGATTACCGGGATATATCGATCCCCTTTCGCCCGATCTCGGCCGGTTCTCGTTCCGATGCTACCGGACTCGGTATTGCGTTAACGGGTTTTCAATCGCCCGTGTTCTTCGAAATAACGAAAGGGAACGCATGTCGAATTGTTTCACTGGTTTGTTCAATAGTTTATTTGATTCTTGAATGCGTAGGGTAAAGTGATTAGGCTGAAGATCTTTATGCAAATTCTTGTCTTTCAATTGTGTTTGAGTTTTCAAGTACTTGAAAATATTATTGGGTTAATGGAATTACGATGGAGAATGTGTTTTCGTAATAGATATTGTAGAAAGCTGTATACTTTGAATATTTTATTTAATAATTTTGCACTTTCAAGTTTCATATGAGTGCTTAAAATTTCGTGGTATAGTGATTATAGATTTCATTATGGAACGTTCGATGTTAGAAATTTCATTTTTTCTCTCTGAAAGTGATATAATTCTTTCTGTCCTGGCAATTGAGCAGCTAGCCTTGTTGTTGATTTTTATTTAAGCGAGCTGTTTGGCAAAAATCAATTCATTACAACGCTAGATATTTTGCTGTAGCGTAATATTTGTTTAAATTTAAAGACTAAATGGTAAATACATACAAAAGTATCTTCGATAGGTTTAATAAGTAGAATTCACTCATATATCGCGTACATACGCATTGTAAAAAAGTCTCGTTATCCGTAGAATTACTTGGGATACATGAATGAAATAAAAAAGACAAGAACATATTATTTGTTGAAACACAAAACAGAAGATGACATAAAAACAAAAACTTCCGATAAACGAACTAGAGGTAGGAAATAATAAAACAGTCTCACCATCGCAGCATCTAATGTAAACAGTTTATTATTGAAGCATGATCGAATAAGCCAGGTATGTTTACACGAAGGTTAAATAATCTTAAAAGTTAATTATTGTCATTATTGCGACCAAGTGTTCGTGACTTATGCAAAACTCTGACATTCCCAGACTAATTACAAACGTAAATGAGACTCCAGAAAAATCAACAGTTTAACTGAGACCAGAAAAAGTACTGGAGCTTGATTAACCACATCTGAAATTCATTTAACTGGCACAATGAGGACCGCGTGTGCGGAGTGTGCGATCTTTCCACCGATGACTAACCGAGTGTTGGCAAATATGGGCAACTTCTCCAGCAGGAATGAAGGATCCTATGCGCGCGCAGTGGAACCCACCCTCTGGAGGTGTGGTCACCCCATCCTCGCTATGTCAAATATCTATAGAATTTCCATGCAATCAAAAAATCTAGTAGCTGAAAGGCTATTATAGTGTGAACATTCTGAATATTTTTGGAGTTATTCTTGATGGGTGTATAAATAGACTTAATGATTCTAACTTTGACAGAAAGGAAGTCTATTTTCTTTTAATTTACGTGGAGTTCGTAGAACGCTGCGTAGAGTTTCTTCGACTATCATTTCAGAATTAAATAACTCATTATAATTTGTGCTTAAGGTTGTTAGTACTAAAGTTTTCTATTGATATAAATGTTTATATAGACTTTGTAATTAAATTGAAAAATCTCTTTATTAACGTGCTGATAATCACAACGCATTGATAAACTGAATTACAAAAGTGATTAAATGCTATTATTAATTGACTGAAATTTTTTATTAATTTATGCTAAATATAACTGTAAGAAATAAAATTAAAATCTGTGCTTCTTGTATTGAAATAGTAATTTTTATTTAAGAATTAATGTGTGATTATTAATAGAAAAATTAATGTTCTAATTACTTTAGTATTTGTAAAGTACAAGAATAAAATTTTATTTAGCTAGTAGAAATGAAATATTTCAAACGAATTCTGTTCTTACTTCGGAGAGCTAAAAAAATGGATAATCCCACATTTAATGAAAAAAGCTAAACATTTCTTATTTCCAAAGAATCTATAAAATGCAATGTTTAACTACTCACTAGTTCCACCAATTTAACTCTAGGTAACAGAACTGATCTATCAATAAATATCTTACTATATCACAAACCTGCTACACTCAACATAATAGCACAGGAAATACCATTCCCCAACGATCAAAACACCCACTCATTACCGAAAACGCCATCAACCCCGAATCAATCTCACCAACCCCGAAATACAAACGAAACATCCTCAAAAGTAGAACACAAAACAAAACACGATCGCTCGTGAGAAAGAAGTTAAAAGGGAGTTGAAGAAATCACGAACATTCCAAGAGGAATAAGCCTACAAAAGATGCCGCGCTGAGGGAGGATCGAAGAAAGATCGCGCGGCGTGCCTGCGCCTGTAGGGGTGTACAAAACGAACGTACAACACTTTTACAGGAATCGCAACGGATGTACGTGATCGCGCATTGAATTTCATTGGCGATAGCCGCGAGTGGCGGGTAATATATCCAGTGCAGTCAAGCCCTTTCCTTCTGTGTCTCGGGCCCTCACCCCTGTAACATCGAGCCCCGTCCCACGCAATCCACCCGTCCAGTGTCCCCGGTGTGTGGCCATTGTGCGAAGCTTTGTTCGAACGGTGACGGGGTCACATTAATCTGTCTCTCACCCCTTCAGCATACCGCGTACGTTATACGATGTGCACCGGCATACTCCCCATAGGTACGGTATCGCCTCCCGCCCCCCTCCTCCCCCTTCTCCTCTTCAACCCTCCGTGCAGCCCTCTAACCGTGGTTCTCCCGCCGGTCCACTCCGTGAAAAGTCGATCGATCTAACGATCCAAGCGGGCCGACCGATCGATCGAGTTACGGGGGACGTAGCGCGGCAGGACGCGCGGGCTACGGTTTTATTCGTAGTTCGGTCGACGGGCAGCCCTCGAACCTTAAATCTCGATCGCTCTCGAGGACCATACATTTCGAACTTGTATCGTTGCCTCGAGCTGACACTTTAAGCAACTACCGTGAACACGGGAGGGTCAGCTTCCCGGTTATAGTTCCCCCGGGGAAACCCGCTGTCCATTCTACCGTTACGCTGTGCAGAGGATTCGCGATTTTGCTTCCGATCCGTGTTCCCCCGATGTAAGCACACCGGTGTCGCCGCGGATCCATTGTTCCGCTTTCCCGTTTGCGTCACGCTGGTAATGAGAGCGTTAGCTCGGAAGCGAGCCGATGATAGAGCACAGGAATACAGGATTAATGGGTGTTTTAGGGATGTTTTGTTTGATTCCCAGGGGCCAAGCGGCTAGCGGCCGCGTTTAATTCGAAGTGTTGCAAAGGCGAGCCGGATTTTGGATTGACTAATTTTTCTGTAGGAAATAGAGTGCGACTACTTATAACGCGAAAGGTGTGTTTCTCTATAGAAATTTTACGTTGACGGATTTTGTATGAGTCTAGCTTCATCCTGCGATTGGATTAGTTTATTGTTGAAAGTCTCACTCTTGTAGTTATTTTTCAATCACTTTTTATTACAACACGCAGTGTAGGAAGTATCATACAAATTTTGATAGAGATTTATTTCATATTATAGTTCAATTTTTGGTAGAGTTTTCTAGCTTTGGTATTTATCCCTACATTATTAAAGAATGTGTCTGGTGATACAAATTTTTCCAAGATTTAGACTTAGACTACCGCTAAGTGATAGTGTTTTAAATTCATGTGCAAATTTTAGGCATATATTTTCAATATACAATTTATTAGTAGTGGTTATGCTGCAGCGAAATTATAATTTGCATGATAATTGTATATATACTTCTACAACCAACTTATAAAATGATTTGGAACATCCTGTTACGAAAGTTTATAAAAATTAAAAACAAACAATAATATATTTTCGAAGTCATAGTGAAGGAATTTAGAAGGAAAAATGTATTGAATACATATTTGATTGTTATGCACCTGTAATGTGTGGAAATATGTAAAGACACATAAAATGTTAGCCTTAATATAAAGAATTTCATTTGATTTTGGCCTTTAAAAACGAAACTGAGATTACATACAGACTTATTTTGACATTAATCGAATTAGCGTGGTTGTCCTTAGCGTCTGATATCAATATTTTATTCAATTACTTATTGCAATGAAAAGTTTATCAAATGTTTGACTAGTTGTAATGCATCACCTATTAACTAAAATTACGGTCATTAATCTATCTATGTGAAATTAATAAGATCGCTTGTAATATTGTTAATATTAAGAAACGTATTTAAATATAATATTATACAAGGTGTATATTTTTAATAAACCAAAAGAAAAGACAATGATGCGATAACTGATGCTTAACAATACTTTAATTCTTCAGAAGCAAAATATAAATTTCTCTATGGCCAAATTTGATATTTTGAACTTTTAGAATATGTACTGTAAATGCAATGACTATTAAAACTGTCAATTATTTTTTAAGGAGATGTTTTCTAATCATGTTTGATGAAACTGCAGTGGGACGAGTACTTAATGACGTAAGGGACTGAAATTGTGTCTGGTGATTTTACAAAATTGAAAATCTGTTATCAGTAATTACTTCCATTTATAAACCAACGCCGTTTCTTGGATCTTGATTGTTCACAAAAGCTCGCACAAAGGTAAAACCTTTTTTCAGTTCTTTTAGTCGTTTCATTGGTCTCGCATCAAGAACAATTTTCTTTTAGTATTAAAAATAACAGTAACACTAACAAAATGAAGCTATAAAGTTTAATAACAGAACGGTTTCATTCGAAATTAGAAATATACGCGTGTTCATTTAAAACAAACGATATATGTTTCCAGAAGTTAAATTTAGTTAACACATATTTTTTTAATTTAAACTTTTATGTGTAAAATAACTTTTACCATTTTCATTTCTATGAGAGAAAGTTACTAGGTAATCTAAAAGTAGCTGGAAAGTGACTATTCTGCGAATTTTAATCACTCAGCACGAGATAGACCACGAGATTTCAATGCATGTTCAGGAATCATAGTCGCGCAAACAAAATGATGTAAATCTATGACGTATTTAATTATTCTTCCTATTATGTTATAATTGAAAATAATTGTTATCTATGTCATTAATCAAATATTCTAATTTAAATTTCATGAAAGATTTTATGTTTACGAATTAATGAATTTTTTTACTGAAATTTTTTACCATATTTCTAAATGTACATCTAAATCAAGAATGCTTAATGTATACACTTTTATACATACTATTTTTTACATAACTATTGCAAAATAATGCAAATACTCATAATTCCATTCCGAGCATTTCGAACCACCCGCATGTATTTCAAGTCAGTTGTATTAGACATTGATAATTATTTCAATTACAATAATTCTATGTGAAAAACAACACAAGTAAAAGAATTTCAGAACGTAAAACACATAACAAATTGTATATCCATATTTTATATTTGAAACTTACAAAAAAATATGACACACGGTTGAAGTTTTTACATCCACATTTTCATAAGTACTTAAACGTGAAGATATATATGCTTTAAATAAATACTATGTTAAAACTAAAATTAATCCTTCACTAATGCGTTTATTAATGAAAAAAAATTATTCAAAACTATTATCCACGATTCTACAAACGTCAATTTTAACAATATCCAAATACCTCGTTGTTCTATGTATTTTTCTTAGGCGGTCGCGTGTGTCTCGTGTTAGTGAACGAGCCGGATTCGCGAATGAATTCGTACGGACGCTATAGATACATATCACCAAGGTTTTAACTGCTGCGAACACTTGTCTAAGGTCCCCTGCACGCGGAGGAGGATCGAAACGAAAACACTTACGATCTGGTCGCAAAACGATGCCTCGTAAACGCTCTAAATATACGTGTTGCGAATAGGGTTGAAAGTCACCTCTTCGCGACGATGCGATTCGCTTGCTGTTACATTGTTTCAAGGCTCGATAGAGCGCCGATAGAAGGAGGTGCATGCGCATTTCTATTTCGAGTTTCGAGCCTTTAGCCGTTGTATCGTGGCTGTATCGATTCACCCCCACCGGTCCTTCGAATCCCCATGGTGGGAGAACCGGCAGTTAACCCATTCTGCACGAGGCAAATCTTTCTAAATTCAAAGCGCATTCTTCGATTCTGAAATCATAATTAGTCCCGCTCTAACATCCACAGTTTAAAAACGTAAGTACAAGAATAAACCACCCGACGAAACCAAAAACATCTTCCAAAAGCAACACGAAGTAAAACACAACGAATAGAAATGAAATATTCAGACAACGGTTCTCTATAAATTCCCAAAATCAAGAAACCTCATCGTATACAACTCGAACGTGACCTCTTCCACGACGCTAATATCGCGAACTTCAACAATTGTGAATGGCTGTTAAACGCAAGATCTCACCCAAACAAACTTGCGGAAACTTCGACCAAGATAAGCGTTCGAAAGAATTTCATTTCCGCGCAGATCGTTCGACGCAGCTCCAATAAAAATATTTCGAGTTTGGTAACATGGACTTGTACAGGCGGCCCCCACTCTATCACGAGCTACCCCTACCGTGGCCGGGACGAAATCACCCCTAGAACCCCTCCAACGACGGGGTAATTTTCGAAGTTCAAAGAACGGCTACGAGATGACGCCAGCGTTCACTTTTCCGGCGTGAAATCCGGTTCGCGTTGCGCCCCTGAGTTGATAAGGTTGGAAACTTCTGGCTCGTGTGGCGGAATGCAGGGGGTGGCCGATAAATTTCGAAGTTCGCGCGGGAGAGCGGTTAGCGGCCGATGCTTATCCGGAATCTCCGCGTTCTCCGTGGAACACCTGAGATCGAACGTGAAAAAAAGGGTGGGAACCGGTGACCGGTTGTATGTGTGTTTGTGTGTAGAGGGTCTATCGGTGTGCGCGTGCGGCGGGGGGGTAAGTTGGCGAGGGAAAAAATAGTACTCACGCCATGTACGGCACTACAGTAATTTTCAGAGCAGTCGTGCTCGGCTTGCTTGCAGCAGGGTAAGCGTGACTGGAAGCGATAGCATCGAGATCCCGTTGGGCGGATAAGCAGCCGCCAGGCAGGCCGTTTTATTTTCTAGTTTAAAATGTAAAATAACGGGAATTTTGCAAATTACAGCGGCGTGCGTTATTTGTACAAAGTAATGCGGCGAGCGTGCCTGTCCCTTTTTTTTGTCTTCCCACTCGGTCCCTTCGTCCTCCGAGGCAACCGAGCCGCCATCCGCGACTCGCCCGTTCATTCGTTCGTCCGCCGCCAATCAAGGCCCGCTTTGCATTCACTTTCGGAATTTCTTAGCTAGCGAGGTACACGCTATCATTATTTTTAAGGCTGGAATTAATGCGCGGAGTCGGATTCTAGTACGACTCAGCACGAAAACAGAAGAACGTGTGCTCCGCTTCTTGTTTGACAAGCGATACCGACTCGCCCGGACAGTTCTTGCTCGGCCGTCGAGGTTCGGGGCAAATTACGTTTGTAATCTCCGTGTTTCGCGTTTCCCGAATAAATCACGTTTAATTGGCACGCTCCCCGCGCGGACAGAAAATGCGGGCTATTAGCGGCGAATGATCCGTGAATTTCTGCGTGTTCCGCTGGCCTTTCATCTGAAAGGAATACCCGATTAATACTGTTTTCTGCCTCGGTTGCTGACTGCCTGCTCTGCTACACCGGTTTATGGCGCTTTCGTATTTTCGTGTAACAAGACTGATTTTGCGGATTTCATGCGTCAATGAATGTTTTTCTTTTGCTTAAATTATGAAGTGAATGATACTTTGATTGTATGGTATTAAGTTGGGGTAGAAAATTAATATAATAAGAGAGATGAAGTATGAAATAATAAATAAAATAAAATAATTGAAAGAAAGAAGAAAGAGAAACAAGGAGAACCTTACTACATCATTTGCATGTTATTGCTGATTCACGAAAATGTTAAATTTTTTATTTTCAAGTTTACCTTCGATTCTCTTCGATTGTGTTATCTTCATTTACGTCATTTTTACCGATATACGAACGCTTTGTGAAAGAACTTTATTACAATTTGAAAAATTAAGTATATTCGAATAACTTATTAGATTAAAATTATTTATTTCATTGTACCGCGTGAATTTTTACTACAAGGAGTTCCAAAAGTGTTTGATACTTTTGCTATTTCTCTTTAACAGTTTACAATAGTAAAATAGCAAATTTGATGTATCAATTACTTTAGTATCGGAAGTGTTTATATGTAGGTATAATGAAAAATGTTATGTTTGTTACAAGATATATATTGAAGAGCTCTTAAACGATGGTAGCTCTCTAATAGAAATGATTTTGGAATTAACGTCGTGGTTAGATACAACGCTGGACAGGCGTAAGGTTTTAAAGCAGAATTTAATATCAGAGTAACACGATCTGCCTTCATCATGGGTCTCTTGGATCCGTTTACAGCCCTTTGATAACCGGATACCGGGAAACTATTGCACCCCTCCAACTGCTCTTCTCCGAGATCGTAGCGTGTCACTACGTACGCTCTGCGTTCAACAAGGTAAAATCAATGCATTACCTTAAAACAAATTATATATACGAGGATCTATACATGAACATTTTATATTTTCTAATTTTGTCGCTGTTTTTATTGCCAAACTATATTATCTTAACTAAACAATTGCAAAAAACAATCACCCACTACGGGTCCGAATGGACCCAAGCACAGTAGAGCATTCAATTTTGCTACTAAATAACGAACATTTTCAAAGATAATTGCATTAAAATGAGACACCAAGTAGAAAGCGCCGAAATGTTCAATATGAAAACATTAGAGACTAGTCAAATTACTTCAAATTTTATGAGAAATTCCACATTTTTTTTCCTTTTGCTCATTGAACTTTATATATTAGTCCTTACATTATCCGATTAATCAATTTTCTAACTTCTGTCTTTCCTCTTGTTCCCGTTTCTACTAATAAAAGTGATTCCCTAATTTATTTATCTTCATCTTATAACCAGTTAATTGATCAGTTACGATATAAATATGTGTATATAAAGTTCCGATACGTTCAGTGTTTAAGAACTGCTCACCTTCCGGTCCATTATTATTAAGCTCGATACCCATCGGGGAATAAACACCAATACCCGATTGGCGCGTAGCTTCCGCAGCATAACTAAAAAATATCGAGTAGCATATAGCTTGCGGTAGTTTTCACAAAGGGCCTCAAACATTTTTGTCCCGTAGACAGCAACTGGCCAGTGGGTATTTACGCTAGGCCATTGGTCTCACAATACGCTTGACATACAGCTGTGTGGAAATCAAAGTCCGTGGACGGGGTCGACCTGGCGGCGGCTTGCGAAATTCAGGTCTGCGAAATATTTTACACGCTTTTTTCCCCCTTCCGCTGCACCCCTCTATCGGCGTCACACATACAGTATGCATGCCGTGAACGTTGCGCGGTGCATGGCGAACCGGTGACGTGCACACCCGCGCACATGCAGTTTGTCGTGCACCAGGGCAGGGATAGAACGAGGAAAGCGACGAAACGTTCGGTCGACAAGCCTACGAGGAGCCGCCGCGAGCCTCTGGTGCGTGATTCACGCGACATCGCTCCCACCACCGCCACAGCTGCCACGAAAAACACCGCGAACTTATTTCCGTTAGCGGGTAGACAGAATGATTGCCCCGAATGAGATCGTCTCGTTATTCGAGCCTTGTGACCCGTTCGTAGCTCTTATCATGGCGGCCAGTACCCCATTTTCAGATTTTTATTGTTAACCAGAAGGTCGTGTGATTATTTGGGATAAGAATTAGATGCGCACAAGGGTTTGTGTTAGAAACGAATGTTTAATTTGTTGAAATTGTGGTGATCATTGTGGTAAGCTTTATGGAAATTCGTATTTTTGAGAGTCTAATTGGAAAACTGAATTATGATACAGAATGACTTTCCTTAAAAAATATTGTTTTTCACATTCTATGGAATTTTGAAGTTTCAAGGTTTCAAATTTCCGAAGAAGGCATAAGAATATAAATTTCATGATTCTATGTTCATAACAGTTTTTATAAAACTTACTGTATTGTCCTAAAAATTTACATACTATTACTATTACTTAATATTTAATTACTGTTACTATAATTTTATCCAATCGTTTAACAAATATATTATTGAATTAGTAAGGAACAAAGAAATACGTTAATTATCAGTTATATTATTGCCATAAAAGTACCAATTCTAGTTGCTTCGTTAAGAACAATGCGAAGAATTGTTCTTTATCTATATATCTTCGGAGTACTCTCACTTCACACATTGGGATACTCGCGAGACACCGTTCCCTTCCATTAAAGCGACATCCTCAATCGGATTAACATACAAATATTCGCTTCGTCAAGACGAGGAGAACCATTGAACGTATTCGCGCGCCTTATGCGACGCGCGGCAATGCAATTTCGAGGGTTGGCCGCGCTTCCGCGTATTAAATCCAAGAGCAAGATGCTCCAGCACGCCGAATTGTTGCGAACGAGATATTGCAAGGAGAATCGGACCGTGTGCCGTGTCCCGTTCTAAATAAGATTTCCAAGAACGAATCGTTCAGTATACGTTCGCAAAAGTGATGCTGATGCCGCGCTTTTAGCGTCACTGTTGACACACAAAAGGAATCATAAAAAGGACACGTTATAGCATGACTTTCCGCCGGGGATCCGATTCAGTGCTCACGCAACGCTTGACATCATTCTGATAATCTCAACCTCGTCATATTTCCGTCACGCCACAAACTGACAATTTCAGCCGGCCGCGGAAACGTACGTTTTGATCCGTTTCAGAATATCCGTAAATTCTTGTTGAATACGCGAAATTCTTGTGTTTTTCTGGTATACTTTGTCTATGTGTACATAGAAATTTGAAAGTTTTGAATATAACATATCATGAAGTTGCTTCGTTCTCGATAAAAAATGATAATAAAACGTAGGTGGCTTTCCCAGTTCCATTATTTAAATTATTTCCAAATTTAAGAATAATAAAAATAAATTGAATAGTAAAATAATAGTAAAAATAAATTGATGTATTGAACGAGTGCAGTTTTCGCTAGAGTGAGACAAATTTTGGGATTCTTATATGTATAGTAAAGTTATGACTGTTTTTGTTGAAGATAAAATGATATTTTATTAGCAATAAAATGAGAATTAGGAAATTCGTGAAATATCATATGTATTGTAGATTGAATGAATTAATTTTACAGTATCCCTTTATGCATTCAGAAAACTGGCATTACTTTTTTCCTGACTGAGGCATAATCTAATATTGTTTAAAAAGTAACGTAAAAATATTAAAATATAGCCTTCACCACACTATTTATTTAGTAAATACTTTTGACGCTTCAATGAAAAATACTATTGAAAATAATATGTAAACGTCAGGCTATTACGTGTAAAATGTTAAATAATATGAAATAATGTTTAACGATGTTGAGCTTTAGTAAAGTTTCAAACATTTTATGATTTCATAACTGCTTTCCCCTTTTTATTCATGAAAGGTGCTCTGAAAACATGAGAATGGCAGTGGAAACGTTGATCCTTTGCGGCGAATCTTCTACATGGCTGATACATTATTGACTGACTCTACTGAAATCGTTCAATGACACTTAAACGATTGGTTCGGTAGATTTTCTGGGATTTTGTTGTGAATGCGTATGAATATGAGTCTCTAATGTGATTGATCGTCTGTTTGCATGCCGTGATATGTATGGCGACTACATGTGTACAAACATGTCCATTAACCCCTTGCCGTACTTTAACGAGTTTGACTCATGATAAAACCTTTTGATCAAACATAAATATCACGAGTCTGATTCGAGGTGACAACACGAGTGAGATATCGGTCGCCATAATTATGGCCCGGATTTTACCCAGTTAAATGGTATGGCAACGGGTTAATGTTCTCGAGATGAAAATTCGTTGTTCGGAAACGTCCCTCATGTTCCGCTGAACCACTCGTTTCCTCACCTATGCTAATTCTCCAATAGTATTGACTGATCTGTTTTGATAGTGATGGACACAAATAGGATACGAACTGGTCAAATACACATTGTATGTGCAGGAAGTGGTAAACTTTGACGTTTAAACTAGAAAGAAAATGTATAAGCGTATAATTACACAAAATATACACGATACAAGAAGATATTTAAAACATTCAGGGTGTAATGCTTTTTATAATTGTTACGAGAAGCTATTTTCTAACATAGTTCTATGATTCTAATTAAATTTTCAAAAACTTAAATTTGCATAAAAATCCATGATCTAGTTATATTTAATTCTATAACTCTACGGATATGCAGATTGATTGACCTAAATTAAAGAATTAAGTACTCGTAAATTACTAAATGTATAAAATAAAAAGTTGTTTGCTTTACACATTCAACAGAATAGTTATTTCTTCCACATTGTTAATATTAGTTTAGAAATTCCTTCTTCTTTAGGTATCGAAGAATAATGAAGAGTTATTATAAACAGCATATAAGAATTCCAACCAAATTTCACATTAATCAAGTCAATGGGTTTTGACTTTTTCGGGAAATGCTGTTTCGACTGGAGCGTATTTAATGTTGGAAGTTGCACTTCCATATATATGTATACCTACTGAAGAAAAGGTAGTCACGCGTGCCTAGAGCGTGGTAATGAAATGATAATAAAACGTCTGTGAATAGGATAATAAAAGGAGTGGGTTACTCAGCATTTAAGCAATCAGTTTTGATTTACAGTTTCGTTCAAGAAGGTGTTATTACTTGGCTAGACAGTAATTACTAGCCTGCAAATGTTTATGCAATTTCCCCAGTTCTTGAAGACAAGTTTATGGTTGCCGTTATCAAATAGGATACTTTTCATATTGATATTAAACTTTCGTAGTTTAATTATCATTTTGTTATTAACGTTTTAACTGCATATTTCATGAAGCTTGTAACTAAAAAATTTAATCACATTTCGTAAAAGGTTGTCCCACATTTTCTGAAACATTATAAATCTAAATAATCTTTATATTCATATATTTCACTGTTACACACACTAAGTATTTCGGATAATTTCATATTGTTATATAAAAATAATTAAAACAATATAACAAATCACATACATTATGTCACTTCAATTATAATCCGAACCTGTCCCCATAAAATCATGCGTTTTCTCTTTTCTAACCATCGAAGTTAAATAACCCTGTAATTACAAAAATCGTAATGGTTTCTCAAGAAACATTATATCTCTCTCGAAATGATCCAACAATGTCGAACGTTTGAATTTCTCCTACATACTTTACTTTTCCACTGGGTTGCCGCTTTTAAAATTAATGAGTTTGAAGACGATTTATTAAAAGATAAGCGGGAAACGTGTCGTTCCAATTAAATCCGTGTATCCTTCACACCTCCGCCTGCGAATAGCCTATTGACGTCAGAGCGTGTGTTCAGCATCACGCAACGTTTACCTGAAATGTTCGTTTCTGTCACTCGCTGTGAACGAATTGTTTAGGCGGTCTTTCATAAACGCCACACCCTATATTCCATAATGCAGTGGTATTTACATTTCATTTGTGTCGCAGTAATACCTCCTTTAAATTTAGAGTCCACCCGTGCCGGCGCGAAGTCTCGTTCCGCGGGAGCAATTTTATTTTTTCTCCCTGTCCCCCTCGTCCTCCGTCGTCCTCTCACTCTTGTTGCCGCATGCGAATCAAGCACCTGATCCACGTAGGTGGCGGACTTTTCGGAAATTGTCGTCGGGGAAAAAGGAGCACGTACACAGCTTTAATGGCTGCGACAGAGGGGGGAAACGGGTCTTTTTGTGAAACGTTACCGCGGGACAGCAGATATGAGTCAGATAAATCTGGAACGCTTGCGCTTAACACACACCCCAAAGACGGATCGTGGGGTTAAGGTTTGCGCAACATGTGTGTAAGATATTACGAAGCATTCGGCTGTTTAATGTTATTACCTACATCTGTATCTTATGTAATATCTGTTAAGTATGTATATCGGGTAGACCGGATAAACCGCCGCGAGTTGCCTTCTCTGAAATCAGTGGGAATTGATTTCATTTTCTTGTTTGAATAAATGGAACGCGGAAATTAATCATTTGGTGTGGAAGTAAGTTTTAAGAAGATAAAGGGAGTTCCTTTCGTGATTTCTTTTTTACGTGAGTGGTATGTAAAATAATTCTTCGTATTTGGCTAATTCTAATAAAATTGGATGGGATTTAATTCAAACTGTTGTTTTTTGTTTTGAAGCTGTGGTAGAAATTATGTAATGCTCTGAATCTTGTTGTACTTTTTTATTATTATCTGTGTTGTTACGTACTATATGTAGTTTATTATACAAATATAAGCAAGCTTTCACAAACATTCAGTCGTAAATACTTATAATGACACACTAAGTGAAACGAAATTACAATTTTAGGAAATGTAATCATGTTTGGTTCGTAAAAGTATTTTAATGAAAACGGTACTTTCTAATGGCTTTGGGACATAAAGGAATTAATGAATATATAACGGTGTTTTGTAATTATAACCGAGAACTTTCTGCAGCTGTAATTTAATATTATTATCATTGTATGGGAAATTCGATTCAGACTCTGATTAAAAATGCATTCTCATTCAAAATTCTTTACTGTATTATTTGAATATAGATGAACCATTCAAACGATCATCAAATAAATAAACTCATCAGTAATTCAACTGAACGAATATACTACAAAAATAGAAATAATTTACTGGAGAAAAGATCAAACAAATTCAAATAAATTATTTGAACAAATAACTAAAACAATTCACTACAAGCAATAAATAATCATTATCCGTTTAAAGCCATCAAGCAAGAATGCTTCATTTCCCAATAAATATTAAAACTTTCGACAAACATTTCTCCCAAACAATCGAATAACGTCCAACTCTATTTTCCACACGAAAACACATGATATTCGGCGAACGACGTCATAAAACGTCCATCGTATCAACGGAGGGTCCGATCCTGAGGAATCTTCGGGTCAATTTTTTGCTCCTGTTTGTGATTCCCCCCTTAATCAATGGAACACGTGGGATCTCGTTTTAAAGGACAGATGGGAAAACTGTAACCATGTCTCGGTCTAACAGGAAATGGATAAACGATGGCGATTACGTCACCCCGAGGGGTGGCTTCGTCACGTTAGCTGGAACGAATGTAATGTTAGCGCGATAGGGATGGAATATAGTAGGGTTACATAGCTATTTGCCGAAGGCAAGGAACGACAAGATGGAGAAGGGTATGAGAGCTTAACTTTGCCTCCTTATTTCCCAACAGACTTGCTTGCTCTACCCTCTGCGCTCTCGCCCACCTTCGGAACATTCCTCTTCTTGCGCCCTATCCCGTTGCTCTAGCGCGCGGTCGCTTCTACCCATCGTTCTCTATGATTTACAACCGCGATGCTCATCTTGTAAACAGAAACGGCCGTGCTGTCCGCGAATCGCTCTTCCCGTCGACATGTGTACCATACTTTTTCTTCGGATGCTGTTCCCGAAAATTCATCTTGCACAGTCTCGGCGCTGCGGGACCGGGCCTCAACGAATTCCGTTTGATCGTCCGATTTCGCTCGAAATTATACGACCAACTGCTGTTCCTGGAGCCATGTTATTTTGAGAGTGGATTATACGCTTTCTTCTGCAAGCGTCTTACCCGGTGAAGGTAAATTCACCGAATATTTGTAACGTGAGATGTTTTATTAACCCTTTACTGTATGATTTATTTCGTATCTGTGAAAGAGACAACTACTTAATAATAATTTATAGGAAAAGGAAACAATTTTGATGTTAATTCTATGTATAGGTTAATTGCAGAGGTTAATGGTTGATAATGGAAAAATAAATAACACTTATATTTATCAAATTCGGTTTAGATTTTTCGTTGTGAGTCTGGCACGATATTGTAGGTCAAGGGGTTAACACTAAACGTAACGGCATTTTGTATATACCTATTCGTACCGTAACTAGTCAAATAATTGTTCTTAGTGGAAACAGAAACAAAAGTTAAATGTACAAAAGTTGAAGTATGTTTAGTGTTAAGTAAGACATTGTTTGATTCAGTTATGTATTAGGTAAGTTATTATTTTCATCAAGTCTTTACAAATATTTTTTTCAGAGTTACTAGACAACTGTAGAAAATGTCATTTATTTCTTTAGTATACTTATTTATTATTTTGGTATTGAAATTATATGTTTCAGTTTAAAGATTTCAAATTTTTCAAGGATTTGTTTTTCTGATTGAATTCGACGTATGGTTTGGATTTTTTGTAACATTTACATTACTAATTGCAAAGTCTTTTAAGAACATCAGTAACACACACCATAAACAAATTATAATATGTTACAGAAGGAAAACAAACTCTATCATATATTTGACTAAAAAGAATGTTTTATGAGACAGTAAAATTATATAAAACAACATATGTTGCATTCTTAGTTTTGAAATTTGAATACACATTGAAAAAGTACTTCTCTAACAACATTCTTTTTTATTACTGAATTATTATTTTTGCGTACAAATTATTGTGACTACCATTCGTTGCGGGGAATTCGCTTATTTGTGGAGAAAATCATTAACACAATTTGGACTGCAATTAACAATAAGTCGGCAAGGGAATATTGTACAATTAGAGATAACACATACGCCGATAATGTTTGTTAAATAGATAACTTCATTTGGCTAGTTTATCAGTCCATAAATATATTTCGAAATTAGCGTGGATACCATTTATGATCTCATGAAGATATAACTGTAGTACTAATATTATTATTGAAATGAAAGATCAAAGACTGTACAAAATGAGGTTACATATACTGTAATATAAAAACTAGGGCTATAAATAATTACAAACTTTTTAAATCTTGAATTTCAGTAAATATTTCTAACTATTTGCAAATTATTTATTTTCAAAAACCAATAAGTGATCAATCTTTTAAATACTCCTGAATTTTGTCCATAAAGCTTCCGCGTTATAACATTAAAACTGTTAACAAATATCAACATATGATACTTTACGCTCTATATAGTATAAAATTGAACAAAAAAATATTTTTTGTAATTGATTTATACGATATATTAAAATCCAGTCATCTGATTAATTGAAACTGTGCAAATTGATTCAATAGATACCCCTTAAATGTTCAAGCTAGGAGAAAATAAATATGTGTGCAATTTTTTGTTCCAATATCAACATTTTTCTATTTTTTAAATATTTTATTCATTCTATCTAGTATCACAAACCTTCTCAGTCTTTTAATTTTATGTAACTACAATAACGGCTGTTGTGTGAAATAAAAATTTTTTCGATGCGCTGTGGGGCTATATAGTTTTGGATTAAACCAGTTTTTTGACTTATAGAACATGTTATAGATTCTTAAAATATACACTGGTCTTAGTTTTAAAGTTAAGTTAACTTAGTCTTAAGTTTTTAATGTTTGCCATTGGTATTTTTTACAGTTTAAAAAATCCTCAAATATGGGTTTACTTTTTCATTTTCATAATAAGAAGATTTCTTAACTCCTTGCTCTATAATTTCTTCTACATCTATGTTTATTAGAACCATTTTATCGCTCATAATTTACTAAGAAAGAACCACTTCAAGATTCTAAAAAGAACTAATCAAGATTTACTTCAAAGATTAATAATCAAAGAGTACTTGTAGAAAAAGTATCTACCAAATTGGAAATTTGTAAAAAAGGAGAAGAACGTTACCTAACATTATATTAAATGCAGTGTATCGTTATGTTATAATGATTTCGTCTTTCAGTATTGTCAGTATTATTGATGACTATTTAAAGGAGAAAAATTATGCTTAAATTGTATATTACAGGAAAATAAAAAAAACAAAGTCTTATAATAGTGGCAGTGTCAGTGTGTTCTAAAGAAACTTCTTAATTTATATTAGAAAAATAATATTTAATTCCAATTCAAATGAGTATAATATTTACTTCTAACTTATGCTTAAAATGTTTCCTATAAGCCTGATAATGCTATAATACATAGAATTAACTAAATAAAGGAAACTTTTTCAATTCTGTTTATGTAATCTGTCTTTACGAAAAGTCCGAACAAACGACCGTATCAACGAGGAAAATATTTCACACTTAAACGTATGCATTGCTTTGCCAGGCAAAAGGTAGTCGACGGAAAGTAGTATTTTAGTTGGGAGCACCGAGGTGCCATGCTACTAGTTGGTAAGTGCAAATAGTCAGCCGCGGACCGAGCTTCCAAGTCCCAGACTTATTTCACGGTAGAACGAAGGTAGGACACTACGGGACACTGGGAATTTCAAATACAAATCCCTCTGCAAATCTATTGTTGAGTGACTACACTGTGTTCGCTGTTGAGTTTCTCTGAAAATTAAATTGTTGAATTATTCCATAAACAGTTCTTCAATTCGTTTAGCAACCGGAACATTTTATTCACTGCGCGAGCGATTCTATCGTGCTCCGTTGTTTCCGGCGTGCACAGGATTTAATATTGTTCCCAACATCAACTTGTTATTCAGATTACTTTGTCTTCGCGCTGAAAGGAACGATATTAATGTTAGTAATTAGTAATAGTGACATTTCGTTCTACCGCTAATTACGGGGCAAACATTCTGTTTGAGTCGTTCGTGCAATTTAACTTTCTTGTTTAACATTCCTCCGTGGAGAGTTCGGAAATAATTGTCCCGGAGAAATAGACGAGTAATGAAAATGTTGATACATACATTGTTTCACAATGTGTGAATACGCGTTCACGACGAGACTGTGGGGTGCGTTGAGAGCCGAGTCAGCGGAGGTCGTAAATCTCCGGTACGATTTTAAATCGACGTCGCGATGCGCGTACGACCCTACGACCTTTTGCAGAGATAGGGTGAATAAGTTTTGTTCCGACAAGTTTTCGCTTTGAATGGTACGTTTTCCGCGGGAGGATGATGTTGCTCCCTTGACTTGTTGATGCTAACTGACCCCTTGGAGACGCAAATTCACTTCGCTTCGCCCACGAGATGAACACGTTGACGTGTTTTCAAATGGGACTAGTGGTTGAGAGATGCACCAATCAGCGAATCGGAAAATGCCGGAAAACGACGGTCCCAATTGGCGGGTCCCTCGGGCCAAGGCGATTCGTACGCCACCTGTCTGTGCGTGGGTGCACCTCAGCCGCGAGAGCCCGCTCTTCTTGGGTTTTTCCGGCTTCGCGTGACGTCATCCACTCTCCCTCCGAGGGTGTCACCAAAGGGTGGTTTGCCAAGGTTGCGGCATGTGTTTTGCAAGCCGTCGACCACGGACCGAATTTTTACCGTTCGGCCGAACGGCTGCAAAACACGTGTACCCCCGTCATTTACTTGAACGAAGGAACATTCATTGTCATTAAAAGTGTATAAAACCTTATGATGTGGATGAACAAATTTTCATATGTGAACTAAACATTTGTGCACGATATACAATTATAGCCATTTTTAATTCCAAGTACCATATTATCTGCGTTTTGCATTTTTCTTTCATTTTCTGTTTTTAATCGTTTTTAATCTTTAAAATATTCTTAAAACCATAAATTTAAAATCATAAGTTTAATTAAATCTAAAATCATAAAATTATTCTTATTTCGCAGGTTTTTCGTTTCTAATGCTACCTTCATTTTTATTACAGAAATAAAAAGGGCAAACTCTTATTCTTTCCATTAAAAGGAAAGCAAAAATCGATTAAAAAAAGTTGATTAACATTCCATTTAGCCCCAGAAGATAAACATATTTCATTTTCCTCTACGAAAAGGATCGCGATATGGTACTTTAATAGCAGCTTAGTTGATCACTGTGTATGTCGTAGATTAAAAAGTAATAACTTCCAGAGGATAAGAAATAAAATCAGAAACGTCACGATGAAATATTTAAATATACAGAGAGGTGTAGGAACGATAAAAAAAAAACGTGTTCCCAGAGTGACGAGGATCGAAGCTAGAGGAATTATAATTAAACAGAAAACGACACACCGAGTCCTGCAAATTGGAGGCGGCGATCGAATTTTTTTGGGGGTATCGCAACGGCATAGGCAAAGCGGGCCTTGTCATGGAAATAGTATCGGTACCGGGGGGAAAGCGACACCGCGTGTTGGATTTCACGACAGATTTCGTGTGTGAATCGTTTTTGAGTCATCCGGAGTTCTAGCTGGCGATCCTTCGATTTTGTGCGGTAATCCAATCACGTAGTTAAATTCCAGGGTTTCGTGACATCTGAGGAGGGACAGTGGAATAGGAAAAGTGCTGAACACACGGGGGACACGATAAAATACAGGCAACGGTATCGCGATCGCGCGACCCGCTGTATAACGGAATCGTTCGGCAGCTTTGATTGGTTAACAAAGCATCGTTGCACTCTCAAAAGGATCCTTTCGGCGCGCGTGTAATATGGCGATTCGCCCTTTTTTGATTCTGCGATCGCGTACACGTATAAAAAGAAAATTATATGTGGGTATATTTTCTGGTGAATAATGCGTTGCATTGAATTCATCCAGAAGTTGTCTATTTTCTTTTTTGTGATATTTAATATGAAATATTGTAGACGGTTATGGAATAAAATGACTTGAAAGATGATAGAACATTGATAAAGAAGATGGACTATAAAATGTATTGTTCATTAAAGTTTAATTTAATCATTTCATCCCTGAATATGTATTTTTCTCCTAAATCAAAGTGAGAGCCAAGAACAGCTGCTTTTAAGTGAAATTGAAACATTTCAGTGAATAAAATAAAATAATACTTTTAAGACGAGTGGGGGGGGGGTTCAAATGTGTACCAGTATTACTACACAATGCTATTAGAATAATTGACGAATTTTATGAAAAAAAAACTTATGGCTGATTAGCAAATGAACTGTCGCTCATAAGCAAAGATCCCTGTGTGGTACAATTTTTCTTTATCTTTAAGGCGTTCTCTAGCTTTCCGGTAATTTAAAATGTTCAGGATATCTAGAAGAAAAGATCATGTTTAATATTCCTTGGAAAATATAAGATATGTTATTTTGATTGTAGCATTCGAATTTTGTTTGTCATTATATTTTTATCAGTCACATAATTATGAGTATGATGTAATTTCATGAAAATTATTAAATTGTTATAATAGTTTCTGTTTTAAAAATACTTTAATTGTAATAGTGAAAATATTGCCAGATTGTAACAGATAAAATCTACTAATTGTAAGAAGAATAATTTCAATTAGAAGAAGTTCTAAAGCATTTACATATTTCAACGACATTAATATTTAGCGCAGCAAGTAATTTAAACATAGCGTGCTTTCACGATTGTTTGAACGATCGCGAAGTTGCACGAGACATTTATAAACTTAAAACGTAAATCGAATAAATGTACATACATTCACCGGCATAGATTAACAAACGAAGCTGTTCTAATAAATTTTACGTCTGTTACTTACACTTATGTACAATTAACGTAAGTTGAGTTTTGCATATCTGCATAAAATGTAACATGTAGTAGGTATTGCAATACAACGTGTATGTAAATGTAATAATGCAAAAAATTTCCTATATCGGCAATAAATGAAAGTATATTACAGGGTGATTGCTTAATTACCTGCTTTACTTCATAACACTTTCACAACCACGCATTTCACACACTCAAATATTTACATATTTCTTCTGTCCATCAAGCATGAATGTATAATATAATATTTTCCTTGTAACTATGCTATTCAAATTGATTGTACTATTAGTAATTCGTGACAAAAATACCTATATAATAATAATAATAATAAAAGAAACATTCAAATAATAATGAAAATAGCCAAACAAATCTACTATTCATTATAAGTGGACATTCAATATTAAAATGAAATATTGATGAAAGCAAAATAATTTTTTATTTTGATTCACGTCTAATGAAGAACATTTATTTTTAATTAAACTGAGAAATCCTCATCACCAGCCATATTCGTCACTACACGACAAGGGGTTACGATATAAATTCTGAGATGCATCTTCCAGATAACGCGGCCAAAAATAAAAGAAAACAAGAATGAATTGATCTTCGAATCGATCGATTCATAGCCGTCTGAGAAACGTTTAATATACCTTTTAGCCTGGCTCGACAGGTATGCTCGTTTCTCACTGCCATTTTGTAGACAGTGACAAAAACTTTATAGCGCGGCGTTAAACCGGGGCACGTAGTCGCGATAGTGGGGGCCGGCGGGAATGGAGGAAATTACATTCGCGGTGAAACTCCAATGCAGGAGACATTTTCATATTTACTTAGACGCTTGAATATCATTAGATAGAATTCCATACAAGTTTACGTTATGAATGGAATAAAAAACAAATTTTCAACCAATTTTCTACTTTGTTTTACAAATAGAATGGTGCCCGAGAAATGGAAATCCACTTTTCTAAGAGACATGAAGAGTACTTGTATTCCGTTCGTCGTGAAAAAGTTTCTGTTGCTGCTGACAAGGTAATCCACAATTTAGACATCTGTCGGGCCACAGGAATATTTTGTATTTATCGTAATCTTCAACGTAAGTACTTACAAGTTTAATTCAAAAGTTTAATGGTATTGTTAATAATTATGATTTCTAATAGAAAGTAGAATAAAAAGTAACATTAATCATCGTTTCTAGTTTTTCATACGTTTAGTACAGATCACCTTATCATTCTTTTACTTCACAAAGCAGCATTATCTTTTTGTCTAATTCATACACCATTGTATTTCGTTCTTGCTTTAAATAATTAAATATCTGCAACATATCTGTGAATAGTGTAGATTCATAATTAAATTATTTCATTCTGCTGCAGAGAAGAATGTAATAAGATATTAAGTAATTATTCAAACGTTTTTTCGTAATTTTCCATCAAAGACACGATTTTTCTTTTGATTAAATCAGTGATTAAAACTTTTGATGTTCAAGGACATTTCGTTAGCACATTTCTTGTGGCAGACAAGGCACGCAAGTGCAAACAATTTTAAAAATTATTATTGTTCATTTGTTTGGACGCGTCTTTCGTGTTTCCTGCGTTCACTTCAGACGATTTCAGAACTTCAAATATAATATTTAAATCCACTCATATTTTAGTTACACTGCATATGCACACATGAAGCAAGAGCTAAATGAAAGCAGATGGATAAGTGTTAAATATAATATAACACTCAGTTATTGTATAATAAATCACGTTTTTAGGATGTACATTTCCAAAGCCGGAATAACAAGGAAAAATAGATTGTAAAGTTTTCATGAAGAAAATATAATAATCCAAATATTACAGACTTGATGTCTTAGGTGTAGGGAAAAAAACATAAAAACGTTATTACAAGAAATACCACACATATTGTAATTACAACAATGTGATGTATTATGGATAAGACTAATCCACATTTCGCGAAATGAACATAATTTAAATGGCAGTTTTCAAATTAAGTAATTAAAAATATACTACTATGATTTTTGTCCACTCTTTAAATTATTATTATTTCATTTTTATAAAATCCGAAACCAAGAACATTGAGAAAAGCTTTTTCACCGAATGCTTTCAATTTATATACAGTGGTCTTTTAATCTAAAATATTTTAATTCGCATTTTCAATGTTTCATTAAAAACTCCATAAGAACGATTCTTGCATAAAAATTCCTCCTCGTCTTCTGAAAACAAGAAAATCGATTGTAAATACCAGATGGTGGATATTCATATATTTTTTACTGTTAGGTACTCGTGGCTACCGTAATGGTGATCGAGCCTTGTAGGCGTTTACACGAGGTGTGCCAACTTATAAACTTATACTTCTCGAAGGACCACCCGAATGATCGGGAACAAAACTTAAAAAGTGAGTAGGAGCTAAAGTAGACTTGCCTCTTGTGGTGACTTGTTACGTTGTAATGTTGTACTGTGGGTGATCTAAGTTCCTAATTCCTACTGGTTGAACCTCCCAGAATCGTCTTCGACGATGCCTCGGTAAAGTCGTCTTAGCGGGGGTGAAGACGTTCTGGTTGGTTTTTTAAGTGTAGAGGGTTGTAGAAGGGAGACAAAATTCCCTCCCTTCTTGGGTCTTCCTAGTTGCTAATGTTAGTAACTAATTCGTCCCGTTTGCAATCCTCGACCGTGGCAGGTAAAAGCAAGAAACGCTTGGCCTGAATAACACATGCTAAAACAGACGGACTAGAGAGTTAGAAATGCTGGTGACTGGACGCCAGATGTGAACAATAGACAAGGAAAATCTGCAGTAAGAATCGCGGGCTTTATGGGTAAGATAAAATGTCTAAAAATCTAAAACTGTGGTAATCTAAGGACCCGGACGGAACAGGAATGCTATAAGTGGCCTTAACATTTACTTTTCCTAGTTAAATTTCTGATAATCGACATTCGATGGAAATTGAATTCTTTAATAACATTTCAAATGCGTAAACAATTGCAATCTAGTAATAAGGCACAATAATCATCAAAAGTGTAATATTAATGCATTAAAGCACTGTTTTATGTATCAGAATTTACATTTAACTACTTCATATAGCGTCGAAATTTCTGTTCATGCTTTATGTCAAAACTTTTATGCAGATATGTAGTCAAAGTTTGACATACATCAGTTTGATCAATGTAAAATGAACTTCTGCATTTGAGCTTTTAGATTATAAATGTATAGGAAACACGTTTTTTGAGGAATTATAAATTTCATGAATTTTCCACATCGGAAAATTCACGAAAAATGTATAGAATTTATCTATGCAGAAAATAAAATGTACAAAATTATACGCTCGAAAAATGTCGTCTTATTTATAATATTTTTAAATGAGTTGCAAGTTGAGATCTACTTTTCATACAAAATGGACTATCCATGTTTTTATCAAATTGTACATTCCAGAATTGTTTCTCTATTATTTACTGCTATTGAAATTAGAATAATTCTGTTAATAATTCCAATAATTGTATTAGAATAATTAACATCGAAAACCGATGGTCCGTGTACAAATGTACAAATCTGCGAAGATTAAAGGAAATCAGTTGTGGAGAACGTGGATTTCATGCGGCTCGTGAATACGGTGATGATGTTAATTAAATTATTAATATAAAATTCTTTCGATAATTATATATAAAGTTATTTCTGAACGTACGGTGTTATTATAGAGGGATGACAACGAAATCCATTTTAAATTGAAGGCTTCACAGAATGAGAATATTCTGCGATGTTTTTATTATAATAGAGTTATTGTAATAACTGAAGGCAGTATGAGATGTCCATTAAAAAAAAGGTCTCCCATTTCTCTTTGTCTTATCACAGACTATAAAAATGCAGAGAAGATAAAGGCTGCACGTTGCATAAATCGCACATGTTACAGAATAATTTTAAACTCAATTTACTCGAAACTTCATATTTGCAGCATAACATCCTCACTCTCTGAATCTTTTAAGTAAATGAAAATTAAATTTCATTATGTTTCACACAGCTACATCTGTTATATGTAAATGCATAAAAATCACTCTCCATTCGCAACAGTTACCTTTTACAGTCAAGAGGAATGTTTTTGTCTAACATATACTAATGTAAGTAGGTTCGTCGCATTTTATTTTTTCTCTTTTTTTGCGTGGTGTTTGTATAAAGATTTATGAATAAATGTTACTAACAAATACCTTAGTAGATAGCAAAATGTATAAAAGAATCGAAGTGATTATTTCAATAATATTTAACTTAAAAAAGTAAACTTTAATTTTGAATATATAAAGCACAACAAAATTATTTAACGGACACAAGTTAAATGATAAATGAACAACTTGTATTACCTAAGATACTAATCACTAAAGTTGTGATATTTTCAAATTTTCCAATCAACTCACTTTTACAAAAACGCTATGAATATTCTCAAGAAAATTCTAATGAAAATTTCAATCAACTTGATGTGCTCTTCATTAATCTAATCGTGCGTTCCAAACACCATTTCTTGCTCCCGTTTCCAACAAAACATCAGCTTCCTCTACATTCTTAAATCAACGAACAATCTTAAAGAAACTATTTACGCTTCTCAGTAAACATTTCATTGTTAAACCAATAAACAGAACCAACATCTTGGTAAACACATAGTTTATTGTAGTTCCAGTAGTTAATAGGAACACGATCGCTAATAGTTCGTTAACAAAGGTCCGCAGCTCGAAACACCTGAGAATCACGTCGATTTAAAAGTTACCATTGATTGTCTGAAATAATAGAAATGGCCGTTGGCTGGCTTCGTGAAAGTTTTCGCTAGCCGCGAGATTCTATACATAACAGGTTGCCGCTTTCGTGCAATAGAACCGTGGCGCTGATACACCGATACACCGAGCATACTTTCCTGGCTGGCTGCCGTTAGTCCCGAGGCGGCGATACTCGGACGAACGAGCGAAGGGCGTTAAACGGTACCATTACCCCAACACGCCACCATTATTGCTCATTTATCGGCGCAAGCCCGGTGAAACTATTGGCCATAGGCTCGCCGTGACACGATATTCTCGCTCTCTCGTTTTATTCCTTTTAAAAGGCACCGCCATCGTCGTCGAGAACGTCTTCCTCGTGTTCCATTTCGCCGCTGGCCCGCTCGATTTAGATTATTCCGTAATTGGGATCGCCTTTTCGTGGCCGTTTTCATAAATATCTTGCGAATAATTATGCGGAAAATGTGATTCAGGCCGGCGATTCTGAGAAACCGTTCCCTCCTACAACGACATAATTTTGTGTAATCGCTTAGTTCGTTCTTGTAGGACTCCGTCTTTGTTTTAGAGATAGCGGTGTATCCTCTTGAAACAATGTACAACTTTGGGTATTTACGTATTATACGGACTACCTTTGTTTTTAAGAAGTAAAATATTAATAACAATAGTGATGATGTAATGATGATAATAATAATGAAATAGTAATAATGTGTTATAACATTAAATAAATACTACCCCAGACCTAACTCAAATGACTGATGAGTGTGACCTTTCATTAGGAAACAACGATACCCAACTTTGTTCATACTCTTATTTGTTGACTGTTTAGCTACGATGGTAATGAAAGTTCTTTTTTGTGCTTTTGTGCACGTCTGCAACGGATTTTTATGTCGATATTTAATAATTTAAAAAGTTCTTATCTTATTTTAAGGAGTGCGTTGTGCTTATCGTGAAATTTTATTTGAAATTATAATTTATGTGAGTGTATAATTTTATTTTGTTCCAATAAGTTTTACATTTTGTTTATTTGAACTGTATGAACCTACTTCTATATAAACCTGGAATTGATTATATTGAATCTGAACGATAATCTACATTCTTCTTATTGAATTGAATTAAAATAAAAACATTTACATCTTGTTCGTCCAAAATGTAATTAATTACAATTTATCGGATCATAAAACAACTCTATTTTCCTTCGAATCAACTACGAGTGATCAAGTTCCCTTATCGCGCTCATTACTAATGGCTTGTTGACAAATGATGGGTTGTCCTTGAATTTAAGAGTCTCCGTCTGCTCTACGCTGCTTTATTGCTGAAAGAGATTGCATATCTAATTCGTTGCTTAACAAAGACGTTGATCAGTAACTTTAGCGTGCAGGCAAATCATTATATGATCGTCTTAAATCTTGTTTTATGATCGTACTAAGGAATTTAATGAATGGAAATAGTGATTGTGCGTTTACTCCAACATAAACGTGTTTTGAGGGGGGAAATACCTTTAGACGGGTGAAAACAAGCTGATCTTTATGAATTTTTTTGTAAAGGAAAGGATTGTTTTACATTTTTGAAACTTTGGTTATCATTTATTATATTCTTTCTCTATTACAACGTATTTTTTGTTTTTCAAAATATTTAAAAATGGCGGAGTTATGTCCCTGTTTTTCGGGAAGGTTGTGGTGCGACTTATTAAATGGTGTAAGCTCTAGCATTGGCTACATTGATTTGAAACAAACCAGCAAGACATGTTTCCATAATTAACATTTACCGTTTGTAGATAAACCTAAAGAAAGCGAAAAATATTGAAAATTGAAAAAGTGGCACGCTTTTAAACAGAAACTTTGAATTTTACATGAAATTTTCGCTATATTTTGCTATAAAAAGATACTTTTATTTACAATTTATTCCATATCTCTAGGTTCATATAGAAGACAATATTGTTATAGATATGTGTGCAAAATTTCAGCAAGATTGATTGAGTAGTTTTTGAGTTATTGATTCCACCGATTTGGAAAATGTAGTTTTGAGATAAACACGTTCAAAGTTTCGATAAGTGATAACTCAATAATTTCAATGACTTAGCAGCTAGTCTGCGATTCCTGCGCCATAAAATATTCCTTCTGTTTCCTCATAGAGCTGATTTTCCTCCATACGTTGCTCACTTCTTGCTTTTCGAGCCTCTTTGGTAGTTAATGAGGTGCGTCGCTCCTGTCGAATTACTCTCTGTTCGTCGATTTTGTCGGCGTATGTTTTTGCTTGTTTTCCAATTACAGTATTCAAAGCACTCATAGTTCTTAAAACTGAAGCATATCCTTCATTAAATAAGCCAGCTGCCAAATATGCTGCAATTTCAATAATCTTTATTCCTGAGTGCAGGTGCTTTGGAGCGAAGCGCCAAACAGTTGAGTTGAAACTCTCGTTATTGTTCTGAGTATGTCCGCCCAAGCACCTCTCAAGTAGATTCTCTTCAGATAAATCTTCGTAAATTGGTAGGATGTGCTTCTGCACGTCTGGATGCAGTGGTGCAGGATGTTCTATAAGGTCCAAATTTGCTCCTGTAGATAGAGCTTTCTGCCACTTGCACCAGCTGTCATTTCCTACCGGACAGTATTCGTGCCTTGGATTTTCTTTGGTGAAGCGTAAGTGATAATACGAGACCATTATAGCTTTCTGCATATTTTCCACACTATGAATATTTCTTCGTATGGCCAAGCCATAGTATGCGGTGAGTTCCCTGATAAGCGCATCAGTCAGTTTGCCTTTTCCACCGAGGTTTTCTGTTTTTTTAATATTTCGAAGCCGGCTGTATGATAATTTTTCTTGTATAACGCAAACAATGTAAAGTAACATGTTTACAATGATTGAAAGGAGGGAATTATGAAAGGCGGCTCCTCCGCTTCTAGCGCGTGAATATATACCTGCGGTGGGCTACCGCCTATGAGTCCCGATAGCATCAGAAGGGCTACGAATTTCGCTTTAAAATTTTGGCACTATACTCTTAAGATGTTATACTAACATCCTACAGAAAAAGAAAATATTTTGCTATTTTTTAAGGTTCTAAAGGTATTTCCCCCCTTAATGGCGATTTTCTAACTAGAATTTCTACTTCAGTCAATGCACCTGTCTTTCATACTGTGCAAACTCTTTTAAACACATTACAACCATCCCTGAATATAATATCTCTCCGCTTTTTAATCAATTTACATTACTATTTATAATTCACTGAGCATCTGTTTTTTAAGAAAAGTAAGTAAAAAGCTATATATTACTAATTACCTATTTCACTTTTCTTTACTTTAAAATGTCATATAATCCATTCAGAGCTTTTCGCTTATTAATATCAATTTTCAAAAGATTTAAACTTACAATAACATTCTACTAATCTATTCCATCACTAAAAATCGTTAAAAAATTGGAGAAGGTCTTCATTAAAAGGACAATAAAGTCCGGAAACCATATTCATACTGCCCCGTAAAATGTCAACTGCTGATTGAAATATTTAGAAATAGAAAAAGGGTTTCATTAAGAGGAAAATGGTGTTCGAAAAATAATTTCACTGTGCTCCGTGAAATTTCAACCGCTTATTGAAATCTTTGAAAATAGATAAATTCACCGCGTCCCATAAAACAGCAACTGTTTATTCACGTGTATAGGTATTCGAATTTCGTTCGTGAAGTTTCGAGTGTTCGGAGAAGTGACGCGATCTCCTCATTCGGTACCTTTCGGGCCATCGAAACGCAACCTGTAGCATCAGAACCGATTTCACGATCAGAACTTTCGGAAGCTCGCACTTGTAAGTACGATCATGGGGGATTACAGGAATTCAGTAGTACTCCTACTCTGCGAGTACGGCAGAGGGTGTAACGCTGGGATTGCGTGCTTCACTCGACATGGCGCGATAAACGTTCGAATATGCGTAAACCTGGCCTTCCGTTCAACCCTACCCCCCTTCCAGAATTTACGTCTTCATGCAACCGATATCGCGTTCCTTGCGCACAAATTAATTTTCGCGAACGACTACATCGCTACTGTACACTGTGATATTTTGGGAACCTGGTTAAGTTAGGATGAACATTTTTAACTGTTACCCTCGTATTAGCTTAAAACGTAGATGGTCATCGAATTCTTGCAAATTATGTGTATCAGTTATTATTTAATATGTCATATGGTATCAATTTAGTATTTTTCAAATTTAAGTTATTAATTATCCTCTTAAAATAATTACTGAAAATGAAGAACATTCTTAGGTATCATAAATTATCCAAGTGAAAAATCATTGAAAAAATCCGGTTGAAGATAAGTTAGAAAGATCAGTTTCAGATTCCTCGTTTTACAGTTATTGGATGTACAATAATCACGCAGGAATGTTGGTGATCGTGAAAGGACCAAAGCAAAAGAATTCAGTGGATCACCATTCGTAATCCGTAAGCGTTGTAAGTTTGCCAAGATTTTACGCCATGTTGGAGTAGGTTGTAGCCTGAAGCGTATACATATACTAACTTACTCGTACGGCTGCGACACGCACGTTCACGCGAATATTAGCGCACGCAAGCTTACAAGCGACAGGGTCCTATGTAAGTATGTATACTGGTACGTAGGCCCGATAATTAACGAATATGCTAATCAAGCGAATAGAAAAGGAGGGGCCTATAATTAGCTCCGGCTACGATAGAACGGTTACGTTAATTATTCAGGCCTTGTTCTTTACGACCTCGCGACCAACTGTAATTAATTTTCGAATGACGTGACTGCAAGGAGGTTGCATCTATTACCGTTGTCGAGGTGCCGGGTGACTTATGCGTCTGACAGGTGATACGTTTCCCAAGATGTCGATATCCAATCACAATGACCTGCGATCCATCGCTGACGAACTCCGCTAACTGTAGCAGGCTTGTCATTTCTTGTTGTAGTCAATGTTCCCGATGATTGCGTCCACTATCACGCGCGACTGTTTAATCGCTCGGTGTCGCATCGAATTTAACGTTTTAAATTGGACCCTTCTTTCGTTGACGTGTCGATGAAAGTTTCTGAAAGACAGACTTCCTTTTTTTTTAGAATCAAGCTGCTATCAATTAACACATTCGCTACTAGCTACTAGAATTGATGGTTCTTGTTAATAGTAACCGTACTGCGCATCGGTCAAATGACTGGTTTTACAATTTAAGAGAAACTTTTGCATTTTCTTTCGTTTATTTAACTTTATATTAATTCCTATTGACCGATTAATCAGAAAACTTTATCATCTAATTTGTTTACTTTTCTTTTACAGCCAATTCTTTGACTGGTTACGGTAAGAATGAGTATGTACAAAGTGACGGTACGGTTAGTGGTAAATGTAACAAAAGCTTTTAAAAACATATCTGAAATACACAATGGACAAGAGTGTAATGCGACTTGCAATCAAAATTGATACATTTTATTAAAATATATTGTCGAAATTAACGAAGACATAAATCTAAGTTTTCATTAAATATGGTCTACAGATTCATTTTCCAATTTTAGTGAAATCTGAAATTATTATGTTAAATATTAGTGTTTTCAATTTACTGCAACAGACTCTTTGCACTAAAATTTAGATAACATTTATTATGAAATAAAGAACGTTATACTTTGCTTTATCTGGTAATTTTGGATAGCACAAGACAACGTATAGGCATAATGTTCACACAGTACATTAACCATGACTTATATATATGAGATGTATATGCCGTATTTAGTGATATATCGTGTATCTGTCCGAGGGTTTGCAGTCAACTCAAAATATATAGATACCCGGGTTTGTAGATTAAACCTTAATAAACCTGAATGTACTTTATATTATTAAATGTACCTACATGAAAATGTATATTATCATAAGTTCTGAATTTTAATCAAATGTCTTCGACATTTTTAAATTATGAACATTTTGCATACGAATATATAATTTACTATAATAATTATTCATTAATATATTTATGAAATTTAACTTATAAAAATTCCTTTTTACTGTGAAATATGGTTTAATTATTGGTTCTTTGACATGTATAATTAGTGACATGATTTTTAATCAAATACCATGTCTAGATAAGTTTCTCCCAATTTGGGATAAGTAAATTAGTTTCGACTTCATTGACGACTGTCCCAAATTATAAATTCACTTGCACAGCCATAGAATTTACACTGACCATAAAATAATTAATCGATTTATAAATTTCTATACAAGTTTTCACTATTTCTTTATGTACCCAAGAAAATAAATGTTTCTGGTTCACCAATTTTTATCATTCACTGTAATTGCAATATATACGCGCGACGAAATGAATACGAGTGTAACATAAATTTATAAACAAAAATTTGTAAATATTCATACGAACATTATCACGGGCCATGAAATTCAATATTTCCATTAAACACTAGAAATACGAGATATCGAATTCAGTATCGGAACAATAAAAAATATTTGATGCGAATACTCATTTGTATTATCAATGAGTGAGTTATTAATTCCGGGCCATGTAGACACGATAAATCCATTAAAGAATTTTTTCATTTTAGCCGCGGTCAATATTTTTGGATTAACTTCACGTGAAATGAAAGCCCGCGGGCAGTTAATGGTTCCTATCTCTGATCCGAAATAAACTCACAAAAACACATACACGATGGCTGATTTGTAGACTGTTCGAATATGGGTTCACTAGAGTGCGAGGGCAGAAGTTATGGTTCAGCGCGGGCTGTATGGAGGACGATTAGTTCGAACCTAATTGCGCGTAAATAAAACGCCGGTTTCTTCTGGTTAACCACTGTTCTATCTCGTCTTATTTAACGGAGATAATAGAAGCAAATTAATTCACTTCCTACACTTCCTCTCTAGACTGCGACTTTTATACAGGGATTACACCAAATTTCACTCGTACCATAGATTCAATTATTTAATTACAAAAGCCAGTTAACCTTAGAAATAGAAAGTGTTTAATTATACTGTAATTAATATCTGTGGAATTGTCTTTCTCTCTAATTAAAATTTTTGCATTCAACAAAATGTGAGCAGAATTCTGTGTGAATATTATACAAATTAACAGACAGCAAAGGAGAGTAGGCAGTTTCGGATGCACGGAGTTCTACTGTAATTTTATTTTTATTCCATTGAGTATTTTATAGTATTCACACTGATATTAAATGTAAGTATTTATTTAATTATTCACGAATTACAGTAACTAGAAATTTCAAAGAATGTCTCATTTTTTCTATATTAATGTAGATTTAACTTTCTATCGTTTTTTAAAACTTTGCACGCATCTCTTTCTATTTTCTCCTACACGCACACCAAATATGGTAAGTATACGAATATTTATGCAACTGAGTGTACTTTATTATCAAGATCAATTAAAATTAATTACTAAATTATGGGATATAAACTTTCTTCATATTTCCTTACGTTGCACATCAATACAAACATAGCCTAAAATTCTTCAAAATAAGATAATTCATTTACTGCTTTCAATTATTCTTTTTATAATCTTTTCCATGCTCAAATGCTTTCCTCCCCTACTGAAAGTGACGCTGCATCCGTGTTTCACACGCAGTCACAAATCACCTAATATATCCTTTTTCATGCATGGAAATTGTAAATTCCATTTGAATTTCCAGTTGTATCGTCATCGTTTCACCTAAACTCGATAGAAATGTTTTTTATGCGGCAGATTATAATAATTCAGGGTCGTGGCTGGCAAGATTTAACACAGTAAAAGGTAATTGGCATTCTTCATGCATGTTTTTTCTTTTAAAAAGCGCAGATGCGTCCGTTCTCATTATTAGAGACAGTGGTATATTTCATGGCTGCCGTACGTTTGCGCTGCGGGCTCGAATAGAACGCGTAGATATAACTTTTATTATTATTACGAGCTTCACGCGTGACTCGTAGCCCAAAACAATATGTGGTGCGTTCGCGCGCGCAAAAAAAGCAACGGAAACAAAGACCGCCAACGCCAGGTACATTCGCTGATGATAACAAATTCGATTGCTGGGTTAATCAAAATCCTCGAAAGTTTTATTAATACACTCATTAACATTGCCGGCGCGTTAACGGCGCGCAGGCACGGTTCGGCGGCGATAAACAAAAGTGCAACCCTGCTAGAACTGAGTCGGTTCTGTTCATCTCGCAATGGTTATTCAAGATGCTTAATTAATTAAAAGGTCCAGTGTTGTGACTAATGTGGAATTCGCATACTGCATGACACCGGCGATAACTCAACGCATTAATCTCGCGTTCCCACCTTATGAATGTCCGATTAAGGCTGCGATTATAATACAAACGTGTTTAAGCGAAATTAGGTTTTCATGGATCTGCGTGTCTTTACGCGAATACGCACACTGATTAATGGAAGCTTTAGAAGCGTGTTAAATTAAAGCTATTGGTATGTACTGGCTCGTCCTATAATTACCGGGGATTTTTATGATCCTTTTGTTTTAAAAGAATAAAAGTAAATAACAATTTGTTCAATTTAATTATAATGTATCGATGGATGATCTATAAATGATGAAAGGGAATGTATTTTAGATTACAAACAGTTTTGTGCACCTTAATTTTTAAATATGAAAGGAGTGTACAAAAACCGAAAAGGTATATACAAACATCATAGAAAAATTACAGTATGTATTTCTTTTTATAAATTATTATTTGTATTTGATACTGGTCTGTGTATAATCCTTCTGGGATTTGAATTAGGAAGACTTTCGAGATTATGAGACCAAACGTCAGTAGATTTCAGTGATAGATTAAGATTCAATTCAAATTGCTGGGAAATAACATTTAGTTCCAAATATTTATTGGGAACATGAAATTTCACAATATTATTTTATGATTTATTTCAAAGATACGAACGCGAATAATGCTTCATCAACCTTTATTTCTTTTACCCAACTGTGTATGAGATATTACGTGCAGCCACTTTAAACTGTAAAGATGAAATGCAGCCATTTTTGCTACTACCAACCAACATGCGGTGCGAGCAATAGTTCCAGCACGTTTTGGGACATTTTCGAAATTACAACACTAAGAAAACACGTTCAATGAATATTGCAACGCCAAAAGAAACGCGTTCGATCAATATTGCAACTCTAATTACAAAAATACTTATAATAAAATATTTTATTTTGTACGCACTACATAATATTGTAAAATATGATATAATGCGGAGGAAGTAGTGATGACTTTACCTCTTGGTTATTATTTGTATTTTATAAAGACGACATGATTTATTTAATAAAATATTGTAACCTTGGAGACTGTTACTGAAAGCATGCTAATAGCGAATTAGTTAAACATCCCGTTCTTCTGGATTACATCGACTGTGTATACGAAGTAAGAGAAATTAGAACAATATCCATTCAGAATGATAAATAATTTATTTTATCAATATAGACGTAGAATACAGCGATTCGAATGCCTTCGTTACTCACTGTACTTTCAATTTCAGAAAACTACAAGTGATTTTATGATACTCCCGTTGCTGTAATCGGGGTTTGAAAACTTACAATACGGGTTCCAATTCCCGAAATGGTTTCAAAGTGCTGTTAGTTTCTATAACGGATATAAAGAACCGAAATTAGTGAGAATGTCGATTCTGGTTACGGTTCTGCAATCAGTGCTTATGTCGGTTCACTATTGCTTTTATATGCACCCATTGTCAGTTCTATATGGTGTTTTGTATCATTAATACGACTGGAAATAATGTAATTTTATATAAAACAATAAATCTAGAACCTACAATGAAATTTTGATATCTGTACCATTTTCAGGAAGATTAAAATTAAAATTTTTTCTAGTATCAGTTATTTTTCTGTATCTGGCTTATTGTCGACGGAACTTATGTTTCCACAAACGTTACCAAAGTGCACACGTACTCGATAGACTTTTATTTTTGATTTTCTCTCAGGTTCCTTTTTCATTTAAATATTTAAAACTTTTTCATTATTTTTATGATCAATGAACTACATTTTATTGAAACTCTAGGAACACGAACAGTTGAAACAACTATATTCGAAGTGTTAGTGTTAAAGAAATATGTAATTTATTACTTAAATACTTTAAATTCCTTATTTTTCTAGCTATTAAATTATTTGCATTTTTCAGCATAATTAAGTACTTCATTGAGTAATTAATAACTTAAATGATTAAAAAGAATTGTTTTTCTGAAAAAATTCTACGAAAAAGTTCGAATAATAATATTATTCTCTATTCCTATGTGATATTAATTATGGAGATCGATAAATATTTATTATTTTTACGATAGTCGAAGTAGAAGTAACTATTTCCTACAATGCTTGCGTTGAGGGTTACGATCTCGAATAAAAGATGATTTTTCTGTGTCACTGGAAAAAAAACAGAGTGAGTAAGATATCACCCTGAAAAGTCTGTCCGTGAGGGATGGATGTGGTTATAGGGACCGACAGGACAATTGCACGGAAGGCCGAAGTAATTCCAATTTCACGCATCGATCAGGCGCGACGAATAATTGCTTTAATCCTGTCGATAATTTGTTCGTATAATTAGCCAACGGTTTGAGTGTTACCGAACCGTTGGCCGAGATCGATCGACTTTTCATGACCTCTTCCCGTCGACATTTCATGCTCTCCACGTCCATCAGAGCCAGTTCTTTATCAACGTCGCGCGGCCAACGCATTCGTCTCATTAGTATTGATATTTACCACTTCAAATTATTGCCACGAGATTCGTTTGTCACCGTGTTTTTCGTGCGAATATCAATGTTACCAATTTTATTATTGAAAGTTGACAAAAATTAAATTCCTGAAAATCGCACGATTATTCGTGCTGTGAAAACTATTCAATATATGATTCAGATTGTAATTTAACTTTTATATTTTGATTTCAATTTATATGAATTTATATAATGCTAGGAATAAGAAAGGAAATTTGAATAAAATTTTGTACACTCTTGTAATTACATGTGTTAGAGTCATATTAATTCTGTATTAGATAAATGCATATTAGGGAAACGATACTGTTGAATCAAAGTAGCCCTATATCTACAGTACGAGGATTAAGTAAATATTTGCTAAATGACAGAGACATGTTGTTCTGAATTGTAATGTAGATACCAGGCAAAACAAATATTGATGTCCTTTAAATGAGAAATAAGAGAAATGAACAAAATACTCTAATTCTGTTTCAAATTAGAACAATTAACAGTGCTGAAAGCAGATATGCCTTTGAATGAGTTTAAGTTTGAATTGAAGAGGTAATTAATTAAAATCATTATCCTCCTTGTAGTGAAATCACTTATGCTGCTGATTATTTCATTAAGAATGCGAACTTGCGAATACATAACCTGCCAAATCACACGATACTGCATGTCTCCCATGTTGCAGTTAGTTTGTATTGTTAATACTGTGTCTCGAGAGCAATTTCGTCCGGAGATATACGAATTCTATATCTTCGGGTTAAATTATACGACACAAATAAGGAGCCCCCACACCAATAAATTTTAGTCTCGGCAATCCGCGTCGTTTTCGGATACGGTATAACTACAACCATCTGATTTCAGAGCTAAATCGTAAGCTCGTACATCATGGCCGCATTCGTACCTCCTTCCATCCATTCGCCGGTCTCTTCTTCGAAAGGGTTCCTACCTGATAATTCTCTCGCTGACAGCGATTAACGAAGTTGCGCTCGATATCCTTTTCCCTTCAAGGAACACGAGTCACGATCGTATCTATGGAAGGCCGTTATTTACAGATTGTATATTCCCAAAACTAATATCAGTTCCCATAAATCTTGCCCTCGGAAGAAGCCATAATCCAACAAGCTTATGAAAGTCGTTATCACATTTTTTGGAAATTCGAGGACGATAAAACTCCTCAAAGTTCACTGACGTAAGGCAAATTCACTAATAACAAACCAGGTATGGCTCTAAGAACAACATATTTATATTGTAAATATAAATATAAATATAAATATAAGTATAAATATAAATATAAATATAAATATAAATATAAATATAAATATAAATATAAATATAAATATAAATATAAATATAAATATAAATATAAATATAAATATAAATATAAATATAAATATAAATATAAATATAAATATAAATATAAATATAAATATTTATTTAATATTTAAAAAAATAATATTTATTACTATAAAAAATGAGTAGCTAAAGAATTAAAGAAAAAACTATACTGTTTTTACAATTCATATAAATAATAGTATATACATATTTTTTAAATGAAATGATACATACTATTGTATGTCATATGAAAATTAAAACAAATAGTCAAGAATGAAAGACGTAGCAAGATTATTTTAAACTTTTGTAATTACTTCCATTCTTTATATAAATAACATTGCATTTCCCACTCTTATGAATAGTATTTTCATGTTACAATATGACTCCTGTGTTGTCTTATTCCTAAATTAATTTTTAATCTTTAATCTTTAACTTTCGACAGAATCTACAAGATGCAAAAAGATTAATACAGCAACCACTTCAGTCAATCTTGAGATCTCGGTTTCTGGTTCATAAAAAAACTTGTCTCAGTTCTGTGAAATTTTTATAAGCGCTAGTTGAGTGGTCAACGTATTCAAATAAGGGAATGACTTTAGAAACAATAGTATGTTATACGCCTCCGGCAGACAAACTCATTCAAATAAGTAGTAAGCTTACATGTTTCAGTTGTTCGAACAAATGTGTTTCGGTGCAGCCTCATTTCCTCAAAAATAGTGTGTCTGCAATTGCAGCGAACGGTTGAGGTCGCCGTTTAGTCGAAGTTTTTCACCGGGCGGTAGTAGAAAATCATTCGATTAGAAAAGACCCAAAGCACGATGCGAAACCTCTATCCCTAAAGACAAATAGGCTGACGTAATTTCTTTTTCCGAAAGGTTTATGGCTGAGTTTGGGCTCAATGGGGCCTTGTGGTAAACCATGTGCGCTTCTAGGCGGGAATTGGTTACCGGGTAATTTGGAGTAGCTGAGTGCGACGCAATCCCTCGGGTTATGCCGTATCCATGCACGCCAGCTGAGCTCTTTTCTGCAAACATCACGAATTAGTCAAGTTTTATAACAACTGAATTGTGGAACGTACAACAGACCGTATTAAGACTTTGTTGTTCCGTTTCTGCTCGTTCGTCGGCAAACGTATGAAATTAGAAAACTGTGTAACTTTAAGTGGAATGAGAAGTGTTTCGAAAATTTGAGAACTAGTGTGAAATGTAGGGTAAGTCCTGAAAGATGGCCCACTTTTGCAAAAAGACAATTACAGCGTAAATATCATTAATACCTAATACTGAACAAATATATTTATGAATGTTAATACATCTAAAGAGAATAGGTTAAATTGGCTTCTGTGGGAAATTCAGCATACCACTAAAAACAGTTAAAAATATACATATTTTAAAATTCAAGTGAAATCGGACCATCTCATTTTACCGGAAACTTTTGATCTGTTTTAGCTCTTTTATTATTCTTTAAGAATTCTTCTATACGTATTAGTTATGCTCAGCATACGAGATGAAACGATAAAGGATTTACTACATTTTCTCAAATTTTATATTTTCTAATTAAAACGAATGTAATGTATATGACCTTCTTTTCATATTTTTAAATTTCATCCTATCATGCCTTTATTTAGTCGTTTGAGTGGCACAGGTCTTTTCAAAATCCTGATCCAAAAATACCAAGCACCGCAATCACGTTTCCTTCGTTCAGATTAGAAACTGAACTATGCTTTTCTATTTTCACACACAAAAATCCTAAATAATGCGATCATTATATTTTTCCATTTATAAACAGACAATAACAAAAATAAAAATAAATTATTGAAAGGAAGACGAATAAATAAACTTCATTTGATTCTACGAACCGATAGGCTGGCACTTTTAGGCAGTATATCGAAGAGGCGCGATCGTACTGCTTAGCAGTTAAACGGTTAATTATTTCTTCATTACTTATCTGGATTGATACTTAAATTGTAATAATAGCCACTTATTTCGTTTTGTGTCCCGCACAAGACTTATGAAAATTGTTTATATACTAAACTCTCTGATAATCGTCAGAGATTGATATCGTATAAGAAGATACAATTAAATAATCAACTTTATATACTGCAAATAATGGTGAAATAGTACATGGCATCGTATTTAACTTGAATAAGTTATTCTATAAATATTTATCAACTTCCAGATAGAATAACAAAGCTTCAGAGGTTTCAAATACAGTATTACATTTACCCTGCAGAGATTCATTTGACAAATCTTCATTCATTAGTTACAATCTCACTGATCTAAGAAAACGAAATGCGACTCAACTCCAGTCTAGACGATTGCGTGGTTGATACACAGCTTTAGTTAGACTTAGATTAAATACGGCTAAAAAGGATTTGTTAGATGGATAACTGAAAAAGTAAGTTGTCTATTGTCAGAACAACCTGATTTTATCAGAAGACAAAAGTTTTTCATTTAACGTTCTATTAATGTTTATACTTGAATTTCAAGCACATTGAATACAACTACGTAATAATTACGTTATTACAAGTCATTAGAAGGTTTTAATACACAGTTCTCTTATCGTCGGTGCATTCTTACGAATTTAATTTTATAGCAGTATTTACCTTCATTCATTCGTGAAATACGATTCTGCACTTTATACAGTAGTTTGAGGATTCTCCTTAAGTGATACTGCTTTTTTTAAAAAACATTGTTCCTTGAAATTGAGATTTTTGTTGGATATTTCAGATTCCATTATCTCGCTGTTATATACCTTGGTATCTAAATATTCTAGGCGTGTAATTCAGTCGTGACATATACCAAGAATGTTGACTGACAGTCTTCTTATCTCTCTACAAGTTGGACTCTGAGTCCATTTTCACACTTCACGTATTCACCGTAACAATAAGTAACAATAATAAGAATTATTATATTATAAAAATAACTAATCTCTTTGAACTTCACAGCACACACGATTTATTTCATATTTTCACATTTGATTTTTAACTGAATTTTAAACGTTGGTTTAATTTGCCAGGTCACTAACTATGTGATACAATGATATATTTACATACTAGATATACCATATTTATAAATTTGCACTAAAATAACAGCATCAGTTATTGTACAATATCTATTAATTTTTATAATTGATAATTTATACCCTTCGACAAAATTTTATGAACATCAGATGTTGTATGAGCATGTATAAATGTTTATAATTATTTATTTCTATTATTCTTTTCCAAAAGTAATATTTTCATTGAGTTAAACACTATTCTGTTGTGACAATATTGAAGATATTAATAAGAAGGAATTCTTTTAAGAAAAATTTTACACTAAAAAATGTATATTTATAACATTTTGTAATAGGTGGACGTGAAAAACCTTGTTTTTAGAGTTTCTGGTGTTAATAGATGTATTTTTCTCCGTATAACAGACGCGAAGTTATCCCCACTAATTCACGGGACTGCTCAAACCTATCTCTGTTTCGCTCGAACTCGATGTTTCTCTCTCTCATCCCCGCTGCACTCAAGAAGCGAGCGAACCGAGGAGAGATAACAGCCGGCAATTCCCAGAACATCTACCTCCTCGGATAACAGACGCATCGTGGACTCGAGGCTGCGTCTATTAAACGAGGACTATTGTACTAACTCTAAAAAGCTCAGACTTCTGCGAAATTAGACTACCGTACGTATTCCACATTCTTCTACCATCTTCTACGGTTACAATGTAACCACATTCCCTGTTAAAAATTCCATGTGCTTTTTTAACATCCACTGGAGAAAATGAAAATCAAGCCATAACAACGTTGAAATCAATTTAAAAGCTATTATATCGCTCATGCTTCAATTTGCCTTAACATACAATTTCGTTTGTCATAAAAGAAAATACGTAGTACCTCATATTAGTAATTAAAGATAACCTTCCTTTCCACCAAAATATTAAACACCCCATAATGTAATCCACAACGAAAAATTGAAAATTGTAACGATGAATCAAACAACCATTGCATCGCAAATAATTCAATCTTCTTTGCAATAAAATTTGTCGCAAAACAAGATACATAATATTCCATTTCAACAACTAAAAATCATCTCTCCAAAAATATCAAAAATCCATTCTCCACCCCATCATCAGTCGAAGAAATAAAAAAACCGAAACAACAACAAAATAAATCAAAACCCCATTCCATCGCAGCCGAGTCCACGTCGCCACAAAACCCGCATCCATTAAATGAATTAAAGATCGCCCTCCGCTCGCCAACGATATTTCTCCAGCAGCATCAGAAATTCCGCGCGCATGTCTATCATCAGCTCAAGAAATCGAAAAGCCGGTACGTGACAGGGACGAAACAAATCGGTCCAGTATATCCAGCGCCTCGAACGTAAGCCGTCCGCGTTCTCCTCGGCGCACGAATCGCGGGGGGTGGCAATGACCAACGCGATTATTTATCCGAGATCCGCGGCCAGGCGCATATTTGTTTCTTCCGAGGGATGCGGCGTGGCTCGCGAATTATTAATCAAATCAAGCAATAAGCGCGTGAGTATAAATAACGATAGGGGCAGAATCTCGCGCGCGGCTCACGATTTCCGTGTCGCGTTGGGTTGGCTCGTCTCTCGTCCCAGCGTTCCCCATCCCTTTAAACCCCTGTTTCTCTGTCTGCTCGGTTTTCCGCGACCCCAACCCTTCTCCCTCTTCGTCCCTCAGGCATTTCGTGTTCGGTTCCAGGCTACGGTATCACGGTAGGCGCTAGAAGCCGGGCGAGGGTGATTTGTCGCGGCGGATATGAGAGCGGCGAATGCCCCTTTGGACGCAATATTATTTTAAACGATGATATAGGAGGGGCGCGTGGTGCCGCAGAAACCGCGCGTTTCGGCCCTCCCACGTACGCGGCGTAACGCGCCGGATGAAAATTACTCTACGTGTGTACGCGCGGCCGCCCCGCCGACCACGTGTGCTCGCCGTGCCGATGAACGCCGAACAGGTGACACTCGCCGCTTTCTCCTCTTGCTGCGACCAGTTGGATTCTGATCGCGTTCTAGGGAATGGGAGCACCGAGGCCTGCTTCTTGTTCGATGTATTCGCGATTCGGATGTAGTCATGGAGATTTTTAATATTTTCATGAATTTGTTAGTAAGAAATGTTGGTAATTGTTTAGTGGGACTTGGGTTGTTGGTTTGAGGTAATTTGTTGTTGTAAATGGAGTAGTCATTTGAGTTTCTGAAGTTTACTAATATTCTTTGGAAGAATTTGTTGTAGGATTGGCTTTGTGGGTTAAAAAATGTTAGAAAACTGTGTTCGAACATTTTTATTTAGACGTTGTCACCATGAAGAGTACAAAGCAAGTATTCTGAGAAAGGTACTGTTTAGTCGGAGCACCACCCTTATCTCTTGCTTTGTTTATTGCACCTCGAGACTCGAGGACGCTTTCCCTTAAGAAGGCTTCGATTGACGAAACGCAGACGATCAGCGTTTGACTTTCCCTTTGTGCAGATTTTTTTACATGGCGGAATTGGGAATTTATTGGGAAAATGTTATACTGCTCATTGTACTATTGCGTAGCTCTGACGAGATGACAGGCTACCCATGTGCGGAAAAGTCCGAGCGGCAAGACGACTCTTCTACTCACAATGTTCGAACTGCCTCGGTCTACGACGCAGGGCCGGTATTGGCCACATGGCATTAACAAAGGACAGAAGCAAAACTGAATACGACGGAGTGAGACGAAACTATAGAGAATTTTGTTTTCTATCGTGTCTCCTCATTTTATTGCATTCCGTTTTCCTTGCGTTTTTTTGTTGCGCAACTCGACCAATAAGAAAGCGTGCTGAAATTAAGTCGCGCTGGGCGCTTTTAACTTGGTGGTCGATGTAGCTAACATGAGAGCTGCACAGTAGAAGCTTTTAACTAAAATCATTGTGGTAAATGTTGGACTTCACGTGAGTAACATATGAATATCGAGATTATTGAAAATTATAAACAGCAGGGTATTAGAAATAAGAAGGAAATCTTTTGGTGTCATTATTTGCAGAGAAGAAATATTTATTTATAAGGTTATATTTATATTTACATGAGTCACTGAAAGTGGAACAACTTTACAAATCGAGTAACTATGAAAATTGTAGAATAATAAGTGTATTAATGTGAAATCGTTATATACTCTGAAAAATATACTTCACGTTTTTATATTAACCGCTATTAAAGAAGAAAACTGTCGAGCATCATATAACCACGCATATCCGGTTCGAATTACATAAACTACCTTTTGATCCCACGATCGCGAACCGTTGCTCGATCGAATTCTGACCGCGTTCGCTGAAACGAGGCTCATCGTGTCTTGTTTTCCCTACGAATTTGAATTTCTTCTGCAGAAAGTTCGATTACAAAGCATGCCTCCCGTTCCGTTCCCGGCCGTGCCCCATCCTTTCTACTTATCGTGTGACTTTCGTCCCAAACGGCAATACCGATACGGTGAGTGGAATAAGTCAATAATATACCATACGTCTGTTCCCTTTTTCCCAGGCGCAACTGGAGGAAATTTGGGTACGTACGAAGGCAACTCGGCAGGTGAAACGTCGATACATGCCACGCTTGGTTTACGTTTCTCCTCCAAATTGCTCCGAAGTTTCGGCGATTTCGTCGATGAAACTCAGGACAACCGATTGCTTTGAAAAATGCTCGTATTAAGATACGTCTACACTAGAGCTGTGGTATTTAATAAAAGAGGCAATGAGAGTGAAGCAAGGAAATTGTAGTGTTATAAAAATAAAGCCTAAGTTTTGAATCTTGAAAGCTGTAGTTTTGATTCAAGCTTTAAAAGCTCAATTTCTTAACACTCTCGCCTTAAGTTGTGAAAGCGGAAGTCTTCACGATTGAGTTATTGTGCTTGAAGACTCTAGTCGTTTAATAATGTGTGGTGTTAATATAGCGACAAACAGCACGATTCTTTGAGCATAAAGATTTGAGACACAACCTCAACTCAGCCTTTAAAATTGAGTCTTAAAGCTTCGAAAACTCAGCCTTTAAAGTCGAGCCTTGACACCTCGAACACTTATACTGTATATAAATCTCAGGCTTCAAGACTTAGTATTTAAGGTTGAGATATGAAGCTTGAGGGCTTAAAGATATGAAAGCTTAACCTAAGCCATGACACTTTATCTACAGCTCCTGATCAAGACAACCACTCGCTAACTACTAATATTTTCGTCATTGCATAGGAGAATAAATTGAGAAGCCGATTAATAGGCTTACAGTAAATAAAGTGTTAACAGCCTTCAACAAGTTTTTACCAACATCAAACACATTTTTGTTTTAAATGAAAACGTTTACGTTGAATCGACTCATACAGTTACGTACAATTAATTGATCAACGATACAAGCGTTGCGAGTCGATGTTGTCTTCGCTTCTATCGCAGTACCACTAAAAACGTACCTTTACGTCTGCACGGTGTTCCCTGTGCTGCCTCTAAGCAGGTCCTTCTGACATGGCAGCAGCATCTTTCTTGAACTATCGCCGCGTCTGAAATTATCGGCTTGGCACCAATTCAACAGAAATGTATTATTAAGAGGCTGCGCTTGGCCCTGTACCAGGAGCGCAACTTCCAAAAAGTGAAGTCCGTCGGCGCTTCCGGCGTTGGAGTTTCCTTCAAGGACGTCGCTTGCTAGCTTTTAATAGCTTCGTGAATCGAATTTGAATAAGTCACACACGCCGATTAAATGTATTCTTTTCTCATACGGAATTTATAGGATTCCCGTTCTGTCGTTCATCAATTTGCATAAGAGTTATTGGTCTTTCAATGCTATCGTTTTATTTATTGCGAGAGTTTAAAGACATTTTATTACTTAAAGTTTATATAATAATTACGTAGAAAGTTAGACTTTCAATTTCATTGATTCTTTTACTGGTGACACTTGAAATGAATAGATGGAATTATACATTTGGCTTCTACTTTCGTACAAATGTTAAAAATCATGAAGCTTAACAATTTACTTATATTACTGCAATTCTGTAATTTACCCCAATTTTTACTAAGGAAACAAGATTGATAAACTGTAAGATTAATCTAGTTTTGATGTTACGTTTACTATATATTTTGTGTACATTTCTACGTAACTCGTAGTGTAGACTAGAATAAAATTTGATAGAAAGATTTATAAACATTAGTTCTAATGACATGTGCTTGTAGAAGCGTTTCATTGGAGTTAATAACATTAAATTATAATTCTGTGTACATATTTGGTTACATCTAGTTTGCGAGAAACAAATAATCTTGATTTCAAACTGTCAATCGATATTTGATAGTCCACTAATACAATACAGGATTGCAACCAGTCAGAACCATCCACGCAGCGACGATAAGGATAGTGGTTCTAATTTGCATTCGATATCTGTGGCATAAAGTAGCAATCCGAATCGCCAGATAACAATAATAGCTGCTTTGTTAGCTAGTTTTCATTAAGTCTTAATACCGCAAAGCTTCATTATTTAACCTGATGTTCCAGATACATGTTTCATACGTGCACAAACAGATAGGAAATTCTGAGTTCGTTCAATTATACAGGGTAGCCCATTTAACATGTACGCATGAATTACTTTTATTCGGGTGACATCAATTAAGAAACACAATATCTGACCAATACTATTATGGTTATTCTATTCTATTTAAATTATATATTTGTGTAAGAACTCCTTTTTAGCAAAGAAAAATACAGCACAAAAATGATTCATACAAAGGTCATAAATAAACGGAAAGTAAAACACGTTAGCTATATTAAAAATTGACATAATATACGAACGCACAGATCCGATTCCACAGAAGAAGCTTCGACGATCGAACTCCTTTAGTGCACCACGGTAATTAATTCACACCAATAAAGCGACTGCCCCGATCTTCACAAAAACAGGAAAACAATAAAATCCAAATTTCTAATAATCAAATTTTATTAAAACTCCAGAATTACGCGGCACAACAGTAAGTTCTTCGAGGAAATTCCAATTTTTTGCGCACAAACGATGCTAAAGAGTTTCCCACGGTTTTCCTTCGTTATCTCTGAAAATATCCGAACATTTCGACCGAAGGCTATGTTCCGAGCACATGAATATCCACCTTTTATTAGAATTATGTATGCATTGCCGCTTAATAACCGTGTTAAATAAAACATCAGAAGTGTTGCTGTTGCGCGGGCGTAAAGAAGGAAGGAGCGTAGCTCAGGAAAAATTTAACGAATTAAACGTTCCGAGCGAAAAACGGTTCCCTTCGTCTAGAACAGAGCTGTGTTTGCCGCATACCAGCGCCCTCGGCGCACGTGCGCGTGTCTACGTACCACGGACAGGGGGCCGTAAGGCTATACATTGCCCAAACTGGCTGGCCGCCGACCGGATGTTTTAACCGGAAGCAGCCAGATGAACGTTGTGCGCGTGACTTACTTCGAATCACGCCAAATTGACTTTCTATCTAGCTCCGTCGAGGTCTGACGTATCTTCTACAACGAGAATATCGTGAGTCGAGGGAGAAAGATTGGCCGGATGAGAGAGACAGACAAAACGTACGTTCTACCGAACACGTACGTGACAAAGGCGCCGAGCCTGTTCTCATAACGCAACCCTTGTTTCCGATACGACCAACGTAAACGTATGGCGTCCCGTCATTTCCATCGTTTAACCCTTTTCGCGGCCAAAGATTCTTTAAAGTATACAAAACCTTTAGGGGATGAAGCTAAATTATGTGTCGGATGGTTAAGTAACGGGAAAAAAGAAAACTATGTATTTATTGATCTCTAATATTATTAAAAAATGTGTATATAATGAAAGTATATGTGTAAGCAATATTCATAGCAAAAATAATTAAGTTAGGTATTAAATTGAAGAGGATATAGAAAGAAGACGTTCAGTGGATGAAGCTAAATAAAATTTACTGCAAGCAGTGTTACTGAAAATACAACTTCTCATGTAGGTACTAGAATACATTTTTTCACGTAAACGACAATTATTTGAGTATGTAAATATATACGTTTTTTCATAAGTTCACACACTTTTTGAGTACGTATGTATATACGTTCTTCGGAACGAGAGGGTTAATTATTAAATATTACAGTTCTTATTAAATGTCTAATTACTTACGTTAAAAAATTCGACATCAGTCGTATTATTGTAATCGTTTCAAGAAAATTCAGAAAACCTGATTATCGGTGACAACCATGACAATCAACATGTTAACATTTAGTTTATCTCAAAGACTAGCAATTAGTTTTCACAAATTTAATTTTGAATATCTTTGAGAGACGTAATTCAATAATTGTTCTGAGTCATGGCTGGATCCCCACATGAGTTATATATATTTTTAGCAACTGTTGCAGTCTGCTAATATTATTGCTAGTATTATTTAACTGGTGGCGGCCGTAGAAAAATTGTTATAAAGGAAGGAACACTCAGAAAATTTCCGTTGATATTTTATGAGTGTGTGTAGAATGGAATATGGAAATTACAGAATTATAGATTAAGTTTGCGTTACGTTTTATTAAGTTACCTCGCATAGGGGTAGAAAACATAAACACGAGCCATGCTAAACTAAGAACGCTGTGAGTTATTCTCGCAACCTAATATTCGCATGTATCTGTTATTTAGTGAAAGGTATTGTTAAATATAATTACACATAATTGTATTACCATGTAGTTGCTGTAATATTACTCTAATGTTGTAAAATGACAAGTTTGGCATGTTGCTTTTTAATCTACTTTTTAATATTAAAGAACGATGTTTATTTTTGCAGTGCATTTTCTGAAAAGTTTTAGGAAAGTTGAGGAACAAACTTTTTTAATTGCAATTTATTGCATGCTACCCCGACAAAGTTACAATTTTGTATAAAGTAGATGCGAAAGAATGTTATCGAAAGTTTTAAGTAGTTGAAAATTTATCTTAACTGAATCATAAAACTCTATTTCATTGATACTGAAGTAGAAATAATTATGTTTAAATTTTTAATATGGCTAGGAACTATTTTTATTTAAGTGCTGTGCAGTGTTACATTTCAGAAAGTTCTGATATTTCATTAAATACATCATCTTTATAAATTCTCTTTTCATTTATATTCGATGTCTCGATGTTTAATTCTATTCCAATCTACTAATTAATAAATTGTTATAATAATATTTGTGCGTGTATCATATATTCGTTTCTTTTTCCAAAAATTAAGAATCCAGTACAATTTAACTCCATATTTACTGCCGAGTACATTCGAGAAGTTAAATAAATAATATTTAATAAAATGCCTGTTTTAATATTATTATTAAGGATATTTAATTTAAAACGATGCTTAATTAACTGTGTTGCCACGGCAAATTAATGCGGTATGAAAGAGTTTTAATCTAACATGTATGCATACATGCTAATTAACTTCTACGCAGATGTTACCTGGGAAACGATGAATGGAAGATTTCCCAGGGCTGATTATAATTTCTGTGTTCCATTAATTGTGCAAGCATAAATAGATGTGCAAATTGCAGGAGGATGTTAGCTCATTAATTTGTAACTAAGGAATATATCGTCTGGTTTCTCGCCAGGTTATTTAAGCTTTCGTTCATATTTATTTAATATGTGCCATATATTTTACAATGATACATATTTCACGATTAATTAATAAAGGCAAATCCATTCTGCCAAATTAAATGCCAATATTTCAACGATTATTCAATATCATAATAAACAACAAGTGTATTCATTCCCACGATCTATAATGAAATTCCTATTTAAGTATTATAATCATGTACATATATGAAATTATATTTGTCGCAACATTGAATATTAATAATAATTTTTAAAGTTGTAGTATCGATTAGATTAAATTCGAATAATTTATGGGATGAACTGTGATCAGCCTTATTTGGACACGGTAATATTATAAATTCAATTATGTGAATATAAATATAGAATATTTAAATTATTCTGGAAAAATTCATTTAAGATCACTTGCATTATTTTCAGTTTATAAATATGTATTTAGTGTTACTTTTTTATTATGTTGACATTATACAATGATGTTTAAAGGAATGTATGCGAAATCAAATGTAACTTAATTGAGATGTAATCCTGTAATGAATAGACTAATAATGTTTAGACAATTTTCCATTAGTGAAGATCATTTCATAGAAATCAATATTCAGCGAATTAGACATATACCAACAGTGAACGAAGTTTAAGTTATTAATCAAAGAAGTACGTATAAATTTTATTTCGTTTAAATCTAAACTCCTAAAATAATGTCACTGCTATTGAAATTTTGGAAGAATAATTTACTATTATGAACATTTACTAAAATGAACATTTATAGATGCAGAGCTATAATATAATATTACAAAATTTACCAATTTTTCCGAAATTCCTTTCAAAAACAATTAAAAAAGAAGATACTTCAAAGCATTTACTTAGGCTGACGTAAAATGGCTAAATTATAAAAAAGAAATAAAAAATTAAATGCATGTATTTAGAGACTTAAAAATTTCAGTTGTTATAAAAGTCATTCAGACGTTGCTAATCAATCTGTATAAAAAAAAGGAAAAATGAAAACTGAATTTAGGAAAACAGATATAATCAATCACATTATGTTATTGTAATTTCTACGAATGTTATTAAACTTTCTAAATTTGAAAAGAGTCTACCTTTATAAACTTGATAATCGTAGTCTGCTGAAAATAGGTAATGTATGCACGTGAAAGCATTAATTATAAGCTTTTTTTTCGCCACAGTTGTGGTTGTGTATTCTTCGGTTAGCACTTTCTTCCAATAATTGCATCTCGAATACCGGGGATTCTACATGCGTACTTAACGAAATAAGTAAGTATGCGCCAGTGTCACTGGTACTTCTACCCTTTTTCATTGTTCTGTAAGTCTTACTGCTTCCACACAATTAGAATATTTGGTTTCTTCCTTTTCCACCATCAGTGTTTTTAGCACCCACGGTGTAGTTGCAGGCATTATACGGAATAACGAAATTAAGCCGTGCGTGCTCTTATATGACCGTTCTAAACTGCCCACTCGACTTTTACGGTAAACATGCTGTAACAGAGCTTCGGAACCAATTCTGCTTTTCGGATCAACGGAATCTAATAAAAGAATATCTTACACATTCGTGTTATCGTGACCAAGACAATGGCTACAGTATTAAGGTATCTCCAAGTACCAATAATTAACTAGTTAATGCTTCAAGAGTAGCATATTTATATTATAAATATAATTATTCAATATAAATATAAATATTTTTATCAAATGCTTTATGTTAAACATTAAATATTTAGTATCAATGTTTATATTAAATGTTTTATATTAAATATTTATATTTATATAAATTTAACTGGTTAGTTATGGTACGTTTGTGTTAATTGTTGTATTTGAATAGGATTACTTGCTGCTAGGATGTTTATATGAACGAAAATGCAAATATATTTTACGAAGCAATTTTTATAATCATATGAATTGGAAAAATGTTAAAATTCAATTAGACAGCGCATGAGAAGAGTGATAACATTTTTTATGGACAGTAACGTGGAAGTTAGTGTTTCCAAAATATAGTTCTTTACTTTTATTTTGAAAACAGAGCACAGGAAACAGGAATTGCAAAGAACTTTAGCGTGAAGCTCCAAAAAGTTCGCGCAGTTGTATATTTAGTAAATAAACTAACGCTTTTTTGTTGGCAACATCCAGTAAACTTTATTGGAAAGAAAAAGTGTAAAAACGAGTGTCCAAAGTGATGGAAGGAAAATGTTTCGAGGATATAGCAAATATTGATTTCACTTATCTTTTCAATGGAATAATCTGTTTTATTCGAATAAATCTAGTCGAACTGAATATATATTCCTTCGAAGCTTTATTTTGTATAATTGTTGAAATATGACAAAAAATTCAATTGAATTCTACGTAGGGACGAGTGTTTATTAATTAGATATTAATTACAGACAAGTATATATTCTATGTTATTTAGAATCCGTTTACAAACATTCTGTTCTAATTATTTGTTTAACAATAAGCAAAATTACTCTTCAAACCCATACAATAATTAAACAATTTTACTAAATAAGTCAAAAAACAATGCACCGACACTTACATTATAATCGATTCTTCTCATTTTCGTAAGTGAAACTTCCAAATACACAATTTAATATTTACGAACAATTTCATTGGAGAAAGTTACGCGAATCAAGTACCAAGAAAAATTTTTATTTTTATTCCAAAGTTGACCTACAAAGCATAAAATTTCATTAAGGATGATATGGCTGAAATATTTTTAGATATTTTTTATAAAATGAATTCATGGTTTCTTCAAGGACACACTTTTCCAAGAAAAATTTCCTTATGAAAGAAAGGCAGCAGCAGAAAGTGATTTCCTGATGCAAAACGACGTTATCTCTAGTTCAAAATTATTTGAGAAATTTTTATATAAACCGAAGTCTCTCCGGATACAGAAGAAAACAAGTATTAACCATCACAGTACCATCGATTTCAGCAATCCACAATCAGACGTTACTGAAACACTTTGAACTTATATTTTGTTACTACGATACAGGGAGTATTACTAAATTATAGTAATACTATTTATAGTGATCCTTACTAAGAGATTAGAATAAATACTAATCCCTTTTTTATTTTAGATCTTGTTAAGTAGTTGCCAAGGAATGTTACGTTAACCTATTAACTATGAAATGTACTTTCAAAAATCTTTCGTTGTGCGCACAGTAAAGTCTAACAAAGACGTATATACTTGTCAAACGCAGGGCAAATGCAGCTATAATAAATACCAACGAAGAAGAATTGTATGTGTATCTGAAAGAATAAGTAATTCATCGTTAAACAAATTAGTATCATTTCGAGTTTTAAGGTGATGTGTATACTCGTCAAACGCAGTTAACTGATCAACTAAACAATTGAACAATGCAAATGTTAAAAAAATATAATAATCATCAGCTCATGATCTAACCGGACCCAGACTCTGTACAGCGAGGTGTCAATGTTTCTCAGCCTCCATCCGTCCCGTGAATTCCAGCCACGAATATCAAAGCGATAAACATCCTTACCGACGCACCCGTTGAAGACTGAACTATAGAAGAACTGGCCGCCATTGCGAAGGCAGTAATGGTATGGCACACATGGGACTCGTAAATACGAGTGTGGAGGAATAGATGATCCCCCATAAAGTATATCATCACGACAAGTATAAACATGAAACGATAACGGCGATACAACTCTTTGAAGATAAAGACGAACGGTTAGAACTGGTACGCGAAAACAGGCGTTTATCGTGTGCTTGCCCCCAACGACAACCGAGGAGCATGGGATATTATTCTCTTAGAATGATATCTTCGCGCTACCCGGTGACGCAATTCCCGGAACGTAATTAACGTGGCACTCAGCGTACACATGCCGAAGATGAAGCACGCATACAAGTGAAACGTTATTGTTATCCCCAGACATTCATCCCGAAGAATTCGAAAGACACACTGAGAGATGAAATGTGTTAACACGTCGACTGCCGCACCGATAATCCAAAAAGTCTCGTAAAATCGAAGCAATTTGTTTAATGAAACGGGAATTGAGAGGAGAGGATTTATCATAGCGAATTGCTTTTTTATTTCCTTTCGTATCGTCAATCCTACGGAATTTGGTTCACTGGATATGTTAACAGTGAACGTTCATTTTTAAATGTGGGTAGAGAATAATCGACCGCAAGGAATGGAGTTTCGTTAAAGACTTTTGTGATTTACATTTTTAAGTAACTTTTTAAGGTTTGAATGTTTGTTCTGTGAATCGCACGTTTTTACATGAGCAATATAAAATGTAGACTTAATAATCAGCACACAAAGCTCTTGAAAGCTTCTCTTTTAAACAATAAATTAATTAAATTCAGAGTTAATTAGAACATTTTTACATTCCTACTTTTGTAGCGAATTTTACTAAACCACGAAGTGAAATTTTAGAAATTATAATTGTAACATTATGCTTATTGCAGTATTTAAAATATTTTAATCTTTGCATCCTGTTAATTTTTTAGAATTATTACACTTTTGTATCCATTTTCAAAGATCTACTTTTTATGTATTTCTTATACAAAATATTTCCTATTTTATATTGTATTTTCTTAATTATGAATTATCACATGAACCTTCTTTATTATCCTTTGAAAATTCTATATACTTTCACATCCCATTACAGAACTCATTCTAATATCTCTTTTAATTTGCACAGTACAGAGTACACATCTCACATTCGATGGTATTTCCAACCATGAATCTGTTCGACAATAGCCCACCAAATTTCAGAACAGCCAACTGCGAGCTACCAATCCCTACATAATTATGCTGGAAAGATTATTGGAAGAGCGCGGCGTAAAACGGAAATTGAACAATGAAATAGACGAAGCCGGAATCGCCGGCACATACGAACGGCCTTTGAATGCCCATAGAAATGAAAGAGTGTATACGGGAGGATGCACTAAAAATTCCCAATTTGCCTCACAAATAAGCACCGGGCCGATTAATTATTATCCGTAAAACAAACAGACGCGCTTTTATTCGGCCGTGATAAACATCGATAGATAGCAGGAATGCATGATACATGTTTGTACTTATGAGAACAAGCCGGTCAATCAGGTATACGTGAACGGATAGGCAGGTATCTGCATTTTGTACATCACTGCCGCGTATTGGCGTATGCAAAGCTTCCAATATTTGACTAGCCGAAGCTTTTGATTTATAGGCGCGTCCAATAAAATACAGACTTAACTTTAATGCCCCGGATTCGCCTGTGCGCGGCGTCGACCGTGTGCATGCATATTTGCGTTACACACGTACAAATACAGAGGTACGTGCACGTATATATCCAGGGGCGAACAGATTCGGCCGAGCAGCCACGTAGACAGACTGCTATCTATCTACCTAGTAAGTTACCAGCGGAGCACAATATAGAATTTCTATCGCCATACTGTTTACCGAGTTTACGAAGGGTAGATGAGATACGTTCCTATGAAAAATGACCGTCATAATCGAGGTGCCCGGGTCTTTTTCGAACTCCCTCCCGATTGCTTCCGCGGCGCGGTGTCCGTCAATGGGATGCACCCGTGAATATTGCTTCGTGCATTTCTTAATGTGAACGGGTATTGGGAATTGTTATGCACCTTCTTGTATCGACAACGGCGTCTGGTTACGGTAATAGAATAATGGTGCTTTGTGAAGGCAAGGAAATTATATTTGAGAATCGATAGGTGGACGGGGGATTCGATCGTTTACGTATCGTTGCTGTTGATATTTGTAATGTTATTTGCTGTGTTTTACATTTTGCATTTAAGAATATTGTATTTTATATTATATATTTTATATTTGTGGCAATCAATGTATTGATGAACAATGCACGTGTATTTTGAATAAATGTTCAAGGCACTGGAATATTCTAGACTAAATTGATTTTCTGTAATATTGATTTTTATATGTTCATGTTAAATGAATCTGAAATATTCCAGGTTTATGTTAAGTTAATGCATGGTGACTGAAGAATGTTCTAGAAAGTGTACGAGTGAGATGAATGTATACGAATGTATACATTATGCATGCAATTAGATTTAAATTCATTGTTTTATTACGAATCAAATAGTAAAAATATTGTTTATACAAATAAAATATTCTCTTCCTCCTACACATTTAATAGAAAAATTTTTTAATTTTATACTTTCAATTTTATATTTAGTATGGTACGTTTTTTATAAAAAAAAGCTTGTTCAATATGAAAAATGCAATTTAAGCTTAAAACGAATTCGTCGATACAAGGTGTCGGCTAACAAAACGAAAACAATTCTATTTAAATTCAACGACTCAACTGGAACGAGGAAAAAGGCAAACTAGAATTAATTACACGACCGATTCGCAAAATACTATTTCAACTGAGTTACATCATTTAAATAAGTTTAGTGCCGTGCGTAAACAGTTGACAAAACGGATGGAGGGTTGTTGCGCTAGAGTTTGGGTGGCCCTGGTTAAAATAAACAGGAAAATTTAACGGGAAACATCGACGGTATAGTAATAGGTATGTACCAACATGCGTCCCATGAAAAGAAGAAAAAGGCTGTTTTCATTTTGCGGCTAACGATTCGATAGAAGGTTTTGATTTTCGTCAGATAGGTATCCTCCAATGGGTGGCCGAATTCGTTTGGGAGAGGCGATTGATTTCCGGGCTTAGGTAGGCACGTGAGTTAAATACGTATCGAGCTTCACCCCTGTTTCTCTTAACATTACCTAACCTTCCTCACCTTTTTGTTCCTTCAATTCCGGCTAACGATCTTCCACTTCTGCTGAAGGAATCATCTCACGAGGATCCTTGACAGAGTAGCGCCATGTTTTACCAATTGGCAGTCTTCGGGAACTTTACTATAATTAACCTCGCACTGTTTGTAATCCGATTAAGAATGTTTGAATAATAATATTTCGCTACAATTCCATGGATTTCGAAATCAGAAAAAGTTTTTAGGTATTATTATGAATATATTGAAATAAAATCGTAATGCTTGATTTATGATAATAATGCTTTTAAGTTTAGTAATTTTTTCTTAATTGACTATTCTACTTTCTCTAGAATGATTATAAAATTAATTTAGTACATGCTTTTTTTCTAGCTCCTTTTGGATCTATACTTAGAAAATAATTTTAAGCAGAAATTTTAGAAAATGTTTTTCTATGTATGTGGTAAAAATAGTGTAAAAAATGGAAAATTGTATTGTGTGTGTGTATGTATAAAAAAAGTAAAATAGGACAGTTGACGATATTTAAAAAGAATGACAACAAAATACTCCGTGTCGTACTGTTTATTAAATGTAGAATAATATTGAGTCTATCTATGTATGATAATGATAAACCGAGTTATTAACTCAATCAGGATTTAATTGGTAATTTAACATTAATTTGGAAGCTGCTGTGTCAACTTTTCGTCGCCAATTTAAACGGATGCAAAGAAGCTTAATGTTGTTAATTTGATTGATTGATTATTGTATTCGTGGAAATGATAAAAATATTCAAGCGGTAGAATTATTTTGTTTTGTACGAAAAATAATTTTCTCAGTTGCGCGCAAATTGATTAGCCACCAAGAATATTATATTAAACTTTCATGAAACATCGGAACAAAAACTAGTGATATTTTATTTTAATAAAGTTTTCTTGTGACAAAAATACTGTTTAAATAAATGACTTTTAAATTAGGTTTGCAACAACCTTCGTTTTATGGAGCTCTCTGATAGTAATCATTCTTAGAGTATAGGTTACAAAATCAATTCCATTACTGCTATATACACATACTTGATCGTGAAACAATCAGGCAAAGAGGTCCCATATCCTTTCAATTAAATACCTATAAACTGAAAAATAGTGAGAATCGAATGAATACAGAAAGTTTCATTTGTATTTTCACACGTACTCGTCTTTTATGCCCATAGAATTTATATTCACCATCACATTTTCTAGGAGTTTAAGAGCTTCGAAAATGTGTTGCCAAAATTTTACGATCCAATTAGACGAACTAATAAAGCTAGAGACATTTGAGAAGAACGATATACGTTTAAAAGTTCAAATAAAAAAGGATCTAAAGACATTTTAAGAGCGAACTAATCGTTTGATGCAGAATTTACTGCTCATATTTAGAGTGTATGAAAACGGTTAATTAAAAGTTTAGTTATAAATTTTACATATCAACGGGAAGAAGAATCCATGAAGATATCTGTGGGAATATATACCTCTGAAGTTAAGATCAAAAGCATTTATAATAAACCATCGGAGTAGACTTGAAACGAGATTCTAGTAACAAATTATTCTCTCTGCAATTTCCAGTTCTGATCTTCTGTAACATCTTTCAATTGCGTTACATAAACTTACTTAAAAAAATTTACCTTTCATATTTCAGTTAAATCAATAGTCGTAACATGATTACGAGTAGATATAGTTTTTACGTGGGAACATTATAGAAGATGTAAATTGAAATGTTTTTGAAACTTCGTTATTAAGGAAATGAAATTTAATTATTTGTTACACCATTAATAAAAAGATATATAACAGTAATATAAAATTATACTATTTTCTGTGCAAAATCTGATATAAACATTAACGCAGATGTAAATAATCAATAATACAAAACTATAGACAAAATCATGTTCTACTAAAATATTATTAGATGATTTTTGAGAAGTTATTTCTTCAACAACTGATCCTCGTATAAAAAAATTCTTTTTCGCATTTTCTATTCACCAAAAATGGAAATTTTAAAACAATTCAACTGTACAATTTTAAGTTCTATTTATATGTGAAATAATGTACTTTTTTAAATTATATAAATCTTAATATTGGTACATATTATTATAATATTATTCTGAATCTAAGAATTTATGTAACAGAAGCAGGTTGATAGAAATATTTGTGCACCAAATTTCTCCCAAGTAGTTGAGCAACTTTAGTTAAGACGACTCGAGAACGCTGATTACCGTGGCATAATCCAACGCGAAAGAAAAGTTACACTAACGTCGTGAGCATAAATTGTACAGTATAAAAACGAATGTTCTCGAAGTTTACGCGTTAGAATTTCTCATCAGAATATATGCTTTCCCTTCTAGTTACCTAGCATGCATTCCTCTTCATACGGAAGACGATGAAACTTTTGACGAAGACGTAACGTTTACTTATTTAGTTCATAATTGTCTGCGCTGGAACTGTGGACAATGTTCCCTTCCGTGAAAACATTTGCCAACGTAACTTCGCAAAAGCTTTTCTCAGATCGTGTTCTAACGGAACAAAGAGAATATAGGAATAGATAAAATGGAAAGATTCTTTAATATGGTTAAATCAGAATAGTGGAACGATGAAATTGAAAAGTATTGTTAGCGAATTTTTACTCCAATTTAATGTGGACCAAGTAGATTCTTGATGGATAATATAATACTTGAATATTACAAATTTTTAACTGATTATTTTAATCTAGTAACTTCTTCATAAATAACAATAATATTCTTTAATAATGCATACTTTATATTAGAATTAATTTTTTTATGTACTATCATTATTAAATGATTAAATGTCAACAATAAAATAAATCCGTATTTGTCTTAAAAATAATAACTGTGATCTTAAAAGTAATACCTATTTTCATAAGACAATTGATTCACTTGAAAAAATTAAGAATTAGGGAAGAGAGAAGTTCCGAGTTTACCATATACGAAATGTTAAAAGTATTTTATTTCTCGTGTCTAGAATATTTCAAAGAAATTATTTTTGTAACTAATATCCTCGAAATTGCATTGCTTTAACAGTATTCTCCATTTGATACTGTTTCCTGTATACGTTATAAAAGAGTTTTCAACAGAAATTGTTCAATTAACCTTAAGGTAGAATAATAGAAAAACAAAGATTGTAATTTTCAAAGGGAGGACAAAAGCAATTGCAATTCTTATACAGGAACACTGAAAGAAAGACGACAACCTTCTCCTTAATAGAATGTTTGGATTCTAAGGTATGTAGGTGTATCTTATTACTTCACGTCAACGATTTGTTTTTCTTCGGAAAATCCCCTTGTTACATTCGCTTTTATTTTTGTATCTGATGGCGAACAACACTCGCAATGCCTCTGGCTACAATCATCGTACGCATAGCTCTCGTTACCAGATGTACGACAGAAATGTATAGTATCAAGGCTGAAGAACTTTCGAGTGCTCGTGAGACTCGAGTGCAAGATAATCAAAAGCACACGGATTCTAAATTACGCTCATATAACGTTCCCTAAATTTCCCCAAATAAAATGAACTCTATGAGAATGTCGAATATTATCGAGAAAATGTAACATTAATAACACAGTATATCTTAGAAAGATCGTTACCATTTTCTTTGCCACTATTTTTCCTATGTCAATATTATATCAATTTTCATTTAACAGATGTAAACTGTGAACCATGCATTTTATAATGAGGTATTATAACAGTATATTTTTGTTATATATGTGTAATTGAGGAGGTGAAGATCAGCATTAGTGAAAAAAATCAATAAATAAAAAAAGAAAATAAAGAATATTTCATTTCAATATCTCCATGTAATGTCACCTCAGGATCAATTCATATTGTTCGAAAAAGATATTTCAAATTATATTGGCTCAAATCTTATCTATGTGAACGTACTTTAAAATTTTCACAGAGAATTAAAAAATTTGCTTGAAACATATCCCTCGAAAGTTAGTTTCATTAGAAACATTTCTTAAAAAATAACGAGCACTTTGATCAATAAGTATATAGATAGATTAAAATAATACAGTATATATAATATATTCTACATTAAGTTGGAGAATTATTATTTGAAAAAAAGGTATTACAGATCCCTCATTAGTAGCAATATCTTCCTTTCGGAGACTACTCGTTTTCACAATATTTACCGAGGCAAAGCATATATATTTCTAATAATAATCAGAATGGTAGCATTTGCGAATCGGTTTAGGTAACATCGAATAAATAACGTCAATGCCGAAAGCGAACAGGTTGTGCCGAGAGCGAATGGAACAGAGAAACAGTGAACGATGTTACAAACTTCAAAGCGATGCCTCGAGCGTGTCGGGATATCAGCCATTAATATTAAAGGTATTCTCATAATATTTTTCATAATACGCACATTGCAATATTATCAATAACTTACATTCCTTGTCCTGATTAAAATACAACTAATTAATATACCTAATTAAAATACGCCTTTCATTTCATGTTAATGGATTTTCGTTACAATTTTACATATACATACTGTAATTCAAAGATAACATGTTAATCCTTTCAATACAACTTTTAGCCCTACCGCTATACGCGTTTCACTCATACATAGGGTGTTTCTCGCAATGAATTCAATTTATAGCATTATAACGATAAAAGGTAAAAAAGAATTTCGTTAGGAAAAGCCAAATGGTGTTGAATAATAAGCAAAAAATGTATTTGCTCCAGAAATTAGAGTTTTGAAGATTTCAAGATCTATATTATTCTCTTCTTAATGAAACTGTATACTTTTCTTATAAACCCACTGACACGTTTTCTATTTTCTATAGGAAAATGTTAAGGTACTTGAAATCCCTGTAGGAAAGCATTACGGATTCTGTTGTAAACTTCAAACGCATTTTCCTCGAAACTATTTTATCAATGCGCGCATGCAAGGTTTCTCAGCATGCATCCAACGGATTTTTCTGAAATTCTGTACATGTCTTCGAGATTTATCTAAGTACGATGTTATCCTTCATAATTGAAGTATTCCAAAGATTAATATTATTAAAGAGTACAAGAAATACCCACTTGTGGATAAGAATGCATAGTGTGGGTTTGACGTGCTGCCATTTTGTTATTCTTCGGCACTTTTCAATTACCGTAAATAATAATGAACCTCAATTATTCCATAATTAACTTTTCACTGCGTTTCTCTTTCATGCATGCCCAAATGTTGAAAATCCTGAACGCTGTAAATGCTTTTCCACGTGTTAAGTGCACATCACACAAATGTTCTGCTGTAGTTTCGAATGAAAAAAATTCCAAGCATAGTGGAAGAAGCGAGTAATAAACTTTCCGAGTCTCATTTCAATAGCCCTGGTTTCTTCTTCGCGAAAAAGTTCCCGAAGAAAGCTACCCCCTAAAACGCAATGAAAGATGCATAAAATTTGGTTCACCCGAAACAAAACTAGAATACATAATATGAATGTCTCGCATCGACATGAATCTATTAATTATACAGCACGGTTCGCGCAACTGGCTTTATCTTATTGAATACCTCGTGCAAATGCACTTCGACATTGATTCTAATAACAGATTTAATCCGGCCAGAACGGGATTTGCTTTCGCATAGTATCAAAGGGAACACGGACAATTAAGGAAACTTTTAAAAGATGTGTTTCTACATATGCGATGAAAATAGTGTTAAAAATGTAAAATAGTATTGCAATCCATACTTAGAAAATAATTTTAAGTTAAAGTTTTAAAAGATGCATTTCTACATATGTGGTAAAAATAGAAAATACTATTGTGTGTGTGTGTATAAAAGAAATAAAATAGAGCTGTTCACGATATTTAAAAAGAATGTTACTTTAAAAAACACTCTGTGTTTTGTACTGTTTATTAAGTGCAAAGTAATGTCGTGTCTACCTCTATATAAAAATTATTATTAACTTAATTATTATTTCAATCAGGGTTTAATTGGTAAGTTAACCTTCATTCGGTTCCTGCTGCGTCAACTTTTCGTCGTCAATTTAAACGGACGCAATGGAAATCAATATTGTTACTTTGATGAATCACTGTATTCGTGAATATGATAAAAATGTTCAAATGGCGATATTATTTATTTTGTATTAAAAATAAATTTTCTCATTTCCCCTTTATCTTATTGAATACATCATACAAATATACTTCGACATCGAGTCGAATAACAAATTTAACCCGTGGAGAACGGGATTCGCTTTAATGCGTAGTATCAAGGGGAACACGGGCAATTCGTGATTACTGCTTCGAAATATTAAATGGCTGGGAAGAAGTCAGGATATCAAAAGTCGAGACTAATTTACAAAGCCGGTGTTCGTGTATCTCTTTAAATAGGAGATGAGTCTTCGGCGAGAATGGAAGCGGCGCCGAAGAACAATTCAGTGCGGAACTCAGATTAAAATGAAACATCTCGAAAACTTTTCTCTGCATGTTTGCCTCTGCCCCGGATGTTTAATCGTTCTACGAGCTCGTATTATCTTGTTAGACTGAACGTTTCAGGTCATTACTTTATCTTAAGAATTAAAGCTGATTTATCGGGACCAAAGTTATTTTACAGGTCGCGTCTTGCCTGGACTACGTGATTTACATTTGTCAATTCTGTACGGCATCGGCTACGTTCCTTTTGAACTGTTATTGCCTTCTGTACTTTAACGTTAAACGTACTGTTACTTTGTATATACTCATTCCCATCGTGACCAGGCAAATAGCTAGTTACAAAATAAAGGTAAACATGATTTGTTTTAGGTTTTCACGATCAGGAATACTGTGAGAAGTGTTCAAAGTTTCTGAATGTAAGCCGTGTCCATTATTTCTCGATGTTTCACAAGCATTGCAGAGGCAAACTGTTAGCCGATAAATTTTTCTTAGTGGAAACAGAAAAAGAAATAAAAATCTGAAAACTGATTAGAATATAGAAATTGATATGAAGTTAAATGAACGAGAGGAAACAGACTTTGAAATTAAATTTTAAAATCTGTTGTTCGACGGGTTGCGGTGCGTTTAGTGATATCGCGATTTAATTCCAATGTATATTTACGGAAATATTAACAACCTAAAGTAGGTATCTATGAAATCTTTGTCAAGATATCGAAAAATATGTTATTTTTTGTGTCAAGCTTTTATGATTGTGTAATGATTAACTTTACATCATATAAATTAGTTAAAGGAAAGTATTAAAATGTAATCATCAAACTGCGAATATTTATGCATTTATGATTTCCAAAAGTCTGACAAACTAATTAAAATAAAAATCCGAATAAACCATAATTTCCTTACAAGATGTATAACTCATTGTCATACGTAAGACAAGAAAAAGAATTTTATTTTTTTTAAATCTTCGGTGTTAGAACAATAAAATATAAATTCACACAAATATTCGTAGCTACGTGACAATATCTCGTAATTTTATAAATATACAACGCACGTGACTAGACAGAACATAGAAAATTAATTTCTTGTTCAAGATTAATACCTCGCGGTGCAATTACTATTAGTTGCACACCAGTGAAATTACAGCGATCAATGTATTAAATACTTCAGTCAGCTGACACATCTGTGTTTTTCTTTTTAAATTCCAGTTGGCTGAAGAATGTATAGACACCTGCTAAATATTCATTCGACAATAGGCAACAATATTGGGGGAATATCGGTTTGCAGTCAACCCCTTCGATACGGGTGTTGACTATAGCCGACAGCCATCAAATGCATACCTACAGTCGCGTGTCGACTACTGTACCGAAATGGTTAATACAGTACGCGAGGTAGAGCTGGAGCCTGTACGTGCCAGTTCCTTTCGCTGAATAGTATGGTCATAAATCCTTCTCGTTGGAAGACAAACATTGATCATCTTCAGTTATTAATTTTTAGCCTACTCTTCGAAACGGGAAGTTTCTTCAATCGACAGGATTAATCTAAATGCGCGTAGACTTCTGAAATTATTATATAGATTGTTCGCATGAAGATGGAAGTTTAACTTTTAGACCAGTAAAAGAATAAATTTGTGAGATCTTAATGAAGAACGTAGTGATTTATATAGACAGCAATTTATTTTTTAACGCAATCTTCATTTCGTTTATGATATCGCAACCAAGTTGGAGATTTATATACGTTTATGTTTTTTAAAGATTTTCGAAATTCTTAGACGAATAATTCGTTGAGCTGTCGGAATTTTACTCGTTTTGCCTCGCATGTTTTTGTCACTAAGCTACCTCGGCTGTCGACAACTCTTTTCTTTAAACTGATTGGAGTAAATGGAAGAGCACGATAGTTTACATACCAAAAAATATGTACTAGAAGAAACGCGCGCGTGACACGAGGTACTGTAGAGAATTCCAGGCTGAAGACTGATGATTGATCGGTAGCAAGAGTTTGCGTGAGTTTAAGAAAAGGAAACAAGAAAAAAAGAATGGCAGAATTCGAAAATGGGGAAGATAGGTGGCGATTGAAAAAATGGTTGAACAAGAATATCAACGTAACACAAAACCAAACTAAATCTTGGAAAAGCTATTAATACTAAAATAATAAAAATGTGTTACTTTTATCGTCTGGAATATATCAAATAATTACATATTATCGATTGTGTTTTCAAGATCTCTGTCGTTAAAAATAAGATGTATTAATTTAACAAAACCGTTTCTTAAAATAAAGATCGAGAATAAATACTTCAGTTTTCAAGTAAGCTGTTTCATCAGTTATTCTAAAATTAACTCTTCGAGTTACAATTTTTTCTTGGTTAAACATACAAAACTTACTTTATTTTAACAATATTTACCAGCAAAAAAGATTGTATATTTACTGTAAAAGTAAATACTATTCATATTTATTAAATTTAATGTAGAATCTTCATCTCAAATTTGAGTTAACAGTATAAGACATGGATTGATGAAGTAGCAATAGTCCTAATGAATACATATAAATGCACAGATGTACTAGCAAGAAATTTGCAACACCTTTTTCTAATAGCAACTTATAACGCATGTAAATGAATTTGAGATTACTGCCAGCAAGCTCAATTCGTTTGCAACAGTAACAAAGTAAAATAAAATTAAAGTAAAAGCCTTTGTAAATTATTATGAGAAAAAACATAGCAAAGTAATTACTATTGTATCAGCACCTTAATCAGTTATCTATGTTTGATGAGTATACACGTCATCTTAAAGCTTGAAATAATATTAATTCTTTCAACGATGAATTATTTATTTTTTCAGATGAACATATATTTCTTCTTTGCTTTGCTTTGATTTTTAATTAAAATATACCCTAGGTGCATTTGTCCCGCATTTGACGAGTATACGCTTAAGTTTTTCATTTTACTGAGCTCAAAACGAGAGATTTGTCAAGCTAAATTCCACAATTAACAGGTTCATCGTCATAACGACAATCGATCTCGGCGAATAAAGTAATCAACATGTTTAAATTTGCAAATGTACATATTTTCAACATATATTACGAATATCCTTCCATTTTAGAGCTGTCACAGCATCATAGCTTCAGTGGACGAGTTACGAAACGCTTACTTCCTACGAAAGAAGGGAACACCCCGCGGTCCCCTCGGTGAAACGGAGGAAAAAAAGCGCTACAATCGTGTGTAATGTGAGATTAAAACAAGGAGTTCACGCTGCCCTCATACGCTAAGTATTTCGCAGCGTAAACCTCGGTAATATTCATTAATGAATATTTAAGTAAGATGAAGGTCGTTGAACTTTCTTATGTACAGTTAATGTGCATACATTACATGTAAATGCATGAACGATCAATATATGTGCTGTACATACGTGTCTTAGCAGCGGGTAAATATACGTACAACACATATGTAATGTTTATATACTTGTCACATGAAACGTATACGCGTAAGCACTTGGGAAACCTCAGCCCTGTGTATATATGAGTACATAGATTCCAGCGATATTAACAATGCAACGTGTGTTGCAACCACGCACAGAATGTATAAGCCGCGATTTACCAACTGCCAGAAAGATTATCTCGTTCTATTAAAGGAAGTGTCATAGGTATTTCCGGTCTCCTGGTAATGCTATGGAGACGTTAACTGTAACAGCCCTATTCCAATCAGTCTAACGTCCTTTCGTATTTAATGTGTTCTATTATTCAATTCTGACGTAATGACAGATGCAATTGAAAAGGTAATAGAGGGAGCAACTGCGAAAGGAAATATTGAATAAAATGTTGGTGAAATGTACTTTGTATATTTCATACAATGCAGGAATGATTTTTTATGAACGATTTATTACGAGAGATATAATGTGCGTTTTAGAAATTAATTAATTTCTTTAATTCTTAATTGTACAGATTTTTTTAGAATTAATCAAGAATTTGAATATGATCAGTTTGTCTACTAAGAAACAATAGAAAATTAATTTAAGAAGTCCATATTCCTTTTTTTAAATTTTCAGATTTAAACAGTTCTTTAAATATCTTATCAATTTTACTTCTACGCTTTATTCAAAATGCGACATTGATTTTAGGAAAACTTAAAGAAACTTATTATTCACCGGAAGTTACTTTAATCATTTATTTTCAATTAATAGTTTGACGTCTGTTTTATAGATTTACACAACTGGAAAACTGCATATTTCCTATCTCTTATAGGAGCCTCATTTAATATGAACGGCAAGGCAATACTTAAAGATTTATAATACTGGAAATATTGCATAGGCAACGCTGATGGAGATTCGTGAATATTCATAATCAAGCGCGAAGAAGCAGTGGCTGGAGAAATCCGACGGCGAGCTAGTACTAGGGTCGCGACCATGATAGAACGGAACTTAAAAGTCAACAGATCAGTCTCTGACTCATTATATTCCTGATTATAAACGATGACCCAGGCCGACACTCTACTTGGCTCCATAAGAAATATGACTTGACTTAGTGCAAATTCGTGGATATAAAATGATTGACAAAAATTGTATTTCTTCTTTCTTATACAATTCCTTTAAAACTGTTATTTTTGTAAATTGTTACTTTTGCAACAATTTATGAACTTACATTGGTAACACAGTTTCTAAAAGTAGGGACTATCTAAAGTTTAAGGACAACGACTCCATGCATCTTTCTCCATTTAAATACAAACATGTAAACCGTAGCTAAAAAAAAACTGAGGTGGTACGAGATTGTACGTAAATGCTTGAGATTTAAAATCGTCTACGTGATTTCGCATGTTTCGCATTTTTAATTTTCTCTGTAAACAGAATAACTTAGTGAATTCCGTGGAATCAGCTTGAGCCAATCTTCAAATAAGGCTAACGCCTACAATTTTTTGCAACGTTGGTCGTCTGTCATTCTATACTGAATGTTTAAAAGTTCGTCAAAATTAAAATACCTCTGACCTCGAAATTTGTTAAAATTTCACTTTATTATGAATTTTCTTTAAAAATATTTATGCAAACTGATGTTATTGGTGAATTTTTATCTCCACGACTGTTAAACGTAATTACATAGGATTATTATTTCATCTGAATTTTATGCTTCGCAGAGTTCATGTAGCAAAGTAAAAACGTCAAACAGCATTTTCATTTTATACGCTTCACTTTTAGCTGAAGTTGATAAAAAATTTGGAGGAAGTATTTTCATATTACTGGGTCTTGCCTCTTTCAATTAAACTTGTTTAATTCATGGACACTCTAAAACTGCGGTCAGTACAGACGGAACAGGGTTGCGGAATACAGTGATTCAGATGAACGTTGTACTCAGGTTAGAGCGGAACGCAAAAACATTCCAATTTCTAAATTGTTCAAAGTTATAAAAGGGTACGTGTAAACACATGTTCTTCCAAATATACATACCACACTGGTTTACACTTACTATAGAATAAAGTTCCATAAGTATTATATTTTATACCACGCGAAACTTTTTACACAACTATATTAAAATTTCAAACAAGTTAGAACGAAATGCAGTAAATTACAACAGTATTAGAATATATTTAAGTTGCACAAAGATTATTTGATATTTCAATTATTAATATTTGAAAATATAATAACTGGCAATTGAAAGTTCACTAGCCAAGTATTGAAGAATGAATAAATCTGGTCTTTAGTTTTAGACGTATACTACTAAAAAGCGAAGACTTTTATTTTATGCTGCTCGATAGCTTTGTAAGGAATATCCGAAACATCCATTTCTGCTATAAAATATCAGAGAATACGAGGAATCATATATTCTTATGAATTCGATGCCCGTAGGTTTTAAACACTGATAGTCAAATGAACGAGCGTTGAATAAGAGTTAAATTACCTTTGTAAAAATAGGCTGTCGTTGAAACTCATTTTTCCGGCGATTTTCATAGCGGATCAAAGTTTCGCAGTTTATATTTGCGACTTCGCCAGTGATCCATAAGTCGCCTGTGACGGCCGGCAAATTAAAAACCGTCCAAAGTTTTCAGACCGAACGTGTCACGGCGAACGAATTCAAGTAACGACCGGAATACAATAGTAAGTAAGCAAGTAACGCTTTAATAAGGGTGGATCACGCCAAGTCTCCGACTGTCAGGCTATTCTCACGCTCGCCCGAAACTCAGATTTATGGTACAACTGTACCTGACTACACTAATGACGGAATTATTGCGGCGGAATATATTTTGGATAAATCTAATGCAGCCATATCTACTATAATAAATGTTGCTTTGCATATTTAAGCAGTACACTTTGAATCCTATGCATCCTACCATCTAAATATTTCAGCATAATTGTATACATATACTCTGTTGGAAATTCTAATTCAGCGTAAATTATTTCTGCGTCTATTTTATAACCTTAAGTATATATTAGGTATTAAGTATATTTAACCATTCTTCATAATAATTCTAAAACAATTAATAACAAACGAAGAGAATAGAGAGTAAATCGGGAAGAAATGGCTCAATTTTATTAAAACAACTGTTATATCGCAAATTTCATTAATACCTAACGAAAAGAAACTAGACTTATGAAAGTATCTTTCCGTAAGATTCAATATATTACTAAAAATAATTGAAAATATAAATATTTGACAATGTACATTAGGTCGGACATCCACAGGACCATCACAGCCGGAATTACTTTTCTCGGATTTTATTATCGTTGATAATTAGAAAGTTATATTGTATAGATTATTGGAGTTCGATAACAATCATTGTTACAGAATTTACGATATTGATGAAGAAATGTTATACAAGTTCTTGCGCAACCGAAGTGTTTGGTAAAATCCAAAAAGGTACATCAAATCTCTTTGTGCTGGCTTTTTGCTAATAGGGACCAGATATTCACTACATGATTCACACATACACTCACTGAAAGTATACAGCAGCATGTTCGCACATGCACACGGAGTATTCATCAAAAAGTCCGCGCATAAACAACAAGTATTCGCTAAAAAGTTCGCGCATACACCGCGACCCTCTACCGAAAAGTTCGCGTATAAACAGAAAGCTTGCATCAGAAATTTTCTACATTGAGGATCTGTTAAGCTACTCTAACTACACTACATTAAAGTAATCAAGAGAAAGAGTACAGACACAGTTTCAGAATCACTGCTGTGTATCCCTCAAAGAAACTTTTCAGTGTGTCATTTGGATCCTCCTTTGAAAGGATCAATACTTGCCTGATAAATCCCCACTCATTCAGGATCATGATTTTTTCCTTAGAAACTAATAAAAAAGGAAAAATGAAAAAGGAATGAAAACGAAGAGTATCCTCTTATGGGACGCCCATTTTTTTATTTCTGCGTAAGGTTGCATCATTTTCTTGGGTATTAGAGAGTATTGTTGGAAGGTACTTTATATTTTACAATATTAACTTCTTGTATGAGAATAAGTTCGATGGCTTCCTCAAAGATTTTTCTTTAACCCATTATGTCTACTATCACACGGATTTACAATGATAATATTATAAGTGCAGATAATGAAGAAGACTTTCCTGTTCAGTAATAATAATCGACGTTAATAATATTATTTAGAATATATTATACTTTAAACAAACTGACAAGTTGAATTATTATTGAATATCAAATTTTTGCAGATTTCCATTAAAAAAGTACTCTAAAATTTGCTTTACATTTAATCCGATGATTATAAAGGTTTTTTCAAATGTAAAGGTATTTTTAGTACTGAACACTTAAGTAACAATATATTAATAATACATTTATAGTAATATACACTTCAAATAATAATTACATAAATAATAGTACCTCAGATGAAATGTTTCAGATATGTGTTCATTGTCTACTAGCTTCATGTTCTGTTTTCATAATTTCTGGTACACATTTCTGTTTCGTAAAAGCCAGTTGACGCATGTAATTGAAAGTATACAAACCCCCATAAATCTTGGATTGTATAATAATATACTTTGGGAACAAAATTGTTTGCAGAATTAATCATAAATGCGTTGTAAATAAATGACATTTGTTTCTATGTTACATTATCAACCACTACGTTGTTTACTTTACTGGCGACTGTAATGCTAGCTTCATGTTATGAAAATAACCAATGTACATAGCAATTGAGTGTATTTATCATCTTCAAATAATTGTTATATAACAATGAGAATATTGTACAGTGAAAACAATAAGTTCGTAAAGGTATTAAAACCACATAACATCAGTCAACAGGTTCCATTTTATTTCAAGAAACCCGTGGATGTACAGTACGTACAGAAATAAAACATTAAATTTCACGAAAAAGGTTAATCTCGCTTTTTCTATTTGTTTTCGGTAAACATAAAACTAATTTTGCGACGTTTATTTATTGTGTGGCCGGTGCATGAATTTCCACACGTGTTATGACGTAACTAAAGTGCTGACATAGAAAGTGCAGTATGGTGTACATATTGTCAGAAACAGAAAATAATACAATTATAGTAAACAATTCATTGATAGATTTTAGATATAGAATTGCTTATCTTAAACTATATTCCGTCCCATGCGGAACAAAACGGCGAAAATCCTCGAAGGTTCGTTTATGATATGGACGTGCCAACAAATTTATTTTCGGGATTAGCTTTTTTCGAACTCAGTTTATTTATTTTAGTTACAAGGGGGAAATTTCACCCTAAACCATGATAAAATCATTTAGTTAATTCGCGCATGTCCAGATAACAGTTTGGACTTTTTACTTCGTTCGTTCAGACAACCGACCATATCATAAATCGGGAATTTCCGAAGGGTCGACTCGAACCTCGTTCATAACGGTTCCGCCAGACATGAGTCAACTTGAAGGAAATTTCCAAGGCATCGGCAAATCTTCGAGGTTCCCTCGCACGTGGCCATTGCCCTCACCCTTGCACCAAGAGGGCTGACCAAGGGGCGTCGTCCAAGACGCCCCCGATTTTTGGAATTATGCGCCGATTGGGTATTTTCGACTTTCCAATCAGCGCACTCGACACAAAACCTGTAGGTGTTGTATAAAAACACCTACAGGATCGCACTCGCATCAGTTACGCAGTTAACATCAATCAGAATAGTTCAGAATCACTCAACCGTTCGGAGTAACGAGATATCATTCATTCATTCACACATTCAGTTAAGTCCATCGTTCGGGACAAACAAATCAGTTAACGAATCAGAAACGAATAGTTACGAAACAGAAAAACATTCAGTCCATCGTTCGGGACAAACAGTTACTCAGTTACAGTCAGAATCACATTCTACACTCAACCGTTCGGAGTGACAAGACACCGATCAGATTCTCAGACACTGAACCGTTCGAAGTAACGAGATTCTATCAGATTCTGCAAGTCCATCGGTCGGGACAACTACACTCCAGCTTCACACTCCGAAGAAGCATCTAATTCGAAATTCGAGAATTCGTTCGTCTCGAAACGCGCATCAAAACGGGTTCTCAGTATCGTGAGAAACCGGTGGTCTGATCTCAATCATTCGGAGATCAGAATCGAATCAGTCGATTTCTGAAGAAATTTGGAAATCGAAGCGTCGCGAGTATGAACGAGACCTAAAATTAAAGCTGGGATTTACAACCCCAGCCGAGGAATTAAATCCGCGTTAGTATTCGTGCACAGGCGTGCAACTATCGACGTTGCCACGCTGCGATGTCACATTTTTGGTCCTTCGAGCCGGATCTGCTACGGAACATTTTTTGGTCCTTCAAGCCGGATCTGTGACGTAACAAACTACAAAGAAATAGAATAACGTAATTGAAGAATGCACATATTTACTGTCTTTTATGGTTATAGTATGTATACTCGGAATATAATTTTTTATTATATTTAATTATATTATTTACATATATCATTACCAATATATACGCTAATAATATAATCAATTCCACAGTTTTTCTTATAAGATTACCCGATGACAACTTATTGTTTAAATTTTCTATGTACAATTTGTGTTATGCATTATCACAGATTATGACAGGTCTTAAGCTATTCAACGTTCGTAAACTGTACAAGTACACTGTACAGAGCTTAAACTATAGATTCGTGAACAGCTAAAGCAAATATTGGCAACGGGGTGATCCTCTTAACGACGTCTATAATAGATTTCTGTAATAAATGCGATCAACGTGAAAAGCTTCGTAACCATTCGTGAAAACGTGTTCACCGGAATCATCGCATTCTTTCCAACAGCTATGAAATCCTATATTAAATATTAAAATGAAACAATGATTTCTAAAATACAAACTAGATCGAGGAAAATATATAAATATTATTTAACAAACCATGCGTGATACAAACTATAAAGTATTGTAAGAACTCTTGAATAGTTTTTAAATTTGTCAGAAACATCTAACAGGTTTTAAAAGAACCATTTGTTAATCTTTCTATTTCCATATCTACGTAACAAACATGATCATTATCTAATATTATAAGTGTAAATACTTAAGAATATTAAATTCATCAGCTTTGTTCATACCTGCAACAAAAAGTACACACTATGTATATGTACATGATAAATAGCAATTAATTATAATCAGGATTATTTCCTTAAATCTGAAAAAGAATCTGTTTCCTGTATAAATTATTCTGTACAAGATTATTTTGTATTTTTCCGAGAACATATACAATATAATTGCTGGCGGGCTTGCGAGGGAAACATCAAGAACATTTTTCTCTATATGCCGCGTCAGTCACACACAGAGAATCCGATATTTTATATTATTCCGCGATGCTTCTCATCCGCCATTTTTCTTTCGCATTTCCTTCTTTCCCCTGGAGGCTTAAGTTCTACCATTCATCGTATTACTCCCGTCCTTCCAACAGATACACGATACTACCTTTTCTGTTTCTATTTCGTTTGCTCGAAATCGACAACCAATGATCGTGCTTTCATTGTCTTCCGCGTTTAAACGGGACAGCACAAATGATATTTTCTTTGACAAATGAAACTACGATAAATTGAAACGAACTGTTTGCCTTGGAATAACGAGTCAGACTCTTGCTGATCATTTAAATGCAAATTTAATTAATATTAACACTATTTGTTCTGTATATGATACAGCACGGTATCGTTTCGAGTGTTTGGAGAATTGCCGCTTGCTGAAGGCAATACCACGATCTTTGATTGCTCAACAAATATGGTTAATGAGTTCTTGATGGATAGAATATACAAAAGTCCGAAAACATGTCTACCATGATTATGGATGTAAGGAACTATGAAAGAGTTGATTATTACGAGGCACCAGAAGAATTGACTCTTTTAAAGTATTCAATTCTTTTCAAGATTATTGCTACAAACATATACAAACTATTTTACAATTGCTAACAAAAGTCGTGCAGTGAGATAATAATAATTAATTGACAAATAAATAATTGTATTTTAATGAATTTCTATATACTATAGTAATTAGTGTTGGATATAAATATAAATAATTTTTTGTATACTTTGCAATTTATTAATTGTAATTTAACTCTAATTTAATAGATGAATCACTGACTGACAATATATTACTTAAAGAAAATACATTTATCGAGACAACAACAAATTGAAAATATATTATTTGATTTTATTTTTTATTTACATTTAGTGCTCACGCATGAATTAATATTTTACGTTAGCAGAACCACGTTTGGCAGATTACTCAGGAAATAATTTCTATTTAAAGTAAACAGCGCGAAAACCAATTAAATCTTTTCATGGAACTTAATGGAGTTCTACAGCGTGTACATTTCATTGCTTCTCATAAAGCCACGTGTACAGGTAAATATGGCTAAAATTGCATTTAAAGTGAACATTGCTGTTTGTACGCGAAAATTTTTTTACTGTAACAAATATTGGCGATAAAATTAGAAGTACCCCATGAAAAGTAATATATCTCTCATTTCTGCATTCGAGCGTGGTGGCCGCAATATCGTCACTTCTCGTGATGTTGCATTTAATAAAATTATGTATTTATAAAGTTAGTGGAAATGTATATCCGTTTCAAACGTTATGGATATTATTATCTGTTCCATGGTAATGAAATACGTAGGACAGTTTTTACATTTCAATAATTTTATTAATGAGAACGGGTCCATAGAAATGGAAATCTAATTTGTACTTGATTAATAGTCCTGTTGAGTTACAAACAAAATGGAAACATTATTAAGATACCTGTCAAATATGGTCGAAAATTTAATATATAATAAGGTGATATTAGTATTATTTAATCCCGTGTTTTGGTATGAATTTATGAAACGTAAAAAGGAATAACAACATGTAATCTTCTATTGCGCCAGGAAATTACAAGTAACCCGATCATTCGTTTCAGATAAAATGAAAAGTTATTTATAACTTTGACAATACTATAATTTAAAACAAAATTTTTTCATTTTGTGTGTGCTATCTAATTCTTTAAGTTCAAAATTCCCTTTTGATCACCTTTCATATTTTGTCTTTCATTAAAAAGTTAGTAATATTGAAGCAATTGCGAAACAAATTAAGAAAAAAATTATGAGGAAAATACTTCTAAGTGGCTGTAAAGAAAAGGGCCACAAAAATATTGGCATAATTAAAACGAGAAACAACCACCAAGAAACAGAATATGCGTAAATGAAGATAAAATGCAGAACGGAACACTTGAAACAAATGTTGACAAAACAGGCAAGAAGCTGTAGGGTCAGGAAAGGCATAGTCGAATAGAAAGGAGAAAATACAATATAAAATTTAGAGGAATGGGCATGCGGGAGAGTCTCAGGTTACTTGAAGACAGCCATCATGTAATTCAAAACTATTAGGATAGCCAAGTGCCGACTGGGGAATAAAATGAGAGAGGAGAGGGACTGACCAAGGGAGAAAAATAGATTCTACAAGGTATGCGGTTGAAAGGTGAAGAATTGGAAACGTGTAACGAAGAAATGTGTAATTAACCCTAGTTTGTTGTAAGGGTATTTTTTTACTCAACCACGTCGTTTATTATTGTTAGCAGCAACTCCTTTGTTTACTTTTTACGATTTAGTTAAGTTCTCATTTTGTCAAGGACACTTTCAAACTTGAGAACAGTACAGAAAAATGATCATTAGACTATTCTGTCAAACACAATGTTAGACAGTAAAAGAATTTTAAATAAAACAGGAGACGAAGAAAATTATATGTAAGATAAAACTTTTTTAAGAATTACTGAAATAAGTTTATTTTGATATCGCACAGTCTATGACTGAAAATTGCAGGAAAAGTAGACTTCAGTAAAAGGAACATTGAAAGAGAAACTCTTTTTCATGTGAATTTAATTAATCAATGCTTATAAAAAATGTGAAAATTCATTACATGTTATATTCATTTTCTATCTTTCAATTCAAATCGTATTAATTCTGCTAATAAAATTATTCACCTTCTAATTATTTGATTAAATATTATTTACGCTATGAGGTTCGAATCCGTGTTTATCAGACCCTATCAATCGCTGACGAAATATTTATGTTGAACTGTTTTATTTCATGAATAATTAATACGCGAGATACTGAAAAGAAGTCAAGCTTCGATACTGTGATAAAATATGCCCAACACGGTAATGTAATTTTAGCTGTTCTGGCTGGCTTCTATTCCTGTATGGGAATCTTATAAATCTTCGTGATATCGTAACCGTATTCTTGTTGTTTTAACTCATGCGAGTTACGGCGATGGAAAAATGAATTGTTATTCAATAATGCAAAACGCTGGGAAAAAGCGACGCGGGACGCGAATCGTTGGTGATTCATCTTCCATGTCTTCCTTCGGAGAATTATTTTTCCTCGTAAACTTAAGTAAAATACACGCGTCCGATATGCTAAACACAACGTCTGGCATGTCGAATTTCTCGACGCAGTACGCACTTTCTATGTTTATGACAAATATGAGTACGTGCAATATAAAATAAAAAAACATTCATGAATTCAAGAATATTACTTTACTTTCAACTTATCAAAATTCTTCAGAAAAGAAATCATCTAATCGATGTTTTTTTTTTAAATTTCTGACTTTCATCAAGATCCATAATCCAATTATCAAGAATCACGATCACAGCCACTGCATAAAAGAACAAAACAAACCACCCACTTCATGTTCATTTCCAAGCCTCCCGCAAGAAACCGCGTAAACCACCCTCTAACAAGTCAATAAAAACTTATCATATCACGGACCATCTCTTCGTCTCGAAGAGCAGTTAATCTCTTTATTCCGTGAGTCTCACCCCCAAACCCCTCCCCACGTTTCCAGGAACTGTCCGATATAATCTGCACCCATTTCGAGGCATCAACCTTGCTCCTGTCAAGCGAGAGACATGAAAGAAACCGAGAGTAACTTACCTCATCTTCTGGGAAGCGCCCAGTACAGGATATCAACCCCTAACATGCAAGCGGGCTTTGATCATCCACGAGTCATTCGGATGCGAATTGCTCGGAACTACGTAATTTTGCCAGTTTAACCTTCCATGTATACTTGGAACTACCCCGTCCCTGTTCCACCCGCCAGGAACCCGCTCGCTGACCCCTTTTACCGCCGCATCCACTCCCGCCCCTGCCCCCTAGCTCCCGTCTAACTCCCTTGTGGCCTGTGTATTTGCGCAACTTTTTAAATTTCCGGTCGCAGATTGCCTCCGCGGCTCCGCGTGCTATCCTCCCCCTCTCAGCCGCCGTTCGCTCGCCCCTTTCGAACCCCGTTCCCCACCTCTCGTTTTCTTTTTTCGTGGAACAATAAAGCGGACGCGCGTGCGACCGTTACATGCGATGCCATACTTCCCGCGATGCGATAGAGGATGCGATACGACTCGGATAGGATACGATACACCGGCGACTCGACTCCCCGTGTTTACCGGATGTCCATTTCCCGATGACGAATTAGAGGAAATATCTCACCCGCGTCTTCGATCACCGATACACAACACACCAATCGGCGGAGTTGTTTCCCGTTGGAGAACAAACTAACTCCCGGCGCAAGAAAATTCCAATCTTGCCATATCACATGTTTAATGCGTTCCTTTAGGATACCGACTGTGTTCCTCGGATTAGCGGAAACTCAAGTTATTGAGTCGGACTTGCGGCGGGCATTGTGGGAACGCGGATGGACTTTTGCCGGTTCGTGTTGGCTTCATTTTGATGGTAATGTTTGTTTGTTCATATTGAAGGTTTGAAAATTTATGGAATAATTTTCTTTTTCGTTGGGAAATTATTTGTGACATTGAAATTGAATTTAATGGAAAAATAATTTTAATGTTCAGTATGTTGTGGAGTTAGATATTGTTTGAACTGTTTTCATTGCATATGTTTTCTTCCATATTTATTTATTTGAGTGATTTATTTATTATTAAGTGCTTGAATAAGTACGGGTTGTGATATTTTCCTATGCTCCATATAAAATGATTCGTATGAATTCTTTTTCAACTGATCACTTATTCAGTATCAGTCGTTAAAATATCCAAGTAGGAGACTAAAACTGTTATCAAACTACGACATAAAATCTTATTAAAAGAAACTGATAAGAAGTAATGATTGCGGCTATTAATTCATATATAATAGTGCTATAAAACCCGTGAGATCATTTTCACTTCGATTCCCGTGCTCTCGACCCTTTATCTTAAAATACCAAGTAAAATTGCTGGCTACGAATTTATTTAATACATACAAACGTTAGAATTCACACTAATTGAAGAAAGGTGTGTTTTCATTGTTATAATTATTTAACATTACCACTAATTTTATTAGTGCAACAAATATTTTCCTTTTCACACTAACAAATAACCAACAAGAATCATACAGCACAAATAACCAGAAAAGAATCATACAGCAAGGAGTTAAAAGAATTCCACTTCAAAGTTTCGCAGTAATTGTTTATTGCACTTTCGAACGGACTATTTATCAACCATCATCCGGAAGTTTTCTTATCAGGACAACCATATCACGTGGGTTGTCCCAATATTTGCGCATCACCGGCAAGACAAATTCCTTCAACATTGTTTTTCCAAGGTCAGCTATCCTTCGTGTCCCACGAATTACCGGAAACCCACTAATCTCACCCGATATCAAGGAAGAATTCCCCGGCAACTGTACCGCCTGTTCCGCTAGAACAGTCTTCCTCGCTCCTTGTACAACCGAGCACAATTGCGCGAGCGGAAACGAACGAAGGAAAAAAGGGTGGAACCGGAAAAACAGTAAGGAACCAAGAGAAATTCTGAAAATAATTTCGCAGCTACGAGAAACATGGTAAATTCGGACGTTAAAAGCAAGCCGCGTAGCGGGGCAGAAACGGAGATGCCTCCTCTGCGGCTTCTGTATCTCCTCAGGGGGGTTTTACAATCGTGTACTATGCTAATCCCGAAACATTACGCCCGGCATAAAACATAAAACTCACTCACTCATTTGCTGCCTTTTCTCTTTCTTTTGCTAACCCGCTGAGTGTTATTACGCTCTCTTCGTTTTTCGCGTTTTGAAATATGAATCGTATAACAATTCCCATTTGAAATGCAAATGCCGGCCGTGTCATCAACACGCGTCTGTCCCACACGTTGGGAACAATTATCGTGTCCTTTCGTATTGTTTGCCTTCGGCGAGATGCCATTAATTGATAAAATCTGATTATACGCAGGCCATCAATTTTCTTCTGGCGAATTCCTTATGGATTTGACACTTAACTCGGATATTTGACACGCCCGCGCATGTTCCGGCGTTTCAAGTAAGAAATATTGGAATTTTATTGCTTCATTTTATTAGTTGCGCGATGTTCGTTGTTTTCTGCGATTGCATTCGATCTTCTAAATTATTTTACTCTACATCTGTCAATGAGGTATTATTTTAGTTGGATCGAAAATCAATGTAAACTCATAATGTGCATAATACTCGTTTCTCGTACACGTGGCAGAACGTCTATGAAAAACCATTTAACATTATTAACACTAAAACTACCACAGACGGGCCAGAATGACCCATTCCTGATTCCTTCTTTTTGCAATTATTAAAACATAAAAGATGTTTCTCTGAGAAATTATTAAAGGCATTAATTATCAATACGCAAACTGAATTGCAAATCAATTATAGTCTCAATAGATGCACTCTTGTAGTTCCTATACAGGAATCTCAAAAAGTCGATTTAACTACCCGTTTTAGCATTAAAGGCACGAACTTTCATAATGTGCAAAATGAAATTCTCATAAATCAATACACTTTCATAAAATCATAGTGAACAAGAGAAATTACTCTTTCTAAACGAACAGAAAAACCGTCCACTTTCACAGCTTTCCGCGCAGCTAAAGAGTCGTACTTTTAAAAATGCAATTATTAAATATCGCGCTGCTTATCACGCGTCCACCGAAGGGAACGGCAATTCATTAGCCGCGTTATTAAATGTGATTAATTACTAAAATAACCAGCGCACATAATTACTACAATCTGTTCGTTCCCCATTAATCATTCAGTTTTGTACCGTAACCGAGTTCGCGTGACTCCCTGTTTTCGGCAAAACACGGTGGCACGGAGGTGGGACACTCGAAAAACACCGTCGATGCCCAGCGTAGAAGCCGGCGATTATAATTTCATTCCGGTGACCATGTGTCGCGTATGAGCTGGCTCAGATATTAATTAAATTAATGCTGGCACGCGGACCGGTATTATTTTATATTCCGGCCGCGCGACGCACGCGTAGGAGGCTAACTTACACGTGTGGAGCTTTCGCAGCGCTTAGATACGCTGCCAGATAGCGCGTAAGAGTAAGGCTATGACGTGCTAATTGGGTTAAGTGCCCTACAGCCAACCGGACAACAAATAAGTACATTATAAAGCCCGAATGGTCTGGACGGCGGAAACAACTGTCCTTTCGCGTGCACCGGCTTTTTGGTTTCGCCGCACACGGTTTAGCCACTTTTTGTCCCAGCCGGGACAATAAAAGCTGAACGTACTGCGAATTCAGTTGTACGCGTTCTTGCTCTTGCTCGAACGGTCGACAATGATTCATTGTCCTCTGCGTAAGTGTCTTCGGTGTATTCTTCTGTTAAAGCATTGTGTTAGATTGTTTCCATAGTTTCTTTCATTTTATTAACCTCTTGCCGTACGATTCTCTTCGCGACTGCTGGATTTACATTAATATTAATCAGTTACGATATTTTGATAAATCGAAACGGTATTTTCTGTTCCTTAGTAAGTGAACGTTTACTTTGAAGGTAAACATTGAGTACGGATAATCGTTCAATTGTGTGTAATGAAATACAATTGATTTTTGTTACTTCACAATGCTTCTTTCTGAAATTTCTGATACATTATACAATACATTGCGGACAGGACGGAGAAGGAACTTATAGGACAATCTAATATAGAAGTAGTGCCTTTTACGTAAAATTATTCAAAACAGAGGCAGAAAACTGTTATTCGCTGAGGAACAGAGATTAAATTCTTTTTTACTTTGAAAATTACAAGGCAAAGTTGCAGTTATTTTGTAGGTAGATACTTATAAAACAAATAATGTTCCTCTTGTTGACAAAATTCAAAATAAAATCATGAATAGTTACAATCATTACAGAAATTTATTTATGAAAAACGTGTAACTGATATAAGGTTTCTGAGAAAGTCTGTAATAAAACATGTTAACAATTTTTTTAATATTCGAGAGTACTGCTATGAAATTTCTGATTAATACTTTTCTATCTTGTTTTATATTCCTATATTTTTGTTTATTTGAACCAGAAATATCTTTTATATTTAAGTATTATACTCACGATTTTCTCGGTAACCGAAAAGCAAACGTGAACATAGATATAGTGACACATGGAAGTACGACTGTCTTGGTCGTAAGGCGATCTGCGAACCTAGATAGCGACACACACATTAAGTCTGTCTTATGGTTACATCTGGCTCAGCCTCGGTCACGAGCTTTAAGAACCACTTTTCCTCGAGAAATGACAAGCTAGATATTTCTGGTATCTTTCTGCTAATGTGATACAATTTCGTATATTTAAAAGTTGATGCAATTATTCTTAATATTTTTCCTTTGTAAGAAAGATGAATATTATTTGATTCATATGATTCATAGTAACAGATAATTACTCTTTTTAGTTAATACAACAAACGAACATATAACATTTAAACAGTTAGCAATTTCATAGGGTTAGTGTATGTATGCATATAAAAAACTCATAAGTCAATATATTAATCTTTTCCCAGAAATGTCGAAAAATCTTTCTTTACTTTTTTCTTTACAAACTTTTCACTCTAGTTCGTACCAAAGCCTCATTCAAAAAGACATTTTGAAATTACTTTCCTTACTTTTTATTTCATTCACTACAGCAACCGCAAACATGTTTACTAACTAGGATTCAGTCAATATTTGCATTAAAGGAAAAAATACAGTTTCTTAAAACTTAATATTAATTATAATTCTCCTTTAAAAAAACTATCCGAGTCTCACCTAATTTCTTTAGTAACACAGCAACAAGCTCTCGAAAGAAACTTTTTTATTTTACGAACACACGCACAGGCACATTTTATACATTGAATCGCGCTATTTTTCCGCAATTAAGGTGACGTATCCCATTTTAATAACGGTAATAAGCTGAATGGCTAATATAGCTTCCATTCTGTCAAGTATGCACGAATTTATTAACTCGGCTGATATCTCGCAGGTTCTACGACCTGGCCTGTTACCTCTATGGAAATGCGTCCATTAAGGGCAACTATGCGTACCGAGTTCGCCGCGTACCGTTAAATAATACATGCTCGCACATAGCTTTTTCTCATTTTAGAAGCGTTTATCACAGGACGTAACGCCGTGTAACGCGGGAGGCTCAGTTAAAACGGCATACGTTCCGTGGTATCACGTGCAACGATTAAAACGTTCCCGATAAACCGGCGTTTAAATGGGAAAATTATACTCCTTGACGGGGCAGACTGGCCTATATACTGTCGTCGCATGTAAAAATGGGACGCTGTTTTACGACCACTTCCTTCCCGCGACGGGAGTAGCCGGGCGATCGTCGCGAAACTATTTTTATGATATCGTTACCGACAAGCAGAAATATAAATGTACACGCGGTCGCGCGGCCGGAAATCCAGCGTAGCCGAATGATGCGAGGACATTAGTAAGGATTGGGGACGGAGATGAAAGCAACGACGGTTTAGATCTTCTAAGGCTCGGGCTACGAGGCTTCGAGAGATTCGATGTTTCCGTCTCAGACGGATTATTGACTTCCTTGACGGTTGCAATCCGACTTCTTAGACGGAGGAAAATCCACGTTCCTACCCTCTTCATTTGGACTTTAATGGCGTCGGGAGTGCGCCGACGTTTCTTTCAAATTACGTCTTTCTCGAGGAATAATAAGTGGGGATCTTGGGAACGTGAGAAAGTTCAATGGTTTCCGGTGGTTGAAGGCAATCAGCGAAGGAGCAATCGGGTAACTAGGTAATCGGAATTTGTGGAATTAGAATATTGGGTTGACTAGAATGTTTTGTATTCTTTTGAGAAACTTTTAATATAGATTTCATATCCTTGAATTAAATATTGTTAAACTATACGTTGTAGACGTTGTTTGAGAAATTTCAATCATTTTCAAGTTTATTTCTTTGTGACATTTATTCGTATGTTACATTATAAGTGCCAGATTGAAAAAGGAAAAATAATATTTACTTTTTTGCAAATTAATATACACGTGGAAAGCCTGCAATATAGAAATTTATATGTACACTGTTTTCTGATGCGGAATATTAATTTGTTAGATTTTGGTAATTCTTACGATTCAGTTTATGACACTCATGACCCTGTTTACTAATATTGATCATTTTTACGTCGACAATTAATAAACAATGGTTTACACATATTTTCCTGTATTTATGAAGTATGAATAGTTTACTCCCATCGACTCTGATATTTTGTTTAATAATTTATGTAATATTTTAACTATGAAATCTGCCATTGTTATACTTTTCTAAATGAAGGTGTACATTTTCAAACGAACAACGTTGCATATAGATAAATTTATTTTATGCAAATAATGGGTATTGAAATTTGGTGGAAGGATAAATTTCAAACTTTTGTATTCTACGAATGAGCCAATGAAAAAAAAATTCATAATTTATAGTTGATATGCGATTTCTAAAGGCAAATGAACGTGACTGGCGTGAATAACCCTCTGAATATTAATATATGTATCGTACCACTTTAGAAAGTTATGAAAGCCCCATTAATATTCTATCTACTGTTAAATTGAATTATGAATGTGTAATTAACATTTTTATCTCGAAGAAATCCTGTGTGTGTGCACATATATTAACCTGATAGTTTCTCATCAATTCATTCATTACTGACCGGTCATTTTTTATTAATGCATTTTCGAAATTTCTTAAAATATAATGGAAATATTTCGAACCGAAGAAAATAACACATATTATGTAAGTAATAAGTGATAAATAAATTGCAGATTTTTATATATTTGTAATTTATAATGTTTTCCTCTTTTTTATAAAAAAGTAACATAACAAAAATATTTATATTAATGCATTAAAATCCTAATTTTAATACATTCCCAAATCAGAAACCTATGTTATATATACATAAATCTTTATATCGAAGATTAAAATCATCTATCAATTATTAATAAAATCATTATGATAGCAATAAATTTACGGAATTATATGCAAGTTTAATGAAAAGATATTTTCCTGCATGAAAAGTATACAAATGAGATAGTAGTTAACGTAGATTTCTGAATTTGTTTAATAAAAAGTCAGAACACGATCAAAGTTCTTTATAATCCTTGATACTGAGTCGTTGGTATAAAACTTGAAAATAGCCAGCAATCGGATTTGGCACAACTTTTCGCTAACATAAGAGAGAAATTGTATATGGACGATGAAAATAAGTAGAAAAAGTCGGTTAAGTTCAGACTCGAGCTTATAATAATTTCGGACTCAAAGATATAGAGAATGACAAAGTCTCGTAGGTTATGTTAATGTAATTTCTGTCATGTTAAATCCCTTATTGCAGATAAGTGCCAACTACCATTAGAAGTTTTATTCGAAACGATGGGCGGAGACTTTGAACTGTCATATTATACGTGCTATTACATGGCCCCGAAAATATTGAAATGTCTCAAACTTCTTCGTTGTAATTTTCCAAAAATTCTCCTTTGAAATTCTTCCAAGGTACTCTCACCTTATACGTATTATTCAATTTTTGGGGACCATATTCACGGAAACTCGTATGTGAAACGATCACTGGTTGAAATATCTTTGCTTTCATATTTTGAAGCAGCGTATGGGAGAGAAGTTCTTGTTTTACGAGGATAACGTACAAAAGATGTAGAATACATAAAGGAATAACGGTGGTTCTTACTTTTCTGAATATTCCTCTATTCTTAATACCTTTTTGATTGGAAGGCTCATATATTTATCAATTGTAAAACAAAATAAAATTGTTATATTAATAATTAGTAACGAAACTGTTGAGTTTTTGTAACTTTTAATGATTTATACATTTACCTCTGGTTCTAATTTAAAAATAGAATATAGAAATATACAGCACGTGTTCACTATTTTTCAACTACTTTCAAAGAAGTTGAAATAATAATTAAACCTACATAAGCGGTGCTAGGCTTATTTATTTATTTCATATTAATAGGAATACTAGTAAATATTAACATTGTCATATATCCTTATATAGTGTTCAAAATTCAAATTATAAATTAAAATAAAACTTCAATAAATATCAGTTGAAAATCAATTATTACACATAGTTTTAAGATCTTGTAATATATAATATTGTACTACTAACATCCTGAGACAACTGAAATCTCATTAAAAACAAAAGATCTTGACAAAAATTCCTTCCACAATAATATTACCCAAACGGGGCTAAAAATATATTTTTCATTAAAAACTTTCTTGCACTATTAAACAAAGAAGATGTACCAAGTTCCAATCTCAGATCGTTGGTCCAATACATTTTTACGGTCGATTTAAATAATTCACCCTCATCTAAATTAATTCGATGAAGGAGCTCGATTATCTTCAGTGGTAACGAAGTCCCGATTCGGTTTCCTCCGCCGCCAACTTCCGCGCTACTCGGAACTTCATGTCTGCGGGCCATACGGAAGAATAGACTTGCCGCGTTACTTTTATAGCATATTTAACGAGGCAGAGAAACCCCTTCCCCCTCCCTGCGCCGCGCCATCCTTATTTCTGAAAACTTTCGCCGCCCGATAACTACTCGGCGTGCCCGGAATTTGATTACCTTGATTTAGAAACTACAACGTCAACGGTTTATTAGCGTCGTTTGCGGGACGACACCGGTCGCGGCTCTTTCATTAGAAATTAATGAGCAAGCCCGTCGTCGACTTCGTCAGGCAGTACCTACACATCTTTTTCGCCTTCTCCCCAGGCGACTCAAGCGTGCGCGCGCGAGCAGGAAGAAATTTAGAGGGCACGACAAAAGTTCCCCGCAACGGTGAATAAAACATGCGGCCGGCGAACCGGCCCGGACACGAATTGCTGTTGAATCAAAATTAAGCGGCTCGACCTCTCTCGACCGAGAAAGGAAACATCCACGACAACAATGAGGAATTAAGGGGTAACCGAGGGGAAGACCTCGTAGAGATTAGACCAAAGGGACGAATAAAATAGTTGAATTGTCGATTAGACTTGGGAACGCCATTCTTCTTCTCCTCGAATTGGGGTCATCACGTGACAGTTCTTTTCTTATGTCGCGAGGGGTACGAACGGTACTTTTTTCCTGTAGGACATTTCAGTTTCAGAATTGCGCGAAAATTTTACTGGGTTTAACTCCTTGTCCTGTATCATGTCAGACTGGTGATGAGAATTTTAAATCGAATTTGAGACATCTCAGTTCTATCTCTTTTCCTTTCCTGATACATTACTAATGATGAAAGAATTTCGTCAAACACAGTTGCAAAAGAAATCATAGGACTTAAACGTACTGTGGATTATCTTTACAGTTATGTTTCCGCTGTCGGTAATATTGTTTCATTCTGCTGAGTCGAAATTGTATGGAGCAAGTTGTAGTTGGATAATATAAAAATTTTAAAATATAGTAAGTGATAGATGTATGTAATAATATTACACTCAAATGTAATTCCTCTTAATCAAGGTTAAACACAGTTGTTTCTTGCTTATCAGTTTCATGTTACATGAATTGAAAAGTATTTATATTCATAAAATTTACCACACATCTGACTTAATATTATATTACAAAATAGTTATAAGGATAGCATCTGCTAATAAATGCTACATCTCAAATTGATCTATTGATTAAAATAATTAATAATGCAGCTGTGAATGTTTCATGCTGCTCAGAGTGGATTGAATCAAGAATCACTTTGTCAAATACAATAATTAATAAAACATTCATAACGTTAACAAATTAATCTCATATAATCAAAAACTTCATTTTTACGAAAATTACATCAATGTAACTTAACTCTTATACTAATATTTATTACGAGAATAAATTTTTAATTCATTAATATTGCAATACACTTCAACACGTTAATGCTAAGTTTACGAACGTTTATTGTACAATTTATTGTATCGTTCCCACAAAAATTGATGCTCGTTTGTTCATATCTTGGAAATTAGGGATTTAAAAATAAACATAAATAATAAGATACATCAATCAAAACCGAATGAGCATTTACCACATAGTAATATTTGTAACCAGTTAGCTATTGCGACCTCTTTAAAAAGTCTATGCTCAAAACGTATCGCAAAAAGTAAGTTAACTATTTCTGAACGAGTACACTTGTCATAACATAAATTTTGTAATCTCCTCATGACGAGTAAACTAGTCGAAAACAACTAACTGGTTAAAATTCAATATGCGTTAATTTGACGCGTACTATAAATCTAATGTTAAGAAAGTAAATTTCCAGTATCTTGTAACAAGTCAAAGTGATCCGAGATTCTTTATAATGGCCCATAAAGCCGCAATCACCCCCTCCTAATCAAAGAAGGAACTTGTAGTCAATATTTACTTCTCTGCGGTCCCGTGGGTGTAAGTTAACCATAAGTTTTTTCCCAAACAGAGGCTACGAATTGCAGACGAAATATACGCAGCTGGAAGAAACACACGGTAAAAAACGAGGCATCGTCCGTTGATAAAACAAGTGCAAGTAACTGGGTACGCGGGAAGGGGTAGAAGAATGTCCAAAGCGCAAGGAAGATTACACAGGGCATTCGCCAGCCAGGTTGCTTCCTCGGTCGTACCTTACATTATTGACAAGCTTGATTATCTTAAGCATACTTTGCGGTGTCGGGAGCTAAAATTTCATCCCCAGGAGGAAACACGAGGGTTTGTTCTGAGCTACCAGAGCTGCTAATATATTTATTAAGAACCACCAGCAAAACCTACTGGTTCCACAGTCGTCCCGAATCCTTGCCTCTCCTGTTTTCCACCTTCTTCCGAGCCCACTCCTTTTTTCTTTTGCGAGCTTAGTTCGAGACTACTACCCCTTTCTTCTTTGAGAAACGAAAAAACCGCGTGATATTATTTAAGCCGTGAATGTTTAATATCTTGTTCACACTTGAAACGTATAGGTCATTGAAAATTGAAGATTCAGTTTTCTAAAATTGTGATAATTGAAATATTGTATTTTTGATGACATTTTGAATTAGTATATATATTTTCTGAATTATGATACTCTTCTAAAAATTAGTGGATTTAATGTCAGTTAATGAAAATACTAATAAGTAATAATTATAATAATCCTGTATAGGATTTAATATAATTCAATTTTTTTCAGTAGAATCATACGCATGATATAATTTGATTCGGTGTAAAATATAACAATAAGCATAAAAATGAACTGAAGACTTGGAATGCAATAGATCTATAAATTGAGACATTGCACTTTATATTTGGCATATTTTCTATTGTGTATATTAAATCCCTATGAAAAAGAATTGCCACCCAACTAAAAGCGTAAAATGAAAAAACAATAAAATGATTGGTTAGCTCAAGCAAAATTACTGTACAAGAAAATAATACGAATGCATGACTATCAGTAGACAGAGAGTAGAAATAATTGTTCTTGGACAGACAAATTAATCGATACACACGAGCATGTTCACCAGATTTATTTTCAAAATTTGCTATCTCCATTGAAAATCTGTTTATAAAGAAACTGCATGTCAAATCTCATTTTACTTTTACAATTCGAATCATCCTCCCAGTAGCAACTTTTATTAATAAACCTAACTGCATATAAATATATAACAAACCTAATGAAATATTATAAATATTATTTTCTCACATACATAAAACATTCTGTAATTAAATCATCAACTACCATAAATACCAGTCTTCAACATTCCATCCCTTAATGAAACCACCCCAATTTCGCGCAATAAAAAAGCTCCAAGTACCATTAAACCCGAACAAAAATTCACTAACACCCTAAGTTCATATTTCACCCACAAGATACCGCTAATACCAAGAGCATAGAAGACGAAACAACGAAAGCATTAAACATGAGTATCTGATACCGCCCGAGTATATCTAAAACGTTAAGAAAATTCCGAAAAACAATACGTCCCGGCGGTGCATTCCTTGCGACGTATCCCCAACATTTCCCCGCCGTTGTCTACATTCCGTATCCCCGGTTCGACGAGTTCCCATGGCCCGCGTAGGTGGAGAAAGCGTGATTGGCCGCGGCAGTTATTCGATGCGGGCCTGCACGTGGGTGGCGCACGCGATATCGAATGCAGGTTGGTCAGATCTCGGGGGGTAGCTGGGAGTCTTCGCGGTGAAGGTGAAAAACTCGCCGGTATTGTGACCCAAATTGCGCGAGAGTCTTCCCGGCCAGGCAGTCAAGCTTGGCGGTAGAGGAATCCGCGTTACAAGGCGGTTGGCAGCAGGCGGTGGGGCGCGGTGAAGGATCGAGGGTGGAAAGTTAGAGGCGAGGGTAGCGAGCGTGGACGATTCGCGGGGCAGGAATAGAGCAGGTGAGCCGCGAGGCTCGCGGTAGAAGGAGAAAGAGCTTTCCTGAAAGCTTCGGCTAGCTCCGCCCCCCGCCAATGGCGAAGCATAAGGCTCGCTTGTCCTCTAGCGCGTTGGCCAATATTAAACTTGCCCGGCCGCGCAGCCTCCAAGGTGGACCAATCAGTAGACCCGCGGAAAAACGCGCTTCCGCGCTGCCACGCTGTCCATAGGAAGCCTCGAGCTAGCCCGCTACGTAAGCGCGCGGAAGCACGAGCTTTCTGATGGACGGGCGAAAAGGCTTTGTTTCTGTTGCCCCGTCAAACCGCTTTCTGTTTATCTTTTTCCATTGATCCACCTACCCCACAGGTATTCTCCGGGTCGGCTCCTTGCGCTATTATCGTCGCGTGTCGTTCACCGGTCCCCTGTGTATCTTGATTTGCTCCGGTTGGTTAATCGCATTTTAACGCGGTATGCTTGCAATAATTACAACTTAATTCGTTGTTCTTAGATTCTTTTCTGGGATTAGTCTCGCGTAATTTATTTTATTGTTAATAAATGTTCCGTGGAAGGAATTTCGGTGGAGGATATTAGGTATTCATTAGCGTAGGAAATTTAGTGTATAGGTTAAATATTCATGTATGATTTTCATCTCCAAATTTCGAGAGATTATTTTATTCGATGAAAATGGCGAAGTATAGGAAAATACGTGCTAAAGGTTTTTGTTGAAACTGGTTTTTAGTGAAATTTTGGAATAATCAAATTGGTACTTCAGTATGTTTCTTTGTCAGTGGTTTCAGTCGATGATAAGCCAGGCAGAAGTATTTTCACAGTTGAATTTACTTAAAAGTTATACTTCATATGATGAAACTTTTTGCAGAAATTATTTTTTACTCGCTTCCCTTTTAGTAGAATTATTGTTTATTGTATTTTGTCTCCTGTATAATCTGATGCTATGCTTAAAAATAGGAAATAAATAGAATAATTTAGTATATGAAAATATTTAAACGAGAAAAAACGAAGAAGCCACATAAACACTTCTGATCGCCTTATCACACTATTTAAAATATTTATTGCATCACTGATACATGATACGCAACAGTTATAACTTTCTTTGTGATAATATTAAGAGAACACTTATTGTTACATAACTTTTTACTGAAAATTTAGTGTTCAGTTTGTACCATCGTATTAAAGTCATATGATTTAAATTAATCAATAATTATTGTGGACATTGGATACATTATTTAAAATTTCAGATTAATGTTTTCAATAGTGTAAAAAATGTATGATACATAAGTGAGACTATGTCCCACCTTTCATCATTATAGAATATAGAACTTTCCTACAAATTCCCACAAATTTTATTACATAAAATATTACCATTTCACAATTACAATTTAACAAATTGGGAACTGTATTTTGAATTAATGTAGTTTCAATGTATCGCATTAAAAACCACTTAAGCATGTAGCTTGATTTCAATAATGCGCCCATAAACCTGATTACACGGTGATCGATCGCGTACTTGCTGGGAATACATCAAAGTTTCCAAACAAGGAAAATGGAATGTAATAACTTTCACAATTTTTTCTGTGCACTGAACTTGCGTTCATATAATAATGTACTTTCTTGTATAGGGTGGTTTGATTTAATCAGGTAATGATACGTATAATTCTATCTTTGCATGGTATGGATGAATATGCAATATTTATGCTTAAGAATCTCTTACAGAGCAGAGTTAAGTTATGTGAATAAAAGTTTGCCCGTACTGTACGCATCGTCAGTTACAATTTAATAAACTTCAATCATATAACCACTCGACTGAAATTAAATTTTTTCATTTTTGTTATACTTCTCTTTAAGCATAAAACTTTCATGAGAAAATAAATAGCAGTTTTATGTGAGTGAATATGAAGTTAGTATGAAATTTATATAAATATAAATAAGGTGACTATGTTAAAGATTTATTGGATACCGATATTGATTTTAATTTTGTTCGAAAATACTTTCATAAATGTTTGCGTAACAGTGTTCCCAAATATGGGAATTTCAATTTTTAAAATATATTAAATTATTGAACATAAAATTTTATATTCCTGTTAAAAGTACATTTCATGTATCTAATTGTCCTCTTCCATTTTCTGTTTTACCAATATGATAAAGTATTGATTAATTTTAAGTATGTTACGTATTATTATCTATTAATACGTCAGTTTTACTACCATTTAATTCAAAAGTTCCACGGGCGGTATTATTGGTTATTGATTTCTCCGATTTCAATTTATCACCGGGGGCTGTTGCTCTGTACCGGTTTTTGCTTTCAAATGATGCAGATAGGAAAATGGTACGTAGATATAATATAGTTCACGAACAATTTTCCAATCAATGTTGAGAATTAATTTTTTAATTCACAGGTAGGAAATTATTTAGTTAAAAATTCAATTGTTAATTAGGTGTAATTAAAAAGAAACGTCAAAACATTCGTAACAAAAATAAATCTCTGATCAGTACATCTTTAGAAAACAATTGATCTACCAAAATGTAAGTTTCTATAAACATACTTTAGTAATCAAAATAAAAGAGTTATTTAAATTTGTTTTTATTATAGTACTTCGTTTACTTCCTACTGTTGTACATATCATAAAATATATTCAATGTCTGTTATAATAAACACATTATTATTAAAATTTTATTATTTAACATAGAAATGTTATCTTGTTAATACTGTGAACGAATAAAGTAAAGTCTCGTGAAATATTTATACGAGACAAAGAAGTAAATTTTCATTTTATTGATAACTCAGTTTTTCACAAATCAAACAAACCGTTGAATTGTGTATTTTCCCATACACAACAGTTTTGTAGATAGTAACTCTGTATTAAATATTCAAATCATGTTGTATCGAGTTTTTAGAACAATATCTTCTCGTGATTCGTGGTTTGCACATATGTGCTTTTTAATATAACGTCTCGCTTTTATCTTCAATCGCAATAAGAAAATAATCTCATTTCTTTTCACGCAAGAATAAATGGACAAATTACTTCATGTCGTCGAATTTCTTTCGATATGACGGAAATGTAGCTTCACAGGTGAAATGCTTGAAGGAAATGACTGAGCTTCCGGCTTACATTCTCTTTTTGGCGAGCAAATTTTCCGTGTAGCTCTGATTACAGCACGAAGCATCCAATTTCATGGACGTTATTTATGTTCGTTTCTTTTATGAGTAATTTCATTACCAGAAGATGCATTCGTTACACTACACTAAGCAGACATTTCGTAACCGCTTGCAAAATGCTTGCGTTAGTTAATATTTAAGCTCACTCATCCAAATGATCCGTTTTATTGTTAGGAGAGTTTTTAATTTTCTGCAGCAGCGGAGCATTCCCTTATAATCTAACATAATCGACGTAATAGTGCCTCTTATTTAGTCAACGAATCACAAATCTGCAAGGTGAAAAATATAAATGAGTATACTGAAACATTTGCGTTGTTCATTTATATTTGAGAAGACAATTTCAAGTAAAACAGAATTGGTCGAGAACATTTAACAGATTTTTCTTTTAATTATTGTTCGCTGATTGAGAAAGTTCGCATTGAAATCTTACTATGTAAACCATTTCTTCAGCTATTATAAAATACACTTTTATGTATTACTTTCAGTATTACGCAATACACAACTGACATAAATTCAGAAACGATTGATTATCAATTCTATTTCCTCGTTCTACAAGTTTCCAATTTTCAGTTACTAATTAATGAAAAATCTTCATTAACTAACATTATTTTATCAATCCGACATATCTTCTTACAAAAAGGTTTTCTCCCCGAATAAATACTTAATTCACGTCACACTCGCGATCCGATGATTTAAACATCATTCAACGCTGTAACGAAAATTATTTATTGTTCCCGTTAACGGGTAATCGTTCGCGTAGCTATTTATTTGGTGCATTCAACTAAATCATTCAAGGTATCCGGCACAAAGAGGTTAGAAGAAAACTCGATAACCCGACTCGGAGAGTGGCCTTTGTGCTCGAAACAAAAGAAGTCTATCTCTAATCCCACGGGATGTTTCTTAACTACAAGAGGCAAATGAAGAAGATAATGTCTTAGGAAGGAACGGCAGCTTCCTTTGGGCTTGACCTCCGCGAACGAATGCCCCGGGGTTCTTTGTCTGCAAAATTAAATGATAAAAACATGCCCGTACCCTCGTGTCACCTAGGCTATATTCTCGCCTGCTCCTATTCACCTTATTCGTGTCATCGTCGTTTTGCGTGTCTCGTCTCTTTATCTCGTTGTTCTGTTTTAATAAGAGAATCCGACGAAACGTAAAGACTTCCTTCGTCCGACCCCCGGTGTCTGTTCTTCCAGATACTTTTCCATGCACTACGTCACTGGATTGTGATATCGAGCACGACCCTTTTACACCGAGAACTGGAACGACTTTCTTTTCTCTCTTGTTTTTTCCGCGTATGCACCGTAACGAACAGTCGGCGGAGAACAAGGGGCAAACGATAACAGGCGACGATAAGCCTGCCAAGGACTTTAAATTGTCTAACGTTAATTCGAACATTCACCGGAAGGAAACTGCAACACGTAAGGCCAACGATAGATTATTCGTGAGCTACACTGGCCCACAAACGTATTTAACACTAAAACTACCGAGGAATTAGAGTTACTTATTTATATTTTTTAGAAATTAGAACAATACGTATCTTGAGATTCTTGGTTCTCCTAGTTTTATATCTATATAAATGCACAAATCTAATTTAAAACCTTTCAAAAAAACGACTTCATAATTTAAATACTTGGAAAATAAGAGTTATGAACTGGGTCAATTTGACCTGTTCGGTAGTTTTAATGTTACTTCCTTTGCTATTATTCTTTTCAGAACTGGATTTAATAAAACTATTTTATCATTAATGATTTAATAGAAAAGAAAAGAATTTCATGCTTATTCTGTGTCTACGTTTACTCTGGATGTTCTAGACTGATAGAAGGGGTTAACCGTTCGCAGTCGTATGGCGAACTATGCCCAATTGAACACTTGTGCTAGTATACAATGAAAATAATTAAAACATGAAATTATCAATTATAAATACAAAATTAAAGAATTGAAATATTTGTTATTAAAGTGATGTAAAATGAAAATAAATTTATTACGACTGCAAAGGGTTAACACCTTAAGCGCCGGAAGGAAATTCTTGAAAATGTTTGTGGTACCGAAAGGTTCTTTTGCTCATTTTATTTAACTGTAAATAATATTAATAGAGATTCACAACTCCACTATCAGATTTCTTGATAAATATGCCAAGCAGTGTCAAATAATAAACTTTCATGTTTGCTGCTTCGAAATTTGGAATGATATACTGCAACTATTTCCTGTCGCAGTTTTTTCAAACTCCAATAGTAAAACTATTTGGGAATCCTATTTTTGTAACTCAGTTCGTATATTTTCTATGTATTTTCGCATGTAGAAGTATGGCGGAGATTTATATACCTATACAATGAATAGTTTAATATAAAATTCAAAAGAATAGAATTGTCTTTTAATTAACAGAATGCATTGTTTATAAGAAATTAAAAGACGTTCATAAACGCTCGCCATCTGTAAGGAATAGTTATCATATTCGGAAGTATATAAATTTCTGTTCGAAGATGCAAAATTATGATATTTCAGAATCAATAATATGTTAACGAGTTAAAGTCAGATTAAATAGCTTGTAATTTCATTTCTCTTCGTTATCGTTTCATTTGTCGAAGCCCATTTAGAATACTGTCAAAACAGAGAAAGATGAATCGAGGAAAGTTCGAACTTGAATGCGGTCGATATGCATATGCATAGTCCATGCTGAAGTAGATAAAGTGTATCGCGATTACTCGACGGCAGTAAAAAAATTCATTCAAGCCACCCCGTAAATTCACATTCCGATCGAAACGCTGTACGGGAAAAGGGGCAAAAATAAAATTCAGATCTGCTATTTAATGGTGCTATCCTATGGAAAACAGTGCGTACGAAGTAGTAAATTCTTTGTCACATCCGTTGAACGGTTTAACAAAGAGACCGTAGTGCGGTAAATTATAGTAACAATTTTATTACATTTGTGATATGTACAGAGTAAAATACAAAAAAGATAAATATTGACAAGAATTAATGGCGTTGATTAAAAGAAACTGTTCATTGATTTTGATTTTTATAGAATAATTTGTAGAAACTGTAATTTTCATAATGATATGCAGACTTCATTTAAGCTGCACGGTGGAATAATTTAATGAACAAACGTAGAGTTTAAAAAATAAACTTTGTTAACAGTAAACAGAAAGGAAGCAGAATAAATATATAAAAGACAATAGGACTGGTGCAATAAAATATCACTCGTTTTACATTTTTCCTTGATAGATACAAATTGGGTATTGGTTTCACCGCATTATGTTCTTTTATGACGTCTACCTCGATCTTCCATTATTTTTATCAATCTTTCAACAGTAATGCACATCATACAGTTTTAAGTATCATACGTACTTCACTTCTATCTGGAACACAGTACACAAGAAAATTAAAATAATGATTCAGTAAAGAGATTTCATACATTTATACTGTATGAAAATCTTCAAAAAAATCATAAAACAGTATTTCATCTAGGTACATGAGAAAATTGATTAAAACCCTACAGTAGCAGTGTTTCATGTGAAATTTTATTTCGAAATGTATCAGCGTTGTAAATTACCTGCGCGTGTATTCGTGTTTACATTAGCAGATACTGAAAATAATAAATACCGCGTATTTGGTTGAAATTTGCTTTTACAGAAACACAATATTTCGAAATATGAATGGACCTACGAAAACAATTTGTTTTCTATTTTCCGCTTACAATTTCGTGTCGATCGATTACATTTTCGAGCTTATTATATATTTGCTGTTTTCTTTAATATAGTAATGGAAGGGATTTAAATCTATTCACTAGAAAGATGTATACATTCATTATATTTATGCTTTTTATTCGTGCCTTTTTCGATGTATTTAACATTCATTATTAGTTACGTTATTAAATGATGATTATAATAATGTAATATACAATATTTATTTTCTGTTTGTTATTTTTATTGTATGTAACTGAAGAGTTTTTAAGAAACGAAACAAATCATATCCACGAAGGCACAAATACGTGCATACTTCATAAAAAATTAAATTTGTAAAAGAAGTTATTTTTATTTAATTCAATACATCATTTTGATAAAAATGATATTTAAAAGTCCTGGACGAAAACCGCATTCCAGACAGTTGGCTGTTGTAACCAACTGTTGCAAGCTGGATCAAAATAACTTACCCCAGTAGCCTACGGTAAATTTCAGTTTTCATAAGTTAGTGAAATTAAGAATATGAAAAATATATAAAAGAGTATACAAAACTCTTTTATAATAATCATCATACTGCGAATCTTTGTATAAATTTCCACTTTTGTGAAATACCTCATAAACCCTAGATAAATTCATTCCCCCAAGTAAAGTGCTCTTTCTTTATTTGAAGTAAAAAGCCACAAATATTTATTAATATAAATGTTTCTATACATACAGTTTCCTTTCAATATATTTAAAAACACCGTTTCAAAGCTCGTTTGAAACACTTTCTACCTCACTAACGCGATCATCAACCAATAAAATAAAATTACACGATATATTTTCATAAGAACTACCCTACACGAAATTTTCATAAAAATCAGGGGACGTCATTTCGGTATGTTCCCTTGTTAGCAATAAAAAGTGTCGTCTGTCAGTTCCCCGGTCGGACTTTCTCTCCATGAAACCGGGCTCTTTTCGACTTTACGTTCCTGTCTACATTGTGTCGTTAGCAATGCCATTCCTCCCGGTACCGAGTCCAACGTGCACGGAGTATATTCCTTTGAGATACGCCGCGGTCGAATGTCAACCGGGACTGATTCGAGAGCGCCGCGTAATAAAAGGACCACGACTCGATGAGAAAGCATGCGATTGAAACGGAGTCGGGCCAAGACCGAGGGAAAGGCGGTAATCGATGATATTACCCCGGGAAGCCTGACCGTGCACGTACATCTTTCCACTAGAGAAAGCACAGTCACTTGCCCCGGAACTTTTCTTCCTTCTCTTTCGTTCGCTCGACTGTCTCGAGCACGCGCGAGATCCGTGCGCCCGTATGTACGCCGCAACCCCGAAGCTACTTTCGCTTTGTGTCCTTAAGCTTTTCGCGGGCGGTTCCATTCTTTTATACCTTAATCGATGCGCAGATGGGGACAACAAATATCAAAGACATGCGACAAAGCAGAAATGTTTACGTAAAATAGGGGATACGCTGGTGCGTCCATTGTTACGGTAGCATACGTTTTCTCTTTTGTTGGGGGAATTGGAACTTCTTTACGAATGAATATATAACGGAATATCGCTGTCGGGGAAATTATTATATTCTGAAATTTTCATCATTTCCCTGCTTTGGCGTTATTTCAGTGAAATGCGTTATTGGAAACAGTAAATCAAGCGCTTCAAGTAATGATTCTTTTAAATGAAACTTTATATTTTAGTCGACATTTGGTCTGCGCAGGAATTATTTATACCGAACAATGTTTAAAGGTTTTTGTGCCGTTAAACGTTTTGTTCCGGTTAAAATGTAATTGTAATGAGCGAATTACGGTAATAATACTAAATTATTTGTTATAAGCAGAGTAATTGATAGATTATGATTGAATCATTATGATGTTTGTCCTTGTGATAGTGGTAATCTGGTGGTAAACTAATAAAGTAAGGAAATGAAGATCATTAATGATCGAATAAGTGAATATACTTGGGCACACATAGTCTAAGATATGCATTGAGTAAACAATATAACAAAATTACCTCTCAAATGACTGAACCACTCTAATTAGTCAACCTTAATCAGGGCACATTTCGCTGCAAACATGCAATATCATCTACACGGACTCTCCAAATTCAGCCGTATTTAAAAAACAAAAGAAAACAAAATACTTTTTCATAACTATTCGAAAAGTGACAGAAGGACCAATAGATACGCAAAGTACACCAACAATCCATTACAAAATTAAATCCGCTAGAACCTATTGTCCGAACACATCCGTTAATGCACACCCCCTCCTAAAGATCGTCAAACAAAATCCACATCAGAACACCGCATAATACGCAGCTCAATGCAAAAAGGAAACGCAACTTCCGCGACGCGTAAACAGCCATGGAAATTCTGCCTCTAAAAAAACCCGCGCGCCGATTCAAAGAGCCGCCGTGCGAATAAAAGTTTCCAATTTCGCTCGCCCGCGCGCGCGGTTATTATTCCGGTAGAGTTCTCCATTTGTACAAAAGGGTTCCCCTTTGTGACACATAATCGAAACGATATTCCGTGTTCCGGCGCGCGTTAAACAGCTTCCGCGTCGGCACAAAGGTTACCGGCTTTAATCTATAACCCTATAAAATCTCCCTTCGAGGTGTACTAGGAAGCCGTTATCACTTGCACACATCTACGCCGTGCGCCGTGCCGTGCAGCGCTGAAACTTTTATGAAAAATGGTAGAGGACCGGAGAGATTCACAGGGAATACCAGAAGAAGAAAACTGTGTGGATCGCGGCGCGGAAGAGAGAGGGGAGCAGCGGGGTTGGGGATAGGCAGAGCAGCGCCGGGGTGGGATCAGCAAGAGTGGAACGAGGAAAAGAGATCGGCACAGTCTCTTCTGGTTCTCGCGGATTGCAAGAGAGCGAGATTGACGCGAATATCCGCTCTCTGCTCAATAAAACACGCGAAACAAAAAGCCATCGTAAAACATCGGTTTAAACATTCATGCGAGCGTGCCCAGATGCTTCCCCTGCTTTCTTCCCTCCCTGCCACATTTCCTATCCTCTCAGCAGCCCAACTTCCCCTGACTCTGCACCGCGGCCTCCTACGTTATCCGGGCTCCGTAGACTTTGCCATGGAAATTTTCACTCCGGAAGAATGGCCGGACCTAGGCTGGAGTTGCGCGCCGGTTACACTTCGCGCGCCCGGAAACATTGGGCGGAAGCATTAGGCATGGACGTATAAAGCCCCGTGTCGCTGGGGCTGGAAGCCAGCCTGCGTGTAGTTTGATCTGGATGCATCGGCCCAGCCCGATTCGATTGCACGAGAACCACTCCTGGTATTTACGTTCTCGACGGTACCGTTGCTCGATTACCCACGGCGAGAGAGCGATTGTGTTGTTTGTAGGTTCCCTTTTTTCCCTCTGTTTTCTGTTTTGAATTAGAAGGAACTAATGTTTCAGTTTGTTCGGCAGTTGATGGCAGCGTTTGAAGCGACGTTGGAGATTTTGTTCGTGCGTTGTTGGTGGATTGTGAGAAATGCGTTAGGAGATGTTCTGTTATTTTAACTTTAACTTTTAATTTGTTCATAGATTTAACTTTGCTTGTAATTTCATTTCAGATTGAAGCATTTTGGATTGATAGAGATTCTTTTTGTCTTGGTAGTAAATAATGTTTGTATTGTATTGTTTTTTGATAGTTTCGGTGTTGATGAGAAAATATTTTGTTAGAGTTTTCATTCGAATTCAACTGGGTTAGTGGACAATACGAATGAATGTAATAATTATATTGAGTTCGTGATTTGAACTAGTCTATTGAAATTCACGAATTAGATTAGTTCTTCTTAAAACTAATAACGATTAATTTGTGAAATTGTGTTTTATATGAGTGCTAGGTATGTACGCAGTGAAAGAATGAGCGACGGACTTATGTCTTTCACCAATTTTTCCGAATAAAAGATGGAGTAACACGGACACGGATAGAAATTGAAAAATGTGAGGTAGGTATTTACTTCTAGAACGTCAAAGCGATTTCTCACGAACACGCGAAGGATTTTTCTTGTTTACCGAGCGATCTTCTGAAAGTTCTTTGACTTTGACGTACCTTGCAGTTTACATAATTCTTTGCCAAACATCTTTCATCTCATAACATATTACATTATTTTTCGATCCTACTCGGTTTATTAAGTTCCAGTCTCTTCGTACACGAACGTATCTCGAATTTTTGTTCTACTTTTCATTGTAATGTCTTCAATTGGTGTACATATAATCGAATTCATGATATATCCAACTGAATTGATATTTAAGCGGAACAATGTATGCCAGAGACGATTAATTTGAATGTGTATTTAACGTGTTTTGGTTTGGCACCCCACAAATTTATGAAAGTTTATTAACTGCGAAACAATGATCGTATAGTTTACATCAAGTAAATAGAGTGTGTCTGCTCAAAATTTTAACACAGAAATGTTCGTGTGTACCAATTATGTCCACAACCAATATGTTAATATGAAATAATGCTGCGTGAATTACCTATCACTATTAAATGGCGAATTTCCTTTTAAGACAGAAAAGTTATGAGTATTAGACTTTTTGCAATATTTTTACTACTATATTTTCATTAAATGAATTATCATTTTTTATTTATTTTGTTGCTGTCATTTAATAAATTAGTATACACGAAACTTCGTACCACAAATATTCCTTTATAACACCGTTTTTTCTAACGATAATTGTTCAAGGTTACATAGCAGTAAATCAAAATTTTGAATAACTAATTATTTTAAATGTTAGAGGAGTTAACGAAACTTGATTCTTTAACTATATCACCTTCAAAATAAATTACTTTAATCTGAACAAAAACTGTTGCTGCATAGCTGACACAACAGTCAACGTATTAACTCCGTATTACTGAAAAACAGACCATTTGAACCATTTGAACTTCTTTGACTGTCTTTTTCAAATATATCAATGTGAATCTGGTAAATACCAAACGAGTATTTATACAATAACCCACTAACATACTTTTCGTAAATGCACAAATATACTTAGGAAATAAGTATCTATTATAATTAATATTTAATATAATAGATATAATAGATTTAATATAATACAAAACACTTACGTGTACAATATTATTCGATTATAATTTTCTGTATCTACTATAGTATACAAATTAAGTAAATTAGATCTATAATCACAGTTACATATGCTATATTTTTACCATATGAAGATCAGAGAAACATAAGAAAAAAATCAATTTGGTCGATCGTCAATATCAAAAGGTTTCTTCAACAATTCCTAGTGTAAGCAGGGCAACACTAAAAGAGAAGAGATTTTCGGCGTTGTAACGTTGGAAACTTCCCCCGCGCTCTTGTTTCGCTTTCGAACCGAAAGAATGTAATTACAAGAGGGATCAAAGTCAGAGAAACAACGTCTGTGACCGGCGCGCCCCGGCTTCGCCCTTCTTGACGTCGCAGTCATTCCTTTCGTCGTCGTCTTTCGACACGGAATTTAAATATCGACGGAAGTATTCACCGTTTCACTTCGGTAGCTGCAGCATTCGCCACCTTTTGTGCCAGCGCTGCCAGTTGAAGACGACTCTCGGCGGCAGCCGATGCCGCTTTTTCCTGTCATTGTCGACAACGCGAGCGTGGGCAGACGAGAAAACGGACGGTCGAGAGAAACAAAGGAAGTTATCTACCTTAAACGGCCACCCTAATCCTCCCCTTCGCATTTCGACTCTCTTCTTCTCTGCACACTGCCATTCATGTCCGTACAAATATTCTAAACTTCTCGCTAGTCTACTTCTGTGCCAGGTATTCGTTGATTCCGTTGACAATGCGGAAGAAGTTGCACGTTTGATGCAGCAACTAACTTCGGTACTGTTCAGATAATTATATAGAGATGAACTGGAACTTTTGTCGTTGATCACTGATCTGCGTACGGTCTCATGTAAATTCCACAATTATGAAACGTGACATTGTTGTCTACTTTTGAGATTTTGATTCATTAAAATTATATTGGGTTTATTAATAATATAAAGATAAAACAATATAAAAATATATATAAATGATATATATATTTTATCTATATATATTTTATCTATAAAACAATCACTGACAATTCACAACACGAGCAGTAAATTTTTTACAAAATTAAAGTTCTGCCGCCTCACGTGTAACGCATAATGAATTACGCAATTAAATGTTATGCTGCGCTTTATTGCGGAAAATAATTAACATAACGTTTTATTGTGCCCTGGGGATAGTTGTATAAGTCACTCAGGAAACTTCAAGGGTGCTTAATATCCCTCAACTACGTCGCGATACGGTTATTAAACGAGATTTCATAGTTGTTCACAAATTTTCGAGCTCCAATAAATCTATTAATTGAATACTTCGAATAAATTCGAATAAATCTATTAATTGTATACTACCTATCGATGTGCAAGTGTAGCCAAACCATAGTACAGCTTTAAGGAAGGAACTTGGGGAAATGGATTAAGGGACCATTCGATTCAATTGGACGCAATATCGAAGAAACTAGAAACAGCACTTTCCTGGACAAATTACTTCACCAGTTACCTGGACATAAAGTTTCTCTAAAGTGTCATGCACTTTTATTTTTTCGTTGTATTCGTTTAACCTTTTGGATCAAATCGTGTTTTGTACAGTTTTTCTAAAGCTAAACCATATATACAACAATTTAAACGACACATAATCAACTTTCACTATTTCTTAAAAAAACACCACGTTTTACAAGGAATATTTTTGTTAATAAATGACTTCTCTTCTAATTGTTTCTTAATTACTAATTCATAAACTTTATGTATACTAACAAAGGTAATCATTCTTCACTTTTTACTGCTAATTAAAATTTTAAAGTTTGATAGAAATCGAAGAAGGCGGTTAGTGTTTTTCGAATGAAATAATATTTTTCAATACACCGTAAGGATATTGGCCTAGCCAAGACCTAACTAACCACGTAGAACGCGAAATGAATAGAATAAATTAACTTATGTGAACATGGTTCACAGTTCTACGTATGTCCGAATACATTTTCAGATGCATTATACAGGTAACGAAGCACTGGTCTCAGTGAACTGCTGCAACATATAAGAAAGTCCACAAATCTTGTTTGAATTTTGTATGAAAACACTGAAGAACCAACAGCTTGTCTTATGTAACATGAATTTTGCTTTCAGTAGAATCTCTGTGTCTAATTTTACAGCTGCTAGTTTGAGCCTTTGTAACCTTTCTCTCATACAACAACGTTAACTGCTCTCTGACGTTTAATATTTAATGTTGAACGTGCTACTGTACCAAAGGAAAGCTTTACCAGTAATGTTATGGAACGCAAAGAAATTATCATGGAGTTGTAGTCAATTGAAAGACGAATTCCAATGTAAAGGTTCTAACCTTAATTAGAAAATTGCTTGTCGAATAAATCAACACAAACTCTCATATATTCCTATTACTTAAAATAATGCGTTTAATTTTCTTGTGAAAAAGATATAAAGAATACGTTACGAAATAAAGTACCTATATGTAATAAATTACTTTAAAGCATGAAATGTAAATTTTATATATTGCCATGGTTTGCAATTAAACAACAAATACGCCAAAGAAATTAAATTTCGTTGTTAATTCAATTAAATTTTAATAAAACATTTGAAATTATTAAATAAAGAAACTTCGTAAATATTTTCCGATATTTCTAGTTTACACTTCTCTGTTGAGAAGTAAATTGGAATTACAACTTTCAAGATTTCCAGTTAAATTGAAATGAAATTAATAGGGTCAGAATGGTTAACCAGAAATAATAAGTTCATTTTCGGGGATAAGGTATGGGCGTAGTTGTCCGCCTAGATATCTAGTTGCGAAAGAAGAGTTAAGCCACGCTTTTAGAATGTTTTGAGAGACGAAGAGCCACTCGAAGGGGAACGCATTCCATAGGGTGAGTGCTTACGAAGAGAGGCTCGTACCAAAAGCATGCCCCAACTTTCTCGTTTAACTTTAAGCCGCGAATACATGCTTTCTGTGAGGAATGCGTGTCGTATCGCTGTTGTGCTGCTGTCTCAACTATGGCCAAACTGCGTTTTACGCGGGTCACCGGTGGTTTGACGCTGGAACTTAGCTTGATGAAAAAACTGTATTATTGTAGACTAGTACGTATTTGGCCTCTTTCTACCAATACCTTTTCACTCCTGGAATGATCGCAACCTTCATTTGGAAGTTCACTATAGGAATACAAGAACGGTATTACGAACAAGTTTCTGTCTATTTTTCTTTCCCACTTTCAATTTGTGTGTTAATTTTTCGAAATGCACAGACTTGGAATAATTTTAATAATTTAATTCAACTTCCTGACGAGGCTATGAGTAAACTTTCTTTCACGTATTTTTATATATTTTCAATTTGAAGCATTGTGAAGCAACTCTAATGGACATGCGACTACGTAATTAACTTTAAATTTTGCATGCACGAGTTTCTAAATCCTGTTTCAATCTGGGCTTACATTTTGTATTCCATTCAGTACGTTTACAATGCTTATGTATTTCATATATACAATGCATTTTTATCTAAATATTAAATTTCTATCATTAATATACATTTACTATGACCATAACAGAATTCATTGTGTTTTATATATTTACGAATGCTAGAAATGCATGAAATTCACATTTTGTCTTTCAATTATAGATACAACTTCTCTTGACATAGTACCTGACACCAACTTCGTTAGATATTCGATGAATTTAAATCTACCTTGATGATCCGATTGCAGTCTCATTACAAAAAAAAAACAGAAGTCGAAGAAAAACGGGAATTATTTACTCGAACGTTTCCACGTGTGTCGCAAATTCGCGCGGATAATAATCTTTCAGCGGCTTTTCCGTTCCATTCGCCTCTTCCCGATGTTCCGCGCATTTCTAGCGGAAGCACAGCGTATCTGCGCTTTCTGATCGGCAAAGCGATTCAAGAACGATTTACATAAACCAGTTTCTTCACTTGTGATATAGTTTTTAGGTCAACTGCATTTCGGCCGCATCATTTTACGTCGAACATTGTGCCAAATAGAATATTCAAATTCCGCAATTGATTCTCCCCTGTTCCCCTGCTGCCGGGAATTTCTGTTTTCGCCTATCTTTTTTTATTCTCTCTCGCCCCGTCGCGTTTCCGACGCGAAATGTTCCGTTCGCGTCTTCACCGCCCCCTAAGGAGGAGATTTTAATTTCTGGCATGAAAAGCCGCGTAACACTCTGTTTCATAAAGCTGCCCGCAACAATATGGAATTTTAAAGCACTGGGAAACTAAATGAATTTCTTATAGGCCACCAAGTAAAATGAGGTAAAGCGTGCGAGATGGAAACGGTAATTAATTCTATTCCGTAATGGAGTTATTCGCGTGGCCACGTTTAATCTGTCGGACTTCTGTGCATATCTTATTCGATGTCCCTAATATTGTGTATTTCACCAGCCCGGGCCCTCCTTCAACAACGCCGCCGTCCTCTTGCATATTTTATTGTGGAACCATGCAATTCCCAGAATTACTGGCATACACGGATGTCCAACGTGCTTACGACAGCCGGCCGGAAACGATTTATGGGGACCGATGTTTTATTATTTAAGCAACGGTCGATACGAGGCACACGGGATACATATTTGATGGTGATCCACCTTTATATTGGTCATAGAGTCGGTTACGGGTCACAAAGTGGATTTTTCATAGCGTTAAATAAATAGTGGCTGTCTAACCCACCTTTTAATGTCGCTCGATTTCAGCTAAGACCTTTTGAATGCTCGTGAGATGCATTAATTGCTTGGAAGTATTATTCGGAAGTACCACTTTTCTAACGTGTTATTCTGCGTTTTCATGTAGAACTCGCTTGTAATAACAAATGTATGGGATTTTAACTGTCGGAACTACCATTTTCATGTTAAAACTCCTCGCCATGAGAAATTCATGGCATATTAATTCTCGACAATGGGCGCCATTTTCACGCAAAAATTTCTGTTCTACGCGAGTTTTAGGAAGAAACGGAATGTTTATTTTTTAATACTCTCTTACTTGGCACAAACAAATATTCTCATTTTTCTGTAGTTATATGTTATAAAGTTGAATGGGGATTTTTGTACGTTTACATGGAAAGAATTAAGTAAAAGAGGTTTTAACCTTGATTTCATGTTTTTAATATTATAACATTGAAATATTTGTGGATGTTGTTGTTTTATGTACGGAAATAAATATGTAATTATTACATTTTATTGTCTTAAATAGTAAGAGAATATTTCTGCAGTATATTTTTTAACAAATACGACAAGCAAGACTAAATAATAAAAATTAATTAGTAAATGGCATGATAGAAACTTTATTTTCTTTCCATTTGTTAGTGTTGCATGTAAAATTGAATGTACAAAATTCTGTGAATTAAAGTTATTCATTCATCAGTTATAATTAAGTTTTCTATAGTATTTTTACTGTACGAATACTTTTGCCAGCCAATGTACATTACTCGTTTACTCTTTTTTCGTTTTTTGTGTCTCAAAATATTACCATTACCTCAAAATATTAGTCTTTACAACGGCACAACGCATAACAGCTAATTTCAATATAACTGACATTATCCGTGCAATTTTTCCTCGTTTCGATGATTACAAGGATTTGAAGGGAGCTACATTTTGAGTGTTCCGTTAATCATTACAGCAGCGCATTCATCAACAGCATATAGAGGGCCATTTGAATCACTATAATGGCAATTAATCGGAGAATTTAATATAAAAACAATCGCTACCGCATTTGGTACAATAATATGGTTTTCATCGAAACCGCTATAGGCGTGTTTAATAATGAACGTATTGTGGATGTTTAAGATACATTTAATCCATCATTATCAGTAAGCGTAAACATACTGTACTTATTACTATTAAATCATTCTATGAACGTACAATACTAAACAGGAATATTTCTTCGATGAAAACATTAGAAAACGAACAGTTAAAACTGGTAAATAAATAATTTTATTTCAATGCTACGGAATATTCAAACTAATATCCAGAAATTTATTAAGTAATTTGAATTGGAATCCATATCAGTGTAATTACGTGATTTACTAATTTACGATAAGACGGTACTTTCTATTTTTCAATACACCTAATACAGTACAAATCTGCCCACTCGAAATATTATTTCAAATCGCTATCTATATTTTCTTGTGTTGTATAACAGTGTATTATAAACTTTTGAAATATACATATGAATCAAAGGTTACAATTGTGTAAATTAAAATAGCATAATCGGAAAGACTTACAAAATTAATTACATAGAAAATTAGAATTTACTTGACTTAGTAGATCCATGTAACTTCTGACAGCTTATGTTACGTTGAAAGTTTCAGTGCAAAATGCTTCAATTCTACCAAAATTAACACTATTTTTACGTAAATAGGAAGCTTTTAATTTAGAGTTACATACGGTAAAGGAACGGTCTCCATTTATTTAAACTTTCTCTTTCATTTTCATCTCTGCTCCGCGGTTATAAATTTTACAGCTCTTGAGAGCCAACATGTCCCGTGTAAATTTCAAAATGAGCTTCTTTTAAAACTCTTCAGCTTCCTTTCAAGTTCCGTGCGGCGTGTAATTATAAACAACGTAACGAGAACAAAGCGTTTTTCGTATTTCCATTTTCTTCACGAAATTTTATCTCTGTTTTCGGGATTTAATTACAAAATAACGAAATATGACCCATCAAACGAAACAGGCAGATATACGAAGTTAATTCGGAAGCGTACATTGTTACGGAACGTCAGAATCGAGAAATATCGGTGAAGCTTGTTTCTCTTGCACCCGGAGCAAATGGCACAATACACTGTGAATTTCTTTGTTTCAGGTGCTCGTTGATAGATCCACAAGAAATTAACTTTACACGTTACATACAATATGAAAATTATTAGATAAAGGATATTGAATTAAAATAAAAACCTATCATCAAATGCATAATGCAAAAATTATAAGGAATACGAAACGGAACTCAATATAACAATTAACTGATACGTAGGAAGATCATGACACAATAAATATGTTTTACTATTTATATAATTTTCTAGAACTTTAAAAAAAACGGTCGATCTTTTTAACTACTACGGAATGAAAGTTTCTATTCTTGTTGGAATGTACATTGCGACAAAACTGTGAGACACTTGCGATTTTATCTAATATTTTATTAATACTAATTTTTTCGTAAAAGTTTTCGTTATTAATCCAGAGAATCAGCTAAAGTACATACATTTCCATAGCGGCAATGTTGTTGAATTAGACTGAAAAAAGTTTCATTAAAGTTTCTAATTTTTGATAAAATAAGGCGCGAAAAAGTTATAAGACAATGTATATTTTAGGTAAGAAAAAGTGGGTGCAAATTAATGAAAAAGATTTCTTTCTATTTATTAGTAATGTGTTGTGCCACCTTTATTTGTTATAGTTTCCATTAATCGTCGTGGTATCGATTTATATAAATTTTTTTATCTGATCTTCACTTAATTTGGTTCATTGCTCTTCAATACGAGCTTTCAACTCTTCCACTGACAAAAACTGTTTCCCATTTTGAAAAATATGTCGCGTTAATAGTTCTTCCTATATTTCTACATATTTAATTGCATTCATTCTGGTGTTAATAAATTTTATATCGGTTCTCCCGTTGTTCCCTATTCCGGCCCATACCATGATGCCGCCTCCGTCCATTTGCCTCCTTGACAAATGCAATTCTTTCTTCCGAAAATCATGAAAATAATATCTAATACCATCCGGTCCATCTAAATTGAAACGTTTTTCATCTGAAAAGATACCTTTTCTCCACTTTTTTTCCTATAATTTCTAAAATCTAAGCGAACGAATACAAATTTTTCTAAGAATGATAGAACAAATTTTGTAAATGCCTGTAAATCTAGTGTTAAATATATTTTTTGTATTTTCGATAAAGCGAAGGTGACCAAATAGTTATGAACAGTATTGTAAGTGGAGGCTCAGCCGAATAAGAACCTGAGTGAGTACGTAATACATAATAAGATATGAACAGGAGGCGTGCGGTGTAATCGTATATCATAGGTTAGTGCAGTGCAGCGAAGTGTTTCGCACACCACGACACCGGATACAATCACCGTTCTTAGCGGCCACCATTCGCGCGTGGAAAGACTATCCGCTTTAACACATTGACCGCCATACTAGCACACATAAAAATTCTGCAAAGTTGAAATATATTTTTATTAATGAGAAGAAAATTTGTAACTCAAGATTTATCACAGTAGTTAGCACTTTTAACATTCTTCCTTCTTTCCGTGTAAGTATAATGTCTGCATTAACAACTCATGGTTACTGAAGGATTTATAATATCTCTTTTGCGTGTGCATTTTTGGAACTTCATCGTTTGAAGCTTAATGGTTAATCCTGCCTTTATGTCAATATTAATGTTAATGTGACATTTCAATACTCTTCTTTGATTTGGATACTTTTAACAATACATAATAATCGCGACGTTAATTTTATAATTAACTTTTGGGGCACACTTTAAGAGTGTCAGTTGCTCATATTGCAATTTTATGTATTTGTATTAGTATATATAAGAATTGCAAGTAGCGTGAGTATCGTGTTGTTATCACATGAAAACAGAAATTTTATATACATTTTTAAAAAGACTTAACACTTTTGAAAATTAGAATTTTCATGATTTTGAGGTAATTGCATTTTAGAATTGAGTTATATAATATTATTACATTTATGTCAAATATAATATTGTTTTCACGATAGTTGGTTTGAAAACAGTAAGCAGGAAAGTAAGTAATATCTAATAGTTAAACAGAAACACAAACAGCGCTCGTAGAAAACGTAGAAAACGTAGAAAGAACAAATAGAACAACTTGTCGTTTTTGAAATTTAATAAAAATAATATAAAATCGAATAAAACATTATTCACTATTACTATATATTCAAACAATAAACATTCAAATAAAAGACAAATCTTTTAAAGAAACACTGGTTACTCATTTACTCAAATTTGTTAAAGAAGACTGCAGAAGAAGTAAATAGAACAATTCGCCGAGCAACCTGTATAGAGAAACCGAAGACACGTTCTCCCTAAGGAAATTTCCTTTGTTTAGACTCGGTAACTATTGTGTTAAGAGTCTTCAGGAGACCTGTACTATTAATGCTCTCTCTTTCTGTACTTTTCTTATTCCTTGTCGACGAGAATCGTTCAAACTGCGACCACTTGGCCCTTCACACATGGTTGAATATCATGGTTCGAAAAGCGAGCCATGTGAGTGTGTTTCCGGGGAACTCGGAACAGTTTCTTCAACTTTTTGAACAAGAACGGTAAAGTTGGTCGACGGATGCCACGGCAGGGTAAATGGTTGGGTCAATGAATAAATAGTAGGACCTGGCGAAGGTTGACATAAGGAAATACTTTTTATGTGCTCTGCGTCATGTTGGAAATTGCGCCGAGATTGGATACGGAATTGATTATAATTCTGTAAAACTGTACAGACTGGTTTAAAAGTTTTAGTAGAGATAGGGGGACGGGGAGAAGAAGTTACCGAGACTCCGAAGTGAACCGCTCTGTGTACAAACCATTTTTCAACTTAAACGCTTGTACACTTTAAAGCCTGATAGGTGTACATTTCAATCATTAGTTCTGCTTGCGTTCCATGAATGTTTTATATTCAAGCGTGAAGTGGATTTGTCTTCCACTGAATCACATTTCTCGGATTGTGAATAATGTAGGTGAATAATAAGTTCTGAATATTGCTAAGTTTTGTATCAATGAAGAAAATGAGCGAGTTATCAATTTATAAAGATCACAGTGTATTTGATATTGTAATGTATTATAATTAAAAATTAGAGAATTGTATTGTTTGAAAAACTCATGTTGATTTTTAAATAACAGAAGTCTTACATTATACATTTGCAACGCGCTTTATTTATATTTCTAATATTTCCAGTATTTCTATTAATTTTCAAACATTACAAGATTTGCTGTTTGTAATTAATATTTTAATTTTTCATTTTACTCATTTTAATTTTGATTTTAATATAATCAATAATAAATAATAATTAAATACGGATTTATTAAATATGCAATCAAACAGTTAAAATTAATGTAAAAAATAAAAATAAATATTTGTTGTTGAAAAATAGATTACAGGATGTGTCATTATGTAAACATGCAAATAAAGTAATACTTTACAGATCTATTGCATGAGGGAGTTGTAAATTTCATAAGCTTACACCTCGCATGTCTTTTATTAGATCTCGTGATAAAAAGAAATTGACGGATAGCACTATACTCACGCAATACTTAGGATGTCCCAAATTCGTGTCGTAAGATGAAACATGCGAATTTCTCATTCCAAAAGAAATCCTAGGAAAGTCACTCCGGCTGATGTAATACATACTCTCATGGACTACAAAAATACGAGCCAGTTCTGCAGACATATTTTGAATATTATATAGTGAACGGTCCTGATTAAATAAAGATTCTATGTTAATGACTTGTTTGACAGAATTTTCGATTATCACGTGATGCAAGTTTCTCCGACTTTATATATTACAGGGATGCATGCGGAATGTTATTTCTTGAAAGATTTGAATGTTAAAACGTAGTGATATAGGTTTCTGTGATACTAAAGATAATTGAAACTAATAAAAGTATAACAAATCAAAATAATATTTATATGTCCGTCATCATGTGCTCTATTAATTATGAAAAAGAAACATCTTGGAATAATTCAATTTTAAACGAAACACAGTTAAAATCTTATATGGGGAATAATTATAATATAATTAATACCTATATTTACCCACGGTAGCTTATCATTTAATTCGTTTCAATCATTTAGTTTTAGTCAGTTTAATTTTTAGTTATTTTCTACAACCTTATTTTTTTCTGAAACATTTTTATACTGAAAGATGAGATAGAAAAATATTTTGAAATTGAGAACTTCGTTTGATTTTAGTATTTTAATGAAAATGACTAAAAATGAGTTCAAAAGGTACGAAAAGGTGTATCGAAGTTACACATATTATTCTTTTTATGAGTTTCATTTTCATTTTTCTACATGTTCATGTAATTTCAAATATAGACAATTATTTTAATAGAAATAACAATGTTTCAACCAATTATTTTAATCAAAGGGGTTATCGACAATAAAATTTAATTGGCTCGAGCTTGTGCATTATTATTTGATATTAATTGGTACCTTCCCCAAACTTTTCTAAAAAATTTAATTTACAACCTAACGAGAAAAACTTCATTCAAAATATTTTCTTCCGTGAAAATATATGTAGTTTATTCTGTTACGGTATGTGTAGCAGTATGAATCGATTTTACTGCTCTCATTCGTGAAGGGCTGAAATATTTGAAAGTCGCTTAATTATTTTTCGACCGCAACTGGACAGTTATTTACGATTGAAATATTTTCATCCTACAAATTAATTAACAAACTTTCTCATTGCACATAAAATTGCTAGTGAATCCTGACAAAAATAACAGTAGACTTTTGTTACCAGATATTTTCATCAGAATACGTAGATTACAGAAAGTGGTATGTATACATAATTAACAAATCCAGGTTTACACGGTGTGTATAAGTAATTGGTATTACTGGTTAAAAGTCTCATTAAAATTCCAAATTATTGTCAGGCAAAATAAAGTCCCCTAAAAAAATAAATACAATAAAGTGGTTCTTAAAATAAATTTGTAATAATTTAATTTCTATTCCTTGACTAAAAAATTATTCAAAAACTGATGAAACATTATTTTCCTTTTTTACTATAAGCAATATTATTTCAGATTTTTTTATTTAACGAATTCTTTCTTAATTTAACGAATTGTTTCTTAAAAAGCATCGTGAAAAATTTAATTCGACTTCTATTTCAAATCTTGAGGTCAGAATGGATGAAAATATGATTTCAAAGTAGAGCTTATTTTTTCAAAATATGATGGTAATTTATTGGAATCGATTTATCTTACTGAATTATTGGATTAAGTAGCATGTGATAATTTCTTAAGATGCAAGTTGGACGTAACGAGGACAAAGGAAATTGGAAAATGTGATCAAAGAAGAAGAAAGAAATAAACTTCTCTGTAATATAAAAATGCATTAACTATTACTTATTTCTGTTATTACATTTTAGAAATTTATTTTGCCTTCATCAATCTATATAACAAACTTAAATATCATTGACACATTTACAAATATTACAATTTATCACATCAACTGCTCTAATTAATTACTGCGTCGATCGGTGACCGACACCGATTCGGCACACTCAAGATCTAACAAAATGGAAAGAATTCAACAATATCCTTATTTCTGCAACAAACACCAATTCTCAGATAGTCAACGAAAGAAATTCTCTTTTTCGCCAATCGTTCTCAATAGAACCTAATTTATGACAAAACCGTTACAGAGGATCGTCACGGAATTTTCCAAAAAGACTAATAAAGTAAATCGTCGAACGCCACCCGGTAACTGTGTTTCGCGTAAATTCCTTACGATAGAATTTCCGTGACTTATTGGCGTAGCAGGCGAGAAACGTCGGTAGTGCCGCCGCGACTAATGGCGCCATGTGGTTGGGAAATAAGAAGATATAAGTAAGAAAACGTACGGGCAACCCTAGGGACAGGGTGGGCTGCAGTTGGCCGTAATGGTGGGCGACAACGGAAGAAGCGGCCGCCCTTCGTCATGTGAAAGTCCGGAAGGATCTTACCATTAAACGTACTTATTTAAGATAGTAGCCGGTGGTCAGTCGGGCTAGCATCAATCACGATAATAGGACAATAAATATCTGAACGACAGCCGACTGGTCAGTTAAGGTCAAAAGTGCAGTAGCTTGCAATTTCTGCCTGACTAGCCCGATGCCTGCGGTCGCTAACTCAACCTTCACATCTGCAATATGTAATTGGTTCTCCGTCGCCGCTTAAGCTTCGCATTAAAGTGCCACGCCGCGTTTCGGTATTTCTGGATTCAGCTACGCCGCACTTTCCAGCGGCGTTCAGATGATTTATGAATGAAGTATGAAGAGTATCCCACCCTTCATTCAATTTTTAAGGTCTCTGTCACGATGAAGCGAACAATTCGTATCAGATATAATATTAACACGTTGAGTGCTGCGGCAATTTTAAGCGTTTTATACAATGTTACCCGATCTTTCGCAACGAAGGTAAATGGTATTAGAAGTAACTGTTGAACATTTATTATTTGTTTGATAAACGATAACATATTTTTATTTAGTATCTGTCTTCTCTGAATTGGTTAAAATGAGATTTATCTGTTTTAAAATATTAATTTTTCTTGGTATAATTTATTACATAATCATTCAGTTATAACAATTAAATAATGAGACTAATCGAGACTAATCTTTTTATTGCAATTCCGAAACTCCGACCGTTGATGACCAATGTATCATAAAAATTGATACTTGATTGATATATAGTGGCAACATTCGGTTGGTTTTGTAGCGGCTGGTAAGCACGACATAAAGAAACATTTGGCGTGCAAACAGCTAGTGTGGTTTATGACAAGCAGGTCAGCGAGGCTACTTTTGAGAAAGCCGTTTTCTGAGGATTATAGCCAACTTTGTTTTTCGTTCGACAATATTTGCAAACGGCCTCAGTAGCAAATTGCAGATGTTATAAACCATGAATTTCCGAAGGGATGCAAGGCATGGTCAAGCGACCCTCGACGAGTGACGTCACGAGGCTTGGACCCGGAGGAAATTCCGTTGCGTTGCCAAACTTCCGCTAAGGAATACTTCCCCACCAAAGCGCACTGTCTTTCCACAAAGAACGCGCTAGGGGCGCAAGGAATAGGCGGTGATTGAAAATCACCGGAAGTACCTGACTGGTTAACACCAATGCGCTGTTTAACCAATTAGGGAAAATTCACCATTTTGTCCCGTGTGAAGCAGGGATAAAAAGACAGTCATAGTCATAGACAGTAATAGTCACAGTCAGAATCATCTGTTAATAACCAAGAGTTGACATGAAGTCCTCGCGGTCGCTGGTTGAATAAAGATTCCTTCACTTAAACTTGTAATAGTAATGTCGAACACGCACCTCGCCCATCATCTCGCTAAAGTTCAAAGCAAACGTGAATTGTTTTATGGAAAATGAGATCAAAATCAAATATTTTCTTTTAGGTTGGAATTCTTACATAAATAATCATATTTATAACTTTTTTAACATTACACATTTTTCGGTGGATTACATTTTGAAAATCTTCGTGCAGCTTCAATATACTTCTGGTAAAAATATGTGCCACGATTTTCATCCCATTTTTTAATTAAATATTATGAATATATTTTCTCTTACTGCAATTAATAAAATAATCAGTAAAATGATTTTTATAATACATTCATATGTCTTAGCTGATACCCTTCAATATTGCCGTTCTTATGAATTGAAATCACAATGATGTGTTTTTAAAATAATAATCATTATTTATTTAAACAGTTATCATCAGCATTAATCGCTTTCTCCCGACGGAATATAAATTGATATATTTCACTTTTGTAAAAATTAGATCCGTCAATTTAATAATCGTAATACTCGAAGAATTTTACAGAACATTCTACATTTATTGAAAACGTATGTATATATTTCAATTGATATTGCATCGCGGAAAGCCATTAATGCATCTGGTGCATATTTGTACTATATAAAGATTATTGTTTCGAGAGTATATAGTTTGTTACAATTTACAGAAACAGCGGTTTCATACGTAACAACGTAAAAAAATCTCGTGCATGTAGGTGTGGTATTAATGTTATAACTAACACTATGAATCCTTATTACATCGTATAAATAGATTTCTTATACATTTTTTCTACAAAATACATTTCATTCATTTAATTTCCTGGATCAGTTTCCATAATACGATTCTGTTTGCGCAAGCAATCCTCTTTTGCGAGGTTTTCGTAGTGCACCATAAATTGATGTCTCAATTGCTTTTATGACAAGCTTTAACCAATTCTATATTTATAAATATTTCCTAATAAATGCTTATGCATGTATATTTTTCCTTCATCGCGAATCTATTTGATCAATGATAAGAAACAATTAGTTGAAGAAAAATTCTGTAATGTATTCCATAAAATAATTCGTATCTCTGCAATTCTAATATTTGATATAACTGTTCTCCCGGTAGAAATTTTTCGCAATAGAATTGAATTTAGAACAAAATAATAGTATTTTGATATCGTTGCCTAAGCTATAAAGGAATATATCGAAACAATACAAAAAAATTTAAATAAGACTTATATGAGAGATGGTTCTCTGAGAAATATTTGAAACATATTTTGAAGAGGTGACACATCCCCCAAAGTCAGGGGTGAAAACACATTGTCCGAAATATCTTAGAGATTGAAGAAAATACGGAAAAGTTTTTCCTCTAAATTCTGTTTTCAAATAGAAAGTTTAACTACACAAAGAAAATGAATAAAAACTGATTTGTCAAACTTGCATGTATAATCTATAATTTAAAATGGAAGACACATGCTTTTAGAAACTCTTGTTTGTTTCCATTTGACGATAAATACGCAAATAAAAATATTCACCTTTATTTTGTATCAGGTAACATTTGTTTCCACAATGTCTTCAGCAATAATACCGTATCATAAATCCTTAGTTATGTTTTCGATAGATACTAATAGGTTCTAACCACCGCCACATTGTAAAGATCATAAATTCTCTTTCCCAATCTTCGTGCATTACTCAAATATATCAATAAGTTTTCTCCAAACATTATTCACGTTTCTCTCAAAATCGTCTATCCGCAACTACAACTACAAATAAAGCCAGCCACCCCATCAAATTTTATTAAAATCGCCATCCCCTAAATTCACTCCCAAGCCCAATAGTCCCTACAATCATCCAAAGTACTCCAAAAATCAACATAACCTATTCCAAACGCGTCTATCGCATACACTATGCACTCAAATATAAACGATTACGTTTCAGCAGTGTCGCCACAAATGAAACTCCCATTCTCACTTAAAAAATCTCTAGCTCATTGGAAACGTTAGATCCCGCGGGACACCCGGCATAAATATGATATACCGTCGCGGTGGGCATAAACCGCGTGCGCATTAACTGTTTAAAACTACTACATATAAACTTCCCTTTTCCAGCCGTATAAACTATAAAAGAACGGGCTGTGGGCCGACAGTCGACTTCGCAACCCGGACTAACTATTAAAAGTTGCAAATTGCTGCAGACACACTGCGGGCCCGACGTTAGCGTACCGAGCGTCTTGGGCACTCCTCCATCCTGTCCTAACTTACTTACTTACCAGACTTACTTCCTTACTTACATAGTCACTCGCTTACTTACTTATTCCTAGCCCCGTATTCTTTACCCTTGCCTCTTTCTACACTACTGGTGCCCCCGCTGCGCAGCTCGTCCGCCGGTTTCCCGCGCTTAACATTACTTGTTCATGTTCCTCCATCGCATCCACCGCAGGCCGGCACGCAGGAACTACCGAAAGATATAGCAAATATACCGTGGTTAGGATAACGAAGCGAACTCATCCCTTGGCGGCCTGTTATTTTTCGCATTTATTAAGGCCCCAAGTTCATCAGCGCTAGGTAGTGGCAGGGCGAATCAGCTGCTCGGCCGGTGCCGACGTTCGTAAGCCGCGTTAGTTGATGCGTTCTGATCCGATTATCGACTTATGATTTTCGGCGGAGCCGAAAATGAAATATTCATTCGGCGATATCAACGAAACCCGATATAAATATTATATCGTTGTTTCGCCGTATTAATCTTTCACGTAATAATATTTATGGAACTGCGCAGGCTGCGAAGCGACGGTCTGCTCGGCGCGATGTTTATGCGTCCCTCGGTTTCCTGGATGTTGTTCAGAGATTCCAATTTTACAACGGTTCGACATTTTTTATGATGCGCTGGCAGTCTTTTTGACGCTGTTTTTCGATGGTTCATTGCCGCGATGGTTTTAATTCAATGTTTCCTTTAATGAAGAGCTGAACAATGGACAATATTAACTTGTTCCTGAATATGTATATTTTTTAATATGAATGTTGTGAAAGAAAACTTACGGTTACGCGCTGATCAACCAAAACACGTCTACTAATAGAGCTGATTAGCTATATCTGAGTAGCACTTAAGCTGTCAGCCATAGGCAAAGATCCCCATGTGGCAATTTTCCTTTATTTTTCAGGTGTTTTCTAGCTTTCATATAATTTAACCCCTTGCCTTACAATAACGTGTCAGAATCGTGGTGAAAACCTTAAATAGAATTTAATGAACATAAATATTACTCCGTTCTTGTGAATTCAAATGAAATGTTATTCTCCTCTTATGAATTGTTATACTTTAGAGCAAACGTGAATATAGTACAAAGTAGTTGTATGAATCACAGCTGAGATATAAATCGTAGGGTAAGAGGTTAAAATGTTCGTGGTACGATTCTGGATGAAAGGGTTAAGAACTGAAGATAGCAAATATTTCGGGCAAAATGTATTTGAGGTTTTTCATTTTTAATATTGGGGATTGTGAGGTTCTAAGTAATTTACGTATTTCTGTATAATAATTTTGAGTAAAGATTTTCTTATTTGTGGGGAATTAAGCGACAGGTAATGAATAATATTGAAAATTAGATAGGAGGTAATATATTTGATAACATGGAAAAATTGTTAAGCAATGTAGATATCACATATAAACAGAGAGAACTTGAAATCATAAGCATTAATATAATGAAAAAGTATAAAATTTAATGTTTTAATTATAAACGGGTTCTTATACGGCGAAACATTGAATGAAAACACCTGTAGAGGATCTAGTACTTATCTTACAGCCACGAAATATTTACTCAGTTAAAAAGGAAGAGCATTTTTTCGGCAAACAAGTACAAAAAATGAAAAATTTGAAACTCAAGTTAAATCTCAGCTAACACTATTTAATGTTATTAGTTGTATAAACTTGAATGGACGAATACAACATGGGGAAATATTTGAAAATATTTTACACTGGCTAATAGCCGTGTTTATGTAGTAGAAAATTGCCCTTAGCTCAGCACCGTTGAATCAACGAATTTAATTGATTCAATAAATTGTTTGGTTTTTCGCAACGGAACAATTGGAACATATTGTGATAACCAATACACCGAGTGAAAAGTGCATCGTTGCATAGTGAGATGCGCTATGCTGATATAACATTAACAAGCATTAACGGGGGATATTTCACCAGCTGGTTGCGGCTTTCCATTTATGTTTCTAAATATATCCTATAAAGTATTTCACGACCTGCGGCGCGTTAGTAATCGAACAAAGCATCGGATAGGCGACAACACTTTATTGAATGCCACGGAGTATTTTACATCCCTTCACACGTTTCATTGTAATTCGGTTCAATTATCCGTTGAGTATATCGCATACGCCACCGTGTAATTAACTTTGTGCTGTTCGTAGAAAGAATGCTGTAATGAATTCTGGAATTCCTAGTTTTACTTAAACAACGTGAAATCTGAGGAGCATATATTAAAATCATAATTGAATATCAGACACAATTACCACGAATGAACGATAAAAAATATTTCACAGTGAAATATTCATTCAACAATTTCTCGATTGTTCATTCCTTTCCGTTAGCCACGACAAGGATAGTAGAACAGGAAATTTCATACAGCACATATTTCATAATAGAAAGCTAATTTAAGTTTATTAATGTTGTAAATCAGAGTGATGCATGCTCCTTTTGGTAACATTCTGCCTTACTCGTAAATTCGCAAAACGCTCTCATGAAATAATTTGAATATGTAACGGTGTGAAATAACCTGACTGGAATCGTAAGGCATGAGACGAAATGAATTACTTAAAATTGTATTTACTGCGACTTTAATCAGCCGTTACTTCGGGATCTGGTTTCCTGAAAAATGGAACGTAAAAGTATTTTATAACAGTTAATATCTACATGGAAATATAAGATAAAGTCATTATACAGTTTAGAATTACAATTTACAATTCATATTATATTTCCAACTTTTTATATTTGTCTTGTGATCATAATTTACAATCTAAATACATATACCATAATTTTCATTTATAATGAAAATTTAAATTAATAATTTTCATTTATAATAAAATTCAGTTTCATCATTATAGTAAGCTTTTTTCTGTTTCAGTGAGCACTAACTCAACATTGTACAGTAACACTTTTCCTTTCTAAATACTTGTTAAAAGAGTTCTTCGATTAAATGTTCAATCCTTAATTGATTGTACCTATATTGCCAGTGTAATCATGCAGACAACTAAGAAAATGAGAAGTAATGATTCAATATCACAGACACGCTGGTTGCGTGTACCGTATTAACACTACTGATACGGTCGGCGACGTATCACCCACTGGGGGTGACACCATTTTTCCATTAAGACTGCCTACACTTCGTTTCGTGTAGTAAGCTTTTACGATTTCCCTGGTTTGACTGCTATCATCCTCTCCCCTGTGTGGACTATATATTCAATATTTCCCTTGGTTAATTACCAAAAATGTAAGCAACCCCTTTTACGATCACGGGAGTTTAATTGAAATATTTCTTCTACACACTACGACATTTTATTTCCTTGCCGGTAAATGTTAGAAGATTTACAAATGTAATTATTATATTTTATACCAGACAGTATGTTTTTCTGTATAAAATCAAAATCGCTATCGGTATAAGGATCTAAGTAAATGAAATTTAATAAATAACTTCCTGTATGTATTTTAATACTACTCTCAAGTATTAGACAATTGTAAACGAAGTTTTTACTTTGAACTATTTATATGTACAACTAAGAGAAGGATTAATATTCGAATTTCAATGTGAACAATAAAATCAGAAGGGTTGATTCCATTTTCTCTTGATATTCAGCGTACTGCTCGTGACAAATTAAAATTAATTGAAAATTTCTTTTATTTTTTAACGTTTATAGTAAAATCTATTCGTATGTTATAATGTAAACTCTATATTCAGAAACGAAACAGAATATTTTTTAATTAATCCAATCTTAAATCTTCCCATTTTCGTGCAAAACACAATATATTTCTTTATTTGTTTCAACAGCAAGTTAAAATAAATTCTTGAAGTTATGAATTTCGGTTCCATAAGTCTCAACTACATCTTCTCTAGAAAGAATACAGCTTGTTCGAGGAATAAGTTATTGCTCATCCTTTAAGTACTATAGAAAGTATTATATGTCCAGTTCATGATAAACTGCAAGCGCGAAGGACGTGTACACATGGTTACTGAATTGAGCTCTGAACGTTATTTTGCTAAAATATATTTCTTCATACGGCTACTCATATAACACAAAGCAGGTGGTAAGTATATTTATGTGCATGGAGATATGTGTATTATAAAAATGCGCCGAAAATAAGAATACTTGATATAATTAACCATTATAATTGATTTCAATTCTAGAAAATCTTTCTTTCATGAAAAACTACAGAATTTAACATATTTTAAAATTGTCATCAACCACAATAACCATTATGTTCTGACGATTATTTATTTCCCACCAATCTAAACTAAATGCTTTACCACCATAATGTATATATTTTTTCTTACTTTGTATGCTGTTATTACTCCAGATGCTCCAAAGCTACCTAAATAACACGTATGTCAACTATAAGTATGTTTTATTGACACCAGAACTATTACATCTGTCAAAATAACGGGTTTCAGTTTCCTTATTCTGCAATTATTGATATATTAAAAGTGCTAAATATCTGAAATGAGTTTAAAAATACATAGTTTCACTTGGATGTTACAATGAATGTATGAAGAAACCAGAAAAAAGTCTACTGTTAGAATTTTCATAAGAATTACATATTAATCTTGTCAAACGCTCAGCAGTCCTTAAAATGAAAAATTTGCGCATTTCTTGGTTTATAGCAGAATTTTAATAGAATAAGACGACACTACGAAATACTTTCGGAACATACAGGTTTAAAACTTTATAGACATTCCAGTGACGTTAACACAGTTTCGCCTCGACTTTCTAAGTGTGTAGCAGAATAACTGGTAGCCATTTTGGATTAATTCACTTTTTAGTGTACCTTCACCCATGTCTGTCTAGCAACCGGTTCCTGCGAAATTACTTTTACTATCTATCGAATATCAGCTATAGCGGGGATCGGTACACCGTGATGCATAAAAAATCCAGTTTATGGCGTCTGTTAGGACCCGACGATATCCGGCACGTCCCATTTCCGCCTGCTGACGTCTTTTTGGCGGTGATACCGCTTCCTGTTGCTACGGACTACCAACCGTATTCAAGAGTAAAGACTCGCTCGGTCCTCTATAAACCGAATTGATCGTCACTAGAAAAATTTAGTTACCTGGAAAATAAACACAACAGAATTTAAATGCTTTTGTCAATCGAACCGTATTTAAAACATTTGAGTTATGGGTGTAACTAATACGATTTTACTAAGGACATGGTGGAAGTAATGCAAACGAAAGATGAAACTTCGTACAAAAAAAAATAAATACTATCATTAAATAACACTCTCCCTGTGCAAAAATTTTGGAATATTTATTGTTACACAAATTGTACTATATTTATACTGTATTGTGTTAAAAGTAAATAATACTTTCTCAATATTAATATAACAAAATTTTAACAATGAATATACATTTTTGTTCTTTGGTAAGGTTTCATTAACGATTGAGTGATTCCTGTGAACTTAATTGGAAAACAATCGTGAAACAATTGGTTAATAAAACGCTCCGATTTTTGTAACATTGTAAATTTATAGTGGATAGGTCACACAATTAAAATCTATTAGAGTTTTAAACATAAGATTATATGAAAAATCTTAAAATATAAAAGCTCTTTTTTGTATTTAAACATTTCTATTAATGATTTTCCTTTGACTTTTCTATGGATCTTTATATTTATACGATTGTTTTAATGTTTCAGGAAATGAAAGTTAACTGGGCGACTTCTCCAGGAAACCAACCAAAACAGGACACCAGCAGTGAGTACCTCGCACTTTCTATACTGTTTTACCATATAATTTCCAGGCATCTGAATTTTCAGAAAAATGTTTAAATTTCTCATCCTAATGTCTTCGCAACAGAAATTCAATAAATTAATATTAATAAAGATTCTTTAATATTCGTTTAATATATAATAATTAAAAGCTTAGAAACCATAAAAAATATTTTATACTAAACTTAATACCTTACTTGTAATTAAAGTCTTTAACGTTCATCATAAGCTACCAAGGAAATCAAATTTGTTTGATCTTCTAAACGTTATTACTTCGCTACCTGTGATCATAAACTCTTTATTAGCTTTATATCAAGATTCTGTCAACACTACACTAAGAGCCCTAACTGAGATCATTAACGGGAACTACTAAACCACATTCAAACTCTATTCCCTTTTACGAAGATACCGCCATACTCTCTACAAAAATCCCTAAATTTCACACTCTCAATCACTATCGACTTTCAAAAAACAATTAGCACCCCAAGGTACTGCCCATTAACTTTCATCGGGTACTAAGATCTTTTTCAACCCAAATCGAAATTAATTTTTACTTTAATTTCTTTAAAAAAACGGACGAAGATTAAAAAAACTAAACACATTCACAAAACTCCACCTTTCACATTCCACTTCGCCATAGTTCCACACTCCAAACAATAACACCCTAACAAACCGACCAAAATCACAGTATCACATACATTTCTTTCCTTGAAACAATCAATGAACCAGCGGAACAACGGCCCAAAGATCGGCGTTCCTCCCCCGTGTTCGCCGCGCCCGCGTACCTGCGAGGAAGCCCAAAGGGTGAACACGTGTATCCCTCCTCCATTATACATGCATAGTGAGCGATGAACGCGTGTGCGTGTTTGAAATTCAGTGAGGGGCAGCAGCAATATTTAACTCAGTCTGAAATTCCTCTTTTTATAGACTTGTAAAACCGTGAAAGGCACATGGGACCCGATCCTGCCTCCTCCGCCCCCGTCCTTCACCCGTGTCGTCCTCTCCTGTCCCCCTTCATCCCCGAGTCAACCCTCTGCCCCTTCTGAAGCGGTTAGATGGTAGTCCTGTATCTCCCGTCGTTCTTCCCGCCGGCTTTTCCATTGCCGGACCGTTTCCATCCTACCCATACATACTTCTCGAATCCTCCATCCCCCCGACCATCCCGCACCCCCCGTGCACTCTCCGCGATCCTTTTTCGAAGCCGTGCTATACCTCCCCGCGGACAAATGCAAAACTAAAACGCACCTCCCCTATTCTCTGTGTAAATATGGCCGGGAACTACTGCACGGTCGTTGAACGGGGTAAGCACACTTTTTCCTGGCTCCCCGCCGTGCGCGTTCCGCTCGCCCCTCCTGCACCCGTGATCGCATTCCCTCCCCCGCGTCACGGTGAGTAGATACCACTGTACGCGTTGCGGTTACAACCGAGACGGGGAATACCAAGGCGGCGAAGGCGCACCGGTTATTTTACTTTTCTGGACGGGAATGCGAGGAATCTCCGGGTACATCGGTACACCTGCGCGCATCCTGCAACTGCGACTCCAGACGGTCTCTGCACCGACCGGGCCCGCGGAGTACATATGTATATTACACAAGTTTACTTGAGTCCACTGTACTTCGCTGATATACTTTCCGAAAACCGAATCCGCGGTGCTTTATACAACGGTCGCCTCCGGGGGAGGTTTCTACTCGCGCGAGATGACGGTGGCTGGGGGAAGGAATGAAGAAGATGGGGAGAGCAATGTACTGAAGTGGAATATGCTGATTTTTTATTTTTGCGAGTATGTTTGAGCTGTTTCTAGTGGTGTTTATTTGCGATGTTGTGTACATGGGTAACTTTGTTTTGTTTGCAATTGGTTTTATAGGGTAATTGATTGTTTAGGGATTTGTACCTTTGTTGGTTTAATAATTGGTTACTAGGGTAATATTTATTTTATAATCAACTGTCGTTTCGGTGTTATCATTGCCAATACACGACGATCATTAGCAAAATCGAAGAATGCTGAATAATGTTTAATCAGCGGTAATTCCAGTTACCTGAGAGCATTTATTTTTAACAATCACTGAATTCCTCAATTTAAGCTGTAAGTTCTTTACATGAACAAACTTGGTTTCTGAGTGGAGTCTATAAAACTTTGACAGAGTTAAGATTCTGTTCTTTAAAGAAGATGAAAACTTATAAGTCACGATTTATTGGCGTGTTATCCCGTTAAATTTCTCGTATATTGTGAACTGTAATTACATTTGATTTATTTAACTTCTTTCTTTACTAATTAATTTGCAACGGTTTCAGAGGAATCGTGTAATTCCCGTAAAGACGACAGGGTAGTTCGAATTTTAATCTAACAATATAACATTTTAATATGGCTTTAAAATATTATGAGCTCTTTATGGCATCATCGAGTTTCAATTTTTAATTCTAAACGAAAATCTAGTATTACTGACATACAAACTTTTGTTCTCTTCGAAACACACAAAAACTTTCCATCTGTCAAATCGACGATAAAATCTTTTCCACAAGCATTAAAATATTTATAACAATTTTGGGTGCAAGATTTACTGAACCTTAGAAGCAACAAATATAAATCTCTACTTAATAATCCATATTTTTTAAAAACTTTCACTTAAAATTTTACTTACAAGTAAGATTCTGATAATAGAATATTGTAGAAGATGATAAGAATTATCGAATAGTTTATAACGTTTAACATGATCAACACAGGATAGTAAAAGGTATTAAAGATAAACTGCGAATTACGTTACATAATACATTTTACAGTAAAAAATCCGTAAGGGTCCAATAAGACCCACACAACACATTTTATAGCAAAACATGCGTAAGGGTCCAATAAAACCCATACGACACATTTTATAGTAAAAAATGCGTAAGAGTCCAATAAGACTCACATAACAGCAGCTGTCTGCTTGACGGAAGCGTATACCTTCGGAGAGTTAATATATGCAAAGGGATAGATTATTAAAGCAGAACTTACGAAGTCACGAGTTTCGTAATAGGAAGTCTCCACAAGGCACTAATGTATCTACCCCGACAGACTTGTTAACAAAGTTCAACTAAGCGTATGTATTCTATAAATGTAGTGCCCGCGACAAGAAATATTTTATAAGCCGAATCGACACTGTAATCAAAATTATACAAGTATATATTAAACATACAAAATTCGATTCATTAAGATAATTTTCACAGAACATATTTATCCTTTCATTATTATATCGTTATCTCTAAACTCATTGATAATAATATATGGATCAATAGAAAAAAATATCCTTTCGGAGATTGTTTGGTAAGTAACATTTACTATAAATTACATTTACTAATATTAATAAGTAAAAGGATGCAATAAAGATAAATATTTATTTCTTCATTAAAATTTAATTCGTAATATTATCCTTCATTCATAATACCCACATAAAAAGACATGTAATATATTTTTCAGTCCTTTTACTTAAAATTAACTTGGTTAATATAATTACTATCATTCGATCTTGTTAACTGTCTTCGAAATACATTTTAACTCGAACAATAGAGTGATCTTTATCATTAAATCATAAAATATCTATTACCAAGAAAATTACAGGGAAACCGGAACGGAACGCAGTGAATGCACGTAGGCAGCGAAAAAAATGACTGTATTGTGACAGTAAAAGAACCCTTACGATGTTGGTCATGTGCTCACCTGGTCGTCCGACTCATAAACTTCTGCATCTGGTGTTCCGAAAGAATGGCGTGTTCCAGACGTTCCCATCTTAAATTCCGTCTTTAGCGTAACGGTATTCCGTAACGGTCGCATAAAATCATGTACTTTTATGCAGAGGCATAAACCGAAATATTTAAAGGTGACATAAGATTTTTTAAAACTAATCGTTTCGCGCCAGCTCGTGACTTCCGGCACTGAAACGTCAAGGATCGAACGTACTCGCCGTGAACGGTTATTACGATATATCGACCGGAATGTATTTTAAGTGTACGCATAAAGGATACGTTTGGGTATACAAGTTCCAGCAACTGGACTGCAACTTTAGAATCGCGGACGTTTATGAGCGCTTATAGTGCATGCTTGGAAAATTCGCCATGGCTAAGAGCATTATCCGAAAGACATGGCACGCTGTGTGCGGAGCCGCGAGACAACTGGAGCATAATAAGAGAAGATTTTGAAGGCAGAAAAAATTATTCGAATTTTTTATGGGTTTAAATCTGGTCACTCTGCAAGCCATAAAGTGGTAGAAACTTTTGTCCTTCAGCTTCGATGCTTTTATAACGTGTATCATGATTTACTTTGAGGATGACAAATTTACTACGGATTTTTATGCATTTGTGTAAAATGTGAATGTGAGAAATACAATGAAGTATAAGATTCAACAAAGTTCGTTGTGTCTTTGCCTGAGGATTAACGGATTGATATTATTAATTAAGAATATTGGAACTGAGTTTAATCGCTGTAAATTACGGCGGCAAGATTTTATTTTTCTTATTTTGCTGAAAATCATTTCTCAAATTACCAGATTCACTTTCATATTATAACAAACGTCTACAGGAACTTAAACGCTACTATTACAATCTTTATAAGAACTACCAAGAATCCTTGTACTACTTTCCAATTAACCCCATGACCTACAATGTCATATTAGACTTGTGAAGAAAATTTTTAACTGAATTTGAGAAATTTACGCGTTGCTTAAATAAACAAATATAAATTAAATATAAATTAAAAATAAATTAAATATAAATTAAATATTACTTTTCTATTGTCAATGGTTAACCTTTGAACTAAACGTAGAATAAATATCGATCACACTTCAGAAATAAATCATAGGGCAACAACAACCGCAGTACATTCCATCAACAATAAAGATCAAAAAGAGTCACTTCAACTATTCTGGACTTCAACTATTCTTCAGCATTTGCCACGACACGTAATATTATCCCAACGATCCTAAAGAACGCGGATTCAGATAGTAAATTCATTCTAAACGTGGGGGTTAGAATCTGTGTACCATTTTCTTCGTACGATCACTGGCGAGGAGAGTCCGCCATAAGAAGAGAAAGGGTGACGGCGATCCGAAAGGCGAAAGGGAGACAAAGACAGCGAACGTAAGCGGATTCGAAGGTCGTGGTGTAGGGTCGGATTGAACGTGGGCTAGGTAGACTGCGTAATCGTGCATCGTTTTTCCTGCATTATGAATCGCGCTGGGGGATAATCGTACCAGTATTTACGGGGCTTTTCGGCACAAAGAGGTTACACCGCGAGTCCCACTCCCGTATTCCGTTTATCTCCGGCAAAGTGTTTACTGTTAGACTATAAGCCACACGCCTTTGCTGTTTATATGCATTACTGGAGCTGTTATCGTTATTAACAAAATAGAACCTGTCTTTCTCGCGTTTCTCATCTTCTTCGTCGGCGTTCCCGCGCGAGCGCGCAACCCCTTTTCCTGTCCCGACCGCCCCTAATCCATCCACTTCCGCTTCTGTTGCACTTTTTCCACCGCGTCTCGAAGCGGCGCGTTCCGTTTCGTTTACGCTCCGCCATCTCGTGTTCCCGCGTGTATGCATCTTGTCGCCCGCCCTTTCTGCTCCGCGTACCGCCACCTCCGCACAGTCCTTTTTTCTCACTCCGTCGCTCATTCCTCCTCCCTCGACATCGCTCTTAAATTTAATGACTCGCGAGAGAGCAGGAAATTTCGCGAGTCGTGTTTCTTTATTAACGTAGCTACGTGGGAATAATGTAAACGTTTCGCGACACGGGGCGGGCCCACCTGCTCCCGAGCCTCCCCCCACCCCTTTTCGCTTGTCGTAGTCGCGTATAAATATTTTTCTCTGTCCGTGCCATTAGTTTACGGTTTCGCGTCAACGTTTTTTTCTGCCCAGTTTTTTTTCCAGTTTGTCCCCGGCGGGATGGCTATTTATACGGCGCGTTTGGCAACGGCGTATAACAAGATGACGATACAAATTACGGGGAACTGCGCGCGCACGTTCCAACTCAGAATTTTAGAGGCCCCATTCGAATTTAGTGCGGCGTACAGAGTGTTGTTCGTCGTTTTATTAGTTCATTTATTTAAGGGGGAAATTAAGGAGGAATGTTTGTTGATTAGTCGCGGGGGTAGCGAATTTGTTTTGTTAAGGAAAACGTGAGTTACAATTCAATTTAGTAAATCTATCTTGTCTTATGGTTTGTTTTATGAGACTTAATTTGTTATTCATTGTATCCTATTGTGTGAACGAATTATATATTCATCGCAAGTGTCTTTCCATTATAATAGCCTTTAACCCCTAAACCAGGTAACTGCGTTTGACAAGTACACACCTCATTTTTTTATTTTATTCCGTGCGAAACGAGAAATTTTTCAAACTAAATTGCACAAGTAACAGGTTAAGTGAGATTCATAGCCAATATTTCCAATGGAACTCAACAGAAATTAATATTATTCATCGCACATAAGTTAAAATTAAAAATTATACTACAATACCAATGTTCTACATTCAAACCAATCTACTTGCAACAAACAAAATTTCTTCACATCCCACCAAATGATTACCAATAAAATAAACTCAGCGAACATAATCGCGAAGAAAACCGTACGGCAAGGGGTTAATCGAAAAGACGCAGTTCCCGTTGAAATACAGCCGGTCGTAAACGAGCGAGGGTGGTCCGTAGGTGTCTGGTGTCAGTCACGTTCGCGAAATACCTCGCGTTTAACTGACGACACGATCGGCTCGATGGACCGAGAGAATAGGATCGGCTTGGTAGACAAGTGCATTGTGCATTCTCTTTGTCCTCGGCGTTGTACCGAAACCGAACCTCGCGCGCGCGCGCGCGCGTCCCAGCGCCGTTCTCGCCCTGCCCCCGTGGTGTAACGGTGACTCGGTGGTAGCGTCGTGCGGCGAAAGCACTGCGGATGGCATTTGTGGGTAGTGCATGGTTGACGAGGGAATCGGTAAACCTCCGTGCACTGGGGTATCTGCGAGATCAGACCGCGCGCGCTACCATCATACATCGGCTAATAGACACGAGGATATGCGGATCTGCCCCCGAGGCTTGTGTCACTTACCTCTCAACATCGACGCTCGATATTATCGTTCGAGATCCATCACTTGAGATTACGCGGCCGTCCAATTTATCGCTCGAATTTGTTAGGCCGGAATCAGGCCGCACACCGGTTGTTACTACCGTTTGGGAAATAGAAAATTTCGTTTCTGCTTCGTTTCTGCCGTTTCACCGTGGCCCACTTTTCCCGACTTGCCCTGCACCGAGCTCGATGCCTGCTCGATTAAATGCCCGTGATTTTTCCGTCGGTCGAAACGCGAACGCGGTAATGCGAGATTGGACGTGTCGAGATATTGGATGACGAGAGTTTCCAACGAATTCGGTTTGGTTTTGATCCTTATGATATTGACTAGTAATCAGGATCTACTGGTGGGGTTTCTCGAGAATTATGGTTGCATAAGTTATATGTATTTTTTGAGAAAATTTTGATTTTGTTATCGCGTGCCCGTTTTGTTGTAGAAAAGTTGAGTAGAAGTAATAAGTGAAAGTCTTATTAAAATTGTAGATGATGGTTTGGAAATGTAAATGAATAGTTTTAGTAATGGAGATCATTGTAATTGAAGATTTAATATTATTTTTATTGGAGGTGTCAGAAGACGTCTTTTAAAATTTTGACTTAAAATTATTTTGTAAGTTTAGATCTAGGAGACGGTGGAGAGAAGCATATACCGGTAAATTAATTTTATAATTATTATAGGAAAAGTCGAAAAGTAAAAGGAGGAAAAGTGATTATACTTGGAAAATAATTTCAAGTTAAAATTTTAATGATTGAATTGACAATGATTTGAGAATTTTATGTAAGGAGAAAGAAGGTAAGAGATAGAATGAAAAGCGACAGCTACGTAGGAGGCAAATACGAGTAAGGACGGGCAGCCTGGAAAAAGTGGTAATACGACAAAGAGTGAAAGTATAGGGGTTGGTGAGGTAGATAAATATACACGTAGGAGAGGTAGCTTCATATGGAAGTTTGAAAAAATCTTTGGAAGTACAAAATGCCACAGCGGAAATTAAAGACAGTCAATTATTTATTAAATTGTTGAAAAATTGTAAATGAATTTATTAAGTTTCAACCTCTATATAAATCTAGAAAAGGTCTTAAAGTGAAATTAAATCTACATAAGAATACATAAACTCATCGAGTACTGATATAATTATAATTAATATTCATTACAACTTGTAATCTACTAACAATTACTAACACTGACAAGAATGTCCACAGTGACCCGTTTTTCAAAAGAAGAGTTTAAAAGTACACCAACGGTCACAGTTGTCCATTCTACCAGACTCACTCCAAAATGATTACCATTGTGAGTGTAACTATATCTCTAAGTTTTTCTTTTGTAGAACATAACAAAGTAATGGCTCCGAAAAGAACCGGACGTTTACAAATATATAACTAAAAGAAGCAAATTTAAAAAAACTCGCAAACATGGAGAAACCAAAAGAAGAAATACGAAAGAAGTATGAACTTAAGCAGACCTAGTCGTATAAGAGTGTATACAAGAATTAACTTGCTCGAAATGTCAAAAAACATAAGAAAGATCATAGAATATTTCGTAAAGTTTGTACCATAATTTATATTCTAACGCAACGAAAGTCGGCTGTCCATCGATAAGTAAGCAACCAAAAGAAATATTTCGCGACGTGATAATCCGATGCGCGCAATTAGTATATTGCTGCGTATAACGCGCGGGGCGTATGTGATTACGGGAGCAAAGAAAGCAATCGCAGATTGGACACGGGTACGGCGGCTAATTACGATGACGAAAGGACGTGGTAATTATTATGTTTCGCCATCAGCGCGGTGCTGGCCGCGCGCCGCTGGAAACAATCAGACTGCCGTGAAATTTTTATTCGCGGCCATTACAAAGGAGAGTCTACTGTGAACAAAAAGAGGGTCCGTTACGCGCGCGGACTTCGGGCTTTAAGGATTATTTTCACGTGCGTCCATCGGCGTTCCGTTGATGGAAGAATATGCGTTTTAATCAAGTTAATGCAACCATGCGGCTTCTCTGCCCGGCCCGACGGTGCTATGTGTGTAGACGTGTCGAATAGTTGCGTATGTGTGCGCTGGCACACATCCGCCGAATGACTTTTATGGGCAGTATACACTTTGGGAACGGTGCCGCCACGTGACAACCGGAAGTTCGTTATACCCGCCGCTTCTTACGAGCACGTTTCTGTCAGATTGGTACGCAGAGAAATACTGGGTCAATTTTGAAGTCACTTTTCCACTAACGTTTTTGGTAGGATAGATGGGTTTCTGGTTTGCAGCAGAATGACTGCACGCTGTGACGTAACATGTGTAGACATATAATCGCTAGTTTTTTGTCAGATGAAGTCAATTGACGCTTAACGGACTGCGTATTATTTCTGGTAGCTTTGGTGTAAGATTAAGGATTCTATCGGTTGGAGATGTAAAAAATAAACGGTAAAAATATTAGACTTACTGAATTTGTCATTGTGAGATGTAATTATTACGAATAGAATTTTGAAACATTGTTTCTTCCTAATATTTTCAAGTATTTAATAACTGTCTATCAAATCAAAATAAGGATGAGATATCTTGTGAGGTGTTTTACATATTTTTTTCTGGTGCAAATAATTTTCAGCTGTTATAAGAAGATTCTTAGGAAAGAATTCAAATGATGAGATATGAATGAATGAAATACGATATTAATTGTTGTAATATAAAGATATGAAGTAATATACATTCTTTTAATTTTAAATTGCAACGGGGACAGAATATTGTAAATAGGTAATATCGATTTGCGTTTTCTAATAACATTTAATAATTATTTGTGTAATAGCTTCAAAGTAAACTAAATGATTGGCTTGAGGTTAATAACGTGACATAAACGGTTTCTAATTACATAATGCTGTTGTACCGCATCAGATAATCGAACAAATTTGCATGTCCTTTCACATCATAACTTCTGCAAATATTACCACAATTAATGAAAATAGAGGACCGCAGCTAAATGGGATCCTAAAATTTAAAACATTGATGTAAGACGAGGATGTTTAAAACTTTATTTTTTAATGACTTTGGAAAATTATTTTTGTTGGCGTTATATATGGTCCTTAATATAGTGACTTTTCTCTGGGATTTTTTTTGACAACAATAACTGAAACAAATTACGTAATTCCATTTGGTTGAGACACTCTATATAATTATTAATAGGATGGTTTATATATGTTAATCCAATTTAAATTAGTCAATTATAAATAAACTGTAATAATAGTTAATTATTGTGTTCATTGACAAAGCCAACTGTTAAGTAATACTATGAAATTAGACTACCTCTCGAATAATACACACATATGTCAAAATAATGGTTCTATGTAAATGTTGCTATTAAATGTATAATTGTAACATGAAAGATAAATTAGTTATAGGGCAGGTATTGGGAACATTTGATGCCTACAATCGTGTATTTACAAATCACATGCGCAATTGTCGGTGTGCTATAGCATTTAACTTTGATGTTACAAACAATTTTTAATTACATTTGTCTATACAGTGTTGGCAAAAGAGTTTCTGAAAATGACACCTACTCTTTATAAATGAAATACGATAACATTTCAAATATACATATAACAGCGTATATCTGCTTCAGAACAGAACTTTATTTTATATGTACAATTAAAAACATGAAAATTATTTCCATAGTTCTAATTAATTTATTTATTAGTACCTAAAACTCTATAATTTTCAAACACTATATAATCCGCATGGAGACATAAATTTACAACAATTTAATTCATGTCAAGGATTTTAATAACCTCTGCATATTCAATTTATATTATTTTTAAACATAAAAATTCTATTACAACAAATAACATATTTTGATTCAAAATCATACAACAATTGAAAATAAAAAAGATTATTTACTAAGTACCACCTACAATGTACTCAAAATTCAAATAACCATAAATAATCATTTTACTCAAAAATAAAACTTCTTACATAAAATTGTATCATCTCTTATATCAAATACAAAAAAATCATTCGTTTCTTTTATTTAGAAAACCGTTTTTAACGCACTTCGTGTACATGCATAGGCAAAGAACAAAGCATTTCACTCTGAATTAAAAGAACGGAAGATAGACAAGGAAAATGAATGCAACTGGACTTGCCTAGCGACCGAGCATTACTATGTTAAGAGTCCTCGCGAGAGAAGCAGGGGTTGTTACATTGTGTCCCCTCGGCGGACGAGTCATCATCGTTGAATAAGACTACGGTATCGAACAGTGAGAATCACTGCGATCCCCCGTGTGTGATAACTCAGGTAGGGTGAATAAGCTGACCCCTCGTCGCTCGAATATACCGCCATTTATGCAACAATACAATACCGCTGGTCTCGCATCCAACTCTTCCTCTCTCTACATTCGCAGAATCCGGTGTGTGTGCCCTACATGGCCGCCGATTTAACATCCTATCGTTTTACGGCACTCGTTAAACGCGCAGCGGACACGAGTTCCGCCATGAGCGTTCTGATTTCGAGGGAACACTTCGGAATCGCAAAAACCAGCCTGCAGTTGGACAGGTTTTTTTCGACGAGGCGAGTCGCGTGTTCCTTTTATCGTTGATTACGATGAAATTACACCCTAGCCTCTTCCTTTCAGTTACTTTCATTATTAAATTGTTCGTCCCTCGTTAGACCACATGAAGAAAATGGCAGTAAAGTAGTAACTGGAAAATAAAAATTGCTTGGAAACGATGCCTGATTTTATACGAACTAAATCGTCCACTTCTAAGGAAGCTGTTTTTAGTAACATGTGTAGGAATTAATGATATAATTAATAATTTCGGTAAGTTCGTAATGGGCATAAAATATTAGAACTTATGTTAAAGAATATAAAAGAACTTGGTGTGAGTTATTCATTGTATATATATTTAATATCGAATTAACATCCCCTTCCACTTCGTAAAAGCTTCTTCATCATTTTGCTTTCTTCGATGGTAATGCAACGTTCCATTATTCAATGGCAAAAATTCTTTCCTAAATAAGGATTTTACATGTCACTAATTCTCAATATTATGCCATCAAAAAACAGCAACGTTATTATTTTCTCTTGATAACATTTATTATAGTATCCTTCATTTTCTACATAAGTTTATGCACTTTTACATCATGCTTCCTATAATTTCCATTATCATCTGTATCCTATTTCAAGAAGTAAGATGTAATGGATAAAATCATAACATTAAAATGCTCCAAAAATTCTCAAACAATTTAACAAGCAATCAAGTTAAATTACATCCGAACATCGCATATCAAAGGAGCTATAATTAAATATCAATTACCCATTCTTCTTCCACCGTAATCCGCAGCATCATCCGACGTACACGTCGAACGTTTAATCGGTACAAAATCTTTTTTTTTATCCCGTGTATGCTCGTAGCAGTTGTGATCGCAGGAAGTTTCAAAGGCGGCAAAGAAGCGGCGCAGAAGTTTTATCGGCAAAAACCGCGGTGGGATTTTAGGTTTTAGACGAGGGCGTTCGTGCGCAAGGGAACAACGATCACGAGGTGAAAGTACAACGCTATACGCGAAAATAAATCAAATCGGTGTATTTCAGCCGCATTGGACAATTATACAAGTAATTCTAAAACGCAAAGTTCATCTGGTGGGACGTTTTTATTAAGCGCCACACGACGGCGCAGGGAAAATTATTTAGTCACCGCGACGCGATGCGTGCCCCGGGGGAAGGAAACGGAAAGAGGAATAAGTAATGAGCTGTGAACGATACGAAAAACGGAGTTTATAACAGCTGTAAAGATTATGTCGCAGAGAGGGCCTGACATACACGCTCGTTCTATTTAACTGGTGCTCTAAAGCCTTACGTCCTTTCGCAGCCTGCGATGGATCACACTTATAACACCCGCTTCACACGAACAGATTCAACTAAATCAACTTATCTTTTTCTCGCAGTGAACGTAAGCAAAGCGTTAATTAACCCTTAACGGTCTAGGAGTGTTTTAAATTTGCTTGCCGCTTTGCGCAGAATATTGTACGGATAAGTAACGAAAATAAATGAACTGGGGGAGACTGACGTAGTACATATTGTGTTCAATGAAAATATAGCAATAATAATGATGATGAATATAGTGAAATCATTTTTCGCTAGAATTTGTGTGGCATTCGATTTGAGAAGTATGTGTAAATGCTGTGAATGTTGTGATAAGGGTGCGTTAAGGGTTGATATTATTTTATTGGAATGCTTTGTGTTATTTATGAATTTTATTTTGTGGATATGAGATGGGAATGAATAAACAGATATATAGTAGTATAACAATATATGTTTTGTAGAAATTTGTGTGGATAGTATCGGTGTATTTTATATTGATATATTAAGTAATTTGCCGGAAATTCTAAAGAAAATTCATGTTATTGATCAATTTTATTATACTATTTTGAACCATTCTTAGACTTGACTTGAGTTTTATTTTCGTGAATACGTTGTAAAAATACATAGAACTTACATTTCACTTTAAAAAAGATTATTACATACGAGAAATTGTTCTGAAAGTTTATAATACTACAAGAAATTTTAATTGAAGATAAAGTCTAATTACAAGTTGGAAGCACAAGGAACAAATTTTAAAAAGCGCCTAAAAAAGTTCTTTCAAATAACATATAATTATACAGTGTGTGCTGTTAGTGGATAACATAAATAACACGAGTAAATAAATATAGTGAACATAAACAGATTGTTTATAGCATTCGTGTATTGAATAAGCCAAAGCTATTAAACTAGAAATTAGAATTTCTGCATTTTTTCATAACTGACGAGAAGAAAACCATTTTAAAACTTGAGATAAATCCGTGCTGTATAGCTGGGACTAAAATATTTTTTTTCATTCTTTATTCTCATGGTTTGATGCCGCAAGCGACATCGGTTGAAATGTCAGTGGGTGATTCGAAGGGGGTCAGTTTATGATACGAATTCGTGTGCGGGATGCATGGTAAACAAAAAAAACCGCATAGATGATTTAAATAAACTGCTGGCGGCCACGCCATAAGCTACTCCACGTGGCTGTGACCATTTTCCAACGCGAACCTGTGGATTAACGGAGCATGTTCGGTTTAGGAGGGAGGTGATTGGAAAAAATTTAACAGAAATTTGCATCGGACCCGACTTGGCCCACTAAATATGCAAATTCTCTCGGAACATCGGACGTGACTCGCTTTTTGGGAAAAAATCGGAGGCAAAAACAATAAGTGTTGCCTTTCCTACAAAAAATTGACATCGGTTATGAATCATGTCACGGAATAAAAAATGAGAGAATGAAAAAAATTTCCTAAATATTCTAGTATGATCTATTTCCTCTGTTTGATTAAAATTTTAACAAATTGGTGTAGTTTTGGTAACATTCATTACGTTACTTTATAAAATCGTCGTGTATTTAACTTGTTATTCATTGAAAAGGGTATTCGTTTGAAGAAATATTTTTTTAACAATTTTATTATTTACAGTTTGTCGCTCGTATAAACGTTTTGTAATAAATAAATTAGTAACGTGCCTGGCAACTGTACAGATTCTATTATAATATATTTTATTCTAATTCATTCCAGTTATTCAACTTATTGAAATATATTGAAATTTAATCGTTAAGCACTCTCATTATCAAAACTATTATAGAAATAATTTTTAATTATTTTCAGATATTTAGTTATAAAGAGCAAATATTCTATTTCTTAATAGCATGCCGAACTCTTCTGTTGTAAACCTTAATCTTCTCAATTTTCTATACTTTAGTTAAAACTACGATGAAAAATCATCACAGAAAATTTTTTACATTTTGTGAATACTTCTATGATACGAACTATCAAAAAATGAGAAATATTTACTAAGTACTTCGAAACAGAATACAGTCATAGAAATTAACAATCTAAATTATTAGCGAAGAATGCTTCGGATAAAGTCGATGAAATTCAAAGTTATCACACAATGAAGCCAATCGCAACGCTTCGTTATGATAATATACGAACTGAGAATTCTATCTGAAATCTCGGTACGTGAACTTAGCAAGTATGAATTTCTGTCGTAGGCGTTCGCAACAGCAAGATCCATTTAACTACATTGTCTTAAGCCACTAGCAGGAGCACTTGCGCGTGTACTTAACGCGTGTTCCACTCACTAACACTGTCAACATAATTCTTGGCTTATCGTAACTGCTGATCTAGCAGTTACACGTTACACGATACCGCATCGATGTGCTGTAATTGTCGCCAGAATAAAGTGGTGAGTTACGGGTTCAGCGATGAAACCACGCCGTCTGCCCCAGTTGTCGCTCAGTTAACGGTAATTAGACACTAACGAGACCTTTCGGTCTCGACCCATTTCAGTCCCCAAAAGTATAAGGCCGTATAAAATAATGAAATCAAAAGATTCATGCGATTCAACACGGACAACCCGTAATTTTGCTGGAACCATGATACTGTACGTTTTGATGCATCCATTTAACTATGCTGCAGAGATAAGAAAAATTAGATTATAAACACTGTTGAGTCTAAATATACAGCAGTTCTCGTAGAAATAGCAACACTTTTAAAAATATTAATGTTTCTTGTTTTACTTTCTATCTTATAATTTGTTCCTAATTACGATCGTAAAAATAGATTTTTTTTATTAATCAGCAAGTACGCAAAGATATGCCGTACATTATAATTGTACTACATACTATTATTATTTCTGTTAGTCACAGGTATCATCATTTTCATAAAAATTTATATATTCAATAAAATGTTCATTGGGGTTTTAAAATGAATAAAAAAGTAAATAATATTAAATCTGTATATTTCATTAATTGTTTTAATTTTTATTAATATATGTTTTGTTCTATTTTTATTATAGTGAAGATCCTGTAGGGCTCATTTTCCTATAGTATATAGTTCTCTGTTAAAAATTTGATTGTTTACACACACTTCATTTATATAGACATATTGTATATGATATTGGAAAAGTAAGAACAAAGTTGAAAGTTTTAAAGATTATATGAAGGTTATCATCCAGAATGTTTCATAGAGGTTGCAGTTTATGATAATATTGCTTCGTGAGACGGGAGGTGTTTAATGGAACGTCGAAACTAGAGCGCGCACCTAATTGCTCTCTGTCCGTCGTTTTGACGGTGGAACAATATGTTAGTTCTTCCATCCATAAAATACCAGATAACTGGAAAGCTGCAGCTATTTTACGACGGTAGACCTTATTTACCTAACATTCGAAATCACCAGTGACAAACAGTAACTCTTTTTTAGTACTATACTTCTAGAACCTATAAATTTCAGATTTTGTATTTAAATGTCCAGAAATTTAATTTTTCAGCAATTTATTGATTTGAATCGATGAAGTATTATGATTACCTACATCCTCTAATTCGTATCTTCCTTCTAACGTTAGACATTTCTACATACATAGTGTACCTATATTTTCAGAAATTTCTCAAATGATCGAGTTATGTAATACTTCATGATTAATTGTAATAAATAATTACAATGATCAAACTCCCATTTAAAAAACTATTTACTTAAAAATATATAAAAGTCAGGCAAAATTAAACTTTTTTCCGTACGCTTAAACTACATATCTTTCCTTTTACATATTTACTTAGAAATATTTGTTTAGTAGTATTTTGTTAATATTTCAACGATTCTTTTTGGATATTCCAAAAGAATCACTAGTTGGAAACACCCTGTATACCAAGATGAAATCATTAAAACCTTATAATTAAGTAAAACTCTTTTCTGCACGAAAAACGTTCATATTTAATAAACATTCTCGGAGTTTAGGAAAAGAATCCTAACCAGACTCTATGGTTTGCAAATAGTTTAAATAATACTGACCACAAATATAACGGTCATCTTTACACGGAATTGTCTGCGTTGGTCTCACGTTATTTTTATACAGGAACTGATAACGCGTGCAATAACCACTTAACGATTGCTGTATGTGGATAACACGGAACGGTATTGGTATATGTCTGTGCCTAGAACAGGCCTGGATGCGGTCCCATATAAATTCAAATAAAGATGATTATATTGTACAACCTAGAATTTTGTACTATAAACGAGCTCGTTTACGGTGAAATCTACATACAAATTGAACTGACTTTTTCCGAGGCGTATTCAGCTGTTGTGCAAAATTTAATATGCCACAATTAAGTGATTTTGCTATAAAAAATCCCCCGGGAGAAAAAACAGGCGGCGAGAAATCGATATCCATGCACGATCGACGGCCACCGTTTGCACGCGTACGAATGAAACTTAATTATCCCGCACGCATAGCATAACGACTCCTATAAAACCAGATTAAGCAAGGACCCGTTCTTTACGATGAATCGAACCTAATTTTATTGCTTTTGCATTTAATTGATTCCATTTCTCGGAGCAATTCCTGATTGATCACTTGTGAGATCGAGGCAAAAGCTTTATGGAAATGCAAATGAAGCAAAACAGTCAGACCCTGGAAGGATTGGAATTTCAATTATGCAAAAGGAATGGGAGATAACCATTGATCATGCTACAAATTGAAAGAAGAACACTGGTACTCTTTCACGAATTGGAAACACGCGGTGACTTCGATAGTGAAGTAAAGGGAACAATATTAGGAACACTGTTTGCATCGAAATATTCAACGCTTTGAACGAAAGCTTTGCTAATTGTAGAATATGTTTTATATAAAAGTTATTCTTAATCGAAATCCCATTGTTGTGAATTAAATCGTTTTGAAGAACAATATTGTGGATACAAATCAATAAATTAATATTTTATAAACGTTCATAAGAAGTTTACAATATATACTGCGGTAATATAATCTAAATATATTATATAGAAAGCTCCAGAGATTGTCACACATCAAATATGTTATTACAGTTTTGTATCGTTTGAAAAAGATATCTTATATTTATATTGTATCGTTGAATTCGAAATTGCCAATTTGCAGTAACTGTTTACAATCATATGTTCTTGTCTGTAGAAAAGTACAATAATATTTGATATTTAAGGACATAAAATGCGCGATGCTATTATTATTGAATGATCTCAATGATATCAAAACAACAAACATTTTTCTTTATTTTTCAAATAAAAAGAGAACAAAATAGAAAATAAAATCGGTAGAAAACCCGGAAAAGTTTTCACTTATTGCAGAAATAACCGATTTGACGAATATATCCGCCAGCGAATTGTGGTTTCAGTTTACCTTCAGAGGATAAACACGAAAATATAAATGGAGGTCCGAATGCTACAAAAGAGAACATTCATTTGGTCAGCGATGGTCGCAATCGAACGCGTATCGCGACGGTGAACCTGGGAATTGCAACTCCAGCTTACACAGAAAGACAATCCGCGCACGCTCTTTTACAACAAAATAATGTTTTTTCTCCGACTTTGTATCACAAAAATGACATCAACAGCAAAAGAATTCAATATTAAAAAAATGTTCGAAAGGATTAAATGTTAGTATTAGGTGTGCTAATTGATCATGTACTACTATTAGCTATGCATCTTATTTATTTCAATGAAGATTAATATCTTTTATCATCTCGACAATAATGCATGGTGTTCTTGATCTCTTTGCACTATATACTTATCTAAACAAAAGATATAAGAATTATTCATAATTCCTATTAGGTACATGTATATTAATATTTTGTTAAGAAGGTTATTTTCTATGCTATACACTATCATTTTATTAATAAAATGATAGGTTACTTATCAGTGAGACTTTTAAAAACAAAATAAAACAATTTCAAAGACTGAAATTAAACATTAATTTACATATGCTATTAATAGTTCTATCACTTCTAAATAAGCCTAAATATGTTACTGTAGTCTAAAATTATTGCACAAAACTGGAAATTTTTCAATACATTAATATTAACTTCATAATTATTCACAGTTGACGTACATTAAACTACAAATCTCACAAAGCTAGCAGTCACCAAAAGAAACTTATATTAAACGTATTTTCGTGTCTACTATGTAATCTCAAGAAGGAAACTGATATGGCTACAGTAAAATGTTCAGGTGAAGCTCGAAAATGACTTATGAGGATGAGTCCTTATCCGCAGAGTATGGAATCGAGGGGATTGCTAATATAATGCCTTCTTTATTCACAGCGTCTAGAAACAAGAGCAAGAATGTATCCGGATGATCCACATTTTATGAGAAAGTATTGCACTGGTAACTTAAAGTTCCCCTGACGTATGTAACGAGCGAACTTCCGGCTTCGGGAAGCACAGGTTGCGTAAGAACGGGATCCATAATTTCCGACTTTAATGTACGCACAACGGTATAAGGCGCTTTAAAATATTGTAACAGATTACCGAGGCCTCGTAATCGTTGCGTGGCCCGATATTTCTATCGTTTATAAAGTTTAACGACGCCGTGAGGAGCTGGAAAGCGATAAAGAGTTCCAATGCCGTTAACTTGCTCCTGAAGGACGAGTTACTTCTCCTTACGGACGATGCAAAATTAGCCTATGTCGCTCTGCACGGTCCCGTTTTCGTCGGAATTGTGCACCAGGGCCGATGCATGCGTTGCGGTAAATACTGTGAACGATGCATATAAAATGAAAGTAAATTTATCGCTCCTCGTGGCATACTTTTTGCTAAAGAAGATACCCGAATAAATATCATCCTCCGTGTAAGCTGATATTGTAAAGCCTTCATGGAGAATAATAAATAAGAACGTAAAGTGTGCACCTAATCATTAAAGAGTAGCATAGACGACTATATACATACTAAACCACAGTTTAAATTTCGTACTTTTTCTATCATCATTGATGTTGTATTATTATAAACAAAAATTATTTTCTAAATAGTGTTAACTTCCAAAGCGACAATTAGACTGCGGATCTTTATAAAAATTCAAAATTTTAATAATATAATAAGAAGAATAATCTAACGATGGAAAATTATTTTTCCTAGCAAACATGATAAAAAACACACACTCTTATTTATTATTCGAATTGAATAGTTTTGAACTAGAACCAATGTTCAGCTAACTGTCCGTTAAACAGCGTGACCCAGAAATATCCATAAATTTTCAATTGTTAGCAGTAAAACTACGCAACAGTTAAATTGACTTCGAAATTCCCCTATAGAAACTCCAAGAGTGCATCTATTGAGACTTCAATCGATTTCCAATTTAGTTTGCGTATTGCTAAATTAATATCTTTAATCATTTCTCGGAGAAACGTGTGTTGGCATTTTAATAATTGCAAAAAGGAGAAATCAGGAATTAGTCATTTTGACTCGTCTAGCAGTTTTAATGTTTATATCTGAGTATCGGTTCTCTAATACAAGTACCCAGACGCTTCTCCATCTCATTGATAATTTCACGGTGAAGAAAAGACGCCGGGAATTGTTCCTAGCATTTATAAATCCCCGGAGAACCTTTCTTGCACACTGCCGAACGTTACATTGGGACGGTCGTTGCCGATGAAACGTTCCGCAAAAAGCGGCGGAGTCGATCGGTAACCGAAAGCTAGCATCGGCAACAGTGAGGCCATCATATCGCAATATCGAACAGGTAACAGCAGCGGCGAACGGAAACCGGCCGGATACGCGGGACCGTGGGGAGCCGTTAGATCGCCAGTGCCTCTAAATTAGCAACGACCTGGCGGGGAAAGTGAGAGAAGAACCGTCGAAGTAGCGTAATTTCACAATACGAGTGGAGCGAAGCGCGATTGGCCGTACGGCTGCCGCGGCGCGGCACAGCGCGCGCTCGCGCTGCGTCGATATCGAAAAAGTATAAACCAGCGGGTATGCAAATGCATTCTGAAAGTGGCGCGTGTTCGTGGCTTCGGTAACGCGGACGTCCGAGATGACAGCAACTTTTCTCGCGCGATTGTTCCGGCTGGCAGAATGAATAGACGCTTTTCTGAACGGGAGCGTCCATAACTCGTGGCTTTCGTGCGAAAGTAGCATTCAAGGCCGCGCCGCTCGAAACACGTCCCAGCGAATGGACGAGAAAAATAGGAGAGATAAGGGTGGCAAGAGTCCGGATTGCGCGGCACCGGCTTTCGCATGATTTTGCGGAATAGCGCGCATTTAAATCCCTCTTGCTGTATGTAGAACATTTGGTTTAATTAATATAGCCGCGACGATATAAATGAACTGACGTTGAACACAAATTTTGTTATTTAATGGTAGCGTGTTTTAAATATTTGAGTAATTTAATTAGAAGTTAGCATGTTTTTATATTGATCATAAGGCATTTTTTAAATTAGTGATACGAAAAGCTTAGACGACTTGTCAGTAAGTAAATTATAAGACAATGGTACAATTTGTTTGAGGCCAGGAATACTATGAAAAATGTTCAAAGTTTCCAGGTGTAATCCTTTGTGTAATCCTTGGTTAGCCAGAATCAGTACTTCCTATTTAAGCATACCTTGCTCGTAGTACAGACGGATAATCACCAATTCGATGTTTTTAACTAATCAGCTGATGATCACCTGATTGGTGATCATCCATTCGTAACTACGAGTAAGATATTCTTAAATAAGAAGCACTGGTTCTAGCTAACCAGTATCAGTGAGCCCTCAAACTCCCTGATGATGCCAGCTGCAATGCTAGCGAAACGTCCGTAAACAATTCCTAATGGACACGGCTTACACCCGGAAACATTGAACCTTTCCACTCTTAGAATTCAACATCATTGAATCTTTATATATAGTGGACATTATCCACTTTACCGAGTAAGCTAATTCCGTATTGTACGAGTATCCCTAATATCACATCATCTCCCGCGGAACTCGGAACACCATCGACAATTCGATGCCATAATTTCTCATTTTTTGGGACCAATAGGATCCCCCGACGATCCCGGATTCCCGGAATCGTCCATGTCAATAGCGGGCATTAGCATTGTACGGAGCTTCCCCTAAATGAGTTTCATTAGCGTGAAGCAACGTTTCCAGAGGCGTCCTTAATACACCTCCCGTCGGCGTTTTCTAGCTTTTCGTTGTTGGCCGCGTGTTTACTTGGCAGTGTAAGGCGCTCCTCATCACGAGCCTCACCGGTGGTAGTAAAGTGCATCTCGTCGACGATAATTACCCCGTACAGCCTTCGCGTTGCGCGGAGAACGAAACGGTAGGAAAGGAGGGCTGCTCGTATTCAGACACACGTCGCTTCCATATGCCGCCTAACAGTGCACGTTGCTCCCTGACCGTGACTCGGCGCGGGGACCTCCGTTTATTAAATTCATTTATCTTCCATGAAAATCATGCTTGTAACATGCACCTCTCTAATTGGACGCATTAAAAATAATTTTCCGCGAACACACCTTAATATGGGAGCACGCGCGCGTACCTGCCATTTCTGCCCTCGGCCAACCCTTTAGTCAAGTTCCGGCGTCGTACGCGTGTAAATAGATTGGGGATGCTCGCGCCCGCGCGCACGCGCTCACCGGCTAATGTATCCTCCCGGCGCCGTGCCTACGAAAACGGCGTAAAAGCAACGCCGTGTGTATTTAGATACGCAGCTACGTCCGGATGATACATGTTTATGATGGAACGTGTGCTGGCTGCCTGAATGCGTGTAACTAAATACCTGAGGGGTGTTAAGGGGAGCTATGGGGTGGGACCAGGGGGCCGGGTCGAATGGATTATTTGCATAGCAAACAGCACGACGCGGTTCTAAGTGGGAACACGAGCCACGTACGCGACTAATCTCGTTCCTTTGCGTTCCTTAGGCCTTGCCCTAAGAAAGGCATCGCCCGCGCGAGAACGTCGCTATCTGTCGGGATGTCTGGTGTTCCCGCGGGAACCACTACTGAATGATTTTCATCGGGCTATGGCACCGATGTTTCGCAACCACTTTTTGATACTTTCGGATGAGGTCTGTGTAAAGTATGGTACATACTTTTGAGGAAAGTTGGGTTTAGTATAAATAATATGGTATTATCATGGTATAATATATATGATGTAACGAACGTTAATTTTTTAATAATACTTACTTCAATTGTGAAACAGAATATTAACTAAAGGTGGAGACAATTTTTAAGAGAAATGGAAAATGTGTAGATAATTGCAGAAAGTATATAAGCACAAATGAATACAAAATGGAACATTTTGACCCTATTAATGTAACATAATCCAGTAATTTCTGTAGCTAGACTTCTATAAGGTGTAAGTTTATCGTGTCTGTAGCAGTAAATCGGTCAGTATTTGATCAAGAATACATGTTTGTGAGAAATAAAAATATGTCTTGAAAAATACCAGCAAATGGAAAGTTGTGGAATGAATAATTTAGTGATGGATACAAATCACTTGTGAATGTAATCAATTTACTTTTCAATGCAGTTTTCAGCTGCATTAACTGTCATTAATTTCTTGACTCCGTTGCAATAAAAGGTTTTTTTTTATAATTGCTATAGCCAGGGATGTATTAATTCAGAGTTATTTCGTCATTAGTAAAAAATAACACAAGTTGATTGTTGAATATCCTTCTGAAGATGGAAAGTGACGTCACCTCCAGGAAGAACCATTCGCTGCGTTAATTCGACCTAATTAAAGGACAGATTCGGAGAATCGTTCACGCCGAGTGTCAAGGGTGTTTCGCAGGGATCGTGGTTTCTGGCAGTATTGTCCAGCGGTTCGTGAAGTGCCTAACTGTACTGAACTGATGTACCGACGTTAATTAAACCTCGTTGGAGCGTTTCAATTGTGTGACGATACAACTGCCCGAAGATCACAGCTGTCTCTTGTGATGGAATATCATATGTTCAAACTCCTTAGGGTGCCCTTTTGGTCAGAAAGCTAAAAAAAAACGATTCTTCTTTCACTGCCTAAACCTTACAATACACTCCAACAACTTGTATCTTGTTTCTTCCGTTTATCATGTGTTAGAAATCTTTAATCCATCATCACTTTTTTTACATGGTCTATGTAGAACACTCATACTCCTTTATTCTGTTTTCAAAGATGCATTAGACATTTATATAAAAATATGGAAATAGCTGTTAAACTAAATACATTTGTGGAGTGATAAAGACAATGTTGTCAAAAATTACAATAGCGAAATGTATTATAAGTAAACAAGTTCATTACGTTGTAAATAATTTTTCATATACATAATTATTATAGATATTTACACGGTTCTATATTTTATTTACTTCGGGACAGAAAGGTCCCGTGAAATAAGATTTATTTTATATGTAATTGATAACAATTTGAAATACGTGTTTCTGTTGTATAATCGACAGTGTTTTTGGTTCGAGTTCGATAATTGCTAATTCCATTTGTATACTTTATTCCGATGATACTTTTATGTGACACGTTTCGTCAAGCGTACGCTCCAAGTTAGACAGCTCATATACACGTGCTGGCTTGTGTCGCGGCAATTAACGACTCAGAACCCTGTTATTAATTACTGACCGACTTTCATGGTCAAGTACTTTCGACAGGAGATTATGAGGTATCTAGCTATATTTTTTCATAATTTTTTAATCGGACCTCTCCATGTGAAAACTGCAAAATGTAGATTCATTTATATCGTTTGAGATACAAACAACTTTCGAGTAGAACAGAAATTAATTCGAGTATCCTTTGCCAACGAAATTGAATTAACAAAGTTACAGAGCCAACAGCTTCAGAAATAAAAATTAATTTGCGAGTTTATTTTCATGAAATTGTGCAATCAGTGTGTAAAATGGAAGCATAGAAATTCATTGGAAACATATAACGTTTGATTACACTTGTTCCGATTAGATGACCGTCTGGAACCAAATGCTTTAATGTTTTAAATTTTAAAATACGTTTTGCATATTTCAATCGTATGTATGATATGACTTATAATAAAATAATTATGAAAAAAATATATTCAAGTAATAAATTTTATCGAATAAAGAAGGTATTTTTTTTAATCTGTGTTAATATGTATTTATTTGTTTACCAGTCATATAGAATATTAGTTTTTATAGAAATATCATAACTTTCTGAAACATCTTGATTCTGTTAATAATAGCAACGTTTAAAAAATTTAATATTAAGTAAATATTCGTCAAGTAACAAGTAACTGAGGCGTGTAGACACAGCACGAACAATTTTTAATAAAATTCCGATGGTATCTGATACATGTTACGATAAAAAGTTGAATATAAAATAATCAATCTTTCCTTGAAGCTTAATGCTGAAATCTAATGAAATATTTGCATCACTCTGTGCAAAAACATACTTTTCCCGATATATGATACAAATTCAAATAACATCAAATTATTCAATCGTATATTTAAACATTCGTATCTCAACTTCTATTATTTCTTGTCAATAAAGGAACGACGAATGTCCAATGAATTATATTTAATTACAGAAAACAACATCATAATTCTCGGCATATGGCATATCGTACAGTAAATATAATTGACAATATTTACGAATGATATTTTACTACGTATCTCGTATCTCGTACGGTGCAGTACAACACAAAGTTACACAGATTTGTTAATTTAACCGAGAAATTTAATAAAATAGTGCAATGCCAAATTTTGTTTAAAAAAATTTCACAAAATTTGGCATTGTACTATCACAGTATACTCGATGAAATACAATGGCCGGCTTCAAAAAAATTATTACGCAACGTTGTGAAATTTTCCGACCACGTCGGCAAAGGACGAAGCGTACGGGTTAAGTGTAAACAAAAATATCCAACTAGGTTGCATAATTTGCATCATAGGTACAAACAGAATATTTTTAAAAACGTGCAGGGCAGCATGGCAACGAAATTGTAAGTGATAATAGATTCTAATGTATTTATATGAGCGTTTTGACCATTTACGGCAGGATAGTTTTTTTATAATATCAGACGTAACATCGGGTCAGATACTTAAAACAAGTTACCTCACAAAAAAAAACTAATTCAAGTATGTAAATCTGTAACGAGATGAAAAACAAGGTGAGTTTGAAAATGTGTTTAAATACTCAGTTCTTTATACTATATCTTTCGCACTTTCTAATTTTACAATACAGAAATTAAGCTTTCATTAAATTTCTTTTAGACCACTGTAATACCTTCTATGCCTTTTTTATTAGTTACTGAATTAATTGAAGTATTTATAATAAATAATACATTAAGACGCTTTTCGCTTCTAATTAGGTAATCTGCAAAATAACAAACTAAAAACACATGACGAAGAGTAATTATTTAGTCAGAATACAATAAACAAATTTTATGCGTATTATTGAATTTCAAGTTCCATTCTAGTATATATCACGTGGTAATATATAAATGAGTTCTTATTAAGTAACAAGTAAATATACTTATGTATTATCATATAAATATTATTACTATGCAACAAAGTTTTTTATTACAAGTATATACAAACATTGTTACGTTTCTATATACACTGTAAATAAAAATCTTTTGAAATAACAAAAGTTTACATGTTTACTGCAATATGTTACTGCACATAACTCGAAAGGAAGTTAAGGCAACAGCTAATTTCATCGAGTTGTAACATCGGCGATGTCGTGAAAATGTTTGTTGCCTGTCGTTTAGGTTACATTCCGGTAAGAATAAATGAGTGCCCTGATACTTTTGAGCCATAGCGCGTACTGTTTTAACTGTGTTACTGCAATGTATTTCAATAAAGCCCGAGAGAAAGAAAATTCATGCTATTTGCTAATAAGCACAGGAGTCGCAATTTCAGATATTTGAAAACGCGAAAAAAAGGAACTCGCAACATTCAGCACGCGAAATATTTCTAGCTTTTCTAGAAACATGTTGCACCTTATATCCGGGCGTGCAATAATTTCCGGTGTATTGTCTACGTATGCTGTACGCAGTGGTGCTTCCGTTTTTATACACGTCGTTGATATTTGCTTACGACACGTGAACCTTTTAAGCTCTCCTTGTTTATTGATCGGATGGTGTTGCACAGTAGTTCCGTAGTGGAACAATAACCATCGGCCGTGCATGTACGTACATGCTGCCGAATTTCCGGAAGTCTATTCATTTACCATTCTCGTTCCTCGAACAAGAGAACGCATCTGTGTTCTTTCATATTCGTATCCTTCGCAGAATTTTAAATGCCTGCTAAATATTCATTCACCATTCTGACAGTAAGTGAACTTCGAAATGGTTTAGCTGTTACCGGAATTTATTGCTTGAACAGTTCGGATACGAATTCATTGTTTAGACAATTCAAGCAGTACCTAATTCATTTAACTATTCGAATATTATTATTATTCTTATGAGAAATTATCAAATCGTTATTTTCCATTAATCCCATATTCCCTTGTTCATAATATTTGCTAATTGAAAAATCTGTTTTATCATTCTGAGGGTCTTTTATGAATTTCTATTAAACTAATTAACCATCTCCAGTGCTGGAAAACTTTTATCTTTGGTAATTAAGTAATTGCATGCGCATTTTGCATGAAAATTGGGTTAAAAACCGCCATATGACACACACTCGAGAGATAAACAATTTGTATGATATTCAAATGAATGTTTTTTGCGAGTGAAAATCGAGAAAGATTGGTTTTGATAAGAGTAATATTCCCATAGATAGAAATATTCAGTACAGTTCGGTGATCGAATAATCAGTTCGTATTAAAACAATTTGAAATATTTGAATTTTAACAGAATTAATTATAACGAACAACATTATTCAGCGTTGTCTATCTACACGTAATAACAGTAGGAAATATGCTCTTACTCCCAAAAGAAAAAGTGCACAAGGCAATGCCCCCACCGCGCTAAATATAATTCTCTCTAATTTCCTTTCTAGTGAAACGGTGTCTAAAATTCTAAATTTGCATAAAAATCCGCAGTCCGGTAATACGATACGCCATGTAGAGCAGGTTACTGTACGTGCCAGTTCCTACTGCTGACTCACGGAACAATACGCTCGTAAACCTTTACCATTGGGAGACACTCGCAAACTCGGCACTGCCAAGTCAAACCTTGACCATCTTTTTAATTAATTTTCACGTGCGCTTCGCCCTGGGGGAACGATTTCCTCCATCACCAACGACAGTTAATGTCTCCCTTAGATTAGCGAACAGGCTTATAGCTCCTCTTTGGAGAGTAAAACCTTTCGGCTATACTTGTACTCTACAAAATACTTTGCGCAATCAAACGCGGAACTAAAGGTCGTCAGCTTCTAAACAATTTCATTAAACTGTTATGAATCATCTGAACTTTAGATATTTGAATTTCATTTGTGCAATACTCATGAAGCATGAATACATATTGTAAATTTATAATGGAGTGTTCATTTTGTTCAAAGCTTAATAAAGCTTGTTAAATAAAATAGATTGAAAATGGTAACGTACATTTAATAGCAGATTTCTAATTGTTCGTTGGTAGCAAAATAATATTTTATGGATGCACAATTTGCCAATGTTCTGTTTAATCAACTATAAAATACCTATTGTTCTCTATAATTGTATATTGCGTGAAATACAAAAGAGTAGGGAACAATTAATCGTTTCAAAATTAATTTATCAAATAATCGTAAACGAAACGCGTAGCTAAAATCCTTAAACCTGGCACAAACTCACGCGGATTGATTCTCTGTTGATTTGACGCTCTGATTTTCGGTTGATTCCGAGTCATCCATTACCTTTTGACCTTACGCGCCACATAAATTGACAACGAAAGGATTTGTGCAATCCTAACGGGCATAGTCCCAACGCAAACTAGTAGACGCGCAGATCCAGGCCATTGCAACAGAATGCAAAATTCGGGTACAGACTCGACGGTCATCTAATAATATTAGCCAGCGTCGATCGATGAATTAATCTGAAGCTAATCCTCTGATTAAAATCAATTACGGTATCCCAATTGCGGAACCAGCGGCGGCGAGTAGTGGGATGGGCATCGATCGACGGAAGGTGAGGCCGGTTAGGGTAGGGTGCTAAGTTTGGCAGGGTGCGTTCGGGAATGTGAACGGAAGAACGCGCCGGGAACGCGGGAGAAAGGAAAAGGAGCCACGGCTTTTAGGTCGCTTTCATATAACGATACTCGTATCGTAATACACGTACGGTGTATTACAAAGGAGATGATGTCTGGGTTAGCTCAGAGGCAAAACGAATATTTCGCTATTTTTGGTGGCAGTTTTGATTGGTTACATTGATCGGTGATCGTGTTGACGAATAGCATATTAACACTAAACATAAAGACACTTTGTATATACCTACTTCTACCTTAACCAGTCAAACAACTGGTTATGAAATAAAAGTAAACGAGTTAGACGATATATTTTTCTTATTAGGAACAGAAACGGGAAAAACGGTAAAGATTGAAAACCTGGTGAATGGGACAATATAGGAATTGGTATTTACAGATTGATATTTGTTAATTTTATACCAAGTACATTGTTTTATAGTCACGAAAAAAAATTCGGTCTATAGGAGATCAATTTACTGTTCTGTCTTTGATGTAGACACAAAAGTATATGCATAATGAGCATCCCCATTAACCGAGTCACTAATTCTCGTGATCTATATCGTTCTGAGTCCTGGTTTTTCTCAAACTCAGTAACCCCGATTGAATCTCAAATTATATCTACTATAAGGATATATCTTTAGCATTAAATTTTGTAAACATACTCCGAAGAGTTTCTCCTAACCATTTATCTGAATTCTTAGTCGCCCAAGTAAATCGGATAATTAAGATTCTACTGAAACATACTTAATACTATACCTCACAAAAATCATCGTGTATTCGCCTTCATTGTTACACTAGCATATTCGTTATTCATCGTATGTATATTGATATATTCGCATCCACGTATATCGCGATATATGTATCGTGGTGTGAAAGCAGCCTTAGCCTCGATCGTAACCGTCCGTCGCGGACTTGGCGGATTCGGTCGAGTACTTTCGGATTTTAATACTGGACAGACCCGGACGGCGGCCGCACATGCAGAGAAATGCCGGTCGAGGCGGTAAAAGCAGATGGGCACGGAGATATAAACGCAGAAAGACCGAGAGCGAGATCAAGAGGAGGCGGGAGACAGCAGATAGGGCCATCCTGACACGGCACCCGTTTGCGCTCGTCGCACGGTATTTAGAGCTTTAATGCGAGCAGACTGAAATGCAGACCGGACTCGTGTATCCGGGGTCGATGGAGTGAGCGGGGTAATGAATAGGGTGTTAGTGAAACACGATGTAACTGCTAACGTTAAAGCGGCCACGCAACTGTATTACGCATGGATATCCTGGCTAAAGGACGGCCACGTTTCACTGCATTTGTATTGTAACGGTGACGTCAACACGTCCCGTTTGATAACTGCTTGAAATCCGTCTGGGCCACCGGTCGACCCGATTCATTTTCTTGGGTCTCCGAGGGTATAGGTTGCGGTGAGAAGAGAGTTTTGCCTGTGTAATTGAAGTTTTACTCAATGATACCTGTTTGATGGTTGTTCTATAATCAGTGGTTAGTCACTGAAGATTTTTAAATGTATTTAAATGGTGATAGACATGAGTAACAGCTAAAGATTTTTTAATGTGTCTTTTAAGTAGTAATAGAAACTGGAATTGCGAAATGAATATTTTTTATACTTGTAGCCAGGAATTAAGTTGGAATTCATTGGGTATTGCGTTGTCAAAATTGTTTTGAAAATGGTTTCTGTAATACCTGAATAAAGATACAGGAATCTGTCTAATAAAATTGAAGCTTGTTACTGTTCCTTGTCACTTAGTATATTGTATTGCATTAGGTATACAAAGTCCCTTTCTATTTTCTATCAAATGATAGACACTACGTATTTATAATAATGAAAAAAATCCTAAAATCTAGTACAGCTTACGACTGGGATTTATGGATATTTGACTCGTGATACGCCAATGTGCGTTAGTTAATTAATAATCTGGAGCTGACTGAAGATAGGCGTAACGCAATAAATCGATAGATGCATATAAGTATCCAGTCAAACTCGAGTAAATATAATAAATTTAATTATAGTCTGTTCGAAGTATATACTGCGTGCATTTAAACGATAAATAATTCAATGTTCCTTGTTTTTCATGAAATTTGAGATTGTTTGCAGAGACAGAGTAGGTAAATCTCGATGGAAATTTCGTGGATATTACTCTTGGATTTTCAAATATTGGTTCTTAGTAATAAATAATGTTTTGTAGGCCAGATTTGGTCGCATTTGACGTGTAGCTCTCCAAGAATCCCAGTTTATGACGATTCGAGATTACCTGCGCTGGATCGCAACAACACCTACATATAGACGGGGCTTCATTTTTCAGTTATAAACAGTTTTATGAACTGCAAAACAACCGTCCTATATTGGACCGCATCGGTTGACCTGATTTTCTGACATTCGGATTTCCAGATCTATTAATTTGAATTTTCGCGTTTATTTAACAGCACTTTATGCTGCTTTCTTTCATTTTTGTATACATTAATGTAGACATTTAAACCAATATACGTGTAAAAAGAGTATTAGACTGTATAAGACTATTTGTAATCTTAAATGCTAACCCCTTGGCTTATGATTTATTTTTGAACTGTGAACAATCTAACTACTTTGTTATTAATTATTCTATGTCAACGTGTGCTCTAAAGTATAATCATTGATAACGGAGGAATAGTATGCAATATTTATGTTTGTTAAATTCTGTTTGAAATCTTCACCACAAGTCTGACACGATATTATAGGGCAGGGGGTTAATAAAACTAACATCTACGATAATTAGATCTTACATTTAATTTCTTAACAGAAAAAATTCTAAAAAATTGTTGTCCGAATAATTAATGTATAAAAAATATTTGCCAAGTTTCTTAAACAGTACAAAATATGGTATGTTTTAAATTTAAATTTCCGTTTCAGCGTTTAAAAAGACTGCATAAATTCCATGTAAACATAAAACTGATTTGAATTCAGTGTTCCGTTCAAGTTCTCGTTTTTAATAACGTTTGCAATAAATCGAGCTATAAAATTTAAGCCGGTTCATTTAATGGATCTCTTTACAAACAGTACACCGTATCTTACATGTAATCTTGCCAAGTAGGTAATAAAATAGTTACAGACTTGTATTCACGTGCCAAGTGGTCACTCTTACAGCATGTAACTATAATACAAACTTCGGTAGAATAAAGCGAGTTCAAACCCGAAAGTAACTGTTCTTTTTATTATTTTCCAACGTGAAATTTGTCTTCGAAGTTTGACTCGCTCGCTACGTTACCGATACAGTATACCTAAACAACAAAGTGAACAGATGTTGCATAGTGAATTCTTAATAAAGGCATTCGACATGATTGCATACGTTTAATCGTTTCGATCATGCGATCCTTTGTTCCGGTGAAAATTGAAGGAACTTTTTTTCTTTGTGTTCCGCGCAACCTTGTTTCCCTCTAGTTATTATTTATCAAGGCATATTTCAGGTATGCCTCGAGCATATATGATTTTTGTACGTGCTGGAAAGGGTTTGGCCGTGCACGCATGTGTTGTATGTAGCGAGAACAACACATTGCTCTTGTCTTATCGCGTATGCACGATGCCTGGTCTCTGTGGTGCAGTGGTTCTCAACAAAGTCAGCATAAATTATTCAACAATTGGAGCAGGGCAATGAGCTTATACAGGCTAGTTCACTTGAAATCTCTAAATCCAGCAGGAAAGATTACACTGACGCGACCAAGCAACGGATATAATTGCAGAACTGCACGGGCAATGATTTTGCGTGCAACAATGTCCATTCATATGTATAAAAGGATCTATAACAAACAATTATGTTCACCTAATACAAAAAGTAATTTGTTTTCGATAAATTTTTCGATTAAATGACGCCGTAGAACAAGCATTCCAGTTAACAAAATAAGGAATATCATAATCATTGTATATAAATTTAAATCGTAAATATAAAATGCATTTTATAGATAATATTTTCATATGAACCTCCATTTTCAGAAAAGTACAATCTCTAACAATTAGTAATTTGTATTCATTTAGAATTTTTAATTAATATTTCTGATTAATATTTGTTGTTTATATTTGATACGCACATACACAGTGGCAGGTTAATATTATTTATTTCTGTAAATTTTACTATTATTTATCGATGCACATCAAATTCTTATGTATAATTACTAGCATTATATTTTTGACATAAAGATTAATGTAAACAAATATAAACAGCAGTCATTAGATTCACGTGGTTCTCAGCGCGAAAGTTCTAAACGTTTCCTTAACCTCAATGTGAAAGGAATGACTTGAATAAATTGCGGTTCACAAAAGTTTCTAGAGATATTGCTGCTCTAAATTCAAGCTGCTAAGTTTCAGTGGAAATTTAAATTATACTTCCCTTATTCTGGATTTGCTATTACAGGAACGAAATTGGTAAACATGCTGTTATCTATCGTCTTCTATGTTCAAATGGATAATCTAAGTTGTCCAATCTTTTTCTTCACCCCTATCCCTTGGTGGACAACACATTTTTCATTTAGAGCATAATTTACACCGAATGCAGTTGTGTCACCCTTAATAATTGATTCCATATCTGGTGTACTCCCAACAGTCGATTATCATTAATATGGATTTATAGAACAATACAGGATCCAGTAAATCGGTTGAACTATGAACACTCTTACACCCAACATTTAGGAAAATATTCGGATAACACATGGTGTGGATACGTCCCGAGTACAATGTCATAAAGCCGTGGCTTCGAATGGGTAACATCACGTCTGGATCTAATGGTGCTCATGAACCACTGTGGAGAATGCATGCAATCAGGTTCTTGAGTTTTATTGCAAACAATATAACTGTTAATTTAGCTAGTACCCCAATAATTTGAGTTTTTCTCTACCAGAACTACTAATTTATTCTTGGAGCATTTAGTCATCGTTTTGGTAATATATCAATAGCATCTTTGGTAATATATTACGTATTAAGTAATTTATTAATAAAAAATATCGCGAACAATGAAACCATTTTAATAATTCCATAGTCACGGGTTCACTAAATATTTAAAATCTACCTTATAATTTAATTGGTAAAAACGAAATGACACTTACAACAATTATAAACAATTTATTACAAACATAAAACTAAAAATAAAAATTCCAATATTTTCGTTATACACTGTAAACATATACAACGTACATTTCTTCAAATTTAATTCATCTCAAAAACATAGCATACATTTCTCAATCACTGCATACGTAACAAAGATTCATTAAGAACTGACGATCTCCAATTAAAAACCTTCGCACGCACATAACCAAGTAAATCAGATCTCACTCAAGTCCCCAGACCCAGCGCGCTGTAACCCACTATCGAGACGCATAACACCGCAGCGAAATTATACAAGAGATTTACACGCGGGGCGAACGCAATAGAGACGGCTGTAACTCGACGAAATTATGAAACTTCTGAATCTCCCAGAGCACGCTCGCTCGCCCGCGCGCGCGCATGCGTGCATCGCCCTATTCCCCGCAGGAATATATGATAAACACTGGAAGTGCAGAATCTAGTTAAATCCGAAAAAGTTCTCCTGCCGACGGGAAGTTCGTCGGTACAAGGAAAAGGGCATTTAACGAGTGAACACGGAGAACGTTGAACAATGACGATAGCTTGTCAGGCGCCGCGCCGCACTGCGCGGGACCGCGCGGGGTCTTGCCCTCCTCTCTGGAGATAGGAGGAGGGAAAACGAGGAAAATGGAGAACGACTTTTCGAGCGCGGACCCTAGGTACAGGAAAAATTTGTCGTGGTTTCTCCTGCGCTGGCGTAAAAAGCTATGATAATAGAAGCGTAAAGAGGGTCCGGGGTTATTTCATAATTACAGACTGTACTTAGACGAGCGTGCATTACGCCCGTGCTCCCCTTTTTCTCTCTAGCCCGTAGGTGCATATATTCGTATTACGGAATTAAGGACAGAAGCTTGTTCGTAGCCACGCGAAATCCAGGGAGCGGGAGCACTTTCTTCTATTCTTTTGCGGTGGCCTACGTTCTTTTTCGACGACACCGTGGCGCCCATTAGCGGGTTATGGGATTTTTTCTTAATTAAACATACAACGGGTCATGCAACCTTATCCCGTGCTCCTTTACCGGCACCCTCTTCGTTGTTTCCTGAAACCGCCTCCTCCTCCTCCTGCTCCGGCCCACACTCTTCCCACCCTTTGTTTTTCACCCGTTTAATCCGCCACGATCTTGGCCGGCCAACAGAAAAACTTTCCTTTCAGAGAACTATATTAATTAGCGGCCGACGACTAACGAACATCTTTCGCTCGCTGGCACACGGTGAATGATTTTTTCCTTCCGTTTTTTCTTTGAAATTAGATGTAACCTGAATCATTTTCTTTGGTGCAAAAAAAGGCGGTCTTTGAGAAGGGCTTTGAATAAAGGATTAAAGAATATTGAATAATACCCTTGTGTTTTCGTTGTTGCGGATGTAAGATTAACGGGTTTGAGATAGATTGAAGGTAAAAATCTATGGATGAATTGTTGAGGGATATATAGTGTATGTTATTTGAAATGGTAACGTCTGTGCGCGCGAAATTTGTGGTTCAGTTACAAGATTTACGTCGTAGCGGAAGTTTGTTCTGGATTTTCAATTTGACTTTGTAATATAGAATCACTCTTCTTCGGTTGTGCTAATAATTACGTAGAGTTGCACAATTGTACCTCTGTGCATGGAGCGCGAAGAGTTTAAGGCTTCATTTAGATCAAATAAGCTAACTAAACTTTCTTGCAGTTCGATGTTTTCACTGTACCCATTCAAAATTCATAGCTATTTTAGTTCATACGCGTATGTTAATGTTGTGAATATTAGTTAGAGTTAATGTTGTTAACATTGTGCTGATTAAAATTTTCCAGTCGAAGAATTTCTGTTTGTTGTTTACACATATATTATGTATTTGTTATAATAACACAGTCCCGTTAACGTAAGCTATATTAATTAATTCGAGGCCAAAGTGTTTTTAAAAGATGTAGTTTAGTGAATTCATAGTCTGGATTTTCGTACAGTATTCCTAAAATTGCATGGTATTATAAAATGAAGAAGCAAATAAATAGAAAAGACCATTGAACGAACAAAATAACGCTAAAAATATAAAAACGAGATTGAATAAAAAAAACCAAAGAAAAGTAAAATAAGATAATACATCAAAATGGATTGTACATAATTCAATAACATAACATCGTCTAAAGACGTCCATAAAAAGTGACACAAGTAAAATAAACGATATAAATGCTAATGTATTTAATAGGCTATTTTAACACATTCACTGCCATCATTTGTTTAACAATCTTTTCAATCGAATTATTCTAATAAATCCAAAAAGCCTTCTACATAAGACATTGAAACAATAAATCTAAAAACAGTTATCGAGTTCTTAAATATAATTCCATGTCTTATATCTTTAAATAATAATCTCTATAGCATTATTTTAATTTTCTTTATATAAAGTACAGCATTGTGATCCTTACAAATATATGACGTTCATAGCAAACATGTTAACAGGTTGACTGCCACTGGCTCCGATCAGTGTACTCTCTTAATATTAAAAAAATAATAAATTACTCTTAAAATTAAATAAAGGTACAAAGTATTCTACTGCCATATTTTTTTAAACAAAAAATATTCGAAAGAACAATGTCGGCGCCCCAGTTAGTAAATTACTTAATGTTGTTAATATTGACTCCGGTCGTGTAGGGACAAATACAGCGACCATTAAGGTGTTAATAAAACGTGAGAAACTTATGAGACAAGGTAATGCAAACAATAAGTAATTACTCATGACCGGGTCAGCCGACAGGGCGTAATGTATGGAGACAAGCGTTACCTTCATGCCTATGGATCACGTCAAACGTCACCGCATGTCATGAACGAGTTCCTCTAACGGTGTAGTCGATCTCTCAAGTTCCGTGATTTGATGTATGCGAGCTCCTCTCCCGGTCTCCCTTCGCTGTCTCGTTCCCTTTCCACGCATAATCTCTCACCGTGCTCGATGACGTTTGCACCGAGGTTCTGTGCCATCGTTGACGTGGGTCATGGTATATAAGCATTCCCATAAGCGATAGTATTGTGTGCATTGAGTCGCGAGTAAGTGAATACGCAATGATGTCAATGCATACACGTGTTCACTCGTATGCTAACATCTTCCTTGCCTGTACACACTGTGTATATAGGTTTCGTGGGCTCTATGGCCACGAAATAGCTAGGGCACAATACTATCTACTTTCCGCGATGATTCCCCTCCATCACTTTTCCTGCCTTTGTTCTTTTGATTCTTGCACTTTAATGTTTAGGAAATAATTCGTGCACGAAATGTGATTACCTGTAAAGGGAATTTAGAAAGTCGCTTGCTTGTTTGTAAATTTATTATTATATTTACTGATACGTTTAAATACAAATACAATGATAATAACTAAATTGTAATGTGAAGTTTTTAAGACATAATGATGCCTAATTTCACTATTTCTGAACAAGTGTCTCTTTAAATCAGTTAGACGTAACATAAATTGGCTCTAAATGATTGTTACGTGTTTGTTATTTAACTCTATGCAAGCCTGAGGTCCTTACATATGTTTTATCATTTTTTTAATTAATTTCATTCTTATTTGATTTCGTGTATAAATGACGGTCAAATAAATTGCAATTGCAGTAATCATAATTGTTTCTCAAGAAGATAGCTCTGCTTTTGGAAAACTGTTAGGTCTATATGACAAAAGTAATATAATGCTTTATAAAATAACCATACTCTTTTATGATCTTTTTCGACGAGTACGAAAATTATCTTGCTTATTTTTCACTTTACCTCTATTTTTCCAAAAAATATAAAAGACATACAAATTTTCATTGAAAACATGCCAAAACGAACAGTTGCTATAACTGCTAGAAACACACAAACAAAATCTTCCATTAGTCTAAACTTGTTATTTCTCATTATTTTTATCTAGACAAGATTGTATGACCTTCAAATATAGTAATATAAAATAAAATCGTGAAATCTTTCGCGTATTTGGATTTCTCTTGATCGGATATCATTTGATGCTAGATCCTTTTTGGTTCTTTCGCGCAATTTACCAGCTTCCGTCGCCTCCTCGCACCATTTGCTACCTAGGTGGCACGGCGATCAGGGGTAGACCAATACTCATATTAAATCGAATACCAACACTCATTAAACTCGCACCTTTCGCTTGTCGCCACCGCACCCGCTCGATCGATCGACCACCAGAGAGGTTAAAGAGGTTCAAGTACGCTTCGAAAATCGATGCCACCTAGGGCGCTAGAGGCTATACTGGTATGAAACGCTTTGCCTATTAGGCGAGCCGATATCAGGGATTTTATCTAGAAATTGAAATCAAGCGTCATGAAAGGCAAAACTGGCTTATGAATGGAATCGTTAATCAGACCCAATGCGATTATGCCCTTTCGGAACGGCTGATATCGATGGAACAGGCGATACTCGTAATTAGTCTAGCTTTCCGTTGATAGAACGCGGAACGATACCCGCGTTCAAAACAATTGCATATTCCGTAGAAACTTCGAACTAACTAACAAACAATTTTATTAATATCGCATGTATCACAATAATTCGATTTTTACACAAACTAAAGGAAAATCGTGAAAATTACAGATTATGTTAAAATAATAAATAATAAATAACAAGTAATAATGTGTCATCATTAAAAATTTCTTCAATAATTCCTGAAGCTTATTATTCGAATATTTATTTTCACGAAATTTCAGATTGCTAATTAGCTAACCATTAAATGTAAATTTGGAGATACTAGCGTATTTAACGGCGTTCTCCGGCATGTTTTAACGTTGTTGGTTCTAATGTATTGCTTTGATCATTTCACGGTATTAAACGCACTATAACTTGACCGCTAATTTAATTATTCCCTTTGTAGTAGCGAGCATTAATTAACTGACAAATTTATCTCTAATCGTGGCACGATATACAGAGTGTAACTCTGTTTACAAATTTGTGATATAGAGTGCGAAACGTGTACACACGAACAGACCTCCGGTAATGCAATTCTCTAAACGCTATCCCACAGGGCTCGAAATAGATACGTAGCTGCTCGGGTAAGTTGCCACAGGTGGAAAATTCGAATTGTTTTCTTGGCCATAACGGCCAGTGGAACTTCTCATAAAAGTTTCATCGCTGGAATCGGATAACCGACCAACTAATAGTTCCATCATTGTCGTAAAAGTAAACGTACTTTTTCATTTTTTGAAATTTATCGCTTTAGCCGGACGAAGAATACTCATACTCTTACGGCGAGGGACATGATCGTTTCTATTGATAGAATAACAGTCAGAGACCGATCAAAAATTTTCTATATTAAAGTTTTACAATACCCTTTTCAATGATAATGTCGCCACGGAGATCATTGCTCTAGAGTGTTTTAAACTTCTTGTCTAAAATAGATGATTCAATAAATCTCTCAAGGTGAAACGAAAGTTTTAAAAATTTCGTTGTTGTATAACATGAACGAGGAATATATTTTTAAAGATCATTTTTAGTTCATTTTATCAATAATTACATCGAAATATTTTCTTTGTAAGTTAATTTTGGTTTTTATTTAGTAGAGATATATAAATTCCGGTGTAAATTTCAAAATATATAATAAATAAGTATATTATATACTATCTATTATAGAATATTATATTGTACATGTATATTCAATATATTATAAATAATAAGTGTAATAGTATTATATTATTTTAATAGAAAGTGTGAGTTAATATGTAAAAATTATTTATGAAAATGATAAAACTCATTTATATTTGTCAGCTAAGTTATGCTTTCATGTTTCACACAGTTTCAATTTCATGTCACCAGATACTTCACTATATTTTCTTACTTTTACCTTTGACTTTTAATATATTTATAGAAAAAGAGAACGTGACATTTATTTAAATGGCATACCACGAACAGTAAATTATCGAAGAATATTTTACACCATGTTTGAAGAATGGAGTTATAATTGTAGTAGAAGCTGAAAGCGTAACATAATCGCGGTAGATAATTCTTGGCTTTAAATATGATTCCCTGTACAGATTATAGTACAATTTTAAACTAATTGTGAGACGGAGATAAAGTGAGCGACACAAATCTGATACAAAGTTCCAACTGTCGTCTTATTCGTTCAAAAGTTACCGCGTTCGCTAGTTACCGAGCATTACAGAAAAAAGGAGCTGCGCCCCGGGTTAATGAGAGACACGCAACCTCTCTTCAAGCAGAATTTTCTATCTTATCTCGTGAAAGGAATGAACTTGGCGGTATAATTCGTAAAAACATACCGCGCAAACGGACGAACTCGTTCGCGTGTACTTTCTATAGGAAGATTTTGTGCGTAGACGTTGGAACTTCATTTACATCTGAAAATGAAAAGTAGTGTAGATGAATATTTCTGAAGATCCTGAAATTATGACTGCACGTAATTTTAAAACATTGTGAAACATTTTTAATCGTAATATTAGCAGAGTTTAGTAATGTTTATTAAAATTAAAAAAAAATATTATAGATCTTGTTCATCTCACGTGCTGTGAAAACAATAATAAAATAGATTTTTATTTTAATTTCGTTAGGTTAAATTTTATTTGAAATGAGGTTCAGAAATGATTTTATATAATAAATCGTTTACAATTTTTAATTGTTTTTATCGTAACCGTAATTTGTAAAGGGTAACCGAATTTTGTGTCGAAAACGAATATGTTGTTTCTAAGTAATTTTTTATTTCAGTAGAACCTTGGTTAAGGTTCGTACTGATTCACTCATTTTCTTTTATTGACTACGAACTGCCACAGCGTAACTAATGTCAAACGTAAACTATCCTGGAAGGAAATCAGCTTGCTGATCTGTTTACGCTGTGTTTGAATGTTTATCCTTGAATAATATGTATGCGAGTCTACATGCGTGAGCGCTCGCGAGGAAATCTGTATTTCCGACGCAATTCTCAGAATAAAAGCAGAAGCAATTTCGGGAAACATTAATTCAAATACAATGTAAAATAGAATTATATTTTATTTAATGACTAAATAAAATATCATTTTGAAGGAAATTTACTTTTCTGTAAGAATAAATTAATATGTAATTTCAAAATTACTTCTAAACAAATAAGATGATACGGGTATTTACTACTTAAATGATCAGTTCTAAAATGCTTTTTCTAAATAATGACTAATTCTTTTCCTTAGCTAATAATTAAAATTTATAAAATATAGAATTAAAAAATTTATGTTCAACTATAATAAATAACATTTAAATTTGTGTGAAAAATTCCTAGGTTCACAATATTACGCAACATAATGTATAGTATTTATACTCTCTTAAATATCTGTAAACTTTGTCAACTAAATGCATTTTTATTAAAAATTTTGAATTGATGAAGATGTTACACACATATAAAATAATTTGTTAACATTACTAAACAATTTTATCGCGCTCAAAATTAACAATATCGAAAACAATGGTCAAGGATAATTATTCAGTCTGCAATTCACCCAATTACTATTTAATTGCAATTACTTCGTTAACTTTAATTGATGGAAGCGGACGAAATTTTTAAATATAAAATTAGGTGAAGCATAATGAAACACATATGTGTATAGCAGAGTCTGATAGCGTGTCACGCATAGAGGCGCTTGTTATTCTGTTCTCTCGTTAGATGAATCCATCATCTAGCTTAATATTTCGGTCACGAATATACGAATAAAAATCTTTTTTCAGGTGTTGTCACTCTTTGCCTAAATTGTATATAATTTTACTATTATTCAAGCACTCTCGTTTGCCGTTAATCTGCTTGAACTTCGTAATTAAAGAGTTAATACTAACAATTGTAAGAAAAACAATTTATAAACATACTGATAAATACGTATATTTCAAATAAACGATATTTACAACGTATATGTAGAACGTATGGAATTCGTATAACAGCCATTGTATTCTAAACCATTTAATGAAACAAAACTATAAGGTAAGTCGAAGAGAAATGGCCCACTCAAGAAAAAAATATTATACCATAAATACTATTTACACCCAACAAAACAATATATATTCATAAAAGTAAATTACATATACGAAGAATAATTAAGTAAGCATCTGAGCGACATTCATTATACCATTAACACTAAAACTACCCAGCAATTAAATTGTCTTCTTGAAATACCTCGATAGAAACTCTAAAAATGCGTCTATTACAACTTTAATTGATTTACAATACACAATTTACAATTCAGTGTTGCTAAATCAAACACTTTAATAATTTCTCAAAGAAATATCTGTCACCTTGTTAATAATTGTGAAAAGAAGAAATCAAGGATGGGTCATTTCGACCCGTCTACTAGTTTTAATGTTAAAAATAATTGAAAATATAGGTATTTGATAATTTAAATACAGCCGTGGCATCTCACCCGGAATAATTCTACTGAAACTAATTTACAAGTTAATATCGCCTTGCAGAAGATTTCTTACGTTTCAAAGGCTAAAAGCTGCGATTAGTATCGACTGTCACAAAGATAGGATAATTCCGATCTCGCGTTGATACAGGAAACTATAACGAGTTGTGCCGCGAGGAAAACATACGCGTATAAGTCATACGGAATTTTCGCCGGCTGACGGACGAACGATTTGACTGACGCCGTAGCAATGTGACAATTATCTATGACATAAATTTCATTCCCCGCCAGTGGGATGCATTTATCTCGCAGTAGATGTACCCGAATATGAATCAGGCCGAGCGATTCGGTCGAAACTTGCTGCAAACGGAGCACGAACGAATATTGTTAAGGCGCCGTCCGGTACGAACGGCTGTTCCGAGTTTCCGTTCACGTGTTAACTATGTCGATACGATACGCCCCATCAAAAATGCTTAGTCCGGAGCGCCGTATTTCACGAATGATTGATAAAAGATAAGCCTCTTACGTATGCCGGTGTCTCGGATCATTTTCGCTCGTCAAGAGATACGTGCGATCGGACGCATTTGACACTTGCTACGCGTACATCCCGAATTCGATCAATCTGCGCGCAGATCCGCTGGAAACTTCTGCCTGGTTTAATTAGTCAGTGCAGCGAAGCATAGAAACTTCGCGAACACGAAATATTGAGATTACTTCGAATTTTCGTAATTAATTTGAATGTACGTGTTCATTCTACGCCGCGTTACGAAAAGTTATTCGCTGGTCCTTATTGTTATGTCGCAGAATATACAAATTGCTCTGTAATAATAATAAATACAGGTTAAATACGCGTTCCAGTTCAAGTATACTGAACATACTATAAGAGTCGAGCTTCTAACATGATTAACATGTAATTCTTATAAAAATTGTAACAATAAATTTTATACAATTTCTTCATATATTGACTATAGTATTGAAGTGAAATTATTTATTTCTTAAATTTTACCGGACATTTAACGCTAAAACTACTAGGCGGGTCAAAATTTCTGTATTTTTCAATTATTAAAGAGATAACAGATGCTTCTCTGAAAAATTATTAAAGAAATTGAATTAGCAAACTGAATTATAAATCAATTAAAGCTGAAGTTTCTATAGAGGAATTTCAAAAAGTCAATTTAACTGCTAGGTAATTTTAATGTTGACTTTTCATGCAGACTTAAAGAAACCGTTTCAAATCACCCTGCGCAAAGTTCCAAACATTCTCAAATACGAGCAATCCCCAAATCTAGATTAAAGGACGCGATTTCCAGATCTTCGCGCAACAAAGGGAAATATAGGAAGCAGGAAAAAATAGAAGAATAACGTGACCGGAGCAGGGAAAGCCTGCATAACGCGAACCGGTGAGATTTAATTGCGCGGAAACTCTTACCTTAGCTATTGTTAGATGCAGGTACAGGGCGCGGGGTTGACGCCACGCAACCCTTGCAGTTTCATAGGGGTTTACATGAGCCAACCGAGCAATTAGCATACGACGTTATACGTAGGTAGCGAGGTCAGGTATGAGTGAGAAACAGTGATAGGGTTAAGCTACGTAGGAGGAGAGATCACGAAGGAGGGCATAGTTCCAGACTCGTCGGTACAGGAGAACGTCGAGAAGAGTGGGGAGAGGGTACGCAGCCTGTTTGTTCATTTGTCACGGAATAATCCTTTCGTACACATCGCGTAAAGATGTTGTACATGCGTCTGTCGTTGATGTTACTGGCATTACCTCGTGTCTCCCTCTTTCCAACTCGTCCCCTTCGCCATTATCTCCGCCACCCTCCTTCTCGCCGAGGAACGGATATTAATTCGAAAAATACACAGCTTTGCGCCTTCCCGGAACGCGTCGCGTCATGCATCACGGTATAGGTTAACAAGCGTCTAGCCAGGAATTATCTGTAATAAGATCCTTATTATCGTTTAAGCGTCGCTGTCTTCTTCCTACTCATTCATTATGGGATTATTCCCCCCGTATACGTTACGATAAACGCGAAGAACGACTTTGTGTACACATAGTTCTTTGAAATCTCACCCCTTGCCTCGCCTGCGAGTTACGTTTATCGTAAATTGCGCGGAAACTGGATAAACGTGACACCGGTTCTACGTTTGCGACTTTCTTGAATGTTCGAGACGTTATCGTGAATATACTTTTGAATCGTGAGAAGCTCATGCGACGTGCTTTGGAAGATTATTTTAGGTTTATTTCGTTGGGTGCTGGGATTTTGTGATTTGAGTTTTTAAACTTTTTTTTATGTTTTATATGTATACTACTATTAATTGTATGGATGGATATCACGGGATTGCATTTGGAATAGGATTTATTGTTTTACTGTTTGTTAAATTGTGTATGGTTTGCGTAAGATGGATTTCACTTGATATCATATGGCAAGAGCTTATTAATAGATTATATATAATAAAAAAATGGGAAAATTCGGTAGTGAAATCGGATTCAATCGCATTCTCAAATTATCAAATCACTGTTCTGACATTCGGAATATCCTTTGTATTATTTTCTTTCCATATTATAAAAATCTTCTGAAAATATTTACTTATCTATTACGATAAATAGTTATGTAATTACATTACAATAACAATCCCCTACACTTCAATTTTAAACAATATTTCAAATTACCGTAAGAGAAACGATAAATTTGAATCTCAATTAACCTTTAAAAGGAGCTCTAAACTCATTCAGTATTCTATAAGCGAAATAATAAAACAATCATGAATTGCGGCCACATTAATCGGTGAGTTATGAAGTTCAAATTAAATAAGTCGTAACGCGACGAGGGTGCAATTAAATATTCCGTACACAACGAAGATCAAACCCGGTCGTGTAGGTTTCATTCCAACTTCGCGCCGCTTATACAACGTTGTACTACGTCCAGTTCCGTAGGATTGGTGGCGGTGAAAGGGTTGCAGGAACGAGGGAGTCAGGGGTTGCGTTTCATATTCATTACATCGGTAGCTATTTGTCACAGACTGGTATCACGCTGAAATACTGGCCGAGATAGCCGGGGTCCCCTGTTGCATTGTTAAAATGTCCAGAGAAAAAAAGCTTTCCTTAAGTGAGGGGGTAGACAGGGGGTGAAAAAAATTTCGTATCCCACGCTTATCGGTCATGCGTCTATTACTGCTATTCCCTTACAACTCTTTAGGAACGACGCCCAATTCTCGATTTCTTTCAATTTTTTTCACATTCTTTTCCTATTGTTGCAAGTATTACTTTAATTTGCGAATAATTCAGGTTTTTTCGTATTTCCCATTGCTATCTTTAAGATTACATTTTCCAGACGATTCTTCCAACATTCTTATTCCGCAATTATTCAAATTATGAAAATGCTTTCGTAAATAATTATATAACCGATTCACTCATTTATGCAGATTAACAATAAGAGTTACTTCAAATTTCAAGAAACGTACCCTTCTTTTACGAGAAATTATGAATAAGTCACGTGAATTACTCGACAGTTCCAGTATTAATTCCAAAAAATAACAGAAATTATAATTAAAAGATAAAAAAGATATTAATCATTGTATTATCGAACTCAATACAGTGGCGTCCTGAAGGGTTAACTGGTCAAGAAACGAATTTCCGTGATCGAACGGCTAATAGAAAATAACTATTATTCGGCGATTGTCGAAATACGAAACGGCGCGGTACGCGGTGGGTAGCGTCAGCTCGTTACGCGGGGCGGATTTGCACACACGGATGATCGATAACGGCACGCTTTTGATTTCCGAGACGCAAACGCATTAAACAGCCGAATGATTTCATCCCGCGGTTACGGATCTCGTTCAGCGTATAACGACTCGCGTGGCAATTAATCACCAAAATAAGTGGTAATCGATCGGACTAATTGACGCTCAGATTTATCTTCGCCCCTGTATATTTACTACCCTCGATTGGAAGTTATGTCCCGGGGCCGCGGTAAAAAGTTTCGGGATAATCGGCGGGCCGCGCCGCGTCGTCTGTAATTCCGACAGGAATCGATACGCGTACCGTTCGAGTTCCCCGCGTCGCGTCGCGTCACGACGATTCGATACCACGAAAACGCGTTTCGTTATCCCTTCCCCGGACGCCAAGCCGGTACATAAGAATAACCGATGTTGACACTTTCTCGAGATTAACAAGCTCGATTTATATTCATGCATTCATCAATTATATACGTATCCAGAGCTCACGTGGGTCTAGATATTCCGAAAAGATATTTACATGCACGGAAGAAGGAAAGTATAGACTACGGAGCGGCGCGTATACGCCAAGCGTATTCCTCTGTAACGTATGATTGCCATCCTGTTAGCGAACTTTTATTTCGCCGTTGTATTTGCATACTCCTGTTTACGCCATCGGCGAAGCCAAACTAAACAATTAAGGGGTGAGTGATGAACTTTTTTCATCGTTTCGGACTACCGAGGCGATCCTCGTGACGCGATACGCCGGGGATTACTTCATTTTCATACTTCCCCGTGAATCATGCGAGGATTTAATTATCTTGTAGTAGGTATTGTTTTTAGGATTATTTGATAAGAATATTATTGTAGAATTTTAGTGATGAATATTGTTGATGCTTTTTAGTTTTGTTTCGGGCATATTTTGAATGTACGAGGGATTTTTATAAGGAATTTATAAAAATCGCTACGTTTGGTTTAATGTCTCCTTTATTGACCTACTTGTGATGATTGAGATATTGTGTAGTTGAATGAACTGAAATGTTCATTGGTTGTATGTTTATATGTAATTGCATGAATCCATATACTTTTGCAACAAAATGGTCAATGTTAAAAATTCCTATGCCCTGCCTATGTTTGAATGATTGTAACATAATAACTTACATACATTGTACTTTCAGGTTCCTGTGCCTCGAATTTTTAAATGCTTTCAAAGGTATTAAAAAGAAAAATGTTGAGTGCATAACTATAATACTTCTCATATATTTCAATGTGACGGTAAGAAATTTAAGTTCTTAGAGTAATATAATTTTGAAAGCACATGAAAATCAGATAAACGAATATCAGTTCATGGCCGCTACAAAAATTTTTAAGGAGGACAGTAATATGAAATTTTAGCTTCGCGCGGTTAGGAATGGTTCATGATCCGTTGGTCATTACGAGAAAGCAGATTGTGCGCCTATGCATTTAACCGACAATAATTTTACGTAGATAAGCGCTTGAATTATAAATTGAACGTCTGCTATTTCGCTTCTTAGACAGTTGGGTCTTAGAATTTCAAAAAGTTATTTCTTGCCTTTACTAGAGCTCCTTTCATTGTACTGCCTCGTCTGTCCATTGTTTCATCAAGCACTAATGTTTCATTGGTTTTCTACTTAATTCCTATACCATAAACGATTTCACTGATCTCGGGATTCCCACGTTTGAAATTATTTGACCGCGCCGTAAGGGCGATAATAATTCGTATTCTCGTTAAGTAATTATTTTTCCACGATAAAATCGTCATTAGGAAGGTAGAAAGTTATTTCAACGAAATATATCTAAAACAGTGCCGCAACCCCAGTTGTAAATAAATACAGATTAACAATTTTAATGTTATAATTTAAAACATTACAGAAAAGTAGAAACATTCATATCAAATGCGTCTCTTCAAAGATCCAAAATTTGTTTTTATCAAAGAAGAAATGAATCCAAGCTTTTGAACAGGACAGTATTCGTAAACTTAAAAGATTAAATTATTAAGAAATTATGATAATACCTGTAACGGAGAAAAAAAATTTGAAAAAATTGAATTTCAACGCATCTCAATCGTTTCATCTTGCATAGTAAAATTTTCACTACTTTTTAAATAACCAAACGTTTAAGTCGATACATTACGTGCACTAAAGTAAACGACACCATTGAAATTTTATTTGCATAAAATATACTAATACTCTATTCATATGAACTCATTGGTGGAAACATTGTTCGCGTAAGTGTGCTGTTTATATAGTAAGTGCCCACTAATCTCTGACTACTTATGATTTTTATTCAAATAACCGGAATTCACGTGCTGGATAAGTGGATTCAATTATACACTTATCTCATTCTTCGAATTATAGCGACTTCTATGAGATTTGAAATGTTTTATGAGTAACGGTAATTTAATGGAACCCGGGGAAATAATTTATACCTTGAAATAAGAAATATAACATACTAATCACTTCTATCATTAAACATGATATAAAAATACTATATAATAAGAAGATATAAATTAATAACCTCATACGAAAAACTAGCGCAATACATTTCTTCAAAAAATTCCTCAAACAACAATAAAATAAAATTACTCAATATTATTTATCAATTCAGGATTACTTTTCCTATTACCACTGAAAGTTTAATTAAAAAATCCTTAAGCATCAACCAGTTAACTGTGTTCGACGACTATACACGTCATCTTAAAATCAAAATGATACTAATTCTTTCAACGATAAATTATATTAATTATTCAGATAAACACATAATTCTTCTTCGTTTTGCTTTAGTTTTCCATCAGTATATATTACAGGTGCATATGGCCTGCATTTGACGAGTATGCACTTCATTCTTTGGTTTCATTGCGCACATTACCAGAGATTTTTCAAGTTAAATTCCACAGTTAACAGGTTAATTACTACTTCTCAATAACCATCACTAAGTAATGTGCTAACACATCTCTTTAACTACCCTCATGCGTCTTCCTAACCCTTATCACCGATTCAACATCCACCGAACCACCTCTACGAGTACATCCAACCGCGAGGGTGGGTGAAGAGCGCAACGAGAAGGAAGGAAGAGGTCACGAGGCTGAGGAGGGCGCCGGAGGCTAGGAAGGGAGAGGAAAGAGGGAAAAAATAATTTGAAAAACCACGGACACACGATACACCGGTATCTGCAGGGAACCACGCGCACTATGTCACGCGCCATGGTTTGTGGCGGTGGTAACGGAGTTGCAGGGCGAGAAGAGGTAACCGCGCGAAACGGGGGGAGAGGGGATGGCGCAGCTACTCCGGCGTGGGCGAGCGGGTGTTAAACGCAACATTTTTCAGCAGATAAGTCACGTATGTTTAATTATGCATATTACTGCCTGTGGGGCTGAAAACCAGAACACCGCTGCTACCATCGCCCTCCCACGCTGTCTACCGTGGACCTGCCGAGGCCGTGCCCTCCTCCAGCGACGTGTAAGAGCGGCGAGGGGTGAGAGGTCCAAAACCCGTTCGCTGCTGTATTTTATTTTAATTATTAATTCCTGGTCTGCGTGGCCCATAGCAATTAGGCTGACCTGCAGGAATGCCAAATTCCATGGTGCCCGAAACCCTCGCACCCTGCACCATCCTCTGCCGTTGCTGTCCACTTGCCGCGCCGCGGAATTGCATTACCACGCTCCTCGTAATTTCCTGACTGCTCTTAGCCGGGGCCGATCCACACACGCGCGTGTAGGAAGAAGAGGGAAAATTGTACAATTCCCACTCGTTGGCAATTGAAGCACAATTACGTCGTTGTTCATTAGCATCGAGACGTATTTACGGGTCGGTGTGGATCAACTGAACGTGGAACGCTTTCCGCGAGTTGTCAATGGTGAACGTTTTCTTGCAACCTTGGATAATTTTTGTGTTTGGCTGTAGAAATCTTTCGATAAATGACGCGCTGTTAATGAGGGATCTAGGCGAGTGATTTTGAAATTTGAGACATTGCAATAGTGTAAACCGTGTGGGAAGAGAAATTTTGACGAGTCGTTACTGTATGAGGTCATTATCGCGAGAAGACTTTTCTTAGGTATTATTTTTGTAAAAAGACAGTTTGTTAAATGTTGGGACGATAAATGTAAGATAATTTGAGAGTGAAATTATTAAGTTATAGAAATACTTATTTTACTATAAATTGATCTTGAGAATTAGTCACTCATATATAGCACTACGTAATACTAATATTTATTTATTGTTGATCACGTCAACTTGCATAAGAATTTTAAATAACTTCGATAATGTATGACCGACCATACATTAATGATGGAAATGACACCACAGATTTCTTTCAAAATGAGTATCTACATTCCTATAATCCAATAGAAACCACCTATAAATCGAAACAGAAAAGTTCCCAGAATTTTTACAAGAAATCTTGTTGATAATTCTTCGCACAATGGTCAACAATACCACAGTTAAATCTGAAATCCGAACGACCGGCGACAGATTATTGCTACATTTATTTAACACGCGCGAGTAAAATGAACATTCGGCGTAGCAACAAGTAGATAATAACAAACACACATTTGCATGGTCGATATTAATCGCGTGGCGTTGAATGCGATTTACACGGGAACGAAAATCGCGCGTGGCAGAACGAGTTCGCGTCAACAGGACAGATATAAACCGATTCGAAAAACATTTCGCATCGCTTAACAGCGCTGCGAACCCGCTTCATTATTAAACGGCGCGATCGTTCGCGAACTCCTGATTATCAGATTTGCCGGCTACGCCGTCAGCGGAGCACGAATTTCAACCGGGTAGCGGGCGGCGTGCTCGCGGTATTGTTCGGAATTTTCCTCGCGCTGCTGAAGGGTCGAACTTTTCCGCGGGAAATTTCAGAGAATAGTAATTAGCTTCCTTCGGCGCCGGCTCCTGGTATTCCTTTGCGCGCCAGCCTTAATAACAGGCGCACAGAGGAGAACGCGACGAAAAATAAAATAATAACCAGGCATCCGAGCTTCGTTGGCGTGCCATGCGAACTTTGACGGCAGTCAGTTGTTGTCACTCTCCTTTTAATAATTAATATCATTATGCACGCTTGAACAGTCTGAAGCAAAGCGCGCCACCGTATGTGTTATCTTGGATAGGTGGTTGTTTCTGACTATTTAACAGGGGTCGCACGCTAGTCTAGCTTGATAATGCCGCCACGTACAAGTGCCTGGCTGCGTGTGTATCCCGAACCTACGCGCGCTGCGATAATGAAATAAAAATGGAGCGGAAGCGTTCGCTTTTTAAGCCAACGACCGACGCCGACACCTCGCGTTTTATTTCCCGCGAATAACTGATAACTGTGGGTTTGTAACGAATATTACGTAAAGAAAGTGAACGTATATATGATTGCAAAACGTTTTTCTTTTTTTTTCTAGGAAAGTATGTTTGTAATCATGTGCGAAGAATATGAAATAAATTTTTATGTATTTTCCAGGGGAATATTTTCAATTTTTAGTACGCCTAATGTTGTTTTTATGATTTTGATTTAATATGTATTATTCTTCTCTTCTTACACGATTTGTTTGGTTTAATATGAATTAGAAAATAATTGATTTTCTTGGTGGAGTACTTATTGTATAATTTTAGTTCAATCTCTACTTTTCTAGAGGTATAATATATATTTTTTTTACGCAGAATATGTTTTACGTTTTAAAACAGAATTGGGTGTATGTGTAAGACAAAGTAATATGCAGTATCTTTTAAAAGAGCAATTTGTAGTAATCTGATGTGTAAGAATTGAAACGTTGCTAGAGAGATAAAAGTTAATCTATTAGAATCGTATCAGTAATGAAAAATGCATTTGGAATCGTAACATAACGGGAAAGGGAATAATCCAACACGTAGAATTGAGTAAGAAATTTGGGAAATAATTTATTCATAAAGGCTTCGTTTCACAGGAAATGGAATATGAATGTTCGTTGGATATTGAATGGAACTCGACTAACGCGTCTATTCATCGCTCACCTTTTCCACTTGCTCTAAGCGCGAATGTACGCACAGCAGATAAATTTCTAAAGTCGAGTGTCTTAAAAAGGAAGACTTGTACGAATAAATTTTATTTTATATTTTGGACATATTGTTACGCAATGAATCCATTTTTTCGATTGTAACAAGATTTTTGAAACACTCCGAATATTACAAAATACCAAAAAGTAGTGATAATTTTACAACATTTTTTAAGCTATCTAGAGTACTGTGTTTCAATAGACAATAATTAGATTCTGCTTTTATAAGTTGATTTAGTGTCTCCAATAAAAAATTAAGTACCTTAACCAATGCTTCCATTTTATATTGCATTATATTTAATTAAAATATTTATTAACATATATAATGATGTCAATACTCATTTCACTAATTATTATTACAAAAGGATGCCATTCAATACCATATAACCCCTTTTTCCACAACGTCGAATCAAAACTCCTGATTACAGCTTTACATCGAAATTAATAAATGCGAATATTATCCAGTTCACGTCAATTAAAGAAAAATATATGTTTCCCATTCATGAATATTTCATCCCAACGATAAATCCACTTACGATGAATATACAATTTCTTTTCCCCCCAGGAAATTAGTAACGATCAAGATACTCCTGCGAGTGTAATCATGAAAATAATAAAGTATAAAGCAAAGGGTAAACCTAACGTCACCAGTTCGTTTCCTCCACTTTCTTGTTCTTCTTAACCAGCTATGATGCACGAGACGCCACATACAACACATAAATCCGAAAGCAGAGCAACGTTCATGTTCCCTGAGCCGTGGTTAAGTTTAAAATTACACTGGTTTTAATATTAACCGGGTAAACAACTCGACAATAATGGGTCGCGATACCCTGTTTCGTTGGGGCTGCAATCAGAATTAGCCCGAATTAATAAAATCGTGCCGGTCGCATTTGTATTTCATGAATTGCAGAAAACTTTAACGTTAACACGATTACCCTATTCCTGGCTGGTGCGCAAGCCTACTCGCCATCCCGGTTAAACCTGATTTCCAGGAATCACGAAACCTTCTTTAAGATGCAATAATATAAGGGGGTAGCCAGGTCGTATCAAAGGAATTACAATGGAAGCTCGCCCCGCCACGGTGTTAATTTATACTACGCGTATGACTAACGCGGTGCGTAAGGGGCGCTAGGATGCTAACAATAGGTGGGTATGTGCTGGCGCGAAACGGGCGAAACGCACGCGTCTAATTGTAATTCAAACCCCGCTATCAGCTGATCGGTCTTGGAAGGCACGGTGAGTAATTAAAAATTCAAATAAAATCTTCGATAAGGGAAATGATCAATCACTGGCCATGTTACAGTCGCTGCGACCCGAGCCTGACCCTTCACGCTCCAACACCCCTCCTTCCATTGGCTATAATGTATGCCAACGCAAACGGAAACCGGTGATTCCACCGCATATTCCCCGTTACACAAATAAGGAGAGGCTCGCACATAAAAGACCGGGTTTTACAACGACAGCCGTGCCACTGCCGCGTTCGCTTGATGAGTTAGCAGCCACAGCTTCATTAAGAGCGAATGGATACAGGCGGACATGCTGCTGTTCCCCGTAATTATGCGGTATCTCTTGGTAATTGAGAAAGTTCGTCTACTTCAGGATCTGGGCTGGTTACTTGAAGACGTTTCAACGTTAGTAACATTTGATTTTAAATGTCCCCCATTGCTATCTCGCGAATAGTGTGTCTGGCGATAAGTTGGTTGATCATTGTTTAAACGGTTTCTTGGAGTTCTTCCTCAAATATCGGGACTCTATCAGGATTTTGTTTGACCGTGTGAAACTAATAAGGATAGATTTATGTTACTTTGGTTTATCACGATGAAGTTGCTTCTATCTTATTGGAATTTTCAAATTTGTTACTGATTGTAAGACATTTCAGCGTAAAAGATCGAAAGTAGAAATTGGAGAGGGACGATATGTATTACTGATGTTTCAAGTTGTACGAAGCTTCTCGTAATATATTTCATGTTTCTGTTATCGTAATTATATTTACGTATTATGTATATACAATAATATTAATCTATACATTATTGTCCCTTCTAATAATAATTTATCTTGTTTATGTATTGCCATTATCAGTAATATACTTAAATCAATTAGTAGTAGTTACTTAACGATTTTATCGGAGAATTAGAAATTCCCAACTAATTGCTATTATTTAATTATTCCTCCATTTCGGTTGCCTATGAATTTTGCTACAGCATAAAATATAAAAATGAGTACAGAATATAGACAAATCAGTGTAATGATAGAAACTCAGTTCAATGTGTTTATTGAATTCATTCGATTTTCGCCACCATCACCGAGAATATTAATTATAATAATAGTACACTAATGCAATACACGTTGTTTGAACATAAATGTCAGATTACCGTTTCAAAAATCACGGCACCTGACGGAATCGCGCCATGTTTGCGGAACGCGTGTTCCACGCGTAACACGTAAAAACTGAAGGCATTGACAGGTAGGGGAAGAGGGCAGAAGAAAGACAAGTTATTTCATTCACGGATTTCCCATAAAATCAGGATAACCAGAGGTTGGTGTCGTGCATTTAATAATGCAGAGCACCGGATGTTCCTAGCTCGGCATCGAATTGCTGAGTGAGACAGGATAAACAGAGAGAGAGACAGGAGAAGGTGAAAACGGTGGTGGAAGAGACGAAGAGAGGGGGTAGCGAGAGATAGAAAGAGAGAGAGAGGAAGATCTGTGAAGCGAAAGCGGTTTGCTGCTGGGGGTGGTAACGGGAGAGGCTGGGTTAAATATTTCACAACGCATTTCCGCCGCTGCACTCCAGGGGGTGGTTAGGGTGGAACCAAAGGGTGGGACGGGAGGAGAAGAAAAAAATGTACTACAATTTCGTGTGACACATTCACTAGTCGAATATAGATTTTCGAATGTACCAAAGTGTCTTCTCAATGAAATCATGTTTCATAATTGACCCTTTGTTTAATTTCTTGATTTCTCCTTTGCTGCTAATTTCATGGAAACAATGTTGTTTTTAATAAGTTGCTTAATGTTTACTTAATAATTGGAAGAAGAAGAAATTCTACGTTTATTACTACATTTTGTTTTCATGGTTGAATATTGATACTTTATTGAGAATTAAAGGAGAAAAATGATATACATTTATTGAACTCGATTTCAAATGTTTGTTATAATTTATGAATTATAGTAATTCGTGAACTTTGATATTTTAGGTCTTATTGAAATAGGGTCTGTGACTATAGAGAAAATATCGATGTAACGTTGTTAAAGCTGCGGGACAATAGAATAGGAGATTTTATTGGTATTTATATGATAGTGGAGGACAATGTTGGAAAAATGTTCATCGTTTCAAAGTTACTTATACTTTCTCATTGTACCCTTCTGTTCTGTTATAGATTTACGTTCTGTATGATATCCCTCATAAAACTCCGCGTATGTTTATATTAATGGTACCTTTGATTAAATTTCGCCATTCCTGCAGTCGAGGTACAACTTTCTGGCGTTATACAACCGCCACTCTATTCCATTGTAGATTACAAATGTTTTGTTTACTTTACACCTGACTATTCTCTGCCCGACTGACCAAAAAGATTAAATTTTCTTTCATCAGAAAATATTACATTTTCTCACCATGTTTAATCTTTAGAAACAAAATGGAAGTCGATCGGTCTTACAAATTTACTTATTGCATCCATGCTCCTCCAATGATTCGGTACAAACCTATTTTTACATTCATCGATTATCACCGTTATTTCAACAACAAAAAATCAGCATCTCAATACTTATTAAAAATAAGATAATAAAAGTCACAATCTAAAAAATTAAACAACTGTACCATTGTTAATATCACAATCAATGAAAGAATATTATTACAAATTTGATTACATATAACTTAATATTTCACCGATCTTATAACAGAAACGGCGAAATAAAGTGAAGAATATAGGAATATAAAAAGACAATCAATCTTCCGTTCTCATTTCGTAACAATGGCACGTAAAAGGGTAAACGTTTTATGGTCCTAAATCGTAGGTGGTGGAAAATGCAATAAACGCATGAAGAGGTCGATCTGAAAAAATGAGAATGTTTTCGAATGCATATACGTTAGACGTAAATAAATCAGCTTGTGTATACTCTAGGACTCGCGACCCTCCTGATCAGTGATCACCGCGCGACCATTAATGTAATACCCCTCAACCTTACCAACGGTTAGATGGATCGTGTCGGGGGTGCTTTGTTGCGCTATGGCTCGTAATAAACGTGATCCGTTAGCCGGCAGTTGTTCACGTGCACGAATAACTTTATTTATCTCGTCGCAAAGCTATTACAGACTCATCGCCGACACTTTATATACCTGAGCTATACCCCGGTGCAGTATCCGCCTGAATAGTACAGACCGACAAAAAGGATCACCGTGATAACTCGATTCTTTGCTTTATCCCCGTCGAACGCAGATATCTTTTACGATGTATCCGGCTTTCTTGCTAAACCAAGTGTGCTCCGCTCATTTCATATAGAGCGCACCATAAATTACGTGATTTAGAACGTTTTTACGTGTCCTGATCGGTTTTAATGTCCCCGGTGACTTTCCGCCCGATATATTTGTCTGCCGTCTTTACGCCCGTTTAAAGTATACAGAGCAATTTTTTTAATCGTTTCAGTATCTTCCAAGTGGCATTAACTTCTTTCATATCTGAATTCTATTCGGTTCAATTAACACTAAACTTACCACCACCGGTCAAATGACCGGATTTAAAATTTGATTTAAAATTCTGCGTTCTCTTTTGTCCGTTTAATTTTATATCAATTCATATATTGTCCGGTCAATTTTTCAATTTTTGTCTTTCCTTTTGTTGTTGTTGCCACTGAGAAAAATGTATCGTTTAAGCTGTTTACCTTAATTTTATAACCAGTTATTTAACCGGTTACGGTAAGAATAGGTTCTGTAAAATATAGTTTAATGTTAAATATATTTGGATGGTATTTTATGGGTTTACCAAGTATGTGTAAAATGAAACTGTGCAAAAATGTGCCATGGAAATTTTTTCAATTGAGTTTGCAAGGTAGGTGTCTGCTCTATCGTATGCTGCAGCTATATTTTCTCCTCGGCACTCAGTTTTAAGGACAAATTGAAAAATATCCGTAAAAATCGGTGTTTTTCCTGGGCCATTTTGTCCTTCAGGGTTATTTCAACATGTTTAAATATAATGTCACTAAAATTTACATCATGGTGTTCAGAAAGGTCCATATAATAACACTGTGCCAGAAAGATTCGAAAAGGGTTCATAATTAAGAGTCAACAGATCTTTAGAGTTTAAAAACTGAGTTCTTCAAAATTTTCTCAAAAACTCTGATGGATAGAGAAAAACGAATTGCATATTCGAATACAGCACAAGAAATACTATTGAGATCACCCATGAAACCTTCCGTAGCAAAAAAATGAAAGCTAAATTTTGTACACCAGCGTTATAAAATAGTCCTACCGAGAGTAGTTATTAAAGAAATCACAAGACAAGTGATTAATTGATCAAATACTTCCAAGAAACGGTGTAACTTCACATAAGGAATCATCCCCATTTCGGCTGTGCCACAATATTCTTCAGCTCTTGCGCGCATTTCCATGCACACCTATCCCATTTGCAAGTCTCATAAGTTTCGTGCGTTTCCTGCGCGCAATGCTGATGCATATTACAAAACTGTTCGGCTTATAAAGCACACCGCCCTCACGAATCGTAACGTAATAAAATACCGCGCACCCTACAGCATTTAATTTAAACTTATCGAATTCACGGTTGATCATAAAAGCGAAAATTCATCATACGCGAAAATTATATTTCATTGTTCCCGTAAATTACGCTTCATCCCGGCACGTGCGCGCTACATTTATTGGGATCCGTGTTTGTTTCCATCTCTGGTTATCGGCTCCCTGCGAATTTGCTTAAATAAACAAACGTCCCGTGACTTTTAATATGGAATAACTAATTTCCGCGCAGCCGAATCGCGGCACGGCTTGCCAACGCGACTGGAGAGCGCGAATCGAACGGTTCCCCCCGCGGAATTATACGTCCCCGTGTTTCGAGTTTTCATTTAACCCGGGAATAAACGGTCGTCAATGACAAATCAGTAATTACCGTTGTGCCGAGCAAAGAAACATTTATCCCGGTTGGGACGCGTCGCCGTCCGCTCCCCGCGTTTTATTATGATTGGCCGAAAGCGACAACGACGCGGAACATTATTCAAATTACCAACCGTATAAAATATTGCGCGCGGACGTATACGGCGCGGCTCGCGCGTAACGGACGGTAAAACCGAAATCAATTCTTTTTTCCTTTCCATTTCGACCGGTTTCGAAATACGGCTGATACGATTGAACGATGGTACTTCTCCTTTTTTTCTTTGTCTCTCTCTCTTTCTCTTTCTTTCCGAGATACGACAATAGTCAGATGCCGGCGATCGATAAATCCCTAGAAACGAAGAGGTTGGTCATATGAGAAATCTGGAAATCCACTTTGTTATTTATGCCCGCGCTCGCTCGCTCGCCAAGATGCAGGGATACTTGTGCATGTGGAACAAGATTATCATTTTTCCTCGGTGAATCCCGACGAGGCTACTATTACTTTCGGAGTTCTTTTCGTGTGTACCGCCCACTTCGACCTCGTTCCACCCCGGGAAACGGGGAAGAACCGGAATTTTTTTTAAGAGCTAAGTGCCCGGCTGGCTCGACCGCGATTTACATATCGAGATAACGATAAGTTGACAACGAATCGTACGAGTTTACGTTTGTTTCGTAGCGCTTCGGTGTAACGTGGCTCACAGAGGGAGCCGTTATTCATAAGGATAAATCACCGAGCGGTCGTGTAAAAAGCATTTTTCGGTACGATTGTACGAGCTGATCGCTATTTACACGCATTCGGGATTTCTCCTGTCCCCTGTATCGAAGTGTGCTGCTTCTATATTTCACTAGATATTTTGACAGAATTGCCATGAATAATTACTGTGCTCGTGTGATGCTAGGCTTTTCAAACATGCAATGATTTTGCGGCGAATAGAGTGCTGCTTGGAAAAATAAATGTTGCGCCGGATATGATTTTTTATTGCTGTAATAAAATGGTATTTAATTGTGATTAATAGTATTATTACTAAGATAACTATTATCATTAAATTTTTCATAACGAAGAGAGATTAAAGGTACCGATTTGTTAGAGCATTACTTTGAACAATATTAATGATCACCTGCTACACAAATGTTCGCGGCCGTAACAATGAATAATTTCACAATAATGTACGAATTTCGATGGAAAGAAATTATAAATGGCAATAGGAAACCAATTGATCACAAGAGATTTAACTTGCAGTAAAACATGATTTTGTAAAGGCAGATATGCTAACATTATTTTTTCCTAGGAAATTTATGATTGGCTTAAGGCTGAGTGGAATCTTGTCATAAACCAGATACACTCCCAGGCAGAAATCGGTTACTGCCAAGCATGTCCAAACTAAGCTGCGGAGCTTAGAGCCCTTCCCTCACTCTTTTCCGAATCCACTGTATTGCGATGCACACTGCTGCGCGTCGAACGGTGTACCCTGAATGAGAGCATCCTTAGAGAATTCAGTTCGATAAATAAACCGTTCAAAACAAGCAAAAATAGACATCGTTTATTTCAGATTAATTCAGTAAATTAAAAAAATTGAGATTTTGAATCACAGAATAAACATTATTAACAAATCATTACAACGATTTTTTTTGCGCGATTCGATATTGCTATCCATACTTACATAAGTTTATGACATATAAATATTTAAAAAATTCGTTGCAAATTTGTAATAGGAATAATAAAGAATAATAAAGAAATTCTTTTATGAGATTAGATATTGCTACTCATACTAAGATAGATTTTTAGTAGATAAATATTTGAAAAATTCGTTACGAACTTGTAATAGGAATAACAAAGAGTAATAGATAAATTGAAATTTATTTGAGAACCGGGCGTTTCAATAACATTTTCATTAAAACAACTCCGTGAAGTCATTAAATCACCTGACACACGGGTCGTATGTTACTTTATGGCACGAAGTGCCTTAGGGGTGCACAATAGTTCGGGATCAGAGGGGTCGTCGTACTATTTCCATTAGTTCTGAGCCTCCGGTATTAGCTTTAACCATTAATGAGGCGGGCTAACCCATACGCGGCTACACGCACGTGTGGATATGTTTTGTCGTGCAGGTCAGCCTTATGTGACAAGCCAAAACGCACAGTTTATCTCGGTCCTAGCTTGCCCTCCATATTTACACCCAAAGCTATCCGCATCCTTCCGTCCACGGTTGTTGAATTAACAAGTAATGAGCTTTGTGTATGAATACGCGTGTGCTTCCGTGATCTCCGCAGAATCGCGTATATCAGCTAACGCGACCAGGAATTGATTTCCTGTTCTAATGTAATCGCTTCCAAGTGTTTTAGCTGTCCTCCTTATCCTACTGCATTATCCGTATCCTGTGTTCCAATGGAATGTACAAAATTTCCGTAGTAACAGATTAATGTTATTTATGTTCCTTACAGAGTAGTAAGAGATTTATTTTGAATGTCTACAGTGAAATTTGCAAGAAATTAGTTTAATGAACTTTATGTGCTTTGAATGAATAACAAAGTGAAAGATTAATGAAACAAACATTTTTCGAATAAAAGCGATCGAACTGGGTTGAAGAAAAATAAAGTGACGTTAAAATGACTTAATCTAGAAGTAAAATACTTTGAACTGATATAATCTATATTGAAATTAATTTGGATTTTGTTCTATTGAAATTCTGTTTAATCAAAATGTAATATCTTTAGCTTTAATTTAATACTGCAGTCACATGGTTAATGAAATACTGCTTTTAACATAGAATAGATCTGAACTTCGTAAACGACGGTATTTAGTATTTTGTTGCAGCAGTCAACCAAATAGTATAAATATTAAACTTTATATGTACAATATGACATTAGAACAATTCAATTTTGTTGAATTTATAGACGTAAGTTTCAACAATAAACTGACCTGGAATTTGTATATAATGAATATTAGGAATGGTTAACATCATTATAACTACTAAATCATTTGAACTTTATTTATTTCAGGAATGCTTCCATTAAATGAACTTTTATTTCCATTATATCTTGATTAAAGGAAGAGTAGCTAGTATCATTACAAAGTATCATTTCCAAGTAAAAACATTATGCCCCGAAAATAATGTTGAGAAACGAATAACACTGGGGCATGTTTTAAATACAGTAAAGAATAACAGAAACGTAAAACAAAAAAATTACGTATTATTTAATGAATGAGCGAACGCTTTCTATAAGCGCTAGTGTTCTCCTAATTCCTTGTGGTAGAGTTTCATTTATTTTATTCTCATTGCTACGAGTAAATTCTATTACGAGATTCTTGAATGCAGCACTTAACACTTCGGAGGAAATTGCAACGCAAAATTCCCGAAAATATTACAACCGCTGCGGTTTTCGCGAATGGTTCTGCTCGACGTAAACAATTAGAATACAGGCAATGAGTTTTGTTTCCAAGGTTTGTTGAAACAGAATCACGAAAGAAATTGCGCTTTTGTCCGTGAAATATAATATTCGTTTACATTATTCATTTGCCGTCCCAACGGTATTCCTATTTATGAAAACATAAAACAAAACAATTCTACAGCGAACAACATTCGGGAAATTAAATTTTATTAAGGAAAAAACATATAATACAGGTTGTAATAATCACGTAACAATCAACGATCATAAAAGTAAATTTAAGCAACATGAATGCACAATATAAAATGAATTAATTTAGCTTTTATAATCAACTTCAATTAACATTTGAAAAGTAATTCAATGAACTAATCATATTTTTTGCTATTCCACAATCTGAAGACGTGATATACGAAAAGCTTTCATAGAAAGTTTCAAAAATGACTAATACACAACATTCTACTATTTCTATTTCTATCGAACTACATTTTTAAATAAAAAAAAAGTTAAAATAAGTCTCCTTTATGTTCACAAATTACCCAGAGTCAAGAACAGAACAGCAATAAAACGTATCACCATTACTTCAAGAGCGCAATTTGCAAACAAACGTAAGGTACAAAAGTGATCACTAATAACCGGCCCACGAGGAAAAAGGAAATGTTCAAAAACAGAAACGAAATGAAATTCGTTTCGACGCGATGGAAATGAAAAAGGAATGATTTTCGAGCACTCAGCAAGAAATTCAATCCACGCCGGAAAGGTCCGAAACCCGAGAACAGCGTGCGCGCGCGCTTGTGGCGGTGGGCATGGATCTTTTCCTGAACCCGAATTTATTCGAAAATAATAGCGAACCGGTACAGCACAAACAATAAGCCCGGCAGCGCTTTGAACGCGGTGCGCACCGAAAATTCCGCGTACATTGAAGAGTACAGATGGACGAACCGTCCGTGCACGCGAGCGAACGGGCACGTGCATATTTCCCCAAATGCGTATCTCTTATTCAAATTGCATGGAAAATTCGGTACGTCCGGCCGGCAGAATTTATGGACGGGTCGCACTTTGCAGCGTGTCACGGCCGCTGGCCTGCACCATTGGTAGTTGTAATTGGGATTTATGCGTGCGCGCAGTCCTTTATGGTGGCCATGATACCCGCCGGTCTATATACCTGTGTTTGTTTCTGCCTGCGTAAATAAAGTGAACGCCCCCCGGAGAAAGGGAGAAACTGCAAAAAGAGACGCCGAAAGCTCGAATGATGCACAGGGAAACGGAAGGAGCGAAGGGTAAAGGTGGGAGGGTGAGAGAAGGAGAAAATGGGGAAAGAAGAACAGTCCGCAACGGGTCACTTGTTACTCTACATCGTCCTTCTCCAGCATCGGTGTCCATTTTAAAGTGCCCATTGATCCGCGGAATCTAATTCGTTTATTATCTGGAAATTTCTTCTGTCGTGTTATTTATAACTTTTCATATTTTTACGATAGACTTAATGGAAGATCGATGGGGATGTTAATTATTTTGTCTGTGTGTTTTTATTGAAACATTTTGACGAACGTATTTAATATTTCATTTATTTATTTATTTAATGTTGTTTGAACTTGCGTGCTATCTATAGCTTATTTCTTACGCCAGAGCAGCGGTAGTACTAATGTACACTCTTATCGGAGTAAAATTATAAAAGCTATATATATGAAGTGATTACGATTAGTGCATATAACGTCATGCGAAAGAAAAACATTTGTCCGCTGAATGAATTAATTTAAAACTTTTATAGATACTCACTTGCAGCAGACGATACAAAATAATAAACAAAAGAAAACAGTTAACAGCCCTTAAATACACATAGCTACACATTCCGCACATGATCCTCTCATTTACATATTCACCACGTACATCCTCTCCATTCTCCACGTTTCGACATTTTATATCCGCATAAACATCCCCAGCCGGGTCGCAAGTAATGGTTATCGCGCGCTGAAGAAGAAGAAAAAAGGTCAGAATTAATCCCCCCAGTATCAGAAACAAGCGCGCGGATAAAGCAGCTGGATAACTCGTCCGTTCCTCTTAATTACCGTCCGACAATAAACAATAAAAAGGCTGACTGAAAAAAAAAATAAACAAACAAAGTAAAGCTGCGCGCAGAAGACAGGGCCGCGTTAGAGGATCCAGTTCATTCGACGAGACAACGAGGGTAGGTTTATTTCGCGAGTCGCGAACGGCAAATAGCATTGTCCAGAAATGCATAGTCCCGACTCGCGGGCCATAAAGTTTGTGGTGCCACGGGATTCGTGTTCGTCGCATGGCCCTTCATACGCGCTTTCGAAGCATTAAGCTTCCACCCGGCTCGTCCGCGGCGCGCGGCGCCCTCGCTCGGCCGTACGGAACCTAGCCATGTTTGATTTAGCGCGGAATGTGGCCTGCGGCTAGCGCCACCCAACCTCTTCCAAATTACGTTTACATAAATGACTAACAGTTACCAACAAGCCGAGAATACGACAAACAAACGCTGGTACCGGGGAAATGGTTGGCGGTGGGAGGACGGGTGGCGGCGGTTGGGGGCGCAAGGGAGCGAGAGGGAAGACTGGTTAGGGGGTGGAACGGCTGGCGCATGGCTTAGTCTACCGTGGCCTAAGTAAAAACTCGTTAATTAATTAACCTCTCCCTTTCTCTGCGGGCTTTGTGAGCAAACACAGAGACGACGCGGAGAAACGGCAGAGCAACCGGCGCCCGGCGCGCGCGGAGCTGTAGCGTCCCACTAAACTCCCGGGATGTCCAGGCTCAAGAGGCCGTCGGCATGTTGCGGTAACCTGAGCGGACTAGAGCTCCTCCTGTCTCGTTCCCTCTCGCTATTTCTCTCTATCTCTGTCTAGGTCTTGAAGTCGTAGCTGTTGTTCCGACGTACCGGCCCTTCGGCCAACCCCTCCACGCCCAACCCGTTATCCTTAAACCCACAGGCAGCGTATACATTATGTTCTGTCTAAGCAAAACGTACCTGGCAGCATTTAGCCTTAGATTCAACTTCACGTGCGCGCCCCGTTGTTTCTAGCCCGAGGAATTACGCAGCAAACGGTCAAAAGCCGCGCAAAATCCGATAGCGGATTGATATCTCTATCTGGCCGTGAGAGGCCGAGCGGTCGGGGGCTGGCTACAGATTTCCTCTGATGTTTCGAGTGTTGTTTAAAATATTATTTTTTAAATGAGAAACGGAATTTTGGGGGTGAAATGGTTTTATTGTGGAATATTTGTTGTCTTGTGTATGAAATGTTTGGTGACTGTGAAGGTACATTGATGAGAAGAGTGGAATTTTATAGGAAATAGTAATATTTAATGTAGGAAGTTTTATTTTAGCTCAACGCTTCGAGAATGTTATAAGTGAAATTTTAATTCATGTGAAATTTCTTTTAATGTTGTTCGGAAAGTAAAGACAAATAACTTTAAGTTTCTAAGTATTTATTCAAATTGTCAGTAATGATAGCAGACATAAAACAAATCAGTTTTCTTACGTAGCTTTTACAAAGATAATTTGATATTATTATAGATAAAGAAATCCCTGCGAGAAATAATTAATTTTTCGCGTCAATTAAAATCTTATTTATTATTTTACAACGGATTCTATACTAATACCATAAATGTTCGATATAAGGATCACAGGTGCAAAGTGAAGTAAACACCAGGTTCTTTGGCGAAATTTTCATAATTGTTTAACGTTAATTATTCATTAACCGTGGAAATAATATAACGTATGCTTCTCAAAACAGTTTTGCGCGAGCAGCAAGAACTTTTCTAAATAACTGGACGATGCCTAAGGGTAAACGCATATTCATCTTGGTAATGTTTTCCTATTTCATAGAATTACACATAGAAGTACTCCTCCCACGTTTACATTAGCATTACGTAGCCGCGTAACGTATTTATTGAAATAACGTACGATAAGGTACATTACTTTATGTACATGCAACGGCTTCATCATCCACCGCGCAATGCAAATCATGCAAATTGAGAGGGTCTAAATATTCAACGAGTCTGCTTTACGGAAAATTACATATCAATAATAAGAAATCCTCTCAATTTATGCTATCGTCCGTAAGTATTTGAATATTTCGTGATGTTTGATCATGAACTTGAAATTATTATTACAATATTATCATAATGGAACTGTGTATTTTACACTCATGTATAAGCTGAGCTTATAATCGATATATGCTCTTGTGTTATTTCTTTCTTTTCGTGGATTTCATTACCAGCCGTTGCATTAAAAAAATATTTATCTTCCAAATGTTCTAACACTCACAAAGGAACTTCGTCATATATTAAATTAAATTTTAAAACAGTAACAATTGGAAGTTAGAAAATCTAATCTTCTAAGAGGCTAAGTTTGCTAAATCGACATAAACCGTTTCTTTCTAAATGTGTCTTCATGAATTCTACAATGTATTAATCTTGCTTTATAAAGCTTCAAAATCTCTAACTTCATCCTTGAATTCATAGATTGAACTGCCATTACAAAGTCGACAAGATCTCAATTTATAAAATTATACACGACAAAGATCAACTTTTTCTAATTCTCAACTACATCCTCCCTCGCAAGTTATCCACAAGTGTCGCATCCAAAATTTTACATCTTCATTCTTCTTCTATTCCAATAAAAAATCTATCAGTTCTGATGGGAATAATCTCCGTTTACGAATATTAATCCTTTGTATTCAAAAGTCTTTTCGCCACACATATTCATCACTCCAATAAAGTACTAACTAAGCCATTGATTGTATCAAATAAAAATCATACCAAAATCTAAGAATAAAATATTTTACTCCGTCATTCCAAAATCAACTACAAAACTGCACATTAAACATTGAATTTCATAATTCCTCTATATCAAACCAAACGTTAACTATGCGTTGTTCCTCGATTGCAAACAATTAACATGTACACACTCACAGCCATCTTTACTAAACTGTTCATCGCATGGGCGCCAGGACAATTCAAACAACGTTCCCGCCAAGTAAAAAGTTAACACTTACGGAACCCCGAAGAAAGTGAACTGGCTTCTTTCAACTCGACCAGCCAGTGTAGGTGGTCGGCCGCTGCGAGGCAGTGGACGGGTTGGTCGGCACGAAGAAAGGATCATCAGGGATGAGGGGATGGCATTCATCGTAAGATAGAATAAGATGAAAAAATCAGTGGGTTGTAGTAAAGAGAGGCAGCAGGGAAGGAGAGAGGGTATTCTCTATAACGTGGCTACCAGTCCGCGTTTGCGTTGACCCTGGAGGCTTTCGAGAAACGAAGCGCGTAATTACATGCCCAAGGGCAAGCGAAGTTCCAAGCAACCCTCTAACTCACTCCGTGGACCCCGGCTCGCCCCGCGTCGCACCCTCTCGCGACTCGCCCGCCGCTGAATTTCGTTCGCTATAGCCACTCCTCCATATTCCGCGTCGTTCTGAATAAACACACTGGCAGACTGACGGATGGACAGAGTTCTGTAGGGGTGACTACACGACAGACATGTATACGTGTACGTATAAGGGCACCGGGTAGGTGTGCATACGCGGCCGCTTCTACTCTCAGAAAAATACGATGCTCTTGAATCGTCTGTTACGTAATTTTTAAATTTAACCGTTTAAAACCATTCAGTGCCATCGTTCGAAGCTAGCTGATGGAATTTCAGGTAGGGAAAGAAAAGGAGAACGTAAGTACTGGGTTTGGTGATTATAAATGGTTCTATATTCGAGCCATTTATTGACTGAATTGGTTAATTCTAATTTCGAATGGTTTCAGATTTTATTGTTACAGCGGTTAGTTGTTGTTTTCGGAATAAATTCATTATTATTGGGTTCGGTATTAGGAAATTATAAAAACTTTCTTGCCTGTTGAAGTATTGTAGCGATAATGATGATTTCTTCAATGATATACTGTTTTTTGCATTTAATGTAATTGTTAGATATAAGGTACACTTGTAGTACTGATAGAGTCAAATATATTGTATAATGTGATTTTCTGTTTAAAGGGAATTTGAAAAATCAATCTTATTTTCTGTGAAGTTAACTGACTTCGTTAATGATTAGCACATTTCAGACTTACTTTTGACGAGCATAGGGCTTTCAGTCATATTATAATACGTTTTACTTATTGAGAATATATTCAGGAATATATAAATGATGCACGTAATATTTTGTTACAAGAACGAGGTTTTCGATGACTCCATAAATTTATGCCAGTGACGTATTGCGCTTATAGAAAATGAGAACTCCTGCGTTCGCGAGCTCACGGGAAAGCAAAGCAGCTGCCGCTTGAAATTTCTGATACTTCGAGTGATCTCGATGCTTCAAATTCCTCAACTTCTTCCTTCTCCCAGTTTCTCTCTATGCAGCATATTTTCCATTGTTTCGAGCATAAAGTCATGTCTAGTATTTGAGTACCTCTTGAACTGGTAAATCTTTCCTATAGCGATTTGATAATTCCCAATAGTGTTGTGCAAATTTTATAAATGCAGTACTTCCGAATACCATTTAAAAACATCATCCAGATAAATTCTTATTCAAAATTAGTCAGAAAAATACTATGGGCACACTTTACTGCAAATTCTTTACAACAGACTGTAATTTACACATCGAATATTTCTAAGAAAAACATTTCTAATTTGCCTTCAACTATTTTTTGATAATTTAGTCATTTTCTCGAACACACAATGTTTTCCTAAAAACTTGATACCACATTTTCTATTCATTTCTATATAAAAAAATTTCAATAAATTACGAAACATAAAAGCAAAATAAAAAAGAATTTCTTTTAACTTCACCATTAAAAAATAATTCTGTTTTCTCGAAGTAAATCCAATTTATTCAACTCACAAATTTAACAAACTACTTTGATGAATAATTCTATATCCAGGTTTACATTCATACACAAGCATACACGATCATCCCCAAAATTTCCTTCCTCTAATGAAAACAAGCATTTCCGGGATAAATCAATCTAGTGCTCCATGACCGTGGGACGCTCGTAGAAAAAACGACGGGATGAAAAGCGCGCCTCCACTCTAATACCTGATAAGCTGCTCGCTATAGATCAAAGAAAGATCTCCAGTGTTGTATCACAGGCAATATGTTAAACGTTAGCTGCTTACTTTTATTATCTTCCGTTTATGCCGCGAGAAAATGAAATTTTCTGTGAGACGCGGGCGATTCGTCTTGCGGGATTAAAAAGCCCTTTAATTTCCCTGGCGGGACTCAACTCCGCTGCCTCTTCTTCAATAATGCCCGCCCTCCCTCCTCCCCTTCGCCTCCTACAACCCACCATTCGCCGCCCACTTGTATCTGCTTTCAGGCAGCTTCAACGCCACCTTACGAATCCCGCCTTGCGCCATCGTCGTCTCGTATAACCGGTGCGACGCGCCTTTACGGAGTCGGGATGGTCACGTTACTTTTTCGAAAGCCGAGCTAATGCGCTCGAATTAAACAGAATTTCAGATGAAGATCTCCGGCGAGATAGAATGTCCTCTGACATGTTAATCACTGAAATGCTCGGTTCTTCAGGAACTTTTTTCCTTTGCCCGGCCGCGGCTATTATGAAATATGTAAACCCCACGTCACCGCTCGTTTCTTCGGATCACCAACGGTTCAAATATATATGAGAAACCGGGTCGAACAGTGCCGGTATGAATTCATAATTCGGGACTCCATTTTACGTTTCTTTCTTTCCCGACCCGGCTCGGTCGCCACGATATACTCGATTTTTGCACTACCTACTCGGACACTGCCGTGTGAATCACGACACTAATGAGAAACACTGGCTCGTTTTCTTCGAAATATTGTTCAATTAAACTGCACGGATTAAACATGGAAAGTTCTAAGTGAATATGGGAACGTAGAAACATTTTTTAATTATCTGTCATGTAGACCCTGTTACAGGAGCGACCTTTTCATAGTGTTCAACAAATTTCGAGTTTTTGTGCGTACTACGTTTTATAAGCAAGTTCGTTCCATGGGAGCATGAAAACAGTTTTTTTCGTTATCCACAGTTTTGTAGGAACTTAATTTTCAGGAAGAAATGAAATTTGAAAATTTTCTAAACACTTTTTCCATGTTAGTTGTAGAACCTGCACGAATTTCTGGTAGAATATAATCCTATAATAAATTCCAAAGTAAATTAGTTCATTAGCCTTCGAATATATATGAAATCTCACAATACTCTCAAAACGATTTCGAAAAAAATACTTTTGAATCAGATATTCTTATTTCTAAAACACCGTTTTTTATGTGCGACTGCCACCGTTACCGTCTTCGTGATAGCAAAAATCGTTTCGACGTGCTCGGCGTCGTCTCGCGACGCGATACGAGGCAGCGTATGCTTTTAATCATCGAGAATGGGAGCAACGCGGAATAAAAGGATTCTCGGCATTTCAGGACGCGATGTTTTCTGCGTCGATTAACAACGGGACAACGAGGAAGCAAAGGTCGGCGCAAACGGGTGTGCCGAGAACACCGACGCCATTCACTATATTCTCGGACTCCTCCGTTAATGAATAAAGTAGCCGCGTAAACTAACAGTTTTACTGCGGAACCGACAAACTTAATACAAGAGAAACAGCTTTTGTTCCTAGGCAGCAGTGTAACGAAGTCGCCTGGCGAAACCCGGCCGAGGTACCAGGCAGATTACTCGTTGCATACTTAAAACCTTAACAACCGGGCGCTTTGAGAAAATGCTGGACCTTTTTCAGTACTCCGCCATGAATCGCCGAGCCTCTCCCGCCCATTCGTCCTACTTCGAAAATTTTTCGCCCGGCAAAAAACTACTGAAGGAGTTCTGTTACTACTGAATGCGCACTTTTTACCAATGCGCCGTTACTAGTTTTCAAAGTACCCGAACTCATCGAAACTTCCTGAGGAGGCGTTGCTTTTTTTTTATTCATGCGTCATTTTAAATTCGTTTGATTGACGCATATCGATTACCGCGGCGGGGTGTGTTGTTTTATTATGGATGAATTTATTCGTTCCGTCGAGATGTTTCCGTAAGTAACGTTGGGAATAATTTTATGTGTACGCAGGGTGTCCCATTTTAATCTGTGAATGGAATTATTTGAGAAACCGTTCGTTAGTTGAGAAATGTCTCGAATGCAAATTTTTCGGATTTGACAGGGTTTCGACGTGGATGGGTTAAGACTTTTTTGTGGCGAATGATTTGTTGCATTGATTCAGACAGAAAAAATTATATAATTGTAATTGAAAAAATAATAGTGATAAAGCAACTGTAACCAAATTGTTGCTCCCTCGAGACAGAAAAATTGCATTTCACACATTCTTTAAATGAGGAATAGTTCCGAAGATAGTTGTACATTAAAGTGAGACACCCTGTATAGTGATGATTGAAGTACTGTTTTAATGAATTCTTGAAATTTTTTATTAGTTATTATGTACCAGTAATGTGAATGAAAATATAGCTCACTGATTGACATATAAATTTTAATTTCTAGCCCTGTTAAAGACTCTATGGTTACATAGAAACTTATTCCTTCCATTATGAGTCCTATTAATATTAGAATCCTTCAGTTACTGTAAATGGTACAAAATATTAACCCTTTCTGTCATGGCGTCCTCATATAAGGACATACTAAATAAATGCTTGATGTATCTAAATATGGTAAATTTTATTGTTTGTAAATGTTGACCTCATATTATCACAACCATAGATTCTATTTGGCAATGGTGTCGCTCTCTTGTCAAATTGTGTTATCACAAAATAAAACTAAAGACGCACATTCAAGTGAACTCTTCACAGCTATCTTGGTGATTGTGATAACACAATTTGAGAAGAGAAGTCAACACTATTGTAACATAGAATCTATGGTTGTGATAATATGAGGACAACATTTACAAACAATAAAATTTATCAAATTTATACACACGAAGCATTTATTTATTATGTCCATCTATGAGGACGCCATGACCGAAAGGGTTAAAAGAATATATCAAATATTACTACCTTTCACCCCCGTATCACCTATTACGAAAACACGTTGCAATGCATTAAATAATGTCTGACGCAACGAAGGAAACTGAAGAAAATCGATAGAAAAATTACTATTTAACCCGTTATCCAATAATATCTTTCAGAACTGTGCATAACAGAACTACTTTGTTGTTAGTAATTCAACAAAAAAAGAAAAGAATTTAATCCTTAATCTCTGCCTACGTTTACTCTAAATGTTAAAAATCGGTAATATATAAGTAATTAGTATAAGAGAAGGGGTTAACTTTACGGACGAGGCTGTCTCAACTCTTTCAGTGCTGAATACTCCCACCCAAAATGTTCCGCGAGCACAGCATATTTTGTTGTTGTTTTGTTCATATAATTAAGTCATAATTAATTTGTAATTGTAATTCCTCAGTTTTACCAAGTTGAATAATGCTACGAAACGCGTATATTAATCACATACACTTATAATTGTCTCCACTTCTAACATTTCCTTTCACAAACAATTGAATGATAAAAGTCCTAAATACTAAAAGGAAAAGAAACTACATATCAGCCTTTCGTTAGTTGAACAATTAAATTATTCATATGCAGTTTCCGATTTTAAATATCGAAAATCGAAATCGTCATGACATTTAACCGCAAAGGGTTAATTCGTCGTAATGAGTCAGCTGGTTCGGACAGTGAAAATTATGAGTGAATTTCCCATTTAGCGGAAAGAGAAGTGAGTGAGTGAGAGAGAGAGACAGAGAGAGAGAGAGAGAGAGTTGTGTTTACGAGAACTGACCGCAAGAATGTTGTCTACCATCCTTTCTAAATATCCGCCGACCCTCCTAAATATTGTTAGCTTGCGTTACGCAGTTGCGGTATCGGCGTCCCGACAACCAGCAGCCTGGCGCTGATGCTGCTGGCGCTACTACTGCCACTGCCAGCTTGTTTTTCGAGGCGCTTTCATTATGCGTACCGAGACTGCATTCACGATTAAACCGCTGAGTTATGCACGCGTGCGTTTTTAGCAGGCCGCCGTTGTCGTCACTCGGCGTTTCTCTCGCCTTCTCTTTTCTCCTTTCTGTGTACACTATTTATTTTCATTCCTGCGCCATGGAGTACCGAAATCCCGAGGAAATTTCACACGACACTACAATACCGAATTTCACGGTGCGCCGCACCTGTTTAAGTGCAAGAATTTTGTTCGAAATTAACGCACGCTGAAATACGCCGAGTCGACGCGTAAGTGCATAAAATTCCGTGAGCATGCTTCGAAATAGATTTTTGTTTGTCGTAACGCGTGCTTTGCGACTACTAATTCAATCAAAAGATTTAATATTATATTTCTTCTATTTTGTATATTTTGCTCTATGAAATCGTGCAGCATTCAACGCGTTAATTGTTTGGTTTTTCACATTTAACGCGTCTTGTACATTGTTAGATTCGTTGTTATTCTTTGTTGAGCGAGTAAGTGTTGAGTGTGATACTTGACATTTAGTAAACGAGCTGTGTTTACGTAGCTGAATAGGCATAGAACGTGTTGCTGGTTGCTGCGTTTATTATAATATCCTATAATAAATGTTGTTTGTTAGTTAAAGTGGCTAAAAATGAGGAAAAAAGGCATTGCAAAATAGAGGAGAGATTAAATTTCATTTCATTTCATTTTATATAATGAAATTCCCTAAAAATGGTAAAAAACATTTGGACTAATTTCAAACATAATTTATCTTGAACAACATCTGGCGTGAGAATAATTTTGTTGTCGTATTATAGATTATTCGTATACACACTTAAGTACACACAAATTAGAAAACTTGAAAAAAATCAGAAGGAAAAAAACTGGAGATAAAATTCGAAATTAGTTCTTCATATATTTTACAATTAATAGAAAGTTCACTGTTGATTTACAGAAATTAATAATGAAAAATTAATCTATAAATTATTATATTATTTACTGACAAATCTTCGCTCCATCGACAATGTAGTGTACCATGACACGAATATCAATGCAACTGATCATTTCTCATGTAAACCGCGATTAAATTAATAAATTACGATTATACGGAACAGTTAATAACGTGACTCCCTGAATCGAGCGGCAACAGGGACATTCAAATGTGGCTCGTTAAATCGTGGCCAAAAGGAAACCAATTAATAATTTAACAAGATGATAATAATAATGTTTGCATTGACCGTACGCGGTTTGGTGCAATGATAAAACGGTTTTATTGTTTCAACGTGATCCTTTTAAACTTGTTTGCGGAACCGCATGGGTTGTCATTATTCATCTTACGAGAGTATTTGTTTGGGCGTGTTTAGACGAACGCGCTCGTAACTGTTTCTGCCACCCTGAATAGTTTTTGAAGCCTGTCACGCTTATGGACACAAAAAGAATATTCTAAATTGCTCGCATAATTCTTATTCTAATAAATTATTCGGGGCAGCGACGAGAAACTGTCTAAAAAGGAGAGGTCGCGAGATGCTTCTATGCTTTTTGAACATGATTAGCATTAAATTATAGAGACCGACGTATATAAACGAACTATGGTCTATTATCCCAATATAGTTGTCCATTTGTCATAAAAAGTATTTTCACATATAAAATTATTAAGTCATCGGATATATTTTATTCTTGTATACGATACTAAAATGATTTGTGGATTTGTTTTCAAGTATTTCTAGAAAAAGGTAACATCTAACTGTCCCAATGCGAACGAAGCTTAGAAATTTTAAATTATAGCTATACTCGTACAGATTAAACATTCTTTAGAATTTATTTCTTAAGAGAATATTCCACACAATTTAAAATCGTCAGGGAATCAAATTTTAAGAAGACACATGGACAGAACCATTATTTATGCATAGAAAAATTCCTATATATTCCCTACAGATTAATAAATAAATTTTATATACCGATCAGTTTCGTTTTGAAAAATCCCCAAATATTAGTTTTCAGTGATCAAAGTAGAAACAAATTTTTTGTAATTCTCTCCAACCTTTTTATTTTAGTACTTCCGGGATAATTATAACTTCTTCGAGACTACATAAGTATAATAATTCATAATCTTTCAAGACAAATAGCCATCCCAAAGATGCCCCAATCAGTACTACGTACAACCAAACGCGATAATAATCAATATCCAAAAATAAAACCAAAACCAACAATTCCCAAAACTGTCACGAAGCTACAACCGCCACGAACAAACAAAGCCTCCCCAAGAAAGACAGAACATCGAAAGGAAGAAGAACACGAATAATCCCGAGGAAAATAAAACAAAGAAAGTGCGAGGAATAGAAGTATTAAGCACGGGAATAAAGAAACGCGGCGGTACTCAAAACCGTCGATGGCGCACGTGCGGTCTGCAGCTGCAACGGTGCTCCGCTAGAATACTACTCAGAGACTATCGCTAAAATATTGTCGAGAAAATAACAACCGCAGGTGGAGAACTTTCCGAATGTGGAAAGAAAAATACACGGCGACATATCGGGCAGGGCGGACACGCGGATACGCGACCGCGGCCCGCTTAAGGGTGAGCGGCAGGAACGGGGCAAGAGGGTCGAAGGTGGGGCGTGTTCGGGTTTTCCCTCGCGAAGAGTGAGAGAAGGGGGTGGCAAGGGGAGAACGGCTGATGGGGGCCTGTACCATTGCGGAGTTAGGTATACAAGTTTCGACGACGCGTTCTTATTTTCTAAACAAACACACCGGGGCAACCGGGCGCTCCGCTTCGCTCCCTTCGGCAACGGGGGTTTATTTCGAGGATTCGTATAAGTGCGGGCACGAATTGCCCGTGCGAGTGAAGGTCGGTATCGCGCTCGTATGCTGGGGGGGGGGGGGCGATCGGGGCTGTTTGTTTGTTCGTGATAGAATAGGTACGGACAGATCGTGTGCGCGCCGCGGAAAACTTTTCGCTATTGGAATTCGAAAACGGGTGTATCGGGTCCGATAATGAATTGTCAACAGATAATGCGGAAAGCGACTTTTCCATTTCGCTTTACCCGCGAGTTGTTTCCTTTGTTCCGTATAACTTTTTTAAAATGCCCGTCGGGATTGCGTTTGATAGACTTCCGCCCGCCCCGTTTCTACCCCCTCCGCAGTTGTGCTAGTGGAAACAATTCATGGGACTTAGAAAAATACTGTCCTTTTTATATTTTTCGCGATCCTCTCCCTCTCTCATTCTCTCCCTCTCTCCCTCTCTCCCACTTTTTCTTTATCTCTCCCCTTAATCGCGATCCTCGTCTTCGAGAAAGTAAATCCCGCGCGCCGAGCGACGGCATATTTTTCCGCGCGGTTTTAAGATCTATTCTGTGTGGAATACGGAAAAACGAGAGATTTATTTGCCGCGTATGGCGCCGGCGGGCGTGTGCACGTGCGACGGTTTTCGGACGATTCGCTCGATTTTATTGGTCGCGCGAGTGGTTAAACTTTGAATTGGAGAGTGCTCGAACGGGGACATTAAGGAGGCCTAGGTTAATGGGTTTTGTCGCTTGACTGCTTTAGATTTTATTGTGGCATGGAAAATATTCTTTGCGGTGTAGTTGTTGTGTAGGAAAACAGAAATTTAACCCCTTGCAAGACGGTTTATTTTTCAACAATGATCGATTCACTTCCTTTGGCATTAATAATTTATTAAATAAAAGAAAGAAATTGTGGATATATCTAATATCAATTTTTATTCCAAAGTATAATAATTGATAACGGATAAAAATATTTAATTTAAATTCAAAGGAATTAAGTAGTAGAATTGCTAAGTTCTGTTTAAAGTCCTCTCTACGAGTATGATATGTTCTTACAAGGCACAGGGTTACATATATTAATAATTTTTTACATATGAAATGTGAAAAATGCTTAATAAATTTTCACGATTTTAAAATATATATGAATTTTGCTTCATTTATATTACGCAAAAAGTCAAAAGCGTTTATTTTTTCGTTTTTTTCTCTTCACGATGATGTTCTTCAGTTAATTTTATTTTTGAATTGTAATTAGTCCTAATTTTTTACTGTCACTTTTATTCTTTTAACATTTGCCTCTCTTTGACTCATCAACTGCTTTTCTCACACCAAGTAATTCTCTTTAGAAAAAGATTACTGTGTTAAAGAGGCAATACCTTTGTTTTACAACGCTGAGAAATGTCTGAAAATCTAAAACTAAAGGAAATGTCATAAAAAGGTTATATAAGGTAGAATATAACAAGGTAGAGCATCCTTATCATACTTAAATTAGTAAACATTACCTTGCATCAATAAGTAAATTATATTTCACACGTTTTTCAAACAAATACATAAACATTTACTGACATAAACAATTCATTTTTATTTTTATTATGGTAAATGAACTGTATTCCGAAATCCAGTTTCTCTATATGATTGTACAATTTATACTTTATTCTATTAATACTTGAAATCTCACTAAAACGTTTCACTGTTGAATGCAAATTTTCAGTCTCCTTTAATTAACTTCGCTTTAATCTGGTTTGACGTGAAAACTAAAATTCTGCTTTCAAGTGTGTCGGAGCATTAGAGTTCGAAAGTGTTTGAGTGTAAATGAGGAACGAAAATTGATTTTCATTGATAACGTTCTTGATCAAAACGTTCTTTTAAAACTTTTCGAACTTCGTTAATGTACATGTTCTATAAATTAGACTATACGAAAAGAGATAAAGTTTAGTCTAGGAAAGCTTTTCCAAACTACTCTCGCCTCGACATTTAAGAAATACGTACTCGTAAAACAAGAAAAGTATTTTTACCTGCACATAAACATATAAATATCTTTGATTATAAAACAAAATTTCTAAATATTATGATGATTGCTAGTACTGTGAATATTCAATTTATAAAGACTAACAGGTTAATCATTCTTGAAACCTAATTCGTCCCTTGTAATTGAGGTACAGTTAGAAAAATAAATAAAATCTTTGTTTATTTATAACCTCAATAGATAATAAATTTTGTATTGAATTTCTCAATAAAAAATATTTTTACACAGCTTTTGTGTACCATACATCCCACCGTAAAGGAATCCAGATTTAACAGTTTGTCAGTTTGTTTATAACTGCAGTATACGTCCACACATAGAAATAATTCCTTTCGAAATAGGTACTCACATTTTTTTATGAACCATTTCTTTCGTGGATAGAAGCATAGAATAACTTCGTGGTTATTTTTCTGTAGCCACGTTTTCGAACTACATTGTTGTTTCATGCACTATCGCTTATAATTATTCAAATAACAAATATCTTACACTTTATTTCATTATTTAAACCATCCACTTTTTATTAACACAAATAAAAATTTATTAGTGTAATTAATACTCTTCTTATTGTATATTATTCGTAGTTTCATGTATCTGAAATCTCAAATATAAAGTCTTAATTCTGTTATTGTTTTATAAGATGAATTAGGTTATACAGTAAAAGCTATATTTGTTCCATGAAAAAGCACATGAATGAAATTACAAAATATGTGTAATAAAATATCAGCAGAGACATAAATGATAATCACTTGTATGTATTAATATAACAATATTTTAATGCAATAGTTAATAAGCTCTACTAAAATAAATAATAATAAAACCAAATACTATTGCATTTTAAGCAGATTTATATTTCAAACGTAGTACCATATGATTGAAATTATTAGTCTCAGTAACTCTGAACATAATACATATGCAACACTGTACATGTGCCAAATTGTTAATGAAAATATATAATACCGTTATATAATTTAGACGCATTAAATTCTCATAAAGCATTCACCGCGCAGTTGCATTGCCATTCAGCGCAAGTGTCTTATCCCTCTATCCGACCTGCACCTTTTTCTGTCGTGATGCGTCTTCTTCCGAATATGTTTGTTTAGTTCTCGCGACCGTTCAGGACGTATCAATGACGATCGATCGAATGGAACTTCTCATCTTCGAAGTGGTTTTAAATTTCGAGAGCAAAAGCATACGCAGCGGTACACTCCGAGTTGAAAAGTTCTGTTCCAGCTGATATTTTAGAGTGGTATCGGATAACAGTAAAAATAAAGTAATACGTGCGGAGGATTTAAATTGTTTGCAAGGAAACAACATAGACACGGATGACGGCATTTCAAACGCAGTTGTTGAATAATTCAAAATCTACAGCGTTTGTCTGACTCTACCGATTATGCTATTCTCCGACGGAATTGTATTAGCTAGCTCCATTTATACGGCGAAACCGAGGAATTTCAATTGTCGGTAAACTTGTTTACTTCATCCAGATTTATTTAGTTTAGCAACATTTATCTTCGTGGTTTGTCGACTCATCGATAAGCCGCTAAGACAAATACTCCCGGATAACGTGTCACTGATCTTGTATCTCCTAGTTGGACTTATGGAGGAATTCAACACTAGGTTTTAGGAACGCGCTAATTTAACGCATATTAAATATTTCAAACATTATTTAGTAAATGCTTATGTCGATTTTGATTGACGCAATAACTCAAACGCGCATTTTCTTTGTCTAATCTTCAAACCTCTAATTTCCAAAATCTAAATGAACGAATATTAAGTTTTCTAAGGTTAATCAAATAAATTGTACAATAAATATCCGTATACTTAGCGTTAAGAATCTTGTCCTTAATGCTAAAAACCTGACTTCTTCATTCGAAAGACAGGTACTAAAAAATCATTAAAATATGTACCTCCGAAGTTACTTTAAAAATTAATATTTTCATTGATGCGGTACGTAATACGAACATTTAAAAGATCATACCCTTGTAATTTGAGTATTCGATATTTTTTGTTTTAAACGATAATATGATAAATTGGCATGGTTTTAGTTCTATAGCAAGAAATAGAATTATAGAATTTTTTTAAATATGGTTTGAAGTATCAAATTCTGTATCACATGTGCGGAAACGACCAGCCCTTAGTGAGATCAATGCTCGGTTAGGAGGACATCGTTAGTTTAACCGTACATGTCTTCCTAGATATAACAGAGTAGGTGCTCGGTTAATTCCGAGACCTACCATATCTTTTACATTTGTATTCAACAGAGCTCCTTCAACATTAATAATATCTTCTAAAGATTAATTTACTTGATAACAGAAAGTCAGTATTTCATTTCGATTTCAATTACTGGACTCAGTATTCTGAGATAAGAAATCATTCTATGCTCGAAATACACATTTTATAATTAGGATAATTAATGATAATTAATGATCATTCTTTTACATCGAATACATTCACCATCATAAAGCTAAACCTTCTGATTTATGAGGTTTTCTAAGAAAGGTAAAAAGAAATAAAATAAATATCTTCTCAAACACATATTAAAAGTTCAAATCACAGCTAAATCTCCTATACAAACTATTCCATAATACACAAAAATCTATTTTCTTTTCAATTCATTCTATAAGTTGCTTTCTTATTTTAACACTGAACGTACCTTTCTTCCACATATCTCTAAAGCTTGCACACAAATTTCACTATTCTTTCCTTAAAGCTATTCTTTTAGTTTCATAAAACATTCGAATATCCCCGTGGCCGTTCGTACGTTTGGAATTCGATGAACAAGTTACTGTCAACGTATCTTGTTGATGTACAGAGACAAACCGAGGAGAGAGCACACGTGGTCATGCGTGCAGGAACAAAGATGAGATCAAAGCTGAGGGTCGAGGGTAAAAAGTTTCAAACTGCAACACCCCGTGACACACAATGATTCACAAACAGAGAGGAACGTACGCAGAGATCAGGAATAAACTCCACTGCAGCGCTGCCGGGCGCATTGCGCAAAACCCCCTTTGGTAGCCTGCTTTGACTCCCCCTTCTCCTTGTCTCTCACCTTTTGCTACCGGTTACCACTATTGCTCTCTTTCGCCGACTACATCTCTATGTCTACGCTCGCATCGTGCCGGCCCCGGCGTACCTCTGTACGCTGAACAATCTACTGCCCCCTCCTCCTTTCCTCATTAACCGTTTTCTTACAGGCCGGCTATTTGTCTATTCAAATCCACTGCTCATCTTCCCCATTTTTCACCATCCCGCTTTCCAAGCTTTTCCTTATTTTTCACTCAATCTTTCTTCATTTCGGTCGGTCCGCCACCATTTCACCAACCTTTTCACATCTAACCGAGCAGTTTACGATGCTTTGCTTGAGATATTATCGTGTTAATAACTATACGAAGCGTCAAACTCCTGGCTTACGGGTGTATTTCATGGTTATAGCATTTCGTGTCTTCTTTGAGGCTGATGGTGTTATGTACGTTTTTAATTAATGAATTTAATTACATGATTTTAGAAATGTTGTTAGATGTATTATACATACAGTAGGATTTTAATTAACCGAGTCGAAATTTTCTGCAAATCAGATTGTTTAGACCGTTGGTTGTATTAGAACTCATTAATTCAGATTCTTAGGTAATACCTTTGGGATATGTACGATCGAATTTTACTCACATATTTTGAAAAATTATTTTCAAGTCACTATTTACCTGGATTCTTAATTGCTCAATTAAATTGGATAATCGATTCTATTGTATATACAATACTTATACATATTACATATTATTAATACAATTATTACAAAATAATGAAATATTTATTGCCGTGTAGAATATTGTTTATGTTAAATATACTAATATGTGCTTTATTATGTTTATTAAATTGGCAATAAAGTTTGAATTCGAATGATATATATTCCAGTTTTTGTACTCTATACAAATACTAAAGAAGCTGGAAAAGACTAGATAATATTATATTCAAATTTTATAAACCAACAAAACTAGAAATAACGTAAATTATTTTTTTTATAACTGAAATGTTGACAGAGTCACTTCCCTCACTTCAGAAAAATTCGTAAGAATTGTTTCGCATAATTCTTAATCTCGCAAATTTTTATACTTCTATTTCTGTGGAAACAAATATTTAATTTTGAGAAAAAAACGTATTATCCATTGGCGAACTTAACATGTATTAGCACATGCTTCAAGTTTCAGTGCACCAGCAAAGACATTAGTGGTAAGCTTAAAGTATTAAAGGCTCAGTATACGATGAACATCTATCTCTGTGTTTCTTACGAAAGTGATATCGAGTACACGGTTCTCTGCTTGTTCATGCGTTGACTCCATTAATATAAATTGCAAAGTTCCCTAGGGATAACCCAGCTTGGGATACACATATAAAATGAGGTTTACTATTAAGAAACCAGCAGATTTACCTATTACGGTGTACACGTTACGTATTCTTTGCGTTTATAAATTTTCTGGCGTCATTTCTCAATCAGTGTTTCTATTATAATTCGTAAAAGTGTTCTCCACATCTGAATGCTTCAAGAAAAATTTTAATCACTGTTCCATAGTTGACATGAATTTTTTTACCATAATTTTTGTGCAGTTTTTTACTTCTAAAATGGCATAGCTACATTTATGTAATTCGTATAATATTTAAACAAACTTTAAAAGAGTATATAAATATTCACACTAAATTATATACAAAAAACACGGCACAATCTGCAAAATAACTATTTGCAAGTAATAGGAGCAAAGTTAACTAATAAAAGTATTAGTATAATAAATTATATTATTTTCGTTTACATCTTTGTAAAATGAACTGAACTGAATGAAAAAAAAGAAATAATACTTCATTGTTGCACATGTAATTATAAGTATAACATCGGTTTCCTGTCTGCTTATGTATTATTGTTTATTGAAATAACTGATGAATGAGAAGTGGTAAAGTAATTCAAACGTTCTCATTAAATAATTAAGATGTTCCAATCATTGAATACCTCTTGTTTCATTAGTATAATAAGCTATTGGAAGAGAAAATCTCAAGTAAGAGAGTAAGTCTGACCAATAATTGACTCATACTACTGGCATGCATCGATACATTTACCGAAATATCAGCCATGGTCGTATGAGTACGTAAGAGTAAGTATGAGTTTGAACACGAGGTTATTAGAGTTATTTGTTAATCATGCAAATACATTGAGTACGATTTTTTATATTTCAAATTATGAATATATAATTTAAAAATAATTTATAAGAATCGCGTTTGTACTAATTTTATACTTTAATTACTGGAAATATAATACAAAATGAAAACAGTATTTATATTACATTAGTATAATATTTGAGACACGAACACAGTTCAGACACACTGTAAAATATTATGAACTGTTCTAACGAGTCCCGTGTGGCATTTAATCTCGCTTACTCTTATTTTTTAGTACATTTTTTCCCTGCCCTTCTTTGTGGTTATTCTCAACTGAATTTGATCTAGTTTAGGCAACACCATACTACATAGTAACTGTATTTTAAAAAATCACTGTATTAAATTCGAAAAACTCGTATCACACAAAAGTATACAAAATCTAGTTACAAATGGGAAACTTGTGCTCTAAGTTAAAAATACATACTTATATTATGAAAACAAAATATTACCATTAGCATTTATTTCTACACCCGAATTTTTCCAGAAATCTACCATTTTCACTTATCTATTAATTCTTAATGAACCTGTAGAAATGTCACAATCAGAACTACGAAAAAACATTTTAATTTAATTATCACCCAGAAATAATAACGTAGTATTGTACTCCAAAAAAGTACATGAACCAATAAACCACATCGTTAACAAAATACTCATGTCGCAACCTAAACAAATTCCTTAAACCCCCCATCATTTCAATATTCCAAACACAAGATAATTACCTCCGAAACGATTTCTTAACATGACACACCAAAATCGTATTCGAAACAAAAAATTAATTCTAAAATGAAATAATATACTATCGAAAATAACATCTCATACAATATTATTTTAATCGCAATCCAAGTCCGATTTCGAACAATAGCGTACCATAATACCGATAGTCCTTTCGATTAATTTACCATCGCCGATAAACGACCCTTACAAATTACCGTGATTTCGGCTAGCCATCGGGAATTGAGCGCGGGTTTCGGGACAAAGAGGCAGATACGGTTCGAATAACCGGCGCGACTAAGATTGACCGTAGCAATAATCACCGGAGCCCCCCATTTTCAGCTAATTTCTCCGCTATCTTCGATAGTCGATATATGATTGTCTGTATTCCGGGGCTCGGTGTGTACGCATTCGTTAGCATAAAGGAACCACGGCTAACCCCTGACCGTATCGCGACATTATCGGCCCTCTGGCGCGGTCGTTAACGGGGTAACAGTAATTGAACCGCTGCGCAGAGACAGACAGTGGCTCTCACTTCCTTCGGCTACTTTCGAATCACGCTGCGGGCCGTAATACCGTCTTACGTCTGGGAGAAATTGTTCTTAGCCGTAGAACGGACCGGGCCGAATTGATCGGCGGTTCCGTTACGGCTAATCGAAGGATCAGTTTCCAACGAAATCGGACGCTAATCTTGGAGCGTAGTTCCGCTTAAACACCTCGGGAATAATCTACCATCTACTTAGCCCGCGTGTACCGCGGTTTCTGCTCTGTTCCGTTGATATCGAGTGTCCACTGTAATTAAAGCGAGACAATAGCCCCGCGGAGCCGTGCTCCGCGATACCGTTATTGCACCGCAAAACGCGGCGAGCAGCAGTTTCCTTGTAATTGCGAAAAATTAATAATTACTCGCGCTGCGGGAGAGCCCTCGGTGACTGGGAGATGTATTCTTTTAACGGCGATGCGTAAGGGATCTCTTGCCATTCTTTGGTAACCCTTCTGCTTTCAGAATTGCTTTGTTGGTTTTCGCAGTGATTACGCGTATTTCTATGTTGATTTTATTGTTTGCATACTTGTATTAGAAGAAGTTCGAGAAGTAAGAATGTGAAGAATTGTTAGGTGTAGTTTTAATATTACAGTGAGAATGGAGGATGTGCTACCGAGTAAACGTTATTTCGGACTTTGTATGGTGATCATTTATATTTAGAAGTTATTATTGGAGGAAAATATGGTGTTACGTTTGGAGTGTCGGAAATTTGATGTATTATGCGATAACGCTATCGATATTGATATTCTGAAGAAAATTATAAGTAAGGAGAATATATGTAAATTGTTACGTTTACAAAAATTATTTAATAATCGTCGTAAAGCTTGTGTAACTTTTTAATTCTTCTTGCATTATTTCCGAAGGATATTAAACAGATGGTTCGCCATATATATCTCAGAATTTTACATTAAAATTTGGAATAATAATATCTATATCAAGGTTGAATTTTGAACTTTCCCATCCATCGGTACAATCGAATTAATAAATTCAAAATTGTAGTTAATTGGTCAAAGTAATTATAAATGTAATGAATAAGTATTTGTGTTATGGAGCAAATATTGAACGGAATAAATGAAAATGCAATAAAAGGTCTGCTAAAGTACCATAAATCTCGGGATTTATTTTACATTCCTTCTCTGCCCCCATGCGCGTGTCCATTAAAAAATGTTTCTGCCGAACGTTGGAATACGATCCCCCTTTCTCATTATGTACGATAATATCGTATGGAAAGTTGATAACGTGCAAAATAAATAATGAATACGTAAACGCAACATAAAATGTCATTTCGCACAGACTGCACGAATTCATTGGCCGGCGTTTGCTCTGTAAATATTGACTGTGCAGGTATAGAAACAGAAATGCTCACTGTGCTGTTATGCCTCAGGTTACCCTCATACTTCGATACCAAATAATTCATTCACAAATTTCACCGTAACTTATACCTTGTAATCCTGTATTGCGCCATTTGCCGTTTTGTGCGATGCTTTTCTCGGCTTGTTTTCCAAACATTATGCAAGCTACGCATTAAACCACTGATATGTCGAACATAATCTGAATAATGAGAAGAATGTGCTTACGAATACTGGATTTACTTATGTATTCGGTTTGAGCCATATAAAAGTGCTATTGCTCTTTATTAACGTATTATTAAAACGAAAATATTGTAATAATAATATACGAAAGTGAGAACAGTACTTAAATGGCTAACAAATATTTCATTACTAATTTTTAATGATATTCCAATTACATAATTTATACAATTATTATTCAGTGAGCAGAATGATATTTTCTTTACTCCGATTTTTATTATGTTCGTAACATATGCAGAGTGAATATTATTATGAACGTATAAATATCCATATGGCTTGTTCAATGCGCTTTTGTTGTCAATTCAATCACAATTTCTATCGTTGCATGAAATTTGTTTGATAATTTGTTGGGCTTATAAATGAATATAATAGAATTACTCTCACCCCTATTTTAAAAAATTAAACAGCATTCAAATTTTAATCAATTCAAGCTTATTTTCTATAGCTTACAGACATAAATAATTTGTATCGCTTTTATATTCACTTGACGTTGCATGTCAGAATGTTTAACAATTATATAAGAAACTTAGTAATCTCATTCATACCCCATAGCAAAGTATACTAAACACGTAGTAAAAATTAATTTCTTATCGTATTGTCATATTGTACCTTGAGACTTCAAATCTGATTGTTCCCATTATTTTAAAAGTAACTACACTAATTAATAATTGATTCCACTGTATCATTAGAGAGCTAAAGTAATTTTAACACAATGAAATATATATGTACGATTTAATTCGAGCACGAGGTTGCTAGCAGGAGATTTGAACTGCTGTAAGAGACATCAACGCTATCATCCAACGTTAGAACAGGCACGACTGCAGCTTCTAAATCAAGTTGCACATTACAAATCTTCATACAAATAACCGACACTGCTGATCAATCATTTCAATAATTCTACTACATTTCTCAAAATTCTTTTTACCCAATCACATTTCCATTCTCTTGTCGCCATTACCTTCATTCAATCTTCCCCGATTCAGTCACGTTCCAATTTCCTCAGTTCTTCCAAATCTCCCAAAAACCAGCATAATCATTACCAACATATTCCCACTTTTCCAATACTATCTCAGCTAAATCAATTAGATCCAATAGACACAGAACTCCCATAACAAACCTTATCAAGCCGCATACACTTTTGAACCGGTGCATTCCCAAACGTCCCATAAATCACCGCAAAGTTCTATATTCCTCTCCCGTTACTTCTACACTCATCACCGTCAAATCGTACGAGTAAGGGAAAAAAGTACATTAATTACACAGTACAGAACCGTAACAGATATAAAAGCCACTGAAACGCTTCGAAGACATGGACATAGGGGCAGGGGTTGGAGGGCGCATGATTCGCACGTGTACAGTGGAATGGGCACGAACGAATGCGGTAAAAAAGCACGGTCGTTGTCTTTCCATTAATTTGCGGTTAAGGACACTTAGCCGGGGTAAAAAGTGTGGTCGACTAGGGGGTACGAGAAAAGCATGAAAGTCAGGGTACGCGAGCGAGCGAACGGCTGCGTCGACACACAGTGCGCGTATCCGGCAGGTATAGAGCGGACAATATACATGCTTAATGGAAGCAAGCCCGCGAATAGCTCGAGGAAACTTCTCGAAATATCACTCGGCTGGTCCCTAAACCAACCGACGCAATGGCCGGTATTCCTGTTGGAAGCGGAATAATATCAGCTGCAGGGGAAGCGTAGCAATTTCATTACCGTAACCACTGGGTAGCCAGGCATTCGTGTGCAACCGACAATGCTCTGCACGTTTATGGAAGGGACAGCCTATACGCGAGATTACACGACCGTTCAAGTAGAGCGGACCGCGGTGTTGTTAATTCACCGGAGAGCCGGAAACTTTGCTCTGGAACGTACGGATGAGCGAACCGTATCGAAGCGACTTCCGGATGAGCCATCCTATCACGGAGTCGTACGTTCCTACCGCATGCAGGTACCTACCTGCTACGTGTGTGGCCTCCCCGTTTCGGGCCCCCTTATGCCGGATAGCCTGGAAGGATGACGTCGAGCGCCGCACTCGCTGGATGGAACGATTTCGTCTTTCCGGTAATGAGAACCGAAGTCTCGGCGCCGGTCCACGAAAATCGAATAGTCCGATCAGTTCGTTGCGATTAAGGACGGCTACAGAGAACTCGCTGGGATTTATTGGAGCAAGGGTTGACATGATACGGCTCTTCGTTTGGTTTTGTATGAATTGTGAGGATGACTTTGTTTGTTTCGTCGATGAATCCTACTGACTCTCTGGGGATTCTACTCCGTGCAGGGGTATTTTGGAGTTTTTGAATGGAGAATTATTAGATGGATTCTTCGTTTCGGGATTGTTTGAAATGGTTTGTTTGTGTTGAAAGAAAGAGGATTATGGGGCACTAGTTGAACTTTGTTTGTGAGTTCATTATTAGGAACGAAAGACTTTGCTACTTGGAAATCGCATAGTTTAGTAATCGGAATATTGAATTACGTTTTGATACTATTTAAACAATAATGTTGATCATTGGAGTTTGTAAAATATCTTCGTGATCTTGAAGCCTTTTTGTCAAAACACAAGAAAATCCTGTTGGTTATTCTATCCAAACAAACGTGTTTTAACGTGTAATGAAAAAATCATAACAATACTGTTTTTGTTTACACGTATAACAAACCTTAATCAAGTTTACTTATAAAATCAGTTTTATAGTTTATGAGAAGAATATTTTCAGAAATGCAGTTTAAGGTATTCGAATTCTATTAAGTGAAATATATATAGATATTAATGCATAGGTAATGAACTTAATCATGTTTCAGAAAATATTGAGCTTCAGCTTTTACTTAACTTCCGGCTATTATTTCATACGAGAGTCAATGTATAATAGCTGATTTCTCGCTAAAATAGACTTTGCATTCACTGAACGATAGTTGAACATAGAGATGCTTGAAATTTTCAAAAATACTATGTAATTTATAATAGTTTATTTCCTGCATTGTGTTGTCCTAATTCCTCACTATTACTTTCAGATTACTTACTTAAAAAATATTCAAATGGCATATGTTTATACAATTATTACAACCACTGTCTTTATTTTATAATGCTTTTAACTATAAATATTTGTTACATTCGTTGAAGCATAAATACAATCAGCGACACATTATATTAAATTAAATTACAGCACAAGAACGAACTAAACATATTCAATTCTTGCAACATTGTAACGAATGTTTAAAATATCTTTAACTCATAAAAATTTCGATTATAACACCTTCAGTATAAAATGTTCACATGCCACGATAGTGTCGAATAATTATTTTGGCAACATCCCAGAACACATAATCCCGGCTTATTAAATTTTCATCCCAACTTTCCCGGCAAGATTTAATCTCTATGGAAAAGGGAACAGTTTTCGTGAAGCCCCATCGATGGTTGTGCGGGTGTTAAATGGCACACGCAATCCGTAGCCGTTTTCATTAGAGATGAACGAGAGAAGTAAGATACCTTACGGATCATTTGTAGTAATTCCAAGCATGGTAGAGGAATGTTGAATTTAAGAGGCCACGGAAAATGGGGACGGTAATGAAAGAAAAGTGTACGACTTTAATTAGGTTCACCGGGACTAGAAACAAGCCCTGAGTTGACAAACTACCTTCATCTGCCGGTGTCCCTCCACATCTCTGTTCCGTTAACTTAAGAGAGCGTGTTGTTCCCGAGAACCATGCTGGAACGGCATAACATCACCCCCATCATCTCCTAATAAGGCCTTGGCTCTCTATTTAGCCAGAACTTTTCTAGGGAGAAAAGGTAGTAAATTGCGTAACGCTACCTCGAAATTGCTGGTTTCTCTGCTTTCTCTCGGTACCTTCTTTCATCCCTGAGCAAAGCCAGAGGTGGGATTAAAAATACTATTGTCACAAACGATTGTACTGCAGTTAGATCAACAGAAACTTGGGGCGGAATGATCAATCGAGTAAATTACGTAATTCCATAAGCAACGTTGTTTCTTATGAATTTTTTAATGGGAAATTACTGACCTTCGAAAATGGTATTAAAAATTTAATTGAAAAAGGAGAAAAGGTTATATACGTAATGATATTCGTATCTCAACGATTTAGAAAAAGCAAGTATTCATATAAATCCACTGGAAGTTAACATAAAGAAACGAGATTATTTATAGGATGACCTAATATGTCAGGAATATTTGAACGTTTAGTAATGTGCTTCTATAGTGACGAACGGAAGTAGATTTTTCAGTGAAAAACGATTATAGTGGTAGTTTTAATTGGTAAATAAATCATTTCATTTCGATGAATTGTATTAAACAATTAAACGTGAACGAATACTTTTGTACATTTCATTTATTACAAACCAATAAATATGTTTCCAAATTAGATAATATATTACAGAATATGAATTTTATCTTTAATATTCACAAAAGTGGAACACTATTCTAGAGGTTGTACATACATTATGTATAAAAATATAATAAAAGTAAAGCTACAATTGTTTTCATACGATTTATCTTACTGCACGAATACTTTCGTCCGCCACTATATTTTATACGCCTCAGGAAGAACTATTCTATTGAAAAGTGTATAAACTTGTCGAAATTCGTTCGTCTGATTGGTACGAAGAAGAATGGGTTTTACGCTATGATTGAATAGCAGGCAAGACTGTCTACAAAGGAGCAAAAATTGTATTTTTAGAGGTCTTGATATGTATGTTTGTATCATGCTGCATGAAAATTGCCTCAACTCAATAGACTCCTTCGTTGAACAAACTTCGCATGAGTACATCATTGAATTCTTAAACTGCATGCCTCGATAACTTATATACAATATTTAGCTTCAAAGAACTAAAAATTGAATACCTCTTTCACCAAAAATTTTAGATAATTATTATGTGACATTCACAAGTTGAATCTCCAATTTTCTGTAATCTAATCTTTATACGAGTCTTTTCTTATATACATATTATATAATTCAAAATCATTACCTACTAATATTCTGATTGTATTCCATTTAATTTCAAACGTTTGTAGAAAAAAGAAGCCGTTGGTCATGTATAAAATTATAAAAACTTTAATTCTCTGTTTATTATAATAACTATTTTTCTTAATTAACTAATAAATCCTTGTTAACTAAATCATAACAGTAAACTTTTAAACTAATTTTCACTTCCTTTTATTCAATTTTTATTTAACTCTTATCGCTAACTTCTTATTCTCAGGAAACGAACTTTACAATTTTTTATCTTACAACAGATTTGACATACCTAACACTGTCATCTTGAAGGGATGAAGAGACTCAGTCATTTATTTATCTGAATTGCACATTGTTCCGTGGTTAATCTGTCACTTGAAGCGCGCTCAATGCGCGGCACACCCGCAATTGCTGTACGATGGAAAAGTGGTTTCGACATTACTGGCCCAGTCGTATTAACAACGGCGAAGATGTCACGCAAAACGTGAAGTGGAGCCGGAGTGATTACAATATATCACAGCGATACCGATGCCGGTATTGTAATACCAAAGCACAGTTTCAGCATCAACAATTTGGCGAATCGATACTGAGATATAATGCAAGAACACTGAAGGTACGTACAGCGCATAAATTACTCGAAACGGCAAGTAGACCGGCGTTAAATGCATTCGTATCAATATTAAAGTTCCATTGAATTTCCACGCTCTATTTGTTAGCAATAATACCATACGCATTAGCGAGCAACACAATTGCAGTAACAGAATTAACAGCGCAGTCCGTGAGCGAATCGTAGTTTAATTTTCTGAATCGAGAAGTCAAAAGCGAGTTCTATTTTAAGGAGTCCATATATAGCGTTAGTGAACAAAATGAGGTAATTTTTGAAAATCTGTTTGAAGGAAAATATTTCTTTTATTCTGTTAAAATATTGTGTTGTTTAAAATATTGTTACTATTAAAAGGTGAATATTTCGAGTATCTTTAATACTAATAACAAATATTTTCATTAAAAGCTTTTATTATAGTTTTCAGTATTTCTAGGAAAATATATTTCCACTAAATTAGTTGTTCTTTTATTTTTCTTCTAATAATTTATTAAGCAGATCTTCGAACATTTCTCATGATTATCTGACCACTTTCAAACTCATCAGCATTAGCATAATTTCTTCTACGCTTTATTAATTTCACAATAATTTGATTTACTATTTTGTCTTAAGGTCTGTACTTCTGATAATTGCCCAAATTTATCTATATACCTTTTTCATTCTAACAAACAAGTATTTACAAAACAGGTAATAAGTGGCAAACTTCAAGTTTCTCATAAGGAAGAGAAATATTACCTAACGTTCGTTGAATGTATTGTATCATTATATCACAATGGCATCTTTCAATATTATTTTTATTTGCAAAAAAAAAGCAAAATTATCCAATTTCAGTATTCACCCTGTTTACTAGAAAAACTGTTCGACTTCAAGGTATCAGACCGTAAAATTTTGAAACTGCCACGGCAGAGTTGGTCTTTAGAATCCACCATGTTATCAGCGACGATACAAAACGAAGGTATGTGTCACAGTGTAATACATGTCTCCCGTGTTTGGCAAGCAAGCAACGTGTTTTAAATGCGCATGCATCAGCTTTGTTCAACGAATACGTATTAACCTTACCAGATAGCACTGTACTGACTATCGACTGGAGATGTCACGACTATTTGGCACATGGTTCCAACTAGGACTTATAAAGCTCGTGTAGCCACATTAACGTCATGCCGCGGTGCTGGTTCATTGAGAACAGTAGTCATATTTCTAGGCGATCATTCCGTTCAAATTGAATTTCAACTGAAATGGTTTATGATATATTAGAAATTGAATATAGAAATTGGAGTACAACGGAGATATTATGCCGACTTGATTGTATACCTTTAACACGTTCACGTCGGGATGTATCGCCGGTGGCACACAGCCAATGTATAACATTAAACTAAATCAACGTTAATAAATAAATTATTTATCAAATTATTTAGTTACATATACTCACAATTTATAACTAAAGTTAGAAAACTAGAGACGTAACAAAGGAATGCACTTTAACATTGTTTTTACAAATATTGTTATTATGACGATCAATGATTAAATATATAGAAACATGTCCCGACATAAATGCGTTAAACCAGAAATGTCGATCCAGAAGCCTTAAACAAATACGGAAATATATGATTCTTCATCGCCGATTGGTTTAACCTGACACAATAATATAGAAATAACATTATTGATTAAAAACTTATCTAAACTATTGTTTAAATACTTGACAGGAATTAAAATTTAAACAGTTTTCGTTTTTTCATTTCGTCAGTTGGAAAATTTCTGTAACGCTTCGAAATGATTGAATATTTATTCAAATCATTATTCTATTTTATTGTTGTAGTATCTGTATTATTTTTCTTATTTAATTGGATAAAAATGTATGTATGTATATGTAAATATATGTATGTGTACTTGTATTAATATTCAATTTATTTAAAGACGATTGTTGTAATTGATTTTTCTTCCCTATTAATAGAAATATTTCTCACGATCAGTTTGTAAGCAATTATTACAAAGACGGTTCATTAATCGATGAAACTCTTTAACAATACGTATCACATCAGTAATATCAACCCAAAAATATACAAAACTTAAATAAACATTTCAAACACAATATCAAAATACTTCATCTAATATTTCAGGTCACCCAACAAAAATATTCCGTCCGTAAAAACTTCTCATTTTACTTCAAACATTATTGTATCCGATCTGTATAACTTGAAATAATATTTTAAATATTTCTCTTCTGAATTCTTCCCAATTCCGATCACTAAAAAAAGCAAGCGAATCTATCGGGTTTAAACGATCCAGCCGACATTCTTAATTCCCAGCTTCTGTCCGCTCTTCCCTAGAGGTGGAAACTTTCCAAACAAAGAGCAGCGAGCGACCCGTAATGTGTACAGAGTTGATTTTTTTCAGCGACATTCTGTATATCGCAGGAACTGGGTACCATCGGACGAACTTTCGCAGAAAGTTCCGGCTAGGATAATTGTTATTATCGCTATGCGGACTTAATTAGAAGCATCGAAGTCAAAAGGTAGGCAGAGTAAATCTTAAGAATTCCTGCGCACGATCTGGCTTGGTAGCCGTTTCTACACACTGGCCTGTATAACCCTGTACACGGACAGGTATAGAGATATATTTCTGGACTTGGCGAAACTCTTGTTGCAAATCGTGCGGCACGAACTCGAAAACTTCGCCCCCTTTTGCCACCCTCCCTATCCGAACCCAGGAGTCTAACTTCGTTAAGACAAACGTTTTAAACAGAACTCCTGCCCTCCCTCCCCCCTTTTGCACGACGAAAGCGTGGAAGTGACGTTCGGGCTGGCTAGGGTCAGCAAAGAGGAGCCCGGTGGTACGGAAAACTCACAAAGAAAGTGGAAAAACTTCGACGCTTAAATGTTGAACATCGCCGGGACGAAAGGCCCTCCGGCGATTAATAACATTTATGATGAAAGAGGCTCGCCGACGCTTTAAGAGAAAATGAATTCCCGTTACGTACGTACTTTTGAAACACACCGGTCTCCGTCGGTTTTCCCGAGGTTTTTCTTCGTGGAGGACGAACGTCGGTGAACGCGGAAATACCGGCAGCTCTATTTATTCTGTAAAATCAATTCTTACACGTCTGGGCTGCGTTATGAACTAAATCGGTTAACGCCACTTTTGGAATTTTTTTGAAATTCTATGATTAAAGCGCTTGATTGACTCTTAACTTTTGGTAGTTAAGACAAATTCGCTTGTTATTGGGCTCAGTGCTAGGAAATAACGAAAATTCTTTTGAGCATATAACAATTACAATATTAATAAGGATTACTTTGAGAATATATTGTTTCATGCAATTTTTTAAAAATTCTATCATCAAGCGATTGACTGACGATATAATTTTAGATATTTAAAATAAATTCGCTTATTATTCGATTTATCGCTACGAAATAACTAAAATTGCGAGATTAATAAGAATTACTTCAAGTATACATTGTTTTATGTACTTTATATGTTCGTTAGAAGAAACCTATAATAATAAAGTAAAATATATGCTGCAGTATGTATTTGACTTCCCATTTAAAGGGGAATTTTGAAAGTTAATCTTTATTGTTGCTTCATGTTTCATTACTCTTTGTTTTATGGAATTAACTGATTTGGAAAATGGGTGACTCAGATATAAGATATTGTATGAACTAGCGATCGGCACGGTACAATTACAAGTAAAGCGAACACGAGCTCAGCAGTTTTGTAATTGCAATCCTTCTAGAAACACACGAATCGTTTATATATTTTTCGCTCGACTCCTCGGGCGGAAGTACGCGGCGAGTTGAAGCGAGTCGATACGTTCTCGGAACACATAACGTCCTGGAAATGTAAACGTTTCTTGTCCACCCGCTGTCTTCGGCTCCGTCGGATTTTCCTCGTCGAAAAAATTAGATTACACGTTGTTCGCGAAGACGTAATGGAAACGGAATTGTTTCACAAGTGCCCTGGACTGGACGTACCTTTCAGTTGTACCAAATTTGCGAAATGCATTGTTCGAGATTAAACGTGGGAAGAGTATCGAAATGACAGTTGCTACCGATTATAATGAAACATTGGTATAAAATAGTTTTCACAGAAATATTTCACAGAAACATTTGATCGATAGTAAACAATAATAAATATAAATTAATTTTTTTAATATTGAAATACTACCAAGTATTAATTTTCTGTTATTAATGTTTCATCTTTTTTTATTCGGTTACATTATTATTCGTAATGCAATGATAAAGAAGTTAATAAGCAGTTAAGAAATATTTTACAATAGAAAACATAAGAAACAAATGATCTCCGTGACCCGACATTTTTAATCTTTCACATAATGTCTCGAAATTCAATCTTTCTAAGGTTTCATACCATTTCCAAGGAACAAAATGGTATGGGTTTAGTATTCTCTAATAGTCCAATAAATTGAATACTCTACTTCGCGGAACGTAACTCACGACAGTGTTCATTACACCGAATTACTGGGGCGCTTTGTAGCAAATCAAATTATCCGGTAAGCTACTTTAATGAATCAAAAGTACGGCAAATAATTATGATAATGCGTGCCAGCGGTAGGGTACGCGCGTCCAACGATACACTATTCCTGCGGCAGCTAAATCGATTAAAACTGCATTTGTCCGAATTCAATTTCTCCCGAAGAAAAATCACACGACCGAACGTTACATTTAATGTAATCTGCTAGTAGATTATGCGCATTATCGTGTAATACTTAAGGTTTGCTTAACGAAACGGGAAATAATAGTATCCGGTTAGTATCCCCCGCCAGACTTGCTCCACTGTTCCTTTTTCCCAAAGGTCCCCGGGCGTCCTCGGAAAATATTTCATGTTCAGTTAATTAGCGTAAGATAAACAGGTGAAAGTTATGGCTTCAATGGAGAAGAGGCTATGTTCCGCTTCCCACGTTCCTTCTTTTTCTGTTGGAAGTATCTTCAGTTCATTTTCTGAGTATCTTTCACTTCTCGTGGAAAATTGATAGAAGGCATGATCGATAGGCACTATGGATTAAGCCTCCCAAACGTGTTAAAAACGCATTTTCTGAATGAAATCGTCTATATAAGGATTATTTAATAGAATTCGTATTTGTTTTTGGTGTTTTGGTATCATTGAAAAGAGCAAACATAGTGTTTAACCCTTTGCATTCCTTTTGCATTTTCTTTTTGATGACTCTGTATTATTTAAAATGTTTTAATTGAAATACACTTTGAAAGATAGTTTATAGAAAGCAGTGTAAATAATGTTCTTTACTAATAGCATTGAAACTAATATAATAATATAATATATTGTAGAAATATTTTAATAAAGGAACATGCCTATGAAGAAAATTGGTATTGAGTCATATTTGATATAAAAGTGTAAAGGATTAATATAGAATAAGAATTGAATGCGATTATCTAGAATCTTGGTAATTACAGTAATTTATATGGTAAAGCGTCCCGATATTCGGCTTTTACTTGACTTCTGGGTTGGTTAGTAGAGTGATCGCCACGTGTAGGAGTATAAGAAATAAAATATAGGATTAATAATCGTATATGATAAACCTGTGTATATTTTTGTATTCCCACGCCAAACTCTAAGATTTTCTTTTTTATACTTTCTTCACCTTTGGCGCAGGAGAGTACCAGTGGCTGGATATTTGTTAACTTTTCGTTGAACATCTCTCTCTGTAAGCGGGTCATTCATATTTTACGTCGATTTGACAGATTAGTTATTTTTTACTACACTAATTTACGATATCTGAGGATCTAATGTTCTCGTACTAACGTGTTGCGGGATGTATATCACCTCCACGATGACAGCTCTAACGGCAGTCTAATATATTTCACGTTACTCGACTGGCGTTTTATGTATTTTTTCTTCCCGGGCTGAGCAACAACTGTTTCAAGTCTCGCTCAAAGATAATGGCGGAAGACGCAAACCGTGACTGGACACGCAATTCTACGACTCATTACATACTATAAAGAGAAAGTGGCGAAGCCTTGAATATGTTGTTTTTATTGCTAAGTTACACCCTCCAACGTAGAATAATGTGTGTAATTAGAATCTTTCGTGTGGCGTAGAATTTTCTACCGAATTTACGTACCGAATAAAAATTATCTAACATTTTCAGTAGAAATCTTAAAGATAAATTAATTACTTTATTAGGCAACGTGAATATTCACATCTTTTGTAGTGTTTCATTATTTAACATAATTTCAGGAAGGACAAACATTTATTTCCGATTGTTTTCAGTATTCGCAACTTCAACGGAATGCAATAATATTAAGATAAAATTTTAACAAAATGTATTCTCTTCTTATATTTATTCTTGCATAATAATATAAAGGTTATATTGAACTCTTGTACATCTTGAGAAAATTGAGATGTTTACAAAAAAACGTTTTGCTCACGCACTTAGATAACTAATAACCTAGGAGACTGTGTTGGACTCTGCTGTTCCAATGACCCAGTAACCGATTCGCGCTTAGAAGTTCACATAGTTTACGACAAAGCACCATTCAGCATTGACCCAGTTATAAACCTTCCTAAAAAGAAATAGAATTGGCCTATCCGTTTTCACAGAAGCATGTTTCTCAAGGACAAGCCTCTTGTCATCGACTCGTTTACTGCTACAGTTTGATGAACGACCCTAGACTAGACCAATGTCTCCTATAAGTTCATATTTATTACATTGTTCAATTTCATGAATAAAAATTTTTATAACAGAGATTAATTGAGTGGTAACTTGAATTTTTGTTACATTTGGAAAAGTACTGTGAGAATATTAGAATGTTAAAAGAAAATATACAACTGTCAGTAATATCATTTATTTTTTCTATACTATATGGTATTCGTGTAATTACTGGCCAGTGCTTTTCGCTTACGTAGTTCGTGCACCAAGAAACACAAAAAAATGAAAGTAGGAAAAGATTTACTATCTTTTTATAAGTATTAAAACAGTATATGTAAATTTTTGTGACTGTGGTGTTTTTTAAAAAATACAGGTAGCTCGCTTGGTTGTTTTGTTTTATTTTACCTACAATTACCTTCATTGGTAAAGTCAAAGTAACGTAACTTCCATGTACAAGATTAAAATTTTCAGTTCTATGAATAACATTTCTTAAAACATAAAAGTATAACTAATTACATCAGTTGCAAGGAAATGGTAATTTCTGTTCATAAATATTCAACCGTTACACCCAATTTACGCTTCCAATGATTACACAATTTCACTCGCAGCCACAAAACAATTAATAATTAAGTAACCCTTGTAAATGTAATGAGGAAGGAAGATCGTCAAGCAAGAAATTAAACCTACTAGCCACATAGTTCACAAAATACAACGATAATAATAATAACCTAATATTATAATAAACCACTTTTATCAGACCACCCATCATAAAACTGAAAACGCAAATCAAACACTAAGATAAAAAAAAAACTCGAATTAACGATCGTCCCAAAAAGTAATCGGTTTGTTAAATAATTCAATCGACAGGAAGCCATTCCGCAACCACCCTTGACACAGTATCAGACCGGACCGCGTACACGGGTACAAATGACAGGTATTATTGGAAACTTGATTCGTGTCGGAATAGGTTGTCGTCACGCGTCGTTGATTAACCGATTAACCAGCCAGCGGGACGCTAATAAACCAATAACATTAAATCAGACTGCATTTATGTTTCCCAATAAAACAGTCATGAGTAATTTCTTCGGCGATGGGAACAGGGGGCGAGGTCGATCCAAGGGAATCACGGAGGAAATCAAGACGGTATACGAAAAGCATTCCGAGGCGCCCGTCCCACGTACCCGGTACCCCGGCAACCGGGCCGAGCTCCTAGTCTAATGTTTCATCTCGGTGGTGTACAGGCTTGGAAATTACCGCGGCGGCCAAAGATGTGATCGCAGCCAAGAGCTATCCGTACGCTCCATTATCATGCAGATATATACGCGTAACAATTTGAGAAGATGTACACGCCTCGTCCCCTTCCTTGCCCCCACTCGCCCCGTTCACCCGTTTCTATGTTTCTCCGGTAGCAACTGGCTGCGGATCGTAGATTGAGTTCAAAGAAGTGCGGCGGGAGCAAGCGTCGGGGAAGCGGTACAACAAAAGGCGAGCGAGATCACCGTTGAATTTCGAGGGAATCGAGGCTGGAGAAAGATGGATAGACCGGCGGACAAAGCGCTAGAGAGAGGGTGAGAGGGGAGAGAATATGAGAGCTTTGATAAATAAACTGATGGAGTTTTATCGTAGCTGGCGAGCGGTTACAAATTAGTGCATCTGAGGTACCGTACACTATTGAGCAGACATCTAACTAGTCCACGCCATGGTTAGTAAAGCAAATGTAAAGCTGAATTGCCAACCGCACAAGTACGGTAGACCACAGTAGCATAATAACCGAGAGTAATGCGTGAATTATTGACTGCTTCCTATCTTGCTACCACTGACTCCTGGCTGGATATGTACACGCGACACACACCTCCCCCTCGCGTGTTACGCGTGCACGCGTGCACCCGCGCGCCCCTGCGCTCTGCCTTTGTCCGCTTTCTGTATTAAATGGTTTCGTACACGTAGATTAGCCGGTGTATACCCCTCCAGCGAGGCCGTACGTCACACACCATCGACCAGGTAGCCTGTAACTGTATCCAACTATGTAACTAAATATATATATGCGGATTATTTTTATTTCTTGGCTATGTGTGTCGTGTGTACTCGTCGTGAGAAAATGGCAATCCTTTGATGCTGATGAGTATATTATAGATTTCAAGAAGATTGTGTTATTTCTCTGTAATTTCATTGAATTTTATAGGAACTAAAGATATTCGTATTCGACGAGTATAATCGTCATCGCATTGTTCCAGAAACACAATTTAGATGTGCTCTTTTAAAAAGGGTACTACTGGTAGCAGGTTCAGGTAAATTGTACGTGGTGCTGTGAGAAAAGGAAAAACTTTCAAGGTTTAACGAAAATAATAGTTTAGTAACAAGAACGGGTTAAATAACAATAAGTCACTGTTTCTTGTCATATACACCGTTTAAAGTTTTGGTTATTCGCAAACTCTACAATCTGAATCCTAGAAATATGCTTCAGAATATATACGATAGAATTTTTCATACATTCAATGTTTTAAAATATATTCAATAGTCGTCTTAAGCACGTACAAATTCTATATTCAAAGTAAAGAAAGGAAGGAAGGCACTTGAACAGGAGTTTATATTTATTATATTAAAATTAACTACTTAATCTTTAATTTTTTAAAAGCGGCATGGCCAAACGGATGCTCGTGCAAGCCAGTATTAGCGAGTACAGAGCTAAGAACGACGCGCTAAGCAAACCATGCACGCCAAGAGCCTAGTGTCTCATGGCGGGGTAATCTGCGAGTGAGGTACTGTATTCCCTCTAGCAGCCTCATTTACATAACGCCACTGTCCTCACTCTTTTATAACCTTTGCTCTTCGCATGGGTCCTCGCCTGGCCTATGAGCCTAGAAGGCAACTGTAGCACGAGATGGCTCTACTTTAAAATCATAAAAACAATTAACGTCTGTTTAATTTCTGTTCTCCTCACATAGTGTAAAGAAAATTTGAATTTCCCTAAAAATTCGTGAATAAATAATTAAGTACCTCAAAAAATCTTTTCGTAAATGTGTACTTTTATTGATTAGTACAAAAGGAAAAAGAGCAATGAATTTTCCTTCTCGATGGTTGTCTTAAAAAGAAATGTTGTATTGAAATTAAATAAAGATAATATAAATTTGATGATATGAGTTATATTCTTTGAATCTATATTTTTGAATCTTTGAAGCTCCACTATATCGAGTTCTTATGCTTGTATCTAATTAACTAGTAGATATATGTTAGTAATAAATGATATGCACATTAAGTTCTGATATTTTAAAAAAGTTCCAAATAGTTGATTATTTATACCTTAAAAATTATTATCAAAGAGAATTGAAATCACAATGTCTTACGTTAACAGTATTGAAACACTGAATTCTATTGAAATACAGTGTTTTGTGTATTAGATATATCAATGTCATGATTATTTTTCAATTCCTGTACATTAGATTATAGAAAAAATAGAAGGATGCAAGGTGAACTACAGACTCGCGACAAAAGTATCGAGAAGTTTTCCCGAATATAAGAGTTGCAAATTTTACTACATACGAAACATTCTAACTTCTATTTTTATCATACAGATAAGTTCGCGAGATAGTAATAAGACGAACAAATTATCGTTACGGGGCAGTATAATAACATGAAATTGACTTTTCGCGCGTAACAAGTTTTTAGTACGTTTTGAACTTTGTACACCGAAAAGTTTCGGAAGCAATTTAATCGAGCAGCGTCCATAAATAATCGTGATGTCCACAATAAAAATCTCTGATGATTTGCAACGGATAGAATCGTTTAAGGAATTTTTATATAAATCAACGTTGCACAGAGAGAAACAAATGTAAAACAGTCTAACAGTGATTTACAATGTATAACGAGAATGAATGCAAATAAGCAGAAGACTATGAAGAAAATTAAATTGCATATTTCGAGTGAAAGGTTCGTTACGGGGATGTTTAAGAGTATTATGAACGAACTTTAATCTTGAATAGTTACATTACTTAATTCCTTGGCCTTTATTTGCTCGAAGACCGCCGCTATACGTCACGCGAAAATGGCACGGTAGTGTGCGTATGTAGCACGGAAACTCTTGCGTGCGCATGGCCTAAATTATTGCTGCTACACCGTAGATGGATGGATATATACGTTTCCTGATGACAGTAGACGTGAACGTATTCAATTTTGGGTTTCGACCGAAAGTAGAAAATCCATACTTCGAAATGCCTTTAACCTAATACCGAACGAACAAAATTGATACACTTACATTGAATTCTGCAGTGCGTAGCAGAGATTTTAAGACAATCGAATTATTTGTCGCTTTTTTTTACTAGGAAGTGTAAATCTTTAATGTTATTATTAAATTACTATATTTGCACAATTGTGATACTGAAATTATTGAAATTCTTAATAATAGAAATGATTTTTTCATTTGTAAATGTAGACCTACATCCACATATTATTTCCATAAGAACCGTTTAAATCGATTCAAGAATTGAAATCAGTTTCAAGGGTTTTAATTTAGATAATTCATGCATCATTTTTATTAATATAAGTAGAACTATAATCGAGTAATAATTTTCTTTTACTTCATTATTTCATCTAGTTTTACAATTCAATATCAAAGCAAAAACAAGTATATGTGAAGAATTAATTGAAATTCATAGACCTAACAAGACTGTTGTACAGTAAAAAAATTTTTGTTTATTATCCTTGTTTAGTTGCAATTTATTATAGCTCACAACAAGAAAATGTCATAACATAGGTATATAATCTTCAATGGTAAATGGAAAAGTTAAAGTTACTTTTCTCTAGTACATGGAAATTGAGAAACAAATGAATATAATTATAACTGTGACACCGCAAGAAAGTAACTTACGTGAAATGTTATGCAAAGCGAAGTTCGAGTACGAAATGCTGCAACTGTTGCTTGGTACACGAACACGGCCATGTGTCACTTTGGGTTTTTCGTAGGAAGATCAGACGCTTACGAACAAGAAGCAGCTACTTAGAAGATGAACTGATATATCTTATACTTCGGTCATACATTTTCTTTCGGTGTATACTTTTAAACGAATCGTTGCAATGGTGATGATTAACAACGTATTCTACGATTATAATATTATTCAGAAACATTTTTCACCGTTAACGAGGAATAAATTAATATATTAGACTTTTATATTCCATGAAATCAATTAAAAATGTATTCCTACTTAAAGTGCTTTATACATGTATATTTATTGATCGGATTTCTGTAAATTAAAAATTAGACGTATATCTGTAAACCGTAGTATAAATATAAGTATATTCAATTTTTCAGTTACATATCTGACGATAGTATGCATCTAACGAAAATTCTTAATTACAAAAACGTAAATGCGACGCACATAACATTTTCTAAAATACTTTCATTAAAATATACGAGCTTTATTCTGGACGTTTCTAGTATTATTTCACCCAAGAAAAAAATCATTAATTTCGCATTAAATTCGTGTAATCGTTAAAATGAAGAAATACGCGCGTCGTTTACACAAACAGTTGTTAATTATTTTAAATTCAACTTTCGTTTCAAGGTACACTGCGCATGGTAACGAACGATATACATTAGCTTTTTTCTGCTTTACGACGGGAAACATGAAAATAAATGTATCTGCTTTATATAACGGCAAAAAATACACGTTGAAGCTCGCCGTCCGAAAAACGAATTGAAAATAAAGATACATATTTCCGGAAACGTATCGGTTTCTCGTTCTTTCCGATACGTGAATTTACACATTCCTGACACGAAGAATTATTGGACAATTCTTTATCTGCTCGAATGATTCGTAACGACCGAAACGTCAATGACAAACAATACCAAAACACGGAATAATATTTACCTTGTGGTTGAACATTGTGACAAAAAAAAATCTAAATAATTTACATTTGTGGTGTACAATTTGATAGTTATTGAAGTTTAAAAATCCGATAATGTAAATCTTGTTTCGTTTAAAAGCAACCTAAGAATCATATTTTATTTGAAAAATTTATATGTGAATTTCGCACACTATTATCAAATATTTTGACATTTTAAAAATGAATTCGTACGATAAAAAGTTAAAAAGCCTAACCTCAGTCATCAATTTACAGATACTTTTAGTTCAAATACATTTCAGCTACATCTGACATACGTGTTAAAGTTTTGCTTTTCAACACATTAATGAACTCAAATATCAAGTCAGCCATTTAACCAAGAACTTTTAAGATTAAATCAGTCTGAACTTAGTTTAAAGAAAAACATGTAGTAAGTATCCATGTTTAGGGCCATTTATGCAGCCATGTTGCCTTTCACGTGCTATGTAGCGTTTACGTAGGGTGAACAGGCAGAACACACTAATTAATGAAGGCAGATATTAGGATTTAATGAAAGCGAATTGGGGAAAGCTTCTTAGCTATGAAACGCGTGTTGGGCAGTATTAGGCTAACAAGATGAACATTTTCCAGGGAAGAAGGACAAGGAGTTCTGCTAACTTCGATCGTTCCTAATTATTCATGCACGGCATGATTATTACAAAGTAACGATTACAATTACTGTGGAAATTGTTAATATATGAAACCCAAATTACAGAAAGTTTACTCATTTACAAAAAACTGTAGTATGTATAATAATTTAATTTTCCAATGTGCACAAAGAGTTGCAAAAATTGCTGATGTATAAAACCCAAATTACAAAAACTTGTAACATATATAATAAATTATTTTTCACATGTGCATAAAAAGTAACGTGGCCAGATATAACTGTCGCGACAATTGATTTTTGTCTGTATCGTTATGTAATGTTAAATTTTAAATGTAAATATACACCTGTGATGAATATACAACTCCATCGTCTGTTACAGAAGAATTAACAATGAAATAATACTTCCGAGTTTAGTTATGAAATAAATCACGAAGCAGTTAAGTGTGCGATACTTTAAATTATTGTCTCCAAAGATAATAGGAAATAAATGTTCCAATCAGATTAAATTAATCTCCGTGACGAAACAGGGAATTAATTTTTAGAATTAAAAATTAAAACGGAACCGTAAGAAGTGAAGAACAGTGCGCATGTAGTTCATTATACTCTAGTTGACAGTGAGAATACGTCTGCATTCGAAGGTGCATAGATCTCGATTAAGTGAGACAACCAAACAAAAATTTATTACAATGTTATAATTTATGATTCATTCACGAACCATATATTTTTTACCCACTTTTCACTGTTCGTTCTTGATTTATAACCTAAATTTCGTTTTTCTGTCCTAGTCCTTGTAGAAATAAAAAAAATATGTAGATTATAAAAAGACTGCGAACATGTACAAAAATACATATCTTTTCAGAAACCAAACAATGGAAACTGAAATTAACTTAGTATCTAAATAAATGCTTTTGTTTCACAAAGAAAAATATAATACCTGTATTTGATTTTATAAAAATATTTTTTGCAATTTTATTCTGTAACGTTTTTTATAGGGGCATAAAAATCTACAGCTGTTAACGACACAATTCGTATTCACTTGTGAATATGAATATACTTAACACGTTAAGCGCCACGAAAATCTTAAACGTTTTCCCATAGAGTTTGTCTTTGTGGCAGCAAAGAAAAGTAGGAATAATTATGAATTGTTTGGTGTTGCAACGTTTGCGTTACACTATTATCAACTTAGTTGCCTTATTAAACATTTCTATTTCACGTCGGTTGTCTTGTATGTTACGATTGTTTTTTAGTCATTCAGAAGCGTCAGTCATCGGTGACTGACAGGGCGCTTAACGTGTTAATTGGGTTCGAAGCCTTTCACACAAACTTGCATCAGCAATGTATATAAATTGAAATTCCGATCATTTAGTAATTGAACTGTACAATTTAATTCAAGTTTCAAGATAAATTTCACTATATTAAACTTTTTCGCCCAACAATTAATTATTCACAACCATTAAAAGAAACGACAGAACCACTATCTAACTCAATGTGAAATGTGACCAATATGAAAGTTACTTGAGCGTGCTAAAAATTGAATAAAAAACATACTACATAAAATGCAAGTTACAATTTACATCTTTGCCATTAGCGAAGTCAAGTTGATTGTTCAGCAAGCAAGCGATCAAACATTTTTGAGCGACGATATGTAATACAGGATAGAGACATGAACTTCCTGTGCCTAGTACAAAGTGGATTGTAGCTGATGTCCCTATCAGCTCGATGGAGAAGTCATCGATCAAACCTAAGCGAGCGGTGGTAACGACGGTGAAACTCGGGAGACAATATCCTGATTCGGGGTGGGTAACTTGTTAAAGGAGCGTGTTAATGTACAGAGCATCTGGCTGCTATATACAAGACCGAAGATTCACTGCCTACGTCTATTCGCTGTGCTGGCTCGTGCCGTTCCATTTTGAGGTGAATAAATCAGATAACTGTATTAACTTCCTCTTTACATGTATCATAAAGATTGTTCACTACGAATTCATTAATATCACGTGTTTAATTAAACTTTGCACCTTTTGTTATTGAAATATTGATTATTTACACGTGTCTTCAGAAATTTAAATTAAATTAAATTATTTATATCTATATTTGTATAATTTAATAATTTAATTTAACCTAAACATTTGTTAAAAAGCATATATTCGGGTAAATAACTTAATAGATAACTTTAGGACATAAATCTGCGAAATAACAGTTCAAAGATAGTAGATGAAATTCAAGAAACAGTTTGATGCGTCCATATTTATTTATAACTTTATAAAAAAAATTTTGGATCCGAATTTCATGTCATATTTTTCTGTAGAATCAACAAGCCAAATGTTTTTCTTCTGTAAAAAATATGTAATATGAAAATATCAAACGGTAACCTTCGAAGTCAAATGAGAAATAAAATAATTCCAAAATAACTTGAAATGAAAATGTCTCGTGGCCCTTGAAACTACTGAAGGTTTATAGAACATTATTGCTTGCCGAAGCACAAAACAAACGAGACAGTAATATACAAAAAAGTTATTGAAAACAAAATAAAAAATTAACAATGCTATTAAATACAATATACATGGACCTTCATTAATTTTATTTACATTATCTTTCATAAATAATCAACAGTAAAATTGACTCTAAACTTTGAAGCTGTGTTACACCATTCCACAACAATTTAAAATCTATATATTTATAATGAAAATGTAATCATCGAATAATAGATATTTCTGATTAGCTACCATCAAAAATATTTTCTATATCAGTTTCAAATACCCTTGTAGACCAGTGCATATACAAAATCTTACATTATGCACTGTAACCAAAGAGACAAAAACAAGAGTATTCACAAGCCCCAAGAAACTATATAATGGAAATGTACGCATCGGATACTACGTATTTTCAATTATCCATCACAAAAATATTTTCCATATCAATTTTAAATACCCTCCTATACCAGTGTATGTACAAAAATTGCATTATATAGTGCAACCGAAAAAGATACAAAAGAGAGATGTTCACGAGTATGAAGGAACTACGTTCACTACCTAGGAAGTACGCTAAGGATTTCGACGTAACCTTTATGGTGCTTAAGGACAAGGAAGAGATAATTCGGTTGAAAGGACGTAGCGGGCGGACGTTACGTTCTACCCTCTGGAGAGGACGCGGAATGAGTCTTATAGTACCAGGGACAGAGACAGCGGAGAAGGAAGGAAGGGATGGAAGAAAGAGGGAGAGAGTTCGAGTCCTTAATTAGCTTCAATTACTGCAACATAGCAATGTCGAGCGAATCGCCTGAGGCTCATCCTTCGTCCTTCCATCTACTTCCATCTGTGAACCGCTTCTCGTTCCTCTTCCTCGTCGCCACGTGTAACCCCACGATCCTCTTCCAACCGGTGCCCTCTTTCGGTACCGTACCACCCCTCCAGGCTGTTCTCCAGTAAAAGAGCCAATTTACGTGGGAATTTAAACTAATACGGAGGGAAAAATCAAACGAAGGCCGGTTTCTTCTCGATCTCGTAATCAAAACGACGCAGCTTACAGTCACGTTATACGGATATCAGGGATAAGAAATATAAAGGGCACAACAGCGATCGCCTTCGTGAGAATATATATATACAAAGAAACGCCGTGCGGAGTTCCGTTCTCTGTCGCTGACATACCCCGTTGTCGTGTTCGTCATGCTTCCTCTTTTTGCTTCTTCCTTCGTTTTCCTTCTCCCTTCTTCCTTCATCTCTTTTTTTTCGCCCAGGAGATTTTAGCCAGATAATGAGGAATCTTCGCCGGTATAATGGTACATCCCGGTGTATCGGTATCCTTCCCGAGAAACTTTTGATGCATCGAGCCAACTCTCCTTAGAACCCGGTTACTTGTGCGTCATACTTTTTTCCCTTTGATAGAAAGTAACTATATTGCCTTCGTTACTTTCGTGTTTCGCGTGTAGCTTCCGGCTACAAAGGTATAATTCAATTAGTCGTGCAGCGTGCTAGCGTTTTTTTCCCGGGCCAGGCGACATCGGTGTCCGCGGTATCTGTTCGCCTCCTAATTTCATTTAGAAAACAAATCAAATGTGAATTGTTAATATGGTTTGATCGTTATAACTTGATTTTGTTTGTGTAGCGAATTTGTATGTTTTAGTTAATGCGTGATGATGATGAAGTGTAATGAGTGTCTGGTGAAAATAACATGAAACAGTCGATGGATATAATTATATATTTAAGATATTTTTATGTATGTTGTCTTTGTTACTATCTATGGGAAAATGAATTTTGGAAGCTTCTAAAATTAAAGTAAATACGCGTATTGTAAGTTTCATGATAATCAGAATTTTAAAAAATACAATTCTGTTATATGTACGTTATGTTTTCATTAATCATCTCTTTTGTTATTTTTAATCGTTAAATCGTGGAAAAATGTTTTCGTGTTTTATACAAAATGTATTTAATCGATATTAATGTTCTTGTGGGTATTAACAATGTGACTATTAAAATTTGCAACTTGGATTCTAATTGACTGAACTGGTTTTCAGATAGTTGGGCAAAGAACGAATCTGCACGAAAGTAGAGGAAGAAAATTATGGAATAAAATTTATTCATAGCTCATTTTGTTTTGGGTGGATATGAATTTAAATTTCGACCAGACGCAGATGCGAGCAAGCGAAGTTTGGCTAACGTGTCTGTTCATAACTTACCAATTTCAATTCTTGTAAATACTGATGCACGTGGGTCAGACCAACTGTCGAAGTCGATTAACTCGAAAACAATGTTCCACGTGAACAAATGTTATACTACATTTTCGACCTACTTTTTTGTGGAACTTTTACACGAAGAAAAGTTTTGCACCATTTCCAATTTTGCAGTTCAAAATTGCGCGTCGCAATTTTAGTTTCATGAATAATTCGCCTGGCAGGCTAATTCTTTTTTTTTAGGGAAATTCAAGATAATTTATATCAGGATGGATCATTTATAATTCAACTATGGATTTTTATGCTAGTTTCTATAGAAATGTATCTTATTTTATTTCTTATAACAATGATATCAGTAAATTCAGAATAATATATAATGCAATAAAATTCTATGAAAACTTCTATCTTTTTCTTTCTCGAAAATTTATATAATTGAAAAACATGAACTACAGAAATTAATTTGATGCCTTTATAAATTTATATACCATTTATTTGCAGAAAATCATGCGTTTTTCAATCTTCAATACATTCAATAACATTTCCATATATTTTGTTACACCAATTTCGAGATAAAAATGAGAAAAGCTTAAAATAACGAAGACATTTTAAAACGTAAAACAAAGCATCCAATCAATGTTCCACACCCAACATATCAAAATTCGCAGTCCTCCTCTAAAATATCTATGAAAACTTTTATCCCATCATTTTTTGAAGACGCGCATTGTCAAAATACATAAAACTATCTGCACAATACACTTAAAAATAAATAAAAGAAACATAGTTTTCGTAGTAATACATTGCTTGTCACGGAATAAAGCAGCGGAGCAGGCACACATGAAAAACTGGAGTGTACAGGAATCGCTGAAAAAAAGGATGGGCAAGAAGAAACACGCCGGTTCGTACGTGAAGAGTGGTAGATTGTATTTTGGCAGGCTGATACCAATACCTCATAGATTCTGTAGCAGTCGGGCACGCATCACCACGTATATGTTCCGCATCTCAGTTTGTCTCCTCCTTCTATCGAGTCGACAACTGCTACGCCCACGATCACAAACGGAATTATTTATGAGTTTGAACATGAGCCAGAGCTTTTCCGCAAGCCACTAAGACGCTCTCCGACGTTAGTCGCATTCTCTGAATATCGGCGGAGGATGCAAAACCGAGGTAGCCGTAGCCACATTCTGAAATTTCATCATGATCCCGGTTAAATTAAAGATGCATAATGATGAACAGCTCGGCATAGCAACTGGACTGTACGGTAAACATTCGTACGGCAATAACTGCAGCTCGATAATCGCCCGAGGCGTATTTATTGTATGTACGTGTATCTGCGCTTTGGGTTATTGTTATGACTGAGTAATAATTGATCCACCGGTTCGCAAGCATAAATTTATTAGCCCGGCAAAGGGAACATTTGGATTCGCTTAAACTACTCCGTTATTGTTATTTTGAACACACTAGCAACGATTAATTTTATTTTCCATCCACCCTTTGAGAGGTCGATCAACCTCAAAGAGGATTTTTCTAGATGATAAATATATTTATTCCACTTAATATTCCATTATGAATATTAACGTTTGATCGCAGACTAACGCATCGCTTGCATGAGAGTGACACAAAGTGTTCATATAAAATACTGCATATGAATTTTCACAGAGAAAGTAATGAATTGTTGAACGTCGTATAGCTCGAATTCTATATTACTTAGTATACAATTTCAAGTTAATCTGTGATTTATCGAGAGTACATGCATACTTTTCCTGAGTATGCTTGACTCTGTAACTTATCTTTAATAGACGTTTCACTAATCACTGTTATGAATAGTAGAGAGTTAAAAGTATTATCAGTATTTTTCTACTGAAATATATTTACACAAGTTCCAAAAAAATTAATAACTTCATATGGCTTTTTGTTTACGATTTCATTGAATATTTGCTGCAGTACTTAATTGTTGTAGTCATTTATTAAAGATATTAGAAAATTGAAATAAGCAAATAATATTAATTAAAACTTTGCGAAGTATAATTAAAATACAACATTTTAAAACAAACGCGTACCTGTCGGCGCAGGTGCGATCCTCTGTATGCCCCTTACAATTAGCTGTAACTCATGTTCAATGAGTGTGAGAGTCACGTTTAAATTATCGCACGAGAAATATTTACTTTTCATTTAATCGTATAATAGCATGCTACATATTCTCATTTAATTTCGTTATTATCAAATTATAAATACGAAGCTCATTGTATTTAATCTATATTATTTCTGCTTGGCGTTGAAATTAATAACGACATGGAAGACTGAATATATACACATTAACATATGTAACAATATCCCGTTTAAATATCAGTAAACATAATATTTAAATTAAATAGGATATTGAAGAGAGAAGAAAGTCCACCGTCTTCAATGCAACAAACACGTGAATATCATTTTCCGGTATTTTATACCGGTCGTATTAATTGTGACAATAATCCTTTCAAAATGTTTGGACGTTAAATTATAATTTTAGTTATATATAAACATATTATTCATGTCAATTTCGAAGAATTTTAATACTAGGTGAGATTATCCTCAATTCCAAGTAAAAGTAAACATCATTACCATGAAATTTTATTGAAACGATTATTGAAATGAAAATCACTTAAATAATTATTTAAACGTCTATTTAAATTCACATAACGCAGTTATCGTTTACGTTTAAAATAAATTAATTTGTAATATTCATAATACTTTTAAAATATTCAATTTTCCGCAGGCCATAACGAAAAAGATCAAACACGGAACAATTTCTGCCTTGCCCAGCTCTAAAGCAAATTTTCATTACATCCATACAAAGTTTCTATTGTAGGTCCAAATGGATTCCACATCCGCCGTGCAATTCACAATCGAACGAAATAAAATGTGAAATGCCTGTAACGAAAGGTCATTCGAATTTTCAATGCCGATTCATGAGACATTACTCATTTCGTTCGTATTTCGAACTTTTAGCCGAACTTAACGCAAAGCTCATGTCTCGATTTACCTGGATGAAGCGTTAATTACGACGTTGTTATTGCACGAGTTATTCGGTTGCATTTGTTACGCTTAACGTTTTATTTTACTCGGTTGTCGCCATTCGATTCGACAGGGAAAAATCATAAAATTCAAAATACAATACTAAATTCTGTGTAACATATAAACACACGAAACACTGTAATAGAATAACTATATCTTTTAATTCAAACAATATTTTTCTTCGTATCAGTTGCAAAAAACATCGTTAATTTCGTCTGATGATAATGAATATTTAAAATGGAAAATATTGTCAAGTTGGAAAGGATTAATATCGTTGCGACGTTACAATGAAGCGACAAATTCAATTAGAATGTTCAAAGGTACGCGTAACCGAAATGTCGCGACGGCGCTTTGCACAGCGGTTTTCTAGGAAACATCCGCCACGGCTCCCTTTCTTGCCCTGCATCAATGTTACCGAAAGCGGAGGTGAAATCCTTACAGTCTTCAGACAGGGAGTAGCATTGCAATCACCGTAGTTCGATCGGCCACCAGCGAGCGGCGCCACGTAATGGATAAGTAGTATACGCATGGTATTGGGTCAGACGTGGCGCTCAAGTTGACCAGACGTCCGTAACGATTATTTCTTTTCTACTGATGGAATATTGCAAATATGCGCGGATAGTAAAATATGAATAAATGAGAAGATTTATTTTCTGCTTCGGATGTATCTGTTAGAATAACCATTGTAAAAAATATGGACATTGAGTATGAAAATCGAATTTGAATAGTAATATTTCTTATACTAATTTATGATAGTTGTAAGTGTTGTACACTTTTCTTTATTCTTCCTATCTTTGTTATTCTTGAAAAACATGTTTTTTGTTGGTGCTGCTTTAAATGTTACTATATATTATCAAAAATCATTACGATGATTAGTGTAATTGTAAATTTGTGGAACACAAATTTATTGAATGTATTAATAATTACAGCGTTGAATAATAGATGTATATGGCACACCAAAAATTTATAAACTGGTAATAGTTTAATATTATATAGCTATTATTAAATGTATAATTATAATTTCTGAACGTATCATGATCACTATTTAATATTACGTCTATTGTAGATGTTTGAGTATTCTGATAACATTTTCATGTGTGTGAATATTGTGCACTAATGCAACTGCTCTTAACGCTGATGGTTTTCAATATAAATTCGTAAAGCTTATCTACCGTATAATACCTAATAGACATGTATGTATATGATAACGAATTTATTCAGATACCAAATGCAATGTGTTTTGTCCGTTCGCAACATGTGCATCATGTACGGTTAAGAGAATCGGATAATAAAGCTTTAATTTGTCGGCATCTGAGTATAACCGTAATTGTTTAGCACAAAATCATTAAAAATTTAACCTTACCTTTTCATAGATGCATAAAAAAGTGTATCCAGTTTTACATATCTAAGAAAACAAGTTTATGTTCTTAATTTCTAATATATAACATGATATAATTGTAAAACAACCGATATATAATATTTTTAAGAATGAAACCATTACAGAAACAGTATACAACATATTTTACTTGTAAACATAATTTGAATAAATAGATATTATTTAAACTTTTTTCGAAAAATTGTCATCAATAAATTGATGAAAGTTCTGTAGAAAAAAAGTTCAAATAACAAACAATAGGAGCCCATGCAAAGAAGAAAAGAAAAATGTTATTTATCATTTTAAATTAGTTTCTGATTAAATCACTGTTTTTTAATTCTACTGCCAATTATAAATTTAAAACCATCGTGAGTCAAACGCAATTATAAATTATGATTAATTAATATTCAAACATAACTATTTTGAAAACGAAATAGTATGTTCCGTTGAAAAATAAAATTTGTAATGTTTACTACAGACTACACTGAATATATAAGAAGCAACATAATAATCTGCACTGTTACAATTCTTTTCAGTAGCTTATAAAACTTGTAAATTTTATGGCTGAACTACTTTTGCACTAGTATATCTTCACGGAAATTTTGGTACTTCATTCGACAAGTATATAAACTGCCGTAAGCACATATTTTTTCGGTTGTGACGCATTTATAACCACTCTGAAGCAGTAGTCGATAACCATCAGACATGAAAATAGCGCTGCCAATCGCCGAAAGTTCAAATATCTGTAGAGTATTCCAAGTGAAGTGAATATTTCCAGGACATAATGCGAACCGTTTGCACAGCAGATAGCAGTAAGCGAACAAGATCCCTTCGAAGTAGAAACTCACTTGGTAGGCTAAAAGTTTCGTATAGAAACGTATCGATCGATATTTAAACACACTCACTTTTCACTGAACAACATTACATTTTTATGCAATGTTGTATATAGAATAAATATCTGAAAAATGAAGTGGTCATTATAAGAAAAATCATTGTAATCCTTACACTACCACTGAATTAGTCAAAATCGTTTGACTAAATTGTTTTACAATTAATAGAATGACAAAAGTAGACTTTCATGGAAAATCGTACCATAAAATTGTTCATTCGTACATATACTACGATAGCATTTCTTTCATGTTTTAGCATGTGCATCCAAGTCAATTTTAGTTTATAAGCTTGTATATTATTCATAAATATCATTTACAAGTTCCATTCATAGTTTCAAAATTAACGTCGAAGAATTATTACTATTTAAACAACGAAGATCTCTGTCATAGATAATAAATAACTGTGCTCCTCAAACGATTAACTTTAAACATACTTTCGTCGTGTAGAATATTTTAAAAGTATAGCACATACAGAATATTTACATTCAACATTGATATCGTTGTTAACCGACTAGGAATACTAAACATCTAAAAGAGAAACGTCCATAATAAATCATTGTGCTTAACAAGTTAATCCTAAGAAAAGTAAGGGGGTAACTTTTTAATGTGAACACCATTTCAAATATAAGAAAAACGTGGTTGCAGTTTATTCTTAAGTGATAATATCTCTAGAACTGATAAAAACCAATATGTTGTCTTTACGGTATAAACTTTCTGGAATTGTGAAATAAGCAAAGTAGAGAATGGACGGACCATAGATCTGTATGCAGATACGAATTCTTCTAATTTATTTTCTGGAACAATGGATTAAGGTCCGGTTCAGACGAGTCGGCTACCATTGTGCGAGCATCCGTCATGCGTTTCAGCAGTATACCGAATTATATGAAGAAATTCAGACGACCGAGCCTTCCCGTGGAGATGGCATGCGGAGTCGCAGGGGGTAAAAATTGGCAAGCGGGTTTTGTCGCTCGACGTTTCACCGGCACATTGAATTATACGAGGAAGTGCAGACGGACGACGCGTTTCAACGGCGACTCGCGGAATCGCGGCGAGTGAAAATTGACGGATGCATTCCTCTGGCCTGTATCCCGGCAATCGGGTTCTTTTGCATTTTAAGACATTCCTTAGCGTTGTCACATTCAGCCGAACGAATCAAGTAGCCAAAATATGTTTTCTGATGAAATGCTTTCGGTTAGTCACCGATGAAGGGGAACTTTCGAAATATTGTATTTTATACGATTAAGTGTATAACGATGAAAATGAGGAATATCTAACGTTAAGTATTTGCTGAAAACTCTGTGCTATCTTAGAAGAATTCTTTGAAATAGAAAAATTTAATATTTGTAATTAAATTCTTATTTAATATAGCATATTACGTGAAATTTGATATCAGTGATAAGTCTACCTTTGCGTGTTCTTAATTACTGTATTTCCTTTGGTTTGTTGTAATATGTGTCTTAAATGTAATTAGGTTTGTAATAATTACACACTTCATTTTCGTGTTCGTTTTCAACGTACAAAAATATACGAAAAAGTATTAACCAATATAGTACTACATAATCCAGTCTTTTCTGTTATTTCAGACTCTTGTACTTTAAATATTTGTTAAAACAAAATGATCATATTTCAATGAATAACGATCCATAAATCGAATCAATTACTTTTTTTTGTATGTGTAGAAATGCATTGCTGTTTCGTATAAGTTACGTTGCACACTTTATGAACAATTTAATATATTGTCGAGTATTCAATTCTGTTCAATGAGTGTTTGATAAGTCTACATCCACATCTGTATATTTATATAAAATATATATATATAAAATAAATTTTTTGGGAGGAAGCTGCACGAACAAGTGCAAGAATTTATGGGACGAACAATAAATCCACAACAGTTCCAAATGGTGATACATCTATGTACGCCAGTTGTCGTTCTTAAATCAATTAGGCAAAACTGCAACTACCGAGACAAGCTTAAATGATGAAGGGGTTGTCTAAACGCAGTAATCATATCCCATTACCCGAATATCGCAATCAGTCTCTATCGAAAGGAAAGGGTACCAGAATGCTTAAAGTGTCCTAATTATTAAATTACTTGCAATCTATAGTCCATTCATTTATTAGTTAATCCCTGTCAGTATCGTATTATCATTACCCTCATTATCATTGTTAATATTACTAGCACTTATGTTACAGTTATTATTAATTTTAATATTTGTTTATCTTGTATTATACTATTTATCATAATAATTTGTATATAATTTGAATTCATTCAGTGAAATTTGTCCAAAGTAAGTAACAATTTATTCTCATTTTTCAATCATATTTTTAGAGTTCATTTTGCGTTACAATTTATCAAGAAATCTGTATTCTAAGAGAGAGAAATTTATAAAAAATGTTTCGTATTCAGTTATGTCGAGGTAAAATTATTTATATGAAATATTTTAAACTGGTTTGTGGTAATTTTCTTCATCGGAACCGTCATTTGCCTGATATTAATATATAGTTGAGTATTTTTAATTTTTTACTTTTATTCAGGTACGAAATTTCTTTGCAAATTTAAATAAATTGAAATAAAATATAAATGTACGTAAAGTATTTATACATTAACGTGAATTGTTCTGAATCAATTAAATAGCATATCAATTAGCAATGAATCAATATGTCAACGGTAATTTGAGGTTCACTGTGAAAACATTTACTAATTGAATAATAGTACAAACAATATAATACAAATAAATATGGTAGTTCATTATTTTATATTTTTCAAACTTTAAATTGAATGAAAATGACACCAATAATATTTTTCGGTACTATTAGTAATACTAATATTAATAATAATAATAGGTCTTGCATATTTATCTATTTATAATATAATAATTTATTAACTGCTTAAATTAATATATTGTACCATTGTATACAATGGCGTAATTACTAATCTGTCTTTAATTACCTCATATAGTTTACCTTATTGATGTCTAATGTATACAGAATTATTTGAAGTATAACGTAGTGCCACGTTTAATAGATAAATCTTTTATATATTTTCAGTAATTTGTTTTCCTTTCTGAAATTACATTAATTAATTTTGAAACTTATATGATCTTACAAATATTTTAAGGAAATATTCTCGTGTTTTAAAGTGCTTAACATATTTCTTCGTTTCACGTATTAAAGTTATATTATCCTCCCTTAAATATATATTTAAATATATAAAAGTGGTATATTTAGTATCATAGATGCCACTGATTAAATTAGTGACCTAGTAATTATTTGATTAACTATAATATAAGAACATTAATATTTTAAAAAGTTAAATCTCACATTGACAAATGTCTTCCCACCTCTTCGATGTAAATGCTGCAGGCAAAGTCTACATACAAAAGGTTTAGATATAGACTTAAATTTGGTACTAAATTAACTATAATAATCACAGAAATTATTAAAATTTCAGTAATAAGCAAACTAATTCATGAGTCATACTTTCGTAAATTCTAATTCAACCAAAAATATATATACAAATCTTCCAAACAAAACTAATAAAATTAGAGACTGCAAACTATCACCTAACATAAAAATGAACCACAATTATGAAACTCGATCATATCTATAAAAGCAGAAAGAAAAAGAAAGAACTTTCATCGCACAGCTTTCAATAACCAAAATACCAAAAAAAGAGTAAAACTAAAAATAATCAGTGCAGTGATTGAGAAAACAAGTTAAGAAAAATTAATTTCAAAAGTTTAAATGTATATGCATAAAAATCCATAATCCCCCCAGTAACATTAATATAAACCACAATTACACGCTTAAACTCAACGAAATCCATAAAAGCAGAAGAAGAAGCAGAAAAAGAAGACGAAAAAAGACTTTTATCACACAAATTACAATAACCAATAAAGGATTGAAGCTAAAAGTAATCAATCTAATAAAGTAAAAAATTACAGGCAAAAATGCTCTCGAAATAGTTAAAAAATTCATGCATAAAAGTCCATATACCGCCCAGGAACATTAAAATGAACCACAATTCCACATCGAAGCTTGACGAAGCCCATAGAACCAGAAGAAAAAGCAGAAAAAGCAGAAGAAAAAGAATCATCCACAGATTTCAATAATGAAAAATCGAGGAAAGAACGGTAAAACTAAAAATAATCAGTGTAAAGAATAAAAAAGATACAAGCAGAAGTGATCTCGAAATAGTTCGAAGGTTCGTGCATAGAAATGCATAGGCCGCCCAAGCGCATCGAGCAACCCTTTCGGCTTGGCGGCGAGCGAGCGACTACTGGCTCGCGTCTTAACTCGTGCGATTCCGCGGACGCTCGGGAACGCCGGCGCCTCTGGGCGTCGCGACGGCGGGCGTCCAGGGTTGGCAGGCTGGCAGGCAGGCAAACGCAGGCATCCCTTCGCGCTCTCCCCGCCAGACGAGTTCCGACTCTACGCTCGGCCGGACGTGACGTAACGCGCGCAGCGTGGAGAGCGTAGAGAACGTCGTCGTCGTCGTTCTAGTCGTCGTCAACGTTTGCCGTCGCCGTTGCCACACCAGTCAACCCTTTTTCTCTCGCACCGCACGCCGAAAACAGCTGTGTGTGTGCGTAGGGTTGCGTCAAGTGACAAACCGTCTATACTTCGTGACCAGCAACTTAGTTGCTCGATGAGGTTCCCTCGCCGCGAAACTGATTGAGAAGTGCGTCCGAGAGAAAAAAAAGGCAACGGAAGAGTTACCGTTTGGTTTATTCGCCGCGTCGTAGAACTGCGCCGTTGTTCCGTCTAGACGCGCCGCACGCAAGGGCCGCGTGCGCTCGCACGCCACTCTGCGATCGTGTTGACATTTTCGAACGGACGGGACGAGAAGACAAGGCAGCATCGTCGCGAACGGAAAGTGCAAGTGTCCGGGAAGAACGAGTCGAATTAATTCGAGACGTGGCGAGGAACGAAAGAATTTTGTGAGTGACACGGATAGATACCGCGCACAGAAGGGTTGCAGTTTTGTTTTGTGGTTCACTGGAGGATCGTCGAGGGTTCTCAGGGATCACGTGCGGATCGTTTCGATGCGTACGACCGCGTCGCAGTGAGTAACAAGCGTTTTGAGGAGAGAGATTTCGTTTGAATCGTTCGTCGGGATTGTGATGGTTGACTCGAGGTCGAACTCGTGACGATAGAGATTGTTCGAAGGTAAGCAGTGCAACGCCGTACGGGGTACGAGGGAAAGTTTAAACTTTTGTGAGTGAAAGACAGACACGCGGAGGGACAGAAAGAAATAGAGATCTCTGGCAGAAGGCAAATGCCCGAGGACATCAAGCAGCGAGAACCCAGTCGCGCGACGATGTAAGGTTATGACGCGAGGGAAGAGACTCACCGCGATCTTGCAGACGTCGCGATAAAGCGGAATCGCGATATGCAGTAGCTGTTCGATTCTGGATCCAGGGACAGCCGCCTTCAAACGACTCGATTGAACAAATATACACACGTACATATATAACTGTCCGAGTGATGCGATGTTCACGAGACATTTAGCGTCACCGATTGATCCACGGTAGGCCGCGATCGCTCTCGCAGCATCGATCCCAGGGGCGCGTGCAACCAGCACGTTTTCAATCACGCGACCGTCTCACCTGTCTGACGTTTTTTCCCCCGTCGTCGATTGAACGAAAGGCCGGCGTGTGTAACGTCGCGAGAACTACCCGCTTTCGGTGCCGCCGCCGCGGAAGACTGATCCCTTCACGGGTCACGTGACCGGACCTGCCGGAAAAGAGAGTTCGCCACGGCGAAACCGGAACGCGGCGAAGATGCTGACTATGTCGACACTGATGATGCCCACGACGATGACCACCATGACGAACCCGGGCCCCATACCGGCCCACAGCGTGCCGCAGAAGATAGAACCGCCTAAGCTGACCGCAGCGGCCACGCTCACCCATACCGCGACACCCGCCAACAAATCAGGTACCGGTTTACACAAACAGATTTATGGCTTTGCACTATCATTCCGGGTACGGTCTGAGATCAATTTTACCGGTACCCAGTGCCGCTCCTGTCGATATTTTAACTATACGAAGTGGCAGGTATATGCAGGGACGTTTAAAGGAAGAGTGATACGAAAAGACTGTAAATCAGCGACGTAGTTTGAGGGAAGACGGTAGACAACGCATCTTTATGCGAAATAGAAAGTTACCAATGTATAGAGACAAGGGTTAGGTAGAAACTAATTTCTTCTTTTGATTCTTCTTAATGGTTTGAAAATGAAATCATGATACTCTTATATTCTTACGAATGTTTCTCTATTTCATGTTCTGTGCAATCTTATTTGTGACAAATGCATCAAATTCGTTGTGCAGTGAAGAGCTTTCCGTAAATGTATGGGGAGGTAGAAAGCTTGGGTGTAGAAATAAGAATCTGATAAAAGAAATGAGGAAAAGTAGGTGTATCAATGTGAATTTAATTATAATCATTTGAGCAGATTTGCTGCATTTTTTAACGAATATTTTAAGTGCTTTTGTTTCGTGTTTATTGAGGCTCGTAGATTCTCTGACGTCTCATCGTTTAACTTTTAGAATGCATTTATTGGCAAAACATATATCACTTTTTCTATAGTAGTTTTCGATGAGTCCTAGTTAATGGAGGAATTTAAAGGAATATGTTAATCTTAAATAGCGTAGAGATTCTCGATGGGATTGAGGTCTGGAGATTAAGCTGGCTGCTCGGTTTTTACAACTTTTTCTCGACAAAAAATGAGGATGCAAGTTTTGAAGTGTGCCCGGGATCGTTATCCTGTTGGAAGATAAACTTTTCTAGCGAAATTTCAACCAAATTTCCAACACCTTTCCTAGGGAAAGAGCCCCGCAGCATTATCGAGCTGCCACCGTGTTTAAGGGTTGATTGAATTTTGTGTTTATTAAAACGATCAGATGATTTATACGAAACTGTTTTTTTTTTTCGTTATTTTATTTGTTCGAATTTTGATTTATCAAGCCATACATCACCTTTCCAAAACAACAATGGCTTGTTTGCGAATGACATGGCAAACAGAGATTTAACATTTTTTTATAATAGAGAATAATACTTTTTCGCAATATATAATTTTTTAATCTGTATTTGCTGACATTTTTTCGACATCCTTTCATCTATATTATCAAGATAACATTTTTTGTCATTGTTCTCCGTTTTTTAATTTGCCAATTATATTTAAATTATTCACCGAGTGGTAATTTTTATATTCATTAAACATTCTTTTATCTCCCATAATTTAATTTACACATCTGTTTCCAATTCTTTTTCAATGTGAATCCGTTTCATTCTAACCGTTAAATGTCTAACATTTCATAATTAATAAAAATACTACCAAACAGCATAAGTGACATATCTTTATTATCTCACAGTATTATTATTAGTATATTGAACATTTTGAACTTACTTTTTTCCATTGTATACTTCAAGCCAAACGATTTATTTTCGTCTTCCAGTATAATCCGAAAATTATTTTAAAAAATATGAAGAGTGACCTATACAAGAATTCCATGAGACATGTTACGTTATTTAAAATTTAAACATCAATTACCATTTGATACTGAGGAGACGTACACATAATTAAATGTTCCACTTACATATTGTTTGCCATTCTCTATTTCTCTCTTATAACCGCACACAAATTATCAGGTTCATTGAAATTTCTTCCTTCCAGTTACAATTCAATCTCACCCCATTTATTTGTATCTCATCCCTAAATTTCGTATCACTCTCTACATCACTACCAAACAAATAAACGTCCACCAATTATCCACCAACATTGTCGTTCGACAACCTTTTCTCTCAACAACATTCTTACTTCCATTAATTTCCAAACAATTTCCACGTGAACACGTCACGAAGAAAGCAACGTCCAAGGGAATCCATCGTTTCCATTAACCATTCCAGAAAATGCCAAAGCAATCGATCATTATCGAACTATAACGATCAAGTTGTTGTTCCACCGCTAGCCTATACACGCAAATGCCAATTTTAAACTTTCTTTTGTCCGACACTGTACACCGCTGAAGCTAGGTTCCCGATTAAAACGTCGGAGGCGCGTGCGAGCACGAGCGAGCGCTACTCGCCGTCCTTCCTCGGATTCACGGTGTTTTAAACCGCTTTATGCCCATCAATCAAATTATTGTATTCGCGCGAAGCGAGCCGTGCATTAGATAATATTTCGACGCCGTTATTGATCCGGCAACGGAAGTTCGAAATTTGATTAGTCAGAAGAACCGCTCTGTTTACAGCGGGAACCGTCTGCAAGAGGGATTCCTGCAAGTTTTATCTTGGTGCGAGTTGTTCTCGTATGTTTGAACGTTATTTAGGATACGCTCCGATCGTTGTGTCCATAAAGTTGTCGAATTAACTTCACGGGCTACTTCTATGAACGTCGTGTTTGCGATGTGACGAGAATTTCCGTCGACATGCTGCCGCAGGACGGAAGGTTACTAAATAAACCTCGAGTTTCCTAGACACACACGCGCGCGCACACGCACAAATACACACAAACAGACACACACACATTTGTTTATCTTGATATGCGACCTTCTGCCTTCACTTCGACTTCGTCGAAATTTTATTTCCATTTTACTTCATACGTACACCGGCCCGGATACTTTCGCCCGCGAAACTACCGCAATTCTCTGCTCCAATTTCGTCGGCCGTAAAACGAGTGCTAACTTCTTTGCGGGTGCGCGGCGAGGGTGCCAAGCGCTGGCCGGCAGATCACCGCTGGCCAGCGTGACCCGTATCGAAATCACGATACGCGTGTATCGGTCGTCTAAGGTGGATAATGACGATCGACCGGTGGAATTAATTGTTCTCCCGTTAACCGGCGATATCGAGTTTTCTAGATTAGCGCCGGTGACCGGTGATTTTCGCGCCGTCGCCGTCGCCGACGCCGACGCCGTCGCCGCGCCGCTCGAAACCCGGCCAACCAGCGGCCGAATAATTATCTCTCGGTAATTACCAGCTAATAAATATTTACCGGGAGCCCTGACGAAACGTAACAGCTCAATTAAAAATTTATAACTCGCCGGCCCCGGCTTAACAAAGCCGCGGAAAAAAATCTTGGCATGGGGCCAGGACCTCGTAGCACCGCTAGCTACCTCAAGCTACGTTACTGCCAGGATCTTTGTTCGTTCCAGTGAAACCTCCTACATCGTACTGGTAACGTTTGCGTACCGTTTCGAAAATGGTATCACGTTGCGTCGTGTAAGTGGTCTGTATCGGATGTGATCCATCCTGCGCGTGCTCGTCGACTACGATACCTAACCCAACCGGCTCTTCTCGTGCTCCGATGAGCGACGATGAAACCGTTCGATGGGAAAACCGTTCCGTCGCGAGAAAAAAATGATTTGAGTCGGTCGGGGGAAATACGCGTGTAAATACCTATGTACCCATCTAGATCCCCCACGTTCCTCGAGCGAACCGTGTCACCGCGATGGCGGCTGTGCGTCGCGATCGCGAGCCCTTAACTGCGCGTACTTAGCACGTACCAACTGCGCCGGGATTACAATGAAACCGTTGTTATAGGTACGCCCTGTAGCTGCGCGTTGGCTCGTTCAGTTTCGAATCCGCTCTTATCGAATAGACAAGAACGGCTCGGAAGTTCCAGAAGCAGGATTTCGAAAAGCGCGAAAACGCTATGCGGTACACGGAATAGCTCGAATAGTCGTCCCTCGCGAGCCTTCAATTGACGCTTAGTGTAAACCAAGTGCGTTTTGTCGATATTTACTTAGGCTATCTTTTTTCGTTGTATAAAATTTTCAAATAGAAAATACGCTTTTGTTAATGATAATTGCGTTTAGAGATATTGTATTGTTTTTGGAGGAGTAGGTATAATGTTTGAGAATTACTGAGTAAATCGAAATTAATATAAATTGCAGAAAAATAATATCCTTCTTTTGTTAGTATTTTACAGAGGAATTGGGACATTTTATTCGTATATTAAATATGTTATTTACGTGAAGGTAACTCTGTTGTTTCCTTTGCCATAAGTAATATATTCTTTATTTCTAAGTGATTAATGATTAATATTATTTAATTCTTTATGTCCTGGGAGTGTTTTAGTGTAGCATTATCAAGAAAATGCTTCTATACTTTGTATATGCATTTAATTAAGTTCGAAATACATATTTCGGTATAATTTTCAGTATCTATAAAATTGGAATAGCCATAAAATATGATGAATAATTTACATAATAATTTAGTACAAAAAAAGTTCAAATTTATTATAAATTCTGTAGAAAGAAACATTGACCAATTCGTTTTATTATAATGAAATATATTAACAATTAATATCGGTTGACAGTCAGTTTCACTAATTATCGTTCCTAGGGTAAAGATGAATACAATTTTGCATTCACATATACACAGATCAATGGCAACGTCACATGAACGAATCGCTTTGATCAAAATCACATGTCTTGACGTTAATGACTGTCTGCTATCAATGGTGGTATGTCAGCGCGTATGAAAGCCGTATAACAAGACTGAAATTTAGCTTCCGCGAATGTATTTGATGACGTATGTGATTGCAAAAGTACTTGACCAATTCAAGGCTGTTCATTTTGAATTAATAATCCATCGTTACGTGATAATGTTTTGCTGCTGTCGTTGTAGAAATATAATACGGTTTAGAAACTTGAAAATACGCTCGTATGCTAGTTGCTATCTAGAGAAACCGCAAAAATATTGTTATACAATGTAGTAACAGTAAAGGTGTTTAAAAATGGAACTATGACAAGAATTTGATTTATTTTTATAATAGACGTACATATAAATTTACATTATATATTTTTGTAAGATATAATGAATCGTAAATTATTCAAAAAAGAAATAAATGTTCTCTTCTCGAAAGACAAAGAAAAGTTAACTCTTTTTTTTATGAAATATATGGGTACATGATAATATATGTGATCACATAATAGTTAATAAAAAGGTTCACTCTATAATTGAAGAAGTTATAACACTTTAAGTTGTCGCAGTAAATAAAAAAATTTAGTATCAGTGCATGTTAATACACATTAAAAATAAATTTAATGAAAAATACAGGATGACATGAATAAGACGAACACACTAATACTCACAACATATCTTAAAATATTTAATTATCTGTCTTTCTTCAAATTAAATTGAAAGGAAAAAGTAAGAAGGAGAATATTAAAAATTGCACTATGCTATTTTTGAATGAGGCGTAATTATCAATTTAGGAAAACAAACTCTTTTCTCTATTGGCAATGCATCACGGATACATCAATAAATTCTAGTTTATATCTATACACGATATACAAAATGCAAAGAAATTTAAATTTATGCACCTTACATTTCGCATGCACCTAAATTGCGGTTAAGGAATATATTGACAATAGATTACATTATCTGAAAAAAGCTCCACGATATGATCTAACCGTATATGCAAACTATATAGTCTAACGACATAATCAATCATATCAAGATCGAGAATACAACACATTAGCTATCGCTAATGACCTTGCAGTCGATGCGACGTAGAGCTTCCGATTAACACGTTCACTGTCAGGCCAGAATACATAAAAATCGCTTAAAGTCGAAATAACTTACTTCACCGAACTAGGACTAAAAAATATCAACTATTAAACCCACATTTACTAGTACTGTTATTCTTAATTTCGTGAGTATTATCTACCTTCAGAGCTTTGAATCCTTTCATTAATTAATTAATACATTGTTCAAGATAACGTGACATTCCATATTTCATATGTATCATGATGAAACTTCAACATACAGAGTGATACATAAATACGTATCAATGCTTCCAGGAACAAATCTTTCTGTCGAAATGTGTATAGTGGTGTATCGACTATTTTATAACAGTACTAAATTTGCTAGAATAGATTACTAAGTCTAAAATTTGGTGCAATTCATATCAATAAATATTATTATAATAATATTTATAAGGGTTAGATAAAATTAAGAATATACTAACATATATCTATTTATAAATCAAACTCTCCGTAAATTTTCTTTTATCACCCAAAATCTAAAAACTATGCAACACAAAACGTCCGTATGACACTTTACCTACATTCGCAAGTTTACAGGAAGCGTCAATTTGATCCACATTGAATTTCACAAACGTTATTAATTATTTGTACAATTTAATCCAATTTCCAACATCTAAACGAACATCAACTTCTCTAAAACCAATACAACAAACTATGCGACAAATACAAACTCTATTATCACCGAACACACTTACCCCAGAAATATTGACACGCGTTTACAAGCCACCCCGTATTTAAACGACGTGTAAACCATCAGTTGGTGTCAGAGGCGATTCGCGCGGAGAACGCGCATCGCGTGACGCGAGGGTTATGGGGTGGTGAGCGGGGTGTGGATCGGCGTACGGGAAAAAGTCAGCGTAACGCGTCGCGCGACAACGTACGGAGGCGTGTTTATCCACGTATGTGTAATCCAGAGAGCAGAATACGTAGAGCTGCCAATAGGGCAATCCCTAGCCGTGCACACTTAGCACGTACTAACTGTAGTTACCGTTACATCGCAAGTGTACGTGTCGTGGGAGCGTAACAAGGGCGCAAGTCCCGGCATCGTGCCACTTCGCCACGTATACTACCTGCGTGGCATGCACGTTAGCTACGTAGGCAAGTGGATGCATGGAATTTATCGAAGACCACCAGACATCACGGCATTTGGCCCCGTATCGGACTCCGACGCGAATCGATCCCGTTAATTACTTAAGGATTAAATACTGGCCGCGGACGTTAACGGCGAAACCGTCGAAACGCGAGCTTCCACTCCCTCCGTTCTTTCGCCCCTCGACCTTTCCACTACTTTTTTCTTCTTCCTCTTCTTCGTACCGTTCACTCCAGCGCGGTGTTTCACGCTCGAACGCGTTCGGGCACGTACCCACGCGACGGTATCGGAGACAGAGGTCCGACGAAACGGGAATTCTTCACCCCTGCGAGCGAGGTGTTGAATTTCTGGTGAGCGAACCGCCCGTTCAGGACAACCGAGATGCGAGGGCACGATGCTCCACGACCGACTGATGAGATGGGACGTTAAATTATTTAGGACTCGAGCGAGATTGTTGGACGAAGAATGGACTAGGAAAGCGGGACACTCTAATAAGAAAATTAATTCTGCTTACTGAAGTTTCACGGAGGAGACCTCGGAGGAGTGGGGGAGGTAGCTAAATATCAAGTATTCCCTTTATACACGTTGTGATGTTTTGTTAGGGCTTTTATGTTGTGAATTATGTTATGGACACTGCGAGGTTTTGGTGATGGATTACGTTGACAGCTTTCTTTTCGTGGTACCTAAAGATTCGTGTTTTTTTTGCGATACCCTTTCTTTTTGTTTAGAAAATACTGGTTTATTCTTTATTAGATTTGAATGAAATGATAAATGATTTATGAATTATTTTGTAAAATGCGAATTATGAGTGTATAAGCAGTAAAGTACCACGTTAATTTTACATTGAATGCAATCAGTTTCGAAGCCCGGGCACAATTGGTTGAAAAGTTCTGACCTCGAGGAAAGTATTCGAAGCTGCCGAACTTATGTTTTATTCGTATGCAAGTAAGCTGACCAATTAGTGAAAGTATTCTATGGCATAAAGCTATTTACTGGAACACTGTGTAAGCATTAAAATTTGTATTGAAATCAATAAACATGTGTGCAAGCACTGATTGTTTATTTAATTATTTTGATGAATTCCATTTTCTATTTTACGTTAATGACTTTGAAACGTTTTTTGTAATAAATTGGGAGAATTTTCAAGAGAAGAGTGAAAATTATGATACAATAATATTGTTTCAGAGATGTTTAAACATTGTATATGTCAAAAAGAAAAATAATAGAATACAAATTATTGATTTTTTAAACATACAATTTAATGCACATAAATTATTTTCTTCTGAAAAGTGTAAAACGGAAAGTTTATAGCGTAAATTCAATTATTCCCCTATTTTTTCAGTGAATAGGGCAACTATTAAACTACATTCTACATTTTATTTAAGAAATGGATGAAACGCAATTATATTTCATGTTCTTATCAAAGAAACCACATTAGTAAAAAGGTTAATGAAAAAAGAATCTATATTAACATTCTCTGAACAAACGTTTCATTCAAAGCTGACGAGACAAAAAATAGTGATAACCAAAACGAAATACGTGTCCTTTTATAGTCAGTCTTTGTAATAAAATAATAAAATTATACGTCTGTCGTCATAGCGACGGCTTCTGACCCTATATTCAAGAAAGTCACAGTGTCCCTCAAGCTCGTGGCATTCGTCCAGAAAGGGCTGTTACAAATTTATACACAATTCAAACCTTTTCTTTCATTGTATTTCTATATACCTTTTATTAAACCTAAAGAATCATTACCAGTACTACTATAAAACATAAGAAACCACATTAAATCCAATTATTTAACCATGAAAAACCATTATCAAAGAAAAACACAAATGCCATTAATATTAATTTAGATTTAATATGTATTTTCCATTAACAATCACACAATTTCATTAGTTACCCGACATTAGAATTTTACATAATATTAACTCAAAATCCACATTAACTAAAGTTCCACCTATAACAACTTTTGACATCAAACAATGGAATGTACAAAACGCCTAATACACGTAACAAACAAACATCAAATCACAATACACTTACACCACAAAAAATTTCTCACAACTTTCGTACACAACAAACGTCAAAAACTTTATCAATACATAGAACAATGTTTTTATATTACTTAAAACCTAACAGAAAACTCGATAAAACAAATGAATCGCTGCACCCCAGTCCCAATGAATTAATTTTAAAGATCCAGCTAATTGCGTTCGCAATCGGCTAAGTCCGAGTCTCCATTATATTCAAAAGTTGTACGCTGCGGAATTTTCTCGGTATAGGGGGTTAATGCGGCATTAGAGAATCGGGCGGGAAAGTGACACGACTGCGAAAACCAAGGGCGAACGAAAGTGCCAGCAATTTTTCAAAATAGAACAGAAGTCGACAATGGCTACGCCGACGGGAAAGAGGCCGACGACGAAAGCGGAGGCGATGGATGGCTTTAGCTTCGGTTTCCTGACGAGGTTACCGAAGTTTCGTCCGCAGATTCAATTTTAGTTGGCGCGCCAGCCCGCGCCACCACCATTCGCGCCGCTGAATGCCACGTAGGTACCTTGCAGGGGTGGTTACCAGCCCGTCTTTCTATATTCACCCTTCCACCGCCCACTCGTCGCCGGCCTCTTGCCAACGGGCTGCTTCGAGGCCACTTTATGCAGCTCCTATTAAGTTTTCGCATTTTCCACGCCTTCCACCTGATTGCGGCTTGTTTCGATCACTCCTCGCAGACAGTTTCTCCCGTGTATGGTTTGATTTATCGACGCGACTCTTCTCGCTCCAAACGAGCCCGTTCGTTACCGCCCCTGCCCCGTGGATCAATTCGAATTCGATTATAAATTAATTACGGCACCGGCCAGTTTACAGTAACGTCCGATATTGAGTGTTGATCGCAACGCTACGCTGCCTGCCGATATTGTATCATAACAACTGCTCGCGTTGTTAATTCGACGGACAATTGATGTTATTAATTGGTATAAAGTCCGGGCACCCGCCGCTGAATCGGAACGGACCTTCGAATCTGGTATTATGTTTTGATTTCGGCTCTGCAAATTGAACAATCGCCGCGCCTTTATGGGGGTATACCTTCTTTCGCGTTGTGCGATATTGTTTGCAATTATTCTTACTGGTGGAAATTAAATGATAACACAGTTTCATCGTTTTGGTGATTAGTTTAGTGACTACATTGTTCTTTTGGCTAGGTTTTGAAACAGAATTTAGGTATGTTTCAGTCTTGCCTTATCTTTGTTTTGTAAGATTATGTAGCTACTAATTGTTATGTTTAGAAATATTAAGTGATGGAATTAATGCAATAGAAATAATTACGTTGAGTACTAAACCATTTGTTGTATATTAACCGTAATCAAAGGTATGTCAGTATTTACTACGGTTCGATCTTCATTATACTTTGTATACCTACTTCGATTATAAACGCATACAATTTGTAGTTTACTTATCAGCAATTGAGACAAATCCGAGTGAGGATCATAGAATTTTTAAAATACTTTTTCTCTTTTGATATGTCTGAGTATTAATATTGTAGAAGTAATAGGTTGACGAAACAGATGCTTCTTTATTTCTTACATAAATCAATTCTTCAATAAGTTAAAGCGACAGACACGTCTTTTCTAAATATTTCATCTGATACATTAAAATAGATCATACAATATTACAAATAAATTGTATAGGAATAAATACATCGGGTGACTAAGTAAATTTCTATTTCGGGCACGTGAGGCACGAGAGTATCGACAGCGAAGATTTACAGAACTGTTTGCAAGGTATTGACGATGTTAAATAATAAGGCACGCGAGGTAACAGTTACGATACATTTTTATGAGAAATATTTTCCTGGAACGTCACTCGTGTACAGGCATGCAATTTTAAGCAGATCGAATATGTTCAGAGACAATGCTCCAATCATTTCGGCCGGAACGAGTGACTGCCAGTCACATTTTACTGCACAGTTATTGATTCAAACATTTCCAAGCAGCTGCACAACATCCATATGATGTGAGACGAATCGCACTAGCGTCTGAAGAACAGTTAAAATAAAATATTTCATTGATCAGGAAGACAGAGAGAAAAACTGACCTTCAACGTTATCATGACGATATCTAAAAATATCCTAGCTACGTCCTACTAGGCTATAGGTACGAGCGATGTGATTGTCAATAATCGGTTACCACGAAGAAACATATATTTCAGTACTACACAAATAAAATTGTTTATTATACATTTAGAAGTCTTTAGTTGCTTAATTCTTTAATTCTAAATAATGTGTTTTGTGAGCAGCACCCTACAATATATTAATTAATTCTGTTTTGTGATATTACAACGTTGTAATAAGGACTAACTCGGATTACATTTTCATTTTATCTGTTTTAGTAAATACAATGTATCATTTTAATATAAAATATCTTGAAAATTTGATTTTGAAGATTATTTGAACAGTTTTATCGAAAAATTCAGAGGAAAAGTTCATTTAAAATATTCGAGTATTTTGTAGAAAAGTTGATTATTTTATTATTGTAACATTAATTATTTCAAATCTTGAAATACTTTTCTTATTAGTATACGAGAAGAAAGTTCTGAATATAATTATTATTATATCTACGATAACAAATACTACCTACAACAATTACGAGAAAAGAAAAGTGTAGAACAGATTCACAAAACTTTCGAAGTGGAAAGTAGTAAAGTCCCAAGTTTTCGAGAAAGCGTAACGGATAACTTGTTTCACGGGTGAACGGTTAGGGTGAGTTTCGTCCTCGAGTATGTTGACAGTGGCCCTACCATAATCTCATCAAAACGATGTCCACAAGAGGAACAAGAGAAAAATCGACAAATTCTTCTGTTTGCTTTCATCTTGTTATTTACGTTGTACTTTCCAGCAGTTTTAAATTTTCACTTATTTATAATGTCTTATATGTGTAAATAGAAAAATAATCTTTCAACTTCCAAAAAATTAACAGCAGAGTATTCTAAACTCACCGATTACAAAATATTATAAATATGTTATTTTCTCGGTTTAAAATATTTAAAGATACTTATTGATTTTCGAACAATTTCAAGGTTAGCGTTGAAAAATCTTTCTTAATGCAGCAAAGATATTATTTCCCCCAAAAAGTATTCAAAATCAATGTTTACACAAGTAATAACAAATAAGTTACTTTAATTATTTCGAATAGCTAAAATAATGTTTTGTTTACATTGTAAAAATTAATTAATACACAAGTTACAAATGTGAAATGTGAAAGATACGACAATACTCATCTTTTTAATCCAATGTAATAAAGTATACCGTACTTACTCCAAATGAACGAATTCGGAATATCGGTATTACGATGAAATTAAATAAATCCACAGTGAAATTCATTTTAATTAAACAAAATTTTCACAGAACCCCGTGCAACGCCATGTAAACAAAAGTGTTCTGAGCAGACGAAATATTATGAGACAATATAAAATTAAAAAGCACGTTTGAAGCAAACACGTTTACGTTTCTAAATTAAAATTCAAATAGTGCCATTAAATATATTTTCCTGCGAAATACCATTAAAAAATCAGGCAACATTAACGCCGACCCAAAAATTGAACTGCACAGGCACAAAACAAACTGCGTAACACTGGAAAGATGTATTTGCCGAGAAAATCGCGACAAATCCGCCTGCTCGCGGCCCGAAATGAAAAAGTAAACCCGATTCGCAGCTAATTAACGATACACCGGTGTTTCGGGGGTGGCGTCGCAAACGAATTGTAATCTCGCTGCAAAATTGATTATCCGACCCCCGCTCGCTCCACAGAGACGAGGCCGAACATACCGGTACAGAAACAGCAGTCACTTCGGGAACAACATTTACCGAGCGGCGTAACGACTGATCCGTCTATTCCCAGTGGCAACGAAAACTCGTAAAACGGTACTTGGAAATTCGCTGCGCCAAGTTAAACTTGATGGAGACGAAGGGGTATGGCTGGCGGCGCGGCAGTGTTGTAGCCGGGGAGCTAGCTGGTGTTGCTGTCGCCCAGTCGAATAGGTTTCGGTATAGCCGAGACCCAGAGGACTCGAATGGGGTTGTCGGTGCGCGCGGTCCACCTACGGGGCTGCTGCCGCCGCTGCTGGGGGCAGGAGAAGAGAGGAACCGGTACGGCCGCGCCGCTACCTGTCGTGACCGAGGAAGTGACCCGGGAGAGAATGGAAAACCTCATAGCGGGGATGAAATGATATTGTTTTGGCTGAAAACGAGCCCACGGTCGATGCTTAGAGGCCATTCTCCTGGTAAAAACCAAGCGCGGAAATATCAAGCAGTCGCGTATATTCCTCCCCCGTCGGCCTTTGAACACAGCATATGGTGCGTAACGGTAGGACATTTCGGGGTAATATGGAAGGAATAGAGGCAACGACGGCGGAGAGGAACGGAGACTAGGGTGAAGGGATTAGAAGGGGGTCAGCGATACAAGAGGGAACAGATATCATTGGGGATAGAAATATTCGAAGATGTTGGTAAAGGATACTGGTAAAGGATCAGCGGCAGGTTATAAGGGGTGGCTGGAACGGCGACGCCCAGACACATCGATGTGAGCGAATCATTACGGAAGTGGACGATGCAAGGGTATCCTCCTCGAATTCTTCTACTTTTCTCTCTCTTTCTGGATAGCTGTCTCTGGATAGTTGTCCTCTTCCCCCTCGGCGGTCTCCCGGGGGGTGGAGGGTTAGGTCCCGCGGATTACACGTGGAAAACCACATGGATTTGCGTGCAGTTGGCCGGCTGCCTTCAGCAGGGGAAGAGCAAAATCTGACCCCCTTTCAGCGACGAATAAATCTAAAATTTGGCATGAGAAAGACTCAGCCGTGAAAGACGGTTCGTAAGAAAAAGTCTCACGGTTAGACTCGATCGACACCAGACGCGGATTTCTTTTCAGCGAAAAAATGGCTGGTGAGTGTGCTCACGGATTCTCTTTCTTCGTGCCGATGCGAGATAATGGAACCTCCTTGTGCATTGTGCGCTTCCGGGATACCGGGGTAGCGAAGGGAACAGGCAGCAGGGGCTGAACGATGAATTGCGTACTCAGCGCGAAACATTCGAATCCTATATTCTAATCTATCATACGAATAATCGTGAACCGATTGCGAAACTTTTTGGCAATCTCGCTTTCCGGGTAAAGCAAATACATAGTTTTGGAGCAAGCGATGTACTGTAGTGATGGAGAGTTAAGAGGAAGTTGAGAATCATGGTGGACGTTCTTCGGGAAGGCAATTGAAATAATCATCTTTCTAATTTTCTTACACATTACCAGTTGCTTATATTTATCAATTGTTTCGTTTAATACAATTTTAAACCTTTTGGAAAATAATACTTATTCACTGCACAAACTTGAATTTTCGCAAACTTTAATTTTCGATTGAAAAATACCTAACTTCGTTTACGCTGAACTGTCATAATACAAGTTGCTATGTACTTATTAGAACGATGTATCTGAAAGATTTCAACATACAATTTCCAAATGAAGCTACAAATTCTGTCAAACCAATTAATAATTCTGCGTCATGTCTCCATATTCTGTCGCGGAATTTTCTCAATTTATCGTTTTTAACAGAACTTGAATTTGACATATTCCATATGCTAACAGTAAATTGGAAGCAAATACCAAGCCTGTACAAAGATGATTAGATCGTTCGCACGATGATTTCGAAATCATTTGTCACCATTCATGCACGGATTTCTATACTTCGATGAGTAGCAGGTGTTGAACCGTTACAGTATCTAATTGTGTATCAAGTAGCTAGTTATCTGACTAGCTGACTGGATTACTGAATCTGTGTTGGTTGATTGATTGACTAGGACATGCCTTTGTACAACTACCTATAAAGCAGCAGTTGTAAGCTGGATCTGGAATTCGAGTCCGTCAGCTGGCTCAAGTTCTCGTAACTCAGGTTTCACGATTCACGCTAAATCGTTGCGCTCGACATCAAATTCGACTAATAAAATGGGTAGCTGCTATAAAAAAGATCCAACGAATTTTATTTTACCAATCGCTACAGGCAATGTCGATTCCTAATCCTTTATCACCACATTGAATAGACTGTGAATTTTTGTTTGTCCACGACCTAGATATATTTTTCAAACGCAAGAAAACGAAAACAGGAGAATGATTAATAGTATTGTTACGATATACCTATTACAAGGAATCTTTCAATTGATAAAATGAATTTTTTCCTTATTATTATATGATCTTCACAAAATGATCTATGGAAATAGGAAATTAAAGATTTTATTGAGTGATACTGATTATTATCACGCATCATCGATTCATAATTGTATAATAAACTAACGGTCGTTGATAATTACTCTCTGATTAATTTTATTTCGAATTTGGAAGTATTTTCCCTTGTAATTAATTGAAAAGATTAATTTCGGTTATTGGCCATCATCAGGAAGCTGGTGTTGTAACAGCATCCAATCAGTTTGTAATTACCATAAATATTTATTGCAGTTTACGCTTGATTTAGTCCTCATAATCGGTGTATTATTGTTTTATTCGTTTTCTCTTGCATTTTGGCGTATACATCGTATTACAATAATTCATAACGTTTCGTGTATACATTACTGAACGCTACCGTAAAATCCATGTAATCAGAGCGTCGCGTGGAAAACAGGGGTCGACAACATAGATATTGTTCTTCTCTCAAATGCCCAGGTACTAGTAGTTTAGTCTTCATTACTGTTAATAGTCTTCGTGTTCTTCAATGGAAGAATGTACTACAGTCTGTACTTCGAAAGAAGACACCTGAAGCGTGCTAGACAGCGGATGGAAGAGTCCTAACGCTGGCTGCGTGTTTCATACGATGTTGTCACATTGTGAGGCACAGTATTCTTTCTTTTTGTATCTTCAACCGCTTAAGCATCGAGCATGCAGGACAAATTCTTGAAAAGCAATATTAAATATTATTAATTTTTTAAAATTCAGGAGTACTGTTTGATTTTAATACATAAATAAACAGCTTCTGTTACTAAGAATTGGATAGCAACAATTTCATGTTCAGAAGCAAATGGGAACAAGACTAATACTTGATTTGAAGTTTTCGAATAATACTGTTTATCGAGAAAATTCTACTTTTAAAGGGTTTAGAGTAAGTGCAACTTTTTACTTCTATTAAAACAGATTTCTTTGTTGATAATCTTTTAGATTTTAGCGCGACGAAGCTTGCGAAGCTTTATTTACCTCTAACACCGTTACTCTTGCGCAGTTCATTCTTTTTTTATTTGAATCGATAAAGATCGACCTTCTGAACAGCGCTTTCGCTCGAGTCTGAAAATTATTCTTGAAACGTGAAAACAGTGAATGAATTTCTGTTTTACGTACTTCTACATTTTGGGATAAATAAGGTTAACAAAATTTTTGAGTTTGTATTTTGCAGGTAGACCAAAATTTGTTCATATTTCTGTTACAGAATTTTGAAATTCTCTCTTTCAAGAGACCTCTATGAAATGAAAATTTGTTCGTGGCCTTCGTACTGACCATGCTAACTACTGAAGGGAAATATATTATTGTTTTCCATTCATATTATAATTAGCGTTTAAATAAAAATACCTTAACAATATTCAACATTCATACGATTATAACAAACTAAAAAAAATATACAAATTCAAAATTTAATCATAATACATGCTCACGGTACAATTCACAGAGAAACGTTTAAAGTTTATTCATTATTCTCTAGCTTCACTGCAAATATATTTTAACATTAAATTTTATGTAAATGCATACTATTAAATTCACTTTGCAACATATATATTCAGTGTTTTAGAATCTCTGTTTTGAATATCATTAGAAGAAAAAAGGAAAACATAGAAATAATGAAAAAAGGACTTTATTCTTCTATAGCATTCATCAGCTGTTAAGTAAATATAATTCCAATGATAAAAAAGATTTCTTCATTTTAATTATGGTTTACTTTTATCATTCGAATTATATTTACTTAACAACTGATGCGTGCTATAGAAGATAAAGTTCTTTTTTTATTATTTCCTGGTAAATGAGACAGGATAGCAGACGATTTTTTTAAACAGATATTTCTCATTGTATAAGTCAACTGTGGATTAGAGACTGTTCCAACTGCGCATGCCTGGCAAGAATATAGCGGACCGGGTGGACCTAACCGCTGCTCCTCTCCCGTCTCACCACAACAGCGCTACCCCACTCTCTGCGCTTAGAGAGATTTCGCGCTGCAGTGGTGGCTGAGGTCTTCCCCCAGACTTCTCTGTTACACAGACCGGCTCTACTTTATTCCAGTTTCTAATGCCTGGTAGAGCTATATTACATCACCATATATGTAATTGGTAAACTCCACTTGACTGTGGAAGACACGAAAAAACTGCATCACGATAGAGTTTCGTAAAATGTTCATGTTACCTCCGATAAATTAAATTTTTTTAAGGGGAAAATAAATTTCCATGTGGAACTTTAAGAATTTCTTACTGGACACTTGATATTGGATAAAGGTCTGGAGTATATTAATTAGAAACTATAAAGTGCTACTAAAAGCAAATTTATGAATCTGTATACGGTGTACTCTATTGTTCAAAAGTGTTGAAAATAGTTTACTCTTTATTTACTTCAATTCTGTATGTGTATTAATATTTATGCTAAACCTGGAAAATAGACTGAAAGCTTGAAGAATAATTTTGTGAATACTAAACAATGATTTCAACTTACAAACAGCGATATATTTCTCAAGCCATAAACATATCTATGGAAAAATATGATCAATTCGTTTCAAGCTTAAATTGTAAGTATAATTTTAAGCGCACTTATGATACTAAAAAGTTGAAATCATATCGTTCCCTCAATATTTACTAGACCAATTAAAATAATTTCAAATTCTTATTACCTGAGTATTTGCATAATTAATTTTTACGTAAGATAAGGAAACATGTGTATGATAAGTTTATTACTTACATCAGATATCGATTGTTTGAAACACTACGCACGATTAACATTGGTAGTTTATACCATACTGAAATGATAGGCACTTAGTAATTTCAACACTCCTAATTTTTTCAATGTTCCAGCAGCTCCCTCGGTTATTCTCGTAGCCAGAATGAACCGATTAAGTTAACAGCTTTGAAAAAAACTTGTATCATCCACTGGTATCAGGCATAATATGGGCGGTCGCAACAGGCGATATTACATTCTCTGTAGCAACAGCCAAAGTGGTTGCTCGCATTGGGTGCTTTTCACGCTTGTGGATTTAAGAGAGCAGGTAGCGGTAGGCTGATCAATATGCTAATATTTTGATGCTTCACACCGCCCCGAGAATTGAATTACGTTCAACGAACAAAGATAGATGGAGAATACGAGAAGAGAGTAGCAGGATGAAAGGGGGCTGAAATAGCATGAGATAAAATAGTTCTGCAGTCGAAGATGGGTATTACACAAAATACCACTTTCCATTGCTGCGTGCGCGAGCAACTTTTCCATAATGTTGGAAGACGCTAATGAATTCATACGCCTCGTCGTTAATATTAGCATGATAAACTCAATATATTATTCAAATATATTTTGAAGATGTGCACCACTTCCTTCTCGTTTATGAATGCTTCTAATAACGTGTATATAAATGTTCATGTTTTAAATGTTTAATATGAGGTAAATAGCGATTCAGTCGCAAAATATACAATTCTACACAAAAGGAAGGTTGATAACGACATAAAATGTTTGATTCTAAATAGAAAGAATGAGAAAATTTTAGTTTATAGTTTTACATCGAATATTATTAGTTGCTGAGTCATATTGTGGAATGATATTTTTAAATCAATAGTAGTTGTAGATAGTTTGAAACTTTTATTTTCGTATATTATTTGTAATGTTTTATGATTTGCATTATACATAGAGTTGACTGTAACAGGATCAACAAAAAAACAGTTTAAATTGTTGTGATCGTATTTACGTAGTCCTCCCTGTATGTAGGGTGCGATTTAACGTTCCTTAAGCCCTTCACTAATCAATCGTATGGCTGCGCATTTGTAGAACCCGATAGTATAATGTCGAAGCCATACATCAAAATTGGATTATAACAATCATTAATAAGTAAGGTCAGGGAGATTACATTCGCGCGTTACTCATACATACAGAAACTCCAGCTTTCGGAATTTCAAATAATATTCGAAATGCTGTAATAGTCGGATAGACTATTACGCGAAATTACGGGAAATATTTATTTTAATAATTTAAAACACAAAATGAAATATTTTGATCTTACATCTCAAATATATATTTCATTCAATTAATAAAATTAATTTATTTTAGTATCAGTATTATTGAACCAATATTATTGAAACAGGAATATTTTAAAATTAACCCTCACTATTTTCAATTTTGAATGTCTCCTATTTATCAAACTTCTTGAAGCATTATAAGATAATTTATTTTCAAAAGTTAGACAAAAGTTCCAAAATAAAACAAACTACTTATTATTTGAAATAATACTTCACTTAGCTCCATGAAAGAATTTATATCTTGAAATATTATTTCACACGTAAATCACGATACGAGGGTAAAAATTGTCCGCGAAATCGAAAGTTTACAGTTTGTTGCATTTACATCACGCTGCCGGAGATGCAGTAGCAATGGAATCAATGGTAACCAGCTTCGAAAGTCGTTTCCCAGATTTAATACCGTCGAATATCAAACCGAAAGAACTCTTATATTTTTGCCAGCGCGTGCTGAATACGACTGACAATTTTTTGCACGTTCCGTCGGGATAGATTATTTTTATCTGATTCACGTATTCGGCGTAAACGGCGACCGCGGTCTGTCGAATTCCCGATAAGTTAACGAGAAAAGTTCGTTTGCGTATTTGTTACTCTCTTTGAAACTGAATGTTATCTCCGTACTACGTCATGCGGATCTTAGTCGCGTGAAAATGCTACACATCATCTTTCCGTCAAACATGCAATAAAATTCCATTGTTTAATTTTCGTAGTCCATTGGTACACATATTTACCAATGAATTGATGATCTTACTTTCTACACTAATAATTGAATTTTTGGGTAAAAGAATAGCCAGTTATTGTAGTCAGTGTCTTTAAATCTTGGTGCAACTTTAGACTTTCAAATTGCAGAAAAATGAAAGCACAAAATATTGAAAGGTAGAAATTGATTAATTAATTTCTTTTAGTGTCTAATTAACCTAACTTAGCTTTTTCTGAAGAGTTAATCCTCATTATGTAATTTTTGTTTCAATTCAACGTTTCCCTTGATATACTCTGCATTCCTATACTAGTGTTAGGAATATTCTTATGTTCATGAATACGGGAAAATCTACCTAATTTTTTCAAAAAGTATGATTACATTAATATTATGTACTAATAAAGTAACTCATCGTTGAGTTTCTAACTTATTATGCTTCATATTGCGCAGTTATTGAAATATTCAAGCAAAAAAAAAAAAAAATTTCGAACAATCCCACTTACAAATCTGCATCAACCTACCAAATTAAATTTGCAGAATATAATATTATATGTAGACATGCTTCCAACGAACTAAAGATATTTGAAGTTATTCTAACGTTTTATGTAGGTAAGGAGTTAAAATGGGACGATAGGTTAAGATGGCTAACTCGAGTAACTTGAGTACAAGATGGCGCAGGTTCTAAACGCGTTTACTCACAGAAATGAATTCCAGAGAACTGGGTGATTAGATCGGTTCTCATATCCCAAACGTGGTAATAATCTAACTGGTTGCTCTAGATAATTCTGATAAAGATCTACTTATCGGAAGAGTACTATTCAGACAAAGAGGGTGAAGTTAAGGGGTAGTAAGGGAAAGGAAAGCAGAGAAGGTTGTGGAACTAAAACAAGGAACACTAGAACGGAGCACAGTGTTCCCGTCTGGATACGGTTTGGTTTCCAAAAGGCTTTGGAATGTCGTCTTGAAAGATAACTCTCGCTATGAAAAGCTTTCAGTCACCATTTGCTTCTTTCGCAACCAACCGAGGTTCTTTCTATTGTTAGAATTTTCAGCTTTCTATTACGCCGAATTCATAACCTCCGTCTGTTTCTTTGTTTAATATTGCATTCGCTGTCTCGATATGTGTAATTGTATTAGATTCCAGCAAGATTAACTCATAACGCAGAAAGTAAAAATTGAATTAATTACACGCATACAGCATACAGAGTAGACATTTTTTAGTTTATTCAAGTCCTTTGTGATTAATTAGAAGAAGTAGATTATTATCTAATTAAAGTTAGAAAAAATACAGTAAAGGCTACTTATGATTCACCTAATGTAGAAGAAACAGTAATGTAGAAAACAAACGTAGGTATATGAGTGTACAGAATTGGACTCGTTTACAACAGTCAAGAATTACAAGTTTCACGTTTCAGTTTAAATAATATAATTTGATTTAGATTCGGTAAGCCACTATAAGTTTTCAATCGACAGTACATATACTTTACTATATGGAAAATAAATCACTTTGATAAAAACTATATAGTTACCCCTCAAGTTTAACGAAATACATTCTTCATCCCTAACTTTGAGAACTGTTTTTCCTCCTGCAATACGAATATTCTTAAAAAAAAACTATTTTTCATCATAATTTTATCAACTCTGGCATGCATCACTATGTCCCTCTATTAGTCATTCCAAAATTACCATCAGCAAACATTCTATCCCATGAAAATGACACAAAGCTAATATCTAAAAAGATTAAATCTCAATCAGTATACCTTTTCAAATCTTCTAAACAAATCTCATACCAAACGAACGAACTCAACTGACGGCATTTACTTATCCGCGGTCTTATAAATTTCCCAAATCAAGCTACAGCGAAATGAAACGTCACATTCATCACGGGTAAAGTTGCCGATAATCATAGTGGTTTCTCAAGTACAAGTCACGTGCCAGTAATTGGTGATTGCGGGGAAGACGTAGAGGGAGTCGTGAGGTGCTCTAACCTCGCGATTGCGATGTAACGGGCGTGTACATAGACCGTTACAGGATGAACGACGGATCTGCTGACTTAACCGGATAAAAACGATCCGGTCCGGCTAACTGATAATTTGAAGCACGTTATATAGGGGCGGACCGATCGGTCACCGTAATCCGAACGCATCGTTTCAACTTCTCCTTCCCCGTCGAATCATACATTTCGAGGGGCTTCCCACTCGAGTGGCGCGATAAAATCTCGGTCGGGTCACTAGAGTACGGCTAAAGCGGCGCCTTCGTCAACCGACGGTAATATCTCTGGATCGCTGGAAAAGACCGCGGTCGATTTCGGGAAATTTAAAAGTGCCCGTTCCGAATTGGGCGTAGCTGCGACATACGTGCGACGCGGGCTGTGATCGTGGCGGCGAGATTGCGAGCGAGGTCAGTAAGCGAAGCCAATCAGATTTACGAGTCGGGACATATCATGATCACCTTTTACGACAATTAGTCACCGTCACTCTCTTTCCACTTGACGCACCGCGCGCGCACCCGGGCCAGCCCGGGCCAGGCCAGGCCAGTAATGGAAAAGAGGTAAAACCCCTGGAAAAACCGAATTCGGGACGGGCGTCGCGCGCGATCGTATTGCGCGACGTTCATTTTAGAGCTGCCCGTTCGGCCACGTTCTAATTTATACTGATTAGTTAGCGGCCATGTTGGAAGCCAATCGCGGGAACAATCCCTGCCTCCGACTGGACAAGTTCACGGGCTGAAAACGAAGTATGGCCGTCTGAGACCTACTTTGCTATAAACGTTTAGTGCGAAACTTTTGATTGGCCGTGTCGGATACGTAGAAATCAATTAGACTGCGGAAAGTTCTTTCTCTCTTTCGTCGAAATAACTTCGCTTTTTCTTAATGAAGATTTCGCTGTAAGAATCGACGAAAATTGTGAGGATGATAGGCGAGATGTTAGCTCCACCGGTTTAATAAAATTATTGCGAAGGATCAACATTCGTAACCTACAAAATCATTTTGAGTTTGTGAATTGGATGAAAATGTTTGGGCAATATTGAAATTTGTCGAAATAAAGAACGAACGAATATTTGATTTCACTATCCTTTTCTTTTTCGTTGACGATATTTATTTGTGTTTATCAATTACTCTATGAAACGAGGAAAAATTAAATTGTTTACTTGCGCAATATTGCCTACAAACAACTCCCAGTAGAAGGGGTTAAAAACACAAGCCCAAGTTTCGTGTACAGTCCGTTATACTAATCCGACAATTCTTGCCAACACCGAAGTTGTAGGTTTATCCCGTCCCAACAAACGATACCGAGGGCAATAGAGATTTCCGCGTCGGTGTATATTTGTTCTGCGAACAGGGGAATGGTGAACATTACCAATCGGCATCGAAAGTTTCATAAACTTCCCGCAATCGACCATTCATCGTTGATTCACGAAACCGCTATAAATTGCGGTTTAATTGGCAGTGAGTTAGGGGTGCTAATAGGTGTTTTGATCGAGACGCAAATGCCGCGGCTCTTTCTCCCTCCCCACCTCTGCCGCCCTCTTCTCCTCTCTATCTTTCTCTCTCTCGTTCAATTACCGTCATGCAAAAACGACCGGCGCATTAACAAATCCACTAACCCCTGCCGGGATGATCATTTTTCTCTCGCAAGAGAAAAAAATACACCGGTCCCTCGTGTTCACGCATGCGCCCACCCCCCTCGCCGTTCTCCCGATATCTATCGAGGCGCCCGCATTTTGCGATCCTGTCTGTTCACCATAGACGAATGAATTCCCATGCGTTTTTGCCCTTACCAACTCGAACGAACCAGCCAGCTATCCAGCAGCTCTGGAATAGTGGGTGATGGGGTGCACAGGGGGGTCGAGAGGGGGTTGAAGTCGGGTGGTAGGATAGCGAGCACCGGGATCGATGGAGATAATGCCCATTACCCTTAATACGAACTCGCTCTTCTTCCATCTCTTCCTCCCTTCACCTTTAACTCCTCGTCGGTCTCTTCTTCGGCCCGAGCCGTTCCATTCTCGTGGCTCTTTGCAATCTGTAACCGATGCTTTTTATCGTCTCCACTGACTCGACTCCGAGAACTCCCCCTGTCCCCGTCGTTATCATCATTGATCAAAATTTTCAAATCCCGAATAGAGTGTAACGCCGCTTCCGTGTCACCAGCGTACATATCTCGAACAAAGGAGGCCGATTCTTGGACCAGATCGCGGCCTCCGTGATCCACCGTTGACAGTGTCCTGGGGAACGTGACCGATCCCTTCGATTTGTGTTCGTTCTATAGACAGCGACGCAAATTTAGTCACTGCAAGATTGGAGATTCTGTAAAGAAATTAAAATTGTTGAGAACTTAATTAGAGAAATAGAATTACAATGGAATATAGCTTCTTTGAGATATAATATACAAAGCAGTAAACTTTGGATATTTTATGTGTTTTTCGTATTACGTGCATACTGTGTAATTCTGTACCTTCGAATTTCCTATGAATGTATAGAAGTCTACAGTCCAGTTATTACGATTAGATTTCATTAACACTAGAGGTATCGTATCAGTTGAAATGCATGGTTTCAGTTTTCTTATTTCTCAAAGATTGATATTATTGCCATATTTCTGAAGTCGTCACGTAATGTTATGCGGCTGATAGAATTGAGCCTGAAGGTGACAGATTCAGTGTAGGCGTTAGCGAATCAGAGGAAATCAACCCTAACACCATCGCCGGTGATCATCGTTTTCCTTCTCACTAACACTTTGCAAATCAAGTATTCGTTTATGTGAGTACATTTTAGGAAACATCGTCGATTATGATAGAGAAACTGACAGTTTGAGTGAAAATCAGGCTCGAACAACCGGGAAAAAGATTGTAGCACAATAATAGTCGTCAGCTTTTCGCCTGTAACTTCATAAAGACTAGGAGTATTTCTTGTACAGTATAAGAATGACTTTATTATAAAATTAGTTAGACAATCTCAGTCGTCATTACGTCAAGCTGGCACAATAAAGTGAGAATCAGGAGCAAACAATATTTCAATACAATCCGCACTTCGACTACATCTGAACTAGCCATGTAGCTATGCTACAGCACGGACAGCGAATTAACGCAATTAGTACAATTTCATCGTTTCTACATTAGGGTAAAGTACCAAACACCAGAACGAGTATTAATATTTATATGTATTTTTAATCAGTTAACTGAGCTCGACAAGTATACACATCATCTTAAAACGTAAAATCGTACTCATTTTTTTAACGATGAATTCTTTATTTTTTTCAAATAAACTTGTGATTCTTCTTCGTTTTGCTTTAGTTTTCATTAGAATGTATTATAGGTTCATTTACCCTGCGTTTATATTATATATTATACATGTATATATTATACTTTATTATTTGACTTTATTGCGCGTACAATGAGAGATTTTTCAAACTAAATTCCACAATTAACTGGTTAATTATGTATAGAAATTAGAATAAAGAAATTCATTAGAATACATTTTTTTCTTAACAACCACTATAGCGCCATTTCATCCAAAAAAAAGTATCCAGTAAAATAGATGATCTAATTTAAAGTAATAATCATCTTAACGTGGTCGCAATGTAGCACAAAACTACAAAATAAAGTATACTCGTATGCTGAGCGACGTTCACGCTGATTTCATTGACTAAAAATTGTCTAGGTTTCATCAGTTAACTCACATTTAAGCAATGTTCATCCTTCTGTTTCACTGAATTTATTTTCTGCCGCCGTTCGCATTAGAGAGCAATTTTTCGCAAACGCGCAATCACCGATACGGAAGGAATTCATTGTATCGCGGGGTTAACGCTGCCTGCACGAGTGTGTACTTATCTGAAGTGGAGCCCGCAACGAGTTTCCCCGGTGAAGGGCTACTCTCGTGTGTCTCAACGCGAGACAAGTTCTTCGTTACTGATTTAATTGCTTTCCTTGCCTTTGGAAAACGCGGACCGTGTCGGAGAAACAAAACAAATCGTGCTGGATGTACTGCACCGTGGCGGTAAGTTGTGTGGGCGCGCTAACCTGTTGAGTGTGTTCGCGTAGGTGGTGAGTAGTGGATACGAACGAAAGTCTGGGGATGAAGTTTCTCGAGGAAATACACGCGAGACTTCATCCGCGTGAGAATTGTAACACACCCAATAGAGAATACATTCGAACGAAAAGCTCGGATAATAATACGCTCGCTACGTTCCCGCGGACGTTCTTGTAAAAACTTTCGAAGGAACCCGGAGGATTTGATAATTGGAACGATAATATTTGTGTTTCAGCTGTGGTTTAGGATATTTTCCACGATGGAAAATTTACTAATTGGTAAAAGGAAAATGTTTGCGTGAATCGTGATTTGCATGGGTTCGTTTGGGAATACGGGGATCAAGGAAAAATTGTTATCTTAGATATTTTGAGAATTTATACTGATTTATGTCAGTATCCAAAAATTTGGTAATTGAAGTATCAAGTTTTAATAAGAATAATGTACAATTTGATGAAGTAATTTATGATTCTTTAAGGCAAAATATTTTTAAGATAATATCAATTTTAAACGATATACAATAAAGTTTATAAGAGGTGAATATTTTGTTTATTTTATTCTGAACGCCAAAGAAAAGAAATCACTCTTTCATACTTTTTACCTACGGAATCTACTTCCAGGATTATCTTCCTTGGTAAATTCACAAAAATGTTCGCTAAAAGCGCATACTGGACCAATCCGCGCAGAAAATCTTATAAATGAGTTAAGCACACTGCTTCTGCAGATCTTTCTCACTGAAGAATATAAATCGCCACTTTGACTGCTTAAGGTTCCGAATTGAATCGATTTACTAGGAAACTTATTCAAGAACTTCGGTAATGAAGGAGCACTCGAAGCTAAATTTTTGGGAACCGTAAATCGATATCCGACTACTTATTAGTTCTTACTGACCGTTCTCTATCATTGAGAAAATTATACTGCCCGATAATAATTTAAAAATGACAGTTACGAATTTTTATTGAAAAATTTAGTTACCAAATACAACAGTATAATCCACTTAATTAACAATTAGTGGTTGAAATCTTCATACATTTCTCAATTTATTTATCGACAACAGTGAAGAGGTGTATTTTATCGCTCTGTGTAATTATTTTAAATATTTTCCTGTACACTTCAACGAAATTGATTAAAATACTAGGACAACGAGAATTGGCGTATGAATTCACCCTCTCTAAGTGGCTCGGCCCTCGACCCTTCGCCCACCACTTCTTGCTTACCGACCGTATTCCCCTCTTGGCTTCGACGTTCAAGGGCGATGTTTGCCGATCAGTCGGCACGCGCCATTCATTCGAAGTAGGATTATGTATGTACGTTCGAGAATTTTGACATGGCCATTGACCGTAAAAATGTACATTCCTCGATACTTATGTAGGGATCGATGCTTGAATATCACTTCTCGCTTTCTTCCAACATTTATCCCTCTTAACCCATACAACCGAAACAACGAGCTATATAGACTGGAAGCGTGTAAGTTGAGCCAAAATACTCTACTACGAGTCCGGCTCGTACTGTAAATTTCGCTTATCGCGCAATGCAGGTTGGTGGTAATTTTCTATTGTATTGTGTATTAGTTTCGACGAATGTTCGATTTTACGATTATTAGTTAATCGTGAATCTCCTCTCAGCACTTTCCGTAATTTAACGAAACGAATATCAGTCGAACGAGTTGGACCGCGCTCTACATACAAGATTAATAGATTATATGTTCTAGGAAAAATTGAAATTTTATATAAAATTATTTGCTGTCTATGCTTCTAGTATCTACAATATGACATTCTTTTTTTTCTTGTAATGTTGTATAAGGTATCAAATATAGAAGATGAGTCAGATTATTCACAAATATCTCCCTAATTGTTAATGGTACCGAAAAATGGTGCAAATAAAGATTGAATGGTTTGGGAGTGTAAATGATTTAACGAGAACTATTAACGTGGATATGTAACGAATACACAAAGATCAATTTATTTTTTGAAAAAGAATTAATTGTTTTAATAAATTAATCTATACAACTTATCATTTTCTGTTAAAAAGTATCTCACGCTATTTATACTAGAAATCTATTACTTAAAAGGTATTTTAACATCAATATTAAAAAATAGTACCTTACAATATTTAGTCAGCTTACATACAACGAATTTAATGAATATTAAAATGAAAATCTATCCTTAACCAATGGTTTATCGATATAATCAGTCTCAAAGACAACGATATGCCTATACTGTTAACTCCTTGCCATACAATGACGAGTGAGACTCGTGATAAAGATTTCCAAATTAACAAAACTTAATGTTGTTCATTTCTCACGGATCAAAGCAAAAAACTATTTTGCTATTACCAATGTATTACCTACAAACGAAATTTTCACTTAAAGTAAAAGAGAAAATTTTGTTACTTTCTTCCAAATTATCGATAGTAAAATGCTGTACAAGGTTAATAACGAAAGAAAATAACGCGGCAAGGTGTTAATATATTAAAAACTTCGTACTTCTATTTAAAAAGAAATAAATATGACTTTCATATTTCTCTAATCCAGTATCTCCAGTTATATCGTATTATGTTGCTCTCGGAATCATTCGACTTTTATCAGAAATACTTCCCGATATCATCAACGGCTTGGAAAATACTCGCGCAGATCAATCGAAATGACTCGCCCTTTTCATGATTTGTATACTATATCACGCAACCACCCGAGAGAGAATACCCTCACGCACGCGGCCAAGCACTTTGTTCAGTGTGCCGCGGCAAATAGGTTAAGAAAATGTGACCCAAGATAAAATCGCACGTTACGACCTCTAGCGCGTCGATAGATAGTACGACCAACGTTCGAACGCATTGTGCTTTTACGCTAGAGAAGAATCGTCTGCAGCTCCAGGCCGGGAAAGCGTCCCCACTCCTCGTGCACCAACTCTCGCCCGGCCGACCTTAACTACCGTGCAGAGCTAGAAGTTGGCTAGCTGAAGGAACGCTGGTCTGATTGGTTATAGTATAATCGACTCCCCAGGCTCTCCTTTTCTTTTACAATAATACAAATAATACTCATGCGTTTTTGTTATTGACTATTGAAATGATAATACTTAGGATTCATAGGACAGCGTGTTGTGGACAATGAAACTATGGAACTGGGAAAGTAGCCATTTTAATTCTACAGACTCCGGCTAAGCGTCTTTGCAGATCTGCAAAGTGGACACAGTATTTCGTGTATTTTAAAAAAGATATTATTACTATTTTAAAGAAAATGCTATAATTTTGTTTGCTAAGTGTTCTATTTTTATTTGATCAATATAATAAAATGTATTAATTCAGTTGTATCTTTTTTTTACGAGATCATTTGAAATGTATATTAGACAAGGTGCTTAGATTAATCACAATTAGGCTACTCACAACAATGCAATAATAAAGTTAACAACATTCGTACTTCAGATGCGTTGAAATTTTTTGTAGTAAATGAAGTTTTAAAAATTACTAGTAAATTTAAAATTGAAATAACGTCTATGATTGAAATAAATATTATTAAGCCATGTAAAAATGACAGTATCATTTACCTTTAACAAATTGTAACTGTGTAGTTCAATGAATTTTACATGCCTATTTTGTATTATGAATATAGTCATAACTTACGGAAGAAGTTTAATACTTTTTAAATCTTTAACATATACTGTCAAGTAAAAATATATAATAATATTAGAAGATAAGATTATTGCCTGTTCCGGATATATTTACATGTAGCACATAGATGCGCGGATAGAATGTTCTACTACGCGGTAAACTGCAAAGGTTGGTGGAACTTACTGGGTTGGAATAATCGCGTTTGAAGTATTAACACATGTATTTCAATGCATGATTGCCTTGTAATTACTATGCTGCATGTATCTATTTTAAGTTACGTAAGAAGTGATAATATTCAGTCATGTTACTGAATTTTAGTACTTTTGTAATACTAACAAAAAAGATCTTATACAGTTTCTGTATAACTTAATCTTATGTTGCTTAAGTTATCTACTGTGCTAACCTATTTTTGATTGATTTGGTATAATGTACGAACCACGATATATTTTATTTTATATACATCATTTATTATTTACCATAAATATTCATACTTTAATTCATATTTTGTAATATGAATGAACATTAACCATATTTACAATTTATCAAGACATTAAACTATTCATGATAATACTAATGGAGAACATAATTAATAATGGTAGTGTAGTTAAGCTCTATACTAATAAATTAAGCAGTAAAATGGGAAACAAGTATGTACATTATTACAAAACAGATATAAAACATTAATGATATCTACCTAAGAAATATCAAAACTTTTAAGTATTTTAAACTTATTTGTCAAAATATGAATTATGCATGACTTTGTTTAAATATTATTATAAATATCATATTATTATTTATTATGTTATCATATTTAGTAACAAATACTAAATAATCTAGTTAAAAATTATTATTATATCGTATTCTTAATATCAATAATTTTTCTTCTTCAATCCTCTAATTTTTGTATAAAACAATAAAGAAACCCAAGAATTATATTATACCTTGCATTTCCCTGCAAATAAACGGTCACAGTCGCATCGTTAATCTGTAATATCGCAGTTTTCCCAACAATCATTTGGCAATTAAGAGCACCATAACGGAAGTGATTCTAAAAGTTCAGAGATGCTGAACTGATACCAACTCCGGATAGCGGATATTAAAAGTTGTTTTATATTCAGCTTCTCTATGAACCATGTAAATTAAATGGTCTACTGGTGTTGCGAGGAACAAATTTACGAAATTTTCAAAGATACATTGAATGCAATCAATATAATTGATTACATTTTCCACTATGAAAGTAAAATAATTGAAGGAATATGCTAAAACTATTCAATGTGAAATTCATAATCATTTTTTAGTTTTGTATATTCTTGCACTCAAATTTTATGAAACTATTAGGTATTTCTCTTTCCAATTTCATTATTTGCTTGCTTGTATCATAAAGACTGTTATTATAACAATAATATTATCTGTTTGCTTATATCGCAGGACTAAACTTAAATATATTAATCATACATTTTATATTAACAAAAGATTATGCTTTTGAGTAATTCTTTCGAAATTATTTGTGTGGCGTTAATAAGCCGTGTTTGTTGTAACTTTCATAAATCATCAAATTTTATCTCATATCGTAGTTTGTTGGTAAACAGAGTAGAGTAATGTTGAATCTTTTAAAAAATTCATATTGCATGAGAGATACTGGTAAATTATTATTATTATCAAGGTTCTCGTAAAATTTTCTACGTACGAGATGATCATATCATGGTGTATATAAACAATTTTATTAGATCATTCTGTTTTCATTGAAAATTCAATATTTTTATAACAATACAGTTAAATCGTATTTAAAGAATTCATGCGTTAAGAATTTTTGCTGTCATGTATAATTTACTACTTTATAACAGCTTAATTAACCTGCATGTAAACTCATTTACAGTATAATATAAACTATACATAAAGAATAAAATGTTCATGCATTATTCTTGTAGTTGTGTTTCATTAGCAAATATGATAAAGTTTGAAGATTTAGCTTTTCTTGCCACACTGTTCAAATAATTGAAACATTGTAGGTATTACGATCAACAATACGCTTTTGTTTTAAAATCATGTTGTTTATACGTTAATAGTTATACATTTATTATCACAAAATAAACGAGTAATAAACGGTTCCACCAGATATTCAACAACGACAGCCACAGAACTGTTCAATATAAAATATACACACATTGTGAACAAACAATAAAGAAAACATTTTCTTTGTATAACAAACAATTTGCACGAAACGCTTAAAATATTTACATGCTTCCCAGGTTTGTTTATCCTATTAGCAACAAAAGCGACATTAACAGTAAAACCATCGAGCAATTAGAATGACTTATCTCCAACCTTCTATAAAAATTAGAACACTACGTTTCTTGAGATTCGAAGAGTCTCCCAGTGTTGTATCTGTGCAAATACACGAATTTAACTGGAAATCTTTCACAAATACGCCTTTATAATTTAGATACTTGAAAAATAAAAATTCTGAAGTGGATCGATTTGACCCGTCCGATAGTTTTAGTATTGAGAATATACCTTATATCGTATTAGTCACTTTTTCTAAATTCCCAACAAAATAAGAAGCATGGCCCATGAAACGTCTATTCCCATTCCATTGGAAACGTTGATTTAAACGAGAAAGATCTAAATTTTACCAATCATATGTAAATTATGGTAATCAGCCGCATCAATATTCCAGTGAAATTAGCGCACATTAATAATCCCCCTAACGAACGATTCGCCGATGGAATGAATTAACTTTTTTCCACACTCCTTTTCTGTCAGCGATCCGAAAAATATGCGGTCCCGCACCAACAAACTCACGGCACCGCCGCCTCTCGCAGTTCATTCGTACCTTTTGTCCTCCATTTTCCGGCTTGACACAGCAACCTCGTATCAGAGCGCGATATGTGCTTTCGTTTTTACCGAGGCTGTAATTCACGCATCAAAGAGTTTCCCGGTATGCAATAAACACATGTTTTGATCCCGCGTTGTCTACCTTGCTTTCGCGGATTACATCATCAGCTCACCCACGGTATGCTTTGAAATTAGCGCGGGTAACGTGGTCGAGTATCGCGCGACGGCATAACAACGTTTGTCGCATGTACGCGAGTGAGCTAGTACGCGTCCATGCTCGGCCATTATATATACCGGCCTATACGCCGGCAATTCCGAACTGACGCGAGTGTCTGCATTTTCAATTAATCTTTCGACAACCGCAAAATTTTCGACGTGCCGAATCACGGGTTTACGGGCTTTCCATATTTACCACTCGCTGTCAATTCGTTGGTAATTTCCATCTTCTTAAATGTTTGAATCAATGTGTATGTATACATGACAGAATTTCAGTTTTGTAGAATTCAGAAAGGCTGCATTTCATACGTTAACCAAAAAATATTGACTTTCTTTATGTGGAATACGCATATCTTTCCAGATATTTGATATTCACTGAAGATGACTGCAGTTTCGCAGCCATATAAACAGTTAAGTGGCGTTTCGAAAATTTTGAAATTATGAGCTTAAAGACTATTGAAATAAATTGGAAAAGTAATAGAAATACATTGGAATAAATTAAAAACTATTGAAAGCTTTGTAACTATCTTTTGCAATGAAAGAATTCATTTGTTTTACAACTGAGTTTATAAATCGAAAATAATTTAATAATTGAAAGGGACTGAGATATTTAGATTGCGGAATTCTATCAAAATTACTTGTGTCTTTTATAAAATAATTTGTATGGGATATAATAATGGATTTTGCATATTGAACGCAATATTAGTACAAAATCGAAGAACATTTTTATGACGTTTACATTATAAAACGAAATGTTTATTTGTTCATCTTCAAAATGAGATGAGATATGCAATATACAAATAATAATACAACGAATAAACTAATTAGCAAATGTATAAACATCTATGGAGTGCATTGCGGTTGGTTGTTTCACATTGCAATGGATATTACTCTCGTTTGTTTTTTCATGCATTTACACCTATGCACCACCACAATCATCTCGACAGTTTCGTAATTTCGAGCCAGCGTTAGGCGACATTTCCATTTTCAATTCATCCCCTGATAACCGTGTAAAATTTTTCGACATCGAGAAATGTAACGTTTGTAATTTTCCCTCACGTAACAGATACACCGCAAACCCCAAAAATTGTCTCCTGCATTCCCGCTCGCTGTTTATTTCAGAAATGTTCATACACCCAATCGTAATTATTGCACCGCGAGCGTTTATGTAAATTCAAATGTTTATGGTGTACGTAATTAACGAAAAGAAGTATCGAACGGAAATGTTTTCCGCTATTAAATATTTGTTAACGAGTTTATTTAAGTATTAATTAACAAAGGATGGAATAAACAACAGAAAAAATTAAATTGATTTATGAACGATCTGTATTATATTTGGTTAGACATATTTATTATGGGTACGTAATGTTTACTGTTTAGTTATTACTGTACTCGATGTTTCGCTTAAACAAACACTTCAAACAGTATGTGATATAATTTGGTTTGTGTACACTTTGTTTTACATTCAAACGGTAACATAATTAACATAGCATTGTAGATTCTATGTCAATAACATAGTCTTCAAATTTAATATATATTACCTCTATGCATTTCGAGTTTACCGTTCTAAAAGTAATTACACTTCTTCTTTCTATAATTCTGGAATACTTTTTAACGCGTTTTGTACGAAATGGTTACAGCATTAAAACGAAAACTTTTATGAGGCTTATTCAATAATAATAATATGTGTATATAAGTTGTATAAATATTATATGAAAATTCAGTTACACTTACACTAATTAACTTTATAATACATAAATGAAGCTATTTTACTTATAATATAACATACATCTGTTTTTATACATATGTTAATTTATATCTTGACAATTTTAATTCGAATAATCTTTGAGCAATGTCACCAACGTCCATAAATTATACCACCTCTTTGATAAACAAATGGCGTGAGATACTCCATTCTCTGAATTTATCGAATTTCTTTGTAATTATCGTTTAACGAGCACGCAGTTAGAACTTCTAGAAAAAAGAGTGGACAAAGAGATACATTTAAAAGTTCGAGGAATAAATTGAACTTCTTTAATGAGATTCGTATTCATTTGCATAATGTGTTATTTTATCTATGCGCCCCTTTCTTCGCCGCTCCTTATCGAACAAATTTGGTATATTGTTTTCCTGGTTGTTTCTCCCGCTTTCACGGTTCAACAGATTTATAATTCATGAACGTATCAGTGACATTTTCATTATCTAGCGATATATGCGTATACTATATTTTTATCTTTTTTCACTGTTGCTATTTGAATTAACACGTCTATAGCAAAAAATGTTCTATGAAAGACGTTCCTAAGGGAACGGCAAAATTTATTCGCACTTCAATTTACAATTGTTCAACTTTTCTATTTTCTTAGTCTGCTTTGTAGTTTTTATTTCATAGAGTATAATAAGTACAAATAGAACACTTTTTTAAACAACTCAGCATTGAAGCTGAAATAAAAATTTTGTATTACTAATATATTATATATATTAGTACAATACAGTATAAAATGAGCAAACGAAATAAGAAAAAGTGAAAGTATGTGCCAATTTGTAATTAATTTGATGCTCGCAATTTCGTTACGAATAAAAATAATTTCCGACTTTTTAAACGACAGCTAATAATATTTCAACGAATTTATGATTCGTCCCCAGCCTGTTTAGAACATTCATGTTAAGGAATGGTCTAATGATTCGATGACCCTAATGATAAATGCGTACGATTGTGTTGCGTGCGCATAATTATCTCTCGGTTTCTATTAAATCCATTTAATTCGTTGTTTCGAAACCATCTGTGATTTTAGTAGCTCAAAGTCATCTCTATGGGATACTGTTAAAATGCAAGATAATGTTTTTATGTGCAAAACCTTCAATACATCAAACATTATTTACCTTGAAATTTACTAAACTCTTGTAACGTCTTATTTATGTTTGTCAAATCGTGGAAAGTGGAACAAAAAATTAATTATACTCGTACGGTTAGCCTAACGCTAGAAAAAAGTCTGACTTAAAATCATTTCGAATTTACCGGGAATTAAATATTCGTTTATATTGAGAAGCTTATTATTGCAATATGTTTAAGCTGCTTTGTCTCATTACCCACGAATATTTGATGATTTATAATGCAAGTGAAACAAGACTATGAGCTTTGGCTATTCATCGTCGATGTACTTGAAACGAGGGAATAAAACTAGGTCCCCAGATATACTGCAGAAATATATTACTCGAAACAATACTATTTCAGATTGGCTACTAAATGAAACCTTTTGCTATTGAACAGCGACCAGAAATCGATAAGAATCATACCACCCATTCTAAATTTGAACAAGTGATTTAAGGAACACTTATGTTCGAGACAAGCGATTATTTTCTTTCATTTTATGAAAATATGAGAATATACGGAAATATGTTTAATTTCTACAATGGAACAGTATAGGAGTGGTATAAATTTGTTGATCTAGGTCAAGCGGGAAAGAGCATTAAATGTTTTCAGAATCAATACTCAAGAAATATGTTCGACAATTTAAAAACATCACGCATAAAAATATAAATGAAACAGTAAGAAAATCAGTTCACACTAATATCCTTAACCAAAATTTAATATCTCAAACATGAACACGTCATTTGATTATTTTTAATAATTTCAGGCATTCGTTTTTCATTTCAATAAAATTTACTTATTAGTTTCCATTCTCATAAGTCAAAAAAACGTCAATAAAATGTCAAACAGAAACCCTATGCTACTATCGCACTATTTAATTTGCCTGCATAAATCATCTGCATAAAAACACGAATTAAACGAAACAAATTAAACAAGACGAAACGTTTCACTTCTAACGTAGACAGCTCGAGATTGAAACGGCGACATTAATTAGTCGAATCAACGGCGGCGAAGACGAAGAAAGAGATAATCGCGCGGCACTAGGTCCTGACAATGCTGCAAATTAAATATTCAGTTCCTAGTCTCGGTACACTCTCGATATTAACGTTGTAACGTGGTCCAATGTTTCGCAACGGAAATGACAACGTGTGCCGCACGCTGGTCGGGCTCACGTTCGCGTGCACAGCTGCACGGCTGTGTAAGTACGCGGTATTGTGCCGACTGTTAAGCATTTGATACGGCCACCTTCCTGTCGCGCATCCATTGTCGTCTGCTCGTTCGCGACGTAACCGAGCCAGCCGGTTTCTCCGTGTTGGAATCGCCCCGGTGATATGATACGACGATGGCCGTTTCTACGCAGCGATTCGCAAATTACACAGCAGCTCAAAAATGGGAAATCCATTGTTCGATGGTAAATGAGTATCTCCCTTCCTAATAATGTAAATGTCAGGTCGTCTCATAAGTTCGTGCCCGTTTATTTTTCTACCATATGAAATAATGTTTTGTTAAATATAAAATTCTTATAACTTCACGGTCTGTCGCTTTCGAATATCTTCTACTGTCTAAATTGAAGCTAAAGGTTTAATGTAATGTCATTTATTATCTTAGTTTGTAAGATAGTTTCTAATTCCATTTCGAAAATGGTGTAGAAAATTAATTGGGACATGGGAAAATGTCATGTACAAGTATATTCAGTATACAATAATATGTGTATGTCGATGATTAAAAGGATACGTAATAATTGTTTACAACGGAAGTTATCATAAAAAGATGACATTACTTATAAGATGACTTAATATAAACGTAGGATGGATGACTTTTTAATATAGTGCAATGCATTAGTTATATGATCGTTAACTGACCACAGTGTTGTGTATTAGAGATTAATTAGTCGGAAACTGAGAATCATGTAAAGACGAGACTGATGTATACATGTACAAGTATGTATATACGCTAATAACTAGGAGTTTAGGATAATATTCTGATTGTTAGTAAAGTTTTTAATATACAGTGAAAAGTTTTTTCTTTATACGAATATATTTAGGAACAAATACTGAGTTACTATAATTTTTCTTGTATCTTTTCTTCTATTAATTCTTAGAGTAATTCCATGATTAATGTATGTAAGTAGTAAACACAGTTTTTAGGTACTGTATAAACTTATGCAGAAAATATAAATAAAGATTAATAAATTGTAAATTTAATACAAGTTTAATAGTGTGGAAATGTTCAAAAGAATGAAAGTAAAGTTGCAACAGAATGTATTAGAAGAAATACATTTGTCGAGAAAAATATAATTTCACTTTGTAATATGTGTCTTTTATTGGAAGATACAGGAGTCAATTTAACAATTCTGTCCAATGTTTTAAATAACGAGATACTTCTTGTATCAAATAATGAAATATGTAAAATTATATTACTTCAATAAATATCGTTAAACATCGAACACGGTGTCCCATCATTTACACAACTTTGCACAATTTTCAAAATCATTCATAAACCATTCTTCCTTTCAATAATCATAAATTCTTAAGAATTAAAATTAAAATCATATTATTCTTATAAACTAATATACACATAATGATGCATACATTAAATCTTACACTAATTCAACCTACTTAAAAGTATCTCATAGTAGTAATCATTTCCCTTCCAAAAGAGAAAAATTCACAAATTAAAAGGTCACAATAACCAAGAAAAAAAATGCATGATTAAAGATTAATACTTAATAAATTCATGTCTAACCTTCAGTGGAAACTTAAAAAATTAAATGTACTACTTTGTAAGCACCTTCCACCTTACAAACCGTATTGAGAGGCACTGGCGTACAGGTGTCCATCCAGTTTGACGTTACTGGTTTACGTACACATGTAACGTATATTGTTCGCCGCTCTTCAACATCGACACACCGGTGTGTTTATACACGCTTCTTTAAGCCAGGTAGTCGAACGGTTTTCAGTGTAACGCCGGCCACTTCAGCAATGGCCACGGCGTACGGCCAATTTTCGTGGGTGCCGTTTTTTCCACCGTTCCGTAAACGCGTGTTCGGTATTCCTACCACTTTCCGCGGTGCAATTTTTCCGGCTCGTGTCGTTACGTAATCTATTTCGCCGGTAATCCCACGCACGTCGCTGCACTGCGTTCCATGTTAACGAACCGGCGTGGCGGGCCGTACTTGTACAATTTTATCCGGACCGATGGTTGATTGTTTTGATTCCGCTTTTTACTTATGTCCCAAACACACGCGAAACGCGTGTAGCAATTTCCCTTGCCGCGAAGTGTATCGATTATTTCGGTACCGCTTTATGTGGTCGACTTTTGCGTTTCGTCGCAGCGTGCACTTCGTTGCAGCATGCACTTCGTCGCATGTATCGCACTTTGCGGAAAGTGCTGATACCGAGTGGTGTGTGCAACGATTAAATGCTTCGCCGAGTGGAGCTTACGGATTTGTTTTGAAATTGTTGAACGATTTCGAGCGTAATATTTATTATGCTACGGATTTGCGCGTTTGTAATCTTGACGATGATAGATTGCCAGAGTCGACCAGTCAATGTTACTGTTCATTCCATCATAATTCAATTCGAGAATATTTTCATTTTTGCTGCCGCATATTTTGGAGTTTCCTACTAAACGTTTCATTCGCCAGGAAAAACACAACGAACTTTGATAAAACTAGTTTTGCTGGATGGAGAAAACCTGTTTTACGCATTTTATACGTTTCATGCATGAATCTATTTATGTACAGAACCGACAAGAATATAAAGCATTGAAAAAGCATTGAATACTTTCTGAATTTCTTTCCAACGTAAAGGTGGATCGTGTAATATGCAATGTAGGATTTTTCAGGAAATTCGTTTCTCAAATTCGAACATACACTTTATTCCAATGTTCTTGAGATGGTTGCTGATGGTTTTGCAACTCAGTCGAAGTTCATCCGTGGGGGATGACAAAGTTTAAGAGGGATCAGCTTCCACTAGTGGTGGAGGCGTTCATCATCGACAAGGATAGGTGATTTTCTGTAGAGCTCATTTTTTAAATTTTCATCTTTAAGTCGAAATATTTCGAACCATCTGTAGTGGTTCATTAGCAGTGTCATTGCTAAACATATCTATGGCATGAACGGCACTGACAAAGATACCTTTTCAACCAGCACACGCTGATTTTGATGAAACTTATGTAAGATATTTCTTCTTATCGGTCAATATCCACTTTGAAGAAATGAAAACACCCTTCAAAGTTGAGGGCTGAACGTATATTTTTGACAATATCTCTGACACTAGGAGGTGTAGAAAAGAAATATAAATTGTTCATTTCGAGGCAAACAATTTTAAAAAAATATTTCTTTTTACATCCCTAGTTTCAGAGATATTGTAAAAAATATACTTTCAGCCCTGAACTTTGTGCAGTATTTTCGCCCCTTCAAAGTAGATGTTAGTCCATAAGAAAAAATACGTGTCAAATATTTTCTTGAGAACTATGTTTTGCATACGTTTCATCAAAATCGACGTGTGCTAGTTAAAAAGGTTCCCTTGTGAGACTTATTTTGAACTCTTATAGAATAATCATTTTTATTTTCTAAAACGATAATATCGTACAGTCTTGCAAAGATTACATTTTCTCAAGAATAATAAAAACGATATTAAAATTTTCCGAAATCTGTGTAAATCTTATACAAACACTTAAGATTTTAATAAATCCATTAACGTGGATTAGTTAAATAGATCTAATTATTACGTCAACGAAAGAATTTCATAATCTTCTAGAATTTAAGTAGTTAAATAAGTTTGCAAATGACAGTAAACCCAACATTTCATGTTACACAACTCACTAATTAAGGTGTTGACGCGTTTATTGCTCGTGGAAGTATTGAAGAAGCAATATAACACCAAGTTTGCAAGTAATCGCGAAAACTGTTATTATATGAAGTAAAATCTGTCTTAACTGTGCTTTCTTCAAATTAATTTATGAAAATGCGATTTCGCATCAATATTCGCATTCTGTTACTAATATCTGTAATATAGGAGATATCGTTATGACTTTTAAACTTTCTTCTTTCGCTAAAAAGCTTAAAAATATTTAAATGTACATTTTTTATCACAGTTATAAAATATCTCTTATATAAATGAAATTGTTGTTATTATTATTATTATTATTGTTTAATTGACTATATATTTTCCATTATCAATGAATCTAGTTGTTAAATTTATTAATTTATTACAGGAATTCCTTATATATTCTGAAATTTTCTCTAACTGATCAAACTTGATATCCACTTTAATTAGGCCAAACACTTTTATGAGTAATTGTCATCCTTACGCAAAAATGGATGTGTCACAATGAACTGTACCTTTGAAAAGAAAGGAAATTCTTTGTCTCCCACTGGATGCATATTGTCCCGTGATTCTTGAAATTCAGCTTGACTTTTTTAACTACTGTAAAGTTTCATCCTTGATCAAGACACATGAAATATGCAACTGCCCGAGAATACCTAGAGGCAATAAAATTATTTTGAAACCTCGGCACCTTTCGAATACATATTTCACCACGTTGCATCACTTTATATTCTGTTATTGAAAATATTACAATACTTTCAATCTGTTACACATTGTTCACCGAATGCAATAACAAGAAACGTCACAAAATAATTAAAATCTATCAAAGCATATTAAAAATTTTTTTCTAAGAAGTGAACATTATTCTGATTTCTTATATTATACTGTGTCATAGGTTTTTATATATTGAACGTAAATATTCGTCAGATTATTTCTTATATGAATGTCGATTGAATTTAATTCTTTAAATTTAATTCTCAATAAAACTCAATGTTACACAGTTATAATTCATGCAAGATTATTTGTTTACGGTGTTTCTTACAATATATCCGTATTAATTCTAATAGCGTAACGCCTTTCGTAGTTTACACCATTCACGATTCGAAATGGCATGTAATCGATTCCGGTGATAATTATATGCACCAGTAGTTGAAGCATAACCGCGTGACGTCTATTGTTTCTTACCCTGATAATATCCGTCGATAATGATCAATCACTTGAACAGGGGAACATAAGGAATACTGCATGGCGTGTTAGATAAAATATAGTTACGCACAATACTCCTAGATACGGGACTGTCGAGTTATTGAATTTAAAATTTCCGCGCAGAAAGTCCGTGACGCGTAGTTTTCGTTTCATCTCGTATATTGCGATCTCTGTGCGGCTATAAATCATGTTTGAACTCAATCAGGGTAAGACACAATTAAACGCCGTTGGTTATGAATGCTGCAGTGCGGATGCAATGAAAGAGATTGAGTTATAGCATGTTATGGATAATAGAAATTCTTTTGCAATTTAGTTCGCATTCCCAACGAAAAACAATATAATTTTATTCATGTTATCTTGTTTCGTTTGTCATTGAATCTATTAATCACCATATCACATGTTTCAGTGATAATTACTGCCTTTCGTATTGCAGTAATTTTTAAATATGATATAATCGTAGTAAATATTTAATTATGATTTTTATATATGATGTAAATTTTGTCAAGTATTTAATGCAACAAATTGAATTAATATTCTGTAACAACTAGCAATTCATTATTTTTTTCAAAGAACTATCGGTGTATTTTGTATTGAATTTCTTTTTTCGTCTGTCTGTTTAGTGAAAACATGTTCCACTGTTACAATATTTCGTTATTATCTTTACTAAAATGTAATTGATGTAAATAACATTTTCATGAAAATCACAATAACCAAATTTTATATAAAACCATGGGTTTGAATTATTTACTGACATTTATGTATCATAATGTGTTACATAATATGTTAGATACTATGCTACATAAATATAGTGCTATTTATACATTTTCTATATTCAATACTGTTGATTATTATTTTAAATTAGCTATGTGAAGAATAAAATTTGTATGCAAATGACAAGATAAATTAAAAATACACATTACTACAAAAAATAAGTACTAAGAAAATGAAAGAAGATAATTTGTAGCATGTCCTAAATTTAACTACTTATTGCTAATAACTTCGTGAGAATTAACAGTCAACGGATACAGAATGAGTTCTTCTTTAAAGAAATCCAAAGTTTCAAGTGAATCACAAAGAAAAAGAATAAGAATGACTTACACACAAACTATATGAATTCAATTGAAAAAAGAATTACGAAACCACAATTATAGTATCATAAACCGCAGACTCTTTTTTCTTCTCTTCCGTAAACCGTGAACACTGCTAGCGATCAAACATTATCGATCGGTGATGCACGTATTAACCTAAATCCCAAAAGATCAAACCCCCCCCCCCCTCCTCCAAAATCGGGAATCCTCAAAGTCCGAAATCAATTTCTTTAAATTGCCGCGAGAATAGCGTAGTATTCGAAGACCAGAAAACCGACCACGCGTAAACCAACGACGTCGTAATCAAATGGAGACCGCGTAAGCGATCGTTTTTATCTATCCATGTTTGCGACATGCAATCAGAGAGGCGCCCGTTGACTCGTGACGCTTCCGGTCCAGGTTTCCGGTCCGCAGAACCGCGCCGTTTCCGTTCAGCTACCCAGCCCACCGATCAGATCGGTCGTCGTCATATATTGTTGGTCCGAGTCCGAGAAACACTATCGGAGTTGCTACCAGAGAACCCACGGCTAAGAAACTTCAAAATTAGACACGTTTCAATTTCTTTAAAATCAAGTATTTCCGTACACATTAAAATCGACATTGAACGTGAATTTGAATTAAATATTGTTTCAACCGATGAAAGTGACGATCTCTTCGTGGTTGTGGAGACGATTAAATGGCTGTAACTGAAATCCTTAATGGTTATATGTTGTCACGGATTAAAACCGTTAACTGATATGAAGTGTATGATGTGTGTATCTATGTGTATATGTGAAAAATAGTGTTGTTGGAAAAAGTGTTATTAAAAAAGTGATATGCCCATCCGGTGTTACTGAAGCTGTAGCTAGCAGTGTAAGTGCAAGAAAATAGTGAGTATATCATTTGTAACAGTCCAGTGGTAACCAGACATGGAATACTGCCTCGTTATCGGAGTCTAGAGAGTTGACACGGTACAGTGACGCGAGTTAGACTACCGCCCTGTGTCTTCAAATGAGGTTCCCTTAATTGCTTCTGGAGTCCATGCGAGAAATATGGGATGAAAGAAGGGATAGGAACGGGCGGGGAAGTAAGTGACACGATACACCTCCGTCCTTATTCGAGCTATATACTCGGCGTGATCTCTTTGATGCAACCGAATTCTGAACACTTCAACGCGCCGGATTTTTGTTGTCTTAATTATTCCAAGATCCCTTTTACGGTCTTCTATTACAGACCAATGCTCCGCTTAAGCTAATTCGATTTTTCTTATATCACGTTGGCACGATCGCTAATTACTGCACCAAGTACACATTTATTTACTATTAGGTTAGGGGCAAGGAAAAAATATGTCAACAAATATAATTGTGTACAAATACTTTTAGGTTTCTATTCTGAACATTTAACACATATTCTTTTCAGATAGTAGTTTGAAAAGCTTTTTTGGTAGTATTTGAAGTTAAAATGGGTTGTGAATTTTTATATTTCTACGTTTATTAAAAACAAATTTTATATTAATATTAATAATGAAAATGTTTTCGACTTATTTAAATTTAATTTTAGTAGCATATTTCTTAGATTTTACTTATGTAGAAACGTTTTATTTCTTTTGAAACGACATCCAAAGTGCAGAAAAATTTTAATTGATAAGAAATTTCGATAAATAACCTATAAAAAAAAAAAATTTAATTTTAGCACTACACCATTACTATATCCTTTCTACTTATGGGAAAAGTTACGACAGTATCCAACTTTTGACCTTTCACATTTCACTGAATCAATTTAAATTATATTTTATTCTTTAAGGACACTTTCATCCTCCATTTTTCTCAAATTATTATTCCTTCATAATTATTTTACATGTGTCAACACTTATTCTTAATACACACATTCTCAAAGGAAAATTATGCGAAAGTAAAAAAACAAACAGAAGAAAACAAGTTTCATCAACCCGATTTCTCTTCCAACCCTCGAATCTCACAAATTCTAACGAAATCTTTTCCCCGTACAAAAATAAGCTTTCAAATTCAAACTTTCCTAAATCAAGTGTAACCAACACAATAATTGTGGATATCAGCAATTCCAAATTCTCTCCAATTACACCAAACCTTCAAACGGAATGCCCAAATTAAAAAAAAAACGAAGCCAATTCTCATCGACGAGGAACATTACGGAGGTTCGTTCCTATCCCAAAGCGCAATGTTACAGGGATCCTAATTAGATTTTCAAATATCGGAGGTTGGCCTGGATTTCAATAATTGTCGCGCTACAAACAAACCGTTATAGCCTATATTTCTCCTCGTATCGTACCCTATATTCACCCCGGTTCAACGACAACACAACGGCACATCCCACGCATTGTGTTAGAAGATAAACAGTGTTGTGCACGTTCCGGCAGTGTTTGCTGCGGTGAGAAAGGAACGAGGCCCGGTTTATATGCTGAATATACACCTAAAGTTGGGTATCACGGCCGACCGTTCACCGTTCTAATCTGGCCGGAGGTCAAGCTGGATAATCGGCGTCGATCATCGTCGCGGGAGCAAAGTAGTAATCGAGGGGACTAAGCGAACTCGCGCACGCCCGGCTGCTGCAGGTGCACACGATGGACGGGAAAATGGCGTTGGCGCCGAGTAAGAATAAATTGAAAATGGGCAGTGCAGGCCGATACTACAGCGCCTGTCTCATCTACGACGTGGCAAACTCGTGCCTGGCCGCCTTGCACGCCAGGATGCCCCCGCCGGTCGTCGTCACGCGAACCAATCCTCTGTCTCCTGTGCACGTCCAAAACCCCCGTAAGTTTCTTCTTCTTCTTTTTTTTTTATTTTTCATCTTCTGCTAATTTCCTACGGTCTAACCGCTCTGCCGTGAAAAACGACCGGAATCGTGGATGCTTTGATAGGATGATCTTTCTCGCGTATTTATCGTGGTGCAATGAATACAACGATATAAATGATCTGCGTGGGTGTGAACGTTTCGGGAAATTATGTGGAAAGTCAGAAATAAACTTGGATTAACAATTTCCCTGTTCCTTGAAATATTCTCTATTAACATTAACGCATTTTCAATTGCGTTGTGTCAGCAGTTTGTAAACTTAAAAGTGTAAAGCTGTATGAAAATAATGTAAATTCCTTTGTTGAAGTATTCCTGAAACTTATGTAGCAACCTACGTGTTAGGATATTCTGTAAGTGACGTTGTTTCTTATCTTACTTTGTCCGATGGTTTTTAAATTTACTCTATGGAATATTAATCACAAAATGTTGTATAATGTGTTATTTAATACGTCGATTAAAAAAGATCGTGAGCATTAATTTTGTATGCTATAAGGTAACATAAAGAAAACGAGATTATTTACGGGATGACCTAATATAATATCGCCTGGATAGTTTTTGTGAAGTTTCCTATTATGCTCCCGAAAGTGAGGCATTACGTGAAAATTATGAATGGTAGAATCTTTCGGATTGTATGGGAATGTACAGTTATTCAATTTTGTGGAATTAGCGACAGAGTAACGAATTCTGTAGAGATTCATAAAGACAAAATTCTTCTGCATAAACACCAAATGGTTTTTAATTTGGTCAGGTTGGGGAAATATACGTTGACAATGGCCTGAGCTCATTAAGCATATCAATTAATAATTGCAGACACTGTCATATGTTGGAAACTGGCCCGAATATTTAAGATGAAATTTACTTCTTTAAAATCTTCATTTTTTATACAATGGTCCAAATTTTTCTGAAAACATACGTTTTTACAGAAGTTCATGTTTTTAAAGAACAAAGATTGATAAAACAGTACTGTTTCTGTTCTTGCGTTGCGGAACGAGAAATTGTAAATGAATTACTCGGCGAATATTATAGATTGGATAAACATTGTTCTGTCGATCCGTTATTGAAATTTTAACAGTGAATGCTGAAAATAGGAGATAGATTTTTTTCTCATATACCCGCGAGGATTAATAACACAATATAGTTTAGTTCTCTATCTGACGATGAAAAGTTTCGTATGAAATGGCTCTGTTGTCAATAATCCATGATTGACTACTATCCATACATTTCGACCACAAGTTAAGCCTATATCAGAACCAAGCTTACACTAAACGGAATGTATTCAAATAACGTGACCATTTAAGACAACGAAAACAAACATACTCAATCATTCTTCTGACTCCGTAGCTTTCAAGTAGAATACATTCATAGCTGGTCGAAATGGTTGTACCAGAAGAATGATTAATGATCACGTTGGACAGTCTATAGGAGTGACCTTGTTGGAAGAAATCTATAACTACTAATTGAAAAATCGTACTTTAGGCTAGTCTTTATTAAAATTTAAAGTAGTATGTGTTACTTGAACAGGACAAATGATATAATAGGTCAACGTTCAGTAACGAAATAGTTTGGATGATAACGTTAATTAACGAAATAGCATTAATTATGTGCTTATTAGGTTATAACAAGGTACACTATGTGTACTATTTAGTATCAAATTAATAGAGGATTTCTCACGTGACTCATATAAACTAAACACTCTAAATAGCTGTAATGTAAATTTTGGTGATTATACATTCTAATTATCGATATGACGTTGTTATAATTAGTATACAAGATATATTTAAAGTTCTGGCGTTCCCAGGAGGGTTTTAAAACAGGTTCGTTCTAATAATGAAGAATAGTTTATTTGGCAGGTTGATTATCGATTCTGTGTAACGAAGATAATGAGAACGAGGAATTTATTTTCGGTGCATGATTATAACATACATTGAACACGTGTAGATTTATTTAGATTGAACTTATTACGAGCAGTGTCAAGTAAGAATATCGAAATAAGGTAATAATGAATAAAATTGCATCTATTATAGATGATATCGTCGAAATGAACGCTATCCGAAATTTCCGATAATAATTTCATGCTTCTCACTATTTTGTATGCTGCACAGATTAAATCCAACTAAACTACATCCAAAACGTTAATGCATGATAAAATAAAAACAAGTAATATTTTATAAGGTCTTTCTATTACAAAGAAAAGTAAACTGTACATTTTCAGAACTTGAACAAAGTTATAATATTCTGCTCGTAATTATATCAGTAAATTGCCTAGCAACGTGGATGACAAAATTGAAAAAACGATTTAATATTTTCATCATGGAAGCTTTACCGTTAATGTGCTTTTTAAATTGACTGAAACTAAACATTTCTGGAATATCATTAACGTGAAACTTTTCAGAACAAAATACACTTTATTTTAGCAACATAATATTGGCAATGAAGAACAATAAGCTTCTTGGCTGTTATAACTGTCGTATATAATGATAATGAAAATTCCTATAAGTAGGAGGAATACTCATTTCTTCCTAAATTATTATATTTAAAATGATCTAATAATGAAAATATTTTTTATTGCGTGATCTATTTTTAAGAGACAACTATATAAATTAAGAAAAAACGAAATGGTACCAGAATTACGTGTAAATACACTATAATAAAAGTGACGTAATAAATTCGCCATAGAAAATATATATAGATAATGGTTGTGCAAGACATGTAAAATAACAATTTGTAAAATTACGAGTTGTTTATTTTAAAGGAAAACACTGAAGTACCATACCTAGTGTATATTTCCATCGCATCGTACTTTCCGTTCTACGTTCCTGGTTTACAAGTTTACAAGCAACCACTAAAGCAATATCTATAAGGTTAAAAATTCATGATCCACACACATTCTTTTTCGCTTAAAAATGTTAGTAGCCTATTATACTTACGTGCACATTACGCTATTTCTTTATAACGGTACACAGCAACGAAGTAGTTCTTTTTCTGGAAAACTATTATGCGTGTTTATGATAATCACTATACTGTAATAACGACATAAAACATGAAACTGGAACATATCTACACAAGCTTATAAATAGTAAGAACATTTTAATGTTACTATTTTTTCCGGAGAATAAAATAAAATTGATACTTAATAATCAACTATAACAATCAACTATAACCAAATATAATTTATTTGATTTCCTTATTTCTCTATACGCACTAGAAAACTGATTGAATATGGCACATTCAAAGAAAAATTAAAGTGATGCATACAAATTGAACAGTAATGATGTGTTAGAAATGTGCAACTAGTCCGATACAATGGGTACCCGAGTTTTAACTCCCTGCCCTGTAATATCATGACAGACTTGTGGTGAAGATTTCAAATAGAATTCAACAAAAAAATTATTATTCAATTTGTTTGAATGCAAATTACATATTATTCCTCTGTTATCAATGATTATACCTTAGAGCACACGTTGACATAAGAAAAGACTGGAATTTTCTCTTATTCTCGATAAATGATTAATGACAAAGCAATCAGATCGATTACAGTTCAGGAAAAAATCATGGGGCAAGGGGTTAAATAGAATCGGGAAAATTCGAGTAAAATCGGTCGGGACACGGAAAGAATCTTCCTATATATGAATACTCAGAATCCCAGCACTTTGGGTATTTACCCAAGATTCAATTCAGTCTTGTGTTTGAAGTGGATGGTATTACGTTTATAATATAGCTCTTGATGTACTTGGCTGTTTTAGGTACACAAATGCTCAATATAGATGTGAAAAATATTCATATTTTTCAATTTAAAGTAGCAATCAAAAAATAATAGAGTTTGTCTTTAAAGATACGACGATCTTTCTTTCATGAATTTATCACATTTATATATCAGAGGAAAATATTTTTGATAATTTGAAATAGGAATAAAAATAAATTGATAAAAATACCAAGAAATGCAGATACTCTGTTTATTATTGAAAATTACAGATTTTTTATTAATTATTATGTTTCATAGAATTTATATACGAATATAGATGTTTATAAGGTTATTAGGTCCTCAATTACTTTAAATAAAAGAATATATCGGCGATTATTTAATAAATGTGAAACAATTTCTTTGAAATACGAGTTTGAATCGAACCTGGGATTGCTAAAAGTTTCAGGATCCCAAGCATTCACATACGAACGAATAATTTTCAGTTCCCACTTCTTCTCACTCGATTTTTTCTAATTTAACCCGAATCGGTACTCCCGCATCCGCATGATATATTGTTTTACATAAAGTCTACACATTACTGAAACCAAAAACAAAGTCTCATTTGTTTCACAGTAATCCAGTATGAACATGGTCGTTCAATCAAGAATTTACGAGCTCTTTCAAAGAAAGAAGGCAACAGGAATGAACCCTTTGCACTTCAAATGCCAATTATACGATCATATTGCGTTTATTGCAGTTATTTAAAAATATATCGCACCATGAAGCATTACGAAAATTCTTTTCACAAACAAATTTTCCTAATTTTAAAGAGGAAAACGGACACATGACCCATTTTACAAAACCTATTTATTTACAAATCAAGAGTACTTATAACTATTGAATAAGCATAAAGTAATACCAAAAAGCAAGAAATTAATTCATAATTTACTCGCGTAAATATATATATTACACTCGTATTTGGCATTAAGATTGTCAGTTGGACTGGCAAGGATTAATGTTTCATATACACAATAAACACTCCTAAAGACCTGAAAAACCCAGCCGGTAATCGCGAAGTTATTCCAAGAAAATTTAAAAATAGTCGGGAAGTAGGAAAGCTTAATCTTCTGCTTCTATTAACGACATCGTTGACGTCGAACCGATTAATCGACGATTCACGGTAAATGCAGTAACGTGCTCACATTATCTCTCGTTTGACCATGTTACGCACACTTTTCTCTCCGGCTCTTCACACTCTTCCCGGCATCATCTTTCCTTTGTTCCCCGAGCAGCGTTAGAAGGTAAAGAAGTAAGAGAGTGTAGGTGCCGGGGCGCAGGAAAGGGTGGAAACACTCTATGAGACGGGATAGCGTGTCTGTTTTGATTTATAAGAATTCACCACGAACCCCTAACCCACCTTCCTAAGTCTGGCCTCACCCCGGCCTTTTCGAGATCGAGCTAGATCAACTCACCCCCTCGTCGCCACCCTCCGCCCACCACCCAACGCCTTCACCCGTTGCACCTATCTCGCGCGTGAATAATAGGAAGGTACCCAACCACCCGTTTTTCCGCTAACCTCGCCACTTTCTTCTTTTTCTTTATCTCTGCTCTTTGCCACTGTCTCTCGTGATGGCGCGCCGTTCATTCGTCTCGCGCACGTCTAACGAGCTTCGCCTCGTTGTCGATCAACGAAACTATTTATCAACTTGTTTCCGCCCGCCACGGCGTCGATATACATACCAGGAAGTCCGGAATGATCTAACCTTTGTGCCTCGAGTGTATCGTTGCTTAAGTAAATAGAATGAAAGGGAACGAAGTCGGGACCCGTGTCTTTGACACAGCTCGCCGCGCCCCGTGGATTTGCCTTTGCTACCTCTAGACATGACTGGAGATCCGAAATAGAGTTTCGTTTAAATAATCGTTGAAAGATTGGTTTAAATTTGATTTTTTAATTGGCTACGGTTTTTTGGCAATTTTTGGAAGGAATATAAATGATCCATTTATTTCAGACTTAGGATTTTCTTAGTTGACTTTATCAGGAGAGTGAAGTCGGTTTTATGCTCTGAGACTCGTGAAACTTTGAACTTCTGAAAATATTTATCGTTGACAGTACCCACGTTTACCGCAAATCTTGCTCCGATATCTAGATTTAGGTAGATTTCATATTTATTTTGTAAACAGTATTTGATGGAATCCAAGAATAAGATGTTCAAATTCACTGCTTGATATTAGAAATATTAAAAAGTCTGAAAATTAATATTGTCCACATGTCAAAACTAAACCGCCTCTTCTTCTTCTAATTTCTTTTCTCCCGGCGAGCTTTGAATATAATAGCTTTCTACGCGAATAGAACATGTATTAAAACTTTTTGGATATTTTATACTCGCCGGGAGAAGAACTCGCAGGATTTTATGTTTTACTTCAAGTTTTATCCTTACTACATGCAACTACATAAACTTCAAAAATAGTTCGAGCTTCATTGTTCGAAGTGCCGAGGAAGTAAGACATAAAAATGGCGTCGATGAGTCTTCCGGGGCGTATCACTCTGACGAACTTATACTGTCATTTTATATAAAAGGGGGAACCGTTATCAAAGTTCTGGAGGGTCGCTAAAAACTGACCGAATTCCCGAAACGTATAGGATGCAAATCTCCAGAAGACGTGAAGTTTTCATTTGTGTGTGTGTGTTTTTGCCCCTTCCATTCCACCCCGGTTCTGTGATCGTGAACCGATCGTTCTTCCGGCGTGCGACACACACGCTCGATCTTATCATTGGTCAACGAAACGATCTATCAACATTTGTGCCAGAACAAGAACCGTTACAAAACATTAGCGAGTCACGAAAGATTTTGCATCGGCGTTTTGCGACGATGTATATGTATTGGGGACGCGTCATCAATCTTTTTACTTTAATGCGCGCCAGTCAGACTCTGTCCGTATTCGCGACTAGCCGGGATACTAGAGAGATGAGTTGCGTTAATTTGCGGGCATCATAGTTCGCCGCTTGTAAACTTTACCATTCTATTCGTACATCGACTATCTTATTTATCTTATTTATTTTATTAAGAAAGTATTGTCCAACTGGTTGACCCTTGTAAAGTGGAGCACGAAGTAGATACACATTATATTAATGCGAAGTAACTGCGTTTTTAGACGAACTAGCGAAATATTTAGTATTTTTTATTCGATTTAATGGACCAGAGATGGTACTTATCAGTGCCACAAAAATAAAAAAATGTATTTTAGAAATGATAATTATTTATATGAAGTTATAAATTTCATTAATGTTATTATAAAACCACGTGTTAATGATAATCTATTAATTTTTACTTATTTTAGTTTCAGTATAAACAAATGGATCACTGTAAAGTGTGCATCTACTGGAAAGATAAGACTGCTGTTTATTTGACAATGTGCAAAGAATTGTTTTTTAAAAGTTAGTCACGTAAAATGGAATATTGAATAATTTCAATTAATTTGATTACGGCACAAGTAGGTGTGGTTGTTTGACAGTTTAGCTTACATTCCTCATTTTACAACGAGCAGACAATATTCGTACGTTCGATTTCCTTCGCACAATGCATGAGAAATGCATCGAAAGCATTGGCTGACAGTAATGCAAAGACACGGATACGCATACATTCTAAATTCTCTTTCTGACGGCATTAATGTATGGAAGAAAGAAGTTGAACGAGAGCAGGAAAACAATTGTCGGTGCTGAAAAAATCACGAGGTGATTTACGCTGAACAAGAGACGTTATTGGTAAAAATCGGGAAATGAGATATCTGGAAACTTTTTCAATATACTATTGTCGAACCAACTTATTTTTTCAATGAAAGTTTCCACAGCGACGGAGCATACTGATACAATGTGGCCGTCGCTTTTAACCTACACCATTACCGATAATTTAAAAAAAGCCAGTTATTGTACACTTTCGTACAGAATAATGAACTTCGATATCAGAATAGTTACCGTCTTAATACAGATATAATTTTCACTCTTAACGTCAGTGTTAACCTTTTTGTCCGCGGAATTATAACGGGAACAGGCAATTTCATGTTCCCTTATAAAATAATGTTTCACTCTTCAGTCGTTTAAAAATGATTATTCGGAGAACGAGTGCACTTCAAACATAAAATTGTTCATTTTCTGTATCTTGCCGTATACACGCATATAATTAAATCGATCACAATTACTTATGAAAAATGAATTTCGTTTCTGAATACAACGATGTCGATCGTAGCAGTATTATAAATTTAAAAATGGCTGCTCTGGATTATCGACCACTTCGTACTGGCAATAGCATTTCCATGCGTGGAAAATACATACTGTTTGTTTCATAATCACACTGAATTATGTATTCGAGCTCGTTTTGAGCATAACCATTCGAAAACGTGTTTATTTATAATTCGTAGATATATTAACTCATTTTATTCTTGTATCGTTGCACATACGTTCTTTAGATATCAACTCTTTCTATATTCTCACTATAAGACCGCAAATATTTTCACTAAAATCATCCCACTTTACGATTGATTTTCGCATAATGAAACATCGCAGCAAAATCATTAAGAAATATTTCGAAAAATGCGATATTTAAATACATCTTCCATGTATCTGCATTTCGTTACAGTTACGTTTGTCAAAATACATTCCTCGTTTATTCTAGTCTGATCGCAAAGCGTCGTGCCTTGGCATTAAACATTTCGCAACAGACATTTTCCGTAAATTCCCAGTAAAGCCCGAAGTAATCGCGTGATAACGCGAAAACTTCGAACGCAGATATGCCTTTGATTAGGAAAAAAGCGACGCACCACGAGATCCAGTAATCAAAGTTAGAAAATTTCAAGCGCCGAACGAACGCTACGCGTGAGCAGTAAGACGAATTAACATGAGCTCGTTATTCATGGGACGTGTTCCCGCGGAACTCGTAAAAATTTTAATTCCGTCAGTTAAGCCATGATTGAAAGTTCTATTCGAAACGAAACGCTACCGTCTTGAGCACGTGAAAATCCCGCTGGGCGGCACGGTTAATAAAGAGAGAACGATTCTTCGAGCCGAGACAAGTGTGCCTGCGCGTATAACCTGGCTTCCGTGCGGGTTCGAATTTAGATAAAATCAGCAACTTTTATGGCTGGTAGATTTTTTTCGTTGATTCGCCGGTGTAAATACGAAAGCCAGATACGTGGCACGGTAGCCGGCGAAAATAAAGAATTAATAAAGAAACGGTTATGGTCGAAGGCACGTGTAAAGATCTTAATTCAAATGAACAGTAATCTCCTGATTGCGCGGAAACTTGATATTACATACAATCCGGTCACTTTTGTCAGCCAGATAATACCCGCGGGTCGAATTATTGCCGTTATCTTAATTAAAACGGAAAGAGGTTCGCGGGCCGTGTGTAGGTCACTCGCGAACCGTCTAGCGTTGATTGCAGAAGCAATACCCTGCTAACCTCGTAGTCAGCGAACTGTCTACCTATCGTTTCGCTACCTGGCCATTTTCTCGTTTCGAACATGCATCGGAGTCAAAGATTTAATATCTTTCGTGATATATGCGTGTATATTTGCATGTATTAAGTTTATCTACGGATATTGAAAAATAATAAATTACAACAGCACTGGCAAACGTTTACTTGTGAGTAATTCGATTTGTGTAATGTAAAAGGTTAGAAATGTGAAATTCGCGATTAATATAATTTGTTTCATATGCAGTTTATGAAGAAATAACTGCTTTCATTTAAACCTAATTATATCTGATAATAGTGGAATTGAATAAAAATGATTTGCAAGTCGGTATTGTTAATTTCTTTTAAATTACAAAAGTAGCGTAAATAATATGTTTAATAGCATTGTTTCTCATGCATTCTTTCGATTCAAGAATTGATTATAAAATCTTATAAGTTATTATTATAATTGAAACTAATATCAAATATTATTACGATCTGCGTAGTATGAACAATAACAACTTAAAAGAAAGTACTAAACTAGTTTCACATTTTCTTATACAGGGAAGTCGGAATATAAAAATGTGAAAAATTTTTAAAAACATATTTGAAAGAATTAGTTATTCTATTATCAATAGTATTTAATTGTTAAATATTTTTAAATGTTACCGTGCTCAGCTATTTGATTTTATTTTGTAATTCAATAATACCCCGTAGAAGGATATATGTTCGTACATACTGAATATTTGGTGTGTTACAAATGGGAGGAAATTATTAATGCCAGTAATATTATTACTTTCTGCAGTGAAATTTAGCATCCGTCGGTAACGCTTCCCTCAAACCGTATATTTAACCATAAATATAAACGAACGAAGCGCAGAATGTTTGATAAATATTTTATTCTCAATGCCCGGCTATACTGTGCGCTGATTTTGTCTTTCGTTATGAAGCAAAAGGGCCTTTTCGCTCCCTTCGGCCGGAATGAATTGTATGGAAATGCAAAGTATGCATTATTGAAGTTTGAATATCCACTGTTAAATTACTGCACGGTGTTTCCAGGCAGTCTCTCGATTTAATCGCGCTCGTGGCTGTACATTTTAAAATAACAATCCAATTTCGTACCACGAAAATTTTATACACATATCCTCAGATATTTGTGGGGTCAGGTCCGTATTACTCCCTCGGGCGCACCGCGGTCCCCTTTTTACGGAAAATTGTTTCGCATAACGCGTTCGCGAAATATACAAGGGGTAACTCTTCAAAAGGTCTATTCTTTCGTGCGAAATAGAGAGAAACATACAATGATTTTTTTCATTAAGGCTTCTTCTTACCTCGCTACTAATGAAAATGGGTTTTTGTCTTCATACTTGTTTCCGAAAGAACCGTAAGTTAAAGACTCTCTGAAGAAATACAAGTTACAGTTTACTGTAGAAGTTTTCCCAGTTTTCATCTATCTGCGAGATTGTAAATCCAATTCCAATTTAAGAATCGTAAACATTATACGATACTACAATAATTTTTATATATGAATTTCATGAGGTCATAAGACTTGAAAATCGCAGCACAATAATTTCTTAACACATCTAGAAATACAAAGACTGTTCCTCATTGAATCATTTAATTACTTCAAGACACTTACAAATACATTAAATCTACGAAATCGATGCTGTTAAACTGTTTCTATCTAATAATTCATTTTACACTCACATTTAATGTATTTATGGATAGCTCTAAATAATTGAATCCTTATAAATGAATAAATGAATCGTTTAACATTTATAGTATAATTTCAATTGCAGCACGTGACACCTCATTCTAATATTGAAACATTTCGAAAACCAACTCCGCCAATACTCCGTTATCAAAACATTTTGTGACGAGTATTGGAATTTCATAATGCGACACGAAATATCGTGGCTAGATGCATCACATGTAATGCTAGAGGTATATCTATAATGTAAGCGCATCTGTCGAATATATCAACGGAGAAAAGAGTTTCTGGTCGGTCCGTAACATGGGCGTCCAATCAAACATTGCTCGCTTATAAGCTTTCTCCTTGGCATGTGGAAAGGGGATGCAGCAGGAGCTATCCGTGCGCAACAGTAACGAGAAGCCGATGCTCGTTTTTCAGCGATGGTGTTTCACTCTGATGTAATGGCGGATCGTATCCGGCTTTGGGGCCACCGTTCACCGGTTTTATGAGATGTGAAATTAAGCCCCTAACTGTGGGGCCCGTGTTGCCGGCCGCCCCCATTCAAAATCGGTAACCGGTCGGGTTTGAAAAAGCAGCGATGTGTCGGTGGCCAAGAAATCAATATCATGCCGAGAAGTTATATCTAGCGTAAGCAACCGAACGTTTCAGCATGCCAAGTGGAATGTTACGTTTGCCTATTGATTGACGCCAGTAAAATAGGAACTCTACGATTCGGTTCGGTTATCGCGAACCCACGACTATTCAATTACATAAATTTCGTAGTTCGCCGCGCGGCAGCATCCCACGGTCTCTCCGCTTCATCTAACTGTTATTACAACTATTAATTCGGCTGCTCCGCGAGCACTCGTCTGAAACTATTTGTCATTGCTTACTCGGCGGAGCCACTTTGTTAGCGAAGAATGTTCCAAGCGTTATCTACCACATGTACCGGCTGTAAAAATGTCAATGTGTTCGGAGGGTGAATTTAAATTTTTATTTCGAAAGGAATTGACGTTCGAAAAAAGAAATTTTTGCAAAATAGGTTGCTCGAAAATTGATATCCAGGTCTTGTTAGGATGGCAAGAGTGTAAGTTTTAATGGAATATGTAACTAAGTTTCCATTTTTATCGAATATTTTATAAAACTTTGAATGAGAAAAAGTGTATCCTTTCTGATTTAAAAGAGAACATAGAAATTAAAGGAAAATGTATTCGTGTTGTGTTAAAGCGTGTTAAGTATTTTAATTATTTTTAAATGTTATAATAGCATTTTGTTCGTTTTAAGCTGAGAGAAAAATACAAGAAACAATGTAGGTAAAACAAAATGTAATTAATTTAAATATAGATACTTCGCGAATGTTTTTTAAATATTTCACATTAGTGTAAATTTTCCATAATTCAACGATACTAAAGATTCGTTTGACAAGAAAAAAACAGTGTTGTTCTTACAATTCAGACATAGTACGTTTCAAAATTACAACCTATCTCAAAACCGTGAAGTTCTAATATCTTTAAATGCTGTTTCTAAGTTCAAAGTACAATAAAAGAAGTTCGAAACTTTTGACAAGTTCCGGCCTCTTCTAAACTTCAAAAAGTCCATGTTTAAAGTTCTGTTTCAGAAAGTTTGCAGTTTGTTTAAGCGCCTCTGATACTTGAATGTAATATTATGCAAAATCGTATTGAAATTTGTCGATGTAAAATAGTTATACAAGTTTCCAGCTTATGGGTGCGTATTTCACACGCCACCTTGTATATAATATCTACAATGTTCTGTGTCAGAAATCGATATTACAAGTATTTTTAAAATGCCGGTAAAATGCCAGACATTTATCAATAGCCACCGATAATTGTTGCAGCATTATAAAGTTCATTGATTTTTTAAAATTTACGCAAGATGTAAATAATAATGTGTTCAATTATTACGCTATTTCTTTCATATTCGTTACGTGGAGAAAAAAATAATTTATAATGAAATTGTGAATTCATAAATGAACATTGTAATGTAGAAGCAAAGAAAATAGAAGTATTAGTAACATTTAAATAACGAATGAATGTTTCTTCACATTCTTAAAATATATCTATATATACTACTGTATCATTATTACAATTTATACAATGGTTGTATAAGTAATACACTATTAATAAGGACAAATGCGTAATGAAACCAGTATTTTCCTGTATTTTTCGTAAAATTTTGTAATTTTAAAACAGTATTTCTCGCTGTAATAACGTACGGGTACATGTTTCGAAATTCATACCGGTATTGACTACAAATAGTGGTAAAGTATATATCTGAAAGTATCGATATTGGATGCATAGTACTGGTACAAAAAATTTTACAGAGCTACGGTCATATAACGGTAATGTCAAAAGAGACACCGTTATAATAACAAAATCCTAAAATGTATCGATATTCGATCGCAATGTTAGTTAAACGGAAATGTTTGACGATCGTAAATATTTATGCACTATTTCTCTCTTGGTTACTAAAATAATGCAATGCAATAATGCAATTAGTATATCGTACAATTCTTCGAAAATTAGATTTTTCAATTATCACTGAGTAACTTCCCAGTAACATATAAAATGAATTATTATTACAATAAAATGATAAAAATTACATTTGCTCATTCCCAAATGGTGAAATTAAAATCTGTAACACCATTTGTATTATATACCGAAATACAATTGAACTATAAGCAGACAAGACCTCATTCACTTAATTAGGAAAAAAATATCAAAGAAAAAGAACATTTTCTTCAGAAAAGTGGCGTTGAACTCCAGAAAAACACGAGAATAAATCTTGCATCAATCAGCTTTCATTCTTCTTTTAGAGCCAAATCTGTTTACAATCGCTTCGCCTGCGAAACCATTTCATGTCTCGACATTTAGATAAAACTCCTTCGGCCAAACAGACGTCCACTTTGTCCACAGTCCCCTTTAAATTTACAAACTCCACTTTTATTCGTACAAACTAATTAACATCTGCAACGTTTCTTGCGATTTAATGATTTTTTTCTAGCGTATACCTTCTTCCGCACGAACGTTTCCCGTTAACAAGGGAAAGCTTGCGATAATCTTTTAACCTTAAAAACCTGTTCGCTCGCAATTCTTATTTTCAATTACCGTTCGATTATTCTTTTAGAACGTGCAACATCAAACTAGAAAGTATCAAGTAGAAAGCAATGTACTACTCACATGGATTAAGCAGAACCTTTTTACATTATCCGACTACCGTCAGAAACATCCGGCCTTTTTTTGCTTCGTTCCGGTACGGTCTTGCATCCACCTCCCACCGTTATTTTACCCCCTCCCCCTCTTTTTTCTCTATTCGTTGTGCGCCGCTCCTCCCGCTTCCCGCTGATCCCTTCTTTACCTTCGTCGGGTGTCTTATGGTCCACTGCATCTTACAGATTCGTTTTCTCGGCTTAGCCGGTTCCAGCAGCGCCGTCGCTTAATTACCAGCCGTTTAGGTCTTAATTGTTAATTTAGCGCATTACATTATTTTTCGCGGCGCTCGTTAAAGGTGAAAATGCGAGTCGGTTATATCGCACGGCCCGGTCGGTGGGGGGAAATGAGATTTCTCCCGTGAACCGCGGAACGGAAACGGGAAAAACAAGGAGCATCGATTGTTGAAAAAAAATGGCGACGGCGCTGGTGGCAACGGTTTAACGCCACGGTGTCGTTAATGGAACTTGGTAAATTGTATACGGGAGAAATATAACCACGGCGATGTGATAAGAACGGCCGAGAGATACCAAGTTTACTGCCAGATGTTAACAAGTGTCGCGTTTCGAGTACTTTTGGCGAATCGCCTTAATTGTCGTGGCAGTCCGGGGGACATGAATTCCGTGAAAACAGGCGTAAAAGCGAGAAAATATTTAACAAACAGTGCCAACACGCCAGAGGCACTTCCTGTAGATTAATACTTCCATATTACCGATGGTTTATGAAGTTTTAAATACCGCGCGCTTTAATTTCTAACTGAGAGGCTGAAAGGAGACTTCAAAATTGAAAGAGAGCAACATATTTACTTTCTCCATAAAGTTCACTTGTAATGAAATTAAACGTATGAAAGCATTATTCACCGTAAATTCTAATAGCTATCATTAACGTTTTGTAAAGAATCTTGTATTCTAGATAGATGTGTAAATGTACTTATTGCTTCGAGGTAAATAAAACCATCATTCCATGAAATATAAATGAAATTCTTACTTAGCTCTATTATTCAGAAATATTCTGGATTAACATGTTACAATAGTATCGAGTATCTTACCTTGCTATGCTAAATATAAAAATAGTAATCGAAAAGTAGTTAGCGTATTTATCTGAGAAACAAAAATCAACTAAAACAAACTGCGCTATTAAACGCAAAATCCAGGAATATTTATTACTGATTCAATCGCAGCTTGTATTTTATATTTAAACCATTCTCCCATCTCGCACATTAATCTCCTCAACACAAGCTGGAAAAAAGCACTCATCATATATTTTCACAAACTCCACCTCCACTCCAACTTTAATCAAAATCAGCCTGGAGCGTGGCCCGCGTTCCTCATCAGACGAATTACATATTAGTTAATATCGTGCTCTATCGCGTATGTAATCCCAAACTGCATTAATTGTTGCGCCCGCGGAAACATTCTCGTTGCTCTTCACGGTTGATTTAAAACCGTGATTCAACGCTGTATGCCAAATGAGGCGGGACTTTCGACCAGGTATCGCGCCATCGGATTTTCGCGCACGATCTCCCAGAGATTTGATATAAGTGTCTCAAAGAGTAATTCACGTTCCTACCTGTGACTGCGCATCGGTGGTCAAGGTCTTCTCTTTAGGCCAGCCGACGGTATTTTCCCTGTATATTTCAGGGTTGCCGGAGAGCAGAGATCTTTCCTCTCTCTTCCGTTCCCTAACTAACCGCTCAACCCGTCTCTGTCCCTCCAACAGCGGAAACCATGGGAGAATATTTTGGTCACGTACCAACCATCATTCTCTCTCAAATGCCGGAGCCTTCTAGCCGTGTGCTCGGTGCACTTCTCTGAGTGATATTTTGCCATTTAATCCTCTCCCGATGTTCTACGCCGGTCCGCGCCACCCCCGGCCTCTCTCTTTCGTCCCTGTCCTCTGTCTGTCTTCGCGCCGCCTCTCTAATTTCCCAGGGAAGATACCGACCGACTGTTATCCACAGCCTTCTGGTATGTCCCCTGCAATGTCACCGTTGTCTTAACACATTGAACACCACGTCATCGCGAGATTTTTAGCATATCGCTTGATCAGTAATATATGTACTGCGGGATTTTACTATTTTATTTAAGGGAATTCCGGGAGAGATAGCCCGATCTCATTTAAATTATCAAATATCTATATTTTCAATTGTCAATATCTATGTTTTTAGTGGTATACTGAATCTTATTTAATTATTTTTCGTATATGTAAATTATTTTCAGAAATATATTTTGTTTGGTAGGTATCAGTGATGTTTATAATGTAATAGCTGTTTTAAAAAACGTGTACTTTTTATAAATGAAATTTTTCGTTTATCAATTTGTGCAGAAAATGGATTTGTACTTTTAAACTAAACAGTCCACATGATCTTTCCACGGAAATTGCTTGTAGCAATTTGATGAGTAAACGAAACCTTCGAAAACAAAGGATTAACCCTTTGAGGATGAATGTCGTCACGTCAACATCAAACTTTCATATATAGAATATAAAGTTGTAAAGAAACAATAGATTTGTTCAAATAACAATCACTTCATAGTCATATTTTCCCCCGGCATTCAAGACCTCGCTGTATAATTTAACTTCCTTTACGAAGGGTTTTCATTACTTTAACACTAAACCTACACAGCAGTTAAATTGACTTTCCGAAATTCCTCTATACAAACTCCAAAAGTCCATCTATCGAGATTTTAACTGATATATAATTCAGTTTACGTACTGCTAAATAATTTCTTTAATAATTTATCAGAGAAACGTCTGTTATCTCCTTAATAATTGTAAAATGAAGAAATCAAGAATGGGTCATTTTGATCTGTCTGGTAGTTTTAGTGTTACAAAATCCTCGTCCGCAAAAGGTTAATATCTACGTCGCCATTTCACGAGGTAACACGTTTAAACGCACGTCTTCTCGACAAAACTGAATAACTTAAAAAATATGAGTAATACAAAAAAATTCTTCAAACAAAAGTTGTTAAGTATAGAGTTAAACATGTGGTGGTTGTATTTTTGTTTACATTATGGGGATATTATGAAGTTTTTTCAATAACAATAGATATTTTGCGTTTACAACGTTATATAAATAGAGAAGCGGAATTGATTTGCACAGAATTATTATTTTTGAAGTGAAAATCATTTTGTATAACAGGAACTACTTAACAACACATTGGTAACCTCCAATTTTCGTTATGCGAATAGTTGAATTTTTGGGGTTTTGTCCACTAGCGGCCGCACTCTGCGCTGGTCCAGCAGCAGAAGGGCATCGAACCTCTCCGAATTCTACGGCAGCGTAACAACGGCTTGTTCCGCGGATTACACGAATGACCCGACGACGATTTTTCTTCGTTGAATTCCGGCCCTTTTCCTCGGCCACCGCGTTTACCCCTTTTTTCGTCCTGCTCTTTTCCTCCGTTTCTTCGTCCCGTCTTTCTCCCGCTCGGTTTCGTCGCTCCGCTCTCGCCTCCCATCTATCCGTGTCCTCTTTCTTCGTCCATTGTTGTCTAGCTCCCATTGTTATTCGTCGCGCGACCGACTCGGCCGATAGCGCGGAACGGATTAACCCCTCTTTGTCGATGATATCAAAAAAGGAGGAGCCTCTTCTTCGTCCATCGGAGCTGTGCAATTAACGTCAAACGTCCTCTCGTACGTTCGGCCTCCCCTTTCATGCTTTTGAATCGAAGACGGTCGAATTAGAGGTCCCGCCAGGTATCATTTCGGAGTTATTAACGTTGATGGCGGTGTTGGACTTGTAATTTCAGGCGGACGGCGGGACGGAGTTTATCCTGTTAGAGTGCATCGATGTATTGAATATTATGATACTGTCTCATATTTTTAAGCTTTGTTCGTAATATTTTACAGAAACAAAATAAGAATGTACACATTCAAATATTCCTTACAATAATAAATTTCGAGGGAATTTACTTGGTAAGAAAGCGATTGAAAGATTGCTGTTACAAACATTGATTCCTTCAGTGAAAGCAATAAACTTAATATTTATAAGTATTCGAAAAATCTTGGACAGAAAGATATTTTAACATACCTAGTGATTATTTACTTAATACAAGAATTAATATCAATTACATTAGATTTATGTGTATAATTAATATTATTACAGAGATATAATTATTTGCATCTAAAATACTGAATTGCTTAAAAATATTTTAATTCAGTCTTCTTCGATAAGTCACTATTATATTATACAATACACTATTGAGATATTACTGCAAAATTCTGTGGACCCTACATCAGAGCCTTTTAACCCAATAATTCCAAGCAAAACTCAATGCATTTGTTTAATCGAAACTTATTGGCGGATCGAATTTCTTGCGTGACCTAATCTTTCAATCTTTATAGCTAAACTTACAGGTACTTTAAAAGGAAGAATAGTCACGCCTCATTCAAAATGCAAAGATCTTAAATTGCATCCGTGCTCATAGAGTGATGCACGGGCACAGGTATATTAGCGGCGGTTTCTGTTTATAAACTAATGGTGATTTATAAACGACGAAGAAAACAATGGCGCGGCGCGACCATGAATCACCACCGTCGGCGAAAACCGTTTCGCGTTGTTACCCCAAACACGTTAAGCCTTCGCGAAAATTAAAGAGCTTTCGTGGAAATTACGAGGGACACGGTAAACCAGGCCAGGTGGTTACGTCAAAATTACACACCAGTCGGAAAAGAGGTATTGAGAAAATATTTATGTTCAGACAGTTTCAATTTAGTCGCCGTAAAACCAGCGCCGTAGCCAGTAATACAATCTTATGCTTTGTCCGCGTTCGGCATATTAGATTTTAAATTAAAGATAGAAATGAGATGCAAGCTCGAAAACGACCCTGGACGGTCTTTAAACCGCCAGAGACGTGCGGTCAGATCTAGAATTTGGCGTCGTTTCTAACGCAACCCTTGCGCTCTCTGTATACATGTCCCTTTAACATGTTCGCAGTTCTGTGACCTAAATAGGAGGTTATGACTATTTTAAATAAAAAATGTTAAAGTCTCATTTAATTGTGGATAATAAATAGTACAATTTTCCTGAAAGCCATATTAAATGAGTTTCGATTAAAATGAGTCTTGCATCAATATCTGTGAAGCTAGTATTATGAAAGTTCTCTGCATTTTTAAATGTAGATGATCGTATTTTTCTTCTATTCAATTAAATTTACAATAGTTTTTTACAAAAAATGTTTTACCGATATTTTTGGCTTTGTCTTCAACAAGTGTAAATTTGTTCGTCGGGTGAAAAGAGTCTTTTTAAAGGGATTTCTTTAGAAATGTTTGAAGTACAATAATCGTTTCAGCTTTAACAAGTATTTGATACGGGAATAACAGAGAAGGATAGAAACAGAATGGTTTCTTCGTTATTTAACGGGATCAGTGTTAGAAAATTACTGGAATGAAAATCAACTGCGCAAATGAAAACAGCAAATGGGTTTTTCTGGCAATGAACATATCATAACTGGGTCAGAGGATGATAGTGTGGCGGAGTAATGCCTTTGTTCTGTGGAGGTACAGGATATAAGCGAACATTTCCATTTGTGAGACTACTTTTGCTCTGTCTCAATTACATTTTAATTCAAGTTGAGTGGTTTACATATTGTATTAACAGTGAATATTTAAGAACATTTCAGGGAGAAAGTGGGATCAATAATACTAATAATTTTTTACTCCGAATATAATGGTATATCGTTATAAACACGCCTCGTGAGTGGACTATACTTTTTATCTAATAGCTGGAATTCTTTTGATGCTCATTAACGTATGTTTGGAAATGAAAGAACTGTGACATCACATACCATACACTGAAAAATTTTTATCTGACAAATATCACAACCATATAGAAGAAACAAATGATTTAATAATTGAACTATTCAAAATTCTGTTTTTCAAAATCAACATATAGTTGTACATTATTAAATATAACTAGTAATAAAAATAGTTCTCCTTTTTGGACATTTATACCTATCTGTAATGCTTTCAAAAACGATTCAATAGAAATAAAATAGCATTAGAAACTTAACAAAAACATTGTAGATACACAGAATAATATTTTAAGTTCATAAAACGTATAAACATAAAACATATTTATATACACTATATAAACACGTAATCATTATAATATTTCATAAATATAAACCACAATGTTAAGATTTGACAGTATCTTCGTTAACATCGCCATATCTTCAATAATGTCAATCCAATTAAATGAATACCCGACTATCACAGAACCACCCAAATCAAAGTAAAATTGACTTTTTCAATTCGCATCTTATCTATATTCCCATATGCACAAACATTAATCAACAACTCGCATTCCTAAAAACATGTTACAAATTCCACATACAATTTTATTTCAAAACAATCTCCAACTGTGAACCTCATTCTCCTCGCACACCGCCAGCTTCCCCTAACGAAACGCAAAGTACATATCGAACTGCCAGTTCTTAAGCAAAGAAGAACGGAGTTCGTTACTTAGGGAACCCCGGCAACTTCATCGGAGGTTCCCCCCGTTCGGTTATTATTATAGATCGCTGACTCTTGCTTGCAGTTGCATTTATTACGCGTTAACGGCGATTTTAATCGGGAGGACGTCGAAACCGACGCCGACGCCGACGCCGACGCCGACACCGACACAGAACCGGGAAAGAATCGCTCGTGATCGTTCCCGGTTTCCCTCCCCTATAATCCGCCACGTACCTCCTTTTATTTGCCCGAATAGATAAACGGCCTTCCGTGTCTCTTGGAATAACCGGCCGCGATACTACTGCGGCATGAAATTGGACGACGATGTCACAAGAATCGTATTAGTCGTCGGGGGTAGCGTGCTGGAAAGTGCACACACAAGCTAATTACAGGACAACACGAATGCCTCTAATTACTTTTATTCCAATTCCAACGAAATTTGTTGGACGAAGAATACCGACGGGAAAGCGTATACCTCCAGGTGTGGAAGTGTCCGGGCCCGTGTTTTATGTGTGCCACTCCGTCGAATATTCGTTTAGCTGTACCCTCACAGGCGAACGCAGATGTGGTTGTAAACGCGTGTCTGGCTGTGCATGCCTACCGACTCGGCAACTAGTATCACTGTTAAAATGCACGATCGTGGATAATCCGCAAATTGACCGAAATCTCGATGATAAAGCGTTGCTATGCTTGGACAGCAGTTTTGCGCGGATAGTCGCGGACCGCGTCGAAATTCAATCGCAAAATAAAGATTGATTTCGATCGGTCTAGGCTCTATCTGATTGGATCCTAGACCGGCTCGTGTTCTCTGCTCCTGCGAGATCGTTTATCATTTTACTGTGTGTCAATTGTTTTTCAGCTCGCGCTTGGTCGGGTTGATGTTAGTAGACGTTGGATAGGTTTCGAAGAGAGATTAAACCCTTTTCGATAATGTCTTTCACTGTAAATATTCGTTAGTTTCTAGTGAATTGTTAATTATATCTTTGGCAACTGACTCAAGGAAATATCTTATATAAATTAAGGAACACAAATATTTTGTTTCAATGTTCTATGTGTTGATATTGGCTCATTCTATAAATAATGTGATTTTTCATATTTTATTTATCTTAAAAAATAAAGATTATAACTGTTTTTGAAGTAACTATAACGTATAGATAGACAATTTATAGATGATGAAGGAGATTAAAAACAGTTTTGTTCATCTTTATTTTTGAAGATAAAAGAAATATAATAATCCGCATTATTTATGGGATGACCCAATAAATTGTACGAAATGCAATGGCGAATTTGAAATTTTATAATTTTCCTGCTTCGAATCAAATGGCGACTGGAAAACGCCTCTCGAGTGCGAAGAGTTAGGGTTAATTTCGTGCCGGTGGTTTCATGGTCACTAAAGAAAGTATGAATAAATGACGACATTAACGGAGTATAGAAATATGATCGTTTCGGGATAGATATCTCTTCGCCGTCGTTTAAAGTTATTTGCATAAGGCATTGATTATTGAGGTTATTGGACTTTCCAGTTTTCTAATTAAGTCAAGTTTCCAGAAAATTATAGCGAGAATTACATTCGGTACGATATCCCCTTTATTGACCTATTTGTGCCTTCTACCGACCATTTTATGTCCCCATTACCGGACAGTAGTTCCAGGTCTGTTCTTATATTAATGAGTGCTCTCGAACTTTTATACTGATTATATTTGTTAATAAACATTTTGATGATGAAATCATGTATGGAATAATCAAAATATTTCAATTTACAGGTTAAACATATAACTTCTCAGTAAAAACAATCTTATTGTTAACAATCTTAGTCATTAATACGATGTAAAACTTTTAAGTAGAAAAAAAAGATTGTTTTAAGATAAACATTTATAAATTGATCTGTTTGAGTACCTAATTAAAAATATTCAAAATAGAATAGACAGAGAAAAGAGATTGTTTTCGTGTCTTTTTGATCAAGCTGTTTGGAAATTGTTTGAAAAGGAATTCAAATGTTCAATTATTCTATTTTACAATAAACGTTTGAAGTAATCGATATACAACAAAATAATATTATATAATATTTAATGTAAGGAGTTACAAAAATCATTGGTAAAAGAAGATTTCTTTGTTATTTGATTTTGGAATATTAGCTAGTGAAATGTTCGAATCATATGCTAATTATTGATTTACCTTGAGAAGATAGAATTTATTAATATGGTTGAAGATGTCGTGCAATTGGCACGGACCGCTATAAGTCACGTGTTCATCTGAGCATTCGCCCCGATTGGGCATAGCGTGAGCATCAAACGAGAGAAGATTTGAATAGTAAAGCGTGAATACCGGCTCAGTCCTTTCCCTGTCGGCACATCAAAGTGAAAATGGAATCGGTTCGCGCTCATTGTCAGTGTGGGCATGTTTAAACGGATTGACGGCGCACACATTGTATCCGAAGGGCAGGGACTGGACACAAGAAAGTTCTTGGATCGGTGCTCATGCAGACTCTCTGTGAAACCCGAACGAGCCCCGAATGAGTCCCTATCGAACATCAGATGAACAAGTTAGCGTTCGTTTGAGAGCGAACTTTTATAAATAAATTTTAAAAGTATTTTGATTTATCTTACCTTTTTTTTAATATCTTAAATAAGTACAGAAATAATTTAGATATTCTGATATATGATTACCATTAGACGGCGAATCTTTATACAAATTGAATTTTTTAAGAGTATAATTAGAAAAATAGGATTACTATAGAAAATGGTGCTTCTTAATAAATATTATAAAAAATACTATACTTTGGATATTTCATATATTTTTTCATGTTCCGTGTATTTTGTGCAATTTTGTGATTTCAAATTTCCTATGAATGAATTAAAAAGCGCAGTTTAATTTTTCTATTAGAATTATTTTTATCTCATACACTTTAACGTGTTATTTAATTACTTATTGAATGGGTAATTTCGAGATAATATTGATACATTTTATAAAGTTGTTAATCACATAATTTGTATTGTGCATATACTGCTGTGCAATTTTACCTTAAACTTCCCTTACGTTTCTATATGATTCATCAATTTGAAAACACCCTACTGTTCTCGTTCGTCATAATTTCATTTTCATGACAAACGCTGTTTAAACAAGACATAATTGTTCGAGTGCACTTTTCACGTTAATGTGGGTGAACAAACGTGAATAGAATGAAAATAACATACTGGGGATGGAAAAGTGCAAAATGAAACAATGAATGGTTCGAAAAGCGTGCGCTGCCTGAATTAAAAAATACGTGTTGAAATTGTTACAAGACTTACGTATGAAACAAGATCTTTTCATACAGCATTATAAAGGACTTCTTACATTTCGTTCTTCTTTGCTCTAAACATTTAAAAATTAATATGCAACTATTTAATGAAAAAAGCTACTTGAAATACAGTTTCGTTTCTATTGCTGCACCAACAACTTCAAAAGTGCAAATAATAAAAACCTGAAAACCTCTCATGCACCACATTTAAGTAAAATTCATTTTCATTTCTACTGTGAAATTTCAAATATTTTTTACAGTACATTTTTTCTTTTTGTGAAATATTTTCTCAGCATATTTTATTAACATAAAATGTCCCGAGGTTATAATGCTTTTCGAAAACAATTGAAATATATTAACTGTACAACTTTGTTCAGAAACATGCACAACCAATTTTTTCAGCAGTGTAATGTGTATAATAGCAGTTATTTAACAGTTTAACTTCCTACGTATGTAGAAACTGTGTAAAAACCAATGACGTGTGTTCATATAATGATTCTAAAAAGTTCTCGTACACTCTAGTAGATATCTATGTAGGATAAATATGATAAATAATTATATTAAATAATTAATTCGAAATTAAATTAAATGTGCGAAGAGACTTGGTGATATGGGCATTGAAGGACTTTAAACAAAAATCCACCTGATATGTATAATTAGAATTAGTAAGGAAATATTTTTCAATAATTATATAGGTACTGTTTTAAAAAATGTAGTAACGCTGACATACATTATCATGTGTTCAATAATTGGTGCGTAATGATATTAAAATAATAATTTATTTCAAATAATATTTTAATTGAGTCGATGCAATATTTAATTTACCTTAATTCATCAATATTTTTGTACAACAGAAATGTTGAAAATTTTAAAAAGAAATTAGTTTGCAGAAGGAAATGTCTTAAGGAACAATTCAAAGGTAAGAATCATTCATCTTTCAAGAACTATGGCAGATGTCTTAAACGAAACTGCACTACTGATAGGATAGTGGAAAAGCCGGTGCTCGCACAAAATTGCTTTACTCTTCGGGGACGACAATCTTATTCGACTCACTGATATGCGATCTAGTCTTTCCTAGCGATTGTCGGTACCAATCTATTCGTACTATTAGATAACTCAACATGACGATCCGGACGTTCATTTCAAAGAGAGTTCCCTGAAGGAAGTGTGAATTGAGAGCTTTCACCAAATAAAAGTAATTCTCAGCCGTTCCCAATGTTTCCTTCTTCCATCGTTCTAGTAAAATTAAAGTCTCTTCATATAATTGTTACATTAAATGAAATCATTAAAAATTATAACCTAGAAGAAAAGAATTAAAATTTATGAAATTAAATACTTACTGTTTCCTTATTACTATCTCAAAAATGAATAAAATGAAATATTGAATACGCAACAGCAAACAATAAGAAATAATGAATGCTTTACGTAATGTTAATTCAGTAAAACTAAAATTTGTATATAATCAAATAATTTTCCATTCTATGCCAAAGAAATTTCGTAATAGAGAATGTATACCACATGTAAATCATTTTATCCTGTAACACGTTTATAAATTATCGACGTAATCTATAATAAGGTTATCGAACGAAAATGCGAGGGGTAGTGTAGTCGTTCAGGATAGCAGTGATCGGTTTTTGTTCAGCCGGAATTTTTCTAAGTCTGAGTTAGTGTACTTTTCCTCCGATCAAAGAGAAAGCACGCGTGTTATGGTTGCTTTTTAGCTCCTTCAGTTTTTTATCACGAGTTCAAAGGGGATGTTCCAGAAGTAAGGATGAAGTAGCAGTATGAAGATGCTCCATTTCTCTCTTCTTCTTATGCTGCCACTTCTCCTTAGTCCTCGGAGCGTCTTTACCCTCGAATAGTATTTGAAAATACCTTGATAGGGGAAAGTTCAACGAGCAAGTTAAAACTCCGATGGATGACTTAACAGCTCTGTAATTCAGATAAGGCTGACCTCGTAAGAAGAAGTTACCCTATCAATAAAGCAGTAGAACGAGGGTAAAATTCGTAAATTGAACGAACTGGAAGACAATAGATAAGGTGCAAACGTTTCAGGAATGGAAACAAAATCGATGCATACGAAAAATTATTGTAGCCAGTATCAAGACGAATGACCTATGACATCTTCAGATTGAAATGGTAATAAATGAAAACATTTGTTTCACTGGAAACAGTGTAAAATTAATAAAATAAAATTAATTAATCTGTATATTTTACGGAAACATAAATCGAAGAACGATTTCAGAGTACGTGTTGCACTAAAAATCAAAAATGTTAAAAAAAAGTAATAATAAATTATTCCACGTAGATTGACAATATTCAAAAAAACTCTTACTATTTAATGAGTAGCTTTACAAATTAATTTAATTCTTACGAATTCGTAATTATATTCTTGATAATATACTCGCAATAATGAATAAATAAATACGAATCTTAATCATACTAACATAGAAATTAAATCTCTTTTAACTATTTTGTGTTCCCAGTTTGTTTCTCGCTCAAATGCTTTTCCTCCATTCTGTGTTTCGACCTTTCGCTTGTGAAATCCTGTTAACCTCTCCCTAGTCGTGATTCCTCGGTTTTTTCTCGTTTTCTATTCTTTCACCGAATTTCTGGCTCCACTTCCACGCCGCCGTGCTTCTTCTTCGCCGCAGTCTGGCAAGTCTTTGCACCAATATTCCCAGACTGACCAGTACTACGTGAGACCTGCTACGAATAACTGAATTTGATTCGTTGGAACGGTCGACAGTGGCAACGAGAGAAAGTGTGGCACCGTTACGACCCTATCGATGCTTTTTCCTGGATACGTTTGCCGATCGATTCGCGTGATTTCGAGTGGTCATAAAGCCGAGTCCAGGACTTTCGGGAAAGAGTTATCCATAGGATTTATAGGGGCGCGTTATGTGAGTCCCTCTACGTAAAAATGTCTGTTACTCCTTGATCTTTCGCAGTTAAAGAAGATGGGTTGTGAAACATTTTATTCTGATAACGTTGCTCTTCGTTACTGCGATCGGAGGAACGTGCATCATTCAACGATGTTTCAGACAAATGGAGTGGGAGGGATGTGACCCGTTTAAAAATTAATGCTTAAAGCGAGTACCCGGTGATTGGATCGAGCCTTTGAGGTTTTCTCGTACGATGGCTTTATATTAAATAAATTCGTAGTCAACCCTTGGTTTATTATTTCTTTAATAATAGTAAAAGAATATTGCAGTTGCAAGTTATTAGTGTATACACCGTTGAAACGGAAGTGTGAATATGCAAATAATAATACTTATTAATAATGATTAGAATCATTAATTATTATATAATTGTTAAATAAAGCCACAAAAAATATAGTTTTTGATACCGACAAGTTAACATAACGTTCGTATAAAATACTGGAAGCAAATGTCATTGTACTAAATCTTCACTAAAGTTCTCCGCAATAGAAACTAGATAATGTTCTTTATTCTCAAGTAACTACTAAGTAAAATTCAAAATGATATTCAAAATTATTCTCATAACGTTCGCATTAAAACAAGTTTCCGAAATGAAGTATAAAATCTGATGTGTTTTCCTGTTATTTGATATGAAATTCATTCGATCGCTCAGCGTTTTCGTGAATTTGTACAATGCTGACTTTATTGAGGTTCCTGCGGTCCAGAAAGAAACATTTTATCGAACTTACCGAGACAGTTTCAGCAGAACCTGACGAACTTGGGAACTAATAGCGGCGATGGTTTAAGAGATGAATCCAAACGAGTAAACAAAGTCGCGGAAGCTTCTGGACGGTTATCAAAGTTCCGCGTAAAGTCGGACGAAGAACAGAATGCGCATAAAGGTTTATTTATACGCAAGGTGTACTCAATGTAGAACAAATTTGCGGCGAGCCGAAAGAAACATTTTTACTTAGGTTCCGAGTGAAATAATTTATGATCTTCGTCGTTGATCGTTGAAAAACGACTATCAATAATTGCTCGACAAGTTTGGATAATCTTCGTTCACTATAGATAGCATTTAATTTTCTTTGTGAAACTTTGTACTGTTGATGCACGAATTATTAACAACACTGAAATTGGATTAGATTTTAGAATAGCTTTTGGGTATATTCGGCTTTTTTTGGAGTATTACGTAATATTGTATACTCTATATATTTTCAATATTTGATACTAAAATATTATACAATATCATAATACTAATTATAATATTGTGGCGAAACCTCTTTATCTCTATAAGTTTTTAACATCACATTTTTCCCACTTCTACTATGCTAAAACTTATTGTATCATATATTATTTCTTATTTCTCAATCATAGATACAATACACCCCACACAAAATATGCACTACGAACGATAACTAATTATTAAGCCTTATTGACTTCATAACCAAGCCCAAACAAAGAAATAACTTGCACAGCTCGATTCGTTGTCCAACATCAAAGGAAAATTAAAAAACTCCATTAAGTCCCCCTAAAATTTTGACTGACGTACGAAACAACTAATTCGAAACCTCGTCACGAAGCACGCACTTCAGAGTGTTGCTTGCGCTTTGCCAATGATACTAGGATTGCCAAAAGCGGTCCAGAACGATATGGACATTGATTGTGGCAACAAAGGAAAGTGAGATGATAGAGAGTGACGTGAATGCGGGTAAATAAAACCTGGTTTCCCTTGTGGCATCCGTCGGTAGCAAGAACAGGTTATAGGATATTGCCGGAGACATTCGACGCGTGGAATGTGTTGGTGCGCACGTTCCATGAACTCTCGTTGCCGTAATTTGATCACTGCACTTTGTACCGCTTATTACATCACTGGTTCGGAAGCACCGCTCTTCCGTAAATTCATGAAATTTTTCCTGCCACAACGGTATAAAACCCCAACAGTCCAAGCAAATAGTGCTGGTGCACTCAGTCTGTCGGGTTCAACGGCAAAGGGACTCGCCGCAGCCCACCTGTACAGGCTACAACGAAACCCGATGGTTCTATACCCTCTTAGTTTACGTTGGATAACACTAAATGTTACTCGGTTATGCCCGGGGGTATCTATTTAGAAATTAACCTATGTATGCTGGGTATTTTTAACGATACAAGATGTTATCTTAGTCTACATGTATATATTCTCCTAGGCAAGTTTTCAAATCTACTTCCACGAAATGTATTGATATTTAACACTAGAGGTACCACCACCAGTCAAATGGCTGGCTTTAAAATTTCATATCAATTTCTATATTTTTCAATTATTCAGTTTCCCAGTTTTCGTCTTTTCTTTTGTTTCCGTTTTCACTAGGAAAAATTGATCGTCTAACCTATTTAATTTCATTTTCTAAACTAATAAGTTGGTTCTAGGAAAAAATAATTAACTACTTAGCAACTTATTATCTATATATGTAATGCTGGTAAATTCACTTCGTGACAAAAAGATATCACGCTAAATGAGTATAATATTCTTCACTTTTGAATTTAACTAATGCAACTTGATTTCAATGTTTACAATGTTTAATAATAATAACAAAATATATTGATACGTTTTAATATGTCTATCGTAATAAATTTTATTCTATTACATGGAGAACAACTGAACATCGATACGTCAGAAAAATAATACTTCTGAGATACTATACATAGAATTTATTCACATTCCCAAGAAATTAAATAAACATTTTCTCGACCAAGATCAATTTACATTTACCTTTGGCAGTTGACCGTAATTGCAATTGCGAAACATATATCTTTAATAAAGTGAAATTTCGCCTAATTAAATATTTGCTTCATAAACCGTGGCTCCGGGAGAGGAATATTGGAGCCGACGCCGACTAAATGAGCCACTTCCCTAACGGGTAGACCAAACTTATCCAATGACACTCCCGCGAGGAACCGAGGACAGAGTTTTCCTAGGCTGAGGCTGGTCTAACATTCATACCGGACAACCCCTTCGCAGGTGTTAAACTAGAAAGTAGTTGCCGAACTCGTCCAGGCAGCCGAAGCCCGGATGGGGTATATCCCCGAGGTGCGGCACGAGGACGATCCGCGGCTGAGTTCACCAACAGTAACTGCCACAATGGTATCGAATGGTATCAAATGGTATCGAATGCAGCTGATAGATCAAGTGTCATTAGACTTGATCTGCTCCAGAGAATCGAGTCCCAACCGTTGAAATGTGGAAGATTCCCAAATGGATTGAACTCGAGATGGTAGTTAATATCTACTTGATTGAAGAATGAATTTTTTAACGTTACTTAGAAATATATTAACAATGTATCAATGGTAAGAGTCGCTACTTGGAGTTTTTTTTCAATTTTAAGCGTTGTCGGTGGGAGACACTAATTGGTGTCACTTCGCGACCGAAGATATTAATTTGTATACAAATAATAGAGAGTTAATAGAATTATTTAGAAGTTTGTATTTTTAAATGAAATTTTAATTTTGATGAAAGATTTCATTTAGTAGAATAGTGATATTGTTCTGAATACTGTTCGGAATATATTGTTAAGAATGTGTTAGTGTGAGCAATCTGGTTAAGAATGAGACATGTCCTACCGAGGAGAGGGATAGTCTTTTTATTGGATTTCTCTTATAGTTGTGCTACTAGAACTTATATAAGAAGAAGACTTTTGCAGATAAAAGAGTCAAAGAGTCTCTTGTTTTCTGGGAACAATGATTTTGAGGGGCTGATGGCTTCGAGTACCACTTCTGATGGTGTGATGAATTTACACCCAACGTCTGGAGGTGCAGGCTAGAGCCTGAGGTACTGTATTGAACGGCTGTAGGCCCGATTGCTCACTTATGAATGACACTAATTGACCCACTGGGGTAGTACACTACATCGTGGTTAATATACTACGGAATATCGGCTACAATAGTATTCGGCGAAACATGCTGTTTGTCGTGGATATTACAAACATTGTTTCGAAACCAGTGAACGTAGATTAATAATATGTTTGCAGTAAATTAGTGTAATGTGTTAAGTTTATCCTTTAAACAGAGATAATTGTGTATAGAACGATTAAGCCTTTCCTAATAAAATGTTTAAGATAAACCAGCTATAGCGAGAAACTGAGTTGGTACTATCTAAAAAGGAATGGTCACATAAAGAATGTCAACAAATTAAAATATCAACTTTCAATTAAACATTTCTCATTTTGAAAAAATTACACAAACCTTTCTCTTTTGACGCACGTTAACATTAGGTTTGATCATTTCAATTTCTGATGACAATAACGATAGTACAGTAGTGTATATTTTCTATCAACATTTCTAACTTCTATATAAAACTATAACCATAAATTGTTGAACTCGTTTCGATATCGACTTTAAAAATAGTACAATCTTAAGGAAACGAAGTTCAATACACAAAACACTTACGTTAACATTGATATAACCTTCAGATGACCTTGAAATGACATTTAGAATATCCTTGCAAATTACCTTAAAATAAATAGCCTTAAAAGAAGAGAAATTAAATAAAGTTCAAGGTTAGCAATTGCAATTGTTCCTTCCTCTCCCGTTGGTGGTCTATAAATAGACGAGCGTTCCGTACGCACCATGTAAATAAAACATCCGACTATGTTCGACGCGTTTGAATTAATTTGACTACGCAAGCGTTCCCCGCGCTGCGTGCCACACGCAGGATGCAAATAGATGTGCGCCATTTTTTAAAATCCAATGCGTTCAATGTATAACAGTCGAGCGAATTTTACTCTTGAATTTTACACACTGTGTGTATCGTTTGTTAACCGCACGCAATCTATTAATCACTGATCAGGGTGTTTTGATTACACTGAATCATTTATAACCTCTATCGTGACGCACTAGTGACTATTAACCCTTTGAAAATGAAAACTTTTGAAAAAATAAAAAATTTCGAACACAGAAAGCTAAAGTCTATATTGAACTTCTAAATACTAGGTAAAAAGAAACGTATGTTCTGATCTTTTATTAGTTAGATAATTAAATTATTCCTTTGCAACTTTCAATTCTTGGTACGGAAATTTGTGTAACTCAAAAGCTATGTGCATTTGTGCATTAACCCTTCGCATTCGAAAATGTTTCATTAGAAATATTCTACATTTTCTATAAAGATATGGACAAACCAAACGGTTAACCAAACTTCGTCATCGCCAGATCGCATGTATGCACTTTCAGTCCACGTTCAGATTGATAGCTGATAGCATAGTGGACACAAACTTCTTTGTGCTATGATTAGATTATGGTTGTTATTATATTAAGCGATAAGAGACCATAGTCTAGCTAACTTTACTGACAAGTCCTTTAGCAAGTCCAAGATGAAAGATTTTATCTTTCCTTTTCTTATCTCGCTTTACTTTTCCCTTGCTCCTTAACACCTTATTTAAAACTGATAAAATATATTTATAGAAGATGAGAATAATGAGACATTTTTAAAAATATCTGCTGTCTTCGGTTTATCAACATATTTGCAGCATTATTGAAAAAGTAGGAATACATACTTTACTCACGATCGTCCTGTATCTTTCACAAATTAAGAAACAGTGTTGCAAAAGTGACAACGCAAAAAAGAAACGATTAAAAGATAAAGAGGTGTTTGAAGTAGACATAAGATAGAAATTTGATCTAAATATTTCTTTAACTCACTATTGACGGCAATGCTTAGAACTATTGAATTTGTTACTTAATCAATTTTTGTAGATATTTTTTCGAAAGTACTTCCACTAGATACATTAATCTTCTCATTAAATCTAGTATAATTAACTCGTAACTGAAGTTGGCTGTAAAAAGAGAAGAAGTCATTCTATATGAATACACTTTTACTTGGCGACGAAAATATGTCTCTGACCTCCAACAATCACCTGAAGAGAACAGTTGAATATTTGATACATATAAACTTATCAAAGTAGTTGTTATCCACACTGGTAATAGTCTCTAATGACCTGACTGATGCTGCTACTTTACATATGTAAAAAGAGTTAAATGAAATCTTTGAGATTTTGGGTCAAGGTCAAACCAGACACAGCCGGTGGAAGAATGACACGAGAGGTTTGTCTACTTACATTTGAAGTTCTTTAGTGGAAGACCCGATGCCTGGCTAACACTAGCGACCACAGAAAAGTGATATGTATGGACGAAACAACGTCAGAACCGTACGAAACCTCTAGGATATACAGAGTGTGTGATTGAACCGACGAGTAAATCACAAGGAGCCACTACGAAGGTGGAAAACGTGGACGTACTCGCGCGTAAATCTCAGGACGCTACAACGGTGGAAAACGTGGTTGAATCAACGAGTAAATTCCAGAATGCCAAAGTAATTGTTAGTGGACGACTCGAAATTTTAAATAATTGTTTAAATCGTTTATAATAACGGAAACATATAAATTTGGATTTCTCCTATTTCAAGATTTTTCGTTTCCAGGTAGGGAAAATGTTATATTTAAAGTAGATTGAAATTATATTGAAGGAATATACTTTTTAAGTGAAAAATAATATGTATGCATTCGTACGTATTTTAAATATAATACGATAAAGACTAAGAATTGAAAGTTAGAAAGATAATTTAAAGAAATTATTTTAATTTATAATTAAGAAAGGGAAATATCGAAAATATACAATAAGATTCTTTCATTCCAAGTTTCCTTTTTGAGAATATTGAACCTGAACATTTATAATAGTGTAATTTACAAGAAACGATTCGCCATGAAAAAGTAAGCCGAAAATATAAAGTATAATTTTTTCCTTTGACATTTCAAAATGCAAGTTGAACTACGTAAGTTCCATTTTACTAAAATATACGAACCAAATGCTACATAATACTGTATTCTGATTTTCATTTCGTCAGTGCTCACGCTGTAAATAAATTTTCTTTTTATAACTTCTTTTTCGTTTAAACACACTGGATTGTTCAAAATATTCTCGATACGAAGCCAGCCTCTTTTTTCAGGAAACTGTGAAATTAGTTCGCGCCGTTGGCCCCGTTCATTTAATTATTCAAAAGATACCGGTGATTTTCACGGCGGTTAGAAAATATAGGGAAAAAAATAAAATGCAATTTCGTGCCATTTGTTCAACGGGGCGGAGGGAAACCGGAGTGTGCCGTATAGACCATCAGGCGACGCATTGGACACACCAGTCGTACTTGCGTGGCTATTTCATAAATTCTCGTTTGTGTAATTTGACTCACTACATTTCAGCACCTTTATTACATCGCCGGGCGCGGAAGTCGCGGTCGCGCAGATTTACCGTGAATTTTCCACGAGGCAATGACTTCTAACAAATAACATCGTATTTCCTGATTACAGGGAACAACGAACGCTGTGAAAGAGCTGTTTGGTAGTCTCTCAAAGTCACGCGAACGACTATCGCCAATACGTTCCGTTGTTTCAAATTCGATACAATACATTGTCCTGTGCGTTCGATCTATTTGGGTATACAGGATGTGAACAAAATGGGCTTAATGCTTCACTACTGTGCAATATCTATGAAATTCCATTAAACTTTCATTTGTTCACATTTTCTTTTAGCATGGCTTCTGATCTTGTGCCATGTGCATTTCAATTGGAGTGTAATATTCTATCACTATGTAATTTCAATAAACATTAGTCATTTGTGAAACATTTTATAATAGTTGCATAAGATTGAGCGTCTATGATGTAGTAATACAGTATACACTAATTAAAAGTTAAAGCTTCAAGGGTAGATAGCACTCGTCAGATATCAGAAGCAGGTTGTAATGAATATTAGTCCAAAATCAATATTATCAAAGCCATAAACAATTTTTTCGTCCCAGTTAAAGCGACTGATTTTCTTGGCGATAATAAAATTCTTATTTTAGCAATCCTGTGTCACCTTACGTACGTAGAATAAAAAGGCAGACCACTGTCTCTATGTCTGACTCTATATAACTCTGTCTCTTGAACCGAAACATAAAATTGTTTATAACTTTTATAATGTTAATCTATCAATCTTTATTCATCAGAACTTTTTTCTTCCATTCGATGAACACTATATACCATTGAAATCGTCAATCATTTTTTAAGCAGCCTGTATATTCCCTTGAACTTCTTTATTTCTAGAATATCGAACAGAAACACGCCACAGCGACTTTCCGACCCGGTTATCAAATGGAATTATTCTTTGGCGGGCCGAAAACAATGTAATAATGAAATTCAAATATTTTTAAGCTGTGCTGCCGACGGAAATCGAACACGTATGCGCTGTTACGCGTCGAGGGATGAGCACAACGTGCATAGTAAATGGATCGACCAATATTTGCGGGCTTTTGGCAAACAATCAGACAAACAGAACCAGAACGCCATGTTCGAACTAAATGTTAGTTAGCGCAAGTCAGGTGTGTGTTATTTCCATTAGTAGCGACTCTGATTGTGTGGCTGTAACGTGCGCCATCCCTTGTTAGACTCTGAGTACACACTATCCAATGTATACTTACGGTTCTGAACATTTATACGTGTATACAGTTGACGTGTGCACGACTTCGCCTCCCACGCGACGTGTTGCTTGGACCTCTTTTACCTTGCTTAAACTGCGAACGTCTCCTAATATCGTTGTTTCCGGTTATACTTTCCGATGGACTCTTAGCGGACACGCGTTTAACATTTTAGTTGCTGTTAGTCAAACGTGAAAGTCATTATTCTTTGTGCATAATGAGAAATTCACTTGTATGATACAGTGACAGATAATAGGAAGTTTAAAATTAACAGTTGCTTGCAATTTCTTGTAAACGAAGATTCAAATGGAAAATTGTTCTTCGATGTTTACGATTTTTCTTTATATGGAATTCAGTTGTGCCTGGTTGTATTACCAGTGACATGTCTTGTATATAAGTAATATATATTAAATACTTATTAGTACTTATTCTGTATAAGACATTACACTAGTTTTTATTATTACGTTCATCACTACGATCACCGACGACCGGAGCCTTCAAAATGCTTGAAAACAATTACCAGAAAAATGATGTCGAATCAAAATATTCAGCAGCATAAGTGACTAAATAATGGTGCACCTTAAGGACTATGATACTAAACCGTTAATAACTAATTTTAACAAAGTCAAAGTGTTAAAGAATGTAAAGTGTTGTAGCTTTTAAAAGTTGGAAACAGTAAAATTGAACAATGAACATAAAAATACTACTCTTAAGAAAAAGTTTTTAAAGCTTTACACATAGCTTTATACCACATAAAAAATAAAATATGATGTTTATACTGACTTATCTGTTGCAGAACCTTGTAGTTTACTTTCCCCTTCCTCGTAGGGAGCGTTTAAAAACATATTAGCTTTTCTTTGAGCAATCCCTGTCTTCTTTATCGCTCGCTCCTGTTTTCTCTCGACACCCATAATTCTCGTAGCGTCGTGTTCGACAGCAAAACTTAGAACAATTGGTCCAAATACTACTCCCATTACTTCAAGTATTTCACGTAGCAATTTTTATGCTGCAATTTATACTTTCTTATTAATTTAAGTCACTTTAATCTTTTAATTTTTAAATAGTGTACTATAAGAAAATGTAAGAGAGTATAAGAAAACCCATTATAGAGTTCAAGTTTTTGAAATACTGTTAAATCTCAAACTTCAAGAAGGCAGGATAGTTGCTATGCGTTACATAAAGAATTATATTAATATTAGGTTTACGAACGCGTCAATTTGACGCACACAATTTTCTAAACCTTACTTGCTTAACATTTATGTTGGTTTTCATTGGTACAATTACAGCATATATATCCTAATAGTCCATCTTTAAATTTCTAATTTCCAAGATTTAAACGAACATCAATTTTCCTAGTAACAATAGAACAAACCGTACAATAAACGTCCGTAAACCTAATATTGAGATTAATCTTAAGTAGTTAACTGCGTTTGGCGAGTACACACGCCATCTTAAAACTCGAAATGATACTAATTCTTTCAACGATGAATTCTTTAATTTTTTAGATAAACATCATATTCTTCTTTGTTTTGCTTTGATTTGTCATTAAAATATGCCCTAGATGCATTCATCCTTTGTTTGACCAGTACACACTTTAGTTTTTTATTTTATTGCGCGCAAAACGAGAGATCCTTGAAGTTAAATTTCACAGTTAAAAGGTTGATTCTTTAATACGAAATTTCACAGGAAAATTGATTCGAATCAGAAACGTCGGTTAGCACACAATGTCTCCGGTACATTAATCACTCGGCCGTGTATGCAAGATTTCAAATTACGTGTGCGAAATTCCTGCGTGGAGCAACTCTACGCGTATTTCGCTGCGGTGGACAGTGACGAGTTAATTTTCGGCAGCAACGGGAACGAACGCGTCCCAAATGAATCCGTCTTCGAGTTTGTCGCGCGGCGGAACAGTGGAAAAACGAAGATCGTAACTCAATCAGGCTGCCGGGTATTTTTTCTTTGGTGCGATAAAATCCATCGGACAGTTTGAATCGTAACAGACAAACCGAGGACAGGTTTGGGTAAATACGGCTACCTGTACACGCTTTAATAAAGTTAGTAGCGAAGGGCGGGACAATGGACAATGGAACGGCAAACTGGGACGACGCACAGTGTCAGATTTTAGCGGTCTAGGCTTAACGAAATTAATATCATCACTGGTTTCGAGAAATCGTAGATAATGGAACTTGATTTGCAAAACAATATATGAAGATCACAATTGTATTGAACGTTGAAAGGGAGAAATAATGAGCCTTGAGAAAATACGGATTCATTTTATTGCAAATTAATTTATCAGTGCTTGTCTAAGATATTATAAACGACTTTCATTTGGAATATTATTGTAACGATCAGATAGTTAATTCTGTGTACTGGATGCTAGTGCAGCTTATGAAACAGGAATCCTGTTATTATGATGAATATTTTAACTACTACTTGGTTCAAAGACGCATAATCAAAGAAGAAACTTATACAGAAAAACTGACTTAATTCCACATACAAGTAAAAACCTTTCATTTCGAAGTGAAAAACAATTTTTCAAATTAAAACATGAATGCCTCAACAACACTCGCTACTATAACATTGCCATTATAACAGAAACTTAATTAAAATCTATTTACTCAAACCGTATTCATAGACTCTCAAAGGAAGAAACGTACTCGCATCAAACAACCCTACAGAATTTCACCAATAATTGAATTTAATTTTAATTAAAACCACAAGAACAGTTTATAAACAAATTCACTGTGATGCAAACTAGATGTCCAACTTATTATAAACAATAAATTTTAGTTTAGAGCCCTCTGATGTTTGAATAACGCGAAGCTAGGTCGACAGGTTCCGGAGCCAAGCGGCGAGAAGCTTGAAACGTGCGTCTTTCGCCGCGGAACGTTTACATCTGGCGACGGATAGGTTTTCCGACACGGGCATCCCGGCAGGAAAGTCAGAAACCGTGGATGAGTTGGAAGGGCGGATCGGTTCGTGTTCGAAAAGGGATACAAAGAGGGGAAAAAAGGGCGTCGCAGCGATGAAACGCGGAGACCCGTAGGTCCACGCGCGTTTTACGTATTTACAATGGGTACACACTGCCTCGTACAAACCGCATAACTCACCGTCTGGTGACCCATATCCAACTAATTTTCAGATAATTAATATTTCAGTCGCGGCTTTGTTACGCGCGAGTTAATTTCGATTTGGCCACGTTTCAGTTTCCTGCAGTCCTCTGCTACCGCCCATTCCATGCCGTGCAAACCGACTGGCCCCCTCCCCCACTCCCATCCCCCGTCCGCCCCTTCCCGACATTACCTCTTTTACCATTGCATCCTACCACTGCCACTCGTCCAGCCTTCTCGCCTTCTCGCACTCCTTCCCCCGAGTCGATCCTCTCTTTCGCGCTTTTCCAACCCCTAATGCCCCAACCCGTCACCAGCGTCTCGCTCACTCTCGCTTAACCTGTATGTGTGTTACTCGCCTCCCTCTAACAACACCGCTACCCTTTCCCATCGGTTAAGCCGTTTCCCGTGAAAAGCGTCGGCCAACCAACCGTTCGCATTCGTACGCGGAGTGCGTGCATAATTTATTTTCAGCGTGCTTTACCTTCGACCGCGGTGAAACGAGCGGGGCTCGGAAACGTTTGCCGGCTAACAATTTGAAATTCACCTATCGGAATTGCGTGTCACTTGTTGTGCTTTCATTTTGCCGGCCGATGAGGTACGAATGGCAATTCTCGTCTTACCGGAGGGGCTAATTTATCGTGCCGCTCGATCGTTGGATTGTTCTGTTTACGGTGGGCCGTTTCTGTATTCGGAGCTCGATGCGAGCCTTCGCCGTGGAACACGTGATCCGATGAGTTTGTTACGGTTGAGGTATACATTTTTGGAATAATTCCGTTTGACTTTGGAAATATCGAATTGGCTTGTATTTTATTGTGTTATTCTGTTTGTGTATTTTGTTGAGATTAAACGAATTTATTTATTGAGGTTAGAAATAGAATTACATAATTCCTGTTGCATTGAAATTTAGATTTACTAATATTTTTTTGGAATACAAGTTAATAAATGATTTTTTTTAGTAACTTCTTAAGAAAGCATTTTTATTCATTCAATAACTATAAAAGAAATACTGATTGTGTCATTTTGACTATCTGGTAGACGTGTTATCAATTGATGACAAGGTTTTAGTAATCTAGAAATATTAATAACTGTAAAATATTATATCTGTAAAAGAACGTCTATGTCTATTTTAACATTTTATTGTACAGATATCTGCAAAATGTTATTATAGATTTCTCTTATAGTTTCGGTTTATATATCTGATTACATTGAAAATTTTACCAAAGTAATGTCTCGGTTTTATGAAATTAATATATTTTTTAATGATAATGTTTACTACATAATATGTACTAATAATGAAAGTATTTAGCTTAACAAGAGGTATATTTTGATGATTCCATTTTTTACGTTATTGTTAGGACAAACCGGAAGAAAAACTTTTCTTCTCGTGTTACCCTTTCCGTTATGAGTTTCAATTAATTTAAAATACTATTGTTACACTCACGTATATTCACTTTCCGAGGGAAACATTTTACGTTTTGGTAAAACTGAATATTTAAATTATAACAAAACATGGGAGAGCAATCAATATCAATTTTCAGATTTTGCAGTGTAATATCATTTCACACTGCAATTTACACTGCGGGGCGTCATATTGGAACTTGTGTATTTAGATATTTGTATCAATATGTTTTCGGGAACGCGAAATACTTTTTTCTTGCTCTACTGTTTTTCTCTATTTCGTACATTTTCACATTTTCTACAGTATGTTTTACAAACACGACACGAATGAATTTCTACCTTATTTATATTACAGAAACAGAGGGGTAAAAACAATTTACGTAGCGCGATAACATTTTTTAACAGAAAATAACATGAACTCGTGTAAAAGTTGAAATAACGTATTTAAAATAAAAAAAGATCTTGAACATTTTGTATGCGAAAACCAATGAAATAAATTCACTGGCCCATTCTTAATTACAACTTGAAATGTATTATATTTACTTACATAAAATACATCTGTACTTATTTATATCAATCATTGTTGTTGAAATAATACAAATACATAAAGAACCATCACAAATCTGCTTAGCAACATCTCGCACAATATTTTTGTACAAAAAACCTGCAGACATTAAATCACACGTAGAAATATCGATATAAATAACAAGTAGAAGTCAGTCGCTTATACTACTCGTTATATTACTCGTTATATCTGTATTTTAAGTTTATTATATGAAATAAGAGAATGGTATGTAATATGAAATATCTAAATAATCACAAGAAGATGAAAAAAGTCAAGAATACAACTGTCGACTGCTTTATTTATACATTGAATTTCTACTTACGTCCCAAAAACAAATTCGAATCGATATAAAAGAAACTCCGTTAAGGTGTTTTCACAGGAATTTTAATTTTGCAAGTAACTACGTCACGTTTCCATTTTTATGTTGTTTTTGCAGCAACCATGTCTACGTTCATTTCACCAAAATATTCCGAGAATAGATCGCCGCAAGTGAGACTGTACTCGTTGGGGGTTGATGGTTCAGGATGGAGTTGGGAGTCTTCTCGTCACCAGGAAATGGCGACCGTTTCCTTTTCGTGGCCCACCCACTGCTCCTCTTCCCGCTAAGAGTTTAACTATGCAGTGTCTCTCAACCTATTGTAATATTTTTCATTTAAATTTCGCTGCAACATTTAGCATTTGAACTGAGCTTGTGCCATAACTTCTTTCCTGTAAAAAATGTCTGCGCACATTCAAGAATATTTATTTAAACAGAAACAGAGTACTTTCATTTCCTTCTTCCGTTTCAGTGGAATTTAGATACAAGTCAAAACTAATTTTAGTCATTTATTATCGAAGTTTCAGAATTTAATATTTTAAAATTTCATTTTATTAGAAGTAATGTAAATAATGTTACGCTGAAAATGGTTTTCTCTGAATTTTAGTATTATTACTATTTTTTTATTAGTTAAAGCGTAAAGCAGCGTTGAAAATCGAATATTATTAATTAAGGTATAGTTTTACCCCATCGAAGCAAATAGAAACAGAAACGTTTGATATTTCTGTTTAGGTGAATCCATAGAGCGCACTGTGGTCTCGTGTATGTACTTCGGTGTAGATTGGCTTCTTTGCCCATCCGTCGATATTGCATATCAGAGTACAATTTCTCAAATCGTTACACTCTGGCCATTGCGGGAAAGAGGAGGGAATGAATTTCGTATTACACGCGAGAATCGTCGACACCCATCATCGAGACTTCTCCGATTTTTTCGTCGGTGTCGCCGACATTTTATTGATAAGCGACCTTCACCTGATATCAGCTTTATGAGATACTCATTGACGACCTGGATAGCTTAATTGGTTACAGCAATCGCTGAGAAAGCAAATAAGAATCTGCGGAGAGTTTAAATTTCAATCCAGCATTTTCATCGACAGGATCCATTATTTCCCTACATGAAAGAGTAAAGTTCACTGCAGACCAGTCGATCCTGCCTAATTTCGCCATTCTGAATTTAAATGTTCCTATCTGCTTTTATTCGTGTTCTGAACAGATGAATACATAATTATTTAGGTGTGAGAAATATTTATGTTGCTGATGATCAATGTACATGAAGATCTCATTAAGAAAAATGTTACTTTATGAGTGTTTGGAAAAAGGTTTTAATTAATCTTAATTTGAATATTTGTATCTACAAAACTCTTGGGTATTCTATTTCAGAAAAGAAAATATATGTAAATGCTATTTGAAGTAAGCATGGAAAAAAATAATATTTTTTAATTATTTGAAGTACTCGATATATTAATATGAAATCAAACCATTACATATCACTATAGTATATTATAAAATAAAGAGTTTTATATCAAATCTTTATATACAAATTCCGAATGTTATAGGAAATTATTTCATCAAATTATTCATTCCGTTAAAATATAAGATCAAAATTTACATGGTTACAATCAAACTGACATAATAATTGGAAAACAAATTATTACTCTTATCGAATGAAACGACACGTCATTACGAAAAAAATTTGTATCAAACAAAACTCTACATTTTGAAACAATCGTACTGAAACAATTCAATTCAGACTAGCATGATTCGCATGAAAGAAATTGTCTTATTCCACACATTTTGAGCAAAACGTAAGGCTCCGACATTCGCGAGAAAACGTATCCTTTTATCGATTTCGTCGAGCTGACATGCAGAAAGTCGCAACGAAGCGTCATTCTATTTTAATTTCGTTCGGTCCGTACGCTTATTGTTTCTCACGGATGCTATAAAACACAAGTTCGCCTTTTATTGAAACATATCACCGATTGCGGTAAAAGGACTCCAGCTCGTAGACCATACCACAAAAGAAATGGAGAGAAAGGAAGAGCGGGAAGTCGAACAGTAAGATTGGATTCCGCGTAAAGTTCAAATACGTACCGATTCGTGGAAAATCGTAAGCCACCGTTCCGTCTTACTCAGCAGACATCTCGAGCGTTCGGTTCGGAGGGATACGCTGGTAGGTATCATCGTAGGGTCGAGGTAGCTAGGCATTATCAAGAAAGGAAACCGATCGAATAGTACGAATCGAATTTTGAAGGAACGACCGAACTGCCTCATCAATGGAGCAAGGATCGTGTACCATGACAAATACCAAGTGGAAGAAGGATCGAGGGGAAAGAGCCACGGGAAGTCGAATCATTAAACAGCTTTTATTCTTTGAATAAATTAGACTGAATCATGTGCTCCTTTTTCTGAGCTATTTGTATTTTACTATTTTTATATTGCGTAATTTTGATAAAACATTTGTTTTAAGGTTATTTAAGTATTCTGTTGGTTGATTTCTTGGTTGGTTTTTTCATTGTTAATGTCTATTAAAAGTTAGTATTATATGTTCATGAAAAAAGATTTTTGATCAGTAATTATATTAGTAATTATATTAGCAATTTGTTAATATGCATTGAAAATTTACTAACGTGGTTATTTATGACTTAGTGTTTCTACTGCCTGTAAGTATTTGAACATGTGAGAACTTTGAACATCCTTGAAACAAAGTTTCTTGTGAAAGAATTGTCTCACATACCTTATTTTTTCATGTGCGGAAATTTGTTATCGATTGTAGTAATCATATTCAGTCACGTTAGCAAATTCTACATAAACACAATAGACTTTTTTAGATTTTTTGCAATCGAACTGACAAATGAAACAAAGTTTATTGCACATTTTTTATCTAAGCTTTTTATATCAAATTACCTCTTCCTTAGTTATAATTGGGTTTCATAGTTTTGTTTCAATTTTAACACATTTTTATACAAAAAGAGCAGAAATGTAAATATTAAAAAAATAAAATACAAGGATATAGTAATTAGTAATTAATAATTCCATACACTTATTATTCAATATAAATAAAACAGAAATCTTCTAGTGTATGTTGTTACATGTTCCATAAACTCAGCCCCATAATATTTTATTTTCATCGAATTCAAAATATTTCTGGCAAGCAATTCATTTAACGTGCATCTGTACAGCATACCTCAAAAAATAACGTTGTACTTAGCTATTCCAAATGACCCACTCAGTAATCAATTCCTGTCTGGAATCACATATGATTTACGATGAGGTCCTCCAGGTCTCTGGCTCAGGCATAAACGTTCTCGAAAAAAAGACGAAGTCGACCCATCTGTTTTTACGAAAGCATGCTTCACCCTGGAAAACAAGTCATTTGTCATCCAGTTGATTCACTATTATTGGAGATGTGCTGTCTCTGAGAATCTTAGGGTTGAAATATCTATTCCAATGATGTAGTTCAACATGTTTACATGCTTAATATAAAAAGGCACCTATCATAAGGTTTTGTCCTCTAAAAATCACATAAAGTATCATTTCAAAGGATTACACGCTTTTATCCTCTCCCACATTTCTGTTTTATAGTCTAAGATAGTTAGTCAATCCCAAGACAAAATCAATAACCTATAAACAACGATAATAACTTCAAAATAAAATTAACTAGAAAATATAATAAAATAAGAATACTGAGACTCACTTTACAAGTGTTAAAAATTCAAAGTATTCGCTACGATGCATTTTTAATCACGCAAGCATATATATCTCGAGAACTCATAAAAACCATTTCGTAACTGTAGAAACGACTACATACGAACGATCCGAAAAAACTATCGAATTTGAAGTTCAGTAACCCCGAATTCTGCATTTGTCGCGCGTCCGCGTCGCAAGGCAACACGTTAATATTGACCATATACCGAGCCCGAGTAAAACTGAAAACAATAAACGTACACTGAAATGGAACGTGTTATTAAATTCGAGATGCGAGCATGCGCAGGATACGAGCGCGAGCGAGAGAAAAAGAGAGATGAAGAGGGAGATCGGTAGGAATCGGAATAAATAAAAATTTCGTGTACAACGAGCGAAGGACAGAAACGTTCGTTTCAAGATACCGAGCATAAAAATGAGTACGACCGTAAAAATTTCGTTTGATCGGAGTTTTGCAAAGGGACGGTGGATCGGAGGAAGTGGCTGCTCCTCGATCGACGAGGGTCGTGCAAACACGAAGTGCAAAGATTCCGCGAACAGGTAAGAAGACAGAAACACGAGCACGGATAAGCGAGGAACAAGGAGGGAAGCGGAACCATCGGCGTCTTGGGAGCAATATCGTAATTAACCATAGTCGATGAATTCGAAATCCGGAACGAGCCGCGGCAAGATCGAGAGCAAAGATCGACCAGTCGTGAAACTAGAAGAAGGGGGGTTCAAAAGGCGCGGCCGAGGGGGAGAGGCAGTAGGGGGGAGTGGCGAGGGAAGCAGGTGAGGCGAGGTTGAAGCAAGTCAAGGAAGGGAAAGGACTTGAGTTTGCACAAATCAGGCTAACTTAGCTTAGCGCCGATTTCAGAAGAGCGCCGTAGCCCGCCGCTTGGAACAGCCAATACCCGACGGAGAGAGCTGCTAGATCCTGACTTTGCTGGCTGCTGCGGGCCACCTCCTCGGCAGTCCTCAATAAGCCGAAAGATGAGAGCCAATATTGGCGGGCGGCAAAAGTAGGGCGGCGGAGGGGGAGGGAGATTGCGCGGGCGTAGGAAGAGAGAGGGAAGGGGGATTGCTCCGGCAGATGCAAAAAACGTCACTGGGAAAGATAAGGAAAAACTCACGGGGCTCCGAATCGCTTAGCTCGTATTACAAAGAACGAAAGAACAGATAGAAAGAAAGTCCGAGTCGATAGAAAAAGAGGAGAATGGAGGAAGAGATGAGATGTTGGTGACACGAAAGAAGTTGAAAGAGCCTCGGTTTGAAACCACAGAGCTGACTGGATGTGCCTCTCCTGGGATGAAGAAAATTGGAAAGAGAGGATGAGGGCGGGCGGGAGAGGGCGGGTAGGAAGAAGAGGCGAGACCGTCGAACGGGGAACTAGAAAAAAGGGAGGGCGGGGAAACGGAGGCCGGGAGACTAGCAGCGGAGCGGACAAACGGATAGGCAAGGGTGAAGGCGTTGAGTGCGCTTATTTGTCTTGACACGAATTTATTTTCCCGTCCGAAGAAACTAGGGATGACGCGGGCATCCGTTGTGCTCGTCCCGCGGGATACTTATTCCACTTTGTTATGTCACGGGGTCCCTCAGTGACGAACAGTGCGGGTCCTTCCGATGAGAATGCGAGAAGATTCCCCAGTTGAAACTACTTTCTTTCGAGGATTCTTATTGAAGATTTGAGGAAGGTTAAGCGTGAGACCGTCATGCATAACTGCTCGTCGCTTTACGTGTTTTCGGGTTCAAGTGTCTTTCGAGTTCTGTGGTTTTTGAAGAAATTCGAGAAGAATTGAGAAGAATTCCTAGTTTCATACATTATTTTCTAAGCATGAAGATGTTGGCATTATATCGATAAACAGAGGATGTTTAATATTAATCATATATTTTAATCATTATGTCAATCGTTCTTAAATTTCATTAGACAGATGTGCATTAATTTTGTTTTTTCCTGTTAAATTTATAGTGTCACAAATTTTACCTTCGTTCGATTTGTTTTCAATGATTGAAGTGAAACTATAAAACAACTATAGTAGCAGCAAGTTTTTTTAGATAATGGTTCTATCTTTAAGTTTATTACTAATCTCGTTAGGATGCTTCGCTTAAAATGACCCCACGTTGTTTGAACCGCAGATTTAATAAGGGCAATATTTTGACTGACAATGAACTGGAAACTTGGGGTGCTTATGAGTCACTCAAGGTTATGTACGATGAAGGGAGTTACTCAAGGTTATACATATGCCAGTAACGCTGAATTAGTTACATCCAGTTTTTATTATTAACGGAAAAATACAACAAAATTTTCCAGAAATTTTCAGTGTATCGTTTTTTATAGTAGAAGTAGGATTATTATACTTCAAAGATAACCAAGTCTCTTATAGAATTATTGCAACTGAAAATATTCCAGTTTTGACAAAAATGGCACTACTTCAAAGAAACTACAGAGAGATAACCTTCTTCTTCCTGGAGGCATACACGTACCAGTCGTATTTCCTTGGGAATGAAAATGAACGGATTTTACTTTTCAGAACGTACCAATATAAATGTGTCTTTCTATACGATAACCTAAGTCTTTATCGCTGCTTAAGGTAATTTTCACAAAATTCGTTCCATTCCAAATTTCTCATGAAAATAGTAATCTATAGTAATTAGTTATTTCGAAACCGTAGACATTTCTTCATTTTTCACAACGTCAACGCTATGTTCTTAAATTTTTCTATGAGAAGCTGGTGAAAATCATTACAACTTATTGCACAAATGAATAATTCTACAGTCACACCTATTAAGTATAATAAAAGCAAATTTGAACTTGGATCTAGTAATATTAATAAAAATTGATTCATTATTACAGTATATCTAAAATAATAATCAATCTAAAGTCTTTAAAATTCTATAAAAAGTTATTTTCCGTCACAATATTATAGTGTTACTATATTATAGATAATGAAAGAGTGGATCTTGAGTAATCGAGAACTAGGAATAAATATATGTATTTAATAAAATATGGAAATAACACGGACAACACGTAAAAAGTACAACTCAATGCCACGGAGGTCAATACAGGACTCTGCTCCCGCCACTCTCTCACAGGCATTCTCTCCCAAAAATCATTCCGTAGGCCACTTTCCCTCAACCGTTTTACAGCCTGTCCTTCAATCACACTCATTCTTACATACACTCTTCTTAAAAATACCTTAACGTACGCTAAAAATTCTAGATACTGCAATATTAACAGTTACATAATTAATATATTATTATTAGTAATAAAAGACATTATACAACAAGTAATAATATATATTATCACCAAACTCTTACAGCAGACACTTCCAGAACCAAAGGTAGTTCATCACTTTGAATCTAAAGGAATTTATTTTAATACTCAGCCATCTTTAACCTCTTATCCCAAAACCTCGGCTGTTTCGTATCCGCAGAAGGTGCTTCTGTTTGAAGCAGCGAATTACCGTTAAATGAGCTCGCTTCTTCGCAGTAACATTAGCTTTGAATTTTCAACGTTGGTATTAAATACCGGCCCGGTACCAAGCACGAAAGAAGGGAAGATCAAAACGAAACCGCAGGCCGAGCAGCTCGTACCGTGAAGTCGTATAAATCAGCCGTACGCCGCGCCGCGTAGCCGCTAACTCGGTTTCGAGCGTGGATTCAAAAACCTGGACCCTCTATCGTTCCGCATCGATCGAGCGCACGAAGACCCTCGTCTGAATTCGATAGAACGGTCCGGGTTCTCCTGCAGTGTCCTCGTACTGTCTTAATTAAAGCTCGCCAGTGCTCGTGACTCTGTCGTCGGCCCGGACATGTGAATTCAACGCGGCGGCATGCGTAGTTTCTCAGTGACAGGTATAAGGAGAAACGGCCGCGAACATTATACAGACCGAACCCGCGTAAAGGCGTCTATACACGGCGAAACTTATCTGGAGACATGTCTCGATGGGTTTGACCTTTTTCCACTTTTCATGTCATATCACAGGGATTGTTTTTAACCTTTACCACTAGAACTACCGTACCAATAAAAATCACGGGTTTCGATTCTTTTGTTTTGCAATTATTGATATTTTAAAGGCATTAAATATTCGAAATGATTTTGAAAATAAATAGTTTTATTTGAATACTGTAATGAATGTCTGAAGAAACTGAAAATATTGTTACAATTTTTATAGGGATTAGATATGAATCGTATTAAATACTCTGTAGTTCTAGTTTCAAGTATGGACGTGCGGTCTCACAGACCTCTGTATAATCGTGAATTTTAAAAGAAATGAAATTTTCGTTGTAAAGTTGGTAATATTTTTATGTATAGATATTTGAATAAGAATGTATACTTAAAGGTTAAATTTAGGTGTATACTTAAAGATTAAATTCAGGTGTATATTTAAAGATTAAGGACATCATATGTGGTGCTGTGGCAAAGGGCTAACGGGCTCGCAAAACTCATGGTTGTAACAAAGAAAAGAGTTTATTAGCAAAAACAAGTAAAGCCTGTAATAATAAGACTCGCTGACTCGAGTATTCACTCGCTCGATAGCTCTCGCAAAATGACTTCTCTCAGTTTTGTCGGCTGCTCTTATAGACTTGATCTTTTGTTCACTCTCTCATTCTTTTTCTTCTTCTCTCTCTTTTTCTGTTTCCTTTTCTCTTCTTTCTCTCCTTCCTCCTCTTTTTCTTCCTTTCGGTTTTCTTTTTCCCTTCCCTTCTCCTTCTCTTTCGCTATCTCTCTCTCTTTCACACACACAAACGCGCGTGGAAAGGCACTTTCCGACACCACAAAAAATCTCATACAAACCCTTGATGCACACGGGTCCATTCAGGACCATTCATTCAATCCTAAACACCCTTTATTGGCGTTCATGATTTTTCAAGCATTCATTTACACTCACTCCGATTTATTACATCCGTTTCGACATACTTTCAATTTGCATAAAATCCTACAATATGAACATATCAACATGAACATATCAAAAAAAGTAAAAAACCCTCAAATCTATCGCCTTTCTCGAAACAGGTCTCACGGAGTATCCACAAGGGTCTTAGTGTGACAGCCGGACTGCGAAGCTTTCTGCATTCATAACTCGCAAAAATCGCCCAGAACGCATAAAATGCAAAGTGAATTGAAATTTAATATACTCCTGTTCTCCCCTTCGTTCGTCAGAGCTATATCTGTTTTCCATCAGCGAAGAAAATGAAATTTCGCTGGAATTTTTGTTGTTCTTACATTTCTCTACGAAAATGTGCATTTGCATGAAGTTCCGCGGTTTGCTGATGACATTTGAACACCTCGAGTGGGATTCAGATCTTCCGCAAGTATCGGTGGTTCTGAGGTTTCCCCTTCCGAAAAGGGAACATAGCGGAAAACCCAAAATTTGTCTTGTTACGGATTATACTGTTTCGAAAGTCTTCAAAGAAATAACAGTAATTACTTCCTACATCCTATTTTCCCCAAGAAGCTTCTAAAATTATCGTCTCTATTCATAACTCTGATCCTTTCCATCAGCTAAACGAATGTTTTTTTGAGTCTATTTAGTTTAAATGCTCACTAGCTCAGTCAAACAAGAAGCTAGTTTCAAGCGCCTAAAAACGGAGAAGACTATTGGAAACTTATTTAAAACAGAAACGAAGAAAGAATCCAATTATCAGAACTTCAAAGTTGATATTTTCCCAGGCGAATTCCGTGGAACTGACATTAAACAGAATTTAATATCCTTCGAGATCGATTTCCAAGCATAGAAGGCGAAACGAAGTTACGTTATATCCAATTAAAACTTGATGGTTCTCCAAACCGTGCCATCCACGGCGCAAAGAAAATGTTAAACCACTCCAGTGACAACGAAAATGATCAAGGTGGTCACGTTACTCAGTTGATTCCGTATATAGGTTAAATTGAGTCTGGGTTAGAAGATGGCACGGAAGCAACTAACTCTCTGGCAGCGACGCGGCCTGAAACGGTAGTGTTCCGAAGGGACCAGGATGGAACAGGCAGGGCGTCGAAGAACGGAGAACGAGGGAAGAAGGTTTCTCGGTTGGATAGAATATGTGGTGACTATCTAGTATGCTGGTCACGTACCTCTAACTGCCACAGTGTGTCTGTTCTCCGGCCTGGTGAACATTGTGAGCTATACCGTAGGCTGGCAGCCCGAGCTAACCGGAACCACCTTAACCTTCGAACGACATCGCGTAGACGCCGATGCCTTCTGTCTTCCTTTCCAGCCAACGAACCACGTGCTTCGTCTATCGAATTTCTGTTCCCCCTTATTCTGGAATCCATCTGTCTAACAACAAACCGGTAAATACAGACGAGCGAGGAATCGAAAAATCAGCCGGGAGAACGAGGCAAACTCGATCGCTTATGAGATAAAAGTCGTATCTGCGCCCAACTACGGCACGAAACGGACCGTAATCCTCCAATTAAATCATTGTCGCAGTTTGAGATGCAGTTCGCTGTAGGAGCATTCAACTGGACGTTCGCTCGCTCGAACGGAAGCTGTCGGCAGCGTAACGACGGGATTGAAAGTTGTTTCCGCAATATTTTTCTTTAACGACGGTTTTCGACATTGATCTTGGACGCTTCGTTAAAACACTGATAATTGATTTTATTTTGTTTACTTGCAATACAATGGGAAGAGGAATGGAAATGTGATCATTATCGAAACAAATGTTTGTTAGTCTTCCGGATATTGTATTTGGCTGTAGTTGGATCGCGAAGGTGGCAGTATGGGGAGAATATACTAACAATATTTAATAAAATATTTTCTGAAGAAGCTATTGATAAAGAAAGGCTGCGTCTTGATTCAGAATTTACAAGAAGTAGAAACAGCGAGTCATAACCAGACAAGTTGATTCTTCTACATACAGTTCCTATTCAACAACACATGTTATCTTCAATTTTCAATTTATTTTTCAAGCAAATTACCCTCACTACCTGTACCATAATTTTAAAAATACTTTGTGCACAGGCTTGCAATAAGTAGTACAATTAAAGAGAATAATAAAATTCTGACGTTCGGATAAATTGCATAGGTCAACTCAAAGAGAACATTTCATTAGATTGATATATTAATAACAGTTTGTTTTATAATTATAATCATTTCTATTTCGATAATTAAATAAAGAATTTCATAATAATGATCGAACGGAATGATTACGTGATCAGATCGCGAGGGTTACAGTGGAGAGGTCCCATCTTTACGAGAATGAAGGGCTCTATGCCAGAAACGTGACTGTTTAAAGACCGATGCATCTTTGCAGTGCGCTTCTTATTTATCCAGAGATAATCAGTAAGTGAATAAGGGGTAGGTAGAATCGCGATACGAGGAAACCTTACATAATATACTAGAGTCTTATAACGCTTGCATTGATCGGGCCACGGGGCTTATGCCAGGGTTTACAGGGAAATCGCATTAAGTTTAGCCGCGACGTGATTCATAATTCCATTATTAACACTCAAGAAAGCGAGACGGCCACGGGTCGCTTTGTTCAGCTTTGAAGGGACGGTTTCACATTTTATCCGGCAGCTTCCTAAGTTTAAATCGTGCCCCGACTGCCGCGGAAAAAAGGGGACCACGGTACACTGATACTTAAAGGCCAACAGATCGCAAAATCCGCGTTATGTTCTGTACACCGTGAGCACGGTCATAGGGGACTTAAATCGTCCCGCTGAATCGTGATTGTCGGCTCTCTGTAATAATAGGATAGCTGAACCGAATACACGGAATTGCATTCTTTATGCACACAAAAAAGCATTTTACTGGGCGGAATACGTGCTCTCTATATTATTACTGTTTAAGCGACGTATTTTTGCGAACAAGTTTCATCTTGCCTGGAAAATATGTATTACGAGAACAACGGAAGTTTTTCTCTGGGCATTGTAATTTACGAAGTAGAAAACCTGACGTTATCAATTACAAGACAGAATTTTTTATATACATCTAATTCTGTTTTTATACGGTAGATATGTGTTCTGTGTAAAAAAAATGATATTGTACCTATAGGAAAATAAAGAGTGCTTCCAGACTTAAGATATCAGCAAAGTAATATAATAAACTATATAAAAATTTATGTTGAAATTTGGGTGATCATGTTAAATCAAAGAAAATTGTGTAAAAAGAATATATTGTTTTTTTAATTCGTGTTAAATTAAATGAATCGTGTGAAGAAAGAATTTGGTGTAATTTAACTAATGAGTTATTTTTGTTATATGATATGTCATTTCTACATCTCTTCTGAATAGTTTTAATGTAATATTGCATTCGCATTCTGTGGATAAACTATTTTCATCAAAACATACTACTATGCATGTATGCATGTACCTAGTTATAACTTCTCGAGAACGTTCCATTCACATGGGGAATACGTTACAATCCAACCTAAATCTCGCGATATCGATTTATTTCCTACCACAATAGCATATTCTCTCGTTGAAGAATTTGTTAAATTATAATTTTCTGAATCTGCTATATTAATCTTAACCATTTTCACATATTTCGTATGAATTAATTACGTAGGTGGACGTTAATTTCTATATCATAGTTTAAATGTACTCTGCATTATCAATTGATGTGTTTGACAAATATAGTATGTTTAAATCGACAGGAAATTTCTCACCTTGCAGTTTCTTTTAATACTGATACCTCAGAATTTCAGAATTTTCATAGAATCAAGATTTATATAAATTATAAAGATATCGAAAATCAGAGAAGTAAAAAGCAATAATTAACCAGATCAAAGAAGCTTCGCTTCCATTTTTCCAATCTTATCTCATGCACAAAATCTGCAGAAATTTTTGCACATGGCACCTGCACAGACTTCTGATTAAAAATCCTAATTGCAAAAAATTGAAGACCCTGAAAACTCCAAAGTAATGGAAATGTTTTATTGAAGTTTAAAATGTCAACATTTCTGTCTTTATATCGAGAAAGAATTAAAATTGCGATCTTCCATTTCTTTGAAACGTTCAATTAAACTAAGTAATTTAGATTTAAGTAAAAGAATTTCCACTTGTAACGCAGAACAAATTTTCAGAATGATTCAGATTAATCGATTCACGTGGTTGGTTATAAATAAGAATCCGGATATATGCACAAATAAATACTACGACCATGCAACGAAAAGACCACACGTTCCCACAGAAATGAAGTAACGCGCGCGCTGAAATAATTTCATTCAACATTGGACATTTACAAATGTTTGAGTATCGCTCGCGCATTCGTGCTCGCGGGCGCGTATCGCTCCTATTTAAAAGTTATTTTTCATTGCACGATTTATATTCTCGAAGCACATTCACGGCGGAAATGGATTTTTCGAGTGCGTGCACGGATAAATTTTTAACCGGTCAAACTCATAGAAATGTCATAAAAGTTTTACCGTTTTAATTTCGCGAGTAAGCTTTTTATTCGCCGGGATGAATTTTTAAACGGCGTATCACTTTGAAATTTCCGCGAGCGCGGATACACGGAGAGTGAAATTAAAAGCGTCAGTCGGAACATTAGACCTGCGGTAATAAAGTAAACACGATGCGTATCCCGCTCGAAAATTTTCACTCTCCGGTGCGCACCGCCCCGCTTCCGGCGAGAATGAATTTCAAAATTCGCGACGATGCCCTGTATATTATTCAACGATCTCAGTTCGCATCGTACCCAGCGCAATCAGCGCGACACGCGTTCCGCCTAAACATCTCACGGAACAAACGTCCATATTCGACTTCAGTCGAGATTTCTGGGCCACGACGATCGACTCGAGAAAACGCGGCACCGAAAAGTTCGTTTCGCAGTTCCCAAGAGCCCAGAAAGTATGCAAAACTCTTTAAATGGAAGCGGATAGGCTAACGTTCGGACATATAACCGGTTCTCTTTTTCCTCCCTCCCGCGTCTTCCGACGTTTTCCTCCATTTCCGGTCGTCGTTCGCAGCCTTTGCTCACCTTTTTGTCTCTCTCGGTAAATCCATCAATTTGAAATGCAAACAGAAAACGCGGGCTTGACCGACAGAAATGTGGAAGATGGGGAACGAGCGCCAACGCGGCCGAACGGGCGTGCGAGAGAGCGCGGCAGCACGCGGCGGACTAATGTAGCAAAGAAAGGAGAGATGGTTAAAGCGTCAGTAGAAGGTACGAAAAGAAGGGTACGAGGGCACGGCGAGGCATCCGGGCAACCACGCAGGCAGCCGAGTCTTCTCTACAGCATGCATTGAATCGCACCGAAATAAAAACAGCCTTTTGAATGTTTTATATAGAAGACTGCGCCCGACCACAGTACCACCCCCTCTTTTTCTGCCGCCCACGTGCGCAATCCCCTTTGCGTTATCAAACTCCCCAACCTTATACCGGCGAGGCTTCCGTTTACCTCCAACTCTGCTCGTTACCCTACTCTCTCTCCTCGCCCCCTCACCCGGCTCTCCTCGTCACTCATCCACCATCGGCAGCCTTGCCCGCCATCCACAGTGTGCCCTCTTTTCCATTCGTTCCTTTGCCGTTCATTTTCTTCTTTTTCTTTTTCCCTTCTCCTTCTCTTTCTATCTTTCTCTTTCTCTCCTCCCCCCTCTCTCACTCACTCTATCTCTCTCTCTCCCTCTCTCTCACTCCCTCTCTCTCTCTCTCTCTGTTTTCTCTTTCCCTTCTCTCCTTTTTTATACTGCGAGTGCACGCTTTGCAACAGTGCATCGTGCCAGATTGAGCACATTTGTGCGTGCTTTTAGAGACGATGACTACCGGGCAAGAAGGAACGCCGATCGTTTGAAATGTTTATAGGTGCGCCTTGTTCCCCGGCCGACCGTTGTTTCGATCGCGCGGCTCGACGCGCGTACGCGGGATATCTTGTCGTTGGAATTTCATTCGGGATTCCTTTAAACATTTGTGGAACTGATTTTTTCCGTTTACCTGCGTTTGCGAAACTGTCGAACGCGAGAATGGGAAACGTCGAGTTGCGGATATGAATTAAGGATCGATTTGTGATTATTGAACGTTTTATTCTGGGGAAAATGGTTTTCGATTGTAGAGTTATCGCGCGTTAATGGTTTGTGTGTGTATATTTTATAATTATCTTAATGAAAAATATTTCTGAGTTTTGTTCGATAGTGTTCCGTAAGTAAATGTGTAGTAGTGTGTTTAGATTTACAAATATTTTTCATCGATCAATTTTTATTGTTATTAATATAAATTAATTTGCATTGTAATTATTTTAATTATTATGTATGTATTTCACAAACAGAAAGTAATTTTTATTCTTCCCTAACTTAGAATTCATTCCTCAGTTTAGATTTTTGAATATTTAAAAAAAAAACATAATGTTTAAACGTTTTATACATGGGAATAAATGAACAAAAATAGGCTGTGAGATCAACTAATTAAAATAAATTATCACATAAAGTATACATAATTGTGATAACTCACGTAGGTAGAAGCTAAGTAATGGTTACTTTAATCGTTAATTTATATTTATTCCTAAAGCTAAGAAATTTATTGCTTTATAAAATTATGGACGGGCAGTTGTTAGACAGGTATATCTTCAATTGATTCAGTCAAGTTTTTATTCCTTGCGAAAGGCGTTGGCTTCGAAATATTACAATGAGCGAAGTAATTAAATCGCAGAAAATAAAAATTTAATTTAATTAGGATAAATCGAGCGTATTTCCATTTGAAATGAGTCCGTTACCTGGAAAAGCTGGAAACATTAACCGCATTAATCTTTCTACGTGAAAGAAGGCATCCCAGAGGGAGATTTTATTCCCAAGCCAGAAATATGAAATCCTTTAGGAAATTAGTACATTGAAAAACGCGTGAAAATTTGCACAAATCGTATCGTTTAAATGCTCTGTAAACTCACGATGGACGAAACCACTCGACCTTTCGGAACTTCTAAATACTTAACCCTCACTTTCTAGAATGCAGCAAACATGTGCAACAACAAGAGAAGTTTAATACCACTTCTATGAATCCTCTTGCAATTAGTGGTACAGTTAAAAAACAAGCGAAAACGTAGAATAAATTTTTTCCACGAAAATTTGTTTCCTTGAAAATTCAGTTATAAAATTTGTCTATTAAAGAACAAGATCATTAAATATAAAGAAATAAGAGTTTTGTATCACTTATACTATAATGAATTACTTAATAAAAGTAATGAATTTCTTTTCAAACATTTTCATTAAAAATGAATCCAAACAACCTAAAGTTCACAATACATATTTAAAACACAATCTTATCACATAATTCATCATTTATATAATAATCGCTTTCGAAAATTTGTTAGTCACGCATACTCTATTCAATAAGACTCATTCGTCTGCGTACAATACACTTCTAATTCTACGTACAAAAAATCTCACGCGTCTCCTCTCAAAACCAATCCCCTCAGAAACAAAGTTCTCCACAAAAAATTACCGAACATTCTCAACTTATTTCTTCATGTAAAATCACCTACCCTTCAGGAATACAAAATCACCCCAAACAGTATCGAATCCCCAGAGTCAAGGGGTTTAAGCTCGCATTATTTACTTGGAATATCGTTTACCGGCGGTCTTCTCATTGACCAGCTTTTATAGCCGCGCAACTGTTTCGTTCAATTTTTTACCGGCGTCTCTTTCTCTCTCTTTCTATCTCTCTCGCTCCCATAAGCTCAGCATTCCTTGTACCACTTTTACTGTGCGATCACGACCGTCTGGACTGTGTAAAGTTCCGCGCGGTGCCGTTTGTCACAGAGTCTCGTAGGTTAGGTTGGCAGGTGCACCAGCGGCTAGGCGTGGACCACGGCTCGCTAGCGATTAATGGAAAACGACATAAGCTCCTCTGATTCCGGCGTCCTTGCCGCTAATGACCTCGAACACTGTCAGAAAGGGGCGAGATCTTTCACTCATTAACGGCGGAACCGTACAGGCACTGGGATCCAGCCGTGTCACAGATGGGGAAGGATTCGAAACTAACTCCCGGACTAAATTCCGAAGGTTTATTCGGTAAGTGGGTAAACATCGTTTGAAAATGACGCTCCCGGACGTAGCACCTACACACTCCTTTACAGCTGGTTAAGCGTCCACAGGAAAATGAAAAGTTAATGGCGAATTTCGGACGCAGTTGTTACTTCGTTACGCTCACCGTGGTTGTAGTTTCCAGGACATGGACATTCTGCTGGACCGGTCACGTATTTAGGGAAACTCTTTGACGATGGAACTTAATTGTCGCAAATATGAGACTTGGGGAACGCAGGACACTTTAATATGATTCTTCGTTGGCGTGGGAGATTTTGTGTTATATCATGGTGTACTATATTTTGGAAATAAATGATACTGATTGTAACTCCCACGATAGGACAGTAAATGAATAGTGCATTTAGTAAATTGAGTATATTTGATATTACTTCTAGAAAAGGAACCGTTTATGTAAAATTTCTCTGAAAATATTGGACACATCACTTTTTGGTAAGACGTACTTTGAGATCGGTTTTCGTGGATTTGTCAAAAATATGTAAAACATTACAGATCAAATATGTCAAAATTCATAATTTCAATCTTATGAAATACAAATTTTATATATGTATAGATATTTTGTAGATTATAGTATATGAATTTCTTTATTTGTTTATTATTTATTAACTAATGGAGCATTAGAAGGCATTAGATTCTTTTAAAGGAAAGTTTACTTTTATTACTTTTTGCAGTTCCCTTTTACTTGAACACTAATCATTATTTGCTTTGCATCTCTGGGGAACTTGGCATATTCATTCAAAGTGGGGATTACAAGTATACTCCGAACGCCGTATACATTATATTCCTCACAACAATAGTGATAACAGCATGTATCAATGGAGTATGTACTTGATAGTAGACCCATTCGATAGAATACAACGCTGCGGCGTGTTATCCAATTATTGAAATCCCATGGTTTAATTTCGACTGGTTACAGAACTAGCTCAATACAACCCGACGGTTATGCTATTACAGTACAACCTATAAGGTAGTGCACAAGTGATATTGTAACTGAGAAGTTTCAATTCCTTTGAAACCTAAGTTTTCAATCTAGAACGAAAGAGTTGTTATCATTTGTAAAATAATTATTTCCTTCATAAAAGTAATAAATTAGTTAAATAGTAATAAACATTGAGTCACTTACATCTTCTATTTACTTTATTGTATATAAAAACTGTTCATTATACTCTCGTTAGAAAAGAATAGATTTTTTCAATTCTTCATGTAAAGATTTGAATCTGACATAATACATCGAGTTTAAAGAATTATTCTCCATTAAGTCTATAATTATATTCACAGTCTTGCTATAACTTTAGTGCAATATTCTCTAATATTTTACAGAAACGTTTATTCATAACTCGTCAAAATATGTAATCAGTTTATCTAAATTAGCATCCATCTATTGATATTACTTAATTTCAAAAATTTGCCGAAAAAATTATTTACATTGAAGTAGTTTTACAAAAAACCCAATAATAACCAAGCTTTAGCATCCGTTTCTATATAGAAAGAAATATGTATAAATTTTTTATCAGATATCTAAATGACGAATTTGTATGTATTTATGAAAAATTTGACACTGAAAAATTGTACAGAATAATTATGGAACAGTAATATAAATGAAATATCCAAATCATAATACTTCTTATAATATCTATTAGAAAAAATCATTTTCCATCGCAATTCTATTTTTCTAATCACGCTCTTAAACATTTGAATTTGCTTAGAAATCCGCAGTCTACAGATAACATTTATGCAGAACGGACAGTCGGTTGCAACGATCGGTCTGTTTCCAATAACGCGACAATGAGACCGTTATATGATGTAATGCTGCACGATTGCCAAACTTAAGTACTTTGCTCGAACAAAGGCGAAACTTTTCCCCCTTAACGTGTTCCATCAGCGATCCTTTCTCTTTCCCTTCCGAATCGCGCCTCGCTGCCGCCGCCGGTTACTTTTCGGATATGGGTAATAGTAATTTGTTTCAGTTTCGGTGCGCGGCATCTACGGGGTAGGTCTTTAAATCATCAGATAATTACTTCGGTAATTAATTACAACTCTGTTGGGCCGTGGACCCACCAGCTATGCCAGTAGTAAAGTAATGGGGGAGAGTGCGGCTTCACTAATAAACGAGCCGTCGACACACCCCTCACTCTTCTCACCGACATTCATCGTACCAACCCATTTTCCATTATTCTTCCTATTATAAATCACTCATCAACTTTTTTCCATTTCTGTCCACCTTACCGTCCGTATCCCTCTGGCACCCACTTTCGGCGCGAATAACGAGAGGCTGCCGCAGCTCGATGCCACTCAAGGAAACCGCGGAGTTTCTGGAACGAAGAAGAACGCGACGGTTTTCGTGTCGGTATCATGACACTGATGCCGTTTAATCAATGAAGAGGGATTACGCGATCGTTACTCTGTTTTCGACGTATATCCGTCCTCCTCGATAACTCTAACCCCTTGCGGTTCAAAGTATTTTTGAACTTACGTTGAAGTTATTTAACTTGAACATAGTTTGCGGCGTTTTACGAATTTATTTATTTGACAAGCACTGAAATTGTACTTGTTTATGATATGATTGTGGTACTATTAGTAATTGTAACAAATAATTGTATAATTGGTAAATTATACAGTTATTAGAATGAAATTAAATGTCGACTGTACCTAGATGTAAAATTTACTCTTGCGTTTCTTAACTTTAACGTTCAACATTTATTACATGACTAAGCTTCTGAATACTTCTTCCGTAGTTAGAATTTCCTAATAAAAAAGTTCTGACTTATTTTAATTTATTCTAAATGTTAAACTTAATTTATAATGTATATAGTGTGTCAGTTCGATATTACTATCAAAGGGTTAATAATGAATTTTAAAATATTGGAAGTTGGTAATGTATTCAAGTATATAAATATTTTTATCGAAACTCTGAAGGGATGTTTTAATCTTCAAATGGTGACATGAAAATGTGTAAAATGTGAAGATGATATCTGTAATATTAATTCTGGGATATTAATCAGTTTTTTAAGTGATTTATGGAGAATTTTTAATAACGAAAAAGTCATCTCTCTGCGGATATAACCAGGTTTAACTCGTTTTTCACAAATTAAATTTGTGCTGTGTTGAAAGGAGCTATAATCATGTCAAACAAGAACAAATTTAATTTTCAATATGATTCCTATATTACAGAAATAATACTTACAATATTTGAAACTTGAAAGCAAAATTGTATTAAGTTCAAACCTCTCATTTCAGTACTTCAGGACATGAATGATAATATAATAATAAGTACATCTTTATCGGAGTTCTAAAATTTATGTCTCTATAAATACTGCACGTGAAAGTTCGCATTAAAAATGACATCAAAAACACGTTAAACTTCTTCCTTCGTTTTAAACAGTTAAAATATAGGAAATGCATAAAATCCTTAGTATATTCATACGTCCCACTCCTTCGCGACACTTCCTTCAAAATTTCATTCGCTCCCTCGTTCGCTCTCAGTTATCAAACCCTGTTTCAAGGGACCTAAACTTGTTTATCGCAGAACTGGGAAAACTGAAACACCTTGTCCACGTGACTCTTTCCCCTTTCGATGCGAAACGGCGATACACGGATACGCCTTCTATAGATACCGGGGTGGCCACGTTCGACGACACAGGAGCCAAAACTTTGGGTAGATCATGACAACTTAGAGTCAAGCGCATGAGGGATGTTTATAAGATACGACTCAATCCAGGAAGTTGCGGGGGATGTCTAGATGCGGAAACTAGCGTTCGCATAAGTTCCTGGGACGGTCGTCCATTAGTTAATTGTGGTTTCCGGATCAGTATTCTGGCAGGCATCGCGTGTTTCCACGGTGGATTGTTAAGCGAGAACGGCTTAAGAGCGCGCGGCACAGGAAGTGGGAGTGTAGCAGGAACGTGGGGACGGGCTTGGTGACATCCTAACGGAACCTAAGGGAAAGGGAGTTTGACAAACCTTACGTACTCACCGCTGATCAATACAAGCAATCAGTCTTCGTTTGCTTCCTGTTGCGACGCAAATACGCATTGCTTTAGAAACTGTACCGCGGTAACGTTCTCGATACGATCTTCTGCATTCCGTAATTTTTGAGATTGAAGGAACGAGCTCAGGTATTCTTAGTTACCAGAGAATTAACAGTTGAATTAGGAATTTTGGCTGTAAATTTTCAAGGTTGTTGGTTGATTAATGCATTATGAATATACTGTGGAGTTTTATGCATTCATAGGAAACTTGAAAGCACAAAGTTACAGAGCGAAAGAAACATATAACGTATGCAATGTGTAATATTTGGTAGGAAAAATTATTTTTCATTGTAATTCTATTTTTGTAATTTCATTGTTAATGTATTTGCAATTTAGTTATGAACTTCTGACAAACAGTTTCTTATTATTTGTTTAAACTCGACACAGTGTTATAATGGATTTATAAAAATAATTATTCAGAATTCAGAACTGGAATTCTTATTTATCATGCTGCTGAAATAATGTGTCTGTGTGTATTAAGAGATTTTTCGATCCTAGATTACCAAAAAATAGTTGTTTCATTGTAATTAAAGTTATAGCTAAAGATACATAATCAAACATACACATACATACAATTTTTATTAGCATAGTACTTACGTGAGTTCATATACGTTCACTCTAATACAACTTTTCACTCTACATTGACTTTAAGGAAAGAAGTAATTAAAAAGTTAAATCGATGTGTGGTGTTAGCGACATCCACTGGTGCTGTTTGAACAAGGTGCACGTTCATTTCCTAGAGACAACGTGACGTACCCAGTTTTCCGAATAGCAGGTTGCTCTTTATTCTCAGTTTCACCCTCTTCTTATCGATAATCTAACGTTTCCCGTTAAGCAAACTTTTATGATCGTTTCAATTATCGGGATCGTGGTGAAGAGTCTTCGGGTTTCGCGCGAAAGCTTGCTTCCTCCTCTCTCCTATCTGATGTTATCGTCTTGAGCAAGAATTATATGCTCGCAAACAGATATCAGAGAAGAAGTGATCGACGATCCATTTTATAAACCTATTTTATAAAGGATTAAAATTATACTAAGTCACAGAATTTTGTTCAGTAATTTAAAACCTAGTCTGTCCATTAACGCATCACATAATAATATTTGATTGCACTAAATCGTAATTTCTTATAACGTTTATTAAAATTTACAATATACTAAAATACTATTCTTTAACATATTAGTGTTATTTAAAACAATATTAAAACTATATTAAATAAATACAATCAGAAGGAGAGTTTCAATCTTGATTCTTCCGATTGTCCTTTAGTATCACGATGTTATAAACATTTCAACTGAAAACGAAAACGAATGAAGAAAATATTCACCGTTGTTCTCGGTACACAGAGTTTCGTCGATCGAACCGTACAATACGATATTTTCTGTCCTCCGAGCCGGATAACGAAACAAAAATCCCATAAACCACGGTCCTCAAACATTTCAATAATTTCACTTCCTATTCTTTGAACTGTTTCCTCAGCGCTATTTTTTCGCGCTCACGTATCGCGACCCCCTCTAGAATTTATCGGTCGCATTATATCACGTCGCGCACAAATCTCTTATAATAACGAAAACGCATTGTTCAATGTTGAGTTCCCCCGCTGAATTTTCAGACGCGACCGTATTTGATCTGCAAAAATTCCCGGTTCCTCACGTACCGCACGATATCGCGAAACAATCACGTACACATACGGGTATTTCTTGAAACGCTGCCGGGATCCGGTGATTTAACATTCGCCACGGCGAAAGATATGGCACCCGGAGAGAAATCCCTCGCCGGAACAGTATCGGGTCTAAAATACTGGCTGGGACGACGTTCCGTCCTTGATATGACGAATAAACCGGCGATGATTTTCCATCGAAATGAATAAATTGGTAATCGAGTTATCGCGCAGGGCGGCTGGGCCAGAGGGAAATCCTTCGGAATCCATTCGAGTCGAACCGACTGCCAGCCGGATTCCTGATACGGCACGCGTGTCCGGGAATTCATGGTGTGTTGGGGATAACGCTCTTTTCTCGGGCGATAATGTTGCAAATTTATATTCCGAAGGCGATCGAGCAAAGCTGCTGAATGCGCACTCTTGGCCGCCGCAACTGGTCTGCCCTTCCTCGAACGCCACTCCTACCGCACACGTAAACCTCTTCCATCGTGTCTTTTTCCCTGTCTGCCACCGGCTCCTTCTCGACTTTCGTATCTTTTGTAGACGTCACACAGCTCGACGGTGCTCAAGGCTTTTCTGTCAATCATGAATTGACAATCAATTTTTCATACCGCTATCGTCCCTCTGTCTCCACGGGCCGTGGTTCCCTTTTATTCTTGGCCGTTGACGACGTAGGAAAGAAATGAATCGGCGATAAGGGAGACGACTTCATTCTTCTGTTGAATTCAATTTGTTTGCCGATCGAGTCGCGTGCTTCGTTAATATATGGAGTAATTGGGTACTTTATGAATTAACGGATTATTTAGGATTTCGTTTTGTGAAGAATGTTCAGAAAGAATGGAATGTGTTATGGAAATTATACTTTTGAATGTGCTTTATATTGTGAGTATGAAATTGAATGGAAACGATGCTAATTGTATGTTTGTACGTTTTTGGTGGAGAACTTTTGTGATACTTTGAATTGTTTTTTAAAGCATCACATTTCTTTGCTTTTTATGGGAAATACAATTGAAATTGACATGTTAGTAAAATATTAATTTAGAAAATATATGTGCTACGTGTCTTTTTGAAGGCACGAGTATACGTCAGAAAATATGAAGTAATTAAATTGTCAAAGAGAAAAAATATTGCGCAAAAATGATCACAACTTTGTAATTAATTAATTACAGAACGTTTCGAAAGGTTTCTTTGTAAAGAGACAAATGGCCAATAACGTTTATTTTACGAATGAAACTTTACATTGCCTTTTTATAGACATCAATATTAATTTAGTAGACACTTTTGTAACGGGACAAATGTTCAAACATTTTCAGAGGCCAATTACGCAGACCATATATTCCACGATGAGATTTGAATTCAATATTTCATTTAAATTCGAATACCGCAAAGTGTTCATGTTACAGGGAAAAGTGGTCCATTGAATGTGTCGCTGAAAATCTGTCCCTCCCTGTGGAAATGTGATTTCAAAAAAAGGCTTTGCAACATCGGCTAACGGTTTAAACAAGCTAGACACGTTCAGTGGACTAATAATATTTTCAATCGCTTGGAAAGGCAGACATTAATAATTACCATGAAACGCGTCCGAAATATTCAAAAATATCTGTCGCCGATTTACTGGTATTTAAACTGAATGCCCAAAATGAAACCTCGCATAAATCAAGCTAATACTCCAGATTCAGTAATAATTGAAAGTTTAATTAATTAAACCTGTACCTAATTTTATAAAATACTGTATACTATCGTGATATTTCATTATTAATATTAATGTTATATTGTGAAGGATTTAGACAAAAGAATTCCTCAATAATTTAGTCATTTTAAATAATTAAATGATTTGTCTGGCCAATGCAAAATTCCAATCCGAATTCTGATTTCATATTCTGATATGAGAAGTGATTTTATCTGTGGCTTATAAAGTATTTAGTGTTCAAAAATCACAGGAACTATGATCTTGTGCCAGTCTACTTTGTCTCCCCTTTTAAAAGCTGAAATATAAATATGGAAACAATTAAATTATACACAAGTACTTAAAGAACTTATAATTCATTTTTTAATAATATACATATAAAATAATTAATATATGAAGTGTGTCTCATCTGATCTAAAAATTATTTAATTATATGTGCATATTAATATATTATTTTGCACAAGGAATTGCCATAGTTAGCGTACAAAATACTTCAAAATTAAAAATTGAAAAAATTATTCCACGTGATAAAATAAATCCAAAATACAGAATTATAGTTCAATTATAGTTCATGACTCTGATGTCGAGAAAATCCGTAAAACTTCGTAAAAAACCGAAGTTTCAAATAAAATGATTCTGTCCTACATTCTTACTAACTTTAACGCATACAGTAACCTCTCGTCAGTAACCAATTAACTGCGTTTGACAAGTATACATGTCATCTTAAAGCTTGAAATGATACTAGTTCTTTCAACAATGAATTCTTTATTTTTTCAAATAAACATGTAATTTTACTTTGTTTTGCTTTGGTTTTTCATTAAAATATACCCTAGGTACATTCACCCTGCGTTTGACCAGTACATATTTCATTTTTTTATTTTAAATGAACACGCGTAAAACGAGAGATTTTTCACACTAAATTCCACAATTAACAGGATAATACCACTCACACTTCATCGCAATCACAAGAAAATTTCCGAAAGTACACACCTCCTGCTTCCTTCAAAGAACAAGCAAAAGCAAATTACATTCGTCGTCCCTAGAATTTTTATAAATCTCATAACACGACATTATCCATTCTTGATCCACTAATCCGAACTTTTCCTTCATCGCTCCAGCGACCATCTAACGCTGTTATTTCGAAGTTGCCCGTAGTTACCGAACTTTCAGATTATAAGTTATAACCGTTCGAATAATATCCCGGACTGTTGTCGGTGATTCCGGTCTCGCTCGATGGGACAAGTTCCGCGAGAGAAACGAAATCAGCGCGGGTCAGCGCGAGGGGACACAGCGTTCGAGACGCTTCAACCGGTTAGGTCCAATACACACCATCGGCCAGGTCTCGATTCGCTTTCGGTTCGATGAAATATTATTCAGTTGTCTATCCGTTATAATCCCACGTGGCGCGATGGGGCTGTTCAGATTGCATGTCGAAAAAATCCAGTAGATTTGAGTGCTTTCCACAATTGACCGTGTACTTGAATTTTACTGATACTTGTTAGTCGCATCGTTTACTTTTATACATGTAACTTATATAAGTAATACACTCTATTTTTAGTTGTTACTATTCTCGATCATTTTTATTACGTTTGTACGTTTTTAGTGAAGAACTTTTGTAATCTCTTGAATTATCTTTTAAATTTGAATCACATTTCTGTTCTTTTTGTGATAAATACAATTAAAATTGATATTTAAGTAAAACATAAAATTTAAAAAATACATGTGTTACGTGTCTTTTTGGAAGCATAATCATTTTTAGTGAATCAGAAAAGCATCATCGCATTACCTAGCATTTACCTACATTAGCTAAGCTAAGCGTTATCGTTTGAGTCTATTCGTCTTTATTAAAAACCCTGAGACTCGAGCGGTTATAATATGTGTACTTTACGAATCCTGATCCAATCTCGATTTAATTTTGCTTTGTCTTAACTAAGAAATTAACTGACCAGTGAAACCCTCAATCTTCTATACAGCCAAGTGGTCTCCCAAAAGTACTTGGGGTGCGGAGCTAAGATCATGGTTGTTAAGACTTCGCCATATTGTTGGATGACCAATCCACGTTATCTGCATCTTCAGCAAAGTCACCTCCAAACCCTGAATCACGACGGTTGACGTTCATCTCTAAAGTTTGATCATCCTCACCCTTTCCCTTTCATATTTTGGTATATAAGTAGCCGAATCATAAGCAACAAGAGCATTAGAAGTCTAGAACTAACTCTGTCGAATTCACTACTTAGCAAACCTTGTACTGCGTCGTCTTCGTTAATAATAACATATTACATTTACCCGTGCGACTTCAGCATCGAAATATATTTATATATCAGTATATTTCGGCTCGCCGATATTTTCACCTGGTATAGAACAATATATTACCTACTCAATGTAACTAATTGATATAACTCTTTCATCAATCCAAGAAATACATGTGCTTCTATTTTCACGTGTCCCTCCACGAATATTGTTCCAATGGTCCAGAGCCAATCAAAACCTCTTGCTATCCCGTAAACTTCGTAGGATACACCGGTTCACCGGGTGTCCTCTTCCTAATGTATTTAAAGCCAATTTTTGTCCTGTCTTCCTTTCGTTTTGTACGCCTCTTTAAGCCGAACCCGGACGCGGTCGGCCACGCAAAAAAGACAGCTCTCTTTCCAATACCCCGTGGACAGTCGATGTATCCGCGCGACGTCCCGCTAAGCGGCGCCCGCAAAAGCTGTCGTCGGTGGTTTCCAGGAGTTTTTAGATCGCCTAGATCGATAGGAACGCCTGGACGAGTGTCGAAGAAGCGGTAGGGAAAACGACGCGAGGTGGGCGTTGGGAAAGTTTCGTTGGACCGGTGGAGGGGCGGCAAGGGCGGGTGAATAGGTTGAGAAGTGGTGGACGCCACTTTGTGCTGCATCGACATGAATTTGTATCCCTCTGGAGCTGGTCGGTCACCGTTCTCACTTCTCTTTCTCTCGCTGCCGGTGTTCGAAGTGAACACCGTCTCCCCGTCCCTCTCTACCGCGTCTCTTTTTTCCGTCTTTCCAGGCCGTACTCGTTGGAGCTTCGCTCTTTTTCGAGAGAAAAAGGTCCAGCCCCGAACAGACTCGTTGCTATGTAAAAATACATCACGCCCCGCGACCTAACCCAGACGTCTCGCCAACTGACTGACAATTCGAATATTAAGGAGGCCGGTTCACCATCAATCTTACGTTGTTTTAATGATGTACATGATCCTCTTTTCTGTCACGTAGATAAGTGATCGCCAGTCTGCCAGAGTGTCAACGTGTTTCGTAGTATTGATGATCGGAGCGATTGTAGCTTGTATAATGTGCGCTCGGTGAAAGTATTAGAAGCTGTTGTCTTTGAAGCTAGAAATGATATCGATATTTTGTTTTATTTAATTCGATCTGTCAGAGATGTGAGTTACGCAAGCTGCGCATTTAGAGAAGCCTGTTAAATTCATAATATCAAATTTGTAATTTATGGTTAAATTCGTGTTAAGTTCTTAATTTGAAACATAAACTCGTTACCTTAGGTCTGCGCAAATAATGTTGTGGAATAATATGTTTTATTTTAAGACGTTTATTATCAACGAAGTATAATGTATCTGATAAACCGTTTGAAATACATCAAGGCAGCGTCTGTTTTCACGAGAAATAATGTCGCAAGATTTTCTTAGAAAGTTCACCTCCTGTTTTCTGGCTGCACATACTCCTCGCGCCATACTTGGGAATCTGTAAATGCGATCAGTTTTACAATTCAATCGGCCAAGCTTTCGCTTAACGATATTCATATCATGTGAAAGTGCTTGCGGCGCAAAAAGCTGGTTGCAACGTGACATCCGTTGAACCCTGTAATCGCAATCCTCTTTTCGATCATCGTAAAAAGAGCATTTCCCTTTCCCGGCCTCGTCTATCACTTCCCACGAATTTCTCGAACTGACAGCCTTCTGCCTACCGCGTCGCCTAAACTCGACCCAAGAGTGGCCACGCGGTGGTCGATACTTGACATCGGTTCGATCACTGGCAAACATTTGCTATGTAATCGGCCGGACTTCAACGGAGTAATGGATCAAATTCAACTTAATACATTGCAGATATCGTTGTGTTGACATTGTTAACTTATTAGTACGGACAGCTTCTTGAACCGTTGCCAAAAACTGGTTTCGATCAAACGTACATTTAATTGTTGTAAAGAACGTTCGGTCACTGGTTTTCAACCGAATTTGGTTTCACCGTTATGTAAAGCAATTTGTAGGGAATGAGAAACGTTTAAATTTTATGCTACTTTGAAGCAATATTTTTATAATACTGTAGAAAATTTGAAAATTTGTTATGAATTAACCGGTTTTTATTTAAAGTTTTTATTAAAATTATGGGTACCTTGTACAGCATTTCTTAGGTTTCACATTGAAAAAGTATTTATTAAGAATATAGTTAAATGACTAAAACTGGAAATATATAACGTAAAGATTTATAAATGTTTGCATATTCAAGGTAACTGTTATATTCGTTTTCTTCACGCAGTATTTGCCAAATTCCCTAAACCCCACAAGCAACTAATTCCCTGAATTCATTAGCAGCCATTGACTGCTGTTACCATTAAGCGGATAAAAACGCTCACATCGGAAACACATATTGTTAAAACAATGTGATGTCATAATGAGATTAAATTCTTTATCGATAATTATCTCATTGGTAATTCGTCTGATTAATATGACAGATTTACGTAATTATTATTAAATAGATTATTTCTTACTTTCTATTGCTACACATGAAACTGCTTGTGAAAATGATTAATTCGACAGCATTTATCTTTTGCAAGCTCTCACTAATTTTATACCCACATGAACCTTACGAATATGCTTTGCATATGAGACTAAAACAATTACATACCAAGAAATTCATATAACCACCATAACACGAAATAAGTTAAAAATTAATTCTTATCTAACTATTATCGGCAAAAAATTAAAACCAAATTAAAAAATTAAAAGTGAATGTTAACATCATTAAAATATTCTAACCAGACATTACTCATCAATTATCATCCGAATATCCAAGCAACTTTCAGTTACAACTTTGATACAACAAAATTATGAAGTTACATATTAAATATTAAACATTAAACTTTATATAAAGTATCAGCATATGATACATAGATATAAAGTATCTATATTCCCTTCTTCACATACGATTCCTCTTATAAAATATCATCCGTATTAAAAACTCTTAAACATCCTCTTAAAAAATTATCAACTGCAAAAGGTTAATCAAGCTTCCACAAACTGCCTATCATCACCACGTTCGAACATCTCATTATTATTTAACTCTATCGTCCTGAATGCTACACATAGGTACCACGAGTATTTTAAATTACTGGACATTAGAAAACGCCTGAAAGATAATGGAAACGTGTACCACACAAGTATGTTTGCTTATGGAAGACAGTTTAAATGCTAATCAGCGAACAGTACATATACTTTGGTTTAAATCTGTTTTCACTGAATCCGTCAGCTATTCTAGTGGCACTTTATAGTTTGTAAAACACATATTCAGGGACGAAAGGGTTAAACGTATTCGCGTAGCATAGTTGCGGCGGAGCGTGGTAGTCCAATCCGAATATCTCTGGTGTGTATCGTAAGTATATATACCGGGCGTTAATCGCGTTTCGTAGAGTTTCGGTTGCACTGGGCCAGTCCGCCGGTTTGTCACTCGTCGACGACGCCGTTATGCCACGCTACTTCGCCTTCAGCCCCTTGCCATCCGTCCGCGGCCGGCCTAACGCTTTACCGGGTACTCGCAGCTAGCCACGTCAATGGATGGAACGTATCTATAATGCGGCGAGCTTAGCACGCGCGTGTTAGGATCGTCCCGGTACAACCGGGCAGATTGAGGCTTAGAGCGACGGCAAACAGCATCAATTTGGCATTGCGCCACCACGCATGCTGATGGATACACGATAGGTGTGTATACAGTGCGCGCACACGCGGATGGATCCTTGCACACGACTAGCACGCCCGCCCTCCCGCACGCACGCTTCGAACGCCGTCCCGTACAAACCATTTAATTAAGCTGATTCAATGTAAACGGGATTCGACTGTAAGGACACGGACCGAAAGGTTAAACACTTCCATTCGTTGGCTCGACTTTCGTCGTTACTTGGTTCTTCGAATTTTTTTGGTGAATCCTTCTGGTGTTTTTGTATTATATGGATTACCATTGTTTTTAAGAAATAACATTTTACATCATGATAAATTGTTAACCAGTTAACTGTGGAATTTAGTTTGAAGATCAGATAATACAGTGTATACTCGTTAAACGTAGGGCAAATGTCCCTGTAATATATTCTAACGAGAAACTACAGCGAAACGAAGAAGAATTACATGTTTATCTAAAATATAATTAATTGATCATTGAACGGATTAGTACAATTCGGCGTTTTAAGATGACGTGTACACACGTCAAACGTAGTTAACTGGTTAATGATGTGTTATAATATTAAATAAAGAACCCAGTGATCTATGTTAGTTAGGAAAGTTAGAAAACGAAGGTGGTCTGTATAATAAGTAAATGCCAAATAGAGTACGGTGAGGCTACGGTTAACTCTTTGAGTACTGAATATTCTTAACTGAAACGTTTTGTGTGTACGGAATATTTTTTTGCTTAGCTTGCCGTCGAAAGATCGGTGAACTATGTTAATTCGTACAAGGTGTAATTAAGTTGTGGCTGTAATTCCTTAATTTTGCCAAATTGAATAATGCTAAGAAACACATATATTAATCTCATATACTTATAATTATCACCACGGCATGTGTGAAATCGAAAAAATTGAAAAATATATGCGTGCATAGTTCACAACGATGACTTTTGCCGGACGCATATATTCATTCATAGCACTCAAAGGGTTAATACGGCTATTCAAGCTAACAATTCTTCTAAAGAAGTTATTGAAGATATATGTACCGCACTAGTTTCGTTTTCTTTATATAAAATATAGGATTACGACCGTTACGAATATGTGACATTGGTAGCTACCGTGTTAACGATGATACGTTTAATGTCTTAGCTGTGAACGACGAATATACTGGTCATGAAGAAATTTTTTGTATAGTGAAAAGTATATTATTGATTTTTCGAAAAAAATACTAGTGTTATTTACTTCTAATTTAATTCAATTCTGATTTTATTAGCCGTTCATTAAAATTTGTTGCATTAATGTCATATTATGAATTAAATGTCGGTCATGCATTTTACTGAACATTGGAAGGTATATTTGAGAATTCTGTGCGTTATGTCGTCCATTGATCGTGACTACGTTAGAGCTAAGCAGTAACTAACGTGTGACATTGCTAAAGTACTTAATTAAGTGGCTTACGCGTATGAACGCACCGTTGCGGTGAATGAAATCTCGTGGCATACGCAATCGTATCACTGAATAAGCATGGTTCCATTGTTCCAAGAAGCTTTATGATTTATAGTGATACCATCCTATTGGACGATATTCTAATATACAAGATTATTCTAATAGAATGACGGAAAATTGGGATACACAGTTTGACGCACACTATTATTAACTATTCCAAAGGAGAAATTTATTGATGGTAACTTGAGAAATTCTCGATTCCAAACAGTCTCTGATTTCAAACTTTAGTATAACTATAATGAAATTTGCACGAGTATGCAATTAATGTTGAACGAAATGATAGTACTTTTATAATTATTTTTTACTGGCTGATTTTAATCTGGATTGATATTCAATAAAAGAAGATTAAACGGAAATGTTCAAACAGTTACAACCAAACATCATACATACGCATGATACTTAATGATAATCTCCGACATATCGTTGCATTTCAACGATTACAGGCATCCATTAGTAATCCATTGTGTACCGAACGCAGTTTGTAAATGGACATCACGTGACTTACGTACAGCAGTTTTAATAATATAAACGGAGAAATTATCAGCATGAATTAATGCTTAATTGAATATATAAATGCATAAGAACCTCAGTTCTTTGTAAAAAATCATCTGCAAGTAACGAGTACAAAAAGCTTACGTCGAATTGTAAAGAGATGATATAATTTAATCTTTCAATTAAAATATTGATAAAACAACGCAATTCATATTTCTTAAAAGAAAACATGTTACAGCAACCTATATTTTACAATATTTTCAAAATATTATTAATTAGCAACGTTAAAATAAATTTATTCGTTATTCTAAACATATTAATAATTCTAAATATAAACTATTTTCAAGTATCTCTATTAATATAGGACACTTAATTAAAAAGAAAATAAATTATACAGAAAACACATCAAATGAAGAAGATTAATTCTCATAAATGAAAATTCTCAAATTATAATCTAGCTGTATTACAAAAAGCACAACACTGTATTAAATTGATTATCTGGTAGTACATAACACACATATATAAAGTGCGCATCAAAAGTAAACTTCAGAAATAGATTCGATTAGAGAGAATATCAAAAAGTGAAGTTTTCAAAGGAACGACCCTGGGAACTATCAAAGAAAATCCAAAGATGAACGTAGGAACCCAAATTCCGACGTTATCTACGCTTGTCTAGGGACAATGCATCATGCATCGCGTTGCCGTTGCTGCCGTCGTAGAAGCCAGCGCCTGGCAGTATACCATCGAGTATAGCACAGTTTGAGCTATGCATTGGCCAATGTGTCGTTCATCTCCTAAATCACGACGATTTACAGTTGAGCCCGGTTGCGATATCAATGCCAGCCCGTGTATACCTATCCCCCATGCTCTTTCGTCTGTCACAAAATTGACAAAATAAAAATTGCCGCGGGAGAATTCGAGAAGAACTTCTGTGTTTTTGGCCTTTCCATTGTTGCAACACGTCCGACGAACGGTTCGCTCGTATTTTGTTCGAGCGATGACGTATCAATGATGGCACCGCTGACAAAAGAAGGACAGAGAGATGGGGACGCACAAACGGGGCATCTGATTGTTAAACGGGAGGAAAGAACGATTGTTCAAACTGCAATACATCCTAGCAGACTTCTCTTATTGCTTGTGACGTTGAAAGAACGGCAACTCCAAAACAGAAATACAAATTGTTAATTAAATAAATTATTAGATTGCAGATGTTTGTTCAAATTGTGCATTTCAGACCACAATTTAAATTGGAAATTGGAAATTAGACAGATTTTGTTGCATATGATACATGTTTCACTGTATACATTTAATGATAATGTTAAATTTATAAAAATTTATACTTTATTGCAACTTTCAGATTATAAATAACATAAATGCATTGTTTACAGTTTGTAAAAAATAACTGTTCAAGACTTATTTCCTTTCTTTAGTCATTTTTCCAGGTAGATTGACAAAAGTTATTCTATTCACGTAGAGGTTACATCATTTTAATAATTAGATGTCTTTACTTTTAAATACGATAAACCAATTACAAACTTCCCCATGGAATATATCGAAAGACAGTTTCTATTTCAAGATTCTCCTTACTAATAATATTCTCAAGGAGACATAATGCTAGATTAAAAATTAAATATTCAGAGACTGTTTGACAAGTTACACATTAATTAGTATCCAACAGTGTTGCATATTTTAGTAGGCTTCAAAAGGCATTTGTTTGGTACCAATCATTACGTACACAATTTATTAATATCTGAAACGAAAACAACTGACTGCCGTTCGTTTGCTTTTAGAAATAACAGTCTCCCGCGTTGATGATGATCGATCGCGCCGCTGTAGTCCGCTAAAACGTGGCTCGTTCAATATTTTAAATTGTTGGTTCTTCATAATAGAATTCGAAATTTGGCAGTTTTGATTGAGATCGCGCGGACGAAGACCGCCAGTCTATTGGCAGAGACAATTTTTCGGTATGGGGACGAGCATTGATGTACACGCGAGATCGTTCTTGCCAGCAGAACGATCAATTTATCACACACAAAGTGCTTCTATTATGCGTTCCACAATACACTTTCGATTCCGTTGCATTATTACGAACGGGCCAGAACGAATCGTGAGACCGGTCCACCGGTGGTTGAATACATCGTGAAAAGGCGCCCTCCATTTCAAACAAGCAGGTTAATTGAAGTACTGTATCAATCGTTAATTCGTTTCGCAGCGTCATTAATTAAGAAGTTGATTGTCCTCGGGCGCGATCGCTATCGCGTTATCTGTTAACAATCGGATACCCTGTCTCGAACACGATATATAATTTTCATTTCAATTTGACTGTTCAACCGATCCGTTCGTTAAATAAATTAAATCTCAATTCTACGTGTTAAATAATTGTTATGCGTCGAGGCGTACATTTTAAAAAGACTTTCGAAACGGAACGAAACGGAAACGAGCGTAGTTCGGAATGGAGGTTTAACATGCTTTTGGATACTTCGGCTGACAGAGGATTTTTATTGACAGTAAATATTATGAAAATGTGAAATACCGGTGTTGGTAAAGTTAGTGAAATTTTGTTAGTGAAACTATTTAATATAATATTTAATATAGCATAGTAATTTAATGTGTACTGAAAAGGCATTTCAAAATATAAGTAAAAGAAATGTTTAACTACATTATTCAAAAAGTAATAGGCATAGAAGAAAATATTATATCATATATAACATATTTATAAACTGTAAGGTGTACTAAAAATAATTATTATTTTACTTGTATTTTTAGACAAAAGTACTAAATATTTAAAGTGGTTATTATGTTTATTCTTTCTTCTATCTTCCATTTTTGTCACGAACTGTTATCTCTCCAAATTCCGTCGCGACGCTTATTGCTTTATGCGACTGAATATATTAATTCTCAAAATACCTTTGCATATAAACACTTCAATAATTTTAAGAAATTTAAAAAAAGAAAATGTGAATGTCACGGCAGTTTTAGGGTTAAAATGAATTGTTTTTGAATACTATTGCATTAGGTTCGACATGACTATGAATATTTGTTAACAAAGAATCACACTTGCAATTCAGTTGTTAAGTAGTAGATAATTATTTTGAAAAGAATATTCGTTATACTGTGAACGGAAGAGGAATACCAATTTAGAACCGTACTTTAAATAACACTTAATTTTGCTCATGTCGGACGCGTGACAAAAGCAGCGCAGTATCTCTCGCCGGAAGGCATTTTAAATGCTCATGGCACAAATAGAAAAGCTGTTACAATGAAATTACCGACGAACCTTCCCGACGTTTTACTGTTACCTAGACAGTAAAAAATTCAACAACGGCATTGAAACTTATGACACACCCACAATGGCTGAAACGGAGAAGCTAATTATGAAGAAAGAATTATTCCTGGCCGGTTATCGTCCTATTTGCGTCTATCATCTAACCGATCCCAGTGTCACGATGAATTTCGCTCGAGGGCAATTTTGTGGGGAGGCTTTATTATTTTCGTCGGTGTCCATTGTGGCGATAGCACCGATAGTCGATATAAACGACATTATTACCACGATGATCGCTATCATCGTAAGATATCGCCTATAGAAATAGATAATGCACTGCGAAACAAGGCTAGTGAAGCCACGTTATGGCACCAGCAGCGAACGATACCTATGCAGGCTTACGTAATGATTATGGATGTGTGATTATGCTTTGCTTCATTGATTCAAATCAAATTGCTGAACATTCGAATTTCTATATTTTGATTGTTTCAACGGTGTATTATATTATTCAAGCTGTTATTAATTTTGAGTTTGTATAATCGTGGTCTATTGATCCGAATGACATGGACAACTTTATCATAAGACAATTAAAATGTCTCCCTTATTAGTATCGTTTTTACTTTTTGTCGGTAGAAACATATTATCAAGAAATGAAATCATTGGAATTGGTGAATTTTGTAATCACAGTTTAACGTAATTGTAAAAATAATTAAGAGCCGTGATAAGATAAATATTTGTTATGAAATCGTAGAATATTTCACTACCACGTACCGTTAAAAAAGCATATTATAAAATAAGGAATAATAAAGTACATATTTTTGATTTCACTTTATCAAACAATACAGCTTCGTTGCAAGATATAGTCCACCACGCAACATATCCTCAAAAGTTACGTTTCCACGATAAAATCCCCTTCAAGAAAGAAAAGCTATATATCAACGAAGTAGCATAAATCGATTCGAATCAATAATTTCAAACAAACGCAAAACAATCAAATTTCATAATTTTTCTATAGTTGTTGTTACCAACCGAAACCATTCCCAGCTTGAAAGATTCGAATATTCACCTATACTTTTTCTACCGAGAATTCCAAGTTTTCTTCTCATCGTACAAGCAATCCGAAATGTTGATCGGTTTACATGCTATAAACCACGCAACGATGGAACACGAACAAATCCTTCGTCGTAGGGCAGCTGTGTGGGAGCGCTGTTGCGTCGACCGGCAAGATAAACTGGCAATTTTGGAGCGGACTTTCTTTGTCGCGATATGCATCGCAGAAATTCGTATAATACAAACCGCCGCTGAAAGTTACAAGACATTTCTATGGGGAGGGCCAGTGGAAAGAGTAAGAATGGAACGCGTTTCTGCCAGGACGGAAATCACATCCATTCAATCAGGACAATGCGAAGAGGGACCCATAAAAGTCCCGGCGGTGCAATAGATCAAGGATCGAACGCGGATGGCTCGTAGATCAGGGATTTTCTTAATTTCGCGGGGCAACTGTAAAACATTGATTTAGAGAGGCAGCGAGAGCGGGACACACGCGGCTTACGCGCACGCTCCTATCGAAGGAAACGTTCGCCACGACCACGGGATGGAAGTCAAGCTACCAGCATAGAGACCTCTATTAATTCTTCGTACGGTGAAAACCTAGCGGGGTGAACAGAATCGAATCTCGGTTTGGTTGGTCGCTTCCAGACCTTGCGGTGCATTGGTGCACACGTGGTGTCTAGGAACCTGGTGTGCAGGCTTAGGCACCCCGATCGGAAATGTAGGTTACCACACACCTGACACGCGACCGTTCTGTACTCTAACCAGTTTTTTGCATTAGACGTAATTTTACGGTAGCACGGGTGTTCCGAGAATTTTTTAGGAAGGCTTAATCCTTGAGGGGGTATATATTTGTAATACTTCGGAATTTATTATTTTGAGTAGAGTTTTAAGTCAGATTCAATTGAAAATATTTGTTGTTTAAGTCGATTGTCAATTGAAATTTTGTGAGAAGTGTATGGGCCAGTGTTACTGTATTTAAGCTTAAATATACGATGTTTTTAGTTATTGTCGTTCAGACATTGGGATATAAGATAAAAAAAGTACCCCTTTTAGTTTCTATATTTTCTTTGTTTTTTAAGATTAACCTTCGGCATTTAAGTAGAGTAACTGAATATGTAAAAAATATGGCTTTCAATAGATTATTACATTTAAAATAAACTGAATATTATGTTTAGTTACTGATAGCAAAGGAGAATCTAAAATAAAGGTTGCTAACCATTTGATTTTGTAGAAAATTATTTTCACCATGTTATTATATGTGAAAAAGTCACAACTTTGTAGTTAAAAAAAAATTTTTATTTTTAGAAACTGTTTCTAAATGTTCATATTTATTTCCTCAATAATATAGAGATTATCATAATATGATTGAAATATATATATACACACACACACATATTTCATATTCGCCTTTTTTATGATTATCTGTGTTAATATTTATCACTTATTTATTCGACATAATGTCAATTTATAGTATCGCTAGCCTGTCTAAATTTATAAACTACATTGGCGTGCGTAATAATTAGAAAAGCGTAGCTATGTTCAACATGGCGTGTTTCGTGATGGAAAGTGTTTAACATCCAAGCTCGCTATAAATTACTTCCATTTCCTTACACGCACAATTTTCTAAATGGATTTTCAGCATAACCTAATGAAATGAAGGATGGTGGACGAAGTGTGGGTATTATTCCATTTGTAACCTACTTAGCATATCATTCATCAAAACGTACGATCTTATCTATCATATACTAATAGTTCTTAGTTCCCTTGGAAACAACTACTTAAATATTCTTTTATTAATATTATTCTAATCAATTTATATACATTCATATATTTACTGTACATAGTGGAAACATTTTTGAAATTTTTAAGTATTTTTTCGAATACTTTTGATTTATACTACACTGCGTAAATAAATAAACGCACAATTAAGTATGTTTTATATTTTGTGTTTAATATTCAGAATATTTGATATTATGTTTATATTTACTTCGATTGTTCCTAATTAGGACTTAAGACAGTTTTAATAATTTAAAAAGTATTATTTGTAAAGAAACAAAACGAAATAAGTTATAACGATGTTATTTTTAATTTCAAAAACCTGTACAACAGGCAACGTGCATATTTAAATATTTATACGTCTGACAGAAAATATTTTAATTTTAAAATGAACCCGTGCAATATTCGTACACGTGTCAATTAATTTGTCATGTTCGATATCATAATTTACATGCCTACCATTCATGTTTATGCTTGAATAATTCCTGAAAAATGTTATCATTCAACACAGAACTTTTCATTGAATGGAAATCAATCGTCTATACGGTATTACAATAAAAGGGGTATTTCTGTTCGAAGTGTTATTGTTTAATCAATACTTCAAAAGTAAAATGATAACCACGATGAGAAACTTTGAATTTTTGCAAGCTTCTGTGCATATGAAAGACAATTCTAATTTAAATAATTATTACTACCATTCGTAATGGAAAAAGGTAACCTAATGTAATGTGCTATTTAAATGATTCTTCTTTCTAATGATTTCCTCAGTTTTGAGACCACAATTATCGGAATAACGATTAACGAAACCATCGACTATTTAGATTATCGGAACATCGTTTAAATGAAAATTCGATTATGATAGCATTGATTGAAAATATACAATGTTTTCATCGCATTACATACAATGCATGTATTTGGGTTACTAATTGGCGTTTATAGTTCAGATACCGTTGGTTCTAATTCTACTAAAATATCACTGGAACTATAGTGTGTTTTGTTTTTATTAAAACGAACTGGAAAATAATAAAGAGATTAAAACATGGTGAAACTATAATTAAATTATTCAATGAATACGCAATTGTTAAATGAACTGTTGATTACGGGAAAAAAGCTAAAATGTGAGGTTGAGACTGCATTGAAAGTTTATACAGTAAAAAATTCAAAAAATTTTGCATTATTAAATATGAATTAATATTTCTATGTACATCAAGGGAACGAAAAAAAAGAACAGAAAGAGAAAGAGTACAGAAACAATTTTAATTTTCTGCGTATACACTCTGATGTATTGGTTGTTTTGAAAACAACTTTATAGAGATAAGTTATCTAGACAGAACATATGTGCAACGAAGTAATAACACGAAAAAGAATCTCTCAGATAATAAATTTAAAATATTGAAAAATGTAAAATTCAATTGAGCAAAATGTTTAAATTTATATTTAAATTATTTTTTTTATTTAATAATAAAAGGTGCAAACAATTTTGTAAACGGAATTGAAAAATATTTAGAAATATATGATTGTTTTAACTGTCTGTGATTTTTATGTATAAAATTGTTCTCAAATTTTAATATGATAAATCTATTCTTACATATAAAATACTTTTTCTAAGAGTTTTATCCATTTTACTAATTTCAATATCAACAAGTATCTACAATTATAAGATAACGGATGACGTATTAATTGTATAAAAGTTAACACCTAAAAATGAAACATAGAAACATCTTTTAAATTCTACATAAGTGCCAGTAATGAACATATAATTATAAAAAACTATTTTCCAAAAACGTATAATTTACAAAACATATTTAACATGAATAAATTTTAATGCTTCAAATGGAAATAAACTCTCAAAAATATCTTACACAGAGTCACAAATGGTTTGAATAACGCTCAATCCTTAAAAGAATATATCCTACATCAAGCGCAAAACAAGAAATTCAGTTCGTGGTTGCCGAAGGGTACAGTCTTGTCAATTTCCTGCTGATTTTCAAACAGTCCGAAGAATCCAGCGCAGAGCGACGAGCAGCGAGGGGAGGCAGGAGAAAATGACGAGGTTCGGACTAATTCACGAGAATGGACCACTGTGTGTGCCCACCGGAACATCCGACCAGCGAGGATAGACCATCAACCGATTGTAATCAGACCACCCTCGGCTCCCAGCAGCCCCACACCTTTCTTACCTCCATACTTTTCTTCCACGGAATACTCGGTTCGTTGTAACCGATGCTCCGGCCCAGGGACTTTCTATAGCTGTAACTCGATTTTCAACTACTCATCCTGACCCACTCGTTTCCCGTATAACCGGCCAGGGAGGTGATGAAATGAGTAAAAGATAGCGGCAGCAGACGGAACAAAGGAAACCGATTGGCAAGAAGGAAATGTTTATCGCGCCGATTTTCGGTCCTTGATTCGTTCCTCGTCAGTAAAGAAAACGAAACGCGGTCTTTTAATACCTTTCTGACCGGTGAATTTGTTTGTAAAAAATATCTTTCAACTTTAACCCTTCGCGAACGGATGTCGACATTTCGACGTGATGAAATTTTCATATTTGGAAGACTAAATCGCAAACGAATGTTTTAATTACTCGAATAGCAAGAGGTCAGCACGTAGTTTCCTTTGTTCTATTATTTAACACTAAAATTACCGAGCAGTTGACTTGTTGAAATTTCTTTATAGAAACTCCAAGAGTGCATCTATTGAAACTTTGATTGACTTGTAATTCAATTTGCGTATCGCTACATCAATTTCTTTAATTATTTCTTAGTCAAACAACTGTTACCTTTGTAATAATTGTGAAAGGAAGAAATCAGGAATGGATCGTCCATCTGGTAGTTTTAGTGTTAAGCAATTGATATATAATTTAGCTTCATCTGCTGAAGGTTTTGTATTTTCAAAGCATCTTCGTCCATAAAACGTTAATATATAATTAATTAATATATATATATAAAAAATAATTTAAATGATTTAAACTAATGAATACAATGTAAAACGATCTTATAAACATCTGCATTGCTTTCAGGCATAAATTAATGTAAGTGTAAATACAATGAAATTCATGAACAACTCGAAGCGATCAACACAAGTATACTCGTGACCGGTCAACAAAGTGTTAACATTTGCCGTACCATGAGTCTCTTCGAACCCTGAACTCATGACTATTATCTTTTTATAATTTTTGCATTGCTCAATAGTTTTAGTAACGTAACTATTAAAAGAGCCTTAAAGTAATAAAATATAAGTTCAAAATGTTTGTGTTAGCAAAGTGTAACGTGACTCCAAACACGGTCGTTTGCGAACTCGCTAAAATATACAGTACTAGAGGGATTAACACATTCGAGAACGATGACCTAGCATGTGGGTCATGCTGGTTGATCAGTCAGTCATTATTCATGGTACGATTAGTCCGTTATCGGTAGACGGCGGATATTTCTACAAAATCGAAATTTCCTAAAGTAATTTGAAGGAAAAATAATCAAGTAAAAACTGGCCTTTTCTGTTAAGACCTTTAGTAGATTGGAAAAAAAGTAACAGCATTCTGAAGTTATTATAGACATTTGTCTGCTGTACGTTCTAGGCACTCGCGTTTGTCGTGAATACATACAAAAATAATAAAATTAGAAGACCGAAATTTATAATAAAATCTAAGGGAATGTACATTACAATAATAATAATCTGAAGCACAGTTTTCCTATTTATATATTTTCCAATTTCACTTTTTTTAGTCTTATACAAATTGTTATAAGCAGATAGCGTTGAATGTCTTAACTCCTTGGCCTGTAATTTCTTTCGTAACTGCGTTAGAAAAATTTTATTATTAATAATTCCCTATAAATAAAAGCGAATTCCATGTTCCTTCTGTGCTTTCATTCGCTCTAAAGATTAACACTAAAACTACCGGACGGATTAAATTGACATACATTAGAACTTTTATTTTGCAGGTATTCGAATTATGAAGGCGTTTTTGCGAAAGATTTTTAATTAAATGTACATATTCACGCAGATACGAGACTTGGAGACCCTCGAATCTCAAAAAATGTATTGTTCTAATTTTTATAAGACTGGAAATAAGTGACTTTAATTGCTCGGTAGTTTCAGTGTTAAGATTTTGCACTAGAAAAATAACATTCAATTTCAATTCGAAGAAGCAGCATTTACATTTGCTAATTTCTATTCACATTTTTTGCCACGAATCCGGCAGGATACGGTGAGACAACGAGTTAACGCCGCAGCAAGAAGATTGGCGCGAACACGTCCTCACACGCGAAACCGATGATTGATTCCCGATGCGAACCGGATTTGCTCAAGTTTTCTGTCGAGTCGAAGAAATCGAAATGCGCTAACCAACTGAATGATCGGGTTAAGTCTCACCGCTTTGACTCGAACGACGTCAAAGGTCCCGAAACGGTGGGCGGGAAAAATGCAAATGGGGTCAACAAACCGGCGCGTTAATAGTAGAAACGGGGAATGTACCTTAAAATTGTGGAGTAAAGTGGAGCAATTAGGTATAGAGTAAACGAACCAGATTTTGCGGCGGCAAAATGCATATTCAGCGAACTCGCGGAACAACCAGGCCACTGTACTAAATCGACGGTTTTACTGCGTCTTTCCTGCTTGGCGGCGCAAATATTATTTATTGCCTTACAAGATTTCCATAACTTCACACTAAAGATTCCTATAACTCGTCGAACGGTGCAGTTTTCAATCCCTCGACTGAGTCAGCTCTGATCGTGACCATGTTTAATATGCGTGTATATATACGTGTGCGTGTGTGTACATTCAATCTTACTACCTGCACTGACGATGTTATTAAGAATAACATTGTACGTACTATGAATGCTAATGTGCAATTTATAACTTATAATATGAGCATCTGATGAAAAATTAAATTGAATTTCGATGAAACATTAATTAAATTCGTTGAACAATTACTATCTCTGACGGAAAGTATATAATCAATTAAATGTAGTGTTTGTCGTAATAATTCTTTACTTATCAAATTAAATAAATAACCGTATGCCTAATTAAGATATTTATATAACTATGAATATGTTTGAGTTGAAAGTTCAATCAAGTTACTGGAACTTTTTGATTGCAGTATGGAAGATTACATTTGGAAGCGTTTTTGTTCCATTACCGTTTGTTTTCGAAATAAAAGCAATTGGTTTTGTGATATGGTAAAACACCGATTTTCATCTTTTATAATTAATGTCTCATTGATTCATACGAGTTTTTGTTTGGAGACAAAATATCGATATCTTTCCGATTGGTGTTTATTGAATCTCTGCAGCAGCTGTATTAATTTCTCCAATTTTCACTGGATAATGTATTCCAGTTCGCAGGTCATTGCATACAGCTTCGATTACTTGTATTACCGTTTATGAAAGCCAAGTTTAATGGCCATTGTCACTTAATTTAATATCAACCTCAATCGATTAATTTTATTTACCGTTGCAACCTGTATGATCACTCTGTTGCAATATATTCGTCTGAACATCAAGCGGGTTTGAAAATCAATTTTATATTCCTCGTTCATTGTAAATTTGTTGCAACAAATATGTTGAACTGCAGTGTTTAGAAATAAATATAAATACACTTTAGAAATAAAGTAATTAAGATGCAAGTGTGCATGATTTTTCTTACCAGATTTTTTACTGTTGATAGATATAATAATCATTTGGCAAAATTTTCTACGTCATTCACAATTATGCAATTAATAATAAATTTTCAATAAGCATTTGAATAAGTTTTTAAAAGTATTTTAAATAAAGCATTGTAAAATAATTATTCACTTCTTTTAATCATTTATTTATTCCAAACAAAGAAAGCGAATAAGAATATTTTTTTTATTCGGGAAAATTTAAATTATTTAATTAAATATCAACAATTACTATTTGTAACAGAAGTAGTTTTAGTTCTTGTAGAAGTTTATTAGCAGTATAAAATGATAGTTAAGTGTAATACAGTTAAAAGTTAATTTTAGGAATCCATTATTAAACGTATTAATTTCATATTATTCGCTTCAATAATAAAAACGAAAAGATTCATTTTAATACCGTATGAATTATCACGGAAGAACGGAAGTTATTATTTTCAATTTTAGAAATAAAAATTATCATGCAAAATGAGTGCTATAACCTTTTTGCCATAATGATTCTTTCCAATTAGCGGAAAACATTAAACTTAAAATTCACTTTATACTACGATCCGAGGCTTAAATATTGCTTTTCGTGCTTTGCGTTTGCTTAACAAACTCTGCGGTTCCGTAGGGTACCGTAGGGTAACGTTTCTTAACAGTTTTATGAAAGAATACTTCAACTTGATTTTCTGCCATCATTTCGTTCCATAATACTTCTTTTATACTAATTTTACAAATTGACTCTATCTGTATTTGTTTCCTTAATTTACATAAGAAAAACAATTACGAGCCTTATCAGAATACATGGAATATTATTTAATGTGTATAGCAGAACTGGCTGAGCTAAATTACTTTCTAAATTTTAACAGGAACACCGGAAGCAAATTTACCATCGCCCATAACGTAACGACGAAGTTACATATTTAATACACAACTTATATCGGCGAATTAAAATGATCACTCGTACTTTGATTGTTAAGTTGAAAGAGTTTAAGAAATTATATATGTACACTAATTACCTTTTAAATACACGATTTTGTTTTAAATACAATTCAATCAAATGACCTATAAAAAAATCTGTTGTTATATTCAGATTTTTGCGTATAAACTGTAAGGTATAGCGAAGAATATTGATATATCGAAATTTTTAATAATTTGTTCAGGTATATATTTTTATTGCGATAGAACAATTTTATAGTTTGTTTCTTTACAGTCGATTTATAACGGCACAATTATTAAAAATAATCTCTCGCAATTCTACGACTGAAATGAAAAATTAAATGAAAGTCACTAAGCTTTCCTTTGGAACTTACTTCGAAAGTTTAATTTAGTTTGAGGCCTGTCGATAAGCTGACAGAACTTAGAGTACGTATTGAAGCGAACTCTAAGCAAAATGAAAAATTTCAAGGCTTTCACGTCATATGTTTACCCTAAAATAAATGATCAGCCTTTATTATTGTAAAAAATTGTAACTATAAAATTATGTATTACATACACAAGGAAATTGTACAATCTTTATTTTTGCAGCAATCGTCAACCCAAAAAGGGTACACGTTATAATCGTTTATGTTCAATTTAAAGAAATAAGTTTTAGAGTAATTGCAGTTCATTGTTTTATTCACACAAATATATGTACATAGATATATTGCAATTAAATACAGAGAATAGTTAATTCAAAAATTATGTTCATGTGGAAATATATTTTTCTATTGTCTCGATCATAAATTTATATATTTCATACCTATTTGACATTTTCGGAATACTTAAATTTGACTGGTTTATATAAACTTTTATAGGTCCCAGTACAATTAATTTCTGAAAGAAAAAGTATTTATATTTTTCATATATGTTCATACATATACACACAAATGTATATATTCCTAAAAAGAAATACACAAATTTCACACAAATGAATACAAAGTACAGTTTCAGTGTAATATAATTGACATTATCGCTCCACTCTTTTTATAACATGTTTCTTAACGATTTTTTGTGGCCGTCTGTTTCAGAACACTACCACATATTTGTAGGAGATCTAAGCCCGGAGATCGAGACGCAGACCTTGAGGGAAGCCTTCGCTCCCTTCGGCGAAATCTCGTAAGTCCTCTTAATCTTGCTCATTAAAGACGACTTACCGTCCTCTTCGTGGTATACGAGTGATAATATAGCGATGTAATGTGAACAGCGATCTTTCGTGCATGCAACGTTAACGAATCGTGCCGCGGTTGAGAAGTCTTTCGTGCCAGTCAAACCTTCCATTGTGTCGCATTATTGATGTAATTTATTGCGTCGACTTTATATATTACTTCGAAGTGATGAAATACCAGTAAATATTACCTCGCGACGTACATTCTCACGTACAGAACACCTTTACTTTATTATTAACTGGAAAATGAAGCACTAATAAAGTGTTCCCATTTTTTTTGCTTTCTTATTTTACTACTGAATACTTCCTTTTATATATGCATCGAAATTTAAAGTGTAAAAATGAAATGTATGCATATAAAAATATTACGCAATACATAATATTATATATATGTGCAGCAGTAATAAATTTCTAAAAACTTCTCGTCTATACAATATTAACGAATGTTCATTCTGAAGAATATATTACAAATTTATTTTCCATATTTCTGATCAATTTTCTATGATATAAATAAAAAAGGTAGAATGTTCAACACTTGGGATGAAAATATAAATGCACTTCAACTGTTGTCAAATAAATCAACCCTTTTTTTTATAAAATAATTGTATAACAAAATGTAAGAACATCTTGTGTATACGGAAACCTAGTTTAAATGATTGTATACGTTTTACCACCATTTACTGTTGAAAGTAATAGGAGTTGCAGTTGTAGTAAATTGACCTAGTTTGGTAAAAAGGAGTCACTCTAGAGGAGAGATCTGAATATTTCGTTTTATTAACCGCACAGATTTTGCAGGTTTATTGCACCTTTAACGAGACTAACCAGTCTCTCACGTCGCGATCTTTTACGAGTGCCTCATCATTCGGCGTTCCACGATGCACCGACGCGAAGTATAATAATGTTTATCTTTCCATGATCTATGATCCACCTAACTTACAAACCGGAGATACCTTGCTCCCTATTCCACTTACGGGTCGATAGATGCACAACGATAATATTCTGAGCGTCGATTGCTTTCAAAGTCGGTCATCGTACTCACGAGATGAATTTATGCAAGTATTATATCTTGATGGATCCTATCAATAAGTCAATAATCTGTGTCAATTTATATTATAGGAAAACTTCATTTGCTAGTTACAATATGAACAGTGATTAGATATACGCGTAAAAAAAAATAGCAGTTCGTGTAAGTTTTACACTGCAAAATTAATGCAAACTTTTAGTAACCTTTTGAAGTAAAATATATTTTTTGAAATAACAAAGTTACGGAAAGTTGAAACCTTTAAGAGTCTTTCAGGATTATAATATTCAGAGTGATGGAAATTAAAAATTTTTGGTCATCGTATGTGATCATAAGTGGCCATATAAAATGTAGTGAAATGTTTATAGAATATAAAAAATTACTAAAATTTAAATATTACCATCGAGTCAACTCGAACGCAATAGAGGTTAGGGAAATTAAAGTGGGCGTTATATCGCTACATTTTTTTTAGCGCGCTGCGTATTATGCATCGAATTTTTTGCTATAAAAATTCACGTAGCTTTATAAAAAGTGTACTTTAACATATACTAAATATCAAATGAATCTGGCTTTTAGTTTTCAGAAAAAAAGACTCATAAAAATGTACCACTTTTCATACAGATATAATTAAAAGGATCTCCTATTTAAATCATACACTGCCAGCTCGAGTTGAAAGTTTAACTCCTCGTATTTCTAACTGAGATGCATTTATTCTGTACAGTGTTACTACTCAAAATAGATATTTTTCAAATATTTAATGGATATTATTATACTTAATAGTTACTTCCTATTCAATACAGTATACATTCTTATTACCTAGATATTTTCCTTCTAAATTACTGCTTAGACACTACTGCCATTCACTCTAACATCAAGTGCATGTAAATTTTATATCTTAAAATTACTGTAAACTGTGGGGAATGATAGACGCAAAACCTTTGTTATCGATAATCTTTCAAGTATATATTGAAATTTTTAAAAACTAGAAGAATTGAACTAGTACAATATGCGTTCACCGTCACTATGGTTGATCTAGTTTTACTTTACAGCAAATTTCTTATAAATCAAACATTCTTTTTTAATCCTCTATACTTTAATTTATTTCTCAAAACATTATCACAGCACTGTAATTATCGAAGTAACTATTCGATAGTTCACACGTGGAACGCAATAATATACCAATTTACAGGCATTAGCGGAGCATTAGCAGAGCAAGCAAACACATTAGCAGAACCTTCATTAAATTGGTTGTCCCGGTGTTAAGGTTAGATCAAAGTAATACCAATAGAACGGGGTTACGTTGTTTTTCTAATGGGTCGTTAGTGTGAAATCAAGATACGATTTCATTATCTTTTACGATGTCCCTAACGGCGCGAACTCGATTTCGCGAAAGGATTAATTCATCGAAAGGAGAACGTGTTCGCGTTGCGGAAGTTCTGTAAAATTCCCGGGAACAGTGAAATTGGAAGACTATAGAGCTTTAAATGCATTACCGTTTAATGGGAAATAAAAAGTTCTTCGTTTATGCGCTCTAACGAACGCGATTCGAATCATTGATCTAGTATCGGTTATGCCCCCGGTATCTGATACTGCCGGACGAAAAACCGACTCGTGTTCAACCGGGAATCACCATATTTAAAGCCGGCGCGTTTGCTTCGCAACGGCGTCGATGTCACGCGCATATTTGATTTGTCATTGCAATGTGAAATATGTTTCTCCCCACCTGTCACCCCCTCTTTTTTTGCTGGCACGCACGCGCGTCGTTTAAGTATTCATCACGCTTTCATTCGTAAAATCACATTTGCCGAAGTGTGTATTTTGTTATCGGGCTCGTACGGAATATCATATTTCACCGCGACATGGAATTCCAAGCTGGAATCACGAATAATATTTACCGATCCCTGATATTTTGATTTTGAAATAACAGCCGCTTACCGTTCACAACGGTTGTTTTTTCGTCTCCAAATGGAAAATATGTTAATCGCGGGAAACGAGTAAAACGTTTTGTCCATGTTTCTTTGAAATACTGTATGGTAAGATTTGTTTAGATACGTTGAAATTTTGACTTGCTAGACTTTTATAGGCAAAATGTTTGGAACATATAAGTGTATCGGAATTTACGGTGCATCTCGAAATGAAGTATTCACCGTGCGAAATCTATTAACGGACGTAGATTAAAATTTCGTCGTGCAAGGCTACATTTTCGAGGAAATTGATTTAAAAGATTCGTCAAGCACGCGTCAAATTGAATACAGTTTGATTAACGTGTTTGCTCGTTTCGGGTTGTTTCTACTTAATGAATATAGATGTTAATAGCGTTATGACGTTCTTCTCCCTTTCAGAATGATTTCATGTGTAGCAATGATTTAATGTGTAACGAGATGTCTACAAAAAATATTGGTCTTCCGAAGTATTCTTTTCTATTTTTCTAAGAAATTTATGGACAATATTCCCTATGTTCCGTTAAACTTTATTCAGTTGCATATTGTCCATTTCATTCGACGAATTGCCACTGTTATTCGATGAATTTATTTATCTTCTATATTCGTTCACGTATTACAATACAGACACTGCACTGAACAGAATAAAAATATTTTTGGCCGACACAGTACATAATTTTTCTGAAATTTATGCATTCAATATTTTACTGTATCCGAAACCAGTAATGCTTGTTCACATGTTTTCCAATGTAGAAATGAGAATTAATTAAATCTTTTTGAGTACACGACATTTTTCCGTGTAGCTTTTAATAAATATTCATTCGAATATTTCTGCCATGCGTGAAAGAATGCACTACTTTACCTACCATACAACATGCATATAAACAGAGTAGACCCTTATCGTTATGATATTCCTATCAGAATCAAATCAATAAAAATACTTCTCTTTTATGGGAACTACTGTTTATTGAACAGTGCACTATATAAGCATTTTGTTACAAACTATATGTTTACACACGATTCAGTATAAACAGAACATTGTGATTGATGAAATGGAATTTTATTATTACCGCGCGAAAATACACATTGTTGACTATAATAAATACATGCTGACTATCTAATTCCTAATCTTCTCTGGATTCATAAATTCTTCACTGTTGGTAAACAAATGACCATTTTGTCTCATAATATAGTTCCTACTATTCGCATATTTTAATAAGATATCTTGCATTAAGTTTTATGCACAACTGCTGCTAACTGTAGACGTTAAACTTTCCTGCGAATATATGTATACAAATAATCTAATGAGTAGACATACTCTATATATATATATATATAATACTTTTGTGGATCAGTATGAATACAACAATGGCTACTATGTTGGATCAAAATATCCCAGCATTCGTTACCGGAGGGTTAATGTAAATCTTCTCAACCAGAAAAACAGAAAATCTCCAAACACCATAACATTTTATCAAAACAAACATTCTCTCAGATATACGGAAGGGTTGCAAAAATGAATTCACACGGGCCGAATAAAACGTTCCCTGTTACCTGTACATCACGCAAATCCGACGGACCGGCAAAATAATAAGAGTAGCTCTAAGAGGATTAAAAGCACTAATCTCGAATAATGCGAGCGGGCACGCCGAATATACACGTATATCGTGAAATAGGACTTTTACGTATGTATCCGTCAAACGCAGACACGGGAGGGTTAAAAAAACAGAAAGTTCATTCGAAGCCTCATATTTTCTAGCATTCTTACTCCTTTGCACTTTATCATCTTTCGATCATCTTTTGATTTGACGCAATAAAACTATAAAATTCGATATTTAATGTTGAACTTCGTATAATACATCAGTATGTGAAATATCGGAATAAAATAACTTTGTTCTAGTGAGAAACTTTCTAGTGAGAAATGTTATTTAACCCTTTGCACTTTAAAGGTGCCTCTCAGTTGCCACTCGATTGCAATACCAAAATTGTAAAATTTCATATTTAATATTAAGTATTGAGCAATGCGTCAATACCTGAAATGTGGAAATAAAATACTCTAACCGGTTAACTCCCGAACTACCGAGAATTTAATACGATTTATATGTAATCTCTATAAAAATTCAAACAATAGATTATTTTCAGTTTCTTCAGGCATTCATTATAATATTCATGCGAAACTATTTATTTCCAAAGTCATTTCGAATATTCAATGCTTCGACGATATCAATAATTGCGATAGAGAGAAACCGAAACTGGTCATTTTGACCGGTAGTTCCAGTGTCAAACGAACAAACTACTGCCAAAAGCTGTATAAACTCGGCTGCGTCGAAAGAGACCCGCAAAACGTAGCAGGGTTAATCCCCGGAATCCCCGCGTGTAACCAGAAAAGCATTCGTTTGACAGGAAAATTCCGGAGAGCGACGAGTTCTAAGATCGTGAACTTTCAATCTAAAATCCGAACTTAGCGTGACATTCGTGTTCGACGGCAAAACAGCTGGAAGGTACGTACAGTTCGCATCGCTTGGTACAAGTAGACGGCAGAAAAATGGGACCCTCCGGAAAAATCGATTCAAACTCGCTTCACGTGTACCTAAGCCGCGCTTTAAAAAGCTAGTGAAAAATTGCCAACGGTTTTCCTCTTTTATTTTGTTTCCCGGCCCCTCGCGTCCCCCGCGACCCGCCAGCGCGCTCCACTATCTATGCACCTTCCAGTCCGAGTTCCTTTTTCTCCGCGCCCCCGACCGCGTTCTTCGTTTGACCGGCGCACACCCTCCCACAAACGCTTTTCTTGCCGCGCTTGGTATGTGCCGAACGCTTCGGGTTAATTGTATGCCCCTCGAGCGACCACTTTCGTCCGACAGTCGATTCAAGAGAAATATCGACGTACAGTTTTCGAAGAATCGGAAGATTTTTAAGATTTACAGCGCTCGATTCACGGACGTGGCCGAAATTGATTCCCCGAACGCGGCAAATTGCGAGGGAAACAATTATTGCGACTTACGGCGCGATGAGAAGAGGTAGATGAGCGAAGTAATCTTGAAACGGATCAACTAAATATATGAAGTATGGAATTAATTTATGTGAATGGTGTTCTAATCTGATTGTAATATGCCTGCCGCTCTTCTGCATCCGTTTGCGCCCTATCTATATTTTCTAATCTTTTTTGACACTCCTATATATATATATATAATTTTAACATATTTATTATTTATTTATTGTCGTTATATCTATCTATCTATCTATTTATTCCCGTTATATTTATTTATTTTTATATCTCTTCGTATTTTGTTGTATTTTATTTTATTTTATCTTATATGGCGAAGGTCCGGGAACCTCTATGAGTGAAGCTATTATATATGGTAGTTACGCCTGCTTTGCAACATTCCATTTACTTCAAATGCAACTATAGCTTACATATGTACAGAACTCTTTCTCCTATTTTCATATTTTCAATTTTTCACAAATATTAATATGTAAAATTTCACTTAAACAATTCCAGAACACCCGAAGCTGACAGTAAAACATCAAAACCAAATTTTACTCCTGCAATGATTAAGTAATACTATTAGAAACATAATTATCTTCATACATTCTGATCCTTATATATTCAGTTATCAAGTACAAAATAATATTCAAAGTTACTAATCTAAATGGTAATATTTCATCAGTCACACCAAATTCGTTATTCAACTAGACCACGCTAAAGCATTAAAAAAGAAGAAATAATATTACACAGAATACTGCATCAATATTATACAAGAAACAAACATCTGTTTCAAATAATCGTTTCGTTCCCAATTATCCATTCCACCAACACTACAATAAATTTGATCAAATATCCCATTGCCAATCAATACCATCACTCCTGTCCGCACGATAAAAAGAATTTTCTGTGGCACAGCAGTATAACCGTAGTAACTCGGTAGGACTGCTTAACAGGTAAAGTTACGAGGAAGGCGTGCAGTTAAACCGTGTTTCAATTAACACGTACGGCCATTAGGTAGGGGGAGTGGAAGGCCATAGAAGCGACTCCGAACGTGAGCTCGATACTTCCTGCGGGCCGTGTATTTTGGAGAATCCGGTACAACGTTAGGCCGTTAATATCGCAGCTTGATCTCAACCGGAGAACCAAAGCTCGCTTTCAGGTTTAAATGGCGACTAAGTAATCTCCACGCTCGCTTCTCCCTCGCTCTTCACCCTTAACCACTCTTCACCATTACGCGCTGCAACTAATACGTGTAACTCTACCCTATGGTTACTACCACCACCGCAGACCGATGCATAGACAAATACTAAAACCGGTTCTCTCCAGCGTATTCCAGGTACCGCCTCGGCCCACTCTCATTCTTTCCACGTATTTCTCTCACTTTCAGTGAAAAATGACGTTTCGCGAATTATGACTTACGATGCCGATTCCGTCACGTTTTTGACGCGGTCGACCCATTTGCACCGTGCGCTAAATGGTGTAGTATTATTGGAATTTATGTACATACACAGCTGTACGATTCTGTACGAGATGTATATTAATGTTTGACGTGAAGTATGTAAAGAAATAACGTTTTATCGCGGTCCTTTTGTTGAATTGCGGTAAACCTTTCTACTTACTTATTTGAATAAAAGTTAGTAATTGTATTAACGAGTGACTAGTTTATCATATTTGTTGATATATTTATATTGAGGCGTGTTTTTATGTTTCATCATAGATCGTAATAATAACAGAGCAATGCTTGCGAAAATGACGATGGAGATAAATTGTGGATAAATGTTTGTAAATAATTTAACGAATAAATTAATTATTAATGTTGATTTATTTTAATATAAGTTGGTTCTGTACCACTAGTTCTGTACACACCGGCGTGAACGTGTCAAAGATGGAAGATTGAAGATACATCTATTAATTTAAAAGGTTATTATTAAGTACATCGATTTTCAGAAGTCTCGACTACACAGTTTCATAAAAAATTAACGAAATTATGGATTAATCCTTGCGCGATGGATATCGGACTTTTCAGACTCAGAATAGTTTATAAATAAAGTTTCAAAATATTATTAATACGAAGATCAATATTCTGAAGTAGAACATATGTCACTTAAAGTTGTCTGTAGGGAAAAATACATAAATTTACAAGAGATAAAATTCTCGTCGATTGAGTCGAAGTGAAAAACAATTTAAAATTTCATCATGTTCCCGTCAAATGTTATTAGTAAAGTAAATCAGTCGATTATAATAGCGAAGAAAATCGCACAATAGTAAATGAGTTTTAACACGATTAAAATTCTTCAATATTTAACACCAGAACTATCGTACCAGTCACAATGACTGATTTCGATTCTTTTATTTCGCAACTATTGATATCCTCAAAGCATTGAATATTTGAAATGGTTTTGAAAATAAATAGTTTCACTTGAATGCTGAAGAAACTGAAAATAATTTATTGTTAGAATTTTTATAGGGATTACATAGTTATTGTATTAAATTCTGGGTAGTTCTAGAGTTAAAATAGCACATTTTATCTTATGGACTTGAAAATAGTATTCAAGTAAATGTGTAGGTACAAAAATATTCAGTTGCCACTAGATGTGTAGCTAGCGTGTACTTCACACGCAGGTAGTTTACTTGCTACTCACTTGCGAAATAACTCGTGGCTATTAAACACGTTCAATGTAATCAATAGGGGTAGTAAACTCACCAGTGAGCAACCGAAGCGGGTCGGAGTTGAAGAGCCGGCTACTTTATTCGCTACTCGTCGACAAGTTTACTCTTTAGCTATTAACACGTTCAAGCCGGCGTGACGCACCGATACGTCGCCCCTGGATGCTTCCATCTAACGGTAAATAATAATATAAATAATAAGTAATATAGAATATCGGTTTGCGCCATTATTCCATCATTTTCTATAAAAAAGGACACACATATTTAATAGGCGGAAAGCTGAGGAACTGCTAACTTAAGTGTTAATACTGACAGTGTTCAAATATTAATCATAATTAGACTGGATATGTTCATTCATTGATAGTGCAAGGAAATTTTACAAAATGTAAAGTAATACAAGTTTGAACAAGGTTCAGTGATGTTTTTTGTTTACATGCAGTTCAGAATGTAAGTTAATATATTTGTATAATTTTTCTTATCTTTGTCAGGAATGTTTCAAAAAAGTTTAATCGGGTTTAACAAAAATGGAATACTTCAAATTACTGTCACAAGTTTGAGAAAATAGAAAACCAGTAACAAAATAATGAAATATAAATATAAATTATGGTATTTTCCAGAATATACAAACTCCGAATTTATTAACACTAAAACTATCAGAGGGGTCAAAATGATCTATTTTTCATGTCGTATTTTTGCAATGATTAAAAAGGTGACAGACGTTTCTCTGAGAAATTATTACAGAAATTGATTTAATAACACGCAAACGGTATTTTCAGGGTTAAAAATCAAATTTGAACTGATTTTCCTACTACATTGTAAGTAGTGTAACTCAACACAATTCAGCCATGCCATTCATATATTAATCTTCCCATCTATTTTAACAATGCTTCATAACTATAAAGGCCATTAGCAAGAACAGAAAAGTTGGTTTTTCTGTATTAAGGGAATAAAAATGATAATAAACCCAAATAAGTACAAATAACATTAGTATCTTACTTTCATGCTAGCGAAGTCATTATACAATAAAATAAAATGGTCTGCTTACTGCAAGTTTCTTCGTATATATCTGCAAAAATGCAAAATTATAAAAACGTATACAAATCTGTCTAAATATCAAACTTTATATTACAATCACACACTTTTTTTCAATAGTACGACTGTTAAACTTGTCTTCTTCTACTTTTGAAAAATCCCGTCAATGGCTCGCAGATTAAAGTGATTCGTGTAATTTCCTCAACAGTATACCGCTACATAATACAACTGGATTCGCAGAAAGGAAAATGTTAAGTGGATATCGTGATGCTCAATGGAAGTATCGCGTAACGAGCAGTGGCCGACGTGTTCCTGAGTGGTTCGGAACACACGGTCCTAACCAAGATTTTGCTATTAATATTTAACTGCACTGGAAAGATTAAAAAGTTTCAGGAATTTTAATATAGCTTCTCTCAAGGGAGTCGTTTTCATGCGGTGACCGCTGCCAGACGCATATAGCCGAGTTTTCCCGAGGTACTACTGACAAATGTATGCGTGCATGTTTCACGCATACATCGTTCGCGAGTTAGGTGAGCATCGGCGCGCATTTTTATGTACAGTGTGTTCGCTAAATTTTTCCACGACCATCCGGGGAGTGATTCTCCGTAACAAATAGAAATTGAATGGAATAAATCGCTTTCATTCTCTAACTGTTCGATAATCATGTATTAACTGTAATTTCGTGCATTTTTTCTTCTTTAAACACTTCTGTTAAATCGACTGTATAAAATATTTTTTTAAACCTGGCGCGGAATTAGTGGTAGTCATAGCTGGACTGTGAACATTTACGTGAATTTAAATTTTTACGATTAGTTGGAATTTCTTATAGTTTTTGTGGCACTTCGGCGAAGATAAAAGTGTAATGAAATTTTATTCGATATTTTACTACTCCGAGCTTTAGACCGTCAAAAATCTATTTATCAAATTTGCAGCGGAGTTGTAGATAATTGGAAAGTACATTGATTGGTGAGTTGTAAAGGGAAAGATATTTTATTGCAGGATTCTTTAATCGTAATTTAATTGCAATTTATGGTGTTGTAAAATGAATAAGCAGAAATAAAGGTAATAAAGTATTATGTTTGTAATATACAAGATATTGTACGCGATCATTACTATTTATTTACTATTATTATTGTATCATTATCATTTACACACCATTTATAACACAATTCTAGAAGAATTATTATTTAAATAAACAATAATATATGAAAAGAATTACTGAAAGATGCAATCCAATGACGACTTAACTTGCCTCGTAATAACGTGCACTCGTAATGAAGATTTCAAACAAAATTTGAAAAATACAAATATTATTCAGTTCTTTCGAAACAAATGAAAAACTAATTGTATATTATCAATCATTATGCTTCAAAGAAAACCTATACATAAAATTAGCATCAAAGTCTTTTCTTTTTACAGTAAATTATTAACAACAAACCAGATTTAACAACTGTAACTGAAGAAGAAATCATACAGCAAGGAGTTAACACTAGAACTGTCACATCTCTCAAAATAACAGACTTCAGTTTTCTTATTTCAAAATTATCAACATCTTACAAGTAATATCCGAAATAATCTGAAAAATAGATAGTTTCACTTCAGTAATTATTGAATTATATTATAATATAATCAATACACGAAGAAGTCGAAAAAAATCTATTCTTACAGCTTTTAGAAAGATTACACAATAATCACGTTAAACGTTCGATAGTTCCAGCGTTAACTGGCCATACCACTCACCAAATTAGCAAATATCAAAAACATCTCGCTTCCAGCAACTCGATTTCCATCAAACTGCTTCGTCGTTAGCAAAAAAAATGCTCGCGCGCCGGCTCGAGTAATATCTTTACTCTTCGATCGATTTCTAGATACGAGAAATAACACGACAGTAACGTGGAGGATGCTCTTCAAAATCGCTTCGATTACGGCTCCTATTTCTTGCCAGGCATAAAGGGGTACGAAGTGGTGGCGTAACATCGAAGATAAAAAAACGCGACTGCTTCACTTTACAGATCGTCGCCGTTGCGACGAAGGCGTGTAAAGAGGCGGCGGCGTAGGGTGGAGGGGATGGTTGAGAACGAAGAAGCAAGGGTGGTTGGAAAAGTTGACAGCCTCTGAAAGTTTCGACACCTTTAGGGAAAGCGACGGCTCTATTAGTTTGCAAACGACCGTACTTCTGCTCGAGATCTTTATCCGTAAAAGTACGCGTACAACTTCTGCGTGTTATCGACTAGATAGAGCCGAGGAATAGACTGCTTCAATTGTAATGTCCGGACATAATAATTTAGCTTTCACCGTCTCCAGGGGGGACGGTTATTCTTTTTCTTCTTTCTCTAATTCCGTCGGTGCAATTGATGAGCAGCGCCCGGACAGTTTCGTGTCGCTCGTAGCTTTTTAATTGCATCGATACAACTTGAACTTTCTCAATTCGAACTTAAAAGTCCGGGCGATCGTATATACCGCCGCCGCCTTTGTTGCGATAGACTCCAGTCACCGTGAAAAGAAAAATTATATCGGGGAGAATTTTTGCCCGCAATTGTTTCATGTTGACCCGATGAGCAAGGACATCGATGTCTGAGTATTTATTTGTTCGAGTAATATACGTTTATGTTTTGTGTCGAATATAGGATTTGTTACAATTAAATGAACAATATTCATTTGAGACGAGTTTCAGTTTGTTAGGACCGTTTTTAACATCGGGTGTCTATGTATTAAATGGAATTAACAATGGCAGTAGTGTCTTTTAGAGAAATTAATAAAGTACAAAAACTTTATTGTTTCGGTTTATAACTTTCCTGTGGTAGTTCGATGGATGTTCTTTATATTTTAATTAAAGCTGCAATAAATATATTTGCAGTGACTATACAAATCATTTATAGCCAACGTGGGTGGTCGTTAACAAAAATTGATATCGTACGTACTAAATTTCAGTTAGTTTCTAAACTTCCTCGAATTTCTGTCAGAGTCCGACGGCCTCGAGTTTTTACGTTTGCCAGTACACATGTCAGGTTCTATACTAGAAGCAAACCCTAAAGTGGACGAAGGATCAAAGCAAAATCCGGCGAAATAGCTTACCTCGCCGGATATCGAGTTTCAAGGGTGGAAGAGAATTATTACTTACTGATCTTTCGTTGGTTGCGTGCTTACTTATCCTCTTATTGGCTATCCCGAAGCATTTTAGTATTTCTTGTACCGACCAAACTGTTATTTACTTACTGACATATGTTATTTCATTCTACGAACCTGGAACACCAAGTATAACTTATTATAACTAGTGTGCTTGTTGAAAGGTTTTCAAGAAATAAATGATTTGATTCAAATAATTCGGGGTGTAGGAATGAATTTAATTATATAAAATTATTATACTTATTAAATTATATATTATACTGAAGGTTTCGTAGTCACCAGTGACTGAAAACTTTCATAGTGTCGTAGATCACGGTACCTAAGTTTTTAATTGAATTTGTACAACCTTATGCAGGTACATCTTAGCTTCAAATATTTAGTATTCATTAAGTGGTTTCCCGTAATCAAATATCTAATATAAAGAATAAACGTAGCGATAGATATACATAATGCATTTGCAAAAATTTATATAATGCAATCCTGACACATATTCACAAAAATATTATCATAAAACGTATAATACATCACAGAATATTTCAATTAAAAGTTTTCGAATTAAAAATACTGTTAATATTTTCATATAAATTCCAAAGTCAGTATGTTAGTTAGATTCAACGAGGTCTCAGCATAACGAAATGAAAGAATCACAACGGGTGATCAGTATTTTGCCAGATTACCAGCAGATGCAGTAGCGTTTACGCGAGTAAATACAGACCAGCACGGATCCACACAAATCTGTATACTGAAGAGCGTTGTGAATGTGCGGTCGCTTGATTTATATCCCCTTAAGATTATCACTCCTTCCGTTAGCAGAACCTATCCCCTCGTCTTCGCTCGCTACCCTGCTCCTAGAGCGTCTGCTACTTCTCTAAGTGGTTTGCGACTTCCTGCCACGGTCTACGAAGTGAATCTAAAGTCTAGAGTTCTCACTACAGCGGTTGAAATCTATAGATCAGCTACAGTCACTGAGTCGTCCGCGGTGAAATATACTTCACTATACGGACGTTTCATCTGTAAAAAGCTCCAACACGAATCCTCTAATTCTGTACCATTCGCTTGGCTTTGCTATAACCTCTGGTAACTTGAATGTAACAATTTGATATATTAACGCTGGAACTACCGAACAGTAAAATTAACTGTTTTGTATTCTCTTACATGACTTACAAAAATACATTCATTGAATTAAATATTTGTCTGTTTAAACTGAACGCGGCAAAAATAAGTGCATAAGGTTTCGAAATATATTTTCGCCACCTCAGAAAAAATCATGCAAATATTAAACCAATGTTCACGCAAACTAAATATGAACATGTTTCCTTCATTCACTTTGCTGAAGTGGTTAGTAAAAATGATTTGTATCATGGTTTCGTCGCATACTGGCTAGATGTAGATTGTCGAATCAGTTTAAACCTTCCCAGAGAGCGATAAATTTTATTACACGAGGGAGCAACATAATTTTGGAGAATTTACAATATCGCAATGCAGAAATAGGAGGATTGTAAATGAGAGTCATGAAATGTCTCCATAAACAAACAGTGTGTACCTATGTCTCGGAAAGGGAGCGTTTCCGTATTCATGTTTATACGAGTTTTCTTCATCCTTGAGATGAGTAGAATAAGCTCTTGATGTTTGTGCACCTACGTATGTGTGCTAGAGCTTGCACAAATTTCTCCCTAGCATTGTTTATTTTATCTCTCTAAATATAGCATAATCTTGTTAATGATCTAAAAGCACGTACAGTTCACGGAAACAAAGAAGATGTAGTGTTTTTAAACATTTTTGTACAATTAATTTTTTTAGTTCATAACAATTAACTTTCTGTTTCAGTTTCTAACAATTAACCTGTTTTCAGTCCTCTTTAATCATTTTAATCTTTAACTCAATTTGCTGAGATATTTCTGTCCATTAATATATTTTCTTCATTCTAGAATGTACGTTAAACTACTTCAGTTTAATCTCATTTTCACGAAATATATGATAGCATTACAATGGAAATTACACTACGTCAAACTACAAACTACAGGATAAGGTTTTTTACATTTTCCCTATAACAACAGTGTCTGTCAATTAGAAAACCACGAATAATGCAATCATTTATTCACATTTCTATCACATCCCTCCACTCAAACAAACGATTCCAAACTCTTCGACGATGCACATTAACCATCCAACTCACATCATCCACAAAACCCACCAAAACCCACAAAAATTGATTAGAACACTATTTACTCGAACGATAACCAACTTTCCAAATCCGTTGCATCTGAGCACAACCGAACCCGACCGATCAAACCATCCAATTCATCGCGTGGACAATAAGTGGCCGATAAGAAAAAAAGAAGTTTATTCAAATGACGACGGGAGCTTTGTCCGCGCGCACGGAAGTCGGGAGAAACGGGTAATTTCATTTTTCCCGTAACGTTCATAGAACTGGCAACGCGGTACTGGCGCGCCTGGTAATAGAAGGCGGTCGTAGAGGGTGATACTCCGTGAAATGATTCAAGGAAGTTGCCGAATAATGTGCCTCGCTGGTTCGGCGGTAGGCACTTAAAATCCGGAGACTGGAGTCTTTTGCCTCCATCCCAACGTCCGGGGGAATCCCTCCAGATCCCCTGTGCCGGGGTTATAGTAGTAATAGTAGCCGGTCGCCAGCGCCCGAATCTACCGAACGAGCGGTGCACTCGGACTTGAGACGTTGTCAGGGTTTAAATCTTACCTCTCTTGCCTTCCAGCTCCCCTGGATCCACCGCTGGCTGCCACCCTCTCGTCGTTGCTGCCCGAGTTTGGTACGACCGACCGCCACCCTACCGCTCTCGCCCCTCGTTGCTCTTTGCTTCCACCTCTACCCCTCGGCCACCTCTCGACAAACTGACCCCGTAAACTTAGCCTCACCCCGACCGTCTCTCCTCTGTTCACGCTCCCGCCGCGTCTCCCCCATCCCCCGTACTCCGGGACCGGCCTTCTTACTCTCGGGAAACCGTCTGAGCCACGACCATCGTTTTCGTTCCTCAACAAATAGTCAAAGAGAATTCGGTCCAACGAAGCGGCGACATAGTTATAACCGCTTTTAACGTACCTATCCACCGCATTCGTAATTGTACCAGTCTCGTACGGGAGACTTCGTCTATGGATTAGGTTCTCGTGACCGAGAACGCCGTTGTTGGACACTGGATGAGCAATATATAATTGTTCGGCGAAGTTTATTTTCGAATGGGATTAGGTAGTTGGTTTATTATTAAGGCAGGTATGGCGAGAATTATGGAAAATCTGCGAGATAAATGTGAATGGTGTTTATTTCTTTGAAAGCACGATCGGTTACTTGTTTTATTGTTAATATTCAACTGTTAGGATAGACATAGTTTTCTAATGGAAATTAGTATTTCTTTTTCTTCTTGCATATGAATAATATTGAAGGTACCTTTGCGAACGTGGTTGTTGAGGAAATCATAAGGCAAAGGGTAAAAAGGGTTAAGGACTATTATTATAGTTGAGATCATTACTATTGCGATTACTATTACGATTACCATTACTACTATAAGAATGTGACAGTTTTTGTAGTTGAAATTTACTTTTTTTAAAAATCGGGTATGAATTTTCGTCTAATTAAGACACTACTGTGAATGTCAGTTCTATATTGTGTCGGATCATTACGAATTACTTCTACTTATACTGGTCTTCATAAATGTTTACAGTTGTATGATACCATTATTTGATCAATTCCATGCGATGTGATGATAAGGAAACACAGAAATAATCGAAAAATAATTAATAAAATATTACTAAATAATACAACACGCAGTATAATAATATAATAACACAATAATATATAATAGTACAATACTGAGAACATTTTTTTCCAAATTTTTTACACAGCTTTTAGAGACTATTAAAAAAACTCATACATGTATTCTCAACATAAATATCTCCAAAACAATAAATCATATATAAATCACCCAAAACCCTGGTTCCCTTTACTAGTATTCGAAATTCACCGCAGCAAAACTTCCAAATTACTCTTCGACCGTCCGATTCAAAGTAATTCCATTTTTTCAGATCGTAACGCAGTGAAACCCCTTTTACCGAGGACCGCGGCCGCGCATAATGAATCATAAACAAATAAAAACCCGTGGTGGGGGGGGACAAACTTTTCGGTCGGCCGAATGGAAAATAATTTCTTCCCTTTGTTTGCGACGCACAATACACAGCAGTGATAATAATGAAATCGGTTTTCTGTAAACGTTTTCCAAGAGTTGGTAAAGAGAATATTGACGGGAGGAGTATGAGTGGAAGGCGTGTAATGGCTCGACTCTTCCAGTCGGAAGTTTTCAGGTTGTTTGACGGAGGGGGTTGGGGTTGGGGGAGGAAGCGAGCGAGGCGGTGTGGGGGAGGGGTGAACTGGCCGAGTATGTCTGAGGTAGGGTTTGGTAGGTAGGTCAACGAGTATGAAATTTCAATGAGGCAGCTACTCTCCGTCACCACGGAAGAATCCCCCGGCGCGCGTATAGTCCACGGGGACTGAAATTATGCTTAGAGTCTGAAATATCGAGCGACCGTGGAAGGATGAAGGGGGCAGAGAGGGAGGGGAGAGGGCAGCGAGAGTAAAAGATAGAAACACCGGCGGTACTAAAAGAAAAACGGGGACGGAAAAATCCGGTAAGAGGCCGCATCTTGCATTCTCTTTGTAAACCTTGCTAAGGATCTCCAGCCACTCCTTGCCCCGGCGCGGATAGAGAGAAGAAAATAGGACCGGAAAACATCCAAAAACAGCCCACGTACGAGTACCGCTTTGAAGCTCAATATCTTGTTTGCCAGAAGTTGAACCCCAGTGAAATCAATGTTACACGCGAGTCTTGTCCCGGGGCTTTTAGTTTTCTTAGCGTTCGGTGCCCGCTTAATTCGATTTCTATTCAGATGACCCGGTCGGACGGGCGAAAATTGAATCGGTTCTTTTTTAATAACGCTTCACGCGTTTCGTTCGCCGTGTTGTAGTTTGTATGGGAAGTGCGGCATTTTACGAGAAATCGATTATAGTAGTTGTGTAGGAGGGAATTGAATTTTAGTTTTATTTCATAGTAAAAACTGGGAACAAAGTTTTGTTATATGTTGTTTCGTTTTCAAGGTAATAATGAAAGTTTTTTTAATATTCTATCCCCTAAGAAACAATTTTATTAGTTAATCAATTAGCTACTGTTGACGAGAGCGCTTGTCATTAATAGACACTTTTCAAAGAGGTCACAACAGCTGCATGGTTAAATACATATTCACTGAACAAAGGAAATATAGCAACTTGGCCACGATAGTGATTGAAATGTTTGACACGTCATTCCTTGGTAAACTAAATGGAGCGGTTCATCGACCATTTAATTGCACTTTTGACCCCCTTGCTTGTCTATACCCTTCGAACTAATTGCAAGAGTAAGGCGAGCCTATAATACACGCTATATACGAATGCCGTTGAACGAGTACTTCATTATAACAAAAGGATCTCCTGAAAAAAGCAGAAACATCTAACGAATGAATCTTAAAATTATGCATAACAGTATATGAAAGTACTTTGCTCATTAAGTACGAGGAACTGCTCGTAGATTCTTCGGCGAGCAAGCTTTCCAAACACTTTGTCTCTCCTTTAACCTCTCTCCTCACTTTCGCCATAGCCGGTTCCACTTGAAACCCCTTCTCCGCAACTTCTTCTCTTGTTCGTGGAGTCCTCTTGCCCCGGCATGTTATCTCCGGCTCGTCCGTGCAACGCTGGGTCCACAATCACCCTGGTACAGTCGAAAGAGAACGAAGGGAAAGTAAAAATAAGAAGGTGGGATAGGTTGGTAGCCGGGTCGTCAACCATGCCAACTTACCATTCCGTGTCTCCGGAGAAGAGGAAGTAGCGAGGAAGAGGGGAGGAGAGAGAGACAGCTAGCTACAGAGTGGAAACGTGTCGGCGCTGGGTCCAGGCACTTGTTGTCCGACTAAATTATTCAAGCCACTCGACAGCACAATGATATGTGTCCGCCCTTTTCCTTGCTTGGCTCTCTGCCCCCTCAGTCTACCGAGTCCAATGGTTTCTCGGTTCCTCAAGCTACTTCCAATTCGGCTCAGTTTGCCGGATATCCTACGACCTAGAAAACCATTCCACCCGTTGTCATGGGTCTTTCGTAGATTTCGAGAGACGCCCGTGTCTATCCGGTGTTAACGTTCGAACAATCGGCCGAGTCGGGCCGATAGCACGTCGCCGCGCTGCGTTAATTCTGTTCGATGTATCAGGTCCGATTCGTCGGGAACCAGGAGCCGGTAATCAGGATCTAGCTCCTCGAATAACGTTGTCCGATCGGACGCAATCCTGTTGCGGCATTGTGCGCCGCTTCTTTGTCGAGTGGAACGAGGATTGATCTCTTTTAGCATCGCTCGATTACTTGGTGAGAGTTTGAGTGATCGATAAAGGGCCGCGAAAATATCGTTGTAGTTAATTTTGCGGAATAATTTAATGGCTTTCTGTTAGGTTATCTTTAAAACTGTGTTCAAGGTAATCTTCCAACTAGCGGGTTTTTATTTTATAGCGACGGAAAAATTTCTTTGAGCGAAATATGTGGTGTAACGAGGGAAGCGGAATCAGCATTTGAAATTTTCTTATGATTTAGTGTTCATTATTGATTTATAGTTTATACACTTCGCCTTCTTATGACACGGTATTCTGATAACACGGTGCAAAAATTGCAACAACTTTCCTATAACACGGTTTCTTATAGACGTGATAAATTTGATCAAACTTTGTACAAATGTATCTATCACACTGATCAACTCCGTTGACAGTATTAGAACTCAAAACTTACATCTTGTCGGACTCGTACGTACAGGAACTTTCATCGCAATTCCATCGTGTAAAGTCAACCCTTATTTCTAAAAATATCTTATACGTCATAAAATACGCTACGTACGTACGTTATATTTTCTGGCATCTCGCTGACAGATATATCACATCGAATCTAATCGGAACTAAATCCTAAAACAAGAGTTTAACTATAGAAAATCTACGATAACGATAAATTCCAAAATATTCGAAAACACCCACCTTCCAGAAATAACCAAACAACCTTCCAAGAGCCTTCTAAACCCTCTGACGCATCCTCATCCATTAAAGAAACCCACCAGACACGCGATCCGTTCATAAACACATTCCCAATCATAATTACCAGCGCGTCAAAGGTAGCCATGCGGATACCGAAAAGATAGACGAAGCTAAGCAGAAGGCGATTTTCAATTGGCAACTTTTTCATTAGTCTATGAAAACCGAAACGAAACGAGACGGGACCAGACGAACCGGGTCGGCTACAGTCGAATCGAGTCGAGTCGAGTCGAGTTGGGTCGAGTCGGGTCGAGCCGGATCGGGACGAGTCACGTTCAGCGTATCCAGAAAGAAGGTAGGGACGGGCTCTAGCCGGACGTCAGCGACGGCAGCTCTTGGCCAGCTGTGCTCGAACAAAGAGGGCCTCGAAAGAGATGCGGAATGAGCGCACGAGTCAGAGATACAGATAAAGGGGCCGACGGCGGGTCGGGTATTCACGATTGAACGCAACACGTAAAACGATACAGCCTCCCCCACCCCGTTCCTCACCCTCTATCATCCCCCTTCCTGCTGCCCAGAAGCAGCGGTCTTTCTATGAAAGTGCCTTTTCCCCGCTTCGCCAATAACGCACACTGGCCCGCGGAACTGTAGCCGGCACGACCGGGTACGGTAGATCGAGCCGAGCCATCAGCAAAGGGACAGAGAGAAACCTGCATGGTAAGAGGGGCAGGAGGAGGAGCAGGGTGGAGGCGACGGTGGACTGGATCTGTGTGTACATCCACGCAGGAGACCGGGGATGGAAGGAGAAACGATGGTGGGAACACGAGCGAAAGCTCTTTGAATACAACCGTGATTCGCGTCGGTTCGTTGGTCAACCGAGGGTAGCTCGAGGGGTAGAACCGAGAAAGCTCGAAGCATCGTGCGCACGGAGAGGGGGGATGGAATTGGTACGAATATTTAAATGCCGAGGGATTTGAAAAGATTTCTTGGACGTTATCCCTTCCTCGGCTGCTTCCACCCGGTCGCCGTCCTTCTCCTCGCCGTCACGTCCACCTATCGCCAGGAAGAATCTTGAACGCAGAATGGTTGCAAGTCCGACCCTCTAAAAAACCGCCCGAAAGAAGGAGGTCGAGAATCTAGGAGGGACGTTGTGGAAAGGAAGGACGAAAGGAGAAGAGAGATGGCGAAGGAAGCGAGCACGGGGGAGAGAGTTAGCTGAGATTTGAAGTGTGTGGGCTTCTGTGTGCATGCTAGTGAATGAGGCTCTGTGAACGTGAGTGTCTGCAGTCAATGTTGCGAAAGTCGGCGAAGAAGCCAGGATATTAAGGACTGTCCTATTCGCGTGAAGTTGTACGGTTTCTGTGGTCCGCAACGAGAATGGGACAAGAATTTTCGTATTAGGACGTTCGCCCCGAATTAAGCCTTCCTTGATTTTTGATTGGCTTAGAATTTGGTTTACTTGAATTGGTGAAAAAGAGGTCGTGCTTGGTTTCCTGTGAACATGGAAGAGGAATGTGTGTTGAGTGAGTGTGATTAGCTTTGCGTAGGTTTTTTAAGAGGCTTGTTTGATTTGATGAAAAATAAAGTAATTTTTGGGTACTGTTTATACAAAGGTATTAAATGTATAATTGTAGGACTTTTAATAGGATTTTGTGTCAAGGATAGATAATACGTTTTTTAGGTGAAGGTATTGATGTAATTTAAAGTTACAGCAATTTTCTTAGTCAAGTATTTTAAATAATCTGTTTATGTCTGGCACGATAACAGCTGCTGCAGTTGTGTAAAATCAAAAACTAAAGTGGTTTTTTATTTGCATGAGTGTAGGAATTATTTGTACCAGAATAAAAAAAGGTATTGAAAAATAGAGAATTGAGTGTGTATAAAAGGAAGATTTTCGATTTCTGTAAAAACATGTTAGTTTTGAAAGCTGCAAAATTCGTATTATGTAACTATTAATTTGGTAACGATTCATTAATGATTAAAAAAGGGAAACTTTCATTGAAATTATGATTCCTGTTTTACCAATTTAGAAACAAATGTTCGTTCCAGCATATCATTTCCATGTTTGATTCAGTAATCAGTAAAACGTATGAATATGTATATTTTTTAACCGGAAGAATAGAAATAATTTATTTTGAAAGAGACACGTTTGATTATTTTCTTCTTACAAGGTTATTTCACGTGCACTCGTCCAAGGTGAGTCGCGTAACCAGGTGCAATCAATATTTCAATAACGGTGAGAGCTACTGAACAACATCTTGATAAGAGTTTAATAACAAGAAAGAATACACTATTCATGTGACATTTTTTCCATAGCAGAACTATAATTAAAATATTAATCAATCTTAAAACTGCATTACTTGTAAAAAATTAGATATTCTGATGTAGGAAATAGCAGTACATTTTTTACACAATTACATAAAATATTTGTAAACCTTTAATCATTGCAAAATATAATAAGCTTTGTATATAACAATTATTCTTATTATCCTATTGAAATTTTGTCCATTTATAAGCATTCCTGTCATCGTATTTTCCCTGCTACGAAAAATACAGAACGTTTTCAGTTAACGTTAATTAATTCAGAGGGATGATGCGCGTTTGTATTAATTTATGCAGAATTCGCGAGTAACATTAAATTACCTTGCGCTGTACGTTTGGGATAAGCATTTTTAAAATAACACAAAATCGATTAAAAATCAATAGTCTCTGGAGTACCATTCGTTCACTCAGTTGTTTAACTATAACGCTTTTATAATTCCCTAGAGCTCCATGGAAATATGGTTTATTATCGGAAAGTGTTGTGGGACGCAGGAACGCTCTAGATAATATTATGATGCTCTCCGATCGGTATAAAATTTATGGTCATTTTTTAAGGCGCATAAGGTTCCTAATACAGCTATTCGACGGCGAACTTCCATCTCTGTTTCTTGGTAGAAATTTTCATTATCACTCTTCGATTAAAGCGGTTTACTGCATGCTTTCTTACTACCAATATATCATGGAGCTTCCTTATATCAGCAATTTATTAACGCGATAATACTCTCGATGGAAATTTTACATTACAAATTTTATGCACATCTCGGCTGAACCATTAATACAGAGATAAATTCGAATTTAATAATTATACGATACTTTTATGGAACATTGGTGGATTGAAGAAGAAGGATTGCACATTTTAAGGACACACAGAACTGTCTCAAATAAACAGAAAGTATCCTGTCATCACAGGTCCACAAATTAATCATCAAGGATGTATAGTACGAAGACGAAGATCCATTAGTGCGATCCATTAGGATGATTAAATGACTTTCCATGTAACAGTATTAGACACGAGCATGTTTAGTATACTTATTTGCGTAAGACTAGCAATGTACAACGCAAAATATTATTGTAAAAATAAATGAAAATTAAATGTTAATCTATGTGTGGTGAGAGGTGATTGTTGATGTTTGTCTGTATGCAAATTTTTCCCGAACCAATTTCAAAACATAAGATTACATGAAATCATAAAATTTACACATGAATCCCTTATTCTGATATTTTTAAATTGTTATAATATGTGTATACTTTGAAATTGAGAAATAAATAATTCATGCAACAATAATTAATTGCTTCTCTTAATACAAGCACCGTGGAGCTTTGTTTAGAGCATAAGAAACAATTATTAACTGTACCTTTACTTACATTACAAGGAATAAATTCAAATAAATTCAAACTTATTTGAAATATTCAACGAACAATCCTGATGAGATGTAGATGGCATTTATTGAAACTAGCTCAACGAAAAGACATACGTCAATTAAGGACCATTGCTATTTTATTTAAATATTTCACATATTGATACATTATACAATCCTTAATATTAAATACCAAAGTTATCTATAATTTTGCTCGAGTCGCCTCTCGAGTGTAAAGGATTAATAAATCCAAATCCTCCACTCGTATTTCGCATTCCAAAATATTTTCCCTTCAACCAGAATTCATTTTGTGAAATATCGATTCTAGTTACAACTTCCACGTGCAGTCTTTAATTTAGTTCATTCTGCGCAGCTCATTTTGAACGCTGTGGGCGCGCCGAGAAAGTAACAGCGTATACGCAAAACGCATAACTGAGCGAAGTCACCGTTCGTCTTTTCTCGGTGCGACGAGTAAGATCACGGGGTGTCATTAGAAGGGTAAAGCGGGCAGAAGGGTCGAGGTTCATATAAACTCATATTTTGGTCACTCCGGCGAGCTTTAATAAAGAAAGCTCTCTCATCCCTCGACGCAGGCGGTCCGCTGAGAGTCGGTGTACCGTGAATCGTACCCGTTTATATAGGGTGTTCTGCAGGTTTTCGTATGAATTTTGGTAATATATGCTATATCCATAAGTAAGGTCGAAATATAAGTGGCTTAGAATAGTAGTGGCCTAACTGCTACGTATTTCTGAGTTCTCGAGGAGAAAAGCTTGTGTGAAATGTTTTTAGATTAAATAAATACTAATATTACAATGGTGCCAATAATATTAATTATTATTAATATCTGAGCCACTAATATAACGCAACAGAAATCGTAACATATGAATCGCTCACAATAAACATTTCCAATTTCTGAATGCTTTCCATTTTCAATGCTAAAACATTAATTGGTCCTTCGTGTATGTAGTTTCATTGAATTTTTCTAATATTTTTTTCGAGAATTTAACCCCTTTCGTAAATGAATAATATGTTTTCCTTAGCTGAGATAAAGTAATTATTAGGTGAAATTAATGAAACAAGGAAGTAGGATAAATTAAAGAAATTCAGACTGAAATTTGATCTACAACATATTCAATATTAGGCAGAGAATAGACTTGTGTTGATAAAAGCAGGTGAATCTTCGAAATATGAAGATATACTGGCGGATAAAAGAAAGTTTGGAAGGCAAACGATACAAGAAGAATACCATAAATTTAGAATATGGAACTGTACTTTACAACAGCACTGAATTTTTCATACATATGTAGATGATATGAAGTAATGAAAACAAAAAGACTGCGCATAAGAATGGAAATGTGTGGGACAAGTGAAGAAACCAGGTTGACAAAAGTAAGTTTGATTGTATATTTACATATTTCTATGATTTCGTCATATATTCGCATATATTTTGTATACCACCGCATGCTGTTTGTTATAAAATGAATCTTTCCTGGAGGAAGTGAATAAAAAAGATAAAGAGTATGCTCATCTAAAATACTTCAAGAATTCTTGATAGAAAAATTCGCTTTTTCAACTTTTAAAGTGAAGAATTTGAGGACCTTACCTCGTTGAAAGAAGGTTTTTCCAAGACACTCTTTTCTATCGATTATGACAAACATTTCTAATTAAAACACTGATACTGTTAATTTTCCGTCATTCTTTTGTCAATTTTAACGAGGTCTCACCATCATTCTTAAAAGCCCAATGACGTTGTCAAGCTGCTATCATATTTAAAGGTTTATTGAATAGTTCATTGAAACGATGTCACCGGGTATTATACAATTAAAACTTTACGTAATACAGAATTTGTAAACGATTTACGATGTAGTGGAAATACGAAACATAAAGCGAAAGTATCTATAAGGGTATACAAAAGAAACTTTATAATTGGAATTTGGATATGTAGAACACAGCGTTGACTGAAAGTTACTCAAAGCAACGAATAAATTCAATCTGATTATTACCTGCGAATAACGAATAATTAATACATTCACCATTCACAGATAACAATTAAATCGAATTCATTAATCACAATTTACGAACAACAGGAACAACAAACACCTCTAATAACAATTAATAATTCATTCATTATTCATATTCAAATCAAGTCACTCAAATACTAACCAACATTAATACAACATCTTTACAGAACACCAACAAAGTTTCCACGGAAACCCGCGAGATACCTTATATACACCTGTCTACCAGCTGCGCATTATACATCCCTTTGGTACATGCTCGCAGATAGAGAGATATATACGCGCGCGACACATAAAAGCGTAACACTGGGCAGGACGACAACGTGGAAGCGGATAGGGGATAAGGGAAAGAAAGAGGATCGAAAGAGGACACTCGGTGGAAAACGGCGTACGCCGCGAGGCGCGAGGAACAAGCGAAGGTTATAGGTTTGCAGTCCGAGACACGGGTCACGGTTCAAGGATACCGTTCGCGTGCTCGCGATATTAGTTTCCGCATTTTGAAAAATTCTGTCAGCCGCTCGTCCGGCCCTACTCGTCTTTTTACCCCCGCGAACTCTTACCGGCGTAGTCATCCAGCGGGTACGCTTCAATCTATACTGTTATTTGCATACCAGCCACCAGCCACGGTCAGCATGAATATGGATGTGGGACGTGGCTGTGGATGGTGTGGCTGGTCGTGCAGCGGCCTTGCACACCGAAATTTCGGCGGAGTCTTCCACGGAATTTCGGATCGTAAACGTTGCCCCCTGCCCCCGCCCACCCCCTCCCCCATCGTCGTATTATACGCGCACCACTACATCAATCATATAGATAGCGACGCAGTAAGCTCGTCCCGCGATTCATCAGGGGGACGCATCTTTTCGCATTTAACGACCGTGCAGCTTCCTTTTTCGGTGACGGCGAGCAGTACGCGGCCGCGGTCCATTGTTCGATGATTGAAAGTACATCGCGTTTTATTACGCCGCGGGATGGACTCTTTTCCCGTACATTAATACGCGTACTTAGGGAAATTGAACGACGCGGAAGCTTATCGCGGAATTGAGTACGGTTAACTGGGATATTGCTTCTTGGCTGCTTGTTGGGGGTCGGTGTAACTGCGGACGCTAGGAGATCTTGATGGGCGATGGATTTTAACACCAAGACTGCCGAGCAATTAGAGTGACTTATTTTCAATTTTATATAGAAATTGGAATAGTATGATGCTTGAGATTCGAAGGATCTTTTAAACGTGTATCTGTGCAAATGCACGAATTTAATTGAAATTCTTTCGTAAAAGTGTCTTTGTAATTTAAATATTTGTAAAATAAACGTTTTGAAGTGGATAAATTTGACGGATTCGATAGTTTTAGTGTTAAAAGATTGTAATTTGAGGATTTTGAGAAGAGTTCTTTCTGGTTTTGGTATATTTGTTTGGTAGTTTATTATTTGTTGAGATATGTGAATTGTAGATTTATGCTTTTTTTATTAAGAATTGTAAATGATGTGTAGATATTCTGGAGATGTTATACTTATTAACAGTTTGCAACAATTTCTAAGTATTTTGTGGCTTAGAGAGAATCTCGAAATTTATTGTTTGAAGCAGAATAGTTTCAGTTACGCGAGTAATACAATTGCTATGTTAAATTCTGAAAAAGATTTGAGAACATACTATATAAAAAAATAAAAGGTGTTTATATACAATAGTTCACAGAACGTTGTTGTACGCGTGTACGAGATCAAAGATATTATGTTTCATGATACATGAATTACAAATCTGCTGAATGGAAACGTTCTGTAACCACCACCAGCGAATCGTTGAACTCGCGTTCCGGTCGATCCTAAATTATTTCGTTGCTTCGGTAGAGGCGAAAGCGCCACGCGAACTCCGGCAGTGTTAACCGACGTGTACGATATAGGACTTGCTATTCATATGTGATCTTATTGGAAATGTTGAAGGAATTATAAGATTATCTCTGCCTCGGTGGAGTTTAACGTACGATATGTACATCAGTAAACGCATTCCTCCGAGCACATGCCACGAGTACATACATATGCATTCGCAATAGCTTATATCTCCATATCGTTTCGATATCATCCTAGTAGCGGTCCAAATATATTCAAGCGTTTTAGAAAGTATTCCACGACCGACAGATATTTGACCTCAGTATTCTATAAATAATTAATAATAAAACAAATATATTATGATTTACGCAATTAAAATAATAATTTTCTTCTATAGATTTATATTTCATGAGGTATAACTTCTTTTGAATAAATATTGGTATGTTACAAGCAGATTGTTTTAAACGACTAATTTTTGTCGTCTTTTCGTAAGCAATTTTTTATCTCTTGAAATCATATAATTCAAATTAAAACTATCCTTTCATAACATTAAAAATAGCGGAAATATTTCATGCGAAATGAATGAATACAACCCATTCAAGCGAGCTTACTCGGCCGTGGATCAGTGTACCATTTATCAATCTATGCAAAGAATACACAATCGTATTTTAATTTTTAGTTTCATTTGTGACATACATATTTATAACAATGTCATAGTACTGAGATATTGGGCAAAATGAAAACGACTCGCACGCGAAAAGCGTGCAAAAAGTTTTTTTCACAGAAGAATTTATTTTATCTGGCTTTAACACTGAAAAATAGTACTGGTATACTAAACAATATTTTGATAATAATATATTTTTATGATAACTCTGAATCTATGAAATATTATCATAAAGAACATCAACAATGCCAACAATAATAATAAAAAGAAAAAATAAATTACTATAATGAAGTACATTACAAAAATGAAATGATCAGTACCATTGGCAACTAAGCATCTGTTTAGAAAGTTTATAAGAACAATGACAACCACGTTAATAACAAGAAAGAAAATAATAATATAATATATGATAAATTATAATGTGTAATAGTAGCTATCAAATAATTACGTAGTAACGTTAACAATCGAGTGATACCACAAAAACCAGTACTTTTTCAATTTTAAATACATTGAAATAAAACTTTGAGAAAATATATTCTTTTAGTCGATTACATCGAGCTAATGAATTTTTGCTATAATAAAAATTTAGATTACCAACAGATTTCATATTAGATACATGATTCACGTAAAATATTTTCCATCTACGTGTCACAATTAATCGCGCAGTGGTTTCTGGGCAGAGTGGATTGATCCCAAAAATATGCAGGAAATAATGGATATGCCATTGAATACGGGTAAGGGAAGTAATGCGGCGAAAGATGGAACGAGAGTTTCGTGACTGTGGCTGTTAGATTGCTCCGCAAACATAATGTCGAATACTAAGTTTGAGCCGGCTGTATAAATAATGCAGTCCACGCCGATTCATAATTTATCCTCGCGCGAACCCGCAAAAATATAACAGTGACTGGCCGCCCGGGAGGGCCGGCGCGTAACGTTAAGACAAATAAATCTCAGTGAATATAAGTTATAAAAAATTGCCAGTATTAACGCACGATTGTCCGAGCTTCGAGCAACGCGCGAAGAGAAAAAAAGCCGCGCGAAAGCTTGACGTGGCGTGTTACGCCGTCATATTCAACTGTATTTTTAAATATGGTAACGCCTTTCCGGCCGTTTCTCCCTTGTGGAAATCCTTAAAATGAAAAATGGACAACAGTAATTAAAATTAAAATTTCTAACGCGCCGGGAATGTACCGCGAAGCCGACAGACCACCGACCGACCGGTTCTCCGCAAAATTACTGTTGCCTCGAGTCCACTGAAAAAACTAATAGAAATATTTCTCTACTCTTATTCGATGGGAACGGCGGAACAGTGCGTTGCGGGTGAACATGTTGGCGAATCGACGATAATGAGGCGGCAACCTCCATCTTGATGCCTATGAAAAGTACGATCACAACTTTCTCATTAATTCTTCTCATTAAAAATAATTTCGCGTAAAAAAAATGCACCAAGTGTCGGGGGGATAATTTCGTGTAACCACAGTCCCAAATTTACGTGGAAACGTTTTAAAAATCGTATCCTACTTATTTTTTTCTTTATCACACAGTAGATATTAATATTCCTGAGATGTTTGTCTGCAAGGTATCATTGATTTTTATCGCGTGCAAGCTGTTATAAAGTAATTGGATAGTTTGTGGTCGATTTTAGTTTTTAGAACGGACTAATTGTTTTAGAAATAGGCAACCTCGTGCCTGTACGTATATATATTATTAGATAAAACTGAAAGCTGATGAGCTAGTCTTCGGTTAAGTAGTAATTAATCGAGCTAAGAAAGGGTGACATATATATTCATCCCTTCCCGCGTTGAAAATAAGTTTCATGCATGGATTAAATGCTCCCTAGGAAGGGTGGAAAGAAAAAGAGGAAAGAGTGAGAGATTAATTTATCATGCTCTCGTAGAAATTAAACATGCCGTGCAGATAGCGGCACTGATACATGGCCTCGGGCCACATATTTTTATAAATAGAAGATCCATTGATTTGTTAAAGCGTTACGGTATTCCAACAACACCGACAGTTCAAAAAATATATAGCGTATTCTGTAATTCATGATAAAGCCGAGAATTAATTGATTTTACACGAAAAAATACGTAAGATATTTCAAATGATATTTGAAACTTTCTTTCGAAGAAATCTAAATTGAAAATTTTTGAAATTTTCGTATACTTGATTGCACGTAGGTGGTGTAATTCGCAACGCATTATTCTGGATGAAAAGATATATGCAAAATCTGAAATACAATTTGTTCGTTTGAAATCTCACTTTCGAGAAAGTTTAAATGGAAAATTTGTCGAATACACGTGCATTTGGCTTACTGTCAGTAGAACATGTTCCAACCCGATTTTTTCGGAAACGAAGCTTCGAAAAAAAATTTTATTTTACATTTCTACCTTCTTTTTATAGGTACAATAATCCCTGTCGATTCCGCCACCCTGCATTTAGCGAGCAGATACCGCGTATGCTCGACAACTATTCATACTTGACTATCTCGAAAGTTCAGAAATTATTTTGTATGTTTTTCGCTTAATTGTTTGTGCAGAGTTCATCCTTGTTGAATATAAACTCATTTTCTGTATAAGTATCTTTATTATATCAAAAGAAGTAGAAACATTTTATGAAATTTTATTATTACATCAATCAATACATTTATAAAAAGAAAATGAGTTCCACTTAACTAACTAATATTAGCATATAACAGCAAGTCTACTGTTATACAAAATAAGATAAATAAAATATACCTCTCTACTTGCTCCCAATTCTATTTTCCTGGTAAAAAATCTTTTATTTTACGCTTTGACGACTTGCAACAATGCCTGCAAGCGAAATACCCGTAAGCTACATTCGTATGGCAATCAACAATTCAATTCAACAGTTGCCACAGAACGACGTTCGGCGATACAAAATAAAATTTTTATATTTTCTATTCTTCCTTCCTAAAAATTTTTAACCGGTGAGAAAAATATTCCTGACAAATATCAATCCAATTCCGCACTTACGTTCTTCGCTTATGAATCTGACATCAAAATCACACGACATATAGTCTAGTTGAATTCGTCTCGTAACGGACTACTATTTTAGTGACAAAAAAAAGTACACCGCGAGCTATTTCGATACTCTTACACACTGGTGCTCCCTTTCAGCAGCTATTACCTCTGGAGCAGTTTTTCCAGTTCTACGTAGTTTTTGAAATCTAAACATTTATAGATTAAAATGGGTCATCCTCTGTGTAAGCTTCAACCGTTCAATGTTATCTTTCGCGTCCAATAATTTTATGTGCGGCCGAATATTGAAAGATCTGTGTCATAGCGCATCCCGCGATGGTAAATTAATATTACTCGTTAGTAAATTAATACCGTGGACCTAATTTGAGATTTATGCGATATGATTCGGGCAATCTGAACACGTATACGTGACACAGTTAAACTTTCACGATCATAATAACTGCAATGTTCGTGTGCTACAGATGTTCTGTTTTTCTTGTGTTTTGTGTGATTTTAGCATGAATTTGTTCAATTTTGTTGATGTTCGTAGTGCTATTAAGGTTTTCGTGTATGTGTCGATAGAAGCTCAAAAGTGGTTGTGTAAATAAAAGAGAAACCCTGCAGTAGAACTTGCGTGCATATTATTCGCTAATCTCTGGAAATCAGTTTGATAATAATTAATGATATGCAGTGGTTTCCCGTCCTCAATTCATTGCATTCTAACATCGTATTAACGATTTCGGAATCTAATAATCTGATGAATTAATTTCTATGGAATTAATTGGAAAATGTTTGGAGCATACGTAAAATTGTGTTGGTGGTTTTTACACAGTTGTCTAGCTGTTTCCTTTAAAATTTCAAACGTCAAAAACTGCGCAATGCATCACCATTATAAAGTATTTAATTTTCATCTATATACATACATGCATATATACAGATATATATAAAATTCTAGGTATATTTAACTTTTGCTGTACATAATATCCAGCAGATTACAGTACGTACCGTTTATATATTGATCAACATTTCTATTTATATGAAAAAAGAGAATGATCTCAATTCGTTAATTTTCTGTAAAATTAGAACATTTAGCAAATTTAAACTAATGATAACTATCATCACTGTTTATAATTATTTATAGAATATATTTTTACATAAGATGATTAATAATATCTTCAATTCACTGATATTCTAAAACTATTTACAAAACTAATTACATTACATTTAGTGATTTTTTTTCTCTGTGGATTTTTTCACTTATAATTCTAGTAAAGTAAACTTATAATTCAAGATATATATAAGTAATAGCCATCAGGAGCCTGGCAACGTGTTTTCTTTATTTTTTTACTATATCTTTCCTCAAATTGAAGAATGCCTTGATGGAACCTCTCTCCATGTTCGTCTAAGTCCATTCCCGTGTTCTCAGCAGAAAGAATCGTGTTCTGTAAACGCAGGACGTAGGTCTTTAAAGACATATTGCACCCAAGTGCTTAATAGGAGGAAGTAGGTAGCTCCATTATATTTTCATAATGTTCTTCACATTCATGTATGCGAAGAAACTTCTGTTTTAAATATTTCAATCCATTTTCATCTTTATTCATTTCGTTCTCTACTTTACAAAATATTCAAAGGAGAAAACAAAATCAAAATGAATAGACGCGAAAGAAAACTTAGAAAATGTGTCGAAATTTTCGCAGCTACGTGGCAAATTTAATTTTTTAAGGCATAAGTTAAATAATACTTATTGTTTACTGCTATCTTTATTCTATATAATTGAAAATGTTCAAATAAAATATATTCAATGTGTAATATATTTCATAAATTTCAATAAAATGAAACAAAATACTCAAGAATACAAAAATAAAATTATTTAACATTTTGCAGTTAAACAGTGAATCCAAGTTACTGGATTGTTTAATACACACGTATATAATAGTATAAAACGTTTAATAATATTTTAATTATGACAGTATTTTAATAAAAATGTTATATATAGTCTGTATATAATTACCCGGTTTTTGGAAGATCATATATCAAGGTCTAGTGAATAGTGGAAGTCTAAAGAGATTAATGATCGACTTTTATACAATGGATATTTACGCCTTGCTCCTAGATCGTCAATAGTGATCGACGTATCGTAGACTGTCAACGTGCTCCACGCTGTCACCTGTCACTCTCAAGTGCAATACATGGATAGGTACTGAATAGAAACAACTATATCACCTTGTAGACAATATAGTGCAAATTTTTACATATTTGAATGATATGCCAAAAATCGATTTTGACGTAAGACGATAGCATTAGATCCGATTTTGAATTAATAGATATTTTTAAAAGCTCTCAATCTTTCAATCAAAACTTTCAAACCTTTAATTTAAAGAACATTGTATATAAAGAAGTTTCGGAATATAAAATTATCTATATATTACTTACCTCAGAGAAGTTAAAATATATTTTTTTAAATTCAATTTCTAAAAACATTGAACGTGACGGATAAATGCTGATTTCAAATACGATGGTGACGCATCAATGTTTCCAAACAAGACCTGCCTTTGACCGTGAGAGGATTTTGCTTTCAGTAATTGTTATCTGATCTGTGCGACGCAGTGATCTATTATTAATATCTGAATATATTAGTGCGAAGGATTTACATTCATAGCGGAATCGCGGCATGTCAAATAGCATTTCGATAACATGTTCATCCAGCATGAGTTCAATTTCCCCTTCCTCTTTAGTGATTCAACACGAAATTCCATTGTTGAATGTTCGACGTAACTTGTTATTGCGGCATCCAAAGGTATCGAACTTAACTTATCACACTTATTGGCCGTATATTGCATGAATCTGCAATGTGCTTTCGTGGGAAATAGCGGTTCATCAACAAGACGTGAGCCTGGTATGTAGCATATACGGCATTTCTGAATGGATATGTCCTAGATCTGTGAAATTAGTGTGCATTTCTACGATCACGAGCGCAATCAACTCCTTGTTTTCACGCCAACTCGTATGCGCCTCCTAATTTCTTGTAAGGAGCGTCTACTTTAATTAGTACACTAGGAAACTGATACGCCAATCGTTGTACGAATTCTTTTCGTTACTTTTTACCCTATTTCAGCCAATATTTTCTGAAAAATAAATTCCATTTATACGTATGACAGGTTTTTAATGCACAGTAGAGACACGTCGAAGTTGATGTCATAATATATTTGATTTGCTCTATTATTCCTTCAAATATTTCACTATATATTCGGCACAATTTCTATTAAACAAAAATTGATTATTAAAAATGCATCTTTCAAAATAAAATACAATTTTACAGAATACAATTCATTTCTTATGTACATATGAAACTTGATATTAATAACGTAAAATTAAACATAAAAGAATCACATTTTAGTGTAAAATATAATTCACATTCTTCAGTAGAACATAGAAAGAAATAATTTAATCAATCCAATACTTATCAGAATTTCACACAACAAACTAATCCCTTTAAACCCTTGGTCTAGAATAACGTGTAAGACTCATGGTGAAGATTTTAAACAGAATTCAGCCAAAATAAATATTACTCAATTCTCGTGAATTCAAATTAAATATTCTTCTTCTGTTATCAATTATTATACTTTAGAGCAAACGTGGATATAAGATATATATATACAATTTTTCTCTTTTTTCCAATAAATTATTCATGACAAACTAGTTGTATCGATCTCAATTGAGATATAAATCGTAGGGCAAAGGATTAATATCACAATAAACCACAAATATCCATACTAAAACCAAGAAACCTCAACTAAACGTCCACTTTTCAAAAATAATCCAGAAACATGAAAACCCTACAAACATCCGCACTCCTTCCATTCGCGTAAACACCACTACTGTCGTTCAATTTTTCTAATCACACTCGATTCACTCGATTCTAATCAAAGCCCAGCTTCGAACCTCCGGTTCGACATCGAAAAAAATTCGTTACAGTTATTCGACGTGGGGTGTAGGGTGAACGTTAAATCATTACGCAATAAACGTTTTCATTCCGTTTCCCTTTTAGAACAGGAATAACGAAGAAATCGGAGCGCCGCAATTTATAGTCTCGCCGCAGTTACGGTTAACGAGGTGACCATCGCGATAGCGATCGCGGAACGGTTTCGGTTATCCCCGTGGATCGTTCTTTCTCGCCACGGGGGCACCGGCATATAGCGCGAGGCGTCCGATACCCGTGTAACAATTAGAATTGCGGGTGAGTTTGGGGTTGACCGCGACAAAGCGTGCACCGGCGAAGTATCGAGCCGTGTATTTCACGGGTTCTCCCCCGGCCCTCTTGTCTCTCAGGCTTCTCTGCCATTCAGTCACACACGCACGACTAACCATCCCGCCGCTCTATACACGTGCAACCGGGTCGCGGGGGGAGCGGCCGGGACACAGGCTCGATTGCAAGGCTGGCGCGCCCCTTGCCCGCTCTTTCCAGAACAGAGAGTTTGTACAGGCATAGTTATATCTATGTTCCGTCGATCGTACGTTTCGGGCTGATCTACACCTACATACACACCTGAAACCAATACCGGTCCCGAAACGTGGACCGGAACGATTTTCTCTTCCCCAGAGCCGCCGGCACCGGGCAATGCGCGCCGCCCCGGCACCATCGCAACGCAACGGCAGATTGGCAACGGGCTCTGTTTCGCGCTTCGAATACACGAAACACTCGAACGCTTTGGTGCCGAAGGATCTCCGCGCCCCGCCGCGCGGCCAAACGCCACTCAGCGTGATTGTTGATTGAACCATTTCGAATGAATTTATATGACTCTTGAAACCTTTCCGAGAATCCGCGAAAGGTCCGGTTTAGCCGGTTAACCTGCTCGGCACGCCGGTCCATCGTAGTTTAATGCTGGCCGTTCGCTGGTGACTGAAAGCGATGTGGAAAAATGCGCCGTTGAAACTTTGTTTTCCGGTAATGTATTGGGGATCGAGGGGCTTGCGCGGGTACTGGATGAAGTTGAGAAATCTGGATGAATGGTTGATCTGATGGTGAAATGAGCCGAATTTCGGAGTTTATGTGTGAAATGTGTGACGTTTGGAGAATTTACGGTCGTTCGATGAATTGGAAGTTTATGCTTTTACGGTAATAATGGATTTAGTAATTTATTTTTGGAAATTGTTACTGTAATGTGGAATATAATTGAAGTAGTCATAGGGAAATTGGGGAAATTACTTAGGTTATCGGAGAATGGGAAGTTTGATATCAATAAATGAGTTTTTGTTTGTATGCTTTTGAGAGGAAAGGAAATGAAGAAACGTATATCTTATGTTGAGAAATAAATGATTTTTTTAGATAAAGACTTTTTCCTTACATTGATCGATAAAACTTTCTATTCAAACCACCACTATCAAGTAAAATCAACTTATAGGTGTCCTTACAAGAACCTTTAGATAAACAGTCTACTAAAGTTGACGCTCAAACCGATGAGGTTAAGGAAAGCTATACGCGCTGATGTTTTCCGACGTTTTATAGGTTTTAACCGCGTTGCGTTTTGATGGAGAGCACCTTTCCTGCAGATCGATCCCCAGCCACGAGGATGGTATCACAGTTTAATTTTCAAAAATTACTTTCTTGTACCCACTTTCCGTTTTCGGCGAGAATTTTCAACGAAATCTGGGTTAAAAATTATTTTTGGGTCACTGTGAAACTCCGGTTAAGACGGCATGTTTGTTACACGATGGTAAATTTTGCGGGGATGTTATTAAATGCATCGAATGAAATTTGTGCTTGAACTGTGGAGTACGGCGAAGCTATTTTTAGTGATGCGTCAATGACTTGTACTTAATTAAAAAGTTACGAATCAATTGTAAACAGAAATATCTTGACTGGTTTAGTGTAGACGATGCAACAATTCCAGCGAGTGTTGTTACTAAAAGAGATAACACTGCAAAATGTTAATCTGTAGATACTGAAATGTCAATAGCACTACGGCAAATCTACAGAGTCTTAATTTACAGAGTAAACATTATTATATTCATAGAATGTCTGTAAAATCTTGAAAAATTAATACGATATTCTTAATGTTTTCAAAATATGCACCGAGGTACGGTATAGGCACTAAAGTATTCAACACTGAAAGGGTTAAAAGATGTTCGAAGCCCGATCTCCATACGCCTCTCCTGACCAGCGGTAACGGTATAAATCGGCGCACGATCGTATATCAAAAATTACCTTATATACGTGAGAGTATATATATATGTATATATATGTACGGGATATATATATATATATATATATATATATATATATATATATATATGTATATACATATATATTCGGGAAAACGTTCTGCATGAAACCGCACTCCATGCCACTTAACTTATAACCCATTCCAGTAGGACGCTCCATTTGCCAACGTTCCTTCCAGAGCAGTCGACATTGATTTTTGATAAGTCAATCGTTTCCTTTCCCATTTTACCAAGGCCACACCATTTCTCACAAAAGAATATTCTTACTCCTGGTACAATCTTGAATGTACGAATCGATTTACCGAGAAAAATAACGGGTCGTAAATCATCGGCTACGCTAACTATTATTTTTCCAGGAAATTCGTCACGAATTTCTGCTTTTTTTCTTCTTCGGTCGACAGCCTCTTCACGTGGGATAACGATCTGCATGATACGATTTCGAGAGCAAGGGTTCGTGAGAAATATAAGAACAACGTCGAACGAACACGAGTTTACTGAGAGGAAAACTGTAATTGTCGATTCCTCTCTCGAATCTCTAAATTGGGATTTGTTTCAATTAACTCGTTTTTATTATACGTTTTCCTCCTTGTTTGTTCTAAACGCTAACCGCGATTTTTAATCGGCAATGTAAGTTATGTTTTAAACGAATTAGTGGACACGCGTATATTCGTTATTTTGAAAAATTGTTTTATCTCACTTATACTGTGGCAATATGTTAATTAATGATTATTATATTTTTCATTTCTTGTAACTTTTAATTTTTAATTACTCAAATCGTCAATATTCAATAATTTTTAACATTATTTTTCATGTAACGCATTTTTATAAAACCTTACAAAAAGTAGAAATGATAAAAAATGATCAGTCAGACTAATGAAATCCTACCAATCTTCCAAGTAAACAGATAAAACTTAACCTTCTCAAAATTACAGCGAAATAGTTTCGCGAATAACAAAACAAAGAAATGTTCTACATTTTCAGTTTATTTAATTATTGGAATTAACAAATTTCGATATACACGTATACTATTAATCGTAAGATACCTTACATACCGTATTTTAACATTTATGTAATTTATATCTTGCTTCAAGGAGATGCTAATGAAATCTTGTTCACCTATTCCCTTTTAAAACAAAAATTCAATCGGCACTGTTAGAATTACGAGTTCGGGAGCATGTGGGCGTTGTAGGAGCACAGTGAAGAATAACTGAAATCTTAATCTTCGGTGCGCCCTACCGAAAAGGGAACCTGCAGATTCTTCTTTCCCACTCGGTTCGATCTCTCTGGAGGTCTCATATAAAGGTAGATGAATTGAAAGTCTGTTCTCCTGGAAGTCCATTTTTCTGTGCGGACTCGGATTAAAAATCTATTATTTATGCACTCCCCAGCGTTTGCCAACGTTTTCACCTTCGAATAGGTTCCGTCCGAAATTGTTCACCCGGTTACGAGCTCGCGTATTTATAGCACGCCACTCGAAACCTTATCCGAACGTTTTAACGTGTCTTTCCGGTATAAAAGGTAAGCACTTCCTTAACTCGCATTATAGCCAGAAATCTTGCACGTCCGTTCGAAAAGAAATTTACCCTTTCATTATTGCCGACACTTCGAAAGAGGAAACGAGTTTCGCCTGCTGCTCGAAAGACACGAACGTTTAACGAGAACCTAGCACGAAGTATTCCAATGGAATTGGGAAGCTCACTATTGAAACATTGCGGAAGTACATTTATCACTGATACCGGTTCAAACGATTAGATTAATTGTAACTTGTTCTTCGTGATTTTTCTAGGTTTTTGTGTCAAAAAATTAATCGTATTTTGAATGTAAATTTATTTCTTTGTAGTAATAGAGAATTTCAGATTGATTGAATTGAGAATATTTTAAATGTTAAAATGTGATGTTCAGGCTTTTATGCGGATTCCACTTTTCACGAATTATTTTAGAAAGTTTTAAGATCTACAGAAACAAATTTACTAATTATGGTTCTATTTATATTCGTTGGACTTTCAATATTTGTTCTTGGAGAATTTATGAAATATGCACGTTATCTAATATGAAAAATCAATTTTAATACAATTATGTAGCCATTATAAAATCTATTAGATTGGTTTACGAATGTGCTTCAAAAAGTACATTTTCCGATACTATTATTATTCTTTTTTATACGGAAAGCAGATATCCCTGAGGTTTTTAAAATATTTGTATTAAGGTATTCATAATGAAATTTAAAATATTGAAAATATTTATTTCAAATAATCTTTTAATCTTATATGTGTACACAGGATGTACTGTTAGTACCAGCAATTTTGGGAAAAGGATATGCGAAAAATCGGCTATGAACAATAAAATATTCTTCACAATTGAAATTCTGTGTAGAACACATGCGGTTGGTATACTCGATTGAATATGGATTTCATTTTCTATTCAAAAAATTTTACGTTCTATTTTTTTTCACATCCAATATCATGCAATATTCCATAAATGCTTATGGAAGGAATAGAAAAACAGAAATGGCGAATCATTTTTAAAATTATTATACGCTTCTCAAAATTGATGTTGTTTACAAAAACAAATTTAATAATTTCTTTAAAAAGGTAATTCCAATAACAATGTTTACAGCACAGTATTTAAAAGAATTCATTAATTCACAATAATAATTCCACTTGTCATTGAAAAAACGATCAAGACATTCCCAATATTAATCCTTAATTTACAAGAAACTATTAATCAACAAGCAACTAAATAAAAAATCCATTTATACATTTCAATACTCCATCCACAACATCCATCCATTCGAACACTTAACACCAGTAAAAGCGTCAAAAAACCGTCCCCATTCCAAAGAAGCCTAACAAATTCCACACACACCCGTCGATTTCCAATGAAAATTCACACTAGCCAAACAATTCGAGAAACGACTTGACAACCGTCCAACAGCGGTACACAATATCAATATTACTAGCGCGGAGTACTTTCAATATCCCGAAGTGTTAAACTAGAGTGATAGTTACTGGCGCGTGACCAATCGTCGAGCTCATTGATCCCCGCTAATGCCTGTATCCCTAAGGCTAAGAGTTCACCGACGTCCCTGCCGCGTAGTTATCAGCCCTAGCCGGGCAAAGTTGCGAAACTTGACAAACATTGCGTACTACACGTTGCCACGCTGCATGTTGGTTGAAGTGTAAATCAGCCGCGCGTCGGAGTGACGCTTCCCGTTCCCTTCCACCCGGGCATCGTATCGTTCTCCATCTCGCGAGGTTCCCTCGCATCCCCTATCGACTGCCGCGCGTGCATCCCGCTCACCCGCGCGGCCCCCTTCTCGACCAACTATTTTGACGATGTCGAAACAACCTGACGAAATTCCCTCCTCCGTCAGCCCGTCCGTCGCCTCGCTGTTCATCCCTCTTACGCCTTCTTCGAAGCATGATAGCCCTCGAGTAACCGGTTCCTGCACCTCGCATTGGGGCCGGGAACAATGGCGGGAGAAGAGCAATGGAGAAGGAAAACAACGGGCACGACAGAGGGACGGACAAAGAGAAAAATAAAGAGAGCATAGAAACCGGATGGCACGGGTAAGCGTAGCGAGAGGAGCACGAGGTATCGGCTGGGACGGGGTGAAGGGACGAGATGCGGCGGGATAGAACTAGCCGCACTAGCCCCCAACTCCTCGACCGCCCTCCGTGCCTCCTGCCCCGACACCAGAGCCGTGGCTCTCCGCGGTTCGAATGAGTTCCGCTCTTCTTCCTTCCGGTCGACAAATTGAAATCGTCAGACCGGGAAAACTCCACCGAAATCCACGTCCGTGAGGAAGGCGCCAGGCGGCAAGAGTGCAAGAAGAATCGTGTGAACGAGCGAAGAATACGGGAAGAAGACACGAGAGCACGGAACGCGACGGAGAGGGTTGCCGGCTAGCTGGAGCGAAGGGGAGTGAGACGAACGGATGAGATAAGAGGGAACGAGATAAATTCCGATGATCGAGAGGAAGCGAATCCCAGGAGCGGCTGGAAGGGGTGAAAGAGAGACAGAGGAGGGAAATTTAGTCCCGGCGTGATCGTAACGGGGGACGTTGCCTTACCGGACGATATTTCACCCCGTAATTATCTTACCGTACGACGCGATAGTGCGAAGCGGCTGCCGGTATTAATGCCCACTGATATTGTACCAATAATGTCCTAATGTCTCGTACCCGGAGACCCGGGTAATAGACAGCTCGAATGCACTACGCCCGGGCCTCGTCCATACCTAAGATATTCGACGGAGTGGATTACGACCTTCTAGTGTGTCTCTGGCCACTCAACCACCCATTCGATCTATGGCGGGGGGTTGTATGTGGATCTGCAGCCCGGTCTTCAGTGAGTCAGTGTTTCGTTTAATTACAGACGCTGCTGTTGGCGAGCGTTAGTGATTGGTAATGAATATTTTGGAGAGTTTGTGAAATCCTTTGTTAGTTGATTTGATACGTGGATGACTAATTTAGTTTGGTTGGGTACGCGTTTGTGTGAAGTTTAGAGTGGAATTGAAATGATCTATTTTATAATTATTGCTTTTATGAGTTATTCAGTAGAGTGCGATCTATTAGTATGATACGAAATTGTGTATCATGTATGTTAATGTGACGAATTAAATATTGGAGTTTGTTGTTATGTCTATGCTGGAAAAAAGGCATAGTCGTACGATGTTGGTTTGATAAAGATCAGTAAGATTCATTTTTAGAGTGAATATTGTTGTATTGTATTTATTATACGGATACTAGAATTCTTCTTTTCAGAGTAATAAAAAGCTTACGACGAGTGAAAGGTGTAATTTTAATATTTACTTACGAGATAACGTTCACGAGCTACGGGAATTTTAATCTTCGTAATATGCATTAAACTTAAATCTTCAACAAGTTTCATATTTGAACAGTTTTATAAATTTGACTGGGGTTTTTTAATTATTTGACTGGGGCTTAAACCGATTCAATTTTGCATTTACAAGACAACGCATTTGCAAACCGCAGCGCATTCGATAACGCAAACAGCAAGGGAAGAGTATTTTTCGTATTTTTAGGAAGTTCCAGAGTTTTTAAGCTCCGGAGGAAATGGAACCTCGATATTTCAGAAAACCAGATCAAATACCATGACGTAATGCTTTCAGACAAACATTCAATCTGGGTGATAAAGTAACCCATGACTTAAAGTGTTAAGAACAGCGGGAAGAAGTGGATTTATAGAATGAACGTGACTTGTACGCTACTTTTGAGATTTAGAATTTCTATGCATCATTCTGTATTACTCCTAGTTTGCTCGTTTGCGGCCAGGAAATTTTAAAAAATATTTTCCACCCACGATCGAATTAACATTTCCTTATACTCCATTATAAATATTAATTTACAAACCTTAAGTTTTATAGAATATTACATTAATATATTGTAATTTGTAAGTAATTATATTAATTTATATTAATTAATATGAGAATTTAATAAAGTATAAAACGTTAAAACACGTTATGTAAGCAAAGTTTTACTTCGCATAAATTTGCAAATTACTTAATTTCTATATACAAATATATTAACAGTTATTCTACACATAAAAATTTGAGTTTAACCCTTTGCGCTCCTATGTCAAGCGTGACTCGATATCAATTTTCTTCACAGGTGTGATTTTTTGTAAAGGTATTTTTAAAATAAATTATATTATTATGTTGTTTTCAATATTATCAGTAAGAAGAATCGTTTACACTGCTATCTACAAACTAACTATTTTTTTAAATGCATTTCAAAAAAATATCGTAATAATACGGAGTTATCGAGGAAAAAATGCAAAAGAAATTCGGAGTGCAAAGTATTAAGGATACTTCTTATTCACTCAGCTGTTAACTTTAAATGTTACATCGTAATTGCAAACAGTCTGCGATTCAAGTTGTTCAAAACAACTAGAACGAAAAATAACTTCCCCAATTCACTTCTGCATTCATTCGATCGGAATAACCCCACTGAAACCTCTGTAATGGAATTTTCAATCCCGGTATTATCTTTTTCGAGGAACTCAAGCTTGCCAATGATTAGTTCCCACTCAAGTTATGCCAACGGAGAGAAAATTCCGTGATTGGCTGATTCAAAATTGAACGGGTGCTCAATGACAAATATGGGAGAATGGCACAGTGGCGCCTAGCTAAGACTTCCGCGACAGGTGACCAAAGGAGGTGCGGATGAGCCTATCGCAGATGGAGGCGGGTTAGTGCCGGGGTACCCTATTGTGCACAAGTGTGCAGATTACTTCTATTGCCAGGAACTTCGACGACAATGACTTCTTTGAAGTTACATCCACGGAACGAGACTTTTAGTTACGGGCACGCTACCTACGCTGTCAATAGCGCTATTGCCTCGCAACGCCGAAAGGGAAAGAAAGGTCCTTAGGAAATTCGAGAATTTCTAATTTAAAGGAATCTCTTTGGCAATTATATTAAAGGAAACAGATGTTACTAAAAGAATTTCGTTGTAATCATGGAAAATTTTGCAAACGAATAATAGAAGTAATAAATATTGTTAAAACTGCTTTCTCAACGCAGCTTTGCAATTTTAATTAAAAACCTCAAAACGGTTTTAATCAATATACAAACTTTGATTCTCTACTTCATTATACTTCTTTTTCATTTGAGTTTATTTTAAGGTGGTCACATTAACAGTAAAATCGTTAGTAACCACCAACATTTGGATACATTACTTATCACTTAATAATATTTATTATATAATGATTTATTCATTATATTTATCTCACTCTATACGAAGAAACAAATTCAATCAAATTTTATAATATAAACCTGCAAATCAATTCAGATTAATCTTTGAACCTAGATTAATCGACAAGGTTGCCAATTCATTCTCCTTCAATACAAAACAATCACAGCTAATACGTACACACTCTCGCAGTGCACTTTCTCGCTCGCGTTGTTTCGCATTACCTCAGAACCACACGGTAAACTTGTTCTTACCAATTCCCGTTCACTCGAAATTATCCAGAAACTTAACTGGCATTGAAATTGTACACCATTCTCGTTGGCATCGCGCGTCCTTGTGCACGTATTGCAGCTTGCATGGCTTACCGTATTTCTTCGCGTGCCCAGGTTCGCCGGGCTATTTCGCGAAAGGCAAGCGTGTTCATTCGATAATACGACTGTCATATGCTGAAAGTTCTTTAGTGCGGCGGGGCGGGCCTAGCTCGTAGAGAGGCGATGCGAACGAGAGGCCGAATAGTTGGTACAATATTTTCCAATCGGCCAATCGTGTACAGCGAGTTACGTGTACCTACCCAGCGACGCGAAAACCCACCGCCAGCGGGGAAAGAGGGCCGCGAACGGTCATGAAATTCTGCTCCGTGTTCACGGGGATCCACGATAGTGTTGGTGCGCTGGGGTACCGGCCGGAGTGGCTGGCCGAGTTGTCGGTGTTGACCAAGGAGAAGTTGCGCCATTATTTAGCGTTTGAATGCGCGATAAGAGAAATCGCGGCTGTTTCGGACAGACATTGTTTGGCCACGGACAGGCCGCGTACAAGCGTGCCCAGCACCCTTCGTCCAGATTTACGCGACGGTGCGCGCTGTGTTTGTTCCCTCGCCTCGCTCCCCCATTCACTCCTTTCTCCACTTCGCCATTCACAACTATCCCCGCGCCTCGCATGCAGAGTACTTAACGCGCTCACCAATAACGTACCCCCACTCTTCGTTAGTAGCTCTCGCTTTATGAACGCCATGTGAATATTTTCTGATGACCGCGTCGAAAAATAGTGTAACTTGTCTGATGGGACATGGCCGAGGCTCATGATCAACTTTGGTCCCTATTCAGATACTGATAGCAATAAGTGCATTTACTGCTGTGAAATACTATGAACAGTCGTGGAGTTGGACACCATTTCGACTGTCTATTAACTGTAATAATTTATTTAGTACGTATTACAAATCTAACTTACATTTAAATATTTTCTCGGTATTTCGAAACGTTACATTTCTATCTTCAAAATAACTTGTTCGATAGGATATGATTGAGGCTTCTTTTGGTTGGATTATGTGTTATGCAACTTTAACAGGAATGCTGGGCGGATTCTAGGTGGGTAGAAAGAGTATTTTGGTGTTTTGTATATAGCTTTATTGGTTACTTGTAACAGTAAATTAACATTGAAACTGAAATCAGAACAGATAAACACTGAGCAATTGAATCTGTATTCCTCAGCATAGACATCAAGTGATCTAACTTTAGATGTATGAGGTAGCTCTTGAGGACACTGGTCAATGTTTCAATTGAAAATAAGGAAGGTTCAGAGAAAATGAAGTCGGAAAATGTTTTAGTGTCTTTTGAAACCAATGAAATAAAGTACGTAAATATTTTGTGCCTACGAAATTGTTGGATAAAATGTTTAATGATTATTAAATTAAATTATTATCTATTATTATTTACAGCTAATATTTTATCTTTTTTCATTAACATGTATTGACTTTTGAAATGATCGCTTGCAAATAATAGAAATAGATGTCATTTTTAGAAAAAAATTATTTGGAATTATAAGTCACTTTTTAATAATAATGTGATGACAATATATAATCTATTAAGCGAAAAATATTGTAAATATACCTACAGAGATCTGAAATGAATTTCATCTGAAATTCCAAACGCTTAATTATAAAGAAAGCCAGGTCCAATATATATTCATGAATTTCGATCAATTCAATATTCAAGATTCGTTTTATGTAGTTCAATTGGAATTCTGGAAAAACGACTGATTTGTTTCATGCTTCGTGAGATGTTTGCTACCGTTCAGTTATTCTAAATGCTATGAATAATCGTAATCCTTATACAATAATCCTTCATCGATTTTATAAGATACTGTGATTAATAAGATAATGTGAATGATTTAGGAACAAGGACATTAAAATTGTTATCGTGTATTTATTTGCATTATTATTATTTATATTCTGTTTATTAATTATAAAGATCTAGAATACCGTTTGTTAAGATTCAGTTACATTTCACATCATTTTTAAAATACAAAATTCAACAGTATTCGATAGTTTCGTTACTATTAGCCATCTTTTGCATAGATGAAAAATAAGAAAAACGTTCTTAAAAAGTGCTTGAATTTGAAGATCTGACTGGGCTTGCAATGCTTCGTGATGAAGATTTAAGGTGAAAAGTAAGAAACTGGTTTTACTTGCAGGCAGTAAACTTCTACCCAGAGGATATAAAAAATCTGGTCTCGAGGTACGCTAACTGTATAAAGAGAAATGCCGACTATGTGGAAACAGGATATTTTCTTTCTGCAACATATTTTTTTAAGCTTTATTGGTCCCTTTTGAAGAAGTTGCAGACTCTTACTTCTTAAATTTACGTCACAGGAATATTGGTTACATTATCCTAAAATGTACCTAGTATTTCTTATATTTACATAAAAGATTATATATTTATTTAATACATTCTTAACTAAATATCTACTTAATCGTACAATAGTATACTAATAATACAAGGGGAACGATAACGTATTCAATATTTAGCGTAACACATATTTCCGATGTCGTTATCAACTTCTAGCTAATAATTAATACAACACTTTTTATCAACATCTTTAGCTGATTATACATTTTCAAAACTATAAAAAATTAAAATCTCTTCCACTGCAAAATGTAAACACCTAAAGATTGATCAACTATACGTAGGATAATACTCGTCGTATACAGTTTTTGTATGTAGGTCACGAGAAGTCCTTTTGACATCATATAATACGAAGGTACAAAATGGTAATCAGAGAGGTAGGCATGGAAAGTGAGACGGTGATAGGTAGTGATAGTGGTTAGCGGACGTCCGTTGAACACATATTTGGTCAGGGATCAGAGAGAATAATCCCTAGGATTACCCCTGGTTTTCACCTCCAATCGTACCCCCATCATTGCCTACGCTCGAACCATCCGCTCATCCGATTGGAATATCTATCACGGATTTAAACGCCTTTCTGTCGAATTCCCGAATCTGGCGATCAACTTTGGTCCCTATTCAGATACCGGCAGCAATAAGTGCAACTACTTTCACTACGGCGAAATATTATGAGCAATCCTCGAATTCAACACTATCTCGACTGTCCATTAACTGTCAAAATTTATTCAATAGCCTTTTGTTTAATCCATCACAAAACCATTTTAAATTTTAATATTTCCTTAGTATTTCTAAACGTTCTATTTCTATCTCAAAAATGGAGTAAAATTATTTGAACCATTAACAAATATTTCTGAGATTACAAAAAATACATGATTTCCTATAAATTTATTTTAAAATGGCACCTAATGGTTTATACTTACTATTAAGAAACTCAATAATTTCTTAAATATGCAATAGCAAAGCTCAAATTTGAAATACTTCTCCGTCTCATTCCTTTTTCAAATATCCCGGATACCTTGAAACCCACAAATAGGTATCACAAAAATACACCATAAATTAATGAATAATTAAATATAATTAAATACACCATAAATTAATGAATAATTACATATAATTAAATACACCATAAATTAATGAATAATTAAAATTTCAATATTCCTAACAAATATCAATGCGAAACACCTTCACACTAAAATTTCCATATTCCCCAACTTATCCCAATAAAATCGTTTATTAATTCAATCCCCTTATGCCATATTTCAAAAATGATTCCAGACGTCGCCTATAAAGCACGTAAATAATGGTCCGGAATTATTCGAGAAACCAGCGATCGATCAAGGCAACGTGCTGATTTCTAAGAAGTTCGAGTTCCGCGGTTCGTGGAAGGCGGTTGTCGGGCAGCTTTTGACTTTTGATCGCGGAAAATAGCCGGCATCCGATTTGGTTAGGCGGTCGGTAGGACGAGACGATGGTATCGGAAACACGACAAGAAGGTTCGAGTTGCACGATATATGCTATAGGAGGAAGAACCCAGGTCAATACCTGTTGATACTTCGTTCAAATAAAAGTCAACTTGTACGGTGAGTGGTTTAAAAGTCACACACGCGCGCGCGCACGCTGAGGCCGGCTGACGTGTTTCCTACCGGCAGGCACTGCGCGGCGTCCTCTTTCACGGAGTTTCTTCCAGGATGGAGGTGTAGCTCAAGAGGACGGGAAGAGCAGGAGGGTAGTTGGAGGATGGCCCTCGAGTACATGGAAAAGTTCGAACAACTTTCATGGATACTGCCGATGGGAATGTCTGTTCCTTCTGGCGTTTTATTATTTTAACGCTTCTGATACGCGTGCGCGCCGGCTTTTTTCCTCCATTCTAGCGTTCGGTCGACTTCGCAATTTTGTTTTTCAAATAAGGCTCCACTCGCCCCGCGCCCTACCCTACGCACTAGTTCTCGTCGAACCGAGCAAACGCCACAATTCTGGTATCAGCTGGCTGGCAACTGTTTCTCTTAGTTTGGAATTTTAGTTTTAGAACAGTCGCCAGCTTCCTAATTAGACTAACGAACGTAATCCCGGACTCGTCGGTCTCTTTCTTCTCGTTTTTTTTCTCCTGTTTTAATATAGCTAGCGCGTAACCCGTAAGGGTTCCGTTTGATAGGAGAAATGAAAATGCCCTCGGTTAAGGATCGGAGTTAAGAAGTCGTCGTTAGAGCACTGGATTCTGTTTCTATAATTTAGTTTACTTACCTTGTGATTACTATCCGTACTGAACTGGAAACTTCGGTTGACAGTATCGAGAGTACGGGATGTTTGTTTTTTGTTTGAAAAATGCGATTGAGTTGTATGTTACTTTTTAGTTCAATGTTATTCGACTGTGTATACGTATATTATTATTTGTTATATATTCATTGTAGACATGTGTATTGTGTAGTATGCAATTTTAGTATGTGCATTGTATATACTTTATAATAATATATAATCAAATTTCCATTCAAACTTTGATTGAATTATTAAAGAATTTGATAATTACAGAATTTCCTTTTATAAAGTATGAGTTTAATATACCTGTGGCGAAACAAAAATAGTATTAATAATAGGTCAATTACGCAGCTATTTCATATTGATCTAATAGATGTGCAATTATGCCTCATGCTCGTGCTGCTCTTGCCACGAGAAAGAAATTTGATTGACCACTTTGAATGCAATTACTGCATTTGTCGTTTCTATTCACTTATACTTCCTTTCATTTGCTTCTATCGTGATCATTATTCTTTTCATCGGTGCTATATGTACACGAATTTTCCAAGGAATAAAGATGTACATTCATACAACGTATATTTCCCCCCGTTACTATCTTTATCCTTAAGTAGAAGTATCGTCTATCATACTAATTTATATAGAAGTTAAAATACAGAGTATTTTATAACAATATAAAGAGATATAGAAGTTATTTCAATGAAATTATTCTGCATTAATTGATAAAACAGGAACTAAATCAATTAATCAAATGATTTTTTACATTTATTTGTAGTAAGTAACTTCAGTACTGCGATAAAGTATTTATAATGACAGCAGAAAAATTGAAATAGCTTTCAAGGATGATAAAATTTTTCTCGGTTATTTTTTAAATATTTGCATTTTTAATACTACTATTTACCTAACTAACATAGTTATAAATACTAACATTTACCTGAAATATATTAATATGTACGTATGTAGGTCATATAAATGTCTGCAAGTATTGGCTACGTGAAAGTGTCAAGAGCAGCTGCTTATCAATTTTCTATCGAGCAGTTTCTATCTCATAATGCCATGAAATTATTAGAAACTATATGACAATATTCTCTCCTCACATTACTCATACATGGTCATAGACATGAACTTTTATAAATCATTACTAAACCCACTTTCCTAACTGCGTATCCAGGCTGAGTGACACAATTAGGACATATCGTATCTTTTGTATGGACTGAAATAAAAAAATGCTGGAAGAAAAAGTTAACTGGCTTAATGACATTTACGTAACTTCATATGATCAGGCTTTTCTTCGAAGCATATTGTTGCACATATTAAATGTAAGCCGAAGTAGATTTTAGACCGGAGTCTGATGAATTATTTCAAAACAACTATTCAAATTAATTATTTATTAATACTTCATATTAGGTATTTAAAATATAAAGCATAGTGCAATAAAGCGGATTATTTTACAAAGTATCGGTATGTGTATTACATTAAAAAAATTTAATATTCAGTTATTTTTAACATAAATTATTGAATGAAGAGAGATTTTTAATATTTGTAAATAATTTTCAATTTTTAAGTTTTTCTTATTAATTCTGAACATTTCTGAAATTGTATATTCTTGCTATTATGTGATCAAGAGATGAATACTTTTAGAGAAAATGAAATAATAATAGAATATTTAAAAATAATTGATACTCTTATGAAAATAAGGGTATTATGTTACTTTCACAAAGGAAACGTACATCTGGTTTTGGCATTCAACTTCTCAAATGTTTACTTGCCTAGCTTATTTCCTGAACAGTTTTATATCGATCCCCCTAAAGATGGTATGATTCCATTTCTTTCTTTTTGGAAGAAAGGAAGTTATAGGAGAATAGGTTTTATATCATAGAACTTATTCATACATCGTCTTCTTCATACAGTTACAAATAGGCTACAGATGTTTATGTACTTATAGTGTTGTTCTGTAACACACTATGAAAAAATTGTTAAACGACTAAATATTATTTATGTGTTAATTTTAATATTACGACAATGAAAACAATCAAATTAAATTTCTATTTAATTCCATATAAAAGAAAAATTATTACATTGAAAGGGTTTAATGATTCTATATAATTAACTACTCATAAATATAATATAATCTACTCATACAACAAGCCTCATTATATTATTATACAATAATTCCTACCTACTATTCTCTTTCATTAATCTTTCTACAATTAAAATTTTTTGTTTCCATATATTTTCACACACGACGTTTAATTCATTCTCCATGACACTTGACATTTAATTAACTGGAATAACGGAATCTTGAAATGGAAGAAGTAACAAAACCGATGACACATGGCAGTTGATCACTTAAGACAACTATCTGTAAGAGTTTGTATCTGGGAATTTGCAATTAAGATTATATAACATTCTCGGGATCCATTACATCTATATACTGGGTGGATCATTTAAACCGGTTCGTTCTTCTAATTCTAATTAGTGTCTTCTAATTCCTCAGTCGTATGGAGAAATAATGATAAATATAACCAATGTTAAATAATTAAAAAAAAATAAACTCTGCTGTATTTTTGTAAAAACTAATGTTTCTTTTATGAAATAGTACATTTTTTAAACCATTTATTTTTTTATTAACTTGTAGTTTGTTTACTGCTTTCAAGGGTCAAATACTAAATTAATGACACTACTTTGAAACATAGAAACTAAAATATCAAATAAAGTAATAATATATTATTTTTGCCATACAGAATGTAACAATCTTCTAAACTTTCACGGATTAATACATTAAAAAAACGTACGATACATAATTTATAAATAAATTTATATAATATATATAAATATATAATATAAAAAGTAAGTCGTTGTTCTCAGAGATCGTTCAATATTATTCAGAAACATTTTTCAATTTAAAAGACTCACTTTATAATCGCATACGGAATTACTTCTCCGTTTGTATCACGAATCACCCGCTCACTTCGCAATTTCTATGCACGTCCCGCGAATTATTAGGTTACTGAATCCCTTTAAACGGATTTCTAAGGAGAACACGCAGCGTTTATCGATAATATCTTAATACATTCCCGTTGAATGAAAAACCAGGATTATCTATGTTTGGCATCCGGCCGTTACCGTAGAGCCTTGGTGGTTATAATTTATATCGCGAAATTATGAACGCGTTTTATTCACGCGAAAGCAACGTCAAAGAAACTCATAAGAAGCTTTAATCACTCTCATAGTTTCCTTTCCCTCGTCCCCCCTTCTTCTTTTTTTCATCGTCTTCTTCTCATCTCTTTCACCGCGCAGAAGAGCAACTCGACTGCCAGGTTCGAGTCAAATACTTTACATTTCTTTTAACTTCCTTCGTGAAATTTACTTTACTTAATCCCGACGGTGCTTGCAAACTCTAATTATGCGTTCGTGCTTGTCCCACGCGGGTGGTATACAGAGGGGGAAGTGGGGGAACTGGGAGAAAGGGAGACGAGTTTAGAGTGAAGCAAGTCGGAGTGAAATTCCCATTCAATATTCTTTGATCGCGTCTCCTGACAGAGTATCCGAGGCGCTCGTCGTTCGATTATGCTGAACGTTTATATAGTGTGCCCGTGGTTGCGCGGGCTCCCGCTGATACAGGAGGAATTAAAATGCAACGAACCTCCGTTTCCCCGTGTCGTCTTTCACCGCTATTTCCGCGGCATTCACCATCTTGGATATTAAAACTGCAAAACAATCGCAAAGCCGGAATGAATAGACTGCGCTCAAGCAGCAGGCTTGATGGCCTGAACATTTTAGAATACGTTCGCTGTCACAACCGAGAAATCGTTTGTCTCGCGGACGGTGTTCCTTGGGAAAATTGTGTCTAAAAAAAGGAGATAACGGTTTTGACAGCATGTGACAGATGACGTCGGTGTGTTTATCACGTGGACATTTTGGGAACAATAGCGCCGGGATATTTAAATGGAAACACCGGGCGCGATGAATATTACGTTCCTTTAAAGAATGCTCGTGCTTCGGCAGGTTAATATATCCATCACGGTGTTTACAGTGATAATGGGAACGGTTGAATTATGGTGTTGCATTTAAATGTCATGCGTGTCGTTCTGTAGTGGATCGAATTGTTTTGCTGGTTTTTTCATATGGTGTTGCTTGACAGTTCATACGGTACTGTTTAAACGTTTGGAAACATTTCTAATATTGTTATTAACACTAAAATTACTGAGTAGTTAAATAGACTTTTTGAAATTCTTCTATAAAAACTCCAAGGGTGTATCTATTGAGACTTTAATTGATTCAGTTTGCGTATTGCTAAACCGCTTTCTGTAATAATTCATCCGAGAAATATCTGTTACCTTTTCAATAATTGCGAAAAGAAGAAATAAGGAATACGTCGTTTCAACCCGTCTGGTAGTTTTAGTATTAAACATTTTAGGAAATGTGACTTTGACAAAATCTTTCCTTATTTTGTTACTTGGCAATGTTGTTTTCCTTAATTAGTGATAGCACAATGTTGTGGAGAAAAAGTTAAATTGTTGTACGTAACACCTTTTTATTGCCTGATTTTGTACAATTTCATTCTTTTCATAAGTACAGCAGTGCAAATGCATTTATAAACTGTTTAAATTAGGGTACAGCCCAACCCAAAAGTTTTTTAGAAGATCTCCGACTAAGTTATAGTTCACTAGGTGATTACCAAAACTTTTAAATATTAATTTTTGTATGCATTTGCTCGAACAAAATATCCAGCATTTTAGTAAATAGTTTGTACATTACGTGTTTTATTAATTATATCTCGCAATTTCCAAGAATCAACCGAATTAAATTTACTGTACACGTATTTTTCTTTGTTTTTCATGTTAACACACGTGTAGAATCAGAAACGAGTATAAAGTTTTCGTAAAAGACAGTCCTTATGTTTTTATCCAAAACGATTTGCATTGATAATATTTGCAGAACTTTTACGGTAAAGGTTAAAATAAATTTTGCATAGAAATAACAAACCGAACTCGCTTCAACGATTGCAAAACACGAAAACGTACGTCCAGATTTTTATGTTGAATGTTGAAATGTGAAAGCCTTCGAAATTTCGTCCATACGGTCCGAGGTATGATAGCAGATACATATCTTATCGACCGTGATATATGAAAGTTTCACTATGAATTTCGGTTCACAGTTTTGAACGATAATGATTGAACTTTCGTTAGAACTTTCCTGCGGAGAAAAACTGACGGTTGGGTTTCCTACAGCGACTCCTCTTGTGGGAATACAAATTTCATTGTTTAAAAGCGTGGTAATCAATCATTACAAAGAAAATTGCACATCAATGAATTAAAATGTTCTTATAATAAATCCCAAAGAGATATAAAACGTAGTAGAAAAATGTTTATTTGAAAAAATGAAGTGAAGTAATAAAATAAAATTTCTAGCTCCATTTTTAATATTCACTACAAAGAAAGATGTAAAACATTCAGTAATAAATACGATTTTGAGTTATTTCTGCTCCAATATTCTATTTGTATATTTTATGCTACATAAACATGTCCAACAATATTTCCAAGCATAAATAAGTTTTCCATCATAGAAAATTACGTATTAAAAAAAATTAATATCTCATATAACAGGGAAAACAAACAATTTTTTAAAAATTCTTTCGAAAATATTTCATTTCTAATTTCTAATTTTGTTAGAGAAAATCAGATTTCAATTTACAAATATATACATTCAAATCAACTAGAATTGAAGTCAAGGAAAGTTGAATAGAGCGTGCAGACCAATATTCGAAATCAATCGTCTCAATAACGAACACTCATGTGAAGCAATCTTATCTTTTGTAATCGAGTTCTTTTTATAAAAGAAACCACCTTATTCTTCCTTGAAAAAGTCTCAACTGATAGAGGATTGTATATTCGTCAATTGATCACTGAGCTCAATATTTTTGCCTTTATACTGATTCATCGTGTTATCATGTGTTGGAACGAGGAATAATAGGCAGGCTCGCCTAGTTATTCAAAAATCCCGGCACATGATACTCGAGGCTCGTGTAAAGCGTGCGCGAAAGTAATCTTCATAGAAACGAACGGTTCAGCAGTGTCTCTGATCACCGCAGAGGAGAGGCACTATTGAGCCGGTGGATCGTTTCGCAGCATCCTCATTAAGGATAATCAATATCGTAATATTAACAAATACCCTTGCGGCTTTGCCATTGCCCACCATCGTCGAAACTTCACCAGACATCCTTCTGTTCCGTGTTAAAAATCAATACGTCCAGCCTACTTCATATCACGCAATTATGAATAAAAACCATAATATATTTATTTACGTCGAATAAAAGAATTCTCGTTTTTTTCTAAAAGAAATCTTTGTGAATCTGTGTAACATTCTATTTTATGTTAGCATTGATGACAAAAATGTTTGCAGACAGGTGGAAAATATTAAATAACGTAGTGCAATATAAATTATATGAGACTGTATGTTAAATCGAAATAATATTACTACTTTTGAAGTAAATTTGTACGGGGGAGAGAGAATGGAGAACTTACATTACTGTGAGAATTGGTATTTTCACTGAGAATAAGTGAATTAATCTCTTCAATATTATTTGTACAGTCGAAACATATGCACTTCCCTCGGCTCTCAATTTTATTGGTAATTCTCTTCATTCTGAATTCATCATTTTATTTAATCCCTTTCTGCTGTTTCATTATCTCGAAATTTAAAATAAGCTACTGAAATATACGTATTGTTTAAAGAGTTATGTAATTAATAATGAAAGCCTGATAAATTCTGTGAAATCATAAAGTAAAGTCGACTCCACAAATCAATAAACGCTGGTTGTGACATTAAAACAAATGTGTACTTAATAAATCAAATATTTCTTAATGAACTATTTTTCTTGCGTTATCTTCTTTAATGGAATTAAAAATATGTAACTTAAAGAATTTCCCTGCAATTCTTCAATATTATTCAATAATATTTGTTTTTTCAGGTTTGTTTCTTTTTACTCGTCGTTGCACAGGCATACTTGGCAAAAGATAAAGCGTATTAAAAACCTAATATAGATAAAATGCGAGGCACTTAAAATATTGCAGACTCCAATATTTATGAAAGCATTCATAAAACTGTAGATTAGACTTAGACTTTCGTACAACAATAACTAATTCGTTGAAATGGTCTAAAACCGACAGTTGAATGTATACCTGAAAATTTACTACCAGTTTTATCAAGACATGGAATTTTTCCTTGTTATTGATTTCCAGGTATTTTCAGCACAGGAAGTACGAAAGGAAAAATAAAATGCTTCGATAGGTAACGCGGTTTATGTTCAATTATATCAACGGTTAAACATCGAAAAAAAATTCATGGTCCAAGAAAAGCCACGAAATCCAATTTCCAGGGTGTGAGAAACCTGACGTCCGTAGCAATCGTTTCCTAAAATATACTTTATGCCTGCCGTAAAAACCGGAACCGAACAATTTTTCTCCCCCCAGCGAACTTTCGAAGTCGTGGTTCCTTTTCGGATTTCATCGCCATACTTACAGACCCACTTCGCGGAAACTGAATTTCATGTGAAATTTTGAGTTGAACAAAGAGTGATCAGCTTTTCGGATTAGATCCCAGGACTCACAAGAAGATTAAGACATTAGAGAGAACCGCGAGCAATTACGGAAGTATTCAGCTAGAGGAAAGTCGCCGGATATGTGCTAGTCACCTAAATTAATTTATTCTCATCGTTTTTATCATTATCCGTTCATTTTATTTATTGTGTGCCCAGTGGGCAACATATTAATTGTTTTATAGTGCAGCATTGAAGATAACATTACATAATAAATTTTTATTAGAAAAGAAGAAAAAGTCAATTTTTAAACAAAGTATTATAATCTTTGTGTAACACTTAAAGAAAGCAACGAATTTTGAATGAAAGTTAATCTTTATTCATCTTAGACCACTGAACAAGCTGTTTAATTTAATTTCTCGATAATTCATATAACATTTCTCAAAATTATTCTAATATCATGACTTTGAAATTATACAAAATAAAACAGTAAATGCTAACGAATATATTTTTCAATCACATTACCACTAAAATAAAGCAACAAACATAATCGAAAATAAAATAGGAATTTAATTGCCTAACTATTTGAACAAAAATTTATTTCAATAACGTACAGTCCCAGTATTTTGAAATACAAGGTGCATACACGCCACAATAGATCTTAATTAATATAATTTCGTCGAAATCTCTCCTAATGGCCTTCATACGTCGAAGAAATAAAAGTAGCCAACGTCAAATTATTTCATCAACAAGGTTCCCTCTGTCAAAGAATGCAACGTCTCCCACTAATTTAAAGCTCCCGTGGAATTCATAGTGTTCTTCATTAGCCCGCTCATTTATCGTCATTACTCTCAGCTCGGGGGATGCCTCAAATTCGGGCAAAGCCCCTCTCGCCGACGAGGAACCTCGCGGCGCGCCGGTGGCGCCGCCTATTTCGAGTGGAAATTGTCGGACAGCATGATACGACCCAAATAAGAAGAAATCGCGCATAAATTAATTCGCTGATTTCCTCGGCTGGTCTTTTTTCTTCCGACACCGCTGCCTGGAAAGGACACCCCTAAAGCGACCAATACCCAAATTACTTTTGCGTATATTCATGTACAGTTAGACACTTAACACTAAATTTACGAAACGAGTTAATTTAATTGATATTGAATTTTATAAATATTATTTAGTGAATATTTTAATGTTTGTAAATGTTTTGAATTGGATTGATTTTCATTGATGTAGTTACATTTAATTTCTGAAATATAATAAACAAACATCGATTTTTCTAAGGACAATTGAAGAAACTGTAAAGTAAATGTCCGTAAATCTAGTGTCAATCCTATATTATATTGCATTCCATTTCATTTTTTGAGTTTCTCCTCCTCGTTTTCACTTATTCCATTCCAGTGTCATTTAACAATTTGTCCGCGATGTGATAAGACAAGTCTTAAATATCAGAACCACATTTTCATAAAGTTTCAAATATATTCAAGTTAATCACTTAATTAATCCAAGAATATTTCGCAAGTGCTTGTTTTCGAGAACTCAGAAATACTAGGAATACGATAAGATAGAATAAGATGCGGAGTTCTATAGCACTTTAATTTATTTGAAAAAATCACCACTGATTGAACTTACTATATGCTACCCACGGAAAAATTGAATTGCATACAGAAATGATGAAAATTTTAATTTGGATCACGAATGACCCGGCGTTAGCTGGTCACATCACTGCTACATGGTCAGCTACCCGAGGGTTAACCGATGAATCCGAAGGAAGGGTAGCTGACGCCCCAAACTGGTGACCAGCGGTTCCTTTAGGGGCGAGGAAGGGGGAGAGGGCACGAATCGTGACGCGGGTTGGTCGCCGGTGGTAGGTTGAATGTCGAAAACGGTTTAGGTCAAAGCGGAAAGAGGATGCGCCGGCCGAATCTGGTGGGTTGGCGGCAAGCCATAAACCTTTCCCGCGTAATCTGGATGGCTTTATAGATTTCTAATAAAATAATGCATTAAATCAGGCGCGACTCGACTGATTGTTCCGCCAACGGAATCGGCTCTACAGCCGCGACGTTCGATGGGTATTGCGATTCGACCGACATTTACCGTACGAGCAAACGATCACTAAACGTTAGGTGATCCCGTGGGCAAACAATAGGAACATTCGAGTGCGGCTGTACTCAATGTCTTGGCATTCCTGGTATTTATTAAATACCGTGTTCTTCTATTTTTTTTTTTTTGATAATTGTTAAAATGTTCGTGTTTTTTCTATTTTTTGGTAATTCGATGAGACGAGTTGTGTTAAACAATTACCAATGCATAAAAGCACGGTTAAATAAACTGTAATTAGAGGATAATGATATTGGGTAAAATAATTGTGAAATTCACTGATATTGAGTACCACGATCTAGATGAAAGTTAATATTTTATTTTATTGAAGGAAAACGAGAAATGGTTAGTTATTTAAAACTCTAGCTGAATTATATAAGCGGGATAATAATAGTGTTAAGTAGTTATTAGTGTATGTAATTATTATATTTTATATTATATTATATTTTATATTAATATTACAATTTCCAGATTCAATATATTTTTGAAAATGAAATTTCTATTATAAATAATGATAAAACATATTTTTATAATATAAATTGATAAAAATAAGTATATAATTATACAATAGTTTAACAATGTAGATAAATAATTCTATTGACAGATTATGTTAAATCGCAGATATATGTAAAATATTTAGTTTAAGGAGCCTGCATTCAATGAAAGACATTAAAATAAACATTGACTTTATTGTTCCCTACAAATTCTAATGAATATCTTTAAAGTTCATTACATGTGAATTAAAACAAAAATTTCGTTAGGGTTACAGCACTTTTCAGAGATTAGATTGAAAACCATGTCGTCAAACAGAAGCCGAATAGGGCAAGCTTGCGCAGCTGAGTGAACGGACGGAATAAATTCTTGCATCAAGATTCGAATAAACGCATTCCAAGCCGCGAGCAAACTTCTATCCCACGTCGGATGCGATTCGCAATACTACGAGCTGTTCACCCTGTTTCCCGTTGTGTCTTACTCGCATCGAGTCGTCCCTTGGCGCGTTCTTGTTTCTGATCCCGAATAAAATATCCTAAAGGAATTTCAAGCGAATGCGTTACACACGCGAAGTATTTCCTACGGCCGCGTTCACAGTGAAATGTCGACTATCGTTCGGAATCGATGAAACTTTTGACTTACAATTTTAAATTTATAATCAAATTGTTCTTGATACTTTTGTTAAGATTTTGTGTATATGTTGTACCGTTAACATACGAATTCATTGTGAATGAAATTGTCAATTATAAAATAGAGATTTTCAATAATATGTTAAGTTTAATAATAGAATAACGGTTCGCTTTATATACTTTACAAAGTATTACTTGTTTACATATAAAACAAAAGAACTATTTATAAGTTATTTAAAAATGAAAATAAAATGAAATCATTCTTAAATATAACATTTCTATTCGAAAATTTTAGGTGATCTTAAATAGGGAGTTTAACTTACTTCTCGTAATTAGTTGTACTTAAATGTGTATATATATAATAAATATAAATTACGTTTCTTTCTGTACAATTATATGAAAATATAATTATATTATGTTAATATATACTAAACAGATGAAAATTTGAAATTATAGTCGCATACACATTTAAATTGTTATTTTCTAACAAGAATACTTTTATTGTTACAATTTTACTGGTCACTGTGTTTCGAGTTTCAACCTTTTCGATACATATCGATGCAAACCGGAGAATTTTGGAATTTGTAAAACGAACAAATAGCAAGGTTCGTGTTCTTTTATTTTACAAATATTTGTAGGACTTTGAAACTTTTCTGCTTCATGAACTCGACCTACCTTTTTATTTTCGTGCTTCAATTGGTTTCCTTTGCTGCTATGCCTTCTTTAGAGAACTCGCCAAATTCTCCTTGAAACAGGACGTGAAGATTTGAGGATTCGTTGAACTAAACGATCGATTTGATTGAAAAATATTTTATGATTCTTTAACAGCTTATATCTAGTACACATCTAATAATCAAATTTGTTGCAATGATGCAAAAAATAAGTGAATAATAATATATTAACTTTACTAAATTTGTATTAGGATAACAGAAATCGAATTGTCTTTAATAAGTAATTAATAGAAACGTAATAATTTTTGTCAAAGATAAATGACATATCATAGCTTTTTAATATTTCAACGAATAAAGTAATATTATATTTAATGAAAATAATTAATATCTTAATTAAAAAGAAAAAAATTATTAAACATGCAATAGTATATCTGAACAGAAAAAATGACAATGAAAGCTGTCGACATTGTTCTTTATTACGTTTAGAAAGGTCAAGAACTATAAAACTAGAAACATATAATGTAAATATTTTACAACTAAATATTTCTTTTACAGAACTAACATAAATATAAAATAAATGTAATAAGTCTTCATTTTCATTAAATTCTGTAAATTATTTCTTTCACCACAAGTGATATAATAATAAAGTAAAAAATTATTTTCACCTAAATTGTTGTTGCTTTCTTGTTCATGAAATTGAATATCCTTGTTGAAACTTCCGTTAAAAAATCCGATTATTAGTTTGCCTTCAGATTCTCATCTTTAAATCCTCTTCAATTGTCAATGTCGAAAAGGGTTCCCGATTCAGCCAAACGCCTTCTCGCTCGATCTAGCGCAATTTCAGATGACGTAACTTCAAAGCCGTTTAATCCTCTTAACGAAGCCATACAGAAGGACAAGGTACAGTCACAGCTCTTGTGTTCAGCATCTTAGCCCTTCGTTATTTTGGCTCTTCCGAAGTTAACCTCAAGAAAGGAGATTGTAAGTTCACGTACATGGACCATCAACTACACTTCGATAGATGCAAACTTTCTCGAACTATGGTCGATTCGTCGTTAACTCGTCCTAGCAACTTGTTTTAGCTATCTGGTAGGGAACCGCATCCTCCGCAAAGAAATAACGAGCTCTGTCTTCCGGGCCACGGATAAAAGCTGTGATCGAACAACTAATGACCAACTTTGATAATAACATGTTAATACACAACTTCCAGTGTTCTATCTTTTTACTGTGTTTCATTAGCTGTACATTAGATGATTCCAGTACATAATACTGGTATTGATATATTAACTTTATCTATAGACATATAATGTCTTGAACTACTGATAAAAACAATTTACTTATTATTATTGCTTTCTTGTATCTCGCAGATTTTAAGTAAATTTAATTCAGTTAATATGACATCACATGAATTTTAAATTTGAGCTTTTAAATTTTAAACGTGAAGCTTTGGCGCTCGAATTGAGTTTATAACAACTTGTAACGTCAAAGTTATGAAATGCATTGTATAAAGGGTACTCGTATTTAAGGGACCATTTTCTAGGAATTTAAACTTAAATTTTCTATCGATAACAGATAATAACTCTGGATATCTATAAATAAATCTTCCACGTAATCCTCTTAAAATATTAATAATACATGTAATATTGTATAATAACACAATTATATATACACAAGTTCATTTTATTTATCAAGAACACTTATGTGTTTTACTACACGCCATTATATATTGACTTAATACTTTATTCCGTGTAATTATAATAAACGTTAATTTATTGAAACGTGCAACGTAAAACTGTACACATATACATAAAAACAAACGTTATTGATCGATACAATTTTATTGTCACTGCATGTGTCGAGACGATCGTAAAACAGAGATTAAATAAGTAATTGTCATGGAAACAAAAATGGAAGTTTATTGCAACGTACTGGCTGTTATCAATTTATTGACAAAATACTATCTAGACAGATAAGCATGTAATAGTAAAGTATCTCCAAGACCCGCAAGCTTCTAGCCCAATGGGTGACAGCCACGCTTAGTCACGTGACTTACGATGGCGGAACTAAGACTTCTAACCACTAAACTCGCATTCCTTCCAAGTTCTACTCTCGTCAGAACCTCATAGTACATGCAGAGTGTTACTATATAACATTACCATATAAACTTGCGTTAGAGCTCAAAAGATAAAGTTCTACATGAAAAATAGAAATCAACCATTTAGAACAGTTTCCTTAATAGAATTTGTTTTCGAGAAAAATCGAGTTTTAAGTTTCTGGGTTGATATTGGATTTAATCATGACTTACTATTCTTGTTTGTAATGACTATTGATCGTGGTACGATGTCATTTCTTTAGAATTAGTTTTACCACTTTTACAACTACCTATAAATGTTCATCGTGAATTTTTGAGATCAATATTGGTACAGTTGGTTACTCACATGATCCCAGCCGGCGTGTGGCTCAAAAGTGAAGAGGGGCAAGGCGATTCGGCCGCACGCTCCACTTCAGCTCGCGGCTCGGCCAGTAACAAAGACGTGCCGAAACTAATTCCGCCATTACTATCGGACCGAGCGCCGCTAGTTGGACGTCTCCCCTTGCCTCTCTACTTGTTTCAAACGCCGGCCGGCTGGGATCATGTGAGTAACCAACTGTACCATAGTATTTTATTTTAAGTTATTGTAACAAATAATACTATTGAATACATTTAATACGTAGAATGCCATGGGGGTCACCAGTGACCCCCAACCAAATAGAATTACTGTAGTTCACTCAATTAAACCATGATTATTTGAAAACATTTCTATATTATAAATAATGCTAGCTAATGTGGCGTCATTCAGCTAGGTGAACCTGCAATAATAACAATGCAATTCAATCAAATGATTTAATATTATATTTTTTTCATTTCGAGTATTTTGTACTATGAAATTGTGCAGCATTCAACGTGTTAATACCTTCTTCGTAGATTCACGAAGAAAACATATGAATTTATTTTAATAAAAACATCTCCTTTTCAGTTTTAAGTACTATTAGGTTCAGAAATCAGCAATAGCTTTAACTCTGTTATTAAGTTATAATAATTTCGTAATTTAATAAGTATTATGTTTTATTAAATAAGTTTATAATTATTATGTTTATAAATAATTTATTATGTTTATTAGAAATGTTCTAATTACTAATCCCACAATTAGTTCGAAGAAAATGAAGAAATAAAAATTTATGATTTATTGCAATCCAAGATATTTCTGCCAGAAATACCCACAGCGTTGTAAGCAAATATTGCCACCATGATAAATAATTCCACAGGTGTTCCACATTACAAGCTTAAGAACCAATCCAGCGCAGCCTCCGCGCATGCTCTTTCTATAAGATCCTCTTTCTATGAATTGATACTTCAGTGCCATGAAAAATGATTATTCAATTCCTCCAATTTCAACCACACCCGCAATTAGAAAACAATTCGTTTAACACGTCGAAAGTATTCCACTTGCAATTAATTCTCGACAATCCCATAACACGTTTCCGGAAAACAATCTACCATCCATACGCTAGCATCGTTCGAACTCCTCGTAACGTATCCGTTAGAAAGTAAAAAACACATACACATACACACACACAAACCGAAAACAGTATGGAAAACGCGTTTGTCGAGTGAGTAATTTAAAATTGGAAAAGGTAACAGTTGTTCGTTTTAATGGCGGCGCTCGTGGAGAGGAACTTGGAACAGTCGGGGGTGGCAGAATTACACAGCACGTTCGCGTGTTCGGTAATCGGATAATATTACTGTTTAACGGTTCGGATATCCGGTTGCATCTTGATGCAATCGAGTGGGAACCGTTTAAAAGTCATAAAGCGGGGACGCTGTTAACGACAGAAAATCGGGAAGTGATCCAAAATGGAACGACACGACTGGAATTGGCGAATGTTTCGGAAAGGTGGGACGAGTTGGGGAGGGGTTGGAAGGTGGAAGAGAAAATAGGGGTTCTTTCCATGCCTCAAAACAAAGGTACTACACCGGCTAATAGCCTTTTTCGAGTGCCGGCCATTCGACAGCGTGCAGAATACTGGCGGCGTTACAGCGCGTACGTCACACGTTGATAGCGATGCGTTCGTAAACCGAGCGTCAGTAAAACCCATCACTAACTCGCATGACACACATTTATACAGCTATCTCGGTTTTTGGGGCCGCCCGTTCTGCGCGCGGTAAAATGCGGCAAACAAATACCATTGAAACGGAATCGAGTTTTACATTTCACACGCGCCACTCCAGCAAATATTCTTGAACGATTTCGTCTTTCGTTCGCGCTAATTGGAATGCACTTTGGAGATTTCACGGTGCTTTCCGATTTGGACCGCTTATTCATTTGTCAGTTGGATTTTGGTGGATATTCAATTCGTTCCGGGCGAGAATAGTTATCAGAGGAGCAAAGATAAGGCTTAGTACAGTTTACGGTGAAAGTTCATCGAATTAGAAAAAAGTTTTATTTTTCCTGTTTTATATTTGCACAGAATCTTGAGAATTACGAGTTACAATTATTCATAGATATAAATACATTAATACAAATATTTACCCATACAGTTTGTTCAAATATAGGTTAGGATAGGAAAGTAAGCTGAAAGGAGGATATGTAGTTATATTTAATCTTCATCAGTTTTGAAATGAACTTCTCAGTAACTACATTTTCATCTTCACTGCTATTAATTCAAATGGTCAAGAATTGTCGAATATGTCTATAATCGTACACATTTAAATTTCTTAGCGCTTAAGACTCTTTGCCCGAAGAAATCCCACAGTTTTTTATAATACGGCCCGCCGTGCGCGCAGAGGCTGCGAAATTATTGAAAGGTGACCCCAATTTCGTTAGCGTCTTTTCTGTTTGCTCGCCGTTTCTTCGCAAACGCTCATCAATCATCAATTTGCAGTTTAAATAATTGAATAGCTCACGGAAAGTTTTCGGCGGTATCCGGCGAGCGTTGATTTTACACTTCATCGAGTTTGCATTACAAATTGATGAGCTACCCGAAACAACAACGATACCTTTCATCAGCCGCGTTCAATCAATCTTTCCCACTTGACAAAAGAAGTTCGTATTATCTTTCGAAACTCGTTCCGTCCCTCGTATACCGAGGGCCCGTAATAATTCATAACGAACGGGATTTGTTTGTTCTGACTTCTCAAGGAATTCATGGAATGACATTTGTACCCTAAACACCAACGCGAATTTCATTATGCGTAAAAAATGTCCGCCGCACGAAGATAAATCCGCGCGAGAACGTTTCCGGGGACTAATGCCATGAAATGTGAGACTCAAGGAAATTACGGGCTGTTTACTTTTCGTTAAGCTCGCGTTAGCGGCCCGTTGCATTTTAAAATCGTACTTTAATTAATTCACCCATTTATTCGTCTCTGTTCCACCGAAATTCCTTCTCCTGCGCTCGTTTCGCTATTCGGGGAGCGCTCTCTTTCTCCCTTTCTCTTTGCTGTTCGCGCGATAACAAAACAGGATGTTACGTTAACCAACATATCGTATACCGGCGTTGCGCGATGAAACTTGTCAAATGAAACACACGTAATGCCCTCCCCCTCAACGGTGCAATTTCGCGGATTACGTTTTTCGACGGACCTCCGCGTAATAACGCGAAATATGCTGTATTTTAAGAACGTGTCAGGCCGAAGTTTATCGCTCCGCGGTCATACGATTTCATTCGGTGGTTTTTCCTTTAACGTTCATAATGCTGCTTAAATAATTCCTGTTTTGATATTATCGTGCTTACATCAACGTTGAAGTTTGCTTAAGGAAATTAAGCAGCCGCGTAACATTTATTCATTTTCTTTTATAAAGTGCACATTTGTTGGGAGTTACTTTTCGATAATCGAGTTCACATTAGAATTTCGTTAACTTGTTTCCTTGTTTTTAACCTTTCATTTGGTAACGTACGACAGTGAACTGATCTATAATTTTCTGATAATTGAAGTTCTTTTTCCAAATCCACCTTATCCCCTAGGTTCTAATAATAATGTTATTTTATTAACACATTCTATGCATACAATATTTATACGCATTTTACATGTCATAACATGGAAACTGCACCTGTAGGTGACCATAGATTCTATAAAATTTATTTAACTATACACATTAAAATAAATTTTCAAAAACTCTGTATATATAATTTATATAATATATATAATTGTGTAATGTATATAATTTAATAATAAATTACTTTCATTCATTTCCCCAAAAATAAATACAATTTTACAATCAACAACATTGAAAATGAGTCGAATGCAAAGGATTAAACCATTTCAGCATATTATATGTGAATAAAGTATGTATGTAAAGGCAAAAGACATTTTCTCTAATCAAATTCATCGGTCAGCAAGGTATTCAAAGAAAAAGGGTAATTCATGTGTAGCAAAAGGATTCGTAGATGGCCATTCTCCACACGCGAACCATGAGCGAGCCAGTCGCGTTATATTTATGTCCATCATCATTCAGCCGCTGTGACCAATAATGATTCGCACACGCACTGATGACGCGGATATCCTGGATGTCTTAAGCTCCCTTCCCGCCGCGCGTTGTTTGGCGCACACGGCTCATTTGTCAGTAAATGTAGCACGCATCAAAGGCAACCCGGCCTCCGCTCAGCCTGGTGCGTGTATGTTCAGCACCCAAGCAGTTTGATGACCCTACATGTTCGTCAAACAACGCGCAGTGGGAACGACCAACGTTCGCTCCCAAACAAAATTGACAGGCATGCATGTTCGCCGAACAAAGCGCCGTGGGAAGGAGGCTTTCCCTATTATCTGCCTATTGTTCTTAACCGCTGCTTGCTCCTGCTGAATACACTAAGTTCCCTTGATTCGATCCGGCCTCAGACGAAACGCGTGGCGGAGAAAGTTCCTTTCCCGTTGGCGGGCATTCCGAGACACTGAAATCATTCTGCCACTATTGGACTGCGGATACTTTTCTTGTATAATGGTAACTTAATAATACAATTTTTAATCTAATACAAAAGAAACGAAGATCTCTGTTAACCTTCAGTCATTTTATACCAGTTTAAATAAATTCATAACAGCGTTACTATCACAAATGATTCATTTTAATCCTTAACAAAACGTTCAGTGTATTTTAACACTACTCTAATTCCAGCGAACGGCTCTAATTTCCCGTTAAAATCGAACGAATTAGGGGAAGCGACAATGCAAGTCGCATAATATCGTAAACATTATACGCATATCACGCACCGGTGCAGAGAAAGCTCATAAATTTCCAATACTTGGCCAGCCGCCCGAACGAATTCGGCGCCGACGAAGTTCGCAAAATAACGCGAGCGTAATCAGCAGCGCGTTATCGGCCCTCGCCTACGAATCGGTCGTGTGTAGCCTTTTGTACACTCGCCGCGGACAGTCGGGGAGCAATAAATATGTTATTAAAATTATCATAACCCCATTTGCCGGGGCTAAAACAGCGCATTTTGCAGTTAATTTTCCAGTTATCTAGGCAATAATCTCGCTTACGCCATACCCGGTTAACCCTTTGGTCATAGAGGTGAACGACGAAAGGGGGATGAGGATGATAGGGGCGAAAAGTAAATCAGTGAGCAGGGGTAAAAAGGGGCTTATAATGGTCGACGACGGAGCTACGTTTCTACAATGGCACAGCACCACATTATTAACTCAGTGTTTTGTATCGAAAGTGTGATTGTTTTGCGTTAATTTTATTATACGCGAGACGTTATCGATGATCAACGATAATTCGTTCGAGTCTCGCGTGGACAATATTTTAGATTACGGTTCCCGGTATAATTAGCATACTACAGTAGTAAACAGCAAAGTTTTTCCCGTGTATTCTTGTTTGTGTATCGTAATTACTGCAAATGATTCGTATTAAATAAGAGAACTTTTATTTGAAAAAGTGGTGAAGAAGTATTTGATTTGAGAACTCGGAACAAAATAGCGTTACTTTTAATAATATTTATTGAAGTATTGTAATATGTTATTTAAGATTTTTTTTCATTTTTCTATGTAACTTGCACTTTTTCACTTTTCTGGAGTTGATAATTCATTGTTGATTGAATATGTTAAACATCAGACGTAGTAAATACGATTTTCGTAGAAATCTGGTTCGTGGTGCCAGTGAATTAAAATTTTCAATTGGCGCACAGATGCTATTGATTATCTTCCCGCTTTGTGTCTGACCATTGTTTACCATAACTACTTGTACGTAATACGAACTATTATGTATTGTTCTACGTGGTTTCTATTAATCATGCTATTATCCCATTGATAATTGCTACCATGTTATTATTGAATTATTGAAGAATAAATTATTATGAGTATCAATGTGAATAAAGTCAGAAAACAACCAACCATCGCGTTTCTCTAACCATATTTCATAACTATTCAGTTAACAGATAACCAAATGTAGTCACATATAATAGATACAATGAAATGAGATACAATAAAAAATAATATTCTATAATACACGAGGCAATTTTTATTTTCTTTCCCTAAGAACAAGATCATTAACATAGAGAAATATTTCTAGAATACATATTTAAAACAAGTTTGATACTTACAGTGAGTTGATGATTATTGATTTTCTCAGTAATGAAGTTTTACACAACAAACTTTCATTCCTCATCTCAACTTTCATGGTGTAGGTACAATTTCCTATAGATTCTTGTTTTTAAAACAAATATTCATTTTCCCATGGAATTAATTTATTACGCATTAATAAAGGTCATTAAATTTCTAAAAAAATATTCTCAGTATACACAGTTTTCTCAATGTATACATGAAATTCAAAATATTTGAAATTCTAAAAAATTGCAAGGTACCAAGTACGTATTCTGGTGTCCCGGGTACCTCAAATAATCCACGTTAGCCGATTTTAGTCACGCATGTGCCCTGATTGAAACTATTCACATCACGAACTATGAAATTTCATAAGCACCATAAATCAATCCGGCACCGGGGTCGGTTTAGAGTTGACGGTTCCCGGTTACGGCTCGACGGAGTATGAATTTCGACGAATTAATTAAGACATAGTCCAAAAAAAGAAGTTCTGGAAAGAAACGAAAGTGAAGTTACAGAAAAGATATTTCTTTCGAAAGAAACCAACAGTGAACAACATTTTTCGTTTCTTAAATATTTTCAAGGACGTATTAAATTCTGCCCATGTATGCTTATCTGTGATCATCTATATTATCTGTATAATACTAAATATAGTTTTGCGCATATTTCTGAAACCAACCCATCTTCTGATTCACGATAAAGAAACAAAAATACTCACACCTGAAAAATAATCAATGAAAAAGAATTTTTAAGTTTTTTTCCTTCAAATCAGGAATATAAAGTGAAGAATATAATCTACGATATACCAAATTAAGGCTAGATTCTTATTTCGGTTCGATTCACCTCGATCTACCCTTAACCCTTTAGAGTCCAGTACCATCGCCTTGAAACCACATACATGCTGCAATATCAGCAAAATACGAACCAATGGACTGTTTCAAACCCATCAGCATATAATCAATACAGTAATCGACCTTTTCTCGACAGCTAGAATAGTATTTTTCATAAAAATATTTATTTCTCTTAAAAATGATTGGTTAACATGTATTATTTTTATTTTACTCATTTTACATAGTCCTTCCCTTTCGGGTTAGGATGAACCCTTACAATCTTACAATATTATTATTAGCTTACAATCTATTTACATTTACTTAACTTACTTATGTACACTGATCTATACTTCACCATTTTTTGCACTTGATCCTTCCCTCCTCTTTGGCTTCCTTCTTTTCTTCAGTTTTCTTTTTCTCACTCCCTTCGCAATTCCAGTCTCTTCCTCTCTATCACTTCCAGTATTTCCACCCCTTGGCTTTTTCCGTAAGAAGTTAAACGTATTAAAAAGATTGTCGAAAATGTTGGTTCCCAAACCACATTCAAAAATCATTGAAATTGACGAGGGAGATCGGTTTCCCGCAAATTCGTCGAAGGTGGCGCGCTCGTGTCACGGTTGCGGGGACATTAATAAGCAGTTTACCGGGATAAAAATACGGTACGGCTCGACGGAGACGATTGAAGGAGAACGTTTCCACGACAACCCGTTTCATTTATCGAGATCTCGAAATCGAAGCCCACTCCAGAATCTTCGAGAGTCCCCAGGTAGCAGGGCGAGCACACGACTTTGTCCCAACCTTATCCACCTCTGGCCAACCTCGCAACGGCACCGGGGGCCAACCTATCCCACCGACAATTAGTTCGCGCGCTCGGCATTGAGTGCACTTAGCGAAAAGTAAGCAAACTTCCCCCCTCCACCTCCTCGTTCCCCGCCGCCAGCCACTGCGCTCCCTTTCATTTTCATCCGATACCGGAATGGTTTCTACCGACAGCGCGATAACTCTGCCGTTTAGTTCACTGATGGCTTATTTCAAGGGCTACCGAGATATTCAGCGTTCTTCTTTTTCCTTTTCTTAGCCTCCTTCTTCTTCTTCTTCTTCTTCTACTTCTTCTTCTTCCTCTCCTTTTCCTTCGTTTTTTCCCTCGATTTCGTGATTTCATCGATCGAGAACCGCGCGCCGCTTTATACACGGTGTGTATCGTGAAACGCGAACGAAATGGTGACTACTCTTTCGACGAATATTAGAAGGAAATGTGTTATGTAGATCAAAATGTTTATAAGGTTTTTTTTGAGTGATAACATATACTACGAAATCACTTGGCTAGATTACGGAATTCGACCGATTGATCAGTTTTCATTTTTTCTCGTCCAATTTTCTGTTAATTTTATTTCCTATTTCTATCGTTTTTGGTTAATAATATATTATTCGTCAATATGGTTATACGTAAATAATCAAAACTTTGAAACTGTAAACTGCAAAGATATCTTTTGCCTCGATGACATCAAATCATCACCCAACTGTAAGCACGTTGATTTCTACAATCGAAAGTTCGAAATTTAGTTTGATTTAAGTTAAAAATTGTTTCTTTAATAAGGAATTAATTTGATATTAATTGGTAATAATTCATTTAATATTACATTTAATAATGGATTTGGTATGTTTATTTTCTTTACGTCTTCTGGTATTACATATGTCAACTTCATTATGAAAATGCAGAGATTGGGATTTTACATTTTCATTATTCGGTTTTTCGTAGCGGTGCGCACATTACAAAGCTCTTAAGAAAAGACATGTAAATACACTTTTTGCTGGCTCGCGTTTTCCAAATAATGCAACAGTAAAAATATTAAAACACCTCACAAATATCTTTTAACGAAGACCTACACGTACCATTTAAACTTTTTCTGGGGTCGACAACCTTAAAACACATAAAACTAAACATAATGAACTTTTCATACATATAAATACTCTTTATTAAACGAAAATAAGAATTTATTTCGAATTTATCGTAAATAAGGAACGATATAAATTTTTTGACGTTACTGAATTTAACTATAGTTTAATGTGTCAGTCCACTAAATAGTACATAAAATTTGAGAACCATTATCATTATTATTATTTCAATATCACAGAAATTGATGAAATATGTAATGACCGTAAAATAGTAACATATAATAAAATATTAGTAATAAGAAAATAATAATAATCATATTCTTTCAACTCCTGCATACAAAAAGCTGCAATATCTCGTCGATGTCACAGAAACAGCTAACACGAATGCTGATAACCATCTCGCCCCGCGATCATGACGACAGCCTGCTCAAGTTGTTAAAGTAAATTGATGAAGCTCGACCACCGTGCATTCACACGCCGCGTCACCCTTCGCGCTTTCACTCTTTCAAAAATGATATTCTTCGACGCAGCTTCGGTTCGCATCCCACCTTGCGCGATGATAAGAACAAAGATTTTCGTGGCATAAAGATTCTCCTTGCTGACGCGTCTCCTTTTTTCTCGCCGGTAATTAATGAGTTCGAGGTTTCCTTCGATGACGACAGGAAAAACTGCTTCAGTGGTATCCAGTGGGCCGCTGACAGGGGATGAAAAAGGGATGAACGGGTGACAGTTAACGGGCAAAAGTTTCGCTAGTTGGGAACACGGTCCACTGATAAAACGAAGACAAGATTTTGCTGGCTCGTGCTAGGGTTCTTGCTGTTTTATATGCACGCTCGGACAACTTTTCTGAAGCGCCATTATTGAAAAGTGCAGTTAGTTCCAATTTAACGTTTCTTAAATTAAACTGCTTGGGAGCGAAAACATGATTCGTAGAAATACAAGTATTTCTCGTACAAATAAAATATCGTGCAAATAAAATAGTTTTACGTAAGAATAGAAGTTAAATGAAGATTATTGAACTATTAGCTGTTCAGTCGTATTACAACGATGTTTGTATTGTATTTGAGTAACAACAAAACCGTTATTAATTGAAACATCTTTTAAATTACATTTTATACTTATCTATTCTATTTCAGCTTTTTTTACACAATGGCATTAATTGATTTCAAAAATGTTAGAAATTTAAATTTTTATAATGCACGAGGAAAATATCAATCATGAACATTAAGTAATCTTTAAGCTTAGAATCGTCATAATCATGTTTTAAATAATATTAACAATCAGATTGTGTATTATAACTTGTCCCCGAACTTTTTAATATATCAGAATGTTATAAACAATCTTTTTATTTTTCATTTCTTTATATTAATTTCAAATACCTCTCAAACATATTCTCATGTTTCAATTGTGATATCAGCTACGTATACACACTGAATTACTGTAATTTGATTCAATGAAATATCAGACAGATCCCAATTAGAGAATTACGTGTACGTAATACCATCAGCTTCATAATTACAGTCTATTAATGTTGAACAGAATTGATTTAACGTATATACGTTTCTGCTAACAAAGTTAAACCCGTAACTCGATTAAGACATCTAACAGAGAATTAGCACGTAAGTAGATTTACTAATCTTGTATTCCATTCTAATTAACGTTTTATTTCGCTCAAATAAGAAACATCGGGGTTGCGATAAACATAACTGATACAACCAGAAATAAACCGTTACAAGTACTACAATATCGTAACATTTCCTATGAATAATTAATTAAAAGTTATAACACTAAAAGAATGAAAATTATAAAAAGTTAAAGTCAATATTTGACTAAATATAGTATTCTGATGATGTACTTTTATAAATTAAATAACGCGAACATGAATGTTAAAAAATGTATGAATAATAACTAAAACGGCAAATTTATACAATGTGTTTTAGAAGTTTTTCAGTGCAAAAATTAGTCTCGTTTAAAAATATTAATACTTACCATTTAAATTTATCCATTAACACTATATCATTTCTTAAAGGGAATGCAGCGTGAAACTGTCGCACATACATTATATATTATAATCTGTCAGTATGTACGTCTATTAAAATGACAAAAAAAAGAAAAATATAAATCGATATAATCTATTGTATTTTCATTTTTCTAACGACTTAACCAATAACATTATTTTCAAATAACAAATCTTCAGTTCTGGAACATATGACTACTAAAAATATTGAATCATAACATAAACTCTTTCGATTAAAGCGAATATTTCTAACGATATATCGAACACAGAAATGACTTCTTATTCATCACAGCTATGCCCAGTCCCAATAAACCGTAAATCCTCAAAATTAGAAGATGTTCGTACTTCCAAATGTATTTATTTCACTACCTAATGCACAACAAAATATTCACTATACCAATCACAAACATCAAACTACATTTCCACATGCAAAATCCTTCTCACGCTCCCATTCCGTACGAAAGATAATTCATTAACGCGTCCAAACAAGCATTCAACTCCAACAATATACCAAAACAATGTTACGAGCGAGCGGATACACCCATGTATATCTAAGTCGGTCGTGTTCCGCGCAAAAATTGCGCGTGCAAATATTTCCTCGACAATCCCCGCGGAAAACCGTTCGATTTTAATCGCAGTTTCGGTGGCGTTCGGATTTTAATCGCGACCGAGGCGAAGCCGGCCCCTCTCTCTTTTTCTCTTTCGACAAATAAATCTCACCGGGTCGCAGGAGCGTCCGGCATAAAATAAATACTTGCGAATTGATAGGATATAGGAAGACAAGCCTGTGTCTACGACGCGCAATTTGAATCATCGACTTCGGGCCGTGCTTCCATTTTGACGTTCATCGCGTTTCGGGCTGGGCTCGCCGGCAATAAATCCAGACTAACTCTTTATCCTATCTGGGCTTTGTCGTTTACGGGGGTGCCGCGCCGCCGTAGCGGCCACCATTGTCGCGGCTACGCGACTAACCAAAAAAGGAAGGCTGCCGCGTCCCAGCCGGACAGCTCTCGATGGAACTTGAATTAAATTTCGAGATTTATCGCGTCAATAACCGTGCATTAATTTACGATTTTTAGCGGTGGAAAACGTAAATCCACCCCCGGGGCTCGCCGATTGTTTCGTTCGTCGTGGAGAGAGCCGCGTACAGAGTACAAACGAGAAGAGGGAACAAAAAAAAATAGGAACGAGGAACGGAAGGGGGTGCGGATGGGCAGGGACCGGGGCCGATGGGAACACGGGAGTGGCGAGGGGGGCGAGGATGAAACGCGCAATGAGAACGTACAGGCGAGGGTTCGCTGCTATATCCAATGCGGAAGAACCGTAGGGGTGGGGAGACTTGAAGTGTGGGCAACGACATATGCGACTGGCGTGCTCTACATCTAACTTATATTGACTATTACTCATGTTCGTGTACTGTGACATTCACCGGCGTTTCACTGAAAAGTCGCGGAAAACAATGCCGCGATTCGGAAACCATTGCGGAATACCTGAAAAGGAGGATCGCTGGTGCGCTCGTTTTCGAAATTTATTCGAAATACTTTATAAGATCCACCCTGCGCACGACGCTTTTTTAACGGTTCTCATCGGACCGCGCGCCGTTTTCTTTTTCGAATGGAAATTGATGTAATATAGTTTTTCGTCCGCGAGAAGATTTAAACATGTCCATTATTGAAGGATTCGTGTATTGACTTAGGAATTATGGACTTTTCTTAGCTTTGTTTGGTTTTGGGGGAAGATGTTTTGGGATTGATATTAGTCTGTAATTTTTATTCTTCGCGGTGTAATTAAATTGAATGAAATGAGTGATTTAAAATCTTTTATTAGTCTTGATTTATTTTTAGTATGTGAAAACTTTTTTGAAGGAATTTCTTTCTTGACATTTCTATACGCGCAATGTGTTTAAACAATTTGAGATTAATAAATTGTAGTAGAAAATTTTTAGCTAGAGTGATAATTATTATATACTTGTATCCATATAATTATACATTTTTTAAATTTTATGCTGAATAATTTTTACTGGCCGTAATAAATATATATATAAAGCAACAAATAAAATTTTGTTTCGATATTTCCTTTAACAATTAACAAAACGACACTAGCGATTGCGCATAATAATGCAATAAAGGGACTGCTGTTTACAACTATTCCAAGCAACCTGTTATCGTATATCAACTTACAAGCACAATTATGAGCCAGTCATGCAACCGCTTAATTTTACTTTGAAACAAGCGGAAGGGCTTCCAATTTACTATTCTTTTACAAGCAAGTAAATACTACAATTCATTATCCTCAAATCTCTCTTATTAACTCCCATGTTCTATGTAGGCCAGTAATTAACTATAATTATTATTTAAATTTACGCTTTGTACATTATTATTGCGAGTTTGAGCATTACTAATAATATTTATAATATCTTTGAATAATTTATTTAAGAAAACGTATAATGCACTACAAATAATTAAATGTAAAGCCAAATTTACTAAAAGTATATAAAAATAAACAGTCTAATTCGAAATATTGAAATATTTTGTACTTTTCTGTGATTAATACGTATCATGGTAGAGATACTTACAAGGTGAATTACTAGTTTCAAAAAACATATAAGAAAATCAAGGTCAGCATGTACAAAATTTCATTCAAAAGCGCGTACACAGATGTCCACCTTTTAATTTAGGTCTGCGCGCAGCTTCATAACTTTGTGAAAAGTATTCGCAACATCCGTTTATCCGTAACTCCAAACTTACAATTAGCCTTAGTTTAGCCTGTTGCGTCGTACATAAATTCCACACGAGGCGTGTAAAAACATTAAAATCTATGCACCATACAAGAAGATGAAAATCCCGTAATATATTTAACAAAAGGAAATATTTGTACATGTGTTCTCATTTCATGGTACTTGTAAGCTAAAAGTTATTCATAGAATTTCATTACCTTTTCGCTTGCATTCCACTTATTTCATTTCCCATTCAATTTTAATAATCAGAACCCTACATGCAAACAATTTCCTTTACTCGGTATTAATTTTACAACTTTATTTCATTGAACATCATTATAAAACACACTAGATTGAATAATTCAACATAAAGATAATGATTAAAAATGTTATTTTATTTTACTATATCCTTTCCATACTATCATTTCACAACCGTCTAATTATGGGTATAATATTTATCTACATTTATTTACAATCAGTGCGTCTGTTACCTTCTCAAATACAAAATATTTGCACGTGGCATTTGATTTATCAATAGTTTAGTTATCTCATTCCGTGATACTACATTTATTGCACCAGACACCGCATCGTTAATTTTGTTTACTCGTTTCAATTAGTTATGCTAATAAGCAAAGGGATTGCGCTATCCAAATAACAGCGGGAAATACGGAAAATAAAGGAGAGAAAAGCAAGATAACCGAGGCCAGGAAACTGACGCACTACTTGCGCTCCGAATCGCGTAATCTTGCTTATATTCCCCTTCATCTCTTTTCACGCTCTGTCCTTTTGGGGACCGCGCTTTCAGGCTTCCTACCCATTCCAGTTTTTTCTTCCGCGCCTTAGTTCCCAATATTTACTACACCTTTTTATAATTTCATTCAGCCGCGTTACGGAAAATATTCTTTGCCGGGTCTTTTAACCCTAGTAAGTTAAGTCGGGGTAAACGTTCCGCGTATTACGCCCCTAATGATTTCTTTGCTGCGAGTGCGGACGTCCTTTCATTTCGACGAAACGAAGCGGATGGCTACGTCGGCCATGGAAAAAGCACGAGAAATCTTGGAATAACCTCTCGGGCTTTTTTAATGCATATTCAGCCGATGATGATTGATTGTTTTCTGGTAAAGATAATGAGTTCTGCTATTATTTCGGTGTACTTAAAAATTATACGTGCACCTTCTTCGTTCCCTTTCCTTTCTTATCATTTAGTTTGCTACTTTTTTACTGAAATCACTATGCATTCTAGTTTGACAATTTGGTTTGTTATCAGATGTTATCGTATTTTGAATTTATTAGGTAAATTATATCGAACGCGACTATAAACAATTGTTGAACGCCTGGCTTCAAGGAGTAAACAGAATGAAATTTTGTACTTTGTTGATATTTTCGTATTCGTAAATCTCTGCAGAAAGTGAAATTACTAAAAAAAGCAGAATAAAAAAATTATTTGTACATAATCGACATAAAAAATATTCATATCAAAACAATTTTATTTGTTTATACAGAATACAGAGTTCGAAACTCAAATATTACTAAAAAAATTCAACATTCTGAAATTGCAAACTGATAGCATTTTCTATTTGCAAAACAGGTGTAAATAATTCTCGCAATAATGATATTAATCAGTCTAATTACAATCTGATTTATAATCAGTGACTATTACAAGTTGGTTATTCAAGTGTGAATATTTTGAATGAAATTTGGGAAGCATATAGCAGGAAAAAAGTAATCGAAACATTATATTCCACTAGATACACTAACTAATTTATTTATCCAATCCCAACGTTTATATATAACAATACCATTTTATTTTAAAAAAAATATTAAATCCCCTAGTAATACTCAATAAACGGAATCGTACACTTTAATTTCATTTGTGAATTTTATTCGCTGATCGGGTCCGCGGCCTCGTTTCCGGGTCACCCTATATAAACCAGAATATTCCTACCGAAATTCTTTCGCGTAAAAGCGAATAGTCGAGTATTATCTATAAAAGACATTCTGAACACCGATATATTCTCGTATTGGTTGTCTGGCCAGAGTGCATAGCGCGCATTCCCATAAAAAGCTAGACCTCCCGGGATTCCCGTACACGCGCGGTCGAAGAAAATTCAGACGAGCGGACAGGGAGCGGGGGCAAGGAATTAAACAGACCCATAACCCGGAATTTTATTCGAACCGCATGCCAGACTTCATCGGCCGAAAGAATACTTTATTTAAGCTGAAAAGAACGAGCCGGGGCCACCAGCTACACCCCATGCCCGGGGAGTATTCCCTAATTTCGTCTGCCTAGGCACTGTTGGAATCTTAATTATGAGGAAGAATTTGAGGGCACCCGGCAACTGGACTCTCCAACTCGCTCTACAATGTTGTTGGCAGTTTTCGTAGGAATACAAATGCTTCGAAATTCGTCCGTGTATGAAACAAATTGAGCCCTTCACCCGGGGTGTTATTAAATTCTAATAACGGACAAAGGAAAGTGTGAGGAAAATACTCGTTTCGTTAGAATTTTTAGGTGAATTGAATTATCTTTTGTGAAACAAATTGAGCACTTCGTCTGGGTACATGTTATCAAATTCTAATAATTTTTATTAAAATAAAATTAAAATACTTTACTGATGTTACTTATTACTATTTTCAGTATTTACTATTAAATGTTACTTATTCTACTGATATTACTGAGAATAAAGGATTCAAGTACAAATAATTTACATTAGATATTGAGGATAAGGAATTTTTACAATTATTAAGATATAAATATACATATCGTTGCATTTTAAAATTCGATGAAATTAAATGTTTAAAAATCGAAGAAACTTTGATTCGTAGCTGCATTTGAATGAAAGCAGTACTTTAAAATACCTTCGGAATATGAAGAGTTGAATCCATTAAAAACTGTTACCTCCGATAAAATGGATTACTGTTGACTAATCTTGCGTTATGCATGAATTATGCAGAAATATTATTTTTAATGAAACTGATCATAAAAATGTGAAAATATTACAGAAAATAAAAAACATCTTTCTCGTATTAAACAAATGACAAATTGTCCTGATTTACTTAATATTTTTGTTTCGAATAAAGGAGATCGTTCGGTGATCAGAAAGATACAGTAGAACACACTGTACCTGCGGTAAAACCATCCTGTCTAAGTGTCTTTATAGAAGCGCAACTTCGGACAGAACTTTTGATGTTCGATCCCTCCAAATTGGGGAATCTTGAGGTACTGCTTACAGACGGCGATACCGGTTGTTTGCAGACGTACACCTCGGGTGAATAAAAGGAGGAGAGAAAACTGTTGGCAAAGTAGCCGAAACTTCAAAAGTGTTGGAAACACGGCAATATTCGTTACGTTGTATCGTAATATATATACATCATTCTTTGCTAGTAATTTGTACATCGAATGGTGTTGTCAACAAAGATTCTATTTCTATTTACATGATGTGATTTAAAAAAACGATAGATAGGTGTATTTAGCAAATGACGAAATATCAAATTACTGAGATATCTAGAAATGTACAATTGTTAGAAGAAATTCATATTCAATCGTTTTTACTTTCATAAATTATATTTTACTCAAACATGGGTTTCTTTTAATGTTTCTATAGATCTTAGAGATACTATAAATCAAATATTTTTATATTTATATACTTTCGCGTCATACAAGCTTACTATACGATAAATCTAGTTTTATTATAAAAATGATAAGTTTATGTTTTAATGGGAATAAATTATCTTTGAAAATTTTATGAAATAACGTACGATATACAGTAAAACATTGTTTGCTTGGGTTCATTCAGAACATCAATTATATAATGTCTTATTTTTTGTTACAGGGATTGCAGAGTCGTCAGAGATCCACAGACACTCAAATCCAAAGGATATGGGTTTGTTTCTTTCGTTAAAAAAGTGGTAAGTTATAAATTTGACTTTACACTAATAATGTTCTGACTTTAAATTTATAGTTTAGTATAACACAGAATTGAACCTGAAATAGTGAATTTGATATATAAACTGAGATTTTGCTACAACTGAAGAGTCTTATAACTTATTCATTTTATATTGTAAGTAGTTCTAACAGATGTTAGTGGAAAACAAAGAATTAACTTTCATAACATTAATATACTATTAAAAAGATATTAAATTTTATAACTTCTAAATCTCATATTATATTAATACTTACACTTTCGAATGAGAATTAAACTACTATCCAATACTGTTTCTAAGGAGAAACATCATTTATAATACACGAACCGTTTATATACTATACATACACATATATAATACTAAATCCTCCACCAAAAATTTTATCATCTCTATTCGAAAATTCATACAGAAGCTACCAATCACTAAACCCATTTAACTGTACCTCACACACTAAACTCAAAGAATGCACAAACATCCGCATTCGCAACGAGCAAACTTTCCACAGCACAAAACCAATACAATTATTGTACAATAAAGAAACCTAAATTCGTGAAATGGAATGTCACCGGTCAGGAGGGACCTCGAGCGAATATCAATTCACCGGGGCCGGGGGACGCAGAGTTAAGAACGGCTCGGGAGTTTCCAATCACAAGGAAAACTTTCGGGGGACCATGGTATTTATAAACTTTTTCAAAACTAACGTGACCCATTTCGAGAGGGATATCTAAATTTATCGGCCGGTCCGCCGCTGGGAAATTTCCGGGGTCACGGCGCTGTCGCTTTTCGAATCTGCCGCCCCCTCGCCCGGACTTCTTTCCGCTGATTAAATAAGGAAGCGGGGCGCCGTGCGTCGCGCTTTACAACATCATTTTTCGGCGGAAGAGACCACGGAATGGTCCGACTTTTACCATGCCCCGCCAAAATCTGCGACGTAAATCACGGGGGCGAAGTTAGATGTACGGCTGAGTAAAAGAAGGCTTTTCCGCGCTTATGGCTAGGTTATTCGTTGAGGTGACTGCCCCGAAGGTGCAGACTCTCTCGCTCTCTTTCTCTTTTCCCATCTCTCTCTCTCCCTCTCTCGTTTCCCCTCTGTTTTAACGTTCTATCGATCTGGACCACCGCCGGCACCTGTCTCACACCCACGGTATTACTATTGCCGAAGTATAAATTTTCCGGGTGTCTCCCGTTAACCTCGAAGAACACGCGAAAATTTCTCTGCACGCCACCCCCCCTCCCGCGCGTCAGCCACCTCTCGTAGCTCGGCATCGCTATATCCCCCGGATACACGTACCTAAATCGGGGGAGGGTTCTGATCACCGACCGTCCAACATCCCGGCTCTCTTAAGATGTACGAGGAAACGCGAATTCCCGGGATTCTCGCTTTCCCTCGACCTCGACCCTGTTACTCGGAAGCACCGCAATAAACGCGCGTCGATGTTGTAACGTGCGTTTAACTTTTACACGTCGCTGAACCGCCTTCCCCGATTCACCGTGGATTATTTTTCGGCGATTTGAATTACAGTTTCCGTCGACGGCTTTGTAAGATGGAACATGGAGAGAGAGGTGTACTGAACTTCGTTTGAATTTGGGTTTTATTGAGAAGTGTCCGATAGGTCAAGTACACTTTTCATATTGAATTTCTACGGGAAGTCGGGTTGATTATTTTTCAATGAAAATGGCGGTCTTGGAGGATATTTTCTGAAGTATACTTTTACAGACTTTATGTAGATCATTGTTTTGTTAGTTCTTGATTATATGTAGTTTTATTTTCTGGTTTCTTTAGTTGAATGAAAGGCAGTTTATTTGTGTACAATAATCTAAGGAATTAGAAAATCGTGCAATATCGTTAAAAGTGTTAAAATCTAATAGAATCGTAAGCTTATGAACCTGAGAATTTCTGTTGTATATGCAAACTTTGTAATTTTATTGTTGTAATTCGAAAAATGTTACAATCACATAATAGTATAATTTCGTAATTTTGTATTTCCTTCTTACTTGTAAATATTAAAACTAATGAAAAATTTGAAATTTGCAAAATTGAGGTGGATACACTTCGTCAGATACCCACAAGTAAAAACAATTTTTCATTCGTATTAAGCTTGCAAAATACATGAATTCAAATTATTATAATTCATCAACTTCTATATATAATCACCTTCATTTCATCAAACAGATGCAAACACACGATTTACTAAAGCAGCCAGCGGGGCTACGAAAAATAACCGTAATTAAAGCAAACAAAAATTAATTTCCTCGCAAAATTACCGGTCGCCCCGCTCCGCGCTGCGGATCGATAAGAAACAAAAGCGCAAGATCCGAGCGCGTCATAAAAGTATCAAATGCGCGGAATACGAAAACATGAAACACTCGGATTAATTATCGCCGGCATAAAATCCAAAAACCAATAAACCCGTCACCTATAAATCAGGAAATTCCAGAAAAAAGCTTTCATGGCTCTCCGCCGATAAAATTCCTAGCGGAGGGTAACGCCGACTCGGGAAGAGGGGCAGCGGTGTACGCACTTCATTTTATATTCTTAATTTCCATTTCCCCTGTTGATCTCGAAATTTTCCACCGTCGACATAATACCCCCATAAAATATCCAATCGCGTCGGTCCGGCCAGGTCCCGGAAACGGGAGCGATCGATCGGGCCGGTCGAGCACACATCGGCGCGAAATGCGTTTACAAATCACGTTCGGGTCGGCCGCGATACCTGCACACGTCCCGGCCCCGAAGGAGAACGGGGCGTAAGTTTCGTAAAAGCCACGTAATCCGACGGCCACGTATCGGAACCGTGACACGGTAACGCGTGGCAGAGCAGCTGGGGTGTCGTTGGTCAGAGCCGGCACCGCGGCGGCGACGTCGGTATAGTGACTTCGGTCGTGCAAGAAATTCGATTTGATGGGTACTTAGACAGCTCGAAGTAGGCAGGCACTGGTCGAGGTCGGTGGAGGGGCTAGCGGGAGGGCAGCGGTGGCTCTGGTGTGTCGTATAAACGGTCCGGTCACGGAAAATGGAAGGGGGTTAGGCGGGAGGGTGGGTAGCTAGCTAGGTAGGTAGCTAGGTAGGTAGGTAGGTAGGTAGGTAGGTAGGTAGATTCAACCGTTCCTCTCCTCGTCCCGGAGGTTAGGAGTCCGGGGTGGCTAGGAGACGACGGCGAGTTATCGACCGCAGTTTAGAATCGGCTTAGAGGCGAGCATTCGGTCTTCCGCTCTCTACCTGGGCTAACCGCCGCGAATGCGCGGCATCATATCGGCGGAGGGAATGGAAATTCGAATCGGAAATACTTTATCCCCGCGGTGGCAAGGGGTGACGGTGGGATAAGGATCGTAGAAAAGAGTGGAGGACCGGTTGAGTATGACGGTGATGCCGTTGGCATCAGCGATGCTAAGTTCACCAATGGGGGGTTACAGAAGGAAGGAAACGGGGAGGTGAAGAGGACGCCTAGACGAGAGAACCGAGTGGAAGGTAACAGTTGGGGAAACGAGGCAAAAGGCGAGCACCCGGCGAGTCCTCGAAGTAGAGCAAACGGTGAGAGGAAGCCCGGAATGTCGTGGTGGCGGGGTACGGTGCAGAGGAAACACCCCTTCTTCATACGTACCGACCGAAGAGCTTTTCAAACAGTCAATCTTTTCGGTGGAGGGGGGGGGGAGATTTCTCGCGACAGGAATATTTTTAAGTTTCCTATCCCCCGTCCTTCTTCGCGTCAACCGTCCGACTATCACCCCCCCCCCCCCTTCGGCACACTGTTACGGACATTTGCATTTACGTGGAGGGCACGAGTTTGCGAGCGCCCGCAACCAATGTCGTCTTCTGTTATTCCACATCCATTTCTCCTACTCGCGGCCCCCTTACCACCGTGTTCCGATTTGCCTTTTTCTTGGCTGTCGTCCTCCCTTCTTCCTTCTACCCTACACGCACACATCCGCGGTTCTCCCTTATTTTTCATACGGATCCTGTAATGGACTTATAGATAGACGGATGCGGGCTTAGGGGGAGGGGGGCTGTTTTATTACCAACCACCAGGGCAAACTGCATCGACGTCGTAGCTATCGCTATCGGCACTCGCCCGTTTCGCGATTGCTTTCCCCAGCTCGCCCCTTCCTGGCCTCATAAAGGCTGAATTCTCGCAGTCGGCCGCGAATCCAATGGCGTCAGGCGAAGACTTTCGGTTCGCCTGGAGCATTTCCGTGGATTCCCGAAGAATCGGACGGAAAGATGCAGCGGATTGGAGAAAATTTGAAAATGTGTATTAACTTAACCCGCATCGGAAACTACTCTCCAACTAGGGAACGAGGGATTCGGTCGTACGAACTTTTGAACAATATCCGCGGCAAGTTTCTTATTGTCGGACCAGCGCGCCGTTGGTGGATAGTATTGTTCGAGGAGGGTGGAAAACATTTTTGTCGTGTCGCTGCGCGAAGCTGCGGTGTCTGCGGGATTTGCTCTTGTGAATAGGTGGGAATTGATGGAATTTTGTAACGTTGATTGGAAACTTTATGTTTTCTGAAGCTGTTAAATGTTGTGCCATGATCACTTAGCGCTCTAAAGATGCCAGTTGGATAACATAGTTTGGATTTCTTATTATACAGTGATTAAAATCAAAGGTTATATGTACAATAAATTTATTCATTCATACATGCGTTTCTATAAAAGTCATATAACATTTGATTAAATTTATAATTTTGTAATCTTGTAGCTTTTATGAAGGGTTAAAAAAGAGACGCTTTTAGTGCTTGGTATTTCTAGTGTTCATAAAGTTCTTAAACATTGCATTTATTGATGACAACATCAAATCAGTATTTTATTATGCAATACATGCAATAATTGTGTATATCTTAAGACTCCTATACTGTTAAAGAAGTGAAAATGTATTTGTTATTCTGTATTTTACTTGCATTGATAATGCAATTATGACGTACATTTATACGTATTCACTCTGACTACATCGCATAGTAGACAGTAATAGACCACTTTTCTCAATCCACTCACGCTGCGTTTCGCAAATCAGAGTAGTGGTAAATAAAAGTTACGGTCACCATCTTACGTACTACGAGTTACGACCCCTAGGTGGTGGTCGTAATGTTTCACCTTCTGGTTTATTCGGGTTGCTCTATCTCTTCTTTAATGCAAAATAGCGTGGCGATCGTGATTTCTTTTTACCAGCTCCTACAATATTGCCGTCATTTAAGAAGAACACAAGTGTCAATTTGTTTCAGCACATATATAAAAACATCAATCGGATTACTAATCTTAGTTTTGTTATATATTTTTTTTTAATAAGTGTTATCACAACAAAATATATGTAATTATCGTATTATAATAGCAAGCATTTAATAATTAGAGAATTAATAATAATAAAATGAAATTGGAGATCAGAGTTCAGAAGTTAGAAAATTGCAAAGCATTACACGTAACAATATAATTCTCAAAATATTTTAGTTTTTTCATAATATTTCGATTTTCATATTTCTCACCGAAACACTTAAGAAAATTCAGTGAATTAGTAACAATATATTGTTTAAAGATATTTAAAATGTACATCTCAATATTTCCGTCTAACACCCATACACATCAATAGCTTTTATACATTTATTTACAAACAAACAATTTGTTTGTTTCTTTAACTTCGTATTTCCCAAATATAAAGATCCAATTTTTCCTTTCATTGTTCTAGGAAGCGGAAAGTGCTATCGGTGCCATGAACGGACAATGGCTCGGTAGCAGAAGCATTCGAACGAATTGGGCGACCCGCAAACCTCCTGCACCAAAATCTGAAGGTGAGTATTCGCATGTAGAATTGGCTCCTTGCGAATTTGCGGTGTTCATCGGTGGTGCATGATTGTTGTTATTATCGACCAATTTCAGGAGCATGAAAAAAGCGAAATATATATTATATAAAAACATTGTATAAAGAGCTCCCGTCTACTTTACCGCAACAAAAAAGTCCGCAAGCAGATTATATCTAAAATGGTCGCGTAGTTAATAAATTCATCGATAATTGTGTCACATATTGAGATTTATAATTCACATATATTAACTCTTTGTACTCGGCAACAATTTCTACATTTTCTCGCAATAACTCATTATAGACACATTTTGTTAACCATGATAAGTAATCTTAAATTTGATTTAGAAACATTAGATTTCATTTCCGTGAATAAAGTCTAATACGCATATGAAAATACACTTCATTATATTTTATGGTGTGATATTTCTAAAAACAATTACCTGAAATGCTGGGCGGCAACACAGCAGAAGTTCCAAGTGGAAAGAGTTAAAATACTATATAATCATACTTCCATCCAAAAGTCGATCTTTTATTTTGTAATTCAATGATATTATTGCCAGTGCATTTTATTGTACATACAACTGCAAATTACCTACAAATAATGTTATTTATAAAACTGATTATAGTAAACGAATTGTTTATTAAGTATATAATAGTTATGTTTTATCATCTTTTACATTCAGTTTTGATGAAACTATAACAAACTTAAAACCAAGCGATAATATTCTGTAAGACAGGAAAACATTTGATCAAATGTTGGTATCTTATTCTCATCTTTCTTTTCGAGTTTTGAACGTTCTCTATTTGTTTATAAGAAAACCTTGATAATAAATAAGTAAAAATTAGAATATATGTATTTCCTTAATCATTTAAATAATTTTTAAAAATTCCTATTGGTCGACAAATATTAAATTGTCATGAAAAACAAACAACTCTCGTAAGCCACATGTGTGTAAACGTAAACAGAAGTGAAACGAACTAGTAATGATCTGACAGATTAGTAAAAAGTTATTCTATCCATGAGAATTTTCTAATTCGATTCTCTCGGAAATGAAACTTCACTGTACAATGTCACCATATACTTCAATTCCCATTCCAAATAAAATAAAATCACCTATCGTTTCTCTTACCGCGATTACATTTGTAACTGATTAACGAAATAACACGGCAGTTGATAAAAAAATAAAAGAGAAAAATATGGGACAATGAGTTATGGGAATGGTCTGACGCGAATTCGAAACTGCCGGACAAAATGAAATACCACACCGAACACGGAATATTTCTTGCCGCGGCCAAAACTCGGTTAGATCGGCGAAATTCTACGGTTCAAAAATGAATGCGCGCGATATCGTCGCTATACGGTACCAAACTATCCGCCATCGGTCGGCTTGTCCAGCACGGAAAACTTTCACCGCGCCGTTTAAGAAAGCTGGAAACAATTTTATGTACCATGAACGATTGGCCCGCAAAAGCGACGCCCGAGTGTTTGCTAATCGATAGCTAGAGATGGATGTCGAGTGCCTTTTTCCTCTCGCGGGACGACGCGAGTAGTTATTACAGCTTCAAACTTATATACCTGGCTCTTGATTTACACGAAAATCCGTTCCTCGTGGATTCATTTTGCGCAAATGAAAATTACACAAATAAAATTTATCGGTAGAAGGGGAAACAAAATATTGGAAAGAAAAGCTGATGTAAGTTTTACAAACACATATTTGTATAGGATAGTCCAACAAAAGAAATAATAATAATGACATTTCAGAAGACAAAAGTACATTTATTCAATGTCATTAAATTCAGATCGTGTAAATTGATATCGCTAATAAAAACTACCACGTAAATAATGTTATAAATTACCTATAACACGTTAAGCGCCATGTCAGTCACTAATGACCGACGCTTCTGAATTACTTGAAAACAATCCTAACATGTAAGATAACCGATATCGAATGCAGATGTTTAATAACGTAATTAAACTGATAATAGCGTCATTCAAGAATTGTAACGCCAAATATTTAATAATCGTTTCCGCTTTTCTTTGCTACAAAAGAATAACTCTAAGAAAAAGCAGTCAAGACTTTCGTAGCGCCTAATGTGTTAATAAGGTATAGTGTATACCTTTTCGCTTATTTCACTCATTACAGTAGAAATAACTTCCCGTAATCAGTGTAACGACCGCGTTCATTATAATGCATTCGGTCGATTTTTTCCCGCGACGGTCACGAGTTCACGGATACCCACTCAGTACGAATCGCGATCGTCGAGTATATCCCGTTTTAATCCCGGCGACGTCGAGCAATAAAATTATTCAACGAATAAAATGGATGAATGCCGAACAAGTTAGCCGCGGATCAATGACGGAACGAAAAGAGATCGTGTAAAAATAAATTGAACGGTGACACGGTGCAACGCGGCCTACGCAAACGAGCGGTAACGCGAGTAAAAAAAAATAGAAGAAGAAGAAAGAATGGAGGAGCGGTAACATAAACCCGCTATAATAAAACGCCGCGGGTCTGCGATGAACGCCACGGCCTACACGCGCGCGCCATTCTATCGCGTCTTATTGTTTTCGTTTAGTCGAACGGGCCGCTCCGTGCCGTCTACACGTTCACTTTTACGTGTTACTATTAACTAGATTCGATTACACGCTTTGAAGTGCGGGGACGTTTTTTTCACGACTTAGCCGCACGTCCTTAATAAGCTGAACGTTCCGCTTACACCAGGTGTTCTAGCCGTTGGACTCGTGCGCCGTGTCGTAACGAACCGTGCGGAACACACTCGAGGCACTTAAAAAAAAGGCTCGTTTGTAATGCGACGGTGCTCGAGAAGACGACGACCGAGTGTCACTATGACCAAGTAAATATCCGCCGGGAGAAATACGAGTTTATCCGGCGCACTTACTCGAGCTTCTAATCAATGCGAGCGTTTACGGCGGCGAATATTGTGAACGCAACTTTGTTCTTGTTGGCTGGTGGACCGATCTCGTTAGAATATTTATGGGTTTTGTCAGAGTTTACTTTTTTTAATGGTTCGTTTTACATTTTGTTAGTATAAGATTCACTGAATTTAACGTGTGTCATTGTTGAATCGGTATTCGCGTGGAGAGGATGCAAACTGTTCTTTGGAAGTGAAAAATTCAGTGGAATATTTAATAATTAATAAAGCTGGAAGAACGTTGTACGTAGGGAAGTTACGTATTTTTTAATAAAGAATCTAGCGGTATATAGTACACTTCGATGATGCAATTAGTTCAGTTATTATTATTCATTATATAGCATTATTTTATTATAATCACTATATAAACATCATTCTAAGAAACCGCGAAATTTGTCGCGTCCCACAGTCACCAGAACTGACCTTGGAAGGAAATCGAGCGGCCCGAGTCGTTTTCTCGTGCAGAAATATGTAGGGCAAAAGGTAATTTACACGTTATCCGTCTAGTCGTCATTAGCCCCATAATTATCACTGTTAAAGGTAAAAGCCCAATGAAAGTATAAAGCTTTAAGTCGGCCGAGGATAGTAAGAATCCAATTGAAGTTATGAACTAAACGCATAATGAGCTTGGAGGTAGCACTCCGAGACCCAAGTAAGTATTATTATATTATCATAAGCGGCTCTTCGTCGTCGACCCAGAGACTCCATCGTCCAGCCTCGGAGTCACCTCCGACCCCCCGACTAACTAATTTCATTCCCCAAGTCTTTAATTAGTATTCGTCGCGGAGCGTCCAAACTTTTTCACTGGAGGTGGGCTCGCAGACTCATCCTACCGGGACCGTTCACCCGCATTTGCATAGGCCAAATTCGCGGAGAACACTTTCTTGTCAGCCACCTTCGCAAGCTTAATCATCTACCACGGGATTCTTCAAAATTTCGCAACCAGAAAAATGATTACCCGTTAATAAAATTTCAACCGTGCGCGCATGCACTCGTTCCCTTTCGCGGGACCACGCTATTGCACTCGAATCGAATGAACGTGGAACTAAGGAATACTAAGTGGAATTGGGAGTAGATGCGGAGATTGTAATAGGCAATGGTTGAATAAATGAGACGTTTCTTGGAAGAATTGATCATAGAATAAGGGTGAAAAACCTACAATAATAATCAAAAAATAGTGTTGATGAGGTACGACGAGAGAAAAGTTAAATGATATATTGAGTGGGGAGGGAAAGGGGGAAATGGATGAAGAGCAGACTAGGAAGGATTAGAAGAGCAGAAGGCAGTGTGAATGAGGAATGAGAGGTAAAAAGAGGAATGGGTGAAATAAAAGAAAGTAAAATAGGATAAAATAAGAAGCATGGGAAGAACGGCGGAAACGTAGGTCCCTGGAATGAAAGAGGCAAAGGAGGATTGAGAAAATGAGAGAGAGAGAGAGGCGCGGCGATGGCATCAGAAAGTGGAAATTAGAAAAGAATGAAAGATAAGAGTAGAATTTAAGGCAAAGAAAAAAAATAGGCAATTAAGGCGTGCTGTGTTTTGGGCGTTCCATATGCGAGAGAAGGAAAAATGTTTTAAAAAATATAAGGTGGAGCAAAAGTCTGCCGGTGTACCCCGCAAGAGAAACAATAAAGGCTTTATATACAATAATAGTAAAAAAAAATATAAACTGTTTATTTTACGATTTATTTGGTGAATAGATTATATTTTTTTATTCAGTCTTTATTTCTTTTTTTAAATTAAGTTCAAGGAAAAAGGTTTCGAACGAAAAAATTTATTCTGAATTTGTGACTTATTTTTTCAAATACAGCAGCTCGCTATCGATTGTGCGACATGTATTCAGTCAAGTCAGCCAAAAGCACGTGTGCTTCACAAGTTTTCAATCTTGATTTTCTAAAAGAAGACGTCGAAAATGAAACAATTCCAGTTGAAAGTTTTTCCTAGTTAAGTTACTACCCTGTATATTCATGGAACAAAAAGTAAGAAAATGAAATGGTAATTGAAAAAATATTTAATCATTCGTAGTTATTAAAAAAAGTTTCTTATAACTAATTAAAAATTAAAAATGTTCCACATCTTATGATATTATTCTATATTCTTTTTAATATGCCTTATGCAATATTAATACTATCTATATACTTAAGATGAACATACTTAAGATGAATTTTTACCGTTACAAATATAGTTTTGTTGTACATTTTTCCAAAAGTTCACGGGTTCACAATCAGTATACATCTACACGTAATTTTTGGAAACAATTTTGAGTCCATTGCCGCCTGCTTCACGTTTATCGGAATCTGAAAAAAGTAAAGCTGGAAAATATCGGCCAAGGCCTCAAGTAAATGAAAGAACGCTGTTTAGCCAAAAGCGTATGAAATCTTGCTAGCGATCTTTCGAGCTCTAGCGGAACTCCGCGGACTGAATATAGATAGTGTATAAGACTATCTATATGTGTGGCGAGAATAAATATTTTCCAGGTTTCATTGGAAACAAAAAAGAAATGCACAAAAGAAAAAGAAGTTTTACTTTTTAAATGAAATTACATAATTTCATACAATCTACGAGTCATTGAAACATTTTTATGCAATAACATAAATTTTTACACAGGTAAATTTTGTTGTATTCTAATATCGTTTTACGAAAACAAATTTATCCAAATATAAAGTTCATATCTACTTTTACCAAATTAAAGGCACTACCTTTCTTGACAGCGTTCCCATCAGCCTCTCTTATTGATTTAGTTTTACCTCCTTCAGTTTTCTCTTGCGTGAAACTCCATTTTTCACTTTTTCTAGCGACCCTTATCATAAGGCTCATTTATTCATTTGTCAGACCTTATCTTTTACCGTAAAAGTGAAAAATTCCAAGGTACACGATTTCAATGCTCAAATATATTAAATTATTTCATCAGGCAGTCGGACCAACTGGAAATTCTAAAGGCGCGACATACTCTTTTAACAATAATTTTCTTATTATACTCAGTAGAGATTAAAACCATTTCTGAATAATAAATTAGTACACAATATTTACTTTTATAATAAAATGATCAATTTCTATTGAAAAAATTTCTCTACAAATCTATAATGTATCATACATTTGCTGTTCGCAAGTGAATCGTCATCAATAGAGTAGGACCTCAATTAACTGAATTACTATTTTTCACAATCTACATCATTCAAAATTTTGATTATTCATAAATTCAATATTTCTCATTTCTAGAATAAACTTCAAAATATAAAGAACCAAATTCTGTAAATTTGTGTCGAAAACTTCCTTCTCGAGTCTCCATTTATTTAAACTGTTCGTTACCCATTCGCTGCCAGAGAAACTAAGAACGTCTTACCCTAAACGCCAGAAATTGATTTCGAAAAAGTCAAAATTATTTTCTCATTCATTGTCACTTATTTTTTCCTAAAACTGTAATTCATGCAAAGTAATAGTTAATTCAAATTTATAACGTAAACAACGAGATACGACGTAGCTAGTAACGAATGGGTTAAATTGTATATTCAAATTTCTATATATCTACCGGACGACCTCACATTCGCATCACATTCGATCAGCAACTCATATTTATTACAAAAACCATGACAATTCAGTGAAAAATACCGTCAGCTCGAATGCCGCTGATGCCGAGATCGCGCGGAACAAAGGGTTACTCGTGAATCGGTCTCCTTTCGGTCGCTCGTGCGCCCATTGTCGTAGATAAATTTAACGCGATCGTTCGGGAAGGGTAATTGAAAATGATAGGCTTGAATGATTTCAGTCGGACGGTAATTAACCGTATTAATATAAATTTACGCGGCCGCGGTTCACATTTTTTCCCTGAAGCATCGTCAACGGCCGTCCATCCTTGACACGAGTCGGTTCACGTGCAATTTACCATTTATCCGAGCCTATTTGTAACAATCCCCCTCTCTCGAGCACGCTACCCCGAGCAACAATAAAAACTCTCGAGACGGTAAATAGTCTCGATATAATGCCGAGGTGAGTGCTTTTAATGAAACATCTGCTCCGCCGGACAATACGAAATTACGTCTCGCGGGTTGTACGCGAAGAATTTTACGTTTCTGCGAGGAACGAAAGAAACGGGATGGACGACGAATATAATGTTCGGTTGCGGGAGACTCCGCGATGCGACGTCGCGTTTATTAAAGACAATTGTTTGTGCGAATTCTATGAGCGGAAAGCGTGTGTAAGAATGTTTGTAAAACACTCCTCGGATGTGTGTTCGTGTTTCGTGGCGTAGACAAACGATTTTCTCAAAGGTTTCTTCTCGAACGACTGGCATGACGCGAATGATTTCTTATAATATTATACGAACGGATATTAATTTTTAGTGACATTCCTCCTCTGCTGTGCGCATTGTTGAAGATCGGAGAATGAAAGCAGCAATGATATGAAACGTGCATTTAATTGGTTAAATACTCTGTTGTTGAATTAATTGAATTGTGAGGTTAAGAATCGGAGTGGTTTAATAAGTCTTGCAGACGGAAATTTATTCTTTGATAACATTTGAAGAATATCTTTTCTTTTATGTATTAACAGGTTCATGCGTAATTATTTTGACGTAATTAAATATATTTACTTAAAAGTATTTTTTAAGTGTTGGTGGAATTTTATCTTGTTTTGTGTGTTTGTGAATATCATGAAAACCATTTGAACTATGTACTCCAAAGTTGAATTATTATATGTTTTGTTATAAAAATTAACATATTAGAAACCTGAAAATGTCACATATCAATCATTTATTAAGAGCAAAATCCTTTTGGACTTACTCTGCTTGCGAATGAGTGAATTAGATCAACTGAGAATTCTTGATAAATAAAAACATCCTCTTAAATTAATTGCTACGATTAAATATACATAGGAGGGTATTTAAAAATATATAAAATAGTGATCATACTCATATAAAATATCTATTTAGAGAAAAGTGGCATTTCGACAAACTTCGTTGCTTTGAACACTTTGGCTACAATGTCACATGTATATAAATAACACAACTTGTGGTCTAGATTTAAAAATTATTGTTCACAGTAGAATAATCAACAAAATTTAACAAACATAAGACACATGAAGTTCAAGGAACTTAAGAAAAGGATTTATAGAACTTTCATTGCTTTCGAAGAAAGAAGATTTTATGAGTATCGATCTAGCGATTAAGGATCTCTGAAAATTACAGAGTTGTCCAAATGTAAATTTACTCAGTATTTTATTCGCTGAAATTATATAACGAAGTTTATTCGATTCCTTCCTGCTACTTACTTCCGGCATCATTCCAAAAACATCGCATCAGACGTAACAGAAAGACGTTTCGGTGGCCGCATTAACGCATATATTGTTCATTCGTTTAAAAATCTAGGACACGAAACTCTATTGCGAAATGGAACGTGTGTCAGCGTATCTATGTATGTACATCTAAAACTTCAATATCAATATTCATATAAATGTACATCGTCTTGCGAACAATACATGGCGTTCGCCTTATCTGAATTATTTTCTAAAAGATAATCTATTTATGACAATTGATAATTTACACTATTTAAATTATTTTCTTTAATATATTAAAATTTTTAAGAAGTGAGTAAGAATACACTTTAAAAATAAATTTTAGAAATAAATAAATACGAAAACTAATTGTACACCTTAATACATAATTTAATTTAAAGAATTTATATATCCAAAAATAATTACACATCTTAATACACATTTAACCTCGAAGAATGTCTAAAACCCGCAAACGGATTTGTATGTCCTGCCTTTATGCTTCCCATAAAATCTGTTAACGTTGTTATTCTTGTGTAATTCCCGTTGAGCGTTATGTGCGCGAAAGCGGAACGGAAATGAGGAATTCATCATAAAATATTCTTCGTCACGAAGCTATAAAGAAAAATGGAAAGGCAAAAAGGTTAAAGACAGCAGCGCCGTCGCAGGCCAACATTTAATTTGAGAGAGCCCGAAGTTTGTCAGCAACTGGGTCAATATTTTATAGCCCCGGCAATTAGATAATTTTGCGGTCAGGCAAAAATACGATTGCTGGCGTGTGAAAGAAACCAACTTGGGCTCGGGTTAATGTTGAAAGTTTGTATCGCCGTCTACTCTGAATCGCCCCTAAGCAAACTATGACTGCTGTCGATTTCGCATCGCTTCTCTTTCAAAGAATCGCGACGCTTTTTCATTTTTTTGACTCTTAATCGTTGAAAGTAAACTTGTCGCGGCGATATAAAGCCGAACTTCGTCGTGCTATATTAAACAACATGAAAAGCAATGGAAACTCGGTAATTGAATTTTTATAATCTGAGACACAGTCGAAAACATTTCCCTTATATAGCGTAGCTTCTTTTGCCATTACTTAAAGATAGAAAGTTTAATTTAGAATGAAGGGTACTATTTCACTTTATTTTTGAGAAGCCTTTATTACGTATATTAGTAAATATTATAATTAGTATTCGTCTAACAGTAGTTAGTTTAATGTTTTTCAAACGTTTGCCTAAGTGACTCTAAATGACCAAATTAATTACACACATAGTATGGAGGTTCTGAAATTAAATCTTATCTAATAGCTAATTATAAAATGCAAACAAATTTACACAAAAGAATGTAGAAGTTAATAATCTTTAAAAAATTGAACAGATTCTTTCAGAGCTATAATATAAGATGCATTAATATGTTTGGAACGATTTCTTGTGAAATAACTTGGAAAATTATATGAAACGTGAAAGGACGAAAATAACGAACAACATTAACAATTTTATAACTTGATTGTGTACGAACATTTGTATAGTGGTACTTTCATGGCAAGAGAAGTAATTTGTGTCGATTACTTTTAATGGCTTTACGTAAATAAACCAGTTACAATGCACAACCCAAATAAACATCATCGATCTATTTGTACATAAGAGGTGGGCAACTCGAAGGTGGCAGAGTAAGAGTGCTCTGTTGTTCCGGGGCAAAGCCGTGAGCAACGGCGAGAGCAAATGGAAGTCGAACTGGGAAAACGGCATCGTGTGCATAACACCGCCATGTATACAGTGCCGTTCATAATTGCTCAAACAACTTCAGAACTTCGAAAAGTAGAATATGTTCTTTACACTTTAAACTCATATACTGTACAGAAACATAATAACACTCAATTTATAAATTACTTATTGATTTCCAATTAGTTCTTTATCTCTATTTCATTTTCTACTTCTGTTTTATCTTTAGATATTTTAATAATCTTCAAATGATACGCCTACTAAATGTAAATGTTTTTTTATTATTATTAATAGAGTGAATATGTATAATAATATTTCAGATTAAATTCAATTCAATTGAATTCTAAAAATAATTCGCTTTGGTAGAATATGAACAAAAAATGGTATTTTTAAGTAGTTTCAAAATATACAGAATTTAGTAATTTTCAACGAAATATCAGCATTAATATTTTTCCGTTTTATTGTAATTTATTTTTTCAGAGCTTTTTGTATGCAGAAAATATAAATTTAAATGGGAGTATCGAAAGTATTTTCTATAATAAAATATATACAATTTATGTCAACGAGGAAAGAGCATTTTGTAATTTAATACACTAAATATATCTGAATCTTTTATGTCATATTGTATTATTAAAATAAAGTCAGTAGTGAATTATAAATTTCGTAAATGAACTCTGTATGACAATACGACACGAACAGCTGACACATCGAATTTTCCATTATCCCAATATGAGCTGTTATGAAATTGTTATGAAAGGCAATTTTTTCAATTAAATATCTTTCAATTACTCTAAGCATTGTTCATCGACGAACAATAACACTGTGTCATTACGTTTCAATACCTGTGAAATAATACACGATTAGAATCTCATTTACATATTACATGTTGAAATGCACTTAGCGAATCAATATAACTGACTTGCCGGTTTATAGTAGTACGATACTAAATAAAGGCTTCGACCAATAACAGTAAACACGATTAAGCCAATTATTGTTTAAATTAGCGGAATTATCGTGGAAATTGTCTTTTAATGTAGTTTTAGCTTGGAGTGACGTTGCCATGGCAAAACTGTACGGTCCATACTATATATGCTTGTATCAATTATAGTTACAAGAGACACGTTCAGTGAGTGTAAACAGAGTTGTCATTAGATAAAAAATAATATTTACTTTATTCTTAATTCTCAATAATATTTATATTATTTACCTCTGTTCAATTTTTCTCTAAATTAAAAATATATATAATATTCACTAGCAAGAAGATATACAAAATATTATTTGTCGTATGAATAAAAAATAAGATACACTACTGTTATTCCACAACATATATGCTCTCGAAACTCAGATTTTAAGAAAAAATTTTATTTTATGTTTCCGACCTATTTTTTCATACATATGGTATCAGTTCTTTCCCGGTTTTAACATCAGAGGACATTCTGTACTATTAAAAGTAGAAGTAACCAGTAATGGACAGACACGTGAACCAATTTATTCCACTACTTCGTATGTAAAAATAAAAAGAAATTATTCTCTCTTTTATTATAACAAAACCTCTGTCACGTACTGCATAAAAAAGTAACAGGATCACCTCTATAAAACACAAATTCCCTCCGCGCGCAAACGGTGCCATACTTTAACAAGCAAATGACCAAGAACGCATTAACATCGCCACCGCTCTATAGAATCATTACCCCAGAATTCACTTTTAGCTTTATTTTTCCTCGCGTTTATACAACTCCATTGCACTCTTAACCTTCCATTCTACTTATACATCAAAATTAGCGGAATGGGAATGGCGCGGTGGGGAGGGCCTCGTATAATTGCGTATTAGCACAAACAAAAGCTACGGATCGTAAAAGGGAAACCGTATTAGCAATGGTAACGTATTTCACTTTTGTGGCCTGTAAATACCAATATGTAATTAAGCCGTCTTTTCAGCACCGTGTTGTTAATCGCCCGGCAGGAAAGCATCGCGTGGCCACCGGGCACTCGCCAGACGTGCGCCGGACTATAAAACCCGAAGTTGTAAAGTACCGTGTACAGAAGGTTCGAAAAATTCAGTCGAAATTCATCTATTCAATTTCTCTCGGCAACCAAATTAAAGTTTATTCAATAAGACCTAATTTGTAAGAGGTTTTAAATGTTTCAATGTTAACCTCTTGCTTTATAAAGAAGATTTTGTACAGAATTTAACAAACATAAATATTACTCGATTCTTTTGAATTCAAATTAAATATTGTTCACATGTTATCAGTTATTATATTTTACAGCAAACGTAAAAATAGGATATGACTAGATTCTCCTACTTTTTTTTAATAAATTATTAATGAAGAAGTACCATTTGGATTGATCATAGTGGAGAAAGAAATAGGGCAAGGGGTTAAACATACGTGTCAGCTATTTTAGATTAACTCACGAGTATCTGTTAACAAAATAACGTTCTGATAAGTGTTTATTTTGTGACGCATCTATGTACCTTCAAACATACAACATGTTTTAATAAATTGCCCCAGTTTCTCTTCTGAAATACATAAATATAATATTAGTTCTCGTATGAAGACAAATCTAAATGATCCCAATAGCATCTATAGACTATACGGTTAATCCTTATGTTGGCAACCAAAATACCTACATTTATCCAAATTTTAGTATCACAATACCTTTACCTAAATTCATTAGCTTCGAAGCAGAAATTAATATAAATTTCGAAAGCAATTACGCCTTTACCAGAACAGAAAAAAATTACTTAAAGGAACGCTTCAAAATGATTATCTGAATACCCAGTTGTTAATATAAGGGCTAATATGGCCATTCTCAAATAAATTGAAATAAACAAAGAATCTTTCCCAGTAATAGGGCCGGCGATAAACGCGCGGAAGCGGGCACGCGTTATGCCAGCGCACACGCGAAACGGGATTCTCGAAGTTAGAGACCTAACGCAACATTAACGCACCGGAAAACCAGTCCATCAACGGTGACGTAGAGTCGACGTGCTGGCATTAAATAAGCAGGCCAGTCCTTCGCCGGGGTTAAATGTCGAGCCGTGTTGGAAATTGGCGGCTTGCTTCCACCGGCACTAAAGTGCACGGGAGTTCTCGCGTACAACGAAGACACTCGCGAACTCCTGTCTATACTACCTCGAGAGTACGTTCGCTGTATGTTTTCGGTAGTCGATACAGTCCCTGGAAGAATGAGTCGGAAAGTTCGATTCCCCTTTCCCCGTTGCTCATTTATAAACAGGTCCGGTAGAAACTTCGGTCTTCGGTTCTTCCAACTTGAATTAGCTTTGTAGAACTACACGGCTTCAAATGATCATGAACCTTTTCCTAAGAGACGTGCGAATTTTTTAAGTTTTCTCTTTCGCGAGATGTAGACGAATAATGAAAGATTCTGGTGTATTTTTAACAGAATTTTTTCCAATACTTCCAACATTACCATCAATCGTTAGAGTTACGTATGTAATTATAATAGTTCCTAGGAATTTTAAGGAAAGGACTTCTTTTTTTAAAGAAATTCTTTAATAATTATGATAAAAATAATTAGTTCTTAAGAACTTTTCATAGCAAATAGTATTACATATTTTCCAAAGAGATGGATGATTTGTTTTGAATAAATTGCAAACTTGAATTCTACACTCGTATGGTTCCCAATTAAACCTAATAACGTAATCTCATTTTAATTCTAAATTACTTAATTATTCATTTTATATTCTCCTTTTGCATATAAAAATTCGATGATAATGATAATATTTATTCCAGAAAGAGTTTTTTGTTCGTTAGATAGCGAGCAATGAATAACAAATGAAGTAATTGCATTGAAAAAAAATTTCTTTTGAAATATAACCGTGAAATGTTTAATTTGAATCGTAAAATAAACTTTTTAAACGTCACAGTGCTTGTTTCTGTCTTTGGAACCGTACCGTGAAACGATCTGAATGGAGCAGAGATTTAAACGATACTTCTGAATGAGTCCACCCTCAAGTTCTACGTCATTTACCTTTCGTGTTCGCCCTCAAATTTTTTTTACTCGTAGAATCTACAGGTCTACGTTTAAGTGTATACGGTCCCCTTATCACGCTGCGAGCTTTAACACGATACTGTACGTCGAGCTTCTATTACAAGGGAGTTGTCGTCGCTTTTCTCACGATCGAAGGCGGAATCCGAGAAGTTGGGGACTACTTAGAAAGTACTCGAGCGCGCTTAATATTAAATTACGCCACGTTCTTAAACTTTCTAGCTAAATAGAAACTTTGTGTATTTAGTAGTAGTTGGAATATTCGGTTATGATATACCACATTCGATACTCGGACTTAGACTACTTCGAAATTATATTCACTTGCCACGAACGAAAGTTGCGTTATCGATCAAAACTATTTCAACAATTCTTTACCTTTAAAAACATTAGTTCGATATTATAAGTGTATTTTTCTAAACATAATGATAGTTATGATACCTAATTTTTAATTGTTACAAGATCAGCTTGGCAATTAGAACATTATTATCGAATTTTATCTTCATACAATTATTTATATACCTTTCATTTCTGTTTAACTTTACCTCCCTTGTGCAACCTACAAATTTTATATTATATATTCGTTTAAAAATTAATTAAGATTTTATTTTATTATAGAGTTTTGTAACATCTGTGATATCCATTTTTCATTCCAGATTTCCTATTGGGAACAAATCTAGAAAGTCGAAAAACTTTATTAAGCATTTAAAATTTGATTTCAAATTATGAGTCTTCTTCATTTTGGGTCATTTTTATTTCGGTTATACGGTCGATTCGGTTGCGCCCTGCAGATTTGATGTTTACCGGATTCGTGTCACTCATTTTATTGACTTCCGTATGCCAAGGAATAATAAATGGTTTTCAGTCGACGAAAGTACAACTTTTCACCGTCGATTGTAAGGTATCACACCGGAAAGAGTACCTTGAATATTTCAGTATCCCTTACCGATGCGACGGAGTACAATCATATCGCTGTGCCGTGTCTTTCGTTCATCTGCTTCGAACTTAACACCTGTGTAGTGGTCAGCAGCGAAAGCTAAGTCAGCATTTTTTTATTACTCCGAGTTTTTTATTACTGTAAAGTAGGTCACATCGTTCCCGAGAAAATCGATAACCATTCAGTCTCCTACACGTTTTTAAACTGAATAATATAAAGTTTTATATCTACAGAACGAACTATAATATTAATTTGAATAGTACCAACATAAAGTATATTTTCTTGCATACTGAAAATACGTTATTAATTTTAAATAATTGTATTCTATTCCTCGATCTGTTTTAAATCTCCACATTCATAGTATTGAAAGTCCTTAGATAGAATTTATTTATAATCATAATAATCACAACACCAGGATAAAAGTATGAAATCAGGGTTTCTAATGTTCTATAACAGCTTTGTTTGTTCTTTAATGAGCATTGATCAGTATTTTGAAGCAGATCACTAGTAAGAGTCATCAATAAAGGCAAACGGTTATATATTATAACCACCCAACAACTTTCTTTTGCTTTATAAACAACGATTCGTATCTTAAAATCAGAGCAAATAAGGTTGTCGAATCAGTTATAGGAAAGAAATATTAAATTCTGTTCAAAGCAAAAATGGAGACAAACAAAAATGAATCTCCGGAACAGTAAAAGTAACATAGAGAAAACAAGCCTAAGGATACCCAAGAATCTAAACTTCCTATTGAGAGATCAAATCACTGGCAAGAGAATATAAAACGTAAATAAAAGTTCTCAACATAGATACAGAATAGGGAAGGATAAACGAAACGCAGAACGGAGAAAGCTACATAGTAATATGCTACTGGAGAACCTAAGCCTTGTGTTGAGAGTTCAAACCGCTGCCAAGGGAATACATCTCCGAATTGCAAGTACAAGTTCTCGGTTTAGATAAAAGAGACAGATAGGCCTAAGTTTGGTATAACAGTTGAAATCGCTGCCAAGTGAAATCCTAAAAACAAATAAAATTCCTTCTCTGTTTCTGCATTTTTCTTCCCTTTATTTCGTTTGAGATTCGCAACTTTTTTAAATAGCACCTTATATCGCAATTTTATATAATCAATATATCTAGGGTTCTCATTGCCTATGTTCGATAATATCAAATAGTATTCACAGTCAAGTAAAAAAAAAATTGAGTATCAAATTATTTTATTTTCAATTATTCTTATTACCTATGAAGAGAAATTATTATTGAACCAACGATAAGCAACAAGACTACCAAAATCTGACACAAACTCAATTATTTTCCTCGTCAAATCAGATCAATCGTCGGGACAACAATCGTCAGCACTTTCCCCCATAAATCGATTCGCGAAAATACGAGTTTCCATTACCGTTCACAACCGAACAACAACAATATCCATCTTCAAAGCGGAACCCTTTGAAGCTACCGACCCGTACCGCCGCGAAACAATGAATAAACATTCGTATCAAATGAACGAACGTGGAAACGTAGAAAAAGTGAACTCCCGCAGCGTCGATCGTTTAAAAGCCGCTCGTCACCGGCAGCGCGCCGTTGAAAAGCAACCAATTATAATCATCCTGATACATGGACGCGTTCCTTTATTGTCGTCATACCTAATATCACTCTTCGTAACATCTCCGCCACCCCCAGTCGGCGCACGCCACCCTCTATTGTCTGGAGGCAACGTCGAGATACGACCTCGAAAACGCACGCTCGCTAAATCGCTAACAACCGGCGATAATTACTTTTACAGCCCAAGGGGTGAATCAAGTGCTCTTTTCTCTACTAACTACCGCACTGGTATGTACGCTAAGTGTACATCGCCGTATTCACATATGCCTCCCTCTCCTTCCCTCTCCCCTTTTTCGTGTCTGCGTGTATGTATACGGAATACCCACGTTGGTCCGTTGAAACGTCAACAAACGAAACAACCAGCCAACAACGGACCGATGTTCCCTACCTTTCAGGAGAGCGCCGTTTCAACCCCTGCCTCCTTGCGCCTGTCCCCTTGGCGTTCCCTCTCCCACTCTATTTCTCTTTCTCTTTCCTCCTCTATCTCGCTGTCCCTCTCTTTCTCTCTTCCTTTCTCTTTCCGTCGCACCCTTGCCAGCAATCCGTCCCTCGCGGGAAGGGGTGGGCCGAGGTTTCTGCTTGTTGCGCCATCGGCCGGACGGTCGGTTGTTTCTGACGAGAGTTTTTGATTGCTCGCTCGTATCACAACAGCCCCCGGCTAGGCATACATCGAACCGGCATGAATAGTAAATTGGTTGGAATTGCCCTACAACGGGAAGGTTATATCCCTTAGGAAACGTGCCGCGGGCTGCGCGCGCGCGACTGCCTTTGTAGCTACTACTGTGCGAGAAATGGGTGGAAGTTTTCCCACCGCTAAAAACATAATTTTCTGTTCCCTTTGTTTTTATCGAGTAAGATGTACTTATTTTCTTGTTTCTAATTGTAGGTTATTATAAAGAGCAAAGAAAGTTTAATGGATTTTAAGTAATTTTAAGAAGTTAGCTTTGTATCTCAAAGTATCCGCACGTAGGGATTTACATGAGAAATATCTTGAATTCTGATGATTTCTGGTGGTGTGTTTTTTATTTCGTATTATTGCTTGTTGGAACTGTTTTTTTTTGGACTCTTATAAGTGTCTCTGATAAATAGAATAGATATATATTAATTAAGAAGTATATGTAATTATGACTGAAGAGTTATATGCAGGAAGCTAATTTCGCAAGAAGAACAGTGTTTCAAGTGATTTTAGCGGACGTAATTTAATCCACGCTCAAAATATGTGTTTAACGGAGCATTTTCCATTATACAGAGTCGCCGGACTCTGTAATTTAAATTCATTTTAAACGAGTATCCGTTTCAGAAGAATCGATCCCGTACGCCTTGACAAGCATATATTCCACGCGAACTTTCGTTCAAGAGTAGCAATCTAACTTATCTCATTAAGATAATACAATAACGTAATACAGTTCGCACGGAGCGTGCGCGCGCGCGATCGACAGAAATTGTTAGCCGCAATTTAAACGAGTGAGAAGAGAGGAACAAACCATTACCGCCCGAGCTCTTTAAACTATTCGAACGGAGAAGTTGCAATTCCTTCTGCTCTAGTATCTCCGGGTCAGTTTGACTTCCTGACTCGGTAATGCGGCGAGATGTAAAACTTTCGGACAGAATACGAAATCCGCGCGTGATTCGAATTAAGGGTGCGGAGGGGGACTGTTCATCCTTCGAGTTCGACGTAAAGCCACCAGAGTCGAGGAGGAAAATGCGACGTTCCGAGGGAAATTTGCGCGAAAGTAGGAACACAGCCGGAGAACGCTTGCACCTTGTAGTTCGCTCCGCCAAATTGAAGAAAATTGGAAACTTTGTTATTTACAATTGACACGGAAATGAAAGCGAAGGGGAAAGAGGATGACAAGCTTACCTCTATTTTAAATCCTTGACTTCCTATTCAGTTTTCTTCTTTCTAAGTATCCCTTTTCCCTCGTCCCCTCACCCACCCCTGCCCGCGCCATTCGGTTTTCATCGTTCCCATGATGGGCTCGAGACACCGAAACACGAGAAACTTCCACGAAAATACAAGAAAACACACGGTTTATCTTCAGTCGATGTATTATCGAGGCTGTTTTTCGATTTACTTGGAAAAAATAATCAGTCTTTTTAAATTCTCTCAATTTCCATGCTGTGACGAATGTACCCTTAAATTGGTTTTACATCAATGTTAAAATTGTAGTAATTGGTCGTAGAAATTGATCATGATAATAAATACTGAACATAGTTGCAATTATAGTGAATAAAATGATTATTTATTAATACAATTGATAATGGTGAATTATTTTACATTTTAAACATACTTTAATAACGTTAAAGAATATGGAAACTTCAAATATGTATGCGTTCATTCAATTCTTTCAAAAAAAAATTGCGAAGCTCACTTTAAAAATGGTGTTTATTTAATAAAATTTCGTGATCAGTCTCTCGCCGTCAAATTATCTGCACGAAATAGTTTTTAAATGGTTAAAATGAAACTTAAGTGGGTAGCATGAGATGCTTTAAACGTGCGCCGGTTTCAAAACTTTCAACGCTGTTTCTATAGCATCGACATGTATGCGTCGCTCACGATTTTTCTCGCTCTTCTTTCCCCTTATAAAGCCAGTAATTACGTGTATAATAGAGTTCTAGAAAAAGTAGACTCCCATGAAGTACGTCACACTTGCCGTTATTAATACTAATATGATGCCTGTTTGGCGTAATGAAAATTGCCCTTTATTAAACAAGTATCAAAAGACATGCAGACATTGAAAGTTCATAAAATATGGTAACCTTCTTTTTACAACAGTTAGTCCTTCATCATCATGTTTATGTATAATTAAGGTAAAGCAATTATTCATGGTAGTAAGATAGAAACTCTGCATTACAATAATATCATCTTCGTCACAAAAAGTAAGAAACTTAAGGAATAGTAAAATCAAACTACACGGCGAAAATTTTATAAAATAAATTGATATATCAATTAAGTAGACGTTGTAAACATTTAATAAAACGTGTTTCAAAAATTTAAATCTGTATTCTATTATTCGTTATTTAAATCTGTACTCTATTATTTTATTACTTCCATTTTTACTTAATTATTTTTAATCTATTACATATACAAAAGACAGGTACCTATATTAATAGTTAAATTATCAATTTAAATTTAATAAACGTTTAAATTTGCATTTCTTCTTTTCACAATAATAATGAATGAAATATATATGTATAATATATATGTATAATATTTTTGCACAATGATTTCCTTGACCACAGAAATTGAAAATAAGTAATACATCAAAGCCATTTGTTTATGCTTCGAGTGATTATGCTCTAAATTTTCCATCGACAGGGGAAAACCGTAGGGGGATGGCATTGGGTGACTTTTTTCGTGAGTGATGTTACTTCGGAACCCGACCTGCACAGGTAGAACGGAAGGTCCCGTAGGTATTATTGCGAGAAGAGCCTGCACTCGAGATGTATTTCGCACACAAGACAATGTATCCTGGCCATGTATCTTTCTTGTACTAGCTTCCGGGGTTGCAACTAAATAGCTGGTAGTTGCAAGATCTATTCGTCCATTAAAACATCTAGACGGTTCTTTTTTCACGGTACAATTGAAAGCCATTTCTCGTGTCACTGTAATACATTGAAAGTTATCTCGATGTGTGGACTTTAGACGAGCGCGAACAACACACGACAACTTACACCTTTTAAAGACAGACTTTTCAGTGCAATTTATGTAATTAATTACCTTTAGTTATTGGTAATTGAACTGTGAATTGTATACAGAAATTGTAAGAATTCGGACAATATAGAATTATCTATTTATTTTATTTATATCTTAATGAAACGTTTTTTTGGAAAAATTCATTTTATAATCGTAATAATTTAAATGCGTAAGATGATATTGTAGAGGAAAATTATTTCTCTACGTTTTCTTTCTATTACTATGGTACACAAAGTGTGGCTGAATAACAGAAAACGATATGAATACTTCTCGCAGTAATAATAATATTGTCTTTTGTTTTACTGTCTAGAACGTCTCATTAACGTTGCGAGATTTTCTTAACGATATAGTAGTGTCCTATAAAAGAAAGGCTAGAAGAGAAAGAAAATGCGTGAGAAATCCCATCATTGGGCAGCGTTGGTTTAATATTCAGGGGGAGACTGATATACCTTTGCTTTGCTATTAATTGACGCAACTTTTCTTCTTTCGGAAATTACACAGTGAAAGAATTTACTTCAGTGCATATTTTAAAAATTTTTAAACATTAAAACAGACTGTTCATATTCACTTTACTGGACCCTTTACAAATATACCAAATAATAAACATTTTCTCTAAATTTTTACTATAAAACAGTGACAGTCATATTTTATCAAATCCATAATTCCTTTCCACTCACGATCACTTAACTAAAAAGTGAATTAATTTTACAATATAAATATTTCTCGTGAATAATATTCGAAACAGAAAGTATACATTTAAGGAAATCAAAATTAGCGCTAAGCGAAGACAAAATGGTAATAACGGGTCGGAATTAGGTTCTGAGAAGCAGAAATTGATCCAGTTTTCTGGAAGCTCATGACGAACATTGCGCGCACACGGTCGATTCGATTCCAAAAACTTGGTCGATTATACAAATCGCGCCGATAAACCTACTTCGTCTCCTCAGAATTTCGCAACCGGATTTCTAATGTAAATCGGCGCTCGTTTGTTTCTCCTACGTGACGTCTACTTCCATTCGACCAATCAAAACCATACATCACTTTCGAGAGTGCCAAAGTGCACCGTTGAACCGTATGCCTTTTTTGCCCGGAACCAGACCGAGGAAATTATTATCGCAAATAACTTTGACGGGTCGCGATCCGTAGAATTGGCAAAAAAAGATGCCGCGACTCACGGAGAAACAATAACTCACGATGAACTACGTTTCCCGCTGATCGATTGTTGTGATTGACTCGAACCGTTATAATTTACCGTAGTCGGTTACCAGCGTATTTACATATGGAAATGCGACAGCATTCGATTCCGAAAGTTCCGTTGCCTATCAGCTTGAGGTCTGACGTCGCATCAAACGAGCAAAATGATGACCCGGACCCTTTCAGAGTTGCACGAGAACTGTATTATAGTCCTTCGCTGCATCGAAAATCTCGAAATTTAAGGAACCGCTGGGACAAACCATGGAACCTTCACATTCTGCATTTGCAACCATCAAAGGGATTTAGTAGAACAGACCTATACCTGTATTGCGAGAGGATGTGAAGCATGGTTTTGCAAACTTTGAGGTTGAAATCACAGTTGTGATATAAAAGGAAAGTTAAAAAGTTAAAAAGTTGTAGGTAAAAGGAAACGCTAGTTTAGTTGAAAATATTTTTTAGTATAACTACTTTTTATTATTGAAAATAATATTACTGTTGTTATGCTAGCTTTCCTCTTCTATGAATTTCTTCCCATGAATTCTTCCCATTTTGAAGCACGGAAAATATTAAGTATTAAAATGGTGCACAACTGCCTCTATTATTAATTATTTTACAATTACATACAATATAATTTACTAATAATTAAATGCTAAACTTTACAATTTTTGGTTAAGAAATGGTTAAGCATACTAAGATTTCAAGTTTACACAACAGGAAGTACAAGAAATTCTATTTGGAATTTTCCATTTATTATATTTTTACTTCACAAAATAACCTGCAACTAATTACACCAATATTAAAATCACACTCTATACAAATACATTTTAACACTGTAAATACCAAAAAGTAAACCAACTATTTTATATTTTACTATTACAGAACCATAGGAACCATTATATTGCAATGAATATTATTTATCTCTTCGTCCTCACAGTTGCATCCTAAGAAGTTACACTACTTGCACTTTACCCTGGAAAATTAAGGAATATTTTTCTACATCAAAATTTTCATATCGCGCGTGCCTTCTGGCGGTAGCGTCTTTCGGTGTGCATAAAATCATCGTAATTTCGCGACCTTTTAATGGCCAGGCAAGAGAAGGTAAATGACGGTGGGTCGGTGAAAACGACGACGGTTAGAAAGTGCAACAGAGATGGATAAGTTGGAAGATAGTTAAGACAAGAATCCGTGTATAAGACGGAGATTCGGTGTTTGTGTTGGTAACTCGAGGCTGAAGGCAAGGCGCGGGGGGAGTGATTAGCAGCCGAGTCACCGCTACAACGACTAACCCACCCCTATTTCGTCGGTCGAGCAATCACAGCTATCAGCACCTTCGTATTAGAGCGAGCCCCACAATAATACGCTTTTCCAGCACCAATAATACCTTTCCTCTTTTCTTTTTTTTCTTCGACTGTTCCTTCCAGTATCGTTTCCTCGGATAAATTACGTTTCGGTGAATACGACAACCGAACGGAACAGTTGCCGTTTGTTCCCACGATCAAAACACGCCGGATTGCGACTTGAAGTGTCTACTGTCTGCGGTTTGATTACACTGGTCAACACGGTTTTGTTACAGAAGGTTTAATGGGTCATCTTAATAGTATTTCTCATGCTAAATTCGAATATGTAATCTGTTTCTCCGTCACTCACAGTTTTTGAGAAAATCAATTTTAATAAAAACTCAATTTTTCGACTTTGAACATTTTCTGTGTCTCAATTATGGAAATCTGTCAAACTTTTATTGCACAGTATTATTCTATAGACCTTCCTGAACACAATGATATAAATTTTAATAACATTAATTGTCTGTCACAAAAAACTCCAACGTTTAATGTATCACTTATTCTTTTTTAACAAAGACGAACAGAAACAATTATCAATTATTTGGTATTTTTCTGAGTTACAATTGTTACGTTACACTACTATCTAATTATTTACACTGTTGAATATTTTTATTTCACAGCAGTTATCTTACGAATTATAATTGTTTTCGAGTAATTTGGAAGCTCTCATTATCGGTGACCAGCGTGACAGTCGTGTTCAACTTGGATTAACCCTGAAAGATTAATACATAAAAATTGTTCAGGATTGAAGACATTTATTTAATACAATGGAAACTGAAAAGTTAAAATTTATTATAACGGTTACTCATTTAACTTTCTTTTATTTTTTACATTTAAATGAAATTCGGCTCTCTTAGTGATGAAAAAATAAATTTTTAAATGTGAGCAAAGAACTGCTTCGCATGCTGTTTTTATTTGAAATTTCTCTGGACTGTTTAAATGAAACATATACTGTATATAAATATGTTTTAATAACAAATTGAAATTAAAAAATGCTGACTCACAATCGTGAATGAAAGGAGAAGAACATTAATAACAATAAAAATGTGTGTCTAGGTCTCTTAAAGTCGATAATTCAAATGACACACATAACGCTGCGTTACACGATATTCTTCTTTGCTGCGCCATCTCTGTTTTCATAAATGGATTGTTAATCATTGGTTTGACAGTCAACGCGACACGAGGCCTATTAATGGAAATTACATCACTTGCCATTAAAGTGCTAACAAGGAACATCAACCAAAGTCATACACGTTGAATGCAATAAAACTTCATACATAACACGGAATATAAAAATACTCAACACGTATGTTATGTTATATGTACTCAAAATACTTAAACTAGTACTTTAATTATTTTTCATTTAATGTTCAATCATTTTTTGAACTGCAAGATCAAATATTACATATTACTTTTAAGAAAGTTGAAACTATAATATTGATATCCCAATAGAAAATGAAAATACCAGTAACCTAATTATCACATTATTCCCGTAATACCGTACATTTTTATTTTAAAACATTTGGTCGTATGAGAAACAGTATGTATTACAAAAAATGTAAGCTTGTCAGACAGCTCAAGCTGACAGTCAACATTCCCGAACAATATCTTCTTTACACTCTTTCTTCGTGCCAGGTTTCTCTTCGAATTTTTACCCCTATTCTGTTCAAATTGACATATCACCAAAAGATTCTTAACCTTTGAGAGACCCGCATTTTTCCTCCAAAATAGTGATTTATACAGAATCTGAAGATTTGTTAAAAGCCCTAAAATTGTCTTTCCTATCCCCCTATATATTAATACTATACTACCGAATTTATTAGGGTTGATATATAATCCTTCCAAAGATTGTAACACTACTTTTTGTCAATTTCTCCAGATATTCGTTACACCGTATAAGTAAAACTATTTACTTTTAAGATCATCTCGGATATTGAATATTATTAAAATATCAATAATTACAAAATATGAAAACTAATACCCTTTATTTTGACAGGTATAGTAACTCTAGTATTAACACTAGAACTACCGAGTAATCAAGTTGACTTTTCAAAATTTGTCTGTAGAAACCCCAAGGGTACATCTATCGAGACTTCGATCACTCATAACTTAGTTTGCGTAGTACTAAAACAATTTGTGTAGAAATTTCTTAGAGAAGGATTTATTATTTTTTCAATAATTGTAAAAGAGAATTTAAAAATGGGTAATTTTGACGTATCTACTAGTTCTACTTTTCAAGACCTGCGAGTGTCTCGATTAAATTTCATGAACCTTTAAAGAATCAACATTTTCTCATAACAAATGCAGCTTGTTTATCTCAAATATTTACAAACATACACAATGCACGTATCGTATAGAAAGGTCTCCTCCGGTCCTCTAAACGTTAAAGACACGCAGATGTCTCAGCGCAGATGAGAACGAGATTGCGCTTAAGGAAAAGCAACGAGGAGAATCAAAAAGGAAGAAATGAAAGAAAATGAGATGGGCGGATGTGTAAAGGTCCGGCGTATAATTAGCCCGGCGTACGAAGTGAAAAATTCCTGATGGTCGCGGCCGGCTAGGAGAGCACGGTGAATCGTTCGGCTAGTTGGAGAGAGGAAATGCCGAACACGTTGGCGTGTAGGGTTCGAGAGGCGAAGGGTTTCGTGCGCGGCGGTGCCTGTAGGGATTGGTCAGAGCTCGTGGAGACATGGATCGAAAGTAATAAAGGCATAAATGCGAAGGTGCACAGAGAGGATTGTTTTTCCGGTCGTGATAAAGCGGCGGAGGACCATTTCGTTGCCGAGTGTGGAACGTTGTTGAACACCCCCGCGGCCCTTTAAACGCTTGAATCTCTCCCCCACTCTTATCGTCCCTCTTTCTCTTTCTCTCTTTCTCTCTTTCTCTCTTCCTCTCTTGGTCTGTCCTCTTCTTCTTGGTACTGACTTTTTTCTCGGTGTCGTGCATGAAGCTTCTTCTTCTGTATTTGGCACACTTTATATAGGTGTCTGTCTTTTTCTCCAATACGTTTGCAATGTTCGATATGTGGCAGGTCGGTGTACACATGCTCCTATGCATTACCACGAATCTTCATGTTTGGTCAGCGTTTCTGTGCGTTCCGAATCTCTTGTGTGACGTGCGTAAATTGTGCGTATGGGAATATAGATGCGAGGCAATATGGTAATAGGTGATTCAGTGTATGCTAGTTGTTTTGTAGTTTGGTATATGAATGTTTTTAGTGTGTTTTGGAAGGGACTAAGTAGATGGAAGGTTAAAGGAGCAATTTTCGGGGTTCGGGTACTGGAATTGTTACTAGGTTTGTTTGGAAGAGCTTACCATGTACAAAGGGTCATTTAATAAAGTATTGGCACTCTGTCTTGTGATTATGTTTGAATATTTGAAAGTTTGAAAGTTTAAAAAAATAAGAATGGAAAATTCGAAAATTTGAAAGATTACAATAAATTTGAAATTTTAAAATGCAAGCTAATAATTACCGATATCTTTCGTTACCTTTAAACTAAGGAGTTTAGTTCTCGAAATATACTATATAGATTTGCGAGAAATTAATATCAGGCTACAAACAAAATATATATTAAAATTTAGACAGTAAAATAGCTTGATAGTTCTCATGAAAAACAATTAATTTGTTTCCGTGTACAAAGAAGATTCCGTACATAAAAAACTTGTTGTGTTAAATACTTTGAGTCAATCGCTGTTAAGATAATAAATGTTATAACGTCCAGCTAAATTCTTTTATCGAGATCGTAATCTATTAAGAACGAAACCTCGAATTTAGGCCGTGACTACAAATCTTGGCTTGACACGAAGTTCGATGGAAGTTGAAATCCAAGTAGAACGAACTGATGCAGCAGTGTAGAGACTATTCTAGGAGTTTCCTCTAGATTCTACACTTTGGTGATCGAATTCCGGAATTACTCAAGCAAGTTAGAAAATAGTACCTCATTAATTATGAATTGGATAATACTTTCAACACTCGGTCTATCTGAGCATAATTGAACAGATGTGTCTTGAATTTCCTATAAAATGCACATACAGTTCAATTTACAGAAAAGTTTTTATGAACATCGAAGTCAAGTTAAATCAATTAAAGTTTAATAACCAAAACAGATACATTTACTTCAACATTTCACAGTTTACTCGTGCACTCGACACAACAAGAAAATCAAATTTCTAAATAAAGAGTGCAATTAATCTATAACAAAGAACACATTAACATCAGAAATAATCTTAGCTATCAACATAATACAAAACCTACAAATAAAAAAAAAATCTTTGAATACAGACAATACTTAACCACCACCCCCTACTTGAAACTCGCATTTCAAACAAAATTTCATTCATCCCCCACAGACTTCGCCACGCAAAGTGAATCATAAGACAAGATGCTCAACTGTTAATGATCATCAATCAGATGATCAGTGCACGACCCACGATCCTATTATTCAATCGCCACGCTTTCCGCGTTGCATGCATCGTATCAACAATGAAGTAGGGAGGTAAGCTAAGGGTCGCCATAAATTCTCTTTTTAACTTCGTCTATCCACGCGGAGGATCTTCTCGCATCGACTGTATCTCCGGAGAAATGTGTAACAACAAAGCGTAGATAGTATCGCAGACGAAGAGGTAATCAGGGTAGCAGCGCGGCGAGTAGGAAACAACACTCATAAATAATAGTCGAATAACCCTTCCGCGTATGTTCGGATGCAACTCAGGGACTTTAGTCTGTAAACGTGTATATGTGTATGTGTGTGTGCGCGCGCGCGCGCATCGGGGCGCGTTTTCGAGACGCGGCGTTCCCGCGGAACGAAACCGCCTATCCCAAGATTATGCAGAAACTTTAACGGCCACGGTTACTCAGCCTTCTTGGCAAAGCATGGCAGACGTGGTTTAGCTTGCAGGTTTATTAGTCCTGATAATGTTCCTGCGGGCAACATGCGTCTGTGTTTATTGTTAGAGAATATTCCGGGACATAGACTTCACGTTGATGCTCTGTAACAGACCGATTATCAAATTCGGGTAATTAAACCGCGAGCGTCCGTTTTAAGTATTGCTAACTGCCGTCGTTCACTGTGACCTAAACGCTTCCTTCGGTTTCGAGTTCTCGAGTACATACGCACTGCGCAATCGGAACTGTAAAATCAATGGGGACGTGTGACGTTTTGTTAATGAAAGTTGCACTGCTTGAAATATTGGGCGAGTCGAAGAGTTGGTTTTATTAATCGAATGGCATCGTTAAGTTGGTTTAATGTAATATTATTTATTCTTTCAATTGAGGTGTGTAAATTAATTTTCTGGTAATACTGGCGATAAAGTAGATTAGGTTTAATGTAATATTTCTTATTGCTTCAATTGAGGTATGTAAAATAATTTTTTGGTAATATCGGTGATAAAGTAGATTTTTTTGCCTAAAGAAGTCATTCGGTAATGTTAGAAAATTCGAAATTTCAGATCATGTGTGAATGAGAAGTATTCTGTAAAAGAAAACTTTGTCATCTTTATACGGTACTTTACATATACTTAAGTAGTTGAATACTTTGTGAGAGTTATTTTAAATTTATACTCATCGTACGGTAGAACGTAGCCATATTATCTATAAAAAAAAGTATATCCTACTATTTATAGTATAATCTAAAGAGATAGGGAGAACCGGTCCGGAAATACTTAGTTTTTTGTCATTATGAGAAAATCCATTAAATTGTCGTTAGTGCTTGAACAGCATAAGGATGTACTAGGTACAGTCACAATTGTAAGCGGGAGAGATAATAATAAGAAAAAAGGCATCCATTCAAAAGCATAGATCGTTTAATATTGCGCATTTGTAGAAAGAAACTCGTAATCGATTGTATCATTGCCCCCACTCTTCAAGGACTCTATCGTAACATAACTTTACACTCGATTATCATCATCGACAACTTTTTTAATTTATTCTAAGCGATACTAAGTTATTTGATTAATAATCTTCAGTTATATTTAGAAATTAATAGAGAAATATTTTACACATTAATTGATAATTACTTTTACACGTGTAATTTCTTTTTAATCTTAAACATTGTTCATATTTTTACAATCTTACAACTTGGAATGTTCCAAATAAAATGCTGGTAACAAAATGACATTCAAAATGATAAAGAAAGAGAAAATTACTGTGGAAGCTGAAACACTAAATTTTATAATGACTTAATTCCTTCTGAAAGGAGATTATCATACTTTTTAGTGCGAAATACTTACACTGAAACTTCGGAAAATGAAGTAAACTTATTATCTCATCAAGATTATACGTTTCTCTACTGAAAGTATTTCTTCATTAAATTTTATTCTTACGACTTCCGCTGTAGTTAATGTATTCTGCAGTTTTGATTAAATAATAATCTACGAAAGATGTTTAAAAATATTAAAATAAAATTTACAAAGTCTTTAAAAATTTCAGTTTAAGATACTTTGGCTATATGAAAGTATAAATCGATTAAAAACTAGTTTAACGAGGGACTGTGAATTGTATTTTACCTTTTCAATAATTAAATAATACATAAGATTATGTAATTCCTGGAAATACTGCAAAAGTGTATTCGGGAACCTTATAATGCACAAAATATAGATAAATTACAATTACACAGACTTTTATTATAATTCTGACAATTATACTTTCAATTTGTCCATATTTCCAACATAAATCCGCAACATATTTTTCTTACAAACAATTATTTCCCAGAAAATTAAATTTGGTACGATCTTACTAGTTTGTTACAAGTAGAAGTGTTAGGTAATAAACAAACATGTTACTTGGATGAAGAATATCAAATTTAATTTTCTCAAAACCAGTTTAAATATAAAGGAAGTCCGTCTGATATTTTTATTTATATTTAACACATGCAATTAATGCTACTCTATTAGTACTATTTATTACACAACAATCTATTTCCCATTTCATTCATCATCTAACGGTAGCGATACCAAATTTCGCTTTTTATATTTTTAATATAAATTGGAATTAAATTTATGTTTAACATCCAAATATACAGGGAGTCCCTAAACTAATAAATTACCTGGAACATACATCATCTTTATACAAATACAAATCAAAAAGTCCTTCAACATGTTGCTAGTTCGTCGCTCGTTCCCAAAATATTAACAATTGGAAATGGTGTGCTGCTAAAAAGCAATCAATTTCGGACTTTTCATTTGAGATCTTAAGTTTAGGATCCCATTAGCGCTAGGTTACCGTTTTTCCGAATCTCTGGCGGTTCTCCAGACTGAACGATCCTCACTTTTCCATTTTTCGATCCCTGGCACCTGAATACCATAGCATAGACCTATTCTAGACAATAAATTATCCATCACATCCATTGGCTGGCTAGCTGGAGGCTTTATTTCAATGAAACCTTGACCATAGGATCTCATCAACGTGGAATTGTCGAATAGTCGGTGTTCTGGGCAGCTCACCAAACTGAAGGATGTTCACCTTTCGATCCCTGATACCTGGACATCATAAACCGGTCATATCCTGGACCATCAATAGGCCTTTCGAGAAAATTGCCAAGAAAATTGTAGTTACGAGAAAAGGTAGCTTCAGAACGTTACAGGTTTTGTGTCGGTAAAATGGAAAATATTATTACATACTTCTTTTACAACTATGATAACTCCAACTAGAAATGATTCAATTAAATGGCGTTAAAATTATTACAAATTAAGTTGTAATTGTAGTAAAGACAAATCTTTTTTGTGATTATTAATATTACTATTGATCTAAGTATGTTAGAAGTATCTAATTTAATCACTATATAAACATTGTTTTTAACAGTAAATAACCTAAAATTCTACATGATCATTCACTTTAAAGTATCTTTTTACTATGTTTGTGTTACATGTATTTTGCAACGAAATTTTGTTGTATGACGGGACTTTTAATTTACTAGCAATCAAATAGCACGTTTAATCCGTAATACCTGGGAATCGGAGCTTCAATTTATAACATGTTGAAGGATTTTGCGATTTATACTTTTGTGAAAAATATCTATATTCCAAATAGTCTTATAAATTTGGGACACTCTGTTTTTGTTCATTAATGAATTCTGTAAATCAATAAATATTCCGTAAATTGATGAAACAAAGCTCATGACCGTATATTACATGATGATCGTAACTAATGATTCCTGAGAAAATATATATGGCGAAAGTTAGTAAGAAATTTTGTTCTATAGGAACCGTTGCTGCACTTTGGTCATTTGGTACGTCGTTTTAACACGGATATTTTGCAGGAGGGTGATACGGCAGGAGTTAAGGCCAATAGCAAAGAAAAATGAGAGAGAGAGAAAAGAGAGGGAGTGAGAGCTTAGACGAGTGTGTAAGTGTAACCAAAATCAAAGCAAGCTAGATACGAACGTTACCTAATTTACCCTTTATTAAAAATATGTTTCGTACTTTTTTCTTACTTCTTACCTCTTTTTAATAATCATTACTTGTACTTCTTCTAACTTTTGGAATACCTTATATATTATATTACTTATCTTTGTTGTATTTATTACTATCATAATTATTATACATTTTCTTAACTTTCCATTTTCACTCTTCGTACTTTGTATACGTTTACTGCGTGGAGAAAAATATCGGCACCTCTTGACACCTAATTACAATGCCGGTCAAAAGTGTAGGTCCAGGTCTTGCGATTAATTTCAATGGGAAATATTAAATTGGATATTAGACTGCAAACGTTTATGCAAATTCAAACTATTATGAATTAATTTTCAGAAACAGGACTTTCTTTTTCTGTATTAAAGTTTTATTAGTTTACGAATATGTTTAGTATCTTATACTATATCATTGAGATTAGATTTTGCATATGGTATTCAATAAAATCTACTGTCTAATTATTGAATCATTGTCACGAACACCAATTTCTAACAATTCAAAGTGAATAATAATATTCATATTCAAAATAATACATATTTTCCTTGCCTTAGGTAATGGTCTTTACTAATTCTTGATGTAAATATATCAGGTGAACGTAGAAGAATGAATTTGCGATTGTACAATAGCACAAACAATGTTCATAGTGTAATATAATACATCACTATTATAAAATAATTGTTCAATAATTACATTACTGATATGACAAACTTATTATATTTTGCAGATACATTTGAAAACACATTATTTATGTTATTAGTATATTACATAGATATTTATAAAGTGACTTGAAAAGCTGTTTAAAGACAATGTAAATAATATTTGAATTAAATGTTTGTTCAACATTAAAATTTCTTTCTTAGAAAATACAATGATGCCTTAGAGCCTTCAACTATTGGCCGGTGTTGTAAGTAAAACATTAAAGTAAACCAACCGGAAGTTGTAACTGCGGATATCACTCGAACTTGTTACTCGTTCATGTTGAGTAATCTCTAATTGCTACTATTTTTCTCCGTGTACATACAGCTGTTATCTTTTTCAACCTTTTCATTTCTTTCCTGTCATGCTGAAATTATCCATACTCTAAGAAAGCCTTTCTTCAAACGCTATTGAACATCGGTTTGAGTGCAGAAGTTTTTCAGTATGTGATTAATAATCCTCAAAGAAAATGAGTTTCGTTCTTGATTAAAAATACTGTTTCGATTTCGAAATATTATTTAATCGTCTTTTATATAAAGTGATAAACGTAATATTGTCACAATTTAAATATTCCTCTAAAATCTTTTTCCATCTGTAGTATATACAATTCTTAGTCTAATTACGTTGTTAAGTACAACTTCCGTGTCTGAAATATAAATGTACCACAATTTCTGATCGTTAAAATGCTATGTAATAAAGATAATAAAATAATATCAATGGATAACAAAATGTACATATAGTTTTCAATGAAAAATAAGTATTAGCATACTTAGAAATTTAATGTTTCTGTAAAATTTTAATGTAATTGTTTACAATGTTTGTACAATTACTACATTTGAAAAAGAAGGTTTACTATTTATTTGTTGTAATTGCATAATAAGTCAAATGATCCAAAAAGAGGAAACATAAATTATACAACAAAATACTAATTCGAGCGCAAAAGAAAATTTAGTACATTCAATGTACCGCAGTTAAAAATACGTAATAAAACAAATAGAGTTAGAAGCAGAGTATTCAATTCGATATTGCATAGTTGCTTAACAATAATACATAATGATATAATTAAACTTCAATTTTGAATTCTATTCTATACGAAAATTATATTAAAAATGGTATATTCTACAAATTTGTATAAGATTTTAGAGAAGTATCTTATCTGTGCCAATACTTTTGTTCATCACTGTACATCCAAGTATACATGTGTCATGTGCATAAGATAGAACATAGTAGGTATATATGTATATACATAACGCCACAGAAATTCTTGCCGGTCTAGTCGTGCGCCGTGTATATATAAGCGGCAAGAATCACTTGCGCTACGTTGAACGTATTTAGCGGCGCCGTTGGAACCACGTTCAAAGTAATTTTTCGCCGTAAAATTTTATAGTAGAGTATATATACACACTGGTTTCTATACATACCTGGCTGTTTACTTTTGTCCGGTCATTAAGCTGCCTAAATTGTGCGACATGCTCGTAAGGGATGATAAAAAGGACACAAGAAAACTATTTACAGAAGACAACGAGACAGAAATTGTAAAATAAATAGTTTTTCCCCTCACTTTCAACATTCTCATCATTTCAACTTCATACTTACACCACAATATTTCTTTCTGCAGTTTAGTTAATATTGAGAAATTCACCGAGCACATAGTTTGTAAGCAATACTGATATGCATCAATAAATCCTTCCAATTACCGCCGGTCAAAATGACGGAACTTCGCATTTTTCAATGTGCCACATTATAACTGCATTGGTATTCAAATTTTTCTTTATATCACGTGCACATTTATCTACAGGCACGTTATTGCGTAAATTTCTCACCCTAACAGTGACGTATCACCTGCAACGCGCTGCAATTTCATGCTTTTATTTTTGTTGAAAGTATTAAGGACAACGTATCAAACACGCGAGCGTCAGGTTCGGCGTTGTATAGACACCGGATGTGTATGGACACGAGCATTTTTCTAAACCGACTTACGGAGGGCATAAATTCAAGAGGAATTTCTTTGCACTATTAACATATTTTCCACGTTTTGCGTAACACGATACGTTCACTGAATTTTACTCGGTTTTTTTGGTGATATTCAATTTTAGACTCTTATTAACATAGATAGTTTAGTGATGTGTAGTGAATTGGAATGATGTCAAAAGCCGGGAAGTACCACGGCCAACGTCGGAGAAGAATATATAATTGCCTCGGGACGACTTATCGGAATAAGTAAAGTATTCTTCTAATTTAGAATAATATTTCTATATTACCTAATACATCTTTACGGACAAAATACCTTTAATTAAATAAATATTACGTTTATTATAAAGTATTCAGTCTTTAAACATAACCCACTACGTCTTAAATATTTTCAGTTTTCAAATTTTATCCGAAATTTCAAATAAATAGAGTTTATTCTTGGAATTGTGTTAATTAACGATAGAACAGCCAAATATTTAACATGATTAATATGTAATCTTTATAAAAATTCTAACAACAGTTTTCTTCGGTTTCTTCATATAGTATTGAAGTGGAACTGTTTGTTTTTCAAATCATTGCAGGTGTTTGATGCTTTTAAAATATCAATAATTGCGAATCAACTAAATATGTGAAATAAAACTGAAACCAGTCAACTTGATGAGTGTAGTTGTTCTAGTGTTAAGAAATGCAGTTTCAAGAAGAATCGACGTGAAATTTCCTCCTGCAGTAAAAATAGTAACCAATCTGTATTGTATCTGTTTCAGTATATAATTAAACTATGTAGAGGACCTATCGTAGTAAAAGTATATACCTACTTCTTGTTACTAATCTTTGCTGTCTGAATGCAATTCGAACTTGTTTTAAACTTCCCGCAGTCTTCACGTTAATCGAAGTCGTTGCGCGTCCAATTCTGTCTATGCATTGAGTTTATTTGTGCCAAGTCGTAAATTTCAAACTTCCAGTAATTGTAAAGCACCGTCGTAACCATTGCTAAATAATGTGAAATAATGTGAAACAGACTTTTGGAATCCACAGGAAATACGTCTCGTTTTAAGTTACACAAAGTGTTACATCCGCTTGAGCGAACATTACGGATTATTGAACTGAAAATATTCTTAAGAATTGGAAGTAAACCGATTCATGGTACTACACGCAAGAAATTATTTCTTTATTTCTTAATCAACAGTTCTTAATCAATAAATTGACAAATTTCAACGACTAACATAATAATAACTTTTTTCGTAAGTAACAGAATAATAAATGATTAAAAAAATAATAAAAAACAGCAGTTGCGTGAATATGCGTGTGAGTGCGAGTCACATATAAATACAAACAATGATGTCATAGTTATAATACACTCGGATGTACGATGTTTCTCAGATAGATGTAAGTGAAATATAAATAGTGAAATGATGTTTTCATATGAGGCTTTGTTTCTGAGGGAATCGATAAAACTCTAGTTTCTATCAATTGCAAATATTGTTGATGCTAGAACATGTGTGAATCGAAGAAACTATCAAAATCTCATTGATTAAAAACAAAGCCTTGTATACATTAATACTAAAAGTATTGAACAATGAAACGACTGGTTTCTAATTTCTTATAAAAACCATAATATTGTCGGTATTTGTTGAAATATGTCGCGACTTTTACTGTACCACATGCACGATAGTAATTTCGCATAGAAACAGGTACACAAATTCAATAACATTAAATTAAAATATAGACTTAAGATTAGATTAAAATTAAATATTCTTTTTATCAGATATTCTTCTTATTAAAATACAACAGATTAAGATTCTTAAGAGAAAAAATTAATTTCTGTTTAACACTTGTTTCTTCAATTCGTTTCAAGGAATTTTCATTTTTCACAAAGATCCACGGACTAGTTACAAAAAATTTCACATTAAGTCCTGCATTCACACGTCCACTGTACGTTTAACCAGACCAAAAATTCCGCAATATGAAAAAGTAAAGAGAATGTAACAAGAAACCGGATCTCCTGGGAATTGATTTACGTCTTACAGTCTCCATTTAAACCCGTGCTTCAACTTCGCCTAAGCTAGTCACAAAGACGGGGACCCGTTTTAAAATAATCGGATTCCATAAGCGTCATTATCATCGCGAAGTAGAGTTGTTACCGCGGACAATGACTTAAGCGATTCTTTAGTTTCGCAAAATGGATAACAATTACCGCACAACAATCGCGGCGCGCGGCGGTCGGGCAGAAAAATAGTTCCCCGAGAAACCGAAGAAGACACACAGAAAGAGAAAATGAGGAAGTCAGGGAGGCAACTTTTTTTTTGCCTCATCGTGTGCCGGTCGATATAACGTTTTAACGGGCGAACGGAAAATTATAAGCACAGCACAGTCAGCCACGAGAACTAATTATTCAAATATCCCTGGACGCGCGCGCGCGCGGCGCGCCGTGCTACGGGAAGAAAGAAGACAAAGGGACCAGTCGATGTCCACTTAGAGGTTGCTAGCATGAATTTACTCGAGGGGAATATTGGCGCGCTGCGGGGGTATCTAGTGCCAACGAAACTTCAAGTATCTACGTTATTTAAGGGGGTACGAGAAACGTACATTCGAGTTCCATCGTCGACCACTAGAGATTCCCTTCGCCATAAAATGGAAAAAAGTGGAAACTTCCTGCCCGGGAGCAAGACAGAGAGCGAGAGAAGATATTGCGAAAGTCCAACAACGTTGTCTCATCCCTTTTTTTTCCCTCCTCATCCCCTATCTTCTTCCTCGTTCAGGTGTTTTCCACCCTTTTCCCCCCGTTCTCCTTTCTTCTCCCATTTCTTTCGTTCACTTCGGCATTCCTCCCCTTCTGTTTGACCTCGAAACTGTGACGGGCTACGCCACCATCCCGGTACCATTCGCGGTCAAACGAAAATTTCGAGTTTACCCGGCGAAGTTGCTGTTGATCTTTCATCTCGTCCGGGTACACCGAAGACGGCGGCACGGCGGGTTATCAAGGATTCACCGGAGTAAAAAGTTCTTAGATCCATGCGATAAATCTAGTTACCTGATCGGCAAGTTGTTCCCGGCCAGATAAGAATAAAGTTTCACCGGGCATTGAGAGCGGACCCACCATTGATTGAGTGTATAGAAGTTCGTTTCGACCGCGTTCATGTAATCAGCTACCTAATGAGCCGAGTGTAGCGCTGCCGGCTCTTCCCGTGATAGCAGCTTCATGCGAAGTACGTCCGAGCCACCACCCATAAATCACCTTTGCCGCGACACGGGCGACACGAATCTCAGGGCTCTATAAGAGTAGGCCTACATAGATTTCCTTCCAGGCCGCGTAACTGATCACAGGTTTTGGGAAATCTGCTTTTCCCTTTTACGCATTTTCATTGAAACAGTCTTGGAACATTGGGAAGTAAATTCCATGGAAAAATCTACCGAGTTCGAATATTTTGAAGACAACAGTCTAGGTAGCTTTGTGGCTACCGTAAAATTTAAAGCGGACGTAACTGTTTGGGAATATCAACAAATTGTCTTCCGTCTATTCTTGGAAATTTTCCTATTTCGGACATTCATTTCCGTTTTCAGAAATGTTTCGATTTGCAGGAATTATTGCTGAAACTATATAATTTTAATCTGTAATAACATTAGATTGATGGCATGCTCCATAAAGTAAGAATATGAATGGTCGAATTTCCGTAAAAAGTAGAAGACCTTTTCTCAACCCCATAATGAAATAAAGTTTAATTTTACATCTAAAGAGAATTTTCAAATTTACCTTTATTTGATAAGCTTGGTTAGAAATTACTGATTAAATATTGAAAAATAATAACAACGAGGAAATTACGTGGAAAATGATTATGTTAAAAGTTGCAATAATAATTTCACGGTTAAAAATATATAAATTCTAACAATGGTAATTAGTTAAAAATTAAAAATTCCCTAAGAGTAATCAATATTTGACAGCATACTGTTATCAGATACGCCCAAACTCCAAACCGTATTAATGTTTATATATTTGCATATGAATGACCACTCTCCGATCTTGAAGTAATAAACAATCACGAATCAGTCACAGGTCTATAAAATATCTGTATGAATAAGCGCCAATAAAATTTTTTATTGTATATCATTACGTTTTCTGCCGAAGGAAGCCCCAGTAACGAGCCAATCTCATTTTTGAGATCTATTCTTTAAAGCTGATTTTCATTCACGGAGTCCTCCCAGAATGATAGCTTTCTGATAGTATGGATCTATAGTAACCCCTCAATTTTTCAGCCAAGTATACGTGATATAACCCCTCTTAAACTTTAATTCGATATTCAACTAGTTCGACGCATAACAAGCTTGGAAAAATATCAGGCTTCGGTTCTACTAAGATTAAAATTAAATTATTTGTAACAGAAACAATGCTGTAGAAAACAAAGATCCATATTCATTAATATTAAAAATACAAAGTAATCAAACTTTATTTCAATATGCATATGATGTTTGATATTAATAGAAAAGTTATTTTTCTCCTTTCAGATTTCCAATTTTATTCATGAAACATCTCATTACTAGTTTATTTTAGAAATATCTGTTCAAACTAAAGATACAGTGTTTTCATTAATGAATTTTGAAAACCCTGCAGACCGTGTGTATCCTATTGATGGCGAAATATTTAACGATGTACTGTTTCACTTGCTTGTTTCCCTCATAGACATAGAATTCTACGAAGTTTATTTCTGTTCGTCCTCTTCATTCTTGAGGCTTTCAGGTTCGGGCTATGCCCTTTTGAAAAAATTATCCTGACGTTCTACTGACATTGCAATTAGCTTCATTAGAGGATCGAGTGACACATTGATAATGGTGTATACCTTGTAGTGATTCACTGTTAAAGTGAAACCTGCTCATATTCCAGTTCATTGCTCACTAACCAAAGACTTTTAATGAGTCAGTTGTACAACTAAAATGTTAGAAAGAGATAGCTTTAGATTGAGTTCAAATAACAGCTTGTATCTCCGTTGTGAGGGTGCCCCAATTAATATCGTTGAAGTCTTTTATTATTTTTACATTGTGGACAGTAGCATTATATAATTTAATCAGCAGTAATTGTAGCGAAATGTTAGAACAATTTATAGGAACTGATACAGTCTGTACTTCTAAACCAAAAATAACAAAATTCCATGATATCTGAAATTTTTTAATTAAATAATTTACATCCCTTTAAATACGTGTCACAAAATTCATTTTCAGTATTTCATACTTTCAAACTGTGGGGTCAAATATTACACAGTACATTTTAAAAGCTCATGCTGATATTCACATCTCTACAAAAACTCAAAATAACAAAAGACTGTAATATTTCCTTACATAACAAACAGTTTACAATAAATTTCAAATACGTTTAAAATCACTCCCTGTACAATATAAACTAGCGCCATCTGTCTATCAAATGAATATCTAAAACATTTTTCAAACTTCAGCAGAAAATAAGTTACATACAAAATCTTCTCCAACAATCATTACAAAGAGATAACTCTATGACACGAACAACTCTCTTGAACAGTACTAGTATTTCTAAATCGAAGAATAAACCATGATCCGCGTCGACTTACACCCTCAAGCAAAGAATCCCCTGTTCCGCGGCGGCTCGAGCAACGAGAAAGGGAATCATCCCTTAACTTCCAGTGTCCCTAAATTAAGCGACACTTTGACATTCACTGTTCACTCGAATCGATCGCGGAAACCAAGTGAGGGGTGGCAAAGCAGGGGATGGTGCGAGAGGAGAGTGTTGACGGTGGACGTGGTGGGGGTAGTGACGGCTCGTAAAAAGAAAACAATAATTTCCTGAACACGAGAGAAAAATCAATATTATAGTAGCTACGTAAGCGTTTTAGCGGGAAGAAAATTTTTTAAAGCGAACCGATAACGCACGGGTAGAACGACATTCCGAGAATACTAAGAATAACGTTCAGAGGGCAATAAAGAGATAATGCCGAGCTATCAGAAACGAAGAGAACGTCCCCCCTGGTAAGTTCTTAACGGGACGTTCCCGACGTCCTGAGAACCTTCTATCCTCGAACGAGGCAATTACAGGCCGTGGTTTACCGGTCGCGTTTACACCCGTGGCTCGCTACCTTAGTATAGGCTAAGCCCCCGTGCGATCGTAAACTTGGCTGACGGGGGTTCAACCTCTTTGGCATTGCCGTTCGATATCTCGAACAGCTAGCTTGCTGCACCCGAGTTCCGCGTCGTCAAACCTGACCCCTTTCCCGGTATCGGCAGAGGCTAAGACGGAAAAGGGAGGAGAACGGAGGACGTGGCGAGGAAATCTATTGCTTTAAAACGACTAAATATACTCGCGAAAATGCGTTTTCCATGCACCTGCCTCGATTTTTTCGGAAATGCCTGGTGCCGTCGGGCCGGCGAGAGTTTTATACATGGTTAAACCTTGAATACTAATTTTTCGATATACGCTACCTGAGATCCGTTTCAGGCAGCAATCGAATATAATGAGCGATGCGTGTGTACAGTTTTCATCGGAGGGCACTTTTAGCAGTCAAGGGCTTCTGAGGGTTACCTGTTGCTATGGATCGTTTCGTTTGTCTTGGTTTCGATTGCAACCATGCTTGGGTAGGAATAAGTAATCTTGTTTCTGAATATATTTGTTAATATGAAATCGTTTTTATAATCTCGTTTTTAGGCAACTGAGTTTGAAAGATACATGCTACTCGAAGGATGAGTATTTTTAGTTTTTGAAAACTGTTTTTTCTTGGGAATAAGTATTATTGATTGCAGGAACAGAAATTGTGTTTATAGTTATGTTATTAGATTATTATTAGGAATGTGTGACAGTCAGTCTTCTTGTGTACTTGATTACGCAAATTAAATTAGGAAATATATTGCCAGTTGGTTTAATAATTGAAATACTCAGAGTTGGATAATTTTCGACGACGGTATCAATTGGATAAATTTTACTGCATGTATACTTAGTTTTAGTAGTAATAGTTTGATCAAATTACCAGTACCTTTTTTTAACCTTTTTTTAAATTTCAGTAGATCTGTTTGAAGATATTAAATATTGAATTTGTGAATTAAATTTGATCGCTACTCTGACAAATGCATGCGAAAATTTCAATTTTAATAGTCGTTAAAATTGAATATTATTTATTATTTGTCACGTTTTATTAAAAATTCACGTTATTTATTATATTTGCTGGCGCAATTCACTATTGTAAATAATAATTTGTCTGACGATATCATTTAGTAGTTACAAAATTGTAAAATATTTTAAATACGTATTTTACTATAGTAATGTTATAAATGACTAAAGGGTGAACACTTCTGAGTTTGAAACATCAATTATTCCGCAATTGAACTAACTGATGTTAATCACACAAAATAATTGACGTAATATGTCAGACCTACTCTACTTATCAATGTATTTACTTTAATTACTAAATACAGTCAGTATACAGTTACAGTAGTTCTAAAACTTTCAATGAGATTTAACTATCTCCCTTGTAACATTAAACATTTATATTTCTTACCTGTTTCAGTTAAACACAAATAAATATTTAATAATGACCTTATATTTTTTAACTAATTCTTTGTTGACATAATAATTTTTTATAACAAGTGATCATACTAAAATCTTTATTTTATAGTGATAAATCTTGAGGACGCACGAAGCTTGGAATTTATATTAAACTTTTGATAAATTTTAATTGAGTTTACTACTTTGCTGAAGTACTGCAGCTATTCACGCATTGTTAATGTATTGCTTAGGTTGAATAGTTTCTTATGTGCGTCAGGTGAAGATTATTAATGACCAAAGTAAGAGTTCGCTGTGCTAAAATAAAGTTGTTCAAGGATTTTGACTGGTTCACCGAACTACTTATACTAAAGTATTACTCATGCATTCCTTAAGTAATAATTATGGCAAGCAAAAATTAAATCTGAACATTTTTAAAACTTCGTAATTGAACTGACTAGAGTGCTTGTAGTTTCGTAAATGAATTTAAATCCTATAATTAACTTACTTAAAGTAAAATTACACTTTATTAACTTAAACTTTATTACATTTACTGTATGTGTAAATAAGTAAAATATGATTATGATAAATTTATTAATGTCATGCAGTTTAAATGAAATTACTTTTTTTAATACTTTAAAGACATTCAATATAATCAGTATATCGTTTAAAATAAATAAATGTACAATAAATCTTGCCATAATATATAAATGCACTATTTTCCTAAATTGAGATCACTATTTTCAAAAATAGTAACTAACAATAATGACTACCAAACATGACAATAAATTCGCATTGCTTTTAACCATAATTTATAGATAACATTACAGCTATGAATACCAATTAATAATATTTGTAATCAAAATTAAGTTTTCCGATAATTATGTAAATAGAATCGTGCTTTTTTACCTCTCGGAATATAACACGCTTGTTCATATTGGTTTTTTTAGAAAGTTACACGTCCCGTATAACATAATTTTAAATTATATGAAGCTTTATCCAAACGCAGGCATTTAGCTGCTATTTTATAAGCTTTCTAAACGAAAATTAATTTTTTTTAACAATAAGAAAATATTATAATTTGCGAGAATGACAAATAATAGATATTCAAATTACTATCTACATAATTCATTTATTTGGGAGCCTATGGGATTTTATAATTAAAATATCAAACGGGAAATGTATTGTAATAACTATATTAATGAAGATTTTAACCGAAATAATCAATAATCTAGAAATACTTTATTATGGACATTTTTTCGTATTACAGAAATATAATTCATTACATATTGGAAGATATAACTCGTTATTAATGTTTTCTATTTTGTATTTGCAGCGAATGCAAAGCCGCTGACTTTCGACGAAGTATACAATCAGAGTAGTCCAACAAATTGCACGGTATACTGTGGTGGACTAACTAATGGTCTGACAGAAGAACTGATGCAAAAGACTTTCTCACCTTTTGGATCCATCCAAGAGATACGTGTATTTAAGGACAAGGGTTACGCTTTCATCAGGTAAGTCATTTATATTGATATTCTTATTTTTAGATACACATCCACGTACGGATAAAAATTTATTTTTCAATACCTCAATGTTACAAACAAATATTAATTAATATTTAAATAAAAGACATCTATATTACAGCGTAATATAAGTCCACGGTTTTGAAATCTGAAAAGGAATTACAGCTGATGTTGACAAATATCTGGAACGACCTCTTATTTTCTAAAGTCGCAAAAGTCAAAGTCAGTGAAGGTCGTACAAACAAAGTTATCTGTCTACTTTTCGGTGCCATTACGATGTGTTGACACATAAGTGAAGCGTCTGAAAGGTCCAAGAATAAACATAACGTTGCTTCGCAGTGACATCGAAAATTGAACAGAAAATGTTGTTTGCGCGATCTTCAGTGACTTCGAAAAATTTGTTGTTGTAGACTGTTAACTTAATGGTTCACACTTTATTGAACACAGTAGTGAAATATATTCAAACTGCAAATTTCAATTTCAGTTTTAGCTGTTTTATATTACCTTATTGCTGATGAAACTTAAAGTATTCAAATAATATCAACTCAATGAACCAAAAACACATTGTCGATGATATGTAATAAGAAATTAATTCTATAGAAAAATTATAATATTAAAAATAGTTGACACTAAGATGATAAGAAAATATAATAATATTCTAATTCATTTTTTGGATAAATGAAAATATTGTACAATGAAAATATTGTGAAAATTCCACTATCAGAAAGTTACAAGGTTACAAATACAACCTTCGTCACAACTTTCGTTTAGGAAACCCCTTTCCTCAAGATAAATCAATTTCACCGCAAGCAATTTTTGATTTTAGAATCAACGATTCGACCAAATCCACAATTATCGAGAACAATATAATACGAGGTGAACGTTTATTGCATTTAACCCACGATAATGAAACGGAAACTTTTCAAAGGTGAATTCCAAAGTAAATAATTTTGCCCAAGCAAACATCTTCAAAAGTTCAGCAATTATTCCAGCGGATTGCTCACCTGTCAAATGTACACTCAAGTAAGACGCACGCTTCTTCTGAAACTTATTAATTTCAAAAGTTTGGTACGCGCGGCGGTCTGTGCCACGTCGATCTCTCGATCTTTGGTGTCCCCCAAGACTGTTCCACGTTGTTGTTGAAATGTCGCGGTGATATACGTCACGTATAATATCTCTTCGGGATGTCACTGTGACGAGAAATCCCAGAGGTGAACGCGGAGTTGAAGAGTATGGTGGTACCGGAAGGATCACCAGCCGGGAAAAAACAAGAAAAACGGAAAGTCAAGTTGACCAATAGAAAAAGTTACCCCCCCCCCCCTCGTATACGGTCGAGTTTCAAAAAATTAATTCTTCATACTTATAATCACTGGACTTTTTCTAACGCAGCGAAACTTTCGAGATTATTCAATCTAATTGGTACATAGGTACTGGGTGTCTCACCGCTAATAGGAATATATATAACGCGATTACTGCCACGCTGTTCATACATGAATTTGTCCGCTACAAATTAGTCTAATTAATCTAATTAACCCACGGTATTTTGAGGTGCTGTATTTTCTTAATATTGAAAAGATTGTATTTAGAATGAAATGAGATGTAGACTATGGAATATATTTAATCAGGTTCATAGGTTAAGACTTTTTAAGTTTGTAGTCTGAAACATATGATTTTTCAATTTTTATTTATAGTGTCGTTTGAAGATTTAAAATTTTGTGTTGAATGAAAGGAATTTTTAAGTTTTTATGGAAGAAATATGAATGCTTTGTATAATATTCGATGTTAATATCTAGAATTATAGTAAAATGATAATAAATATTTTATTTAAAAAATAACATCTTTAAACTATATTATAATTATTTATTATCATATTTTATAAGGATAAATTGTTTTAGATAAAATCAAGTTGAAACTATTGCTTCAGATTTTACGTGTACTAATATGTTTACCAAAAAATAAGTTTGTACCTTCCGCATTGAAAATAAATGAGTCACAAAAGTTAATAGCAAAAAAATGACATAATAGTATGTGTATATGTAAGAATATGATAATAATTTATTGCAATAAATTCTTATTTAAGTTCTTACTATTTTGTTCAAATAATTCGTTAGTCCTTTTCGTTATTCTTATGTTTTATTCGTTATCCAAATAAAATTTTACGCAGTACTGTTCTACAGGAATCATAAAAAATCAGAGGGGACTAAAAATTTACTTCACAGAAATTGTGGAAAATTCGAGGACACTAGGCGCTACTATAGGATTCTGTGACACTTCGTAAAGAACCATAGGCAAATTCATGCATGACCCACGTACTGGTTGAAATCCATGCGGGCGTGTCAAAATCCATTGTATCGGATTTTCTAATACAGAGAGAGAATCCACCAGACTATTCACACGAGCACACACAAGTATCTATTTGAATTTTCGCGTATACGGAGACAGTATACAACAGAATGTTCGCATAAGAAGTATTGATTTCAAAAATTAATCAATTTTCTTCTTTTACATTTATCAATTAAATTCTAACTATTAATTAAAATACTGTAAGACATTCTCGTGGTCTACTACATGTAAAAATCTAAAATATATCTGTATGCCATCTGCTTTGTATATTGACTATCAGAGAAACTTTATCGAGACGGAATTGTCATAAATTCCATATATCTAGAACAATATCTACAACTTTTCTTTACATTATTTTTGAGATCGATCTACATTTATATACAATCTCACAATACAATATAGCATATTTTCTTGTAATTTTCATGATTAAAAAGCTAAACGATATTAATAAAGAAAATCGCAATAAATATTCATAGAATTTGAAGAATCCAAAAGCAATATTTCAAATTTCAATTAGAAAAGAAAAAATTGGCAACCAAGGAAAAATAATGTTCTTGGGGTGTTATTGCACAATAACAAATGTACATGCAATTAATAATATTTAACTTCGTCTTATAAAAGTCCACAAAGCCCCAATTTAAGCCACTTCCCGTTGCCAAATGTCGGTTTGGAAGCGTGTAATATCGGAAGATGTGACGAAGGATAGGTCGTGAAATTTGTTCAAGGCACTGACAACATCATGATGTCCTTACGGAACTTTTGGCATCTGACGAGGGTGCAATGATGCTTTTAAAATTGATAGCTGATTTTGGAATGCAGCTAAAATCACTTACGTATTCAATCGATATCATCCTGTGCTAGTATGACACGACCCAAAGGAAAATAACCATGACTCTCCGATTTTAGAGACCGCACACTACCAAAAACATATCGTTTACTTCCAAGGAAACAGGGAATATTGCAATAAAAGGTTGCTATATCGTGTTTTACGCGTCATTAGTTTTAGTCCTTCGTTTCGTGTGTGTGTCACGCTAATAAAAATCACTCTGTCGTGATCAAAATAAGTATTGGAAACCGTTCTAATTGTAAATTAATATAAAGTTATTTTAACATCGATCAATTTTTCTGCGTTGTTGTTGATTCACTGCAGCAATAACTGTCACATTTTTGTATTAATAAGAATACAAGCAAATGATAACAAAACGTATTCATTTTATTATCATCTCTGAAATGTTATAATTAAACGTAAAATTAATTCCCATGTATATTTTTATTGGATATTTCTCATTTATCTTTGTACGTTTTTCAACCAGAACATTTTATGTTTATATTTCTCTATAGTCGTTAATTCTTATAATTAAAGTACATGTTTCGTGTACAACAATTCATTACGATAACAAATATCATCATAATGGAAAACACAGGTTCACGGACACCACTTTCATCAATATGATGTAACATATTACCTTTCGTAATTTTCCCAGTCTTTTGTGTTTCCCCATTTCTCGCTACATAAATATATATGCAGTCACAAAGGAAAGCGTATACAATACAAGATCTAATCATTGAATTCTATTATAGAGGAAAATAATGGTTACCCAGCAACTCAAATCACCGAAATAATTTCTTCTGATTCATGATTCGTACCTTCGAATATATTTCTTGGTGATTTCGATTAATATCATTTATCACTTTCGTAATACACAGTATTCTTCTTTCTTTCTTTTTTGTCATTCATTTTTGTTTTATGTATATACACAGTTCATGGCAAACAGTCACAAATCTAAAGTTATCAAATCTTAAATATATAATTTTACACGTGATTCATAGTATGATACCAATATTCAACGTTAATCGGGAATAACAAGATTCGAAAATTCAATGCATAGACTAATTAACTTATGTTTCCATTCTTTCAACAAATCTGCTATTATTTTATACCTTTATATTTGCGTAATATTTACCTTTTTTAATAAAACTGAATTCATCGTTAAAATTCATATTCACTTCACTTTCATATATTAATACAGACAATCTAAAAACCCAAGTAACAGAATAAACTACCTTCCTATCCCAAAACACATACGCATACACGAGATTCTCTGCAACCAATTTCCTCGTAAATGAAACCTGTATTTCAAAAAAGCATTCCAATCATTTTACTCATTTTCACACAATGTATCGTCATTTCTTCCATACTTCCATTATCAATTTCAATCGAACTCCTCGTACCCCACCAAGACCAAATGATCCCTCGCAAAACAGTATTCCCGAATTTTTCTAAGCAAGCGAATTTCTAAGCCAACGCCGGAACTGGCCCGTTTCCGGCGTGGCGAGCGATATTTCGTGACAGGGGAACACGAATGTAACGACGCGCGGAGCCTGGCGAATCGGAATCTATCAGTGCTCCTTAAAGACAGACAGGCTTCCGTGACCCATCTTTGAACAAACTAGCAGAAACGCGAGAGGCTAGGTCGAAAACGAGCAATGGCTACGGAAGAAAGAGGCGGAATAAGGAGACGAAAAACTCTTTCGTTTCCCTCCTGTCCCCAACCCCCAGCCCCTTCAACAGCCCCCTTTGCTCCTTGGACCTGACCGGCGCTTCTCGCGCACATTCTACGCTATTCAGCATCGTTCTGCTTTCTTCCGGCCATGCCGGCAGTAACCCACCCTCTCGACCCCACCGCCAGTGCGCCTTCGTGTGTCTGGTGCAGTTCCACCACCCGTGGACAATGTCCGTCATTCGGATATCTTCCGTCTAATTGCTCTTCCTTCTTCCATTCTTCTGTAGTCAGAAGGCTCGGAAACGAATATCTCGGGATGACGTATGGACTTGCACCGGGGATACACTGTATAAAGCAAGAGTAGAGGGAGAGAGGGAGCGAGAGGGAAAAAGGGACGGAGAAGGATCCTTTCATCCCGATGAAAAGAAAGAATCTTATCTACTACTGGTTATCGGCCGGGCCTTTAGACTTGGATGAGGGTGGGGGCGTGTGAGAACGGGGCAGCGGTGGCGGCAGAAAAGGAGGTTGGTTGCTGACGATGACCATCCTTCGTCCTACTCGAGAAAGAAGACGGGGGAACGAAGTTCGGCGAGGCTCCTATTGTGCAGTTCCGGGCGTGGACGTTAAAAGTGACCTAATCTCTCGGTAAACTCGATGATTTTTCGTCGGCCCTTCCCAACACCCGGTGTCGTATTCGTCAATCCAGGATTGAGCCCTCGTGAGATGGCCTGGCGACGAGAATTGATCGAATTTTGCTCAGGGAACGTGCTCCAAATGGATAAGTGATAGCTGATATACGTTCACGGGTAACTGGATGTAACGTGCGGGCTTCCGGAGTATCGCGATCCATTCGTTGGATGCTCTTAGTACCCCGATCGCGTTAACGGTGTCGTTACTCGCTGGAAGCGAATTAGTGGGAAATTAACACTCTAGTTCTGTTACTTCGGGTCAAGCTCGTGATGAGGATTTTTAATTGAGTTTAAACCCTTGTGGATGAGGATTTCTTAAACTTTTGAAGATTCTTTGCGTAGGAAACTGAATTATGCAGCAGAATCTTAAATAGAAATAGAGACAATCAGGTAACTGTTTCTTGTTGTTTGGATGAATAAATGATACTTTTGCAACTTTTAATTTTAGGGTTGATATACGTAAAAGTAAAACGACCACACCTTTTCTCCATTTCCCTGCAAGTTTGAACTTGAATGACTTTGAGTCATAGATCGTTGAATTCGTCTTAAAACGCACTATTTGATGGTGGATAAAAAAAAGTATCATTCCATTTAAAAAAAGAAAGTTGACCTTCACCTCACCTTGGAGTGTCCACCAGGAAAAATAAAAGTTCCACCACATGATGTCCTCTTCGGTATTGAACAACTTTTGTCTGAAACATTTTTGCATATAATCAATATTTTCGGAGATATTCGACTGTAACGCTTTATAATTTCCACCCTGTATATGAATGGTATTCGGTTTATGTAGTTAAAAGAGGAATATTATTTAGCAGTTGTAGATATTATTCAATCTTTTTGGTAAAATGATGGCGCTGTTAATGAATTATTACAACATCAACAGAGATATGGAGATTATTATAGTATAACTATGAAATTTAATAGTATTGTTATGATAATACTCTGTTTTAATTATTCATATCTTCGAAATTCAAATATTAATCCTCTCACGTTCATGACAACGATCTATCTTTAACATTGTTATTTGCGAATATGCTTACCAGAATATTGTATCGTTCTTGCCTTCTAGCGTCTTACCATCAAAAACAAATCTTTTATAGAATTTTAAATATTTCAGTAATTTTTTAAAAAGCCTCAACTCCTAAAAGAAGAAATAATTAATTTTCCAACGCGTACAGTTCAATTTAACTTAATGGAATGATCGAATCGAAGCTAAAATATTTATTTTCATTGTTACTATGACAGCGATCTATAACACGAATCTGAAAGTAATTTGAAAATGGAATTTGCATGTAGAAAAATCATTTGATCGCGGGTACCGTTCAAATGTAAATATTCGAAAGAGTAATTCATCGGTCAACGACCATTTCACTTAGAAAAACGTGTCATTCGGCAAACACTTTTATACAAAGCTCTCGATGCAGGCTAACATATAGCTTCTATTGTGCGAGAAGAGCACAATATAAATCAAACCTTCTCGCATGAAAAGAATTTCAAATTAAAACAATTCCAACTTATCAACAACGTGTGCGCCTGAATTGTTCTCCCAGAGAGATTGGCGTAAGGACGTTGCGCGCCGAGTATTTATTTTCCGCGGGGTACCCGAGAAATCGTTTTATCATGGAATGCCGTCCCCGTTCATTAAAGAGCGGAAACTGTATTCTGAATCTTGCGCGACAAGCATCCGTACACAAGATTATCTTTATAATGCCTCTAAAAACGACGTATTTATCGACCATGCAACATAACGTACCACCTCCCATAGTGCACGACTACATAGGCGACGTTTACGGGGACGTATATCTCCTGAATCTTGGATAAATGCCAAATGACAAACCTTAACCTTCCCATAATTGAAGAAGTCGATAAATAAGACGCTGTCTGCATTATCAACAATTTTCTGTATGTCTGCACCATTTGTTTACACTTTCGCAATAAAATTATATCTTTATTATAAACGTTGAATCAAATTTTCCATATAGGAATCTATTTCCTAACAAAATTTTGAAAATATTTCATTGATTTCTTTAATTCTTAATAGTAACTATTGAATATTAAATATTGTATTCAACATAATATCACAAGATAATATTAAGGAACGAAGCATTACAAGATTGTTTAACGTTTACATAACTCATTTACATTCATCTTTACGTATTTATATTATTCGTTTCTTCCTCGTTCTGCGTTACAAAAACAGTTCGTTGTTATTACTATTATTATCATCATTATTATTAAAATATGTACATAGATCGCGACACGAGGAGATATATACAACATGATGGAGAAGTAGGAGTAAGAACAAAGAGAGAACAGTTAACTCGGTCGTTAACGACAAAATGATAATATCAGGAGTTCGTTTACATGTTCGATACATTTTGAACAGCCTCCAAAACTGTATGAAATTCAAAGTAGCGCGATATATGTGCGAAACTACGATTTAACATGGAATCTCTAGATTCGCGGTAATCTAGATTCGCCGGGATTCACAATTATCGTGCTTATTCATGCGCACGGTAAACTCACATAAATTAAACTGCAGGAGTCGCTGAGTGCACTAGTAACTGACCATTTCGTTAAACCTACGATAATAAGGTCCCGTGTAACTGGCGGAAAATGCCAGATCGCGCTACATATTTTTCTTCTCTCGTTTACGAACAAGAACGCTCGTAAGTCTAACGCGTTCGGCACAAGACTTTCTGTCTGTGTTTCTTAATTAAGTTCCTGTAATTCCGATTACTTTCGATTTGTACAGGAATTTGACATAAAAATACAAATTGAAAATTCATTCACTAATTTCAAAGTATTCGTCTGTTTTCAATATTCTACAATATTATTATGTATTAAATATAATCACGTTACTGATGAAAAATAATATTAAGTCGGTAATTATACAAAAGTTTACATGAAGTTTGCACAACAAAAGGTATTTGAAGGATCCAAATGCAAAATAAAATTGAAAAAATACAAAATATACTTTTGCATAGAGAAATAAATCGAAAGTACAGTTAGTTAAAAATATTTGAAAAGATTTAGTAAGATTAAGAGGTTCATCAATTGAATATATAATTTTTCATAAAGAAATAAGTTGAAAGTACAGCCAGTTAAAAATATTTGAAGATTTAATAAGCTTAAAAGATTCACGAATTGAATATATAATTATTTATGTTAAGGAGATACGTTCGAAGTTAATCCAACGTTTATGATTACTTTTATTATAGGTTTTCTACGAAGGAATCGGCAACACACGCTATTGTGGCGGTGCACAACACTGACATCAATGGTCAAACAGTGAAATGCAGTTGGGGAAAGGAGAGCGGAGACCCGAACAATGCTCAACAAACTGGACAGGTAAACGTTCTCCCTTTATTAACCTCTCAAAATCCGATGAAACGAAACTTAAGGATGCTACTGTCGGAAAAACTTCTGAATAAAAATTAAAATTTACTTTCCTATTGTATTTTGTTCGTTTTATAAAAATACAGACGACATTTGTAGGAAATTAAAATAAAGGAAATTAGATCTTCGTGAAATTATGCCTGATCTCTGTAAAGTATTTATAAATGTACGTATCTAAGACGAAAATAATACCTTTTAATTTATTTATTTTATTCACTTTGTATACGATAATCAAAGGGAACAAAAAATAAATGAATAAGATGCCAGTTCAGCGTGCAAATTCTCGTTAGAACAGTGTTTCAACTTTTGAGTACGCGCGAAAGATCCTGACAATTAGCAGAAGTCCATTTTGAACTAAAACTAAGTTAGGCTTGAATTAGAAATTGAGATGCCCTGGTGAATGTATTATGCTGCAAGTTTGTTCGATCCTATCGACAGATGTTCCAGCTCAAACTAAATGAAGAAACAGTAACTGTCATTTATTTAACATCAATTATTTATATACAACTGAAAATCATAACCCGTATTGGTAACAGTAGATTAAATATAAAATCTTCCACAAGTGTCTCATTCGCATTGAATTTAATTTAAACGTATTTAAATATTTACGCCACAAAAATGCATATCATTTCATTTAAGAAAGCTTATAAAATCACTTTCCACCTGGAAAGCTAAAAATTTGACTTTTCTTCTTAATTAACCCCTTGTGCTATGATTTATTTATCAATTGTGATCGATACAACAACTTTGTCAGTAATAATGTATTGAAAAAGGAGAATAATTCTGTGCATATTTTATCTCTATGTTTGCCCTATAATATAATAATTGATAACAGAAGAATAACAGTTAATTTGAATTTAAAGGAATTGAGTAATATTTATATTTGTTAAATTCTATTTAAAGTGTTCACTGCGAGTCACACACGGAATTGTAAGATAAGGGGTTAAAATATCTCAGAAACAATTCGATTAACATCTATATTTACAGCACAAAAATCTGCACCTTCGAATTTTAAAATAAAAAATGAGTGAAAACTTATTAGATACTTCAATCGATCGTTCAGATAACCGGTTTCACTGAATTCCATGTTTCAGTTAAGTTATAATACGTGCAGATGATCGACATTCCACTGTACATAGAAATTAAAACGTACATGGAGGTTACATCGCGACATCGGTTTCCATGAAAATGAAATACTAGCTCCGTCGAAGGGCCATTATGTCTCGTTTAGATATCATTAGCGAGAATAAGTCGCGAAACGATAAACTCTTCCAGATATCGAGACAGGAAATAATTACAGTATTCGATTCCTAATTCCATCCGGTTCGGTATGTACGCGTCCCTGGACGGGAAGCCGAGTACGAGACAAGTGGAAGAGTAAAAACGGGCCACGGAAAAGAAGAGAACAGAGAATCGGGCAAGATTCCGGTCTATTCACAAGTCTTGCTCTCAAGTGTGTCTATTAGGTCTCTTAGCAATTAGCGCCGGTAGGACAAGTACGTCCGATCTGGGAATGGTAGCCGAAGTACGTCCTCTCTACCCTTTCCCTCCCCTCAGCAGTACTTCTATCCATCCATCCACTGTTACTCGGCCCGTGACATCGCTCTAATTGATCCCTATTCCCATAACGCGCCTCTCTCACGAGCGCCGGGATATCGCAACACCGCGTACCTCATCACGGATCGACCGTCTACCCGACATGTTAGTCTGTCTTCCGTGTTCGATTCTACTTCTTAACCTCGCCAAATTAGCTGGCAACTGTTGCGGAAAGCAATCGACACCTTCAATTTCTAATCATACGTTCCTTAACTTGTTAACTGTGGGATTTAGTTTGAAAATTTTCTCGTTTCGCGTGCAATAAAATCAAAAACTGAGGTGTGTACTCGTCAAATACAGGATGAATGCACCTAGGGTATATTTGAATGAAAAACCAAAGCAAAACAAAAAAAAAATTACACGTTTATCTGAAAAAATAAAGAATTCATCGTTGAAAGAGTTAGTATCATTTCAAGCTTTAAGATGACTGGTTAACTGGTTAACCCTGTGAATGCTGAATACTTCCAGCCGAAACGTTCCATGTGGACGGAACATTCTTTTTCTCATCTGAAATCGATGAATTATGTTAATTCGTACAATCAAGTAAGTTGTAATTAAATTGTAATTCCTCAGTTTCGCCAAATTGAATAATACTATGAAGGGCATATATTAATCACATACGCTTGTAATTGTCACCACGTCATGTGTAAGATTGAAAAGATCGAAAAACGCATATATGCGTCCATAGTCCACAGTTTCACACTTTCACCGGACGCATATACGCACCCACAACATTCAAAGGGTTAAGGTTGCTTTCCTTTGCTTAGGTAGACTTAGGTCAGTTCGATGAATTTTTATTGTCAAGAAAAAAACGGGATGGCAGAATTTTGGAGGTAAATAATTTAGGGGGTGCCTTGAAATTGAGGAATTACAATTACAATTTAATTACAACTTACTGAATTGTATGAATTAACATAATTCATCGATCTTCAAACGAGGAAAAGAATATCCCAACCACACAGAACGTATCGGCTGGGAGTACTCAGCACTCAAAGGGTTAGAGTCAGTACACCAAGAGAAAAAAAAGATCAAAGCAGCTGAACACTAGAACTACCGAGCATTTAATACGACTGCTATGTAATCCCTATAAAAATTCTAACAATAAATTATCTTCAGTTTCTTTAGACATTCATTATAGCATTCAAGTGAAACTATTTATTTTCAAAATCCTTTCGAATATTCAATACTTTAAAGATAACAATATTTACGAAACAAAAGAACCGAAACCAGTCATTTTGACTGGTACGGTAATACTAGGGTTAACGTGTTGAATGCCGTGAGAGTTACCAATGACTCCCAACCAAATCGAATTACTATAGTTCATTCAATTAGACGACAGTTATTTGAAAGCGTTTCTATATTATAAATAACGCAGTGACATTGAGCAAGATATACGTGCAATAATAATAATGCAATTCAATAAAACGAGTTAATAATATATCTGTTCCACTTTGTGTATTTTGCTCTATGCAGTCGTGCGGCGTTCAAGGCATTAAACAAAGAAAACACGGAAAACGTTCGTAGCATTGATCACAGGATCATTCTTATTCCGACAATTGAACGGCGTATACGTAAAATTACGATCTTTAAGCACGCGGTATTACCATTCCTAACCCTATTGACATCGTTAAATATAAAATCCAAGCATTACCCTTACTCTTTTCTATTTCATTGATCTTCGTGTTCTCCCAGGCGTTATCGTCGGCGACGTACCCATACTACGCGGCGGCAGCTGCTGCCGCCGCGGCGGCGGCGGGTGTCGCGGGTGTCGGAGGCGTCGGTGGCGTCGGCGGTACTGGACAGCTTGGATACTGGTATCCGCCCCAATCTTATCCCACGACAGCGACGCAGATGCAGGCCGGTGGTTTCCTGCAGGGAATGCAGGGATACACTTATGGACAGTTCGCCGGCTATCAACAGGCGCAATACATGGGGTAAGCTCTTAAAGTTCCGCTCTCCGACCAAAGTAATTCCGTAATAGGTCCAGCGCGCGGAGGGTGTAAAAAAATTAACGGCCGGCGGCTGCGGACGCTGAATTTACAGTCTACGATGAAAAGACGCTGCAACGCGCGACGGTGTTAATTTTCGTAAACGTGGATGGTTAACCTGTTAACCCGGTGACATTTCGTGCAAACGTTCACGATGTAACTTGAGATGACTAAAAATAATATAGTCAACGTTCTGCAACGATGAACGTCGAGTCTATGTATGTAGGCTTTATTAATACAGACATTGTAGTTTAGTGGAATATAGAAATTGGTGGTTTAATAAAAAAGATAAAAGATAATTATTGGGAAATGTAGTTAAATAGTAGAGATTAACAGGTTAACGCATATTGTTTCTTATATTGAGTATATAGTAATTTTTATTTAACAGTATAGGTACATGTTCTTCAGTCGCGTATAGTACATATATGTGTAATATGTTTAATACTACGTATGTTTCGTTCTTGAAATTTAATGAAGTTAGTGGCAATAGGTTATAGTAAGAAATGGAAGCAATTTAGAACTTGAGAGAGGAAACATGTTACTATCTTGAAAAGTAAAGAACTGCATAATATATAAGTAATATTTCTAAGGGTACGACAGGAGGCATTGGCGTATTATATCAAAGAAATACGCGTCAAATAAATAGATACTCACTCAAAATTATTTACATTGTTATACGCATAAATAAGGATAAGTTATTGGAATGAATAGGTGAAATAATTTGATTAAAAATAAAATTTTTCTATCATTCTGCAAAAACGACGCTGTGTAAATTCAAATATGAAAATATAAAATTATTTGTCATTGCGTTCATAGATATTAATATTGCAAATAAAAAATATAAATTCTATACTTTCCAAGGTAATAAACATGGAAGGATTAATTATCGTTTGCATCCAACTGCAACTGTTTGGTTTCCTATTGTTATAACTGGGAATTTTGAAAACCTGTATTAAATTTAATTATTTGACAAATTCATTTTGGGTGAACGCACGTTTATGAACATTTATGTTATCGAAATGCACGCGTTGATATAACATAACTCATGCTCGCAAGATATCACGTATTATAACACCGAGACGTAAATATGAAACATTATAAAACTGTCATTTTGATAGTAAACGTTATCTAGCAGCAATTTTATGTGTAAAATCGAACGACGTGTAGTATGAAATACGTGTAATATTTTTCTTGTCAGAGATACTATATGGCTGTATAAAATTTATCTTGTATCATGATGAATGTATTACAGTTTATCGCGTTTTCACAAAATTTTAATTATAAACAATGATAATAACTAAAATATGAGAACTCGCCAAGAGTTATTCTGTCTGCGTACAACAAATCGAACGCAGTAAATATATTTCCGAAAATAATCAAGAAACAAACACGTTTCAATAAAATGTATTTATTATTGTATTTATTCATATGGCACTGAAACAACCATTGTATTTTTTTAAATCAAATTACTCATTTTCAAATTACTCATTTCAAATAATCAAATTAATCATTTTCTATTGTAGTCTTGTTTTTCTAACTGCATTCTTAAACATTTTAATTTGCATAAAGATTCATAGTTTACTTATTACAATAAACCGAACTTCACGTCTAGTTTGATTACCTATCTATGATATCAAGGGACAGGTGAATGCAAAGGTTGAAATTGTCCAAAAAAATTTTCTATTCGTTCGAACGTGTACATTTATTTACTGCAAAATTACATGTTCGACCTGTAAATACAGAATGGGAATGGGTGTCCACGCTGCTGGCACGGCAGCAGGTTGGGGCCAGGGATTACCTGGGGGACCACAGTTACCGCCACACCACGCCACGACGGTCACGGCACCCCCAGGGGTACAAGCCGCACCTCCCCCACCACCACCACCGGCACAAATGATGGCCTACCCGATGCAACAGTTCCAGGTAACCATTATTTTTCTTTGTCTGTTTCGTATACGCGTGCATATTTCGTTACGTACTATATTCTCTAATCGATGTAAGTGTACCTCGCTTTACGTGTCTCTGCATTGTCATCTTTTTGATTCACTCATTGGATATTCAATAAAATTTTAGCATTTCTTGTTTTAAATATGATTTATCTATATTATCTTAACAAAAAATATTGTTTTTACATTATACAAAAATAGATACGTTAAAGTGTATTACTTCTTTGTTGTGTGACCTTTTTCAATTATATAATCGTAATAAATTTCTTAGGACTGTTTAATAATTTCTAGAAGTTTTTAAAAGAAGGTTACAAAGTGTAATGGAAATTTGATTTAATTATTAAATATTATGATGTTGTTAAAGTGATTGAACATTCTGTTCAATATACAATCATCTAAATAAGATTTGAAATCGTACCACTATATACAGGTATTAATTAAATATTAATTGCATTTCGGTGATTTCTTTTTACAAAATTGAGTACCTAAAAATGATTGGATCAAATTGTGGTAATAATTCTACAAGTTCTAGTCTTGGCTTTTTTTCTTACAAAATATCAAAGTTATTTGAGGTGATTGAATGATGTTGACTGCAGAAATTTGTGTCATGAGTGGCTTTCTAATAAGAATGTTGTTTCTGATACTGTAAAATATAGCGTACCTTGCATTACGTAATGAATGTCGCACCCTGCTACTATTACACGCATAAATTTTACGGATCTCCACGCGATCAGTTAAAATCGATAGCTATGCAGTTTCATCGGTCAACCTTCGTTATCCAGTGTCAAAGTTTAAACATTTGTCGTAACACTTCATTGTGTGCTTTTTATTTCTGCTTGATCATTGGTGAATGCTATCAAAATTAATGCTTTCGTAAATACACGTCCCCCAAGTTTACTAATTTTATTTAATGTTCACAGAAACTCACAAAAGGAAAATTATAACTTAATGTTGAATACAAATTCTTTATGTATAAGTATAATTACAGATTGAAAAAGGTTTCAAGCTTATTATTTTGAAGAATGATGGAATATAAAAAGAATAATTGATATTTTTTTATTAGTTATTTAAATTAACAACATAAATTTTGATAAAGAGTTTTGTATAATTTATTTATGAATTTTGTACTTAGTTACAGTAATTAATCGATTGATGAAACATATTTGATTCCAATCTTTGCCAGCTTTATTTCAGTGATTATTTATTTACAACTTTATGTAATAAAACATAAATAATTGGCGGATAAAAGAACTGAGAAGGCTAATAGGGACATTAACTTCGGTTGGTGAATTGGACATATAAATCAGAGAGAACTGTGTGCGTAGGTGAAATAAAAGTGATCCCTGTACAATTTCCCCACGCACAATTCAAATTCTTTTAGAAATTCACGACTTAGTGTTACCATTGTATATCGATTGCGTCACATACCTTTTTAAACACAATTGCTCGAATTCCTTAATCTATAGATCACAATAAACTCTTATTCATTCTCCAGTACATTCAACGACATTAATCGTAAAGAGGATGTACTATTCAAATTTTTATTGAATGTTTAAAAAAATAAATAAACAAAACATATACAAATAATTAAAAAACAAAAATAATTATCAATGATATCACTGTTTCAAGGAAACATTAACCATAAAAATTATAATATTGGTTACAATACAACAAAAGTTTATAGAAATATTTTGTATGTATTATGCATTATTAATGTGAATAATGAACATATACATGTAAATTTAGGGGATTTCTCATAAACACTGACTGAATCAAATGTAAGCATGTTTGTGTAAGCATATCATAATTATCACGAGTGGATGTTATACAGGTAAATCTATTGTGGATCAGACATTTTTTTTCATCTTTTTCTTATTGGCATCAATAATCAAATAAAATTAATTTACATTTCAAAAGTAATAAAATGTGATACTCATATTTGTAGATACCTATATTCCTCCGTAAGTGAAAAGAGTAAAATATAATATCAAAATGAAATATCCACTCGTTTTATTATACTCTGAACATTACGTAAACATTTGATCATTTTTCTAGAAAACTGCAAAACAAAAATTCATTTCATATTTTCAATTAATTTCGTGCAGATAATTAGTTCAAGGTTTTTCTTGCTATAATGATAATTACACTCCACATGTATGTATGTTTGTAAGAAGAAGCGTCATAATACACATTCTTTAACAAATATGTGTTTATTTAAATTACTTAATTAATATTTACAAAGTAACATTTGTTTTTGAACAAATATATATTAAAAAAGTTCGTAAAATACTAGATATTAAAAAAAAAGGAAAATCTGGTAACGAATCGGTTAAGTTTTAATCCTCAATACAATCTCAAAATAAAAAATCATGTGGCTTATGACGTTTTGCCTTGCATATATACACACCAAGCTTGTCACTTATTTTCATTTTACATAAAAAACACCTAGTAAAAGAATGTGTATACCTTTTTAATTTTTAAAGAACAGAAAATAATATTCAAGACAACATAAAAGTAATATTTCTGGCCTTATTCTTCCATTTGTTGATATTTAATTAGAAAGATGCATTGCGTCTTCAAAATTCAAAATTTTATTTGAGTTTGATACACATTACTTATTCAAATACGTATGCAATTAAAATGGACAAACAAACATAATTTATTGTAGTATGATTTAAATTAATCCTTAGGAACATAACTCTTACAATAAATCAAATTACGTCTCAAATCTTAGGAGTACAAATATTTCCAAAACATTTGAAGTATCCTTTTGCTAATTCCGTAGTTACAACTTTACTTTGAGTTATCTTACTTCACAGTTTACTTTTCATTAAAACCTATTTATTTTGAGAGGTTACATGCACCATTGCTATCTATAAATGTCATTTATAATTAATAGCAATCGACGAATCATGCTGAATGCAATCTCCAGAGTCAAATCATACAAGTAACAAGCATGAAAACTTCACCACCATCACCATCTCCATATTCGTCTGCATGTTGTTCAATGTGCACAAATATTCGACGGTGATACAAACATGGCTGAAGTACACGCTTATTGCACTTGATTTGTTTGAAATCGAGTATCTCGCTGGATTTTCATCGAATCATTGCAGTATGAAAAAAATCTATTCGAATATACAACAATCATTTGATAAATATAAATAGACCACGAAAAATGTAAATGGATCAATTATATGACACAGAAACATAAAAAGGATGAATAATATATAAGCTGAAGGTATAATTTGTATTAAGAGAAACATATGACTTATATTTCCAAAATGAAAATATTACAAATAAATAATTACAAGCCTCGAGCGTTAACGAACACCAGCGCTATTTTTCTTTTTTAATTCTTAGAATGCGAATGATATCAATTGAGTGAAAATACCATTTAACACCGCATTGTGAGAATTAAAAAATTAATTTTTAGGATGATATATCCTGTGGAACAAATTTTTTTTTAAATCGGTCTTAAAGGGGATCCTAATTTTTCATTAAATACTTTCTACTTCGTTTAATAAGTCATTTCGATTTCGTTTCAATTTTTTAAACTGATGATTAACAACCAGGAGAGATACTCGAAGTCATTCAGGGAACTACTTTTATTTACATATTTCGGTTCGCAGGCACAGTGATCGCTACACCTATCATCGCACGGTCTGGCTTATCCTTACTTTCGAATATCTATTTACATCAAGAAAACTGCATCTACGACCTGGCTCAACCTCGAATTGAAGCAGCGAATTGTCGTTGGAGTGCGTGTTTTTAAAATGGGTACCATCATTCCGTACGAAATGCAACTAAACGGAAGAGAAAAATGTGCAGGGAACAAACGCAGAAAGAACGAACGAGAATCTTTTTATGTAGATTTCCCCGTCGCCGGTATTTCCGTTTCGATTGCCCTGAGCCATTAACCGTTTAAATCCACAAGAAAGGTTAACTGATTGAACACCACGATCGCATGATTCATAAGATATTTACATGACACTGACAATTTTCCTTCGCGCGTTCTCATTAGTCAAGGCCAGACAAACACAGTTCGTGAAATAATATCTCCGTTAATTGTTCACACTTTCACAACTTCCGGGAACAATTGAGGTTGAGTCACGGTAAAGGTAGATTCAGATCGATTAGTCTCCTCGTGTATAGAATGTGAAGACATGGAACGAAAGATATAGTGTGAGAATATGTGAGAGAGAAAGTGAGAAAGTCAGAGAAAAGAGAAGATCAAATGGCTTTATAACTAAAGAGAGCTAGAGATTGCGTGCGTATGAGAGACGAGAGGAAGATAACGAAAGAATGAAGAAAGAAAGCTAGACAGAGAGAAAGAAGGAGAGGCAAGAATGATCGTGTGAAAGGGAGAGAAAGAGAGAGTTGTTCAGAATATTTCTATTATTTTCTTAAAATTCGGACCAAGACTTAACCAGCGTTTGTGTGTTCAAATGGTAAAGTGTGTTCTTGGTTGCGGTCCAGCTAGCGGATGAGGACTGGCTGACGCCTAGCCTTCTAGTGTGATGGTAAACAAGTACACCCCACCAACAGGAACATCTTCTACAGCAACAACAGTTACTACCACCACCATTATCACCACCACCACCACCACCCCCACCACCACCACCACAACAACCAACAACAACCAAAATATTTTCATCACCATCGAGGGCACCGCGACAGCAAAAGCAACCAAAATCATGCCGGTAGCGGCTTGACGAAACATAATATAAGACAGTGAGAGTAAGTTGATCAGCAAAAATAGTTAACGACCACTTAGCGAAACGATGGCGAGGGAAACGGAAGAGGATGAGAGAAATGGAAAAGGGAAAGAGTCGAATGGTCTTATCTATAAATGTTTCTTAAAGCAACATAAAAAAGAAGATTAAAAGAAAAAAAATGACGAAGAAAACGAAGAAAAAAAAAGAAAGTAAGAAAAAGAGAATACTTCCACGCTCCCCGCAGATTCTCACGTCCAGTGTAACCGGCAATCTTTGAAAACGGGAAAGGATGAATGAATGAATGAAACTGGTACCGTCATAACAAATCGGAGGTATCCTCTCGTCCAGTCTGTAGGATAAACTGTAGTGTCTCTCTCGGCTTGAATTAATAGATAGCGTTGCCGTCACGGTAGTGACAAAAGCTTCAGTAATGAAACACGAATTCCGGGGTACGTGGACCACCATGTGATCATCGAAGACCGTTCGTAGCGCAAACAGTCGATATTTTGTGCGTCGCGGCGTTCGCTAACGGCTGATTACAGCGCGGGCGGAGACACGAATCGAGACGACGCGTGGGAGCTAAGCTCGTTATTCACACTTCCCGCCGTTAAAATCGAGACGGTCGAAAACTTCTGACGTCTCCCGAGGATTGAGGGGGGAAGCGACGGAACGCTGCTAGGATACCGACCCGTAACCCGGATTCATTATTTTTGTAGTTTCGGCTTTAAAGAACAAGAGAAAAGAAAGATGAACAAGCGAAAGACGCAAAAGAGCGGTGAAACGCGTCACTCACTTAAGGAATGACGGTCGCCGAGGAAGCACGCGCGATCGCGGTTGTATAAATCGATGAGTACGAGGAGTACGAGAGAAAGAGAGCGAGAGCATTATTAAGAAAACAAAACGACAAAAAAAAATAAAAGAAGTAATACACAAAAATTCAACAATTAGCTAGTTAGGTAGGTATGTTATAATAAAACGTTACTCAAGGGCGATTCGAAATTCGGTGGCAAGGGCGGAAGCAGACCTCCACGAAACAAGGTTGAAGAGTTCCGCGTTCCTAGGGGAAACTGTTGAAAATGCACTTTTCGTACAACCACTTCGACTATCGTGAACCACGGGACTGATAGATCCATGTGTCTTAAATCCATTTTTCCCGCCACTGCGAGGACTTCCACCCTTCGGTTGTTACATTTATTATCGAACTCGAGGCCAAAAAGACAAATCATGCACCCGAAGTCCTTGCGGATGAGACGACGAGAGCCATTTTTATTGTTCGAATTTGATCCTTCTAACGCGGCGGTTAGACAGTTGGATATTTTTATAAAAGATCAGCCGCATGCGCCGAGGGGTGTCGACCGATGCTCGGCGCGTCGATCGCTCGGTTAAGGCAAAAAAAAAGGAAAAGAAAACGAGAGAGAAAAGAAAAGAAAAGAAAGTGAAGACGACGAAAGTGACGAAAGAAAGAGCCGAAACGCCGATCAGGATAGGGTGTCCGGTGATCGGTCGACTCCAGTAAAACGTATCGGGTCTACCGTGGTTTTTAACTTGTACTCTAGATTTTTATATACCATGCATACCATAGAACCAAAGAGAGAATCTCTACTTTAAGACGCTTAAGCAATAAATCATTAAGCTTAGGATGACGAACAAGCCGTTTACCCCCGTGTCTCTCTGCTGTAACTCGCTCACGGCTGATCGGCTTACGAGCTACGAATTCGCAACAACGAAACGGTATATAGATTTGAAAGAGAAGGGACATGGCGACGGTTGAACGATTTGATCAAGAAAAGGGGCATCGGGATGGGGGGAAAGAGAGAAAAGCAGAGGGAGGGATAGAGAGAAAGTGAAAATTCATTACGGTCTGTCCGACGTCCCGAATTTCGACTTGGCCAAATCTATCGATGAATACAACAAAATGGAAACTAAGTCGAAACAAGTGTAAGTAACGAACATATAAGCATGTGTGGTAAACCTCGCGCGTACCTACGTGCGAGGTAACGGGATGAACACGCGAGTGAGTGTGCGTGTGCGTGTATACATGAACGATAAAATGAGAAATTATAACACAAGCGAAAGACGAGAAAGAAATTATACAATTCATAGATAGACACAATGCACAAAACAGCACGAAAGTTAGATTAGATGCATCGAGTTCCTTCCTCGCGGATATGTATCCTGTCCTCCAGATCGAGTCTTTGAATTGTTGCCACCGTGTAATAATCGTTGCGTCGGGGTCATCCGGTGATTAAACTGTTGCCGAGTAGTGTGAAGAGAGAGGACGCGCGATTAAAAAATCAAAACGAATGGGGAGATCGACGACAGTTTAAGGTGTGCGACGACGTGGGCGAGTCAAGGACATGCTCGCCCGTTTAATATATCTGGACTGTGGTGTTCCCCCTGTTCTTGCTCCGCGCTTGCTTTCTTTCGGTTTTAATCACGTCTCGGAACCGCGTAAACGTTATTCTTTCCGCGTTTTCTCTGTTCGACCCATCATACCTTGCCGATCGCACTGTGTGTTGGTGTTTGTACAGTGTCTTTCGATAATGAAACTGTCTCATCGTACGAGCGCACATCGACGGATACAAAATCCATGAGTATCGCCGTGGTACAATAAAATCCGTAGAATTTAGACGAACGAGTCGAAGAGGAATGAAAAAATAAGGGGAACGGAACGGAGAGGGAGAAAGAGAGAAATGGACTAAATGGTAACAGTTAAGGGAGGGGGGAGCAGGAGAGAGAATGGGAATGGGGGAGAGACAAAAGCGATAGACAACTTTGTTACTAATCAAAAGATAGACGGATCGTGCTTTAAATGAATCAAAAGCGCTCAAGAGTTTCAAATCAAAAGCGTTGATGATCAAAGACCGATACAGCAACGGCTCGTGTGCCGTCGTGTAGCAATGAATAGAAACGAGATAGCATCGAATAACGGAGGGATAACGTAATCAAACAAGCTCGAGGTAACGTTAGCGTTTTAGAGGTTATCAGTAAATTTACTAATTTTCCGAACGATGCGATGCGTAATACGTTGACATGGATATAAAAGGTGTGCCTTCAGTCCATCTTGCGGACCACAAACGTTTCGTGCCATTAATTCTTCGTAAACTAATGATTGTCCTATTCGATGGAAAAGAAACGGGCGAAGCGTTTCCGTGTCTGAAACATAATGCTTAAGTATACAAATTCGGAGACTACGCGTGATTCGATAATCCCTTAGTGTCTTCCCAGTAAAATAAACCCGACAGAATTCGAGTTGAACGTAGATTATTCTCCATTAATTATACATCGTTCAAACTTGTTCGTTCGGTTTTATTAATGTCTGATCACCGAAACGTGAATCTTCAACCTTTTCAAGCGTTACCGTTTTAAAGTTTTTCCACGAATAGCTCTTTGTGCAATGGCAGATGAATTACGATTTCTGAGTTAAAGTTCTCGTTTCGCATAGCGGCGGACAAAGGAAAGTTTGATACGATGCGAACCAAATATTTGTAATTTTTCAATCTGAAATTACAGTTTACAACGGTAATAAAATGTTCGTGAACACTAAAGTTCACATGTTCTAAAGTAATTTGAACAAAAAGAACTATAAATATGTGGTCTGGTTTAAATAATGAAATGATAAAGAGGCTAAGTGGACAAAAGTAAATTTAGTTAAATATTTTTACGATTATGTTCGTTATATTTTCAAACGTCTTAATATTTCGTAGATCTTATTAGTAACATTTGGTATGCCCTACGTTGCTACTGTTTACAACTGGAATCATATAATGTTTATTCATCCATCTTCTTCATCACAGTCGATCACAATAAATTGTAATTGTTGACTTCATTGGTACATTATTATCCAATTCTTTTCAATTTATATTTTTCATCGCTTCTTCATTTATATTACCAAGACAAATGTTTAATTTTTCAAATTATCATTTTATCATCTCTTTCTAAAGTTTTCCTTAGTATCCCAGATTTAGTTAAATTAATTTCTGTGCTATATTTTTTTAATTTAAAATATTTAAAAATATTAATTTGTTTTTTCTATCTCTAGTTATTAACTACCTAATATCTACAATATTAAAAATAATGGTTCATATAAGTTTATTGTTTTATAGTTTTCTTATTGCCATGTAAAATATTAATTAATATAAAATTGACTTCTTAGATTTTCTAAATACAATCATATAAACAAAATAACATCCACACCGTACGTAGTTAAAAAATGTTCCAAAACTAGATGGTAGAAATTACTAATTAATGTGCACAACTGTTAATTTTCAATTTTTCTATGTCCGCCGCAGTACGTTCATTTCTGGCAATATATCGACGAAAACCCGCTATGAATGAATCGAGAGATTGTACAAGAATTAAGAAATTTTTCACCGTGTACCTAAAACATAAGAATTGTGGCCCAAGATCAACACCAACATATATTTCAACCGTATTTCCGTCAATTGTTTTGTAATTGATAAATACGAGGAACGTAAGTGTCGTTTGTCAAACAAAAAAAATAGCATAAGAATACAACGAATTACCGGAAAATTCAATTATATATCACGTAAATGGATAAAAAAAGAAAAGACAAAAAACACTGAACATAGCGAAACCATTTCGTTGCTAAATTACCGGCAACCTGGAATACAGTCGATTTCGATTTCTCGGCACAAAACGTGTGAAACTAACGTGCAGCCTAACAGGACACGCTACAAGTCGCGAGGAAGAGACGAAAGAATTATAAATAAAACATATACATACACATAAATGCAAAATATATACCAACGTGCAAAACAGCGACGAAAAGCTGTTATTTTAAATCGTCGTAAGCGAAAAAAAAGAATAAAATGAAAAAGAAATGTACGCGAGATGAAATAGCTGTTAAGGAACAATATGAAAACATAAGTGAAACAAAATATCGTGTACATTATTAGTTAGGTGAAAAAAAAGGAATAAAAGTATAGGTTATTTTTCTGAAAGATAGAACGAGCGAGAGGAGCGGGAAAAGGGCCATTTGTAAATGAGAGGCAAGGGTTGGGATACGCGAAACGTATGCCGTATTCAACGGTTAGCCCAGAAAATAAAAGGAACGAAGGTGAAACAAAGAGAAATCGACATTACGTGTTTCACGGATCCAGCCCTCGCGTCTTTTGCTCGTATAATCAATCCCCATTTCCAAAAAATCCGCCTCTCGGCTCGATTCCACTTTCAAAACGGCGCGAAACGGAGCGATCTCTCGCCGCTCTTTTAAAGAAACCGCGGGGATCCTCGTCTTGTAAAAAGTATTTAAAAAGAGGAGGAAAAAAAGCGAAAAGAAAGCGTCTCGAACACCGAGACGCGTCTAGGAACCTTACCATAGCCTCAAGTACGTTGTCTAGGTAATAAACCGAATGGAGCTAGCCAAATGGGAAAACGGCGCTGCATTAAAGGGAAAACCAAAATGTAGTGTAAAGTGATAAATAGGTAATTAATGTAACCTGACCGAGTAGGAGGTAAATACGGGGTTTCGGAAAGTAACGATGACGAAGCGGATAAAATTGGAGCCGCCGCGAAGGAACGTGTAAAAAGCTTAGTTAAAATGAGAAAGGATGATCGCCGAGCGAACGGCCACGAAAGGGGAGCGAGCGCGTGTGCAAAAGTGAACGTGAGGTTAGAATGTATGCGAGAGAAAGAGAGAGAGAGACCGAGAGAGAGAGAGAGAGAGAGAGAGAGAGAGAGAGAGAGAGAGAGACCAAGAGAGAGAGAGCGGGAGAGAGCGAGAGAGAGAGAGAGAGAGAGAGAGAGAGAGAGAGAGCGAGAGAGAGAGAGAGAGAGAGAGAGAGAGAGAGAGAGAGAGAGAACGAGAGTGAGCGAGCTAGAGAACGCGAGTGATACATCAAATAAGAAAAACAAACAAAATGGTAAAATCCATTTATGGTACCTAAGTCGTGTGCGTAATCACGCCCAAAAGAACAGAAACAACAATGTACACTCACATGTTACACGAGTTACGTGCACGCATTGCACAAACCTACACATATACACCTATGTAAATACACAGTTAAACGGAGCAGCACACCGTTACGCGGCAGCGTAACGAAAAGAAACGTAGGCGACGAGGAAACTTAGAACAAACAGCTCTAGACGTAGGTTGGATCTAGTCTAGCTTGACCATCACTAGGTTAGCGAATACGACGAGAAGAAAGAAACGTTCATGAAACAAAAAAAATGAATAGTGCAATAACTATATCCGCAGGTTACATCGCAGCACCCTAAAAACCGCATATGAGAGCATAAAACACGTGTACACACACACGCGCGCGCACACACATGTACTCACACGTCCATATGGAACACGTTCGCAGAAAGAAACACAAGTAAATATATAAGAAACGAGTTGTGGCTGCTGCTGCTGCCTCTATTCTTCGTCCGTGCCTCCGAATGTCGCGGCTCTCGAATTTCTACGACGTTGTAACGTGTGTACGATAGCGCGATTTTCGTCATTTAGGCGATTTTTATCGTCGCGCCGTTTTCAGCCTCGACGAGCGCTGGCACGCCGACTGTTCTCGCCGTTATCGAATCACGACATTTCCGTATTACCACGGCCCAGTTCCTCACTCGCCCTTTTCCCCCGCTCCCTTTGCTTTTCTTCTTGCCGACACATCATCGACACCCGTTTTCTTTACCGTCGCGCCACGAATCCCACGTGACGCGGCGTCCCCCTTGTAACTTCGCGAAACTCCGTGGGTTCAGCGAGTAGCTCAAGACTAGCGAAGCCTGTTTCGTCTTTGATACTCGTCAGCTGACGCTCATCACCATTCCTCTTTTTCGAAAGTCACCTAAAGCTATGACGTTACACCATAGGAATGGATATGAGATGCTATTAACCAATTATGTTACAATTTAGTGTCCCTTGCATCCATGGGCGTAGGAATAAAGGGATGTAAGCTTAGCTTTTAGACGATATATTGACGACTGGATTTAATTGAACGCTGTCTCACCTATGCCGTGCAATTTTCGAAAGTTGTGATCCTCGGATTGATACTGCTAAACGTCTGCTCTCGAATCAGAAATACTTGTTTTAATGTACTAGAACTCCTGTGTATGACATTTCTAAAATACAATTTCCTTTGAATGATGGATATTTGAAATAAAAAGTATTGCATTATTAAGTTTAAATAGTTGTCTTCTACTTGTCCTGCACTCTTGTGCCCTTTGTTTTCAACTAGCTCAAGGAACAATGAATATTTTGTATATTATTAAACAGAAATGAATAAAAAATATCCTAGAAAGACTACACAAGAAGAAAATGTCAACAGTTTCTCTCTCTAACTCGAAAGACTTAACGTAAATATCCGTATTGATCTGTAGTTTTCATTTTTCGCAATTAACGGTTGCAGATCACGCACGTACAGCGCGAATCCGATCAGATCCGTCAGCAGCCAGTTCCGCAAAGCTATACCTTTCGTCATCATATTCTTATGGCCATACCTGCGTCCTACTCCGTCGAACCACCGAATCACTCTATAAATAATGATTTTCTACACAGAAGGATTCTCCCTCGCGAAGACCTACCAAATACGATAAACCGACAATCATTGATGAAACATACAATTTAGAGACGTGTACGTGCTTCTTTCACCGTGGACTGACTAAAGTAATTAAGTTCCGATATGCTTTCTCGCGAGATCTCGAACGATTGATAGATGGAGGGACTTCGGTGGCATCGGTGATGAAGGAACCAGAATATGCTACTTTCTTTTTTTTTCGGTCGATTACGCATATGCCGCTTACGTGTATACAACGTGATGTGAACATATCATTGCGCGATTTAGCGGAACGAATCCACTAGCCCTGTTAGAATCTGTAAAAGGGGCGACGGATAAGAGACTTTTAACGCAATATCTCGCGTACCTTGACCACCTATAAAACTATCTCCTCTATTTATTATGATACGGAAAATTATCCGGAACGGAGTTACTTTAACCGCGATAGACGAATGCGATATTAACAAACGTTCTCTCTTGTGCACTTTCTTAAGCTTTCAATGTCGTGAATATTTTAAGTGAATTGTGATAATGCGATGTTAAAATAATTTTAAAGATATTATTGAAGTTTGATAGAATCGGAAGAGTATACAACTTTTCTTACGAGAGTTTACTATAATATGTACTGATTATATTTCTTCGCCTAGAAGAAAGTAATCATTTTCGTTACATCGTTGACTAATTTTCGCGTGTTTTAACGATACATTTTTTAAGGATCTTTATAACGAGGAATTAAAGAGGCGTAAGTCTGAAAAACTATTCTTACCTGTTATCGAGGGTATTTAAATTGCTTTTAGTGCCGTATATACAATGATTTCACCTGGACAAAAATGATATTTTTCGTGTCACAAAAATATCGGAGATATTTTGAATGAAAACAAATGGAACATCCTGTGTAACTGATGATGTAAATCCCAATATGAAACGTATATATTACTTTTCGGTTTATAAAAATAAAATAAAATTTGATTAAGTAGGATTAGAAATATGTATAAACTACATTTATTTCTCTTATAAAAGTGAAATTAATCATGCGATTTCGTCAGTACGAAATATATATTTGGATACTGTTTATTCTGTAATTAATGCAGTAAAACGTATGTTAAGTGGATTCTATTATTTCATATTGAGAGTTCCTTCAATCATTCGCAGATATGTAGGCGATACATACCTATCTTACCGTCCTGCAAAGTGATACTATTTACATTTGTTTACAAATGTTAATCTGAATATTCGGGAAGGTAACATTACCGCTTTCACGGTTAATAGGCAACAATTAAAATTTTGTACATACATAGAATCGTGCCATCTGTAAAATAAAAATTTAGAGGAAGACCGTGTAGAAAATCGTGTCAAAATTATACAATGATTAATTAGACGTTTTAACATAATCATTACTGCTTACGCACAGCGGATCGAAAATTTCATTTGTCTTTGCAATAAAGGAATCGCCAAGTGTTTATTGTTAAACACTTTACATTTTATTACTGAGAGCATTTGTAATATTCTATTATATTAATCAAGTCAGAGTTTAAGAATGCAAGGAAAAGGGAAAATTATTTTCTAGCGAAAGTAGAAATCATCTTCAAGATGACATTTTAGTATTATTATGTTTAAACGTAGAATTTCAGAGAATATATATAATCTGAACTTAAGTTCGCACAGTAAAATCTTTCGTATCCGAACTAATGGAGAGATATATGTATTCAAATGAAGTAGATATAATATTCTTTTCATTTCAATGTTTAACTCATGTTCAACCTCAGTTTTTGTAAATTACACCAAGAACATATTATTTTACACAAAGATCTACGGTCTATTTATGACACGCTATTTTTCCTGTTTAATTCTTTTGTTGCCATCATCGTTGAAACATTTAACCCATTTCCAAGAGTTAATGTCTTTCTAAATTTTATTTCCGAAATAATTATTACGTGTTTTGTTAGAAAGAAATTCACCCTCTATTTAACTGTCTGTATTTATAACAAGTAAAGACATTAGTTGCTAGGGGATACTCTATTTTGAATAACAGAATTTTGGATCTCAAAGTATATATTTGTACACTAGGTATTCGGATACGAGAAACTCTACCGTGTCGCGTGTTTCACTTTTACTATTTAAATTCCAGCGATTCGTACGACAGAACAGATATAACCAAAATTCGCCATGACTGAAGCTGCTCTATAGAAACATGCAGTTTCCTTCGGCCAGGGAAACGATGCAATAGCGAAAGAGTTTAGTTCAAAGTCAGTCGCAACTTAACTCGCTTCATCGATCAGGAATTAAAATCGGTGTAGGAGGGCAGCAGCTACGCTACTTTGGATACCGATACAGAGCACCGTGAAAACAGTTTAGCGTCAATAAGACAAGGATGTATAAGATGTTGCACACAAATGAGAAGAAAGCGAAAAAGTAGGAGCCGTAAGCGAGCATACTTTAAAGTAACATATGTATATGATCATATATATTACAAGAACAATAACAAAAATGAGAAAAACCAACACGTGCATCTGTATGTGTATACATACATACATCTATTACGTATATGTATATATACACAGGCGTATAATACAAAAACCATGTATATTATATATACATACCAGACATAAATGTATAAGAGAATAACATTAATCGATGAGAAGAAAATAACACACGCGCACACAGCATACACACGCGCGCGCGCGCGCGCGACACACGACACGCTATACACACAAACACATATACACCTAGCAAGTATATCGAGTATAAGCGTAGAACACGAAATCGAGAGGAGACGACGTCGACGTCGGGATACCCGCGTGAAAACCTGTTAACGCGGGACACCCGCAATGTACTGTGTTAAATACCTTTTAGCTGGTAAGTGACTTCAAATCATTGAACCCGTAACTCATAAACGAAATGGAGGTGAAAATATTGTGGCTTGCCTGCCGGACCCCCTGAGCCCCACGAGAATACGAAATAAATAGGTCTGTCGCGTAGAGAACAAGAGCAAACTGGGAAAGAGTAAAACGAACAAAAAAAGAGAGAGAAACACGGACAGAAAAGATTTAGGCATGTGGTAAAAAAAAGGAGAATGTGTGTGTGTTCCGCGAGTAGTGTGAGTGAACGAGAAAAACGATTAACGTGTGTCGCCTGAGAAAAGGATGGGGAAACCGCGAAAAGAAGGGGACAGTACCTACTTCTTAACCCGTGGTCGGCGATCTCGTTCGATCCTTGGTACCGTTCCTTCGTCGTTTTCGCAGTTTCTCGTGCGATTCCACGGCGTGCGTGTTACACGGGACCCGTATTATTGTACACGTTATGGGTCGCCTTCTGAACCCTCACCCCAACCCCCCGGCGCGGTATGCGGCATATCACTCACGACCGTACGCTAAGGAGTAAGGTGCCTTTTTTCACTTTCATCGTATGTATGTAACTTTTTCGGGGTCGAACGAAACGTAAGAGAACCGAGGACAAAAACATATGGGAAGATCGATAGAGAAAGAGAAAACGAGACGAAAGCGATGAAAAAAAAAATTAAGAAGATAGAAAGAAACGTAAAAGGGCAAATAATGGCATAAGAATCGTGTGTATCGATGTACCGCACGACTGTAAGAGACACGGCATATGACGGAGATCGAGGGAAGGGACCGGTACAACGTCCATCCAACGTGCATCGTCCGACAACATATTTTTATTTAAACAAGCGTTTAATGAAGAAAAAAACGATCGAACTAGTAAAAAAACGGGTTCGCGGTAGATCCTCCACGTTCCACCGACAATGGCCCGCGGGGTCCCATGGCAGCCTCTTCGCATATACACTTTTAAGTTAAGGCGATACGCAATCGCCAGACACAAACCGAAGAAGCAAAACCTTGTACACTGTATATGTAATTTGTACCGACGCGATATAGGGGTCGTATTAAGCGATAACGTATCAGGAGCGCGTGCGCGCATGCATACACGACACACGTAAATACATACACAGCCATACAGGGAAACCTATACACATATACGCGTGACACATGCTTACACCATTATAGTGATACGCGCATGCACACATACATGGACAACAACGCAAACAATGATACAGACCTACACGTTACTACTATACGAATCACAGAGCGACATTTACCTAGAAATATAGATGCACACGTGCACGAGTACATAGGGGAGGGGAAGTAAAAAAAAAGAAGAAAAGAGACAGATACCTCCAAACAGACAATTCTCATGCGATATAGAAATGGAAATTCGAGACGCCCTGGGACGTGTGTGAAAGGAAAAAAACGTGTATGATATTATATATACATGACCTAGTATATAAAATATAAATAATGATGAATATAAATAAAATATATACATATAAATATAAATATAAATATATAAATATATATATATACATATATAAATACTATGAAGAAATAAACAAAGTATAAATACGAAGGAAGTATATAAATGAGAGTATAGGATAAAGAAAAAAAACGCTTAGGCTTAAGGATATAAGATATTATTATGATGATGTATGGTTGGTTTATAATGTAAAATATATTATAGAAAATGTATGTTGTTACATTCATTCCTTCCCCTTTTTGGAATGTTTCGTTTTAAGGAATAAGGTACAATGTTTGATATAATTAAGTGTTTTATCCTCCCTTCCATTGAACAAAATTGAGATTGTTTTTCATTTCATTTGCAACAAGTATATCCATGTGAAATTGTAATTGGTCGTATTAAAACTGTTCGTATATGAGTTGATTTTTATTCAGATCGAAGGAAATAAACGTTTTTGAACATACAATGGGTATAATTATTAATTGTATTATTCAAACCAAAGATATCCTAATATTTTCTCGCTTACCAAAATAATCTTAGAACTACACGACACACAAGAACAAAAAGTATATTGTTCCCTTAATCAGCTTTGCAACTTTATTTTTCCTGTTCGCATAGCTGTATATATCTGTAATCAAGATACCTAGTCACAATGAATATACGATAAATTATTATTATTTGATACAAATCTAAAACAGATGTAATAAGTTTATTTGGACATTCAAGATCTTGTAGATTAGAAGTAGATTATGTGCGCAACACGAACAAGTTTTTATAGCTTAAAGACGAACGACACAATCGAATCATAAATTTTACGTGTCCTGGAAAATGCTGCACACATTCCATAATTCTCTTGTTACTTATCGCACTAATTGAGATTGTTATCAATGAACAATTAGCACTGTTGAAAATTATACACACACGAAGACAGCATTAGTAAAAGTGTCGTTGTAGAAAATAATAATAAATCTATTTTAGAGTCTACTTTTTTTCAAATAATATACGTGTAGTTTTTAAAGGCGTAAAACAGGTAGGTGTACAATTTATATTATCATTATTTATGATAGAAATATATGAAATACTTTTTATTTGTCTGCAGTTTTATACGTTTACAACATACATACAAAGTTATTTTGAAGTATAATCAGAAATTTGCTTTCAAAGTTAATAAATCATTAGTATTTCTTACATCTAAATTTCTGTAAATCATCTGAGATTTAACTACAAACATTGAATAATTACTTACTAATAATAATAATTACCTGCATAATCATTAAATGACAACCGTAATAAAAGCACGTACCATCGATTAATACAATAAATGAACACACTGAATGTTGGACTATTTGAACTCTATGCGTAACACATGCCGTGAAGGAGCTCTCGTAGTGAAAAAATTCAAATGTATTGAGTACATTGAAATATACCTGTATCCACGTGTATTGTGTTACTTAATATTGACCGAATATAGAAATTAATACGAATGCTTCTCGCGAACATAATAATATTATCTTTTCTTTAATTGTCATGTCCACCTCTGTAGTGTCGCGCGGTTTCTCTCGGTGGTCTACACTGGGTTGAAAAACCAGATCATAAAGCATCTTCACTGAGACGAAACTCCTGTCAGAACCTTTGATGTTAGCATTCTTAAATTGGTAGAGTTTTATATACCTACTACTTATAAGCATCGTTACCGCTTTTTTGTGAACGTATTCCCTCGTTCATAAGCATCAAAGCGCCTGTTAGAATTATTAAAAAAAGTGATACTCAATCATATAATTTTTAGTATAAAATATTGGTATGTTTTATAATAATAAGCATAACTTCTCTGATATACAAACATTGATGAAAACAACGATCTTGTAGCACAACGGATATATTATGTTATGATGATTATAATATGCAGATGAGAAGAAAATTTAATTATTTTACGCATGATCAGTAAGATTTATATTTCAATGACATTTACAAACTTCTCCATTTTCTTTCTACCTTTACTTGCGTATCTCCAGATGCGTGAAAATGTATTTACAATACATCGATTTATTTCTGTTTAATGTAAATCTGTTCTACAAACAATACAATGCATTCTCATTCCATAAGTATTATTAAAAATAAATATAAACGTCCGGTGTAATTAAATGCTGCACCGTTATGACGGTAGTAAAAGTAAAATTACTCTCCAGATTTTACTGTTATAAACCCACTTAAATATCCGAGACAGTTATACTACTGCATGCCTTTACTTCCATTCGTATAGCGAGTTCCGGCACTAGCAATGATATTTTAATAATTATGAACTGTCGATGAAGAAATATCAGCGTAATTAAAATTACCAATATCACGCGCCAATGTAATGCGATAAAAATGAACCAACTAACGAATACGTTCATAAGTTCTATAAAAACAAGAAAAAACTACAAGTAGTTGGGTTTTAATTTTCTGATTACCGGTTATTCGTTATCCCAAACAACAAAGAATATCGCTATTTCTTTCGGGATACATTTTCAGAAACAATTTCTTATTAAATGCCTCTATCTTCCCTAATTTTTCAAATTCATTTAAATCTATTAGGAATTTTTATTCTAAGGCATTACGACAAGGAAACTCAAAATATAAAAGTAGATTTTACACTAAAAGCATACTGTAATATACATTCATTAAACATTTCCTTCCCCATGACTATTATAACTTTTAGCAATTTTAAACACACATTATGAACAATCTGCATGTTTCAAATAAGGTATTCTATTTAAATCCGTCGTAATAATGAATTTCAAGCGTGCCCCTTAATAAACGTTCCCCGGTGTTCAACATTACCCTAAAAAATGGTAACATCTGTACTTAGAAGTGAGCAACTTGTACGGACTGTAGACGTATACAATGTGCACATTCTCGCAAATACAAATTGTTATGTGGATATATATCCGGAGGGACCTGCATTCGCCTCTACAAGTAAACATACAGGTCCGTACATATCGAATACCCAACGGACGACATAGCATACAAGAGAATAGCGTAGTATAAAGCATAAACTACAATTAGCGGTAATCCGCGTGACACGGGCATGGCACCCTTTGCGCATATTAAAGCATTAGCTACCGAGTCATACGAGCGAACCGTACATCATTTCAGGACGTAGCCACGTCTGCCGGTAAAATCGTTAAATTTACGAAGAAACACGACGGGCCCGATACGTACTGACTGAATATTAGTGACACAACACAGTGCAGCGTGCACATGTGTACACCAGCGCACCCCTACATCCATAGTTGCACACACCGTGTGCATTGACATTGGTGCACGGCGAGAGCGTGTGCCTTCCCCGGAATCGACCGGAACAAAAAAAAACTCAACAACTGGGATAAATTACAAATGAAATTCGATAAGAGTGCTGTTTCTGTGCACGAAGAAAGACGTAATTCGGGATTATTACTTTAATGTAATCTTCTGGGCTACGAAGGAAAAAGCAAGATACCAATGCATTAATCCCCTTTCTGACGATTTATTTCGAAGTAAACGTGCTTGTTTGGATGATTTTATTACACTGTGCGTATAATTTGTATAACATTGAAGCATTTCGATTTGATAGATTTATAAAGTAGTTCGCAAAGTTTGATTTTGTGGGTATTGGTAAACAAGATGAGTGATGGTGATTGGCTTGAGGTTGAATGATTGCGTTTATGTTTAAAGGAAGAATTTATAAGGGATGTAATTTGGAAATTAAGGTGTAAAATTCGTCATCTTGTCCTTTTGATTAGCATTTTATGTTTTTTCGGTAATATTCAATTCTTTTGATCAAATTAATATTTAGAACAGTGATAATATTGTCGTTCAGTGCAAAAGCATATTTTTCATCTGAATTGATTGATCTGTTTTATACATCTCAAAGTTGGCAAGTTACTTGAAGCTTATTTAAGCATTTAAAGCAGATTAACGAGCACGTTTCTTTGACAACATAACTACTTAGACTTCCCGGTGTACTTATAACGAAACTGAACGTAAGTTTTAGTAGAGCTCCAATTGTTTAGTATCGCAAGATAAGCGCAACAAATACTCCAATTTCTTCATTTCAATTAACAGAAAAGTTTAGAACAACAACTTCAAATGAAACAAATGTGGTCCGCAGAATTGGTCACATCGATCACCAGGGAAGCATGGAACAACGTAGCTTTCTCTGCCATTCTCATTTGCGGTTATCGGTCTACTGTTATTTCGTTGCCTTCGGAACTGCTTTCGTCTCTTAAACCTTTATATATTTTATTCTAACAAAGTTATATTATATTATGAACCTAACTGAAATTACCCGAAGCCTGGCATTATCTATGAATATTTTTTTAATTACTCTTCATGTTTTTCTCAAATATTACAGAGTAAACATTTTTTCGTTTTGTTTAAATTAATTGTTTAATTAACATTTCAAAGTTAAATGAAAGTAGAAATGACCAAACTATATAAAACAATGGTGCTGATCAAAAGAATTATCCATCCTCAGTATTGTCAGTATTAACGAATAGTTTATACTCGGTTTTTGAAAATATATATATATATATATATATTAGTGTGAAAAGAATGAATAATAAGTAATTACTATTTTTCATGTAGTTATTACTTCATGTAACTTTACTTACAAACCTGTTTTTTTTTAACTTGATAATTTACTTTTCATAGATTACACGCATGTAATTTATGGCAATTACATAATAATGTTATGTAAATTATTAACTACGGTCGTTTATAACAACATTAATTCGTATCAATATTATTTGTCGACCTTAAAGTCATAAAATTTCTTAATAAATCACTCCATAAGTTCATAGATAAGCGTGAAAAAAATCTATATTATATTAATATAAATACATATAATAAACGTATTGTATGTAATACTTTCGTAATTATATTGCTTAAAAAAATATTTACATTAAATTCATTCACATAAGTACGATACACAAAAAACGGCACTGCAATAAAATAGCTATATATAGTCGAGGATTTTTTAGGATCATCATTCAGTTGCGCTACTTTGTGAATTTACATTGCCGCTTTCATCTAAAGTTACTATCGCAGAACTTTACGTAAATCTAGATTTATTACGCGCGGGTGACCTCTCAGGAATTTCTGTCGTACTGCGTAGCAACAGATGTCCAGTGTTTAAAGAGCTGTATTCAGAAGTTTGCACCAGAGCATTTGTCCATTTCAAAAGGTTTGTACACTGCAGTAATTATTATACGTCACGCTAATATTAATTGTCTAAAATGAATACCCGAAATTATTTTATTCGTATCATGAATATTTCTAACATTTAATCAACGTTTATGAAAAATAAATGCGTTTCATGTTGAAAACAATTACATACTCTTTTTTCGTATAACAGTGAAATAACATAAAAAATTATTTATGAAAACCAAGGTAAAGGTGTGTATTGCAAATCTTTGCGTAAATTAAATTTAATCCCATCTACATAATCCTTACAATCCTATATAATTAAATTCCTTAAACATGTTATATTGTACATTTCTAGTGTATTTAATTTTTCATTTGCTTATTACTGTTATTACTCTTTTGGACTGCACAAAATGATTAATGCTTCATTATTTTCATGTATTTTAATCCTTTTCCCTTGTTTTCTTGTTAAATTATTATTAATTTGTATTTCCCACTTTTTTCAATGTCTTTCCATGTTTTATATTTATTTTTACAATTTGTTAGGCCTTCATAATTTTATTGTTATTATCACTTTTTATTTACATATGTTATGCCTACTTTTACTTTCTACTTTTCATGATTTTTACTTTATTATTGACGTTGAGTTCTTTAATAATAGTATTACGTTTTCTATCTGCTGTTGTAATATTCTCTGTAATGGTTTTACTTTTTCCAGAATATTTTTTTATTATTTTAATTTTGTCTTCTTCATTCATTATGTTCAATTTATTTTTAATGAATGTTCACTAGGGTTACTTTTATAATTATCATTTCTACGTAAGTACTTTATGTTTATCTTAAGTTTTAAACATCGACACGTGCTTATGTTAACTTTGATAAGGTTAACTATTGCAATTGACTTCCTTTTACATAATTTTTAAAATTTATCAAGACTCTTCTTAATAGTAAGCCTACGATCAATTCAAAAGTATTTAAACTTATAACTTTATTTAATATTCATATTTCTTATTTATAAGATACTATTTTCAAAACTCAGTACTTGTAAGTACATTGGTACCAACTTTATGCAATACACCAAGGGTCATGAACTGAGAATTTACGAGATCTCTAGGGTCTTTCCCCTCGCAGAGAGTTACCCTCTCCATACCTACTTTCACCTGCTTGCATTGAACACTGCATTTATAAAACTGCTCAAGGTACGTACACAATCTTGGACAGCTCCTAGAAATAGTAGTAGGGGAACACTGATCGAAAGTCACTAGCTGCAAGGGAAGCAGTTCAACATTTTTGGTTTACAGTTACACTTATTTTTTATACTTATATGTGAATATTTTTACTATTTCCAACTGAAATTATAGTGATATAGAAACGCCTATTTTTACTTTATAACCTTATATATATATATGAGTTTTTTCATCTGACACTTATTTCATTCCAAATATTTCAAATTTAAATTCCTTAAGGATTCATATTTCTGATTTTTGTAATATACTATACTGGTAGATTTGTACATTTTTTATTCATTGCATAAAACATTTATGTAATAATAATAACAATAATAATAATAATAATAATAATAATAATAATGATAATAATAATAATGCATCATTTGCTAGCAGGTTAACGTAACCATGCATGTGCGTCATCTACTTAAGAAAACCAATTTATCAACAATTTCTTAGACATTTATTTTTCACATAATTCATCGCGTGAGTTAGATTACGAGTAGGACACTTTTTCCTTCGTACATACATGCTTTATATGCTCTAGGGAAATTGCTAGATTATTTGAACTTTGTGTATAGTGTATAAGTTGGTTAAGTGTAAAGAACTAGTGAATACTGAAATAACAATTGCAATTTGCAATGTGATGTTAAAGTTATTAGAATATATTTATCAATGTTTAATTTGGAAATGAACGTTGAACCGTAAATAAATATCATGACAATTCTTTCCAAAGTAACTGTTTGCTTGGTATTTTGTGAAACTAACTATACTTCAATAGATATATATTGATATGTTGTACATAACCTTATAATTTCAAGAGGTTATGTTGTGAAGTAGATTATTTTCTGCTAAGTTGACGGTGTTTTAAATAAATTACTTCTTAACGAATTTGAAAAAAATGGCGTATTTGACAAGAAAAGAAATAGATGAAATGAAACCACAAATTGAGAAAGCAGTGCATAAATTTCTTGGTTTTGGGGAACCTGCTATCGTAACTACGGCTGTCAACTGTATTACCTCTGGTTATGATAAACGTAAAACGGCAGGTTAGTACTATAATTGTTTAAAATATTATTACTCACTTAATTAGGTTTCTTGAAGACAACAATAAAGGTGATTTTTTTTAGCGGTATTAGTTTAAAGTTGGTCACATATAAATGTTAAGTATGTAATATATTACTTAGGTTGTTTCCTTCATAAAATCTATCCTAATAATAATTTAACATTTATTTTATATTTATATAATATTCTGATATATTATAATTTTCATGTAATCATTAAATCATTTTCAGTAATTTACATAAATTCCTACATTTATATATTTTGTGTATGACGTGTTTCAATTGGTAATTAAATTATAATTAATATATCGCTGTAAGTTATTTATTACTTAAGTGAAATAGACAATATATTTGGTATTTTAGATAAATTGTCTGCTTTACTGGAAGATAAAAAGGCTTCAAAATTAACTGAAAAAATATTTGCGATCTATGATGATGCCAAAGCAGCGCAAAAGAGTAAGAAACGAAATCATGTGGAAGATAAAGATAAAGAAAAAGAAGCAAAAAAACCTAGATTTAGAGATGATGAAGTAAAAAATGAAAAAACAACAGAAGCACAATTGTCTGCGGACAAGGTATGTATATTTTTATCAATATTAAAATAGTGTGTTATCTACTTTTAAGGTAATTATTTTTATATAGATACGACAAATGATGGCTAATGCTCAAAGAGAAATTGAAGAACGAAAAAGGGCATTAAAGGCTATAAAACAAGAAGAGATAGCACCAGTAAAACCATTACTTAAAACACGAGATTCAATACCAACAGTAGGTAGCATGTATAACCAAGGTCTTTTAAGTAAAACAGATTCTGACAAAGCACGTAAAATTGCTGCATTACAAGCTCAAATCAGAAGTAAACTGAGCTCTGGATTACTTGGTAATGTCAGTGTACCTGACAAACCAACTCCATTAATCTTGGATGAATCAGGACGAACAGTAGATATAACTGGCAAAGAAGTACAACTTACACAGGTGGTGCCAACATTAAAGGCCAATATTCGAGCAAAGAAGCGAGAAGAATTTAAAGCACAATTGCAAGAATCTAAAGGGCCAGAAGAAATTCAAGACACACATTTTTTTGACACTAGGATAGGTGTAAAACCAGCAGTACGTGGAAAACGTACACTAAAATTTCATGAACCAGGAAAATTTCAACAGTTGGCAGAAAGAATTCGTATGAAAGCCCAACTCGAAAAGTTACAAAATGAAATTAGTCAAATCGCAAGAAAAACTGGTATAAGTTCAGCAACTAAATTAGCACTTATAGCACCGAAAACTGAAGCTCTTAGCGAAGATGTGCCTAATGTGGAATGGTGGGACTCTGTTATACTAAGTGGAGGATATCCAAACGAAGATGAGCCTACTGGAATCAAAAGTTCCACTATTACTAATCTCGTAGAACATCCTACGCAAATGCGCCCACCGAGTATGTATACCTCAATAAAATATTACGAATATAAAGTAATATATGTATTACTTATTACCTATTTATTTCTTTTCATTTTTTTAGCTGACCCATTAAAACCAATATATATGCCTGTATTTTTAACAAAGAAGGAACGTAAAAAATTACGTAGGCAAAATAGGCGTGAAGCTTGGAAAGAGGAGCAAGAAAAAATTCGATTAGGACTTGAACCACCACCAGAACCAAAATTACGAATTTCAAATCTTATGAGAGTATTAGGTACAGAAGCCGTCCAGGATCCAACAAAAATAGAAGCTCACGTTCGACAGCAAATGGCTAAAAGATTAAAAGCGCATGAAGACGCCAATGCAGCTCGGCGATTAACCGCTGATCAGCGGCGTGAAAAGAAGGCAAGGAAACTTAAGGAAGATACTACACTTGGTGTACACGTGGCTGTTTACAGGTATACTGAAAAATAATATTGATACAAACATGATAATATACTAATAAGAATCATACAAATTTTAATATTATTTTTATAAGAAATTATTATCGATGATAAATATTATTTTTACAGAATACGTGATCTTTTGAATAACGCTTCAAAAAAGTTTAAGGTAGAAACGAATGCAAAACAGCTTTACCTCACAGGTTGTGTGATGCTCTTCCGTGATTGCAACGTTGTGGTAGTAGAGGGTGGGGCGAAACAATTAAATAAATATAAACGATTAATGATGCATCGCATTAAGTGGGAAGAAGATACTATAAAGGATAATGATGGGAACGATGTGCCCAACAAATGTGTTCCTGTATGGGAAGGTACTAGCAAACAACGTCATTTCGGTGAAATTAAATTTAAAGTTTGTCCAATCGAAAAAATGGCTCGCGAGCACTTTAAAAAGCATCAGGTCGAGCATTACTGGGATTTAGCTTATAGCGGAGCTGTTCTTGATAATACGGACGATATTCGATCGTAGAACCAAATTTTGTAATTTAAGCAATAAATATTAACGCGCTCATGTAAATGCGACCATAGATAATTTTAATACACTGTAAGTAAACAAATACTATGGAAACAGAATAAGAAGAGATCAAAACTGTAAACAGTGGCAGGCAGAGCGAAAATAAAAGTGCTCAAGGACTCTAATACGAAGTTTTTCTTAACTAATTCTAGAAACCCTTTATTTCAAATGTGAATTTGAATTTAAAAAACAGTTAACTGAATTGTCAATTAAAGATTATTAAAAATATTTTTATTACTTAAAAAATAAATTTTTTCTACAAACAATCGTGGTGAAATTTTGATTTTATATATTACTAAGACAACAAGGAAGATGATGCTGGACATACACCAAATTACACAAAATATTAACCGAAAGGTAAATTTAAATTTTCCGATAAGGATAAATTTTATGTACGTCATGTTACCAACGTACATAACTAAGTTATTTTTATACTAAATTTTGTAATCGAACTGTTGCGGAACTCTCAGCTCCACAAATGGTAAGAATCGGTCGATCAGTCGCGAAGTTCTAAAGAATTTTCAACCACAGTCGACATTACGGTCAAGCCTGTAAGTGTTAATTAGCATAGCGCAATGACACCGCGATGCCAACGCATGGCATGCAATGAAGGAATACACACAGGGTGTGTGTATATAACGCATTGCATGTATAAAAAGATGCGAATGCACTTTTGAGCCTTGAAACTGCACGTCCAACCGCAACTGCGGACAACAGTATCTATGAAAGGTGAACCTTGGTCTCGTTCATAATACCAATCCGACTGGAGCAACGATGCACTTTTACCGTGACTTTAAGTAAGTGTTACGCGCCGCTGTATTGTTGACACCCTATATTACTGTGATCCTTCTGAGCCCCACTCTTTTATCCGACCGGACGCACTCAGGTTTTACTTTCGTTCGAGGATCGGTCTCAGTTCAGGTTTGCCGCTACATGTTCTCGTACATAGCCGGTGCAAGTCTTGCGAAATTCGCCAAGGCGAATGAATTCTATCGCGTGTTGCCAGTAAGGATTGGTCACTATCGTAAAGGATAATAATTTTGGGAAAATGTCAACGCGTGTGAAACAAACATCGGTCGATCATGTATTCATCTTCCTGTCCCGGTGAGTGTTTCTGCTTTCTTTCTGTCAAATAACTGACACAATCGTCAAATTTTTATCATTTTCCTAGGAGATTAAAACGGTGAGTTGAACATGTAAAACTTTAACAACGATGCTATTCAGTTTCATGTATACTTTTGAATTTGCGTTTTTTGTATAAAACTTACAATTTGATTTTCGTGAGAAAAGGAAATGGAAAATAAACGAGACTAATTTAGTAATTTAACAAATTTGATATTGTAAAAACATTCTGAAATATTAAATATTACTATCATATACGAACAATTAAATATCATATGTCTACTTAAGTTACGTAATTGTTTTTCCACATAAGGAAATTAGTATTTTAAATAATGGACCTTATAATTTTTGATTAAGGACTTGTATGTAAACACAAAGCAACTATTATTGAAAATTAAGACTTTTCTCCGTTACATTTTGAAATTAAACCGATATATTGAAAATTAGAAACTGTATTTTTTCGAAAACTTAGTTTTCATTTTCAATTTCACGTTAAATGTATTATTTCACTTAAATTTTTAACAAAGTGTCACGGAAATTTATTTGTTTATGTCAGTCAAATCGAAGTAAGAAGTTAAAAATGATTTTTGCTGAAATAATTAAAAGACACAAAATATCATTCACTAAACTAATAGATGAAATATCTTTTGCAAAAAATAATGTTTTTCGTTTCAAATATATTACGAATCTTAGAAATTTCTCAATACTATTGCAGTCTTTGTCTCATTGGACTGCACTTTAAATAGAAGTACTTTTTGTACCTTAAAATACACTTTAAAGAAATACCTTCGGTAATAAGTCACACGAAAGAGTGGTTCCCATTAACTTACACGGTGTCCTCGCCATGGAGCAAAGATTGCGTAAGGAAATCACAGGAGAACCAGGAAGGAGTCCAAATGTCAGATAGCTATTCGTCGATCTCGTCTTAAGGTCATTTCACATTCGTTCTATTCATATATAACATTAGAATGATCGAAAACGCAACTATATCGACCTAGAAATTGGCTAAAGGAGTGAAGGTTAATCGATGAATAAACCTTATGCGGTAAGGGTAGCAACGAATAGTTGTCTAGAACGAGGGGAAAGGATACCTCCTGGACAAGGTCTTTGGAGTTCATTGTGATCTCGTGATAAATGTTGAAACGGATCACGCGACTCGTTCAATATTAGTAGACCTACTTCTCGCTAACGAGAAAGCTACTCTGTCGAGAAATCATGCGAACCTTCCCGTCCCAAAAATTTTCTCCTTTATGTAAACGCTATGTTCTCGTCACGCACCCCAATTTATTTACAACATAGATGTAAGAATGGCAAAAACTTATAATCCAAATGGCTCAACCCTGCGATCGTGTATTTTGATCCTATCTCGTCATTGTTAACTTAGATAATAATACAACTATTGAATTTACATGCCAATTATTAGGTAACTTCAAGGTATACTACTGTAGGATAGAAGTTACAGACAATTTCTCACGAGTTCACCGGTGGGAGGTGTAACATTACCACAGCGATATAAACTTGTATAATATATTCTCACGTTGCTAATGTACGAAGGGTTTTCTATTGCTGTACAGTTTTCAGTTTTGTTAGAGATAATACGATTCCTATTATCTTGTAAAGACGTGATTACCATACTCTTATGTACTTGTCGAAAGTACATAACTATGAACTATGAACAGATATTATCTATAAAGATATTCTTTGTTATTGACAGATTTTGTTACAAGAATATAGGAAATTATCTGTGCTGTAAATGCTCTATGTAATTATGAAATATTCGAAATATTGTTTATTTATCGTCATATTGCCACAGGGACAACAAAATATTTTTGAATGCATTTTCAGATGTTTAATTATTCTTTAAATTTTCAAATTTTCAAATTGGTTTCATAATATAAGAAGGAGTTTAAAACCAAAGAGTCTAAGAGATGCTGCATTAAATCTGTTCAATTAAATATTGAACTTATCTTTTCCCGCATAAAACAGATTATCGTGTTCATAAAACTCCTAAAATGAATGATAAAAACGTTAAAATCATATGCAAGTTGCGAATTGAGGGGCATTAAAGAAATAGAATTTTAATAAAGAATACTATTACTTTCACTGAACGTGCATCTTGGATTTTTTACACGTGTCGAAGAAAGTTTTATATTATAATATTATGAAACGTGATCACAGATACATACCCGGTTAGAACTTCTCCCGTGCATTCCCACGATATCGACGTTCCGATATTTTGTACAACGTTATTATTTTCAACTTCATTACAGATAATTGATGAATCCTATATTCGCAAGAGATTGCTCTTCAAAGGACTAAGAATTGCTGCAAGATTCTCGTTATTTACTATTGAGCAACTTCTCTATAGTTACAGCGTTGTTCCTTAAAGGTCTACCATTGCCATTCAATTTTCCGTACAGTAGATCAACCATACTTTTAATCTAACCGAGATTTCTTTTCCTGTATCCTAACGGCTAATTACTTCCAGGTACACGTAAGAACAAATTTATATTTCCTATCCTTAGATTCCAATTCGCAGATTCCTCGTCGCGTTCGTGATTGTCGAGAGCGCGACCCTACCGTCGAACATGTTACTGGATCTGAATAAGCGTACAAACGTTTCGATGCAAAAGTACCATCAGGCAGAGCAAGCGATCCTGAACTCGCACACGCATTTAAATCATGGGTCCCCGTCGTACTTTCTCAGCACGTCCCACGAAATAACTGAACACGCACAAAATCTGTCGAGGAGAGCTCTACGGATCGAAGCAATGGCGACAATGCTGGTGGAAGCTCTGAACATGTCCTCGAGAGAGGCGTCCTCCGTGTTACCTTCTGTCGCAGCCATTAATTGTCCTGACTCGTCTACTTTTTTACAAGTGATGGCCAGTTGCAAACAATTCGATTCTCAATACAGAACGCATAGTGGAAGGTGTAACAACGGCCTACACCCAACTTGGGGCGCCGCTCTGGAACCTTACATTAGGTTACTACCTCCTGAATACATGGACGGTGTTTCCTTACCACGTACAGACTTGCCCAGCGCCAGGGAAGTCTCTTTAAAAGTACATTCTGGGGGATTAGACGTTAAACACCCGTATTTGATGGCGCTCACCGCGCTGTTCGGCCAGTTTTTAGTTCACGATCTTGCTCACACACCTAAGATGGAACTGCCCGACGGTGCGAAACTCAAATGTTGCAATGTGGATTATGAGCATTTTCATCCGGAATGTTTTCCCATCCGTGCTGATAATGCTGTGGGGTGCATGGAATACTCGAGGTCAGCACCACATCCTGGAAACTCATTTCAGGTAACAAGAATATTCATCTTGCGTAAAACTTCTCACGTTTCTGATTACAAACTAGGTTGTAACAAGAGCAATTTTAATAATACATCCATTTGTGTAGTTGAATAAAATTTCTGGAAACTTAAGGACCTTGAAGAATAGTATTATTGTAAAATATCTAGCGAAATGTAATAATTTAATTTCTATTATAGTTATCGATAGCATCATATTAGTCCTTTATATCATATTAATCCTTTCTGAAGGATACTTAATCTCCCGCATTGCACCCAAGTTAAAAGACAATAGTTTCAATATTGGAGAATATTTACTACGATGTTTAATGGATTGTAGATAAAAGTAATGTTTAAACTTAGGGATGCAAATTGGGTCCTCGGCAGCAGATCAACCAGGCGTCTTCGTATTTAGACCTTTCCCCGGTTTATGGAAGTTCCGAAGACGTAGCGAAAGCTCTGCGATCCGGGAAGGGCGGTTTGCTTAATACGCAGAGGAAGAATTTGCCCATGCCTTCGCCGAAGTACGAAAGTTGCAGAAGCGCGAACAAAGCTTTCCCATGTTTTCTTAGCGGAGATTCGCGAGTAAACGAGAATCCCGGTCTCACTCTAATGCACGTACTTTTTCTACGGGAACATAACCGAGTCGCTACAGAGCTGGGACAACTGAATCCTCACTGGGACGACGAGAGACTCTACCAGGAAGCAAGAAGGATCGTTATCGCAGAAATGGAGCATATAACTTATAACGAGTTTCTGCCTGTTGTTCTCGGCGAAACAGCCCTCGACAAGTACGTGGTACCCTCTTTCGTGTCATAATTAATTTAACGGATTAACAGGTTGCATTCATTCGAGAAACAAATGCACCAGAAATTTTATTTAATTAACTTCATTTAGTTCGCTCGGTGCAAAAAAGTAAACGATTCTTTAAATGTAATTAAAACAACATCAACACCGTTTTATACCCTCCTTGCGTATTTATGTTTCCTTTCAAAAGTTTACGTAAGACTTCATTTACAAGTATCAAGTGCTACTTGCGTGGAACGGAATTACGCATTGAAAACTTAAATATTTAGAACGAACGAAAATACGGGTCGAGCTAGGTAATTGTATCACTTTAAATATTTTGTAAATTGTTCGTTACATTTAAAATGATTGAAAGTGAAGTTGTATCAAAGATATTAGGAGTGTTATGGAATTTATGTTTAGAAATTATTATAGCAATTTCCAGGGAGGAGGCACACTTTAAATGGTTTTTAATATACGAAATGTCCACAATATTACGCATTGCAATCAGTATGAGTGTTTAGTTTAGTAATGAGTGTATGTCATCATCTCTCACTTAAGAATATCGCAATAACCACTAGTACTTAAATACGTGCTTTCATATTTCTTTACTCAGTGTCTAATATTTTTGAAACGCGAAGTCAAATGTTGCATGATACACTTTAGAAACTTAAAATTTATTAATTTATTATAATACTGTATGCCCTCTTTAACCTTTTAGCTACTGTACGCCACTATAATAGCTTTCGTGTATATCATTTTTTTAAATAGTATGCCACTATAGCGGTACAATTCTTTCTCTGTCATCGATAATTGTGCACATTATAGTCCAATTTAACGTAATTGCACAGTGGAAAATTTTATTAGTCTCAAATTGCAGTGATATTACATATATGATACACAGATCGCGTCAAACCTTGCATTACAGAAGTACTGCTTCATGGCTAGTCCAATCGTAGCTAAAAGGTTAATGACGTATATTTTTGTTTGAAATATTTTTTCATATAAGAAAATAAATTTGAGGTGGTAAAGATAAATATCTTGCGTTGAACATGTTTTATGAAATAAAATATTAATAAATTTCAATGTAATGGCATATACTTAGCTGCATTAGTTTACAAATGAATAATTTCTCTATGAAGGAACATTGTAATTTCAAATATGACGCCTACTGTAACGTACCAACATATGTATATTTTAATTATGGTATGATTAAAGGTACCAGCTACGTTTAACGCATCGAGGCTACTTTCGCGGTTATGATACTCGAACGGACGCGACACTCGCGAATTCTGTTGCGTCGGCTGGACTCTTCTTCATCGCCGCGTTGACCCCAAAAACCCTCGACCTAGTTGACTCACGATCGGCATTAAAGTCTGGAGAAAGATCCTTATTATCGGCCTTCTATGCTCCACAAGAGTTTTATGAAGCAGGAGCTATCGATCGCTTGATCGTTGGTGCTACAGGTATGTAGGTTGAAATTTTCCTATAAAATGATGAGTAAATTATTTTTATATCACCAATTATATCTACAAATATATACAATATGATCCTGCAATAAGACGTCAAATTTTATAAGTGTATTCTATGTAGGGCACTATCATGATAACAAAATATTGTGAACATACACCCACTGCAGCTTTACTTTTAGGATACATTTCGAATATTTTTATCAGATAAAATGTGAATACGATTTTCGGAAATTTTTTTAATGAAAATCATTACACACATGAATAAGAAATTTTGTGCATTTTATTTAAAGTTGATAAAACAGTAGAAAAAATCTTACTTGAGGTTTTAAGCGATCGTTTCGGTTTAAAGGAAAGACTACGTTTTTGAAATTCATAGTGGGTTTCGTTTTGAAAAAACTGTTATTATGCCCGTAGAGATGTTTATATTTGCAAAATATATTAAATGAACTATTACATTTATTTTTACACTCGTCACATGATGTAAAAACGTTACAGAAAAGAATCAATGTAGATTTTGAAAGTAGTAGCGTCACGTTTCAAAATAAACCTAGGTTGACTGCTGTATAACGGTTTTTTATAAAGTTGTAGTATCTACTTTGAACATAAGTGATTTTTCAATGAAAATTTAGCAATCTCTTAATTTTTCACGGAAGTGTATAATCTAAGAATATAAAAAAAAATTTATTTTTATGCCGTTACAATAGAGAAACCATGAAGCAAGAATGTTTCTGTTGGCTCAGCTTAGAACCGCGTTTACGCATTGACATTTGATTCAAAGTAGGACGAAGGAATAATGAAAAGTAGAATACACTCATAAAATTTGACCTCTTATTTTGGGAATACTTTGCATAGTAGTATTGCAGGCATTTATTTCACAAGATCATTAACAAGTTTATTAGAAAGGAGTCAGTTAACAAGCTACTGAGAGTCGTAACATCACGCACGCTTCATTGGACTATTAGTCATAAATATTATTCATACAACTATAAAAGGAGCTTCCAATTGTGGAACTGCGTGTTTTCTTTTTAATGCATGAATTATAAATCGTGGTGCATAAATGATCTCGAAAAGCTTCACGTTTCTGTGTTTTAAATTAGAAAATATAAAAGGAATCATTCAAATTTCATGACAATTCGCTTAAAAACTTTTCCTTCAAATAATTCAATTGTAATTGTAAATAAATGCATAAAATATGGAATTTAGTTATAATTCCCTCTAATTTTAGTGGTAGCGTTTCGATAAATAACATTACATCGAGTGAAGCATAATACATTGGCATTGCAAATCATGTTTCAATTAAGTTTTATTAAATATTATCACAATCTACCGATACGTTGTCCCATGAGAACTTGGTTTTAATGACGATCTAGGATGCAAGATTTAATTTCCGTGACAGCGGGACATTCTAGGAGGCCTTTACCGCCAGGATTGAATGAAATCCTTTTGGAACGATACTTTCATGATGGAAAAAGCAACGATATTGCTGTGGATTACGCTGCACAACTCATACAACAAGGACGGGATCATGGCTTGCCACCTTATTTCAGATGGCGATCATTCTGTGATTTACCAGATATTAACAGCTTTGAAAGCCTTAGAGGATCGATGACCAAAGATACTATAGAGAAACTTCGGGCTGTATATAAGTAAGAAGAAGCACATTAATATTTTATATATAATTATACATAGTGGTAATTCGTAAGATGTACTTTAACAAATTTAACCAACACTTGAAATAATGATACTCCATAAAATAAAGTAAATAGCCGTTAAAATATAGACTGATCACAATTCATTATTGAATACTTACAAAATTCTGTTTTTGAGAAAAACAAGTTTGAGAATTCATCAGACATACGTGCTGTTGTATTACATTCTTACATTACTTATCACATGTATAGCTGTATTTCATCATATTCCTCGTAATTTTTTATTTAGAATCGTAACATTTCTATTTATATCATCAATTAAATGATTTGTATAATTTGTAAATGCTTGTAATAATTTTCACAGAAATGTACAGGACATAGATTTAGTGACAGGAGCACTGTCCGAAGCAACTGTATCTGATTCTGTTCTGGGACCAACGTTTCTTTGTTTACTGGGTCGTACTTTCCGAAATATTCGTTTTGGTAAATAAATTTGGTACACTGTTAACATTTTTTACGGAATACTCGTAATTGGTAATATATATTTTAAAAGCGTATGCGCTACTTGCATTAATATAATTAGTTGTACGTGTATTATACAGGTGACAGATACTGGTTCGAAAATGCGAATACTCCAGGATCATTTACGTTAAATCAATTAGAAGAAATTCGAAAAGTTACAATGGCACATGTTTTGTGTTATAATGGCGATAGATTGAATTTGATGCAACCTAAGGCGTTTCTTCTGCGAGATCGTTTCTTGTAAGTCTCTTATTTGAGTCTAACTATACCGTTAACATAATTAAACAATAATACTTTTTTAAACTTTCAGAAATGATGTGATAAACTGTACGATACACACGAATGCCTCACCGAATCTTTCAGCTTGGAAAGAGAATAAGGTTTCGTAACTTTTACTTTAATATGCACATGATAATATGTCCGTGATTGTACATAACAAATATTAATTTTAACTATTATTAATTGAAGACGTAATTGTTTATATTAATTGACGTTGTTCCTTACTGTAGGAAAAGTAGATACTGCACTATTTTTAAGACATATTCAAAATTACAAAATGCGTATGATGATATTCTTTTTATAAAATGTTAAATGTAATAAATGTTAAAATTTAATAAATCAATTTACCATATTTCCTTTCTATAATTACACTGAGATAAGATATAATCATACACATACCCATCCGTATACACCCATTTTAAAAATTACGTTTTCATTAACTCAATAGTTTATTTCCGTGGTGAAAGAATGACGATCCATAAATAATAAATTGAAGACTTTTTAAATAAGGAATGCAAAAATTTTATTTTTAATAACGAATACAAAAGTTTCGAAAATTTTGTCTTTAGATACTTATTGAATTTATATAATCTTTATACTAATCTTATAACATAAAAGCTTATAAGACAAAATACTGTATGTGTGCCTAACATAAATTGTTATATTCATCAGTTAATACATATCAGGTACAATTTTCTTTTTTCTCTTTCAGTTTGTGCCCATTCTGTTTTATTTTTGTAATATAAACATCAGTTAAGAACAAAGACGACAATTTTATTTAACATAATATAAAGCAATAACTAACTTACTTTAATATTATCACTGAGCATATCTATACATTATCTTTGAAGATTATATGTATGAAAAAATACATATTTTTTATCTAGATTTACCATGAAACCTAGCGCATTAAAATACTGTATATCTTCTCCTATTGTTAAAGTGTTAACTTCATTAATTTCTATCTAGAGAAATTAAGCTTAACTCTAGAAAAGTATATACAAAAATATATACAGTTTTCATAGGCAAATTATTTGTACAATATTATTATTTAATCTTTGTATGTTTGATATTTTTAGGAGAACTGATACTATTTAACTACTTTGTGTATTCTTTACTGGCAAATATATGACACAAAATATAAATTTATAAACAGATTAACTGTATTTTATTATTCACCGTAAATTTTTTCAAGATCAATTCCATGGAGTATCGGACAATATTTTATTCTAAAAAATAAAATTTCAAGATGGATCTTAAAATTCGAAATACATTATTATTATAATGTATTTTAATACTCTTAGAATATACAAACAAAATTGGCTAACTTATTCCTGCGCTTTGACATACCTCTTAACTCTATTAAGTGAAAATCCTTCAGGCATAGATGGTTTTTTGCAAGTGCATAGTATATTCATAAGAATTGGGAAAGCTTCTTCTTGAATAAGCAACAGTGACATAGCTGGACCTTCTGCGAATTCTCGAGGACTTAATGTTAAAAATCTAAGTTTTGATAAAGCATTACCAATTACAGATCTTATTGATTTTCTATCATCTGGATCAAGTAATTTCCTTGCACATTCAGCTTTTGCCCAACATTCTACAGCATTAAATAATTCAATTTCAGAATTAATTTGTAAATAGTTTTCCTTTAACACAGTTAATATGGTTTCTAATTCGATATCCTTCCAACTCGGAGCTTCCAAAACTTTATTTGTATTTTTGCGAATAACTTGAAGGCATTTTTCCATAAGTATTGGATCCTCAAATGATTTAGCAAGTTCATAAGCTTTACAAACTGTCTGCGGAGATAAATCAGAAGTGAGATATTTTTTACATTTGTCTACTAGCGGTGGGATCATATATTTTTTAGCACAATGACACAATCCACAAACTACTTCAAAACAATCCAAATCAACTTTATCTGTATATATATATTTCAAAAAGGCTTTGAAAATTTCAGGTTGAACATCTTGAATTGGTATCGGATCATTTTTCTCTGTCATGTTTCCATAAAAAATTGCTTCAAAAACAGGACTAGAAATGACCAAAAATAATTTGTGTCCCTTTAATATTTGTCGATGAGGATCTTTTCCAACGATAAATTCACAATCAGACCATTGGCCTGTCTCAAATAAATATTGGCCACGTTCTGAAATATTTTTTTTGTTTATTTGCCAATCACAGGGCAAACCCATTTTTATAGTATCAAAAATATGAAGTGAATTGAAATCCACACAATAACACAATGATTGAAGTGATCAAGTCAAAGAATAAACCAGATTAATTCCTGAAATAATAAAACTTTTACTGTAAAAGATAATTTACTGTAAAGATAAGCAAAGAAAATTACATAAATGAGAGATTAAATACCTCAAGAATAAAGTTCTGACATATGTTTAGGCATTTGATTTGACAATCATATGTACTTATCTTTTTGCAATATATGTTTCAGCTATAAACATAAAATATTATACCAATAGCACTAAAAAGATTTTGTAGAATAGTTTCTGTGAATCAAAACATACACAAGGTAGACTGAAGATGCATTCTAGGATCTTGATATTTGTAAACAAACGTGATCTAATTTTAAAAAACAATAGTTACATTTGCTTAGCAACGAAAATAAACAAAGGAAAGTGACAACAGAAAAGAAAATACTACAAATTACACTTCATAACTTCTTTATAGCACAGATTTTTGTTTGAAACTAACTACGCGGCGACGGAACTCGGTCGTAATAATAAAGAAAGGAAATTTGTATACTCTTGTTTAATCATCTACACAACTACAGTGGTATAGAAAACTATTTGTAAATCGCTTTTTTCAAATTAACTTGACATAAAAAAATAACCGCACCTCGCAATAAAAAATAATCGGAAAAATAAAATATTAATAATACACCATTTAAAAATAAAGCTAAAAAACGAAGATCTTTCAAAAAACAGAGTATTTGCACATATAGATTTCTTATAATTTAAACATTAATATTTTTTTAGTTAATGACGCAGTGAGATGCATAAACTTTCAGTAATGATAAATAGGTGTTTGTTGTTTTCCTTGCGTATCATTGTTAAATATTTAGGTACTATATTGATTACCAGTGTTTAAATATCTTTTTGATTACAAATCATCATTATGTTCAGATTATTTTTTAATTGTAAATTATCAACTACTGATACGAAACAAAGAATTATTACTAAGAGACTGAGTGTACAAGAACTTTTTTCACCCACTGTAAGTGTATTTATTCAATGCTTGCACGGTTTTGCAGTTCCCTTTTTTTATAATAACTAAAGTTTTGTTGAAGTACCGATTCATGTAGTTTATTGTAAGAATTCCCATAGTGGAATTTTAGATATTTATTTGTGAAATGATCTTTTGTTTAATTAAAGGAATTGCAAGCAGATTACAAATTGACAGAAGTCCACATCTCACTTGCTGTGCAAATGCTACGCCATCTAGATTCCTACACTCCATTACGTCGTTTTTCTGAAGTCGTTGATGCTCCGCTTTAACGACTTCAATGTGGTTATCGATAATTCAGGTAAAATTGTCTAAATTCTATTTGATTTAAATAAATATACGTATACACGAGAAAAGAGTGTTTTCAATATTGCTAATGTTTAAATAATAAATAATTTGAGTGGTGTTCGATATAGTACAAATAATTAAAATATCCTCGAAGATGTTAAAATCAGTTTAAATTGAACAATATGAAAACATCCATTTGGAACAGGTGTCAGTTTTTTCAGGTATAAATTGAAGATTCTTCTTGTATATTATATATGAATTAAGAAGGATTCATACAATTTTAAGTTTTCCGCGGATTTTTCATTGGCTTTGACCATCGTTGTGAATTTTCCCAATGGCGCATGCACAGCTCAGCTGTGTGTAATCGCGAGCAATTTATTAGAAAAATAATGTATTTTACAGTATTTTTATCCAAGTAGAAGGTGTACTGAACACGGTATTCGTAATATTAGGTATGTTGAAGAAGATTTCTTGCTGTCATTAATTAACTGACTGTGGAATATGTGAGATATGTGAAAAATCTTTTGTGACGGGTTTAGAAGCACCTGCATGGGATCCACCTTAGTTCTCCAAGCTTCCTGACAGACTTCTTCGACTTGTCAGTTCGTGAAATTTTTGGTTTCTGTTGATATATAAAGATGCGAAACGATTATTAAGCTTTGAATTTATTTAATAATTTTCAGAAGTTATATTCTTACAATGAAAATTCTTTTCAATGAAAGTGACAAGACTTGTTAGTATAGTTTTGTTTTCGAGTTGAAAACTCGATTTGAAGTGAAATATATTTAATAAAATATTAGTTAGAAGATTCGTTTATTTGAATTAGTTCGATAATCAGTGCCTCCTAGTGATCGTTTGCTTTATGTATATTGCGTTGAGTCATCATATATTGGGTATTACACTGTTCATCAACAAATTTTTTGTTAATATTTAGCACAATTTTGTTTTTTTTTAATTTTCATTTATTAGAATCTTTTCTCACTTAAAGATGAGATCAAAAGTGACAATTTTATTGAACTTTCTCTCTATGTCTTTTAGGATAATGTTTCTTAATCATCTCAGTATTTAAAAATTGTTTTACAAGTATAATGTTGTATATGTATTAATAATTAATTTATTGTAATGTTATTATTAACATAGTTAAACATTGTCTTTAAAATTGTTATAGTTAATAGAAATATTTTTGTGCTTTAGATTTATGTGATTAATGTTTTTTTATTTCTTCAGGAAACATGGACTGCCCATCTAGTATTGCAACAGTGTTTAAATTATACTTACATTGCATGTAGTCTTTTGTTTTGCATTGCTTTTGATGCATCAAACGGGACAATATATTTTTGAGGCAAATTACTTCTTAGCTTCGAATAAAAGAAATGGATGCTGTAAGAGACGAAGACAGGCGCAGGCGCCTGAGGGTGCTAGAGGAGCGTATAAGAGATCCAAGAAGTGTTACAAATATCGATTGCCTGTTGGATACAGTCCAAGCCTTGGTAGCAGATTGTGATCACCCTAGTGTAAAACGTATGAAGAATATAGAAGCATACATGAATAGATGTAAGTATTTTATTGGTTTTGTTAATAGTAAGTTCCTTGTTTATTACAAATTTGAAGTCTCTACAAAAATTGAATATTAAAAAATAATACTATATTAGATTATATATTTTCATTTAATATATATTTACACATGTTTTACGAATGGAATATAGAAAAAACTATTTTAAATTTCAGATGACTCGGTTGCTCATGATATTTGTAAAATGCGAATGCGTATGGATGACTTCACTTTGATAAAAGTGATAGGTCGTGGGGCATTTGGAGAAGTTCAGTTGGTACGACATAAATCTACGCAAAAAGTGTATGCTATGAAATTACTCAGCAAATTTGAAATGGTAAGGAATATAAATAAACACATGTATAGTATATTATATCCTTTTTCTTATTTTTGTATTTGTTATAGATTAAGCGTTCGGATTCAGCCTTCTTTTGGGAAGAACGTGATATAATGGCACATGCGAATTCCCAATGGATAGTTCAACTTCATTTCGCATTTCAAGATCAAAAATATCTTTATATGGTGATGGACTATATGCCGGGTGGTGATTTAGTAAACTTAATGTCGAACTATGAAGTGCCAGAAAAGTGGGCAAAATTTTATTGTGCAGAAGTGGTGCTTGCATTAGATGCGATACATCTAATGGGATTTGTTCATCGAGATGTTAAACCAGATAATATGTTGCTTGATAAACATGGTCATTTAAAACTTGCAGACTTTGGTACTTGTATGAGAATGGATGCTGTATGTATATCTTTGTTAATCTCTGTTAAACTTACAAAGTGTCATACGAATTTCTAGAAATATTATTATACTTTATCTTTTAGGATGGACTTGTTAGATCTGATACTGCGGTTGGTACACCTGATTATATATCACCTGAGGTACTTCAGTCTCAAGGTGGCGAAGGTGTATATGGAAGAGAGTGTGATTGGTGGTCAGTTGGTGTGTTTTTGTATGAAATGCTTGTTGGCGATACTCCTTTTTATGCTGATTCATTAGTTGGAACATATTCGAAAATTATGGATCATAGAAACTCACTACACTTTCCTCAAGAAGTAGATATTTCCCATTCCGCCAAGAATTTAATATGTGGTTTTCTTACGGATAGAACAGAACGCTTAGGAAGAAATGGTGTAGATGAAATAAAAAGTCATCCCTTCTTTAAAAATGACCAATGGACTTTTGAAAATTTACGAGAATGTGTCCCACCAGTTGTACCTGAACTTTCTGGTGACGATGATACTAGTAACTTTGATGATGTTGACAAAGAAGATGGACCAGAAGAAAGTTTTCCAGTGCCAAAAGCATTTTCTGGAAACCATCTACCTTTTATTGGTTTTACATATTCAGGAGATTATCAGTTAATGGCTTCTAGTGGAAAAGAATCAGTAGACGGATTAGAAAATCATATCAATAATGGTACAAGTGATGATATTAAAATTTCTCAATTGGAAAATTTATTGGATCGGGAGAAAAGGCAAGTAGAATCTTTGGAATCAAGACAAAAAGCTTTGACAATGCAATTAGAAGCTATGACACGTCGGGAAACTGAATTGCGCGAAGAAATAGGAAGAGCCGATAAGGAACTGACTTTACTACGACATAATTATAAAGAAGCACAACGTAGAGTAGAACATGAAACAGAATCACGTAGAAAAGCAGAGTCATTATTTGTAGAGTTGAAAAAGAAATTTGATGAAGAGCAGACAAAAAGAGCACGTGATGCGAGCAATTCACAACAAACTTCCGAACGCGTTGCAACTTTGGAAAAACAAATTAAAGAAATGCAATCAAAATTGGAAAGGGAAACAGAAACAGTATCAAGGTTACGAAAACAAGCTACCGAAATTACTGTAGCGCGACAAGCTTCAGAACAAATGGCAAATGAGTTACAAGTGGCAAGGGCACAGTTGCAGGCACAACGAGATAATTTACAACAAGAAGTTGCTACGTTACAAGTAAGCATTTTAGATAAATTGTTACGGTTATTAATAACTTTCGGTGATTAAATTATATCTCACATTCTCTCTCCTTCTCTCTTTCTTTCTGTACATTTGTATGTTATAGGGACAGTTATCAAAAGAGCGTAGTTCCCGATCGCAAGCTTCATCTTTAACTGCAGAATTAGAAAGCCGTCTGGCTACTCTTCATCTTGAACTTGAACATAGTCGAGAAAAAGAGGAAAAAGCAATCTCAGATAATAGACAACTAACGGAAAGAATTTCAGCGCTAGAAAAAGAAGCTGCCAGCTTAACTCTCGAGTTAAAAGCAGCACAAGCTAGATACAATCAAGAAGTCGTAGCTCATCAAGAAACAGAACGTTCTCGTATATTATCTAAAGAAGAAGCTAATTTGGAAGTTGTCAAAGGTAATATTTGGTTGTAAATGTAAGATTTTGTGACGCTGATTTTGACAAGACATACATTTTTATTCTGATATGCATAACAGGGCGAAAGAATAAAATATTTGAAGGTAATATGCATTAATCCTTATAGATTCAAAATTATAAATCAAACAAATACTTCGGACACTTATTATATAACGAAGCATATAATATATTTCATGTGAACAGTGTTAAATATTTTAAATTATACATGTTTCAAATCTCTCATTTTTGAAAGTCACGTTATATAGTTCTATTTGATTATTAATTTAACTGTATTTTAAATTCGTTTTATTACTAATTGTAATGTTTTAAATTTTCTGCTGCCTCTACCTAATGGTGTTTCTTTTTGTGTATGTATATTGCGATTAAAATTTATAATATTTATATAATTTTATAAACTAAAATTGTTTTCATAATTTAATATAATCCAACAGGATTACAAGCTAAACTAAATGAGGAAAAAAGTGGAAGACAACGTGCTGAATTACTTGCACAAGAGAAAGAACGACAAACTTCTATGCTTTCTGTGGATTATCGTCAGATACAACAACGATTACAAAAGCTGGAGGGTGAGCATAGGCAAGAAGTGGAAAAGGTAAAAGTATTACAGGGTCAGGTTGAACAAGAACAACAGAAAAGAAATGTTCTGCAAACTGATTTGGCGCAACAGTCATCTGAAGCAGGACGATTACGTGCTAGAGAACAACAATTAGTAGGCGAAGTTGCTCAATTAAGAGAAGCAAAGCGACAGATAGAAGAAGAATTACATCACTTAAAAGCTCAAAGAAATGTGGACCAGTTACAGACAAAGGAATTACAAGAACAATTAGAAGCGGAAGCTTATTTCTCGGTGAAGTTTTGTTTCATATTATTACTTTCAAAAAAGTTATTATTTTTCTTAGTCTTAATTGTAATGAATTTTATTTCCTCCTGATAGACTCTTTATAAAACTCAGACACAAGAACTTCGCGAAGAACTTGATGAAAAAATACGATTACAACAAGAATTAGAAGAAGAACGCAGTTCTTTAGTGCATCAGTTACAATTATCATTAGCTAGAGGAGATAGTGAGGCTTTGGCAAGATCAATAGCTGAGGAAACTGTGGCAGATCTTGAGAAGGAACGAACAATGAAAGAATTAGAATACAAAGATGGAGTAGCTAAGCATCATCAAGAATTGAATTCTAAAGAGCAGGTTATAAATCGTCTTAAAGATAGTGAAAGCGAACTTAAGAAGAGCGTTGATCAATACTTTAAAGAAAAGGATGATTTAAGTAAACAGCTTAAAGAATTACAACATCAACTTTCGAAAGCACAATTTAACGCTGAAGAAATAGAAAAACTAGGTAGTAAATTAAAAACTGAACAACTATTGAAGCAACAAGCTGTTAATAAATTAGCAGAGATCATGAATAGGAAGGACTTGTCTTCAAGTGGTAAAACAAAGAATAAAGCATCTGCAGCAGATTTAAGAAAGAAGGAGAAAGATTGTAGACGTTTGCAACAGGAGCTCACTCAAGAAAGGGAGAAGTATGGACAGTTGGCAGCTAAATGGCAAAAGGATTTACAAGACTTACAGGTCAGCAAAATCCAATATTAATTTTTATAAAAAAAACTCATATACCTATCTGACACGAATATATGTTTTCAGGCACAATTGGTAGAAGAAAATCAAGCGAAATTGAGATTACAAATGGAACTTGATTCGAAGGATTCAGAAATAGAAACTTTACAAATGAGGATCGCGTCACTGAATTCAGAAACTGCGAGTGTTTCATCTGTTGAAAATGACGGAGAAGATTCTGTTTTATCGGAACATGGTACCATGAGGTTGGAGGGCTGGTTAAATGTGCCAAATAAACAAAATATTAAAAGGCACGGGTGGAAGAAGCAATACGTTGTTGTCTCCTCGAAAAAAATAATATTTTATAACAGTGAAAATGATAAGCTAAACGCGGATCCAATTTTAATATTGGATCTAAATAAAGTCTTCCACGTTAGATCCGTTACTCAGGGTGATGTCATCCGAGCCGATGCCAAAGATATTCCGAGAATTTTTCAGGTGAACAAATCTCTCAGTAACAAAATTTTTATTTATTTATCATACAGTTTAACTTTATTCATATTCTATTTAATACAGTTGTTATACGCTGGTGAAGGCGAGGCAAGGCGTCCTGGTGACGAAGGAAACACATTGCCTGGAGTGGAATTGCCACAACTTACAGATAAACCAGGCACACAGTCGTTAAAAGGCCATGAATTCGTTTCTATATCGTATCATATGCCGACAACTTGTGAGGTATGCTCTAAGCAGTTGTGGCATATGTTCCGACCACCACCGGCTCTCGAGTGTCGAAGTACGTAGAAAAAGATAATATTCATTTACTATTTATTTGTAATTCGTGATTTGTTGATCCTTAAATACAGACAATATTTCAAGTTATATTGAAATTATATCGAATTGATATATTTTTTTCAGGGTGTCGTATAAAAGTGCATAAGGAGCATTTGGATAAGAAGGAAGATGCCATAGCGCCATGTAAATTGCACTATGACCCAAATAGCGCCCGCGAATTATTAATTCTAGCTGGTAGTCCAGATGAGCAGAAATACTGGGTCGCAAGATTGTCTAGACGTGTACAAAAATGTGGCTATAAAGCGAATTCTCACGTCGATGGCACTGGCCAACGTGTCTCGCCAAGGTAGCGTAGCTGTGCGACTCAGCGTAACCGGAGACTAAGTAGCTCTCTTGTATTGTGGCATCGCATGATTGGGTGTAGCGAGGTTAGAGTCGTTTGATTTTTCTTGCACTCCCATTTTCCAGCAGAGGTCCATACTTTTATTAAGACTTATACAACACAATAATGATGCTGATATTTGGTGTTCAGAATAGGTGTACACATATCGAATTCAGGTTGGAATTTTGAAAGATTTTTACTGTATATATAAGATTGCTTGAGTACCTGAAAGAGACACTAAACCGTGCGATGTTTCAAATTCTGTAAGAGCAGAGGTAGAGTATAAACAAACTACAGTGACTAAAGAAACGAAAAAGAATTAGTGAATGCATTTGCGAAGGAAAGATTCTACTTTAATGCAGTGTTTTCATTATAGTGAAATATTGAGTCTTGACTTAAAACTTGTGTCTCAGAAACAAAATTACAAATTATTGCATAACAGTACAATCAGTTGTATTATACATTTACATATTCTCAGAAATGATTAAAGTTAGAAACATTCCAGTAATTTTTTGTACATGGAAGTTTTCGAAACCTGAATCGATATAAATCGATTAAATCAATCCCAATCGAATTGAGTTACTATCCTTTTAACTTTCAAATCTAATTAGAACCGATTTTAAATAATCCTATTATTTTTCACGTCTAACCGAATCGGATCAACTAAATTGATAAGTACTGAATCTGGTTCTTTTTTAAATAAAACAATTTGAATGAGCGTTTAAAGTTAATATATGCAACTGAAAGGGAATGTTAAAATAACAATTATAAAGCAATAGATTATGTTGTGTTTTACTTCTCTTCTTATGAACTGTGAATATTGTATATGATGAAATATTTTTAAGTAGTAAATATGTTTAATCTTAATTATATTCTGCTTACAAAAATGAAAGGTAGAACAACAAACCATTATTAATTGTGTTCAATTTTTTGTATTCGTATTTCTCCAAGCGGTAATATGTTATAATATTATTTTCGTTAAGCATGCATGAACGTATTGCACGATTAATTTAAGAAATTTAAAATTTAAATTTTATTTTTCAATTCAAATTACATACATGTATATTATCTGGTAGTTTCAATTATGATTTGTTTTTATACTATTTCTATATATTTTTTTCCATCAAAAGATTGTTACTAGAGCAGCCTAAAAAATGTTTTGGAACAATAAACAAATTGTTTTAACGCCAGGAACTAATTTCTCGTGGATAAATAATCTGTTCCTTCGGATTTATTTATTCTTAACATGATTTTCAAGTATGATATGTTGTGGTTTCAATAATATTATGGTTTTTTTAATTTCTTTATTTACTAAACCAATGAAATTGGTAATAAATTTCGAGTTGCAAGTAGTTATGAATGTTGCATTTTATAATGTATCACAGTAATTTAATGTGCATAGTTGTTCCTGATCCTCGTAGTTGTGCAGGAGTGTGAACGGATTCCCAAATGTTTGTTATATTCAACAAATGCTTTTTTTCAAATTGGAACTCTCACATCTATTTCTACATTCTTCATAGATAAAAACCGCTTTTGAAGCTTCTCTTGTTGCATAAGCATATAAAGGGTATTTCTGAACTACAAATAAAAGCTGAAACCATGAAAATGGTTTGCTAAGGAAAGTTTTAGCAAACATGAGTCAGTAAACTAACAGTTTTTCAAATAATTTGTTTCTTTTGTATACGTTAACCAGTGTCTTATTATGATCTGTCTTCCGATTCTTTTATCGATATTATTTATTATTTGTAGCAAGTTCTATCAAGTGGATAAGTTTTCATGCATTGTTCAGAAGTACCTTGTATTATGTTTTGATGTTGCTCTTGAATCAAATGAGCCTGCCCAATGACTCCACAGCCGCTCGATCCTTATCGATTTTGATTTCTATTTTTCAGAGAGTCCACCAGATCTACTTTGAAGCCATATTTATCGGTGCAACAACGATCCGCGACGCTGCCAGCAAATGCTAGTATGGGCAAGTGACCATAACTGGCATACATGATACTCGATTGAAATTCGTTGCTTCAACGTCCTTCCTATTCATCAGTCGAGCGAATGAACTCGATTAGTCGTTTGCGCGCATTATTGTTAACGGGATTCAAGTCCATTAACATTTTACCGGGCCTCGTGACGCTATCAGAACTCGATTTTCGTGTATCTAAAAAGCATCCAGTCGGATTTGTGAACCAAGCGAAATCGGTCGGTGATATTATCTCCCGCATGAATTATTATCTGCAGCTATCTCGTTAAACGAACAGGAAGAGCATCACCTAAATGTGCAAGGTATTCGCGTTAGTGATACAGTAAATTAGTCACAAACTACATAAGAGAAAGGGAGTAGAATAGGAAAACGATTAATCACAAAAAACTACTCTAATATACACCGGGAGAAAATGAAAGTATTTAAACACCGGTGTCCACTGTTTTCAGTTACCAGTACTGTTTTACAATGAAGTTAAATATTATTCGCATTGGATTATATTTCAATACGAAGCTACATTCTTATAGAATTATATAATTCGATGTAAATAAGGTTTAATTCAGTATCATATTGATAACAATATTACTTATTGAAAGCAAGATTCAGCGGTGCTTAGGTACTCTTTGTCACGCGTTGCAAATCAATTTTGGAAACTAACAGTATAATGTCCAGAGGATTGAACTGAATCACTTAATTTTTCATATAAAAGAAATGAAAAATATCAATCGATTCTTTTTTTTTTTATTTATTGCTTGCCATTTGCTTGATAGTACATGACCGCGTTTAATCTAATAAAGAGGGACTTAACGAAATGGAACTCGCATTTGGAAGGAAGTAAGAGCTATCTTAGCAAACGGAAGTTGTTACCGTGCGTCATTGATAATAACGTTTACAAGAGGACATACAGGTGGTCTCGGGTTCTGCGCGTAATTATACTCAATAATCAGTGCTGTAGTCTCAGGATCACCGAGTCGTTTTATAAAAGTTTTTCACAGACCGAGAGAGAACGGATCGAGTTTTTATAGTGATTCTTTTTTCTCGTAGACGCTTAAATATGATTTCCCCTTGTATATACATTCTGAGTAACTGTTATCGGTCGATAGCGGCTCGTTCGTTAGTTTCGGGACGAATGCGTTGAAAAGGCATCGAGATGTTCTTTAACCCTTTGGATGTTCGGGTGGTTACACCGCGTGCGGTGGACGCCGATCGGAAAATTCACGAACACGTCCGGGAGACATGTTCACGGGATTTCATCACACGGCATTTACCAGCATTCGAGTCTTCGGTGGTTAGCATCGAAAGGGTTACATGACATAAGACGTTCGTGCGACATAGCTTACTACATTCACGTTCGGAAAACACGTAATATTGTACATTCACCACGGCAGATTGGAAGTATTATTACTTTTATACGTCTCGAGATTAGAATATTTTAAGTACCGTTAGGTAAGATTGGAATTGTCTTGTGTGTAGACAGATGCTTGCTTGCCCAGTTAACTAGTGCGGCTGCCAAAGTTTCAGTTTTAGAATGAGAGACGTGGGTCGGACGTCGTTAGCGCCCCGATCGGCATCGATGTAGAAACAATTGAACACTGAAAGTATTTTTAATCGCAAATTTATCGATGTAAATTAGATCGGACGTATTCATCGAACTTCGAAATTTGTGGAAGCCTCGATCGTTTCATGGCTATTTTAGGAATAATTCGAATGAACTAGATTTTGTCCATACCACGGATCGCCAAACCGTTCCACGCAACTGTTAGAAATCGGCTCATTCGTCAGTGTAATTAGAATCTTAACAGTGTTTTCTAATTCTATTGAAAAAAGAGCTGCGACTCATTCCACTTGCGTGGGTAATTTTGTACATACATACCCTTTTCGATTTTTCTGTTTCCCTTTTTTCTTTTTCCACAAAACTTCAAGTTTAACGTCGTCCAATGATTTTCATAACGTTCGAACGTTCGATGGATATTTTGTACATTGTAAATTCTCGTCCCTATTGCCATCGCAGAACGTAGACGCGGTTAAATGAGAGAAGGACAAAATGTCGTGGAACCTATAAACGACAGTGAACGCTAAGGAACAGCGCCGCGAACGAGCTTGATTGTATAGTAGAGATAATATTTACAGTTGTAACTTAAGAATTTTTAATACGATGTACGATATTCGCTATTACCTTGGAACGAAGAGCATAATTGAGAAGCTTAGGAAGTTACGTTGAACGGTGCCGAGTGAGATTAGCGAGCGAGAGGCATCGAGTGAATAAAAAACAACAAAATGGAAACGAGTAAAAAAAAAGGAAGCGAAATTATAACGAACATAGAGAATGTATTATTAATCGTTATCGCCGCTTGTGTTCTTATTGTGGTACCTCAGCAACGTCTTGCTTCGGAACAAGCTGAAAATGAAAAACGGACTCTTCCTTCGTCGCTTGTTAACGTCTGCATCCTTCTCGTTAGTAGCTGCGTATTCACGCGTGAGACTCTTTTAAATGGTGCTCCCTCCCCTTGTCCTCAACCGATCCACACCTGTCCTTTCTCCTTTCTTTCTCCAGAAAACGAAGAAGCTTCCGGAACTTGGAAGGAAGCTCGGTACCCGTAACGTCATTCATTGGATTGAACAATAAGCGGCGAGAGCTAAAATCGATCGTAGTGAGAGAAAAAAAGAAGAAAAAAAGAAATAAGAACACCATTTTCCGACTACTGCCCCGTGCCTTCTTTCTCGTTTTAGCCATCCCCCGTTTGGATTTTTCCGGCGGCTGGGGGTGCTGGAAAGCAAATTTTTGCCAATTGCGAGATAATGAAAGAGATGGAAGCAAGAATAAGCGGAAGAACTTGTTAGAGCATATTTTATTATTGTTTAGTTATTTACAATCTGTATATTATTAATTAATATTACGATTAAAGTATTTTGTAGATAATTAACGCGAGTCTAGACGTTTCCACCATCGCCGAATATGAATTATCATTTCAATGATAGCCCGTCGGACATTATAGATTCATTGTGATCTCTTGTTATCCGGCGACCTCCCTCGCTCCCGAACGGGGCACGATCGAAATTTTATGATCTTTATATATTTATAGTATTAACGGTAAGACAATACACTCGACTGCCATTTCTCTCTTTCTTTTTCTTCTCTCTTTTCAGCGTGCTGCGTGTGGTGTGCGCGTGTGTGCGTGTGTGTATGTTCGTTCGTGCATGTGTGTTGTGTATCAATTTTGTAGTTTCTTTCCTCCTTCGTTCCGGGTTTTTTTTGTAATTGATTTATGTAGTACAAAATAATACTCCATATAATATACAGTTCTTTTTTTTTGTATTGTAATCTAACATTTTAGTTCGTCGTTCAAGTTCCGAGACAAAACAATTTGCAATCGAATTGTTTCAGTCTTTCATTTCGTCGAAGAGCAAACAATCTATCAATTGATTGATTCGTTTGCGGATTTATGAGCACGTCCTCATTGTAGACGTTCGAACGTATTTCGATAATCGATATTGTGACGAACTTATCTTAACATTTAGCGTTTTATGCAAAACATTTTTTTTTGTTCATTTTCGTGGAAAGCTTTTGTCATTTATTAAGAAGGCTCAAGAAGGCTTAGAATGTGCTTCTAGTTAATTAGCGGTGGCTGCTCATTTATAATGCATTGACGAGTCGAGGTGATGTTTGGAATTAATGAAAGGGCCCTCTTTGCATATCCGCTATGTGTCGACGACCTTTAAATTATTTCCTGAGATAGACGACTTAATCAGTTCTCTCTACTCCCTCAGAAATAATTCTGAGATAACCGAACAAAGTGTATTATAGTTTCGCTTCTGTTTTTTGTAAGTATACGAAAATATTTAACCGTTTGAGTCTTCTTAAGTGTTTAAAGATTGTGTTGCTCTTCATACAAATTCGGTTTTAAATTTCGATTCAAAATTTGGTTGTAAATTTTTGCTTGCATCTGGGTAACAAATAATAAATCTGTTTGGACTGCTTCCGTTTGTGACAAATTTACCTTTTGGTTTGAATTTTATCTACAATGAATAATCATTAATAGTTCAGCATTCGTACATGGTATTGTTACAGAAATCTCGGTAATTTACGAACGAGCATGAAAATTGATAATATAAAATTTGTCGATCGGTAATAGTATGTACTTTTTATTATGTTTTAGAAAAAAATAACTAATATATCTCACGTTTGGTGAGCATGGTAAATAGGTCTAAATAGAGTAAATGATTTTATGCGGGTGAGTAATCTTGGGTTCTTTTAGGAGATTGAACGTTCTGCCGTTTATTTGTCATTTTTCGCTTATAACTTTGTAACTATCTCAATGGAGAGATTCACGTAAAAGGTAGCACAAACATGAAATTCTGGGACTTCAAAATTCGTTACTCGTATATATGTTACTCGCAATATGTATGTATGTATATCCTGCAATCGTTTTTGTATCTGACAGGTCCTTAAGTATGATGAATACATGAAAATCAGTACGTGAATATTTTTATGCAAAACTCGAGCAATCCATTTCAAATACACGAATATATTTATATATAATATATACTTTTGATTACATTCGCTAAGTCTATATTGTTTTAACGGGCGGTCGATAAAGGAATTTTAATTCAAATCGTATAATATCAGTCGGTTTCTCCTATTCGATTACATTTTTTTAATGGCGAGTTTGTAGACTAATCGTCCTCTTTTCCTCACGTCTTCAATCGTTTCCGCGTTTGATATCTGGATATGTAATTTGTTCTTCGTTCTCTTCCGTCGTTACGATTCACATTGAATGGCTGAATAAAAATCGTTTTTTTGAAAGCGACCTCTTTCTCGTAAACGAGTAAATAGACGAAGAAAATGTAAATAACCTTACAAACTATAGCAACGAATTATTCTTTAAATAAGTACACGAACGAAGTTAAATAATTAATGCTAAAAGATATTAGTAGAGTATTTAAATAAGACGTTGATAATTCTCGTTAGTTTATGTTATATAAAAAGGAATGTAGTCGTTTCTTTGGTGATGCTATGTTAGCGGATATTATTACAAATTACAAACAAGCTTTATACTTATTAACGGTAATAAAAATATATATATATATACACACGGAACGATGGAAACTTTACATCACACTATGCTGCTCAAAATATTCGATCTTACTTTTCCACATGCGTTATTTTATTTTACCTGTTGATTTTTCATTTCGAGTATGTTGTACAAAATAAAGTTGAATTCGAAATCGTGGCTCTCCGAGTTATCGGTTATGCACATATTCAAGGGATTTGCTAATCCCTGTTTAAACATATATTGAAATCTGTTAAGTGATAGAATAACATTATCCTGTTATAGTTTGTCGAGACTTTTACAGAAAATTACATGCAATTAATTTACGTGTATGTACAAACGATTAAACTCGCATTTCTTGTACAATAATCGGCGTAGTAGCGCATCTTATACTTTCTCTTAAGGTAATTAACTTCTAATTGTAAGTAATAAATGCGAATGTGAAATCTCTTTTAACGACGAATTGATCGAAAGAAATTGTACTATGAAACCAAACTTCTCAACGTCTCGTAAAGTTGTGTACGTAGTGCCATCGCTTTCTCGTTTTTTCATACACCGCATCGGTGACCTTAAATCCTTGAAGTTTGCGCCTGTGGCAATGAACAATTTTCGATTAGCATCACATGCATAGCTTTCGCTTATGAAATTATGCACGCGCTACTAACAATTCATTTAGCTGAACGTAACGAAATAAATAAATCGCGAGATGGTTAATAGCTATTTACGAATGTAACGCGATTTATTTCTCGTGACACAAAAGTCAGTTTTTTAACGCATGATATCGTTCGAGGAGCAACGATCCCGTCATCACGCACGATAATGTTATCAAAGATACAAAGTAAAAATATAAAGTTCCTACAAATCAAACCACTGTTTTCCGAATGTTATGATTTTGATCAAATATTATATACTATTGTCAATGCTATTAAAATTACGCGATCGTTATATAAAGTGTTCAATAATAAATGCAACAAAACTTGAAAGATGATTTTTCATGGGAACAGAAGTCACAAAATCAAGAGCAAAAAGTGTTTCGTTTTCGAAGTCTTTCTTTTATATTTATGTTTAGCTTCATGCGTGCGACTATCAGTAGGTCGTCATACTTCAGAGAAAGTAATCGTTGACAATTTGTAAACGAAATCCGAATAACAAACTTTTTACTCTTGTTTTTGGTCTTATATGTACATAGATAATCATTTTTTGAATTTTCTTTGAACTATTATCGAATACATTACACGAATCAAGTAAAAGTAATGAAATCATAAAAAGCACGTAAAGATTTGTCATGTTTAATCGTCATTATAGAACATCGGCATATAACCGTAGATCGTTTGGGTACCGGCATTGACGTTCTTCCATCACGATCCTCGTCTAATGAATTACAAGACGGGAATGGGTTGATCTGCCGGTGAATCAACTCGCCACCTGCTGTGTCAGTTGGTTTCGGATTGGAAGACGCCGAAAGAGAAACGTCTTCGACTAGGGAGAACAAAGAACCCGTTTTTCATTGGCGACGGAGAAAACCCGTGCATCAGACTCGCTGATGGAGCCACGGCGTCCGCTTATTTACAACATAGAGAAGAGATCTGCCTACCGTTTAACGCTATCATATAAAGGCGATACACTCGGGAAACACATGCATGCATGGCCGCAAGATATATGTGACCGGAGCGGAGGGAGATCGGACACATAGAATGCTCTTACAATGCTTGGACAGATACCGAATCTGGTTTATCGTATGTTATATAATCGTGCCAATGAAAAAAAGTCTCAGAATGTTGAATCGAGAAATATCTTCTGTTTCAAGCGATCAATTTTTAAGCACACTATGATGAATAAAAGTAGCAACACGAATTTCTTTGTAAAATGTTGTGTATGTTTATAAAACACGTAACTTTTTTATCTAGTTGTTGCGTAAACTAGGATTTTAGAGTCTGACATTGAAATAAATCATTGTTTATTATCGTTATGTAGCTGTACTTTTAACTTCTGAAACATGGTTGATTTAAAAAATGCAGTTGGAAGGAAAGGATTACAAATATTAAATGTTGAGGTCATTTAAATGAACTGACATAAAGTGGCAAGCATGTTAGTATTTATACATTACTGAGAACAGTACTTTGTACATTTCTTACTATTTATTTTTACTGCACAGCAGATTAACAATAGTAAACCATGATATATTTAAAGTTACAAATTTCAGACTCGGAAGTTGCACTTCTTGCTTAAGTTTTTAAGCTTATCTTGCTTAAATTTTCAGGTTCATCATTGCGCGTACGGAAGAAAGTAGATGCAAATCGTCTCTGCCAGCCTCAGCCTCTAATCAGGAAATAAAAAAAGGAGACTAGAATAATTATAGGTACTAAACTAACACCTTTCTCTCTATGATCCTTCGTTTTCCGAAGAAAATATCTCATTTAATGATTATTTTTCGTTAGCACGATTACCTAAGAGATTGTTGAAGATCGACCAAGTATTCTAGGATCATCCTTACGAACAATTCGGACGAACGGACTCGCCTTGATCGAGGATCTCTGGGGAAAGGGAACTTGCCTCGTTGCTACTTGTCCGGCTATGTATTATATGCACGTACGTATATTCTACTTTCAATTGATAACGACGAAGCTGTAAAAACTTTGGAAACTCTGGAAAATGCCTTATTTCCGCTCGGACCGGTGTCAGAGAAAGGAAATAGGGCTCTGCGACGATCGTGTCATCCGCGTTACGTATATCTCTTGCCAGACCACCGGCGAGGAGAACGGAAAAACGAGATTTGTGTTCCACTCCGCGCGAAAAGAAATTGCTACTTTTTTCTCTTTTGGAAAATTTGCGTTCTTTTATACTCGGAATTGAATTCATCAAATGCCGCTTTCTTTTTTTCTTTTTGCTTTCTGCCATCGCATTTCGGAGCGAGAGCCAGCGACATTGACACCGACGCGTCGTTCACGTCGAGAACCGGCTTCAGTTGCCTGAATCTGCGGTCCCCGAATTCTCGCGTCTTCAAAGAGATCTATATTCTACGCATCGCCTCTTCTTGGTGCTGTCCTTCGTTCTGCTCGCTTAGATTCCGACGAGACCACGCAGTCTCGTGGCCACGCATTATTTCCTGACCAGGGAGACTAGACTGCGGTGCGTCAGCTTCGGCTTCAACGACATCTTGGTCTGCGCGGTCGCGGTTTGCTGGTGACTTCTGTTCGCCATTTGCTGTTCCCTCGCATTCTGCTTCTTCTTCAAGGCCTCCTGCTTGGTGCCTCTGTGCATGCGAACGCAGCAGAAGCTGTTTATTAGCGCGGCCAGGCCAGAAAATACAACGTTCGTCATAATTTCCACGGAGGTTGTTAGTTTTTGTTAAGAGGAGACAGCTATGAGGCATCTGGCGGGTGCTATAGAGCGTTAGCGACTACCGTAAGATTCAATTTCCGTCGATCCCATAGACATAGAAATGTAGGAACGGAAGGTACGGTTTGCTGATGTGACCGCTGTTTGTTAATTATTTGTTACTCATTAGTTTGATTACTTTGATCATGTATTATGAATAGCGTGTCCTTGCGCAAAGTAAAGATTTTTCGAAGTAATTTAATGGTCAAGTAGAAACTGATTGCTTCGCTTAAGAATTTTAATAAATTGAAAATAAAGTAACAGCATTCTTAACTTCGTATGAACATTTATCTACTGTATATTATATGCACTTTGTTCATTAAGTGTAATTCAGTTCGAATGATTTTATTGAAAATTGATTGTTTTTTTACTGAAAAAAGTGAATACCCTTAACAACGAATTACATGAGTATTAATTTGTTCAGTTTTTTATAATTAAAGGTACAAAGTATGCGTCGTTAAGCAAACAATCAAATGTAGACGTCAATATTGCACGCTGTATCTTTAAACAACGGTCAGTTCTTCCATTCAAGGTAAGTTTATATTCATCTTTATATTCCTACTCCTATGTTCATGGGCAACTGTGAATATGATTGTCATGTCCTAACTTGAAGCGAAGTCTATATGAGTAAATAGCAATAAGCAAAAGTGCAAGAACATAGTTTGTATCGTTTAGATCTGAATTAACTGCAAAAATATGATTAGTAGAATAGAAGTTGATTTCTGAAATTCCACTTTTATTTAAAAATGATGTTTCTTTCAATTATTTTAGATAAAAGCCGAACCGTTTAAGTGTTCACAATTTTTTTCAATCAGAATTTTTTAACTTATTTTTTTTTAAATATATATTATAATCTTATATACATATATTTGTATATATATAAGATTTTCACGTGGCACATTTTATATTCTGTAATTACAAATTTCAATAAAATTTCCAGGTAAACTTTGTAATTTAAAATCAATATAATTTTAGTTACTCTCATTACTTTTAATTATTGACTCAACATATTTAATATGCGAATCGTTTCCCAGTTGAATTTACCAAACTGCGCAAGACATAGTCATAAACGTTAGTATTTTTGAGACAGCATTCGTGTGAAGTTGACATGTAAGGAACCAAGAGTTTCAAACAACAGAAAACAGTGTGATTGTGCAGGCTCGGAAAAACGTCGACTTTATCTTAAGAGTTCTCGTTCTACTTTGCATTCAGAAAAATGGGCCATGCGTCTTTTCACTAACATTCTCCTTCTTTTCTGTATCCTTAATTGCGTAGAAAGACCTACTTCGTTCTAACGTGGAGAAGAAGAGAAGGGAGTACGTCACGAATAGTTCAGTTTTAATGAAGTGAAACTTACAGGTATCGGGTGAGATCCTCTATATCAACGAGCATCGAATCTTGTTCCATGTGCAGATCGTCTCGTCTCAGCAATCCCTCGACTAGGGCCTCATTCAAAGCCGCAATTCTAGCGTGCAGGTCGTTTGCCACCACTTGCAGCTGCGCGACATTTAGTTCTGTCAGAAGTACCCGAGACAGCCTCCGTCTGTCCTCGCCCAATTGAACGCCGACCTGAGAGTGGTAATAGAAAATTCATTTACACCGAAAGAACGTGGTTGAAATATCAAATTTTTCAGCTTTCACTTTTCATTTCTTTACTATATCTTTAATTGTATCTTCTGTATAATAAAAAACAAAAAAGCACAAATTTTTAAAATATAGTATCATTCAAATGTAACAGTACTAAGTTCATTTTTGTTGCTGAATAGGGTAACACCATAAAGAAATGAAGTAATCAATTATTTAACTCAAGAGATTCTTGAGTCCCAATAACCATGAATTAATTAGTTATACTATCTCGATTATATCAATATACTACTACTATTCATCAAAATATTACAGATCGCTCTTTTGCGCTTTCTTTTATTAATTTTACCCTATGAAAAGAATACATTGTGACGAGTGAAAGCTTTGTTGAGTCCTGCGGGGTGCGACAAACATTACAAATAAGGTATGCGACCCGTAATTATAAACTCGCTTCCACGACGTAAAATAAAAGAGAGGCATTATTAAAAAGTATAATTATTTTACCCACTTTTTCAAGGCTGGATCGCACCATCTCCGTGATGGGACTTTGTTTCAGCCTTTGTCTCTCGACCTCCATCTGCATGTGCGCCATTTCCTTGGCCTGTGCTAGAGCCATTCTCGCCTCGGTCTGTAACCTTGCTTGCCTGGCGAAGAAATCAGCCTCATCAATGGGAGCTGAATTCGAACCCGTGTCGAGCCTCAATGGAGGAAGACTGAGTACTTGAGGTCTAACTGGCATTTGTTGTTTGTGTTGTTGTTGTTGTTTTGAGTTCAGGGAGGTCGGCGTGGTTCCAGGTGAGGAATCGTTCTCCGAGCATGGCGATTCCGTATCGGAAGCAGTGTCGTTCATGAAGCAGATCTGTAGGTTCATGCCTGTGGAAAGATGGAGCCTTTATCAAAATTTCTTCTCGCTGTATAAATTTGTTGGATGTCTTTGCTTCGTTCAATTTCAATAAACGAAAATTTGATTACACTAACGTTCGCTAGAGCTTTCTAATAAGCTGGAACTGAGGTACACTGATCACCTACAGTATTAAGAAATTGAGAACTTGCCTAGACTCTACGTTTTGAGAGGACAGTACGTTATACGTATTTACGGGTTATGCAAGCATGCAAAGAAGAATAAAATAAAGAATCTTTGATGAAGGTATATTCAATGTTTTACCTTCATCCTTTGAAAACCTTCAATGGAAGAAATAAATTTCTGTTCAATTCCAGTTATTATAAGATAGTTTGGAACTATCTAAATTTTTATCAACATTTGGATACTGATTATAACTTATTACAAGTGAATACCTCTTATTTTATTAATGTAATGATTTTTGATGTACCAGAATATTGAATGCGAAAGATATGGAATTTTATCATTCTGTTTTGTGAATTAATCTATACAAATCTGAATCTGCATAAATGTTTGATATTTAATAATATAATTTTGATAATGGACTACCTTTTTTGAAATTTTTCTTGGAAAACCCTATCGGCTATTAAAATTTGTAAGAGATTAAAAATAAAAGGGTAATTTTATTTTGAAAATAATGAAAATAATTATTGTAACTTAATGCACATTCGATTAACTGGATTAATTCAATTTAAATGTATAAGGATATTAAAATATACAAATATATAAACATATACAAAATTCATTCAGGAATGGTCAATCTACTAATTTGTAAAGTACAGAAATTCTACATTAAAAAAACCAAAGTAGTTACTAAAAAATATATTGCAACTTCGTTTTAATTTCACATACTCAAATATTATAAACAGACACCAAACAATTTAAAATACATACAACATTTGTAATATTTTTAAATTTATTTCACATTATCATTTTAATTAAGTAATGTATCTACATGAACTCTAATGTTTCCACTGCAAACACTTTAGCGTATTATAAAAATTCTATTTCACATTTCTTCACCAGTTTACACAAATTTTTCGTAATGTCTCTTTTTCCCAACATAAACCACTTTCTAAATTAAGAACAGCTTATTATATTAAAAGCACATATAATTTTGTCAGAAATATTTCTCGTTGGCATATCACTTTAAAAATTGATTTTTTAATTATTTCACAGTCAACATTATCACTTGTATTATGAATGTGTTAATTAGCAATTTTTTCGGTTCAATTCATGATGAAAAAACCTTAGAAAAAATGTGAAGAAACATTTTTAATCCATTTCACAGACAATATTATCACTTGTATTATCAATATATTAATTAGCTATTTTTGTACTAGCATTAATGGTAAGAAATTTCGGAAGTAGTGGAAAAAACATCTTCGAGAGAGCTCAGGTGTTAGGGGATGAAGTGATACCGACCGCTTTGAAGTCGCGACTGGAGGCTCGGCTTTCTTCCGCGTTCAGCGCGCAAGTCGTCAGCGTCTGGACCCATCGCCAACCTCCTTCGGATCTCTTCACGGTCGTTTCGTCGCTGTGAACAGACAGAGGAATCTGAAGTGTGATTACCCGTTACTCAGGGGGAGGAATCTCCCTGGTGTGCCTTTAATCCCCCGTGTTCCGTTGTCCGCCATTCATTGTATTAAAACCTATTCTCATGCTAGCGAAACCATTAATGAAATTCATAATGTTTCTTCGGTGTCCGGTTGGTAATGCGCTACCAATTATACCGGAAGTATGATTAATGGATCCTGTTTCAAGTTAACGAGACGAGAAATTTTCCCCTACACATCACTCTCTATGTCTTTTCTGTTGCAAGGCTGATGACAGTTGTATCAATAAGAGGTCCATTATTTTTAGTAACAATTTGTATTTAATATTATCCAAATTTATGTTAACATATCTAATTAAATCTGTTGTTTGTTTCATGAAATTTGAGGTAAAGAAAAAGTTCGTTTTGAATAAGAATGTTTTGTAATATTTAATGTTTTTTGTGTGTAAAAGAGATTCCATTTTTTAATCTTACATAAATAGTTACATTCGATTTGATTTGTTTCATTTAACTGTCGATACTCTTTTTCTAAACTTGGAAACAACAATAAAAACGAAGTCGAGGTTGTTATTGTTTTCTTCATTTTAATGAGGGGTAATAAAGCTTCTCTTAGAGTTAGAATTTTTATAATTATTATGAACGGTATATGTCTTTAGGATATGGTAATACATTTCTGTATGAGATTTAATATTAGTGAAACAGATTTCGTATTTTTAAAAATATGAAATTTATAATAGTCTTTTAATAAGAAGGAAATAGAATTTTATTTTGTTTTCAATTCTAAGAGAGTGATTACGATTGGCAGTCTGGGAAATTCTTAGGGGCGCTCTATGGCTGTCCGAAGTCACACCTGAGAAGCTTCATTTGGATCTCCCCGTACAACTCTATCGAATCGCATAACAAGATCTTCCCTTTCAGGTTCCTTCGTTTCGTCGGATTTCTGGAACGATTCGATCGTCATCTCTTCTGACTTTGGCTGTTCCTTGGCTGGCTCTTTATCATCATCCTGATACCCCAGAAATGAAAGCCAGCTTGGTAATCGATACAGCACATTACAAAGCATTGATAAAAAGGGACTGCCGACTGTACGTATGGCCATCAAGATATTTACTTCAAATCCAATTTTTATGTTATAAATATTTATAATTGGAAATATTTGTAGTCACTTATAATTTTTATTTCAAATTTTCTGCATCGTGTTCAATAAAATTGACTATATAATTTCTTGGTCTTTTAAGGGGTTGTTAAAACATGTTTTTTATAGTATGTGTAAAAATTAATATTTACAGATTGCGTGCAACTTTTCAATAAATATTTTTAAATTTCTTATATAATTTAGAAATAATTGGTTCACTAAAACAAATGAAATTTGTGCATTTTATAGAAATTAATATTTATTTATATTCTTATTGATTTTATTTGACGGTTCTTATTGTCAGTTATAATTTTCAAAGAATATTTTTCTTTTCGATTTATTTAAAAATGACTTCATTATAAATTGGTTTGAATCCATGCTCGTTAAAACTTTTATTCGGTGTAAACTGTAATGTAAGTTCTGATGGCCGACCTATTAAAATTTCAATATTCTGTGGAATAAATGTTAAGCATTTTCTACAATGAATTCAGAATGGTTCACTTTAGCAAGAGTGATTCATTGAACGGCGAAGGTTAAGTTCAGTATGATAGAAGCACTTGAAGTTTGGAGAGTCCGTCGAGAAATAGAATTCTATTTAAAAATCAATTTCAAACACATTGCGTTTTATTTTATGACCTTAACGGAAATAAGTGATTTCAGTTGTTAAAGTTGAAATAATGAAGGTAATCTTGGCATTTAAAACGAAAAAAGTATAAGTTCTATCATCTTCAGTTACTGGCTGGTAAAAATAAATTCAATTTGACTGCTACTTATGTATAATATAAAAATTGTAAACTATTATAAAATAAATGAGTAATATACATTTTTAAATTTTAAACATCAGAAATTAAGAAAAATTGTCTTTTCTTCATTAATACTCAAGCTAAATTAACAGTGAAATGTGTTTTTGAAATATTTATAGAGTAAAACTGCGTAGAATGCAATGGCTTTATAACAATTAAATTACAAGTAATTCGTAAGTAAATATGTAACATTTCTTCCACAAAACTTTTGTTTTTCTTCTTGTCTAGTTGCAACATAAATTTTCACGTTCCACCCGTGAAGGTTCCTATGTATTACAAAAAAGTTAATTAGTGTACCAAAGTGAGCGAAGAATGTTTCAACACTGTTAATCCGATCCTGCTTTGCATTGAGCCCTACCAATCTTTCGTAACTTTCCTTTCCGCACTGTTATTACCTCGCGCGTGAATGTCAAAATTAATTTTTTATCGGCTGAGCAGTCACGACCCACTTTCCCCTTTTTATGTATCGAATGGTTGGGTCGTTAACCTTCCGCGGAACAACAAGTGCAGGAAATAATTTGTCGGGCAGGGTCAGTGAGACAAAGCATTCATTGTCGACAACTTATCACCAGAACATGTTTTTTTGATCTTTTTTCGCAGTTGTTATGGCTGTTTACTTTTCTCTTGTGCGCGAACGTGTATCATATGGCTAAGTTAATTTTTATTTGAAATTTTGTTTTCTATATTCACATTACTATATTAATTAAAATAAATAGCTAATCATCTTATTTATATATGTAGAAATTCATAATTTTAAGGACTCTACGTAATACTTAAAATATTACCTATTAGAATTATTCATTGTATTATAATGATTTTACGTTATTTAGCTTTTTCTAACTTAATATTTAACACTAAAACTACCCAGCAGTTAAACTGACTTTTTGAAATTTTTTGATAGAAACTCCAAGAGTGCATCTATTGTGGCTCAAATTGATTTACGATTCAGTTTTCGTATTGCTAAATCACTTTCTTTAATCACTTTTCAGACAAACATCTATTATCTTTTTAATAATTACGAAAAGAAGACATCAGGAATGGGTCATTGTGACCCATCTAGTAGCTTTAGTGTGAAACCACTATTTACAAACCACCTTATCCAGCTAATTAATTGAAAATAAATATCTTATCGCCATTCGCCAGTTCGACATTAAAATATAAACCTTACAAGATCGAAGTCATCGTAAGTGAACGTGTACAGGTCCCTTACAAATCGGGAGTCCTTTTTATAATGCCTATTTGCTTTGCTGCTGCTTCCCATGTTTCCAAAATTAACAACTTCCCTTTCACTTTATAATCTCTCAAAACTTCATTAATATTCAATGTTCCTTGAATAATATACACTCCTTCAATTTATTCACAGATGATGAACGTTAAGCGTGACATATGAAACTGTTCGTAAGAATAACACGAAATCCACATTCCATCACCGAAAGAAAACTCGTGAAACATTGCTCGCCGCATCAGAGTATTCGGAGAATGAATTTCAAATCGCAACGTGCACGCACTGCATCTTCCTTTTCTTAAACAGCGCCAGAAAGAAAGTCGTTTCGACGATTCAACACGTTTATGGGGATGTTTTCAGTGATTTCTTCTTTACGGTAGAACGCTTGGTAATAAGTAGAACGGCGGTCTACTTTCCTTTTATTTGCCATATAACAGCACATGAAGTTTGAGTAGAAGTTATGAGTCACCTGTAATATGTGAAAACTCTATTTCATTTATTTTTTACTCTTGCTGGAGAAAAGAGGCTCAATAATGCGCGTCTTTAACGGCAATCGTCTTTATCATCTACCTTCGCTTTGCTTTCGCGTTACGATTCAATTTGTTCCTTCATCCTGTCACGATTCAGTTTCTTCGTTTATCTTGTCGCGATTATTCGTTGCAGTCAAGTGTATCTTACTCTCTACTTTTTTTTGGTTATAAATAAATTGTTGATTTCTCCGGAGTTACATCAATGCCAGAGTTCGATGTCAGCCTCGAGCACTTTATCAAAGTATATAATAACTATGGCTACCGATCAATTCTCTCTCAAATTAAAATTCATTTACTTTCTCGTTAATTTAAACAAGACACGCGGAAGATATTACGTCAATCATACAGATAAATTGAAAGCGCAATTTCATTCGAAGCGTTCCAATTGTTGCTCGTTTATCAATCCAGACATTTTACTAAACTCAATTACTTCATGAATCTCTCTCTGTTTCAAAGAAGTTCAAAACCATATTTGGAACGTCTCCAACGAAAACACAGAGTCGTCCATAACGAGCTTATCTCCTCCAATTTGAGCTGAACGTCATTATGTCATGAATGTTGATATATCTTATGACCCTGGAAAAATGAAACAGTGACGCGACGTCGTTTCTCGAACAGTTGGGCGTAATTTACGATCGAAATCCACTGGACAACGAATTTCTGGAAAGATTCAAATGAAATCTTCTGTCTGTCGATTATTATTATAGATATATCCTGATTTTGATTCTCTGTCGATCGACGAGATTAGCGTCTTGCGAGTAAGAATAGCGAGGTGTTCACTTTTTCCACGATTCACTATCAGCTAGTGGATTCTAACTTCCTGTTCACGGTACGGTACACCAAAGACGCGAGGTTACTTGCGTTTTTGCCATGGGACTCGCGTGAAACAAGACCGACACGAGACTGGCGTAAAGCGAGTCAAGTGAGCGGCGAACCGATCTTCCGGTAAGGTTCGCCAGCTCGAAGGAGGTGGTGGAGTCAGTGCTATTAACCGTCTACGGAGGCTGGACATACATTAACCCGACTTTTCACAGTTCTCGGTGAAAGTGGCTTTGGCTCGTTTTGATGCGAGCGTTGCGCGTGGAACCGGCCTCGGAAACGGGAATATTTTTCCTTTTCTGCGTTGAGCGATTAGGAAAGTGCCACTATTGTCCGACTCTGATTTCGAAATCAAACTTTCGCCGAGCAATATATAAATTAGTTAATGATATACGTAGAATGTTAGGTGATTTTTGATGATTTTAGTAATACAAATAGGCGAAGTTAGATAGCTTTGAAATGTTCCTATTTTGATCTTGAAATAAATTTCTTGAAAGGTAATATATAAGTTACCTAGTAATGTATGTAATGTATGTTTTATACACATAAGGAAAACGTTTAATTTAGAATTATTCACTAAAGAAAACGAACTTTCTTCTCAGAATTAAGCACTTTAAAATGATTCATTCGTATTTGGTGTTTCTAATTTTGATCTTCTATTAATTTAGATCTACAATGAATATGTAATATTTAATTTTAAATACTAATGCATCGTCGTAAATTTTACACGTATGATTTTATGAAATTTATAATTTCTGTTTCTGTTTCTTACGTCTATTTGATTCTCAAAGGATGTCCGAGTTTTTCTTTCTTCAATTTTGTGTGATCGGGATAAATTCCTTTCGTTCTGAAATCCTACGCAGAAACTGCTGCGTCTCCGAACTGGATATATCGTGAAGATGGTGTATCTTTTGTGAGTTGTACGCAACGTGTTCTACTTGGCTGCTCATGCAAATCGTTTGACCCATGGCTGTCTGGGCTTTTAAGGTGCTGTGATACGTTATCTCGAGATGTTACACTAACAGACATCTGAAGCATACACGAATACAATGTTTTCGTAAACTTATTTTGAAACATATACTTTAACATTATCATTTGTTTCGATATAGAAATTAGTATTTTTAAAATATAGTGAGATAATTTCTACGATTCTTACTATGCACAAATACTTTTATAAGATATTAATTTTTCAAGTTATACAGCTTTTTATTTTCTTTGTGAAATCACTTGTTAGCTATAAAATGAATGTTTAAAATAGATTTATATAGAAAAACATATTCTAAACAATGTATTTCTGTTTACCTATTATTAATAAATTAATTAAATAAACAATTTAATTTGAAATATTTAATCTTTGGTTTGTATAGTTGAAAGCAAATATCTTATGCATCCTTGAATAGAAGAAAGAAATTGCTGCAAATATTGCATCATAATTCGCATGGAACTAATGGAAATAAGGAAATTAAATTAAAAATACTCAAGATCAATAGAAAATAATTTTTTAACTAAAAACAATAGCTATCACAACAAAACAAAGTTCAATATTTTAATTTATCATCAATTACTCTTTACCAAGAAAAAACCGTATACAAGGAATACAAAGGAATCTAATTATTTCTGCCTCGCTATTTACACAAATTCTACAAACATTACTAACACTCATCAGCATACAAATTCTTATTAAGAAATTCATTATTCGCCGCGTATTTATTTTTCATTATTCCAAAAGCCAAACACAGCCTATTCTGATTTACCGAACGAGACCCTAATTAAATCTAAAAGCTCATTGTGCCGGCGCGAGTATTGAGCACACTCGTTACCGAGTCCGCTCCGTTATTGTTTGACGGCGAAGCCCCTTCGCTTTTTTTTTTTACGCAGTGAAATATGTCACACGGTATATTTGACGGTTGCATTGATCGTCTTCGCGGCGACATCCGTTTCCTGCTCCCCTATTTCCATACAATGGACACTGGCACCGGCGAATATAGATCGTCTGTGCATTTAATGAGACTCTCGCTATCGGAATCCCAAAACGGGGTCGTAAACCTCGTCGACCTTATTTTCCGCGTCAATAATCCAGAAAATACTCGCGTGAAACACGCCGGGGATTACGCGGAGTGCCGTTTCTTTTCCTCGGCCTGTGGCCTGACCGCCGCGGGATGCTGAATTTCCCTCTCGCGGCTCCAGAATTCATCCGCCCCCGTTTTGCTCCACTTTACCCTTGCAAAGTATATTAAAACGAACATTTCGCGGGGAGATTCGTTACCCGGAGCTCAGGTAACCGCAGTTAACTTGAAACTTCGAATTCAACTTCGTTGGAGTAATTGGAGTTGATTAAACGCTGAAGAAACATCTTCTTCGTCGTGTTAATGAAAATGTAATTGCTGTTTGGAAATTAATGATTACATAGTTCGAAACGTAATTGGCATGTGAACAATGAACAGACGATTCTTGTATAGTCTCGCGTGCTGAATATTAATTTAAGAATAGCGTCTTTCTTTTGCTTTCAACTTTTGGGAAATTCAGTTGTGAAAGGAAGATTAAACTTTCGAATTGAAAGATTTGTTTCAGAGTCGAGTGTAAAGAGCATGGAAATATTTCTTGTGGAAGGTGATTGTATTTTAAGTTCAGTTTATAAGTAAAGCTTTTGTGATAAGCGACTAGAGTTGATGTTTTAGTTAATATTTGAGGCGAGTTACATTGTTAAAGCATCAGACTTTTTTTGATACTTTTCGTTTTCTTTAAAGACAGGAGATTTAAAATAAAGTTTAGTTGTATTATGCAATGAAACAGACTTCTTATTTTTGATTGAAATAATAAAATAATTTTACTTTTAAGAGTACTGCCAGTGATTCTCAACAATCATTTCACGTTCCTCAGAGCGGAACGCAGCTGTTTCATACAATGTAATTGCGTTATTTTGCTTCATTGTGATGATTATAAATCTCTCTCAATTATGACGATCCTCCAATAGTGGCGTGCGTGAGGCAGGTCAGTACAAGTGCGGTCATTGGCGTGATCTACGAGGGACAGAAGGGCCAAACTGTTGCTATCTTCTGACTTCAAAGTCAGAATTAAAATTCTCAATGAATTCTAAAAATGACTCAACTAGATTTACGATTCTGTATTTTTTATTTTATTATATTATATTATTATATTATCGTTGTGAATTACATTTTAAATTTTCTTCCATCCGTTGCCAAATACAAGATGCATGTATGCTTTCCAATGAATATCATTTTGAAAATTTGCTGCTTCAACCCTTTTTATCCTCAAGAAACAGAAAACATTAATTTTAACGTAACTACTACGTTATTAATCTTACATAACAAATTAAAACTTTTTATTAAACAAACATTACGAATTTGTTTTAACAAACATAACTCTCTATTAAAAAAACAATGTCATTATTTACTCATAGCGGAATTTTCTGAAGCATTAGTCTAGTAGCTCAACAACCAATCGACGTTATACACCTTTACTTCTTTTATAAATCAATTATTTATTTACAGCACTTGTTATTCAAAAGTAAATGCTCCACAGTGCTCAGTTTTATTTTCAGTTCTACCATGAAATCGCACTACCAAACTTCGTTTTCCATACATGAATCGATGCCGTTTCTACCTATCTTTGAGCACGCCCACTGCATCCTTTGCTGCTTTATTTAGACCGATCGAGTCAGAGTTTTATCAGGCATGCAGCATTTATGATTACGAGTCCGTGTATCTCGACCTTCAACGAAAGCGATTCAATCACGCCACGTGAGCGTTCATTGAACAGTATCGTAGTGTTTTATTCGTGAAAACGTTGGTCAGGTGAGCTGTGAAATTCTTGCCTCTGTTCCTTTCGCGAGGACTCTAATTGCGAATGCTTTTTCTCATCGAGCGTCCGCATTTCGCTCCTGCATATTTGTTTTCGAGAGATAGCCATTTGCGTAATGTTAAACGCTTGCCGCTCGCCGCAGAATTATTCCTCGCCGGTTATTCACGTATTTGCTCGCGTGAAAAGCTACTCGAACGAACAGTTTTACTTGGAAAACCTACGTTGCATGACGAAATAATTAATTGTTGGTTACGTTATGGAAAATTCTTCGTGATATTGTTTTAAACCGAACATTAGGAACATTAATTAAGAATTACGGTACTTGAAGTAAATTAATGGCAATTGTATAGATTAAGTCTGTGATTTATGTGTTCGCTAGTTATTTTTATACAATTATGTGGGGTACATGTAAGATGCGAGTATTTCATTACCTAACAGGTTTATGGGTCATTAATGGTCATTTATTTTAAGCTTCATTTATGTTTCATTAATTAGGACAATATCCTGTGCTTTATATTTGTTGTTATATGAATTGCGTATATTTTGATTTTCATAGAGACTTTGTAAATTTTTACTTCTATTCTGAAAAATTTTTTAGGTTACGAAAGTACAAGGATTTATAGTTTAATTATAGTTGATACGAATAAGGTCTACGTTTATATTTCTTGTCGTTTAATTTTATAGTAGAATAATAAAATTTTATAATACCAATTGCATGATATTTGTGAAAGACCTCTCACTATCATTCAATAATTACTAATTCTTCAGTTGTATCCGTACTAATTTTATCCACGACGAATATCATTTTCCTACTTGCATGCGCTGCACCCACAAAGTACGTCCTTAAATATCTGCATTATTATGCAAATATTGCACACATTCGCGCAAATAAAAAGACGCGATTAACATACATACGTATGTCAGAGTGAAAGGTCGACCGGCGTTCTCAGGAATCGAAGAAGCTAATTTCTACACAAAGCTATCGTTACGTTCAAGAATTATTGTACTTTCATTCTGTATCAAGAAGTGAAATACGAGATTCGTGAATTTATCCGATGAAAATTAGGAAAAAAGTGTTTTGCGGTACGGTGAAAAATTATTGCATATGTTTAATCTTCACTTACCCGTCGCTCCTCTTCGCGCGCGGCTCTCAGGTGAGACTCGATCGCGTCCAAGTCTATCTTTGGCATCGCTGTCTCGATATTGTAAACGTCGAAGCCACCTTTGACAAAAAAAGAAAATAGTACACTGAACATTGAATCCATGAATAGTAAACAAATTGCATTTAACCCACTTACGCGAACGCAAACAATAAAGTATATCTACACATTACTAGTAGTTATTATTTTTGTTTTATACAGAAATGAAATTTGTTTAAGATATATACAAGTAGTTTGTTCTTTAGATTCTTTTTAGTTGCTATAGTTGTGAGTTTTAATATGATATCATTAATATTTCATTATTTCTAAGATTAATTTCTAAGTAACTGCTCATGTTTGATTATTTTATATTTCTCTGAATAATTTTTGAAAGGTTCTCAATGTTTTTGAATTAATCATCGGGAAATTTGTAAGCAACTTGTGCAAGGGAAGTGTAATAAATTATAATGAAATAATATTTACTTCTATTAAACTATATCTTAATATAAAATTAAATGTTTCTTAAAAATTCTTCAAATAAATAATTTCAAATAATAGTAGCCAAACTTACCAGTGTGTATATATTTTTTTGCATCACAGTTTTATTGAATTAACATAAACGTTAAAACAATATTGAAATTAAATTTTATCGCAATAAAACAATAAGAATATTGTCAATTTGTGAAAGAAAATTGTCGAGATCGTTTTATATACGCACATACCGTAAGATCTGAAGAGCGACACTAACTTGTAAGCGCGAGGGAAGAGTCAAGAAGGAAATGCGTAAACGAGTAGCGACGGTGAAAGAAACGTGTCACGTATGAAAGATACGCCAAGGTACTTTTATTGTCCTAGAGATTACGTTAATCGTGTGGGCTTCCTGTGCGCGATAAATGTGGAAAATGGAGAGCAACTTCGGCCGAGATTACGCGTTTCTCAGTCGACATCGAAATCGAGGCGCACACGCATTCGCATGCGGTTTATTGTCTTGTATGTTCTTGCACCGTGAAATTTCACTTTTCTTAAGCAACCGCGAATTAGACGCAATCGCATTTCCGTAGTGCAAAGCGTACCAAGAGCAGAAACTTCCGTCTTCGACCGAGGAGGATTTTACGAGTGTGCTTAGGGAACTAATTGTGTAATTATTCTGCAGGAAGACTTCGCTAATAGTGAAACAGAAAATGCAGAAAAACTATACACGTTGCCTTCGATCGATCTTACAAAAAGGTTTGACGTTCACATAGTGTCCTCTAAAAGAAAAGTTTGTTCATCAGTTTGTTCGAACTTGCGTTTCTACGTAAAATGAACGACTTTAATATAAAGATGATAATTTTCTTCATTTAACACTAAAACTGCCAAGCAGTGAAATTGACTTTTTGAAATTCCTTTATAGAAACTTTAAGACAGCATCCATTGAGACTAATAAATTTATAATTCAGTTTACGTATTGCTAAATAATTTATTTCATAATTTCTCAAAGAAAAATGTGTTATCTTTTTAACAATTGCAAGAAGAAGAAATCTGGAATAGATCATTTTGACCTGTCTGGTAGTTTTAGTGTTAAAGTGTTTAATGAAATGAAAAATGAAAGGAAAAACGTATTTATATCATTGAAAAAGAAATACTTTTAATTTTATTATCTCCCGATGCTACTGTTTGAAGTTTTCACCTTATAGAATTAAAATTTTTCGTATTTAATTTCTCTTTTCGTAAATTATGTACCACTGAGCACATGTATGTTTCGTCTTTTAACCATTTTATTTCTGTACTAAAAACAAAATACGATTTGTAACTTCTGTTGACGTTATTTGTAGAAAAAAGTGTCCATTATCGGGTGGTGCGATTAGATTATCTCTTGCTTTGTTAGTTCTTAAAATAAATAGTTGAGTGTCTGCAAAAATTGGTGCATTATAGCTATATTTTCCTCACTAATCATCCTTTGTAGGTATTCCATATTTTTAGTGTAATAACAATTTATATTTTGTTTACTATAGGTCATACAATAATTGTGTTAAAAAAAAAAACTGTAAAGTATCATTGGGATAAATCTTCGCTCTTCAAATCTTGTTCCGTTAAGTAAAAGAAAATACATCTGTCCTTGAAAGTCTTCGTTTTTTTCAAACAAATTTTTCCAAGAACTACATCTGGCAATTAATATTTGTTTAAAAATATCATCAGCGCATCTTAATCAGTTATCGTCCGAGAAAACATACCTGGTCCAATATCCATGTCCGCTCTCCTCTTGTCTGGACGCCTCTGCATGTTCGCCATTCTCAACTGCTGCTGCTGTTGTTGTTGTTGCTGCTGTTGCCTCCTCTTCGCCTGGTTCCTAACCATCTTCTCTTTTTTCCTGGCGTCTGCGCTTGACGCCTCCGGAAGATCGCGATCGTACAGTTTGTTGGTGTCCTCGATGACGTCTTTCCTCATGGTGATGGCGGAAGAGGACCGCGAGCAGCCGTGTATGTGATCCAGCGCCTCCATGGCGACCACGTCTGGCACCGGTTGCACGTATTTTTCAAGATCGACCCCGATATCCCGGCCGATGCTCGAGAGCAGATCGATTTCCTCGAGCTTGGTGTAGGTGGGCTGCTCCTCCGGGTAACTGTCCGTGTCCGAGTTGCTCTCCGAGTCGTCCTCGGCAGAGCCGTTCGACGTGACGTTCTGACGGTTGCCTATTTTGGACCGAACCTGGTGAGGCAACTCCTTTGCCTCACGTATTAGATCGATGTGCTCCACAACGATATCCTCCGCCTGAAAGCGAAACAATTATCGTCAATTTGACAATATCTTTTCTTCATCTGTATTTAAAGGTAAAATAGGATGACAATTTTGAAAAGTTGAATATTCTTTTTTGCAGTTTTCTATTGTGTTTGGTTTCCAAGTAATGCGTAAACATTTGCAACCGCTAAGTTCAGAGCCTTTTTCCTTTTTTTTTATATTTCAGCCTTCTAATTATTCTATTTTACAACATTAGAAGATTATTTCAACTGAGAACTTTAATAATACAAAAAGAATTTTAATTAAGATGAAAGTCTTCTCTCAAAAACTTAATGTAAAGCACTATTATTAACACTTTGCCCACTGTATCAATCACATAAAATAGATGACACGATTTTTTGTCTGGACTTAGGAATTAGTTGTCTTAAACAGTAATCACTTCGATAAATCTTGGTTCCTCAGACTCCATTTTAGTAAATAAGATTTTCCGATATTTTTCATTAATTTTATAACACTTTAAAACGTTGAAAATAACGTTCACTTTATTGATGTCTAAAGCAACAATAAATTCCGCTGTTCTTCGACTTCTCTTTATCAAACAATTGCACTGCGAGAGGGCTCTTCGTTACTCATAATTGCTCTCATATTGGTATACTCGAAACGTTGACATCACTAAGCCGGCGGAGTTTGAATGGTAGTGCAACCATCTGGCATTCAGTTACCACGTGGAAGTAAGACCGTGGTTAAGGCTTCAGGAAATTTCTGATTAGCGGTGCGGTATAACTACCCGACGTAAAACAGTCGAGTGTTACGCTGTTTTAAAACGGAGAACGTAGCGTGAACATTGCTGGACGCATTAACATGATTCGACCGCGCGCGTGTGCGTGCTCTCCGTGAGATCGTTAGTTTCGCGCCCGTGCTCGAAATTGTGGTATACACGGTATCAAGCGAATTCTCATTAATCTTGATTACCTGTGATGTACTATAAAACAAGAAAGTTTACATCTCGAACGTTCTCCTTCTTAATGGTGTAAATAATTCTGACAATGAAATACTTTTAAAGTCTCCCTTGTGATGTAACGCACACGTACCGTACCGCAATAAATAATTGGATTTATTATCGATCAAATGGACTATTGATTCCACACGAAAATAGTATCGCTTAATAATCGCTGTTGCTATTTTCAGATTCTTTGGTATGTCAATTCTATCAGTTGCTTTAGATTCAATTTAATAAATATATGTATTTATTATTCCTTCAATACTTCATCTTAATATTTCATCTGTAAACGTGGTCATACGAAATATAGAATTCCTCTTTTACCTTGTTTTTAATTCAAAGAAGTTCGAAGGGTTAATACTGACATATGTTACTACAATATATTCCAAAAATATTTTATTCTGTAAATTTATACCAAATTTCATAAATAGAAAGTGTAACAACTTGCATATAAAACGATACTGTTAAAAAAAAGATAGTTGAGTTCTTTCAAAAAGGTGGATATTTCGTGACAAACAAAACAGCTTCGTTTTTTGTTACTTGGCAGTAATAAAAAGGACAAAAATTGGTGTGTACTACATTTACAGTACATTTTTACAAATATCAATATTTTCATGTAGTCTTATTAGTTTCCAGAACACTTTTCTCTTTTGTACCATTCCTTAGTTCCATTTATTTAACAAGAATTCGCGTAACATTCAATGTTTACCATCACATTCTTTTATCGTGTAATCATTTATAAAAGAAGAATTTCTTAACCCACCTCGCCGACCTCGCTGGTCTTTCCGGAATCCGGTATCTCTTCGATTTCCGGAAACTGCGGAGTCTCCTTTACGCTGGTCGTCAGCTCGACAATTTCAACTTCGACTGGTACCTCGCGCTCTTGTTTCTCTTTCAAAACCGCCTCGGACAGATCCGGCGTGGTCTGGGCGACCGTGTCGGCGAGCGCTTCTTCCGGTTCCAAGACGGTCAGATGCGTCTCCGCCTCGACGACGCCGTTAACGATCTCCGATTCTGGCGAGAAGGTCTTCTCCTCGGTTCTCGAGTCCTCGACGCTCTTCACGTAGTTTATGCACTTCTCCGACGGCGGCACCACTGACTCGTACAAAGACGTTACGGTCTGGAAGCAGAGTCGATATTGATGGTGATTGGTATCGCGATCTTCGTTGCTGGTTAATTGGAAAATTGAAAGCAAAACTTCCGTGCGATTAATTATTGGCCTAGTTATCCTTCTGTAAGGTAATTTTCGTCAAATTGTTTTTAATACTTGCGATCATTTTTAAATCCGCAAATAATTGTCATACTTAATGAAATATACGAAGTATTTCAAATATTATGTACAGAGTAATTCGATGTTCTTTTAAAATGAATTCATCGTTTACAAAAACATCAGTCTTCAAAGTAATCTGTATTATTTTTTACGACGTTCTGCTTTTCACAGAAAATTCTACTAAGCTGGATACATGTCTAAATTCAAAATGAAGTTATCATTACATCATGTTCTTCAAACAGAAATTAAATGTTACATTTAATCTCTGAATTGAACAAATGCAGACCATTATCAGATTATCTGCAGAGATATCTAAGATTATCTGAGAGAGCTGTGAAAATGTCTCCTAGGTTTCTATAAATAATAATAGCAACGACCTTTAAAAATAATTATCAAAATCTCAAGTGATTGAAGCGATTAATACAAAGGAACAAAATCTTATTTCGCCTCATCAGTATTCAACCGTAAAGGTGTAAGTTTCCGTGAACAAGCTGCTATCACAGCTAATTACCTGAATGTTGAACTTCGGCTTCTCGTAGAATGTTTTCCTCTGGTTCTTTTGCCCGCAGAGGTGGTTGATGCTGTCCTCGATGTTATTGTTGTACTCGTTGTCGTTCTCGACCGGTCTCGCGTTAATTTCGTTCAGTATGGTGTAATCGGGACAGCTCTCGTGTTCGTCTTCGGTCAGATCGGTGTCTGATAGAAGAGAAGGCGCCAGGTGTTGAAAGCCAGGATAGTTAGGGTTGACGATGCCGCGGCAACCTGCGGGCAGATTTCCTTCCTCGGACCAGTCGGACCACTCGGACGGTGTCAACTCGTGGGACGAGTCTTCGTGAGAGGAGTTACGCCCTGCGGAATTTCATGCTCGTCGCACATTGCCGGAATACTGAATAATCGGGCATCGTAACGCGACTCTGACTCATCGCGGCGGTCCGGCCGCCTCTGCTCGGGGGATTTGATGATTGAACCTTTTCATTAAAACACGCGGACACTCTGATTTCCTCGTAACCCGACCGAGCTAATCTATGTGGTATCTGTTACTCATCGCGCGACGACAACGTATGATTCGAAATTTCGACAGCGATTTGATTGCTGACTTTTCTTTATTCATTTCAATTTGTATGCATTTATGCATTTACTGTAAAGCATTGTTTATTTTGAAAGTAATATAAACCCATTTTTTTAATACACTAAGAAAAAACGGAGAGTTATTTTTGTACATTACTGTGAACTTTTCATTTAGGACAGATTTATCATTCAAAGGTTAAAGGGTTTGTTTTAAATGAAATTTTGTTGCTACGTAGAGTTACATAATAATTTGTTTTGAAAGTGGCAATCGGTTTACAAAGCAGGAGAAAAATTGAGTAAACAATTTTTTATGAAAAGATTTAATACAAATTTTTATAAGACATTTTGCAGTCCTTGGAAACGTAAATATTTCAATAAATACGAACAAAAGAAAATAGATTTGCATCAGTTTTAAAGTATGTGAATTGTCTTAATGTCTCTAAAAGAAGTTTAGTAAAATAATAAATTAGCGAATAGGTAAATTACTATTAAGTTCTAGTTTAAATGTGAATATATGTAAATATTCACAGTGAAGTGATTTATTTTCAATTTTCTTAATGTTTGTACTATTGATTCTAGTATGCATAAATGATCTAGAAACTATTAATTTGGGCACACTGTATGGATAAATCTTGTGATTCATCGAGTTACATAAAGTGCATTTAATGTTAAGGACAAAGTTGTTTGCTAGAAGCTTGAGACGAGTTTGAAATATCGAAGTTCGTGACTTCTATGACAACAATGAACGTCACTAGTTGGTATTTTAGTCGATATTTCTAGGTTACTCAAAATGCAATACATCTATGCACGAAATTTTAAGAATCAAATTACCACTGTTTTAGCCAAGTTGTAAACACAATTATCAAAATAAAATTGTAATACAAAAGATTAATATTACTTACAATTTTATACCATCTTTTATATTATCAGTTAGAATCAATCAGAGTGTTTGATTTAATGAAAAGTATTTAAATCAAAGAATAAGGATAATCAAAAATATAAATTTAAATACAGAATTTTAACATTCATAGTCATAAAAACAACATAATCGATCAAGTTTTAAAATAAACACAGTTTCTTTTTTGTTTCATTGTTAAATAATGTTGCCGTTTAACGTACAGAGTGATATTTTAGCAATCCACACAGGATTTATTTAGATAATAAATCTAATGTGTAGAAACACATTGTAAATTGATAATACAGAACTCGTTTCAGAGAACATAGATATTAATTTTATTAATAGTCTATAATAATAATTATTATTAATATCCAAAAATTTAACTAATCGTGTCATCTTTTTTCACAAACTACAATTTGTTCGTAGGTTTTATCTTCCATTATTCATGGTATGTTAACATTTATTTCTAAGATGTGTTTTATTAGACCTTTAAAGATTCATACCAATAAACATGCAATAGTGTTCATTTATTATTGCGTTAGTGCTCGGTTAAATTTAAAAATTTAAGGACCTAGCATTAAAATTCTCGCGAGCAATGTAGCGTTTTTCTTCCAGAAATTGACCCGAGTGTAACTTGAGAAAGTAGGAGAATGGATATAATGAACAGAAGCGAGATAGATACAGTATATCAAGCATCAACGATCGAAACTCGACATTTTAAAGGGATGCCACGAACGTGAAACATAAATATGCAATAAAAAAAATATCAGTTTCATTAATTTCAATTTTATCTTCTCAAATGTTATTCCAGTGGGTTGTTGAGATTGTTGTGATAAAAATGAGTCCAAACACGATGTAAATCGGACTTGTTTTATCGACATAATGTAATTATCGAAATTAAAGGTTTATTTTCACCAAATTGATAAAAATAGACCAATTTACATCGTGTTTGGACTCATTTTAATTAGAAGAATCTCAATGAATCACTGGTATTACATTTGAAAAGGTAAGACTGAAATTACTGAAACTTACTTGTTTGCTTCCCTTGTGTACTGAGACCAGGTTACATTGACCGTGTAAGCTCGAGACAGTGACTGGTGGGGAAAAAGTGGGGATGGTTCGTTAAAATCTAACCGAGCAAATCCTTTTAAAATTTAACCGGGCATCACTGTACGTTGTCCCATAAGTTCATGCCGTTTATTTTTCTACCATATAAAATAATATTTTATTAAATACAGAATTCATATAACTTCACGACCTGTTGCTTTCGAGTACCCTTTACTAACTAAACTGAACGAGTTCAAACTGGTATTACTCTGTGATTACAAAACGTAACGCGAGATGTATAAACACACCGCGGCACGAACTTATGTGACAACATAATACTTCATTATTTTTTTAAATTAAGTTTTTATTAATTTCTTTAGCTTTATTAATGTAAGTTGGAGCACATGTTGTGTTTCCAAATATCATTAAACCAACATTTCGTAACTATTGATATAATAGAGACAATTCTATTTCGCTATGAAATCCTCATATTCGATCTCAAAAATGTTGATCTCCACGAACATTGGTAAACATAAATCCTTATCGTTACACTTTTTACCGTATTTTTAATTTAAGCCAACAATGCAACAAAATAAATGCAATTTCACTTAGAATTCTCTATTTTCAATCAAAACAAACGTGTTCACGAGTATCCGCAAGCGATTATCAGATAACGCGTCAACGTCCACCTAGATTCCTAAAATATCACGCTGCCGTATTTCGAAATAACTTCGTAACATATCCCATTTGCAGCTTCAAGCAGAATAATCCGCGAGAAAAGGCTGCTTCGTATCACCGAACTCGGAATAATCCGTAGGCCGCGACTTGTACTCGAATTTCATTAACATGTAGCATACCTTGCATTCTGAAGTTCTATAACTAGTTAGTAACAAAGGAGAATAATAAATATTTGAACCAGAATAAATTATAAATAACTCGGTAAGTTAAGTGTCCCCAGGTAATCGATCATACATGTTCCGATCCCGCCAATACGGGACAGGTTCATTTGCTAAATCGGTGAACTCCACAAACCAGAAACCAGAGAAATCGGTGACAGAAATTGTACATTTTTGTTACAACCTCTAACTCGAATTTTTGAATATCTCATAACACAATAATAAACAATAATACAACGTAATCGATAAAAACGATAAAGTATTGTTTGCTCGAGTTGTTTACGCTGATTGACTTAAGGTATAAACATTAATCTTTAAAAATTTTGCTTCTGAAATAAATAGTATGATTCCGTGTTCCAAAAACTTTTTCATTTCACGATACTAAAACAATTATTAATACTAGATTTACGGAACAAGTCAATTTGACTCATATTAAATTCTATAAACATTATTTGTCAAATGTCTGGGTCGATTTTAATTGATGATCACATCAATATGTATCCTAATTGTCTGCTTTAAAACTTTCAATTTCTAAGATCTAAATGAACGAATATCAGTTTTCCTAAGAACAATAGAACAAACTGTACAATAAATGTCAGTAAATCTAGTGCCAAAGAGACATATTTCAAATTTCATTTGCATCAGCAAATCCCAAAGATTCCCAAGGTTGACTCAATTGATTTAACCCGTGAGCAACTGAATCACTATAAAAAAATTCATGCAGTTTCCTAGAACAAAATGTAAACACCCAGAACGTTTCCGTGAAATAATTCTATGTTATCAAAATACCAACGGCATAAACATAACTCGCTCCCAATTCCAACGCCATTCATTAAATTAGTGAAGTACTGATCGAAATCGGCCCTCAATTCATCGCTAACAAAAAAACCGCACGGACCTTTTCGGGTACCCTATAACTCCGCCATTTAAATACCTTCGAAGTCGGCGAGGCTCTCGATGGAGCTGTTTCTGCGGATCCTCGGCACGGATAAGTTGTTGTTCAAGTTGCCGGGGTCGTTGTTGCTTGCGTCGATCGGCGCGTTGTCGCGCGTGATGGCCAGAGAGGACCACGTGGTGGTGTCCTCGGCGACCCGGAAGTCCCCGGTGTCTTCGCCTGGGTAGTCTGTCGACGTCGGGCTCCTCGCCGGAACCGCGGTCGTCGTCGAGTTCTCGTTCCGATTCTCGATCTCCTCGGCGTTCGGTTGGTTCTGCTCGCTTCTACGTAGCTGACTGCGAGCGAGACAGAGAAATGAGTCCGAGTGGATCGATACGTTCCGTTAGCCGCGGCAGCGGCGGCCCGCACGATCTATGACGATGCAAATATAGGCGGCGCACACCTACGTAAAGACGTCTCCGCGAGGTAGCGAAACGCGCTCGCTCACCCACACGCAGGCCTTCGCGGAGGGAACCCTTTCGTTTTCGGGCCGGTTTAAATTTGTGATCACGAGGGACTGATTCGGCCGAGCCGGTGAAACATTTATCCCTCGGATCGCCGGTTTCCATCGGCCCCTTTTGCTTTTTTTCGGTAAGCCTTCCTGCGAGTTTGCGGCTGTTCGGGTGTTCGACACCTTCCGTCGAGCTACCCGGGCTCGCATAATGCGGAACGCTCGATGACTACTGCTTTTATTTAATAATTCAACGACTGTGTTGATATTCTGCGATTAAACGAGGAATCAACGAGAAATCTTTCGATTGTTACATTGGGTTGGACAGGTTTTTTCGTGGATTTTTGTGGATTTGTGAGATTTTCTTGGAGGCTTCACGATTTTCTAGGTAATTTTTGTTTATACGTGTTTAAGAGATGAGGGAATGAATTATTGTATTTCAGACTGATAAATAAATTGCTTTTTAACAAATATTTCATTTTTCCTTGAATTTATCAGTAATGCTTTCTGTTCAACCCAATAAATCTACGAGCTGAGATTTTTTATTGTTTTCGTAGGTAAAAACTGCATTATTGGTCAATCTATTTTATTTGAACGAAATTTTTGGGACGATTTGTATTGTGTATATAAAAATTAGAACTTATTTGTTTTTATGTTTGAAAAATTGTTGAAAAGAATATGGATAAATTGTTTTCTTTAAAGAATATTAACATGTACACATTTTTTTAAGATAAAATTCACAGGTTCTAAAAACAGGAAGATTCACTCGTGATATTTCTTGGCGGTAATTAGAATTAATGAAAATTATCAATTTTTAAAATTTTATTTGTTTACGTTAACGAAAATTTTGTCTACGGTTTCTTAATCGCAGCATATCGATTCGTGCTCGCGACTGTACATTCCTCCAGTACACATATATCTAATTTGATAGTGTCAGTGCAAAAAACGATGTCTGTCTAGGAAATCAAACAGCAGGCGTCGACAAAACTCGATTTCTCAATAATGGAAGTGTAAAGCAACGCAAAAAATGTGCCCAAGCCCGCGGATTTGAGTTTCATTAACGAACGGAGTTCGATGGTGCAAGAGTGTGCTGTTTCGTCGATGGGGATGTCCACGAATTGAATGAGGTGTGGATCGAAACGTGTTGTCAAGCCATTGAGAATTTCGATTTAAACCAAAACTCGCAAGACGTCGTGCAAACAAATCACTGTTCAAAATAAACACCTGAAAAGAAAATAGATAAATCTATTGTCAAGCGAATTACAAAGAGATAACAAACTGTAGATGGCCAAATTGTTAGCATTCCACGAATTTATCACTCCTCCTAAGGATGGAAACAGGGTCATACAAATATAAATCCGAAAGTGCATCCTGTTCGAGTTATAACTTTCTTTAATGCTTAAGTGAATTTCTGAAAGTTATTTTTTCAACGATGTATATTTCTCACCGATGTTTCAAGAGCTTCCGAAAACGTTAAATCATTGTAATCATGCATTCGATCATCATTATTGTATATTAAATTTTCTAGTTGTTCTAGCAAATAAAAATTAGAAAAAGCTAAAGGAAGTTTCTAAGTCAAGAATAAGAGTAACTTACTTCTTACTTACGCGCGTTTAATACTTGCATTTCTTAGAATATTTTCACTAAATGATGTATGATAATTCTTGTTATTAAGGAGTTTTATCAAGGAAAAGCGTATGCTGTACAGTAATAGAATGCAGTTGATTCTGTTCGGGTAGCGTGCAGGAATGAAACAACTGTGTAATTTTCTAGATATTATTTTCATAACTGAATTGAACCATTCAATCACGATTTATCCCGTGACGATCTGCAGGAAATATTCATAGCAACTAAAATGTACAGTAATAATGAATCTCTAAATGTTTGATAGGCTGTTAATACTTAATGCTGCGCGTAATTCTGTACACGCCAGTTATTCATATCATGAAATATTCAAATCACCGTATAAATAAGAGTGTATCCACTGCTAAACAAAGGTTTGGAATTCTTAATTGACCAGAAGAGAATATTTCAAATGGATCTATACAATTATAGAATTATCATGAGATTGCAATTATTAATCTATATTTACCTAAAATTATTATTTCAGGCTATTGTATATCATGTTTTCTAACCAACTTTTATTTTTTTCAGCAAAATAATATTAGAGCAGTGGTAACGATCCAAAATATAGAAGATAATGATTCAATCTGCAATGAAGATGCAATTAAATTATTTTAAAGAGTAACATTCAATGATCTATGAAACTACTGCAAGTGCATCGAGCAAACGAAAAGATCGATAAAACGAATGCTGCTTATCGAATTAATATCTTTAATAAACCCACTAAAAACAACAAGTAGAAAGCAACAGCACTATTTTTTATGTGATTCTCTTTTAGAATCGTATCCATGAGGAATGATCTCAATTAGTTAAGTGGTGGTGTATTCCGGAAGGAAAGCGTTCCCGAACCTATGTTTATATGACCCGCTTTCATCCTCCGGAGGAGTAAATTCGCTATCAAAGTTTGACCACCCCTCTTCCGGTCATCCCGTATATTTAACGAGCGTAAACGAAATACGACACTAAAAGACATCGCGTGTGTTGGTACTCTAATAGGGGCAAGGGTTGAGCGGAGAGCAAGAGACATAATCGTTTACGATGGCAATAATGTATCCAGTAAACAAATCAAGTCACAGTGTGTTCCTAAATAACAGCATCTACCTATAAGAATTATATCGTTTCATTTCTTTTCTTTTTTCTTTCTTCCGAAAAATTTACATCTCTCGGGCTGGTGTGGATGCGTTAGAAAAAGGTTACATGCGACAATCACTTGTTGCGATGTGTGTGCGTTCAATGCGTTCGATCAACGGGACAAATATATACAACTGGAGGACACCGATAAACAAAATCTGGCTGGGGGGTTGGTGTTATTCGGCAACATCATAAGAAGCATGTATATACTGAGTATTATACTGAGTAGTATACTGAGAAAATGCATGGTAAACGAATTGAACAAAGAAAACGGTAAACGATAAAGAACGGTAAACTGTATGAAAATAGGGGATCGTTTAGAGTCAACACTAACCTTCTGGTTTTCCTTTTCAGTTAAATGCCTTGGCATTGCTAATAATAAGGTTTGGAATAAATAATCTACAATTTTACACTAGGTAAGTAACATCTAAAGCAATTCATCGCTAAGATCTCCGTGGTACTACGCGTTTAATCGGTGATCTAATTACTAATTCTACTAATGACGGTAGTTTCGAACTAGTTGAGAAAGTGATTACACCGTAATCTAAAAGAACGGTATCAAACGTGAAACTAAAGAAGTAAACTTATGTAGTAATACTGAAATTAATTACAGGATGATTCGATGAACATTTCTGGGGATTCAAAGGCATTCAATAATTACAAAATGAACATAAGATGATTGATCGACCTAAGTTGTTGATTAAATCCTAGCGTAACAGTGTCCAATTATCTGTTCTACTGCAGCGCTCAGTTTCGAAATTCAAATAGTGGTAGTTTTACAGAATAATAAACAACACTGCCTAATAATTACTTTGTATTGTAAATTTAAAAGTCTTCTAAAGAAACTCTAAAAACCATGAATAATAATTTTAAATTCATACTCAACGCACAAAAGTCCACAAGAATCATCAACTAAACACTAAAATTCCCAAAATAAAGTACAAACATGTCGGATAATGTAACTACCAACAAGTAAACATACGATACAACCAGTAAAATCTTCCGGGCCGCAGTAACGAAGCACTCCGCAAACAGAGAAAGGAAAATACTATACTTTCAACAGGTTCAATTCGCGATTCTTATGCACGATAATTGGACACTCCACGTCTACATTTACAGGTAGGTAATTTATGCTCCTCGGATCGCCGAATAACGAAAATCTTATCCAACCAAGACCAACCGAAGGACACCCCATTAAACTCTCACGAAAACATCACCGAACACCCGTTCAAACACCAACGACCAACAAAACGGATGTCCATTCGATAGCGTGAACCACAGACATTGCACCGTGGAACCAAGCGGAACCACCAACGAACAACGCACACCGGGTCCGAAGTGGCTGCAGCATCCTTGGATCGGACCCCACGGGCTCTTGGATCACGCAGAATCGAAGGATAATCCATACATTCGGGATAAATACGTGACCGGATACGCGGGCATCAATGAAGCCACGTCATTCACGAAAACGAAACAGGTGTACATGTATGTCGTGGCACAAGACACGCGTTTTCCGCGAGCCTGGCCGCGCGCTTCGGGTTCGCGGCACAGTCTGACAGCCACAAGAAGCACCGGGGACAGGGGTCGAAACGAAGCGGCGAAGAAACAAATCGACTGGCTACGAGAGATGAAAAAGAGGATGGCCAGGATGGATGGGTAGCTAACTGCTGCCTGACGTGTTACTTACTTGTTGTTCAGTCCCCCAGGGTGCGGCGATTCAAAGCGCATGACAGCCACCCTGAGCCGCATATCGGATCCTCGTCTGGAAACAGTGAACTTCGTGTGATTCCTCGGCGTTCAAAGTGGGTTTACTTAGCGGCCGCGGGTCAACGACGACGGCACGGCGTACGGAATCCGCGTGGCCGCGACGATCATCGGGTCTACGGCAGGTTCAACGCACCGGGCACCGATGGGGATGAAAAACAAAATAAATGAATGATGCGGAATCGATCGCACGACCAAGTTCCTCTGTCTATCCGTACACGGACGGAAAAAGAGAATGGAACTCACCGACCGCCATGTTGAAGTCGTGCGCAAGGGTGCTCGCGTTTCCCGTGGTTTATCGACTCGCAACCAACATCCTCTCGTCCCGCTCTCCTTTCGCTGTCCTGCCTCTCTCGCCCTCGGTCTTTCGTCTCCTCCCTTTCTACCTGCCTACTTCAATCCGCGCTCGTTCTCCCTCTCTCCAACCCCTATCTTGCTCCCCTCTTTTCGCTTTATCTACTCCTGCCTCGCTCTGACTCGCGTTCTTTCTCCCTGTCATTCCCCTCCGCGCAACTTCCCAACCCTAAACGCTCGGCTGCCCCTCGTCTTCCCGCATTTAATTTTTCATTTTCGGCTCTTTTCTCCTTGGATGCTTTTGCGTGTTCGCGGATATTTTTGGTATCGGATCGTGAGCTTACTATTCGCGTAGTTCCTTTTTAAATCTTTTTTTCTCTCTTTGGGGGAATTTTTGGGACGCCCAGGGGTAGAACTGGCGAATCGATCTTTGAGAGACGCTTCCTAAATTATTTCGTGTCTTTACTGGGCGTTTTGGTTCGTGTCTGTACTTTTTTCACGTTTGGAGTTTAACAAATTGAGAGTTTGAATGTTTTAGGTCTTATGCTTTTTGTGAATGTAATATTTTGTGAACTCTAATTATAATGGTTAGTTTGCAAATTGAAATTTGTTCAATGTTTGTTTCATTCAAAGTCGTGAAATGTTTGAAAACATAAATTATAGAAAATACCCGGTTTATTATACCTTTTCTGTTATTTATATCAAGTTTTTTAAAAAGTCGGATATTTTTTATCGTATTGCTAGAAAAGAATATTTAATTCTTTATTTTATTTCTGTTTAGTTCATGTTGTGTGCTGCACGCAATAAAGTTTGGTATTTAAATTCCTGCTTTATGATGTCCCACATTTTTCTGCCCTCTTTTTACTTTGTCTGGTTGTCCTGGACGTTGGGTATTATGACTTTACAGAGCTTTCAGCATTATTCAGCACAATTCTGTACGTTAAGAATGGTATGTTCTTACATTGGTTGTTTGGAAGAATGTTTAATCAACCCGTGAGATTTCTTTTTATTTTCCTTTGCGTTTCTTGGTTAAAGCACAATGTCTCCTCTTTTAACATAAATTATGAAAAATAATCTTTACTTTAATTTCCCCCTTGTTAAGTTTCTTGCATGTGAGAGGCACATACTTTTGATATTATGTTTTGTCTATTGTTTTGACTTCGTAATTATTCAAGATTAATGTTTAAAATAAATAATAATCTGTGATAATATTTATGTGATGCCTTTTCATCTTCCACCATTCTTATCTTTCATTATTCATGTATAGTTTATAATTGTATGCTTAAAATAAAGTAAGAGGAAAATGGATAAGTTTACGAAATAAAACTTTGAAGAGTTCCAGGAGACACTTGATGTACTTTTATAGGGAAAAATTAATTGAGTAGATGATCTAATTATTTTCAGGAGTACAGATCTCCTTTTCGTCACGCGGATTAACCCTCTTCTTTTATATTTTATTTTAAAAGAGGAATCAATAATTATTAGTATAGTCTATACTGGCTTATTACTGACTGCATTAAACTTTCCCTTCCCCCATTTATATTTAAAATGTCACGTTCTATGCACTTTGAATATTTATAATCGAAGCAATCCGTAAAGACTTCTCTAAAAATAATCATTAAATGTAATAATCTTTTGTAGACAATTTTTATTATTTGTTAGAATAGTGTTGTTTAATAATCCTCTATTAAACATTTATTTCTATTTTATTTCCTGTACAAAATAGGCCGAAGTTCACAGTATGATCATGGAATGGTGAAACCATGTCTTTCGGAAACTAATAATGTAAAACACAATTTTCGTACAAAATATTCGAGATAAATGATTTTGAAAATTACATAAATTATAAATTTAATTACATGACTTTATATGTAACAAGATAATTATTTTGTTGTCCAGATTACAAATAAATTAAGAGAAAGAATACTGTAACTTTAATGTTCTGTGTTTGTAAGTAGATTCGGTAAGCAATGGACGGACACTACTATCAACTCGTATGCAACAGCAGATCTACTTGTCGGATTTACATCGGTTTCCTGAAAAACAAAGCTCCGTATCAAAACTTTGGTCATCAATTTTTAACGCGTTTTCGTATAAAAGTTCCCAAGTGTATGCCATTATATTTTCCGTTGCTACATGCATATATCTACGAGATACAGATTTATAACTTGGGAAATTAAACTCCACATTTAAAATATTAATTCAATAACCTTAATCGTCATGTTATGTATTAAAATTTAAAAAATGACATTAAAAAAGATTGCATAAAACATTAAAAAATTTATATTAGGCCAAGACAAGAAGAATATAAAATATAAATGTCTATTTTTCATCGGATTAATTCAAATAGTGCGCAAAGATTAATTTATTTAAATATGTCTAATAAACTTTGTTGATTAGTTCACATACAGTTCTGTATAATATTATACATGTATTGATGTATATTTTTTATTGTGCAATTTTAATCTTCACTTTACTCGTTTCGTCGAATACTTTATTTCATTGTTGTGAACGCTTTATAAAATTTATAGATCGAAGTTCACGAGAGAAATAGATAGAACAGAAAGTTGTTTCTTCAGATTGCTCCCTGGGGATTGAAACTGGTAGTGGATTACCTTGTGTATCTGCTTTGCCGTTCCCGTACTTTACTTCTGTTATTTGACGCCTACTTCTTTGCTACGGCTTCTGTTTTCTGATCCGTTTACCACGATTTCTAAAGCATTTCGAAGACACGCTTTGCTGGAACGCTCCTAGATAACGCTTCTTGATCTATTTATGTGAGATTTACATAAACTCACCGGCGTTAAAAAAAGATCTAGTTTATGCGTATTACCAAGCTAAATCGTGCCTTTCTCTTCAATTTATGAATTTTTCTGTAGAATTAATAATTTGCTGAATACTTTGTGAAACGGAATTATGAATATTTCTTTTAAATCATTGGAAATGTTCAATTATGATTGCATTTGTGATTTCAATTAAAATCTGATTCTTGTGTATATAAATGGTATTTATAATAATCTAATATGTGAAAAATAGGTAACAAATACAAGAATATGCATGAAATGGTAATTTTATAACTGTACGAGTTATTTCTATGTAGTTAATTGTATTTTAAGGTTTTAAATAAATTTGACCTTCCCAGAAGAATTTTTTGCTTTAATCATAATATAAAAGATTTATTGAATTATTCAGTTTTATTACAATTAGCTGAAGTAATATTTAAATAGTTATTATAATAGTGGACATGACAATAATTTTATATTTATGTAATATGTAATTAATAAAATACTCAAGACTCAAAAAAATAAAAAGAAAACTCATTTAAATAAACCAGGGTCCATTAATTTATATATTTCAACATTAGAGAAAGTGAGGTAATTTATTGGACTACAATAATTGAATATTGTAGTCGAAGTAATTGGTAAATGATGACAATAATACCGAGATTGACTTTATTCAATTAGTTAGCAATCGAACAAGAAAGAAAATGTTCTCCTTCCAGAACGAAAATTCGATTTACTTGACGTTCCCATCAAATATTTACAATGCAGGGATCGTAACTTCCCAGTATAAGATTGAAAGAGCCACGGTTATATAACTTTTCTTTGAAAAAATGATCTGAAGAAGTACATTTTTTGGTTGCTCTGAGATATTATTTGACATATCATAAAACCGATTTTTTTCAATTACCATTAATTATAACATATGTAGATATACCCGTTTTAATAAAATAATTTGGAAACTGCGACAAAATCAAAACTGAAATTTCATTATTATTTATAAAAGAAGAATTTTATTATTAAACATTATATTTTGTACAATTATATTTTTGTCTTTAATTAAAACTTAAAAAGTAAAATCTTTAATATTCCTTATTACAAACAACATTTCCATTTATATTGAGCGGTGTAATTCTTTGGATTCATAAGTTCTTCTTTAATTTTAATTTTTATAACACGCTTTACAATTACCTACTTGTCTGGTACTTTATTGATTGACCTACTTAATAAGATTTTGTTACACGAACCGTCAGTAATGATTATCATACCGAATGGTTATATTTTTCACAGCATTCATATATTTAATTTCAAAAATATCTAATAAGGAATTACTTTTCAATTTGTCCTTTGATTACAATATCCTTCATAGAATTAAATATTTCTGGAATTCCTTTTAGAAAAAGATCGCATGAATATAAGTTAGATATTTATTTTGAATTTATATCAAATGATCATGATTAAATAATATTGATAGATATACAAGCATATAAGTGAATAATTAAAATGAAATGTTTATGAGATTATGACTACATTATAAATTAATGACTGCCATTTCTTAATCAGTTTGAAAAGTTATCCATACTCCTTAAAATGATATTGATTCATTCGATATTATACGCTCAACAAAAGCTGTTGAGGCTCGATGAAAAGATTTCATATAGATAGCTATTACACTTGAGATCAAGGCGATAAAAACAGGGTCAAAGCCTGTTGATTAAAAAATCTTATAAACTCGGCTTTATTATTTTACCGTGCATCTCATTTCTCTTCTCATCGTAATTTCAATAAAAAATTACAACATCAATTTATAGATTTAGACGAAGAATACTTTAATAGCAGTGAATCTACTTTTATGTAGTTCTATTCACAATATTCGTGACAGTTTTCGAAATTGCAACATAATAGTTGTATGTAATTGTATATAAATGAAATTTTGACATATTCGCTTGAAAATATGAGAATCAAGCAACCCTAAACAGGTGATCAAATTACAAACAATTTTCCTATCATCGAAATATAAATATTTCACACTACTTTTATTTAACTTTTCCAGAACATTTACGTAAACGATAGTTTCATCGTCATTTAATAATAATTCATCTTCAATTCATCATATTTTAAGTTGATCATTTATGTGTAAAATTTCATTGAATAAATTCAACCTTTACCTTATTATATCAAATACGTCTTATTCTTTTTTTAAATACAAAACTATTAATAATGAAGTAACCCTTTCAAGGGTTGTCATTAAACGAATATAAAGGGTTTAATATAAAATACAGATAAACAACATAACTTGATTACCTTATTAATCCTCAGAACTGACATAATACACAGGTACTTTCGTATAACCCATTCTACTAAAAAATTTCTCTTCTCAAGTGCAAAGGGTTGATGTACTTAATAAATAACTGCACATAGAAACAACTTCTTTATCAGATAAATTGCTCAACGTAACAAGTGGAAAAGTCTCAAACGTTCGTTTCATTCGGGTCAACTGACTCGAATAGAATCACACCTTCGTTTGGCAAGGATCTTTTGACTCCTCATAAGGATAAACGAGTTCTCATAAAAGATGTTTGCGTACGAAGTGTCTGGTAGTGTTGTTCGCGGGTAGGTAAACGTTTCCTTTGAAGTGATCGTGAACGTCACGTGTTTCCGCGAATGAAATTCTACCATTAGCATTTGAAAATGTGAATATAGCAGTGAAGAGGGCTGACGGAGGGGAAAAACAGAGAGAGGGGGCGAAGGTTGCACATAACAGCAGCGTAGACGTGACACACGACTGTTTCCCCGAGTTAGGGGAGATTCGTCGCCTTCTCTCTCTCTCTCTCTCTCTCTCTCTCTCTCTCTCTCTCTCTCTCTCCCCTACTCACTAACGCCGTTTTCTCTCTCTGTTCCTCTTTTGTGTGTCGCGTGCTGTACACCCGACTGCCATAGGCAGAATCACGCATCGATCGACCATTTTCTACTTTGTGGCGTTGAGCTCCGCTGAGGCCACACAGACGCCGTGGTTCCCAGTTTAGAAAAGTATCGATACGGGGGATGAAACTATCGATAAGCAGGCGAAACGTGTCGCGAGTGAACGACTACAAATTCAATGCTTTATATAGTAACGCAAAGATCAGTGGGTTCACTGGAATTCGTTTACTTACGGAATTTTATACGGAGATAAACGATTATGTTTTCTTAACATTGTTTTTACCAAAGGTCTTGGAAGACATCTTTTGACATTGTAATTTAAAATTATTTTCCATGTTCAATCATTTTGACTTAATTGGTATTTGGGATTTTTACATAATGATTATAAAATTAACGGTATATGCTTTGTTTAGATGGTATTCAATTATTTGTTACATTATATTAAGAAATTTAATGAATATTGTCAAATTGCTTTTTGGTAAACAGAGGTATGGAAGAAAGAGTGGCAAATATATTGTTACGTTTCAGTGAAGTTTCTTGTGTGTATATTTGTATTTCAAGCTTTCATGTTGCAACGTTATGATGTCTGTAGTTAATAATTGATCTATTGTTAAGTAAGTAGAAGTTTATTATTTCTAATTACTACTATAAGGTAAAACATAGTAACGTCTGTATAAGTTAGTTTTTATCAAAGCCTTAATTTAAAAATGTTATAATACCACTAAAATATAATTATTTAACTTATAAAAGTTAATATAAAATATAATTAAATTGTACTAAAGTATAATTTAAAAAATATGTTCCCTTGAAATATTTACGTCCACATGAATTTGAAAAATAGTTTTATATGTTAGAATGAAAATAAATATTATACCCTTAAATGTTATACTTATACGAAAAAATGTGAAAAATAATTTAACTTGTTTCGAGTGATCGTTCCATTACATACCATTAGAAATTTTTCTTTCCTATTTATACATTGATAGTTATTGATTACAATTTGCAGTGAAAATCTGTATGTTTAGGGTCTAATATTCGTTAATAACAATTTCTGTTTTCATTAGCAACATATGTGCGATTTAATATATTTGTGCTTTTTTAAACTTTTGTATATCTACCAAATTCGATTTTTGTTGTTGTTAATCAACTAAAGAGACTAGGAAGGAGTTCGGTTCGAGAAACTGTTAGGTATCTTGATTGAAATGTATAACTCGTCGCACGACCGCATAAATATTGTATTATTATACAATACGAGTCGCGCGAATGAAGCTTCACAAAGCTGTTCGAAGAATACTGACGATAAAGCATTGTATACTGAATGCATCTGTTTGAATCAAGAATCTATTTAAATGAAAGACAATGGTTATATTCGCACGTAAGAAAGAGGAATATTAAGAGAAGATTTCATAGAAAACAGTATTATAAACATTTGAGATATAAAACAACTGCATATTATTTTGAACACATTGTTATAACAGTGGGAAATCGAATTAAATATTTTCTAAAAATTTACAATAGATTAATGTCATTAAATAGAAGAATTTATACAACGTGAATAATCAGATAAGAATATGAAATTATTGTATTATTTTATTATTGTATTCAATAATCATTGTATCCAGATGATGCAGTCATTTTGAGATATGATGCAACATTTTATTATCATATGATTATAAAACTATTAAACAACGAATCGTATAAAATGTATTTAACGATAAACATGTTAAATTAATTGAATACTACAGAACATCAATTATTTGAACAATATTAATGCTCATTAATATAAGTGTAACGAATACTCACTTTGGATTAAAATATAATTATTCTTATGTTTCAATATTCCTTGAAACGACTCTATCAATAAACAATTGCTCTAAGATACACAAAAAATAATATTTATCATTGTTTATTGCCATTTTTATTGAATATGTTTTACTTCAATTATATTAAACCAATTTTTAATAGATATTGGATGTGTAATATTGTATTTGCATTTAAATTATTAATACTGGCACTAGTGATTTAGGAATTATAGAATTAATTTGTTTATATGTATATGTTTCCTTCGTGGTAAAATTTAAAGGCTTCTTTCCGACGAATGTATTTATCGATAGCAAAGAATAAGTTTCGTACCACCCTTCTGGAAATTTTGGCATGTATCAAGCATTCCAGTGAGACAGTCTGATCTTAATCACCCGGGATTGCGTTTTCGACGCTGCTAGACTTCGTGGCGCCATCATGCAACTCGCAACACAGTTCCTCGTGTTCGAGGTCACAAGCAATAAATTTTATTTTCGTGTCAAGTACCATGGTGTACGCGTGGACATGATAGTTTGCCCTAAATATTACTTCAGCCCCAAATACTTGATTACGTAAATGATTAAGAACCTAAAATAATAGCAAATCTTTGACGTTCAATTTTAATTTATATCTTAAAGTTGTTTTCCTTCTATTCAAACTACTTGGCGAGTACGATTTTCGCATTTTTACTAGATTACTTTGCCACCCTACAGTATTTAAAACATTAATTTCATTTTTAAAATATTGCATTCTGTTTTATTATGATTTGTGTTATTATTATTTTTGTTATTATTGGTAATTCTACTACCCCTGTACAATATAAAATATTATTTCATACTCGACTTATTTTTAAAATTTATTTATTAGCCATTGTACAGTTAGCGAATTTATTAAATGCTTAATTCCTTTTCAATCACCTTCTACATCACAACAATACTTAACCATTCACGTCATAATTGGACTTCGGATTTAACGCGCTTGTGGCGTTCGCGAGTGTGCAGAATACAAAAGACGCAACTTCCCACTGAATATTCAACAGGACACTTATTCTATTTTCCATTTCACGAACCCTCTAATCAACCTTGCATTCAATGTTTCTTTAAAAAAAATCCTAAATCTAAGCTACCGAAATTCGTGTAAATACCCATTCTACAAAGCAAAGCTCTCCATATAAGCGATTTTAATATTCCGCCTGCTAACGTATCTAATGTCATCTAATTCCCTTTTCCACTATACATTTTACTACAACGATGATCATTCATCCCTGAATTTCTCACTAACATCATCGAATCCAAAGCTACTTCGAAACGAAGCACGGCCAATTCATCCCCGGTTGATCCTGACGATCGAGCACCCTGGAAACGCGTCATTCGCCCTCGGGCGACAGGGTACGCATCCTTCGAACCGCGTGCGATCGCCGCACGTATCGACCTCCAGTGAATTTCTGCCCGTGGGTTTCGTACGAAAACGTCACGGTGCAAACGGACGAGATTTTTGAGAGAGCTGAAAGTTACTTACTTTCTCGCGTTACGAGCTGCTGGTTGCTATCGCGAAGAGTTTCGCGTCGAACTCCTCAGGGTCTGTGATGTTGCCGAGCGTCGCGTCGCTGTCTTTGCATTAGATCCACTGAGACGAGGTTGGCGAAACGAAGACACTTAATTAATGCAAAAGGAATCGCTGTTCTCGATAGTGCGGGGTTTCAATTTCACGGATTCTCGTTGCCTTTTCCTTCTCTCTTTTTTGTATTTTTTCGTTGAAGCCACGCAGAAAGGAAGATGGTTTCGGTGCACGCGCGAACCACGGGAGGAGACTGCGAGGAACGGTGTCGGCGTTCGATCTCCCCCTCTCTTTCTCTCTCCCTCTCGCTCGTGCTTTCTCTCTCCGTCGATATCTCTTTCTCCCTTGATCACCCCCTCGACGAGGGTGGTGCATGCGCTGTCGGTTGACGTCGGTGCTGCTGACGCCACTATCCGAGGTGTACGGGAGTTCGTTTTTAGGCTGCTCAATATTGACAGTGCTCCGGTCCCTTGTCCTCCATAGGAGCCGGCGGGGACACTGGGGGCTAATTTTTCGTGGCAATTCAAGAGGAAGTTTATTTTTTTATTATGTTTGCATATGAAGCTGTTTGGATGTTGGATCTTGTGCTAGATAAGAATTGTATGTGACTGTCGTTGATGTCCGTTGAGGTTTTGTTGTTAATTTATGTTGGAGTTGGAATGATTGCAAAGGCAGTTAATGAAAATTGAATATGGCCATGAAGAAATTTTAGTTTTAGTTTCGGTTCCTATGTAAACTGATATAAATTCTGGTTACTGTAGTATATTGTTACGATTATTATTTAAGATATTGTTTGTTATTAGTTTGAGCATTGGAAAGTTACTAATTTTAGGAATTTATTAGTCCTTGTTGATACTACTTGTTTAATATTAATGCAGTGAAATTGTTTCTTAAATTAAATTAAAGATGCTTCAAAATTACGATCGTTATAAAGAATACGGTGTGTGTATCCATCTTCGAAAATGTCGAAGAATTACACAGAATGTGTAGCTTACTTTTTGTTAAAATTGTTAATATTCAATTAAAAACTACTCATTCAATTCAAAGTTGATGATATAATTTTAAGAAACTTTACAGCATTTTTAATACACTTAAATAAAATAAAGCTGAGTTCATCTTTTTTTTTAATAAACAAATTTCTTATTTTTATAATCAAAGTTATATAGAAGCATTGATTTTATGTTTAATTTCAAGTTCTATTTTATATTTCTCTGCTTTTATTTGTGTATAAAGATTGGGTAAAATTCGAAATAAAACAATGGGTTCATTATTTTTGACAGATAAAATGAGTATCAGTAAGTTTGTTTCACCACTAAGAAAAATTGTTAATGTACAATGTACAGTTTATTTTATTATTAATACTTCATTTAGTTCATCATTTTGTCTTTCTACGTAACAGCCTCCAAAAAACGATAAAATAAATATGAAATTAAAAATAACCCAAATCGTCAATTTTCAGTGACGTGTTCTAAATGGTACTTAGAATACTTTTTTTTTGTATCAACGATACGAGATAGATGAACGAATGTATCGCTTAAAGCATAGAACTCGGAATGGATGTGCAAACTGGCGCTGCTGGCATTATAACGGAGTCAATTATATCTTGATTCCCGATACTTTGTTTTACGAGGTTGACGATTGAACTTCATTGTCCTGGATTCTATTGTTTGCTGCCATGCGTCAGAGACTAGAAGCTATAGTATAAAAGTAGAATGCTTCTCTAAAACAAAATGTAGTTCACACTACACGATTATTCTATGTAATTACAAAACGCCTGATTATTTGTCGTAAAGTACGGATTTTAACACATAAGTTTACAAGAATTAATTTAAGTAAATGCGGCTTAGAAAAACTACATAGACTTGAAGTTAATTAGTGAACTAATAATTAAAATTCATTTTCAGATCGCACTGTAATTTAGATTTTAACGGAAACATATTTGTTTTGGATTATTTAGGCAACATTTTTAGTTAGGCAATTATTTTTAGTAATATATTACCATTATGTATAACATATTATTACAAATTATTAGATAAAACGTGTTTGTAACGTAGAAGAATAATTAAAAGTGTTAATCAAGCAGTGATTGTTCATGCTAAACTTTGTTTAAGTTATTAATAAAGATAATATTAAAGTTTTTAAATTACTATGTTTCATTTAACTTTATCCACCACAAATGCATCAGAAGTATATCCGAACAGTGATAGTAAACTGAAAATTGATGCAAAAATGAAATCATTACACTAAATTAAATAATCTATGCATCAAAACATTGCGTTCTGTGGTTTTACATGAAGTCGATGACCGAGAAACGAGTTTCTGCCACATCGCCACGTAATCGCGATACCACGCGAATATTTAAGGCATTACTCATTACGTTGAGTCGATACGACACATCTTGCATATGATTTGTGTTAAGTCAGCTTATACTAAAAATGAATACATGTAACTAAAGATTAAAAATCAAATAATCATTGCAAATATAACTTAAATCATTGTTCTTTTATTTTCAGATTCTGATTTTTATTAAACAGCTTATTTTATTACATTTGATTACACAATTGAATCTAATGTGGAAATAAAAACGTAAAGCATGTCAATGAAGAATATTAAAATAAATTAAATGAAAACTATCGATGATAGGCAGATAAAAGAGATATTTAAATGTAATAAGGAAATTAAAGTATAAACCGTTTTTTTTGTATTTACTACTGTTCTTTCATACATTAATTCATCAGTTGAAACAGTTAGTTCAGTTAGTTCAGTTTCAGTCAACATGGTGAGAGCATCAAACAAGGCTTCCACTAATTAGTCACACGTTAGTTGCGAGTCAGTACACAGGCTTCTGTATGTACATACATACAGTTACTTAGTCAATATAGATCATTACGGAAGTCTTAGTATTCAGGCCCCGGTTAAAGAGTCAAGGAATGGAAAATGTTCGTCGAGTAGACAGTTATACATTGTAAGAAAACAAAAGATCTAAATTTATTTTTCGTTTGATTTATCGTTGTTTCAGAATATAATAATATTCAGAGAGCTTCTAAAATCATTTACACATGCCTTAAACAATAAATTACTGTAATTCGTACTTGGTATGTTTGGCAATTAACATTTCTATTTACAGATAGTATTAAATAATCATATAAAGTTATAACACTACGAATTTAATTAATATGAAATTATTATGAAAATACATATTACAGTAAAATATTTATATCGATGGGGCTGAACAACGTGTTGTGGCACATTTCAATTATTATGATTTTAATTATACCAAATTATTTCTCTAAATAATCATTATTATGATTTAATTTATATATTTTTGATTTCAACTTTTAACTATGTTACAAACAAAGGCGATTTTAAGTAATTGCTTAGTTCTTATAATTATTTTCAATTAACAAATACTGGAACAATTGTAAGGACACTTGGTAACACTTTGTAAGGTCGAAGGAATATATTCTGCAAATAAAAGCGTTTCATCAATTAAAGTTCATTTTTCGTGTTTAATTTTGTTATCCCAGAAGTCGAAAAAGTTTGAAAACAAATCATTTAAAACTACATTTTTTGTAATAAGTGTCTGTACCGATCTAATTGGTGACAGTTGTCTCTTCCATTATTAGATGTCGCCGCGTCTATGTTAGAAGCTATATTTCCCAACACACAGGTTTCAATTTCTCTAATATCATTATATTTTTATTATTTTCTTTTTGTTCTGACGATAAATTTTTATTATTAATTTATCGGTACCTCGGCATAGTCGTGCATAGACTTAACATACGTAAGACGTGTAATAAATTTGAACATTTTTCCACTGATGGCGCCACTAAACAAAGGATAGTTACTGCACCATCTGTTGTAGAACTGCCCAAACTGTTAGCACAGGCTAATCTATCTTGTCTCTAGTTGGTGATCAGGAAACTTCTCGGCCGTATGATAAAAATTTACATTGGATATCCAATCTATTCTGTCTCTCGTTGCATTGATTGAAAACTATATTACCGACACACAGTTTGTATGTTGCAATGTTATACGGTTCAGAAGCTACTCGTTCCATTTGGTACAGTTACAGACGAGGTATATATTTGGAGTCACGGAATTTTCCCTTACCATATTTGTATTACGCCCTGTCATATTGACTTAGACTGGTTTTGCATGGCAACGCTATAAGTGATAGGAATTAGAATAAAAAATATTGAAGCATAGATTTAAGATATCTACAGTTCGCCTGTTTCTATCAGGAACCCGATTGTTTGGATATTTGGGTTGGCGGCAAGGGGTGACGTCCACTCGCCGCGCCTGGCCTGATTGTCATGGCAGCTCAATTTCAGCACGTCCTTGTTATTGGCCGAGCCGTAGAATCAAGAAAGCAGACGGCCAATAACAAGGCCATACCGAAACTAACCGCCATAACAATCGGGCCGAGCGCGGCTATACGTGATGATGCCACCATTCACGGTTGCCAATTCGCGTTAAGGTTTATTTGCATATTCTTATAAAATAATTCAGTTAAGAATTTGTTAGTAGATAAATATACTTTTAATTACAGATTACCTAGAATTTTATAATTTTCTTCATTAGAATTCATGATATGTTAATTAGAAAAGACATTGTTGAAAAGGAACATACAAATATATACTTACAGTTTGCAATCCTTTACATTTTTCTGCATACGTGAATTAATTAAAAATTAATTACCTTATCAACAAACGTAATCTTCGTTTCTGACACTTTTTAAAAATAAATAGCAATTTTTTGATACCTTTATGTATTTTGGGTGAGAAATAGGATGTATCTTTCATATTTTATAATAAGAAATTGCTCAAACTTTCCTCATCATTATCCTTGGGATAAAGTATTGCAGCACAGAATACAAATTACGTTACGAATTTTCGAAATAATTTCTTTCAATCGAGAATGTATTTAATTTGTTTGTATTTAAGAATGATGGAACGTGACTTGATCAAAACTGAATTGTGAAGGATCACAAATAATTTGATTGTCCAGGTTTTCAGTAATTCTTTTTCACTGGACTCTGCGAACGAACAGTTGAAATAAGAGATGGTTGGAAGCGAGTCCTCGCGTAGCATGAGTTTCATTTGCGGTTGAGAGTTAAGCTCAGTCGTATCTACAGGCCCGCGGGGATGCTTCAGCTAGAATACTTACTAGCCGCCGCTAAATTAGCGCCAGAATTAATCTCCATCCACTTTCGCATTCTACTCAATTCACGTGTTCTCTCGACGAGCGTCTCAACGAATACAGTAATTTCCACTTTCACCCCTTCTTCCACTTCCGCGGTCATTTGGTAAAAAACTAAAAGTTGTGAAGTTCGTTACTTTTTTCTGATGGCGTAATTATAACAACGAGTAAAATAGTTTTACTGATACATTGCTGATACTGAAACTAATTCATTTTTATGCGACTTTATAAAATATTCTCGATTGAGGAATTTTTTAACAGATCTTCGACTAGATTTTCTTTACAAGAAAAGTGATTGCTAATAATTAAAAATTTGTCTGCTTTTTTGTTGAAAGTTTCAGTGTCAATTAGGAATTAATCGATCTAAACGTTTAGAATTGTGATTCTTTCTTAATTTATTAAACATAAATATTCGCCAATTTCTAATATTATATTTCCTTAAGTCGTACAACTGCAGGAAGTTAGGTTATAAATAACATTAGAACAACTAACATATTAGCAACAAAAAACATTGATGCAACATCGAGTCACAATTTATTACGGTTTACTTTTATTTATAATATTGTTACAGTTGCGTCCCGCGTGTTGAGAGTATCAAATTGCCCCTGACTTTTGTCGTAGATGTTAACTTTTTATGACTGAAAGCCGTCTCCGTACGATGGCTTATCAGGACATTTGATGCCGGGATATAGATTTCACTCTGGTTAAGTTCCTCGTAACACACTATGTACAGGGGTTTCGTTGTCGTCAATTCATTCAACTGCTCGCACTGATCTTTTCAGTGTTATTGCTCGTTCGTGTATCGCTCGGGAAATCTCAGTGATAACGAGGGGTTCTGGAATTAAAGGACTTTCAGTCGCGCCCTTCGAGACCGTGAGAAATAATTGAATTTTTCCTAAGGGACATCAAGAGAACACATCTGTATGGGTGTCAATTTCGAACTTTTAACACAATCAAGACTGGTAACGTAGTATACCAGTAATTTTAAATTCTTTAGTTGAATTCCGATAACGTAATACTACGTCATTTCTAATTTTTTTTTAGAATAACGAAAACCCATGCCATTTTTAATTTTTTTAGAAGAATGTCGATCACTTAATTTTACGCAAATCAAAATGTGTAACTAAGTATTAATAACATAGTTCTGTCATATATTTCTTATATTCATACGTATTTAATTAGCAGTCCCTTGCGTGTATTCAATTATATACTCCTTTCACGAGTTGTTATGTTAAAACAAAATGTATAGCTGAGATTACATAAAAAATTAGGAATTTATAAAACAATGAAAATTAATTTAACAACGGATGCAGCAAATTAATTACTCTTAAATGAATATTCGTATCATTTGTATTTATACTACACATCTGAACTGCATATACGTGTATTTCATGAATATCTCGTTTGGAATATTAAAAAAACTAATTAAAGAATTTATAAATAACATTTGAAAGATACTTATAACAGAAACATATAAAGTTATAAATGTATACTTAACTTTCCTTTCGAATATAAAGGTTTCAAACCGCTTTTTATTAGTCTATACTCGACCATCAAGAACGGCACTTGATGCTCTCGATTTTGTACAAAAAGGTACACCACGAGAGAAAACGAAATGGCAGCTTTGCGAGTTAAAAATTGTTCCCGCGATGACGCACTCGTTTGACGTTAAGTCGCTGGGATAATCCGAGATTTACAGTCGTCTGTCCCGCCATTCACCCTTGACGCAGAGCTGTGCTTGCACGTGAAAAATTGCAAGGTGCAATGACTTAAGGTCATTGAACTCCTTGCAACATTCGCGCTGTACTTCTTGCTTCACCATCGAGTTCTTTGCAGTACTTTCTCATGAATTTTCCTTAATGAAGTCAACGTTTCATTTGAATAACCCCATAATTAAATGTAGGAATTAATATTACATTGTGCAATTCAGTGAAGTGCTAACTACATTTACTTCGTTCCAGTAAAATTTGTAAGTACATCTATATTTAAAATAAAACAACAACTTAACCCTTTCAGGCTTGAATTTTGTGTAGTATAAGTAACAATATTTCCTTATTGCTTATTTTAAAGATCTCAAATTTGAAAGTGTATAAAAATTGAAGATTTTTAGAATTAATTATCACACTCTAAATTATTTAATAACGATTCCGAATTTCATACGTTCAAGTCAATAAAAGGAATTTATATTACAATAAATACCAAATTCGAATCAAATATTCTACAACAGCAATAATATTTTGTCCTCATTTTTAACTGCTTGCTCTATGATTTATTTCTTAACTATGATCGGTACAACTGCTTTGTCGTTAATAACTTATTAAGAAATTTTTAATTAACAAATTTTTATTAAATAAATTCTATGTCTACGTTTACTCCAAAGGTTAATGATTGATAATAGAAAAGTAAAATTCCATTTATATTTAAAAAGAATTAATAACACTTAGATATCTCAAATTCGATTGAAAATTTTTACCACGAGTCTGACACGATATTGTAGGTCAAAGGATTAAATAAGAGAAAGGTATATTTAACAAACACGAGGTGCCCTACTTAACTCGAAAACCACAAAAGTTGTAAAAATCTAAGTCATACCAAAAACATTATCGAGAAAGCGAAATAAATCAACTGACCGATAAAATGTCCAGCTGCATAAACTCCCCGCATAAATCCAAACTGCTGCCTGATGTATGCAGTGAATCTGAATTCTTGCATTCGCCTAACGTAAGGACAACTATACTTTGTGTTTCAAAGTTATGAAACGAGATATTGAGAATAGCGTATCTATATTACGTGCGAATTTCTCAAATGAAACGTTATGTTAGGTGTTATTCGACTTCCGGCGGAAAATACGTGATATAGGCAGGCAGTGGTTCATGGGTTTTAATTAACTGTACAGGATTTGCATTTATATGGTGTCGCGGTGATTAAAAGGCATGATACGATACCCGGATGCAGGGAAACTACGACTCTACACGCTCAAATGAAAATGAGGGTGTCCCGGGCGACACCACTAACCCAGAAAAATTTTCAGGAAATAATACGGAACTGCCGAAACAAGGGAAAAAGAACGACGAAGACGCTGACTTTGCGTCTCGTTCGGTCAAGCAAAAAGCTGGCCGACTTGAATCAATGATAACGCGAGGGAAGCGGTGTGCGCGAACGAAATTGCTGATCAAACGCATTCTCGAGTGTCAGCACAAAAGCGGAACATTGAACGTGCTAAGTTGTTTCCGGGTGGGTCGACTGCTGTATAGAAAATAAATAGATTTTCGAGAATTAATCCGACTCATGTTCATGTGGAAATGATCGGGGAAGGGACTAGATATGTTTTTTGATGAATGGGATCTGACCACAGAAGACGTATGATTTATTTTGAGCTGTGAACATATAACAAAAGGTAGAAACACTTTTAGCTTCATTTCTTAAGAACCGAATTATTTTGCAAACAGCTGGTGAAATTTCTTGTTTCTCTTTTCATGGATCTAGCAAGTTTTGATCATGCCTATTAATCCCTTGGGATAATATCGCGTGAGACTCGCGATGAAGATATTTAACATGATTTAACAAACATAAATACTATTCAATTCATTCAAATTCAAAGTAAATATTATTCTTCTGTGATTAATTATTATACTTAAAAGCTAACATAAACAGAATATGCCTAGAATTTTTCTCCTTTTCCAGTAAATGATTAACTTTTTGCACTCCAATGGTCACTCTCAGTTACACATTCATTGGTTACATACAAAATTATACAATTTACTATTTAATATTAAGCTTTGTATGATCCGTCAATATGTGAAATATTGAAACAAAAAGAAATTTGATCCTTCATCTATGTATGCTTTTTCATGTTGTTACTTTAAAAGAGTAACATCTCATCGGATAATGTTGAATATTTCTAGTGAAACATTATTAGAGTGCAAAGGGTTAATGACAAAGTAGTCGTATCGATCAGAGTTGAGAAAGAAATCATAGGACAAGGAGTGAAAAGTACTGTTAGGAACGCCATTTCCGATTTAATATTTCTGTTACCAGCTTGAAATCGCGAAGAAAATCGTTCCAACTGATCGTCGTGGGAGCATACGCGGTTAAATCTATCGTACGTTCTACCGTACGCGTTCAAATCTATCCAACCTCCAGCACGACAGATTTTATAGTAAAGTCGTAGTGCGGTCAAACACGATCAGGTCGTACAAGAGCTCCGTACACGTTACGATTGTCGTTCAAAAGGTCGTCTGAGTCGAAGTCGTACGATAAATTGTAACGTGTATGGACTCGTTAAGAAAACAATGTTAAAAAGGCGATTAAAGACAGAAAGAATACCGAAGAGCGGATCATGTGTGTCGTAAGTTTTATTTTGTGCTACTTTCTATCATCTCGTGCACTGAATTCCTTGTCTAATTAACAATTCATTCTCATCGGTCCAGTTTGAACTTCTTTATCTAATTAACTGCATTTGATGAGTACATACGTCATCTTAAAGCTTTAAATGATACTAATTCTTTCAACGACGAATTCTTTATTTTTTCAGATAAACATGTAAACCTTCTTTGTTTTGCTTTGGTTTTTCATTAAAATATACCCTATTACGTTAGTCCTGCGTTCGAGGAGTACACACTTCATTTCTTTAGTTTATTACGCGTGAAACGAGAGGTTTTTCGAACTAAATTTCACAGTTAACGGGTTATCGTTGGCTGAAACAACAAATAAATACATAATTCATGAATCTATATTTCCACTTTGGTTGCACACTTTATAAGTAAACTCTACATAACAATTACTGACTTCTTTAAAAAATCCTATAACCAAGAATAATATTACCAATAAAATATCGTGTAATATTTCTATTGGCTCCTTTCCACAAACAAGTTACAGTATTATAAAGAGTTAATCGTGTGTACGCTAAATTCAACGTTACCAGACATTAGACAAGAAAAAAGTAGGCGACACTTTAAACTACGAAACTAAATCCATTTCCTTCGCGAAACGCGCTTCTTCGCAACCTCCCAATAAAGCGTTCACAGATTGTTCATTACGCGACTTTCGCGCGGGGACACCTGGGGCGGCTCCGGTAAACGCTGCAACGACCGTGCACGCCGATTATATGATTTTTATACAAGGCTTCGATAAATCCCGCGGCGGCATCGTGGGATGTGATTGCAAATGTAAAATCGTCGAACGCTCGTGTTTGCGTAACGATCCGAGCAGACAGGGGGCAAAAAAAAATGGCGCTCGACAGAACGGTACGCGGGATTATTAACGTTGTAAACTCAAACAATAAACCACCGGGATTAAAAAGGTATACGGTAAAACTCGATTCCCGGCGGTGTTGCGCGTTACTCTTGCTTTGTCGATGAAGTCGTACCGATAGTCGAGGATTAGCACGCCGCATTGAAATTATCGGCTGACCTATTAACGGGCCTGCGCAGGGCTCGAAAATACGCCATTTTTCAACGATGCCAGACCGGCCGGCCGGCCGGCCCTAGTCATTAGTATTCGCGGTATAATTCAGCTGCATCGCGGGTATCCGCATTCGGACCGATAAGGTAAATAACGATCTGCTGGCTGAGAGGTACATATTTTTAACGAGGTCCCAGCCGAACGCCGGAAACTTTGCTTATCGAACGATTACAACGGAACGAAGTAACAATGAATTTGGATTAAAGAACCTGCCGGCAGGGACCGGCTCCACTCGCCCGCCCGGCTAAATGAAATTTTATCGGGGACCATGATTACCGGGTATCCGTGAATTAATGAAAGGCCACGCGTCAGCTGGAAATAATGAATGGATGTAAATGTAACGCCAGGAATTAATAAGCATAATCAGAAAGGATTCGCATACAGCGAAGCATCGTTTATTCGAACACCGATTATTCGACTTTCGATCACGCGAATGACTGATTACAGCTGATCCTCGATTTACGCGGCGAATTAAAACAATATTTACGAGGTAGTTCTTACACATGGTCTGAATTTAACAGTAAAACTAGCGAGCATTTGAAATGACTTATTTCCAATGTTTTATAAAAATTAGAACAACACGTTTCTTGAGTTTCGAAGAATCTCCTGATCTAGTATCTGTAGAAATACACAAATTTAATGAACAATGTTTTGCAGAAACACCTTCATAATTGAAATACTTGCAAAATAAACATTCTGAAGTGGCTCAATTTGATCCGCCCGATAGTTTTAGTGTCAGTAACATGGAATAAAACGTATTTTTGTTTTTTTGAAATGTCATTGCTATTATTTTTTTTGTTTGGCTGCATGAAATAAATATGTATTCCTAAAATATACACCAGCTTTACTTTCTAATATTTTGTTTTCTCTTGTATCGACAGGTTCTATTTACACGATTTTCATTTGCGTGAAACGAATTTACGTGGAACAGATTTTCGCGTAAATCGGGAGCCACGTGTACCGACACTTTACTATTTTTGTGAGAGGAATATAGGTGATTGTTGGTTTAACACGGAAACATCGCACGAAATAACTTTTGTATAGGAAGAAAAAGTTTGTATATTTGCATTTGTTTTTAGCAAGAATGAAAAAAATTAGATGTAGTTTTTTATTTGGAAATATTGGTCATTTAACTGGACTTGATACGTGTTGTGTTAAACGTTATATTTGATGTCTATATTTTAACCTTTTGCGGATGTTAACTTTTTGAACTTGTAAATATTCTTTCGGCAAGAAAGTGACTCTTTTAAAGAAGTTTTGGATATTAGAAACAAAGAAAATTACGTATTAATCTATCGTTAGTTGAGTAACTAAATTACTCGTCTGTATTTCGCAATAGCATTCGACAGCACAGGATTAAAACACGTGTTCTTCCTGCTTGAGCTGTCCCATTTCAGAGTGCTGTATGAGTTTAATATGTACGATTAGATTTCAGTTTTGTTTATAAATATTATTGAACACGTATAAAAGAAAGAAAGTGCATTTAAAAACTGTTTAATATCTGATTGATTTATAGCATGTTTATTTTGGTCCCATTAAATAGATTATCGGAAAAATCGTTTATCTAGATGAATATGTCTCCCAATTAGTTCAAATAATCGGCATTCTACTGTAATTTTTTTCGTGATTGATTAGCAACATGAAGTATTATTAGTAAAATAAAATAGTTATTTTGTTTTTGAGCATAAAATACACGTTTTGTCACATGGATCTGCGATTGCTCCGATAAAATTCGAAATATGCCTAAAAACTTCTTTCAAAACAAAATAATCTTGTGATAATAATAATAATTTTGAGAAATTGAGTTTTCAACGCTGGGAAAATTTAACATAAACAGCAGCATAATAAACCAGACAAGCACGAGTTCATACGAAGGATTCTTAGATGATGTTATATACGTATACTGTTTAATACGATTATGTGCACGCTTTCATTTTCTCCAGTTACGCGTTTCGAATAGGAATTAATTGTCTTGCTCATTAGCGCTCCGATTTGAAACAGCTGTAAATAACCCGTGGAATATTGCTTACGTGCATAACTCAGTGGCTACGTGCTATGTATGTCCATGATCAATAATTATAACGGTATCATGGCAATGAATTTTACTCCCCTCACGGTACTTACCCATTCCAGAGGCGTGAATAATTGAATCGGCAGAATCGAGTGTGTAATCTAAATCTAAATTAATAGGTCACATTGCCGTTGCAATAATAGTCGTTATGACACCACAGAGATTATGGTTAGCATAATCTATTGACTGTACTGTCGCTTTCAGCATACCATTTTTATCCCATTGCATCTCTTCGCATGTCACTGCACCCTATTCTATTTTTACACGATAGACACGTTCCTTGTACAAAAGAGCTCTAGTAAAAAAATATACTGTATCTATGGACAAATAGAGATTGGTTCTACACCTAAGACATCAGCGAATAACACAATAAGCCATATTAGAATTCTTGTCAGAATTTAGGTGATCTTGTTGAATCAAATGGTGTAAAAAGAAAATTAATTTTATATATAATTTGTAAGAATTAAGAATTGGATATAGTCAAGTCGCTTTTCATTCGTAAGTTAGAGTTACCATTTTTGGACGTGGGTTTTGAAAGAATTAAGTTCTTTTTGTGTGATATAATAATCCTGTTTCAACTGAATTTTGACACAAATTTTATTTAATATTAATTTTAATGTCAATGGTGAAAGTGGTTTATGATTTAATCCAACTATTGAATTTTGTAAGTAATAACTGATTTCCAGTATATATTCAGTATAAGAGTAATTTTGTTGTTATTATCATTATCAGAAATGGTATCCAAGTACTAATTAAGTTTTTACGTGATAAATTAGAAGGTGTCAGTGTAGAATTCGAGTGAATCAATAATGTGTAACTGTTTGACTTGAACTGTTACGGTTACTACTGGCGGCTGATTTATGAGGCACACTTCTACTGCGCGCTGTCACTATTTCATTTTCTCAGCAGTTACGTACTTAAATTTGTTCATATTTCTCTACAAAAAGTAAGTAAACACAACAGGAATTTGGTAATTAATTATTGGCTAATTTTTATTTTGGTTTTGCTTTACAACGCGGGGACTTAATTAAAATGTAACGTTATACTTTCCAAGCCACATATTTCAATACATTCATATTTTCATATACATTCAAGAGATGTGGAATTTCATATAATGAAAGTAATTTACTAAGTATTACTTTACATTTCATAAAAGTAATATTGTAATAATCTTTTAATTGTTTTGCACCAGTAATCAAATTACTGAAACATAAAGAAATAAAATATTAAAATTCATTTCTGTTCTGATATCTTTATGGTAACATAGAAAATCATATCTCTTAAAGTAACAAGTATCGACATAGTTCATTCATTAATTTTATTTTTGATATAAAATATTGAGTAATCTTATCGAGTTGGATTCTTAATAAAGAAACATAACATAAAATACTTATTCCTTATATTTTCCAAAGGAAAATATTTATAAAATATTTAAAACATATAATTAAATCTCATACATCTAACCACGAAAACAAGAAATAAAATCATTTATACTGGAAACCTGTAAAACACGAAGTCCATATGTCAAAGAGAAATAATGACTTATCTCGTGGCAAAGTATTTCATCATTATTCATATTTATATAACAAATCTTCCTACAAAATGTATCAAAATATCTGTAGTTACCAAAACTATAATATTACAATACATATTTTTACGTAAATCCCCTACTGTCTGAAATGGAAATCCAAAACAGTGTTATAAACAGAAAGTTTGAAAACGAATATCCGGGTACCCGGTTGACAACACATGAGTTAAAAGATAAAATTCTAACCGGCGTTACGAAGCTTTTCATTAAATTGACAATTTTTCGGAGTGTAAAGTGGAAACTTTACGTTTGTGTACAAATCGTATTTTCGTGAGCGGTTTACCCGGCGTGCCAAGTTCACGTATCGTTACGCGATCGTGTGCGCCCTTTAATCATACTTCCCTGCGCTTGAAAACGTTTTGCATCTAACGAAAACCGAGCTCGCCTGTTTTCTCCGCCGAGTTACCATTCCTGTCGTTTTTTCCTACGTCAATACCGTCTATCTTCATTTGTACGATACCGTGTAACAGTATGGCAGCTTCAACGTTCGCGTTTTTGACGTCACACGAGACAAGTAAGTAATGCAACGGGTTATAGCTTCTTGCATTTCGCCTCGTCCAAGAAATTTAGACTAGCTGGAGTCCTTACGAATGAGAACGTAAACACTTTCGACGATGTTCCGTATTCTACATTTGCTAAAATTATAACATCGCTACTGTATTTCTTCGTTCTCTGTTAAATAAACGTTTAACGAATATTCGGAAAATGTATTCCATTATCTACAAAATATTTTCTCTTTAATAAAAGCAGATTATTGAAGACGTGTGTATGTTGTGTAATACTTGATTTCGTTTTACCACAAGTGTTATGATAATCAATTTTCGAAATATACTGCAGCTTCTGGTTTCCAAGTACAATACGTATGAATTGTTACTCCGAATATACAAAATCATATTGAAATCGTGTTAGAAATCGTGATAGAAATTTTATGTTCGTAAAATTAGACGTTCGTTATAAGTTTATATTTCAGAAAGATAGAATAACTTCATCACTTATTATTTTGTATTTAAGATCTTCGTAAAGTTCTGATTCGATATAAGAGACAAGAAGTAGAAACTTACTTAAAATACTGGAAAGAAATGAAAAAATACTTACTGAATTATTATTTTGTATTGAAAATCTTCATAAAATTCTGATTCGATATAGGAGGCAAGAAATAGAAACCTATTTAAATAATGCAATGAGAATGAAAAAAATACTTTCTTAATTACAAAATTGGAATTCTATCTGTATTCCGAAGGAAACGCACAAGACTTAAAGGAAAGAATGGTTGAAGCTGCTTTATTATTGTATGTACCTGCTCCAACCTTAGGGTAAAGGCAATACTAAACGGTGGTCTTCAGAAGGTTCAAGGAATCTGCGCCGACAAAATGGAGAACGGGTAGACAAAAGACGTCCATTACTAACTCCAGGGTAACCGGGGTATTCTCATGATTAACATCTCGCGGATATTGCCCAATAACAGGGGCACATCTGCATGGCTCAATATTAACTCGGATTTGCCGGTTGAAAAATGTCGTTCTTGCAAATATTCCTGCCGTAACTTCGAGCGGGGATGTACGTAAGTGCGTCTTCTGCCGGTATTTGACATCGGGAGCGTAAAATATGCGTGGCGCGCCTCCTCGAAATCCTCCTGTTTATGAATAAACGTGTCCGAACCCAAGCGAACTTCAATGTAGCGAACATTCTTCCGTTGCGATAAATTGCATTCATTTGCATTTCCGATGTCGGGATTTCTTCCGCCGGTAAATTCCTTGTATTATATTAACCTATTGCTTTCGATAAATACAGGGTAACAGTACGAACGTTCCTTGGTTATAAAATCAAAATTTATTGGAATATCGAAGTTTCACGTGGCATCTGCTAATTATGTACACTTGATGTGCGTTCTACCTGGCATTCGACAAATATAAATGCGATAATTGAGCTTGGACTAGAATCTCTAAAGCATATCCGATATGATTGCATTTATAGCTTCAGTGATGCGTTCCTGCAGACCATCCATAATTGCGAGTGGAAGATAGGTACTGTCCACAGACGGCTTTTCTTCACATGTCTTAATTTCGACCGCTTGTGTGATTGGCTGATTCACGTAAACGAAAATCGTAGATAGAACAGAATACGAAAAAGTGAGATACGACGATAAGAAATGAATATGGGTATTCATCTTCGATCAACGATCTTCGTTTATGTAAATCAGTCAATGATAAAAGCGGTCGAAACTAAGGCGTCAACGTTCATTACGAGTGAACGTGCCCCCTTCCTGCATTTGCCTCTTCAGAACGTAGCGTATACAAAGAATCGTCGTCTATGGACTTTCTATTTCACGTATCTCCAAAGAAAAAACTTGCAAACCGCGATGTCTGGCAACCTCGAGGGCTACTCGAACAACACCTAGTCATTTTTCCATTTTTTTCGGATGAATTTTACTGCCCGCTAGATAGAAGAAATGTCTTGTGATAATATATTTGCTTTCATCTTACTTATAAACATATTCCAAGAAAGTTTGAATTTGTAACTATTTAAAATCAAGGAATATTTTCATGGCAAACCATGTATATTGAAAATATACAAAACGGTCGGAATACGGTCGCAATTCTACGAGTATGAATTTGTTTTCGTGGCATCGGGATCAAATATAGTATTTAGAAAGCTTTTTATTTGTGAACACATTTGCATCGAAAGCAGAAGAACATTAAAAGTATTGAATTTTCATGGATGATAATTCTTGTTTAATTTAGTTGTGTATATTACAATCGACGTGTAAAATGATTCTAATTTTAATTTATGATTTTTATTTTATTATTATATAAACACGGCAGATTTTTTGCGATGTCTCGATGGTTTTCGAAATTTTAGAGAATTATATCGTGATGCATCGATGTTGTAAATAATTTTTCATAATAAAACAGCTGAAAAAAGAGTTTTGCCGTTCCGAATCGTGTTTGCAACCTTTGCTGCCTAACTTGAAAAGAGGAAGTTCGCTTGACAGAAGATCCATTAAACTTGAGTCCGCATTTGCTCAAGACCACCATTTCATGGCGGTAATATCCAACTGGATATATAAACGAATTTGATTTCACCGGTCGCAAAGGTTAAAGACTAATGTAGTTTTCGTTGAATTCTTTCTGACATCCATTCTGTTTTTAACGTACTTTTTCTGTGCTTTCAATTATATATTTTTAGTTCCGGCCAATTTCATTTCCGACGACGTTACCCTCTCTTTTCAATCTTTTTTATACCCAATAAAATTTTAACTGCGATAATAGTTTGTTTTCGCCAAAGATGATCGCTTTCCGCTAATTCTGCGTAATTTCCCGTAAGAAACTTGTAAAAAATTCAAAAATAAGGATATTTTTATTCGACTAACCATTAAGACAGTTTCCTCTTTAATTCCATTTTTAAGAACATTTTCATTGATTAAAGTCAAAAAAGCGATGAAAGTAAAAAACTCAAACTAAATTTGTTTTCTTTGCCAAAGCTTAGATAAACTTATCACTAGTTTCTTTCATTACTACGATAAAAATTTGCTATCTTCCTTAAATTTTATTACGCCCTCTTAAAATATTCATATCGTACACTTTATATTCTATTACAACATTTACTACAAGTCCTTGTTAAACATCTATATCAAACGAATCAATAAATTACTACTTAGTATTCATAAGCAGCTATTATACGTAGGTTGCTGCAAAAGTTTTGGGAATCCGCTGACATTCAGTTCATTTTTAAATTTAGAAAGTGCAGACACGATACAATGTAATATGTATAAATGTCGAAGAAGAATATTTTGAAAAACACTATAACAATTAGTTCAAACTTATTTATCACTTTTCTCATTCTTTCCTGAAACTTTTGCAGCAACTCACGTATTCAACCACAGTAAAAAGGGAATCAAACGTGCAACAAATTGAATTATCAAAACCGAAATACACTAGTTCGGTATTTTCCTATATTATTTCGTCTTATAGTGCCTCGATCATAGATTCTGTACATAGCGTCCAATAATACAGACACTATCCATGAATTTTACTCAATCCCAGCAGAATACCAATTCTGAATACTGGGAGCAGCATTGGGGACTGGCTGTGCCGAACTATTAATCTTCCGCTTCTTTGATGTCAGGCAAACCATCGAATTTCTCAAAGTAACGCAAGATTCTTCCGGAAGAATGTTCATCCTTCCTCTCCCCGTCCTGCAATCCGTAGAAAATCCTGTCCCTTTTTGTCGATCGCAAAGGGATTCTTTCCATATTTGCTGGTGGACGGGTTCTAGCTATCGGCGCGTTCTAAATTGCAGGTCATCGAAAATTACGTATTGTAGGTAAGGAGGTTGCCGATGACACTTGCAGCGAAGACAATTACTGGGACGCTGTCTCAATAACTCGCGCGTTTAATCGTGGCGCCGTTAATTACGCTCCATTTCATGGTGCAAAAGTTTTGTTTCTCTCTCTCTGGTCTTGCGCGTTCCGACGATTACGAACATGAGAATTGTACTAAGCAAAATTCTACTCTCGATAATGGGTGAAACGTAAGAATAAAGAGTCGAATTTTATTCCGTTTCTAATTCGGTGTTGACAAGTAAATAGTTGGTCGTATTAAAATGTAAACGAAAAGAAGTTATTTCACAAAGTAAAGTAAAGGCACCAGTAATTGGCGCGGTATCAGTAGTTGACCATTTTTCAGGAAAATGTGAAAAGTAACGTTTCCAAAGGTAATAGTCCTTCGATAAAACTCTAAAAGGTGTTAAGATTATTAATAAATTCAAAAAATGTCCTTAATATTCATTTAGTGTCGCTAATTTTCAGTCTTCCATTTAGAGTTTCTCAAAAATGTTTAAGTTCCAATTCTTGTTATTTGAGACAACGTTTTCTGACTCGAATCCCTCCAATTTTCACTAGTTACAACATTAATTATCTCACACAAACGTATAATCCAAGATCTGTCGCATTTAACCAAATTCAAATTGAAATCTGACATATAAAATCAAACTCCATCCTCCTTACAACAAAGGGCAAACTCGCAACGCATGGAATCCCCTTACACAATAAAAACAAGCAACAAAATTGTCTTATTCAACAGTTTACTCGCCTGGCGATCATTTGAAGTTCATTACAAGCATCCCGCCAGTAGCGCAGCGACTATCATGATTGCTGTTGCTCTGCGGAAATCCTTTAAACAAGTCCCGATGAGCTCGTCTCGCGTTTAATTATCTCGGGTGCACTCGACGAATTTCATATCGAATTTCTTGGTCGGACGGGTCTCCTGGTGGATATTACAACGAATCATCGGGCAAAGTTATCAGCTTTCAAAGGATATTATCATCGGAGGGCTCCTGGCCGGCTTAACCGGCGAAAAGACCGTAGAATCGGATAGAAAGGTGATAGAGTCCGGCTTCCGTTCGCAAAAATTGAATATCATTCGCCGCCATAACTTACGAAATGACGAGAGGATTCGAAGGCGGTGGCGGCGAGTCGCGCGGGAAGGATTTAAATGTAAAATGCAATCTCAGCTATGCAAATGCCGCGTAAATCGAGGGGAATATGCGGTAACGGTGACCGGTTGTGTGCGATGGATCAAAAGCATTTCGTCGCTCATTCCGTTTCTTTCCGCGCTCTTCTTTCGTTAATAATGCGTCCCAGTTTTTTCCTCCGTTGGCACGTGGTGGGATCATTTTGCGCGGACACGTACGAAACCTCCTACCACGGTTTCCCCCTTCCACAACCCGTTTTCACAGGAATCTTCCGCGGTTGCACGGCAGGATAACGCGTCTTTTTCGATTCAATGGAAACTAGGCACGGAACGGAGCCAGCTGAACACTTTGGAATTGAAATTTTCCGTGGTTCGTTGCCGGGCGCGTGGCGAATTAAACAGGGCTCGCTGAAAGGATATTTGGTGTACGAGATTCACCTAGATTCCCGATCTAATATTGAGCGAATAATCACGCGAACGCGGTACGATTTTGGTTCAAGGGGTCGACTAGTTTGGAGATAAAAATTCGTGAGAAGTAGGTGGTTTTTGGGGTTGTTGCTTTTTGGGTGGGTGAAAGCGATTGAATGGGTGTTTAGGAGGGTCTGTGTTATATTCCGGGAATGTTATTGTAGATATGTGAAAAATCTCTTGGAAAATTTGTAATATACGGCCTTCTTTCAAACAATTATTTAATTACTATTTTTTGGCTATATTGATTCGTATAAGATACAAATCCTGCAATCATAGTAAAAATATTTCGAAAAATCTTGTACTGAATGATATTTGATCAGAATTACTGCAATAAACATAAGGTAATATAATTGTCATCAATATAGATCTCTCAACGCAATGAAATATGAAAATCATTAACCAGTTAGCTGCGACCTTTTTGATAAGTGTGTACCTAAAATATTTCCAAAAGTTAAGTTATAGCTGTTTCTGACGAGTATACTCATTGCCATTTCTTCATGACGAGTGTATTCGTCTAAAACAGCTGACTGGTTAATTGAACAAAAGTACAACCGACAAATCAGTGGACAGTGAAATCAGACACGGTTAACAAGTCAACTTATCTTCCCCAACCATCGAGTTAATCAAGATCCTGTTCCAATGAAACTTACCGTACAACAATCCCTTAATCCTTCCTTGATCTAGCCCCAGATTCTCCCAAAAAAATATCATCCCGCCGCGGCTAGAAACGCCCAACCCCAACGCAACGGCAGCGAAGTTCTCCAATTATAATAAATTGTGCAAGGAAACTTGTTTCTCGTGGGCCGAGCGAAATATCCGGTGCTCTAATTATACAGAACAGTTAATAAAAACATTCTGGCGTGGGGCCAGCCTGTTCCGGCCGGCAGAACGGATACGGAACGGATAGAAAACGGAGTGAAAGCCCGGAGATGGACGTGCGGGAAAAAGTCGCTGACACAACCAACCGGGCCTATACGGCATCACCGGGGGTTGGGCGGCCTAGTGCAAGCCAGCGAATCGCATTCGTCTGCAGGTTAACTTGCCGGTATACGATTAAATCCATTGTCACGGCAATCGAGGCGAAATGTTTCCGATGCATTAATAACGCATAAATGTCAGGCAGCGAGTGGTTTCTGGCGTGCCGCCAGTGAGCGACCGCTTCAGCCTTCCTCTATTTAGGAAATCCATCATTCCCGGACGGTCAGCCGTCGTTCGTGCCTTCGAGTTGATAAATACGTGGCACGTTGATCCTCGTTAACTTCGGCCGCGATCGTTTCGTTTCATTTTTGTTGACCCCTTACGGATGGCATCGGTACAGAGTAGCGGTCCTGATTTCTAATGTCTTTACTGTTTGTTCCGTTATTCAATTATCAGTTATTCTACTTTATAGAATCAAAGATAACTGTAGAGGGATATAAAATTTAAGTTATGGATTGTAGCGGTACATGTAATGGAGAAAGAAGAATTTAGAAGAATTGAAGGAAAGGGAATTGGGCGTTGTTCTGAATGGTTAAGTGATTAGAGGATAAGGTCTTTTTACGTCTTTTTTACGGTTTGGATCGGTGAGAACTGATCGATGAATAGGTGAATCTACCTGACCGGCCGAAGTTTAGTTTTGCAATAAGTTGACGGTGCTTTGACCCTCTATTGGTACAGGCGAACATTTCGTTCACGTGATCGATAGATGGAGTCGAGTTCAATCTCGTTAAAGGAACTAATGGCGCGTGATTTATGCGGATGTTATTGACGTGGCCGGAATTAAATGGATTGCGATGAAATGTTTGAATTTATAATACTCGATCGCGTGAAACTTTTTGGTTCCAATGCTTTCTGACTTTGCCTGTGGGTTTTTTATAATTACTCGGTGTTTTGGTTCAGCGTTCAAATTATTTAGACTGCGATATATTTATAAATTAAGTATACGTAATTATATAATGGAATAATTAATGACTCATATTTTGATTTCGGTTACAATTTAGTATTTGAATTTTTACGAATTTTTACGACCTAAGAGGCATGCTGATTGAGGAAGCAAATCGCTCGAACTCTTTCGTTGCCAGCCTCGATGAATCTCGTACAAATTTATTTTCGTAGTAAATTTACATTTATATTGTACATTTAAAATATATTTTATATATTTCATATTTATATTATTCAAATTTTTTTAACGAGTACGATATAATACCGCGGCAAATATTATTTTCCAGATCATAAACAATGCGTTGGTTCTCGTTAGCGCATCTTTCGTGTTTACTAAACGGCAAAAATTTTCGATAACAATCATGGAATCGTCGAGTTGTAAACCATGTAATTTGTTTCCCCAACAGATGTTAGGTGCGAGCTTTAACTATTTTTTTTTAAACAAAATTTGTACAATTCTCCGTTTATAAGGTATCGCGTTACTACGTGCTTTGTTTTATGTAAAAATAATACCTTTTCTTTTTACCCACTAACGATTCGGCGCCCGATATTGTGGTAACTGATTAAAAACGAAAACGTGAAAAATTTGAATGCGAAATCCATTATCCTCCGGTATCTGTCGGCCGGTGTCCCAGTTTTCGAGCCAACGTAAATACATACGTGTATGTGTCGATGCTCGTTAACTTCAATCACTCCCGTTTTACATTGCCACCGAAGAATAGAGCTGCGTAGATTTCTATGTACTGTTTTCTTTTTTATCAAGCCGTCTGTCATACATAGCTGCCTGTCGGGAACATGACTGTTATGTTGTACGACAGTCTAGATTCTATTGATAAATAGATTTTTCTGAATATCCTTTGTTCCATGCGCGTATACACAAAATGTTAGTTGATACCACGTTAGTATTATTTTCTGTGTTGCCGTTTCATATTAAAGGACAATACGATTTCTATTGAATTTTGAAATTCCCTTGTAACTGTTCAGTATTTTTACAGCTTCAACGCAAACAGTTTACTAATATTTATGACTGTGTGTTAGAAAACTATATTCTGTAAAACTTTCGTCAAATTTTTATTTTAAAGAATTAAAATTGCATAGTGTATAAGTTATCTAAATAATTAACCCGTTGCGGTACAACTATGCCTCAGGACACTTTCACTGTTCTGGTCATATATGATGAAACTAATAATAAAATTATAAATCATAAATAAGAATGAAAGAATTAAAATACTTATTGCTTAAATAATTTATGTAAATTAAAGATTTATTATTGTATTATATTTATCTATAATTTACGAACATGTCTACTTTATTCGTACATAGAATAATTAACTCTTTACACTCGATTTATTTTCAATGTTGCTGGGTGTAAACTTGTATTTATTTTTAAGGAAATGAATTAAAGTAATTTACAGTTGTAGAATTCAACGTTTTACATTCATTTTCTTTATTATTATTATAATAAGATTTAATTTTTATAATTTTTTAAAGTGTTGTACTTTTTAAAACAATTTTCAACGTTTTATAACAAAATTTGTATTGTCATCTCCAGCATGACATATGAGTGCAAACGGTTAATACGACCGCAATGGGTTAACAGTTGTAGATGATCAAATTAAGTTGATTATTTCAATGAAATTATTTTGTGGATGGACCTGCGTTTTGTCGGTAAAAGCAGCACCAAGGTGGCTGCAGTTGGCGATTGTCCCGTGCGTATCATTGAAAGTGTCCAGACATCTCGATGGAAATCTGAGTCCCGCCGTTCCAGTTTCCGCTTTACTAACCCTCTTAAGGGGAGTAAGCTCCAAGTATACATCTATATGAAAAGCGCGAGCCGTTTCATTTTTTAAGAGGCTGCGAGGACGAAAGAAGTAGGAGAGGAACAGGGAGCCTGGTTAATGGAAACACTTAGTTCCTTTCCTTTATTTTTTTTCCCTTGCTCGCCTTTATCTCTTTCAATGAAAACTACGGCGGAGCAAAGGGTGCCTCCTTTCCCTCTCATTGTTTTCTTGTAGAAAACCGGGGAATTGCTTTTTTCCTTGTTCATTCCGTTTCCCAGCGAATTCTGTGAAATTCTAACTACGGGATTAATTCAAGCGACAACTGATAAAACGGAAAAGGGGAAGTCACAATTTACATAAATTGTTTCTAGTCTAATTGAAGTTTCTTCCTCATAATAGATGTTCCAACCGCAAAGGCTGAACCGTTTATTCTATGTGTGAACGCACAAAATGAAATGAAATAGCAGTAACGCTTGAAATTATTCTATTTTTTAATTTAACAGAGATTTTGACAGGAAAAGTTGATTTCCCTTCTCGAGAATAAACCTGTGAAAATAGTTTTCTGTTAGATTTGAAATAATTAATAAATTGCGTTTAAATGAGTTTTAATTTTCGTTCGAACATACTGGTCATAGTATAATATTTGATTTCAGTTGATGAAATTTTAGTTTTTTAGAATATGTAATACCTACGTTTTTAGGAACTTCCACTATGGTGTGTGTAGTTTATATTTTAATCGCTTGAAAGGATTCGTGATCATTATTAATCGTTTCGTGCGTTTTTATGTGATTTAATTAGACCACGACAGGAATTACGCGTTCTCCCTACGCCCGTATAATTAGTTTCTCGTTACTAATGGATTTCTTCTCAGCAAAGTTCAGTGAGCAACGAGAAATTACTTTCGACTGGATACATAATCAGATAACTCCGCTTCTATAAGTGGTAATTCGTTATATCTGTGCGATTAATTCATTAGGAAACACGAGAGAATGAATATATAGATAGCAATTATATATGTCAAATAACTGCTCAGTCAATTTTAATGCTTCTAACATAAAATGCGTAAATTTCGAATTACAATTAATGTTTAATGGTTCCTTTTATTTTGTTAAATTTATGACGATGAAAGTACGAGGCCATTTTAAAATAATTGAATGTGAATGCAATATTATATTGATGATATTATAGTTGTAAAATAAAATTTTTATTTTATATATTGTTTCATGTACTATTCACGTATTACTCATTTGTTTCATTACCACTTAATTACTATATTTTCTTTCGTTAATTTTTCACTAAACAATAAACAACTCGACTTCTCTTCGAGTTTCCCACATCAATTTTACCTTTTAAATTGCAAGTACATTATTTGCGTTCCAATGAAATTCCATAAAAATTTGCACATATAATGTTAAAAAGAAGTCCTGTGACAATCATTTATTATTCAGTTACAAAACATATAGAGTTTAGTATTGAATGTTAGAGTAGTTAACGCTTAAAAATAAAATCTATACGCGATTGTAGAGAATTCGTAATAACATAGAATTTCCAGCAAAATGAGACATAACCACAGCAAAGAGTATACACGGTCAGCGTCATGCGAACACGACAGTAGCGTGAAAGCGAAGTGGGTTTTAACACTATGGACTATGGTGCATACTACATGATTATGATGCATAATACGACTGTTATCGCATTTATCAGCATTCATTATAAACTTCCGTGAAGAGCAATAATTTTAATCATTATTGCGCTCCAGTCTGTGATAGAAGCAGTACAAAATTCTTGGAACGTATTTTTAATTGATAGTTTGCTAGCGAATTTCGCTGGTAGACAAATTATTTCTGTACGCTGTTTCATAGACGAGAACATAGTATCCTTTGAAGAGGCTTTCAAAGTGGCCTCGTTATTATATTGAAAGTATTTGCCCACAAGATTAGTTATTTACAAACAATAATCCTGATGTTTACACTTTTTAACAATATCTTTAGAATTTTTCATTTTAGATGATATCGAAGAGTAGCATTTTTATCCATAATTTGTAGAAACTGTATTGCTAAATAAATCCAGCCGAAAATATTTACAAAATTTACAAGAAGGTATAGTAAAAACTTATGCAAAATTTCAATTAAAAGTCATTCATACCTGATTGTACAAAACGTATTAAAGAATCCATATTTTACGATGAGGGAATTATGAAGGAATTACGTAATTACGAAGTAATTAAAGGATATCTTCATCAAAAGAAATAAGATTCCTTTCTCAACAAGCTTTGTTTATTTCATTTAACCCCTGACCTTATAACTTATTTCTTAAATATGCTCGATAAAACATCTTTATTATTAATAATTTACTAGAGAAAGAAACAACGTCATACAAATTCTGTATCTTCATTTACTCCAAAGGTTATAGATAGCAGACAACATAACGAACAACTAATATTTACTTGAGCTTAAAGATAAATAAATAACATTTCCATGTCAAATATACAACACGATGTTATAGGAGAAGGGTCTGAATAAGCGTTCGAATGTACACAAACAGTTGAGTCGTCCAAACTCGATTAACAATGTGATCAAACTGTTAAGTCGTCAAGTCGCAATCTCGTTTTCTTTCTTTTCACCGCGGCGATGAAGTATCGTTCGATCAATCGGTCCATATCCTAGCCCGCGGAGTTCTTTTTGGACGTCGGGGTCGAGCCACCCCACCCTGTCGGCCAGGATTACCAGTCTAAGTACTTGCAGGGCATTTCGCCCCGGTGCTCTCGCAGTTGATGCGCGGTCTTGAAACTTTACGATCGGCTCTTTGTCGGGATCCCTCATTACGACGCGGCTCCTTAAACGGCAAGAAGCCGGAAAAAGAAGGCACCCCCCTGATAAATCACGAGGAGAATAGAGATAAGAGGAACGGCCCGTGAATCGGGCATTCCTCGGATCTTTTCAGACGTTTCTTGTAAAACGAACAGCTCGCCCCACCGCGACCAGAACAGATCGACGAGATCTACCGTATACCGTATTCTTTCCACCCCCTTGGAACGACCCTCCTGGTATATTGTGCGACGTGTCCTCAATGGTGCTCGACACCACCTACGAATCGATCGATTCGTTTATTTATACTATATGTGGATCAATACACTGTGAAACTCTTGTTTTAAAATTATTGGCTTTTAATTAGGTTTCTGGTGCATCGGTACCAATTATGGAAAATTGTTTTGTAAAAGAATTGTTATAAGAATTAATACATTGTTTCTTATAGCATCATTTTTTCAACGGTTATTTGGAAATAAATGCTTGGATTCTGGTGAGCTTTCTAATGAGGTTCTCAATGTCAATTTTAAAAAGTTAATTTTGAACGTTTGGTAATTATAAAGTAAAATTATACTAAATCATTTATGTACGAACGAAATAATGGTTTCCACCAGTTACTCAATACTTAACTAGCTAAACTATATACTCAATAGTGCATATAAAACACGATTATTTTTCATCAGAAAAAGGTTGTGTTGCTTAATGATATTAAATGAAAGTTAACCACGAACCATTACAAAGCAACGTAGAAAACATTTAGTGTGAAACGCTACATTTATTTCCATAATAAACTTATTTTACCGTTCATATTATTTCAAATCCCATTCAATGAGCAACGAATAATTTACATTACTGTTTCCTCTTCAAAAAACATTCATGAACAAGACGTACTTTCCAAAGTGAATAAAATAATCGTCACATCGCGGAATTATCTCGGAAACTGAGCGTGGTTGCGTACTTTTGTTTTGACGTGAACGGATCAAGCAATGGAAGAGCAGTACGGAGTGTGGATATTTATTGGTTGTCGGAATAAAACGAAATCGCGGCGACGAATAATGAATAATGTTTCTTCGTGTTCCGCTCGTGCCTCTATAAAATTCGTGCGATCCGCGTTGTTCCGTTGCACGGCTAATAGTCATCACAATAGGAACGCTCCAAGGTTAAGGGATCATTGTTAAGCGAATCCATTGAGCAATGGATGATAGAATAATTATGCGGGCAGTGTATGCTTGTTAATTTACTCGACGGGAATAGTAGCTTCAGTTATATTCGCATTCCATTATCGACTGCGACTTCCGGCGAGCGAAATAAATTTATTTATCGGTTTACCCAGAGGGAGGGATGAATATCGAGACCGCGGGATTTCGATCCGTATATAGAATGATTTTTACTGCGGTCTTTTCATATCGTTTGCACTGCGTCCGAGAGAAATGAATTCAATTATTATTCATCATGGAGGCGTAAAGCGCCGATGAATTTTATTGTCGAGATAAATTCGATCGGGAAGTGTGGATCTAACTGTTTTAATTTGAAAATGTATGTTTACATCTGATTACTTTGAACGATGTTTCTTAATGGTGTAATTACGTGCGAATTAGCATTCATGTTTATTTGTGTAGTATTTATTATACAACTATAAATAAGATTCATTATGTTATATCGAATGACAAATATTAATTAAGACAATCGATTATTAACATTCAATAAATGTTAAATATATCTATTTCATCTGTTTGAGGGATTTTTATACTAGATTTTTATCAGATTAGATTTCTCAAAATAGAACACAATGAAAACAGTAAAAAAAATGTAATAAATTTATTAGTTATTCTTGTCCTTCCTGAAATATTGATGCTATCAGAAGAAATTTTAAAAGATAATTCCTGGATCTAATAATTTACTAGAACGTGTGTCCAAATTACTGGTATACTGTTAATTATAAGAGCACTTTCATTGTTCAACAAATATCGTGATCATTACGAATCGTATAGAACCCACAAAACTCAAAGATCATTCACACCGAATGTTTAGAATCTCTACAAATGGGACCGCGATCCAGTTCTGACCATTAATTACGACTTGAAATCTGAATGTGTCACGGGACGAATAAATTTACACGTTTCGATAATTCTCTGTTTATTTCGGTATTGCTTTCGTTAATAGAGTGCTAGCTCCCCCTTTGGGATGATTTGTTCTGCTTTTTAACAGGGAGTTTATCGGTGTTTTGGATGTACAATGGGCTTTAATCCAAAAGCAATCAAGGGTGTAATACATGAATTAATTAACGGGACATTTTAATGTACTAGATTGAATTTCTTTTACTTTTAATAACATCGTAGTCTAACATTATCTTTGTTAGGTATAATATTAACAAATATTTGTAATAATATGAACAAAGTTATTTCTTCAAAATTGCTTAGTGAAGATATTTGGATAATAATATTTTTTTCATTTAAAAATGTCAGTGTCCTATTCATTCTTCGTCTTTATTGCAATTCAACTGAAGAGTTGGCTATACTGTTCCATGGAATATTAACATTTTACTGAATAATGTTAGTTTTAAATATATTAATGGTCAGCACAGGTTATAACAGTATTGTTCTTGTAAATACTAGATTAATTAATTTTCACTTTCCTTCTGTACTCGATCTTTCTTGCCATGAAAGTGCAAGCTTGGGGTTCCGTTATTAAATCCTGCCAGACAGCAGCAGCTCACTTTAACGAAGTTACCGTTCAATAGAAGCTAGAACGATTTTAATAAAAGACCGTTTTTGTTATTTTCTATCAGCGCCTGACACCGATCATCAGTGGCTTTTAATTATGTTTCCTTATGCCTCTGTTTTTAGTTTACTTTATCTTATACTTGTTTACATGAACATTTATACATTTATATCAAACATAAATTGAATGAATTTAATGAAATTTGAAGTATGTACAATTTAATTAAATATTGTTCATACAAAACAAAATATTAAAACCATTAACGAAATACAACTTTTATTTATATTCATACTTCATAAGTTACACAAAGTATTAATTTGTTTGAACTTATATTATTTGACGTTTACTCATTATTTGCTGTTTTAAAATACATATTTCTTTTCTATTTATTTTGTTTATGTTAACAAACGTCACTAATATGATAAGCTTGCGATGTGATATCTTTTAATATATTTCATTAATTTCAACCCTTACTATTAAGACGTTATTATATTTATATCTATCTACTTTTCGTTAAGATTTGAAGGTTGGAGAAACATTTATTACAAAAATAAACTTATTTATCTATTTCCATTATATATCCAGACATTGGTCTCATTTACTTCAAGCATGAACATGAATGTTAGGAGCCTCGTAAAATGAATTGAGGTGACGAACAATCGAGAATGAGCAACCGGAGGGCTATGGATAACAAAGGAAAGCTGTCGTAATATTATAGTTACATAGGTTCGGTAAACTTGACTGCGCACTAAGTGCTCGTATGTCGGGCGTAGTTACATGTCCCATTGCCTCGGTGAACCGACCACGTGCGAAACTTTTGGCATAAATGTCGCGCAGGCTTTTCGTAAACGCCGTCTGCGCATACAACTTCGAAGGAAATGTTTCTTGCATTCCGTCCCTGTACAGAAGTTCCTAATAAAAAGCGGTAGTCGAACCTTATGCAATCCTTGTGCGCACATTTTCACGCGTGGCGTTTTATCGAAAGGACCAAAAGTTTCTTTTAATTCTGAATCTTTTGTAAAGAACTTTCCATTTACAATTGTTGTCCTTATAAATGTTTTACTTATATTTATTAATTACGTTCAATCTATTTGAACGAAGACTTTACTTTTTACAGGAGTGTAGGTTACTAACCCTTTGCACTCCAGAGGCGCCTCTCGGTCGCCAACTGATTTGATATAGGCAAATTGTAAAGTTACATGTTTAATACATTGTTGACTCGTCACAAGTTAACTCATGTTTGCACTTGCATTAGCAATTTCTATTTCTGAAACGCAGGACAGTATAGAATATTGCAAGAGCAAAATATTTCAAGTTATGTAAAGGATATGTCCAATGTTTCATTTCAATTCATTATGTACAAATAAAGTATATTGAAGTTTATTTAGATTGTTTCACTTTCATATTTAATTATGGAATAATAACCAGTGATATGGGATAGCTTCTGCGTAAAAATGCCGGTCAACAATGTGTTAATATTAAACTTTGTATAATGCATTGATATGGGAAATATTGAAGTAAAATAGTTTTGTTCCTCAATTTATGCGCAATTTCTCATCAACTTAGTTTCAAAAATGTCGTCTGTATCTTGTTATGAAGTATCGCGTATTTCTAGTGAAACACATTTGGTGTACGAAAGGTTAACGTAGGTTATTCTAATAAAGACTACAAAATATTCATACTTCGTATGACGTTTCTCTTACCCATCCTTCCGAATCCTTCGTACCCTCACAACAAAGTCAAAAACTAAAGTACAATGTAACAGAAGTTTCAATAAAATTCCTCGGAACTTCATCTTAGTTTCCTCGCATGTAAATGTCCGTTCAATTCCCTTCCCGGAAATTAGTCTCCGAATTATCTTCCGAAAGAATGAATTCATATCCGAACGGGCGGAAACGTGTGCGATGAAAGGGCGGAACGGATCCTTATCCGAAATGAGAAAATAATATTTTACAGTAACAAAAATGCACAGTCCGGTAAGCGAGAATTCATTCAACTTTCATTAACTCGCCATTTTTACGGTTCGCTGGGAAAGGACCTCAGTCGTTCGGTGCTTGTCCCTCTCGACTTTTTATTAGAAGTCACGATAGCCCGCGATTTACGCTTATTAACGAAGCTCCAGTTATCATGGCACCGTCTCTTTAATTTGCGATCCTCGAGTCTCGCGTGCCCGTTTGGGGGAACGTCGAATGGGGGAGTACCTTTCGAGTGTATTCGACGGTACGCTCCATTTACGCGCCGCTGTGGCGAGTCACTGGTTGAATAATGCATATTAACCGATTCGCCGGCGAGCGAGCTCCGATTTCCCCCGGGACGCGAGTTTCGTCCTCGAGAATGCGCCACGGTTTTCCGTCGTCGCGCCGCCAGTTACTTTCCTGATGAACTAGAATCGACGACGATTTTCCGGTCGCGGACGCGGGATTTCCGTGGGAACGATTGAGCGGAAGCCGGTCTAGAGACTATCCGTCGACGTTTTGGCATACTCCTCGAACCTCCATCTTTAAATTACATCCAGGCATTCGGAACGGAACCGATCTTCCTGCAGTAGCCTTTATTTGTCTTCCATGATACTTAGATTCGCAGGACGACGTGGTTCATTTAAATTTAATGTCTCAGGGAATCGAGCTTTTTGGGGATAGTCGATGGTAATGGAAACCATGCATTCTGTTCGTTCCCTTTTAATGCTGTGTTAGTGGTTCTTTGATTAGTAGACCTTTTCGATGATTTGAGAGTGAAGGAGGTTTGTATACTCTTAATTTCAAGTTAACTTAACCTGTTAACTGTGGAATTTAATTTCAGAAATCTCTGATAATGCTCCCAATGAAATAAAATAATGAAGTGTATACTCGTTTAATGCAGACCAAATGCACCTATAATATATTTTGTTGTATTAGGAGGCAATCTCTCCGAAGTCGTAATAGGAGATTCAGTTCGAGCGCCTGGCGCGATACGGAACTCTTTTTAAGAAGTGCTTAAAGCATGTGGCCCGATGGTGGACCATAAATTTAATGTCCCATCGCTGGCGAAAGCTGTGCCTGCAGTCAGTCACAGCCGAACCATCGCGCAGTATAAATCGTGTACTTTTAAACCATATCATAATAAACGTACATCTTACTTTCATAGTAATTTTACTTTTTCTGCCCACTGCACCTCTAACATAGACCTCAGATTACTACATATTTTAACGAAATATAATAAGTATCATTATGATTTCAAGATGGCCTGTATACTCGTCGAACGTAGTTAACTGGTTAAAATAGATTTCATGGAATTATTTGCATGAAATAGTTAGAGTAGTAGACTTGAATTTAAGTAGACGTGTAATGTAAGACTGATTCAGAAAATTTATTTTTACGTGTATTTACTTTCAGTTACATCAATTATTTCAAATGCTTATGTGAATAACAATGATGACTTCTTTTCTGTATTTGGCACATGCAAATTTTTGTCTAATTTCGTTTGTAATCTACTTGGAATTTACGCACAATAAAAGAATTCAAAATGTTTCTGTTTGAGTCGAGCTGCCTTCGATATTACATCAGGCAATAACGAATATTTGTAATTAAAAATACTGTAGAGTACAAAGACTTAATTTCTTGTCGAAGTTCCGAAACAAGAGGAGCACCCCCGACGTCAGGAAAGAGACGTCTAGAGTATCATGTCGACGATCGGCTCGGCAACTCGCGCCTGTTTCTTGAACTCAAATAATAAGTTAAGCATTGCACAGTTTGGCACGGTTTCCGCCGCGGCGGAGTCAAGTTTACGTCGGCCGTTCGAAAGTTCATGCGGAATTAAGGAGCTACGGGTTCGCGCAACGACCCTACGAAGTTTGCGTGCGTCTCGGAAGGAAATACAATTTCCTCGTGATACACCGGCTGAATAACAATTACGCCCGTGGATTTTGGTAATTCCGTAATCTCGGGAATCTGCCTTCAAGGGAATTAAACGGCAATGAACGGACACGGGCATTTCTTTACAGGACTGCAATACTTGATTCTTTTGTAATATCGGACTGCGAATTTTTGTATGTGTAAACCTACGTTCTGTAGACTTTCTGTAAATTGAAACACGTTAATTGTTGTAGGTATCCTTGCACCGCTGTTTATCCGGTTAGTTCATGAGTGTTCATCTGTTTTTCTAGGGAATATTGAAATAAACCAAACAAAGCATATTTAATTACTTTGCAATTTTAAATTTCTTTTTAATTTTGTCATTTTGAAGGTGCTTTCTATTCCATTTGAATGAAAGGATTTTGATTGTAATGTGAAAAAGAATTACACATATGTTTCGAATACGAGCGAGCACAGAGACTGACCTGATAATTTAATTGTGTATTGTGTAATATAAACAAGTAACAGTTTTTTCGTATTTTCTTTTTTAATCTGGAAAAGTATTTCAGTTAAACTGCGTCAAATATAATTAATCGGCAACTAAAGTAATCTGTGTTGATTTGTAAGGAGGTCTTTGAAGAGGTAGAAGAAATAAATTGATGAAGTACGAAGAGAACTGAAGAAACAAGAAAGAAATTAAAAACATAAAAGTAGATGTACCTTGAGGAAAGTGGAACTTTGATTCAAAGAGTATAAGAGGATTTAATTCTATCGAGGTTCAAATATCATTATTTCTTGAAGATCATTATGAACTATAAATACGTAAAAATTCATGGTCTTGTACCCAGTAACCCTTTAACTAATTAGTATTTTATGTTACACTGAATTTAGGTAATGTTATTAGTAATATTAATTCCTACTTATTAATATTGTTAAAACAACGATGGATCACTTATAAAAATAAATAAAGAATATAGAATAAAACTGAAACAGCCATTCGATGAAACAGAACAAATTTTCCTTCAGTTTTGATATCTAAGTTTTCATCGTGTCGTTATTTGGCATTTCTAAAGCAAAAGCAAATGTTAATATTTTTAACTTTTCTTTCAATGGAATGCAAAAAGGAATATTTAATTGGCAAAGTGACCTGTGTAAGATTTAAGAATTGTAAGTAGTATATAATAATTATTTTCCAATATAAATTTCTGTTAAGTAACAATATCATCTATGGTAGAAAGATAATTATATTTGCTGCAAGTTCTGTGCATCGAAAGCGGTAGTCAAGGATAAAGTTACGTGTTCTACCGTGGTTTATTACGATCGTTACCGCCATAAAGCAGCCCGTCGTCGAAGTTACACAAGGAACTGAGGGATAATTGGAAAATTATAGTTCAGAGAATTTACAATGGTAGAATTCGAGTCCCCTGAGAGTAGCTGTGTAGGATGAGAAGGGAATTGCTACCTGGTTATTATTAGTTTGTCTCTTTATTAACGCCATTTTCCTTCCACTCAGTTCTCTCGAAAGGCATAATTCAATTATTTACAATTTCTTAATTGTTCACGTTTAAACCAATGTATTTATATCACTTCATTTCCACACAAGAACATACAGATGTTATCAATTACACATCGCGAAGCAGCGAAAACGTAAAGAAATAATATCGAAATATATTCATATATAAAAGTTATCAAAAACTTGAATGTAACTTAATATTTCATTTAAAAAATCAGGTGAAAATTTCAACTGGCACGGTATGTGTTAAACGATCAATTATCTACGGTAATAATTTGATTTATTCTATACACACGATTATCATCAGCAACGATTAATGGTGGTATATACGTGGAAGCGATAAACCTCTTGAAGCGAACAAGCGGGTACTTGACTGACAGTAGAGATTTTATTGGGAGAGGTTCCGCTGGGAATTTAATACGCAAAGACTCGAAGATAACGTGAAAGACGGCCAGTGTCCCGGTTAAGCCGAACTGAACATTAGGAGACCTTTTCATACGGAAAATAATAACTGGGCTAAAAGGGGCCGAGAATAAAAGATACATGGATTTCTTCGTGCGCTATACGAGCCGCCAACGAAAAGCCAGACGAGCGCAGAACGCAGCCTGAAAGTCCTGGATAAAGAAGGCCCTGCATAATGGATCCTCTGAACAAAGAGCTCGGATGAAGACCTCTGTGAACGTTTACGAGTCCCGCCCCCATGCCGAGTTTCCTGGACTGGAACGTTGCTTACCGATTCGAATGGAAACAGTTTTTTAATTAACAAGCTAAGCTCCTTTTACCCTCGCGTTGCATGATGCCACTACTTACCGTGGAAACGAACGTTACTGCTGATTAGACGTAATTACAGCTAATTGCCTGTTTCCCTTATCTGTATTCTGTGTTTCATTTATTTAAAAGTCGCGACGCGGAATTGAAACGTAAACCGTATCCCGTGTATGTAATACTTCGCGCCATTTATACGGGTAATTGCGATAAATTGTAATTTCGTAATGATTGCAATTTCATCGTTGAAAAATAGAGAAAAAGCAGGGACAGTTGGAAGGAAGGGTAAAAATATCTGGAAAATTTGGTTTGTGACATTAAGTAAGTGAGTACGAGTTTATAACTTGTATATAATGGTTAAAATAAATTATATTGTAAAATTAACTAACAATACGTTTTATATTCAACCAGTTGATGAGTAATGTCTGCAATATTATCAGTTCACAAATTATTTATTTGAATTTTTTATTTTGGTGTATTATATATTATTTTATTTATTATTTTATTTTATAATTAATTTTAAACGTAGGCACGTTGGCTTTCCATGCGTAAAACACTTTTCATGCAGAAACGAAGATAATTGCTTCGTTAATTTCATCAAAGGATTTACCACGAGAAAGCGTTTTAGATTTAGTTAACCCGTGTTATCTAAATTATTTAAACGTTCGCTTTGTGATAACATTCTTCGCAGAAAGAGGTAGAATGAAGTTTGCCGACAGAAAATGATTCTTCACTTTCGTAACTTTCGGCGGTAACTTCGTAACTAACAGGGACTATTCGTTCTGGAAACGATGATCAACTTACCGTTTACGGGAGAAGTGTTCGTCGAGGGTTTCGCTGATCCGGTCCCTCGAATCAGTCTTCGCTTGAACGTCAGTCCCGGAGAACTTCATCCAAATGCGGAGGTCCTGTACCGCGTTTTTAGTAACTTAAAAAGAAGACAGAAAAGACCACTCTAACTTCGCAATGAATTGGCGGGGGAGTCTTTAGAACTGCCACTCTTCAGTCAGCGGAGTAACCACGACCATGGAAAACTTTCCAAAGGGACCTTATTTATCAATGGCCGGTACCAGCACGACGTGACGCCCCGCGTCAAAATTCATGGGAGTTTCAGTCACCGCGAATTCTGGTTTCAAACTTCGCGCGGTTTTCTTCGACAGTCGATGGTACGATTTCTCTGTTTTCGTCTACTTGACCTAGAGATTTTAAATTGCTGCCATTTATCACGTCACTTGACTTTGGCGTCGAGTAACATTTCACTTAAATAAGGAACGAAGATGAAAATAATTTGGGCAATTATATTTATTATCAAAAAATACTTTGGCATTCGAATAATTTATGTGTTATTGGAAGGGATTCGTACGTTTTCTATTATTTTGTGAAGCATTGTATTATTATTATTTTTTTATTACATATTGTTATACAATGTTTTTCACATTTGCTTTTAAAAGAATGTTTCAAATATTTCCGACTAAATTATTTGGGTATATTGTTTTTGGAATGATTAAAAGTATGGTGCACACTATTGTGTCTTGTGTTTTATTATTGAGAGTTCGTATATATCAATATTTATGTCTGCTTGGTTTTCTGATCTAGTGCTTTTATATCAGGCAATCATTATACATATATCGTCTGTATTATGTTTTACAGAAATATATTTGTTTGTGGTAGAAAATAATAATATTTTGATGATAAAACAGAACTTATGAAAATTACAACATTCATTAATAGAATAGTGAACGTTTCTTCTATAAATATTTTATGATTCATCAGGTCCTTCTTTCCTGAGTGTATAACTTTGGTATATCGTTGAAATAGTTGAAATATGAGTGAAAAATCAATATTGACATCGTTACCTGTTTGATTTTGTGAAAGGCATACAGGACAGGGCAACGTGCTTTTATTTTCAATCTTCGTTGAATAGGAATGTGGAAATGGACAAAAAATCAACGAGTGTTTTCAATTTAAACGAAACAATGCTCAGACGATATGTATCGCTTTTTTCTAATACAACTAAAGAGCACGTGAGAAACTTATTTAAAAATTGACGTAGCACGTTCCGTTTGTGCCACGGATTGATCTGACGTCAAATTTACATTTTAATACAGTTTTGTAATATTTTGTGAAAAATTCGACGGGAAAAATCTAATAAAAGCATTTCGATATTATTCAAAAGACCAACGCATCATGAATACGAATTTTGCAGTTTTGTAACTACAAAATAAATATTCAACAATTAACAAGAATTCGGTTTCAAATTTAATTGAACATGTTATTTCTTTTACGTTTAAAAAGTTCTATTCTTTTCGGTATTATCTTTATGTGATATTCAAAATAGACTTTGCATTCCTCATTTAGTGTATAGTGAGATCAACATGAATTAAAAAATTTATTTTTCGAGTTATACATAATGAAAATATATCATACTGAAAAAAGTTAAAGGCATCGAAATAATTGAGAAATTTAATTTTTCAATCTGGAACTTTCAAGTTTAAAAAGCTTTAAATAACAGGTTCATTGATATCATTGTTTTTGTATATTTAAACAATAAAACAGTTTGCTTAGCCTTCTTCTCCTTTCAGTTTTTACGAAGATATTAGAATGTTCTATTTCACGTGATTTACACACAGATAAGGTTGACCTCCATAAGAATTGTTTCCGCCAAATAACTTTAGTTACTCGCGGCTCCAAGGAGATGTCAATATTTCGACAACTCAGATTCTCCCATCTGCTGCACTTGTATTTCTCCGACTTCGCCAATTGATTTCGGAGGATCGTTTTACGACAAGAAAGAGTTCAATGAATTGATTCACCATAACAATACATTTGTCCGTATATTTATAGAGCTGCTGATTATTAAATTTACGCCTAGATTAATTGTCGAACGAATGCGAATATAACCGATGTAAAGTATTGCGAATGAATTTGGCGTGTACATGATTTACGTGTGTTTTCTATTTTTGAATTTATAGTGATGCTCGGTTAAATTAAAAAAAATCTGTAATAAACACACACACTCGAATAAGATGCCGCGAACATAAACGGCAATCGTGCAGTGATAAAAATTTCAGTTTGAGTTATTTCAGTGGCTTATTGACATTCTTCTGATTAAAACGTGTTCAAACACAATCTAAATCGAACTAGCTTTGTCAATTTAACGTAATTAATGAAATTAAAGGTGCATTCCCCCTAAATCGATAAAACTAGACCGATTTACGTCATGTTAGGACTCATTTAAGTCACAATAATTTCAACAATGCACTAGTACAATGTTTGAGAAGGTAAGATTGAAATGAATGAAATTAATGCTTTCTTTATTGCGTGTTTATGTTGCGTATACACTATTGTATTTCGTAAGTTATTCTGTTCTGTCAATGCGATCTATGTATTTATATATTTGTCTATTAAATAATTCATAATTCATATTACACCGCTTAATTCGATCAATAGTGAGTACAAGTGGCAATCGAACAGTTGTCTACATTTCCGACAACGAACGTCGCGAGGAACGGGATGACAGAGCGAGTTCTTGCTCGTGTGTGAAAATGTACGGCGTCGAATGAAATTCTGCCTTGCGATTTCCATCTCGGGGCTGGCCACTTCGGGCTGCGGAACACCTTCTTTATGCATCAGCCAGGCCGTTCCTTCATTCGCCTTCTTCTTCCCACTAGAGTTTCTCTTCGCCTTCGTCCTGCTTCCCATCCGCCGGGAGAAATTTTCCGGGAGAGAAAGCCGGCCAAGTGGATTAAAAATTGTTACGGGACATTCATAAATATTTACAGAATGTATCTAGGTGGACAGGGAGACCACTGCCTCTTCCTTTCTACAAATTAATTGAACTGGCCGCCCACGGTTAGATTAAATGGAAACTACGAGTGGTACGTGACGAAAGTGTAGACCTTAGGAAAGACATATTCGTTAGAAATTACCTGTAGATTACTACATTATGTTCAATAGCCACTTGTATTGTAGACGTAAGCAGGTAGATAGTTATTTTGGTGAGAGATTGATGGTATAGGGTTAATAATGCTTGGTATATTTACAGTGGTTATTAATGGAACAGTGTTTATAATATTTATAGTTCAACCTGTAAATTTGAGTAAAATCATGTACACATAAGTATATTTTAAAGTGATATCCGTGATGCGAGGAATGGTGGAGTTGATTCGAACAGAATATTTTTACATTTGAATCAGCAGATGATCATATTCCAATATATTGATGAATTCATCAGTCTTTTTTCAAAAATATTCTTAGAACCAATCTAATACTAACAGTTTACAAATATAATATATGTATTGTACTCATTAAATTTTCATTCTTCAAAAATTAATAAATTTCAACCATTTTTAAAATGCTCAGTTTTCAATTTACAAGTATTTCTGTGGTAATATATGTTGTTAATTGTTACAGCGACATGCATTTAATCATAAAATAAAGTATCTTGTAGATCGCTAAGGTATTTTCCAAATTTATAGGTATTTCCTAAGTCTGCAGGTGAAAATTTCATTTTTTCCACGCAACGGCGTCAATATTGTCCCCTGGATAATTTCTAATGTACGAGAACGAATTTATTGCATGCCGCGTCGGAATCCGATGGAAGTAATTTAGAATGGAAAAAATTTTATCGATCTCCGATACTGATTACCGGGGACCGTCATCCCCGTTAATACTGTCCCGATGATCGCGACTCGATTCTTTGACATGGAAAATAGACGTAAAGGGAGTCCGTCGAAAGAAGTCTCGTGAAAAGAGATCAGAGATTAAATCCAGTTTTATCAGACCGCTCTTTGATGTCACGATCTGCTTGATAATCAGCCGGAGGACCGCAATGTATATCACTGAGATGAATTCTTCAGATGTGCACAACGGCGAACTCGATGCGTTCGTTGAGTTCAGCCGAATTTCATAAAAACCGGACATTATTGCTATTGAATGTGTGTTTTACCCTTTTTATGGAAAACCCCGACCCTAATATCAATGATATTAAATCAAATCTCCTCTCTTTCGTGTTCCATAATTTCATTTCTTTTAGTAGCTATTGGCATCGTGTTTTACTGAAAGCAAATTTGTAGCTGTTACTATCTGCCATTTTTATAATATGAAAATATGTATTCGTTTATGTGCTTTGTCCATGAGATATAAATAATTAATTTGTTTAAGCAGAGTAATAGAAGAGTTTCCATTACACTACCTTGTAATACTGTTTTATAATGCACTGTTATCCTACTTCAAATGATTTAGAAAATTATCAATATTACCATTTAATCCTTATTTTATTATCAAAAATTTATTTGGATATATAATAATTTTAATAATATTCTTTCTCGTTGAACTTTAATAAGACCAATTATTAGTAAAGATAATAATGGAACATTATATAATATGTTTTGTTATAACGACGTTTAGTTTTCTTCAGAAGTATTGTAAATGTAGTTAATCTTTGTTGAGACTTGTAATGGTCTGTGTAATGAATCTTAGCAGTGCATTTCTTTTTATGAGAAATATGATTCTTTCCTCTTTCCTTGCATTAATTTTTCTTTGTCTTTTAACAATCTGCGGAAAAAGTACATCTAAGAAATGCAAATGACCTCAAGCCGCAGTTTCTTATTCCTTCTTTAGCTGCTAAAATTGAAATTCTTATCTTTTCATTCCAAAGAAGTAATCTGTGTTGTATGGTTTCCATATTTTTACAAATACAATGTGGGGCTTTTATGTAACCATTTTCTCAACAAAGGAATATTCACGGCAAAAAGCGAAAAAAGCTTATAACAATGAATAAGGTAACGGATTTCAAAGTGAAAAAGGATAAATGGATTAAATGAACTATGAAGAGCTTGAAAAAAGCCCGAACTTCAAAACTGAGAGAATTGGAGCAACATCCGCATGTGAAAACTTAAAAACTTCATATATTAAACACAACACTTCAACAATTATACTACATTTAGCAATAACATAATAATTAACAAGTAATTCTAAATAAAAATTCAAGAAATTCAGAAAATGTTCAAATCCCTATCGATTTAAATTCAAACTATACTTTCTCTTCCTAAATCCTTAGGAAGAAAACTCAGTTCATATCACAGTTGTGAGTACAACGAGTATTAATATTTAATTTGGTATCTCACAATCTTGTTTCAAAAATAACATTGTTCCACGAGGGAGACCCAGCAAGGAGGTGTTCTGGGAACGAAACCAAGCAGCGCGAGGGAAAAAGAATAACCAGATAGGTGGTCGGGAATTTAAAGAGCGCCACAGAGGGAACGTTATTAAAGCCGCATCGTACGACACGGAACCTTGAAAAATTGGTGTCTACGGGAAATTAATTTCTCCTTATCTGCTCGCACGGAAGAACCGATAAATCTGGTCAGCACGGCCGGAACAGAATTTACGATCGCGCACCTTGCCACGATCCGTATCATCTTGATTTTTCTGAGCGCCGTCATCGATGCGGATTTATAGGTCCTGTTCTACCACGATCACCGGACATTCATCGTTGTAATTAGTTTTCCCGTCGATCGAGCCGCGTCTGGAGACGACCATTACTAAAGGGATGTTCCTCATATACTCTCGAGCCGAGAAACATCCTGAATATGACCTCAATATAACCGCCTCGCAAATGTTCCTCGAGAAAAATGAAGCGCTGAGGATTTCAGGCTTCCCGTGTGAGCATAAACACGAAACCACGAGCGGTACGTTTTTCTTTTCCTTTTGACAGTAGCACTCGCACTTGAATGCATTCATTATTTCGATACAGATCTTGGTTAGATGGAAGATACTCTTCGAATTTGTGTTTGCCTTCTTGCATCTTTGAAAATGTTACGGTAGACCTTTTTGATAGGTGTCTGCCACGAAAATTTCAAGCGTTTTATACAGTAATACATTCTTATTCTTTTATAAAAGCGAATGGTATTAGAAATAATAATTAATGATTTCGTATGACAATAGTTATGTTACAGTATAGTTTAGTTGTTTATGTTAATAAATATTTTTATTCGTCATCAATTTTGTTATCGTGATCAATTCTGAAGCAATTTAACCACCGTAGCTATTGATTTATTTTATTTGTAATAATGTTTGAAATTGAATCGTTAAATAATTTTAATGTTTATGGTAAAAGTGGAATAGATGAAATTTGTTTTCTTCATTTATATTGCTGAATTTAATAGAAATTGATAAGAATTTCGAGTGAAATGATTGCAGATTGATTTCGTGAAACATTTTATGCTGAGATTTTTCAAATTGTGAATCTCGAAATTTCGGGAGGTCTTACGCAAATATAATTTATGGAGGAGCTGAGATAGTGGAATGTTAAAAACAAAGAGATAACGTTAGCGAAGGATGCCTTAAATCATTTGCGTGTACCAAATGTGGCGTATTTTGATAGATTGTAGTAAATGAATCATTTTAATGTGCGAGGCACGCGGTAAATCTCTTCTAATGATCACCGGGTTACAATGGAGCAGAGGTAACTCAATGGAATTCGCTGTGGTGTCGTTGGAATACTTAGAATAATCCGAATTGTTCGTTTTGATATTGAAAATCCACAGCGAATTTTACTGTGTGAAATTTTCTAAATACCATGCGTTACAGTATTTCATTAATGAAATATGTCGATAAATTGCACTCGGAAGGTGGTCCTCGCTTCTATTCAATTCCTCCATAATGCTAAAGAAATAAACTGCAATAACTCTTTGTTGGATTAATTAATTTACTCGCTCAAATGAAGAAGGGAACCATGAAACTGCAAGGAACTCATTAAAATTATAATAAAAATATATTGATAATATCTTTGAGACGGAATATAATTAAAACATGGAAACGTGGACTTTATTCATTTCAAATTTTATACATTTATATAACACATTATAGAAACAGAATTCTTTTCAAATTATTTTGTTTTAGCTTCACGTGATACATACACACTAATTTTGTATAAAACTTTTAAATAAACTCTGGTACACAATCTTGTTAATAATTCTTCATGCGTATGCTTTAATGTAATTTTCAATCTTCGTAAAAGATGCGGGTTGCAAAACCAAATCATTGTGTACAAATTCCGCTTTATGTAGGTGCTATACATTTCTTAAGTACACTTTAAGATTTGAAAAAGTAATTGTAGCTTGTCTATTAATACCAGATTTATGGAACCCGTCAATTCGACAGGTACTGAATTTTTTGAAATATTATTTAGTAGGAGTTTCAGTCGATTTTTATTCGTGCAATTATGCGAATACATATTGTAATACTCTAATTTTGAGGTTACAATTTTCGTGATCTATATACATAAACACGTGGGTATAACGAACCAAGAGAATAACGTGTAGAATAAACGTCCGTAAATTTAGTGTTAACGTAACAAAATTCGATTTTTCTTGAAAATTACAACGAATTTAAATTAGGTAATAATTTGACTACGATTGAGACGTAACGGAAAAGGTGTTGAACGGTAAAGAAAGCGGTTCGCTCCGGCGAAGACGGTGCTATAAGACTCAATTTCATGCTCGAATACCCGCCACGCTACCGGCAATATTCCTCAACGAGGGTGTCTGGGTAATGCATCATTCCTTATTTCCATGATTTGCCAAACCGATGAACTCCGTCACGCTAATACTTTAGATTTTTCCAACAGTTCCTCGATTCTCAGTTTTTCGACCTCATGACGGCTCATAACGAGGAAAAAAGTTTTGATCATACTTTCCCAGAAGACAGAATGAACGACCACTCTGAATCAAACGTACAATTACACGAACTCGTCGAATAAATTGACTGCTCGCGCATAGTCGTCAGACTGTAATTTCGATTTACTTCTGAATGATTCTTCTAATATTTTTCGTGCTAGTTCAATAATATTACACAATATTTATTGTTTTATTCAAATAATATTACATAATACTTTCAAACGTCGGCATTATAAAACTAGTCTACAGTTATTCTAACAAACATTTATTAAATAATCTTTTTCTTTTTTATGGGTGTCTAGTTACGTCGATTGTCCTGATCAGTATCATTTGTATTTACATTTCATTTGTATCCAATTTTGAAAGATTTAGAATCTTCACCTACCAACAAAAATTAAATACAACCTTACTGAAACTGATGTTAGTCAACTTATATATTATTACATTTTTCTCCGTTCAGTAAAGCTACACCTCACTCAGAAAATCTTTGCTTAAAAAGGTATTATAAATAATGAAGTTCAAACTAACAAAGAAGTATTGCTTTATGATGATAAGTTAATAACATTGAAGAAAGGAAAAGATAACTGTATAAAACAAGAAACAAAGAAACAGTATGCAAAGTAACCACTACTTTGTTGAAACGATTCCATTAATCGAATCTCTGAGCGTGTGCTGAGGCTGTTCTCGCAGAAAGTTCTAAAAGTATGCAGCGAACTGGAGTACTCTATTTTTCCTCTGTAAGAGTAATATCTGGTTGCTAAGTCTGCTCCCCGTTTCCTCCCGTTCCTGTTCGCGCTCGTTATTTTCCGGCGCGGCGCAAAAAGGGGCGGCTGAGATGGGGCGGGGGTCGGTCGGTGGCAGAATATTATCAGAGACAAAGATAAAAATAAAATATCCCCGTGAATGGAGCATCCAGTCCGCTCGCGTTCCTTTTCATTCTTCTTAACGAACTAACGACATTGAATACCGGGAACGGAATTAAAAGTATTGTTGAAAGTTGTCGGGACGAGGGAGCTTGACGCATTTGCGGAATAATTGAAGGAACAGGGGAACCGGGGACAGGGAAATTCAGCCGGCGACTTCTCCGCGTCGAAGTTACGAGGAAAAACATTTCATTTAATTACGGTTGTTGTTCGACGGAATTGAAACGCGAGAATCTTCGTGAGATCATGCACCGGCTGATTCCTCCTTGCGCTCGGCGTGCGATTTCAGCGGTCTGACTTCGTTATTCGTCGTTATAAAATCAAAAGTTCTCGCTAAGCAAACGCTGTTTGTTTTGTATTCATCTTTTTAGTCGCTTGCTTAATTGTTATTAGAAATTTACGGTGACGGGAATTTTAATGGGGTCTACAATATTTTTAATGACGTAAATTTTATTAGATAGTGATTTTTGAGATGCTTATGATGAATGGTTTGTGGTTATTTTTTGTGTAGTTGCTCTATTATTTACTTAGTAAATGTAAACAATTATGAAAGTGTTTCTGGGTGAAATTGGTTTTTTCACTGTTTCGGTTTAAAATACAGTACCTTAGACATAAAATTGGTATTTTTTATATTTGGTAATTGATTAAGAGTCCTTAATTAATATTTTACAAAACTAGAAATATGTAGGAAATGCATGTGCGTTTTTTCTGGAAATATCAGTCATTTTCATTATTTTACTTATTGTAATTTCATTTATAGTGAATTTTTATATACATTTTTTTTTGTTTTATCAATTCAAATTATCTAATATGCATATTCTTCAAGCTTCACTTGTTTTTGTTAATGTATTAGAATTAACATGCCATTAACATCATCGACCTTTCATTTCCTCTTCCTTTTTCTATTATACGCATTCTACTTACCAATTGCTTTATACCTTTATTTCCATAGTGGAAGACAATTAGCGGCATGTGCACGAAATATGCGTAAAATATGCAATATGCATGAAAGTGTTCATCATATGCAGAATGCGAAAAATGAAAAACACATTTTTAAAACCTCTGAAACGACGAAACGAATTTCCATCGAAATTTTATTACATTCCCTATATTTTAATTAAAAGAAACATATAAACATTTTCAATCTAATTACTAATTTAGTTTAATTCAATTGTTGAAACGACCTAAAGTATGAAAATTTTTTGAACGACAAACGTGGATACAAAAATCGATTGAACGTTAAAAAATCAATTGGACGCGGCGGCATGATAAGCAACGACGTGATAGAAATTCAATCGGCGGAAAAGTTTCCTGCATGTTTTAATAATTCCGACGGCGGACCTCCTGATTTATCGATGGAATTTGATGATTTTTTTACCTTGAAAAACTTCGAACTTTCCCATCCAGATACATTCCCGTGAACAATTTATGTGGTTGGAATTCGCTGAAGTTTGCAGGTGAGATCCCCGCCTCGGTAAGATCGGACGGTATTCCGCGGGAACGAAACTTCCAGGACGATACATATGTATATCGATTTATGATTTATGCGACCGCATCAACGTGAATTCCGCGCCCGGCTCGTACCGTTGCGCTTTCAAGAATTTTTTAAATTAACATATCAGGAATTTTCATCTCCGCTCGTGATTCGAGTGAAGATTTTTCTGCAAATCTATATTTTTCTAATGGAATCGACAATCCGAAATTAAGCTAAATTTTATTTTCTATATTAACACTAAACGTACCGCGACCGGGTAAATGATTGATTTTAAAATTTGTTTAGAAATTCTGCGTTTTCTTTCGTCCATTTAACTTTATATCAATTTCTATATTATCCGATTAATCAGTTTTTCAATTTTTGTTTTACCTCTTGTTTCTGTTACCACTAAAAAAAGATTATTATCTAAACATTTATTTCACTGGCAATGTTTATAGTTATAAAAAAAATATCTTGTTAATTTCTTTCACGTTACACTGTGCGTCATGATTTTGAGTAAGAACACACGGAAAAGTGATTTACTTATTTTTAGGAAACATATTAAATGTCAAAGGTTACAAATATGTAACGCTGGTGGTGAAGGTGTCAATTCTCTATCTTTTTATTTATTTCCTAAATACGCTTGCAAGGACTGCTCTGTTTTGTACTGAACTTTGTTTTACACGTAAGAAATATTAATATTTGGAAATTGAATATTTCTCCTATAAAATAAAAGTTTGTATCGTCACAATTATGACAGAGTTCTTTGAAAGTAAGTAATGAACTAAAATTTTTCTGGGTTATTAAGGAGAACTGTGCATTTTTGCAATATAATTCAGTATAATAGAGGGTGGTTGTTTATAAGAAAAAAAGTTAAATCGAAAGAGTGGAATTGTGTATGTTACGTGGGTCATTGTAATTAAGCAAATAATGTTTGAAAATTCATTGCCTGTGGATGCTTTTGAATGCAACTGATGTTGCGCCTGGCTGTTACTCGATGCTTCTACTCGCTGACAGTAATGAAGGCGTGATATTGAATGCATTCCATCGAACATGGTGCTCCGTGATAAAGTGTCACCAATATTAATGTGAAAAATTCCTGTATTTATGTATTAGTGTTGTATTAATCTAAGAAACAAATATCACTTTACTACTAAAAATATTTAGAAATATTTATATAACTGAATATGATTATTAATTTTTTAGTCCCTAAAAGACAATTAACATTCTACAGAAACACCTAACGATATTGAATAAAAAAAATTCCGACCACATTTTAGAAATTACGTATTACAAATATTAAGTTGCAAATAATAATCTAAAAAATAATTTAAATAATAACCTAAAAATTAAGGTCTAATGTGAAAAATTGTTAGTGTTTCTGTATCGTATTCGATATTCGATATATCGATCGTACATTCCATTTAAAATGCAGAGAAAAATTAAAATTCCGTTGCACGCTGAGCAATAAAATGTAAAATCTGGTTTTAAAGATCGTTCCGGAAAGCTTGTGGAAAATTTCCTAGGAACATACGGTTTTCAATCAAGTTTTGAAAGACTAGTGTTGCTGCGCACTTTAAAATGAAGCTGATCGGTGCATAAAAGAAAGTTTGGCATGGTAAACGGAAGAGAGTGCTGACACGAAAACAATTACAGGAGCGCTTTGAAAAAAACCATTTATCACTCGAACACCTCGTAGACCTTTATCTACGGTAATCAATCAATGTTCTATTTAATAGAAAACTGTGGCGCTTAATTCGCAGAGTCCTCCATGTGATATTGTGCTTCTACGAAACGGGGGCTGGGAAGCTCCGAAGTGATCGAAGAGCTCGTTCAAACTAAAGGTATTAAATATTGGATGATCTCAAAGGGACTCTACAGATAATTAAAATTCCGTCAATTTAAGTGACATAGTTTTCACCATATTTCATAAAACTCTACGAGATTGTTATTCTAGAATTAATTGTACGCTATAACATTTTGATGCTCTTATCAAATCGATTCGTAGCTTACATTTTGTCACAAACATTTCTTTCCTGAATAGTCAACAAATTTATAACGAAAAGAGCTTTAGGACATTAAAAGTGCAATCTATATATTTCGTTCGTGCACTTACGGAATCCGGAAAAATTCTTGTATAAATATTCTATACGTTAGAGAATTATTAACTGGCTTCTATAACGTTGATAAAAAATATGTCTATCCTAAATATAAGTGATATTTAAGGTAAGATAATAAGATTTCATAAAGTCAACAAGTCAGATTAGTCTTCAGATATTGTGAATACTATAATTGAAAAGATTTAAGATTTTTTTTTTGAGATATAATATGCATAATTTATATATTATGCTATATTAGGTTATGTTAAGTCAGCTATGCTATTCAAACGGATAAATAACTGAAGATTAAAAAGTAGTCTAACATTTGCAATAGCGAGGTCAATTAAAACCGAGATTCTACATTGGAGAATACATTAGAGTCAGGTTCCAACGTAACTTTAGTTGCCTAAATACTATCTCCCACTTTGGCGGGGAAGTTAGCAGCATGTTCGCGATGTTTGAGACGTTAAACTCGCATCAAGGGAACAGGAAGCACGTAATGGTCAGTAAGTGACTTTTACAGAAATCGTTTCAAGCAATCTTTTTCTCTTCTCTTTCCTTAGCGTTTCCGGTCTGTGTTCACGCGAACGACGCAGCATAAAAGTTCTTTAACCAACCGGCAAAAGCAACGAAACAGAATCAAAAAATTTCTCGAGCGCAACGCGTGTAAATAATTTTCAACTTCCAGGCTCCAAGAACACACCGTAGAGCTGCTTACAATGGAACAATGAAAATATTATTCCCCCCTCGGCGAAAATGTACCAACCTCTTGTTTTATTAATAATATTCTTGCACAGAAAGTAATTGTACATTTGTTGTGGAAATAAATTTATTATAACGGTTTAGTACTGATATAATCGCAGAATCGTATTATTCTTGGATTTATGTGAACCGAATAGTTATTGCTTTCAACATCGTCATTAAATTCAGTCTTCATCGTGAATCTCTGTTGATACTATAAAGCGGGAAGACAAATAAAACGAATGTTGTGGATTAAAACTTTCATAAATCTGACACTGAAAGATATATGTAACTCGAAAAAACGAGCTGGCAAAACAGAAAGATATACTAGATTGTGGAATTTTTCATTTATCATAGAACTGGCTGAAGTCTACAGACGTGAAAGCTGTAGATTAAAACAATTTCATCGAAACGTACATTTGTTATTTTATCTTAAACTTCACAAATCTGCTGATCAATATGACAAATCTATCTTTGATTTTGATTTAGTTCTAATAGTCTATGAATAAATAAAACGTTATGTTGCAAATAAAATAAACTATGTTTGTTGGAGACGTTATTGTATTCTCTATATTTTTGACAATGCACAGTTAGTAAAACAAAAAAAGTGATTTAAACTCCTGGGAATTACATCGAAGTCAATTAAAAGAGAAGTATCGTACTTTTCAGATTGCTCGATACGCTGATAGTCAATATGTGTCTATAGCAACAACAATTTTAAATCTTCAAATGATCTCTAGGAGGAACTGCAGACGAAACAATGAAAACCAGAAGCTTCAAGGAAAGAGGTACGACACGGGAGAGTTGAAATTTCTTGATTCTGTAGCTTCTCGATCGAGTGTGTTAGCATTGGACTGATCGAAGTTTCAGGGAAAGAGTTCCACTCCGAGTAGGGGACGAAAGAATAAGAGAATTGAACTATACGCGAAAGACTGCTCGAGTCCTGATAAAAAAGCGAATTTACTTTTACGGGATACGAAGAAGTAGAAAATTTCACCGACAAAAGTTACGTTATGAATTACTCTGGATGACGATGAGCAAGATAACAATGCACACAGAACATTGATGATGGACAAGGGAAGGAAGAACGTGAAACAAAATATTTCAGGAAACATTAGGTTATCCTATAAATAAGGTAACTTTATAATGCCACTTTCGAAGTAAGATAAAAAACGATATTACTTATGGGATGACTTAATACTAACAGAAACAAATCTGGAATATCTGAGACGAAAATAAATATTTGTTACTATACACAAAAAATAAGTTATCAAAATAAAATAAACGGAATATGAACGCAAAGGTATGTTAATTTAAAAATAATGATCTCCTTCGTTTATTTTTATTCCTGTTTGAATCCCTTGAATTTCATTTCATTCTATTATCTAGAAAATTCGATCGTTTGAGAATTTCGTCGTCTGATTAGTTAGTGTAATCGGGGTTCAATAGTGGGTAATTATCTATGTGTTCCAAATTAGCTCAGCCAATCGAGGATCAACAGTATGTTACGATGTAATCGGGGCCGGTCGTACTTTCCCCTGCGAAAAGTGTCGGTACAGGGGACAGTGTCGATATCGATTCCCGTGCGATTTTGCAGGGGTAACATTTATGTTATTCGGTCAATCGGAAAGGCAAGTATTCCGCTGGTTGCAAATACCGTTGCGCCATTATGCGAGAGAATCCACTGGAATCCCGTGTCGTTCCCATTTTATCCGTGGCACGCTGCGGACATCGTTACGTTCGATTTGCTTGCTCAGAGACCGTCGTTTCGTACTCCATGGAACCGATCCTCTTTTGGTATCGCGGAATGCGCGTCAGCATGTCCTTGATTTTCTGGATAATCATGCCCGCAACGAACGTTTCCCGTATCATCGACATTCTAGTCTGGGTTAGTCGGGTCGTACCGTTGACAGCTGTATCTCCGATTTCTTGGGAAGACAGTGGGACTCGATCCTCGCGTTATTGACAGCGGATCTTTCCACAGCTAAGCGTCCGCTAACGCGAATTCAGATAATGCGATATTCGTTTTAACCAGTTAACTGCATGGTTAATTAACTAAGGCTATTATTTTAAATTGTTATCTTGGCAGAATTAGTGCTTTAAACTTGAAATATATTATATTAAATGTTTGTAATAGAAAATAATTTTTTTATTTTAACTAAATATTTATAGTTTAGATTTATTAATGTTTTTAATTATATTAATTTTTAATTCAATTTTTATGGCTTTTAACTTTATTATAACGAAAATTTTTGAGTGTAATGCAATTTCGTGTAGAACCAAATAAAGTTGAATTTATTCAGAATTATACCAATATTACATTTGGTTACTTTTATATAATATGTTCACATGTATGATCATACTTAAATCTTCTGATCAAGCTTATACGGACACCGGACAATTGTTTAAACTGTAATAATGGGACATTTAATGTACAAATATGTCTCATATTACACAAATAGCAGAGTCATTTTGTCTTGGATAAATAATGATTTCTGCAAACGCGTTACGTTGTCGTTCCGATTGAATTATTGCCTGCAATTACGCGGATAGTCGTGATAAATTCAGGAGCTGAAATCAAAGTTAAAATTAGTTTCAGCTGACTGTTCTCATATTAACATTTTCAATTTAAATCCGCAGAAGAAACGGCGTACGGTATAAAGGCAAATAATTTTAGATTATGGATTAAATTTCACTCGTTAACAATCAGATTATTCGACAAGAGCGTAGAATTGTATAATTAGGCGAATGAGAAAAGTATAATTGGATATCTTTAATGAAGGCGGTACATTCTCCGTAGGAATATTAATTAAATTAACAATTACAATCGTTGCCATTAATGAATCCTTCGTAATTAAAACTTGTAAGATTTACTTTTCTCAATATTCTGGACAGTGTAAAGTATTTATTTCAAAGTACCTCAATTTCATTGAATTAATTTTTCAATAAAATAACTTTTGCCCAGAATAGAAAAACAAAGAAAAGAAAAAATTTTTATTTCTCTTACAATTTTCAGTCAGTTTTTGGTGTAATTAAATCGTTTAGTCTTTTAAACTAATTCTTTCCTGCAATTTAAAACTTACATGTTTTTCGTTGTAACTGACACATGTTTTAAATTGTTTTTTCTTAATCCATCAGTAGTTACTGTTCGCACGTTCATTTTGTTTTCAGTGAAATTTATGTCTTATCGTTGTAATAAATTTACTCGATCATAATTCTGTTGAATTGGACTGTTATTTTAGATATACGATTGTTACACTTTACAACGTTCGAGTCGAGTTGAAGTTGCAGTAGAGTCAAGAGTGACCGTTGACCATTATAATAGATAATTTGTATTATTATTAATATTCACGTTTAGTATATATATATTGTATATTATATTTTACCTTAGAATATATTTTATGTTTGAATCATCTTATATATCTCAATTAAATCTCTATAATAGAAAGCCTATTTATAACACCCATTAGTCGACATAACATCTGTTACACTGCATTATATGGCAATATACCGAAATTTCTTTAATACCTCCACGTTACGCGTGGTATGAAAATGATATTAAAGTCGACGTGCCATATCTCGAATGCCGCTGATGCTAATTAGCGATACACTGACTCCGTTGTAGGAATCTTGTTTGGACTTTAGTAGTACAAGGTAACGCGGTTCTATGGTACTTTCAAAACTGATTTAGAAACTGCGGTTTAATAACCATTGTATGGCTTAGCTTAACGAAGTGGCCCGCCAATTAATTACCCGTTCGCGAACGAAGATAATTAATTACGGTACATTCGTAGGGATTTCAGCATCGGGATCCGAAGGACAATACAGAATGCTATAGAGTGATAAATTATTCATGATAAACGACGCGAAAACTGTCTACACTTTCTTAATAAATAACAGCGTGAATGAAATTTAGTAAATTTTAATATTTAAATTAATCTTAACTTTCCGTTTTCCTTTGAAGGTCTTTTTCATTTACCGTAACTGTAAGTTTCTAAAGTTAGTGGAAAAATGTATTTATATTTGATACTCATACAATGTATGCTCGAATACATTTAATTATTCCATAAATGTCTACATTTGTATTTGACAGATGTTTACACAATATTTCTTTAAAAAAAGTTGTTGATGACAAAGTTAGATAAGTTAAATCAATTAAACATAAACATAATAAGGTTATGAACCTTCTATTTTGTAGTAAGTATAATTAACGTGGAAGCTATCTTAACACATTGTTGACCAGTCACGAGTTTACTCGTGTTTGCACTTGCATTAGCCATTTCAATTTTTGAAATGCAGAGCAGTATAGAATATTGCAAAACCAAAATATTAAAAAATTATATAAAAGATTTGTTCAAAGTTTCATTTGAATTTATTATGTATAAATAAAGTATATTGAAGTTTATTTAGATGGTTTCAGTTTTATATTTAATTATAGTTTTTCAAACAAGCTTAAATATTATTCTCAAAAAGCGCATTGTTTCGCTATAAATTCAGACTCAGACATCGGGATAGTGAATAGTCGAAATATTGTTCCCAATACTCTTACCTCACCGACTGATACGATACTGAAAGCACATGACGAAAATATGGTGGGAATCGGCGCGGTATTTAAATATCGAGTCGCTTATCGGTAATCTCAAAATGAAAGTTTCCGCAACGAACACAACCCGTGACAGCGCTATGTTTGAGAAACTGCGACTCCTGCTGGCAACTTTGTCTTCGTTCTCTTACCTGCGCGCAGATTTACGAGGCCACGTTACGTTTGCAGGAAGAAGAACGGATGAATAATGGCGCACCTGGCTCGACCCAACGGTTGCCGGTATTATTTGCGGTCGCCAGAGGAATTATCGAGTTACGTGTTTAATTGCGCGGGGTTTTATCGTCGGACACTCCCCGTCCCGTTTTAATTTGATTGTTTACTCGCCGTCATCCGGCTTGTTTCTTAGTAATTTTCACTTGCGCGGCTTCGACGTTGTTTATTCCGTTTACGAGTCATTTTATTACGAAACCCTTGCGATAAGATTGCTGTACAATGGTGATCTAGACGCTGAAACTACTTTCCGACGTTGTAACAGTGAATTCTTCCCACAGGCTTTCTATTTGTTCATCGATTGAAAGTTACTTACGGTCAACACAGAAATATTAGTTTTATTTATTTTTCTCTGTAAAAACGAATATAAACTTGGCAACATTAAAATAATTTTGGTGTTTACATTTTTAAATGTAAATTACACAGGAACCTTTAAATCGATATAAAGAAAAAATATTTTGTATTTGTCTTCAATTTTGATTCTCAGAATAATTCAGTACTTACAGCAACCTTATCGATGATACATTATAAAAAGACTTCGGAAGCAAAATTAATGAAATTATATGTTCTCTTAAATGTTATGGACTAGTAAAGGAAGTACTGAAGTTTACTCTTCAGACTTCAAATAATGAAATCGACCGTTCTTGCTTTACGACCACAATTTAAAACTTAAATTAAGTTCAGAGGAAATATCTATCCGTTATGGATATTTCAATGAAAATATGTCGATCTAAGGAAACGGCTGTTCCATTCGCGAAATCCGACTAGCGATGCGGTAATAAATCGTGGGATTTTACAATACCCCGACGAGAAATCGATATATCCCATAAGCGCCTTGTCTCGACCGGAAAAAGATATATCGTCGAACGATTGCCAAAACTATCCAGCTTTTCCGTTTAAAAAGCTGCATTTCCGCGGCACTGTCAACGCTACTTATAGTATCTGGAATGCTTTACAAGTTGAAAATGTATCAAACACTTAGTTCCCAAACTATTGTCAGTTTGTTGTCATTTAATCTCCATTAAATTGCAAAATAATCTTTATCGATATTATACGTGTTTCTTACAGAATATAACCTAAATTATTGTAGAGATTTTCTTTTTTTAATTGTAACAATACGATAGACACATACTCTTATACCATATAAAGTTAGATCATATTATCTTCGTTTTGAAGAAGCTACATTTTTCCATGCACTTACTGTTCCTTTCTTAGCAAAAGACAGGCTGCCTTGAAATGCATATTTCAAGACGGTTCTTGAATTTCAGAGCACCAAAATTTTTCTTTCGCCTCCCGTGTAGATTGGCTAGGTTTTCAAAAGGTCTTCTTAAGCTTTACGACCTCGCGATTGTAAAAGGAATAGGATCTCTGCGAAATGCCTTCAGGTTAACTTCATATCATATCATAAACTATACAAAAATATTTTAAATATATGTCGTCATTCACATTTTTTTATTTTATTACTGAAATTATATCTAAAATATTACAAATACGTTTCATATAGAATGAAAAAAGAAACTGCTGATTTAATAGCTTTTAAACGATATTATTTCGTACATTTAAATTGTACATATTGAAGGCATTAATTACCTAAAATTTAACAATCTTTGTATTAATTACATTTGACACGAATACACTTCTATTCAATTTCTCCAATAAAAAATTTGGACGTAAATAAATTTGTTTTTCCTACAATGACTTAAAGTATCTTAAATAATATTCTTAATTGTCTATAATAACATAAATCACATGCAGCTTTCAATAACAACCCAGGAAATTACTTTTACATGACACTTCTCATCAATATAATTAAAAGAAAACTTTCTCCGCAAAAATGTCGTACTACTTCCCAGAAAATGTCCAGAATCGACTAGCTAGCAATTTCTTCAATTATAAGTTCAAGTTCGAGGAACATAGAGTTCTGGCGGAAAAGTTGCTCACTCGATACGAATCTTTTGATCGGACCAGCCCGCGTTACACCCTGTGAGTCTACCCCAATTCATCCATCGACATGAAAACTCAACTACGACACAGTTTCGGGCAGTGCACAACTTCCTCAACGCGAAAGTTGCTGCGTTTCAGCGTCTTAGGCTGCGATTACATTCAATGCGTATTCGGACGAACTGGCGCACAGGCTTTTCTATGGTCAGACTAAAGTTTTCACTGTTACGAATTCTGCAAAAACTTTTAAAAATTCTAAACTACTTGTTATAATCCCCAATTTATTATAAAAATAACACTTGTGTCAAATCTTCATATCCTTTGCAATAAAAATGAAAAATTGTTGCGGAAATATGAATAAACGAAATCCTAGACTGGCCTTCAACCCTTCTGGGACGATGTTGGTGCAGCGTACTCAACTACTAGTTATTGTATGTAACCGAATTTACATGTTTACATTAACATATTGTTGACGGACTATTTTATACAGAAGCTATCCCATGTCACCGGTTATTATTCCGTGATTACATAAATATAAAAGTGAAACAATCTAAATAAACGTCAATATACTTTATTTGTACATAATAAATTGAAATGAATCTTTGGACGTGTCTTTGTATAACTTTGTATATTTTACTTTTGTAATATTCTATATTGCCCTGCATTGAAATAGCTAATGCAAGTGCAAACACGAGTAAACTTGTGACCGGTTAACAATGTTTAGACATGGAAACACCAGTTAACTCGTGACTGGTCAACAACGTGTTAGGGTATAGTGTATATTTTGAATAAAAATTATTATAAAATAATGTTCCAACATTTTATAGAACAATTTTCTTATTTTATTTTTGTAACTATGAAATTGTGGAAATAATTTTATTTTAACATGTCGCACGTAAACACGTACGAGTACTGTTCTTCGGGTCAAAGGGTTCAATGATCTATATTACCGACAGAGGATTAAAATTACTTACTCTAACCATCTTGAATTGCTGCGTTTCCTTCGAGGTTTCCTTCAGATCGTTCACCGGTCGTATCCGCTTGCTCCACCTTGAAATAGGGGTCCTATTTGTCGGTTACCCCCTTTTTTTCCGCTCGACGCGATTCTCGATCGTCTGCTACCGTCTAGACGTCCCACTTGCTCCCCCTTTTTTAACCCGAACCGGTTTTCAATCGACGACGATTACCGTGCTCCGTTTCAATCGGTCGTCCCCTCTCTCTTTTTTCCATTATTTTTTTTTCTTTTAATCGCCGCAATCGTCTGAGTAGACTCCGCGATCGACGTGGAAAATTAGGTGACGGATTTTCCACGTCGGCCCGCGACGTCTACTGAATTCACTCCCAACCAAGAAATTAAACGCGATCACGGGATAGCGATCAAGCTTTTTGTGGTCTTGAGCGAGATGCTCGAGTCGACGCAATATATCTGCACGAAGTGATTAAGATTTACCGGCGACGGCTGCATAATGGTGATGTGATATAACTATTGGTTCTCTAAACATTTTTGTGCCTCCAATTATGACGTTTTTGTAGTTCTTATTTGATGATTACATCATAATCGAGACTTTTGACACAGATTATAGGTGGTTGACGAAAATTCCTTCGTATATTGTAATGACAGTTTAAGTGAAGGACAGTATGAAACATATGTATAAGGTAATTAAGACCGCAAATTTTCTGACACTATAATCTTAATATATTAAGTACAAAATTATAAATACTTAATAACCACAAACAAAAGTGTACATCGAGTTGATGCCATTCAAATCTATTGGTATTATTAATCAAATAAATTATTCAAATAAATAAAATTGTTGGAATGAACAATATAACGAATAAATAATATTCGATTGAAATATACGACTTTTGACAGTTTATTTAATTTTGCCAGTAAACATTTATTTGAAACAATCCAAACAATGCCTACCCATCTTTAATTTTAAGATATGCAAGCCACGAGGACCTAGCTTTGAATTTTGATAGGACTAATTGAGCTTATGCGTAAGTTTCCTGAAAACAGACGATCTCACTAAGAACCGTGATTGTTGCACGCCACAGTGTAACAAGTGTATTGTCTCAAGACGTCTTTTGTCTCGGTTCTGCAATGATCTTAATCTATTATACAATCGTATAATCCTTTCCAGAATAATGAAACAGCTTTAAGCGGCAGCGGTTGCGCACGGCGACAAGCTATTAAGGCGATCTACCGTACTCACGTCACCACGAAAGTGCGTACGTCGCAGCGTATCTTAGACGCGAGTAGATAATGTTCGCGCTCCATTGCACAAACGCGCCAAATCGATCAAACCGATCGGGTCGATCAATCTTCCGAATCGATCGTTTCGAGAGGCTCGAACTGGTTCGATTATGACGGAACGCTGGCGACTCCGCCGAACGGAAATAATCGATTCGCGAAAGGAAGCATGTGCGTTGCATTTCCTGTGAGCACAGGCCTTGCAGCTGCACACAGGTATTGCTGCCTTGGTAGTCCTGCTGCCCTTTAACAGCTCCGTACCTATGATAGTTAAGCGAAATTAGCCTGACGCAGTAACTGTGTAGAGGAAATAGCAATCGGATTCTATTATGTGGAAATCGAGAATACGCGTATTCTTGCGGAATGTTGCGCGATAACAGTCTTTTACAATTTGCCTAATTAACACTAGCACTACCACTAGAATTACCACTCAAATCGGAATTTCAAATCTTTCTGCAGAAATTGCAAGAATGCATTTTTTGAGATTTCAGTTGATTTCTAATTCAGTTTCTACATTATTAAATTAATTTCTTTAGTGATTTCTCAGAGAAGCATCTTTTTAATAATTGCGCAAGAAGAATTTAGGAATGGTTCATTTTTACTAATAGAAATGTTTTATGCTTTGATTTTGTAAACTATATAGATTTGGTACATTTACTATTAAAATGGAATTAGATTAATATTTAATCTGGTCGTACGTATACTGTCATGATGTAAATAGTTTTGGTTGACAGCTTGCTATCATTTTTAGTTACGTAAGACTTAAGAAAGGAATTAATGTAAAAATGATAAAATTCAGTAACTTTTTCTTGTACAAAAAATTGACACCTGGAAATTGCACTTGGGAAAACGTTATCGAATTCAGACCTTATAATGAGGAGTTGAACTTTATGAAACCGTAGCTTCATTGTAATATAAATTTATGAGAAAATTGCGGTCTTCAGGTTTTAATGATCACGTAACGAATATCTCACAATTAATATTTCAAGCTGCGATTCGGCAAGACAATTACTGTTCTATTATTATCCAAAGCAATTATTGCATTAATTATTATTATATCACTAGGTATATTATACCTTTATATGTACTGGAAAGTTTCACATTTAATCTAACCCAGGAATTCCTAAGAAATAAGAAATTATGATTTTTATATGGTAAAAGTTGTAATATATTTCAAATGTCTCAAAAATTTATCTGCGTTGACTTATTCCATTTTTTAATACAATTGCAGTGGGTATTGTTTTCAAATACAAGAAGTAGTACGAAAGAGTACAGCTGAAGACGGTAGATAAATGTTCCTTGAAATAATATTATAAAAAGAACAGTTGGTACTACATTTTAGTCTTCCAAATTGACTAGCAAAGTAGTCAACAATGAAAGATCGAAATATTCATTTTTGTTCTAGTTTTGTTCTATATTACTTTGGCCTATTATTTTCATTTCTTGTTACCTACCACTAATTGTAATTATAAGTACCAACTTGCGGAAGTGCATACAATTTTTACTTTTCACTGGCAAATTTTTAATAGTTGTTCCATAGAAATTTATTTTTCCAATAAAAAGTTTCAGTAAATTCAGTATAACACAACGGTTGTATATTTGATTATATTCCACGCGTTAAAATATGCCGTAAATACATCAACATTTATAGTATAGTGATTAAGTCATCAGATCCTTTATATAATACTTAGCTGGTCCGTTGTAACAAACCGATAAAAAACATATTTGTCTACTGGTCAGAATTTTACTCAGTGAAATTCCTCTGCGTCTCATCCGGCGATTAGAATTACAAAGCGATCTTTTCCGAAATTCCCTGGGTGAAATGTAATTTATCGCTGCGTGGTAAACTTTTTGGTTCTCTTGGACCACAAGGACGTCGGTTTCAAGACTTCTCATGCTCAGCAAAACAGTATTTCGAATGCAAGCCATTAAGCTCTCAACGCTACCGGATAGTGATTAGGTCCACGGGCTAAATACTTGTCAGTGTTAGTATTCAGTGAGTTTAATCACTGGTGTCCTCAGAACAATGCTGCATATTCCTACCATCAGGCTACAAAGATAATTGCGCTTCCCGTTTTAATCAACCATTCAGTACCGACGCAGTTTGGTCCTGGATTTCCAACAAAGATTCCGGAATTTATTTTGGAAATTCAATTATCCTTATGATAATGCAGAGTTGAGACAGTTGTATCTTATAACTTTTATTAATGGAATTATCACTGTATAAATTCTGTATTTTGTATGTATAGTTAGATACGTGTGTACACTATATAATCATCAGAACAATTGGTTAGAAGGATCATAGTTTAAAGTCGTACGAAGCCATGTGATTCAGTAAGTTGGATTTTGGACTTCTACTCTGTTAGTTATACGAAGAAGTAAATATTTGATTGAATCGAGAGTGAAGCTTGATTGAATCGTGAAAGGCTTGTGAGCGCGGATTGAGTCTAAAGAGCCAAACGTCTCGTCAATTAAGTAATCAAACGTGTTAATGCTAATGCTTGGATAACAGACTTTTAGTAGCACAATTAATAAAATTATATGTAATTTTTTAATTTAAAATATGATCAGTTCACTGACAATGAAATATAAATGATACTTATATTTATATTTATAAAATTATATTTATATAAATGATATTTATATTTCAGTACTGTATGCACAATATTGTATTCACATAATCAAAAAGTAATAAGTTTCTATTATACCACTGAGTTATTACAACATTTGAAAATCATTCCTATGCATTTTTCTAAAATTCTCATTGCGAACGCCTATCACTTATTTTTAATAATGTAAAAATTAAAAATTATTTTTCTTTGTAAAAACTACATTTTACATAATATATATCCACATAATTAAGGTAAATTATTTATACTTCTAATTAACGAAGAAAAATATGTATCCTACTCTGTATTTTTATCATATATCCAAGGGAATTCTTCAGTGTTCAAACAATTAATTTTCTCATATTAATATCAAGCATACAACAAACGATCCAAGCGAAAAAAAATTCTAATCTCGTCCAACGCGCGATTTTTCGACCTGTTCCAATGTTCGTTCGGAAGCCGAGCGAAATAAATCCAATGATTTACAGAAAATTCTGTGGACGGGTCATTGGCAACGGTAAACATTCATTAAATTTTCCTGTAACCGCGTGATTTACATGGGCGGCGTATCGCGATAATTAACACCCGGCATTTTGCGTATTTTCGCGAACGAGGCCGGGTCGCATTTGGTTTACAATCGGCCGTACGTGATCCGCCCGCACCTTGCCGCACGCTACGTGACGCATAAAAACATGGGACACGTGCTTTAACGGGCGCCGCAGCCGATTTTCATAATTCTATTAAGCTCGCGCTGCCGCGTGTGAATTTCGTTTACCGCGTCGGAGAGGGAGACTGTTCGGGATTTCGCGATAAACGCCAAATCGTGAGCGATCATGGGACACCGAGATAACTGCGTTACACCGACATCGCGTCACCCGATCGAACGTGAACGTGGTTTTCTACGTGATCTTGCGTTCGTCGAGCAGTTGTCACAGGTAGTTCTCGTTTTTATCTTATTTGAGAGCACTTAATATCCATCGATCGAAGTATCGAAGATTTTTACGAGGTTCGAGATGGACAATTTTGAATATATAATTTTTTAACGGTGCTATAGTTGGTGAAAGATTTTCATTTTGATAAGGACTGTATGAGAGTTTATGGTACGTATTATACGGATTCCTTTCGTTTTAAGAAATAAGATATTATACCCGAATTATGTAATATTTATTTAAATATTTATTGTATTATATAATTAATTAAATATTATGATATTAAATAAATTAAAATAATGTATTGTAATACTTAATAGATGTTAAACCAGATGTAATCGAACTGAATGACAAGCGTGACTTTCAGTTAAGAAAGTACCAAGTTTGTTCCTATAAAAACTGTTACTTGAGATTTGACTATAAATAGATTCTTTTATATTGATAATTCAGTACCTTTACTTGGTTTAGTTTTATTTAATTTAGTTTCCACAGTTCTTGGATTACCTTTTAATGAATTACATAGAGTGTCTCGTAATATATTGGAATTATTTTAGAGGTGACTCTTGTACATCAAAAGTATATTAAAAATTTGTATTAATATATTTCTTGATTTTGTTTTTGTAAGAATTATATTCAATGAACAAAATAAGCATTATCTCTTAATATTTTATGTATAAATTAGATTAATTTTACATTTTAAAATGTTCGTTATGAACATGAGAACGGCAATAGTATTAAAATGTAAAAGGTTCATAAAAAATTTTTAATAAAAGGATGGATGGTTATAATGATAAATACTTACGATGATCACTCTAGCAAGTAACGATAGGTCGTTAGGTTGAGTTTAAAATAGTTAAGTAAAAACAAACTAATTTGTGCTTCTAAAATGCTTTGCAAGTAATTGTTGGATTTATATTCGCTCGCAAATGTAATTGGCTTCACAATCGGCGACGTTATTGTGCGTTTTCATTAATGGCGACATTTTTTTATTCGCCTGAAAAATATCACGGCACATTGAGCGATATTGAGATAAAGAGGTAGTCGATCATCGTGGCTACGGATCGTTAGAAAACAATCTACTGGCTTGTATGGGTCGAAAATCATTAATCATTTCTTGTCGCTGTGGAATTACTCGATCGATTAAATTTATTCTACCTCGTGGATAGGACGTGCAAACTTTGTTCCTCGTGGAAAATAAAAAATGAATGCAGATATTAATGCGTTAAAAGTGCATATGAAAAAAGAAAAACGAAATTTTTCCATAAAAATGTAAATTCTATTTACTAAATTCCATGAGTGGTTTCTCTTGAAAATTTATTACACACACTATGTTATGTTCTATAACTGTGTTATGTTTGTTTATGAGAGTAAAATTTAATAACTCAGAGAAGCGGGGAAAATTAAATTTAAGTGGGGTAGATGTATACACATTAAAACCATAATTTGTTTCGATTACAACGAGTATAAGGAATTTTATTTAAATATCTATCCATAACTTTCTTTAAGTGCCTGCGTTTTTGTTAATGAGAGTTTTAATTTCTTATCAAACAGTTTTCATTAGATCTAATAGTTCTGAACTATATTATTTAATTCAATTATTGATTTAACGTATTATTCTTGGCAATAAATTATGTTAACCATATCGATCGAGGTTTTATCACAGATTATTCTACTATGTATTAATGAGAATATCAATATGTATTTATTATTGCAAAGTAACTAACATTTCAATCTAACCTCATAAATATGATTACATTTGAAAAGCAATTTAGTTTAAAAAGATTCAATCCTGTAACTGTTAAGAGTAAACATCAGAATATTCTACAAATGCTTTAAAGTTTCTAAATCTAGTTGGTTATTCCCTACAAAGAGACTACACAAAAAAGAGGAAATGATATCTTCCTGTCGGAAGGAAGTTTTAAAACTTAAGTAAGGTGACTTTGGGAACAAACACAGAAGCTGTACATCCCTCGAAATTACAATAACAGCATATGTATTTTAGTTTAGAAAGTAGATGTATAAATTGTGGGATTATATGTCTGGGATGCAGGTTTGTAAACATAGCACGCACGTGAACAAGACAAAAAGCTATTCGACACGTGCATTGGAGGAAGTACTTAGTGACATCCGCTTTATGCAGACAAGTTGTACGTTTGATACGAAAAAATCTTCTAGCACTTCAACAATGAAAACTTCCATCATTAGATTAAATTTATATTTTAATTACTTCCTTCTTATAGGTTACATTTCAGAAAGGCAACTACAGTTACCTTTCATTAAATAAATATTCATTTATAATTATTCTAAACTCCTGGGGACTGCTAAGTAACTGTTCGAATGTGTTATTCTACTCGTTTTTATTCAAGATTAAGATTTAATGCAAGAAAAATCAACGACTTAGAATGTTACCTAGTTATACATATTATTAGCTTTAGTTCAAGTAACGAGGAGCAATTTGTAAAAGAAAACCAATTTTACCAAAGTTCAAAGAAATGTAGATGAATGGTATATTAAAAACTGAGCGCGAATAGTTTAAATCAATTTCTCCCACACACCAATGTGGACTTTCAAATATTTCTTCCCAAATGGCGCTTACACTTTACCGTAACAAATCTCTTTTCCCAAAGCTGTATTCCATATTCCATTTTTCCGTACCTCCACCATTTCATCGAATTTACACCACAAAACTCCGATAGGATTACACCTTGGTCCACACGAGCGTTGCACCTAACACGTTTAAAAAATACCTGTAAAACCATCTAAAATCAATTTCCTCGCTAAAGAATGCGGAACCCGACCATCTTGGAATACCAGAAACAATATAAAAAAGAAAAAAGATAGCGACAAATATACACACGCACAGGAGCCGAACAATTTTTTAGCAAAATTCTATTCTTGGAGAACGGTCCCGCCGCGTTGTTCATTCCGCGCACAGTTAGCAATATAAGGATTAAATAAAAATTCATAGCTTCGCGCAGTCTCTTCCGCAACAACCGCGAGGAATTTCACGTGTGCGCGCGTCTGTGATCCTGTCAGGGAGTAAAACTTTCACACCTATACAGGGATCTGAATATTATTGCACTTATCATGCCATAGAAGCGCGGAACGTAAAGTGATCGCGGAGGAGTAAGCCTCCGACGAAATATGATATGAAATAGAAAAAGATTCCTCTCGTAGCGAATCGACCATTTTTTATTCTCGCCATAAATCGACAGTGCGAGAGGGCGGTCGAGGGGAAGTCGAGTGTGGGGTGGCATGTCATTTCTTGGGAAGCGCGACAGAAGCCCGCGTCCTCATAAAAAGGGTAGGATTTTGCAAAATAAAAGAGCCCTGCAGCCGATCGAAAATCAATATTGAAGTCGACGACTGGCGGAGAGTAGGGGCTGAGGCCACGTTTTTGCGGGCGTAAACGTGTTTACAGCCCCAGTCGATCGTTTCTTATTTTACTCGTTCGCGACCCCGCCCAACCCCCGACCGCGCCCCCGCACAACGCCTTTGACCCTCTGGTGCGCTTTAAACGGGCCCATAGAATTTTCCGGCAGATCTATTCGATTCCACATTTCCGCTAGAATAAAACTCGCCATTCTGGAAACTCTGGGCGTCCTCCTCCTACCCTAGCAATGCTAACCCGACGACGACGACGACGACAATGCTCTCGGAAAACAATACTTCTCGCCGATATCGGGTTCTCGCTTCTCGTGGGATTAATATCTGCGTCAATGTGATACAATTTGCGGAATTTCAAGCTTTCAACCGCGGATAGTCTTTCGACTGGCTCTGAAACTTCTGTCGGGATGTATATAGGAACGTTCGTCAAGTTAAATAGGTTCATATGAAGTCTTTCTTTATTTTTCTTGTTTCTTGTTTATTGAAGTACATTTGTTTTGCGCGGAACAGACACAGTAGGTGCATTCACAGTAAACCAGGCGCGTTGTTCAAATTTTTTCAGTATGCGGTGTATTAAAATCAAGTTACCATTTGATCGATATTTGTTTGAGTGTTCTAGTTTCATTCGATTTTTTACCATTTCACGAATAGTTTAATTGTTTTTACCTTGACAATGTATTCATTGTTTTGTAGAACATCAATGGCACGTTGTTAGGAAATATGTAGAGAGGTTTTTGCGAATTGAATTAAAGTGAGGCTTTATTGAGTGAAAATAATATACGTTAAATATTTTTTAAGGTTTCGATTGACTGTCATGCTTCAAATAAGTTGTCAATTAATTGTTAATTGGGTTTCTCTGATGCTTAACTGTCATCTTTGATTCTATCGTTTGATTACTGAAGAAGAACTGCCACAGGTTTGAGAATTTCCTGAGAGTCTCGTCTCGTCACGACAGGACAAGCGAGTTCATCACAGGAGAATACTTGGCTGTTGTTTATTTTCCGTCGGTGTAATGGATGTTACAGCATGGCCATCGGTCTTCCGAGCGAATCGATTTCCCATCGACATGCAAATCCGCCGATGTCTCTCATCCGCCTCATCTTTCTCCCTCGCACAATTTTGTAGAGACGCGTTGACTAAAGTATCCAATTTGCTGATGCTGTGGGTACACAAATTGTTTCTAATTTTTGAAAAACCTATACTATCTTTGTCGTTATTTTCAACAGGTAGGATAAATATTCAGTTTGTTTATATTAAATAAATGAATTACCATTTGATTAATTTTTAAATGATTCTTAGCGATAGTCGTAAATTTCGAAGAAACAATTTGGAAGATGACTTTGGAATAATAAGAATAAAACTTTAATGTTTTGAAATGTTGTTCTGACCGTTAATTATTATTAGGTGCTACTGATATTTTCACTGTAATGGAAATAATATATTACAAGTAATACGCAATGCGATTATTATAATGAACAGATTTAATTGAAACCTGACATCGATTGAAAAAAAAGAAATTACATATAGCAATAATCAATATAAACTGATTACATTAAATTCCATGTAAAAATTACATATAAAAGATATTACATATAACAATAATCTATACAAATAATTTTCTAATTTCATTGCTGCTATGATATTACGGTACAAGGAAAAAATATCGTAAACGAATAACTACACTAACGGGTATCAGCATGTTTCTGTATAATAAAAATAATGTCTAATTCAATCTAAATTCGTTACATTTTACATTTAATTACGAATCTCGACAATTAGTTAAATCGCGCATTCCACAGCATACCGTGAATGGAAAAAATATCATTAAAAAGTGAAACACAGAGCTGTCGAAGTTGATTTCCCGAATTTAATAGTCATTAATTAAGCACACTGATACGAGCACGAAGGTCGTACTACAGGTCCGAATGAAGTGAAAGTTTTCCACTGATTTTCGGTGATTTATGGGATCGTTGTCCGACTAAAGTGGTCGCGTTTTGCGTGCATTTATCGGGTGCCACAGCAGTAACTTTCACCAAGTTCCAATTGAATCGGCTCGATTACGCGAAACCGAGCGCGCTTTCCAATTCCAGAATTCGGGTTAAGCGGCTTCTTTGACGCGGTTAGGGAGCTTCACCTAATGAAATTGGAGCGGAAGACCATCCCGAAGATCGTAGGACATATCTTTCCGCTAATTTCCACCTTCCAATTTTCACCTGTCACTTTTCTAGGCACTTGGACAACTTGACGTGTGTTTGCTTCAAGGCACGAGCAATTATGCGGTCTAACAACGAGGCTGACTTTAATCCCTTGCACATCACAGACACTGAAAAATTGAAAAGGGAGAGCGAGCACGGTGGTAGGCCAGAGATTACTAAAACGTTATGATATTTATTCAATTCATTGAGACTCGGAGACGACGGAGCGCTGTTGTAAAGGTCCGTTCGCGAAGGCGGCAATTCGGCGACTCGTCGAGTCGAGGAAAAACGTCTCACGCTAAAACAGCTGGCCTTTTCCTTTACATTTTCCGTTAAGACTGCAACGGTTTTGCCCTCTACGCAGACTCTAGTTTATGACCAACGTAGACAGTGGGGCGAAGGTCGCTCGACCGACTACGCGCACTCCTCTGTTTCCCTTTTGCCCCTTTTCGCAAAATGCCAACACTATCATAACTTCTTTTAAAATTAAAAAATTGTGAAACAGTTTTAATTTATTTTAAACGCTTATATTGACTGATATTAATATTTATTAATAATGATCAACATAATATATAAGTTGATTTTCTTTTTGTCATTTCATTATTAAACGTTCGACTGCGGATGTTTCCGACGACATTAAAATTTAATTTTTTAGATATTTTCTCAGGCGTACTTCTGCGAGATGCGTCGATTTTGTTATTTAGTACGATATAATTAACTATAAACGCGAATTAATAAATAGGGAAAAAGGTACATGCAATCTTTACAAATTTTGGTAAAAAGTAGACCCAAGAATCGCCATCCTAGGGTTGAAAATATTGATTTTATTTATATTACAGACACGTGAATAACTTGTTTCATTTGTTTCTGATATCGAGTTAATTATTTGTATACGTATACTCGGAAGTCTTCGGTGGAAAACGACGATTTCCCGGGCGAGCTGGAACTGTATCCGTCAATCTTGTATTTTGACGAAAAGAGATTCTGGTTACAAGCGAAAATCGTTTCAGGACGATTACCCTGAAGACTTTCAGGGTCGAGTTGCATTATTCATGCTATCGGGAACACGGATCTATGTTGGAATCGTCTGAACCGGTGGTCCACGTGCACCGCTATTGATTTACAAAGCAGATCATTGGAGGTATTTCTCCGTGTTGTGCGTCTGACCAACGATCCGTCACATATTTTTCGATACTAGACACGCCACGTCATACCAAATCAATCAGTTTTCTATTCGGTACCTGAGACTCTGCCCGAATGGAAATACATTTTCGATCATACCAAAATAGAGGAGGTTTCAGTCATCATTTCACTGTTTTCGAAATTGTTTAATCGTTTCTTTTTGGAACGCTTTTCCTCGATATGCATAAAAACTGTATAGCATATAATTATATACATATATAATATATTAAATATAATATGATAAAAAGTATTATTTTAAATAATTATTATAATGTAATAATACATATATACATTAATTTTAAAATAGTAATAATAGTATATAATATTATATATACATACACATTCACAATAAAATATTCTCTCGTGAAAGATAATAAAACAATGCAATGTATATTTAATATTCTTCTTCAGCACAATATTAAATAAACGCAAACTGCTTTGAAAACTTCCGTATCGCGAGATTGAGTTCACAGATCAATTTCGAAGGATCCACTTGCCTTCCAAACTCGTACATCAGCGGAACGAATCTACCCATACCGTAGAATTAATAATTGATCCGTACAACGCGATACGGTTCGCTCAAGGTAATCGAATAATAATTAATCCACTCCCCAGATTGTATTTCATATTCATTAGCAAACGACGGAGTCACGTTTCCCAATGCCAGAAAAACAGGAGTTCAGCAGCCAAGCTCCGACTAATTCATGAGGGAAAACGCGGATTTACGGGCAAATACGCGGGGATATCTATGTATCCGGGTCCCACGGGGTAGCAACTTCCTTCCACGATCCGTGTATCAAAGCGAATAATTTAATGAATCGTATCGTAGCACTTTCCTGCTAGGACACTCCAATTCAGTGATTCTTATCTCTTACAGTTGACTGATACGCTGCTTGAGAAACACAAAACTATTGGAATAATGTAGCTGTCATTCATGACATTTCATTGTTAACTACATTCGACGAGTATACACGTCGTTTTAAGATCAAAATAATACTAATTCTTTCAAGGATAAATTTTTTGTTTTTTCAGATAAACATGTAATTCTTCTTCGTTTCGATTTAATTAGTCTGTGTTAGACGAGTAAACGTTTCATTATTTCATTTCATTGCGACCATTATCAGAGATTTCTGAAATTAAATTTCACAGTTAATAGGTTAACACTAAGTTTAAGGAACGCGTCGATTTGACACATCGAATTTTATAATCATTGCTTGGTCAACATTTATGTTGTCGACTGATGCTATTACACGAATATGTATTCTAATAATCTATTTTTAAATCTCTAATTTCCAAGATCTCAACGAACGATCAGTTTTCCTAGGAACAATAGAATGAATTGTACAATAAAGTCTATAAAACTAGTGTTAAGGGTGATCGTATAGACATATCTCGATTCAGATCGAACATCGTTCTTCCTTTGTAGTAACATAGAAAGTGTTTCAAACAAAGATTAAGTGATTTCAAACAAGGAATATACAAAATAGGTATTTTTTATGATCTCTTTTTTAAATCTTTTTTCATTGCATTCGTACTACAGTTGAGACACTCAAATGTTTAACTTCTGATTTGGAAGTGATCTTGAATAATGAAGAATAATAATATTTGAAAGCAATGTATGAAGTGTATATAATTTTACTTCTTGTTTTAAGAAATTCTCAATGAAATATTCACCTGTGCTTGGAAGTATGTGTTAACGGTACAATGACATTTTGTAAAATGATTCTGAGGACGTAAGATGTTTAGCCAGGAGATAAGATGAGATTGACGTATTAGTCAGGGGCATGTTTCGACGTTCATTCGTACATGACAAAATCCTATTGTCGTTGGCACCGTGTAATAAGCGGGCTGACGTTGATTGACACGATCATCGTCGATCTTTCGTATCAACGATCATTTGTCAGTGTCTTCAGTGCAGTAGCACTGCGGGCATATTGATGACCACCTGTGAAATTTGTTCGATACGTGGAATTCTAGGCTGACAACGATAAACGCAGGAAATTAAGCTTTTGTACTTTACGGAAGAACAGTCGTTAAAAAAGATATTGTGTATATCCAAGGAAAAATTCTGATCTCTAGTTCTTGTGCTTTACAATTTCTTTAGTTTTAAATTTTTGTTACAAAAATTGTTTGTGAAGAATTTTTGAACCGTATTCTCAGAATATTAAAGAAATGTATATGGATGACTATTTTCAAACGAAATGTTCAATTTCTGCTGTTTTTGTAGTAACAAAGGTTAATTAAAACTTCACTTAATTGAAACAGTGAATGTTTGTAAAAGAACCTGATATTTTAGTAAATTTTATAAAATCTCCAAGTAAATTGCAATTATTTATTTTAAATAAGCACACAAAAGGCTTGACCGCGAAGTGCAAGATTTAATGCTGATTAATTATTTTGTACGTTTAACGATAGTACGTTCATTTATAATACTTCGATTTTTAAAGGCATTTTATCCTCGCTGTTAAAATAGGTACAATCGCGGAAGTATCGAATGCGGACATTTAATCGTGTAATTATGTAATTGCGAGCTTGACGCGGTATCAATGTATCCAGATTTTGTATCGCGTTTTCGAAACACTCGTTCCATACTACTACTCGGATTTAATGATTTTAAAATCACTGAAATATATTCCCGCGGTTTGCGTTATCTTCCGTACACAATGGCGCGTTTTGTCGTTGTAATGTACGCAAATCCATTATTAATACACCGACGAGTGAAATCAGGGAATTCTCTATAATGAGTGGCGGCGGCGGCACGAGTATCCACGCGAATCCCGGGTAACATTAATTAATGTACAGCCTTTCCGGCAGTCGTTTATTGTCCGATTTATATTCGAAGTTTGTAAAACTGCCAATTAAACCAGAGGGAAATTTAATATGAGTGGAATTGTATTTCACGAAACTCGCGGGAATTTAATTAATGCGCTTCCTCGTTATTTAAGTGCTTTTACTTTTTTAGTGTTCGAGAAATTACTGGGAAGATTCTCATTCCCGATAATTGAGCTGTTCGTTATTGAACTGACGTTTCAATATTCTCTCGGGGTGGTTATAAGCGAATGAGTGTTTCAGAAAATTCATTTTGAATATACGTCTTCCGCTTATTTCGTTGACCATGATTTGATCAATTTTTATAATCATAGTTATATGTGATTCTTTGAGTACACTTTGACAAGCAGTATTCAATTTTTCGGGATGATCGAATAGGTTTAAGCAGGAAGGATATAAAGTGGATACATATTAATATTATAATAAATAAATGAAACAGTGAGATATCGATAAAGACAATTTATAACAAAAAAGCAAGAAGGAACTTGTCATAGTCAAAAACATAAATATGAATGTGGAGAGAGAGAGAGAGAGTAAGAATAATTCAGTAGTATGTGTAAAACGAAACACGAAACATTAATGTAAATAATTATCTGCAAAGAACGATGTATATAGCTAAAGCGTGTAAGAATGTTTTAAGAACAAAATATTCCGATTATTAGTAAAAGAAACTATGAAAATGCACGTGTAACTTTAAACATTGAAGTGGAAGAGGCAAATGATTCAGTAGTATGAGTCAATAATAAAAACCACGATATAGTTATTAAATAAAGAAAATTACAAAAATGAAATGGAAGACAAAATATAACCACTTTATTCTCTATGTACTGAATATCATTGATATAATAAAAAAAAAAATTAATTCCATAAAAAAAAAATGTTTTAATGAAAACTTTTAAACGGATTTTTTGAAGTATTAAAGATGATAGAATGAGAATTATAGGACTTCCTAGACATTCAAGTTATATGCTGTATAATTTTTATTTAAAGAGTTTATCTAGCATACTAAAGTGAATTTAAATTGTAGTTATAGGTATTATATAATGGCATAATGCTATTATGTACGTGAATCAAGAAAATAAAGTTTAATATCTCGGCAAACACTTCATCCAATACACGTTAAAGAATTAAAAAGTAAAATTTCAAAGTTTGTTCGATATATATCGGTGAAATTCTTTTGACAAATGTCCATTCTTTACGTCTAACTCGTTTCATTGTAAAATAAACAGAAAAATTACTATTTTCCATTAACATAATAACTAGAAAAAAATTCTTTTTAGCAGGGTATTATAATTATTCAAATACTAAAACAATGTTAAGATAAATTTCTCTTATATAATTCATACAAATTCTTAATCACATTACATAATTTGAATTTTGTTCCTATTACTTTCATTACAAAACAGATAACAGCGTGTACTATGAACGTAACTAACCACAAGTCGAGTCAAGATTACATATTATGAAACTTTCGGGATTTTGAGCAGCCATGTAGGCAGAACTTTCAACCCACTTGCCGGTTTAAAGTAAGATTACATCGTATTACAAATTTCCTCCCTATTCAAAACTAATATTTTCAGAAATAATTACTTACTCTTTAGCTTTCATAAATTACTGCAATTAGTTGGATGTACTTAAGTTTATTTACCTAATAAAAATGATTCTAGTCTGATTATACCACAAAATGATTCATAATTTTCATCTAGAATATCAATGTTATGCAAAAATTATACAAAATAACGAATAAATTCAATCTGATTGTTATTTGTGAGTAATGAATAATTCATTTATCTGTTATTCGTATATTATAAACAAATTGAATTTATTCGTAATTTCGTTTATAATTGTAAACGCGAATAATTTCTTGAATTGTAAGTACAAATAAAAAATGACGAATACTAAATAACGAATAAAGGTTTCTCACACAAATAACAAATAATTCGAGTAATAAAAAACAGAATAGTGATTAATTATTTCGTTCCTATTGTTATACAAATCCAGCTTTATTCGAATAATGTCTAACATTGATGTACACAAGTGTACAGCATGATGTTAGAATTCAAAGCATTCGTACGTTGCACGATACTGTCGAAATCCCGAACCAATCTCGCCCGATTTTTTCCATTCCTGTCCGAGCTGACCTGAAACTCGCGCAGCCGACATAACAGCCTGCCCGCACATCCCTAATAGTTTACCTTCGCTACACAGTTCATCCCTTTTTACATGTACGCACAAACAAGTATATACAGACGGACTTAATCACAGATCGGAAACTTCACGATTATTTTTCGTTTCAGATCAATCCATGGATTTGCTTATTTATACCGATTTTAAATACCACAAAATGTTTAAAATATACGTATATAATTTGTTGTGTTACATAAATGTAAATTTAATTTTGACACAAAACAAACATGTTTACTTGGTACATTCGTGCAGCTTAAATTATAAATATTTATAATTTTTCATTCCTCGCAATTGAGAAAAATGTTAAACTGTGTCGGTACCTATTTATACAGTGGTAACAGTTAATTGGCTGTTGGTTGTTAAAAGTCGCTGAATTTTTCATATGAAGATATGAGAGGTACCGATAAAATGAAATAGAAGATGCTTATAACATTTACATAAATAAATAAAAATGAGTATTTTTCATTTAACAACGTCAAGTGAAACTAGTGAGAATACTGGGTAATAACAGTAATTTAAATGTAATGAATGGAACATTACCTCTTCTCATTCGTCATCCCAAATTTCCATGCAAACATATTATTCGCTCTTATTCAAAAAATCTAGTGTCTTACATAATAAACTACAATTTGTTTTATAATCTTCATTGCAAAGAGCAAAGTTCTTAAATGTGTAAAACAGAATAATTGATAAACTTCCATCAAGTTTCAAGCAATTACGTTACAGTACTTGAAAAGTTACTCATCAAACATTTTCTATCTTCATCGCTTCCCGAGGTATTCAATTAAATAAGTTTCTCATCGTCAACTTTAAAGACAATTTTCACCCTCAGACATAGACGACAACCATTTATAAAGAAACACCTATCAAATATTCCTTCGCAATTTCCTTTCCACCAAAACGTCATCAAAAACCCGTACAGTAGATTCCCCCATAACCCGGTTAAAAACTTCGGCGCTCACAGATTTCGTTAAATCCTATCTATGTGACGTTCTGTATACAGCTCCATCTTGTCCCACTGCTTGTATTATTTCATAACTTTTATAGTAATTTTTCAACATTGTTTTAACCCAATGCTCTACAATATCATGTCAGACGCGTGGTGAAGATTTCAAATGGAATTTAACAAATACAAATATCACTCAATTTTTTCCAGTCCAAAGTGAATATTACTTTCCTATTATTAATTGCAATGCTTCTGAGTAAACGTAGACGTAGCATAAGTTTAGGATTTTCCTCTTTCCATAATGAATTATGAACAACAAAATATCTCTGTTGAGCGCAATTGGAAAAGAAATCATAGGACAAGGGGTTAACTATATTATAAGGGAGCCTACTGTATATCATATATTTCTCAACAATTAGGCACCATCACCGTAAACCAAATTCCCCCGACAAAATATCGAACGCTCGAAGCTATAATGTCTGAAGGCAACAGTAACAAGATCGCTGCTGAATAATGCCTGCAGTCCAGTTCATCCACGATTGTTGACTTTTCCCGAGGTTCTCGACATGGCCCGCAAGGTCGTCTGGGATAGTGATATTTTATCTTGGATTCAACAACGGCGATCGCGCTGGGGTGGGCACGTTTTACGACGCCGGTTAGAAGTCGGGTGGAGGGTTCGCGCGGCTCGACTTGGCGACGGCTTGAATTTCTATTCCTGATCGGAACCGTAAAACTCACCTGCGACCTCAACGTTGAAGATTGACTGGCCGTGAGATGGGTGGGGAATCGAACGACCCGTTGTACCGCGGCTGGGTCTGCGACTTCCTCTCCCTCGTAAACGACGAGCTTGCTAATGGGATTAAATCGTGTACCGTAGATCTCTGGCGACCCACCTCCCTCATTTGCCCGTGAGCAGGAAGGACGGGTCGCGGGGCGAATTTATCGTCTTGGCTGTCTGATACCCCGTGCCGCATGGAATCCACGTCGATATCGGATGCAAGCGTCTCGCGTGGCATCTTGACTGAGCGGAGATTAGGTTATTTATGTGCGATTGAAGGTCCCTCTAATAGCTCTAATTCGATTATCAGTGGCTTGTTTGACGTTTGTTCGCCGTTACGATTCAGGTTGAATCACGCCCGATTGCGGATATCGGTATTTTCAGCATTTGATACTCAATCGGAATTAACACTAAGTGTACCGCGAATCGGTCGAATGCCCGGCTTAAAAATTTGATTTAAAGCCCTGTGTTTTCTTATGTTCATTTAACTTTATATCAGTTCTTATATTTCTTGATTAATCAGTTTCTCTATTTTTCTCTTGCCCTTTGTTTCTATTTGCGCTAGGAAAAATTTGCCATCGAACTTGTTTACCTTCGTTTTGTAGCCTGTTATTTAAATTGGTATGTACAAAGTGTCGATACGGTTAGTGTTGAGGTCTGAGAAAATTTATGACTGTGAATGTAGTGGAAATATAATTGAACTGAAATATATATACAATTTATATTTCAATTCAATTATGCTATAATGATAGCTGCCATCTTTATATCCTGCATTTTTTGAATTATACATTGCCATAAATTTCAGAATATCATATATATATATATGATATTTAATTATGTTCTCCTGAAATTTATGGAAATTTATAATTAAAGAGTGTAGGATATAAAGATAGAAGCTATCATTCCTTTAAATTTACAATGTCTTATTAAACGATGTATTTAAAAGTATAAATATCACACGTATAAATATATTTTCAAGCAAATTTTTGAGTTTCATTACGTTAACAAAAATATTCTCCATTAAAATTTATTTTCCTCAAAACTGTCCAATAATCACCAACGGAGATAAGAAGAACGCTTTGAATCTATAATTTCATCATCAAACTATTAATGCACCTATGATACGATCGAATCAATTACACCCACTCGACTGGTCATCAAGATAAACGCATGCGCTTGATGCAACCAATGATAGCTCAGTCACCGATTCACACGGCACTATTAATTTATGCGAAAGGAAATTAATTTCTATCGAGCGTTGAGAATTCTATCGCGTACGCTTAACCTCAGTCGCTCGGTGAACTTTACATCGCGTGGAAGGAAGAGCCAAGACCCGATACCATTGTCTGTAAACATTCCATTATCATTTTTATTTCTCTCGCGGAATCGATATCCGATCTAACGTGTTACTGACACAAAGGAAATGGAAGATATCCGCGGGTTACTGGCGCTATCATAAAAGAATACACGCTCGTAAATGTGTTACTTTCCGCTGGGCTCAACTATGAAACACTGCGAATTCAATATCTTTCAGTTTCTCGCGGCGACCTTTAATCGTCGCCGTTCTATTTTTCTCGGTTTACAGGAGACCATCGGGGACAGGAACGCTGGAGAATAATACGAGTTATTGCGGAACCGACGTCGCGTTAGATTGTACACCTTTTGCGGCTTCCAAGAAACGTCCTGGCCAGAAGACGCGGCCCTTGTTTATATTCGATCGATGTCTGCGTTGCCCTGGACGCATTACGCTGTCATGGCGTGGCTTTTCAAAATGAGAAATGCACAAGTATTACCGCGCATTGGATGAAATTGAATCGACGTGTGTGAATTATGCTAGGCTGTTTAAAAACAGAAATAATTTACCAGATTTAATTTTGAAAAACAAAGGCTGGAGAAAATCAGTAAACTTTATACATTGTTTTTTACAACTCCTTTCAAACGGTACAAAGAGGGTGAATGTAAACGTACAGTGGAATAGTGGTGAAAGAGAGGAAAGAATTATAAGAATTTTCTTTGTAACTGAAAAATAATTTTCAATCAACGGTGTACAATGTTTGTTACTAAGGGAATTTATTTGAATAGTTAGCAAAGTTATTCCTTTAGCAGAAGCAATACTAATAATTTACAAATACATGTTAAAGTGATTTATGAAGTATTTGAATTCATAAATTATTTTCCACTTTGTTGAAAAAGTTTACTTGTATTCTCATGTTACCTAAAACTATCTTTCTATTTATCAACACGTGCGAGGGATATTCTATATTTCAAAACTGAACTGCGTAAACTAAACATTATGAAGGTGCGTCCTGTATTTTGCTGGATAATTTTACACCATTTTTCAATGTTAATTCGAAAAAACGAGTTAGTACTTTCTTGTAATTACAATAAAATTTTTCTTAGAAAAAGTACCGGTAAGCAATCTTAGATGTCATTCGAATTAGATGAATTATACCGATTAAGTACGGAGACTTATATAAATCGACGAAGAATTTATTCACTCAAAATTATGGAAGAGATAGTTTTTCGAAAATGAAACTGGCGTTATCGTTAACTATGCGTCAGACAAAAGCAGTCGTAACTCTTCAAAAGTCTCGATAATAACGTTTCTGTTTTGAATAATGGGTTTTAATAACGCTACTCGGGTGTCCATAACTCATCGTGTCTAAAACTGATTCGTTCGGTAGTTGCCAGTTCACTGATAATTCCGTTATGCATCACACCGTCTATATTTTTTCGATCATATCATCAAACCGACCTCCGTTCACCGAAAAAGGATTCCAGCCTACTGTGACACTATCTTGTAATAAAAGTATATAAGGAAGTTGCTTGTCGGACCCGTTCACTTTTTTTGTCGGGCGTCGAGTCGAATTTCGTATAAGGAAATACTACTTTTTTCCATCGCGAAACCATACATTGTTTGGACAGTAATTAATGTATTCGTGTATTATGTTTCATGCTCGAATCAGCATGCCAGGAAAGTGCTTCTCGACAATTATTTATTTCTCACATAAATATTTACATCAATTTAAATTGAACTCTTCGTTTCATTAAAACTTGTATGTTTTATTTATAAATTAAAATAAATACACACACGGCAATTCTATTATTTCGAAGGAAAATTAGAAATAGTCTATTTACATGACGAGTAACTTGGTATGAAATACTAATAAAAAATATTATTTATGAAATATATTTAATTAACATTTAAAGGAACATTTAGTGTGTTAAAATATAATAACGGACGGTTGTTGTTTTTATCATGATTCATAACATGTAAGAAATTAAGAATTATAAATTATATTATCGACTATATAAATATTAAATAGCAAATGTTTAATACTGTACTTTTTGTTTCACCATTTGTTATGTGAATTTCTATGATGTGATATGACTTTAATGTGATATGTAAAATATTATACTAATTTATAGTTATAAAAATATGTCATAAATAGACTGTGCTTTGAAAGTTTCGTTTATTTTCTACTGCACAAAGAATGTTTAATAGTAATCATTTGTTTCTTTCATACTGTTTATTAGATATGATTACTCATCGCTGTACGTACTCGTTTACCTTTATTAATTACCTACAAACGACTCCGTAAATGTCCGCAAATTAAGAGACGTCGCTATAGTGATGAAGTTTCATACGCGACTCGGATTAAAACTCCGTTTCGTCGCGAACTTTTTCCGCGTCCGTGACCGTTCATTGTTCTACATTGTACGTGCATTCCTGTCTGTGAATATTGTTGTGATTTTTCCATATCCTGCGAAGTACTTAACCATTGCTCTCTGTATTTTATACGTGTAACCACGCCGCTTTTATTCTGCCTCCCATCGCGCCCCATTTACAATAAAATCCTTTTGGCACTGGCAACGTTCTTTAGATGCAATCTGATACACGACGGATGTAAATTTAATAAAAGAGAATGGTATTTCATGGGATTTCAGTTATAAGAATATCTTTTTCCATCTAGATAACCTAACGTTTTATATTTTGTATTTTCCATTTTTATAAATAATATCTTCCGTTACCTGTTTTCAGACGAAACTTACGTTAAATAGAAAGTTTAAACCGTTCGAATGATTTATGAAGAACGAAGCTGAATGTTTTATTATTTTCTTTAATTCCTTACCTCGTAATATGGAAATTAATTTGTGTTTAAGGCCTTAAATTGAATTTCACGAATACAAAGAGAAATGTTATCCTGTGCTAGTAACTATCTGATCTTTTGAGTAAATTAATTTCCACAATGAATATAAAATCTCTTTGTTCTTTATTGAAAACTTCTCTACGATATCATTTTTCTAGTCTAGTCACTCAATAAATCACAGCATACGACTTAAAGATTCTAAAAGCTCTTAAGAATGGAATGAAATATTTCTCACATCTAATTAACCTTTCGTATCTCGTTTGAATTTAGAACGACCTGTTAGTATTAAAAGTCTTTTAAATGTTCTTTCTCGCGAGATATCAACGTTGAAATTCAATTTGGCTTCTGTTTACCCTAATTACAATCTATTTCTTCCGAGTCCAATATGGCAAACTCCAGAACTCGAGGGACGTCGATTAGATTTCCAAGTCAACGAATCCCGTCACGAAATCGGTTTAATCCGTTTCGGCTAATTGAATCCCGCATCGCCGCGAGATGGGCACAATCGCGTTTATCACACGTTAAAATATTTAGCCCGGACGAAATTCCGACTGAGGAGGTGAATTTCATTTTCAATTCAAATCGGCCGCGGTGTGGATGCGACACTGCCTTGCGTCACGAACAGATTCCGCAAACGCGCGGCTGGCTACACTAAAGCTTTGGAAAACACAAATTGCCGTCTGCGCGGTCGCGCCTGCTATAATTGTGGTTGATGCATCGCCGATGCAACGGTGTCACGAATGAAGTCCTGTACAGTTTACCTTTGAATTTTGTTTAAAGCTGTCCCGTGTAAGTACGGTTCGTGGTTTTGGCCGAAATTTATCTGACATTATCACTGTCTATATGATTCACAGAGTTATTCTACAGAATTTTGCAAAATATACTCCATAAACCAAGGAAAATCAAAAGTGTCAAATAAAATGATGACAAATTCGGTGAAGGAAAAGAAAGATGAAAAAGTGTTGGATTACTATTACACAAAATATTACACAATTTTTCGAACAGCACATATCTTAACCCTTTGCCCTATAATATCGTGTCAGACTTGTGCTGAAGATTTCAAATAGAATGTAACAAACATAAATATTCAATTTGTTTCAATGAAAATTACATATAATTCCTCTGTTATCAATACCTTGAAAATACCTTACAGCACACGTTGACGTAGAATAAGACTGGAATTTTCCCTTATTTTGAATGAATTATTAATAACAAAGTACTTAGATCGATCACAATTTAGAAAGAAATCATAAGGCAAGGGGCTGAGAATATGTTTAACAATAAATTATAATACAAACACATCTAGTTATGTTTCAAATGAAATTAAAAATATACACTCGAGATACAAAGGGTAAATTCGAAAAACAAGTTCAGATTGTTCGACGAACGGAGAGCGCCCCATATTTCTGATTAATAGTGTATTTCTGCAATAATGAGTCTGTTTCGGAATACCCGAATAATACGACGGTGGTTGCTGCCAGTCAATTACAAAATAGTAATGCCTTCGGATGGAGCTGAGAGTATTCAAAGCGACCGTATCGAAGCAAAGCAGCTGGAAACGCGCAGAACGAACGGCTCGGACATTCTGATAACTCCGTATTATTACGATGTATAGGTTTCTACGATGAAGGAGCAACCGGCGGAGAAAGAGGAGCGCATAAAGGCAGCTTCCAAACCGCAAATGCGATACAATTCATCGGGCACGCCGGCCTTTGCCCATTATTGTACTCCGTACCTCATTGTTCGCCGACGGACAGTTCAGATCGTTTGTTCAACAATCCTGCCTGTCATTTTCCTTTTTCCCCACTGATATCCTATCGAGAAATATGAAGCATGATCCTTTGCGATATAATATTTACGATGCGATATTAACTATAATAACTCGTATATTTTATTTCTTCACGTAATCTATTCATAATTATGTACTTTATTTATTTATTTATTTGTTTTGTGTATTTACATTATTACTGGGAGAAAACATTTAATGATTCTTCAGGATTTTATGTAATGAAATAGTTTACATACTCTTGGATATTACGTTGAGCGTTGGATATTTTATGTTGAATTTAGAAAGAAGAATTATGGGTGTATGTATGAATGATGAAAGAGATTAATTTCTGCTTGGAAATGCTCAAGTGATTAAGAAAAATATTTGTAAAGCTGCTGGCACAAAAGTTTTATGGAAAATCGATCTGTCATTTTTCTTCGTCTTTTCACAGTTGATTGAAACCGTGATTTGAATTTCAAATGTAAAGGCTTCGATAGGTACTTCTACATTAATTTATTATTCGCTTCAAAGTAAAAGACACATGAAAGCTTTTTTTATAATTATAACATACATCCTTCAATTATGATGTATCATGAATATAGGCAGATATAGAACTCTCCAATATATTCTTAAAAAGACATTGAGATACATATATTTCATTAGTTTTTAATTTATATGAATATTTTGGGATTCTACAGAATAAACTAAAATATCTACAATAATTGTTAAGGAATGCATAATCAGGTTATTCTGAAGTAATTGGAAATAATTATATTACCAAGTTGATTCGTTTTTAATGAAAATGTTTAACACTGTTATATTAAAACGACATTGTTAAAATGAGAAAGATCGTTGATAATTTATTATTTGTTTATTATTTGTTTTGATTTAATATTATAAAATAACATTTAAATATACGATTTACCTCAATAATTTTAATTAACAATAAATATTCTTTTTATTTATCTTACGTGTTTAATAAAGGACCAGTGGCTGAAATAAAATGGAATTCCCAGTGTGCGCAAAGTTATTTAAGCGACGCAAACGACCAAAGTGTGAGAATTAATTATAGACAACTATGTGACGGCTATCATTGGGTAAAACGTGTAACTAACAACCACGTATCGCTACGGGCGCGAGTATCCCGCAAACTGTAAACGTTTGTTAGCATTTCTACAGTCGACTGAAGTTTCAACCGCTGTCTTGAACCATATCACCGCCAGATGCAGTACGACTTACACAGACGGAAACCATGTTGCTGCCTTTAGAAAGGATCTATTTCGGTGTGACTCTTAGACCACTGTGCATTTCACGTTCAAACTATATTCCCTCTGTTTAAAGTTAGAACTTCTTTCGATTCGTTCACATAGCTTTTCTAAATGTTGATTGAATTATCATACAGACTTGTTTAATCTGTTATCTACGAACGACGAGTTAATTCGTCATTCAAGTTCAGTTTTACTTCTGAGTAGTTCTTCATTCTTGTGTTTATTCAATGAATAATTTTTGAAATTTAGCAAACCATAATATCCGTCCTTGTACAAATCTTGCAATATTGAAGTGTAACATTCTACAGTGTTCATTATGTTAATTTAATTTGTCTCGATTTGCGCTTTCATGAATGCTCACGTTTGAAAATAATTAATTAAAAGTTTAAATTTTAAATACACCTGACTCTCGATTTACGCGGACTTTTTTTAGGTGAGCCTCTTTTTTACGCGGTAAATTGGAACACTATTTACTCGGTAGTTTTTACGTGCGATCTCAGTTTACGCGATCTGAATTTAGTAATAGCGAATAAAATATACTTTTGTTTTATAAAATGTCATTATTATTATTTCTTTTGTTAAGATATGTGAAATAAATATGTATTTCTAAAACTTATGCCAGCTTTTCTCTTCAATATTTTATTTTCTTTGGGAACAAATCTAGGGTCAGGTGTAATTCATTATTTTAATTTTAAAGAATCTTGTTCACATAGTATTATCATTATCATGTTGTAATGATTTTACATAATTATTATTGAATAAGAAGTTTCTACAAACAATTTTTCTAAATCAAAAACGTCCGAAAAAAGTATTTAGAAACATGAATAATTACTAAGTATGTAGCACGTTTTAATTAGTTCTCAGCGGTTTTCATAACTCGGTAAAATGAGTAAATTATAATTTGATGGCAATTATAATTTACGAGATATTGTACACAAAACGTTCGTTTTGATATACGTTTATGTTGGTGGATGTAGAAAGGAGTTAGTCGTCACCCGAAAATTTGCCAACTGTCTCAAACTCAGAGTATTTATTTTTAGGTGTCTCAAAGGAGCCTTCTGTCGATTCACGGGCTAGAGTGGTCCGTGATGTTTGGAGGGCAACTGCAAGGGTCTCTTTCCCCTTGAAACTTTCGTCTCGCGGGTAGTAATTAATAAGAACGCGCTGCCGAGCAACTGGTAGCCTCATGAATACTCTGAAGGAAAAGCGAAATTAAAAGAGGGTGAAATGTGAAGAAAAAAGGGGGATCAAAATTATACGGGGTCGAGGAAACAGAGTACAAGGCTGGAGGAACGAGTAACGAGTGTATTAAGGTTTCCATATTGGATATATAGGCCTCTGATATCGGTATGAACGAACAAATTAACAGGCTAAAAAATTGTAAATACAAATACATTACCGCGATAGTAAAATTGTTTATCTAGATAAAGGATTTCGTTTACAGAATTAAAAAGGGAACTGTTCACTCCCTTTCGTTTATTATTTGATTGAATTGTTATATAAGAAATATTTTTAATGAATTTTAATGTAAAAAACATATTCTATTTCAATTCTATTTTGTTCATTTTATTTGAAAAACTAAAAACATTTTTGTTTCTACATTCATTATAAACAAGCAAGCTCACCTATTTTTTTCCGTACATGCATTAAATACGAATTGTATTTTTATAAATTTAAAAGAATATATCCTAAATCCTTAATTTAACCACTTATATTTTATTTATTTATATTTTTTCATTCTTTCAGCCAATTCTTAAAAAATGACTATTTATACAAGTAAAATACTTGAAGAACGTTAGTTACCGTTAGTTTTTTAGAATTGTTAAAACTGAAACGATCGAAGTAGCGTCGGTTACGCGTGTAATGCGTAATCTCTGTGATCGGCAACAGGAAACGGAGAATCTCGAGCGATGAAAACTTCCGAAGCGGCTTCGTATTGAACGAGCTTTGGACTATGATCCTGCTTGTCATCCTCTGCGAACATGAACACATCTCTGACACTTGTCAATGTCTTCTTCGGTGGGCTTCTACGGCTCTATTGCTACGAAGTTTTGAGCCCCTGCTTGTAAACACGTTTCTCCCCGTTTCCGGTCGCAGGGAATCGCAGAACCATAAGCGGGAATCGATTGATCATCGAAATTGACAATGCGGAATCTCTTTATTGAATCTGATGACAATTGATATTCCACCCTCGATAAACGTTTTACATGATAACGCAGGGGTTTCTTTGATTAATTAAAATTACTTCATGGTTTCTTCTTTATCCTTATTCGTTGATTCAGTAATCATACGGTGATATGAACAATTTACCATGAAATGGTTTCTGTTAAAACAGTTTCAGAAGATATAATTAGGAGAAGTAAAATCGTTCCCACATTAAGACCAATAAATTCTACAGTACATTAATATATTTTAAACGTATAATACATTAATATTATAAATATTTTAAACGTGTAATATATTAATATTATAAATATTTTCATTGTGAAATATTTATCCTAAACTGTGTTATATATAAACAATATATTTTCGTAACACATGATTTCCATCTCATTACTAATTTAAGCACATTAGAGAAACTATTAACATCCTCATGCATGTTCTCGTACTATTTATAATCATGCAGTACGTAACTTTAATAAAAGTTTGAGACAAAATAATTTATTAATGTCAATATAAGAGGATGAAATAGAATAACTTCTTAATGCCACAGTAAAAAAAGAACAACCCTGTTAGTCACTGAGAAAGTCAAGTGAGTCACACACGTGAATATTTTTGACGCGTGCCAGTCATTCCTTCTTCGTTAATGTTTCCAACAATATTTCATCATTTTACCCAGTCCAGGTTAGATATTCCGTTCAGCGATGCCGCGAAGGAAAAAGGCGGCACGCGAAAAGAAACAAGCCTCTGGACACGAAAATAGTTTAACGAGCAGTTAAAGTCCAAGCGTGGAAAACACGGTTGACGTTAAAAACTCTCGCCCGCGCACGAGGAATTTTTTCCCCTCGTAACTGATTCTTTACGGTGACGATAGTGTCGTTTATGCAGTCTTACTTCGAAATTTATGTCCTCACGGAAGTTTCGATTGAATTTCATCGGCAGACTATTGAAATAAGAATTTTACCCGGGCCGAATAAAATGTCGGCTTGAACTTTATGGACGGAACAAATTATAGGAATATTTTCGTTATTTTCGTTATCAATCCAGTTGTGATGTTAACATATTTCAATTAATTATTTTTAATTCATTCAAATCGTTAGGTACATAGTTACACTTTAAGAATTCGATCAATACTATTAAAAATCTTAGAATACCTTGATTACATTTATTTCATTTAACATTCCTTTGTAATGAAAATTAACATCCAGTGTCTGATTAAAAGTGTGTATTCACATTTTGATAACATCACTGTTAAACAAAGGAGTACCATATACATTCAATGTAATGAATTTAAAAACTGAATTTCTTGGTGTTCTAAGTAGAGCTATTTTAAGCTCGCGTGTGCCAATTTATATTATCCCAAAGATGCCTATCATTTTTAGAAGAAAAACGTAATTTTGTTTTGATATACTATTTTTTGCTTCGTCTAAATGAGATCCTTCCATAAGGGACATTTTTTCAGGGACCAAGTAACAGTAGTAGAAAAATTCCATTAACTTCTTTCCATTTAGAAACCGAGTCAAGGAAAAATGGCATTACGTTTGAAAATAAACCGCAGGAAGATTTAGACATGTCTAGATTAACACGAATCTCTCTTTCTTACAAAGCCTTTTGTAGCAGATATTAACATGCTGCTGGCATTCGTGTCAAGATAAAATATGTATTAATAAGGTATCAAAGCGTAACGCCTGGGCACTCAATTTTATTCCTTTCTCATTCCCTGATAATTTCGATCCTGTCCTCATCCCTGTCTCATCGTCGGCTGAGCTCTCATTCGTGGAGCAATGTAATTAGCATTTTTATTACGCGTGCATGTCACGGCGCCTCTCGTCGTCGATGACGAACAGCCCTATTCACGACCCGACATCCAGTCAGGAGAAAGTTTTAAATTACTTTGTTCGAATCCCCACGAATGTTCACCCTGATTCACGTCGGGGGAGCTGTCTGGATCGGTTTACCACAGCAATTTCTCTGGTTATAATTAATTCGCTGCTGAATAAGGATCAATTGGACGCACAGACGTCAGAAGTTATTAAATTCTGCTTTGACAATTTAAGAGCTGTAATTTTTATTGCGAAGTTGACCGTCTGCCTCCAAATCGACATTTTTCAAACATTTTTTAACATTTCTTTCGTTATTTGCACGTTAATGATTAATGTTTTAACATTAGAACTGCCAAATGGGTTAAAATGACCCATTCCTCATTTATTCTTTCATGAATAATTGAAAGTATCTTCAAAAAATGAATAAAATAGTTGATTTATTAATATACAAATTAAAATGTAACTTAACTCATATCTTAATCCACGCACATCTATCGTTTCTAAAGAAAAATGTTTAAAAACCAATTTAACTGCTCGGTAGTTCTAGTGTTAATGGTAAAACTAAATCACGTTACAAATGACATAATGATAGTTTTATTAGGTTCTGTGTAATAAGTAATATGTTTAAAAGCTTCTAGCATGTTCGTTCCTAAATTTGTAAATATGAAATACGACGTGGTAGTTAATTATATTTGCGTTTTCATGTAGCAATATTTTTATTTTATTGGATCGTTGAATGTTTTTGTTCTTTCTTGACACTTGTTATTAATAGTTCATATTTCTGTTGTTTGCTACAGAGACATTTGAAACGATCTTAGTTTATTTAGGACGAAATGCAATTAAGGACTGCAAACATAGAAAATTTTATAATAATTTGAATTTAAAACTGAAATTGAACTAACGATTTATCATTATTAGAACATTCTTATACATCGGCTACTTCGTCAATTAGGAAAGTTGTTTTTCATAACTGTTGAAAACAGACGAGACGTTGTTAAGGAATTCTCGTAGATTTTGTCTTTACAATTCTTAGTTGCTCCAGTACTTCTTGCAGCTGACGAAGCTCTAGAAACTTTTTGCGACCCTGCTTCGAACTAATTGGATGAACAATTCAGAGAATTATTCAACCAAACACTTGCATAACTTTTCTTGCGCTAGTTCCATAGTGAGAGCAGAGTTTCTAAGATACAGTAAATTGTACAGAAACACAGATTAGAATTTAAATAAACTTTTATACAGTTTTAATGATAATTATTATGAGCTATTAACATAATTTTGTATCGGAAAAGAAAAGATACGAAATAATCATTGTACACTGAAATATTGAATTCAAAGGTATTGCGGACTGAAAGATATAACCGGAATTAACGTAGACAAAGAAACTGGAGAAGAATATTTCAGGACCAAGGTACTTGGACTTAATTTAATAAGAGAGTGAGGCTGAAGATGTGGAATCATTAACTCACAAAAATGTTCAGCTTTATTTCTCAGTTCTATGTATTTTAATTATGTATTTCAATTAAATTTAATTGCATCTAATTTAATTCATTTTAACTGACTCTGTTTAAGTATTTTCTTCTTATAAACTTATAGCTTCTCAATCTCTACCATTGTTTATGTTACGATAAATTAAATGTGTTGTTCAATAAAATACAGACAGTAGACGAACATATTGTCAATATAAGAGAAGACAATGGTAATAATATAATGCTCTGCCCAAATTTTAAGGGGATGTTTCATGAAGCTACAAGTTTCGTATCCAACAGGTGGCTATATTGTAAACTGGCATCACATATGTTGATGTTACGAGCGTACAGAAGTTATATCAGGATCGTTGATGAAACAATCACTGTCCACAGAAAATCAAATTAATTGCATTATCAGTCTCATAAAAATTCATATGTACACACATGCTTTGATTAGAGTGTTTTACAGAGGAAAATTTTGCTAATGTGTGAAACCAAATATTTAATACTTTTAATTACTCCAAATTTTTATTATTTAAATCCTTTTGTGCAATCATTGTTATATAAATATTATAAATATAATATTACAACAATTTTAGATTATTACTAATGTTTAATGTAAATAAATATAGTTCGTGTTTGAGGAGAGTATCTTGGGAAAAATATTTATTTCAATTTTAGTAATGAGTAACACAATATTTCCTGTGTCTACTTGCTATGTTCTAACTGATAAGAAATATATATCACATTACACTGCTACTCACAAAATGCTGTAAGTAACACTGGTAAAATTCATAAACATTCATTAAAGTATAAGAAACAATGAACAGACACACTGTACAAAACGTCTTCAAATGAACATGTTCTTGTAAAATTCTATTCAAATAGTTTGTGCGAAATCAAACGTCGGGTTTCTATTTGTTCGTAAATTGTTTGAGTTCCAACCGTTGCTTGTTCCATTCGCGAATAAAGAGACAATATCTTTTCAAATCAATTTTGAGAATTGAATAAGAATGTGTGCTATCCACTTCTTTGAAAGAACTGTTAAACTTTTGTTTGAATCGGAGAAACGAATTTCTTGGAGAACCTGACATTGCTTGCGATGCCAGCTGACATATTTTCAATTTATTTTATACGAATAGTTAGTCTTCTATCGATTGTGCCACTATTTAAAGCCGTGTTCACACCAGTGAATATATTTCGCCGATCTCTGGCCAGCAAATTTTAAGCCCACTAGGCTTTCCGTAGCAGCTTTTCAAGCCGTATGGTCGAGTCGGTGAGGTCGTAGTTTTATATATCCTACGTGGATTAGTCAGGATAATAATGGAACCAGTTACATGATTTCGCATCTCTTATACTTTTTCAAATAAGTGAAGATCTATAATATAAAATGCATAAAACATTACTCTAGAAATAAACTTGTACATTTTAAGGTGAGCGAAGATTAAGTCGATGAGACAACAGAAACTGAAGGTTTCCACTTTGTCAGTTTTCTTATTAAATAGATTGTTTTAATTGCGATTTTATTTATACGTTTACCATATCGGTAATTGAAGTATTAATTGATATGGCAATTTTATTTTAAATACTAATTGTAAGTAAAAAATTATTTATTATACATCAGAAAATATTGTAGAAGACTTTACGTTTAAATTCTTAATTGTATATATAATCATTATCTATTCAATCAATTTGAATAGATGAATTCTGTTTTTCAAATATCATCCAACTGTACCGTGTTTAGTACAGACGCAGATATTGCGCAGCCTCGAAATACTCACGAAACTTTCAAAGTATCGGCAAAGAGAGTTTCCAACTTCAGGGATACTGTGTACAGTCTTTGAATTACGAACACGGTTCGTACCACTTGTTCGAAAGGCACGGGAAGATAATCTCCAAAACTGCAATCCTCGTTCTTACTTTAAGACTTTTACAGTTAAATCCCGCCTTTGCATGGCCCGTTAAGTCCTCACAGCGAATAGAATTGCACGAATTTCGTGTTTCCCGAGCAGCCCGCAAAAACATGTAAAAAGATTTGGCCTTAGTCTCAACTTTCTTTTGTGGAGCATACTTCGTGAAATATTCTAGAAGCAGCTTCTATGTTTGTCTCGTGTATCAAATAGCACAGTATTTTACTTCTCTATTTACGCCAGTCTTGGGAATTTTATTTAAAAATACAACTACGTTTTTTAAATTAGAAAATAAATTATACCAAACACATTTCGGTTGTAATCAATTCCTACGATAGAAATTTTTTAGTATATATTATTGTCCTATTAATAAAATCATGCATATTTTGTATTAACAATGCGTATTAATTTCATATACCTTTCATCTCCCTGAATGTATTCTTTTAACAATGTTTCTAATCGAAAAAATTCATTCGAGATCAACTTTTCTATTTTTAACGAATATAAAAATTCTTCGTGAAAAATTGGTTTCGGACGTTAACAAGAAACTCCCCGAAAAGAATGCAAAAAATCCCGCGTTTGCCTGTTCGACTATACGTATTAAAATTTTTCAATAAAACAAGCTGCGTTTCATTTGACCCGTATAGATGTATACACCAACATGCGTTCCAATGCGGGGAAAAAGGGGCAGAATAAATCGTGGCAGAATCATAGGAGAACACTCCACAAAATTCGACGGGGGGTGAGGGTTTACATCGAAAAAATAGATTTATGAATAAAAAAAAAATGGCGGCTATCGACCGCGCGACCAAGTAAATCCTGAAAACATTTAAAGGTACTAGCCGTTTGGAGGGGGGGGGGGGGATAAGGCGAGTCCGCATGATAGATGGAAATTAATGCGACGAATTAGCATTTTAATTCGGTATCGCTGCTATAATAGCAAAGCCCGTTTTTCCGTGGGTCGTGTGCCCGTGGGAGATGAGAAAGGGAGAAGAGAAGAAGAGAGTGGGCCACCGTTCACCCCTTTAACAACGTAAATATTTCACCGGAACGAGAAACGGAGGTGATGGCTGTCCTTTTCGCGTTTTTACCAGCTACGAAAAACACCACTGTCGGTTCCTACGGCGGACTCGAGTGGGTGGATTAAAAGCTTCCAACGGCTGAAGCGTATAAAGAGCAGACTCTGTTTCGGGAATTGAAAAATACACGCGATGAAACCCTCCTAGCACCCTGATCCGAGACAATTTTTCCTAATCCCTGCGAAGGAGAGAGGTTTACTTTGCGTTCGATCGTTCGTGACGTTTGTTTTCAACTGATTGTGAGCTAGAATTGTTCGTAGGTGACGCCGGCTAAGCGACGGAGTTTGGTGTCATGCGCTTTTACGCGTGATTATTGAAAATACGTTTCACGGGTGGTTTGTCGGCATTCGATTGTTCACTTGGGAAGGGAGGTATTGAGCAGATGAAGTATAATACGCATTCGTATTATTACTGCGGGTAAAGTGAACGTAAATTGCCGGAAATTAATTATTATACAATCACAAATTTAGTAGTTGAATCAGAAATATAGTATCTACGCTAAAACTACCGGACTGGTCAAACTGACCCACCTCAGAATTCTTATTTTGCGGGTATTTAAATTATAGAGGCGGTTTTGCGAAAGATTTTCAATTTTTGTATATTTGTATAGATACAAAACTGGGAGACCCTCCGAATCTTAAGGAACGTATCGTTCTGATTTCTATACAAAATTAAAAATAAGATACTGCAATTGCTCGGTAGTTTTAGTGTTAATAACAATTTAACAATATTACTTATCTTGAACACTTATTACTGCATTTTAATTAGAATCACGTAGCTGCAAACGAATCATCGCTAAATGTCTATCATTAATTATAAATTTTTCACAATCCAACGTTTTAACACTGTGAAATTGAACTCGCGGTCTCCTGTAATTGGCTCTCCGCGTGTAAACATTTAATTGTCCGGAAGAAACAAGTATAAGAGCGGTTTGTCTACTGATCTCAGTGCACTTAAATGGCGAAGGTCTGTACACCAGAGGACGTTAATATCCCGTGATTCCTTGATATAACATAGTGGCGGTTATCGTAGGAGTAATGCCAATGGGCCAAACGCTGTTGAAGTAAATCTAAATATAAAAGACGGCGAAGTAGACGCAGAAACGGAGGGAAAATAGGAACCACGGGGAGGGATGAGTGAGGGAGGGGGACTATGTCCAGCAGCCGCCGACAATAACTGCGAATGAACTTTCCTGCTTCACGGTCCGAGTGTTCCTTCCGGGTTACATCGGAGCGTCTTCCAGTCTGACCGTAAAATTTTACGAGGCTGCCTCCTTCCAGGGCAAGTCCAAAGCTGTGGAAAATTATATAACCGTGGAAGAATGAAGGAAAGTAAATTCTCCCTTCGCTTTCGTACCGGCTGGAAACTTTTGGAAATTCCTCCTGAATGTACGCAGCTCTTCGTTCAGCTTAACCCCTCGTCCTATGATTTAATTTCGCAGTTTAACTTGTTAGAACTATTTGTTATTAATAATTTATTAGTAAAATAAAAAATTCGTTTCTGTGCCTAGATTTACTCTGAATCATGTTGACTGCTAAGAAAAAAAATAATATTTCATTCGAACTCACAAGAACTGAATAACGTTTATATTGGTTAAAGAGTATTAGAAATCTTCGTCACGAGTCTGATAGGACATTGCAAGGCAAAGGTTAATCTATCCGACCGAGATTTGTTTTGCGCCTGACGTGGACGAAATGCAATTATATGGTATATAATTTAAATGGAGTGGTGGACGTTATAGAATGAAAGAAATATTACTTTTCGTAGAATATGGAGAATGATATTCATTAAAGGTGATAGAATGTGTATACGATCGAACTTATGCACTACAAATTTAACTCGTTATTTCGACTGAGTAGGTCAAGTTATTTTGATGAGAAATGTTGTATCGATCATCTTGTGCTGTACGATGTGAGAGGTGGAAACGGCAATGTAACACAAATTGAGAGAAGAGAATTGAGGGAAGAAAGCAAAATATGGTCTGTAAATTCGGACGTGAAATCATAGTGCAGAAAATAATGTATATATTACAAGAAAACGTGAATCATTATTGTATTATGTAAGTATGTGAGTATAAATAAAAGTATATTAGTAAAATTGACGAGGAATTTAATATATTTAATATTAGCGGAAGAGAGAGTTGATGGTTTATCAGTTTATTTAAGCATTAGATTAGTACAATGTATTTAAACAATACTCTCTTTGCTAAATTGAATGAATAAATTGTTCTTATGTAGAGAAATAACTAGAAAAAACGGTCCGTAAATATATAACGTTTTCAGTTACTATGCGTATTATCAAATTCATGTAAAAAAAATACAGAACTTATACTTTTTCCCTTGCGAAGAAATATAGCAGCTACTGCGTGAGAGAAATCTTAGAAAAAATTATTACAATTGCGATACAGCAAAACAGACATGCTGGTAGGATATTACATAGAGGAAATAACGCTTTATACTATATACTTGGAGGGTTGATACACAGAAGTTATTTTAAGTTTCGGTGAAAAGTAAGCGTGTAAAAAATAACGAGCCCATTTATTCCATGTGAAATCCAAGCGTCTCAGTTTTCAGTTTTATTGGAACAATTTCTATAATAATACTCCAATTTTCCACTTTTCAATTAATTCATATCAATTTCACGTGTATGAAACATTTATGAATCTGCGGAAGCGATCTTCTTCTGTGTGCGTTTACATTTTATTGATTTTATGACGTATTTCCGGTAATTGTCGATAGCTAGCGGTTCGATGTCCCTCGTTCGACGTTCCGGTTGTTTGAACACGATATTGGAACGCATGATATACAATTTCGTATCAGCAAAACACTATGAGGACGTTGTCTGCAGTTATGTTAATCGTCTTAGAGAAATTACATTACGTATTCTGTCGCATTTCATGGTAAAACTGCGATGCAGCTTCCTATCAAAATTTACAGTGCTTCGAAGTTTCCCAAGTCCTGAATCGATGTTGATGCAGCTGCAAACCTAATAGCATCAATTCTACATATTAGAAACATGACAATTGTATCTTTAAGTTACATTTCTACGATGTAAAATTGCAGTCGTTTAAGAAGTTTGTAAAAAGATGAATTCAGTTATACAGTTTTTTATAAATGGACATAATTTTCATGTTTGCATTCTGGAAATAAGTAATTAATTTAATTATTCGAGCAATAGTATGATATTAATTAACAAAATTGGAACGTCGAACACCTGATGTTGTTCAAGTGAGTACATGTGTAATGCAATATTTAGATCAATTGTTTGTCATTTGATTAGGCTCTGTTCAAATAAATAATAGTAAGTAATTTTGTGAACTGATTAATTTTAATGGCTTTACTTTTTAGGTATAAAATTTTGTCGTTTGAACATTTAAAACCTTTCTTATAATATTTCAAGTATTGCGAGAAATACTGTAAAGTCATGATCTCTTAGATAAATTATTATTCGCGTAGAAACATTACATTAAAGTGTTGCTCATTCTTCAGAGGAAAACAACTTACTTAGAGTAAAACACGTGTTGCGAAGTTCACGAATTTCGAAGGAAACCAAACTCCAGCAGAAACAGTAAAATATATATAAAGCTGGTTAAGCCACTAATAACCTACTTTAGTGGTTGCTGCGTATTTAGTTGCTTAAACATTCCAACTCAAATTTCAGTGCAATTTACCAATCAATTACTGCTTATAATGTAATTGTTAATAGTTCTTATATTAATACAAACGTTGTAAATAAGTGAAATAAAAAAAAAACATGAATACAAACAGATGAAACATGTAAAAAATTCAATCTTTACGATTCTAAAGAATTTGCATAACAAGGATACGTTTTCCTATTTTCTTTCGAAACCAGCATGTAATCGATTGATTTCCATTTTCATCGTAATAGTAAAGTAATCAGTGAAAACAGTCTACGAGCGGGAAGTTTCTAATTTCTACGGACAGAACGAGTATATACATATATATAATCGAGTTTATGTATTTTTTCCTTAGCTTAAAATTGTTCGTAAATGTATTTATTTATGATGTATGCTAGTTCAAACGCAGAAATTAAAATAAAAATATTTGAACAGATTAATAATTATGTTTATGCTTCCATTCAAATGAAATTAAACTTACGAATAAACACATTAAAACGATTAAACCTTAAATTGATTTCTTTAATCTAATCTCATGATTCTTCCTTAAAATTATAAAACTTCGGTTCAGAAGTAATTCGACATATTACCAAACCTTTTTCTGTTAATTACTAAGTGTTTCATAATTTCCTCCACCTTTAAAAATATTCTTCCTAATTACTTTTCATTCAGAACTAAATTTCTTTGAACTATACACTTCACACTATACCTATAATTCAAATTAAAATCATTAATGGCAATAAGTCATTCTTTTTTTAACCCTAAAACTACCGAGCACTTAAAGTTTTTGAAATGTTTCTACAGAAACTCCAAGAGTGCATCTGTTGAGACTTTAATTTATTTACACTTCACTTTGCGTGGTGCTAAATCAATTTCTTTAACAATTTCTCAGAAAAACATTGATCTTCTTAATAATTGCAAAAAGAAGACGTCAGGATTGGGCCATTTTGACCCGATTGGTAGTTTTAGTGTTAATATCAAATGTCACTAATTACCGATTTAACACTGAACGAGTTTAAAGATTAGATACCATCATCAATTAAAGATTATTCTGAAAGATTAATTTCTTCCCAGTAAGTTCGGCAACGGTTCATGATTCTAGCGTGAACATGGGGACTGTTGGCGACTCGTTGTCGAAGGTAATATTTTATTTTTTAGGGTGTCCACAAAGGATCATCGAGTTCCAACGCCTGTTGCGATAGCCATCAAGAATGCAGACCATAATTTCGAGAACACTCGTATGTACAGGCGCTCGGAAAGGCGCGAGCTTTCGCAAAGGGAATAACGAAGTTTCGGGGATGATCCGTAGAACCGAGCGACGCCGCAGCGGCAGCGCCAGCAACACATATTTGTAAGCTTGCCGGGGCCTTCGGGCTTGAATTCTCCTGACTCCTTTTTACTGACACGTAGTTCGGTAACGATGGGAGCCTTTGCCGGCGGCCAATCTTGTCCGCCAACGAGCTCACACGTCGATAGTCAGGTCGCAGTCAAAGCCGACGCGGAATCAAAGGGGAAGGTTGTCGCGACATTTTTGAGAAACATTTTCCAGCCGCGCGATTGTGAGGGAACCAGCTCTCCGAGGGAACGAATTTCCGTGAATACGCAGGAAAACTGGCTGTGGCGCGCACCCTGAACGAAAGCAGCGACTGTTAAAATGCCAGTATTCGTGCCTCCGCGTAAAACGAGGGATAAATATTTTCTTGGGAATCGAGTTCTGATTAGAGGACACAGGAAAAGGAATTTGTAGGAGAAACGCGAACACACGTGAAATAATGTTGATATTACTCCTTTTCTTTTGTAATTCAGATACTTTCGAAGATGAAGTTGTGGATTGTAAATTATATTCAATGTTCGTTGTAGTCATTTTTGAGTAGCTGTTATTGGAATGAATTGAATATTACATAGTATAGCTTAATAATAATTCAAAGTGGGTTAATTAATGGTTACAAGGGAATATGTGATATCCAGGTTTACAGTATGTGACTTTGTTTCAAGAATTTATTTATATAGAAAACTAATAAATAAAATTATCCGTTCTCGTAAGAATTTGACAAAATTCATTTGGATCTCCGTCTTTTACCATTTTTACGTCGATTTTTACTTCGAAAGTAAAGAATTTAAGCAATAATATTGTAATACTAAAGTGAGAATAAATGCAGACATTTTAGTTACCCCCATATGAATTAACATGACTTCGTGGAACATGGTCATACTGTTCATAAAATAAAAATCGCACTAAAGAAACGTAGATTGTCATAATTCTCGTAAAAAGTGTCTTACAAAAATCTCATTCTCCAGTTCAAGAGCCAACGGTGTAGTATCGTGGAAAAGGGCGTGAAAAGTGATGCATCAAGCCACGACATTTTCTTCGCGGCGGTTTAACTGAAAATTTGGCAAACGTAGCGCGACCGGCATACACGAAATGGCGAAAAAGAAAACGGGGTCGCCGCGTCATCGTGAGACCGCAGGGTTAGCCCTCCGGCGACAGATGTCAGGGAATCGAGAAATTACGATGCCAAGCAAGTAAAAGCTCGCGGTTGCTTCCCCGGCGGAGGGTGTGAATGTCACGTGTAGCTGCTCGAGACAACAGGAGGAAAAAGAGAAACAATGGGAATCCGAGCGTGAAAGCGTCACAGACGTGTAAGAACAGCCACAAGCAAACGGGAAGACGTACCTACACTTGCATTAATATTTATTCTACGCGCGCCTGTCGGGGGCTCGGCCATTTCGTTTCCCTCGCGGTGCTCCTCGATGAAAACTATCTCCCAGGCACGTGGCGAGCTTGGGAATCCGATGGCTGCACGATTGCATCGTTGGCATTGATTACGTTTCAAGTGTTTGTCGTTGTTTGAAATGATCGAACGTGATATCGGCTGTGGAACCATAGATTTGGAATTACAATTTTTGTGCTCCTTCTATTATAGCTGTTCTCTGTTCCCTGTTTAGTATGTATGCACGAAAGACGAATGACAGTGTTTGTGTTACAATCGTATATGATAATTCTTATTTATGTTATAAATTTTAATGAGAATTTGACGGAGGTGTATTGTTTATATTGTACTGTTTATGTTAAACTTATATCAGCGCGTCGTTTATATTTTATAACGTATTAACTAATATGAATAACAATTTATTTATGTGGTATTGCGATATACTGAATGGATGAAAGTGTATTATTTTAACTTTATTGTAAATGTTTATCAAGATTTCGATTAGATGATTTTTGCGTATTTTCTTGTGGACAATTAAAGTATGGAGTGTGCAGTGTTGGATATTTCAAACAAATATATTTGAAACTGAACAAGCGGTTTTATTCAATAACAATATTGATAAGGACTTTAGAAAGTGTATGATTAATTAATTCGTTATATTGCTTGTGCAAGAATAAATAGACCAACAGTTTCTCTTCAACTGGTACATGAAAACCAAGACAGCCTTATTAACGCTGTGTACCTGTAACTTTCGGAGAAAGCAGTAAATGAATGTTGTAAACGACTTCGGCGGAATTTCAAGCTACTTTGTTGCTGTTTACTTAACGGGACTTAAATACACTTCAACAGTTGATCTTCCAGCGAAGGTAAGTTCGTAAATATTTAGCGAAAGTTTTATGTCATTAGTTGCTGTTTGTCATTGTTCTGCCATACTTAGAAAATTAATCTTCTACTTTAATAATCTTGCGAAGAGAACCAATATTAATCAAATTAATGCTGCACGCTTATCCACTTAATACATTATAAAATCTAATAAAAGTCTCATCTAAGATTTTATTTGGTTCTTTAAAATTTCATATTTTAACCTTGACCTTTCGGCGTTTGATCGAAAATATTGTACATACACGTATGAATATTAACTCTTCCCACAATTGGTTCTTAATAAAATATGTTTACTTTAATATGAATCTATGATATTAAAAACTATCATTTGCTTGAACATTGAAATATGGATAGAAAAATGAAATAGAATTTCCATAAACTTAACATTAACTTCTTATACAACATAAGAATTGATAGTTGCTTACATCGAACTGTTTCTAACTTATTTCGATTGTTTGTTTATCCATCTCCTCAGACTCTATCTATAAAAATGTGAATTTTATATGTGAAAATCCATAATGCACATACATACATTTCATTTCATAAGTATTTCCCGAATTAAAAGAAATTAGAGGATCTTCGCGAAAAGTTGATGATTTAAGATCCAACAATCGCAGGTACCCTGCTTTCATTTCCTCCCACAAACATCCTCGAAAAAGACTCTTCGTTGGAAGACTATTCTATTTGAACTGAACTACGCGGATGCGTTTATTTTCGTGATATTTACCTACCTTTTGCGATTGTATGTCCACCTAAAGTGCTCCGTACAAATATCATCTTGAATGCATTATTCCTGCGAAGTTAAAATTCGTAGAAAAATCTTTCTCGCATTAAATGCTTCTTAAAAATACCTTACTAAAATCGTTTCACATGGATTACCGAAAAAGTGAACCTTCAATTAACGATATACCGATCAGCGACGCCACATTGATATGCCCCATAAGACGAAACAAAATATTATCTCTAAGGAAAAGTAATAAAAATACACATGTGCCTTTAATTTTGAAAACAGTCTAAGTTATTTCAAACATGAAAAATCATATTTATAATTCTCATTTCTCAATATACAATATTTTTTGAAATAGTTTGTTACATAGTATAAAAATATTTTTTAATCTACTGGAACATAAACTTTTAAATATCTCGAAACTGAAAACATACAACTTAGTTAATTTTCAAATTTAAAGACATATATATTGTAACAAAAAAGATTGCATTTATATACATATATCATCGAAATTTCGCGTGCATCAAATAACAAAATCAAATATTGAGATTTTCATGATCTATTAAAATATATTAAGATGTAGAAAGAATTTCTGTCAGACGTGCGCACGTGAAAACATTAATAACCTCGAAGAAGAAAATAAGATAAAAAAAATATTATGTTGCAGTAGGTATACAAAAAAAATTGAACGATACATTTCAATATTACCCGATCTATTAGAAATTAAACCCTCCGGCTATGCGCGAATTACATTCGATTCTTCGCGAGTGAACATTGGGCGTGTGCAATGATCGTTGATCGAGCAGATGCAGATGCGATGCAAGTTGCATAATGCAATTCCATTTTATGAAAATGAAACGCGCCCCCTCTACGTGCCACGGAGATGAATTTCAACAACGAACACTGTTTCTGATTCTCAGATCCAATTTTTACAAATTGGTAATCTATGGTCGTACGTACGAATGTAAAAATTAGCAAAACGATCAGTTGGATGAATACAAATCTTTTTCTCGTTTCGCCTGTTCCCTTTTCAAATCGCAATTCACGCGATGTCCGTGCTCCGATAGCAAACGATGTAATTATTACCTATAGAAGAATAAAACTTCTACAATACGTACCATTCCTTATTGCAATGGGAATTTCGAATGTTATTTTAGCGAAATAACTGTGTGTGTCCGTAATTTTGAATTTTCATCGTGGTACAATATTTAAAACGCGATGAAACGAGAACTTTAACAGAGGTAAACAAAATATTCAACATTGTGAGAAATGTATGCAGGTGTTAGTTACATAAAAGACTACTGTAATAATCAGAATTATTAATTAAGTAATCAGAGATGACTAATAGGAAGCGAAAATATTATTCAGTCTGGATAATTCGAAACCTTTATTTCTACGTACATTTCGCACATGCAGTTATGCTTCAAAACCTGTGAGGCAATTATTAAGGAGTACTAAACTGAAATGACTCATTAGCTCTCGAACTTGTGCTTTAGTTTAGTTGATTTTTTTTCTTGATCGACCACTGTAATACGTTATTTATTGTTAAATTAAATGTACTCATCGATGTGACTTACGAATATCATTCTCTCTCGTCACTGTCATAGTCTATTTGCACTATAGTACATTTCTATAATCTGCTTATGTTAAATAGATATACGCAACTGGCACTATATATTTCAATTAATTCTGTTCTGTATCAATAATTAATTAATATTGAAACTATCGTGACATTATATAATTTATATCTACTGTATCCTAATGAACAACAAACAGTTGTTCACTTACATGCAGAAATAGTCGTTTTTCGTAAATATGTATACACTGAAATAAAGATAACAGTGTTTGTGTATACATTTTCCAATGATAAAGGTGTCAATGAAAATTCCAGTTCTTTTTATTTACATAGTGTAATCAGATCGGAGATATTTCATAATGTGCTTTAAAAAAGCATCAGTGTAAAATAATGGAAGTGGCGAGTTGCTATTTCGGAGTTCATCGTGATCTTGTGTTAAAAAATATTTACGTTCGCTGGTTGCCGCGGAAAATTATTGCTATTGAGGTGCGTTCACGTATCTGGCACGAAGTTATCAAGCATAAGTTAGCGGTACGGCCATTCCCACGAATTTATGCTTTGCATTCAGACACCATCTGTCTGCAAGCACAATTTTGTAATCCACAGGGAAACGCGCTTGTCGAGTTCACAGCAGAACTGAATTATGTCGCTGTGTCACCTGCTGATCGATGATCACTGCCTGAGGTCTATCGCTTCTTCGTAAGATTCTGCTTGCGGCGATGAGAGAACTTATTTACACCTTTCATTAAAATATCCAGATACGAGGCATAATGTTGTATAATCACATTAATGAATGTGAAATTTTATTGAAATTAACAGGAAATTCTAAACAAATGACAGAAACATATATCAACGCAATTGAGAAACATTTTATCTACTACTACTATATTTTTGAAAAAATGAATAAAATATTAATAAAATATGTGAATGTTTCGTAGTCAGACTATTACCTGTCCAATTGAAACTTTATATCGCTTCTCATGTTTTTTATACTATCTCATCTTCTCATTATTTATATTTACATTCAGAATTATCATGAGATTATATTTCGGGATATCATAATGAAAAGAATAATAATTAAAAGAACAGTTAACGATATTAAAAGAATACCTGATAGTTTGAAATTTTGATAATATATTATACATTGTTTATCATTTCCATTTTCGTGTTATATTTAATTTTATAATAAAATGGTTAGCAAATAAAAACTATTGAATGAATTCAAATTGTTTACTGGAAAGTCAAAAGCATAACAGATTATATTTATAAAAATGAAATAGAAATAATCAATACAGTATCTTGAACAATACATAAATACGTACAAGGACAAATGAATTTAATTTTCGAAACGTCCTTTGTGTTATTACATCGAATCTACAATATATTATTCCAGATTGTAATGGAGCAGGGAAATTCCAACATAACTCTGTACGCGTAATTAGGTTGTATCGCGGCTGTTACGAAATATGCAACCATTTCTACAAACAGATATTATCCTCGATCGAAGCACGAGTTGGAGCGAGTGATGCGCGCATTTCAAACAGATAGATTGATACGTTGATGTATATTGCACTGTTTTGAAATTCGGAACAAATAAGGATATTTGGTCCAATACGATTATGTCCTATTGAATTATGATACATTCAAAAACAATGCACAGATTTGTGTGGGCATAATAATACAAACATATTATCACTTAAATTAATTCTTGCATTTAAGATGACATTTCTTATTTACGCTTTTTTGAATGTTCCATTTTATAAACTTTTATTATTTTATTATCGTATCCTCGTTATTTTATTATGGTATTACAATTACGCTTTATTGAATATTCCATTTTATAAACTTTTATTATTTTATTATTTTATTGTCATTATTTTATTATTGAATTACAATTGATTCACTTTCAATCAATTCTTTTAATGTATATAGTACAAAATTTGAATTCTCATGAAGAATCATAAAAAATATTTTGAACAATAACTTAAATACAGGTATAATAAAATAAAATTCAATTAATTATAAAGAGCTGATATCAAGAATGACATATATAATAATCTATTAAATATTCGTATAATTTATAACAAAATTTGTCAGCATTGTACTCCATCAGATCCGTGCAATTGTATTGCTGAATACATTCAGTTGCACATTATGCATTTCCCATCGAAGTATTCATTTTAATACGGACGCGAAGTCCCATTAACATCGATTACAATTCGCTTTACTCGTAAACGAATATAATTCCTTTAATAAATTCCCGTATATTTTTCATTACACAGTTAAAACGGCAGTTCGATATCTTTCCACCGATTGAGCACGAAACTTCTGAGATTAAGTGGAACCCTTTACCGTTTCCTTCGGTTTTTTCGTTGAAAGAAAGGGGTGGAGGAACCGACTGACGATAAAGATGAAAAATGCATAGAAGTAGCTGACGAGCAATATCAGCTAAAATCCAATATCTAGTCGACGTTGCGTTCCGCGCTACTTTTGACCCGGAAAACGTGCTCGTTTATTGACATCGAGGACGTCCCGATGATTCGCTTTAATTTCTGCGGAATTACTCGCTTGCTGTCCGCAGTGTGATACGACATATAATACATAGTACTATACATCGATTTCGCTTTTCGGTGAAAAAATGCTACGAAAAGAAGAGATATGAAATAACATTTAATCAGTGTCATAGTATATGTCTGTTTTCCAGATCATAAGTTCGGAAATAAATTTTCTCTGTAAAAATATCGCTGCAGAATTAATACAACAAAAGTCTTTTGCTTATTTCATTTACAATTAACGTAAATATTTATAATAAATCAGTGATTATGTATTATATTTATTTATTTTTATGCCTTTTAAATTTATGTTTACACATAGAAATAAATAAATTATGATAAATCAATTATGAAATCCTTAAGAACTGCTCTATGGCAGTTAACGTTTTAAACAATTATCAGATGAATTAAATGTAATCCAAAAATTACTGTTCATTTTTATACATGATTTTATATGTTGCAAATGTAAAGCTGCCTCAAAATCATGTCCCGCATTATACATGAAGATAATTCAATTATATGATCTTTCATTGATGCAAGTGTATGAAAGTAACTCGATCCGACTACAGGGGTACTCAGATACATGTTTTTTAATTGGTGTACGAATAGACCGTCCGTACATCAACGTCAGTTCTCATCAAGGAGATTCATTCTACGGTAAACATCGAAATAGGTTCTCGTATTCTAGAAAGTTATGGGAACATTATTCTTCGGCTGAGCTACGATAAGCTGACATATTTATTGATTTGTCGGATTCGTCAGCGTCAAATGGTCGAAGTGAAGCGTGGTCCGGAAGACAAATAGTTTTGGAGTAGTTATTCATAAAAAAATTGGTGACATATTCACTCTTCGCTTTTGAGGAATTTAATACAGTTAACTGAATGTTAAAGTTACTACGGTGCAACAAAGCATATTTTCGATAAAATATGAACAAATATCAGATATACCTTTTTATTGTATTTGTTCCAGAATATCAGGTGTATTTCCTTATAGAATTTTTCCAGGATATCAGATGTACTTTTTTATAAAATTTTTTAAGACTTCCTTTATATATACTATTTCATATATACAAACGTAGTATGTTCGAATACACAATAGTTATTGAAATCTAACAAATTAACAAAAGTTACTTAAATCTAACAAATTAACATAAATTACTTAAAACTATTATTAGATCTATTTAAGAAAGCTGATCGCTTCGAAGTTATAATTGAAACGAAAAAAGATTCATTTCTTTTGTTATTTTGTGAAAATTGTATTTACTATTGAATCCAATACTAAATTGATTATTATTTATTTAATTATATAATTTTTAATTATATTGATTAATACATAACCAGTAATTTTTACTGGTTATGGTATAAATAGGTAGACATCAAGTGTCGGTAAAATATGAAAATGTCTTCAAACATACTTTGCTTCCGATATCATATATAACTTAATACCCACCATTTGTGAGTATGCGTGAAAAAATATGAATCTGTCTTTGCTCGCGGAACATCTCAATTGCAAAAGCAATCTAATAAAATAAATCTTCTAAGATACACAACACCCCAAATGTCTAATGAAGGATTAAAGTGACAATAAAGTTTCCAATGACCTCTGTGGTTGCTTTCAGCGTTTAAACTGCAACCACGAGTACAGTGCAATAAGTTTACGTAATTTTAGTCCACAGACTGACAATCGTTCTAGTTAGATAAGTACTCGAACGAGTTCGTTGTTCGAAGACGTAACTAATGAAAGCTGGAAGCTTGGCCTTCCGGACACTTTCCCGTTCGAGTGGATATAAGAAATCGAAAGCGGAAAGATGCTGGAAGTAATGCCACCGTATACGGAGCAAGAAGTTGCGCCGAGAGAATCGGGCTTGGCAAGAATCCAGTTTGCACCCCATGAAACGTTTCACCATTGCTCGCTATAATTCATAATCAACAAACTACGTACGCCCGTTATGGTTCGTGTGTCCTTGAGACGTGCACTGTACTAGCTTTGTACTACAACGTTTCGAAAACCGTAAGAATGACGAAAAATAACACATGAGCAATTTGATGTTAAATTATCGATATTCAAATAAATAAATATTTTCGAAATTAATTTATAAAAAAAGAAATTAATTTTTTACCTATACTCCCTTTTAAAGTGCAAAACTATGTCAAATTATGTGTTGAATTTCTGAAACTATATTTTATGGAGTGTAAAAATTAATTTGAAGTGGTTTAATTAATTAAGCGATTAAATGAAGGTTCGAAGCATTTTATGTAAAGTATTTCCACTTATAATACATAATCGGTTGCAGTTACCGTGTTATTGTACGCAGTAGATATGCATGCCGTAATTGTTGGATCTAGGTGAAGAAAACACGTAACATTTTAGTAGATAAAATTTTCAGCAGGTTGCTGCCGTTAAAAAAACTGGGGCGATATTTCTTGAACGTTACAAATTTTTACTTTCTAGACAACTATGTAGACCTTAAATGAAAATCCTAATGAGTTATGTAACTTTAAAGAACCATATGCTTTTCTTCAGTTGATTAGAATCTTAGTACTTAATTTTCGGTTTCTGGTAGCTACTAAAATTTCTAATGTATACGCTGATGTTTTCATATTAATTAATTAAGAATATTCAGAAATAATCAATGAAATGTTTGTTTTATTAAACCACAAGATATTATTTGATGGAAATATTATTTTACAAAAAAAAATAATAATAACGCGTTCTCCATTTTTCAGAACGAATTTTCCACGAAACGTAGCGCATAACAAGACAAAACGATACAAAAAGTCTATTTAGCTTCCAGAATTCTATTTTCTTTCGCGTAAAAAGCTACAAACCAGAAGTGCTGCTGCAGACCAGATATGGTTCTCATCTTTTTCGTGGCGGGCAGATGCATTTTCACGCATGTCTGTCACACATCGTCTAATAAGAAGCGACACGGTAAGATCGTGTTTCCTGTTTCTACTTCGGCAAGAGGATCCCCGTTTAATAACGGAGCATCCTTCAGTTTAAGTAGAATTCAATTTCTTGTCAAGAAAGCCGAAACGGAAGCAAAAGGTTATTCTTTGCATAGTTTGAAATTAATTTATTATAGCATATTTTATTATCAAATAAAATGTCCTTAGTCTTGAATGAGCCCTTAATTTACTGTTTCGAATATTTTTTGTTTTTTTTTTTTTTAAATATGAAATCTATTTAATATTATCTATCTATTACTTTTTTACGTTGCATACCGCACTTTTAAGAAAAAACATAGGTAAATTGTATGAGTTTAAATTCTATGTGTATTATTTCTTTTCACAGAAACAAGGGGTTTGTGACGATTACATTCGATTGGAAATTATTGTCAGAAGTGATGTCATAATATAATCGACCATTAGCATTGAGTTTTATGTGCAGTTAGCAATTAGGAATCAAAACTACCCAACTTATTACTCCGTTCGATGTACTCGTAACTACTTGTGATAAGTTTGTTGTAACTGTATATACGCAGTTTAACCGCGCTGTTGATTTACTGTTTGTGCAGTTCCTTTGCCGTCTACTGCAAACGCAATATTCGTGCGAGCAATTAATAGGAGAGGCCAGCTTAACGAGGCCCTTCGTGATCAATGACGAAAATTCAGTCAACTGTCCAGATCGTTCAATACGCGTCATTGTTTTAAATTCCCCTAAATATTAGGAACATGTCGCTTCATTTATTTCGTCAGAAGTAATGGAATTAATTGATATTTATCTCTCATACAAGGTAAAAGTACTATCAAATAATATTCCCATAAAAATGTAAATGTTTCTATAGTACATAATGATAAATAAATATAAATATATTAGTTACATATAAAATCATACAATTTTAATAAATTTCAAAAGCAGATATAAAAAGAATCTTTTTTCTTAAAAATTGTATTCAATTAAAAATATAATTCCATATTCTTTGGAAATTTTGTGAAAACTTCAAACTATTTTATTTTCTATATTCATATATTATCTTTTACAATATTAATACATATTTCTTGCTCAGTGGCATTTAAAAGATTAACTAATAAATTCATCATTTAGAATGTTAAAAATACTTTAACACGAGAACGAACCATAATTATAGAACAAGGAAGATTTCCACGGTAATTGAGTAAAGGTGCATGATTGATTATGTAAATTTTGATTAGAAGAATTATATTGGAAAGCAGTGTACTAATTAATATTCATCCAGTTCATATTAAGCTACTGCCGCAGCGCTGACGAAAATATTAAGAAGTTCCTTCCAGTGATGCGCGTGATCCTGCAATACTGCATTATTAATCTCGTCAGGGTTTCCTTATTATTCTGGAAAAGGTTTTGGGAACACGGATATCCACGTGACTATAAATGCAGTCAGTACTTAGCCGGTTTGCTTCAATATTATCTTATATATGATAATCCGTCTCTCTTTCTCTCTCTCTCTCTCTCTCTCTCTCTTTCTCTCTCTCTCTCTCTCTCCCTGTAATATGGTTTCGTACCTACTGTAATCCCTTCGTGCAAGCCATCGATATTGAGGATATCGCGTAGCCGCTCATAATTCTCCGAATATCGAGCAATCGATCTTTACGATGCTCCTCCGTTTTTCGACGATTACTAGCCCCGACTTTGAAAAATTGAATCCGGGCACGCGGAACGTCACTATGAATATCAAAATGAATGGAAATGTCAGGGAAAAAATGAGGCCTCTCGGAAATATTTGGTCGATGTTACTACGGTCTCAGCAAATTTGATCTTTTCTTCGTTAAGTCTGATTAATGACGTTGGCGTGGCACACACATTCGATCGTATATTTCTTGCGCTTCCAAGTAAACAGTCATTGGCAATTTAACCCTTTGCCTTACAATAACGCGCAAGATTCTTGGTGAATATTTTAAACAGAATTTGACAAACATAAATATTACTCGATTCTTGTGAATTTAAATTACATATTATTCCTCTATTTTCAATTATCACACTTTAGAGTAAACGTAGATATAGAACATGCTTAGAATTTTTCTCCTTTTTCAATAAATTATGAATGACAAAGTAGTTGTGTCGTTCGCAGTTGAGAAATAAATCGTAGGGCAAGGGATTGACTCTCGTACTGCAATCGATCAACTGAATTATAAATAAATGTTAAAACATAAACAGAAATATGAACTATACATAAGTTCAATGATTTAGTATTATGATGTAATTGAAAGGTGCATGAAGGTAAATCAAAATATTGAGTGGTTTGAAGGACCGACTGTTGACCTTAAGGGTTAAGGGTTTTTCATGTATTTAATATGAATGCATAAGACAAATGTATATCAATGCATTGAAAAATGAATGAACAACTACATAAACAACTAAAATGAATAAAAATTAAATAAATATTATGACGATGTATTGTTTTGATTTTATAAATATTTTACTGTTTGAGTATCAGCATCTGATATCTGAAAAAATCGAATACAAATAATATATCGAATTTAGGCCCAGTTATTAATTTATTTATAGAAAATGATGCTAGGAGGGTTATCTTCAAGTACAGTATACTTCCCTTGATTTAGCAAATATATGCAACTCTTCAACCCCTTACCTGATGATTTATTTTGAATCAGGTGTTTCTGTTATATTTCATTTTATTGCAACCCTGTGGACATGACTATTTTAAAGAAAATTGAAGTATTACAGCTTCAATTAAATTTATTTACGAAAAGGCGTCCATCCAACGAGAGTGTAAGCAGCTTTATCCATCACTGGTTCCATTTGAAGAAAGAAAAGTCTGTTCAAAAAGTAATCTCAAGTAAGAGACTCATCTAACCATCTTCTTCAGTATGAAATGATTTTCAATTAAACACAAATAATTAATCTTGTGCGCGATCACAGCTCAACTTAACTGTGACCATGAAAGAAAGTGGAAAAGGGAGTAGAAAATATATATGTTTTCTAATAAAAACTTTATCATCTTTACCACGATGATTCACAGAACTTTCATTGAAGTCCATCATTTTCGGAGTACGCCGGTAACACGAAAGGAGTGTTACATTTGACGACGAGGTCGTATTGCTTTTTATACGCTTTAAGTTTTCATGTTTTTAGTGTCTATTTGTATGGCCGCCTTGGCAATAGTGTCGTCTCTGTTTACCTGTTTTCCCCGAATGCAGTGGTTTCAACAAACAGCGATACGTAATTCGCCAACTTCACGTGAGCATACGCGTTTCTGTGAACTCGACGCTACGTCGTACTCACGTTGTTCGTGTATTTAAACGTCTTGATTCAGCTTCTGATGCGATTCGAATGAATCCGAGCGGAGAGTAACTCTATGCAGTTTCGTAGTTACCCCTTTCCCCGTTATTCTTGGAAATGTTTACTTGCAATCTGCCTTTATAATACATAGATATAAACACTGATAAGGAATCTTCACGATTATCAACTTTTACTTAAAGAATTAAACGAAAACTTGAATAATTAATTTACCAAAATAGTAAATTTAGTTAAATCATTAATAATTAAGTATTAATTAAGTATTTAATTTATTTAAATAATTAATATCTAAATATGTTTTGATATCTTTACTTTTTGAAATTGATAACATTTGGTAATCGAATGTGTTGAATCAAACAGTCTTTTCAAGATTTATTGAGAAAGTTCAGTCACAAATATTAATGTGTTAATTTAAATTCTATTACATTATATATCGTTCATGTTTGTCGATAGATTCTTATTCTTTTTTAACATATTTATTTATTACTTACAGTTATTGTAGTTCCACAATGTAAACATTAAAAGAAAACTTTTGTATATGCATTGTAATCATTATGGAGTTTTTATACGGTGAAAAGCTTCTACTTGAACTCTATGTTCTCTGTATTTTTTCAACTTTGGTAGAGTAGAACTTTGAAATTTGTACAAAACCATTGTTTAACATTTGAATTATAAAGTACACCAATACATATATTTATTTCATGAAATAATGTAGTTTCCATTTATCTTTAACAATTCGTTTCATCTTTTGATAACCCTGTTCACTTGTTAACACGCTTTTCAAAGACTTTTCCTTTCGAAGTTTATCGCCGGACGTAAAACGATTATGTAACCTGAATACATACTTATCTGACACTGCAATATCTACTTTCAGTGAATAGGTTCAACGCTGTAAAATTACTTACAATAGGTTAGTTACACTTTCGCTCAAAATTATTTGCGTTGTTATTCTAATAAATACACAAATAAAACAAATAAAAATTAATTATCCGAATAAATAGATAGCACAATTTTTCCATCAATTATTTTACAATCGGATAAACTTTTGACCACTATGATCAATTCTAATAATATATAGCATTTCTATGTATAATACAATCTATTAGGTTTCGCAAACTTCATATTATTAGTAAAAATAATCCAATATTTTTGATGAATTAATAATATACCCCAAGAATCACGTTACATCTTTACTCAGGATTACACTTTCCACCGCGCAGGAAAAACCAGCCAACCCGGAATTCAAAAACTCGGTCCTGCACAGTTTATCAATTGAGCGATAAAAGAAGATCGAATGGGCCGCGTCGGGGATCGTCATCGATCACTTTACCGTGATAGCCAAGAACCTCGTCCCCAAAAGACGCTAAACGCTTTCATGTGTCCCAATTTCCAAAGTCGCTCGGCCGTGCATGTAACACAGCGCGTGCGCCGTAAAGTACCAGCCAATTTGTTTTGGATATTTTCGTTTGGTCTAGGCAACGAGCAGATGCTTTAATTGTCGGCCTGACTCAGGACATCTATTTTCTGCGTCCTTCGGCTTCACAACGGAGCCGAATATTTTTTTTCCTCGCCGAGGAGGAAGTACGGCCGACACGGCAGCGACGGCTTCGTTAGCCGCGGTTTAAAGACCGACACTGATCTAAATATATGGGGTCACCCGATACACGGCGTCGTTAGAAGTAGGCGTTCCCCTAGCGTCACGATTTTCGGACAATTCGATAACGCTAAGAATGGGAATTTTCCGAATACCTCAGAAAATTCTTGACATGTTGATGTCATTTGATCTTTGAACATTTTCTACCACAAGATACGCTATGCTTCTTTGGTAATGTATTCTTTAACCCTTCGCTTGCAGTCCGACTTGTTTATGTCCAGGCTCAAATTTCCCGTTTCAGTTTCTTCGAAAACTTTGTTCTCGATTTTAATTTTTTTAAATGGAACTTCAATATTTTTTACCCAAATGACGATTGTAGTTTAAGGTAGGGACTTCAGTAAATATTTCAAAGGTTTTTCATACTTTTCGACAGCAGGAAACAGTAAAAAATTAATCGTGGACTAAATGACCCAAATTATTGGCGATGGGTTAATTGTACATTTTTTATTCTACATTATTTTTTATTTCCGGTAATAATTAATTTTTTTATATTAGATGAATTTTGTGATGTATTTTATAAACATGTAATATTATTTATTGTATATCGTTTTATAAACATATAATAAATTCTCATGAAACGAAATGTAATTAATCATATGTAAACACATAGTTATTTTAGAAATTATATAGTTAGTCAAAGTAATTTCCATACGATTCTACAGTACACTCACAATTATAACACACTCTGTGCATTCAATTTTGATATTCATCTACAATTTATGTAAGCAAGAGTGGCTTCCCTAAAATTTAGAGCAAGATATAGAAAGTAATCATTTAGCAATATGAACTGCTAAAATTAATAACATTATTTAATTTTTTATGGATATTTTTGATAGATGAACGTGATATTCTTCGCCCAGAAAATACATTTCCTAACTTTTTCGAGCGCCGTGGCGTCACGTGATTTTCCTTCCAAAAAGATTAATTAAAATTTCGCGGTTTCGTGACGTCTGTCCTACGAAATAAACGCGCTGTTGCCATGGTGCAAATAAAGTTTTATTGCGTTCTGCAATATATATTCTCTCTATGTTATAAATACGTTGGGAATTTCCATCAGTACGGCCATGTTCCGCGGAAGTTGACTTTTTAAAAAGAACTTATTTAATTTTGGGCCGCCAACGCGCTCGTTTATCCCTGCAAACGTACTCTTGCTCGTCGTATTTTAATGCTTCGTTGTGTACCGCTTCTATAATAATCTATGTTGCTACACTGTAAATAGATTATACAACGAGTACCAAGTACTTACACAATTTTTCATGCAAAAGGAAACGCCGGGGTGACTATTTATTATTTAAAACATCCTTTTATCTCATAAAATGTTTTAATCACATACATGAATAACTAAATTGAATTATTATAAAGATAGATTAAGTAAAATAAAAATTAAAATGTATGTTTATTAAAGTTCTTCTAAACAATTTTACGTATATACTAATTCAATACATTACGAGTCAATAGATACATACTCACATCATACAAAAATGTACCCTTCTGTTATGGATTTCATCGAAATGACAATAATGAAAGAACTATTTCAACATTATAGACTGTCTAACAAGACGATGCAGTAAAAATAAACAAAATATTACACACATATACTGTTACCTCAGTTGCAACTAACAATAAGTTATCTACCACACGTTTCCATTTACATCTGCTGCTTCGTCTCATTGGACAGACTATACAAATGTCAATTACACACCTCACTGTAGTTTCTCCAGAAAAATATACATAAATACCCCCAAAAAATAAAAATAGAAACAACACCATAGTTTCATCCACACCGAATACAAAGTACATCACCCTCGAAGCTTGCATTTCACCTACTTGAACACGTTCACGCACGCTGACATACAAAATCCTCAATCTACTGATCATTGGCATCTTCAAAGAATAAAGGATCCACTCCATATTCCTTTTCAATTTACCCCAGAAGCTAATGTCGATTCCCGTCAGCTGCAAAGGATCAGTGGTGCGGATCAATTGGGACTCGACTGGAAACACGTCGATCTCTTCGAGCCACGTCGGCCCTGGGGTTTCCTAGAGCTGCTCACGCCGCAATGACCCCAGCAAGCGCGTTTCTACCCAGTCCGCCCTTAATTGCTCTTAGGTCGAATCGCGGCGTAGTCTTACAAAAGCCTATAAATCTAGCCCGGCGACGCGGTGGGTCTTTCCACGGTCAGCCTGCTCCCGGTGGCCCAGTTGGCCGGTTGTTTCTAGGACGACGGACGCGTGGAACGCATAAATACCTGGGGTACACGCGCGATCGAGCTCACGCTTGTAGCGCACACCGTGACACGATGCGTAACTCTCCCTGTGTAAGTAGATACGTTGCATCGGCGTGTCACGGTGATGCACGATCACCGGGGTGTACGCGCTCGGCTCGTTGCGTGCGCCGCGGCTTAACGCTTCGGAACAACGCGCGGAGTCGAACAACGACCCGTCGCGTACCGTCGCGCTTAACTAGGGGAAAGAGGTTTGGGGATGAGGCCGGGTATGCTAAGGCCGCGTCCAGACTTGTTTCCGCACTTCGCTCTGTTACCACGACCAGATACTCAAGTGATTGGTCGTGGTACACGAATGTGGACCCGAGCGGGTATCTTCAACCTGTTAACCGAGGAATTTAGTTTCAAAACTACCGTGGGGTGCTAATTGTTGGGTGTTACAACGTTGTACGACGTTCTTTTCGACGAACTGAGGTTGATTAGATGAGTTTATTTTATTAGACAGGGAATTTATATAGCGATGGTATTCGTATGTTCTAATAATACGGATAGTGTCGTATATAACAATAGCAATTAAACGTTTGGAGATTGTTTTAAATGAAACTTCGATTTTACCGAAAATTTGGAGAGAATTTTCTCCAATGAGTAAGCAATGAGTATCAATGTTAAATGTAGAGCAAATGCAATTATATATTTTACTGAGTAATTAGGATAACATGAAGAAGGATTAGATATTTATTAAAATGTTTAGTTAATAACGAATTAAAGACGTGGTGCATTATTGGTACCAAAATGCATGATTCAGTCTCATTTCATAGTACAGCATCTTAATATTGGAGAAAACTACTTGACGCATTTTCTCTTGAATATATACAAAACAAATGCCGTGCGAATGAGTCAAAGCATCGAGTTCCTGTAAAAATCTGTACGCAGTTCATATCACGGCCTATTAAGCGGAGGACCCGAAACGTCTGACTTCGATTTCGATCATTTTCTGTGGAATACTATTATGTGTGTGACTTTAATCATTTAAGTGCCAAGCAACGCGATTGCGCTTCTTCGGTACACTGCCTAAAAGTGCCAGTTTATCGGTTCGTAGAATCAAATGAAGTTTATTTATTCGTCTTCCTTCTAGTTATTTATTTTTCTTTTTGTTATTGCTTGCTTAGAAATATAAAAATAGAACGATCGCACTATTCAAAATCTTTTTATGTGAAAATAGAAAAGCGTCATTCAGTTTCTAAGCTGAAACGAAAGAAGCGCGATCGCGCCGCTTAACATTTTTCGACCGAGTTTTTGGAAAGACCCGTGGCACGCAAACGGTTAATGATGCATGTGGAATATTAGGTATAGATACTCAATAATTTTAAAGATATAGACAATTAAACTTTCATACTTCGTTAATATACTATGATCATTGATCCGATTCTTCAAAATTCCGTTGGTAGAGTGAGCTAGGTGGTATAATTTACCTACTACTTAATGACCAGTACGATTACACGTCATCAATTAAAATCATAAACAAAACATAACGAGAGTCCCATCTTGCCTTGTACTGTTGTATTCCCAGCCGTGAGAGTTTTAGGCGGCTGAAGATAAGATAGAACAGAGGAAAAATAGGAAATATTTAGGGAAAGGATAAGTATTGCGAGGATGACTGTCACAGAAGCAAACATGTTTGTATAACTATGTGTCACAGCAGGCTGGCATCCAACAGTACCGTTCAACTAACTATCAAATGGTAGGCCAACAATAAACAGAGCTAGGTACAGTAACAAGTCTGGATGCTGCCTAACGCACTGCCTATATTTAATTGTACGTCTATGACGAAATGCGCGCAGCGGATCGATCGACTGATTATTATTCATGCCCCGTTCGATACACTTACCCAGACCTCGATGGCCCCCGTGTACTTTTGTCTCGGGCGACGACGCGGAGCGACGTGACGCGACGAGCAGCGTCATTGCAGCACGCGCCCCCCCACAGCTGCGAGTTATTGGCTTTTAACCACGCGATTCGAGAAATTTGTGACCGGTGAATAGAGGATCGACGATGGATCTTTTTGTCGTCCGAATGGAAAGAGGACGGGAGTCTACGTTCGTTGCATGTCATTGGTCACAGAAGTGTGTGCATTGATGATCGGAGGCTTTGAGGGTGTTGTAATTAGACTGTGGACGTTTGCGTGAGTATACGTTTCTGGGAATGAGTTTGATGAAAGTGGTATTAAACTTTACTCTGTTTGTGCTTCCAGACACCAATTAATTATTTTTTATTCACTTCTTGTATTATTTTTGATCGACATAGGTATCAGAAGAATGTTCGAATGTTTTAATCGCTGTTGTCACTTTTTACCGTGTTTCAAAGTGTAGGTACTGCATTTATTATCGTAAACGTGTCATTTGTTACATCCCAAATAACTGTTCTTTAATATAGGTAATGAAAGAATGAAATAAACGAAAATCAAGTTAAATTGTTCAGAAATTCAAAATTGAATTAAATAAGAAAATTATGTCGCGAAACAATGTTTTATCGAATAAAGAAGACAATTTACTGTAACATTTTCTTGGTAGATTCCACCATTACAACTATGAAACAATATTTGCATTTGGAAGGGAGTTCCATAATTAATCTCTCAATTGCAATCATCAAGAGTCATCCGTGCAAAAAGGAAAAAAAACCTCTCATTTCTTGAATAATTCAAAAGAAATCGAAATTGCTGCAACAATTTACAAGTTCGATACACAAATTGTCCTCCATGAAATCGTAGGCGATCGTCGTAGGCACAAAGTCGGCGATTAGGAGGCGTGTCGCCACGGTTAAGGGAATTCACCGGGATCCTCGGGTTTCAAGGTGAAGAACGAAGCCTCGTGTGCCTTACGGGAGGCCGACCGGAAATGGGGAACTTGAGACAGGTCGAGTCGCGGCGCAGGATGACGACCACAATGGAAGGAACTTGGTGGCATAGGGACGAAGAAAGTGACTCGAGAAACTTTAAAGGGTCGAACCACGGGATTTACGAGCCCCTGGGCTCCTTGTGCTTGGTTAAGTATTTAATTAACCCTCTCCAGGCTTGAGTGACATCGTGGTTGTCGTCGGTAACGGATTTTACTGGGTGTTTCGTTGCGAGTATCAGCTTTCCGTCGAACGTCGGAGAAAGAATTCTTAATGAACGAACTTGGCCCGCGAGATAATTAAAAACGAAGAAATGGGAACTTCCGTGTCTTGTCCCTTACCTTTTATCGCATCGCCTTGTAAATTATGCGAAGTCTTTGCGAGCACAGCCCGAAGCGGTGTTAAGTTTATGTTTCGCGAACGAGAGACGCGGTATTAACAAAAGGAATATTTGACAAATGAAGTTTTAAAAGAATGAAGATGACGTTTGCTATGAAAGCCACGGGGATAATGCTGCTTCAGAGTGCTTGTTGTTATGTACAAATTGACGGCGTTTACAGGAATTATTCTTGGAAAGTATGATCTGCGACTTTGATTTGAATTTTAATCCTTTGGCTTGTGTTATCGAGCTCAGCATAATGAGAATGATTTGAATTGAATATTTTATGCGAATAACGATTCACATTGGTTAAATTATACATGTATGAATATTGAGCTTGAATAATAAATATATGTAAAGATATAGTTTCTCTTTTCAATAGAAATAATTTTTTTATAACTACTGTTAATGATATAGTGAATTCTGTAAGTCTTGTTTCAGAACAGACTGTAAGGATTAATTCTTTAGATCTTTTAAGTATCTGGACTACGTTCAGATTACATTTGAATTGATCAAAGTTGACATTCAATTTAAGAAATGAAACTTTTTTGTATCTCGATTGTAATATACGTGAAATATTGATACTAAATTATTTTATATATTTATAACACAAAACGCATGATAGGAAATAAAGATTTCTTGTTAGCACGAATTTTCTTAAATATAGTTCATGAGTGTTAAAACAGTTCATACAAATATTGACTTTTTGTTCATTAAGTATAATATTCATTTACTTTTAATATACAAGTAACTAACAATCGAATTATTTGCACTACACGCATACGTTTTAGTTCTACAAGTGACTTTGTTTATTACTACATTTTCCAATAAATGGTATTTCCGTTTCGAAGTAGGTACAAACATACATATTAGCTTATTCCAATACGAGGAAAGAGAATATTCCACATTCCATTATAATGTTAGTTCATGTTTTAATACCGCACCCTCAGTTTCATTTGTTTTATGATGCCAAAGCTCGACGAACCATGAAAATGCAATACGCATTGTTATACTGACACTTTCTGCAGCATAGCACGGTACACTGTCGTTACACCCTCCACAATACCAGTCTGTAGTTATAACTGTACTTGCCGTCGATGCATTACACCTGAAGTCATTTTGCAAAAGTCGTCACCGTATAATAATCCCGAGACGGTTGAAAGACAGCAACTTTTCCATTAGCAGCGAGATAAAGTTTGACAGTTACAAATTCGGAAAGAATGAAGTTATTTTTACATTTAGTCGATTACTTTGCTTTTATACAGACCTTCGCGACAGATTTATAAAATAAATGATGTTAAATGGATGTTGTATCTCAAGGAAATTCAGGTCAGCAATATGGACGTAAATAAAACGATTCTTTTCGCGGTGGTCGCATACTATTATTCGTAGTGTTGGACACGTAACCATGTACAGGTGATTATTACGGAAACATTTTTAATTCTGAATAGAGCTACACGAAAGGACGGAAAAATTGTGGTATGCGAAAAACGAGGGAGGTATTCAAAGTTTAACTGAAACGCCACGAGATGTATATTACAGCGGGGAATGCAATTTTAACAACGCTCATCGTAACCGTTAGTTGGTTTTATCGGTATTCAGACAATGTTTGCGATTGCAATATTTCTTCGTCATTCGTGAGATAATAAAACTGTAACCATTTGTAAACTTTTCGCGCACGATTTGAACTTCTACAGTAATTGTGTCAGGTACTGTTAATAAAATAAAAACGTAAATATATCTTTAAATTATTTGTGACAAATAGTAAGATTTATTAAGTGTATTGTAAGTTTCAATGGTTTCAACAAAATTAATAATACCTATCAATATTATATCAATTTCTCAAAGTGTCCGGTTTAAAATACGAAGGCCTTGTATTTAATACTTCAATTATGTTTTGAAATATTTATTTGATACATGATTCTTATAAAAAACACAAGTACTTACTTGCACTATTTATATTCGAACGATTAATAGAAAGGGTATTTTTAATACAAAAAACACATGAAAAGTGAAAAATATTTTCATTGTTGTTATTACTTTAAAGTATTACTTATTACATAATTAATTCCTTCACAAGAGCAAAGACTATCTACATTTCACAAGAAACGGAAATTTACTCATCCTCGTTTCACAACGCATCTCCGACGAACCGGTGACACCATCATAAAACAGTCTTATTACGTCCACTCAATTAAGCGATTTCGTGATAAAAAAAAATTCAAGCGAAATTTCGAAATTCACAAGTGACACTTCAAACTTTACATAAAGTTATATTATACTCTTAGTCGGATTCGGTCATATAACTCACGTTCCTCGAAAAAGGCTTCAGTAAAGTTTCATTAGATTCTAAATAATTTAAGAACTCTATTAATTTTTATCGAGGTTTCCGTTCCCGCCGTTCAACCCCTGCCACTCCTGCTACAGTATTAACATGTATTATGAGCACGTAAATCTACAGTAATATCGAAACCGAAGTGTTCTGCCGTGCCCGTTCAGAACACGTTTCTAACCCGCCGTATAAAGTGAAACACAAACATCTGTGTTCAATGAAGCTTAAGCAAGATGTTCGATCATCGGGGATAAGAACCGTCAAATTACGATCCTAATAGTTTACTGTACGCCTCATAAAGTGGGGGTTCGGCTCCGCATCAAAATCTGTGCATAAGGACAGTGAAGGAGATCGGACAGTATTCACGGGGGCAAGAGTTTCCGAAGATCGTGAAGGGAGCTAGCCAAGTAATCGATAGTCTCAAAGATGCTGGGGATCGTAAACCCCCGAGAGACTTTATAGCCCGCCCCGTGTACACGTACATAGTTTCCCCGTTGCTGCTCGGTATATATACACAGGTAAACCGCGTCGGCTTTGCAATCTTTTACAGGACCGTAGTTCCGAAGTCAGCCGGTCAGTAGAACAGGTAATTTACTTTCTCGAGCAATCACGTCGTCGCGAATAATTCAACGAGCCGCCTCCTCTCCTCGAACCGTCCATTCCCCGCTTGCACGCCATTACTTCCTCTTCATCGTACTTCTCGCGCTCCCTGGATTTATAGTCCCAGGATATTCGTCTTCACACACAGAGACGGACGCGAAGCTTCCGCGGATTAATATTCGGAAAAAATTCGAGGGAGCTTTATCGTCGTCGGTGGACTGCGGATCTTCGTGGGATGTGAACATTTGAGAATAGGATTAGGAAAAGGAATTGCAATAGAAAACTGTTTTTGTTGATAAATATTGTAAAAATCAGTAGGCTTGAGAGTTTTATATTATTTTTCTTTCTAAAAGAAAATTATTCTCGATGTAACTATACTTAATTTTTGTTTATTTTGAAATTTTGTTTGTTTTGAAAAATTGTTTATTCTCGGAATAGCTGTTTTATGTTTTCTTATAGAAATTGTAAGAGTGTCATTGATATATTGATTCATTTATATTTATGTTCATTTATAGTGGAGGTATTGCTAAATTAATTTGTTTAATAATTTTTTAAAAACATGTATTTTCTGAATATACTTGTAAAAGAAACAGTTCCGAATTCGTTATTTTGAGTAATCTAGTCATTCCAGTGTTACAATTTTCCACGTTATATAACTTCCGATAAAGAGGACTGTTACGTTCTATATATGTTCAATGCTATTCGACGACGCAAAATGCAGTATAATTGTCAACATTTACGAACACACATACACGTACGGACTCGAAACATGCATCTCTTGAAGGAAGCTATGCAATTAGTTTGTGACCATTATTTCTTCAAACAGCATTATACGTAACAGTCCTTTGATGCTCTGATAATACTAGTACCTTTGTGATAAAATAGTATGGATCCCGAACTTCCGCAAACTTTAAGATCTAATTAACTCGAACAGAATAAATGTTACTCCTGGTAAACATATTTGCCTAGATAATATCTGAAACTTCCATTACAGGGACTTCCTTTTTGTCTTCTGTTATATTACGTAAGTGACACGCTTGAAATTAATGATAACGAGATACGCCCAAGTAGCACCTGAACTGTCAGAAGTCACCGTTCTATTCAGCAACTGTTCAGCAACTGCCCTATTTACCTACCGTCTTCTTTTCTTCTATCGTGTACTTCTTATGTCATTGTCTTTATCTCCTCCACTTTAGTTCTTCAACACAAGTGACGTAATTCCCAGGCTTTTCCTTTCTCGTTTAAAGTTCATAGAGAACATTTCTTTTGCAAGTGAATCTGTGTTGACTACACTGTTCCTACTACAAATGCTAATGAAGACTGTTTGCTGTTTTTTTAATGTTCAGTTAGTTGGCATCCTGTTTATAACGGTACGTTTACCATTGTATTGTATGCGTTTTTCTTTATGTAACCGTGCAACATGTTGTTGCAAGTGTTTCTGATTGTATAATTAATAATATGTAGATCGTGTATATTCGTGCCTTTAAGATCGATAAAGGCTGACAAAATGTGAAGTATAAAGTTCAGTAGAATTCAACAGAGTATTAGATTCACGTTCCACTCATTAAAACTACTATTGTGTGATTTAAAAAAATTCTTATTTAACAAAATATAGTTTTATCAATTTTTTACGAATATTTTACTAGCAACACATCGAACTTCTATCGAAAGAAATAATCAGACTACGAAAAAAATATAATCCAAAATATAAACAATTGCAGTTCTTTGTTCATTTTTAACGTTTGCTACTTTTTATAAAGTTTATAAGTAAGCGTTTATGTTACTAAACGTCAGTAACATATTTACATTAATTTCATCTTAATATCCCTTTTAAACTACAACGTAAATTCTTCTCATAATTTACTATTAATTATTATCTTTTGATTAATGTGCAAATACAAATATCGGAGAGGTATGAAAACGGTTGCGTTATTCGACGAAATTAACAGTATCTTCACTTTGTCACGAGTTTATCATGAGCCTTCTGATTAGACAAATCAATATGGATCAAGTTGCTTCACCTATATGCATAGGATCTTAACTTGCACAGGTCTGTCTGAAACGTTTTGAACAGTCATTAACTGCACGGCTACCACCCGCACATCGCCGTATAAATTTCATGGCGTTGGTTTAACCAAAGCGGGCCCTGCCTCGATTTTCTTCCCAAATATGATCGCTTAACTTGATTGTACGCTTCCGTACTCTACATCGCGTTTATGATATTAGGAGCTTAGGACGTGTACCCGGTGAATCAGTGTATAACACTGAACGGAGACTAGAATAAATTGCGCCATTCTGAACGTTCACCAACGTATTACGCTCTCAATTTATAACAGTAAATAGTATCTATGCACATACCATGAACGAATTCAATTTTCGTCTGTAAGTTATATTTCAATTTTGCATAGTGAGAAGAAATGAAGTATGCAGTATGGAAATCCTTTATTTCAAGAATCAACTTGTATACCTAAATTAAATCTGGTATTATTCGGTAGCATAAAAAATTTCCGTCATTTCGTGATGTTAAAACAATTATTACAAGAAAATTATTTCAGGTAGAAAAAGCTAAACCCCAATCAAGTGTTTTGACACTAAAATCTTAAAGAATTCTAAAACAGAACTTAATTGATTGGACCTGTAAGTAGCTCATATATAATTGCGCCAAAGAAATACGGAAGAATCATTTCACAGTAACGTCTCGTAATCGAATTATCTTTTTGCGAGTGCCACGTATGTCTGTATCCAGTTACGTCTCTGCGGAAGCTTGTCGTTCGCACGCTACTTCAAACCCATCTGTCTATCGGGCTGCCATTCGTCTTCCCCGGTTTTGCATCGGAGAACCGCGTCCCCGAGTCTTCCGCCTCTCGAATGCATCTGTTTGCAGTTTCACCATTATTGACTGGCAAGTTGATACTTTTTCACTCGCTTTTCTTGTTATCGATGCCATTATTCATTTAGCTGAACAATGGCCTTTCAACCGCTCCAATGGTTTTCCACACAATGCAGTATTATAATATTCGGCTGCTCTGTTTTACGTACTTGATGAAAGTTTCTTTATGGAACTATAAAGTAACGTAACGGCTTGTGTCATGAAATAGTAAACAGTGACATTTGTTTTATGGAAGTGTGATTATTGATCGTAAAATGCTTTCGAATTATGTAGATTCATTATTGTGATAATTCATTGGCTGTTAAAACTTCGAGCTTAACATTTCGATGTGTTAATGTAGGCAATCCAACTGGTAATGACAAAAATATAGATTCTTTAGGGTTTGTCATTTAATTCTTCATTTAACGGTTTCATTGCACGTTTAAGATAAATTAATACATTTTTTAATTTATCATTTACGATTCTCAAAATATTGCAGTGTGATATCGAAATAAATAAAGTGTACTTTAAGTGAATTATTATTTCATTGGAACAGTTATATTTTTCTAGTAACGGAAGAATAACTTACGTGTAATTGGGAGAAAGGATTAATAATTATAGATTAAATGAATTCGAATAACGAAGGGATTATATATGTATATATAATTAAATGTAATTATATATAATTATTTTATATGCATAATGCTACCTTTATCTGTAAGTGTTAAATTAAAACTGTGTAAAAATTGTTTATCTATTGTTGAAGGAAATTATACATATGCATATTGTAACACATTGCTCGTAAAAGAATTTTGCAACTAAGACACGTAGTTTGACACAATTCTTTTCAAAGCTGGAACTTTATTCGTTACAAAATTTTTATGTATTCTTTCTGTGTATCACTTTGTCACGCATTGCACTACAAGTGTCCTGACAACATCTAATGGACACGATTGATGAATGATATACATCCGTATTCATCTTTCATGATTTTTATCTTCTTAACGTAAGACAGCATGCATAGTTGAATAACGCATGAAAACAGCAGATGACGGTTATTACAAATTTACTTTTGCAAAACGTTTAACATTCTGAACGCACTGACGTGAAAGCACAAAAATAATTCATAGGATTTTATTCCGTAGCGGAACTAGAATCCTCGATTATTGATTCATTGTATGCTTTTGTGACACGGTGCAAATGTATCGGATACTCACTATTAATATTACATGTCGACCATAGACTATGAACTTACAAAGAAGATTGACAGCTGAAATAAAAAAAATTGTTAATTCCTTTTTTATATTTATATTACGTAAGAGATGAAATGCATATTAAAATACCAACACACAGAGGACAAATTAAAATCAACAAAAATGTTGGTTTTCGGCGAAAAATATTATTAATGCGAATATGAACCAAAAACTGCATTAAAATATATTCAATTTTTATTACGCAGAATTTCCTACTACCAAAGCAGGAATAAATACATAAAATGCTGATTATTACAATAACCTTGTTTCCTAATCCCGTGTCATACAATGAGAAGCAATACTCGTGAATAAAAGTAAAAAACTATTCTGCTATCATCAATTCATTATCTCCAAATTAAAAGTCATAATGAAATGGAAAATTTCCTTGCGTTTCTTGCAAAGTATTCATAGTAAAAAGTTACATGGTCTTAATAGCAGAAGAAGATAATACTACAAAGGGTTAATACACTTAACTTAAACAAAATGAAACCCTCTACGTAGTACGTTTCAGAAACTAATTATTCAACATCCGTCCGCAGCAAGTGTGACACTCGGCGGATGGGCTGTTTTACCGCGTGGTTGTTTTTTTTTTCTTTTTAGGAACAAGAAACCGAAATTTTGAGCACTTAGGAAAAGCCATGCGTCAAACGTTTCTGGGAGTGTGGTAGCTATTTATTTGTTTGCACGAAGTGTCACGTCGTTGAGGCTCGGGCAAGTTTTCAACGGGAACGGGGAATGAACGGATACGCGTACCGACAGCGGAAACGCATAGATTTTTCTCTTCTTGGTGCTTTTTTGAATTCAGACCGCAGCAGCTGGGCGAAAACCCGAGGGGACGACGGCGAACGATTCCGACCTGCTCTATTTTTATCCGGCCGCGTCAACCTGAGAGATTTAAGGCCGCACAGATAACACCGCCTCACGTACTTCCTACGTTAGAGGTGATCCTCCCTTAGCGATGGCCACGATCACGTCGATCGTTTGTTTGTTGCGCGTATCCCCGGGTCGCTTTGCTCCAATTTAAATATTACCAAGATCCACTCTTTTCCGCTCCCGTGATATTTGCTTGTAATTTCGTTTTGGCGTGATGGAAACACGTGTATGGGAAATATTTCACAACCACGTCCGTTCGAATGTCTTTTTATGGCCGTTTTAGATACAAGCGCGATGTAAAATGTGGTAACATTTGGTCCGATTTGTTTAGCGACGAGCATCGATTCCAAGTGACGTCCAATAGCTTTAATTTGGTAGTTATTTTACGAGTTGTTTCTGTTCAAGTGCTCGCTTTTAATTAAACGTATTTAAAATTCGAGCTTGTGATTGAAGCCAATTAAAATATTTTGAGAATGAAGGTATTTGTTTACGAAAGTTTTAAGCTTCTCGTTTCTTACAGATACGAGTTTTATTGAATATTTTTTGACATTAAGTTATTCTTTGATGAAGTATGTAGTTTTACCAGAAGAAAATTTTGGCGTATTTGTGTGCCAATAATCATTTTTATACCACACGATTTAACTTTAACATGATTCTTTTAATCCTTATGTATCTATTAATACTTCGAATATCGATAACCATCAATACTCGGCTTAACAGGAAATTGACGTATTTGAAGCGATGAAAGTCAATATCTTCAGCGACCAGTTTAAACTTCGATGGACTAAAACTTTTATAGTAAACCAAATCTTTCCAGCAGATGTTTCAAATCTTTGAACCGAAACATCTCAAAGAGATGCCTCCTGTTCAAAGAGAAATCTTATGAAAATTAAATACAGCGACTCAACGTTCTTCAATTTTCAGGTGTCGATCATGTCAATGTCAGAACGGACAGTATATACGTATACTTACTTAGGTGTGTACCTACATGAATTGGTGCGGGCGTAGTTCCAAAACGAACTTCTACGTGGCGAGAATATCGTAAAACTTTGACAATGATGAAAAGATGACAGCAAGGAACTTAGAGTCAATTTGTGAAGAATGTCGTTGTACTTCCTTCTAACAAGATTCTGTTAAGAAAAGAGTTTTCCATACAATTTTTACATCTTTACTCATGTAAAATCGGTTATAGAATTAAGCATCTCATGAAGTAATATATTCTACATGAATTAACAAAATTACGAAATATATTATTGTATTTTATTGAAAATAACTAAAAATTAAAAAGCTCGAAGTATGTGAAAATAAAATTACATCTTAAAGTGAAACAGGATCATATCTTAATTTATTGTCTTTTATTGTGGTTATCATTTATATTATGTCTTTTTATACTTTCTTAAGTATGTTTTCATCTATCCTGTTATTTTTAATAGGATTATTTTAGTTTTCATAATAATATCATTTCGGCTATTTGCTTTTTACCGTTTCCCAATCTGCTACGCGTACGCCAATGGAGCATCTTTGTGCAGTTGCAGCAACTGCAGCCGCAATCACAAGTGAACATTCCGAGTTTCAATTCAATCAATTACGAAACTTTGCGACTATCGACAGTTACTTCGGTCCCAACGTTGTAAGTTGGATCTGTGCTGATTAACGTTAATGAAGATGCTATCGGAAACAGGGGTAAGGAAACTTTGCGCGCTCGGTATCCCGGTTAAATCAGTTTCATTACGAAGACACATTCTTTCTACTTTCCCGAGGTAGTTGCTCATTTGTGTTGTCCCCGCTTCTGAAGTAGCGACCTCAAATTTAAAAATTTAAGTGAAACAGGTTCTGTTCCATTTTTAAAAAAGCATTAACCCACTTCTTCCGACTAAAGAGGTATACAAAGAAGTTTAATTTAAACATTTATGTCTTCAGGTATATATATTACTCCAATGTATTACTTCAGTTATTATTATACTATCGTACAGTATTATTGTATTATTACTTAAAATTAAACCTGCAATATTTAATTATGCTTACCAGTAGAACTACAAAGCATTCAATACGATTAATATGTAATCTCTATAAAAATCTGTAGAAATGGATTATTTCCGGTTTCTTCAGACATTCATTATAATATTCAAGTGAAACTATTTATTTTCAAAATCATTTCGAATATTCAATGCTTCGAAGATATCAATAATTGCGAAACGGGAAATCAAAACCAGTCATTTTGACTGGTAGTTCCAGTGTTAAAAACAGAAACTCAACTCGTCGAAGAGTGAAAAACATTCTATTTCTATTCGCACGAGGAATATGCACATTTTCAATGTTTTAATTACCCTGTACATATATTATGCAGAATTATGATTTTATTTCAGCAGTTTCCCAGAGGAACTAAAGAAAAATTTAAAGGAAGAGCAAAAATAGTCAGCGAGTTCTATTCAACTGCAGGTGATCGAGACTCCGGGGTTCGTTAAGAGTAAGACCACCATCCAACCACAAGTTTACAGATTAAGTTTAGGGGCCTGAACTCGGTTGCTGGTCGGTTCGTCAATTATGGCCTGTTCCTCTGGTCGTGGCCGTTGCTCGCAAAGAAGAATCCCGGGCGAACGTATAACTGGCCTTTTATGAGTGGCACGTAAGACGAGAGTTGCGAAATATCCACTTGAAAAGCCCACGGACTGCACAGCCAGACACGAGAGCCCCTATAAACCTAGGACGATCCCTGTTGCTGAACGTGCTCCGCGGCGAACCCCTGCCGAGGGGGTTGGCGCCGGTAAAAATATCTGGCTGGCACTTATCTCGTAATAGGATAAATAATGGAACCGCTTATACAGGGCGGCCGCGAACGATCCCCCTATTTCCGCTTTGATGGAATTCTCGAAATAAAGGGAGATCAACCCCCGTTTCGCGGTCAAGAACAGCGTCAAGGAGATGGTACAGAATTTGTGAATTAACCCTTCACCGATAACCTCCATACATTCTACGGACTACCCTTTGTTTACATAGCATCGATTTTTATTAGTTTTCTTTTTATTTTACTTCTTCAAGCTTGTTATATTTGTTTATGTTTCACACGTTAAATGCCGATGAATGCATGGGAATGCATAAGGTGATTGCAGATATTCAAGATGACTCCTGTCGATTAAAAATATTTAATAACATAAATCAGTTAGTAATAATGTATTATTATTAATAATTGTTCTTATTTACCTTTTCTACGAAAGACCAAATCATGTATAAAACGTTCAAGATTCTCGTGGCGTTTAGCGTGTTAAGAACTGTTTAGACTAGTTTTTCTTTGAACTACATTCTAATGCAGAGCTTAAGGGACATTGAAATTTACTTGAGTTGTTGATATTCAAAGTGTTGTAACTTGTGGTTACGTTTATGTGGAGCATGAATCTCCAACTTTCTCAATTTGTTATTGTAAAGTGTTTATGTAATATGTAACGAGTAGTGACTTTGACGTGGTCCATGAAAACTATTTTTAAATATTATTCGAGTAACAAATTTGTAATCATTCTTGTAAGATACGCAAATATTATTGCATAAAGATTATCCTAATAAATTTTACAGAATTTTTATAAAGAATTTGTAAAAAAATACTTGAAATACTACTCTCTTAAATATGCAGGGAGATAGAGATGATGAGGATGCGGATGAACGTGGCGCCGAGGTTGATGCTATCAACGAGTTCCCTTTGGAAATACCGCGTTATGTAGAAAGATATGATTCATAGTATCTGTCGAGCAATCGTTCGTCGTCGCTGTTCGTCAGTGTTCGATTTAGTGGGGCCTTTGAGAATTGCTTTGACGAATGAGCGATGTCGATGTAGATTCTACGTATTGGTGGTACAATGCTCGGTTGATAGAAGAGCTCCGTGGATTTTTGTCATTCGTTCATCTTTAAAACTAGTACATAGAATCATACCTATCATGACTTTTTCATAAACTTGTTCTACTGTAGAACAGTGTATAAATCAAAGAAATTTAATAGGCCGAGGATTTTTGGGCGTAATTTTCATACATTCATTTACAGAAATTCAAATCACATGCAAAATTTGGTTGCTGTGTTAAGTATTATATTAAAGCTGAAATAAAACATTCTTATTAATCTATTCGTATTACACTGAGTCTTAGAATACCAAGACTGCAATAAATCCATAACATCCTGATTTCACTTATAGTTTATATTAGATTTCATTTAATTATTAATCAATGTAATAACACAATACTTTCAATAAAGAATAATGTCAATTACATTAGATTTCATTTAATTATTAATCATTGTAATAATACAACAGTTTCAATACAATAATAATATCAATTTGGAACGCGGTCTTCCTTAATAAAATACATTATCGAGTTATGTAAATGTGGGAATGGATGTATTTGAGTGTAAGAATACATATATTGATGAGTGATGAATGTATGTGCAATAGATGACTGACGCGCTGTGTGTATGAGCGCGTTTTGAATCAATGTTCAAAGCATTGGAATATTCTAGACTAAATTGATTTTCTCTATATTGTTTTTTATGTTAATAATGTTCGCTTTTTATGAATCTAGAACATTCCAAATGTACCCGAAGTTAATGCATGGGAATGAATGCATGGTTCTTGAAAGTGAGCGAGTGAGACAAGAGCATCTGAGTGTATAAATAGTGTGTGCGTTGTTTGATTTGTTGATTGTTTTATTGTGAGTTATCATGAAATAATTATGCTGTTTCAAATAAAATTCTCTTTCTCCTACATAAATAATACCTATATACACAAAATTAAACAGCAAAACCTTCCAAAGAAGTATGCGAGTTTCATCTCAATTTTTGACTCACACAGCTCTCATCTTCACAAAACAAAGAAATCGATATAAACTACATCGACGTAGAGTAGACCGAGGTGAATAGGATAGTGGGACGAATCGGATAGAACTAAAAATATTGGCCATATTTGTTACGTTGTTATAGAAATCAGTATGCTGACCGTCCATGTTACTTCACAGACCTTACCCTCACTTAATCCAATACACTTTCAATTGTTTCAAACCGTTGTTCGCCACCAACACGTGTTAGAATCGAAGCGAACGCGCGCGAACGTAACGAATTCGCGGCTTTTTTAAAATACGACGTTGAAATTTTACATATAAAATGGCAAGCTAAGCTTGGACATTCAAATGTGTTGATTATTATTAGTGTCTAAGGTGTTCAAATTTAGTATTTAATGTATTTTGGATTATTATATTGTATTTTGTTCATTTATCGCATTCACTTTGAAATTGTCGAAACAGGACTATTCGGATCAAATCAGGCGGGGCGAATCGACTTTTTATTTTCCCTCAGTTTTTCTGTCTATGATTATAAATATCATGATTATTTGTATATAGCCATACAAAAACAGACAATCAAGGATGACGGAGCTCAGAAACAATAAAAGACACAATAATAAGGGTTAACTTCAAAGAACTGACCATACGTCAAACTCCGGAATTTGGGGCGAATCGGACATTTCTCGCTTTTTCAGTTTTCTGCTTACATAATAAAACAAAAATTTTTCAGTTTCTAAACAAATTTGCTTTATTAATATTGAAGCTGAATATCTATTAATGAGAAATTTACGAAAAAATATGTTGATTCTAAGTTCTGACTATTAGCTTTTCGTTGTTAAATCTGAACTGACCCGATTTGTCTCGGTTTACCCTATACGCTTAATATTAGCGAGGAGTCCCGTTTCACAAAGAAACAAAAGCCCGCGTCAGAAGTTTGATACACTTTCATCCCCGCACGCTTAACAGTTACATTTTATTTCCAACCAATCCTTCCTCATTCTTTGTAAAGGGACGCTCATTAATTCAATAAACGTCAAAGAAACTCTCGTGAAAGTCGTTACCTTTTATCGCGGCAACCACTCATCGCGCTTCCGACACCATACACTTTAAAAAAAGCCGAAGGTGAGGCATAAAAGAGAAACAGCTTCAGCCGGTACAGGAAGAAGGCGCGATAAAGTCACGGGGAATCCGACGCGTTTCCGTGTCACACTTGTCCCAGCAATAATCTAATTCCCCGGTTCTCTGTTCTTTGCCTCAAACGGGCGCAAATATGGGACAAGATGCATCGGTTGGTACCGCCGGTGCTCCCGTTTCAAAATACAAATAGAGAATTACACTTGTACATACACGGCCGCGACGCGCTCGCATTCTGCACACAGCCCGCGCGTAGATACCGTACATACGTTTCGGCCCGCTCTGACACAGGTTTACGAGCTCTCTGTACATACAACAGATCCACGCGAACCGCATGCATTTACAGAGACGCCGGTTAAACACCGCGTTTTGACTGGGATCTTCCCGCCCCTGGGATTTTCACTATTTCTCTCTCTCTCTCTCTCTCTCTCTCACACACGACACACGCACGTGCGCGCGCGCACACACACACACACACACTCTCGCATGGAAGAGAGAGGGGTTTCACATTTTATTATCCTCCTCCAAACGAGCTGCTAAGCCACGAACATTCCTTTTCTTCTTTTCGAGAACGCAATTAGACCGGTAAATGGTGTTGCCTCGGTGATACGTACTATGGCAGCTGGCTACTAAAAAGCCGAATTTTTAACAGCGCGCAAAATACGCGGGGTGAGAGTAATTTTCGGAAATGATGTAAATCTGCCCCCATAACTTCGGAGCTTGGATTCGATGTTGGACTAATCGGAAATGGATGCTACGTAGTTATGTTACTCAACGGTACGTGTTTTGGGAACTGATCTTCAATCAGAGTTCTTGTTTGGGACTGGCTATTTTGTTTTGAGATCAATCGATCATTGTTTGATTAGGTTTATTGAATATTTGTGAGATTCATTCAATGAATCGTGAGATTAACACATTGTTGACCGGCAATTTTATTTAGAATTTATGCCATGCCAGCGGCAATTTTTCGGTATTGGATATGAAAGTGAAAATTCTAAATAAATACCAATAAACTTTATTTACACATAAAGAATTGAAAGTAAACTTTGGCTATGTTTTCCAGATAACTCTCACTATTTTGCTTTTGCAATATTTTACACTGCCCTGGGTTTCCTAAATTGAAATGATTAATGCAAGTGCAATCACTAGTTAACTCGTTATCTGTCAACAATGTGATAATTGGCTGGTTATTTCTGATATTTTGAGACAATAATTGGTATTTATATTGTCCATTATATCTTCTGATTTTTCTTACAACTGGAGAATTAATTATTATATTAAATTTTGTATTAAATTCAAAAAGGTAATTCTCCGAAACATGTATGATACACATCATTAGCATTTATGTCACCGTACGTTGTTGAAGAATCGAAAGTAACAAAAACAGTTGACATAAGAAATCTTGTTGCCTGTAATACTGGCGAAGTTACGGGTACGCAGCAAGCGCGGCTTATTTCTTCATGCGTCGTTGGGAAAATTGGAAAAATCTCCTTTTTCTTAGACGAATACAAAGACCGCAGCCCCTGCTCTTACATTCGCAATTTGGAGTCGCGGAAGCGGCAAGACTTTCACGACGTGCCTTGGCAACAAATGGCGTCTCAAGCTTAGCGTTCACTTTAGCACCCTCGCCCTAGACTAAGGTGACAACTTAACGAGAGGGCTTTCGCCCTTTTTTTAGCCTTTGGCTCACCCCTGAAGAGGCTATGTGGAATACAGACACAACCGCTCACCGGGATCCCACTGGATTTCTCGACTTGTTTCCTCGGCGAGTACATGATTCCGTACATCGACGAGGCGCGTATTTGATTTACCTGTTCGACAATTACGGCAGGGTCGAAGGAAATTGTGTTTGGAGAACTTATTCGACCTTTACGATCGGCCAACAAACGCTGTTACCATGATGTATCAATAATGTAGAGCTGGTAGTCTAGTGTATATGAATTGCTGAATGAGAACCTTTGGGATATTCTAGAAACGTATGGCGTGTTAACAAAATCAATATTTTATAAAAATCAATACAAAATCTAGAACATTTCGGATGAAATGATAAAATGACTAAGTGTACGCATGAGGTGAATATATTCGAATGTATTGTGAATCTGTAAGTTTCTCTTCTGTTAACTGCTATGATACTATATATTCTATAAACTGCTGTTAAATATATTCCATAATAAACTATGGATTTAATGCTTTGATGCCAAATATTTTTTAACAATTTACTGGAGATATTTGGCAGAACCTGTGTTCTTGTACAAAATTCTCCTTAGATCAATCGACATATATTACTGTAAAATGTATAAGTATTATATGAAATTTTATTTCTGTTAGTTACTTTCTGCTGTTTAAACTACGATGAATTTTTGACACTCACCAAACATAATTAAAATGAATTTCTTTTGTAAAAGTATAGTTTTAAGTTATGCAAAGTTATACGAAATAATTATGCAAAACCGATTCCATTTATTATTTTCTTTCAAAACTTATTTTTCATTTTTACATATAAATTACACAAATAATTTATGCTAAACATACAATTTCTTGACATCCCATATGCTAAAATATTACAGCCATTGTCCATAAAATAATTTACCTGTAACAAAGATTTCGTATGATGTCTGCACTCTATAAATCACATCGTTCAAATATTACACGTGCATATATCTGTTTTCATTGTTATCCTACATTTCTCACATGTGAAGTATTTCACTTTATCGCCGGCAAGAATTCATCGGGGCATGCTAGACGATACAACGACCCCGAATTTGCGAGCATCCATTAAACTTTCAAATTTATTATCATGAAAACAGGACTTGAAGGTTATGTTGTTCCAGCGCTCTATCCAACGTTAGTGTGGCGGGCCTAAATTTATCGAGATTCACGAAACTGATACCATATTGCGAATCTTACGGATATATTCATCTGTGTTATGCTGTACGTAAGTACCTATAATCTAACGAGCGCGAGAGTGTCAATAACACGAGCATTCTTTTGATTTTAAACAGAAAATAGGTATATCACTCTCTTGGTGAGCTATTTTTATCTCTAGTTATTTTGGTAAATTAAATTCAATTAGATTAATTACATAGTTCTATTAACTAGTTCTAAACTAAATTAAACAATTTAATATCGTTTAATATAAAACTTTCAAAATGTGATCGATGTTTCTTTTTACGTTATTTTTGTATCTATTTTATGTGATCATCACGAAACAGTTATAACATTGTGCTAATGTAAAATATGTGAAATCTTTCATCTGTAAAAAATGCTATTAATCGCTACTTTTATACGAGTAGAACGTAAATTAATCTTAAACGTATACAGTGTATAAGATAGTTATATTTATGCAGTGATATTTTGTTGATTTTTTAATAAGATAATAAGGAAGCACAGTAAGAAAGAATAAAATTTACATAACACATATCGAATACTTTGTGTTATACGAGCAGTATAACCTTGCCGATGATACAGCGGTTTGTTTTTGCTCAATAGCTTCAGGCGTCCTACTGGCTCATTGAATATTATTAGCATAATGTAACACACTACTAGCGCTATATTGTAGTTTGAAATAAAAGTTCAATATCAACAAACATAATACTTTGATAGAATATTGTGTAATACAATAGAATATTGTTTAAGGACACCGTTACATTCAAGAACTTGTATACAGTTTCATAACGCCAATATAATAATGTTAAAAAATGCGCAAATTTGTTGATTCATATTAATTCATTCACAAATAAAGAGGTTCCTTCAAGTTAGATAGTTTATATAAATTATACAAAATTATCAAAGTTTTACATTTTTGATCTAAAAACCTTGAACTAAGAAAAATTAATTTTCGTATTAGAAACGTAAAAATTGTATATCTTTAATCATTTTTATCAGCAGTTATTACAATCCCAGCACAAACTATCTAATTTTAAAAAACTTTTGTTTCAAAATCAATAATATAATTGAACAGTTATAAAAAGATAAATAAAAAATTCTTTCTACTTTCTGAACATATCTTTGTATCTATAAAATAATAAACATTCATACTTCATAATTCCCAACACACAAAATATTAAGCAATCAGTCGATTTTGCCACTGTAACAGGAGATCCTCCTCTCAAACGAGCAGAGAGATTGTCTTGCAGATTCCGGCTGCACAAGGGCGAAGTCTGCGGTTCAAGCAACGGCAACGACAGAACGATTTCCCCCGTATTAATTGCTTGGTAGAACCGGATTCATCGATACGTTCTTCGGGAAGTAGTTCGAAATTGAATACGTTCCAACGAATACATTGGATCAGCGTTAGCCAAACTCCCGTTAACTTGAACGTCACCGAACCGGTAACGTTTACCAAGTTTCCAAGAGATGTCTACTGACAGTTTCACTCGGATGTTTCATTGATTCGGCGCAAGTAGCTCCGGTGCGAATTTACCCTAGCAGCTCTCACGGCGGAACGATGCTACGCTCCGTGGCCCAAGATTCTTACGTTCGGATTTGCCAGCACGCGAAACGTTTCAGAACGGCGCTAACGAAATCCGCTATTCGTTACTTCGAAGCAGATTATTAAGTTAACGTTTTTATACGCCACTATAATGGCTTTCGTGTATATCAACTTTTTGAACGGTATGCTACTGTAGCGGCTCAATTTTTTCTCTGTTACCGACAGCTGTACATCTTATAGTCTAATCTAACGTAATTGCAGAGTGGAAAAATCTATCAGCCTTAAATCGCAATGCTTCGTTTATAATACGCAGACCGCGCCAAACCTTCCCGTACAGAAGTATAGTTTCGAAGTTATTTCCGCTGTAGTTAAAAAGTTAAAACAAGCCGAAATAGCCTGCCGTCCGCATTTCAGTAGAAGCTAAATGAAATATGAAGACCGAATTGGCATCAACGTCGGGGTGAACTGAATTTACTTCGACCTCCATAGTTACGACTATTATTCCGGATGTCACGCCCGAAATATGGGGCGGGGCAGTTTCGTTTTTATGGCGAATGAATTCTGTATCGCCTCCTTTTGTGACTTGAAAGAAAACGTGAGATCTATGTTGGGCATGATAAATATGTATATTTGAACTGGTTTTATTGTTATTTAATCATGGACCGAACGAATGTAAAGTAACTTTTGTTATATAATAAGATAATTATGATAAACTAATGAGATTAACTTCTTTAAATCGTTTTGTGGAAGTTGAGAAGTAGAAGTATTATTTAAGTGACCTTAGCCTGAATAGTTTATGGAGTTAATATTTTAATATTATTCTAGTTTTCCGATGAATTAATTAATTTTATGATTAAATTCTAGTCAAATGTTCACTTTTTCAACTAAAGCGTAAGTGTTGTTTACTACAGAAATTTGTAATGCATCTACGCTATAGAAGTGACAAAGTGGCGAGCTCATTCTAAGATAATTTAAAACTGGTTCGTAGTCACATTTGAATGGGAAATATTCAACAAATACACCGTGATTTTGCCACTATGAACACCGATCCCCATTAATTACGAAACTTGGTAATTATCTACGACATTCGAAGCTACTAATTCTGTTAGTCTCATCAATTATAACTTCCACCGATGCTGTATTTGAATATTGCCTGGAATTAGATGTTATTATACATAATTATATATTTTCATATTACTTATTTGAATAAATACATTTAGAAAAATATTTGTATTTGCATTAACAGGGCTATTGTAAATACAAATCATTTTTTACATATTTTAGGAAATTTCATATAATTTAAGGACAGTTTTTACGAGTTCTATAAATAAACAGCATTGATCAAAAAGTTGGGTGAGAAAATATGCAAATTTAATACACTTGTGGCGGTCTGCGCGGCCAGCCACGAGCGTGGCGCAGCAGAGCGGACCATGACGAAAATCGACCGTTCATCGATCGTCAATTGTCTCCAGCATGGAACCCAAAAAGCACATAAAAGGACGGGTCCACGCTGGGTGACATAGTGTAAACCTAAACGTCGTGCGACTTACAAATAAAACATTTTTCTATATACTACTTCTTTGCAGCATTTTTACCTTCACCACACACTTAAATAGTTTTCAACACTTATAGAAATTCCAAATTGAAATTGAAAAATTTAATAAAAAAATTATCCACCATTCCGTATTAAAAAGAAAACTAACAAAGAGAAGTAGATAAACTGTAGATCATATATATGTTATATAAATATATATTTGCATTCATCATTTATGTTTCTATAATACCTAGCCATCGAGCATCTGTAAACATTTATCGTAACGAAAAATTTAATAATTATTACACAAGGTTTTGATTTCATTTTTGCATACACGGATACCAATTCTTTCAAATTTACATGATCAATTCAATTTTTTGCAAATCGTATTTGCGTGTACTTTCTAAATAATGTTCAGCTATTAATACACTGTAGAGTACTAATGCCCCATGCAAATAACTTGAAACTTACCAAGCATCAATAACAATGTTACATTAATGTTGCTATCTAACGACAAGTATATATCATTTATAGAACGGAAGTTAGGGGAACAGGGAATGCATCATACCTATTGACCGACCCTCCTATTTTCATAATCATTATTCATTGAAGTTTAGATGCGCGAAGTTGAAGTAGTTTCCGAGTGGCCACAAATCATAAACGGATTTTAAAACTTTCTACAACTTCATTTTTAATTTGTTAAAGAAATTATGAAGGTATTTTACTGCCGTGTATAATAGGCTGTAATGAATCGTTTGAGATATATTGGTAGGGAAAAGAATACGAAGAAAAATGTAGATCGTTCGAACAAGATTTTCTCTTATAAAAGGATAATACATAAAGATACGTATCATTTTAGTGACTTTGTTACTGTGCAAAGGTTATACATATTCAGTCATAAAAGCGAAACGTTCCGAGTCGTAAAACGAGCAAACAATTGGACCCTCGAAAATAGATCGTCATATTACACAATTAACGCTTTGAGTGCTCAATCAAAGCAGAGTATGTTCATAGCATCGATTCAAACATTTGTTATTGTTAAACAATGCTTCCAGATGAGATATGAAGATTTTGTAATGAATTTTCAAACCTTCTTATTAAATAGAATATTATTTTTCTTGTAAAAAATTCTTGTCAGAAATAATATAAAACTTTTATAAAACTTCATTTTTCTGCTGGATTTATTGTACTTTATTATAAGTTATATAATATATTCTATAGATACATGAACATCTGTAAAGTAACCATAATGATTATATTTCCAGTTCTTGTCATCACTATTTAATGTAAGTTAGTCCCATAATTTAACATAATCATTTATTCTTAATTTCTGGCTACAGTGGTAGGTATATTGGCATGAATATTTTTGCATGTATGGTTTATGAGAGTAATGCTCATCAATTTTCCGAGATTTCAATTTAAATTCTAATTATCAGCGCGTGACGCTTGCGACAGAAAATCGAAGCTATTTCAAAAGACATTACGGATTAGAATATTTGTAATGTATACATGTATATTAAAAAATTTATATATAAATAACCAAACCCAGTCTTTCTTTTTCATGAAAATAAAGAATCCTAACTTTTTCGTATAATTTTCATTCTCCCAATTTCACGGTAGAAAATATTAAAGTCTAAATTGCAAACACAGTGAGAGTTAATCTCATAACAAAATATTTGCATCAATATTATTAAATTGAAGTCGTAATACGAAAACAATTATCACAGCTAATCAAAATCATATTCATAAACTCATAACACCAAAAAGAGTGATAGACAGAATCAAGTAACAGAAAATGAAAACGTCTATACAAAGATATATCGTGAGATAAATCCAAATTCCAAACCATTTCGTCTACAGCATATCAAGTCAATAATTCTTGCATAATCATCGCGCGATTAACTAAAGTTAAATTACACCATAATTCCTGTCGTATCCGCGGAGTCCTCGCACCGCGATAGTGGCGGCCACCTAATAAGCACGTCACGCCGCATATATTTGTGCGTCAGAGATAGAGTTGCGGTGTGGATAGGCGGTCCCGTAATCGTCGCTGATCGACGTGCACGCATGGAATCGACGGTGGAAAAGTGCGTCGAAGTGCGAGCCCGAAGACGAATAGCTTCCTGTCGCGGCACGGTCCCGCTAACGAGTCAATCTAGATGCACTTTGCAGGCCGAAACACGGAATCGGCCGCGTTCGCGGTGACTAAACTAAATATTTGCATCGTAGGACGCCACGACGTTCGAGAGCGGCCGGCATGAATTATTCAGAGTCATAAAGCGGCCGCGCTCGCGTCCAGTAATTGCCGGTTTCTGAAGCAGCGTGATTGAGGATATGGTTGCACACGTGGAGCAATGTCGCGGATCGATTTCATGCTGCGGGTGAACAGCGTGTGTGCCATTCACTTTGTGACTGTCTGGTAGCCGGAGCCCACTATTCAATCCGCATCTTTGCTTCCAATTCATGCCATCTTTCATTCTTTTTAGAGAAAACGGTTAACCAATGGTTCAATATGTTTCTGTGAAAGAGGATTTTGGTTTTGCAGCGACGATTATTATTGCCTGATAAGTGGCTAGTGTGAAACAAATCGTGATTACATTGAAGTTAGTATTATATTAACACATTGTTGATCGCTAATTTTACGCAGAAGCTATCTCGTGTCATCGGTTATTATTTCGTAATTGAATATGAAAGTGAAGCAATCTAAATAAACTTCAATATATTTTATTTATACATAATGAATTGAAATGAAACTTTGGAGATATCTCTTATATAAGTTTGAATATTTTGCTTCTGCAATATTCTGTATTACCCTGGGTTTCTTAAATTGGAATAGCTGACGCAAGTGCAAACACGAGTTAACTCGTGACCGATCAACAACGTTTGGGCATGAACACGAGTTAACTCGTGATTGGTCAACAATATGTTAAATAATATAAATGTTGAATTTTTAATCTTATCTAGGTTAGTTAGTTTATTAAAAATGTAGGAAGTTTAACGTAGTGGATACAAAGTATTCAACTTGATTTTGCAAGAATTAATTGTAATCGTTTTTCTCATATTTCTACAATAACGACTTAGTTATGTAACATGTACTGGAAATTTGAAGTTGAAATACTGTTTATAATCTTTATTATTTGCATTAAGTTGTAGGAGATAACGAAGGAGATATGTTTCTAAGTAAACGTTGCCGGTTCTTACTCAAGACATCAAGCAAACTCGCAAAATACGACGGGCCGTATCATTGCGTTTTTCAGACCGTGTAACGTCACCCTAAATTAGAAACCGATTTATCGATTCTTACGTACTTTTCACGTCGCTCACAAGATTCCGGCGATACGGGGCAAGCCATTGTCTTTCATTCAGCGCGCTACCAATAATGTGGTAGTTGCAACTATGGCCCACGGTTGAGGGGAAATTGCTTCCAATAATGTCAGACACACCCGTCTAACTTCTCGATACGTTGAGCCGTGCCAAATCCTCGGGGATGTTTGCGGGTCGATACATTCGTTCTATCCGTACGATTAAAGAAATCGATTCTCTTCACTCTTGGCACGTATCTAAAGGATACGCAAGGGCGTGGGCATTTAGGTTGCCTCTGGGCTTAAACGAACGCTCGTCAAGGCGCGAATTTAATCGACCGCTTTCTTAGGGACGAAATTATTTTATTTATTAAATAATTGTAGCCTTTCTACGAAGTTATTTTATTTATTAAATAATTATAGCTTAAGGGCTGCTACTTCATTCATATCTCAATTATGTCATATGAAATAAAATAAAGCTATTTTCTTAACCATAATTGATAGTTTTATGTTAAACTATATTTTGTACTATGAACTATTTATATTGTATCGTCACCCACCATTAACTCAAGATGAAACTATAATTATTGTAACCTGGATTTCAGAAAACTAATTAAAAACAACAAACTTCAAATTTTAGTTTTATTTAGTGCTATTTCGGAAGTATTACACCTTGTTTGTTCATGGTGCATTTCTTCTCTATTAATTTTAAATACACTATATTTTACTGTTGCAATATTAAATATATTTTTTTATTATTGTATAGAATTCTGCAGTATTGAAGGAGTTTATTCTTAAATATATAGTATATCATTATAATCGCTATAGATTTATGACAGTTAGGTCTTCGAAGTGGGTTAGACCACTATTGCGATTACCGGTGTATATCAGGTTTTCTCTTTCAAAAAATTAAATATAATTACAAGTATAATAACTTAAGCAGGTTATCAGCTTCGCACCGATATTAGCAATTTTCTAATTTGAGGTATAATGAACGATTGGCAATGTTGTTTTACCGTATACTAATAATTATAGAGAGATTTACGACTTGACAAACCCAGGATACATGGAACTATATAATTCATATTATTGCTGTTCGTTTCAAACTATTAATCATCGAGTATTGTACAATTATTCTGGTCGCATTATTTAAAAAATTCTATTATTACTGTCCTGCGAATTTTTATGCATGTATAAATTTTACGACGGAAACTTTCGTAAAATTACGCCTTTTAAATAATAATTTCCGCTTACCAAATTATCTCAATTTGTAATTTCTGATTATAAAAGAATAAATCTAATGATCTTAAAATAGAGAATCAAAATGACTAATTTTACTGTAGATAATTTACGTGTCGTCTAATTATATCTTTAGATGTAACATACATTTCCATCCTCATAACGGTAAATTTGGAAGAAGAAATGTGTAAATGCGATTGTTAAATAAATTATTATCGCTAGCCTACGTCCTAAAACATGTCTTTTATGTGTTTTTAAGTCACCTCTTTCTAGCAACAGCAAACAATACGTGGCAGTAGATACAAAAGATTGAAAACTTTAAGGACAGAAACGGCAATTTTTCCATGTCTCGAAAATAATGCTTGACTTATTTTATCTGAGCTCGTTCGGGCGTGTTCAAACACACAACAGGACCACGTCGGTCCCTCCCTTTCGAATCTCCTAGCAAACCGCAGAAAGCTCGAGGCAATAGAAGTGATAGCGCCGTGTATATATACCTACACGCGAGTTCCTTCGAGTGTGAGAGTACTCGAGAATGAAGCACGAAAAGGAAAACCTGCTTGGAATGGATGGGGCGGGTGAAAAAGTTACCGAGCAGCCGAGATGTTTGATGACAATTAGGATCTCCAGCTATGTAACGTCTAATGAGCAGCCGCGTTGTCAGTAGCTCGGATAGTATTCCAGTTTGTTGCGAATTCGTGTGACTTTATATACTTCGATAATATCAAAACTTCACTTCGCTACAATCGTATTCGTAATTCTAACAATTTCAGGATATTAACAGTGAAATGTCTATTTAGAACTATAATTTATTCAATACGTTAAATGTATATGTATATAAATACATATAGTAATCATTTAACTCTAAAATGCATGATTTTTTCCAAAAATTTGAAAATAATATAATAGTAATAATAATATTTTAGAATCGCCATATCATCAGTCGAGAATCAGAAAAAACAATTTTATAAATTAATTAAAAATTTCATTGGTTTTGAAATTCTGTTTTTTCGAGAAAAGCTGTTGTTACTAGACAATCACTATACAAATGTAACAATTAAGCAATTTACAATGTACCTATTTTTAAAAATTCTGGTGTATTTGTTATTTCAATTTAAATATAACAGGACTTCAAAATTAATAAAACAAAAACTAGGTATATTGCCAAATGACATCTCTGTCCATTCACGAATTAATTGGAACAAAGTAAAAATACATATTTTCGAAACTATTAAAATGGGAAACACGGTGATGTTTTATTTATTTGCACTGACTCGTCTCGTTGAAGGAGCATAATTGTTTAGTAAACAGAAATTTATCGAGCGCCGAATTAAAAAAAAAAAACAGGTTACCCACAAAAACATTAACATTTTTCTTATAGCTTATTATCTTCATTATACATAATCAGAGGAAAGAAACGAAGCAGATTCGAATCGGCAGAAATAGAACATCACAGAATTGTGTGCACTATTCTCTATAATAGAGTTGTCAGCTCCAGCAGCGAGGGGTACTGGTGAGTAACTACTTCCTCTGCTTATAGGAAGAGGATATTACATTAATCCAAAGTAAATGATGGTTTCTATTTCTCAAAGTAATAAAAACTTATTTACTGAATGAATTTAGATTTACAAAGATTACTATAATTTTACTTGTTCCAAACGTTTGATTATTAATTACAATCCTCAATTATTCTATTACAGTGTTTACTCGAGGGTTAATACGCGTTAACTTTTGTGTACGATTCTATTAAGAGTTAATAAAAATATTCATGTAACAACTTACAAAACGTGTTATTGGCAATGTGTGATTCCTACAGTAATATAAAATCGTTAATATAGTATATTAGGTCGTAACACAAATACATTCGAATATATTCAACACTTTTCCGTATTATTAATTTTACAAACCATCTCACTTAAATTATTTAGAAGTAGCTTCTTGTTCACCACAATTATGGATATTTGCAATAAATTATAATTCAATTTACAGAATCAGAACATAATAAATTGAATTAATTGAATTCTTGTTATAAAGTAAGAAACGAGCAAAGTATTGATATCCAAAGTGTCGAATAACGATGAAACAAAGGATACTGATAGCAATAAAAGTAATAGCAGATGTATAGGTTCCACATGTAATCCGTATTAAACGTGCCGTATAGAAGACGTAACGTCGAGGGCTATCATAAAGTAAATGCGTTCTGGTAAGCAAATGCTAAGTACAGTTACGCTGTTCATTTTGCATATTACGAATAGCCGCAAAGACTGTTTTACACCGTAGAGTTTATATCCTACCGCTTGCTTCGTTACTTGCATTTGCCAGTGCCGTTTAATTATAGTGGTGCAAGCTGCAACATGCATCTTTGCACAGAACTGTCATTACCATCCCTGAAAAGTTACACTCGAGGAATCGGTGCATGTGTGCAAGATCTGCATGTTTTACACGATCCATACAACGGTGATGCACAATGCCACGTTTATGGAAAATAATGTTGCAAATATTTCCATAAAATTTATTTTCCATTTTCTTATGAGTTTGAAATTACGCATTATACGAAGTCATATTTCTAAATGTTTTTATCGCGAAAAATAATTGTAACGTACAGCGTATTACCTTTCAAAGGTTTTATAAATTGAAATTGCGAAACAAATATTCAGGTAGTAATATAACTGTATACTTATATACAGTTTCCATTTAACGTTTAATATCGCATATTGGAAATGGGGACATGTGTTATAGAAAAATATTTTGTTTCAATATTAATTTCAATATGAGGTATTTCATTTACTTCAGATGAAACAGCATTTTTGTTAAATCACATTTAAAAAATGTTTGAAATTTTCGAACTTTTTCTAATTATTTACCTTTTAAAATTCCGATCCTTTGAATTTAAATTGATGACACATGTTATACAGTAAAGACGTTGTTCAACTATAAGTTAGGTTTGTTCGGTACTATAAAATAGTAGGTAGGAAGCTCATATTCGGTAATTGAGTTATGAGGTCGCTGTCGAATCACTCGAGTCCTTGCGAAGATAACATATTCCCGGATAGTCATATTGCCGAAATTACCGGCTGCAACGTGATTAATGCTCGCACGTAATTTCATCCGCGTGTAGACACGCTACACCCACGGAGATTAAGATTGATACACGATAAGGGACATCTAGGCAACGGTGATGCAATCAAGCGATTAGCAAAGACATCAAAATAAGCGGTTGTGTGATATCAAGAACGATGCTCTTCTGGAAGCTATACATTATTTAGTGGGAAAATAATAGATTAGGATTATTTATTTATCATGTGTACGATATCATTCATGTACGACATCAAAGTATTTTTTAATCTCCTTATACATTAAGAATTAATTATTTATTAATTAAGACATTGCAGGTTTAAAGTACTTGTCTGTATTGATGTCTATAGAAATAAAATATTTATAATACAAAAACAGACATTTTTTATTCGACATAATTGTGTCCCGTGAATTACTTTAAATGAATTTAATTTAATTATTGCACATGAATGTTTAAATAAAGTAAATTGGGTTTCTCCGTCATTGATTGCTTTTTGTATAAACATTTATTGAATTGGATGTATTGTTATATATTTGAGATAAATCATATTTGTTGGGTAATACTGTTATAACCAAATGAAAATTTTATTCTTAGTTTCAGTTTAACATTTGTCGTTATAACATCACACGGAATTTGTGATAATATTTTAAACAGAATATACCGAATATGAGTTGATATGTATACATCTGCTACTTATTTCGTTCAAGGCGAAATTATATATTATCTTTTCCGCGAAAACATTAAATTCTTATAGCAAACATGACTCTGAATGGCAGTGGAACTCTTCTTTCAAGTTAATTATTAAAAATAATGAAGCCTTGAAGAAGACAGGTGGAAAAGAAATTGTAAGGCAAAGTATTAATTAGTATACTTAGAAGAGTCACACATTTTAAATAATAGAATTGAATTAAAACGTTTGAATTAAATGATAATCAAATAATAATGAGAGTAAGTATTTGAATGTTCGAATAACAGAATATCCGTTTAACCAACATTCACATAACGCAGATGTCAGTGCAAGCAAAATTGAAAAGAATAATAAAATATATTAAAGTAACATGTACTTTGAAAAATAGCTTGTTAAGCTGTCGCGCGTGCTACGTATCATGATATCAGGAATTTCCTGTTTAGTTTTTCCCAGACTCGTTTCGAGACGATCAACCTTCAGTCGAACTTTTCGACAGCGCTCGTTTCTGAGAAGCTTTGCGTGCCTCCTCCAGCGATGCAAATTTATGCTAACCGTGTAAAGCAACGCGAGCAGCTCGGAGGGCGCCCCCGGATAACGATTTAGTAGGTCGTAATTTGCGAGTGACGAAAGTTCAGCCGCTCGTGGGAGAAGCGTACGTGGATGATTATAGGAATCCGAAATTTCTGACGTTGATACCATCTCTTTATACAAACAGTAGAACGCTGAAAGACAGATTTCATTTCTCCAAACAAATTGTTTTATCTACCACTAAATCATTCAACGTCCTCGAAAATGTTTTTCTTACATTTTTGTTGAAATGTCTGTTACAAAATTAAATGTATGTAAATTTACATTATGTAAATTAGTTCCATTAATCATTATTAATTTGTTTTTACGTTAAATAATCAATCGAGAATGTTTTAATGAGAGAAAAAATATATTCCTGTAATGTTTTTAATGAAATGAAAATATGTAATGAAAAGTTTTCCTTCTCCTTGTTTTGAATTCTCCTTATAATGAATACAATTTTTCACTATATCCGCGAATATTAAATAGTGACTATTCTAGTAATTATAAAAACTCGGATTAAAAATCTTCGCAAAGGAATCAGTAATTGTAAGTTTAATACATTTTAGGAAGAATTTCATATTCAAATTTCGTGTATTATATTTCAAAGTATTACCCATAAATTCAATTGTTTCAAAACGTTATGCCCAAATTCCATTATTCCCATTGATGCTACTTTTGTTCTATTATTTCAATGTTGGACACCTATGGTCATAAAGGAAAATGACATTTATATTACTTGCTTCCGTCATAAATCAATATGTTCATTATGTACTAGCCGATACAGTCTGCCGACTAGTGGGAAAACCCAAAAGGTTTCAGGTTGTTTCTACAGTCAACATCCATTTCAAATTGCCTTGCCCTCCTGCACGAAAAATATGGTAGTCCGAAGACAGTACCGTATGAGATAGTAATAAAACTGAAAGGTAACCAGAAACTTTTTCGGAAAATAAAGGTTAAGGTTTATTGCGGTGTTGTAGGAACGCGGTTTTCGTTAATCCGTTCAGAATTATGGGATTGTCCCGGTAGTAGTTGAATATTCCAACTCATAACATGCTGCAAAGCTATTTATTAATACATTCCGATATTTACATATGTTATTTACGTTTTATAGAATAAATTGAAAACCTCTCAGAATAATGTTTATCCAAAATCACACAGATTAACCTAGCATTTGATGAATTATTTTCTAATAATTTCAGTCAAGTAATACTTTTAGTCAGATTTATTATTTAATTATATAAAATAATATTTTTAGTGACATTTATTATTTAATTATAACAAATGTACCAATATACATTTTCCTATATGTGTAGAAGAAAATGTCTGCATATTTGAATAAATAGTTCTAGCTTGTTGTTTTCCTACTACTGAATTTACTAAATATTTCTGCAGTCATTCGTATATACGCTTTAATCAAAATCGGACTGCATGTCAAAATTTTGGTTAAAATTTCACAAAGCAAACGCGCGGCTTTGGTGTAGCTGTTAAGGCTGGTTTCAAAGGAAAGTACAAAGAATTCGGTTGCAGTAGGTCAAGGGGTCGGGATCGTGCACCGTAGCGTGATTTACGTCGGCGAAAAATTTTGACCGTGTCCGCACACCCCGCGTAATGGGAACAAGAAAGCGTAAACAGAAGGTACCACCGGAAGCACGCAGAAAACTTGCAAGGTAGATATACTTTTTTCACTCTAGAAATCAGTTGAAATGAATATACTCCGCATTAATTTGCTGCCTCTGCGACCTATTTTCCCACGGGCACTGCGATACATTCTGGTCGGCGAATGTTTTACGGGATTGCTTAAAAGGGAAACTTGAAAGTGATTCCTTTTCTATACTCGAAACTTTGGAAGATAAAAGGAAATCTGTGAAAGTAATTTATGGCATACAACTTTTACTTCGTAACGTTGGACGCACTATTTAGTAGCTTTTTTTATCTGGACTATTTGTAACCTAGGAAATGCAGCAATTTAATTATTTTACTTGATGTTGAGTTTTACCGAATTTGCAAGCATAAAACAATTTTATTTTGTCGTAATGGTAATGTAAACTAATATTACATTAACTTTCAAATAATTATTTCGATTCATTTTACATAAATAAAACATTGTAACTGATTTTCAAAGAAGAATATTTATTGAATAAGGTTGGAAGCATAATGACAAAGAAATGGTTATATGTTATTTAAATTGAATTCGTGACGATTTACCAAGTAGCTTTGTCTTAATGAACAATTTTTAAATATAACACTTCTTAGGTTTTCCTTTATAATGAATTTTTTGATTTTCTTTCGCACGCTAAAAGCCATTGAATGTAAATAGGAACATGACATTGCGGAGCTGGTTAAAGGCAACAGTTTGTCTATTCTGACAGTAATACGCAAGCCAAAAAGAAAAGTTCGTAAATGCTGAGAAAACAACGTTGGTGGAGGAGGGTAGCAACCCGCTACGAAGTGCAGTGGCGTGTCAAAAGTCGCACGCGAGATTGATGAGGTCCTCCAGTGGCTTTCCAACTGAAAGTCCTACATATTTACCAGCTTTCTTTACTTTTATCACACACAACGAACTGTTCAATATACTTTAAAAATGGATTAACATGCACTTGTATCATTGATATTCCTTTATATTGATATTTCTGATCGTACTTAAAACAAGTAGATACCTCTAAAAATAACTATTTACGTTTTACTCTTATGTTGCTGTGAGTAAGCAACGGTCAAACGATAAAGAAGAACAATGATAAAATTGCAATCGTGAACGATAATTGTTAACTCTGTGATTTTTATTAACGATACAAGTATAGATCAAGTATATGATTTTGCCTGTAGCATTTAATACTCACAGTTTATTCCTCAATTTATAGAAAATAAAATCAAAGAATCTATCCCCCTTTAACGCTAGAACTGCCAAATGTGTCAAATTGACCCATTCCCGATTTCTTCTTTTATAATTATTGAAAAGGCACAGATACTTGTTTGAGAAATTATCCAGGAAACTGAATTAGTAATACCTAAATTGATATATAAGCCAATTGAAATCTTAATAATTACACACTTATGGCTCTCATGAAGGAATTTTAAAAAGTCAGTTTAAGTACTCGGTAATTCTAGTGTTAACCTTTTACAGCCTTATATCAATCTAAAATCAATTTTTCATTCCATAGTTTACACTTTCAACCAATAAACAGACTATTTCTTCTACATAAAATAACGAATTGGAAGATATAATTTAAATAGCTAGACTTAAACATTCCATCACATTTGAAATAAATCCAAGGTAAAGTATCATTGTGAGCAAAATAATATCAAATAACAGAATATCACACCAGTAAACTAAGACAATACAGACTAAAATACAATAGACAATACCTTTCCAATATTGAAACACCGGAAAAAATGAAAATAAAGTTCTAGTCGGGAAAATAGAAACGTACCGGGCCACACTCGTGACGGCTTGATCTCCAAACAAAATGGAAACGTTTACAACGTGTACGTGTTTGTAAATACGCGTGTCAATGAATCGAATCACGTCGAAGGACAAAGAATCGATCGCCGATTGATTCGCAAGCTCCGAAGCAGCGCGCGCGGCGCGCGGGTACGTGACAAGATTAAACGTTTCCGTGGCCGAATGGCAAACACTTGGGCCGGCTGGTGGCTCGTCGGATGCCGGTATATGAAACTAATGAATCAAACGTTGTCGATGAATCGCGAGATCGAGGTTCGGTGCCCGCGGAGTCTCCTTTGATCTGTCGATCGGGCAGCGGCATGCGGGGTTCCCCATAGACGTGACCACGTAACGCGTCAGCCTTCCGCGGAACGTGATTTACAGTCGGCCCGGTAAACGTCACCAGGTTATCCAGAACCGATAAATCGAGCTTAGCGCGTGGTCCCCGGTTGTTGGCGATGCGATTTTCCACATCCTCGTCGCGCCGCTCCACCTACTACTTGAACCGCCACCTCCGGTTCCAGGATTAAATCCGGAAGTGCTTGCCAACTGGTTTGAATATTGGACACGTCGACTTATCTGTCGGCCAAGGAGCGCTCTTTACTCACGGGCGTGTTTAGGTTCGGGAATATCTCCCGTGCCCGGGATCGATGCCGAACAAATTATATCGGGGCACGGCCGCGAAGCGTGCTTCCAATTTTGAGACTGGCTTTCCTCGCCGATAGGATTCCTGGATGAAACGCGGCCGCTGATAGGATATTGTAAATTCGACGTTGTAATCCCGCGTATTGGTGGGAGAATATTCTCAGTTGTTACCGGGAGGAACCTCGATTGTTGCGGCCGTTACATGTTCGAGCGCTATGAACGATGCTGTGAAATTCATTTAATTCATTTCGGGGGTTGCGGTGGAAGAGGGCGATGGAAAGATGGTATAGGGTCCTAGAGACTGAGAGATGTCCAAAGAATTATTTTTACTGGTTTTTGTTTTGGTTAGTGTGAATGGTGAGCGATATAAGCAACAATTAAGCTATTGATACAGTGTTTGGGGTGTTCCTTTTAGTTTTCATGTGCGTGTACTGTATGTGAACCAGAGATCTTTATATTTTTCTTGCATTAGCATTGATGAAGAATATTCGAGTGTTCAGGGTATAATATTTGTAAGTCTATGGAACACTGTTAAATAACTGTATTTAAACATTTGAAGAAATGAAATATTTTTGGAGAGAATGTTATATGAGATATTTTCCTATAATATTAATCCAATTTTGAAGAATTATACTTCATTTTTTTGTACTATTAAGTACTTCATTTATAGCTATAATCTTCGCTTATCTATTACAAAATTACAAAAATAGATTCAATGTTATGTGGTGTTCTTATTATTCGACTTTTTTTATTTTACGTATTTAACGTGTAGGATATTATTGTTACAAAGTATTTAAATGCATGTAGAAATGACTGAATGTAAATTACCCGTACATCTTGTTCGAACAAAGTGCTAAGAAAAGCTGTATAACCGCAAATGACACACTGGTCTGAGACCACAAGTGAAACATCCGTGTATAACACTATTCCCTGGGGGGTGTCCTTTGTTCGCTGAACCGCAAATGAAACCAATTCCTTCAAAATTGCGATTGAAACGGCCCCCAATCCTGTGGTAATTTCATTAGGATAATATAACGCGATATGTGTAGTTTTGTAATATATCGTAATTATTTATTATTTCATAGAACAAAAGTGTGTACTTTGTAAAGAAATCTATGATTTTGTAAATAACTGAGTAATAAAACATGTAAAAAATAATAAAATATATTTACAAGTGTATTGAATTAAATGAAAGTATTTCCGAAAGTAATTTCCAAAATTTCTCAACTTTTAGACTTTGCTTTTACTAAAAAGTAACTCGAAGAATATAATCAACGGTTTCGATCGTCAGCAACAGTAAATGCACGTGATAATATTTAATCCAAATATTGCGACTCGCGCTAGGGTTCCTTAAGCGGCCGGCACCCACGTGGAAAGTGTTTCGCGAAACACGCGTACTTACGTCGCATTTTTCCAGCATGGAAAATTAGTAGCACCGGAGAAAAGCTTCTAACTCGGAGGTGAAAATAAATCCTTCCCCTATCTCCGGGAATAAATGCGCGTCATGTACCTGAAGAACCTCAAGTGCGGTAAAAAGATGCGAACGATGCGCCAAGCACGAGCTTTGGATATTCATTGCGCTCGACTTATTCAGTTTCTATTTTTATGTAATACTCGCGCCCGCAGTAACATCCGGGGCAAGGAAACGGGAACATAAATGTTTCTTCCCTTATCCTTATCAAACATTTACGTGTACACGGTATACACATCAGCGTGATACATTACTACTGTAACAGACAAACACGCACAGTACCTTTTTATTCTTCTAGTAAAATCTTCTACTTTTATTACGAATGCTTTACAATTTCCTGTTTAATAGAGTTGAATATATCACCACTGTATTACTATGTACAATAAATATCACTCATTTGTAAACATTTATTATTTTACCGAACTGATATGTTTATATTAATATAATATTTCATATTATACTTTTATGTAATGAAATCTCTAATTAATCTGTTCATAAAGCGATACAATTCTTGAAAATGAATGTAACGATATATTTTGAATATATGTAAATAATTATGCATACCATAACGTATTTGCATAATTTGAATAAGGAATGCTTAGTACCCCAAAAGTATGTATCTTAATAAAAAGTAGAATCTATAAAATTAGAATAAAGAAACTTTACTTGTGCTGTATACTTCATTATTTCTTGATTTAATAACAATGTAATGTATCTGTGTCATATATTTATAAGTAACTTCGCTTTTATGTCGGAAAGGTACAAGTGTACTCATGTTTCACCAATTAAAGAAGCTTCCTGTGAAAACTGGCTTGAAACGTGGGGAGGAATTGACCTCTGCGTATCGTCAGCTTTCCAACAGGCTTTCTTGATCCTGATACATTACAGCTAGTACAAAAGGCAACCCTTGTTCGCTGGCCTGTTCTCTGGGTTTTGTAACCAGACCCACACACGATGCCCACCACTTTTGTGGAGAACACCAGAATCAGTGATCTGTTTCTTCCTTGAAAACTGACAGGAATGAAATTCTTGCTGTTCTTTTTTTGGCGTGTATAGATAATGGTTGTTTCTAAAGCCTCAATGAAAAGAAAAATACATGGTGAAACTCTCATTCTTTTTATCTTTTGATATTTTGACGTTAGTTATGTAGTTTCTGGCAAAGTTAAATTACTTTGATGTTAATTGCGAATACATTAAATATTATTTTGTATGACCATACTTAATCTGATTTTTGTTCTTATTAGTCCACGTAGAATATATTTTATACGAAGCTTCTATTAAGCACAAGATATAATTTTCATTATGACATTTTTTAATTTAATTTAATCTTATTTATTTATTTTATTTACTTTTTTTCTATTAAAATACTTCATTTCAATATATTCGTAAACATCAACATAAGAAGACACTATAGTAAAATTGTTGTTTTAGCTATGAATTTTTGCTTCGATTGGTGACAATTTGAATTTTCCAGATTGAAGATGGTAATTTCCGAACAATATTTATTCATTTAAATGCTTCAGTTTTTCAAATATATCTCAACTATACATACTGCCGAAGACTCTTCAAATGAATTGATATCGAAAAATACCGTTAAAAGCTGGAAAAACTCAATATTGAATGTGAAACTAAATAAAAAGCTAATTAACGTAAAAAAAACGGTTCACCAATTTCACTTGACCCCATCATATTTATACATCGACCACGTGAAAGTGTTTTATTCGGCAATCTGATTTTGACGAGATTTCATTTCGCTCACACTATGAACGCAATATAATCCCTTAACTGGTTGTAGATGAGTCGCTGTCTCTCTTGACGCGACAAATTATCTGCAAATATTCTGGTGATAAGTGCTTCAGCCACTTAGTAACGGGAATCAAAATATCCTGAATCAGTAATTCGCGACACTTGGAACGTTTTCAATTTCGGAAAATTTGTGAGTCACGCTTTCCGCGGTAATTGCAAATTCTTTTTCGAGAATGTAATTGATGGGTCGTTAAACGAGACAGTTTAATTTATTTCCGAAAGTCACGCAGTAATTACCTTATAAATATAATCCTCTTTAACATTTATTTTGAATATGTGAAAAGTAATATCTTCATAAATTTTATTTAATATGTAGACTAATAATTTGTATTTATACTACGTTTCTATTAAAATGCATAAAATATTTATAATACTAATATTAATATTAAGTAATAAAGTCGTTACTATACTTAGCAGATGCTGGAGTATAAATCATGTAAATCAGAAATACGAACTTAATTTCGATCAGTGATATATTAATAATAAAATTACAATTAGTAATATAATTTTGTGTACATCCGCCAACTATGAAATATTTCAAAAATGAGAGATTTAAACGGATTGTATCTATTCAATTATTTATATATTTGTTATGTCTTATACAATAAGGATTGCGAATAAGAAAAATCGTTCTCAAATATTCGGGAACGTTCATTCCACAACATTCCTAAACACGTCGAGGAAACGTAAAGTTATGTGCGAATTCGATACGTAAAAGGACGTATGTCGTCGCGTTTCAGTAAATACAGTTTACCTCTCTCGGGGGTCACACATTTTCCACCATTTTCACTGGCTTTTCCCTCCCACGCCTCTTGTCGCGCGGAGGACACGACACAATCCGACAAACAAACATATTTCAGACAACTTCACGCGCTAGACGGAACTGCGGTTTAAAGGGAAGAGAAACAGAAGACGATTATACAATACGAAAAATGCGAGGGGCATGCAGATTCCCTTTTCTGTAGAAATTGAATTCCCGAAGGACTTCAGTTGTTTCAAAGATCAAATCAAGCTGTAACTACTAATGTTTTCAGTCCTATTAAGTATCTGAAATTTGTTTCATACGTAGAACTCGTATATGAATTTAATAAATATAATATGTTCGAATTTGAACCTGTCTTCAATTATTTTTACATATCTTTTCATTAATTTTATGGTTAAACATTTTTATACATCATCTGACATTCGTTTCTTTTTAAATCATTCTTTTCTCACTGCATGCATTTAACACAAATATCGTTACATTCTTTACATTTCTTTTGTAGTATTTTACATTTGTTATCGAAGTGAAAAGACAAAATTTATACAAGTTACTTGTAACATTTATCTTTTATTTTAGAGACAGAAGATACTTTTAGCGACAGCAATTGAAGAGAACTTGCATTTACGTCGGGTAGAACTTGCCATAAATTGATCGTATCACACTCTTCCTGTCTTTTCCTTCCAATGTCGTTCTCTGTCTATCTACGTAGTGAAACATCTCCTCTAGGGAGCCGCGTCAAGATTTTCTTGAAGGTGGTACGTGTAATGTGTCTTACCCCACTCACCAGAGCTACCGTTGCGTCGTATTTCACGGATCCTCTTGAAACGATGTCTTAAATAGTGATATACCCTTCTCGCGCGGCGATGCTTGCCAATTCGATTTTTAGACTGTTTGGAATCCATTCAAATCAAAATATTGCCTATATCCGAAAACTGAAATAGCTTATTATGATGAATATTTATAGAGTAAATTTGATTTGTTTCTTATTGAACTGGTTATACAATTTATTCAGAATGATCTTCAATAATATTGAAAATAATTAACTTCACATCAAGACTGCATATATTGAAATAGTGAAATTTAGAAGAAAAATACTTTCAGTGACTAAAAAGTCTTATAAAATGTTTGCTTTGCAAAAATGTAAATATCTCTGTGTCAAATTTTTTTACCATATCAGCAAAGATTATTTTTTTAATTAAATTACATGGAAATTATTCTTCTTGTAAATGCAAAAATTTCACCTTTTGACACCTGTGAATGAATGTGTGGAAATTAAACTCGAAATTAGGAGTACTTGGTAAATTATATTTTATTTCTTAGTAATTAAGTAGCTAAACAGTTTGTATCGGGGTTCGTAGTCTCCCCGTATCGTGCAGGCGATTAGATATCACGATCGATTATTGGCAAGCACGTGCTACTAAGTCTCCTCGTGGGTAATTCCCACCAACTAAAATTTTATGCGGGTGGGGCAATCGAGTAATCTAGATTAAACAAAAATTATAGTGACAAACGACCCGAAACGTTTTATCGAGCTGATAACGATGTATTCGTCAGTTTACAATAGAAGTGCATCCCAACGATTATAGATTTTTAATTCATTGAACGCCGCACGATTTCATATAGCAAAATGGAAAAAATCAAATGTCAAATCATTTGATTGAATTGCATTGTTATTACTGCACGTTCATCTAGTTGAATGTCACTGTATTATGTAGCATTAATTATGATATAGAAATGTTTCCAAATAATTATCGTTTAATTGAGTGAACTATAATAATTCGATTCGATTGGGGATCACCGGTAAGCCCTATGGCATTCAATGTGTTAATAAGTGATATCTATCAGATATCCTCTATAAATGAAAGGAAGTTGAAGAAAGAATTCTTTATGACCGTAAAAATTGATTTTTACGTGTTTCTTTCGGAAGATTGGCTTTATCTGTTCAATAAGAAGTACACACAAACTCATAAAGACTTGGATTAATTTTTTGTCGCAACTTGTTTAACGGATGACATTAACCCATTTCCCTGGCGTCGTTATCCTTTCCAGTCCCACGTATCTTTTGAATATAATTCGATAACGATGATATTAGCAGCGATATTTCCGAAAAAGTCACAAAGGCTGTGGTTACCATTCGTGGTTATTGCGTACACAATCGCGCTTTTGTCGTACAATTGCCACTTGTGCATAATTGGCCCTTGCGTTATCGATTCTTCACATACTCCGTGAGAAGTATATAGGAGTACTCACCGGGAGGAAGGCACCTACGTAAAGGTACATAGGGCAGTGTCGGAATTCTTTTCATCGAAGTGGAGTTTATACATCCAGTTTACGTTTTACGGCGATGCTAGAGAATCTTACAAGAATGCCCCAGCAATGTTCGTTCTTTGAAAAGTTTTCTGCTCTGACTTTTTACTTAGTCGCGCGAGTTCCTGTTTTCTTCAGTTTTTAGGAATCAATTGTTAAATATCTTTTACCATTCTCATATGAAGATAACTTTGCTACATAATTATTACACAACTTATCATTTAATGCTATTAATGAGTCTCGGATTTTACTTAATAAAATTCACATATTTGAATTGAAAATATGGTATAAAGGGAATCGTTATTAAAAGTATATACTGGCACAATAATATAGCCATTGTACTAAGTTTATTGTTTTATTTCATTTTTTTTTTTATTGAATAATTTAGGTGACATGCATCTTTTGAGGTTATTAGTGGCCACAATAGATTTATTTAGTGATACAGTCTATAGGAGGTGATATAATCCAATGTCCTTCATGAATTCTATAGCTTTTTTACTTGAATCTTTTTTTTATAGCATAGTCAATGAATTTGTTTTATTTCTGTTTGATTAAGAAGATATCATTTTGATAATTACTGTTCAATGAATAATTTGCTTATACAAAATCTTGGTTTCAGTGAATTCATAGGAAAAATAAATTTCAAACTACTTAAAAGGCATAGAACAACGTTTGTATATATTTAACACAACATGAAATATAATTTTACTTTATAACTGTAAAAATAAAATAATGTAGACAATCAAATTAGCTCTTATGTAAATGAAAGGATTCCTGCCAGCACATTGTACTCGTTAAAGATTGATTGACTACAGCCAATTCGACAGACAAATATAATCAGAATCGGAACGACAAATGACGTTTTCTAAGCAATCGAGAGGATTCTTTGTGTTTATTTTCCGACCAATGCCATACGCGGCGCCGCGATGCCCTATATTGTCACTCGCTGTTCCTTCCGTTCTACTTTTTCCGGAAATGCAGATTTGCATGTCGCGGAAAAACGCGTCCGGCGCGATTCCTTGTTGCGAACTGGGGATGTCGATTTTATACGTAAAAAATAGTTGGTACTTCGTAGATTTAATCACGCATCTCCAAAAATGTTAAAAATCTCTTACACTAAATGCTTTTACTGAAACGTTGGGGGCTGGATAATGTCAAATTATTTCTTATAGAAAGTTATTAACGCTTATATGAACTCTAATCTAACACTATCTTTGAATTATCAATTTACAAAGATATACCACACGAAATATGAACACTGATAACCGCTATAAACCAGTGGTAATTACCAAGGTCCTATGAACTACTTTATGATTATATTACGTGCTCCCATTATTAAAGTGTATAATATTATGAAACATGTTTATTAGGTGTTTATGAATAAATTATACAAGTATGTATGTACGTGAAAGTAAACCTTTTATTTCACTAAGCTTTATAAATACTTACATAAAGAAAACTTGTGGAAATATAACAGAGTACTTCATTGATAACTTTTGTTAAGAAATCCTATTTGCTTCCAATATTAGAAAATAAAAGTAGAATTCTTAATTAAATATTTACAGTATTTTTTAAACACTCTTAATTAAAGTAATTTCTTGTTCTAATAGAACAAATTGTTCATCAATTTTAAAACAGATTTAACTCCACTATTGTACACAATACATATTTAAATTACCATTTCCTCAGATTAAGAGAACTACATTGCTCAACAATATAAGATCATAAAATTAATTATTCTTTGTGATTTATTAATCCAAAATCTACATTCGTTTCCGAAAGATTTCAAACCTCACCGTATGAAATTCCGCTCAAGAGATCAGATTTTCATTTAATCGCTGTGTCTACGAACACATCAAAGTAGTGAAGCATTATAAAACTCTGCAGTCTAATGATGATTCATTTCTATTCATTTGCCTACGAAATTCTCAGATTCATGTATTCAAGAAGATGGTAAACAGCCATTCACCGCCAATAGGAGGCGAATGATTTTATTTTTTCCGCGGTTTTCCTTTACCACTTCCGTAGTAATGGCGCAGCGCAACAACGGTTGACCCGTACCGCGTTTTATTTCCATTTCCGGTCTCTGCACTAAACTGTGGAGAATTACGGTCCCCCGCTTTAGCGGTCCCGGCGCTTTATTTGGATTATTTCCATATTACGTGCCGTACCTGGCGGACGGTGTGCTCGAAATACGGTGCGCCTCGTAACGATTATCGACGCCGCTGAAAAAAATGGCCGATGTCAGCCAAAACTGTAAATGCAGAGTGCGCTGCTGTTGCGATCCTATCACTCGCAATATAGATAATATCGAACAGAATCGAATAGAAATTCAAGTAACCGCCATCGAACGACGTAGATTTTACAAAATCATTAACCTGATCGAGACATTAATTCCCTCCAGATTTTATCTTTCGCGTTCGAGTTCCATCTTTTCGATCTACTGAAAATTTCTTGCCGTACGAACTTCATGCTGCTTCTAATGAACTCTTATTATGTTCAATGAAACTCGCATACGAACATTCCTGCGGTAGATATCGGAAGTTTCGTTGGAAGTTGTAGTTCCTGTGAAGGTTCCTATTTATTGTATTCAGTCTAAAATCTGAACTGCAAGTCTAGTTTAACATAAAACATATCGGCAATTTGATATACATCTATTCCTATCATAGCTGGTCAAATAACTGGTCATAAAAACAAGATAAACAAATTAAATGATATATTTTTCTTAGTGAAAACAGAAACAAAAGGAAAGACAATTGAAAGACTGATTAATCGGATAATATAAGAATTGATATAAAGTTAAATGGGCAGAAGGAATTACAGAATTTTTAATCAAATTTTAAAATTGGTCATTTGATCGGTCGTGGTGCATTTAGTGTTAAGAAAACTAACAAGCAACTGAACAGTTGTGTAGATGTAATTATTATATGTGAAGTAAACTAATAATATTATATAGATAAGGTAAATGAATATTTTTTTTTAAAGGTTTGTTTTGTAAAAGTAAGTGAATAATATTCAGTTATCATTAAAATTTAGTCAATCTTCCAAAACGCTGTTAGTAGATTGATTACGTAGCTTCCGAAACTGTCATCACCATTAAAGTTGTACCGTGACTGGATGCTAACTTCTTTTTCTTTCGCGCGCTTTTCTGCAACCATTGATCGATTTCCGTAGGAGAAAACTCTTCTTACACGATACAGGCCGTGTTAACGAAAAATAGATTTCCGATACGACGGGGCTAAGTTTCTTCTCGTGGATTCTTTGTTTCCGATAGCGTTGAAGGGAAAAAAGAACACAGGACAAGTTCCGGGAACTTTCAAAATTCAAATAATAAGAACCAGTAAAATTCATGGGCGTAGTTAATGGTACATTGGTGGACGTTATAACTGTTTAACCAGAATTGGAGACATTTTAAATAATACACAGATCGAATATGTATATAGTTTTCATAATTAGTAAATCGTAAATGAAAATTAAATGTTAATACCGAACTAATGGTGTATATTTAATGATTGCCTGCCAGGTTAAAGATGAAATAAAAGTTTTATTCCGAATATATTGAAATGTTCGAATCATAAATTAGCAGATCGGTAATTATAGCGTATAAAAATATACGAAGAGTACATTAAAAATTAATATTATTGTATTTTATTTTACTAAATATATATTACTTACAAGCTTATAAAGAAAGAATAATATATGATTTGATTTTGTGTCTATAAATTTCTTTACGAAAATATCAACTACCATAATATTCTACAGTGTGATTAAGGGGGGAAATACCTTTAGAACCTTAAAAAATCGCAATATTTTTTTTTTCTATAGAATGTTAGTATAACATCTTAAGAGTATGGTGCCAAAGTTTTAAAGCGAAATTCGGAGCCCTTCTGATGCTATCGGGACTCATAGGCGGTAGCCCACCGCAGGTATGTATATATTCACACGCTAGAAGCGGAGGAGCCGCCTTTCATAATTCCCTCCTTTCAATCATTGTAAACATGTTACTTTACGTTGTTTGCGTTATACAAGAAAAATTATCATACAGCCGGCTTCGAAATATTAAAAAACAAAAAACCTCGGTGGAAAAGGCAAGCTGACTGATGCGCTTATCAGGAAACTCACCGCATACTATGGCTTAGCCATACGAAGAAATATTCATAGTGTGGAAAATATGAAGAAAGCTATAATGGCCTCGTATTATCACTTATGCTCCACCAATGAAAATCCAAGGCACGAATACTGCCCGGTAGGAAATGACAGCTGGTGCAAGTGGCAGAAAGCTCTAGTTACAGGAGCAAATTTGGACCTTATAAAACATCCTGCACCACTGCACCCAGACGTGCAGAAGCACATCCTACCAATTTACGAAGATTTATCTGAAAAGAATCTACTTGAGAGGTGCCTGGGCGGACATACTCAAAACAATAACGAGAGTTTCAACTCAACTGTTTGGCGGTTCGCTCCAAAGCACCTGCATTCAGGAATAAAAATTATTGAAATTGCAGCATATTTGGCAGCTGGCTTATTTAACGAAGGATATGCTTCAGTTTTAAGAACTATGAGTGCTTTGAATACTGTAATTGAAAATTAAGCAAAAACATACGCCGACAAAATCGACGAACAGAGAGTAATTCGACAGGAACGACGCACCTCATTAACTACCAACGAGGATCGAAAAGCAAGAAGAGAACAACGTATGGAGGAAAATCAGCTCTATGAGGAAACAGAAAGAATATTGTATGGCGCAGGAATCGCAGACTAGCTGCTAAGTCATTGAAATTATTGAGTTATCACTTATCGAAACTTTGAACGTGTTTATCTCAAAACTACATTTTCGAAATCGGTGGAACCAATAACTCAAAAACTACTCAATCAATCTTGCTGAAATTTTGCACACATATCTATAACAATATTGTCTTCTATATGAATCTAAAGATATGAAATAAATTGTAAATAAAAGTACCTTTTTGGTGTAAAATATAGCGAAAATTTCATGTAAAATTCGAAGTTTCTGTTTAAAAGCGTGCCATTTTTTCTCCGCCATTTTTAAATATTTTGAAAAACAAAAATGCGTTGTAATAGAGAAAGAATATAATAAATGATAACCAAAGTTTCAAAAATGTAAAACAATCCTTTTCTTTACAAAAAAATTCATACAGATAAGCTCGATTTTATCCGTCTAAAGGTATTTCCCCCCTTAACGGATACAAGAAAATTTCTAGTGAGAAACAAATGGGTGTAACCATAAGTTCTACTGAAAATCGATTAATGTGGTAACGCCGACGAATGTAAAATTCAAAAACAAATACGAAATTTTAATCCTACAACATGCTCGAGCGTAATTCATAATTTTCAAAATGTTTACTCTCGGTATTTACCAAAAATGTGTAAACCGTCATTCTGTGTCCAGTAACTTGTTGAACCCCTGCGGTTTGATGGATGGTCTCTGAACAAGAGCACGATGGATGAGCAAATATAATCCAAGTTCAAAGATCATGTTTCAGTATTACAATTACATTGCTCGCGAAACGCAGTGGACTTAAGAAATTATGCAACGACCACACTGGTTGATTGATGATGGAAGGATCGCGATTTCTTCGACATGTTGATTCGGAAGCCGCGTAGCCTCGCGGGAATCGTACGAACGCATGAAAACCGTTGCATTCACGTAGGAACAATTTATCTTGTTTTCTGAGTCTTTCGGCCCGACTATTATCAATAATAAATTGTTTTCTTAACTTCATCCGCGGTAGTCACGGCCTTCGAATCGTGATTGCCCTCTCCGATCGCATCTATCACCTTTATCATTTATTGATAAATCCCCGATGCACTCTTGCTTCACGCTAAAAAGCGATATCGGCGTGGAAGATTAATGATTTTCGGTTGGCGGTGTTTTTCGCGTGGCTAGATCGTGTAACAGAACCACTTATAATCTGGAAATCTCAAAAGCGGACGGTGAAGCATGTGCAAACGCAATGCGAGTTTCATAAGGAGCTACACAGATCCAAGAGATGCAAGGAAACGCATAAAATTAAGATCTTACCTGTATAATTCTTGCGACAAGAAATTGTGAAATATTTTTAAAATTGTGAAATGTTTTTGAAATTGTGAAATATTTTTGAAACGGTGAAATATTTTTGCAAGTATATAATTTTTAAGAACATTTACATAAGCAGACATTCTATAATTTGTCAGATTTACGATATCAGCCCTAATAAACGTGTTGAGGTTTTTGCGCACAGTATCTACTGCGACAGAGTTATCTTCCCAATTTTCCCTGAAAACAAAGCTAAACAAATACTTTCAATTTTTAACTAAAAAAAAGACTAAATGATAAAGTGCGGTTTCCGAGAAGAATTCATTACTTTTCTATTAATTAAGCGACAGAGACGAAAACTGAGAAGATTAGACAAATTTCATCAGAAACCCTCATTTCTACTTCGAACCCGATTAACGTCGATTTGAAAAGCATAGTTCAAAGAAAATCGAATTAAAGTATCGAATATAATTCAAATACTAATTCCAAAGTAATCGGATTAATATTAATGAACAACTTAAAAGCAGCGACGGTAAAGAAGGCAGCCGCTTTCATCGGACACTGTTTGAAAATGTTTCGGTTAATTCTATTTCACGAGACGCGAGAGGATCTTTCTTTCGGTGGTTTCGAAATGCTGGTTGTCCCGTGGATTTATTAGAGGAGCAAAGCGGTCCGGTGTATCCGGGCCAGTGTGTTTTCGTGCTTTCCCTTTCTCCCTCTCTCTATCCGTCTATCCGTCTCTCTGTCATGCGAACCGCGATAATTACTCGCGCTAAGCTTCCGCGTCCCGAGCTTTGTTTTCGTAGCGCGTTAAAAGAACGAAAAGGAAATGTGATTTTAAGAGCGCGAACTTTTCTGCCGGCCCGTCCGTTGTGCTTCTTTCCCTTCGCAGGGGGTGTTCCCGGCACAGCATTTCCTCGTTCCACGGTGTTGACCCATTTATTCGCTCCTCTCCCTTCAACCGCTCTGGCACACGGTATAAACTAACCAAGGTGCTGAAAGTACGGCCGACGCGCGGAGCGAACCTTCCCTTTATTTATGGCGTTCTCAGAATTTCTCCCGGACTTTAACGGCACCGTCACCTGTCTAATTTATGAAAAATTCCCAGGCTCGAATTTACGGAGCGTAAAAGCGTGGATCCCGTTCTGCTGGCGCGCTACACCGCAGAGATCCCCTTGGATATCGGACAGTTGGTATTCCTCAGTGAGGATTGTTTTGAGAAGTCAATCGTTCGCACGTCTTCAGCGATCGCGACCTCTTACCTCGGGATATTCTCGGTGCCCCGATGCTAATCGCTTTGAAGTCGCTGCGTCAGCTGTTCGCGAATGCATCCCGATTTGAAAACTTTCAACACGTTCGGTAGTACGCGTTGAAGGTGTAAGAAGTTTCTACTTGGGATTTTTTAAGTGAATACTTGGTTCTGTGTGTGTGAAGAATAAAATATTCGTTAGAAACAGTATTTATTGAATTTTCAGTTTAGATTTAAAAAGTAACCTATTTTATTGCGCATTACGCGTATAGTTTACGAAATAAGATTGATTATTGTAATGTGTCTTTGAAATAATATTTATAATTGATACTTTAGTAGAGTATTTTGATAATGTTATTTTGAAATATTTGCGAAATATTTATAATGTTATTTTGAAATATTTGCGAAATATTTATAATGTTATTTTGAAATATTTGCGTGAAATTTTGCTAAATAAGGTAAAACTTATAATGATATAAATCATTATACGCAAAATGTTGTATTTCTAATTTCTTGCATCATACGTGTATTTTAGAAAATTTATAACAGTTTTCTAATACCAACTTAATATTTCTTTCTAAAAATTTTTTCTAATAACCACTTAATCCTTTACTTTATTGTATAGATTAACGATATTATCGAGTCCTTTTAACTTTCATATGGAAGATCACAGACTTTCAGCGGCACATAATTCTCACTCAAAACATTTATGGAATGGTGTCTTTCAGTAGCTTGAGGTGAAACAGTCCTAGATTTTTTCAATTCTGTCACCGGCTTTGAAATCATCGCGTCAGGGTATCTTGGGAAGAGGGAATGATCGTGGCGCCGATGACGCGCTTCGATTTAACGCTCCGCGAAATAGATGGGGCACATTTTTTCGTCGGCCCGCAAGAGCTGCAACTTCAGCGTCGCCGGCGTGTTCGTTGGTAACGATGATTTACGTGTCTCGTTTGTTTTTTGTAATTGACACACCGAGCCAGATGGCGAGCTCGAACGGCAGTTCTACAAACGAGGAGATTTTCCGAGTAATCGACGGGTATACACAGCGATCGGGAGTTCTGACTCGCGAGCAAAAAAAAGCAACAGGGATGAGACGCAAGGATTGCTGGACCGGTGAAAGACGAAAAAAAAGATCGGACGCATGGTTCGATGTTATTAAAACGAGGTGTTTTCGAACGAATTCGAGCGATTACCGGACGATTTCGTGGCAAAGTTGCGACGAATAATCTGCTTAACGTGCTTTATGCGTCGAGATAAATAGTAACCGAATGCAGAGTAAACTCGCGATGAAATTTACGGTTATTGCCATATGTATCAAGCGTTGCGGGTAAATGTATGAAATTTCCGCGATCCGCATCGCGAACTTCAGACTGCTTTCCATTAATAACAGCACTTTATTGTTCAATTGAAACACTGTTCCACGTGTTTATTTCGCAATTTCAGCGAAATTATTAATCGCGGTAATAGAATGCGGCTGATTATAATCCTATTTCGTTACCGATTGTCTACGCGCGGTTTATGTACAATATAATATAATCCATAATTCTATATCGAGTATTTGGGAGTATATTCCGTCAAAGATCGTGTGACCCTTCCCGTAAAATGTTTTATGAAAATGGGATAATAGAAAATATGAAACGATGCACGTTTCATTGAAATATGTTTCGGTGGACAGGTGAGGGTAGCTGAGCACGCTGTTTTCTATGATAGAAAGTTTTAGGTAGTAACGAGACTTTTATAGAAAACTGAGAACACTGAAATACGTACCCACGTCACATGGAACATTAAATCGGCTTTAATCCTTTCGCAGTGTCCGCGCACGGTCTCTCTGCTGGCGAAATATCCTCCCATCGAATCAATATTTACCACTAGAAGCTATAGGATAGCCTGTTTGGAGCATATGAATCGAGCAAATTGATTCGTCAATGTATTAAAAAATCGAACGTGTGACTTGGTATTAAACCATCATATGCTATCCAATAAAATCTCTTTCAATAATGGAAATCATTTCTATGTGTAACGTATAAATAAAAATTCTTCAAAAATATTGTAAAAATTAACATTCTTACTACAGAATTTTAAAGTAAAAGTGTGAATGATGTTAAACCATTTTCACGCTGAATGTTGAGAAACAAGTTTAAATGTATGCGTTGAACAGAACAAAGTAAGTAATACTTTAGAGATGTAAAATGTATATCGCGAATTTCTTGTAACAACTTGAAATCTGGAAAAACCTTAAAATCTTAAAATATGAAACCTGGACGCATGTAGTGTGACATTCACTCGTCTGGAATATTATTTTACTTTTCCTAATATTTCATATACACATTTCATATTTCACTTTTTCGTAATTCGGACTGAATGCTGCTATGTATTTAAAAATGGAATCTGTATGAGACACATGAAATGTGGTCTATAAAAGTGATAATTAAAATCATTTCATTCTTAAATATGTCGTATGTATAAGTTTATTATTGCACTTATATTTATGTTAAATTAGTTATTTTATCTAATAATGCACTTTAAAGGTGTCGCTAGTTCTAAAGGACTTTAAATCTTTGAAGTTAACATTTAAGTATGGAAATCAATTTTACCTTTAAATATGACGTGACTTTAACCTTTAAATATGGAAGTATGGAAGTATGAAAATTACTAATTAATGTTAAGTATTCTCATTTGTAGCGACTAATACAAACATTTATCGTATTTATGTGTTTTCACTTATTTGAATATGTCTACATAGCACGAGTATTAACTATATAATGAAAATTTCATTGGTTTCAAAATTCACGATATTTTATATATAGATCTGTGAGACTGCACGTCCGTACTTAAACGTTAAATCTTGATTCCTTCAAAATTCTAAGCCTGAGCAGTCACCGTCTCGAAAACAAGTAATGCGCATGTCTGACAATATTTAAAGCAAGTACCGTATCGGGATGCGGGGTAACTCCATAAATAAACTGCAGTTTGCGTTCAGTGTCAAATCACAATGCACGTTTTTAGCTCAGCAGATAAATAAAATTACCATATCTCAAGCAGATGGCTCTTTGGGTATTTTTGGACAGTTCTTACTGAGGGTGCTTAAATATCGGCGCACATGGCCGTGCCTACTTGGCTACAGGAAAAAAATTGCTTCCAGTTTGAACTTTGAACCACAGGTATTACTTTTTACTTTCGTTTAATATTATAGATGATTTTCAATGTCGTTGTATTACACAACATATAACATAATATATGTACCGTTACATAACGGTTAACTGAATTTCTTGATTTCTTAAAAAGTTGTTTCAAATAGAACTTTTATTGAAACCAGAGAAAGGCAATAAGAAAAAATATGCAATGCTGGCACATTTTAGGGCCTCCTAAAAAGGCAAGTGATTCCATAAGAATACTCTGATTCGTTAATAACGATTAAGAATAAAAGAAACTTGAATAAAATTATTTAGAATAGTCCATAAAAATGGATTTTACATTAAAAAGAATATGTGAGAAGATGAATAAATATTTAACATTTTATTATTTAATTATAAGTAAATATATACTAATAATATTAATTAAATAATTATTAATAATTAATAACTAATTACTTTGATAAATTCTTGATACTCTGAACTGTCCACTCATCAACTTTTCCATACATGTATAATTTTAAAAAGAATTATATACCTGAAAATAAAGAAAAGTTCAATATCTACATAATCATTAGTTTAATGATCTATATTTATTGATAAGGCTTTTCTAGTTCCTTTAACGATCTATGTTAGTCATTAAATTACTTAGAGCTTAAAAATATATTACTAACTATATTCTTCATATTTCTCTACTCTCTTCGTAATAACAATCATGATTTATCGGCTTCACAAACTTCCCCTTGGTCAATTGAAATAATTAAACGAACTTTTTACAGAGTTGAACATTTTAAGAATGAATGGAAGAAAGTTTCTACGATGAATCGTTAGGTCGTAAAAAGGACGGGGCTTTAACAAGGAAGGTTGGCTTCTTTGCTCTGTTAAAACAACTCAGATGATCGGAAGTGATCTGCGGCCATATTACATTTGAAATCTCGTTTCAGCGCGGGTTATACATAGATGGGAAACTTTAAAAGATTAGAATGCAATTTGCGGTAGACACAGAATATAGGAAAATGAATGCTGCATTGTAGTTTGTGGATACATTTTCTTTTAATACCTATTTTTCATTTACGGTGAATTACTTTCGTTTGAAAATTTTCACCGAAATTGGAGCTACAAAGCAGCGCATATCATATCGGAATTTAATAGTTTCCTTCTTCGTCTTTTAATTACCGGTAGACACATTTCTCCCTTAATTACCAATTTTGAAACCAAACAGTTTATAATTATTGTTTCATTTAATCAACAGATGTCACTTCACATAAATATCAATTCAATAGTAAATTCTATAATCAATGTCACATATTTTTGTAATTAAAAAAAATTAAATGACGTAATTACTAATAATTAGCAGACGAAGTCATTCAACATAGGAAGAGGAAATTACTTAGAAGTAAAATTAACGTGAACAAACGTTGTTGTTATTATTATTACTATTTAACCCGTATTACAATAATTCAGTGTGAACATTAATAGCGTATAATTCATATACTATTGCTTATATTGCAATAGACAATATTTTCATTTATTTATAAAAGCACTTCTGAAGAAAAACTAAATGCAATGGGTGCAGTGCTCATTAAACGAAATAATTACTTATCGAACATTCTTACTCTAAAAGAAGTGTATGCTCTGTCAGCATAATCTCATTTAATTTTGTTTGCGACTGACAACCACTTACCCTAGAAAGAATGAAATTCTTTAGAGGTACGATTCTGTAACAAAGTGGAATTAATTATGCCACTTCCTTTCTCATTCTACGTTATAACGTGAAAACTCCGACCGTATTTCATGAAACATTTTGTACTTTCCTCAGAACATTCCTATGCTGTCGAGGGGCACATAAATTTCATTTTCATCTCCGATATGAGCGTCAGAAAAACCACAAGAATCCGCGAGCGAGCGTTGCATAATCGTTTCATATCCAATTTCCCAGGCGCAGTCGATTTGGAAATCAATGGGAAAACATAAATTTCTGGCAGTATATTCCGTTAAACGTTTACTGCTTTGTGGTAAAGATTGACAATTCGGCTGGCCGTTTTATGTGTTTCTTGAATTTTAATGCCAAGCAACCGTGTCTGCGCAAACGCTTCGTCCTGTGGCGGCGTTAAGCTTTACGACGTTAAACCTCGTAAGGAGTTACGATCGTGTATTATGTAGACGTCAGTAACCTGTGTAAATTCCATCATACAAAGTGACACTTTGACAAATTGTTACGCATCATTCCATTCATTCTGGAATTTATTAGGATATCGAGAAACAATTGGACGTCGTCATTTATGTATTTGTGGTGTCATAATTTATTATGTTATATACAATATATTTCCAGGTATTTCATATAATTAATAATATGTGTAAGAAATTCAATTTGTATTTTCATATTTTCACTGCATGAAGTGCTGTTCTGTATCAAAATATTATGCACATGAATTTATTTCAATAAATCAATGAAGTATAATGTTTGTGGATTGATATTTTTATAAAGAATATAATTGTACAAAACGAAAATAGTATATTTGATATAATTTAATAACAAACTTGGTTTATAAAATGTAAATTTCTATTTGTATTCCATTTTATTAATTACAGACAATCTCAGAAATTCTACATATTTTTTAAGTGACAACTCTAATTTTATAGTTGTGTATACATGTATGTATTCAATATTTACAATTATTAAAACGATTTGAATCAGTACAGGTAAAGAAAACCAAATCATAAAAAATTTCTTTTCACCAAAGCAGAAACTTCAAACATGTTACGACGAATGGTGTTCAATATTCAAATGTTTGAGATGACTTCTGCTATTATCAACATTCCGTTGGACAATAATAGTTAGAATGTTACTGTAAATTGTTGAACTTAGCTGAGCTCGAAGATTTGAGCAAGAGTTATCCTCCAACGACGTTATTACATTTTAACCGCTCATGAATTTCGTTCTCGGAAATTCAAAGGGGCCGTAATAATAATGTGTCTTCAGAAGAAGCCCATTTTCCTTCTGCTTAATTTACGAAGAGAAGTTTTCGCTACTTTATTAATTCCTCTACTTTAAAAACTCTGTATTTTTCAGTCCATGAGCGTTGTCCTCAATAATTTATTTGCGATGGAAGCAGATACGGAACGATAGTATTGTACTCTTACTTTATTCGAGGATATTCGTTTTCGTGACCTCGTTTGATAGACTGTAAAAAGTACCATCTGTTGAAGACTGTATTATGTAAATCATGATTCGTGAGTGACAGATGGTGCATCGTCCTTATAGATTGCGATGCACCTTAGATTTTATGTGACCATCTATCTCCTTATAAGTTTATTAAACTTTACATAGGATCACGAACGTAAAACTTGGAACTTGTATCATTGATAAAGAATTAATTATTTTATTGGTATACAATCTATCGCATTAAGGAAACAGTAAATATGAATTCAAATTCAGTAATAATATTAATTGCATTATAAAACACTAATAATCAATTTTGATAATAAACAATTCTTTTAAGAACTATACGATATTATTTAATTTAACTGAAATTACAATTCTCAGCTTAAAACTAAATACGACCTATCATGTTTTCTCGTTTTATTAATTAATTTCTCACAGAAATAAGCTTTATATGCATAAATAACAAATATAAAATTTACTGACATACACATAGCTGTAACTAATTCACAAAAGAAATATACAAGGTAGACAAAAATTTACTATTTAACATTTATTTAACTACCTATTTATTTTACTAACAAATTATACACGTCCACAAAAAAATCCAAAGATACAATCCCCATCAAAATAAACTCAAAACCGGCGGAGTCGAAAGTTATAAATGAATGATTTAATTAATCAAGTAACGAAAGATTAATATTTGGGTTTAAAAAATAAAGGAACACTGGAACAAAACATGGAATTCATCGTCTAATCTGCGATTAATAAAAGTTAAAGACAACTTCTTTAAGAAATCCCCCGCACGCTCTCTACCTAGACGAGATCAAACTGTATCAGAGTCATAATAGGTCACTCAAAAATCACGCATCAGTATCTACTCAACAAGGAAGAAACGTCAACCTGCGAACTATGCAAAACACGCCCGACTTTAGAACACACCATCGTTCACTGCGGAAGATACACTGTTAGTAGCCAGCAATTTAATATTAACCCCACCAAGGAAGACAACTTAAAAGAACACAAACCTATCGAAGACCTACTAAAATATTTGAAACACGCCAAACTATACAGCAAACTGTAAACCCCCACTGTATGTTGCTAATAACTTCAGTGAGGTTGATGCGACAATATCCGTTTGAGTTCTACGCGCCGCTTTCGCGCTCTTCAGATTTCATGTCGAAGAAATCCAGCGCATTTGAACGATACGAACAACTGACGGCGCATTCACAATCTGGCTAAACGTGCACAACTTTTCAGACGCATACTTTTTTTTATATAAGTAATTCAAATAATACATTTTGTATTTCGTTGTTACCTATTATAAATTAATATACATTTATAATAGTATTAACATAGATTAAGCAAGCTCTACCGCGCTGCTTGGCATTTCTCGACATGAAATAAAAGGAGTGCTATCGCGCTGCTTGGCTTTTCTGGACACAAAAAGGAGCGCTATCGCGCCGCTTGGCTTTTTTGACTGTTTTCTTAAAAACCTGTGGTCTTCAAACGGTTAAATATATATATAAAAAAAGAAATGCTTGGTTTTCTTCTTTTCTGGTATTTAAAGCTTCAATGTATAATCCAGATTATTATAGACAGACTTTTTAGGCTGTGAACAGTGCTCGTTTACATAGGGTAAAGATACACCAGCAATAAAATTAGAGCTGCATTGACCTGAGTTCGGAAATACCAGGCTGGGTGACCGATGCCGAAGAAAAAAACCGACAATAAAACCCGGCAATCGCCGTTTCAGCGTTCACAGCGGCCAAGATTCACGAGGTCATGATCATCGTCGTCAAAGTCCCCGGCTTTCGGGACGAACACGGTATACACCGTCGAAGTGTCGTCGGCCAGCCACGGATTGGTTGGCGGGTGGCGCGCGGGTGCTTCCAGCTCTGACGTCACGCTTCGCCCAGTTTGAAATGGTCCCGGCCGTCAGTCGCGCGCCGAACGTCGAACTGAATGCATGGTGGTGTTCCTCGTTTTCTCCCTGTCGACCCTTCGAAAGTATCGATACAAATTATTCGGTGATAATAAAATCAAACGGTGCCAGTTATCCATTGATCCTCGTAACAAACCAACGCGTGACATAACCTCTAACGCACCAACTGTCATTAGTGTATTGTGTCCGAAGGAAAAGTTGCATATATTATAAATCTTCTCTAAAACACCCTTCGATTCGATTGTTGTCGATGAACGACAATACCGAACGAGGGAACAACTTCCCCATTTTCTTCGAGTAAATCAAAGCTTCGTGTGCGATCCGCGGAATGTTGTCGAGCGATGGATAAGCTTACCCGAAGGAAAGGGCGTCGATCCGAGCAACGTTTGATCACGGGACCACGTGGTTAGTGTACAGCGATTGTGTGACCAACGAGTTTAATAGAAATTGAAGAATCATTGAAATATTAACTGTAGAGTGGTCGTTATGATGTGTTTCCACTGTCGAGTGGTGGTTTAGCTCCCGTTTGACGAGCATAACCTATTGCGAAACCAATTCGTTCGATCGCCTGAGTGACGGGGACCATTTTATGGTGGTGCATGGACCGCGTGTCGAGTATCGCTGGGATCTGTTCGCGTTGATTTAATATGCGTGTCGCGGGGAAACGGACCGACGATACATTCGACGCCGGGCATCTGACTTTGACGTATCCACGGATGCCCCTTGAGGCGTGACTCCTCGCAACTCTCTCCGTCAGAGGTTGTGTCGCCGCGGGAAAGTGTTTTGCTCCGTTTGGTACTTCGCGTCAGTGACAAAGCGCGGGGTGATGTGCTGGTGTCTGTGTCGCGTCGGCTGAGCAGTGCGCCGCGGTGTGTACCGGATGCCAAGACGATAATCGGTTCCTTGTCTTGAGGCCGCCGCGACCTGTCTCATCATGCTGATGATCGTTTTGCTGTTCCTTCTGGGCCAACCGCTCGCGTGGGCTGACCATTTGGGTGAGTCTACGATTTATTTGTTGTTTGCGCTTCCCGCTGCTGGACTGCGGATTTTGTGGTCGGTGTTAGGCGTCGGAAGTATGGTGTGATTGAAAGGTTTTAGAAAATTGATATTTACGTACACAAATTTGTGGGAACAACGATTGCAGTGAAATTTAATTTTTATAATGTTAATAATGGCTTTTGTAAGTGAAGTTTGAAATTGTATTTTATATGTCTATATTATTGTAAATTTTTAATAATGATACGCGTGTTTATTCATTGTAAAAAGAGTAAAATGAAAATATGTATTTATACACATATCTGCAGTCTGTTTATTAGGTTGCTTAGAAGTGACATGTTCTTTGGCATATTTTAACCATTTTGAAGGTGCTATAAGATTAATGTTTTATTATGAAGACTGAAATTTATAATCGATCAGAAGGAAAACAAATTCAATTTATTTATGTATTTTCAAAGAGAAAGTATAATACAATATAGAGGATGGTTTTATAAATTAATCATACTTTAATAATTAATAGGTATATAAATTTTCTTTTGTTATATCACTAAAATGAGTTATAGATAACATTTGTTATCGTTCGTATTAAGCGTGAATTTTGTTTTTAAAGGGAAAAATTAACATTTGATAATTATTTATCTTATATGATTTTACAAATTCGCTTAATTTTATACTTAAAATTAGGCAATAAAAATTAGGGGAAATGTATTAGAAATTGTAAAATTACGTGAACACGTTATCATAACTTAAATTTTTAGTTGTTAAATGAAACTGACATTTAAATTTAAAGTAGATACTAAATTGATGTTGGTCATTTCAGCCCATAACACGATTGTTTCATGCGTAGCACTTTGAATAAAGTATTGCATGGAATTATAAGGACTTTAGTCACTTAAATCATTATACTAATATGTTATTATCAGCCGGCTGATTGGAAAATATTGAATTTGGTATTCGAGTCATTAATAATTTTACTGTCTAATGATATATGGAAACCGTAATGAATTTTACTGCAATTGGTGCCATTTCATCATCGAGGTGATTCCTTGTGGCCATAAAATCATGTTATGTATTGACAAGTTTTAGTCAAAGTCTCGATCAAGATTTATGTATGTTCACTGAAAGAATATTCAATAAGAAAGTTGTTTATTCTTCGAGTAAAAATTTAAAAACATTCAACTTAATCGTTAAAAATTGATTCTTACAATTAGTTTTCAATATTAATTCTGTTTCTTATCCTTGTCTAAGAACTATAAACAGATATATGTTATACTGAAAGGATGGGTAGATAATATTAAGTCTTAAAAACAGTAAACTCAATTAGTACTTTTCGACGTTGAATTTGTCAATATGGAATTACACATTAGTATTAGTAAGTCCAATATAAGTCAAAAGTTAATATTACAATATTATCATTCTATGTTCGAATCATTTATTCTAAAAATAAATATTTCAACCTCTTTAGAACCGAATTCTTTTTTAGAACAAATACAGATGACTCTAGTTTTTGTTTGACTACAGTTTAGTTTTTTAAAACTGATACGAATTAAACAATATGAAGACGGACGGAGGCATTTATGAAAAACATACGAAGAAAAAGTATGTGACCGTTCGATGGACGTTAATGTTAGATTAAGATCAAATGTTCACATATGTGCAAGTATCTTTGAAGATTTTAAAGGAGAATATAAAACGTTAGCAGTGGTAATTGTACTCACAATTTCCATTTCCCCGTAAGAAATAATTTTTCCTTAGTATCTTTTTGTCATGAAGGCAGACGCGAATGAATTGTAAAACCCTATGAATTTTAATCGGACCTTTGCGTGTGTGTATACATATACATATACGTATATCTATGCCGGCGTTTTATGCTCGTCTTAAAATTTCGTCGTAAAGAAGTTTTCGAGTTTAAGGTTTCGTGTCTCCGTACCGGAGTGATTCGTTAACACTCGGAGCTCCGTTCAGAAATCTGACCTGGTTAACACATTGCGTACTGGCTAATTTTCAGAAAACTGAATTGTGTGGATGGCAATTTTCATTGAGGTCAACTTATATCACTGTAAATAGAAAAGCTTAGATATCATATTGTTATGTAATATATTTTAAATAGATAATGAATTCGAGTTAAATTTTACATCTTTTCAATGCTATGGTAATTAGCGAAGTCCCATAGCTAAGTGTCTTTACATAAAAACGAGATTTCTCGTTACCGGTACGCAATGTGTTAACATCATTAAATCCTACGCATTCTTATATCTCCACGGTTCCGTAAATGGCCCCTTACACGCGGTGTTCCTTTTTTACGATACGCGTGTTGGAGGAAATAGAAAATTATTTCATTGTTAGCGAAGACAACGTTAGGAACGAAAAATTATCAAACTGAATAGGTTCCTTTTTGGAAAAAAACATTTGTATTATTTTCTAATAAGAAATATTTATGTTTCCATTGTGAAGTCCTTGTACAACTCTTCATTCTTTGCTCACGTAATTACACACGTTATTAATAGAACAATACGTTAGAATGATTTAAGCGTTATGTGATCATGTATTTTTATCCTTCGGTGGCAGTGCTATAAGAAAACGTTATTCCAAGTTCCGCTTGATGTAATAAACTTTGTAACTTGTTTTGCCACGTTATTCCACGAGAGTTGTCATTTCTTATGACAACGTTGTTCATTGGTAGATCATCGGTGCAGTAATAGTTCAAAATAGAAAATGTTTGTAACATACTTTCAGCATTTGATCATCAGATATAAATGAAATTAGATGCCAAGCTTCTTGATGATTTTGAATTCCAATACACAACTTCTGAAAATTAGTGTAAAAGCTTAAATTTGAAAGAAATTGAATTATTACAATACAATCTAATTATTACAATTTTTTATTTTTGTCATTCACTCTACTTTCTCCCTTTAACTGCAGACTTTAGATGTTAATATTTAAAAAGATGTTGAGATTATGAAGAAGTAATTTTTACATTAAAATTAAAATAAATCTAAGAAGATTTCAATATTGTTGGCGTAAGAAGTTTTCTTTCTCAGAAGTTTCCGTTTAATCGTAAGTGACTTCAACTGTCGTTTCCCTAAATCTAGGAAACCCGTAACGGTAATATAGCATAATCGCTTAATGAAGTTAAAGCCGTAGTCCCCGCTACGCGGATGTCTGTAACACTGGCATCTCGGTGGATATTAGTTAGAAATGTCTCGTTTCGAGGCGTCACACTGCAAACCTTGGTTGCATATCTCTGCCCCGTATTAAGCTGGATTCTCACTATCCGATAACTCATTAGTCTCTGTCGAAACATTCGTCTAATAATGTATAGAGAATAGCACTACACAAATAGCATGAATATTACAAATTGTCATATAAAATCCATTGAAATATATTTCGACTGTATGCTTAATTTGAGTCAACAACTGATAATTTAATGTCTCACTTTGTTTTGTATCTTAAATAATAATATCAAATTTCAATGTCACAGTAAACAATGAATTTAAAAACTGAAAACTAAATTAATAAAGTATTCATTTTGTTTGGATAACTTCATTTCATATACCAATATCGAATGATTATTAGTGATGATTTTTATGCTACACATTTATTCACTAATAAGTAAATTGCATTTATTACAATTCATTTCTTAATTATATGTTACTTACTTTTATCGTATTTCCTATTGTTTTTCTATTGCACGACAAATTTTCTTTTTGATAATAATAAAAAAAGAAATAAAGAGATATCATGATTATAGAAGAAAATATCGATGTAGACGTTATAAGCAAGAATTTAGTTTATGTAAATTCATCTCTGTAGTGAAAATCGTGAAGATTGGAACTCTGCTGTTGGAGACATTCAAGCTTCCAAGAAACGTTGTTAGATTTCCTTGATGGTACAAGAATTTGTTCGAAACTACGCCTGGAAGCATTCATAGAAACGATAACGTGTTTTCTGATAATTCTGCTAATTAAAGGTCTATGGAGTGTCGTGCACTGTCTTATATTAAACCTTTTTGCACCCGGGGATCGATACAGATCGTTCGAGATCCTTCTTTAAACGAATGTTAGCAACTTTGATGGAATTTATCGAGGCACGTAATATTGGAATATGATATTTGCGCAACAACTTGGTGGTGTATGTCTTCCTCGGCAATTTCCTACGTTCTTTGAATTTGCTTGATGCAAAGCACTTCATTTGATCATACAGTCAATTTAGTCAGAATCGTTAACCGCAGAGGTACTGTGAAAACCAAGTATCGTATTCATATTGCAAATTCAGTGCATATTGCACAGTAAATTGAAGTGGAATACCGATTTTTATATTTTTTTCTTTCATTGAGTTATTTAAGAAAAAAATCTATATACTTAGATACTTTAAAATTCTTCTTTTAACCCTTGACCTACAATGTCGTGTCAGACTCGTGGCGAAAATTTTAAACTGAAACTTTTTTTTAATATTCATTAAATATTACATTTCTATATTTGCATCAAAATTTTGCCTTTTCCTCATAAATTATTAACGATAAAGTAGTTGTAAAGATCATAGTTAAGAAATAAATTATCTTTTTAATGCAATATTTTGCATTTTCAAGTAATGAAAACTAATAAATTATTTGATCCTACCAGCCTTTGCCCATTCAATACCTATCAAGACATTTTCGAAATGAAAATCGAAACCGTAACCATAGTAACGGCATAATTTCAAATTCTCGATTTAACTTTGAATTTGAAATATTACCATTACATAGTTAAACGTGGCGTAATACGAATTTATGATAAATGGATCGGATTATAGTAATATTATTTGTACAGGAACTGTGAATGACTAAAATATGAGCTTACTGCAATTAAGTAGTAAAACAGAATATCTGCGAATATTCGAGTCGCCCCGAATCTCGTAATAAAAAAACGGGACGTTTATTGATCTCTCTAAAGTGGTGCGTAACAATTTTTGTTTGCATAAGCATCCGTAGTCTAACTTCTTGTAATTCGTTGTAACAGCAAGCACAGACGCGCGCCGTTTTCACATGTATATATGAACACGATATTCGTTGCAATGAAATCAAAGTCGAGTTGCGTTAATGCAAGACGATAAGCGAAGAACTCTTCTCACAGCCGGTCGGATTAGATTTAGCGGGATACAGATTTCCCGCGACCGTTGAAAGGCAGAGCGGAAGTGGCAGTTCGCGGTTAGAGTATCAATCAACCGCTTATAATTGGCGTTCTTTATTTTCTCGGGTCGGCCGGTTAAACGATAACGATCCATCGCACGGATCAATGAATAATGGATAATTATCGCTGACTATTCGCGAACCGGAATGCGCCCGGAGGTTCTTGGAAATGGTTATGCAAAACGGTTTAATGATGTGGTGTAAGAAACTTCGTTTGTGCAATTAGTCAGTGAACTGCTTTAAAGGTTCTTTGTTTCCCAGGGAATTTCAGGAATAAATAATGCTCTCGGCATGTATCCCCAGTTTTTTAAATGCTTCGCGAAGAGAAGTCATTTCTCTTTGGTAGAACAATGTAATTGGTGGTTACTTTAGGATTGTGCTGTGGATGTTTGTGTAAATACAGATTTGTTGAGAACGTATTTGCAGGAGCTTTGATTAAAGATGTTACGTTTAGTACGGATTTACTGCGTTTATTCTACATTTTTATGATTTCACATTTTTTAATGTTTATAACCGCTTATATCAGTGTTCTTATAATTTCAATTACATTTTATATGAAACAAAAGTATTTAATTACAGATGTGGTATCGTTCTATATTAAAATTACTTTCAAAATCAACATTCTTTTTATTCTTGTACCGAAAGATTATTTGTTAGTTTTCTACGCGTAGAAAAGACCAATTTTGATTAATCTTTATTAGCATATTCCATATCTGATAGGTACATATAAATGATAACACGTTGAAAAACTACAAATTTAACAGTAATAATTTAGTTTTCAATTAAATCAATACTCTTGAAAAGTTCAATGGTTTAAAAATTAACACTAGCCGTACCAGGAACCGGTCAAATGGCCGAATATAAAATTCAGCGTATTCTTTCGGTCATTTAACTTGATCTCAATTCCTATATTGCTCAATTATTCAGTTTTTAAATTTTTGTCTTTCTTTTTGGTTCCGTTTCCACTAAGAAGAGTTTATTGTCCAACTTATTTAGTTTTTATTTGTAGCCAGTTATTCGACTGGCTGCGGAAGGAAAAATGCCGGTACGGTTAGTATTAAGAAATACGGCTGAGCCGATGATGGAATAGCAAAGCCGACGTGATCCGAATAGATTAATAACTCCAATTGCAACCTAATCCGTCACGAAGTTCCCGTCCATTTTTCGCGATCCGATGGAATACATATACTGAACTCGCGCCGTTTCTATCGACACAAACGCAGATCCGAAAATCATCCCCCCGCTGAGCCACGAAAGTCGAGCGAAGACATCCGGGAACGATACCTAAAACTCGGGCAAACTCGTCAGGGAAGATGCCCGCGGGGAAACAGGATAGGAAACAGAATAAGAATAACGAAAACAAGGGGAGTAGCTTGGCCGATCGCAGAATGGGGCGGTAAAGGGAGCAAGCGCGTAATTACCCTCGTAAATCCATCGTATATCCGATAAACGGAAGACCGACGGACCCGGGAACCAGCGAAACGGAGACGTATAATGAAGAACTGCGCCGCGAGCCTCAGGGTCTCGCGGATGACACTTTGTCGATAGTCAACGACCAGACAGGCGAAACGCTCATAAATTCTTATTATAATTGGCGCGATCGCGGACCAACGGAAATTATGATTGGCCAGTGTGACCGTCCCTTTTCCAGCCGCTCAATGCAATGGTTCGAAAAGTAGCCGCCATCTCTATAAATCGCCTCCAGCCGCGCGGCAGGCAGACGTCGCCGGGGCTATTCCGCGTGGGATGGAAGTCGCTGGAAATGGGGTTGAAATGCAAAAGGGGAAAGAGCTCCAAAGTAAACGCTCGGAAGCGGGAACGAATCGCAGGGCGGAGCGTTGTATTTTCTTTCGACGCGGAAACGAGCTTCCGATGCTGCGGCTGGCATTGAGAATCCATTTGTTATCGTGTTTCGGATTGACTGTGCAATAGCGTAGTGTCGTTTGACACTATAATATTGTCGTTTATTTCGGCGTTTATGCTATTGATGAATTAAGAGAAGATTATTATTCATGATTTCGGACAGTTGTTGGAATTTCGTATTTCGAGTCTGCGGTTAACTGTGTAGAAAGTCTTCAGGTAATTCGATTAAAATTTTATTTGATGTAAGAAATTGTTTTCAGCCAAGAAGTGTTACCATAATATAGAGTTTCTTAATAGATGTTCATTGATTGAATGTAAATAGGTTTTCACGTGAACGAAAATCATTAAGAATACCAACTAGTGGAATAAGTTACTTTAAGAATTTAATTGATTTCTGTATCTTATTATTTTAGTTTAATTAAATGAACAACTTTATTCAAATGCAATCGCTAACGAAAGCGACTTTATTTTTCAGTGAATGATTTATTTCATTTTCCATTAAATTTCAGTTCTTGTGTTTAGTAAAGTGCCATACAAAAATATTAGTTAAATTTTCTTATTGTGCCATAAAACCTTTTCTTCCATTCGCAGACATGTTTTTTTATGTTGTGTTGTTTCATGGCGTCGTTTGTTTAATTATTTAAAAGGAGTTTGTGCATTACTAGGAAGTGTACTTCTATGTACGTTTTGCTGTGAAATGATATCCTCGTGATTACAATTCTGCCCCGCTTAGAACAAAAGCGGAAACTTCATGCTTTCTGTCTTAAATTAACTACAATTAAAAATATATGTTGTAGGTTACGTATAACGCAAGGTGAATTTATATTTTCCCGTATATTTAAAAAAGGGGGACTATGTTCGTTAATATTGCAACGTTTTCATAACTGTATTGATCAGTTCTGTTTACAATAAATGTGACGATTGTATTTTTTTTTTAGTGAATCGATTTTTCACTGTAATGAGATACTATTGCATCATTCTCTCGTATTTTATATTAAAATTATATTCTGTTTATCGAACCTACGTTGCAATGTGGTTATGATAGGTTATTCAATTTGCGTTATTGAATATGTCATGACTAATAGTTGCCGGCCATAAATTTCGTCCAATTACATAGAATTGTATTAGTGTAATCAAATCGTCACTCACGGCTCGCATAAAGACGAACTATCGCTGATTTGCTCTTTATTTGCAAACTTGTCAGTCACCTGATCGCATGTTCTATCAATTGAAATTTATGAAAGTTGTGTATATGTATCCATCATTAGGTTCATAGAAATTTATAGTACAGATTATTTTATTGTTCTTAGAAAAATATAAACTTTATATAATACGTACTATGTTACGCCTACCATTAAGAAATTCAATTTCAACATCTTTACCATAAACATATCTCGATACTATAAAACAGAAAGTGATAAAAAACTCGTCTCACAAGTCGACAAAATACAAAATTTGCTCTCAAACTTTCACAAAATCTGACATTATCAAAGTTCCTATAATTTTCCAACCCGTTGTACTCGAGATACGACTTTCAGTCGCCATTCGATTCGAAGCAGTGAAATTATAAAATTTCAAATTTAATATTGAATTCTGTATAATACACCACCACACGAAATATTGAAACAAAACACTTCCGTCTTTTAATGTAAAGATCTTTCTTTACATCAGTTGCAAAAAATATCATCAATGTTTGACCAGGAAAACTATGTATATTTCTAGCAAAAAGTACCGTCGAGTGCTAAGGGTTAATCCTCATTCCATCTTTTTAACCAATAAATTGCGTTTGACGAGTATACACATTATCTTAAAACGCGAAATAGTACTAAGGTTTTCAACGATAAATTATTTATTTTTTCATATAAATTTGTAATTCTTCTTTGTTTCGCTTTAGTTTTTCGTTAAAATAGATTATAGATACATTTTCCCTGCGTTTGACGAATGTACACTTTATAATTTGATTTTACTGCGTGCATAATGAGATTTTTCAAACTAAATTTCACGGTTGACTGGTTAATTCTAAACTACCCCTATTTTCGAGTCGACACGCATAATCAGCCTAATACCACTCTAACCGAAACGAACGGCAGAGAACATCGTTGAAGCGAGGAACTGGGGAGACAACATGTTCTTAGCGTGTTGTAAAGTTCTTTTCTATTCTACCCGTTTGTGTTCCGCGTTCTTTTTCGGGGGAGAAGAAAACTTCCCGAGCAGGGTAGTAGCTCGTTCCCCAAGCTTTTACATTTCTACTCCATTCTTCCGGCTGTTCCCCGACTCCCGATTCAACGAGTCGCGCAGCTTGGCAACAGTTTAACGTTCCGCGTTTCGCGGAAGTGCATTTGCCTATTGTTCAGACCGGGGCTCGTCTTTCCACGGGATTCGAATGCACGACCAATCCGCGTATCTGCTCGTGCGTAAATTCCTCCCCCGTTCATGTCCCACGATATTGGGCCCATTTAGGGGGCGTAATCGGCTCCAACTGATATTTGAATTTGACGCCGGCCTCTTAACAGCCATAATCTTCTCGCTGTTGCGCGATTCAGCCGCTCAAAACCGGGCTTTTGTTTCAATCTTGCATGCTGCCTTCGAGGATTCCACATGATGCGTCGTATGCATAAAAAGAAGTACCTGTGTACTAGCTTCTACTAGGAATTTTGTAAGTAAGCATTCTGCTTTATATGCATAAAGGGCGAAACATTAACTAATTACTCATATTAAAATATTTGAGGTACAAAGGATTAAAAGCGTAGCAGTAACTATATACATAGTATTCACATTTCTTGCCAGCGTAACTACATAGTGGTCACATGCTATCCACGCCAGTTCTCAGAACTGGCTTCTCGGATTTTCCGTATCTCCCTCATACTCACTATTTCTCACTGTACCTTGCAATCCATTCAGACGTGAACAAGCTAGAGGAAGAAAATAGTCGGTAATTCCCGGAACTCTACCTTTCTCGATAATGCTTGTGATAAGACCCTTAACTTAGGATCACTAAGCGGATACCTGCAATTGTAAATCACCTAACCCCGATCAAGTTAAGCCATAGGTACTCACTTCGAACGTTATTCTAAGAATCATAAAAAATAGGGGTTCTAATTAAAGAAAAAGGGTATTAATGGGTTAAAATAATATACACTTATAATAATATAAAATGTAATGGCGAAAACTATAATAATATAAAATATGAACTAATAAGTACGAATTTACATTAAAATATATTGCACATATTTATTACCATAAAAGATGTTTCACGATTCCAAAAGGCGTGATTATATATTAAAAGTTCATTTAATTCAACAGTATACAATTGCTATCAAAATCATTGTATTTAAATCTCTAATATCTCAATGGTTTTGTGATAGTTAATTAATTGCGCTTCTTGGGATGGAACCATATTCGGGCGCGAAATCTGCTGATGCCCGGATCGAAATCAGTGAACTCGAACGTTTGTCCGATATCTGTTTTGATTTTAGCGCATATTTGTGACTGAAACTGCAAACTGTTGTGCCCCGCTGATAAATCGAGATTCATACTCATCGAAAGAGGAATCCCGTAAACTAGAGTACCGTCGATGTGTTACCAGTATATAGTATACGTCGGACCTCGACGCATTGATTATTCCGTCAGCGAATAACGTTATATTTGGCGAGTAGTTATATAGGCAAAAATATTAAAACGAGAATGTATCATTGAGTCGGCTTGATACGGATTTTGTTTTCATACGTTTACCAAAGTAGGCTGATACTGACGGGAAACATGGAAAATATTTGTTTGAAATATTTTGACAAATGAAGATATCTCGAACATTATTCTCAAGCGTTTTTAATAAATGAGATATGCGATTTTATGATTCGTATAAGAAAATATACGAGACCAAAAATTTTCCGTTAAATTATTGCGACGCTTTTAACGTTGTCTCGAACAAATATTCCTGTTGAAAGTGTTTGTTAAATCAGTCAAATGTGTGCGAACGTATTTCACCAGCATTTTTTCCTTTTGATGAAATAAACTATGTTCAATTCAATACAAAAGCTTTTCAGATTGCTCCTTTGAAATGTTGCTTTTAAACATTTTTTTACGATGAAAATATTTCTCAAAGAAATAGAAGCGGAGGTTTTTGTGTGTGTTATGTTGAATTTGATATGAGAAACGATAATTGAATTGTATAAAGAAATAAAGGCAGGGGCTTTTGTGTTCTATATTGAATTTGATATGAGAAACGATAATTGAATTGTATTCTTTTTTTATTTTATTGGATCTTTTGTTTCATTCTTTATTTTGTTTCTTTGAATTGGAGCACTGCAATTTTATGGTTTCATATTTCCTAGAACTTCATGGATATTCCGCTTTCATTTCAGACTATTCTTTAAATTTTTTTCTTGATTCTTTTCATATCTTTTTCGCATTTTTCATTATTTTTAATTGCTGTCAAATCAATTAATATTTCTTTTGATGAACGTATGTTTAACTTACACTTATAGTAGAATCCCACTGAAAGTGAAGAAATTTAATTTTTTATGTACTTTTTTATGTACGAACAACTTATTTTACAATTCTTATGAGTAAAATTAAATTGTTAAGTGAGTTCCCAGAAATTTACTACAGTTATCATACTGCTTACAATATTCAAGTGCAGAACCTTTTCCTTGACGAGCATATACATGTATTATAATGTACACCAAATATTAGGAATATAAAGGTAATTATTGCTGAAATTGGTATAATTACGGAGAAATAGCATTTACAGTGTGCAGCAATACAGTTGATACTGTATCGCAGTACACTCGGTGCACGGTCTACTTAATGAACGTGAAATTATTCGAATGTAGGTTGGTAAAGCGATCGCTCGTCGCGTTTATTGGGTGGGATTGATGTGATAGAGTTGGTAACACGTGGATAATTTTCGAATAGATCCTGTACCGTGACACTACGAATTGATCATCAATCGTCAATTTGCTGTTGTTGTTCTATGATCAATTCAACGGAACGATGGTTCCACTAGTCTTATAATAACATTTTGTTAAAATGTAATTGTGTTTTTGCAAATGTAGGATTGTTGACTAATGTTTATTCTGTGAAATTCTTATTATTCTTGTACCTTTGATTAGTATAACAAATATTAGTATTAAAAAATGTCTCTAGTAATTTAAACAAGATATTTTTAATTGTAATAATAGGCAAACAAAATTATTGAAATTTTTATTATCGGGTTGAGTTATAAATAATATCCTGTTTGAAATTTTCTAATTTATAAGTATTATAAGTTCTAATACTTCTAATATATATTTATATGACATCTACATACCTATTTATATATTTGAATACAATAGAGATTATTATAATTATTTTTGTACAATTATTATACGGCTTGAAATTGGGTTATACAGTTAAGAGAAAACTAATTTTACCTCTTGAAATTACGATGTAATGAGAAAATACATTTCAGCTTGTTTTCGAGCGAAATAAATTACGCCTCTGTTCAACTGAAACCAAGAGATTGGATTTCTTTGACTGCTTAAAAATTAATTTATACCTGCTTAAACAATTATTTTCATTTTTCTTACTAATTTTTTTTACTATTGTTTTTACTAATATCTTTTTTATGTCCTAGTTCTCCATTTTTTTAATTTTCTTGCAAGCATGATATCCATTTCACGACGTCCATTTCGTCCCTCCTAGTCCTCATTTCTAACTTCGTTGAATTCTCTGCTTTATCATCGACACGCGCACTCTGGCTCCTTTAAATTCGGAAAATCTCACGTCCCATTATTCGCGCGCATTCATTTGTAGTTTCTCTCATTCCGCGGAATTCCTTTCTTCCGCTTCATTTTTCCAATTTTCCAGAGTCTCATGTATCCGGAGAATCTTTCTGTTTTACTAGTTTTCCTTTTTGTCACGACGTCTCTTTTTCAACTTTTCTCATAGCGTCACAAGTCCGTAATTTTTTTACCGTGAGAAACGTTCAGTACGTTGTGTGTTCTATCGAATTTGTCTCCTTGACATTCGTGTTTTCTTAGACGCGCCTGGACTACAGTCAAGAATATTTCTTGCAAAGACATTTCAAATATTCTGTCTATGTTTGTTACAATTTATACAGATTTTGTTTGTCAAAAGTGCACAATCCAAAAAGCATTTTGTAAATTTTACACTTATTTTTGCAGCTAAAACGGATTAATTTTCTAAATTGAGTGTATGAAGTTCTAGTTTAAAATTAGAATTTTGGTTACTGATTTCATTTATGCCACGTATAAATAACTGTGTAACACCCTATAATCAACGAATAATAACTATTATCTTAAAAACACACTTTCAATCGTTAAATAAAATTAAAGAAATTTTCTTGCTTAGTCAAAGCGAAATTATCTTTAATCTTGATATTTATAATATAATCTGTGAAAATGATTATCTCTGTGAACATTCGCTAATTCAGAATAAAGTACAAAAATATTTTCTTTTTGATTAAATGTATAGTCTTTGCATAAAATGATGTGCGATTCACGTTATTTATTAATTATGCGTAAACATCATTCTTTTTTATTTCATATTTCATAAAAAATAATTCTACCATTTTTATTCATCGACGCCGACGGTATTTTTACATAGACTTCAATAATAACGCGATATGAAAGCACAATTTATTGTGAGCGGATTCCTCATTCGTTCGATTATTATTTTCGCGATATCCGGTTTATAAATAGATACATTTTGTCAGAGCAGAATTCAAAATCCTGTGCATTATACAAACAAAAGCGTTGCAATACAAGTTAAGAGTTTAATAGTTACGTGGATATTTTAATGATGAGTAAGTAATTCCGAACGAACATAAAATATTGATTAAAAACAAGAAAAAAACAATGTATTAAGCTTCTATAGGCAAATAGTCCAAATATCTCATATGAACTTTACTATTTTTATTATAATTGGATTAACTTTCTTTTTATAATTGAATTAACTTTTTCCGTAAATCTTCTGTACTTTGAATGAATAATATAGATCATATAAATTTCCCATTCGATTATGTTACAACAAAATAAAATAAAATTTTGGAATATATTGCAGGAAAGGATTGTAAAGAAAGTAACATTGAAGAAAGTTTAGATCTCGAAATTGAATAACTTTGAATAAATTAAATATCTATAAATGTAAGACAGTTATTAATAATAACGAGTGTCTCCAATTATTTCGTGTTCTTTTAATATTGTTCTTCGTTATATAGAGAATTTTAAATGTTGAGGAACGTTCGCGAAAGGTACAGTTTAATATCCAACCGAACACGAATTCAACCGAGATTTCTCTCTTTCATATTTCTTGTGTTTTCACGCCGGGGATTTCCATTTCGGCTTTCGCAGCACCCGCAAAACGGTTCCATATGTGCACTCGGAATGTCCAAGAAGCACGTACAAGCTATGCGTCAGTCGGAAATTCCCTAGGACGGTCGTCCTATCTACGAGGAAATTCTTGAAAGTGTCATTCTATAGTTATATTGTTTCTTAATGGCCTGTATAATACGTATACCTGAATAAGGACACCTTGACAGTAACGTTAAAGAAACTACAATAGCTTGGGGAAGAAATGAAGCCTGAGATTGTTATCATACTCGTATTATAAATAAGGAAATAAATTAAGTCAGTTATTTAATAATTAATACAATTATTTACATAAACAATTTCTTTCTACCTACATCCTGACATAAGAATATTTATTTAAATATTATATACAGTGAGAATACAAAAGTATTCGTACCCTTCCTACCATCAACTGTAAATGATTATTTTTATGTTTAACAAATCGTAACAAAAATTTTATTGATGGAGTAAGATAATAAATTTAATAAGCTTTCAATTGATATAAATTTTATTTCAAAACTAACCTTCCAAAATAATATAAATATCATTCAAAGTAAATGTGCTCGGAAACAGCAACATAAAAGTATTCGTACCCTTCAATTCTAAGCATATACAAACCAAAATATTTACCAGTATAGTTTTGTTTTGATTTCTACAATGAGGGAAACGATAGATTGTTCGTCAGTAGACAACATTACGTTGACGACACAATATTCTCTCGATAATTATAAAAATGAGTCGAAAGGGTAGTGAAACTTCAATAGCAGAAAGAAAATTAATTTGGAAATGGCATGAGGAAGGAAAACCGTACAGTCAAGTAACAAACACTATTGGAAAAAGTAAATCCATTATACAAATTTTACGAACTTCAAATCTCGGTTACAGCATGCCAGATCGTCTCCGTAGTATTATCTAAGCAAGCATTATTACAAGAATTTGGAAGAGTACGAATACTTTTGTTCTACTGATTTTCCACCTACTTCTAAGAATATTATTAAATATATTATCTTACCTCACAAATAAAACTTTTGTTACGATTTGTTAAACATAAAAATAATCATTTACAGTTGATGGTAGGAAGGGTACAAATACTTATGTGACTCACCGTAGCTATAGACATAATAACGTAATATGCTTTTTATTTAACAATTCAATGAGTCAAGAGATTCTGTAGTATAGAATTTGGAGTACTAATTAATAGATCACAAATTTCATGCAATTGCGATAAGTATGAGTGCATATAAATATTTAAGAATCTTATTATTTTGTTTTAATAGCATTTAAAGAAAAATTTCACCACGTTAAATTAAACTTCATTGAACCATGCATATTTTATTTGGAAACTTTCTACTATGTCTTAGTTTAATCTACAATATTTATTTCTACATTATAATATAAATTAAACAGTAAAACAAAACTTTTTGCCCAAGATAATATACAAAAGAACAATAAAGATAGTGCAAAGTTTACACTGTAAACCATTCAGTTCAGCCAAGCGTTAGTACTGAAGGAGACCAACGCCGGCAAAGATTCAGCTCGGTCACGCGAGGAACGGGACGAAAGAAATATGGTGGCGTTCGCGGTAAGAAGACGAAAATTAATGTTCCGAGGACAATTGACCAGCGTGCAAGACGCGCTTTATTTCGCGGCGTTTGGCGCCCTTACACGCGGAGATGTAAATTCAACGACTTTTAAGGACGTTCCTGCACAGCTATTACAATATATCTCCGGGGCATGCTCCAGGATACCCGACAGTGGTAACATAGCTCCTCCTGCGGGGAAAATGTAATATGCTTCGTGGACCAGCCAGCCTGACTCGACTCGTAGTTTCTTAATTTCATTTTCGCCCTGCTGCGAGAGCGTGGACTTCAACGAGGCCGTCTCTGACCGTCTGTCTGCCGCGTTTCGGTGTCCTCTTGCTTTTTCCTTTTTTCACGTTCACTGAATTGTCCGGCACAGTCCGTGGCTGTGAACTCTACGTGGTTTTTAAATGAACATTAGAAAGATGGGAAACGCTTGTTACTTCAGCTACGTATTTAATTTTAATTATCCTTACCTTATCATTTTACTTTGCAGATGGAAACGTTGTACTAACTGTATCAACTAATAATGTAATTGGTAGAAATGAATACTTTTAGATTTAATATCTGTTAACGTTAAGAAAATCTGTTGACTAAGAAATAGATTAGAATTTAATGTAATTAGAAATATTATTGGGCTATTAGAACTATTTACATAGAAAATTATATTTCGTATAATGGTTCGTCCAAATTACCTTCTGTGAATTTTGTTTCAAGCTGTTTCCTTTCGACGATAGCTTTTAAATGTTAATAGGACAACTGAATAAACGAACTGAACTGGCAAGTAGTAAAAGATAATCCCTATTCGATTAAGAATTTGCATAAAAGTTCATTTCGATACTGGCTAGGTTTGGTTGGATGTGGATTTACACGAACGGAAGAATTAATCTATTCAGCAATTCCATTATCTAGGATAGTGCACCTAGATCCTTTCACGACCGCCTTCCGATATTTGCTCATACATAAAAACAGTAGGAGCCACAACAAATAGAAACAAGCAGTGGCGGTGTTTCCGTGAAGCGTGAAATCGAAGTACTGTCCGGCCGTTGAACCAGAAGCTTTTCCTTGAGATAGGATTCGTTTCGAGGACACCGTTAGCCGCTGGAAAATTTTCGAGTCACCGCAAAACTGTTAAACAAAACCAAACGGTACAAAAACTTTTCTTCGTTATATTACTTTCTGTTTGAATTTATTTCAAATATATTATATTTCTTTTATTATATTATACACTATATTATATTTCTTATATATTTATAAATCATTTTCAAATTAAATTTTCCGAAATATAAAATGCACTTCATTCTAATAATGGCAATATTCGAATTTGCAATTGCCGTTAATATTGACGCTTGATTGGCGTTTCGATATTTTCCTGATCAAAGCGAAAAATATTTGGACAATTAAGAGATAGCAAAATTGAACTAAATTGAAAATATTTATAACGCATATCAAATACTTCTATATCGCAAATAAAATCTCCGTTATGTTCACCTTTGGAGTTTCAGCAATGAATTTTGGAATAAGGAACGCATTAAACGCATGCAACGAATTGAAAGTTTGAAATGTTAATGGTTTGTGCTGTGCTGAAATTTATTTTATAAACGTAATACCTTATGTTATAACGTATACCGAAAACCAGATTTTTTCTTAGGAGGAAGAATTCTTTTTATCACTTTCATATTTATATTTTTACCGTCGAACGGTAACAGCTGATACCATAATTAATGAGCTGATGGGCCTGCATCACGCACCGGAACAGCGAAGTTCCGTAACATGTCGCTAACGAAATAAAGTTAACACCCAAAGGGTGTTTTTAGCAACGAGATAGGTACCGGATCCTTGGTACCATCCAGCCGACTTGTGCGGAGAAATAATTCAGTAGGATGCACGGAGAACATCCCTCCAGATTCACGAACTGTAATGCGAACTTCATTACCACCCGGACAAAATCTCCGCTAATTATGCAAATGCCCTGAGTCGCGCGGTCGAAGCATTCATGTTTTACGCTGAATACCCCGGCCGTGTATATACATACTGCGCGCCACTGAACGCAGTAAAACTATGAAAGAACGCTATGGTGAAATCTGGGTGTTATTGATCGGGGGTCAACGCGTTGTTGAAATCGTTTGAGTCTGGGTTAGGTATACAATAAATATTAGGTCGTCTCATAAATTGGTGCAGTTTATTTTTCTACCATATATATGTATATAAATATGAAAACAGATAATTTCTGTTTGTATTTCATTTTCACAATATTTTTTGTCATTGTGAGAGAGAGAGAGAGAGAGAGAGAGGGAGAGAGAGAGGGAGAGAGAGAGAGAGAGAGAGAGAGAGAGAGAGAGAGAGAGAGAGAGAGAGAGAGAGAGAGAGAGAGAGAGAGAGAGAGAGAGAGAGAGAGAGAGAGAGAGATTCTATATATTTAGAGAAAATAATATTTTATTACATATAAAATTCTTGTAACTTTATAAAGGTTATGTTAGCCTAGTCCTCATATCGCTCTGTGATTACGAAATACAACGCGAAAAGTAGAAACACACCGCGGTACGAACTTCTGGGACGACCTAATATGTATATTAATCATGATTATCGTCTACGGCAGCGGTTTTCATTTTCTTCTTTACTTGCTTATCATTTAGCGACCTTTTTTCCCTCAAGTCATACTAGTACTGTTATTTAAAGTTTATGTTCTGTAACTACAGGTATATGACTGAAAATATTTATATCCAAATTACAGACGATGCATCGAGTTTAAGTTAATACTTAATATTTACATTTAATTACGTTAATTAATACATTACATTTTTTACAAAGTGCAGGATTTGTTTTGAGATATTGTAAGAAATTATTGAAATTACAATTTGAACGAGTTTTCTGAGAAATTGGTTAGATAGAACATTGTACATTACTTAGTGATACTCCTATATTGTTAGCTGTTCAAAACAAAAGCTTAAAGTTTTATTGATAATTGCGGCCGCTATTCCCTTCATCATAGTTATTTCGGACTGATAGCATTTAAGAATTCGAAGTCGTGGATAGCAATTGTGATTGTTGCCAGTGCTATTTGAGAAGTTTCTCTTCTGAAGTACAGGCTATAATATTCAATTATATGAATCTAGAAACAAAAGAAGTATTATTTTCTGTGTTATTGTTTCTTATACACATGTATAATATTTTCAATATTTTAATATTTTTATTTTAATCCTTGATAATTGAATTTTTCATCTTATTCCATACATTTTATTACAAAATTGCAAAGTAATACGTTTCCTGGTTTCTATTACATAGGTTAATATATTAAACAAATAACTGCTACATGTATACATGTATGAAACGTAGGAATACTTTTGTTTCCCACTACATCTATATTTCGTGTATCTATCTGATAACATGGAAGATCACTGTACCATATTCCCGTGTGTACGTTAAAGTGTATCCAGCGTTGTTCGTGCAGCATGTTCACCATAAAACAGTACAAAAGAAAAGCTAGCTTAACAAACTTTGAAATCAAACTTTAAAAGCATGCGGCATACGAGAACAAAAGTTGTTCGGGTTGCGGGAGATCAATATCGGGTTTGTTTATCGATTCTGTATGACAGTGCAGCAATACAGTGAGCTATAAAGACCTTTGTGTGACAGACCGTAACTTGTAGTGAAATACGTACAAATGTATCAAGAGTTAAGAGCTTGTGGAATTGGAGATGAAGTTACTTCATAGAAATAAAAAGCGAAATTGTCAGTGCTAACTTTTCCTCTTTTGTTTGTTGACGTCTGCGATGTCAAATAAATTTTCTGGTACAATGCATGAGATGCATTCAATCGCGATTACTAAATCTATTGCAAGTAGTCCACTTTAAATCAATAACTCTGAGAAACCATTATTTTACCATTTGATCGTACATCTACGTACGCGTATTGAAAAGGTATATTTTCACATTGACATCACAATATTGAGAGGAATATCTTTTAAAATCACATTTGATAGTAAAGCTCATCTCCTATTCTCCATGGGTATGTATCTGTGAAGCTATTTTTCTTATCTGCAGAAACGTAAAATTAATCATAATATTATCATTACCTACTTCAATCCATTAACACGTCGAATGCCGCAGGGGTCACCAGGTGACTCCCAACCAGAGCGAATTACTATGGTTCACTCAATTAAACGACGATCATTTGAAAACATTTCTACATTCTAAATAATACTATCTAATGCGGTGACATTCATCTAGACGAACGTGCAATAACGATAATGCAATTCAATCAAATCATTCGATATTTGATTTTTTCCATTTCATGTATTTTGCTCTATGAAATCATACGGCATTCAATGTGTTAATAGCAACACATGTTTAAAAGAAGTATAAATAAATGATTCTCAGAGGAATGCGGTGGATGGCATATTAACAAAGATATCTTTCTTACGTATTTTTAATTATAATTCCTGTAATATATTTACATGTAGGAACGCGTTAATTGGAAGATATGATTGATGAGAAAAAAAATTAACATCTGCCTTTGTGAATCATTTCTGCACAGTCTAAATGTACACATGCTAAATAAACAATAAACATTTAATAAACGTAATTAATATTTATTTTAGCAATGATAACCAGAACAAGTATTCTACTGAATAAATTATGCCGCATCTTGTAAGATGAACTGTGGTAACAATACTATATTGATTGATACATTGATTAAAACTGTGCAAAAAGATTGTTCAATCTCATATAATATTTTTCAGAATTTTTCTCTACAATATCCAATACTGAAGCCTCGAGGTAAAATAGTATCTAAGCGGTAGGCAAAAAAACATGCGGGTCGCTGAAAAATTGATACCACATTTCATGTATAGGTGCACACTGGTTCGATGTCTATAGGAATGGGTATCGATATCCTTCGTTGTGCGTCGGGCTCTATATGATTCCTTTAATACAAAATTTATAGACGTATCTGTATCCAAAATCGGCAGTACATTCTTGCCGCTACTCTTTCGTAGGCGATATCCATTGGCGTGGTTCCAAAACACGAGTCTAACACCTAGTAAATTATTTTGACGCGTCTCGGGAATTAAACGTAGCACAAAAGTATTACATTCGATATCGGAGTGCGGGGCTCAGGATTCCCGTCGGAATAAAGTTCGTTCGCCTTTGTGTCTCTCTCGCTGATCGAGGGTGGATATTGATCACGGGACGATGATGGCTGGCCCCTACGTAAAGAAATTTCATTTCGTAATGCCGTGAATCGATGCTTCTTGAAACACGAGGAAATGGTCTCGTTTCATAATCCTTAAATACCTTCCAACTGTTTATCCCTCTTATTATTATATTTCAAAGATTTGTAAACGTGTGAAATTTTGTTTTAATAAAAATATCAATTTCTTTAGGATCGAAAGATAAAAATCTACCCGTTCCAATTTATTCCTTTCGTCGCTTTATAAATCAAAAACAGGAACGACTATAACAGTAAATTTGATATGAAGAAGAATCTATTTAAATTATTCCACCAGTATCCAGAATGTGCTTTAGAATTAGCATATTATTATACAATAAGTCATTACGTATTAAGTATTATTAAGTAATACGTAATGTATCCAAATATTGGTGGTCACTATTGACTTTACTGTTAATGTGGCCACCTTAAAATAAACTCAAATATAAAAAAAAATCAGAAACATTAATATATTGACTCTCAGATACATAATTTTTCGAAAAATAGTTGATTATTTCAGAATAATTTGTTTATAACAGAGAAACGCATACAATATAATGTTATTACAATTACACTTATCTTGTATCGAGAATCGTATACAAGTAAGATACGAATTGAATTAAAATTATCCTCAAACGTTATACGATAAAATAAATTTAAATATGCGTTCAGAAGACGCGAGCTCTAGGGATTTTCCTTCCAATCCAAATATTTTCTTATTCGATCGTTTTTACATCTGAACGGAACCGCGATTTCTTTGATAATAGTATTAGCCCTCGCTCAGCCCGTATTTGCCTGATAAACCTTTTATGTTTTCTCACACGCAATGCATCTGCGTACAGCATGGAAGGGAGCAGATTCACGAAGAAACGGCCGAGATCATGGCTGGTTTTCCCCTCGATTTTATTTCGACCTTTTTAGAACTTTGTCGTTGATTTACCCCGGGCTGATTTCTCCCTTTTTCCCGCCCTTTTTTTTCTTTGTCTCCCTTCCGCTTCTTCTGCTACTTTCGTTCCATTCGGTCGGGATCTAGCCCGTGAACTCTCAGTGCGCCTCGATCGCCGATATATCGAGCTCTTGGTACTACGAGGCCCGATAGTGCACTCCCCTTGTAGTTCTGACGAACAGTCACGGTTCGATTCTCTTCTTGTTTCCTCTTCCTCAATGACGGGGCGGCTAGAGACTGGGTAGCAAAGAATTTTCCTGTCCCATTTATCGGGACTGCTACAAAGGCCGTATTAGAAAAGGATTTTACGAGCCTCCTGATACGCCAACAGGAAAATGTCACGAGAATTATTAATTTTCCTCGACAAATAAATAATTGCAAATTGTTTCTTTTATATTTATTCCAGAAATTATTATTATTCAAGTATTATTATACATTATCGTATAAAATTTATTTCAAAATTTCTATTAAACATAATAGCCTGAAAAGTTTAGTAAATTGCGAGCAATTGATTATACGAATTGTTTTATTTGGAACAAATTGACCTGCATATTGTTTAAGAATTTAAAGATGCGGTGGCGTAATATTTGAAATGAAGTTTAACGTTTATTTTCTGCATGTTAATATTCAAGTTTAAAACAAGATAAGAAGATATTCTGAAGCAATATGCATTTAAAACCCTACGAGAGTTTTCTTAGCTAAGGAAAACCGTGCAAACTTCCTGCAGGTAGAATTGGAAAATTCACCGTATCATCGCTGTCTCGGGCGTAGAAAATGTGCAGGAACGTTTCTATTTATTTTCGAAACGTCTACAAAGTGCAACCATGTATTTCGTGTCCTGTTGTCACTGCATCATCCTCGATGCTGTAAGAAGGTCTTGCTTGTTTCATAAATGTTTGAGCAACCATTCGTTCAGAAAAATGTCTTGTGATTTGTGATGACTATATCTAAAGGTTTCTGTTATTTATCGTTATTTGCTTCGTCTTTCTATCATTTTTCTCCTGCAATATTTCTTACTTTATAATTACATTTCTACTTTATCCTGTATTATTCAAGTAAAGAATTACATAAAAAATATACGTTGCTACTTACGAAATTCCTATATTTTTAATATCTTTTCGATATTATATGATACGGAATAACACAAAGACCACTTTGTAATGATTATTAATTTTTACTAGCAGTGTTGGTTAGCAAAAGTCTGTGCAAAATTTTGTTCACAATGTATTCGTGAAGAAATGAGTTTATAATTAATTTCTCGCGAAAGTACTTGTATAATGTTGGAAGTTGTAAATCTGAGAATAACAAATGTATCATTTTACTTTGTTTAGTATTCCTAATTTCAATGAAATTAACATTTTTGTCTTTGATTTGTCAATAGTATTTCTAATTTCAATGAAACCGTAAATACTAATATTATTGTCAGAATTTTTTAACGTTCACCGCGTATCTCGTGAATAACGCAGCGTTAACCGTTTTCGTAAACCCGTTCACCTGATCTGCGCACGCGAGTTTCGTTTAAACGAATTCGCCCCGCGGGGTGTTCAGTTTTGATAGTTGCGAGCGTCCGCGAATTAAACAACGATCGGTATTGGGGTGCGGAGTTCGGTAAATTCGGCAAATCACAAGAGCCGGTTTCATCGCTGGCGAACTTTCGTTCGAGTCAATATATACGCCGACAAAGTTGCCCGGCAAAAGTTTGACACGGTCGAGGCAAATGGCGCGCGGCGGAAACTGATACCGGAACACGATCGGAAACAAGCGGGACGAATCGAATTGGAAAACCGAAACACCCGCGTGCGCTCGGAACTCGCATAAAACCGTAGTTAATGCCGGATGGGCATCGCCTTCGCGAATTGAATTAACCGGGAACGCGGGGGAAATTTGATTAGTTCTAATCAGAACTGCTGTTTACTTAATCGAGCGTGTCTTGTTTATCCCGAAGCTGAGAAGTTTTGCCTTATTGCATGATCACGGCTGAGATTGACAATGTCACTGTAAACGTGCATCGTTGCACCCAACGCACGTTTTGAATTCTTCGAAAGTAAATAGACCAGGACAACCAAGCGTTGAAACAACATCCGAATTGCGCTGAAGAATTTTTTCCTTGTTTTCTGTTAGTTTTTAATCCTATACGATTGATGTATTTTTCTGACGATTCTGCTAGTTCTAAAATTCCTTATAAATCTATAGAAAGTGATGAAGGTAATAACTTTAGAATAATAGCTAGACTAGCCTTTGTCAACCTTTGAATGTCTAAACTAGGCTTGTCCAAACTACGGCATAAAAGGATTGCAATCCAACAAAAAATCATAAGCTTACAAACTTTATGACAGTGTGACAAGAATTATGACTTTGATAACATACTTCAAGGTTATCCAAATCGGTGAGGAACCAGTGTTGTAAATAATCTGAATGGATAATACAAATGCATCCCAGTGCTGTTGCTACAATATTGATTGGATATATGTAACCACATTGGCCAATATCAAATTAGCATTGAAACTACACAAGAATAAATAAAATCTGACCAATAAGACCTGCATCCTTCAACCTAGCTATCGAGTGGTCTTCTAACTTTGCGTCCGTACGAAACGACGTTCATCAGAGCTCACGTTGTTTTAACGTTCGTGTGTACCCAGCCTAAGCCGTCAGCGTCTTGCACGTTGGAAAATTGGAGTTTCTGATTAAGAAGACGGTCGCGTGTCCCGCTCAAATTAACCGTACCAAAACAGCGAGAGGAAGATCCATCGACCGGTCGTGAACTACCGGCAAAGAGACAGGCCGAAAGACATTCGGGGGTCACTTATCTCCGGCAGCAGGATTTATGAAACGCTCTGTTCCACGAGTACCGGGATAAGAGCCTGAAAGGACGACACAGCCTAGCCCGTAGACACGCCGGATAATGCAAGGATTAGGAAGCACCCTTGCGGAGATGAAGCTCTCTCTATCCCGAGATTAAATATCGACGGCAGTCGAGCTGCGATTCAATTAGCGACTGTGGCTTTTCGATGTCGTTTGAACCTCGTCATTCCATTCTTATCGGCAAGGATCCATCTCGTTGATTGATGTTGCAAAATTTCACTGAATCATGTGCATATTTTGTTCTAGGGTTTTTATGTGTTTCGTTTGTAAGAATATTCACTCATTATTGTATATATTTCTTTATGTAGTGTAAGAGAATCGCTGAGGTTAGGCAGTAAAATACGTTATTCCTTATCGTATGAAAACTATATTTAACACGAGACTAATTACACGAGAACAAGTTTGGAATTTGATAGATCTCTGGTTCGTATAATCTATTCTTCACCACTGCCGTTCTCCTCCGTCTTCCGATATTCAGTTGTTTCCCGCCTTCATGATGTTCTTTTCGTTGATCGTGCACGTTGGTAATATAATTGCCCTGTCATTCTCATCAGCACTCTCCCTCTCCCTCTCCCGTTCCCTCTTCCCCTCGCCCCCACCTCTCTTTGTCTCTCCGCCCCTCTCTCATGCTTTCACATACTACAATTTCTGACGTCGGATATACGACAGATTGGCAATGCTACCAACGAGAAGAGAAAACATTGTTCATATATATAATAGAACAGATCAATATTGTACCAATAAAATATTCTTTTCAGTAGAACTTTCTTTGAACAACATGAGACTTGCATCGAAATGTTTTCTATAATATAAACACGCTTCTCGATAGAACTGCGAGAGGTTTGGTATTGTGAATCGAATTTAACCCCGCAGACCAGATCCACCAAAGAAATTATTTTATTTTTCCTATTCATTAATTCACAGAAAATGTTTACTTCTTTGTTTGAACAGCAAAATATTACTTTTGAGATGTATATTTTGTACGTTATTACATCTATAAAGTTCTTTTATCAGTCAGATGAACTATAAAGTACAAATAGCAAATAATTTTCCCAGAGAACTGCTATCGCTACTACAAAGACCAGCGATCATGATTCACAATAGCATTGGGTACATCGAACTCGCGGCGAGTGAATGTTTGTGTGCGAAACTTTTCATAACGAAGCGATCAGCGTCTCGCAAATTACAGACAGAACGACTCCAGGACCCCGAGGGTTGGTGGTATCGAAATGATATAAGGATATCGAACGAGTGTTCGGTACTCGAGAAACCGGATCGATGCCTATGATTATGTCTCACGGTTCGTGGCACTGGTGAACGCGCAACCTGAGTACACTCCACTCTTTATCGCGTTTATGGCTTCATGTCGTCCGCCATGCCACATGATTATCCGAACAGCTGGCCTTTAAATGGAACAGTCCTTCTTCAGGATATAGGTACTGCGGTTTAGCATGGGTTTCACGAACTGATCGATCGTGTTATACCCAGTTTCACTCATCGTTCACCTTCCGTTCTTCCTTATGCTCATGTGCATTATTGACTTGCATTGTTTGCTTAACATATTGATGTTAACTGTTACGTGTGTGCGATTTCCTTAACTAACGGTCACTGGCGGTTATCATATACATATGACTATGTACTAATGTTTTTAGACGGTATAAAAATGATTTCAGGTCGCAAATTTGATGTTTGTACAATGTGTACAACATCGATTTGAATATTTTATTATTTATTATAAATTATTATAATAAAATGGTGTACAACAACATTGTAATTGTCATTAATACAGATCATTTGTTTGCGTCAAAATTAGTGCTTTCGGTTTTTACGTGTTTTAATCATATCAATAAATACTTTGTAATTATTTTAATTATCATAACAATTTAAAGTCTACGAAAGAAATGCAGGACTTTCAAAGTATACGATACACATATTATTTTATGTTCAGCACTGTGTTCAGACACTCCCTTTCCCTACCCAGAATTTCAGCATATCGAATTGAAATAAACTAATTACTAATTGTTTCACTAAATTCTCAGTTTATTATAAGTAAGATAATATTGGAATTGCTCTTAAATGAAATAATTTAAATTATTCTTACGAAGGACGACTTTCTGCCACGTTTAGTGTATTTATGTATTTATAATATTTATTTACGTATACGAATATACTGAAATGTCCAATTCAAAAAAGGAGGAGACAATTTTTTACCTAATGAAAAGTTTTGGTGTTAATCCTCCAAAGCAGCTGAACATTTTCAGCTAGGCGATGCAGAAGATGTTTTTTCATCGATGAACTTGTTACTTTATCTTGCATCAGGCCCAAGTTACCTGAGAGTGACGAGCGACAGCTCCCGTGACGTGCATTTTCAAAACGTCAGTCAATATGGACGACGAAGGTACAAGGCATGGGCAGGATCTCCTTCTGAAAAAACAAAATTTATTTTCAAAACACTGTTTCTTCGTTCAGTAATGAAACTGCTATCAAAGTGTGGATACTTATGGGTTTACATTCAATATAAAGTGAGAAACCTTGTTTCTATTGTAATATTAATTCTAGATAAGCTAAGCTCTTGAATTTATGCAACTTACCTACGTACATAACAATTTATTTACCATGCTTTTTTTACAAAACAAGGTCTTCACTAAAAGAAAGGGATTCTCCAATTCAATTTTAAAAACATAAATTTCAATACATTTTTCAAATATTCTAATTAAAAAAATATATTTCTAATATTCTCTAATAAGTGCCATTATTTTTAGTTTTTCTAAGATTAATCTATTAAAATCATTGACACGAGTGAATTAAGTTTAATTACAGCATTTTTAACAAAGAAATTATTAACTTGTATAAAAAATTTATTTTATGAGTATTAACGCAATATTTTGGATTCCAGTTTATTCAAAGGAAGAGTAGGCACGTTATTTTTCATGCCATTGATTTTGTTCCATTTATTCAAATATTCCAAACATTCCTTTATATCACGAGGAATACTGTAAATGCACAAATAGCTGCAGTCTAGTTATAACCAGTTACATTTTACTATCTGAGATTTGTTCATATCATTTTATTCTTCATTTTATTTCTTTTTTATTTAGGTAATTTGACATTTTTTATCAGTTTTCCAGAAAACACGTATAAAACTACGGTGTATCGATTGTTTTGTCGCGCGCTTGTTCCTACCAAGTTGCAGTGTACTCGAGGCAATGACGGTAAAGCCAACATTACACGCATGTCAAGCACTAATTAGGTTACACGGCACGTAACGCCGCGTGCTGGTTGACACGCGTTTGTTTTGTTGAAACCCACCCCGTTAACGTGTGTGCGCGGTGCAACGGCCATAACGTTTCTCGCCGCGATATGATAAATCCGTTTATTTCGGCCTTTCGTTCTCTACGTCTGCTCTGCCCTCTTTCCGTGGTCGCGGCTTTTATTTCGAGATTAACTATAATCACCTGGTTATCGTAGTGATCGCGACCGGTTAACGTTCACCTCCTTGAAACGCAATCCCCGGGAATTTTCTGTAACCTGTAAATTGACTTTTTATTTTCCCGACAATCGCAAGGTTATATTATGTTGCCCACGTATTCTGTGCATCGTGACCCTTTGAATTTGAGAGGTAATTCTCAGTCGCCATTTGGTTTAATACAGTAAAATTACAATGTTTAATATTTAATATTAAATTGAAATAAAACAGTTTCGTTCCTTAATTTACGTGTAATTTCCCTTCAAGTTAACAGAGCTTATGTCTTCCATATCTCGTCAGAAGATATTAAATATTTCTAGCGAAAAACTTTCGAGTGCAAAGGATTAACATTCAAGAGCCCTATTCTGAAATTTCGGGAAATGTGATAAGAAGAAAACGAATGAATGAAAAGATTTCGTTCTCGATACTCACAGATTATTGATACGTTAAGCGCCAAATCATGACCCTTTATCCGTAGAATTGTTCTTTTGTAGCAAAGAAAAACAGGAATAATTATTAATTATTTGGCGTTACAATCCTTGCATTACACTATTTTTAACTTAGTTACGTTATTAAACATTTTCATTCGACATCGATTACTTTGTATGTTACGATTGTTTTCTAGTAATTCAGAAGCGTCGATCACCAGTGACTGACATGGCGCTTAACATGTTAATGACGAAGACAGACAATTTTTTATTTATAATTTTCTATTTATTTTTAAAGTGACACATAAACGAAAATACCTCGATAGAAATATTTGTAGTCGCAACAAAAACATAATGATACTTAGGGTTAAGTGCCGGTAATTCAGTCACAGATTAAATCAGGGTATATGTAAATGACCGGCTCGTTCACGATTCGTTGCTTTGAAATGGGTTAATCCGTAACAGAGGTCTCTCGTGGACAGGATAGTTGACTTCCAGGATGGTATAGCGGGCCCGCGTTCACACCGCGAGTATATCCCCGATGAAAACATGCGAAAATCCCGCTTTCCGCCCGCGTTAACCCAGTAAAACCGAAAAGTATATATACATACACATGTATAGGGACGCATGTATAGAAACGCATATATAGGAACGTATGTATAGGGATGCGCGTATATGTGTACATACAGAGTGAGCCGGTATGTGCGTAAATAAACGATCCCGTTGACAGTAACATATGACGGAAGTCCGGTATACGTTGTACACCTATTACGTGCGCGACCGTGTTTACGTATCACAAGCGTGTTCGGGTGAACGACGAAATTGAAAGCCGGTATCCAGGCAATTTCGTTGCGATAGATATAAATCCAGCAAACGGGCAAGATGTTACGATCGAGTACGTGAACGGCCGACTTCCAATTGAATCGATTTTCATAACAGCCGGAAGTCGGAATTGTTTCGGCTCTTCACTCTGTCTGCATCGAACAACGATTGCCCTCAGTGGGAAAAAGGAAATATGATTGGCTAGTTACGATCAATTTCTCTGTCTTCGTTGAATGTTGTTGGTTTCTTCTTTCTTGGAAAATCTCGCGATCTATCGAAATTATTCGTTGGATTATATCGCGGGATAGAATTTTATATTGGAAATGTGGTATACTGAAAGAAAATTGTTTCAGTGAATTACGTATAAAATGAAACTATGCTATTTTTTACCCCTTGATTTAACTCAAGACTCGCGAAGGAAATTTTAAACTGAATTCAAGAAATTTAAGAGTTATTTATTTTTTTTTAATAGAAATTATATATTACTTTTCTATTATTATTTGTTAACCTTTGGAGTAAACGTAGACATCAGCATCGAAATTTGTTCTTTTTCTAATAAATGATTAACGATTAAGTAATTGTATCGATTATAGTTATGAAATAAATCATACGACAACAGGTTAAATTTCATATTAAATTTTTCGTTTTATCTTTGTATGGAGTAAGTTATGAATGTATATAATTCATGTAGTAGTAGAAAGCTTGCGTAGTAATATTTTGTTTTAAATACGATTCTTTTTGTCTTTTGTAAAGTGTAATGATTAACTAGGTAGATTTGATGAAAATTCGTTTAATATTGGCACAAGATAATCACAGAACACGTCGTAATACCGTTTCACGCTTTCCGTTGAAACTTTCGTGTCAATGTTACCCAACGACGACGTACAAATTCGTCTTGTTGAATCTTCGCGGTTTCCCGGAATTTTCTCGGTATATTCAACGCTATGCGACTTCGTCAGACTCGATGTTAACCAGAAAATCGCCCGAGGGCCGCCACGGTGTTTCCGTTTTACGAATTAACTTGTGTGAAAGAACACACTGCGGTGTCGGCGGTGTCATGGGATTTGCATTAATCTTAGGATGACAGTATGATATTTCGTGAATTAATATTCTCTTTATGTATGTTGAATTGTTAATTTGGATTTTCTTATGTTATGATGTTGGAATATATTATATATTTATAATTATAATTGTACTTTTATGTTTCAATCACGAATCACAATATTTCAGTTGTACCGTTGTGAAATATACCTATGTTTATTATTCAAATAAATTACACTAATTATTACATTTACTAAATATGATTATGTTTGTTTAATTATGCAGTTTACAACTTCAATCGTTTGTGCACTTTTTTTATTTAGTGCAATTAGCACATTATTTTGACAGATTTTTATTTAGGATTTTGAAATTATCTAGTAAATTCTTTTTAAATAGTATTTTTTTCCAGATCAGAATAAAATCGTTTCAAGAAACAAAAATAGGAACACTGGACGTAAACGCAATCTTGAAGCTTATTATTCGTTAACATGCGTATACGTATAAGGAAGAAATGATCAATTTAACGTTACACGCGTTTCAGTAACGCCAGCCTTTGGTTTGATAATAGGTACCGCAAAGAATGAATAAAGCCAACTCGGAATTTCAACAAATTGGATAGTATCGCGATTACAGAGCCGTGAATTATTTCAGAAATAGGTCACCAACTATAATGAATGCATTGTTGCGAAAGTCACTTAACTTTAGCCCATTATTCAATCTACCTTTACCAAAGTGAATAATTATTTCCATTGCAGGATCGTGGGTGAATTATGAACGTGGTATTTTACTTCGGAGATTCAAAAATCAGAACATTTACTCATTCACTATAATTATCTATTTAATAATTATTTTCAATAGGATTGTTATTTTGAAACGTATATTTATTTTCACATTTATTATGAATTCCAGTTCTAGTATCACTTACCAATTTAAACTAGAGTTTATTCATTCAATAAATGCCTACCTATTCATTGAATAATTCTAACTTATCAATATTAATTTCTCCCTGTAGACTAATAAGCCTTTAAAATGTTCTCTTTTAAATACAAAACCTTTCTGTATTGCAAAGAAACCATTTTATTAATTGTAAGAATACATCGATCGTAACGTGGTAAGTGTTACGTATGAACTTGTTGAAAGTGATCACCGGATCCGAAAAGGATTTCAACGCGGTAACTGAAAATACATTCAATCTTCACTATTTCCATTAAGTTTATCCGAAAAGCGCGTGTAGTTGTTCAATGGTAATAGTTATAGCGGTTATCAGTGTGCTCGACGCGACCTATAAAAGCGTGGCCCACTCAACCCCGTTAGTAGTAGAATGCTACAGCCGAGAATCGGAACTTCCGGACTATAAGTCAGCCTGCCTCGAAGAAACTTTCGTAAGTGGGCAGTTCTCTTGAGAAATTACTGGCATCAGTCTGCCGTAATCACGGCGCCAGAAGGCTCGCCAGAAATGTAAACGCGTATAGTAATTCACTGTTCGCGATGTCTTCTTTCAGAACAATGGCTAGCTGTTACTTGCTGATGCCTTCCTCGGATCCGCAGTCCTCTTTTAAATTACTTAGATTTTGGAAAACTGCTTAGTTGAGATGGGAAATCATTTTGTAGGTTATCCAAGTTTTAAATTGCCATGAAATGATCAGTCGATTTCTTTTTATATCTCTCTAATGAATTTACTTTTTGAAGAAACTTTTCTAATGAATTTAGAGTAAAAATATTAAACTAAAAATTATTTATAAAGACGTTCAATATTTCATTTTCGTTTTAACATTTAATGTAACTGTTATAATATCAAATGAAATTTATTAAATTGTTATAGGTTTGTCAGAATTCTATGTTTTAACAGACGTGTATGCCATAAATGAATATTTTTTATTTTACAGATATTGCCATAGAATCTTTAAGAAATATTAGAAAATTAGATAATGCTACATAATTTAATGAAATTATGTTTCAATAATTATGGTAAAGGCACTAGTAATTGACCTGGCATCAGTAATTGATCATTTTTCAGGGAAACGTGAAAAATAAAGTATTTAAAAGTAATAATCTTTCATATGGGCAATTACTCTATATCGCTTTCTTGTTTTCAAGCATGACCAACTTCTAACGCAAGTATTGAATTTTCAAAAATGTCTATAAAATTTGGATAATAAACTATTTCAAAAGAGTTCGCTTTGTTATATAATGTAAGAAATTCAAACAGCATTATCACACATAGAGTCTCTCTGTTTAATAAAAGAGCAAGCGTTTACTATGATTCACGCGGAAAATTTGTCTAATTCAAAAGAATATTAATACATTAGAAATGAATACAGCATGTTTTGTCAAATTCGATATTTTAATTATAAAACTAATTCATACACTTAAAAAAGTACAATTTATAGTGAATCACTGTCTTAAAGGACAGCATTAGATTTAACACAAACATTAGGTAACTTATTAAATGCGGCCTCTATCGGTCTTTGACAACCACTGGTGCTTTTACTTTACGTGTGAAGAGGCGTGGATACAATGGTTACAGGATTATATCACCAAAACTATGTGTCGTTCTCCTGTATTTAACAGAAAAAGTGTTTTCAGCTGGGTCTAAGCTTAGTCGTAGGCACGAGCAAATGAGCATCCGCGTGGAGATGTGTGTCCGCAACGAGGAAGATTAACGCGGAAACTCGTGTGAAAGATCGGCCTCGGAAAAACGAAAAATGAGTGGCCCCGGGCATGAAAAATTCAAGTATGATGCAAATCCGAGACATGCCTGACAGGCTTTTTTTTCTTCTGCTAGTCCTTTTGCACGCGGAAAGTGTCGGTCCTGTAAGAATGGGAAATTCCTTTAGAGACCTCTCTACGCGAGAGTTTAATACGTGCTTGGTATTTTGCATTTGAAAATGTGGCGGCACGTCTCGCGCCGACGAGAATACTGGCGCAGCCTGAAATTTATGCTTCTTGGTAAAATTGAAATTTCGCCGTCTCGTTGAATTTTGAAAGAGGGTCACGGGTTTTCTTCGAATGTCGTACATTCGTGGATTTAATAATCGGAGAGCATATTCGAGACCGATAGGAAGCGTATTTAATAGGTTATGTTTATGTTAAATCTCATGCTGTTCTCCAAGACAGTGGTTTACTATAAATTGTACTTTATTGAGTGTACGAATTATTTTTATAATTAAAATATCGATTGTGGCGAAACATGGTGTATTCATTTCTAATGTGTTAATAAGTTTTTAAACTATTTGATTATATTTATTTTCTCTTGAATAATATTTCTCTCTTAAATATGGGTGATAAGGAAATTTTCCAAGTGTGAGACTTAGTTTTGCAGTCTACATATGATACAACTGCGATTATATGTATATATGATACATTTTTAGAACTTATTTATTATCAGAAGTATTGCGTATTCTTTATTCTAATTCCGAATTTATTACGACGAAAACATGGATAACGATAACAAATGAATAATTGTTCATATTTTATTAAATGTCTCAACAATTTCAAATTATTAATTTTGTACGTTTGCAAGGAACAGCACGAATCTACTAGCCTAATATTTCAGAACTCCCGAGAATCAACGTTCATCGAATTACCTCGGAAAACTCCGAAGAAGGTATTTGCGTCGTTTGTGGCTACGGTTCCCCCATTTTAAGAATTGTACTGCAAAATCTCGAATATTAAAGCTTCAATATCATTTCAGTACAATAACCGTCCGAGATTTTTCTTTGTCCACGGTACGCTTCACGAATCTCATCAGAGGACGCCAGAAACGCGTTCACAAATTGCTTTACAAATCGACGGAACGGAACGTTATCTTTTTAAAAAGAACAGGCACGGGATCGCAACTCCGGGATGAGTAGTAGTTGCAGGATGAAAATGTCAGGAAGACTAATGGTGGATTTCTTCCACTGCTTACTCTTTTTCTCGTTTCCCAGGCCCGCGCCACTGTTGGCCGCGCCTTTTCCCGCAGGATAATTCTATCCGCCAGCCGGCTGAACTTTTTGAATCTCCGGCGTCGCGAATGGCCGGGTTTTATTTTCTTCGAGGGGATAACGCGATTGATATTTCCTAAGACCGATATTTTCCGGAAAGTCGCGAAGTTTAATTGCGACACGCGAGAAGCGGTCGGACGGTTTTAAGTTTCCTTGTCTGTCATATATTTGAACGCGACAGAAAAAGAGATGCCGCAGGAAACTGGCCCCGTTCTTCTTTAAAGACTTGCATGACGCCCCGGATATTTATATCGAAACTTCGCACCGAGAACGCCCGAGGTGTATTTGAGAGCTGTTAGGAAGTTCGGTTCTTAAAGCGGACTCTAGGTTAAAAACTTTGATTACGTTAGAAGGAAATCGTATTACACGAAGGGCGAGGCTAGCTCTAGATTTATTTTCATAGGTGAAAGATCAGGCAACGGCGACGTCTACGCGAGAGGAAATTTGCATGTAAAGTTGAATTTCCCTGCAGACTACGGGAATATCTTATGAAATTTCAGATTATTACGATATCCGACGCATTTTAGGACGCCTATTATAGGGTATCTGGTAAAGTTGATACGGTTACATCCTTTATGGAGAATCCTAAGTATTTTCTCTGCGACGGTTTGCACCATACTTTAGTTTGAAGTTACTGCTCTCCATTCCAAATGTATTCCGGTATTACAGAAAGGAATAAATATCTATTTTCTCGGGAAAAGGTGAAAACTTCGTTGGAACGTTACTGAAGTATTTGAAAAAGTGCTCAGATATTTCTAAATTTTCTGGACATTCCAGTAAAGCGATTTACTGGGCCGGTTTCTTGGTAAATTTTAATATTTCGGTGTGTTGGTTATACGGATATTTTTCTAACGGTTCAGAAAGTATTTTAAGAATCTTAAAGGTGGGTACTGTTGTAAAACAGAGTAAACAGTTTCTTAATATAACTACGGTTCAGAAATTAAGGAACACTTTATTATTTGCATAAATATCAACTCACCATATCTGTTCCTGAATAATTGAAACAATCAAAGGAATATCAAACAGTTATGTATTAAAACCTTTGTTATTGATGTTGATAAGCTAAAATTGCACTAATTAAATGTTCTCAAAAATACCTCATACAGTAGGAACTGAGATCGTGTGGTCTATTATAAAAGAAACAAAACTATTTTGCATGAGTAGATCTTTATTTTCCATTTCTTACCGATTATGCTAGTTAATGACCTAAAAAAGTCTTCGATCTTTTCCTGGCCATGTGGTGTTCTCAACTAAGAGTAAGTATCGATCTACATCGGCTTTTGAGGTGACTCCCTCACAACGTGTGGCCCGAAGGCAGAAAGAAAAGGTACACACTGCGGACACGGAACTCATTTACCGGTTCATTCATTCGAAGAATCAAGAATGAAAGGTTGCTTGCCGTGGAGCGAGCACGACGTGCCAGATCGGGTTCTTGGATAAAGAGTTCCGATCAGTTATCAACGACGACCGCCCATTTCCCATTTATGGCTGTGCTCGTTGCATGACGGACTGTTGCCATTCCCTTCCACCTAACCGACCGATGTGCTTTTCCAGCGCATTCATGGGCCATGTTTCTTCTGTTTCTGCAACAGAAAAATACAAGTTCATATTTTATAAAAGCGCTAGACTGCACTCTGTGTTTTCAAGTGAACGAACCGTGGTGACCAATGAATCTTGGAAAGCAATCTTCAAACATGTATTGGCAACTGGTATTTGGAATTTTAATATTATGAAAGAACAATAATTGATTAAAGTTAAAAATAACGTCAGCATAAAATTATTATAGAGCAAGTGTTAACATGGACTGAAGTTTTTGTTATTTCAGTAATTTATTTGGCCGTAGCTCTGGCATTTAGAGGAACCTATTGTATACTGTGATTAAGTGATAGGTTGATTGTTTATCATAATTTACAAGGTAATAGAATATGATATAGCAGCACGTTCATCACAGTAGATGAATAAAATTAAACTTCATTCGGATGGGATTGATTAAATGTAACCAACATTGGTTAAGTATTCTTTGCTTAACATCAGTGTCTTTTTAAATTTTGGTGTTTAATGAAAGTTCCTGTAATATGTTCACATTTTGCACATATCTTCTTTGGTATCGAGTACTTTTTACATTCTTTTGAATTATTTTTTATCTTCCATATTGAATTGCATTTGTCTCTAGTATTTTGTTTTTTACATTCCACATCGATCTTAACTTTTCATAAAATTCTTTTCCATTTCTCGCTCTCTGACGGCAGTAGTTTGGACATTCGCGAAACGAATGACATTCGAGCTACAGCAACGGTCGAAATATGTCACAATAACGCGTGCTTCATACGCTGGCAATACGTTACGTGATTGAACGTAAGTCGGTGCATCGAACGACCTAGTTCATATTCTTTTCACACAGAAACGGGGGAAAGAGATGCTATTCTTCAAGCGCGGGTACAAAACTTACTCAACAGCGTACGAAAAACCTTGGAAATTTTCAGTTTGCGTGTAGAATAGTCTACCCCGTAATATACGCAAATGTAATTTTTTTCGCTCTATTCCGAGCACCAAAAACCGTCATGGCATGAATATTAATTTTTTGAAAATGTCGCGACTTTCATTTGGAAGAGAAGTCCTGTAAAATTTCACTGTAGTTATTGATATCATTTAAATATGATTGATAAAGCATTTGACAAATAACGTAATAATCTGTTTAATAATATATAATCCACTAATGATGTTTTACAGCACATTTAATATAGTATATTTAATTTTTTTGTTGCAGGTGAGTGAATCTTGAAATATAAATTCATAACCTTACCTCAGCATCATATGTAATTGTAAGTAAATTCATAAAAAAATTTATGTTGCGATGCCGTATGATATTTTAAAATATAAAGTTCATACATTTACTTTAAAATTATCTTCAATTTTTAAAACACCCGAGACATTTCAATCTCTTGAATACAAATTATATTGACATAGTAATTGTTGTTTCACAATTCATCCCACGCTTATGAGAGTAAAGGTTAAATGAAGAAACGAAATGATAATTACTTAAAATTGGATTTGATGTCAATCTTACTCAGGAAAAATTCCTCCTTAAAGTCTGTTATTTTGTTAACTTTCTAATGGGTTTGAAGACAATTATAGAGTTATATCGCGGTTCTAGAACCACGCTTTCACTGTTACATTAAACACAAAAAGCAATTAAGCTTTTACCTTTTTTGCGGCGAATGGATATGAAAAATTGTTTGAGAAACTTGGAAAGTCTGCAGTATTACGAAGAGGTTAGTCATAACTCTCTGCTAAGAGCAAATAATTCAGTTCGAAGTTAAAAAATTTCACATTGAATACAGTTGTGCTTAAAATAAACATATCATATGTATTATCGGTGATTGACTAATTATAGTAAAATTACCATTATTCCCAATAAAACTAATGATAAAAAGAAAAATATTTCATTAATGGCAAATTCCATGAAAATAATTTATTTTCATAGTATATTGGATAAACTATTCTGTAATTATATTTTACTATTATAAAATTTAAGAATATAGTGCAATAATTCTAGGTTCTTCATCTCTGCGATCAAGTTTTCATTTTAAAGTTTTTATGGACGAACCATAACTTACTACACTAAAATTTTATTGCTTTGAAACTTGTTTTAATATATTTACATACGCTCACTGATCTTATAATTGGTAGAAATTACGTAAATCAAAAACTGGAGAGATTGTTTATTGGAAAGCACTCGTGCGCTCGGTTGCACCAGTGCTCGCAAATAAATTCAATTCTTGTTTCGATACAAAATAGCCGGCGTACACAAAGCTGGCTATAATTCCTGGCAGCGACTCATATTTCTTACATATAGCGTTTGTAAGTAGATACGGAGACATGGCGTGCGGAGAATACAAAATGTTCAGCTGCGTGCGGTAACTTATGCGAAAGGCAAATACTACAAAGTGGGACGCACGAACTTTATTTTTCCATAAAGTACATCAATAGATGCACATTTTCTGCATAGCTTGTACGCTCCGGATAAATGAAAAATGGAATAACTTAAGAGTGCTTCGAATTCTCTTATACGCCGGCCAGAGGTCAAAATTTGCATTACTCTGTGCATCCTTGCAAGTGGATGTTGTACGCATCGTTCTCGTAATATCAAGGAATGCAAGACACATCCTTTGAAATTATTTTACGACTTTGATAGTGATTTAACGACTATTGTTAGGATTGCACGACAGTTAAAAATAACATATAACGTACTCTTTTTAATTGCTTTAATCTAAGTTTAACAGGTGAAACTGCTCTCCGAAGTTCAACCATTAAACCTTCGATTCCATCTCGTCATAGTTTCTCGTTACAGTGTCCCATAAGTTCTCGATTGGATTTAAATTGCACCCCGATGCTGACCATAATAATTATTAAAAATAGAATTGGAAATGACAGCCATCTATGGATTTGACTGGATAAAACTGTAATCAATTAAAAAGAAAAACGGCTTTCAATCTCTATGACAATATTTATAAAACAAGTTAATCTAAATGCTCATTACGTCCCGGTCCATTGTATCGAGTAGACGTCGTGTTTACTTATTGTCTTCATTAAATAAAAACAGATTCATTATTCTATTATAAAATCAAGAATAATAACTTCATTCTAAGTTCCTTAAACTACTCTTTTCGTAGTACTTTCCATAGAAGTTACAGCATTTTCTCTGCAAAAATAATCTTTTCTTCAATTAACGTTATAAATGGAAATGGATGATCATGTGATACTTTTTAGTAGTTGAACACTTGCGGTCATAATTTGCGAAATTTTTATGTTGCGACGAAAGTGAAACTATGCGATGCATCCTTGAAATCGTTTTCTTGAAAAGCGTAAGATTGGAGGACTATTTTAATATCAATAGGGGTTTATAACGGGGCTGCGACCAGTTTCTGGCATGGTCTCGCGTTCATAAATCTTCGAGTGCCGATAGAGGAATGAAATGCCGAAAGACACTTCGAAGCCAGGAGAACGTTGCAGTTCATCGGGAATGTTTCAAGAAAATAGCGCACAAACATCGCGTGACGTTGCTCGGATTCTTCTCGATATCTGGCCCCCATTTTGCCCAGTTCCGCCTGGTAAATTGTTCCACGGTGGCGTTCGTGGTCTTTGATCCACGACATCGGGATATTTCTTTAAAATCGGAAGATCAAGCAGAACTAAGTCGACTGAAAATTTAATATCCCTCTGGCGGATAATACCGTTGTCACAGCGTTCCTCTCTGAAGTATTTTCCTTTGATAAGTTTCGAACGAAACAAGAAGCTCGGCCGAAGAATTTAAGTCCGCTCGATGAAACGTGAATACCGTGCACGCAGCAAATGGGTCCCAGTTCCTTCTTCTAATCTATCGGGAAACTTTCCATGATATTCGAAGAAACATCCCGAAATTGGCGTTCGCCAAGTTTCCACGAGGAAAATCTGTTCTCCCGAGGAAATCGTTCTTCGCGAACGATGTTACTGACGGTGCCACATCGAACTTAGACAATATCCCCGTAAGTATGTAAAACTGGCGGAAGTAGAATCGAGTTTGGTAACAGCGTCTCATGACCTTGCCCTTTCGCTGCTTGTCTTTTATTTCACTTTTTCTTTTCGGTTTTGTACTTCTGTATACGTTGTGCCCATAATTTCTTTTCTTCTTTGTCATTTATGTTTCTGGTTAATATATTTTATATATGAAACGAAGATACTATTAGTATTATATGCATTTTACATGATTTTTAACTACGTCGTATATTTACGTTTAGATTGTGTGAAACTGTAAACAAGAAATTGCCGATTTAAATAATTTATTCCATTAAAAACAATCGTTAGATTGCGTGTACTCGTACGGATATCAATTCAAACAAAATGTCCGAGACAATTATTATCGAGTTATTCTTATGTTCTATTCTGTTCACAAGAAATTTCCACTTCATTCATTCCGTAAAGTTCAATTTAAAACGATTGTACACAATTAATCTGATGGTACAGATAGTAGATTACGAACAATAATAAATATTTATTTTCATGTATGCCAATTTTACAGATAAAAATGAGTAAAAACTTTTGATAAAATGATAGTTTTCTTATTTTCACATGCGCGTGCTATTTACACGTTCGCGTGCGCGTTTCAAACGCAGTAAAGCCCGCATCTAATCACGATAAACAAGGGTGGAGGACAAAAATTTCCCGGGAAAACTCCGTATCCGATTTCATATGCAAACTCTTCTGCAAACCTCGATGATACGCGCTGCTCGGTGAAACGTTACAGAGAGAAACCGCGCGTCGATATATCGCAGACTCGTTCGAAGAGGACCACTTGCAATTTCCTTGGGGGTCGAACGATGAGCAGGATTCCTGGGAAGGAAACTGCAGTAGAACTACAGCTTATATGTCTCCCCTGGTCGCCGCGTCGAGTTAGGACTCGAGTTTACGCGTGACCAATTTCCGTCCCACCGTTTCTGCATCTCGGAGACTTTATTTATAGCTCGATGGGATTGGCCACCCGTGACACCCTCAATTTCAATTTCTCGTTTTCATTATTGAATATCGGCGTTCCAGTTACCACGAACGGACTCCGCTGGAAATTTTGTTAATAACTGTGGAAACTTCGTTACACAGCGCGCTGGTAATAGAGTTACGGAGAAATGATACATCGCATATCAAACGTTTAACGCAAGCTAACGTCCACTAAATTCATTGACTTTCAATTCACAATATACGTCGATCGAATCCAATATTGGCCGTTTATATTTTTAGTTGCCACTGTTTTTTATTTGCTGAACATGATATGCTGTCGCATCAATGATTAACGATTTCTAACGAAAACGAGTTAGACGTGGCAAATTGTAAAGAGTCTGACGACCGGTTTGGAAAAAACAACCGGCTGAAATGAATAAAGTGTAGTTTATCGTTTTTTTATCGGTGAGAAATTTGCTGTTTTGTAAAAACTGCGTCGCACGCGAACTTGCTTATTAAAATGTTGAACGTTTTGAAAAACATGCGAAATTTAAACGTGAAAAATGTAACCTGGTGTTTCATTTTGATGAATAGGATCCTTAGAATTTACCAACAGAAGAATGTTCTTTGATTAAATTCGTTCTGCGGTTAACGTTATGCTTCTGTAGTTAATGATAATTTAACAAATTTTAACTGTTTGTATTATAAAAATATTTTAAAGTACTATTTTCGTGAAAACATTGTTACAAATTCCAATTTTGCAAGACTTCCTCAAAATTCAATTTAATTTAAGTTACAATGGCAATACATGTATTTACACTTTAATGATTGTAAAAGATTATTTATATTTTCTCCATGTCATTTAAACAAAGTGAAATGTCTATGACAGCTTAGTTCTCGCTCAATTCTATAGGAACTTAATTATAATTGAACATTATTCCAATTATTCCAAGAAACATTTATCCATGTTAATTAACCTAGGGAAGTCTTGGTTAGGTCCTGCTAATAATAATTCTTCGTTAATCGTATATAATTATTTTATAAAATTATTGAAATAATTGAACTTAATTAATTCGTTTTAATTATTCTGTATGTGATAAGCCAGCTCTTCTGTCTATACGGATTACCCGGTTACGCATCGACGATCAAATTTACAAAAACGAATAAACTATTTCATTTGAAATTCATTTCAATCAGTATTACTTAGGGAAATCAGTATAAAAATAATCGCATCGCAACATGTAAACAAAATACCACTAACGTACCACCTTGCAAAACTAACAAGACGTTCATATGCTTCAAATAACGAACAAACAATTATTTAAGCGAACTTTCACTCAACGTGTCAATTTATTTATTAAAACCGCACAAAATTCCATTCATTTTTCTTTCCTTGCGTCCGTTATTCGAATAAAACTCTACTCGACGCTTTGCCGCAATTAAATCGCTTGAAACCGAAAGATGGAGGGTCGCATTGGATTTTTCAAAGTACTGTGGAAAGTACGTAATTCGATTGCGGCGTTTAATCACATTCGCCTTCCATAAATCGCCCTCCTCAATTTACCCCACTTTTCGCCGGCAACAACGTTTGCCGTGCGCCGCGATCGGTCTCGTTTTACATTCATTACAAAGTGCTTTGAACGCTTCGCTGACAGGGTAACGAGACGCTAAGGGCCGCTGCTCGATCGTGAAAGGTTTTCCGTGCGCGAATCACGAAAATGACGTTTCCCGATACCACCTCGCGAAAACTACCGGCGAACGGGATTGTCGCGACGCACCGCGCGAACGGTGAACGCGCAGCGGGCGTCGGGGTTGCCGGCCTGAAAGATGGTGGCTGCATTAAACGGGCATGAATATTCATCGGCCACGCGGCAGACCCAGTTAGAAACCGCTCGATCCTCCCGCCACATCTTTTCTCTCTTCCGAGTTCGCTCGAAATGGAAAACACGGAAGCTACGCATTAAAGTCTTTCGGGCTGTTAACAGAAAATTTTTGTAGAGCTACGGAGTTAAGGCGAAGTAATGAATTGTACGTGACACTGGTGTTTCTATATTTTGTGGATGGTTTACATTCTAAACCTTAGAAGATATGTTCGTTCAACGTATTGACTACCATGAGAAACTGGGGCGTTTTATGTATCACTTATTCCTTTGTAACAAAGGAAATTATTATCCTAATTGTTACCGTAATTTTTAGGTTACACCATTATCCAGTTATTTAGGCTACTGAACATTTTTATTCTACATGAGTTGTTTCATAAATTATAATTATTTGCTAGTAATTTTAAAGCTTTTTGTTGTCTTTACAAAAATTCTTATCGATGTATTTTCATTCTACATTACCATAAAACAAGTAAAAAATGCTTAGTGTGACAATTTTTTTTTAAACGAAAGAATTTGGAAGTAACGTTAAAACTACGCATTCATTAACGTGAAATATTCAGTTAATGTCATAAGAGAGAAATCATATAATACTTATTGCAGAGTTATGAACATTTATTTCATGCTTGATATGTAAACTAAAAACATAGAAATGCCAATGATGTCAAAAATAATATCCGACGAAAGTATTTGCATCTTTCAATAAATAACGTTTATCATAAACTAATTATATTCCTACATGGTTTGCAAAAGGATTATTTGTATTATTTGTGCTCATGTTGGAGAAAGCATAGATTAATATGTTTTTTTTTCGTTTACTTTTGCATCTTTCCTCGTTTAATCCTAATTATCTTCTGCCTTATATCCTTCCTCTGACCGTGCGTATATTTGCTCGGGGATTACATTTGCAAATTTTCGCCTGATACACTTATGTAAGTACTTACTTACTTACCTACGAAAGTGATAAATTTAACTAAGCTTACGGACTTAACATTCTATGAATTTATTTCATACACTTTCCACGCATAAAACACGATAGAGTAAAAATATTACTGAATTTTAATAAATTTCTAATCTTATCTACGAGTGATAGATTTCTTCATAAGTAACGTTAATTATAATTGTAGTTTCTAAAAAAGTAAAGTAGCCTATGAGGATATCAATTTTTACAAATATTTCAGATTATTTCTTACGATTGTAAAACTATAATTTCATTGATGAACAGTATTTCTATTAAAATCAAAATAATTGTTATACTTAAGTTCTCTCGATGGACGAATTTGTTTTATCATTATTTTTTATTTATACTGATCGATATAACATATTATCTGTATATTATTATATATTTAGTATGTAATAAGTACGATCAAAAAAGTTATATTATAATTATATTTTACATACGATATATTTATAAGTTTATATTTTATAAAAGTAACGCGATATTGTTGTATCGACATTCTTTGATCCTGCAACCATGGTAACGGAACGAGCCAGTGGTCCGGGTGAATAGAAAAATATTCCCCAGATAACTACCACCGTTGCGAGTTTTGTAGTTTCATGGAACGAGTCCCGTGGTGCCGACTTCATTCTCAAACGTAATTTTCTGATCTATAGAGTGCAGGTCATCACTGTGCGAACAAGCTCACCCGATCTGCCTAATGCAATCCTTTTCATCCGACTGAGTTATTCCTGAATTTTCTAAGAATAAAGGAAAATGGCAGTCAAATAGGAATTCAGCAACGAATACAGAATATTCTCAACTACATAGGGACTTGTATGCACTGACCGGAGCCTAAGTAAATTTTTCTCGAATTTCAAATGAAACGACACGATACAGCATTGAACTCTCTTATTTCCTTCTTTTATTGCGAGACATTTTTTCAGACAACGATTTTGAACAATGAATTGGCCACGTTAACGTTTTACTTCCTAAAATCAACAATTGCGCGACGCTTGTTTCTGACGTTTCCTAATTGCTTCCGCAAAGCTGGCGGTAATTGCAGTTATTTTTCTCAGAAAAAAGAGTAGTGCGACGAGTGTGATAAGAAAATGATGAGAGGTTGTTGAAACAATGAGTTTCATTCAGGTTCAAGATATCCTTAAAACGTTGTTTTTATGTTTTACTTTGAAATAAACAGATAGAAATTCAGAGTGCGATGATAGAAGCTATTGCTTAACATTCACATATGTAATTTACAAATGTGCTTTCTAATAAAGAAGTAATTTTTCTGTTAGAAAAACATTTATATTTATAAATGTTTAATATTTTAATATTTTATATGAATAAAATATTAAATTTAGAATATTAGAAACGGTTTCATAGAAAAATTAATGAAGACCTTTTCATACGCAGAGAGAAACTAATGATTTTCTACGCAACTAAGGAATTAAATTTCAGTTTTTTACAAACAATAAAAAAAATACAATAAGATTTTGTATTCATTATATAAATACAAATAATATTTAATATCATATACTTGATAAAAGTAATACATGAATTTTTAATAAAAAAGATTATTTATCTTAAACAATACGTTTATTTAAAATCAGCATTGAAGATTGTTTCTTTACCATAGAAATAACTTTACGTCTTTTTATTAAGGATTTCATCGTGGAAAGCTAATTATGTAACGATGAAGAAGCGAAGTGCACGCAACAAAATAATTTTAAAAGAGAGTATCCTATAATTAGGAAACCTCAAGAATTCCGAATGAATAATAAAATCCATAAAAGATTGTTGTTTGATGGATCGAGTAAGGAACAAGATAATTAAATGGAAAATCTCTTTATTAAACCCACTGAAGGCAGGAAATAATGAGCGACGTTATTTTTTATTCTGTTTCCTTTCGTAGTCAGTAATTATCGGAAGTGATTCCAAACTTTTGAACGGTAGTTCATATACACCGCTGGTGGAAAGTACCCAACCGTTTCCTCCTTTTAAATATACATTTTAATACAGCACTGTTTAAATCATTCGCAAATTGCATAGTTGCTTTGGGATCATCTGCACGGAAAAGTAAGAGAATGCCACTGGAAATTTAAAATTGAAGTCAGGAGTATTTTACATAATGTTTGAAAGGATACTTTCCACGCAACAGTGAACAAATTTAAAAAATTGAAGAACTGAAAGAAAAATTTGGCTGAAATTTTTTGCGGATAGATCGTATCGTATCGTTTTCGCTCTAGTTTTAAATTAAAGATATTAATATAACTTCACAATAAAATATATTCATTTATTTTAAACTTATTTAATTTTCCATAACTTTTCAAACTATTTACTTTATATTATGTGTTCTTTAATTTTAAAATTATTTACTTATCATTACTAAAAGACATGCTCTACATTCTCATAATAGAAATAGTACATCCGATTACGTTAATATATTCGAAAGTATCCAATGTCACTGAATTTTTCTTAGCCTACGAATCGATCCAAATAATTAAGTAATTAAGAACCTTCCACAGTTACATTATTTTCCACATACACTGTATGTGCATACCTGTATCATAAAATAAACGAAACGTTATGCCGGCGTGTAAATTAATAGAAACAGAATCAGCATGAATTTGCATTCATCGTCCTTTCTTTCTTCTCCGCGAAATCGAGCAAGCTTTTCATTTCCATAAAGAGAAGGTCTGAATAAATCTCCGCGAGGGCATTATTTTATTCCGCGCGATCGTACCAGAATCCGTCTCGAACGTTTTCGATCTCTTGATCTCTGTTCCTCCGGCTGGAAGTATCTCGCCGGTAATACACTAAACTTAATGGATCCATAAATCGTTCGGGATTAGTCCGAGTGCCAGAATTTAAATGTCCACGTTCTCATCTCGTCCTGCCTCGCGGCTGGATACAAACGGCCGTGCGCACACATACATAATCGTGCATAAGTTTCCACCGTGGCCGTACGAACTGTAAGCACTCATTGTTTGAGGTGTTTCTGTATGCGTTCTCACGCTTTGCCTCCCGGCAATCGATGGATTCGTGCCAAGTGTTCGCCCTGCGAGGGCGATTCGATGCCACGATCGGCTTCGGTCTCTTTAAAATGGTAAACGTTTCCCTTAAATTTCGGACCCACCGATGAGATGCGAGCGTTTCGGCAGTCGGAGTTGGGATCCGTTCAATCAAATGTTATCTAGGCCAGGTTCACACTGATGTTTACGAGCTATACGCAACTACAAAGGTACTATACGCCTCTTATGTTAGCTCTATCGACCATCAAGCTAAAAGTGCACAGGGGCAAGGGGACTCTTCCACTCACGATACTCGGGTGGCTTAACTTCCGACGCATGGTGAATATTGCCTCTCGACAATAACAAAGGATGGAAACGAGATGGAATGAGACGGAATAAGACGGAACTATAGAGAATTTTATTTTCTATTATTACGTCTCATTTCATCGTAGTCGGTTTCGCTTTCATCCTTTGCTACTGTCGTGCGTCAATAATGATCATGCGTGGAACACCGAGAGGGCCTAAACATCGCGAGTGAAAGTGTCCCCTTGTATTCTTGACTTTTTAGCTTTTAGGGTAACAAAAATCTTTTCTCCGTCGGACAATACCAGAACTATGAAGCGGCGCAGTTACCAAATAGATAAAAAATCGAAGGCGACAAACAAATACGCCCGCATACACTTCGCGAACAGATTCTTTGATGTACCGCATCGTGGGCGAACACTATTAGCTCGAAGTCGCTGTTCTCAATTAACTCGCTGCTCGCAGTTTGCTGTTCGCAAAAGTGTCCGTAATTAGTGAACAGTAGTGTGAACCGTTTTGCGAACAGCGAAGTGTTTGCTCGGAAGGCGGTGTATCAAAGGATCTGTTCGTTTGCTTGAAACGTGACTAAACTTGTCTATAATATTGAGTATCGAAGGAACAAGTCACCAACCGCTTACGATCAACTAGCGAGTTTCAGCGTGAATGCGATACTATTTCTCTCAGTGAATAGTTCTTGAGCACTTATAGCTTATGACCAGTTCTCTTTAGTATGGACTAGGCCTTACATCCGAATTGGTTGGCCAAAGCGCTGCTGTTTCAGTCGCTACAGATTGTACGAAAATGAACATGTTTGACATCGGACGTCTAAGACCTGCCGGGTGCAACCTTTTATATTATTTCTAACTGTGTTTGATTGTTTTGTCTGTATACGTTCGTGTACACCTGATCCTCGATTTACGTTGCACTCTTCTTACGCGGTAAATTATAATACTACTTACGTGATAATTTTTATGTACGATCTGAATTCACTAACACTGAATGAAACGTACTTTTGTTTTCTAAAACTACATCATTACTATTTTTTGTTAAAAAAGAGAGGTTTCTCTTTTCAACATTTTGTTTTTTCTTGTAACAACAGACTCTATTTACGCAAGTTTCATTCTTGTGAAACAAATCCACGTTGAACGGATTTTCGCGTAAATCGAGGGTTATGTACATATATACCTACATACGCGTTCAATATACTGTAGCCTTAATCGTTAAGGGCCGATACACACTGTTGTTTACAATGCATGTATATACACTGTGAATTATGGTTCGATCTCGGTTTGATCTTGCACGGTCTTTGTTCATCAGAAACAGTAAGCAAATAAATAATGCTGAGTGTACTGATAGCGGACCAGTGTATTGAGCTTAATTCATTAGATCGGTGTACTTTGGTTGGTTTGTATTTGCATGTATTATGGCGATGGCTAATTTGTTATGCGATGATTAAACTTGAAATATTATTTCGTTGGCCGAAGGCAAAGGCGAAAGAAATTTAATAGTTTTATGCTCTTGACACTTCATCATTTTTTTAATGAAAATATGTCTTTGTAGTATCAGAAATATTAGACATAAAATCAAATTGAAAATAAAATATATACTAAGGAAATAACTATAAGGAAAGGAAATACTAAGGATAAGGAAATAAGAAGTAACTTTCAAATAAAATATATCGACGATTATAATTTTGATAGCTTACCAAACGGAAATATTATATAATATAACGAATTTCAGTCCTTTACCTCGGTTGAGGGTAGCTACTGGGAAATTCGATTTTTCCAGTAATTTATTTAGCGACTAAATTAAAAAAAATTTTGATCCTTCTATTATTATACTTTTAAATTATTTTAATTATTTTTAATACATCAAACAATTTATTATTTGGTCGGAATGTTTCTTGTTATAATTGTAATATGTTCCACGCATCATTTTAATATAAATGCTAACAACATCTAAATTTCTTTAACAATGCTTCATTTATTTATTTTATACAGTATTTGATTAAATTTATGATTATGATCATCCGATGAAGAAAATATTGTGTATAAATCAATTTATCAAGCATCGATGCATCCAGTAATTAATCTTTTTACCGAGAAGAAGTAATATATCTGAATGAAATGTTAATTCTTGCGGCACGTCAGGGAAACATGATTTTCCAGGTCAAACGGTGCACCAGTTGCAACGCGGTTTAATCCGTTTAGCGAGCAGCTTTAATTCATAATATGCACCTACACTCAATTACAAGATCATTTATTCTTCGTTATAAAATTCGGTTTATCACGATAGACCATTTTTCACTGCAGAAAAGTATAATTCGTTAAAATATCTCTTGCAATGCATTATAAATTATTCATTATAAATTATTCGTATATAGGATCATTCGCACTCTTCAATAATCCGAATATTAATAATGTGGATAAAAATGTAATTAACTTGAAACAATGGTAAACGATGCTTCGTAGGACTTTAATTCCATTTTTATTACTATAATAAACTGCGTATATTGATGCAAATTAACATTCTTAAACTCTATATGAAATTTCTTTTTGAAGATATACAAAATTGGAACTTCTATTTATTATGTACTTTCCAAAGTTTTTATCTTATTGTTTTATATGTTGTAGATGCGTATTCTTGTGATATTCTTACGTATCGCATAGTGTATGCTAACTAATACGATATTTTATGGGAACTTCTAAATTAATCAGAAAACCATGCTTCATGCATTCGAAAGTAGACAACGTAAATTTAAAACTTTGAAAAAGAAGCGGATGATTCACGATCTCAGAGATAAATAGAAACTTGCGGAACAGACAACAGGGGCGAGTTAATTATTAACAAAGATAAAGACTCATAACTCACTGTCGCGAGTAACAGGAAGAAAAACGATCGGACGCAACGACTGCTAGCTAAAAGCCATTACCGCAGACGCAGTCGAAACCAACTTGTCACGAGTTTGCAAAAGTAAAATTTACAGTTTCATATTCATGCACTGATGTAACATACTATGCCCGTTTTAATGGAGTCGAGTAATAAGCGTCCACGTGTCGCCACTAAAAAGAAAAATTATTCCCTGATAATGGGAACTACGTTTCGTTGCATTAACAGAATAACACTGTAACCACTCATGTAAAATTGCCAATGTGATTTAATATATCTTTTTTAATAATCTCATTGATTTCTTTGTGGCGGCACCTGCCTTACTTTATTTATCAGAAGTAACAGTGTGCGCGTTTTAACTTATGAAGGTTAAATTAAATTAGAATGTGTTTTACAGTTCTATATAAGTATTCTATATTTTCTCATTACACTAGTAATAAATGGCCAAGTTTTATTATATTAGTTCTATTTTTTATACTTATCATAATAAAAGTATACAAAGAGGTTCTCGCAACTAGGACGGATTATATCTCAAGAATGGTAAAAATCATGTTGAAAATCTTCACTACGAGTCTGACACATTGTTATAAGGCCAGAGGTTAAATACAGTTTACCACGAGAACACTCGTGCAGTCATCAAATTGAATGCAAGCAATCACGATTAAATTTTTATTATTAACTTCCCAAAGCCTACATTAGTACAGCGTACCAAGCTACTATGTATATAGTTCAAAGGTTTCCTTCGGTATGCCCTGATTGCATGAGAAATCCCATTTTGTTTATCGGTTAGAGCGGCACCTATACGCGTCAAGAAAGTTTCCAGGTGAGCACGCGGGAGCACCTTTCGAGCGCGTGAACTCCCTGCACTCGCCATACGCGCGCATGCGGAACAATGGTGACTGCGAACGAATATAATACACGGTCGAAAAGTTGGCTGGGGTGTTCTTGGTCGGCCAAGCTATATACCTCGCGGTACCCTGACAAAAGTCTTAAAACAAAAGTCGGTCGTGCCCGTATGAATGGCCGTCCACCGAACTTTCGTGCGTCAGTTCCGTTTCCTTTGACGAAGTCATCCGTTGAACAGTACATCCATTGTCGCTTACGCGGCGCTAGTTCGGACTCTGTCGACTCGGGACGAAACAATACTCCAGCTCGCCTCCCCTATCCTCTACCACCCATCTGACCGACTACTAGTTTTAAAGTTGCCGCTGTGTTGCGGTCACAGTAAATTTTTGGTCATAATTCTGAAAAGATTTAACTCTGATCTGGGAACGTACATACAATATTATCTGATCGTTCTTCAATGAACTTAATAACTGATAGTTAGCATCGGAACTATTAATGATCAGGTATAGATTAATTAAATATGTTATGAATTGTATAAGACAGTTTATGACAATTCGTCAGAAATAAGAAAAATTTGTGATATTTCTGATGCCATTCAATTTTTCCTATTAATACAGTGGAAATGGCAAGGTTATAAAAAAAAAGTGAATTTAATAAAAATAATGGATTCTTCATTCATTATTTCAAGTGTTTGTAGCTGCAAAAGTTACATATACTTTTTAATATATTTTCAGTCATTGCTTTAACGTTTTAAGGTAATTAACTTTTTGATATGAATACACCACTTGAATATTTAATTCTTGATAATACTATTTGGGGTATCTTTCCTCCATTAAAGGATTACGTAAATAGAAAATTGTAGCAGTCCCTGAATAATGCAATGAATTTTAAATGAAATACAGAAGTCATTTAATGTGTATAATTATACATTATATATATAATATAATTTAGTATAATGTTTAATATTATTATAGGTAACGATGATTTTTTAATATTTTTAAGTCACATGTATGGAACTTAAAAGAAAAATCAACGTTTATCAATTAAATATTGCAAAGAATTCGTTTCCAACTTTCCCATTCTAGCAGAATGTTCTACGTGATTATGAACGACGTGGAAAAATGTATCTCTGACAATGAATTTCAGTTTAAATAAGAAATACTGCTATGTTTAATTAATTCTTCTGTATTATATAACGCGATAGGTGGATGATACGTAAGGATAGATTTATATACATATTTCATGAGAGAACAGAAATTTGAAATAATATACCCCTTTAGAATTTTGTTTGCGGTATATACATATTTCCTATTTAGCATTTCCTAATTAACAACAACGAAGTTCAACTTTGTATTCTGCATGGATAATATTCGTTATTTAATATTTTTTAACAGTAACACATAGCTTATATCAACTATATTTACTTGAAAACAGTTAATCAATCATGTAACGAGGTTCAAAAATAGGAGGTACCATGTAAGCAAACCAAATTTTTTATATATTTTAAAGTACAATTTTTAATATACTGATTCTATATCAATCAAACATTTCTTATTGCGTTTCTAAAAACTCAAACTATATAAACTATATATCAAAAATATACACTCGTTTTATGAAGAAGTACAATAAATGAGTTATCAAACTATTTTAATGTTCAGGTGTAAATTATAATATATAGCATATTTTTCTAATAGGTACATCCAAAATTTGATGGTAATAAACCATTTACCTTTCTAACCTGCTATGATGCATCATAAATATTAATTGTTATTAACTTTGTAATTATTTAATTTTCTTTTATCTGTTATACCTTACCCCAATTATATACATTTTTCACCATTTGATTTTCATTCTTTGCAAAAAATATTATTCCACTAAATTTGTTGTCTAATTTTGACAACGTCGTGTAACAATACTAAATAAGGTCAGATACATGCACCCATGTTTCTTGAATAACCTGCTGCGAGCATTTAAAATATTGACACGATCCGGTTACATTATTTGTTGCGCTAGCAATCAAATATTCACGTTAATTTATTCAGCAACAACTGTTTGGATATACATCGTGCCGTCAATATTCGCGAGAGACACGGCGCCATATTTGCACAAGCATTAATTACTCGGAACGAAACGAACCATTAAATTACGTCCCACATTAACCGAATATACTTTTTCAGATTTATTCGTGCCACTTCGTTTTCCTCGATAAACCGTTAGTCGGTTGACATTTGACACAGAATACTCGACGAATTTAGCACATGGAAATAATTAAAAATGTGCATGGAAACGTGTATCTTACTTCACCGTTTTTAGAAATTATTCAAAATTATTTTCGCCTTGTAATATTAGACTGTGAATTGTATGATTGTGTATTTTAAAAAAATGTTGCCATTTTGTTATTAAATTATTTTAGATTTATCAGGGCGTTTCTTATTGAAAATAAATGTTTCTTTGATACCTTTGTAAGACAGATTATAGAAATACAAATTTGCATATACATCCATGCATCCACGGTCTAGCAATTACGCGAATAACAAACCATCCCAAGATATGCTACGAAATTCGAGGTAGTTATTTGGAGCACATTCTGTAAAGATAATCAAATTCTGGCATATAGACAGAATAGAAAAGCCACGTATATTTCATTACGTAAGGTAAAATATTAACAGTAATATCATTTTATTATTTGCAGCTTACACAGAAATATTACTGATTAAAATTATAATAATGCGTTGTATTATAATAATTCGATATTTGCATACAACTACAAACAAAAATCGGTAAAATGTACGTTAAATTACCGTGTTCAGTATTTAACTAAACATAGAAAATTACAGTATTAGACTATCTATTGAAACCATACAAATGCAATAGGCTGCTCCGTTTAGATCTACCAATCCTAGTTACTTGTTCCTTTTTATTACACTTAGCATTCATTTTAAACCCAGAAAAATGAATTTATTGATTTATAAAGTGCATTTGCCTTATGATTTTTCCATAATAATTTTTCTCTTCCCATTCGTACTTCATTCATCGAAAGAGACAAGTTCATCGTTCATCGCGTGAATAACCATTTTTGATTTTTATGACGTGTCGCGGCGTGCTCTATGTAAACAACATAAACTGTCGCGCAGACTGATGTTCGTAAGTGAACAGAGGGTCAATCTTTTCCATCGCGAAGATTAAACTGTCGCTTTGATTTCGGGCACAAATGCATCATCCGGGCAAGCGGAAAGCAATTGGAAGGGTCTTTTGACTTTTTACGCGCGAAAATGCGAATCTGCAACAACGCGGCGCAAACGCGAAACGAAATAGACGCGGAATTTTTTTCTTTCCTCGGCCCCGCTCAAACCCCAAACTCCGATACCAATGGGAAACCGCGTGTTGCGGTTCCGTGTCGAATTAGAAGACATTTTCCGCGATCTCTTTTGCTCTGTTTTTTGCGGACAGTGTTTCATTTTTCCCGGGACACGTACGAGAAGAGCCCGAGGAAAATAGAACGAAAAATGCTGTTCCCCTGGAATCGTCACACGGTTAAATTTTTTCCCCGTCGCCTTTTATATCGTTTTCGGTATTATTCGTGGGAACTGTTTGCTCAAGCATTTTCTCCACTCATCACGCTCGCGAGAACCAATAAAGCGAATGGCAAATGAATGTTTCGACGTTTAAAACGTTCCGCAGTTGATTCACGCGTTAAAATTGTATAAATGGACATGGAAAATTTTTAAAAAGGTTTCCTTATTAATGTCTATTGTTATTTTGTGATGGAAGTACAGAATGGAATATTGTTTTAAGATATATATTTGTGAATTACGTTCGTTTAAATATTAACGTCCATGTCAGTTGCATTTAATGAAAATTATTGGGGATTTAATTACTACCTTCTTTGAGTTAATGTGTTGTTGGTCAAGTTTAAACAGTAATTGTTGTACACAGCAATGTTTTTCTTCATTATACTTGTTCTTTCGTTTTAAATTTTCAATAGTTACTCTTAAATAATAAATTTAAATATGGATTCTCGTATAATTAAATATGATGTATAATTGTATTAATAATAAATAAATAATTATTTACGAATTATCACTTTTGAATACAACTATTTCAATATATACATATGAATTTTTTCAAGTTTCATGTGTAATTTATTCATATAAATATCTATATCCCGTTACTAATAGTACAGTAATTCTCAAATAATAATTGTTTCCAAAAAATGGACGTTTTTCTCTTAACCCCTTGTCTTATAACAACGTGTCAGGCTCGTGCTGAAGATTTCCATTATGATTTAACAAACATAAATATTGCTGAATTACTTTGAATTCAAAATATTATTCTTCTGTAACCAATTATAATTAAAAGCAAACATAAACATAGAATATATCTAGAATTTTTCTCTTTTTCCAATAAATTATTAACGACAACGTAGTCGCATCGATCAGGATTGAGAAAGAAATCATAGGACAAGGGGTTAACCGACGTAGTGGTCCTAAACTCGTGCCAAACTAGTGCATGCGCACGTGCGTCGTATCATGTACACATGTAATGAAGTAGATAATTAAATATGTAACTGAGTAGATAATTAAACATGAAATAGCATCATCTTGAAAATCCATTTCACAAGTACTTCCAGAAACGACAAATCACCAGATAAAATAGTTTCCTATGTTACGAGAACTTTCAAGATACCGAGTGGTGTCTAAGAGGACGTGATTTATCATCGCCATCGCGCAACAGGCGAAATGGGTAAGATGCTGATGGACGCGAAGGAACGTTTATTTTATTCCCGACGGAATCGTCATTACGCGGGTCGCAGCCAGGCATTTTCGCGGAATGTCACGTTTCCACTCGGGGGGGAAAAAGAAATCCTTAAATCTCAGCCCCGTTAGACTGCTATTGGCGCACGGTGCATTTACCCTCGGGATACGTTCGCGGTTACTAATCGTGGATGCGCACATAATCACTACGCTCCGCAGAGGCCATCGTACTGAATAATAAATTAATCTCTGTAATCCAGGCGTCATTACCCGTCATCGGGTCCCTCCTCCGGCAGAACCACCTCCGCTTCTTCGCCGCTTCCCGTGCAATCAGTCATCTCGCGGATTGATTTAGCGCTGCCTGTGATTTGTGTACTGTCGCTTCGAATTTGTTTCGCAGAGAATTTCTACTTCCGTTAACTCCTTACTCTATGGTCTCTTTCGCAACCGTGATTCATAAATGTACTTTATTCTTAATGATTTATGAGTAGAAGAGAGGAACTTGAAGCTTATCGTGTGTCTACGTTTACTGCCAAAAATAATGATTGATGATAGGACAGTGATGTTTAGTTTATGTTTAGAAAAGGTAAATAACGTTCAGATTTGTGAAAGTTTCGCGAATATGATACGGTATTATAAGACAAGGGGTTAATTGCGACTTTACTAAATTTCATGACATTTCGTGTTCTGTGAGGTTTCGACAATATTTATACGCTGCAAACTGTTCAATTCATTTTATACTTGTTTCATATTTCTTACACTTTTACAATATGAGTAAATATGTTTAAGCATTTGTTGTATTCGTAAAGGCTAAGTTGGTGGAAAGAAATCAGTGGAATTTATATTTATCAGAATTTTAGAATTGACTATATACATGAAATTTGATGAATTTGAAAATATGTTTAGATCCGTATGGATCAGTTTTATGTGTATTACACTTAAATATTTTTTCATTATAAGTTCACAGTGCACGAACGCTGCTCAGACGTAACAATTGTGCGCAATTATTTTTCATTTTCAAGTACCCAGCCACTATTCAAATTTATATTCAGCTTCTGAATATTAATCGCGACCGTCTAGAATGCCACGATTACTGGGATACCGGAGATTCCACGTAACGAGCGAAAAATCTATCTCCATAATTTTGGTGCCATTCTATCCTCTCGTTATTCTTATCGATTCTGTTTTTTTTATTATCATTCATTCCATTTTGTTATTGATCACTTTGACTGAAAGATATATTACCGTAATATTCCTCCGTCTTGCATCTAACGATGCAATCAATACAATCGTGACGAAGACGATTACATTAATTTGTTATTTGAAAATATTTTTCCAAGTAAAAATTCGCCAGAGAAAATATTCTTCGAGAAATACCAAAATCTTCGGCTCCTAAAATATTACTTACAGCTTCTCCGTGAACAGATTTGATTTGCATTAAAAAATCTGTTATCTTTAAATGGCGAAATGCAATTTGTTTTTAACTAAAATATATTACTCGATAATTTGTTCGCTATTTTGCAATTATTCTCAAATTTTCCACTGCCACATTGGTAAAAAATATTCTTCGAAATTAATTTTAAATACAGATACAGAGATATATCTTATAATCTAATTTATATCATGTCGAAACACCGAAATAATTATGATTAGTTGCGATTACAATTATGAATTTCAACTAACTTCTAAAGAAAATGTAATTATAAACATCCTGTATTTGCATTGAAATCATAATCTATCTCAATCTATCATGATCTACTTTTCCATCCACTGTATAAACACTTTTTGAAGGATGGTGTTACAGCGTCCGATACGAAAGCAGTTTATTACCGTCCACGTCAGACTTTAGTAATTCCGTCGCAATTAGAAGGTAGCATTCGGGAAATTATAGCCTCGCGAGAAAGGCGTTAGAACGAATAAGAAATTAATCTCTCTCGGCCGCGGTATTACACGCCGTCAAGTCGACCCCTTCTTTATTGCTTGTGTCCCGACAGCATCCACCTCTCTTATTGTTAGCTACCACCGCGTTACAATCCGTCACTGTACGGGCAAGTGATCTCTCCTCGGTTTGCTGTAACGGTAACCACCTGCCGTCGTACTTTGCCGCGCCACGTCGGAGCAAAGGCGTCCAACAAGAACGGACGCCTCCGAGAAATTATGTCGTCGCTAGAAGCGTTCGGGCAACGTTGTTTAGTCACTCGGTGTAATCAATTTTCACGTAAACAAAGGTACTTTGACGCGGGACTTTCAACCCTTACCGGAAGAGAATTTTTCAAATGTATAAGAACTCTGTTCATAAAACACTAAATTACACATTGAGATCTTTGGTGTACTAGAAAAGGAGAAAATCAAAGCTCAAAGTCGCCAGTATGGCGGTATTCGACCGCAATAGGTTAACACTAAAACTACTGAACAATCAAAGTGATTTATTTCTCATTTTTTATAAAAATGAGAGCAATATGTTTCTTGGGGTTCAAAGGGTCTTCTACTTTCGTATCTATGCAAATACACTTTAATTTTAAATCTTTCGCAAAAACATCTTCATAATTTAAATATTTGCAAAATAAGAATTCTGAAGTGGGACAATTTGACGTGTCCGGTAGTTTTAATGTTACATCTGTTGCTTTGCGATACTATTAGGCTGTAAAAACTTACTTCAACAGTTTTTGAACGTTTATTACAGTTCTAAATACAAAATTCTATTTAGCTTCTAATATGTCTTTCTTCTTTTTTTTCAGCTAAGTTCGTAGATGATTTCATTTTCATAGAGATTATATGATAGGTTCAGTGCACAGTTTACGTTGACAGTGTTTATGAAATTAATTTGTTCATTTAGCATTTTTGAATCTTATAAGAATTTTACAAATTAATTTCATAGCATCTTGGTTGAAGGAGGACATTTAAATATCTTTTTACCTTTAATGGTATGATAAGTTTGATTTTAGTTATTTGGATAGCTTCGAAAGGGTATTTTAAACAGAAAAAGAAATTCTTTTTAGGTTACAAATAAAAAGATTTCTAACTCATAACGCCTTTTCACAGAGAAGCATTCATTTCTTTTTATTGTAGCAAATAAAAAAGTGGTTTTTATACACTTTTACGTATTTCTTGGTAATTATAAATTAGTTCGTTCATTTAGTTTGGGATTAACTGAATAATTAAAACTTATGTTAACGGGTGATATCTTCGAACTGCTACGTCAACATCCGAAAGCTTGTGACAGACTAACCGAAAGCTGTTAAAGTTGAAGACTTCCAGCACTGTTTCCAAAGTGGGAATAACATTTCCGACTGTGTGCAGTTTCCCAAGAGAAATATCTCGAGGGGAATGATGATTTGTAGCTGTGCTGTTAATGGATATTTTTAGACGACCAATCTCATTTACATCTTGTAACTGAAGAGTTGTATTGAAATTATAAAAATAGAAACTTTCTATTGAACTCAATAAATATAAACCGATTTTTATTGTACTTTTTATTATATTTTCATTGTTCATAATTTACAAAAGACGTTTAAACGAATCTGTCAACATTTCACCGTTAAAACCATTTAAAAATTTACTTTTGTATCAATTAATCCTTTAAGGATGAATGTTGTCATATTAGGAACTTTGATTTTTGAAATGGTGGCACTTCGAATTTTAATATTTGAAATCGAAAATTACAAATAAGTAATTTAATTATTTAAATAACAAAATATCAGGCTATAGTTTTCCTGTTTCCCTATGGAAACGGTTTTTAATGCTTTACAAAATCCTCGTCCGCAAAGGGTTAATTGTACGATGAAACGAAAGAACGTTTGAAGTGTCTGTCCCGTAAAAGTTGCTGGCGAGGAGAAGCAAACGTAAATACTCAAAACTGATGACGGTTTCCGCTACTGTTTCCGGGAAGGGATTCTACGTTAGGTCCAGAAGAAGTCCGATCCCTCGCTAAGCAAACAACGATGCAGTTGTACGGTGCTTTAAAGGGGTCTGCAGTCTTTCCGTCCCTCCTCTGTTCTTTTTCCTTCGAGACTCTCCTGTAAACAGTTTATCTTGATGTTTTTCTACTTAACACCACAAATTCGTTTCGCTGTTTAAAGCTGCTTTCTCCATCTACGAGAAAGCAGTGTTTATAACGCAAAAACACGTTTCACTATAATATGTTCTATTTGTACATTACATTTATCGAAAGCTTCTTGTTGTTCTAAAAACAATGTGTATTTAAAAAATGACTGTTTATTGACTGTTCTCTACTAAACAATTTATCACACAAGTCACCGAATCTTTTATTTATGCTCCTTCATTTTCATTTGAGATAGAAATTACTATTGCAAGTAATAATTAAGAGGAGAAAATATTGGTAGAAATCTATTTTTATTCTATTATCTCACTCTCTGATCTTATTAGTAATCTTTTTCCCAACAATTTTTGCTTCAACAGTGTTTCCAGAATTTCTACGTTTACGTGTAGCAACTTTTGCTCGATTATTTAACGTTCTCCGATATTTGAAAAGTGGGTCGCGTACCACCAAAGAAAATAAACAATAATCGATTTGGCAATGAAGTCGCGACTCGACGAAGTGTTTAAAAAATTTACAAAAATGTTCAGTTGCTTTCGGTGACACGGAAACGTGATACGGCTTTGACGGGAAAAAAGTGAAATTTTATATAAAGGCTGGCGCGAAATATTTACGCGGGTAACTTAATCGCCCGTTTTTTATGCTTTTGAGCGGACTGGTTCGGGCGTGCGCAAATATCAAAGGGATTTCAGAAATATTCGCATACCTTGTCACCAGCGCACGTATTTCCTCGTGCGCCCAATCGACAACACCGAACGTATAGCCGCTTTATTCACCCCTCTGGCGCGTTCACTTCCGTGAGTAGCGCGTAAATTTCAACAAAATATCCAAACGTACCAGTCCTCGTGTTTACGCGATTCTACAGCCGATAAACTAAAGTGACGGCGCGTTTTGCGGGTTCATACTTCGGCAGGAAATTCCAGGGAGCACTTTCAGCGGGGAAAAAAATATTGTATATTCATCGGCGTCGATTGTGTATCGAAGCCCGCGATTGGTTATTGTTTATTAATAACTCGGAGTATGCATGTACTATGTTACAGAGACGAAAAAGTTATGGGTGAAGAGGTACCCTCTCGAATTAAATGAGTCACTTCCTATTGTGAACATTCGACTCGCATAGAAAATAAACCTCGAAATTAAATAGAAAATGTTCGTGTTTGGTAATTTTATTTAAAGATTCCATGAACATCGTGTGTGCATTAATATGAATTAATTACTTCCTCGCAACTTGATGTTAGATACAAAAATGTGACACGTTAAAACTGCATCATTCGTGCTTAAACGATTAAACTTCATCATAATTATATGCATTAATTTGAACGTCATCTATAATTCAAATATAGATGAAATCTGTTATTATTGTCTGAAACATCTAACATTTCTTTTCAGACAAAACTGACTTATCGATCAAAGTCTTAAATACTGAAAGAAAGAAAAACAAATATTAGTCTCTCATTAGTTGGATGAATAGATTATTCATTTGCAGTTCTCCAGTTTAGATATCGTTTTCATTACGGCGACATCCAACCACAAAGGTTAACTGTTCTAGACCGATGCAAACGTAACAAATGAAAACAGTAGATATTTTCGAATAACCTTTAAGTCGGTTCGCCACACCACCAATATTTCCATTTACCTGCCTCTATCTGTCATGCATGAATTCTCATCAATGAAACGCTACGACCTTTCGGTTACACTATAATGCTCAATCGTCGAAATTATAGTTAGTTTACATTTCAGTGCACGTTTTAACATTGACTTATTAGCGTTGGTCAGTGGTTGGAAACACAGACCGTAACACCGAAGAGTTAACCAAATCGAAATCTACTAAACAACATCTGCCGCAGTCATTCGATAATGGAACGAAGAACAGATCGCACTGTTGCACCGCGTGGAGGGCTGTTGCAAGTGCAGCAATCGTTAGATATACCGCGATCGGAGCCAGCAATCCTCATCCGATGCTCGATAATCCGAATGTGTATTCGTCTGTCGCGTATAGGGGGACGAGTTTTATATTCCCAGAACAGTGTGTGCCTAAGGAAGAGAAAGAACGTGCCGTCAGCTGCGCGCGGTGCGTGTTCCGCATGCGTGATGGAAAGTCGGCGAGGCAGTCATCGTCGTCATCGTTGCAGCCGGGCGGTCCTTGCCATTAACGCGTCGTTATCGCCGTGACGTTTTTGCCCACTTGTTATCATTACTCTCGGGGACAGACACGATGCACACCGCTACCGGAAAATCGTTCGGCCCAGATCAAATGGAAATTTCAAGCGGTTCGCTCGTGAGAACGGGACCAATCAAGACACGTTAAGATTTATCCTTGGTCTGTTTTACTCTTCAAATGTAATGCATTCGTGGGACAACTCGTTGAATTGGAGAACCGTTCTTTGAAATTACAAATAGGGTTGCATGAAATATTGTGTGTTTCTATAGACTGTTTATCTGTGTATTGAGTAATTGTGTTTGAAATGTTGAGAGTGAATTATCTTATTTGTTACAATAGCTTTTTAATAATATTTAGAATATTTCATTTGAAGGGTATTCGAAGGATTTTTAGTTGTATTTCTAAATATTTCTTATCATTTATATCAGTTCTTGCTTTCTTTACTTTTCTTTGGTTTATCTTTATTTCTACGAAAGAAAATATTAGTAACTACGAAAAGATTTACTAATATTACTAATAATTTACTAATATAAAGTGTTAGTAAATATTTTCGAAAAATATTTTATTTTCCACCTTAGATTTTAAATATTTGAAATTTCTAAATTTCATCCAACTATAATTATAAAAGATTCATGCCACAAAAGTGATCAATTTTCGTCTCATAAATCCAGAATTTTGAAAAAAACTAACAGTCTTAATATAATCAATGCCTCACCCAACCAGCCTCAATCGACGCAGAAGAACCATAAATTTGTCATACGACCATTCCTACGTATCTACGCGAAGTTTTATAATCAATGCTAAAAGGAAATAGAACCTGTATGCAGCAGGCACTTCTATGTAACAAAAATGTTCTTATTCGCTGCACTCCTTCAAAGCTCGTAACATCGATCACTCGACGCAGCTTGTCTTGGTCGGCTGTCGTTCGCGGAATCCCTCCCGATTCCCCGTCAAAATTGAACCATAAGCCTGACATTGCTGGCTCGTAACACCGATAACGGTCAGGATAGACGGGTTCTAGCGCCGATACGATTCCGATCAGATCGAAACAGTCGAGGCTCCGAGCATTACGGGAGCCCAATGCGACCGTGCAGTATTCTGAACTTCGACTGGGAAGTTGCTCTGAATTATGCAGCTGCAGGCAGTCCCCTATGAAGCCCTCCGGTACGTCTCCTCTCGCCAGCTATCTCTCTCCGGCACTTTGTCAGCTGTTTCTGTCCCTCCGCTCCTTCTGATCCCTCCTTACTCCCGAAGCAAGAAGACCCTAGGGACATCGTGGTTTCTGCTATAGTAGGAAGCTTGTCCGCCCGTTATGCCCCGCAACGGCACCGAAGACAGGTTTATTTCTCCCTGCTTAATCGCTGGGAAATACCGGACCCGGCGTATTCGACCGCTTCCTGTCGCCCGGAATTACCGGACCTTGAAGGAGGCGGATAGATTAATTGATCCGCCGCTCGATTTGTCCGAGGGTAAACACCAAACTTCAACCGATCTCAGGTGATCGTGTCCTACAACTTACGCAGGTGGAATTGGAGGTGTTTAGCCCTTTATGGGCCGAATCATTTCCATCGTTCCGCTCTTAACGCTGTGTAGTGATTTCACCACATTTGGATGGCGTCTCGCGGTTTGCCACTGTTTCGAAGTTTCGTTCGGATTTAGAGATAAGCTGTGTATAGCGGTGGTAAAGTAGTTACGCTTAATTATGTGTTATTTTTGACTGCATAACCCATTGATCACTTGCAATGGGAGCACTGGGTACATCGACGAAAGTAAATAATGATGAGATTGGATATTGTAAAGTGATTATTTTATGATTTTGAATTCGCTATTTAGGAATTGGAAAGAGGATACACGCGCATTTACAATTTCAAGACTCAAAAGCTGCAAATTTAATTTTTGTTGCCTGTATATCGCAAAAGATAGATACAAAACGGTTTAATGAAACATAAACGATATCGTGTCAGTCTCGTCGTGACGATTTCAAATAGAATTTACCAAACATAAATATTACTCTGTTTATTTGAATGCAAATTACATATTATTTCTCTGTTATCAATGATTATACATTAAAGCACACGTTGACATAGAATAAGACTGGAATTTTCTCTTATTTTCTATGAATTATTAATAACAAAGTAGTTAGATCGATCACAGATTAGAAAGAAATCATTGGGCAAGGTGTTAGACGACATATGATACAGTACTATAAAATCTTATACTTGTGTATACAATTAAAAAGTTCGTACTTTGAACTTTAACTTTTTTATGTTATTTAAGAACTAAATGTATTAAATTTTGTTTAAGTTTAATCTAATCTGAAATATGGTTTCCTACCTTTAGATCCTAGTAATTGTAAAAAATATTTATATCTACACTAAAAGTCCACACATTAAAAAGTCCACAAGTATGCTTACATTACAGAATAAATATAATAAAACTGTGTAATTCAAAACGTAAAAAGTTAAACAACAGTATGTAGTAACATATAGTAATATATTTGTACATTCACAAATATGTAATAGACATACATACCTTGCAAGATATATTTACATGCGTCAATGATAAACGAAGTCCGTCATATCGTTAATCATTCAGCTGAAATAAATTTCCATAACATTTGCGGAAAAAATATCGGAAAGATTTCGGCGTGTCAGCGCATCAGGTTCCAATTTTCCGTGCAGTCGAGGGAGATTTTATAATAGCCGTAGTGACGTCGGTACAATAAATGGAATAATTTTAGTGTATCGATCAGTTTCCAAACGAATGGGGAACTGTCCTATGCTCCGAATGTGATCCGCGTAATGCGGCGCGGTGAATTTTACCCGAGCACAGCTATTTAGTGTCCGGCTCTATTTAAAATTCCGCGATCGCCGAGATTCGCCAGGAATCGCAAAGCGGAGAAATCGATCGCGTGCCCTGCATTATTTCAACTCGCGAAATTGCTGATGGAAACGTGAGATAGGAATACACCCGTCGCGATAAGGGGACATGTTGTAAATTAATGCGAGTAATTGCGCGATCCATTTACATCGATACATTTGCAGCCGGATACAACAGTCGGCGTAAGAAACTCGATACGCTTCTCGTAAAGGAACCGCCGACAGGTTTACTTCTTTTGATTTGATCGACTGAATTGTGCCTATACTTTTCTTGTTCCTTGAAATGTCGTTCCAGTTCCCCCGACAGTCGAGACATTGAACTATTATTACAGTTTCAGATTTGATGAGAAGCATACGGGTTCGAAAATTAATTTAATTCTTACAATCAGATGGTACGTAAATTCGAGAAAAAATCAGTTCAGTAGGTTTTCTTGCATTTTATAAATTGATCTGGCATGTACACTTTTGCAACAGTACAATATTTCATTTGTATTGCAATGTACTTCATATTTATTTTATATAGAAACTCTATAAGAGGTGCATACATTGTAAAACCAGTTTGAAACGTTTCATAAATATTTCAGTTTTAAAATATATAAAATAAAACTCATTATTTTATTTGTACACGTTAAAAATCTGTGATCTCAAAAAATAGTTCTTAAAAGTTTGAATCTTAGAAAAACTTGTTCAGATTAAAGTTCGCCCAGGACATTTTTATCCTGACTTAAGATACTTTCGTTGCGTAGTACACATTTGCATATGTTAAAGATATATAAAATCAGTAGACTGATGATAGTTATAATTGACAGCAAAAAGAAGAGACAGTTCAGAAATAGCTATTGGTTGGTTATGCGTTAGAACGTAAATACGATCTGATTTCTTAATCTTCCAACCATGTAAGCATCCCACTCGTCCGGGTAGATCTTAAGCCGTCCATGTTCGCGCACATTCAATTTACAACGCGATAACACCTTGGCAACTCGATGGAATTTAAATATTGCGAAGTTTATCGACGATCAACGGTGAATTACATGGGCGCGAATGAGATTACAAAATGGCCGCGCGGGACCGCATTTCAGCGCGTCGATCGCGCTCAATAAATTGTTTCCTTTGATGGGCCGCGCGATAGAATGCATAATGCACTTTCCGCCCGAACAACGTTTCACTCTATTCTCGCGTTAGTCTTTTTCGTGTATTCGCGACGTTTTTTAACGGACGACTAGGTTCACTTGTCCTGCGCACCTGAGGCTAGAACTCGTTCCACATAACGAAATACGCACGTTTCTCGATTATACGCGTCAGTCCAGTCCAGAAAGTTGGAATCGATCTAGTTTGGCGATTGCACATGTCTTATCAAGGTCAATTGTTTCTTTCTCGCCTCAAGAGGAACGCGCAAGGTAGAATGAGGCGATTCGGATTATTTTCTGCTTGATAGTAAAGAAATAAAAATATTGAAACATTGATAACGAAAAGTGAAAGAATATTTTTGAATCTTTCTTGTTTCAAGATCAGATTATTTTAGATACTTTAAAATTCTTTTATAATGTATGTATATTTCAAGAACCTTGGGGTTAAAGAATTTTGCTTTAATGTTATTAAAAAACGCAATGATTTAGTACAGTAATATTCCTATGAAAGAACACTTAATCACATTTGCTTGACTTTATTGATCGCTAAGGTAATCGAAAAATTCACAAGGTGAAATTTCATCCGCGACAGCATCAAAGTGTTTTCCTTTGATGATGCTTTCTAAGACTAAAAAATGTAAGTTCTAATTTATGCTTCCCAAGCCAGCAACAAAACACAGAATTTACTTTAAAATTGTGATCTAATAAAGTTATTCGTTATCTTAACGTGTTCGCAAACAGTAAACATTTTAATGAGGTACAAAAAGAGACAGACAAGTTATTTTTAAATTAATTGTAACATCCAAACATTGATTATAAATAGAAAAGGCTATATAGAATTAAATATACGATAATGTGGCTGATAAATTCGAATGTTACAGCATTCATGTCATTTTGCATTGCAATGAAAATGAATGCTATAGCATTCACGTCTACGAACGTGTTAAACTTTAAATTTAGAAATAAGTATTTCTGTACATAGATAGATTTCCATTCATCAATCCTACTTTCACGGTTTAATAATTTTCGATTGAATGACGAAAGTGCCAGTTGATGTTGAAATTGTATTTAGCCTGTGATAAGAACAACACGCTCGACAAGGGACGTGTTAAACTAATATTTCTTCTCTCAAACGGTGCCTTTACAGATTGCATTGTATTTTTCCTGCGCCAGGAGACGGCTCGTAAAACGATTTCTTAATTTTCCTCTGGTCGCGACAGGAAGAAAGTTGGTCGCGTGTTTGGAAAGCTTTTTCATCTACGCGGCGAGTCAATATCGATGGTATCGGAAAACCCGCGGAATAAATTTTCCAGCGGCGCGGCGTGGTGGTCTGTGTCGTTTCGCGTCGGATAGAGTCTAAAAACGCGAACTTTCGAAGTGGCGAGCCGTCTAGCGAGAAATACGACACAATGCTGTCGTTCGACCGGATACGAAATGAATATGCGGCTGGCCCGTTGCATCGAACCTCGATAAATTAACGGACCACGCTGCTGGTCGCTTGTTTCTACCTCGCTGTTATTAGCGGTAACACGTTTCTTCGTTATATAACAAGGATTATCGGTTCGCCTTTTTTCCTGGCACACATGAGTCCGCGTTCGTATCAGTGTCGATTGTTGTTAAAGAAACGTATATGCTTCGAAATTATAAGATTAACCTGTTAATTGTGGAATTTAGTTTCAAAAATCTCTCATTCTGCGCGCAATAAAATTAAAAAATGAATTGTATACTTGACAAACGCAGGATGAATGCACTTGAGGTATATTTTAATAAAATACCAAAGCAAAACAAAGAAGAATTAGATGTTCATCTGAAAAAAATAAAGAATTCATCGTTGAAAGAATTAGTATCATTTCAAGCTTTAAGATGACGTGTATACAGTGCGTTACTGACATGATTCCAGCCGATCTGTGGCTCAAAAGTGAAGAGGGGCAAGGCGATTCGACCGCACGCTCTACCTCAGCTCCCGGCTCGGCCAATAACAAAGACGTGCCGAAACTAATTCCGCCATTACTATCAAGCCGAGTGCCGCGAGTTGAATGTCTCCCCTTGCTCCTTTTCACTTTTAAGCCACAGGCCGCCTGGAATCATGTTAGGAACGCACTGTACTCGTCAAATGCAGTTATCTGACTAAGTTAGCGTAGATGGATTTTATACGAATTTTCAACTGAATTGTATTAACTCTTTGCACTAGAAAGTTTTTTTTAGTAGAAATATTCTACACTTTTTGGTGAGATATAAACAATATTTTTTTAATTAACTTGAAGAAATATTAGATGTAAACGAAAGTTAAGGAACAAAGCTATTTTATTTCAATGCTTCACATATTGATACATTGCAGAAAGTTTAATATTACATATCAAACTTTATAATCTTATTGTACCAGATCAAGTGACGACTGAGAGTTGTCTGTTGAGTGCAAAAAAAAGATAGATGGATATTAAAATAACGTTAAAACCAATCCACCATTTTTGAAATCAAACAGTTTCATAGATTTCAATGCCTCTTTATAAAATACAAAATATAATTCTTTCAAATAGCCACAGTATTTTTGCATAACATTTACTACAGCATACAATTAAATCGATAAGGTCATAAGAAATGCGAATCAAAGTATTTAAAATTCAGACATCAGTCAAATTACATTATTCACACTTAAATAATTCCTCATTATCTCCAAAAAAGGAGTAAAAGCGGAATTCACAATTTCCTTTAAACTTTATCACTCGTGTGTCCTCGCATTTTCTACGTTTGCCAAACCGTAGATGGAATCGATACTCTACCGAAACGTCTTGGATACCGTAATGTGAAATTCCAGCGACCAGTGGGTTTGGTAAAAAACTCGTGAAAATAGATAACAATACTTACGATCTCGGAAATACACGAAACTGTAGCCGAGTCCGGAGCGGGATCCAACTTTGCCAGGACGTTCTCTATGCAAAGCGGAGTGGATTGTTTCATAGGGAGACGGGGGAACCGAAAAAAAGAGAGAGAACAGCGAGTAGGAAAATAAAGAAGCGAGGAGACTGACTCAGCCGTGAATGATTTATTCCGCGGTGTGAAAGTTGATCGAAGGTTCTTTTCGGAGGATATCCGATTCGACGTCGAAACCGAGTATGAGCATGTAAAGGTCGGTTTACGTTATGCGTTCAGACACCTTTCGTTACAGAACGATTTGTTTCTGACAGAACAAAAGAGTACTTATACTAACAGTTCATATTTGGATGATAGTACTGTCCACATACGGCGTGTCTTTACATGTTCTACGAACTGAAGGGGCTAGTGTGGTAAGAAGGTTCGGCCACTCGGGATGAACGTTGACGTCTCGGTTTTCAACGTTTTTGTTAACTGTTTATTCGCATAAATGAAGATCGCTAATAAAACAGAGTACGAGGTAGTGAGACGCAAATAAGTAATGACGCCCATATTCATCCCCTAACATTATATTTCAGTTTCTCGTATTCTGTTTTATTTGAAATCTTTGTTACGATATTCTCTGCCGTGTGTTTTATTTGCGATGAACAGAAGTATAAATATTATATAAATACAGGGAGCGTTTTTGTAAAATAATTTTATTTTATTTAATACCAAGGACATAAACATAACATGCTGCTAATACTAATTTCATTGATGATACTGAAATACTGATTGAAATCTAACTTTGATGTGAATATGTAATCCTTATAAAAATTGTAACTATAGATTTTTCGTATTAGGTATTAGATATTAGATAGGTTCAATTCACGTGCATATTTAAAGGTTAAGATATTCTTCTCGCGAATGTTGACTGTCGTGTGTCTGAAACGTTACGTGTTGGATCTAATCGGAACACAACATATGAACATCTACGTTTAATCTACATCTAATAAAATATATTTGTCGTGACAGAAACGACACATGTTTGAATGGATAGTATAAGTCGAGCTTCAGACAGGGAACTTGACACACACTGTGACCCGTCTATACAGTCTTGTATTAATTCCGCCTCGCGTTCTAACTTGCCTCGTTAAACGTTGACTCGAGATAATCGCCGCGTAGGTTAAGCCAATTTCTACGGTAATTAATAACACGGCGTCCCTATTTGTTGTGTAACTGGCAAATTACGTGATTTAGGTGGCCGCCCCGGTGCGGGGGCGAGTGCGCGTAACAGGGTGCGACAACGAGAGCGGAGCACTTTTCAAGAGTCCGATTCGTAATGAGAAGGCTCGAATAAATTGAGATCCGTCGCGATGTCTAATTTAAACGTAATGTTTCCTTTGACCGAGCGCTCGCTGGAATTTCTTGTTAGAGAAATCATTATGGACTGTTAGGCGGACCGTGTTGCTATGTTGATTTGAAATTGGAGCATATTCCGTTGAACCGTATAATTGTTGCCAAATTAAACGGCACCGATGTGTACAGTGATGTTATTGGTATTTTCGTTAGACTTTCGCCTTCCTGGGCGAGGTACCTCGTTAGGCCAATAAGTCCTTTGTCAGAGTTTACGTGACGATATATTTTTAGATCTTTTTTGTTTTTTGACTACCTCTTTCAACCTGACATTTGATTCTATAATAATTATTATTAGTACTAATAATGGAATGTATATTGGAAAAAGATATTTGTGGAACTTCACAGATTAATCATTAATGCGACAAAATTTAGAGGAATGAAAAAAAAATCTTAAATATAGGGAATATCAATTACTCTTTCTTGGCAGGAATGAATGATGTCCATCAGAAAAAAATTCGCTACAGTTCTTGTGCGTAAATTCAATTCTTTTTCATCTCAAAATAAATCGTAAGATAAGAAGGAATTAATTTAAAATTAAATGTAGCTCATTGTAACAGCAACAAAATTGCGTAATGTATAATTGTGACTAGACCGTGTATCTTTACGCAAAGTCAAATTTTTAATAATATAATTAGTAAAATAGAATTACGATAGAAAATGGGTTTTCCTAACAAATGTTTTAAAAAGCACTATAATTTGAATATATGTTTTTTGGTACTGAGTGCAGTTCATACAATTTTGCACTTTCAAATTTCTCATAAATGCATAAAGATCAGTCTAATCATGACCGTTGAACGCGTTTGTTGCATAAAAGAACGTATGAAAAGCCCTATGATCTGTTGGGTCAACAAATTCGAGTTGACGAACATCATCTAGGAGGCGAGCGTGTAAGGTGATTGCAAGCTGTAGTCCGACACCTGTCGGCTAGACCAGTAAGGCTAAGTGCCTCCCACATGGAAACACTGCCGAAACCGACAGGTGCCGATCGCGTTTAAACCCAGTCTACGGGAGTGTGCAGCAAAGCGATCAAGTGTGAAAAGAGAGCAATCGATAGTGAATTAGAGCGGGAATTGTTATTTTATGGAATAATGCTCATACACACATATACATAGGATCCCCGTGCTATCGATTCTCTCGTTCTCGATTCTCATCTTATCTTGTCATATAGAATCACCACCCTTTTCTCCCACCTGTTGCCGGACACACTGCATTGCGTACTTCAATACATACAAATACAGAATTACATTAATCAATACACATTCCGCTCGAATTAATGAGCGTTATCGCAACGTTATAAGCTTAAAATAAGTTATTGGAAACGTGAATATTACATATAAGTAGGTTGCATATTTTTATTTCCAATTTCAGACATTAACCCTCTATAAGTTTGTGTGACTTTGAAATCATATACCAATATATTGGCATCTTGTTGATTTATTTTAGTTTCCATAGCAAAGTGGTGAGTAAAATTCAGTAATTAATTAACATAAACTTTTTACGCTCTGACGTGACAGTTTGACGTCATTGTAATTTCAAAATGACAAGAGATACTCGTTTTAATGCAATTATTAAAACTATTCAATACATTGTTAATTTACATTTACAGATTGATATTTGTTAATTTTATACTGCACACATTTTTTTATGGTCACGAAAAAAATCCGACCTATAGAGGGTTAATTTGTAAGGAACAAAATATTTAAAGTTCAAAAGGACAATTGAAAGTCGGTTTCCTATAGGTAATAATGTAGAAGGGAATTAATTATAATACATACATACATTTTTATCTACATTAAGAATCCAGAGATCATTGAATTTCGAAGATCAGCAGCTGTTACAAACACCTCGTATTCTTTGACGCATTCATTGGTAAAAAGAATGAAGACATCCACTTCTTCATCGTCCTTCGAAGAAATCAATTTAAATCGAGTTCCACTGAACGACCGAAAATTGACTAGCATCGCGAATCCCAGGTAACAAGGAGACCCAACAATTTCCCATCAAAGTAAAATCACGGATACATTCTTCCCTTATAAGTTTAGTTCAATACCGTGTCGGCTGGATTGTTAAAGTCCCCGGTGGATTCAAATTAAATTCGTAAATTACTCGTAAAGAGGTTGACGTGAACGAGAAGAGAAAGACCTCGTTAGAAGCAACTGAAGGAAATCGTCGAACGAGTATTGGTTCGCCGTACAACCGAACAATCAGGGCTGGCTCGGGGGGCCGGCTTTGACCATTTTTATTCCGCCGGCGTGCAATGTCTTAGTTTTATCGGACAAAGTTCCGGCGGCCTCCTTTCACCGTTCCTCCGCCTCAATTTCCGCGGGGGTGAAGCGGCCGCGGCTCGAATAAAGGGCTACATTTTAAGTTTCCGAGCTGATGAACTCTTTTTAATTATCTGAGACGATAAGTGAGCGCCGAGCGAGAAAAGAAACGGGCGGCGGAAGGTGTGGTGAACGTAAATCTGATCTGAACGCTTAATATCTTCTCTTCGTTTCGTCCTCATTCTTTTTTATTATCCTTTTTACCACGGGGACAACCGAGAATTTTAAGTTTCATATCCGGTCGCGCGACCCCTGCGCGCACCACCCCTAATTTTCATCCCCTTTGTTTCACTCGTGGCGCGCGCGACGCATACCTACCTTCACCGCGGACCGACTTCTTCGATCACGTTCCTGTTATTAAAAAGTTCCAGCTCGTCGAAAGTTTGCGACCCGCGGCGGAAATAACGCCGCGAGAAATTCACGTGTGCCGACTGAATTAATTACGGGCCGTTCAACAACGCCAGAGTTTATTTAAATGGACATTCGGAGGGTCGTTTGAGGCCCTCAATTTCCGTGGTTGATTGTGTTTGTTGCACAATGGATCGCGAAAACAATGCGCGCGATTGTTTCCGCGGGGCATTATACGCGGAGGAAAGAATTTATTTTGGCGGTGGTTAATCACGAGCATTGAGGCCGGTTTGTTTTCTGCCGGCGCTGTTGATGCGACGATAGCCTATGGGTATGAATAGTGTTACGAATCAAAGGAAGTAGAACACTGTGGATAATTGAGAGTTTATATACTGACTTTATATGTGTCGACTGTGATTTTTGATTATTAGTTGAACGTATAAAGTACGTCGATTACTAGGTTTTTCATTTTATTGTTAATGTTAATTCAGTTATTTATTGTAAACTGTTTTCTTTGATGAGGTTGAAACGACCTTAATGTTATGGAAGGAAAAATGAATTCTGAAAAATTGGAAGTGAGGAGGCGGGGGACGCACAGAAGTATAACAATTGGATATAGGACTAGAATACAGAGATTCTGACTACAGAGCACGCGTAATTTTAACCATTACTGTAGAAATAATTGCACTTATTTTGCTACTATATTTAATTATTGCTAAGTCTGCTTACGTTAAGGTATCGCTATACTATCTGTACAGAAAAGATACGAAAATAATGCATAGAGTCTATCAGATAGATAGATCCGAGCCTCAGACGCGGGGACAAGTGTTGGAGGTTGACAGACAGTATATATACAAATCGTGAAGTACGGTTCGTAACTAGCGGAGTACGAAAAGCTGCCGTCGCGAGGTATTAAGAAACTGTCTCTGTAGCCTCTGTGAAACGAATGATGTTACTTGAAGTCACCGAAGTGTGTTTATAATGTATTTTCATTATGTATCTGCATTATTTATTAACCTTTTGAGTACAGAATTAATTCGCATAAACTTTCCTATAGAATTGATTTGATTTTTCGCTGCATGCTTAATACAGTTCGGTGAAAATAAAAACAAGGAGTTTCAGAAAAAATCAGTCTTTCTACAAAATGTATGGGCACCATTAGACACTGTAACTTGTAGCAAAAATTTTGCATTTTATTACAACAGACCCGTGACAAGTCGAACTCGTCAAACGTATCGAAGGGATTAAGAAAGTAATGATAATAAACTGATCTGGCGATAATTAATGAAATACTGTATCAGCCGACTTAATATCTTAGAATATAAATATCATCGAATTACTAAATATAAATATACTATTCCTCAAAGTGTTATAAAATCTATAAGTCCCAAATTTGTAATTCATGAAGCTATTAATCCTTGATTACTTCCAAAAGTTTTGAAAGTGTTATATATACAATCCCTTCGCCTTCACTTGCTCACTTCTCATCGGATGATCAGATAAATTTAACGCCTTTTATCAGAGATCCTTATTCTGGAGCAATCCCGACATCGGCGTTAAGTTGCTCGGGGCTTTAGATCATCAATGTGAACGCCCCATTAATTTCATAGTGTGCAATACCCTTGCACTCCCAAAGCTCTCATCCTTTATAGCATATCTGTCTATCATTATTTATAACAGAAGTTCTTATCCCTAGTTCAGTCGACTGATCAATACCACATTACTTGGATCCATAGTTCGCCCGAAACTTTCTGTCAGCAGCGAGTCTGCCAATTCTGCGCGCAGTCAGCAGATCTCATTATCAGCATCATTGGAGTCAACCGTACATACTTCGGATCGCCGCGTCAGCTGATAGATTCTGTACAGAGGAAGTTTTCAAGATGATTATGTTCAAGTTCCTATTTATTATTCCCTGCATGCATTTATAAGCGATCCGCGAGATTCGCGTAATGTACGCGCCATTTACATAATACATGCAACCTACGAGGAGCCAACCTCTCGTAAGAGCGTGTAAAGAGCCGTTTGCCCTTGAATTACGAGACATCGCCGGCGTAGCTACCTACAAATCGGTTCTCGGTTATCAGGTGAAACGAATATTACACCGTTGGCGGTAGCAGCGCAGTCTACGTGTACCGAAGACGTTGATAACGATCGACGTCGACTCACGTTAATTAGACGGGGCGTTATACGGACGAGGAATCGAGGAAGTTGATGTTAACCCTTGTACCGATAATTGTTGGACGATTATCGTCGAGTCGTCGCTTTGAGATTCTACGATCACGTTCTTGTGGGATCTTGGGGGCGATATAACAAGGGGAACGAGAGGTACAATGTCTCGCGATGAAATCCGTGATTTAATTTCAGATCTCTTCATCATTGTGAGTTCTAGGTTTCTTCATAATTCTGATTGTAGTTCTCATTTCTGAGAGTTCTGGATACATTGGATTCGACAGGTCATTTTTTTCTGACTGTAGGAAATGAAGGAAAACTTCATTATTAAGAATATTGAAATTTGTGTTGTACGTGTGTAAAAAATAGTGGACACTATTTAGTTTTAATCGAGCACTTTCTTATAATTAGTGTTATCGATCGTCGTTCAGTTTGTTTTAATAATTGACAGCTTATTAGAAAGTGAATTTCTATATTCGGGAAGTTTTCATATTTCCGAATTTAATTTTATATGAAAAATGACCTGTGAACATTCTATTAATATATCTTGTACATTATACATTACTGGTAATGAAATGATTGAAGTCTTTCATTTAATAAGTTTATGTACGTATCGGATGATATTTGTAGAAGATAGCAATGCATAATAATTAATTGTTATAGTGGACAAACGTTATTTTGAATTAAACATCATGTTGAGTCTGATGCTACAAACGAAAATGTAATATAGGTAATTCTCTGTTACTGACTCTTGAAGGTAGATACATTAATCGGTACGTAATAGAAAATAATAATGAAATGGTCAACTGTAGTTTTGATATAAAATATCAGTTGCATACGTTTTTAATAGTCCCTCAGTTAGCGAATGTATTTATAGTTTTGTTTTATGTATAATATTTCTGAATTATATTCCTTTCCTGTGCCCATTCTTTTTAACGATATTAATTAAACGCCAATGTCTCCATATCATAATAGCCAATGTCGGGCGATACGCAACGATCTGTTTCGCACCGCTCGGAACGTTTGAGCACGTAGGTACATACATAATCTAACTGGACACACACGTGTGATATACTCAATAATGGAGCCATTAAAATATCAACGCTAATTATGCGCTTGAAGGGATATAGTTACTGTCCATTATACTCGCTTAAATTGAACACATTGTTGACACCTTTTGCCAGAAAAGTCATGCAATCTGATGACGGTACATTGTACGTTCGTGACATTCTGTGCCTACGCATTAGTGATTCTGTACTATAATGTAATACATAGGGTGTCCTAGGTTTTCTTGAATCGGAAAAACATAAAAAGACAGAAATTCTTATGAAAATATATAAAGTATAGAAGACTAGGTTTTTGTTTCACATAACGTATGAATGAATTAGCAATATCGATTTTAGTTTAATTTATTAAAAATAAAATTTGTTATATTAAACATTTCTTGTTGGTTTCTTTTCATTTTAATTAATTTTCCACGCATCACCAATTCTTTGTGTTAATTTTTAAAGTGTAAGCTTCTTTTAAAATTAGTTTAGATTAGATATAAATTATATATAATAACTTTTCCTATCTGCCGTTATAGTTTTTTTTTTCGTACAGCGTTTGACAAAATTATGTTTAAGTACATACCATTTATTTTTTAGTTTTACTCGTAAATTATGTTGAAGCAATTTCGCTGGGAAAAACTGGGACACCCTCTACATACTGCACTCTATACTTTAATTCGTATGAGTACGTTATACGAAGCTATTTCAACCTCTCTGTTGAAACGTACCACGGGCAATGTACTGCTAATGGGTTTCGCAAATTCATTTAACCAAACATATGCTCAAAATATTGTCTTTTCAAAACTGATGCTATAAACAAAATCTTAAAGAATTCAATTCAGTTACTTATTTACAACATGCACTTCTTGTTGAAACGTATACAATTATTGCTTTTTTAATTAGGAATACATTTTAGCGTTGATTATTCGGTTTAATGGCATTATAATACGTATAATTAGTACCATAATTTCTACGTATATTATTTTACATGAATAATAGGGTGAAACTTTCACGAAATTAATATTAACTGAAATTTTTCTGTTCCATATAAAAGTAAGCATTATGAAGTACAAAGTGACCATTTATGAAACCATTTTAACATCATATATTTTTATAACAATAAAATGAATATAATATTTCATATAATACGTCAGACCTTAGATTATTAAACAAATTTATATAACAGAATGAATCAAACAAAAAGCACAAGTATTTGCTATCTAACATTTATATAGTCAACAATATATTTATAATTTTTGTGATATCTCACACTTCATAATAAAAACAATAATCTCGAAATTGATTTATTTAAAAAGTCTACATTGTGCTTTTATAGTTTCGGTGGCATGAGAATAACAATATATAACAATCTCTCTGCCACATCGGTTTAAAAGCAAGTATTATTAATTCATCGAATCGGCGGGCGCTGAGTAAAAGTGGAAAAAGCACTGCGGTGAAATATTTATAAATTTTCTTGATCATTTATTCTCGTATTTTTCCCTTTTACTTGCTATCAATTATTTGTAATACGAATAAACCTCATTTATTATTTTTTTATATACATAATTCTTGTTTTAATCGATCAACTTTTAACAGATTCTTGTTTGTTTATAACAACTAGATTTCACGAACATACTATGTATCATTTTTTTAATGTATTAATTTATTCAGTCTTTACATCGCCCTAATTATATAAGCTAACTAATTCAGTTCCTATGCATTTTTTCGTTTTATTTTCTTACTGTGGTGAATCATAGATATTAAAACTGATCCTCAATTTTCCAACGGTTCAATTGATTACAATGAACACACATAATCCATTATTTGTACGAATTAAAAAAAAATGTTAATTAATATGCTAGCGTATTGCAGAATATTAATTAATTGTTCGTGTAATGTCTCGTTGGTACATTATATATTATAATTTATAAAATTCACTGCTGTTATACAATGTCATGCTTTATCAATATTTGATTGAATCTGATTATTAAACATCGTACGAATGCACAATAATACAGCGAAAGTAGGAGCTACCGGATTGTAAAACACCTGTTCGCCCGTGTAAAATTAATTATCGTTCGCTGGCTCGCCCGCTTTTACCCGAATGAAAAAGAATTTCGAACACTTCAAATCCAGGCAGCTGCCACGTTAAAACGTCGACATGTTTTTAAATGCTGCGATTTTTCAGTCACAAATTTTTCGATTGCTCCAATCAATTTTGTTCTTATTTGCAACGCACGGTGCTATGGGATTATTTTTATAAAGCGTCAATCGTCCCTGACAACTGGAAAATTAATCAAACAAAAACGAAATCATACATTTTTAAATGCGAAATATAACACCGACTGTCGAAACATCCATTAATAAATGCACAATTGTAATATAATTTATTATATAATTTAATACCTCTTTTTTAAAACAAAAAATGACATAATTGACTCATACAAATTATTGCATAGATTGAAAGTATCGAAGGAATTAAGTTTAAAAAGGTTGAATGTATTGAAGTCCAATAAAAATTGTCCATTTTATTTACGCGTACTGAATATGTTTCTCCAATGTACACAGTTTTCGTAGAATTTAATACAGCATTATCGTTAAAACGTTAAATCCATTCTAATTATGAATGCATATTTTATTTAACAAATACTTTCATACATTTGTATATAACCATGTTAAAGGGTGTATTTTCTCTTACATTTCTGTTTTTAGATTTTCCAATTGCATTAGATTATACGCAAAATATTTTCACGAAATGTTTTTCATTAAATATTAAGGTTTTACTCATTTAAATTTCTCTAATTCTATGTGCACCACAATTTGGATAATCTCCCAGAGATATTTTCGTCTTTTGGAAACTCGAACTGTCAGATGCATTAATGTTTTCAGTTACTGAGTAAATTCTCTTCTATTCCGAATTCATAGCTTCAAAGCTAGATTATAAATTAATGATGCCACGCCGTGCAGGAAATTTGCAGTTGATTTGAACTATAGTAGTTTCTAACAGTAGTTTCTTTTCGTTGGATCTAAATCGGGGTTTTTAAAATAAACAAATACTCACCATACTATACTTTTCATCGTTTATTTTTAAAACTCACATGAATAGCTTCAGTAACTTTAAAATAATATATAAAAGTATCCTGTTGTCCTAATATCCAATACATGAAAAATTCAAACCTCTATAGCTTATTGAAGGTATCAGAAAATATTCTGATACTTTTATTTCAATAATTCGTGTAAAAGAAATTATCGTTATTTTATTTACTGCTGAGAGTATAATATAACTTTTAGCTGTGTCAATACAGTAAAAGTCGTACTATTGTCAAATATTTCTCTGATTCGGTTACGATTTGTAAAATTATTTAGGTTAAGCGAGGAACTTAAACAAAGGATAATGCCTTACATAACCTAAAATTGAATAGTTTCTATTATCTTTGGGTCGGGCGATTCGTGCACGATGAAACTTCATAAAAAAGCTATTGGCATAATTTCCGTAATAGCGAAACCAGACAAATGGTGCGAAATCACGCTTGGCTCGCGTGTCCAACCGTCATATCATGATTTTCAACCCCGACGGATTTGTTATTTCGGCCGTCGCTCTGTCCCAACGGAGACGGGTGCAACAACCCCGGCCATTAACCTTGCTTGCAAATTTTCATTGGTCCTTGACTCGTAAAATTTCACTGCATTCCTGGGATTGGAAGTCAGACGTTATTCACAATTTTATGTGTTGAATTTTCGAAATTTGTTTCGAATAATCGATAAAATATAAGAATAACGAATGAAGTCCTACTTGAATAAAATAATCTTCAGTACTACAGAATAAATACTTAACGAAATAACTATCTATAGATACATCGTTCGAAGCGTTTGTATGTTTATTGATTTAATGTTATTATTCCATAACACATTGTTCTATAATTCTTATCCATTACTGGATCCAATTTAAAAACTTCCAAATGTTTTAGTTACATTAACATCAAAAGTACCATTATTAAAAATATTTTTTAAACCGAGCTCCGCTGTAACCGAGTCACATCAGGCAATAAAAGTAAGTTAACGCTCGACTAGTATGTTCAGTACGAGCGAGGAACATCATTTAGTCCGAGAAGGAAAGAAATTTAATGTTCTCTGCGAATTATTTGTCCTAGCTCTTCCACCGAATACAAATTTCCTCTTTCTTTCCTGGAAGGAAAAAACTCGGAGATTACAGTGTTCATGAATGCATGCTCGAGATAAGAAAGCAAGCGTGCATTTACACGAAGAACGCGTTTTACTGCAACGTGTGTGTCGGACGGCTCTTCTCCCGCGAATTTTCATTGCTCGCGTCCTCGTTTGAATTTATCGATGCTACCTTCGTTTGAGTTACCATACACCAAACTAATCTGCCGTCGTCGAGACAAACCTTTTCAAGTTTGACTATAAGAACGGGGCGTGATTGGAATTTCCCTTCCCTATAGCCAAATTTATTAGAAAAGGAACGTGAGGGGTTTTTCAAGTTTTGATTGTCTCCGTTGGTAAGGGTTCGGACCAGGTGTAAAAAGGAATCGTGCCAAGTAACCCTTTTCTATCTTTCGTCGTTTCTCGCCGAACACCCTGTTATCTTCTACCCGATAAATTCGTTTTACTGTCGATGATTTTCCTCGCCGCCATTTCTAGAATCCTCGTGAACGTTAGCTTCGAAATTCTAGAGATACGAACGTGGGACCCGTTTTATTGTACCTATAGTGTCGGTACCATGTGTACTTAAATATTCTGTAATACTAGAACTACCGTGCCAGTCAAAATAACTGGTTTCGATTTTTTCGTTTTGCAATTATTGATATCTTAACCACATGTCCTATGATTTATTTCTTAACTATGATCGATACAACTACTTTATCATTAATAATTTATTAGGGAAAAAAGAGTTTGTATACTTATTTTACGTCTATGTTTACTCCAAAGGTTAATAATTGATAATGGAAATGTAATATTTAATTTATATTTTAAAAAAAAGTAAATAACACTTAGATTTCAGTCAGTTGAAAATATTTATCACGAGTCTGGCACGATATTCTAGGTTAAGGAGTTAAAAGCATTGAATATTCCAAATGATCTTGAAAATAAGTAGTTTCATTTGAATAACGAATGTCTGAAAAAACTGGAAATAATCCATTGTTGCAATTTTTATAGGGATTACATATTAATCATATTAAATACTAGATAGTTCTAGTGTTAATTACATGACAATGCATTCTAGTTCTTGGGAAGTTCATTCTTTACTTTAATATTATTTCTTAAATATTTCTTTCCACTTCGTATTTTAGAATGCCTAAACTTTTATTCATATTTAAATTAATTAATTCGTTTTATAATACATTTTGTTTATAATGATTTACAATAAAATTTGTTACTATATTTAATACTTTAAATTATATTAAACATTTTACTGTATTAAATATTTTACACGTCGATGATTTGCATTTTGTTGGATTAAAAGTTTAATTGAAGGTAGGATATTATTTACCTCATTTTCGTGTAAGTTACAGAATATAAAGCAAAAGGTTAATGAGAATCATTCATTGGTTTTTTTTGTTTAATTTGCAAAGATTGCGCACAAGTCAAAAGTTGATAAAATTCAGATATCACTAGAAAAATTACGCATTTACTGAGTTTAAAGTACTATTACAAGTACAGTTCCGAACCTGGTACGTACTGATTAAAAGTTTGGAATTAAACCATTCGTATTCATGAGCACTAACCGAACTGAATGGAGATAATCTTGGATATTACTAATGGTTACACTAATCTTCATCGAAATCTCTTTGATACCTTAGACTTTCATAAATGTTAAGGCAAATAGTGCTCTCTTTCGATTTTTGGGTTGGCACTGGGCGAGGAAATGGACACGTGGAGTTCTCTATTGTAATTGTGAAATAAACACGAGTGTAAGTAACCGTTCCTCTGTGCTGTAATGCTCTCTCATTAAAGCTTGCTATATACACTGAACTCCGTAAATACTCGCCCAGCTCGCTAGTAACTCCGCTCTAAACTGCTTCTTAGTATACACTGACCGCTCTTGAGGAACATTCGCCGCTTACAACTCATACATTCGTAGTTGCCAATTAGCTCCTCCCTTATGTAAATGTACACATTTCTCGTATCCCTATCTCATAAATATTCCGATCAAACTTCCATAAAATGATTTGATACGTTTGATTACACTATTTCGTATATGTTTTTTTATTCCAATAATCAATAGAATAAGAATTTAAGCATTGCTTTTCTTTGTCACTTTTAGCTCTTGAGAAACTGAATTTTGTAAAAGGAATAAAAATTCCAACTTTAAACATTTGTCGGTTAATTATAAGAGTTGTATAATGATTTTGTAGATTCTCATAAATAAATGGGTATTCATGTGTATAAATACTCGTGTATTGAGTACGATGAGAAATTTTTGTAACATTTTCTTAATATTTTATGCTTATTAAGTGTTATGAAAACTATTACTGAATCAAATAGCTGTTAAAAGTGTAGATTTGTTTAGGATATATTTTCATTTTTATGTATTTTATTAAGTAAATTTCTATGAGAAAACAATAACGTAATATTAGTAAATTAAATTGATACAATAAAATAATTTAAAATTGATTCAATTTTAAGCATATGTCAAACGTAGCAGGAGATAAATTAATATTTCGTAATACTTCAATTCATTCTTCAAGAGTGCAAGGTTTGTCATGTTTTGCGTCGCGTTTTTGACGCAAATTAAATGAATGATAGCCATAAAATTTCTCGTAGCTTCTACAAAGGTGATTTATTACCTAGACAGCGACACATCAGAACTGTAACCTGACTATTTTCCAGCGCGTAATTATTGCTTCGTCCACGTAATTCAATCCATTCAATTTTATTCACATAACGTTAACAACCATACTCAAGAAAGTAGCTTCTTTCTGTATCGTTTATTTTTAATTTCTTCAAAGAACATTGGTGAAAGGTGTTTTCGTGCACGCTGCTGCTACTTGAGTTGCATGCAAAATGTAAATGAAAACTTTTTATGGTTGAAGAGCTTCTTTACACGAAGTAACATGTTTCAGAAAAAGTAAACGTAAATAATAGTGTGAAAAGCAACTTCTTCTAAGGAACATACTTTCTTAAAAACATACATCAAAGTAAAGAAAACATTAAATGAATAAACGGAATTATAATCAAATTTTGTTAATAATAATAATTTTTACAAAAAAGTTCAGTAAACGAAATATTCTTTTCTTTTATTCTGTGATTAATTATGCTCAAAATTAGGACAAAAACTATTGTTTATACAGTGATTATTGTTTATACAGTGATGTATCTTTCTAAGGAAAGGAATAAATTTCGGTTGCACCAAAATGATTTCTTTCATTTAATAAGCTGAATCGCAGAACTTACATAAACATGTATACAAAAGCTGCAAGTCCCGCCGCTATTAATCATTTATGTCGCAGCGTACTTCGCTCGCGCATGCATTTCAGTTGTTCACGTTTTACGGAGAATTCTTCTGTTCACCAGGCATAGGGTGCGTTTCATATTTTTCCGTGGAGCAGCATTTGTGCTTCAAACTAGCCTCTACAAAAACAAATCTGCAAATTTATGTGCGTTTATGAATATTATGACAATATACGTCGCGGAAAAAATGCGGAGGGATAAATAGCAACGCTGTCTAGAATGATCCACCTACGGGCAACATGGTTCCAACGAGAATTTGCATAAAATATTATTCAATTCGAGGCTGGTAAAAGCCGATATACGTTGTTATGTTGGCACTATAGCTATGTTAATTTTGAAGAGGATAGTGCTAATGACTCTTCAATGATTAACTGATGAGTTCGCGAAGACAGATTGAAAGGGGCTAGTTATTTCTAATAAAAATAAAAATTCCACATATTGAAACCACATTATATTGAACTAACCTAAATTCTTATGTTTTCTCCGCTGAAGATTATTTTATACAATTTATTCTATAGAACATTCTTACGAAATGCAAGATAAAATAAATTCCCGAATTATTATACTTTTTAAAACATTAAACATATTTGATATATTTATTTCATTATTAGTGATAATGTGCCGTTTAATAATTGAAAATGTCATAAATAAATAATTGAAATTTATTAATAGAATTATTTTCTTTGGTAGCAGTTTTCTGGAAAGCTTTTAATTTATCTTTCCGTCGATTACTCTTTAAAAATTACAGTAGAGTAAGCCGAGGCGAATCAAATTACATGGTGAATAGCATGGAAATAAAAATCAGTTCACATTTATTATATTGCAAATTATACTTTATGGTATAACATATTGAAAGTTGTTGCGATTCTTTTCTTGAATTTGATTTGCATTTTAAAAAAGGACAATTTGCTGGGTTCAATGAAATATCGTAAGTACGCAGACTGCTACTGAAACAAACGCTAGTCGCGAACGTGTTAAATAAGAAAAAGATTATTTCGTTTCTCTACAATATTTCCCATAGCAGCAATCACGAAATTCGTTATAAGCACTTTCCGTGGCGAAATTAACTTCGTTAAAGATATATTTCCCGAGTATCGAACTTGGCGTGATACAATTACCTGGCACGGCTAATGCGGCACGCCGATAAAATTCCTTCACATCATTACGGCGTTACGCCAGCCCCACGTGAATTTTTATGCAGTCACCTTTCAGGATTTGTATTATTCATCGTCGAAGTTACGGGCGTCGGGTAGGAAAATCGTGAAAATCAGGAGTGCGGCGTCTCAGTTCGCCGTTGACATTGTTAACTTCTTCTTCTTCATCATTTTCTTCTTCTTCTTCTTCTGCTTCTTCGCTGGCCGATTAAAATTCAGAATTATTCCGTCGGTGAATGCTGAGCTCCGCCATCCTTGTTGTCTCTCGTCGATGAACCGTCTTGTGTTCTTTCCTCGCAATTATTCTATTCTCCCCCATCGATCGGAAGAAAAAGAGTCGGAGACAATGTGACAATACACGGGTACCTCGCGCGTATTTGTTGGACCTCGCGGAAGTCATTAGAATTCTGCCGATGATTTTCCGCTCGCGGTCTTTTTTACCGCTTCCTTTACTCACCCTCTCTCATCCGTTTTAATTAAAATTTATTGTAACGAGCGTGTCACACTTTCCGAAGCAAAAGCTTCTGCAAAATCTGTGCCAATGCTTATCGTGCATTTAAATGTGGCTTCCATGGTGAAATCCTGTAATCCTCGGGTACTTTAAAACACCACTTCCATTAAAATGTCACTGTCAAACTATTATAAAACTGAACTAAGTATGTTTTAAATTAATTCAAATGAAATCGAGTTAATTTTAAGTTGACTGAGGTTTATTTAATTTAATCGCGAATCCTAATGGCATTTTAATGGAAATGATAGTTTGAAGTACCTTTAGGTTGTAGATATTACTTCTTTTTGCGAAAGTCAAATTGATGGGTGCAATAAGAATTGACATAAATTCATTTAATTGGATTTGATTAGTATGCGTCTTTATACCAAATAATTGCGAACAATATTTATACTGAGTTTGTATGGTAATGGAACAATCTTGATGTAGGCTTTGCGAATGAAACAATTTCACAATTCAAGACACAAGAGTTACTACGTAACAATGATGTGCTAAATTTTTTAAATAGAGTTTAGAATGTTTCTGCCTTTAAAAGATGTTCTCGTTCATAAGTAAATTGTCTTTTGTTGAATATTTGTATCAGTGATCGATAAACTTGGAAAATGTTGAATTAAGTTAAATTATTATTTATCAAAGTTTCATCATTTACAGTAAAAGTTATAAATAGCTGCGAATAGAATATTCAATGTAACTGAAATAAGAAAGCAGCATTGAAAATTTCACTTAAGACACTGATAGTTTAATACTCGGGAAGAGTAAACTCCGTCTTCTACATTTCCGCTCAGTTTGTTTTTAATCAACGAGAAGTTTTTGAGCGGCTTGCGCGTTCCGTGTTCAATCAATAATGTTCTAACCGAACTTCCCAGTCCTAAACGGCTTTGATTTAGACAAGAAGAGTCTCTCGGAACGGGTTCATCAGAGATCTTAGCGAAGTTGACAAGGGGGCTTAGAATAGTCCGTGCCAATCTACTTAAGGAACTTCGGTCTTCCGAGATAGACGCGTATTCGTTAGGGAATCGAATACTCATGCCTGCATCGGAAATATATTTTTCGGCTCTAACTACTTTAAAGTTTCTGTTAATACATCGGGCTGCTTCTGTCTGAGTAATTAAATAGATCAAGACATTTTTATTTCGAATGGTGCAATATTTTTAAATAAATATAATAAATTGTCTTTGAAAAGCTAGAATTCGCTGTAAATTATTCTTAAATGTCTGTTTCATATTTGAGTAATCGTATTGGCTGTGTAAATAGGATTTTATTAACAATAAGTATAGACGTAATATTAATTAATAATTTCTGTGTTTTAATAATTATTTTTATTATTTTGTATAATTGTAAGTTTTAAATCATACCAACAGCTGAAATTATGAACTATAATTATTTGTTTATGCTATACTTTATGAAACTGTATCTTTAATTTAAACCTTTAAACTACGTATGTTTCGAGTTTAAAGGTTTAAATTATTTTATCTAGTTCATAAGCTTCTTCATTACGTATCACGCCTCTATATATTTTTTATACACTTACCATATTTTTAGTTGGCTTATCATGTGAGCTACGAGAAACACTTTGCTCGGTGCAATGTTTATCGAATGTCACACGGCAAAGAAGATCCGATAAAGGCCGGCGAAAAGCCAGTGGAAAGCCGGTGAAAAGCTAGTAACAAAGGTTCCTTCAAACCTCGTCTCAGATCGAATATTAAAGCGACCAGGAGTTAATTAATCAATCAGCTTGATCAACATGACGATACATGGGATTAACTGCGGTCTACGTATCGATTATATCGTAGATTATCTACCTTGGTACTCCGGAAATGATAATCTGTTTCACGAGCTTCAGGACCTGATCCACTTATGTAGGTACCTCGATTTTAGCGTTTCGTGATCCTATCAACCTTAACTAATGATGCAAGATGTATTAACTCATCAAAGTGAATGAATTAAACTAGCTGTTATAATCAGAGTATTTATCAATAATCTATGATTTGATGGTTATGTTCCCTTAGTATCTATTATTACACTCGCTGTCGTTATTAAGATATGTTTAAGAAAGTATCAATGATATCAATGAAAAGAAATTTTAAAAATCTTCGAAGAAATACGAAAAAAGAAATGATTGTATTAAATATGAATGATAATGTATATGTGATATAGTCGATACCGAGTCAAAGAAATATTTTGATTAGTGACTAAGGTTAGAGTGCTGGGTATTTACTAAATTCTAAGGCAGAATTAATTTAGCAAATAATTCCATATAAAATATTTAACATGTAATTTCTAATATATAAAATAATATTGAATAATATCTGTTTCTTAAATTCATTAATAATTCCTAGTTCGTTAATTACTATTCAAGTGAATTAAACATTCGTGTTGATTGTGTGCCACTTTCCTTCTATCACTTTCAACGCCCTCCCACCTTACATTTCCGGTTATGCTATTAGCGACTAGGTGGTCGTTTGTATGCTGCCGGACATCTGTTGTTTCCTGCCGGACAATTTTGGCAATCCGTCATTGGGAAATGAAGTGGCACTGAAAATACGCGGACAATTACGCTTTAGCTGCGTTCGGGATTACGAATCACGGTTTAGAAACATTACGGATTACAATTCGTATTCCTGTATTTTCGATTTGCCAGTATTGGCAATTCAACGTACACATGTGTGAAATGTGTTTGCGTAGCCATATTCAAATAATCTAATTAAGATTGTTGTGAGAATACAACAAAAATCCTGATTTGTAGATACATTGTAAAATTTCGTTTCATAAGAAATAAATAATTTAAAGTGAAATTTCACTTTATTAAATTATACTTTATGAAACTATGTATCGGTTGTCTGAAAATTAGTTTAGTTTTTCGATTTCATTGACGGTCGTGAATTTTAAGTCTTGTTTGATCACACTCAGATTGTCCAAACAGAAAAATCCTTTGTTTTTCGAAAGAAACGTGACACTTTCTGCTTGTCGAAGAACGTTAACTGTCGAAAATAGTTTGACTTACAATCAGTTTGCGTCGCTGCTGACGCAGGAAAAGCGACTTTTCCATCGGTTCGCCGGCGTTTTGTTCCCTTCGTAACACCATTACTCGTTAGCGGTTTTAAAGGACTGTGAAACGCGCTATCTCACCTCTTTCAGTTGGCAACACCATTAACGTTGAACGAGTTTGAAACACGGTTCTTCATAATTGACATTTCAAATGTCGCCTAAAAACTCGAAAGTTATTTAAAAAGATCGATGAAAAGTTACTAATATTTTACACTGGTCTGCATAGAAAATACTTTGATTGATAACATTATATTTCGAAAACATTGAGAGCAATTGAATCGGTGAGATCAGAAACTGTACACGCCAATTCATTGAAAAAAAGTTGTTTTTTCATTCTTCGTTTTTAGAACTTCATACAATATCAACACAAACTTAAGAATAAGATTTATAGTTAAAGTACGAAATTTATTAAATTTTCTATTGTTTAACATTTTTCTCTTTATGTTACAGGTAAGAAACTTCTATTACTGGCAAATACACTGATGCTGAAATAAGAGTAATGTAAGAGTAAGTCACACCATTCAATGTTATCTAAATAATTTATAAACAATAAGCGTATCATAAAATTGATGAGTCTCTATAATACTCTAAATCCTTATAAATATAAATATATTAATTACTTTGAAAACTTTTGTTTATCTTGAAAATATGTAAAATATGTTGCAGTAACGTCGATAATGAAACAAAATTTATAAAAATATATTGAAGTTCTTCAAAATTCTGGATTAATTATCACATTTTTAATTTCAATTGACTACTTTCTGGTTAATTACCGTTATGTAACGTTCAAAACGCTTAGATATCGATGCGATATCCTGAAAATTCGAGACTCAGAAAGCAATTTCCTTAAGAAATTTAAATTTTATCGATACACTTACGTATTTCCGAAAGGCACGTAAAAATTTGTACACAGAAACAGTAGAATTCTGTTAAAGTTTTCTTTGTATAATGAAAGTTTCTTCGTAGTAGAAACTTTTCCTTCTCCCGATGAAATGATTAAAATGCAGAGCGAATACTATGGATTTCCTTCCTTAATATCTTTCCTTGCGTATTCTTTATGATTCTTCTACTCCCTTTTTCCTTTTCCTTCAGAACCGTCTGAATTATTATCTTCTTGCAGTTCCAACTAGAAACGTTGCAGTTATACAAAGTTAAAATTTTCGTTGATTTCTTCTGAAGTACTGTAAATACAAGTAAATACTTGTGTAACTACTTAATTTTGTATTACTTCATGTTCATTTATCATATTATTCATCTATAAAGTGCACAATTTGTAGACTATTAGAATTTTCATACAAGTATCTACAAATTTTTGTATATTAATCCACGAATACTGCTATTCAATAGCTTGTATCTTTTATTATAGGTTCCATGATTATAATAGTAATATTAAAACTATTTTAGATTCCAGTCACTTTAAATAATCAGTACTTCCTATATCCTAATCCGTAAAGTCAAATGTCTTATGAGATGTTATTGTTAATCAATTTCTGTCTTAAATATTAGCTTATCCCATGAATAATGTTGTTTTTTTATATTAATTCATGATTTAAATTTTTTGTTTAATCGTCGATGTATTGGCCATCGTTGCATATGACCTCCCATTTTTGTAACAGTTTTTCAATGCTATTTTCGAAATCATATTAAAAAAATATTTTACAAAGTGAGATAAGAAACGATATTACTTGTGAGATGACTTAATATAATACAGTTTCTTCCATTGGACATTCGTTTGATTAATATTTTTATCGCCCGTGTTTAGCGTTTTTTTCTTAGCGACTAGAATTAATTTCTAAAGACACTATTCGAGCTACATTCTCCCTTAAATTCAGTGAAACAATTCCACGAATTGTACAAAGTCACCGCGACACGGGAAACTAATAGTGACAGGTTTTTTCCATCGGAAGGCAAACAGAATCAGGTTAAATCCAACTTTTTGTCGTTCTTTCTACGTGTCGGCTATTTACCGATCTCTCCACCAACAAGGATTTTGGTAAATTGGTAACCGTGTCGTGCACGTATTTCATCTATTCATCGCTTGCAGGCTTTTTCAATTTTTTATGTACTATTCATCAAATGTTACGGATTGCGTCGAAATGCTTTGGATCATTTTGTTTGACAGTCAGATAAAAATGATTATTAACGTATACTTTTGTGTAAGATACGTAGTATTTTATTACATTTGTATGATGTATTATATTGACAGATTCTAGGATTCAGGATATTATGTTACATCATGTGTTTGACTTGCGATTTGAATCTAACAATACTAATTTATGGAAGTTTCCAATCGCCCTATTTTTTATTCGCTTTCTATTGAAATAAAGTTATGCACAATTTGTGAGATGCTAAATTATTAAGCTATACATGTTTGTCTTGAAATTGTATATATTTTTAATGATCCTAATAATGGAGGAAGCTAATTTTCATAGAATTTCGTTCCTTATTATACGATTATTAATCTACTGCAATTACTTAGAGAAAGTAAATTATAATTCATTCTTCTTCTATATTTACTAAATCATAGCATTCTATATCTTATAAACACGAGAGTCTAAATATTACTTTCGATAATGAAATAAGAAATACACTTATCGAAAAAGTACAATTATAGAATACCATATAAATCACAATTTATTCAAAATTTATTTCTCACACACACAATTCGACATCTTTGTGCAATTGATTATATTACATTTTTCAAAATTAATACATAAATTCTCAATATTTAGCTGTATCATCAACTATATGTTTAACAATGAATATACCACAACATATCCATTTCTTCCAACGTAATCTTGCAAAAAGGAGCACGGTATTCAGAATAAAAGGTGTCCTGTAGGGATTTACGCTGCGCCTATTCAAAAATCGAACAAAAAATCCTTCGTCTTTGGTGACATGGAGTTCCTGATCTAGATACTCAGTTGCGAAGCGAAAGGAAAAAAAATAGGAACGCGAAACGTTATTCCCGTTGCTGCTCTTTTGGAAATCTACTTCCCGACGCACAAAGTCGCCTCGCCGTTCCATTAAAGTCGCTCGCGTAAATGGCACGGCCGGGGTGAATCGAAGCGTTCGACCGAACCGCCGGAAGGGCAGAAACATTTTCAATGCCTGTTCCGAATCTCGCGAGAGTATCCTTCGGCTGGAGGGTAAAAATCTGTATTTCCTATCCTGACCTCCCTCGAGATAATGCCCGTCGATCTGTCGACCTAACGATTTCCATGTGCGCGACAAATGCGCTGCCCCGGATCGTCTCGACTATTCCGGCGACCGTGTAATGAATTACACAGGATACACGTGTGATGTTTTGCCTCTTACTGCACCTACAAATTCGTCTTTTATTGCACGTTATGAATTGTTGCAAATAAAACGTATTAAACTACTCATTAAACGACATTTTTAATGATACCATTATTTATGTCAATACGAGCAATTGGGAGTGGAATCCTTTGAAAAGTGAATAACAAATTTTCATATTGATTTATTCAGTCGATTTCTTATAATAGAGAGATATCTTCATACTCTATCTAGCAAAAGCCTATTAATAGGCTTCTTTGTAATTGGGCTATATGGAAAGAGTTCCATTATTTGTTCCATATAACAATCTTAAAAGGAATTATTATGTTATGTTATACAAGATGATTTATTGAATGATGCTAACGATTGTTACAGTTATTTAAAGATTCATTGAGAAATCTGTAATTATTACTCATAGACCTTTAGAAGAGTTCTAAATAACTACCAACGGATGAAGTATCAATAATAAAATTAATATTCATTAATAATAAAATTATAGTTAATAAAATCGTATCCTACTAATATGTTACCGTTTACTGTTAAGTTCACAAAATTTATGTATTTTATTTTTAATCTGCCGGACTAGTGGGTATTACATTAAACGTATTTTATTAGAACTTAGGGGTTGAAAAACATTCTCAACGCGAGATGAAAGTAAACTTTTTTCTACTTGGCAGACAAGATGATAAACGATAAGGTAGAGATACTTTCATTACAATGCATGAGACGGAAGTCTCTTCTCGAAATAAAATAAAGAAAGAAGTTCGTGCGTTACATATGTAGGTGTCTTAAGCTTCTTTCTTGTGTCCTTGCGTATTCAGTCATTCATCGTTTCACCATTTTGGAGAACGTTACGGGGATGGTTCGCCTGCTACGTTAAGCATGCATGCCTTGTTGCTGGAAAAACAAGTCGCGTTCCCTTTGAAGCTCCACTGTGACGCTACGTTCCCGGGAAACGTGGAAAATGTTGAAACAGTTACGCGACCTGTGACTTACAAACCAGACACAGACATATACTACAATAACTAGCAAATCCGTTCTTGTCGTAAGTAAGAAATGAATCTCTTAGATTTGTATTTTTTACCCGACATGTATGAAATCACAGTTTCAATAAATAATGAACTGAATAAATGAATTTGTTACATAACAATACTTGATTTTGATGTATGTATGATCGAATGTATTATTATAAAACTCGACTTCGTAAGTTTCCATGTTTTGCCGTTGCTAAATTTCATTTTTAGACTCACCATATTCAGTTATTCTTGTATTCTATACTTTCTAACTGAATTTTACATTTCATAATAAACTACCTAGTAATTGGATGTTTAATAAATACACAGTTGACACGCCTTTCGAATTTTCTGAAAATTTACCTTCGAAACGTTTGGTCCACGTTTAACTTCATAAGCTTTAAAATAACATTTTTTTATCTTTTTGTTGAATTAATCACTAACGAACAGATAACTCAATTTCTGATACCAATTTATATCTTCAACATCATTTATTTTATTGTGATCGCAATTTGTATAATATTAACCCTTAACGAACCGGAAGTGTTTCAAGTTTACTTACCGCCAAAAAATACCGTAACATAGGTAACAAGCGGAAACGAATTCACAAAAGTGACCTAGCTCAATACTTAGCGTATTAATTGTAAATATTATAACAATAACAGTGATAAAAATAATAAAATGATTTTTACCGCCATATACCGCCAGTAAGTAAACTTGCCATGCCGCTTATACGGCGGCATTGGTCCTAAGGATTAAACCTAATCAAAGTTTCATTTCAATCGATAAAATTTGGAAGATCAGATAGCGCTATAAGTACATAAACTTTCGCGGTCTATTCATAATAGTTCCGTGAGAAATGGTAAAATTTAATGACGGCGGTAAGGAATAACACGGGGTATAGTTTACTTTGGATCAATACCTGCCAGAATTCAGCACTTCCGAAATAAATCCGTGGGTTCAATGGCCTTGCGACATTTGGCGCGATTCTGACTTTAAACATAGACAGATCAAAAACGCCTCGACTCGTGGCGTCGGGGTTTATTAATCATTCAGCCGGTAATTCGATTTCGTTCAATCTTCCTTTGAAAGACACCCCGACTCTTCGGTTGGCTAATTAAAACGTCGAAGGAGCATGATCGAAGTGAATAAACTTTTCGATTCAATATTCATCCACGTGTCTTCCACCAACAAGAGTGATGGCAGCTGGACGCCTTGACTTGTTATTTCTTGCGGAAGTTTCAATCCGGCAGTCATTTCTTGTCCTACTTTGGCGCCTTAACGCCTCAGATGCAAATAGATTTTTAATGCTGCAATCTCGGCCGAATGTTACAGACAATTTAGATTCTTGTCTTGCTCTATGCGTAATTTTCTTCAGGTAATTTGCTTGGGTGAAATTTTATGTGAAAACATAAGACCGACTTGTCGGTACGTTTAATGTCGTGAAATATTCATACTACATAATCGTGTGGAACTATGATACTACACTTGTCAATTAGGGACTGCTGAAACCACCAATATTCTGATTGTAACATAGAATATTTATTTAGTTTGTTTTTAGACCTAATACTTCCGATTAATAAAACTAGGTACCAAATCTTATGAGAGATTTGCATGTGTCACTTTATCATAAAAGGGTTGAATATTAAAGGTTACGTATATGAATTTTAAGCGTTTATTGTGTCTTCAGCAATTTAAAGGAATAAATAAGTGATTTGATACCGTTTATTGATGTTTTCATTTTATTTCTTCCTTTCTGATAATTAAACTCTGGACAGAAAGTCCATATATTTATTTGGTTCCAAATTCTGATTATTAAGTGCATGATTTTAATGAAATTTACAAACGAACATATCATTAATCGATAATATACATATATTCAGAGGTCGATTAGAGTTTCAAAATCCATTCAAGAACATTTAATACTATACATCTAGTTCAATGATAATCCTATTTGAAGAACTTATTTTAGCATTCGGGAATCGCGTGAAATTACGTAATTGCTATCATTCATTGCAGTCGAATAAAGCCAAATAATTATTTCGATGAAATTGCACTTGTTAAAATGTGAAGCACTAACGTACACTTGGAATTGAGAAATTTAAGCATTAAAATAATTATAAAATTATCTCCTTTATAAAATGTTTTAAGTACTTTTTTATGTGTTTTATTTTTTCTATTTTCTCGCTTAGAATCTTGATCTCCTTCAAATTATTTAACCTCTACTTTATATAATTGACATAATTGTATAATTTCTATATATTTGTTAATATAAATGAATTCTTAACATTAGGTTTACAAAAATACACGAATACCTATCCCAATTGTCTATTTTCAAACCTGTAATTTCCAAGATCTAAATTCACGAACACCAATTTTACTAGTAACAATAGAACAAACTCTACAATAAACATCCGTAGACCTCGTGTTAACATATTGTTCACTGATCACGAGTTAACTCGTGTTTGCACTTTGAGTTAGCCATCTCAGTTTTCGAAACATACGGCAATATAAAATGTGACATGAATAATTTCTGCGTTAAATTTCCGGTCAACAATGTGTTAACGTCTCCTTAACGCATATTTCTCCGTTTCAAACACGCAGATTGCATTTACCTAAAAACACTCGCGCGTCCAGTAACTTACAGACATCAGGCTACCCAGGTAAAGGTGAAGTCAATCAACGTTCGAACGTAGACCGTGAACGAAATCAATCTTACTTAAAGTTTACGAACGGGTGGTCAATAAGCGAGGCCGTTCCCTCGTTGTTCAAGGAACGCCGATGAAAGGAACCGGATTTGCCAGTAAATCGGCCGTAAATAAAGGCCCCCGTCCGCTAGGGCCCCCCTTCTTTTCGAGTCGCGTTTCGTCGAAGGAAAGATTAGCGAGTGTCGAGCACGTCAGCTGAATCAGTTCGTGGTAATCTTCGTGTCGGGGAGCGAGCCACAGGCGCGAGTCATTGGCTTCGTTTTCGTCCTTCCCTCTCATTTAGAAGCGTTCACGGTCTGGTCGACGCTTTCATCCCTTCTTCACCGCGCCGCGCCCTGTTCATCAACTAATTGCCTTGGATCTCGGCCACACCTGTTTGCTTGCGGCTCACGAACGATTTTGGCCGGACAGGATAGGAATTACCGGTCGATTCATTTTGCCACCCCCACCCCTGGTATTGTCACGGAAACGTGTCTTCGTTTATTTTGTTTCCGCAGCTGACGTTCCGTGAGTAGATTTCTTTTCTCCTCCCGACGTTTGTACCGTTCAATATATTGCTGGACTTGTGCACGGTTCATTCTTCTTTTAAAATCAATGTAAAGATTTGTTCGATGCTGTTGGTGTCTGATTTGCGCTGAAATTGGTTATAACTTAATTGACGATCTTTATGCAACTCAAGTTTTCAAGGAATAATTCAAGAATTCGAAGAGTTCTGATGTAAAATAGTTTCTACTAACAATTATTATAAAATGAAATATATTTTGGATATTTTTCACATTGTGATCATTCTGCGTGATTTTGCACCTTCATTTTTATAAATGCATGAAAATCCGAAATCTAGTTATATATTATAATTTAGAGTCGTTTATATCTGATGTAAATTGTAATTATTTTACTTTTATTGATTTAAAGAAATTTTGAAGCTTCAATTACTCGACGTTTTGAAGTTAGAATAGTATTCAAGACTAACAGCTTTGTTTTATAGGTTTTTTTTAAGAGAATGATTTAATTTATTACGTAAGATTGATAATTAGATTTAAATTTAATGTTTATTTTAATTATATTTTGAAAATTCGTCCAACCACACGTACATTCGAGATACAAGTTCTGTATAGTGGAATATCTATTACTGTACTTCAATATTAATTTCGAGTTTTCCATCGACAGTTTTTCATTTGCCACATTCCTTTCATTTATAAAGGTTAAATTTGCTTTTAACAACGAATATTACATTGTTCTATCACGTTTGCTCCTTACAAAAAATTCACCAGTAAAAAAGTTTTCTTCTTTTATTCAAATTCTTGCTTCCCATCGTTTAAATAAGTTTTTCTCTTTTCTGTGAATTTTTGCTATATGAAAACCTATGTGAAATTTTCTTTCTTTGAAAATAACTGTTTTTGTAACAATTGATCGTGTGTAAAAAATGTTACAGTATTGCTGAACTCAGTTTACAGAGAATCCTGTAGTGTACACAAGGAAAATGAAATTGATGCTCTAGATATTGTGATTTAAAGTTATAAGATCTGACATTATACTTTGGAAATCAATAATTCTGTATAGTTTCATATTCTCAGTATTTTATTTACAGCATTCGTTGATTTAGATCTACTGAAAGATTTTTAAAGAATGAAAATGAAATTAATTCTACAGATATTGTTATTTAAAGTTACAAGCTGCAGCATTACATTCAAGAACTCAGTGACTCGTTTTAGTTTCATTTATTCAGTATTTTGTTTAGGAGATTTGTTGGATTTGCCAATATATTGCATTGGATCAACCAATATATTAATTCAGACCGTGTTAATTATCATTCAGTTTAAACATTTCTAAGAATATTCTTTGTTTCTCCAGAAAAATCACCTACAGTATAGAAGCTGGTAATAGCGTTAACTAGTAATCAACTCTAAAACCCTGTCATACGTATAACACTTTGAACGAACAGTGCGTGATTTTTATCCTACCCTATTAGCCGGAGCTAAGGTGCTTTTGATCGTGTTGCGGATCGCTGGCCAGAAACCGCAGCTTTCACTCATTGTCAGTCAGCTGATAAATTCAAAAACATTGAGGATAATGGCCAAAGCAGTGTATGTAGCAGTCGTTAAATTTGTTAAATATTTTGTTATCGTAATTTTCACATTTTGTAATCAATTTCCTTTGGATGCGATACATTTTAATATGAAGTCATTAATATTGGCGACACTGTAAATAAACAATAGATTATGGACTTCCTGTACTATCATTATAAATAATATTTTAGAAAAATGTTTAACAAAGATCTTATTTTATTTGGAAATTAATAATGAAATATATAAAAGGAACATAGGATATAAACTCTTAATAAAACACACGAATTTCTGTTTAATTCTGTAAATTGATCCTTTTCTAGCATTATTATCAATGTACTCCAGAAAATTAACTTGAAAACGTGCGTTTCACCTTGCAATTCTCGGATTCGTTTCAAAATTGAATCAAAACCAGCAAGAAATCCTTCGTTTTCAATGGAAAAACTCGTTGCAAGCACTGCAGTTCGGAACTATTTCTGGAAAAAAGGAGAGATGCTCTTTTAAATTCAATTAGGAAGTCTTTCAAATTGATCGATTGAGCCAAGAAATCGAGTCTGGAAAGCCGGAACAGAAATAAAAGTCGAGAACTTAATGAATTGTTAGCTGGAACGTACTGATTATCGGATCTCATTTAATTTTAATTCGAATTTACCGTGTTTCTGCCACGATCATTTCACGAGGAACTGTTCCAATTTGAAAAATTCCTTTCCAGTTTGCTCCCTGATGGCCCATAGCGTTGATAATCGTGATGGATCCTCGAACTGTGGCGCGCTGTTAATCAATAGAAACGAACCGACATGACGCGGTTGTGTAAAACAAACGCGTGTTCCTTAGCGGCGCGATAGGCAACGTTTTGTTAATAGCGACACGATAAAAACGATCTCTGAGCTCCGTGGCTCGATGGTTCCCCGGGGACGCTGTAAAACAGGATGAAGGAGCGTGACATGTTGCATGCAGTCGGTTTCATTTTACGAGGTCCGAGCCCACGGGAAATATGCGTGTCGAATTTCCTTTAAGAAGCTTACTGAACCCCGACTTTTCCGGCTGGTTATGTTTTGCCTCCAGAGAATTACGGAAATAATTTCACTGGTGTGTCCTAGATAGGTTTATACGTTCCAAAGCGTTAATTTAGTTATCTGTGATGTTTATTAAGGTAATTACTGCATTAATAGTTTGTTAACCATTTATCTTGGGGCTTTCTTTTGGTAACTGTACCTGCTGCAGCTACTAGATTACATGACAAGATTTGTCGTTTCAGTTTTTACTGTGGCCTTTATATTGTAGTCTAATAAGTATTGCAAGTGGATAAAGTGAAAGACAGTAGAAAGTTTTATAGTAAAGTACGCAATGGACGGTTCAATGGAGTGTAACTTAATGTTGTGAAATTTTTGTTTAAATTTCGTTTAAAAATGCGAGGAGGCTATTTAGCTAACATAATACTTTATAATTTATGATTTGAACATTATACGGTAAAAGGTTACTTAAAATAGATTATGGTTGACTTTTAATTGAAGTGAAAGATTTGTTGTTATTTTAGTGTTATATAGAAGGAATATCTTGTAATCGATCAAACAATCAAAAAAATTCCTACGTCAAAAAATAAATTGAGAATCTAGATCAATCTTTTTTATTTGAGGTCCCATTTCTCAGAGAAGTCAAAATTGAAACATTGTGCAGTACGGATAGATTTGGTTGACGCGACTGAATAGGACTAACACAATCGACAAAAGGTTTTGTAGATGGAAAAATTGTTCAAAGAATGTTGGTGAAAGTTTTTTGTTTTCCACCATTCTTTTTGAGGAATTCTCGATTAAAGATTTATTGAATATACGTGTTTGTCAAACTGTCAGTAGAACATGTTCGAATTCATTTTTTTACAAAAACGAGATTTCTTTCGTTTGTACAGTATATTTTTTTTTACTTTCGCGTGTGAAATACAATCTGTAGATCATACTACCTATGTAATAACTATACAATACCTGTGGAAATTGTAGCTCACTCTCGTTTGTTCTACTAGAGTCATTAAAATACAATATCGCGAGTGTAATATTTGACTGTGTATTTGAAAAAAGAAAATGAAAACTGCGTGACAGTTTATTTACTGAATTTCCAAACATTCAGTTAGACTCAAAATATGAACCCTTTCAGCTAGGTTAGGTAAATAAACAAAAACTGTTTGTTCAAGTTGGTGTGCTTTATTTTTATGCTGGTACTCTTATTCAGTCAGTTATACAAATGAATATTTTTACTAGAAGTTTAAATTTTATCGAATAGACGTAAATTTATTTTTAATTAATATATAAATATTTCATTTTGCATTCAATAATAAATGTACATATTTACTGAATTAAAACATTTACTACAACGTATTTAAACTATTGGCATGATATCAATTGATATAGTTCTGCACGAAAAATATGATTAAACGCGGAATTTTGTTCATGAGGAAACTATCTTTGATTAAACGTGATTATATCAGCGCCAGAGGTGTTTTCGTACTCGTTTGTTCAAGTTGCAGAATGAAACTCTGTTTCTATTTGCAAACATGTCGATGGTTCGTGATTAAGCAGAATTGGAGTGTGTTCTGTTAACAGACAATGAGAGAACCAGCTTCAGAATTTAGCACTTATGAGTCTGAAACAATTCTGTAATTAGGAATGACAAGAATGAACACTCATTTCATGAACTTGTGGTTTACTACCATAACAATATACTTCCTGCAAATTTATATTATTTAAAATTTTTTACACTTTTTCAATGAATGAAGTAGTATTTACAAAAATTTAGAAAATCATAAAGGACATAAACACTTTAATTTTGTTTCACAATTTATTAACATACGCTACTAATTTGATTGATATTCACATTAAAGAAAAATTAAAAAATTATAATTTATAGTTAAAGATTTAAGTTAATTAAAGCATGACGAAATAAAAAGTTTGATTATTTCTTTGTCAATGAAATGAATTCTTGGCAATAAACTTTTAATCTTAATCCACAGAAACTGACATCTGACGTTAATTAAATAACAATATATTCCTAAAGTTAATCTCTACAAATTAATCTCTAAACAGAGTGAAATGGAACAAGTGTAGTCTGCATTATTGCCGTAAAATGAAATTTAATAAAGCTTCTATTATAATGTAAACGCTATTTTAAAAGATGTTAATATCATCAGCATGCATAAAAAACGTGCTTTTAATTGAAGGGGTTAGTAATGAAACTTCATTAAATAATTCTAAGAATTCCTGGCTCCACCTAAATACAAAAGACTCTTAATTACGTACATCAATGAAACTGCCTTTAAGAAATAAATTATGTTCGTCTCGTGACGGAACGACGAAAATCACTCTGGGAAATATAACAATCACCCATAATGCAGTTTGTTACGAAGGAAAAGAAAAATTGCTACCTAGATGCAGGCTTCAGTTGCCGGAAATAAAGGAAATGCCAAACACGATAAAACAGATATAAAATAAATAAGATAGGAGGAGAAATAAGGTCAGAAATAAAAGGGAAACGGTTCAAAAGCAATGAAATGAACGAAATAAAAGAAGCGAGACGGAGAAAGCGCTACAGACAGTCACTCGGAAGATAAAGGAAGCTGCTAAGAAATGTTAAAAATGTTTCCATCTAATGCCGCGATTGTTCGTCATTCGGCTCACGTTCATCGATCCACGTTCATCTTCTTTATTCCAAGAGAGCCGCGATGGAATTGTTAACCAACGCGTGAGAATTATACGAGTCGCTTCATCGGCGAACTGACTTTTAAGGTGACCAGCGTTCCACCAACGCGAATTGCCGATTATATAAATCGAATTTCCGATCCAGTTGCTCTTTTCTACCCGTCGCGCCACTCCCACTCATCGCCGCCGCCCGTTCCGCCCTGCTTCACCCCTGCTAGGACATGTAACTGAACCTAAACTCGTTGAAGAAGATTGCGTCCGGATTGCTGCAAGCTTCCGACGGATCGATACGCGATCGGGCTCCTACTGATGCGTCGTAACAGGTAACACCGTGGAACTGGGTCTCTTCATTCCGCCGCGATGTCATGTTCCCTTTTCGCATAGTTTGATGGTGGATTAGGTCTGATGATTTTTAAGCTGTATTTCAGTTTCCTTTTCTTTCTCTTGTTTGAAGATTTTCGACTATTAGGTTAGATTCGTTTTTGCTTCACGTGAATTTTGTATCAAAGTTTTAGATTGTAAGTTTTTAGAAGAGTATGAACTGTTAAACAGGCAACGTTTAGTATAGTATAGTATAATGTTTTTACACTTAATGGTAATTCAGTTTTATATTTATTCTTTAATTAATTTCTCATGTGTAAAATAAGTCCTTTGTTATAAAAATGCTTCTAGTTATAATGTAGATCATACTTACAACGAATAACAAGAGTCACTTCTACCATATTAAAATCGAAAACAAGCCAATGTGCAACCGATACAACACAGTGAAGCCAATCAAACATATCATCACATCGTGCATTAAATGCTAAAGGAAAAGAAGAAAATATCAAATAAAGGGAAACCCTAAAAACGTAACTCAAACAGTTCACTTCATGCTTTAATATTTTGAAAGTTCTAAAAGAAATCAGAATAGTACACTTAATTTAATCAGCCATCCACAACTAAGGAATACGCAATACAATCATATGCATAATCATCTGCACAATTTAAGTAGTTGCCAATGACTCAATGAGATTGACGCGACTTAAGATATGCAATAAAAAAAAGAGTATTGAATCGCTGATTCTTGACAAATAGAAGAGTCACAAATAAAGGAACATGTTGGTAAGAAATTTTGATTGCTACTATAGGAAATGACGAGTACCATGAAATTCTAGTAACATTTTCGTAATATTAATACTGCATGGGTACCTACATAATATCTCCAACCTAATTCCACAGCATGCTTCAAAGCACACTTCCAACTAAAAAAATCTTCAAAGAAAATGTTTCTCCTTCTAAGCTAAAGAGAACGAAACTCTGTCACCGACTTGAATGAAACAACCTCGTCCACAGAATCTCGGTTATTTAGGACAATATATCCTTACAACAGACGTGTATACCAAAACTTTGAATAAATTGGAAACAGCTGAAGTTTAGCAGGACTTGTTTAGGCATACGGGAACAAAGGTGGTTGTAAATTGCGCTAGAGAAAACAGCCATGCGAGCAAACAGTGCCGGTCGCTACACGTCGCTATCGCGGCTTTCGGCAACAAACAGGTTGAACCGTTTCTGACCCGTTATCATCCTCACGTTCGTAATTGTTCACAGCGAAGAACTTTCTTGCGATCAAATTAACTGTTCTTGCTTGTCTCGCGTCCCCGTGCAGCTTGCCGCGGCAAAAGACAACCCCCGGTTGAAGATATATTTCCCAGCTTGTCGCGGAAAAGAAGGGGAACCCAGTAACGGGGCGTATAGTAATCGCAGTCGCAGCTAACTTTCGGAACAAATGATACCTTTCGCGAAACTTCCCCACAAAGACTGTTCCGGAAGGATTTACTTTTCCTGTTTTTGATATATATAAAAAGCATCATTCTGATGGATGGACCAATTCCTACGGAAAATCGGTCGGCGATTTTTTACATTGCTAGTGGAAGCAGAGATGTTTACAAAGGAATTTTTGTAACAATATATTTTAATAATAATTCATCGATATAATACTTCATACATCACATTAACGTTTTTATACAACACATTCATATAGCGGAATGAATAAAATGGGAAATGTAGTATGGAACATTTACTTAACATTTACAAAATTGATAATATAATTTATAATTTTCAACCTCCGGCGTTTCATGGGTCATGATAAAAGACGTGCGTCATCCCAGAATATTTTGGATTAAGCTGTGAAAGCTGCTTTTGTTTATATGCACTCTACGATAATGTTTGTTTAATATTATTAAATATACGAAAACTGGTAAGAGTGATTTGTCAGGTGAAAAAGTATTTATATTTGATTGATTTTGTTGATTCCTAAGATAAATTGAAAAATACTGAGATGAAATTTTCTTTGATTGTAGGTTTTAATACTGGTCTATCTTCTGTTAACTTAATGTTCTTGTTGCGTCATATGTATGATTTTATTACATTAAATTAACATGTCAAAACATATGTTGAAATAAATATTGTGAATGCAAGTTTTGATATGAAACTCTGGGGACACGTTAGACAGCGACAAGAGTTAAGTACTGCTTAATAAACCTAGAAATAAAGTAATTTTTTACGATTTTATCTTAAAAAGATTATAAATCATCACATCAGATTTTCCAGGTGCTGAAGGAAGATTATATAACATTACGTTGAACGTTATGTCCTAGTGATGTTATCCTTCAATATTATCGATATTATAGATGACTGCTGTTATTAATAATTACTTACAAAAACAAATTACACTTAAATCGTATATTACAGGATCAAACAGGAAATGAAGATTTTCCAGTTTTGGTACTTACAGTGTTTTCTACAAGAACTGTTCAGTTTTGATAACACAAATAAAATAATTATTATTGTATTGTATTAAGTTACTCAAAATAATTAAACGGTACTTACTGCACACTTTCGAACGGTGGTGAAATGTGTTTTCGGTGAATCACTGTTAAAACATCGAACCTCGTTGAAACGCAACAGGGGATGGGAAGTTGTATTTGGTATCGTTTCAACGATGCCAGAATGTGGGGAGAAAATTTATGAAAATCAGTATGTCGAATATCAATAATGGGAATGGCGGGATTCCCGAGAGAAAATTGTGAAGATCGCTAGTTCGACTCAGTGGTGTAGTAGCAACAGGGACATAGAGGATAGCGGTGTTGTTCCACTTTGAGAAAATGGATTCCTGCGGGTCGCTTCACCTTGTGAAATGGTCCACATAGTGAATAGAGTATCTGGGAATAAGTGCTCCGTAAAATGGGTTTATTTGTTTACTTTACTTTTCCATTACAGATAGTAGAGTTCTTCTTTCGAAAACTTCTGGAACACTTCCTGTAAGGATTCTACGATCTTCCGGTATTGAAAATGTAATTTACAAAACTGTATATTCCTTAAGTATGTTTCTGTATTACAATAGAGAAAGAGTTGCACACTAGAATAATTCATCAAACGCACCTGTTGAAATAATGACGTTAAGGAACTAAAAAAAAATGACACTAAAATGTCAATAAAAGGAATTAATAAAAAAGTATTTTAATTTTAATACAAGAAATTGTCCTATAAATAAATACAGTGTTAGTATGATACTCTACGGACACATTTATGGAGTATTTATTTTTTGGATTGTACGATGAGTAAGTCTTAAAAATAAAAAAATATACATTACTTTATTACCATATTCATTTTCATACAAATTTATTGGTAACGCGTAATTCGTTATTTAACTTTTGAATGGTTAACCGAGAACAATAACGCTTTCATGTGAATTTATACAAATTATACTAAATAAATTCGCACTTCCATCAAGCGGATTGTATCATTTGAAATAACAAAATGTATTTTATACGTTACACCATTAAAATGTTAAAACTGAACTAGGATTTTCATTCATCTTTGTTATAGTTTTTATTTCAATGTGTATACAACAATTACAAAATATTCAAATTTTAGTTATGAAAAATTTATAAGAATTACCAAAGGAATTCCTTCATTAACAGTTTAATCAAACAAAAGTGAAAAATAGTTCTTTGGACAGCCACGTTTGTTACGAATGCAATTAAGACTTTCATTAAGATTTTATATCTACACTACCGTTGGAAGTAGTGAACAAACGCGAAACTCCTCGTAGGAGTTATGATTAATATGTAAGGAGTGATACGAAAGCCTCTTCTCTTATTCTCCATAAATTAATCATATCTGTCATCGCAAGAATTTTGCGTGATATTCCTCGAAGTGTCTTAAGTAATTTCAAGCTGTTTAACCAGTTGCTATGTAGATTAATAATAAGTCAGGAAGAAAAGAAAGAACGAGAACAATTTTAATGTAATTAATTGTAAGTAGTTTACTGATATACTCCGTTACACTTAATTGATACGTTAATTCAATAATTACATTGTTAATTATTATAACTCTGTTACATTATGCAAAATATTAAAAAAAAACTAGAAAAAGTGAATGTTACCATTATTATTTTACAATTATTTCAACTACTATAGAACTGAAAGGCAATAATGATTTCTAAAATCTGATTCAACTAATTAATTATTTTTATAATGTAAATGAATCTATAAAGTACTATGATTCATAAAGGTCTATACAGAGCTCTTCGTCCACTGAATTGAATGATAGAAAACGTTAAAAATGATTTAGTTTTCAACAACTCGTAATTACCTATAAATCAAACCAATAACAGTAAAACTAGCAACAAATAACAAAATATGGCTTCACCATTTTTGGAAATTTCTGTAACTTAATAAGTACAGTATGTTATACGTAGTTCTCTCAAATTAGTACAGTAATTACGTGTCATTTATCTAACAAATCTGCGTGCTTACCAATTCCACGCTTTAATCGCGACATACGTACACACACTGCAGAGATAAAATACATACTAAACACAAAGCAAATGATTAGAGTTTCACAGTTTCTGCATTCGGAACTGCGTCTATAACAGAGCAGAATGGAATAAAGAAACTTTGCGAATTTTAGAAGTTTTCGAATTACATGTTATTGATTTGACAGTGTATGAATATTCGTATCTTCCATCCTACAACGATGTTTGTCTATACTGAATCGTTCCATGCTTGAATAGATTATACTAATCCACCTTTACTCGTTTGCGTACGTGAACATTCGGACACGGGAAGTCCGAGGCGATGTTACGAATTGACTAGACGAGTCGAATGTCGCGACCTGGTTTCGCAGTACTTTTGCCCGGCGGTGCGATGGCGGCGATTCGAATCCATTTCTGAAAATGGAACAAGGGTTGCACGATATCGGGAGCGCGCCGGGTTGTAACTGCGACTGCCGAAACGTTGCATCGAATTTGTGTGGCGCAAACCCGCATTGCAACCTATGGCACGGCAGCCCCCCGGTGTTCGTTGCGTGTTGACTTTGCTCGGTAATATTGAACCCCGGTACTATTTACCAGTAGAGCTCACAGATGAATGTTGATGATTCTTGATCGTACCGGATTTTCACAGAATTCGACGATGGTTGCGTGTTATTGGAATTATCATGCATTATTTGACTGCTGTTCTTTCTTCTTTTTCGTTTCTACTAAAAATCTTGTACGAGATGTGTATGATATTTAATAGGAGATTATAAATATGAACATTAACTTTGTTACGGTATTTAAATATATTTATGAAAATTTATTTTCTTTCTATATATTTAAATTACAACTTTTTGAGGGATGAATCAACTTTTTAATACGAGGTTTAGTTATTAGTATTACTACATTTGACGATAAGTAAACGTTCTTTTCCAGAAGGTTATTTATTAATATTCAACTACGGTTGTTATATAATTAAGGTGTGTAAATATGTATAGACTGAAATAATAATTTTGACTGAAAAATGTGGACTTTTGTAATTCTTATAGTTTAACATATAGAAAGATAACGAATATATGTCTTTATATTTGACTCCGGAGTTTTTATTATTTTTAAAAATTATTAGTAAATACTCACTTGGTTAGACAATGATTAACTGTTTTCTATGTAGACGTCTGCAGTTCCTTTGTTTTATTACTAGTATATTGGCAACGAATAAATTGCCATTTTAATAAGTAATAAAGATAAGTATTAATAAATATTCAATTTCTAAGACATTAAAATTGAACAAATTCATGTGCAATTGCAAAATATGAAATGTTTCTGTATTTATGTGGTTATACATGCACACGCATTATATTGCTCAATGGGAACAACGTCTACGGTTTTGTTATATACATGATGCTTAAGGAGATTAGTAAACTTTCAAAGAAGATTAATCGATCATAAGTAGCTCGATGCAGTTCAATCAAGCGATAGAAACGTGAAAATCTACTAACTCTGAAATTTGAAAGCGAAGTACCTATATAATAGTTGTTTAACGTCCAACATATTTGTAGAATATTCATATGTTTATATAGTTGCAGTTTATATAGTTGAAGTAATATGTACCTTTAAATAACAAACTACAATATTTTCCTACCGAGACGAAGGTACAGATTGAATTTCATTTTAAATATTCAGTATATAAAAGTAGACAATGCATTATGTAACATCAAAGTACTGGATTACTGAAAATAGTAATGTGCTCATATAGATTTAATACTTATTATCACTAATAATAAGTGCTAGAATGTTTCAATACATACAATCATATGCTATACAAAAAATTCAAGTTTTAACATTGATTAAATTATCAATTTTTTCACGTTAATAAAAATCATAAACAAATCGAATCATAACAGACCATTAAAAACGAACTACAGTCATATGTTTGCTGTTATAAATTGTTTTATCTGTTTCACGAAGCCGTAGTGTAACGTTTACTTCAAAATTCAAGCTCTGTAAATGACAAATGAAAATACATAATTGTCTTACTGACATGCTTGAAATATTAGGAAATACTCACATTTTCTTCCCCAATAATTTTACGCCGTACAATAGTTCTTTTACGACGAGGGTAGTGCATTTCGTATGATAATGAAAACATTCGTGACACAAATGGCGAGAATAAAACAGAGGAGAGATGCTGCCCGACACGAGCTATTTGAAAACTTTGCTATCTCCAAGCTCGATCTCCAAGTTGTCTGGATCATACAGTAGACCAGGAGACACTCGTAGCGCGCAGTCGAGGAAACAACCAGAAATTACTGTTTAATAAATCCAGAAAGGATAAGACGGTGGAAATCTTGATAGCTTCGTGTCGAAGAAAGCTGTGAAGCTCATGCAAAATCTACGAAAGTGGGTGTTACGGTGACGATATCTCGTATTGAATGCATTGTGAAATATAAATATAAATATAAATATAAATATAAATATAAATATAAATATAAATATAAATATAAATATAAATATAAATATGAATATGAACATAAATATAAATATAAATATAAATATAAATAGAAATAGAAATAGAAATAGAAATATCGATATTAATATTAATATCAATATTGATATCAATATCAATATAAAGATCAATATCAATATAAATATAATTGTGAATATAAAACTAAATAAAAATATAAATAATTCATGTCATATTTATATTGTCTATAAACTTATCGTACATTTTCAAATATTTCCAATTTTCAATTGTCCCCAAGACTTTACTTTCAGTCAATGCACTACATTAACCCTTTGCCCTACGATTTAATTTCGTAATTGCACTTGTTGAAATTATTTATCGTGAATAATACACCAGTAAAATAAAAAATTCGACGTTGTTTCTACATTTACTTTAAACCATACGAATTACTAACAATAAAAATAACATTTCATTTGAACTCAGAAGGGGTTAATTCATCAACATGAAAACATTTATTTTCAACCCACTTACAAAAAATCTACCGCAATCCTTAATCGAAGATCGGAGACAAATTGAAATGAAACCACGCAAGCCTGTTTGCTTCCCTCGACTTTCTCAGTCGGAATAAGTACTCCTTAATCCGGAATCGGAGTTTGGTTGGACTCGACCACCTTGCGCCCCTGATTATCTTACAGCGATTAAGGCGCGATTTTAATTTACCGGAACGTCCACGGATTCACGCTTCCGCGATGCTCTGATGGCAATTTCCACTCCTACCGTTCCATGAAATCCGACGTTCCCGCGTTTTCTGGCTTCACGGAGTGAAATTCTTGCTTCCCCTTCCCCCTGGAATTTCCGGAGATTGGATCGAGACCGAGACATTCGAGGATCGCGGTGGACGGCGTATCGGCGACTGGTTGCAGGATTTTTTATCGTCGCTAAATTAAATGATAGATTAGTTTACTAGATCAGAAAACGGCAGTATTTGGGCGGGTCCAAGGGTGAGCCTTCTACCACAGAAATGATTGCGCCAGTCACGCAACCATCACTCGAACGCACTTTATATAAATGTTCCTTATCCTTTCGGTCGTTTTCGTGTCCGATCGAAGTGAGTTAGGAGGTCTTTGCGATTTAAACCGTGAACTGAATAGTTAACAGTGATGGATCGCTGTGGTAATTCGGTGCCTTGTTCACGTGGAATGAAGAATGAAAATAATGGTGCGGTAGGAACACAAGGTGATGCTTTTTTATATTTTTGCGTGAGTTAGGCGGACTGGACTTTTGAATTATAGCTTTTGTATTTTGTTGGATTTTGTGACAGTGATATAAAGGCTTTAAAGGTTAAAAACAAGATCAGTCGTAGCTTTCTCTGTTAATATGGGAAACCTGTGACAATTTTTTTTTATATAAGATGCTTAGAAATAAATATTCTTTTACGTAAGCCTAGAATGATTAATCTCGAGACTAAGAATATATAATAAAATATAGAATTATTAAATAATTATTAGAAGTATATTATTAATCTATTTAAATAAAATTTTCTGTACACTTTTAGGTTTATTGAGAAATAAATTTTACGACAGCAATAGTAACAAATTTTTTATTTTCTTATCACGTTTGAATGCTTAATCTACGCTGTGTATATTTAACAGTAATTAGTTTCTTTATAAGTTTTCGGGTCTACACTTCTGACACTCTAATCAACGATTTTAAAATAGCCGCTCAAATGAGGATCCATAGCGTCGAAACCGATCAAACTTTTTATTACGCTCCTGCCAATGACCACTTTACCCCTTGTCTAAAGGCTAGTGAACCATTTCGACGTTCTACATGTACGGAGAAACTTTCCGGGGAATTAACTCTTTTGCTCTGATTCGTACCCTTGCTTATGGCAATAACGCCGTCATCCCCTATGAGTGGTTCATTAATTACAGTGCTTCGATCCCCTTATTAATTTACGACTCGCAGTCTATATCGAGATCCATCGACGACGTAGAACAATGCCTGGAAGCTTAATATTGTGTTCCGATATAGAAAATTATTATTTTGTTATTTACTGGTCGGAAATGATTAGTTTATCATGTCCTATAAACTGCAGTTTCACTTTAACTATCTCTTTACCGATATTTCGTTATTATATCAGCATAATGTTCTGCAGTAAACTTTCATTACATGAAATATTATTATATATCTTATACATATAGAAACTTTCTATCGTATAATGAGAAATTTAATTCAATATAATATAATTTTTTGTGTGTCCAAACTTTGAAGCATTCCTATTTTTATACAGATTTCTGTAAATTAATTTTTAAGTATCAACATTTTCAGACTGTTTTCTAAAGTTTGTTTTCTTTTCATCTACGATATTATGCATATTTAATGTAATATGGAAACTGAACGTAGTCAAGAACTCTTTGTATATGTTATTCACAAACGTCAATAGTAAATTTCAATAAATCAAATCAAATTGAAGAATTCAAGATAGAAACGTTCACAGGCTTTTATTCGTACAAAGGTTCGATACGGTCAAGTGAAAATTTAAACTCATGTTTTGCGTGCAGAGGCAAACGTTGCCATGCAAAAATATAGGTGGAGAGAACGGGAACGTAAGGCAAGCAAATAGTAAAATAGAGAGTCAAAGGGAAAACAAGGGCGCGGGCAAAAAGGGCAGAGGAAAACAGAAGGATATAGAGAAGTTCGACGGACGGAAGGGTTGTTCAGAGGGAAATCATTGAATTCGTGTGCTGGATGCTCGGCCGGGCTACTCGAACGTTGATATATCACTAAAGGGCAGTGCATCTGTGTGCATTATCGTGATAATTACGCTCGACAGAGAAGATGAATGGTTGGAGAAATATTGGGTTTAATGAAAAAGTCTTTTCATATTTCCTCTCCATGATGTTTGCATTATAATATACGAATCGCTATTCTAAAAACGAAATTCGTTATTGAACTTTTCGAAACAATTCGAGAAAACTATTCAATCAATGGAATAATTCATTTTGTGTATGAAACTATTGCAACTTCTAGCTTAATTTTATGTATGTATATAAAATTATTATTAGGAGTAGAGAGATATTGTAACATTACATTGACGTACCATCAGATAATAGCTGATTAACGGTGAATTTACATTGGAAACTAGTCCTTTTTAATTATAAGAATATTTTCCGGAATACGTTTTCAGGACATTACTGAATTTTTTCTCCTGGTTCAATAGTTTTAATTAACAATAAAACGATTTTCTCTCACTATTCGCCACACGCACCCGACCTAGCCTGATATAATTTCTGTTTGTTTTTGAAACAGAAAAATTCATTAAAATGGTGCCACTTTCAAAGGATTGAAAAAATATAAAGACCGATCGGAAATCGATTCCCAAAAGTGTCTCTATGGAACTATTATAGTGGAATACTTTGAAAGTGACCTCTCCAATACGAAAATATATTTCGAATATTTTCTTTCTCATGTGTGTATAACAAAAGAATTGATATCGTAAAATACAAGAAAATTAATTTTTATAAAGTTATATATCGTAATAATTGCGATGAGTCCTGATTTTTCAATTTCTGTTTCATTGGCAATATTTCCCGATTGTTTAAAATCTCTATATGTATTTGCTTAACAATCAGTCTGATGTTAAACAGTCACATATCTCGCGTAATGTATGAATAAAAGTATGAAATAATTAATTGAAGGCAACGCATTCTGGACAAAGCACAATTAAAAAATTATCTGTTTTTCTCTTTTGTACTCTGTGAAGTACAGAAAATTGTAAATCTGGTCAGTTAATTGAATCTTTTCAACTATCGTTTCACGAAACAAATTGTTTCCATTGCACCAATTTGTTAAATGCTAACAAGAGAACACCACGAATCCGAACTCATCGATTTAAATAGAACATCGCGTGTTTGTAGAGTGATCCAAAACAAAAACACTGTGCCTTTCATTCATGCCCAATCGTCATTTAAGGGTGCGAAAGCCGCCCTTGATATTGAACCGAAAGGTACTATTTTTACACGCATAATTCTTAAACTGCGAAAGATACAAAAAAATGTTGAAAAAAGATACAGAAATTTTAAAAATAGTTTTTCTTCGATTAATAAAATTTTTCTACGTTATGTATCTATTTTTTAAAAGTGGAATATTTTTATAAATTGCAATATTTTTAACGATTGAAATATTTTAAAATCATCCAAATTGGCGACTTCGAGTTCTCGATGTTTCTTGTCACTATCAGAGATGATGAGTCGAAAAGGTTAATGCTGACATTAACACGAACAGTAATGTCCGAAGATAAGTGGTGCTTTATGCATGCCCGGTTTACAACGAGAAGATGGATCGTGCTCTATCCCTCCGTGCACCTTAACTCAGCTTTCTCATCTAAGACCGAGTCGAAAATCAGTGAACTCGAAAGGAGCAGAGAGCTTCTGCAGTCGGAAACGTCAGTACGTCGTTATACGAAAATTTTATAAGCTCGGTTAAAAGGAAACGAGCGGTCATCCAGTTAACACAAAAAACTTTAAAGAGATTCCCAGGCAGCTCACGATCCTCCTTCATGAATCGTTTACCGTTTCGAAGGATAGGACATTCCGCTTGGCTTGATTCGTTCTATTTCAGAAGAGATCTCTGTTTCTACGTGTCCCTGTTTCGCCTTCTCTCGCCGTATCGCTCCCTTCCTCCCTGTTTCCATTCGTTTCACCCTCTTCTTTTTTTTCAGACGGCTTTGTTTTTTCGTAAGGTTGTACGAACCCCCATTCAAGCACAGGAGATTTCCTTTATTTCGCTACAAGAGATAACGAAAGCCAGATGTATCCGGTGATACAATGATAAACGGTGTTTTCCAGGAAAGAACTCGTGGAAAATGGATTGTCCATTGTCCGTTCCGTTATCCGATAGAACTATGTCAGTCGCTTAATTCCTTTCAGCACAACTTTCCATGCTCGCGGCAAATTTCTGAGTGCAATTCTCCTCATTCGCGTTTTCTTTGATGCTCTCCATAATTTAAAAACCTGAAAACTTCCTGTACTTCAACTAGTATTAAGATCCTTAATTAGCCGAGAATGTAAAGTCACATTGCTCTACATTAACCGACGAACACGAAGATTGAATACAAATGATTTCTTTTTTTAAATGATTCCATAAGTCAATATCAAAACCATTATTATAAAACCAGTTATACATTATAAACCAATACTATAAGAACAAATCATGTTTCATTAATTAGTTCATCTCAACAAATTCCATACATTCGTGTCTGCCACAAAACCATAAAGTCCAAACAGCGAAGCAAAATCTGAACAAAATTAATAAAAGAATGCAGTGCTCAGTTTACTCGTAGGTTATAATCACCCTGTCCGTCCATTCGTTCGTTCAGCATTTTTTTTTCGTCGTTCTGAAGGAAAATTTATGGTCTCGGGCCGTCATTTTTTCACGCCGATCGAAATGGACAAAGGCAATATTCCACGGCCTGTAAACTACTAGCTCGTGGACGCTCCTAGTGTTTTTCATTTTTCCCCGTGCGTGGCAATTAAATCCGCGAAATCTGGTATCGTTCGGGTGCCGGTAAGTGAGAATTTACGCGGGCTGGGCGTGAAACGCTGGTCGGTTGTATCGGTTCAATTTCTTTTTCATCGCAGCGCGCGGCGTTTTCCTCATTAGCCCCGAACAATCGCAGCCGGCTTTCATGAATATTTCACAATACCGAACGAGTCGACCGGGGAAGTCGGGTGCCCGCTGGTAACAATAGATTGGTTACATTCGGGTTCGATCGTCTCCGGTGAGTTATGCCCCCATTGTTGCTCATGCGGCGGCGGCGGCGGCGAAGCAGGTCTGAGGCCCACGGTTTCCGCGACTTGCGAACGAATCACAAAGTCTTATTGATGATTATTGCTTGGTAAATAAAAGTGCATTCTCCTTTTGCAATGGAACACATATCTCTGAATTAATACCCTATGTCGATGATGAATGGGGGATTTTGTGCATTCAACTTCTTGTCTTTGAATATCCAGTCAGACTGGTATCGAATATTTCATATAAAATTGAACAAATGTTAATGTTACTTAACTGTTTCAAGTACGAATTAAATATTATTTCTCTTATTTAATTTTTCTTCTTTAGAATAATAGGAACACACAGTCTAGCAACAGTCTAGCAGTTTCCTAATGCTATTCTTAGTAGAATTTTCTATGAATATTTGATTTCACATAATAGTAATTACATCCAGACATTCAATTGTGTTTATTTAAATTCTGTGATGATACCATTTAGAAGCGAACGCGTTTGGAAGAGTCGATATAATTGAAACTCTAATTGTTCGTACGTTCGTGAATCGATGGGTGTGCAAGTTTCGCATAGTATATTCGCACTAAGCCAAGACTTTCGCGGGAAGATACACGGCGGATGCAAATTCGAGCATCCTGCTAACCCGAGCAAGTTCGCAAGACCCAACGAAAACTCCGGTCGGAATGCAACTAACACATTTGCATTGCCGCCTCCGGAAACTTGGAACCAGCCTGACCACAACTTGACCAAAACTCTAGCGGGCTACATCGAAGTAGCTTCGACTTGAATCCTGGAAGGATTAAGTCAGTGCAAGGCCATGTCGATCGATTCTGTCATTTAAATGGTATCTCACGGGAATTCCGTGCTTGTGGCCTCAATGAATTTTCATGGTGCGATACTGCTTGTCCTATTAAAAATTCACAGATGTTCACCGAGAAGAAACCAATGCATAATAGATAAGTCCGCAATAATATGCATCGTCGATCAATGATTTGTCACCATTTGTGTCTCATATTTCCATGTCTTCCAAATGTTCCATGATTATTAATATTTCCTTTTGGAAAATAATATGTTTAAGAAACTGAAATCGATTATTATACCATCTGCTCTTATCTTTATACCATTTGCATTATACATAAAAATGAGAAATATATCCTTATCAGCAAATTCTTTTTATTCAATCTAAATGCAATAATTATTTCAAGAAAGAACTTGTAAAGTATATAAATGAAAAGAAAAATCTATATGTACATTCTTCTCTAATAGTTTGCATTACTTTATCTTGACAAATTAAACTTATTCGCGATTACCATTATTTATTTACAATGTGAATGCGCACGCATATGTGTTTCAGTGATAATGGCTAGGATAATTTCCTATACACGTTAATGCTGCAACTTAATATCAACTTTAAAGATATAAATAAGAATAAATAATTTGCTTTATAGTGAGTGCAAGATCAGAATTGGGATTGGAATGTATCAAAGTTTCAACTGCTTTCTAGGATATTGCACTAATTTTTCTTATTTTCTACTCGAAAGTTAATCTCACGTGACTTCTCAGTAAAATTCGAGTTCGAGAAACGTTTCCAACAGCTTACTGAGATATTCTAAGTAAGTTTGAATTTCTCGCGAAGTTACGAAAGCCCTCTGAACATGGAAAATATCCGAAGGACCTTTCACTACGTAAAACTTACAAGGAAATCTCATATCTGTCCCTTGCCGATTTCAATAAAATTGTTGAAAATGATAGGTTCATATCTACAATATGCGTAATGGCAACTACAGCTGCATTTAACTACATATATGAAAAATAGATACAAAATTTATATTTCTTTTTTATTGTATATAATGCAATTCTTTTTTATGCTTCATTCACTATACAGAATAAGATAAAATAAAACCTGATTATAATATTTATTTCCCTGCCTTACATTTTCACAAACTTCCTAAATGATATGTCATTAAAGCTCCTGAAAGCGACAGCAATAGAACATCTACAATATCAACACCTCAATTGTCTATTATTCCTAATAGTTACTACTTAAATTTATTCGTTTAATTAGACCGACTGCTCTTCTCCTTGTTCAACAAAACATTCGAAAACATTCGAAATTAACCAACCTTAACTACAACGTGATACGAATGCATAATTTCGAAGCGAATCAACCCCGACTCGAACAAATTACGAAAATGCGCGTGCAACAACGCCGGTTTGTTGCAGAACCAAAATCATTTATTCGTAAAACTTTCGAACCGCAAATAGTTAACGGGAACCATTCATACGCTGTTCCGGCCCGTGTGAATATTTAAATATTCCCTTTCGGGCGCGGCGGTTGGCTGCGACGCCGGCCGCATTTCATCGCTATTGTTCGTACGGAAATTTTTTCAACTTTTTTGTTTATTAGCTGCGACGCACGCCGCGAAATGAATGGCTGCAATTTTCGAACGCCAAATCGAAATTCACATGTGCGCAGAGATTGATCGCGGCGAACTCAAATAAAATCCGTCGCCAATGTGTTGCGGAAAAATCGCGCAAAAAATTGCGGGATCTCTTGGGGCGCCGCTAAATATTCGCAGCTGGGTTCGTTTTTTTCTCCCTCGCTTTAAAACCTTTTAAAACCGTGTAATAAATTGATTCCCGTAAATAATTTCACACTGTGCGCGCGGCTGTCGATCAACCACCGATTCGATTGCTCGACTTCGTTATAACTCTGATTGAGCGTACGGTGGCGTCTTTTATCGGTTAAACGGCGATTGTACGGAGTTAACTTACTTGTTACCTGTTAATGGAACACCTTTACTTCTTGCTTAATGATTTGTTTCGTGACCGCAGTCCCGTGGAAGTTATTGGGTCGTACGTGTGAAAAGTATTAGTTTTTATTAGGTTTTTTGTTAGATTGTTAGGTTTCGTTAGGAATATGTTTAAAGAATGAAGCTTTTATTAGAACGAATATTTATCGAGTTTGCTGGCGAATAATTAAAATTCAAACGCAGCTTCGTATAAAAGTTTATGTTTTTCTTCAACGTCCGTTTACGTAAAATATTTTCAATGAATTTCCTTTTCTACAGGTAATATTTCGTCTATTATTTTAAATTATTTAATTAGATTTGATGAGTCCTGCTCCAAAATACTACTGCGATACGTTTTAAAATGTAAAAGAACATAATTAACATACTTATGCAATATTGAAATACCTAAAGTGTTGCAGATGTAATAATGCAGGTACAGGGAAGGTTTTTCTAAGAATCCTTTACTATCTCCGAATGTAAACAATTATAAGGATACATTTATTTTATATTTTACATGATTCTATATAATGAAATTGTTTGATTGTACATGCAGTAATGTATAGTGTGCGATAATTCAGAAAGGAGAAGATACTTCCTTTTATTATGACATTTGAAAGGAATAAAGAATGCAATTTATCATTCATGTTTCTAAGAAGGAGTATTCATTTTTTCGTGAACTTCTTTAGCAGTGGATGATGAATTTTTGAAGAAAAGGAATTGCCAAGAATGAATGCATTCCGTCTTTTCACGTTTCTATCGAGCTCCTCCGGTTTTCGTCGACTGAAAATTCCTTTGTCAGAAAGTGATTTCTCGAGGTGGAACGAATTTTCCTTGGGATCAGAGAGAAGTGTTCCGTTACTGATCTCGTGGCGAAGTATCTTATGTAGATTTTCAAGTCACGAGCGTGAACCTCGCGAAACTTACAGCTTTACTATGCGTGTGTACTATATCTCCTCGAATATTTATCATCGAAACTCATTTACACACTGAAATTCGACAAACTTCTTGTCAGAGAAACTAGAAATAATTTATTTTCCAGAGACATCATAAGTATATAAAATCATCATTCATTTTTATTCTTAAAAAATAATTACGGTAACTTTAAGAATTTACATATTCACATGTCCTAAGAAGAAATTATTATTATTTACATTAGTTCATGAATTATTACTACATTACTTGTGTAAGACGAAAAGAAACATTAGTTACTTAATGCGACATATTTTTTTGTTTCAGGTAAGAAACATCAATATGATATAGAAGCTTCGACAGCATAGACAGAATAATTATCAGGATAAGCTTGTGAGTTTATGAACAATAATTTCTAACGGTACATTTTGAACTGTTTTGGATCTGTGTGATTATATTAAAGTGTTCGTGTACTTATTACATACACACATATATTAAATACACCATTAAAATAGTAAGTACATTAATAAATTTTATAAATATATTCTAAACAATTTCTTCTGGAGCCTCTATTTACCTAAACTGTTAGACGGCCAATCCAATTAGACAATCAAGGTTTTACTGTATTAAAAGAGGGGTCTCGAAATAAACAGCTTTTTATGCAGACCCATATAATCACACATTGTTGACATAAATATTTTGAACTTATATCTTATTATCTTATTACACTTTTTTAGCCACTAAAGAATGTTAGATTAACTAAACAATTAAGCAATACCGAGATTGTAAAAAAAATAATATTCAGCTCGAGGTTCAAACGGATACACCAAGGGTTAATCTTGTTGCGTTCCCCAATTTACCTTCATATTAGAAAAATTGTTTAACGCAAAAGTAACACGTAGGCTAGTATAAAGTTTGTTAATGATATTACGTGATTCGAAGTATTCCAATCAAAGGAAGCTACCTTCGGTAAAGTAGAACTTTCCGCGAAAGCTTCATTTTCTGCCTAATACTTTAATCCTTTAACCCTCGCCCTGTGATGTCTTTCACAACTGTGCATGATAAAAGTACTTTAACGTTAATAATTTACTAGAAAAAAAGAATTCGATTCTCATACTATTCGTCACACTTACTTCAGACATGAACGATTGATAACAGAAAAGAAATATTTAATTTAAAATTAAAATATTTAACTTTTAAATTACAATATTTAATTTAAAATATATGTGTATATGACATTTCAATTTATAAAATTTAGTTCAAAATTTTCATCATGAATCTGACACGATATCATAGGACAAGGGGTTAATGACATCATCATGGTAGCTCAGGGTCCAAATGGATCTATGCGTGGTACGGCGAAGGGTTAATCCGACATTAGCGCGGGTATATATCAGCGCGATGGAACAGCCGCGCCAAATATAAATGCGAGAATGGCGGTGAAACGGAATCCCGGTGTTCCGAATCACTCGCGAAAACAGCCGGCAGTGCCTTTGGAGCATTTCTCCCGGGACGATCGCCGCGCGCGAGAACGTTTCCCACCGCGATTAACTCCGAGCGAGAACTCGGCTGCGTCGAAAGTGGCGGGAAAATTCCGTCGAACGTGACGCAGTTATTAATTCCGCAAAATATGAACGAACGCTACCCGCCAAAAATGTCCGCGCGTTGCACTGTTGCAAATAATTCCGCGCCGTTCCGCGTAGGTACCATTCAGCCCCGCGTTTAATTATACGCGGTATGCTCCGAGTGTAATCACAATAAGTCAATTACCCTTTCGATCGCGGATCCAATTTTTCTGGCTGGCGACGAATAAGCGCTAAACGAATCTCGCGAAATTATTTTTGTTGCACAGTTGCGCGTGTTATTGCCATGCGAAAATTGCAATCTCGTGATTTACGTTGATCTTTGTTTCATAAGTAGACTTATGAACGGATTTTTATCCATTTAACCTGTTAACTGTGGAATTTGGTTTAAAAAATCTCTCGTTTTACTCGCAGTAAAATTAAAAAATGATGCGTGTATTCGTCAAACGCAGGACGAATGCACCTAGGGTATATTTTAATGAAAAACCAAAGCAACACAAAGAAGAATTAGATGTTTATCTGAAAAAATAAAAAAGTCATCATTGAAAGAATTGGTATCATTTCAAGCTTTAAGATGATGTGTATAGTCGTCAAATGTAGTTAACTGGTTGAGGGGAATTTGAAAATGCATAATCGTTTGGGATGAATTTGGAAGAATGTATAAGGTATGCAAGGTATAGTGATTTTTATAGCATCGATTAGAAGTAATTCCGATTTTCTGATTACATTCGTAAGCATTCGAATTTGTATGAAGATTTGCAGTCTATTCGTAAGCTTCGAAGCTGGATGCTTTTGTAGTTTGTATGTATTGGGTGCGAAAATTTCTTGGTATTTTTTTATTGCACCAAATGAATGGCACTGCTGCTATCTTCGTATGTTCTTTCTTTTAAAACGGATTTTTCATACACTGCTGTTTATTTAGGTTCTTCTTTACACTGTGAAATGAACGTTAATAAGTGACTTTCTATTTCATTTAACGCAATAAATAAATAATGTCTTATATTTACTGTGATTTCGGTAATTGTTTGACGAATGAAAATACTTTCTTTTAAATAAGATGGCAGGTTGCTGTGGTAACTTTTTCAGTTTGTTTTATAACTAAAATTAAGATTACAATCTCATCCAACAAACAACGTATATATATTTTTTTTAATAAAATTATTTCAATTAAATACTTACGTATGTTTGCATCGCGTTGAATGAAGAGGAATATTATATCGTGTTTCTCCGCTTTCATATTTACATCACAACTCTTTAATGAAATTTGTATAAATTATCTGTTACGTAATATTTGAGTATCATCTTTAAATGTGCAGAACATCTTGTTCTTTTATGATTTAATTACGAAGGAAATTTTATGAAATAATTACGAATGTGGTTGTATGAATTCAGTGCAAGGAAGATGTTGTAATAATAATGATAATAATGTACTCTGCCAACGTTCATAAAGGTATGGAAGCATTTCTCAACGCCATTGTTAGTGGATCTTTGAGCTCGTTGGTTGTGCTTCGACGTGAGTAGCGCTCGCAAGAAATCTGATTGCCATGATTAATCAAGATGGCAATTCCTGAGGTAGCATAATCACGAGAGATGGAACTCCGCGTCTTTTGTACAGCTCGTAAGTAAAATGACAATCGTGTCAGTGGAAATCTATGCTATCTTTGCAAAAACAAAAAGGCGGCCCCACAAATGTTAGCAGAAATATGCAGGGTGAATCGTTGAAATAGATTCCCGCGAATAATTTCAGAATCGTTGTTGACAGTGAAAAATATCTCAGTAGACAATTGAGTACTCCCAGGTGTACATTCTTTTTCTTGCGATCATATGTTGCACAAACCATAATCTTTTCAGTGAAAAGAATAATTTATTAATGAAAGCAGTAATAACCTGTTTATACAAAATAAGAAATATTGATTTAACGGAAGCTCCAATTTCAATACAGTTAGTATTGAAAAGTAGAACTTTCTGTTTAAATACAAATATTGACTTTATATTAAAATTAAAATACATATTTAAATGGCTCTTCGCTAGCAGTTATATAAAGAAACTGTGTTAAAGGAAATACAGTGTAATCAGCTATGCCAAAATAGCGAAGTTCAACGCAACATTAGCAGACTTCAAATCTACATACATTGAATCCTTATTTTCATTTCATTTCAAATCAATAATTTCTCAATAGAAACCGTCTTGAATAATTTATTTATAAGTAAATAAACTCTACTTCCATTTCGTATCACACAGTTTTTAAAATGTTTACGTATGCGACATAAAAGTATGGTATCAAACTGTCTTTCATCTCGAGTCGCGCCAGTAGAGACAACTTCACGGTACATTGAGCAATTCTATTCGATCGAGATCAGTGATATGTAAATCGGCAGGAATATGTCGAACCTCTCAATTACCTGCACAATCTGTCCGCGGGAAACAAGGGAAATCTTTCGAAATGAAAAAAAAGAACCGGTGGATGTCAAAGGAGATAGGACGAGGAATCTCGACGTTATTACGTATAAGCGCGTATTCCATGGCGGGATTTCAAGAGTTGGTGAGCTCGATTTTAATGAGAAACCACGGTACCTTCCTGTCCGGGGTGAGACACTCCGGCGCGGTCGTAAAATGCAGGATATCTCCGCGAAATCGTCGCATTTCAGAAGTAGGAGAATACGCTCGTACTTCTCGCGTGTCAACGCCGAGATCGTCTAGTTCCGTTAATATTTGTTAAGTTCTATCTAGTTTCGTTGAGATTTGTTAAATTTTGCCTAGTTTCGTTAATCTTTGTTAAGTTTTGTCTAGTTTCGTTGAAATTTGTTAAATTTTTCCTAGCTTCGTTAAGATTTCTTCAATCTTATCTAGTTACAGTTTCAATATGTAGAAACTATTGAGAATAATCGTGTGGTTTTTCAATTAACACGTTGACTGCCACGAGAATTTTTAGCCTTTTCCATAATACTACTTATTTCTTTATGGCACAGACAAACGACATTAGAAATTATTGTTAACAGGACACTCGAGCGTTTAACATTTTGAGTGCTATGGATACATATATATGTGCATCGAAAGACATTGCTGTGAAGTATGCACACATATATGCGTTTTCCGACTTTTTCGATCTCACACGTGCTGTGGTGACAAGTATAAGTGTATGAGATAAATATTTTGGCGAGTGCGGTACTTTTAATGTTAATGATTTAGTATCAAAATTCATACGCTTCACTACTATTTAGTAATTTTCGTTACTAAATATTTTTATTCAATGCCAGTTTTCTTATTGTAATTGTTTTTAAACAATTTGAACGTTCCGGTCATCATCACCGTGGCAGTCAACGTGTTACCTGCATTAACCTCTTGATTACCGGAGATTTTTTTTATTTTACAGAAGAAAAATATTGGAAATCGTTATACCTAATTAAAAGATAAAAAAAGTACTAAAAAAACTGTTTTGGAAGATCTAAATTTATTTATGTCATATATTTATAACAAGAGGTGTGTAATATTTATGTAATATTAATAATATTTATTATGTAATGTATTTGGGATGCTGGCAGTCAGGTTGTAATACAGGAATATGTTTCTCATGAAACTGTGAAGTTAGAACTAAATTAACGAGATGCAGTAATTGTCGACTTCATTAAAATGTATGAAAAGCTACATGAAATTTATATACAAACATAAATAAAAGCCAAAAATTGTGGAAATGAAATGTTCAGGCTGGGTTAGTGGGTTGACCTGAATAGTGCTCGATTTATGAACTCGATTTGACAAGGGTTAAATCCTCTTAGGATTATGTTATCACCTGTCAAATTTAAATATAGTAGTTTAAAACTACCTGCGGGCAAAACTCTTTACTGCCAGATTAATATGTTTAAGTTTCGCAACAGGAAAAGAAAATTATGATTTAATTGCATACGTGAATTTACTGCAAACATTAATTCATATAATCGTCACAATAACATTTTTCTTTAACTGATACAAACTGAGTAATATTCAGATTTATTAAATACATCGTAAATCCTTATTTATACTCATAAAGGAATCAACTAGATTTACCAGATATTGTGTACTTGCTATTTTACTTCTATACAGATGACACACGTTTGATTTCAAATTAAATACTATTGTTTATGATATTAAATGAAATAAATTCGATTCACATTGGCTTTACAAAGATTTCCTCTGCTATCAATTTAAAATCTGTAACAGGCGTATATATTTGAAGTTATTAAAAATCAAAGATGCATGAAATCCCATTTTGCATAAAATAAATAAGTAAGTAACATTGTATCATATTTTATTTCTATTTGTTTTCTAATGAATGAACACATTTGTAGTGTTTCTACAAATTGCCGTTACTGAAAGTCCGAAATTTGTTGACGTGAATAATATCGCAGTATCGGCTTTAGTCCCTATATATCGATCAGTGTCAATAAATATTTATGCCTCTACCAGAGAAATATTGATATCGTGCATGGATTAAAGTATATTGCAGGAACACGTTTACCAGTTCCCCAGTTTTGTTCTGTTTTCGGACGACGTAGTTGATTTCCAATTCGTAACACTTTTTCGTACACTAGAATATTGTTTGAAAAATATCAGCGATTCGCTCTCGTTTCGTTTATATTGATCCTACACTAACCGGTTCAACAAATTTCCCTGCACCGGAACTTATGAATTTGGAATATCGTCCAAACTATAAGAAAGTTAATATTGAGGTAACATGCATAATAATTTTGTAAACAGTTATATCACTCTCAACAGCAAACATTCAGTTTTTAGGTTCTGCAGTTGAATAGAATTGCATCAATTTTATTTACTTTTAGTTAAATATCAAAAAGTATATATTTCTAACCTCACCCAATTGATTTTCCGTTTTGGTGATAAAATGAAGCTCTTCAAACAAAAATTACAGCGATAAAACTATACTGTAATTTTATTGAAAATATATACTTATTTTCTTGTTATTATCTTCCTTTAGTTACTTCACTAGTCCATTTTACACATTTAATACATGTTACCTATTATTCTTTTAATGCTCTATTCCGTTGACTAGTAAAACCTTTTGAATAGATACACTTGTCAAAAGAGGTCCAACGAACCCTTTTATTCTTCCAAGGGTTTAGGAAGAAAATGGAATTTTCAGCAAAGTTCCTTCGTGTACGAACAAACATCATTCCTCATCTAAAGCGAAAGGACCTTCGCTCTTTCCCCTGTACATCCCTCCGCATCGATTCGTCAAAATGACCCGGGCCACGACCTTCGCCTTGATTGAACGGCCACGATGATAAGGACTGGGAATTAGGTAGCTACGATAACGACTTCAGCTGGGCTCTTAATGACCGTTTGTATCGCTTAATGAACGCCGCTATTCCCGCGACGAGCTCAGGGTGAGAGCACCCACGAGGATAAGTCGGATAAGATGTACTTGTGTACATGCGACGGACATCTCGGAAATCCTGCCACGTTGACAATGCATAGCATCGAGCTGGCTGAAATACCTTCGGGATAGGGTTAAGGGGTTCGGCGTCGATGGGAGTCGGAGGAAGCTATCAAGAAGGCCAGGCCAAGACTTCCTGCGACCAGGGCAAGGAGATTGAAGGAACACGACAAATATTAGAACGTCTATGGATGAGCACCGGGAAATGACGAGCGATGGAAAAACCAGAGAGGAAGGAACACTCGAGCTCGAATGTAACCGTGAAATCAGTTGCCCCTTTATCTTTTTTTTGCTTTTTTCTAAACGTAGGTTTCTAGCCAGCTGTCAGACAAATGATGAATGATAGCTAATGTCAGGAACAATGCTTAATGGTTTAACTATATGAAATTGGAAAAATAAAATGTGGAAGTTTGTTTGGTCAAATGCAGAAATTAATTCTTATGATTTAGCTACGTGTGTATTAGAGACATGAGATTTAAATATTCCTTTGATTAAATTTCGGAATGAATTGTGATAATTATGCAAGGTGTACTGTAACTGGTGGTTTTATTAGGAACTTCCAATTTCGAGAAAATTGAATTGTTAAATATGGTTATTTAACTTGATTGAATGTAAGTATTACAGTTGACAGAGATTTATTTTATACGCAAAAATAAGTAAAAACGATATGTTAGGATATCATTTTGTTATTTGAGATTTCTTTTTCGAGGAAATCTAGGTTATAGATGTCCTTCCAGTGGTTGGACTTCAACAGTATATGAGAGTTAATAAAATATTGCAACTACGCAGATTATTGCTGACATAACCGGTGATGACCAATGCAATGTTCCATAAAAAATCTATATTCACATAAGTATTTACAATCCATTTATCGCAACTCTTATCTTTATGTTCATCATTAGTCTGCGGATTTTTGTGCATTTATAGCGTTTCGTAATCCGTGAAGTACAGTAAAATAAAATCTTTTTACTATTGTCGCAATAAAACCTCAAGCGCAGGAAATGAAGCTATGCTAAATTCCTTTCTTTCCAAAATATCCTATATAATTATAAATATACATAAACATCAGCATTCTGTATAATCATCGTAACCAAGCTTACAATAATAAAATTTCTTTCTCACTTTTCAATAAAAAATACAGTACAATAATACTATTGTCATTAAGTCACATAATAAAACCGAAATAATGAAGTTCAATATTAATACGTTTAATGCCAATCGAAAATTCGAATAAATCTTATTAACAAAATGCACTATCTTTTTTGATAAAATATTTATCTACATCCCATCAATTTTTATATACATTGCTACCATTTTGTTAAATTTTCGCTATTTCTGTAATACCACGTTTTGTGTCGACGTATGTTACAAACATTAGATGTATTCATATTATCAAAACCACCAAATTTCTATCACAGTGATATTCACAGACACTCAGAAAAGTACATAACTTCACGAATAACAATATCTATCTACGATTAAGCATTTATATATGAAATCTCGTACCCTGAAATCGTAAAGAACACTTCACTACACATATTTTCTTAGTACATTTGGTTTGTACCAGTGGCGGTACACGCAGCAGTGAAGGTGTTAGTGCAGTAATCAGGGGTTAGTGGTGCATGGAAAGAAGCGAAACAATTAACACCATGTAGATGTGGATGCAGTGGGGTGGATACAGTTGCCACTTGATGATTAGGAGCCCAATAGCCCAGAAGCGCAATTACCGTCAGACACAGGTGTTCCTTGTTCCTCTGTGCGGCTGGATTGGTGATCGCGGCAGAAGGGACGCTGGGATGTTGAGCGCAATCCTCAGAGCGCGTTTCGATATTCCTAAAGTCGGCGAGTCCCTTGCGCATACTTGGGCACGTCGGTTGCGAGGAAGTAAACCGATACTCGAGGAAGGATGGCTGTCGTGTCTGGCGAACACGGATTCTGGGAGTAACTCCTCGCGTCTTGGCCCGGCTATTATACTCGGAAGGCGGATTCGTTTGGACAAGTATGCTCGCCGGCGTCTATTGGCCGAGTTCTGGCACGGAACTTCGTGAAGGATCGGAGCGATAATTGGCTCGAGATGGATTCTGATTTCACAGCTTTGGAATCGTGACCTGTTTATTAAGGCAGCTCATCGAGTGGATCCTTTCTGAGTGGCTGCAGGGTACGAGTTTCGCGATGCATAAATCTTAAGACGTTCGGTGGTGTTTGATAAATAAATTATGGAGATCTTATGATGCTTGTTGAGTAGCTAGTTTCCTGTGTAAATGCCGCCTCTTGAAAGTTCGCGTTGATAGAGACTGAGGGAAGGGCTTCTCGAGATCGAGAGTTAGAAAATATGAAAAAGCGTATTTTTATGGCCTAGAATAACAGTTGGCTAAATTTTCATTGTCAAGGGATGAATATTAGGGATTTATAGATTTTGAAACTGTGATGCAGGTAGAATTGAGTGTGAAGGTTCTGTATTTATGACACTTGAGATACAGTCACAAGGAGTATTATTATTTGTAATTGAGGTTTACTGATGCAACGAATGAAGCCTTTTCAGAGAGTTATTACTAGACTACGAATTTAGGTAAATAATTACTTGAAACTCAATATAGAAAATAATTTTTAATTTTAATTTTGATCGTATAGTGAACCTTATAAAGTTCCTAGTAATATGAAGAATTATTTAATTCTGATTCGATGACTTAGTAATTCCTAATAAATAATTAAATAATAATTGGATAGTGAATGGATTTATGGTAATGTATCTAAATTATTATAAACCAAATCCCACATTTATCATTTTTTTTAATAATTCGATTCAATACCAATCCGTCTGCTACTTTTCTTTCACTATCATAATTACTACCAGAACATTTTGCGTTTAAAAAAAATACGATAAAATACTTATATTTCTCAAAAGTAAATAAATTTTCAAGAGCAGTGGTTTATCGCTTGTACAGAGAAAAATTTCATTTTCGATGCACGCGAAAAGACTATGTTAAAAGAGAAACCCCAAAAATGATATGAATTACATCACTTACGTTGCAGCAGGCTACCTCCTTGGCACGGGAACTTCAGCGTCGCAGCGTAATATCCGCCTTTGACGTCCCGATATTAGTTCTCATAGAAGTCGACCGTTGTATTTTCGCAGCTACGGGATCCAATTTCAATTGGATACTTCCCAGACAAAATTTTATGTGGCGTGTGCCTGCGCAAGAAAGAGGCAACGTAGTCAACGAAAGCGGAAGGGAAGCTAAGTACCTTACCGATTCTTTGTCAAGAAATGCATACAGCAGAGTCGTTGACTGTTGGATACGAGTTAGAATATAAATCAGTGAGTTTCTTTATCACGAGATTTTATGCAGTTGTTCCGTTCATCTTTCTCGAAGGAGCCTTCAGAACTTTCGACAGATATCGATTCCGTTTTGAGTCGAACCGCTGGTCAATGATCTACCGAGTTTTATCAAATCGCAAAAATTTGGGTCAGACGAAATGATTTTTTACGAGCAACAAAGGTTTAAAGGGGCAACGCAATCCGCCTGCACCATTCGAAGTTTCGTCGTATCTCGTTGAAGTTTTGATGTCACATTCGACGAAAGATAGTTGCAGCTGCTCGCGGATCGTTCGAGATTTCGAGTCATTTTATTTCGCTTCGAGTTCCGAGTGTGGTTGTTTATGCAGAGATTAGTCGGATGCAAATTGCCAGGCAAAGTTTTAGTATTATTTCTCGAGTCGTATATCAGTAATACCTTTAAAACCAAATTCATCCTTGCGAACTATGACTTAGAGTACATATTCAACGTTTTATGGCCCCTTCATTCAGACGGGTTGAGAGAGATTCAGTGTTTGAAGAAACCTTACAGAGTAATATTCTGAATTATTATTAAAATAATTTGGTGAACCCTTTGAAGCCTTTGTGTATGTTTTTAATGCATTCTAGAAGATTAGAATTCCTGAAACAATATTAGTTTGTCTGTATGTTTCTCTTATATCATTTAATAATATTGTTTATATTTTTAAATGTATTGTTAAATTTGTATATTTTAATGGAATTTGTTTTGTAATTATAACTGGAATTGTGTAATAAATTTATTTTGTAGTGAATATGGACTGTTCAAAGTAGTATTAAATTTAATACTTCGTAAAGAGCAGCTCAAGCGAAGTGAAGGTGTATTTTAGAGAGGTCAATTGGTCAACGGTTTCAATTGACGAGGAAATCGATTATCGGCGTTAGTGTGACAGATTGCTCCCCATGGTGTATTTCTTCGCCTTTTTCTTTACTTTCTTGTTTCATGTCGGTTTGAACATGCTTTCTACAGTATTTGGATTTATTAGAAAAAATGTAGAAACGTATCTATAGTTACTCAATAATTCTATAACTTTTTAAATTACCTACACGCTTTCATTAATAAAAATAATAAAAAAAATGCTGTTATTACTGAAACATAAGAAATTATTAAAATTTGACATGGACTTTAATGTTATTCGAACAAAGGGGTTGTAGTAATGAATAAAGAAACTTTTCTTACGTTACTAATCCACCGACGTAAAAATTTTAATTACACGTGCACCAGTAACAGAGTTAGGAATTTATATAGGTCAAATGTTTGAAGGGAAATAAATGGAAACGGAGAAACTGAAATTTTTCGTGCGGAACTTCACGTATACAAATTTACTTTCGGAAACAATGGTATTGTATTTCATGGATATTACTATGGAAATATTGAAGGTACATGGTCGTTATTGTTCCGTGATGGAATATAAACTTCCTACAAACGAAACGGTACCTTATAATCTCAGTTCATTTTTGTTGAGTGAATTTACCCATTACATTAGGTCTACCAACAAATTCTGTCAGTTTTTGAATAAGAAAAAATTATACATTTTCAATGCATTTATTCATATTTACTGAACAATATAATTTCCATCGTTACTAATAACTTCTTCCTAGCATAATGCTAATTTACAGATGCCATTTCTATAGAATGACTCATCTTTGGAATCTTGAGATGACATTATCGGTTCCAACTTTCCAGTAGACCCAGTATATATAAATCTATACAGATCATGGTGAGAATTTAATAAAATTAATATTTTAACTAATAATTTCTGTAATCTTTCACCGTTATAATGATTACTACAAACCAGTAATAATGGTATAATACAAGTAACGCCGAAGCTACAAACTGCTACGCTGCAATTGGTGTCGAAACTACGAACAATTGCGCTGAAATATCAGCCGCCAAAGAATGATTAATTGCTCTATTCTTTTCGCTCATCGGGCAACGCGGTTGAAGCGGGGAAGCGTTTCTCTTTTAAGAGGATTATGCCTTGAGACAAGGGTCTCCCAGCCGCCCTATCCATTCGAACTGATTCGTACTTGTATTTCGTTGCATAGAGAAGCTTTTCTGGTGCTGAAAGGACTCCTCCCCTAGAAAAAAGGAGCTTGACGACGGATTCTGACGTTGAAGCTCCGTTAATCCTGATCCCGACTCTAACGAGGACTCTCCGAACATTCTTCTTCTCTTCGTTTTTTACAAATAGCCTCCTCCAAATGTTCGGGATTTTTTAATTCCGTGGATTGCGAGGTGACACGTCCGCCATTGACTTTACCCTGATGTTTGATGATCGCTACTGACGGCAAGGGATTAGCCGTTGAAATTCAATCCACTCTTCTCGCGGCTTTCCATGGGGATTAGACTCGTTTGGGGCGCGTCTGTCGTTTTCGAGGATACTTATTTCTTACGGAGCACCCGATGCTATTCATGACTCCGGTTCGTTTTAGGAATCTGGGTATTGTTAGCTGTGACAACTGCGATCTCGGGGCAGTCGTTTCTGTCAGTCGGAGATTGTTTCATTACCATTTGAATCTGGGTTCTAATAAAAGGAAGACTGTAATTTAAACTCTTTGCCCTATGTTTTTGAACTATAATCGCTACAACGGCTTTATCGTTTATAATTTATTAAGAACAGAAAAGATTTAAATGTTTATTCTATACCTACATTTACTTGAAAGGTTAACGATTGATAATAGAGAAGTAATATTTAATTTGTATTTTAAAAAAAGTAAATAGCACTCTGATTTCTCGAATTCAATTGATGATATTCGTCACGAGTCTGACACGGTATTGTAAGTCAAGGGATTAAGTTCCCTTTCCTCTTGTTTATTTAGGTTCAATAACAATTAACGTCGTCATTAAATTGTTGATTTTGTGTATTTGCAATAGAATAGATTAATCTATTCAGTTAATCAATAACGTAATGCATTTAGTTTTTGACACTTATGACAGCATAATACCAAATTTCATAGAATTTAAAGTCCAGTACATATTCCCCTTTGTGTGGTGAGCGCTTTTGTCGGAACAAAAATGGGCGCATGGAAAAATCTGAAATTCCCTGCCCGAGAGTAAAATTTCATCAAATAATTTAGAATATTTAACGCGTTAATTGCCGTGCCAGTTACTTACATGCAGGTGATAAAATTTTTTTCCAAACTTACCAATTAACTTTCATCTAATGTTAGATCAATTTTATTTCAATAGCTAAGTAAATCTTAACTTCCCATTTTCTGTTTCATCAAAGAAATTACCATCAATTTATAAAATTTCACGTATACTGCTTCCGCGATAAACATCTCACGAGCAGTATCTTTAAGAAAATAAACTTACGAACGCCATCTACAGTCGACGAGCAATCGCGAACTTTTGAAACTCAGCGAAGAGGCAAAAAACAACCTGCTCAAGTTTTTCTTTGACTTTGACAGGGAAAAAAGATTCACCGGTAATATTTCCCGGTGACTTTTGTCGAAACTTCATTCGGCAAATGTCGCTTTTGTCCGCGAAACGAAGTATCTTGTAACTCCTGGACAAAGCGAAGGATTACTTACTAGCCACTGTTTGAAGTCGTTTTAAAGAGACCTCGGCCGGTACCGAGAAACCGAGGCATCCTCGACTGCCATGTCCCTTGGGTGCTCTTAAATTCTTTCTACTCACAAGTGGAGGGGTGGCAAAGAGTGGGGGTGGATGGTTGGTTGGATATCGCGCACCCTTCCAGGCAGCTTCCCCGGAACTTGACGCTCAAGTCACGAAGCCATCTGTTACAGTTCGTCGAAGTTTCGCCGCGAAAGGTCGTATTTATTCGCACTGGAAGAGATCCCGTATTTTTCACAAACGCATGAAGAGGTTTGAGAACTCCGGAACGCGCCAATGATTTGTCGGCACCACGAAATCTGCGAATCGAACGGAATTCACATTATAGCGCGGAATTTCTGATCGCCATTCCTTTAATCAAAGCGATTATACTTGACTTTTCCCTGTAGAATTTAGCATTTGAAATTTCGTAACTGATTATCGGATTGATAATCAAGTTTTATTATAGTTTTATTGAAAAAATATATTCGATACATGACAATGGTAATGGTACTATAATTGAACCGTGAATGTTGACGTGAATTTAGATTTCTATGAACCGATTTGTAAAGGTTAAAATCTGGGAGAAACTTTAGTTCAATGATAGTTTTATTATATTCAAAAATTTCAGATGTCAAATTAAATTAAATTGAATGAATATTTTCATGAAAGTAGTGTTTTAAGGTACTTTCAGAAATAAGTGGCTATCAGAACATACAATAACTTATAAGTAAAATGAAAAAATCGAATTATTTGAATAATATGACCTAGAGAAATGAAAAACGGCATATTATGCATCAGTTTTAGAAATATTGCGGTGCATTCGACGACTGCATTTACAAGTGGAGATATCTCGTACGGTGGGCGTCGGGATTTCATCCCAAGAGAGTTCGCAGTCTAGCAATACGGATATCCAAGATACTCGGAAACGCAGGATCGACGTGACACGTTAATGCGATTCGGGGTCTCTGCCAGTGCTGTCACGTCGCGTCACGTGTCATACCTTCAAAGTTCCCGAATCGAGTGACCTGCTGCTGACAGGTTTTCTATCGTTGACACGCGCTCGCCTATAAGGCCGAAATTTACCCCTGTAACGCGGCAATTCACCCCTTGCCCGGGATTCGTTCCACTCGATTAACTTTGATCCTGTTGATCGACCGAAAATGTCCCACGTCGATTTCTTGCGCGGCCGTAGAAACAACTAACCCCGATTCTTCTTCTTCCTGACACATTGAAGTAGTCGCGCCTTTTTAACTAGTCGTCTGAAGTGATTTATAATAAAATGCCTTCTGTAACTCTATAACTCTATAATTCTATAATTTTATGATTCTATGATTCTATGATTCTGTGATTCTATGATTCTGTGATTCTGTGATTCTATGATTCTATGATTCTATGATTCTATGATTCCATGAGTCTTTGATTCTATGATTCTATGATTCTTTGATTCCATGATTCTATGATTCTATGCTTCTTTGATTCCATAATTCTATGATTCTATGATTCTTTGATTTTATAATTTTATTATTCTATAATTCATTATAACCATAATTCTATAATTAACTCTATGTCAGGTATGTAGTGAAGGTCTCAAACTGACAATGAATTTATTTAATATGAATATCGTTTATCTCACGTGAATTGAAGAGAAATGCGTTTATCAGTACTGATCTTTTAAACATGCATCTACCGTGAGTATGTCATTTTCTTATACTCCACATACTCTCAAACAGTATTGTAAAACACTAAAACGTTTCCGTTTAATTAAATTTCTAATTTGAAGGTATGACTTAATTTATTATTCATAACTCATAATATTTCATTCTCGAACGAAATAAATACTCACGTTCAAATGTCTTGAGTCATTAAAGAAATGTGAAAAGATAAATACGTATTCTGAAGTATAGTAAATACAACTGTTGAAAGAGCAGTTTCTGATGCATAAAAAGATACGATGTTTCCTTACGCCTATAGTTCTTTATGTAGCCATGAATAATAATGGAACAGAAGCAGTCAGCATCCAAGCAGTTTTAGTGCAGAGTGCATATCACATTCCTGTTGTTAAAAAATTACGATGTATAAAAGAATGTGATTCTTGAAAATATCTTTACAGTCTGGTCGTCTCACAAAGAACAGAAGTTTCGTAAGAAGATGCTGGAAAGGAAAGTACACATTAGTTGAAAGATAACTTCACATTAAATGTTTTACTGCTACTCGTAAGTGTCAAATGGTTGATGCATTTTTACAATTCCTAGCAAATGAATTCACGAACACGTAGCTAACCTATAATTCTCTCGATTTATTTATTTATTACTAACAGTACTTGGAAGATTTCAAACTACAAAATCGCATGAAATACACACAATACATAAAATATCCAAAAAATATATAAAATAAGTGTAAATCCTTTTATACTATTCATTACGAAAAATTATTTTTCATTATAAAATTCTATTTATCCAGTTACATTCTGAACAGTTCGTATTCGCATACAAATCCTCCTACTATTAATAACACTTCAATAATAACATTCTACACGTTAAAGTACAAGAAACCAATTCACTAAAACAATTCCATTGAGCTTGTCATTTTTTGGTCGGACACCGTGTCCGTTATTCGATTTTCCCTCACAAAGGAGTACAACAGAAACATCTAGTACAAGGTTTCATTGGGTCAAAGTTCAAAGAACAGAAGGGGGAGGTTTCCCTCTTCGAAGATCGAGTTGCAGACCTGGCGAGGAACGTAAATATTTGCACGATTACAAACGGTGGACGGGAGGGGTTGAAAGGGGATGGACGGTTAGGCAGGAAATCTTTATTATTTCAGGGATATGAAACCCCGACCGATTCGCGAGCCGGGAACGTATACTTCTTTTGCTTCTTCTTCCTTCTGTTTCCTTTGACGTCTTGTCCGGTGGATCCTATAACCGAGTTACTGGGGGCAAGATCAACATGACGGGTCTATATAAATCGGCGGGGAAAAGTTCGATACATTTCCCCGGCGAGTTTTCTATGAATAAAACGGACGTATGGACGGCGGATAATGTTGACGACGTTCGCCGCGGTGAAATTAGGTTACCGTGGGGCTGAAATTCCCGCGGAAACGGTGAAATTTTATAATGCTCCAATTACACGGTTTGAAAATGGCCTGTCCGTTAGAGTGCAAATCCATTTTACTTACACGATAATTCGGCGCTGTTTAATTAATTTCAAAATTTTATACGTTCCAACGCGAGCAGTGGGGGGTTCGGACAGTTGGAAACTTGGTCCGCGTTAAATTCAACCCGATTCGGCGCTGTCACGCGTTTCAACGACTTTCAGCCGGGCACGTTCCGTTCTGTGACAGATACGTAAGAACGGTTTGAATAAAATTTTTCGTGCGTCTGACAGGGCTCTATAACGAGTCGCGAGTTGTTTTAAACAGTCTGCTCGCGAATTTTTGCGTGGCGACTCGCCCCCGCCCACGTTATTTTCGTTTGTCGCGGGAATTGAGTTCGTAATAAGTCCACGAGTCTTTCCGTATTGATATGCACAATTTCGTATAACGTTTTACGTTCTGAAGCGGAGTGTTTTATTTAATGCTTTACGGTCAATATTAATTGTGAAATTTTATATTCACATGATAAGTATATTATTATTTCTGTATTGATATGTACAATTTTGTATATCGTTTTACGTTCTGAAATTGATTGTTTTATTTAACGCTTCACGGTCAATATTAATTGTGAAATTACATATTCACGTGATACGAATGCAAATGAATTTGTAAATGTAACAATTCTGCATAATCCTTGCAAAGTAACGTCATCTTAGTAACGTCAATTATGTTTATGCATACTTCATGAACATCAAGAGTGAAAGTATTGTTAATTATTATTTTAAATACACTTGAAGGTGCAAATAATGTGGACATTTGGGAGTTAAGGTAAATTTTGATATTAATGTTTTCTAGATTGTAGTATCTTGTTGTTGTTCCTTTGGTAGTGAGACTCGTCTATTTCAAACTAATCTAATAAAAATATGGTGTGGATGACGAGCAGATTATAAAAAGATCAAGAAAGTCTATAAGGGCGATTATGAGGTCAATAGAGTATGTGCCTAGAAAATACACAATGTGATCAATCCATCACGATGCACGTGAGATTACAGTTTAATATATTTAATGCACTTCGATCGCTGGAATCCCGAGAACTTTTAATCTGATGAGATTGAAATATCCGGGACGCAAACATGTCTTCACATGCACGTCAAATTAATAGGTTACGAATGATTTCTTATCGATAAATTACGTTTCTTTAGAAATAAGCTAGTCTAAACGACAGAATGTGGATCTTTACGTAAATGTACGGTAGAACGAGGTAAATTGGATTATTTCCTGTTTGTCGATGAGTAAATAAAAATACTTGAACGTTAATGCTAAAAAATAGAAACAACGTTTCTTTTGCAAATAAGAAACAAAAAATTAGAAATATAATTTGCGGTACAACAAATATGGACTGGATTTTTATTTCATTCCTATTCATCCTGTGATCCAATTAGACCCGATCTACCCTGTATTTATTTGTTTCAAATATTAAAAATATAAAAATATATCATTTTATATAAGCAAAAATAACAGAAATTGATTCTGTGTGCTAAGAAGTTTGAATACTGAAAAATAAAATAAGAATCTGATTAAATTTCCATTAAATTAACTACTCAAATGTAGATGAAACGTGATAATTATCTTCTCTCTACGAAATTTTACAAAAAAATATCTAAAGAATTTCATCATGAAGTGCTTCGTTATTCGATTCCATTCTCTTCATCATTTTTAATTGGACTGAATTGGATTCCGAGATGGTGAATTGCCAGAGTCCTTTACGAAAGGACGTTTCTAGCGCGAGCAAGAATTTCTGTTAACGAATTGATTAATCAAAATTCGATTACGTCCAAATGAACCGTGTTGTACTGCAAGAACGCGAAGCTTTCTTAGCTTGCTTCTCTTTAGACGGTAAAGGAAACTTCAACTTCAGCTTGTAGATGTATAGTCTACTTTTTTTAAGTTATTCGGAAGAATCTTGCTTCAAATGAGTCACAGTGAACATCCATTTCAGTCAAATCAATATTCTATTTGATGCTTCAATATGTAATTTATCATATTGTTTCAACGATTGTAGTCTACGTTAAGTTTGAAATATTTTCTTGATCTCTGTCTGATAAAAAGTGAATGTTGAAGGTGTATATATTTTGAGTGGTCACAGAATTAAATTCTCATTTTATTTTGTATATCTTAGTTTATAGAAAATTAAATAACGAAATAAATAGTATATAATATTTCTGTGAAATTACAAAACTAAGTATATAAAATATTTATTTATCGTCTATTTACCTCTGATCAAGGAAATCATAACTCAGTTATTATAACAACGTTAGAATCATTATTTTTATTTAAATAAAATACTAATTTTCAATTTTACTTTTCAAAAAATCAAATGATTTATAAAAGACATTCACGAATCAGGTACAGAAAATAATCGTACAATTAACATGTTGACTAAAAATTTAACAAACCGAACAACAATTTTTTTTGTCTGTACATGACGCAAGTATATTTATTTACTAATATTATATTCAGGAATCCTATTTACATTCTGATGGTGAATCAATACTTTCGTATTCGTGTTTCGCGAAAATGCATATTTTCAAAAAAATAACTTGTTTGGTATATATCTGACTGACAAAGCCAGAGGGAGTTTCCTTGTATCGACGTTTCTATTATTTCGTTCGAAGCTTCAGGTATTCGTTGTTTGGGGGCAATGAAAATGGACGTGCAGAATTTTCCGGAAACTTGACCAACGGCAGAAACCATCTCTTGACCGGAAATCAACGTCGACAGCGCATCAGTTTCGGATGTCGTTCCTCGATATATTTCCGATCGCTTCCATAAAAATACTAAAAGAATGCAGGAAACGTTCCAAACTTTTTCGATTCGTCGAACATTCCATTCGGGACGGAAGCCACATTGTTGATCATTACACGCGTATTTCTATCTCCCCTACATTACAATTTACATTATAATTAGACTCGAAAACGCGGGCGAAGAACACAATGCCAGGCGTATGATATTTTCGCAAATGCGTCGTAATTATGACTCATGCGTTCACGTTTTCGATCCATTTGTAGCGGGCAAGAATGTTTTACCTCGGGGAGCGTTCATTAATTTCATATTTTAGTTACTGACAGACAGTCGCGGGTTAATCAGGAGAAATGGTGTCCGTGAAATAGTAAAAATGGCGGGATGCTCGCACGCGTCGTTACAACGCGATTTTTCAGGCGAGCTGATGATGTTTTTATGAACGACATTTTCGCGTCCACTTCTCATCTTTTTTGTTTATATTAATTTATGTCTGTCCGCAAATTGGATGTACCATAGAAGCATTGGCGCGCGGCACGTGACGAAATTTTAATACATTTTCTGCGTTGAATGTAGCATCGCTTCTTGGTGGCGGTGCCGCGGACTTTTATATTGAAATATGTGCGCGGAAAATATAGAATGGGCGTTAAACCATCATTTTCCTCTGTTCGAGTTTTTTTTTTAAATATGACACGCCGGAAATTGATATTTTTGCCAGATTCTGCGGAAAAAGGGGGCGCAAATGAGTTTTCGTCTCTCCATTAGTTCTTTTTAGTATACATTTCGTTTTATTTTAGTAGTATTGACGTATTCAAGCATTTTTTGTTGCGTTTATAAAATTATTCTTTGGCGAAGAAAAAATTACTATTGGAATGAATGGTCCCGATGATTAAATGTGAAAAAGATTAATGGTATACATGTAGAAATGGAAATGTAGCTGTAAATATGTGCTTATCTCGTAATGTATCATAGTGACAATTTTAATTTGAAATTTATTTGTTTTATTTTCGTTGAAGAAACAATTTTACGATTATGAGGTATTCATTAATTTCTGGTTTTCTCTTGTCATGGAATAAAACGGAGAACGAATATCCATCAAATTGATTGCGATATGAACCGCTCGTAAATGCGAATATTAATTTTGCGTCAAATGGATTGATTTTGTGAGTGCTATAATCCTTTGTATGCTCCTTCATGTAAACATTTTTAATTAAACGAACGAATTAGGCAAACAAGGAACATTAAATTTATTTTTCCAACATAAAATATGTTTTCCTGGCATAAAATGAATCAATTTAGTTACAATAATCTCATGAAAATGCCAACAAAGAAATCATATATCAAGCCATTAATTAAGCCCTTGCTATTAAATCAAATTCTTTCTATTTATTCACATGAATTAAATTCATACAACGAAACAACGACTACAATTTATTCCCTTTTTATTAATAAATTAAATGTTCAGCTTACAAATTGAAAATTAGAAGTGTTCGCAGCTATTAAATCGAAACTCGATTCTTTTAACGGTTTAAATGCCAAACGGCGCGATCGTGCTGTTTTGTTACACTGTCTAAAAATGCCAACGTATCAGTTTGTAGAATCACATTAAATTTATTTATTTATTTTCCTTCTAATTATTTATTCTTATTTTTATTATTGCCTGCTTAAAAATGGAAAAACGGAACGATCACGCCGTTTACAATTTTTTAATTTAAAAATAGGAAAGCGTCATCCAGTTTCTGAATTGAAACGAAAGGAGCACGATCGCGTCGCTTGGCACTTTCGACCGGGTTCTTGCAAAGACCCATCGCACTCAAACAATTAACATTACTATGTTAATATACAGCAATGTATGCACACAGGAAAAACTTGAATCTGTTAAAGGAAATACCATACAGTTTTTTAAATTCTTTTCCTACTCGCGATAATGAAGGCTACGAAGTGACTTTGAATCGAAGTAGGTAGAAACAGGTACACATAGTTCAGACAATTTTGTGATGGAAAGGAAAGGGACGAATTTGAAGGATATTAACCTCGTAGCTGGCAAGACGAAAAGCCAGTGTTTCCTCGGCTGATTGGACGTTTCCGTGTGCGCTCGCGCGCGCGTGTACCGGCGGACGACCGTTTTCATCGCTCGAAACCGGAGTCTCGGAAGAAGAGAAATGGGAATATTGGGAAAATTGCTTTCCCCGGTGTCCCTGGTGTCCATCTGGTGTCTGCTGATCGTCGAAGCCGGCCAGGTTCAGAGGGAACAAGATCATCTGGGTAAATCATCTTTCTATTGTATTTGCACCCTTGGTTCTCGCTCTGAAGTCGCCCGATTTCGTTTCCGGTTACGAGGATCCTGCTGATTTTATCGGATCCCATTTCCTGGAGAATCCGGGTCCAGATTTCGGAACAATTAATTGGCGACCATTTAAATGGAGAATCTGTGAATTATTAATATTCCCGAGTATAAGACCGGATTTATAGGAGTAAATTCTGGATTTGTAAAGCGGAAGTAAAGTTCTTTTAAAAATTGTAACTTTCATATTAGTAGAGGTACAATATAAGATTTCCATAGAAAAGGTTTCGGTTATGTGTGGTTTAAAGATCAGTCATTAAGGCGTTATAATTTTGTTTTTTGGACTTTTTCTAGCGCAAATGTTTGATAAAAGTTTATTATATTTTTAGTAGGTAATAAATATTGTACTGTATATTGTCAAGTAATTAAATATAAGGTTTTGGGCTTAAAAATATCTCTTTTCAAAAGTTATGTGCGAGCATATTCGTGATATTATCAGAAACTTCGATAGCATTTCAACAAACGTAAAAGCGAATGTTAAACACATTCGTAATTACAATATAAGATTTATTTAATTCAATTATATGATTAGCTAAAACATTAAGGCTCAGATTAAAAAAAAGTTTGCTTAGTTGACGCGTAATCTTATTAACAAGCTGCATGTAATATTTAAAGCCACTTAATGGAACGTTGTCTGAAATGTCGCTTTTATAATTAGAAAAACGCGCTTAAAGTCTTAGCCGACCTTACAAACTACTTAAATCGTTTCATTTAAAACGCTACAACTTTGTTAAGCATTACACATACACGTTCTATAATATTTCTAGCATCTGTGAATGCATGTAAAATAATAACGTTTTCTTTTTAATTTTCAAGTAACAATATAATTATTAATCTGCTCATACTTATAAAATTTTTAACGATTTCTATAACGTTTACCATTATTTTATTGAAACTATTACTAACTTATCATTTACTTAATAAATTCATTAATTTTATGTTATTAATCTACTAACAACTTTTATACGCGAAGTATGTATTTGCGTGTTGTCACTTCTTGCTAAATAGACTCGCAGAAGCGTAAAATTGCATTATCATTCGCGGTCTGATGATACTGTATAACTAGTTTTCCATTAAACTTTAAAAGTTCATTTATATTCACAGATTTCCCTGAGAAGTGTTTCAAGTACTCATTCACTCGTCACAATCTATTTTTGTATTCTTCAATTTTGCTTTATAGTTTCGCTTAATATTCTTAGGATGTACCGATACGACGAACGTAAGCAAAAGTAGATTGTGCACCTTGATTTATTGTTCCAGCATGTTTGACAGATTTATCAGGGCTCTGCTTACCGTTTCGCTCCCCTGGCAGATTTATCGTTCTAACCGCGAAACTATGAGAATTTTCCGAAACCTCAAAACGCAGGAAAACATTTTATATGCATTTCTGTTTTCCTTTGTATTCGATGAATACGTGCATGGAAGATTGTACGAGATGCTCCAGTAACATGAAGATTGTTAATTGAATGTATGCAATAATTTTCTGTTTGTTTCAGTGCATGCATACTATTGTTATTGGAATTGCAAGTTATTATTGTCGATGGCAATATTATTATTCAATATTTAAATCCATTCAATGTATCAACGTTCAAAACATCTTGCTTTGTTAAGCTCTCATATACGCAGTGATACATTAAATTTGTACGAACAACTGCAAACTGTTATATGAAATATGAAAATAATTAATCGCATGTTTTTTGTAACAGAACTCGGAACACGATAAAAATCTTTTTGACAATAATTTTTACTTTTTGTTCATTTTATGTTACGATATGAAACTTCCTGAGTTTTTGTTCATCGTTCAAAATCTAATACCTTTCCCATTCAAACAGTATTAATTAATGGCGTAATTGCTAACACGGATCCCTAATGAAACAGTAACTTAAAAGATCCAAACGTAAGATAATTCTCGTTTTTCTGCAAATTTTTCAACGTCTTCAACGATTGTAGACAATAATATTTGTCGTAGACACATAAAAATTACAATCTAGTTTCGAACAATCAAATAATCGATGTAAGGTGCTTTAAACTAAAGTACGCCGTAGAAAAGCCCTACGAGATCGTTACGAAATTTCATTTGAGCAGAATCCCGCGCGATTCATTCCTGGACTTTCTTTTCGGCGTAACATTAATATCGCGAGGCCGCAGCGGGCTACAGATGTCCGCTGGAGCTTTGTTGGTGTCCCAAGCTAAAGTTATTCCTCGCCTTTCGGCATTTCACTGCGCGTCCTCTATTTTTGCCAGCTGCTATTCTTGAACCGCGTTCCCTCGAATCGGCATCCCCCGTTTATCTCGTGGTTCTCTGTTTTTGTTCGCCCGGCTACACCTGTGACCCTTAAGAAAATTGGACTGCCGTTCTGACTGATAGCTAGAAACACGGAAATGCTCGTACCGTGAACCAGTGACTTTTAAAGTATTCCCCAGGATGAGATCATTTCGACAACCGAATGACGCCATGCGTCAGAATAGAGATATTCATTAATTAGGCTGTTTCATGAACATGCACAACATACTTTTCAATGTTAAGCTCTCTACTTTGGAAATATTGAACGTTTCAATTTCGTTTTTAATAAATCAGTAATTATTAGATGGGTGTAACGAATGTGAGTGAAATTACGGTAATATTTAATGTATATGTTGTGGTTCGTATAATATATTCGGTTATTATTAATAATTTCCAGCTAATATTAGTAATAATAATATGAGTAATAATTACATTTACCGATGGATATTAATAATTAGTAATGAGGCCATTTATAACATTTATTTCTTTATTATTCGTAATTGAAACATACATGTCGACATTAAAATTTCTCAGCGGCAGACTAAGCATATATATAAACATATTTACGTATATTAATGTTATATTATTAATGATTTATAGATTCCTTTCCATGCCTTAAAATATTCGATTTAGTACAAAGGTATAATATTCACCTCGTTATTTTTATGTGAACATATAGTTACACCGGTTACGAAATTATATTATAACAATACAAAGCTGAATGGATATATTAATCATTATATCTCAGTACTTGTAATAAATACAAATTGTTTCGTGAAATATTACCTACATATTTCTGTCATAATTACAAATTATTTAAAACTGAATGTCTGTATAAGCTTAACGAATGAAAATAAGCTTTAGAGTACAAAACGTGTGCATCTTTCCACTGTTGTTTAATGATTCACACAATTATTAAATTTACATTTCATTTTGAGGCAAGTATTATAAATATTTCAAAAATTCTTCGTGGAACGTCGCTGTTGCGAAAATAACAATTCTGAACGTTATATTTAAAGTCGTTAGAAAGTTCTAGAGGGGACTGCGAAAAATTTGAAAAGAATTGAATTGTGTTTGGGTAATTTGCTATGATTTTCCTGTCGTCCATGATGCGTTATAAAACAAATTGTTTCTGTTTTAGTTGCCGGTCCGGCGACGTTAAAACTTCCTATGCAGAAATGTGGCTGGTTCTGGAAGAAATAATCTTCCAGAAGTACAGCCATAAAGAGTGATTCATCGCTGGCAACGCGTGAAGTGTTTGTTTTTTCTACACTTTTACGTCGTCAGTTATTTCGGGAAATATTGTGCGGAAACGTCGCCGCAACAACATTTTGTTTCCTCTCATGATTCGCCGTAAAAGAACGGAGGTTTATTATGATTTCATTAGCTTCAAACAATTAGCGTGATCGTTACGAGTGATTTAGAAGCGGGAAAAGATAGAAATAATTTAGCTACTAAAATAAATCTATATACCTTATAAAGGTAGAGCAGCGCGACGAACCTGAAATATTATTTTTGTGCCATAGGAACTTTTAAAATAGATACACTTTATTTACCTATAATACCTCCAGCCAATAATAACTTCGCACATCGAGTTCAGTAACCTGATACTGTTGATATTTATATGTCGCAACGATCGCAATAGTAAAAAATATCTTCTACGTTATAAATTTAATACTTTTCTAAAGAAAAAGTGAGTAATAGCAGCTAGTGTGCACATATTGGTTTTGAAGTACTGTTTAAAATAGTTTTAGATAAAATTAAGGAACAATTTCTGCTTCGAAACATGAACAACAGTAGAACGTTGTGAAAAATCTGTTGACTTATTTACTTTCATAAATACAATACTTTATTCATTATTCAGTCCGAGTAAATACCTCTGAAATACTTAAAAATAACGAATTAACTGATAAAGGAACCGGAAAAGCATATCAATAGATTCCCAGGTATTACGTACAATGGAGCGTGGAAAGCATATTATGCCGTGGACAATGCATAATATTAAATACTCGTATTTTCTAGAAAGAGAAATTCGCTAATTAATATTCTGCGAAATACATTATGACAAATTCCACAGGATGATCGTGATATTCTTTTTGGTAACGTTTGTTAGCAAAAACCATTTTCTATCGTAATTCTATTTCTCTAATTATGTTCTTAAAAATTTGAATTTGTATTAAGTAATTTAGTATTATCTAATTGTTTGTAACGAAATGAAATGGTTGCTCGTTGATAATTGCCAATAACAATATTTTTACTACACTGAATTGATTGATGAATTCGCTTCGACGTTGTGAAATGCCTCGACACATGAAATTTCATTCTGTCAGGCGAATAATTAAATTGATAGATGTCCAATTTTGAATGTCAGAGATTCTCGGGGAATGATCGGGTTCATTCGCCTCGAATGCCGGCTGGAAGAGAAACTACGAATCAAAACAACGGTGATATCGTTATGAGGTCGGTTGAAATCCGGCCTGAGATCCGGCTGAACGGCAGGTTCGATCGAACAAAAGCACAAATTTCATTAAACAGACCACATAAATCCACGATTACCCCCTCAGCCAATAACTCCGCAACAGAGAATACCAAGCACATATCTTCCCTTGATCTCCGCATCGATTTCGGTCGACGTTCAGAACTTCGAAATGAGAATCCCTAGAAACGAATTCACCATGAAACACAGCCGGATTCCCGGTATCAGGGAAGAAAGGGAAACGGGCACGTAGACAACGGCAAAAATGATTAATGGCGCGGCGTTTCCGGTTGCAAATCCTCTTTATAACCATGGATCACTTTGGTCTACCTTGGCACGGATATAAAAGTTGGATGGTGCGCATAAAGCAAGTAAATGCTTATAAGTATTAATTATAAGTAAAAGGAAATCCCAGGTTTCGAATATATAATCTTTTGCTATACTAAACAGTAAATGCTGGAAAATCTAAAGTAGATACTACAAAAAATTGACAGAAATTAAGGCTAGTGGTGTACTTAAAATTACAGTAGTATTTATTTGATATTTTTAGTAAACACTAACAATAAACGTTGTACACGCGGATTTTTAATATTCATCGAAAAATTCACTCACATGGAATTACTCACACGCGTATCTTCCCAGTATAAATAATCCTACACCCAATTACGATATCATTACTACTATTGCAACGCATTACAACTCAAAACAAAACCGTTGGAACCAAAAACTTCGTTAGACGTTAAACTCCTCGCACCTTGAAAGTAAAACAGACTATTTCTGCTTGCCTTATCATTAACCTCTGGCTCTTTATCCAAGCTTCCGTTCCCATGGGCTCCGTTACAAGAACGAAAATAAACAAATTTATTTCATCGGATAAGAGGTTCCGTAAAGTTAAAGCCACACAAAAAAAATATCCATTAATCTTCTTGGGGGCACACGTTCCGTAATATTCAGAAACATTTACATACATAATGAACGTATAAAGGTCCTCGGTTTACTTATGAATATTTTAGCAATATATTTGATCTCGGCGACGGTGGCGCGGTATGCGAGGTCGATCTCAGAGGAGGCATCAAAGGGAGAATTCGATCGTGGATCCAGATAGACTGGCCTGCCACGAGTATCGAGGGCGGATTCATTGAAAGGGAAGACGGTCGCAGGCGAATGCTTCTTTTTCTTTTTCTTTTCCTTTTTCTTTTCCTTTTTTTTCGTCCCCGCTATTCCGTGGTCTGAGTTCTCCCTTCTGCTTTTTACGCGGCCACCACGAGAACCGCGGTTCCCGACTTCATTTCCGGAAACCCCAGCCGCCAGAAATTACTTGGCCGGAGAATCTAATAACTTTTATCGGTTTTCATGACGAGGAACAGCCGATGGGATTGGAAAGAATAGGCGGACAGAGATGGCTGAGGGATAATGCAGACAGATGGACGGAGAGAAAGGGAGGGTGGCAGGGTGTGTGAGAGGGAGGAGGGGAATTAGATTAAGGATGCGACTGGTGGGAGCAATGAAATAAGGCTCAGCGAGCAGAGATAAATGCCAAATTTTTAAGGCGATGGATGCGAAAGTGTTCGGAGATTCTGGAAGACAGTTTCGCGAAGAACTGATCGATGCTTAACCCTTTGCCTTATGATTTTTTTCAGAACTGTACTCGATAGAACTATTTTATTCCTTCTAATTCACTAGAAGGAGAGAAATTCGTGCGTATTATATGTATACGTTTACTCTAGCGAACTACGACTGATAATAGAAAAATAATATTTAATTTGAGTTTAGAGGGATTAGATGACATTATTGTTTGTTAAATTTTGTTTGAAATCTTTGTCGCGAATCTCACACTATGTTGTAAAGCAAGGGGTTAATAATCAGGTGTATTTACTCTTGAGCACTTGTTTCTGAGATTGAATGTGTAATATTCTGGCGGATATAATAGTCTTCTGTTTGTAGAAAATTAGTGTTGACTATAATTAGTACTGATATCTTTTGTATCATTAAGACGTTAGCTGGCACGTTATTCGTATATGAATGGCATGACCCTATATGTATGTAGAATTGTTTAAATATCTTCTTCAGCGATTTTATCATTTAAATGTGAATGATGGTAAAAAATTCGTGAAAAGTACTATAAACATATAATTTATTCGATCTATATTAAAAAATGTATTCCTATAGCTAAATTATAAATGGACAAAATATGAGTTGGTGTCTGAGGTGAACATTTTGTGCACAATGGTAATAATGTATTAATATAAAATTTTTACATTGTATTGAAATTATGACTGTAAGGTTTTCTTTTTCCTTTTAAATGGATACTGTAAACAGGGTTTGTACTGTAATCCAGGAACGAATATTATGAACAGGTAAATGCACTGAGAAGTGGATAACTTTTACACAAAATGGACAATACATGGTGTGGTAAAGTTTTAATTAATACAGCGAAATGAGAGAAGGATAAAAATGCTGTTTCGTGTAACAGGGATCTAAAGTTAAAGTGCGCTTGGCTAACTTGACTAAATATGCGGTGGTATAATTGACAGAAAGGTATTCTGCGTGATGAAACAAGCAAAAAAATGTAGAATAAAATTTTTTCGTTTGAAACCTCGTTTCCGAGGAAATTCTATTTAAAAATTTGTCAGGCACATCTATGTTTGACTTATTACCGACAGAACATGTTGAAACTCGATTTTCTCGAATATGTGACCTCGACTAACTTTATTCTACAATCTGAACTTCTTTTCACGAGTAGAACAATCCTACAAAAATTATACTGTCTATTTTTAATTAAAAATGACTCTTTATTCCTTCAATATAAATATTGAAGAACAAAATATTCGCGTGTCACAAATTTTTTAAAGATTACCCGCCAACAAAGTTCCATCAAAACCTATAATATTCTATTACGTTATTAAACAAATCCAAGCATCTATCAAATTTCATTCGCGAAATATTCAAAACAGAAATTAACTAAACAGAAGTCACTAAAGAAACGTTCTAATCCCAGCGCAATAGTGAAAACATTATAAACCCACAACAATTTCTCCGCAAAATTGCTTAAAAACTCGGTCAGTCATGCTAACGGGAGAAAAGAAATTCTTCGCTTGCACGGGCAATGGAAGTAATCCAAAAAACGAGGAACGAAATCGCGTCTCGGGTAGCCAGCTTGGGGAGTTAAAAAGATTCGGACGTGCGGAGAGCAAAGTATACAACATTGGAAGACAGGGAGGAAGTTAAGGATCGTGATGCGAAGTTGTCCTGAGACAAAACTAACAGCATTCATGATGAAAGATGACAGTGAATGAAAAAGTATCCGGGGCGAGCGTAAAAGCCGGGTGGCTGTATAGAAAGGGAAAATGGAGCAGCGACGGGAAAAAAGAGACTGTCAAGGATGAAATGGCCGACAAGGGCGGTTGTGTGGATGGACGAAGGAAGAAGCGTGGACGTGAACGGAAGTAGGAAACGACCGGCCATAAATACCTATTCGGTTACCGGTGCATTTATCGATCGACGCACGGTCGAACCTATCGATAATCGAACGTGGAACGTGGCCGATGACAAATGTCTTTATCATATAGGGGCGCGTTCCGCCCGCTGACACCGCCACCGTAAATAATTCGGCGGGTAGCGCTTCGGACCGCGCCTTGTCATGCAGATGTCGTTTCTATTGCGTTTCGGCCGCAGACGCCTAAGGAAATTTCTCTGCTCGGTTACCCGTGCCCGAGCTCGGGTCCTGTTTGATCAAATTAGCTGATAAAGGCAGTAGCTACCGGGTGCCCGCGTCTCTCGTTCGCCCTGTGATCGATTGCCGGCGACCTACAGCGGGACCGTGCCCGTTTGCAGATGCTCCTACGAAAGTTCATTGAAACCGGAACATTTAGTAGCTTCCTGGATGTGAATACTGTGTATGTATCATTAACCCTTGGGTGGCGGACACGGTATCTGCTTTCGGATAAGGCGCATTTGAGAAATGGTAAAACTGATGAAATTTGGAGACGGAGCGGTTCGATTCGGATGAGTAAGAAGTTCGTGAGTTTGTTTTATTAAAAGATACTTTTGTGTTGTACGGATTACCTTTGTTTTTAATAAATGGCATATTAATAATAACGGGATTAAGTGTGTCTTTAATGTCTAATTAGTCACATGACCCTCTTTCACTGTAATAACGTTTTAGATTTCATTTAGTGTACAAGTATCTAAAGGAAAATAATAATATTTATACTAATGATGATAATAATAGTAAAATATTCATAACATGTCATAACATTAAATGAAAACTATTCCAGACCTAATCCAAATGACTGAATAGCGCGACTCTTAATAAGGAAACAAAGGTGATCTATTTTAGGGATCAATCAATTATTTAATGGAATTATTTATTTCCTAAGTTATTTGAGTAAACGACGATTATAAATGCATGAACTTGCGCAGCTGACTGCGAAATTTATGATCCCTGCGATAGAAATATTTCTTGAGTATTTGTTGATCGATGCGGACACCCTTCTCCGAGGAAACTCGTTATAGAAGCATTTAATGATGGAAACAGAAAGTATCAGTTGCATATTCCTCTTTGAAAGGCGATTTAGTTGCTAGTAAGAAATAGAACAGTGGTGGCATTTCGTATATTGAAAAGGTAGATTTCTTCAGAAGTGATTTCACGTGATTTGATGAAGCCTAATTAAACAGCTAAGATGGTGGCATCGTTCCAACATTTTTAACATCCTTCTAAAGTTTCTGAGAATGAGCGAACAATAAAGATTGACCGATTTTCGAGAACCGGTCGTTACTCGGTTTTACTGGCGGCCGAACGTGAACTTGTATTTATGGGCCAGCCGGTAACTGAACAACATTTTATCACCATTCAATTTCCTATTGTAAAAGCAGATTTTGTGGTCCTCTAACAACGGTATATCCTTGTGCCAATTTCGCCTGGATTTCACACAAAAATGAAATTTCATGCGGCTACAGGTCCATCTCTATTCGTGGCCAGTAGCGTCGCGCAAATTCTATTTACCTCGCATTCAAGGCAGGAATGGGAAATCGATGAAGAAAATCGCTTCTCAAAATAGCTTCTTTACTCCCACGGGACTTCGGGGACGACGCAGTCTTCTATACAAAATATATGAAAATCAGAAATTTGGTCTCAATCGTTTCGGATTTATCGCGAGGAGAGAGCTTTCGTGTTTTTCTGTTTCTTATTTTGTTGGGTGTTTATTAGAAGGAATCTACGAGATAGCCATGCGGCACACAGAAGCAACCGAATTTGGTCATGCATCTGCGCCCATGTTGCCAAGCAAAGTGATAAAATCAAGGAAATATTTCACTTACAGTTTTAATAATTTTTTTAAAAATATATAAATGTTTTCTAAATATTGTATACGTGAATTGACTATAAAAACGTATTTCTATTTTAATTTAAATATTATAAAATATTTAGTTAACTAAATTGTTATTACTTCAATAGTTTCTATGTAAACAGTATTTCTATACTTTACTCGAATGTTTATTACTATTAAAGGTTTAGTCTTCATAAAATCTATAAATTCAGTATTATAAAAGTGTAAATATTTTTAAATTATCATATTTCTTTAAGAGAATATCATTTTACGAAAAATGAAAAACACAATTCTATTTGAAAAGAGACAATTGCATGTCTGAAATTCTTTTACTAGCAGTGAACATTCGAAGAAGGTAAATTCTAAAGGCAATTATAACGAGTGCCTCCATGCTGATTACCATTGTTCCACCATTTTGCTTTCATTGGTCACGTTCTGTTTACCTGTCTTATGCACGTACAACAAGACAAACGGAACAAACAAAATCGTGATAGAAGTCTTATCAGTAGACAAACTTTCAGTGTACACACAAATTAGCATAAGACATTTTAATGAACTGAATTGAAAATTTTCCTTGTAAACTATTATGTTCATCTCTGCAAATTTAAAAATATTTACATGATAATTCAATCTGTATTACCTTGAAAATACTTAAAATTATATACTTCATACAAGTTAATATTAATACAAAGCAACCATATAATAATTTACAAGTAAATCAAAATATCATAAATTGAATCATCATATTAAACATACATCATATACAATTTATTATATCGTATTGCATACATTTTCCATACTTTTTGACACGCATCTAGAAACATATTTGCAGTCTGCTACGCGAATCACTTAATTATCAATGGAACAACACTGTCTCAACATCTTACCACCTTACCCAGAAAAATCGAGAAAATAAAAGTGAGCACAGACAAGCCGCAGAACACTCGAGTTAAACAGCTGTTAAGATAGTTTCTCGAGCCGATCTGGAGGATCGATTATCTCCGAGGGCAAACATCTTCTTGTCTTTGAGACGAGGAAGAAAAGAAGAAGAATCTGTGGGACGAAGTAAAAGGGAGCACCGAAGCAGCTTCACCAGCAGGCATAATCTTCCGTAATTAATCGACGAGTGGCGGTTTAACCAGCCGAATGTAAGGGAAAGACGAGAGGTGAGAGGTGCTCGTGTCTGAGAGTGCCTAAATCCGCTTAATTGCTCGGCGCTCATTTGATTTTCGCATGGACGTATTGTTTCCTTTGTGCTCGACGTCGGCGCGAATCTAAAGCGAGATCATCTGAAACCACGGCCACCACGGCTGCGCCCCGTAAGAAAGACGTCAAGAATTCTAAATGCGATGATTTGTCTCGCTCCTAAAATTCACCCCGTCTGAAATAGTGCAGATAACAGCCTCCGGGAACTTTCTCCTCGAATAAAACTCGGTATCCAGATGCCGCTAAAACCGTGACTGATGCTGGATGAACAGTGGTCCAGAAAAAATTGTTGAGAGAAATATTTAGCATTTTCACATACTAGGGTCTCTTTCAACTCAGATCAAGATTAATTTTTACCGTGATTTCTTAAGAATTTAATTAATAAGGGCGGATGAGGGCTAAACGGATTGGTATATGAATATTTAAACTGGAAACTTAAGGATCTTTGAACTCTGAAAATGTAGTAGAGGATGATTAAATATAAGAAACATAATGGAAGTCAATTTTTCGTACTGTCACCTTTTAACCCTTTGTTCTGTATAGGCTCCATTACGGCGCCATTTATAGAATTGGATATTTCAATGAACAAAGCTGAAAAAAACTACCTTAAGATTATTGCATTTGCTACACATGTAACTTATGTTGTAGGAGAATAAAGAATATACGAAATGTTATAATATGAAATTCTTTTAGTTTCATTAGAGCCACTATGAGAATGGCTTGGTTACTGGTTGGGAAATCGATTAAAGAGCTACGGGTTAAATACTATTTTTGTCATCGAAAAGAAAAATATTAGTAATTTATGTATCAAATTAAGTTGGGAATATTGTATCGAAAAGGAAAATAACAGTAATTGTGTAATAATAGTTAAATTTTGGATTCTTAATGAATGAAGACGTTATGAAAAGTTTAACGAGAATTTAAAGATTTGAAAAAAAATGAAGACAGATAAAATCATAGACAATGTTAATGTTAAAATACAGTACTGGAAGCAGCACTGAAAGTATTTTAAGGAAATTATAATATTATAGTATGACTTTGAGGTAAAAATGGAGAAAAAGGCATCGTGTTCATTCGATTTCCAATTATATTCTATGATAATGAGGTTACTCTCACGATGGTAAGAAATTCAACTCGTAATTCCCAGCTTTACCGCTTTTCTCTGAATGTTTAGGAATTTTAATTCTGTGGAGGAAATCATAAAAGAAATCCTTTTCAACTTGTACCGCCATATGACCTTTCACTGTTGCCGCGGTAACCATACTGTCGAACTTTTAAAACTGTGTCGTGCTACATTTTACGATATCAGTGAACTTTTGGCTTCAACTAACATCAAACTAGCATTTGATGTTCTGTCGATCCCATTACCATTCATCAATTCAACTTACAATGTTCAAATCTATATTAAAATTTTAAGAATGCAGATGCACCAACAATAAATTTCAGATTTAATGTATTGCCTACCTTTTCGTTATGCAAAAATCACGGAAGATATTACAGTGGGATGGCGAATATTATGCAAGAAACTCGTATTTTTAAATCTTCTCGTCATAAGTATATAATTTGTTAAAGAATAAAGTATCGCGCATTAGTATATTTAATGAACTAAATAACATGCGATGAAAATATTAAATTGAATATTATTTGCAAGCTTGTAAAATATGTTAGTGTTGTTAGTTCATTGAAAATTTTTAACACAATTTGTAAGAATATCCTAACGTATATGACTATGTGGGGAAGTTCAGCGTCAGTACACTCTTTAGGTGATTGCCAGTGACCAGTTCCGAAATTGCTTCCCCGCTACTTTCTGCTAGTTTAGTCCTGCTCATGGTTACGCAGCAACAGAAACTTCAAAACTGTGTCAAGCGTTAATAACCTCGCCGAACTTCCTTCCCTTCGAACTATACATATAGTCTGGAGTCAGGTTTGATGCCAAAGTTTCTCTTTCGAGATGAGAATATTGCTCTATGGCTAATACTCGGCAGTCTGTCGGCGGATACACATGCTAGCGTATCCGTCTAAATATTGATGTTTCACAGTTCCCATTTATGCCCGTAACAAACAAAACGTTGAGAAACAATTCTCGCTACCAAACGCTAATTTTTTAACATCGAATCTTTTGATATTCGTTGCTGATGAAGTTTCCATTTTACTTTTACGAGGAGAGCTATATGCAGTCATTATAACAGTTAAACTCTAAATTATTATACTTTCATCATTTCTGAAGTGAGCATGGTTAGGCGTATGTTGAAAAACGCACTCGGACTACAAACACACGGCGAGATTCACGGATCAGAGCATCGATAACTCTCGAAATAGATATCACGTAGCCAAGAGAACCTCTCAAGAATCCAAACTTTAACAATCATTTTTAACCCTTATGTTAGCAACTATCTCCATTTATCCGAATTTTAATGTTTCAATACTTTCACGTAAATTCTTTACAAGAATTAGAACAAAATCACGTAGAAGAACGTTCCAAAATATACCGTTACTGGGTTACCAACATGATACTTAATTCGTGCCTTATAATAAGGTATCAAACTCGTGCTGAAGATTTTAAACAGAATCTAATAAATATAAATATTACTTGTTATTAATTATTATCATATTATACTTTATATTTTAGAGCAAATGTGGGCATAGAATATGGATAGAATTTTTCTATATTTTTCAATGAATTATAAATAGCAAAATAGTTGCATCAATTATAGTTAAGGAATAAATCTTAAGGCAAGGAGTTAACCCCTTGTCCTATAATTTGTTTCTCAACTATGATCAGTACAATAACTTTACCATTAATAATTTATTCAAAAAAGAGAAAAATTCTATTCATATTCTACGTTCACTTTTGTTCTAAAATATGATAATTGATAACGGAAAAATAATATTTCATTTGAGCGTACAAGGATTCAGAAATATTTATATTTGTTAAATTCTGTTTAAAATCTTCACCATGAGTCTCGCACGTTATTCTAAGGCAAGGGGTTAGTACTACTCGCTTCTTCTGAAGATAGAAACGAAAACAAGATTTCCTACATTTTCGTCTAGTAGAGTCTTTCGACTGTTAGAAGTTAAATATCCCCAAGACCAAGGGAGCACTTCAGGATCTCTCGTTTCGCGGTGAATTCGCGCAGCTCCAACGACGTTTACCATTTCCGCTCGTCCCACTGTTATAGCGCGGGGAACGCATTTAATCATCGCCGAACGAAAGGCGGCGGGCAAAATGAAAATCAAGTAGAACAGCGGATTCAGAAGAGTCTCTTATACTGTTAAGAATAGAAAGGCTCCATCACGAGGAGTGGTCGTCACGTGGCGCTCGAAAACGAAGAGAGGCAGGAAAAACGGTCGAATTACCTGGGACCGCAATACGCGGAGACAAAGGGGGTACACTCAGGCAAATGAGGGAAGAACACGGCCGCGGCGTAATTCCTCGTTTCTCGATGCTTGTTTCTCTTTCCGCCGGAAAATGGAGAGCGCCGAGTCACGAAGACGGAAAGGCGGGAAACAATTGGAATTCCGAGCGTTTTGTGGGCCGCGGGAATGGGACGGACGGTTGTCCGAGTGACACGGCTCCAAATCGGCGCAAGGGGGTTAGAACCGAGCAGAGGCGAAGGCGGGCGTCGCTTCCTCGGTGGACGACGGCGAAAAAAGGACAGGTCCCGAAACATCGGCGGAGGAAAATGGCGCAGCTGCGCTTGAAAGCAATTCTGGAGGAGCCCTTTTCATCGCAGACGCATGTCATCGCGGCTTTTCGGGGGTGCGCGGAATTGACGCACAGCTGGCCTCGATGCGACCAACGTGTTCGGCTCGCGATTTTTCGCTTCCGTTTGTTTCATCGACACCTCGAAATGCTTTCTAGTGTTTGAAAAATGAGAAGAATTTTAGAGTTCTTTTATATAACCCGAGTTAGTGAAGGAATTCTAGTAATATTGTGATTTAATTAAAATGTTCAGAGATCATATCGATGGCATGCAGAAATTGGAAATTTAAGATACCAGATGTTTTTAAATCTTACTAAAAACAGCTGGGATTTCTTGAGACAATTTTATTCAATTGATTTCGTATATTGTATTTGATTCTTACTTATCAAAGTATGACGTTATTTATCCTGGAATAAATGTAATTTTCTTTTTTAAATATAAGTCCTGATTATATATGAAATATTTCATGCAAATAAATTGTACGACTGCCATAACAGAGGAATTTACATTAAATAAATAAAGAAACCGAATACTAATACTAGTTACGGAGAATACTGAGAATTAAAAATAAATCCACTCGTATTAAATCGTACAAGACAATGTTACAATATGAAAATCAGAAATAAAGCCTGTATCGGTGTACATGGTTTAATGAACGGCGAGCTTCGCAATAATTTATATTGTTGATCGTCAATTCAGAGGATTTCCTTTTCTCTATTCAGCAGTGGAGATCGAGTTTATCGAATTCAAGTTCTCGGTAAAACATTTCTTCCTCGGGAGGAAGAAGCGAAAGAAAAAGAGTAGAGAGACAGGAGTCGAAGCGAGACTTTCGAGATATCCAGCAGTGGCGTCGTATAGCCAAGCCTTGGCTACGAAAAACTTCCGGCGGGATCGTATTAATCTTACTTACCCCGTGCCTCCTAGTTCTGGTTGCCCTGTGTGGAGTTCATCGGTCATACGTTTCCCGATCGATTCCTCTGGTTCAGCGATGCTGGAACTCAACAGCTTCGAATATAAAAAGTCCATTTCATTCTATAAAGATAGGTAGAAACATATTTTAATTTCTTAAAGACATTCAATAACCTATTTACATCATTAGTGTATATATACGTAGAATTTCTCTAGTCACTATTACCAGGGCGCATATATGTGAGCTAAACGAGGTGATCAGAAAGAAATTAAATTATATTTGTCAGTGCAAAGCAATGCAAAGTCACGTTAGGTGATCCATCCATAAGTAATGTCGTTTCTTATCGTACTTTATAAGACATTTTTTAATGCCATTTTCGAAATGGAAATTTCGATGTTAATCACTTGCCCTATGATTTATTTCTCAACTGTATTTGATAAAATAATTTCATCGTTAATAATTTAGTAGAACAGGAATGTTATACTTATTCTGTGTATACATTTACTACCAATGATAAAGATTGATAATATACAAGTGATCATCATCGTTAAAAATAAATAAATGACACTTAGATTTGCCGAAACCAATTAAAAGTGTTCATTACTATAGTTACACTTTCAAGAATCTAAAATTTTGTTTCGAAAAAATGAAATTACAAATATTCAGGGATTCGCGTCTTTTAATTTCTTTTGTCAGTTTGCTTTATTGGAGTAAAAAGGAAAAGAAGAATTTTACGATTTGAAATTATTCAATTTGATTAACTATATTCATAGTTTGATTAACTATATTCAACTATATTCTATATAATTTGATTCATTAATGGGTTAATGAATCTCTACTATTTTCCATTTTATCAATCTATTTGTAGTTTCCATCCACGTCTCCATTATACCGACGCCATACGAAGTCAGAAGCAGGTTCTTCCATCCAACCCAATACTCGTTCGAAACAATCTAAACAATCTCTAACAATGTTTCTACGTAGCAAGTCGATCTCCCCAATCTTCAACAACACCCCTTTCTCCGAGGATCCTGATGACCAAGAGCCACGGGGCTTACCCCAGCAAACGTTACCGAAACTCGTCGAGGAGAACAGTTACCGTAAAAACTTTCTGGCTCCCCGCCTACACCCGAAACAATGCAGCCCGCCAATAAAGTTAACACGCACGCACGTGGCAAGCGAGTAAAGAAAAAAAGAGCAAGAAGGAAATACGAGTTCCCGTAGGAGTCCCATCTGACGCAGAGAACAGCCCGCATGATTCAAACCTCGTAAACTACTCGGGTAACGGCTCACCCATAAAATAGTTCTCCGCACAATAAAACGTAACAGCGACATTCGGAACAAGGTAGCAGAGTTCCTTGTACGAACTTGTGCCCCGTTCGGGAGAAAGAAAAAGAGGGAAAGAGAAGCACGACTGCCACGCCTCATATCGGACGTTACGGGACGAATAAATTGCGGGAACTGGCAAAACGTAGCCGCGAATAGCGTATCGCTTTCCATAGTTTGCGCGTTTCAATAAAACGGAACAAGAATAAGATGCACGGCACAACACCAGACACATTTCCGACGACAACCGTCAGAACACTTTTATACAGCTACGGACTCACGTGCGCAGAAACGCTGCATCCTTGCCGCTGAGGATTATCGCGATGGATCGCAAAGACGCTATTGTGTCTAGATCGCTGATGTTTATGCGTTCTAAAACGCTCTTCACTGCATGATGGAATGCAGTGTACGTTGAAATTAAAGTTCTCAAATGGTTTACACTGTTTTTTAGTTTATATAAATATTTTTTTTCTTTTTGTTTATTTTCCTATTATTCGAAATGCATTGGCTTGTTACTGAAAATAACGTACATACCTTGATATCGGTTATTTGTTCTGGCAAACTGAAAACCCCATAAATATTAATGAATGCTTATCATCGTACTGGTGTAATGCATCATTAGTGTTTTACAAATATTTACACAATCTGATATTTTGTTAGTGAAAGGGAAACGGTAAATTCATAAATTTCGGCGAAACGATTTGGAAACGCATCTATGGAGTAAACACGAGAAGTCCACTACGAAATTTCGGGAAAACTTCTGTGTAACGTTCATACCAGTTCGTGTTGTCATTTTGTATGTGCTCAATGCTTTGAAAATTAAAGTACGAGATTAGAATTACGTGTAAAATGCACCGCAGAGATTGAATTTGTATTCAATATTTGGATTATGCAAATGAAAAGAGGCGAAAGGCCACTAGAGATACTGCACAAAGGCATTCGTTGTTAATCTGTAATCAAAGGAGCATGTGATCCCGGGAGAGGAAAAAATGTAGGAAAGAAGCCTCTCGACAGATAGATGTTTCTCATAATAACGCGGAATAATAGTTGTTCGTACAGGTCGGGGCGAAACGAGTTTCCCAGGCCAGACACAAAGCACGCGCTTCGAACTCCCCAGGAAACAATAATCCACTTACGTCAGTTTAGTGTGCAGAAAAACGAGTTACAACGAACGGGCCGAGCCCTCCACAAGTTTTTAATATCGTTAACGTATGTTTCGCCGCGCATATTTACGAGCGCGCGCGTTATTTATCGGCAGATGAGCCACAAAAGCATCTAATCTGCTTCGTGGTAGTTTCGTAGTTCGAAAACTGGGTACAGTGTATCGGATTTAAACATAGTTTGTAAATATACAAAATAAATTTTTGTACACTGTTGGTCATAAGCGCGACTCGTAAAAATATGTTTATAGTATTACGCTGGTTAAGTGCGGAACACGTGCAATTATGTGAAGAATTGTATAAATGTTATAACCGTTTATAAGTAACAGTATATATCACTATATAAATCACAGTTATAGCATAAGTAGATGTAAATACGTATTATGTATGTTGATATATGTAAGGGAGCATTCCAGTGTAACCGATCAAAAAAGTCGATTTCATTTTATTTCACGTATCGGAATTATAACGATTTTAAAAATGTGTTTCTGAAAGTTTATATTAACATTCAAGAAACTAAAGAAAATTGCATTATCTTTATTTCATTTCCCACCAAAAAAGCTGAACTTAAATATTAATAATAACCTCAAACTTTCGAAAATTAAACGTGATTAGTACGCGTGTAAGCATATTAATGCACATACTGTTTTTAACAAAATCGTTCGTTATAAAAAGCTTTGCTTCAGATTAAAACGATGTTGCACTGGTGCATCCCCTGAAACGGTAATAGACTATAAATTTGTATTGTAAGGTTGAATGCACAACGGCACGTGCGCGTGCGTGCATGTGAGCTTTCACGTAAGAGGGTAATAAAAAAGCATAGAAAAAACGTAAAAGTATTTCTCGAGCACTCAAGGTTCCGCGACGTCGGGAAGCTGCAAAAGCTTCCATCACGAACCCTTCTTCCCGCCCATTTATAAACCAGTTCCAATCACCTGCACAAATGTTTGCAATAAAGGGAAGATGCATCGTGGCATGCGCGAAATGCATTTCCTCGGCGCCCCGCACTTTCCGTTTACTTATTCGTGCCACCGGCAGCAACGAACTAAATTTTTCTTCGCCCCACCGCGACCGAGGCCTTCGAGGAATCGGCGTGGAATCTTGAAGTCTCGCGATTGCTCCTCCGCTCGAGCTTCGCCGCTGCTCGAGGAACGGGAATAATTTATAGAAGGTGGTACCGCGCTCGGGAAAAAGGAGAAAAAGCTCGGATACACGACGCGGCGGACGCTTCAAGCCGTCATAATTGGAAAACGTTAATGATCATCCTTGTTAAAACCGCGTTTACATTTCGGCGTATGCAAAAACACGCGCGAAAATAGATTTTTGCGGGTGGAGGTCGAGGGAAGATTGATCGCCCTTTGAAAAAGAATGATTTAATACCTTCTTCGGGTTGTTTTCGGTTTGACGAGAATTAATAGTCGGACCTCGGGAAACCTCGGTTTCGCGTCCGCTGGATTCATCAGTATTTTGTATTTTATATTTTATATAAGCTATGTATGTTATGTAGCATATGGCACTGGATACAGTGTATTAACCTCTTGCCCTATGATTTCTTTCTCAACTCAGATCGATACGGCTATTTTGTCATTAATCATTTGTTGGAGGAAGAGACAAATTCTTGGCACATTCTATGTCTGTATTTGCTTTTATCATCTTGCGATTAAAATGAATTCAGAAATTTCGCAAAGTTTTGTGCGAAGAATTTTATTTTTATTTATTTTACGCAGATATGTACACTAATTTTTTTATGTGTAATGCAACCAGATTGTCGATATATGTATATTTAGACGTCATTGGTAATGGTAGAACAAAAAGATCTCGACTTACGTGGTACGTTTTTCCAGCGTAAGAGGTTAAGTACAATCATCGATTACAAAAGAATAATATTGAATTTGCATTCAAACAGATTGAGTAATAATTATGCTTGCCAAATTCTGTTGAAAATCTTTACTACAAGACTGACATGTTGTTATAAGGCAAGGAGTTAAAGTACATAATGTTAAGCTGTATTGTTTTATATATAGTATAAATGATTCTTTATTACTAATTACACATATTTTCTTTGTATTACAGGTAAGAGATGCATTTCAATCGCGGACGTATTAAAGAAACTGAAAAACATCCTTCATTAAAGGTATTTTGTACTGGCATTACCTTACAGTGAGCTTTCATAGAAACGAATAAAATTTAGTAAAACGTTAGGGCATGGAACATGTACGAAGTACATGTACAATGCATGTATAAAACATTTTCAATAATGTTCTCCTGTATTATGCTTCCACTTCTTAAAATATAGTTGCAAAGTAGAAAGATACCTGGTCCAGTTCAAGTAACTACATACAATATTTTAAAATATTCCTTTTATCATTATAACTTATTCGAAATTCCTTAAATATTAAATCACATAAAACTGAATCTCAGTTGAGAATCTCAGTTGAAACTGATCTCTAGAAAAAACCGAAATTAATTTCATTCACGTCGTTATTTAAAGCAGTAGCCTACGGCATGACGTTCGGGAAATCAATGACACTTTTTTATATTTCCTCCACACTGCCGGAAGACAATACGCCGCATCTGACAAAATAGCGTATCTGTGTCGGCCATTCCCAAAACAAACGGCGGTGACGAGCGCGTTATGTATCCAAAGAAAAAGTAATGAAAAAAATCACGGTCCCCTATTGTCAGAAAAGTATGATCTCCATTCAGTCGATATCAGTGGACACCGCTGCAAAATAAAGAACAAAACTGGAGTAAAGTACTGCGGTGGAGATCCGCGATAGCTGGCATTGTTTGCGAATCCGTTTACGTGCTCATTCCCGCATCCCCCGGAATAAGGCCGAAGTGCACGAGTCGCGGTATGCGATGAAGCAGAAATAGCTGCCGCTTATCGATGCTTGTATACCGTGTCTTTGCATAGTATAGGACTTTTTCTTCCACCTCTGTTTTCCTTGTGCTGGCGCACGAGCAACGTAAGTACTGTTCTCCTCTCACGTCTGTGCCGACTATCCGCGAGCTAAACGTCACTCACGATGATCGGTTCTCTAGTCATAGCAACAGTGATAGTTATAGCAACGCATGGATTTGACAGATTCTTGTTATCCCTCCGCCAGCAACATGGACCATTAACCTTTAAATGTGAACGTGCAATCTCATAGACCACTATATAAAATATCGTGAATTTTGAAACTAAGTGAAATGTTAGTTATATAGTTGATATTATTGCCAAGTAGAGATATTTAAATAAGTAAAAACAAATAAATACAATAAATCTTCGTATTAATTGCTACAAACGAGGGTATTTAACATTAATTGGTAATTTTCAGACTTCCATGTTTAGAGGCTTACCGAGAATCTCATTTTCTTATGACTTCACGATTTTTAATTTTTGTTGGAAAATGATATGAAAATTTGGTTGAAATGTCATTAGTATATTACATTCGAGACTACACTAAGTACCCCAGAATATTTTCAGATTTTTACAGAACTGGCAACAATAAAATATCAAGTCTGCCCATAACATATTGCTGACCACGTTGGTGAAAAGCCATATTGCCAGCGAAGGGTTATTGTCTAAATTGCGTAACGGAGAATGCAAATGAAACAGAATACAACAAAGTGAGATATAACGATAAAGAATGTATATGGGCGTTAAGTTTTTGTTTATATCTCACTTTGTCGTATTCTGTTTTATTTGTATTCTGTTGTACAATTCAGACAATAACAAAAATGCATCGGAACTGAATATTGCTGATGGATGTTTCCCCTTGCCTCTGTGCAGTTTTAACTTATTGATAGTCAGCACAGACCTGAGAGGCGGGAAGTACGCCGACGATTTGCGCCTCCCGCGAACAATAAACTGTTGATGAAAGAAACTGAGAGATGAAAGCAACCGCGGATTCACGAAACGTCACGTATCTCACCCAGATGTTTTTGCAAAGCAGAGTATCAATAAATTTACGACGTGTCCCGCGATTAAGAACTAATTTTTAGAACCCGAGATTCGTCGTGTGGAATGAGGGCGAAATGTGAAAAGGAAAATTGAGGCGTTGAAAGATTTACATGAAAGAGGGAACTCGGATCACTGATCCGGAACGACTTTGTAGAAGCTTTCTTTGAACAGTGTGCGGTAGAATTTTATTTATCTGTAGTCCACTTGTATGAACTTGCTCGCAGTGAGTGTCAAGTACATACGTGAACACAGAGCGGAGTTCTTATTATGTAAACTAATAATAGTAATGTAACTGGATCTAGTTACAATATAAACACACCATGCTCACAATATAAATTATATTATTACATTAATATTATATCAATATTATTATTATAATTATATTAATATTATTAATAAAGTATTACCAGTCGCAGGTGTTATTACTTTTTAATAAATTATAGATACTACGTTATCGTTATTTTTATAAACTACAAGTATGATATATTACTTTCGATTTGTACATTTCAGTTTAAGAACTGATAAGTTCGATTCATGTAATCGATTTTTATAAGTATTTAAAAAATTGTTTGGTCTAAAAATGTTAACTTTCTAATTAAATCAAACAATTGAGATAGTTCCATTGATGGGTGATTTTAAACGAGGAATTAGTAAAATATCTCTGCAATACGTGCTACGTAGCCGTCACGTGAAATTCGATGTTTCGAACTTATGAAAACGGTATTATTAACGGTTCGTTTGAGTATTTGATTGTTCATTTGGAAGATACATCATGTGACTGTGTCAAAGCAATTGCAGCTGAATCTTCTATCCAAATTTCATGCTAATTGGCCTTGTCTAGGGATAACTTTGTGAATTTACAAAACGATTAAATCGAACTCCGGGCCGTGTCCCTTTTAGTGAGAGACAAAAGTTTCGTTGAAACCTGGTCTTAATTATCGCTGTCGAGAGCTGGGAATAATTAGTAGAGACACAGCATGTATTTACAAATCTAACAAAATAATGCACTCATTTTATAAGCTTTCCAGCATGTTCATCAAGTTACCTTCCCTAAGGGCTTTAATAAATTTCAAAATTTTGCAACCATCAACGAACGAGTAACTTTATAATATATTATGACCTGATGCTGCCAGCGTATTATAACTCCGTTTATAAAGATTTACAAGCATCCCTCATATTATAGCTACTAATCTACATACCTATTTAATCCTAATTGTACAACTTTTTGTAATACTACAGTACCACTTCTTAAATTAGCAGTTTCCTTAATCCTGTGCAAGATTATACTTTCTTTCTTCCAATATTATTAATCTGATACTCTTAATCCACTATTAATCCAGATTATTAATATTTGCAATAAAATCAGTGAGAAACTTCACTTACCGCATTGGTGAACGAAAATAAATATTTTATATTCAGTTTGAAACATATATTTTAACAGATCAATCAACAAACAAGCAAAAAATAATCCAGATTAAACAATATATATGTAATCGCGTTACGAATCGGATTATGGATATATCCACGATACGATAAAGAAATATTAAATAATTAATTATGCAAGCCGTCTACAAACGCATATGACCAAAAAAAGTGGCGCAGTCCCCGACAATGACGCGGCCTCCTAACTGGAACAGTATTCCGTGACAGTCCTCTGGCAGCACAACAAAATGGCGGCGCGCGAGAAATGTGTTTCGCGCGCCATACCGAACAGATTATTTCTGTCCCGTTAAAAAGAGCGTGACGGAGCCGAGGATGCATAGAATAGGGAACATGGGAATGCCAGAGGGAGTTTCGATGCTGGAACGTCGAAGATGCGGAGCACCAGGTGCCGCGTTGCACGCTCGTTCTTCCAATCTTTGATTTTTCCTCCGTTCACAGTTGGCACAGTCAAAGACAGCTGGATCGTTGACTTTGCCTGCTCGTACCGAGACGTAAAAGCTGCGCCTTGAGCGAACATGTTACACAGAAGAGATTTATTGCGAGGGTAATGCATTTTCCTCGTGTACATTCGTGAAAAATTAATTTACCGAGACTGAGATGGTCGATGTAATCTCAATTAATGCTGAGATATTACCGGCGTTTATGCAAACTCATGTTTTCAAAGACTCATTTATCAAAAGGGAATTAAGTGAAGACTTAGTTGCTCCATTAAGAGCTTTATTATGTAGATTATTATACAATAAAAAACTTCAGATTCGCTATTTAGATAGAAGAATATGCACAAAGAAATATGGTATAGTAATAATTGGATTGAGGAACTTTACGCACGCTTACATTTTAATAGATTCTCTTCTTCAGGATTTTAGAGAAACAAAGTTAATCGTAATTTATCTTTTCGCTTACGTGCATGATAAAAATGAACAGAATATTGAAGAACAATTATGAATATCATTAAAGGGATGTATGCTTGTCATCTTTTTCGAAACAAATATTAAGTATATTTAAAGTATAATATACATCTTTTTCTACTGTATGACGAAATAAAATATTTAAGAGATTAAGACATAGTGAGAGCATTAAGAGATTGTACTCCTTACAATTTGTACTCGAGCTTCATTTAGATAATAAAATTTGATATTAATGGAACTAGCTTCTTTGGAGGTGGAGGGCAGGAACCTGCATCCCCACTTCAGAAAAACTAGCCCCATTACTTCCAATCTTTATTATCTAATTGAAGTTCGAATACACATAATATAAGGAACATAATTTCAATAAATGAAAATGAAGACGAAAATTTCTGTCACAATGTGAAACTTTAATGCTTCCTAATTTTTAAACGAATACTCACTGCTAAAAGCTTTAAAGTCCTGGGTATATAAAACAATGCAATAATATGTGTCAAGATGAAGGTTATAGGAGGGTTACTCTTTTTGCAAATAAATACGAAAACTCCTGATTGCCAGACATATTTCTGCGAATATCTGGAAAATTAAGGCCGAGCAGCGGTAACATGTACAAGAAAAAGTTATTCAGTATCAAGTCCCCCACTGCATATTTCAAGGTTATCCGAATCAGTGAGAAACCAGTGTTGTACATAATTCCCTCAATAACTATAACATTCGTTATTTAATCTCCTGAATCCGTTGAATCGCTACTATTTGGTGAATGACAATCAGAACACGGTTCACAACATTGGACGTTTCACAAGACATTAATTTCGTCGTGACGGTGTCCTAATATCCTTACGAACACCGTTGTAATGACATTCGTGGGCTATCTCAGTAGCAGCAACGGTGGCGGCAGTAGCAGCAGCAGCAGTTGTAGCAGCAGAACGGCATTAGCCATTTTCCCGTAGATCTTTGATCTCGATCCGGATAACGGAACGTAAGGATGGGAATCGCGAGGCGCCGTGCGGAGTTTATTTTACTTTGTGCTCTTACTCCTTTGTGCCTTTACCATAGAACTACTCCGGCACTCGGCGACGATAACGAAATTGTAGAGCAGCGTAGCGGGGCTCAAATTGTCTGCTAGCAGCATTTTGGTAATTTCGTTTCTCTAAGCGTTATTAGAGAGCACGGGCATCGTTTTATCGAGTAGCTGACTTTGGGGGGAAGCAGGCACTGGCACATGGGATATTCGGTTATGGATTCGACAGTAACGCCTTCTCAAAGTTTCTCACGTTATCTGGTGTAATATTTACTACACCAGTAACAGTGTACAACAGTCAGTGTTCATTAACATCGTGCTACTCAGTAAAATTTTTTCAAATATTTCTGCGAATTTAAGTTGTCAAGGGTTAAGTGATGGAAATAGGAATTATGTAAAATCTTACTGTTTGAATTAATGTTTCTGTTAGGACACTAAAAATTTCGATGGGACATCGTTGGCTTTGAAATATAAAGTATTTTGAGACAGTGATATTAATGGTAGAATTATTTTGACTGCAATAGATACTGTCGGTTGGTCAAGCCAATTTTGCTTGTCTTTCAAATCTACTCGATGTTCTAGTCGAAGTAGTATGGCATATGGCCAAGAGATATGGGACAATTCTATATTGTAACAATAAGTAATCTTGAACGTCTGATACGTGATTTCGTCTAATACGTAACTTTGAAATACTGATACCAACAATGTACGAAGTTGTAACTTTATTTTACTTATAATTTCATGAATCGTTAACTTGAGGAACATATTTGTAATTACTATCGAAGAAACCTTTCTTTGTAAATTTTAATTGATTTGCAAGAATTGTCATACAATGTGAATCATTTGAGATTCAAAAGTGATAACTCGAACAACCGTTATATTAATATTGAGTTTGTTCTCGAAAGCGATCACACGAGTGACGCTTCTGTTAGCAAACAAAATATTGTATACTGTGATGGAAAAAGACGTACTGTTATATCTTGGTTTAATCTCCGGTCCACAGTTGGCGCACTCCGCGTAAAGTGTATGCAAACGATGCCGCAACTCGTTTTACCCTGTACCGTCGTTATCTTTTCCTTTAATAACTCCAGTCGTCGTAGCACTATAGACACTTTCTATTGTCGGTTGTCATGAAACCATTGCGTTGCTGTCAGCATTACGTTACTATAGTTTAAATAGTTCAGTATATTGATCTAACATTAGAAACTCACTGTACCGACGTTGCTTGAAAAGTCATTCTTTTTATTGGTCGAAGTTGTAACATAATGTGAAATTATATATTCATCTTGTAAATATAAGTTACTTATTTGTTATTTAGTAGAATTGATTTCATTTACCATGTTAATAAATAAATTGTATTCTGTACATAGCGCAGTAAAATAGAGATAAAAACTCTTCAATTTTTTACAGAATATTCCATTCGAATGAAACATAAATAATACAGCACAATTTAAATAAAACTGTGCTAGATACTTCTCAGCGATGAATTTTCTTTTGTTACAACAATAGAAAAAGAATTAACATAATGTTGAAACAAAACACGATGATAAACACATTCACCTTCCAGAAATATAATGAAATGTTATGTAATCTGTGGAATAGAATGTAATCAGGTCTACGCAATAGAAATCTAAGTAAATGGAATATAATGTGGTTATATCTATGTAATAGAACTATAAAGTAAAAAAATTGGTTTTTTAGCGTTCAGTTACGAAATTCGAAAGTGTAGAACAATAAAACCGAAAGATCTAGTATACCCGTTCTTCACTTGAAAGTTACGTGGAAGCAGTGGTAGAACATCGAGCAAATGTAGCGTGTGAAAATATTTTATCGAAAACGCATTCGTGTTTTCCCGATAACGGCACCGAGCACACCTTGAATCGGTCGAGCGTTTTAAGAAATAACTACAGAAATCAAGGAGGGGATAAAAAAATTGAATGTAGAGCGTTCAATAAGTTTCGTTAATGTAAATAGTTGAAACTTCCATTAATTAAGAATACACGATACATTCTCATAAATGAAACTTACTTTAATATCACCATAAATTACTCGTATTTGCTCAATTTCTTAATCTCTTTAAAGTTAGTTTAATACGATTCTGAATGAAAATATCACACGAAAAGGTAGTTAATTGTACAGAATGGCTAGACAAAGGTGGAAAGTAATTTATAATTAACGTGCTGATTTTAAATGACGAAACGAAAGAAAAATTGAGAATAATGGAGTTGGTTTTTTCATTTCTCCTTTGTCATTATACATATACTTCAGTACTCAACTGTCTTTATTAATGCACATTTGATAATTAACTGCTGTTATTAAATTAAATTTCCAGTACAATGACATTGTAGTAAAGCACTACATTTAATGCTATTCGTGTAATACATTGTCTTGCAGAAATTTTCATCTTCTACTATACCTCAATGCGTATAAAAATTATTATTATTACTTAATAGTCAGAAATATTACCATATATATACAATATAAAAATATATATTTCCGCAAATATAAAATATTGTCCTATGAATGTTTTCTCTACATTTAGCTAATACTCTATTCTTTTATAATTGAGATTTTCCTAATTACTAAAATAATTATTGACCGTTAAGGATTGAAATAATTATCTTCTAATTGACTGAGAAGAACGTCATTTTTAATTGTCCCTGAATCAGATAATATTGTACACAAGCGTAGAACCACCGGTCGCTGTGATTATCTCTCCCTCGCAAGGGGTGAACTTAATAATTCTGTGGATTAACAGAAGTTTTTTGTCGAGCCGCCGAGACCGGGGCATCCAGCATCTTCGTGGAAAACTTTTCCACCATTTATACTATAAATCTAGACTGCGAGCGAATCTCGACTTAATTGGTTGTCCTCGATTGGACAAGAATGAGCTGTGCAAGGATATTATCAAGGTTAATAAAGGAGCTCGACTTACCTTTCTTAAGATTTTCGTGGCACGAAACCACTTCTTCCCGATTCCCCGGCGAAATCGGCGAAGCTTATGAATAATTTTCTTCCTTTCTATTTCCCGCGAACAATGCCCTCCACTTTTCTACGGAGATTCTTCGAGATAACGGAGAAATGGCTACACCCGGGAGACCTGATTAAAACACAATAAAGATTAGTATCGTGTTTACCACAAAAATTTTTGCGAAACGAGGAGATATCAGACTTTATATTCCTTCATTATTTAAATTACTGAAATATATATTTATTTATATATTATTTTCTCTTGATTAAATCTTAAGGGTAACACTTTATTACTTTGTATAGAGTATAACTGTGTTGCAATTTCACTTGCAAAATATTTGCTATTAAATATTGTTTCTATTATTAAAATAAATTGTTGTTGCTAATTATTAGTACTCAAGTGTGACTACGTTTATTTAATTAGAGGTTTTTTTAATGTTTATTACAGTTTCTGTTATAGATAAGAAATATTGTAAAAGGTACAAATCATGACTGGTTGTCGGACAATATCGGGGAAACTGAAACATACTCGAACTCGAATTGTGTAAACGTCGTCCTCGTTATTCCATGTTTCAACCACTTCACGAATAATATCAATCCGTCATCAACGAAGCGTAGACAAAATTCTAGCATGGCTCGATAGAAACACAGCTTACGTCGCAATCCACAGCATTTTTTTCAATTTTTGTGAACGCCACCGAACGTATTTAATGTCCCTTTATTTTGCGGAAAACGGGATTATGGGATCGTACTATTTGTGTCACTCAACTTAAGTTGAGTGAAAATATTTTAAAAATGAATTCCAAGTAAGTAATCCATAGCTTCTTTTATAATAACTTTAAATATTCGTTTTCATTTCCATTTCCATATTTCTCTCCCGAATTTTTAATCTAAAATTTCATCTTTATTCTAAAATTCTATAAACTCACCTATGAAAATATTTACACGAGTGTATAAATTCTTTATTCTGTATAGAATTGCAATTTATTATTAATTCCGAAATTAATTAATGTATAAAATTGCCAGTGAAAGTAACTGAATTATCTGCCAACAAGCTTTTTATTTAAAATGTTCAATTAATTGCTATTATCACAACATACGTAAATGTGGACAATTATAGAGAAATGTCGATGAAATATACTTCGATTTTGCACTATTGTGCAGAATGTCATTGACTGTGCTTATTAGAATTAGATGACGTTCCTTGTTAGACGAAGCAAGTGAAAGAGGTCACCGGTAAAGCTGACATGCAATATAACATACTTAAGAAAATTTTCTTCGTATAATCATTGATGCCTTGAAAGGCACATCGGTGCAGATGATTTAATCCTTCCCTAAACTGGATATTGTTTACCGATAAAAATAAACCGTGGCATTCTATTAATAAAAAAAGAACGGCAATGAAGCTCATACATCCTTTTATAAAATACAATTTTTTCGAAGTGTTTTCGCGAAAGTCACGTCCAAACAGGTTCACCAACAACCAGCCAATAAGTTTTCCAATTTTCAAACAGTATTTTCACAAAAACGGTGTGTCAAACAAAAAAATTTAATTCTACATTTTTAATTTACTTTTTCCAATGAACCAGTTTCATATCGATTACTCCATTCACTTGCATCCGCAAAATTAATTTTTATTCTACAAATTTTCATCCATAGTGTTCTCGAAAAAGGACTTCACGAAAAATCTTACTGTATTCACTTACCTTTTCCATAAAATCACCTTTTACATCGTCCTATCACCCTGCAAACTGTAACGTCTAGTACAAAATCCAAAGTTACGCAAGCAAACATAGAAGTTTCTTTGTATTTATCTTACGTTTCCCTCGATAAAGGAACGAACACTTCGATCAAGTTTTCGTATTGTATCGTTTCCCTCACCGCGCGAAGTCAGAAAGATTACACGCTCGTTCCCGGTAATTTTGAATACGAGTTCCGCAGGAAAAACTTGTCGGTTCATTCGACGCCCATTTAAAATTCAAATGGCGCGGCTTTAAAACTTCATTCGGCATGCCGCAACTTCTCCGTTGGAATTGGAAAATCACGAGAATGTTTTGATGCCGGGAAATCGGGAGGCGCCCGGTTAGCGCGCGTGCGTGCTCGCCGAGCCTCCATAATGAAGGTGAGAAATTTTGTTTACGGGATAATCGAATTCTTTCGCGACGCGTTCAGCTTGTTCCGCGGATTTAAATGGAAATTCCGTTGTCCGGCGCGTCGCGTGACGGGCGACACGCGCGTTTCCGGATGCACGCGCGCCATCGCGTCGCGTCGTTATCGGAACGACGCGTTCCTTCGTGATTGCCGGGCGAAATTTGTGTCAATTGTTAACCATCGACTTTTTCTCGACTCCGGTATTGCCCGATGGAGACTCGTTTCGCGGAACATTTGCGCCGATGACCGTAGGTTGCCCGGGTCTGGACGACCGAGCGGGAAACACCATTGGTTCCTGCTCGCCGGCGCTCCGAATTGAATGAGGTTCCGGAATATTCATCGATGGCTTGTTCGCATTCTCTCTTTACTTTCAGCTACGGCTAGGCGAACTAGAAAGGGGGTTTATAAGTAGTGATGTGCTCAAGTATAGAGAAATTCGGAAAAGATGGCCTAGTTTTTTAACACTAAAATTGCCGAGCAGTTGAATTGACTTTTTGAAGTTTCTCTACAGAAATTCCAAGAGTACATCTGTTGATACTTTAATTGATTTACAAGTCAGTTTGCCTAGTGCTAAATCAATTTCTTTAGTAATTTCTCAGAGAAACAATTCTTATCTTTTTAATAATTGCAAAACGAAGATATCGGGTATGGGTCACTTTGGCGTGTCTGGTAGTTTTAGTGTTAAAAAAAATTATTATATTGTGAGTGTCGTTGGACATTGGAAAATATGGGATCTAATGTTTCTATTTTGTAGACTTCAGATTTTGCTTTAATACGCATTGCATGTAAAAAAGTAATTTCACAGATAGGTGTATAATATTTAATATCTCACGCTTTATTTACTGTAATAAAATACAATGAAACGAAATTCTTAATGAGAGGAACCAATTTCTGTTTAATTATTCTATTCATTAATTTATGTGGAAATTGAAAATTTTCATAAATATTCGTGATGTAGTCATTTGAATTCGAAATTTCACTGTCTGTAATTATTTCGAATATTACGATAACATTCCCGTGTCTTTCATAAAATGATACGAAGTTTTAATTTGCTTGCGATGCAATTGGAAAGGAAATTCCTTTGGTAGACGAAACAGGATGAAAGAGACAAACTAGTATTCATGTTTCCTTCATTTTCTATTAAAGCATTTGTTGCAATACGTAAATGAACAAATACAGACTATTGAAAGTTTGTTGATCTATGTTTTTCAATGGGAGCACATGAACCAACTTACACACATACACACATAGGTAGATGCGTGGGTCGCAACTGCGTTTTGAATTGGGAACTGATATTGACGGAGTTGAAAAAAGGACGAGAAGTGAAATAGCGATCACGCTACGAATTCCCGTCGCTCGCGGGAATCTTTTGTGACCTGAAATTACAAACTGGAATTAATTAATAGTCAATACCGTCAAGATCCATTGACCGGATTTAGACTGTGGGGAAATTCTATTTCTCTTTAATCATGTTCTCCATTTTTTTCTATCATGCAACTGTTGTTTTCGCTTGTTAAAGACGTTTACATTGAGAGAAAAACGAATTTTGAGAAAAAATTAAAAGCCTTTAGCACCACATATATTTCGTTTAATGATACGCTACATTTATTAAAATTTTCCATTACGGCAAAAAAATTAGTGAACATTTAAAGAAAAGAAGTTTATTTGTGGTCGTAAGAATAATTTCCTTATCTACAATTCAAACGGAACTTCGCTGAATTCAAGCAGACTGAATTAATATTCATGGAACTGGGGTTTGGAAATAATAATGGATGTAGATCTCGAATAATAAATACATTTCATTCGTAGATCATGAAAGAATGTTTGAAATTTTATAGAGTTGTCAAATGAAGATGAATGTGTCGCTAGACACGATAAGTAATGAATACAGTGCAAGCTCATGAAATTTCAGTACCCCTTCATTTTTCACCTAATATATTTTTCGTTTCATCTTTCTTCCTTCGGATTGATAATTTCCATCTTACATTCAATTTCGTGACTCTTATATATCTCCATTCATTAATTCTCCATTTGAGACCTCCTTCTCCATATGTATTTCTTCTAAATAATATCTTCTTATTTAATAATCGATACGTTAATAAATCAATTAAAAATTAATAAAGACTTTCTGATCACATTTTTACAATTTCTTCTCAACATTCTACTTAACAAAATTTCCATTTTAAGCAATCAATACATCAATACACTCAAATAAAAATTTCTTCCGCCAGATATAAAATGTATGATATACACATATAGTTCATATAAAAAAAGTAACGCTGCAACGAACAAACATTAGTAAAACTCCAGCGGTGAATCTCTTCTTAATTTAACCCTCAAGTGCTGGAGTCGGTCGCCCAGACCGCTGTCAAATTACAAATCAACAGTGTAACATAAACTATCCATAATTTCAATGTTCATACATTATAGCGAAATTGGAAGCTACGTAAAGTTTAAACATTGTGAATCGTACACGAAAGAGAATACAGAAAAAAATTTCTAGTGGTCTGACAGACCCAATATCATTTAATGGTTAATTCTATCGTATTCTATCTCGCGAAACCATATTCATTTTGAACTTCCACTTTTTCCAGGCATTTCGTCTCTGAGTCGCGCGGTTCCATTCTTCCGTTTCGCGTCAATTCCATTCTCTTTCCACTTTGACTCCTCGCGTTTAATCGGGGCGCAACACGCGGACAAATTTCGGCTCGTTAGGCGGCAGGATTAACTGCGGGAACGACGTCGCAGTCGCTGTTGCAGCCGCCACACACTCATAATGGATGGGATATTCTTCGGCTGGCCGACGAGCGACGGCCCCAATTTAACAGGTGCGTTTATCTGCACGCGTGCCACGCGTGACTCGTGACAAGGGCCGCGCCCTTCCCGCCCCCTCCGCGCCTCGTTTCCAACTCGCCGTGACCCGGTTTGTTTCACGCGGAATCGCGACTTGAATTTTCGGCGACAACGATAGAATTGTGCTCACGAGCATTATTTCCGAGGCCAGTCCGCTGGAAAATTCGCGAGGAGATAGGGGGCGTTTGTTGGTCCGAATAAAGGCCTGCTGTAATTTTGCAACGACGGCGCTGATAAACCGACCATTTTGCGAAGCTCCCTTGATGCATCTACGTACGGGTAAGTTTTTGTAGTTAAACTAGCGGATGGAGTTTAATAAACGTGGATAATAATGGCACAGGATGGTAATATTTAATATAATAAAATGTCTATTCACGTGATGTTCAGTTTTATTCCAAATCATGTTATCCGGAAAAAGATGAATGAAGAATATGTCTCGTCTAATGAAGAATTGTTTTTTTCGGAAGCAGTAATACGTGAACCTCTAACGCAAGTATTTTAAATAAGAAATAAATTTTTTTAATCAAATTGATTACTTTGAATAAATTCTGTTTGAAAGCAAGGAGGTCTATATATTTTTGTTATTACTCTAAGGAAACGAGCATTTAATTTCATTTTATTTGCTTCTGAAAAATGAATTTTATTTTGGAAATCTTCGTCTTAATTCTATTGAAATCATGCAACATTTTCTTTTTATTGTTATGTTTATCTTTAATTAAAACTGCCATGCTCATAACTAACAAGCAGACGTGACTTATTTCAGTCACAGCTTAGAGTCAGTGAAGGATATTATATATTGGTTGGAAGATCGAACTTGCATAACAGGAAAGATAATTATGTACACATGCAGAATTTAATCATGAAACATGCTCACAGTAGAATCGGAGCGCTTATGGCAAGCCTCTCTAGCACTGTTCCACTCCGATGGGATCAAGCTCCAGGACCTACATTCCACTTGCATACTTAACTATTTATGTATTATTAAAGTTTCTAGTTAATACAGAACACAATTGGGTACAAATTTAGCAAACAAACTGGTTCACATCTAGGCTGCTATACTTGGTGATTGGATAATGTCTTCGAACTTCGAACAACGCTGCCAGCAATATTGCTTGGTAATCTTGTACAAACAGAAAGCAATTTAAACAAATAGTCGTTTATGTATTTAAATATTAAATAATATTTTCATTTAATAATGTACAAATCACCTTTTCGAAACATTAAATTAAAATCACAATCAAACACATATAAATGAAAAGTTACTTAAACGTCATAACCAAAATAACTCCGGAAGCTTCCCAATACAAACAGTCTACCGTGATTTTCGAATTCTCTTCACAACAGAAAACAACGCTGCATTATTTTCGCCCTGCAAAATGCTACACAGCTGAAAATATTCATACGCGAATTCAGTTCGCGATCGCTTACGGCACAAACAAAAATTCCTGTACATTACAGCTCGAGCAATATTTGCCTCCAATATTTGCCGTTCATTTTTGTTTCCGCTAGGAAAATAAGTCGGTAACGGGTCTGTGTCCGTAAATCGATGAAACTCGAGCAAGTATGCCGAAGCGTTCGTAAAATCATGGGTAAATACAAGGGCCGGCAGTCGATGGTAACCAAGTCGGAATAAATGGGGCAAGTTAACGTCGAAAGAAACGAAGTTCCTGAGTCCCGCCAGCCCGAAAGTTTAATCGGCGAAATCTTAATTAGAGGCTGCATTTATTAGGGCGGAACTCGAAGCGGCGCACGCGCAACCTCTTCCAGCATTTTTCCATCGGCCCCACGGTGTAAAGGAAATACAAAACGGGTTGTTTTGTTCGGGAGCGAAACAGATAGCCGGCTCCCCCTGTGTGTAGATAACGAGGTTGGCAATTATTAGCAAAAGGCGGAGCTTTAAATCGTATAAAAAAAAGGGGGCGAGCTCGGGACCCGGTCACCGAAAGCCGGATCCCGGGGTTACAATTTTTTTTAACCGGTGCCGTTTTAGGGACGTCGCGTCCGATGTTACGGTGAACTGCGAGGAAGAAAGGGCTGGATCGAGCGCAATAATTTTCAAACTTTTTATAGCCTAACAAAATCCTACTTTATTTTTGTTCCGGGTTTTATTTTAATCGGTTACGCTCCAAATAATTTTGCGACGCGAGCGAGCTGGAAATTCGCGACGCTTTTGTTGTGTAAAATGTAAATTTAGAAATGATCATTATTAATTTTTTACGTATTTATTGTTCTCAATCATTTATTTATTAGTTCGTCACGACTGATATAGGATTCGTGTTTTATAGTTGCTAATGTTATTTTCGTGTTTTCTGATAGATATGTGTAGGATTCCTGTCAAAATCGGTTTGCATCAAAATTTATAACTTGGAGTATTATATAACGTGTTCGTATCTATTTATAAAGTAAACATACGTTTCTGAACTCTCGAAATATTCTCCATTACTTTTGGTGATCTATTCTGGACTCATCTTAGAGATAAATATAGAGATTCTCTAATAGTGGAGAAGTATTTAAATTAAAAATGAATATTAATTGAAATTAATTTCTGTACTTCAGCATTGCTCTTATTTTAGTATATACATATCCAATTAATTGACACACATGATTCACATTCACTTAACTCCAATTTTTAAAAATAAAATCAAAGAAATTTTATCAGATATAAAGTTTGTGTATCTAGTGACAAGATATTCAGTAAGACACAAATTCACTAAAATAATAAACGTTATATTTTTATTTAGAAAAAATTTCGTTAATATAAAATGATCTTTCAAATACAATACGTACGTTAATTTCGAGTTAGATGGTCTAATCTCATTTAGACTGTTATATACCTATATTTTCAATTGTTTTCAATAGTATACTGAGTTTTACACAGAAACCTACTTAACCATGTTTCTTACATGTATTTGCTTTCATAAATATATTTCTTTTTGTTAGGTATTAACGAACATTTTTAATGTAATGGTACGTTTTAAAAAAAGTGTATCATCTCTTCCCGACTTGCCCTAACATGTTAAGATTCTCACTTTGCATAAGTGATAGATAACAAATAAACACGCGATCAGTGTTTCACTAACCAGTTCACTCCGTTTGACGAGTGCACACTTCATTTTCTCATTTTATTGCGCGTAAAACGAAAGTTCTTTTAAACTAAATTCCACAGTTAACAGGTTAATTATTGTGACTGAATGAAGACGAACACCAACCGCAATTGAACTGTGATCATTGTGAGAATTCGTGTCTGTCCCTCGGCGAGCACGTCGCGTGCATGAAACTCGTGTCGACATCGGAAAAGACATTTAGAACTCGATTAATCGGCCACGGTGGGTCACGTTCGCAGGGAAGTATTGTTAATTCGCATTCGGGGTATGTCAGCAGCGAACGAAACTTCAGCGAATCTGGGGCCGTCCGATTCGTTGAGAACGTCAAGTCCTATATAGGTACCTAACCGCGAACTTGTTTCGCAGCACGTGGCGAGCGTCTATTTCGGCCGACTATTTTCGACGGGTTTTGAGTGGTGCGCGGGGTTCAACGTGCATCGCGTGGAAATCAGCCAAGTTATTTTTGTTTGCGCAATGTGCCACTGTAACAAGTTACACATTGTTGCCCGGATACCGTTGCCTTCATTGTGGCAACGGGTAATTGTTATCAACGGATTTCGGATCTTTATGCATTCATCGGAAATTTGAAAGTGCAAAGATTGACTGAATGCACGGAATTCGGGGAAATGTATAAAATATTTCGAAACGTAGTGTTTTTTATAATGTTCATTGGGAAAATTTATTTTAATGACCTATTCCTAGTGTCTTCATTTTGCAATTAGGAAAAAGATAACAGATGGTTCTCTTAGAAATTATTAAAGAAATTGATTTAGCAATAAGCAAACTGAATTGTAAATCAAGTGAAGTCTCGATAGATACACTCTTAGAGTTTCTATAAAGAAATTTCAAAAAGTCAATTTAACTGTTCGGTAGTTTTAGTGTTAAATGTAATTATGTTTTAATACTTGAATTTTAATGAAGATCCGTGGACCAGTTATCAATTAACATGGCGTACCAGCGTCAATTTAATAATGGATACCGTTACTGTACATTGTATTATAGAGGAATGCTTGATCGTAACGAAAATTTATTGTATTAGTGTTTAATATTTTCACAGGTAATAAAAGCAATTCTATGTGAATGAATATAATGAAAATTGTAGTACAAGTCAATGTAATGAGGTGATGTAATGATCGAATGTTTATTTTAATTGCTTAAGCCATGGAAACCTTAAATTGCAAAATCATGTATTAACTAACAAATCGAAAATCTCAGTTATTTTTTAGCAGTGTTATATCAAATTTTGCAGGAATACTATCGTGTGAAAGTATATCGAACGCTGCGTGTATTCTAATACGAAAAAAGCTTTTATCTTGCAGTCTGAATGGAAGCTTTCGGTCGAAATGAGAGCGACAATTCATTTCTTACAACCCGACGCGTTTCACGAAGAGACACCGCTTGCACACGAAAAAGCACTTGAAAGCATCCCACTCCGACTTTCTTATCCTCTTCGATGGCACTAGTTGGCCCCTTAATTGCCACTTACTTAATCCTTGTCTGCTCGGTAAAGTGCAAAGAATAAATATTCACAACGTACGAAATTATTCGATGCGTGTGAATTTTACAAAAACAGCTGCCGCCCTCGCGTCGCGCGAACGTAAAAATTATTTTTCCAATGAATTTTCCATTACAATAGCTTGAAATGTAAAATAATTTTTTTTTCAAGTTTCGTTTTACGTTTTTTCATCGAAACGCTGATAGAATTGCGGCTGTTCTAAAAATATTTCCGATAATTTCACTGGAGCATTTAACATTTTAAATAAAATATTATGTAAAAGGTCAATAGAAAAAGTGCGGCTAGTCTAATACAGTTTATTGGACGATTCATTACGTCAGTGACACGAACCTCTCGGCGGTGACACACTTTCAACGCGATACCGCGTCTTTTGAATAGGCATGATAAATATAGTAACGGATAAATCAATCTTCTGCACTATTAACGCGAATTTGTTCCGTCGTTACTTTTATATTTTATTTGTTCTTACACCCGATGCTTCGGTATGCTAACACATCTACGCAATCACGCCGTTCGAACGTGTAATTATTAAATCACACAACCTTTGTAATCGCGTTTGTACTCGATTGACCGAATCAATTGCATAATTCATTCCACGCTCTGTGTATTCATTATTGTTCGTATTTGGTTCAAACAAATTGTCATCGGGCGCAGAATTAGTATCTCGTTTGTACGACGAGTTCTTTGCGTTTTAGGTTACACACCTCGATCGAATTTTCATTATAAACGTGTCGAATTCAATTATTAACGAACGTGATTAAATAAAACTGTGCATTCACATCGGCGATGAGTTTATCTCTTTAGGGAAGTTATATAAATTATTAATTGTTAAATTAATGAAATTTAGTAATTGTTAAGATAAGTCGGGAAAGCTAACGCCGACGATCTAATCTAACGTCTAATAGGTATATTAACACTAGAATTACCGTACCAGTCAAAATAGCTGTTTTCAGTTTCCTTTGCTTGAGCCCAAATATGTAATACTCAATTGAATTTCTAAAACTAGAAAACTATATAAGCAACTGTTTATTATCTATGTTTCAAGAATAAGCTAAAAAAGATGTTTCAATACAAATGATACGATCCTATCGACGCCTCAGTTACAGAGAAATGGCTGCTGTTGTTCTTGATTCTCGTTCATTTAGTTATGTTCCCACTCATGTCTAATATTGTATGGAAAATATTATCGAAGAAGATTAAACCATAAGTGAATAAGGAACCAGGAAGGAAAACACAAATGGTAGTTCTGAAAAGAAATATACGAGCACACTTTCAGTATCGTTCAAGGAACGAAAGATATTATTTCTGCCGGTTATAAAAATAGCGGTAACGATTTCAAACGTTGAAGAGGAGAGAAAAAAAAGTATGATCTATCAAGTCTTTGCTGGATGGTACCGTTCGCGTAAGATAAAATAATATTTCGTTCCGGATCTCACCGGAAAGATTTCTGGAGTGGCTTAAGTGCATTTGAAATCCCTTTGCTGGCAGCTTATCGATCGACGAGCCTCAATACGTAGCAAAGTGTCGCCCTCGGCGAATAGCGATCCCGGCGTTCAAAGTTGCTCGCTTCTGCTGCACTCGCGTCATAAAGTTCATCAAAAATGGCCTTCTCAAGGGGGCCATTATGCTTGTCCTGATTCTACCGGTAACATTCTGTTTCCTTTTCGTTTTCCCTCACCTCATAGAACTATAGAAACGTAGATGTTTAGCTTATTGATCAATACGAATGAATGAACATTTGAAATCCGTGATGATATTTCTGCGAGATGTAGCTTTGAATCAAAAATCGTTGACACAATAGAAGCGTCTTATCTTAAAGGTTTGAATGCATTTAAGAGAAAGTCAAAATTTGATTACAGTATATTTGCAATTTGTTAAATGTATATATATTTATAGAAATGTTATAGATAATGGAATATATGTTACAATAAAATCATTTACATACTTTAAGAATTAACGAATTGTTATTTAATAGTTATTAATTTGTATATTTGCATTTTATTTGTATTGTTACACGAGTAATATAAAGTATCTTCTGGGTGTGAGGAAATTATAATGAAATTATTAATCGAAATGAATGATCAAGTAGCTCGATAAAAATCCACGAACGCGCTCGAGTTTTTTTTCGAATGTTTGTTAAAGTTGTTGATTTTTTTCACGGCGAAGGAGAGTACTCGCTTCTTTGCCCTTTGAACCCCATTAAAACACTTGACCTGTTTATCAGCCTGGTATTCACGGTACGACACGAATATTTACATAATGTTCCACGGTACTGCATATTTTTAAAAAACTTAATTTCTTGCAGTTCTTTTTTGGCTCCTGCAAACGTAACACTTGTTTCTCGGTAATAAATTAAACCTTGCGTCGATGTTCCACCGGGTTTCCCTGCGTTAATGATGTTCAATGAACGTCTTACATTGTTGATACATTTTTCTAGCCCACGGCCGTGCGTTGGATTGTATTTAATTAATTAAAAGAGGCACACTTTATGTGATCCGCCATTGCGTACAGAAAATTCAATTCAAATGAAATCTAGTTGATGACTGACTACTTGTCATACGATGAAAAGCTCCATCAGAACGAGCTGCCCTCTTAATCGGAGAATATTTGCGAAAAACTCATGACGTTTTGTAAACTCGATAATACGCTGGATCGCCGGTCGTCACGATTGATGCCGACGTATTATCAAACTCATTTTTGTTTCAATTTTCCTGTAAGAAGCGAGACATCACGGTGATGATCGTTTTAGGTAAATGGCGCCACGTGAAAATTAGAATGTCCGCGAATATTTATATTTTAATGATGATATCAATCAAGTATTTGTAAACTTCACTTACATGTACGAAGTGAAAGAAAATTGAAAACAATGAAAATTTTGTAACAATTGAAATAATTATATTCTCATAGAAATATGTTCAGTTGTTTTACCAGGAAAACATTTACGTCGAAGCAACGAATAAAGCAATCACCCTCGATTAAAGTAGTGACACATACTGTATTTGTTATAGTCGTCTTCATAATGGACATTGAAAAAATGGATGTATTTATAGAACTGCAGTATGGAGTTAAGAACTGGAATCGACAGAAGTACCTAATCCACTTTCTTTGTATCGCGAACTACATATATTTCTCATTTCATCTCCTCTATTGGCAAAGAAGATTTAAATATTCTTTTTCATCTTTCATCATTAACGTCTAAATCCTTCTTATTCCTTTATCGACAAACAGACAATGATCTGAATCTACGTTATACAAATTTCCTGGTTACGTACGTACTATACAGACTATCTTTGTTTTTAAAAATAAAATATTAATAATAATGACAATAATAATAATAAAACGCTAATAATATTTTATAATATTAAATAAATATTAACCCAGCCAGATCTAACCCACATGACATGACTAAGTAGCGCGACCTTCCTAAGAAAGATAGTCCGTTTAACACATTGTTGACCGGTCACGAGTTAACTCGTGTTTGCATTTCATTAGCTATTTCGATCTTTGAAACGCAAAGCAATATAGACTATTACAAAAGCAAAATATTAAACCTTTGCACTCGATTGGTTTTGAATGTTGTTAGATGTAAACTCGAATTCAGTTTCACGGAAAAGGAATTACGGTAATTTACAGCGGTCGAATTCAACGTTTTATATTTATTTTATTTATTATTATAATAAGATTTAATTTTTATAATCTTTTTTACAAATAAAGTATAACGAATTTGTATTTTCATATAAAAATTGATTAAAAGTTATATAAAAGATATGTCCAAAGTTTCATTTCAATTCATTATGTAGAAATAAAGTATATTGAAGTTTATTTAAATTATTTCACTTTCATATTTAATCGTGGAACAATAACCGCTGATATGGGATAACTTCCGTGTAAAATTGTCGGTCAAGAATGTGTTAATAAGTAAGTACCATTCGTTCATCAGTGTACTCAGTGGTGAACTGAAACGACTATCCATCGTTTTCTAATAGTGCTGTAAGCGAATCGCGCAAAGACACGTACGAGGTTTAGCTTAGTCGGATAATGCAGAAATGCGACGCGGCGTGTCGCGAGCACGGGAACGTGCTTATGCGCGCCGCTTAGGAACTCGCGTTCTCGGAAACACGCGTATGCACGCTCCGCTCCCTTCGCTTCGTATGTCGTCAAGGAGATATTCAGCATGGAAATTTCTCATGTAATATCGGAGTCTCTGTGAGCCTCGGCTAATCCTTCTCCTGCGAATTAACCCCCATTCCGCCTCTCCCTCACCATCTCGACCGATAGAAATTGTTGGTAAATTCATCCCTTCGGGTTTGTAACGAAACATTATTAACCCTTTAACCGCGTGCTTGTGGCATTCATCGTGCCATCATACGTAGTACAACGTTTCAAAGAAAGAAACGTGTACAGATGTAAGTATTTTAACTAATGTCGATCGATTTCCAGGATTGTTCTGAAGGAAATTACTGTGAGAGATTTTGTTACTTAGAATCAATGTTGGGCATTGTTCGAATGAAAGTTCATTTGAATAATGAGTAAGTAATTATTATTCGTCATTCGGTTATTTGTTATTTACGTGGGGAACCATTTTTCGTTTTTTTAAAAATTCTTTTTGTTATTTTGTAATGTATGTAAATATGTTTGCATTTTTGTTATTTTCATTTGCGAATTCGGTTGATAGCAAGGCAAAATCAGTTACGTTGCTTATGTCATTGTGTGCAGTGAATAGATGTTACTCGAAATAATCAATAAGAAATTAATAAATTATATTTATTTATTACTTTTTAATCAAGAGTATATTCGTTATTCGAAAATGACAGTCAGATTGAATTTATTTGTTACTTTGAATAACTTTTGCCTAACACTGCTTGGAATATAGATAATATTTTGTTATAATTGCAGGAATAAATTATTTAAGTAGTTTATATCCATCAAGGTATATGGCAAATTTTCTGATTATTCACTTGCTTCAACGCTTTTATCGACATTTTATTTTAAACGGTCTTGTTGCTATTTACGTGCATGGGAGTAATTCGTTCGAGCGGAAAAACGAACTGAAAATGAAAGTTATTGAATTAAAAATTACTAGACTGTGAATGTTTACACAGTCCAGTAATTTTATATTAAATGTAATAAAATCAAGATTTTAACACATTGGCTGCCATCATTGTGTGAAAAATATTAACCTTGAAGGCCGACTCACTTTTTCTATTTATTGGAATAATTTGACTGCAGGAACACATTTTTTAACATATTTTGCCTAAATTATACATTTTGCGTATTTTTTACAATTTTATCGTCATTCATATTGTAGTGTTGAAGTTCCTCATGAAAATATTTTAACAATTTGATATGCAGGGCCCTGTAATTCATATGTGAATAACATGGCAAGCAATGTGTTAATCAAATTTAGAACTACATGTTGTCAGGAATGTTCGATAAACGTGGTGAGTGTTGGGAATGTTCGAGATGCATAGGAACTCCATTCCGAAACGCAATTCGCCCTCTATCTTTTGTTATTCCGCACGCATCCTGATTTCCTCTGGCGTTTTAGTTAGTCCTCGATCGTACCCTGACTCCTGCTATGACATATTTAGTTGGATAAATACAGAAACATATAAAGTAACTGCTTCTAGGTAAACAGTTCTACAAAATTCGATCCACTTACCTAACAACAAAAGACCGCCATTCAATGCACCAGTAATGACATTTAATGGCAGTCAAAATATGTGTAGCATAGCTTCAGAAGTATTCGAAGCCACTTGTAGAAGCCAAAATTTATCGTCATGTCTACACAAATGACACCATTCACGTAACTTTTTAAGATTTCCCACTCTTAAGAGATCAAAGAGCAGCGGCACTTCACGCGTACAAGTCGATTCCATAACATGTTTCTTCATTATAGACTAGAACCTCGATAATGAATTGGCAAGTTCTCAAGTTGAGAGCAGAGCTCGGTCGAGACAAAGATGATTCTGTTAATCCCGTGTACGGCTTTCGTCGTTTGTATTCGCTCTGATGCATCGCAGAACACTGTGCTCGACATTGCTGCAAAAAGAGGGTTCACTTCGAATTTCGCACGCCTGTGTACCCGCCGCGATCGTAATTCACACGCTATCGCTTCGTTTCATATGCGCGAAGAATTCTTTCTCGCATTCCATACGTTACAAGGCGTATTGGACTTTAATTGATCGCGATACATTGCGCTGATTACGATTCGATTATTCCGCGGGAATTCAGCGATGTTCCGGTTGAATTGCCGGCTTCGGTGTTTACATCTGTTAGTATATTTCAATATGGAACGAGGGTCATTGGGTAATCCGACCACTGTTCGGTTTTCCTGCAATTCCTTTTATGATCTATTGTACTAAAAAATATTGTAATATTATTCGTAGTGATTGTAATATGTTCTCTCATGTTGATGAAGAAAAATTGACAATGTCCTTTATAGTCTAACGTATTTATTCCGCAATTAGTGTAATATAATGAAATCAAAAAATTTGAAAATATAAAGATTTTTAGTGTTAACGATTTAAAGAAATTCATAATGTTATTTTGTTGTTTCTTTCTAAAGTGAAATATTCTTAATAATCTTTTCACTAGTTACTTCTATAACAAAATAGTATTTTTAATATTTCTTATAATAAATAAAACATTTTTGTAAATGGTCACTTCATTTTTGACTGTATTTATTGATATTAAACAAACCTAGTTATTCTTAAGCACGCGTTAATTAGAAAGTTCATGTATTTAATTTAATTATATAAATATTTTATTATCTGAAAAAACCGCGTAAGACAATTGTTTATGACGGAACGTGCATTATAGGGAAAGAAAAAGTATTACTTTCATCCCATCAGATTTTGTGCTTGGAGCAGTAAAGGGTTCTTCTCACGAAGCGTTTCATCGCATCGATAATTTAGGCTGTCGGTATCCGGCATAAGCTTTGGAGATTAGGGAATTACCCTCGCTCCGGCATCGTTGATTCTCCTTTCTGACCTCCATTTCGACCCCTATGTTACGTATCCACATGAGAATAAGACTCTTTTATTCGGAACAGTTTCCGTGGCAGAATATTTTCTACTAGAGGGAATACATAATATGAATGCTTCCTACAAACGGAATACGATGTACAAAGAATAACAAAAGCTCGGTAAGGAGTTCCACCTGTGTATACATTGAATAAACCTGTACGCAACCCACTTGACCCGATATCTGTTTCATATTTCATTTTATATCAAAACAAATAACAAATTACCTAATGAATTACCAAGAGACATTTTTACGCAAATTACCATTTTCATGGACTATCTTATAAAAACGAGCATACGAAAATAATTTAATTCACCGACTAAAAGTATCTTCAAAGTTAAACTACAGAATATCTTTAAAAAATTATTTATCGTACCTTACATATTCAAAAGCAGCACTGAAAATCTTTTTCTTTTTTTTTATTTGACTTTATTTTAAGGTGGTCACATTAACAGTAACGTCATTAGTGACCATCGACGTTTGGATATATTACTTATTACTCAATAATACTTATAACATAATTAGGTATTGTATAATAATATACTAGTTCTATGGATAATAATATAAGATTTATGGAATACACGTATCTTAATTATAATGAATTTGGAAGGTTAGTTTGTCTGAAAAACTTAAGTACATTATGAATACTGTTGGGATCATTTAGATTCGTCTTCATATCAGATTTAATGTTACAGACCGAAAATCTTGTTTAACTCGTCACAATTATAGCATCATTAAAAAGCAACAGAAGCGAATAGTTATGTACACAAATAAATTCTCCAAAAACTAGCTCAGTTCTAATTCACTTTCTTTATCCTTTTAACAAAGCACTATTTCACGATAAAAGCAGAAAATAATTATGAAATAGTTTGTTACATTGAAATATGAAATATTTCGCAAAACAGATTCAACAGAATGAATTTTACCCCATTCGCAACAAATGTTTACGCACGCCATCCTCAGGGGGTCAATCATATCGTCGAGTCCTCTCGTATACAGAAGATGCTATTAGCATCTGAATTGTAGCAGATATTATATTGGCACCAAAAACATTCGAGACAATGACCACAACTGTCAGCTGTATGGAAGATGTTAACAAGAACAAGACATAAGTGTATTGCTGGGAATCAGGATCGCACAGTTAGCGCCGTGAACCAGAATCGTACGCTTAACGCCGCGAACCTCGTTTCGGGATTACCAGCAATTCCTTGCCGTTAACCAACAGCAACGCCGACTGTCAGCGGTAATGCCGTCGCGGACAGATCGTTTGAGCCTCCATAGTGGAAAATTACATATTACCGTCGGACCGCAATAAGCAATTTGCCCAGTGGAACGCGTATTTCCAACGTACTTTGCCCTCGCAGCCGACCACCACCGCAATCCACTTAGAGGTATGCACAAAGCGGTAACGAACAGGGGGCCCGGTGATATTTTGCAGCATTACCGATGCCCCGTTTGCTAAAGAATCGGTCTTACGTGGATTGCCGCGTTATCTTGACGAGTGACGCGTTATTGATCAATTCGAGCTATCATGTTAGTAGCTTTCCTTGACGTAGCTTGTCAGCACGTTGGAATATTCTTTGAAAAGTAGGGTAATTCCGGGAGAAGTGACATCTTGATGTTGAATTCAATGAAATATGCGAGTGATAAAGTAATATAAAAATATTCGCTTGAGTACTTTTAGGCGTGAAACTGTAAAATTTATAAAAATTCGTATCGGTAGTTGGGTATCTCCTTCTCAGCGGTTAGATAAATCATGTGGAAGTTAACTGAATTGGCTGTTTCTCTCATGAACTCGCGGTAGCAATTAAATAAACTTATTAAATTAAATTTAACTTCTTGTACAAATAATTGATAGTTATTATTGAAGTTGATGTATTTTTTTTCTAATTTTAACTCTTGTTGATTCTTTTGCAAGAAAGTAATTAGAGTTTGTTTAGAAATTTCTTTAGAAATTAAGTCTGGTGTTCTAATTTTTTTAGTCTTCATTTGAATGCGGTTCAAAGAAAATATAGTCATTTCTCGCGGAATTATCCTATATATTCAAGTTTATTATGCAAATGAAAGGAATTAGCTGATTTAGAGGCAACAAGTGGTGTTTTTACTTCTAGATAAACTATTAGTGAATGCCCTAAAAGCTTAGTATTATACATTTTTTAAATTAATTGTACATTTCTAGATCCTCGGTTTTTAAATTGGAAGCTATTGATGTGCTATAAACTGAAACGTGCACAGTATGTACGACGATTTCAACGAGTAATGGCACTTTTAATATTTATACGTATAAAATATATTATTATTTTACCTATGAACATTCTTATATTCATTTTTATCTATATGATTGTTACTTTAATTTAATCATTTAAACCATCTCATGTGATTTTCAGATTCCTTAAGCAGATTTTTGACGTTTAAAAACACGAAGTCTTATTTCATTGTTACCTAAGTTATGAGTTTACTGTTTGTACAAATTCTAAATAAAATTGAAAACGTGCAGATATAATCCAACTACAGAATTACCTAATTACCTAACAATTCCTTTATCTGTATTTCAATGATGTATGGAAAATAACATACAAATTTTGTGAAATGCTACATACGATATGCGCAATCTTCGTTAATATTTAAATTTACTTCTTTTAAACATAACTTTCGTGTTTTTTTTTAAGAAACATTCAAATTCACGTTGTTATATGTCTAACTGGCATAATGAGAAGTTCAGAGAAATCTGAAGCAGCTAAAAACGGATAGCAAACGGGGTAGCAAACCGCACGGAATTAAAGTAACACATTATAAGATGAGGCTCGAGTAAACCAAGAGAGCCTCGACAGAGAAACTCAACTCGATTTGAGGGTAAACCCATTTCCTCGACCAGGAAACGGCAAATATAAAATCACGCCACGCTACAATTCCCCCATTAGTGCCGACAACGAGCAAACACACTCGGTGCAACGCAATAGAGCATCGTGGCACGGTATTACACTGAAAAAGGTATACGTCTGCGGAAAAATTCCCTTCGCTATATTTTTAATAGAATTCTCGCAAATGCCGGTAGTAAAAATTTATTTTTTAAAGCTTTCAATGTAATATTTGAATTACCTAAATAAACAACTTGTTTCATATACGCAGTAGCACGTCTATCTAAATGTAACAATAATACTGAAATAATTAATTGGTTACACGAAAATGTTCAGTACAGTTTGCGTATATTAGACAATAATAACAACAGTTCTCAAGTAAAATTATTTCTTAAGATTCTTATTTTTCATTTCATGTATATTCTCTATTAAATATTCTTTTCGTTTTAATGAAAAAACACATTGAAATTAAGAGCACTGTCACATAATGAAACGTATTTAACTATTTATTATTATTAGACTGCGGATTTTTATGCATTTACAGAAAATTTGAAGTTGCAAAATATCCAAAATATAGTACCTTTTGTAATATTTGATAAGAAAAAACATTTCCTGTAATTCTATTCTTCTAATTGTACACTTAAAAATTTGAATTCGCATTTGCACTAGTCCATTCTACACTCAATCATCTTTGTTCCATTGAAATTCTAAAAGATTCAAAAAACTAAAAAAGAAAATTTATATTATATCTTTTTCACAGTTATTCACGAAACAATTTTCATTCCCGGCAACAAATGCACTCTGTTACCTGTCTTCTGTATATTTTTCTATTGCTCGAATCCGCATCTCTTCCCAACGCAATTTTTCATCGTTGTGAAAATAGAACGCAACAAGAAATAATGATTTACGTCGCTCAGGATGTTACGGCGCCTCCAATGCATCTCGCTGCTCTGTTCTAGCCCTTTGTTTTCTCAGCTAAGTCCACGGAGACGTGTTTTCGGGTCGCGAATTCTTCGCGCATTCCTTTCTAAAATCAGTCCTGGATACGGACTCGATGTCCATACGTCGGGTTCCAACAGTGAACAATTTAAAACGGTCCAGGCATGTCGGTAAACCGTCCGGTTCGACGTCTCACAGCACATTTTCTCTCCCACTGCTAAGGTAGTTCTCGTGTCGCTAACAGCATCAACCGTGTTATGCGAAACAGATAGGTACAGCAGCTTTCGTCTGAACCAAAGGTAATTGCATTTTCGTGTAATCGCACGATATATCATGCATTTTCAGTCAGAACGGTTGTCGGCGCGCTATTTCCGTTCGGCAGAGACACTGTTTCGAGTATTTTTAACATCGGACTTTCGATTACGGTTGCAGGATTGCTTCTTCGCTTGGGATTTGTTCGTACTAGATGTACGGATGAGTATACTACGTGTACTATTTTAGTAACAACTAATTGGTTAGTAGAGATTGAAAACATAACATGTGATCATAATGGTCTTTAAATTGTTTTCATTATTATCAAACGACAGTTTTAATAAGAATTGAAATCTTAATCGATTGTAAACTGTATTTTTTGAGGATTATGATAAATTATTTTATCATATGTTTTATAAATCTGAATTTATAATATTAATTACTGAAATAGAAGTTACTGGTGTGCAAAACAAATGAGATGGTAGTAATCTTTAAATCATTTTTTTTCATGAGAATGGAAACATTAATTGGCTGCAAACTATATTCTTATATTTTCAGGATTGTAATGATCTATTGTGTGATATACTTCATAAATTAAAATCTATGATATTACTGAAATAGGAGAGTGATACAATTTTCATTATGATTTCCCTCTTGCGTCTTATAGATTCATGTAAAATACACATGAATAGAAATCGCGGTTTAATTATACCTGCTCCGTGTATTTAATTACTCGTGTGGCTGCATGTATTGTAATGCAATGAAATTAAAATGCATACTCACGCTGCTACCTTGGAAGGAATATTCAGCAATTGTTGGCATTAAGTATCATTGGGGCCACCTTGAGTATTACAAAACCATTCTGCGTTCTCAACCGAAAAAGAAATTCGTGCTGTAGTTCTTAGTTCTTCAAATAAATTGAAAACATTCAAAGAAATGAATTCGTAACACATGCTCCACTCACTTTGAAGATTGTTTAAACGTATTTAAAATGTTACAATGCCTCAAAGCTACATGTCACATTATTAGAAAGAATCAATAGAATTATTTTCTTCCAGAAACATTTCTATAAAGTCTACTGTCCTAAAAAATCTAGATTCTATCAATACATTATGTCATTACACCAAATTGTTACGAGGAAAAAACTAGATCTCAGTTAATATAACATTCCAGATGGATCTAGTTTTTATTAATGTATTGATAAAATCTGGACTTTCTAGAACAGTAGATTTTATAGAAATGTTTCTGGAAGAAAATGATCCTATTGAACTAAGAAAGTTTCTGTTCCAAATCCTAAGTACAAATACTTCCTGGCCACACTGTACAATCAACGAAATGCAAGTTTTTACACGTAACATTCAAACCTAACGAAACAAAATTTCAATGTAGTAATTTGTCTCACTTTTTTGAGTACTTTGATCTCACCCCCAATTACGGCTGCCATCTTTTTCCGACAAAATAAACATTTCGATGACGGAAAACGCGCCAACAACAGGCAGATCAACGAAGACCACCGCCTTTAATCATGTTTCCCGCAGCATGCAAATATTATTCCGCAAGCTGTTGCGCCCGCGCCTTGCCTATAACGTCGCCCGCGAGAAAGGGTGGCGTAAGATTATTCAAGGTAAGCGTGTTTAATCTCGGGATTGCAAGCACCGGGGATCGGCAAGTAACCCCCATCGAACGTTCCAAACCGTGAACTTTCGAGTTATCCGCGTGAGGGAACAAACGCGTGCGGGCTTGCTAGCTCGCGGATATTCCGGCGAACATTTAAGCGGAATTGCGGCCTGGGACGATGCAATTACGCGGGGGCGTTTAATGGCGGGTACAGAGAACGGGCGCGCGCACGCGCCCAGCGAAAGACACGATGTTATTAACGAATGGGTAATGACCGATGAAATTCGTGGATATCACGGCCGCGTTTTATCTTGATTGCGGATAATTATGGGGTTCGCGCGTATCGTTTCGACGTTGGATAGATTCGTGGGGGGGCGGCGGACCGGCGTGGGTGGTGACGTGCTCGTATGCTATCCCGGTTTCATGGAATTGGTGAATGAAGATTTGTTGATGGAAGGAAGGACAGAATAGTTTTAAATGTATTTTTTATTTTTATTATTTTGTGAAATGTACTGGCGAGTGATGGTGTGTTAACTCCTTGATATAGAATAACTGGGAGCGGGAATAAAATTCCTTCTTCTTGTATTGTAACTATTAAATTTGAGATTTGACTTATTTCACCTGTAGATCGTGAAAAATATTTATTATTGTTTGTACACCTTCTGCATACAATTGAATATTGTTTTAAGAATCAACGTCGTTTGTTTTGAATGTTACTTTAGATATTGATATTCTTTGACGTGAAGATCCGTTTTTATGGAGGCTTGGTTAAATGTGAATTATTTTATTTTTTGTTATTAATATTTTATATCGAGATTACTAAATATTAGTAATGTAATAGTTAGTAAATATTCTGTTTTATCTGTAAATTTACATAATTGCTTAGTTGGGACTAACTAAGTAGTAGTTTTGAGACGTGTGGAGTTTCGTTTTTATATGCGATATAGCTATATTTAGATGAATTTTTAATCTTTCACACTTAAAAGCATCCTCGCTGTAAATTTCATCATTTTTCTTTTTCTTAAATCAAATATTAATCCAAGTGTTAATATTAGCTTTTTCATTAATTTTCCTTGTCGAATTTCTGTGAAAAAAATGTCTGTATTTAGAACATTGAATTTGGAAAATCTACTTTCTAAATTGTGCATATTTTCTGGGCAATATACGAAAATATCGAAACTATTTCTATTCACGTCAGAAACTTCTCTTATTAAGTATGTGGCTATATTTTCATATCACATTCACATATTACAACATTTTAGAAATTTATACTTAATATATAGGTTCCGAAATCTTTCCCGCGTTTATTTGTGAATACTATTATTAAAAGCCAGGACGCAGCTTTTTTTGTCTAACTTTTTTCGACTGTAGTGCGCTGTAACAAAGCGCTACCAGCATTGTGCCGCGACATATTCATGCACATTCGTCGAAGTTGGTCGAGATGCTTTTGTATAACATGCAATAACAAAGCACATTGAAACTGTTATTTGATTGGTCGCTGCACGATGTATAACAATGTATGCATTATTTTATCGCTTTAGGAAAATGTAAAATCTTTTGAATTCAGTGCAATTCAGTAAAAGCAGATATGCGTTTTTCTGTATAGATCCGAATGAACAAATACTGATCTGATAAGTCCGTTTTCTGCAATTGAAAAGAACCAATTTCGTGTATTCATATTTGTAAGAAAACAATGAAAAATGTGTGTAACTTGTTGAGATTAAAATAATTATCAATATATTTTCGCATACGTTGGCCACAAAAGAATATTACTATGTCGCAAGTATTATTAGTCGAAGTATCTGTATTACTATAATTCTTCCCATTCTATATGAAACAAATACATGGAAGAAATGTTATTAACAGAATATTCTGATTCTTTAGAGTATTTAAAAATATCTAAATACTCCTATGCTATTACTCAAAATATACATACATCATCTTTCCAATAGAAAATCGAAATCCCTAAAATTTTCAAAATTCTATCTTCACTCTAATTTCTCAAATTGCACCTGTATAATGCAATAGTATCTCTGCACTTACTTCGTATCGTTTATTTCCTACAACCCGAATCATCACGCTATCATACGAGTTCAGCAACTTCAAGCGACGAATCTAAAGACTACGTAATCTGCAACCCTTCAACCATTACGATTTCTAGGAAAGTATCCTGGATTGCATATTTTAATTACTTAAGTAATTTGTTTACGTCTATATTCCATGAAAATTTCTAGATACTCCTATATCATTATTCAAAATATACATAAATCCTATCACGAAATTAAAACCTATAATCTTCGAAACTTCCTCACACCTGCATAATGCAATAATATCAGCGCAACTTACTTCGTATCGTTTATTTCCTACAACTTGAGTCATCATTCCTGCCATCATATACGCTCAGCGATTTCATGCGACGATTCCGAAGACGACGTAATCCACAATCCTCTAAACGTTACGATTCCCAGCACAGTATCCTCGAGTGGAGACGCCGTTCAAAGAATCGCCGGCAAACGGCGCCGTACATTAATTCGGAGCTGAAACAAAGCGGATGAGACGGACCTGCGAAAAGGCTGGGAGAGAGACGAGATCGCAAATACGCGAGCGAGCGGAGAGATCCTCAGGAGTCGTGCTTTCTCAAGGTAACCCGGTGCACGGTCCTTAATTCCTTATCAAGGAGTAAGTGGGACTGATTAAACAGATTTCGCCCTCTGTCGTGGCCAGCGTGCTACGCCGAGGGAATTAAGTTGAATTACATTTGTAGCGAGGCCGGTGCCCGGCGAAGAGGGTGGGCGTCGGAATGAAGACGTAAAAGGACGACCGGAACCCGGCGAGCACCGGCTGTGAATGAAAGAATCCACCGTGTAGCCCCGGGATGAATTAAATTGTTTTTAAAGCAGCCGTTTGCGCGGATGCTCTTATGAATATTAATGGTAATTAATTGGACCCTTGGATTGGTATGTACGGCGCTGAGGCTGTAGCCTAGAGGATCAAGGGCTGTTCCTCATGATGTGTCCGCTCCTTCGACGTGAATAATTTGAAATATGTGTTATCCACTCTGCGAGCAAATTAACTGACATTTCGAAGAATTCGAGACTGGATTTTGTGCTTATTTGTGGAATCGATATCTGTTTTGTGGATGTTCATCTTTATGCAAATTTGAAGATTTGAAGATGTAAAATAGAGTTAGGATAGAAAATTTTTCTTCATGAGAAATATCGTAGAAAATAGTAGCGTTTGGATGCTTTATTTATTTTTTCCTATCCTATACATTTTGCGCAGGACACAATGTCAATATTCCTATAAATTTATAAAAATCTACAGTCTAGTGATCAGATTTGTAGATGTTAAGATGTAAATATGGGATATTGAATGTAATTGGAAATTATTGTTTCATATTTTTATTGTACTTAATTTCTTGCTTTGTATTAAAGTCTCGGATACCAGGGGAAAATATTACGAGTCATAAATAAATCATAAAAAGAAAGGAAATAAATTTAATACTAAACTAAATTTATTCCTACTGTAACCAGTCAAATAATTGGCTATAAAATAAAAGTAAACAAGCCAGACAAATGTTTTCTGTGGAAGCAGAAACAACAGAAAAGACAAAAATTGGAAAACTGATTAATCGGACGATATAAAAATTGATATAAAGTTAATTGGACGAAAGGAAATACAAGATTTTTAATTAAATTATAATTCCGGCCATTTGAAATAAATTTTTTATGAAACTTTTTGAAATATATTTTTGAAGAAAGAAGTTATAACATGACGTTCGAAAGGTGGTGAATTATTGAATCGGAGAAAGAAATTAAAAAATTTGAAACAGAAGTAATTGTTATTAGGTTTATTGCATTTAAAATTATCATTCTATGAGCTTGTAATTTAAGAATATTTGATAATTCGATTCAAAGAAGCAGAAACGAAAACAGGAAATAGAAAACGCAGTAAAATTTCTGATTATAAAAGCAAGCGACAAGATAAATATTATTAAGAAAGGTTAATTATATAATTATTATCTACGACACACAGATAAAGAAAATAATATGTTTATGTCTATATTAATTAATATTATCGTATAGTGGATATTCACTATTTTCCTTGAATACAGCTTATTTCGGCATCAATTGAGCTACGGTAGTATAAACCGATTGTTGATTACTAGTGTTGGCTCACACTAGACCTGGACGTCAATGGCTTCATCCCCCAAGCGTGAATATTAATTAACATTTGCATTAGCGTACCTCACAAAGCTTCAATTATTATAGGCTTTCAAAGGCAGTATTATTATGCTAGAATATACTTGCTTACTCATGGTCAGTCGAACATACACTGAGAGAGGTATTAAGAGATGTTAAGAGAATTACCTCAACATCGTATCAAAGATTTCGTAATAGGCCAAACGATATCCACGAAGATATGAACAATTAAAATTCAGCGTGATAATCAGTGTAATTATTGTACATGATGAAACAATTCCTTCATATTATTATGATTAATATTATAATGATACAGTTAATATCGTCCGGATCTTCATTGTTTAACAACTGCTCTCATTATAATTACACAAGAAATAATTTAGTCATTAATATTTGACGAGCATAATTATTTGGAAATAGAATTATACATGGAACATCGATTTCGTCAATTCATTGCTGTTCATCTTTCGAACCAGATAATTTATAATTTCCGTTTCATGTATCCATTATTCTATGTTATATCAAAAGAAAATGAAATTTCCAAGTATCTTTTAATAAAACCATTTACTCCCAATATTTTATTTTCCTGAATGTTTTCAAAAGTTACCCAACAAAAGAACCTTTTAATGCTAAACTTCACATATTCTAAATTTTATTACACTAGCTCAATATTCACTGGCCCGTAAGATATTGTTAGTTAATCTCATGTTAACAGAATGTAATAGAAGGTATCTATTAAGGTATCTACCGTACGCTGTCAAACACATCTTGCATTCAAAATAAAAAGATAAATTAATAATAAAGCAACACATATGAAATTCAACAAATAAATTCCATTTTCAAACTTTCGTCGATAACGTGGAACCATTCATTCTTTCTCCATAGAATTGATGAAACGATTACACGAGAAATGGCACAAGACACATTCATGTGTTCGTCACCAATATTACAAATCGCCTAAGGGAATGCCACATCCTACCATACCGCTCGGCGACGATTTGACTCGCTGTTTAACCTCCTGTCCCCGTTACCTATCCATTTCTTTGCGAAAACAATGAATTTCTATTGCGGGCCGTTTGCATTTCTGCGAAGCTCGCCAGGAACAGCCTCGAGAAAAATCGTTCCACCCGAAGTTTCGTCTCTGCGGAACCTCGAGGAAGTTCTCGCCGGTTCGCGAGAAACGTTCGATCGCGTGCAACCTGCGTGTGCATAAGTCAGAAGCTGGTTTCGCGGCTTGATAGAAATTCACGAACGGAAAGTTGCATTTGTTCGTATCATCCACTGCGTCGGCTTATCGTTGTGACAGTTTAACAGTCTGGGTACATTTGGCGCGAGAACGTGTACGCGAAGCGAGAAAGAAACATAACTTCTGTGTTATCAGATCCCACTGTGTTCAGTAATGAATGAAAATGGAAAAAGACACGCGAATAATTTTAACTTCGTTTATGGAATTTTGATATGGAATTATTAATAAATACGTTTATGATAATCTTGTTTTCTGTATTTGGCTACATTTACTGCAATTGTTAACACTAGATTTACGGAACGGGTCAATTTGACTTATATTGTACTTTATAAACATTATTTGGTCAATTTTTTGGTCGATTTTGATTAACGCAGTTTCGCAAATGTGTACCGTAATTGTCTACCTTTAAACCTGTAATTTCCAAAATCTAAATGAACGAATATTAATTTTTCTAAGGACGATAGAACAAACTATGGTAAATGTGCGTAAATGTAGTATTAATTGTTATTCAAGAAGCATTCTTCAGATTTTTTACTGTGTACTTATGTTTATGCTAATTTACAGTTTATTTGAAGCAATTTAAAACATTGTTATGGATTAAATAATTGTAGTATGAAATTAGTTTCTTTTCTGTGTACATTTGTGTTGAATTGTAATTAAGTACTCTATTTTGGTGAAAGCTTTAATTCAGTATTTATTTATTAATACACAGGGAATGTACGTGTAATTGAGAGCTAACTAATTACTACTCAGATTAATTTGGTTTTCGAAGTTTCGATACTACGCCGTACTAAATTATTGAATCCTAAAATATATGTTAAAATGTTAATTAATGTGCTCTGATGAGAAGATTTTCGATTACCAGTAAAAATAATATAATCATTAAAATCGTACATGAGTACACCGTAAAATATTAAATATACATATTTATCACTAAACATGTATATTTAAATACTGAATTATAAATACATGTACCGCATTTCCGTAAATATCAATAAATTGTTATGAATTTCTGTTGTGTATCTATCAAATAACATTTCTCTGTTTCCTCAGACAATCTCACAATCAGAAAAGCAATATACTTATACCATAAATAAATTATTATTGAAAATACCATTATAACTGTTAACAAGAAATAATCCAAAGATATTCATAATATCATTTTTTACATAAGCCGCGATGTTAAATTCATGACTCGCAAGAATTCAGCGAGAAGCCTCTCTTAATCACACGACAGAGAGTGGAACGTTAACTGAAATTGCGCGCAATAGATTTCCCTCGGCGTCACGTTTGTCCGGGGAGTCAGTAAATTCTTCCTCAGGTTTATCCTTTTTTTCTGTGGGACAGCTGCCGCGTGTAACCGCTCCTGTTTTCGTGGCAGGAAGCGCTGTCGTCGCAACACTAGCCAGACCACGTGAACTTCACTGACTTCCTGAAAAATTTTCTGTGTTCTCCCGTGGCGGGACTTGACGATGATACATGACGCTTTGAGCGAAGATCCCCACCTAGCCTTATACAACTTCAAAAATGCTGAACACGATCAACGGTAGCGGAAAAATCTGGACACTTCATGTACGTCTGACGGAATATATATAATATGTTATAGTAAATTCCATTATTCCAGAAATTATCATTAAAACTACTAAGCAATTAAAGTGACTTATTTCCAATCTTTTATCAAAATTAGAACAATACGTTTCTTGAAATTCAAAAGATTTCCTAGTCTTGTATCTGTACAAATACGCAAATTTAATAAAAAATCTTTCGCAAAATCACCTTCATAATTTAAATACTAGCAACATAATGATTCTAAAGTGGGTTAATTTGACCTGTCTGGTAGTTTTAGTGTTAAATATAATCCCTCGGTAGTTATGCATAATCGCTAGCAACATTGGAGAAGTATTATACATAATCAGCGGGGGATTATGTATAATTCCCGCTTTATCATATTATCCGTAATACATACACTGGTCCACAAATGTATTTCACTAGTTAACGCATTCAGAGCCACGAAAATTTTGAATGTTTTACTTAATACTTAATTTTTTTATAGCAAAGATAAGTAGGGCAGATTATTAATTATTTGCTTTAATAAGTAATCTTAAAGTTTAATGTAAGTGATCAGAAAATATCGCTCGATATCAAGTATCAATGATTTCCAACTTTAAGCAAAGCATGAATAACTGTAAAATGTGTAACCCAGGAAGGTATATAGTGACTAAGTAATTATAAACGTGCTTAGTAATACAATACTTCAGTTATGTGCAGCAAACATTTCCGGGTAGGAATTAAATTTATCTCGAACTAGATAGCAAACTTTATAAAACTGTTTATGCTGAAAATTTAATAATTTAGTTGATAAAAATCCTATTAGTTGCGTGTAAAGTCTTTTCGTAGACGTTTCAGGTATACCTACCTGTCACTCAACGATCTAAACATTCGATTAATTCTCGAAGAATTTCTGATTGATAATTAATTGAGAAAGTTATACGTAATTGTATATCGAACGAAACTTCAATCTTCTCCATCATGCATCAGTTATGGAATTCTGAAAATTAGTTTCCAAACGCAATTAAAACAATTTAGAGCATTAACAACAGAGTTCACGTTCGTCGGAACATTAATTTTATGATCCATGCGCGTGCGCGACACATACGATCAACAAAACCTTTTTTTTCTATTTTCGTGAAAGCTGTTATTTATAATAGAATGCCCTACTTTATATTTAATTAATTTGTTCACAGTAAACATGATACAAACAAATGAAAGGGTAATTTTTAGGTAATATTAGCAATCCTTGCAAAAATAATTAACATCCGTACAAATTTCGTGTGCCTGACATCGTTTCAATCAAATTTGTTTTATAATGAACATTTCATTTCACCGTCACACTTTCCAAAATAATGATATTAATTAATTGCAGACTTAGTTCAACCATCAGAAATTTTCTCGTTACTATTCATCTTCGTTACTAGTGGTCACTGTTTTTTATTTAAACGTAGTACGCGTTCTCATTCACTATATCACGCGATCAAAATTATTTCTTGTTATCGTGGCATTTCGCAAGGTTACATAATTTCACCAAGAAAAAATTATTTCCCATTTCCGTTGCGAATCTTCATGCTCCACTCGATGTCAGCCGTTCGGTAACAAAATTACTCTTCGATAATGTAATTAACGAAACGCGGAATATATGCCTCGCGAGGCAATTCTGAAATTAGTACCGTGCATCGGTTTATTAAGTTACTCGGAAGGGCTGGAAAGTTGATCGAGTTTCGCTGGCTTGCTTCCCGGGGAAATTGTTGTTATTATTGCCGGCGATTTTGATGAAACTCATTGTTAACGAAGCGCGGAAAAGTCGTACGATAAATTAGCGACGCTTGTGCTGCGATGGTTTTCCGCGGCGGATTATTTTCGGTCTCCCTTCTTTTTCTGTCCCCGGCGCAAAACGGAAAAGTGAATAAAACAAAATTATAATATCTCTCCTGTGGAAGAATCGTTGCGCGACGAATAAACGCGGAACGCTCGCACAATATTTAGCGTATAAATTCGAAGAATTTAATTAAAACTATGCGCAAGAAGTAGAATCGTATACGAGTTCAACAAAAACAAAAATGGAACATTTACTTCTACTAACGGTTTGTTTCACCATTTATTTTCAAGCAAACACGGCTGCTCGGATCATTTATTTCGATCGCAGCGATGCGAGAGAGTGCGTTTCAATGGAAATTGGAATGTTTCGAATTATTTTAAGTTCATTTATACAAAAATGCGGGGAGTATTTTATTAATAATAGAATACACTAATCGAGTGATTTAAAAAATCAGGTTTCGAACGAAGAATTCATTTGATGAGATTGGTCATTGCCATCCAAGGTGTTAAATATAACTCGAAACCTTCCATTAACTTTTTTCTCTCGAGCGACCAGCGAAAATCACTTTGAAATTTCTATTTTTCATTTTTATCCCCGCTGCGTCCTATTAAACCACTAGTCTGCTAGGTAGTGCCGGAACTAGAACAGCCTTTGTCATATTAATTTATCGTGAGAGCAACGGAGCGCTTCGATACGATCGATCAGCAGCTATTCGCTTCAGGTCGGCGCGACGCTCGCCGACTTCGAGCACGCCTCGAATATAGGTTTTCCGGCGTAAGCTCGCAATCAAAGCTCGGTCCTAAATGATGCGTCAGACAGGTGATATTTCCGACAAGGAACCCGTTTGGCGTAAGAGGATCTTCGAAGAACAAGCGTGTTTGGTGCCCACGGCACCGTGACACGAATCGACAGGGAACAGGAAAAATTAGGAGAAACGTCTTCCGCTTCGAGACGTTCAGGATCCATTACGGAAACAGGCGTCCCATAGCTTGTTATTATTATAAGTCTCCTGCGCCATATCTACGACGGATTCAGCAGAAAAGCTTTAACAGGCATTATGCCGCATGAATGGTAGATGAATGCTGAAATGCCATGAATTATTGACGCATTAGAAATGGAACAAATGTTATTTTCGTTCTTCGATTATACCGCTTCGCTTCGACAATGCATTATTCATCTGCCCTTAATTTGTTATTTTTTTACGCGTGATTAATTGTTTTTGTGCGAATGAATATTAAATGTGTTTTTATTGCTTTAATTAAGATAACTCGGGTGGAGATGATCCACTTTATTAAAAAGAATTATTACACCATAAATATTAGTGATATTTAATAAGAAATAAAATATATTTATGACAATAAATCTACTTATGTAAGAAAAATCGTTAAATAGATGTATGTATAAGATTCAGTGTGCCACTCAAAGAAATTAAAAATATTTGACAATTTTAATGAGATTGGTCCATTTCAACCGTAGAACTATCTCACTTAGGCTTACTTTAGATAAATATTTGTAATGAGAATGTTCAAAAGAAAGAAATACTATTATATTGTATGGTTCATTTACTAAATATCAATATCACCTTTTCTTTTTTAAGTCAATATTAGATATTGTATTTTCTTATAATTTTTCAATCGATACAAATGTTAATTTTATACTGATGATACAATTCATTTGATGCATTATTATTGAAAAGTTGTGGGTTTATACAAAATTTTCTTTTTATCTCATTAAATAACAAGCTTGAATTTGTGTCTTCAATGTGTTATGGACAAATGATGATAACGCTGCATAAGTATTAAAAGAAGCCAGTATCTTGTCAATAAAATGCGATTCCTCCAATTACGGAGTTGCAATACCTCTCGATCGTGAAAATCGATTCTTGGACGTTGTTGATAGTGACTGTGAAAAGCACTTCCGGCTCGTTCCCGAGAAGAAACGCAATGGGAGTTGAGAGTTTCTACCACTGTAAAATATCTTCTGGTGCGCTGCTGTAAAATGTTTTCGCTTTGATGTCGACTCCCGACCCGTTTACCCTTGTTTTTCACTCGCTTTATTCCTTACATTTGCCATTTTACATCGAGGTAAGCACTCCGACGCAGATTCAAAGGTCACTGTAACTTCAGCAGAATGAAATTAATTTTTAAAGTCTGTGATAGAAGATTGTTAAGTTTGAGTTAGTTCATGACACAACTAATTTTAATTTACGAAATTAGACAGTATTCAATGCTTCTCATTAGAGGCTTAAAACGCTAAATAGTAAAATACAAGTTATATTAAATTTTTAGAAGCTTTTTCTTATAGATTTTGATTTAAGAGCGGATAAAAAATGTCGTTTTTAGAAAAACATGGGAGAAATGATGAATTTTTTCTGAAGTAAATATTATTAAAGCAAAGTGATCCTGATATTTATGCTATATCATGTTAGAATTTCATATTGTAATATTTAAATAAAATATATGACTGAAGTAACACATCAATCGAGGAGAATATATATATATATATATAGAAGTAACACTTTCGAACTGAGGAATTTTTATTTAGAATTTTTTGTAATTGTTAAATTTAACACAATTTATTATAATTAACAAAGCATTTTATCTCTATTGAGTACTATTATTATTGATTTTAATGACGGTGATATTCGACTGGACCAGAAACATTATAGACAAATTTCATACAATAATAAAGTTTCATTTAATAGTATATGCCTGGAACAGTAAGAGAGCTTCGGTGTCTGAGAACAGAGACACGACCGCAAAAGGTTAAAAGTAGTATTTTATAGATTTTTAATAGTCCATATTAACACAGAATACATGAAATATTATGTAAAAATGTGGGAACAGTATATCAAAATTAATTTCATCGACATCCTCACGTGAAATTAATTTCGGCAAGATATAATTGACTCCTGTGATGAGACGAAAACTCCAAGTATTTTATAATTATGAAATTACTGAATACATTCATATAAAATCATTGATGACAAGAAAAGATTAGAAAGCGTCAAACGAACCGTTATTAAAAATATACAAATTTGTCATTTTTGACAACATTTGTAATGAGATACCCCTTTAAATTGATAAAAAATAATTATTTTAATCAACGAGGATAAGCGTGAAAATAGCAGGAACACGTGTACGTGACACAATCTGTCAAAATATTAAAGAATGTGCAGCGAGCTTCCTTTAGCCAAGGTAAAGGTCGGACAAAGAAGTTTAGCTGGCACACAGCCGCCTTGCACGGAGAATTTCACACCTTTCAACGCGCTGCAAGCGACAGTCGTGGCTATAGATCATACGATTTTCGCAGATCAAGGGAATTTTCGATGAAAAGACGGATCTCAAAGTTATCGCAGTCACCGTCGTTTCAGGGGTGTCAATATATGCATTGGTCTGCTGTCAAAGAAATCGGGTGCATAAGAATTCGAACATTCCGGTTGTTTTGGTTTCAACTTCATAAACTTCTGATATTTTAAGACTTCGAAAACTGCTATCACGTATACGTCTCTCTCTACCGTCGCATATTTGTTGGTGAGAGGCTAACATATTTTCATGATTTCTTTTCTGGTTCATTGTACCAAAGAATGATAGTTATTTTGATAACTCGATTTTTCATTCCAAAATCTGACCCCTTGTCTTATAATATTATGTCTAGTGATGAAATTTTTTAATAAAATTTGACAAATCTAAATGTTATTTACTTTTTTTGAATATGAACTAAATATTACAGTTCTATCATCAGTTGTTAACCTTCAAAATAAATGTAAATATGGAGAGTAAGTATCAAATTGTTTTCTTTATCTCATAAATTATTAAGTATAAAGTTATTTTATGATGCACAATTGTGAAAGAAAACATAAAGCAAGGGATTAAACATTGGAATTATCTATGTGGAAGTATCTATAGATGTAAGTTTTTTATTCATTGTTATTAAAATAGAATATTGTTCTCCTTTATAAAAGAATGAAAAACATGCAAATACTGTTATTCAATCAAACATTGAAATTCAATACATACCTTAATCGGTTGTGTATTTTTAGTTTCTATTGTTTTTGCATTGGACAAATATTTATATTTGTTAACACGGAACACGAAATTTTGAAACTCTATTTTCTTTATTTTCTAACGTGAGTTGTGACTCTGTGTAGAAAACAATCGCAGGGTGAGACTTTACAAAATGTTAGTATTGCGCGTTAAAGAAATAGAAGTACAGTGAGCTTTTTAATAAACAAACATTCACAAAAGACTGACACATTTTTATTGAATTCACAAATCAGCTGTAGTGCTGGATCATTGAATTTTAAGGACATTAACATTTTATGTTTAATTTTCATACGAACAGGCTGTTTGTTGATGTTCTGATGTTTTATGTTTATTAACACTAGGTTTACGGGCATTTATTGTACAGTTTATTCTATTGTTCCTGGGGAAGTTGATATTCGTTCATTTAGATTTTGGAAATTGTAGCTGTAGAAATAGACAATCAGGATTCATATTCGTGTAATTGGATCAATGAAAACCGATTAAAACATTTACCAAATAATGTTTATAAAATTCAATCTGTATCAAACTGACGCGTTCCGTAAACCTAGTGTTAAAGAAATTGTAACTCATCGCAGCAGGTCAAAATATGATATAAAAACTGTCAATTCAGCAAAATTTCTTTCCCAAATTGTTTTGGGAGTATGGTTTTCCTGTCGAAGCTCGTATTTCATTTTTATAATTCAGTATATTACTTCCGAGGATCATATCGCGTAATACGTCATGAAAGTTTCAGAGTTTAATTTTATAACTTTGATCGTAATGCCGGTGTGCTCGGTAGGGACAAAAGTGGAAAGTTCGTAAAGGATTTAGTAGTTTTTTATAATCCATCTCTACTGCTCAACGTAAAAAAGTATATATAGGTAAATACAAATAAATAATTAACCACTTTTATGACGACACGCAGTTGAATGCTCAGTCGAAAATTAAATTAAACTTCAAATGAAAATATAAAATAAACTAATCGAGTAGTATTATTCGAAATTAGTTTTATACAACAATTTTTTAATTATCCCGTTAAATATTAAAATAAATGATATGAATTTGAATATTTAATAAACTCTGTTCGAATAATAATGTAAGAATTCTGTAAATTTTATTACGAACTGAGTAATATTTGCTTATACATTAACTTAAGCAATTATTACAAAACAAAATTATATAAATTGCAATTATAATTCCAAAAGATAATTAGTGTGATAATAATTGTTTTAAAACTTGAATTAACAATTTAATTTAATTACTTTACATTTTATACAACATTAATAATATTGTGTAGTAGAATTATGAAACTATTCACAGACATGTCAATTCTTTCTTATATTGAAAATCAATATTAAACCTTATTAATTTCCTTATATTCAGTAATATTGTTTAATTTGATTATAGAAACGAAATGCTTTTGCTACTAGGAACCGAATATTAACAATTTCATGTTCATAAGAACATGGAAGCAACACTAATCCTTGATTGGAAGTTCGCAAATAACACTGTTTACCGAGGAAATTTGATAGTTAGTAGGTTTGATAACGGTCAGATTAATAGACCACTCACAATATTTCACTCGACAACGTGAAAGCGTTACTCAAAAATTCTTTGAATACGGTCGACGGAGCGACGACTCCGGGCGTCTCTGACTGCAATTTCATTGGACCGCCTCTTCAGCCAAGTACCGAGTTCCCGAGACAAAAGAACGAAACGGTAATATCGCTAACAGAGAGAAAAAGAAAATGAAAAGATAAAGTGGAAAAGAGAGAGATCGACAGTGAGAGAAAGAGAGAAAGAGAGAAAGAGAGAAAGAGAGAAAAAGAGAAAGAGAGAAAAAGAGAAAGAGTATTAGGGGGAAAAGGAGTAGAGGTAAAAAGGACGGAACCGCGTGGAGAACTTTTTTCGTAGCTGTCGCGGTGAATAAAGAATCTGGCCAGGCGAGTATTGCGGCGGAAACTTTCGACTCGGCACAGAGAAATCTCGAGATTCAAGGGGCGGGAGGGGCGATTGTTCAAACGAGCCACGTTAATTCGAGTTAAACGTGATCTTTTCGCGGCTTGGTCAGCTTGTGCTGCGGGGAAAAGTGGAAGTAACCCGGAAAGAAGAGCGAAATATCCGAGGAATTAAATGGTAGCTATACACAGTCTCATGGTATTTATTGATTTGTATATTTAAATATTTATAGAATTGATTTACTCCAATCTTTCACCGTGGCTTTTCAAACGAATATCATTTTTTAGCGACATGGAATTTCGATAATACACATTGATCAAGTTTTTAATATAAAATTACTACTGTATATAATATAATTATATATTATACATTAATTATATATATAATATAATAATAATAATGTTTTTAGTATAACATAATGTAAAACAAAATATCAATTAAAATGGCTATAATAGTAATAAAATTATATATCATTAACATCCCGGCAACCCCCATTGGGGTGGAACATTGCGTTTCGAAATTTTATCTGTGTACATTTCCTGAATTTTTTACTGCCGTTGAAACTACTCATTCATTCCTCTGCAGATTTTACATTTATCCTGAACTTCGAATACAGGTTCGCGATAGGTAAACATTCATTTGTAATGATTAACAGAAAATTTGTATTCTCGGGTGCAGTAATCTGCCGGTATTCCTGTGAAAAACAATTTCACTGATTCAGTTATTTATTAAATAATCTCCAATGTAATACCCGTGTTTTCAAAGCACGTGTTATTATATATGAATCCGCTTCCACTCTGTCTCGTATAAAAAATCATTCGCGGTGTTGATCTCCTGCAAACGTGGCCCGCCGTCCATATTAATATCCTTTGATGGATATTTTCGAAACCATTTTTGTGTCGCGCGTGTGAATACGAATCATAATTCGCTCTAAAAACACGACGCAAATTTTCAGTTGCCTCCGTTGCGGATTTCTGTGTCTGGTGCTCGTATAAAATGCAATTCAAATCCTGCATTTCACAGAATTAGTTGTACGTGAACGCAGAACTGGTCAGTTTGCGCGTGATATAAACGTTGGCGACAATTTTCAGTCTACGAATTAAATACACTGATGCATGGTTTATACGTGAATTAAATTTCCGAATATATTTTATGAAACAATTGTAGTACATCTTTTACACATTGACGTCGTCTGGTTCCTGTGAAGTATTAGGTGTACCGGAAAATGTTCATGCGGTTGTCTGGTCACAAATGAATTGAGGTTCGATTTCAATCAGTATTTCACTAGTTTCATAAATGAAATTGCTATTAGCAAGTTATTTTTATACGTTAGTGTCAAATAAAATACAATGATTTTACAGAAACGTTCTCTGTGTTTAAATTTTGATTTAAGAACCCATGCAAACATTTTTTTGTACCTAGTTTCAAGAAAAAGGAAAAATGTATTCTTAAAGAATATAGTCGAATATTCGTAAGTATAATATAATTCATTATTGTATAGAAACTTTGATAATATCTCCTTCTCTTTTGTTTCGCAAGATTACAAAACAATTAAAATTGGTATATACACTTATAATATCATTATTATATCAGAATCTCTTAACATTTTTTCAGAAGAAATAAAAAATAAAGAAAATAATTTTCTAGTTGATGTTAGTTTATATTTAGAAATTTGTTTCTAAAGATTGGTAATTGTTTAAATATCTGTAGTTCAACTGTGATTGATGTTCAAACACATTTGTCAAGTATTAAAATACACAAGGATTTTCATTTTTTGGGGGTTGTTGTACCAATCGTCGATCTTATGATTAGAGGAACAAAACGATCAATGAGACATCGTGTATATTATCGTACATGGATGAAGGTGATCGATGCGCAGTTTCCGTTTCCAGCGTCGAAAGCGGCGTAATTGTCTTTGTTCGAGGAAACGGTATAATCCGAATTATCGCGGCGAACGAGCTGCGATTGGAGTTGATGAAACACATTTGATGTCGTACGTGTACTGAACCACAAGAAAGTTTTGATTGTATTACCCATACTTGCGCAGACTCACGTACATAGAGATTAATTTATAAAAACATGAGTGAAGTAGCAATTTACTTTATAATAGCACTACTGAAATACAAAATCCATTAGATTTTCTTTTAAAAAATGATTAAAGTTTTATTAAATTGACTCGAAGAATATATTCAAAAAATTAAAAATATAAACGCATACAATTTGCAGGTATGTACAGTATAACATAAATTGTTTTTGAATTGCTGTATTATCTACGTTAAGGTTTATTATCAATTAGCATTAGCAATTGATCTATTTTATCCTATTTTTTATTGGTATTTCACACTTCATTTCACAATAACTTTTATTTTAACTCTGTCACATTAATAAATTAATCTTCCGAGGTTTACGCATTCATATCTCCTAGAGGATTGTAAAATGCATTGAAATAAATGCTTCACTTTATTTTAATATAGTTCTTAAACACATTTTTACGCTTAATTCAACTCTTAACGAGGAAATTAATAACCATTTAGTTGAATCAGTTTACGAAAGCTAAAATTCACATAATCCGGAATTAATTGATTTCGTTTCACTTGAATTTCTGCTAAAACTTTCAACAATGAAATTATTCAACATGTAAGCACTCTGCTAGCAAAATTGGCTAACTACATATTTTAAATATAAAACAATTTAATCCTGAAGTACTTGATCAACCCTGAACTTTTCGTATTTAATACAAATTTTCTTCTTAATTACACAACATACAATAATACTATAAAAGAGTAACATAACATACAATAATACTAAAAACTATAAAATATCGTCAAAATGATTAACCTTTCAAGTTTCTTTTAAAACACATTGCACATTTACAACTCGAAACCAGGACATTTTTCAAAACATGTTGCCTGTACATAAAACTGTTCCTAAATCGTTCCGAACTTTTATTCCTTCTCAAAGCGAAATACTTTCTATCTCTGCTTCGGAAATTTCTGGTAAATCCCTATCAATGAAACTGGTGAATAACATGAAAGCGTCGCATCCGTTTCAAATTTCGCGGCAAGAAAAGGCAACAAACGCGGACATATACAGGTATAGAATGTAGAATAGGCTCGATGACAAATCGGCAGACGACGATAAGCGAAAATGCGCGAGAAAATTCGTTGAAAGCTCGCCGCGGAACGACTAACTCGATATTCAGCCGAATTCGTGGTATAATTGGTTCCGGAGGAAAGTGTCGATACACGTTGGAATTCATTTTTCGACGAGTTATACGCTGCCGTTTCGCTCGGTCCTGGTTTTCCGTGCAGACGCGGCCTGCAGCTTTAAATTGCACACCTGGAACCAGCAACGAGGCGCGTCAGATTGGATTTAATCGATCTGTGAAACTGCGTTTCTTCTCCCCTGATAGGTAATACAAACGGTGACGACGGAAAATTGTCGGTGCTGATATTCGCGGCGATTGCTTCCGCGTCGAATGGTCCAGGGGACAGAGCTGCGATGAAGAAACGAAATATTGCTTGTAGCTCCCGCGCGATTCATTAATCCCTTGCCCTGTAATATCACGGCAGACTCACAGCGAAGGTTTCAAAGCGAATGCAATAAATATAAATGTTATTTAAACTACTCGTTTGGTCAAATCGGTTAATCTCACTTTTTGGATTTGTTTAAATTTTATCGAATCATTGATTGACTCTTGACGCTTTATCTACCGCGAGCCTACTAATCGACTTTTGGATTCTTAATGCTTAACAATTCGAAACTCATTAAAATAACGTTGTTGTACAAGAAAAACAAATCAAAACAATACGACGAGATTTCGTTATTCTTTATTTTTAAAGTTATAGCTGTATAAGTAGGAGTACACACTCCTAGACAATAGGGGAAACTGTATCGGTCGTTTGGGAGTGGTTATCTCGATCACGAACGGTAGAAATAGTGTTAATTTGTTACATTTCAAATCAATGTCCTTATAGAAATACATAATCTTGTCTGTGAGCCATGTTTTTAGAATAAATGTGAATGAAAAGTTACTAATAATAGAGATGTCAGCATTGTTTATTTTATATGCTTAGCCGTTATTAATTATTTTTATTTATTTTAATTTGTTATATATGTATGTGTACTTATTATCAGTCTTATGTTTTAATGTTTACGAATATTTATTCTCTAATATTATGCAAAATAATGAAAGGGTAGCGAATGAGAAACTGGTAATGTATAATTGATCATTGGTACGAATAATTGTGTTAAACCATGCTGAGAATATGTAAATTTTGTTTACGTACGAGAGATATTGTGGCAGTGCCGAATCTGAACAATGCATTTAAGTAACGTTGAAATAAGTCTATAAAATTAATCAATGCAGTATTATGCAATTACATTAATTACCAATATATTTATTTCGCGTTAATTGTACACGTGTTTGTTTGACAAATTTAAGTTATTATTTTTATTTTCATGCTCTTGTGTAGTTAGTAAAATAAAAATAATTTAAGCGGTACCATAATTTTTTAACCGAAATCAATTTCACCGAATGTTTATGGTCATAGCGAACCATTCATTCGTCGACCAATTTCAATTTGGTTGGAATTAATTTATTACCACTATATACGTAAATTCGTGCAAGGTATAAAACGGCAATCATAAAACTCCAATGGACAAGATATTTCGATGCCGTAATATTGTAAAAAAACTCCAGTGTATCCCAAATGCAACGCGCTTCGAACATGTACAATAATAGCTTATTGTTTGCTTCGTTTGCGTTGAAAGCGTTCATTAGTAATGGAATCCAATATCTTTCAAATGCAAATATTAATTTACAGGAAATCTCGATTTTATAAACGCTTCAAAGCGTCGTTTCTTTTTTACTGCATAAAGAATTTATATAAAATTCAGTTCAAGACTTTAATAAACCTAGTATAGCCGCACTATACTATAAATAAACTTTTATTGCGGTTTACAGATATTAGAGGAAGTAATAAAATGACAAGAAACGAAGAAAATATATTTTTTCCATTTAATATAATAATATCTCTAAAAATATGTTATTCGTATATTATAGTTTTCAATTCTGAAAATTTAATAGAAAACTTGTTGAGAAATTTGTTGTTTGAAATTTTTCCAGTCACTAGCTTTATGAATATTCAGCGAACACGCAAATAGAAGCACCTGTATGCATTCACACAGTTAGCGTCAATATTTGTTTGGTTTACAACGTAATCCTACACGAGTGATATTGCACTTAAAGTAATCATCAGACTAAAATTTCATGTTGCTTATTCGATATGGCCAATATATGTAAAGTGAAATCAAAATTTCAGAATATGTATTATCCTTACATTTGACTGGTTGTATGACGGTTAATTAATACCAGTTTATTATTCATGAGCCTTGTATTCATGAATAATAGATTAATATTTTGATATAGTTTATCTTTGTATTTTTGACAACACATATGGTCACGACAGAAAGTAAGTTAATGGTTGTAGCAACATAACATTGTCTATTACCGTCACAAATTTAGAATTGTTATTTTGCTTATTGCATTACATTGTGCATTCTCAAACGTGTATTGATTTCTTTGAAAGTTAATATTGAAGTTCTCAGCAGATTTTTCCATTAATATTTGAAACTAGTTTAAAGGAACGACAATGTTTTAATATCCTAATATACAGTAACATCATTAAGAAGTTTCACCACTTTAAATATCAAAAACTAATTTGGTATTAGAATATTTTTTGTTCTCCATAAAACTAACAGACATTAATTTCGATATCTCTATTTATAAGCTTTTAACGAACATACATGACTTTTTGTATTCATAAATATATTAATACCTAAAGATGCTTAAAATACATAAATTTTGTCCAAAGGTACAATCGTTTTACTAACAATAAGACATTTTAACAAAATTTATCTCTGTGGCAAAAAATTCAGAAAAATTTTACTTTCATTTATGAAGGTAGGACTTAAATCAATGTATCGTAAAATCCGATGTTAGATCTGCGTACGTTACAAATGGAATGTTGAAAGTGTATGTATTGTCAGAAAATATAGGTTACGGAGTTAATGCGCTCGCATTTGGCTTACGACTTGACTAAATATATTAGTATAAATTGCAACGGTTAAAACAGACAATCACGTCGTTCCATTAGCTAGATTATCTGAATTGTCCACTTACCCGAGGAAATAGAAAAGTTAACTTCCATCCTACCTCGTTAGACATCACAGGTTCAACGCCATCCGAGAACGAGGCATTGAAATGCCTATTCAAACATAATTATCTTTAAAAATCTCACTTCTGTTTAAAAACTTCGAATCGTGAATACAATTCGTAAGTAAAGGGTAATAATTACTATATTTTATGAAAATATAAAATATTGTGAAATTGGAAAATTTCGAGTCTCACGTATTTATAATATCCATTTATAAAGGTAGATTTAAGTAATACTATATGTAATAACACACTTTCACACTTTTTATATATAACAAATATATGTTCTTTAATTATCACAGAATTAATTTTCAAATTTTCGAGACAAAAGGACCAACTCGACTAAAGAAAAGAGATTGAACATTATGGTTCCAGTTGCCAAAGTTTGAAAGTTGGCATCGTTTCTAGATTTTAGTTGTTCCAACGAAAAGATCGGGGTTGGGCGGGTTTGCGGAGACAACCTAAAGCAGGTCGAACGGCTATATCTTCCGGTTTCCGTTACATCGAGATAGATAGGATTCCACTGCGAAACAGAAACAGTGATTTTGATATTGGAAGAGGTTGATCCGCGAAATTTTCTGAAATATGAAAGGAAACCGTTTCGTCCAGGAGGAAATGAAATTGGTATGGATTTGAATTTCACATTTGAAAAACTATTGGAAATGTTATCACCGTTTAATTCGATGGATTGTAAGTTTTGTAAAAGTAAATTTAATAATTACATTAACTTAAAAGGTACATGTACAATATTTCATACATCTTGAAATTATAAATTCGATGTTGGATTTTGAATCAGTTTTAAATGTGTAGTACGTACAATTTCGAAGCCGATGTTAAAATTAAAACTGTCCGTCAAATACATTTACCGTGAAGCATTCGTTCCAATTTCCAATTACTTTATTGGAACTCCATTATGACCGAATATAACAGATTTCCGTTGAGAGTATGAAACAAATGTACCTGATAGCCGAAATTAATAGAATCGATGACGGCGAATTCTGTTCATTAATTAATCTAACGAAATTTGTTTGATATAAGTTGACATCAACGTTATAGATACATGATTATAGCCGTATAATAATGCGGAACTGAAGATGTGGTATAATTGGCCTGCGTATTTCACGAAAAATCAATTCTCCGTTGTCGATCTGTTCTCCCATTGGCAGTGGTTTTAATTAACGGTGTCGTTAAACGTGGCATTAAACATTCTTCAACGAGAAAGGTGCTTGAGGTACTCGTCTATAATCCGAGGCTCAATAAAAATGAATTTTTAACCTACGCTTCCAGTGCAAACAATACATCGTACGTTTCAATGAATTGCATGAAATACACGTCCATGGATTATATTGAATTTCTGTGTAATTAAAAACTGTGATCATCGTTTCTCGTCAGAACCGAATCATCATTACGCAAACCAATCAATATGCCAATAACTGTTACCGAATACAATATTTGCGATAACCATTGGATATTACGCATTTCTTTTAATAATGTTCTGTTATTTGATTAAAAACGTGGAACAATTGTCATTGGCATGTTTAATATTTCTAAAGAAAAGGTTCTATAATTTCTTAATATTAAACTGATTAGGCAAAAACTTACGCAAATATTTGGAAACGTTTATTTAATATGAGCAAACCTTGTATTGTTAAATAGAAAAACTATAATTTGAATTTTTGTACGTCTATATAATACATATTGTTATATAATTATATAAATTACAATTAATATATTTATACATAATTATAATTATCATTTTAAATTACTTTATATCTCCGAAAAAAACGTCTCTTTTTCTCGTGGTCAAAATATAATTATATTATATATTGATGGGAAAATATATTTCATTCCTTAATAAGTAGTAATACTAAAATATTTTAACTTTAATTGTTTGCTTTTGGAAGGAACATTTTTAATTTGGTGCTATGTTATATGATTTTTAATTTCCCTGTATCTAGCCAGGAAATTTGTACACAGCCAAAGAGTTTGTGGACATTTACACCGGCGTAGGACATCCTTCGGATCGAAGGGATGTTACGGTAATCCGCCGATAAGCTTCCGTTTCGAGTACCCCTTAATGCTCGGCTTAATCGATGGACAAATTAACTCAGGTTAAACTTAACGCGATCCGGTTGATTGATTGCAGGTGACGCGAACGAAACTTCTCGTTAGCTCCTGATTCACTTCCTTTGTTTTATCAAGTGTGTTTTGCGGTAAAATCGGTTCTCGTCGAAGTTTCACTGGAGTTTTCGCTCATTGACTTGTCTCGAAGCGTTAATAACGAAATTTAATTCCTTGAATAAATTACGACGTGGTAAATTGGTCTTGGTCTAAATAGTTTGACGGCTTTATATGTCTTTTCGATTGTTGAGTCTTCAATTTAATACAGCTTCGAATATTTTTTCATCGACTTTTCAAAAACTTTTATAAGAATTCTAATGAATTACAAAATGTAGGAAGTGTAAGAGAATTCTAAGTTATACAGTTGAATACTTTTGAAATTGTTGATGAATTTCTGTTTGTTTGTACATTATACTTAATAGGTATTCGATATAAAATCAGTACTGCAAATGTTTTATATGAAATGCATGCATATGCATTAGTTTTAGATAATGCAAGTGCATACTTGTTTTAGATAATGTGTAGATATATATGGTACAAATTTTGAAAAAGTTATTATAATTTCTTATGAAGTACTGATTAAAAAGTGTTCGCTAATTTAACAGAATTTTTATCAGATAAAATCGATAACTAATTTTCACCTCCGGAATTAGGTGAACCATAATAGAAAGACGCAAAGGGTGTAAAATTCCATTAGAAACAGCTGATAAGAAATCAAGAATGATTTATCTCTCTTGATAGAAATCTGAAACCAACCACAATTATTATCTTTTCAAATTAAAATATTTTTTTGTCATTCTCCGTTAGATTCTAGAAAAATAAAATTTACTTTCTGTTCCAGAGATAGTGCATTTTTGAAACAGGTAGAATTTATGCAATTGATAGGATCTTCTGTGATATGAATAACATATATTGTACGGTAGCATTAAATTGTTCTTTTTATCAATAGGATCGCATATAGAATCAAGGAGAGAAAAACGAGAGAGGCAAAAACAGTAACGAAACAGATTAATTTATCGGTATAAATTAGATGCAAGTATTAAATTGAATATTGTCTGCGACGTATACAATGGCACTCTCCTCGATTCGTGGCTGACGATAAAATGGTCATTTTACAGTTGGCAATCTATTCCCACACTTAACAGGGGCGGAGAACACTCGCGTGGTCAGAATCGACGGGTGAGCCATTAAAATCGAGCGAATTCGAATTACCTTGTCCACATGGGTCACGCTGATACGATTCTGTAAAAGATATAACTGACAAGTACATGTCTTAATAATAAAATTACAGTTTCACAGCAGAAAAATATAGTTTAAATATTTTATAATAAAAGGGTTAATCTAATTATTGCAGTTTACAACAAATATTCATTTGTTCCTAGGTTTGTTATAACAAATTACAGATGTCCAATGTTTCCCCTACTTTCGTAATTATTTGAATTCTTTTTTTAGGTGATATCGGTAATCTTTAATAACATTTTACATAAATATTTCAAATTTGTTCTGCTAATTACAGATATATTTTCTCTTAAACGATGGGTTCTTTTAACACGTTGAAAACTTTGAGTATATAACAATGTTGGAACTTATCTCATTTAAGGAATTTCAATCCTTCACTTTCGGACGGCTGATTAAACGTTGATACCGATCGCAGTTTCTCAAATTTCAAAAAATCCTAACATATTTTCGAAGATTCGAGGTAGGAAAAACCAAGAATCACAGAATTCATAAGTTTTTGAACTGCAGATTCTTCGAAAAAAGTACGCGAAGCGCTTTCCTCGTTGCGGCTGCAGCCATTTCAGTTCAATTGTCGCGAGGCATCTGACGATAACAAAACTTCAAGAATATCTCCAGCCGCCAAGTCAAGATACGCCCCGACATCTATAACAGTTTTTTTACCGCAAAACGTTAAAACTCTGTATTCCTTTCGCAATAATCTTGCATTTCACGGAAGCGTTCCCCATAAGGACGCAGCTGAATAAACGCTCGAATTCACAGTGTTTCTTCCGTTCTCACCCCTTCCCCCACTTCGTGAACAGAATTTCACGCCTGACGGTTCCGTGGCTTGTCCCTCTCCACGGAAACGCTGGTAGGATCCACTTGAAATAAGAGGTCAACCATGCTGGGAGGCTGAAAAGCTGGGCTACTCGGAAAATACACTCGAGATAAATGCGCTGTCTGCGTATTTACATCTTTTCGAGCAGGTTTACGAGGGAAGAAAAACAGATATTCCGGGGAGGCCGCGTTTAAAACAAATGTTTAAACCTCTTCCGTGTGTGCTTCTCGGGTGCAGTAAACTTGTTGGTACGCAGGAAGCTGATTTCCTGAATGTTTAATGTCTTAGTGTGCGAGAACTCTTGTTTTGAATGAAATGAATCGGGATTGATAAAAGGAGGCTCGCTCAACCCTTAGCCTATCGAACCACTTTTTGTTTCACTTAGGATAGAGTGAAAGTGAATAACCAGGTGTAAATTGTGATAATATCCACAAATGATAGAATAATCTGTACTTCTGAATCAAATAATTTATTTACTTCATAAAATATATAACAAAGCACTGTTGGGATGGACAATAGGGTAATTCATGCAACTTGTTTGCTCAATTGAAATTCTTAATTACGGTCTGTGGCGTATTATTTCGTTGGTAGTATAAGGATTAAAGCTCTTTCTGTTCATTTATATTAAGCTGAATATTGCACAGCTATGATACAAACGGTTCAATGTATAAGTTAATGAATTTTCTATTACATTGTTGTTTAATATTATGGGAAATTTCTTAATCATTATTTTGTCCTAATTTGTGAATTTACTATTCAAAATGATTGTATTTAATTCTGACGAATACTATACAATTCCAGGTTAGATATTTTAATTGAAAGATAACATTGGCTAAAATGCTGATGAAATGCAACTGCGACATATGCGAATGTATACAATTCATTATATGCAATAAAAAATAAATTAAATAAAACTGTATTTTCTTTTTTTTATATGTTTCTTTTATATATAGTTTTCATTTTTATAATTTTATATAGCGAGGGAAAGAAATCCTTGTATTATTACATTATTATTTATATTCAAATATATATGTGCATTATGCGCGTACAGGAAAACTAATATTAATGATTGCACTGATAATACAGTTAATTGTATGTTATTACCATCCTTTTCTAAGTAATTAAAATTGTACTGCTATTTTGTGTCATAGATAATATCCATAACGTTGTAACGCATGAAACTTTTATGAAGAGATAAAAAATATTTTTTATTATAATTGTAAAGAGACATCGTAGTTAAGCGGAAACTTGCACTTAGTATTTACATTTAAAACATCTATAAATATACTAATTGCGCTTGACGTATATTAGACTTAAAATTAAATTCTCTGCATATGTAAAATTAATTACTTTCTATTCAATCTTCCCTCATATCCATTTTAATAATGTGAAACTGTTATGCACAAATTTTATCTGCCTCCCTCTTCCTTGCTTTCAATCCTTACATTAATAATAATTAAGCGAAACTCCACTCCTTAGATTTTACGGAGCGAACTTACGTTCTTTCGAAACTTTTCCACTTAAGTAAATACTAGCCTTTAAAAATGTATTTCTTTAAGAAATTATAATTTTTAGCAAAGAATATACTATATGTTATATACTATAACATTGATCGAATAAATGTTTGTTAAAAATGAAGCTGTTTAAAATCTTTAAAAGCATTAATATAACACATTAACTTGAAATAAGATAAACATGATTTCAGTTCCAGAAGGTCATAAATTTTATAGAGATTATAACTTTTAAGGTTGTATTACTTTATTATTATTTTTATTATCATTATTTTATTTTTAATATCTTATTTTTCAAGTAATAATACGCACTTATTGTTCCATTACACCTCAATTCTCATTATTATATTCCTTTTTAGAAAAAAAGGATTTATTCATTTTTTATTCATTCTTGATCAAATCGTAACATGTCAGAACCGTGAATTCTACAACAAAATAAACATGACTAAACTAAGGATTTTCATACAAATTTAAATATTTATAAACATAATTAAAAAAACAGAACTACTATGGAAAGTGGTGTTTCCTAACAAATACTATAAAAAAGTATTACAATTTGAATACTTTATATATTTTTTCGTATCGTGTGCATTTTTTGTAATGGTTGCACATTCCAAATTTTCCATAGATCATAAATATCCCCCATTTAAACGTTACCCTCTACGGATTATTCTTCCCGTAATGTTCTTAACTTTTAAGTTAAAGTTAACGCTAAAGTTAAATTATCGTGGAGACATGATGAACCTTTCTCCGACTGCTTTAACGCGGATACGTGATTCGAATGGCGGTCGGTGTACGTTGTGCAGTTCGCACAGCGGCCCCGTCGTCGTTCGTGCATACGTGATATAGGTTGCATTGCAGTGCATCGACTGCTGTCAAGCACCCCCGATACTGTGGCGGATTCCTATCCTCCAAATGCTCCTATGTTCCCGTTACAGCGCCCGCACAATGTAAGATATTTTTGTCCGAGTCAATCGCTTGTCCAAAGCCTTTGAAAATTCGCATGTATCAGCGTTGGAAATCGATCATCGATTTCACGGATGTGCGTTCTCATGGAGGATTCAGGGTTCTGAAATCTGACAGTACGCTGTGCACAGTGTTCCATATTACTATCTGTTTCACATTTCTAATTTATTCCCTGCTTTTAAGTTTCACTTAATTTATTACTACCTTTACTGTTATTATTCTAAATGGTCTTTTAATTATTTGAAAAATTGTTAAGATCAATAACAACGTTCTTTAAATTTTTCTCAATTTCTATTGATAGAAACACTTTTTATTTTACAATTTAAAGTCGCAGTAAGTTACTGTATACACGAACGATGTTTCCTAAAATTAAATTCGTTAATCATATTGCTATCGATAATTAAACCGAATTTTTCCTTGCTTTTTTAAATTTCAAAATCCTTTGATTATCAAACCAAGGCTACAGCTATGAAAAATTTGATATTCAAATTTTTATTGGAAGCTGTATTGGAACATCGAAAATACTGTCTCCATATTTCATATTTTAGGAGACATTGTATTTACTTCAACCGGGGGATAAGCGCGGGAGAAAAATGTAGTACGCAGTTTTCGAAACGGAGCTGTACGGAATCATTAATTTTCAACCGCTTGTTACAAAAGCCTTGAAAGTAGAGGGACCGCGGTATCGAATGTGCTTCGGAAAGCCGTTCACGTACGTATAAGGATACATTCGAAACCGCAGGAATTTATTCTACGGCCGAATACGGCCCTATACTGCGGATATAAAATGGTAGCTATTTCGAGAAGACCAACCCTTTAACTGGTTTTTCTGGTAAATCTAATCTTTAGCCGCAAACCGACCGAGCACGTAAGCCCTTTCTCATTTTACCCAGGGTTTAGCTATTATTTATTTTTATCTGTAATATCGGACTGTATTGGTGTTAGGTTCTTATATCTGTAAGTGAACGTTTCGTAAATAGCCACGTAGATTTTCAATTCCGTCTGTTTGAAACTGTAAAAATATTTTTAAAAGAGATCAGGTAACAATGTGCCTTTTGTTTGCGAAAGTGGTGTTTAGAAGAATTTTTTCTAATGAAATCTGATTTTAAATCCATAAATTTCTTTTCACGATTTCTGTAATAAATTAAATAATTGAATGATTGGAAAATTATAGCTGTTCTTTATTTGTATACTTTGTTTATAATATTGTAGAATGACGAACCTACACGATCGACCGCATTACTTTAATTTAGTAATTAATGCTTTCATAAAACTGTGAAATATTTGTTTTGAAAACGTGAATTTGTTGGAACAAAGTGTATTATTTTCAAATTGCAATCTTTGTAGATAAAAGACTTTTAAAGTATATTTTGCGCCTTTTAAAGTAATTACAGTATAATAACTAAGATTTCAATAAATAAGCACCGGGCACTATGTTAGTCGGTTTAGGAAGCCATACGTATTCTTTTCGAAATCTATATAGGTACATTCTAGCCGAAGCTAGATGCTCTTAATTATAATTATAATAGTGATCGGATGATCAGATTCAGAAAGAATAATCTATTCTCATTAATTTGTCGAGAAACAACGATGTTTCTTTAAACATAACATAATATGAACTACATACCACCTTGAATCAATTCGGAAGTTCTTAATTTAAATTAAGAATAAATTTTCTCAGCCAAAAGCTGAGAAATCCAATGAAACTTTTATATATACCTATTTAAGTTTAATTCAAACTCTTCGAACATTACAAAGTACCATAACTATTTTAATATTTATTATTGAACTGCATATTACACTAGTTTCCGTCGATTTTCAAGCATTATCTGTTTTTCCAAACAGGAAATCAGTTCTGACAACTGATTGAAGTAGTCTATCTAGCAAGTCAAACCGTCGCGTAAGCTGTTTCGGACAGGGAGAATATCGGGTATAGTTCCGATGTAATGCGTTTACTAAGACGACAGAAACTTAGGGATCGTAGATTGCATAAATAAACAGATTTGGTGGGAACCTAAAACGTGTATGTTTGTTTCTTGTGATGAATTTGCTGTCCCAACTCGAGAACCTATAACGTGTAAACAGCGTTCTTATCGCGCGCACCTCGACTTACGTGCGACTGAAACTCCATCACTTCAGGCAGTTTTGCAGCAAGTATCTACAAGATTTTAAATGTGGAAATTGCCGTCTGGCGTATTTCACGTATTTTCCATTTCCCCGGGACAGATGGACAAGGATTACAAAACGAACGAGAAGAGGAACTTTCACGGTACACGGGTTTATAAAGTTTTTAGAAAGTACGAGGATTGCATAGTGCATTGGTCTAGACTATTACAGAGACTGCTGTAAAAGAAATTTTTTACCTTATATATTTAATGATATTAAAATGGTAACGGCCCTTAAATCGATTTCCATCATGAAAAAAAGATAAACTGAAAGTCATTGTCTCCGAAACTAGTTATAATGAGATGAAATTTGTTGAAGTACACTTGAATTTGATACTGAAGTTTTCTACGAAGAGAAGGGAATCATATTGATACATCAATTGATCGATACATCAATACATCAATTGACAGACAAATTTGATGCATAATATTGAGGTAAGCTTTTAATTGTGAATCTAGTTTTAATACTAATAAAAGTATTCAACAATTAATAATAAGTTGGATCGCTATAAAAGCCACGAATTTAATGAAAAATACATATACGTAGTTAAAACACAATTATACAACTATTTCCCGTAGCTTTCAATAAAGAATTACAGCTTTACATAGACATTTGCGCATAATAAAGATTTTTTTGTTATTAATAACTGTAAAACGTAGACTCCATTAAACCAAGAAAGTATGACGCAAATTTTTAGCGTAAATAGACTTACTGTATGAGTCTCATTGTCTTACGCTGTACTATTTTAAACTTCGTTTTATTAAAAACTTTTCTTTCTTGATACGAAACGAAAAACTGAAACTTTAAACTTTGGACCCGCCAAGCACTGATAGGATGATGGAGAGTTTTAATGCTGTTAGCAAATATTACCCAGCACACTGTCATGGTCTGTGCTGTGCGGTACGAAGTCCAGGAGAAATTTTATAGTTTGGAGTTTGTTAGACACGAACCACCGAGTGCCTGGCTAATGTCAGTGACCACTGAAAGCTTAGCCATGAGAGAAGCCATTAGGATCGGTGGAGTGTGTAAATTGTAAAGGAAGATCGTTAACACCCCGAACGTCACATTTGTCATCTATTAGTAACAAAATTCTTTACCGAAATTGAAACTCACTTATAATGGCAAACATTAAAATAGACTATGTTTTTTTAAGATTCGTGTATACAAGAAAATTGAAATAAATATAAACACGATAAATCTTAACTACCAATATCTGTTTTATTCGTTTATTATTAATTTCAATCTATTAATTTACTTGATTTACTTTCGAATCGTAATAAAATATAAATATATAAATATTTAAAAAAAGTTCAAATAAGAACTACACTTCCGGATCTAAAAAATATAAAAGAAAATAAAACAGAAGCTAGAAAGACTCATTACACATTTTGACATTTTCTGTCTATTTTTTAAAAACGTTTTTTAGTTATTTCTTAGTTCTTTAAATTTATAGTTATCGGAGATTTAATTTTACGTAAAAATCTGCAATCTAATAGTCATGTTCATCATATGTTCATCATAATACACAGTAGAATTGCAGACCGCATTTGTATAACAAGTACATCGAAACGATAAAAGTTACATTTTATAATTGAAATGAAAGAGACGAAGAACGATAAGACGATTAAGCTGGAAAGTGTCCTCGAGAGAATAACTAGATCCATCTTGAAAATAATTGAAGAAAAATGCGGCCCATGACAATAGTTACGGAAGATTGATCGTGATCACTTTGTCGACTGGACGAATCATATTCTATCGTAGTTTTAGGGAATTTTAAAGTGATGCAAATAAAATACATTTTATTATCGTATTGTTGGTAGAATAAATCATATTTGTAAAACAAACGAACAGTGCACTGGTAATGTTTTCCGTTCAAAATAAAACCTTTCATTTCCGAACGCTTCGCCACAAGAGCATTGAAGTTTTTGAACAACAGTATCAATCAAATAAACGAAGTGTAAAAGGTTAAACGTTCGACAAATAACAGTTATTTATAAAAGTTAACCGTTTAACAATAAAACTTTCGAGCTTTAAATCCAACGATTCAGTATTTTCTCATAAAAATTACAATAATACATGTACAGAGATTTCGGTTTGCTTATTTCTTTATTTAGTTACATTTAAATCGATTTAGTAGATAATTTCTTGGAAAAACGTGTGTATATTTATAATAATAAGTTGAAATTCAAAATGAGTTACTTTAATCCTTGAACTACCAAGCAATAGTACGTCGCAGGGCGTAATTAAAAATATAAGTTGAGCAAACAAGCCTCTAAAATTGCACCATTGTCTATTCTAATGGTAATTTGGGATCTATTTTATATTTTGTTATAATTTATCCTCGATTATTCCTTTTATCTTGACACCCTATGATTTCTTTTACAACTGCGCTTGATAAAACTACTTTATGATTAATAATTTACTAGAAGAAAAAGAAACTAATTTCTATATTATCCGATTAATTAGTTCTTCAATCCTAGTTTCCTTTCGTTTCTGTTTCCGCCAACAAGAACTGATCGTTTACCTCATTTATCTTTATTTTGCAACCAGTTATCTGACCGTTTGCGCTATAAATAAGTATACATAAAGTGCCGGCACGTTCAGTGTTAACCAATCTGATAATTCTAGCGTTAATTTGACCCCAGATCGCGATACGTAATGTCGTCGCGTTGAAAACGGTATCACGGTCCGCGCGTATGTGGCCCGCGTATCTTCAGCCGCGGTCGATCTTATCCGCCCCCGCCGAACTGCGCGCTTGTAAAGAGCGCGTGGAGTTAATGAGACGGAAGAACGAGCGGCGCGATATTGCAAGTTTGAGAAATGGCCTCATAAAGGCGTTACAGCGCCGCTGAAACTCGAGGTGAAGGGTAGGAAGGATTGAAATGTTCTCGACCGCCCCCGGACAAAAAACCGCTGTCATGAGCTCCGCCGGGGATGTACGATCGCGCCGCGCGTAATTACGCGCCGGTAATCTCGGGACAATGGTCCCGCGTTTTATAACGGGCATTAAAAAAAAAAAGAGTAACGAAGTGACGGGAAGTTTCATCGGATTGGAATTTATCGGTTTGTGGCACCGCCGGATATATGCGGGTAATGTTGTTCCGTCCGATGTTTTCGTCCCGCGATACCGCCGACGCGTGATGCAGTCAATATTTTATTTGCGATATCGTGTTTTAATGACAGCCGGGCACTGACAAACAGAAACGTGAATAATAAGCTTGCATTCCGACGCTGAGGGTAGCAATTCATCGACGAACTTCACTGAACCAGCCATTTTTAGATAACAACGGTTTGTTTCCTTTGAATGCTAAAACATTCAGTAAGTAAGATGGGAAAGAGAACGAAATATAACAAAAAAGAAGGTAAAAGGAGTTTTAAATATGACATCCAGTGATTTTTAAATAAAATAATGTTTAATGGTGTCTTATAAATGTTCCATAATAAAGTATACTATATCTAAGTCTATACATTAATATGTATATTGATACTTCAGATTTTGTTCTTTACTACGATTTTTCTGTTGGAATTAATATTAATTAATCGATGATTCAGCTTTGCCATTTATCGATATAAAAATCCGAATATTTTAATTAACTGTAATGAGATCAATAAAGCAGGGTTTTAGTAGTGTTCTTTAATAAAAATGTTTTTATTATCTGTTAATATTCTTACAAATTTCTTGTTCATGTTTTATAAATATGATTTTTTTACAATGCATATATAAAGGAAGCGAGGAGATCGATTCTTGTGGAGTGTCGATTTATATTTTTCTTTATTAATTGCTTAACATTCCAGTTGAAAACGATCAAAGTCAAGGAGAAAATTTGGTCGCTGAGCGAGAAGTGGTAGATGACAGGTTAGGCATCAAGGGGGTAAAGGTACTAAACCAGCGCACCTCACAGCCGGAACTCACTAGGAAACTTTAATGATAGTACCGCAATATGTGTTTTACCTTATCATATTACATAAAGCTATGATAAAAAATTTCAAATAATATTAGATAATCAGTGTCAAATAAAATATACAATAACTGAACCATTAAAATTAATTTGTAAATTTTATACAATTATTAAACTAATCAAATTCATATCAGAAAACAAATTTATACTCAGCCTCGGTTTTAACAAATCAGTTCATAAAAATGTATATTTACCCAAAAACCTCAAAGAGCTTATAAATTCCAACAATAAAAGTAATAAATCTCGTCATCACAACATTTAACGAGTTCATGCTGAAGCTATCCTTTCGTAATTTTCAGAAATATGCAATCCAAATCAATTCGTTAAAAATAGTGTCTTTATCGGAAATACTTAAGTCTTCGGTTACGTGACCAATTCTTTCGAACAGTTCACAAAATGTCTTTTATCGATTCTAGTATGGTGGAACCTCATTCATCGTACTCCGACTTGCTCTCTCTTCCTCTCTGTTTCATGAAAAACGAAGATGTTCTTTAATTTATTTCAACCCGGGCAAAATTACACCGAGATAACAGGAAAATTTACTTCCACCGAACGAAAACGAAATTACAATTTCGAGCAGACACGAATGGCAGCCATGTCGACGGTACGTTCCACCGCAGCTTTGCCAGCGTTTCGCGAATGTAGGATGCAGAGAAACGGGCTCGGAAAGATCCCAACGTCGGGCAGATGTTCCTTCAAGAGCACTTGTCTGGTCGGGTGAATTATCGACTTTGCTACTTCGACCTCGATCCATCGGATCGTCCTACATACTCGGAAACCTTTGGAATTTCACGCGCCCTTTCTCCCTTTCATGTGGCCTGCGAGTGATTCGTCAAGTAATCAGAAAATCTTTTGATACCATCATCTCCGGATTTTCGCCTAAAATAGACTTTCCCTTTATTTACTCGACATTGAACTATCTGTTACATCACCAACAGAAGTGTACCGCCCTATCTCTTTGCAGAAAATAAAGTTCGTCTCGACGTATATCGTGCACGTCCACGGACGCCAGAAAAAGGAATTACTGTATCACATGAATCACCCCTTCAAATAAAAAATTTTTATGAGTTACTTTTTTCGTCTTCTATCGAATGTGTCAGTTAATTCGAAGTATCCAATTGGACGAGACACTAAATTAGACATCTTGACATTCAATGGTTTCTTTAATTATATAATTATATATGGCTTAATTAAAGGAACCAAATTTTTCATAAAAATTTGATGTTTGTAATAAATTTCCGTAATAAACGAATAATATGTAAATGTATAATATAATAAATAATAATAGGCAATAATAAATAAGTGCCTCTAATACAATGTCTATGACAAACGAGATGAAATGATGATTATACGTAACTTAACACTATTTGTTGATGTAAAATGCTACATTAGTTAAAGACAATTTTTTATAGCAATAATAAATGCAATGCTAATGTCTCTTGCTAATTGAAGCTAATCTGCTTTCTTTTTCATGTTTCCTATTCCTCTCTCCGGACTACAAATTGCCATTTACCGTTTCAACGATTACTGGTGGTGGCAATGGCGACGGTTGCAACAACGGCACCCTAACAATCCACATGGCACCAACGATACGCTGATTAACTCTGGTGATGGTGACCACGATAACGCGACGATGTGTCGCGGCGATGGTGACCACAATGCCTGGTACACCGTGGTGACGGTGACAACAATGACACGTTAATAAATCACGGTGATGGTAACCACGCCTGACATGTTAACAAACCACGCTTAATGTCGACCGCATTGATACACTAACATTTTGTTGTACACCTTGCTGGGTCAATGACTTAATCCCGCTCACGGACATCTCTGTCGAACACCTTCATTCGCGTTGCATTTGACGTTCACTAACTTTCTTCGGCTTATCATTATTTCCTACGTTACCAATTGAATTATTTTTCTTAACGCCACTATAATTTCTGTTGTTTGTTCAATAACGTTTGCTTTGCTATGTATATTCATTTTTCTTCGATCAACATTGCATGATGCTAATATTCCTTAATATCACTATATATTACAACCAATCTTCGAAAAAACTCACTTTGCATATTTTAACATCTTATTCTTTCCTGTCATTCATCACCAATACAATTATTCTCAAACATCTTTCTCAATCAACCATTCCATTTTTCTTGAAACATAAATATCAATTTCAATTCTACAATTCAACTTTCTATAATTTACCTACATATTCCCTTTCCACAATTTATCCAACTTAATGCCTCATCTTAAACATTCCTTTCAAACTTACTTGAATCATTTCAATTGATCCATACCCGAACTCTTACCTCAACAAACCCTCATATAATTCCATACCCCGTAATTCTTGTTTAATACGTCAAACGGCGAAATCCGTGCACCAACCATACCGGAAAAAATGAAATAACCCCTTGCCCAAAACGAATCGTCACCGAACCGCGTGACAAACGGTGTTGGCCCGCTGACATTGTGTCACGGAATTGCGGCGATTAACATCGGCCGCTGGCCCCGCCATTTTCGTTCTTACCACCGGTGGCCGTCATCCGGTGGATTTCCAACGGAGCGCTGCAACGTCTGCGGTTCCGCGTGCAAACTCGCCACCGAAACCCGCAACTGTGCGCCGCCGTCCGTCGTGCCGCGTCGGTCGGCTTGTATTCCGCGTGTAAACGAAACGACACCGCTTCCGCGGGGCGGGTGTCATCGATACATCGCCGCCCGGTTGATCCTCCGATTGATCCACTCGTTAATTACCCAAATCCCTCGAAACCGATCACCGTTACGGGTCATCGATCGCTTCTCCGCGCCCTGTGCGCCCTTTCTTTCGGCTACCCCTCTAAATTCGCACCAATTATTCCCCTCTCCCTTCGCGACGCTTCTTCATTACCCGCTTATTTTCGGGTATTTCGTTGTTGGAACTGTCTATTGTTCTGCTATCGATCAACTTCGTATCACTCGCTTCGACACCGATCGACTTGATTGATATTGTTCCGGGACGATTCTTCTAACGAATGTTATTGGTTTTATTCTCTTAAATTTGTGGGAATGATTGATTCTATTACGGTCTTCGTTTTGTCAATATGTAAATATTGATATTTATACTTGGCGATATTTTATTTGAATTTCTTTGTGCTGGTCATGTTTTATTATCCGTTGTGAATATTGTGTCACGTTTATCTTCTTTTCATTCTTCTTTTTGAAATTCATTTGATCGTTTCTGTATTTGTAAATATTGCGTATTGTAAACTACTTTGATTATTTTCTGTGAATGTTTGCATGGATTTATCTGTCGATTACGTTATGAATTAAAATTGTCACTTGCTGGTTTGTCCGAGCTAAACGATATTTCATCTATTTTGCTCCTTCAATCTCGTTAACATGAATGATTACTGGCAACCGTTCCACATGACCCAATTGAATTTTCTGTTTCGTGACCACGATATTGAAACGACAGCCTTGTTATCAGGCACCCTGAAGACCTACCAACGAGCAGCCTGCGACGAGGAGTTGATGACGCTCAAATGTCCACCAGGCACGACCATCACCGTTGCTCTCGCTCAATATGGCCGGGCTGGCGCAAACGGCAACGGCAGGTGCAGCACCTACGATCCGTCATCTCTTGCAGGGGACAAACTGAATCACACGTGCATCTGGCCCCAGTCACTGCAGGTATGTATCAAGAAAGCATCTATAATTTTTTTTTATTTGATACGTGGGTTGCTGTAAAAGTTTCGAGAATATATAAGAAAAGTCGCATATAAGTTTGAACTAATGGTTTATTGTTTCTCAAAATTCTCTTTCAACATTAGTATATCTTTCATTGTCTCGTGTTAGCACTTTCTAAAATTTAAAATGTGAATTTTATAAAAATAACAAACAACTTTTGCAGCAACCTACGTATCGGATCATTTTTTTAATTAATTTCTTACGAATATTCATGCGTTGACCCCTTGTCCTACATTTTATTTGTCAACAATGATTGATATTTTGTCATTAATCATTTAAAAAAAAAACGGAAATTGTTCTAGACATATTTTATGTCCACGTTTGCTCTTAAGTATAATAATTGATAACAGATTCATTTGCATTCAAAAGAATCGAGAAATGATCATGCTTATTAAATTCTCTTTACAATCCTCACAACGAGACTGGCACGTTATTATTAAGCAAGCGATTAAATGTGTATATTCTTCCTTTTGTAACTACGAACTTTGAATTTGAAATTTTATTATTTAAAGGTCTATTAATTCATTCTTATGTTAAAAATTTAGTATAATATAATGCATATTTGAAAGTAACTAGAAACGTAGGATTATTTCATTATAAATTACTTACAATACAGGTTATTCATGGTATCATATTAAATAGATTATATTGCATTATGTACATGAGACAAATATATTTTGATTGATATACGTATCTGCACATTTATTAAAATTTCTATAATAATCGAAGGATCACGGTTTTCGATGTTTTGTCCTTGTATAGAATACAGTATTAACTATTTAATCTTCTTAACTTGCACACATTGTGCTATGAATATTACACGGTCAGCTATAAAGTTCTGCCCTACAATATACTGTGGTCAGATGATTATAATTATCCTGATAGAACGGTCGAGATAAGTCGATATTAACCCGAACACACGTTGCCGCAAAACTTTGTGTTAAAGCATTTTCTAAATTCCAATCAACGTGTGATTTTCGTCTGACCTTCTATGTACCATGTTTACTGAATTATTTCGCTTTGTAATATGAACATTCACCCACAACATGGTGATTGAATGAGATTTAATCTTTGCCACACGATTTCAATAAAGTTTTCTCTTGAGAATAATAATTTACATTTTTTCCAATTTCTTTTAGTATCTTATAAAATAACAAACTCACATTTTTCTTATTTATTATCAATATGTGTAATATTTCTTCTATAGAAATTCTTCATAATACTATCGATAATTTTATTAAAACAATTTTATTTCAATGTCGTTTATATTCTAAACAGTGGCGTCACATTTGAATAATAACTGTAGTTAGACATATATTCTTTAGATATTCAATTAGCATAATCATCGTCAATTTTATAAAAATCTATCAGACTTCAAAAATTCCTATAGAATTCATTCCTAAAAACATCAGGTTGACCACATTACTACCTCAAACCTTTCTTTTTCCTTTGTTGCAATTGAAAATTGCACAAATTCTTATGAAGACAACTCAAACTTCTTTTGATATATCCGTTTTATAGAATCATCTACATAAACAGAAATGTCAATTGAAAATATGTTCTGTAATACAGTTTTCTGTCTGCAATATCGGCCGTATTCCAAAACGTTCTGTTCCATCCAAATTCAACAGCCACCAGAGACATTTCTTACGCCTTTCTTCGAGGAAAACAAAACTCGGCCCGGCAGTAACTTTGTAAGTGCCATCGTAAACCGTTGTACATTGAGTATTCGAACTTGGCTTCGCGAACAGCTCGCAACAGGAAGTTCCCAGCGATGACGTTTCGCTGTCCCCCGCCCGAAAGTTTATCTGCCATCTTATATTTATTGGCTTCTCGCGAAACCCTGATTTCTAATCCAGAAGAAAGGACGGCGTCGATTGCCTTAGCACCCCGACCTCTTTCTCGATGGAAGTACTGAGCTGGAAGAAATCGTAAACCGGATCCACTCCGCTGGGTTAACCCTTGTACGGTTCAACCCTCGTAACCTCTGCTTAGGTTTGTAAGCTCTAGCTGCCGGAACGCCCCCGAAAAAGATTTCGAGCGAGACCCTTTCAGCGTCCGGATTTCGCATCAGGCTTTAGTGTCTCGTGTACGTTGCAATTCGACGGCGTTCGCTATCCTCTTTCTCTTTATTCGTAAATTGGACGCAAACAACAAAGTTACTTCTGACGCTATAACCGTTCATTGAACATAATGTGACGAGAATATGTACTAAGGAACTAGTGTGTCTAGAATATCTTAGAGCAATAAAGTGTTATTATTCATACAATAATAGTGTTCTGGAAAATAAAGTTTTACCATTTCAAAGCCATCGAAAATTCTTTATTTCTTCGAAACTTCGAAATGACAGACAAGGACAACTCGATCGTCTGTTCGAAATACTATTTTACTAACAAAATATTCTCCTATAACGTTCACGATCAACCTCTTGCGAAAGCTTATTATTTCGTTTCTTAATTAAAACTGAGATGTCTATGTTTGTTATGATTTCAAATTCAGTGACACCTGAATGCCTCTTACAACTTGAAATTAACAACAAATCATAATTCTATACATAACCATGATGACATACGAAAACTCCTTCAGTATTATCCGTCTTAATCTCCTTTCTTCTTAATTCTTCGAAATGGCCTGCTTTCGACAGCTATGAAGCAAAATCCCTTCGTCAGAAGAAATAACGATTCATGTTACGGAACTATCGCTGCTTTCTTGATAACATTGCACACGAGGAGCTGATTTCGAGCCGCGTCGCCGCCGTCAAACAAGTTCGCCGGCCGTACGCACGACGAAGCACCAGAGTGTCGTTTTCAGGTCAGTTGCCATTATCTCTCGAAGGCGGGATTTTAAACGGCAACGATCTCCTATCAACCCTGGCGTCTGCTCGCGCAGCTAGCCCGGCATTTTTTCGTCCCGCCGAGACGAGACTCGCAATTGCCACTGAATTCCGACCGAAAAAAGAGCAACGTTTCGCGCGCTTGCTGCACTCGAGACCTTCCCACCCCGTTTTCTTTCCGCGTTTCGTTTCGCGGTTGAAATAAAACGAGAATCGCGGTTGCTTACCGCGTTTCCAGTCATTTCGTTACCAGCCGACTCGTGAATCCCGCCTAACCGTGCTTTCAGAAGAAATATTTCCCCTCTCGCGTCTCTACTTTTTTCTCCTCCTCTTTTTCTCTCTCTCTTACGCTCGCTCGACTCTTTTTTTTACACTATCAAGATGTACGGTTCTAATCTACGCGAACGAGCTGAACGTTTCGGTTCTTTCCCGAGGATTACGCGAACCTTTATCTGTCCTCTATTCCTGTTTTATTTTTGCTGTTGTTTTCAGTGATTCACTATTTGATTCTTGCAACAATTAGCAACGCGAACTCTGTTGCTGGGTTTCGTAGACACTCTCTTTGTTCACTTTGTACGTATTTGGAACGTGCACGTTGCTGCTTGGAAATTTAGAGCGAGCTCTCGTCGTTATTTACATCAAATATCGTTTTATTTAGTATAGAGATACGTGAATAAATATTACAAATAAATCAACGTACCGGAGAATAATAGAAAATCATCGAAATAGTCAGCACGTAGTTTGATGATGTTAAACTTAGTTAAAGAAACTTAAAAAAAATATTTTCAAATTTCTTGAAAAAATAACATAGAGCGTCTTTCAACGTAATATTGGAAAATAAAATAATTGTTGAAAGTTTATTCTTTTCGTGAGTATATAATATAATAAGTCGCATAATGCGATACAGTGTTACATGAAATCGAATGTAGGTAATCATAAATTATCATCCCTTAACCGTGGAATGGCTATAGCAGTTTTTATGTACGACAAATTGATTTTTTAGTGGAGGCTACAATTGTGCCATGAAAATGTAATCTTCGAAAATGTCTGGCAAATTCGAGCACAAACGGTGCAGAGATCTTTCAGATCCGGGGGAACCCTTGAAAGTCACGAGCCCGACGATAATAACTTATCGATGGAGCTACAATAGAAATTTTCGCGGCTGTCCAATAGCCAGGAAAGAGGTCCGAGGATTTCGTATTGATTTCTTATTTTGCGTTTCCAGTGCTCCAGAAGGGGGTCATTGTGTACGATCCACGCTACAATACTATTGGCGAAAATAAAATAACCTTTTCCATTCGACCAATGATATTGCAGTCGCCTCTGGCGTTATCCATCCTCCCAGATCTTCTCTTTACTCGTTTATTTCTTTGGTTACTTCTTGACCTCGACTTTCGAGTTGCCTCCCGGCGAATATATTCGATCTCTACTCCGTCGTTTGTATGGAAATAGAAAATGTTATTTTCTTTTATTTCACAGTTAATTTAAGGTTGTATCCTCTTTAGAATGCCCCTTTTTCATTCTTAACTCCCTACCTTATGATTTACTTCTCAACCGTGCTTACTAAAATAACTTTGTCGTTAATTATTTAGTAGAAAAAGAAACAAATTTTACACTTACTTTGTGTCTACATTTACTCTAAAGGTTAAAGATTAATAATAGACAGGTAATACTTACTTTATGTTGCAAATTAACATTTAGATTTGTCGAATTCGGTTTGAAATTTTCATCACAAGTTTGACACGTTAGTATAAGGCAAGGGGTTAACATGAAAAATTACAAACCACAATGTTCATTATATTACTCTATTTGAATTCTCTTTCGATTAATATCAATTTCAAGGACGACACGATTTTTTATAATTTCTACCCCTATTATAATTGACCACGCAAACAAATTCAGTTATTATTAATTAAAATTTATTTTTCAATAAATATTAGAAAGTGGAGATATCCTGACTGTCAATATAATACTAAAGAGGTAACGCCTATAAATATTATAATTCAATAATTCTTGTTAAAAAATTTAGTTCCTAAATTTGTACAAAACTTTGTAAACTTTCAGTTTAATATCCTATATTAAATACACCGTTAAAATTCAGTTTTAATCTCGCGCCAAGAAAAATATTGATGTAACAAATTGAAACATTCGAGAACATTTAACTAAAATTGGGAATTGCCTAACCATGCATGAACAAGTAACAGAATAAACTCCGGAAGGGAACTTTTTTACTGCTGCAGTTTTCCCCGTCCATTTACAAGTTAGTCTGATGTGATTATCCTGGCAACACGGGCAACAGCGATTCCGTTCGTTTGCGTTTTTCAATGGGGTTATCGGAAATGGAATATGAAAACTTAATGCCAAATCGGAGACTAACAAAAAACACGGCCCTTCGGCGCGTGGCGTCGTGCCAAATACCTTTACGGATTTTCATTGTCTCGGTAACATTTAAATTTCCGCGCTCGTGGTAACTACGAAAACATTATTAGGTACGGAAGACCGTTGACAAAAATTTTAGCTGGGTTCTCTTGATGAAATTTCCTCTAATAAATACGATCTTTTCAGCGAGAGCACTGCATTAAGTGTAGACATCAAGTAAAAGATTACGACCCGCAATATTGCCATGCTTAACGTCTTAATGCACCCCTACTGGCGGCCTTTAAAAATTAAAATTTTTCCCTCTGTCCATTTTCTTCCGAGATTTCAACGGAATTATGTAGGTCTTAACGAAGCGAAACGGTGTGGATTCATGTCTTAGTGTTTATCTCCAAGAAACGAATTTCAAATTTGGTGTCAGGGGTACCCTAAAGTTGCATCATTTTTCGCTATTTGAAAGACGTATATAACGATTAAGTAGCAGCTTATATGAGAAACATGCGCTTCTCTTTAAAAAACTTATAATGAATTGGTGAAAACCGAATTACATTATTAAATAAAAAATTTATAACATGACATGATAATATGGTCGTACACTGCTTGTATTTAAATGAAACGAATGATTTTTCGAATTTATTAATATGTAATATTTTTTCATAAATTTGATTAAGTGGTTTCATTAAAATATAAAAGAATTAAGGTGAATTTTAATGAGTTGGAAGAGAACTCATTCAAGAATATATTTCCAATGCGTACAAAGTTTACATGTCGCCGACCGACGTAAGTAGCCACTATATCACGGGGTTAGCTAAACTAATTACCAACTTTCTTCATGCAAGGTTTTCTCATTTTAATTTTCTTCTATATATTCCTTCTATATATATTAAGTGTAAGGTTTCGCCTCGCTCGTAAGGGATTAAAAATATGTTTATAAAATAGCGATTTCAGTTAAGTATCCTTTGGCATCGCAGGTGAATGGAGATTAAATCCCACCGAGAATGAAGGGTTGAAGGACATTTCTTTTCCAATTTCTATGGAATACTTACATAAAGTGCCGCTCAACATGCTATTTTTAAATATTCATCATTATCTTCGATATAAATATAAAATTTTACATAGCTTTTTAAGTTGCGAAATTTTGTTAAACTTCAGAAGAAACTTTTTCCGAGTTATTTATGTTTTTTAGTAATAATTATTGTTAATAATATCATCGTATGCGCTTCTTCTTCAAAATATTTCCAAATGGTATTCAGAAAAATTACAAAGTACCAACAAATAAGGGTTAAACAGTGAAATAAAATTCACTCAAAACACATGAATTTCTTTGGTTACTTTTCGACCTCGACTTTTGAGTTGCCTCCCAGCGAATATATTCGATCCCTACTTGGACGTTTCTATGGAAATAGAAAATTTTATTTTTTTTATTTCACAGTTAATTCGAAGTTGAATCCTTTTTAGCATGCTCTTTTTTCATTCTTAACATACAAAATTGTGAATCACGACATTTATTATATTATTACATTTGAATTCTCTTCCAATTAATATTAATTTCAAGTGTATTCAATTTAATTCTTAAACAGTAAAACAATTAATGAATAAAATTAACTCGAGACACGTGATTTAATATCCTCCGGTGAAGGGTTAATTTAAACAGGGTAAATAATTCTCGAGCCTTAATTTAACCTCTGTCCTTATCGCCTTAATCTCCCTACCCGATTTCTATAACCGACTTCGGTACGCTGTTTTTTTACGGAAACGGTTTTTACGAGGCTCTCGAGAAGTTCGCGTGTTTCTCAGCCGGCGGAAAATGAGTTTTGGCAGACATTCAGAATCCCCCTTTCGTAACTACGGAATTGCTTGATGATCGTGTAAGCGTTCTTAATCGCTAATGATCGACGCGAACTTTCTTTAACCTCAAAGCGGACTCGACGCCGGGAAGCCTGGGTCTTAGTCTTTGGTGTGCATTTGCCCATGAACATCGGCTTCCTAATGCCCTTTGAAAATTCCAGTTAATTGGGAACTGATCCGCAATGTTCCACTCGTCGAAGGTGCGAAAATCAAACCGTAATTATCGTGTTCTTGTTGCCAAGTTCTTCTTTCGAGGAGTCGCCCGTTGCTCCTCCAACCGTTAACCGTGTTTCGTCGTTATAAACAAACTCTAATTGCTCGCAAGTTCGTCCATTAACATTCGAAGAATCGACAATACTTCTTTTTTCGGCATGATTGAAGCAGATCTGAAGTGAAACTTAAGAAGCAGTAATTGTAGTAACGACGCTTTTATTTGTAGATACTTCAACTCGAGCACCCTTCAATTAAATCTTTTTGAAATTTACTGGATTCATTGGATTTAAGCACAAACGTTGCCATTTTATTAAGAGCGAGTATTGTATGGATTTTGGAAGCATGATGATTTTCGTAACTCCTTTTTAAGCTTCTATTTAAACTTTTTATGATTTAAGATTTAAAAAAAATATAAGTGGAAAACTGAAAAGTTTATATTTTAATTTAGTTAATGTAGTGTACGAAGTATTTGTATCGTTAATACTTTAATATTTCTACTTTAATCATTTTTCAGACATTGTAGTTAGTATATATTTAAATTATCTATCGACTAGTTCTACACTTTGTACAACTTAATTGGCAATTTGCAGCTTCAAAACATTGATGAGAATGAATTAAAAGCATGCAGTATAAAAATGACACATTTATAATTGTTACGATTTTATTAACCATCTTCTTAGTAGAGCGACAGTGTATAAATTATGTAGATAATTAAAAGCTAAAAATACTTAATCCGTTAAACTTCGATTATTTTTATTCCATACTTTTACTTTATATCAATTTTTGTTTTGAATATTTTAATAAAATGTTTTTGTTTCACTGCTCTTTATTTTAAATTCATTTTAAATTTTAAATCATTTAAAACCAATCCAAGCAGTATATAATTGATATTATAAATCATTTTTTCCACCGATCATGTAAATGAAACGTTGTAAAGTGATTCTTTGTATTGTATACGTTTTTACACGAATTCCTGACAAAAAATACATTCATGCCGTGAATAATTTTTATTATTGACAGTCTCGACGCTACTGTCCTCCAAGACATCGTACACCTCATCCATGCAAGGCTGGTATCCCTTAAACGATCTGATTCCAAAGAAATTCCGATCCCATAATACATAAAATTCGATGATCGTTCTGCAGAATTTTTGCTTTTATCCGAGTATTAAAGGCGAACGTGTGCCGTAAAAGTTACACGTTACACTAAGTTTCCTATTCAAGCGTCATGGTCGTCCTGAACCTGGTTCGAAGAAAAATAAAATTTTTACAACCTTGAAACTCTACGCTTATTGGCTTTATTCAGAACTTATTCTGAAGCATAAATACAAAAGGGTGTCTGGTTTTCTGCGGCTGTAAAAACGTGAAGATGAAATTTAACGACGATTGATAGGTCCACCACACGACTGCAACACTTTCACAATCTAATTTTATTAAATTATTTATAATTTATGGTCGAATTTGATTTACGAAATACTATACCAAATATGCTAATTAATTTTCAAGGGAATACTGTTAGAGTTATAGAATTGTAGATATATTTTGTTAGAAGATTAACTAATCAATTTTCCGTCTAGTTTGACTATATGAATTTAAAAATATTTAATTATAATACATAATGTAATTATCATAGAACTATTATTACATATCACTATAATATATACAATCATAACAAAACTATAACATGAACTAAATCTTGATCTCATTATAAATAATATCTAACTTCATAATATAAACTCGATCCTTTTCTAATTATCAGTAATATATTTCTTCTATTAGAGAACTTTGTCCCGTTTAAATGAAATCTCGATTGTTCAAAGCGCACATTGCGTGGCGACATCTTAAGGACTATATTTTCAGGAACACGTCTTTTGTGCCAACATCACCGACTCTTTTTTCGGTTCCTTTTATACCCCGTTCGCCGATCGACGATAGCGACGATTTGAAAGTGCGAGCGAGCCGGAAACGGAATTTCTCATCGCGCCGAGTTCCATCGAAACTTCGACGTCCGAAAAGATCGAGATCCCTTTTTCTCTCTTTCCTTTTTTCACGCTGTCGTCGATACTGTTTCGTTTCTTTTCATCTGGTGAAATATATTTCGCCGACTGCGCAACACAAATGCGATCGTAAACCGCGATGGGAGAAAGAGAGTTTTCGAGGGCCTGATGTATAGACCGAATCGAAAATCTTCGCCGGCCATGTTATTCTTTGCCGGCTTTCAATTTTCGACCGTGCACCGCGCCAGTCTATCGGAAGGATTGTATTGTTATTCGTGTTCCATTGAAACGAACTTGCGGGAAAAAATGCGGATCATGTTATATACGCGGCAACAAATGATAAAAAATATCGGACCGGAACGAGAATGTTAATATTCGACTCGCTGAAAGGGCACATCTTTGGTTTTCCAATGTGGTGCTCGTATTTACTTAAATATTCTGATACATTGAAAAGAATAAAAAGAACCTCTTTGTCACACCATGTACACAATCGAGGAATAATTTCTGATATTGAAAAGATAGTGGTTATTTTTGGAAATATGGATGAATTTTATTTCTGAAGGGTGTAAAGTACTAATAGTAACGTTGGAAGTAGATAACTGTGCCACAATAGTAATAATTTTCTGTTTCTAGAGAATTTTTGGAAAATTAATATTTTCATTATATAAGTATATTTATATCTTCAATAAAATAGTGAATATGTAATTAATTTCAGTGACTCATAACAAAGTTAATTTGATATTAAACTACGTAGTTAATTTAATATGAAATTAATATTGAGGATCTGATTAACTATAATGTAAAAATATGCCTATTAAATCAAAAAATAAAGATCCAAGTAGGTACAGTTACTAAAATGGTAGATCAAGAATTTCAATTCCATGTTTTACTTTGAATTTTGTAATCACAATATTCCAACACTATGTATGATTTAATATGTACTTGATAAAGTCTTAAGTTGGGAATATAAGGATCTGCTTAGTTTTCGCTTTTGATACGCATATGTTGAAATTTTATATAATTATATACCTATAATTTCGTAATAAGCCACGGACGCGTTCAAAGAATGTGGAAAACTTGACGCGCGTTCGGATCAGATTCCGAGTTAATTAAATTTCGCATCGCGGAGATTCATAGAACCAGAATTTCCGTCGGGGATGTAATATCCGTCTATTTTGAGAGCACTTCTTTTATCGACTACGTGCATCGGCTGAAATTCCGTGGCGCATGTGCTGTACTGTAATTCGAAATCATGATAAATTGATGTCTAGGATCAGGGGGAACGTGATCTCGTGTCACCGTTTATCGTAGAATTGCAGTAAGGTTTTCTCTAAAAGTACCACTTCGGTGAACTATTTTCATTCCATAATACATAGCGAATCGCCTGTTTTCGTAATAATTGTACAATTTTCTCTTAAAAAAAAGAAAACGAAATCACAAAAAATTTTTTCCCTAAACGATCAGTTTTATACGGTTTTATTAAATTAAATGAATAAACTACCTTTTATACAAATGGACATTCATAGAAACAGGTGTGCGTTATTTTTATCGCCTTTTAAGATCATATACAATATAAAATTTGAACTATTTTATAATGTAATTGAAAAAAATCTGTAAAAAATGGTTTTAAGTATGCTATCAAATAGTTTTTATTTTATGGTTATGGTTTTGTTATACTTTATAATAACATATTTTAGTCAATCACGAGCCTTTTCATTCGGAATACTTTTATGCAGTGGTTCAAAATCATTCATAGAAGATATTTATTTGAATAATTTTGATATTCATATTTTATGCCAGTTTTCAGTTGATTATATTATTACACACTTATATTGCTTTGTTAAATGCAATAGAAATGCATTTTATAAATAAACTGTCTGTAATCTTCAAATAATTGGTATAATAAATTTCTATTCACGTTACTATGTTATCTAGAGGCAATATCTAATTATTTAGAAATACCTTTTATCTGCAAATGACGCATTTACAAGACCGGCTAATAATATCAGTAAACGTGTAGATCCGATCGAAACGACTATATTTAGTCAACATGCAAAGCAATTAATTTTATATAATCGGCTTTGCATAATTCAAACGGATTTAGACCGTTTAGTGTCGCTTCACCGAATCGTTTAGCTCATTGATGACCCAGTGTCACATATAATTTTACTTGCGATGTCAGCTAGTTGAAAGTCATGGGAATTCTGTAATAGTGAAAGAACTCGATGAACCAATGTATCGGGTTTACAGTTGGATTAATTACTCTCGATAAAACGCATTAACTTCATGGCGTTTAGATCGCAGATTCCGTGTATTTGCAACGCTTGTTTCAATGCGAAATCAATGTTTAGTACAATTTCCATTTTATTCCTTATCGCGCTAAAGCTACATGTATCTATTGGAAAATACGAGTTTCTATTTTACTTCTATCGTTTATAAATAGTTAACGGGAATATCAATTTACATAAATATCTGCAGTTCATCGCACACTTGAAAATACTACGGATAATGTTATATATTTAAACAAATTACCCGAAATATTTTCCTTCACAAATAATTCTAAAGACTTACCTAAAGATGAAACATATTAATAACATTGATTCATTTATTTACATTTACTCTACAATATTACATTTTCTTACGATCAATTAAGTTTCTAACAACTTTGAAAAATAATTATATATTATTATATAAAATAATTATACATATGTTATATATAAAAACAATTATACATATATAATAATTTCCAGATATGTTTAATAAAAGTTTTCACTCTCTACTTCACTCAAAAATAAAAAATTTCCCTAAGATTGCTTTGTTTATCTACACCCACGCCAAAACATTACATTTTCTTACGATCAATCAAGTTTCCCGTAACTCGTAGACGCTGGGTATGCGCGATTGTCGCAGTAAAAGGTGGAGCTCACCCCTAAAAGCTTTATTTGTTGTATCACGATCGCGGACGGCGTTGATCGTGTTAGGAAAAAGAGCGCAGAGTCCAAAGCCGGTACGATAACCCGAAGTGATTTTTCGTGCGCACCTGCGGCCTCCGTTGATTCCGATGATATCCTGTTTCCGGAACGATAGAGGAGCGTATCGTTAACCGAGGAATTAATGGAGCAAGGGATAAGCGTTCGAGCGTGTAAGGGGCACGCGGATAGAAGAGGTCGGGATGCACGTGTTCATCGATGTATACCGGAAATCGATTTCTCCCGCGGGAGATTTTCTCATTCGAACGTGAAATGCACGGGAACGGGACCCGGGTTTAATACCTAGAAACTCAATAATTAAATGCGCACACTCTGCGAGCAAATATTCACTAGCAGGTTAGAGACGTTACCGTCCGATACCTTTATTGGACCGGATTTTAATGCATCAAAATCGCGCGTCCGGATTATCTCTCTCTTTTTTCCCCCGTCGGGCGCAAGATACAGAAGCTTTTTGCGTTACGGTGAGAACGGTATTGGAAACCTTTCGACGGTAGAACGTTTGTAATTCTATTCTCCCTTTTTTGCCCTTGATTGAATTCAGTAACCGTTTACTTCATACGAGTCGCTCAGGATAATGGTGGTCTAACTATTATTTTTGAGTTCACAAGAGAAAAGCTTTCATGTAATGTTCTTGGATTATTAAGATAATATTACAATGTTATTGATGAGACTAATTATTGTTAACTATTAATTGTAGTAATCCAAGAATTATTATTATTATTAATTAATTAATCCGAGAATGTTCCATGAAAGCTGTTTTCCTCTTGAATTCAGAAATAGGGGTTAAATCACTGTTTTATTGTGATACTTGAATTTGCAAATTGTTCTGATAATTTGTTTGTTTAAGAAATACTTAGTTCATTACTTTATTCAAAAGACTATTCAAAATATTGTAGTATCGAGAATATTTATTGTAGGATGAATGGTTTGTTGTGCGTGCGTAAGGGCGACCAGGTCATATTGCGACGGACCGGCGCCGGGATGTTTGGGAAATAGGGTGACTGCGTTTAGACAATTTCGAGTGGCTGAAAGAATGCGAGGAAGAGTATCTGGAACTGAGCGACTGAACCGTGAGAAAAGTGTGTACGTGACTGCGTGAGTTTTGACTATGGACGGAAGATGCGAGTGAGAAGGGTGCAAGGGTGAGAAAGACAGAGCGAATGGGGGTGTGTGATAAAAGCGAGTGGAAATGCGTGCATGGACACACATTTTGGTGAGCGACAGCGGAGTAGAACATTTTTGGTGCGAGAGTCGTGTGTTGTATTTTACGTGTTGTTGTCCGTATTGTTTCCTTTATCTTATTAAATATATTATTGTTTTCCTAATTCTCTTTTTACTAAAGATCCACATTTTCAAATATCATCTAATAGTAAACCACCACCGATATATACTATAAAATTGGAGGCTCGTCCGGGATCGTGAGATCAAAAATTGTGGAATCACAGTAATTAAGAAAATAGGAAAAGCGTTGATTCGTGTTGATTTGTGTTGACCTGTGTTGAAAATTGCGTTGAAAATGAGTGAAGAAGGAAACAATACCATTGTTGAAGTAGTTAACGGACAGAAGACCAGCGAAAAGTTGGAGAAGATATACGCCATGAGGCTCACCGAATTGAAGGAAGAACTGGGAAAGCGTAAGCTGAAAAGAACGGGCAACAAAAAAGAGTTGCAAGACAGGTTGGGGGCAGCCTTCATGTTAGAGTTTGAGCATGGAGAAGATGAGGCGGAAGAGGAATCAGAAAGCGAGGTGGAAGAAGAGCGAGATGTTCGAGGTCGTATGAGACTCCACAGCAGTTCACATCTGTTAACTTTTCGAGATGTCGAAGAGTCGATGAGTACGTTCAGTGGTGATGATGGGGTAAACGTTCGTTGCTGGGTGGAAGAGTTCGAAGATATGGCTGATGTGTGTGAATGGACGGACGTGCAGAAGGTGGTGTACGCAAAGCGGCTTCTGCGTGGTTCAGCCAAGTTGTTTGTGAACTACGAGAAGTGCGGCAAAAGTTGGATTGCGTTGAGGAAGGCATTGAAGTCCGAATTTACAGAAAGTGTCGATGCATACAAAATCCATAAAGAATTGTCCCGTCGCAGCAAGAAACCGAGTGAAACATACAACGAGTACATTTACCAGATGTTTGATATCGCGAAACGAGCGGATATGTCGGCTGTGGCAGTTATCAAGTATATAGTTGATGGTATCCACGACGAGGAGGTGAACAAAATGATTCTGTATGGAGCCAGAAGCATTCAGGAGTTGAAGGAGAAATGTATGCTGTACGAGTCGATGAAGGAGAATATGAAGACGAAGAGGAAGCCAACGGAGACACGGTCCAGCCGTGCAGTCGTCCAGGAGGTTGTACGTCGCTGTTTCCTGTGTGGAGATCGGAAACACCTAAGTTCGAATTGTCCAACCAAAAGTAAAGGCGTTAAATGTTTTAAGTGTAGAGAGTATGGGCATATTGCGTCTGATTGTAGCAGTGTAAAACAACCTGTAAAGGACGTAAATAGTGCGTCAGTGGGATCACGGAAAAAGCGTATCAAAGAGGTGCAGATCGAGAATTGTAAGTTGGTAGCGTTAATTGACTCAGGTAGTGACTTAAATTTAATACGAGCAGATCATTACATTAAAATCGGAGCGCCTAAATTGAATAACAGAATTTTGCGGTTTCACGGCGTAGGAACAAAAACAAATTATACTATGGGGGAATTTTCTATTAATACTGTAATAGATAATACAACATATCCGATGAATATGCACGTTGTGTCCGATGCGTTGACGCCACATGATTTAATAATAGGGACAGATTTTCTAGACTCCGTAGAACTTACCATGAAAGGAGGAGAAATTTTGATTAAGAAATTAGATGCGCCGGAAATTTTCAATATTAACGTAGATGACGCGAGTGAGATGGATTTATTGCAGGCTCAAATACCTGAGCACGAAGAGTCAATACAACATATTATTGATAATCATGAAGTTAACAACGCGAAGAGTGCGTTGGCCGAATTTTTATCTCCTGTGAACGATTCTAATGTCGCGATTACGGAACCTTCGAAGAATTTATCAAACAACGCCGGTCAAACAGCCGAGGACAATAGTAGTAAGGAATTAGGGACTATCTCGTTCGATTTTTGTGATGCCGCGGTTACTAGGGGGAATTGCACAGATTTATCGAGTGAAGTTTCTTTCTTGATACCGAGCACGCCTGTCAAAACTGAAGAGAGCTTAGAAACTAGCGGGTCAATACAGATTAAAAACGAGAAAATTGTTAGCGATGTTAAAGCAATTTCAAAGGTAGATAGCTTAAAGGTAACCATCACCCCTTTAGTTGAGAAAGAAGTTGAAGACGTTAAACCCAATGATTATGTGAACGCTTTGAATTGTAATTCTCTGTCATCGTGTATATTGGTGGGTAAAAACGAAAATAATAGAAACGGTAGGCTAGGGAAAGCGAAGCGAAAGGATCGTGGTATTAGAAAAATATTTGAACAGTCAGAGTCTGAGGGGAACATAAGCCTTGCGGTATCTAAGTCGATGCCGACGCAGGTAATTAAGCGGGCCCACGAGAACGGGTATTTTGCGTCGGAAAAAACCGAGACCAGATTAAAAAGGGATTATCGGTTCCGAAACTTGCGGGAAAAGGTGGACAAAGTGCTACAAAACTGCGTTGATTGTATTTTGGCGAGTCATAAACACTGGAAGAAACAGTCAATTCTGTTCCGAAAACCTCGACGAATTATACCAGATACTGACCACTTGTGTAGTGACACCGAGAGAACCTAGAAAGTGACAATGAAACATCTGAGGACAGATGTTCGGTCAGGAATGGCCGAGTGTAGTATCGAGAATATTTATTGTAGGATGAATGGTTTGTTGTGCGTGCGTAAGGGCGACCAGGTCATATTGCGACGGACCGGCGCCGGGATGTTTGGGAAATAGGGTGACTGCGTTTAGACAATTTCGAGTGGCTGAAAGAATGCGAGGAAGAGTATCTGGAACTGAGCGACTGAACCGTGAGAAAAGTGTGTACGTGACTGCGTGAGTTTTGACTATGGACGGAAGATGCGAGTGAGAAGGGTGCAAGGGTGAGAAAGACAGAGCGAATGGGGGTGTGTGATAAAAGCGAGTGGAAATGCGTGCATGGACACACATTTTGGTGAGCGACAGCGGAGTAGAACATTTTTGGTGCGAGAGTCGTGTGTTGTATTTTACGTGTTGTTGTCCGTATTGTTTCCTTTATCTTATTAAATATATTATTGTTTTCCTAATTCTCTTTTTACTAAAGATCCACATTTTCAAATATCATCTAATAGTAAACCACCACCGATATATACTATAATATTTAAAATTAACTGTAACTTCGTACTTCTATAATAATTTAAGCAATTCTATGTATAAAATAAACAGTTTTTATACTTTTGTTAACTACAGACAGTACTCTAACATACCATAACATTTGTTTTTAGTTTATTGTATGTTTATTTAAAATATGGAGCGTAATACTCGCAATATCATTCGTGTCCGAATATTTTTGTGTATAAATTTTGTAAAGATTGAAATATTCGAGAACCAATACACATTTTTTGTTACGGTTCACAGAGTCCATTAAATTTTAGGAAAAGGAGTACGTTTTATTTCCCACGCTGTTCTTATAAAAATTTTCCTCGATTTTTCATCCGGTCACCGTTTATTTGTGGAACGAAGGTCATCGAAGTTTTCTATGGAAACAGGACTCCAGGAATTTGAGACAATATCTTTTAGAGCACCGTGAATTTCAGAGGGGAATAACTTTCCCAGTTCGAGAATATCGAGATTGCAAAAACCAGGACGGTAAACTTCTTCTCTATTGGACCGGCCTTTTTCACGTAATCCGCGCCCAAAATGAAATTTTCTTAATTAAAACTTGAATAATCTCTGTTTGCTCGTGCTCATTTTCAAATGAACTCCTCCGCCGATACCAGACCCATTAAACTTTTCATCAAACCAGAATTCCACTTCGGCAAAAAAGAAGTGTGTTTAAACTGCACCGCTTCATACCGGAAAGAATCGATGCATTTTTTTAAAAAAGACCGCCCACCTTGATTACACTTGAAATTTAATTTTCGCTCTGTTTGAAGAGACACGTTATGAAACGCGTGCATATAAAATCTTCGTGAAAATTTTTTTCTCAATAAAATGGCAATTTTACCGTAGATAAATGCTTTGCTTGATATTGCTGCAAAATATTCGACACAGCACAAGTATTTGACACTTAATAACGTTCTACATTTATGTAATTCATTTATGCATCGATGACTGAAAATTAAAAGTCGGGTGTTTCAAAATAATGCACATTAACGGTGAATCGAAGAAATGATACTAAAAGATCTTTTAGTACTCGTTTCAGTCACATTTGCGATTCATAAATTGATTTTCAATTTCGATGAAATCAGAAATTTGTAAAAGTGTTAACCTTTTTTCCGTACGACTTTGATTTACAAGGATTACTTTATTGTTAATAATTTCCTAATAAGAAGAACGGATCATCTATTTTCTATAGAAATTCAATATTTCCAAGCGTAAAGCAATATTTCTCTTTAATTAACACAAACCGAGTAGTATTCATATTCGAAAAATTAAATTTATAATCTTTTTAATATAACTAACTTGATATCGCAAGAAAAAAGTTTAAGAAACTACGATATCATTTTCGATATGATTACGAATTATTATATAATTCCAACGTACCGTAGTAACGAATGCATAAACATGAAAACTTTCAACCATTCTTCACTTCATTTCACTTTTCACAAGAAAAGCGGGAAATACAGTACTCGTTATCACTAAGAATTATTGTATAATACTGACCCACCATGACATCCAACCCATTTCTCATTCCATTTCACCTGTCATAGGAAAAGCGGGAAATTCTCGGACCCAGGAAAATCCCTTCTGACGTTTTATTCGTTATATCTCCCGTCTCGTTTGAGCTTATTCCGTCGTCGCGGCGCGGAGATTCGTTTACGAGTTTCGGGGGGAGGGTCGTCGTTAATCCGGCGGTGCGCGGAGATTTTCATAAAAAGGACAGGTGGAAGGTGGTGTCCAAGGAACGGAGAAGCCTCGAGAGCGCGGCGAGAGGTTGCTCACGCAAAATTAAGTGGCAACCTTAATATAACCCGACCGGCAAAGATGAATCCCGGCCTCGTTGCGCCCATTTCCTTTTTTCCCCCTTTCCTTTCACCCCGATTGTCGCAGCCCGCTTTTTCTTTCCCTCGGTTGGATTCGTTGCAATAACCAACGACGAGCCGAAACGCGTTGCCAGATTAATTTCGAGCAGACTTCAAAGCGTTTTCTCAGACTGCATTGTGTTTCCCCTCCCCTGTTCCCCATGGAACTCGACTCTTCTCCATGTTTCACCTTTGTTGGCCCGGTACTGCATTCTGTTTCCGTTTCCCCCTTCCCCATCACATCGTTGAATAACGCCCCAAATAAAAGCGAATTAATAGCGGCGAAAAGAAAACTTTTCGATCACGCGGCCACCGATACTCTATAATTCTCTACGTGCGAAATAAAAACTTTCAGGAAAAATACATTTATTTTTAGAATATACGTTGACTAACTTATCATTTTTAATGGAGATAAATATTTTTGTGAAAAATTCTATTCTAACTGTTAAAATTTAGGTGGTTATTTCTATTTCGATTTTATACTGGTGCCTTCGGGACTAGTTCATAGGTTCACATTTTAGTGATATTGAAATATGTGGTTTTAAGGTAATGTCACCAGGGATTAGAGAGATAATGGTCCTTTTCATTTATTAACCCCTTGGTTATAGCAGAATTTTGCGTCAACGCGCATTTCTAAGAAAGTGTATTGAAACCATTAAAACACTGAATTGAATTAAATTGAACCAATATAAAATAATTACAGTTATATAATATATGACTAACGGAAGATGTAATTGTCGAATTAGAATTCAGTTACTTTTGATCTAAGCGAGCTTTATCAATAACATTTTACATTTTAGGCGCCAACAGTAGCTAAGCGGTTAACACTATATAAATGTATTGTGACCGGTCAAATTATCGGTTTTAGTATGTGATTTAAAATTCTGTATTTTCTTTCTGTTATTTAACTTTATTTCAACTTCTATATTGTTTGATTAATTAGTTTTTTAATTTCTGCCTTTCCTTTTGTTTCTGTTTCCATTAAGAAATATTTATCGCCTAACTTATTTACTTTTACTTTGTAATCAATTATTTAATTGATTACTTTATGAAGAAGGGTATACAAATTTTCGATACATTTAGTGTTAATAAACGAACTTTAAACGAACAATGCACAACGAATTTTCGCATTATGCTGGTTTCAGAGACAATCAGCTGGTTGTCATTGTGGAAATCCGTGTTTCGAAATGTTATTTTAATGTTTCGATTGACTTTTATTTGGCGGAAAGAAACCAAAAGGTTTATATGTGTACGGAAATGTGGCTACGTGAAATAAAATTAAACAAACATTTCGGATTTATTAATTATTAATCTCTTTGGTGTTTGTTGAAACAATATGCTGAAATAAAATTGTGGATATTTTTTAAAGGAATATTAATGTTTGCGTTTGTTATGAACGAATTTTGATTAAATACAATACTTTATAATTTAAATTTGCAGTTTCCAAGTTATACAAATATCTTTTTCGTCGAATTTTCATTTCAACCAAAAGTGCCTTTAATTATAAATATAATATATTATATTTCACAGTTACGTGTATTTTCAATAAATTATAATTGTATTCTCAGAATTAGAACATGTTTAGATTTTTTATCGAATTTATTTACTTTACTACCTAATGTAACGTCAAGAAAAAAGTTACTGAATTGAGTGTAATAATATAGTACACCAAAATCACAGCCATCAAACATTATTTCCGTGATGTTGTCTCATTGACACTAAGCAATCCGCTCGTGAACAGCCATCGCGTGTTCATTTTCTAATGGGTTTCAAACGGGAAATTAATTCGTCGCATCGGATGGCATTAACTGAAGGAAATTACAGTTATGCGTGTGAGTATCTCTGCGTTTCGCCGGTTTCAGTTAACCGCTAAGTCATTTGTAACGCGCATCCGCGCGCTGCGAGAGCCGAGCAATGCCCAACATATTCCCCGCGTACCTGCACCAGATGAACTCGAAAATCAAATTAATCATCGAATTAATGGCTATCACATTAAAACATATTGCTATTAATATCGTTGAAATTGATGCGTTTCATAATCGCGCGCCTGTTCGCGATGTGTTTGCATTCCGTGAATGAACCAGCATGAAATGTATAATCACGTGCTGAATAAATATGTACGTGTTTTGGTACAGGCATACTGTGTTCTGAATGAGATGCGTTGTAAAGGCTACGAAACCAGTGCCATTAAAGATATTATAACTTTATAGCTGTACACATTTTCTGATAGTTCAAGAAAATAATTATTAACATTATTATTGATCATATTATGATTTATAATTTAAATTATTGTATAATATGAGAATATAAATTAATTTAAAACCTTTTTGGTTATTCTCCAATGGATAGGAAATATTGCATCTAACATTGTTCAAGAACTTATTAAATTATAACATTAATTCTTAATAAATTGAAAATGAAATCGATCAATTTTCTGATACTTCATTTTCGTCTGATATCAATGTAAAATTATTTTTCAAATTTTCTTCCATCTGTCGACGAATATGGTGTGCGTAAAATTGATTTGTTCGTGTTAATTATTGATTATTAATTGTAAAGAGAATTGTTTAAAATTTCCATACTTATGTTTTGTTACTTCTTTAAGTTATATTATCATCAAAGTTCGTCATAAAGTGAGCGGGTCATCTGAATGACGCATTAGTACTCACTGTTGCAGACGGTGGTGGAGGTTTGTCAGAAGAAGAGACAGTGCAAGTTTAATACCAGTCCGAAGACCTTTCAGGGAGATCCGTGTCCTGGGCTCCCAAAGTATATCGAGGTCGCCTATCAATGCCGTCCTTGTAAGTAATCACTCTTCTTTACTTAATAAATGTATCAATAAATTCTTTTTAAATCATAACTAAAATAATTTTCAATCAATTCCCTATTTTAATTTGGTTATGAGTAAATATGGTGATTGTAAAGATATCAATAAATAATACTCTATTTTCCATAAAATTTGATCCTAAAATACTTTCGAACGATTAAAACTGTACTGTGTTATTATTAGAAACACATTGAATTTATTGATACACATAATACAATTAACATAATTGATTAAAATTAACATATATGCTCGCAAACATAAAGTGTATGAATAAATAAACATTCCACCTTTATTCTTATTTTAAAAGCACGACAAATATCTTTTCATTACAATCAAGTATGTCGATGATTCATATCAAAATGTGATAACAATTGTATCAAATAAAGATAGTTACATCTTTTATGTTATTATATATAGAATTGAGCTTTCAGTGTACCATTTATGAGATGGTTAAACACTTTTAGACTAAAAATTGAATCGACAACTACTAAGTGACCCAAGTACTGAAGGAAACAAAGCTCTACCGATTGTAAGGGCAAGAAGATGCAGTAAGAATGACCACGATGTCTTCCGAAGTGGGCATGCGAGCACAGCTCGAAGTCTCTTTTCCCAGCGAAATCGTTTTTCCCCGTAGCACTTATCGATGCCTTTTTGCGAGGTCGTTGAACATTAGCCCAGTTTGGAGGCCCTGCGGAAACCACAGATATTGATGTGGCTTCGAGGAGATTCTTTGCTCGCGTTACAGTAAATAACTGGGAAACTTGAGATACTCTTGCGGACGTTTCTGTTGATGAGCATTATTTCAAGCACGTTGTACTTACAAAAATCTGGAAACTAAAAAACTGGAAATGGAAATAAAAGCTACATACACAATATAATACATTATATTTATATTTTGATATTATTGTTCAAGATATTCCTGTTTCTGTATATTTTTGAACAAAGAAATAGAATTATGAAATATATTATTTATAATTCTGGATGATACATCTACCTTCACATAAATTTAAAAATAATTATTTCTTTGATAAACAATTGGTAACGATATTACAAACGTCTATAGTACTTAATGTGTTTATTGTTTATTACGCCACTTAACTCGCTGAATAACATTTATAATACAAAATAAACGGTATTTGGACCAGAAATAGAAGGAAAAAATTGAAATATGTGTTCTAAGTGAGTTAAATTCAATCTATAGTTAATTTAAATTTCATTTAGGCTTACTGATAACTGGTAAGTTCATTTTCCTTCGGAACGAAACGCGAGAAATGTTTTTAACGCGAATCTACTGTTTATTTTTCCATTCACACGTGAGGTTTACACAGATAACAGTAACGAAGTTCCATTTTTTGCTCTGGTGTGCCGACTTTTCTTAATATTAGCATTCCTATGCTCTGGAGAGTTCAGTTTTTGCCGCTGATCACGAAAAATAGTTGCCCTTTACGACCTGTAATAAAGGACGAAATAATCGTGCCGTACGACCGAGAAAATACAGGAGGGTACCATAAAAATAATTTTTGCGGACTCAGTGGCTTCTGCATCAACCTTTTTGCTTGAGAAAAAGTTAATATCCCTTACGTCTAGTGACTTCATAACGGATTTACGAAAAACTAATACTCGAGGACGATAACATTTCTTCATCTCAAACGAATTCAATTCAATGAAGTGGCTCCATGAAATTTTTATTATAACTTTTGGTTTACGTTATCATTCTCCTTTTAACCACGTTTCGCTAATAATACTCGTAATTGAATAAATATTAGTATACATCAATGAAGTGTTGTATAGCAATATTATTAATTCAATTACTAGAATTTACAAACATTAATTCTGTTTCAACTGCAAACGTAATTCTGGTTGTTTAACGTATGTACGTAACGCAAAGTTTAAATTTTTGTGCAATGCTTGGTCGTGTTTAAATTTAGGAAGGGATTGTTCCGGAGATAATTGAATTTGTAAATTAAAATAGGACACCTTGTACATGTCATAAAAACAGTATTTCGTGTAGTAGAATAATGAACAGAATTAAAAAAGTATAATAAATAGCAAGATGGCTATAATGTGTTTACGGTAATAGGCATGAATGCCTGTGAAGTGTAAAATAGGAAACGGAAAGAATTACTACAGCCTCTAGCAAAAAATTACTTCAGCTTTGTTACTGCAACAGGTTGTCGTAGTTGCATTGTAGATGCACGGATCCGTATGGCGACATCGCTACGCATAATCTACTGACCGTGCAATAAACAGATTGTTCTGTTTCACGGTGTACTCCTCCCGACGTATATCACATCATTTGTCGTGTGCTTCCGTTATCAGATGAGCATCAAAATCGTTAACCCTTTAAGTGCCAAAAAGCAGTGTCGCATATTTTCATGAACATATTTGCTTTTTTATTTATCTATTTTTGTTTGTAAAATCTTTTGATTTTATTTTTTATTTTCTTAGTAACAGAAGACGTCCAATTTGTAATTAATAATATTTTAAAAAGTTCTTTCATTTTAATTCATAATTAATTGCAATATAAATCTTTTCTTATAATCGTGATTTTTGTTTAAAATCGTCTAAAATGTTCATAAATGTATGAAAGTTAATTATATATGAGATAAATAGTTTTTGTAAAAATTACTTTGGAACGTTTAATGCGTTATATAAATACGTGTGTTTAGATGAAGAAATGTTATTGAATATATAAGACTGAATAAATTTTCTATCAATTAAAAGGCTCTAATATATTTGTATTTGATTTTTATTGGATTCATACTACATCGTGTTAATTACTAAACGAATTATTCGATAAATAGTTGTTCGTTTGGCAAGCTGATTTAAATACTCACGAGCGTAACATCGTTCAGATTAACATAAATTATCACGAGTGTGAATTAACGTATTCGAGTACTGCGTGGTTTTCATGTGATTTGAATATCGATAACTACTTAATGTAAATGATAACCTTGGGACACTAATATTAATTTAACAATCAATACTTTATTTATATTTCGACCCCTGTGATTGCACACTTCATTCATTTTCCATAGTGCAACTAGAATTACTTTGAATTATTTTATTTCACTCCTAATCAACTATAATTTTCTGAATTTCTCTTATAACTCCAAAAATATCTCTCAATTATCGAATTTAAAAAATTCATAAAGCCTTATATAATCGTTGAAATTAATATTTTCAGTATACGTATTTGTCGCATTTTAGATTACTATTTTAAATTCATTGATTTAAAATCAATGAAAATTTTTATTATACTTATTTTATTATACTAATTATTTTATTAATAATTCGAGCTTTAATTAATGTTTATTACTTTTCAAGCTTTTGTTTTGTATTGTATTATTAATAAATTTTTGAAATTTAATCTCTCGAAATACATCATAGTTTTAGTGCGACTAATTACTACCGGTGCTATCTTGGTGATGAAACAATTAAACCATTTCAAAGGACATTCAACTGTGACACCTGCATTAATCAAACAGAACTAAGGCAACGCACTTGAGGATATTAAATTGTTCAGAGTATCAGATTGTGGTTCACTATTAATTGTGATATAATAGTGTTAATAATGAGTTGACGTATACATATGTAATTCCTCATTTCCGTCAACTATTTATTGTTAGTACAATATTATAATTGTCCTATTTCATATGTAAAATTTTCAGTCAATGTTAAATATGAGCAGGGTACTTAAATTTTCAAATATTCAGGTAAACATAGTTTGCAATCAATTTAATATTACACACATAAAGGTGTGTTTGATAAATGAAAAAGTTATTTCCATTTATATAAATATAAATCAGCAACTGTAATTTCATTATTTTCAATAACTGTATATTTTAACTGTATATTTTATTTGAAAACATTAGGTCAACCAGAAAGTCTTGTCGCATTTTTAAGTGAAATTAAAAGATCCTGAATTCCCGTCTACTAAATTAAATTTCATTCAATTATACGCTGACCATTTTGTTCAATAATTCTCTACGTATTTATTTAATACAATATTTACTTTTAATTACTCATGTATCATAATACAAACACCAAACTGAAAATTAAAACAACAATATTCCGTATATTATGAAGATTTATTGCAATATATCTTCCATTAAAAATTCCATGTTTTATCTGGCGAACTAATTGTAAGTGATATGGAACTTTCCAAAGGCATTCTACACATAACACCCCGTTTTATCAGCGTAGAAAGGCAGGAAAAATGTTCCATGAACTTCATCACATTGCACATAGAACAGTGGAACCGTGTCCGATTAATGGCACGCTTGGACGAAGTTCGATTAAATCGATCGCGATCTTCCAGCGGAAACTGGATTCGCGTGGATCGATGGCACGGATACGCGCAGGCACACGAACGAAAATCCGCGTTACGTGCCGTAAGCGTGTAAATTGCTTTCGCCGGATTAATGTCAGCGCGCTCGACACCCTGAATCGCCGTTTAATTAAATAAACGACGTCGAACAGAAGTGTTTTCGACCGCCCCGTTGCCAGCTGGACGGCGAATGATTGTCATTAAGTTTAATCATCCAACGATTAGATTAATCATTGACTGTCTGCAGAAAAAAAGGCTGCGTGTGGAATTAGAGGGGACAATTTAATTACACGACAGCACGCTAATATGTTTGCACCACAAATCTGTAAAAAACATGACATTTGAAAGGCTAGAGGAACCGCGAGATTTCATAAAAAAATTGTTGCTCGTTAGACGTTAATTTTGTTCCGACCATGAACATTGAAAAACAAAAGAGAACTGCGATTTTCAACGGGAATTTTAATTATTGTTTACTAGATAGCATCTTATTTTCATTTTATGAAAATGAAATTCTCTATCATTTTTCGAGTAAAAGTATGTATTAATGAATAAAAAATAATTTTTGTGAGAATCATTCGTAATGAGGAATCTGTCAATTTCGTGTTGATAATTACACTAACGTTAATTGTACGTTACTTAAAAATAAAATATGTGAATGCAAATGTACTTGTTTTTCAAGTACAACGAACAAAATTTTACATTTTCATGTCAGAAGTTCTGTTACGAAGAAAAGTCTCTATTAAGTTCGGCCTTTCTTTTGTTAAAAGCTGGTCTCCCGACGTCTAAAGTTTACCATCTGCTTCTGCATAAAATTGTGATTCAGCTAGGATTAAAATTTTCAACAAAAGGTAAAGTGCCCCGGATAGAGCACAAAACTCGTACCTTCGCGATTAAACATGATGAAGAAGAAACTCGGGAAGAAGGTAGCGATCGAGGAAAAGAATTTTTAGCCGACTAAAACCGTAGAAAATTGTAAACGTTCTACAAAAGTACCTACGAATACTTATATTGTTACCAATTTGCATTTAAGTAGATCTCTTGGTAAATACACTCTTATGATATATTATACATTTATTTTCTTGAAAATCTTAGAAAAATTAACAAACCAAATTTTACAATTTACTAATGTTTACTATAAACAATATACTTTCTTTTATCGTAATTCTCAGTTTTCAAATATTTATATCATACTTACTATTGTTCTTTCTATTTACTTCTGAAGTTTAACAGTTTCACAGTGTATGGCATTGAAAGTTTTGTATGTACATGACCTGTGTTTCATATCAGAAGAACAATATCGACGGATTTTTTCACTAGTTGCAGCTTCGTTTTCTACACGTGTACACTATGCTAGATACTTGCTATAGGTAGTCACGTTTATTGTTCAAAAACTGCAACCAGCTATACAAAAAGTTCATCAAAACGTTGAACACAGTTTACATTATAAAATACATTCTTTCGTCTAAGTTACTGGAATACATACTTTGATAAAATGATTGAAACATCTTCCTTTCATCCATATTTTATTACCTGCATATTTTTCATAGCATAGCTTAACGAATTATCTTCCTTTTGATTTTACAAGATATTCTAAAATAATGTAAACGGTAAACCTTAGACTACGAATTACTTGCATGGTTTTATAGAGTTAATAACAACAATAATAATTAATAACCATAAACTTTTCAATTCTATAATAAATGATGTCTCAGCTTGTTTATAATTTCAAACAAAAAATAAACTAATATTCGTTATAAAATTATTCGTAACGAATTAATAATAAGTCACATTAAAATTACAGTATTGCTAAATGTTCGTAATTGAGTATTAGTAACAAGTCGACAAAAATTCAATATCAATTTTACTCTCTCTGAAACCTCACGGATCTATTAACCCAGTAAGAAGGTCCTTAACTTGTTTTACGATGTCTTTCGTAATTGCGTTCACCGGAACTTCTTAATCGTTACCAATTTCACTAGAAGAAAAAGGAATCCCACGTTCATCAGAAGCTCACATTTTCTCTGGAGCTTAAATCGTTAAGTAACAACGAAATATTTCGTTTCAACATAAAACCACCGAACAGCATCCGCATTCCTTAAATCTTACATAAATATCCTCGTCGCAGAGCTCGGCGCGTTTTGTTTTATTCCACTTTCGGAGATCAGAAGTCCAGGATCATCCATAAAAGTCTGTGTTCACGTGGACGTTCGTATTCTGCACATGAAAATGTTTATGCATTTCGTTGGCACGAAGCACGCGGAAACTTATGGAACGTCTAGGGAGACGAGATAGGAGTGCCTCGTTTAAAAGAAAAATGAATCAGTCGTACGAAACATGTTTAGCTTATCACATGACGGCGCAATAAGTGGCACGTGCGTTATCGAATGAATTTGCGGCCAACGCGTAAGGTGTCGGCTGGCTTTGACACGTAACGTGACACGTGTAATATGTAATCGTCTCGTTGATGCATGGCGTTATGGATTAGTGTGGTTTCCTGCTCCTCCTTCTTCCCCTTACTTCCACCCTTGTGGGACGTTCTTTGCAATGCAGTACTGTGAAATCTCGATTATTCAAACTTTCGATTGTACCAGTGATGCATCGTTTTTCGTTTGTTTTACTGCTCGATTATCCAAACTACGTAGTTGATTGTTTAAAATAATCTTCGTAACAATTGTTTTGAATAAGGTACTGTACTGTTCTATTATCTGCACCATCTTAGTCACAGGTAGATCGAATAATCAAAGCTTTAATTTATGGATATATAATAATTTCCTGCCGGTTGACAAAGCTTTGATTTTATCGTTATAATTAATAGTTATGATTAATGCCTATAGTTATTTAATCTTGCTATGTTATTCAAGTTTTCTCGACTCAATCACTTTCATATTTCCAAATTAAAGTTTGTAATTTAATGGGATTAAAGTTTTCATTATACAGAAGATTGGGTATTCGCATTTGATTAATGTCTCTTTTAGAATGAAATAATCCTGCGCGATATGAGATTGAATATAATATTAATAACTGAATATTATTTTACCTTCTATAGACAAGTGTAAATGGGCTCGTTAAATATACAGTTATGATTGGTCTATGGAAAGTGCATTAACAGTATACATTTATTATCATTTCCATTTGTTAATATAGTTTATTCATTGCGTGATATCGTTCCGAAATATGCCAAAAAGATTGGAGAAAACAGTGTTCATGCAATATTGAATTTTTTATTCGATTATTCATCCTATTTCCAACGCAAAACTGAGTTATAAATCATTTGTTCCAAGTTATTTTGAAAAAATAATTCAGGCTGGACAACGTGCAGCTGGGCAAGCTAGGCACAGAGATGTAAAATTTCATTGGCCGGAGGATTGCTCCAATTACGTCGGCGCTAAAAGCGTGAAGTATTGAAAGTGATTGAGAGCGCCCGAGAGCGAACAAGACAGGAATATGGTTGTGCAGATCTATACGAAACACCTGAATTACGATATGTCTCTCTCAATTTTTAATCCTGAATAGTCTCATCGGGGTCTTCCATGTCGCCCATAAAATATTCTTTTTTTCATAGAGCCAATATGTCGTATAAAATAGTGATTAATTTTATAAGCTCACTTCTGTCTCGTAAAAAATCTTTGCATTAGGTGACAGTTGATAAAGTTCACAATAATTCTAATTTAAAGCAATCATTTTTTTTCATTTATTTTTCAACTACAGAAGTACTGGTCGCGTAGAATATTAAATTTAAACATTTTAATATATGCATTACATATTTATATTTATTACAGTTTAATATATTATATTGTTTTATATAATTATTATGTTTCTTATAAATATAAATCCGTTACATGTTTCTTTCTCACTAATTTTATATTACTGTATATAATTTCTTTTATTAAATATTGAATTTCATTACTCCATCTCGGAACAATCGTAAGTACGTAATTTCTTCCATTTCCTTTGAACATTTTAATTTTGTCATTCTAACCTAGATACCTATGATAATTGAAGTTTTGTACTTTTATACGTAATGAAAATGCAAGTGTCACTTGGAATCTCAAAAGCTCTGATGTGCCGTTTGTAGGTTCAAAGAAAAGTGCGCCATTGCGGCGTTAATACTCTGTCCCTCGTGCGTTCTATCGTATGCAGGATAGGCCGATAAAAGAAGCCATCAGTGACCCATAGCTCCACTACTGAAAAGACCCCTGCTGCTAGGCTTTTTGAAAAATAAAGAAGGGAGCAACGATCAGCTACTCAATCGGAAAAAGCGTGCAATCAGCGAGATTGTGTAATACTATTTTAGAAGCAGAAATTTATATAAATTGTATTAAATTATAGAATTTAAGGACTAAAAACATCTACTTCAATATAAGAACACATAAATATTGGAAAAATTCGTTACCCATAAATTCTACATATAAATCCAAAACACAAATTATAACCTAAAATATAACTCGTTTTACGGACTTTAAATAGGCACTAAACAATAAATACAAAAATTATCCATTCGAGTTTTAGATTGTATTGAACATAGACATTCGATACAAAGATATTAATAATCGATAGAAATATTCTCTTTCCTCTGTCAAGCCGATGGGGACAAAGTGAATAGCTCTAATCGACATAGCTACGAAGTGAGTCATAAAACGAGAAGTTAATTGAACTATATCACAAAGAGTATCGGGAACAGTAATTCATAAGGAAAGCAATTAATTTGATAAAGGCAGTCCCGTATCAGGTGAAAACGGTACGCACGTATTCCATCATCTCTCTGTTTCTTTTATGTTCTCCCGCGCTGTGACACGGGAATGCTGGTTATAGACGTTCCTGATGGAACGTACGCGAAAACTGAAGATTCCATCGAAAGTGGGTCAATCGAAGAGGCAGCCGTCTGCTGGAAAAGCTCCGAGCCCCGGGTCCATTGTCGCTTCGAGTGGTCGAGCGTGCTTGGCGTCGAGAGAATTACCTCTTATACCCGTTCCACTGCGCCTTTTTTTCTTCGAGATCTTCTTGCCAATTAAAGCTTCAGACTGGACGTCTAGCTCGAAGCATTGCTCGATAAGGAAGTTCCCGATGGCGGTTCCGCCTTCCTGCGGAATTTCACGAGCCATTGACACTCCTGGCTTTGATGAGCCTCGTTGCTACATGCTCGATAGTTCTCTTTAGCATTGTGAGCGTTCCCAGACCCTCTGAATTTCATATGGCCACATTCCATCGACTCCAGAATCGTCTTTTCTTTCGTTGAAATTTCGTTGGGAAGTTAGTATTACCTTGCAGGAAGAAACCTTGGGAATTCGAGAAGAAGTTATGTTTAATTTTGACACAGTGATAAATTTTTCTTTGCAATTTCTCCATTACACCTCTGTCGATTGCGAGCTTTAGGATGATGCTGGAAGTTATTGCTGTGAAAATGATATCGTGAAGTTAATAGCTTTCACTATTTGATATAAGTACATTTATATTTGTATTTCTAATGCGTATAATTTTAATGCGTCAGTTATAACTCTGTAAACATCGAGAAACTTATAACGACAGCTTTATCTAAAATTTAAAAAGATAATTTCGGTTACGATAGTAACTTTCAGCAACTTATCAAATCTTTTCACACTTTTAAAAATATATGAGGCAAATGTTCGTTCACTAAATGATTTGCTGCAAATTTATTATTGTAACAAATTTCGATAGCAGCTTTTAAATTTCTTTAGTAATTTAATGGTCTCATTACCTGATCATTAAACCTTTTGGTCACTACACGCCATTATCTACCACTTTCAACAAAATAAAATAAACAACTGCTTGCTAATGGGGACACGGGATAGCTAATGGTATTATTAATCCTAATTAGTAGTCCATCCGACCAATTACTGTAATTCCTGTACACTTATGAACTTCAATCGCAATTCGCCACACCAGCAAACAAAAATTACGACTCCGTCAAAATCTGGCTCGCGCATGTCCGTGTTGAGGCGGGTCCACATAGATGTTCGCGAGCAGTTCGGAAAGCAGCTTGCCAAACATGTTCGCCGGCAGTGTGGACAGTTTTGCGATCAGCGAACAGTCGTCTCACGAACAGTTCTCTTGGGAGGTGGTATATCAAACGATCTGTTGACGAATTTGAATCGTCTCTGGGCATGTTTATTTAGAGATTTAGAGAAAACGTGCAAAATACTATTGAATAATAACGTGATCGACTCACGCGATAAAAACAATTGAAAACATAATAACATTTCGTTTCTTTCGTTTAGAAACATAACTGTTGAAGCAATTAACTCGAGAACTGTTTGTCTCAGTTTCTCCTACCAAATGAACAAGTTACCAACTACTTAACCCTTAGCCAACCAAATGGAGAGATCTCTCACTTTTCTCTTAGCAACGCATTACCATTCATTTTGTTTATCTTTTTCGATGTAGTAGTCTTGAACTGCAAATATTTGAAATTCATTAAATACGTTTCTCGCTTTTATAAAATATAATTTTTAATGAAGTCTGTTAGATGAGTGCAATTATATTTAAATGAATGAAAAAGGTTATAGTTATAGTTCTTTCCTCAGGCGATTGTATAAATGTTAAGGAAATGACTTGATATCTAGCGAAGAGGCACACGGGCAAGAGGAGTCGTTCGCTGTGTATTCTGTTTATAGCTTTGATTGCTTACCTATAACTGCATCGATGAATAGAAAATTAATATCATAGGAAAGATGAGAACTGACGAATTAAACCCACATTCTTTAACCTAGGCGTCAAGTCATCTGTCTACAATACTTGCGATAAACTGGCGAGCTGCAGTCTGAATGTCATACTATTTTTACTTATAGCTTTGATTGGTTACCTATAACCGTATTGACAAATAGCAAATTAGTACCTTAAGAAAGATTAGAACTAACGAATCAGACCTATATTCCTCAGTCTAGCCAGCAAGTTATCTGCTTAGAGTACTTGCGATCAACTAGCGAGCTCTAGTCTAAATGTCATACTATTTTTCTCAGCAAGTAGTTCGCGAACAGTTCTTTTCAGTCTAGACTGGGCCTTATGTTCCTTGCACGTTACAGCGTCCTCGAACGTTGTCCTCGAAAGCAGCACGAAAGCTGCCTGTTTCCGTAATTTTTCTTTAAACCGTTCTGGGGCGTTGCCGTAGCCACGGAGGAAGTTCGAAAGGCCGCGAAGAGAAGCTGCCGTAAATCGGCAACTCAATAAAGCAGGACATAACACTTTGTCTCGAGTATAAGTGCACTTGGTGACTTACGAGCCACGTCTGGAAAGGCGGTTTGTATCACGTATAAGAAGAGGCCCCCGCGCTAGAACTCGAAAGGTCGCGGCCAGGGCGGAGAATGACCCGCGAGAAAACTACACCGTTGGTGAAACAATACCCATATATATCTAGTCCATGTTTCGTTGACCGCATCAACAAATAAATTTATTATAGTCAACGGAATACGACGTAATAATCTTATCAGTTGAATATCAGACCGACTGTAGAGATAGTTCTTTTATCCCTTTTGCCTTTTCAACAATTGAAACATTCAGGAATTGACTTTCGAAGATTTTGATACCCTGCTGTCAAATAAGAGATAAGTAAATCAGTAAATAAGTTTGATTGAATTTTTTATCTTTCTTTTAAATGATTGAAAAATCTAATTTAACTCATATAATCATTCATAAATGTACGGTATGGACCAGTAAGTGTATAGTGTGTAGTAAAAAGTTACTATAAGTACTAATAAATTTTTCTTAATTTTTTCAAAGGGGTCTTCGTCTTTTTACGACGCATAAAATTAAAAAGTTTTTATTAAGAAAGCTGAAAAAGTAAAACTTCAAAAATTGTTTAAAAATATAAAAAGGAATCTTAAAAACGGGAGGAAAGTCATATATCCTATATCTGTATATCACGGTTCAATGTAACAAACTCAAGTTTATCTCAAAAGGTAAGAAGTTCAGAACTTATGTTTATATTATTTTCCTTCATTCACGTAAATAGTAGAATATGATATCAAAATTCGACTACCTATTTGTGTATCACTCTATATATTTGACGCAGTTATTAATGTAACTGCCACGTAATTTGTGTTTAAGACTTATGAGCTTTTATCGTAATCTCTACACAACGCCCGGCAGATGTACTTGGAATACGTAACTAACGATCAGTATGCAGAATGCGGAGTTTTGTCAAACACTATGTGCAGGAAAACGTTTTGCATTTCGAACAGCCGAGATAATCATCTTATTTACGATTCAATTACACAGTTTATCGAAATCCGCGCCGAATGGTGGCTCTATTTCTCCAGATAATACACACAATTTATCTTCCTTATTATTCGATCGTTTGACGTTTCTCAATAATTTACTGGGTCCGCCGCAATTATTGGCTACAACAATTCGGTTGTTTCAAAGGAGATTTCGGTATCATGATCCAATAACTGAAGAATATTGATTACAATGAAAATCTTCAAAACACTATTTCTTTTCAATCTGATACCTTCAATACAAGAGAAAAATGAATATCTCCTACTTAATATTCATTATTTCAATCTTCTCCTAAATAGTCTTCAATTGCTCTTAACCAATAGGCACGCATAATATGCTATTAATCTTTTAAACATTACATAAATGTTATTTACAGTTTTTATCTTCCTTTTCAATTTTATAAAATGTAAAATTAGACAAAACCCATTTTTAGTTCCCAGTTTTTTTCTATCGTTGCATTTTTTGCACTCACGCTCGCTTTAACCACATAAAATTTGCAACGCAATGTATTCGTGAGCATAGTTTTTCAACTTGTACATTTACAACACACAATGCATAATAAATTTAATCCACATGCGCACTAACGTTCTGTAAAGTTCCTGATACCGTTTGGAACCCGTATTTCGTGGTGGAATTTAGTTGAATGTGTAACTCGTGCGTCGACCTCGCGCAAGAACAGGTGAAAATCCGAGGAATGCTGCGGCCATCGCTGTGGCAAGAATCGCAATGCGGGAACACGGCGATCGCGATCGCAAAAACGCATTATCGGCATCTGGAAGGGACGCCAGATTCAGTTAGGTTCGCTGAAACTTCTGGTTACTATAAACTGTAACGAGACGATTCAGGTTTTACTTAGACAAAGACACCTACGCGAAACATGATCGTTTTTGGTTCTGGCTTTATACAGTTCATGATAATTCAACTAATTCTGCTCGAACTTTATTAACCCTTTGTGCCACGAAGACACTTTTCAGCGACATTTATATTAAAATGTTAATTTAAATGATATTTGTGTACATCTTTCGTTTCTTCCAAATGAATTTAATTTCGTTTAATTTGAAATGTATCGTATCCACGTTTTTATGTTTTGATCTTTTTTCAATTTGTATCCAAGTATAAATTTCTGTTCTACTAGTAATAAAAAAGACATAGAATTAATACATAGTAATTGTAACAATATTAAAGTATGTGACACATCTTCCTTTGAAGCATTTTAATATATAAAATTAATCAATTCAGTTAAGATGGAAATATGTAGAAAACTGTTAAGCTTTCGAACTAACAACATAAATTAAGGAATATTCGTAATGTTCATTTAAGGTATCTATATTTCCATTAATTTATTAAATGTGACATTTTTTAGAAGCGAAACATTTAGTTTGAAGTATCGACGAAAGTCGAGAACTCTCGATCGACTTCGAAAGTATTCCTTTGAGAAAACGGCATCGGTAATGAAATCAACTCTTTAAAATGGTACCTCGAAGATGTAATTATATTTAATGCGACGTTAAAAATAGAAACGGTGAATTTAATATTTCTTCTTTGTTTCAGATGAGTTCAGGAGCAAGGTTGCTTGCGAGAACGACGTGATCAATCTTGTTTGCTATCCTGGACAAAGGGTAGCCATTTTTAGTGCGTCGTTCGGTAGAACGGAACATGAATCACTTCAGTGTCCACAGCCACGCGGTGTCAAAGAAGAAAGTAAGTAAATTAACAAATTTCAGTCACCTTAGTATTATGATGCTGTAAATAATTAAATTACTAATTTTTCGTTATTCAAGAATTAAAAGTTCAATTTTTTTCATATTACTTTCTATACATCATATACACCAATAATTTATTCATAAATTAATAATACGGATAATTTGTCTTTGTTACTATTATTGTCAAGCTACAGTTTTCTACTTAAAACAATATATTTATCAATTTCTGTGACTGGTTTATATTAATTATTTAAATATAGATATTTAATAATTATAATTTAAGTTACACTGTCATTAACAGATTTATTAGAAACCTTTAGAAAAGGTCTTAGTCATTTTCTTTGACTTATGAAGGATGAAGTTATAGAAAGTAATCATCAAAAAGTAATCGGAAGTTAGTTAGGTCATTAAATATTTATGCGGGCGTAAACATTCATGGACGGGTTAAATAAAGCACTCATAGAATATACGACATAACCTCAACTTATGAATTTCAGGATGCTTTGTTCGGTATGAATTCATGTTACCTACTCCGAGTTTTAGTTCTACTAAACTGTTGCACTTCATTTTTCACTTTAACGACACATCAACAATCACTGTGTATACATACAATCGAAAATGTCTAATATATTTCTGCTACATATTTACGGGTTCTTTAACTATTTATAAATCAACGGTTTGATGCACGTGTGAATATGTATTAATCTTAATAATAGTACTCGAGTTCATAGAGGAAGTTTATTAACGATTCACTAAAAGTTAATACTTTAATCTTCCTAAGGATCTATCTATAACTAAATTGGACACTTAAATCATAAACTTTTGAATGAATCATTCAACTTAAAGTTTGTCAATCTGCACATAACGTGAAAAAGAAAAAATACCTGTATGCAAGTAATTTTAGTTAAAAAGAAAATAGTAAAAAATATGTAATAAAATTATTTTATGGTAGTCCGTGCTCTCGATTAATTTGTAAATACAACTATCACTAAATCAGTTTGCAAAATTTGAATTAAACTGAAATGAATATTGGATAAATTGTAACACGCGTGTCTTCATATTGTTTACCTCTATTTTTAAAGTTAAATGCAGCACAGAAGTTTATTAAGTAGTGTGCTAATTCATTTCTTGTTCTATTCTGAATAATAATAATATCTGTGAAGTATAAAATTTGTAAATAAATCGCCGGTGTTTTTAACGAGTAGAAATACATATTAATAGTCAGACGTAAAACCTTGAAAATTGTTTTGTACAAACAAAATAAAGTGAATAATTAACAAGATGTTTGTCAGTAAAAATCATTTCTCACATTGGGACGCACAAATTTCTAAATTTATGAATCTTCTGTTTCAAATACTTAATATAATTTTGTAATTATTAATTTTTTCATTGGGGTCGCATATTTTCGTTAATTCAATTGCCAAACAGGAAAATTGTCAACACATATTTCTTTCTATGTATTCTATCGAACGATTCGAGTCGTCCGAATTTTCAACAGTTCTTTACGAGGAACCCAAACAGTGCTCGGGTCACGACCAACCCCTTCGTGACGGTATTCTCATGAGTACGACATCTTCGAGAACATTGAAATACCATTGGCCACGTATTACTCCCCGCAAAAAGATTCTTTTATTCGCTCTCCAGCAAATCTCTACAACTTTAAATTCTAACTTACTTGGAAAAATTAATGCAAGAATGATGCATTTGCATTCAAGAAAAACATAATATTTTGATACAAGATAATTTCGTAAAATTACAAATACTGGAATACTGTTTCATAAACTTTCTCTAAAAAATGCTATAAAGGAAGTTCACTTTTGTAATTGTAGATAAAACTAATTATAAATAGTAATTGTTATTTCCCCTTCGCAAAAGAAATTGAAATGTTGATTATCCTTTTGAATTCAAAGTAAGTCCTTTGTCACATTCTCGCTGTAAATTGACCTTTGACTTCATTCACTTTCTTCCACGTTCAATTTATCTGATCTTAATCAGTTTAGACTTGTATGTGTGTTTGTCGCACAACATATTACATAGTTCTGCTCGTCGTTTGCACAAAGGAAACTGCTATAACGTTGGCAAGTGTAAGTGGCCCCTGCATCTGACACATTTCGAGATTCTAGAGGCCACAATGAGGGAAAATTAGTTTCTGGTTGAATTTATTGGAGCTAATAAATACTGTAGTTTTATATGATACTAAATGAGTGCGGAGTAGACAATTATTATATTTTTAAACGAGAAATGAGGAGAAATTCTTTGTTCTTTATTCTTTTGATGCAACGCGATAGAGAAAGATATTCTTATTGTATTTTTTCCTTGTATATTTTAAAATGTAAGCAAATTTTTATTAATTACTAATTTATAAACAGAATACTATATATTATGCTGACATAAAGTACATGAATATATTTAAATACAATTTGAGATATGCTGTACGAGTGATTAAAATATCAAATAATCGGAGAAGAATATAAAGAAATCATAAACAAATATGCAATAATGAAATAATATTAAATTTAAATAATAATTAAGGAACTTTCATAAATGAATATTTTATTTGGTAAAATTAATTTACTTTTCAGTCTAATTCGAAAAGTCATTTACGCGAAGAAGAAATTTTTCACACGAAACCTATCGTCCAATTTTTATTTCTGCAGAAATCAACATCAAAATTTTCTTTTATGTTGTCAATCCAGTTAAAAGGTTGTTTATGGACACAGAACATAGAACGATTTTTCTCAATTGACACGCGCGTGATTGATCAATGCAGTATTGGCGTCAAATGCTGGATGATTAGTCATATATTGTTAAAGCTGTCATTTCCATTGCACATGGCCAAGTAGTCACAGTCAGCCGCTAAACCGGCATTCCATTTCCAATTGACTAACGATCCGACGCGATTCATACCGAATCGAAAAACCATTTTTAACGAAGCATCGTGAACGGACATGTTGAATAGATCAATTTCGCCTGTTTACAGCGTGCATTGCGTCATATGCCACGGAAACCGTGATGAATTTGTGCCATGGAAAACGCCGTTGCTCAGTGGTGGCAAACAGTTCGACGTTCGGTGAACCCTGCAGCCCGGATAGCAGAACTTATTTGAGGGTCGTTTACACGTGTGGTGAGTCATTGAACTTTTTTATATTTAATAATTGAGTTTATGTATTCTTGACGCTGGATATAAACTAAACTAAGCTAAACTTTATCAACATTTTATTGACTAAGCTTCACACTTTAAATAAATGTCATCAAATAAGTGACGTTAGTTATTGTTTGTTTAATTATGACTCAGTATCTTAACTTTCGTTTAAGTTTTAAAAACTTAACTTATTTCGTTACTTAGTCAAAGATAATGAGAATTAATTTCCTAGATTAATGAAGTAATTAAAAAATTTCAAATAGTAATTTAGATTTTGTACTTCCCATCTATTAATTGAATTGAATAAGTGGAAGGTAATTAATAATTGATATGAGAATGTTAAGAAAAGTAAAAAATACAGAACGTATTTATTTTATAATTTAAATTTTTGATTTTTGGAATCAATGTGTTATAACATGCTTTTTGTTAGAAACTATCATCTATGTAAGCGTTACTATTTAAAATGTCCAAACATTTCACAATACAGTGTTTTTAGAAAGAGAAATTGATATCACTCAACCAGAAGTGATAACATACTCTGTTTGCAATCACTAGAAAAGTCCAGGTCAAATTTATTGAACATTTTTCTCGGGTGACCAATGAACCGGAACATTTGTTTTCGACGAATGTTGGGCTTCCTTTGATTTCCTATGGAACTGCGCATTCTGGAAAACATTTGCCATTGTATAAATCATTCGATGTTTTTAATTTTAGGATGAAAATAACTGTACAAAGGAAATTTTCAATTTGATCTTTATTGAAAACGAATACAATGAACAATAAAGATCACATTTTCAATTTGATGTTTATTACAAACGAATACGGTAACACGATAAAAAATAAAGATCACATAAATATAAAAGGAATTAATTATATTAAAATGATGTATACATTCTGTTTAAAGTTGGATTCGACTTTGTAAATCAAGTGAATTCACTTTTATACGAGAATATAAATAGTAATAATTTTGTTGAATTGTAAGCAATTTTATTCAAATGATTTTATTGAATGATTTCACAGAAATATATCAAATACAAATTCAAAAGACACGAAAAATCCTCTTTACATTACAACCTTACAATTAATCCAGTAAATCACGTAATACTATTTTATTATTATTACTATTATATAAATTTTCCAAATTTATAAACATTCATTAAAATCCTTAAAACTCATAATAAATCATTTCAAGATCAAATCTATATTAAATCTACCTCCATTTTACACAACAAATCCAAAACTAAATCATACAGATACCACCAATAATTAAATAAAATAAGTAATTCCCATCTCACAAGATTTCAACTTACAAACCATAATACTATAATTAAACTCAAATCACTGCATAACTTTTACTCCCAAACCAACGATTCACAGCTCGCTCATTCAACTTAACTCTTTGCCTTATAACAACGTGTCAGATTCGTGGTGAAGATTTTCAACATGATTTAACAAAGATAAGTATTACTCGATTTATTCGAATTCAAAGTAAATATTCTTCTTCTGTAACCAATTATTATATTTTATACTAAAACTATAACAGTTAAATTAACTTTTTGAAATTTCTTTATAAAAACTCCAAGAGTAGATCTATTGAGACTTTAATTGATTCGTAATTTAACCTCTGTATTGCTAAATCAATTTCCTTAACCGCTTTTCAAAGAAATATCCGTTATCTTTTTACTAATTACAAAAAGAAGACGTCAGCAATGAGTCTTTTTGACCCATCTTGTAGTTTTAATGTTAAAAGCAAACAGACAGAATATGCCTACAATTTTTCTCATTTTGCAATCAATTATTAATGACAAATTATCATATCGATCAGAGTTGAGAAAGAAACCATAGGGCAAGGGGTTAAATTGATATCCCTCCGGTTTTACGAAATTTCATCAATAACACACATCGAACAACAGCGCGAGTGGTCACTACTGATAATCTAACCGCAATAATTTTACGCGACAAGAGACGATGGCGAGTGCCATTAAAAATATCCGCGGTTGAATCCGGATGAGTTCTCAACCCAGTTAGGATGAAAAGCGATAGAGAGACGCAGCGCGCGGTGGGGGCGAGTCTTCTGGGTTTTCCGCGGTACACAATGAAATAACTTCGTGTTACAAGCGACGGACTTCGCTCGTTATGGCACATTGTGCGCCCGATGCTCGAGCGGTCGGATTCTTGGACGAACAAACGTGGCGGTTGTTAAAGGCCGAGCGGTATCATTATTCCGGAATTTTACGGGAAAATGCACCAGCGAGATGCCGAGCGATACCGTCGCGGGAGTCGTTAGTGGCCCGTGACTAGATACGGGTACGTTTTTTGAAAATTTCACGCTCCGCGGGCCCGCCGCGCCGCTCAGATTACAAAATTGCCCCTCCATGTGGCTCTTTCGTGACTCTTTGTTCTCCGCTCGGTTCATTCTTACTTTTTCTTCCGCTTCTTTATTTTTCTTGCTTTGGTCCCCCGCGGATTGCTAGACCGTTTTGTTCCGGGAACGATCGCCGGGTCAATTTTTTGATAGAGCCAGCGGACGACACAGTTTCCTCGGGCCATATTGTTTCGATGGTCTCGCTGCTCCCGAGGTCGCCTTCCCCAGCTGTTTGTTTAAAGTTTAATGGGATCTGAAACTCGAGAGAACCGCGAATTTTAAACTCCGCCTTCTTCCTCCGTGGTAATTATTGTCTTACCCTTTGACACCGGGGTTGGAGATTCGTTTCCGCTAACGCGAACGTTGGAACGCTTGGAAGGCCGATACGAAAGGAGCACTGTTGGTGTTTTTAGAAGTGTGTGCACTTTGTGAAATAACGAATGCGAGAAACAGAGGGGAACGTGGTGTTTTAAATCCTGTACTTGGTTGAAACTTAATTAAGATAATAAAGAAAGCGAGCAGGTCAGTGTATGGAAGTGAATTTAATTCTGATATGTTCTTGTTTATTCTTTGCGCATGGTTAGGTATTTATCATTTTGGTAACACTTTTTACATTGTTCGATGCAGCTACGCATTATTTTTTTGAAGAGATACTTTTGTACCTCACGAGAATGCAGGGAAGTTTTTAATAACGTATTTTTTCTTTGTCCATGTTACTTTATATGGGTATATAATTTAACTAAGGACTGTGGAAGAGTTAATTACATATGTTTCAAATTATTTTCTTTTTATTTCAACACGTATTAAGATTCTGCTAATATTAATATTAATATTCAATCAATACAATAACTTAAAATTACTTCAAGCAAAACTTTAGTTTAACATATAGAGTATACACTACATCAATTATATCCGCGTGGTACAATACTTTCACCACATTTACCTTCAAAAATTAATTTGCCCTCTAATAAATAGAATAAACCGAATTTCACTCGAATCTGCGAAATTTAAACAGAATAAATTAACAATAAATCTACAATAAACATATATATTCAAGTTTCTCTTTCAATGAAACAATTATTATGTCACCCCATAAATAATTCGATTTTTTATATTTCTTTTATTTCTGAAAATAGAGATAAATAAAACTGTTTGTAAAGTAGTTATAATGTATAGATAGGCAATTTATAGATAATGAAGGAGAAAATGTTTTAGATTGAAAAGTTCTGTTTATCTTTATTTTTAAAAATAAAAGAGATATAAAAAACCACATCATTTCAATGTCAATAATTTATCAGAAAAAAGATACAATTTGGTACTTATTCTATTCGCCATATTTACTTCAGATGTTAAGGATTCATAATAGAAACGAAATATTTAATTTATATTTAATACAAATAAATAACATTTACATTTGTCGAATTTAGTTTAAAATTTTCATCACGAGTTTGACACGATATCATAGGGCAGGGGGTTGAACGATGTTTATAGGCGCTGGTTCGTCAATGAACCTGTTAATGCGAAAAGTAAGCGAAGCGTTTGCCAGTGCAAACGTTGGACGAACACTTCGCGACCGGACCCATCAAGTCACCGTTCGAAAGCGTATGACGGAACGCTAGGGACGAACCCTTTCCATTTAGCACGGCCGAAAATCGGAGAAACTAAGGTATTGAAGGTTACCATTGGTACGGCGTTCGGGTGGCATACGACCGATAATTATTCACTTCCCGCCGCTTCAAACAATGGCTATTAAGCCAGGGCGCTTTCGTTCGAACTGACTGGCCATTAAGTACAGAAACGAGCCATCCGGAGTGAAAAGCCATCAGCGGAACTTCCCGCGTGCCGGGCTCGCGTCAATCGTCCCCAAGCTTTTTGGGTCAATCGACGGCATTAACGTGGGACCTTCAACCCGGCCGCGACCATTTTGTTGGTTGCTCATTAGGCCGTCCGCAAATTGAGATAGGTTCCGGCATTTTTACCCCGACCAATTATCCTGTGTATCGTTGTCCCATATTATATTACAAAGTAGGCAATCATTGCAATTCTAATTACGTTCAACTTCTACACACTTCGTTACACTGTGCTAACGCAGGCTCTTACAAATATTTAATATTTCGCTGTAGTGGGCACTGGACTGCGGATCTTTATGAAGATTCGAATATTTAAGAATGTAATTAGGAAAATCGAATTACCATAAAAAAAGGTTTTTAATAAATATTTTAAAAGGAACTATACTTGGAGTATTTTATATATTTTTTCGTATCGTGTGTTTTCTGCAATTTTGTACTTTCGAGCTTTCCATAAATGCATCAACAGCTGCAGTATAGTAATCGTATTCCAGGGAATTTTTATTTGGTTGCACGTGTAAATTATCTGTACGAAAAAATTTAACTATTTTTATTACATATGTAATTATCCATGTTCTTCTATAGGAATTTATCAAATATTATTTTAGTAACAGTGTGTACAGAATAAGTGGAACATTGTACACGATTAAAAGTATTTATGAATTTCTTATTTTATTCATGGTGTCAATAATACTTCATCATGCATTGATATTAGTGCCGTTATTAATTCTTATTCGCTACGTAATTTTTTATTCAAAAAGAAAGGTGTTGGTTTACGTATCTTTTAAATTATCCGATTGTGTTGTAAAGAATTTTGACTAATGGTTTTATTCTCAGTGTTTTACATAATTTCGTATGTTATAAAAGTATAAATCTGCTATGTATACTTTAGTATCATGAATAACATGGAAAATATAGCTCTTGCCATTTCCACGTCCGACTATACAAATGCTTTCATTTTTCACCTTATATAGGATAAATTACTGCCTTTATTTAGAAATATTTATTGGTAAAAAAGCACACTATTTTTCTGTTGCTTTCCCCCGTGAGAAGAATTATGCTTTTGCTTCACTTCTGTACAGGTTATTTACTTTTTGTTATATGAATTATAAACTTTTAATAATATCAATATTAAATATTAAATATGCATTTAAAATGAAATAACAAGAATCTCCCTTAATGAAATAGTAAATATTACACCAGAATTAAAGAAGAAAATTATTTTGTAGAAAGAGATATTAAGAGTTTACTCTTTCAATTTTACATTAGCAACAAAATGGCATGAACAGTACCATAAATGACAGTGCATCTTCAACTTATTAATTTATTTAAGTGAATAATAGAATTAAAACCTGAAGGTAGTTTAAGATCTCAGAAAAGAAATAACTATTGAGCACTCGATTAAAAGACCGTATAGTAGTATTAATAAAATACTCTTGTTACAATCCTCTTATCTACAATTTTCATTGCATTCGTTTACTATTTAATTATATTTTTTGACTGCAGTTAATACCTATTTAATTACCGTGATTTTTCTTTTTCGTGGAAGGAATAAAATTGTCAGTTTCAATGACTTTCAACTCGTGTACATAAGCCAGAGTCAGACGAAAATGGCGATTGAATAAAAGGTGAAGAAATCAATTTACCTGTTAGAATTTTTTCCCCTTATTGGTTATGCATGCAGGATTACACGCCAGACTATTCTGAATTGCAAAGTAACTCGTCTGTTTAATATCTCGCTGCGAAGGAATATAATCATAAAGTCGCTATCAATTTCCAGGTTTTGTGAATGAAATGGATTGACGCCTTCCGCAAGATAGTGCGATATGCAAACACAAGAATTGAACGCTGTTGTTACTTTTTAATGATTCTCCTTTTGTAAGCTACGTTCGCACTTCAGTTGACACGCTTACTCGATATAAAATTCATTGTATACTAAACGAATGTAATAAAAAAAATTGTAATCTTATTTGAATTTAAAACTGCTGGTTTATATAACAAATATTTGCCTGATCTTCTATGATAATATTTTTAAAGTAATGTGTTAACAAAGAAATAGTTAAAATATATGAAAATTTGGAGTCTCAGGAAGATTAAATGCCAAAAAAATTTTCTAAATGATATAATAAATAATCTGATCCCCTTCGTTAGATCGGAACTTCGTTACGATCAATATTTGAAAATTACAACAGGACGTAATTAATTTCCTAACTTTAAAAAACGGTATATGAAGAAAAGAATATTTTGAAAATAGATGTTGCTAATGAACGAATTCAGACTTTTATCTGATCATCTAACACATTTCCATCCGATAGTCAACAGATTATTTACGTACATTCGTTCGAAATATAAAATATCTGAAAAGTTGAATTCAAATTTCAAGCGAGCGGAACTTTTCCAGCCGATTTGCGGAAGAAGAAAGCGTTAAATGTCGGCGAAGCGAGTAACGTGCATAAGCGACCGCAATTAATCACACGGTCGCGTGTCATTGCTCGATACCGGCAACAAGAAAGAGGCGATCGCAGCTTAACGCGCTGATCTGAAACTGATACGTCAGTTCCTAGCCGCCGCTCGAAAAACGCGATTAATATTGCATTAGCCTTGGGAGACGTTACGTCTTGATTTCTTCGGCCGCGGATCTAGTAAGTCATCGTTAGTATGCAATTAGATCGCCGTGAATATTTGCATTCACGCATCTGTCATCGCCTTCTCTCCGGTTGCTAGAGTTATTTGCACGTGTAACACGTAGGAGCTGTCACGAACCCTCCGTTAATTTTCCTGTGCAAGTTTCTTAGGACCCTTCCCGTTAATTGGTTGAAACGATTACAACGAATGAAGCCAAATTGCCTTGACTGAATCCAGCACGAAATTATGGAAGATTAATTAACTGGTTCGATATTGAAATTAATATCGCGATATTGCTACGTACGTTTACTGTTACGTCACGTGAACGTACCGGGTAGTATACATTACCGACGCAGTTGAGTTTCATATGAAATCGGAGAAGGATTCTCCTCTTGACATACAATATCGTGTCAGACTCGTAACGAAAATGTTAAACTATATTTGAGAAATCTAAGTGTTATTTTTTTTAATATAATAAATAAAGGTAGACATAGAATAAGAATCAAAATTAGTTCTTTTCCTAATAAATTAATAACGATAAAATAGTTGTATCGATCATGGTTAAAAAATAGGCAACAGGTTAATACGTCAGTAAGTGGTTTTATTTTATTAAGGATATCAGATGTTAATAACTATTTCAATGTGAGGAGAAAACTAAATTCGTAATATATGATTATATATCAACCCTTTCGCCTCTGAATATGAACTTTTCTCCTAAATCAATTAGAGGACCGAGAACATTGATAATAATAATAATTATCCTTTAAACTGTTAGCGATAAATAAAAATTCCCGTGTGGTTCAATTTTTCTTTATCTTTAAGGCGTTTTTTAGCTTTCTGGTAATTTAAAGTGTTCGTGGTACTTATGCGCACCATTTGGGACGAAGGGGTTGAGATCAATCATTTGTTCAGCTCAAGAGAAAGTTATTATCTCATATTTAAAGAAATAATTATAACGTTGTTTATATGTATATGTATTATTGAATTCTCCCCGTTAACAGTGTCAGTCGTTTGTGATTCAATACACTGAGTAATCTGAATTACGTAAAATGTACAACTTAAAACACTATTTGAAGACGTTTTCAACGGAAAAATTCAAGTGATGCTTGCAATATTAATATGCAGTAATGCAAGCAATATATGTATATGTAGCAACTGCGTAAAAATGGTCCTGTGCTAGAGCAAAGAATGCAAAGTAATAGGAGGCAGGAACGAATACGAAACGCTCGTTCAACCGTAAAAGCCAATGCAAATACAGGTTTGCTATTATGCAAATAACGCTCATTACATTGCTACACCGTAAAGTGTAATGCATTTAATATAAATGTAAATATTGCACACAATGGGTTCGGTTAATTAACACATTTAGCTAAGTAGACCGCATGAAACAGAGGAGAATATATAAGTTTCGAAATAATTGTATGGTACTTTCGATATGTTCGTACAAACGTGATTTAAGCTTAATGCATTATTTGACACAGGACCACAAGAGACATTTAAAAAATGAAATGTAGAACTATAAGAATATAATTACATGTAAGAAAATATACGGGAAATTTTTATTTCTTTAAAAAACAATCTTTTTATTGCAATGATTGTTTACTATTTATAGTAAATAGTAAAAATAGTATAAAACAGAAATTGTTCTGTTTCGTTACTGTAATATTTACTATATAACATATCTATATATACAATTAGTATAGGAATATAATCTTCTTTAAACTTTATGCATGCAGATATAATTAAGTAATATATACTCATATTTATTTTCAATTCAGTAATTTTTCAGTGTCTATGTTATTTCTATATAAGTATTTAAATTATGAAGGTGTTTTTGCGAAAGATTTTAAATTAAACTAGTGTATTTATACAGATACAAGACTAGAATACCCTTCAAATCTCAAAAAACATATTGTTTTAATGTTTCTTAAAAAAATTGAAAATAAGTTATTCTAATTGCTTGGTAGTTTTAGTGTCGAACAAATAACAATTAAAACATCTGTCTTCGATTTTTGATCATGAAGCTTCAACCAGTCGTGCCACATTATGTTGACCATAAAACTACCGATCAGTTAAATTGATTTTTTGAAATATCTCTATAGAACCTCTAAGAGTGCATCTATTGACACTGTAATTGATTTACAATTCGGTTTGCGCACTGCAGAAAGAATAAATCAGGAATGGGTCATTTTGAACCGTCTACTAGTTTTAGTGTTAAACTAAAATGCTAATTGAAAACAGAAGGGGAATTGTTCCGAGAGGCAAACGCTTACAGAGTTACGCAAAACAGTAATAATGGCGGGGGTGCATTATGGAACACGCAGTCGTTCACCGGCTACCGTGCTGTATTCATCGACGTGTTCGTATTCAACGTCAAACTTCTGCCCGGGAAACAGAACTCGTTAGTCAATGCTATTCCTGCCCCTGTTGCGGACGTTCCCCGGTGGGAAAAGAAGGGAAAAAAAGAACGGACGAAGGAATACGTCGGGTTGGTATTCTAATTTAACAGTGAGTCATGCATGCCTCTATAAGGTACGCAGCTTTTCCTAGTGGCGAGCAAAATATGCGCATACGTTCAGCAGGCGAAAAAAGCCACGGGAATAATAAGCGTACACGCCACGGGACGAATATTCTTCGGCTCGAGATCGAATTTCCTCGTCCCGCGATGGTTTTTATCGCTTCAACTTTTCCAAGCGTACAGGGAAAACCACACACCACGATCGTCCGTACGGTTTTTTGCTGTTCGAGAAACAAATTTTGTTATTGTCGTAAATAACGCTGTTTCGAAGGATCTCCATAACGATGCCCGTGACGCGAATGTTTATGCAAATTCACAATTTTAGCGGTTTGATTGGGAGAAACGACAGCTATACGAAATTTTATTTCCTTTTTTAAGAGACTCTTTGTGTTTCGAGGTAAAATTGAATTTGATTGGAAAATGTTTGATAAAGTGCAATACAGTGACGATGTGTAATTGTTTTAAAGTTTGTTTTGAAACTCGATTTTAATTGAATTCGTATGGACTATTGTGTTTTAGTTCAATCTAAACGTCATATTAAGGTTCACGTTATTGTATAATATATTATAATAATCATTGACAGCTGTTTGAGACGTGTACAGCGAAACTTATTAATTAGAAAATACTATTTTATTTATGAAATTAAAATTTTCATTTCTTTCTAAGAAATAATAACTAACTATATAGTTCATCTTTTGTCTATTGTTTGACTAAAATTTATTGAAAAGTCCCGTTAAAGTTACAAATAATTGTTTTTTTTGGAGCAATAAATATTCTTAAAACGATATTACACATGTAGTTATTTTTCAAGTAGTTAATGGATTCCATGTCGCCACTGAAATGTTGAAATTAATTGAATATCATTTGCGATGAAAAATAACTGCGATCGTTGAAATCGAACGGATGTTGCAGTGGTCAACAAAATAAATCGTAATCCCCATTTTAAATATGATGCCTGTCGCAAAGCGTAACTCCAGTGGTCCCTTCTTCGAGTTCGTCCCGGCGTTAGACCATTGACCCGGAATAATTACGGGGCGATCTCAAAGTCTAATTGGATCCGCATGAATTATCCGCGTACATCAAAGTACTTTGCGATGGTTTACTACGATGCTTGCAATGGTTTGACACCATGAACAGCCTTATTAAATACGTAGATACGAATCTTCGCTGGTAGTAAATAAACAATTAATTATAGTATCGATTCGAATATATATTTTCGTAGAATAAAATTAAACGAGTTAATAAGGAACATTTTTACGAAATATTAAGCTACAAAAAAAATGAAATCGAGACACAATATGTTCATTTTAAAAAATTTGTAACAATTGGCATTTTTTACATCTTATTTATATTCTCTATATCCGGATGAAATATTATTTAGCAGTGTGTATTATTATTTTCATTTAACGGTTCCATATTTCTTAATTTAAAATGAAAATTGGTCTCTATTAAATTTAAAAATCGAGCATGTATATAATTTAGTTTCAGAATTCACTGTAAAATGAATTTAAATATTTTATTTGATCAAATCATGGTAGAATTTGTTGAAATTGTAATTAGCAGTCGAAGAAGATGTACAAATTCCCAGTTTACGAGGAAGATCGTTTTAAAATGAAATCAGCAGAAACAGACCAAACAATTCGATAATTTATAATTGAAATTACGTAAAAGTTGAATGAAGTGAAATATGCCGTGAAAAATAGTTCGAGAAATAGTAGAAAATTTATGAGACGTGGTAGACGAAGTATGAACGAAGGTATACTTCCTGGAATCAGGAGCAACGCGCATCTTTTCCGCTTCATTTGTCCTCGTTAAATTTTCTCGATGACGTACCAGAAAGCGAAGCGCTGGCAAAACTACGAAAATAAGCGGAAAAGGTAGGACAAAAGCAAGGGAGGTAACAGAATGAAGAAAAATGGGAGAACCGATGCTTGTCAAGGAACTGTCTCCAATTTCTCATAGATTATTGAATCTGTGGTATTATTTTATATTCTGAGAATTTTTGATTGTCAAAAATGTTTGTCACGTTTTACATCAAATATACGTGTTCACAATTGATTGAAACAAACAATGATTACATTGAAAATTCTTTCGATGATACAGCACAATGTCATCGATCATACATGTTGTAAATATAAATATTACATTTCATTACTTTCATATTCGAAAATTTTGAAAAAATTGTTTCCCTGCAGGCTGTAATTTATTAAACTCTTGAAGCATACTTAAAATGTGCATTTAAAATTCTTTATTATTATTCTTTATTTGTTGCTGTATTACAGTCATTTATAAACAAAAATGAAATAATATAATTCAGAATAGAAGCGATCTTTTGTATTTACACCTTTAAGTACAATTATTTTAACCAGGATGTCAGAATAGAAAAACAAAAATTCTATTGTAAATCGAGATATGAAATATATAATTCGAATTATAAATATAAAATGATGGAAATTAGAAATAAATGACACAGAAATTACTAATGGGAATAATTTTTCAATATCCCTTGGCAATGAAAATAAACCTCAGTATTGTACACAAAGTAAAAACAGAGTTCAATTGTAGATCATTGAAGTTAAACTCACCTTTTCTAAAGAACCGATAGTAACTAGCAGAAAGATCCACTAAATCCTCTGGTCTGCCATTCAATGTTCAAATAATTGTTTCGGTAACAGGACAGAAGTAAAATTCCTCGAAAGAAGAGCATTGGTGCTGCAAATAGTGCAGAACAAACATCCAGCGGAAACGGCGGATGTCTTTCGTGATTTCTGAATCCTGTGTTCCGTCGGACAACCATCCTATTCCGTTATCACGGATAGTAAACACGAAGAAATTACGGTCAGCTGCGATACTTGGTCCCGTCTTTTATTCGAAAAGCTGGAAGAACTTTTCTCGCACTTTCTACTCGGACTTCCGCCATTTTTCTCTTTAGCGTGCCATTTTGTTTTCTTCGCTCCTAGTTTTACGCTGGTTTTTCTTATTTGCGTCAACATCTCTTTTGACGACTAGATAAGGGCAAATGATGCTTATCAACGTTGTTACTTTCAACTTCTGTGTTGCACAATTGCACAACAATAATAATAAATTATTATTATAGATAAAAAGTAATACATTATTTCAAAATATTGGAGGAATACAGAAATTCGCTTTATTGAGATACATTACTGATGTGTAACATTTAGTATTAAAGGTATTGAGTATTTGAATGTAACATATATTTTCAATAAAGAAATTTAAACATGTGAAAATGGTAAGTGGAGTAATTACTAACTTCTTTTTACGTTTGTTAAAATATGTACATGATAAAGACTCTTCAGAATTCACATTAATTCTTTGTGTATTCTTGATTACTATTAATCTTAATCATTTGTATTCGAATCAAATCAAACATTATTTGGCTGGAAGCACAGTAGAAGTTTTTGTTCCCATTATTTCCTTCAATTGTAAAAAGGCAAACAGTTGAAATGAAAAATATATTCTCTTAATAATTGTATTATTTCACTAATTTCTTTAAATGAAATGTTCTTTTCAGTTAACTTTTATTTCAATATGTATATAACAATGAATGTACGTAAGCATTATTATTCTTATGCATTATTAATTTAATCTTACATTTCCGCTTTGATTCACGATAAAATTGATTGAAAATGTCCAATCGACAGCAAAGGATAAATAATATTTCACAATGAAATTAATCATTCATAAATATATTTCCTCTGAGGTGGATCACGAAATGAATTGACGGAAGTAGTGCTCTGTAATAATGTTTGTACTTCTTAATTACTTTTCATTTATGTTTGAAAGGCATTTCCAATTGTTTCGCATAAATTCGTGCTCATTTAAATGAAATTATTAAATAATCTTTAGAGTGACAAATTTTAATTAAAAACAAATGAAATCATTTCTCATTTCTCATGAAATAAACATTCTTTAAAATTTTAAATTGTTCACCTTTGTAAAGTAACAACAATAACTGTATGTATCCGCATATTTGTGGAGCTGAAAGAAAAGTATCAGAGTATGGAAATTATTTTGATAACATCTACGTAGATGTATTGTAGAAAGTATTATACGAATTATATCTAGTGTTATTTCAGAAATAATTTCTACACTGTGACCCTCTCTTTAAAAACGTTATAAATTCCCTGAATCTCGTAGACATTGATATTAATAACTTCAAAGGAAAATGCAAATTCTCTATATAAGAGTTGTTCACTGAATTCATTTGAATTCGTCCGTTGCGATCAACAGAACACCAATCCAAGCGGATGGTCCTCACAATCAAATTTTGACACGGAGGACTCTGTCCATCATCCGCAGACTAGAAAATTAAACGTTAAAGAGCGGCGTCGAGCTAATTATGGACTAGAAAGCAGTTTCGATGATGTTTGATATATGTCGATTAAAATTCTAAAATTTTACCATTGATTTGATATTTCAATTACAGCCACTTTAACGTTTTAAAAGAAATGTGTGTACTGTCTCCACTTGTCAGTAAATGAAAACTCGATGAACTTGGTTTCGAATGTTGCAAAATATAGAAAAATGTAGTAATAAATTGCAACAACCTTACAAACTCGTGGAAATTTCTCAGAATATTAATCTCGAAATTTTAATAATGATCGTAACAATTTTAGCAACATAACATAAATTTATATTTATTTTCTTTGATTTTGATCTCTTCCAGGATAATCTTATGTATACTGTTTCTATTTCTAACATTTCATTATTAATGAACTAAGTTATTTCTCGAATATTTTATTTTTTATAATATCCAATGCACAGGAGAAAGTTTATTGTGGCGAAGTTTAAGTATACATTAAAAATTATTTTCTTGAAAAATTTCTGTATGAGCACCTGTCATACAACTCTTTGGCTAAGAAATTTTTCAATTGAAACTTTCTCAAAAATAGAAATCTGACGACGGAATGTCGATTTAATATTCCCATGATATTTTTGACAGAATTGTAAAAGTAAATATGTGGGGTGACATATTCTCGGTTCAGAAGAACTGTTTGAAAACTCTCGAAGAATCTCATGTCCTGATTCCGAAATTGCCTCTTGGCACGGAATAAACGGAAGAATATCTATTTTGCTCTCCGCGTTCTCGTTTTTTCCTCTCGCGCAAATAAACTTACCCGCAATGGCGGTTTTTACTGGGTTTATAGCGCGACCATGTTGCTTGGTTTTGCAAGAATTATGTGAGCTCAGCCTTGATTGATCGACCAACTATAAAATGACTTCACACTTTTATGCGTAATAAATCATTTTTCTAGACTACGAATTTTTATGCATAACATTCATGTACTATAATTTAGAAAAATTGAAATCGAAGGAAAATTTTGTATATATTACATAAATACTAGTATACAAGTATCCTGCTTAACTAGAAATAACATAATACGTCTACTAAAATTTCTTAAATGTTGAAATGTACTGAATTTTAGGAAATTATTTTATTCATTATTTGTTAATGTTATAAATTTATGGATGAATGTTATTTCAAATATTGATTATTAGTCTGATTTGTTTTGTGTTATACTATTATATTTAAAATCACCCAGGTATATTTACAAAGAATAATTTGATTTCTCTAATGGTAGATAAAAATTAAATTCATTAAGTTACAGTATATAATTTTTGCCTTTTTATACTTATTTATATTAAATATTAATTTAAGTGTTACGCAAAATTTATTTTCTTTCATGAAATCATGAACAAATTGTGCTGCCTACTTAGAAAGGAAAAGAATGTTTCATTTTACTCTGAAGGATGTGTCTAGTATAATTAATTAAATCCTTAGATATAGCATTAATAGAATTGAATTTATTATGATTGCGTCTTATTTTATCTAATCTAATCGTAATGTTTAACATGTCTATGTTTTTAATATTAAGTAGTAGCAAAGAGTATTTCAAGAAAAGTGTTTGATGGCACCTGAAACAGGGGAATCGTCGAATGCACTTGGTTAAGATTGGCGCGGTTCGTTCCGGTTTTTCCGATTTCCATTTTAAAGAGTGGATTACGCAGCACATGGCCGTCTCATGAAACATTGATGAACTAATCTCCTTCGGGGATTGACCGTACGTCCTGATTTTCAATCTTTCTTGTGGCATGTCCTCATGCTGGGAGACGAGCTGATTTTTTCATTGGATAAAATTATCTCGGGGAGTTCACTAAAGTCTTGTTCTTTTATGGGACGGAGGAAGAGCCGAATTGACGGTAAAAGTTTGATTATACTGCTTATTTGACAAAACAGTCATTTATAATTTGTTCGTGAAATAGACGACGAATTTTCGAAAAATAGACTTTTGATAATGTTCGAAAGATCTACATCAGAATACCATTTAAAATAATATTAAGGTGTTTATATTATAACTGATTTCTACTATAGTTTAAAAGATTAAATTTTTTACATCAATAACAATCTTCAATCTTCAACAATTATTGATAAAGATCACTAGGAACTATTAAACGAAGTTTTTATTTATATAAATTAAGCAAAGTTACTTTAATTAAAGAGTGACTGCTTTGATATTCCACTAAAGCAATATACTGACTAATTGTTGCTATTATGTATGCGGTAATAACAGACATTGTTGCATCGCATGTTCCCGTTAGCAAATGTTAGAATTGTTCATGACGTGGGAGCAACAGATACGTTTGTTAGGAATAGTTACTAGGAAAAGAAAATACGTAATGAATTAATTTTTAGTTATAATAAAGAAAAGAACTTCAACTTTAATAATGAAAAGAGAGAGAGATAAATTTATAAAAGTAATAGTGGAAATCCACAAATATGAGAACTTGATTAAATTATTTATTTATGAAAGTAATTTCACAAGTATTTATAAAGTGCAGGCAGATAATTAAACATCTTTCACGCGCTGTCTAGTACGTAAATAGACTAAACGAATAAACCTGAACAGTTAATTAATAATAATTGAACTCGTGCAATAAATAATTCCATTATTCGTATGTCTGATTACTTTAACTTCATTCATATTTAAGTGCGAAATATTAATGCAATGAAACCTCTCCTGTGTTTCATTATACTTTTTTTTATGATCTGTTAATTTGAATTGCGTTAATATTACGGATATGATGCACTATACAAATTTTATATTTACTCTTTTGCCTTTTACCTCTAAGAACCTTCAAATTTCTTTGTAAATAACAATAGATACACCCTGAAGCATTCCGTTGACCACTGTAAATAACCACTGCTTACAACTACTAATTACTGCCGTATACTGATTCATACACGTTGTTTGTTCAATGTTACACGTGCGACTACAATAGCGTTAAATTGCCCAGAGCGCTTTTAACTGTATCCGCTGTGCCTTGAACAATACGTTAAAATGCAACCATTTGCCTAACCAGAGGAACTGGCATGGTCTCGACGGCTACCCAAATAATATGCTTACTTGGCTCGAATCTAAGACCCGCTCTAAATCTTGCGGTCTACCCGGCTGCTCCAGAATCTTGAACCAATTTCCTTAAGGAACGTTAATTCATTTAAAGGGCGTTCTCTTAATCCCGCGGGTTTTTAGTTTGCCTTTGTTGGCCACCAAAGTAAAAGTTTAGCGGATTTATCACGGAATACTTACTGTTACAATTGTTTCTGTCGCTTTTACATGGATTTCTAAATAAATTCTAAAGTTTCGATCTATCCACCGACTATTCATTACAAAATCAAACGCTTTTTGGTTCCGATGAGTTAAATTTAATCCCTTGCCCTATAACATCGTGTAAGACTACCAGCGACGGTTTCAAACATAATTGTACAAACGTAAGTATTACGCAGTTCTTTCGAATTCAAATTAAATATTATTGTTCCGTTATTAATTATTATACTTTAGAGAAAACATACACATAACATATGCGTAGAACTATTTTTTTGTCAATAAATTATTGAGTGATTGTATCGATCACAATTGGGAAAAAATCGTTGAAGAAGTTAAGTAAAATATACACCTTCTAACTTTCAACTAAACAATTGTTTAGTATCTATATTAATAACTACCACATTGTGTATAATATACTACTATAATAAAATAATAATATATACAATATAAAAATATAATATATAAGATAAAATACTATCACAAATTATAAGGCAAAGGGTTTTTGCCCAAATTTCACTGATTAGAGAAATTGATCTCCTTTTGATTCTAATAAATCCTGTGTCACGATACTGCTTAACTGGCTTCTATTTTTAAAATTTTTACGTATTGCGTGACGTTCTACACGGAACGAAAGCGAACTCCCCCAATTACATGACTAACAGCAAACGTTCGATTCGCAGCCGAATAATCCAGGTCGTGTGGAATAATTTTAGAGCGAATCAAGTAAACTGCGCGCGATTGAATTTAAGGAGATCAACGAACTGTTTGAGATGCACGGAGCTATTCGAGCAGGATGGCATCGTTTCCGGATAGTCAGGACTTGTCGAGCGAACGTTCAGTAATCGAATAATTGAAGAAAATCGTTCGACTTTTATTGATCGCTGCAGACATAGAAAATTAAATCTCCCGTAGACGATAATGAACGTGTTTGTCTTTTATATATTCTTCCAAAAAACAAATTCTTAAAATCTACATCACTGTCATCTTAATAAGCGTTCAAGTAAAAATAATTATATAGTAATTACTATAAAAAATATCTCTATCTTACAATTTTCATTTTGTTCCCTCAAACTTTTTATTCAAATTGTACATAGTTATTTAGATATAGACATTTTATTTTATGGTCTTTGTGTTATTGTCTTTATTTTATTTTTTAATTTTAATAATAATCTTGATGAACAAACAGTATTTGCCAAAAAATTAATCGATTCTACCAGAATTTTTACTTGCTTTCCTTTGATTCTTTTCTTGCCTTTTTGTCTTCAAAATGTTCTCTACTTTTCTTTCTGATTTGATCTTACACTTTTACTTTCTTTTTTGTTCTGGTATTCATGAGCTATCCCCCGTTTCATTGACAAGTCGCTATGAATCAAAACAAAGACACGGAATTGTTCACAGACTTATGCATAAAGGAATTGTTTAGCGTTGCCTGTTTCTTAAACTTGCTCGATATTCCTGTCGGAACAGCGCGCTTGACTTCGCAACGCCGATATTAATTCGACACCTTTCAGTAGCGCCGAGGATTTGTCGCGCCGTTGGGAATTTATAGCCCAGACAGCTGGAATATTTTAAAACGTCAGGTCGGGATCCTGGCGTATACGTCACATATCGTTTTAGTCCATATCTTTAAACGACCACTCATAAAATTCGTCAACGACACCATATTATTTCACGCTATTAAAACAAAAGCCATCGATCGAATATATTTCACGATGTAGTGTGTACCTTGATACGACACAAAACTTCAACGTTTAATTTCTATCCAGCGAGCAAATATTAGTTTCAATTACATTTTCAATAATTTAATTTACTCAATCTATTAACTTGTGTCATATGTTTCCTTCACACTTTGTTTCCAACGTTTAGTTCATTAGAAATTTTTAAATTGTCGCATCGCAAAATAACAATTTTATAGAAATAACTTAATAATATTTTTAGCTCAGTTTTAACTTAATAAAATATTTTATCGAGAAAGTATATTTTTATTTTATTTTTATTTTATTTTATTTTATTTGTATTTTATTTTATTTTATTTTTATTTTATTTTATTTTATTTTATTTTATTTTTATTTTTATTTTTATTTTTATTTTGTTTTTATTTTTATTTTATTTTTATTTTTATTTTTATTTTTATTTTTATTTTTATTTAATTTAATTTTATTTTTATTTTATTTTATTTTATTTTATTTTATTTTATTTTAATTTTAATTTTATTTTATTTAATTTAATTTTATTTTTATTTAATTTAATTTAATTTTATTTTATTTTATTTTAATTTTATTTTTATTTTATTCTTATTTGATTTTTATTTTTATTAAATAGATTTCTGAAAATTGTATGTTCTAGTTATTTCTTTCTAATAATACAAATACTTTATGATTTGTTACGAATACAGACCTGGAAGAAAATTTAAATTTCTTTCAAGAAAGTTTTTTTCTTCCCACATTCGAAAGTCCATGAAACTTCACTTAAGTGCTTCGAGTAATTATTCCACTTCCATTAGACAGACACATGTATACACCGAAGTCCACCAGCAAATCCATTTTCGAGATTGTCGTTGATTGAAAGTTATCTCGCTACGATTTCGCTCGAGCTTCCAATTCGAACGAATCCTCAAGCGATTTTAGTCGAGCTCTAGTTTGATCAAGCTTGATAATATTAACCGTGAAACAGGGTATTGCTGCGATATCCTATAATTTCATAATTTATATGCATATATAGTAACCGAAATACACTGTATCATAATCAAACATAAATGGTGAAAAGCTCTTCAACTAATTGTTTCTATTAAACAATACCACAAACTATTGGAGTTCATAATATTCTATCGTCGAACATTTAGAATTCATTTTTATGTTTTGTATCAAAGTTCCATTGGAGAAAATTTATTAAATTGTTCTGCTTCTCCAAAGGGGCAACTACATTAACACGTCCACGACCAGCGAAAATTAAGAAAATTAAATTACTTTCATGTGTATTTGTATTTTAAATTATAACGCACGGTATAAAGGCAAAAACGCATTTAATAAAATACCGTAACTATGAAAATTGATATTGAAACAAACGCTGGGCATGGACGTGTTAGAAGATCTCGAAATGTAAGAAGATTTTAGAGAAACATGCGAGGAAATAATGTTATAGGCGACAATCGTATAACATGACGCATTCAACAGCATAATCCCTAGAACACGATTTATTTATTTAAACTTCATTAACTGGAGCATGAAACAGGGCGAATAGGATATGATCCCGTTGAATTCACCAGAACGGGGTATTAATTCTTAAACTTGCATCATTTATTCAGGGAACGGAATAGAATGTATTCCGGTTTACTGTGTATTGAGTAAATTTATGAGTGTCGGCAAGGAATTATCACGTAGATTCGCAGTTTAAACTCAAATAGGTGCACGTCCGATCGAAATTTATGGGCAGTGTCGCTTCGTAGCCGACCAACGGCGGAGGTAAATGTTTTCCATGACTTTTAACGCGTACTCGTTGACCTTTTTTTCGAGGAAATCAACCGTTCTTTAAACAATAAAAGAAAAAGCTGCGGGGAGCAGAAATCGTGCGAGACTCGTCATTATGATGCGCAACGACAAAAAGAAGAGAATGATCCTTGTTTTTCTTTTACCTTCTGTAGATCTTGGTGATCCCGTAAAAGCAATTGATTTTCGTTTCGAACTGGTGATACCAATTTTTATTGCAACGTGCAATACGTGCATGAAGCATTAACTCTTCAAGGATCATAAAGGAAAGTAACGCAAAAGGATGGTAGTGCAGTCTTTTTACTTAATTAATTTGTTTATTTTATATATTTAATCCGTAGTATAATTTTGTTTTCCTTCTTTGCATATCGATAAATAATTTTTATGACCGATAACAGACTTTTGAGTAGAGATGAACATTAATATCATTAAAAAACGGAAAAAGAAACGAGCAAAAACAAATTATATCGTGTGTAACGAAGCCTCAACTGAAATTGGAACAGAGTTAACATAAACGTTTTATACCCAACGTAAACATTGCTCTAGTATTAACGCTAACACTGTTTTCGTTTGCAATACGTGTACATATATAAATATTTGGTGTTGTCTAACCAACCTTCCATTTCGGGGTTCCATTAAAGAGTCAGTAGCCAATATTGAACGGCCTGAACTGATATGTACACCTGGCACAATTTTACATTAAATGTTGTTCATATAATATTATTTATTACGATACCATGTTACGCTACGAATTATATTTCAAGCTCCCTATTTTAGCCTGTGAATATTTTAAAATGCCAATATCCTTCGGCATAATTATGAACTGTCTTCTTTAATGATAAAAAAGAAACGTTAGGGAAAGATTTAATGTTCGGCGTAACAACAATGAAATAATTTAAGGATCATAGTACAAAAATAAAATCGAATATCATTTCTATTGCAAAAGAATTATAATATATTATTCAATGCATGAATTATGAATTATAATAAAAAGTAGATTTCTTGCTGTATTCATTTCTTAGTTCTGGTAGAGATTTTTGTACATTTTTGCCAGTTTGTTGTTCTTCATACTTACCCATACAATAGTTACAAAATATTTATTGACGAAAACATTCTACTTATCATTTAAGCTATGTGATAAGTAAAGTTACATCTATATAATACTGACTATTAAATGATGATTAACATAATCTCGGGTAGACGACAACCACCTAAGTATTAAAATATGTACCGTATTGATTATTATTTTGATGTATTGATTTTCTACATTAAATCGATATTATCATACAAAATTTGCTGTTTTGAAAATGAACTGTGTTTCCATGATACTTCCTTATTCCGTTTTCTTACAACTTCATCTTCGTATTACACAAATTATTTTGACAGCTTCATGTAAGCTAGGGTATGTTACGGAAGTGGTTAGTGTCGCGGTTCAACTTTTCTCGCAGTTAGAACTGCGGCTCGGTTCGACCTGAAGTTGCAGGGGCTGGTGCGGCTGAAATTCCAGTTTGATTGGAGTTAAGGCTGCGGTTATATTCGTAGTTGTGGTTCAGCTAAATTTTCAGTCGCGATTGCAGCTGGAACTGTAGTGCTGGATTGATTCGAATTGGGCCGGTTCTGGTAGCAATCATATCTTCCAATTTTGCCGCGTTCTTGGATACAAAAAGAAGAATGAAAATAACATAAATAATAAAAAAAGTACAATTATATTTTAAAAAAACACTGAAGTTACCGAGTATTTAATATGATTGGTACGTACTTTTTATACAAATGATGAAAATACATATTTTTATAAGTTTCTTCTCATCATATTGTGCAAGTGAAACCATGAATTTTTTAAATGATTTCCGATACTTGATACCTTTATGATATCTCTGCATAATAAACGCAGTAATGTAAAACTCTGAGTAATTCTGCAGAATAAACAAATTATATTCAGTTAGTTTCCCTGGTATTTTCAGTGTTAAATGTTTGATATAACTTTATTAATATGTTTTAAATGTAAAAATATGAATTATAGTTCCCAAAATGAATAAAAAGTGAAATACTATTGAAACCATTGTTTAATGTGCATTCATTTTCATCACTTTAACAAGTGATTTTTCATGTTTTAATACTACTTTATTATACCTATAATATCTATTGTATCTATAATAATAATGTTTCTAATAATATTAGTACTGTCTAATAAAGAAAGGTACCAATTAATAACGCCCTCTTAACACTAAAACTACTAGACTGATCAAATGTACCCATTTTAGAGTTGTTATTTTGCAAGTATTCAAATAACGAAAGCGCGTTTACGAAAGATTTTTAATTAAATTTGTGTATTTACATAGATATGAGACTAGGTAATCCTTCGAATCTCAAACAACGTACTGTTCTAAATTATATAGAAAATTAGAAATTAGTCACTCTAACTGCTCGGTGGTTTTAATGTTAACTTATCGGAATCGTGTGTGTTTAAAATTTTGTTCTCGCGTTTTGTGAACAAGTTTCGGTATAAGAAGCGAACGAATTATCCGGAGGGCATCTGCAAAGAGGTCACACATTTCGGGCACCGTACCCAAGGTGTACGAAGGAGCGCTATCAAGAAAGCGAATTGAAGGGTGACCAGGGGCGAGTTCTGTATTCATACGAGGAGCCAGTCCAACCGGTCGCTCCACTCGGCCGCGCGATAAATTCGCCTCTGTTGACGCGGGAATTGAATTTCCTATAGCGTAGCCGAGCGCCACGACAGAAACTCGAACGAATTTTTCGTTCGGTCTGCTGGCCAGGGTGCATCTACTCCACACTACCAGCGAAATTCGGAAGGAGCCTTCCTGGCATCTCTTCTAACTGTGAAATCTTCATCTTGAATCGTTTTGAACGGTCGTCGTCTAACATTTCAGATGAGATGTTCAATTTCATAACAATCATAACTTCGATTTTCTATTTTTCATTTCTTGTTTTTCTGATCTATATGGTTGATTATTTATTTTTTCTTGTAATAATTTCTTGCGTGCTTACTCAACATGAGTGTATAAAATGTTCCGTAATAGATGGTAGAAATACGAAGGAAATCATTAATGATATCAAAGCAATTGCATGTAATAATATTCGATTTTGGAAAAAATTAAATTCAACAGAATATACGTTCATTTTGAATTTATTAAGCTTTGTAAACCTAGAAACTCTTCACTCGTTGATTCTAGAAAACATTTTCAATTTTCTGTTGAAAATGTATCATTTGGTACGAAATTGTTTGGTACATACCAGGTTTCCAAAGTGGAAAACTTGGATTCCGTCGGCCAGAATCGCCAGGAAGGTCGGGGGTAGCCATTTGACTTAGCAGTGATGGGACTCCAGGACGAGGTCTCATAGGGACCAAGGCTACATCCGGCGGACCGATGGGAAGGTCGGGATACTTTTGGTCGAAAATGACTTTAGACTATACAAACCAGGTTGCCAAAGTGGAATACTTGGATTCCGTCGGCCAGAATTGCCTGGAAGGTCGGGGGTAGCCATTTGACTTAGCAGTGATGGGACTCCAGGACGAAGTCTCATCGGGACAAAGGCTACATCCGGCAGAACGATGGGAAGGTCGGGATACTTTTGGTCGAAATTGACTTTAGACTATACAATCCAGGTTTCCGAAGTGGAAAACTTGGATTCCGTCGGCCGGAATTGCCACGAAGGTCGGGGGTAGCCATTTGACTTAGCAGTGATGGGACTCCAGGACGAGGTCTCATAGGGACCAAGGCTACATCCGGCTGACCGATGGGAAGGTCGGGATACTTTTAGTCGAAAATGACTTCAGACTATACAATCCAGGTTTCCAAAGTGGGAAAGTTGGATTCCGTCGGCCCGAATTGCCTGGAAGGTCGGGGGTAGCCATTTGACTTAGCAGTGATGGGACTCCAGGACGAGGTCTCATCGAGACCAAGGCCACATCCGGCAGACCGATGGGAAGGTCGGGATACTTTTGGTCGAAAATGCCTTTAGACTATACAAACCAGGTTTCCAAAGTGGAAAACTTGGATTCCGTCGGCCGGAATTGCCACGAAGGTCGGGGGTAGCCATTTGACTTAGCAGTGATGGGACTCCAGGACGAGGTCTCATAGGGACCAAGGCTACATCCGGCCGACCGATGCGAAGGTCGGGATACTTTTGGTCGAAAATGACTTTAGACTATACGAACCAGGTTTCCAAAGTGGAAATCTTGGATTCCGACGGCCAGAATTGCGAGGAAGTTCGGGGGTAGCCATTTTACTTAGCAGTGATGGGACTCCAGGACGAGGTCTCATCGAGACCAAGGCCACATCCGGCAGACCGATGGGAAGGTCGGGATACTTTTGGTCGAAAATGACTTTAGACTATACAAACCAGGTTGCCAAAGTGGAATACTTGGATTCCGTCGGCCAGAATTGCCTGGAAGGTCGGGGGTAGCCATTTGACTTAGCAGTGATGGGACTCCAGGACGAAGTCTCATCGGGACAAAGGCTACATCCGGCAGAACGATGGGAAGGTCGGGATACTTTTGGTCGAAATTGACTTTAGACTATACAATCCAGGTTTCCGAAGTGGAAAACTTGGATTCCGTCGGCCGGAATTGCCACGAAGGTCGGGGGTAGCCATTTGACTTAGCAGTGATGGGACTCCAGGACGAGGTCTCATAGGGACCAAGGCTACATCCGGCTGACCGATGGGAAGGTCGGGATACTTTTAGTCGAAAATGACTTCAGACTATACAATCCAGGTTTCCAAAGTGGGAAAGTTGGATTCCGTCGGCCCGAATTGCCTGGAAGGTCGGGGGTAGCCATTTGACTTAGCAGTGATGGGACTCCAGGACGAGGTCTCATCGAGACCAAGGCCACATCCGGCAGACCGATGGGAAGGTCGGGATACTTTTGGTCGAAAATGCCTTTAGACTATACAAACCAGGTTTCCAAAGTGGAAAACTTGGATTCCGTCGGCCGGAATTGCCACGAAGGTCGGGGGTAGCCATTTGACTTAGCAGTGATGGGACTCCAGGACGAGGTCTCATAGGGACCAAGGCTACATCCGGCCGACCGATGCGAAGGTCGGGATACTTTTGGTCGAAAATGACTTTAGACTATACGAACCAGGTTTCCAAAGTGGAAATCTTGGATTCCGACGGCCAGAATTGCGAGGAAGTTCGGGGGTAGCCATTTTACTTAGCAGTGATGGGACTCCAGGACGAGGTCTCATCGAGACCAAGGCCACATCCGGCAGACCGATGGGAAGGTCGGGATACTTTTGGTCGAAAATGACTTTAGACTATACGAACCAGGTTTCCAAAGTGGAAAACTTGGATTCCGTCGGCCAGAATTGCCAGGAAGGTCGGGGGTAGCCATTTGACTTAGCAGTGATGGGACTCCAGGACGAAGTCTCATCGGGACAAAGGCTACATCCGGCAGACCGATGGGAAGGTCGGGATACTTTTGGTCGAAATTGACTTTAGACTATACAATCCAGGTTTCCGAAGTGGAAAACTTGGATTCCGTCGGCCAGAATTGCCAGGAAGGTCGGGGGTAGCCATTTGACTTAGCAGTGATGGGACTCCAAGACGAGGTCTCATCGGGACCAAGGCCACATCCGGCAGAACGATGGGAAGGTCGGGATACTTTTGGTCGAAATTGACTTTAGACTATACAAACCAGGTTTCCAAAGTGGAAAACTTGGATTCCGTCGGCCAGAATTGCCAGGAAGGTCGGGGGTAGCCATTTGACTTAGCAGTGATGGGACTTCAGGACGAAGTCTCATCGGGACAAAGGCTACATCCGGCAGACCGATGGGAAGGTCGGGATACTTTTGGTCGAAAATGACTTTAGACTATACAAACCAGGTTTCCAAAGTGGAAAACTTGGATTCCGTCGGCCAGAATTGCCATGAAGGTCGGTGGTAGCCATTTGACTTAGCAGTGATGGGACTCCAGGACGAGGTCTCATCGAGACCAAGGCCACATCCGGCAGACCGATGGGAAGGTCGGGATACTTTTGGTCGAAATTGACTTTAGACTATACAATCCAGGTTTCCGAAGTGGAAAACTTGGATTCCGTCGGCCAGAATTGCCAGGAAGGTCGGGGGTAGCCATTTGACTTAGCAGTGATGGGACTCCAGGACGAAGTCTCATCGGGACAAAGGCTACATCCGGCAGACCGATGGGAAGGTCGGGATACTTTTGGTCGAAATTGACTTTAGACTATACAATCCAGGTTTCCGAAGTGGAAAACTTGGATTCCGTCGGCCGGAATTGCCACGAAGGTCGGGGGTAGCCATTTGACTTAGCAGTGATGGGACTCCAGGACGAGGTCTCATCGGGACCAAGGCTACATCCGGCCGACCGATGCGAAGGTCGGGATACTTTTGGTCGAAAATGACTTTAGACTATACGAACCAGGTTTCCAAAGTGGAAATCTTGGATTCCGACGGCCAGAATTGCGAGGAAGTTCGGGGGTAGCCATTTTACTTAGCAGTGATGGGACTCCAGGACGAGGTCTCATCGAGACCAAGGCCACATCCGGCAGACCGATGGGAAGGTCGGGATACTTTTGGTCGAAAATGACTTTAGACTATTCAAACCAGGTTTCCAAAGTGGAAAACTTGGATTCCGTCGGCCAGAATTGCCAGTAAGGTCGGGGGTAGCCATTTGACTTAGCAGTGATGGGACTCCAGGACGAAGTCTCATCGGGACAAAGGCTACATCCGGCAGACCGATGGGAAGGTCGGGATACTTTTGGTCGAAATTGACTTTAGACTATACAATCCAGGTTTCCGAAGTGGAAAACTTGGATTCCGTCGGCCAGAATTGCCAGGAAGGTCGGGGGTAGCCATTTGACTTAGCAGTGATGGGACTCCAGGACGAAGTCTCATCGGGACAAAGGCTACATCCGGCAGACCGATGGGAAGGTCGGGATACTTTTGGTCGAAATTGACTTTAGACTATACAATCCAGGTTTCCGAAGTGGAAAACTTGGATTCTGTCGGCCGGAATTGCCACGAAGGTCGGGGGTAGCCATTTGACTTAGCAGTGATGGGACTCCAGGACGAGGTCTCATAGGGACCAAGGCTACATCCGGCTGACCGATGGGAAGGTCGGGATACTTTTAGTCGAAAATGACTTCAGACTATACAATCCAGGTTTCCAAAGTGGGAAAGTTGGATTCCGTCGGCCAGAATTGCCTGGAAAGTCGGGGGTAGCCTTTTGACTTAGCAGTGATGGGACTCCAGGACGAAGTCTCATCGGGACAAAGGCTACATCCGGCAGACCGATGGGAAGGTCGGGATACTTTTGGTCGAAAATGACTTTAGACTATACAAACCAGGTTTCCAAAGTGGAAAACTTGGATTCCGTCGGCCAGAATTGCCAGGAAGGTCGGTGGTAGCCATTTGACTTAGCAGTGATGGGACTCCAGGACGAGGTCTCATCGAGACCAAGGCCACATCCGGCAGACCGATGGGAAGGTCGGGATACTTTTGGTCGAAATTGACTTTAGACTATACAATCCAGGTTTCCGAAGTGGAAAACTTGGATTCCGTCGGCCAGAATTGCCAGGAAGGTCGGGGGTAGCCATTTGACTTAGCAGTGATGGGACTCCAGGACGAGGTCTCATCGGGACCAAGGCCTCATCCGGCAGAACGATGGGAAGGTCGGAATACTTTTGGTCGAAAATGACTTTAGACTATACAAACCAGGTTTCCAAAGTGGAAAACTTGGATTCCGTCGGCCAGAATTGCCAGGAAGGTCGGGGGTAGCCATTTGACTTAGCAGTGATGGGACTTCAGGACGAAGTCTCATCGGGACAAAGGCTACATCCGGCAGACCGATGGGAAGGTCGGGATACTTTTGGTCGAAAATGACTTTAGACTATACAAACCAGGTTTCCAAAGTGGAAATCTTGGATTCCGTCGGCCAGAATTGCCAGGAAGGTCGGGGGTAGCCATTTGACTTAGCAATGATGGGACTCCAGAGCGAGGTCTCATCGGGACCAAGGCCACATCCGGCAGAACGGTGGGAAGGTCGGGATACTTTTCGTCGAAAATGACTTTAGACTATTCAAACCAGGTTTCCAAAGTAGAAAACTTGGATTCCGTCGGCCAGAATTGCCAGGAAGGTCGGGGGTAGCCATTTGACTTAGCAGTGATGGGACTCCAGGACGAGGTCTCATCGGGACCAAGGCCACATCCGGCTGACCCATGGGAAGGTCGGGATACTTTTGGTCGAAAATGACTTTAGACTATACAATCCAGGTTTCCAAAGTGGAAAACTTGGATTCCGTCGGCCAGAATTGCCAGGAAGGTCGGGGGTAGCCATTTGACTTAGCAGTGATGGGACTCCAGTACGAAGTCTCATCGGGACAAAGGCTACATCCGGCAGACCGATGGGAAGGTCGGGATACTTTTGTCGAAATTGACTTTAGACTATACAATCCAGGTTTCCGAAGTGGAAAACTTGGATTCCGTCGGCCAGAATTGCCACGAAGGTCGGCGGTAGCCATTTGACTTAGCAGTGATGGGACTCCAGGACGAGGTCTCATAGGGACCAAGGCTACTTCCGGCAGACCGATGGGAAGGTCGGGATACTTTTGGTCGAAAATGACTTTAGACTATACAAACCAGGTTTCCAAAGTGGAAAACTTGGATTCCGTCGGCCAGAATTGCCAGGAAGGTCGGTGGTAGCCATTTGACTTAGCAGTGATGGGACTCCAGGACGAGGTCTCATCGAGACCAAGGCCACATCCGGCAGACCGATGGGAAGGTCGGGATACTTTTGGTCGAAATTGACTTTAGACTATACAATCCAGGTTTCCGAAGTGGAAAACTTGGATTTCGGCGGCCAGAATTGCCAGGAAGGTCGGGGGTAGCCATTTGACTTAGCAGTGATGGGACTCCAGGACGAAGTCTCATCGGGACAAAGGCTACATCCGGCAGACCGATGGGAAGGTCGGGATACTTTTGGTCGAAATTGACTTTAGACTATACAATCCAGGTTTCCGAAGTGGAAAACTTGGATTCCGTCGGCCAGAATTGCCAGGAAGGTCGGGGGTAGCCATTTGACTTAGCAGTGATGGGACTCCAGGACGAAGTCTCATCGGGACCAAGGCCACATCCGGCTGACCCATGGGAAGGTCGGGATACTTTTGGTCGAAAATGACTTTAGACTATACAATCCAGGTTTCCAAAGTGGAAAACTTGGATTCCGTCGGCCAGAATTGCCAGGAAGGTCGGGGGTAGCCATTTGACTTAGCAGTGATGGGACTCCAGTACGAAGTCTCATCGGGACAAAGGCTACATCCGGCAGACCGATGGGAAGGTCGGGATACTTTTAGTCGAAATTGACTTTAGACTATACAATCCAGGTTTCCGAAGTGGAAAACTTGGATTCCGTCGGTCAGAATTGCGAGGAAGGTCGGGGGTAGCCATTTGACTTAGCAGTGATGGGACTCCAGGACGAGGTCTCATCGAGACCAAGGCCACATCCGGCAGACCGATGGGAAGGTCGGGATACTTTTGGTCGAAAATGACTTTAGACTATACAAACCAGGTTTCCAAAGTGGAAAACTTGGATTCCGTCGGCCAGAATTGCCACGAAGGTCGGGGGTAGCCATTTGACTTAGCAATGATGGGACTCCAGAGCGAGGTCTCATAAGGACCAATGCTACATCCGGCCGACCGATGCGAAGGTCGGGATACTTTTGGTCGAAAATGACTTTAGACCATACAAACCAGGTTTCCAAAGTGGAAAACTTGGATTCCGTCGGCCAGAATTGCCAGGAAGTTCTTGGGTAGCCATTTGACTTAGCACTGATGGGACTCCAGGACGAGGTCTCATCGGGACCAAGGCCACATCCGGCTGACCCATGGGAATGTCGGGATACTTTTGGTCGAAAATGACTTTAGACTATACAATCCAGGTTTCCAAAGTGGAAAACTTGGATTCCGTCGGCCAGAATTGCCAGGAAGGTCGGGGGTAGCCATTTGACTTAGCAGTGATGGGACTCCAGTACGAAGTCTCATCGGGACAAAGGCTACATCCGGCAGACCGATGGGAAGGTCGGGATACTTTTAGTCGAAATTGACTTTAGACTATACAATCCAGGTTTCCGAAGTGGAATACTTGGATTCCGTCGGTCAGAATTGCGAGGAAGGTCGGGGGTAGCCATTTGACTTAGCAGTGATGGGACTCCAGGACGAGGTCTCATCGAGACCAAGGCCACATCCGGCAGACCGATGGGAAGGTCGGGATACTTTTGGTCGAAAATGACTTTAGACCATACAAACCAGGTTTCCAAAGTGGAAAACTTGGATTCCGTCGGCCAGAATTGCCAGGAAGGTCGGGGGTAGCCATTTGACTTAGCAGTGATGGGACTCCAGGACGAGGTCTCATCGGGACCAAGGCCACATCCGGCTGACCCATGGGAAGGTCGGGGTACTTTTGGTCGAAAATGACTTTAGACTATACAATCCAGGTTTCCAATGTGGAAAACTTGGATTCCGTCGGCCAGAATTGCCAGGAAGGTCGGGGGTAGCCATTTGACTTAGCAGTGATGGGACTCCAGGACGAGGTCTCATCGAGACCAAGGCCACATCCGGCAGACCGATGGGAAGGTCGGGATACTTTTGGTCGAAAATGACTTTAGACTATACGAACCAGGTTTCCAAAGTGGAAAACTTGGATTCCGACGGCCAGAATTGCGAGGAAGGTCGGGGGTAGCCATTTGACTTAGCAGTGATGGGACTCCAGGACGAGGTCTCATCGAGACCAAGGCCACATCCGGCAGACCGATGGGAAGGCCGGGATACTTTTGGTCGAAAATGACTTTAGACTATACAAACCAGGTTTCCAAAGTGGAAATCTTGGATTCCGACGGCCAGAATTGCGAGGAAGGTCGGGGGTAGCCATTTGACTTAGCAGTGATGGGACTCCAGGACGAGGTCTCATCGAGACCAAGGCCACATCCGGCAGACCGATGGGAAGGTCGGGATACTTTGGGTCGAAAATGACTTTAGACTATACAAACCAGGTTTCCAAAGTGGAAAACCTGGATTCCGTCGGCCAGAATTGCCAGGAAGGTCGGGGGTAGCCATTTGACTTAGCAGTGATGGGACTCCAGGACGAAGTCTCATCGGGACAAAGGCTACATCCGGCAGACCGATGGGAAGGTCGGGATACTTTTGGTCGAAAATGACTTTAGACTATACAAACCAGGTTTCCAAAGTGGAAAACTTGGATTCCGTCGGCCAGAATTGCCAGGAAGGTCGGTGGTAGCCATTTGACTTAGCAGTGATGGGACTCCAGGACGAGGTCTCATCGAGACCAAGGCCACATCCGGCAGACCGATGGGAAGGTCGGGATACTTTTGGTCGAAATTGACTTTAGACTATACAATCCAGGTTTCCGAAGTGGAAAACTTGGATTCCGTCGGCCAGAATTGCCAGGAAGGTCGGGGGTAGCCATTTGACTTAGCAGTGATGGGACTCCAAGACGAGGTCTCATCGGGACCAAGGCCACATCCGGCAGAACGATGGGAAGGTCGGAATACTTTTGGTCGAAAATGACTTTAGACTATACAAACCAGGTTTCCAAAGTGGAAAACTTGGATTCCGTCGGCCAGAATTGCCAGGAAGGTCGGGGGTAGCCATTTGACTTAGCAGTGATGGGACTCCAGGACGAAGTCTCATCGGGACAAAGGCTACATCCGGCAGACCGATGGGAAGGTCGGGATACTTTTGGTCGAAATTGACTTTAGACTATACAATCCAGATTTCCGAAGTGGAGAACTTGGATTCCGTCGGCCAGAATTGCCAGGAAGGTCGGGGGTAGCCATTTGACTTAGCAGTGATGGGACTCCAGGACGAGGTCTCATCGGGACCAAGGCTACATCCGGCCGACCGATGCGAAGGTCGGGATACTTTTGGTCGAAAATGACTTTAGACTATACGAACCAGGTTTCCAAAGTGGAAATCTTGGATTCCGACGGCCAGAATTGCGAGGAAGTTCGGGGGTAGCCATTTTACTTAGCAGTGATGGGACTCCAGGACGAGGTCTCATCGAGACCAAGGCCACATCCGGCAGACCGATGGGAAGGTCGGGATACTTTTGGTCGAAAATGACTTTAGACTATTCAAACCAGGTTTCCAAAGTGGAAAACTTGGATTCCGTCGGCCAGAATTGCCAGTAAGGTCGGGGGTAGCCATTTGACTTAGCAGTGATGGGACTCCAGGACGAAGTCTCATCGGGACAAAGGCTACATCCGGCAGACCGATGGGAAGGTCGGGATACTTTTGGTCGAAATTGACTTTAGACTATACAATCCAGGTTTCCGAAGTGGAAAACTTGGATTCCGTCGGCCAGAATTGCCAGGAAGGTCGGGGGTAGCCATTTGACTTAGCAGTGATGGGACTCCAGGACGAAGTCTCATCGGGACAAAGGCTACATCCGGCAGACCGATGGGAAGGTCGGGATACTTTTGGTCGAAATTGACTTTAGACTATACAATCCAGGTTTCCGAAGTGGAAAACTTGGATTCTGTCGGCCGGAATTGCCACGAAGGTCGGGGGTAGCCATTTGACTTAGCAGTGATGGGACTCCAGGACGAGGTCTCATAGGGACCAAGGCTACATCCGGCTGACCGATGGGAAGGTCGGGATACTTTTAGTCGAAAATGACTTCAGACTATACAATCCAGGTTTCCAAAGTGGGAAAGTTGGATTCCGTCGGCCAGAATTGCCTGGAAAGTCGGGGGTAGCCTTTTGACTTAGCAGTGATGGGACTCCAGGACGAAGTCTCATCGGGACAAAGGCTACATCCGGCAGACCGATGGGAAGGTCGGGATACTTTTGGTCGAAAATGACTTTAGACTATACAAACCAGGTTTCCAAAGTGGAAAACTTGGATTCCGTCGGCCAGAATTGCCAGGAAGGTCGGTGGTAGCCATTTGACTTAGCAGTGATGGGACTCCAGGACGAGGTCTCATCGAGACCAAGGCCACATCCGGCAGACCGATGGGAAGGTCGGGATACTTTTGGTCGAAATTGACTTTAGACTATACAATCCAGGTTTCCGAAGTGGAAAACTTGGATTCCGTCGGCCAGAATTGCCAGGAAGGTCGGGGGTAGCCATTTGACTTAGCAGTGATGGGACTCCAGGACGAGGTCTCATCGGGACCAAGGCCACATCCGGCAGAACGATGGGAAGGTCGGAATACTTTTGGTCGAAAATGACTTTAGACTATACAAACCAGGTTTCCAAAGTGGAAAACTTGGATTCCGTCGGCCAGAATTGCCAGGAAGGTCGGGGGTAGCCATTTGACTTAGCAGTGATGGGACTTCAGGACGAAGTCTCATCGGGACAAAGGCTACATCCGGCAGACCGATGGGAAGGTCGGGATACTTTTGGTCGAAAATGACTTTAGACTATACAAACCAGGTTTCCAAAGTGGAAAACTTGGATTCCGTCGGCCAGAATGGCCATGAAGGTCGGTGGTAGCCATTTGACTTAGCAGTGATGGGACTCCAGGACGAGGTCTCATCGAGACCAAGGCCACATCCGGCAGACCGATGGGAAGGTCGGGATACTTTTGGTCGAAATTGACTTTAGACTATACAATCCAGGTTTCCGAAGTGGAAAACTTGGATTCCGTCGGCCAGAATTGCCAGGAAGGTCGGGGGTAGCCATTTGACTTAGCAGTGATGGGACTCCAGGACGAAGTCTCATCGGGACAAAGGCTACATCCGGCAGACCGATGGGAAGGTCGGGATACTTTTGGTCGAAATTGACTTTAGACTATTCAAACCAGGTTTCCAAAGTGGAAAACTTGGATTCCGTCGGCCAGAATTGCCAGTAAGGTCGGGGGTAGCCATTTGACTTAGCAGTGATGGGACTCCAGGACGAAGTCTCATCGGGACAAAGGCTACATCCGGCAGACCGATGGGAAGGTCGGGATACTTTTGGTCGAAATTGACTTTAGACTATACAATCCAGGTTTCCGAAGTGGAAAACTTGGATTCCGTCGGCCAGAATTGCCAGGAAGGTCGGGGGTAGCCATTTGACTTAGCAGTGATGGGACTCCAGGACGAAGTCTCATCGGGACAAAGGCTACATCCGGCAGACCGATGGGAAGGTCGGGATACTTTTGGTCGAAATTGACTTTAGACTATACAATCCAGGTTTCCGAAGTGGAAAACTTGGATTCTGTCGGCCGGAATTGCCACGAAGGTCGGGGGTAGCCATTTGACTTAGCAGTGATGGGACTCCAGGACGAGGTCTCATAGGGACCAAGGCTACATCCGGCTGACCGATGGGAAGGTCGGGATACTTTTAGTCGAAAATGACTTCAGACTATACAATCCAGGTTTCCAAAGTGGGAAAGTTGGATTCCGTCGGCCAGAATTGCCTGGAAAGTCGGGGGTAGCCTTTTGACTTAGCAGTGATGGGACTCCAGGACGAAGTCTCATCGGGACAAAGGCTACATCCGGCAGACCGATGGGAAGGTCGGGATACTTTTGGTCGAAAATGACTTTAGACTATACAAACCAGGTTTCCAAAGTGGAAAACTTGGATTCCGTCGGCCAGAATTGCCAGGAAGGTCGGTGGTAGCCATTTGACTTAGCAGTGATGGGACTCCAGGACGAGGTCTCATCGAGACCAAGGCCACATCCGGCAGACCGATGGGAAGGTCGGGATACTTTTGGTCGAAATTGACTTTAGACTATACAATCCAGGTTTCCGAAGTGGAAAACTTGGATTCCGTCGGCCAGAATTGCCAGGAAGGTCGGGGGTAGCCATTTGACTTAGCAGTGATGGGACTCCAGGACGAGGTCTCATCGGGACCAAGGCCACATCCGGCAGAACGATGGGAAGGTCGGAATACTTTTGGTCGAAAATGACTTTAGACTATACAAACCAGGTTTCCAAAGTGGAAAACTTGGATTCCGTCGGCCAGAATTGCCAGGAAGGTCGGGGGTAGCCATTTGACTTAGCAGTGATGGGACTTCAGGACGAAGTCTCATCGGGACAAAGGCTACATCCGGCAGACCGATGGGAAGGTCGGGATACTTTTGGTCGAAAATGACTTTAGACTATACAAACCAGGTTTCCAAAGTGGAAAACTTGGATTCCGTCGGCCAGAATTGCCATGAAGGTCGGTGGTAGCCATTTGACTTAGCAGTGATGGGACTCCAGGACGAGGTCTCATCGAGACCAAGGCCACATCCGGCAGACCGATGGGAAGGTCGGGATACTTTTGGTCGAAATTGACTTTAGACTATACAATCCAGGTTTCCGAAGTGGAAAACTTGGATTCCGTCGGCCAGAATTGCCAGGAAGGTCGGGGGTAGCCATTTGACTTAGCAGTGATGGGACTCCAGGACGAGGTCTCATCGGGACCAAGGCTACATCCGGCCGACCGATGCGAAGGTCGGGATACTTTTGGTCGAAAATGACTTTAGACTATACGAACCAGGTTTCCAAAGTGGAAATCTTGGATTCCGACGGCCAGAATTGCGAGGAAGTTCGGGGGTAGCCATTTTACTTAGCAGTGATGGGACTCCAGGACGAGGTCTCATCGAGACCAAGGCCACATCCGGCAGACCGATGGGAAGGTCGGGATACTTTTGGTCGAAAATGACTTTAGACTATTCAAACCAGGTTTCCAAAGTGGAAAACTTGGATTCCGTCGGCCAGAATTGCCAGGAAGGTCGGGGGTAGCCATTTGACTTAGCAGTGATGGGACTCCAGGACGAAGTCTCATCGGGACAAAGGCTACATCCGGCAGACCGATGGGAAGGTCGGGATACTTTTGGTCGAAATTGACTTTAGACTATACAATCCAGGTTTCCGAAGTGGAAAACTTGGATTCCGTCGGCCAGAATTGCCAGGAAGGTCGGGGGTAGCCATTTGACTTAGCAGTGATGGGACTCCAGGACGAAGTCTCATCGGGACAAAGGCTACATCCGGCAGACCGATGGGAAGGTCGGGATACTTTTGGTCGAAATTGACTTTAGACTATACAATCCAGGTTTCCGAAGTGGAAAACTTGGATTCTGTCGGCCGGAATTGCCACGAAGGTCGGGGGTAGCCATTTGACTTAGCAGTGATGGGACTCCAGGACGAGGTCTCATAGGGACCAAGGCTACATCCGGCTGACCGATGGGAAGGTCGGGATACTTTTAGTCGAAAATGACTTCAGACTATACAATCCAGGTTTCCAAAGTGGGAAAGTTGGATTCCGTCGGCCAGAATTGCCTGGAAAGTCGGGGGTAGCCTTTTGACTTAGCAGTGATGGGACTCCAGGACGAAGTCTCATCGGGACAAAGGCTACATCCGGCAGACCGATGGGAAGGTCGGGATACTTTTGGTCGAAATTGACTTTAGACTATACAAACCAGGTTGCCAAAGTGGAAAACTTGGATTCCGTCGGCCAGAATTGCCACGAAGGTCGGGGGTAGCCATTTGACTTAGCAGTGATGGGACTCCAGTACGAAGTCTCATCGGGACAAAGGCTACATCCGGCAGACCGATGGGAAGGTCGGGATACTTTTAGTCGAAATTGACTTTAGACTATACAAACCAGGTTTCCAAAGTGGAAAACTTGGATTCCGTCGGCCAGAATTGCCACGAAGGTCGGGGGTAGCCATTTGACTTAGCAATGATGGGACTCCAGGACGAAGTCTCATCGGGACCAAGGCCACATCCGGCTGACCCATGGGAAGGTCGGGATACTTTTGGTCGAAAATGACTTTAGACTATACAATCCAGGTTTCCAAAGTGGAAAACTTGGATTCCGTCGGCCAGAATTGCCAGGAAGGTCGGGGGTAGCCATTTGACTTAGCAGTGATGGGACTCCAGTACGAAGTCTCATCGGGACAAAGGCTACATCCGGCAGACCGATGGGAAGGTCGGGATACTTTTAGTCGAAATTGACTTTAGACTATACAATCCAGGTTTCCGAAGTGGAAAACTTGGATTCCGTCGGTCAGAATTGCGAGGAAGGTCGGGGGTAGCCATTTGACTTAGCAGTGATGGGACTCCAGGACGAGGTCTCATCGAGACCAAGGCCACATCCGGCAGACCGATGGGAAGGTCGGGATACTTTTGGTCGGAAATGACTTTAGACTATACAAACCAGGTTTCCAAAGTGGAAAACTTGGATTCCGTCGGCCAGAATTGCCACGAAGGTCGGGGGTAGCCATTTGACTTAGCAGTGATGGGACTCCAGGACGAAGTCTCATCGGGACAAAGGCTACATCCGGCAGACCGATGGGAAGGTCGGGATACTTTTGGTCGAAAATGACTTTAGACTATACAAACCAGGTTTCCAAAGTGGAAAACTTGGATTCCGTCGGCCAGAATTGCCAGGAAGGTCGGTGGTAGCCATTTGACTTAGCAGTGATGGGACTCCAGGACGAGGTCTCATCGAGACCAAGGCCACATCCGGCAGACCGATGGGAAGGTCGGGATACTTTTAGTCGAAATTGACTTTAGACTATACAATCCAGGTTTCCGAAGTGGAAAACTTGGATTCCGTCGGCCAGAATTGCGAGGAAGGTCGGGGGTAGCCATTTGACTTAGCAGTGATGGGACTCCAGGACTAGGTCTCATCGAGACCAAGGCCACATCCGGCAGACCGATGGGAAGGTCGGGATACTTTGGGTCGAAAATGACTTTAGACTATACAAACCAGGTTTCCAAAGTGGAAAACTTGGATTCCGTCGGCCAGAATTGCCAGGAAGGACGGTGGTAGCCATTTGACTTAGCAGTGATGGGACTCCAGGACGAGGTCTCATCGAGACCAAGGCCACATCCGGCAGACCGATGGGAAGGTCGGGATACTTTTGGTCGAAATTGACTTTAGACTATACAATCCAGGTTTCCGAAGTGGAAAACTTGGATTCCGTCGGCCAGAATTGCCAGGAAGGTCGGGGGTAGCCATTTGACTTAGCAGTGATGGGACTCCAGGACGAGGTCTCATCGGGACCAAGGCCACATCCGGCAGAACGATGGGAAGGTCGGAATACTTTTGGTCGAAAATAACTTTAGACTATACAAACCAGGTTTCCAAAGTGGAAAACTTGGATTCCGTCGGCCAGAATTGCCAGGAAGGTCGGGGGTAGCCATTTGACTTAGCAGTGATGGGACTCCAGGACGAAGTCTCATCGGGACAAAGGCTACATCCGGCAGACCGATGGGAAGGTCGGGATACTTTTGGTCGAAAATGACTTTAGACTATACAAACCAGGTTTCCAAAGTGGAAAACTTGGATTCCGTCGGCCAGAATTGCCAGGAAGGTCGGTGGTAGCCATTTTACTTAGCAGTGATGGGACTCCAGGACGAGGTCTCATCGAGACCAAGGCCACATCCGGCAGACCGATGGGAAGGTCGGGATACTTTTGGTCGAAATTGACTTTAGACTATACAATCCAGGTTTCCGAAGTGGAAAACTTGGATTCCGTCGGCCAGAATTGCCAGGAAGGTCGGGGGTAGCCATTTGACTTAGCAGTGATGGGACTCCAGGACGAAGTCTCATCGGGACAAAGGCTACATCCGGCAGACCGATGGGAAGGTCGGGATACTTTTGGTCGAAATTGACTTTAGACTATACAATCCAGGTTTCCGAAGTGGAAAACTTGGATTCCGTCGGCCAGAATTGCCAGGAAGGTCGGGGGTAGCCATTTGACTTAGCAGTGATGGGACTCCAGTACGAAGTCTCATCGGGACAAAGGCTACATCCGGCAGACCGATGGGAAGGTCGGGATACTTTTGGTCGAAATTGACTTTAGACTATACAATCCAGGTTTCCAAAGTGGAAAACTTGGATTCCGTCGGCCAGAATTGCCAGGAAGGTCGGGGGTAGCCATTTGACTTAGCAGTGATGGGACTCCAGTACGAAGTCTCATCGGGACAACGGCTACATCCGGCAGACCGATGGGAAGGTCGGGATACTTTTAGTCGAAATTGACTTTAGACTATACAATCCAGGTTTCCGAAGTGGAAAACTTGGATTCCGTCGGTCAGAATTGCGAGGAAGGTCGGGGGTAGCCATTTGACTTAGCAGTGATGGGACTCCAGGACGAGGTCTCATCGAGACCAAGGCCACATCCGGCAGACCGATGGGAAGGTCGGGATACTTTTGGTCGAAAATGACTTTAGACCATACAAACCAGGTTTCCAAAGTGGAAAACTTGGATTCCGTCGGCCAGAATTGCCACTAAGGTCGGGGGTAGCCATTTGACTTAGCAATGATGGGACTCCAGGACGAGGTCTCATCGGGACCAAGGCCACATCCGGCAGAACGATGGGAAGGTCGGAATACTTTTGGTCGAAAATGACTTTAGACTATACAAACCAGGTTTCCAAAGTGGAAAACTTGGATTCCGTCGGCCAGAATTGCCAGGAAGGTCGGGGGTAGCCATTTGACTTAGCAGTGATGGGACTCCAGGACGAAGTCTCATCGGGACAAAGGCTACATCCGGCAGACCGATGGGAAGGTCGGGATACTTTTGGTCGAAAATGACTTTAGACTATACAATCCAGGTTGCCAAAGTGGAAAACTTGGATTCCGTCGGCCAGAATTGCCACGAAGGTCGGGGGTAGCCATTTGACTTAGCAATGATGGGACTCCAGGACGAAGTCTCATCGGGACCAAGGCCACATCCGGCTGACCCATGGGAAGGTCGGGATACTTTTGGTCGAAAATGACTTTAGACTATACAATCCAGGTTTCCGAAGTGGAAAACTTGGATTCCGTCGGCCAGAATTGCGAGGAAGGTCGGGGGTAGCCATTTGACTTAGCAGTGATGGGACTCCAGGACGAGGTCTCATCGAGACCAAGGCCACATCCGGCAGACCGATGGGAAGGTCGGGATACTTTGGGTCGAAAATGACTTTAGACTATACAAACCAGGTTTCCAAAGTGGAAAACTTGGATTCCGTCGGCCAGAATTGCCAGGAAGGACGGTGGTAGCCATTTGACTTAGCAGTGATGGGACTCCAGGACGAGGTCTCATCGAGACCAAGGCCACATCCGGCAGACCGATGGGAAGGTCGGGATACTTTTGGTCGAAATTGACTTTAGACTATACAATCCAGGTTTCCGAAGTGGAAAACTTGGATTCCGTCGGCCAGAATTGCCAGGAAGGTCGGGGGTAGCCATTTGACTTAGCAGTGATGGGACTCCAGGACGAAGTCTCATCGGGACAAAGGCTACATCCGGCAGACCGATGGGAAGGTCGGGATACTTTTGGTCGATATTGACTTTAGACTATACAATCCAGGTTTCCGAAGTGGAAAACTTGGATTCCGTCGGCCGGAATTGCCACGAAGGTCGGCGGTAGCCATTTGACTTAGCAGTGATGGGACTCCAGGACGAGGTCTCATAGGGACCAAGGCTACATCCGGCTGACCGATGGGAAGGTCGGGATACTTTTAGTCGAAAATGACTTCAGACTATACAATCCAGGTTTCCAAAGTGGGAAAGTTGGATTCCGTCGGCCAGAATTGCCTGGAAGGTCGGGGGTAGCCTTTTGACTTAGCAGTGATGGGACTCCAGGACGAAGTCTCATCGGGACAAAGGCTACATCCGGCAGACCGATGGGAAGGTCGGGATACTTTTGGTCGAAATTGACTTTAGACTATACAATCCAGGTTTCCGAAGTGGAAAACTTGGATTCCGTCGGCCAGAATTGCCAGGAAGGTCGGGGGTAGCCATTTGACTTAGCAGTGATGGGACTCCAGGACGAGGTCTCATCGGGACCAAGGCCACATCCGGCAGAACGATGGGAAGGTCGGAATACTTTTGGTCGAAAATGACTTTAGACTATACAAACCAGGTTTCCAAAGTGGAAAACTTGGATTCCGTCGGCCAGAATTGCCAGGAAGGTCGGGGGTAGCCATTTGACTTAGCAGTGATGGGACTCCAGGACGAAGTCTCATCGGGACAAAGGCTACATCCGGCAGACCGATGGGAAGGTCGGGATACTTTTGGTCGAAAATGACTTTAGACTATACAAACCAGGTTTCCAAAGTGGAAAACTTGGATTCCGTCGGCCAGAATTGCCAGGAAGGTCGGTGGTAGCCATTTGACTTAGCAGTGATGGGACTCCAGGACGAGGTCTCATCGAGACCAAGGCCACATCCGGCAGACCGATGGGAAGGTCGGGATACTTTGGGTCGAAAATGACTTTAGACTATACAAACCAGGTTTCCAAAGTGGAAAACTTGGATTCCGTCGGCCAGAATTGCCAGGAAGGACGGTGGTAGCCATTTGACTTAGCAGTGATGGGACTCCAGGACGAGGTCTCATCGAGACCAAGGCCACATCCGGCAGACCGATGGGAAGGTCGGGATACTTTTGGTCGAAATTGACTTTAGACTATACAATCCAGGTTTCCGAAGTGGAAAACTTGGATTCCGTCGGCCAGAATTGCCAGGAAGGTCGGGGGTAGCCATTTCACTTAGCAGTGATGGGACTCCAGGACGAAGTCTCATCGGGACAAAGGCTACATCCGGCAGACCGATGGGAAGGTCGGGATACTTTTGGTCGAAATTGACTTTAGACTATACAATCCAGGTTTCCGAAGTGGAAAACTTGGATTCCGTCGGCCGGAATTGCCACGAAGGTCGGCGGTAGCCATTTGACTTAGCAGTGATGGGACTCCAGGACGAGGTCTCATAGGGACCAAGGCTACATCCGGCTGACCGATGGGAAGGTCGGGATACTTTTAGTCGAAAATGACTTCAGACTATACAATCCAGGTTTCCAAAGTGGGAAAGTTGGATTCCGTCGGCCAGAATTGCCTGGAAGGTCGGGGGTAGCCTTTTGACTTAGCAGTGATGGGACTCCAGGACGAAGTCTCATCGGGACAAAGGCTACATCCGGCAGACCGATGGGAAGGTCGGGATACTTTTGGTCGAAATTGACTTTAGACAATACAATCCAGGTTTCCGAAGTGGAAAACTTGGATTCCGTCGGCCAGAATTGCCAGGAAGGTCGGGGGTAGCCATTTGACTTAGCAGTGATGGGACTCCAGGACGAGGTCTCATCGGGACCAAGGCCACATCCGGCAGAACGATGGGAAGGTCGGAATACTTTTGGTCGAAAATGACTTTAGACTATACAAACCAGGTTTGCAAAGTGGAAAACTTGGATTCCGTCGGCCAGAATTGCCAGGAAGGTCGGGGGTAGCCATTTGACTTAGCAGTGATGGGACTCCAGGACGAAGTCTCATCGGGACAAAGGCTACATCCGGCAGACCGATGGGAAGGTCGGGATACTTTTGGTCGAAAATGACTTTAGACTATACAAACCAGGTTTCCAAAGTGGAAAACTTGGATTCCGTCGGCCAGAATTGCCAGGAAGGTCGGTGGTAGCCATTTGACTTAGCAGTGATGGGACTCCAGGACGAGGTCTCATCGAGACCAAGGCCACATCCGGCAGACCGATGGGAAGGTCGGGATACTTTTGGTCGAAATTGACTTTAGACTATACAATCCAGGTTTCCGAAGTGGAAAACTTGGATTCCGTCGGCCAGAATTGCCAGGAAGGTCGGGGGTAGCCATTTGACTTAGCAGTGATGGGACTCCAGGACGAAGTCTCATCGGGACAAAGGCTACATCCGGCAGACCGATGGGAAGGTCGGGATACTTTTGGTCGAAATTGACTTTAGACTATACAAACCAGGTTTCCAAAGTGGAAAACTTGGATTCCGACGGCCAGAATTGCGAGGAAGGTCGGGGGTAGCCATTTGACTTAGCAGTGATGGGACTCCAGGACGAGGTCTCATCGAGACCAAGGCCACATCCGGCAGACCGATGGGAAGGTCGGGATACTTTTGGTCGAAAATGACTTTAGACTATACAAACCAGGTTTCCAAAGTGGAAATCTTGGATTCCGACGGCCAGAATTGCGAGGAAGGGCGGGGGTAGCCATTTGACTTAGCAGAGATGGGACTCCAGGACGAGGTCTCATCGGGACCAAGGCCACATCCGGCAGACCGATGGGAAGGTCGGGATACTTTGGGTCGAAAATGACTTTAGACTATACAAACCAGGTTTCCAAAGTGGAAAACTTGGATTCCGTCGGCCAGAATTGCCAGGATGGTCGGGGGTAGCCATTTGACTTAGCAGTGATGGGGCTCCAGGACGAAGTCTCATCGGGACCAAGGCCACATCCGGCAGACCGATGGGAAGGTCGGGATACTTTTAGTCGAAATTGACTTTAGACTATACAATCCAGGTTTCCGAAGTGGAAAACTTGGATTCCGTCGGCCAGAATTGCGAGGAAGGTCGGGGGTAGCCATTTGACTTAGCAGTGATGGGACTCCAGGACGAGGTCTCATCGAGACCAAGGCCACATCCGGCAGACCGATGGGAAGGTCGGGATACTTTGGGTCGAAAATGACTTTAGACTATACAAACCAGGTTTCCAAAGTGGAAAACTTGGATTCCGTCGGCCAGAATTGCCAGGAAGGACGGTGGTAGCCATTTGACTTAGCAGTGATGGGACTCCAGGACGAGGTCTCATCGAGACCAAGGCCAAATCCGGCAGACCGATGGGAAGGTCGGGATACTTTTGGTCGAAATTGACTTTAGACTATACAATCCAGGTTTCCGAAGTGGAAAACTTGGATTCCGTCGGCCAGAATTGCCAGGAAGGTCGGGGGTAGCCATTTGACTTAGCAGTGATGGGACTCCAGGACGAGGTCTCATCGGGACCAAGGCCACATCCGGCAGAACGATGGGAAGGTCGGCATACTTTTGGTCGAAAATGACTTTAGACTATACAAACCAGGTTTCCAAAGTGGAAAACTTGGATTCCGTCGGCCAGAATTGCCAGGAAGGTCGGGGGTAGCCATTTGACTTAGCAGTGATGGGACTCCAGGACGAAGTCTCATCGGGACAAAGGCTACATCCGTCAGACCGATGGGAAGGTCGGGATACTTTTGGTCGAAAATGACTTTAGACTATACAAACCAGGTTTCCAAAGTGGAAAACTTGGATTCCGTCGGCCAGAATTGCCAGGAAGGTCGGTGGTAGCCATTTGACTTAGCAGTGATGGGACTCCAGGACGAGGTCTCATCGAGACCAAGGCCACATCCGGCAGACCGATGGGAAGGTCGGGATACTTTGGGTCGAAAATGACTTTAGACTATACAAACCAGGTTTCCAAAGTGGAAAACTTGGATTCCGTCGGCCAGAATTGCCAGGAAGGTCGGGGGTAGCCATTTGACTTAGCAGTGATGGGACTCCAGGACGAAGTCTCATCGGGACAAAGGCTACATCCGGCAGACCGATGGGAAGGTCGGGATACTTTTGGTCGAAAATGACTTTAGACTATACAAACCAGGTTTCCAAAGTGGAAAACTTGGATTCCGTCGGCCAGAATTGCCAGGAAGGTCGGTGGTAGCCATTTGACTTAGCAGTGATGGGACTCCTGGACGAGGTCTCATCGAGACCAAGGCCACATCCGGCAGACCGATGGGAAGGTCGGGATACTTTTGGTCGAAATTGACTTTAGACAATACAATCCAGGTTTCCGAAGTGGAAAACTTGGATTCCGTCAGCCAGAATTGCCAGGAAGGTCGGGGGTAGCCATTTGACTTAGCAGTGATGGGACTCCAGGACGAGGTCTCATCGGGACCAAGGCCACATCCGGCAGAACGATGGGAAGGTCGGAATACTTTTGGTCGAAAATGACTTTAGACTATACAAACCAGGTTTCCAAAGTGGAAAACTTGGATTCCGTCGGCCAGAATTGCCAGGAAGGTCGGGGGTAGCCATTTGACTTAGCAGTGATGGGACTCCAGGACGAAGTCTCATCGGGACAAAGGCTACATCCGGCAGACCGATGGGAAGGTCGGGATACTTTTGGTCGAAATTGACTTTAGACTATACAAACCAGGTTTCCAAAGTGGAAAACTTGGATTCCGACGGCCAGAATTGCGCGGAAGGTCGGGGGTAGCCATTTGACTTAGCGGGTGATGGGACTCCAGGACGAGGTCTCATCGGGACCAAGGCCACATCCGGCAGACCGATGGGAAGGTCGGGATACTTTGGGTCGAAAATGACTTTAGACTATACAAACCAGGTTTCCAAAGTGGAAAACTTGGATTCCGTCGGCCAGAATTGCCAGGATGGTCGGGGGTAGCCATTTGACTTAGCAGTGATGGGACTCCAGGACGAAGTCTCATCGGGACCAAGGCCACATCCGGCAGAACGATGGGAAGGTCGGAATACTTTTGGTCGAAAATGACTTTAGACTATACAAACCAGGTTGCCAAAGTGGAAAACTTGGATTCCGTCGGCCAGAATTGCCAGGAAGGTCGGGGTTAGCCATTTGACTTAGCAGTGATGGGACTCCAGGACGAAGTCTCATCGAGACCAAGGCCACATCCGGCAGACCGATGGGAAGGTCGGGATACTTTTGGTCGAAAATGACTTTAGACTATACAAACCAGGTTTCCAAAGTGGAAATCTTGGATTCCGACGGCCAGAATTGCGAGGAAGGTCGGGGGTAGCCATTTGACTTAGCAGTGATGGGACTCCAGGACGAGGTCTCATCGGGACCAAGGCCACATCCGGCAGAACGATGGGAAGGTCGGAATACTTTTGGTCGAAAATGACTTTAGACTATACAAACCAGGTTTCCAAAGTGGAAAACTTGGATTCCGACGGCCAGAATTGCGAGGAAGGTCGGGGGTAGCCATTTGACTTAGCAGTGATGGGACTCCAGGACGAGGTCTCATCGAGACCAAGGCCACATCCGGCAGACCGATGGGAAGGTCGGGATACTTTTGGTCGAAAATGACTTTAGACTATACAAACCAGGTTTCCAAAGTGGAAATCTTGGATTCCGACGGCCAGAATTGCGAGGAAGGTCGGGGGTAGCCATTTGACTTAGCAGAGATGGGACTCCGGGACGAGGTCTCATCGGGACCAAGGCCACATCCGGCAGACCGATGGGAAGGTCGGGATACTTTGGGTCGAAAATGACTTTAGACTATACAAACCAGGTTTCCAAAGTGGAAAACTTGGATTCCGTCGGCCAGAATTGCCAGGAAGGTCGGGGGTAGCCATTTGACTTAGCAGTGATGGGACTCCAGGACGAAGTCTCATCGGGACAAAGGCTACATCCGGCAGACCGATGGGAAGGTCGGGATACTTTTGGTCGAAATTGACTTTAGACTATACAAACCAGGTTGCCAAAGTGGAAAACTTGGATTCCGTCGGCCAGAATTGCCAGGAAGGTCGGGGGTAGCCATTTGACTTAGCAGTGATGGGACTCCAGGACGAGGTCTCATCGGGACCAAGGCCACATCCGGCAGAACGATGGGAAGGTCGGAATACTTTTGGTCGAAAATGACTTTAGACTATACAAACCAGGTTTCCAAAGTGGAAAACTTGGATTCCGTCGGCCAGAATTGCCAGGAAGGTCGGGGGTAGCCATTTGACTTAGCAGTGATGGGACTCCAGGACGAAGTCTCATCGGGACAAAGGCTACATCCGGCAGACCGATGGGAAGGTCGGGATACTTTTGGTCGAAATTGACTTTAGACTATACAATCCAGGTTTCCGAAGTGGAAAACTTGGATTCCGTCGGCCGGAATTGCCACGAAGGTCGGGGGTAGCCATTTGACTTAGCAGTGATGGGACTCCAGGACGAGGTCTCATAGGGACCAAGGCTACATCCGGCAGCCCGATGGGAAGGTCGGGATACTTTTGGTCGAAAATGACTTCAGACTATACAATCCAGGTTTCCAAAGTGGGAAAGTTGGATTCCGTCGGCCAGAATTGCCTGGAAGGTCGGGGGTAGCCTTTTGACTTAGCAGTGATGGGACTCCAGGACGAAGTCTCATCGGGACAAAGGCTACATCCGGCAGACCGATGGGAAGGTCGGGATACTTTGGGTCGAAAATGACTTTAGACTATACAAACCAGGTTTCCAAAGTGGAAAACTTGGATTCCGTCGGCCAGAATTGCCAGGATGGTCGGGGGTAGCCATTTGACTTAGCAGTGATGGGGCTCCAGGACGAAGTCTCATCGGGACCAAGGCCACATCCGGCAGACCGATGGGAAGGTCGGGATACTTTTAGTCGAAATTGACTTTAGACTATACAATCCAGGTTTCCGAAGTGGAAAACTTGGATTCCGTCGGCCAGAATTGCGAGGAAGGTCGGGGGTAGCCATTTGACTTAGCAGTGATGGGACTCCAGGACGAGGTCTCATCGAGACCAAGGCCACATCCGGCAGACCGATGGGAAGGTCGGGATACTTTGGGTCGAAAATGACTTTAGACTATACAAACCAGGTTTCCAAAGTGGAAAACTTGGATTCCGTCGGCCAGAATTGCCAGGAAGGACGGTGGTAGCCATTTGACTTAGCAGTGATGGGACTCCAGGACGAGGTCTCATCGAGACCAAGGCCAAATCCGGCAGACCGATGGGAAGGTCGGGATACTTTTGGTCGAAATTGACTTTAGACTATACAATCCAGGTTTCCGAAGTGGAAAACTTGGATTCCGTCGGCCAGAATTGCCAGGAAGGTCGGGGGTAGCCATTTGACTTAGCAGTGATGGGACTCCAGGACGAGGTCTCATCGGGACCAAGGCCACATCCGGCAGAACGATGGGAAGGTCGGCATACTTTTGGTCGAAAATGACTTTAGACTATACAAACCAGGTTTCCAAAGTGGAAAACTTGGATTCCGTCGGCCAGAATTGCCAGGAAGGTCGGGGGTAGCCATTTGACTTAGCAGTGATGGGACTCCAGGACGAAGTCTCATCGGGACAAAGGCTACATCCGTCAGACCGATGGGAAGGTCGGGATACTTTTGGTCGAAAATGACTTTAGACTATACAAACCAGGTTTCCAAAGTGGAAAACTTGGATTCCGTCGGCCAGAATTGCCAGGAAGGTCGGTGGTAGCCATTTGACTTAGCAGTGATGGGACTCCAGGACGAGGTCTCATCGAGACCAAGGCCACATCCGGCAGACCGATGGGAAGGTCGGGATACTTTTGGTCGAAATTGACTTTAGACTATACAATCCAGGTTTCCGAAGTGGAAAACTTGGATTCCGTCGGCCAGAATTGCCAGGAAGGTCGGGGGTAGCCATTTGACTTAGCAGTGATGGGACTCCAGGACGAAGTCTCATCGGGACAAAGGCTACATCTGGCAGACCGATGGGAAGGTCGGGATACTTTTGGTCGAAATTGACTTTAGACTATACAAACCAGGTTTCCAAAGTGGAAAACTTGGATTCCGACGGCCAGAATTGCGAGGAAGGTCGGGGGTAGCCATTTGACTTAGCAGTGATGGGACTCCAGGACGAGGTCTCATCGAGACCAACGCCACATCCGGCAGACCGATGGGAAGGTCGGGATACTTTTGGTCGAAAATGACTTTAGACTATACAAACCAGGTTTCCAAAGTGGAAATCTTGGATTCCGACGGCCAGAATTGCGAGGAAGGTCGGGGGTAGCCATTTGACTTAGCAGAGATGGGACTCCAGGACGAGGTCTCATCGGGACCAAGGCCACATCCGGCAGACCGATGGGAAGGTCGGGATACTTTGGGTCGAAAATGACTTTAGACTATACAAACCAGGTTTCCAAAGTGGAAAACTTGGATTCCGTCGGCCAGAATTGCCAGGAAGGTCGGGGGTAGCCATTTGACTTAGCAGTGATGGGACTCCAGGACGAAGTCTCATCGGGACAAAGGCTACATCCGGCAGACCGATGGGAAGGTCGGGATACTTTTGGTCGAAAATGACTTTAGACTATACAAACCAGGTTTCCAAAGTGGAAAACTTGGATTCCGTCGGCCAGAATTGCCAGGAAGGTCGGTGGTAGCCATTTGACTTAGCAGTGATGGGACTCCTGGACGAGGTCTCATCGAGACCAAGGCCACATCCGGCAGACCGATGGGAAGGTCGGGATACTTTTGGTCGAAATTGACTTTAGACAATACAATCCAGGTTTCCGAAGTGGAAAACTTGGATTCCGTCGGCCAGAATTGCCAGGAAGGTCGGGGGTAGCCATTTGACTTAGCAGTGATGGGACTCCAGGACGAGGTCTCATCGGGACCAAGGCCACATCCGGCAGAACGATGGGAAGGTCGGAATACTTTTGGTCGAAAATGACTTTAGACTATACAAACCAGGTTTCCAAAGTGGAAAACTTGGATTCCGTCGGCCAGAATTGCCAGGAAGGTCGGGGGTAGCCATTTGACTTAGCAGTGATGGGACTCCAGGACGAAGTCTCATCGGGACAAAGGCTACATCCGGCAGACCGATGGGAAGGTCGGGATACTTTTGGTCGAAAATGACTTTAGACTATACAAACCAGGTTTCCAAAGTGGAAAACTTGGATTCCGTCGGCCAGAATTGCCAGGAAGGTCGGGGGTAGCCATTTGACTTAGCAGTGATGGGACTCCAGGACGAGGTCTCATCGAGACCAAGGCCACATCCGGCAGACCGATGCGAAGGTCGGGATACTTTTGGTCGAAATTGACTTTAGACTATACAATCCAGGTTTCCGAAGTGGAAAACTTGGATTCCGTCGGCAAGAATTGCCAGGAAGGTCGGGGGTAGCCATTTGACTTAGCAGTGATGGGACTCCAGGACGAAGTCTCATCGGGACAAAGGCTACATCCGGCAGACCGATGGGAAGGTCGGGATACTTTTGGTCGAAATTGACTTTAGACTATACAAACCAGGTTTCCAAAGTGGAAAACTTGGATTCCGACGGCCAGAATTGCGCGGAAGGTCGGGGGTAGCCATTTGACTTAGCAGTGATGGGACTCCAGGACGAGGTCTCATCGAGACCAAGGCCACATCCGGCAGACCGATGGGAAGGTCGGGATATTTTTGGTCGAAAATGACTTTAGACTATACAAACCAGGTTTCCAAAGTGGAAATCTTGGATTCCGACGGCCAGAATTGCGAGGAAGGTCGGGGGTAGCCATTTGACTTAGCAGAGATGGGACTCCAGGACGAGGTCTCATCGGGACCAAGGCCACATCCGGCAGACCGATGGGAAGGTCGGGATACTTTGGGTCGAAAATGACTTTAGACTATACAAACCAGGTTTCCAAAGTGGAAAACTTGGATTCCGTCGGCCAGAATTGCCAGGATGGTCGGGGGTAGCCATTTGACTTAGCAGTGATGGGACTCCAGGACGAGGTCTCATCGAGACCAAGGCCACATCCGGCAGACCGATGGGAAGGTCGGGATACTTTTGGTCGAAATTGACTTTAGACTATACAATCCAGGTTTCCGAAGTGGAAAACTTGGATTCCGTCGGCCAGAATTGCCAGGAAGGTCGGGGGTAGCCATTTGACTTAGCAGTGATGGGACTCCAGGACGAAGTCTCATCGGGACAAAGGCTACATCTGGCAGACTGATGGGAAGGTCGGGATACTTTTGGTCGAAATTGACTTTAGACTATACAAACCAGGTTTCCAAAGTGGAAAACTTGGATTCCGACGGCCAGAATTGCGAGGAAGGTCGGGGGTAGCCATTTGACTTAGCAGTGATGGGACTCCAGGACGAGGTCTCATCGAGACCAAGGCCACATCCGGCAGACCGATGGGAAGGTCGGGATACTTTTGGTCGAAAATGACTTTAGACTATACAAACCAGGTTTCCAAAGTGGAAATCTTGGATTCCGACGGCCAGAATTGCGAGGAAGGTCGGGGGTAGCCATTTGACTTAGCAGAGATGGGACTCCGGGACGAGGTCTCATCGGGACCAAGGCCACATCCGGCAGACCGATGGGAAGGTCGGGATACTTTGGGTCGAAAATGACTTTAGACTATACAAACCAGGTTTCCAAAGTGGAAAACTTGGATTCCGTCGGCCAGAATTGCCAGGAAGGTCGGGGGTAGCCATTTGACTTAGCAGTGATGGGACTCCAGGACGAAGTCTCATCGGGACAAAGGCTACATCCGGCAGACCGATGGGAAGGTCGGGATACTTTTGGTCGAAATTGACTTTAGACTATACAAACCAGGTTGCCAAAGTGGAAAACTTGGATTCCGTCGGCCAGAATTGCCAGGAAGGTCGGGGGTAGCCATTTGACTTAGCAGTGATGGGACTCCAGGACGAGGTCTCATCGGGACCAAGGCCACATCCGGCAGAACGATGGGAAGGTCGGAATACTTTTGGTCGAAAATGACTTTAGACTATACAAACCAGGTTTCCAAAGTGGAAAACTTGGATTCCGTCGGCCAGAATTGCCAGGAAGGTCGGGGGTAGCCATTTGACTTAGCAGTGATGGGACTCCAGGACGAAGTCTCATCGGGACAAAGGCTACATCCGGCAGACCGATGGGAAGGTCGGGATACTTTTGGTCGAAATTGACTTTAGACTATACAATCCAGGTTTCCGAAGTGGAAAACTTGGATTCCGTCGGCCGGAATTGCCACGAAGGTCGGGGGTAGCCATTTGACTTAGCAGTGATGGGACTCCAGGACGAGGTCTCATAGGGACCAAGGCTACATCCGGCAGCCCGATGGGAAGGTCGGGATACTTTTGGTCGAAAATGACTTCAGACTATACAATCCAGGTTTCCAAAGTGGGAAAGTTGGATTCCGTCGGCCAGAATTGCCTGGAAGGTCGGGGGTAGCCTTTTGACTTAGCAGTGATGGGACTCCAGGACGAAGTCTCATCGGGACAAAGGCTACATCCGGCTGACCGATGGGAAGGTCGGGATACTTTTAGTCGAAAATGACTTCAGACTATACAATCCAGGTTTCCAAAGTGGGAAAGTTGGATTCCGTCGGCCAGAATTGCCTGGAAGGTCGGGGGTAGCCTTTTGACTTAGCAGTGATGGGACTCCAGGACGAAGTCTCATCGGGACAAAGGCTACATCCGGCAGACCGATGGGAAGGTCGGGATACTTTTGGTCGAAATTGACTTTAGACTATACAAACCAGGTTGCCAAAGTGGAAAACTTGGATTCCGTCGGCCAGAATTGCCAGGAAGGTCGGGGGTAGCCATTTGACTTAGCAGTGATGGGACTCCAGGACGAAGTCTCATCGAGACCAAGGCCACATCCGGCAGACCGATGGGAAGGTCGGGATACTTTTGGTCGAAAATGACTTTAGACTATACAAACCAGGTTTCCAAAGTGGAAATCTTGGATTCCGACGGCCAGAATTGCGAGGAAGGTCGGGGGTAGCCATTTGACTTAGCAGTGATGGGACTCCAGGACGAGGTCTCATCGGGACCAAGGCCACATCCGGCAGAACGATGGGAAGGTCGGAATACTTTTGGTCGAAAATGACTTTAGACTATACAGTCCAGGTTTCCAAAGTGGGAAAGTTGGATTCCGTCGGCCAGAATTGCCTGGAAGGTCGGGGGTAGCCTTTTGACTTAGCAGTGATGGGACTCCAGGACGAAGTCTCATCGGGACAAAGGCTACATCCGGCAGACCGATGGGAAGGTCGGGATACTTTTGGTCGAAATTGACTTTAGACTATACAAACCAGGTTTCCAAAGTGGAAATCTTGGATTTCGTCGGCCAGAATTGCCAGGAAGGTCGGGGGTAGCCATTTGACTTAGCAGTGATGGGACTCCAGTACGAAGTCTCATCGGGACAAAGGCTACATCCGGCAGACCGATGGGAAGGTCGGGATACTTTTAGTCGAAATTGACTTTAGACTATACAATCCAGGTTTCCGAATTGGAAAACTTGGATTCAGTCGGCCAGAATTGCGAGGAAGGTCGGGGGTAGCCATTTGACTTAGCAGTGATGGGACTCCAGGACGAAGTCTCATCGGGACAAAGGCTACATCCGGCAGACCGATGGGAAGGTCGGGATACTTTTGGTCGAAAATGACTTTAGACTATACAAACCAGGTTTCCAAAGTGGAAATCTTGGATTCCGACGGCCAGAATTGCGAGGAAGGTCGGGGGTAGCCATTTGACTTAGCAGTGATGGGACTCCAGGACGAGGTCTCATCGGGACCAAGGCCACATCCGGCAGAACGATGGGAAGGTCGGAATACTTTTGGTCGAAAATGACTTTAGACTATACAAACCAGGTTTCCGAAGTGGAAAACTTGGATTCCGTCGGCCAGAATTGCCAGGAAGGTCGGGGGTAGCCATTTGACTTAGCAGTGATGGGACTCCAGGACGAAGTCTCATCGGGACAAAGGCTACATCCGGCAGACCGATGGGAAGGTCGGGATACTTTTGGTCGAAATTGACTTTAGACTATACAATCCAGGTTTCCGAAGTGGAAAACTTGGATTCCGTCGGCCGGAATTGCCACGAAGGTCGGGGGTAGCCATTTGACTTAGCAGTGATGGGACTCCAGGACGAGGTCTCATAGGGACCAAGGCTACATCCGGCAGACCGATGGGAAGGTCGGGATACTTTTGGTCGAAATTGACTTTAGACTATACAATCCAGGTTTCCGAAGTGGAAAACTTGGATTCCGTCGGCCGGAATTGCCACGAAGGTCGGGGGTAGCCATTTGACTTAGCAGTGATGGGACTCCAGGACGAGGTCTCATAGGGACCAAGGCTACATCCGGCCGACCGATGCGAAGGTCGGGATACTTTTGGTCGAAAATGACTTTAGACTATAAAAACCAGGTTTCCAAAGTGGAAAACTTGGATTCCTTCGGCCAGAATTGCTAGGAAGGTCGGGGGTTGCCATTTGACTTAGCAGTGATGGGACTCCAGGACGAGGTCTCATCGAGACCAAGGCCACATCCGGCAGACCGATGGGAAGGTCGGAATACTTTTGGTCGAAAATGACTTTAGACTATACAAACCAGGTTTCCAAAGTGGAAAACTTGGATTCCGTCGGCCGGAATTGCCACGAAGGTCGGGGGTAGCCATTTGACTTAGCAGTGATGGGACTCCAGGACGAGGTCTCATCGAGACCAAGGCCACATCCGGCAGACCGATGGGAAGGTCGGAATACTTTTGGTCGAAAATGACTTTAGACTATACAAACCAGGTTTCCAAAGTGGAAAACTTGGATTCCGTCGGCCAGAATTGCCAGGAAGGTCGGGGGTAGCCATTTGACTTAGCAGTGATGGGACTCCAGGACGAAGTCTCATCGGGACAAAGGCTACATCCGGCAGACCGATGGGAAGGTCGGGATACTTTTGGTCGAAATTGACTTTAGACTATACAATCCAGGTTTCCGAAGTGGAAAACTTGGATTCCGTCGGCCAGAATTGCCAGGAAGGTCGGGGGTAGCCATTTGACTTAGCAGTGATGGGACTCCAGGACGAAGTCTCATCGGGACAAAGGCTACATCCGGCAGACCGATGGGAAGGTCGGGATACTTTTGGTCGAAATTGACTTTAGACTATACAATCCAGGTTTCCGAAGTGGAAAACTTGGATTCCGTCGGCCGGAATTGCCACGAAGGTCGGGGGTAGCCATTTGACTTAGCAGTGATGGGACTCCAGGACGAGGTCTCATCGGGACCAAGGCCACATCCGGCAGAACGGTGGGAAGGTCGGGATACTTTTGGTCGAAAATGACTTTAGACTATACAAACCAGGTTTCCAAAGTGGAAAACTTGGATTCCGTCGGCCGGAATTGCCACGAAGGTCGGGGGTAGCCATTTGACTTAGCAGTGATGGGACTCCAGGACGAGGTCTCATCGAGACCAAGGCCACATCCGGCAGACCGATGGGAAGGTCGGAATACTTTTGGTCGAAAATGACTTTAGACTATACAAACCAGGTTTCCAAAGTGGAAAACTTGGATTCCGTCGGCCAGAATTGCCAGGAAGGTCGGGGGTAGCCATTTGACTTAGCAGTGATGGGACTCCAGGACGAAGTCTCATCGGGACAAAGGCTACATCCGGCAGACCGATGGGAAGGTCGGGATACTTTTGGTCGAAATTGACTTTAGACTATACAATCCAGGTTTCCGAAGTGGAAAACTTGGATTCCGTCGGCCAGAATTGCCAGGAAGGTCGGGGGTAGCCATTTGACTTAGCAGTGATGGGACTCCAGGACGAGGTCTCATAGGGACCAAGGCTACATCCGGCCGACCGATGCGAAGGTCGGGATACTTTTGGTCGAAAATGACTTTAGACTATAAAAACCAGGTTTCCAAAGTGGAAAACTTGGATTCCTTCGGCCAGAATTGCTAGGAAGGTCGGGGGTTGCCATTTGACTTAGCAGTGATGGGACTCCAGGACGAGGTCTCATCGAGACCAAGGCCACATCCGGCAGACCGATGGGAAGGTCGGAATACTTTTGGTCGAAAATGACTTTAGACTATACAAACCAGGTTTCCAAAGTGGAAAACTTGGATTCCGTCGGCCAGAATTGCCAGGAAGGTCGGGGGTAGCCATTTGACTTAGCAGTGATGGGACTCCAGGACGAAGTCTGATCGGGACAAAGGCTACATCCGGCAGACCGATGGGAAGGTCGGGATACTTTTGGTCGAAATTGACTTTAGACTATACAATCTAGGTTTCCGAAGTGGAAAACTTGGATTCCGTCGGCCAGAATTGCCAGGAAGGTCGGGGGTAGCCATTTGACTTAGCAGTGATGGGACTCCAGGACGAAGTCTCATCGGGACAAAGGCTACATCCGGCAGACCGATGGGAAGGTCGGGATACTTTTGGTCGAAATTGACTTTAGACTATACAATCCAGGTTTCCGAAGTGGAAAACTTGGATTCCGTCGGCCAGAATTGCCAGGAAGGTCGGGGGTAGCCATTTGACTTAGCAGTGATGGGACTCCAGGACGAAGTCTCATCGGGACAAAGGCTACATCCGGCAGACCGATGGGAAGGTCGGGATACTTTTGGTCGAAATTGACTTTAGACTATACAATCCAGGTTTCCGAAGTGGAAAACTTGGATTCCGTCGGCCGGAATTGCCACGAAGGTCGGGGGTAGCCATTTGACTTAGCAGTGATGGGACTCCAGGACGAAGTCTCATCGGGACAAAGGCTACATCCGACAGACCGATGGGAAGGTCGGGATACTTTTGGTCGAAATTGACTTTAGACTATACAATCCAGGTTTCCGAAGTGGAAAACTTGGATTCCGTCGGCCGGAATTGCCACGAAGGTCGGGGGTAGCCATTTGACTTAGCAGTGATGGGACTCCAGGACGAGGTCTCATAGGGACCAAGGCTACATCCGGCTGACCGATGGGAAGGTCGGGATACTTTTAGTCGAAAATGACTTCAGACTATACAATCCAGGTTTCCAAAGTGGGAAAGTTGGATTCCGTCGGCCAGAATTGCCTGGAAGGTCGGGGGTAGCCTTTTGACTTAGCAGTGATGGGACTCCAGGACGAAGTCTCATCGGGACAAAGGCTACATCCGGCAGACCGATGGGAAGGTCGGGATACTTTTGGTCGAAATTGACTTTAGACTATACAAACCAGGTTGCCAAAGTGGAAAACTTGGATTCCGTCGGCCAGAATTGCCAGGAAGGTCGGGGGTAGCCATTTGACTTAGCAGTGATGGGACTCCAGGACGAAGTCTCATCGAGACAAAGGCTACATCCGGCAGACCGATGGGAAGGTCGGGATACTTTTGGTCGAAAATGACTTTAGACTATACAAACCAGGTTTCCAAAGTGGAAAACTTGGATTCCGTTGGCCAGAATTGCCAGGAAGGTCGGTGGTAGCCATTTGACTTAGCAGTGATGGGACTCCAGGACGAGGTCTCATCGAGACCAAGGCCACATCCGGCAGACCGATGGGAAGGTCGGGATACTTTTGGTCGAAATTGACTTTAGACTATACAATCCAGGTTTCCGAAGTGGAAAACTTGGATTCCGTCGGCCGGAATTGCCACGAAGGTCGGGGGTAGCCATTTGACTTAGCAGTGATGGGACTCCAGGACGAGGTCTCATAGGGACCAAGGCTACATCCGGCTGACCGATGGGAAGGTCTGGATACTTTTAGTCGAAAATGACTTCAGACTATACAATCCAGGTTTCCAAAGTGGGAAAGTTGGATTCCGTCGGCCAGAATTGCCTGGAAGGTCGGGGGTAGCCTTTTGACTTAGCAGTGATGGGACTCCAGGACGAAGTCTCATCGGGACAAAGACTACATCCGGCAGACCGATGGGAAGGTCGGGATACTTTTGGTCGAAATTGACTTTAGACTATACAAACCAGGTTGCCAAAGTGGAAAACTTGGATTCCGTCGGCCAGAATTGCCAGGAAGGTCGGGGGTAGCCATTTGACTTAGCAGTGATGGGACTCCAGGACGAAGTCTCATCCAGACCAAGGCCACATCCGGCAGACCGATGGGAAGGTCGGGATACTTTTGGTCGAAAATGACTTTAGACTATACGAACCAGGTTTCCAAAGTGGAAATCTTGGATTCCGTCGGCCAGAATTGCCAGGAAGGTCGGGGGTAGCCATTTGACTTAGCAGTGATGGGACTCCAGGACGAGGTCTCATCGGGACCAAGGCCACATCCGGCAGAACGGTGGGAAGGTCGGGATACTTTTGGTCGAAAATGACTTTAGACTATACAAACCAGGTTTCCAAAGTGGAAAACTTGGATTCCGTCGGCCAGAATTGCCAGGAAGGTCGGGGGTAGCCATTTGACTTAGCAGTGATGGGACTCCAGGACGAAGTCTCATCGGGACAAAGGCTACATCCGGCAGACCGATGGGAAGGTCGGGATACTTTTGGTCGAAATTGACTTTAGACTATACAATCTAGGTATCCGAAGTGGAAAACTTGGATTCCGTCGGCCAGAATTGCCAGGAAGGTCGGGGGTAGCCATTTGACTTAGCAGTGATGGGACTCCAGGACGAAGTCTCATCGGGACAAAGGCTACATCCGGCAGACCGATGGGAAGGTCGGGATACTTTTGGTCGAAATTGACTTTAGACTATACAATCCAGGTTTCCGAAGTGGAAAACTTGGATTCCGTCGGCCAGAATTGCCAGGAAGGTCGGGGGTAGCCATTTGACTTAGCAGTGATGGGACTCCAGGACGAAGTCTCATCGGGACAAAGGCTACATCCGGCAGACCGATGGGAAGGTCGGGATACTTTTGGTCGAAATTGACTTTAGACTATACAATCCAGGTTTCCGAAGTGGAAAACTTGGATTCCGTCGGCCGGAATTGCCACGAAGGTCGGGGGTAGCCATTTGACTTAGCAGTGATGGGACTCCAGGACGAAGTCTCATCGGGACAAAGGCTACATCCGACAGACCGATGGGAAGGTCGGGATACTTTTGGTCGAAATTGACTTTAGACTATACAATCCAGGTTTCCGAAGTGGAAAACTTGGATTCCGTCGGCCGGAATTGCCACGAAGGTCGGGGGTAGCCATTTGACTTAGCAGTGATGGGACTCCAGGACGAGGTCTCATAGGGACCAAGGCTACATCCGGCTGACCGATGGGAAGGTCGGGATACTTTTAGTCGAAAATGACTTCAGACTATACAATCCAGGTTTCCAAAGTGGGAAAGTTGGATTCCGTCGGCCAGAATTGCCTGGAAGGTCGGGGGTAGCCTTTTGACTTAGCAGTGATGGGACTCCAGGACGAAGTCTCATCGGGACAAAGGCTACATCCGGCAGACCGATGGGAAGGTCGGGATACTTTTGGTCGAAATTGACTTTAGACTATACAAACCAGGTTGCCAAAGTGGAAAACTTGGATTCCGTCGGCCAGAATTGCCAGGAAGGTCGGGGGTAGCCATTTGACTTAGCAGTGATGGGACTCCAGGACGAAGTCTCATCGAGACCAAGGCCACATCCGGCAGACCGATGGGAAGGTCGGGATACTTTTGGTCGAAAATGACTTTAGACTATACGAACCAGGTTTCCAAAGTGGAAATCTTGGATTCCGTCGGCCAGAATTGCCAGGAAGGTCGGGGGTAGCCATTTGACTTAGCAGTGATGGGACTCCAGGACGAAGTCTCATCGGGACAAAGGCTACATCCGACAGACCGATGGGAAGGTCGGGATACTTTTGGTCGAAATTGACTTTAGACTATACAATCCAGGTTTCCGAAGTGGAAAACTTGGATTCCGTCGGCCGGAATTGCCACGAAGGTCGGGGGTAGCCATTTGACTTAGCAGTGATGGGACTCCAGGACGAGGTCTCATAGGGACCAAGGCTACATCCGGCTGACCGATGGGAAGGTCGGGATACTTTTAGTCGAAAATGACTTCAGACTATACAATCCAGGTTTCCAAAGTGGAAATCTTGGATTCCGACGGCCAGAATTGCGAGGAAGTTCGGGGGTAGCCATTTTACTTAGCAGTGATGGGACTCCAGGACGAGGTCTCATCGAGACCAAGGCCACATCCGGCAGACCGATGGGAAGGTCGGGATACTTTTGGTCGAAAATGACTTTAGACTATTCAAACCAGGTTTCCAAAGTGGAAAACTTGGATTCCGTCGGCCAGAATTGCCAGGAAGGTCGGGGGTAGCCATTTGACTTAGCAGTGATGGGACTCCAGGACGAAGTCTCATCGGGACAAAGGCTACATCCGGCAGACCGATGGGAAGGTCGGGATACTTTTGGTCGAAATTGACTTTAGACTATACAATCCAGGTTTCCGAAGTGGAAAACTTGGATTCCGTCGGCCAGAATTGCCAGGAAGGTCGGGGGTAGCCATTTGACTTAGCAGTGATGGGACTCCAGGACGAAGTCTCATCGGGACAAAGGCTACATCCGGCAGACCGATGGGAAGGTCGGGATACTTTTGGTCGAAATTGACTTTAGACAATACAATCCAGGTTTCCGAAGTGGAAAACTTGGATTCCGTCGGCCGGAATTGCCACGAAGGTCGGGGGTAGCAATTTGACTTAGCAGTGATGGGACTCCAGGACGAGGTCTCATAGGGACCAAGGCTACATCCGGCTGACCGATGGGAAGGTCGGGATACTTTTAGTCGAAAATGACTTCAGACTATACAATCCAGGTTTCCAAAGTGGGAAAGTTGGATTCCGTCGGCCAGAATTGCCTGGAAGGTCGGGGGTAGCCTTTTGACTTAGCAGTGATGGGACTCCAGGACGAAGTCTCATCGGGACAAAGGCTACATCCGGCAGACCGATGGGAAGGTCGGGATACTTTTTGTCGAAAATGACTTCAGACTATACAATCCAGGTTTCCAAAGTGGGAAAGTTGGATTCCGTCGGCCAGAATTGCCTGGAAGGTCGGGGGTAGCCTTTTGACTTAGCAGTGATGGGACTCCAGGACGAAGTCTCATCGGGACAAAGGCTACATCCGGCAGACCGATGGGAAGGTCGGGATACTTTTGGTCGAAATTGACTTTAGACTATACAAACCAGGTTGCCAAAGTGGAAAACTTGGATTCCGTCGGCCAGAATTGCCAGGAAGGTCGGGGGTAGCCATTTGACTTAGCAGTGATGGGACTCCAGGACGAAGTCTCATCGAGACCAAGGCCACATCCGGCAGACCGATGGGAAGGTCGGGATACTTTTGGTCGAAAATGACTTTAGACTATACGAACCAGGTTTCCAAAGTGGAAATCTTGGATTCCGTCGGCCAGAATTGCCAGGAAGGTCGGGGGTAGCCATTTGACTTAGCAGTGATGGGACTCCAGGACGAAGTCTCATCGAGACCAAGGCCACATCCGGCAGACCGATGGGAAGGTCGGGATACTTTTGGTCGAAAATGACTTTAGACTATACGAACCAGGTTTCCAAAGTGGAAATCTTGGATTCCGTCGGCCAGAACTGCCAGGAAGGTCGGGGGTAGCCATTTGACTTAGCAGTGATGGGACTCCAGGACGAGGTCTCATCGGGACCAAGGCCACATCCGGCAGAACGGTGGGAAGGTCGGGATACTTTTGGTCGAAAATGACTTTAGACTATACGAACCAGGTTTCCAAAGTGGAAATCTTGGATTCCGTCGGCCGGAATTGCCACGAAGGTCGGGGGTAGCCATTTTACTTAGCAGTGATGGGACTCCAGGACGAGGTCTCATCGAGACCAAGGCCACATCCGGCAGACCGATGGGAAGGTCGGGATACTTTTGGTCGAAAATGACTTTAGACTATTCAAACCAGGTTTCCAAAGTGGAAAACTTGGATTCCGTCGGCCAGAATTGCCAGGAAGGTCGGGGGTAGCCATTTGACTTAGCAGTGATGGGACTCCAGGACGAGGTCTCATCGAGACCAAGGCTACATCCGGCTGACCCATGGGAAGGTCGGGATACTTTTGGTCGAAAATGACTTTAGCCTATACAAACCAGGTTGCCAAAGTGGAAATCTTGGATTCCGTCGGCCAGAATTGCCAGGAAGGTCGGGGGTAGCCATTTGACTTAGCAGTGATGGGACTCCAGAGCGAGGTCTCATAAGGACCAATGCTACATCCGGCCGACCGATGCGAAGGTCGGGATACTTTTGGTCGAAAATGACTTTAGACTATACGAACCAGGTTTCCAAAGTGGAAATCTTGGATTCCGACGGCCAGAATTGCGAGGAAGTTCGGGGGTAGCCATTTGACTTAGCAGTGATGGGACTCCAGGACGAGGTCTCATAGGGACCAAGGCTACATCCGGCTGACCGATGGGAAGGTCGGGATACTTTTAGTCGAAAATGACTTCAGACTATACAATCCAGGTTTCCAAAGTGGGAAAGTTGGATTCCGTCGGCCAGAATTGCCTGGAAGGTCGGGGGTAGCCTTTTGACTTAGCAGTGATGGGACTCCAGGACGAAGTCTCATCGGGACAAAGGCTACATCCGGCAGACCGATGGGAAGGTCGGGATACTTTTGGTCGAAATTGACTTTAGACTATACAAACCAGGTTGCCAAAGTGGAAAACTTGGATTCCGTCGGCCAGAATTGCCAGGAAGGTCGGGGGTAGCCATTTGACTTAGCAGTGATGGGACTCCAGGACGAAGTCTCATCGGGACAAAGGCTACATCCGGCAGACCGATGGGAAGGTCGGGATACTTTTGGTCGAAATTGACTTTAGACTATACAATCCAGGTTTCCGAAGTGGAAAACTTGGATTCCGTCGGCCGGAATTGCCAGGAAGGTCGGGGGTAGCCATTTGACTTAGCAGTGATGGGACTCCAGGACGAAGTCTCATCGAGACCAAGGCCACATCCGGCAGACCGATGGGAAGGTCGGGATACTTTTGGTCGAAAATGACTTTAGACTATACGAACCAGGTTTCCAAAGTGGAAATCTTGGATTCCGTCGGCCAGAATTGCCAGGAAGGTCGGGGGTAGCCATTTGACTTAGCAGTGATGGGACTCCAGGACGAGGTCTCATCGGGACCAAGGCCACATCCGGCAGACCGATGGGAAGGTCGGGATACTTTTGGTCGAAAATGACTTTAGACTATACGAACCAGGTTTCCAAAGTGGAAATCTTGGATTCCGACGGCCAGAATTGCGAGGAAGTTCGGGGGTAGCCATTTTACTTAGCAGTGATGGGACTCCAGGACGAGGTCTCATCGAGACCAAGGCCACATCCGGCAGACCGATGGGAAGGTCGGGATACTTTTGGTCGAAAATGACTTTAGACTATTCAAACCAGGTTTCCAAAGTGGAAAACTTGGATTCCGTCGGCCAGAATTGCCAGGAAGGTCGGGGGTAGCCATTTGACTTAGCAGTGATGGGACTCCAGGACGAAGTCTCATCGGGACAAAGGCTACATCCGGCAGACCGATGGGAAGGTCGGGATACTTTTGGTCGAAATTGACTTTAGACTATACAATCCAGGTTTCCGAAGTGGAAAACTTGGATTCCGTCGGCCAGAATTGCCAGGAAGGTCGGGGGTAGCCATTTGACTTAGCAGTGATGGGACTCCAGGACGAAGTCTCATCGGGACAAAGGCTACATCCGGCAGACCGATGGGAAGGTCGGGATACTTTTGGTCGAAATTGACTTTAGACTATACAATCCAGGTTTCCGAAGTGGAAAACTTGGATTCCGTCGGCCGGAATTGCCACGAAGGTCGGGGGTAGCCATTTGACTTAGCAGTGATGGGACTCCAGGACGAGGTCTCATAGGGACCAAGGCTACATCCGGCTGACCGATGGGGAGGTCGGGATACTTTTAGTCGAAAATGACTTCAGACTATACAATCCAGGTTTCCAAAGTGGGAAAGTTGGATTCCGTCGGCCAGAATTGCCTGGAAGGTCGGGGGTAGCCTTTTGACTTAGCAGTGATGGGTCTCCAGGACGAAGTCTCATCGGGACAAAGGCTACATCCGGCAGACCGATGGGAAGGTCGGGATACTTTTGGTCGAAATTGACTTTAGACTATACAAACCAGGTTGCCAAAGTGGAAAACTTGGATTCCGTCGGCCAGAATTGCCAGGAAGGTCGGGGGTAGCCATTTGACTTAGCAGTGATGGGACTCCAGGACGAAGTCTCATCGAGACCAAGGCCACATCCGGCAGACCGATGGGAAGGTCGGGATACTTTTGGTCGAAAATGACTTTAGACTATACAAACCAGGTTTCCAAAGTGGAAATCTTGGATTCCGACGGCCAGAATTGCGAGGAAGGTCGGGGGTAGCCATTTGACTTATCAGTGATGGGACTCCAGGACGAAGTCTCATCGGGACAAAGGCTACATCCGGCAGACCGATGGGAAGGTCGGGATACTTTTGGTCGAAATTGACTTTAGACTATACAATCCAGGTTTCCGAAGTGGAAAACTTGGATTCCGTCGGCCGGAATTGCCACGAAGGTCGGCGGTAGCCATTTGACTTAGCAGTGATGGGACTCCAGGACGAGGTCTCATCGGGACCAAGGCCACATCCGGCAGAACGGTGGGAAGGTCGGGATACTTTTGGTCGAAAATGACTTTAGACTATACAAACCAGGTTTCCAAAGTGGAAAACTTGGATTCCGTCGGCCGGAATTGCCACGAAGGTCGGGGGTAGCCATTTGACTTAGCAGTGATGGGACTCCAGGACGAGGTCTCATCGAGACCAAGGCCACATCCGGCAGACCGATGGGAAGGTCGGAATACTTTTGGTCGAAAATGACTTTAGACTATACAAACCAGGTTTCCAAAGTGGAAAACTTGGATTCCGTCGGCCAGAATTGCCAGGAAGGTCGGGGGTAGCCATTTGACTTAGCAGTGATGGGACTCCAGGACGAAGTCTCATCGGGACAAAGGCTACATCCGGCAGACCGATGGGAAGGTCGGGATACTTTTGGTCGAAATTGACTTTAGACTATACAATCCAGGTTTCCGAAGTGGAAAACTTGGATTCCGTCGGCCAGAATTGCCAGGAAGGTCGGGGGTAGCCATTTGACTTAGCAGTGATGGGACTCCAGGACGAGGTCTCATAGGGACCAAGGCTACATCCGGCCGACCGATGCGAAGGTCGGGATACTTTTGGTCGAAAATGACTTTAGACTATAAAAACCAGGTTTCCAAAGTGGAAAACTTGGATTCCTTCGGCCAGAATTGCTAGGAAGGTCGGGGGTTGCCATTTGACTTAGCAGTGATGGGACTCCAGGACGAGGTCTCATCGAGACCAAGGCCACATCCGGCAGACCGATGGGAAGGTCGGAATACTTTTGGTCGAAAATGACTTTAGACTATACAAACCAGGTTTCCAAAGTGGAAAACTTGGATTCCGTCGGCCAGAATTGCCAGGAAGGTCGGGGGTAGCCATTTGACTTAGCAGTGATGGGACTCCAGGACGAAGTCTCATCGGGACAAAGGCTACATCCGGCAGACCGATGGGAAGGTCGGGATACTTTTGGTCGAAATTGACTTTAGACTATACAATCCAGGTTTCCGAAGTGGAAAACTTGGATTCCGTCGGCCAGAATTGCCAGGAAGGTCGGGGGTAGCCATTTGACTTAGCAGTGATGGGACTCCAGGACGAGGTCTCATAGGGACCAAGGCTACATCCGGCCGACCGATGCGAAGGTCGGGATACTTTTGGTCGAAAATGACTTTAGACTATAAAAACCAGGTTTCCAAAGTGGAAAACTTGGATTCCTTCGGCCAGAATTGCTAGGAAGGTCGGGGGTTGCCATTTGACTTAGCAGTGATGGGACTCCAGGACGAGGTCTCATCGAGACCAAGGCCACATCCGGCAGACCGATGGGAAGGTCGGAATACTTTTGGTCGAAAATGACTTTAGACTATACAAACCAGGTTTCCAAAGTGGAAAACTTGGATTCCGTCGGCCAGAATTGCCAGGAAGGTCGGGGGTAGCCATTTGACTTAGCAGTGATGGGACTCCAGGACGAAGTCTCATCGGGACAAAGGCTACATCCGGCAGACCGATGGGAAGGTCGGGATACTTTTGGTCGAAATTGACTTTAGACTATACAATCTAGGTTTCCGAAGTGGAAAACTTGGATTCCGTCGGCCAGAATTGCCAGGAAGGTCGGGGGTAGCCATTTGACTTAGCAGTGATGGGACTCCAGGACGAAGTCTCATCGGGACAAAGGCTACATCCGGCAGACCGATGGGAAGGTCGGGATACTTTTGGTCGAAATTGACTTTAGACTATACAATCCAGGTTTCCGAAGTGGAAAACTTGGATTCCGTCGGCCAGAATTGCCAGGAAGGTCGGGGGTAGCCATTTGACTTAGCAGTGATGGGACTCCAGGACGAAGTCTCATCGGGACAAAGGCTACATCCGGCAGACCGATGGGAAGGTCGGGATACTTTTGGTCGAAATTGACTTTAGACTATACAATCCAGGTTTCCGAAGTGGAAAACTTGGATTCCGTCGGCCGGAATTGCCACGAAGGTCGGGGGTAGCCATTTGACTTAGCAGTGATGGGACTCCAGGACGAAGTCTCATCGGGACAAAGGCTACATCCGACAGACCGATGGGAAGGTCGGGATACTTTTGGTCGAAATTGACTTTAGACTATACAATCCAGGTTTCCGAAGTGGAAAACTTGGATTCCGTCGGCCGGAATTGCCACGAAGGTCGGGGGTAGCCATTTGACTTAGCAGTGATGGGACTCCAGGACGAGGTCTCATAGGGACCAAGGCTACATCCGGCTGACCGATGGGAAGGTCGGGATACTTTTAGTCGAAAATGACTTCAGACTATACAATCCAGGTTTCCAAAGTGGGAAAGTTGGATTCCGTCGGCCAGAATTGCCTGGAAGGTCGGGGGTAGCCTTTTGACTTAGCAGTGATGGGACTCCAGGACGAAGTCTCATCGGGGCAAAGGCTACATCCGGCAGACCGATGGGAAGGTCGGGATACTTTTGGTCGAAATTGACTTTAGACTATACAAACCAGGTTGCCAAAGTGGAAAACTTGGATTCCGTCGGCCAGAATTGCCAGGAAGGTCGGGGGTAGCCATTTGACTTAGCAGTGATGGGACTCCAGGACGAGGTCTCATCGGGACCAAGGCCACATCCGGCAGAACGGTGGGAAGGTCGGGATACTTTTGGTCGAAAATGACTTTAGACTATACGAACCAGGTTTCCAAAGGGGAAATCTTGGATTCCGTCGGCCGGAATTGCCACGAAGGTCGGGGGTAGCCATTTTACTTAGCAGTGATGGGACTCCAGGACGAGGTCTCATCGAGACCAAGGCCACATCCGGCAGACCGATGGGAAGGTCGGGATACTTTTGGTCGAAAATGACTTTAGACTATTCAAACCAGGTTTCCAAAGTGGAAAACTTGGATTCCGTCGGCCAGAATTGCCAGGAAGGTCGGGGGTAGCCATTTGACTTAGCAGTGATGGGACTCCAGGACGAGGTCTCATCGAGACCAAGGCTACATCCGGCTGACCCATGGGAAGGTCGGGATACTTTTGGTCGAAAATGACTTTAGCCTATACAAACCAGGTTGCCAAAGTGGAAATCTTGGATTCCGTCGGCCAGAATTGCCAGGAAGGTCGGGGGTAGCCATTTGACTTAGCAGTGATGGGACTCCAGAGCGAGGTCTCATAAGGACCAATGCTACATCCGGCCGACCGATGCGAAGGTCGGGATACTTTTGGTCGAAAATGACTTTAGACTATACGAACCAGGTTTCCAAAGTGGAAATCTTGGATTCCGACGGCCAGAATTGCGAGGAAGTTCGGGGGTAGCCATTTTACTTAGCAGTGATGGGACTCCAGGACGAGGTCTCATCGAGACCAAGGCCACATCCGGCAGACCGATGGGAAGGTCGGGATACTTTTGGTCGAAAATGACTTTAGACTATTCAAACCAGGTTTCCAAAGTGGAAAACTTGGATTCCGTCGGCCAGAATTGCCAGGAAGGTCGGGGGTAGCCATTTGACTTAGCAGTGATGGGACTCCAGGACGAAGTCTCATCGGGACAAAGGCTACATCCGGCAGACCGATGGGAAGGTCGGGATACTTTTGGTCGAAATTGACTTTAGACTATACAATCCAGGTTTCCGAAGTGGAAAACTTGGATTCCGTCGGCCAGAATTGCCAGGAAGGTCGGGGGTAGCCATTTGACTTAGCAGTGATGGGACTCCAGGACGAAGTCTCATCGGGACAAAGGCTACATCCGGCAGACCGATGGGAAGGTCGGGATACTTTTGGTCGAAATTGACTTTAGACTATACAATCCAGGTTTCCGAAGTGGAAAACTTGGATTCCGTCGGCCGGAATTGCCACGAAGGTCGGGGGTAGCCATTTGACTTAGCAGTGATGGGACTCCAGGACGAGGTCTCATAGGGACCAAGGCTACATCCGGCTGACCGATGGGAAGGTCGGGATACTTTTAGTCGAAAATGACTTCAGACTATACAATCCAGGTTTCCAAAGTGGGAAAGTTGGATTCCGTCGGCCAGAATTGCCTGGAAGGTCGGGGGTAGCCTTTTGACTTAGCAGTGATGGGACTCCAGGACGAAGTCTCATCGGGACAAAGGCTACATCCGGCAGACCGATGGGAAGGTCGGGATACTTTTGGTCGAAATTGACTTTAGACTATACAAACCAGGTTGCCAAAGTGGAAAACTTGGATTCCGTCGGCCAGAATTGCCAGGAAGGTCGGGGGTAGCCATTTGACTTAGCAGTGATGGGACTCCAGGACGAAGTCTCATCGGGACAAAGGCTACATCCGGCAGACCGATGGGAAGGTCGGGATACTTTTGGTCGAAATTGACTTTAGACTATACAATCCAGGTTTCCGAAGTGGAAAACTTGGATTCCGTCGGCCAGAATTGCCAGGAAGGTCGGGGGTAGCCATTTGACTTAGCAGTGATGGGACTCCAGGACGAGGTCTCATCGGGACCAAGGCCACATCCGGCAGACCGATGGGAAGGTCGGGATACTTTTGGTCGAAAATGACTTTAGACTATACGAACCAGGTTTCCAAAGTGGAAATCTTGGATTCCGACGGCCAGAATTGCGAGGAAGTTCGGGGGTAGCCATTTTACTTAGCAGTGATGGGACTCCAGGACGAGGTCTCATCGAGACCAAGGCCACATCCGGCAGACCGATGGGAAGGTCGGGATACTTTTGGTCGAAAATGACTTTAGACTATTCAAACCAGGTTTCCAAAGTGGAAAACTTGGATTCCGTCGGCCAGAATTGCCAGGAAGGTCGGGGGTAGCCATTTGACTTAGCAGTGATGGGACTCCAGGACGAGGTCTCATCGGGACCAAGGCCACATCCGGCAGAACGGTGGGAAGGTCGGGATACTTTTGGTCGAAAATGACTTTAGACTATACAAACCAGGTTTCCAAAGTGGAAAACTTGGATTCCGTCGGCCGGAATTGCCACGAAGGTCGGGGGTAGCCATTTGACGTAGCAGTGATGGGACTCCAGGACGAGGTCTCATCGACACCAAGGCCACATCCGGCAGACCGATGGGAAGGTCGGGATACTTTTGGTCGAAAATGACTTTAGACTATACAATCCAGGTTTCCAAAGTGGAAATCTTGGATTCCGACGGCCAGAATTGCGAGGAAGTTCGGGGGTAGCCATTTTACTTAGCAGTGATGGGACTCCAGGACGAGGTCTCATCGAGACCAAGGCCACATCCGGCAGACCGATGGGAAGGTCGGGATACTTTTGGTCGAAAATGACTTTAGACTATTCAAACCAGGTTTCCAAAGTGGAAAACTTGGATTCCGTCGGCCAGAATTGCCAGGAAGGTCGGGGGTAGCCATTTGACTTAGCAGTGATGGGACTCCAGGACGAGGTCTCATCGACACCAAGGCCACATCCGGCAGACCGATGGGAAGGTCGGGATACTTTTGGTCGAAAATGACTTTAGACTATACGAACCAGGTTTCCAAAGTGGAAATCTTGGATTCCGACGGCCAGAATTGCGAGGAAGTTCGGGGGTAGCCATTTTACTTAGCAGTGATGGGACTCCAGGACGAGGTCTCATCGAGACCAAGGCCACATCCGGCAGACCGATGGGAAGGTCGGGATACTTTTGGTCGAAAATGACTTTAGACTATTCAAACCAGGTTTCCAAAGTGGAAAACTTGGATTCCGTCGGCCAGAATTGCCAGGAAGGTCGGGGGTAGCCATTTGACTTAGCAGTGATGGGACTCCAGGACGAGGTCTCATCGAGACCAAGGCTACATCCGGCTGACCCATGGGAAGGTCGGGATACTTTTGGTCGAAAATGACTTTAGCCTATACAAACCAGGTTGCCAAAGTGGAAAACTTGGATTCCGTCGGCCAGAATTGCCACGAAGGTCGGGGGTAGCCATTTGACTTAGCAATGATGGGACTCCAGAGCGAGGTCTCATAAGGACCAATGCTACATCCGGCCGACCGATGCGAAGGTCGGGATACTTTTGGTCGAAAATGACTTTAGACTATACTAACCAGGTTTCCAAAGTGGAAAACTTGGATTCCGTCGGCCAGAATTGCCAGGAAGTTCGGGGGTAGCCATTTGACTTAGCAGTGATGGGACTCCAGGACGAGGTCTCATCGGGACCAAGGCCACATCCGGCTGACCCATGGGAAGGTCGGGATACTTTTGGTCGAAAATGACTTTAGACTATACAATCCAGGTTTCCAAAGTGGAAAACTTGGATTCCGTCGGCCAGAATTGCCAGGAAGGTCGGGGGTAGTCAATTGACTTAGCAGTGATAGAAAGGCTAAATTAATCATTAATTAAACGATCCCCTTGACGGTTTAGATATCCAGATTATTTACCTTATATCGATATTCATTTTTGCTAAATTATTACCGCTTATTACAAATATTTTACGTCACTTCAACTGCAAGCACTGGTTATTGCGCGCACAAGCGACGCGAAGAACAATACGTAATCGACATAAGGGAATAAAGTATGAATTAGATACGCGCATGCGTGAATGTAAATGTAATCAATATACAGGTGGCATCTTGACAATGTAATACATTTAAATACCTTGCTTAATTTGCGTTTCGGCGAATGAAATATTAAATATCATGTACAACATGTGCTGCAAATGAAGGTATAATGAAAGGGCCAACATAAATTATTAATAATCAGCGTCGATCATTAATTGCCTTCCATGCAATCTCAATATATTAATATTAATTGTTAGGTGACGATAATTGGCTCAGATCAACGCCATCGATCAGAGCCTACGTCGCGCTTTTCAGCCTCGTATCAGTCAAATCACCGGCCGACCCGTTCTTTATCGATGAATTACGAGCGCGCCGGCGCGGCGCTTTCACGGATTCGGATTCATAAATTTATAGTTCCGAGGAAGGTGTCGAACTTCTCTGTTCATAATTCTGTCGTAGAAACGATCGTTCCGGTGAACTATAACGAATACCCATGACACAAACATGTGAGTGCGTCTCGTATACCTGACGCTAAACGAATTGACTAGTACACATAGGATATGACGCGTAAATAAAAATAGTTCAAAACTTTCAATGTTTTTAGATATGTAAGGAAACAGTTTAAAACGAAGCTCCACTGTTTAAAGAGATAAAAAAAGCCTCTCACTCTACCATTTTTGTCATCGTTTCATATAATGTTACGTTGAACGGTTGCGACCTCTTAACCCCTTATCCTATGATTTCCTTTATAATTTTGCTTGATAAAACTATATCGTTAATAATTTATTAGAACAAGAAAAGAATTTGATACTTATTCTATATCCACGTTTAATAATAAAAGCTTTTACGATTGAAAGAAAAAAAAGAAAACTAATATTTCATTTAAAAATATTAAACACTTGGATTTGTTGAATTCAGTTCAAAATTTTCGTCACGAGTCTAACACGATATTAAACAGCAAAGAGTTCACTTTTCTACCGTTTACATTTTGTTACCACATGTTTATTATAAACATTTTCACCTGTTGCGCATGTAAAGACACATCGATAGTATTATTGCCTTTACACATACTAGATTATTTTGAAATGTATTACTTTATACAAAATTATTACTAAACACAATCAATCTACACATCTGCGTAAAATAGGTAAAACCAAAATTCTTCGCGCAAGACTACCAAATCTCTGAAATAATTTCCAGTGCAAGAGGTTAATACCGCTTGAGCCAGACTTTTGTCAACAATAAGTCCAATCCTCGCTCAATTACCAAGATCTAAAGCTACACAGTCGTTAAGTAAAACGAACTAAAATTCAATTTAAAGCCTTAGCGTATTGGGTTCGTGACATTACTTCAATGGAAACAGAAGGTGTGTGCTCCGGAGTATTTTCAGAACGAAACAGGTTATCGAAAAACAGTAAAGGTCTCGAGCACTATATGAAGATACCCTCCGACCGCGTTACAGGAACTGCAATGGCGTCACCGTGTCCTGGAACAAAGGGACGGAAAGGGCAAACGGTTTTCGCGTTGCGTTACAGAAATTGATACCCCGTGACCGGAAGCATCGCGAAGCGACGATCACACCTACAGGCGCTTTGATCGGCTTCAGTACGATTGCGTATTGCCTTGATCAAGTGTAGCGAAGGTCCGCGCGGGTCGGGCTCGTGGAATGCGCGTGATCGATACCGTCGCGTCGCGTGTATGCGCGTTTTCCCCGGGTCTCTTCCAGTTACTTCGAGCGTGGGTGTCGAATGGGAAAGAGGATAAGCATCCTGGAGCGAGGTTTAACGAGCCGGTTCCGTAAACGAATCATTGTCGGCCTTTTCATCCGTCCGGTAAAGGGATTTCACGGCAGGAAATTGCGCGCAGCCACGCCACCGGGCACCCCCATCGCCCTCCACGGCCGATACATACTTCTCTGTGACGAGAGTATCGAACGGAGTCGTCGACGTGACAATTAAGCCACGCAACGAGCTCCGTGAAAATAATGCGAGCGCCGGTCAATTAACACGTTCCGTGCCGCGTGTCCCGAAGACGCAATATGTCGAAAATGAAGGAAGTTATTTCTTTGTTACATGGTGCACTTGGTATTTTTAATAATATTCTAGTAATGAATAAATTTACAACTCGAAGAAAGAACTATGAGTGCATAATTTTTGTATATTTACCAAACCTAGTACCGTGTCCCGAAAACGAAACACGTAGCTAGGTAATGACACTTGCTCAAAAACGGCACTGAACGTGTTAACCGACCGTGCAGCGATTCCATTTGAACTGACCGGAGATCGCATTGACACATCAGCGTGTCGGTCCTGTTCTTCGTTTTTTCTGAAGTTGATTGCCTCTAAAATCTCTAACGCGTTTAGTGTAATTTTGATCGCCATGATTGGCGCTGTAAAAACGAATAAAACAGAGATTCGATACGTTGATACGTTGATTGGCGAAGTGATGGCCAATGATCAGGACTTTTTTAATTTTTTTTTATAGTAATTAGTAAAAGAAAAATAGAATAGTTTATACTATCTTGGGTTTATTTTACGAAATGTAGGATCTATTTTGTTCTTGATACGGTAGACTAATTTCTATAATTTGATAATCAATGATAAATATACACCACTGTATATAAAAACAATCAGTTTGAAAGATAATGCAATATAAATTGAAATAATGATTTATTTCTGTGAAATAAGGAAATTATGTGCTTATTTCACAGAAATAAGGAAAAATTGAGGAAAATTGAGGAAAATTGAGATCTTCTAAGGAAATTATGTGCTTAGAAGATCTCAATTTTTCCTAAAGAATAATAGATACTTATTTTTAATCTTTCTTTGCTTCATTGAAATTTCTAAATAAAGTTTATACAGTTACAGTTTAAATAAAGTTTATACAGTTACAGTTATGAGTTTAGCCGTTCAATCAGCTTTTCACAGAATCGTGCAAAGCCAACAGAACGCACCGCCAAATTGAATCTTCTGAACAAGAGCAAGCTGCTCCACGATTAAACGCAATTACTTTTTCGGGAGTAGAGCAACTAATCTCGTTCGTTTATATAACTTGAACTCTTACTCGTCGAGTAAAAATCGTTTGGCGACAAGCCGCCTCGTTAAAAACCCGAGGCGTCATGTGCCCTCGCGGGACGAGATTGCCCAACGATAAAGAATACAAACACGACGCGGATAATTAGCCCGTTGCTCGATGGCAATTAAATTGAAGAACGCTGTTGCGCACGTTGCCGAGTGCGCTTCTGAAGCGACGAGCTATCGGCCGGCCGTGAAAAAGGGAGGAGAACGGAAACGAGATTTACGTCTGAAAGAAAACAATTCTCTCGCGACGACGTGTTGGCCGTTATTGTTCGTCATTGCCAATTTTAAAATCCGTTCCTCTCACTACAGTTTCATTTCTAAAAGAATCATTGGACGCATTTCTCATCCGCGACATCAAACCGATTTACCCAGAATTTAATCTTGAACTCTTATTTATTATTTGATCCACTTAAAAATATTTTGCTGGTACATTTGTCATTTGAAACATTTCTTTCTCATTTTTCGCGGAATTTAACATACATTTCTCTCCTTGTTGATTCGACGATTTAATGAAATGAAACTATTGAAACTTAAATATATTGACATAGAAACAAGTATACGTAGATTTCATTTGTTATGCACATATTTGCTTTGGCAAATTTCAGTTTCCTTAACCATTATAAATTGAAGAAGCACCTGTTATACTTGAGAAACTGTAAATGTATCAATAATATTGCAAAATTTCATTGTACGTCGTCATAAATACAGTAAATTTGTTAAACCTAAACAATATGTAGAAACAAAAGTAATCGAGATGAGACAGCAAATGAAAATATTTTTAATTGAAATGTGTTTGATATATGTTCTATAAGATTCTGCAGCCTTTCATAATATTCAACAAAATTTTATGACATTTTATTAGATTCAATACGTTTTTATATGTTTAGTTATGTGTACCTTTTTTTATAGAAAATTTAATAATTTTATACGTGCAACGTGATTATCTAAAATGGAGCATAGAATGTCTGAGAGACCCTACCGTTCCAGTCGGTGGCCATGGATTTTTCTTCGCGATTAGAAGCAACCTTCGCATCGTGCTTACCCTTTTCCAGGGGCGTAGACCCGCAGGGGTCGGCGATCCTGCGACTTATTGAAGGTACGAGTTGTCTCCCCTTTGGGCACTTAAACGAACGCATCTCGCGTTACACGGTAACAAGGGGTGTGCTGTCGTTCACCCTTAAGAGCGGCGTGAAACGAGACGGAAATGTTCGCTCGGTCGCGTCCGATTCTTAAGGAAAAAAACAGCCCGGATGAACCACTGTGACAAAAAGGTTTCTAAACCCTCCTTTGATAGTCTCTAATTTTTTACTGCAAAATATTTTTAGTTTCGCTTGACAAAGGTATATGCTAATCTTCTAAACCTGTTGATAATGGATATGTAATTAGTTATTTACGCGATGCAGGAACATGAGTTATATACGGTTTAAAATATCTGAATCCTTTTCATGATAAAAATAGAGCGACAGAAGTAATTAGAAAGAGGAAAAAAATAATACTTATTCGTGATGCACAATATTCTATAAATAAAATATGCAAAATATATTATATAAATTGATGAAAACGATAATGGACTACATTTAACACGTTAAGTGCGGAATTTAGTTTAAAAAATCTCTTATTGTGCGCGCAATAAAATCAAATAATGAAGTATTTACTCGTCAAATGCAGGCCAAATGCACTTGTGGTATATTCTAACGATAAACAATAGCTGCTTCTAACGATAAAAAATAAATAACCCATCGTTGAAAAAGTTAACACTATTGAGAGTTTTAAGATGTATACTCGTTAAACGCAGTTAACAGGTTAATAAAAGTCACCAAGAACATAACAAATAGTAGAATCAGTCGTATATTTCGACTAGATCTGAAACCAATTTCAGATACTTACAGATACTTACATTTAAAACGAACAATAACCACACCCAAAATTCTATAATTCCATCCTTACATAAACGGTCCCATCAAACACAGAATTTGGCCGACATCTGGCAACGTCGCCATAGAATTGCAGTCTACAACTTCCGAATAATAAGTTGAGTGTGAAAGTAAGTGAAAAGGTAAACGTTTAATAAAAATGTTTTGCTCGCTTCTTTATTTAATTACAAAGTTGTCGCAGTATTCGTCGTCTCGTTTCGGTTCAGTGCCACCAGAATCAACTTCACCAACGTTGATTAAACAACGGAGCTAAAGCTAACCGTTGTTACGAATTCGTGGAACAAACTCCAAGTGTGCTGTGTTGCGTGCCTTAACAATATTGCACGCAACTCACTGTGTGGCCAAAATGCGGGAGGTAACAAGCAGTTTCGAAAAGTTTCATCGGGCAACTGGCCGGGAATAGTCCCTATCTGATCACGCCGATGGCTACAAAAGAACCTCAACGCCGGCATGCCATCGTCGAAGTGAAAATTTTGTCTGTTTTCGTGAGGATACTCTATGTATGTGCATCAACACGAGCGAGGAAGGTGATTTACAATCTGGACGACACCATGTTTGGGACACTTCGCGCAACTTCGTGATGAAGTGTTCAAAACAAGAGTCCGATGGCGTTCATAGTACAGTGATTCGTACCAATTCTCACACGTTTTCGGGATAAGAATTGTCCGTAGAAATTGTTAAATGATTTTTTTTCTGTTCGTCCTTAATGTTCTGCTTTTAAATGTTTGTTTACCTAAGGTAATATATCTATTTGATAATATCTAATAAATTTTGCTCCATTGAAAATAATTACCATTTTGTTTAAAGAAAATTTGATATCTTTTTCTGTAAAAGGAATTTAGTTTTTGAGAATTAGAATAATGGTACATATTAGTATACCAAAATTGAAGGGTTAGTGAGAAAATATCCCGACAAAGTAAAATGTACAATGCGTTCGTTATTATATTGTTTAAAGTGTAGTAAAAGTTTTTCCTACTTCATTTTCTGCGCACAATTACCATTCGTAAGAAAAATGCTGTTTCATTTTCCTGGCCAATATAACAATGAAATTTCTTAAATATTCCACCGATAATTCTTAAAATCAATTATTCACACATACGATCCTGTTTTGTAATAAACAGTACCACGTTCATTAAACTTGTGATTTTGTCTATTTTAATAAATACAAGAGAAATTATATGTAAATATTATTTTTAGTATTCTCAATAAAAAATATATATTAACGAAAACGTTAAAATGTAATACTATTTCCAATATCATTAGCTGTAACTTCAGTTACAAAATAATTATTCACTTATATTGCACTTTTTGCACTGTATGTTATAATTTTCCTTTATGTTGCATTTGGTTAAAATATGTTGGTATGCACATCAGAATACAATTAGTAAAGTTAGACCCATTCGAATTAGGAATGCAAATTAGTCGAGTAAATCGCGCACGCAGTTTTATTTGACAATACTTTTTTCTCGGGATTACTGTACACCAATTTAAAACGATATCGTACATGCAATTCAGTTAAGTGTTACTATTTGGCCACGTTTAATTCTTTTTAACTATTGTATTATGAACGAATTAAAACGCTGTTAAATCTGCACAATGAAATCCTTTTCAAATTACATTTATCAATCAGTAATCCATTGTTTTTGAGTTAAATTTAAGATACAAATATTATATTTTAAAAAATCTGTAACTTTCAAGTTACGCTACAGAAATAATTGTAAATTATAATGTTATTGATATTTTTTATAATTACTTTTTCACAATCTGTTATTTTATAAATCCACGCAATTTTTAAGGCCTCTTAAAGTGAACGTAGAAATGAGGTGTATGTGAATATATCTTTTCCATGTAAAATAGGTCATAATGGATTCTTTATCTTGAAGGAGTTAAACTTAACATTTTTTCTAACAGATTCATATTCATCAGTTGCAGACACTTCGTGTACATGCAGGGAAATATTCCTTTCGTGTAAATATTACACAGTAAGATGTTATAAGTCGACAAATTGTTCAATATTTATTTCCACAATAAATTTTTAACTACTGTTACACACTGCGAGAAAAAGGAAGAATATAAAGAATGTAACGAACATATATAACAACAACAAGGAATACTTAGTACCAAAGGAAACAAATTGTTCAAACATAATTATAACTTTTGGTGCATTCTGTATGTCACTTTAGATCAACAAGCAAATAACAAACATGTTTTAACATGGATGCTGTGCGCGTACGGCTAATTATAATATTCCGTATAAAATTAATCTGAACGAAACTCTGCGTTATCATTAACTGTGCCGCGTTTAAACCGAACAGGCAAACAGTCGTCCAAGAATTAAATATGCAAATTAGTTGCATAAAGTGCCTGGCAAAATAAGCAACGATATGAACAGAAACTGCTTTAATGCGTTCTTCGCGTGCGCAAATAAGCTTAAATACTCCTTCGTTCAATTTATTGTTCGCATTTGTTTCGAGTAGTTGCAGTCAGCATGTAGCCAGACGCAGAAATATTAGTAGTTCAATCGAAAGCTAGCCGGTTTTATTAGAATTTTCGTTTTTCACGTTTCCATGCAAATTGTGATACTGGTCGCTTCTATATTTAAAATTTATATTCAAAAACAGAACATATTTTCATCCCGTCCTTAAAACGTTGAGTTGCACTACTTTCTTGATATAGAAATTTAGGTTTGAAAATAACTTTCTTTTAGAAGAATAAAACTTTAAAAGAATGAATTCATTAGGAATATTTTGTTCAGTTTTATTTTAATGTCAAGATATACAAGGTTTGTAATAATTTAATTATAATCGTAAGTTTTCTGAATATTATAAACAAAATTATAGGGAGTGCTGTAATTTAGAATTTCACACTTTACCCCTTGGCCTGTAATTTTTTTCTCAAGTCTGATCAATACGGCTACTTTGTCATTAATAATTTATTGGAAAAAGAGAAAAATTCTAAGTATATGTTATACCGATATTTCTTTTTAAGTATAACAGTTGATTACAGAGGAATAATGTTTACTTTGAATTCGAATGAACTGAGTAATGTATACATTTGTTAAATCATGTTGAACACCTTCACCACGAGTCTCACTCGTTGTTGTAGAACAAGGGGTTAATGGATTGATGTAGTGTGTCTCTATATTCCCGTATTCATTATTTTAACAGATTTCTGGTCTTGTATTCTTTAACAGAGAAAACACATTTCGCCCATTTCTGCAAACCATGGATCATTAAGCTGCCATTCATATTTAAACCCAATACTAGTACTATTAGTTCAGTGGAACTGTTGAAACTTTGAATAGCAAAACCCCGCAAACGCGTAATGTTGTATAATTATTGTTCCCAGTTGAATAAACAATGCCAACCATCACATCTAGGTTCACCTTTGTTGTGATTTCCAAGCCTAACATTGCCTATCACATTTGCAAACATTGATTACTTATCAATTATGAATATAATATACCAATAAAACATAAAATACAATTATAGCAACCAATACTATATAATATACTAACTTCGTAAATTTTATGAATCTCCTGCCTCAGCCTTTAGTACAATTTCCAATTAGACTTCCAATATACATCAAACATTATTCATATTCATAAAACTCGTTACATTATAAACTAAATAATTATTCACATTTATTAGATTCATTGTAACATTTTCATCACAAGTTTGACTTAGTATTATAAAGACCAAAATGTCAAATCGCACAAATAAAATGACGCTTATAAATAATATCTTTAAATTGCTCACATTCTGTGAATAAATGAAAGTAATATTTCCTACTCTTCAACATATATTTATTATTTTCATAGTTTAAAATGACATACAGTTGAATGAAACAAAAAGAAACTTATCCCATTGATAAATTATACTGCTTTTGTTGTCACATTCGTCTTTCACGCCTTCTTCCGCACGCCACTCCAACACTGGCGCTTCGCCAGATCTTAAAAATCCGCTCGAGTGCAGGCTTCTCTCATTTCTGCTAGCGAATTAAGCCGAAACCACCCTTAACCGTTTCGGTTTCGCAATTTCTTCCGGTGAAAGGCATCCGAAATTTTTCGGCTAGAATTTCGAGTCGACCCCTTGGCGAAACACGTTACACAATATCCTATTGTTCCCGTAGCCGCTAATGAGACCATGCGAATTGATTGCAACTCGAAGCTTAATTGCGTCGTTGAAAACTATTCACCCTCCACCCCACGTTCCGCTTCCTCCGTGAATTCGATGAAGAATTTCGGTGAATTAACAGAGCAGGATCTCCGTAACACAAACGAAAATTGTGATTGATACTGCGTCTACTTAAGAGAAACGCTAATTGCATCGCGAAATTTCTTTGTTCGTTTTTTTTTCAGACGATATCAATTGGCCGTTCTCTCATTGAGTTTTCTTCGGTAATTAGGATGCCCCAGTCATAATTTAAATTAAAAGGTCCCTTCGAATCGTTCCATAGAATTTCTAAGACAGAACTAAATGAAGGATATTCCATTCATAAATATTTCCTTTCGGTAGTTTTCTTTTCCTGCACAATGAATCTAGGAATATACTTAGAATTACACGAATATAGTCAGAAACGTTGAAGCAGTTGGATAAGTTCTTAAACTTCTGTTTCTATAATTGCTCATCCAACTATTTTATAATTCTATTATATTAATCGTAAATTGCCAGTGATCTTATTAGTTTTAATTAACGACATAATTTGTTGTTATTAATTTAGAAGTTTGTACTGTATTTTATATTACTTCTAATATATGCATCATAAGTTTTAAGAATTGTAATATTCAACAAATATGTGATTAAATATTTTAAAGAATAACTAATTAGTTTTATTAAGTTCCTAAATTTTTAGTTGATAGCAAACATTTTTTTATTAAAAATAGTGATGGTGACGTATGGTAAAGTCCGTAAAATTTCATAATAGCTTTTGGTTTCAATCAAATTTTTCAGATCCTAACAAACATTCTCCGTTCGAACATTTCCAAATTTCGTTTTTCAAAAGTGTCTTTTCAAACACCGTAAATCGGGATTATACGTCAAATTGAAATCGGTCGATTTACGATATTTCCGCATGATGTATGAGAACGACATTTTTGAGTTACACTCTGACAGAGTTCGTTTTTCCAGGTTGCAAACTGAAGTTCTTTTTTTGGGAAATATAGCGTACTACATAAAATAGATGATTTATGTCAATTATGATGTATCTTTAAACATTTATGAATATTAAAAATAAAAATAACTGTGATGACATAAAATAATACATAATTCTAACAATATTTCACCGAAAGGTTTTTAATTTTATACAATTCATAGTTTACACAGTTATCGTGGTTTTCTTACGCAATTTTATATTCTAATTTCTGTGATTTTTCCAGGTTTAAAAATACTGTCATCAAAAGAATTATAATTAAACTCATCCAAGTTCCTTTTCGATTACATTTCTAAGAAGTTACAAGGAATTTCTCGTTAATTCTTCCTTGAAAAGAAATTATAGTATTTATTACAAAATAAATTGCCATTATATTTACACTTGTAAATTAAAAATACGCTCTAATTTCCAATAATTCACATATTTTCTTTTGTATACAAGTGATTCATATTACGGGCCGTTTAATTAAATTTAACGGGATTCCTGATCTTTTTCTTCATTTCTCCAATAATATGCACTACATTTTTTATCGATAGCCCAGGTGTGTATGGGTGTCGAACGGCTCACTTCGAGGAAACTTTCCTGTGTAGATTGTAATTAATCGTCGCGGTCGGTTTTAGAGTTTAAACCTGCCGGTCGCTATACCTACCTACATGGTCCGGATTGCCATTAATCAATTTCGGAGGACGACAAGTTTACCTTATTCCGACGTGCAACACTTCGCTTCATTTACTTTGCCTCGCTTCCGCCGCGGCAGAAATCCAGCCGCTTTTCTTGTTTTTCTACGTAAATACCCCTGCGCGCGAACATTAATTTATTTCACCTCGAAAGTTCCTCGACGGTTATTGGAAAGACTTCTTCCCTTTACTTCCGGTCATCAAATAACTTCGTCGAATGAGACTCGGTTAAGAGTAAGTTTCAAGGGGAACACTTTTATTATTTATTCGATTAAATTAATTGCGTACTTTGCACCTTGTTCGTTATGTATATTATTCATTATGATATCATAGGTACATTTGGAACTGATTCTATTCGTAAAAAAGGTATTATATTCTTGTGAACAATTAATAGTAAATGATGATGTATACCGTTTCATTTTTATTCGAGTTCGGAAGGTTTTCCTGTTTATTACTAATTAGTGATTACGATTGATTAATTAAACGTTTTTTGTGTTAAATCATTGTTACCTGTTTAGTACTTTCGAGTCAAATCAACGACAGAATTGTTAACGATAATAATTTATTCTAGTTTGAGAGTTCAGAATTTAAGAATGAAAAATGATTACATAGAATTATTAATATTGTGCTTGTTAGTTTGATATAAATAATATATTATCCGTATCAGTGAACTGTAAAGGATTGAATGTGGACAGAAATATCTACGTCGGTTATTGTTTTCGAACCAGTACACGAGGAATTGTTAATTACCATTAATATTTCATCTGAAATAATTGAATACAATTTGTCACTTCCAGAGATGACATATACACAATATCATTGAATTTACATTGCAATTTAATTAAATTTACAAGTAACTGTAACCTTTATTATTGCTCATCTATTACGCAACTGCGGTTTAATTGCATTAACAACAGAATTTAATTAATTTTCGTGCGGGGTAAATTCATGTGTCGTAAGGAAAAGAGCTATCTGCTCGCATCGTTTATGTTTATCCATTAAACTTCAATAAATTTTCTAACTTTGATTTGCTATATTTTATTAAGTATAATTATATGATATTTTATATTACTTTTATGTGCATTTTATGAAAACATTATTCTGTATTATTACAAGCATTTCATTCACGTACAGTAAAAATAACCGTATAAACAAACATTGTTTCTAATTTCTTTTACACTGTGTAGAATAAACAGATATTAAGTTTTATTCATTTATATCGCTACATCTACGTGAAACTTTATGAAATGTATATATTAAATATTTATAAATATCTATATATACATACATATACGATCATTTATAAATATCTATAAAGACTTATAAATATGTTATAACTATACATAAATATTCATACATATAAATAAATATTCATAAATACCTATGAATATTTCTAAACATTCATATGTATGAATAATTAGCTATAAATAAACATTTCGGAGTTTTGTTTAAATATTTATATAGTCTGGTCGTTATTTTACGCAGCCTTAGTCCTCTAGAATCTTGTTTGCAAATGTATTTTACAAACACGCTTCTTCCTTAAGTCTCCATTTATCTGAACACCAACCACCCAATTACCACGTTGTCGGACAAACCAGTCAACCCCGGGTAATACAATTTTCCAAAAGGTGCAAGAATTAACTTTCACGGTGATTCATTGAATGAATAACATTTGTTTACGATATATAAAATGCAAAGCTAAGAAAATAACGATTGTGGTAGACTATAACGTTTTAGTTTCTGTTTCGTCGAATAACTCACTTAATGATCGACACGTTGAATCGGAAGATTGACGTTCCACTGCAATCATGTCGCAATATATCAACAGCTGCCTAGCCAAACTTTAATGAAATGAAAGAGTGCCAAAAAAGATATTGAAAAGATAGTAGACAGTTCTATTCCGTTGTTAAAAGTCTCCGTCACCGAATGCACAGGACGTTAATAAATTTCTTTTCATATAGTCCTTATTGAGATCAATACAAAAGTTTCAGCGCGAGCGGTGACTGGCCATTGTTTCGCGGTCGACGCACGCTGCTGTAAAACGATTTCGGATTTTACGCGATGAATGCGACCGATCGAATGGCTCTCGGAAAAACCAGCCGGAAACGCTCGCGGCGGAAGGTCCTGACCAACGTGTCGGATGTGTTCCCGTGGGATTTGTAGGAATTTTTGGTCGCGATGTCGGGGCTCGTCGTTTTGTCCTACCCTTTTCCACTGATTTCTTTTGCAATCCCGCCCGTTCTATTCAGAATACCGCGATTTCCTGTGACTTGTAATACCTTCGAACGGAGACGATCTTCAGATGTAATAAAGGATAAACTGAAACTTAAGTTAAGTTAAGTTAAGTTAGGTTAAATTAAAATTTTTCTGTGACTATCTACTTTTTCGGTTGAAATATTTTACGTTCAAGAAGTTCATAACATTTCCAAACAGCGCCTTCAGTTTAAAATTAATATTTGAATTCTTTACGAAATATTCAAGCGAATGGTTATCAAAAATAAAACATAACTCCTTGTTACATTGATGATTTTATCTGTTGTAAATGCTTACTACATTCACGTGCCGAAATTATAAATCCTACCATTAATGTTTAACGTTAATCGAATCCGAAAATGTATCAAATTTTCTGAGGTTTCATCAGACTGATAACAAGCAATCGCTTGACCCTAAGTGATACCTAATGACGCGATACTGCATTTGCTTTCACGTAACAATTAAGTGCCAGGTTCATGCCTGCTAATCCCGGGAAAATTAATTGGTAAAGCATCAGGAGTGCCTGTAATGTTTCGGTTAAACGCCTCGGATGCCTGGTGATCTTCAATGACGATGAGAAACGGTTGGTATGCAGATTTAGTGATCCCAAATTGTTCTGCGCATGGGCTGGTGACGTTTCGTGAAATTAGGAACGTATACAAGTCAACAGACGAAAGGATGCTTGGCTTTCGTCGACAATGCGACGTGCTTCATAGTTCTATCGCGTTCCGATGATTTGAACATCGACACGCTCGACAAGCATTTTTACTACTCTTCCTGTAAAAGTCATTATTGTTGTTAATTTACACTTCTTGGATCATAAATATTACTTTTTTCCGACAATTTGTTATGTTTTATTATTACTTGATTTATGTTTTTGCACAGAAAATTTAAAAAGGTTCATATCATATTGAAAAGTTTCATTTTATTAAGAACATTTAATATTGTTGATATTTTCGAAATGTTGTGAACTCTTCGTTATTTATTTTCCATTAACACTGTACAATTTATTCAACATACAAGCATATATTATATGAAGCATAATATTCAAAACGAATAGTTTTAATTTTTATACTCAAAGGTTCATAGTTTATAACAGATGAATATTTTTCTAATTTTGTTATTCATTCGTTGCACTGAATAGTGGGTACGCACTTGAATTTCTATGTTTGAAAGAGGATATTTGACTTTCCCAAAATTCGGTGACTAAAAAGGAAAAGAAACAAATAATAGATCATATCCATTCACTTATTCTTCCTATCAGTTTTAAATTACTGAAAAGTTCAATGACAATAGAGTGTTTTATGAATTTTGACGGTCAAAGGGCCGACCACGGAAGGTAAAGTTAGCCAAGAAGCTTTCACGGTCGTAGTCGACCTTCTATAACCGGAATCGACCCTTTCCGTATTACAGAGATCTTATTAACACGGTAGTGGCAACGCCGGGGCCAAGTGTTCCGCGAAATTTAAAGGGACACCTTTGGCCTGCTAGGGTCCACGACGATATCTCTCGTTGATGGGACATCAGGGAACAATAATTGCCCAGACAGAGCTGCCCGGTCTTCCCTTGAAACCATCGGAGGCCTTACTGTCACACACTACCAACTTCCCTATTCAGCAGAACGACACTGTGATGTGGATACATGCCTAAAGACAGACATCAGCAACTCGTTCTGTCACGCTGAACCTTCGATTTGCTTGTTACTCGAGCAAAGTGACTTAATTTTATTTACAATCGCATGTTTTAGTACTATTTCTTGAAAAATGTGAATCATTAATTATTTGATTAGATAAAATAAAAGTTAACTATGACGGAATCACATTTCAATAAACTATAATACCAAAGAAAGATATGAAATAGCCCACTAGAGTCTATGAATACTACTACAGATAATCTTTCTCATTCGTTTCTATATCAAACTAGGATCTAATCTCTTCGGATTTCTAAAGCTAAACGTCTGCTTGGTCTAATGTAAGTCTACAGTTAGCCAACCAATGAGAAGTGAAGATTACTGATGGTTCAAAATTAGTTCAAATTATGAAGCCTGGGTTAGTAATAGAAATAAAAGAACATTCAGGTTGAAAGGTTGTCAAAGTTTGACAGCCTGGTTAGCCAAGCACTGGGATGTTACGGTCTCTTCGAAACAATGTTTCCAGATAACCAATCAACGTTAATTTATAAAGGAGTTCTCCAAACGACAAAACGAAGCTTGCAAATAATGAAATGGTAAGGATTCAGGTTTGATGGTCGTTGAATTGCGTGATACTAATTTAGTCCTAAAGTGGTCATTGGATTAAGATCTCGAGATGCGGCGTCCAAGTAGCTAACCAATGAGGAGAGAAGATAATTAGTGGTAGAGTACTGGCCTAAATTATGTAAATCCGGCAATAAAAGCAAAGGAATATTAGGGTTGGGAGATCGCTGAAACTTAGGGGTCCAGTTAGTCTAGCACTGAAATGATCATTGGGTTAAGGTTTCTTCGAGACAGGGCTCCTAGCTACCCAGCCAGTGAGAAAGGAGTAATATTGGTGGTATAGAATTGCTTTGGACTATGGAACCCAGGTGTCGAGTAATGAAAACGGTAGAGTATTAAGATTAGAGCGTCGTCCAACGTAATATAAGTAGCCATTGCATAGGATTTGAATAACATATTTGTTCATTATTCATACATTATTAGTATTTTACTTATCAAAATTATAAATGTTTGTGCATTAAACACGCCTTTAAAATCAATGGTCGTAGACCTAAATGTATATAAACAAATTGTATTTTATTTTTCTAACGTATTTTGTCATGGAGAATTTCTATAAATTAACTTGTACCAAGACATCCGTGTATCTTGTTTAACTCATTGATTTATGAGCCATTGTCGTCAGTCATTTATAATATATTTATAAATATATGGTATAATATATTGTAGTAATATTAATATTAATATATTATATTTATCATTGTTGACGATTTACTGAGAAAAAGGGGGGAATTTTATGTTCCTCCTATGTCTGCATTTCGTCCAAAAATTATCAATTGATTATTAAAAAAATAAACTTTTATTTTAGCTCAAACGTTTTGTCACCACTCTGACACAGTATTATAAGACAAAGAGTTAAAAACTGCTGTACCGTTATGTTATTCAATATACACTTTATTGTAAGTTTAAGCTTTAATGATATAATAATTGTTAACATCGCAACTACGAGAGCTTTGTAAGCTACAGATCGAAGAGGTGGAAGCCACACGTGCTAGCTATAAATTGCACGTTCTCATAATTATCTTAGCCCACTGTGGTCGTTTGCCCTATCCGAAATCCTGGTGGACAACGGAGCGTCAGGTTATTACGATAGCTCGTGCGCAAAGCTAATAGCAATTGCGATACGCGTTGATTAGCTTTATCATTCTTAACACCTTTGTTGGTTAACGATTGCCATGCTAATTAAGATAATTGATCACCAATTTGTAACACAAATGTAGCAATGCGCTTGTGGGAATGCCATAATCATGAAGTCCTCTCACATTAAAGTGAGAGGTATCGAATGTATCTATTAACGTAAATGAAAGTGGTAACTGAAAAGAATTTGGCATTAATTCGAATAGTTTCACACAAAAATTATTAAACGTATACATATCGAAGCATATCAATTGTTTGACTTTTATATTTTTATTATTTTATTATTTTCACTTTATTTTAATAAAAATAATGGAAGACAATAAAAATTTCAATACCTTCTAACATTTTTAATGTTATTTATATTTCGTTTTACCTATCTAATATCGAGCAATAATTCATAGTTATTGTAATTACTTTTCACATGTTTAAATAGTAAAAATATTTAAAAATGATTTGAATTAATATAATAAATAAAATCAGTTCATTGTAATATACTGTGCTGATTATTGTAACACGTAATAATGTTTGATTACAATTCGTATTATATATTTAATTACTTGTCCTAAGCTTCCTGTATAATTTAACCGTAGCGAAACGTCTTTTGTTTATCATTTTCGAACCCGTATTGGTTAGCTGTTGGTAGTCCGGATGTGGTCTCTTGTCAACAACGCTTCAAATTCAAGAATAGCTCGTAATTGCGATGGTGCTATTCGAAAAACAAACGTTGAGGCTAATGAGACCCAATTTACTTTTCAAAGCCTCTCGAAACCACGAAGTGGGTTCTTCTGTAATCCACACGGTTCGAAGAGCTTTGCAATCCTGACTACGTCGCTAATTGTAAAAAAAAGGTTTAGTCGACTAACTCATAGTAGCGTTCAGCACTAAAATGCAACTTCGGCAGCGCTCATAAAAACAAACAGTCGAACAATGGTCAATGTTTCCGTAAGAAACTGCATTCTCATTGTTAACTTCTATAATATATTTTACATTTTCACTTTTCATAAGATATGGTACGTAAACCTTAAAAATGAAATCTAAACATATTAACACTAGGTTTACGGAACGCATCAAATTTACGCATATTGGATTTTAGAAATACTATTTTGTAAATGTTTACGCCGAGTTTGATTGATGCGATCACACTGACATGTACCCCAATTACCTACTATCAAATCTCCAGTTTTCACAATCTAAATAAACGAGCATCAATTCTTTTAGGAATAATAGAATGAAGTGTACAATAAATGCCCGTAAACCTAGTGTTAAATACGAAATATAAAACAAGCATGAGTTTGTTATTAAAATTTAATATGTTGAATATACTAAATAAAACAAATATTTGAGAAAAACGTGACAGCTCTAGTGTATTAATAGAATTTTAAACGTTCAAAAAATTAAGGTGACTTAGTTATTTAAAAACTTCTAAAATTTGATATGAATTTCGAAATTTATCTGGGATGCAATGCATTTTAAATAATATTAAGAAAATCACACACTGTAATAGAAACTTATTTCTTTTCCGAAGGTTTTGAGAGTATCAATTCTCTACTACAATAATATGTTACTTCAACCTTTCGATAGATGTAAATGTAATTGTGCTCACATTGATCTGCAACCATTGTCTGGCCCATTCATCGCAGAACTGATGATTGGTAACAGGAGTCATTGCTGGAACATTGGCAAATACGTCTTATTTCCTTTGTCATGTTATCATCGATGAGGGATTCTGATAACCCTGAGGGGAATCCAGTTTTTGATTCTTCCTCGTTGTTCCGGCACGGTTTATTTGGTTGAGACACAGCTATCGGTGCGTAAAGATTTATGGCATGACCAATTATGATCGCTCATGTCTAAACACAATAATAAGTAAATTTTGGAAGCATTTTATTGCTAGCTGCAATTTTTACATCCGATGTCATAAGTGACCAGCTGTCGAAGCTAACATATCATAAAGAAACGGCAGCACAACCACTTAAACCCCGAGCGCACAGCCACTGGTACCCTTGCAGGTCAGAAGGGACGACGTACCCCCTACCTCCACTACAAGTAATGTGGGCGTAGGTTAAAAAAGTGTAATTAGCGACACCCCGATCGTTTAGCCTTCTGATTTGTTACTAAGGACACCACCCTATATCAGTATTTTTATATTATATTGTATATATAGAGAGACAGTACAATCACGCTGTACTCACTGGACAACACACACACTTCAACTTTGTATGCACATACACACTCCTTTCACTCATTATTCAACAAATGCAGTCCACTTTCGAATGAGAAAAGGAAAAGCCTTTTTTCATCATCACAACTATTTCACACAAGGTTAATTCGGCGTATGAAAGTATTACGCCACGTCCACTAATATTGCCTGGACAGTGTGCACGAACACTCATCGTACATAGAGTTTAAGTCAGTAACAAATTCATTGTCGCGATGTGAAGACAATTTTACGTGATTATTACTTAACTTTCACTTCTAATGTACGCATACATACTTACATAATATTTAATCTATTCGAGAAACTTATAATATATAGTTATTCCCATATTATATATGGAATAACTACAATAAAAATAAAGCTTTTTCAACCTGTTAACTGTGGAATATAATTTCAGAAATCTCTGATAATGCTCACAATGAAATCAAATAATGAAGTGTATACTCGTCTAACTCGGGCCGAATGCACCTATAATATATTCTAGCGAAAAGCCAAAGAAAATGAAGAACAATTACACGTTTATCTGAAAAAATGAAGAATTTATTGTTGAAAGAATTAGTATCATTTTGATTGTATGTATATTCATACGTATTCAATTTTAGACTCTCAAAATTAGATTAGTAAGACATGCATTTGCACAAAAATTCACAATCTACTAGTTCTATCACGAAATTCCATTCCGCGGGGTACACTTGAAACACACCGAACGATCTCCATCAACATACAAAAATACAAAAAATACTTGCTGCAGTCGTGTGCAATTGAATACTTCTCGCGTGGAATGCATTGCGATATTGTCTCGTGTTGCGGCAGAAAAATAGACGAAAATTTTATTCGATATCACGTCCACGGGAAACAGTGGGCCACCACCGAACGCGTGTTTGCGAGGACGCGTCGTCCGCGTATCTTTCCGGCCTCGCATTTTCTCTGTTCCATTATCCGTGGACGTGGAGCTGTAATATATCCGATTTGGTTAAAGCATCTCATAGCCGACGCAGCCGAGCCAAAGCTATAGTCGTGGTCTATTGTGCTACCCGGTACCGCAACATTGGTGTTAAATTGCAATTATTAATCGCGGTAAGTAAACTATACGAGACCGCCACTTCCGTTGTTACCCTTAGCCCTATCCCTCCTCTCCTTTCCCCTTGGCAACCAGGAATCTCGCGGTAACGACACCTCGTAATTTCGTAATCGCTGTCCTCGCATTTTCCACCGACACCGCTGGTACTTATTTCGTTTCTGTACTCGGCGATTCAGAAATTAGTTTTATTTTTTGTTTGATCATTTAGATTTCATCAATTTAGGAATTTATGGAGGATGATATAACTGGCTCGGAATAATAATAATAGTTTGCTACTATTTGTTGAGAAAAGAGCTTCTGTGAAATGTTCATGTTTCTCTCTTATAAAATTTCTAGTTTCGTCGTAATTATTGTTTAGTTAAATAAGTGTGTATTACTATACTTTATCGAAGCATTTTATATTTTCTTAGGTAGAATATTGTAGTTTCCTTTATACTTCCGATATCATTTAAGTATATCCTTAAGTTTTTCACATTTTTTCCTTGCATTTTTAAAAGTTCTCGATTCTTCTGAATTCTCTAAATTCTTCTGAGTTTTACATAATTTTATACAACAAATGGTGGAGTAAATATAGTATATTATATAGTACTGTATTTATCCTGCAGATAGTTTTGTTAAATTTGTGGTATAATATGATCGTACGCTTTTGTTCGCTATACGAGTACAGAGGTGTGTCATCCCATATCCTTAATCTTGTGGTTATCACTTGCTCCCATCTAGGTAGGTTAAGTGGTAGGATTTTTGAGATAATACTGTCTTTTTCATCGTGGAACCTCATTTTGTTTTTTACTTTAAGCTATTCGATTTTATTTTTTTTCATCTTTTATCCAAATACTCCTAGATATATACATTTAGTTAAAACCTTCATGCTCCTCAACTTTAAAATATTCTTCCTCAATTTATTAAAAAACTGATCTAATATATTTTACTAAATTAATTTGATTTAGATTATATGCATCAAATGCTTAAACATTTTCTCATTCCCTACACTTTCCGAACTTTTTCATTGGAAACTACACTCTACGTATGGAGATTTCACTTCCGTTCTTGTGTGGATACAGATTTTATGAAAATTTCTTATCCGTTCTAGGCAGATTGATGGAGCCCCTAAAAAATATTCTATTTCCATAAATGCCTCTTAGAGGGGGTTACCGAACGAGTTACTCCATCTTATGCAGTATTATAGTGTAATAAAAGCTTAAACGGCTCTCAATGAATAAAGATTGTTCCATTGCGCAGAGTACAAAATTTCGACGATGCATTTCGTCTTGGTGAATAGCCGTCTTTTATTACTGAACGAAGTTTGATAAAATCTCGGAACGTTGGCCAGGTTAACTTGAATTTATTTAAGCAGAACCACTTGGTACTCGGCCGGGTATTCATAGCAAGTGACGAAGTTTTTTTTTGCCAGCTTTCCGGATTTCAGCGATCACTTAAATTCCACGTTGGATTTCATAAAGTGTACTTAAACTTCAATGACCGCTCGACTAAAATTTAATTAAAAATCGCTTCATTAAACAGAATAGACCACCGTCTTTTAGAAAATTTTAAATGGGATTATCGAATTTCATTCAAATTCCTCGTTTATTCAAAGGTAATTATTTAAAATCCTGATTTCTACTGCAATTAAAATTTTTCTAGATTACCTCGAATGATTAAAAAATTGTGTAGACATTTATTTTCTCAGTTGATGCGCTCTCAAATCAGAAATAATCAAGTCCCTGTAGTTTCTACGAGGAGTTTATCATATTATATTTATATACTTTATTCATAAAATTTATTCAATATACTGAGCTACAAGTTTCGTTTAAACTATTATGACTTGTCCAATATTTCAAGTGTGTAGGTTAAATGTATTTTATACTATCTTCAAAGTACTATATGAAATGATAGAAAATATTATAGACAAATCTGTACTTGTGTATGAACTACATTTGACCGATTACACTGTCGCCGTTTTCATTTCTCGCGATTGTATTAAAATTTCAGGAAGCATTCGCGATGAAATGAACGTGAAAAATAAAGGCACAGTGAACGGAGTAAAAGCATTCGCATACGACACTCGTGCATTACTTTTTTTCCCTGTCGCAGAGTTTACTGCTGGCGGTTTCATATTTCTTTCGCCGTGGATTTTCATTTAGCAAAACGGATTCCCGCAAACAGAAAGTACACATCAAGCACGCGCGACGGTGTACTGTTTCAAAACTTGTAAGCGTTATTTGCGAAAGACAAGAACTTAATTTCCTGGAAACACGGACGCGATATTTTCAAGGGGTAGCACGTATCTTTCACATATTTTAATGGATTCGTTTCCTTACTGTGTACGATATCAAATTTCCTGTTCGACGCGATCCTCCGCGAATTTTTCTTCGAATACTTTTGCATTTTAAAGCGACAACTTTGTCAGCGGACGGCAAAAACTGTGCTGTCTAGGAACGTCGGAGAAAAATTCAATGCCTTTTGAAACGTGCAACGTTTTCGAACCTCCATAGCTTGACGCGAATAACGTACTAGCTGAGTTTCGTATTTCCAGTGAAAACAAACTGAGATCAGTCAGTTAGACTTTTTCTTAGAATTTTTTTCGTCGTTACATTTTAAATGTTTATTTGCAGAACAGTGTATGGAATAATAATTGAAATAATTATGATAGAATAATAAATAGAATAATAGCAATTGATTGTATACAGAATTGTCTAAAGTAATCGATATGAAATACACACATACTGTTAAAAATTATCCCCTCAATCTATAATTTCTTCTTCACCTATGATTAATACAAGTACTTTGTCGTTAATAATTTATTCAAAAAAAGAGAGAAAAAATTCAAAACATTTCTATGTTTATGTTTACTCTAAAGTACAGTAATTGATAACAGAAGAATACTGCTTAATTTTAATTCAAAGGAATTGAATAATATTTATGCTTGTTAACTTCTGAGTGAAAATTTCACGAGTTCAACACATTATAAGGCAAGGAGTCAAATAGAGAACAATTTCTACGAATATCATACTTATTACACACCGCTTTTATACATCATTATGTAATTTTCCATTTTCCTTTTCATTCTCTGCAGAATACAAGAATATATATTTGCCAGGTTTCTCTTCAACAATTTCCTATATAAGTGGAGTAATAAATTATATTACACTCTCTCTAATTAATTATTCTTTTTAGTCTCTGTTAACCAATGTATATCACATTATTCACGTTTTCATATAATAATACGAATACTGAACGAATTACCGTCTTGATTAACCTTGTTTTATTAATACTGAGAAAGTTACACTCGATTTGTGGTTTTATTGAACGCAACACTTCGTCCAGCTAGAAATATTCGTTTGTCAGTGTTATTCGAGACACGTTGCACAACGCGTCAATGGAAGGCCTTGATTTGGTGTCTACGTGCTTATCCGCGTGAAATGCGATTGCATACACGATACGAGGTATCGATACCCCGGCCCCGTATACCGCAACCAAACATACACTGCTGGAAATAAATCGGCCACTGTCAGAATGTAGAATGAGGGATCTTATCGCGCGAACAACACTGGATCAGCTGCAAACCATATGACTTTCCATGCGGTATTAAAGATTCGTTTACAGATTTCAATTTTAATTAACGACTGAGAATATGAGCAGAACCGAAGCGAACAGAACAATCTTCGTCTACTCCAGCGATTCTTTTTAACCCTTCAGACCTCAAATAAAATCTTATTTATTTTCACAATATACGTTAACTTATCAGTTTTAACGAAAATAAATGTTTTTATAAGAAATTCTTATAATAATAAACATAATATTGCAAGCAGGATTACTATACCGATTTTATGCTGGTGGTTTCGCGACTAATTCTTTGATTCGCATTTTACTAATATTGAAATATGTGGTTTCGAGGCGATTTCACCGTGAATTAAAAGGTTAAAGAGTGGATCGTATGCATAAAAAAAGTATAAGTTTTTTCTGTAGATTTTGCAAATAAACACTCTATATGTATATAGTATACATGTAAAGAGTGAAGTGTTTACTAGAAACAGTATTTACTGAATTTTCCGGTGAATACTTAAAATTAGTATATATGATATTAATTTTAATTTTTTGTAGTATTTACTTCTTAATTTCCAGCATTCGCTTTTATTTGTACTTAATACTTATAAGCATTCTCATTTACTTTCTCCCGATGCAGTATTTTTAACTATATTCGTAATGTATGAGTTTCCATAAAATAAGAAACTTAGCGAAACTCATTGAAGTTCTTTCCTTTAACTTCCAATCTGATAGGATATTGTACAGGAGAAATAAATCTCTTCGCTACTCTACTTTTCCTGAATCGAACTACAAGGGTCTAAATTTGCATAAACGTTTACGAAGTATTTGTATACAATATTTACTTCCATGTTTTCCTATTTGATTCTGTTCATAGATAAAGAATCAAATAACCAATAATACATTACTTCACTTTGAGTTAATCGTTATTATTCATTTACAAGTGTCAATTATATAAAAAATTCCATCACCTAAGTGTTTCCTCATTCACTACCGAAATAAACATTAATGTTCACTTAAAAATTGATCAAATATATTTGATCACCAAATTATATTCCCGTCATGAAACTTAAAACTTATAAAACTTTTAAATATTCAAAAATATTTCTTGATTAACATTTAACAGCAAGTAATAAAAAATGCGCGTGAATATTATCATTACTACATTTATAGCGAAGTACGCAGTCGTTACTTTCCTTTATTAACTGCTATTAAAACAAAATTCTGGAGTCGATCTTTAACACTTTAAGCGCGACCGTTGAACCTATATATAACAATTATTGTCAATTAATAAAATATTAAAATATTTGTACGAGAATAAATATCCATAATGCTATAATATTTCTTTAGAGCGCGGTAGACTATTTAATAGTATCTAAATACTTTAATTAACTTGCATCGTTTCCCGAAAACATTTAAAGACGTCCCTAGTCATTAACGTGCTAATTATGATAGTACCCAAGAGTTAGATTTACTTAATGATAGTAACACGTTACATTTCCCTGTTTCAGTTCCGAGGGCAGTGTTAAGAGAACAATACGAGGGTGACGTCGAGCCAGATGAAATCGACTTGATTCATGAGTTCGAGGAGGGTTTCGATAGGGCAGATTTTAGGGCGGAATTCAGCCCGAGTCCGAACCTCGAAGGGCCGCAACCGCAACCAAGGGATAACGTCTCCCGAAATTTCCCAACGGCCAGCTCATCGCCGCCACGTGCACGAACAAACAACGACGGTGAGTACTATGTATCAGCATCGTTGATTCCTCTTCCTGAACCTGTTCACGGTGAACCGATCTATGGGAGTTGCCACTCACGTTGTCTGCAAATATGTTCCTTTATACGTCCTCGACACAAACCAATTATTCTTCTCGGAATATGTTCTCCGCCAATTCGATTCAGTTTCCTTTCCCTAAGCAATTATAAATTGACTTAGTTCTTTAAATTTAATAAATTAACTTCGTCAGATTTACAACTTTGGTTTGATAGATCTTCCATTGAATATCAGATTTTATTGAATTTGTTAATGTAAAGTGTTTTGAAATTTTATACGAGTTGGTAATTAATTTTTCGAGACATGTTTCTGTCATTAGGATTTATGAGTTTATTTATAAAGGTTATGTAGAAGAATTTAATTATGGATAAATGAAGCTTCAACATTTGTAAGGATGAACCTGTAAAATTTAAGAAAAAAGTATACTTCATCTTTTCAAATTGTTTTTTCCAATTCAAAGGAAGAATATACTGAAACATTGAGACATTGCATTAATGATAAGAAAATATTGTAAAATTATAAGAAAATTTATGGGATCAATATTTAATTAAAGTTTTTTTAATTGTTAATTAAATTGTTGACTTGTTTCTTAATATATAAGGATTTTATATTAATTTTGTGAACATTTTACATAATAAAGACGTTAAGTAATTGATTTAATTCATTTGTAATAAATTTACCTTCTGTTGTTGCTTCCAAATTTGATAATGCAATTACGGTTAAACATTGTTATTTATTTGATATTGAACTCTATCAACAGGCACTGTCATTATGCAAAATCAAATATTATTATTACAATATATTGTGATATCGTGCCCGAATTATCACTCTATTAAAGCAAATTGTACAATGTAGTTTACAAATGTTTCATTGACTTCAATAAAGGTTTTCAGTATCGTGTGTAGTACACGCATGTTCATGTATGACACGTTTGTATAATATATGAATTAATTATATTACATTACGAATCACACGTCGCGAATGGGACATACGTCGCTTTAAAATGGAATTGCATTATGCAGTATGAATTTCAACATAATCGGTTTTGATCGAAATAGTTACTGCAAACAGCTACTAGAAATTAATAATAATTACACTGTAATTGTTTACCTGTAATGCTGTTTGTATGAAGTATTCTACAAAAGCTGAAATCAAAAGAAAAGTTATTGTATTCAAAAAATGATTAACCTACATTTAGTCAAAAAATAAAATAAAATCTTCATTAATTTTTGTTCAAGCTTTCTACCACTTTGTGTTCTCTATATGTTCTTATACCATACATGAATTAAATTTCTGTGTAAAAGCATCTATCTTACTTTTTCTGAGATTTGTATATGTTATAAATGCATAAATATTTGCAATTTAATGATAAACATTCTTAAAAAATTTTACATATATTTTATCTTACTAAGAAAATATTAAATATGTAAAAGTAATAATATGATAACTTGACATTTCTATTTGAAATTATGAACAAATAGATATCTAAATAACTGAGAAACAATAATAAGTGCTTTTAAGAAATTTTATATTTTCCTTTTTCTAGCAAGAAAATGTTATCTATGTAAAAATAATAATACAACAACTTGTCATTTTTATTAGACACGATCAACAAATAGATACCTAAATAAGCACAAAATAATAATTAATATTCTTAAGAAATATTATACTTTTCTTGTTCTACTAAGAAAATATTAATTATATAACAGTAATAATGTAATAGCTCGACAGTAACACGAATAAACACAAAACCGAAAAGTCCAATCATATGTCAGCTTCTCCGCGTTATTGTAACGCGACGCAAGTGGCAGCTCCCACCTTCGAAATCTCGACTGTTTCCGGTCAAGGTTCCCGAGTCCTGCATGCTCGCTTTGCTGTGCTTCTCCTGCTTTGCTCGAGTTCAATCTGCACTGACACATGATGCCCGTATATAAACGTGTTCGGCATTAGGAGGTCAGAATCGTTAGCAGTTTCTCCATACCTGCATCTCTCAATGCCTGGACGTAATTAAGGTTAATGTAAATTCAATATCATCCGTGGTTACTGATTTCAACAATATGTTTCATATACAGGGTGACCTGTGACTGGTCGAAAAATCGAAAAAAAGTATGATTCTGCGTAAAAAAAAAACGTAGAAAACATACAATGACACTTTTGCATTTGTGACTTCAATTTCCAGAAAATCAGGATTCAAATTTATAAACGTCACGTGTAGGAGTGTGCACTTGACAGAATGTTACGATATTTTACATGAAAAAGTAATCATAAAATATAGGAGAATATTTTTTCATTTATAATTTTATTTTAGAGAAAATCCGGTTAAAAAATTTCTGGCGTATACCTTATTTGGCCGATATCCAATGTATTCGTATTTGATTTTTGTGAAAACCATGCCTCGAATAAAAAATAATTTTATATGAAACTTTTTTACTTACTTCATCTGGTAGAATACCCCCCTTGGTAGTGTAACCTACATACATATAGTAGTATACATACTGTCATGAATCAGCCAAGTGCACGTGCGCCCGGCAAATATTCATACTCGATTTTCTCAAAAATAGGCTGCCGAATGAAAAAGTTTTCATTTTCCACTTATTTAACGTGTAGAATATCTTCCGGCTGGAATATATAGTCCACCGAGTGCGAATAAGCTCTGCAAATTTTTAATCTCGATTTTCTTGAAAAGGAAGCCATTAACGAAGAAAATTAAATTTCACATATTTGTTTATTTTTTATGTAGAATCACATCGTGTACGGTTTAACTACCAGTAACCTAATACAAGGTGTACGGAGTGTTCCAAATGTTTCTAGTTAAACTTTTTTATTCATTCTGTTGGTGAAAATAAGAAAAAAATGTTATATAAACCTATTAGATGGTTATTAAACAGTTATAACAAAATATTACAATAAAATGAACGGTAACGAATGTGTAATCGTATGGTACAAAGTATGAGTAGGTGAGTAATATTTATGTCTAGTCTGATTATATTGAAATAAAATTGTATATAGTTATAGGAGCACTATAATATTTTCTAAATACGACTTCTTTGACAACATGACAATTGGCAACACATGGATCAGTATTCTGAATGATATCAACATTTTTTATTAAAGAAATAGCTACAACAACATTGTTATTGAGAAAGAGGAGGAAGATAATAGAATAAAGAGTGAATGATGACCAGTATGTAAATAGCATGCGATCGTTGCACGATCGGTAACAGATTTAAGTCGATGCTGAGCTTTTATCAATAACTGAACGTATTCCTATCAGAATACATATAAATAACGCAAATATGTCGATGATGGTGTGATTTTGCCCTGCGGTTGTGCTGTTAAATAGACAGAAACTTTAACCCTTGCTCTGTAATACCATATGACACTCGTGATGAAAATTTTAATCGAAATCATGTTCTCAACCGTTAACTTTTAGAGCAAACGTAGACATAGAATAAGTGTCAAATATCTCTTTTTCTAATAAATTATTAATTAAAAAACAGTTCTATATAAAGCCCAGCGAAAAATCATGGAACAAAGGGTTAAACCTACGTTTCTCCGAAAAGAAAGCTGTGGAAAAAGTCGAATTCCACATTTCTAACTTACTTTTTCACGAAGAATTGTATTGCGTCTGGTTTGTCCACTGGCAGTAAGACGTCCAGTATATTCATATGCAATTCTCACGGGTAATCAGTAGTACTATACAGTCACCTTCTAGTCTCAGCCAACAACGCCGCGGCGGTTTACCTGATGCTAATAGGAAATCGATACGTAGCACGGATTTGTAAACCGAGGTGCGCGTCGTGTTGCGGCCACAGAAAATAGGAGCGTAGATTCAGCCGGCGTGGCCACGATGCGTTGTTACTCAACGTGTGCTACAGTTTCTAGAATCCGGTCAACGATCGGAAACGATGAACCGGCCACGATGTTCCAATAATTTCCACCATTGTTTGTCCTCCGGGATGGAATCGGATATCCGGGCACAAAGGAACGTACCGGGGCTCTCTGTTGAAAAAATATGGATCGAACGAACAGAACAAATATACGAGTTCCATGGGCTGGCCGTCCTGTCTCTCTGCAAAATTGATTCCTCTTGTACATCGTTGGCCCACTCTCTCTCTCTCTCTCTCTCTCTGTCTCCCCCTCTCCCTTTGCCCTTTCCCCTCTGTGTTTGTGTGTGTGTGTGTGTGTCTCACTTTCTTTCGGAAGCTCGATTTAATGATTTCTCTTTTATGAATTTCCGATGTTCCCTGCTTCCGAGAAATGTATATCGCGACGATTTTAATTGCTTACTTTATCGAAGAGAATTCGAAAGTTATGAAATCTATGTCTCATTGCCAACGTTCTATTGTACATTCTTATGCGATGCGTTTATAGACGCAGACTTACTTACTTGTCCCTTAGAAATAGAATATTAAAATTACCTTTATTTGAGTGATGGAATTATAGTATTTATTCAGTTTTACTGTGAAGAAATCATTTTAACTAGACAAAGAAATTTATGAATGAGTGTTTTACTCTGGTAATTATTATTTAGTATTTTGAAATTTGTTTGTAATTATATAGACATTAAAAGAATTTTCCTTTAATTCTCAATTTATAAAAACAATTTTATTAACATTGGATTTATGTGATAATTAGATAAGTTTCTCACATTCACCATTCGAGTGTGTTAGTTGGAATTAACACTAAAACTACCGAGCTTTTTATGTGATTAATATGTAATCCTTATAAAAATTATAACAATCGATTTTTCCTTTATATATTCATTATAGTATTCAAGTGAAGATGTTTATTTTTTAAGTCATTTTGAATATTTAACGCTTTTAAGATATCGATAATTGAGAAATAAGGAAACTGAAACCCCTAATTTTAAGGGTTCAGTAGTTCTAACGTTAAATGGGTCTTTTTTAATAATTTAATAAATAAAACGAATTCCTCAAACATACATAATGACTACAGGGTACACAATAATTTTCTTAGTATGTCATTTTCATTAGATAGTTGCGAAATTAAAAAACTGAAACCAATTATTTTGACAGGTACAATAATTCTAGTGTTAAAAGGGTTCTCTTTTTTGCAAATAATATAATGAATAAGAATTCTTGAAACATACATAATAATTACAGTGTACAAAATGATTTTCTTAGGATGTCGTTTTCATTAGACGGGTCTGGTACACTTTTTTTCTGGCGCAGATATTCAATTCCCTGCAGGGATCTGCAATCTGGTGCCATTGAAACTCGGCAGATGCTAGGGGGCTACGTATTTGGCAGACGTTGATCTCTATTGTCCGTGATGGTGTAGCGTCTACTACTTCAGAAACATGGAGCGTGTCATTGGTGCGCCGGTATTGCTAATAGTACTGGTGGACGGCGGGAGACTTCAAGCAGAAATAGAGTCTGCGCCAGGTCTGACCAATACAATACGTTACTACTGGCAGTCCGACGAGTGCCAGAAAATTCAAGTAGAAACGATAGATCGCGCTGGTACCACCGTAATATTAATCATTCAAACGAAATGTGAAATATCCTGAGCGTAGTCACGAAACATTTTAATTACCCTATTCTGAGTAATTTCCCTGTCGCTGGGTGAAAATTATTTACCAGAGCGACTATATCATCCGGTAGAACCGTTAATTATCTTGAGATTGACTCTTGCAAGAAAATTCGGTCAACAATTCTCTCTTGTGGATTAAATCAATCTTATGTTGAGATACTGTATGATTAAATATTTTAAATGCATATGTATATTTTCGTGGAGAAATCCAGTGAATTATAAGTAATTGTATGTGAGAATTATTTTCTACCATATCAGTTGACGTAGCCTTAAACAATAACAAGAAATAACATTTGTTTTGGAAATATTTTATTATGATTGTAAGCGCACCGAAACAAAAGGAAATTGAAAGTAAACTAGAAAAAAATTACTTTCTGAAACAAACGAAACACGATGATTCAACGCCACATTTCTCACAAAAAACACGAGTCTTATACATAATATGCAACACAAAAATACGCGCGTGCGATGATTCGAAATACTTTCACAAACACCATTTAGAAAAAAGAAGAAAAAATCGTTCGAAAATTCCCAAGAAAATATTGTAGTATCCAGAATTTTTCTATATTTTCGCGTAGTTTAAAATATTTTTAAGAAACATGAATGCAAGGACGAGTGTGAGCAAAGAGACAGGGAAAGGGCAATAAAAGGGAAAAATTGTCACAGTCGAAGGAAAGTGGCCTGCGTAATGTTGCAGGCCCAAGGCTGTCAGTTTAGCTTCGAAGGGGTGTGTTCGAAAATTCGTTCAGAGTACGAGTGAGAAGAATGCTTGTGAGGGAGAGAATGATATTTGAATACGAATGCCGAAAAGAGTTTTTGTTGGGAAGTTGTGCGTTGGCCTTCGTAGCAATTTGTTTGTTGCATGTTGTATTTAGTCGTTATCCAGTTTAATTTATATACATTTTCACCCTTTAGTCTTACCTCATTTGCTACCAGCAATTTTTTAAATAACAATCTCCACGGTTACAATACTTCATTAAATAAAACATATCGTCTTTACAAAATACTAATAATAATCAAGAAAAAAAATCACCGCGACTTCGTCCATATTGTATCATACATTAAAATATTAGATGAAAATACACGTAAACGTAATTTACTCTTCTGCAGAAGAGTTTTTTTTACTCTTGTACAGAATATGAAACAGTAATCATCACAAATATTCGTCATTGGTAGCGAACGTGTTAACACATTGTTAACCGTCCATTTTACACTGAAGCTATTCTATGTCACCAGTTATTATTCTGTAATTAAATATGAAAGAGAAATAATCTAAATAAACTCCAATACACTTTATTTATACATAATGAATTGAAATGAAACTTTGGTCGTATCTTTTATATAGCTTTGAATATTTTGCTTTTACAATATTCTATACTGCCCTTCGTTTAAAAAATTGAAATAGCTAATGCAAGTGCAAACACGAGTTAACTCGTGACCAGTCAACAACGTGTTAACACATTGATTGCCACTGTATTTTCTGCAGTATTATTTATTCTTTCGTAGCAAAGATAAATTATATCACACCTGGTTATTAATGATTTCGTATTGCAGTTCATTCGTTACACTATTGTCCAATTGCTTACGTCACTAAATATTTTTGTCCAATAGAAATTTTCTTATTGTAACTGTTTTCAAGCAATTTGGCAGCTCCGCTCATTAGTAACCACCGTGGCAGTTAACGTGTTACTAGCCATTAATATTTATTTAGTATCTATATCCCTCGATTATTTCCATCCTCCGCTACAACATAATACCATTCGCGGATCGTGCTCCGTGTTTGGAAATAAGCACCGTGTCTCGGAATTGATTTAGACAGTCGCGAGGCCGAAACGCCGCGTCGGTCCATATTCTCGCAATTAAGACCAGATACATTAACCTCCTCTCCCGCGTGCGCCCGTTTCATCGTATTGAAAAGAAACGCGCGGCGAAGTAGACTCGAACGCCGAGCGGACCCTTCAAAGTGAACAATACAGGCTGCGATACGTAGCAGCCTCCTCTCTAAATGATTTCCTTCTCCGACTGTTTTCTGGCCTATGCGAAAACTTCCAAGCGAAACATTCATCTTGAACGATGCGCCGGCGAAACGCGGCCGGATGCGCGTTCATAACTCTATAGCGCCGCGGTAATGGCCACGATGAAGTAACACGTCAGCTGAGTAAACTCGCTGCTTCTTTTATCTTTTTCTTCGCTTCTTCGTACCGTGTTTGCCACTACGAAGCTTTCCACCATCATCTCTTTCGCTCTTTCGCACACGTTCGCTTTTTTTCCTTCTGTTTGTTTGTTGCTCTGCTCGCACCACCTCACGTACAACCGGGAAAACTTATTTTCCTGCGGTTTGATGCGCTTAAGACTCGCCCCAGGGGGCGGCCATATTTTCGGATGGCCGAAACTTCTCGCCTGTCTGTTTAATTAGGGCGTTAGCTCTGTGTATCGGACGATTTTTGTTTGCACCTGTTGGGATAGGGTATTTGTGTTGATGTTTGAGATGTTTATAATTAGTGTTCGGATTGGAGAAGTTTTTGAGGGAAACAGTATTCGTGATAATATTCGCGATGGTTGTAGGGAATAATATTTAAATGACATAATAATTATTCGTAACATTTATGGAATATATGTGCAATCGTGTATCGGGATTGTTAATGTTAAGCACATTTTGAAATTTGAGTATGTAGAGGAATGTGGAGTTACATTATTGAAGTTTTTTATTTAATTTTATTCTTCCATGGAAGAATGTAAAGTATGAAATAATTTTCTAGATATCTCTCGCTTCGTAGGCTTGTTTGAAGTTTTTTTCTTATTATATATGTTATTTTTTTTATCTTCTCCTTATTTCGTCAAGAAGTCATATTTTATTATCAGTTTCTTTAAAGTGAGGTTAGGTACCATGGGATTTACTTATTTGAAATTATTTTACTCTGATCTGAGTTTTTACATTGAGTAATTGTTTTTCTTTAATAAGATCTGAAGAAGAGAAGAGAAGTTACTTGAAAGAAAGAAATTCAAATGAATTTGAAACATTAATTTTAAATGCATACGGATTAATGTTTATAGTTTTATGATTTTTCTACGAATGTACGTATCAGTTTGAAATATTATTAAAACATGGAGTTAATTCATATTTTTCATATTAAAGAAAACAAGTTTTGCTTTTATTATTTTCTCTTCTTCTCTTCTTCTAAAATTTGGATATCAAATAACGACTAATGTACAAACAATCCCATGTTAACATGTCTGTTCGTACAGTACGAAGAAAATTGGAAAAAGCTCCGATGCAATACAGTACGTTTTAGTGAAAGCAGTACAAACTTCAAGAGGAAACTCCACGAAAATCCCAGAGAAAACCCCTACATTACAAAATTTATAATGATCTCTCAAGAAAAAGTAAACAAGTAAGAATGCGGGACTCCCGACAAAAAAGCGTAGCTTGGAAATAAAGACGCTGCAGAGAGAAGTACAAGATGAACTTTTTGCAGCAAGGAACACTCTCATCTAACAGTGCTGAGCAGCGATAAAAAGGGGAAAAAAACAATTAGCATGAAAACGTTGAACATCAAAGTAGCCTGAAAAACAAAAACAGTAAACTTCCATTACCTGTTAAAATCCACCTTCGTTCCTCGTATTACTCCTATGTGTGTTTGATTTTACGTAAATAACAGCAATTTCAACAAACATAAATACCACACCACAATACGTTATTTCTACCGTAAAAACACAAATCAGAAAAACCTATTCAACGAAACAAAGTAAAAAACTAACCCAGAAACTATTCGGAATATTCAAGGTCCCCGGAAAATCGGGAAATCGGTCAAGAAATATTAATTTCACGCGCACACACTACAACGAAGCCCTGTCCGGCACGATTCCCAAACAGCTCTTCAAATTAATTGTCACGTAAATTTGCCTAACTCGCTTCAAATGCCTTCGTGGGGCTGATAATATTCATTTATTCCGGGCTTCGTCGTATTTCGCTTCAAATATTGACTGCCGCGACTCGCGTAATTAATTCAGCGACAATCACGCGTCGACGTGGTGCCCGGGTGACGATCCCCGTGGGTGTGATAACGAGTAAATACGCGGGCAGAGACGCTGACAGATAAAACGTTCCGGCCGCGTAACTCCGTGCGGTAATCAAACGGCGAGTTACCAAAGGGAAACCTCGTTGTTCGCAACTCTGAAAGCGATTTCCCGAGCTAATTTCCCGTCTGCTGATTCCTTTAAACGCCCGGCGCACCACGGCTACGGGCTCGCGCGTCCTGCACCGACTGAAAAATGAAGGCGGCGGGGGGAATCGGAGGCGGTGTAGGAGGAGAAGGGGATGGGGGACACGTGGATTAAGAACGGAAAGGAAAGAACTTCTCCGGAATTCCACGGAACTTGGAATCGAGGGAGAACTTTATTAATGAATTAAATAGCGGACGCGGATCGAATGAATCTGTTAATTACTACTGGGCTCCGTTTCAACAACGGAACGATTTTCGACATGATACTTTTAATATCCGTTCCCCTGCCGTCTGAGCTCGACGTTTATTGGATTTTCAATCTTATCTCATTGAGAATTCCCCTTACAACGATTATTTCAGTTTTTACCTTTGATTGAAGGGGTTGGGCGTCTTAACTTGTGCCAATGTGGATAATGAAATGGAGATTTCTTTGAACGTTTAACATTTCTGCGTTGTCGATTGAATTTTATTCATGATTCATGATATTTGAAAGAAAATTATGTTGAATCATTTATTATACGGCTTTATGTTGTTATAAATTATCGTGCTTTTTTTATTTGAGTATAATGTTTGGCATTGGTGACGTAAGCGAAAGTGAAATGTTGTTATTTGTTATTTACGTATTGTATTTTCTGTTTATAATCTTATTTATTCGCTTCAAGTACTTATGCACATAGTATAAGAGATTAATTAAGAAAATAACTGAACTGTGCCTTATTATATTGTAATTAAACACTTGCAATATGGTTTTGGAGAATTGCTAGGAGTCGATAATGTAAAAGATACGATAGCCTGCGATTATTCAACTGACAAAGATTTGCAACTGCAATCAACTGTGAAATCAAGTTGAAAAGAAATGAGAGAAAAATGATTCCTTTAACCGAGAGTTCTTTCCCTTTTATTGCGTTCAGCCACTTCTCCGTAACTTGCTCAATTTCCTTTGAATACTTCAATGTGAAGAAGAACCTGCGGAATATGATATTACACAACATCATGCTCCGAACACTTTGCATAACCAGGGAACTGTTTATTGGGTTCTTGTCGATGCTCCCTTTGTGGATGTCTTAAACTAGTGAGTGCTTGACACGTTAATAAATTATGTACGTTTTCTCTTCCTTGAAGGAAATGTTTATTAGACATAGTATTACTTGTTTATAATCTTTTTCTGAATTTCAAGTTATTAAAAAAGTCAAAGGTTTTGGACGATTTCTGTTTATTCATTTATTTATTTATTAGTTTAAATTGAATTAGTTACATTTTTTACCAGAAGACAGATTGGAACAAAATTATGGTACCGAATAATATGTAGAAAATATAAAATGTGCAAAACTGATTGTCGTTATTATTTTAATTATTATAGTAACAATTTCTTTTATATTGTTGTACCTATAGTAACTGTTTTTAGATTTTTACAAGGTTGTTTTTCAGAATTTATTAATGTTCTGTCGTGAATAAATATGAAAATATGTCAGAATCAGCAGAATTTTAATTCTTTTATTTAGAATATATTGAGTTTCGTAATTCTGTTTAGTAGTTATTGTTTTAAAATAAAGTTTGTATATTCATAAACTTTTAAATTTTATTAACAAATAAAATAACAGGTAGTAATAACATTGAATAAAAAATTTAATATTAAACGTGCGACTATATCAATTTATTTTTAGAAGCTGCAGCAACTATAAATACGAATGATAACGTCCTAGTGAGTATAAAATGCATATAATTCCCAGTAAATATTAAATGACGTAGAGCTATGTCATTTCCAACCAGCGGCAGTCTTTAAATTAACATAGGACCACGTCAAAGGTAAACATCCACAAAATTTAAAATAACGTTGAAATACGCCAGCGGCTACTAATGTGTTACTATATTACAGTTTTTTAATATTTCATATTAAAACTTTCCAAATAATGTATCACACCAGCAATATTTAAATCTATTTTCTACGAATATGTAGAATTTATAAAATGTGCTCTATTTATATTTAATTACCCCTTACATTGTAATCTATACGATTCATGAAACAGTTTTTCACAACGAAAATATGTTCAAAGTATTTAAGAATGCCCTGTATATTTCTCGTAGGTTCTCCAAAATATTTAAGGGAATTGTTAAATAATATCAAATAATACTTTAAAATTATTTTATAAATCATAGAAAAAAATGTCCTCTTTTGAACAAATAAATATGAATCTATATCAATACTTATCGTTAGATACATCTAGCAGAAGTAATTAAATATGATCATTACAACTAAATATATTAATATTAAACTTCATTATATATTATTTTGATTAGCTATTATTATTTCATTGAAAATTAGTATACATCGTTGAAATACTATATCAACTATTATAATAACATCTTTTCTATAGAAAACAATATTAAAGTACAAATAATCTAAATAATATTAGTCTAAATGATCTAATTACCTAATAATCTAACTATAATATTCCTTAGATTCCCATTATTACTTATTATTGCTACTCTGTAGTTCAGTAACACACAATGAAAGATCTTCGTTTTTGAAAACACTTTTCACGATTTTCATTGAACATTTCCACTCTATAGGTGAAGAACGTTTTCTTTAGCTGCTGTTTCATGTCACGAAAGTAGGGTTCACAACTAAATGCGGAAAGGCGATGTGCGCCGCTAAAAATTGTAATTGCATCCGTAAAGTCTCGCATATGCATGGCCGGCGACATGTTAATTAACTTTAGCGGCAAAATAAAAGGCCCTTCTGGAAAGGACCGGCAGGTAAATGGTTGGGCGAGTGCGGATAAAAAGGGAACCACGAGCGGTACATGAACGTCGAAATCGTAAAAGTTCAATTTAAAGTATCCAACGATCTTCTACCAAGATATATTCCTTTCCAATCAAATAGTAACAACGTTCATAAAATAACAAGATATAGAATATTTATAATACTAAAATACAAACTTCAAATAATATTTTATGTATTTTATATATATTTATATCTACCAAAAATAAAAATACAAATATTATAAATATTAAATATTTTAAATATGAAAATATAAATAGTTATATGTTTAATTAAAGTATCTATATTTTATAAAAACAAAAATATAAATACGAATGCAACAAATAAATTTTCCAATTTTAATTCAATAAAATGTGACACTTAGAGAATAGCTGTTATTTTTTATCAAATAATGAATCGCGAAATAGTAGAAATTAAAAGTTCAAATGATATCATCAATCATGTTTGATTTTCAAATATTAAGATACATAGTTCCTTGTTTTCTTTGGCCTCTAGTGTATTTTTTCAATTAAATAGATGCAATGTGTGTCCGAATTCTAAGTGTTCCTTCATTTCATACAATAAAATATATAAACATTATGAAACGTGTGTTGAAAACATAACTATTAACCTTAATCCGCTCTTTAAGAAAATTACAGCAAAAATTAATCTTAATTTAGGTCGAAAAATACCCTAGGGCCTGATCAAGGTTAAAATTCCGTCACAGATAGATAGAAGAGTATTTTCTCCAAATTGGATTACGAGTAACTTCTAAACGGTCGGAAGCTATTCATACGAGAAGTGGATGGAATTAAGTGGCGGAACTAAGAAAGATGTCCGCGAGTTATTCGATTTGCCAGAAGATAATCAACAGGGACTCCGGCTGTAAACGCTTCAAGTTGCACCGTATCCGAGAGTCACGTAATTATAGGTGCACACACCTAGATCCCTCTCGAGTCCTCCTTGGACGAAAGCTCTCTAAGTTAGGCTAGCTTTCGAAGCGGTGTTCCAGGTTCCGGTTACGTGGCTTTAATGAGTTGGTCGCCCAGGCGTGTATAATGCAACGCGTGAAACTACCGGCCCACTTTTGTCATCGTAATTAAGTTTGACACAATTAAGTAAACACGTTCGTTTCCTGTCCTCGCCGTTAATTAATTTTATATTTTTCTAATTAATTTCTAATGCACCTAATTCTGTTTTTACGCGGCAGATACGTTCAGTGTAAAAACGATTCATTCAAAAAGTGTACAATTGCTATAGAAGAATATACATTGGCTTTATATGTAAGGAATCAACAAAATAATACAATAAACCATGTGAAAATTAATGTTAAAGTTTGAATGATCCTGTTAAGTCAAAACAAATCGTGTGGAACGAAAATGAACTGTTTCTTAATTCGTGTCAGATCAAGATCATGTAAAAGGAGAGAAATAATTTAAATCCAAATGGTGTAAAAGAAATTCGTTTGAAAACAGAATTGGTTACGTCGAAATTCTCGTTGGTAAATCATTCGTACTGACAAAATATGTACAAACGAATGTATGAACTTTCATATATCTTACATTAATTTTAATTATAATAATTAATAATAATTATAATAATTATAATAATTATAATAACATTAATATAATAATTTAAATTTATTTATAATTATGAGATCAGTTCATTTTGCCCCAAATAGATACTATTAGTATGCTATATTCATGCTGTTCATCCGCCGTTAGCATCATTGATGGCCACAAACTTAATCCTCAGTGAGAATTTTTAGAAACTGGTTATTACGTGGACGATGATTTACATCCAGTTTATAACGTTTACATCAATACCAGCTATTAATAATTTCCCACATAGGGCCTCATTAACTTCGCTTCAAAGTGCATTCTCGGATAACTAAACGAACCGCTTGAATGAAAGGTTCACGTCAAAGGGACAGGCTTTTAGTATACCGGTCCGAAATTGGAGCAATCACGGGGAAACAGATTGTAGCAGGTCTCGTCGTCGCATCAGCTGTCTATTCGTGTGTCGACTAGAGCGACTGATTCGCTAATCCGTTGTAACGTTCACGGATTCAACATAATCATAATCCTCCTCTGATCGTGTTTGTTACGGCACCATAGTTCTCGCATTGTTGCGCGACTCGCCTAATATCATTGATATTATATTATCACGGGCCCGATGTTTACAGAGGAACGGATTAACGGATTGCAATTGAGCTAACAACTTGCTACGTCGGTGAAATTTACTTGAATAATATTCTATACCGTACTTGTTAATTAAGGAAAATCGACCGACAAAATGAATTTACAATTTCGTTACAGATTTTCTATTATATAGTTTGATAATAGCTAAAATCAACATTTTATCTAACGGTGATTATTTAGTGTTCTTGTCGCGTATTTTTTAAGGAAGTCCATAATGGCAATAGCAATTATCATTATGAATCAGTAAATCACCTGGTTTAATATAATACAATAATTTTTTTGAAGATCGTTATATAAAACAAAATAATGCAATCCATTAATAGACTTTTGGTAGTGTTAAGACTGCGGATTGAGTTTCGACCAATATTTGGTTTGTTATTAGAACAAATATAAGATTAATGAATAACTAACAGCGATAAAATTCTACAATTTCATTAAAGTAAATTGATCAATCAATAACGAATTGTTTTCGATTAAATTTTAAATAATGGAATTCCTAAGCATGCAGTAATTCTTTTGATGGAGATCTAGTAAATGCTTCTATTATGTATGAACATTTTTCAACTTCATTCTTATTTTTATCCTAGTTTCTAATTCAATTCAAATTTTCTTGCAATCTTTTAAAAAATTTTCATTCTGATTATTAACACCTCTTCTACTCATCATACTTAATATTTATTTAATTCGATTACCTGACTAGTCTACCATATTTCTACATTTCTTCTTCACTAACACGCAGTCAGGAATTCATGTATTACTAATGTATTACTAAATGTGGGATCACCGTAGAAAATAAAACCGATTTCTATTAATCGCATTATCACAAGTCCAGCATTCGCCGAATATTCGCGTAAAATAACATCGATAATTCCCGCCCCCGTATTCGAGATTGGAAACGGGATTTCATTTATCAAAAATTACGAAGTAACAGGCACCGAAAGCAGAAAGTAGCGAGAGTAAAAAGCGGGTCCGGTGTTATTAGTCCACCGAACAAAATTACTTTTCGTGACTCATGTCCCTTACCCGTCGCTTTTAATCCAATCAAACCTCCTCAAAATCCAATTTCCTCCAAGCGCTACCCCTTTAATGCCTCCCACGTCGGGAGTTCCTAAAATTCTCCGTTCGAGCTTGTTAAAATATGAAAGAGGAACGTCCTGCGAGGGAGGATTACCGATGTACCTTTAGCCGTGGCGCGTACGTGCCGCCCCGTGTCCTTCTTTCCTCTTCTTTTTTTCCCCTTTCTGGCCTTTCGTTCGCCGAGAGTACTCCGATCACGTGTAAGCGCAATAAAGCGATCGAGGAGCGTCGCTTCGTCCGATATCGCTCGCATTCCTTCTCTCTGTAGGTCAGGATTGAAATGGGAAAGGGGAACGAGGAGAATTGAGTCGAGGACCAATAATAAAATCGCGGGATGATCGATTCATTTAGTGGTTCGGTCGCAATGTAGAGTAAAGTTCCGATCAACCACATTCGCTTCGACTGTTCATCGGCGACCATCGCGAATCGTAATTTACGGGAACAAAAATATATCGGGTCATCCCATATCGTACCTAATGTATCTAATGTCCTTTTTATATTAATTTTTAATATAAGCAATGATTATCCCATAAGTATCTAATATGGTTTTTTTATATTAATTTCTTATATAAAATGAATAATGAATACTTATGTTTTCTTTAATCGTTCTCACATTTTTCAATCATTTAATACCATTTTTAAAATGGCATCAAACCTACTCGATATATATTTTGACCTTCTGCTAAATATATTAGCTGATTCGATTCATTAATATTAAATTCTACCCAAAACTTTCTGTTATAATTTTTTTCCATACTTTTGTATAATTGATCAATCTTCATTTTCAACTGAAAATTCTATTTTCAACCCCATGAGGATCGATGAATTGGTTTGTACCAATAATAACAGCAGCTAATACAGTGACGAACAACAATGAAGAAATATTAAACAGCATTTAATTCGGTCACCCATTATATTCCAATATTTCCGATAGAATCAAAGAAAGTTTCAAATGTATTCTAAAAATGGATGCCGCTCGAACAGAACAATTTTCCCTCGCGGAACCGCGCTGAATGCGGCAAGAGTTGAGCGTCCGATGAAAGGGGAAGACAAATGCATCCAAGACAATACACGAAAAATGAAAGACAACTGAAGAATTGAAAAATGAAACAGCCGCGCGTATATCGAAAAAGCGTTGGTACTAGATATTCAGATAAACAAGAGGGCAAATGGGTCGGTGCGGACGGGAAAGGAGGCCGTCGGGGCGGTTGTAAAAGCAAACGTTGAAGCGTGCATCAACTTCGGGATGGTATAGCGGTAACGATAAAAGGAGAATAGAAGGTAACGCAACAAAAGGGAGTAACGCACTGGCGGGCCAGTAATAAACGATAGGAACGAAAACGGCGCGGTAACCGGGAAGGCAAACTAATTAAAAGAGAGATAAAAAGGAAGGAGCAACAGGGCCGTGTGTGTAAGTACGTAATGTTCGCAAAAACGACTAGTTAGTCCCCGGCGTAAAACTGTACCGAAAATCGAGAGGAACGCGCGAATAAAATGAGAACGTCCGCGGCGCACTCGGGAAACTACCGCCTAAAACGGGGAGGGAACTGAGAAAAAGCCTGAAACCACCTATATTCTGTAACCAAAAAAGGAGAAGGGCAACAAACGTGGGAGTGCCAGTCAGTGCGTACTCCGAGCGAGGAGAATTCACGCGAATGAAACAAAAGCCAGTAACGCGATAACAACGGCAACTTTCAGAACTCTTACTGTCGCTGAATTCACGATACGTATGTATATATGATACACGGACACTTGCGAAGAATTGTTCGAAGGAACAGGTGTGCGATCTCCGATGGAATATAAACATTTCAATTTTTGTATATCTTCTTAGATGAAATTGCTTTCGTTTATTCTGCGATATTTGATGCACCTTCCACAGTAAAAAGAGGAAATGGCGAATTAACCCTCATCGGACGCTAGCTTTTTATACATGATTCTCGTTAGATTGTAGTTGATTTCGATAAATATGCGAAAATTGCGATGTTAATTGCTCCGTGCTGATGCTTAACTGACAAAAAAATCGCGCCCACATTTTACAGACAACGAGTTTCGACAGGATCCATTTTGTCACCTCTCACGTGGCATACGATCGCAGTGACAAAGTATTGTTGTCACATGAGAGGTGACTTACGACTGTTAAGGATTAACATGTTAAGCGCCATGTGAGTCACCGATGTCCGACGCTTCTGAATGATTTGAAAACTATCGTAACATGCAAGATAACCAATGTTGAATGAAAATGTTTAACACTAGGTTTATGGAACGCGTCAATTTGGCGAATATTGAGTCCGTATTTTACACTGAAACGAATGATTTAGTTTATTTATTAAATATAGTTTTATTGCGTATAATGGTATAAATTAATTTCATTGAACACGCCCGCCACAAAGCCCGGTTTTCTGAAAATAAGTAAGCACGGAATGTGTTGAGTTGAAAGCAAAACTACGAATGGAATCCGTTGGATAGTCACGGAAGATCCGAGAGAGTTTGGCAGGATTTGATAACTTGCAGGGGTGCGTTGGTTCCGTTGCCAAGTGGAGTCGCCTGGGGTGTTCGGAACAAAGCAGTCTCATAAAGTCGGGAATTCTTTTGTCGACGAACGATGAGGCAATTCGAAACGCGAATAATGAACATGGATGTTGTAACGGGGTGCTTCTTCGGCTATGGTGCGCGTGAACGGCCGGTGACTTATTGCTAGACCGTATAGGTTAGGTCATCCAGTAAGTAATGTTGCTTCTGAAGATATTAAGAACTACTATTTCGTAAGATATATGTATAAAATAAAAAAAGAATGAGAAACTACCATACACAATGATGGTTAACACGTCGATTACAGAAAGGTAGATATTAATCTTTTACACTGGAAGTTAGCATAAAAAAGACGATATTATTTATGGGGTAACTTAAAATTAATAGATCCCTCTGTATTATATATACATAAATCGAAGTGAAGCCAAGATAACGGAAGAAACATTCCACGTGTGAAGTCACAGGATAATTCAAAATGCTGGATTCTCCTTGAAGCATCAATGACGCCGTGTTGGTTATTTGCAACCGAAATTTCCATTAAAATTAAATTAATATCTAGACTTTGTGCTATTCAAAGTTACAAATGTAAAATAATATATATTCTGTTTTATTAGTTTCCAATGTTTATTTCACATTTGTAACTTTGAATATTGCAAAGTATAGATTTATAATTCTAGAAATTATAATTCCGATATTTAATATATATTTATGATTAAAAAATTATATTTCCATCAGATATTTGTATGCATTATATGCATGATGAGTTTCTTTCACAATTTTGCTTAAAACTTTCCTTTTGCACCTTTCAACATACCCTATTATTTTTTTCTCGTGTGACGTCACATACGTCATTTTATCTTGGCTTGAAGGTAGTTATCTGAAACCGAGTCTGTAAGTACATATGGTCAAAGGCAGGTGACCAATCCTAAAGTTGCATAGTGCTTCGGAACTATTACGTTTGAGAGGGGATGGAAGTAGAGGGGTGCATGTGGCCGCTTTTAATTAGAAGCCTGAATTATCTGCGCGGCTGGTAACAGGAAGCTTAGTCGCGAGAGGAAACGGTCATTAATGCGCGCGGTGGAACGAACCATTCGTGGGCCGATTTTGAGGATTTTGCTTTAGTGCGCGTGATAGTTCGCGCGCAAAAGGTCTACCCGATTCGCGGTACGCGGGGAACGCTCGCTGGACGCCTAATTGCAACCTGCCTCGTCCTAACATTTATCAAACAGTTGGTACCCGACACGGTTACGCGAGATTGCGGACGGTTATTACGTTTTGGTATTTGTTCCTGGGATTCGAGACGAATTTAGTGGGTGAAAGTGCAGTATTAACTCGGGGAAAAAGTATTCGATCAAGCAAATCTTGCGTGGTATATATTTATTAAACGAGAAAATATTTTCATTGATGGCAAATGTGCTTACAATGATAATGATAATTAGACACAAATAAAATATTAATATAAAATTGAATATGTTATTTTAAAAAGTGGAGAATTCGAATTGAATAATTTGGAAGAGCGTTGAATTATTTCCAATTGACAGGAATTTTTTCAACAGTATTTATTGACACCTTTGTTCACACATATACAATACGTAGAAGTGTAAATAATATTTTTTCATTTAACGTCTTGTTTTTGAAAATATTGACTTTGAACATGTCGATTATTTCAATCCAGGTGGCTTTGACATATTGTTAATTTAAATTTTCTATTAAATTATCATCAAACGAGTTTTTTCATAACACATAACGTTACGTAACATGTTCTATAATTTATTTTATATTCAACGTAAAACTAAAATGTAGACATTGAATATAGGTACTCATATTATCCAATCTATTAGTGTCAGCTTTTATTATTTATTTACTTAATCCTACTAATAGTTTTTGTCCGTGAATTATTAAGGAGAATCGTATTACCAGCAGGAGCGACGCGTCATTTTCAACGCGCGTCAATATTAATGAACAATGGCACGTCTGAGAAGGTAATGCGATACCACCGTACCTTATTATATTAACACAGATTTTATCACTGCATTAATTAGGGGCGACGACGGTCGGTTTCACAGCCCCAGAAAGTCAACCCCTATCGGTGCTATCACACGACGTTCCCGAACTTTCGATCTCTCCATCCCGTCGCTTCCTTTTTGAAGGATGAAAATATTGACGAACTTTCCGACGAGAACGCCTCGTCTTTCGCATAATCTTTCGCGGACGATTAGGTAAGAGGATTTAATAATTGATCTGTCTTCTCTTCGCATCTCACGGCGACGGGAGAGACTCTGACGAAATTAAATTTCGGCGATCGATACGTGGACTGGGGTCGTCCCCTTATAGAAACTTAGGTTAATATCTCCCGTACTGCAGCTATGATTAATAACTGAGTAGAATAATATTCTTTGTTAAATGAAATTCAAGTATGAATGAGAGGGAAGAGAAATTTAATTAATGCGACTTTACATTAGATCGTAATGTAGATTGAAATCTTTTGACTTACGACGTTCAAGATTGTTCTTGTATATTCTGTACGTATGATTTAAAAATTGTACTTTCAGAATTAAATTATAGAGTTTCTCCTTTACGGATTATTAGTTGAATCTTAGTAAAGAATATAAACATATTCTTTTTTTCTATTTATTTATAGAATTACTTTTTTTTACTAGTATTTTACATTCGAGGGTCTTTGTTGTTTGTTAATGAAACCTTCTAGAAATTTATTTTAAAACAAACTCAGTAAATTTTGTAAAATGTTCAAAATTTTATATTATACATACGTAATAGTATGAAAACATTTGTTATATTTGAAATTTTCGTTTAGAGAAAAAAAATTTGGAAACTGTACATTTTTAAAAAATTCTACTTTTTAACCAATGCGATCGAAATGCTGTCGCTTTAAAAGTGATTTTGAAAGAATTCGTTTAACAATTTCAGGTTACTCAATGTGTGTGTTATCAAAATACGTGAAATGCATTTTGGCCGTGAAAAATTTGACCTGTAAATAAGGAGGACATGTATATGCATGTTACTTTTTCAATATTACATTCTACTTAATTACGTATAATAAAGGATGTACAACGCGACAGGCTTTGATATTCATGCGCTGGAGATAAATATTAATGCATAAAGTCAAAATTGTCATTAAAGTCGATAGAGTTATTATTTCAGAATATGTTTATAATCTGATAAAAATATTCGTAATGAAACTGTGATAGTCATCGTCAAAAAAGAATTGCAGGAAATTGTTAGTAATTATAAAAACGAAGGAGATATTAGGAAGTCTTTGCTTATTCATAGGATACTCGATATCATTGATTAAAATAATAGTTTATTAATGATGCTTGTTAATTGCTCTGAATTGTAATGGAGTCACAATCAATTAAGAGTGTGATGGATGTCATGTTACAGATTAAACTAGAGATAGTTCAACGTTCGTAATGAGAGGATACTGATACGATGTTCGTGTAATCCAATTCCGATTAGACAGCCATCATCTACCAAATTTCCACACATTGATTCACTCTATAACCTGTCAACAAATGCCCTGCTCGTCATTGAATTGACCAATCAGTGCAGATAACCATTATAATCAATGTTGCGGAGTTAAGTTCGAAACCAGTGAAATATTTTACATTCGTCATCATGCAATCAAATTTTTTATACACATTTTTTTCAATATATGGAACTTTACTAAAAATATATCCTTTTTTTCAAAGCTTACTTATGTTAACGATTTATTAAATAATAATTATAGATTATTCACCGATAGGTACATATCCAAATATATGTTCAATAAAATATTTACACAAAGAAGATTCTGAAATAGATTCTTTTATATATATTAAATTTTTAAATTAAACATATATATTATGGATCTAATTATTTGCAAATAGTGTTTATAATCATTCTTACGTAATTATTTCGTCGCTTTGCGATCACGTCAATATTTAATTGAATATTATCGTTCATTTAAAGATTATTATAGTTATTCTCAATTAGTACTATTCAATAATGTATACCAAAGCGATAAGCTTCCAATTACATGACGGGTTATATAGCCAGAGAATTACAATATCCGTAATCCTCTTAAAGGCATTTTAGGTTCTCAAATATTCAGTTGCTTTTATTTTCCCTTCGTTTGTACTTACGATTGGACTGCGAATATGTATACCTTTATAGCATTTGAAAATTTGTATAATAGAAGAAAAGGTGTACATTAACAAATATTTGTGATATTCTTATTTTCTTTGTACCATAAACAATTCTTTACTTTTTAGAACTTTTGAAAATTTAGTAAAGAAATCTGTAAAATTCTTTGGAAATCCGTAATTTATTAATAATACACATATGCCACTGATTTATCCAGTGTTCCGTTCAATTAAAAGAAAAATATCATATATTTGAATACAGTTCGTAATATTACCATTATGATTTTAGGAATACGCACTAAACAATATTACATCAACATAACATAATGTCTCAAAATCTTCTGGTTCCTTTATAGCTTTATGTCTTCACCTAATTTAAACCTTGTATTAAAAGCAATCCAATGAACTATGAACGCATAATATACTTAACACTAAGTTTACTGATATTTATTGTACAGTTTTTTCTATTATTCCTAGAGCGATTAATAGTTGTTTATTTAGATCTCAGAAGTTAAGGATTGAAAAATACATACGTATTCGTGTAATTGAATCAATAAAAATCGACATAAACATTTAACAAATAATATTTATAAAATTCAATGTGTGTCAAATTCAGGGGTTCCGTAAACCTAGTGTTACTTTATCGATAATACATATTAATATCACAAAAATCTCTTAACAAAATCCTGCGCATAAATTACTAATCCATTGAATTCCCCAACTCTAACCCCCAAAAGAGATTGCTAAATTCTAGGAAGGCAGAATGCCCAATTAACGCTTAACTGTCACTTGAAGGAATCAATTTCCGGGGGAGTTTAATAAGTCGTACACTGCAGCTTCCTAAAGTAATCCTCCAATTATTAAGATCACGCCGGCCAAAGCATAATTTACGTAATCCTCTTAAATATCGCAGCACTTTCATTAAAACGAAAAAGTTCCGGCCGGTTCAAATCGTCCGTAAACTGCTTTTAACGATGACACAAGATTGCTCTATCCGTGTCATGGGCCGGCATTCGCTCAGCGACGTTTAACAGAAAAGAAAAGTTATTAACTAACCGGCGCAACCTGAGAGTAACTTGGTTTACGAAGCGTTCAGCAGAAGTTCGCAAGCCGCCGGCCTCCTACCGTGTGCTCGGCCGATCCTCCTAGGGGGTCAGAAGTTGCATATTGTTGCAATAAGGGTCAAGCCTGCCGATAAACTTCACGGAGTAGCGACGGCAAACGTGTTGCAACTAAGATTTCTTTCGGCGAACGGGAAACGCCCACCCGGAATTGTCCATTCAACTTGTAACTCTTAATTTCGAAGCAAGAAACAAGAAATCTCGTCCCACGTTTTCCCCGAAGAACGCTGGAAAATATGCTTTCATCGTGGAAAAGTTACTCGTTAGTTTTAAATACGTTTCTTCTTTCAAACTTAATTACTTTCTCTTTGCTCTGAGTTGAAGGGCGGAATGCTTGGGTCTTATCATTGCCGGGGCGTTCCTCCCGGAGAGGATTTTTCAGGAAACATTGTTATAACGTTGAGAGAACGGGATTTGAGGAATCTTGAGTTGAATTTATTTCCAGTTTCGTGTGAATGATTGTTCCGCGTCTGCAATAGGAAACTGAGTATTATTAAAAAGTAGAAGGATGTTTATAATATTTTCGGTTTATGCAAAAAAGTTGGAATAGTGAAATTTACTATTCTTTGAGTTTATTACGTTATTTAGAATATTTTCTTACTACTTCTAAGATTTTTCTTTTGAAATTGTTTTATTATATCATACCAGTTCCGTTTAAAAGAAAGGGAACCTTCGTTTCTCCCAGAAGATGTAGTTTTGAATAAATATAAATGAATAATTTTAACTTTATCATTCCTCTGTATGTATTAACAAAAATGTTTCGTAGGTGAGGAAGGAAATTAAAATTTTTTGCAAGAGTATTAATAACCTACAAGATACATTGTCTGCAAAATTATTAATGCATCAGATAGGCGACATAATCGGTATAAAATGAATAGTGTCTGTGTGGCAGCTCGTAAATGCGGAAGTGTTTAAAGGTTTGTTTGATAAGCCACGAATGTTAATTGTACGTATTCATCTTTCGGAATTCTGTATTAATTAATTATCACGTTAACGAGATATCGAGTATTTAATTAACTTTGAATGAAAGAAAATTATGGGTGATCAATCAAACAGATTCCATAAATTCCAACGTAATAAAACTGCTATTAAAATCTGATACAACTATGCAATAAATACGATTATTAACAATTAAATGACCCAGTTTACGATCGTACGATAATAAGCCACAGTCATGGCAACTTAATAAATTTAGTAGAGCTTCACACCGTTCGTGTTATCAATTTTTATTTATTTAACACATATGGTTGAATTACACCGTGGATAACAATATAGTATATTCCTTTTCAGCTTAATTTGTGACATTTATTAACAAGTACTGAACAAAATTAAAAGTGAAATAAAAATTTTAATTATTTTATACGACGTTCCAATTTTTCTTTTGATAATTAAATGTTTTATATATGTAAAAATCTTTGTAATCATCTAATATCTGAAAATCCTATAATGAATTGAATCCAAAGTACGTTAATCCATGCAAATGACAACAAAAACTGTTTAAACATGCATACATTATATACTTCAAACGCTTACATTGATCGTTCTCGCAAACCCATGTACTTAGATGTCGAGATTTCCAAAGCAATTCGTATGGATCTAATCAGGTTTAGATTGGCTCTGTAGTGTTCCTCTGTATCGATAGTGGATCGCTCGCCGATAGACCAATCTGTGACGGAACAATCGTCAATGCAACAGCATACCTAATACAGATGGTTCCGTCGCCGATATCCGCACGTACCAGGCGCGATTAAACTGAATCAATTGAACGGCGGACTATTATGCAGGTATCCTTTTTCTGCACAGCTCTACCATTCATGCGCGTATATTACACTGCGCACATCAGTAGAAAACGTTCAGAAAAGTCATTTAATAATGTCTACTATAACATTAATTCGGTATTTACACTAGAACTATCAATCAATTGGATCGCCTTTTTCTAATTTTTTTCATTGAAACTCTAAAAATGTTAAGTAAAGTGACAAAATTTCTAATTTAGTGTTTGCATATAATGAAAATAATATCTATAGTAATTTCTCGCGCAATCATTCGTTATCTTTTGAATAATTGTAAAAGAAAAAATTATAAACAGGCAATTTTGACCCGTCTGGTAGTTCTAGTGTTAATATCTACATACATTGCACCGAACGTAATTTTTATCGAGATTTACAAAATTGTTTATTTTTTAAATACGAACATATTTGCAGGTTGGATAATAAAAAAAGAAAGAGTATAGAAATTAGTATTCATTTACATCTGTCAAGGTCGATAATCTAAAAATTCGAATGTCCATTTGTATCTTTTTTCTTGGAAAACCGATGATAAAATATAGAAGAATTTTATTTGAAAATTTCAGGACTATACATTATTTTTATAGTTACTCACTGTCAAAGTGCTACACTTCACTTTCTTTCATTAACCTAAATTGATACTTAACTCTTTATGCCCTGAAGGTACTTACTTTAATGTACTACTTTTGTTAAAACGCTGCTACGAACCAAATGTGATTAAATTTATTTTTAACTTGAGTTAATTTACAGAGCCATTGCATGCATCTACTTTTTCCTGTTTGTAAACAGTATTTATACAACAGTTATGTAGAATAAAAGAGAATTACATAATGCAGAATATAAAAGATTAACTAATTTATAGTTAAATACTACACTAAGAAAAAATTCTAAAAATAGAAATTCTGAGAAATTTAAAAATAATTAATAAAAAAATAAAAGTTAAAATGGCGATGGATTTTTTCTATCCTGAAAAAGTGATTTCACAATAGTTTACCTACAATATTATATACTAGTAGATATTGTATTCCAAAAATAATCCGAGAATATTATTTAAGATAAAGAAACACGTATATATACATATAAATGCGTTGTCACGTGTCTGTCCTGGTGTATATGTAAAATTATAAGAGTTTCTATGTACCTGTATACATGTGTTTCCTGCTATTCCGGTATTCAGCAAACTCGTGAATACTAATTACTAAATCACTATTGGTCCATGTATATTTCAGAGTATTAACTATGACGTCATTATTCATGGTCATTCATCAATATTATACCGTGTCACAATTCGATAAATACCTTTCGACAAGCATTTGTCTTCGTTCGTAGATTAACGACGTTAAAGAATGTAATTATAATTTGTTGCTGCATCTTTTACACCGCTAAATTCATGGATTTGTCTAAATGCCGGTTTTGTAAAAATGATTTTATTGCACGCCACTTGAATGCATGTATAAATAAATGTATATAAATGTGCACGTTCGTAGGAAATTGCATGAGTATCGTACGCAATATTTGTTTTCTTTTTATCTCGATATATGAACTCTCTAATTGTCCACATTAATTTGACTAACGCTGTCGGTAAATATTTGTTTACGTGATCATTGGATTGTTACTTCAACAAACATTTAGTGAAATAGGAAACATGAATTGTACAAATATAAAAATCGTTCTTAATTGAATGGGTCGTAAGTTACACAGGCGCTTGTAACGGAATATCAAATTTTTAAATTTTTTGTTGGACTGTTTTTGTTTAAACGCAATAAATTGAAATATTCAAATATATCACGATTCTGACAAAATTGTATAAATGAAAATTGGATTAATTGAACTAACAAATAAATTGAAATGTTTCAAACGTAGGTTATTCATATTTCCTCATTTGCAAGTTGTGAAACTTCGAATGCCAATTGTCAAATTTATTCTACTTATCATCCTAGATATGAATTATTCAGAATGTAGTAGTCTAACCATATTTCTAAATTTTCGAGAAAAAAAGTTTTTATGAAATGTTCTTAGATCAAGTAAATACTAATATTATAATGTTATTAATACTTTTAAACATTATTAATTATTAATTTTAGTAATTGTAACGGTAATGTTTTATTAATTCAAATACATTTCACACAAGTTTTTTTTCTGGAAAATTCACAATTAGTAGCTAGAACTCAATTATTCTGAGCTATTCGTTTACAAATGTAAGTACAATATAAATAAATAGTTAAGAAGTATTTCTTTGAAAACTTAAAAAGCCTGTTAAATTGAGTTATAATCATTTTGTGTTTCTTTATAATGTCAATGTTGATTCGAGATTTCGTGATACCTGATTTGCTGATTCTCGCAGAAATTCCATCGTGTCGACAGAATCACGACGCTTAGCAGTTCTGTTTATGTAAATCCAGTGTCTCGGAAGAGTTCTCTTCAAGAACCACGTTTAAAGTGCCTTAGTTTTCTTAATCAGATAATCAGGAATAAGAAGGTCATCAGGAATTCAAAGTTACCTGTAAGAATTGTAAGTCGTAATATTTACATTATTTCTTGTAATCAAACTCCATACTTGGAATCAACTTATTAACAGCTTTATATTATTCTAAAGAAGACCAAAAGTGTATATTATTTTACTAATGGATTCAATTGTATTTTAATACTCACCAGGAAATTTGTACAGAGAAATTTAAAAATTACAAAAAACATCATTATAATCAAAATTGAATAGTTTCCTACGTTTAATAAACTTTCATCTAAATAGAAGTTTTAAACAATTTGAGTAGAAAGTTCTGTGGGACATAAACCAGTGGGTATTAAAATCTTTATTTTAGTAATTTTCTTAGCATCTGTTGTACTTTTAATGTATATAGCACAACAAAGAAACATGCATTACTTTTTAAAGGATGTTTCCATCCTAAATAACCAAAACATAGAAAAAAGTAACTACTTGATATTACTAATTCGTTTCTCTATAAACTTTTAAAAACTCACAAAATCTGATCAAACTATCGAATTAAAAACATTTAGCAAAAGTTTTCAGGATTTATTTTATTTCGCATATTTTTATATTCAGTAGATTGAATATAATACAATACCTCATAAAATTTTATAAAATTTACTGTTTCATCGTTGTCTTAAATTCTTTGTATGTTATATAAATACAAGAACATTATTCTGTACCTTGTTGAACAGGATATATTAACTGAAAATACGAATTCCACGATGAGTTTCAAAATTTGCCCATTTTCGAGATTTTCCTTTGCGTGCATACGAAATGTCTAACATCGGCAGACATTTTCGCACAAGTTCGACGTAACAACGACACAATGCATACCGATTACGACACGTAGTTCGCGTATTCCTCTGGCATGAGTGACGAAGCTTCGCGCACCCCGTCCGATCTATAATATACGAACTCCGAATTTCCATTCCTATTGGCATTCAACGGGGGCGGCACCTCTCTACGCTGAAAAATATCCGTCCGCCGGCTGTCTGAGCTCAGAGAACCTGTCGGAAGTACAGAGTATCAGTATCTCCTTTGCGGATCCACTGATCCGTAAAAACACGGGGTGAATGACATATCAGCGGCTATCGACGGTCCTGACACGCTTCGATCCGAATTTCCATTATTTTAGAAGCAACCTATCCATCTTTCAACGTGTTACGCAACGCGGTAAATGAATCTAGAACATTTCAGCTTGTTATGGAATATTAAACATCGACCCTTTAACTGTTAAATTAATATTTTAATACTGAGAGCCGTTTGATGGTTGAAGTGAAATTAATATTTCACAACCTTGCTGCAAGCTTTCTGAATTTTTGTAGAAAAATTTAAATGAAATAGAGGTTATTTCTTCTAATTCTTTTCGTTTTTATTCAGTTATTAATTTTTAGTAGAATTATAAATATTCTGTTATCATAGAAGTCTATAAAAGATATTTATTATTTTTATTCTACCAATTCTGTAATGTACATTTGTATTCATGTAGATAGTCCTTCATTATCGGTCTCATACTGTTGTTTATCACATGCCTGTACTAGTGTTCGTACGCGCTTACCGTGTAATCAAACGATCTTCCACTCGTTGGTGATCAATAATATTGATGAATTACCGCGGGCGTCAGTTTTAAATTTAATTTCAGTTCCGACCATAAGTCACAATCAAATACCAAACGAAACCGTACAATTTCCTATCTATTCAAATTGCAAATTAAATCGGTATTGGATAATGTCTTTCAATTAAACTTTAATGGAGTACTTAAATTACGAAGCACATTACCATTTCGTTTCAAGTGGCCTAGGAACATTGAGCATCAATCTGAACAACACTTCAATTTGTAACCGAAATTCATCGTTAACCCGGTTTCGATACATTTCTGTCGTAACAGATTTTCTGCATTCTTTATAATCAGCACTGCATCTGATTATTCAGGAATTTTTGTAATAACGACACGAATGCAATTTGGTGGAGGATTATGCATCACTTTATTGCCAATACTCTGTACATAAACGCGGCTGCAAATAATTCACTGTCGCCTGCGCAACTATACGCTATCTGTAAAATAAATTAACCGTAGCCCACATATTTCACATACTTGCCGGTAAAGTTATTGCGAGCCGTGTTTAGCATCGGACTGTACATAGTAATATTTATGTGTTCGTTGTCATTTCACTAATGCGGCGTTGTCAACGATAAATCTACGCGCGACAAATCAGTTCATTGAATTCGTCTGTCGTCTGTTTAAATAATCACCCTCGACCTTCGCTTATTGTAAATAACAAGGGCGGGAACCGGTGAGTGTGGATTATTGGCACCGGTCTGTACATTGCGTTCTCACCTTCTCTACAACTCATTTGAGCGGATGCGCGAGTAGTGATGGGATTTATCGGTAAATTCACTATTAGATCAACGTCGTATATTGATTCTCTTGTAAAGGAAATGATACTCTTGCACAATAGGATATTGTTAAAAAATTGTAGGCTCACTTTCCTATGCAGCATTCATTCTACACAATTCATATAATTATTTCACGGGACACTTTTTTTATAAATTTATTTATGTAATAGAAACTGCCTTTCTTTTTGTACTTGTTGCTCCACGTGAAATACAATTAATTAAAATTATTATGAATTTTCTCGTATCAAGGAAAAATTACTCTTACAATTATCTAAATAGAGGATATTCGACGCTTCAAACTGTCTTTGTAATTATCTATTTATAATATTTATACATTTCTTGCGAAATGGTGTCCTACTGAGAATTGTTCCCATCACTACGTTCAAGTCGCAATTTTCCCTTCTTCACCACTTGCCTGAATTCACTTGTTTCTCGCGTCTACACAGTGGACACACAATCGAGCAACTATAAATCGCTCGGTGTAGGAGCGAAAGACTTGTCCCTAACGCCCACGGTTATTCAAGGGATGGGAATGTTTGGGAACAACGTGGATGATATTGCTAGTGACGTTACCACCAGTACGACATCACCGGTTAATTGTACGACAGTAGTCTACGCCTTTCCCGAAGAGGATCGTGTCGTTGTTGGATATATCAATGAATGGATCAATGCATATTCGTTCATATCGAGTAAGTACTAAGCCGTTTCAATGTCGATCTGCCTTAGGATCAGTCGATAAATCTCTCTGAACCTTCTTTTATCGACTCGACGTCGGTAAATACAGGTTTCGCTCTTATTAACTACTAAAAAATTACTCGCAATCGACACTTTATCTGCTACCGACAGTGTACCTACAGCGAATTAATTTAAAGCTTCTGAATTCAGTTGTGGATAACACAACTACCTTACATATCGAATATTGAAAACGAAATATACGTATTTGTCGATTGACTTTTAACACTGGAGAGTAAAATTTAGTAAGTAAATTAATTGAACACTCATGAAGTGGCTTATGCTACAGAAAAAAAACGCGAATACCATGCTAACTCTACGTTTTTTTTTATGTAGATTACTGAAGGAATGTATAGTAGGGTGCATCCGTGTGCTCGAAGCGTGATTAATTTCCATGGTTTGCAGTCCAGCGAGCTGGGCACTGTGTTTGGCATTGCATTTTCTCCAGTGGCAGATATTTATAGTAGTTTTGCATGCGATTTGAGGCTCTCGCGATTCATAGAATGTTTTAGGTTTTAACTCAATTCGTAGTCAGTTGTTCGCCATCGCGATATGCGCCATGAAATGTTAGTTAATTTAATTCGTTGTTTTACTTTCGACAGAAAATCAAGAAAAGTTCTACCTCTATATCATAGTATCGGTCACCGCCGGTATTCTAATTTTTTTGGGCTTGGTGATTGGCCGTCTCCTGGTCAGCCGTCATCGCGCAAAGAGAGACGCGAAGTTCCATGCTAACAACGAGGCACTTCCCAATGGATTCACCGACGATATTTCGGAGATCGATGCTGATATTGATCTCACAACGCCAGTGCCAGTTCCGATGCAAGATACACGGTAGGTTCCCTACTTAATAACTATTTCAAGTATAATATGTTTAGCCATTTTCTCTACCTTTAATACTTAATTTCTAATTATAAATTCAAACAGAATATATTTCGTTTTATTGAAAACTCTCTTTACGTTTCATAATTTAAAAAACCCGTATAAATATTATTATATATTTTTTTGTTCGGACTTACAATTACAGGAAGCTTTTACCACCTTTCTTTAATATAATCATCAAAACCTTTTTGCGAGCAATAATGGAAATGACAAGCTTTTTCCTCAATTTAATATTAAATGGGTATTCTCCATAGATGTTTAGTTACCTATAAATGCAGATTTTCTCCTTTAAATATAATAATTACACTGACAAATAATAGGAAATTGTGAAATGAAACGATCTTATTAATATCCAATTTATGTTTGCATCAAAATGCCCGAAAGATCTGTTTTTTCCAACCAGAGGAGTCAACCCTTCTATATTTGAAGCCCTGATTTTAAGAGAGCACTTTGTTCCCAGCACCACTTTTGATGGTACGATGAATCGCACTCCGACATCTGGAGATTATAGGCTATTGCCTCTGTACTCCTCTCGACGGCTATAAATCTTATTTCTCAACGGAATGACATAGCATAATCGGCATAACAATGTAAGAAAAACGAGAGGTGACTCAAAAGTACATAATTATTTCCGTCAGTGATTAATTATTCAGTAATTGATTAATTACTTCATTACTTTGTACGTATTAATCTTTGCACACAATTCAAATTAATTTGTCAATAGAGTAAACATTTGTTCTTAATTATATTTTAAAACCAACATTTCATGTACAAAATGTCATCTAACTTTATTATGTGTAATTATTTGTAAAATACTTACACTAATGTTACTAAAAAGTACCAAAGAATTCATTAATTCCATTATATGACCTCTTACAGTTAGTATCATATCTACAACTACGCTTTAAAGCATTTCTTCGTACGAAAATCAATGCAGAAGTATATTAAGGTACTAAAACTTCGTGACTCGCCCTACACGTTTCAATCTAATCTCAATCTAATGTTAACACTGATGCAATTCAGTTTACAAAACTCTGCTACCACTACATCCTCAACAAAATGCACTAAGGAAATTCTGATCACATTTTCGATATAAAATCTACGAATAGCAATCCATACCATTATCCGCGAAACACATTTTAAAGAATTCTCCATAACGTAAACTATCTATATTTTTAATACTGGAGTTGCTAAGCTATCAAATCAACGATTAGCAACTACCATATACAAAGTCACAATTGCATTTAGGGAAATACAATCATCGCTTTCAATCACAACACTTTTAATACTAAAATTTTCAAGCTACCGAATCAACGACTCACAACTTCCATATATAAAGTCACATTTAGGGAAATACAATCATCGCATTGGATCAAGACATTTCGAACATGTATCTCAATCTCATATTTATTTCCAGAATTCCGGAGACCCAATTGGCCGAGCGACTCCACGGGGACCGTTATTACGCGGACACAAGGATACCCTTATCGCCCACCACAATTCACCCACCACCGGGTCACCACGCAGCCAATACGGGCGTGAGGGTGGACCTGGGCAACCACATGGTCGGCACCGACAGCCTGCACACGATCCTGCGCCCGGAGAACCCGCGGAGCCTGAACACCAAAAGCTACTACTACGGCTGACAGGAGGAAGGGGTTGTCCCGCGCGAGGGACGACCCTCGTCCTTGAGCCCGGTACCGGAAGTGAGCACGCGGAAGTACTGCTTTTAATTCGAGATGCCGAGATTTTCTGAAGGACAACCACCGTACGGAGCCGCTGTAAAACTACGTTCGTCGATCAATTGTCGTCCCGTCGAACAGAAGGATCCCGGCACTCGCGCTTGGTACCGGAGACTAGCACCAGTTGGTGATGTTTTTTATACTTTGTCTCCGAGGCGAACGGACTTCAATTGCGGAGAGGAACGTTTATTTTCAATCTCGTAGACCCAGTGGATCACGATACTCTCGATTCTCACAGTCGGGATGGTAATCTCGTGGCTGAACACTTCGTTGCCGGAAGTGGCGAATCGATTAAACGTCATTAGGATCAGGAATTCGTAGATTAAAACGTATCGAGTGCTGAAGTTGACAATGAACGAACTGCACATTTCTCGCGGAAATCGTTTCAGGCGTGCCTGTGTTCGACACCGGAAGTGAACGAATCTCGCAGACAGCTGTTGCAGCGGCGATGGTTGTAAATACGATTCTGACGCTGAGATTTCATGGTGTTCCGATTGACGATCGCGAGATTTCACGGGAAACAGGGTTGGGAAACACGTCGATAAATTGTTCGGTGGCCGAGCGAGCAGAAGAGAACATTGAAAATTATTGTTGTTGAAGATGCTGTTATTATTGAGAAATACTGTTTTTAATCGAGAGACGTACTAGTTATGTAGCGCTGGATTATGGGATAGAGGAATATAAGTATGTTGATCGTGAACGAAGAGTTAAAGATTTTTAATGCGCGGAGCGTTCGTCCTGCATCCGGTACCGGAAGTGACCACCCGAGACGTTGAACTTGATGGAGAAATACGATTGTAACTGGATTACGATAGATGAATGAAACTCTCGGACGACGACGAGGAGTTTTTGGAGAAGTGAAAGGGAATTGACGTTGATTATATTCTTTTCTCAATCGTACTTCAGGCATCTGAAATTTATTTGACTTCAAGTTAAATTTCTTGTACACTTAAGATGGTGATGTTGCTCAGATACAAGAAACTAGATATTTTTTGTAACGTGACAAGTAGCTCCGTGGAAGTCTGCATTTAATAGAATCACTTCTATTTTCGTAAGTCAGGCGTTCACTTTGAACTAAGAGAAAGTTTTTTTATTTGGAACTAATCATTTCAGTGATGACATAATATGATCTTGAAATCAATTGACACTGCCCGTTCAACGGTAATAACAATGACAATGTCTATAGAAGTAGATCGATATTCTGCATACATACTACAAAATAATTTTCATTAAGTTATATACGCACAAGTTTAAAATTAAAGAATCTTGTTTCTGTATTTCTTTTATGGAAAAATACATATCCACACAAGTTACTTGAAACAATAAAGAATCCTATTGTGCTTCCAGTACAATCGAAGATTTATTGCTGCCAAATTGGGAGAAAATTACTGCCTAATCTATGAGAAAAACAGCGGGTTCTTTGTTAAGCACGTTTCTGAATATCATCGACCTTGTGATGGTTTATGTATTCTCGCCCATGATAACACAAAGCGCCGATAATAAAGAATCCGATAATAATGTTATATTACAAATTTCGTAGTGTTTTTCTCGCTAACAAGACTAATTGAAAAATAGAACTGATTTATAAAATTAATTAAAATGCGAGATAATTATTACATCTTATTTTTTTGGAAGAGGATTTAAAGTATTCAACAAATATATACTTCTTTCGTACGTATTTAGTTGTCTGGTAAATAACCAGAATACAAAATAAAAGAATGTGCTCATTTTGGTTATACCATTTTAAAACTTATTGGAACAAATTAGTAAATAATTACTCAATGTCGCCTAGTAACTATATTCACTGACAGCATTTTCAGTAATCTCTTAACAGAAGAATTGCATTTAATAAATAATTAGTTAACTAACTGTAATAATTTATTTACTACAAATGTACTAATGAAAAGTATACAGCAACGTAGTATTGTTGATATTTTATAATTTTTACAAATCCATTATTATTTACCACGAGAAAACGAAATAAAATATGCAACAGTTAATTCATTTCATTGAACAATTTTTTCATAGAAAGTGTCATTCTGTCCATTCCATGATTAATCAACGAGTAATTCACAAAGTTCATAATTAATTACTTCAAGGTTCGCTGATACGTTCACTCTTCGAACCGTTCAGAATAATTTTCAGCGGAATCGCACAAGTTTCTTTCGATCAAGAATCACAGGAGTAATGGCAGCGATCTAAAGATCGGTGGTGCGTCCGACATACGAACGAAAACAACTCGCTCGAACGACACGAATCGACGGTCGATCGATATCCTTGGAATAATGTCAGTCCCTTACGTCTGTCCTCGTAAGAAGGAACTACACCAAAAAATAAAAAAAAAATAATAAAATAGCAAAGTATACAGAAAGAAAAATTGTTCGATTGTAATTCCCGTACTGATACCAAAAAATCGGTATCAGAGGGTTGATGAACGACCTCGTACACTAAGGAAATAGGAAATCGGTCGATCTCAACGAAGTTACAGCGGTTTTGTATCGCGTGTACACGCAGAAACCAGAAACGCACCATGAAACGACTTTTATAGAGAAACGATCTGTATGTATATCACGCTGTAAATAGGTACAACTGTCATTTACTGTAACGTTAAGGAAACGAAACGGAATGTGTGAGCGAGCGAGAGAGCGCGTGCATCTTTGCCGAGAGTGTAATACAATCGAAGGACGTCTCGTAGACGAAAGACACCGATACTGCCATCGAATCGACTTCACGATCCTGTGTGATTGAGATTCTTCGGAGCAACATCCTTATAACCGATCGTGATCGTTAATAGAAGTGGATCTTCGACGCTAGCAAATTTACTATATCGCCTTTCGAATCTTTTATTCAATAATATTCAGTTCTTTTTATAAAATTCAGCAGGACTGTACTGATAATTGATCGGTTTTGAAGAATAAACTATAGAAACGTGGATTTTATTAAAAAATTTTTTTAAATAATTAGAAAGAATGGAATATATTATTTTGAGACTTTTAGCAAGCATTATCGTACTACTGTTTTAAAAGCTGTAGTTATAGTTTAATTTATTACTATCATTTGTTTCAATAACAATCTTCATGGTGATATTTTATCAAGCGCATTTTTCATGAAATGTCTAAAAAATACGATAAAGAAATCGAATTAAGTTTTTAAAAATTATTTATTTACTTTGAATTTAATGGCTCGTTTCAAAAAGGATGAATTATGTGTGTAATTCCAATTTCTATAAATTAATTCATTATAATTAGCATTTGCTTAAATATGTATGAGTCGATGATAAAAAATTCTTAAAATGTACACATCAATCTTTCTGATTATTGGATATAGATTTTAAAAAACTTTCTAATAACATTTCCATTTACCTTTTAAAACCAATCGATTATTACGACGGATCCTGTATGTCGTAAAATTTAAATGACTTTGAGTAATTTAACTTTGTTTGGTAACTAAACGTGATATAAAAGGACTGATTAAGAAGAATGACATTTATATACTGTAAATGTTCATCTCGACATATAAATATTATAAATCATATTGCTGACATTACGTTGAAATTTCTTGTTAACAAATGTGACATTCGTTAATCAATCCTAATTATTGGGTACTATTAAATGCGAAGCATTAAAAAATAACAACAAGATTATAATAAATTTTATTTTTAAATTTACCTTTATTATGATTGATTCTTGTATCGGCGTGAGTGATTAACGTTCTGAGGTACCTATGTAGTTGTAATGCGAGACGTATTCGTCTCGTCGATCACGATCGTTAACCTGTAAACAATAATGTCCAGTCTGATCGTTCGTGTGTTAATTTTAAGATATATGTACACGGAATCGATTCCACGTACGTTTCGATATTAACTTCGATTCCAAGACTCACTTAATAATTAACGTTTCTTTTTTACGTTACGCGAGGAAATAACAATAGTATTTTGTAAGAAATTGAATAATGTCTCAAAGATCATGTGCAAGGATAGACATTTTTAATTGCATTACGTCGTTTACGAAAACTGACGGTACATTTGCGGATTTATTATATTTGTTGTCCATTGTTTGAATTTTCGTTTGAATTCAAAGAAATGGATGAACGTTTCCTAGTGCCATTAGTTCTCGCGCATGATCATTATATTTAATCTGTAAAATAGTTTATACTATTAAAATAACCGATTTGTACATTACTTATTATTAACTATAATTTTGCACATTCATTGCAACATTATCGTAGGTAACGAATAATTAATGTATTTATAATTTAAGGGTTGTTTATTTAATATTCGATGATTGGATGACTCACTGAAACTTTGCGACGTGTCGCCGAAATATCATAAAAAATTTGTTTAATTAATCAGTAACGATGATTGACAGAGTCTGCCTCTGATTGTTTCCCAAAAAATTAATTGTAATTATATAAGCATTAACAAAAAGGTGAAGCAAATTGTAATACTGTAAAATCGATACGAATAAATCGAAACCAAAACGTGAGGGTAAAGTAAAAGAAATATGTATACCTACTAATTGAAGTTTCTATATTTGTTACTGCACTCCTCAAAGAATGAAAATATGAAATTCGTTCGATTGCATAACAATTCACGTTAATTATTATGTGCTATGTTTTAACTTTGAATAAAAAATGGCATGTAAGTTAATTTACTGAGTTGCGTGATTCTCCTTACATCAAGTACTCTCCACGAATTAAGTTTTTGATGTAATCTTGATGCATTTTCCACAAATGAATTATATAAGACTGACATACGAAAGAATTCGTTTTAAATTGAAAACGAAATAGTATATTACATCTAAAGTAATTATTTAAAAAGTTTTATATAACAGCGTATTTTTTGGTATAATTTATTTATACATACGGCTTCCATTTTCTATGAACATTTTATGAACACAATTTGTCTGACTGTTATAACACTATATAATATTGCTGTGAAAAACAATACGATTTTATTTATCACACATACAAAGGTTCGTTTAATTGAAAATGATCAGTAATTGGAAAACAAGAAAATTGAATAATGTGAGCTCATACAATAAACTTTTAGCATATTGCACAGCAGATTGAGAAAATGTTTCTTCTATATTTTTAATTACAATCAAACACATTTGACTTTCCAGAATAAATGTTATTGAATTGAAAACAATTTTAAACAATGCTGAAATGAATTTTAAAGCATATATTAATTATTTCAGCAACATATATAAATGAAAAGTTATACAAAAATGAAACCTTCCAAAGAATCTCGAATATTCATTATAGGATTTTGCAATTTTCATAAATTTAGTTCGTAAAACAGATTAATTAAAATTTTCTTTATATTAAACAGTTGGAAACAACTGATGAAACCTAAATTGGTATAACATCAGTTAAAGAATAATCAAATTTTACATAATCAATTATTCAACGCAATCATTTTCTCATGTTAGATTATTAAACATCGTTACTATTCAATTGATTAGCGCTCGAAAAAAAGTACGCAATACTTACAAAATCTGAATACAACAGTGCACATTCCAAGTATAATAAATCATTCTCCGCAATTGTATTCATCACGTAACAAGAGACGTAACAAAAGCTCGAGGGTAAAAATAGATGATAAAGGAGCTATTATCATAGATCGTCGAGCATAAATCAATTTTCCGAAAAAGCTTCATAGCGGAGATGAAATACGGAATAACGGGCTAGAAAAGGCGTTTCTCGAGCGCTCGTCGTGCCTCAGTGAGTCAGTCAATTATTTCGACGTCTTCGAGAAGAGTGAAGGAGAGCTGTGGTGTTCCACTGATTAGTTCCCGTGCTGAAATAATCCGTTGTGGCCGTGTTTTTAATTGGTCCGGCTTAATTAAGCCACTCGTGCGGGATTGTTGCGAGTCGCACGGATCTCTTGGAAAATTCTAATTGCCGGAAGAATGTTGGCACTCAGTTCTTTCTTTTTTGCTCGTGTACGTTTTTGAACCATTCCTTCTTCCGTCGCTATCGGAATTCTCTTTCCCTCAGTTCTGCGTTGAAGGTCAGGTACTATACTAATAGCACGTCGATAGAGGTTTCTTTTTACTAATTTTCAATCCTCAAATTTTCAAAATTTCATCGTTGGAAAATTATTTGTTCGTAAAAATTTTAGTTAGCATGGTAGAATTTACGAAACTTTGAATCTAATGGTTATTAGTTTATAATATTGAATGGTTTCTCGAGTTACAGCGCAACATGAAAATATTATTAAACTTTATTAAACGTCTACTGACGTTTAGATGAGTTTGAATTTATTAGTAGATTTATTGTTAATAATAGTTCTTATTACGTTTGGTACTCGTATCTGTTTTATATTTTAAATATTTGGATTTTCTTAAAAGTATTCGTCATTTGTTCCATTACCTTATTTATAAATGCAAAAAATTCGTGATCTACTGTGAATGAATCAGTGAAATAAAACCAATGTATATTAAATACTCTTTCCTAGATTGAGTCATTAGTAAAATTATGTTACTCACACATAAATAATTTTTTCTGATCTTATTAAATAAATTATTTCATGGAGAATCATTTTGTATATATATAAACATACATATTGGTTTACAGAAATATTAAATTTGATCAAGCAAGTTTTTCTCCTTATTTCACATTATTATTAAAATTATTTTTTCTTCGTAAACAGGGAATCAGATGTGGGACATGTATACTCGATTCGTAGTAATTTACCGTGGGTCCAATATATCCCATTGGTACTGGCTCAACAAAATAAAATTGAAATGTAATAATGTATTTAATGAATTACGGTATGTCGATGTTTCGAGAGTGAATGGGTTGATATTGTTTGTAGACTGCGCAACGCACCAAGTATTCGGTTTTTATAAATAAATCTTAAGCGTTAACGATTACGATAAGTTAGTGGCTTATATTGATGTTGATGTTTCACTATTTATTCATGTGTCACTGTGAACATTTGAAATCATCTTTGAATTTTAATCTGAAAATTTCTATTCATATGTTATTCAATAGGAAATTTCTTTTTCAAGGAGCATATATTTTGAATCTTATTCGTCATAGTTTATGTCCTTAAACTATAGTAAATTATTTACTTTTAATATTTAATTTATTGAGAAAACTAGTTTTCGTTTTTATTATTCCCATTTTCATAATTTCTGCAACTCTTTCCTTCGTTAATTATGTTTTTTACTATCGAATTAATAAAAAATAATTCATTTTGTTTATTAAGAATTATATTCAGTTTAATTAAAAACAAAATTTGATCGCAATTGTACTTTGGTATGTATAATATTCACGGTCAGATCATCAGTGACATATAGTTAGGTTGTAATATGTTAACCTGACATTAACATTAATTACTTTTTAAAGAGTTTACTTCTTCGTATAAGTACTATACTACTATGAATTGTCAAGTGATGTCAATTTATAGACACAGGTTTTTTATATCTCATCTGTAAGATACTCTTCTTTAATGTTTAACATTCACTTGATTATTATTTATTCGTGCATACTATGTACATTATTAAGGAAATATGTAAGCTATACCAAAGACGATTTATTATATGTCGATCAATAAAAGGGTAATTAGGAGGCTCGGAAATATAATTCATTAAATCACAATTTGGTACAGTTAGAAATCCTATTCATTTAAAATTACACGTCCACAATGATTAATCAATTATCGAATTACATTCGTTCCATTAGTTGTATTTTGTAATACGACAGATATTATGTACAATTTCGAATATTATATTACGTTTCAGACTGAGTAATTTTAAAAGATTAATTCTGCTTTAGGTATTAAGCAACATATTTAATTCCCCCTAGAAAATATTAAGTAATATTTGAAAATTGGTAGAGAAAAGTAATTTAATTAAATGCTTAGGAAAGAAAATTAAATTTCTATGAAGAACGAAGAAGAAAAATGAAGATCAAAAGCGAATATTATTGGAAGATCTCAGAAAAATTAATTTTCCTAGAAATGAATATTGAGTTTGACGAGAAAATGTATACATCCATCGCTGGTATATTGATTGAATTTTAAAAAGGAAAGCAAACAGAATATTAAAAAAAATGTACAGAACCATCTAGCGGCCAGTTAATATAATTGAAAACAGCACTATAAATTTCTAAATGGATTATTATCATTTAAATAACAAACTAAAAAAAAAACGAAATTCTTGCTTACTTATTACATGCTTCATGCTAAGAGTAAATAATTCTTTTTACACTTGTTAACCCTTTATAGTTTTACTTATACTCATGGTATATCAATAACATCGAAAAATCTAGTCCAGCATTCTCATGGTTCAATATTTAAATTAAAATCTCAATTTCTCCAGAAAAGGAGTACGAATAACTGCCATTAACAACTTCACCAATTAATGCAGGTCAAAACTTGTAGATAAATAAAAGAAAAATTAATTTCAAGATAGAAAGCAATCACGTCATTTTTGTTTGTCCTTAATTAATAATATTCTATAGGAAAAAGTTTCTTTTTATGTCTCATGAATTTTTTCGTACAAAAACTTACAAGAATAATAATATCATCTGATACACTAAAAATTCAGAAGAAACTTAAATAATAAACGAACCATGCATTTGACAAAGCAATCATCTCTGCGAAATGGCAAATAGAAAAATTTGATAAATATAAATACATAAAAAGCCAAAGAAATTATCCCTAACCCTTTAAGCATAAATATCATATTTCCAACATCAGATTTGAATAACTAAATTCAAAAGTTACAAATAAATAACATTATTCAAAAAACGAAAAGTCAGTTACCATTTACTTTTCTAATATTTAAAAATTCGAAGTATAATATCGCTTTTCGTGAAAAAGTTTTTTAATACTTCAACAAAATTTACGTCTGCGAAGGGTTAAAATTTGAAAATGTTCAAAATTGGAGTTAGTCGTTTTGACCGGTATACGACTCGAACGTCGTCGTTTCAGGACTGGTTGAAAAAATTGTCCCGTCCGTCAGCTTCCTTTTCCGAGCCCTCGGGTTACTTATTCGAAGCGGAGTGCCTGATATTATTCAAGGAGAAGCGGCTTCCGAGCAGGGTACGTGCTGATCGCAGCGTCGTCGTCAGCCCATAGTTCGCGGCCGAAATGTAAATTCGCGTTAAACGGATCTCTTCGGTGAAGTTAAGGGAGCACGCGTGTCCCCGTGTCCTCTGTAATGCACGAACAGCAACGTTGATTTATCGTGACGCTGGAAAACGAGATTCCCAGACAGGAAACGCGTGACCTAAAGGCTTAGAACCACACTGAAATGCAAAGGACTTCGGCTGACCGAATCCTCGAGGATCTATTTACATAAATCCAACGTGTCTCTAACAATTGTAAAATTCGAACAAATTTTTGGTAGGAACACATGCAATGTAATTGGTAGAGAATATTCCTCTTTATTATATGCTATCTTAATTTAATGAATCTAGAGTTAGACTACTGATATCAAATTTTATATTTTACATTCATGAAAACAACGGATATCTTCGTTAGAAATTATTAAATAAGTTCGTTTATTATTATTTACATGAGATTCAGAAAATTGCTTCGATTATGGAAGAAAACTATGTATAAGGTATTTGTCAATCAACGTTAGTATTAGTTTGATAGCCTCGTGTTCTTGTGCTCTTGAAAACTGAATTATTTTGGTACACATGAAGATTTTTATATTCAAAGAAAATATAAAATCTAATTTTATAATATTATTACTGCTATGTGTTTGCGAGTTTCTTTTTAATTAAAGTTTTGTTATACATATTCCAAATAATATAAGTAAAAATATCTAAGCATAACTTATTTAATATTAAAAATATTAGTTTCTTTTACTATTTCAGTCGATTGAGAAGAAACATGCAACTGTTTATATTCAGTAAGGCATCAATTAATCAAAGTTATTTAAAATTCCATGTTTTTTTATTAAAAGCTTTTTTCCGAATTAAATAAAGAGCATTTCATTTGCAATAAAACCTTTTTAATAGCGTAAAATCTCAATACCATTCGCAGGATTATTTCATAAGGATAATCGTCGTGATTGTTAAACGGAAATGTCGTTGGAATTTTCATTTTAATGTGGGTACTCTTGCACATTAAAATCTGTTCGAATATTCTACAGACATTCTACTTTTAGTAGAGTTTCATTAGTATAATGGATTCGTGAAATTATTCAACGCAATTACAACTTCAATACATGTTGAACTGCATGTTCTGGTTTTGCTTCATGACTTATTTAATTTTTATTAAATGTATAGTTTATAGAAACATTTTGACAAATTCTCATGTGCGTTTCCTTTGTATAATTCAAATTTGTAATCATTTTGAACTAAGATTAATATAATATCAGTAAAATAAGAAATTATTTATTCAGATGATTTATACATTAATCACATCTAGTTTCAAAATAAAAATTCCTCAAATTTCACCAACAATTCACTCAATAAATTGGTCTTTCTTTCATTATATATTAAATTAAAGCGTCAACAATTTTCTAGCGAATATTGAATCAACTTTAAACAAAAGTACGTAAAAACATTTTGAAAAACAAAATTATTTTTTTTTAAATAAAGTAGGAAGGGTTCCATCGTTCCCGCAAAGATCGTCTAACAAACGTATCGACGCACGGTGCAAAACCAAAGGGGTAGAAAACTTTAACAGGAGTGCGCGAAGTTTTCGCATTCAGGCGGAGGAAATAGCGCGGGAACGCAGCGCGATTGAAAGGAACTTCGAAGCATTTCATTTCGAGAAATCGTATGTATTATCGAAACCGTTCGATCGCTTGAATTGATCAGCGTTCAAGCAAAATTCAACGGGCGAAAGCGGAGCGCATTGCAACCGAGAGGAAAGATTTTCTGTTCGCATTGCACTTATAACGAGGAAACTCCGCGAGTTTGAAATTAGTAAAAAATATCACAGAATGTCCACGAAATCTATTTCCGTTTGTACAAATATTTATTCATACCTATAAATATGAGTATATTTGATCACACAATAAGCAATAACGAACAAGAAATAGTTCGAAATTTAAAACGCATTCCACTAGAAGAATTTTCACATTCAGTTGCAAAAATTTCTCAAAGATTAGCGATTCCATATTATCTGCAACTTTATACAGTTATTTTCAATACAGTCGTCTAATACCGGTCACAGAAATATCTAAATAACATATGGTTTCATTTAAAAATAAAAATAATTGTTGACAATGAAAAAAAATTACTATAATCGATATTGATATGCATAGAAAACATTTCTATGAAAAAGAATATTAATTTCATGAAAACCATTGGACTCGTTATCAGCCGATGTAATATGCCTAATGGTTTATCGATTTGTTCGTCACCGATCAGTTTTACGAGGACGCCTCGAGCTCGCGTGTACCGTGACGAGTCGCTTCTCAAAATTACCGAGACTTTTGTATGACTACTGAGAAATGATTTGAGGAGCATGCGCGTGAGAGAGTGCGTCGAATACCGACCGATGTTCTTATTGTAAGTACATTTTGTTTATAAGCACCTTGTAAATATCACTGTACTATAAATAACCGTGTACTCTTCGAGTTCGACTCCTCCCCGATCTCGAGAGGCAAACGATGCTGAGACGAAGAATCGGATTATAAGGAATATCGTTGCCATAGAAGCGGGAACTTATCGCGACTGGAAAGACTGACGCGACTATGGGATCGAAACGAAAGTTTATAATTGACTGTAAGCATCGGTGACTAAGATTGTGTTAATTTTCCGACGACGGGTGTTTTTTAACGACCTCGCGAGCAGCGATTTTTTCGACTATTCGAATTGTTACGTACTATTTTTGTTTCGATATTTCATCGAACATACATTTACAAAATATTTGTAATATCGATCTTGTTATTTAATCTGATATAATTAACTGAGAACGAAAGTTAGGAATAGATGAGATGAGAAGATGAAAGGAGTCTTTAAAAATCTGGGTTGAAATAGATCCAAGCATCGTCGTCCGAGGATTAAACACGTTGCTGAATTGATATTACTATTATCTATGTAGAGATGATTCAAGTGGAATATATGGGAAGGAGTGATATCTAGGTACTTTAAATTTAGTGTTTATATGAAGTGTATGACAATCGATATCGCGGAGGATGTGCGAACGGATGTATCGTTCTGTTAACGTTTTGGAGCGGGTCAGAATCTTGAATGTACGACTAACGTTTCCAATTTGTGTAACTATCCCTTAAATGATTTACAATTATAATAAATAAATTATGAAAAGTCGCATTGTCGTGTTCATCTGCGAGACCTTGACATTCCTGCATTAACATTCATGAGTTAGTTGGACTTTCTAATGAGAAATACATAAATGTACGTTTGAATTTTTATACAATATTTCAATATAATACATAAAATTATAGGAAAATAATTATCAGTTGATTTTTTAATGTTATTTAAATACTGAAGCTAATTATTTAATTAGGACACAAAAATTATGAATATGTAATAATTTATGAACAATGTTAATTCGTTTCATTTAAATTAATTATTATAGTGTTACTATATTATAGATAATGAAAGAATGGATCTTGAGTAATCGAGAACTAGGAATAAATATATGTATTTAATAAAATATGGAATCAACACGGACAACACGTAAAAAATACAATTCAATGCCACGGAGGCCAACACACGACTCTGCTCCCACCACTCTCTCACTGGCATTCTCTCCCAAAAATCAAAGTGTAGTGACGGCAGAACTTCTGCTTTTTATCTCGTATGAGCTCGAAGCATTGAATGGAATTGTATTAAGTAACAAAGAAAGTTTGAGATATTTTTTGAAGTAAAACCTGAACATGGGAATGTTTATGAAGTACATCTTATTCGATAAAATAATCAACTATGAAATCTACCAAGTTCTTTTAATCAAATATAATTATGTGGTATTAATGGTATTTTTAAATATGTATTATTTTTTAAAAACACAGGAATAGATAATTGAATAAAATACAAATAAATAGAAACGATATAGCTTGCAGTGTATAGGTCTTTTCTGTTCTCTAGTCAACGCAACTCTCTTAAAACCATTCTCTCCCCCACAAGCATTCTTTTCACTCGCACTCATTACAAACACTCGGATGCACCCCTAGGAAGCTGGCCCTGCAATCTTGGGTCCGTGATGTAGTGCAGGCCACTTTCCCTCGACCGTTTTACAGCCTGTCCTTCACTCACACTCATTCTTACATTCATTCTTCTTAAAAATACCTAAACCTACGCTAAAAATTCTAGATACTACATTATCATATTAAGCTAGAATTAGACTAAACGTTCTTAAGTAAATTAATTAAAAAGAAATAGTAATATATGATCAGCAGTAAATACAACCATTATATTTATTTACCTTCCTTAGTTATCAGTTTAAGATTTCAGCTAAAAAGTTGTACCTATTAATACGAAATCATAGTATGCGATAAATTAATATATTAATTCACACTGGTCGTACTAAATTCGTTAAAATATAATGACAACTAGATTCCGTGGAACAAAATTCAGTTATAATATATAAGATTTTGATGGACATATATAAAGCGCCTATACAATACAATCAAATCACAGTACACACACGACTAGCGGTTAACCGTTTAATTCCCATTATTTCAAAATTATGACTAACCAGAAATTTAACCACAATTGCTCGCGCCTACAAATTCGGAATTAATAGATAACAAGATATTCGTATCAATTCACGATTAAAACAACATGAAATTTAAGCCTGTTGTTCGTAGTAAAATATACGCCTGTTTCGCGTATCCAATTTATAGTTAATTTATTATATATCCTATTATTACGTTATCTATTCGAACGAACTCATTTCAGCGCGCCATACATTTAGTATTGAACAGCAATTTCGCCACGTGCATTCGCATTTCGTATGATCCTCCCCACAGGCTACTCCCTTTCCATTAAGCAGTCACATAAATTGCAATATAATCAGTCCTGAATTACAGTTCACATGCCAATGGTGAAGAGTTTTGCGCATAACACAGAAACGTGTTGCGCATAAAATCGTTGTTGGTCCCGTGAGCATAGTTTCCTTAGATAATTTATGACGGCTGAAGCTTTTATCCGCTTTATTGATTCGAACTTTAATTACCCGCGAATTAATTGATAATTAAGCTAATCGGTTTCGCGTGACGCCTACGTATCAGTATTTTCATTTCTCCTTTAAACAATGACATTTCATAGGCAGTGATATCCAGTCGTCTGTACTTGATCACTGTGAAATAATGGATCTCACAAAATGAATATTTTATCACTGGAGTTTCTTTTTTCGTGCACATTTAAAATTGATTTATGATAATTTTATGAGGGAATATTATTGTATGAATTTTGAATTACTAAGTGGTGGCAACAATAAAACGCTTTTATTACATTACAAAAGAGAAAAACAAACAAATAAATGTACAAATACATTTAAAAATTCAATTAAATCTCAATAAAGTGTCACGTACAGCTAGAATTATAATACTTGAAAATGTCTTTGAAAACATATCCTATTTCTGTGAATCAAAATAGGTTGTATGAAAATAGTAGAAATTTGTTTTTAATAAAAGTAGAATGTATACAATATTTCTGAAAATTTTACTCACTATTAACATCTCTGTAATGTTATTAGTAAAGTATTTCAGAATAATTTATTTTGCTTAAAATATATGTCTTTATAAAAGAAATCTACGTTAAAATATTTTTGTGTGAAGTATCTACAAATTAACTGACACAAACGCTTGACGTAAACGCTTGCAAGCCATTAATCATTTATTCATAGAACTTTCTTTCCGCTTTAGTAAATGTATTGTGACCGCTTATGGGCGGTTTTCCGTAACTCCCCGAAGTTTCTCCATCTAAGAAACTTTTATTTAATCCGTTCCTATCCATTCTTCCCTAGAGATCATAATATTGATGTAAATGAGGATTGCAATTTCAACTTTTTCCTCCATTAGTAAAAGTTTAATGGGACTGATTAGGTTTCTACCTCCAGGATTAATTAAAGCTGTATTCAGTTGTAGATCGACTTTGAAACGTTAAATATTGGATCGGTGAAATGTTTTTTCCCCCCGCGCATTCGCTTTTATTTACCTTAGTTATAAAATATTGTTTCGGTGAAATAGGCTACCCGAAGAAATTCGGGCAATCGATCGAATTGGATGCTCAATGTTTCAACCAAACGACAGTGGTACACAAACAGCCACAGAAATTCGGTTTTGTGTTAGAATGGCCCTTTGGAACAATTCTTTGTTTCTTTAAATATTTGGGTAAAATTTTAAAGTTTGTCTCTATTCAGAATATAACTGTTTTTTAAACAAGTCTGTATATATTACTAATAAAAAATGTTATATCTTTAAATTATTACTATTACTACTGATGGACAATTAACTATTGCGGATGCGAATTCAAATATCATTAATATCCAAACGAAACAGTTGCTAGATCAATTGCTATTTTACATTACTCCTCTCACCCACTAAATAATTAGCATTTCATTTATATATAAAATAATAAATACAAATTTAATTCAATTTTGTATTTTCAATAAAACTAAACCAGTATGGAGTTCACGTAATTTGTTTAAGCTAACAATTATTCTCTGAATTACGAAAACAATTCATTTATGAACCTATCAATGAGTAATACCTCTAATGACTTTCATATTACAATTTAGAATTTCCTGAACACTGTACTCATACATACGAATTTGCATAAAACTGCACTAGCTCGCTCAGTATTCAATGGAAACGTGAATTCCGTTAAATAATCTCATTGAAAATCATCATTCACTGTGCACACGTTTCAATGTTTACGCTTTATCGCTCACGTGTCGTACGAAATCAAGCAGAAAATTGGCCTACGCAAAGCGTGTTTAAATCATTATCTCTGCGTGACGGCTGATTGGCTGCATACCGAATGGCACAGAGAAATATATGGATACCTTGGCGTTCCCGACGACGGTCTAACAGTTTTATCTCGCAATTTTATTTGCCGTCGATTATCGAATCCCGCGAGATCACAATGCCCGCGTGTCCGATTAATTCATTAACCATATAACGAGCCGTAGCAGCGACGTGTATTTCCATGCCGCTGTTCCCGTCAATTCGGTCTGGTGAGCGGAAACTATTCGTACGTATATTTTAACGAAGAGCGTAATATACAGGATAATGCAAATGTGATTGCCGGCATATAAATACGATCGATTGAACGTGCACAAAAAAAAAGTAAAATTCATAATTTTAAAACGATGTGCCTATTTTAAATGAATTGATGTACTAATCTGAATGAATTGTTCAAGATAAACACTGGCATATTCTTAGACCAACGTTGAGATGCTAGATGTATTAATACTGGAAAATATATGAATAAATTAAATATTTTGTATGAACTTTCTCTTTGGCTGTAAGACTAAACCAAATATTTTGTGATCTTTTTGCTTAGATACAAGAATAGATACAAATTTTATGAGCATTCGTAATCTAAATTACATTGCTTTATTGCCTTAGAAATACAAAATTGATTATAGGTTTCTTGTGGATAATTAAAGTAATCTGAGGTAAACTAATGGCTGATGCAGTATTGAATCTGGAACAATATTATATTAGGACACTATAAACATTGATTGTGTAATTCTTGCTTCCTTGAAAATTTATTTTATTACTTTTCGTATGAAATTGAAATAACATATTTAAAAAATACATAACAATGCCTATTATTTATAAGTATTAACATTTTTACTCTGACCACAAGATCACAGCAAAATATATTTAATTCCAGAATTGTTCAAAGCATTCCCGTTTTAAAAGTTACTTTATATCACGACTTTTATTAATTATGTTTAATAATTTTTATGAAGGGACAGCTGATGTTTAAAAAGTATCCGTCAAAAAAATAAGTTTCGTGAATTCAAGTAAGAAAAAAACATACGACAAGGGATTAATACAGTCAACTAACGAAGAAAATGGCCAAGGGCCAAATTCCTTAAAGTCAGAGAACTGAAACTAGTTTCTAAGTACCTAGTATCAATAAACTTGTTAATATTTTGGTGGCCACACGTTTAACAAGCATTTTCGCATACCGTCGGCAACTCCGGCATAGATCTTACCGTCTGTCGCTGGCAATTTTCATACAATCATCGCATCTTTATAATATATTCATTATGAAAAGGCAAGTCATCATTTATACATTATAATAAAACCTAAATTTTTGTTACATTGACAAATTGTAAAATGTGACGTTACATTTATATAAGTATAAGTGTCTGTTGATAACAGTTGGTGAATGAAATTACACGTTTATGTCAGCGGCCGATAAAGTGTTTCCCTCTTTTTAACCGCCTTTAAGAAAATTTTATTCTTTAGCTTCACTAATTTTCCGATACATTTTTTTCTTTTAACTGTACTTTTGAAAGAGTTTATATTTTGTCAAATGTTGTTCTGACAGCTGTTCGTTAAAACAAAATGACAAAGAATTTAGATAAAAAATACTCGAAAAAGGACTAAATAAATTTCCTGTAATTTATTTAGAAGTGATTAAACGATAAACATTATTATTATCATTTCATCTATTTCTAATGGAGACCTCATTGTTAAATTTCCCATATGAATTTTATTTTCGACTCAGTCCGTGCTGTTAACGACATACAAAGGAATAGAATTGCGCGATAAATAAATTTCCTACACACCTTTCCATAATGTTATCTTCTCTCGTAAACAGCGTCAATGAAAATCGTCTTCTGTGCTCGCATTATACTCTCTTTTGATCCTGCAATTTTCTTCGAAATGCAGTTTCGTGTTCCGTGGGAAGAAACTCTCTTCAGGAATTAATGTTCTATTATTAGTAATACGAGACAAAGGTAATTTTTTATTATACGATAAAAAAATTTCTATCAAAAATATGAAATCGATACGAATACTTACCTAACATAGCATGTAACATGATGATATTTATAAATTAGTAATATAAATTAGTATATTTGTATATCAAATTTCATTACCTCTTTTTCATGCGCAACATTTTTCCTATTTCCAATAGAATATATAGTTAAATCATAAAAAGCAACCATTTAATTACACTTCAACTAGTTTTATCTTTCCAAAAAATAATAGCGTAATTTTTTTATCATTCCATTGGGAATTATTTTTGTAGCGATGTAAGATATAAGATTATTCAAATTACTTACATTTAATTGTTTTAATACGAACAAATCATTTAAAAAATTCGTTGACTTATTTTTTTTAATAAATAACGTTAGCTTATCTGTTATTTGTCTCGTTCGCGCATGATATAGCAGCATAAGTGGAACGTTTTTGCGAGATAGAATAAATAAGAGGTGGATAATAATTAATTTCGCGGGTGTTTCGCTGCTCCTCAATTTCCTGGCTGGAAGTTGCTTCACTGTTTTCGCCTTTACTTCACGTCTCGCCGGGCTGTCATATACCATTCCCATCAACGGTTGGACCTCTGTTAATCAGGAACGTCGTGCACCACTGTAATTTGCGGTCCTGTGACCTCGCCGAGGTGTCGCACTCGTCCCCTAAATTGGCAGCTATGCAAAATGCGCATTGAAATCTCAAATCACTGTTGTGCCGTGTGCGATCTCCGTGATTCCCTTTGTAATTTAATCGCGCGAATCTTATTATTCATTTGAACATAATATCGAATACAGAAAGTGGACGTAAAAGTAAATTCTTTCTTTTAACAAAGTTTCCAACATTGATATCACATGAAAAATTATTTAATATAAAAAAAAGTTTAATATAATATCTAAAGTAGCAACTACATTAGCAACTTACATAACAAGAATTAATAAAATCGTTCATTGGTTCGGAACTGTAGGTAATATATATTTACTTATTTAATATATACATCGAAGGGGTGCAAACAACCCTTAAAGATGTTCTGTCTATTTGTCTTCTGAATATTATTTTATAATAATAATATACATAAAATGTGAGAAATATATATTATTCAGCCTTGAATGTTGATATTTTTATATCAACAAACGAATTGTTTTTCATTATACTTGTTTATATATTTTTAATATGTATGTGTAAGATGGTTAGGAATTTGTAATAATAATATTTCTATGTTTATAATCCTTATATATTATTTTTAGGTATTTCGTTTGCCTATTATTATATTTAAATATTGTGCTTATTAACAAGGATTTTACATTTGAATGTTATTTTAAATAGTCCTATCTCGAGATCCTTTCAAAACATTTAAATCGAACGTGTTGCTACTTTGTGAGGGTTATCGTCTTGGGATTAAAATCAAGCAGCGCAGAGTGCAATACGTTTTGTTTAACGTTGCTGTAATTACGTTAAATGTGATCGAGCTAGTAACCGCAATGAAAACCGACGGAAACTTTGTACCGTAATTACTCTAATTGTAACAATCGTGGACGCAAATTGCACACCTCCATGCTCGTCGAAAGAAACTTCGGGGAGTTAACGTCGTTTCATTTGTCCCTTCGTTCTTTCATGTTTTCATGCTCCATTTCTGACTATACCTAATGACACAATAAAACTGCTGTAACAATACCATCTTTATCAAACAATTCTGTGAAGACCTGGAAGTAGGTCGGACAGGTGAGCGCCATAGCAGACAAATCAATTTCAAGGCGCCCTTTGCTGAACTTCTGGGCTTCAAAACTCTGCAGAAAAGAATTCCATAGAAAGTTTTCTTATTGTTAGTCAAATTTTTATTCTTCCTGGGTCTTATCAAACTTTTCGAATTTTTGGGTGGAAAATAATTTCCATTTTGAATTCATTACCATAGGGATTCTTTAACATTATATTTACAATTTATTACTACGATTATCTGAAGTTTCTTAATGTATAATTTATCATTATGCGGAATTAAAGTATTTATTTTATAAAATTTACTGTTCAGCATCGAATACACTCATCGCAATATTTAAATTACTAACAATTTAGGCGTCTAAAAGACACTGATAGTTTCCTTTAAGAATGCACCAAAATAATTAATGCAATAAAATTTCTGTGGACACATTAATAATTAAGGATATAATATAATTCTAAATAACATTCATATTTACTACGTTTGTTGATTAAAAATTGAATTTAATATTGTCGTCTATATTTTCTATTACTAATAATGAATGTATTCCTTTATTCGTTGGTTAATAAAGAAAACATATTGTGTTTATTTTAGAATAACCTTTCTCTATCATACAAATGTTTATTCATGTTTATACACATTGTACATTCATTTATATTACATATTCATACTTACATTCACGTCATTTCGCTTTCAAATATGAATCAAATTGCTATTAGAATATTTGAGTAGCTATTTTCCACCGATGATTAACAATGAACATGAACGATTAACAATTAATAGGAACACTGTTACGTACATCTGATTCTACTAAAAATTAATTTCTCAGATAAAAATATCAGATTTCACAGACTTGAATAAAGTAGAAAAAGCAACAATTTTCTCTATCTCCATTTATAACTCCGTATGATATACATATATCTGTCTGTGAAGGAAAGAGGTGCGCACTTACGGATTACCTCTAAGCAGGGTATGATCTTCATCCCCCATTCGAGGAACCTTTTCCTCCTCGTATTTCTTCCACGAAACTTCGCTTCCCTTCGAGATTAATTCCAATCACTGAATAAGCCTTTCAAAATCGACTTCCTAATAAATGACGACCGATATATGGTTACTTCATAAAATGACACAATTCATCAAATCGAACACTCCATAATAATTTACTATGAAATAACCATTATACCTTAAAGAAACTATTTAACTTATGAATAATATCAAAAAACAATATAAAATAAGAATATTTTCTAAAATGTCCCAATAACTGATCGATCATGCAGTTGCGACTATTTGAAATTGTATAAGTTTCCTACTTAAAAGGAAATACTAAAATTATGAGTATCATAAAATAAGTTTACTTAACAAAAAGACACCATTATTCTCTGCATCAGAAACTCACGAAAGTTAAGAATTAAATAATCTCTCAGAAAATACTAACATTTTCAAAATTATGAACAATATATTTATATCTTCAAAAGTTACTGAAAAACAAACTAACGAGTACTAAAGCTAAAAAATTTCATCCTTAACACCGTCTTTAACCCGTTGACTAGCGAACCAATACAAATATAAAACATCAATTTAAATAGCGTACAATATTTACTAAAATAATTACAATTAAAGCTACAATATTTTCGTTAGAACATTCTTACATAAATACTTCCATCTACGATTGTATATCTATTAGTCAAAACATACATATATAAATTATCAGATGTCATTCTGCTCCGTGTTTACAAGACTTTATCAATGCTCGCGCCGAAGTCTCGTCGGTGTTATTGACAGAGTTCTAAATGGAAAAACCATGCAAATATCCGATGAAATGTCCACTTCGGAGAACAAGTGAACAACAGAATCTTCAATCGAGAGGGATTACTGCGGGACAGTGGGAAAACTATGGAGTGGGACGGCGATAAGGAATGGTGCGGTGGCCAAGGATCGTATTTGCATGGAGTTGCATGAGAATGTATGAACGGTGCGAGCAGACCGGTGTTAGTAACGCCCGAAGGAATGGGATGTGGAAGAAGGTTGATTTGATAAGGGCACACGGGACTGCACTTGCATCGACATACACTCACTCCTGCTCTACCATCTACAAGTGTACTTGTGTATCTTCGCGGGTTCTCCTTTGCACAAATCGTCTTCACGCGACACCGTTGTACAGCTATTTACGTATCATCTGTAACATTAACGAATGCGATGTACCAGTAAGGGTTTCAACACTTGGTCGCATTTAAAATATCGAATTTTGTATGTTATACGAAATGACACGTGAGTGTTATACATATTTCGTGTAATTTTATGATTGGTGTGTTTTTTTTACAATTTTGTAAATAAAATATCGATATTGTGATCATCATTTGTATTTTGCATTGAAGTTTGCTTTGCATATTTTTTATTTAGTATTGTTTGCGTTGTCAGTAAAATATTTTAAAATCCTATGAAATTTGATTATAATTTCCGTGTTTAAAGGCGAAATTTGTAAATAAGTATTTTTAGTTAATACTGTTTTTAAGAGTTATATTGAAACTAAAAAATTCAGTTTGAAAATATTATTGGTTAATAGTGGCATAGATGATATACTGTTTGGAAGAATCTAAGTTGTCATTAAAGGACGGTGTATTGTGTAACAGAAGTATTAACAGAGATCAATATTTTATTTTGAATTTGATGGAACTATTAATTACTGGAACGATAAACATATCGGCACTTCTTGCTTTTAACTTTCTCGTATAATTGCACGTTATAAAATCATCTATTAGAAAGTTACAATATACTAGCGTAATGACAAATAGAAGTGAACTATTGGGTGGCTTAGAATTTCCTGGCCGTAGTCTTCCGTCAATCTCTCACCTGTTCGTCTTGTATTCATGCGTACATGAATGAGATAGACGGTATATACGAAGTTATGTACACAGTGGGTCGATATACCAACCCATACCATCGGTTTCACGACCATTCTGTCAACTTCCAACACCATTCATCGTCCGACAACCCTGTGTCGGATTCACATGAAGGTTCTTGTGTGCAAAACTGGCTGCATTATGTCACGCGGTATATATCTAAAAAGATTTTCCCACAAGCGTCGCAGGCAACCGAGATGAACCTGCTAAAAAAGATTTTGTTGAAACTCACATGCATAAAGTACTTATTTAAATTGACTATCTAAATTATTTTCATTGAAAATACAAAACTATGATTAAAAATGATCTGCATGTGACGATTTCATGATTTCGTGGTATGGATTCAGAAACAATAAGAAAACATTCTTCTAACATCATTGTATATCATTTTTACATTGTACATAATATAAAATTATACATTAATAATATAATAATCAATTACCTAAAATGATACATTAATAATATAATGATTAATTACATAAAATTACACATTAAGAATATAATAATTAATTATATAAAGTTATACATTACTAATATAATAATTAATTACATAAAAATGTTCTTATTTTACGCACGATTCGACAAAACTCTGAAAAAGGGAAATACATTTTTGTTTGCAATCAGTTTCACCAAAGTGGTTGATAAAACCCTATGTTTGCATAAATATCTACAGTCTGTTTGTAATTTCGTACATGTGAAAGTTACAGTACCTGATCTCTATTTAGGAGCACACCTCGTTTCACTCCCTTAGAGTTTGGTGTCATCCTTCACTATTTCCGAAAATGCGAGAAAGCAGTCGGCATTTTCATGGCTGGCGGCCAAGATCCAGAATAAAGATGGCTTCCTTTCTCTGGTCAGTCTTGTACAAGGCAAAGAGTGTAAGTGTAAGTGACTGAATATCGGAAGAACAGTGAAACAGATCGTAACTTAGACCTTTCGCATACGTCGGCACGACAATGTCTTCTTCGCTCTCGTAGTCTAACAACCTCCTTGGATGCATCACGTTCAGCATAATTGGAGCAAATCATCCACGTATGCAACTTTATGCGATTTAAGTAAAAAGAATTTGAAAATACAGAATTTTTCACAACGAAACTGTGGGGAATATTTCATTATACTAAAAAACAAGGTACTTTTCTTAATGTGGTAACAATTCACCATTTAAGAAGAATAGTTTTTGTTGTTAGAAAAGTCTTTGAGTATTATAATGCAAGTGTTTAATTACTTAGAAGTATTAACACTGATTATTATTATATTAATTTCAAAGTGATATGTTTAAAAAAAACGACAAATAAACAAGTTTGTAAATTTTAATTTATTCAGTGATATTGTGTAATTATGGTAATTATAATTAAGTTTCACGTGTTCTACATTTCCTGTTTATGCATGATGAATAATTCATTACATAATAATTTTTATCTTCTCTCTCTTTTATAATATATTATTATATTTTATTTTATTAAATTGTACTATATTATATTTTCTATGACTAATATCTCGTGGTTTTGTTCAAGTAACTACATATCTTATTTTAAACAAGAAATAATGAAATATTTGAATAAAGAGTTTCAAGTAACGAGATAAGAAAGTAATCCATTCTATGTTCAATGAATTCAAAGACTTTCACTTTACTATGAAGAATATTTTTTAATAAGTAAGTGGATGTCGAAGTGTTCAATCGAATTGAGCATTTAAATATGATAATGTTAATCATAATTATTATTCGCATAATTTAACAAATACTGTCCTGTGTGACTGTACTGATTGTGAGTAAGTCAGATAATTTCTAACATCCTATTCATGAAATTCGTGCTGCGTTCAGAGAAATAATCATTCTTTGAGAAGCAGTTTTCCACGTGAGCAACTTTGCGATTCAGCGTAGGTCGGTAGATTTGAGAAATGTAATTTTCCAGGACTTGATTTGTGAAATTAAGCTTTGACAGATAGGGGTGGCAATATTCAAAGTCTGATCGAGTTTAGAGTTCGTATTTAGTTTCATGTGAAATGATTAAATTGTTATTTAACTATTGAATCATTTAAATAGTAAAATGAAGCTAGTTCATTTTGCAAATACATTTTTACGATGTTATGCAAATTGTACAATAAATCCAATCGTACAATAGACATGTGAATCTTTACACAACGTAATTCCTCCTTTATATTTTATTTAAAATATTTCATATTGCTTCTAAATTCAATTTCACATAAAACGTTAATAAAATTTTGAGCGTTAAGATATTTTACTACAAAATTGGAAATTGAAAATATTCATAGAATAAATACGTAACAAAATATAATGTACCTTATCATATACATTCTAACATATATTTTAATATGTAATACATAATAACTGACCATCAATAATTTCCGGAAAACTTAATATTCAAAACATGTTTGCATTTGATTTGGTTTCGTGTACTTATGAAGTCCATAAAAGTCGGAATTTACAATTCACTGTCTGTTTACCAGGAAAGAAATATACTTATGTTTCGATTTACGCGAAGGATGTGTTCCAAGTCATTTAGTTTTATGCGGTAGGAAAACCGCGTAAATGGAGACTGCAATAAAAACCACACATGCAACAATAACCAGAAGAAGATATGGCTAGGGAACCAATAGCATAAAGCATATACAATGTATAATTTTAACCATTCATAACACAATTAAAATAGAATAATATAAAATGTACAAAGCAATACAAAATTGTTGACTATTAATATAGAAAAATTTGTATATATCAATTCATAAATTGATGCATCGAAGAAAAATATTGATTGTATCATTTCTATGCAATATACAGCATATATACAATTATGAATAGCATAATTAATATAAATATAAATAATGAAAAATAAATATAAATAATACAATTCAGAATATTTCGTCTGAATTCCTACTTCATATTTGTACAGTTATCAATAATTTTGTCATCACTTAATTTTCATTAAACATTATTCTAAAATCTTCCATTACTCATACGAAAATTATTTATAATGTAAAACAAAGTTTAATAAATTGTTTCTTTTACATCTAAATATTTTTTCATTACATGCTTCACAATATTATGAACACTCGCACATATGTTCGAACATCGTTAGTTAAATTATTTTACCACGCGCTGTACACGCGTCTGCGCACATTATTCTACATAATTTACACCTGTATGATAATACCAACTCCCAGAAGTCCCATATCAATTTCCCGACACCCTTGTTCGCGGTTTACACTGCGTCTGGTCAACTACGTTTCTATACACCCACACGTTTTCTGTACTGCGCCATGCAATGTTCGTGTCCAGATATGACACCGGAAATTTTAGATGACGTTTTCTACGCTCCACTTATTGATTATATTGTACGCTTCGTCCTGGAATGTACAGGCACGTTATTTCATACCATTAGGATAGTCAGGTTTATTATGCTATAACCTGCTCTTTTCCGAATGATACGAAGAAGTAATATTTTCAGATGTTGACAAAATCGATCAAGTCAATACATTGTTACACATTATCCTAAAGTGTTTCCACAAATTGATTCTTAAAGGCAAATAAGCAGTTATCTTTCTTGTTCAGGTATATGGTGTTTTTTCTGTACTTAATATTTGTTAAATATTAAAAAATGTTATAATAAATACAGTATAATTTTGATAATACACTTTTATATGAAAGCATATTTATAGCGCACTCAAATATCTCGAAATTATTACTATCGATAATAAGAACTTTAGAAAACTTTTATTATCCTTTTTTGTTATTAATCCTTTAATATTTTATCTATTTCTACAAAATATTCAATTTACCTTGATTATCAGAGTATCAATATTTCGATGACACAGAAGAACGTTTTAAAAAAGCTTTATACTAATCGAGAGATCAAAATTGTACGACTACCAAAATTTATAGATCAGTACATTATAAACCTCTAAAAACAAAAAATTAAAAGCAACATCGTTTAAAAACACATACATAGTGAACCCAGTAACCTGCAAAGGGTTAGGGGGTTTCTGATCTGATACCTTTTGCCGTAGGTAACCAAGCCGTCACCAACAGTGCCTTCTTCAACACTTTGAGTACAATATATATAATATATAATTATATATAAGTGTCAATATATATAAGTCACGTGACACTCTAGACGCTGTCAGCCTCTAAAGCTACTTGGAAACGAACTCTAGTCTTGAAAATACTCGGCCTCGGGTCTGGCTTTAGCGGTGTCTGACGTCACGTGCGATCGGGATAGAAGACGAACCATTCGGGTACCCACCTATGATGCTCTTCAGTCGGTGATATATTTCTATCAAAATATTAAATAAAATCAAATTATTAAAGGTCTAAATTAGGAGAATTTTCTATGAGGTTAATCATGCAATCAAGTTGTCAGCATATCATTAGATATCTCTTCAGACATGGCATACGTCTTGCTAGGTATAGTTGGTTACTCACATGATCCCAGCTGGCCAGCGTCTGAAAGGGGTTAGAGAGGCAAGGGGATTCGGCTGCACGCTCCACCTCAACTCGCGACGCGGCCAGTAACAAAGACGTGCCGAAACTAATTCCGCCATTACTATCGGGCAGAGCACCGCGAGTTTGGGCATCCCCCCTTGCCATTCTATCCGTTTCAGACATAGGCCGACTGGGATCATGTGAGCAACCAACTGTATGTAGCTGAGGAGTTCTCTAACGGACTCAAAGCGAAACACTCCTTTTCTTTTCCCTTATCTCTTTTTCTATTACCTTCGTATATCCTATCCAGCTGCCGAAGAAGCTTTATGGTTGGGATAAGGCTTGATGGAACCTCATCGTAAACCGTATGTGTGTTAGAAGAGCCATTTTCTATGTGTATGCGTGAACTAACCTCATTTCAACGAATATCTCGAATTTATCAAGTCTGACGATAACGGAACAATAACTGCAACACGTTGAGTCAACCATAAAATATTATTAATGATTCTATTTGAATTTATAATTCTTTTAAAGATTGTTTTACAATATAAATACATCGAGAACCTCGTGTAATAAATATTTTTTAAGAAAAATTAAAATCTAATAATGTAATAAAAGTTCAATAAAGACTTGCAATTTTTTAAATATTTCTACTTAATAACAAAATTATGGAATTCAACATTTGTGCCATTGTTGCTACAACGTAAACTATATCAAATATTTAGAAATAGTAAAGCTTTAATCAAATTTTGTTTAATTTCCAAATATTATAAAATGTATTTTGTTCTTTTCGAATCCTTTTCTTCAAAACAATGCAAGATAATCTAAATTACCTTCTATATACACATTATGTATACAATTCTGATATTCTAACCGTTTATCGTGTTATTTAATGCGCCATTAATGATAAATCACTTGTGTCGATAGTCGTTGTTTCGATTTCGCTCTATTATATTCTATTAAACGGTAATTTAACGTTTAATTAAGAGCTGGCTTCATCAGGGTATGCCCGAATAATCAAAAACATCATACGGGGCAAATTCAGTGGACACGTTTAATAACGTTCGCCCCCATTACGAGTTTATTCAATTATGAAATATTTACCACAACATTCGTGTTCCACCGGATCCGATTGCCGGACCATCCCCGTTAATTCCTCGGAACTGGAGCGCAAGTTCGGAGGAAGTTGTTCGAAACTCGCTGCAGTCTTCCGGAACACCACACTTGCGTGAATCTGTAGATGCAATCCGCGGCTGTGGTAGAACGACGGGGAGTTCGGCGGCGGTTTGCGGGCACAATCGGGTAAACACGTAGAACAGAAGGAGGATGTAATCCTGGATTTCCTATATCCCCTCCTAGCTGAGGTTCACTGTCACCTGAAAAGCCTGGCTGATCATCGCGCTGAAAAATGATGAAAATATGTACCGTCGTTCGAAATAGGCTCACTAGCGTATCCCAAAAAGCTTGCCGATTTATCCGATTGTCGGGACAGCTGCGTCTGCATCGAAAATTTGTAGTGACGGCAGAACTTCTGCTTTTTATCTCGTATGAGCTCGAAGCATTGAATGGAATTGTATTAAGTAACAAAGAATATTTGTGCTATTTTTTGAAGTAAAACCTGAACATTGGAATGTTTATGAAGTACATTTTATTCGATAAAATAATCAACTATGAAATCTACCAAGTTCTTTTAATCAAATATAATTATGTGGTATTAATCGTATTTTTAAATGTTTTATTTTTAAAAAACACAGGAATAGATAATTGAATAAAATACAAATAAATAAAAACGATATAGCTTGCAGTGTATAGGTCTTTTCTCTTCTCTAGTCAACGCAACTCTCTTAAAACCATTCTCTCCCCCACAAGCATTCTTCTCACTCGCACTCATCATAAACACTCGAATGCACCCCTGGAAAACTGGCCCTGCAATCTTGGGTCCGTGATGTAGTGCAGGCCACTTTCCCTCGACCGTTTTACAGCCTGTCCTTCACTCACACTCATTCTTACATTTTTCCTAAAAATACTTTAACCTACGCTAAAAATTCTAGATACTACAATTATATTACGTTTCTCTAGATTAATTGAAAGATTAATTAGATGGATCTTTTTAACATTGCTTGCTGAGAAATGGAATTTTGTTTTATAAATTTTCTTATTTTCTTATCTGAAGAAAAATGCATTTACATGTATACATTTTTATATTAACAGATTAATTTTCTTAATGAAAAATGCTGACGCTATGTTAACTTTATCTCGTTTTCATTTGCAAAGAGTTTCTTTCCTTAAATAATTATGCATGAACAAAATTAACTGATAATCCGTTAATTAAATGTCCAGAGGATATGGTGATTAAATGGAAGTTTCTAAACCGAGTTTCGAAATACCTTAAAAAGTGGTTTCTGCTGTATGTACTCCAACGTTGTCTCGCAGAAACAATTTCCTAGCGAGCTTTTGCGCCAAAAATAAAATACCGACCGCGAACTCTTTGCTCTAATTGATGAAATCCGTGGTTACCTACGCGCTAGAAAAAATAGCGAAAACAGTAAAAAGTAATAAAAGATTGGAACACTAAACGCCGGTGCGACCACCTGAAAAAAACCCCATTTGATCTTTCTGGTGCATCTAATAGAATGAAAAATTGATACTCACCTGTTAAAAGTTTTATTAAATCAAACACAAGAGAAAAATTCCATTAACCCCTGGCAATAGCTTTCATTTCATTCCCAGCATACCGAAATATTTGATAAATGCTCAAATTAAACAAAAATCTAATCACGAGTTGCAGCAACGTAGAGCACACCTTCTGTTGAATAATAAAAAATTAATAAAACAGAAACGAAAAAATCAAAATTCTTCATAACAATTGTTCTACTATTGATTCCATATTTAATACATCTAACAACATTCAGTTCATTGAATACATCAGCTACAAAATTAATTTTTAAGTTAATGTAAAGAATACTGACACTTTGACATGGCAGTCAAAGATTTAACACATTGTTGACCAGTCACGAGTTAACTCGTGTTTGCACTTGCATTAGATATTTCAAGTTTTGAAACGCAGAGCAATATAGAATATTGCAATAGCAAAATATTGAAAGTTATATGAGAGATGCGTTCAAAATTTCATTTCAATTCGTTAAATATAAACAAAGTACATTGAAGTTTATTTACATTATTTCACTTTCATATTTAATTATGGAATAATATCTGATGGTATGGGATAGCCTCTGCGTAAAATTGCCAGTCAACAATGCAACACTAAAACTATCGTGCAATTAAATTAATTTTTTGAAATTTTACTATAGAAACTCCAAGTTTGCGTATTGCTAGATCAAATTCTTTAATAATTTCTCAGAGAAACATCTGTCATCTTTTTAATAATTGCAAAAAGAAAAAATCAGGAATCGGATCATTTTGGCGTGTTCGGTAGTTTTAGTGTTAAAAAAGAAAGAGAAGAAAAAACTACGATGAATTATTGATTAGTAGGCATTGTGTACATTTTTCACGAGTGATGCGAATAAATATGGAAATAACCGATCGCCTGAATAATTTAGTGGGCGTCATAAATTTCTCGCGTTTTCGCGCAGTTATCGGTGGTAATCCAACCAGAGAAAAACCCATGAATTTCGTGGACGGTTATTCGCTCAATCCGTCGCACTATCATTAAAATGGATTGATTCGAGCGACCGTGCACCGGTCGGTTTAATCTCGTTGAAATCTATGCTCGGATACCGCGAGACGGCGAAATTTTATGCGTATCGGTGTTACACGCCAGGCACTGCTAATAATTTTACACGTTTCCCGGGCGCGCGTGTTCAACGACGACAATCGCGTCGGTGCAATGCGCCGCGAATAAGCAGCGGCGCACGTGACGACGAAGAGGACGAAGTGGGCTTGAAAAACCGAGTTACATCCCGGCGACGCATTCTATTCGATTATCCCCGAGAAATTTCAATTGGACCACGTGCTCGTTTCACACGCGCGCATAAACCAATTTGATTAAACTAACAATATTCTATTGATTGCGTTCTACCACCGGGACCGAATGATAAAACTGCAAAATTTCTAATTTATTCTTAGGACGAATTAAATGTTTTCTGTTGTAAATATTATTTACATTTAGGAGAAACATGATGGTAGACAAGTTTTTGTTTAGAATTCACTTATTAATAATTTATTTAATGTTTTGTTAATGTTTGATGTACGTTTGATTATTCATTAGTTCATATTAACTTAAGGTAAATAATAGATTTTACATTTATGAACATTGTATTCTTACAGTTTATAAGAATTATACAATGTGTTTACTAGTAAATAATTAATGTTATAAGAAAATAGTATTTAATTTTTTATCAATAATTGAACTGTAAGGTAAGAGATTATTTATATGTATGGGGACATTAATAATAGATGTTACCGATATTAGAATTTTATGCCTCAAATACTAGCAGTGAGTGAATGTTATGTTCTAATATTACTATCTTTTGTATTTTAATTATTTACTTTTTGTTTTATTTTATAGGTTGTATGCTTAAGAAGGAAAATATTTGTAAGTATTAAGTACAAGTAGAAGCTAATATTTAATATCTTATACATAATTTTCTACTAATACTAGACAGTGAATACTAGAAAATTTAAAGAAAAGCAGATAGCATACTTAAAATTACAGTAGTATTTGCTTAATATTTTTAATAATTATAAACTGTATACATGTGAATGTTAAGTATTCACCTTTAAATTCAATAAATACATCGCTCATTATACGTATAGATCCGAACATTCATTTAAAAGATCCCTAACAAAAGCTAGTGCTTCTTTTTATGTACACGACTTACTAATATTGTATCTGTGTTCCGATATAAATATAATCGAAACGACACCGACAATCGTTCGCACGATAAACTTCGCGAACGGCGAATTGTGCGGAAACGTCGGCGTCGGAATTGGTTTATACAGCGATTAGTAAATACTGTCGTGTTTTCTCCTATTTGCAAATAACTCTGGAACGATCGGTGATAACGTATGTACAAACACGTCGCAAAAGTTACATTTCCGGCTGGTCGAGCTGCGCACGGCTGCCATACTGCATAATTGTCTGTCGATTCGGACCACGCCGGGCGTCGAACTCGGGCAAATTGATGGCCGAGTGCAAATCAATTTAATTGCGTCCACGGGAGGACAACTGCCATCTGGAGAAAGCTAGTGGTCATCGCTGAATACCTCAGCAACTGATCAGGATTCGATATTCAATAGCCGACGGTTGCCACCGTAGTCCGTGAATCTCGCGAATCCGCTTTTGATGCTGGCTGATAGTCCGATAGTTGGCTCCGAATGAATCTCGCATTCCCGTTCACGTTGAGGAATTAATTGGTTGCATTACCGCGTTCTTAAATAATGATAATTACTTTCCATCTCGTATCTATTAACACTTCATACTGATGATAAATGAATTCATTATCAGTCAATTTGTTTAGATTAATACAATAAATAGATATATGCAAAGGTGTAATCATTCAGAGTCTATTAGGGTGAATGTAACTTACATAAAATGTTTTGAGAAGAATACATAAGTTTGCATTTATTGTAAAATGATGATTGGAAGCAAACATTTTGTTAAAGCAGGAAATCGCGATTCTGAAAGGGTTGAAAAGTAACTTAACGTTTCAGAAGATGAATGTACTAGTTTAAATTTCTACCAAAAGTGTTAAAGTAAACATGAAATACAAGTATAAAATGTTCTTTTACAGAATACCGTTTTGTTCTACAAAAAATAATAATTTACAGTTAATAATAGAAATTATCAAAGCCTAAAAAAATGATCGCGTTTCTTTTCTCAATATAACACGATATGAGAATACAAGAATAAATATTGTAAATTAATGAAATGAAATATTATGATAAGTGGTAAAATGTTCAACTGAACAAAATGTGCAAGAGTTAGTTTGATAAACTTTGATAATGAAACTTGCCCTTAATATTTTGACATAAATTAAAGAGACTTTTTAGAGTTTTCAATACTCTAAGCATCGCAGAGCTAATCAATATAAATTAACACCGGGCAAAACAATAACAAGGAAAAGGAAACATGAAATCGTTCTTGAAAGTTTATTACGGGGTAATTAGCGTCGTTCGAAATTTCCAAATGAAAGAGTTCGGCAATTTTATAAGTATGCTTTTTCCCGAAAATTACTGTCAAAGTTCTGTTCTTTTAATGGTCCTCGTCTCCGCGGCCGTATTACGTCTAAATTAAAGACTGCTCCAAAACTCTCATTAACTGCGCCACAATATGAATGTACTCACGAACACAGTAATCGCGACGAGAATTATTACGGAACTATTATTATTATAACGATAATAGGATTACAGAATTTCCAGAAAATCAAATCGGATTCCGTACCAATTATACGAACATAATTTATACGTTGGAAAAGAATGATTTCGACAGTAATGAAACGCCAAATGCAAATTACTTCGACAATAATGATAGACCTGACGAAATAACGTTAATGATTACTGAACATGTCGTTCGCAATCATCAACACCGAGTTTCCGACGTTACGACATCAAAGACATTCCTCGGAAATGAGAAATACACAATTATTCCACTCCGTGGATTGGACAATTTCATCAAATTCTTTCTGGTGGGATATTTAATTAAATAACGTAACCGGCATCGATGACAAATATATTAATTAAGGGTATTATTGTTTTTTAAATACTAGATGTCATATTTTATTTGTTATCTCTGAATGAAATTGGAAATTCAATGATAACGGTAGAAATTAGAGAATTGGAAGTTTTATTTATTAGATATTTTAATTCATTGTTCCAATAACGAGATATTTGGATCGATATCAATGAGAAAATGAATATTCATGTAAGATGACATAAATGACGGACGAAATGATTTGCATATAACTTCAAATTCGGAATGTAGATTTTTATTTGAGCTACATAACATATGAATGAATTTCGATGGAATAATTTCGATAAATTTTATTTTATCCTGTCGTATGGAGCGTTAGTACTTGAAATATAATCTGTAGTTCGCAGTCGGCAGGCGATTTCTCGTGAATATTTAGAGCGTAACGAGATGCAACTGGCTCGACGTGAAATAATAAAAGCAGTTACGTAAACTTAATGATATAAAGATCACTACAACGATGTTGCAGACGTTTTTCTTTGGGTTACGAAGGGAAACCTTTCTTCTTCCTCCATTTTGTAAAGTGAATATTTATTTCCTTGCAGTACGTAATACAGTAAAATGAATAATATAAGATTGTAATCAACTAAATAATTTCTGAAGTGTACTGATATTAACACATTACTTACCGACCAATTAATGTTAATAAATTTATATTAATATTAATATATAATATTAATATACATCGGCTTCCTAAATTTTCAATATTGAATATCTCATTTTCTTTAACATTTTACCATTTTTAACATGAATTTTTGTAGCAAGCGATGAGAACATCATTCTGTTACCCAAGTTTTGGGTGTATTGTTATTAATAAGTATTAATAATCTAAAAAGAAATTATGTCTTAAGTTTTTAATTTCATAAGAACTCAAGTTTGATCTGATTGGACTTAAGCATGTAAGTAATACGATAATATAATTGAATACTGATAAGGTAATGTGGTAATATAATTGAATACTGGTAAGGTAATAACATAATTGAATATCAATAAGATAATGTGATAATATATATTGAAAAGTTTACGTAAAGAAAGGACGTTATAAATTAGTCTAAGAAGTTTCGACGATGGTAGTCGCTAAGCCCATGAACACACCAGAGAACATCCAACAGCCTCCATTAGATCCGATAGCGGTTTCCGGCGAACTTTATGACTCCAGCGGGAAGATTGAAGCCCCTCGGTTAAATTGCCTGTTAAGAACAGCTCCTGGTCGTTGGTGTCGCGGTTCTACAAATTTTCCCGTCGCCGGTTACCGACGAATTCCACATGAGTTATGTGCACCAGAGATCGGGATCTGAAAACGGTGTTAAAGCACGTATGTATTTCCGGATAACGGCTGGCGATAGTTCAAATACGTACCTCGACGTGTTTTCCGTCGGCACACCTGACGCAGCCGTGTGTTCGAAATGTTTGCACGCATGCACATGTGTTCGTCGTCGGCGAAGGAGTGCGTGTCGAGGGCGTTGCTTGTGCCAAAGCCAACGATGAATTCAGTTTCGACTTTAGTTTCCAACTAGTTAGTCGGCTCTAATTAGCCCGACTAATTCGATGTCTTGATTATCTGTCAAAGTTAAGTTCTGTTTGTAAATGGCGGTAAGATAAAGAATGATTCGTGAATACTGTAGCTGTGACTTATGGGCTATTGTCAGCAGAATCATGATTAGAAACTGTTGTGCACGCTGACAAATGAAGAAAGGAAGGAAAAATATTTACATTCAAATCGAATAAAAATATAAATTCATATTCAAATTTAAATAAAAATCCAAGCTCAAATTCAAATGTAAATAAAAATCCAAATTCAAATAAAAATCCAAGCTCAAATTCAAATTTAAATAAAAATCCAAAGTCAACTAAAACTCTAAGCTCAAATTCAGAACGAAACCGTACTGTACTAAAATATAAATCAATAACTCACATTGAAGACACTGTGGATAATAATTCGGAGACTTTGATAAATCTATCTAATACACAAAATTTGTCAGTTTGGCATACACAGCCTTTACCGTAGCAGTGCAAATGGCGCAGATAATCACGAAGATAGAATATTTCCGCCGAGTCAGGACGGATTACAAAATTAATTACACGGAACATTTGCGCGGAACGACTGCACGCGGCTCGCCGACGCGGAAAGTTAATTAACGAGGACAAAAAAGCTTACTACTATCCAAACACAATTCCACGGTAACGACACGTCCGGAAGAATGGTAAAAGGGAAGCAGGAGAAAAACGGAAGAAACGATGGTATACCGTGCAGATAAGAACTCGATATTTTCCGGATCTGAATGCACACACGGCCATTCCCATCTTGAAGGACGTTGTTAGACGATGTTTTAACGGCTCTATGAAAGGAAAGTTGTTTTTGCAACCTCCACGACGCTATCGGAGGAACGATAAGAGGAGTTCGACGCTCCAGACATCGATTTAAATTCGAAACAACGTTCGAAGTGTCGTGTTTGCTTGGAGTTTCGTCAACGTATCTTCTTGTTTCCGCAAGATAATATTGATATACACTAATTGTGAGAAGGATTACGAAATTTAAACCTCCATCCTGGGTATAAAATATTCAAATATGCATTGGAAAGTTTAATTTACTTGCTTAACTTGCAGTCCGTATTACAATGGCATACTTTATGCTACGTGGAGTAGGAAAGATGTTATATAAATTATTCCGTCAGTAATTATTGTAATTGTGTAGCAGCTAATTCTATTTATTTCTACGAATTTTCTAAACTTTTCTTATAAATCTTGTTCTACATATATTTTCTAATTTATATTTTGTGATGTATGTTGAAGATATAAATCAATGTTGGACAGTAATAGGACGAACCGAAATTTAAATATAATGTTCCTAACGAATATTGCATAAGACAAAAGTACAAAACACAATAATTGTATAATTGAAAATATTATTGATACTACTTCAAATCCAATTTGATAATCACAGTATCAAATAAAAAACATTACATTGATTATAAGAATGATCTGCGAACACAATTAAAGTTTTCACGTACCAAAGAAATTAAATATTAACTCACAAATAAAATCACAAAATGTATCATAACTTACGTAACGATGTTCATAACCGACGTTTTCAAACTGTCGATAAAAAGGAAACTTTACTGTTTACTGTACACCATGCCTACTAATTTATTTGATAAAAGAATTCTTAACCGAACGCAATAAATGCTTATCCACTTCAGAGTACATTTCAGTGAAACTTTATTTTTACTCTTCTTTCACTTTATTTTTCGTTTCCATTACTGTCGACGTAGGGAGGTAACATTATCTCGAATTTTTATATCCGTTCACGGAACTCCCGAAGCATCGGGTTAAATTTTTTATGGCGAGCACGAACTACGGCTCCGACGATGGTTGTTTCGAATTAAGATCAATGCGCATTATGCAGCAATAAAACGTGGCGGAGTGATCGGTTCCTGTCTTTATGTAAATGGCGCGACGTGGACGGGAGAATTCGTTCCCGTTGTAAAACACTGAGACGAGCACGTTACCACAGGGAGAAAATAATAACAGCTGCACTCGTCCTAAAGACTTCGGATCTGTGTCAATCGATTCTTCTGTTGCTCTGTCCGTCATAGCCCCGTGTGAACTCCATTCGCTACAATACAGTCTTGCACTATTCCCATATTCGATCGACCTTCCACTAGTTCGGTCTTCCATGTTAAATGAAGACCGCGGTCATCGACGAATTGTCTTCTTTAGTCTGATTATTGAAACAAATCGTAAAAAATAAAATGAAAAGGTGAACTGATACGATGCGAATAAAAGTCTAAGATTAAAATGAAGCGAAGTGAATAAAAATGAAAAGAACTGTTCTATTCTACGATAATGAATATTATTATTTTCATTTACTCTGTGACAAGAATAAGTACTTGTCGTTTTTATTACCTTACAATTTTCTGTTAACCACTTGTCACTTGATGATTGTGAAAATAAGGATAAGAAACACGAGTAAATATCTTTTATGAGTGAATACGAGAATGTTAAAGTTCAATCTACAAGTTTTACGTTCAATGGCGCAACGGATACTTCAGTTATTTCCTATCATCGTTCATTATTTGTTGTTAAAAATATTGATTGCGGAGGCTCGATGCATATAACGAGATTCAAATTTGATCGAGGTCGGGGCATAATCAAATCATGAATATCTGTGCCCCAAGTATCAAGTATGCGGAAAATATGTTACAGCATGCATTAGCCCCCTGTTGCAGAATCGCTGGTATGCAGTGGATCCAGCAGCGTGGTGCATTTAATGCTCAAAATGAGATCCTCCCCTGTCTGAATTATCTCCAGCAACTGACGTATGCATCTTCCTGAATTTCACGGCTCTATGGGAAAGGTGCTCATGGGTGATCAGAGTTAACGTCCCAACTATGAAACGCGTCTCCTAATACAGATAATCCCGTTGTATAATGCATTCTCTAAAATATACATGAAATGGAAAATATATTAACTCCTTGAACTCCGTTGGCAGTCGTGGAATTATTATATACAGAGTGTTCCACTGTAGGCCATGCATATTTTAGTAAAATAAATCATGCAATAATTTTAATATAATAAACTTTCGTTCTAGCAAAATAACAATATATTTTTAACATGAATATTTTAATGTAGGAAAGACAATTTGAAGATAAACATAATAAGGAAATAAAAAATTATTGTGGACTAAGAAAATATTATATAGGAATTATAATATAACAAGGGAATATTGTAAAGAGATTATAAAAAGTAGTATAAGTACATAAAATATACATATAAATTTATTTTACATTATTTATTTACTACTTACTTGACTGAACATTACTTTATGTGAAAAATGTCAAGGTATGTTACACCTAATATAAAATAATATAGCTGAGAGTATATCCAGCTCCAATATCGAAACTAAGTAGCTTCCCGAGTAGTAATATAAAATTCGATCTAAGCCATCGGTCACACACGCAAAAAATCGGACACAAGTGTATGTCTCATTTTGATCGCCATGAAAGATAAAGGAATTGTCAAGTATTCTCGAGCGAATAGAGGTGAAGAGTCGTTCGATACGCGTCTTTGTCCCGCGTTCTCATTCGTGACAAATCGTCTCGCCCAAAGGAGCGACTGTGCCAGTTACGAGTCTCGTGTGTCCATAGAAGGAAGAAGTTACTTGATAATTAATAGGTAACGTCCACTGGATCGTATTAATCGGAGTTTATGTCAGTTTAATGCATTTAATGCGGCACGTGATCATTCGAAATTAACGGATTCAGTGATAAATCGGGTGGTAAATTATATGTCTCTGTTAGACGGAAAGTGATTTATTCTGTAATTAAATGTCAGAGAAGAAGTATGGCTGTAAACTTACGAGTAATTAGTTTACAATCTGAAATTAATAAAAGGAGAACGTTTTGCAGTAGTATTTCGCGTAACATATTACACTCTAGTAGTTGCACCTACGATACGTCAGTCACTTTTACTCATTGGAACAGAACTGTATTGTTTCTATAAAATTTCAGTAATTTATATTAAATATGAAATAAATCATTCGTAATAAAATTACTTGACTATGTCATAATTGTTACTTAACTATAATAATAATTTGTATTTACGTCTTATTTTTCAATGTGGATTGAAACTTTTATTGTGTGCTGAGAATAAACATTTCACACAATTATTAAAATCAGTTGAGAAGAATTGATCTACAATACTTCTTACTAGATAAAAATAATTCATCATTTCTCTATTTTTTTACTAACATTAGAGGCAATTTTTAAACATATAAGATTATATTTGGTATTAACATTACACACTAACTTATTATTAATATATTCACTATTTATAGATCTATTTCCTTAATTTTCGAAGTAATTTCTTTTCGTTTCATAAAAACAATTTGTAGAAGTTCACCTAGTACGAACCCAATATACTAAGATATAATTGATGCATCTGCTGATTCAACGTTCACCAAAATATCACTCTCTGATCCTTCTAGATACCGCATCCGCGGTATCATTAGACCAGCAAGGCAGTTCTCTTTTCATAAGGGAAACCATGCTGGAAACCAAATATGATTCGTTTGAGAGGTGCCTATCCCTTTGTGGATATGGCAGTTGCGGTTGCATGACAGATTATGTCGCAGTAACAGGGTGCATTCAACCGTAACCTCATTGACAGAGAGCGGAATGAAATGATTGTATCGCCACAAATCCATCGCGATTAAAAGTCACAGAGGACGAGAGAACTCGGAACATAGCTCGATGACCTCAAATGGTACTGTAACGAACTAACTTTAAAACATTTCTGGTTCCCTTTCATCGTATTCTCCCTCGAGATTAAGCTTGAAGTTTGGAAGTCGGAAAATGATCGATTAATTTTAAATATTCTCGTTTGTAGCAACTAATAAACAAATTTATTATACTTATTTGTTTTTGTCTATTTAAATATCTATATATAACAATAGTGATATTATGTAACAAAAATTTCACTGGTTTCAAGATTCACGATATTTTATATAGAGATCTGTGAGACCACACGTCCATTCTTAAAAGTTAAAAAGGCTGCGTTTAATCTTCGACCGTCCATGGATTCCTTTGAATTCAGAATAGTTAGGTATTAGTAATTTTCCATGTTCGATAGCTTGACCAATTGTATTAACGGAGGAAGTTACGACAATGACAAGTTAATTGGAATTAATCGTTCTATATTCAGTAACAAGTAAATCACGCTTCAGATATTCATCCTTTGTTGTTGGGGAAACTGAATGCACTGGAATGCACCATTAATAACCATTAATGTCACACTTAGAAACTACAATTAGCGTGGGAGTGTAAAGTATAAAAGTGGTCATTACTATCCACACAATATTAACTCGAGAATTACAAAATGTTATGTAGAACTGTATATTGTATTTACAAAATGTCGTAAATTTGTTAAATATATTATTTAATTTTCAGTTATATTCGACCCTTGCTTGATACGCAGTATATTCAATCCCTGTGGTTTGGTACATGGTTAAGAATCATAAATAAAGTTCGTTTAAAATCAAAAACCAGATAAATGGAAAACAGCCCGAATGGGAGATAAAAATAATTGTACAGCATATTTGCAGAGCAGCAATTTCAGGTATATTCATTACCATTTTCAGTGTTATAATTCATTTTAATTTACGTTATTCGATATATTTGATATTAATTTATTTACCTGTAATAAGTGGCACAGGTCTAGTTTTCAAAATCAACGCATCAAAGACATACAATCCCACAATGAGTAAAATTATAGAATGTTTATACTAGTAAAATTTTGGCATACATAATTATTATATACAAGGATTTTTTTAGAACTGTAGTTATACGACACCTTATTAAGTCAGTTATTTAAATTTTCATTTAAAATAAAATATTCTTCCAACTCTGACGAACAACATTTCTATTTTATAACAATATTTATTCACAATAATATATTAATTTTCAAGTTACAAAAAATTCCAGAATTCATTGTAAATTCATTCAAGCTAACAATACAGTTTACTAAACTTTAACAAAAATTATATTGTACATTTAACAATGTTCTATGATACATTGTACGCCCATTTATATTCGATATATTTTCTACATTTTTTTTTCATAAATCTGATCAAAATAGGGTTTAATTGCATATAAAATCTCGTAATAAAAAAACTCTTCCCACCGCCGTTATTAACGTGTTATTGCGGTCGGTGGATCTAGAAAATTAAATTGACAAGTTAAGGACTTATCTGCGATAGAGGAAGAGGAGCTGATTACGGGACAGGCAAGCCTTAGGTAATCATTCCAGAAATAATGAGAAAGAATTTCGCTCCACTCAACAGTCTGAGAATGACTGTCGAGTCCACTCCCTGACTTTTTCAAGAAACACTGAAGTGCTTTCCAATGCACCTTAGAGCACAATCAATTCCGACGAATTCGTCCGATCGAGGTAGAAAAGTTCTAGCTGGAATTTGCTGGTTGAGCAATCAGCAATGCTAACAACGCTGCAGTTACAATACGGAAGTTCACGTCAGCGCTTTAGTTAGCATCTACACAGTGATACACTTAAACCGCGTTTACATCTATGCAACGGGTGTGCAATACACGGATCTAAAACTCAGTTGAAAAGATCGACTTTTCAACTGCAAGTAAATTTCGGGTTTAAACATTCTAACAATTCGAACTAGTTCCAATACGAACTCATTCTTTGATCAGTATTATATTTTCTACTACCTCCAGAGTATTTTATGCTGCTACGAATTCTTACTAAAATAATCTCCATTCACGGTCAATAGTCAAGGACTTTCAAAATTGTGGTTTTCGCTTGCGAAGTCATTTCATGAACAATTTTAAATCTTTAATACAAAAGAATAAAATTAGATACGATCCAATAGCCATAAAAATACCCCAAAGATGATTACCTTCATGTATTTCACGATAAAGGATAAATGTTTCATAGGAGATTAAAAAATAATTTTTATCTCCTTAAATGGATCATAATCAGATTATTGATACATTAATAATTATAATTAGAGAATACTATTAAAAAGAATCCTGACTACTGAACTGACTACCTGGAGCCAAAAAGTTAACTCTTTGCACTCGAGAGGAAATCCTTATTATTAATCACCCCTTTATTTCTGATATAATAAAATTATAAAATTTTATATATGTATAATATTAAATTTTATATAATGCATCGTGAAATATTCAAACAAAATAACTTTCTTATTAATTTATGCATATTTTCTCGTTACATACTTTCAAAGAATATCGTCTATATCTCATCGGAGAATGTGCAATATATGTATTTAGTGAACAACTTTCGAGTGCAAAGGGTTAACAAATTTCAGGCACTTCTTCCACACACAAAAATCCATTGTAAATTCCCGACTTTCTTCCGGTTCATACACTATACATAAATTCGTATTCCCTGTTCGCAAGAATTTCTCCCAGGCGCAGGGTTGCAAATTACGGTCCAATCGCGTCCAACTTTTCCTTCACTTTTCAAAGACAGAACAAAAGCATACGTGTGTCTGGGCGTCTTTACGGTTTCGCCGAAGGGGTTGCAGCCAGGTGACGCCTCGTTTAAATTTCTTCAACTTACATTCGCTCTGTTCTACGTTCCCTTCAGAAAGTGGAGAGTTGTATTCTCCACGATTTAACCCTCGGAGAAATAAAATTTTACTGATACTCATATTTTGAACTTATATTCTGCAATCTTATTACTCTTTTTCCATTGGTAAGGAATGTTAACACTTTATCTACCGGAAGCCTATTAACACTAAAACTACTACTACTACTACTCCTTTTTGCAATTGTTAAAAAGATAACAGATATTTCTCTAAAAAATGATTTAAGAAATTGATTCAGCAACACGAAAACTGAATTATAAGTCGATTGAAGTATCAATAGATGCACTCTTGGAGTTTCTATAAAGAAATTTAAAAAGTCAATTTAACTGGTCAGTAGTTTTAGAGTTAAACAACTTTTCGATTGTGAATGCTCAATGAACGATAACGTATTAAAACTACGCTGCTCTAAAACAGGAGAAATCAGAATATAATAATATTCCTTCATGCTTTGATTTTAGCCCCTTGCACTACGATATCGTGTCAGACTCGGGACGAAAATTTCGAGTATAATTTAATTAGTATCAATAATAGTATAAAGTATAATTTAATTTAAATATAATTTTTCTGTCTTGAATTATAGTGTTTTATAGTAAATGTAGACAAAAAATGAATGTAGAACTTGTTTCTTTTTCTAACGAATTATAAATGAAATAGTTCTATCTTCAGCAGTTGTGAAATAAATCATAGTGCAGGAGGTCGAAGTTACAAAGCTTTATAAGCACAAATATACACTCTTACGCAATGGCGAAAACCATGTTAGTAGCTAGTGAACACCTTGATCAGTTGCAAATAAAGTATTAACTATACAATAAAACGATGCAAAGATCATAAAACAATAGTAGTTATCAACTCAAATACGGCACAAATATGATTAATGACTAACAAGACACAGAAGCAAGAAATGTCTCTCAGTGTATATTTTATTTATAGTTTTTATTAGTAATAAAAAAATAGCAAATTAAAATCGGGAATGAGATAAAAATTCACCAGTTACACTTGTATTCCTCAGCCTACTCGCTAAATCGTGGATGAACGCTATCGAAACGCGTTCAGCCTGTCGAACGAAAAAATTGCCTCGCCATCGGTCAAAAATAAAAAAAAAGAATGAAAATAGAGAAAAATAATGCTAGCTGTTAATAATTTTATGGGATCGCTGCGCCCCATAAATCGCGCGATAACTGACGCTAAATTTGAGAGGACGAAGTTTCACAGCTGATAAATCTGCGTCCCGATCTAGCCGAGGGGAGCGACAAGCGCACGCCGTCCGTGCATCAAACTCGATTTCCATCGGGAATTCGAACGGACCGGCCGCATTGTTTCCCGGACGGATAAAACCACCGATGGCGAACGCTGGCGAAGAAAAACACGGCGGCTCCTCGTCGAGTATCATTGTTGAACATGGACGCTTCCGCGGCGAGACCGCCGCACTGCCGCGCGCGCCGGGTTGTAACCGAGCTTGCGCTTTTAATCGCTTGCCTTTTAATTAATGAAGATGGTAAATCGGACTCCGAGCGGATCAGTCCTCGAACGAGTTACTTGTTTTGTTCGGAATTTCGAAATAGTTTGAAATTGAAATATATACATAGAACGATCCGAACAAGTTTCAATTTCGTGGAAACTTTTGTTCCATTTAATGCTTCGGAAGTAATTGTTGAAAGAAATTTTGAACGGGGTTCTTGTTGCGCTTGCAGATATAGAATGAAGGATATTTTAAATTGGATTTATTCTTTATACTGTGTAGTGAGAATAATAGTAATAACGAGAATAAGAATAATTTGTATAATAATATTGAAGAAATATTATTTTACTATTTTGTATAAGAAATGTGTTTATAATGCAAGGCAAGATGTTTCAGAGATAATTTAGCAATTAAATATTGTCAGTATTTCAAAGTTATAATTTCTACTGTGCACAGAATCATATATGTATGTATTTTTCATATGTAATTTATTTAAAAGAATATATTGTACATTAAAGAATTGTCTCTTAATAACATTACGTTTATAATTGTTCATCACTATATTACATTAACGCATTATATTTACTAATTAGCAGATAGTAAGATTCATGTCAATTATTTTCTTATAATATAGAGTGTTCATTTGAAAGTTCTGGTTAATATATAAGATATTAATGGATTTATCGTTCTACATCAGTCATCTCAGTAAATATTGTATTATATAAGGCTAACGTATCTGCAATGGCATTTAGAGAATACGTTTCACGAACCAGGAATTTAGTCAAGTGGTCCATGCTAAATAATGTAGAATAGCAGGATTAACCATTGTACATTCAAATGAAAGGACTTCGTACGTAGTGTCAGAGAGAAACTACCTACATGGAATGACAGGCACCTTTGTTTATTTGAGCTATTATCCTCGTTCCTCGGACCACTTAACGTACCAACGAGTCTAGGTACATCTGGTACAAACGTAGTTAACAATTCATTACTTGTGCCTGCCAGACTAAGACTAATTACCGTTAATTTGCGTTTCATTAACGTACACTTCGAACTATTTCGTAGATAAACTATATCTAACTGCAACTGCGAACACATTTACTAATTTATTAGGCTCCTAATTAATTATCGACCATTAATATCTGCAAACATGAAACCTATAGAATCACTAAACAATTCTCTACAGAGTCAATTTTTAACAGCACATTTAACTTCTTTTTAGGATCAAAAATTGTTACATGAATATACACCTAAAATGCACCTTTCCTAAATTACAAACGTTGTATATATGTCAGAAAAAAATATTTTCTATCGTAATCCTGTTTTTCTGATTATGTTTTTAAACATTTTAATTTGCATAAAGGTCTGCAGTTTATTTATAAGTCATAAGCGCGATTTAGAATGGCGTGAAATTTAGTTATAGGCAGCTTTAAATTTGACGGGATCGTTTCGAACTCTTCACAAGTACTTCGAAAAAGGAGGTTCAATACTTTTAAATTGAACTTGACTCTTTGTAGCCCCCTGAAAAATAAAAATAGTGCTTTCAAGTGTAATCAAACTTTAATCAAGTAGGTTTGAAACTTTTACAGATATCTAGAACGGAAGTAACTAATGAACTCGAGTGAAATCACAGTATGCTCTGCATTTACAACATGCTATTTTTAAAGTTTTAGTGGAACTATTACAAGATTCCATTCTATCAAATGTCAAAGTACTTATAAAAGCATTCCTGAAATGTATATCCATTTATATTGAGGTTTAAAGCAAATTTAAATAAATGAAAATATACAAAATCGAATGATTCGGGAGTTCTTCAAATCAGTAAGAAATTAACACGATTTTATAATTCTCCAAACTAATATGCTGAATTGTACATTATACGGATAACTAATGAAACACTATTTTTTATATTGCATGCGAGAGAGTAATTAAGTACTTCACGAGACAAAAATAATTGTCACTGCGTGTGAAATAAATATTCGAATGCAAATGCTTCGCTCAGTAAAGACTAGCTTTAAGTGACTGAAATTAAAGAATGAAATTATGAAATTAAAGATGTATTCTCAGGTAATTGTTACAACATACAGAGCACGTGACTTAAAGAAAAAACAATTTTCTTACCATAATTTTGCAGCAACCACAATTAAATGATAACCAAATAATATTCAATTTTACTCTATTTCATATCTCGTACGTGTTCAATTTTGTATATTACGATTAATAATCGCTGATTTTAATCGTTGTAAGTCGTTAATAAATCATTCATTGTTAAGCAGATCGAAACAATAATTTCATCCATCCAAAATACTGTATTTATCAATAATAACAAAAAATAAATATTATTCGATTACATATCAAACCTATTCTCAAGCACGATACATACATGTATATTCCCACATCACATCTTCAGCGATGATTTGTATCGCCTTGGGTCACCTCGAAGCACCGTCCGTTTTCACCTCTTCGATACCTATTAGGCAAAACTAGAAGAGAGTGTCCTCGCGTGTAGCAGGTTGTGATTTACGCAACAGATACGGCAGAAACCAGTTTATGCAAATATTATCGCAGTAGAATTGGTTTGGCATCACGCCCGGCCGGCTGTGCCACTGAATCTTCCTACGGCGACTGGGATTTCTGATGCATTAGTCTTCGTGCTACGGTCGCGACCGGGCGCACACGCCCCATATGTACACGGAGCCTCGAATTTCGCCTCGGAAAGATTTAAGGGCCGTGTGCACCAGGAAATAATTAGGACGGACGTGTTTGGCACGTGTCCGCGGACATTGGACGTCGTGACACGCCACCGGGGAATTACAATTGATCACCTCCGCTGGAGGGTGGGCGGGGCATGTCGTTATTGCCGCCTGTCGATCAGATCGATAGAGTTTTCAGCGAAATTAGCACCGAGGGCCGTGCAACATTTCGAACATTTTTTAATTCTGCTACTGGACGTGATCGGATGGGTATATAGTTCGACCTTGCGTTGGAACACCCAAAGGAACAGAGTCTGGCACAATAAGGTTGTATGAATTTTAATTGAAGTTGTATTTCTGGGTTTTATTAGGAAGGATTGATTGATTATTAATCCTTTCGAGATCAGGAATTTTTTTAAAGAGAGTCTTCAGGAGATAAAACTCGAAATATCACTTTCACCAATACTGTTCGTTTTTTGTAAACTCTGATTTTGATTGTGGGTTGCCATTTTTGGGATCCTAATTTTCATTTTCGCACACCTTTAATTTTTATTACTACCTAGTAATGTAAGTTAGTTTTTCAACTGATAATAAAAATTCATTACACATATGGTCTGTGATTGGTGTTTAGCTATTCCATTATACACCTGACGTGTCATCGAATGGGTGAAACAAGTGGTAACGGAAACATATTTTTGAGCAATCTAACATGATTGTAATTACCTAAATGTCAGTAACCATACATATATATTAGAACCATACAAAGTCTTTAGAACATTCTTCAAAAAATGATAAGAAGAGATATAGTTCCAATAGTATCGTGCAACGTTTAAACATTTTATTAATTTATATTGCAGCGATCGATTGAGTGCCACAAAAAATTAACTCCATGGCGAAGACAGCTTCTCTTCGCCATTAACCGTATTTACATCCGCATTCGGTAGTCATAGAAGTCTAGCAAGGAAATTAATGATCCTCGAATTACGATGCACCAAACATAGTCACGAAATGCTATCCAGTGCATTCAGGTACAAAGTTCGCCGGGCATGTGCCTTAGGAATTTCGTGGATTAACATTCGTCGCGCATCGAGGATACCGCGTTCCTTGAGTTTTTCACCTCATCGTCGAGTAACGTTTCAACACCTTGGCGGAGGATTAATGACTCCGCTGCATTTCACCGCGGTTCCCTTTCATCCTCACACGATCCATCGTTAACATGATCCAGTGCTCCAACTACATTGCAGTGGCTTGTAAAAATATTCCTTGCCTTTTTAATCTGAAGCATTCTTAGAAACGGCCAAAAGTATCATAAAAAATATTGTAAAATGTGTAGCTTAACATTGGGTTTACGGACATTTCTTGTACGGTTTATCCTATTGATCCTAGACAAATTTATGTTCGCCCATTCGGATTTTGGAATGTAGATGTTTAACAATTGATAATTGAGACGTATACTGGTGTAATTGTATCAATCAAAGTCAACGTTAGCGTTTAGTAAATAATGTTTATAAAATTCGATATGCGTCAAATTAACACCTTCCGTAAATCTAGTGTTAAGATACTTACGTATTTTACGGAACACCTTTGTTTCCTAACTGAAGATTAGGTCGGTTACTTGGGTGAGGTCTGAGTTAGTATTTATTTAATATTATAAGACATTATTAATATTTTATTATTGTTACCATGATTATTACTATTATTATTGACATTTTATTTCTTAAAAACAGAAGTAGTTCTTACGTTCGACTTACTCGTCCCAAATCAAAAACTAATCGACAATGAAACGACTTAGAATAATTTCATAATTACAGACCAGGTGCGCGAGCGCTCAGAAATATCGCTAATTTTTATGATGATCGTCATAAAACATTTGGATGCCACGTGTGACGCAGCGACAAGCTGCAACCTTAAAAAAACCGTAACCGTAAAGACCAAACAAATAGTTATAAGTTATGATGATGACGAAACGAAGAGTTAGACTTTTGACAGTTTCGCACTCTAAGATACAAAATAGACACACCTATGACCAATAACAAAACACAACTCTCCAGCACCTAAAAATGCAACTAGCTTGAAGTGCGCGTATGTTTCTTCATTTTTTTTACAGTTCTTATCAACTTACGTGGAATTAGATTTTCCAGAGGTACACTAGCTGTTCTTCTTCCAGATGTCCAGAATTATTAGTGAGAAATCATAAGCTTCCGGTGAGCTCCTCGCAATTAAGTTGGCTCGCGACAAGGACTGTAAGAACCGGAACATCAACAGGCTAGTCGTGACAGCAATAAAAGCTGTGGAGCTCTCTTTTATCGCGCGGAGGAGGCTACTCGACGTGTTGGGCGATGCGCAAGGCGGAACTCGAAGCCCACGGGGTCAATTTCATCGGTCTGGCCAATTGCATAGGAGAAATTAGCTAACTTGATTAGCGGGTCAATACAAAGAGAGTCTCCACGGGAACGGTTGACAATTTTGCATGATGATCGCTTTATTTCAGTGCAAAACAGTTCTTGGTTCTTGGGCCTGGAAATTGAAGTGTAAAAGTGACAACTTTCTACATAACACGTTTTTAATATTTTCTATAAACAACAATAAATAATTCTAAAGACACATCAGCAAGCGATTTTAACAGTGATAAAATTTGAATTCTAACTATTTTGTTACTTTAAGTTATTCTATATTTAAAATGATAAAAATGTTGCGTTCTCATTGCTTAAAAATGAAATACATACTTATTTTCCGTTAATTTAAAGATATGATTATAAATGTATTTATTTGTATTTGTCTAATGTATTTATTTCATTCTAACTTTCTGCACACTTCATTTCGTATAATGCTTCGATCGGAAATTCTTTTAGCTACATAGCATGGTTCAAGGAGAGATTTAAAATGATTCTACCGTGTTTTTCATCAGCCCTTTTTCCAGAGTTATCGAGGTCACTTTCAGTTTTTTACAAGTACACCTACAATTTTTATACACCCATCTTTGGGGAGATACTGAGACGAATTCGACAAGCATCGTAAAAAATATTTTCATCTGAATCTGAAGAGACTGAAGAAAACTCTTAGTTGGAAGAGTTTTGCAAGATTCTTAAAAATTATTCAAGAGGAATAGCAAGCCACACAGTTGTACTCTTTTTAGAGCTGTTGACAGATTAGTATTAATCATTATTCACTTGATCCCGCGCGTACTGTTTGTAAACATTTCATTCTGTACTTTGAGACACGTTTAATGACATCGACCGTGAACTGTTCGTAGCGTTTCGTGATCTGCGTGTACCGAAGGTGACCTTGACAACTCTGGAAAAAAGGAGTTAACAAAAAATTTGGTACAATCATCTTAAAGCTCTTCTTGAACCATTTTAGCTAAGAAAATTTCCGATCGAACCGCTAGCAGCAGAATAATCTGAGCTGATCACGCTTCATGGTCTACCCTGTATAAGATGGTCCCGCTGTATTAGATTTTCGATTTTGGCCTACGACAAAGATTGCTCAGCACTACCCTATTGTATTCCCGCGGACTCGCGGCCAACCAGGGGCCACGGTGTCGCTTCTTCTCCGTTTTTCGCGTTCCCCGGCCTGCTGGGATCGATAATTCATGCACGCTCGGCGCGATGGTCCGCTGTGAGTCTTCCCTCGCCCTTAAAAAACTGGAGCGCCAGTCGAACGCTGCGCGACAGCGGAAAATCTGAAATCGATATTCGCCGACATGGCCCGCGAAACTCGTTTATTTGTGACCGCGGCCGAACCTTATCCGCGAGATCAAAGTGGAAGAAAGATTTCTGATAGCGCGGAAGCCTAGACCCCTTTGAATCACCTTTCCAATTGGTCCGACCGGCTTCGCTCCTTTATCCACCGATATTTCTGCTTCTCCCACTCGTTCTTTTTTTTACGTCGAATACCCGATCACAGAGAACACCGATCGAAAGCAGACGCCAGCGAATCGTTCAGGTATTATTTGAAATACGAGTTAGATGAAGGCGGAGATCCCTTTGGAAGAAAGAATACGTTTGAAAATATTCTATTGTTCCAAAATTTATTGTCAGTTGTGATATACAGACTTTGTGAGAGAAAATGAAAGGAAAACTAATGTGATTTTTCGAAGATACTGAATAATTTTTTATTGTATACTTTTGAATGTTCTTCGTTTTAATAGAAACTAGTGTTTCTTTGTAATGTATTTGTGTAACGTAATTATACTTTATATGTAGTCACAAAGAATATGAATTGAAAACAAGATTGAGTTACAGTTTTTGAAGTATAGTTTACATAGCAACGAAAATCTTTTTCGAAGAAATAATGCATTTAGTAATATTTTATCATTCGAAAATGTATGATCAATTGTAATATTAAAAATGTGTAAAATGAACTAAAAAATAATGCAATGCTTCAGATTTATTGAACAATTTTAATATTGCATACCAACAACGCACTGTTTTATTTCATCAAAAGCTATTGTTGTTTTGTACCTTGTTATATTGTAGTATGTGTTTCATGTTACTCATACTGTAATAATGCTTCGTCTTTTTATTAAATAATTAGCTTTCCACGACAAAATAGAGAGTTCTGTCGTGGATGAGGACGTAAAATACTTTGAAACTAAAACTGGTGAAACTTTTGAGCGTCAGTATATTTCAGCTATAATTTTGCCTTCACTTTGTCGAACTTCATTCTACCGTAACAGTCGTAAGCGCACTACATGTTTCATTCATTAGTAAGAACAGGTATATAAATTTTGAACACTAAAAAGTTAATTAAAATTTGAAAGCGTTTAGCACCTAGTGGAACTTTTATTAAGTGGAAATTTTATTATTAATTTTAATTTAGTTTTAATTAAAATTAAAACGAAATGTCTTACATCACGAATTTAATAAATTTTTCTGTAAATTTGAAAATATTAGGGAAACAGCCAATTTATTATTGTAATATATATCATGTTTCATCTCTAGTACTACCCCACGAGTAATTGTATATTCGTGTTAGACATAACTCGCATTTGAATTACGTACAAGCCACATTGACTTTCGGCACGTGACGTGACTGGAAACACGTTACAAATATAATGCGCATTGAATTTACCATTGGATCCATTGTGTGCGCTGAATATATAGCGTTTCGGACAGCTTCATAATTAAAATTAATTTTTCATAAATTACCTGAGAATTTATTGTCGATCTAATATCGGTATTACTTTCATTTTCATAAATACATGAATATTTAGTTAATACTAACTTTGTTCGTGAATAAGTATTCTTAAAATATATATAAAATTTAAAAAATTTTTGTAGATTATACAATATAAATATTTATTAAATCTGTTAATATCAATTTCTAGTTACATTAATATGCTACGCAATTATAGTATATTATCAATTAATAATTTTCTTAATTTTCTTTCTACAAAAATATCGTACACATTATTATTGAAATTTCTCATAGAAATTTTCTTAATAATTTCAAATTGATTTATAAATTATGAAATTCGTACATTCATACGTATATTTTTTAAGCTAAATGTATTTAGCTATTGTACACATAAAAGTGAAATAACTGTATGCTTTCTCGATATTCTGTAGACATTGAATGCATACGACAGTTCAAATCATTCCATTCTAAGCCAAACACAGTAATACCTGTCGCAAAAGGGACCGTGATAAATAGCAGGCTATCTTTGAGCTTGCATTTCCATATGACCGGAAATCAGAAGAATAACAGAATGGTTCGACGGTTCCAAAGCGATGCTGATATCAGAAACATTTCCTACACTTTGATCTCGACACGAGTCATCGAATCGAAAAAGATGTCGAATAAAAGAAGGATGCGTGGGTACATTATAAAGAACATTCCGTATTGCAGTTTTGTTTGTTCTGCTCGCGGTATAAACTTCCATTTCCAAATTTAAAAAAAAATGCTCTAAATTTGTAAAACTTAAATTTGTATACATTCTAATTATACATTTATGAATAAGGATAGATGTTGTACAGTTTATGTCACTAACTGTTGAAAACAGTTATTTTTTACTTTCCCTTTATATTTTCTTCAAATGTTTAAAAAGTTCTTCCACCCTTATATTTTTCAGGTAAATAGTAACCCAGTATGCAAGTACTGCGAAAAGGCTGTTGCAACACAGACCAACTCGAAAACAAGGTCATATCGGAGATATGTATGTTTATATGAAAATGTTTTTTGTCATTTTTGTGTCCTGAATTCAGCCTTGCAATACTTCGTGCATAGTGGGGAATATCCTGTGCAAAGTGTTTGGAAAATACAAAACCTTTTCAAAGTATGGAAACATCTATGGACTATTGACAAGCAAATTGTAGTCATCGTGTATAAATCGACATACATACAGCGAATAATATTATTAAAAAATAATTTATAAAAATCTCTATAACTTGATAACCTTTTCGATAAGCAAAGTACAGTTTTACTTAATCCATTTATCTTGCAGCAATCAATGATAATGTTATCTTGCACGAAAACTCAAGGCACAGTAATATAAAGTGCAAGTAACTTGCATATCTATAAAAGCAGAGGTTTAATATTTTTTTGAATTGGTGAAAATTCTTGAATATTTTGATGTACAGACACCAAACATGCAATTATTATTTCCACTTTATCTGGATTAACTGGAGCATGTTTAAGTATCAAGGAAAGGCGATTAGCCTAGGTAAAATACGAGTAGAAATATGAACGTATCCGCACATACGAAACTAATAACTACGTGCGGTTTCGTGTACGCGTTGAAATTAATCGGACTCGTTAGTCGGTACACGAGATCGTCAACTTATACTCGCAGACTTGTATGTTGCCTAAAACACATGCACTTACACAGAGTTGCTCGGGTTATACCGTGGTGGAATGTGTACTATAAAAGTTCCCTCGTATTTTTCCTGTACGATGAAAGTTAATTACCAGACCCAATTTATAAACTTGTTAACTTTTATAATGAAATTCGAGCAACATTCATCGAGAATTGTGGAAGTTGCAAAATTATCGATTCTGGAAGAATTTTTCATCGATATGAAATTTTTCCAATATAATTTCTGTATCGAGCTTTAAATGTTTTTAATTAAATCATTATAATTCCACTGTAACATTCAATTTTTGTATAGTAATTTTTCAATGGCAGAAGATTTACGATTAATTGTAATATAAAGTTAATTCATTTATACTACAATTGCAACAAAAGTCGATCTCTTTGATATCTACACTTTATTTATGACTTACCTTAAAAACACATGTAAAATACAAAAAAAGAGTTCATTTAATTTCTATACTAAACTTGAATGTTAAATATTCTGTTAAAGTTAACTGCAGTTTTTGTGTCTTGATGTAATCGGTCACAGAAAAACAATACTCAAAAATGAATGACAACATCGGCAAAACGAACCTTCGTACGTCCTCGTCAGCGGCGTACGACCAGCTTCGTATTACGATTATAAAGCAATTGCACGTTTATCGTTGCGTGCACTTACATTTCTACCTATGCGATGTTTTGATGCACATCAAGGCGCATAAGTGCATTCATGTTCACGGTGCATATCACAGACAGCGCGGACCAAGTCATTTATGATAGAAAGTGATAGCGGTCAGCAGTTATGTGCGGCCAACGCAAGCGATCCAGGTCAGAGTTATTCGCATCGTGACAGCAAACTATGAACCAACCGCGTTTCATGTGAATATTGGAACCCTACGTTTGACACTCTTTACTTTTTAACTTCCGTTCGGCCAATACCGGGTCGCTTGTGATTTAACTGAGGATCTCTATGCAAATTCCCTTTTTTTTACGTTTTAGTTACCGGGGTTTCAATGGTAAATCAACCACAGCAAACCAAATATTTTATAACAATATGACATTAATTGCCATTGATTTTGAACAGACCAATTCAACTGCTGTTCAATAATTAAAAAGTGTAATTATCTACAAATCAAAAAAGTACTACACCTGTTCTATTATTTTATAATTTAATCAGTCTACTTGTGACACGATTTGATGCAACTAATTATCATAAATTGATAAAAATACATACACATCTTTGTGACGTTCGCAGCGTAGTGTACAAAATATAATTACGGTATAATGCGCATCCTGAAAAATTTCACACTTTCAGATTTTCCATAGATGCATAAAGGTCCACGAAAAATCTCTACGTTACATGTGCAAACAGCATGCAATAAAACAAAATACAAAAGGAAAAAGAAAAAGGAAAAGAGTATTATTTATCTCATATGAAGGGGTGAATGTTAGTTCAAAATTAATTCGGATGACCGATCCTATACTACTGTATTTATAATACTTATTTCTGCATCACAATGCTAAATTTATATTGAGAAGAAACGAAAAATCTGTTAGACTAACTGAACATAATCAGAAAATGCAATGGTTCACCACTTCGTTTCTTTAACAACATCGCGTTTTATTCATTCCTAAAGTCTCGTCTTGAAGTTCCGAATCGTTCACCCAGTCGTTTCCTGTGGTGTTGCTGCAATTCCATACCGGATAGCGTCTTTGAGGCCATCGGTCGTCTGCAACTTATGTTTGAAAACTTCAGGCTGCAGATGTCCCCAGACGAGAAAATCACAAACGGCGAGGTCTAGTGAGTGCGGGGGTCACGCGACGTCATCACGTAACGAGATGAGACTGGAAAGAGTTCTTTCAGGACTTCCATGGATCTTCTTCGTCCTATGAACCTGCAGTTCTGGCCCCAGGAAGTTGCGTAACATTTTTAGCAATTGAAAGTCACTATGAACGTAAATATATACGTTTTCTAAAGAAAGAATGAAGTGATTACTTGAGTATTTACAATAATAAGTTAACATGTATGTACAGAATAATAATCATTTATTATTATATTTATTTTAAGTCACAATACACCAAAATTTTTTTCTATGCTATCTATGCTTCCTATACTGATTGTATTGATACCTGTTATTTATTCGAGTTGCATAGTTATAACGTTACAATATATAATTCTAACACATATTATTGATCTAAATGGTGACTAAACCATAATGATGACATCATCGATATCTTCGTTCTCCTTCTATTACAATATGTAATATTGTTAATAGTTAATATTATTATATAAGATAATTACTGTAATAATATTTATTGTAAGAGATATTCTATTATAATATGTTCACTATTTGTTGTTTTATCCTCCAATACTGAATCTATATAGTCCACTTACAAATACATATAATCAAAATGTGTATTAAAATTTAATTAAGAACTATTACATCATTAAGCATTTTCGTTAAATATAGGGAACTATAAAAATTATATTAAACTGTGTTAAAACAGAATGTTTAATGTTTTCTTTTAATGGTATAGTAAAAGATCAAATAGTCATTCCGATGATTTGTCTATGTATCTTTCAAGATCGATTAAATATTCTACAGAATTCTTGCTGATAACCTTGTAAATAGTTAATGAACTTCAAGTTGTATTTTAGAAGTGATTATTTCGTAAATAATAAGTTTAACTAAAATAGTTAAACTTGTAGGCAAATCGGTCCTTCGTCACCTTGCATTTCAATTTGCATTCCGCTCACGGCTGGATGGGAACTCGGTTGATAACTTGATTGGCAAGGTAAAGAGAATCGTGATTCACGTGGCAAATGCGAAACGGAAATATCCGGAGAAGAGGTTCCTACCTTCGCTTATTGCTGCTCGGCGCAATAACATTGTAAATTTTTCTGCAGCTTTGGAACATCGTGTATTTGCAGTTGGTTATGTTGCGTCATAACCATAAGTAAATCTCATTTAACATTGGGAATAACTCGATTACAGAAGGAAATCGAGAAAAGTTGTGTGCTTCTCTTGAGAACGATTCTAATAACTCTGATAAAAGTATATGATAGAAAAGAAGGAAATAAAAGTAGAGTCAAATAGCTGTTTGAAGATGTAAATCGTGATTTACATTGACAGAATTATATCCACATATTTTTATGCTATCTTACTTACCTATTTTATCGTGTAAAATAAATAATATAAAATTCTTATATTCGTGGCGAATGTGAAATTATACTGTGAACATTTTAAAACAAAATATAATACTTAAATTGATACCTCCATATAATAATTAGATGCTAATTGAGTATCTCTTTCTGAGTTGGTAACAAAATATCGTAATCTACTTTCTGTTGTAGAGAAAAACTTAAGATTCTTAATAAAACTGGATGTGTATCCTCCTCTAGAAGCTAAATCTATTCCAAATGGTATAATACAGTAGTTTAATAAACAGAATATTAACTGATAAGATCTTCAAGCTTTATTAGTGAGAAAAACAATGGAAATTAAATGTTATGAATAATAATTGTAATAAAAAATATGATTATAAAAATGATTAAAATTGTTTTGGTTCATTTAGTAGAATAAAATCTACAGTGAAAAATGAAAAGTAAAAAAAAACATGATTTTTCGTGGAATAGAATTATTTGAATAATAACAAGTATTAATGATAGTATAAGACACGGTATTTTATAGCTCGTAATATATTTTGGTACACCTCCGCCGAAGTTAAGGTAAAACATGTTCTACAGCTTCCGGAGGAATCAAGAAAATGGAGAAATATCCCTGCATGACCAGTTGGGACAAACGTGACAAGAATTTCTATTCGACCACCGAAATTATTGGCCAATCTATAGGAAACTGGATGCAATTCCAAGCAGTAATATTGAGAGTGCATTACATCTCATACTTGAAATAAAACCAGGTTCGATGAATAGAGTGTACGTGGAGTAGGTGAAATATGAGTCCCCACAGGATAATACTGAACCACAATGTAAAATGGTTCAACGAAGAATATTTAAACTTATATTTCACGAGGAAAATATAATAAAATATTAGTAGTATAAATAAGTTCATATAATTATTTTAAAACTTTTCGTAATCATAAGAAACAGAACATATTATAAGAAGATCTCACAACTTTTTATTAATAAGTTTTACTATTCTTTCATTATCTCAGTTTCCTTAAATGTTCTAAATGTATTGATTGAAACTTTTAAATGTAAAGTATTAAAGGAAAATATAAGTTTAAATGAATTCATACATGCTAACCTATTAACTGATTCCAATTATTTATTCGTTTCTTTTTTATTATAACATCCATTCACCAGGGAAAAAAGCTTTTCCACGTTTATCAAATCACGTCATCATGACGGGTCTCGTTCTACTTCATCCTTATCTTTATGGTGATGCAACATTCCCGCTCTTAGCTGCAAATACATTTTTTACAACATTCATTATATTTTTACTATTCACTTGATATTGCTAAGCGATAGATCCTATCACTTCAAACGTCGCCTTACTTAAAATTCAAAATACAAGAGTGCAAGAACTTGAACAGCTTCACGTTCTTATTTTAATGATATAAGTTCTTCATATATAGGAAACTTTCGTTTATACATAAAAAATTGAATTCTTCTATAACTATATTATTTACCAATTATTTTTAAATTTCACTCAGATACATCTACAAATACTAAATGAAAAAATTAATGCAAATATGAGGAAATGTAGCTCTATTATAATACTATATACCATTGTACTACTATTCTGATTAAACAAAGAATAAACTATCTTTATTAATAAACTGAATATCACAAATAACATTGAAAAAACTTATAAAAATCTACATTTTGGAGGAATAATTTACACGGTGTGGAATTGAATAAAAATCGATTGCCTTCATTAAAAATTTTATATTCTACACGTATTCATATACCACCGCCATTGTCCTGCGATACCATTACTGGTGTTTACATGTTATCACAGGTCGCGTTCTACATATTTCGCACTACCGACGAAAGACCGCAATTACTCTTGTTCTTGCCACGCGATAACGAGGTCGATTCTTTCGTTCAATATGTATTTCCCGATGTCGAATGGCTTCTATGTTCGATACCTGAGACACCTTTGTATGAATCTGGCGAGGATACAAGGCTGTCAGCAGTCGACGAGACTTCAAAGAGGCTACTGAATAGAATACAGTGCGAATCACGTAACTAGGACAAGTTATTACGTCTCTTTATTCGTGCGATAAAAAGTGAACTTGTTACAAAGCATCGGTCAAATATCGCAATGAAACCACTGGATACGAATTTGTTATGTGCATACGTTCACGTAACAAACAACAAAGAATTAAATAATAGATACTTTGCCCCACAATATCATTAGACTCGTAGCGAAGACTTCAAATACAACATAACAACTATACATGTCACTCAATTTTTTTCAAATCCAAACTGAATATTATTTTTCTATTATTATTAGATTAGAAGAATTACTCCTAAGTGCAGTTGTGAAAGAAATTATAGTGGAAAGCATTAGAAGAAAATGTGACAATTTAAACAAAAATTATTTTCAGTTCACTTGAATCTTTGTATGATCCAAATTCATATGAGTCTTTTTATGAGAAAAAATAGGGTGACGGCTTTAAAAATGACTTTTCTTTATTCATTTATATGAGAGTATCATACGCGCGGTATGCGGCCCACGTAACGCCGTTGAATCGCTTCACCAGCCATTTTCGTTCGCCCACAGCCAAACAGGATGTCTAACACGTCCCACTTGCGCCGGTTCACCCTCTTATAAACCGGATACGTCTTTCACGTAGACTCAATTTCCCCTCTTCCAGTGTGTCGCGGCTTTGCTCTGAAGCACGAATGAAAAGAACGTGGCTATTTCGCGCGCCGCGGACAAAGACACGCGGTCCGCTTTTTCCTTGGCCGTGAGAAGGCCGTACTATATCAGCGACGAGTCCCGTTCGCATACACGACAGGAAAGCTTACTTTTAGTGATGGGCTTGACACCAGTGTTTTTTAGAATGGTTAACCCTTTGCAGTCGATTTATTTTCAATGTTGTTGGGCGTAAACTTGTATTTATTTTTAGGGAGATGAATTACAGTGATTCACAGCGGTAGAATTCAAGGTTTTATATTTATTTTATTTATTATTATTATTATAAGATTTAATTTTTATAATCGTTTAGGGTGTGGTACTGATTAAAACAATTTCGAACGTGATGTACGTGTTTTCGAGTAAATTAGTGTTGTCATTTCCAGCATGACATACGAGTGCAAAGGGTTAAACCTCATCGTACCATGTCTGGGTCTGTGCAGACCTTGTGCTGATGACTATTATATTTTCTATAATCTTGGCATTGTTCAATTGTTTAGTTAACATAATATTCCGTATCAATAAAAAAAAGAAATAAAATAGCAAATTATAGGTTTAAAATGTTTGTGTCAAGAAGCTTTGATTATTGGTCCGCGCTGACCTAGCCATAACCGTCTGCACTTAGGCAATTAGATAATATAGGTCAAGTATTTCTTCTGAATATTTGATGCGTATCAGAAAATTCTTTAAATATTTGGTGTATTGTATTCTTTTGATACGATTAATATTAAAATAAGTACTGAATGATATTGGTGTCACATGTTCTTTATATCTTCTTAACATTGTATTCATGTTTGCTCTTTTAAGTAATCCTCTTTTTCCAGAAGAAATTGACTAAAAATAAAATAACTGTATCGCCACATGTGACAGAAAGGTGAATAGAGTGTCAAAATACCAAGTAAGGATTGTAGAATACAATTTAAAGTGGAATGTTTGATGTGTACAAAGAACGATAACCGATTTGATCCGCTTATCCGATTTTGCTTTATTTTCCTCCAACTCGGATTTACTGGAATCATCTCAATTTCTATTGTAGGTTAGCAACAATTGACTGTTGATTAGTAACAATCGGATCTTCTATTACAGTGGAACGCCCTTCATCGGAGCACCGATTATCCGACTTCCGATTACACGAATAACTGGTTATACGAATTGAACTACGTATCCATCGATGTTTACATTTTAAATATGTATCCTCCCTACTAGTAGTGCCCCATTTTAATGTTCACTTTGGTCCTTTCAAACCCATTGTCAAACTGAATTTGCCTCCCAATTAGTTTAAATAATCGACGTTCTACTATATATTTGAATCAACAATGATGTGTAATCAGTAAATCGTGAACGTTTATGCGAATTCAAATTTTTAGGAATATAACTAGAAAAATAGAGTTACGATAGAAAATGGTTTTTTCTAAGAAACGTTACAAAAAGTATTTTCAGATATTGTCTATATTTGTTCGTGTAATGTGCATTCTACGTAATTTCACATTTCAAATTCTCCATAAATGCATAGAAATCCGCAGTCCAGTGATTGCATTACATTTTGCTCATCTCTGAATATGACTCGAGCAGTATCATTTCCCATCACTAGTTACCTTAAAAGTCCCTGTGGTCGGGTTCCGGCAGCCACTTTCCCGCTGGATCTCCCCCATTGCTCGCCTCCTCCGCGAGCCGTCCCATTGAGACCGCATCTCCTGTTCTTTTTTTCATAGATTGCATGCACCGAGAGGAAATAGAAACACACAATGCCTGTGAAACGAAAAATGAACGGAACTTCATGTGCTTGACATCCAAGTCCGAAGTGGTCGGTCAATGTTTGTTATAACGTTAACCTATTGCACTTCACAGAGCTATTTGTTTATTTGAGAGGAAAATGTTCGGCGTGTTGAAGAAGCAGACCTTCGAAACAGTGTTCCGTTGTTCTAAGACCGTTTTTTGCTTAAATTATGAAAAATGAAAGTGCTCAATATTTTTCTTTTTATACAGTAGAGTACTTCATGATTTATTATTCGTTTGTTATCTTGTTAGTGATGGAGTCAGATGATTCTGACTTCGAACGTGATTAATTGTTATGATCTATTTAAATTAGTCTTGGAGATTTTGATATAATAAAAGTGAGATTGCTAGTGAATTTTTGCATTCGTTGATTCTCTTCTAGTTCCACGAAATTTAATTCAAACTTTCTGTGTTTCTAGATGAAGACATTTTCAGTTCAATTTCAACTTTATAAAATATGGATTGGATTCTGGGATTTAAGTTTTTCCTTCATTAAAAATTGTGGAAGTAATATGTGAATGGTTGATACATATAAAAATAATAACTAGTCGATAGCAATCCATAGTTAAAATATTAATATGCAGTATACACGTGTTGCCCTTAAAAATGAATAAGGTTGAAACATTTCTTTAAATCAATAATGTTTAAATTTTATCTTATAGAAGTGTCTTTAATCTTAATTTTCTTTATTAAATACACGCTTAATTAAAAAACCACTTGTGCGCAGCAAAATCTTTTACGGACAAGAGTTTCGCAGTAAGATGATAAAATTCAGCACTAAAACATAAATCTGTAAATCGTAAAACTGAACGATGATTTTTCCTATCGAGTTATAAAAATTTCGTCGGTTCAGTTGAACGTGGGTGCGATTTAGTCGAGCCGTAACTCCTTCAAGCTGAAGAGCAGTTATAAAACTTGAACATTTGTACTTCATCGTACGAAGGGGAAAATGGAAGTGCTTATAAAGTGTCGATCAGCAGCAGCTGAATAGGTACTAAAATTATACTTTAAAAAAGACATTTTATCGAACATTCACTCTGCACTTTTCTACCTCTGAACCAAAGACTAACGAGTGGAGTACAATGTAAGTAAGCGGAATATTATTTTGTGTCAAGAAAGAAGGCACGAAATGTTTACGTATAATAAGTAAATAAATAATATTCCTGCCGCTATTATTTCTCAACGAAAAATAATAATGAGCTATTTTAAATCTATCCTGAAATGCACGCAAGTTATAAAGACGCAATCAAAAATAGTATTAAGGTACCAACACGAATGAAATGTAATAAAACTTATTATGTAGGCATTTATTTTCTTACTTTATTATTTCTCATTGAATTAATGAAAAGTTTAACAATTAAAAAATGTGTTCCTCACAAAATATTTAGAAACAATATTGACTAGTTTTGAAATAAATATATAATTTAATAATTATAAGTAATTTACTTAGTAATTTATCTTATTAGATCATAAAATTTGTATAAGTTTTGTAAATGAATTGAATTAGTTTTCTAATGAATACTAAAGCTACTGTTATGATCAATATAATACAAGTGCTCGTAAATAATTAACCATTTTTCAAATGTAATGTTACACTTAAAAATGAACAGTATTTTAAATGTGGATATTAACAAGTTTGCAACACAGTAATATCGTCAGACGCAAATAAACGTTGGTTGTGCTAAGAATCGATTAGTGGCTCGTTTTTCCACATTACAAATGGCTTCCTGAACGGATGTGCAGTAGGATACTGGCCTATTTTGTTCTGTCGACTTCAGCTTCGACCACATTGAGGTAAGCTTCGAACGTTGGGTGTAATTCCAATGGAAAAGCTTTCGCAATTACTTGAAACAATGTTGTACTTAATTTAACTACCAACACTAAGTATCAGAGAATGTAGAATAAACTTTACTGCGTTCCAATAACGCCATAATTGAATCGCATAACATAAATTTACTAACTTAGTAAAGTACAATATCTAACATCATTTATTCAAATATCTTCTTTTTAGAACACTTGGTACACTTTTTAATAGAAAAATCTAGGAAACAAGACGATTAAAAATATTTATATGAAAAATTCGTATTTATAAGAATATCAGTATGAAAGAACTCATCGAATTTTCTGTGGCAAAAAATTAATAAAGAAATATTTGTCGAAAGATGGCAAACAATAATGAAAAATATTCATGAAGTTCCTTCCAAAGTAATTTTTATATTTGTAACAAAATTCGGTCACCCGGATCATCAAGCTAACAAAACTTTTACAGAATAACAGAACTTCCTTTGTCCAAAACACGGACTTCCGAACACCGTTCAATTTCATTTCCATGGATTCTACTTTCCACTCTTAGCGATGTCAACCTCCACGACTTCACGGGTATCCCAGTTTCCAACACTTGGAGTATCCGGAGAGCCAATTACATTTGTTTAATTTATAAAACTCCAATCGAGAAACGCTTCACTTGTATGCTACTTTTACTGAGCAGAGAGCAGTCTTACTAACTTCATCGTTCATTGAACAACACATACAACGAAAAATAATCACTCAATACAAAACCATTTTGTGTTTCTAGCCTTGACAATATCGCTTGTTCCCATTCAAATATTGCATTGCATCAAAATAGTTAGATAAACCATTTTCCTCTTGCAAAATTGTTTCCTCTAAAAAATTAATATCAAACCGCATGAGTTCAAAATTATTTAGTAAATCAATTAAAAAATTTGATACAAGAATTAATAAAAATTTTACGCGTCGATCAAATATTAAAATTATTTACAGTGATTTTAATTAGCAATTTAATCAATCTTTCATTTTTGTCTATAGAATTTTACGTCACATCAACTTATGGTTATAAGCGGCAACTCTGCGTTTTACATCGTACTTATTAAATTTCTTCGTTTGAAAAATTTTGTTGTTCTGTATATGTTTCTCGAAATGGTAAAAAACAGCTTCATATTACTGTTCCTTTCTAATGTTTCTAATATTTCTTATCCACGTTCTTTCGTTCGCTTTCTTGAAGATTTTAAACTTTCACCCTTCATCTTCACCTTTCAATATCAGCCGAACGATAATGCAATAATACATGAGTCGTGCCCAGTCTGAATGAATGAAGGGATCGATAAGCATCGACATACCGCAATCGTCGAATGATCCAAACTTAGCAGCCGCCGTCTAGTTCACGGTCAGCTCATAATTTATGGATTTACATTTCTGGCACGAACCGATGGGGGTTCATTGAAGCCCGCACCGCGCCCTGAAACTGAATGGCGAAGATAGGATATACAGGGTGAGCTCGCCACGCCCTTGCAAATAAGTGACGCAAACCCACGATTAGGTAGGATCAGTGCTGAAAAAGGGTCGGTGGCTGTGTTGATGGAGGGTAAAAGAGAGCGAAAGAAGAGGAACGGATCAATGGCGGCCGCGGAATGAAAGGAGGACGATTATCGAAGGGTGACGGGAATGCTTTGACGGTTTAATGGCCAAAACCCTGATAGTATCGTAATTTCGATCGGAATTGCTGTTTACGAAATGACAACTCTGAAACGCTAATTGAAGAGCCTTCTCTTGAATTCGATTGTAGGACTTTGGCTTCAGATGGTTTAAAAGAAATTGGAGAGGCGAATGTGTAAAAATAAAACACTTAATGTTTTAGTATTTGGTTTCAAGTAGTTTGAAAGAAATTGTGAGAGTAAGAAAATACTTAATGTCTGAGTATTTTGTTTCAAGTAGTTTGAAAGAAATTGTGAGAGTAAAAAAATACTTAATGTTTGAATAGTAGCTGGTAAATAGACTCAGAGAATTTGCACGTTTGCAGCGTACACAGTCGCATAACGTTTAAAATGGTAAAAGATTTAATAAAATTGCAGCAGAATTTTATCATAGCTGAAGCTTATCTTTAATTTATTAAATACTCCCGTGATTTATTTTGGTTTCCATAAAATCGTGTATGAAAATCTACTAGTATATGAATATCTACAATCTAGTTGATTAGTAATAATTAAGATGTAACTAGTTCCTCTTAAAAATTAAGAAAATTATTAAAGCTGAGAAGTAATTCCATCATATTTCATCGCTATGTTTTAACAATAAAATGAAAAATATTTTCGTATTGAATAATATTACTTTATAATAGACATGAAGTGTGGTTATAATAGTTTACAAATTAAATAATAAATCAAGGTTTCTTATACGTGAATAAATGATGATTATTGTACAGCGATGAAATTTTCCACCGATTCAAAGGAAATTTTGCTGGAATGGTAAACGCTGTTTGAGCAACGATCATCGTACTCCTCCTGGAATTGCGTCGCGAATGAAACTCCCACGGTTCGCATACATTTCATAGTACTCCTGGGATACGTCCTGCGAAAGAGGAACAAGACAGACTATTTGCCATTCTATGGAAAATATGCAATCGTTCTGCGGGAAACTCACGTTGTACGGATCAAATTCATTTATTGGAAATTCTTTAAGGGATAAAAGATATAAATCAAAGAAACTACAACGAAGTGAATAATACATTTTTGTTCTCAACCACTTCAAATCAGCTCACTTTACGAAAACACAAACTAAATGAATATTTATTTTCATTACACAATTATTTTATGAGCAGTTGCAAAGCTTATACAAAGCAAATGAAATGCTCTACACTTAAATATAAAATGAGAGCAGTATTTTTAAAAATTTCAAAGGAATTATCAGGAATTATTATTATGTAGAATTTGTATTACTCGTTAATATTATCTTCTTGTTTTTATATACTTATTCTCCCTCAGTTATTACTCAGAATTTTATAAAATATATGTACTTACCTTGTATTATTTAGTATGCAGACTTCTCATTTCTATATACTTATTTTCTGCTCTTAAATTATTTATTTGCTCATAGTTTTAAAAATAATAATTAAAGTTTGAAATACAAAGATTATGCAATATATTTATTATTTCTTTCTCTCGGATTGTAAAGACTTTTTAGATCACGTCAATAATACACATCTAATAAAAAACGTCATTTCATGTAAAACATGTATAAAAACAACTGACACTATCACCTCTCACGTTCGATGCATCGTTAATGACGCAGTAATCCCCAAATGAAAACTCAATTTTAATTTCATGCGAGGCATTCGTTGAAACTTTTTGGTAAACTAACGCATTCGAGAAATTTGCATTTGTGGTAACGTCGAGATGCTTGAAAGTGTAGCAGACATGATCAAAGTTAGTTACCATTTTGAGAAAGTTGGAGAGTTTGAAAGTGACATTGAAAGTGTCATTAACACAGAGTACGTACAGAGAGTTATGCCAGAAATCCTTCAACAAACACCTAAAACATTTATTAGTTTGTTAATTACTTTTGTTACTAATTAAAAAAAAGAAAAATGAAGAATCATATAAAGTTGAAATAATATAGCTTTGTGTCTACCATTTTATTGGAAATATCGAAAGAGTTTCATTTTGTGTTTGCTGATTGAAAGTTTCGTGCAAGCTCTGTTCTGCAGGAAATTAAAGAAACCGGCGAATCATATGAAAAAAAAAGAAGCGGCGCCTAAAAAAATTTGCAGCGTAAAACTCCAGAAAATTCTAACTAAATTTGCTTTCAGATTTTCCTTAGTCAGACTACGATAATTCCGACCCAGTTAAGTGGCGAACGAAAGGTTTGTTTACGCATTTTATGCTAGAATGGAAGCATATCGCGGAATACTTTAGGATGGCGCGATTTTTCTGGCAAGTTCCCGCTTTGAAAGTTGATGCACAGATAGAAAAATTTCCCTTGAACCTGCTGTAATGCGGGCACTAAAGAGAATAGGGAATGAGGATAGGCAAACGAACGTTGTGTTCGAGGAATACTAATGTTATTTCTGTTCGTGAATTCATATCAAATTATATTAGTCTTCTCATTCTTTCTTATAAGTACGTACATAATACAGATTTATGGTTTTAAGGTAATTTATAAATTGTTTAAACAACTCTACTAAGTTTTTTGAAACTCATCAATCTAAATGGAATATTTTTTCCTGTAATTGTAAAATATTATTGGAAAATATCTTGAGAAAAATTGAAAGAATTAAATAAATTAAATTGTATGGAATTTTTAAGTTAAATTTCTATCGCGACTCATTGAAAAATACGAATGTTCTTTTGAACGAAACATGTGATACATAATTTTCATCTTGACATGTTATAAAACAAGAAATTGATTTTATTGGGCATGTGTGAAAATACGCGCATGTCACTCGAGAATGCGAAGGCGAAGGGAAAATGGAGCGGAAAAGTGAGGGAAATAAAGATCACGTATCTCAGAGAACCAGTTCCCTTTTATAAAACATCATAGATCACCTTTATTGTTGTTCTATGTAACACGTGTCGCTGGTTTTACAAAATCAGGAATCCCGTATGTCGGTACACGTACATATGTATAACTTTACATACAATTTTTTACGCTTGCGTCAACATGTATACAGTTTCTATACATATAACAATCTCGTTACCTCAGGTAACAATCAGTCGCCCTCTCGCTCGACAGAACGTTCTGAATACTTCCCTTCGAAACCAGCCATTGAGCGTGTACAGCCAGGTATTACGATTCCTGACTGCTTTTGCGGGGAGAATAGATATATCATTGTAGGAAAAAAAGATATCGATGAAAAAACAATTGATTACAGCAAAGTAATTCCTAGTAAACGTTTATATTGGATGAATTCAAATTGCGAAATAATCTCTTTAGAAATCTTAATGTTTGCACGTATGTTTATATGTATATATATATATATACATGTATATTATGTACATGTATAATTACTTATAAATGTATCCATTCATCCCTGTGTAAAATATATTTTGTCAAATGAAGTAGTTTTTTTTTTGTTTTAGTAAACTCTACCTATACAACTTTTTTATTGAATGTATTCCAACTATAAGAATATGAATCAAGATTTATGGTAATATAAATTGGTAAATTCAGCTTTAATGTTCGTTAAATGTGGAAAATATATTACATAAATAGGTCGATGGATATTTTTGTGAGTGAATCTAAACGAAATTGCAATATTTTATAGAATTTCATTCCCTTTCGTAGGAATTTTGATCTAGGTACTTGATTTTTGTAGGAAATTTGTTTAGTATAAAGTTATATTTTATTAGCATGCTTTCAAGATGTATGTCAGGTATGTCAGGTAAAATAACGTGTTTGAAAACCAAATTATTCGTTGATGCATTAAAAACGATTAATACCATCTGAAGTAAAAAAAGTATTGTGAAGTGGTGCACATGAATATTTCCATATTTCCATTTGACTTTCATTTGAAATTGTTGTTGGAACGTTCATTTGCACATTTGTTGATAAAAAAATATTTCTCTGTAAAGATTCCTCGTTCAAGTTCCACTCGTTCTATTATTTAATTCTCAGAGATGAAATGTAAATTAGTCATTTGAATTTTTAATTTTCAATCTGTCGTTCGTACGTTTCGTTGTTATTATGTTTCATAACATATTGGTATCATTATGTTTTATAATTTCTCAATCTCATGAAGCATTTTAATTTATTTCAAAAATTCATTACACTTGTTTTCTTTTCTAATAATGTCAATCCTACAAATGAAAATCTGATAAAATAATATTTTCATCTTTAAATACAAATTCGAATAATATTAATATTACGTTGTCTCATTTTTCAAAACCATTTCTCATATTTCAGTATTATTAACGTGAAAAGGAAATTAATTATTATGCAAATATTACATGAATCTTGACTATAGTTAGATAAAAATTATTTAACTGGTATTTTAGTATTTTAATATCTCTCTGACGAATTTATAAGCAAATAGCAAATACTCTGATTTGTTATCTATGTTCAAATAATAATTTTAAACATTGAAACATTTAAAGAAAAATGTTTCTTTTGAAATTATATTCTTTTGATAAAAGACGACTAGCAATGTATTAATTTTATAATCGTTTATCCCCTCCTTGTCTTGATTTTCACATATTTTTATTGATAATACTATAAAATGCAAATTCCTTTTGCTTCTGTAAATTCTCGAAGTTATCCTCCGGAAATATTCAACAGAGATTTCGTTTTCTCGGTACGAAAAACGAGAGATCTCTCAAATCTAGTGACGTAGAACGATTCCAAAGGATTTCCATGGTAACCAAAAATCACTGTCAGTAGTTATAATAGTATTTGTTGTGTAGTAGCCAGAAAATAAACTGATAAATCAGTGTCAATAATACTTGATTAGCAGTAATAGACTGAACTAAGAATTCTGAGCAGTTTATAGGCATTACTCAATTTATCAGTTACGATTGATCAAATTTTGACAAAATGTCTACAATTTACACATTTATGTACCAAAAAACAAATAAATAGGAAACCCAAAATCATGAAATCTACTTATTACACATATATTACAGTTTCCATGAATACATTAAAATGTACAAAACTTGCTATAATCGTCATATTTATCATAATAACAATAATAACAACATAAAACAATAACTATGTTCTCCTGAGACTATATTTACTCATGCTTTCTGTGCAGTAACAAACAAATAAGAACCATTAATAAATTATAACTACTAAATCAATGAACATTCACAAACTGTTCAAAAATCATTGCCTATTGTATGTAATAATTGATGTTCGTCAGATGTGCGTGGAGTATTGCGACTGATTATCGGTAAATAGATCCATCACATCTGTGCATTAACGAGCAAAATCATTAGCCGAATGAACAATGGCAAAATTGCTTCAGAACATTACACATTTATCACAGTTTCTTATAATTTACCTACGCTACTGACTTATGGACGGCAGTGCGCGCGGTTCTACGCCGCTATTCGCGGTGATCACAGAATGCTCGTTATCGAGCCATCTGACGACGCCCCACGCGCACACATTGGCGTACCGAGCACCGCGGCCGAAAAACAATATCTCTCCACCAAAACGCTAGTAACAAATGTTCCTTTTCATTTCTCTTTGAACGCGAACGCAAATATTTTATTATCCTTGCTCGGCGTGGTTGCAAAATGAAATTTACTCCGGCAGATACGATACCATTTGAACTCCGGTAGAAAAATTAAAAAAAAAAAGAAAAATGAAGGAAGAGGGAAAAGAAAAAAAGTGTGGTATCGAATCGACGAATTGAGGATTCGCTATCGTCTCCGTTTCATTTTATTTATCTTTTGAATTTACCCTATGTACATTCGAAGTCGATCGCGATGGGAAAGGTGAAAATACTAAAAATACACGATCCTCGATTTCGAGAGGCTCGTTCCGATACCGATACATTTCCACGGAATATCCGCCTGGAGTGCTGTCTCCTGGCTTTTAATCCTTAATTGATTTTACATTTCGCGAGAAACCGTACGCGCTGTCATAAAGCTCGCTGAAAAATTGATTAAGCTTGTTAACCCGCGATCCGCGATCCAATGTTCACATGTCTCGTATTTTTAAACAGCGTTGAGCTTCGGATCCGACGGGGAATGAGATCAAACAGCATTAATTTTATGAATTTTTCTTCAGCATTCGTGGTAAATTATCGGTGTTCTGTAAGTTTACGATTTAATGAATACTCGTCTTTGCACATTTACGTATTTAATAACAATTCAGATAGATATGATCGTTAATTGCTCGAGTATCTAAATTCTATAAAAATTATAGTACGATGAATAAGTTTAGATAGAATAGAGATAAATATATTTGATTAAATTTATGAGTCTTGCGTTCCTTTGTATTAGTGATTTTTGGCAATATTTCGTTTGATTTTAACAGAATAAATTGTGGTCACAGTATGTGCAGAAGTATGAGAAGAGAACATTTATGAATACATGTATTCGGCAAATAAATTATTAACAGGTTAGTTAGTTGTGAAAAAATACCTATAAAAATTTATATAAAAATAGAACTACGTATTTACGAAAATATAGAAAAAATATACTTCTTGTATAACATCCTAAGGGAGTAGTTACTCGTTGCAGTTTGCGCTATCTCTAATAACTGTTTTAATATGAAATACAGAATTCAAAATGAAATGAAAGTTGTTCAATTATTGTTAATACTATTCCTTCTGAAGAAATTTTCAGTGTTCATTCTGACCATATCAATTCTTACAAAGCAATTAAGAATATATATATTTATTAACTCGGTCTTGAAATTATAACCGTGAATCACAAGAATAATCGCTTAATACCATCAGATTTAAATAATGAGTCACTAACGTTCCTCCGATTCCAACAAAAATATCACCATTTGAAAATATCTTTACTTTCTTTTCATTTTCCCGATAACCAAAAAAAGTTCATTCAGACTTCAACACACAAAAAAAATAAATTTTCCTAGAAACAATACACAAAACCTGAATCTCTTTTAAAAAAACGCGGTACATCGCGAAGAAGACCATTTTAACAAATAAAATGTTTATTTAACAAAACTCCTTATATCCATTTCATTCTTACCTTGAAAAATCTCACGTTTCCCGTTACTCAAAATTAAAATAATCTATAAAAATAACCATCATGTTCTTCGTGCTTTACGCTAACTGTAGCTAGCACATGCCATCTCCTAAAACATCTTTTGATCGGATCTTTGGTACAAACTGGAAAAGCTCAAAGGACAAACGTCGGAGCAAGGCCGCGGGGACGTCTCTGCCGTGACGAAGACAACCTGGCAGTAGTAAAATAGGGGCGAAAAGGGTTGGAGAAGGGGGGCAGGGAAAATTAGAAAAGCCACAACAGGGCGCGGTGATCCGGGTCTTTAATGACAAAGCTGTTCAGCCGTATCTTTTCTGAGATTGTTCGTTCCGTGTTGCCCCCACGCGCTTCCCAACCCTGTCTCCGTTTCCCACTCGGCTTCTGTAATCTGGGTTACTCTACAATTAAGGTCAGGACGGTGGGACTGCGCTCGAAATAAGACAGCGCCGGAACAGAGATTGTGCCGCGACGACGAAACGATGCACCGACGCGCATACGTTCACCGTTTGACGGAAACCCCGAAGATTCCGGGCCTGATAGGGCGAATGACGGCTGCGGAACCCGCGGGTACAATGAATTAGTCCCCCGTTCCGACGTTGCCATCGCTGTGACAGGTAACCTGCTTCGGAAACCTTCCGCGAGACATTTGTCGGTTACAGAATCCCTCGAAGGGCTGGCAACTGTCTACGTACCATTCAAATTATTCATGAGTCAAAGTAATTAACGCTAAACGTACAACGATCGAATTGAAAATTCTGCATTCTCTTTCGTTCATTTAACTTCATATCGATGCTTGTATTATCGGATTAACCCATTTGCATCATTAATGTATATATGTATACGCTCAATTTTCCTGGACGCTATCACCTTTTTCGTACTTCCTTATGATGCAAATAGGTTAATCAGGTTTTCAATCTTCGTCTTTTCCTTTGTTTCTATTTCCATTAAGACAAATTTATGTGCGACTTGTTTACTTTTATTTTTACAATTATTTAACAATTATTTGACTGGCTACGGTAGAGAATGGTACATGCAAAGTGCCGGTACATTTAGTGTTAATGCATTGACTGCCATGGTGGTAATCAATAACCAGAACTTCATAATTACCTGGAAACATTTATTGTTTGGGAGATAACTGATGTCGAATTAAAATTTTTAACAGGGTAGTTACCCTATTATATAATGGTGTAACGTAAGAATTGTGATATCAAATAATTAATAATTGTTTCTTTTTATCTTTATATTATATATTATACATTATAGTAGAACTTGAACGAGTGTTTCCTTCGAAAAATATATACACATATGTTACTCACTTTTTATCTTGTATTGTTCACTCATTCCTGCAAAAATCATGTATAATTCGACGAAAATTACTAAATAGTTTAAATTCAAGTTACCTGTCCAATAAACGAAAACAACAGTAAAACACAATGTAACCTATTTACGGTTAATTAAAAGTTTGCATGAGCATCCCGCGAGTTTAACGGGTCTGCAGTCAGAGGGGAAAACGAGATTTCTATAGATCACCGTGTTCGTCATTTAATATCAATTTTAGCTCGTGATAATTTGACTTTCATGGATATTCAGACCGTTCTGGACCAGCGACGGGGCTCGATCGATTTCAAATTTCTCGTTCCGCCGCAGTTCTCCGGTTTGTATGCGCTTAGAAACGGTTCGGTAGAAATATCGATACCCGGTCGATCTTTCAACGCAACGTTCCACACTATAAAGTGTCTCTCATAATCGATAAAACTCAACAGCATTATATATTATGCCGCGTGTTCGAATTATCTGAGAACGATCAGATACTATATAAAGCGTTAAACATGTGAAAGCATTCTCCTGTTAACAGTTTTCTGATTTCAAGGGGAAATTTAAGTAATGCATAACGAACAACAAAAGTTTTCGAATGGCACAGTAATTAATGGTTTACTGGAGATATGAAAAGTGTATATGTATATTAAATTGAAAATTGAAAAAGAACAATGTCTGACGGATATTAAGAACCAATATAATGAACAAAAAATTAAAATGCAAAATTATTTTCCCTTCCTCTTTTCAGAAAGAATTTTGAAGGGAAAAATTAATTTATGTATGAAATTCCATTGTGGTATAAAAATATACAGTACACGTATATTAAAGAATAAAAATATGTTACGGTACACTGGACAAAATAGTATTAAATATATATATAAATAAGTTTAAGAGATGATATTTTATGTTTATTAAATATGAATAATTTATCATGTAAACATGAGAACCTGTATTTTGAATACTTTCGTTACTCGTTCTGAGTAATGTTTCTGTGGACGCACGGTCGGAGAGATTCTAAGGCGAATTTAATGTTTTTTCAGCGCTGCACTTTACTTTTTTGCTTATAATGTGATAGCATTTTCTGTAACCAGTTGAATAGAATGCGATACAAGGTAGTTCCATTCAATAGAAGGTCATAAATTATTTCCAAACGATTAGGTCAACGTGTCTCTCGACTCTTCGCCTGTCTGCACCCCCATTGATTACTCGGCTTTCAATCCAATATCCCTGTTTCGCCAAAAACAAATAAAATGAATATTATTACATTGTATCTTATCAAAAATATTTTATTATTAATAGTTTTATTAGTACCTTTGCAATAAGTAGAAATGCAAAGTGTTTTTAGACAATAAAAATTTCAAAAACGTTAGTAACAATTTCCTCATAATATGATAATAGGGTTGAAAATTAAACAGTTCATTACACAGACAAGGAAAAATCATAATATGTAATTAATAAAATATAATCCCTTAAAGCTTCAATAATTTTCAACTTTCTATTGAATATAAATAAATAATTTTTTATATTATTCATATATTCTACAAAAAAAAGGAATAAAACATACTACTTAAAAAATATAAGTCAATCTTAGAATCTTTCCCATTATTAAATTTGCATAGAAATTATAGTCAATTAATATAAAACTATGTACAACAGTGAATAATCCCCTTTGAAGGAAACAATTTTTTTAGAAGAATTTGTTCACATATTCGACGTCTTGCAAATAATTTAATCATTCTCAAATAAATCATACACGCTGTACGTATAATAAGTAGAAACGAACCCTCTGTGATTTAGACCAGCTAAATTTCAACATCGGGCGGCTATAGATTACTCTTAACTCTCGACTGATAACATATCATCACGTTTATTATAAACTCCATTCAGAGGATTTCAACTCGGTTTTTCTTCTGGTAGCCTACAGCTCTGCCTAATTTACATGGCGTGTCTGTAGTGGGAAGTGTGCGCGCACATTGCTATTCGTACACGTGGAAACTTCCGATCTCGAATGAAGATTTTAATTTAAAAACATATTTCAATAACTTTCAATACACATATGTCTGAAGACATTTATTTTGTATTAATTATGAACTCAACTGGAACAACATTACACAGAACATTACTTTATTTATGTAGCTTTCAGACATTTATTAACTGCACTATATGCAAAAATATAATTAATTAAAAACATGTTTCACTCGTTAAAAGCATGGTTAGGTAAAAAGTAAAATCAAATTTGTATGTAATCATACTACAGATTTTATTTAGTCTTCATCATTATCGACCTGTATAAATAAGTGTATTAAACGAATTTATTAAATAAGATGTGGATACTATCAGTAATCATAACGTTATCAGAATATGCATCAATTTTTTCACGTAAATTACTATGGAACGATAACATCTACCTGTTTCTCGTAATAACAGCTTTCACGGGCTAATAAAGATGAAATAAGATATAGTTAAGTAGTTTCAGCTGTTTCAATCCTAGTAATTAAGCTCAAAGCACGTTGACGAAATCGTGAAGGACTCGTGACATTACAACAAGGAAATCAGCAAGGTTTATTGTCGGTTACGCGTGCACGAAGGGCAGTGTACGCGTGTTTGTCAACGAATGACAGTGTGTACATGTCTGTCGATAACTTTATAACGCTACGTAGTTACGGGTACAACGCGTTTAAACTCATCCTTTCTCATATTCTATCAGTGAATCACGATCGACGAAAAAAAGCACTCTTGAACCACGAAATATTCTACAATGTCGGCTCACCGGCAGCGCTCCTAACGTTATACCGGGCAAATCTCGTTTAAAAGTCGCTCGATCCACGAATTACTTTTCTGTACGCCGATCGAAGAAGCCATTGATGGTTCGATTAAAAATAACAGTTCTTCTAAAGTCACCCTACTTGAGAGCTCTCAGGGCAGCTCCACGAATTAGCGTACAAAATTCTTAACGAAATTTCGGCTTGTTTATTCGATTAAATACTTCTAGATTTAACGTTTAATTTCCTAAGAGTTCTCGCCATCTTTTCTCTCGCCGCTCCGGCCTTTGGTACATTAAGCTCGTGACCGTTTCGCGAGTGGTCGTCAATGAAGGTTGGTCAGAGCTTCACGGCGCATCAGCGTCGACTTCTGTCAGAACTTGTCTGGTTCTCTTCTTACTCTCATTCGCCAACGGAAATCTATTTTTTTTCTCAATTAGTGTTTTCTTTTTCTCGTTTTTTTACCTCGTGGAAATCTGTTCATTGGTCATGCCGATTTATCCTTTTGATTAGATTTGCAAGCTTGGCAGTGCCCATATATAATATAGGTATAATTAATTAACGGAACACCGCACAGCGTACGATTTTAGCAAACTGTACTTTCCTCGAAAGTAGGGTCCCTGTTCAGCTAAAACGTTTTTACACGTGGTTGATTACAGATTCGAGTTAGGTGAAAAATCTATTTAAATGCCGATTGTTGTGAAAACAGTTCTTTAAAGGTTCATAACTATAGTTATGTGGTAAATGTTTTTCAGTTTGCGTTCTTGTATAATAATTTTGTATACTAACTAAGACTTATTATTTAGGTAATTCTTCGACACTCTACTATTGCAATCATGCACGGTGATAGTCAACGACTATTGAAGATTGTCGCTATGCAAAATTTGCCTGCGCAATTTTCGCACTTTAGGGTAAACTCCTTATGTGTCATGCATTCATATATTACACAAATTTTAGAAATCATAATTATTTGATCGAAATATAATAAACATCTTAAAAATTAATGTAAAAATTGTCGCGTTAATCCATTAACAGGCGTAGATTCTATATTACTTCATAACACATAAAGAAAGTGAGATTATTACTAAAATCTAATTAAAAAATAAAATATAACATTTTGCAACTTTACAAACCATACAATTTCACAAATAGCATTACATATTATTTAATAAATCAAGCCTCACTACATGCAATTTCTCGAAAAGGCGTTATCAATTTAGTCAAACTGGATTGCTAAAATCGCTCACTGTGCATCGGTGACGAACGTCGTTCACGCGCGTCTCCTATTTTTATCATCTTTTTCACGTGTGTTTGGTGCTCGTTAGGTTCGAGGAATCACTTACGTTATTAACAGTTTCGAACGGAACAACGTTTGCCCTCGAAATCTTATTCTCTAGCTATTTACTTTTAAGCTATCTCTTCTTTTATTCTTTTTTTTATCATTCTCTACGGCATTTACTCTCGGAAGGAAATCGAATAATTAGCGACGCGGGATCGGGAGGATCCTCGTCGCGAGACTCGCCGCCGTGAACGAAACACTAAACTTCGAAGCAATTATATTTTTTTCTCAACAACTAAACAAGCAGCTTGAGGGTTGCAGCTTCCTTTTAATAGCGGTTCGACGATGCTTGTTCGGGAACGGAACTCGGGTTCGCTTTCGCTCGATCGATACTAAGACGAAATACGACTTGTTCGAGTTACGTGTACACGGTGATTGAATTTTCCGTGCCGGAAAAGATTTGCCTCTCGTTGTTCGGCGATTACAATGTTAACATTCAATTATTGCGATGTGCACGTTGCGACAAGCTACCGGTAATCAGGAACGTTCAACGAGTGCAACAGATAGTACTCGTGGAAATGAAAGCGGTCGAACGAAAAAATGCTGCTAGAAAGAGTATGCGATTTAATGAAAACTTCACCTAACAGCAGCTGGAAGAAAATTGCCATTAAATGTTAATTGTCAACGTACAAGGGGATCGTCGAGTGATATATTTCATTATACAGCCGATTTATAGTTTACTTTTTGCTCAGATCATCGAACAATGTTCAGAACAATTATTTACGAGCACATTGTATCATCGGTTTTCCTCGAGGTTATTTAATTTTGGTATAAAATAAACAATATATTAACATTATTGAAATACTAACGTAAATGCTTGAGATTCTTGATAAAATTTCATTTTGAGGATGTCGAGGAAAATATTTAATAAATACTAAAATATAAACTCGATTCATAGGAAGATGCTGTATTTCCAAAATCATGTACTAATTTTTCCTCATATAACTATGTTTAATAAACTTAAGTTTACTATTACTTAATTCGATATTACATAAATAATAGGAAAGAAGTAACAAAACAAGAACCTTACATTTGATATTATTTTATGCCGATTTTCATAGTATCAAATATAAGACACTAAATCAATAATTCTTTTTGTATCAGGATAATTATTCCTGTATTAAGCAATTCAATAGTGAAAATACCATACATGAAGATAGAAATATAATATGTTCATTGATTAATGGAAAGGAATGACTTCAGCATATTTTCCAAATGACTTCCATCGATTTTGTTCGAAGGTTAATTATTCGATCAGTTTGCCATGCTACTGAATGAATTCTCTGACGTATTTTTCCGTAGTCACGAAAATCTTTCAAAGCGGAATTTTCTAATATCACTGAGAGACGCGCGGAAAACGAAAACCGGAGCGATAACTTAGAACGTCGCCGTGCAACAGAGAAATGAGCCTGAAGCGAAATTAATTCCGTGTCCCTGGCATTCTTTACCGTCGAAACGTAATGCCAAAAATCAATCTTCGAGCATCGCGAAAGCGTAGAAACCTACGGACCGGTTTCTCGGTAATATATTTTTCAACGAGCAAGCAATCAGTCGGTCCGTATTTGCTTTGCATGAAATATATTACTCAAATTTCGATGGCTCCTTCCATTTAATTAAAGGCGAGCACCATAATCACGGAAATAGAGAAAACGTTGGGGTTTCAAAGTGATTCTCTAATAAATTTCTCGCTGTGCTCCCCTTTTAGTTTTAATTAAACGACAAAACGATTAACAACGAAGTTACATTTTCACTGAGGAATTTGTGACATCGAAATACAAATATAAATCTTTATTCTATGTTAACTCTCACTTATATGCTGGTTACATTAATATTCAGTGAATTAAATTGAATCGACGAAATACATTTAATTAAAGAGAATGCTTATCTATAAATTAAGAAGAATTAACTATTTAATATATAATTCAACAGATTAAATATATTGAACTAAATAATGAATGAAACCAACTTGATATATAACAATTTAATAAAATCTACTTGAACACATTTTATCATTGAATCAAATACACCTGAAAAATGCGCAAGGGATAAATTTTTTGTTAAAGTGAATGTAAATAAATTTTTACGATATTTATAAGTGTCATAGAGTAATAATAACAAACTGTATACAAATAAATACAAGTATAAATAATTCTTTAATCTCATCACCATTTTCTTATCATTTATATTTTCTAATAATTTCAATATTGTAATTATCCGAATCCAAATCAACTGAAATATAACCCATCTTTCTCCATGAAATTACATAATTTAGCAGCAAGGCAATGACGGAAGTGATTGTCTTAATCAGTCACAGTGTAAATACAGCGCAACGAACATGTCCAGCGACGTAAATTTATAACGCAGCTTAGCTCTGCAATAACAAAATGCTTCAAAATCAATTACGAATATCCAGATACTGGTGAACATTGACGCTATACAGCACCGTGGTTAACTACAAGCGGTCTGCATCGTTAACGAAGACAATTAAACCAATTATGTGCGAATTAATATGTCCACGAACCTCATAAACGATGTTGCGCGCATGAATCAACGGTTATCGACTCGTATATTGATCAGTTGACCGAATTTTCGAATCTAAAATACAGTAGTTCCCAACCTGGAGGACGTGTGCCCCAAGGGTATCGTGTTGAACATTTAGAGGGGCAAAAAAGGATTGCACAATACAGGAAAAAGATACACTGGCGATAACAATGAAATAAAATATAAACTACTTTTTGGTAAGGCTTTGTAACTGTCGTTACATTTGCAAATACGATATTGGTACAAATAGCTTTTTCCTTATATATCTTTGTAAAAGATAAATATGAATAAATGCAGTCATAGATTGAAATTTTATATCACTTGAACTATTAAAAATAACACTGTACTTCAGAACAAGCTTAAAGGTAGCATTAAACATTTGTCTCAAATTTTACATATAATAAAAATTTCAAATATTACTAAATAAAATGAATACATTAAACGAGTATTACTAAATTAAATTAATAAATTAAACAAATATGGCTAAATTAAATTAGTAAATTAAACAAATATTACAAAATAAATCAATAAATTAAACAAATATTACTAAATTAAACAAACTTTAAAGTATCAACTAATGCAAGATAATTTTTACGTTAAACAAACATCGACTTGTTCTAACTTCGTCTTTCGAATTTTAAATGTAAACACCCGTGTTTGCCTTATCATTCCACTGCTTCTCATCGCATTATTGAACAAACATGGCAGTCTAATTTAGGGAAACCAAGTAGCAGGCGGGCGCAAACAGATTTGGGAGTCACTGTTGTAATGTATAATGATCCGATGCGAATGGCATTTTGGAATATCGGCGAAATTCTGAACGGAACAGAGATGAAAATAGGCAACGGCGAAAATTACCCACGGTATAGAATAACAACGGAGACGTGATCGCTAACTCTTCGCCGATTACGAATGGAACGAGCGGCGTGGCACCAGTTTCGAGGCCTTCGTTTCGAATTATACGCTCGCACGTGCTCGCTCGTGTGGAAACCGTGGGGCTATACAAATTATTTGCATGCCGGGACGAATTTCACTGACTCCAAAACCTGCCTCCGCCCCGCTGAATAAAAAGAAGCACGCGAGCTCGCGAACCTCCCAACCATAAATGTCAGGAGGAAAGGGGAAAATGGAGGGGGTGGGTCAGGGGAAGAAAAAAAAGAACAGAAGGATTGCACGTTGTTGCAACGCCGGATTATTGCATGCAAAAATATTTTTCTCTCATTCCGCGTGTTTCGCGTTGTTTCTTTTTTAATTGCCGCCAAGCCCATTCCGTAATACGAATTTTAACTAAAAATTATCCCTCGCGTTGTATGTTTTCTTTCCAGTTGCCGGAGCTGCGTCAACCTCGCGTTATTTCTGTAGAAAAATTGAAATACTTTTGGTTTACTTTCGAAAAAAGAATTCGTTACGTTTAAAGGAAAGGAAAAATTTGTGAGCTGACAGGGAAATTTCTCTCAGTTTGCGAGGTTGCTAAAGAACACGAAAGAAGTTAATTGAATTGTTCTTCGTTGAATCATGAATTAGTTGAATTTTCAATAACCTTCTGGGAACTTTTGGTGTGTTTATTTTTGTTTGTAATATCTCTTCTGGTGTGCTATTTTGTAATTGTTCTAGTGGATGAAGGAATAGACCTCGTGAGAAAATGATTTATATTGTAGTCTGTTCAATTGCAACAAACGCATTCAAATCGAGTATTAATAAACTGTTTCATCTCCAAGTATAAATATTTGTCATTATTTCTCAGCCGATTAGCGATTCTTTGGATAATCGGTAATAAACTTGATATAATGTTCTTATGTCAAGGAAATTTACGATCCAAGAAATACAACTATACGAGTTGGATTGTTAACGAAGTTAAAGTTGATTCCCACAAATTCTACGGTAAAGTTAATCCGATTGTGCAGATATTCGGGCAGGTAGTAAAGTTTAGGGACTGTAAAACGCTGATGTGTTCTCGTTGGAATCATGTCATTTTGATCAAACGTGAACTCAGGAATAGAAAGCGAGTAAATAATGTGAGCCAACGTTAATTTAACTGTTTTACATTTCATTGTAGAAACATTGAACACGGTAAAAACAGCTTTACAGTATTATGCTATAGGTATTTACTCAAACAGCTTAAATTTAGAACATACATAATGTTACATTAAAATTACAATGTTCAGATTTATTTATAAAGTAATCCTATTTGTATGAATTAATTTATTAACTTGAAGGAAAAGAATTATATAGATACACAAACTTAAATAAATTTGAACCCACTATCGATTCTATTTTTCATTCCAATTTGTACTTTATACGAAAATATATATGTTTGTATAAAATAATCATATAATCGATATAATAATTTCATTACAAGGTTCCCGCTATAATACAATTTGTATTAATCGTTTGATTATTCAAATTCTATTATTCATAATACGTGTTTTAAAAAATGTATTATAAAGAGCAAAAGATTAATTTTCGATACGTTGTTACAATGAATAACAAAAGATGAAGTTCTGGTAAATTTTCATATATTATAAATGACAAAATATTAATTTCTTGTAAGTTGTCGTATATTATAAATAACAAAAGCTTGATTCCTGGTAATTTGTCAAAGTCTTGAACGTTTTACTTCAAGAGGTATATTTTACATTGCAACTTTCATGTAGTCCTCGTGAACTTCCAAGAGATAAATCGATTTTCTTTACGGCGGATCTCAACGATGACAGGTCCGCGGAGGAACACAGCAGTTCCGCCAAGTTTGCACAGACGCTGGCCCACGTTAATATATTGTCGCGTGCATCAGGTTATATTCCTTAATGTAGTATAATGCCTCTATAACGGTGGCAATTACATCCTCCTAGTCACCGGACGAATTTTACACGCGACTGCATATCCCACTGGCGTACTTAGTGGTAATATCCACTAGTCAAATTATCTTTTCGGTTTCATTCATAAATTTGCCACTAATGACCACGATTTTTGGCTGAATTTGCATCTAATGAAACTGCAATCATCTATAATCGTCGTTTTTAACTGCTACTTACACTTACTAGAAATAATATTCAAATGATTCGAATGATTTATTCATATTCAGTAGAAAATGTTGCTAATTACTCGCATATTACTTTACTAATCAAATGCCATTATTGTCTATCATGTGATCTGAAATGTACAGGAAAAGAGGATATTTAAAAATATTCAACTCTTCGCCCTTATACATTGTTCGGTTATTAATTTTAGCCAAATCGAAAAAACACTTTGAACCCGTAAACGTTTATTAGTAAATTTTAGGTTTATGATTTTATATGCATTACTACACACTTGTAAAATAATATATTGCCTTAATTATATATTAATGTTAATGTACGTCAGAGAATACGAAAATATTCAGATTATTATTCACACAGTGCATGGCATTGTGTTGGAAATAGTAATTGAAGAGCAATGTTCATTAAAGTTTTCTTTAAAGTGTCTAAATAGAACATAACATTTAAATAAATGGAATTATAATTATCCATTATTGCAGAAGTATTTCAAAATGAAATACAGCAATCAGTTCAAAGAATTTTCAATGAATTCTCGGTCTCGAATTATTGAAAAAAATGTAACAATAGTAGTAAGTTCACATGATTTTCAACGAAATAGCATCGCTCTATCCTTGATAAACGAATTTAAATATCCTCGAGGAAATATGAGCTCGAGAGAAGCAATTTCTGCTTCCTCCTTCGATTCCCTTTTTTGGATCATTGTTCCGCCCCGATACTCAAAACTATCGAAGACGGGGTCATATGCTCCTTACCGTTCTGTTCAGGATACCACGACGATCCCTTTTACTTTCTCATTTTTGCGTTTTGTCTGGAATAATAACCTCCTAGTGGCAGGAAAATAAATTGACTGTCGAGAGGTCTATGATCGTAACGATCGATTAACTTCTATTCCATTTTTCCAGTCTCCTTCTATCAACCCTCCTGACACCCTTATCAGCATGATGTAACCCAAAAACGTATACATACTATTTTAGTCACGTACGATAAATATTAATAATATATTAATTTTTTACATACTTCATATTAATTCTTACTAGGCAACGAAAAAACACTAATATGAAGAAAGGAATCAAATCTTACATCGTGAAGAATTTTACTCTTTTTAAGTTAAATGAAAATTTTTTATTGATTGTCAGCCATACTATAATGAACTCCATTTTTAAAATGAAATTAATATTAGATTCTGTAACAGTTTTTAAAAATTGAATGAAATAACACTTGCAAAAATTAGATTTCATGAAAACTGTAGAAACAAATTAAACAACACGAAGTAATAATAGTACATTACTCTATATTTATATAGTAGTATACACAGATAAATAAATACCTGTTACATAATACTATATAAATTTAGAATAATATAGTATAAGTATTTTATATGATATTAAACTCCATAATACTTTGAAACCTACGAATTGAATTGCACGATGTTATAAGTTTTCAAAAATTTAAACTTATCTTTCTTCTCGTTTGATCCATAAGTAAATAAAATGTCCAAATTTATGGACATTGTAACGGAGAAACTTGTAACTGATTTTCATCTGGTTCGTTCGAAATCTTTTGTTAAAATTTCGATGTTTTAACTAGATTGCCCCATCGCAGGATACACAATTGTTTTAATTACAGATGGGTGGTTCCTTTTTAAACACGTAAGTGCATTAATTCTTACACATTCGCGGGTTTGAACGTGAGTGGAAAATTTGTATCGGTAACAGACAGCTTATTTGCATATTTCCGGGCAAATTCTGCTATAAAAATGTATAAAAAGTAAAAAAAAATTTGTTCACTGAAAAGGCACACAAATTCAGAAGACCAAATTCCTGTGCATAGACGTTGAATTGGAAAAAAGTAATTCAGTTTCGTTATTATCTGATGACATTTTAAATCGAATTTTTAATTAACTCTTTTTGATAAAAATATATATATATATATTTCGACGGTGTGGTATTATTACAGAGATGTTTGGTTCCCCGCGATGTACGTGTGCAAAATTACACTAGCACACCCTGATATCTCGGAAATTTCTCTCTCCCTTGACTCCACTCGTGATTCCATTCATTCGAAATTATTCCGAGGGATCACTTACCAAGAAAATTACGGTGTTCTAAAATGTACACAAATGAAACCATAAAAAAACCAAAACTAATGGAATATCGTAAAAATTGTGAAGCTGAAAATGAATGTACAATAATCAGGAACGTAGAATGATAATTATACGATACTGTAAAATTAAACTAGTAACGATAACAGTACAGTAGAGAAAAATATGAACTGAATACTGGCGCGTTCTCGTTACGCCTTACTAATAAAAATAGTAAAAAATTTGTATTTGATCCAATCATTAAAAGTTCGCTGTTAACCTATGCAAAAATAAGTTTTAGGAAGAACAGTGTAGAATAATTGAAAAAGTTATCTCATTCCAAACAACTCTCATTAATGCAATGCATTTCTAATGCAAATATAAACCTGAACATCATGTAAATGATCTTTCACAAATCTGTTTTCATTTAATTTCCTGTAGCTCTTTGGACTACAAAAGGAATTTAATTACTATTCTGTTGACTGTATACATTCAATTAATGTAACAACATTTGATATAAATAAGCTAAAAATTCTAAAATGAAGATAATTATTGCTAAAAATCATTCTCGGCGTTTAAATGAGAAACGTATTAATTTTTATATCAATATTTTACTAATTTCTCTTCACTGTATATTCTTCATTCTTAATCCAAATATTTTCTACATTCAACAGTTGAATAATTCTTATAATAGATTAATTTATGGGACCGAACTTTCATTAGGAGTATTACAATTTTAAAAAATTCCACTGAATTCAAATTACACCATGACGCTTAAGAAAAAGTAAACGAAAAAGTGAAATAGGTTAACCGAACGCTAAAGAAGTTGAAAAGATTATTCTCCTCAAAAGGGTAAGAATTATTTCACGAAGGCCGTTTCTGTTATGAATCCCTCAATTGGCATGTTATAGCGGAATATTTGGCGCAATTGGGGCGTCACGGTTTCGCCCGTCCGCAGCGGCGCATAATAAAGGGACGAATCCTTTTTTTTCGCTTACCCGCTATCGAAAGTTGCGGTATCAACAATCTCGAGCAGAACCGCGGGCTTCCCCAATTCTCTTCGCTCTTGGCAAGGCTCCACACTCACACGTGCGCTCGCGCGCAACCGAGCCGCCCTGTAATATGCAAATGAACATAATCTCTAAAAGGTCGAGCGTCGAGACGGCGGAATGTTATTTTTTTCCCTTTCTCTGTCTCCCTCTCTCTCTTTCTCTTCCTCTTCCTCTTCCTCTTCCTCTTCCTCTCCCTCTTTCTCTTTCTCTCTTTTTTTCGTGACGTGCACCGACTCGATGCACCCGGCGACGTGAATCCTACTAAAAGTGCTGACCAGTGTTCTTAACTCGTAACTGGCGACATGAATTTTTCAAGCAAATCGTGAATTTATTAAATCGCGAATCCTTCAGACGAGTCCGAATACATTACACGAATGGAAAATTATTAAGCAAACCGCGAATCGTTTGAGCAAATTTCCTGAGTTTCTGGAGAAGTTCCCGAGTGAGTTCCGAACTACTCTGACAGATTCCTGAAAGCCGTTTTTTAAGGGAACGTGAAAAGACCGATGAAATATAAATCGTCGTAATAATATGGTCTGACAATCTTCTCGATAAATTACGAATTTCATTTAACCTAAAGTTACTGTTTTCTGATTCACTTGTGAATTTCGTGTACCAGGTGACATATAAACAAATAAAGAATTATATATTCCTTTAGAAGTACTTGTAATATCTTTTTGTTACGTTTGAGAAAAAAATAGGAATCTAGGAATTAAGAGGTCAAGTATGAGTATCATTAAATTGTTGGTAAGTTTTAAATGATAAAATGTAAATGTAAATAACTGACGGAGACTGAAAACTAACGGAACTTTGCTCTTAACGCTGACTAACTTAAGATTTAGATTTATTTAAATTTTAATCGCGTGAAAAATGAAATCTGCGAAAGAAGGATTTTCTTGCAGGAAATGGTAATTGAAGTTAATTCGACCGCAACCATCTTGACAGCATCTTAATATTTGACAAAAGAATAACTCTTAAGATAATTTTCAATCTACTCTCCGATTGTTCTTTCGTCCAACTAATTGGGCAGTTATGCATTTAAACTATCGCCATTTACATTGTCTCTCTTACTTTGTAACCTATCTTCTACGTAATAGTTTCAGGACACTTGATCCTGTTTTATTATATTCTCTTTTGCAAGGAAACGATCCCTCGATATTTTTGCACTCCATTGAAGTCTATTCACGGGAAGTTAACGTTTGACGTGTTCACGAAGATGTGTTCATATTTCAACAGTAGTGTATTTAATGTTATTGGATTGTAACATGCGAAACAACGATTTTGGGTTGAAGTATTAACAATGTATGTAAGATATGGTTCAATATTATGATTGTAGGTTCTGTGGGTAGAAAAATAGTGTCTTTCGTAACTCTTCTAAATGGAAACTGAACATTCATTTATTACAGTCCTTGAATCTTACTATCTTCCTAAAATTAAACGAGAAACGTAAGAATATATATGTTTTGTACGAAAATATGTAAAATATTTTTAATATTCCATTATCAAAATAAAGAAAAATATTCTCTAAGATTTCACATGTTATCATCCAATAAAATGAAATTGAGTAGTTCTTAAATTTCGTAAATATTCTTTACAATGTTAATAAAAAATATTTTCCTCTGAATACTTACGTATTTAATCGAAAAGAAGGCTAAACTATTTGTCGCTTAAAAGTAACGCTTCAGCCTTTGTAAGAATGAATCATTTTCAAACCAATAGGCCAGAGTCGTCAGCAGACGATTGTGTTATCGAATGAGAGAAACTGTTTTTCAATTTTTAGGCCAGGGACGTGCCCCAAGAAATTAATATAGAGCATTTCGTATTTGAATTACTGGGAAGGTAAAAATATTCAGATGAGGAGATAGGATAGACGTTGTTCTGAAATTGAATTTCCTTCGTTTAAAACGTTGCAAGGCAATCAATTCTGTGATAGAAGAGGCTCTACTTTAATTTTTCAATGAAGAAACTTGCCTCACAAATGTGAAATCAATATATTCGCCAAACGTCTTCATTTTCAATCAAGCAAAACTATTTTCAATATACTAGGCGAACGTCATCGTTAATTACTCCTTTTCTCAACCACCAAAATTGTTATAGTATCCAAATTCTCAGGTGAATGTTACCGTCAATTACTTTTTGAAGTAAAAAAGAACTGATTAGTCCAGTAACTAGTAAAAAATTATTAAATTATCCAGTTTCTCAGAACAGAAACATTACTTCTGAACTATAGAGGACATCTAGGAAGTCTTCAAACACTTGACCTTTAATCTTTCCTTCTCAGAAGACTAAACTGGCAGGAGCAAGACACGTTAGCGAACTATCTCTGTAAATTTCATAGCTACGTTGATTTTTACGTCACGTTACAAACTTCCTTCCATTATTTGATCTATATATATACACATCTATATATGTATATCCAATTCTGTTTTCATACGACCTTGATTTAACAAATATAATTTTTCCCTTTCCATACGATTTATAACATTTAAAATTTTCTTCTTACACAGTTTGGTTTAATCTGACACCATCACCCAAACTCTAACACGAATTTTCCTATAGTTTATTGTATTATTTTACTGATCTCTTCGACCTGGAACCAATCTCTATTTTCCAACTACTAACTACGTACCTTTTTACACCATTTTTCACGCAGAACGTATCTATCATATAAAAACAGAATTCAATGTACATATTACTGCTATATAACCACGATTCCAAATCCAAACACTATGCAACACCGAAATCTTTGAAAACTTCCGAGACACCCAATGTAGCCAAAAACTACCGATTCCCTCGACAAAGGCGGGACTTGTTCTCGGTCAATTTTCCCTTGGTCCAAGGGAATCGGTGGTCGCCGGAGCATTTTCTATGCCTTTCCGGCCTGCGGCTTGCGCGAGCCCCCTGGCAACAGAACTTCGATCAATCCAGGCATGGCTGACCCGCCGGCGAAGTTACATACATCGCTGCGATCGTTGTTTACACTTCCTTCGCGCCATCGTAAACGTCACGGGCAACAACGGCACTCGTTCGCCGCGTGACATCCGGCTGCTTCGAGATATCAAACGTAATTGCAGCCTCGGACGTTTTCGTGACGCCATTGATTCGTGCGGCGGCAACATGCTCGCTGTCAACGATGTCGAGCCGGGCTATGCACACAGATTTTGTACATCGCGCGATGCACGCTTGCCAAAGCCCTCATACGCGTTGAAACCAGGTATCGCTACAGGCGACGGGTTTAAGTCTTCTGAGGTTTCGCGATGCATGTTGCACACGGACAGAAAGTGAAAGGGGCTTAAACTCATTGCTTGTAGCGATGTTTGCATCAGTGCATGTTTCGACGTGTATGACGGCCTTTATGTGTATGGCACTTGAACTGATACGCATTGAGTAGAACCGTCTGATTTAGGGTACGTTTTTATTATACGTTCAGACATGTAACGTTTCAATTCAAAGATTCTTGTAAGTGATGCCACATCAAGATTTGATTCCCACTAGCACTCTTCTGCAACGAGTTTTCTCATTATTTCACTGTTATTGACAAATTGGTCGCATGACATTATGATACGACACAATGATGAAACTTGGCGTCATCATCAGTCACGTGACCGATCTGGTAGAGGTAGTGGAAGTAATAAAAAAATCCATCGTTGAAGAGTAGAGTGATAGGGTAACTGTATACATCTCCATTTCTCCTATCTGGCAACTCTGCTTGTGGGTAATAAGATGGTCCATTTATACGTGGCATTTCTTATCCGTTTAGACACGTCGTGCTTCAAACTTCCAACGGACAGCAGATGGAATTGGTAGAATATACTTGACAGTCGTAAATCATTCAGCCTTTCTCGACCCTTGGACTGAGTTAAGGTTCAGGCTCGAAAAACCATTCTTGGAGGGAAAGCTGACGGTGCTGCTCTTTGTTTGAACTGAAATGTTCCGTGACTGACAGTATGAAGAACATTTTTGTCTAAATTGAAATGTTACATGTTTAAACGGATAGTATAAACGCAGCCTTATAGTTACTCGCTAAAGTATCTGTGATATTCACACGTAATAGTATATTTCACTAAATGAACCCTTTGTGGAAGAGGATTTTCTAAAATGGTAAAAACATTTTCTACGAAAAACTAAATTATAGACCGAATGTTTAATGAAAATACTGGATGAGTATAGACTGATATTTTTTTCGTTTAAATAATGATATTGTATAAAGCTTATATGAAGTTAGTCAATTAACGAAACAAAAACTGGCAAGTAATATTTTTTTATTTCGATTGCTATGTCGATCTTATTGCATTTCACAGATCCATCAAAATTTGGTACGTTGGATATGCCAAGCAGAACATTAATTTTTACATTTATTCAACAAGTACAAGTATATAAGTCAAGGTTTACGATAATATAAATTATCATTGACAACTCCAACTGTAACATTTAATACAAGTGTAAAATATGTTATATAAATAAATGGACGAATACTTTTGAGAGTAACTGTACGACGGTTCGTCTTGCTTCGCGAAATTCGCTTTTATCTTCCACCGGAATGAAGCACGATGCAAATATTTCTACCTAGATAGTTACCATTTCTAGTTATTCTCTGGCACAATGGGAAAAACATAACCGTTGGACGATGGGCAAGAAAAATTTGATGAGTCGCCGAGAAAAACACGGCCGTACATATTTCGTGTTTATGGTACTCGGGGGATGTAAATGAATTATTAAGGTTAGGTACCAAAAGAAGGTCAAAATGGTAACCATCGAGAAACTTTTACGCGACGTTGTAATTCTCTTGAAATGGTTGACAAAAGGAGGTCACCGGCTAACTTGCAATATTTTCTACGCAAGTTTTGCAATCCGAGGCATCTAAAGATAATCGTTACAAGCATTATTACATTATACTCCGAGGAAAAAGAAGATACGTGCGTCAATTTCCTGCTCTCAAACGCTTACGAATCGTACTTTCTCGCCCGAAATTACTCAAACCGCAAATAAAACTAACACGTGTAATTAATTTTAAGAAAAATAATTTCGTGCGCTAGGTTCAAGTTCAAACAAACATCTCGCAAGCTCTACAAATCCTTTCTAAGCGCAACATTCGCTACCTCAAATCTGAAGAAAAGGAAAAACAACTGTTCCGATAGAAATCAAGACGTTTCCGACTGTTTAACCATTTCCTAGTCTTCGATACCTCAACAGACCTCCTCTTCGTAAATAATATCTATGTTGACCGTCTTTGCTTGTCTCCATTTCCAAAACAATTTTCCATAATTCAAGTTCTCGCCGTACCAGCGTACCGGGCATGTTTCCCGCGCAGGCTCAGCTCGAAGAAGATACCGATGGAGGAATAAATAATGTCCGCCGCAAATTAGATTCAACTAAAGCACACCCGTGGCGCAGAACATCTTACGGTCACGCAATGAATCAAGGGGGAAAAGGTTGCCTCCCGACGAGGCCACAGTTCGCGAAACTTACATTCTCGTCCGATGATCTTCTCGTGTTGCGTCGCGAAGGAACTTTTTCTCTACGCTCGACGGATCGTTCCCTTTTCTTCCTCTTTTTCTCTCCGTGTGTCTGTGTGGAGACACACGTTCCTCCCGTTGCACGATGTGTTGGACGCGTCGGTTTGTACATGCGTGTCTGTGTTCGTGTCTTTCGGTGATAGTGACAGGGAAGGGGGGGAGGGCGGGTACAGTTTTCAGTTGTCACGTATTAGGTGCGATGGTTTCGAGATGGGAGAATGGTGGACGATAGAAACGGCCGAGGGCAAGGAAACTGGAGCAGAGTGGGTAAGGCCTAAAAGTCGGACTGCGACGTGGCCAGGGCACTCTCGGCCGTTTCCTCGCGTCGTCATAAGGGCCTCGTCACCTCACCGCACTCGCAGTGCATCGGATGACCCCGCCGGTCCACGCGATTGCTTATCGAGTGATCGCTGGAACAAAGAAAGAATGGTCTTCGGTTAGTTCAGTTTACTTTTTGCGACGACGAAATGTGGTTCTGGTTGGGAGAAGTTGTTTGGGAGTTTGGGGGAATGTTTCGGAGAAGTTTGAACGTGATAGGAGAAGGAGTTTTTTTTAAGGAACGTTTGCGATTTAATGACCAACATTGGCGATTCTGAGTTTAATAGTTGCAAATATTTTCAACTTTTAATTTGTGGGTTAAGAACTTAATTATTAGGGAAGAAAGAAATGAATTGCCAGTAGTAATAACTGTAGTTGTTAATGTCATTGAGAGTTACGAAAGAAAGGAAAAGAAGAATTCTGTTGTTTATAATTAAAATATGTTAATTAAATATTTATTAAAATATAGACGTGACTATGAATAGTTTATAATATAAATACTTAAAGAATTTTTGAAGTATTGAACATTAATTTATCCTACTTATTAAATCCATAAAAAAATTAAGACTGTTATATTTTCTGGTACAATAATTAATATCCTTCCTCATAACAATCGCTTGTACTCGTTAAGTAAAACTTCAAATTTGATTCGCCCTAGCGGGTATATGAAATACTTAACATTCCGTAACATGAAACTTTATAAGTTTACGATCCAATATCCCATGCCCGAACATCATAGCTCTGTTAATTTACAAAGTTAATTTCACTCCATAAAGTGGATTTTATGAAAGAAATTTTAATCGTTTATAACGTGACGAAGTAGAATACTTTTGAATTTCGTTACTATCAAATTCCGTTACCCAAATTATTCATCTTACTAAAATTTGACGTTCAACATTAAATTTTGTATAACATATTAGTATATAAAATATTATAATAAAATCGTTGTACTCATTAACATCTCGCACTTCAATGACCACTCTCAGTGGTTACTTGATTCAATATATATAAAATTATAACATCTAATATTTAACATTAAAATTTTTATAATGCATTAATTCATGAAGTATTGAAACAAGTAGAACCTTGCTTCTTAATCCATGCATTGATTTAATCTATGATTTAATCTTAACCCTTAACGTTCGACAATATTTTATTAACACTTTGAAACTTCTAACGTTTTTTTTCATAAAAAACTGAATTATACACCGAAGTCTTAAATATTAAAGACAAAAAAACCACATGTCAATTTCTCCTTAGTTGAATAATAAAATTATTCATTTGATTCTTGATTTAGAAGCTCGAAGTCGCCATGACGGCAACATTCAACCGTAAAGGGTTAATCTATACCTTCTCGCTAAATTACTTCTAGTCAAATACTTCTAGACTGCCAAGGGTTAATTTACTTATAATCTCACTACGCATCAGTTATATAGGAGAATCAGAATATTTTGTTTGTATAAACAATATTTTCACTACACCACTTCCAATAAAACAATGATGAAACAATTAGTACACATTCTAGAACATTCTATCATCACCATGCATTAACTTCGCGTACATTTGGAATATTCTAGATTCATTTAACATGAACGTCATTAACATATAAAAATCAATATTACAGAAAACCAACTCAGTCTAGAATATTCCAATGCCTTGGACATTATTTAAAATACATGCACACGCACAGTCGCGCCGTTCATCTATTGCACACACGACCATCGTTCATCAATACATCCGTTCCCACAGTTATATACAAAGTGTCATCAATATTTCATCAGAAAACATGTCTATCGAAAATACTTTGTAAAAGGGTTAAACCCCAGTCAAGACACTCCGATACCTGAAAACATCGTGCACACCGGCAATCTCGAACATCGAGCGATATAAAACTTGCAAGCCAGTCTTTCAGAAATCGAGCGAAATACAATGCGCGCTAAATCGCGGCCGTTCTGCGGATCCTAGAAAGATTAAATTCCCAGAACAAAAGTGATCCGCTCGTACGAAATGCAAATAATACTCCTCACCGGCGACAGTCGTGTCTCATAAAAGGCGGCTGACGAACAATACGTTAGGCTCTCTGGGCTCATACTTCAAGGAGATCAATTTCGGGGAACAATGCTTGCGCGAAACGGGAATAATTTTCTATGCCCGCGATCCGACGGTGCTCGACAATGGGCCGGCAGTTGGGGACCGTGGTCGAAATTAACTTTCGCCGGTGTCTTGGCCTGGCCAGCCCTCCGGAATTTCTGTCAATCCATTCAACCGGCTCAAAAATGCTTTAACCCACATTCCGTGGATCGGTCCTACCTGATTACGCCCTCCGGGCAAAGAATAGAGGCTCGCCGAGCTCATCGGCTACAAAAGGGTCCATTGTCGATGCGAGAATCTGGCGGACACGTGGCGCAGCCTCTTCAGGAATTAGTGATGGAATCGAAGTTCGATATGCGCACACGCGATGTCTGTGATCGTCACATCACAGTCGTTTTTACACGAATTATTTTTCAGTTTTTACAAGATCTTGATGTAACACGAATTGTTTTCTTTTTATACGGTTTGATTTAACATGACTTATTTTGATGTTTTTACGCAATTTGTTATATTCTTCAACACACCAATCAGAAAAGATCTATTCCCTTTTTACACGATTTAGTTTCATTTCACATAATCATGTAAATTCTAACATGAATTTTCATGTCATTCATTATATTATTTTACCTATTTCTTAGCTCTAAAACCAATATCTATTCTTCTATAGGAACAGTACATTTTTCACATGAATATTTTCACACAGAACGTATGTATCATATAAAAACAGAATGGCGTATATCGCCGTTTTCAAGATATTCATTGGCATATGTTTGATTTTTACAATTTCCCTTAAATCCCTGAACCAGAAAAAAAGTATCCCACACGACCCGATATTTCCGAGTTCTCGCACACGTCTAATATCCGATCGTTTCATCGTGATAAGATGTTCAATGGCATCCTTTTGTGTACTGTGGAGATGTATGTTGGCTGGGGATTTTATAATACCGGGAAAAACGATTGCCGGGGTAGGAGAAATCGGGAGAGAAACGAGGCTGGGAACAGAAGATAGAGAACCGGTGGCCGGCGGTGCAGAGGGCTGGCAGAATTCACCGGCGGCGCTGTTAAAAATTCTGAATATGATGTTACCATGACCTACATTGATGCGCCGTTGAAAAGAACAGTGAATACAGGCCGGGCCATTGTTAGCGGTTGCAGACCGATCGTATCAGACGGAGCAACGAAGCTCGCACAGTAGTTACGACCTGATAATGGTCAGACAACGGTGCCGCGCAGTTGCGTGCTCGACTTCGTTATAGAACGCGCTGGAATTTTTTAGTTATTTACTTGTCCCTGCGCCCGTGCACGGTAATGTTTTCTCAAGAACCCGTTACAAAGTTTATTGCAATATTTTTATTACGTTCCCAATAAGTGATCTCGGTTTCTCCGTGTACCGTAGTGAAGTTTGAATGGGATGAGAATTTGAAAACTATTGTGACATACGTATGATTAACACTACACGTACCGCGACTGGTCAAATGACCAATTTGAAAATTTTATTTAAAGTTCTACGTTTTTTTTCGTTCATTTAACTTTACATTAATTCATATATTGTCCAACTAATGGGTTCTTCAACTTTTGTCTTTCGTTCTGCTTCTGTTTGCAATAAGAAAAACTGATTGTCTGACTTGTTTATCTTTATTTTATAACTAATTATGTGACTGGTTACGATAGGAAGAAGGAATAGGTATGTACAAAGTGTCGGTGCGTTTACGTTTTTTAATTTGAATATTGTAATATTCACCCTTTGTACGCGAATGTTTTTAACCAGAAATATTTAACATTTTCAAACGAGATATAGAGGACATTCGTTGAAACTACCTAATTCGAAAACATACATGAATTAAGAGACAAAGCTATTTCATTTCAATACTTCACACATCGATACATTACAGGAAGCTTAACGTTACATATAAAACTTGACAAATTTATTCTATCAAATCAAACGGTGATTAACAATCAACTCTAACCAAAGGGTTAAAATATAATTATTTACGAAATGTGTTAAAGTATGTTGATATTTAAATATAATTATTGGAAAATGATTATAACTGGTATTTTGTACTCATTTAAAGCTACATTATGCAAAGTTTCGTTTCATTTTGTATACAATTAGTGAAAATAATGTCTTCTTATTAATCAGGATTTTATTGTATAAAGTTATTTGATGAAAGAATGAGGTGTTATTAAACAACAAAATATTAAAATAATATTGTTGAACCATTACAGAATCATAGGGAGAACCCTCGAGAAGTCTTCTGGAAAGAAAAAATATATTCCTTTTCACTTATCTTCTGTCGTAAATCATGGATATTAAATGTAGTTGAAAATGTCTGATCGTTACTTTAATTTTTACAGTTGACCTTAAAACTCGGGATACGTCCAATTAATTAATTTTAAATTTTGCATGCAGTTTTGTAAATTTAGAATATCTGAAATAATTAAATAATTAAGTATTAATCCGAATTTCTACTGTTGTATTCGAAAAAAGATATTTTTCAAAGTCCAAAAAATTCATTACTCTACTATGTTCCACTTATAAACATATAGCTTTAAAAACACATTTAAAAATAAATAGAATTACCTTATGATACTACAAAAGCATTTATATAAACATAAACATTAGGTATAATTAAGAAACTGAAACAAACAAAACCGTTCTGGATTCACAGGCAAATAATTACCGGCTAATTAAAAGGTTCCCTTGACAAAATAACTCGGAGCGACCACGTTTTTCAGATTCCCTCACGACTCATCGGCTCTACCAGCCGAGAAATGTGACGCTAGGTTATACGTGCAAAACTTTTGCCATAGTTCAATCTAACTAGCGTTTAGAAGGAATCGTTTTAAACCGGCAAATAGTATGAGGTCGACCGTATATGGGCAGTAGTCACGGCTGTTTATGATCAGACCGCGCATACACCTCGATACCATTAAATCGATAACGAGGGTCATGGCCATGTCAATTCCCTCTATATCTCTTATTAAATCGTCTAAATTTTCTATCGGTATTTTTTGCTATTGTCGCGCGGTCGTCCCGACTTAACAGCATGAATAATTTTCATATATCTACGTGTATCAATTTGACTCGTTCGATCGGGTATACCTTTCGTACGCCGTATCGGTTGTCCCGTATTATTAAAATTTATATATCATAAATCTCCAATACGATAGGGGCCGAAGGTGAGATGGAAATTGCGGCACTCGGCGAGGCCCGTGGAAATCCAGCATGACCTATTAATGGTTAATAATCGATCTGCTTGAACAGAAATTCCATTAGCGACGGGATGCGGAAGCAATTTTAGCGGTGCACTGTGAAACGGCCGGTCTGTTAATTTAAATTTTTATAGCGTCGTCGCGGTGCAACACAAAGTTACCCGAAAACTGTTGCGCTGAAATTATAATGCCGATAGATACACGATTTACGAGTATGGCACGTATCTTTGTATTGATAAATTAAATATATTAATGAAACGTGAATATATAATTGGATTCGAAATAATTGACAAACTGTGAGTGTTTTCGCGGTTTTCGATATTGGTAGATTGTATTAGATGATTTAGGCTGACGAAGAATTTTAATTTGTTTGGTTATGATGAATATTTGGTTATTTCCTTTCATTAAATTTTACGTTCCATTCTTGGTTATTCATTTATGAGCATTAAACACGTGGATATAATATATAATTTAATGGTGATATATTAATGTACACTTAACAAATAATTAAACATTAGTGAAATAACAAGTTGTCTAAATAATAGTCCTAGTGGTCTTATGTGCTAATTATGTTTTGTGTGTCTGCGTTTATGCATGAATAACCTTCACGATTGTCTAGAATCTACTACAATTAAAATAAAAATTGAATAAAGCTTAACCAGGTTTTTATTTGCAACCTGTTAGAGTCCTGTCCATATAGTATTTTTCAGTTTCTGAAAAATGGCCCTTGAATATCCACATTTTTTAGAACACGTTTAGTAATATTTCTATCGAAACTAAAATTAATATTAAAAGAAATTCAGGAATGAATGTGTTTTCCTATCTATAAAATACATTTAACATTAGATTTTTTGGTACAACTGACATAATTTCCAACCCTTGAAATACAAATAAAAATAAAACACAACAATGAAATAAATTCGGAGAACAAAAACATATGAAAGAATAAAAGTTGAATACACCGCATAATTATGCAATGTTATCGCGTCTCCTGTGCCGCATTATCGATGACAAATAAAAGATAGTCCGCGCTAACTATAAAATGTTAGATATAACCATACGTCGCACGATCGTATCGAGCCCCCGCTTCATTTTGCAGCAGCACCTATTAAAATATCGATCCCCTCCGTTGAACGGAATTTCCATTTAGAGCAAAATACGGTGGCAGCCGTTCCTGTCGATTCCTGTTGCCACTTCGTATTTTTACAATATCACGCCGCGAAAATATTGGCGCGCAGGCAACAAGATACCGATAAGAGTAATTATTGCGGCAGTCTCGATACAACTGCGGCGAAACAAATTGTTCGTGACTGTCGCCAGACCGGGAAGATCGATCATGGAATAGTTACGCTCGTTTTCCTTCGGCTTGCAAGTTACGTGTTGACGTTATTATACCGGAGCGGGCCGGCCACTCGTATATTATACGTTCGTGGAAACGTGCTGGTGTGTAAACGAAATTTCGAGAGAAAATTACGCGCGCATGGAATTCATGGAATTGCACACGACAGAATTGTTAATCATTTGTTTGTGTGTAAGATGTGTCACAGAGCTCGGGCAAATATGTATTGAGTGACGGATGGTAGATAGGAATTAAAAATCACAATGCATTCGTGCTAATGCGTAAGTAATTAGTCGAATAAGAATTTATTTGAGTAATTAATTATTTTTTTTTAAGTTGGAGTACTTCAGTTGTGTTACGTCTTGTTAATTTCGATAAATGTTATAGTCGATACTTGTTGAAAATAATAATTATATTGAAAATTATTAATAGAATACCCAATTAGTGAAATCTAAAACATACTAAAGACGATAGTATTGTATATAACAATAACATATCTCTGTTGAGCGCAATTAAGAAAGAAATCATAGGGCAAGGGGTTAGTTTATATCCACGACGGAACCGAGCACTGTTTATTAGCGTGCAAAGTTGCATATAAACGGAAAATAATTGGTAATTAATAATTAGTAATTTACAAATATAATTAGTAAGAAGTAATATAGGAGATAATTTACTATACACTTTTTAATATGTTTTTAGAAAAGATTATTACACTTAAAGAGAATCTACAGTTGGTGTAACATAAGAGAAGAGTACTTTGAATGGTAATCTTGGAACATTTAAAATTAAAACTTATAAAGTTATTGATTTACTTGAATTTACGAAAGAAACTTAGATTTCAGTTGTTCATTAGGAAGCAGGAAAACAGCAAGAAACCCTTTTTCAATCCCTACCGTTCTGTTTCTCTTACCTGTTAAGTCTTGAGAATGTTCGCTGACATTCTGAAAAGGTCGGAGTCGAATTTTACGACCATCCTTGTACACAAGGATCCATCTGCAGGATTAAAGCCCCATGGAATCAGCGAACCGGCACCCGAATCGAACGCTCGGTGCCGCGACAAATATATAACCGTGACAACGTAATTGGATATTGAAATACATTAAATTGACACGGAACGTTCATGATTCAGACGTATATAATTTATTAGGTTATTTCGTATGTGCGCGTGTTATGCTGCGCAGGGTATCGATGTATTCATTATGCAATAAAATCGCACTAGTATGCTACCAAAATATGTATTCTATTGTTCCATAAGCCTATGATTGTTGTTTCTGGAAATAAAATTTATTTACGATGCTATTGTGCCCGTAAGAAATTTTCTGTTATTTGATTGACTTTTTCTTTCCTTAGAAAAGTATATGATATCGAATCTTGTATTTTAAATTAAAACTAAATGCCCCCATTGAAGTATAAATTTATTTTCATAAAACTTATACTGGTGGCGAGGGACAATAAATGCTAAATATATTTTCTGTTTTATCTGTTATTCCATCTGTTCTTGAAAAGTATACCTATATTTTCAGCTGAAACGAAGATTTTAGTAAGTCAGTCATATATAGGAATAAAAGATTCAGACAGGAATTGAAAAAATCTAAAGGAAATATAGTGGTACGTTAAAGATATACTGCTTAAATGGAAACTATACGAGTTGTCATGACAAAATTGAAAGCTGCAGAGACGGACGAAACGTTTTGGTTTACGTTGTCGCTGTTTTCTCGAAAACAAAGTCTTATATGAAACAATTTTATTCTTTATTTTCAATGTATTTTTTCATGTAGATTCAGCCTATTTCCGGTTGTACCAGTTACCGAACATCCTGTATAATCAGATTCGAAATTCACTGTAGTAGCACCTAGCAATACTACGTTAATAGTGCCGAACATTGTCGCCCTACTATCTCCGATTCTGTTTAATAAAATCTCGTTATTTGAAAAGTATGCTCCTCGAAATAGAGAATAACGATAATGTATGAGAGTGAGACTATAAATTCTAGGTTCAATTTCACACGAAAACCACAGTACAAGCCACCGGTCATGTACATCAGCTGAGACCCTTGCCTTCCATCTATCCAGCTTATCTTAATCTATCGGATTTTCGGCGCTAGTGCCAAGAACGATGGCAGCTTAATGTATTAGAATCAGCGAAGTACATTCAAAACGCTCAGCTGAAAAAAAGGAACGAAAATATCTCAATTCCCATTGCGATATCATGAAAAGGTTCCCTTTCACCCGTCAAAGGTTAATATCGTTAATTAATTTTTATTTCGCTGGTACTGAATTAAAAGAATATTGTCGACCACCTTCAATGTTTATGATATTTATAATCTCTCAGATAAATCGTAAAATGATCCAAAAGAAATTCTTTTATATCGAAAATATTGATGTTTTGATCGAATTTTCTGATTGAATCGATGTATTATATACACTCATTTCTGAAATTGTTCGTTAAATTATATTAGTCGTCAACTAGTGAACATTGAAGTAATTCATAGTTATTAAGTCAACTGTGCAGCCTGCAGCATATCTTTTTGGTAATTTCAATGTCCCTTCATTCTATTATTTTCTTGGTCTTATCATTGCTTTGTTACCATTTTATTTTGGTCACAGTATGAAATACTTTCTTCTATATTTCATCTTTTAAAATATGAGTGAAAAGATAGAATTCCTTAATATTTCGAAGAAGTATAGGAAAGTACATGAAAGGGGTAGTATACAATCTTATGAGACATTCTGAGACACTATTCTCTCCATATAATCGTATGACCCGGTTCACGTAGCGCGGTTATAGACACTATTCAATACGATTTTGCGTTCGTCTCATTGGCTGGCGGTCCGCTCTTACCCTTTTGATAGGAGCAACGAGAGGTAGCAACGATTAAGTGAGAAATACTCTAACGTGATGGAAATAACGATATTGTTACAAGAAACTGAACTAAATAAATCTATAAAAGAAAATGACTGTTTCAGGTAAAATTAACTCTTCAGGAACGGCACCTAATTCTCGGTTTCTTTCAATTTTTCCAAGTTCTCCTTTCCTCGTTACAGATATTACCATAATCTGTTGATAATGTATTTGCTCTAACGTATAATTTTTAATAACAGAAGAATAATGTTTAATTGGTATTCGGAAGACTTAAGTAATATTTATCCGTATTAAAGTCTCTTTAAAATCTTCACCGCGAGTTTGACATGTAGTTATAAGCCAAGGGATTAAAATCAAGTTAACCCTCTATAGGCCGAATTTTTTCCTCGTGACTATACAAAAATATACACAGTACAAAATTAACAAATATCGACCTTTAAATACAAATTAACAATGTATTCAATAGTGTCAATAATTGCATTAAAGCAAAGATACCTTGTAATTTTAAAACTACAATGCCGTTGAACTTACTGAACGTATAAAGGTTCAAGTTAATTAATTACTTAATGTCATTTGCCACTTTGTAAAATATAATAAATCAACAAGATGCCGATATATTGGAATGTGACTTCAAAGTCACACGGGTTTATAGACGGTTAAAAGAAAAGAGGGAAAATTTCAAACAGAATTTAATAAATATAAATATCACTTAACTCTTCCAAGTCCGTATTCAACATTATATTTCTATTATTAATTTTACTGCTTCTGAGTAAATGTAAACATAGAACAAGTGTAGAATTTTCCTCTTTTTGTAATTATGAACAATAACATATCTCTGTTGAGCGCAATTAAGAAAGAAGTCATAGGGCAAGGGGTTAGTTTATATCCACGACGGAACCGAGCACTGTTTATTAGCGTGCAAAGTTGCATATAAACGGAAACCAAGGGCCATTAAAATGACCTAGTCCACGCAGAAGGATATTTCCTTTGCCATTTGCGAAGTTCCGCTCCTCGGAATTGGCATGATGAAATTCCATCCGAGTGATAGGAGGTGATTGTCCTTGCCCTTGGTCACTCGCACGCACGTCGGTCGATGAACATGGAAACTCGCGTGACAACGCGGGTCTAAGAGACTCGGCGCACACGGTGTACACTGAATTCGGCTACTCTTCTGCAGAAATTCCAAGCACGTCGGTGGCGCCGGTGACGAAAAGGCCGGCTCCGTGTGTTCACGCATACCTCGGTTAACGTGATCCTGATAAATTTACCAAGCTAAAAGCTTTATGCTGGCCGGGCTGCGTTGGCCGGCTGACGATACTTTGCACCGTGTTATTAATGTCGTCCGGTATTTAACACGCTTCTCAATATTCGGCAATTTACGTCACGAGAAACTATTACGCAACATTCAGATTATGTTTGGATAACCGGGCATGCATGGGTGACGCATGAACCGTGTGATAAAATCACTATGCTGGCGGAAAACCAGTGACGGGCGGGAAAAATGACTGAATTGTCCAATGCAATTGTTGAAAGTAATGTGTGGAAATTGTATAGTTTCGATGTTTTATAAAACAATAATTGTGGAAGACATTCAGTCGCAGGTTGGATTGATTCGTAGGGATGTTTTTGAAGTTTTATTTGGTAATACTTCACAAATATTCCACGTATTTACAATTATTTTCATGGAATATATAAACATAAAATACAATTCTCGTTAAGAATTTAATAAATTTTTATCATCGTCGATAATAATGCCTGTAATATCTGAAACATTTCAAATCCAGAAGTAATACATTAAAATACATCTTTCGAGATTCACGATTTAATTGTTAGTGGAACTCTAAATAACAATATAAATATAAACTTCACGAAGAGACCCAATTCTGAATTATTAATTATATAATAATCCATTGCCACATGGTAATGGATAAAAAATAAAATAAGCGACGAACGGACGAACATTTCCTCAGTCTATCGAGGAAATCAAAATTTCTTGAGCTGCGAAGAACATTCAATCTACAAATAATTTATTTCGATTCAGTGAATGCTTACCGAGAAATGCTTTCACTTTTCTCGATACCTCTGGGCAGTCCGATAGCGGATTCTAAATGGTGAAAGTGTGGATTGCCAATACCGGTCGGGAAGGTCCGGACCGTTCGTATCGAGAGTTAAAAATAAGTTCAAAGCGTTCCGTTTTAATTCCGCGATTCCCGATACCGATACCGGGCGGGTCGTTCAGTTTTCGCCAGCCCCGAACCAGAAATTATGAGGTGAGACCCGATATCGCATCGCGATATGGCCGCTTGTTTTATTCAGCCGGTGTGGGTCGCCTCTGTCGGGAATCCCCAAGGTACACTTTGCCTTTTTTTCCTCCGCTTCTTCTAACCCCGCCATTTCTTCCCCGCGGCTTCTCATAAATATTCAGCGAAATGAAAGCGGTCCATCGCCGTAAAATTTTTCAGCCGTAATTTGTTCGTACGCTTTAACGGGGGCCAAGCCTTGGGTGGCGTGGAAGATGGCTCAGTTTGAATCAAATTAAGGAAGCCTTTCCGTCTTATCGCCTTTACGACGTTAGAGACAAAGCCGGGGTCGCGGGAGACTTTCAAATGGAGAGAATTTCGGCTACGCGGAACTCGGTAATGCAAACCGCGCGCAAAGGAGCCGAGCGGAAACGTAATAATTATCAGTGCCAAGTGAATTTTATTCCTTTATTACGCATGCAAATGTCCGAGGCTCGATGCAACATGAATTTTAAAAGGTATTAACGGAGCTTTTTATTCTACTTTCAGGGAACTGTGTTTCTGATTTCGCGAAATACTGCGTGGTAATTTATTAATCGTCATTTCGACTTGTGAAAATCGGGATTTGCTGTATTTACGATCGTGTACTTTATCTCTTGATAAAATATACATTGAATATGTATCAGATATTATTTTACGAATAAATTTGGAATAAAAACGATTGAAAGTCATTTGTTTAAACGTTAACGTTATTTAATGTAAGTTTCATATTACAGGAATTTTGTATTTATACGATTTTTTTGGTGAACAGTGGGAATATCGTTCTGAGTATTTTTTTTAGAATTGATTGAGAAATATTATCAAGTTCAAAGATCATACTAACACGATTTATTGTACATTGTATAAATAGTAAATATATTAATCTGTAATCGTCTACTTTGTTATATTAAGATAACAAATTGTATGTATCTGTTATTAAAATTGTATGTATAAATGTTATTAAAATAGTTAAAAGTTATTGATTCGAATTTATTTAATAGTAACCATCTAATATATTAATCCCCATGTTGAAAATAAATTAGATGTACATTTTTTGAAACATCCTTGAAACTGCAGATGAACGAAAGGGTGCGTACGACGTGTGTCTAACAAATTATGGAACTAAATCAGAGTTTAGGCGCATGAATTTTCGTAGTTCTAAAAATTAACGTCAACGAAGTTTTGAATGATTGACGTGTGTTTGGAACTAATTATTCCAGAAAATTGGTAACTGTTATCAATGAATACATACCCGTTGTTTAAATACAAAACTGGTAGGTGTTCGGTATTAAAATCGAATATCATTTTTAATCAGCTAAAGGGAAGCTTTCTTGACTTGAGTTTTCCCGAATCAACATCTCTGCATGTAGACTTCGATTCTAGTTCACATCATGATTAGACATTTACACATTATTTTTTGTTAATCTTTATTTTATAAGCAGTTTGAGTAAAATTTGAATTTTTTAATTAATTACAGGTTTGTAGATTTTTTCAATTTTCTCAAGATGATGTGATACTATACAGAATTTATGATTATACAGTGATAGATGTTAAAGCATAATCATTGAAACACAGTATCTAACAATGTATGAAGAACAGGAGAACTGAAGGATACATACTATGTATAAAAAACCCCAAGGTAATCTATCAGACCATCATAGTTGATTAAAGCTGTCCAATGTGATTGATTAAAATAGTATGAATGATACTTCATCTTTTTCATATTATACATATTAAATCATGTACATAATAAATCATCAAACGCATACAAATGAGACGAATGGAATTAATTGTATATTTCTATTAATATTATTATTACTACAACACTAGATTAATTAATTATTAATTTAGTATCTAAAAATTTTACTTAATTACAATTATTCATTAGTATTCTTTTAAGCTATTATCCACACTTTCCAGCCATGATTCTTTAAGCAATTTCACAACAAATTTATTTATGCTTATTATATGAATATTATAATACAAATACTAGGTATTATTATATTTTATGTAAAATCAATGTATCCAATACTATTATTTTCTTGTATACATACTTCTAAACTTGTTAAAGTGATTCCATTTACTGTTAAAAACACAGTGTAGCATAATTCTGAACGTACTAATAAATAAATAAAATTATACATTATTCGTTAACAATGTACCAATATTTTATGAATATCTAACATTTTTTATATTAACCTCTTGCACTCAAGAGGCAATTCACAGACCCCTCTGCAAAAATCATAAAATTTGATATTCATTATTAAATTTCGAGTAACGAAATAATACAAGAAATATTGAAATCAAAGGTCGAAAGTAGTATTGAAATTAGTCTCTTAATTCAGCTATAATTTCTCATTACACGTCACTTTTAGATAGTATCATCGATATTTCATCAGAAAGTCTTCAAGTTACCGTTTTCCTGTAACAAAAAAGTTTTCGAGTGCACAGGATTAAATTAATATCAAAGACCTCGCTTTCCAAGAAACAATAAGCTCGGTAATTTATAGTATAGAATCATCGCGGAACCTCGTAGAGAAAGGACGGTACAATGGACCTCTCCCTTTTTCGTCATATCAGGTTGGGCTCAGTCCCGCGTGCGTACACGCTCCTATCAGCGCCGCCATGCAAGCGCAGAAAACGGGCGACTTTTATTTCCGATAAAAGAATCAGCGATAACGGGTGCCACGGCGCCGCGGAAGGGGAAACGGGAGGAGACTCTGAAGAGGATCGATATATCTGCCTATGCTTATCCGATATTCTGCTTGTGGAATCGAATGGAATGGCTGCTGTCAGTCGGATTACAGAGTTCCGCGGGGTCAGTTTCAAAGGCGCAGAACGCAAGGTATGAAATATGGAAATATAGAAATTCACTAGGATTGAATACAGGATTTCTTTTATAAAAATGGCGCAAGTTTAGCTTCCTTTGTAAAATCCAATGTTTACATTACAATACTTCACCATCAACAAAATCTCAATAACTAACGATTTCCACTCACTAAATCATAAAAATATTAAAACATTCATCGTTCAACTACTAAAAAGAAGACATTACTGTAATAAAATACAACAAATACCGAAATGCTTAGCATTATTTCTACCGAAGGTGTCAAAAGATACCTTCTGAATTTTTAGCATAAAATTATTTTCTAAGTTCAGTCATATATTCTGAATTGACTTTCTGAGTTTTCTAATAACGATTATAAAATTAACTATAGAAAATATTCAAACCTCAATTGAGGAAAATGATTAACCTGAGAGAATAATTTTAAGTTAAAACTTCAAAACGTTTCTTTTGATACCTTCGGTAGAAATAGTGTTAATATCAAAATGTTAAAACAGAAAAACAACAAAACTCAATTTCGCTTCCTTTCAGTTTAGACTTGTTCCAAGATAAAAGAACGACAACGATAAGAAACATCATCAAGATCCACCCAAAAAAGGAATAAAAACAAATAAATTTCGGCATCGTGATAAATTGATTAACCAGCACACTGTTATTTGTACAATTCGTTTATTCGTATCCAATAATATACTATAATATACATGTAGTCGTTGGAATAAGAATGCACGCTTCTCGTCGATACGAGTTCCGCTGGCCTCGCGGCGTCTTCCCTTCTCCGCCGCCATGTTTGTGAACGAGTGGCGGCGTAATCGCCGAGACTTCGCGTTCCGAGGTCGGCCGCGTGCTTTTAAACACTCCTGTGCTCCTGCTGCGGCAGCGAATCGCACGGCTCCCGTGAAATCATCGCGGAACGATAATCCCAGTTCATCTGTGTGTCCCCATGTCGGCGCGACAATGAAATTCGTTAGGGTTTCGGTGTTGCGCCGCGGCGGAGGTTTCCCGGCGGTGCGCGGCGTCGGGTTTCCTGTTACGACGGGTCGGAACATCGATCTGTCGAGAAAAAGGAAAATTCCGCCGGGTTTCATTCGATCTCGATCGGGTTTTTCGCTAGATTTTGTTTATCGTAGCGACGTAATCGAGCACAGCAAGAACACACAGCACGGACACGTGCACCGATTCGCGACTTATCCCCTGGGCGTGCAGGTTTACATCAATCGGCGAGCTTACGTAAGATTTCTAACGTGAGCCACTCATTGGGCGAATCGATTAACTTCAGAAAAAGAAAATTAGAAAAAAGTGATACAATAGTTATATATTACTTTTTTGAAATTTTCCTTTAACCCTTGCACCTATAATATCGTGTCAGACTTGTGACGAAAATTTTCAATCGCATTTGAAAAAAGTAAGTGTTATTTATTTCTGTCAAATATAAATTAGATATTATTTTTCTATTATCAATCGTTAACCTCTTTAGTACACACAGACAGAATAAGCATCAACATTTTTTCGTTTTCCAATAAATTGTTAACGATAAAGTATTTTTATCGATCATACTTAAGAAATAAATCATAAATCAAGGGGTTAAATGCAAAATCAAGTAATTATTATAAAATATATTTTACCTTATTATTACAGGTATAGTTTAAATCTAACGAATATGTAAAATGTATAAAATAGTATGTCCTCGAAGTAATTTTTATTATTATTGCAATGTTTACATGGCCAAAAGATTTTTGATTGTTTCGTGGTACCAAACCCAGTGCTAATGAAATTTATTTTAAATATAAATCATTAAGAGCCAATGAAATGCTTTAATGATAAAATCTTAAAAAAATTTGTAAAGTGGCGTTGATCGATTTGACCAATGAGCTACTCATGTAATGCAGTCGCGCCGAGCATCGTTACAGGAGACCAACGGCGCTGTTCGAATTGTACAAAAGTGGAAATTGTAACATTTTATTAATACTTTGTTTATATTCGTTTCTCTTTCGTTTCTGTTTCATTTTAAACATTGTAAATGCTCGAAAAGTGAAAGCGTAGAAATAGATCGTAGGCAGTATGAAAGGTACAGTCGTCTACATTTTGGCCCCGTGTAAATAAACAGTTGTTTAGTTCTCGCATGCGAAAAGCACGAGTATACTTTCCGTCGCGCAGTGCTGTATGAATTTCAGTGGAATATTTCGATTTGGCGTTTGAATTCTTTGACGCTTACAAACATTCAATAGTTATATATTTAATATATAATATATTTATGTTAATCCGTCTAAGGATACCACACTTGATGCTCGTGAGACTTTATAGAAATTACTGCGTAAAATTTGTATTATTGCTACTATCGTGTAACGTTATTATTAGTTTTGGAAGTTATTTGCATCTACTTCGTAGATTGTAAATTTTCGTTTCGATATTAATGTTTTGTATAAACTTACGTGTTGTATATTTGGAAAAGTAACATTCGTTTCTTATGCACAGCAATTTCTACAGGATTCGTATACTCATAGGAAGAAATTTTATTTTAATGGATACAAATTATTAGGTATCAAAGTTTTACCTAGGGTTTCGTTTTCGTGTATCATCGGTGCAGTGCACAAAGAGAAAAGCGAACAATGGACAACAATTTCGGTGCATATGCCACTCCATACATTATTGCTTGAACAAATCACAATTTATACAACGTTGCTCCGTTGGCTTACCAATAATGCGCGGTCGCAAGTCGCACGATTTTGGCAATGTCGATGGAAGTAACTGAAAAAGAAACCCCATGAGTAACTCGAGAAGCTTTCACTCAATGGATGGGTGCACACTTAACCAGTTAACTGCGTGCGACGAGTATACACGTCATTTTAAAATGCAAAATGGTACTAATTTTTTTGATGACCAATTGTTTATCTTTTCAGATGAACGTGTAATTCTTCTTAATTTTGCTGTAGTTCTACGTTAGGATATAGTATAGATTCATTTGCCCTGCGTTTGAGAAGTATACACTTTATTATTTGATTTTATTGCGCGCACAATAAGAGATTTTTCAAATTACATTCCACAATTAACTGGTTAAACAAATTGTCGACGCATCGCTTTTTATGGAAAAATATACGAATATCGTGGATCATATCTAAATACGTTTTTCAATCGATTAAACAGACGAGAATTCGACGTGTATAGTATAGTTCATGTATAGTTCTTATTACAAAGGCATATTAGAACTACTTTTGTAACACGATTATTAACAACAGAAGAGGCCCATTTCAAGCTATAAATATTGCAGGCTGAAAAAGTTCGTGCAATTTGTTTCATAGTGCTTGAATAATTTAACCCCTAAAAGCTATCGTTAAAGGAACGTTAAATGGACTAGGTCAACGAATTGATTTGTCATCTAACATTTTTACTACTATTATAATAGTTCAAACAGGTATCAAGAAAATTTAACTTTACAAGTTATTGCGTCCTTTAATAATGAAATCAAGTTTCATTGACAAAAGTCATCAAGAAGTAATACAAATTAAGTGAAATTTTAAAAATTCAATTTAATCCAGAATATAGTTTTGTTTTGAAAGTGTTCTAAGAAATTAAGTACCTTCTCCTTGTCCGACAAATATTTCCATACAGTTTTTTAAAACCGTAGCCTTAACAAAGTGAGTGTTTTCAGCTTATTTTTTCATGTAGACTTACATCCGTTTCTATTGAAACATCAGTTACAGGACATTTTGTATATGTGCCACATCAAAAAATGGCAGAACATGTTCTTCTTCTACTCTTATCACTTTACCACTATTCCCGAGAATTATATGAAAAGTAATTTCATCCCAAAGATAGGGTCACTTAATTAAAAAGGGTACTACGATAAATATCTATAATATTTATAATAAATTTCCCACTGTTACAAACACGTGTTCTGAGTCGATGTTCTCAGTCGCTGAGTGGATCGTATAATTAATCGTATTCCTTCCTTTCATCGTTTCGCGTGTCAGTCCAGCTTCGTTCCGATAAAAGCGAGAGTCTTCGCCTACCGTCCGGTCCCCTTTTCATGAGTCCACGATTTTATCTCGATAAACTGCACGAACTTTTTTCCGGTCACGTGATACACTGTCCCGAACGTGACAGCTGTCGGCCGTCGAGGAAACGTTTCGCGCTACCATCGTTGGAAACGTTCCATCGGCGGGATTTAAAGTGTTCTCGGGATATTCATATTCACATAAAGATGAGAATAATATGAAACGCGATGGTATATCCGCGAAACGGGTCATTTTCGTATCGCGGCAATGCGTCCATGGTAAGCAAAAATTTCAGAACGACTCGCCATGAGGCCTCTTTGCAGTTCGCATTTATGATTCGTATCTACATAAGGGTTGTTCCCGATGGTTGGCTTCGTGTCCACTTTGGAATAAGTTCTTATGATTTATATTCTCGAGAACAGAAGGGGCAGCCATTGTTCAACGATTCCAGGGTAACTCTCAAGAGCAACTCCCACACTTTTATTCACTTGAGAATAGACCATTATGAATTACGCTAGGAACGAAAGCAGCTGCTAGAGAATAATACTACGTTGACTTCATTCCACATGAAATTAAATCTTTGGCGGTACTCTCACACCTGAGCTCCGTTCGGAATAAATTATTATGGTCACGCAGTTGCCAGCCGACATTTTCTTATAAATGATAAATAGTAAGTTGCTACGTGCATACGAGGAAAGAATGGAAGAAGATAAAGATATAGTGTTCTATATAACTAATATAGTACAAACATTTGAGGATTATAAAAAATGATTTAATACAGTATTGAATTTTGTAGTTTGTAAAGTATAGAAAGGATTATGATTTTGAAGAAAGTGCTTGGATCGAGATTGGAAAATGCATTATAAAGTTACGTATAGAAATACGATATAGTCCACAGAACTACGAAATGCATTGAAATATTATTTCTTCAGAAATATTGCAGATGGAAGCAAATTAAATGTGCAGGGTATCATTTATGAATACTAATTGAATTATTTTCTGTTTTATCCTTTTTCGTACATTTATCATTTATGAAGAAAACATTAGCTAGTAACTGTATGAATAACCAATATATTTTCAAGGGGGAAAGCGACAACAATTTAGCAGCAATTCTACGTGTTCACAACAGAGTATGCATCTCTCAAGTGTAACTTTCGCATTCATATCCACTGCAAATTAATCTTCTACGAGTTACAGCATAGAAAATTGGAGCAACGGTTATTAAAGATTAAATCTAAGAATAACAATAAATTCTATCTTCAAACATGACTTGAGAGCAACACTCTGAAATCCGTATGTAGCATTAAACAAGCGATACACATTAGATACTCAACATATCTTATATTTTCTATTTTTAATAAACAATTTAAAGATTTTATGTATATGAATATGTACAGTCTTTTATATATAAATATCGGAACTTTAATACTATTAAGAGGAATCCGTAGAAGAATATGAAACATTTATCCCTTTGGAAGTTCTCCCATTAAATAACATACAACAGTATTTTATTGTATATCGATTACTTTTTTTATGAAGAACATTAATATGAAAGACAAGGTTTATCTACAAATTTTAGCCAAGCAGAATGAAGACAATCGTTGCTAACAAATGCGAGATAGAAGTCTTTTAGCTTCCAGTATAAATTTCTTGGTATAGTAATGCTGTTAATACGTTCAGCAACTTATTAATTAATTCTTTTCATTTTTATTTCTTATTAATTTAATTTTTCCTTGAGAAATGTAATATCGAAAAAGAATCACAATGTAGTGAACTTGAAAAATTTACGATAAAGTTCTCATGTAACCCTGAACGTATTAAAGTCTTATATGCGGTATCTTTAAAATAGGTAATAAAACTTTCAAAATGCATTCTATTAATACCAAGTATAAAAAAGGTCCTACGAATACAGCAAGTTTAGGAACATTTTATATACGAAAAGTTTTGCAGTTCTTTAGTGCTTTACTTGCCAGCAAATTAAAAAATAAAAGTATCTACATACGTTCACGGATTTTATACGTTAATATCATGTTTGAATGTACAAAATGTATGAAAATAAGATTATTAATAACATTAAATAATACTTTCAAGAAGCAATTTTTAACATTTAATGTATCCTCCACACCAAACACTTGGACGTAATCACTTTGACCGCAACTGCTTGCTGCCAACACCTTAACAATGAAAAATAATCGATTATAAGGCTACTTTAAAAAACGATTGAATATGTCTTTAAAAAATCGATATTTAACAGAATGAACGAGGTTCTAATATTGATGGTATTAAAATAAGTTTAAAGAAATGTGAACGTCCATTCATGTCCGTAGTCTATTCGCGATGAAAATAAACGATTAACAGTTCTGTTCGTGTGAAACAAAAGTGAAGCGCTTAAAAAAAAACGTTAAAAGAGATCCAAAGTCGATGTACATTTCACAAAAGTATAATAAACAAGTATCCGAACTTGCGCGTGCTCGTAAAACACTCCATCCATTCACGTATCAAATAGATTACAAAACATTCGAGTAAACGATTTGCGAAGGAACAAAAAAAATGGTCCACACGTAGTACGAAAAATCCTCTGCTCGACATCATCCGCGAAATTGAGCTTGGGACGCGACGCTGTTCCTGTTTTTATTATTTTTTCGTTCAGCGACGCACGTAAAGCTCACACGTACATATCCAATGGACGAGACAAAACGAACTCACAAATGTGATACTCACACCGAGCTGGTGTATACTCACACCGAGTATTTAACAGTGACGTTCTAATCGCCGATATGTATGTTGCAGAATTTACATAACTCGATTCTGAAAAGAAACATGAGCAATATGTAATTTACGATTGGATATTCGCGCGTCAGAGAGAAAAGCGAGAGATGCAGAATATATAGCGAGATAGATAGATAGAGAGAAAGAGAGAGAGGGAGAGAGAGAGAGACAAAGATAAATAGAGGCAGACAGCGACAGAGAAAATATTTTTGAAATTTAGATTTCATTGGCATAGAGTTAGAATTTTCTACGATTTCTAATTAGAATTCATGATGATTATTTATTTACAATTATCGAATGCGAGCATTAAATTGAGAATGAATTATTTAACAGATTAATTGCTGAACTATTTATTTTCACAGCAATTTAGAGTTGAGTTTGCAAAATTCATAATTTACATTAAACTTGAGCTTTATTGTAATAATTAAGAGTTAATTTATTTCATTCTGAATTCAGTGTTGAATACCGTTTACGTGATTTCGATTCGAGAATAAAACATTTTGGAAACCAATAAATATTGGAAATCAATGGGTCTATTAAAAGGTTTCCTTAAAAAATATATGAATATATGAATGTTACCGAAAGAAATATTTATGCTCGATCATTCATCCTGGCAGATAAACTTTGTTACTTTCCTTTGTTTTGCATAATTGATTTATAAATTTATTCGGAACTGTCGCCATCGGGACGGCGCATCGTATTATGCAAACTAGTTCATGTAATCGGTAACGATTTTTAACCGTGCGTTAAACCGATATCGTGCCGTCGATACAGTATGATTGGTTGGAAATTCAGCGAATAACGGGCGACACTTTTTTTCAGATATTCGACCGAGTTTTCGGTTCAGATGTCCTAACAATAATAAGGACATAATTTTTATTGGGTTTCATCCGCGATGAAATCTGGCAGCGTGTAATGCTAATTGATATCCTAATATTGAAATATTGAACGAAAAATAGAATTATACCAGCGATTAAATAAAAAAAATAATTTCGTTCAATTATAAATACACAAGATTAGTAATTTATTCGTCGATTATTTAATCTTAACGATACACACGGTTGTTAAATTCTTATTCGTTTTGCATTTTTCCGTGCACACTTGAGAATCAACCGAACAATCTTCGAACCTTTAAATTGCAAGCATGAAATTCTGTTAAGGTGTGTTTCAATGGAAAGTAGAATGGAATTTATGGAACGAAATAGGAAATTACAATGCACGCGAAGATTACATGAAATTCCTTCACGCAGAAACGAACTTGTATCTTGGAAACGTGAAGGTCGATGTTATGTAAATTAATTCCCTTATCAGGGAGTATAACCTTCGTCATTCTTCGACGTTGAGAGGAAAAAGAACGAATCGATACGAGAAAAAGGGAAATGAAGCAGCTCACGGGCAATGAAATTACGTAAAGACTAACTTATAAATATCACATTTTTCTTACATTTCACTCTGTACATCCTACATTACTTTCCACTATTTCAAGTACTGTAAGAACTTACATTACGAATTTCAAGTGTACTATTCAAATTATAAAATTCTCTTCGAAGGTTACAATTTCATTGACCAACAATTCGATTTATTGTATATCACGTTTTCCCTAACCATAAGAAAATAGAAGACACTTTCACTTTCCAACTTAGGAAATTAGGTAAACGCATCTTCAAAGAATTCTCCCATAATAAACAAAATTGTAAATGTAGTTCATTGTTTGCATTTGTAATTTGTAGTCACATACGAAAATCAATACTATACAACCAGTCTGTATATTATCCATGAACAGCAATGATTGTAATCATACATAATTTCCAATCCATAATCCATAATCTCCTATTTTAGAGAAGAAAAGATTTGAAATATTGTGAAAATAAGCTTTTTATTCTCAACAAGATTTCATTGGTCGACGACGAGCGTGAAACTTAGAAAAATTCGGGTTAACCGCGGATATAGTGTAGAAGGTCGAAGCCTTCACACGGATGACCTGACGAATCGCTGACCTATATCCCTTAAAACATCATATTGCCATTACACGTACAGCAGGCTGCTCACATCTTTGCTCAATACTCTGCGTTACTCAAGAACCGACACCGGGACAAGATGGATATCTCACTATGTGTTTTATTCTTAGTTTTGATTGGTTACGTGTAACCGTAACAGGACTGACAAATTAGTATTAAAAATGAAACGAAAACAGATGAAAGCCGAGCAATTAAACATTAAAGCAAGTGAACGATTCCTCTTGCTCCTGTGGACTTTTAAATAGTGAGTAATTGGCTAATACAAGAATTAAAACGAAACAGAACGCGATGAAATGAGACATAAGATATTAACGTCCATTTGTATTCTCTACTGTTATATCTCACTTTATTTCATTTTGCTTTGCTTAAGGTTTTTGTCACGCGATTGGACCAATAACAAGAATCTATTAAAACCAAAGCATCACTGATATTATAACCATTAAGTCATCCCATAAGTTAATGTCACGATGTGTTTTTCCTTCTCGCGTTACATTTTGTAATCACAGAGCAATACGAGGACTTGGGTGACTAAACCTTTATGCTTCAGTTTAGTCAGTAGAAGGTATTCGAGAACGACAGGTTGTAAAGTTATAAAATTTTGTATTTAATACAATATTATTTTATATATATGATAGAAAAATAAACGGCACGAACTTATGTTACTGACCAAACTAACTCGTATTTCCACGACCCCGACTGTTCATGAATTAAGTTATATTTCGCTCTATTGATTTTTATCTGAAGGTAATATAGGTCTTTATAAAAGTGTTTTAGATCGTATCTATTAGATTAAATGGTTTTAATCATTTCAACATGTACTATGTAAGTAAAGTATGAACAATGAAATTTAAGGGAATTATCTTCGGCTAAAATTACCTAAAATTCGGCTAAAATAATTAATTAATTATTTGTTAACAGATTCTTGTTATCGGCCCAGTCGCATAATAAAAGAGCGCAAAGAAACAAAATGTGACAAAATGAGACATAACGGTAAAGAATGCAAATGGGCGTTAATATTTTATGTCTCATTTCATCACATTCTGTTTCGTTTGCCTTCTTTGTCAGATGATTCAGCCAATCACAAAATCTGAGCATCGCGAATGATCGTTTCCCCTTCGCTCTATGTACCTTGGGATTGTGGGTAGTCGGCCAAAAGAGGCCTACTATAATATAATTGGTCTGACTCTCGCCAATCCAAGAAATGCGTGTGCTTTTCCTTTTACGTGTCTGTTCATGGAGGTCGTTCCAACGGATTAGAGGCAATAACAGCTGATTGCCATCTCCTGAGCTCCCTAGTATACGTGCACCAGTGACAATGTGGATCGTCCGCGAGGGCCAGATCCTCGGAATCAGGGCGCACGGTGCGCGCCGTAAAGAAGTCTCGTTTCCGCCGCGGATAAGGGAACTTCCGCGGCGGAAGGCCGGCAACGTCACCGGTGAAATTCGATAAAAGTCCGGTTGGGGAGAATTTTGTGGCTGGCATACGACAAAAGCAGATCCCCGGCACTTTGATCCCGCGGCCCTCAGTAAATCTGATTCTCAGACGGAACAATTTTTCCCGTGTGACGGTTTAGCCCGCGCCGTAACGAACTCAGGCGGTGGGAAACTCCTTTGAGCCCCTCTCGCGTTTTAACTCCATTAGTAAAAGACGCAGTAATATATCCGTTATCCTCTTAAGACTTTTCTCGTATCCTATTTTTTATTGTGTTACCTTATGCTTCTATGAGAGTTACGATGTATAATTAGTTTAAACGGTAGAGAATGAGGGAAGAATTGAATTTGAATTGTTAGTACGAAAGAAAAGTATAGAGAACGGGAAGCTATATGTGAGGTAATCTTAGTAATGGTGAGCTTTTCAATGGCAATGGTGGGTGTTGATTAAGTTTTTTCGTAGTAAATCAATTTTGTGAATTAGTTTTTGAATCTGTTGTATCAAGAACGAAGTTTTATGTTTACTTTAGTGTTTGCTGGATTGAAATGTTTTTTAAATTCTAATGTATTAATATGTATGTGGTTTAGTATCTACAATTTATTAATATTTTTTTTAATTTCTACATGCAAATGAATAAGAAGATAGAAGGAAGTATTATAAATTGAATTTTCGTTTCAGTTATCCTCCAGGTCAAGGCAGAGGGTTGAAATTCGGTATAAAATACTTTTTTTCTGTGGACACTATTCAGTTGTTCGTGGTCGATTTAATTTGGTTCACAAACACTTTCAATCTTATCCTGTACATATTTTAATATTTTAATTTTCTTTATAATAGTACACATTTGCACTGAAACAAATGAATTTTAAATCTTTCAAAAATAATTATACATCAGATGTAGCATGAATTCTTCGACATTTAGAAATTAATTACAGAGGGTGGAACGAGCAATTAAGAATATTACATTTTAAAACAAAATTTTAATGTTATCATTCTTAGAATGTAGAGAATTCTACATTTAAATTGTTAGTTGTGACTTTCATCTTCGAATTGATTGTAATTTCGCTTTTGTACCATTAACAATTACGGTCACGTGATACACAATGTATTACTTGGACCAAAGTAGGCATTTTAGCGCCCTATTTTCAGACATTTTGTATGATATATAACATAATTGCACTATTCTCGATGATTCTCAGCTTACAAACTTTTATTGCTTTTGCGGTGAAGGTGGAACGTGGTAACAGAAGTAGATTTCTCCGAGCTTGCGGTTTCGTTCCCCTAGAAATGCTGCTATTCGCGGTCTGACGAGAGGAATTAGAATTAGCTGAGCGAACATAGGTTCAGCTTTTTCCTTTCTCGGCAATTTCTGAGAACAAATACTCTGTGATTTTTTACGCAGACCTTAACTTTTACGAATTTGTTTATACCTAATAATTTTCAAAATTCGGTTATTACAAATTTTGAGAAAACTAAGTCTCCATCTTCTCAATTTGGTTGAGAAAATTGTAAATAAATGTTTAATGGTGATTATATTCAAATTGTATGTATTAACGACTATAAACGAACTGTAAACTGTAATTAAGTTACAGAAGATTAACTCCTGTTTAAGGATGTTTTCACAACATCATGACCTGAAACTTCGCAGACGAAATTCATCGTTTCATTTCCGCGTGTCAATCTGGAACAGGGGAGAAGTTAAATAACATTTCTATATTCCGTGCATATGCAAAAGTTAGCCTTAATCAAGTTTAATTAAATGAACTAAACACGATTTCCCAGCGCGTTCTGCGCTTTAGATTTCATATTCGTGTTCCTCGTAAATCAAAAATCAATTCACAGGTAAAAAACTTAAAAGATTATAACCTTTAATTTTCATCTAACGTGAATTAATGCAAACAATAAAAGAATTTTAATTATATATATTACTAAATTTTTTGAAGACTTTGTCTACATCTCTAAATAATAAAAATATTTACAAAATACACTATTACACTAAGGTCACGAAACATTAGGTACTAAATAAATTTTTCTGTAAATATATGCTTATTGCAAGGCAATTCTGTTTCAACTTGGACACTAGTACTCATTAATACTCTCCTTTATGATGATGAAGCCTAAAACTTTACATAATTATTTTTATATTCAATGATGACATGAAATATAAAGAACATCAAAGATGTTATTGATCTTTTGAATAATAATAATTATTATTGTTGTAATTGAAACATTTACCCTAGTGTAATGGAACATGTCACACGATTGAAAATTCAATTGACTTCTTTGATAATTTTACTGTAGGCTGAGAACATAATACTTGATTCATACTAACGATCAACGGTACGGTCAGATCACGATCAGCCACGATCACACACTTTACTGAGATATTTACATTCAAGGATTAAAAACAATCAAATCCAATCAATATATATTTTATATCTTTTCATTCGCTCCATAAATGAACAATATTTTCTATACATAATTTAATAATAATCGAATCACTTAATATATAACATAATATTATTTCCTGTACAACTATTTCATAAGAATTCTAGTTAGTACAATAAATAAGTGATTTACTTACCTTTCGTAAGTTTAGTTCCGATTTCCATCCACATTCTCATTTTATGCGATGATTCTCAATATTTTTTGCAAATAAAATCGTACAATTTACTGTACTGTTTCTTCGAACAGATAATATTAATTATTCGTCATCCATGATCCTTTTTTACCGTCAGCCGCTCATAATTGGTTGATTAGAACTAATCTGATCAATAGACTGTGGATTTTTATGCACTTCTAAGAAATTTGAAATTGCAAACGTACACAGATTATACACGCACAATACTAATAAATATATAAAATACCCAAAGTGTATTATTATTTATATTATTTGTTAAAAAAATAATTTTCCATCGTAATTCTATTTTTTTAATCATATTTTTTAAAATCTAAATTTGCATAAAAATTCACAGTCCACTCATCAAGAGTGCCACTGTCTTCATCAGCAAACCGACTCGATGATTAACAGATTTCGATTTGACTGGATAATTTACATTAATAATTATTACATTTGCGACGATCATGATCGGTTGTGATTTTACTTGATCTGACCATACCGTTGAGCACGAGTGTAAAATAGGTCTAATTGCGAGTATATACACATACTCATGCATTCGTTTCCGTGTGCATCCCACCCTATTTGACGGAGTGACAATAGTACAAATTTACCAACGAATGTCTAATTAATAAAGCATAAATGTTCTTGCACACTGCCGCGAATTAATTATTACGTCTGCAGCTTAATTAAAATCCCAACGTGCAGGGGAGATATCGCACGATGTAATATGATCGCCGATTAATCATAACGAAACGATACTTATTGCTTCTCTGTGGCTAGTTAAAATTTAATTGCATGAATTAATTATTCAATTAATTAATGAAACCAATTCAACATAACCAAATTTACATTTACCCAACGATTTTGTATGAAACAATAAAACTGTTTCTAAAAGTATCATTATTATTAACGACTACTTGTAAAAGGAAAACTGCACTTCAACTTTATAACTGGCGATAATAGTAACAAAAAAAGTTATATTTCAAAATTTCACTTCAAAAATTTAAGTTCCGAGACTTGCAGTATTTTCTACGAGATCTCTTCAAATAATTCCGCCGAGAAAATCGTTTCCTCTGGCTAATGACTCGCATTTTTTTTAGTAAGGGAGAAAAAAAGGCGCGTTCCTGTTGATACGGAAATCGGTCTTGTTAAATTCTTCCGTGCAATATGATTCCGCAGCCATATTATTTCCCGGGATTTTCCGTGGTAATGCGATCCACGCTGTGGGACCAGATAGCGGGGAAAAGTGAATAGAAGAAGAGATCAGAGAAAACTTGAGATAATTACGTCTTCAAGAATAACTCGCGTCCGATATCAGACCGCAAACGGAACAAGAAGTTGAAACTCAAACGACGCTGATCCTAAATTGGAACTTGTCCAGGAACTTTCGGCTAATAACAACTACCGGGAAGACCTTTGACTGCCATTCGAAGTTTATTTCATCAACGGAAGTAATTTTCTTACTGTGGCCGTTGACGATTCAGATCAACTTCGATCTCCCGCCATTCGTCGGTAGGAAACACTGTATTGGTACTTCACGGATATTTTGACCTCGAAATGTACCAAACATCGAAATTTTATTAGATACTGATTTTTATTTTGAGTTAAGTATATAATAAAATAATAAGATAATTTTCCTTGACTATGATAATATAACTCGGACTAGAAATAATGAACAAGCGTGGAATGTAGAAATATTTACTACTGACCACTTGATGTTGAACTTTTAAATATATTTACAAAGAAAGTAAACATATTGTTTTGAATAAATTTGTATCCTTATGGGTTCATACCTTTCCTTGTTTACTTTCTACTAAATAATTTATTTAATTAGTTCGATATTTATTGTAGATAGAAGTGATGAATAAGCTGATCATAACAAAAAAAGAAATTTCATATGTAAAAAGAATACTTTGAGTAAGTTATTTGTTTATTTATTATTGGTACACGAAGAAACTGAAATATGATAATATTTTTGAGAGAAATTTTTGATTAATGAAAATTCAATGATATGAAAAATGAAACTTCAAAGATGACTTTATTAGATATAAAAGTTAAAAATCAAGGCAGATGAATGAAAAGGCTTTTAATATCTTTCCAATTTAATTTTATGTCTCCTTGAATATGAACCAAGCCACCTGTTCTCTCATTATATAATATTAATACCTTATCTACCAGACGTTTAATAACACTTTACGAACGGGATACGTTGAGGACATGAAAATCCCAGTAAATGAAAGTTTCAGTAAAACAGAATTATTCAACATATTAATCTCATTTCTCCGCCAGTAAATTGTATAAAAATCTATGCAGTTAAAAAGCTTATTTTATTTACATAATTAAAAATGAAGTTGATATACCGTAAAACTTGAATATAGAATATTTTCCAACATTGTACATAAATCCTTCAATTCAAATATTAATATTAATAGTATAACATAAATTAAATTAAAATATAAATTTCTATTGACAATAGTTACTATATTTTTCAATGAATACGTTGCATTAAAAATGATACGTGACAATTCCTCTTCAGACACTACTTTCAAAATAAATTCTTACATTATATCACCAATTACTATCCTTTACTAATACTACCATTACAAAATATATTACCAACACTAATGAGTGTTGAATTATGAGATAAATTAAGCAAATACCAACTATATCCACGATTAATTATATTATTAGATCGATCTACGGGCCAACTATTCAACGGTGTCAACTTATGCACCAATTTTTTCAAAAAATACAATCTAAAAATATAATGTTAAGCACTCAATTGATTGTATTCTATAGTATTCTACAAAAACTGAATTGCAATACCCTAAGTAAATCTCCAGTATAATTTTATAACTTTCTGCTGAGAGTTTGACATAACTATGTTATCGTTAATATTTTATTAGGGAAAGAACAAATTTTGATACTTGTCTATATCTACGTTTATCTAAAAGGTTAACTATTTATAATAGAAAGTCAATATTTAATTATATCAAAACAAAAATAAATATCGTGCAGATTTGCCAAATACAATTTAAAATATTCGCCACGAGCTTGACATGCTATTGTAGGTCAAGGGATTTAGCTTTAAATTTAAAAAAAAGATACCAACGCTATTCCCATTCTCATTGAAAAATACGCTAACAGGAAATCCTCGGAAAACGTTGGTTTTCAAAGAGCTATTAAATAACAATCTGTAGGTAAATAAACGAAGTTAATATCAGAGTCAATTAAGTGGAACGATAAATTCTTACTGAGGATGCTCGGCTGGCGTTCCTGTCGTCGCGTCGGTCGTACCAAGGAAATCACGGATAAAATTGTCTGGTAGATGAAATACACCGGGCGAAGATGCATTTATGGCTCGGGATCCTCGAATCACCATAGACTCGCGAAAAACACTCGGGAGGAATCTAAGAACTTCGAAACGTTTCGGACTTACATAAATAACCTTCGGAGACTTACGACGCCGGCGACTCCGCCGTTCGGAGGAAATTAACGGCGCCGTAATGCGAGGCGGACGACAAAGATCGGGAAATATTGTCGCGAATACCGTTGTTCGCACTATTGAAAACGTATTTCGACGGTTGTAAATCCTCCCGCTCCCCCGAGGTCGATCGCCGAAGAACACGATCCAGCCTCGATTATCGCTGACCCCTTTCCCCGAAATGAATTATTGAATTATACGATTGTAATTTGATACGTTCGGCAGATACGAACAACAGTCATGAACATTCTGTGTCGGCATTGAAATTACCGATCAGCGGAAAATTAATTCGATCATTGACCATATAATTGATGCGTGTGTATACTACCGATCGTTATTACTCGAACGACAAATGTTTTACATTTAACCTTTGCCTTTCAGTGATTAATGTGAATATCGTGTGTTGTTGATTGCATAAATGGTACTTTATTAAAATAATTAATACACTTTTCATTTTGCTATGAATATACGTATCTTTGTATACTTTGAATCTCGATTATGAGGTTTTAATTTTGTAGAATTTCTATGGGGCTAGACAATTTTTATTCTAAAATTACGATTAAATTTTCTTTTTAATTTTTGTGAAATCAGGCTTTTCTAGATTTAATTTATTATCTAAAATTGAATCACTAATGTAGATTATAATGTATGCTTTTACAATGGGTATTATCAATGTATAATTTACGTGATATAAATATTTCAAAGGTAGTCATGTAGATATGCTATTTTTGATAATATCCTTCTTGGTAAATGTAATATTAATTAATGACCTGTGAATAAAATATTTTCTACGTTCAAGAATGTCTTCATATCTATCATTAATTTAGTTTCATATTCAAGAAGTACTAAATAAATTCTCCATTAAAATTTTAATAGCGTTAAAAGAAAAGTGTTAATGGATTTTATTAAGTATTACACATTTTTATATAAATAATATCAGAAATAAACTCATGTTTGTTTGCGCAGGATAGACGCCATCAATCAACGCATTATAGAAAATGAAGTGCAAACGTACCAATGTAGTTACACGTACCGAGTAATAAGGTAACACAAAGATAGGGTGCATAACGTTTCGTATTTGAAGACTTGGCATGAAATCGACGTTAAATTTGCAACAGCTTAACGCAAACCTAGAGCAAAATCACTCGGTTTGAACGTGGCGCAGCGGAATACTTAATCACGCGAACATCGGTTTCCTAAGCGAGCTCTCAATTATTCAAACATCCATTAACACTTTGACTGAGCAAATTACAAGACGAAGACACGTATTTGCCAATTTTTCGTAATTTGAAGTCATATGAACGTACACCATTAACCGAAGTTATATATTTCGCAGAAATTTTAAATTACTCATATCTTACAGAAACATCTTTCATACCACAACAGTGTTATCTAATTAAGGATTTACTTCAAATTTCTTATTTTTTTATTACAGAGATCATAAAAGTGCCTCTACTAGAAATTGTTAAATAAATTCATCTACTTGTATGTGTACCACAATAAAAGCGGTGTTAAATTTTAACCGGCGCATTCTTTTAGTTGTTGTAAAAAAATTAAAGACGGTGCGGTTAATCGCACGGTACATCTAGTGTTAACCTGTTAACTGTGGAATGTAATTTCAGAAATCTCTGATAAGACTCACAATGAAATAAAATAATGAAGTGTATACTCGTCTAACGCAGGCCAAATACAGCTATAATATATTCAAAGAAAAGCTGAAGCAAAACGAAGAAGAATCACGTGTTTACCTGAAAAAATAAATAGCTTATCGTTGAAAGAATTAGTATCATTTTGATTTTAAGATGGCGTGTATACTCGTCGAACGCAATTAATTCGTTAAGGATGAACTTAACAAAGTTCATTTACTTTTGACGACATCGAACACCCTATTTCAATGGACCAGAAAGCAGATACACGTGTCCTGTATCCCGTGGCTGAGAACATAACATCGCCACGAACAATGGCGGAGCCTTAACTGATTCGCGCGGCCGTGAACATAACATAATTAAGTGTCGAAAATACGAGTAGCTGCCTGACTGGTGTTCCTTTCATTTCAACTGACACTTACACCAACATAAGGCTGATAGTACGATTAATCTAGCAGGCAAACCGCAGAATTTCATTTAGGCATCTCCAGCTCAGTTGCGCGTAATACCTCCATCCCAATCCCAAGCCCGACAAATAGATTTGTATTTCTATCGTTCGCGTAGATAGCCTTCAATTGCACAATCTACTGTAATTAATTGGAGATATTTTTCTTGGTGAAAACACTGTAAGTGCCAAAACTGATAAATTTTCTTTTTCTATTCTTATCCGGCAATACATCAATTATTGATATAATAAAAATAATTTATAATAATATTTTACCAATCAAATACAAGGGAACTACGAACGCCACTTATATACCATGTGTTCCATTTTAAGAAGACTACCCAATTTATGTATATAATATTTAATTAATATATAATATTATAGATATAATATTTTATTATTGTTACATGTTTATATCTTAGAAAATTTCATTTTGTTGAAGAGAAATACTATGTTTCTATTACCAATATTTAATCCTTAAATTAAATATATACTTATAATAAACTGTGTCAAAAAGCTAAGGAACTATATTGTTAAATTCACTACACACAGATCAATAAAGTGTATGATAAGATAAAATCAAGCGTCGTGTCTATTTCGACATAGGAAATAGTTAATTCGACATCTGAAGAACAACGGATCAATCATAAGCAACCCATTTAATTCCATTCGGTCGTAAAAAAATATAACTGTCAAGATGTTGAAATGATGCTTGAATTACTATTTTTATCATCACTCTATAACTGACACAAAATGCTTCTCTTCATTGTTGTCTATCGTGGGTAGCGTAGAAATGACGTAACACAGACTTATTTAGAATTGCATAGGCTGACTGTCCGAGAACGGAGTACAACTCCTTAAATAAATCAAGACCGAGGAAACGGAATATGCGTGCGAGTATATGTATAGCAATGGCAATACGTTATTTCCGGAAGGCGACCTCTACGGTGAATCATTCGTTGACTGATCGAAGCCTGCAACGAGGTACAATAACTTTCACCTTCCACTTTTTATGCGTTAGGGTCACAAGACTGTTACTTCCGGGGTTTACCATTGAAAATGAGCTTCACCAATACGCAGAGAACTGAAAGCAAATCTCTAATAGCTGTCAGTAATGAATGACATACAATATCATTGTTTCCAGTCGTCCCAAGCAACAAAGCCACCATACTATAATTGAAATTCTCACGGTCGATACAGATTGCTAGCGATATTTTTGTTCATCTTACAGTGATATAATGGTAATTATACAGGATAAAATAAAAAGTTTCGAAAATTCATATGTTATTTGTTTTTTCCTAGTTATTTTCAAATGAAGAATAACTTTCCACACGCCCTATCATCCTCAGTTTTAATTTCAAAGATACACGTATACGTAAATATTTTTAGTACTGTGTACTGTATTGTTTGAAAATTGTTAAATGTTCACTTAGATTTTTATTGCATCTTATTTCAAGGACATATAATCAGTGAATAAGCTATGTATTATTTGTTACTGCTTCGAAACATAAAATGTTTCTTTAAAGTCAACGCTTACTAGCGCAAACACGAAGTAAACATTAAAAACTTTTGAAGCTAACGTAGGTAAATTATGGTCACGAGACGCGAAAAGTGAAAGAACATCGTGCAATTCCAGGTAACTATGAATACACTTAATAATCCACAACCTTGAACTAATACGATATGTATTGATGGAAATATATTTAACACTAGAATTACCGTGCCAGTCAAAATGACTGGTTTCAATTTATTCGTTTCGCAATTACTGATACTTTAAAAGCATTAAATATTCGAAATGATTTTGAAAATAGATAATTTCACTTGAATATTATAATGAATGTCTGAAGAAACTGAAAGTAACTTATTATTACAATTTTTATAAGGATTACATATTAATCGTATTAAATGCTTGGTAGTTCTAGTGTTAAACATGTATTCAAAACTCAATAGTAGTATATTGGATTCCTAACATAGTGGTAACTGAAGTAAGATATATTCTGTATAATTACCAAAATTTCGCGTGTAATACGATGGTCATTAAAATTCGAGTCGATAACTCGATTTAGTGATCCGGTTCAGTAACGGAACCTCAGAATAAGCCGTTCGTTAATAAACAACCGATATATCAGGCTAAACGCTATGCCGGCGAACAGTTCATCAAACTGGCGACCCAGCAACGACACACGATAAACCAGTTAGTCCCCCTGCATGGCTTTGTCGGTTCTATCACTTTAACGCGTGAAATTTGGCGGTCACGTCTAGATGATAGACCGATCGGCACAGTTTACACATGATTCTCCCATTATCCCAGTGATCAGGTACGGTGTTTGCTGACGCTGTGCACAGAGATATTAATTCCATCATTACCGAATGCATTTGCCGAAAATTTCAATTTATCCATCAGATATGTAATAATCATTCAAAATTCGAATCGTGCCTTTTAATTAACGGATCATGCAAACACACGTGTCAATCCTCTTTTACATCTCAACGGTAGAAGTTCTGTTTATCATTGGACTACAAATAATTATGCATTTATCTATGTATGGTTGAGTAAAACACATATTTAATAATTAAAAATCATTATATTCATATGTTCTTTATTTAGATATACACAGATGAATTGTATATATCTGATACAATGGAACAAAATTTACACGATAAGTGTATTAACATATTGTTGATCGGCAATTTTACGCAGAAGGTATCTCATGTCACCGGTGATTATTCCGTAATTAAATATGAAAGTGAAACAATAAAAATGAATTTCAATACACTTTATTTATACATGATGAATTGAAATGAAACTTTGGACATATCTTTTATTATAACTTTGAATATGTTGCTTTTGCAATATTCTGTATTGCTCTGCGTTTCAATAATTGAAATGGCTAATGCAAGCGTAAACACGAGTCAACTCGTAACCGGTAGAAGTCTACCAGTCTTTAATAATTTTCTTTGTAGCTAACTCTAGACAGCCCGATTAATTTTTTATTCGCGTCACGTGTATTCGCGTCGATTACAATGTCAACGGTTTTTAAGCGACTGACACAACAGACTAACATATGAAAGCCAACATCTATATTAACAAGCTTTTCAAGCAATTTTTGTTTTTATTTTTAAAACTGCATTCTATTTTTAACTTCAATTACCATATAATTAACGGCCAAACCTTAATGTAGATATTTTCTTAATATTAATATTATATAACCAAAATAAAGACGTTTAAACTCTTCAGATTATTAATTTAGAATATTTTCTGAATATATTGTTTAACAAATGTTCTATTGGGTTCGGGAGAAAATATACGAAGTAATATCAAAATAAAATAAAATCTTGATTTCCTTAGAAATAAGTACGAATTTAATGTAATATTGTATTAACAATATTTTAAAGAAAAGAATGTATTTTTTTAGTAAAAAGTTCTCACACTTGAACCTTTCGATATAGTTAAATACATTAAGTGTAAATATTTACAAATCCACTATACTTCATCAGTTTTGGTATTTGAAAAATTCATTTATATAAATGGTAGTTAAATAAGTGTGTTTTTCTAAAACACATGAATATTGGTAACTCAGAAACAATATGCAGCAAATACTGTAGCACTCGAATACTTAATCTACTAAATTAAAACCGTAATGAATAAAAAAATAAGTAAATTCTTAGACGGAAATATTGATAATGATATTTATTTTATCTTCGAATAGATCACGATCAAGGAATGATACCGAATCCACCGAGGACACAAACTTACGGGAACACTATAAAAAATTCAGACTCCAACTGAACTCTCGGTATTGTCGAAATCATTGATGTTTCCTTTGGGTCGTAGTTCCGAATTTCCTTGGGGTTTTATTCAATACTGCATTATCAAAGCCCGTCTTGATATTAAGCAATTCGATCTGCTTTGATATTTGAACTCCATAGTGTGAGAGGAGGAATTGTAAATTCCACACAATACAAAATTAATGATATTGCAAGTTATACTGTCCCTTTTCATGTAGTTTTATTATACGATTATACATTTCTGTCAAAGTTTACAAATTTTACTCTATACTATTGTAGTAATTTGAGATTTATGTCAGAGGTGCAGTGGGCAGAAACAGTAAAATTACTATGGAAAATAAGGAGTACGTTTATTATGATACGGTTTAAAGTACAAGATCTATTCTTCGCGATGGTTCGGCTATGACTGAGTACAACCCCGCTTTCGCCAGCGATGGGACACTTAATTTATGGTCCACCATCGGACCACGTGCTTTAAGCACTTCTCAAAAACAGTCCCATATCGCGCTAGGCGCTCAAACCGAATTTCCTATTACGACCTTAGAGAGATCGCCTCCTAGCACGACAACTATAATTAACCCTTTATCTTATAATATCAAATGAAAATTTTAATAAAAGCGGTAGATGGAACTTGATAAATATAACTATTAATATTTACCATAAAATTCAAAGAAACAATGAAAGCTAATTAAAAAAAGTATGTTTAACTTAGTGGAACATATTTTCTATAGATAAGTAGCCAATCATTAAGAACTAAGTTTTCAATAAAGAGCAAATGGTGTTTAATTGCATTTAAGATATAATTTTCATCAAGAATGTTTGACACGACAAATCCAACTCCCTAAGCGATAAAAATAATTTCACTTATTTTATGACTTTCAGTATATTGAATAGATACACGGTTCTAATGTACCCTCTACTCGCCGACGGGGTAACCCGTAAGCATTAAACACGTGCGATGTAATTAATAAGGGTAATGGCCTAGCCAGGGTGTATCAAAAGCGATTGTCACGACTCATGCAACTACTACGTAACAAGTAAATTCAGTTTGGTTAATTAATACTATACAATAAAGATGATTAGTTTTTTCAGATGAAATATTTTTGATAAAATTGATACCTATGAGTTGCGTTATCAATCGATATTTTAATTGAAATATTGTCTCTGTGTATTTTGTACATTGTGATGCACTGTACGCACTCAGATATATTTTGCATATTCCAGTGTTTTCAGCGCATTAGAATGCATCGAATATTCCCCTTGTTCCGCTTATTTTAGCTTATTCTGCACATTTCGAAATATTTATCATACATCGATTCATTCCGCATACGATGCATATTCGAATATATTCTGCATACTCTAGTTTATTGTATGTGTGTGTGATGTATATATATATATATATATATATATATATATATATATATATATATATATATATATCTGCGTGGTTAGCATATTTTGAACATGGTGATGAATTCTTTATATTTTTAGAATTCTCAATCTTGTGTGATTTGTTTAAAGTGTAAAAGAATCGGTTACCTATTTATTTACGTATTGGATACTCTAAAAAGAGAGAAAAGTGTCCGACAAAATTAAATACAAGTATTAAATACTGGTATTCTAAGCATTTTTATCTCGAAAGTCACTACAAATTCTCAGAATGTGCTTGTGAACAAGATGAAAAGAATTGTTGGCAAAGGGCGAACTTGTTGGGCGAGTTGTTTGCATTTTCTTTTGTATCCATCTCGTAACTAATATTGATTGTTGAATGATATGCTTTATTATTTAGTTGTGTCCTATAATATTAATCGCAGTTCATACTTTGCCCCATTTTCCTATTGACATAACTTGTATCTAGTTTACATGGTCACGGGAGGAGAGTAATTTTCAAGTTAATTCAGAGTTTCAAAGTAAAAAGCTTTCCATTATTACTTACATCTATATATGCCTTTGTAGAAAGATATACAGGCAATGTTTATAGATTTCTTTCTTATTTATAAAATTTCTACCTTATCGTCCTCCTTTTTGTGTTGCTTAGCTCGCGAAATTCAAATAGTCCACACAGATGACAACATTAAAACTTAAGTAAGTATATACTCGCATATGATTCTAACAACAATTCCAACAATACTTTATTTACTACATTTTATTAGATTCCTTTCGTATTAAATATATAATGATCGATGTATTTATTTCTTCACTCTTATCACTCATAAATCATTGAAAAACTAAATTCTCTGTATCCTTTCAAACCATTCTTATTACATTTACAACATCACAGCGATTCTTATAACATAGATAGGAATTACGAAGACTAACAAATAACTGGACACCCTATATAAGAATTTACTGGACGTGTAGTGATGTAGGAATCGAATTCCCGTTTACAAAGTCATGGCGCAACCGCCGGAAACGATTTTCAATCTGCCGCAGACGGACTCTGAATGGAACTGTTCGGATGTCGTTACATTGCCAACATACAAACTGCATGAATGAAAGCGCAATTGCGTCAGGTAAGAACAATCTAGGACATTCCTCCTGTCGCTAAAATTTAACGTAGCCCAAAGCGAGTGCAATTTCAAGAACAACGCACACGCAACAATACCGAGGATAAATTATTTTCCCAAACAGATCGATTAAAGAAAACTTGTTTTATTCAGACACTGTCCTCCCTTGAATGCCAGCTCTTTCTCTCATGCTATATTATTCATTGAATCAAGAAGGTGGCCCATGACAGCACTTTTGTGTTACGTGAGAAATAAGAACAATTTCAATGGAAAGAAGGGGAAAAGGAGTTGATTGAAGTGGAAAAGAGATTTGACAGAATAAAGAAACATATTTGACGAAAAATTATGGGAAATTATTTTAAATGTTAACACTAGAACTACCGAGTATTTAATACATTCATATGTAATCCCTATAAAAATTGTGACACTGGATTATTTTCAGTTTATTCAGACTATTTATTTTCAAAATAATTTCGAATATTTAGTGCTTTTAAAGTATCAATAATTGCGGGACAAAAAATCGAAACCATTCATTTTGACTGCTACGGGTAGTTTTAATGTTCAACAGTGTTTCGTGTATTTCTGTGGAAAAATTGAATCGTTATTTTGGTTAAATTGTGAACTAAAATTTTGCGTGGGTGACTTAAGGTGAAGTTTAGATAAATCATGAATTTCAGTAATTTACGAAAGTATAGCTATTAATTGTAATGCACTTTTTATTCGTTTGTTCAAATGTCAATTACAATTTAATTTGTATTCAACCTTTTGAGATTAAGACTATTTTCGTCGACATTGTTTGTATATCGAAAAAAAATATATTTTTATCTACCAGCTTCAAAGTAATCTAAGAATATCTAGAAATGAACAGTAATTTTAGGTGTTACTTTAGCATGCCTTTTCTGTATGTATCGAATAACGAAGTAGCATGCAATTCAGTTCTGTACATGACCCATTATAAATATAATCACTGTAGATCCTATGAGGTGCTGCAACGTGTAATTTAGTATTTAATCACGTCGAGAAAATTTAATAGAAATATGAACACTATGTTGATACAGAATTCTACTGGTAAGAAATTATTAAAGATAATATTCTACACATAAATGTTACTAAATTATATATTTTCAAATGACCGTTACTTAAATTTAGATTTAAGTTAATGTTGCAAGTAATTTTATTGATTTTTTTCAATATTATACTTATGTAGAAAAGTAAAAGTAATATAAATCATAATCTAATGTTAAACAATAATGAAGTAGCAAAAAGTTAGCTTTCATTTAACATGTTGATTTTTAACTAAAATAAGGTATTCTTTGTAGAAAATATAAAACTGGCTCGTTATTTATACAATTAAAAATAAAATTCTTAATTGAAAAAACAATGTTTACAGAATTCTATTGTTCAATTCTGCTTTGACTTTATTTTACTTTCATGCAATGAAGTCGTTGATGAATTTTATTCGGAAGGAATTAACGGATAACCATCGAATATTTCTATCCACATCGCCCGCTTTGTTGTTCTCGTTTACAAGGATCAAGGCTGCAGAGTTTTCAATTCAGCTTATGCACCTTCTTTCGATTGATTACATAATGCCGCCGTCGCCATAATGTAGTCGGGCTAATATATTACGTGTATTCAAGGAGGAAACTGGCTAGGAAGCTTTAGAAAATGAACAATACCGAGCGCTGGATGCGGTAACGTGTGCATAACCTCGATACGGATTTTAACTCGTACTTCAAGAAATTTCTTGAGCAATTATTGACAGTCTTTTCAGTTCTGTTACACAAGAACCCGTTGCGACTGGAGGTACTCCTTATACACCAACGTGTTCAATGGATGCCCTAAATTCCTAAACATTCATCTGCTACTAGATACATATAACGTTAAAGGCCTAAACAAACTGAAATTTGAACAATGCTTAGAACAGACATAAATATAAATGTTCTTATATATTCACGTTTTACTAAGTAATTTATTTTTTAACTCAAGTATAAATATGTATGTATTTTTTCTGTAATAAGTTCTTATTTAATTAAAAGTAAACGGAAGGTGTTATAAACATCAACAAAAATTTTGATTTTTTGTCAGTGAACGAAGAATGCTTGAAGTGTTAACGTTATATTACAAAAATAATCTTCACAATTGCTCTTTCATATTATCAAATATTTTTGTTAGTAAACACAAATTCATTTAATCTAAATTAGAAACACCAATAGAAAAAAGAAGATCTCCAATTATTCGCATTATTAACGTGCCAAGGATGATTATTTTTTGGAAGAAGCATATTCGACAGCTCTTACGAACATATAATTGGAACAAATGGACGAAGGCTCGAAAGGATTGCCTTCACTAATTATCAGTGTTATTTCTTACTTCCTGGAAACGTACGATCGTAATTTCCAATGGATTCGATCCTGCAATGCGACTCAGCATTGAACCCTGCTGTCCTGGATTTCCAAGGAGTCGTAACAGTCAAAGCTTTAAGTAAGACCCTTTCGCCGCATGAGCTGTCGCTGAATTAAATTTCTCCGCTTGTTTTTACGGCTGACATGATAACGATCCCTTCGACGCAACGAACGTTCGCTCCGATGGCGCAATTGAACTTTCTATCGAGCAGCTAAATAATTTGGCAGTAATCAGAGAAGTAATTTCCCTACGAATCGGAAAAAGGAAATGATTGAAGGGAAGCCAGTCACTGGAATTATTCAAAATGAAACGTCACCGCCGTTTTAATCCTCCATTGTCCCAGAAATATGTAGGCGAAAATGACGATTTGAATTCGTACTGCTGACTGTGCGAAATTTTATGGAACCGTGGGTGCATACTGCGTTAATCGATTACAATGTTTTTGTCTTCCTAGAATTTATATAAGATTCGAACTAATTTATTCAATGATAAGGAATAATTGTTAGTTTTAGGTAAGCATTCGAATCAGTGCAATAGCGTACAAAATTGAAGTTGATGTAATATTAGATACTTCGAATAAAATAGTATAAATTCTTTTTATTCAATGTAATGTATTAAATTCGGTGTTAATTGTTCCAGAAATGTTTCTCCTTTTCCTAGCTGTTTTTGACAAATTTCGGAAACTTCTATTGATGTATAAATTCTGTTTCATTCGTTACTGACATTTCACTTGTTACAATTAAAATTTCATACATTAAAATTTGTTATTCGCAGCATAGTATAAATGTAAGCAAAGTTACTGTTGTTACGACAAATATTTGAATAATTTTTAAATAGTCTTAAATGCAAAAATGTTCCGTTACACAGACCGAGCGAATCCACGTTGCACAGAGAAAATGAAATTATGGAAACAAAGTACACAATCCTAAAAAAGGTGATGTAAAAAATGCAGGAATGGAGGTCCATAAAAAACGACGAATGAAACAATAGGAAAAGAAATTCACGGAGAAATAAAGGAAAACCGGAGAACAAAAGTTGCGCTACGATTGAAAGATACGTAGGCTACGAGAAACGAATAAAGGAAATAGAAAAATACATCGGAAAACAAGAGGAAACGCGAAAAGAATGGAATTCTAGCAGAAAACAAAACACATTGCGAGCGTCGTGGTAACTTTCTTTCTTTTGAAATGCGCTGGCAGTTTTACACCGGTAGAGAAGCAAGTTTATCAGGAAACTAACAAATGATTCTATCACTAATTTCATCGTTAACTTTCAAATAGCATTTTGTATTTTCCCTTAATATTTCACATGCTTTTCCTATAAATTCAAGCATAAATAAGAGCATTTTCTAACAGGTATTAAATAATATCAGTATTTTACTTAGACAAAAATAAAATTACAAAAACCACTATAAATTATCAAAAACAGCTATTTAAGACAATTTTGATACACAAGTTCCGTTGCACTTTAACATCTTTAACACAAGATTTACTGGACGCGTCAATTTTATGCATACTGAATTCTTTCAAGATTATTTGCTAAACGTTTACATCGATTTTTATAGATGCAATTATATTCGCATATGTATTCTAATAGTCTATTTGGAAATCCCAAATTTCCAAGACCTAAACGAACGAAAATTAATTATTCTAGGATCAAAAGAACAAACCGTACAATAAACATCTGTAAACCTGTATTAAGAATCCTCTATAATCAAATCATTTAGAGGAAAACAATGATTGACAGGAAACATCTGGTAATTATTCAAGAATTATAACTTGCTACATATTTTTCCACAATATTCAATATCGTATGACCAATGTCCAGCAAAAATGTCATCGTTAAAAATGAAGGCGACATCTTCGACAGCAATTTAATACAGGAATTCGCTATACGTTTCTTCAATGTCGCCACTGGTTCATCAAGTGACGTTTGAGGCGAATCTGACAGGAATGTAATAAACAGACCGAACACGTTCACCAATAGCTGGATAGGGGCAACAGTAGACTGTTTACGAAACGTTGCTTGCACAAGCTGGACATCGACCAGATACCCTAGACGTTTCAGCAATTATTATCGGCAGCGGAGGACAACCAATCAGCTTGACAGTTGACTTTATCACATTGACTATGAACTAACATCTTTAAAAGTTTACTGAAATGAAACTTGTTTTATGAAACAGAAACATGTAAGCTTATATTCATTCCAAAAGTGAATTTTTTATCCTTCTTAAATCATATAAGCACTACCTAATCTTGTTACAGTAAATAACCCCTTTTAATAGAATGTTTTGAGCTATTGTCAATCACTAGAAAAATTGAGTCTTAATTTAACATTAGGTTTACGAACATTTGTTGTATAGTTTATTCTGTTCAGCATAAAAATTTTGATGTTAGTTTATTTAGATTTTGTAAGTTAGAGGGTTAAAGATTAAAGTATACATTTGTGTTACTGCATCAATCAAAATCGACAGGAACATTTACTAAATAATATTTGTAAAATACAATATGCGTTAGATTGACGCGTTCCGTAAAGTTATTATTAAAACTGAATTACAAGATAATATTTAGTGAATTTTTACAATAATATTCAATATCCTCATTATTGATCAATTTTTTCTAAAGCAGAAAGAATTGATTCTAGTAGTACGAAATTGTTGTATATTATTAGTATATAATTTTTCATGAAAATTTGTTCAATTTATAAAATACATACTCCGAAAATTTATGATTTGACTTGTGCAATAAGTCATCTTTTTTATCGATCCGGTGAAAATACTTGCGCGAGAAACATTGGCATAATTTCAGGCCTCACAACAGCCTACCCACAATTGGACACTGACGTGAAAGCTACTATCGAGACGTACTCCCACGTGGATACGTAGTATTACCAGCGACGTTCAGACCATCGGACGAGACACCGCAATAAAATTGAATGAATAAAACTACCTGAGAGAGAACTGGAATACGTAATAACCATCAGGATATCGAGCAAAGTGTTCTTGTAATTTACTTACGCTATTGTAAGGAAGGATATCGTGATCATTGCAATACCCCTGGAATATCGTGAAAGGGAATCATGTTTCCCTTTAGGAGGATCATTTTGCCTGAAGATTTATTTAATAGATTACGGTTTTGTTTCTCGAACGATAAAGAACTTGATAAATCTCCTCTTAATGTAATTCAGAAACAAAAGGTCTTATATTTCATACTGAAAAGGAATATTTTATAAAACAATGCAATATACATATAGAAACTAAAATTATTTTGTTACGATACGACGTTGAAAAATTGCATTTAAAGATAACTGTTATCTTGGGAAATAGAATAAGAGATTAAATGTAAATGCAATTGTATATTCTGTATCGTGTTATGAAAAGACGAAGGTAATAGAAATGTAAAACGATAAAAGGCATAGTACATCAAACTTTATACCTGAAATGTTGAGGAACTACAGCAAATAACATGCATGCGTTATAAATGTAAAAAGCTGTGATACAGTGATCTTTCGTACAAACACAAATAAACGAGTAATCACAGGAAAATATGGATAACTATAAACATAACTCGCAAGTCAATTGTTGATCGATTTGAGAAATTTCATGAAGCTTTCATACGAAGAATCGGAGCTGTTACATCGAAGCTCGAAGAATTAATAAATTTTTAAAGGTGTTCAAAGCGCGGGAAAACTGGAACAGGAGAAACTGTGAATAAAACAACGAATGAAGAACAATTTTTCCCGCGAATATTAACGGTAAACAAATTACGAGCACAATTTAAGTTGCAAATTACATTTGCCCGTCTGGCGATGCACTGCATGTCATGAAATTTGCAACCTTGTCCGGATTCGGCCTTTAAAGTGCTTCAAAGGTAATCCAGGCCAATATTTCTGAAAGACGAAGTGCAAAGAGCAACGGCTATGAGGGCTCTTTTTCTACCATGTGTCAAAAGGATATAATGTTAAAGGGACCGACTTGAATAACGTTGAAAAGTTTTAGCGCGTTTTATCTTTGCTAGCCAAAGAAAATGAATCTCTGTTCCTCGTGACACCATGAATCGATGCCATAAAACACGCTCGAAAACTTTTCTATAGCACGTGATCAAACATAGGTCGAATGAGGGTGTCCTCTGGCTTAGAGACAAAAAATCGATTTCTTTCCCATTTTTCAATCCTCGTACTTCTCCAAATGTATCATAAAGGTTATGTTATATTTCTTGCGAAATTTTAGAGTTATGAATTTCTATCGTCACATCCATGTGGTAAAAAAGTTTCCATTTCCCTCGGTGAATCTATGTAACAAAAATTTAATAAAAATTGTATTACAATTCTTCAATTGCTTCTACTTTCAGCAAATTTTCAAATTATTCTTTTAGTCCCCATAATGATCAAACTTATAACGAACAAAATCGTTATAGTTTATTTACTATTAAATATTAAAAAAGTAAGTTACCGGATATATTTATAGTAGTATATTACAGCAGTCACGTAATTTTTCGTTATTATAACTACATATTCCACTTTAGAATTCTAAACACAAGATTTGTAACATCAGAAGTGTGTATAATAAAAGCATATGTTGAGGCTTCGCATGGGCCTGGTTTACGACGGGGGACAGAAGCGATGGAGCACTGGGGGTGTTAAGCCGGGGCCCTCGCGACAATCAGTGTTCCGCTTTTCGTTTCGTTTAATACTATTTCTGCCGAGGGTGTCAAAAGACGCCTTTCGAATTTTTAACTTAAAATTATTTTCCAAGTTTAGTCGTATATTCTGAGTTGACTTTTCGACTTTTTCAATAACGATGATAAAATTTATTATAGGAAATGTACAAAATGCAATCGAGGAAAAATGATTAAACCGAGAAAATAATTTTAAGTTAAAATTTCAAAAGGTGTCTTTCGACACCTTCGGTAGAAATAATGTTAAAGGGTGTTCCTGCCATAGGCCGGATAATTCTCCAGGTAGTGGAGAGGATCGCTCGTGGCCATGTGTGAGTGCACATGACCCGAGGTAACGGGATCTCTCACCATTGTCAAATCTCTTAGTTTTTCCCGTAAGGGACTCATTGGCGTCTTAGACCTACTCCTCGGTCGCTTCCCTTTCTATCATTCGGGAAAGAGTGAAATTCGTTTTCCTTAGGGGTGTAAGAACGCCGGTGAGCATAGTCTTGTTAGCGCAACCACTGAGCGTGGTCTGTCCTACAGTCTCTTTAGTACAACTGGCGAGCGTTGTCTCTCCCTTTACTCCTAGCGACGCGCAGAATAAAGTCGAGTTACAATTGCATTTTAGTCCCAGTTGAAGGAAGGTGGTCCTTCGAACCTTGCACAGAATTTTAGTCGTATAAATTTACGAGTAGCTCGAATGATCCACTGATCGACCATGAGCAATCTTCACAGTATATAAGTCTTCAAATATATACGTTCATACAGTTATTCGTAAGAGCATTCCAAAGATAATATTAAGAAGACGCTTTCAGAACAAAAGCCCCTCTTAAAGAGCACCGATCGTGCATCATTCATTCGCATCTACTCCATTAATAAGTTTCTATCAACTCTCAAGACCTGCGAACAACCGCTTCAGAATTAATGAATATTCCACTCTTTCTGCTCCTCCTCACCGAATCTCAATGCAAAATGAAACGAAAGTTTCGTACCGTTTCCGCAATTTACTTGCTCTCTTTGTGAGCCCGTTGAGATCGTTATTACGTCTGCGATCGGAGACTGCAGACTCCATTGTCTTGTACATCCACAGATTGAAAAGGGACGTTTAAAAACTCGTTTTAGAGAGAAATGCAGGGTGTCTCGAAAGCCGTAACACGAGCGTAAAAAAGATGGTTCTGTATATATTAAAAGCTTAAAATTTTAAAACACAATTCAATCTTCTCCTGTAGTGTTTCATTTCTATTTTGAAGGAATACGAATTTCGATGATGGATCAACTTTTCAATCATAAGCATTTTTATCAAATGAAAAACAATTAGTAGTTATAAAATTCTAATTATTCTTAATGTTGATATTTAATTTTCACATTTAATAAATGAAAATTTATCTTATTAGTAGATCGATTCTTTTAAGCACAAGCATTTTAATAATCGTTATAACAAATTATAATCATGAAATTTAATTTTGTCCTGTAGTATAGTAATTTGTATTTTCGAGATATCCTGCTTTTATCTTATTACTCGGTTAATTTTTTAACGACGAGTATGTCGGTAAACTCTATGGAATAGAATTTAATAATTTTGAATGAGATTTTCATTTCAAATGAAAAAACGTTATTAGAACCCCGGACTCAGCTCCTTTCAACGACTGTCGAAAATTGAGATCAAAGACGGATTTGCGCATAAAGCGATATGAAAGTATTCAAATCACGGTGTATTCATAAAATGAAGTTAAACACTAAAACCATTGCAGTTTCATATTCTCACAGAATTTCAGGATGAGTTTTCCTCTGAAGGAGAGTAGAGGAAAGGCAATATTTACGCAAAAGTATATATCTAATTACTTTTACGTATACAAAGTATGTACATATATAATATTTAAAAAGGAGATTCGTAATAAAATTTTGTTCTCTTATTAAATAAATATTTGATAATTAATTATCAGATAGAAAAGTATTTATACTTTTATACAATATTCGAATGCTTGTATAAATAACTCATTTAATTTTCTGAAAAAAGTGTTACACGAATGCAACGTATTTGTTCATTTTGCTACTACCTCAATGTTTCATTTTTGAATTTATATTCACATGCTTCATATTTTAATATTACATTATCCGACAAAATTATATTAAACATGAATATTTCAAGAAATGAGAATAAAGTGAACTAAATGGAAAAAGCTCCGAGGGATTGAGAATATAATACAGAGGATCTCACCAGATCATATTTTCAAGTTATCTTCGATTTAACGTCCTCGCAGACGTTAATACCCGCATCCATCTTTCTCTATATTTTATTAGAAAACTTCTTACCTTGCAGAGCTCTATGATTTTCTGTAACAAGATTAACTGTTTCCGACGCCGTAAAATTCTTCTACTCGGGCACGATATCCGCACGAAGACCAGATCTCTCATGAATACTAACAAGAACTGATTATTGAACATTATTACCACGAATACGCTGCTCGTCTTCTTTATTGCGGGGACAATTTTTCTATTCTAATATCGTAACAAATCTTGAATATGTATGAAGCATAATTTATCACATTTCCCTGGATAATTATAAAACTTCTGTTCATTAGTGGTAACTTAGGGAAAAGAAATCTACTTCTCCCAGAAAATATCAAGCTACTTCAAACTTAATTGAAAATTATTGCTGTAGGTATATTGTTTCTTCCAAGGAAGTGATTTAAGCATTATCTAAAAATTATGAATATTTACAAGTGAGAAATAATGTAACGTTAAATTGAGTAATTAAATTAATTTAAAATCATTATTACAGGTGTATTGTTTCTTTCACGGATGTGTATAATTTAGGAACCATACAAATTCACAAATGGTAAATACGGTCACGACCAATTAAATTAATCGACTGTGGTTCAAAACCACACATAGTTAACTATTAAGGGATTTAGAATTCTACAAAATCCCAAGTGTTCTTCCTCTCTATTGAGTACAATCGAGATACGGAAAATCTGACACTAAATAACGAGGTCCTGAAGTCGGTAGACTGTTAAAACCAACACTCTGCGAATCCAGTTCCAATGGATCGGGGATAGCTAACAAGACAGAATCCTGGTCAGCCAACGCAGCAGGATGGACGTATTGGTTGTGGTCGCTGTGCCAGTTTTGACCGCCATCACGATTATCCTATTATATTTTCAATTTAAAATTCTAAACCGAAATTTCCCTTTAACATTCTATCTACCAGTGATTATTTAACGATCTTATAATGATCAATTGTAATCGTGAATCGGTAAATCATCTCGTTTAACATAATATCTAATGATTTTTTTCAAAGCATTTCATATTTTTTGCAAAATAAGAGTAAATTACATTTACATGTAGTCCTATCCTATATTGTAACGCATGACATAATACACAGAAAGTCGAGATTTCTTTCCTTTAATATTATTTATACTTTATAAAAACAATATTTTATTTAACAAAATATTCTAACTATGAAGTCTGCTATTGCAACAAATGTCGGTAGCCACCGGGTCAAGATCATTATGTAAAAGGAAATAATGAAACTCCTTTTTAACATAGTACACTCATTAAGAAGCCTATTAATAGACTTTCGCTAGACAAAGTGTTAAGTGAGACAACCAGTGCATGCACACGAAGTATCTATCTATTCCATTCTTTCAGACAAGTGCAACTTGGAATTACTGAATCGTCGAGATTTCTTTTCTTGAATATTATTCCTATTTTGAAAAAATAGAAATTTTATTAAATAAAATATTGTAGTCACGAAAACTGCTATTGCAACAAACATTGGTAATGACCGGGTCAAAATCATTACGTAAAAGAAAATTAAGGAACTCCTTTTTAACATAGCGCACTCACTAACCCTCTGCGGACCGAATGAATTTTTCCTATTCGTAGTAGTCCAGTCCGAATGAATTTTTGATTTTTTTCACTTCATTATATACCTAACAACTTTGTCCCAGTTTTAATAAAGTTATAAGCAGGATGAAGTATAAAATAAACTGAAAAACAATTAAAGACCTATTGACTGCTTTTAATATAAATTAATTAATTGACGTGCAGAAATAATTAAAATAATTATAATGCTTAAATTTAAAAACTATGTCGAGCCACACTCGACGTTAGACCTGCTGCAAGGAAATGTTATGTCGAGTCAGACTCGACGTTGGACCGCAAGGGGTTAAGAAGCCTATTAATAGACTTTCGCTAGACAAAGTGTTAAGTGAGACACCCAGTACATGCACACGAAGTGCATATCTATTCCATTCCTTCAGGCGGGAGCAACTTGGAATTACTGAATCGCCGCAGATGCTACCGGGACTCCGGTTGGCCGATTTTTCTCGGCCCTTTTCCGCCCACCCACTTTCCGCCCACGGACTTGGGAATATTTTTACCCCGATGCTCGCGCGCCGCGGGCATATCAAGCGTAGAAAGCTCCCAACATTGTAGACGCGTTCGTTGTCGAGGACGCAACAGTTTCTCCGCGAGACGTAAAAAAGAAATGACGCGGAGTTAGAGGCGGCGGCGAGTGGTTTCCCTGAGTGCGCTTCGACTTCCTTGAAGGAACCTCGTGACCTGACCTGGTCGTGATCGAATTAAAGCCGGGACATCTTTTCGTCGAGGCTCGAAAACATTTCGAAAGAAAGGCCGAGGCGAGGGCAAATGAATGAAATGTAAATGAGAAAAACAATCTTCGTGGAGAATGAGGACGACCGTAGCTGCAGTTCGGAACTGATGGCGCGAATAATACAGTGCCGCTCTCCACGGACACGGGTTCGAACGTTTTCTAATAGTTTCGTTGGCTGATTTACTCGATTGCCCTTTTTCATAGGATAGTCCGATTTAATTAAAGTTTTAATCGAGTTTGTCGTGACTGATACGGTTTTCACATCTTTCCTTTTTGTAGATTGTATGAAAACCTTGATGTGTTCGACATTTTATTTTCGTGTTTATTAGACACGTGTGGAGTTATTAAGTTAATTCTATTTTTATTAATACAGCGAAGTGCTTAAATGTTTTTATAGTAAATGATTGGATGTAAAAATAATTATTTTTCATAGATTATGTAATTGTTTTTTAATTATTACCAATATTACATGTACGTATTTAATATGTGTTTTCTTTTAATATAATGTTAGGTTTTATAAATTTAATGAATTTATTTAATAGTGAGTGGATTTTTGAATACTTGGGAATATTTAGTGCCTAATAATTCATAGAAATTATTTCACGTTTTTACTGCACAAATAGGTGTTCTTGTCTTTCACTGTGTATCTTCACCTTGAGTTTAGATAACTGAATTTCTTTTTATTCTTTTCTTAGTTTATTTACAGTTTGTTACGTAATGTAATAATAAGCAATTTATTCAGCTGTATAGCTAAAATAAAAACAGTCTGGAATGTTGATTTTATCATGTTTTATACATTCATTTATACTATAGGAGCACGAAACCCGTAGTAATTAATTACTTTCTTAAAAATTCACGAGAGAATCGTTTTTTTACATCATGCTGTGACCATAAATCACGAACTACGATACATCAAAGTACTCGTACACACTATTTCAATATTATACCATATTCTCCATAATGAATTAATTTCTCCTTGTCATTTCAACACTCCAGCAAAATCCAAAATTTAATGTTTACAACGATGCTGCAAATATTGTAAAATATCTCAAAAATGTAAAAGTTCATATTTATCTTTTATAATATTGAAAACCAAGCATTGCAAACACATGCAGTATACCCCTTACTCCAATTTTAGTAACTCGCAAATATTTGCGCATCTATTAATTTCTATAAACCAATTATTAAAACCAAGGATTAAAATCACAGATTTGATTTAATCGCAAGTGGATACCACATTTGCTTAAACTTTATTCAATTTTCTACTTACACCGCGAACAAATGGGATCCACGATCTAATTACAAATTACTGGAGTATCATTTTATCCGGCTCGAAGAATCGCGCGAAAGGTTTCAATTACACGATAAAAACTTTTTAATAAACTGGAGAATCGGATCTTTGACACAGAGAGTTTCATATCCGTTCCGCATCTTTACTTTTTAATATATTTATCCCCGACGCAGACACTGGCGAGGACAAAGGAAAATGGGTCAAAATCTTGCTCTCACACGCGGCTGCAAGCACGTATCTCTCTCCCTAGAATAGAAACGCATTTCTCTGTCCCACTTGACGAAACATGGAGAAACCTTCCTAATTCATTTGCACACGTTAAACGCGTTTCCAGAAACACTTCTTTCGCTGTTAATTTTAATAACCACGCGTATGCGTGCGTGTTAACGTTATCTACCTTTCGCGACCTTTTTACCACATTTCAGTGCTATTTCCGTTCACACATTTTTTCCCGTTGTTTCATTGCAAAAGACGGATGAGGAATGTTGCTACGTTCTTCGTTTCCACGTGCTTTGTAAAAGTGACACCATTAAGCTCGTGTGTGTTCATTATGTTTAACACTAGGTTTGCGAAACGGAGTCAATATGAGGCAAATTCAATTTCATAAACATTAATTGATGAATGTTTATGCCAATTTTTATTAATTTGGCAATTGTACGAATATCTTATTAACATATCTTAATTATACAGCTATTTTTAGATTTCTAATTTTCAAGATCTAAATGAACGAACATCAGTTTTCCTGGGAGCAATAGAATAAACTTGACAACAAATATCTGTAAACTTAATATTGAGCAGAATAATGTATTTTTTTTTAAATCTGAAATAAATACATGCGATGGGAAGAAAGTATATTATAAAATCGTCAAATAGTGGTTCCAGTTAATAAGACATTTTTTAATGTTTATGATATTCTATTGAAAGTTTATACTGAAATTCGTCTTAATCAAAGCTTTAGCCAAATACTGAAATTGAAAATTTATGACTGTCTAAATTTTGGATGCCAATCTTCATTTTGCCAAAAGTTCATGCCTTTTCATTTTAAGTTCACAAAATATAGAGGAAGATACATAATACTGAAGAATTCCGTTTAATTTAACTAAGAGGCTACAAAACAAATTGCATCCCCTTTTTTTACGTCCTTCGCGGCGAACTCTTCCGCGACTTATTTATTTCATGTCGCGTAACGCATTCCTCTACCCATTCACGAAAAAAACCAAACTGAACTTCTTCTATCGTCGCTGCTCTTGTTAGCATCGAGACTAAAAACGATCGAGGAACAGCGTTCATAATTTTGCTGCCGCCAAAGTAAATTCAAAAGAAGCCCTTCGTAAATGCCGGCGTGTACTATAAACGACGTTCAAAGAAGTTCTTAATCACGAATTTTCTTCGATGTTCATTCCTTTGAATACTTAAAACTGGGTGCAAACACTTGGTCGTACTCTGCGTAATTTAAGAAGATGCCCGTGTACATAAAATATAGAAAATGCTCCCTTCATCTTTTCGTTCCGTAGAAAAGACATGAGTGCAAAATTTATTTTCATTGCTCGTAACTATATTTATAATCCGATTGCAAATGTTTTTACATCTAACCATAAATTAATACTCAAAGATCAGTTATTAAAACAGTGAAACAAACACTTTCTGTGGACCATAAACCATTTTTATAGAATATATTTTATCTCGTAGACATTTATTCTACAAAATCTAGTGTTCATTGAAATTAAAAAAAAACTATTCAGTAGTAGTAGATATCATCAAACTTCCTTTGTAACTAATAGTCCAGATTTCTTACTTATTTTTTGCCGACATACCAATATTTTGTCACGAAAATGCAACTATTCGAAAGGAAATTTGTTAACTATTAATTCAAACAATATAAAAATTAAAATATGTACTATATCCACACTCTAAATGTATACCATGAAAATAAATACTTAACTCTAACAGGTCACATTTTCAAAATGATCATGTATCCGCGCTCGATATTTTATGTATATTATGAACTTCAAGAATAATCAAGTCCCTGTACAATATAAATTCACCATCTCTTCCCAGGAAGAAACATGAATACATCTAACAAAACATAAAAGTGATTTCATCGCGACTGTTTCCCAGAACGGCAAGATTCGAAAAGCGTACTTCCGGGTTAAAAAATACTCGAAACGTGCAAAATGCAACAGGTTAATCGGACGCATTCGTCTGCTTCTCGCGATATCGCGAGATTAAATATCACGATATAATATCAAGAATCTCGGCGAGCTTAAAAAATTCCATTGTTCCCTTTGTGTCAGAGATTTCTGGGATAGACCAGTCGAGTCCGCCATTATAATTCATGAGCGTTGTCTGTTAACGAAAGAACGTAAAGAAACAATTTCTCCAACGACCTTTTGATAGTCGACATTAACGAGAAAACCTCTGCTCCGTGAGACTGGTCCCCACTTCTCTCTCGTCTCTAGCGCTCTGTGCCAAAGTAGCCAACGCACAGTGTAGTATTTGTCCGATCTGTGTAACCAAAAGTTCATTTTACAAATTTTACCTATACTGTAAAATGCTTGCTATTTGAGATAGCTGAATATGTGAGGAACAGTGCCCCAATAATTTTTACGCGTTCGATTACGCATTTTACTGTTAAAATTCCTCGCAGCACTTTCCATATGTTTTGAAAATGTACGCATTTTTCTCCAGTATCAAAGTTTTTCAGATAAGTATATACTACGGCTTTAATAATTCGTTACCCAATTTCATTATAGAAATTTTGTGATCCTTTACATCCTAGTATACAAAATATACAGAAAATCAGTAAATTAAATAATTGTATATTATTTACGATACATTATTGTGTATTATATATTTATATTATATCATGTAATATATCATATATAAGTATACAATTTTTAATCAAATATATGAAATTATATATAATTTATATTAATATTTTAAGATAAGAGAGTGCCATTTTTGGGACATTTGTTCTATAGTCGTCTCATAGACAACATTTACAATAAACTCCAACATCTATCTTTGAATCAGTCTTTATTTTACATCCACACCGTAAATTACCTAATGCGCGAATTAATACATAAATCACAATTTAGCAGTAATCTTTAGAAATAATCGTAGCATCTAGAGTCACAGACTAAGCCTAGAAGACCAGAACAACGCAGAGCTCAAATCTACACAATCCATCACACATTATGCTACCACAAGATAAATCAAATATTGAATTACTTGTTCCTATTCTGAAATTGTGGAAAAATAGGTTCATCACATTGCAACGATGAATGGTGTAATTCTTTCGAGAATTATATTAAATTTCACTGCGTGTAGAATTCTGTTTCGTTTTCTCCACATCATAAATTTAATTTTTCGTTGACGCCAAACTGCGCTCAAATGCACCGGTACTTGTCCACTACTGCGAAATTGAACAAAAAAAAAACAATAAGAGAATATTTTGCAAAACTAGTCTATGAAAGTTAAATGGCATTTTAAATATAATATTTCCCCTTTTATATATAAAGCAACGTCTGTAAGGAAATACATCTTCCAAGAATTGTTCAAATAGATGGTCTTAAATAGATTAGTAACAACTAAATCTACACAAAAGTTACATAAAATTGAAAATGTTAGCGAGAACTGTAATTTGCCTTAACACACTTGCTTTTAACTAGTCAAAAGTCTCAGTCTCTGTCACTGAGTTTATTACAAATTTTGACTGAATGTCAGTGGTTTAGATTAGCGTCAACATATTTTTACATGAAGTTAAAGACAAGTAGCCATTCGCCACTCAAAAACGAAGTGCGCGTGCTGGCGAACGTCTAAAGTCATTGAATGAACAAGCAGAAGCTTATCCGGAATATTGGTAAAAAGTATTCCTGTTTCCGCTGCACGAAGATGAGAACTAGGGGCTTAGTATAAATATTCTGTTTTAATGAAAACGGCTTTTGTTTTACTAAAGGTATTTATGAACTTGTACGTTTTTATAGAAAATTGGAAATGTAATGAGACGTGGATAGATTACATATTTTGATGAGTGTTTTTTCTACGTAAATACATAAAACGTGATGAATTACAATTATGTAACACTATAATATTTTAAATGACACAAGATAAGTCATCTAATAAATCATCCTGAAGTCTGCTGTTTCGCTAAATAAATTGGCAATCGGTTATTGTAATCCAATCATTCGTGTATTTGCGTATTAATGTATATGTTTGTTAATAAATTAGAAGATATAGGCTTTATTTCTGTATATTTGTTTAAATGTTGTAAAAAATGCGTTAAATAAAGGATACTAGCTAATGGAATATACTTATCCACTTTAACAGTTTCCCGCTATACAAATACTTCTTTCACCATTGTACAGAAGCTGAAATTTCGAAAATCCGAGAACTTCAACATTACTCTTTTAATATCTGTAAAAATCTCAGCTGAAGTGAAAAGTATGTTTTTCTGCATTTTAGTCCTGCGGCGTAAAAGCAACCGTTAAACGTTAATGAAAGCTTCCCTATTTCCTTATCCACCGCAGAAGCTATAACTGATATTAAAAAAATTCTGGTAACAGAAATTTATTGATTCCTTACGTTCTATGAAGCTCCATAAAATTACAAAGTAATTTCATCACAGATTTATTAGGGTATGCAGATGTGGTAAATTTTCCTTATATGGTTCCTTTTATGTCTATTATACACGTCAAGACACGTTGGAAAAATTCGTTAACCTTTAACTCGTTCTCCTATAATATCGAGTCAGAAAATTAAAATTTTCTACCCAATTCGACAAATCTAAATGTTATTCATTTATTTTTCATATAAATAAAATATTTCTTGTGTATTATTAACCTTTAATCTTTAGAATAAATGTGGACACAGAATAAGCATCGAATTCTTTCCTTTTTCTACTAAATTATTAACGATAAAGTAGTTCTATCAAGTACAATTGTAAAAGAAATCATAGGAGAAGAGGTTAACGGGTCTTTTCATCCTGAAAAACAAGAAGTAATGGAAAAAAAATAGTTGTGCGCCATTTCTATCGAGGTTCTGTACAAACATTTCGCGGCGTATTTAATACTATTACCCCGAGCAGCGTCCTCTTTTTTCCTTCAATCGGAATAAACTGAAATTTCCAGTACTGTACTACCGAAGACATAAAAAGAACGAATTAGCAACAGAGCTTCAGCTGCGCAATGAACATAACCGTTCTCATAATCGAGTTAGTGAGACTTCTGCAGGCTCCCCTGCCTCTTTTCGCTGCGTGCCAAAGTACCTGTAGAATAAAAATGGATACGGACACCTGCAACAGTCGCACTTGCCAGCGACAGACTGTCGAAAGGTAATGAAGTAAGACTACTTGTCTCGACAAAGTCGTCTAATGAAGAAATTCATTGCAGACTGTGCCCTGGTATCGGCTTGGCAAGGAAACAATGTTGGTTTTCAATAGCGGCAACAGTTCCCATTAACTTTTTATTATTTTTACATCGTTCCTGACTCAATTCATTTCTCTTATTGAATATCGTAAAGTTGCTGATCGTTAAATTTGTCTTGATGCCAACTACAATGTCAACCCATAAGAAACAGGTGCTAATATGGAAAAAATAATGATGATTAAAATACTATTCAAAATTCCAAAATATTTAGGAGATTATTCTTATCATCAATTGAAGATTTCAATCATATATTGTCTTTTTTTGTGTTTTCAATGGCAACGAAGGTAACTTGGATATCTAACAAAGGAATCTTTTCAACCAGCACAGGCTGATTTTAATGAAACTTATGTGAGACATTGTAGTTCTCAAGAAAATATTTGACATGTATTTTTTCTTATCCGGCAACATCCATTTTGAACGGGTGAAAACACCCCTCAAAGTTGAGGGTTGACAGTGTATTTTTTACAATATCGGTAAAACTAAGGGGTGCGGCAGAGAAATTATCTTGTTAAATTGTTCGCCTCAAAATGAACAATTTAGATTTCTTTTCTTTGCTACGTTGAACATATATGTTCAACCCTCAACTTTGAGAGGTGTTTTCATCCGTTCAAAGTAAACGTTGGCCGATAAGGAAAAATACGTGTCAGATATTTTCTTGAGAACTATGTTTCACATAAATTTCTTTAAAATCGGTGTCTGCTAGTTGAAAAGGTTCCCTTGTAAATTAATTGAAACACGCTGTATATTACGAAGATTAAAGAGATAACACAATATAATAAAACAATATTTTATTATATTATTTTTTCATACGAAACGAGTAATACATGTTCATGTTCATTAAATTCGTGTTGAATCTTCGTTTCGAGTTCTACTTGCTCCAAGCATGGAAATAAAATACTGGCTCAAAATAAACCACGCGAAAGGATGGTACGAGCACGAACGGGAGCAGAAAGAATTACGAAAGTTACGGGAAAGTTTACAAAAATCAGTCGGAACGATACGCGGGTATGTACAAGAGAAATCTCCACTTAAAAAACTTTCTGCTGAGGCGGAACGATCCGTTTGAGCGGTCTGTACATCGTGTTAGAAATGTGCTTCGCCCTCGCCATCGTGGCTCCGCCACTTCACTACTCTTAAATACCTACGACCGCGTACACTTCGTTTTTATTCTTCGGGTACTTTGGCACGGAGCAGAAGAAAAAAAGCGCTGAGGTCGAGAGCATCCGCTCTAACTCGGCTATCAGAAAGTCGTCCGGAAAATGGTTACTCCTTTACTCTTGCCAACCGAGGAAATATCATGCCTAGAACCGTGGACTTTTCACCTTCAACGACAATTCTTTGATATCCAAAATATACGAATAAATCGGATTCGGGACAATTGAAATTCGTTCTGAAGTTTTCGTTAAGAAAAAATATTATAGGTATATTATAATTTTATGCGTAGTAACCTTCAATTAGGTAGATTTTTTTGGTACGTTTGAATACTATAAATAAAAACATGAATTAGTAAATGAATAAGTATAGTAATTTGTAATATATACCTGCTACTATATATGTAAAAGTTAGAAAAGACTCTAATCAAATTAATATTTAAACAGATGTAAAAGATAAAGTTTATATACCTAATAATCAGTTTACATTATTGTAATTCGAACAGAAATGTCATAATCACATAAATGACTGGATTACAATATATTGATTACAATATAATATTTGATTTTATTTTCGTATTCACTAACAAATTTCAAAACGTATAATCACCCAATCCAAAATACTACAATCTTATTTTACTTTATACTATTTAAATTAATTACTACATTAATATAACTTGAACTTCGCACGGTTAGTACCATAAAGTAACACACATTACGAATATCCTACGATATTCACCAAAATATATTTAAAATTCAAACTACCCTCGTTAGATTCTTCTCACTACTTTCATCAACCATTGTATGTTTAACGGATTGACGAATGTTTCACGAATATCTAGAAGTAAAAACAACGTAACACAGATACTATAACCGTGGACAAGCGATTTGCCCCGTCACGTTGACGTTCACCGATACTTTTCCTCCCGTCGATCTACAGGGGGCTGTTTGCGAGCAGGCGGTAAGACGACAAGCACGGCCGATCGATGAGTCTCGTTTCGCCATCTGTTCTCTTGAACTACTTCGGAACTCGATTCGCCGTTCCATACTTGCCGCATAACTTACTCAGGCCTGGCCCCGCAAATTGCATTAGGACCGTTTTTACACTCGACCGCCTACGCGCGGGATTTACAGAGGCGAGATTCAAAAGAGGAGGATCCCAACTTGTTAACTTAGCCCGTTCGTATTGTACGCCAATACCCAAGCGGACTATTGTGTACGTATATACAGGGTGTCAAGGAAATAGGCGATCAAACTTTGGTATCGTATTCTGCTACGAATAAGGAAGAAAAAGGGTCAAATAAATATAGGTACGAAAACGTCTTTTCTGATTGTGGGATCTGGAAAAATATTGTAGACATTTCGATTTTGGAAAAGTATTGTAGACGTTTTTGAAACTCGTTCGAAGAAATTGTTAAAATGTCGGAAACTTTGTTAAAGGCACTTCTAAAATGTTTAAGACTTAGTCAAAGAAATGATCGAAAATGAACTTTTTTAATGAGCCTGCAATTAGATTTACAACTGATATAAAAATTTTAATAGTGTTTGAAGGAAATTCTGCAGCATGAAATAGTACAATCGTATGATGTCGCGTTGAGTAAAGCTTTCGAAGAATATTAATTAAGGACAGTTAACTTGTAAAATCAGTATTACATAAATGTATAATCAATACAGATGTTGAAAATATATGCGAACGAAGGTGTTACGATTAACACTTAATGACACCATTAATAATTATAATTCTTGGTTAATCGGAGAATTTCATCAGCTGATACGGTTATTATTCTTGCTGTGATTTTCATATTTATGAGGGTATAATTAATAATCCACCAGCCAAATTGATTTAAACAGTATTCGGCGAGAAACTAGCAGAGAAATTCTTTTTACTTTGCATATAAATGAAATCGACTCGCGTCGCTTCGCTAATTATTCCACATTGATTTATTCGTGTCGTTTAGCCCAGGGTACAACGTTTTGCATCATCGATCACCGGGGCGAGACAGGGCAAATTGAATTTCTTTTTAGGGAGGGGCGGAGTTATTATCCGATTTTCTTGGATTGCACCGATGAAAAAAACATATTTTTCAAGATTTTATTAAGACCACTCCTGGCAGCGAGCACCATCTGGCCTATATTCGAAGGAAAACAATGCCTTCCCGGAGAGATTGTAAGAAAACGAGCTTCCCAACTATCTTTTCGTTTTTACAAAGTCTCGTATTGCACTCATTTCACGGCGCTTTGTTGAAGGAAGAGAAAAACACTGATTAAAAACAACGGGATACACATGAAATTCAATGATTATTCTAGAAATATTGTAGCTAAGCTAACAGATTAAAGTTGATTTTATTAAATTTTTAATAAAATAGAGACAATAAATAATAATTTAAAATAATTCAACGAGTTATTTAGATTGGCACTTATTCCCATATGAATATTGAATATTAATATAAATAAGTAACAAAAAGCGGTTAACGAAAGTTTCATCAAGAAATAAACTAAAACAAGAAATTATAATATATCATAGTGAAAATGAAACATATGAGAATAATGTATAAATTTCACAATGACATTTAACAAATCCATTATTTACAGGCTATTTATATGCTTAACGTTATACATTCATAAACTTTTTTCATTGCTTTTCGACTTAACAAGAATAACTAATTAGATCATGCGAAATTTCATTGTTATTTAAGGCGAGTAAACGGAAACGAATGAAAATTAAGTTTAAAATTCCATTTGAGTAATCAGTTTACGCCGATAATGCTCGACTCCGTGTTGCGCTGCAGTTTATTGGTGTTTGGAAACGTTAAAACGATTAAAAGCTCGTTGAAAAGTTCCTTCGTGTCGGTATTAGCCCGAACAAAATCCGGCCGATGCACTTCTCCCTGATGAAAAATTGCCTTGTTGGTGGTCCGACCGGCTACGCGGAAGAGAAACTATTCGTGCGCGCTATTTTGATTAATTGAAAAAAATGCGGCAGTCGCCGGCAACAGCGAAACAGAAATTCCGAGGCAACGATAAACTAATGGGATGGTGATAATTAGTCCGTGCGTCGTCGCGGGGAGTCGATATATTAGGCGAAGATTAATCGTCCCAGACTGATACGCTGTTGCGGAACCTGTTTGTCCGATATCTTCGTGTATTATACTAATGAGGAAGTCGTCGCTAATCTGTTGGACGACATCCAACACACTTCAGCCGGCTTGCTGTACTGTTACAGCTGTTCGACTCGATAATGAAGAATGATGGCGAATATCCGGTGCTTCTTCTCCTGATACTTTGAAAGTGTACCGGCATTCGTCAGTTAGGGGAAACTCGAGTTGATAAGGGTAAATTGATGCAATGGAATGACACATTCAGCAAGTTAAACTTATTCATTACTTAGACTGTGTACTAATATAAGCCCCATACAGGTCTGTGCCTTGCAAATAAGTTTTAGTTCTTTCTTCCAACACAATCGATTTATAATTTATTGCTTTTTTTTAGAAAATTATAAATGATATTTTTTATATTGACAAGTCCTAGTTCTATGTGTTTAGGGGCTAAACAACTTTCTTGAGTTATGAGTATGTTATATAATGTTATTAAACGAAGAAGGAAGTATACATTTCAAAGAAACTTAGATGAAATTATTTTGCCAAATGTATGTGATAATATGCAGGACAATGAATTTTACAGTGCCATACTTATCATTTGTAATGATTCTATAAATCTTAGAAATCGTTTTCTTAATAACATCATATTTTGAAGTACATATACATTTTGAATCCTTTTTTTAACATTCGATCGTCACTTATACCTTGATACTATATTTTGAGGTGAACTCTACGGAATCATAGGAATAAACTACATTCAGGTCGAGTTTAATAATAGCAGGGTCTTTTTGTGAATCCTCGCTCTTTCGGCAACAATGTACGATATACCATTTTCATCCTTATAAATATAATTTCATGTTAATTCACAAATTAATTGATTTATCTTTAATTTGTAGTTACAAGAAGTTAATTTATATGCATTAGACACGATGTAGGTGAATTAAAAAAATCATTTTGAACGTTAATTATTATTGTAATCACTGATAAAAACATATTAAAGCAGAAATTAGCCAGATTGTTTCAACTGAATTTCATAGAAGGAACGGAAACAATGAACTGTTATAATTAGCGAAAGGATTAAAAATATATAAGAAATTATTAAAAGCACGCCAATATGACGCAGCCTGTAATTATTAAATCGCTCATCTGTTTAACCAAAGTAGAGATGAATCCACTCTGCCTTGCCACTTGAAGTTTGACCTTATTTCCACAAAGATTAAAGTTTCATTTATCGAGTAAAAGCACTAGCTCCTCGCGACCTTGTATGCATCGGCATACGTGCAAGCCAAACTCCGATTTCATCTTTTCCGAGCTCACAAACGAACACTTCATTATTTATTTTAGGCGTTCGTCCCGCACCAACTAATAAGGTTAATTAAACGATAATTCCCTTTCCAACGTACTCTGTTGTATTTTCAATCGAATATTGCAACCGAATCGACATTTTCGTACCAAATAAATATTTTGCATTTAATCTTTTGCAATAAATCCTGAAACTTTACTAAAATCCCTTTCTCCACTTTCATAACTTCATTCTATTATAAATGTTAATCTTCTTATTAAGTTTCACAGTAATCAAGATCATATGACATTACTTAACAATTGTAAACACTAAATATATAATAATTAATTTTTCTTTTACAATAACTACTTGAACTGCCAATCTTTGCGATAATATGAATTTCTGTAAATTGATTAATAGAAACATATATCGAACAAATAATTATTTTCCCTTTTCAAAAACTTTGAACAGTTGAAAATAAATTATATAAACAAAACTAACAGTACCATCGTTACTTTAGGTAAAACATAATATTATTTACCATCATTATTAACCTCTTCCCTTAAAATATCGAGTCAGACTCGTGGCGAAGATTTCAAATAGAATTTAACAAACATAAACGTTATTCAATTCTTGGAATGAAAATTACATATTATTCCTCTGTTATCAATGATTATACCTTAGAGCACACATTGACAAAGAATAATACTGAAATTTTCTCTTATTTTCAATAAATCATTAATAACAAAGTGCCTAGATCGATCACAGTTCACAAAGAAATCATAGGGCAAGGGTTTAACAAATATTTTTACTCACACACGAATCATTAACATGGCTCGCATTTCCCCCTATTGCTATCCACATAGTTTATCAACGTAAAAAAAGTGCAACGCAGGAACACAGTATCTTTTATTTATTTACCGATTACCAGTTTCACTCAAACGAGACACATCGTTTTGCACGACCCCAATAGAGACGAAAAACCGGCGGAATGGTGAAATAAATGTCGGACAGTTACAAAAAAAAAAAACAGAGGAAGAGAAACGGGACAACGCGCTGAATGTTTTAGCGCGGTTTAAATCAGTGGAACGTGTTGGTTTTATTGGAACAAATCCGTGAGTCGTCGCTCGTCAGAAGTAATTAAACTACAATCGTGACTAATGGTGGGCCAGATAACTGGTTCCATGCGGTCCGTACCGAGCCACGCCGTCTGTAACTGCGTTTCGACGACATGTGGGCGGAAGGATTCGTCCCTGTGAAACCACGCCACATTTCTACCCGTTGCTGGTGCACGCTCGTGTGCGCGCAGCCTCGAAGCCGCGTCGTGGGACTGATTCAGTTTGATCGAAACCATAATTCCGCGGGCCGGGCATAAACCGTATGGCACATAGGATATATCGAATGGCGCGTATTGTAACGTGTAATACGGATGCCGGGATAGGAAATAGAACAATCGGGGACGGTGCACGTTACTTCGAGTACCCAAGACCGGCTCTTCTACTTTCCCTCTGGCTAGGGGATTACGCTAAGACTCCATTATCAATGGCATATTTTTCGGAAATTTTCGTTTTTCTTGGCACAGGTTGTGATGTTAGGTAGTTGAAAGAACAATGTTAACATTAGTGATAGATTGAAACCAGAGTTCACTACGTACCAAATATATTACCCAAAGTTCACATCATAAGGTTCGAATATCATTCACCCCTTCGGTACAATAGATGAGAAAGAAACGATGTTACAGTATCATTTCTTCGACATCGAGAAACCGAGATATACCGTCCACTGTAGTAAAAGGATTAATAAAATATGAAATCTTTGTGGTATTCGTGAAGTATTCGGGTTTGACGAGCTAACATCAAACTATAGAATGTACTTGTAAGTACTTCGAGATTAGAATGAGTTGAATGTTTTATACGTAGTAATTAAATGAGGGTCAAAAAAGTACTGTGTATCGGTGACAATGAATGTAAACGAGGAAAATTTTGCGAGGAATATGTCAATATATACAATATTTCTAAGAAAATTCAAGAGGGATGTCAACGTTTGTGAGAAACGACAAGTTTCTTTAATGTATTAATGTTTCAATTTTCAACAATATGGATAACTTAAAAAACATTTTGTTCATGAAGAAAATGGTTGTTTATACGCCAAGCTTTATTAGTTTCGCGTAAGAAGAACAGTTACGTCACCTTTGAACGGTAAAGCAGTACGAAAACAAGCTGTTTATGTCTCGGATAATGTTAATGAAAAACAGAGTGAATAGGAAAGCGGAACGAGACAGATACTGTTATGAAGTTATAAAGTTAAGCTCACACCAACTTTCCACTCGTCGGTGTTGTATTATTCCTTTTGTATTTCAGAGTTATTACGTCTTTATCGCGAGCGTTTTGGAATTACAAACATTCGAACTTCGTACTTTATGAAACAGGCTAGCAGACGTGTTTGTTTAAAACAACTGACAGTTGTGTTTGCCTCGCTTTGGATTTCACTTTAATTCGCGAGTGCTTTGGTTGTAAAATTGTAACGGCGGAGTGTATCTTTTACGAATGAAAAGTTTGTTTCCATGAAATGATAGGTGTAAAAAGGAATGTATATCCTTTCTGCCATAACTTCGAATATAAATATTCTATAGTACATTATAACGCATCTATAATTCAATTTAAATTAAAAAATGAATGAAATAATACATCATAAAACACAGTACATCATAAAAGTTCAAATGAATTCAATTCACTGTGTTCAATAATGAGGCGCGAGATACAAATATTCTAAAATTAGACTTTCTTAATTCGTCGTTCGTTTAATTTGTAAACAGTTTCTTAAATTACATAGCTCTTCCACATGAAAATTGATATCTGCTAGTAGAAATCCAACGTTGCATTCTACAAGAAGCAGCAACTTGAATCAGGTTAATTCAAAATCGATGTACCCAATTTAGAACGATACAAGTTTCAAAGATTTGAATCGGATTAAGATGAGAAACAAAAATGAGAGCTACTAACAATAAGGTATAGTCGATAGATTCTAATGAAATTAACTCTACCTCAATAGAGTTGAATGCGACAAATCGGGAATTAATAGATTTGAATTGGACTGAACTACAATTCAGTTCAGAAACCAAGAAACTACAGATCTGACGGCCAATATAAAATAAGTAAAATGTATGCAATAAATTATATTTTTTGAAGCTTTGCTTTCCAGAAAATCGTGCTTAAATATGTTATATCGGCAGTTATCTAAATGCATAAATAATTTTCTCTTAAATAAGTTCATAAATTTAATATAATTACCCCAAAGTAAAGTATATCATACTTTCTAATAAACAGTCGTTTAAATGAGTAGTTTTTTATCTTGCGTATATCACCTTGCGTGTGTTCACAAGTTGAACTCGTTGCTTTGAGGCTTATGACCTAGGGACGATTCTAGTCAGTGTTTGTTAACTTTGGATCGATTCAACTTCGACATTCAATTTTCGACTAATTCAACTCAATCCTACGATAATCTGATCTGAAACTGTTGATCCGGGATGGATTCAATGAGAATCTTTCAATTCGACCAATTTGTACACTTAATCTTAGGTTGTTCTGATCCACATTCCTTAACTTCGTGCTAAAGAGATCCAGATCGACTAATTTGCGAGTAGTTTGACCCGTTACGGTATGCGTATGCACTCCAATTTCCTGGAGAGAATTGTAATAACCACCTAATTGTCTATTCTAACAAATATAATCTTTATAAACTTTCTGAGCAAATGCATTTATTTAACGCTAAAGCAATTATTATTGAATGTACAGCTATTCTTATCACATTCAATCAAAATAAAAAACAATTTATCAGTTGAAAACAACTTTCAGTCACTAAAATTGTTCACATTTCACTTTCAGTTACAAACATTGGTAGTATTTCACTATTAGTTACAGTAATTATTAACATTTCACTTTGAGTTATAAAAACTGTTAACATTTCATGGAAAATAAATTAGAATAAATACTCATTCATTTATTTTGTCAAAAGTCAACATAAACTCCAAGAAAACGCCATCACAGTTTTTGTTAACTTAAAACAAGAAACATGAAATTCGTCATTTCAACAGGTCGGATTATTCCAGTGTTTGAAAAACACGAATGACGTCTCACACACTTTTCATCCGAACTCATTCAAATTTTTGGAGGATGACACGGTCAGACATGGAGTAATCCCCTCTTAAAATAAATTTCTCGGTGCCCGGTCCCTTTTTTACATCGCATGTCTGCAGGACGTTGCGCGATCCTTTGACACGGCATTCCAATTAAAAGTTCGAGAGTGTTTTACGCCTCCTTTCTGTTGCTCACCCCTTCCTAACCCATAGTTCGCATGTTGAACGGATCCGTAAATGTTCGCGACCACACTCGCGATCGTTTGCTAGAAACATCGCAAGACCTTGATTACCCGACCGGCTAAACATCGCTGTACGCGAGGCAAACAGAAACGTCGGACCAAACTAATAAAAGTTTCTCCCTCGACGAGATTTTCGGGCACTGGTGGATACTTTTGTGTTCGACGACAATGCGGTCAAAGAATGAAAAGTGTGCCCAACTGACTCTCGAATCTCGGTACGACGAGGAAACTAATGATTATAAAATCGGTGTATTTAGTGTTCAACGTTACTTCAGTTCCTTGTCTTTCAACCGTTAGAGAACTGGGAAACCTTTTCGTCAATAGAATTGTTTTATTATTTTTTGAATATACGAATATGTTCGAATAACTTTTTAAATATTATTTTAAGATTTATAAATCTTAAATGAAGTAAGGTAAAGAGTAATAACATACATTTATTAGAGAAAGGGAACAATGAGACTTGTGTATCAAAGCATCGTTTGTACGAATGGGATCACTGTAATCACACGTATATCAGTAAAGATTATACGTTACAAAATACATAAACCACTAGGTGACTTGAAGATACAGTTTCCATGCACTGTTTTATTTTGTTCGTAATTCGAAGTTGTAATTTTGTTAGACAGTAGTTCTCAGTTTGAATAACATAAATAAATACATTTTTTAATGTAACAGAAATTGAAACTATATTATGTAGTTTAATATATTCCAATTATTTTATAGACTTTTAAAAACAAACAAATTAAGTTAAATGTTCATGTAGTAAGTTGAAAATTTAAAGCGTTATGTTAGAAAAATATGTAGCTTCTATAGTTATTTTATAGACTTTGATGTATGTTCTTCGAATGTAGGACATTGTCGTAGTGCGCAGTCAATATATTGAAGTACGTAGCCGCGATGACATTATGGATTACACATTAAACCTGTTTGAGTAAGTGAAAAGGCATGATTGTAGAGTTCTGATTTGTAACTGTCGATCGTCATTGTAATTTCGCATTGATGGTTTTTATTAGTGGTTTCTGCTTTTCTACTAACGCGTTTAATTCTCGTCCGAGACAAAATTTTAACTAGATAATATATAACAAATAATAGCTGATATGAAATAATATCATATATAAATTATAGAATTTTATGCATTTGCAGCATCAAAATTCTACAAAAATGAGCACTTTAAACTTAATTTCATTTTTATTTGTAGTTATTCTTCATCGTTAACTGAATTTAATTTCATCAAATGTACATCTATAAATATTTTTATAAAAATGTATAGTATGATCTTCTACAGTCTAATCAGAAGTGTTCTCTGATAGCTTTTGAAATCGTTGATTAAGTGTAACATCTGAAATCCGATAAAACGATTTTGCAAATTTAGTGTTCAAAATATAATCATATACTCCATGAAAATACTTCAGAAAGTAGAATTTCAAATTCTATTCACTAAACAGGTGCATTGACGTCAATAATTTTGTATGAGTACATTATAATGTACGCTGTTCCGACATATTATTCAAATCGTAGTTATACACAAACGTAGCTTATCTGAAAATTGAATTCCTTACAGAAAAATGTGAATTCATTAAAATAATAAAATGTCAGAACATCCTCAACTTCTGTTCTTAATACAGAATAAATAATTAAATACTTGATATACATATTAAGTTCATTACTATTATTCTTCTCTAAATTTCAATATTTCTTTCTTCACTTCACTAATCATAAAAAAGTAAAAATATTTTTGCCATCAGTAAACTTTACAAATCAAACACTTTTATTCAATCATTATTTCAAATTGTTCTAAATAACAAAATATAGTACTCAAACAAATCATCAAAAAATAGTTTAAATATCAAATAAGATTTCGAAATTATTTTTCTTCAGTTGTGTTATTATAAACTTCGTTACATAGACATTATATACCTACTAAATATAATATCGCCAGAAATGTGCACCTCTAACATTGCATCGTACGAGACAAGTAAAATACGTGCAAGTTTCTGCCTCGACCTGGTATTGTGTTATGTGTCGACTTGAGGATGACTTAGAACTCATAGCATAAGTCTCCGAGACTTAATTTTACAAGCTGCAGGATGGCTTGAGTGCCACTCCTTGAACCTTTTCCCCGGAGTATCTGGCTCGATCTCGCTAATACAGACACGACACAGTTCCAGCAGCCGCTATAAAGATAACAAACGGGGCATAGCGGAAAAATAAGAATCTAGGAGCCTCGATGAGCCCGGAGGACGCGCGACAAACGATCGCGACATTTAAAATGGGCATATCTCCGAGTTTCGGCTGGGATCACGACTCTTTCATACCGCCATGCTGGCACGATGTAACACATATCGTGTAACCAGAGGCTGTTTCAGCAAATGACTCTGTATATTGTCTCCAAATATCTAGAATGCACTTTGTTCTTTTGATAAATGCAGATTTTACGTACGTGTTTATGTTGTTATTACCCAGCATTTTCGTTTTGTACGTGATAAGTGTATGGCAGAAATGGAACGAAGAAAAGTTTTCCCTTTGTTTGTGATAAGTTTGAAAATCTAAAAATCTAGAATGCAGTTTGTTCTTTGGATAAATGTTTTTAGATTATATGAAAATATGTGTTAATACAAACGTAATCACGCATGATACGATGATCTTCAAGTGTTTTAAACTCTATAAAATTCTATAGAGTTACAGGAGATGGGATCAATCAAGTTTAATGGAAATCAAAAATATGTCAGCTGAAGACTAATTTCTTAGACCGCATAAAACGTTGGTTTCTCTTCTATATTACGAAGTGCCCTTCGTGCTCGCATTATTTTTATTACATTATTTCAGGCAAAATGAAGGTATTTCGAGCTAGGAGTGCTCAGAAAAGTCAAAAGACACTAAAAGTGGCTTCTGTGATGCAGTGGCCCGTAATGGAGTAGGCTCCAGTTTTAATGCTGGAACCCGGACATTCATCTTTTCTGCGAATGTCGTAATAAAAACCGTACTCGTATGCAGATTTGTTATTAAACATGAAGTTGTGCCTGTGCTGGGAATTTAGTAATAAAGTTCAACAAAATACGAGTTTCAAAGAATATATTCAACCACACTTGGAGGTATACGAACTTTTTAAAGAAAAAATTTCTACGCCGCAGATGGGCAAACAATTAATTTTTTAATACCGAGAATTCAACAGAAGTTTATTTCCTACGTAAAATGCCTTACTTAAAATAATGATCAAATTTTTGTTTTGTATTTTGACGTTCTCAATAATGCATATTCAACCAAAATTATTGCATAACTATTGTGATAATTATTTAATTACACTTTACGAATCAACGGCACGTCATTTAGATACTGTGTACATAATAGTTGAAAGAATTTGTTTTTTACAACTTATTTTTTAAACTACTTGTGTGACTATTAAACTACGTATCTCTATGAAAATTATTACTTTCTCGTAGATTATTTTATAAAAGTTAAAATAAGGGATAAATTCTTTTCTCTCACGAGGATATATAAAATATATAAATATTTCTTATTTTATATTCACCAATATAAATATTTCTTATTTTAAATATCATAGTTCAGATATTAAATGCTACAAACATCTACATAAATGATATTCCAACTCTAGCGACCACCTATTCTCTGAAATGTTCAATTTTCATTTCAAAGAAACCAATATCAGGACCCGACAAAGTGGCAAGAATCATGTACCCAAATGCAATTGAAATTTTCTAATATTCCTGTCAAAAAGAATTACTTCCTGTTTGGAGATATTTTTCTTCGCGAAACGAGCACCAGTACAACACCTTCTCCCCAATACCTCACGCCGCCATGATCGATCACAAGAGTTTCCAACATAGTGAACTGCGTGCAAGTCGACGAAGTTCGAGATTATTGTGAAGTACTCTATCACTGCCGGTGATCCGATCAATACCTTTCAAAAGATACTTCGTCTTTTTTCGTATTCGTTTAGTCGTGCGAAAACTGTTTGACGGGTACGGGCGCTGCGCAATCGCCGATTGGAAGATTCAATCAACTGCGTTTCGCGGTACGTTTCGGTGACCATTACATTGTGAAGTGATGTCGCCAGTTAATAGTTTGCCAGTAGTTTTTCACTAGGACTATTATGATACTTTATATTTTACAAGAAATTAGAGTTATATTAGAACGCTTATATAATAGCTTGATAGTATAACATTAATCAAATATTTTCAAATAATTAATCAAATATAAAAACAAGATATTTATTGCTCATTTTCTTCTTCTAATATTTTCTACTACTCTGTTTATATCGTTTTCAAACTGCAAAGTCATTTCAAAATCACCTGAACATTTAGAAAATACTGTTAAAAACCTGAAAAGTAATTTTAGACAATATAATATTTTACATCCTAATTCATTAGTTTCCCTTATTTCTTATATTCGATCTCAATAAATACAGTTTATTTTTGTTATACACGTCCGTACAACAAAATTATATATTCATCTACTTTGTTCGAATGAACTGTTAATACGTTAACGATAATTATTAAAACAAATATCAAAATTCATAAAACACTCAACACTTTAAGAAATGTCACTGTCCTCTTCTTCAAACTCCATTTATATTTCATAACCCCCAGACTTCATACAGAATGCAGAACCGGTAATAAATGACAGTCGAACACCCACGAGCCATAAGACAAGACCATAGGATTCGCGACCAAACCAATATCAATGAAAGTTTCTTGGGACGTGAAACGGAATGACAGCTGGATCCTTCGATCATTGTAAATTCACCCTGAGTAACGGGCAAAGTCCGAGCTGATGAATAAGAAAGCATCCTCGAATCTCCGAACGACATTCTGTCGAGCCGATCCGGCAAATCCGGCTCGCCTATATTTACAACGCTGCTTTTGTTAGACAGATTCGGTGTTTTCGAAGTTCTTCAAACTCTCACGCGCGCATGTGTGTGTGTGTAATGATGCATTTAGACCAAACGAACGAATGCACGTTGGCTGCCCACACCGATGACATTCATGTCCAAAGGAGCATTCGTTGAACATAGTAGATATTCAGGTCATTGAAATAAACGGGAAGATACCATTTTACATAAAAAAATATTTATATAAAGTATATTAATTCTTCGTACTCGAAAGTTATTTCGGTATAAATATTCGTAGCTTTTCGATAAAATATCAGTGACATTTTTTACAATTAAAAGAAAGGAAAAGTGTACATGAATTAAAAACTGAAGTATTTTATTTCAGTGTTTCGTGTATTGAGCCTTCGAGAATTAATGTCATCATATTGGCGACATTGATTTTTGGTATCTATAACTGAAAGTTACAAGATGTAGCTTAATTATTTAAGTTATGAAATATCAAAGTATGATTTTCTTGTTTTCTAATATTTAAGAATCTGCCTGTGAAGGGACAACACGTTAAATCAGAATCAGTACTCAATATCAAATTTTATAATTTTTAGCAAATCAAATAGTGATTAAAAGTTACTTCATGAGTACAAAGGGTTAATACACAAATTTGCAGTAACATAAATTACATAAATGAACAAGTAGCAAAAGATCACCCTCAATCTAGCAATACTATATGCATTTCAGTTCTGAAATTATACTTTCTCATATTCGTTCACGTTTGCAACGAATATGTCCTCAATTGTCGTTTCCATTAATCAAGCACGAATTTGTTGGACTGGAGAGCATTCGTCTATTTAGACTAAACACACCGTAAGGCAGACATCAACTACGAAGAAAATGTTTAACACGTTCGGCATAGATAGGAACTGTAGTTCCCAAGAGCGAACCCCGCGGTCAATTTGGTAACTACCGTATTTCCTTGTAACCTACAGTCTCGCCTTAAGATACCGAACAAATGTTTGTTGGCCCCTTATTCTGACAAAATTCAACGAATATTCAACAAATGCTAACTTGAGTTTTGAAACAAGTACTGAAAATACAATTCGTCCACGCACCATTTAAACTCATTGAGACCAAGATCACGTTGTCTTATTCTTTAGCCTAAAAAATCTATTGTACACATACATATTTACTGATATCAATATTTATTATAGTTTAAAAGAAACTAGTCTAAACAGTTCTTAAACATAAATATTCAAATATAATAAGCCTCATAGATTAAGACAAGAAATAATTAATGAAATCCGATAATATATTAGAAACAATCACTTCGTATGAAGATTGTCGCTGTGGGGTCAACTATATAATCAGACTTCCACGTTCACTGTAAACATATATTGGTTACCGTTCACGCCAAACAAGCACAGATATGTTAAAAACAGGAGCAAATTGAATATTCTTTTAGTTGGTATAAAAGCACGGCATTGAATTACAACAGTATCACCTGTAGAACTACTGTCCATCCACGACTTGATGGCTAGACAGAGAAGGCGGATCTAATTGGTGAATTTTTACCTCATCTTTTATTTTAATTTACCCTTTGTCAATACCGTTACTCGTAACTAATCAAAATTACATACAAAACACACAGCCACAGGTCTCTTTACCCCTGTGCCGTCCAGGTAGCTACTAAATACTGTACCGTACAGTTAGAAGGTGACTTCATGTCTAGCAGAACTACACAGGGGCAGAAGGTGTCTTTCTTGTTTAAAGTTCTATAGTTTAGATTGATTAGATATAACCATATTATCAAATAGTAAATTAATGATTGAAAATATCAGAAATCAGGAAAATAAACCAACAGAAGGTGAGAAAAAATGGAACCTGATCAGTCTGACAAATTCCTTAACCTAGCCATCAAGTGATCTCCTAGCAGTGCAGTTAGAAACAAGAAATTGGAATTCGTACATTTTGGAAATAGTTCCCATCTGTCCCGAATGTGTTGGTAGAGTAATTATTTGAATAGTTTACCTGAGATCGTTGCCTCTGCCCCTTCGGATCCCGCGCGACGAATGTCGGGGCGGCGGACTGCACCTACAGTCACAGTGCATCACACACAGAGCGACGCTGGTCGCGAGAGTCACTACGAACGGTGCCGCGAAGAAGTGTATGATGGTGGTAACCTGCGCCTCGCGGTCATAGTTCGCCATCACTATGCTGCCGTTCACACGGCTATAATGGCAGGGGAACTTCGCACCCTCGTAGCCCAATTCCCGGGTGAAATTGTCGCAGTCAACGATCGGCGGATACCCGCACCCTTTGATGTTCACCAGGAGGGCCGCCTCGACGTCACCCGGCGTCGGCACTGTTGAGATATGTTCTCGGTTTAGTAAGGTATTGACACAATTTGAAGGGGGTTTTCTTTTCTTTCTTTTTTGTTTCTTTTTTAAGGTATAATGAGTGAAAATTAATGAATTGTATCGATTAACCCATTTGCATCATCATTGGTCTTACGTCACGTTTAGACCTCATTTGGATGAATTCAACATGAATGTATTACTGTTATTTTTATACTGTGATTGTTGTCGTACTGTAATCATTATTATTTAATTAAATGGTGTCAATAAGAAATTTTTCTGTTAGATTCCAAGTGCCTATTGTGATTAATTTTTGGAATGATATGTGTAAGATGCCATGAAGGTGCATCACTTTTTGAAGTTTAATATTATTACTATAAATAGTATATTTCATCTGCAGTAATAAAACTACATGTATCGTAATGAATTCTACTTTTTTTATGTAAATACAACCTTTGATTCTCCATAACAGAAGCACTTACTGATCATATGAAAATGAAACTAGAAACATTGGCATTTTTGAGATAGTGCAATTTCAAAGTGATTTCTAAATAATTTTCAAAGTTCTTGCATTTTAGATGTAATACAAACAAATTTCATCATCAGAGTATACTTTTCATGTAATCATGCAAATGGATTAAATTAACCCACAAAGCTTTTTATTTGTCTTCTGATACAATTTACTGTTGTTTATTATAAAACCTAACAATTCGTTATTGAAACAAAGACAAGTGATTAAATGAGGTAATATACTTTCATAAAGAACATTTATATAATTAACGATTTTTCTAATCTGTAATGTACTCTACAATGTAGGAATACATTGTGATATTAAATATACAACTAAAGAAATATTAAATATACTGTCGTTCCATACAACGGAGTAAGAAACTAATAACGTAGAAAAACTATAAAACTGTGCAAACTTAAAAGTAATTCCACTTTTCATATTAAATTTTCACAAGACGAACTTTCTTATGTGCAACACTTCTTAAACTTTTATAACCTCGTTAAAGATAAATTGGTGAAATAGAAAACCTCTTCTCATGAGTTATGACGCATATATTATGTATTTTAAAGATTCGAAATAAAGTTGATTTTACGTCTAAAATATTTATTGAATTCTTATTATCTCTGATTAACCTATGAACACGTGATACCGTATAAAATCTTTCAGTTTTGCTATGAAACGGAAGAGAGGGTCCAACACCACTCATAATTATTCGAACGACAGAGATTTCGCTTTACCCCGCTTTTGAGAGGCAATTATAAATGTCCCATGGAATTGCTGGTATAATTGTCTCTTTACCAGAGCAATTAGCACTTTGCACTGTACAGCGATTGTTAATTGCACGCACTCTGAGTATCAGTTGTCAAATTTTATTTCTATTAAATTTTTATCAAACACATTAGATAATGTGATAAGAACTGTGTTTTCCACCAAGAAAGGAAACGTCAAAACAATTAAAGACACATTGAATTAAATACGAGTAGGAAAATTAATATAATTAATTCGACGAATGCCAAAAATCATTTAAACCACTCATCAAAGTAGAAGGTGAACGTTTTCTTGAACATCATTTATTAATAATTAATAAATAAATTTTAAGTAAATTCTTATATACTTGTAGTCTATAATATTGTAACACAAAATGATATTGTTTTTTAAATATAACAGTTATTAATCAACTTTTGTTATAAACAATGTTCTTATATATGAAGGTACCATAATATCCTTTGTCACCCTAATTCAATAGCAACTTCACAATTTTATATACTTGAACGTTTGAATCAGTAAAAATAGAAATTATAACTTTAGGCACTCCTGTTGGAAAACACCTTTGTTGTATATGCACTAAACTTAATAAATTTACCTCACTGTATAATTAACAAGATTATTTACCCAACACAGAGAACCATCCAAATTGACATCTTATGTTAACTTCACTTCAACAATATACAATTAATTTTCAAATATAGGTAAACATCTTAAACAGTTCATAATCAAAGAACTAATGTTAGAAAAAAGTTGTTCACGCAATAAATTTATTGCTGTGCATCGAAGTAAACAAAAGTCCCAGAAAACACAATCGTGAAGGTAGCCATAACAGCTACATCTACCCCAAAATCTTTCGAACGTTTAACCCCCATAAACCGTTTAATTCAATCAAATCCAAAATGTTTACTTAACAACCAACATTTCTTCGTTCTACACAGACTTGTAAATAAATTGTCAATAATCACTTTTTACGACTTTCGATATAATTGTTAATCATTACATTCAGACTCAGTTCCTTCAAACTCCCACATATCCTCACAGAAACATCATTAACGCATCCATGAACGCGAGACACGTTGGTCAAAGACGTCCGAATAGTTCCGAGTCAGCTACAGTACGCACGAGGTGATCCTTACCGGGAGTGGTGGAGGTGTGCACGACGCCGGCAGAGCTCGAGGAGTTCCCTTTACCGCCAGTGTCGTTCTTCATGCTGGCGTTGCTCCATGGCGTATACGTGACGTAGATATGCGTACACCTGTAGACATCGCTGGTGCATCCCTCGCGGCACGAGCTCCATGTGCAGTTGAACAGGCCGTAGAGCTCCTCGCGCCTGGACGTGGTGCAGATGACCGGCTCGGGCGAGAAATCGGCTGCCAGTGTGCTGATCGCCGGATCGACGTACAGTGGCACCAGGAAGAGCAACGCCGCACCGCCGGACGTCGCGACGAAGGCCAACGCCGAGGTAGCATAAAAGTTGAACCGCTGACGGCAGGTACGCCGTGGCGGTCGGCGCCGCGAAGCGCCGAACCCGAACTCCAACAGCTTGCGACGACGTAGCTCGCGCTTCTGGAAGTCGTGCTTCTCGTTCAGCTGGTGCTGCTGATGCCTATGCTGTCCGTGATGATCGCTCTGACACTGGACGCAGCTCGCCTCCAGCAAGAGCTCGGAGCTGCTCCCGCGCATCACCCGACCGCTCTCAGATAGGTGCCAACCGGATCTTCTTCAGGCTTTCGTGGCGAACGATCGAGGGTGCTCGAGGATCCTTATCTTCACTAGGACTCATCGAGTGCCGGCGGGGCTGCTTTGTCCGCTGATTTCGGGTCAGAGGCTGGATTGATACCGAGGCCGGGCGTCCTGGTTCGTCAGGCTGCACAAGACGGAGATTGCTTTCTGGACCGCTTGATTCACTCGTTCCTTGATAGGTCTCATTTAGTAAACACCTTTCTCGTATGCTAAATATTTCAATCTTACAGCTTGGCTCCTTTAGGCTATTATCTAAAATAACAAGGAATCTCTTTTGGTTCGATCCCTTTTCGACGTTTATTGACTGAATCCTCACTCCGTTGTCTTCTTTTCGTGAATAAACCCGTTAGGCTCGTTCTACAGTTTCGTTGATAACGTTAGTCCGAACGTTGGCAGCAAGCTGTCGTAGCGAACTGGAAGAAACGGCGAACGTTATCGTCGCCTCGGTGCATACGACCGTGTCATCGGAGTCTCGTGGAAAGCCTGCGAATCGTTTACGGAGGCACCGTGATCGGCATGCCACATTGCGTTAATACCGGTGCGTTCCCGTTTCCTCTGGTGTCCTTGACACGGCATCGCGCGGATCAGCAGATCCCGTTATCGCGTCATCTGAACCGTCTCGAAGAGGTCCCTCTCTTCCCGGGTGAGACTTACTATGTTCTTCTCCCGCAGATAAATAGGTCGGCTAGGCCTCGCGAAAGTTATCCCCGCGAAACAGCCGAAATGTTGGTTCTGTGTCCGGCCCGAGACGAACTCCTTGCAACTCGATTCACTTGCACTTTAGATTGTCCCCGTTTTCTCGGTATGCATAATGACCTTGCACGTTTAAAGTTCTTTTAGGCCATCGATGCCGAGCCGATCGATCACGACCTTTCGGCTGTAGTCATGATGTCGGGCCTAGAGCATCTCGGCGATGTTCCGAGTCAGCCCCCTCTGATCCGCACGGAAAAGTTTCAAGGACGTTATCTTCGCGCTAAGCACACCATCGAACGCTTTAACCGATTACTATCACTGGAACTTGGACTCACGATATCGGCGACGTGCCGCGAATCCCTTAACAATCGAACTTTACGCTAGGCCGTTTAGTGAAATTCATCGCTTTCGAACACCTTGCTAGATCAATGATTTTAAGAAGATCTCTGTTGAAACACTGGTTTGTTTCAACTTGAATTACAACGACGATATCACGCGCACACCAACCGACTCGAAAATGCCTACCAGGCGTTCCCCTTTGTACACCCGCTTTATCTTCGGTTTCGTTCAACAAATCAACCCAGCGTGCGTAATCATCGACGAAGAATCTCCCTGGCTAACGAGGTCGATGATCGATCGACAGCCGTTGCCATTAGCGCTTCTAATCAACAGGAGGCGCGTCCTGAACGCAAACGAAGGATAATACCGCTCGTGTCACGCGTCAAAAATCGATCGAAGCTTCTTCCTTCCCTCCGCGAAAGGATACTCCTTGTCCTCGCCTCTCGATACTGTTTCTATAACCCTGGAAATCCGATCGGCAATCGCGCGATCCAAAACCAACGCCAGATTCCCTCCTGGAACTCTTTAGAACCTTGCTTTCAGTATCTCCAGATAAATCCGAGGTAGATTAACGCGAACGCACAACGACGACTCTCTCCTTTCTTCCGAGAACTACGAACAACACGTCTCGCTGGCTTCGGTTACGATCCCATCCGCAAGTGGTTACCCTGTTGCTACCCGCTCGGAAATTTCCTCGATTTGTTTACCACAAAAACCATCCGGGGATCGATGAATCCTCGATCCGCTTGCTACCCCCTCAAGCTTCCTATCACTCCGCTGAATCCTCAATCAGCGAACGTTTCTCAACGACGACACGAAACCCGTTTGTAGCGAACTTTTCCTACGCGTTACACCTGACACCTCCACCTGCCTCTAATCGAAGACCAATAAACCCCCCGTGAAGCGACCGTCCGCGCCACCGCGATTCCGCCACGGGGTCCCCGGCACAGAGTGCAGGAGAGCTAGGAGTAAGATCCGTGTCTCGGCTCTTGTTACATCGGTTACCCACACCTGCGACTCTCGCGCGTTCCCGGTAGCATCCGCCTCGCGGATCGCGAGTTAAAGCGTGACTATCCGTCGAGCCTCAGCCTGGAGTCCTCGACGGGACAGGCTTTCGGTCCGAAGCGACAGGGCGGGGTTCCAGGCGCGCATGAGCGCGCGCTCACCCCCTCACCCCCTTGACCGCCAGCCGCCCCCACGTTGCATTCTCCTTGTTTACGCTCCTGCCCGCTTTGCTCCCGTTTTCCCTCCCCCCTTTCCATCTCCTCGCGCGCTCCAACCCCAGCGCATCCTTCTCCGACCATTATCATCCTTTAATTGCGACCCATAATTAAGCCAATTTTTAGGTTTCTCCTTTTTTTTACTCCTTTTTCGAGTGTCGTCTCTTTTTCGATTGGCGTTTCCCGTGACTTCACTTCAGGAAACACGATCGCAGCAAATCACACGCGCCACGAGATTCTTTTGCTTCCCGTTTCTGACGAACCTAGCCTTTTATTTAACGCGTCGACTGTTCCGATAAGGCACGGATAATATTGTTTTTCTTTTTTTTTGTACAGATTTCAACGTGTTTATTCTCTCTCTTTTCTTGGTTTTCGTTAGGCTTTTGGGTGAGAGAGGAGAATAATTGCTGGGAATGTGAGTACTGAATTTTCAATTTCTGTTTCGCTGAATAAATTAATTTGAGTTTTATATGATTTTTATGGGTACTTAGTTAGGAATTTTTTGTGTATCTTTTGTAGTAGATATTGGAATTATATTTTATAATAAGGTGTCATTCTCTTTAATACGTTGACAGGTATGTTAAACACATGATTCGGTTAAAATTTTATCAATTTCAGTCTGATGGTATATGTATACAAATAGATCAGAATTGTTCTCTTTGATGAGAGTTTTTTAAGGAACTTTATATTAATTTAAAACGTTCTAAGAGATTTTAATCTGCTGCATTTTTAATAGGATAAAATACTCCGTAAATATTTTTAACTTATTATTTGTATAAAGACTGGAAATAATATTGTGCAGATGAATTTTTTCATAAGAAATTGCTGACCATCGTAAGCACCTCTTGGGGACTTTAATACTACATTTCTAAAAACTACATTTTTCAACATACCTTAGCAGAATTCAATTCCATATAATCGTATACGTTTTGCGTAACTATATAAATATGTGTTACCTATACAGCTTCAAGTAAACCAAATCATGCTTTCGCAGAAAAGGCTGCCAAGTACGTAATAAAGGTTCAAAACTTCTTATTTCGTGTGAAAAAATTAAATCACAATATTTTTTAAATCCTATTTGTAATACTATAACAATATAATTCTAATTAAGTTATCCCCATACTTTTTAATACATCGAATAAATCAAAAACAATTTTGAAGCTAGAAACATATCTTTTAAATTATTATGTTTTATTATAAATCTGAACTTTTATACAAATTAATAATCTTTTAAATTTCAGAATCAATAATCTTAAATTTCTTAATAAATTTATTATCAAAGAAACATGTTTTATTTTCATCTTTTAACATGGCACAGACATTAAAAACGCCATTAACCAGTTGTCTAATAGTTTCGTTCCTGCTTAGGTAGAAAAGCTTATCATTAATGATTCCTAGCAGTATCTATTCTGACAGCGAATTCTATTTCATCTATTTTTTCGCGATACTGTATCATACTAATTACTGTATAATAATAAGAAAAATTTTTATTATCATATTTCAAAATATTCGTAAGGATAGTCTGAGGACTTTGTCTTCGTTACGCGAGACTGATGGAGGATCAACTTTTTAAGTATGACCATTATATCGCCCCAGTGATTCTTTCGTTTTTTGTAACGCAGGAAACAGATGGGAACCCATTATAAATCGACTTCGCCCGGGAATTGGATTTAAGTTTTTCTCCCCGTCGTTTTTTGGACACGGAGAACTTGAAAGTCGAGAGGGAAATCGGATTAAAGGATTCCACTGTAGCTGTTGCATTCTTTAATTCAATGATCGCTGGCAAGAATTCAGAGGAATTGTGTTACAAAGTTTCCTCGCTGAAAGCAATACCGATTATACGATGTTTTATAGTATATAAAAGACAAATTTATACTAGACTGAAATTAAAATGATAAAATCTCTTGAAATATGTATATCTAAAGTTGATGTGATTAATTTGTATATTCTACACAAATCGAGAAAAGTATATCTATAAACTATTTGCATTTATTTAATATAGTCCCCTTGTCGTTATATTATGAACATTAGTAATATTTTGTATTCGAAAGCTTAATGCTAGAATTACTGGATAATTAAAATAGCTGATACGTTACTTTTATAAAACTAAAAAATGTATATATTATCTTATCTTTAAAAGTTTGTGCATCATTTTCATTGCTCTATATAGATAAAAACATTAATACTGACAATAATTTCCAATATAAACGCTTTCATGACTTCAATACTAACAAAATGAGAATGAAAATTGCTTTATATGTTGAATACTTATAAACGTGAAATAATATTTCTCTCAAAATGATTCGATCTGAATAAAGTTCGCATTAATTAAATTCAATTTAAAATTTACTCATGTGCCCGGCATGACATAAAACAACAGCTTACAAGCATAAAAAACAAGGACACTTGTTTGACGAAAATAGTATTCCATAATTTCCATGCGTGAGTCAATCAAATAGTGTGAATCTTGTCATTTCCTCTCTGCCAGGCAGAAACAATCGTTGTCGTTTTAACGCGAGACAATGCGAATCCGCGTACGACGCTCGCGTATAGAGGAAGCCGTGACCACGGCGCAACAAAAGCAACAGTTTGCTCGTAAATCTCGGGTCCATTAGGTTCGCGAAACGCGACCGAAGGGGAGGAACGCGAGCCGGTCGCGTACCGTGTGTCCCAGCATAAAATATTAATTACGCACCACGGTAGCGAATCTCGAGGAGATCAGAAAGTGTGTAGGCTTGGTTCGCAGCAGGGGTCAAAGGTACGGTTAGATCAGGATCAGATACCGAGGGTTTTACCATCCACACAACGTCCGAAAACAATTACAGCAAAACACCTATTATCCGAGTTAAATAGAAAGCAAATCTGTCCGAATAAACGTTTTTTCGGATAATTGGTTTCAAAGGGGCAAAATGAACATGTCGTAAGTCAATTAACAATTAAACAATTTTTAGATGTGCTTTCATATTTTTCGTGCGCGTTTAAACCTTTGACCTACAATATCGTGTCAGGATTGTGACGCAAACTTTAAATTGAATTTGAGAATCGTAAATGTTATTTATTGCTTTTAAATGTAAATTAAATGTTACTTTTTTATTATTAATCGTTAACCTTTGGAGTAAACTTAGATGTAGCATAAGCATAAAAATTGTTTCTTTTCCTAATAAATTATTAACGATGAAGTAGTTATATCAATCATAATTACGAAATAAGTCATAAGGCATGGGATTACTAATATTTATAAATACAAATGAAGTCTAATCGTACAGTGGAGGAGATTAGGGTGCAACGGAACGGACAGATGGAACGGAACACCAATCCTTTTCGTAGATAAGTATATGCTTAGCCCTCGATTTACACGGCATTCGAATTACACGATTTCAATTTACACGGCATTTTCAGGGAATTAATCAACCGTGTAAATCGAGGGTTAGGTGTAGTTTATGATCAGCTGCAAATCTACCTACCCAGGTATACCTAATTCTTCCCTACCAGACTACCACTCGATGGCTTAAGGCCCCCATACACGCTGAAACATGCGGCGATGTAGACATCGCTGCAAATGATAGATTTGAGGCTTCTTCACTTTTTGTTTGAATGTAATATGTATCATAAAACTTTGGAAAGCTAAAACCCATCACTTATAGCGATGCATGCATTGCCAGAGATTTCAACGTGTATGGAAGCCTTAAGGAATACGGGTTTAATTGGTCAGTTATCATCTTGCCTCTCCTTATTTTCGATATTAATTTTGCTATTGTCAATACAGTTACAAATCAAACAAAACTACAAACAACACATCTTGCTCCTGTGTCTTCCCAACAGCCATTAACTGTTAGACAGACAACGCCTTAAGTTAGGAGATAATTCGATGTCTGGCAGGATAACAGAAGGCAAAGGAAGGCTTATGTGTTCTGTTTATAATTTCAATTAGTCACATCTAACAATGGGCGTTATAATCCTTGAATTACACTATTATCAGCGTAGTTAGGTTATTAAATATTTTCATTCGTCATTGGTTAACTTGTATATTATGATTGTTTTCAAGTAATTCAGAAGCGTCGGTCATCAGTGACTAACATGGTACTTAACGTGTTAACAGATAGCAACTTAATATCGTAAATAAGACAAAAATTGATCAGACCCACATTCCTCAGCCTAGCTATCAAATGATCTCCCAACAGTACAGGTGGGTCTGCTTCTTCGCGACGCGAACGCCATCAACTGAGGTAATCGCTCTAGCTCCCGTTTCATCGACGCTTGTCGTAGTCACGGGCACACGTCCTACTTTCCCTTCTCCCGGAAAATAGCTGTTGTTGTCGACGAAACCGTCGAAGGTAACGGATTCAACCAGTTATGCCCCGTATTCGCTCGCATTTCAAATCGCCCCGATGTTTGCATGATATCCAGCGTGTCCTTGTGCCTGCTCGAGGTACAGTGTCGAGACGTGAAGCTTTCAACCAGACGAATTATGTTTACCCGAACTGTTGGGGGCGAGTCGCGGCTTTCTACCGTCGACGATACCCATGCGGTGATTAATTTTGATGAAAATTTCGCGGGCGAACGTTGAATCGCAGAATTTCACGTTTCGTCGTGCCATAACAGGATATTAATAAAGTGACCCGTTTCGAACGCGAGGATTATACTTCGAAATTTTATAATAGGCAAGTTGTTTCGACCAGTATCGAATTAACTGTATTTTAACAGTATTTATTAATGTGATATTTTAAAACTATATAGGTACAAACACCACGTATGGTCAATTTATTATACCATTAATAATTAACATTATATACTCTATTATATCATTAATGACATATTCTACTTTTTAATCGATTTGCGGCAGGTCATAAAACCTCCTCCATGAAACTACTTTCTCTCTAACAGGAATGAAAGTTATTTCAAACTCAGCCTAATAATAGGTCGCGGATTATACGAGATCTATTAATCTGTCCTAAAACTTTAAGCTTTCAGAAGACTGAATAATCGATAATAATCTTCGAAACTCTTAAAACTTGCATCTTATTAATATAACGGCTTTGTGTAAGCTGAGGCCAATCTCGCGTGGCTATTATAAAAGCCGAAACCTGGAAGCTGATGAATGTGACCCTAACAACAATCTTTTCTGTATCAAAATGTTTGCGGTCTGCAATATTCGGTGCATTCTTTTCTCTCCACACATTTGAGTCCGCCTTCAATCCTTTAGCATTCAATTGAGTTTCAACAAACTGCCGTGGAAAGCTATACAAAGGCTCTTTCATGCCCACACAAAAAAAACGTAGCATTTCAAAAATATTAATCTGAAAACTCTTTGAAAGCTTGCTTTACATCCTGCGCATAAATGCAGCTACTGAGCTTGAAACCTGGCCGGGCTCGAAGAGACGACAGGACAATGTAGCACTTTGTCAAGATTCAAGTGCTCCATCCTCTTAAAGTATCATTTAACCAATACGCTGAGTTTCTTTGTCTAGAACGTTCCATTGGCTCTGAAAAGCTTTATCAAGCTTTAGAGTGATGCAGAATGCAACCGTGTGTAATTTGCCTACGAAATATGACGGCAATTTACGGTCAACTTATAGTTAACTCAAGCGTCGATGTAATGATTAGAAGGAAATTAAAAATTGTTTCTAGAATCGGGACAATAAAATTAATTTCGTTGGAACGTGGAATGATGCCTTTTAATTTTTAATTTACTCTATGAACCACTACTATTTCACTGATACCATTTATCCCATTACTTATGGAAATAATAGATAGCATTATATACTCTTATGAGGGAGTCGTTAAATGTAAAAGCAATGTCAAATATTCTGTAATTAACTTAAAAGTCATTATGTATTTCAAGTAATTTTGATATAACCTATGTAAATTGTATTAATTTATGTGTATAATAACTACGCAAATAAATTATATAATATAATAAGTGTATATAGTTATCAAGCTTTAAGCGTATTAAAATTAACTTTGTACCATAATTACGGTTTCATATTAATTATCTGTACGAAATATATGATTCTTATCGCATTGGAAGAATAGGGATGTTAATGTTCTACTAGACTTAATGAGTTGCGAAACATTAACACTGAACGTACCGACACTTTGTATATATTATATCTATATTTATTTCTATCGTAATCATTCAAATTTAAGGTTATAAAATAAAGGTAAAGCAATTAGATAATAAATTATTTTAATGGAAACAGAAGGAAAAACAAACATTGAAAAACTGATTAACTGGATAATATAGAAATTGATATAAAGTTAAATGAATGAAGAAAAACGTAGAATTTTAAATCAAATTTTGAAACCGGTCATCTGGTCAATCGCGGTGTTAAGAATATTAAGATGCTTGCAATTCGTTGAGATGTTTTTTGAAAGTCGCGTCGTGAAACACTACTATTTTGTCGATTATCTCTACTGACCCCGTTGCGTCTACAAATGGCACTGTCCTTTCCACGCCAATCGGAAATACAGCGGTTCAGAAAACTGTTCCAGGTGGCACGTGTGCCACGGCGAACTCGCATAACTCCCCCGAGATTTTATCCAACTTAACGAGCGCATCTACCAGAAAATCAACTGCGGCAATGGCGATCGTCCTAGATCACCGGTCACGACCTTAATTCGCCACTTAAGCCGCGATGTGAACGCACGATAAGAAGACGGCCACCTGAGAGTATATTAACGCGCCCCCGTGCCTTCCTTCGAGATTACAATCGAACCTGTATTGTGTCCACACCCGCCGCTTTGTTTTAAGGGGGGCGAAAGTTTTCGTTGACGAGGCCGTCGCCGATCATTATTACCTTCTTATCGTTACGGTTGTACTCCTTTTGTTTTCAAACCAGAGACGAAGAAAAATGATATAAGAATATGTGAAACAGTTCAAACAACATCATGTCGATTTTGTTTCATTTTGAAATATTTTAACTATATTTTATTCTTGAAAGTTTCATCGAATTTCGATGATTCGTGAAATTTATTGAAATGTTAGTTTGAAATCGATTTTGGTATATAGTATAGGGTATAATTAATTAATTGTCAGATACTTTCCACTTTTTCAAAATTTAAAAAGTATATATATATATATAAATGACTTATGATTAATGATGTTTTATCGTATTAACGAACGCTCTTATAATCGTAATTAATAATCAAATGTAACATTTTTACTGTTAACCATCTGAAGTTATGCGATCTTTAAATAAAATAGTTTGAAAAGCGAAAAAACAGATTTTTTTATTGAGCAGTCATTGTAATTGCCTATTGTGCATTAAATTAATTATTATTCGCCTTAGAATTAGAACATGATTTTAGAATGAAGAATGATTTACATATGAATACAGTATTTCTAAATAGTATTAGTGTATAAATATGAATGCATTGTATTGACAGTAACAATACGTCGAAATCACCTCAACCGAAAATTCAACTACCAACGGAAAAGCTAAATTCCTATTTCCGATTGGAACGCGTCCAATATTTCATTACCTATTATTAAATACTATGAATAATGTTTGAATATATGTAACACAATGAATTGCTAGATAATTCGTTGATAAACAGTATTTGCGACAGCTATAGACCAAAATTTTCAAAATCTAATTTAACCAAATCGACTTCATTAAATGTTTCTCAATTTGAACTTCTTAATTCCGTGATACTAGCATTTTAAAAATTCGTAAATATTTATAAAATGAAAATGTATTAAAATGTAAAATCGGATACTACATATTTCGTTGTTAACATGCCCGATATTAATTTTTTATATTCTCCAAATAATTTATATTTATTAACACAATTCTGGTTAAACATAAAAAAGTATAAGATACACAAATTAATTCGGAGCCTTTTTAAAACAAATTTAACGTCCACTAAATAAAATGGCCTAGTTTCACCTCTAAAGCAAAATGAAAAAAACGATTAAATGGAAAGCATGGGATTAATTTCTGAAACTAATAATATTTATAATAAAATTATAATTTTTGCTTCGAGAAGGCTGATTAGATTGGTTCCTGACAGGTTTAATTGCGAACCAATGGTTTCCAATTTCAGTTTTGGATCTTTGGCGATCTTCTATCGACACAACCGACAGCTATTTTTCTGCGTTCCTCAATGAAAGAGATGAATCGCTCCACGACATCGAACACAGCCGTGAAAAAGAAGAAGTTTGTGAAACCCATCGATCTTCTCTTGTGACTAATTGCAACAACCCAAGCCGGTAGCGTTGCACTTAACACATTTGATCACAAAATGAATACGGTGAGAGGAAACGAATATCGTCGGCTCTTTGGTTCAAAAACGTAGAAATTAAAGTGAAATGTTCCAAGTTTCTCAGAGGATTTAATGTAAGCTTAGCATCTCATGTTTAAGATGGAGTACATGTATAATTAATGCTGAAATAATGAAACGGGGTTATACGACGTCAGTTTTTTACACTTGTGTGCACTGCTGAGACGATTTTGCGGCTACGAAATTGTGGATATTGAGTATTTTTTTTTACTATTGAATTTTTCTGGATTTCTGACTGTAAAGGAATTTCGTTTGGCAGTTTAATTTAAATTTAAAACACTTTCCAAAATCCTGTTTAGTTAAAATGATAATTAATTGACAGGTACATTTAAAGATGCAACAATAACACAGAATTTTCAGATATTGATTTCTATAAAAATTGATAAAAACTTAACAAAGAATAATAAATTACTTTCTGCTATCTATTTCCAGTCATTTGGAATCTTCAATACAAAAAATACAATTCCTGTTCGTTTTCATAATTTTCATTGTTCTTATCTTAAATTATGCGATTAATTTTTTTATCCAGTGATGATATTAACAAATAATAAATTTGACAATATTGTTATAAGTTGTGCCTCAAAAAATATATATTATGAGAACAATTTACAAAATATGTTGGTTTTTGTAACAATCAATAATTTGATATTGAATGTTACCACCAACGAGGAACAGGATAAACTTGATATCTTACAGGATTTTGTGTCCGTCGGTATAAAATACCGATCGAGTTAACAAGCGCACGTTTTACTGTACCTTCTACAATTTGAAATGATATATTGAAAAATTATATCACATGCTTATCTTAAGTTTTGCGTGAAATTAGGAGGATACGTAACCCCTTTACCATTCCCTCATTATTTACAACATTATCAACAGAGAACAAATAGCCATCAACGAGAGACAGGATAGACTGGACATTTTACCACACGACCGTCGGAGGGTAACGTGATCATCTTACCAATCCTGCGTCTCTTTCAACTTTATCTATAAAGTATAAATAAATACAAATAAATAAATGAAAAATGTGTCCTTTTTTATTTTCTTGTCGCAATATTAAATTTTTCAGACCAGTGAACACGAAGTCTCATAAGACGTCCAGTCTATCCTGTTTCTTATAGCGACAAGACATCTACTTTTTCCACACAATCGGTATTTCAGACTGTTTTATAATCAAGTCAGTATTTCAGAGTCGTAGACCGAAAATTACATTGTATGATCTATACTGATTCAAAGATTATTTAGTAATCTATTCGTTGCATTTAAAAATTATAAATAAGCCAGATTTTTTCCTTTTGTATCTCGTATATTCTGAGTAACATTGCTTATAAAACAAAAGAGCAATACGAAAAATTCCACGTCTAAACTTGTTAACGCATAATATTGATTCTGGAGGATTCCACAATGACGTCGTAGAAGAATTACATAAATTAAGCTATTATTGTTTTTATTCTTTATGCATAAATATATAATATTTAAATTTCGCACATCTTTTATGGAACCAATGTAAATTAAGCAAACAGTACCATTATTTAAGTATAATAGTAATTATTATAAGATAGAAGATATTAATCTTACATCAGATAAAATTTTCTTATTTTATCAAACGTACTACCAATTACAAAATCACGATTATTAATTATGTATAGTATCTTGTACGAATTTTTGGAAGTAAAGTTATTAATGTACAAAATTCGGAAGTAGTAATGTAGTAGGCTTCATGCTTAAAATATAACGATAAAAATTATCGCATGTTATCATAAAAGAGTTCCAGACTTGACTGCACGCGTGCAGTAACTTCGCAAATCGAAGCTCTCTTTGTGTTCACAGCGAACACATTGCACAATGTTTGTCAATTGCAAAGAGAGAAATAAATACACGTATTCCTTACTTTAATCAAATGATTTAAATGAATTATTTTAAATACCACTTTAAACGAACAAAAAATGATATCTTGGAAAATTATGTGGAATAAAAATGTATAATATCATCATTCTGTACAAGCAACGGCGACTAGAATGATGAAAGTACACACAGATAGAAATCATGAACTATACACTTTTAAGAAAATCGACATTTGTTTGCTTGCCCTCTACAGTGCGATTTCTGTGCTTAGAACTCCAAATAATACTTCTATTATAATATTTTACGACATGCCTAATGTTTATCATATACACAATTCGAAGTAAAGAAATGATAAATATAAAATTATACAATATAAATCGCAATCTGTAATTATAAAGTTTAAATATTGTTACATTTTTATTTAAAAATTTGCAAAGCACCAAGATGAACTTTGTCACTTTCAATCTCTCCACAAGATGGCAAAGCTGTCGCACCGAGAATTACTCTCTGCATGCAAACGCAATCCTATACACTTGATTCTTTATGGATACACTGAGCCGTCAGGGGACGCCATGTTTATACTGTCGGTGGTGTGGTGCGGGTATATGTGTGTCCATTATTTTCAAGTAATAACGTTTAATTATTTATTTACATAGTACAGCGCGATACAATGTGTCCTGTGCGTGAAGTGTATTCCGATTAATAGTATGTAAAATTCGTGCGCATTGATGGTGTACCAAAAAATCGTATAGACGCGAACAGTCTATAACTTACGAACCTTCGTTCTTCGAAGTTCTTTTGCTACCTCGTAAATTGTTTACAAGTTGTTCAAGCTGCTTTACGACTAAGCAGGGCTTTCAGAACGTGCTATTTGCGTTAGGGATACAATTTCCTTTTCAGGAATCTTCCGCGACCTTTGGATGGACGTAATGCATCTTTGTTACAAAAATTTGTGTCTTTTATAACCTGACAACACGTTGAAGTTCCTTTCTTTATCATGTCATTGTACCTTTGACAAAGTATTCAAAGAGGTAAGAAATCTATAATACCGCGAATGCTACGATTTTAAATGTTTTTTATCTCTTACGCATATTATACGTAGAAAATTGCGCGATTAAATAATTCTTACGAACGCCGCATATTTTGTAAAATATCAGATATTTTTGTGAAATAAATGTGTAAGTTTTATTTTTTTATGTTTCTTGTTTGTGCTCTACTTGTTTTCACAACATATTATAGCAAGTCTTATGTGCATTTGAACCTTTTTATTGTAGTTTGTTATATAGCGCGTGTGTAATCGAAGTTTTATATGCAGTACTTCTATAGAATAAAGATTAAATTTTATTTTTTCTTAAATCTTGTAGATACATTTCAGTCTTATCGTTATATTTATTTATTTTTAACAATTTTATTTATATTGATATCACTTTAGAAAAGTTTGAAATGTTAAAAATAATAGTAAAATGTTTTAAAGATTAAATATTTTTTTATTTCATGTAAATGTATTATACATTTTAACTAAATATGTTATTAAATACATAATTATTCAAAACTAATTTTGTTACTTGGTTATTTGTATAACCAATACATTGTACGATATAGTTCAATGTTTGCATAATCAAATGGCAACAGTTTATGTGTCTTACATACTATTAAATTTAAAATGTTCATTCTTAGATACAGTAGGATTTTATATTGCAGATTTGAAGTAAATTTAATGAGTTACAAAATGTGGTCATCACAAGGTACTAATTCAAATTCAAAGTCTTCTTCAAATGAAGGTAATCTACGCACATTGGGCATGACATCTGCTATCAGTATAGCGGAACCAAAGCCCAGTGATCTTAATAGGACAAATGAATTGAAAGAAGCATTAAAACCTTATAATGTGTTTGAATCAGAAGAAGAGTTAAATCACAGAATGGAAATTCTAAGGTATTTTATTCATATATTTTTTTATTACCTTTTATACATGACCAATATTCATCAAGATATGAAATTTATTACTTTATATTCAGCAAATTAAATGCACTGGTGAAGCAATGGATAAGGGACACAAGTATTGCCAGAAACATGCCATCCAATGTTGCTGAAAAAGTTGGTGGTAAAATATATACTTTTGGTTCATATAGGTTAGGGGTACATCACAAAGGTGCTGATATAGATGCACTATGTGTTGTACCACGTCACATCTATAGGTCGGACTATTTTACATCCTTCTTTGAATTACTGAAAATGCAAGAAGAAGTTACCGATTTAAGGGTGTGTATTTTAATGAATCTTGTACAGTAGTAATAATTAATTGTCCATTTAATATAAAGTTTTTTTCCAATTAGCATTTAAGTGGTAAGTGTAGCTACTTATATTTAGCATAATTATTAATTGACAGTATGCATAAGGTTCTATATGAGTATATAATTCTTGAGTCTAATATAAAATATTTATTAATTAGAATAAGTACTTTTATAGTTATTGTCTTATATTATTTAATTATTTTAGGCAGTGGAAGAGGCATTTGTACCAGTCATCAAAATGAACTTTGATGGTATAGAAATTGATATGTTATTTGCAAAGTTAGCACTTAAAGAAATTCCTGATTCAATGGTTGGTAATATAGTTAGAGATTAATTGTATTAAATTATAATTTCTGTGTAATATGTGCATCTAACAAAATTCACTTTCATATACAGGACCTTAAGGATGATATGCTTTTGAAAAACCTCGATCAGAAGTGTGTCAGAAGTCTCAATGGTTGCAGAGTGACAGATGAGATATTGCGTTTAGTACCTAATATAGAAAATTTTAGGTTGGCACTTAGGGCTATTAAATTGTGGGCAAAACGTAAAGACTATTTTTCATATTTCTTATATAGTTAATTACGATTTACTCAAATATAACCATATTTTTTGTGTTCTTAGGACATGGCATATATAGCAATGTGTTAGGATATCTAGGAGGGGTATCTTGGGCAATGTTGGTCGCAAGAACATGTCAACTCTATCCAAATGCTGTTGCTGCAACATTAATAGAAAAATTTTTCCTTGTATTTTCCCAGTGGAAATGGCCACAGCCAGTTCTTTTAAAACCACCAGACAATGTTAATTTGGGTTTTCCAGTTTGGGATCCAAGAGTAAGAATTTTTTATTATATACAAAAACTTTTAATCGTGTTTCATAGGAATAGAAATCCTTTATATTCAAATGTTTTTCTTTCCAAAGGTAAATATATCGGATAGATATCACTTGATGCCAATTATTACTCCTGCATATCCTCAACAAAATTCAACGTTTAATGTATCAGTTTCAACAAGAACTATTATGCAAGAAGCTTTTGAAACAGGACTCTCAATAACAGAAGAGATTATCATGGGAAAAGCAACGTGGGACAAGTTATTTGAACCTCCAAATTTTTTTGGGAAATATAAACATTACATTGTATTATTGGCTAGAAGTTTAACAGCAGAGGATCAACTTGAATGGTGCGGCCTTGTCAAGTCAAAACTACGACATTTGATAGGTAAAACACAACAAATACAACAATGCGTATTATTCTATTGGACGTATTCACTGTGTATACATTTATTTACGAGTAACAAGGAACATTGTCGTATGTTGCATGCGAAATTTTAGTTAGAAACGTGAATCAAGATATACCATGGTACCAAGCATCATTATAGTACTGTAATAGGACATTTATCATTGGTTTTAAATTACATAATATTTAAAAAAAATGTATCGTATTAAAATTTTAGAAACTGTCACTAATGAAGCATCACCAGGCCTTGGTATTAGCTTATCATATTATGTATCATATATTCCAGTTAAATGACGTAGATTAAAACAGGTTATTTTTTTAATTGAAATATCAATTTAAAAAGAAAATTATTCTCAGGTCTTCTGATAAATACATCGCATCTTTCGCAGGAGTAAGCGGCAGTTGTAAATCAGTGAATTGTACGAATTTCTGTCTTAATCTGTGTCTTTTAGAAGCGTCAAATTTGAATTTGATATTATTACTTTTCATATTTGCAATGCTAATAATTCGCGGATGCCAAAATGGCAAAATCCTAACTCTTAAAAACAGGTACACTGGAAAGGAATCTACACATTACATTGGCACATGTAAACCCAGAGGCATTTCCACCGTTAGAACCAGAACCGGAGGGGCACTGCTCCATGTGGTTTATTGGCTTACTCTTTGCTAAAAGCGAAAACTTAAATATTGATCTGACGTATGATATAAAATCATTTGTCGATTCAAGTAAGAACATTTTAATATGTGTTTTTTCTAAAAAAAATCAGCGTTATATAGTTCCTGAATGGTTTTAGTAAATATTTCTATCTAACAATTGTAGTTCAGAGACAAGCAGAACAGTTGAACATGTTGAAGGAAGGCATGTGGATAGAAGCGAAGCATGTAAAGAAGAAGGATCTACACAATTATGTTGCTCCCAGTTTGATCAAACGAGAGAGAAAGGTATAAAGACAACTAAATTTTTGACGATGAAAATATTTTTTTTACTATACTATGTATGGATTTTATCTATATAATTTCATCATGACCATTATTTATTATTTATTCTGTTGAATAGGTTTCTAGCAGTGTACATAAAAATGGAAACATTGCTGGTAATGGAAACACTGGCAGTATCTCGCCGCGAAACCCAGGAGATGCAGCGAATAAGAAGAGACAATCGGATTCGAACCCGGATACGTGCTCGAAAAAGCGGAAGGTTAATGATGGCGAACAACCAGTTACACAGGTATGTACATGTAATAGAAATATAATATCAGGTGGCGGCTGAGTATTAAATATTTTGTAAAATGTAATCATCAAACATCGATGTTTGTTCAGGGAGAAGATGGATCGTTAGTGGTTCAGTCTTGCGGAGAAGATAGCAATTCCGGATTTAGCTTGGATGAATATAAACAAACGTTGACAACTGTTAAGGATGTAAGACATTGTACATATAATGAACAATAATCAGCGTAGAAAAGAATTAGGTAACTACATATAACAATAGAGCGTAGTAAGTGAATTTAGGGTTTATCGAAGAGGAAATTATTTTTTAACATAAATTGGAATCACGAGGAGGTAAAGAGCGGAAAGACTTATAGTTTTGTAACGGTCCGCTTCTTTTTCTTGAAATTTTTCTTTTCTTTTTTTGTGGAGTGATCTTAACCTTGAATATCTTTTGAAATGTTCCAGGATGGGCCTACTGGTGCATCTACAGTAGCGCAGGAGGGATATGTTTGCACTTGACCACTGCGGGATTACTACCTCAAGTCGATCGACAGATGCTCCACTGGGCCATCTAGACTGTAATCACATCTTACGCAACCATCCACTGCCCACTGTAAGTCCCCCGTTTCGTAACAAAAAAAAAGCAACGTGATGCGTTGGAGAGAGCTACTCGTTGGAATCAATCGGTGCACGGCTGTGTGACAGACGCTCTGATTTTACTATTACTAAACAACATCAACAGTCAATGGGAACAATTACGCCACGAGTTTACGATTGTGCCAGTGTCTGTGATGTTATTTTTTATTATGAGCCACGCAGCCGAAATTTGGGTATTCTTAACGAGATGATTACAAGTAATACAAAACTTAAGAAATCCATCATTATCTATAAGATTAATAATTTTAGTTTTATATTTCATTTTGTACATATCGCTTATATGATAAGTTTTACTCGTGAAATTATGAAAAAAGAAAAGAAAAGAAGAAGAAAGGCGCGGAAACGGGCCTGATAAATAATGCCGTCGTATTGTTATATGAGAATAAGAACAACAATATTTCCATTAGAATCTTGCATTAGGATTTTCAACTAAAAGAAACACAAAAAAAAGAAAGAAAAATGAAAATGATACGAAGGTGGAACGTATTCTTGTATAAAAAAACGCATTTCTTTAATGCATAAGTAGATAAAGTATAAAAAAAAAAGAAATAAGTATACTAAGTTGTAAATAATTCGTGCGAAACGTTATTCACGTGTCGGTGTAAATTATATGAAAACGGTTTGCCTTTGAGTTGTTTAAGTAACTGTGTAATCATAACATGGTAGTATATTTTACTTGCTTCAATTATTTAGTACATATTTATAACATTACTTAATATTATTTATAATGTCTCCGCTAAACGAATTATTAGAATAACATTTACTAAATGGAGCTCAATTCAAGATGCATATGATATTGTTATACTTAAGATTCTTTCTTTTTCTTTTAGTTTTGTATCGCATCCGTAACCAATCGGGTAATCAATGAAAATCACCGGCACTGGCATAAGAGATATAATGTTTCATTTGCAAATAAAGGGGAAACAAGTGACGTTGAATAATGTGCGCTCATTCGGTGATCACTTCTAGCAAAGTACCCTCCATTTTGTAAATGAAACACTTCCTAATGAAGCCATTGACTATATGTTGACGATCATATTACGTAAAATGAGTTATCGTATTGTAGTCGCTTTTTAGTTTTTATCCACAGAAACGAACGTTATAGCTTTAACGATGCAACAAGGGACTGGCATCTGGATTATTCAAACCATCTGTATCACCTGTTGGTGAGTGATTTCAGGTGTTCGACTGCCTTCAGTCCCCTTCAGTTATACAGTACTCCTCCTTATATTCCTGACTCTCTGTTTTTCCTTCCTGTTAATTATCTTTGTGTTAAAGGCATGTCGATCCATCGAATATCTCGAGGTATTTGATGTTCACTTTTTAACACAGATATCAAAGCAAATAATACACAATGTACCAATGACTTTAACTCTTCATAATGATTTGAATGGCAAAGTCATCATACATTGTGCATCATAACGTGAAACTAAGTATTTGCAGGGTAAGGTGTCGTGAAATCAAATTCTATATACGAACACGTTTTTTTTGTACATGTACAAAGCATTGAAATCGATATACACGCGAAAATCATATACACCATAAATTGTATAGTTCTTTTTTTTTGTTTTGTTCACCTCATACGATGAAATAATTATCATTATACTTTGACTCATTGTATTCCACGGTTTGTGTTAGACGCTTATCAGCGTTCACTTGTTGTGTTGAATCTTTGTATCAGAGAAGTTAAGGCTCGTCACAATACTCTGCGAATACTGTAGTTAATACTTTTCAATGGTTAGGGACCATTTCGTTGTACATATTTGTCACTTTCCGGGATAATAGCTTCTTTCGTTTCAGAACTCGATTTATTACTAGCGCTGGTGTATTAATTTTCTCTTGATGTTTACAGTATTGTAGAATGCACTGTATCAATCGAGAAACTAAGGTCCGTCAGTAAATTACTTCTTTGCGTTATAATTTACTGTCTTATTCGTGTGTTGTTATTTTGTTAAGAGTATCAGCGTAACGTTGAATCTCGACCTCGCAACCGTGAATACTTTTTACAAATTTAAGTTACGTACCACCGATCCAACTTCTATCGTGTAAACAACGATCTTTTCGTGGTCTTAATAAACGTATTTCTTTTGCAATGGACACCCGTGATTGAATATATCTTGCGAATATTATTTATTCCGTGTTCCAGATAAATCGTTCGTTCAGTTGTAATCGCAATACAATTCATAAATCAGAATTTTCTTTTTAGGTTCCAACTATAATCATTAGTTTTGTTTCTACGGGAAAATTTTATTCAGCATTTAAATTGTGTTTATTTCGTGCAATACACCATTTTATAGATTTCAGTGCAAAGTTTTGATAAAAGATACACTTTCACGGGCCCAAACAGTGCATAACACCTGTATTTTAGATTCAGCAAAACTTAAGTTGATTTTGTACTTTTTCTAGTCCAATAATTTTTCAGATCGAAACACTTTCGTTTGAAGTGAGTCGAGATGTAGACATGGTATGAAAAGTCAGGTAAAACGTTTTGCTCGGTTCATGCAGTAAACAATATGTTACTTTCACGGAGAATAATTATAAATTCCAAATCAACTTGAACATACTTATTATTTTTTAGTTTACGATATTTATCGGGGGTTCTATAAAGTATATGTACACAGTATTTTCATGTTATTATTCATATCATAAGTCTCGATATTTTATTCCCCTATGATTTACTTATTACTATAATTATAATATAATAATACCTATTATATCGTTGATAATTCACTCGCTATCGCTATTATTTAATTTTCTATTACTAAAATTATCTATAAAACAAAACCAAGTTATATATATAAACCGATTGTTAAAGAAGGATACAATCAAAGACTTGTGACGATTCATGCTCACGCGCATACACACATACAAACACACATAACCATAAAAATACAATAAACAGTGAACATCAAGATCAACCTCATGTATAAGATACCACGTTCTTTCCTGAATTCAATGCAAATGTTAACGAGGTGAAAAACAGTAAGAAACGAGATTTGTGCACTCAAACTTTTTATTACACGTTGTTCACGTAATATCCGGAAGACATGTCTATAGCACAGTTTTGTTTCCTTGACCTATCCTCGAGAACGTCGCACCGTTCTTGTCGTCGGTGCGGCGTTCCCGAGCCGCTACAGTAAACGATAATGATTAACGAAACGGTGAATATCGCCCATGGCATACCCTCTTGTACAATAAAACAAAGAAAAAAAGACGAAACCAGAGAAAAGAAACGAAAAAGAGGAATAGTTAACAACAAGCAAGCGAATGAACAAAAAAAAATCGAAAAACTCGTAAAAATAAGGTGCTGAAAGCAAGGCTGAACATTTCGGGAGACAGCAAGTGTTTTCATTGAGAGAGTATACAGTTCCGAAATTTCGCAATCGATCGGTTGCCGGTCGGTGCCGGACATTGCTCTGTATTACACCTTGTTACAATGATTTCTGATAGGAAACGACGTCGGTGAACCGGAATACTCTTCCATATTTATCGGTCAGTTACACGGAGAAAGATACAAATATACACATACACACAGAGACACAGACGAAACCGCAATCACGTTACACTCGCACACCCACACCGAATATTCATGTACGAGAGACCGGGTACACGTTGCGACGCACGATTTTATATTGGAACATGTGGAAGTAACCGCGAATGAATCCGTGGCTGCGTGTTAACATGTGAACGTGAGTCATTTGTCCGGATGATAATAAAAAGGCATCGAATACATTACCATGTGTTTATATGCTTGTACAGCGTCAAGTGTCGCGATACACCGAACGGTTTTCTGGGTGCAAATACCGGTGGCACGGATTGAATTTTTAGATGTAGTTTGAAACACTTTGTTCATCGTGTAACGAATAACTTGATACGCGGAAAGATTTTTCTAAATATTGGATTGGCTGAAAAGCTTTTTAAACATATTGTTTACAGTGTTTCTTTGAATATCATAATACGAACACCTTATCGTCGAAAACTTTTACGCCAACTCAGTTTTGTAGAAACATCTCTGTGATATGCAAATTCAAAGGACAACGAGACACCATTAATGGATAAATCTGTTCCTATAACTATTGCTGAAATGGAGACCATAGTAATTTCAAATGCTTCCATCGAATTAAAAATAATTATTGATTTTTGATGCAGTGTTCTAGGGACTCGTACCGTTGACAGTTAAGCATGCGGTGCAAGCAGCAAAAGTGACACTGCGGATTTTCAAGTCTGATTTAAATATCTGAAAAAAAACAGTACTTACGTTGCTAATATAAATGTTCAAGAACCACTTCTGAAAACTCATTCCGTACCACCTGGCACTTATATTCAATATCCCGCGATTGTATGCTCATTGTCGTATAGTCTTGTACGATACGAAACGCGTGTTGAACGACGGACGTGTCTCAGTGGCGTCGGCAAGACACGGGAAAGTCTTGCAGTCCTTTTATTTAAGTTCCTGCTACCGGAAGTATATCGATGTAGGGCGCAGGAGCGCGACGCGAAGGTGTATCGCGAGGGCCGTACGCGCGTTAACTGTCAACTCCATTCGTGGGATCACGGTCGTTGTAAAGTGATAATGATGACAGTGTCCAGCGTGCTACGATGTTGCAATAGGGGTGATTATTTACTGGGAGTCACGAAATTTATGCATAATTTGTATGCCCGGCAGCTGTACACTCTGTATCTTTCTTGAATAAACCGAAATAAATTCTTTTAATTCCTTCAGCCAAATACAGGACGACCAGCGACGTATCGGCAGGATGACGTGTTGTCGATGATGTATGTTTGATGATTAGTGGAACAGTGAAGGAAGAATATTTTGAAGTATTGAATAAACTTGGATTAATTTAGTGTTAACCCTTTGTATTCCAGAAGTATTTCACTGGAAATATTCAACACTTTCTAATGAGATAAAAACGACATTTTCAGAAACTAACTTGACGAGAAATCACACATAAATTGAGGAACGAAACTATTTTATTTCAATATTTCAAATATTGATGCATTAGACGAAGTTTAATATTATATGTCAAACTTTACAATTTTACTGTGTCAAATTAATTGACGACTGATCAGCACTTCTGGAGTGCAAAGAGTTGCGTAGATTTTTTTTAATACAGCGGGATTTATATTCATTGGTTCAACAATTTCTAATTAAATGGAATGGGTATGGTAAAAGTTAAGTGTAGTAGTACTTACAGTATCTCAACAATGCGTCATACTGCTTTGCAGTTGTTGGCTTTATTTCTTTCTCCCTATCCAGTTTTTTGTCACTGGTATATCATATTTTTACGAAACGTGTAATAAGCGGAAAGAAAATGTAAAAATAAATATAATAATTAGAATTATAATAATATTGTATGTATTTAATGGATACGTTTATCAAGAATTTAAATAATATTTTTCATGACAGAAAGATATGCCATCGATGCTTTCATTATCTAGAATAAAATATGCATATATATTTGCATTATTACTGCTTGAAAAGCTTACGATAAGTTTTGTTAATTAATGCTACGAAAACTCACAGTGCCGAACGTTTCTAACGAAAATACGTAGAACTTTCCAGCGGTTAAATACAATGGCTTCTGGGACCTAGCGATGCAAAACATTAAAGAACGCGCATATTCTTCTGGTAAATCGTACCAGTTCGTAAAGTAACAGGATAATTGTATTTCACTGCTCTGAAAACAGTAATGCTTTTTATAATGAACATTTTTTAAAATTAATCGCTACTTCATTTAACAACATTTTCAAATTACTAATTATATCTATTATTTAAAGATTGTTACATGAAAGAAATGAAATAAAATAATAATTCAGTTTTAATGTATATGGTAGTACCATTCTAAATTTAATTACCTCCATAATTAGACATTCTCCTAGAAAGCAGTAGCAAAATGCTAATAATATGACTGCACAGGAATAAATAATAAAATGTATCGTGTTCACGTCTTCGCCGGACTCACTTGTCTATAAAACATCGATACAATTAAATTGCCTAAACCATCAACCATTTGTATAGAATACCATTAATTATGTTTCCAATAATTTTAAATAAATAAAAAAATGTAAAATAGAAGAAAAATTTCTGTTTTTTTTCTTGTTGTCTGTTAGTTTGATAATGATGATATAATGTTCCATAAATATTCTAAAAAACCAATACGATTAATCATAATAATAAAGTTAAATCTTTACAGAAATAAATTAATTAAATGCATTATATCGTCATAAATGTTGCATTTTAACATTTGGAAGAATTGTAACATTACCATTAGCAATTGGTAGATCACAATGCACAAGGAAAATATCAAACCTAATGTCTGTACAAACATGAGCGTACTGAACGTTTTTGCCAAGATGGCTGCCAACCTATAATTACGAGAAAGAAATAAATGTATTGAATGGTATTCCATTGTACTTTAAATAACATAAGTTTAAACAGCTCACCGCAAAAGTTCAGTGTGTCGGTCAACGAGTGCCCGCATTTTTAATAAATGCTTTTGCGGTTCGATATCAATGTTTCTTATACGTTGCGACAGAATTGAGAGTTGACTACACAGGTGAAATGTCAGCGTTACCAGAAGACTATCCGCGCCAGTTGCACCGATAGTCAGTAACGTACTCGCAGGTACTAAATAAATGCAGAACAACACATACGTGTGCATTTCTGTTACCTCATAAATTCCATTCACCCTCATAGGCAATTCGTAAGGAAGAGTACAATTGTTGAAACCTATTTATGATCGAAATTTGACTGGTTAGTACTGGTTAGTACATTGTTTTATACTTTATTATGTGCTTATCTTATATTTGTATCAAATTTAACTTTTAAAATAAAATTAAACGATTTAAAATACTTTTGTAAAATACTTCTATAAAATACTGTACAAATGTAAGAGAAATATAAGAATAACAATACAGTGATGCTCGCATAAATTCTACAGAAATCTGCTCGGCTTAATTTCGCGGCACCATCTCTACCCTTCCCCCACTACTCACTGTCTTGAACTCGGTGTAACATGATCCCAGTAGACAGAGACAGAAAATGAATATAATGAGGGGAAGAGAGATAGACACAGGTCAAAGAGATGTATAAACATGCAATTAAGTATATTTCAATTGCAATCATTTTAACTTTACCTTCTCAATCGTAGTACCGATGGTATGTTGAGATTCTTCTGATTAAAATGAGCCCAAACACGACGTAAATCGGTCTAGTTTTATACTACATTTGGGAAGGTAAGATTAAAATTATTGCAATTGAAATTTGCTTCATTGCATGTTTATATTTGACGCGTGCGGCACCGTTTTGAAGTCCCGTGCCTCGACCTCCGATGCTTAACGGACTGTGTCTACCTCGTTTCCGCTCATTATATCGATTCTTTGTCTTCGTCAGGCTGTGCTCGAGTTAATTCCTGGAAGCAAATAGCTTCTCCCTGTTTGATCTGCTCGGTTATATTTCACTGCCGAAATTGTGGAATCTATGCGAGCATTACCGTATCATAAATTACAATCCAATAAATTATTCGTAGCAAAGAATGAATAGAAGACTTAAATTATTAATTTTATTTATTAATAGTATGCACGTTTAGGTACAATAAAAGTTTAATAAAAGTAGATAAAAATTTTAGTTCATAATTTGTTAAACTCTTTGAATAGGAAAATAAATATTTGTTTTATACCAAATTTTCTAAAATAATTTTGTAAAAATACATATTTATATAAGTATCTGTAGTCTATTAATGCCAGAGTGATTTTTTGTACGATTGTTTGAAAAGGAAGTGGCAACAATGTGGTGTCATGTCTAGTAAATAAATAACAGCACAGAAAGACACGTTGAGAAGATCGGCCGCGAGAAAAGTCACACCGTCGGTGGTCGTTCAAAATCTTCGCCGAACTGTGACAGCCTTATAAAACGTAACCGTTTGTGTATCGTGAAGGAAGTAACTGTCACCTTGGAATACCATAAAACTGCGTGCAGAAGGTAACTGTATGCGCGATCATATGAGCATGGAATATTTTTTTTACAGGATTCAACTGATAAAAATTCGCATTAAGATCTTGATTTATCCCGCTTGCGCACCGCTAACGGTCTGATAACAGCGACGAGCTCAATAAAACCGGGACTTTTACTACTTTGTTTGGTAAGCAAGTACAAGTCACGTGACGCGTCGTCATTTCGCGGTTTCATGAAACACCACGGTGGAAACACGAGGCTGAAAATTAAGTTCTCAAAGTTGCAGCTTCTTGCAGTGAGGACGTTTTATGGGAATACCATGCTCCGGCTTGGTCATTTTTATTTTGCCTCTCGGCTTTATTATTGCAATATAATTTGGGTAATTTTATATCAAAAGAGATACTGTCATTGAATGTAGTTTAGAATAATGAATAATTTATATGTCTAAATATTCAAACGTTCACAATACAGATTTTAGCCATTTTCAACAAGAATACAAGTACAAACTTTAAATACTTCCATAAATATTAATAAAACTTTTGTTTTATCCAGAATTTTAGTAAATCTTTCAACATATGATATCGAGGCTTGATGGTTTTCCATTACTTTCGAATGACAAGCTGAATTAAAAAAGAATTAATAAGACACGAAAATTAACATAACCAATTAACTGTGGAATTTCATTTGAAAAATCTCTCATTGTACGCGCAATAAAATCAAATAATAAGGTGTATTCCTGTCAACTCCAGGATAAATAAATCTGTAATATATTCTAATGAAAAACTATAATGAAACAAAGAAGAATTACACGTTTATCTGAAAAATAAGTAATTTATCGCTGAAAAAGTTAGTACTGTTTTGCGTTTTAACATCTGTGATGCCAAACATTTCATCACAAATATTTTAACATACGTATATAACGTTATTATTACGAAATTTCTCTCTATCAGTGAAAGGATTATTTTCTATAATTCATTCGAGACAGTGGTCGGTGTATCTAGTCGGCAGATAGGCATCAGTCCAACTTACTCGATAAAAGACAGCTGACGATCGGCTTCGCGTAGAACAACGTGGGCACGAAGAACAAAGACAAAGCGGACGAGGTGGAGAACAACGTGGCGGCTACATTGTACCATACCACCGTTCGCCGTTCTTCCGGCGACTGATACAAGCCCTGCTCTACATCCCTCTTCACGACTGCCAGCAAAGGTAACACGAGATGCATGTTCAACCGAAACATCGTGGCCTTCAGTACTATCAAGATGGTCGGGAACGATAGCGTTATATTTTTCAACGTCTTCTCAAGGTCGTGTATGTTCTGCAATAGCGTCACGATCTCCAGCCAAGTGAATATCATGACGTACGTAATGTAGAAGAAGAACCGAACGTCGTTCCGATTATTTGGCCAGAGACCGGATAAGCTTAGAAGACGTTTACTCCATGACAGCACGCTCTTGTCGTAGAATAACTCTACACTTAGCGATACCAGTTTCTTCAGCCAGGGAATTGTCAAAGACATGGCTGCCGCCACGAAAGGTAGTCTTTTTCCTTCAGTATTCGTCGCACCGTTTACATATTTATTCTAGACCGAAAAACGTTACATTTTCTTTTTCTATCCGTTCAAATTTCTGTTTCTATTTGACAAAATGTCGAGTTGACAGTTACATATTGAGGTTTCTGTAATATGGTTCTAACACGATTTTCATAATAATTGTGTAATCAAGAATTATTTACATTCTCCAAATGGAGTACATTGTAAGTTACTTTTTTATTTATACAGATGAATTCAGTATATGTATATTGTGGTTATCGATATTCTACTTGCCAAAGTTTCCCTACCGACAGATTTTCTTCGACTGAAACCCCAAAAGAAAGTTCGACGAAATTTTCGCCAGCGCACAATCGATACTAGTTCCGTATTAATGCGTAATCTTACAGTCTGTTGCAAGCTTTAGTGAAGCGTCGAGATAGTCACGCCATCGGTGCGAATTCTTTGGAATGTTATGGGAATCTCACAGAGACTGCACGCATACAGTTTGCTGCGGAACCGCTGTCTACAAACTCGGGGAATAAAAAACTTTTGGAAGCAATTATTGGTAACTTCGTGATTGAGAATTCGGAACTTTAATTTTACGGGCTTGCAGGCGAAGTCTAGATTATATTTTGGCGGCCTGACTGTAGTTCTCTTTTCAAGACCGACACGCGAGCTACGTTGTGCTTGAATTTCTGCGAACGTTGCAAGGGAAATTACATTTATCCGTACTCGGGGAATATTATAAAATGTAAGTTAAATTATTTAATTCGTTCCTTTGATATCCATCAATGTTACATCAACTGTAAGTGGTTATCAGGAACAGAACTTTTTGCTAAATATACTATTATAAAAGATTGCTTAAAAGTGACGTCGATAACGAGTTCGAAGACTTGTTATCCGCTTATTAATTTATAAATCGTGTATGTCTTCATTTAAACTCCGTACAGGAGTTATTATTATATATTAAACGTATTATTGTATGTTAAAAACACTTTCCACATAAAATATAATTTTATCTCGAAAACATGTGACAGAACAAATTCTATTCCCTTCATTCTTTTTTCAATAAAAGGTTAAGTTTAATAATAAACGTACTTGTATACAGTAACGACCTTCAGCCATACAGATACAACATGGCGGTGTTTAAAGAATTATTATTAATGGCACCGTAGAAACAAAAATCGTTCTTTGATCAGCCCAATATTATAAATGTTAAGCATTTACATGTAAATCGCACGACGGACTACAAACTGAATTCCAGACGAGGCTCTGGTAAAATAAAATTGAAAATTTTCACGGGGAATATTCATTTTCTTCATCCGTGTCAGATCTATCGTCTTTGCTGTCTCGCCGCGAGATATCCGCTCCAATCAGAGACGTCTATCTGTATTAATGAGATCGTCAAGATAAGAATAATTGATCGATGTAAATTCCGAATAGAATTCCAACCAACAAACGGACAAGGAATCCTCGTTCGAGGACGATGGAGAGCGCGTGTGCGTGGCGGCGGAGCTTGCAACGTGCCGGCGAACGTAATCAGTGTCAAGCAGTCGTTGCACCGAGTACACGTGGGGAACATTGTTCATTTGAAGAAAGCACGAAAGCCGGTCGGATCGGTGCCGTTCCAAGATCGCTCTGAAGATTTTGCCAAGGGAACAAATATTTCCGATTCAACATGAGATATAAGTGCATCGGCGTGATCGGGGCATCTTTGATCACCTCCGTATGCTTGCTTTCGGGGCTCATGTATTATTTTAATCAAGGTACGTGATTTGCTCGAGGTAGTCAGAATTACTCCGCTATTTTTTATGCGATATATTCGATGAATTACAAAGAAATGAATTACACTGTTTTTACCGAAGGTGTCAAAAGACACATTTTAAAAGTTTAACTTAAAGTTGTTTTCCAAGCTTAGTCGTGTATTAGCTGACTTTTCGACTCTTCCAATAACGGTTATAAACTTAACTATAGGAAATCTACAAAATTCAATCGAGGAAAAATGATTAAATTGAGAAAATAAATTTAAGTTAAAATTTCAAAAGTTGTTTTTAGATACTTTCGGTAGAAATAGTGTTAATATACATGTAGGAATATGTAATTTGGTGAAACAGAATTGTTACTTTTTTCAGTAGGTGTATTGAGCTTGTTATAAGGATTTGGCTTTTTAAGTTTACTAGTGGAGTAGTTCAGTAGTTGTGAGTGAGACTGTAATATCGGTTGAATTCAACGGTTTGTGCCATTCTTGATAAGAATGGTGAAGAATGTTTGTAAACAGTAACACATCAGTTTTTTGTTCTCTTGTAAATAAACATTGGGAAATATTTACATATGAATACACACACTATTTGATATAAATTGAAATTAATACTTTACATATTTAATGGCACCAATTCAGTGACGTTAAGTTGATGACTGTCACTGTAACAAGAAAACAGCTTATTATTGATATCGTTGTTTATTTATAATAATTTATTGTATATCGAAAGATTCTTTAATGCAGTGTGAACTTCATTTCTTTAAGTTTCGATGATCACTTAAACTTTATTAGTTATAATTACTTACTTTTAACCACTATTAGTATTAATTAATTGCTAAATGAGTTTTTCACTGATTTCATTAAAATGCCCCAACAATATAGTAAAATTATGGTATAAAGTACATAAATGATTTATAAACAATATTCATTCCATTTTTGAAATTCACGTTGATTTCAGAGTGCTCTTAATATCCTTCATTATGCTTAAAATATTCATCGCAAACTATTCAGAGCATGTAACTTGCGATTGAAATTCATATACACATAAGTACGTTCATAGTACAGACCTTTCGAATAATAAAAGAAAGAGGAGAAAGCAATTGATCAATTAGAACGAGGGAGTCACGTTACAACGGAGAAAACGAGGAAATTGAATGATTAATCAATTACTCGGCTGTAATAAAGCACACTTTCTTGTTTGGAAAATATAATCTAATTCAAATTATCTTTAAACAATTCCGTCAATTCTATCCAATTCTGGTTAATACGATTTCATCTCTGACAATATAATATTGCTCTTAACAAACGTTCATTCTTCTAACCAGTTACGTGGAACTTTGGCAACAGTTTATTGAATTCAATGTTGCTGCCTTGAAATAATAAAAGCACTTCTTTATAGATTGTGTGTTCCTAATTACAGACACATGTCCTTTGGGAAGTTCCCTTTGTCATAACAGCACTTTATGCTTACCCCAAAGGAATTGGTGCAACCTAGTAATGGACTGTCCTTATGGCGACGATGAAAAAAATTGCTGTAGGTCCCTGTGTCATAATACATATTTAACCAGTTAACTGAGGAATTTAGTATGAAAAATCTCTCATTGTGCGCGCAATAAAATCAAATAATAAAGTGTATATTTGTCAAACGTAGAGCAAATATTTCTGTAATATATTCTAACGAAATACTACAGCGAAACGAAGAAGAATTACACATTTATCCGAAAAACTGAATAGTTTATCATTGAAAAAATTAGTACCATTTTGTGTTTTAAGTTGACGTGTATATTTGTCGAGCGCAGTTAACTGGTTAAATATTTCTACTTTACTTAACGAAATAATTTCTCACTTTATTTGTTAAATTATGAACAGTCGATGCCAATGGAGGTTTGGAGTTTTTCGGCCTTAACAGAGAAATCGTAATGGAGCCTGTAAGGGAATACGTTTGCGGTAAACTGTATACTTTACTATACTCAGGGATAAAATACTGAGTAACGAATGTAACTAAGAGATCAGGGTACAATGAAAAATGAAATATTGAACTTTATGCATTTTTCACAGAGGTTACTGATATTCCTCTCAGATGCGAGTATGTGCAGTGCCGTGCTAGTTGTCATGGATATTCTGAAATACCGTCGAACTTGTCGTCTAAAACCACTGTAATGTACGAACTCTCAGTATGAAATGTATGTAACAGATGGCAAAACGCAGAAAAATTCAATTTTGGTCGAAATTATGATTAAAAGTAGAAAGTTCTCATTAAAATAATTTTAAATTTGTTACACAATAAAAATAAAAAGACCGCATATGTTACGTTTCGCCATCTCACTAGAGAAATATTAAATGTAATAGCTGTTTTGAATATCTTTTTGTTACAACAATAGATGTACATTTATTTTGCGTTTGTTCTTTTTTTACGAAGAACAGTACCAAAGAGAAGAAAGGTGTGTTACCTTAGTTAAGAAATGATTCCTAATGTAACAGCCATTACTTTGTTTAAAAAAGTAATTTTACATGAATCACCTATGTTTACGATGCTTTTCTATTAGTTTAAGTAAAATGTACATTTTTAGACATATATACAACAGTTCCATTGAACGTATACCAACGAATGTTTTTGAACAATATCGGGAATTGCGCATACTGTAAGTTTCCAAGACAATCCTAACGTGCAAACACCGAAAATTATTTAAGTAAAGTTGCAGATAGCAGAAAGTTTTGTTTTCTAGGTACCTCGATGGCATTAACATTCATGAAATAGAAATTGGAGCTTTCGCAAATCTAACGCAACTAGTTTGGCTGTAAGTATATATACGAGAAAAATCGTTTATTACATTGGCATTAATGTGTGCATTTAGAATTATAGATACGAACAAGATCAGCGCTCTGCTGCCAGGTCACTTTACCGATTTAATTAATTTGGAGTCTTTGAAGGCAAATAAAAATAGAATCACCGTAGCAGACTTGACAGACTTCAACGGAAGCAGCACTTTAAGTTTCATGTAAGTTCCATGTAAGATTGATCTGTTGACCTACGCTTTCTTTCTAAACCGCGAACAATCTAACTACTTTGTTATTAATAACTTATTAAAACTAAGAGAAAATTCTAGTTTAATCCTATATCAACGTGTGCTTTAAGGTATAGTCATTGACAACACAGGAACACAGTGTAATTTGCATTGAAACAAATTGAATAATATTTATGTTCGTTAAATTCTATTTGAACTCTTCGTACTTCGTTTCGAACTCGAAAGTGTACAAATCAAAAAGAATATTTTTCCAAATAAGAATCATAATTCTTTTGTATCTTGAAAAACGATGTTTCCAATAATTACTAATACAATTTACATAGTATAAATGAATTAAAATATAGAATTCCAATTATGTCCGTCGATGTTAAACAGTTTCGAATTGTAGAAATTTAAGCGAAAACCAATTAACGTCTGACACTCTGAAGCTACCGTACTTACCAGCGCTATCCGAGATGTAAGTTATTATTCCACATTTCTCATAAATAACAAATAACGTTTATCTCGCTTCCAATAATAACATTTTTAGATTGCTAGACGAGAATAAATTCGAAACAATACCGAGCTCGCTTTTCGACGGATGTCCAGCATTAACATTATTGTACGTACGTAAGTAAACGTTGGAAGTCGAAAACGGAAGGTCGGCAGCCAGCAAAAACTGAATGAAATTACCATTCGCAGAAGCATGCAAAAAAGTGTCATAAAGACGATCAAGGAAGACACGTTCCGAAATTTGGAGCAACTGGAAGAACTGTGAGCTACTATAATTCCTATGCGTGCTTTGTATTACTTTAACACATTAGTTCGCGTGCCATCTTTACGAAATTAAATTAACCGCGTGTCACGAGATCACAGGAGCAAATGTTTCTTGCAGCAATTTGGCGTTTAATGAAATCACGAGCGTCCCGACGAATGTGTTCCGGCCGTTGAAAAATTTAACGAGGCTGTAAGTACACGTGCCACCAGGACATCCGCATAAATTGTAACGAAACACGTCTTAACCTGCGCGTGCTTGCAATGTATTTACCCGACATTTATCGTCGAACACGCCGTTAGAAGTCCAAACCAGAGGAATGTCACGTATGGCCGACGTTAAAACTTTTATATATTCGTGCGTCACGTACAAGAATAAGCAGCTCTGCGACTGTCCGCGTACTATTAGAGTTATATAAAGCAATTTCTAGGATTATTTGGTATTCCAACGCTATAAACGAGTATAATCCTCTATATTTACATTTTTACGCGCGGGATAACAAATTATTTCATTTTTATGGAATAAACCATCTATTCTAAGTGTAAAAATGATTAAAATTGCTTTAATCTAGAGAGATTAGTAATAATATCAATAATAATGATAATGATGATTGTTAATAACAGCAGTGTTATGATTAAGAAATGTAAGTATACAATGTTTTTAATTACATTTACAGAAGAAAAATTATTATTCTTCTACTAACTTTGAAATAATAGAATAAATTACACTGATCTAAAGTTTGAACGTACATTATTTTATATTAATAGCAGAAACGTGGCCATATTTCTATACATTGTTACATTTGTGTATTTCAGATAGTTTAATATGCATATACAATAATTTTATTACAGAGAGTTGGGTTACAACCATCTCCACAATTTGCAGATGGCAGTGTTAAGACCGTTAACGAAACTACGTTCTCTGTGAGTTGTATGCATATTGTTTGTACCTCTTTACATACGTATGAGCTGTTGTTTTGTTTCCGTCAGAGGCTTTAAATACGTAATGTTTTTAAACTACAAATTATTCATGAATGTTTATGCAATTTATGGAACGCTGGAAGTTTTGACGACCGATAACAATTTATGGATTTATTTTTTGTAGAAACAATTAATTACGAAATATTTTTCGTCATAAAATATTGTTAAATATGTTCTATTATTTATCACGCTTTTATTGAAATTACAAAATCTCAATAATGAAAGAATTTATATCATTACTAATTTCAATAATTCATGTTTATTGGAAATTCAAACGTATGAATATAATTTCCAATAGTATAACATTATTTAAACGGATCGTAACAGTTTTAATTGTTGTATATTTCAGCGACTTAGAGGGTATAAATTTGGATTCGTTGGAGAAAAACGCGTTCGATGTGTTTCAGCAGCTGGGTGATGTGTAAGTAGATCCAGACGTTCTTTACCAGACCTATCCCTTACATTTGAAAGAAATTACTTAGATTGTATCTACGAAATGTAATTTTCTCACATTCGTATGAATGAAAAAAATTTATTTTCTTTGTGATTATATAATTTTCAATTACTATGTTATTAGATATTTCAAGAAATTTCACTATTGTGCGACTTATGCACCGAAGGCACAAAGATGTCGACCTTCTAGCGACGGTAAAAGAATTATTGAATTTAAAGAAAATTTTCATTTGAAATTTTACGTAATTAAATATTTCATTGCATGTTTTACTCGCATTCCTGTTAAATTTTTTTGAGGTCTTCTATTTTGATACGAAACTTAGCATTTTCTTATTGCAGTTTGCGTATCATCAAATAATTATGACTTACTTAAAATAAATACTTCCCAATTTTCAGCTTTGTTTATTCATTTGATATTTTAAACATTTTTAAGAAATACTGCTTCTTGTTAAGTAATGGAACTTAACGTGACCGATACGCATATATTAAAGTTTTAACTGAAGGATGACATATTCTTTATTCAGGCGTCTCATCGCTGTCTCATTTGCTCGATAAAACTTTACTGCGAGCAGCAGTGTGGGTGATATCGTGTGTAACTTGTATGGGGAATGTGCTCGTTCTTTGGGGAAGATTCACTGCCAAGGACGAGAATCAAGTACTGACTATCATCATCAGAAATCTAGCTGGTTAGTCATAAATAAGTCATAATATATCTTGAAATTTATTTATTTTCTTTGTACTCAGTATCGGTAACTTATTAATTAGAAAGAATAATTCGTAATGAGTGAATTTAAAAAATAATATCTGTATTTATTTTAAATGAAAAGTAACTAATTATGGTTCGTTTTTAACAGCACAAGTACCAGTAGAATAATTCAGTTATTCAAAACATAAATGTAATAGGACATATTATTTCAAATAAATATATGGGTAAAATTCAACTACTAATTAAATAAAAAATTGTAATTAATTAATGCAAACAAATTGAATTTGAAATTTTGGAAGCAACTTCTATGTCCTCCGTATATGGTTTTATCATTATATTTATAATATATTGTAAAATCGTGTAATATGTGCTTTTCTATTGGTTTTATAATAATAGATTCAATAGTTCCTCAAGGATTAACAAGTTTCACACGTAAATACCACGAGGGCTTAAGAGAGAATCGTGAATAATGATCGAAATTACGTGATTGATCTTTAACAAAGATGGTGTCAAGATCTTTCGCAAATGCTCAATACATTCTTCTGCTTGTAGAGTGTGATGCATAAGTAGATGCAAAATGGACCAGGGGTATTATCATAAAAAATCGCGCGTTGTAAACGTTCCACGTTGTAAATACGATTGATCGGCCATATTCGGCTCTAATATCGTCGATCATAAATCACTGAGTGGTATGGGCGTGGTATGGAAGTCACATAATCCTTTTACAGTCTCCGACACGCTGATGGGAATCTATCTGTTCATAATTGCTGTGGCAGATGTGATATTTCGCGACAATTATAATCGGGTGGCCAGTTCCTGGATGTCATCCTGGTTCTGCACTTGTCTGGGAATTCTGGCAATGACATCTTTGGAGGTATGTTTCGACATATTATTCCATTTTTAACGCCTTAATAAGTTCATAATCTGTAAATCTAAAGAACTCTGGAAAAGACCCAAAAAAATCTTAAAAAATCGAAGAGATTAATGATAAATCATTTCGTTAGTTTCAAAATGATTTCCAGCGTAACGTTTCAAAAGTGCTATAAATAACAAATATTACATTATTATTATTCATGACGAAAAATATATAGTCTAAATTAAAATAGTTATGTTTGTCAAAGAATATTAATGAAATCAAATGAATAATCTTTTGTAATTTTAATAGTGGTAGTTTTATTAGTATCTAAGTATCTATACTAATAGCAAATAAAAGTTGAGAAAGCAACAGTACCTGGACACCGATAAATTTTACTATTCAAGCTACGGTTGTTAAGGTATTATGGATTAGTTTCTGGATTTTTAAAATTGCGAAAATGATTTGATGCACTGACTAGCTTTAAACGATTCCTGTGAACCGAAGGATCGACTTACTCAGGAGATCTGTTACCTCATTAATGTATTGAAGTAGAAACGATCTATCAAGGTTTCAGTATTGATCCTGTCATTCATGTCGCTGGAGCGATATATGCTAATCGTGGCACCACTGAAAGGTCACCGTACCATGACACCGCAAGCAGCATCCGCAACGATGATCGTCACATGGATCATCGGAGTTACTCTGGCTCTCGTACCAGGTTCGTCATTAATACTTCTTATTCGTTCGCGAAGCACTGCTGCGTGATCCCTGATAATATGTAATAACCTGTCAAGATGTCCGGCTGCTTGTTAACCCGCCGGTTATGATAACATAATACGCGCTTGACATCATTATCTTATTTCTGCCTTTTTCCGAATCAATTAAACATGACGCCTCGCGTTTTATTGCTCGAAGCTCGATTACAATGATTCAAAAGTGTTAGCCTTGAATATAACATGTTTGGAAGTCTTAAGTTTTGAGTGGTTTATTTTATGAAACGGAATCTGTGAATGTTTCTGTTTATAGATTTTGAAGGATGTAGAAGTAGACGATAATTAATTGGATAGGTATATTAATTAAATTAATTGTTGTTCAATTTTCTACATCGGCATTATATCGGCTTCTTGAATATGTAATTTGTATTAAAAATAAAGAAATATATAGGCACATAGCTATACATTTCGAAATTTCTAAGTTTTTTTATCTTTTATTTTTTATTAGCATAATGTATATTTTGTTTTGAAGTGATTCATTGGCGAAGCAGCACAAAGTTTTATGGAGTCAATGGAATGTGTTTCCCCTTGCACATCGACGACCCTTACGCAATTGGATGGGAATACTCAGCTTTCATTTTCTTAGGATTGAATTTTACTGGGTAAAAAAGAATTGACTTTTTCCATTTCATTTTGAATGATCGGTAAATTTGTAGTGTTTTCTTTACTATATTTTACAGATTGATCACGATCGGTTATGTGTATGCAGGAATGTTTATAAGTATTTGGAAAACGAGACACGCGTGTTCATTGTCTGTCGGAGATTCTGAATTTGCTTTAAGGTTCTTCCTGATTGTTTTAACAGACGCCGCTTGCTGGGCGCCGATTATCATTCTCAAAATTAGAGCTATGATGAGGTATCCTGTTCCAGGTATGTAATCAGGATTAAATGTTCAATTAATTCAGTTTTTCAATACTTCAATTTTAGAAAACATGCCATTTTTAGAAAAAAAATACATGTATTTCTGGAAAAAGCATGTTAAAATTACTCTTAATAGTAATTTATTGCAATCATTACTACAATGATTTAGCAGCAATCTGTAAACAAACACTCAACATGTTTTGATAATAAAAATTGTTTATGTTTAGCGGATCTTCATGCTTGGGTAGTGGTTTTCATTCTTCCAGTTAATAGTGCTATTAACCCTTTGCTATATACATTTACTACTCCAAAATTTCGAGAAAGATTAAATAACGGATGGTTTGGAAAAGTACGAAATTATGTCTCGCGGAAATGTTCTGCAGAAGGTATAAATTTATAATCTTAACTAATTTACTATATTTTAATATTTATTGTTTCTAAATTACATTTTTGAAAAAATATATAGTAATATTTTGTTAACTTTCAGCATTGTTTTATAATATCCAAATCACTTTTGTTACGCTAAAAAAATTCTCAGTGATACTGAATCTTAATTATGCTGTTATCTTATTTAAAAAATAAATAATTACTGTTTGGCATATTTAACATCATATGAAGGATAATTTGAAATCTAAATTTTTTTAAATAATACGAAGATATCAATATTTATTTTTAAACCTGGTTTTACTTACTGTTACAATATGTTACAGATTCTCAAATGTGTGCAACAATGAACAAGAAGAATATGATAATATCTTTCTCGAGTGGTACGCATGACGACTAAGAAATTCCTCCCACGTTTCCACATAACAAGAGAAATGTGTCGGAAACATGATAGTATTTTATAAATGTAAATTATTTATCTAGTTAATCACGTGTTGTTGAGAAACTCGGAGAATTTGATATGACAGAGATATATTCAGCTAAATCGAATGTTCTTGTTCACCTCATAACTAAGAGAGAGTGTAATGAATGATACTGCTGCAGTAAATCAGCAAATGAATTACAGGTAACCGTCATACAACCCGATACTTACATTCCAATAAATATTGTATTGTGTTAAACTGTATTATACACAATTGACGATAAAGATTTGTTACCAATAAGACAGTTCTATTCTAAAAGCTGAAAGAAATATTGCTTCATTTTCCATCACAACTATCAGAAACGTTTCAATACCACACGTTAATAATATTATACAAGGTAATGATAATTGATTCATTATTTCTTGTACTATAATTTAATTTTATTGATTCATATATTACGAATCCATTATTGTTTTCTTTGGAAAAATGGAAACAAATTAAGTCCATGATAGTGATCCAATTATGTTATATATACAGAATTAGTATTATATTTTTCTAGGCAATATAACAGATTTTAATTTATATAAACTTTGAGAACATGTCATTTCATTTGTTGCTCGCAAATTCTTGTCACCGTTCATACTTCGTCCGAATGTACCGGTTCTAATTCGATCACCGAAGTTAAACGACAATGGGCGCGGTTAGTACTTGGTTTAGATGACCACCTAGGAATACCGCGTAATGTTGGCAATAATTTTTGCTTCTTAAATTAATTATTGAAAATTTTTAACTAAATCATGCAAGAGGTAAACAACATGTAACACATTTCAATAAAAATTTATAATTGGAATACATGCTCAATGTTTTGGAAGAATGTCTTCAGGCAAACACATTTTTATAAAATTTAAAGATTTGATGTATTAATTGTTATTATAAGTTTAAAGAATTGTTTTTTAACATTTTTGTAGCACAGTATTTCTCGCCTGTCAATGTTGGTTTCCTTACGATAATGCTACACTCTTATCCTTATATATTATCAGTATGAATAGGGGATGCTTCTTAATCTCACTGATTACAGAACAATAAAAGTACATTATTTGTTTCCTTTAGAATTTTTACTTTCTTTTATATCTTTTAATTGGTACTGAGAAATCACTTCGACTTTAACAAAGACATTATTAAAAAAAATTCTCCGAAATATACAAATTCTTATAAATTGTTTAATCCTCCATATTTATTTTCAAGGCTCAACGCCTAATTTCGAATTACCTTTTCAATAGAAGCATCATCACAATTATCTCAAGGAATCTAAGATTATAAATTATAAAAAAAACTCGAAACACGCCCCGTTTGCCTAACCGAAAGTTCTTGTATCTGATCACAGTATAATCGTGGTAGCAACTTCGTGATAATAGAGTTTACGATGTAATGGGTCTGACAAATAGTGCCGGCTTGATGCACGCAATTTTACAGAATCGTTCTTGCAGAATTCAGCAACGGTTTTACGAGCTGCATTCCCAATGCAAAAGTTTCGCGCATAGTGTTCCGAGGACGTGCTGGTTATATACTCCTACGTGGAAGTCGTTCTCTAAACGGTACATAAATTACTCCTAACGAAGACTACGGACGCATTCGAAAAATTTATTGCAACCATTCTGATCTATCGGTAAATCGTGTACCACGATGCTACACCGTTATCGGGGAACCCTTCAGGTCTCTTCGGACCGGTACGATTTTCTTATTATAATCGCGTAACTAACAATATAACCGACTCGATTTTCGCTCGCTCACCTCACTGCAACAGTTTTCATTATTATTCTGGTAGTATCCTAGTGAGTTCAAGTCTTTAGAATTATCGACAATAGGATTGTCGCGATAATACTTATTATGCTGTACTGTGACATATAACTTCCAGATTATAATTTTCTGTATACATTCGATTTTTGATTATCATTACATTTCATATTTTATATTTCACATTTGTTTATCAATTTTTCAATATTATCCAGCATTTTGTGATAGAGTATATCATAAAGATCTTCGCAGGTTTATTAGGTAGAAAAATGAATTTTTCAAGAAATGGTTCAAATTTGAATAATTATAACATGTTATTCTTTTATTTAATAAGATATTTTTATAATTCCCAGCGATGGTAGGTACCTCTTTATGATGATTCTAAGTGTGTTCATTACCATAAATCTATTATTATACGAAAGGATATTTCGCTAGAGAGCAAAGAATTTGTTAGAAACCTGTTAACAAATATTCTCTACTTTTATTAAGCACTATATTCTGTCTTAGTGTTACGCCATAGCGTACTATAAAATAGATCTAGGTATCGTAAGAATTTGTCGATAAATTAGCTTTACAGCGAAACAAATATAAGCGTTAACAAGGTTAGACATAATGGATGATGGACGGAAATATGATCACTTCTATCTCTTTATCACTGACGAGCTATAATAACTGGCTGAACAACAAAGTTGATTGTTGCACCAGATGTTATGGGCGGAGATAAGTTCACTTCAGTGCCACGCCGCGTAATAATCTATAACGAAGATATTTATGTCTTCCTAACGAAGGACGAAGTACATAACTTGCTCAAATTGAGATCGTAGCTCAATGAAGTCTTCAATAGAGTACTTCAGTTTATCGCCGCAATTAGCGTCGTAAATGTTAATATCTGGTTTTTCAAAGTAAGAAGAAGTTAATTTCATGATCGTGTTATCGGTTTCATAATTAACTACCAACGCCTTCGATTATATATTTCTTTCTTCATTAATATACCTGTGACTTTTTCATTTTTAATAGGTTCTAATAAAATAAACAAAAATAATAATTAGTAGTTTTCTAGTAATATTGTCATTGGTAATTTTGAGCGAATTTGAAGATGAATCATTACGGACTTACGAATTTAACTTGATAATCATAATATTATATCCTAAAAATAATTTTAACGTATTTTTTATCATAAAAAGTAATATACTAGCGTATTCGTTTTACACTGTTTCTGTATAGAGATTCTAAAAATGTTTCAAATTTTTAAATAAATTGAGTTTTGTGTCAGTTCTTTAAAACAATTTAATTGTTTGAAATTGTCGACACAATGGTTTATACAACAGCGACTGTTAAAGAATTTCTAATATATTTCTTAACGGTTGAATTGTCGTAACACGAATTAAAACAATAATTTGGAAATACAATTAAACATTTGCATAGCCAGGAATCGATATTCGACTGCGTCACAGCGGATTATAAATTATTATACTGGCGAAAAAAATGCATCACTGCAATCTACGATTCGCCGCCACGTGGGCCGACTCTTATGCGATATAATGTATAATTTATGGTAGATGGCCAATGGGAGGGTCCCGTTAAGGGGCCTCGATACTTCCTTCAACACAGTTCGCCTTTTTGGATTGATTTTTCTCCTTTTTTCTGTCCACAGCGTTCCCTTTTCGACTTAAATTTGATCGACTTATTACTACATAGTAATAAGGCATTCTATTTGTTTGTACAGACTTATGTTGGAATTTTGTTGATTTAAAAGTGTTCAAATTATTCGATCATTATACTAAATTTTAAAATAAGTAAGTATAAAATATTTTCCTAATGTAAAATAAATAATGTTTCTACTATACGCTACGAAAAAATATTTAAGCAAATCCTAAAAATATTTTAGCGGCTAAGAATTCCATAACACATTTCATTTCATTTATAGCTCTGATTATTGGACATTATTAAGTCTTTGCAAGACATACGATTTTCTGAAATTCAATATACTTAATTCATTATTTTAGTAAATTTTAGTAAACTTTTTATTTTGCTTTAAATCTTAATGGAAATTCTAATATAACACCTACACAAACTTCTTTGTTACTTCACTTTATTTAAAATACCAAATAAAAATCTGCACTATAACAAATCATTCCAACTAATGTTATTCAAAAACTGCTAAGTAATACTTCCGCAAGCAATAAAAATATTTGAAAAAATTATCACAAAAATTGTTACAAAATAAGAATATACCATTCAAATTAATTGAAAAACTATTTTCCAAACGAATACAGATTGAAAATAGAAAATAAATTATTCAGTTTGTAGACGTTACAGCCTATACAGATTAATTCAGTTTACACTTATGCTTATACAGTTCAGCTGTATCTCGCTACGCCCTTTTTATTCCAACACCAGACAATCTGAATACTTCCTGCGGATGTTTTATGCGAACTGTTTTGTACTCACTCCATTTCTCCTTGGACGTCGCAGATGAATAAAACGGGAAGCGTGAAAAACACGGTGGCCTGGTCGCGTAACTTACTTCTCCATCCGCGAAAACGATTTCTCTCGTTGTTCGAGTGGAATCATTGAATCATCCCACGGACTTGGATATACTGTACGCTCGGTGGCTATTTCTCAACGTGATGGTTGCACATGCATCCTTTATTTTCCCAGGTACATGCACCGACATACCCACCTACTGTGGATCAAGGACGGCGCATTGCACGTTCACCTGCACGCTTATACGCAATTTTAAAATCCCGACGAAGATTTCGCGCGTCACTGTAACGAACTTTTATTGATTGGCCGGCAGCCTCGACACTTTCGCTTGACGCAATTTGTCTCTACCATAACGAGAGCATTACTACAGAGATTAAACATGTGCTCCTCCATTAAATAACATAATATAACAGTTAATGGCATTATCTTAAAATTAATTGTTTTTAACGGTGAGTTTTCTTGAAGAAAATTTTTTATTTAATTTTCTGGTATTTTTCGGTAAATAAGTGTGTATAAGTGTGTATAAAAATGTAATTAAAATTTAAGAAAGATTTATTTTTAATTCTATATTGAATTGATATAACTTTCTGGAATTATCATTATTGAGATCTAGCTAAATGTATTTTTACAATTGCAAAAATGGATCAGGACACTTTTATAATTAGCCACATATTTTGTGCTGTAATTATCACTGGGTAGTAAATATAAAATGCGGGGACATTGTAAAGGCATCTTCATGCTTTATACTACACTTTATATTGACATTCCGTTAACAGCCTATAAAAGTTGCTATAAAACGCTGTTTTATAGTCGGCCACACTTTCAGTTTCTTGAAAATTTAGATTAGAATCCTGTAAGAGTACATTAACCCTCGTCCGGCGAACCTCGAGTTCGTCTTAAATATTATCGTTTGCAACAACAATAGAAATAAAAATAAATTAGCATACAGTTTAAATAGAAAACAAAAATAAGAAAAGTAAAGTATAAGTGGAAATTAAAAATAAAATGAAGCTAGAACATAAAGTAACCTTAAAACAGACATTAACAATATATGAAAGGCAGATGAATACAGTAATGTCAAAGTTCAATCATACCTGTTATTCTCAAGTATAAAATAAATTGAAATGTGATGGAGCCAAAGTCTACCGTTCAAACACTCAACAAATTATTAGTGGTTCTGTCAAATGATAAGTCAACATTTCATTCCATAATCAATCATCTAAATCATCAACAGAAAATGAAAAAGTAGAAACAAAATAGCAATTAATATAATTTAATTTTTATTCCTGATAAAATCTCCTTAAACAATTTTCAAAGAAATCGTACACTCAATTTCAAAGATCTTAGTTTATCAATTCTACTTTATCTCAATCACGATAAAATACCGCAATGTAAGACATTCAAATCACCGTTATAAAGTGACTCCAACCATCGAAATGCATTTTGAAGATACACAAAGTAGCGTTAAGCAAATGTTACTCAAAATAACGTCTAAAGAGCGACGGATAAGTTCAATAAGAAAACACTGATACGAAGTAATTAACCCCTTCACCTCGACGCACAGATCAAGCATGCAAATAAATGTTTCGAATTACAAGCCTTTATCGTTAACGCAATAAATAACAAGAATAACCAACGCAATGATTTACACGTAAGTTTGAAAGTACAAAATATGTTTTCGATGCTTTTATTTACATGTGGTTACTAGTTCGTATTATAATATTATAAAATATAATCATTTAAAATGTTATAAAATATAATAATAAAACAAAAAATATAATATTATAAAATATAATCATTTAAAATGTTATAAAATATAATAATAAAACAAAAAATATAATATTATAAAAAAATTAAGCATTTTAGAAATGATTTCCTCAATTTAATACTATAAGCGAAGGGGTAAAATAGTGCCACTTGTCCCGTCGTTGCGTACACGGCGGAACATCGTGTCGAAAAACGAACACGGTTTCAAGGGATCGCGGCTAATCCCGCGGGTTTCGTCCAGGAGATTCGTACACGGTCGTAGGTGGCTTCTTCAGGGTCGAATCACGAAGACGCGTTGCTGAATACGGATGAGATGATTCATAGGAACGCGTATTTCGTGCGTGTTGTTCGCTTTTCGAATCGATAATGCACCCTCGGCCGTACACGGAACGCGTGCTAGCTACATCGGCACGCTCATTATCTTGCAAATGAATTCCTTTCTAACGCGCATGGAAAAATGCGTTTACCTTTGCCTCGCGCGAGCACGAGGATGGTAATTGTAAGAAGCCCTCCTGCGGAATTTTTCGGCCGCGGAGCGCGAGAGTACACGGCGGAATCTGCATACAGCCGCGATTTTTCACCGCGTGCTACAAGCGAATGCGAAAGTGGCAAAATTGAGACGCAGGTTTACAGCGAACACGGCCCCACGAGTTATGATAAGTGTTTTACCTCGTGCAAAATAAATATGGGAATTCGAATGTTCGAGGCGAAATTTGTACTGTGGTCGAAGAGATGAATAGTAACCTTATCGAAATGAATAGAAACGTTCGAGTTGACATTAACATATGAAAAGTGACAATCCGAGGTACTTTCTTAATTTGACGATTTAAAAAATTCTCAATTTTTTACTTTCTTTCAGTCTTGTAGATGAATAATGTGACTTTTTTGTCGGCGAGCGTGGAGCGTTGGAAATCTATTCGAAATTATACAGGTATCTCTAGTAAATGATCTTTCCTTATGCGGGACTCTGTTAGAAATATTATTTACATGACAATTCAATAAGAAAATTCTTAAATTTCACAGAAATTTGTACTGTTTTATCTTTCATACACTTAGGTTTGTTACAAATGCATAAAATTCAGTGTTAGATACAAGCAGCGTGTGAAAATAAATAAACGCAACACTAAATGTCAGAAACAGTAATAAATCATAAAAGGTGAAGTTTAGCAAATACGGAAGGTACATCAATTTTCTAATTAATCTTAGAATGAACATCATAAACTGGTTTTCCTCGTTAAAAATAACACGTGAGTAATATATGAGCTTTAGGCAGCCACAATTAACTGTAATCGTAAAGAAGAGGTTGCAGTAATTTCTTCCAATCACAACCCGTTACAGTACCTTTCGCAAATGTTAATGCTCGCGAGATCCGTTTTTAATGGTACGTAGTGTAACATAATTTCGTTTCATGCACATTTCTTAAGCTCAAACCTACATCTGTTACTGAAAAGGTGTAGCAACATTATTTCGACACTCTCTTCGTCTTCGCAGTAATTATCAAGGAAAAAAGTCCAGTCGTTAGTTACATCGGAATGTGCTAGGAATAAAACTTCGAATAAGTAACAACTCCATAACTTACGGATTTGATCACGAAGTCTTAAAAAAAAAATAACAGAAAGAAGAATTCTACCTTCGCATTCATTAAACTCCAGTTAAAAAAAATTGAACGAATAATTACAAGTATATTCATTTAACATTTTAAATATCGAAATTTGTGTAACACAATACCCAAAGAAAAAGGAACAGAAATCATTGACGAATAGACATCTAATTAATGAACGCGGTCAAGAACGTACACAAAGTAAACGCAGGATTTTTATAGATATTTAGCGGTTCATTCGCGAGGACCGTTGCCAGAGTCCGCGAGTTCCACGACTTCCGCATTACCGGCGGCTTTTCGAGACGCTGGGAATCCTTAAAGTTTCTTAACGAGATGATGACTCCTTGAATCGAACGGTTACGATCTCGTATAAATCTGCTGCTGTACGAGTGGGACACGTTAATTAAGTACGCGCCTTTCCTAGTTCACCGTGGAAGCTTATGCAAATCGATCTCGAGCGGCACTGGATATCGTAGACCTAGCGCAAAGATAAAATCGCCGCACCTTTCCCTGAGCGCGAGCGTAAAGAAAAATCGCCGGTTACTTACGGGAACGGAAAAAATCAATGCAGCGTTAATTAAGCGTTTTGCACTGATTTGCTGCGCCGTGTACGCGCGCGAACATCGCTGAGTCGCTGCGATAGTCGCAAGATAAACTCGATCTGCGCTGCTCTAGCGATGCGAGGACCCTTGGACGGCGATGAAACGGAGGATACGTGGTAGGTTGGGTAAACAATTCGTATAATCGGACAGTAGATCTTTCGAAAATATGTGTAACCAACAAAATTTCCAAAACCAACAGTTTCATAACCGAACCTTTTTGTTTTTGACATACAAACATTTATAGATAGAATCGTCTTCTATACATAGAACCATGTACATAGATTCTATGTGTAAATATTTATATGTTAAAAATAGGAACTTTGTTTACGAAATTATTGGTTCTAGAAATTTTGTTGGATACGGATACTTTCGAAAGATGTTGTGTATCTGTTACTAATTATTTGTACATATAGAAAATATTGACAGCGGTATTATTTATTATATTTATTAAAGTTATTGTACAAGAAATATTAGGTGTATCTGACAATATTACAAGCTATTACTTGTTTCAATAAACTGTTATTGAAATTTCTATTTAATAGGTTTCATACAGTTTTCCTTTTTAAGAATTATAGAAAGATGTTACACAATAAAAGGTAAATATGAAATTTAAATAAAACATAGAAAGAAGATGACAATTTTGGGACGGGTTATTCATTGACGAATCTAATGTACCTCTTCGGAATCTTCTTCTAAGAAATCTACTTTGTTGAAGGTATAAAATCATAATTATCCCTAGTAGTCTAAATATCCAAACAGCAATCTCGGAGTTCTATAAAACAGTTCACAATAGAAAAAGTTTTTCTCAAGCGGATTTTTAAACTACCTTCTTTTATTGCAAGGCTAAAAACAACCGAACATGATTATCCTAAATGCTTCTGTACCTTTAATAGTTTCGAGAAAAACGAATTTATATCACCCAATTAAGACGATTTAACACGCTAAAAATTCCGGTCCAAACCGTGACTAATACGAAGTGAAACGCGTGAAAGAAATCGTTAATCCATTACTGTACTGTGCAAAGTTTTGTAATCTTCCGTTATTTTAAACTTAGTTTAACGATATTAAAGATCGATGCTCCAGGTAATAGCTTGTTTACGTTGGTGATTTTATGAATTGCGAGAATTGAATCGCCTGTGATTTTATTGCAGAAATTTTCTAGGACAAATACTCATGAAAACGTGATTTCTGTTCCAAAGTCGATTATTATGATCATCAACTTGTATCTCCCACGGTGATCAATCGAAATGATCGTAAATTATAAATCGTCGTAGAGGCTAAATCTGCAATAACTCTAGCTACTAAATTATATCAGTTATAGCTAGTGAACATTGAACATTGATAAGGGAGAAATATTGAAGGTTTAGAAATATCCAGTAAACGAGATATCATGTAGATTAAAAAATGTTAAGGATAAGTAACTAAACAGCCTAGCATTGATGCAAATGTTAAAGTCAAACCCTTATCCTCAAAACTGCTAATTAAACAATCAAAGAAAAATGACCATTTATGATCCAGAATAGGCATACGCTATGCTATGCAAGTGTGAGAGAAAGAAAAATTGGAATTGTTTAGCTTGAAGTATCAGAACGATCTCGAAGACTCAGATTAGCATCAATGAGTCTCTAAGTGGAGATATCATCGAAATATAAGTTTATCAAATAATAAGATTGATAATGCAGGGTTAGTCTAGACTCTAGTCCGTGATATCTAGGTACTCAGTAATAAGCAGTAATCAAAATAGAAGATTAATGATGTTGAAAGACTACTGTATCTAATTATTTTACATTTTATAGTCCCTTTTATGTTTCATTTTCCTTTTGTTATTCAATATCCAATACATATGACACATTCTATTCCAAATAAAATTGATGGTAAATTGCTGTCTCTTGTTCTCAGATAATACTTTTTAGATCAAAATAAAGATAACGATGTCTTTTTCAATTAATCATTTAAGGAATTATTTGGAGAACGATGATCATACACAATCACAGCAATCGTAAGTAAGTGTAAGCTGGCGCGAAAGACTGCTGTGGCGGCAGAACCAGTAGTTTTGAGGCTTTGTGTCCGGTACCAAACCGGGAGCTCTTTGTCATACATACTATCGTGGCTCGCAGTAATTTATGTAGCCTGTCCATTGTCTCAGTCCAGTCACCAGTGATTTTCTCGTAGATATACGCGCTTTTGGCTTCCTAGCACGTCGCTTATTTCAGATTATTCATTTGTTTTCTATCTTACTCAATCCCTGGCTTCAGCCTCTACACTGTTTTTTGTCAAATCTTTTAAATCGTAATATTTATCCTTTTATCCTCAATGTTTATACTTATTTTGTTACATAGATTGTAATATAATAATAGTATCATCAATTCAAAATATATAATCATTTTCAGATTTATTATTGTACCAAAGTCATAGTTTAACAAATTTCTACTTTATTTCACTTTAATATTCATTCTTCAACCCTTATATTAATAACCCATTATCCGGATATCAATTTTAAATGATTTCCATTTCCCCAGAAAATGTATCGTTTAAAATCTCCATTTTCTTGTATGTTCACATTAATGTACGCTTAAAAAATAGAAAAAGTGTGCAATAAAATACTGTAATACTAATATTCGAGCAAACATTGTGATTACTAAGACAAGGATTAACCTCTTCTCCTATAATGTCGAGTCAGAATCGTAATAAAAATGTTCAACTGTATTCAACAAATTAAAACGTTCTTTACTCATTTTTCATATAATTAAAATATTACTTGTCTATTGTCTATCCTGAACGTCTAAAGTAAACGTAGACCCAAAATAAGCATCAAATTCTTTTCTTTTCTCACTATATTCTTATTTTTCATTTTATCAAACAGAGTACCGAAAGAAATAACAGGACAAGGGGTTAATGAACGACCGATTCCTATTTTCCAGTGTCTTACAACGACTGTCTTATAAACAGCAATGTGCCTCAATCCTGATCGATTTATTCTCTCCGAACATTCCAGTGTATTTCCGTGAAGCCAAGTTTCCGCGCGTGGAGCCCGAATTGTCAGATAAAATCGTGCACGTTCGGAGGAATGATTTTCGTTCCGGTGTACAGGGGGCTGCCGTTTGAGGTCATAGTTGATTCGTACCGATATAATCGGCGACTTTCTCCGGCCAGCGTGTTTAGTAAGGTCTTATAAGCCCGAGCCGTGCCGCGTGCCGAGGCTTGTCCGATTTAACGCGATAAGCGAACCTGAAAACCTATTGTTACGAAGCCCCACCACCCCCACCACACCAGTCGCGGCTAAATTATCCAAATGCATTCGAATACCGTTCCGCGTCGGCTAACAGTAAACCGCTGCCAAGTTTTCCGATAGCCGAAAGCAAGACAAATTCCTCGTTTACCGCTCGCAATGATAATTTTCCGTCACTCGGTACTCGACGGCTTTGCGAACTATAGAATGCGACCGTTTTACTACATATTTCTTCGTTCGAACAACATTACAACGTTTGCAACGCGTAGGTGGTGGTATGGTGCCAACCATCGAATACGGATTTGACTTTCGTACAAGTTGTTTTTCCTTTTTAAATTTATCGCTGGTGGACTTCGCGGGTTTTATGTATACATCGTGTTCGACAGCGTGTAGTGTATGACATAGTGAAATCTCGAATGAGTTTTGACTCTTCGCTTTATAATAACGAGTGAGATTTGTGGCAAAGACTTCTAGTTTAATTTGACAAAAATCGAATAAACGTGAAAATTGTGTGGCGACGGCTTTTCTAACCCACCGATAGAAGTCTATCGACACCTAAATGCCTTTCTTGCTCCTGCTTATTGCGGCACCTATTTGTATATATACGGTCCGCAAATATCCTACACTCGTCCCCGCGTTTAAGGCACGGGTCTACCAGAAACCCTTACTAATGAGTGGACTGGTAGATCCCGGACGAAACGTTCTCTCCCTTTGTCCTAATCTCCTCTAAACCTGTTCCTTCTTTTAATAACATTCTATGTTGCTTTAATTGGGTAAATGTTATTCGCTTTCTCGAAAGTATTAAAGACATTGTAGGGTAAGACGATAATATAGTAGCTTTTATTAATTCGTAATATGATAAAATTAGGTTTGTAGACAAAGTCATTGAAGAATCCAATTCTAATATAAACTATGAAAGTATTCGATATTTATAATTTACAAAAATTTGTATAAGCACACACAATTTATAGTGATCTAATTTCAAAGAATCCTTCAATCGACGAAGTAAATTCGACCTTCAAGAATCAGTTCTATAAAATATTCTACTCCCAACACTACTCTCGCAAACACAATTCGCTTTCTAATATTTAACAGGAACTCGATTAGTTCGCGCCTCATTCGAGAAAAGCCCAGCGACTGCATCCGCCGCTGCGTATCGAATGTTTGCCATTTTCGCCGGCCGATCGTCGCAGGAAAGATGTAAATCATGGCTATCTAGCAATCTGTAAGATACAAATCAAATCCTCGCGTGAAGTTAATCTTGCATCGTGTCCAGTGCTTCAAACGGAGCCGATCAATTTTCTAGTTACCCGGCGTCGCGAGTTATGATAACTGTATTTAGCATACCAGCCGCGCGGAACGTATTGTTTAATTTGCATCCCCCCGCGCGCGCGTCGCCGCGATAAATTCAGTCGCGCCGGCGAACGGGAAAAATTCAAAACGGGCTATCGGCCAGTCCTGATTTACACGGGCGCAATTATTCAACGGAAAGATTGGCTTCAAACGGAACGCGTATATTTGGAAAATGGACGCGTTCGATCGAGCGAGTGAGACAGAGAGAGAGAAAGAGAGGGAGACAGACTGGCCGCGAATAATAGCGTATAAAGGAGGATAGCAAGCAAGTCTGTAAATCTTGAATCGGGAACGGCGTTTCTTTTTCCTATGGGCGAGCAGTTTATCTCGATTAGATTGCACGGTAATGACTTACTGACTTTAATTATGCATAAGTCGATTGCGCGCGCCCCGGTTCCGCGTTTGTAATTTAAGAGAAAGTTTAAGAAACGCGAGCACTCGCTGACCGGACACTGTTAATGGAATTCAAACGGCGGAATCCCCATCGTCGTCGAATCCGCTCGTGTAGTCGGTATTTTATTATTTTCTCCGCTCCATTCATGAACGTTAGGACTTACGTAAGGTATGTTTTAACACTACATTTACGGGAGTCAATTTGAATCGCATGGAATTTTATAAACATTATTCGGTAAATGTTTGGATTGATTTTGATTGATGCGGTTGAGCGGATATGTTTCCTAATTGTCTACCTTTAAATCTCTGATTTCTAAAATCTAAATGAACGATTGTCGGTTTTTCCGAGAACGATAGAACAAACTGTACTGTAACTGTCCGTCAAACGAGCGTTAAGAAATAATATTTTATAATAGGATAGAACATTAGGATTCACCAGTAGGGGTGTAGTAAAAAAAAAGTACCATAATGGGTGTTACTAAATAATTGATGTTTCGTACAGTACTGTGTTAAAAATTCAATCAGCAAAATACCTTCGATGAATTCTTTCAGAAAAAGAGCTGATCGAAGGAGGAGCATTCGCATGTCTGACGGAAGGACCGACAACGAATTACAAACTGGGATCAGACGTCTGGCGCGAAATCGACGCGAAAGAGGCGCCACGAATCTTCCTTCCCACAATTACGGGGAATAAAAATTCTTTTGCTTTTCAGTCACGCGAGCTCGCATTCGGTCCACGAGAGAAGAATTTACGTATACGCGATTAAACTGTTCGTTCGCGTTTACACCGCATTTCACGTTCGATTCGAACATTCCCTGGTTAAGTTTCGTTCGAATCATACTCGTTGAAACAATATTTCGTGTTGCATGAAGATATTACAGCGTTGTATGCAAAGAAACTCAAAGAACACGTTAAACAGGTACTGAATATCTGAATGCTCTCGGACGATTGTTATTGTATTGGAAAAAAATAATAAGTCTATTTATATTTATTACACAAGTTGCATTGTAACCTACTCATTATACAAATACATATACCAACATTAAGAAAAACAATATTATAAAATATACAGATATATTTCTTTTCATGTTTTCTTAGTGAAGGTACGATAAGATGTTAATGACGTACGATAAACATCACTAACTCCTCGATACCGTTGTGTTTTGAATTTCATAGAAAAAGATTTAAAATTTTACTTAACTTAGAAACGAAAATTTCAGATAGAACCTAGTTTCAATCCAAAATTGGACGTCCTAATGTTTGGTGCCTTAAGCTGAATACAAAGTATAGCGAACTAATCCTTCGAACCAGACGCCAATCACCCAATTCCTGGAGCCGCAACCTTAGCCACCTAACCTTTGCATTCCTAACTGCGATATATCTAGCACCTCGAGCTATACCTTTGCATGCCTAACTCGATCTTTTGCAATCGAATTACTAATGGCTTCCAGAAGAAAACTCTATTAAATGAATTCACATCAATCTTCATCAGTATAACCGAGGTCTTTGCAATTTAGTACCTATTCGCTTGCATAGTTCGATACATCTGTTTTAATGTTACTTAACCCTTTGCACTCGAGAGGTGACTCTCGGTTATTGCTTAATTTGGTATAGCATAATTATAAAGTATAATATCTAATATTAAATTTTGTATAATGTATTGATATGTGAACTATTGAAATAAAATAGCTTTGTCTCGTAATTTATACATGTTTTCTCATTAGTTTCTCGTTAGTTTTAAAGAATGTCGACATCGAAGAAGGTGGAATATTTCTAGCGATAAACTTTCGAGTGTAAAGGCTTAAACGGTGTACACGTTTTTAAATTATTGTGAATGAATTCAGCAGGAACGTTGCCTCTTTAGAAATGTTATGAAATGAGAAAAACATATCGACATAATGCTTGAAACGTCCGGAATTAGGTACGGACATCCAAATCACCGTTAGACCGACATTAGATCGTTCGGACAACACGCGGGAAATTATTATAGTTTCGCATTTGCTGTGTCCGGGTGTCTAATAGCACACAGGACATGATCACAAGGTTTTTGGGTGAATGCTACTGTAATTGCACCATTTCCTGGAAGTGTGTCATTCCGGAGACATTTAATCAACCATTTCTCGCGTATCATGAGAAGGTGCAGATCCTAGTCGAAATAATTTTTACTTTTCTCGTCATTGTACCGCATTCACTGACAGTAATTAGTATTAGGTAGACGTGCATACAATCTAATTCGTTTAAGAATGATTACTATATATAATTAGATTATTTGATCCATTCAGAACCAAATTCTTTTACAAAGCCTTTTAAAAATAAAAACAACTTATTTATTTAGTTGAAACAAAAATATATATAAACATTGATTTTTAAAAAATTGAGGTTTTTAATTTAATTTAATTTAATTAATTGCTCTCAATTGAGGATTACAAGGAATTACACTACAGTTACATCTCCATAATGTGATAATTTACTCCCAAAATAGGACGTACGGTGGAGATAACATTAATACTTGACGTACAACATTGCAACAAGTAGCACAAGTTCTACAGATTACAAGATTACAGTTACAAGTTTATTCAGCAAAAATCCAGAGACATGTTCCAAAAACAATAATTACACATATCGAAGAAGCGACAGACAATTCAATAAGACAACACAGAGCAAGCTTCAAAGGAAGTTCTCGAAGGAACGAAGTAGACAAGCGATACCTTGTAGCAACATTTAATCGAAGATCATCTTTCAACAATTTATAACACGCGCTCACATACTATTAATCGCCAGCGTGATTCATATAATCCTCACAGTGCAACCGTATCTGAACGTTCCTTTCCATAATACGTATTAAAATTCTATATTTTATCGACTCCCCGGTATCGCCGTGATCGCATTCTTATCGACAACGTCCATCCGGCACCCCGAGGGGATCACCGAACGTTTGCAAACCGTCGGGCCGGGCCCCCTTCTGCAAACACTGTACGGTATCGTAATTTACTCGGATATCCCTGATACGAGAGATTCGTCAAAAATGATGCATCGCGATCGCAATTTATTAGAACGATTTCCGGCCAGAGCGAGGCTATTCTCCGCGAACTCGCCCGCGCCCATAATAACGGTCCGCCACCAAGGGGAGTAGATCGGGATTATAGATCACCGGTTTCGCCGACCGAGTAATAGATAAATTAATTATAGCTTCCTGGGCCATTCTGAATTGCGAACCGACCGACACACTCTTTGATCTCTTGAGCCACGACTCCGGCCTCCCTAATAACAGGAATCAATGACCGATAAGTGATAACTATCGTGGGTCGCGGGGGGCGTGGGGGTATTCAATTACTTTATACCATCGTACCCCGGCCAGGGTAGAAATTCAACCAGATAAACAAGAGATTTTTCCAATGGTAAAAAATGGCACACCGCGTGCTCGTGCCGTTGCATCGATTAATTTTATCCCGGAAACTAGAACCATCCCTTTTCCCCATTTTCCGATTAATTAATAGTCGTTTAACCGTTCTTCCGTGTCGTTGTTCGCTGAGATACGTCGCGGCAACGTTTCATCGGTGTACACGAGCAGCGAGAGTTCGATAAGAGTAGACGGGAAAAAAGGAAGCCGAATAAAAGTAATAAAACGAGATCCTCGAACGGCGATCGTCGCCTTTCTCGACCGGCTGGAAATATTCCGTGCTCGCCACGACGACGTGGCCCGGCAGCATCGGACTCGCAAGAGTTATAGAACAGGTGTATGTCCACTCATTACGTTCTATTACGTTCCATTACGTTTCATTACGCTGGCAGGTAAAGCGAGCGGAATAAGGTCGGAGAGATCGGCAGGAAATAGGTAATAAGAGGATCACCGGCATCCTGCGTACGCAATAATTATCTCTCTCCTCTGTATATTGACGTAAGTGTTCGGCTAACTGCTAATTGCACCGTGAACGATTAACATAGCAATTAACGGGGGCTCACGTGCTGCGTGTCAGTGATTTTCCGTTTTCGGTATTCTTCGATTTTTCTTTACCTTTAGGGGTGGTGGTTGGGGTGTGCCATGGATCCGGAAAGATGGAAACATGGCTCGCGAAACTAGTTTCTGGATTAGTCGAGGGGGAAATATTACTTTTAATAAAGGAAACGAGGAATACGAATGGAATTTTAATGTAGAATATATCTGCTGGTGAGATGGAAAGTTATGGTATTATTGGTTTATTATTGCTATTTATTACCGTTAAGGGGTGTAAAGGGTTTTGTTGAAATGTAAAGTTAATTATATACTTAACCCTTTAAGTGCTGAATACTTCTAGCCAAAACGTTCCGTGTGGACGGAATATTTTGTTGCTCATTTGATGATCGATGAATTATGTTAATTTATACAATTAATTAAGTTGCGATCAAATTGAAATTGTAATTCTTCAATTTCACTAAATTGAATGATGCCAAAGAAAGGCGTGTTAATATATATTAATCACATACACTTATAATTGTTAGCACGGTAAGCGTGAGACTAAAAAGATCGAAAAACGCATATATGCGCTCACAGCACTCAAAGGGTTAAATAATGAAATTTTGAAAAGATTTGTTCGCGTAAGAAGAAATTCGGGGGTTTCATTTAATGTAATAAAATCAGTGACGTAATTATAGTTCCATTTGGAAAAGATGTAAGTGAAATACATAATTGACAGGTGATTTCGTTTTATGGAAGCTTTAAAATTTTATTTCACTATTTGGATGCAAGATTACATCGATATATTCATTAGATTCCTTATCAGTTTGTGGTCAATAACATTTTTTTTATTCGTTTTGTGACTATACTTTACTGTATGTACTAATTAACTGGAATTAAACCGTGTAAGTTATTGCTAATTAATTCGATGAACGGTATTATTGCCGAGATGAAGGAAGTAAGATTATCGAAAGTATTTACGAGTGTGCACGAACGAGAATGTGAATGTACGAAGTTCAATGGCATACTGTATATTAGGATTAAAAAATGGCCATTGTCACAAACCGTTCGAAGGAACAATGACGCGAGCCGATTTGCTTGCTGTCATATCGAAATTAGCATTTTCATAAAGGCAATCGAACATCGAGGGAAGTATTGGAACGTCTTTTATTAAAGAAACAGCCTTAACTAGATTGAAAATTTTAAATAAACTAATGAATAATATATTGTTTATTGTTGTTTTTAAAATTGTATTATAAAGAGGAATTTTTTAATAGGTAGATACGTATATATTTGTTTAAACAGTTATTCATTACTGTATAAATGATAATTTGCAACATTATTATATAAAATAAGAATGAAATACTTAAAGAATAATAATTAATATTAGAATATCAAATAATATATTGAGATTTGCTATTATTATAGACCTTGATATTATTGTAACGTTTTTAGATAATTAATTCATTTAATTTAGTGCATTACAAGTAGGCCAAACACGGACAAGAAGTGCAATATACATTTTCTTAATGTTCAAATTACTACTGTTAGATATCTAAAGCCAATTCTAAATACTGTCTAGATATAATTTTCCTTCTTTACGATTGTATACCAGTTATAAAGTTAGGGATGTCTTCGCATGAAAAACAATCTCTACCATCCTCTTCGTTGAATGTTATTTATTATAATTTTCTGTCGTTTAGGCATAATACACTTTAAGAAGCTTTTAATGCATCAGTTAAAGTGTCAGAAAGTATTTACAACCTACAATAATAGTATTTATAACCTACATGAACAACTGTGTTCAACGAAATTACAGCACGGTAAGCAAACATGTCACAAATCACTAATACACCTAACAACCATAACGAAAATCAGCAGCATCGATCTTAATGCTGGATCACAAAGTTCGAATAATCGTAACAGTATGCATTTGAATGCACTCGAAGCCATAACTTTCATTCTTTTCAATGCGTAAAATTACGTAAACACTTCGAAATGCCACTATGTATATGACTTTCTAGTCTTGCAACACAATGTCCAGTTTTCCATTCCCATGTTTCATTCGTATGCCATTTTTATGTATGCTTCGTGGTTATCTTTCTCCTTTGTTCTTTCTCTAAGGAATCTTGCCTTAACCGTTTCAATGCTGCTGTTTTCTTTGAAGTATGACAAAAGTGCAGAGCATATCTTGAATGAAAAGTAATAGTTACAAATGTAGATATTTTTTATTCCTCAATGTAAATGCTGTTTACAAAAAATATGCTAATAATAAATGTGCTATTGTGTACTCCATTGTTCTAACACAGCGCAGGAGGAATAGGTATATACCATTGTGCTTTTCAACACCTAAACGGTTAAAATCTTTGGCGACAAATTTTCTGTTGATAAAGAATTACGAAAATAATTATGGAAAACATAAGAAAGAAATGTTTATCGTTGAACTTTAATGTCAAATCAAGATCTTTATACGTATGACTAGTTAGCTCATTATGAATAATAATAGTTTAACTCCTATTTCCGAATTTAATAATTAATAATAATGAATATTATTAATAACATTGTAATTGTATTTGTAACATATGTTATTAATAATATTACAATATTATCCAATTAATCCAAGAACATTTCACAATAGCTTCTTCTTCTCTAAAATCCAGAAACAGGAGTTGGACCATTATTATTCTAAACCACTCATATATGCTCGTATCCTTGAAGAGGTTAAATATATGCTAGTTCCTAGCCATTGCTGAATATGCCGCCCATACGCGGCGATCCTGCATCGGTGGTAAATCATAATGCTCCGCGGATGTTGGAAGATCTCGCTCGACTTTGATCGGCCGGTAACATACTCGCGCGAGCGCACGCCCGGCTGGGACACACGGCACACATTAGCGGTCCTAAAAGTGAGACAATACAAGGCGTGGTTGGGTAGACAAGTCGGAACCGACCGCTTCGATCTGGTCTCGCTGAAATCGCAGGATGAGTCAGAAATCGGGGTCAACGACGCGCACCAAACATTCGATCGAACGTTGACCCCCCGTTCCGACACAGCTGACTTCCACCTATACTAATTTCGTCGAATTTTTCAGGCATGAGAAGAATAACACGATCGGGGCGTAGAGAAATTCGGCCTCTTCCTACACAGGGTGTCCTATGTAGGTTTTCGTGCGAATCTGGCCGTTGTGTTAGGCATCTAAAAATAAGACTGAAACATCGTGTAAAAGATTCATGTTATATTGTCATATAAAATTTTATTATGTCAATTTTTAATATTAATAATTTAATACATTTAATAATAAAGCTTTATTATATTGTTATGTGAAATTGCAGTGAATATTTTTTGGTGACATCGATTTCATAAAGAAATGCAAGTCAATTGTTATATTTAGTTCAATTTTGAAAATACACTGGGATATAGAAATACAATGTAGAATATAGTAAAAAATTTGTAATTGTAGGGAAATTATAAGTACTACGTTAATTAATATAGTTGAGGCACGTAACATTTTTTGAGCAGAAGGATACCAAAAATGAAATTCTTTGTGCAAGACTTTGTCTTCGCGAAAATTGAATTTAAATATACACGCTATTGTACTCGCTTTGACTGTGAGCAGTTAATTCATCATTGCTTTTCATTTATTTTATAATAACAGTTACGTACCACACCTTTTTAAGAATATTGATTGGTAATAGTAAAAAAAAATTATTAATTTTCACACCTATTCATAGTATCATAGACCAGTTTTTCTTCAGTAAAATAAAATACATAAAAAATATTTTATATTGCTCATTTAAACAATTTATACGCCAATAATTAGATACTTAAATTCTGTTCTTATTAGCCTAATAGGTTACGTGCATTACGAAAGACCAATGCTTTATTATATAAAGCGTATACAGTCGCTTGGGAACAAGAAAAATATATTGTTATGAAAAAGTCGATTACTCTGTGTGAAATAATATTCCATGTTTTCTATTTATCCTACGTCTGATGTCCATAAGTTTCATTGATGGTTTCATAAAACGAATGTATAGTATCTCAAGTACTTCCTTCACTTTCTCCTTCATATTCCTAAATGATAATTTGTTCCTCTTCCACTAATAAACATGTCGAAACAAATGAGGCACAATGAACTTCTTCCTTGTTCTATAATGCGGCCCAGTACCACGTAATTCTCTAATTATTGCAGACTGCGTGGAATATGTAAATAGGTGTATCAACACTGTTCATCGAACGACTTCGTTTCTCTTTCGGTGTAATTTGGGACCGTTTCCGGTACACAGTATTGCAACATATTTCCTTGAATATTTCCTCTGTATACCGGGTTTAGTAAACAGTTATAACTGAGATGAGAAAAGTTGCAAATAACGTAAAATTAGATAGCAACATATGGCTCTGAGATGCGTAGGATATAGTAAATAACTTTAATATTAAATTGTTTTACTATATATTTAGTGTTCAATGAAATATATTATTCTTATTGATTCTTCAAACAAAATACTTTATTAAAAAAATTTTCATTTTTATCACTCATGAAACTTAATTTTTATACATTATACTGTACCTAATGTTGTTTTTAAATATTTAAACTGTCTGAACTGATTTTGTGCAGCTGTAATTTTCAGAAATGCAAACAAAATATTTCTCAGTGTGAAATCACTTGTTTTTAAAATATTTTTGCATAAGACCTGATCCGGGATTGAATTATTACTTACTAGTTGCTTAACATTTGTTTTTCTTCTATAACATTAATTCTGATTCGATTTAGTTGCGGAACGGACATTGTATAATATCAATGATTTTCCGATCATTTCAATTATAAGCGGACGTAGTACAAATACTCGTTAGTAGAATCGAACGATTTCAACTCGAGTACTTCTTGCGTTGTATATCTTCGTAATTTATTAATGACAGCGTAATTATAGAGACCATAATTTGTTCGTCACTGATGAAGGAGCAGTTTTGCGTCACGACGTACGCTGCAAGAAATTGATACCGTGATTAAAAGTACAAGCGCAATTAATTTGAAACATGCGAAAAGCAAAGGAGATTGGATGGTGGTATGCTACGTAATTCTGGCCGGAAAGTGTTTTTCTTTTTAATTATGAAACAGGAATGGTTTACTGAAACCAGAAAATTTGATCTTGATAAGCAAACATTATAATAAATCATTGATAAAAATTGTTAATAATTAAGGAACACTTCAAATTTTCATAATACTCTTTTATTTTGTTAGTACCATGAAAGAAAATGTTATGAAGTCTTCAAATGTCTACTTGATGAATGCTATGTTACCTTTATGTAGATTATATGCCTTTCACTCAAGAACTACACATGAATGTTTACAATAAAATATAAAATATAACAAATTCAATTAGAGTCTTCGAAGAACAAACATATTGAAAAATAAACTGCAATCGCACAGATTTCATTTCATTACAAGATTCAATTCATTCAATTCCCTTAACGCATTGACCTACAATATCATGTGAGACTCGTGACAAAAATTTTAAATTGAATAATAAATTATTTATTTTTTTAAAATATAAATGAAATATTACTTTTCTATTATCAACCATTAACCTTCAGAGTAAACGTAGACATAAAATAAGCATACCACTTTTTCCTTTTCCTAATCGATTATTAACGATAAAGTAGATGTATCGATTATAGTTAAGAAATAAATCATAAAGCAAGGGGTTAAGTCTTTTCTTTAAGAGACGTAATTAATCTAAAACACGAAGTACAATTTCTAAACCAAATATTAACAACTACAACTGACAACGTTTACTTTCCCTATAAACAAGATAAATGCTATCCATATAAAACTCACAATTTCATCACAACAATAAAAATTCCAACATCTTTATGTCACCTATCCGAAACGAAATTCAACAAAACGTGATCCAAAGCGAAGTAATCTAAAAACAAATGAAAGTTCAACAAAACAAACGCGAAGCCACAAATCACAGCCAACGGCTTAACGAAAGTAATGAATCTCTATCTAATCAGCCGAGGAAGGAACGAGCGTTAAACAAGTTAGTTTACACGCGGCTTTGCGCGGTTACCGAAAGCGTTGCGTCGGTGCTTTTTGCGCCAGGTAAATCCAAGATTACGAGCCATAAACGAGGATGTCCGAGGACAGCAGTTATTTGCTCTCCGAGCGAATCTGTCATGCGATGTCTCGGTCATCCCCCGTAACTCGCGATCCCTACGTAATTAACTGGCATAATGACCGTTGTAATTATATCATAATTGCCCTGCGGAACGCGCAACCCTCGTGAGCGTTGCAGGCCGCATCGCGACACGCCTCCCGTAAGATCATTCAATCCCCGGTTCTTAACGAATGCATATCATTGTTTAAGGGCGGGTCGGGGAAAGAGAAAGTGGCTCGAACGCGAAAAATTGAATACCCCGCCGCGGAGTGGTAGCGTGCGAAGCCAGCTCGCGCGGTTGCTCGTTTTGCTTCAGTGATACAGTGATTAGTAACCACCGGCCGCGCTGGATCCGATTTTAAAAGTGTCTGATTGCCGGCTCGATGCCTGGAATGCAATCGTGTATCGATTTTCTGGTAATAATTAACTCCTCCGATCGCCTGGCCTCTTCCGCTGGCCTCTACCGATCTGTTAATGAGATGGAAGTCGTATAGCATTTAATTATGCAGCATCATTTTTCCCGGTTCTCTATTTAGGAAAGACATGGTGAATTTATTTTCTGATATCCTCACGGAGGATGCCGCGAGGGTAATTAATGATTCGTTAAAGTGTGATTAAACGCGGGGTCAATGGAACACGCGTCAACATAAATGGATACCCTTTCGTTGGTTAACCTTTTACGACTATTGTCTCTCTGTTTGTTCTCGTGCGCTTCCTTTACAATTATAATTTGTTCATTGTTGGTCTTGTTTGAATTGTTGTGAGCGTTCCAGTTGGAAATTTAATACCCGGTGTTCCTGGAATTTGAAGGTTTAAGAGTGAATCGATGGTTATGGTTAATGTATATTTATTTGAATAATGGAACTATGTTTTCAAACATTCATTCCCTGTTAGACGAATTGATTTCCTGTGTGAGGAGATTATTTTTCAATCAATTAAGAGTAATTTTTTAAACCATTTCTATTGTATTTCGTATACACGTGAAATCCACAGAGCAGAGTCTCCTCTAACAGAAAGGTAGCATAATAAATCGCACTATATAGAATTTTCCAATCCCAATGTGGAAACACAGAAATTGAAGAGAATATCTTAAGCAGCAACAGCCAGAATAGAATGTTGAATACTGACAGATTTTTACATAATTCAACATTTCTGTCTAAGAATCGAGGCCGAATATTATATCCCCATTGTCCATGGTGTCTCGTAATCTCGCATAATCCTCTCCATTCATTGCAAACAAGGAAAAGGATTAGCCAACTTTTGGGTTATTCAGTCTGCCTAAAAATAGGCACACAACTTAACAGTAACGGGCGCGTTCGTGTATCATAAATATTATAAGTACGTGTGTGTCGTTATCCGGGCTCGTGCCAGCGCTTTGTCTCGCCGTTAGTGCGGCCCGTGGTCGAATAACTATACAGATAGCTAGATAATCGGACGGATGGCTAGATAAATTGCATGGTGGGCGGCGAAAAGGGCGCCTACGTCGGCCGAAGTTTAAAAACGGATAGAATGAGCTCGGGGATCATTGTGCAAATCTTGCAAAATCTTTTCAATGTGAGCCCCGTTTTGCAATTCATTGTATGTACGCCGGAATTTGTTTGAATTCTAATAGGTTCATTCATGCGTTCAGCCATCGAACGGCCGACGACTATCTATCACGATGCAGATGACAGATATCGGGTCATTTGTGAGCCACGTCGATATTCTTGTTGTACGTAATTTAGAATATTGGTCTATGAAGTGTCTACTAAAAGTCGTTTAATATTAATAATACATGGAATGGAGTGAAAATGTTCAAAGAATATGAGTATTTAGCATTTTGTTTTAATTTGATTTATTCTCTAAAGAATTTTCATTTAGAAAAGTAAAAATTAAAATTCTTCTAATAAATGATTTTCTACTTAGATATCCTAATTTTAGTGAATATACTAAATACTGTAGGAAAAGTTATCATTGAAGATAGAATGTATAATGTTCATTATAAATAAATATAAAAAATTATGGTGTACTTTAAACTTACGAATGAGGTCTATTTTTTAATGGAATTTCGTGGACATATAGCGAATATTTATAATTTCAATGACACGTCGTTGTAGCAGATACTCGATGACACATTTAATGATGACAATAATATAGTATCCTCTCATCAAATTTCTACCCATTAATTTGTCTTGAACAGCATATTATTTATTATCCTATTGATATTTTTATTTTATTCAAAAGTCACATGATTAGTTCTCCATGAATACTGACAGGTCTATGTGGACAAGAAAAATGCGACAAGTTAAACCGAATTCGTACGTGAGACAAATCAACGATCGTTTTCCAAACGACAGTGACATTTGAGCGATAGTTCCTTAATATTCGAAAACAAGAATTTATACCGTTTCTATGATTCCAAAATAAAAATCGATTGTGCGATCAATGATAAAGCGCTCGAGTATACTCGATGAAAATCATAAAACGCAAGTCGTTGAACATTGTTCCGTCTCCATTCCACTTAATAACACAAAATTAATTTTATAGATGATAAGACGTGTAAATGTGTTTCACAATTGGTCGATCATTTGTTTTTTTTAATTTATTTATAAAAATTACTGTAACGTAAAGGTTATTAACGACCTCGCAAATCCTTATTAGCGTACTTTATAGCTGAATAACAACTGATCAATGAAGCAATGAGCTATATAAGATCAAGGCGAAAGAATATAATTAAAAATCCTCTCAGCTGCTTGGACGAACACAATATGATTCTCCCATTTATTTTAACTGACAATAAATCATATCAACAATTAATTAATATTCATGTCAATTCCTATATCTCTATATTTATACTCTGCCTGTTTGTACAATAACATTTACATCCTACACTTGCCTACAATTAAACGAGCTTACGCAAGTAGCATATTAGAAACCACATCTTTTCAACCACAAATAATTGTCCGTGTACCGTCGAAATGCCGGAACTCAACGAAAAAAGGAAAGACTGAAAACAACAAACTCCTCAATCAGTCATTTCAATCCAGCCGCTTCGATTCCATTCAATACAGGGGAATCCCGCAAGAAACGTTCTATAATACCCTATCCGAGGTAGCTAAAAATCCGAGCAGAATCCTTCCCATTTGCGGCTGACATTCACCCCGATTCCGGGTTGTCCTTATCGCGGCGGCCTACCCTACCTTTCCCCATAAAAGCGGCCGCGCGAGAAAAATCTCGTTAATTACACTGCGTGAAAAAGCAACGGGCGGAAATCCTGCGGACCCAATGAATGGACGACCCTCTGAAAGCGTTTAGCAACGTAAGCTCGCCCCGAAGGTGCCGGGTCTGCTTGAAGCACAAAAGTGCATCGCAGCAGGATGCGCCATATACTGCATAGAAGGTGCATCATATAACACGCGGAAAGGAACAGGCTGTCACTAGGCGGTATCCTATTATCGTAGGTACAGTGTAAGCGAGAGAATACGGTATTTATGCCGATGGACAAACAATGGCCGCTCTATCTTCAGCTTAGCCGCGGGAAGGCTAGGCCACGCGACAAGAAGTTCACCGTGCGGCGCTTTATACGACGGGAATGTTAATTATCGGCCCTCCTGCGGGATCTATTAAGTGCACTATTCGCCTAGCCGTCCCTCTCTTCTACTCTTCCTCCCGTGTGTACTCCCATCGGACCCGTATAGTTTGCCCTCCGTGTCCTTATCGTCCCACCGGTTCCTTAATTAATCAACCGGTCGTGCCGACGTTCGACGACTTTTCTAACACCGGGGCGAACGAGGTTCCTGAACACGCGGGACTGTGGAACAGAGACAAATACCCGTGGAAATTGTTTTGAATTTTGGTTAGAGAGATGAGAGTATAGATCGTTTACCATTTGATGGTTAGATTGAGAAATGGACAGCTACTTGGATGGCATCATAGGAGATACATTACTTCATTTTAGGGAAAGTGGTACATGTACCTTTTTATTTGTGAAAAATTCTGTTGTTAACTGGGGTTTGGATGGCAACTATTATGCAGTAGTTAGCTATGTAACAGGAGTGTTTGTTTAATAATAGGATTATGTAAATCACTGGAGAAACTGATAGTGATGAATAGAGCTATCAGGGATAATTGATTGTCCATTATGTAGATATAAGCGTTGTAATAAAGTGGTCGACTGTGTTAGAGGTTCTAGGAGTGAAGGTGACACTTAACATGGCAACACTCACCTAAGTATCGTGTTGAATTAAGATCGAAGTATACTGTCATTTTTTGGATTGTTTCTTGTGTTTTTAAATTAAATTAAAATAGGTTTCTAGTTACGTGAGTAATGGTTGCGATAAAAGTAAGGAACAAATGAAATAAATTAAACAATGGATATATAATTCGATTGTTAAATACGAGAAACAATTAAACAGCAGTTACAAAAGGATGCCTATGACATTTATAAAATACTTCCTTTTAATAGGTGAAGACATGAAACATTTGAATTAAATTCAAGGGAAAAACTTAATTAACATGTTAACTATGTTTGTTTTCTTTTATACGTTTTTCGAGAAGTTCACTGTTTTTAAATTATTCGATTTTTCTTTGTGATTCTTACATATTTAATGATATGTACAAATATTCATCGAATTCACGTGGTAATTAGCAAACCATTGATAAAAAAGAGCAAAAAATAAAAGCACGTGCACGTTCTGCACTTCCCAGCTGTCGTGTTATTTTATACACTGATCCATTGTCCGCCAAACAGGCTTGTCTTCTCTCTGTTACTCCCGTTCGTTCTCCGTTCCTCTTTTCCTCTCTTCCAGTCCTCAAGTTTCGGTTTCCTCATTCTTTCGAACTCTTCAATAATGTTTTCATGAATCTTATCCTTCTAATTTATTTTTATTTCTCACATATAATTATTATTCCACTTGCTTATTCCTGTAAACTCTTTCTGGTGTATATAACATACAACCTCATTTAATTTTGTTTCATGATAAAACAATGAAATTCAATGCAATATTTGCATAAAATTCTCTGCTTCCTCTAATCAGAAATATCAACGAAGAATTTAAAATTGATTTATTCAAAATTCTAAATGAATTAACTATCTTATTCAGTAAAATTACTAACAAACTAAAAGGGCGCCACTTTTAGTTAAGATAATGGTATAATCGATTAATTCTAACCCACAGTTGAAAGGATCGAGTTAGATTAAATTGAAATCGATGGATTCAAGTCAGGTGAAGTCAGGATACAGGAACACGAAACGAATGATTTTAGTGTTCTGAGAGGTTCAGAGGTCCCTGAGGTCTCAGGGTCTGAGCCGTTCGAAGTTAAATATCCTACCATTCTCTAAGGCCTTCAAGACCCCTAGAAGCTTCGGCATTCCGCGGAAATCTCCGCGGTATCGAACACAGTAAAATTTCCGAATTTATTAAAAAATATTAAAATAATCTAAATTGTTTCGCAATTATAATTTTGGAGTTTTAAACTAAAATTGCTTCCACTTGAGAATCTTTACTTTGAGATTCTATGACTTGATTAGCTTAACATGAACTGATATGATTTAAATCCATCGTTAATAGAAGGAAACTGTTCGTAAATTTTTTAATTGCTTTGGAAAAAATCATTTTATCATTTAAAGCGTTAAGTATTTTAAACAACCTTTTGAAACTCGACATTCTGGAAAGTAAACAATGCTCCTTTTTCTTACAGATATTTCTGTGTACAGATTCATCAAGTTTCCTTTTTTCAAATTTTCAAAGTTTGAAAATCAAATGTTCCTATTTTACTTTGATTTCCTTCACTTCTGTAACTATGTATCTCTTATCTTGAATGGTTTAATTTCTATAAACTGAAAAGTTTGGTTAGCTTTTACTGAAACCTGTGTTCGCATTTATTTCCTGTCGCTATTTATGAGTTCTTCCTCCGGATTTTACTCTCTTTGGAAGTTTCTTCTTCGTTGCACTTGGAGCTCATGCGGTCGCACGTGTACACATTTTATATACAGAGATTTGTACACATGAGTACCTCGATGGAGGTGGATAATATTTCATAAACAGTGTCGGGTGTCCCGATCGATTTTACTTTTTCGTTTTTCTGCGTTTTTTAAAGTTTAACCGACGGGTCGCCGATTTGAACTGTTCAACGAAGATTGATCACTGAGGTCCTTAATCGTGAAACTTTGATATTATACTGTGAGTTCCATGAAAGAAATAGAGTATCGAAACATATTCATAAGTTTAAACGGAATAAACCATTACTTATTAATGGACATTAAATGAACATGGAAAGTTTTATTTACTATATGAATGATTTGAAGATCGAAATGAATTAGGCAAAGAACTACATGCATACATCAAATTGTCAAAATTAAAATTTCCCACTTTCTTTCTTAAATAAATTAATTGATCTCTAATGGGACGAAGAACTTTCTTCGATACGTATTGATACAAATATTAAAGTGAAAACAGAAATTTATTCCTACATAATAATTAAAGTGCATATGAAGCATTCAGATAGTGGTATATTGTAATTAATTGCTATTAAAATTGTAGAGTACATATAACGTCTAAACAGAAAGATTATAAGTATAATTAAATGTAATTAACTATAGCAAGTATTCTAATTAACTCAGTATTCATATTTGGACCATAGGAACATTTGTAAACATTTGTGAACATGATTGCTAATTATTGCAAGGTAGTTACGACTTCCATAAATAAATGAAAAAAAGGTCATAATTAAATGAATCACTGTCCCATCCATATAAGTATCTAATTAAGAACTGTTACGATTAATTCAGATGTCACCATACAGCAATTGGCATTGCGCCAATCAACGTTAATGTAGCTAAATAACAACCGTAACAAAGTTAACAACAAGTTTTTTAACACGTTGCGAACCAGATAGTCGATACCACGCCTAGTAGGCATCAATTTATTCGCGTCAAGTATTCTTAAGTTACTTATACCTGATAAATAATAGAAACATGTATTATCTTTTAATATTCTGAAACTACATTTATATCCAAACAGAAAAAATTGAAAATTAATAAATAGGAAATTTTCATTGATCGGAAATGAACACATGCATTTATATTATATAACCCAACAAAACATATTCCACTATCGCCAAACACTTTCTCGTTCAAAATTAATTAAACTCTAGAAACACGTACCTAATATCGCAAACAATACAATCAATAATAATAATACAATACAATTACCTTATCTATTCAAAACGATTAAAACTACCCAAGAACCCCGAGAAACCTCATTACCCGTCAGCGCGTTAACAAGGAAACACGAGAATCGAACGCCGACCGTATCTTCCCGCTCAAAGGACGCGAAGATCCCGAAGCTCTCGCATAACTTAAACGAAAATTCGCGGCGACGACCCCAAGGGCAGGGAGTCGCGCGGCGACGACGAGGCAGCCAGCCCCTGCCCACCGAAATAATAAAAGAATCGGGCGAATGAACCGTTACAACGATCCCGCGTTCTCGCGCACACATTAATTACAGGAGATCAGATTCCAATTTAGGATCTGGCTAGGTCAAGCGACGCGACAAGATAACCGCAGACCTTCGAAGAAGGAGGACATATCGGTGGAAGGTCTTGGCGCGGGTACGTGCCACGTATGTAGTCGCGTAATCCTGTACAACAGCTGGGCCGACCAGTGTACCCAGATGCCTATCGACATTCCATCCACCCACGATGTTCGCGCGGCCGCTGGTGGAAGCGGGGAAGTTCGTCAGCGTGGACGGCCCCGCGCTCGCGCGCACGGTTCCTCGGTGATTCAGGATTCAGACCTATTTAGCATAATGATCGCCGCGACGATCCTGGGCCCCTTCGAGATCATCCGACGGCCGGTGCCTCGATTAAAGGAGATTATATGCTAATAAATTCTCGGTTCTACCTGGGCCCGTTTCGACGTTCATGTCTCTTTCTCTCTTTTTCCATTTTCTCCTCCCACTCTCTCTTTCTCACTTCCGCGAGCCTCGATTTCTGCCACCATTAAGTCATCTGATTAGGTACGAACCGTCGTACCCGCTTGCTTTCCGATCGACTTGCCGGACGCTCTGCCCTCGTAATTGCTTAATCGGCAATTGCCGGGAACAATGGCTCCGAGCTTCATGGATCGCCTCTTTTAACCCTACCGATGCTGGGTTCGCGAGACTCTCCGGTGAATCGGCGCGCGAAACGTGGAGAAATCTGTTTCAATGTGGAACCTTGTTAACACTTTGTTGGGAAGCTGTTGAAACTAGGGAGGTTGATTTGGTGAGATTCGGACCGGATTGGTTTTTATTTCAGTTGAAGTCTTGTGAGTATGAGGTTTGATATTGTGTTTATAGTTTATTTGTTACGAACAAAAAGAGAGAGAAAATATTTGGGCTAATGTTATAGTAATTTTGGTAATTTTCAGTCTTGAAACTAAAGGGAATCAATCTTTCTTAAAAAAGAAATTAATGATTTTCTTTTATTTAATGATCCTATCAGATATCCTTTTTTTAACAACTCGAAACATTTTTGAAAAGGGAAAGGGTGTTATTTCATTTAAATACATATTAAGTAAATTAAAAAATGGTATACAAAAAACTGAAACTACAAAAAGATTAATATTACAAAATTTGTTATATTACTTTATTAAACAAGAGAAGAATTTAGCGGTAAACTAGCTTCTTGTGTATCCGCCGATGGATTACTTTAGGAACGACCACACTTGGATCTCGCCAATGGAGTGTATGGGGCACGCTCGGTGATTCGACTCTTTTTAATCGCCCACGTGGCCCTTTTTTTCCTCGAACACCCACTTACGTCATGGCCTTTGTACACGCTGAACTGTGCTGCATATGAAATAACGGCCCGGCTCGAATTCGGGGTTTCCTCTTCGCGTGGCGTGCACCGTGGACCATGCTTCGAGGCAGCTAGTGAGAGAGAAAGAATTTATTACTTGTTGCAGTGATATCATATACTGTTACGGTTTCTTATTTTCCGTTAGGTCTACCAATAAATAATCTACTATATTTTTCTTTTTCTTTTTGCAAACCGCCACTAGAATTTTAACAGTTAGGCAATCGATTAAGAAGAACCATAACTATAATCTTTCTCTTTTCAACTCATAACGTAGAAATCCATAATACCTAAACAGTTCTCTTTTCGTGATCAAATAAAAACCATCTCAAGGCATTCAAAACAAACATGCAAAAATAGCTTTACTAATACCTACAACCACTATCTAAGTTCCACATAACCTCACGCAAACCTCCAAAAGAGAATCATAACTCCCCAAACCAGCATACTCACTGCCATTCGTACAAGTACCCATCAAACAAGTCAAATCCCATTAACAAAATCCGCTGTCCAGTTAAATGGTGACGGGCAGTTGCGAATTAGCTCGGTGCACCGTTGATTGCGAATTGTTTGCGCAAACGTAACGCGAGCTGCCGCACGAAATTCGAAGTTACAGTTCAGCTGCAGGCATTCCCGCGCGGCTAAGCGGCCGACGATGCTCAGCATTGTCAGCGTTCCCTGGCTACCGGGATGTTCGCCATAAATCAGAAATATTCCCGTGCGCGTCGCGCGAGACAAAGCGGTCAATCAAAGGCGCGCGGTGTCCCGCGGGCGTGGTGGTGAGCGTCGAGGACGAAGGAGGCGAGCAGGAAAGCGCCCGGGTCGGCGTACGGGAGTCGTTTGAAAAATTCCAAATGACCGGGCGGCAGTGTGCAGCTGGTGACCGCTACTTTCTCAAATGGTGACGCGTAGCCGGTCAGCCCGGGTGCGCGCTACTGTATAAGGAGCAAATATGATATCAGTAAAACATCTGTATATGGCCGACGGTACACGTCCCCCCTAAGTGCACGTCTTTCGTCCTCGAGCGGCGGCGGCGGCGCGCGCGCGATCTTGCGCCTCTATATCTGGAGCAACCGGGTCCGTACCGAGAAGCTGGTAATAGCGGTCGGGTACCTCTTTGACAGACTTATTAGCAAATATAAATCACGCTCTTTGCCGTTACCAGCATCCCTCCTCCTCCTCCGCATCCTCATCCGAGCATATCTCTTCGAACGATACCGCGCGGGCTGCAGCCGACATCTACACGCGTGTGTACCTACACGTTTCTGCAGTGGTACATTCGACGAAAAATCGCTAACCCCGACATGAAAAAGCGATCAGATCTTAATTAACGCGAGGGACACCGGGGTATACTACTTGCTAACGTAACGATCCAGTTACGTTTGATTTACGGGAACTGTTTCAACGGCTCAGCTCCTTCTTTGTGCGTGATTTTGTTGCTGTGTTTGTCGAGGGACGAGTAGTTTGTTCTATTTTGTGGGTTGTGTGTACTTTTCAATGCTTTGGGGGTGCAAGTAACCCTGTGGAGAATCTTCGTGAATTTAAACTAGGTTCATTGTATGTTAGACTTTATTATGGGACTAGTTTCTATTTTGATTCGTTTTCCTTTTAAGATTTTCATGAACTTTATAATTTAGATTGATTCGTTGTTACGAAGTTTTATATTGAGCTTTCAGCTTCATCGTGAAAATGCTACGTTACACTAACCGTCTTTCTAAGTATTCTTTTTCTAATACTTTACATTGTACCTTTGAAACGATAAAGACACTTAAAAATACTAAGTATATTAGAATTCAAAATCTTTTCATTGGCAACTAATTTACAACCGAGTCAGTTGTCAAACGAAAACTCACCCCAAGTTCATCTACCTTGATCCAAGGCACAAGGAAACAGTGGAGATAGTTCGGAGTAACAATACAGTCGCAACAGTCTTTCGTGCAACTCAGAAACCCTCGATGCATCTAGTGATTCATCAGTTTCCAGAGGGTGCACGTTCATCGGAGTGGTACAAGATTTCACAGGCGACATTTATCGTAGCCAGAAATGAAAGACAACGCGGTAGAACGGAAAAAGGGAGACGGCGCAGCGCGGCCGTGTCGAACGATCCACAAATAAATGCTTCCCTGCGAGCACACGCATCGACTATGAAGTCCACGCAGTCGATGACCGTGTCACGGCATGTCCAAAGTGTCCGTTCCGCTCATCGCCGGGGAACCTACCGCAAGAGCGGCTTCGTAATTGGCAGGTATGGCAACACGATACCGCGACGCATCGCAGTACACTGCACTCTGTCGCATCCCTCCTCTCGCTTGCGGCCTCTCGCAGTCCCTTATCCGCCAAGGTTCACCCACACTACTGCCCTTCAACCTTCTCGCGGCGCGTCTCCGCGGGCACTACGCTGCTCCACCGTCCACCCTGAAGACGAGTATCACTTTGTATCACGTCACGGCGTGCAGCCTGCAGGCTGCGTTCCGCATGAAACTTTATATTTGACGGCCTTCGTTTCGCCGATGAGAGAAAAGCTGAGCTCACCTTCCTTTCCGTTTCACTGTTGCGCACGGAAATCTTGATCGATGTTTCCCATTGACTTCAACCCCTTGAAGTGTCATTTCTTTTTCAACTGCGGGCATTAGAAGTATTGTTCTGCTGATGATTTACTGAAAATAAAAAAAAATTTTTAAATTGTTCTGCTTATATTTGAGAATTTGTAATAGGTAAATTATATTTAATTTTTAGTCAAACGGATGGAATGGTATTTGTATTTGATAATTTTTCTTGAAAAGTTTTGTTACGAGCTTGACATGTGTGGTAAGGTTAATGACGATTTTCGCGAGATGTAATTTACTGTATCTTAGGAATATTAATATTAGGAATCTTAGGAATATGCTATGCGAACTAGAATTTGTGAGTATTCTAAAATAATGATATTTAATAAAATTGATAGTTTATTTGTTATCCTACTAAAGTTACAGTTCGATGATAGCGAATATTATTTCACTAATAACTACTACGCCATTTGTCACATTAAAGAATATTTGCGTCATACCTAAACATACTGAAACTGAATTTTTCAATTTTGTGCGGAACATTTCCATTTTCACAGAGTAAAGAAAAATAGAGATAAAATTTTTTAATTTCGTATAGATCTACATTGCTTTCAGAAATGGATAAATGAAGCAAAACTGTTTTGCTACTATTAATAGGCAATAAGTGTGGATGATTAAGGCACTAAAGATTCGAGTGATACGAAAAATATTTTCTGCAGCGTGTGCATGTAAATAGACGCAAGTATCAGGCACCAAGCCCGGAAGCAGGATCCACGGAGGTTGCGGTTGAGTTCTGCTGACCGCGGTTTCTGACGACGCGTGAATGATCCAATAGAATTCCATTCGTCTAGAGTCTAGAGGTCTAGACGCATACTTAAAAGCATTTCCCTTACAGCGCGAAGAAACTGCTGCTTTGTACAGTGCGCGCAGAGTACGTCTCTAGCACGTTAATCACACTTAATTCCCCTGACACACTGATAGGAACAAGAGAAAGCGTATCCCTATTGTTCGCAGACACGAAGAAAACTCTCGTATTTACCTGCGCATGTCGCCATAGATTTTCTTAGCGAGAGAAAGACTTCCATCTTCGATTGGAGACACAAATTTCTTTACCGAACGTTCAAGTAAATGGGAAACCTCGAGCTGCTGTATCTGTTTAAACGTTAAAACAGTATCGATTTTCCTCATTTTTATTAGAAGCACATTTAAGATTAAGTAGTTGAACTTAATTTATTGTTACGTAACTTCTAATATGTTCTAATGTGAACTTTCACTCTAATTCTAATTCGTTAATTGTAATTCGTAGATGTTGTGCAATTTTTATGCAAATTCAAATTTTTAAAGGTATAATTAAGAAAACAGAATTACGATAGAGAATGATTTTTTCACAATGAACTTTATAAAACTGCACTTCAGATGTATTATACATATTTTTGTTTCGTGTGCGTTCTATATAATTGAGGATTTTGAAATTTCTCACAACTGCATAGAAATCTGCAGTTCAATAATAGCACATAATATTATTGCTGTTGAGTTTCTCTAGTAAATTAGGAATGCTGGCAATGATACATATTTACGTAGTTTACCTATGACAGTCTAATCAAATTCAATTAGCTTCTCCACTTTTTCGAATGCATAACAGAAACCATAAAAAAAGCCAAGCTTATAATCCATTAAATTCATAATGAAACTAGTCTGTTATAGTTTTATTTAATCCTATCGACCCTAAAGCAACGAAATGAATTACGTGCCTAATCGTATCCGCGCCGTTTAACACTCGACCCAGACTAACGTAATCGAATTGAGACACACTCCGCGGCGTGCATTGACTCGCGATAATCTCGTTTACCGAGACTGCATCGTCTTCAATTCCGTCATTTCCGTGACTATATTCTACGTACATCATTAAAATAACATTACAAAACACTTAAGAAACAATTTTAAAATATCTTAAATACAAGTTTCAAAAGTTACCGTCCCTTATAAAGAAAATACATTACCGATCAGAAATTTCATTCTACATATCGAAAACCTCCCAACACCTACAATCCACACACAACCTCCGCACAGAACCAGATTAAAAATCATCCGCTATTAACATCTACAGTTTCACTTTAGCATCGAATAACAATTTCAAGCTCAACTCCGAAGCGATCGAGGCGACCAGCATCAAGGAAAGGAACACCAAAAAAGAAAAAAAAAAGTAATCCACCGTTCATACCGCAGATAACAAACACTTTCCCGCTTTCGACGGGTTAAGGGGCCACAAAGTGATCGCGATTGCGTAAAAAGATGACCGACGAAACGGCGAGCGGCGTACAGGGTGTGCAAACCTCAACGATTGCAGGAATGCAATCAGAAGTTACGCTCAGTGGCTTGCTCGTATTCTTTCTTATCAATAGTTATCGCAAGCATCTCGGGTATTAACGTTAATCGAGCAGAAAGATGACTCCGGGGCTGCGCGAGGCGGTGACCGGCGCGGAAAGCAGAAGGCGGAGATCCGCATAAACGAGCATGGACGGAAATTAATGCGCGGCAAGTCGGTGCGAAATGCGGCGAAACTATCTTCCATTGGAGATAATTAGTCGGGCGCCAAAGCAACCCGCAAGAACTCGGGTATGGCCGTGGTGGCAGGAATGCCTGGCAACGCACATAATGCCGCGGATACGGGAGAACCAGCTCGCGGAGACACGCGATCCCGGTTACACGCCGTCTGGTCGCTTCAACGTTGCGCGCCACTCGCAAATGGCACCGTGACAATTACCGTGATACTATTTAACTCCTTTGCCCCTCTCGCCTCTGCGTCCTCGCGCAGCAGCAGAGCCAGCCATTTGCGAGACGCGCGCGAGGAAAAACTCACGGAATTGTTTGGAAGCTCGGGATGCGTGTCGTTTTAGAGATTCTGGACAGGTTCAGGACGATGTTTAGTGTCGCCGTTGAACATTTTTAACCTATTTTGGAAAATTCAATTTGAAATGGAATTGTTGGAATTTTTGAATGAAGGTTGAATGCGGAAGATGACTTTGATGAAGTTTTGGGCATAGAATAAGGTTTGGGGACATTGGTGTTGCATGGAAGTATATTCGTTTTTGTAAGAGTTCTGTTGAAAATATGTTGAGAACGTTTTTGAACTGTTCTGAAGTTTTCTTTATTTTCTTTATTTTCTTTATTTTATATTCTATATTTATATAGTGAATTTTAAGAGACTACATAATTAAAGATATTTGTTGATAATGAACGAGAGTATAGATATGATTTTAATTCAAATAAGAATGAAATGGAATATTTTAATGTCTAAGAGGGAAATGTGTTAAAATTTTTTAATATTGAAAAGAAGGGATTAAAATAATAATAACAATAATAATTAAGCACTAATGGAATAGAACGGACAGGAATAAAAGATAGAGCATTAAAGATTAACCCTACTATGTCGACACATTCGCACGTAATAACCGAACGTGATCGAGTATCCCGTGGCGCCAGCAACACTGCAATACCTACCAAATATATAATTTCTGATTGCACTAAATTTGCAACGGCTCGTCAGAAGAACCAGCTTCGAGTAAGGTTAAAAAGCGATCTCGCAACACGCAAGAACGTCAAAATAATACTTCTCCAAGAAGTGAACCTTGCGGACAAGGTTCGTAACAACACAAATGATAATTATATATTCGTTCCAGAGTGTCGCTAATAACCGAAAGGAGTTGCTAATGCGATACTAAATACTTACGCAGAACTGAAAACACCGGACGCAATCTGCCAATTTAAATCCAATTCATGCCATTCACCAAGGTACGTTTCTTTATTTTCTGCAGTCTCAATAAAGCTCTAATCATAAAGCTATTACCATAAACTGAATCAATACTTTCTCTACAATTGGAATGATCCTATTAAAATCTACAGTTCGTACGATAAGAGCCTTCAAGAATACAGAAATAGCATACCTACTATTTTGTGTGTACAATGATCTTACCGCGTAAAAATGGTAAGTATCGAAACCGGGTTTTGTATTCCCTACTCGAAGTAAAAGTTCCTTCCGCGGTACAATTGCTCGTACACATATGCACGCGTGTGCACGCACGGATCGTAGGCCGTTCTCCCTTGGAAATCATTCTTCTCTCCTCACTTTCGATCTCCTTTCTCGCGTCTCGGAAACTCGAGGCCGCGGCCTCATACTGTTTCGGTCATTAGCTCGGCCATATCTGCGCTCCCACCGGCACTCTTACATACTATTTGCATCCAACGTAAGTCCCGATGGAATTCATAGCCCCGCGCGGTGGCCGTTCGAGAATGCAGCCGCGGCGCGAGTGCATACTTCGTGGCGCCCGCCCTAATCATCCCCAGCCGCTCTCCAACCACTAACTTCGCCCGCTTACTTAGACCGCGTATTTTCGGTCCTTCGAGCATTGCGGAGAAAAATCATCTCGCGTTATAATTCACCGTGGAATATGGCCCCCCTTTAACGACGAGGATACCCGGGGAACACGGGTGGACCGATGATTTCGTCCTGCGAATCTGTTATTACGTGGAAATCGCGGCTCACGTGATTGCCGGTAAAGGTGAGCTAAGTGCGCGTGTTCCTGCCCCTCGGAAATGAAAAACTTCCGAATTGGCTCGCGAGCGATTCCATTGTCCGATCGGTAACTCGCGGATTGCAGAATATTGGAGAGTTTACTGTGAAGACAGTTTTTAAAGTAATTCTTGAGAAGTTCAAATGAGATGGAAATGATGGTGTAAGATATAATATCGTTATACAGATGAATCCTATTTAACTGTACATGTGTTTCACACTAGAACTACCAAGTTCTATGAAACTTATAACTGTGTATTTACTAAGATTTCAATTGCCTTATATTTCAATGTAGGTATTACTAAATCAGCTTCTTTAACGATTTCTCAGAGAAGCATCTGTACCTTTCCAGTAATTGTAAAAGAATAAATCAGGAGTGGGTCATTCTAATTCATCTGGTAGTTCTAGTGTTAATATAAAATGAAAATTCTATTGATGTATGTATTGAACTACTATTTTCTAAAGCAGATTATATACATATTATGCTCGAATTGTGAAAAATATGTAAAATTGAATGAATTATTAGTGAAATTATGAAATAGATACATTTGAGAAGAAACAAAGTGGTATGGATGAAAATACGAAATAGTTTATTACAAGACATGGAGTTTTGTCTTTTAAATACTCTCACGTGTCTTATTGCGCGCATATGTATACATTATCCACCGTACTATCCAAAATATGTTGCTGTTATGGTGCAATAAATTCGTTTAAAGGATTAATAAATAAAGAAGAAACTGCAGAGAAGCGTCTCGCTTCTCGACTCCACTTTTCGAACCTCTGGTCGTTTGCCAGAGCAGGCATCGACCTCAGTCATTCAGTGGGCGTGTCCGCCAGGATATCGATTCAGCCATTGGTTCCAAATATACCTTCAAGTTTCGCTCGAATTTAATGCAACTATGTGATACACATCAATTATATCGCTGTCAATTGCTTATTATACAATGGAGATACAAATTCGTGTAAATGGAAGTGGTGGGCGTTGCCTGGGCAACCCTTTGCAGGCAAAGTAAGGATCAACGGGTTTTGGAATGCAAAAGACGCCAATAACGACTCTTCGATTTGAATAAAAACATCGTGGCATAATGTTGCGAAGAAGTTCGCTGTCGTATTCGAATTCTTCCTGATTGCCAAAATATTCTTCCATATCGAATATTACAGTTGGATGCGACGTTGTGTGCACACTCAGCCACCAAAACTCTTTTACCGTTTCAGTTATATAAAACCTGATATTTATGTTAAATAAACGTCTATTATTATGTTAAATTTATTCGAAGTTCGAGAAAAATAATAAATTTCATTTACTGTTTAGAACGATGCACTATATTGCTACTGTGCATGGAAATTAATTCCGATTAATATGATACTACTGTATAAAATTGATACGATACGCAAACGGTTAAAACATTCTATTGAAGCCTTGTTCGAATGCCGGTTAATATATTACTAATTAAAATTCTTCTATCAATAAATTGTCATATAAATAAAATTCTTAAACATTCAAATATATTTTTCAACAAATGTCGAAACATCTTAATATAATAGTTCGTATACGAAACGTGTCACGTTATTAATCATATCCAATGAACCGAGTTTCAAATATCAAACCGACTTGTACTCAAGAACGCCTACATATTGAACTCATACCGATCTGACATTCTACTAATTAAAATTCCTTCGAAGCTAAATACAATTATCAAAAAATTACTTACAATGACTTGTATAATAGATAACCTAAACTTATATAACAATTCATACGCAAAACGAGCCAGATTATTAACACGCTGAATTCCGTACGATTTCATAGAGCAAAATACACACAGTCGAAAAAATATAATATTAAATCATTTGATTAAATTACATTATTATCATTGCACGTTTAAGTAGCTGAATGTCACTGCATTAGTATTATTTTGTAATACAGAAATATTTTAAAATAATCATCCTAGTGATTTGATTTTGTTGGGATCACTGGTGACCTTCGTGGCATTCAACGTATTAAACCTTTGCACTCGAAAGTTCTCCACTACAAATATTCAGTATTTCTCAATATAATATAGACGAAACTCTTTTGAAATTAACTACTAAGAAGACATACATAAATTAAGAATCAAAGCTATTTTATTTCAATATTTCACGCTCGATATATTATATAAAACTAACATTACATATACGAGTTTACAATTTTACTATATAGAATTAAGTGGTGACTGAGAGTCGCCTCTCGAGTGCAAAAGGTTAATTGTCCGCAATAAAGCAAGTCTCAGTTATCGAACTGATTCATATTCACTGGCACGTACCTACGCATTGAACCTGGTCCCATCGCTACTCATGACGTACCGGCATTGCGTCGATATTACGGGAGCGCAATAAGCACCTACATACGTGCGCACGCGTGGGTGCAACGTAGGAGTTTTTTCCCGAATATCGTTTCCCGAGTACGCTTCTCTATGCCGTCTGAAGTGCGCTCGCAGTGCGTGGGGAGGCCGAGCGGCTGTATACGTTTCAGGAAGAGCCAGAAACGTCATTTTACATAAGCGTTACGAACGTGAGACGATATTTTTAATTCGTCCACGGGGCAAGAAGTAAACGGCGCGTTTGAAATAAATTGTTGGCCTGTTCCGTTGGGTCGAGCGTAATTAAATTTCTTTGCACCGGCCCTCTCCATGCTCAGCTTGAATTAACAATGAGGAAATAATAAAGATGGCGAGATAAGCTGTGTGTAGAACATTGTGGGACTCTTGGGTAACAGATGGAAATAGTGTTCTTGAATGCGCACGTGGGTCTACGGCGAAGATGTTTTGATGTAAATTGTCCGGCGAGATAAAAAGGAACGATCTCGGGATCCTCGGCGAGGCGATGCAACAATCGCCGGGTAAATTGTCTTTATTTTCTAATTCGGCGTATCCACGTAGGAATGCTTCGCGGCTGACGCCTAACGTAGGAATTGTTCCAGATGTCTCTGCATTATTCACGGTTATGTATTCGCGCTATTGTGAGTTCTAATCTGATGGCAGGAATATTACTGAATCAGGAAATTACTTTCGCAAAAAATAAGGAACGGCCTGCGGTTGTTTATGAAACGTGGATTTTCTTAATTAACGAGTGTAATTAATGTCTAAAGCCTTACGAGATCTTCATTAACCCTTTTCCTTCAGTGTTCTCTTTTCCGTTCCGGTGGTAATTATTGCGTGTTAATAATTTTGGAATGAAAATTATATTCACTTTTCCTCGGTGAATACTGTATACACAATTTTTCTGCTATTTATATTGATCAAGACTGTTAAACAAACCGCTTGCTTGAAAACTTTTAAATAATTATGTTCGATAGAACTCATTTTTGAACGTTGCATTAATAGGCAGACATCAATTTACAGTATAATATCGATGTTTATTAAAGTTAAATCGAAATATTCGCCTCATGAATTTCTTTCGGATTGTAAATCAAAGGATCAACATTTTTTCGATAGGATTTATGGTAGGAAACGAGACTTGCCTAACTGAACAGCTTATACGTTTCAGAATACATAATGTATTACTACTTGGAACGTTTTGTTTGATTACTGAATATTGTCTAACATATAATTTTTAAAATATAATGCAAGCCTGCTGAATCGATTATTGAGAAAATTCAAATAAAGACGTGTAAAAAGGATGATACGAATTTGATTTCATGAAACTTGAAGATAATAGTTGAATATTATGGGGATATTTACCAGAAGAGAATGGGTACTTTCAGCGTTCAGTGCATCAAATATCCTGACAATAAATGAATTTCAGGTTTGAGAGAAGCATGCAGGAACAGTTGATATTAAGCACGTGCACGGAAGTCATAATCTCCTTGAAGAGGAAACATACTGATGCGTAATATCTGAAAATTATATCTCCCTCGAGGGTTAGGTCAGTGAGATGTACCACGATGTTGAGGACCGGAAATGAAAGTGGGTGGAGTTTTCGAGCATATGTATAAGTAAGAAAGAAGCAAAGATACTGTTATTTGCTAGCATTATCTATGTCACGTTTTACAATTACTATTCATTCTATTATAAGTGCCCGGTGATTTTTTAAATAAAACTTTTTAACAATATAACTGTGATCTGCTTAAATATTAGGTACACACACTGTTCTAACCTTTATCTACAAGATCTTGCTACGAGATTATTAAATTTAGGTAAAAATTTGTGATGAACTTTCGATATTTCTTAAGTTAAGGAACTTTTAATTAATTTTTTAACTATAATTATGGATTAAAAAATTCTGTTAAGCAACATAATATAAATGTTTCTTTTGGGATTATTAATCAGACTAATATTCTCAAATTTATTTCTGATAGAGCACATTCATTGAGAAGTTTATTAATAGATATCAAATAGGTCAAAAATAAATTATTATCTTATCGTAAAATTCATGACACTTTGAACATATTAGAGGAACCATTATTTTTATTATATTTGCAAAATATATAGCGACTGCATAAAATGAAGCAAAAAATGCTTCGCTTAACGATTAATAAATTTTCTTCACATCATTCAATTTTCAGCGATCCATTATTACCCATCTATCTATTTCAATTTCAATGCACACAGAACATTCAGTGTATTTCCTAACTGCCATAAATTATTCGAATAAAAATTTCCGATAAATCGTAACAGCCGCCACCTACACGAACTTCAAGTCACAGTGGTGAAACAAAAAAGTTCAATGAGACTGTTTACTTTCCCGAACAGCTTGCAATTTGTTAAGATCTTGAAACATAATCAGCTTTATTTTATGATCTACTCGGATACTCGACACTCCCCCGGTTCATTCGTTAGATGGCTGTTAGCAATAAGTAATTACATAAGGAAATTTGTAGACAAACATACGTGTATACCGTAAATTAGTTTGTAAATGGTACCGATATAATGTAACTCCGCGATCTCGGTCGTGGGTAGGTTAGAATTAGCGAATCCATCGAGCATGCCTCGCGAAATCATCAACCTGCAGCTAATTGGACGGCAGCCTACACCTGCGGGCGATCCTGAAATAGTGCAACGCGTGCAAAGATACGTTCCCCGTGAACTTAACTGTTCGCACAATAAAGAAGGTTTCTGGAAAACGATTAGAACGTACCGCGAAACAAGTCAGTTCGGTTGGAACCTTTTGTGGTTTAAATTGTTTCCGAGTTTATTGAAATAGGGATCACATTGTAAGTGTACACACAAATGAGATTATTTATGCAATGTTCGACAGAGCTATACATTAGTATGTGTGTACTGTTGTTCAGTTAGTTACCAATACAAGTATAGTGTTAAAAAGTACTTGTTCACTTGGTTACTAGTACGTGTGAAATGTTCAAAAGTATTTGTTCACTCGATCACCAATATATTATGTTCAAAAGCATTTGTTCATTTGATCGTCAGTACAAGTATTATGTTCAAAAGCGACATAGTAACCAATACAAGTATAATGTTCAAAATATTTGTTCATTTACTTACCAACATATGTGCAAAGTTGACGAGTACTTGGTTAATAATGATCTTTGCTTTTCTAGTGAAAATGATATAAATATATACTGGAACTTTTGTACGGATAATATTTCAGAAAGTTGCTGTTATTTGTCAGGTAATTTTGCTTTACGTTATCATTCTTGCAACAGGTAGTCTGTCGATGACATTCTGGTTTCAAGTTACTTTCACTTAAAAATCGAGTTTCACATTAAACTTGACAACTTTCGAACTCGTTTCTTGTTCTGTAACTTTCATTGAAAGTATTTGAGATTAAATTTGTTGATAGTTCCTTGAATTTCCTTTAAAGGTCAACCACTATGTATATCTGTACATTATAATATTTCTATTCTATTGGTAATGTTATTGTTGATCTATGAATTTTTATATATTTCTAGTTTTTAATTAGACTCTGAAAAGGAATAAAACAAAATTTTTATGAAATTTAATCTTTCGTAATTTTATTTTTAATCTATTGAAACTATTAACGTAAAAAATAAAATTATATTTCACCTCAGTTTTATCATTCCTTAAAAAATGTAAATAAACATGTTATCCTTTTCTTAAATATCAGAATGCTACTCTTTTTATTTGTAAAGTACCTTTTATATATAAAAATATTATTTCCGGTAAACAAAACATTTCTTAAACAATTTCACTTATGAGTAAAACTATAACTGCCATTTCGTAAGGGAACAAACATATCGTACATATAATTTTGATGAAATTCGTGACATATTAGCCATGTTCGCAAAATCAACATGAAAACGGGTCGAAGTATTTTAATTAGTTGCAAATATAATTTCGCGCGTTGTCGGCCACGCTGGAAGATTCCCGGGTATGCGAGCGGTTGTCAGTGTTCCTGCCGCGCCAAAATTATTAGTTCAACAATAACTCTCCGCTAATCCTCAGGGCGGATTAGCTAGAGACTATCTGTCAGTTACACGTAACGAGTAGGAATATTAGTCAACCGGTGACACGAATCTGCGATTCAAAACGCGCCACGGTATCCCGGATACGCAAATAGAACTTGAAATTCAATATTTATATGCCAGCGTCGCGAACGAATCGAAAGAATTTTTCCGAATTAAACGCGTTACGATGACGTCGAGTCGTGTAACAGTAATTCTATCACTTTGTAACTGCCCTGCCTCCCCCTTCTATCGTTAATACGTTTAATGTGCGTTTTACGTAAGGTTAACGATAATATGCAGATTTAAGTTACCTTAACCGTAAATATATGTAAATTATAACTCTCGCAAATTGCTGTGCACAGATGCAAATTCTACAAAGTATACGGTTAATTAAATTGCACGATGGTGGTAACTGTACTTTCACATCGCGTACGTGTGCACGTGGACACTCACGATTCGTTATTTATTTATGAAACCGACCATCCGGCAGGATATCGTACGTCAGCGGGCCACACGAACATCAAAAGACCGGTAACCAGTTTCAAGCTTCTCAAGTATCCGGCAAATGGCTAATAAAGCACACCTGTTTGTTCCCCTAGGACTACCGAATTATTTGATAGTAACCTCTCCCTAATCCCTTCATACTAAATTACTTCCAATTTCATTTCATTGTTACTACAAACTGGAAGATTCTGTTTCAGTTTATTCTTCGTGTAAATGGTTCACTTGTTGTTAGAAATTTAATATTGTAATAGAAACAGGTCTTTACGTTTAATGGCAAACAATCTGCATTGTACAGCTCCTTTTCCTCTTATATGTAGTAAATATAAAACTATATGACTCGTCATCCAAGCAAATACAACATGGATCATTAACTACCTTCAAAATTATCAAATACATACTCCAACTTTGCAATTCAGAATTTACCAACAATTCCTTACTAATTCTTATACAAATTCACATTTCCGACAACTCATTCACGAAAACCAAAATTACATAAAAATTTACATCTACCAAATATCTTAGACCGAAACCAACGCAAGAAACCAAAAATTCCATAAAACAACACAAAAATGTCGATTAGCTTGTATTTCAAATATATTCCTCTATTATCTACAAACACAACCATCTACAGCCTATTCCTCGAAATCGCTGTCGCTTGTATTTTACATTCGTCAATTGAAACGCGACTGCTATACTGCAAGAAGACTCCAACGAAATCCAATATTTATGAGAGGAAAAAACTGATGTGCGATCCTTGAAACTATGTCGCTTCGATGGGCCATATATCTGGGGTGGATGTAGGACTCGGCTCGAAAGAAAGGCTAGCGGAGAAAAATGTAGGTAAGTCGAGCGCAGGCTGGACGCGATCGCAATAAATCGTGCGCCGGGTCCTGGAATCGTCGAAGAGATCCGCCGGTAAGCGGCACCTGTCCGCGTTCCCGCGACGCGACGCCTAAATTATTCGATAATAGTTCCACGCTAATCCCCCCGCGGCAGATTAGTCCGAGGCTATCCGTCAGTTGCGCGAGGCGGATAGGAGTATTAGTCCCTGTCACCGGATCGCGACAGCGTGTGTAACGAACGCGTGCACCGCACGGCAGCCTCTTTCTCTCTGTTCCACTCGCGGCCGCGATATTTGCGGCTGAGAGCGATTCGCGAGAACGACGACGAGGCAGCCAGCGTTACGCAATACCGAACCGCCCCGATGCGTTACCGCACTGCGGTACAGAATCAATTTTTGGCCCGCGGAGGATCAACCCTCTCTGGCTAATCGGTGGCTCGGCGAAGATCTGCTTGTGAATGAAATGGAGATTCATGATTCTAACTGTTATGTTTTTTAATACTGTAACTACTGAACAGTTAAATTGAGCTTTTGAAATTTCTCTGTAACAACTGCAAGAGTGCATCTGTTAAGACTAATTGATTCACAATTCAGTTTGCGTGGTGCTAAATCAATTTCTTTCATAATTTCTTGGAGAAACATCTGTTACCTTCTTAATAATTGAAAAAAGAAGACCTCAGGATTGAGCCACTTTGACCCGTTTGGTAATTTTAAATGACAATTTTGGAGGAAATTTTTGAAAGTTTGGATTTATTGTTTTATTAACTGGTATGTGGTTGTTGGCGGTAATATGATATGTGGATGTGAAGGATTTGTTATAGGTGGTAGATTAATTTTGATTTGTTAATATGGTTCGAGAGGAATTGTTATTTTATTTTAGTTTGTGTATTGCCTAAGTAACCACTTTAATAATTTGTTAAAGAAGTATTTATGTCTTTTCTATAATTGCAAAAGATAAAATCAGAAATGGATTATTTTGATATATCTGGTAGTTTTAATGTTAACAATTAAAATTCAATCCAACGAATAGTCATCAGTATTTAAATAATATAAAATAACAATTCTTTTGGGATCGTTATTTAGAAAAAATAACAATTACAATCACGAAGGACCAAAATTTTCTAAGCAATATAAAATTTCTTTTGGTTTATTACTAAAAAGATACATTATTAAATTTATATTTAAAGCAACGTCAATATTAAGAAATTACTTAACAGTCTTCCAGTAGATAAACTCTCAAAATAAAGAAAAAGACTATCAGTTATTTTAGCAGGAACAACAATAACTTCAATGTCTTCGAATTGCCCATTCATTTCCCACAATGAATTCCCAGATCTTCGACAGATACGAAAGAATCACGATGTGTTTCGGGAGAGTAAACGGTTAATTATCGAGGCAACGTATCAGAAATTAATTGACAAATAAATTGTAATTTTAACTGCCTAAAAGTTGATATGATGGCAGGCGGTTCACGGTGCGTCTAACGGCGCCGTGTGTCTCCATAAAGTCGCGTGCCACGCACGAGTGAGAAACGGACGGTCCTCTCGTCGTTTTCTCGCGAGAGCGAGTCGATGAGAGGAGCTTGGTGGGGAGGAGAAAGAGAAATAGAGAGAGAGAAAGATGGAAAGAGATGGAAAAGGATAGAAGACCGGGCTCCTCTCTAAGGTGGAGAGGATGACAGAATGGGCTCTCTACTTTTCTCGCGGAATCCGTAAATTGGCATCGAAATAGTACGGCACAGCACACGCGTGCAGCACCTTGCGTAAATCTCAAGCGCGGGTCAGGGACCAAGGTTCTGCGAAAAGATGTAGGATAAACCTATCCCCCAGCGTTGTTTACCCCTCGGCCTGTCTCTTCGTTATTCTTTTGGCTGCTTATATAAATTGTTTCCCATGCATCCTCCGAGGAATTATAGGATCTTAAGCATATTTATGTGTTTATGCGTCTTTTGCGTTTTGTACGGACCTCTTAACCCTTTGTCATCCACATTTTTATTGGGCAGTTTCAGTATGATTTAATTTGGACCCATGACAATCTTGCGTCTGATTAACCCCTTGCTTTGTTACATGGAATCAACTTATGAGGATTTGAAATAAAAATTATAGATATTAATGTCGTTTATCTTTTTGAAGTTGAAGTCATTCATGTTGAAATTATTTATTTAATGAAATACGAACTGAAAGGTTCAAGCTCATCGATTTTCTAGAATTTTTTAAAGAAATTCGAAATTTTGTATTTTTATTTGGTATTATAAACTGGATAAAAGTTGTGAGTTGGATTGTGGAAGCAAAGGATTTTCGGTAAATTAGTTTAAATGTACGTTTTCATGCACGTGCAAGAATACAGTGCTGTGTTGCTTCACTGTAATCATGTTTCGTCGACCTCTGTAATTGTATAACCATCTCTCCATATCATAGAGCTAACTGACAATAGGCGAGTCTTGTTTCTCGTTGACAGTGAAAGTGTTGAATGAGTAAAGGAAAACAATATAAAAGCTGAATGGTATCCAATGAATGGAACTTGAAATTATACCTACTGTTCTCTTCATGTTAATAGCCCTGAACAAGAGGTTAAGAAACGAAACCCTTTATCTTCGTCTTGAAAAGTTAAAAAGTAACACTTAAAAAGTGTAATAAATAAAATCAATAGAGAATTCAAAATCTTATTGAGTTAATCAATTTACAACTAATTACAATTAGAAATATTTTAAAAAGTTCACTCTTCTCTAATACTTTAGTATACCTAACAACCTCGCACGAAACAAAACTAAAAAATAAGAGTCTCACGAACAATCGCACATCTGCTATCATTACAAACTAGAATCTAGCAACTGATATTTAGATTACAATAATTGAAACTAACAAAAACACGAGACACTAACACTCGTCATTAAAAATTTTACTAAACCCTCAAAACTTCGATCATTCGAATAATTAAATTCTAAGTAAACAATCAAATGATATTTTCAGCAATATTCATATCCTTTCCAAAAGCAAACTCTTCAAGATTCTACGCTAAGACAGTTCATGTTTCCTTTACTATTCCAAATAAAACACATCAATTCCGCAGCGACCCTCCAAACTCAATTTACACACGGAAAGATCGTTATGCAGGGAATTAAGCAAGATTCTTACATTTCCGCGTATTAGTTATGCTGTTGGCGCATGATTATCTTTCATGGCTGTTTAGCCGGCGTCCGATGCGCCCCGTCGCAGCCGCGCGAGCCGAAAAGAACGTGAGAGGATCTCGCTAACGGCCCGCACACGACAGATTTAACACATCTGCCGAACTAATTGGCCTGTGTTACTGATGAAGCGCCGGTCCCTCCTCCCCCGCCGCCGTCCGTTTCTCTCCACTTCCCTATCATCTCACCCGGTCTCTATTCCGCGCGGTTATACAGTTATTTTCTTGTCCCCCGTTCAACGGGGCATCGTACATGCGCGCTAAACTTCTCCCTGTTGATTATTTTCAGATATAAATCGATGTCCGCGCAGCCACTGTCCGATTCTACTTGCGTGTCGCAACCACTTAAGCCAGCAGCGTGCGCCGTACGCAACTGAATCCCCTTACACGCTTTTGTCTTCATTCGCCATTGTGTTTAGGCCTAACGCGCGCCAGCAAAAAGCGATAACTATGTATACGCCAATCGTGTTCGCTCTCTAACGGGGCCGGGAGTGTAGGACTCCACGCTCGCTTCCAGGAGCAACATCAGAGACACTGACAACGAGTCGCGAACGGACACAGCTGCTTTCTGTCTTGCTTACAATTAGACAGCGGGCGCTTGTTTATTAATGACGGCTCGTGTTTTATTGTCTGACCTGGAGCGCTATTGCTGGTCGGCTAACTGATGAGTGTAGTTGCAAGATTGTTGCAAAAATAACTTATTATTACTGTTAGAATATTAGAGGTAGTCTAGAGTAGTTCGGAATTGAAAATGATCATTTGAACATTTTTTTAATGCTACGGATGGTAATTGATGATGTTTAGTTTGCGGGGGGTGTGTATATAATATGTGTGACAAAGATATACATAAATATATAGGAATAAATTAATGTTTTGTTAAACGTTTAAGTGCCATAGGATGCAGCTTCCATTGTTACAAAATTTAATTATTAAAATTCCTTTCATTTAATTCAGTTACATGAATTTCAATAAATAAATCTTAGTTAAATAAGTCTCACGAGAATGACGTGGAAGATACTTTTAACATAATTACTTACTTGGGATATTAAAAATTACAAAAATTATGAAGTTTAAATATTAATACTATCTCATTTAATTTCGTATCTGTACATTGGTACGCAAATATTGATCAGAGCTAGAGAACACGTGAATGCATTCACTCATTTTTCTCGGGATTCCCAGACAGTAATCATTCCAACTGCCATTCGTAGCACCTAACTGTATTCTAACTGTATCCTCTTTTATACATGTATAAAGGATCGATAAATCACTCGGCAACGATGAAACCTACGTAGCACCCTATATTGCATTCTGCTGCGTTTCTGCGAACGTTCACGAGGATCTTTGGCCCTTGATCATGAAATGCAGCAATCTATCTGTCTGTCTCCCCCTTCTCCCCGTCTCGTATGAATATACAAGAGATCCATACGAAGGTTGGATGTTCCGTGAGCAAGGAGAGGAGAGGAAGACGCGAACGAGGATGATAGAATTCGACGCGGATTCCAGTGCCGGACGGAAATAGAGGGGCCGCGCATCGTGAATACCCTCGGTTCACATGCCATGCTGCGATGCACGGCGGTGCATGCATCTATGCACGGAGTCTGCGAAAAGTACCAATCTGCTGAAAAATTAGGGATTATAAAGTTTCAATTAGAAAACATTTGCACTTTCTCCGTGTAACTTGAATAAACATTCTTGACCGAATTGTGGAAAGGGGATGATTTGAGGGATGAGAGTTGATCAATTAACCCTGAAATATATAATCTCTCCAATATTATAAAATACTTTGAAACCAACATATTATGTGGTAACAATTATTATTGCAATCATAATGAAGTTATAATTATTATTCTTTATATTACAGACATTTTATGTGAGGTTATTAGTAAAATTAAATTTTTCATAATATTAATTTTCTACTTTTTTATTAACAAAAAATATGGTTTCTGTTTAATTCAGGTATATTGGGTATGTAAAGGAGTTTAAGTACCTACTTTGAAATCCTAGAACCACGTAGGTGGTGCCTTCATGTTCCGCCAAAAAATTGCGGGTAAATGGGCACAGGCAAATCAGAAGAGCTATAAAGAATCTAGAAAAGGCGGATAAAGTTGGCATAATGGTAAAGAGAAAGTGTAGTATTGGACATTGTTATTCGTTTTTGTAAGTCTAGATACACGGTGTAACAATGATCTCTCTCTCCTTATGCACACTGTGTTCCCCGGAAGAACAATCTTAGCTACGAGCATAAAATAAACTTGGAATAATTATTGCAATTACCGAGGGCTTACGTGTAACCCTATTGAAACGCCAATTTTGTCAAAAGTATTTATTTTCTTCAACAACGTTACAATTCCTTGTTCCTCTAAAAAGCTACGTGAAACACAATATTAGCAGCAGTAAATTGAAGTTGTCGGACATTTTCTTGAACCCCTCTTTCTTATACACGTATTCTTTATTATTATTTGTTTATGTTTTGTATAATAGATCACCCATTCGTCTCATGGTTTTCTCAGCAAGTTTATTTGCCAAGATGGTTATCAATTTTCTAAAAGAAAAGGATACACAATATTCATTATAATTCTACATTTATCCTAAAAATTAAATTTGTACAAGAAACGGTATTTAATTTCAAATTAAAAGAATCATATCCAAATATATTCAACTCGCTCTAAAACGTTCACCAATTTGCTTCGATGTTACCAGACAGGGAATTCGTAATAAATAATATTAAATTAGCCAAAAAGTAGTCATTATATTTTTCAATATAGAGTTTACATTACAATGTGCTAACAAATATTACGAACAGACAAATTAGAAAGCAATAAAAAGTTTTCAAATAAAATACACAACGCAAAGTTCAATGGAGATTAACTTAATGTATCGAACTTTTTCCTGAAACTTCATTAAAAAATACGACAGGACTTTTTGGCCAAACCAATGTAGAAGTAGTTTGCTCGATCGGATACTTTTCGTCTGGTAATAGGATATTTCAATAGCGGTGGCAGGAATTTCCCATTCCTTGCCACCTGCGGCGTCTAAATTCGGTGGACGTTCCGGCCCAAGGGAATTATTAGGGAACCGGCGTGATCTATCGATGTTTAAACTGGCATTCCCAAGAAGATTGTAGAACCGCCGTGGAAATATCGCTACCTGTCTTCGGGGTGACTAATTTTCGTGGACCCTAGAGCAGGAAATTCTACGCCGGGATATCGTGGACCTCAAATAACCTAGCGCCGACCCCAGAGAATCCGCAGGAAAGACGCGAGGACCAATTTGCATAGTTGCCTTTGACCCCACCGTGGTCGTGTGTACGAGCGACCCTGATGATTATCCTGCGGGCCGAAGGCTGAATCCATCGTAAACGTCGACGTCATGAAACAAACGCCACCCACTGACTACGATTCTCTCCGAGTTCTTTGTCTCGGCCGTCCGCGAGGAAAGAAACGGGGCATCGCTGTGTAATTTGTAATAATTGGAGACAAAAAATCACTATCATTAGCCATCTCCGACGATTGTTGATCCTTTTATTCAAATTTCCGAGCCGTCCACTACTTTGATAAAAAGAACAAATCGCGCCTCGGGTGATTTAAAGAACGAGTCGGGTAATGAAGTAAACAGAGCGTGTCAGGTTACAATGAGCCGTGTAACCGGATCAATTTAAGTAATTTCGAGGATACAGTTGTATCGACGTAAATCGGTTTCCTGAAAACAGTTGAAATAATAAGACGGTTTGGAAATAATTGTTTTTGAAGTATATATTTAAAATATAAACAATTTTAATTCTTTTATTGTTTCATTTAACCCTTGCTTGGATGGATAATTAATTCTTTAGTAAACGTCGTATAGATAGCTCGTCAAAATTTCTCTAACCACATGTTCCTACTAATTTACATAGAATATTCTCCCATTTTAGACCGACAATTCTGAATGACTTGAAAACAATAATAACATACAAGATAACCGATGTCGAATGAAAATGTTTAATAACGTAACTAAGCCGATGATAGTGTAATGCAAGAATAGTAACGCCAAATATTGAATAATTGTTCCTGCTTTTTTTCGCTACAAAAGAATAACTCTACGGCAAAACGGTCAAGATTTTCGTGGCGCTTATTCTGTTAATCCTTTGTGCTCGTATGTCATGCTGGAGATGACAATACAAATTTATTATACTTTACTTATGGTACTCTAAGAACTACCACATTTTAAAAAATTATAAAAATTAAATTTTATAATAATAATAACTGAAATAAATATAAAACGTTGTATTCTATCGCTGTAAATTACTTTAATTCATTTCCCTAAAAATAAATACAAGTTAACACCCAACAACATTGAAAATAAATCGAATGCAAAGAGTTAAATATCGTTCTATCATGTCCATTTCAAACAGTTCATCATCGTGTCATCAGATTTCCTCGAAAACCCGTTCACAAAATGTATATCGAACTTAGCCAATTCTCCAAGAATTCATAGGACACTTATTCCTGATCGGGTCGGAACGGACGCCGTTTCGGTCGACATAATTAAAAAGCACCGTTATCCAGTGACGTTTGTGGTACGGATTATCGGTAGTCCCGATCCGGACAAATAAGTATAGGCTGCGACAGGATATCGATAAATCTTTCGGCGAATGACGACGCCGTGGCGACTGTCATTGATACAAACTATCCGGCCATACCAGGCCAGCCACACGTGACCAGACGAAAGAAGACTACATGAGGCAGCGAGACGTGAAAGAATCAAAAGCGACACGACGAACGTCGAGGAGGACAGAAGCAAAACAAAGCGAGGCGAGACGCAGCTCGCTGAAATAATCGCGCCTCGCAGGATTTATACGTCGGCGTAGAGAAGCTTCGGGGCACGCGGTGTGTCCGCCTGTCAGTGACATTGCTTAGCGTCGTGTTATCCTGACCGTGTATGCGAACCGCGTATCGTGAATGAATCTTGATCCGCATAACGCGGAATGACCGAGTTGGAAGAAGCGATAAATCTCCGATGGAACAATAATGATTGGAATGCCACGATCATTTATCTACCAATTTATGACGTGGCATTAGGAGAAATATTTCTGGCTTGATTAAATTTCAATTTGTTTTCGGAAAATTATGTGTAAAATATTGACTACTTAAGAGTGTAATTAATTATAATAGGAATTTAATTATAATAGAAATTCTAAAATTAAACAGATTTTTATTTAATCGAATAATTTGTCTATAGTTTATATTCGTTTAAATTGACTTCATTATATAATTCGAAATTTTAGAAAATATAGCAATGAAATTGTATCGTGATACATGTTCAATACCAATTTGAAACAACACGAAAACAGAAGGAAGGAGCTTTATTTCGGTACACTGATAAATATCCGAACGAAAACTGTCTAGTACTCAATAAATATTCGCTATAACAAGAAACACCTCTTTCTAATAAACATTTATAGAACAAGTCTCTCAAGGCGACAATGCAACACCGATCCATTGTTAAAATTCAAGTTTATAACGTCGGAGCCAACGATAACCTACCGATCGAGCGATTCGATGTATTATCGAACTCCCGTATAATGGACCATCTATCGTCTCGATTTATCCTAATTGCACCGCGCGCCTTAGCCACGGTTATGGGTCTCGCGCCGGGAGCCCTCGATCGCGATCTATGACAGCTATATACCTATTCGACACGCAGATCGTTTCGATAAACGCGTAACGCGCGCGTTAAATCACAAAAGCGATAATTTATGGTTCCACGCTGTCGCGACGATTCTATTTATAATTGCGCGGAACCGGCGGCGGTCAGAATGCACGGTAGCCATCCGTGTGTCATTTCGCGCGGAACGAGCTTTGACGAGCTTTTGAGATTAGCTTTTTCAATTTCGAGGATACCGAGACGGATCGCTTTCCCGCCCACGTACCTTATTGGTCTCCCTCTCATCGGGCTCAGGGAACGACCCGGAAACCGAATCGATAAGGAAGTTTAAAATTGTCGCGGGACAAATTAGACGGTAATCGGTGTTGCTAGTTATATAGATTAATGACATAATTTAGATAGCCGTATGCAGTCCGTCTGAAAATAAGATAGCTGGGCGTGCTAGAGACTGGCTAGGTAAGATTACAACTTTGTTAGCACGGACAGGTCAACGTACCGGTTGTGGACATCTTATCCGTTTCAGTTATTTGATGTTTGTTCCCTACGCGTTTATTAAGTAAACTGACGATATCTGCACGAGTTTCTGGTTTACATCAGATTGATAATGTAATTTGTGATTAGAAGTTAAATAGAAGGTTGAATTTTATTGTTAAATTGTTTGAATTATGTAATTATGTGTATATTGCGCGTATTCGTATATAATTTCTGTAGGTGTAGAAATGATGAAAATGATTAGAAGAGGTGTATGAATTATTTATTCGTCCAAGTGAGGCGAAAGTTGAAGAAGTAGATAAAGTAATGTAGTTAGAGCATCAATTAAATATTTTGTTATTCGAATTCGTATAAAATTGAGTCGTTTTAGTACTAGGAGCATCAAGTTTCTTTGAAGAAACTAATTGCGAGGTTCATCAATCTGAGGATAGATAACGTGGAAAATACGCTATTGGTAAGATGCAAAAATTATTGTAGGTTCTCGCTCTTAAGACCGAAGTACAGATGTTACAATTATAAAATATTAGGGGAATAATGGTACAAGTCGTTAAATTTACTGAAGGTGCTAAAACTGAATCATTTAAGAGAGTTTACTGCCTCATGAAAGTCCTTATTAAAATGTGAAACCGGTTCGTAGCGGTTGCCTGCAAAATTGAAAGAAACCCTACGTGTACAGTCGGGATCTTCGTGCCCTGGTAGCATAAGTAAATATGTGAAACGTAGGTGTAACAATAGAGACTACAATGAAACCTACTAATGTTTATTTTTCATTGAGAAACTAATAAAGCCTTTAATAGAAGCAATACGTTTCAATTTATTCTCTGTATCGTGTATGCATAAATCATCAATATTATCACTCTAAAATATTTGATCTCTAGATTAATAAATAATGTTTACACTACGCATTTTATGTATTTATTGCTGTCTTGATAGCGTGTCACTCGACACAGTAAAGAATATTATATACAATAGTTCAACGAGGTTCTCGTTTTATTGCGACCTTAATAAATCACTTAATAATAGATCCAAATTTTGATTTTTAAATCTTGTGTTTGTATGAAAACTGCAATCTAATAATAGGAAATTAACCTTTCATACTCGAAAACTTCTATTGTCCACATATATTTATTATTTTCCAGTGAAACATTGATTAAATTATTGATTCTATATATTAAATCGAAATAATACATGAACAAATGGATAAAACTATATTTTAATATTTTATGTCTAATTACGTTATATAATATATAATATTGAAGCTTCTCGAGTGTAAAGACTTAACGATTACAAAATGATGATTCTTTTATTTATGTTTTCTGTAGACTGTGATTATTAAAACTCAACAAATAGTTGCATATGTTTGTAGTCCACTTATATAGATAAAGTACACAACGCTCCCTACTAATTGGAAAGTTACATAGTGTTTTTCCACACTCTAGCAGCGTGACTCTTGCTATTTCTAAATAAGGTTCATACAATGGATACAGTACGAAAAGAGAACAACAACCTGCAACATCATTTCTTGCACGTCTGCCAAGCAAGTAGATATTCTAAGAATCTTTATGATCCAAACTGTAAGTTGTACTACAAGAGTGCTCTTACAATTTATCGATAAATCGATAAACTTTAATGACTAACCACAATCATGGTTTCTTCTTTCTATTATGGAAAACGTAAAAAATATTAAAATATAAAAACACAGTGACGTCACCCGTATTTTTAAAAGATTAACTAACATGAAAGTATTAACTAACTTACGCGATTAAAGTCTCTTCTATTATAATTTACACTTCAATCAATTAATTAAATTTTCTTCTCTAAAAATGAAGATATTAATTTAATTTTATTTTGAAATATTTCTTTTTTTATTTACTTTTCTTTCAAAAAGGATGTCTGTCCTATAAAAAATGTTGCCTATCTGGAACCAATTAATGTTTAAGAAATTTTATAGATTATGAAAATAACTAAAAATATTTATTTTACTCTGAAATATTTATATATTTTCATAATGTATAAAATTTTCGAAAATTAGTTGGTTCCAGATAGACAACGTTTTTCTTTTAAGAACACAGATCCCTTTTTACGTTTTTGGCTTACAGTTCTTGTTCAGTAAATCGGAACGAGTGACTGGTAACTTGTCATAACATGCTTGTAACGGAATGAAAGTGAAGCTGGTGCGTTCCCCGCATTATATCGACCGAATAGCAGATTAACTTTCTTGACTTTCCTCTAATTTGATAATCATTGCGTGGCCGCGCCTCATCTCGCGAATTTGTAATGTCACGTGCTGTCCTGGCGAAGACAACGGTCTGCGGCATTCTTGGGAAACATCGTTCAACGATACTGGTCTAACTTTCTAAAAGTGAGCAGTCGTTGTTCATGTTAATGTCGAGCAGAATCGCAAAAACGAAACGCGTAATTTACTTGTAATAATTCGGGTTTTATCCGCCCAAAGAAATCTCGCAAACGATTGCTCTTAATCTTTATAACGATATCGGTCTGTAGAATAATCTACTGTTGAAAATATCGAATTACTTAAAATATTGACTGCTCCTGTTGAACGAAAAAATTGCAATAAAATATTTCACTTGATAATTGTATGATCACCGCTTCGTTTTTAATATCCTTTTGATTCCCAATTAAAATTTAATATATTTATAATACATTAAAAATTAATGAATTAACAGGAGATCGTGAAAGAATTTTTTTCCTTTTGATATGATAAACTTTTATGACATGGAAATTTTATTCTGCGCCGAATTATTGTGTACGAATAACCAACGTCCGTAATATTTTACGAGTTACCACACTTTCAAGGGTATTACTTTCGATTAACACGTTTAGATATAAATATTTAACTATTTTCCTTGGTCCATGACTTTTTAAAATGTCATGGATAATTACTCGGGGAATATTTAATTGGAATTCAGGTTTTATGATGTATACAAATGTACAGGATACAGTGATAACGGTAGTGCAAATGTATAATTTATTCCTCGAGCAAAAATAAATCGAAAATGCAGTGTAATTTTTATTTACGCAAAATCCTCCTTTACATCTGTTTATTTATTTACTAATTATCGTTCTAAAGTTTGGCGTTGCTTATACCACTCACTGTTTATGGAAAGGAATACAAGAAAAACCTAATATAGTTCACTAGTTTTTGCCTTCAGTAGGTTTATTATTGGTTTTTCTATTATATTGCCTCATCCGGTCTTTACACCACCAGCAAGAAATGCTTTGTTGTTTTTTCTCTTTTAATTCATACACCTCGAATAATTATACAAATTATAGGATTTTCTCGTCTGAAATGATTTTATTGCATTCTATAGGCCATAATGCTTCGCCTCGTCATTAGGCAATTAACTTTCTGCGGCAAAATCCTCATTAAGAAGGGGGAAATGTGTTTGGTCAAAAGAAGAGTAATAAAATAGACTGAAGCGGAAACTTTAATAAATATGGATGAATAATTGTAATGTTATCGTTCTTCTTAGATATTCGTTCGTACTTTTCCCCTTAAAATATTCAAGTTATTTTATTAGTAAGTAAGCGATCCTGCAGTTTCGAATGACTGTACGTTTATGCTTACAATAAGTAGAAATGGTAAGTAATGGACGGACACGACAGCCTACAGCTCCCGACATATTTGATAATATGTATAGCAAATAAATGTTCAAGCATAATTTTCCTAAAAATGTGCAAATAATTACTTAAAAAATCTTCCTACTTAATATATTTTTATCGAAGATTAAAAAAATAAGTGCTGCGATAAAGTTGGATTTGCAAAACTTGAATTTCGATAAGAGGATGGTCGTACCTTTATGAAAAGTTTTATGCGTTCTGGACTGGCGATCAACGTGTTAATTGCTCCAACTGCGATGTTTTACGATCGTTACGCCAAAAAGAAAGAGTATAGCCGTGCAAGATGTAATTTAAATCTCGCATTAAACGGTCTAGAGAAATCGAAATATGAGGGACATTAATCATTGCTGATGTAACAGCGAAATTTATTTTCGCTCGTTTCGTGTAATTATCATTGTTCTTACGGTCGTTATTACCAAGATAATAAATTTTCAGTTCCATAGTGCACGATAAAAATGAGGAAAAACAAGTATTAGGTAAATCGTACCAATAAGAAAAATAATAGTAACATGTAACATGACATATCATTAAATTTCTTATTGTAACAATAACTAGATTATCAGTATTTACACAAATTTAAATATTTACACGCTGGTTTTCGAAGGTTCAACAGAAAATCATTTTCCGTAATAATTATTTAGGAATGTCTTATTGGGTCAAAAAGAAAATAAAAGGTTCCTACAAAAGCTATATCAAAGAAATCACTTTCAACATTTTCTAATGCTTTAACATTCTTCAGCCTAACAAAGTCGCGATGAAAACTGACACACATATAATAAAATAAGTATTTTTCTATCCACGGGAAAACACATATTTTCGAAGGAATTCTAGCGCTTATTTTGAAAGAAACGCGGCGAACGGTCTCATTACTCGTTGAAATTGTAGAATTAATGCATTATGGTATGTATGTTAATGTATACACGTTCCACTCGACGTTCCCATCTCCCATAAAAAATTCATTAGTCACCGTTTTAGCACGAAAGAAAAATCAGTAGTCACGTTATCAGGAAGCTGCGGGAATTCCTCGCATTGATAAACTTTCGCGCTAATTACCGCCTGCTACCCGTGACGGAGTAATGAAAATCGCGTAACAGCGCTAATTGTACTGTTACGATTGTCGACGAACGATACAAAACGCATTCCGCGTTTTTCTGATTTCGTGAACCGCAGAACGTGACGAACGATCGTTGACCCCGCTGCGCGGCTGTGGTGCGGCACTCGTAATGAAGAATGACAGCTGTTCTTAATGGCTATTGAATATCGCTGCGCGGATCCAGCTGTTCCCTCTCACTAGAATTCAGTTACCGCGGATCTCCTCAAATATTTCGCAGAAGCTGCTTTAATTATTTCAGAGCTGCAGCGAAAACTCCGCGACGGGACGTCTTTCAATTAAATTAATGCCTCATTTGTAGGATTCGGTGAAAAATGTTATTCCTTTCGAGCGATTCCTGCGCTGAGACAATAACGCGAATTAAAGGTTTTATGGTAAATTGGTGGGATGCACGAGAAATGGATTAATATTCGACGGCGAATGAAGATTTCATAAGAAATTATGTTCGCGAATAAAGATTGGAGTTCTCCTTATTTGTACGTGAAATATTCGACGATCAAGTATTACGTAAATTTTTGTGAAACACTAATTGCTAATTTGTTCTAATAATAGAATTAACGAACGAAGGATGGGAGTATTATATATCAGCAATGGTATCGCCGTTATTTAGTCTTTCTTCTTATAAAGAAGAAACTGTTAAGTGAAAAAGTTGTTTTCTTAATTTTGAAATAAAAAGATTACTCTACACAATTAAAATTAATAGAGAACTACAGTGCGAATATTAAGGGTAGACCTAAAGATATTTTCTTGCAAAAGTATGATTCAAATCTTACAGAATCCTTTCTGCTGTCAGACTGCTAGCAACAATGCTCGATTCGTTCTGTGCAGTCGTGCACCATGGATTTGACAATAACAGCGACAAACGCAATTTCCCGCCGTGAATTTATAATATACCTTTGTGATTTCTCGTGCGTATAACTGAGTCGGAATTATGTCGACACTTCCTGCGGAACGTGTGCCCGAAGAAACAGAATACGTGCACACGTTCGTCAACAGATTCAGGTAACTGTCGCAAACAATAAAACACGGTTTCCAGCGTAATTCTTTTCACTGGGGCAATTAGAAACACGAACGCCGCGAGCCAGTACTGTTATCAACACCGCAATTGCAACCCGATGCATTGATTGTACAGGACAATGCGACACGCTTCTTTGTTGTTATTATTAATCCCTAACCTGTAATGAAGATGTGTACTTAGCACGACATTTACACGGTCAGTATTGTGTGACGCACAATAACGCCAAGAAAGTAATGTGAATTAGATCATATCTGATGGTTGCGATCGGACTGTTTGTAATTAGAAGTCCGACAGTTCTAGATATGCTAAACCAATTAATTATGATTTTATTATTTGAAAATTCTCATTGCTGGAAGTACTTGTGTCGTTTGTAATTAATAGTACTTACTTTAACCCTTTGCTTTACAATTTATTTCTCAATTATAATCGTTACAACTACTTTATTATTAATAAATTATTGAGTATAAACAAGCATTCTAGATATAGTCTGTGTCATTATTTGGTATAAAGTATAATAATTGATAACAAAATTTGAATTTACAAGAATTCGTTAATATTGATGTTTGTTAAGTTTTATTTAAAATCTTCACCACGAGTCTAACACGTTATTGTAAGGCAAGGGGTTAATTTACAACCATAGTATGTGAAATATCTATGAATCATTTTAAATTAAAAAATGAATATTTAAACTGTTACTGTTTATATAATTACTAGTTTTCACTTTGTGTCCTGAATGTCCTGCAAGGTATCAGCTTCATTACAATACTGCTACGTATCAAATATAGTTCAAATTCTTGTCAGGTGAAATTTGATTGAAAAATAACTAAATGTAGATTTAAGAAAATAAAAAAGTTAATTTCTTGTAAAATTGTATTTTCCAAATGTCACTTTGAAATAAATATAAACATGGCAAACAGAACTAATTGAACGTATATAGCTACACAAATACTATACTTTTTACTAAAATTAGTAACTATAAAATTGCTTGTATTCAAAAGAGTGCAAACATATTTTTCCTCAGACTCTAAACATCCAAGGACATAAATACATTCTAATTAGCTTTCTAGTAAATCGATGTTGCGAATGCGATATCAAAGTTTAATTTTTCTGTAGTTGTACCAGTAGCTACTCTCACATGGGAGAAATAGTTTCTCGCGACATTTGACACGGGACACTGAAAGACACCGTCCGCGGTTTATCTCCATAGAATACGTGGAATACCGAAGATTAAGAACCGGAAATTCCTGAACTACAGTTATTCCACGGGGGCCCAGCATCTCGTGATTCCTTCACCCGCACCCGCCCAACTTTCTCCATTGTCGACCCAATCGATTATTATTGTTGCGATCCGGCAACAGATAAAACCACGTACAACGGGCCGTCGCGTTTCTGTCCTGTCGCATTACAGCACCTCTTATGCTGTTTAACATTTTTATCGATACCGCGAAAATAATAGACTTCCGTTCGAGATTTTCTATGCTAAGTATACGGACGTGTGTAATGGCAAAATCCGGAGGATTATATAATGCGAAACAATGCAACGATAAAATTGACGAGGTTGTGCAATGCGACGTGGAACCAATGAGGAATGCTTGGTGCCGCTGACACGCTTCGAACCTCATTGATTAACAAAATATGGTTGCGGAAAAAATTAGAATTGCCTCGTACACAAGTAATATGTATAACGATTTTATTGAAATACTATAATTTTATTGTTTGCAACGTTTTTTAACGGTTATATAAGATAGTACAGTACAAATGTGTATTTATTTTTTATAAAAAAAGATTATATGATTGTGTTCATTGTTTTATTATTTCTTCTCTATTAATATTTAAGTTTCATATTATATCAGTTTGGCGACTTCGAATTTCTTTATTTTTAAATATTTCTACTTTTTCGTAAAGCATGTAAATGATCCTAAATTTTTAATGCTAAACTTTTGATCGAAGCATGAACTCTGAGTTCATCACAATTCAGCGATATATGTATATAAAATATAGAAGCTGTTCGCTGTACTTATGGTACATTACAATGGCGGCATTCTGGAGCAACTACAACTCGAGCGTGACACTGGCTTCGATTTTAAGGTTGGCACGATATATCAACACCGGAATCACGTACCGTTTTCGCTCGCTTTCAACTTCGCGAAAGTCCGGCTTCTAAGAAAATAATGACCCACAAAGAAACCTCATATAAGAACCAGCAACTATAAATTATTTATAAAATTCAAACCGTAGCTGTCTATTTTGTGATAATATTTTTTAATTACACGAACGATAAATAAAAGTTTCCGCTTACGTAACTGTAGAAATTATAACAGGTGTTGCTCAATTGAAAACAGTAGGTATACGTTAAAACTGTTGTTTATTGTGTATTTTATATAAGACAGAAATAATTTACGAAACGAGCGAACATGTAGAAAGTTTTCCTTGAAAATCTAAGGAGCTGTCAAATAGATACCGTTAACCGAGAAATTATAAATATTTTGCGATCAACGTGATAAAATCTTGTTTACTACTGCGGTCACGTGTTTACATATTCAAAAACAATAAATGGTCGTTAGTGCTCGGCCGTGTTCGTAAAAATAGTCTCGTGTAAAACGATTTCAGCAAAACGGGTCTTCCTCCTGCAGTATTTCATCTTTTTAATAAAAGCAGAAAAGTTTTACATAGATAGTAGAGATAAGTAGTCCAAGTTACGTAAAGTGCGTTTCACGAGTTCCAGCCGACCGAATGATCATATCTTAATTAACTGAACATTTTAATTATATCTGAAAAAAGAGATTTAATTAACTGGACGAATATTTAAGAACCGTATCCTTGAAGAACGATAATCTCCGTTGGTCCTTGGGGAAGTTCATGAACATCATAAAATTTCACCTACCTAATTGGCAAAAATGCAATATCTTTATATTAATAATTATCACTTTGGCTGTCTGACGGATTTTATGTTTTGCTATAAACAATACAATAAAATTCTTACTGTATGTAATTATTTATTGTATATGAAATATTTGAAAGTATTAATATGGTTTAATTATACGAATAAAAAGTAAATACAAGATACTAAAATGTCAGTATTATAACTATTCGTTGGACTACAGAAATACGGTGAACTAATATCTTTGTAAAAATTGTTATATAAACGTGAAAAATTTTGATTAGAAAGTCGATAAAAATTATACTTAAAAATACCATTGTTTTATGAGGATCTTAATGCTAAGCCATCTTTGTAGCACTTTGTTCCTTAGACCTCCGTCGGTGATTTCGTTTGTGTAAATAGTTTGTCAGTGATTTGACTCAATCCAAATACAACTATCAATACTGTATCGCAGTGCTAACAATTTAATAGAATGTAGCTTTAAAGCTACAACTTTTAAGGAGGGAAAATTCAAAGTTCTGAACCGAAAGTGCATTTTGATTTTTCATAGCAAATACTGAGAAATCCAGTGTCAGTTATTAATAGGATCTATGGTAATTAATAGATTGCAGATGTTATTCAATTTGTAAATTCACGCAGTGATGTAAATCTAAAACATGAAAGAAAAAATACTAAACATTTTACCAACACATTAAACATTTCCATTATAGATCAACTCTGGAGGTAAGAATTTCAACTTTTAATGTGTCGGTATTATATTAACCTATACAAATTAGAAACAAAAATGATTGGGTTTTATTCATTTAAGAATCAGAAGTTCTATTAATTTATTACAAATCGCAGTGCCATGTTACATTTACGAAATAGATTGGATCGTTGATCAAAGAAAATTGACCAATTCCAGTGAATTATCAAAGACTCGATTATTGCGAAGTTTATACACGCGGCTCACCTCGAGTGTGAAGTGCATACAAGGTAGCGCGGCGCAAGAAGCAGATACGGGCTCATATTGCAATTTGCCGGGCTTATGGCGTTGTACCGCGATAATTCCGCGATTTTATCGTGCACGGTGTTAGCTGTAACGGAGTGTCGGGAGCAACGCAATATAATTATATTTATCACAGGGAACTGTTTTTGTGTGGCCGACCTTACGTAAACGCGTCCACCACGAAATAATAGAACGCACAAGAAACCCGCGCATTCCGACGTACTATCGCCACGGAATGATGAATCGTCCACGGCGATACACGATCGATCGGTAGATCGACGCGGTATCGGCTTCAAGCATGATATCGATCGTGGACCACCGGTGTACCCAGTAACGTGTCCTGAAACGCTCGCCTTCCGGGTCGAAGCTTCCTATTATTGGATTCAGCTCTGATCAAGATTTTCAATCAATTCTTCTACCATATCTTTTGTTTTATTCTATTTTTATTTTATCTTCTTTATTTGAATTCTTTAAGATTTGATCGTTAAAACGCTTCATTGGCTCTTGACTTTTCATATTAACAATAAATTTCTTTATTACTGGGTGTGATACCACAAAATAACAAAAATTCTGTTGCCTATGCAAAATTAGCTGTAATAATAAAACTTACTTTGGAGCTGTACTATTTTATACATTGTACATATTTTTTAGATTAACCGTTTGAGTGCTGAGGAGCGCTATAGCGCTCTTCTTGTGTTGTGCCAAAATTGCGGAAAGCGCGGAGGCGCTTCTCTTTATCAGTATCAATTATAATTTTCTTACTATATTCTTCAAAAAGTAAATCAAAGTAAATTTATTTGAATAAATATTATTTTTTGATATTTTTCTGTAATAACACAATATTTGTTATCTCATTAGATAAGTACCCTTATTAATTTTTTCGCATACACAACCCAATCACTTCCGCATTTCTGGTAAATATCCACAAAAGTTGTTTAGTATCCAAACGGTTAAAGGTATGCCTGTAATAATAAAGTGAAATATATTCTATAATGATTATTTAATTTTCTATGTAAAGTAGTTATTGCATCACTTTTCTCCATTTTTTGTTGTATGGAGTTAATCGATTTAGCAAGTGAGTTATTCAATTACGAAGTTATATTTAACCTGTTAGCTATGGAATTGAGTTTGAAAACTCTCTTTTCTTGCACGCAATAAAATCGAAACATGAAGTGTGTACTCGTCAAACATAGGACGAATGCACTTAGGGTATATTTTAATGAAAACTCAAAGCGAAACAAAGAAGAACTACATACTTGTCTTAAAAAATAAATAATTCATCGTTGAAAGAATTAGTATCATTTCAAGCTTTAAGCTGACGTGAATACTCGTCAAACGCAGTTAACTGATTGAACAGTTTCTAAATGCTTCAAAACTGATATCAAAACAATCTCAAAGCGACTGTAAAAATTATAAAAAAAACATGTGACAGATGTAGTAACGTGAAAAAATATCTATGGAAGAAAAGTATTGTTTTCTATAACAGTAAAAACCTCACATATTCTAATAATTACATAGCAATTGCCTAAATACATAGTTACACGTTTTTGTTCTTTAATATATTATAAACGGAAAGTAGAATTAAAACAAATCTGAAAGAGGTATCTTCTCCAAATAAGACACACTTGTTCCACAAATCCTAATGAACAGACCGTACACGTTTCCGATCCCATTCAAGAAACTGTTAGGTCATTTTAAACAGCTCGCAACAAATTATCATTCATCACAAAGCATCCGAAAAAATATAGCGAGGCATTAGAAATCTACAATGATATACTATCGCGCACGCGGTGCGAATACGTGCACCTTGCACCTCCTCCTGCAGCCGGAGGGCGCAGCGCATCGAAGACGGTAGTTTCAGGATTTTTCCAGGCTCATTGGTGTGGTCTGCGATGAGGTCAGACTTCTGACGAGGAAGTGCCACGGGGGCGTTGGGCGGGGCACGTCTTTCTCCGTTTTCCTTCAGGAAGACCATCGGCGACTGTAAGTAGGATTCCTTTCCAACTGATGTTTCCGAATGCGGAGATAATAGATCACGTAGTATTAGGCGTACCAAGAAAGTAAGTTCCGTTAACAAGACCGCCCGAGAATTTTGCATTGTTACTTACTTTACTTTACTTTTATAACCGGACTGCCAAGCTTTATGCAAATTTAAGTTTTCAACAATATAATTAGAGAAATAGAACTACTTTATATATTTTTATATGTTTAAAATATTATTTAAAGAATATTATAATATATGTACGTTTAAAAAAATGTTATGTTTTAAAATATTAAAAAAAATTACAATTATACTACTTTTATATATCTTTTTGTATAGCGTGCATTTTATACAATTTTGCACTTTCTTTCCTGAACGTCGGAGAACTAAAAAATTCGTCATTTGGGTCTTGTAGTAAATAGATTTTTATTATTTTTTCGAATCTAAATGGAATAAAATTTTTGCCAAGTACAGATTCTTTTATGGAAAAAAATATGTGAAATGTAAGCGATTACCTAAAAGTTATAATTTTATATAAGGTATAGTGTTTTTACAAATTGTATAAAAAAGACTACCTTCGATCGATGTTGAAGCAAGAAACGCTTGCCGGATATGTGTTAATATTCACTGCCGTTGCAAAGTTGCAGGCGCAATTGTTCCTATGCCTGTTTCGTTCTTCTGTTCATTAGCAAGCCACAGTCATAACCTTTCGTTATTCAAGTTACATTGACTCCTTTTTGTGTCTTTAACATGTAGAAGAAAATTAAACGACCAGCCGCCTATGAAATGCGGTCTGCTATCTGTTTCCTCGATGCAAGTATTATGCAATCAGCAAATATTCACCGTCAATTTTATGAGGTCTATGAAGAAAATGTTATGAATGACCTAATGGTAAAAAGGTGGGGTAAGAACTTCAATAATGAAGGTAAAATGTATAGGAAAAACAGTGAAGATACCTATTTAATTAAAAAATTTAGCTGGGAATAAATTGATTATCGCCGTTACAGCCTAGCCTTAGTACCAAGTGCTTCTCATTTGTCTGTGCACGTGAAAATGTTCCTTAACAATTGACGTTTTCACGAAGATTACGTCAAGGCTGTAAAATTTCATCAAAAGCTACATCATTTTTCGAAAAAGATATGCAAAAACTGGTGTCCCGATATGACGAATGTCTTATTGTTTCAGATCTGTAGAATATCAAAACAATAAAATTTGTTTAATAAAAGTTTCCATTTTTCGTAATAGTCAATTGGAGTTTACAATCATAATACGTCAGAATGTACCGCGACCCACATCCTGCTTGAAACATGAGAAAAATCTTATCGCCCGCTGAGAAGTTCATTCTGGTTGCATAAGTCGTGGCGATATTACGGCGATGCAATAATTCCGGATACTTCGATTGTTATGTCATCGAACGGTTGCGGTGGAACGCTTCCACAGTGTTAATTGCCGTAGAAACCACGCGTAAACCGCGCGGTTCGGATGTTTATTGCTGGCTATTGCCAGCGACGCGTTACAAATTAGATTTTCCGAAGGCATATTACACGTCATTAGAATCTTAATACGTTACTTTCGTACGGGCAACACCCCGAGATTTCTCCGGCACTAACACACTGGACGTGTTGTTAGCTGCCAAACGCGTTACAATAGAAGGAACACGTCGATAATGTTTCTGTAATTTTCTGCAGTCGAATTGGGAATACAATTGACGTAACCGTTGCTCCAAGCAATTTGCATTCCTGTTCAATCATTTACGCGCGTCTAGATGCACTAATTTCAAATAGAAAAATTTACAATGGAAAGATAATGGATATTTCATAAGTGAAATTTCGAGACAGCTGAAACGGACTTCAGATCTGTTTGGGTCATCTAGGTACACTAAGAAAAGTGAAAGGCGATGTAAACTTTATTTTCTATATTGACAGAACAATCCGTTGCGTGCAGACTGATACTACATGTGCTTTCAAACCGTCAGCGAGTTTTGAAAAGTTTATTAGCAATCTGTCATGGTTAATTTGAAATCTTTGTAGCAACATTGTTGTCATAGCGGAGTGGACATTCATTGTTTGCGAATAGAAAATAGGATAACTATTAACTAATATTGATGCAAAATTGATCCGGATTACAGTTTTAACATTTAATTTATTATCGATTATTTAATAGATAGTCTTATATACAATTAAATAAAAGATTCCATACTAAAAAGTAGGCTTCAAAGCACTCAATTACTTAAAATAGCACAACTTCCTTTAAAACTACAATTAACAGAAAAATTATGAAGTTCTCATTTATTACAACAATACTAAATAAACTACTGAGCTTAATCATTTTAAACAATATAATTTTCAAAATCACTATTTAATAGAAAGTTCAAAAACTCTCAGCCAACACAAGACAGACATAAAAGAACTTACCAAGTCCACTATTCAAAATGTCACAAAATATTGAGCATTCTTTCAGACTCGTACATCACCCGAAGCAACCCTTAAATCATCCCGCCGCGCGCTTCGCCAAACTCATAAACTACATCCGTCAAACAGAAATTACCCCTATCAACGTTCACTCGAGCGTCGCGCACAGCTTCATCCGCGACCAGTTTCACAGCGCGATGTCTCCGCGTCAGTCTGGAATCAAGTGGAACAGGAAGAGGAGGAATCCGCTCGGCGCAGAAATCAAAATGGAGTATGGAAAGCCGTGTTCCTTGTCGCGGAGGCGCGAGCAGAGGTTTCGCGACGCGGAAAGAAACCGCACGGCGCGGTGCTCACCGGTACAGGACACGCGACTCGTTAAAACGTCCCCGCGCGACAAAAAAGAAGTCAGACTAGCATTGCGTGCGAGGGCGTGACGTCAATAAAACGTTATTTACAGCGGCTATGCTGGGCCTAGGTACTCCTCGAAGGGACACACCACTGTCCGGGGCCCCGAGTCGAAGCGCGCGTTATTCCCGCAGTTACTGGCGTAAATTATCCGGCAACTTACCGGGAATATTTCACGGCGTTGACGGTAAACCTTGCGTTAACGTCCGACTTGCTTGTCCGCGTGAATTTACGAGCGGTGTCCGTTCATGCACGATGCGCGCCGCTTTTTCGCGGCCCGCCTTTTAGATCCGTTGGGTACCTAAATAGGTGCGCGCTATGAGACCGCTTGTAATGGATTTTTATGGATTCTTTCGACTCTTCCTTTTCGTACAGCCGCCCTAGCACGTGTCCCGGGCTGAAGGACCGAGTGGACAGCGACGCCGAGTACGCGATATTTAACGGGGCACAAATTCTACTCCGCCGACCGCTCTCCGAGCCCGTTCCGATGAAGCCGTTGAAAGCTCGAGTTGAATGGCTTGTTTGTCTTCTTCAACCCTCGGGATCACCGATCCCGGGAGAGTTGCTTCGACTAGTAGCTACGATCTTGTTCCTACTGATGCTCGCAGGGGGATTTTACTTGTGGTGGATCGTTTGAATTGCGTGGTGAATTGAACGTTGAGCGTTGGTGTGTTTGAAATGTATATTTGAATATGGAAAAATAGGCTTTCTATTTAACTAGTTTACTGCGTTCGACGAGTATACACGTCATTTGCTTCATTTTATTGCGCGTAAAAAGAGAGATTTTTTAAACTGAATTTCCCAGTTAACAGGTTAAAAAGGTTCAGTTGACCTAACAATTTCTTTTAAAGTTTTATCTACTATGGAACAATTTTTATTATACTATGTTTCGTTCCTAATTATAAATTTATTGTTATGGTCGATATTTTTTACTGTTAATCATAGTGATTACAATTTTCTAGATAAGGTAGATAAAGTTAATAAACATTCTTCATATTAAAAACATTCCAATGGTGATGATCACACACTGAGACACCTTTTTAGAGTAAAATCGTCTATATTATCATATCTAATATACTTAGCTTAACAATAATAACAATTTAAATTCTTAAAAATAAATTTTTTAATCGGAATCCAACATATCATTAGTAAAATTTCGAACCGCGTTACCTTAATGTAAGACCATTTAATGCGAATTAACTTAAACACTACGCAATATAACCTCAACGTGCAAAAGAATGAAGCAAGTATAAACGTATACAAAAGCAGATACATATAAATAAATTACTTCATCAAGCGGAGAAAGTCAAAGGCCGATAATTCATCTCATAATTCCGCGCGTTACAGCATAGTTCGAAACAAGAGGCAAACATTTTTGTCCGTGCCGCGAATGAAAATGCAGCTTATAAATACCCGAAGCGGCGTAATAAATGTAAGGATTAGCGGGAACGGGCCGCGACTATATTTACGAGAAAGTAACCGAAAGAGAAACACAGGCCACTCTAAATCCTCCCTGGTAAAAAGGAACGCGCGCCGCGCGGCGCGGCGTGTCTTTCGCAAAGAAATCAATAATGAAACGTGCTAGTACTTAGGTACCTACTCTAGGCCTCTAGCCAGGCAAGACGAATGTCCACCGGCGGTGGAAAAATTCGCAAATGAATGTGCGTTTAAAGTACTTTCATCGGACGCGCCGTAGAACATTGCCAGGCGGATGCAAATGGCGGACTTTCGCCGGAGATGCATTCTCTGCCGGGTATCCATCACAATAGAGCCAGCGGGGCAATTAATTTCGAACCGAGTGACCGTTGTTACTTGTATTTACGACGCGTTCTTCGCTCCTAGTGCTGACGCGCGCCTCCTTTAAGGCGGCCCCAAGCCGTTTCACCAAAATTCCTACGGAATCAACACAAGCCCGAACTATTTTAGCGCTATTATTCTTTGTTGCAGAATGCGATCGGTTGTAGCGGTTAGGGGGACCGTTATTCTGGTACGGTTCGCATAGAGGAATCCAGACGGTGTTGAACGCGAATTGAAATGCTCCCCTTGGAGATTCATTAAACTGTCGCATCCCTGTTCAACTGAGAGACAATTGTTGCGCGACAATGAGAGGAAGTCGCGGATGACTTTTGGCCTGGATTTATCTATTTGGGGATTGACCGTTAGAAGTTGAATATTCTGAAATTTATGAAGGGTCAAATGTGTAACTAGTGTAATTATGTGAAATAGAAATTGCGTAAATTGTACTGTTAGTTATGGTTACGTTGCGCTGAGGTGTTTATATAACGTTCGAGTGGTAATTTGTGGGGAGAAAAATGAAGTTTAATGTATGTGTGAAATGGTTATTGAGAGTGTAGGGTATTCAATTAATGGATATAGAATGATAAATATTAATTTAGTATCGGTAATTATTAACTGTTAATTACACGGTGTTGTTATTTCATAAGATACCTATATTTTCTGATTTAATAAGCACGTGAACGTTTATTGCATATTGCGAAACAGTTTAGATAACATGTGTACACTATTAGAGAATATAACGTTCATAAATCAAGGGTAAATTATTGAAACTTAATTTAGCCCTGGCTTATACGAAATAAGGAAAATGTAGAATTACAGTGCATTTGAGTTTAATTATTTCTGTTTAAGCAAATGACTCTAATGATGAAATGAAGATGAAACACCTTTTAAAAAACTCTTTTCCTGTGGTTTCGTAGCACACAAAAGAATAATTCTAGTTAAAAATATTTAATCTCAGAAAAATAAGGTATTTAAGGATTAAAAATGCTAATTCCGTATTTGCGTTCTAAATGAAGCAGCCAGACTACGGGCACTTTTACAGCTTAACGCGAGTGTGACGCAGGGTTCACGTGTGCGCAATTAAAACGTTAACTAAGCCCGTGCGAATATTATTAGAATATCCGAATGCTTCGGATGCCAAGAAGAGTAAGAGGTCTAATCACGATACACCCGCCAGAATTCTTGCCCGTAGTGACGATAGCTTAACGAGCGCCTTGTTAGCGCGAGCACGGTCGAACAAGCAGCGAAATGAATATTTCATCGCGGTGCAGGGACGCCACGTGGGCGCCACGTTAGCCGGGCCTCGATTCATAATACCTGAGCCGGCGCCGACGAATTGTGGGGTAAATGATCGAGCATTGCGGATCATAATCAGAATTTAGCTTCCCCGTGTTGTCTCTGTTAGCGCAATAAACCATAGTGACACGTGCAATAATTTAATAACCATTGTGCATTTATAGAACGCCTGTTTTTAATTCTCGAAGGTATTGGTCGTTAGCCAGTTCCAGTCAAATATTTCGTACACACGCTTAGCAAAGAGAACAAATCATAGAATTTTAACAAATATCATAACTCACTGTTTGTTAGAATGAATGAAAATTAATTTTGCATTCTTCTATTCGTTTTTATAAAATAGAAAGTGTACATTCTTCTTAGTTTTGTATAGAGTATACCCAGAACATTTCTTTTTAATTTCTTACAACTGTTTAAAAAAGTGGAAACATTGGTAACACTGAATATTTCGAAACGAAATGAAATAGAATTTTGTTTACCAGTTTTACGAATGTCAAAGTATCTCGATCAATGGTGAAATGAAGTATAAAGCAATCACCGTAACTTTTTTTCCATAGAAAAATGCACACGTCCGGAATTTTACGGCGACAAAACTTTCCAAAGAATATGAATTAAGACATATGGAACCTCTAAAGAGGCTGATCTACGATGCGCCGAATAAAACAAGAAATAATCCGATCGGCACAATTTTCTCCTAATCTTTCCGCAAATAAGAGGATCAATTTTACGACCACTTCTAACCTGCTCCCATAATTTGCGAGTGCCCTTTATACGACGGGTGGCGGGCGTGTACTTAATAATAATTGATAAACAATGCGGAATGGATCGTGGAGCCGAACCGAACGATCGTTTCCTGGTCGCGTGGGCGTGCTTGTAGCGTGCATTTACGCACCAATAATGCGGATGCTACAATAACGCAAGAGATCGCGATGCTTATAGGGCCACGGAAGCAGAATGAGTTTAACCGCAATAATAAACTGGAGAACCCTGGACGATAACGTGTACCACGTGCACGGCAATGCTTGATGCAATCGTCATAGTTGTCGATGGTTACATTTTATTTCGCCATGTTTCACATTACACTGATGGCGGGTGATCAATAATAAAGATTGACCACATTTAAACATCTAAGGAAAATGTTAAATTCTTTGAGAACATAAGGACATCGATGAATCTCTAGAAGTAATATTACGGAATTTGATAAAATATTTACGTCTGTGGAAAAAATATTAATTTTATTGCTTTTTAGGTATACAACATTCAGTTTCATTGAAAAATGAATATGTGAAATGATTTTAAAAGCTGTATTCAAGCATTAATGTTTAATAAAAAGCTAGTAACATTTTTAAGGAATTCGTACATTATTCTATATATGAATTTTAAATGACTTTAAAAGGATTTAATGAAGAAAACATCTTGTTTAATTTATGCGTGTAAATTGTGCAAGGTATGAAAAAGTTAGGTATTTGAATAGTGTTGAAAAGTTAATTTTCTTAATGGTATACACTGAGCAATTAAATTTCTGAATCATTAAAAAAATCAGTAGACAAAAGTTCATTGTGTAATCACTCGGTAAGCTATTAGTCATTACAATCTGTAGTCGAGTTTTCTAGAGCAGACAGTATTAAATGACTCGACTAAACAGTATTTAATGTTATGCGGCATTGTCAATTGTTTCGTAAAAATAACTAATAAAAGAATGACACGTAACACGCCGTTTTGTATCAACTTTAATAAGCACACTAACCGGAAAGTGATAGACATCAATATCAATGTCATAAACTGATAAAAAAGCTCGTAGAAATTAATAGAAACAGCGATATCGGAGAAGTACTAAATCAAATTAAATTGACGTTTAAAAGATTTATGTTTGTTGCATCTATTTGACACAGACTGGCGACGTGTATGAATAAGCCTCGAATCCGGAAGCAAGTCACAAACGGGTCAGGTTACGTCACCATTAATTAATGATGCCTTAAACTGGACACAGACACGGAGTAAACGAAAAATAAATGAATCTGACACTTCGATCGTGTTTGAATGCAAAATTTTCAACAGATTAGATTGTTTATCGTCAACGAAGGTAAAATTAATAGCCTACGTCCCCGCTCACAGCTAGTATGATAAATCAATACTATACTCATTGGTGCCCCTTCAGATCGATAGCAACGGGATATAATTTGTATCATTAAAACCAATAACTACTTTAGTCCATATGCGATTATAAACGTCTATTTGTTGAAATTATTTAATGGTTGGCATAGTTAAATTTCAAAAGTGTACTTGCAAAGTTTTCAAAAAGTTTGAACTATATTTTTCAATTTGCCAAGATTTCAAGATATTCAACTCATTAATAATTCTTATAAACATTCCATTGTAATATCTTAATACACATTCACTATAGACTACTGTGCTTAGATCTTATTCACTTAACACTTAATGCTCTTTTAATTCCCATAAAATAATAAACAAGTTCTCATACAAACAAAATCACGATAATTCTTAGAACTTTAAAATCATTACTTCGATAATTATATTTAATTCTTTACATTCTGAAAATGTGTTCAAACATCACTTCCATGAAAATACCAATACGAATAAATTATCCTTTAACCATTCAACATATTCTAGTAAAACGTGTTCTTTCATTCTATCATCTCATCTTCCATAAAATACCCTCATAGTCAGCACGTGCTTCATTTAAACAATTCCAAAGCAAGCAGAACGCAGATAACCTGGGGAAAAAATGATGCTGTCGTAATTCAAGCCAGAAATTGTTAAAATCGTGCAAGTTTCATTCGATGCACTTTCTTGCGTATGCTAATAGAACACGAGTTATTTCGAGTCGTCAAGTTGGGTGAATCATCGTATGCTAGACCAAAGTGTGACTGATCCTACAATGCAACGAATACTGTGATATAGTTTCGTATTACGTATACGCACGTGCACGCGACGAGCTAGCCTGATACGTGTGCATTCTTAAATCCTCCGTGAATGCCTGGGAAGCTCTTCGTCGTTAATCTTGCCACAGTCACAGTGTAATCACTGTCCAACGATAAGACGATATCGGAATGCCGAGGCGGCCCCACCCGATCCTGTGGCAATCTTAAAATACCGGCACGAGACGGCTAGAGATATTCGATACATCCTGTACCGGGTCCCTATTATCGAGACGCTTTGCGCTTCACTTGAACGGGACGAGCAACCGTGGTTCTACGTTCCAGGCAGAAGAATCTTCGATGCAACCCTGATTGACTGGTCGACCAATCGAACGATTCACATCGAATCAGAACTTTCACGTGCATCAACCCCTTGCCTTGCGACTTATTTCTCAACTATGATCGATACAACTACATTGTCATTAATAATTTATTGGAAAAATAGAATACTTTTTTGTTATATTTAGAAATGAAAATAAATGAATACCTTTTCTAGCATATAATGTTTTCCTTTATTATTTACAGATTGTTCTTCATTATCTAGATTAGATGAGAAAAAGTATTGTTCATCTTAATTTTTGAAAATGAAAGTATAAACTGCATTATTTATGCGATGGTGGAATATAATAAATAGTCAAAAAATGTTTATGGTGAATAAGATTTCCTTCGTGTAATATGTTAATGTTGAAGTACAGACAATATTGTACTTATATTGTACGTTATATTTTACTACACTCTTCATATTTTTATGCCATATAAACGTATAAAAGTTCATCCAGTTATATGTTGAAAATGCAATTTTATTAATGACTGAAATTGTTTATACTAATTATCTGCTATTACCATCACCTGGTGGAAAATATCCTTCAATGAATTTCCATGTATGTTAAAAATACAACTTTAGAAATCGTGTCAGTAATAAAAATCTGACATCCAACACGTACTTGTCAACATACTATTGTTTCCTTTTCCAATGGTTTTTACATGGTAATATTTACACTGACTATGTAGAAAATTGTTCAAGCTGCAACTACCAGTAATCTACGAAATTTGATTACTTTTAAGAAAAAGGAAAACCTCTGACATACATTCGAATAAGCCACAAAGTGGATTTCTGTTCCAATTTTCCATAACGGCGGGTACTTTCCTCTCCACGAATTCGTCCCACTTTCGCGTTCCGCTACGCACATTCTAAAGCATATTAGCAATAACAAAACCTGACAGTTTGGAACGTTATTCCCGGCGACTCTTTCGTTCCATTCCATTCTACGGTATAACTCACCGTGAAAACGCGCGAAGAAACAGCAAGACAGTCCGATAACTCCTTCTATATTCTTCGCACCTCTCCATCAATCAGATTAAACGCATCGCGAGGTGTTGCGGAGCTGTAGGACTCGATCTGATTTTATAATCTCGAACTCGTAAACGCCACGGCGCGTCGTAAAACGTTATCGAAGTCTCTCTATTTCATCTGCGGACAACCTTGGCACTCGTAGTACTTAAGGAAGCGTCGGGCACGGTGCCGTTACAGATTGGCATTAAAACACTTGCCGTGAATCGTTGGGTAACTGATTGTTCGAATTAAACCGAGCGGCGCGTTGTACTTCCGGAATATCGACTTGTCGCTCGCCAATACAATCGGGTGAGGTGTAATTTGATTGTACATCTAACTTTTGTGGACGAGAATTTTTGAATAAATTACAAATCTTTTTTATAGGAAGCTGCATTAAATATTAAACTTATCATTCTATTTTTATTAAAGGTGTGAAAATACATCTTTTAAAATTCTAATTCAAAATTATTCTATAAGTCGAATCACACTTGTTAGATTGATATTTTAACTTTTCCTATGACGATTATAGAATTAATTTTGCAGTGTATGATTTTATTGAATTATATTAAGTAATTTGATTGGTTTTACTCGATTACTGTTTTATACCATTTTAAAAATGAGTGTATGGAAAGAGGGGTAAAAATAGTGTTAAATACTAGAGAGTAAGGGAATTACATGTGGATCTATTATTAAGATTATTCAACTCTTTGGTTGCAATTTTCATTTTTGAAAGGAAACCTTAAAGGAGTTAATAACAGGTTTCTATTAGTAGATAAAGTATTAACTCCTAAGTTTCTGATTATTTGTGCTGTATGAAATAATGATCCCAAAAGACATTATTATATTATAATATTCCCAATAACTGTTTTAGTTCATGATGACAATTTAAAGTGCCTATTGCAAAATTGATTAAGAAACCATTAATTGTTAATTATATTTCTAGGAGACTATCAAATTTTTACCTAGAATTGTTAATTTGAATCACCATGATTACCTCAACTTTCTCCTAAAAAAATCCGCGATGGCCAACTCTTAACCTCATTCTCCCAATGGACATCAGGACGACCAGGACGATGTGGCAGCTTCTGAAGGACGAGTCAGCATGAACTTCGGTATCTTTAGGCAACACGGATGCAATTATCTTGGTGAACCTTGAATACCATATTTCATTGCACTCAATGTTACACAAATGTTGCTTAATAACAATCAAAAGTCACAAAAATAATTTTTACTGAAATCAACAATATTGCCTGGTCAACCATTCTTATCGAATGTCATTTTGGAACATTCGTGAGAATTTTAGTCGGCACGATCATCGTAACTTCGCTCGGCCTTTCACGAAAAAAATATTGCGGTTTCAATGTTGCGGTCGCGAGTTAGGTCGGGGTGCACCGTATGCCTCAATCAGCTGCTCCGGTGCGCCCAAGGGAATGAAGTTTAGGAATCGCCGGAATCAATTACTTAAATGCGGCGGTAACAGCTTCGGATGGTAGAGGATCGTGTAATGTTACTTTAGGAAGATCGTGTCCGTGATTTTTGTGGAATGTAATACTGATCTTGCATACTATGTTGCGAAGATGTTCGCGGTCTGAAATATACATGCGATCCTATTAACCTGTTTACAGTGAAACACAGAATCCGACATTACTCTAACTGAATTTGCTTGGATCGTCTTCTGGGTTATGGAAACTCGTGACTACTTTGTGGATCACATATGGAGTGAGCAAAAATGTGGGATCATTTGAAATATGCATGTTTCAACTATATATCGAGAAATAATAAACGTTCTGTAAATTGAGGTTCTTTTTCATTATTAATGATTGAAATATAAATGAAATTTGAATTCACAAATGGTGAAAAGTTTTTTAATTTATTATTTCGAATGATTTTATGCTTTTGGAACAGTCTGTACAATTGAACGTTTAAGGGAAATTAGATTATAGAGAATTTACAGAAAAAGATGAATTAGAAACTTTCATTTTTAATTTATCGAAAGCATTAAGAGAAAGTATAAATTAGGTTTTACTGTCCCATATAAATTAAATACTCCAATCTGGTGGAAAATTTATTTTCCCTAATTATCACAGTAAAAATGTAATTAAGAGTACATTAAATTGTAATAAAGATTGAATTTTATCGTCCTTTATATAACAAGAAACTATTTAATTCAGTATCCGACATTTAAGTACGTTCGCAGTTTAGTAATACATGAACCGATTAAAAATAAGTAGCACAATCATTTGCAGTATCTTTCTAAACTATATCTACAATCTAAGGGCAAAAAGCATATATCAATTTTATATTTCCTCAATAAAACATTTGTTCAAATATTTAACATATTCTTTCAATACAACTTAATTCCTTCAATACGTAATTAACCTTATTGATTAATACAAAAATAGTTAATGCAGCATATACAATTTGACATTTATAGTAAGTGTTCTGTGCTCTACTTTATCGAAAGAAATCTCATTAGAGTTTTGTTATCTAACGTTTCACGTGGTTTGACGTCTATTGCAGTACCGGTAGTATTGAAATGCAGATAGAGGTGTAGATACTTCCTTATCAGCCGAATAGTTGGCACGGAATAATTTGAATTTGATTTTTACGACGGCTCAATTTGTATCCTGGATATCAGTGACTCGATACCAACACCTGGTTAACATCCCTCAGACGACCATATAGAGGGCTGATGCGTATCTCGGAACTGGTTGGAAGATTGGGATCCGGTCGTCACTAGGTGCCAGGCAATGATCGTTATTTTACGGAAGTATACTGCCGTACTACCACTTATCCCTCTATGCACCCGGGATGCACTTATCAAGACGACATTACCGGTAACGAACAAGGAGAGTGCGTGGCTCATAGCTGTACATTTTTATTTTATATTAACTCCGGAGCCAAAATAGTTCACGAGCTTCGTATTCAAATGTTATTGCGGTTTTTTGTAGTTAATTTAGTAACTTCCTTTGCTCCTGATCACACGGTGAAATAAACTGTGAAATAAGAAAGTCGTCCTGTTTGTGGCTCGAAGATGATCTTCTCACAGCATCTGGTTTCTTATATTATTATGTTATTAATATATTATGGAAACGAGTAAACTCAAATAGGATATTAGTCAGTAATATTTGGAGTACAATTTTAGAATTTATTTCGTATTGGGACATTATTGAAAGTCACATAATATTTAAAAACACATTTATAACTAACTTTGAAGCTTGACGTTTTAGAAATTAAAACCGTGAGAACTGAAAAGAAGAACTGAAACAATACTATTATCGAAAATGCATATTTAATAACAGCTTTCTTAATTCCCACCTAGCCTCGTTCATTAGATTACATTTACAATTTTTCATTCTTCTCGCACATCTTCAAAAGATCTTCAAATTCGATGAAACTTTATATTCCATCGAAACAGTTAGCTAATGAATTATTATATAACAGCTTATGCGCTTTCCTTTCGTCCTTACGTAAGATCGGACCTACGACGGGTTATCATCAGTCAACGAAACGAGGATTTAATGGATGAAGACTACGACGGCCATACCGATAAAGTATGATTGCACTCTCGAGCTAATTAGATAACATCAAGATCACGATACACGATCCGATCCGGATGGATCGCGCGAATATTAACCTCGAAGAAAACTGATTCCTCGCGTTGTTCGGGCTAATCGGTCCCCTGTCGTAAAATCGGGAGACAGATACCGAAAGTAGGTGAACCAGCGACTGCGTCTGATATTCTCGACAGCGTTTGATATGCGGATGATCCAGTGCCGTTATCCAGCTAGACGTAGGTGTAGTTTTATGGTCGGCCTTCCGTCTCATGTTCGACTTTACCGTGAACTCTTTTTCCTGCATACAAAGCGTCGCTATACGCGCGTTACTGTACTCTGCCGGTAACGAAACATCCAGCATACGATATTCCTGTCTCTGTATATATTTCATACGGTTTTTATTATTTCACTGATACTCGGCTGCATTCCTACGATATTATTTCGAGGTCGCGGATGCTTATGCAAATCCACATTTGTGCACGCGAGTTCAGTCAATCAAGTGCCATGGAAATTAAAATTACTTGCATTTCTGTTGAAACTTTCAGTTAAAATTGTAGTTAAATTCTTTGTAATTGTGTTTTAAGTATCATATAAAGTTGTATTTGATGTAAGTGATCGGTTTTAATATGTTTGAAGAGTTCTCGTGAATTGTGAATATAGAAAATAGGAGTATTAAGACCGAAAGATAATGTATAATTTTTTGTAGTGTTTGTTTAACAGTATTGTAAATGGTAGTGTATGTCGAGTAATTTGAATCTAATATTTCGTTTCATGAAATGGAAACTTTTTTCTTGGTTTTATATGTAAATTTATTGTTTTTATAATACAATGCAATAACTATGCATTTATTTTTCTATTTGGTAGTCGTATTATGCATAAATATGTATTTTAATATCAATTTCATGGGGGAAATAGAAATTTTCGATAAGTATAACTATGTAAATACTAGATAATCATACGCAGTTGATTTTTCAGTGGTGCGTATCAACCAACGGTCAGCCGTCAAAGACAAACTTTTTCCTTTTACCGCAGTACTCTTCTTTTGTAGCATATTCTTTTCGAATAGAATTCAAATCTCTCAAATGATTTATATTACTCCTCGTAATTCATACTCATTTTCATTATTTAATCATTTGTAATAGACTTGTCAGCTGTCATGTTACTTCACGAACGGAATAAGATTAAATTGATTTGATTAGATACTTATTCCCCTGTAGAAGATTTATGGATATCCACTGTGCCATCAATCTTATGTTAAAAAGATTATTATAGAGAAATCCTTAAACTGTAAATTGCAGCACGCTATACTTTCTTTGCAGAACTTGTTCCAACATTTTTCTATGTAACTTGTCTTATATATCTCTCCGTATATATTCAAACATAAGTGCTATCTTATTTCGTTATTATCTTAAAAAAAGAAATTAAATATTAACAATTTAATTTCAGATATTTATGAAAATTAGCATTTAAATTAGTTAGAACTTAATTCACAATTAAATAGAATTCTTATTGCTATATTAATGAACCATAAAAAAGGACAGAAATAAAAATAAAATTGTGTTATAAAATATACAATAAAATTAAATTAAATTATATAGCAGACTAGAAAACTATTTTAAAGTGGTATTAAAGACCATTGAATAATTATAAATGTATAAAAACGTGCATTATAAGATAGAACATGATTGTAATGTATAATTACACGTTTCATTAAAAGTAAAAAATAGTCGAAGTAAGTTTAGAATAATTACCGATTTCCTTAAATTCTAATGAATAACACCGACGTAATAGATTATCTCCAGACAGCGTCAACAGTATCAGATGACAGGTCACATTCAACCGATTTTGTTACCATTTCAAACCGGAAAGTGAGCCGTGTATGAAACGGAGAAGTCCAAGGCCACATATTCATTGATTAAACATCTGTTTCACACTGAAACGAGCTTGTATTTCACGCGATCGTCCTCAATGCATAACGACAGACCGATTGATCGTAAAAGTCTTTAAGCGCGTCATGTTAAAGAGACTGAAAAAAGGGAGCAAAGATAGATGAAACGCACGACTATTCATTCTTAAGGCCGTCCAACTTTATTATTATCTTTTCGTCACATTACGCTTGAACAACTGTATCTCAGAATAATGTTTTCCGACGCATCTCTGCGGGGATACCTATTTCACTGGTTCTATTTATTATTTAATGAACTGCTTTTCTCCTAACGGATTTCATGTGTCAGTCGTGGACACTGGCATGTGGCAGACACGGCGAAATGGGAAATGCTTCTTCTCCTACTTTTCCATGCTTGAAATAAACCGGCTTTCAAATCTAAACAACTAGTTGATTTGATTTTATGCCAAACGAATTTACATATTGCGGTAACAAATAAATAAATCTTATATTACGTTCTTCGTTTCATTATCTATTTTGATGATGGTTTTCGAAATTTGAAGTCAACGTTGATTTCTTTTGGAAGGATAATGATAAGAGGTTATTATTAGTTAGTAGCTTTTTAGCTATTTACTTCTTCTATGTTTATTGTGAACATAGATTTACTCTAAAGCTTAATTGTTATCAACTAAAGGTGATATTTTATCTTGACTTTAAAACCTGAATAATAACTACTAGTAATTCAAACACAGTAACAATTAAAACTAAAAATACCCGACTTTTGGAAAACATTAATCCTTTTGGAATGATTAAAAAGGTAACAAATGTTCTTCTAAGAAATTATTAAAGAAACTGATTGAGCAATACGCAAACGGAATTGTAAATCAATTAAAGTCTCAATAGATATACTCTTGAAGTTTCTATAAAGGAATTTCAAAAAGTCAATTTAACTGCTCTGCTCAGTGTTAACAAAATTTTTTGGAATAGATCCAAATAAAGTATTTTATTCATCTATCTATTGGAATAGATCCAACTAAACTATAAAATTACTACTAAATTCTATCTACCTCTCCTATTCGCCTCAGTCACTGATTAAATGAACACTGAAGGATACTCCCGATTGACAGGCACTTACTCCTAGTCCATATGTTGATAAAATTTCAACGGGAACTCGCAAGGAAACAAAAACTCCAATACCCACGACACCTTATCAGGTTTTTGTTCAATCGTCGAACAGTTGCACAAGAAAGAAAAATGAAATTTCAATTTCAAGTCCTCTTTATCATTCCAGTCTTCCTTCTAGCAACTTTAACCGTGGTAGTTTTTCGGCCCAACAAGGAGGAATCTAATCGATCCCTTTTTGTCATTGGCTTCGGAGATCGAGCGAGCAGACAGGTACGCGCGTGTGTATACCGCGAGTGTGTGAGTGTTAAGAATCACCCTGGCATCGACCGCAATGATCTAGGCCTTGGCCGGTCCGCAGAACTAGTTTCTCTATCCGTGCAGAGGATCTCTCGGAGAATGGCACGTAGGACGGCGATTATTTAGTGGCACTTCGGTCCCGAGCGCGGACGACATTGTAACGGTTATAATAGGCGCGTATCGGTAATGTATGTACCATTATGTACATACGCACGTGTACGTGCAGCTATTGCCACGTGTGGAATGCGCCCCGGTGATTGTGTACGCTCGCGTCTTTTCGCGACAAAGCCCGGTGCATTTACGAGCGGCCGGCCGCTGGTACGATGTCGGTCATTGCGCGATGTTTTTGCTCGCGCGCAGTGGTTGTTGTGATGGCTAGCCTGAACTTGAAGGAAAATTCACCTAGCACGGTTTCTCGCTCCATTTTGTTATTAATATATTTTGAATACACCCGGGTACAGAATTGAAGAGTTCTTGTGAAGGACATTGTAAGGAAACTGGCAAATTTTCTTTTTCCATTGTTGTCTTGTAGTGTACAAATTGAATTTTAGTTTTTTAAGGAATCGGAAGATAATAGCAGGTATTTATAATATTGATAATGTTAATAGGTGACGTTATTATGATATAATGTTCAATGAAACATTCGTTGATGGCACTTGCAATATTTTCTACGAATGCTCTTCAATTGATTGTGTTCTTTTACAGGAAAAAAGAAATAAAGGTTTGTTTCGTATAGTTTTTCTGTGAAGAGTTTGGGAAGTTAGAAATGGAATTAGAATTGTGGTAAAAAGTATTGTTTGGAGATACGAAGGTTTACAAGTACAAAAAGTTAAAGAAGGAAGTGACATTTATATTTATGTACAATATTGTATTTATATTTTATCAGTTTGTAATAATACTTATTGGTGTAAATACTCATCAGTCTGTTAAGGAAACTGAACGAGACTTAGTTTTAGCAGATTTTTATTAATTAGCACATTACAAGTGTGTAATAATATGTAAACACACATATGCAACACTGTAATGATGTATAATTAGAAACTGTGTTGGTAATTACATTTCTTATCTTCATAAAAGAGGGTAGAATGTTTTAATAATGGTGGGTGGTCCAGATGTCTCCTTTCATTGCTTTCCCTGTTTCATGAAACTATTTTATTTGTGTCCCGATACCTGCAGGTAAGTATGTTAATTACTGTAGTCTCAATCAAGCTAAGATTACCGCCAATTACAGCTTGCTGCATCCAGTAAATCAATTTCAGTATGGAAGGATATTGTGATTTTCAATTTTCTTGGTATTAGTAATTAAAATTGTCCTTGATACAGAACAACTGAAAGGAACCTTCAAACAAGAAAAAAGATAAATTCCTAATAACATTTGTATTCTTAAATATCTTATTAAAGAAGAAGGAAATATATAACATATGTTATTGAATATTATTATTGGAAGTTAGTATCGTTTCATTGTTTAGTTCATACTGATAAAATAAACGTAAATGCACAGATATTAACTTCGTCGTGAATTTATGAGACAACGTAATGTTCGAACGCTAAATTATTGTCTCCGTTTATCGCAAAGACGGATAATAATTATACACTCGATACGCAGCGAACAGTTGAAAGACTTGTTTTGTAAAGAGGAATTTCAGTTCAAAACTGGTCTAATGCTATCTAATGCTTACCAATGTGTGACACTAATTGCATTCAAACTAATTCTCAAATAAAGACATAATGATATCGGAATAGCGGTACAGACTTGTCCAAACGTAGTGCATGTGAAATGGTGCGTGTAATAATTTCTGCATCAGATATATTCAATTATTTGTTGAATTTGAATAACCTTTCCATATGCAATGTAAGTAGGAGACGAATTTGAATAAACATACCATGTACAATATACGTAGGAGTTAAATTTTAAATCATTTCCTTATGGTTAATATTATAATTGGAACGTTTTGATATGTAATACGCGACACTAGATTAAATTAATAACTACAAAAAATTTGAGCCACTGTTGAAAACTATTTATTAAAAATATTATATAAACGTAATGAGTTATTATTAACGTAGAAATGTATAAAAGAAATATTTGTAACATATGAAAGTATATTAATTACTGAATTGCGTACGTATTATAATTTACGTTAGAGTCATCGTATGGGACACCTATATCAGATACAAAATGTGAAGATTTGTTACCACGAGTACCAAGGAAAAAGTGTACAGATACGATGTGTACTTAACGAGGTACGTGTTTCTGTCGTTGACGCAAACAAATGTTCCTAACGTAGATAATGGTGTTTAAACTTATACTTAGATATAGTGCATTCCTAACGAGGTGCTTGTACCTATCTCCACGGAAATTAATGTACCTCGATACAGGCGTGCAGACTCAAAATTTAAATGAATATTTGTATCTAGTACCATTCTTGTTATAAAATTAAATAGAAGAAACTGTGGGTCTGACAATCAGTAAAATTAATTTTTAATTGTTGTAAAGATTTTGATCAACGATTCGTGGTATAAGAAACCTATTTGCAACAACAAAGATTACTAATTCAACATTTCTCCTGACTTCAAGAAATTTTCTTGGAACAGAGTGGTAAACTTTAAGTAAAAAATATTTCGAGAAATTAATAGAATGTTTACAATTAAAGATTACTATAAAATTACAATGATTATTTACTCCCTTCTTAAACTTCTGACTTCTTATTCATTTTCACAGGGTATACAGACATGCATTATCAAAATCTCTATTTCTCCTTGCAATTCTATAAATATTCTAATTATTCTCCAGAAATTCTAAACAGCAAGACATTAATCGCGGATACGTAAACGAAAGTATTAATTTTTAAGTACAACGTAAAATTTTAAATATTCCCATTTTCCAATTTTAGAAACGCTTCAACCCCTCATCTTATAATATCATGTTAGACTCATTATACAAATTTCAAATAGAGTTTAACAAACATAAATATTCTTCAATTTTTTCGAATTTAAATAAAATTCTCCTAGTATCAATTATTGCACTTTACACCAAACATCGACATAGAATATACCTAGCATTTTTCAATAAACTATTAACGACCAAGTAGTTGTATCGATTATAGTCAAGAAAAGAATCACATGGCAAGCGTATATTAACACCATTTAGACGTGTTCCAAAACTTATTTTAACACCTTGCCCTATGATTTATTTCTTAACACTAAGCTTACGGGCATTTATTGTACGGTTCATTCTACTGTTTCTTGAAAAATTCATATTCGTTCATTTGGATTTTGAAAGTTCGAAGTTTAAAAGTAGACAATTGAGATATACTGGTGTGATTGTATCAATAAAAATAGTGTTTATAAAATTCAATGTGTGTCACTTGACGCGTTCCGTAAACCTAGTGTTACGGAACGACTACGTTATCCTTAATAATTTATTAGAAAAGATAAAATTCTGGTGCTAATTCTATGTTTACGTTTACTCTGAGTATTAACAATTTATAACAGAAAATTAATGTTTAATTTAAATTTTTAAAAAGAAGCAATACTTAGATTTGTCAAATTCAGTTTAAAATATTTGTCACGAGTTTGGTAAGATATTGTAGGTCAAGAGGTTAAATCAATCACATACCGAACCATAGACGCTGGTATCCACGGATAGGTGTGTCACGGATGGAAATTAGTCCAACATTAGGCGCGACCGTGGCCGCTCGCGCGCGGCACAAATTGCTTGTGTCGGATATTCTAGGTACGCGAGGGAAACGACGCCGTACAATCCTTAAAGGAGAAATTAGTGGCGGTGCTCGAATAACAGAACCGCAGCAGAGAAGGTGTGCGGCGCACTTGTATTCGTTAAACACGCGATATATCATCGCGTTCCTGATCGTTCGTTCGCGCGCGCGCGGGCGCGCGAGTGGAACAGAGTGAACGCACGTAAAGTGCACGCGCCGCGGAATCAAAGGTGAACGATAGTGCGCGGACGCAAAAAGACGTGTTACACACCCAGGGACTGGGTTATTAACGCGATTTATCCCCACGTTATACCCCGAGTCGCGCGATAAAATTGAAACTATGATGTAGACGTTTGCTCGGTACGTGGCTACCATTATTTTCGGCTTCCAGTTTATCGCGTGATGTAACGGGGAAAAGGGGACAATGGGAAAAAACCTGCGCGTTCGATAGACGATCCTCTTTCCCTTGAGACCCGGGAATGATAGCGCTTGCGTAAACGTCAATTTCTTTCACGTTATACGCGTGCCGGGCAATAATTTAGGTTTAACGGAATTGCGCGAAACCGGATGGTACTTGGGAAAATAATTTATTTTCGCGCGCAGAGTTCGTTTTTTTGTGTGCAGGGTGATCGACATAAATAGTGAGTGATAGTTTCTTGCTGGTGTAATTGGAATGAATGAATGAAGGAAGGTGAATGAATTGGAAGGTGCATTTGTTAGATTATTTTTACTTCGTTTCTTAGATTTAAGATTTGGATACTTGATGGAATTGTTAATAACTGTGAATAATAATGTGATATATTGCGTAGTTGTCTTTGTTTTGCGGGATTGTCATATTCAATTGTTTAAGTATCGGTAATTAACATGATTATTAGAAGTTAATCACCAAACGTCTGTAGAAAATAACACAGAGATTTGTATTAAATATTTTTAGATAATTTTTATATAGGTCACTGTTAAATTATCTAACCGAATTGTATTCAAATTGTATTCCATCAACCCTCAAGTTCCGCACATAATTCGGAATATAATTCCGCTACCGAGAACCGACCACGGAAGCGAGACATGGAAATCCATTTAACGAGCGTATCGGAATCATTCTCGGAAGCCCCGTTCCGGGAAAATTACGGATTAACATTGTGTAATTAACAGTCGCGGAAAAATCTTCCGTACCCTTATCAGTTCGTCCGGCCGATAAAAGGGTAGGACTCCGCGAATACGAGGAAGGCGACTGCCTCTTCCCATCCCTCGCATCAAACGAACCGCCTCCGCGTACACCGGGTAGAGACCGTTACGCCGAATTTATCAGGAGACATGATTTCGCAAGCGTTTACACGTGAATCTCTGAGGCGGAGGCGGAAGAGGCGCTGGGAAGCAATCAAAGGGAGCATCTTTCGAGAGAGCATCGAGGTCACCGACGTCGCCCATACGTCGCAATCACGCGTGAACGCGAGAAAAAAAACGGAATAACCGCAGCGGAGAAACGGGAGAAAAAGGAAAGGAAGGAGAAAAAGGCGGACCGTGGCCCGAGCTGAGTGACGATACACGCGGAATCGAAGGAGCCAATATCGGGGAGGAAGAGGAAGAGATGCGCACCGGCGCGCCGGAATAAGAACAAATTAAACGCGGGGAGGCAGATAAATGCCCGGCATGGTTATTCGTGAATATTCATGAACGCTCGACGCGCACGGCCGTGAACACTCCGATGGAAAGTGAAAAATGTTATCGTGAATGGAAATCGAGTGGAACTTCATACCCGACCGCTGAGAGTGAGTATATTAATCTTCCGCTTTGCTACTGTGCGCTCCGAGCGGGCACGGGGTGATTGTCTTATTTCATAACTTTGATTGTGAACGAAGACTTATTATCGGAGTCATTACAGCAGCTGAGATTACTTATTATTTCGCGCGCGAGATTTCGTGCAATTCGATTAGATCGGAGAAACGCCGCGGAGTGAATGGTATTCACGGTGCCGGGGCACTGTTATCCGCGAGCAGTACAGGGTGGCCTGAAATTATGTTAACGCTTATATGGAGTGAACATTTGAATTTTATTTTCTATTGTTTTCAGATGCGCTCGGGTTAGTGCTGGAAGAAGGAAGAGCTGGATTCAATCGTTTGTTGTTCCGCGTTGAAAATGGAGGACAGGTTGAGAGTTTATATACGTACAACGCTGTTTTATATGTATGGTGTGGGAAATGTTGATGAATTGTAACTCTTCCTATCATTTGAGTATTAAAAAATATTTCAAATTAAGGTTTTATTATACATTCGAATAAGCTGTACATTTATTTATTCGCTCCAGTTAGGCTGCTGATATTGTAACAGTTTTTGTGTAGAAATCTTTGAACAAAGGTTATGAATAAAAATAATTAACGCCAATCAAGGTAAAGAAACAAATTATCAGTATCACACCAGTTTGGGCTTTTTAAACAGTTTTCTTTATAGGTTTTATCTTATAATTTCGTGAAGCGAAAGTAATTTTTGTAATAGTAAAAAATTGATAAGAATTGTTAAAAAGAATATGAAACAGTATAATAAGAACAGCTATATTTAAGTTGGCATTGTAATAGTAATGCAGTAGAATCTTAATAAGAAGAGTAACTGTTATAAAAGACCGATGCTGTTTGGATGCAGTGCCCATAAACAACATCGTCAACGTCGTCAAGCAACTTGAACATGTCTGGACTGCAGCGAAAAAAGAATTCTTTAGGCGAGGACACTTTCCCTGCTTGACATTCTGCAGAAAGGCACTGATTCTGCAAGGGTAGGCATCGATAATAGAGGATTGATCTTGCCCGAGAAAGATCGTGACGTAACTCCGATTGCTGACTTGCGTTGCATCACTTCTGTTACGGAATTCAGTTATAGCATCAGAACCGATAAATAGACTGCAACTGTTCATGCAACATTCGATTTTTAAAAAGATGTTTCCAGAGATGTACATGAAGTGGAATTTCATTTTATTTAACAAAAACTTTAATATATTAAATTAATATACAAATTTGATGAAAATTTAATTTAATCATTATTCCTTATGTTCATTTCAATACACAAACGTGCGATAATTGCATCTTTTTATAAAATTCACTACTGTTTAATTCATCGTTGAATACTGTATACTACGTACACATGCTGTATTCGAAACCGAAAATACATCTTAAAAAGGGCAAAGAAATGAAGTATAAACACGTTAATACAATTTCACTCAACAAAATATGAAACAATATTAACCTTTTCCCGTCGAACATTTTTCACTAGAACTATTCAACATTTCCCAATGAGATATAGACGATACTATTTGAAATTAATGAGAAAACTTTTATTTCAATATTTCACACTTTGATGCATTCTGCAAAGCATAACCCATTTGCATCCTAAGGAAGTATGAAAAAGCAGGCCCGTATCACCAATTTGTAAAAAATTTTATTTAAGTAGAAAAATTACAGCAAGTAAAACAAAATTCATATTTCAGCATTCTCTAATAAACGATAGGAAAAATAATATAAAATATAATAGAAGTTACATAAAAAAGACTGTATCGCAAAGAAGTGGTATTGATGTTGATCTCTTGTGATAATAGCCAACAAAATTGAGCGTGTATATACGCTGTAATGACAGTGACCGTATATATAATGATGCAAATGGGTCAATATTATATATAAGAGTATAATTTTGGTACATAAAATCAAGTGGTGATCCAGAATCATCCCTCGAATTCTAAGGGTTAACAATGGTCAATATTAACTCTCATACTATCATCATCCACAATACCCACAGAAGTACAGTCTGAGAAAGAGAAAACTTTGTCTGTCCTAAAAGCTAAAAAGTTGAGGAGGAAAGGGGGCACTTCCACTGACAATGTTAGAGCCGCCTCGATCTTCCACGCATGACCGCGAGACCGAATGCGGCGGAGTGAGATGTGACGATAGAGAATGAAGGCGACACTATGAATTTTATTTTGTATCGTTACATCTCACTTCATCGCATTCGGTCTCGCTTCCAGTGTCTTGTTGCCACCCTAACTTTCTATCCTTTACGAAAAGCGAAATCTTTTCTCCGTTGAACTATACCCGCGCAAACGTCACGTGCACCGTGCGAACGCATGAAGCGCATTAATAAAAACGATCACTCATAAATTCGTGCGAAAGTCCCACGGGCAAGGGGTTGAAGGATCAAGAAAAAACTCGAAAAGAAACGGGTCTGTGAAATGGCGCGCACACAAGAAGGCTCGTAAAGTTACGTCCTCGCGAATGATGGAAACATAACGAAGACCGCATAAACGGGAATAACATCGTTCTATGCTATCAGGATAAAGGGAGGCGCGGAGGAAGCGGGTCGAATGAGCGGGAATGAAGAAAAAGCGAAACAGAATGGCTCGTAAAATGAAGATAAGGCCGGAAGAAAGGGGAGGGGAAAATCCAATGGGATAAGAAAAGAACGAAGAAAGCGAGCTGAGTTCGTCCGAGGAACCGCGAAGAAAGGCGGAGCCGGCGTTCCGTACCTGCGGAGAGGTCGTATTTCGGGATACCGTAAAACAGCCTCGAACCAAGATTTACTCTACGCGGAGTTTCGTCTTAGACTCGCTCGCGTCTGGAAACGAATATGTAGACACCGGGCCCCGTGGAAGAGCCACGCCGGAGAATGATGTCGCTGGGCGAGCACAGCGATGTAGCGATTATATCTGCTCACGGTGGCCAGAATAAACGATTACACGCGGCGCTGGTGAATATTTATCTCGGACGGTATCTACCATCTCGCGTCTGATCGCGACCGGGGCCCCCTTGTCGTCACATGTACGCTGGGAGTGATCCTTGTAAGACGACGCGCCGGTTTTTCACCGCGCACCGGAACGATCGCAACGTAATATCTTCGGACCTACCAATCATAGCAGCGTGGATGGGAGAGGCTAGGAGAAAAATTCTCGGATAGCGAGTAAAAGTGAAAAATGACCGTTGTTTGAAGGGATGGATAATCCTTGTTCCCTGCTTGAGTCGATCTTACATGCGACATTTTGACGGTTGAAGTGCTTTTTAAAAGTCGTTAGATTGTACATGAATTTTATTATTGTTGTACATGGTTTATTATTATTTTCTTATGTTATTTGCGAACTATATGGAGAATGTGGGTGTCATTGTTGCGTGAATAGAATGCGTAAGAGAGGGAGAACTGAAAATGTGTAAATGAATTCTGCTAATTTAAGGTTTAGAGGCTGGACTCTAGATTCTTGCGTTATATATATATAACTAACCATATATATATATATATATATATATATATATATATATATATATATGTATATGGTTAGTTTCAATTAAATGTTTAGTAATATGCTTACAATTTTAAAGGGGTATGTAAGTATCCATCAGTATTCCTCGGGTAATATTTTCTATTCTTTGCTTGATATCTTCTAATTACTGTGAAACACCAAGAAAGTTATGGCTGCACTTCGAGATGTGAAATTGTTATGATTCGCAGAGATTCCTTACCATATATGGTTCCCTTTTTCATCCATAATAATGCATTCTTCGAGTCGAAGGGATCGAATGACGCGAATTGCAACATTAATGAAATCGAACGGTTGATCGCAAGGTCGATTACTCTTGGGCAATTATTTCTTCACGGATCGATTCTTTCTCCGATGTAATTGCCCGATAGAAGCACGAACAGAGCCTGGAATAACCGGCGAGTTGTTTGTTCGACAGCCGTATAATTATTCGGAAATATTCTTGTCATACCGTTCCTTTCCATGTAAATACGGTATCAGTTCTTACGTCTGTTAATTCGTGTAACGAGCTTGTCGGAATGCTCCACATCAAGGAAAAGTTTGTCATCTGTAAGGATTGTTGTTTTAAAGTATTTGTATCTGTCAGTTTTTTTAGGAAAATGTTGAGACATGCTACTAAATGTTGCGCAGATTCAGTTACTTCGTTTTCTGCTCGCCTTTTTTTACATAGAACAGAAATACCATTGATTGCAAAATGGTAACAGGTGAACATAAATCACTGCAGATATCTAATTCCACAATCGGACAATGTCTTTGTCGACTTTAAGAGTTAAATAAACCTTCCTAAACCAAAGAGTTGAATAAACTTCATGGCTAGAAGTAGAAGATTTCCTGTTATTTGTAACATAATCAGAAAAATAACGGTTCTACAAGAAATTTGAAAATGAATTTGAAGAAATTTGTTTGTAATGTATTTTATTTGGATAAAACCTGAGAATAAATTGTATTTTTATTTGAGAATAAATCTTCAAAGATGATTTTTTCAAAAGCAATGGTTTGAATGAAAGAAATTCTATTCTAGATTTTTCGTTTATTTATTCACGCAGAATTATTATTCTTCAATTTTCATTACAGATTAATAAGATTTTTTACCTTTTGTGTGATATAGATAATATCCCTACTTAACAGACATTTCAAGAATTTCACTTTTACAGCAGCAGTATTTTCTTTTAAAGTTTTAAGTAATTAAATTGCTGTTCCAAAATGGCAAACATTTTTTTTAAATACTCTAATGAGAGGTGCGATGATCCAGCCGGAAGCAAAGAATAATTTTCGTACCAAAGTAATGACATAGTGTATTCGCTGTTTACTCGGGGCTACGTTATCAAATGGAAATGCAAATTACTTGTAATGAGAATTCTTGCGAGGGGTACCGCAATCATTAGCGTTCTATGTCATTAATATTAACTCGTGATGCGTACTAGTACTTCCGTGTTCTGATTGCATAAATAGTTCAGTTCATTACATTTATTGATTATCACGATCCTAGCTGAATATATTGAATTTGCCACGACAGAATGCTATTTGTCATAATTAAACGAAGGATGGATTAGTCTAATTTTGTCTGTGACAAATGATTTTGATTTATATTGATCCTTGCATTCCTTCCTTTTTTCTCTTCCATTTTACGTATATTTTAAGTGAAATGTCAGCGAGATGTTCGTAATGTTAAGTTTTACGAGAAAAAAATTTAAAAGACAAAATTATTACATATTTTCTGATACAATACTATTTTATATTTTTTAAAACTGTCCTTTTATATTTTGTCTCCTTATCTTTTGAAGAATATTCTCTCTTATATTTATATGCAAATATTTTCTCTCAAATACGCATATATGGTACAAATGTAATCTGGGTTATTTTATGTTACAAATCTGAGGAAATATCAAACTGTTCATTATTAATTACATTTCTATATTTCCCAAGATAAGAAGTTACAAAAGTGAATAAATGGCACAACAAGAAAAGTTTATGCAATTATTAAAAAAATCTTAATAACATTTAACAAAGAAATTAATTTGCTTCTCAACCAATTAAAATTGTTCATTAACGTAATTAGTTGCTAGTCAAGCCTTGGTTTCATATAAAAATCTATGAAAATATGGATATGTATTAATTAACGTTCATGGCATATCTATAAATAATTATTTTCTACAACGAAACTGTGCTTCTTTATGAAAGTATTCTAACACGAATTACTTCAAATCGAATTGGGAATTGATTTGCACTTTCTTCTATGCGAGATGAGATCCTAGTTTCCAATTACCCGCGAAAGGAAAATGTACAACTACAAATGGTATTCGGTATTGGGGTTAAGAACTTCATTAACTTGATAGCTTTGGCATTACGATTTATTATATAATTTCGATTCAAGATTCGAGAATACACTGTGAGAAATAACATGTAGTCAGTTACATGATTGCAACCGAATTATGTAGATATGATTTCTGCTATGGATAAATATGTCTTCGATGGTGGTCGATTATCTCCTCCGCGATTTTTACGATGAAGTTTGAATAATGACATAATCAGGGAAAAGGTACTAGTTGAAGCGATATTATTCGCTAAGATTCAATCCGGTGCAGTATAAATTACACCGCCTACCAATTTATTAATTCTTGAATTGACTTACGTGCATTATATTAAAAGTATTCGAAATTAGTAATTATTCTCCGTCATCAGTGATGAATATTGAATAAATTTGAGTTAATTTATAAAATTAGTTGCAGCTTCTTTATAAAAAAAATTAAATATCAATTCTATGGTAGCAAAGCATAATTAAATGTTTCTATTTAATCGATTTACAAGAATAATTAGAATTTATAAAAATCGTTAAAGACGTAACTAAAAATGCTTATTTATTTGAAACTTGAATGTCCTTAATTTTTCAAAGTATTTCTAAAAAAATTCAATTTATGTAGTGAAATATTTTCAATCCATAGATTTGCTAATTTTCAATTCAATATAATTGAAACAGTGAAATTGCTCGTTGCTCGGAAGAAGGTTTATAAGATTGCACTGTATCTCCTATAAACGAATTGCATTTCGTGAAATGCCGATTACAAAATGCGATGTTCCATTTTTCCGGGATAGTGTCGGACACGGCATCGATTTATGCGTGAAATATCATAAAACCGTTACGGTACAGTATCAACGATGGCCACTTAAAGACCAGCTACAAATCACCACGCCCACGCCTCCCACGAAATGCATTAACTTACTCAATCATGGAAACGTTTTGACACTAAGTCACATTCAGCGGGCCTCGTGGTCTTACGTAGGCGTAATACTTTCACTCCGGAATTTAAAATGTCAAGGAATCTTCATAAGCCGCTGCCCGGTGGCAATTAATTCCTCACCTCGCTGTTTCACCATTCGTTTACAATCAATAAAGGCACTAAAAGACGAGTAGAACAGAGAAAAAGACAGATTAACCCTAGACATCTATACATTCGTCTAATCATTTTTTGCCACATTTGGGAATTCGAATTTGGGAGCGCACTTTTAACATATTCCAAGAATACTAACGTTAACCCCTTACCTTATTTAGATTTATTTTTCAACTATGATCGATACAACTATTTTGACATTAATAATTTATTCATAAAAGAGAAAAATCTTAAGTATATTCTACGCGTATGTTTGCTCTAAAATATAATAATTGAAAACCAAAACATAGTATTTAATTTGAATTAACAAGGATTGGGTAATATTTATGTTTGTTAAATTCTGTTTAAACTCTTCATCACGAGTTTCACACGTTATTATAAAGCAAGGCATCAACTTTGAACGCTTTTTTACTTTTTAATTAAAATCTAATAATATATCTCTTAACCCCTTGCCGTACAATATCGTGTCAGACTAGTGAGGAAGATCTCAATCTGAAATTAACAATAGTAAATAAATCTCAATTTTCTTGGGTTCAAAAATAAACATTATGTTTCTGTTATGAATTGTTATATTTTAAAGTAAATGTGGATTAACAAAACGTGTTTATGGAATTCTCCTTCGTTTCTAGTAAGTTATTAATGACAAAGTAATTCTTGCGAATGCAATTATGAAAGAGGTCATAGGTTAAGGAGTTAAGTTGTGCTACTTTCTTTGAAATAAATAAATGAAATATGAAAATACACATGTCCTTAATTTGTAGTCTATGAGTCGAATATTTAGTTACATAGTAACACTAATTTCAGTTTAGTTATCTAGGCTTAATCTTCGTGTTCCGATGAATGAAACCGAACGAACCCGAACCTGTAATACGAATTCCGCTGCAAGTCATGTAACCGAGCGGTATTCTTTGAATGGAAAATATGCTGGAAGCTGATCATTCCCACCGATTTTCTTTCACTTTCACATATGGTTACTTCTTTTCCTTTTTTCTCCTCTGGACCCCCGTTGTGTTCCTGCATCGCGTGTCTCGTTGCACAACGGGCCCCGCGTATTTCCCACCAGACGAATTCGACTAGAAGCGGATGGGAAATCTGATGATTTTGATCTTGCCATAGAAACTCGTGCCAGTTCAATTAAGACGGATGCTCCGCGGTTGAATAATCATGGGATAATTCGAGAAATCGCCCGGCTGAGCGTAATTCTTTCGGTCCGATCGTCTGATCTCTGCAAGTAGAAAATATTTTGATTAGATATTATTCCGATTACCATATTGATAGACATACTACGATCAAAGTATGAATATTTTTACATTCATAATACTGAAGACCACGCAATATCAATAAAATGTGAATATCAATCATAAAACTGAAAAGAATTCTATCTTTATCCTAGGAAACTCACTAATAGAAATAGCACATTTCATTAACAAGAATTTAAAAACGAATAATCAGGACAAACAAATGTCACAAAAATAAAATGACTATTTCTCAAACGTCAAGTCTGAGATTTGAATATCAAATAACCATTCACCTTTGAATAATGCTATAGAAAAATATTAAACACGATCTAATCGATACGTAACGTAAAACTATTAAAACATACGTCGATTAAAGAATTCTCACGGAACAATGTTATTATTGAAACATTCATGCTCGAAACCACTTAGCTTGCGAAAATAAAAAGGAAGACCGGTAATATAAACGACTGCGAGCCCTATTTTCCCCCAGTGATTCTTTCACAACGGAACGGCTCGCGTTCGCCAGGACACGGAACAGTAAAGACGGTAACAGTCCAATGAATAAAACAATATGATAAACATCGAGAGTTCGATCGTTCGTCACAATCGAACGAATTCGTTCTAGATTCCGTTCGAAAGCGATTCCTACGTAAATACTTATTCGAGAACGAGCCGGGCCTCGTTCCAGTGAAACGCATCAAGCTAAAGAAACTTACGGTCTTTTCTTCCGATCGGGATTATGATTTCCATCCGAGACGATACGCTGCGGGCCCCAACGGGCGGATATTACCACGCCGGTGATAAAATTAGTTTCACAACCGTGCGAATGGCTGACTATCGTTCACGGTATACCGAGGATGGGGTACAAGCCTTTTTTCCCAATAAAACGTTCGACGGTCTGGAATAAAGTGGCCCGCTAATAGAGATAACTGGACCAGGCACGAGCCTGCTTCCAGACAGTAATGACGACAACCGTTTCTAATCGCCGGAGAAAAATAGCCGCGTGGATTTGTAGTTCCGAACGCGGCCCGCCATCAAATATCGATGAGTAAGCTTCGAATAATCGTATTCCTGTGTTCCATTCTTTGGGTTTCAGTTATGGCTAGACTATAGAGTTTTACGCGTTTATGGGAATTTCGGGAGTGCAGAATTACATAGAATGCATGTGATGGGAAAAGATATACAGAATTGAAGTATAGTTTTTGTAATGTGTGATGGGAAAAAGTATTTTCTATTATAGTTCTGTTTTCCTGCTTTTATTCTTAAAGATTGAAATTTGTATCAAGATACACAGTTTAGTTATGATAGTATATGAAATTATTATTTGCCTGCCGAGGATATTTGCGTTAAATAAAATTCTTTTGGTATAATTTACAACGACTGGAGTTGGACAATAGATTACTTGTTTCCGAAATAATTTTAGTACTTTAACCTTTGTTTTAGTACCTTGCAGAAAGGCGTAATAATTGGAGAGATTCTAATGGGAATTTTATTCTGAGTGTAAGAGAAGAACTATGTAATTCTGGTTTATGTTTAGAAGATTATAGTTTTAACTTTGGTTCTGATTTATTATTCGTGTTATACCATTTTAAACACATTCTAAGTGTTCTCATTTCTAAGGTGTAATGCTATTTTAATAATAAAATGCATGCAATAATGTCTTAATTGAAATGTATACAGGTGTATCTGTAAGTGCTATGGTTGTTTTGTGTGCGCTGTACGGAGTCCATAAAAGTGTTCCACCTCCGCAATTTAAATCAAAAGTAAAAGCACGGTGAACGTAACCGTACACTGAGCAAACACTTGTGAATGACAAAAGACACCTGTAATTACTATCAACTATGTTATTTCCTCGAGAAACATTACATGGAAAATTGCAACACAGCGATTGGCAATTTTCTAATACCGTATGTGTCGGTGACACGTATGTGTACTCTCACCAGAACTTAAAACACTCACTATTTACACATAATATGTAAAAAATAAAATTGATTGCCTATCTTTTGTTATTTCGATATTATGGTATCGTTGTAACAGTATATGCTAATTTATGAATAAATTTGTGAACCCCTCCTCACATTTCCTACTTTTCCTAGCATATTATGGAAAATAATTGCATTGTTTCAAATACAAAGAATGCATAAAATGCATTTACGATCCATGAAAGTGCAACCTGACACTTATAAACAGCCACAGTCTATTTATCACTTTAACGATATCCTGTTCATTTATGCATTGGAAGCATCATCGGAGAAAATTGTCGGCCGTTTTACCTCCAAGGAGATATAACTTTTCGACCGAGTGAAGATGAGGGTGCGGCGTAAAATGTGCGAGATTAGATACGTGTTAGGCCGATATGAAAATTCACGCCCACGCGTAATTATCCTAGCGATGTAAGAATGCTTACCGATTGGTTCATTGCTAAATACCAGGTGAAAACCTACCACCTGAGTTGGATTACTTAATGGTAGTACCTGTGGTTACACGATTAAGCCACATTCATTTACAAAATGAGTGGTTTTTTATCCGGCTACTTCCACGTTTACGAAATCCCATTGCGTGATACTTTCGCCAAATAACACCGACGATCACAGTAAATGAGAAAATAGAATAGATATTTCGATAACCGAAAACATAAGATTCTATTTATAGAAATACCTTCTTTTAATAAAATAGTAAGAAGAATTGAAATGAACTTTTTCGATTATTTCCCTATTTCTTGTAAATGTAAATGAATATTTTCGAAATACTTTGTTATATTTTGAACAATAATTTACCTAAATATTACATTAAAGTGTAATTCTAAATTTTATTTTTATATGATCAGCATATTTTCTAATACAGTAATAGAACCTGCCAAAAGAGTTATTGTGAAAAGTACTTTCACCATTGGTCTTAAGAATTCTTCACTATGATTCGATAAATATCTATAAGTACTATCGCATATCACGTATAAACTTTTTCTTTCAAAGGTTTCGCTGTGGTGTTTAGACGAGCGATATTCTATCCGTGAATGATTCTTAGAAGGAAATCTTAGACCTATGTTAGTACAGTGTTAAATACTGATTATGTTTCGGTAACGATGAGGAATAGAGGAGCTATGCATTTCAAAATGCGTCTCATCAAATTAGTTAATTCTCCATTCTTCTATTTAAAATCATTTCTATATATAATAAGCAATAAAAAATATAATAAACGAATTAACATTATTAAGTTCACCATTTATATTCCACAAAACATAATATCAAAAAGTAATAAAAATTATCATGAAGAATGAATGTTAAAATCATGTTAACACTAAAACTACCAGACGTGTCAAAATAACCCGTTCCTGATTTCTTTATTTTGCAATTATTAAGCAGATAACAGAGATGGTTCCCTGAGAAATGGCTAAAGAAATTGATTAGCAATACGCAAACTGTATTGTAAATCAATCGAAGTCTCGGGAGATATATTCTTCAAGTTTCTATAGAAGAATTTCAAACAGTCAATTTAACTGCTCGGTAGTTTCGTGTTAAATCATGTTAAAAATCACGAAAATTCACTGTTCCTCTAAAGCATCGATTTTCTGAGCAGGAATTATTCTGCCACGAGACTCTCTCGCTACTTCAGCCTTTGACGACACGCCGCCATTATTACGCGTCCGAATCTTTCACTTGCAAGACAAGGAGGCGAAACGCATACTTCCACAGCATAAGAAAATGTATGTTGTATCTAGTTAACGGACGCCGGCGCCAGGGGAAAATTTAGCTACGGGAACCGTCATACCGTTTGAACATCTAAGTTAACGACGCGTCGCCGAGCAATCTGTCTGACCTCTCGTCTACGGCGAATTGAGTCCCGGACAGTTTGAGATAAGTGCCGGACGCGAGCCGTCCGTGAGTACTACTGTACGCGCCTCCGCCGATAGAGGCCGATGCATCGCCTTTTGATTTATTAGACCGCATTCTACCTCGAGCTTCTTCTGCCCCTATTTATATTCTCTTTACGACGAGCATTCATCTCCACTCGTCCGCCTATTGGTCCGTCTATTAATCTTCTATATGATATCGGAACTCGAAACGGCCATGTGAAAAAGGAACGACATGACCGCCGAGGGTCGTGGAAATTGGTAAACGTCGGCTAATTTAATGCACCGGTCTCCACATTCTTCAGCGTTCGGACAGCCCCTTGATGAAAATCGTATTTCCGCGATGAAAATCGTTTCTGTGAAATGTACTCGCGGATAAAGATGACTTACTATGATTTCAACGCTGGACTAGTTCGCCTACGATATATAATTTTCTGATTAAAATACCTCTCTAATTGAATCGATAATATTTTTAACGCTATCTTGTGCATACGACTTACAGGTTTATGTGATTTGTGGAAAGGTTGTATAAATCATGCATTTGATCTTCCGTGTAGTTAGTGTGTTAGTAAATCTTGTTAAATGGAAATTTTAGCGTCGTGGATAAATGTTGTGCAAACAACGTTTCAATTAAAAATGATGTATACACCGTGTGTTTAGTAAGATATTGGATACATACAAGTCATTTATTTTATCTATACTTGTGTAAATTTATTTTTCTGAAATTATACGTGTCCTTTATGTCTTTTTGTATTATTACTATTCATGGTGTATAATAATGTTTGCAAGATTATATACCTTTAAAAGAGGTGAGCTTCGATAATCACAGAAGGTATTTAAGTGTTTCCATTAATAAGAATTACGTATATAGTTGTTTGACAAGGCTATCTTGCGAAGCAGGAATTCGCGAAAATATTCGGGATTACGGCATGGTACTTCGTGCAAGCTTGGAGGAGATTTTTCCCCTTACCTTGAAGGGTCTTGGGAACAATTACCTCGCGAATCGAATGCTACGCCGGGATAATTATCGTTAAGCGATTTGACCTCGTACTCTGCAACTTCGAGAGATTTCGTGACCTTCTCACAGACGGAGTCGAGTAATCGTTCGCGGATTTTTTAATGCAAAGAAGTTTCAAGACTTAATCGTTTCAAGACTGAGGACCTAATTTCGTTGGACACGAAATAAAACGATTTTGTGCACATCGCACGTTTCTAGCGTGGAAGATCGTTGTATGAAAGTGCCTAGCAATTATTGAACACAAGATTACGAGATATGAAAACCTCTAAAGGTACGATTTACTAATTAATGGAAACATTGTAAGCATATCTACTGAATAGTAACGCAAATACTAATTAATCTACTTAATTGAAGAAAGTTGTCTACTTTTCTATAGTCAGTGTGTTTACTTTTAAATAAACCAATTATTATAAGACGACGAGGTTAAGATACATAGTACGTAACTATAAATTTGTACATTCTGTATAAGATATTGAGAATATTTATATTTTATATAGAAAGAGGTAATTTATTACTGATTTATAATACACATAAGAATGTAAATATTGTATGAATATATATTTTGTAAGTATTTGTTCTTTTTTCATAATGTTCAGTAATTAATAGCGTTCTACAGAATCTCAATGGTTGCAATTTCTGGCTAAACATGTTTCTCTCTCGCGTAATTGAAGACGCTCGACGTGGGCCTAATCACAACTGCCAAGCCCCGAATAGAGTGAGGACCGCGCAATCTAGGAGGAAAAGCAACGGTATACAAACAGCCCTAATTATGTAAATTGGATTCTTAAGCCTGATTTACAAGAAGATATCGTTGCCCCAGGGGCAACTTCGCGTAGCTCGATCACGGTGGGGCACGTTTTGAACCTATGCTTTGGCGAAACACGACGCCGATGCTTCTAAATTAAGTTGCGGACACGGTAGCGCAAACTGCTCATCCATATGCAAATGTTTTAGTAAGTAATAAATTTGTTAAAAAAATGAATCCAGTTTTCCGAATCATTTTATATGTTAATTTCGACAGATGATACAACTGTTTTTGGATTAGGGATGCAGCCAATCGAAATGGTTGCCACACTTTTCCTGCGTATAAATGTTCATTTCCATAGTAGACACATTATACAAGAATGAAAAAAAATATTTTCTGTCGTGTCAACGTAAGTAATTTACGTTGAATTATAACGACAAAAATTACCATCAATATTATGTCAAATTAAGTAATATAACTTGAATTTTCTACAAAGAGAATTAATTTTCTAGATTATTTGTTTCATAACGCAAATTTTAATTATTGCAATAAAAATCTAGTACATTTGAAAATGATTCAATACCGTAATGACATTCATTACGTATAATGATGTAAGAAATAAGTATGCTCCTCATATTATTATCTTAATGGTAAACTGCACATTTCTATGCAAAATAAAACCATTCAAGTTTCTGTTCCAGTAACTTAAATTAAGTGATATTTTATACGATTCGCTGATAAGATATAAAACTAATTGATCCTTCAAATTACATACTCGATGTTTATTATATTGCAACTGACACACTCGAGTACAGTATAGAAACAAAATTTACAATTCAATCATCACCAAAACAGTTTTAGAAATTTCTTCTTTTTTAGAAATTATTGATTGAGTAGCATAAACAAGTGGGACACGTCATATTATAATTAACTCACATGACACAAAACTATCCAAGAAATACATACCACAGGATATATGTCACCTGTTGACACGAATTTAACTGATCCATAAAAATGTCAAAAGGTTTAAAAGTGTTCTAGCTTCTGCAAAGCAATACCGAAATCGATATACACAAATCCTATACCAAAAAGAAATATTTTAATCTAGAATAAAAATTCCATAATTCATATTTAAAGCTAAGAACCAAAAATTTCGGATCTTTACACAAATATTCTAAAAACATTAATTAGCAAAATAAAATTACGATAGCAAATAGCCGTCCCTAACAATATATATTATATATATTATATATATTATATATATATTCATATATTATTTTATATCGCGTGCACCCTACACAATCCTGCACTCTGAAATTCCCCATAAAGCATCAAAATCCAGTCTGTCCGTAACAAAAAATCATCTCACAATTCATAACACAACCTTTTTTTACAATCTGTGTTTCCGAGGATGTAATTCGCCCCCCCCCCCGCATGCAAAAACCCATCAAAATGTTAAAAGATTGGATTAAATTTTCGAACAAATATAGACAATTTTTTTAATTTAAAGAAATTTGAAAATGATGAAAAAAAGTGGTAATTTGACTAGAAAAATAATATTATTATAATATCTGTATTAAAGAAAAGCATCATTTAAAACTATTTCAACATAAATTTAAAAAACAACCCTTTCCTATGAACAAAAATTTAAAGAATATTTTGTGTAAGTTTTGACACTTTCGAATGAAATTGATTGAATTATGAGCAAATTATGTGCAAAATTTGGGTGGATATATGTTCTACAATAATAGTAGAAGTACAAAAGTAGTATAACACTATAGAAACAAAAAATATTTTTTCCGTGAAATGCCTAGTGTTTGACGATTTCGACCCACTGCGAATCGTCTCTCAACTTACCGTCGTGCTCGTTTTCGTTGTCCCGCGGCCGTCGCGACGTTCCTGCGGGTGTTAGGGTACGCGTCCATTTGAGAGTGAAACTATCGCGAGTGGTTCTCGAGAACATTTCTCGCGAGTTCATACTGCCTTGAGAGTGACGATGACTTTGACGATACTCCGAGACAGATACTTTTAAGCCCTAGACTGCTGAACCTCTTTTTGCTTCGCTTTGGGACAAAATTAAGTTAACGCTATGCGACCCGATAGCACCACATTAGTGTCGAATATAAATCATCAATATTCATCAATTTTTTTGTATTTTCTAGTTTATGGACTTAAATATTTTGGCAATTGAACGACTTGTGTTGTTCTAATTTTTATAAAAAGTTGGAGATATGTCGTGTTCCTTATTTGGTAGGTTTAGTGTTATCGAATATTTTTTCGGTGGTGAATGTGTTAATGCAGTATCTAATTAAGAAAAAGAGAGTAACTCGCGATAGTTTTATCAAATGTGTCCGTTTTTCCTTCGTTAATCTCTCGTTACAGTTTTCTTTGTTAGAATGTTAATCGTGAATGTTCACAGTACTCGAAAGACAAAAGGATCACTAGCATTTGCTTGGTATCCCAGGTCAAGATAGACACCACCGAAACGTGAGGGAAATACCGGTAGGTATGCAAAGAGAGAACTGTGACGAAACGTGAAGGTAAAAGTGAAGGTTCAACGGATTGGGTGCCCTGATGAATTATTCAATTGGGTGCAGGGAAAGGATCCAGGATATCTCATATTCTAGGCTAGTAGGAGAGCCGTGAATCGAAACCGGAAGGGGAGGAGAGAGGAAGAACACTTTGCGCAACGTGTGAAAGCGATGTAAGAGATAATCTTATCGATCGTTACTTTGTAATTAGAAATTAATTAACAGGTCTCTGTGATATATCTATTTTTTGTTACGTGTAATAGTACGCCCCACTATTTCACTAGGATATTGCATCTCAGTGAAAGACATTATGAGTTACTTAATTATACAGAATACTTTGAATGAAGTAAATCTTACCCTCTTGCATTGATTGTTTACAATCTTCGACGTTATGAATTAAAAGATGACGCGAATAAACAATTTTGATATTTTAAATTTCAAATGGCAATAGATAGTTCCCTTTTACTTCATTTTTTGAATTTTACACATAAATTAGTAGACGAGATGTTTAACGAATCCAAAACACATGCTGGGCTTGCTAAGCAACTAGCATCTCCGTTTCTATAAACACCTACTTACAAAGGAATTTAAATAAACCTAAAAATTGTTCTCTTCTACATCTATTTACTTTGAAAATCCTCCAAAGAACTTCAAGAATCAGAAAAACGCGGAAGTCACCATTACTGTCCCATGCGACTAGAATAAATTTTTTTCCTTTGTTCGATCAGCATCGAGAGATTTAACCAGTTAACTATGTTTGGCGACTATAAACGTCATCTTAAAACTTAAAATGATACTAATTCTTTCAACGATGAATTCTTTATTTTTTTCGGATAAGTATGTAACTCTTCCTTGTTTTGCTTTGGTTTTTCATTAATACATTCATTATTCTGATAATTGATTAAAATATCAATTAACATTTTTTGATTTTATCGCGCAAAACGAGAAATTTTTCAAATAAAATTCTACAGTTAACCGTTTAACACTTTGATGGCTGCACAATTTATGGAGTCGTTTGTAGTGTAAGTGAAATAATTACAGTATATTCATTGAAATAATAGAAACATGTTAGCAACAAAAGCAGTTTTCGACGAAAACACGTGATGTGTATTGACATGTACCATCAAACCCGTAACCTGAAAGCATTTTTATACGCTTTCTGAAAATAAGGTTGCGAAGTCACATCTACATAACAGCAGTCATCAAAGTGTTAAGAGTGAACAAGGAGATCCTAAAACTATTAAACGAACGAAACAAGAAAAAAAGAAGTTGCGAGAAAGAGTGAAAGTGGAGTGGGGCGCTAAAGGTACGCTCTCTTGGCACGGCTAAGGCGGATGCTGCAGGGACGTGAGATTCTTGGCAACGGAACCGCTGCCTCCTAACTCGGTACCACCATAAGGATCGCGGTCGTCAGATGTTTATATTCGTGATAGTGCCTCTCTCTGTCCCCAAATAACCGGCCCGATGGCGACCGATTCCCGTGCCGGTACGACATATTGGCCGCCTTCAAATAGCGGCCGCCCTGGTCGTTGAGAGAAAGAAATATCGTCGCGTGTCCGTCGTGTTTTGTACCTACGCGAATATGCTCGCAGTTACCGGCAACTTAATATTGCCCCTTTCGCCTCCGGGACAAATTGACTCTGTGTGTAGCGAGGCAATAGAGACAGCGCGTTTACCGCAATCAGAGGACTTTGAAAATTTTACGAGCGGACCTAGCGCGGTAGGAACGAGATTGCTGCTGCAACAGAACCGTAAACGCGGACGCGGGATATGAATTCGGCGTGACTTTTACTGCCGATTCGAGCATGCACGCGTACCCGCCGCTACTTGTCACGTTATTGTCGGCCGTTCGGCGACGATCGAACCGCAATGTCCAACTTACCGGCGATAACCTCCTTCCATCGGGATTGACGTTGCCCGCGAAAAGTAGAACGCTTGGGAAATATTATGTGAAACAGTACCAGCTTTATCCTGGACAGCACGCATCTATATCTAACCACGTATTGCTCGGACACTTCGTTGGTTTATGTTCTTTCCTGGAAAAGAATGCTTAGGGTAGAAAATGTCAGCTGTTCCGAGTAAAAGGACTGCATTCCTATGCGACGGAGAAGGAAGGGATGCGGATGGGCTTGCACTGACCCATTTAAGGACTTGCGAAATCGCAAAAGTGCACTGAAGACTAAACCGTTTAATTTGTCTTCGAGAGTATTAGCTTCTAGAAGCATTTGTTCGGACTTGCATATTTGAATTGAAGAATGTGTTGTTCGTAAGTTGATAGTGTATTTGAACGCTTGGAAATGTTCTTGTGCATGTAATTTTTGTTGTATTTCTGCAGCCTCTAATCTATTATGCTTAAGGAATTTTGTTAGCACTAAGTAGCTTGGGTATTCTATGAGAAAAGTTATTACTAAGGAATTGTAAAATATTAATTCTACTAATTCTACTACTAGATTAAGCAAGGAATACTTCAATAAAAAATTAACCTATGATATTACAAGTAACTGAGCAACTGCTAAGGCTGACAATATTCTTCCGAATGTTTTTTAATAGAAAATCCTCTTTATTAGATTCTCACTTGTCCACGACTCGATGTATTTGCGTTACAAAAATTTGTGGTGGACAATGAATCCTGTTTATCTCGGGAAATGCTTCACGTGGCTTTCGGCAACGTGATAAATCCTTCCACCGCGGTCAGATACGCGTCACGTGCTATAAATAGGCAAAGGTACGTTCACGCGGGGACGATCGGTTAAAACATTCAAGACATCTTTGTATGGACTCACCGCGGCGCGAAGTAATAATTTCATTACTCGCCAACCAGCTCGGCCGAAGTGGTGAAGGTATTAACGGCAAGCCCCGCATTCTAGACACTTTTGTGAAATGTCCTTAAGTAAAATGCTAGGCTTATTTTGCACGCTGAATCGCTGAACACGTTGATTAAAAATATCGTCTAGATCGAGCGTTTGATAAATCGACTGCTGCGCCGTTTACGCATGTTCCATACAATGTTCGGTGAAATAGTTATTAAAAGTAAACGTTAAACGAAACGAGATCCGTCGAAACAGATAAAATTAATTGAAGAAAATTGAACATCCATATAAAAATTGCTTAATGTAGGTAAATCTAGAAAAATTGTGTAAACAGTTGTATCTTTAACCCCTTGCGCTATGATTTATTTTTCAACTGTGATCAATAATTCAACTGTGTCAGCAATAATTTAATAAGAAAGAGAATAATTCTATGTTTATTCTATGTTTACGTTTGCCCTACAACATAATAATTGACAACTTTATTGTTTTTTAAATTCTATTTAAAATGTTCACCGCGAGTTTCGCATGTTATTGTAAGACAAAGGGTTAAAGCTTCTACAACCATTCTTTCGAACAGTTTCAAATAAAATGTTGGTTACCACTTTTTAATGCGAGAAAGAAAGTTTCACATTAATATATAGGGTCATAGTCAACATTGAAATCGTTATGTACCATTTTTATTGGCCATTATTTATTATAGTAAAATTATTCTTCGCCGTAATTCCAGAATATTCGAAGTGGTAGACTAATTTCTCTTTTGGCACGGCGATATGTAATTAGGCTTGGCGCCGTAATTGGCGTAAATAATATCCATCGGTGAGTTCGCCAAGTGGGTACTCACGTTGCAAGCCATAAACACATTGTGCACCAGAGACGACGCGTTTAGAACCGCGCGCCGCGCCGTGAAGCCGTAAACTCAACATATCGTCAACGAAACAGGATTACCAACATCTTTCCCTTATCTTCTATCTGTTTCTTCGCCGCCATTCTATCTGTCGTCGGAACACGTAATTAGAATGGAAGCGCACAATGGAATTCTACTTCTAGTTTCTGCAATCATTTTCGTGTGGACTGTCTGCATCGGTTCCTCGAGATTCTTTCGCGTCGATGTTTACATTAAAAAAATGAACAACGCGATATACGACGGAATGTAAAGTGCAACGCGACTGTTCCAGGAATTCAAGAAATCTCCGAGTACGAATCCTTTCTGGCCACCCTTCTACCCAACACGGGGTACTTTGGCATTAAAAATAGCGCCGGAATCTTGGCGTCGTGGAAAGGACATTTTCGTTGCTTTATTTTCGACATGTAGGGAAATACGCGTCAACCCTTCTCACTCCACATGCACTGTGATATGAATGATGTTTTCTTAATGGAGAAAGTCGCAAGCGAACTTCATTCATAACATTTTAAAAAGACTGAAAAGTTAGTCTTATAAACAAGTATTTTCGAAAACGTTGGGAAAACTTAGAAATAAAGACGTCAATTCACAAATCAATGTTTTTTGATCTTTTTGAAAATATTTTTTGTTTTAGTAATGAATGATGAATGGTACACTTTTTTAAAACTTTCACTCTGTTGTATTTTTAAACAATTACATCAACGCATGACGGCCACAGTCTAATATTTACATTTGTTTGATTTATATTTTCGTTTACATTTCAATACATTCCCTATGCATTTTCCCTTGATATAAGCTGGATTAAAATCTAGTTATTACAATGAGTACTCACTTTCTTTGATGCTTTCTCTTTTCTATGTTCGGCGAGCCGCAACGTACACTACCGAGGCTAATGGCAGTCTGACATTATCTGGCAGTTGATCCCTTTGCTTCCGTGTCCATTCTGAAACAGAAATCATTAATTTAATTTACATTCTTCTTATTACTTAAAATCAGTTTTAATTAATTCTTAGAAAATGTCAAGAGCTTCATGTGAAAACGAAGGAAATGAATGTAACTTCCAAAAATACGTTAAATATTAACTTTGTTGGGAATTTTGCGTATCCAAATATGATCTTACAATAATCAATGAGTTAATAAAACATTATCGAATTCATTTTATATAACAGTAATATTATAAATTAATATTTTATTGCGTAAGAGATGTCTAATCTATATACAAACAAAATTTCTCAGACCATAATGACATAATTTAAATTTGATTAATATTATTAATATTAGAGGCTTCATTTTAAATTTAATGGCTTAAATTTAAATCATGCTGTATGCTACAGTAGCTGCAATTTGCAATGGAATAATGAAATGACCCGAGCTCCTAACTGCTTTTGCGAAGCTTGTCTGACAAGGGTAGTTAGTACCGGAAAAAGAGAAATATAGCTTCGGCAAAGAGTAGTCGGGAATCTTGGCGCCGGTCATACGACTTCCACTGCTCGATTTTTGCAGCGTATGAGCTGAACATTATGCAATGTTTCTATGAGCTATGATTGTTATTTTCGGATATGTTTTGCCTTGAGGTATATTCTGGGATCTCTGCCGAACGCACGATTTATTTATACAGTTTCATAACAAATCAATCTTTTCAGTAATGTTTTATAAAGACGCAACATTTACTCTAATTTTATGGACACTATGATATTAAACTGATTATTGAACTGACAGATGATTGTTGAATATTCAATTGTTAATATTTGGAAACTAATAGTCAACTTACACGGTGAGCAAAAACTTTTTCATTAATACTTCTGTGAGGAATATAGAAGTTATCGATTGTCATATATTTTTAGGATACTTCGTATTCAGCAATTTATGGTACACAGATTGTAATTGTTCTGGATATTTCATATAATCTACAAGACTTTATGTAATGTACATTTATATCAAATCAATTCAAAGAATATAAAGTTAGTATTCAATATTGTTTGAAATAATTCACGTAGAATAAAATGAGTGTGCGACAGAAGTTAGAATGTTTCTGCAGGAAATAATCAGGAGTTAATGCAGAACTATATAATAATACATATTACACAAACAACATTCTTTCTTCTGAATCAAATTTCCTGTAATAATTCCGCCTCCCTTAAGCACTTCGTTATCTGCTAATGTTCCATAATATGAATGTGTTCAGCTAAGTTCACCAGAATCATCCATGCCAGAATACGTTCTTGTATGTACAGTGAATACATGTGTTTACATCTCGACATTATACACGGTTATCTGTTTCAAGCTAACTCGCGTGCTTGCCCCTGACGCGTCTATCTAATATCGTCCGCCTTAGCGTCGACAGTGCAATTACGGTGCAAATGTGTAGACTACGTATTCACGTACTGATTTTTATGATTCCGCCGATACGATAGGAAAAGAATGAAAAAGTTCATGTAAAAATCAGTCACATCTGAAAATAGAAAATGTGAAAGCAAACCTGTTTCACTGGTTGAAATTGAAATTTCGTTTTCTGTTGATACGTACAAAACTGAAATTTACTGCACATTAAAATTGAAAATTATACAGAGGAATTATTATGTAAATTATCATGTTACATCATATGTAACTGTGCAGGGAACAGCAGAGTTTATATGTTATTATAAATTAAATAATGTTATCATTTAATTTCTATAGACGTTCTTGAGGTTTTAAATTCATTAGATACGTGGAAATATAAAAATCTGTAAGATCCTCGTTCAATAAAGAATTATTTACAAGGTAAGATGATGAATTTAGAGACAGTGAAATTGGTTAAGATAATTATTAACGACTCAAAACTGCGAGTGTAATTTGTACATCAACCAGAAACACCAGAAACTTAAGTTATAATATTTTTAAATGGACGTCGATCTGATTATGAACTTGTTTCATGCTTCTCAAACTATGAGTGCATAATCAGTGGAAATCATTCAGCCAGCTACTCACTTTCTGACAACTCAACTTCATCTGTCTCCACCCAGGCCTTCATACAACGTGAAATATCCGGGATGAAAAAGATTTAACGTGCAAAAAGGGTCGTTTATGTTCGTCTAAGGTGGACAATAATCTTTAATAGAGTTCTCATGTCGGCAGTATGATCGTTCTAACGGTTGTAATGCATGACCGTTGAAACAAGCTATTAAACTCGACTATTTCTATTTCATCGAGCCTCAAACGTGTTTCGTTCTGTAATCGATAACGATAGTACTAAAAACACTGCCTTTGAATTTTCAATTGCTCGCGATCACAAATTATCACAAGTAATATTTTAATCTCCGATGATATGTATCAACTATTGGAAAATCGTTTATTTCACTAAGCAGTATCGCATTGGAAGAATTGAGACTTATACATTTCGATATGATCGAGCGATGCGTGTGTAATCAGTTGCTGAATCGTTTCCGTTCGATAATCGAATTTCTATTACCCGTTATGCAATTAAGTTGATGCGATTCTTCAATAAAATGTGTACAAAATACAGTTTTACGTATTACAAGGAGAGAATATAAATGTGGAAGTAGTTTTGTAAAATGAACACATTCTTAAACAATGTCACAGTGGATTTCAAATGATTAAAAACATAGGTTGAAAATCCAAATCTAACATCCTACCAGAGGATTCTTTTTCTGTAAATCTTCAAGGATGTCACGAGATGATTCAGCGATGGATGCATGGAAGAGACATGCCAAAAGTAACTTCTATGTTTATCGCGCCTACTACGGTAACTATATAAATCACTCTCTTTCTGAAAGAAAACCTCCATTTGGCAAGGTTCTGCTTCTGAGACAGCAGAAAGAATGAATGCGAGCGCCGATCGGGGAGATATCGAGCGAACGAAACTTTTGTTCGATGCCAAGTTCTTAACATTATTCCGGAAGAACTAGACTTTCAGTGTGAACAGCATTCTAACATTAGAACACATATTTTCTACTTAATGATGCAGGTTTTTTTGCAAAGAACAAAGATTAAAGAAAACGTACTAAAGATTTTATCTGTTTAAATACTAAGTATCGTCAATATGCTGTTGATTTTATGTATTTATTACATTCTCTGCTGTGTAAAGCTTCATTTCATATGTAAACTGAACTCTTCATTATATTATTGATTCTAATAAAATCTTTAACGAAAGAACTGAACATTTATTTGATTCATTTCTGAGAAACAATCTATAAGTGAAGTATCTAAGTGAAATGTGTTATGTAAAACAGAAGATCACAGAAAACATCAGCTTTTACTTGGAACAAGTTGAGAGAAATTCCTGGGTCTCGTTTTCTGCAATTATCGCGTTGGTACCATCTTTGTCAGAACGAATTTCCCCATCGACAAAAGATGAGACGTGTATGGTATTCTAAGAAACCATTGCTACAACTGTGAAGAGCTGCATAGTATTTATAAAATAGTAAATCCACATCTAACATGCACAATTCTTTAGAAATCAATTTTTTGAAATTTAATGAAACTCATAGCACAGTGTATTTTTTATTTAATCCCACTTTATATAAATTGATCTTAAAAAATCTACATTCCTCGATAAATTCTTACAAGTTCCTCCGCCTATTTCTTGTTCATTCATTTAGAAAATTTAATCATGTACCATAACCAAAAACGTTCCATTAAAAGAAACCAGATTATGTCTTGTTCAAATATTATTCAAAGCTATACATAAAATAAATGTGCCGATAATTAATCAGTTAAGGCTATAAGAACACTATATTGGTATTACAAACGCATATATAAAATATAAACATAAATACTCATGTAAGTATAAATATTTATATTAAACATTTCATATTAAATATTTCCATTAAAATATTTATATTTATACAACGCTAACTAGCTATTGGTACATTTACCTTACCCTCTTTTGTAATATCGGTGTTAACAGGCGACAGGATTTACAGCGCGAAGGAACAGTTTAACACACTCATTCCCCGACACCGGTGAAAATAATCGGCGCGACAGAGAATTAAGGGAACGTCAACAGATGCACGTGGGTGCATATGTCAAATGTCGAAACGTGTTAGAATGTTTCGTCGTTGGGTTCGACGGTACATGTCGGCGCGGTCCGGAGACGGACCAAGTGGAGCCAACACGCACGTGGACTCGTTCCAAAGTAAAGACGGTCGGCGTTCATCGCGTTCGGATTATTCGCGCGACATTTTACTTTCTCGTTTCGTCCCCTCGCTAAATTTATGCGCCGCGATCATTACTTGCTCTGTGCCGGCTCTATCGACTAATTCACCAACCTCGTTTTCCGCGCTCTGCGCCCAGATTCGCGATCGTCGACTGCGCCTCGCGAAATCGTCATCTTGTTAGTGGCGCACCAGCTGTTACGCTCAACGTTTTACTCTTTCTGTTGCAATTATAAGGAATCGGCGTTGAAGCGTGCCAGTACCGCTGCCTCATTTAATAATGACGCCGATTGTAACACCGGAACAGGTGACGCGTTCACAGTTTATAAACAAGCGGCGCGCCACTCGTAAAAATCCTACAGTCGAGGACGTTTATTCAATGAAGTGGAAAATAAAAGTTTTGATTTAACATAATAGTTATTTTTTTGACGTTCTTAGATTTTATAGATCTCCGAAGCGTTAAATTTATACAGTTGTGATTGATAACAAATATTTTCTGAGTTTGCACTGAGAATTGAGTTATTTGTAATTTTTTAAATAAATTGAAACTTTTATTATACATTTTTGTTTGTATAATATGAAAAGATTTTTTTGTCGAGAACATTGATATATTTTCAGTGGTTACATGAAACTGTTATTATGAAGATGAATTGTTTTTAATTGTTTTTAATATGAAGAAATTTTATAAAAATACTTTTAATAACACAACCACTGTATCAATCAAAATGACTGGTTTCGGTTTTCTTGTTTCGCAATTATTGATGTAGTCAAAGCATTGAATATTCGAAATGATTTTGAAAATAAATAATTTCATTGAAATACTATAATGAATGCGTGAAGGAAGTGAAAATAATCTATTGTTATAATTTTTACAGGGATTACGTGTCAATCATATTGAATTTTAATATTGAATGCTCGGTAGTTCTAATATTAATTACGTAGATATATGAATGTTTTTTAATAACTAGATATTTTTAGTGGAATAATGTTCTATGTGTACATGTAATATAAATCACACAATTTCGCAGCTTCTATAATAAAATATACTGCAGCTCACAAGTTGTCGCATGTTCTGTGGTCAGATGCAAAGCACAGGAAGCAAAAGAAACAGGTTAAAACAAGAGTTTGTTTCGTATGACATATCATTTCAACTTCTTGAAACACTATATGCGTCTATAAATATATTCCTAAGCAGATATACTTCTCGTAGATTTTCTTAAACCTATCAAGAAAAAAATGCATTCAACTCAATCAGCATTCAATTCCCTCCAGCAGACGTCGAATTAACACATTCACGTCGAGGCATGTTTCTACATCATAGATCATAATAATAACAATCTTTACAAAACTGACATCAAAATTTAATCTGTTGCCACGTCTCTACTTTTCTAATTTCAGTCTCTAATTACACGAAAATATAAATAAATAGTTTGATAAATAATTAACTTATTAACGTTGACTTATTTTAATTTTATAAATCAACTGTGTACCACCAGTGGTACATACCAGCGTGAACATGTTAATCCGCGCGACGAGCAATTAAAGATTGCAAACTCTGTAAACGTAGGTATCCGTGTCCGCGGGATTCGGTTACAAAATAAACAGGCAAGTAACGAAACTGCTGGTCGCAGTGCGGTGAATGGGCTAATAGCGGCGACGAGAACAGGTATCGTAGGTCGTCGGAAAAAACTCGAATTTCTAGTGAAAACTATATCCATAAAAAGCAGAAGCAAATCGACGGAACCTATCTATAACGGTTGTCCCGCGTCTCGGGACCGTTCTTCCGCATATGAAATGGATTCCGATCGATGGACAGCAGAAAATAGATCATCACGAACAATGTCGGGTGCTATGCCGGGGCAACCTTGGAACAGGAAGCCAGAGGCTGCGGTGCTGTAAAACGTCTTCGGTTACAATCGGCCGCAAATCTCTGTTTATACGTCTGATATCTTGTATCTGATATTAGTTAACGCGTCAACCCGGCTAGATAAATAAATGTTAACGTCACGCAGCCGTGGCACCCGGTAACACGATCGTAGGAGATGCAGAAGCAAAACGAGCGGCCGGCCGTCACGGAAGCACGCGAAACTCTCCCGCCCCGTGTCGCGGACACTCAAAACGCTTTACACTTTCCCTACGATTTAGGACAACACTCAAAACCGGCTAAAAGCACGAGATATCGACGCGTTAGCGCTACGACACGTGCTGTACATTTTCGCGCGCGATAAACCGCGCTCGGAACATTATCGCTTGGCTTTTACAGAATTTTCTTCTTTACTTCATTGTTCGAAAGATATAAAGCTTGATTAGTTTTTATAGACGCTGCGAAGAATGTTGTTGGGGTTGGGTATGCTATTATGTCAAGAACAGTGAGAGCATGTTTATACTATATTCATATATATAGAGGACTTATGCTAATTTAGAAGTAACAAGTTTTAAAATGAAGATAATGAATACGAGTAATTGATGGATTTTATTTTTGAACGAGAAAATTATTGGTCTGAGAGGAAGTTGCTAAAAATGGTATGTGATAATTTAAATGTTAATAATGTTAATTATGGTAATATTGTGTTAGCAATCAATTTTAATACATAAGTAATGGATTATTTGAGTTAAAGAACACAATATTATAATAATGAATATTTGCTCTTTATTGTAATAGTTTTCTACAACTAATGATTACTGAAATACAGTTTCTGCAAAACAAAATAGTTTGTCCAGAAACAAAATACAGTATATTCGCAGTGACTACTTCAGTTCGTACATGTTTAACGAGTGACGGATTGAACTTTGGAATTTTCGATGAAAAAATTTATTGTGAAAGAATGGCTGTACGCTTAGCGTCCGATACAATTCGTTAGTAATAAGGTCTTCATTGATGCTTCCTATTAATTGTATTCCACTTAACTGTACGTATTATTCCAGGTTCATTGTACGCCATTCAGTGTCTAAAAAGAGACATAAAAGATCGGTCAAAGTCTCCAATTTACAAAAATAAAATTCAAGAGCTATGCAAAGTAGGGAAAGTTCAACAAATTTTATCTAAATCATTAAGCAGTTCTGATTCACATAAAATTCCTCCAGAAAATTTATATCGATGTGAAAAGCAGGTGACACATTAAATTCGTATTTATAAATTAACATCATATAGGTACTTATAAATTCTATTGAAAATTAAAAAAAGAAAAATAACATAAACATTAAAGATTATATCAAGATTTTCATTTTACCGTGTTATTATTTATGTTCGTATTGTCATTTTACGAATGTATGTCTCTTGTAATAGAATTGAATAACTTACTGTAATTATTAATTCAGCTGTAAATTTTCATGAACATTTAAGCGCAAAAATACAACCAGCGAGAATGCACTGGTGCACAAAGTCCATCGAAATGATCGTCCTCTACGCAATAAAGTACCAGAGCGAGCAAGATGCGACGAATTGAATGATATTCTAGCTAAATGGAACGTGCGCAAACCAAAAACTTAAAATTACTTCATTTATTTCAATTTTCATAGCTAATAACATCGCGCAATGTAAATTTCATGTTAATCTGTGTATCATGTGAATTATTGTAAATGTCTAATCGAAAACCATTTTAAAAACAGATAAAGTATATAAGAGATATAATTTTAATTATTTAGTATTTTAATCTTTATGGATCTCATAACTTAAAATATTAAAAAATTTCCAGCAAGTATGTCAAGATAAGAGATCTGTACCATAATTGAAATGTGTAGTAAGTGTATTTAATTCAAAAGAAATGAAATAAATACATTTTCCAATAAACAATCTGTCTTAATTGTCGGTCCACCCTTAATCCATTAGTTTCTAGGAGTACATAGTCTCTTGGCAATATAACAAAATGCTAAATGAAGATATATTATCATACATAATTTTGATGATGCACAAATTATGTCCGTCACGGTATTCTGCAAAATTGGCAAACGGTACAGAGGATGATCCTCGAGAGTTCTCTAGGTAAATACGATTCTCTTTGTGCCCAGACTATTTTAATGGCAAGTTTTGCGGTCATCACTCAAACCAGCAGTCTACTGTAGCAATGTAGTCATAGTTCAAAGGCGAATTTCGAGAAAATGAAAAAGTTGAAAAAGAAAAGTGGTTCGAGATCTTTTCATATGTAGGTTAATTTGATACTTACAATTAGATAAGTTATATTGATTTTCTATTGTGGATAAGAAAAATGATCCTAAGAAATATATAATAACGCAACATATCTTTTTGGTGACTTTTTTCTTTACTTGTATAATTTCTCAATCGTTTTTAAACATTTGAGTTTGCACTCATTATTTATTCTTTTTAAATTTTCTGATATAATTTCGTTCTGAGGTATAAGAAAATATTAGAAGCAGAGATATAAAAGAAGTAAATATATACGTAGACCAAAAGTAAAAAAGAGTTAAAGCAAAACGCAAAACAGCAGGATACACAAAAACTTTCATGCAACATTCATCAGATCCTCACAGAAAAGCTGCGTCGTTAGACAAGATTCAATATCCGTCTATTTAGGTCAAACGTAGTCCCCTCACGAAACATCCGAATCAATGATTTAGCCGATCCTAGCAAAAAGGATCCTGAAGATTGGATCGGTCGATGAACTCAGTCCTTCTTAGAATCAACTAAATGTTGCCTAACAGAACCACATTTATATACTACACACGTAGTACCTAAAAAACTAAAATAAAACTGTAAAATAGTTGTAACCGAAGTAAAGTAAAAAAAGGAAAAGTTATTCTCGTTTCAACCTAATATAATTGTAAAACGAAATCCGAACGCGTCTCTGGTGTAAGAGGGAATAACCGCAAGTTTTAATAGGAAACCGTATAATTACAAACCCTTTGTGAGTCGACAATTTCGTCCAAGTCGTAATGGTATAATCGTGGTTCCACCAAATTACAAAGTTCTTAATGCTTCGTTCGTGATTTATGACCCACAGTGTGCACAAAGGAAGGGGCACGTGCAAATTCGATGCTTATGCTTAACGGTAACGACACGCCACACCACGCCACGCGACGAGACGCGACCCGCGCCGATCTGTTCCTTCGCAGCCATGAAAGCTCATGTTCGTGCTAGTTTGACAAGCGGTCAGGCCACTTTGTCACGTATACGACGTGCTCACGTTAAATAATGCTGACCCCGGGTTACACGCCCGATCTCATTGATATTCCACTTATAAGAAGCGCGAGCAAACACTATCAATACTCGCGAGTAGGCGCCACACAAACAGTAATGCTTTCCATTCTGCCATAAATACCGTCCTCCACTTTGTTGCTTGCCTATCTTTACATCTATCTTTGCTACGACTTAATACATTAACACTAAAACTGCCGAGCAGTTGAACCGAGTGTTTCAAGTTTTTCTATAGAAACTCCAAAAGTGTATCTATTGAGATTTTACTTGATTTATAATCCAATTTGCGTATTGCTAAATCAATTTCTTTAATTATTTCTTACAGAAACATCTGTTGTCCTTTTAATAATTGCAGAAAGAAGAAATCAGAATTGACCAGTCTGGTAATTTAGTGTTAATGTACCATAAGACTCCTTATAACACAATTAAAAAATCGCTGAAACATAACTAGAAAAAAGATTCTTCATAAAAATTGGCCCAGTATTCAAAAGGTAATGTGAAACTTAACGAGAAATTTGTAATTGTGAAATCCTTATAACAGAGAATATTTTAATCTCATGAGGTTCTACTGTACTGTATTTGAGGTTTTAATAGTAGGTATATCAATGTATAATTTATACATTTTTTATTAATTTATTGAATATTAAAATGTTATAGTTACTTATGCTAAAATAAATTTTCAACATAAGTGTTTCGATATGTAATGCTTGTTAAAATCAGAAATATTCAATTATTAAACAATTCCAAAACTCAGCCATAAGTTCTTAAGAATTGTTCGTATAAAGTAGTATTCAGTGATAGATGATGAAACGAGAACTGTTATTGAAGATTATACTCGCAAGTTTGTTGCGTAAACGAGCAGCATGTCACGTAAAATAAACTCGGAAGTATAATATAATAATAAGATAAGAAGCAATAGACGGTTCGAAGTAATTTCAACGGTAACCCTTTTTTCCGGCAGCGCAATGAAGCGAGGAGAGTGGTTTTTATCGACGTAAATGTTTCCGGGATAAAGCTACCATTGGTCATGTAATCAATTCCGTAAGATCGATGTAAATACATGATATTACAACTATCGTACGTTATCGCCCATAATGCGACGCATTATGAAGAAATTACGGATTACCTTTAAATCTCCGTCAAAAGTCATAAATTAAAATCAGAAAGGAAGCAAGTACCAGCTGCTTCATTAAATCAGGAAAGCATGGGGCGCATCAAGAAGGAGAACCGTTAAAAAGCGAATATACATATATATTTTTTATAGCCGTAACGTTAGGAATATTACGCGGTCATTTAAGTGTTTTTCTTTCTGATGGTATTCCGGTCAAAGCGACTTCCTTTTTTTTAAACAGCCTCCGAAGTGATACTCCGCGGAGCGAATATGACACCCACCAAATTTACATCCGTGAACTCTGCTGAACTCCTGAACTCATCTCATCTTTCCTTCGAGGACAATGACGGAGGAATGGCATCCATCGTTGTGCGTGTCATTGCTCACCGGTTCTGTCTCGGAGCTTACGGGACTTTAGGACGCACTCCCGCCTCTTTTTGCATTGCAAATTACACGGACCGCAATTTAAACGCCCTCGCAATTGAATTAAAATCCGAAGAGGCGAGGCGGTACACCACTAGCCCCGTTACAATGTGAGATCTGACTGTACCGAAGGGAAGAAATATTTTGTCCTTGCGGATTACCGACTTTTGTAAAGATTCAAATAATTATTAGGAATTATTGTGAAGCGTATTTCAAAATTGTAAGTGAACGAAAAAAATAAAAGCGAAAAAAGAAATTCCCCCACTTAGCAGAGCGTGGTTTCGATCCACGGACCTCTGGGTTATGGGCCCAGCACGCTTCCACTGCGCCACTCTGCTTGTTGTATGTCTACTCCAAACATATATATAAATAGCACAATAAATAACAATTTAAAATATAGAATGAATATTGTGTAATAATTTATTGAATATTCATTATTGAAAACCAGTGAAATGCACAATGCTTTTGTCAAATTTTATCCTGTGAGTTTATTTCTTAGAACTTCTTCATTTATTGATCCATACAATACAGACGGTAGACGTGAATTAGAAACGCGGTTAAATATTGTTTTTTTAATACGATGTAGCCAGACCTTTAATTTTAGACGCCTATATTATTCTTTTCATTATCATTAAGAATAGTAAAAGTTCCGTAAACACCTAATAAAGTGATAATAAATTAAAAAATATTGTAGCATAGACATTTAAATACTTACTAATATTACTATCCCATTTGTAATTCTGCAAAGTACATAAGTTATCATTATATAAATTAAACGTACCGTACTTGTTCTTCCTGAACTTTTCCATGGTAAGTTTTTATATTAGCAAGAAGCAATGTAAACATTCACCAAGATTATCCATCAACGTATTATGTTGTTCTGTAATGTTTTTTTTCGAATGCGAGCTCACGGATATGGAAATAAACAATTAAGATTAATTGAGGTAAAAATGTGCTACCTGAATTGAGAACAACTTTGTTGCGATGCTGCCTGCGTAAGCCTCGAAGCGTGTAATCTAACCGATGTAAGATAGATCAACCACCTAAGTCAAAGTATGGAGTTGCAGCGGATGCAAATAAGTATCTTGGTCGATCCAGGTGCGCTCCCCTTTTAGGATCAGTAATCTTAAACTAGCCCCCACCTATACAGTATTCGCAGAGCCACGTGCTTGGACATGAGCAATAAATCTACTTTATTCTTACGACCTATTAGCATTTAAACGTTTCTTTACGAGTGCGCTTAATTATTATATTAATACATATAACATTATACTGTCGTTAAGTGTACGTATGTATTTCGATCTGATAGTTTAAGAACATAATTTAATATATGATCGTAAGTGAAGTATCATGTCACATTGAAAAAAGTATACATGTTGTTTTTAGCACAAACTAATTAGATAATAACAAAGTAATTTGTTTGATGTAAAATTTGATATTAAGAAACAAATGTGTGTTTTACTTTGAGCGTAAAGGGTAATTAAACAAGTTAATAAAATAGCTCAATTGCTCTTGAACTTAATTAAAGTAATTACTAAAACTTGAATTAAGTTATTCAATTTAATAATTGAAGTAATTATTTAAATATGAAAATTTGAAAACGATATTATTTATTTATTTCGAATTTATAGTGCTCAGTTCTATCTTTAAGTTTCAAGCATTCCTCTATTGCTAATACAATATACCTATCCTTTCTTGATAGGTAACCTACCTAGCCAGTCCTTTTTCCGAGGACCCCATGATTCCAATCATCTCAGTCAGTGGTAGCCTACCTGGTCCCTTAAGTTCCACGAGCCTTTGAATACCAATACCATTCTCATTTTATTACTGACCACCTAAATTTCATAGTCTATAGACTGTCTAAGCCTTGCTGACAAGTAAATGGGGCATCTCTTATATTGTTTTCATTGTTAAGGAGACTAAGCTGCTAAGCATGATACCGTCTACAACCATTTGTAATGAATACCTGAAACTGAGTCCTTTGTCTTGTAGTGCTATCGATGTCCTCCCTTATTGTTAGCTGTGATGAGTGTTTGAAAAAGAGTATGAAATATAATAAGGATCTCACCCTTAGACATGACGAGTCTAGCGAATCCTAACATTTGATATGGTATATTATAATAACCTATCAAATTAAATTCAAAACATATTAGCATAAACTTTTCCAAAGTGTTCAATGATTTGTTTACGATTATCCTGTGCATCGAACGACACAATAGAGTTATCAGGATTCTACGAAGCAATGGCGGATTTAGCAGCGATGCTATCGCGTTTTAATTTAATGTAACCGTGCTCGTCTATGGCTCGCTATAACAACGTCTTCATCTACACGGTGGCAACTTAAGTGTGCGCGTTTCAAAGGCTTGATCGTTTCTAGTCTCCATAGAACGTTGAATAAGCGCATAAAGTGTAACAAAGTGAGACGTGCATGCGTGGCGGATCGGTGACTCGGTGGATGCAGTTCCTGGTGACGTCTGACTAAGCGTTCTATTTCGACGCACCCACAGAGGCCGCGTGAGTAATCCCCAAACCGCATATATCCGTGCAGGTGGAACCCGTTCGAGGATTTCTGCGAGTTTTGGATAGAAGGCCGGAAAGTCATGTTCAGATGTAGCGGACCCTATAATTACCATTGTGATATTATTAACCTCTAACTACCATCTCTGTTTTGACATTGCGCCGCTATAAATGATCCGACTCAACTGGTCGGACCCACAATTAAGTCCGTAATTCGTGGTACTAATTATACTACTAATAATTTGAATATATGCCATTAACATACATATGAATTCAAAATTTGCATTTTCAGTTGAATGCATTATTGAAAGCATACTTATTATTGGTGGAATTGAAGATGTATATTGCCTATAAATTTTGTGAATTTGTTATTTTTTTTGTAATATTACCGTAAGTATTATTTGTATTAATACTACGGTTATATTTCTATTAGAACTGTAACTATACTACCAGATATTTCGAAAAATAGAAATTAATAAATTGATGAAATTATTTTTAGTTTCAGAAAACGTATTAATACAAAAAGAGAAACATGTATGGAAAATTGCAAATTACTTTTATTAGGTATTGTTTTAGCCTATAAGAATGGTAAAAGGATTATGTTAGAAGGATTTGAAATATTTAATCCAGTAACGTAACGTAGAAGTCGATTCGATGCAATAAAAATATTCTATCATTATTTTCATAATTTTATAGATTATTGTTCGTTAAGTTTCCGCGTAACTTTCCTCGCCAATAGTGACGGTAATTGACTATTAATTACTTCATAAAAGGGCGATCTGTATAGACGGAATAAACCGGATTCCCGAGTACTTTTTGATTTTATGCAATTAATTTATCATTTGGTAGACCCTGTAGGCGGTGATTTTTCATGGCGCGTCGTTAATATTCTTTGACAAGTGTTATAACTAAAATGGACATACGTCCATTTGGAAATGGAAATTTTCATCAAAAATGAAATCCAATTTTGAATTGGAACTAAGAAAAATATTTACAAATTCATTTTACAGTTATGGTATACAAAAAAAATACAAAATATTAATATTCATGATCTTTCTTACAATAGTATTTGATTAAAGAAAAACTTAATATAATATCTTTCTTATCGTAGTCTTTTCAAATCATAAAATTATTCACTGTCATATTCTCATTCCTACACACTATCACAATACATTAAAATATTAACATATTCCGAATCTCTTATATTTCTATATAGTCTTTTATAAAGTAATAATAAACATAGTGTAATACATTTGGCTATGCAAACCTTTTTTACACTTTAATGATTCTCAATATTCTTATACACTTAAAACAAATGATTTACTTCACCAGTATAAAAAGAATTATAATACATTTACAAAATATTAATACATTGTTGACCGGTCACAAGTTAACTCGTGTTTGCATTTGCATTAGCTATTCGTCTTATTAAAACGAAGGTAATGTAGAATGTTCCAAAAGCAAAATATTAAAAGTTATATAAAATATATGGTAATTTATATTAAAGTTTATTTAAATTATTTCACTTTTATATTTAATTACAGAATAATAACCGGTGACAAAAGATAGCTTCTACGTAAAACTGCTGGCGAACAATATGTTAATAACAATTTTTCGAAATCCCTGTCCAATACTCAATTTTCATCTTCAATTCCAGATACACTAAGTATGTAAGCAACCACAGTAGCACTTCCACGAAGATCATAATCTCCGAACTTTAATAAACATCTCTTAATAGCGTTACGCGGAATATCTAACACTGCGAAGCGTTTAATCAAGATCCCTCTGTTACCCAAACAAGCATATCTTCGTCCATTCCATTCGAGCCCATCTTCGCAATGGGGGCACAATGCTCGATTACCCGCCAACGGGCGCGTGGCGCGACCTTGCTCTCCATTATGCACACGTACGGACGAACATTTGTATTATCTCGAAAAAAAATCGGTCCCCGGCCTGCTCGGGCATTATCTCGGTTCGCGTAGCATTAAATCAAAGTGCATACTCTTGTATGGGTGCAACGCGGAGAATACGAGGCTGCAGTTGGGTGTGATTCGACGGTGCACTTAACAAGTCGCCCACGTGGCTCGCATCGATCGTTTGGTCACGGTGTCTTCGTCGTCGTCGTCTTCGTTGTTCGTACGAGTCCGCGTGTATAAGTATGCAGGTACGTGGAACCGCGCGCGTGCACGCGAAATGGAGTGCATTAGAAGACGCTGCGCGCAACCGCATCACGTCACTCCTTTAATGCAAATTCGAGCCGCGAGCGTAACAGAAAAACCGTATCCCGCGATACCAAACACGGCGGACTCGTCGATGCACGTAAATGGCCACTACGGAAAATTCTGAAACGCGGCTCCTCCGTTTGCTTGCGCCGCGTGTCTGCGACGCGTCTTCGCAAAAGGGATTCCCTGCGGTTCGGTTTGCGCGAAGGAGAAAGTTCTTTGAAACGTATCGACGCGCCAGCAGGTTTTTACTCGGTGACAATCTCCCGGAGAACCGGGAAAATCGTGCCTCCCGGTGGTAGAACGATGCTGCGGTTTTTCTTTTGTTCTCTAACAGAGTAGCTTACGGTGCCATTGTGCGGGCGTTGAATGTTGTAAAAGATGTAATACGTGAAACAAACTTAATTGCCTTTTCTAACGGTAGTAGTATTAAACATGAAGAAATGTTCTGTTTTGTTTTGTTGGAATTATTGTATTCGTTGTGTTTATATTAGTTGTATGAGGAATTGTTTTGTTATTATATTAGTGAATAAGATTTTCGGAACATGTTGAAAGTCAAAGTTGTTACTTAGAATATGTGTTTTTGTGATATCTGTTTAATAATGTGAGTCACTGAAATAGAATGCAATTGCGATGATGTTCAAAGGGTTAAGGAGGGAAAAAGCTATTTTTTGACTGTGGAAAGAACGAAATATCAAATAATATTTAGAATTGAACACTAGAACAATGGTATCATAAACAAATTTTACTTTTAACAAAAAAACACCTGATACACGCTGATTACAGCCTGATCATCGCGCAGATGCAGATTGGAGTTATTTGAATGCACTTAACTCCAAGTGGAGTTAATGGTCAGGAAACTCCCAGGAACTGCATACTATATACATGAGATATAATTATAATGCTATTACTGGTCAAGCACTTATTAATCTTGTAGGTTGGCTAGATCAATTTTGTACGTATGCAATTGAGATAATCGTAGGTGCATTAAGTTATGGCATTGTAATGAACATACTTACATAATATATGACGATATTAATTCCTAGGCTACGGTGTTACGCGCATGAATTTACTCGCGAACGAAGCTAACACATGCTTTTACGCATGTTTAAATTAAATCGGTTTCACTTCAATACGTATCGGATGTTATTATATGCGCAATATCAATCTTTTTGTACATCTACTTACCGTATTTTAATTAAAACCTCACCTTTTTAAAATTCACTTTTCCTCACTGGTAAAATCGAACAAATTTAAAATCAATTTCACAATTGAAATTAACAAATTTGAAAAGTTTATCTAAAATTAAATCTAAATTTTAGTTTTATTTAAAAAATTAAAATCACTTTATAAATTTAGATTTTAGAAACAAGTTGGACTTGATGTTTTCGCAATTAGATTTAATGAAATTAAAATAGTCTAATTTATTTATAATAATTGTAAACGTCGAGTTTCGATAAAAGTAGATCATAAAAATGGGCATATTTATTTCAAATAAATCGTAAGGTAATCGATTAATGGTGGAGAAACAAATTACGATGTACATAATTGAAAGGTTACCCATATAAAAGTTACGGAGTGCTAAATGTGAATTCTTTATCGGTTTCGCGAAATACGCGTGAGCGTTAATGAATCGAGCAGGTTGTGCCGCGCATCTACTTTTTCGAATCACATTACTTCGAAAAGGTACAAAAAGCACCGGCTCGATTAAAACGGTAGGCGGAACGGTCAACCCGTCACTCGTGTAACTTTTTCCTTCCTTTCTAAAGGAATTCCTCAACGTAGGATGCAAGAACTGTTTGCATGGAGAGAATTCTCGCTGAAGTGTCAATTAACAAAAATATATTATCAACACTGTTGTATGTTTTAAACAGTAAATAAGAAAACTTATTACATTAAATTTTCTTTAAATATTTATTACTACATACATGGTATATGTATTTAAGAACCTTATGTATAAATATAATTACTAATACTTGGCTACATGTGTTTAAACTTATTTTTCTCCCATACAAAAACGTCTCAAATATTTTATAAATATTACTGTACTCTACTTTTATACTCCAGAATTTTATACATAAAATATGTATTCCCATTTTCGAAAACATTTATTAATTTAGTATCTAAAATCAGACAAATAGTTCAATGGAAAAAGATAGATGAACCAATAATTCAATAAAGCCACTAAAAATTAAAATAATTGCGAGCTTCAATATTCATAACATCTAACTAAATAGTATTACATTAGACAGTCAGAATAAACAAATATTGCGTAAACATTTACCAATGTCGTAAGAAATATCGTTCTACCCTTTTTCTATAGTCGCTAGTATAGAATAGAAGATCTAAACTGAAGGTAGCTCCTACCACATGTAACATCAAAGTCAGACCAAACTAAACACTCACGTGACTCTTCACAGCATTCCCGGAAACGTAACAAAACCTTACGTCACGGTCGTTTCATCGTCGTTTCGTAGCTAGTCCGGCAAGAAACAACGAATATGCAAATCCCGTGACACATAACGAGATGTGGGGAATGCGTCGCGTCGCGTCGTCGCGATCGCTTTCGTCGGCAATGTGACAAGAATGGCGAATAAGCGAAGCGCGCCGTTATGAGATCACTTTCGTTGACTTTCTTCTCCTGCCGAGACAATTTTTTTGCGAGCACGGTGCACGAACGCTCTAAGATTTCCCGGTCTCGCTAGAAAGTCCGAATCGAAAATTCGAATTGACGCATTGTGATGCCACGTGCGTGAGACCCGTCACCGGGAAGGTTCGAGGGGACGATTGCCATTTATCGAGTTGCCGCCGCGACAATCCGCGCCGATCCGCCATATGCCAGTTCGTTAGTCCTTTTTCCAAGATCAGAATGCACGAGGCGAGACGCGGCGACTGTTTAGAATGTCAAATAAATTTGGTGTCTGCCGATGTGCGAATGCGCGGCACGCCTCGCACCGTCGAACGTGATTTTAAAAGCGGCATCGTTTTCTTGCTTCCTTTAATCACCGGCCAGATTGGGAAACGGGAAATTAAATCGCGCCTTCAAGAATTACAAAACTATCCGTTAACGTCCCGGCTCGTCGTTGCCAGTGTTTTTACGCAACGTTTGTAAAATTACACCTGTCGCCGTCGTTGTCGGGAGTAACGGGTTACGGGAGTGGGCTTGCAGGCCACTTCCATTAAAGCTGACGAGCATCTTAGTCGTAAACGGTGACTTAACTCTGGTGTAATTATGATTCTGGTTCTCGATAAAGTAGAATCGCATCAACGGACCAGCGGGGAACGATCGGCACTTGGTTCTTGAGAATTGGAACAGGCGTTGATGCTTCCCCGGGAACTTTTTGTTTTCGATGTAATGCGTGGAGATACGAATATCGATAACGGTCGTGGAACAATTACGGGGTAGGGAAGAGGATTAGAAAGAAAGTAAACAAATTTATTTCAACGACGATGGCCTTCTAAAATTTCTCCTCGTGGAATCCGGCGGGGAAAGTATAAAATATAGGTATAACTACAATGACTCACGCATTGAAAAAGAAAACAGAAACGATATGACTCGTGTTTCAGTGTCTTCTATTTTTTCCAGGTTTAAACAACTTGCTCCGGACACGTATGTGTACATTTCAGACGGCTGATTACGGAAAAAAGCATTCCAGTTGGAATATGATCGCGTTGAAATTTCGCGAAAGCGGTGTTAAGATGATCCTTTCTCGTTTGTAATATATGTAATTCTAAGAAGTTTACACTTTAACAGATGCCGGTTGTGACATCGTAAATAATGATATTAGCAGATCTTGTACTGTTACGTGCAATCGTGTCGGGAGAGAAATTTGATCAGATTTTTGTATTTATAAAATTCTTCGAATTTAATTTTAAAGTATTTGACTATAAATGTAGAAGATGTAACATAATGCGTGGAAATTGCTGTGAACGTGGATTTACTATTGGAGAGCAATCAAGTAATTTCATGTAAACCTTAGTTGAATCGTTCTCGAAGTTATGGCATGTTTCTCGTTATATTAGTTAGACCGATTAACTAGGTTGTTATATCTCATTTCGTCCTGTTATTTAAAACTGATGTTTGATATCTTACGTATAGCTGTCATAAATGATAATAACCTTAAAGTTAATTAATTATAAGATATCTATAAGATATAAGATCATTACAGTCGTCTCGGACGTTTCTTGTTCAGATAATTTATAACGAAAGGCCACTGATGTGAAGGACTAGCTACAAGGTATAACTAAGGTCAATTGAGAAGTACATTTATCATTTTTTATTTTAGTTCTCAATTTTTATCGTTCGATTAACCAAACTGTTACTTTTTGTTCACATTCGGTACGTATTCCTAGAATATTTTTCCTAACACTGTTTCACCTGTCTTAAAAGATTAGGAATACGTTTTAAATTCAACTTCCACATACATTTAATTGAAAAAAGTAGTTTGTTATTCATTGAAATACATATCAAAATTATATAATAAGAATATATGGAGTAAAGTATACATTTACATGTATAAATATAATATATAAATAATAAATCTATATCTACCTATATATATCAATCTACCAAACTTCTAAAAAATTTTCCTAACATCAGCATCCAAATAAAAATTTCATCGCGATCTTTTGCACTAAAGAAAACTGCTAGCTTCGATCTTTCATAAATTGACCAACTTTCTCAAATAACTTGCCTAATCATGATTTTTTGCGATTCCATGACCGGCGGCACCTTAACGACGACCCGAACACTGGAGATGACCACCAATCTTTTTGCGAGGTCAGAACGTTACGGCCCATTCTACGCGGTGTGGTTACATTCCCCGCGCAATTAAAGCAATTAGTGTGGTCGAACGCAAGAAAGGGTTGAAAAATCCTAGTAGCTACACGACGCTCAACATTCTCGTTTCTTCCAGCCGTTCCAGAGCGACTGGCTGGTGCCCTTCGAGAAGCCTTCTCCCCTGCGATGGTTCAGCAAAAGCAAAGAGAGGAATAATACGTGGGTGTCCTTTTATTTTCAGTTGCCGAGCACGAGATTCTGAGGTGGTAGGTAGTACGTATCGTGTGCCTTGGGGAAGGACGAGCACAGGGGGTGAAACAAAAGGGTCCAGATGGTCCGGGGGGGGGCCCAGGCATCTTCCTGGTTGTAATTTAAAGCGAGAGAACCCACAGGGCACCGACGCGGCCTCCTCCGGGATGATTTCGACCTTCCTTGACTATGCACGCGTACAAACGTCTAGCTCGCCTTTCACCCTCGCCCTTCCTTTCTCGAAACGTCGTCTCTGTTGTGAACGTCCCTACACACGCCTCCCGATACTTTCAATATCCTGACTGTTCGCAGACCTGGGGAGACGGAACTCTCTGTTGTACCCAGTATATTTTCATTTGCATTCGCGCTGCGAAAGAAGTTACGAGCATTTCTCCTTTAACGGAGGTTCCGAGAAACCAGGGCGCTTGTATCCCCGCGAAAGCTCGAGAAATAAAAGCGGGGGAAACGCTTTGATGTCGTTTCTGCTTCTTCAAAGTTTTCCGGGTCAATTCTGACGAATGCGTCCGTACGTGCTGATTACTTTTCCGTTCCTAGAGTCTTAGTTATCGGCTTTCTCTGAGCAAAAGGTGTGCGACTGTTTCGAAATTTCAGTAAAACGGAGTATTTCTTAGAATTTTTTACAACCTAATGTTTTAGTAAAGAAAAGTCAGTTTTTGAGTATTATTAAGCGCTTGGATAAAACGTTCGAATATTCAAATGAAAAATTTGGAAGAAATGCTTGGTAAAATCTCAGCACATCCCCGCAATAACCAATTTTAATACAGCCATTAAATACTGCAAGAATTGTACATTTTGAACAATTTTTTCCTTTGAGAAAAATGTCGCTGACATTTAATTTTTAAGATAATCGCGAAAAACTTTTGCTACCACTACATTGAACCGTACCGCGGCTGCTGGCGGCTTACATCAATGAGCTTATATCGTCTCAGGTTACGTATATGTTCCCTGACAAAAGTTAAAACAGTCCCAGTCAATGGCAACAACTTTATATCTTTCCTCGCATTTGGATAATAAATATCGGTAGGGATGGAGCTAGATTTTTGGGTGAAGGTGTGGGAAAGGGGTATATACTATCGCTCTACCTACGCTTTTATTATATAATTGCCAAAATTCTTCTGGTATGAATCCGACGATTTTTTAATGTAATATGATATCGTATTATTATTATTATCGCCATTAATATTATGTTTTATTACTATTATTATGGTTGTTGTTATTGTTGTTGTTGTCATTTTTTCTACTGAAATTATAGCTTGTACTTCAATTTTACTGTTTCAATAACTATACCTATTTTATAGTTGTTACTAACACTCTACTCCTATATAACCCAGTTAATTTTAAATTAGCAAAAGTACCTAAAATTTAGAATTCTTCCACTTTCTATACAAACTCGAGGGATTCATACGAAAAGAATTTTGACAATTATAAAATGAAAGTTTAACTAAAAAAGCGACAGAATACACCGCCCCCTCCCATATTCAGCCAAAAAAATATCCCCACCTATACTGGTATTTATTATCCAAGTGGAACTCACACCTATATGTACGAGGAAAGGTATAAAACTACCGCCATCGAGTCAAAACTTTTGTAACGCAGCGTGCCATGTGAAATTCGAGTAGGCGACCACGCGGCTGTTTGTGTTTGTCTCACGGATGCACTCACGTTAAAGAATTCAATGAAGTGGTAGCAAAAGTTTTTCGTGATTATCTTAAAAATTAAATGTCAGCGACATTTTTCTCAAAGGAAAAAATTGTTCAAAATGTACAATTCTTGCAGTATTTAATGGTTGTATTAAAATTGGTTACTTCGCAGATGTACTGAGATTTTACCAAATGCTTTTTAGAAAGTGTAAGTATGTTTGTGAAGCTTCTTTAGAAGCTCGCGTTGTAGGTGAATGATCATGATAAAACTTTCCATCGAACACACGATCCACGGAAGAGAAACCTTTTCAAGTCTCTTTACAGAGCGGAACGAAATTGTAACACCGGCCAGATATAAGAATAGATCGAACACCTTACGGGCTTTCGTGGACCAAGGGAGACTATTTTACGAACCTAGAAATTCAAGACTAATTATAGGGTCCACTTTTCATGAATACATCGGCATAGAAAACCTCTATCTGAATCACAATTCGCTATGAATTGTCTTGACCACAACTTTAGAATTACTTTGAATTAACACGTAAAAAATAAACAAATAAAACATGTCAGAAAATATTAATCAACATTCACTAAGCAAATACAGACAACAAATGTCACCTGGATAACACAATACGTAAAAGCTAATATGTTGTTCGATGTCGATCCGCAGCAAACATGTTGAAAAAGCATAATTGAAAGAAAAAGAATCAAGGAATATGGAAATGTTGTATTGATATTTCTGAAGACGTGAATGAAGAATCAATTTTATCTTCGTTAAACGGTGAGGATTGGCAATGTCACGGTGTCAATGATACTGTGACACCGTTGCTGATGAGAGACGCAGAAATAAAAAATGGCGTCGAATGGTCACGGACAACAAAGGCTCTCGGAAGAACCTCGCATAGGTGGATTATCCATCCTCTTCTCCCCGGGATAATGATCTGTACCGGTATGGTGGGATCTCCTGAATATATATTAATGCTCGTCCTTTTTTCGCTCGTGTAGATAATGGTGGGCTTCGTCGAGTCCTGGGAGGGCGAGAAACAAGGAAGAAAGGGAGAAGAGGGTGGGGGAAAAAGATGCGAGAGAGGCGGAAAAAGAGCAGGAGAGAAAAACAAAAGTTGCATTCGTTGGAACACGGGAGCTCTCTCGGCCTAAACGCCGCGCGCCGGCCTCGGCAATAGTCACGGAAAAAATTTTTAATTGCTTTGTGGCGAGAGAAATTACAGACGGTGAGCCGACGGGTCGCGACGGGTGCAACAACCCCCTTTCCGACTGTTATCTAGAATACCAACGACGCATAGAAGGGCCACTTTTATCGATACGTGTGTTTACCGGCACACAGGATATCCACCTGTTAGGCAAACCGCGAGATAATCCGCTTTCGTGCGCTCCACGCGCATTCTTCTTGTCTGGTTTACTCTGGCGCGTAGATTCGTGCCGATATCGAGATACCGTGAACACTGGACACGCATTAAAACCTCTGTTCGTAATTTCAACTGATGCTTCCGAGCTTTGCGGAGTTAATAATCACGTGTGCGTAACAAATTGGCCAAACATTGAATTGATCTGGATGACTTGTAATTACTTATTACTAATTGCTGACAATTTTCACGTAACATTGATAATAGCATCACACGAAGGATTCGTTGGTATCGCTGTATGCAAATTCTCGAGTAGTGTAATTCTTATCTTAAGCGTTTTCAGATATTTTAAATGTTAAGAAAGACATTTAGATGGTCTATCGTGATTCACAGATTACAGTTGTAGAATCATATTAGAAGCTTGCCTACAGGACTGTTATTGCCGACGTAAGGAGCAAAGAGTTTCGTTTCTGCTATTAAGATTGCAGAGTTCAATAAACACCTAATAAAATCAAGAGATTTACATCCTTTCGGTGTGGGACATTTTTCTCATTTTGAAACGCCCGTCATAAATTAACCGCGTTTCCGTTCGCCAGCAAATAAAAGGCATCGCTATTCTTAATAGGGTAATAATGAGACTTGGCATAGACGTATAGACGGTACCGCGTTGAATACGATACATTGCAATATGTTTTTGAGAAGCTGTTTAATCGCCGCGATCATCGCAACGGACTAATAGAACGTCAAAGAGATTACTGGCCGGCGTAAAATGCTTTGAAGCATTTGTTACAGGCTCTCGCGTGTAACACGCTGTAAAAGATACCGCCTAATTATACGACGGTGCACCATGTTCATCGGCCATTTCGTTTGCATACTCCACGTGCCCTTTGGTATTGCAATAAATTTTCAGTAGCCGCGTATAGAATCGTGCAAACGACTGGATCCCCAAGAACGCTATGGGTCCGGATTTCATGGCGAATGTGAACTTGCGTTTATCGGAATCCAATTTTAATAAGACTGTTTTATACGCGCTGGCGGACGCAGTGTGTACGATAGTTAATTAACTTCAGGCATTCGTGGGGCACGGTTCGGTATCCTTTAAAAAGTTATGCTTATTGCGTAGCCGTATAAAGTTCAAGCACGAAACAAAATGTAAAAGAAGACATTATTGAAAGCGTGTATATATTCGAAACGAATAAAACTTCCCTGTAACGAAGTTCTTACTTTGTTTCGGCGCGTTTTGTTTAACAAATTAATAACAGCGCGAAACCGTTTACGAGCATTGTAAAAATGAAGAGTGAAAATAATGAGACTTTCTCTTCTCCTGTGATCCTTGTTTTCGATAATTAACATAGCAGCTGACAAGAAGATGAGTTAACCGTCCGCCATGTGACTCCATAAAAAGGTATTATTAACTCGCATGGTTTGCCATGCGCTTTCTTTTCTAAATGCGGTGCCAGACAAACGTGCACATTAAAGACAACGATGATACAAGGCAGTTCAAGTTCCCGCCTTGTAAAAATATTTAGCTTTTATTTCGTCTGCACCCCTGCGTTCGGTTCAGTTACACAGATGTTGTAAACGTACAACTGTTTTGTAATTCTCCACCTTTACGGTTTTGTACGAAACAAGCCTTGCATCAACAGTCTTAGCTTTGTTCACGTATTAAAGATTATTTATATTCTTCTATGGTATCTTTTGGTGTAATTTAAAAAAATAAGTTACAGTAATTTGTAACGACATGTCAGAATACTTTTGTAATTTTTAAAATCTGATTTATCCTAAAGTAAATTAAATGAAAGATCGTAAAAAGGTTTGACTAAATTCGAAAGTGTTGATATGACTCACTCTTTTACTATTTGTGTCAAAAACTTTATAGCATGTGAACGACCAAATAATCCGCTGTGCCTCAAGAACAAAGAAGATAACTTTCAATATACCATCAATTTTCTGTATACAAACGGTGATTCAATGGCAGGATGTTCTTATATAGTAAGGATGCTTCCTCATTTCCTTTTCCTGTGGAAGGAACGCCCTACATTAGTGTTCGAAATTGTATAAATAATAAATCTCGGCCCCGCCGTTCAGTCTCGTAAACGTCTTGACCTTGGCTCTTTTTCAGATGCTAGACAGCATTTAATCTGGAAGTAACGCAGCGCTGGCCTACTCTGTTATTAGGGGAACGGAGAAGTATCGCTTTATTTTGCTACCGGTTTCATCCGACGCAATTTCGAAGCTACCAACACAACACAGGCTTATAGTGTGAATGCAAACTAGCCTCCTTCTGGATCCAATGGATATTCGTAAATTGCATATTCTACGGATACTTGCTCTTTATTTCAAACAATTTCCTTGATAACTTATTTATACAGGAAGATAGAATAGAATGATGCGAATATAACTAATTTAAAGTTTCAACAAGCAGAACGGAAACGAAGTATCAGAAAATTATAATGGATGTTATTACTGCTATAACGGATTTCATTACGTACACAGTATCAACACTCAATAAGTACATATAATTGCATTATATATATGCACAAATACCTTTGTCTTTCTTAAAATGCAAATTTAATATGCTTATGTTTTTCTTTAATTTGTTTCTATTATTAAAAACAATAAAATTAAGAGAATTGTTGTATAAATTATGCACTAAACTAATTAATCTGGAATCATGAACATATTTTCTAGAAGTTTCTTCATTTATAAAGATGTTGTATCATGTATAATTTTAGAATCAATTACAAAAAAAAATTCAATTCGAAGATAAGCAAATATACTTTAATTGCGTAGTTACGTAGCTAAAGGGCAAAGTTCTAGGTCGCCCGACTTAACTATTTATCTTTCCTCGCGAACATAGCTGACAAACTTATCATTGCTTCTACTATCAAAGATTAAATTCCATCTAAAGTGACAAATATTTGTATAAGAGATCGTCTTTGTGGTCGCGTGTTTGTTAGCAAACCTCTACCTTATTTGACGAAAGTTGCTTTAAAATAACTGAACTTGTAATTTTTACAAGTGACCAAAATTCAATTTCGAATAATTATATCACAAACTGTCAGACATACGTGTACCATTGCAAAATTAAAATATGAAGCTCAGAAAAAATAGAAAACATTTTTCAAAACAATTTCTTTGCGCACAAATACCGTGTATTTTTTAATCAATCATAAGTTTATGTCCGGTTGAAAATTATTCTGCACCAGTTTAACGTGTAAAATTTACTCAAAAAAGATACTTTCTATTTCACTATTAACGTGAATGAACGCAAGGTGTTTAACCAATGAATTGTGTTCGACGAGTATACACATCATCTATAAATTAAAATGATACTAATTCTTTCAACTATCAATTATTTATTTTTTCAAACATGTAATTTTTCTTCATTTTGGTTTAATTGTTCGTTAGAATATATTATAGGTACATCCGTCGTGCGTTTGGCTAATATACACTTCATAGTTTGATTTTATTTCGCGCATAACGTGAGATTTTTCAAACTAAATTCCACGGGAAACAGGTGAAGAAAAAAAAATTAAATTATCGAAAAAGAAAACAAAATTACCTTTCACGTTTCGAACGATGTGCGTTCAAGTCCGGTTTCAAAGAATGGGGCCGGTCGGTTACGTAACATTGGGCAAGGGTGCATTGTGCGTTATCATTGGTCCGATCCCGAAGGGGGCTCTTTAATTCCAGCACGAAAACAGAAACGTTCGTACGGCCTCGACCCGAGCAAAAGTTCGTCGAGGTTGCCAAGCCTGAGGCCGGTCTATGTTCTCTCTGGAACTCGGAGTCAGGACTCGAGAAAGGTCGAAGCTTGCCGGAGGTAGTCGAGCGGCGTCGAGCGGTCGCGTCGAGAGCCGAACAAGAGAGTCTGCGGAACGGAGCGCGCAGCAATCGAACAGCATCGTCAGTCTCTCACGGTGAGCCGGTTCAGTTGGTTTCCTTCGCTCGTCCCCGACTGTTCGCGACGATTTGCTCCGTTAATAGGTGGCTACGTAAACTTCTCTCTCGTGTTCCGTAACGAAATCACAGTGCTCCTCGGCTCCTTTAAATTCCCATCCCGTGTTTGACCGCGCAACGCCGACGAACAATCAGTGCGCACGGATTTTTGTTGGTGGACACCAAGAACTTCCTCGAGAGGACAGGGCTGCTCTGTTTGTGGATTTCTACCCCCCGTCCACCAGTGGATTACTCGACGTCCCGCAAGGGGAATTTTTCTCAAAGGTAGGAACCGTCTCGAACTCTCCGATCGACCCATCGAATCGCGCACTTCGCTCGACCGTTGCTCTGTCTCCCGGCAATTTAAAACGTCCAGCCAGGAAGCTTATTGCTTTATTATAATTCACGAACGTTTGAAGTTCTCACAAGAGATTAACAAGCGAGTCGATGAAATGTCAAAAGCGAAACGATGTCGTACTTTGAATTACACGCGCTTCAAACACTCCGCGGCCGGCCGTCGCTCGGGAACACGCACGTCTAATCGAGGTTAGGATCGTTTTTGAAACAGTACAATTACAACACGAACGGACTTGACCCGGCTAACAGAATCCAGCTTCGGATTCGTTGCAACGGAGATCCTTGATGCGGCCGTTTAATCGATGGGAGATTACGGTAAGATTGAGTTGGAATTGCGTGCCAGTTTCTGCGTTGTGCGTAGGATACTCGACCCGTTTCAATTGTTGTCAATATTTCCAATCAAATTCACGAGTCGGGAATACGATGCCCAAGTGATTCTTGCAGTTCAGTCCGTAAGACGTCTTTTGGCACCTCATGTCTATATACATTAAATTCTTTTGGAACACTGATTGTTAGTATAGGAAAATTTTTTAAATAATGTGTTTACGTGGTTGTCCAATGTGTTTCTTGGGAAATGGTGTAGTCTGATCGAGGAAAATGGAATACGACGATTTAGGAACAGCCGGAGTAGATTAACGCTGTTAAAGGATGCCGGAAATAGATGGTATATTTATCGATCGGCCACGTTCGGGGCACACGGATGAAATGAGCGCGCACTGACTGGCGATTACGGTCTGTGATCTATAATGAATGGTCGTTTAAATTGTAATGCGAGACATTTCTGCGTCCCAACGCATAAATAGTTACTCTGCCTAAGCCGGTCGGCCCTTTGTGAACATCCAGCAAAACGGTTCGAAATTTTCTGTTAAACTAAGTGTTGACACTTAAACGACGACTTCCTTCAGCCACGAAATTACGCGAAACGTTATTTCGTCCGCCGGGCCAAATCTCGGTTCCCCTTAGCTTTGGACACTTTTCAACGGACAATTGTTTATATTTTGATACACTTTCCCTCCATTATTTATCTGGACAGATATGCGTTTTGTTTTGCTGCAAGGAGTCGGTTAAATTGATTCCGATATTTTAAGAAAGAAAATTGATAATGCTGAGCCGCACCGGAGGTGGTACTTTATTAACAACGGTTGGCTCCACTTTCGATTGTGTCATTTCATCCTATACGTCCGCTGGTGTTGCTTTTGTAATAAATTGTCTGCCTTTCCACTTTGCATACTAACGTTAGGCGAGATAGTATCAATGTTTGCTTTTAACTATTTTATTATTGAGTATGTTAGCTTGTGTTGATATTGAGGATTTAAAGGGCTGAATTGAGGACACAGATCTTTATAAATTGTATTTTTAACCTTTAAATAAGCATAAGTTGTTTTGAAAAATCCGACTTGATAAATGTGAGTTAATTCATAATTTTTAGGGTAGTTATTTGTTTAGTTTGTAAATTAATAAATGAAAATATAATTCAAGATTATTTATTGTGGTAAAAAATATGTTAATATTAAAAATGTAAACTGATTTAATCAATAGTAGCAAAAAATTAAAAGCTGATGACACTGTTTTCACAAAATGGTATTATTTTACCAATTCTCAAATTATATACGAAAATGTTTGGTATTTTAATGAATGCCAAGGACTCTGTTATTTGGACTTTCAAAATTTATTTAAGAGGCATTTTAAATATGCATTTGTTAATATGCAATTTTTATGGTTATATGATTTATAAGGTTCCAGTATGGAGAATAAGATGGATCGATATTTTAAAGCTGCTATGGGTGTATTTATGTTCACCTTTAATATGCAAAGCATAAATTCCTTCGAAAAACTAGTTTGCTTCAAAACTAGTTAATATTGAAGATTTATCGACTCGATAAATGTTCATTTTAATAATTTATTCCTCCGATACACTGGTTTCTGCGAAACAGTAAGTTAAAATATGAATCTGCATGGGGTTAAAACCAGTCAATCCGTTAATTGCTTTTGTAATTCTCTTTGGATGATAATTCATTGGCCAGGGAAGGCTTAACGTATATTATCTATAGCCTTAATCGCTCTGTTTATAAACTAAGTTCCGAATATAAGATGCTTCGATACATTGTCGGTGTGTATTTTCAAAGTACAGCTCAGTGGCACCTTGGCATTTAAATACGATTTGCCTGGCGGGTAGACAACACTTACTTGTTTGGCCGAGTGTGTCACGTAGCCACTTGTTGGGTGCAAGTGTCACGTGGTAAACAGTATTTAAATTCTCGCGTAAATGTGAATGTCCCACACGAGGAGATGAGCGTCTAATAAGACCCGTTGCAAGCGAGCAAGTTTTGTCGCGCGTTTCAGCAATGTAGTTCATCTGGACGAGTTTTTATCGCTTGTTGTCGTCGGACGCGCAGTAAATAAAACACGCCTAGCGATCTAAGTGCAGTATAACGTCCGAAAATGGAAATCGAAAAAACGAAAACGAGCTATTGCGTATTTAGTAGACGGGTTTACGACTAACCCTTTGCATTCGAAGCCATTTTACCCTAATACGTCCGACAACCGTACGTTATCTGCAAGTAAAAGAGATTAAAGTTTAAAATAAAGTGTTTAAAGTTTCAGTAATTTATTAGATGCAGACCATTTCATTAACATAAAAAGTTGAGGCGCCTGTAAAACATCTTTCGGGATCCATAGTAATTGGAGTAGTGCTTCAGGGTTCGTTTTAAATAATTCAGTATACTAGTGGGATGCTGGCGCGACAAAATTCGCTCGCCTGCTCCAAGACTAAAACTAGTAACTGGCCAGAAACTTTCCAACTCGACGAATGATTCAGAAGATGTTTCGTAGGGCACCCCACGTAGTCACCCTCTGACTAATCCGCAAACAAAACGCGAGAAGTATCTCTGAGGCTGCTATCAATTGTGCTTTCCGCTTATTTGGATTGAACGATGAAAAGTAGTAAATATAAGAGAAGATTGTCAACATTATTAACGAATTTCGTACAAATATGTGAGTCTGTTAAAAGATATTATTTGTATGTAAATTATTCGCTAATATAAATTTGAATGTAGATATCTAGATATTGAAATTTACATTCAAATTTGAATATTTTGTAATTCATATATGTTTTCGGTAATTGTAAATATTTAAAAAATAGAAACAATGATTAAATGCTACTTGGTTACAGTACCATTTGAGCAGGAAGGTTGAAAAGTGACACTGTTACATTTTAATAGTTCTGTAGAATCCAGTGACAATCTTGCAATCAGATTGCGGTTTCCAAGGAAACGTTGCCTATCATTACAGTTTAATTCGATGGAACGTTTCCATAATCTCGTGACTTGCGGACGAATCATGAATATTTTTTAAGTAGATGTACCGTTTAATGCTGCGGTAAATTATACGTTTTTTTAAGGAAAAAGTTGTATGATTATTAAGCATAGTTCAGAAGAATGACCACAATAAAACAGTGAAATAAGAAATTCCAAAGCACCAAATATAATTTTAATAATTTTTTTTTATATTTCAATGAAGTTCTCATTCATATGATTTCTTCTCTCTGGAAGTAAAATAATTTCTGAAACTTTTATACATTGCAATGTAAGATGAAGATATTACTTCTTACATTACTTGCACGTTTGGTATTTGTGGTTAAACTATTTGGATTATTTGTGCACTTGTTGGTAATTAATATTCTTGTTTTATTTTACGTGTCATGTATCACTATATAAAAACTGTTTTAGTAAGGAGCGACTTAAAACGAAACTTTTAATCAATCATCAGTAAGACGTGCAGTAATGCAAAGCGTTGACATACACGATAGGTGATACGTGCTTATTGATTAATTCCTTCCGCGGCGTTCGAACTTAGAACTCTATAACTAAGATTAAAGCGTTATGAAATACTGGTACTCTTGCATATAACATTTCTTAGATCAGTATTCAAGATAAATATTCAAAAATGTTAAAACATGGATAAATGCATGAAAGCTCAAATATTTGTAAGAATTGAAACAAACATTCATACATTTCAAATTTCAAAAGTTCAAACATTCCAAAAACAGTCATATAAAGCGTAAAAACCATTTCAAACTTCCCCAAACCGAAATAGCCCGCGTCACCCATGCCTCGAGTCAACGGTAGTCGATAGAGCGGTGAATGTCGTGCTCCAGAACCTTCATTTTTATATCCAACGGGAAAGAGGAGTAGAGGGAGTCGCGAACGCAGAAGGGGAGAGGGTTAAAACACAAGAAGGGGTTTATGAAACAGAACGCGGATCGGTGTACCGTTGTCATTCGGGGACGCGTGTTTGTTTGGTGCCCGGTATAAACCGGTCGCCCCGGCGTGGCGCGTTTACGATCGTGTAGGTGAGACGGAGGCATGCTTGCATACTCGCGGGGGAACGCGTCGTGCGTGCGTGTACGATCCTCTCGCGCGAGTACGTCGAGCGTGAGGCGTAGTGGCGATGGGGAGAGCCTTGCGCGCCGGCGTAGACGGGATGGGAGAGAAAGAAGGAGAGAGACGAGCACGAGCGACGTCTCGAGTGCCGTTACAACGTCCGAGGGAACTCTCGATAAACCTGAAACGTGCATCTCCGCCGTGGAGAGCATTAGGGTGAATCGAGAATGGATGGAAAACAGGATTCTCCGCGACGCAGGACTCTGGAGCACTGGCAGAGTCGCTTTGTGCTCTTCGGGGTATGTACTGTTCCCCGACCCGTTCTTTGTTGGACGTGTTAAGTACCCCGAGATTATTCCCCGGATTCCGAGGCTACGTCATTAATTGAGTCTGTTTGGATTTCTGCCCGAGAGAGCCCGGCGCGGAGAGGTTCGACGTTGTTTGGGGTGGTTCCAGTATCTGATCCCTTGGGGCATTTAAATCTCCTCGCGGAGGAAGTAATGTGGTTTTATTATATCGTAGATGCGGCTGCGAGCACGGAGAGATAAACATCGTTTGCTTCTTCGGACGAAAGTTCTTGAGCAGGGCGATAAAAAAGGGTTGGGGTTTAAAAGACAGGCTTCATGTTTGGAGTACGTCATAATAAATATTTTTGGGCCTCTTTAGTGCTTTTTGTTTGGTACGCTGTGCGACTATTAGAGTTTTTGTGTTTTGAATGCCTTCTTTGTTCGGAATTCGTTTTTATTTTTGTGGTTTAAGGACTTGGGGTGAGTTTCATTAGTTTTGCGAAGGATAAGAGGGATGAAGATATGAGAACTCTACGATATGAGTTACTTTTTAGATTTACATTTATTTTAATGTATTGTGTTATCGCATACAATGTGGAGTTTTCATTTTCCGAAGAGTTTCTTTATTCTGAATTTCGTACTTCAAGGGGTTAGAGTAAGTTCTGTGAACCTCGTCAGTATCTGTAAATATATTTTTAAATCATTTATCGCTGCGTGTAAGGTTTGCATTGTATTGAAGAATGTTTATTCGTCATGTCACGCACGAATGAATATCGTTACTGTAAGGAACGTGATTCTACGTGATAAACACGGATTTATTACACACGTTTATTTCTCCGAACGTTCTCGGTGCTCATTTTCCACGAGCAAATAGATATCGAAGGAAAAATAATTAGAAAACGTGATGAATTCGATTCGTCATAGAATTATTCTTTCATTCTCCAGTCGATCTCTCAATTTCTCGAAGAATTTGTAAGAAAGACATTCTTTGAGCGATATCCAACGTTTAATGCTTGAACGCAAATGCGTTTAACTGCAATGACAATTCTCGCTCATTTGCTGCTTGAACGATTGGGCAAACGAAGAAACGTTAGCAAAGTTTTCTTTCCTATTTTTCTATCGCTGATCCCTTCGATTGTATCCAACTCAGGATGAGGAAAAATGATTGTGATCGAAAGCGTGAATCCGTTGTGTTGCACAAAGAAAAATTATATCGTGGAACAGGCTTAAATGGAACGGTTTGGATTTACAAGTAACAATCTCGTTAAAAGTCGAAATAAATTTTCTTTCAGTTGCGTTTAGATTTATTTGAAATTACTCTGGTATTGTTTTATACTTTCCTGGAATCCATGTTGCACAACGTTCGTCCAACTCAGATGCTATTACGAAACGGACTCGATACCAAAACAGATCTTCGCTCCCAACTTTGTGTAGCGCTCGTAACGGCGATAATCGTGAACGTCGTCAGTTGTTATAGATCAACTGATCCCGGTTAGCCAATCCTCGGGTGCTTATCGATCCGAGCGGACAACTTATCGTCGGAGGCCGCAAAGTTGCCGTGAAAAAAAAATCGTCGATCATGCCGTGTTTTCTCTCATGGGGTACCAATGGGTCGCATCCCGCGATTTATCGATCACGTGGTGAAAGTGACGCCGTTTGATACAAATTTAGAAAGCCAACCGTGTCATCCTACATTTTGCTCTGAATGCGACGCGTGTTTTCGCGTTGCGCGGTTTATAGGTCATGTTTCGTTTGGAAATCACGGATCGGTGTTTAATTAACCCGGCAGATCGTTATCGATCTTGTTCCGCGTGTCTCTTGTCACTCTGGAAGCACCCTAATTAGCTGAATTAGATTCATCGCTGATCCAATCGATAACGGGATCTGTGTTGACAAAGTTTCAAGAGGTAGTCTTAATAAGGAATTTAACGATTCAACAGGTTCATTTTAATATTGTATACTGAATTTATATTTATATTTTTATCTTGATTTATTGTTAAAATATTACGATATGATGTTACATTAATTATACAATATTTATGAATTTAAGAATGCATAAATTGACTTGCGTTCTTAAATTAATTTTACTTCAGTTTTAGCACCTGTATTATCGGTATTGGTACTAAATTCGATGTTCACTTCACTATTGATCTTTATTAGCTTACTACATACAAAGTTTACATGCCATTATTTTATATTTACTCAGAGTAGGTACATATTACGTTATAGTGAACATTGTACAGGTTTCTGACGCAACTGGTAGTGGGTGCTAAAAGTGTGTATAGTGTGGACAATTAATACAAGATGCTTCAATTAATTTCAATGTATTCAATTTTTATCTTTTGTTACTAGTAAGAATTTTAAAGGAGAAAATTATTGTAATCATTGTTCTAACTCAAATTATAGCACTGAAAATAAAAAAAGTGTAGGTATAAGTAAATTTTTTACAAAATAATTGGCACATACTAAATGATCAATTTGATTTTTGAATTTATTGTTATTTTACTTTCTATTACTTGATTCCAGTTGCTGTAGTTATAACGCAGGCTTGATTGCACCTCATCGCACAATTGATCGTACTTCCAAGACTTCCACTTCATCATTTGAATCATCAATTGCACATTGCAACAGTAATGCGCAATGCACATTTTCATTTCCCGGGAACAATCGAACCGAGAAAGCGAGTTCCGTAGCCAGTTATTACACGCGATTAAGAAGTCGGTCGCTTTTACCAACGCTGCATTATACTTTCTTCGACACAAGCCCTATAAGTACCATGACCATATACCTCATTTCAAACAGCTTTTCTTAACCTATTTGTTTTTATAGGATTTAATTTAAACCTATATTAAAATGAACAGTGTTAAGAGCTGCAAGGCTAAAAACAAAGTCGAAACATGGTAAAACTTGCAGAAATTGCTTATCAGACGCAATATTTAAATTATTTAAATGTTTCAGTAAGGAATACATTTTTTCCAAAAATATATACAAAGTTACAGAATTTTTATAAGATTCGAAGAATATTTCCAATTATGAATCATTCTTAGTGAAAGGATGTAACTTAAACTTGAAATCCTAAAAACTTACATTTCCTCTTACTTACAATTCTTTCAACGATGAATTATTTATTTTCTCAGATAAACATGTAATTTTTCTTTGTACACACTTCATATTTTGATTTTATTGCGCGCAAAACGAGAGGTTTTTAAACTAAATTTCACAACTAACGGGTTTATTGATGTATAGTAAAAGTTACAATTACATACGTATTTCAATATCAATATAATCTACATTCAAAAAATAAATCTCAGTATGATAGAAACTTGGATTTGTTCAATCGAAGGTACCTTTTGCCAGTGCTAATGTTTAGCTTCTGGTAAGTAGACCAGAAGAGGTCGACGCACGACGGTGACCGTAGCGCAGCGCGCACTACCATGTGCTTCGAGAGACGTTCGTTAATGCGTAAAAAGCTCGAGTAGTCGTAACAAATTAGCCGGACAACAATGGAGAGAGCCACGTATCCCTCAGCCGGTCCGCTGCGGTCACGGAACAACGAATCGGCTCGGTGCAGCAACTATCCGTCATTCGAACCGCTTCGGCGTGATGCAGCAGAATTTCTTCGTGATTCATCTTCTTGGCTGCGTATATCCTTTTAACTAATCAGATTTTCATAAGATTCATCGCGGCGTACGCGCGCCGCGCCGGCTGATTCCGTTTCGAGACAATCCTTGCGTTCGAGGACGTAGTTTCATTATTCCCCGTGTTGCCGCAACAATGCAACCGGTAAGAGAAGTATTTATCGCCGGAATCAAGGTTGCGGATGCAAGCCTGTGTGAAGTACGCTTAATTGTCGGTTTTTAGGGTCGAGCCATTCACGTTGTGGCATTGGGAAAAACGCATGACGTATGCGCTAGGTTTTATACTATTTGATTCTTATTTTTGTTGCGTAACTCGATATAAGTTCAGGTACTTCGAAGTATTTTACCTCAAGCCTGATGGAATTTAACTTTAAAACTACCAGATGGGTTAAAATGACTCATTCATAATGTCTTCTTTTTGTAATTATTAGAAAGATAACAAATGTTTCCCTAAGAAATTATTACAGCAATTTATTCAATACCAACCAAACTGAAATGAAAATCAATTAAAGTCTCAACAGATGCACTCTTGGAGTTTCTATTATTGCTATATAGAAATTTCAAAAGCTTAGTTTAACTGTTCGGTAGTTTTAGTGTTAAACTGGATGCATTTGTGATGCCGGAGGGTATTTAAATGAAATCGCTATTTTTGTGGAAGGTTTTCTAACAAATTATAACTTCTTAGGAATATATTTCTTTAATCTATTATGGGGGGGGGGGAGGGTGAAACTTTACAGTTATGAAATATACGGAAGAAAATTGAAATGGAAAACCTCTTATGAAGAAAGTTGGTAATTAATTTAGCGTTGAGGAGTTAATGAAGAAAAATATTTATCTGGAAAAATTCAGGTGGAGGAATTTTTTCATTTGAAAAATTACTTTCGCTTCTGTTGAAAAAATAGGAAGAAAAGTATTTTCGAGAATTATTTTATTATTAGAATTAATAAAAAAATGTTTTTCTTTACATATAATATCAGACAGTGTGTATGAAACGTTGAATTAACACAGTTACAGTGAATTAAGCTTTCAGTTTTTTTTATTAGTAATTCTGTTTTCCATATACATTCAAAATTAGACGTATGTTAGTTCCCTCTTATAGTTCAAATATTCGCTCTACAATCCCTTGATTGGCAACAATGCATAGAAACTTTAGTTCTAAAATTACGCTGTTCATAGTTATGTACTAGCAGAATTCATCTGTTCATCAGAAGTCTCGAAGTTTGTGAGTTCGACAGTGGTCTGCTATTGTACTGACAGACAGATATTCAGGGTTGAATGTACAGAGGAAGTTTGTCGCGTGACAGAAACTTGTCTATTGTTTGCCGCGCAGGCGCCACCACGGGTTTGCATTGAAGTCTGCAGTGTATTTAGCAGAAGCCGAGTTCCCGTGAAAAGCCTACGCTCGAAACAGAGAGACTGTCTGTTACGTCTATTACACGTCTACTATCTGCAAGGTGTCTGAAAACATCGTTGTCTGCCTCTCTATTCAGATTGCACAATAATGGAATCCTAGAATGCGGAACGTTAGAGCTTTTTGCTACTTCGAATGACGTAGCACATGTATTACTTTCACCGAACAAAATATACGTTCTTTTGAAAACGTTAACACTTTTTCACTGCTTCTTATTTCGCTGTGATCTAATAGTCTCTGATATTTTAATAAATAATCTTCGACATTCTAATAAAGGGACTTCAATATATTTTTTTTAATAATGCTAATAAGTAGAATCATACACTAATGATCCATCGTGAATTAATTATCTACCTTGAATGACATAAAATGACAATTCTTTTTTTGAGATTATCATCAATGAAAAATTCCTAAGCTGCTTTTCTATATGACACAGATATCGAGGAACGCATTAATAGGCTTCCAGTATGCAAAGTATTAAGGCGATCCAAAAAAAGGGACGTTCATTTCCTGTAAACATACTTTCATTCAGTCGCATCGTCGCGTTCGGGTAAGAGAAGTGGAAACGGTTAGAAAGCTTCAATTGAAATGCGACAATCGTTCTTGATAAAATATATGTGTTTTAATGAAATGCATCAACACGAAGACCTATTTTGCTCGTTTAGAAACCGGTTCGCCCCCGGCCGCAAAAAGTAATGAGATGCATCGCTTAAGTGCGCCTACTTTTGACGGATTCCAGGTATACCTTGATCACTGTCGCTACGAAAACGAAGGTAAAAACATAATCGCGATGGCGCTGTAGGATTTCAAGTGCCCGGTGAGTTAAGGAGGACGATGTACCCTTTGAAAGGCTTCAGAAACGGTGACTTTCGAACGATCGATTAAATTATATGGTAGTCCTTGCTCGATCTACTGTGACTTTCGCTGGCGCATCTCGAGTGGAATCGCGAGATCCGCTGGATGCACCTGACCGCGTCCAGTCGCTCGAAGTGGGGAATCAATGGCAGATCTGGCAGCACCGTTTTGTCCATTCATTAAAGTCTTGTAACTTCTCTAACCTAGTCAATCTTCGCATTACGCGAGTGGACAGGTCGTTTATCAAAATTGTCCTATTTACATGTGATTACGGGATTCAATGATAAACTCTAAATTCCTAACAGTATTCTGGAACTGCAATGTCGAACTGTAGCACTTCAACTTCAAATCTTTTTATATTTGATTGCATACTTGGCAGCGTTCCTGAAATGAACTACTTAAGAATTTTCTCGAGCATATTCAATAATTTTAAAGCATTTAAATTAAATGAAATTTTTCACGAATTTATAGAATTGAATTTTTATCTAATGCATACAGTATTGTGTTTGACTTTCATTATTTCATAATGACACCGGCTGTGCATTTGCATAGTGTGCACATCGCACACAATACTTCCAGCACATCTGTTCCTCGTCCTGCCTGTCCTTAATCTGATGGTTTGTCAACGGTGCTTAATCCGGCTTATTCTGAGGATAAAGTGACACAGATGGACTATATTTATTGTGTTCAATCATATAAATTATAAGTTTCATTCTTCGTGACAAAAAGTCATTCTCTGTGTCAATAATACTTGCTAAAAAAAACATTCTTTCGGATATCACATAGTTGAATTATCTCAGATAAATATTGGCATTTGTGTCAGCGTCTTCTTTGCAGTACTATAGCTCTACCAAGGCCTTTCTTCTCATGTCGTGTACACAGTTTTTTTTCTTCCGCCCTTTCACTTCCACGAGGCTGTGTCGCTTTTCCTTCCCGTTTCCTTTCTTTTCAGTGTTGATTCAAAACTTCCATTTACCCACAGTTTTTAGTTACCACGTCTAAATCTCACGTTAAATCGTTTAAGTAATAAAGACATCCCTGTGACTTTTTAACGCTTTTACGAGACCAATCAATTTAACTGATTTCTAATTCCATCCGTGTAGTTAGAGAGGTAACGAATATTATTTTTTTAACAATTTATATTGACTTTAATTAGTGTAATAATATCCATACATATTACAATTTGTTTTTCCCCCTTTATATACCTTATTTCAAATGGTACATAGTAACGGTACAATACAGTATACAATCAATATCCATAAATCTAATGTTATGTGTTTACTAAATTACATATTACATTCTAATAGTTTTGGGTTTATATGCAATTTATAGTAAATTCAGGAAGATGCTAAATATCTAAAAGTTTTAGGTAATAATTTAGATACCATTGAGAATAGTTTAGGATTGAAAGGTTAAGAGAAACTATTTACATTAGTTTTACGATCCCATTTGATCAGGATGCATTTTTCATAGCCTCTTAAAGATCCTCTTCTCAGCGACCCTCGGCTTACCATTTTTTTGCCGTGGAAACTCGGTGCAATGTAAAAAAAAGAACTTCTCACGCTTTGAGTGCACCTCTCGCGGAGGATTTCCTTTTCGTAAGTAGTCGAGTGCATACCGTGAGAAGTAAGGTCCGAATATAATAAAACACTGACAAAATCTACTATCGCCTTACTTTACAGAGAAATGGTAATGAGAGAAATTACGGGGACGATATGATTTTTTAGAACTTTTACTTCTATCTATCGTGTTTACTATTAATACGATGCACAAAGTTTTTAACAGTGATACAGTACTAAAAAAATTAACAGAATAATGTATATTTACAAACTGAAATTTTGATATTAGTCTTTAGTATATAATTGTGTTTACTAAAACTACACTATTTATAATTATCAATTAATTGTATATTAATATTTTACTACCTAATATAATATCTAACGTCCTTATTATATTAAAATATAGGAATTGTTAGTTATATAATCAAGCAAAGAAATGATCAACAAGAACGTAATGGATTGCAGGGACGATTTCCACGCAGACTTGCAAGAGATTAAGGTGTGCTAAGTTAAAAGGGGATAGAATGATGTGTGTTGTTTGCAAACAGTATGGGGGAATATGAGTTTCTCATTACGTAATACACGCACCCTCCATGACTTTTTGTTCGACTGACACTTCGGGATTCCAAGAGTGGAGGGTGAACACCCTTACGCAAATGTCAGATGCGACGCACCGCGATCAATAAGTGGACAAAGTCGGAAGTCTAAAGCTTACACAGTACTTACGCATCCAGTAACACTCACTTGCTGATACATTTTATAATCCTGTTTCATTTAATTATAATTTATTTAAACACAAATAATTTAAAGATAACTCAATCATTTGTTATCAATTTTTTTATTCTTAATTTTCAGTTTCATTAAAGATCAAAGTATCTTATTAGTTTTTTCTTTCTATGAGAAAGGAATATGAACATAGAATTAATATATTTCCTATCGTAAGATTAATTTTTGATGAAGTTTTTTGAAATATGTAATTTCAAGTTGCATCTGTAAACAACAGTATACCGGAAGTACACATTAATAGTTCCTTACATTTATTTTATTAAATATAGCGTCATATTGCCATTTCCTTTTAGTAGTATGTAATATACAAGAAAACAGCAAAATCAAAAAGACGGATGAGTTACATTCTATTGATTTGATGGAAGAGTTTTATTATAATTATCTCATCATTATCTCTCAGACATCTTATTATAATTATCTCATACATTAGCCTACAAACGTCGCATTAAAGAAAATATTAATTTCTTTCTGTTTGTTTTTTATACATTATACATTTATCTTAAATTAACTGTTATTATTTAATCGTAACATTTTGTATGTTATTAACGTGCAAGGAAAAACATGAATGTATAATAGATGTAACAAAGTAGCTTCTTATCTGACTCTGCAGCCGGTAGTCTCGATGGAGGGAGGTGAATCCCCTGCGCACTAGGGGAAATATTTCAATCAATAGTCCGTAGTCGGTTGTCAGGGTGCTTAGCCGCATTCCTGGGGTCTAAAAATTCCATAGCGCTTAATGCCCAGACGTCTCAAGCCCCGGCAGAATTATTTATCAAAGTAACAGGTGTTCTCGTCTCGCTTTTATCATAAAACGTCATACGGTTGTGAATATAACGTTTAGAAACCGTAAATTGGTGCAACAACGTTCTGCATATTAACTCATGTAAATCGAGCCTAATAGCGGTAGGCAAGCGACATTTTTATCCGTTTAAAATGCATATTAATGTTAATATATTCAGCGACGTAATACACGTGAACGGTGTCCCGGTTTAATTATGAAAAAAACATACTCACAGAAGAAAATGTCACCTGTGTCTGTTTCTGCTAGGCAGTCTACGGAATCTAGCGAATCGCTCGCGCATTTATATTCCGATTAAACAGGATTAATACTTATACTTTTGGTTTATTTCTAATTAGATAATACTTTTATTTTAAATAATCTATGCAGGAATGTATTTTGTTTGCGATGTTGAAAGAGGTATCTCTTAAATATCTGAAATATTTATGATTAAAAAGTTGTATTATTCACAATTTTGTTGTTTATTCATATTTTAGAACGATAGCTTCAAAATAAATAGCTTCTCATTCATTATAGATTTATTCTTACGTTTCAAAAGACACATCTAATTTTGTTTAAAAATTTTATTTTGATCATTCTTTCGATAGTTTGTTAACCTTTAGTCACTAATAAAGCAGTCCATTGTATAGAATTCCGCAGGAAGCGACGGATATCCGATGACAATAACCAACAACAGTGTGACCTGTGATGTAACATAGGTGGTATTCGTTTCCACGAACCGTAGCTAAATTTCTGTTTGACTACCTGTTTCAAATTAATCACAGAGTGGGTTATGAAACTATGCATTTGAGTTATCGAACGTAAAAGCTGAACAAATTTGTGAACTCTAATTATATTTTTAAAATTCTGCTCAACATTGAAATCGAGTTAAACCAAAAATTAATAAAAATTCTAAATTTCAGAAATGTCGAAAAAATCATGTCGTAAAAATCATGTCGTTTTTAAAAATCTATATAAAAATATGCATTCGTTACATTTATTCGTAGCTTTTCCTTGTCACTTACTTGAGCACGCTGCGAGACGCTTTGAACGAACATATCTTTTCGTTAGTAGTTGAAGGGAAAGTAGAGTAGAAACAGCGGTACACGTTCAATCGTACTTTAAGTTTGATCTGTAAACGATTAAAACCTCATTAGACAATCAGACAAACGATTGCCAGTATGTACTCGATGGAGCAGTGGCCGTGCACATGTAAACTGTGCGTTACGAATGCAGTACATACAATTTCCTCCCGGCATTCCAACTATTAGAAAGGTGTATCGTGCACAGTTGCAATACGTTAAACACTTATTAGAATTCCAGGATGCTGGAATAAATGATTCTGCTCGCTTCGTTCACCGTCCTTGGTTTAATAATGTTTCTTTGTTGACTTGGATACATGTAGTATTGACGTCGATGTATTATGCAGAATGTATCTGAGATTTCCGTATTTGTTCTTTAGCTGAGAAGAAGGCGTGAAACTTATGTAACAAATTAACCATAAATGATTTATTTGAAAATTGTAACAAATATGAAATAATTCTTGACATTTGTATCTGATGTATATGTGATATTAATTTTATTTTAGATCTTGCTTCACTGTAACTTTTTTTTTCATCGAATCGATTAATTCATTTTTCAATCAATTCAGTATATTTGCTTTGGTTACATTGAATTTATATGCTATTGTAATCGTTCCATAAATTTTTCTTTTTTCATATTTTCCATCAGTTTGTTCGTGAAAGCATTAGACAGTTACCGGAAGTATTAGTAGCCATCTTATACTCTCCGAGGTCCTCCGGCGTTTCAGAGAACTGCAACAATACGAAGATTAAATCTTTGGCAGCTATTAGAAGGCTTTGTGCTTATTTCCAACTGACCTGCTTAACTCTTCGTATACCTGCCTCATCGCAGTTTCTCAAATCATGTTTTCACTCGATCCAGCTGGCGATGCGCTCATCTACCACAGCCTTCCTGTTCATTCAAACTATTTCCTGTCACTGGGATGGCAGATCCATAATTTTTGTCGATTTATCTTTAGACGTTTAGAGGGCTCATAGTATTTTCGATTTACCACCTTTTGTTAGCCTCAAAATTCTAAATTTAACTCTTGTGCGGGAAACCAAAATGTTGGTAGATATCAAAACTTCAAACTTTCGAGAACGTGCAAAGGTATTTAAACAATTGACATGAAATATTTTTTATAATTTACGATACTTTCACGAAATCGTACAAAATTTTGGATAAAAATATAGAGTTAGGTTCAGAGAGTGCAATTGATGATAATATTACAAAGTTATACTCAATTCATAAAGATGAATGGTAACACAAGAATATTTCAAAATTTTTAATACTAAAATTGAACGAAGATGTAATTGTGGACGTAGACGAACAGCCTGTCCCGAAGTTAACAAAGACGAACGAGACAAGAGATAAGAATGTCGTTAGCTAAAGTGACGCATAGATTCAATTAAATTTGCAAATAATTATTTCGGGCGTCATTGAAGTGTTGGTATGTGCGTTTTGGCTGTGATCGTTTCATCCTGAGGTAAAAGAAATTAGTGGGAGTGTCTGGCGAGGAATCGTAGCTTGCGTCGGTTCATCGTTCAATGTCGGACGATTTGGCAAAAACGTAACACTGTTCACAATTAATGCTATCTCTGCGTTAATAAATTGTCGACCCGGTGCTTTTGCGGAAGCGCGAGGGAAACGTTGAAAATGAGCCAGTGGCAAATGAGGACAGCTGGAATAAGCGATGCGGAACACGATGTAACCGCCGCGTCTATGTGTTCCCTGTGCACAACAATTATCACTGATAGTAATGTCGAAAATTCAAGTGACAAATAAGTGCAAATGGAATACACAAAGTTTGTGTTCTACTGTCGACGAATCTGTTAGTCTCTTCGAGAATAGAATCACTATTTATTATGGTAAAGTTAGAAAACAAAGGATTTTTACAACAAAACCACTAAAGTTATTGATATCATACATTTGTTTTTCGCAATAGAACGATAGAAGTTAATAACAGTGTGTCATTAATGAATAATATAAATTATAAAAAGTCTTTGATATAATTAAAAAAATTTTTATTGGTTATATCGAATACGATATTCAGAGTAATATCAGAATGCATTGTCCTCTACAAATTATACTTCATCGAAAATATATCACGAACCGAACAGATTTACATGTATTATCATACTAATTTTAAAAACCAATGAAACCTTTCCAATTTTTCTTTACCAGAAAAGTAATTCTTTTTTTCAATTGTTCGCCACGAAATGCACAATTTAGATTTATTTTCTACGCCCCCTAGTTTTAGAGATACCGTAAAAAATATATTTTCAACTCTCAACTGAGGGGTGTTTTCACCCCTTCAAAGTCGATGTTGGCCAATAAGAAAAAAATACGCGTGAAATGTTTTCCTGCTAACTATGTCTCACATAAGTTCCATGAAAATCGGCGTGTGCCGATTGTAAAGATTCCCTTGTTAGAAGATTCGGGAGGTCAAGTGGGAGGCGAGCGAACGAGTGCGGTTCGGCGATACGTGACGCAATCGCCGCGTAAATACGACGAAGTCGTTGACCTCATCCTTGAGGTCCTTAAGGTGCAAAAACGCACACGCGATACCGTTGGCACGAGTCGACGACGTGGAAATGCACCTGCTTCTGGTTGCCGCGCGGAGCCCCTGCAGTCACGCCGCGTGGACCTGGCGATCCGCCTGCTGAGCGCGCGCGTTCAGCTCGTCCGTGCGCGCACGGCGCGTTTCTTCGGCCGCGGCGCGCCGGTTCCGCGTCGTGGAATCCGCGGAGGTCGCGCATCGCGCCAGTATTCACCGAGGAATCCTCTTTTGTCCTCGACGTAAATTACACGGCGGGACACGGGGGCCGAGAAAAATGACAATGCCCAGTGGATGGAACAGTTGATTTCTGCACAAGTACAAGGCACAGTTAGAGTAACTACCGCCGCTGACAGTTAGCGCTTTTCAGCGCCAGCCAACGTCCCTTTCAATGTCAAACCCCGAGGCGTACCGTTTTCTTTCATCTCCGAAATGAGACGTCCGTGACACGAGCGGATTGTCGCGGGAGACATGCTGGCGACAACGGATCCGAAACGTCGCCGCCGCCGACGACGACGATTCCTGGAACGTTATCCCGCAAGGCGAACTGGAATTTGCGAGTGGGACTGTCACTGCTAAATAGTGCACAGGCAGGTACAGTTAAACAGCCAACCGTCGTCGCCGGGTCACGACGTTCTGATGGGTTCACCGCGGGAATGGCGATTAAACCGTGATCCGAGCGATTGCATTACGGAATTCCTTTGAAGCTTTACGTAACCTTGTTTTCTTTTCTTGTGTTTTTTTTTTAATGAAATTCCTAGTGACTGGGAAAGACCTCGAGGATACATTTCTGCGGATAGATTGCGATCTTGGATTATGATTTGCGCCGCAGTGTATTGTTCACAGTAAAGAATTGCTGGAGATTTGACATTCGACACTTTAAGGACCTGGGGCTAGATGTTCTTGTTATTGTTCAAATAAAGATAAAGGTTCGCTTTTTAATGTGGTTTAATACTTTTATCCTTAGTTTGTATGTTAATCGGTGTACTGTTGGATACTTAACTCAATGACCTATTACTAGACTTCAATGTTTTATACGCTATTGACATTTAGAGTACTGAGTAGTACGATTCTGAGTAGTACGATTCTGAGCAATCAATGCCGATCCTTATTATTTATAAACTAACAAGCCTTGTAGCTGAAACTTTCTGCTCGATAATTGATAAAACTTTCGTGAAAGATCTGTGGTACTATATCAAAATGATAATTATTAATTACCCGTATCTGACATTAACTTGTAGCATATCATCATTCTGAGCGTTTACATGCACCATTACGTTACATCTGCAACTTTTCAGTGGACGTACACATTCACCCGCAGTATCGTAAGAGTTGTAGGCTCTAAATTCCTAAAACTATCCAGGAAGTGGCCCAATAGTGGCGACAATACGTAACGGTATTCGATCGGTGTAACATTATCGCGAACGTGCACGGCCAATCGTAAGTTCCCTATGCATTTGAGTACAACAGACCTAATAGCAGCATTCTAATCTGGCGTTGATTCGAACGTGTGAAGTGGGTCTTACGGTCCCGGTTGCATACGTGACCAGCCGCGATGATACTCTGGGGCCGCGTTCAATTATTTTAGGCCCCTCGTAATCGGATCGTTCACTATTACTTTTGAAGAGTAGTTAAGTCATTACATGCCGGATGGGTAGCTCTCTACGGGAGTACCGCTACGCGCCGATGATTATGCAACTTCGCGCCTATCTGCTACCGTAAAACGACCGCGAACGAGCGGCTCACCTGGCCGATCCAAGAAACGTGCTTTTAAATAAACATTGCCAGCGGCATTGATAACCGGCCAAACGCACTTGCTCTCTTTCGACAGATTGTATTTTAATCTCGTCGTCAGGTCGTAATTCCGTTTTGATTGTGTTTTAACGGGAACGAAATTAACAGCGAACTGTCTGACAACGACATGTTTAGAAGAGCTAGGTCTGCTATGACCCGTTTTGAAAAGTTTCGCGCACTGTCGTTTATAAATATGTAGGCACTAATACATTTTTCAGAGAATAAAGAACATGTTGATGTCTCTTAAAATAATATTCATCGTTAGGTTGTTCACATTATTCTGCAGGACATATCGAATTTTATACACTTATAGAGGTAGACTATACGAATAAAATATACGATTTTAATGCAATTTTTAAATATTTTTGTATTATTGTATGTGTATTATTTTTATTATTTATTTTTGTATATATTGATATTATCGTGATAATTTAAGTTGTAGCAAAACAAATTTCTATTGACTTCCAGTTTTTGTATGTTAATTTATATAAGCTGGAATTTGTACAAAATCTCGCAGTCGAGTGGTAACGGATTTTCCAATGGGCATTGGAAGTAAATGTTATCATTTTGAAATGATTATGTAAGTTTGCACTTCTCGAATAAATGTATGGAATCTGACATTATATAGAAACTTAAATATAAGAGAAATGTAATAGACGTCGGATTTTATTAAAGTTTACTTCGTGCAACACGTGTTCCGTACATTTCACATGCTTTGCAGTGATGAGACTATGTTACGCAATGATCGATTTCTCCCTGTACGAGTTTTTTTAATAATTCAGTGGAAGAAACTGCTTATAACGTAATTTGATATTGACTATGAAACTTGTACCGTGTTACACTACTCAAGAAATGTTGCGAAATGACGCGGGGATTTAGTAACCGCATGGTATATTAATGACTAGATTAAACTTGATTTTAACGGTTTCTACCTTTAGCAAATTTTGATCGCAAAGAAATTTTCCACGAAGTAACAACATGCGAATCGTTGTTGGAGAAGTAAATTGGTTGGTTTGAAACAAACTTTCCAATTGGTGATCACTAATCCGTGAAGTTAACCTAATTGAATTTAAGAGACATGATGCAGACGAAGTTGCGTAGAGAAATATGTCATAGTGAAGACATAAAATGTAGTAAAAATATATGTTTAAGTAATGGATTTACGTAAGACTTTAGTAAAAGTACCAGCTAAATAGAGAAATTATTTTCTATTTAAAACGATTTGACTGTTTTTAATGAATACAATATTCATATATTAGACAGTCTACATACCTACTAAAACACGTTCGTAAAAGCATAATATTTATGTAACTTACATAATAATCTATATACCAGTCCAATCTAGTTCACAGATTTATAGAATGGTCTAATTTCCTGTTGTACAACTGTCCACATTTTATAAATGCATAAATAATAAGTCTAAGTTTGGTCCGGATTGAACATGGCTGTAAATATAAATAAATGAATACGTAATAAAAGTGTTCGTTTAAATTACTCTTTTTTATTCTGCTATCTAGTTTCTGCACTTACTGTTCGAACTTTCCAATAAAAGTGTTAATTAAAACCGATGAATTTTTTATCGCGACATATTCCAGTAGAATTAAGTGTGAGAATATACGTTTTCACTGGTAAATGTTAAAATTTCATTGCTTATGAAATACATTTATCTATTAGTACTGTGTACAGTTACGAAATAGCTCGCAACGATACACGTAAAAGTAAAAATAGAATCGTGATCCACGATGCTTCCTCATCAATTTCGCGCAACCGGCACAGTTTTTCGAGATTTACGCACACGTATGCAGCTTCGAGCGCTACTTATGCACCGTGCACTCGTAAAATATTCTGAAACGAAGTAGAAACTGTACCCGATTACGTTCGATGCCGGTCGCCGGCCGATATTAATGGGAAAAACTCCCTTTCACTGGTCGCACACGCGCTCCCGCGTCAGGTGTATTTAAATTTAAATTAGCTGCGTTCTTATATTACGCGGAGCAAAAAACAGTAATAACAGGGATCGAATGTACAGGAGGCTATCTGGTCCTGAACTGGCAGCTGAACGAACCTGGGCAGACAACACGTTTCCGATTCTCGCTCGGTGAAAGCGAAAGAAAGGGAGGAGGCGTTAGGGTACAGAGATGGTTACGATAAAACGGTAAACCGAATGAGAAGACATCGGTTACATAACAGAAGGAATGCCTGACCTCATGACTGGACACACTAGTCCCTGACTCGGACGTTGTTGCAGTACGCGTGTTCGGCATACGTTCACTGCCGCGCCGCGCCGCGCTCCGAAAGGTCTTTTATCTACGATTGCGCAACCCACTGGAGCCGACAAGGGCGTCGATGCGCCGCTCAAACGACAGTCGTTCACCCATGACCGAACGATTCGTTTGACGAGTTTACACGGCGAATTACCGGGTCTCACGAGTTGCCGCTATTAGTTTTCGTTGACGTAAGGATATTTTTCATCCTCTAAGGCGCTTCTGCTTGGATGCCGGCGTTCGAGTTTGCAGATCTTCGAGACTAGGCCAGCCGATGATGAATGACGATGAAATTGGAATCTTTCCGCTAAGAAAGTTTGTTCTGTTCTAATAGATAATAATGTCTGTATTCTTGACGGAAATGGAACTTAATTCTTAAGTTCGTAGGGGATTAAAGTGTTCAAGGTATTTATCAAATTGGAGTTTTTAAGTTTGATAATTTTTTTATATTAATTCAAGGATAATAGCTACTGAATTTCTCCTGCATAGTGTTCACTGGTATACATATATCAGTAGCATCAAAATGTCAAGATGAAGAAAAGTGAAAACTGACATTATAAATACGTTTACTAGTAATAATGATCTATCAAGTTGTTATGTCCCATTAAAAATTGGTTTAAAGATAAAAAGGATAAAATATTCTAAACGAATTTACTATTATAAGTTCTTGTTAACCCGTTAAACAGGGAATTTAGTTTCAAAAATCTCTCATTGTGCAATAAAATCAAATAATAAAGTGTGTACTCCTCCAATGCAGGTCAAATGCACCTAACGATAAACTAAAACGAAACACAGAAGAATTACATGTTTGTCTAAAAAAGTGAATAGTTCATCGTTGAAAAAGTTAACACCATTTAGAGCTTTAACATGTCGTAACACTCACTAAACGCAGTTAACTGGTTAATTGTACAATTGTCGTTAGTTACCAGTATTCAATTTTTGAGATGCCGAAGGTTATAATTATCTGTTTCACAGTCTGCAGCGCGTTTATAACATTCTTTCGAACAGTTCGCTTTTTGTCTCGTTGCCCCTATTGTCTCCACCAAGAGTAATTTAAGCGATGACCAGGTAAAATCGCAATGCGAATACCTCACTCATCAGGATGTCGTCGTCCCCGCGGTTCAGTCGAATCGATGTTCCGTTTGGTTCGTTCCAAAGTGCCAAGCAACTGCATTCTTATGCAACGGCGCGCAAACGCGCGAAAGAAGAAACGGCCGAGCGAAAAGTCAGCCGAGCTACCGTGCGACTGTGCGTATCGTTTGCGTGTGCGTGACCGTTATGCAATTGCACGGGCGACGTCCGAAAGCATGAAAATAAAACACAAGCGGCCGTCCGAGACGGAGATTACTCCCCTCTGTAGCGAGGTGATGGACGCGCGGGAATGCCACGACACTTTTTGCGACTCCGATAGAAGGTACCTTGCAAAAGAATCTGGACCACGCGGACGTCTTGATACGCAAAGGAGACGAGCGATTTCAACACGGTTTTCCGTGGAATCTTGGAAACGTTAGCACGTTGTTGACGGAAGCGGAGTCAAGAATTCGCAATGAAAATAGGACTCAGAAATAGATTATCATCTTCGAGATGATAATTTGCCAGCAGTATTTTCCACTGGTACACTCAACTACACAGCTCCCAGATTTACATTTCTGAGCTGTCCGTAAGAACGTAACATCAAGATGTTCATAGACTTAAGCTTTTCTTTCTAGATACTGGACACTTACAGCACCTATTAGATCAAATAATTCTGCCAATAATAACACTGATCGAGTATAAAAGTAGAAAGCTGTATCAGACGTATCCCAGTATGAAACACGAAGAGTATTCTTTCGTAAATATTCAAGCTCCGGCACCAACTTGTACGATTTACACGATACCATTAGCATACGTATCCGGGAATGTCCAACAAAAACAGCAAGTAGCAACGATTCACTTGGTGTGCCCCGCGTATTTACTCGTGTGTTCTAGTAGTAGCCCGGTTACGATTCTAACTGGACTTCATTCAGCTGTAGCCATGGAACGATCAAAGGAATTCGAGGATCGCGGCTGTAAGAGATGCGTAGGTGCAATGGTGCACGATCGTCAGAGTTTGTAATTGATAGTTAAGTGGTAGTTGCCGCGCATCTCGAGGCAGCGTAATATACTTACTACGACTAGTGAGCATTCTAGTGCTGCGCCGTCGACAAGAATATCCAATTGCAGGCTCGGTTAGGTGGTTGCGGCTGCCGGAGGTTCCTCAGCACCGTATGCCACGCGAATCGGTCGCGTAGCGTTTCGCGTGCGCGCCGTGAGAGCTGTGCAAATAGTCGCATTAATCCTCGCTGTTGAGATCGACGCGTCATCGACGACCGAGGTAAAAGAACGCACGGTTCTCCCGCGGCCATTTTAACGGAACTGCACCGTTATTTTTTCATCGTCCGTGGCGTTTCTTAAAACGGTGAAAGGCGTTCGGTAAAAGGATATCGGCGGAAGCGTGGATATGAATGTCGAGGATACGGTACGGGCGAATGTGATGAATCACAGTGCAAAGAGTCGTATGACTAAAGCGACCTGATGGATAGTAAATGTTAACTGGAACCGAGTGTATACACGTCGATCATTGCAGTGCGTACATATTATTTCTCTGTTACGTAATGTTTCGCTCGAAGGATACTGTAGCATTTTAAAGAGCTATTTGTTCACAATTCATTGGAAAAAGAGAAAATTTTTGTGTATTATATAAATTTTAATATATTTTGATGAAAGGAGAAATCTCAGATCTTAAAAAGAATGTTCATTCACAAACATGCATCCTTCTGTTAGAAAGTTACATAATTTTACTTAGAAAGTAGTCTCCTATTATTTTATATTGTATTTTCTCTTATCGATACTGTTCTAGTTTCTATATAGATGTTTGCATGTCTCATTAAAATTGCTGATTTTATGCACTTACAGCAAACAAGAACGCACAAGTGTTTTTCATATGCATAAAATGTAGAGTTAACTTGGTATCTAGGAAATGCGTTCAGAAATTGTTTCGTCCAATAAACATTTACAGTCTTCTTGCGCAAGTCGGCTAGTTATGATCTGCCTTATGAATGAACTTAAATAATGGCTTCGTTAACCACGAAAACTCGGTTCGTTATTGAAAACAAGTTAACTGAAGGTAAATACCATCGAGATAGCCTCGAGAGGAAGCAAAGAACAGTCCCGATGGAAATATTTTCTCGTATTAGCGGTACGGTCGTAGTACGACTTCCAAGTCTTCTAGGTTCTCCGCGGAATTGAGAATACATAAAGGTCGTCCCGTGTAAGTCGGGTTCTTACACAAGGTGGGGCGCGTGTTACTTGATGTAATAAAGAAACACACGCACACGGAGGTACACACGTGAACACTCACGTAATCGTTAGACGGCTTCCACGCCTCTAAATGTCATTTATACAGGTTGCACGCTGCGTTGCATAATTTTTTTCTCATTCCATTACTTGAATACGATAAAACTTTCCAATGAACGGATTTGCTTTTGCTTCTAATACCTTCGACAAACTAGTGCTACTTTATTTGATAATTTGAAGTGAATTACTCGATGTCTGTTATTTTAGTAATCTTATGTTGGTTTTAAATGAAGGAGTCTATGTTTATTTATTTATGTTCCTAAAAGTATTAACTTTGCTATTTATTGATCCTTGACGTGGGACGTCAAAATAATCTTGGCATTCAATACTTAAAATGTCACAACTATTTTACGTATAAATCTAATTTTTATACTTCTTAACTTTTACAAATGGATCTCAAAAATGATATATTGAGCTTGAATTGAAAAACATTGATTTAACTATTAAAAAGAAATTTCAAGAGTGCTTTAAAATCAAGGGGTTGTTATTTAATTTTTTTTTACTTAAATACGATATTGAAACAAAAGTATCCCTGCTTACAAAAAATTGTATTTCACCAAGAAGATTATTTCTTGTTCTTTCTCTAGAGAATAACGCTAATTGACGCCCAAAAATCAAGTACTGTGTTATCGTGTTCACGTATTTTTCAACTCGATTATAAAATAGCCCGATGGACCAAATGTGGCGAGGAAGACGTTTACCGTTGAAATTTGACGTTACGATGTAATCTCGTTGCCTGCTTTCACCGTGCAGCACGGATGAAATATTTCCCAATAAACGGGCAATATAAACGTGGACAGGTGGAGACCGCTGACGCTCGTTTATCCCCAATGTTAATGTTACACCACGGCGATTTTCGAATCAACCATGTTTTTCCGTCCGCGTTTCTCCGTTTCCTTTCAAACGAACGACGGTTCCATTTTGTTCGCACCTGGGAGCCGCAAGAACGGTTTAATTCTTCGGTGATGTTTTACGACGCCGCGTAAAAAGTGTCTGTAACAGCGTTTCTCAATTTCTTTTTAATCATTCACCAACGGCTTCAAAGATCTCGATGTCTTGTCTAGTACATTAAAATCTTAAAAAGTTTAACATTACGCTTTACACCCAGGACCATTCAAATACTATTTAATTTACTAATTTTTTAAAATATTTCTTCTAAATACGTCGATCTTTTCATTAAACACAATATAACCAATTAATGATTAAAGTTAGCTGTAGCTAATTAAGTTTTGCTATCATAAGTTAAGTAATATTTTCGATACCCTAATTCAAAATATACATTTCTTTTCTGCAATATTAGCATCGCACTATCAATAATTTATTGCCGACATATGTGAATTTTCAATAAAGACGCCGACGAGGTGACAAATGAGCCATTCATTGTACATATCGATTAACTCCACAAAACAAAAGCAGAGAAGAGTGATGCAATAGTGTGATGCAATAGAGTGTATTTCACTGTATTATCGTAAGTACAGCTCCAATCTAACGAACATGCAAAATGCATAAAATAGTATATCCTTAAAGTAATTTTTATTGCAATTTTTACATGGCCAAAAGACCTTATTTTCTGATACCAAATCCAGTCACAACGAAATTTACTTGAACCAGTTAATTGTGGAATTTAGTTTGACTAATCTCTCATTGAGCGTTCAATAAAATCAAATAATAAAGTGTTTACTCGTCAAACCCAGAGCAAAGAAAGAATAATTACATGTTCATCTGAAAAAATAAAAAATTGATCGTTGAAAACCTTAGCACTATTTCGCGTTTTAAGATGACGTGATACTCGTCGGGCATAGTTAACTAGTTAAATATAAGAAGGTAAGAGCCAATGAAGTGCTTTAACAATAAAATTTTAAAGAATTCAAAAAGTAGAGTTAATCGATTCGGCCAATAAACGGCTCGAATGTCAATAATTCTTCAGTTACACCCCTTCCCCAAACATTCCTATTGCTGGGGCGTTACGTTGAGAAGCACGGACCTACACCTATCGAAATAGAAGGGGGTGGTTGCACAAACGAGGCACCTGTCGTATCGCGAATCGACGGCCCCGGTGTGTTCTATTCTGTTTCTGCTAGCCACACGACCCACCTTGTTCTAGATATTCGATACTCTTCCTTTCTCCTCCTGCGCCCCGTTCCAGACACCGTGACGAAATGCGCTGCGCCTCGTAATGGTGCTACACGCCTTTTATAATAGAGGCGCGCGCGCGAGAAAGAGGGAGAGAGAGATGAGCGGACACCGCATTATGCCGTTGAAGTCGTCGCCGCGATGCCACATGGAGAGTAGCCACACGATTCCTCAAGGACGCTGAGGACCTTCGGGGCCGGGCTGCTTAGCAGTCGAGACACGAGCATCCTTGACAATGAGGAACGGACTTTTTCCTTTCATTGATCCTTCGGTTATTTAGTCGCCTGGGCTCCCCGGGTTGAATAGCTCACGTTCCGCATGGTTAATTCCCCCGGTAATTCGGAATGCTCGGGTGTGGGAGTGCCGGTGCGCGAGTATTCCTCAAATTGGCTGGCATTTGAAAGTCTTCGCCCCGACGGCGAATGGCAAAGAGCCTACAGTTGTGTTCAGATGTGCAACTATTTTCTTTGTAACGGAATTGAGCATTGCGTGGATTCTTTCTAATAAGTGTTTGTTCGAAATAATTAGCTGGATGAGTTCTAGGTATTCGAATATTCCGGATGGATGGTAGCTATTCGGTGTTCGCTGCAAGTTATTCGTGTATACTTGTTTGAAGAATTTATGCTTGTTTCTTTTACTTACGTGGACAAATGATAAGTTAGAATTTTGTGTTTGAGATTGGATATAATTGTCGTTTTAATTGTTCATTTTTTGAGCCCTATACCTGCGAATTTCTAACTTTAATGGCTTCTTGTAAGGAAAAACTTTCCCGTGGACCCAGTTCCCACGACTCATGGCAACTTCAAGCCACGTATGCAACCGCGTGAACGTGCATCCTGCGTGCGATGCACCGTTCGAGTGACATGCGTACAACTTTCAGACAAAGCGAACGGTAAATCAGTTCTCGCAGTGAACTTAGCATCAAACACGGGTGGATATCTATCTATTACTGGTTTACGGAACATGTAATTAACAGGAAATGTAAAACACCGTAATTGGAGAAGCAAGCGTTATAGTAAAATAATTGTCTGAGAAGAATTTAAATTGTTAATTAAACATGTGATGGTCATTAATAATGAATAGCTCCAATAGGATTATTTATTTAATATATTTTTAGTGAAGGAAATCTTCCAAAGCATATATTTTGTTATCACATATTTTTGTGATAGATGCGCATTGGATGTAAAAAATTGAAAAAATTGAAGAAACGTTTGCTTAAATTGGGAGTTAATCTTGATAATAACATAACATTTTGTCATTCAAATATTTTCTTTGCTTACTATACCCAACGTTTGTACAATTGTTTAGAGTCATCGAAGTGACTGTGGGAATTTTATATATGTTTAGGGCTGACAATATTTCTGAAGTCACTGGCAAAGTCTTTTATAATCTGTTATTTTAAAGTACTATATTTAGACACTCAATAATTAGTCAATAGAGGGCTGCCAAGTAAGTCAGAACCAGGGAGTGTGTGAAAATCAACAATAGAGTTAGTTAGACTGTTGGAAGAAAAGCAGTCATAAATTAACACGTCGACTGGTAGATCAATAGCTCTAGAGGTTCTCCCACGGAGTCAGAACGTTTTTACTAACAAAACGGAAATTGTTTAATTCAAAATTCATTGTTCATATAATATTCACGTAATCAGGTTTCACTATTTTTTTAATACAAATCAAAATTTACTACAACATAGTATTTTTAAATAAAAATTTACAACAATATCTTCTTTATTATAGCAAATAGGTAAAATATAAAAAGATATTCTTCTTATACATATAATATTCATATAGACATGCTTACCACAAATTTTTTACAGCCTTTAAATTTCTTCGTTAATGACTAATTGAAGATTTTGTTAAGTTATTATTAGGGCGATCGAAAAATTTGTATGGTCTTGAACGTCCAATAAAAAACTTTTTTTTTAATAGAAAGAATAATCTTCATTGAATTTTATATTTTCTATATTTGGGTGATAAACTTTTCTCACCTTATGCAAGATTTCATTACACCTGTTTTATAAAGACGTCACTTTCGATGTGATTTGTAATGGTTTCTTACATGATATCCAAGATATTTTGTGAATGATATTACGGTAAGAGATTTATTTTCATCGCTCATTACCATTTCTTAAAAAATGAATCTCATTTTTCATATTTTCGCACTGTTAATAAAAATCGAACTATTCGGCCAACTTTAGTACATTGTGGAAAATGGCCTGTTGGAATTTATATAGTCCCGTAAAGATAACAGGATTTTTCATATCGATTGAAAATTATCCTCGCAGAGTAACAGCGTTCTCGTTTCCGGCTTTACAGTCTCCCGCGCCGTGTACCCGGTAAATGTTTCTAATGACTTATAACTACAGACTGTGTCCGCGGTATAAGTAAACAGAGTTGTCTCGCTCGAGAGATTCTTCCAGTTCTTAGTACCGAAACGGTAACTTCGTGGACTGGCTCCTCTGAACGATATATCCGTGAAGAGTTAATGCGGCCATTTTTCTCCTGCCGTTGCAGTAGCCGGTACACTTGAAAAAGAATGCGCACTGGCGCCAGTTTATCGTAAATTTACATAACCCTCGCCGTGCAATCCGTGCATGTATACACGAAGCTTACATCCTAACTTTCCTCGACCTTGCTTTACAATTTCTTGGTCGCGGTTTGTTAATATTTCACTGTTATGGGCGAATTTTGTCATTCCTTTACTATCTAAGTGCGAAAATGTTGGGTCTTAATTCATTAATTATACTTTATTCAGCGAGAGAGATTCCTGTACATATAATAGAATAAAATAGAGAACAGTATGCCGTACCTTTTATTATTTGGATATATTACTTTTCTAGAAAAAAAATTCAGTATAGTTGTATTTAATAGAGTATTGATTTTATTTCAATACTGCAGTTTTAATAGGGTAAAATTCAATATAATAAAAAGTTTAATACAGTTTAATGAGATTTTGTTTTCTTTGATATGATTATAAGTACTGGGAAAACCAAATTTTTATTTCATTATCCTTTCTATTATTTGATGGATATCAATTCGTATTTGTATGAACGTCCTTACAGATGAGCCCTCCAGTGAATTAATCGTATAAGGGCTCTGTAATTGTAACTCGGAGGTTTTAACCCATAAGCGTTTAGCATACCAGACGAAGAAACGATCGGTTAGACATACTACCGAACGAATTGGAACGTCTTCAAGATTTCAAGCTGGTACTACACCCTGGCGCCGTGTCTCCTCGAAGATAACAAAGTGGTTCTCTGATTCACGATTACTCTGGTATTACTCAAGTTAGAAAGCAAGATGGCGCGTTAATACGTTCCTGTATAATTAAGGAGATGTTAGGAGACAACTACACAGTACTCATTATCAGGAACAAATTTGTACACAGAATTGTTCGACAAATATTAAAACGAACAATTAATATAAGACAAAGTCTTAGACAGAGAGTACATTGAGATAAATAGAGAAAATTTTATTAACTTAAATTTCTTTGAAATTTCTCTATTTCTCGCATATTTTAGAAGATGTATCAAGTTGTTTTTATTTATGGCTAAAAATTCTTTGTTTAATTCTACTATATATCTCTACCAGCAAATTTATATCGTATTATAAATCATTCCAAGTTATTTTGCTTTATATTTAATTCTATCTAGATATCGATGACCAACAATTTACTTGATCAACAGATTAAATCAATCTTTATCCTGTCTCTACAAAAAGTAAATTAATGTGTAAAGCAACTGACCAAAAATTCATACGGGAGCTTTTCATCGTAAAAACAACCATATTTGTATCGAGTCACATACTTCAATAGGTATATTATTTGATCAACAAGTTTAATGTTAAAGTCGTACTAGCTAGAGCAAATTCTCAGTTTCCGATGAGACGGAATCGAAGTTATTAGCCAGCACCGACTAGTCCTAGTTGCGGCGGTCGTAGCACTGAGGTAGGGTTAAAAGAGTCTACGGTTTCACAAGAGTTCGACTTCCCGAAATGAAGCACAATATAATTATCTTGCCTAGCTGAATCGTAAAGGTCGTCGTCACGATGAGAGCACGATCGTATGGAGTATCGCCAAAGAGAGGCCTCTGACGCGATGTACCTGGCATCCCCGATCTATATTTATAGGGAGAACGACCGATGGAATATGCGATCGATTGTGTTCGGTGCCAAATGCCTTTTGGTCCCTCTTAACGCAGCTTCAAAGTAACCGAACAAAAGTGCCAGCCCGGTGCCGACTACCGGTCCCAGCTAGAACCTGTCATCTATTCTTTCTTCCCCTCATTGACGGTTTCGTTTCCATCGAATTCGTCACGGAAATCGTAGAAACATTTCAATCGAACCGACCACTCGTTTCCTCGTTCGAAAAGTAATTATTCCCTCTTGAAATAACATTCCAATAACGCTGCACCAAGGTTTCGCATAGACGTCTAACGCGGATCGTTGACACAGTTCAATTAAAACGCCCGCATACGTTCCCAGAATCTTTTAAAATAGCTCGGGGAGGTGCCAATTGCTGGCTAATTGCCGTTCGACAGACATGCTCCGTCGATGAACCGCTTTCGACGCCAGTAAACCCCTTGCATTCTATAAAAAGCAGAATTAATTGCCGCTTCACTGGATTTCAAGGTTTTATTTCGACACGTTGACATTTTGCGCCTGCAGATAACGTCCTGCCAACCTGGAGCAGCAATCGGTCTTCTATTGTTCGATTTAATAAGTACGAAAGAGATCCCGCGATCTCGAGGGATCGACGGTGACGGATTAAAAAGGTTCTTGCGCGCGCTCCCTTTCCATTCTTCGATCGTTTGCGCGAAATAGTGTTGTCCGCGGCGCGCGCCCACCTGTTCGCCGTTCACGGCGCCTTTCTAGCCGCGGATCGGCTGGCAGGATTTCAAGAAATTATTCTAATTAACCGTATTATCTGGTCGGGGAAAAAGAACACCGCCGGGGCCGTAGACCTCGACTCTGTTTTCACAGAAAATCGCGGCCGGCCGCGACGAGCCCTTCCCTTTCCCTGCTCAAGGACACCCGGGCGACGCGAGCCTCGATTTTCATTCCGCGGCGGGAGCATTATTTATCATAAAACTGCGCACCTGTAGCACGCGGCACGGTCAGCGCGCCGCCAGAACCGCATAAATCAGTCGGAACTTTTAATGCAACGTTGTAACGAGTTCTCACCTTCGATCCTCGTGTCTCTCTCCAGCGGCCGTCGGATAAAAAAGAGTGGATACACCTTTCGCTCCTTTTGTAGACGACGAATATGGCCTGCAAGATGAAAACAAAAATGCCACGGCATTAATTGAGCTCCGTGATCTCGCACAGTGGCCGTAGATGCACGGAGATTATACGCACATTGTTGCACGATTTCTGTGGGATAATGCTACCGTGCACTGCTGATTTATCGCTCGAAGAGGCTAAATCTTCGTGCGCTCCGTTCGCACCTTTATCGACCCCCTTGTACACTCGCCGGCTCGCTGGTGTCTTTATTGGCTCGTTCGATCTGAATATCGCGAACTTGTTCTGATTGTGAAAAATTGCGTAATGCGAGTGCGTATTTATGTATACGGTGCAATCAGGATTACTGAAATGAAACATGACTTTTATTCGAGGCGTTAATTTCATGCGTTTTATATGAGAAACGCGATGGGAGTGTAATAATGAAATATGAAGCGATGAATAATGTATTTGAGGTATCACTTGTTTTTTCTTGAGCAGTCATGATATTTCAGTAAATATTGATAGAATGTCTGTGTTTCGAAAGCACTATCGCTTTCGAATTTTATATATGAATTATAGTAATGTCAAGCAGTGAGTATTGAATTCGATCGAGGTAAGTTTTCACTTTCAGTGACCGGGTAACTCCTTGGCCCACAATATCGTGTCAGATTCGTGGTGAAGATTTCGAATAGAATTTAACAAATATAAATGTCACTTAATTCTTCAAAGTCCGAACTGAATATTATTTTTCTATTATTAATTGCAATGCATCGAGTAAATGTAGACATGGAATAAGTATAGAATTTTTTTCTTTTTCTACTGAATTTAAAACAGTAAAACATCTCTTTTAAACGCAATTGGGAAAGAAATCATAGGGCAAGGGGTTAAAGGAAGCTGAACTTTTAACGCAACTCTAAACAAATAGTTTGTTAGCAAACATTGCATCACGCATCGGCGAACCCAGTACACAACGCGCGAAGTTTGAGGTAGGCAATATTTCAAGCAGTAGTCAACGCGAGACTTTCTCACCTTATTATATAAGTTTCGACGGTATGCACCGAACGTCTATAAAACAGATCCGAGCGGCCGGGATTGAGACATTTGGTCACACGATGAAACTATAATGAATTTACTTCGGCGGACCTATCGGCGTATAAAATTCATTGAGCCATTATCCGTTCGATTCCGTCCCCTCGCCGTAGGAATGTAGCAGCTACCATCGGTCGTCCTATTTGCGTGGACGTGGATGCACACGTACGGTCCGGAATGCACCACCAACGTGCGCATTATAATTTCATTGCGTGGGGTGCAGCAAGGACGCCTTTACAGCACTTGTCGCACTCGGAATTTCTTCGTGCCGGAGTCGCCAGACGCCGCTCTCGACAAATAACAGCGTTATGCAAATTCCTACGGTTTTATTTCCATTCAGCTGATTCATACGAACGGCACGATACACTTAGGAATATAACCGGAAAAAAAGAGGCAGACACGTCATGGGATTTTTTTCGATTGGACCTGGACTGGTTCCAAATATGGCCGGTGATTCAAGCAGACTTGCCATAAGATTATTATTATGTGCGTATCTACTCTTCGATGAAGCTTCGCAGAAGCATCGAATTTTTATGAATATATAAAGATTTCCAATACTATCTCCAGCGACTCATTAGATTCTTGGTTACTGTTTCTGCAAATTACTCGACTAACTAATTTGAAATATGGTACGTAAAAAGATCGTTTTTTCCACGTGCTTCAAATAGGTTTCATGATTTATTCAAATCTGTGTTGCTTAGTATTTTGTAATAAAATTCCTTTTTCACAATTCAAATAAGACTCATTTATAATCTTGAAAGTGTAACAATCGTGTTAAATATGTAAGAAGTTAATTGTTTGGATTGAAATATCAACTTTACTGATAGAAGACTATCTACACGTCGTCAACACGGTGCAAAATCCAAGCAATATATTATCATAATATTCAAGTCTGCAACTTTTTTGCTCTTTACGGATTCTAACAAAATTCGATTCAACTGCGAGAAACACGTTCCGAGAGCGAAAGAAAAACAGTCTCGTCCGTATATGATAAACGCACCAGTTAATACTTCAAAATGAAGAACAAAATGCTCGCGTACGCCCATAAGACCACCCAGTGTTTCTCGCAAGACCGTAAATTAAATCTAGGTCCTCGATCCATTGTCCTTGCGTGCATCGAACACCCGCGGAGTCGGTTTCCTTCGCGGAAGCCCCGGCGAGCAATCTCGATCCGCGCTAATCGAGCTCTGTCCAACAGTTTCAAACACTTGTTCATGCGCCATTTAACATACGGCAGTTTAGCTCGAGCCAGGAGCTTATCTCCGCGCATCGCCATCTTAATGGAGGAACGCGGGGGCCGTTCTCCAATCGTCCGCGATCGCACCGTTCCCAATCGGCGGTCGGACACCGTGAAATTCCATCGGTGCTCATGCGTCATTGGTGCAACAATAAATCGCAACATATAATACGTAATATTCGCCTCTCACGTTAATTCCATCAGCCTCCAAGTTAAACAGTGGACAGGGGCAAAGGGACTTTTTCACTCACGATGCTCGCGCTGCCTCGGCTTTTTGATGCATGGACACTATTGGCGCGTGCAATAACAAAGAACGGAAGCGAGACCAAATACGACTGCATGAGACGAAATTATAAAGAATTTTGTTTTCTATCGTTATGTCTCAGTTCATCGCATTTGGTCTCGCTTCTGAGGTGGTTAGTGTGAGGGGAGCGCGACGCACTAGCGAACGAGAAATCGCGGTGTCTCGATGATACCTCTTTTAATAGTAGCGCGAAAGGAACTACCCGAGTTCGGTAGATGAACTGAGAATACGCGGTCGACAAAGGAGTGGACTCGCGTTCGGGCGATGTAGCGTTGTGGCGAAGTTGAGTCTGACCGAGTGACGGTGCACGGATGTGCACGTGGCGGATAGATAGCTGAGAACTGAGGATCGTCCCGCCGGTCTTCCGGGTTATATCCCCCTGTCCTTAGACAAGGACAGGAAGCAAGCCACGCGAACCCCAAAAGCGCGGGAGGAAAAGCGCGCGAAAATCCCGGAGAAAGTGTCCGCGTGGCTGGCTGGAAAAACCCTGGCTCGTGCAAATCTGGCTGCCAAATGCGTGAACTGACCGTAGCCAGACTCGCACGGCCCCGGCGGGACGCGAGAAAGTGTACTATGGAAAATTCCCAAATATTTTGCCTCGCTACACTTCCATCCTGTTACTGCCGCGCGCCAATAGTGATCATGCGTCGAAAGCCGAAGCAGCCTGACCGTCGTGAGTCGAACAGTCCCTTTGCCCCTGTCCACTTTTTAGCTTGGTGGCTGATAGAATTAACGTAAGAAGCGAATAGTAAATCAACCTTGCTCGAAGCTTGCGCACCACGGTTGCAGCGTTATTCACGGCATTCTTGCGAATGCAACGTAACAGGCTATTCACGGTTAAAGCGTCAGTAATGAAGCCGAGTTGAAATTTTCGCAATCAACACCTGTAAGAGGTCCGATCGTTATCGCGTTAGCGGTACGCAAATGTAACGACAGGGCGAGAATAAAATTGCTGGCGCAACGTGGATTATGCCACCGCTCTCGGATGCCGGTTGTATAACACAGGGATTGGTTCACGTACGCGTTTTACCCGCGATCGGAGCAGTTACGTTACCATTCAGACCACGCCTCAAATGCGTGTTTCCTCGTTCCACGGAAGACATTACCTTGCCCTGGCTTCTCCCGCTGGAAACGACCGCTCCGCGAGCGATCTCGACATGAATCCTTCGACTACGCGGATCGATGTTGCCGCAACCGACGCTGGCGGTAGTCGCCAGATCCGATCGCGCCGCTCGCTGTACGATCGAGCCCACTGATTAGTTCCTTCCACGAATCGGCACAGTTAAAAATCGCGCTAGACGCTCGTCGATCCGTAGATTAGGGATTTATACGGACCCGTTCAACGGTTCGTTACTACGCGGTTAATAGTTCATTATCTTGGTACTACGATTGCTTCATTCGCTGGGACTTTACGTCATTATCGTGGAAGAGTACTTTTATGTAACAGAAATGGGGCCCCAGGAGCGAGACTGCGGAAAGGGTTCGACGACTTTAATAGGATACGCTTGATATAAAACGATAATAATGTAAATACGTGTTTCGTGTCTGGTGTCGGGAGCTTTTCCGTTGAGAGGTTGTTAATGGCTCGCTGATCGGGGATTATTTCTAGTATATCAGATCGTTCTATGAGGAATGCCGTTTTTTTACGTTAATTTTCAGGGAAGATTATTAATATTTACATACATTCTTGACATTGAATTCATTGGAATCCTCAGAATGGTCCGTTTCAGGTTCTTGAGTATATAATTGCGGGATCGTAATCACGTTTCTACGAGAAATTATTGAAGAAATTGATTTATTCGTGCGTACCCCGTAATCAGAGTTGCATCAAACCTTAACAAGCATGTTCCTGTAATTATTATAAAAAATTGAAAACACGTTAGTTTTAGTGTTCAGTGCATGTAATGTTTAGTTCCAATGAAAGGAATGATTATTTTATGCTTTATAATTACGAACAAATTTCTTTATGTTCTTCATGTGTAAGAGAACTCTTTAAATATTGAGCTCTATGCTTTACTGGGAATTATACATGCTATGCGATATAGTGATAATTACAGGAAAGAATTAATTACCACAAATATAAAAAGAATAATCTCTATCGATGCAACCGGTTATTTACCATATTCACTTATCTCTTACCACAGCAATTTTTAATTCGCCTTTCATTCGGCTTTCCTTCGATAAGACGAGCGGTTGAATTAAAATAAAATTTATCATTTCCGCGAAAAATTGCGTTTAAATAAAATTTCCGGTGGATTCAGCAGAAATTAAAATTAAAAAGTGTAATAACCTCTGGCTTTATCTTTATGTTTCAGGTAAGTGTCGAGTCAGCAGCCACATAAATCGAGCGAAACGGGCATGGCCGGGGGATACCTCAGATCCGAGCGTAAACTATAAAATTTGAAATTTAAACTCCATTAAGTTTTCACATCCGTGCAAGTAGCGTTTAGCGTCGGATCATTCAACCGATAAAGTGGTCTTTTTAATTACTCACCGGTAAGTCTGAAGAGTAATAGCCTTAAATACATTTAGCGGGGCCGAATCTGACATTCCATCGCGCACCAAAGAGGCAAAAAGAAATAGTGTTTGTAAACCTAGCGTGCGTTTTAGATAATATGCAAAACCATTCTGTTAGGAACGCGTTACTATGAAATTCCAGCCGGATTCGTGCAATGTAAATTACAGTGGAGAATCCGTTTGATACAAAATAAATCCTCAAGTATTCCTGAATTTTGCTACTTCAATTTGGCTCTTAATATCAAATTAATATGAAAAGAAATCTATGTACTGAAAATTTTGAAAAATTCTGTTATAAAAAATGACTAACTGAAGCTGTTATACATTAAGAAATATTATTGTTCGCATTATTCACAAACAATACTGTCTTGTACATTTACCGAACTCGTCAAACTCGCGTAAAAAAGTTTCGACGTTAAAAAAATCGAATGCAATGAACAATACAAAATTGTCGAACGCTGCATATCTCCACGTTCCTATTTTGCTACATGCCGGAAAAATAGGTCAATGCGTTATATGATTTCACTCGAATTCACGGGCGACGCCCTCCATTTCCATTTGAAACCACCCCGCTTTCACCGTGGACCAGTAATACTAGGGTAGGAGTAATTTGCACCTCAAGGTCACTCGATTCCCACGAAGCGGGCACCGTCGTGTTCGCGGATTCAGAAAGAAAATAAATTTCTTCGGTGGCGGCGTCTAGCTTTCGCTCGTTTTAATGCCAGCTCGTGTCCTTCGGCAAAGGAGGTGATCGCCGCTACCGCTTCCTCTCGGTTGATTAACCTATTTAACCCTCTCGCGGGCTTGCAAATACCACGCGGTAAGAAATCGATCATGGAAACAAACGAGAAGCGTGTACATATATACATAGGTACGTACGATGCAGTGTGGCCTGGTCGTGCTGCAGAATAACGTTTCTTTTAGAGCAATATGTTAGGCATTTTCCCTTGTTGAAATTTCTTTCCTTTGCCTATACTAGGGTTAATAGTTTCGAGGTAAATTTAACGTGAAACGAATATTATTGTTCCTGCTATAGTGACATTTTGTGTAACCAAAGCTGTGTAGCAACAAAAATACTTAACACTAAAACCACCAGACGGGTCAATATGACCCATTTCTGATTTCTTCTTTTTACAATTATGGAAAAGATAACAAAAGTTTCTGTGAGGAATTATTAAAGAAATTGATGTAGCAATACGCAAACTGAGTCGTAAATCAATTAAAGTCTCAATAGATGTACTGTTGGAGTTTTTATAGAGGAATTTTAAAAATTCATTTGAACTACTCAGTAATTTTAGCGTTAATCTATAAGTAAACACACTGGAAGAGTTACACAAGTAAAAGCATAGTTAGCAGTAATCCCAACTTCCTTTTTAAATTTATGGTAGATCAAAAGGTATAAAAATAAGAACAAATATAACTGTTATTCAATGTTTATAACATGTAAAAAAAAAACAAAAATTAAATGAACAAGTAGAGACCCTTTAATTCCGTGTAGATACTTAAGGGCTAACGTATTTTTACAATTCTACAATTGTCTACGCTCAGTTTGTTGAAAATGCAGTAGATCACGAGAAAGTTTGTTTTAGTAAATGTATTACCAAAAAAGTTGATTTTGATTAACTCTCTCTGATAGAATGACAGACTCTTGCTTTAAATGCTTTAATTGAATCTAAAGTAAGATAATTGTACCGGTTACACAATCACTTCCTTTCTATCAAATAAACAAATAAAGGATCGGTAACACGAGGCAACCAAGCTAAATGAATCCCATCATATAATTTCTATTGCATAATCTTGCGCGGAGTAACTTTCAAACTTTTTCCTATTGTTTCATCGAACGAGCAACTTTGCTATAACTTCATACAAACGTACCGGTTATTACAGAGCATCATCAAATAACAGGTTGCATTTGTAATCCCGGTTACAAAAGAATGAAAGACACTGATGAGACGCAGCGAAAGAAGATGATCGGTGCTGTTCAGAAATCGTGCCGAACGACTTTCGCTTGTTATAAAGTTGCGCGTCCGTAAAAAACAATTCAATCATATCCATCCCCTAACCGATTAACCTAATTAACCGTTGGAAACGCGGTGAAGACGTTCGTCTATGTCGGTGATCTTACACCGGGAAACGATATCTCTGTTATCTCGCCACGAGAACCAGACCGGGTTTACCTACGCCGTGATAATCACGAGCGATTCATTAAACCAGCTGTTAGCCGAAACGTCTAATTAACCGGTAACCCGGCAGAAAAGCGGATACAATAGCGCTCGGGAAGCTTTACCGAGCTTTCTTCGCTTAAATCGGTAATTGAATCTAAACGAGAAAGTCGATTCTCTCGGGACCATCCTTCGGTCGATCTAACGCCGTTGAACTATTTCTAATGTTGACGGTGTAATTGCTTTGGCACAGTTACCTATGTATCTTATTCCGGAGGAGGAACAATACGCGTTCATCGTGTCCACGCGGAAGTTACAGTATTTAAACTTGCAGTACTGAAAGAGTTTATTGTGTTACTGAAATATTACTGTTGTGTAGAAGCTTCGTCTTAGGGGAAATAATTATTTGTTTTTAAGAGTAGTGATAAATTGCTTTCTAAAATTACACAATGTTATTTCAACTCGTGTTTGCACTTGCATTAGTTATTTATATTTTTGAAATGCAGGGCAATATAGAATATTGCAAAAGCAAACTATTCAAAGTTATATAAAAGATATGTCCAAATTCACTTCATTTCAATTCATTATGTATAAATGAAGTGAACTGAAGTTTATTTCGATTGTTTCACTTTCATATTTAATTACGGAATAATCACCGGTGACATGGGATAGCTTCTGCGTAAAATTGCCGGTCAACAATGTATTACACTGTCTTATTGTTATAAAAATGGTATACACTGTGTAAATTTGGAAATGATGCAATAGATATTTTCGGTAATATTGTTCTCTTCATGAGAAAAAATTTACCCTTGAAAGATAAGAGCCTTAAAGCTTGCTAATTACAAAATATTAGAAAAGTATTACTTTTTTACGTAGAATACTTAAAAAGGACTGATGATTGCTGATATTAAAAAATCATTTTTAGTTTCGCAAAAATATTCTTTATTAAAAACAGCGTTGAAACAAAGGATTTCGGTATCTTCATACCTTCCCAGGGAAAAATTTCCATTTTCAGCACTTCCGTTTAAGAATTCTGTCACATTTTTCCGAGTGAAAGCTGTTTGAGGAAGTGCTGTTCTAAAGCACTCAAGAAGATAGTCTATTTTAGAATTTTATGAATTCTTGGATCCACATAAAAAATTTATTATCTATTTTAGTCATATTTGGTTGATTTTTTCTCATTGTTGTAATTCTGTTACGTTAAATTGCGATCTTTTCTATAAAATATCAATAGGTATTCTATTGATCGACTTTAATATGTTGCTTACTACGGTTACTTCAGATCGTTAACAGTGGCCCGTGCAATTTACTGAATTTTAACACGTAAATAAAACTTTCATTCTGAATACATTTTATCAAGATCGTGTCCTAAGAGCATAAACCGAGGCAATCAACGTGTTAATGCTTCTGTATCCTCATTTATTCGTATCTTATCGCGCAGAAGAACACTTTAAATAGTTTTTATATCCCTAGGGCTTTTATAGGAGAATATGTTTCTACTTTTATTACCATGGAATGGAAGTCTCGTTTGATACACGTTTTCCTAATGCACCGGCATCATTGAACGAGTTAGATTTAGACGAGTTGTAACTGCATACTGGTGCTTTAATTTGTCATCGCGTTTTAGTAATTCATATTTCAGTTAATACCTCGTTATTTGTTTACGTGAGAGCGAATGGCAAAGATGATCAAAAGAAATTAAGTGAAAATTTTATTACTGTATTTTAAGAACAAAGAGAGAAAATTTGTGAAAGATACGTAAAATGTTTTAGAAAAACGATGTCAACAGAATTATAATCTTTAATTTTAAGAAATGATTTTAGTATCGAAAAAATTTGATTAATTATTAAGAATAAAAATTCCCAATATTGATCTTTAAATATCTAAGGATATCCTCAAGAAAAAAAGAAACTTAATTCCACAATTTACGAACTTTTTTCTCGAATTGCTTCAAATATTCAAAGAAATGTTCATTACGAAGGTAATTAAGTGTAAACCAATTTGATCGTTAAACGTACGGTTTAACACAAAAGGACTGTTTCTTCGGAGTCATCGCTGTTTTTCAGCCAGATTTGGGGCATAGTTACACCTGCCGCCGTTAGAGCAACTGTTAGAAAGCTCCGTCTTAATTGCGCACGAAGGAGACAATAAAAGTGTGTAAAAGGTGGGTGAACACGCCGCGTACGTCTCATCGTGCTCCCAACTAATTATCCTAACGAATGGAAATCGTAGTGAGCCGCAGGTTAGCCTGCGTTAGCTCGTATATCCTCATTAATTAACCGGAGTCCTCGTTCACGCGAAAATTGGGTCGAGCACTTTGCGCGAGCGCGCTTCATAACGGGGAGGACTTTTATCGCGCGAGCTCAGGCCTACCATGTAATGGTATACGTTGACTAATTCCTTTCATATTTCACCGTAGACTAAATTAATTTTCAAACGAAAACACCGGTCCATCAAATTGTCTGTTTTGATACGTGATTTAATGCCCGCGTCAGTTTATGGATCCTTAAATACCGTTTACATTTTCAACAGGTGAATGAAGCACGACGTCCGCAATTTACCATCAAAATAACGGTTAGGGTACTATAAAGTTTAGCAACTCCTTAGCATTCGTAACGCTGACTTAAACTGTGTGTATCAGCGACACGGGAAATCAATATTGAGTTGATTTCCATCCATGTCCAATTCTTTTATTACACGTATGTAGATACTTTGGTAGTGATTTATAGGGTTCTAAATATTGCTTTTTAACAGAGGTTGGAAACTGTTGTAATGGAGGTTCCGGGTTTCTACATAGTTTCTAAGAGCTGTTAATTTCTACGACAGTTGTAAAGAAATTAAAAATTTGTTATATTTGTTTCGGTTTCGATTATTCGTTGCAAACTGCTTTTATATCAATTTGGATCACTAATCTATTGATGTTTTACTGACATTGTGTTAATAACGTATCGGTTTTTATTTATCTATTAATTCAACTTTTTTACGATTTACAATATTGACATTATCAGCTAAGGAATATAAGTACTTACGTGAACTATTGAAATGTTTTAAAATGTAAGATTTTCAAAATAAAGTTCGAAGAATGAATAGAATTGTCTATTTAATATTGAACCTACGAGATTTAATACTATTTAATAAACTTTACTATGAATAGAACAGATATCCTTGTAAAACTATATTTTTATGTTATTCAATGAAATAGTTTAAAAGTGAAAGTAATATAAATAGTTTTAATTTTTTAAAGACTCGGATATGGAGAGTTACTGTGCAAAAACGCCAGAATCTACGAATTTCCTTAAATCATTCTGCACACCGCAGATTCCCGGCTGCATCCCTTGTAGCTACGGTATTAATCTTCATGATGTATCCTTCTTCCCACGTCGACTCCGAGGTAACAGCTTCGTAGGAAACCTTATGATTCCTTAAAGCACTGGAATTATCCAATTACCGAGAATGTTTTCCTTCCGGTAATGCCAAGGGGTTTGGATACGTCCTGGCTTCGAAGCTCTATCTGAAATATTAACAATTGGAGCACTTCCTTTGTAAAGTAATACTTAAAGCAGCTAAGGAGAAAGCTATTACTTTCAACAGATTCTCCGTCCTACAAGTTACACTCATTTCTTTATTAAATGAAATCTTTTAATTGAACATTAAACCATTATATTTATTAAATTAAATTTTGAATCTTCCCTATGAGTTTTATATTAATAGAATCTATGATATTATAGAACCGAAAGTTAACATTACAATGTAAAATATTACAAAAGTATTAAATATCCGAAATTATTTTAAAAGTTAATAGATTTACTTACATGATGTAATCAATGTTACCAAAAACTTAAGAAAATGTATTCTTATAATTTTTTGGAGAAGTACGTAACTTTAAGTGTTAAGGACATGGTAACGATATCGAAATTACAATCTTATCACTCTTGATTTTACTTTTACATCCATTAGTAGGATCACTTCCAAAATATCTAGTAATCAATCACTGTGTAATATCTGTTCTCATTTCTTAAGGAACCAATGTAAACTCAAAGAGATTACCAAAATGACTCCGTTTCCACCGCACAGTCATCAATAAACAATTTTTTTATTTAAAAAGACAATTCATCTATAACGACTTAATTTACATTTGGTATACAATATCTCCAATAAACTTAAAATTATACATATATTTAATCGCCTGCTTAATAATCTAATTATTATATAGCTCTAATTATAAATCATTACTTCGCAATAACAACTTGTTTACATTTGTTTTTTCATCCGTGTAAATCTTAAATAATCCTAACTTGATTCTACTACTATATTGCACTATTTATGCCAGTTTATATGTGAATTCCAAAAGATAGGGTTTCTACTTCACAACGGAAAAACAGAAAAAAATTGAATTTATTCAGCGTGAACGTCGTGTCATATCGATGGGCTTTCACCAGGTACGTTAAACCCTAAATCCGGCGGCGACTGTTTCCTCGTGGACACACGTTCGTTCCGTGCAGGTGCACGTCGCGTACGGTCGACCTCGAGTATAATGTTTCCGTTCATGGATATCCCCGGGCACGTATGATGTTACCTGCACAGGTTCTCTATTTCCGTGGCTTTGCTCGAAACTTGGGTCGCTGTCTACGAGAATCGTGAAACGAAACTCCTTTCTGGCTTGGTCGACTCTTCTATGGATTTCCGTCTCCGCGATGGTTACAGAGATCCTTATTGTACCCCGTCCGCGGAAAGAATCGCGGAAACGCCGAGAAATTCGACTGGTAGTCTCGTTTTTCTGCGATTCTCACGGTGACCACAGCTTTGTACACGATGGTTTCGGATTCTCTTTTCATTCACTTGTTCCTTCATTGTCGCTGTAGTTCCGAGAGTGGCGTGAACACAATATTGTCTCTCTTTAGAAGTTGTCTTTATACGTTCTTCCCTTCTGTCTAATTTGAACTGGAGCATCACATAGTGCATATTTTTATCTATAATGTATCAGGTCTTCCATGATTGAAGAAGGTAACACGTTCCCTGAAAATAATTTTTTGCTACCTTACTGTGAAAGTAATGTAAAGAAATGTTTTATTTTTTTTGGAAATTTTTCTAACGAAAATGTTCTTATGAGTGGAATCAACTTAATAATGTACATTAGAAAAAGATATGTAATCACAGTAGCATTAATCTACTAACAACAGAATTTTGTAACAAAATGTTACAATTTTCAAGTATTTTACATTTTAATCTAATCGAGTTAATCGATGCTTATATAATACGTGATGTATAGTGATGTTGAAGTAGTTTTATTTTAATGAATGAAATCACGAGGAAGACAGTTATTTCTACATTTAAATGCCCGTGATGACTTCAGCTGCACTGCAGTAGAGTCGCTGGCAAAGGAATTGCAATCCCCTTGAACATTTCTCGAAGTGACACGATCGCAGAGTCAGCACTACCGGGGCGTAATTGAACCGAAGATAATTCTTTTGAACGATGAAGAGGACTGTTCACCGTTATTGTTTCCAGACTCTTCAATTTCCGCTGTTCCTGGTTCGCCTCTCGTTTTTGTCGTCGTCGTCTCTTGTGAGAAGTCAGCTACCGTGAGACGTCGACGACAGAAAGAAATAAGTATGTACTTTGTTACGAGGAAACGCCTCATGGAACGTACTCGAGACATTCTTGTTCCGTTGAAACGCGAACCATTTCCTCCCAACCCAAATCGAAACGACGACGCGCGGCATTTAACCCGGGGGAGGACGGGTAACTGGACATTCTTGAAAGTCTGTGCTATTTGGGTGTTTCTTTTTTCGTTGTTCGACTTAAAGGTCGTGCATTTCGTTATATCCCAGTAGTTCTATTGATTCAAGCATCGAATTCTGGGTCAGTTCTATCGGGAATATATATTTTTAGTTATTCAATCTATGGCCTCATTGAAAGATATTTCATGGAATTTTTAAAAATCAAACTAATCGTAAATTATAACGTTTTGATCATTTGATTTAGATTTGCATACAGTAATAAAACGTGCAAATGGAATTTATTTTATGAACAAAATAATTAAGTATTGAATTTTGCACTAAAACCAATAGCATCGAAATCTTTTTATCAATAGTTCATTACTTTTTGCAATGTTCTTATAACTTCTATAGAGTACGTTAAAATTATTTGAAAATTGCAATGAAAATTAATTCTCACAAAAGAAATTGCAGATTTTCATGGTATTTTCGTTCTGTTGAAGAACTTATGAAACTTTATGAAAATGCATTTATCATTACTCTTTCCATTCACATTTCTATCACGTCAAAATTTGCAGTTTAATTAAATACAATTAGATACTAGATATTCTTGAAAATTATTAGAGCAGTAAAATTAGTTGCATCGTTTGATTTTCTCTTGTCTAAGAAACAAAACATCCATGAGATGCAGCATTTTGCTGATTGTTATTATATGAAAGTTTTCTTCGCTTGAATATAATCAATAGGAAGGAAGCTTATATAGCTTATTTCTCGTTTATTCATAATTGCGCTATTAACTGCCGAAGCTTCTAATGGTCTCTTAGTCCTTAATTAGCATACCATTCAAAACAAACACGACTGTCTCGTATAACACACATGAGGCCAGAACAACCATACTGTGGTCCATGGTTACCACTATTATAGTGAAGCAGTAAACTCATAAGGGCGTCATAAACAGAAGCACGTTTTATTGTTAGAAATTCAAGACGACAAAATTTTAAGGTTAAATTTCACCCTTTATAGTCTATTAGTAAACATTGTGAATCAGTAACACAGCAGTTTCAGACCATTCTTGATAATTCCAAATGTTCTCGACCTTTTGTTTTTAACCTAAAAATTTAAAACTTTAAATATTGTTACCAATTAATACAGGTTTTTCACTCCAAATTCACCCTTTTACAGATCATATCCTTACCGAAAATTAAGTTTTTCGTGAGGCTAATTAATCTACACCCATTTCCTTCATTATTTCTTCTTTAAAACAACTAATTAAACATTACGCAACTTAATCAAACAACTGACAAGACAAATTCACCCCAGTCACAATGTATTCCTCTACATTTGAATAAATACTTCCTACATAGAACTGCCTTAACGTAGAAACAAATAGACTGGAATAGCATCTGCTTTCAGGATCTTCAAATCAGGACTATTTCCAAACGGTAAACACGCTCGGGTCACAAATGACCCGGTCGTCGATGGATAAAGTTTAATCCTCGAACAGTCGAGGGAACACCCTGCGTACCAAGACGAGTCGGTTATCCAAATTGAATTCTAACCAGAGTGCTCGAAGGAAGGAAGCGCCCGGGCCGTTATTAGACGGAAGACTTGTTCGGGGCGGGTATAAACCGCACCACCGGCGAGAGGAGGCGGCATTCCGTCGATCGTGGCTGTGTGCCTACAATTATCGCGGTTTTCTATTATGGTACCCGGGCCAACGGTTCAGACCAGGCCAACGCGCGGCTGTTCTCTTTGCATTGCTACGTTCCCACGTGCCTCCGCGAATACCTCCACATGCTATACATGACTAATGCCCGGCCTTTCTGGCCTCTGCCTGACTTTTCCTCGGACTAATGGTCGCCTACCTTGGCTTCACCGGACGATATTTCGGTGGTACCAAACTAATAAGTGACCGAGCGAAAATAGACACCCGTGTAGGGTCCCGGCGCTGTTGACAGACAGAGAGGGAGCGAGGCTGGTGGTTCCTGGCATCGCGGTGCCGAATATTAACCCTTTCGCATCCGAATCATGCGCGTGATGCGGTTACAATTAGCACCGGTCTACTTAAACCCAACGCTCGTTGGGCCAGATCCATCCGCTGTTTTGATTCGACGTTTCGGAATGTTGGATTTACTGGCACATTTCAAGCCTCGCCGCAGCTCGACACGACCACTGGAATTTTTATTGCGCGACGATCGCGTGTTTACTCACACTGTCGCTGCTGTCTTTCTTACGGAAATTGAAATTGTATTGTTACCGTAACGGTCGGGATGATGTTGCTTTGGTTATATTCATTGTAAGATCGAATTCCTGGGTTACGAAACAAATTTTGTGTTTGTTAAATCTTTCTGTTGGAAAGTGGAAATTGTGAATAATTAGTGTTATCGAAATGTGTATTGGTGGATTGTAGTAGATTAAAATTCATAAAGATTAGGAAAACAAAAAACAATGTTATAAATATTTTATATTTTGTTCATACATCGAAATTCTTTATGAAGAAAATATGTCTATTTGACGTGAAGGTCTAAAAATTTGTTTTTAAATACTTATATAAACATTCACAATCAAACTGTGATAAATAATGGAACTAATACTAAAAGATTCTCTGGATTTAGTTAGCTACCTAACAAAAATTTACAAACTTGCCTCGATTGAGTATCTTTAGATTAGTCTAATTTTAGACCATTCGTTTTACACGGTGACTGAAGGCAATTAAGCGCCGGCTGTCCTCGTATCTTCTGGTTCGTTGGCAAGAATTCGATATTACTTTGGAATCTTCGTTGACATAATTCCTTTACTTCGGCGCGCTGGACAGACGGAAATAATTTTGGATGAAAGGGTAACAAAATATAAGGCACTGAAATATGGATCACAGTGCTACTGTCTCTATGCAGGCAATTTTAATTGGGAGGAACTAACGAACGTAGCTCAGCGCTTGTATTCTTCTGTCAGAAACAAACATAGTTTCAATCCAATTACAAATTATGTATAACTCGACAACTGTAGAGCTTGATACAATAGAGATTTCGAACATTTATCTAATCTTTAATCTAATCTACACCCCAAACTCTATACAATAAAATTCTTCTAAGTACAATTCAGAAAGATTGAAACTATGAAAAGTTTACCAACATTACACTTCTCTTCCACTATCAATAATTCTAATCCGTTAACAAAAAGTGCAAACCATATTAAATTTCATTGATTATATAAATCCATAAAATCCCACTGTCTAACCGTCACATGTCCATATTTATGTTATCCTTATTTTGCTTTCATCCCTTTATCTATGATTCGACACCACAACTTTCTACCCACACAACAAAATCAAATTACTTATATTGATAGTTACTCCGAAAATCTTACCATTTACGTAAAACTACTTACACTTATCCCATTTTACTCGAGAATCTCCAGATGAAATTTCTCTAATACTCAGCAGCATCATTACAAGCCGCTCGATCAATGAATAGAACCACTCGTTAACCAAGAAAGAGCGTCCCACGTAACCCGGTAGCGGAGTGTTCTCCTTGAGACGGTGCACGCGCGAATGCAAACAATAGGCTTCTTCCGTGACTGACTACATCCGATTATACAGCACGAGCCGGTGGTATCCTGAAGCCCCGGTATTTTCGGAGGAAGAAAAACGGATCTTACGAAAGCAGTGCGCGCGCCCGCGCGCGCATGTGTGTGTTTGAGTGCGTGCATGCGTGCGTATATGCGTGCGAGAGAATGAAGAGACAGAGAAAGAGAGAAGGAGGGAATATATTCGGGTGGCGGACAGGTAGGGGTAGGACAATGACCAAAGAATATATTCGGGAAGCGACGCCGGTGATCCCGCTTGATCGAAACGCAAACCGAATAAATTGGCGTCTGGCGATGCGGACTTGACCATCGCAAAAATTACTTCCTGCTGCTGAATCGTTACCGTGAGTAGAGATTGGATCAGGTTCCATGTACGTTCACTCGTAGATTTGGAGGATCTCGGCACTAGAACATCGTAAAGTGCTGACTATAAGATTCTTTTATGGCAAAAGCAAGGTTGTAACGAAATAAGATCGTTCTCCAGAGAATTATTGAAACTGTACTTAGTGCAAGTTGTCTAAAATATTTGAAGCATTTTGTATTCTATGTGCTTGAGTAATATATAGATCAGTCTAAAAATAGTGTCTATATTTGTAAAAGCTTATGCTAGAAATATTTTATGTTTGAGAAATTTTTCCTTGAGTTATATAAGAGAAAACATGTAACATATACAGTGTGTTTTAATCTTACTAAATAGTGTGCAAATTATGGAAGATACAAAAGATATTTCTAATGAAAAGTAACTTTCTGAATAGAAATTAATGAGCAAACAGTAAGGTAAACTAGGGAACAAGTCAGAGAAACTATAGAGAAAGAATGTTGTGGTACAAAAATTGATTAGCAGTTTATTAAAGCTCCTAGTATTTAATCTAATAATAATATTTCAATTCGGACCTGCTTCACCCTCAATCTAAAAATATTGAAAATACTTTTCATTTAACACTTAAAGTACTGAGCAGTTAAATCGACTTTTTAAAATTCTTCTATAGAAACTCCAAGAGTTCATCTATTGGAACTTTAATTGATTTACAATTCAGTTTACGTATTGCTAAATCAATTTCTTTAATAATTTCTCAGAGAAACATCGGTTATCTTTTTAATAATCATAAAAAGAAGAAATTAGGAATGGATCATTTTGACTTGTCTAGTAGTTTATGTATTAAATCGAAGTTTTCTCAATGGATTCAGAGTTGCGTGATCAGATACAAATCTATTTGTGAGTCGGTTTCACGTTAATCTCTGTGATGTATCCGCCATTCATGACCCGCTAGACAATCAGCTTTCTATGTGAACACGAAGTCGTATTTTCACAAGCATCGATTCGTAAAATGATATGTTTTCAGACAGCGTCAGCGACAAGCTCAGCCTCTTCTAAGGGAACACGATACCCGTTTCGTGTCAGAACTTAATATTTAATAAACCTCTCAGATGTTGTTAAGAGCGAGACTAACGTTTCGCGTGATCGATATCGAGCCGGTGATATCGTCGGTATCGATAGCTCGCGGGGAAACATAATCTAAGAAACGGTGATCTATAGTGAAATCGACTGGAATAGTCAATATCGCGTGCCCTGTTATTATTCATGGCGACGATCGATCGAGAAAGTTTCATCGTGAAATATACGCGGTTTGATAAGTGATTTCCCCGAGGATGGTCATAGAAGTTTATTCTTCGGCAACTGACTTGAACAGTTAATGAGGACATCTAACATCGTCATTTCGAATTCCTAAATTATTGGCTGTATGATAAGTTACTTTAAATAGGAGTTGAATGGAAGATGGGTCAGAAACTTATTAGTTTCTCATCAATTTACACTTTTATGGATACACGTTGTAACCTTTATTTGAAATGTTTATTTATGTAAACGGTAATTTACGAGTAATACGAAGTTGTCAAACTAGCTGTGAGTCCAGCTTTATACAATCATCTAATTTTCGCATATATAAAATGCATTACATGCATTTCATTTATACGAAAAATTTTATTTTAACACTAAACCTACCAGGTGGGTTAAAATGACCCATTTCTGATGTCTCCTTTTTACAATTATTAAAAAGATAATAGATGTTTTTCTGGGAAATTATTAAAGAAATTGATTTGGCAATGTGAAAACTGAATCGTAAACCAATTAAAGTCTCAATAAATGCAGTCTTGGAGTTGCTGTAAGGGAATTTTCAAAAGTCAGTTTAACTGCTAGGTGGTTCTAGTATTAAGTGAACCTTCATACATTAGCAATTAAGTTCATTTTCCAACCTTCCTGAAACGTTTTCTAATGTTGATCTTATCAAACAGTATAGAATTGGAAAAAGATCGCGATCGTAACAAGCAACAGTATCCTACATTACCAACAGTAACAAAATAAAAGTATCAAATGAAGTAGACGTCGCAGTCCTCAAAACCATAATTTTCCAAGGATCGGAAGACCCAGAAAAAGGATCAATTAAATCACATAGTGTTTACACACTTCTTATTATCCAATTCCACTAACTGGACGACATCCACGGCAATTATTACTGCGGACAAAGCGCAATTAATAGATTCCGAGAGACCTTACTCCCCATTAAAAGGTTCCTGCGTCAATACTTATCGTCCGCATCTATCCGCCAGTCGTAATCACCTGGGCGCGTTAAAGTTTAATGAAGTCAGTAGACCAGCACAGTAAATCCATTGTCACAGTCAATTAATTCTTGCCTAACGATACACGGGTTTTCCCCCGCGGCCGAGCCACGGACACGCTGGCACATCTAAATTTCTCGCTCGACGTTCAATACCCGGCGCGACGATAGGATCTGTCCGCGTCGCGGCGATCATCGGCTCAGTAAAGGCGGCCCGCGAGAAAGAGAGAGATAGGCAGGATCGTTAAAGAGTTACGAATTGGTTATCTGAAACTGTTCCGACCGGTACCTATTCAAAACCCGTCATTACTTTCCCGCGCGGAAGAACGAGGTGGAAGGGGTAGGTTCTGGCTGAAATCATGGGGAGCTATTCGCTCGGTCGTAAAGCGACGAGCCGCGACGAATGAGACTCGCATCCGTCTCCGGATGACATCGGCCGGTGCCCGTATTATCGTAACGGTTTTCAGGTAGATTTTCTGAGAAGCGTGGTTTAAGGAAAGGCCACTCGGTTCTCGGTGGAAGAACTGGACCTCGGGATACTGGACACCAGGCAGGGTGACATTCCAGAATAGGCCGATGCCTCTCTCGCGCTTCGCGCTGGTGTCCCGCGAAATGCAGGTTATATGCGGGCTCCTATGCAACCGTTTCTAACAAGACGGGTTCTATACGACCGGGATTCTGTGAAACGCGCGCGTGTGACGAGCCCCGGCCAGAAATTCTCGTGCGATCGTCCCGTTAATAAAAATCTGAAACCGCGGATAATTGATCCCCGCCGCAACGTTTAGACGCGCCGTGAGAAAGACGCGGCATCGACGAGTTAAACCATTGTCGATCGCTTGCTCGATGAAGTAACGGGGGCGGGATTTATTGCCGGTTAATATGATCGACGCGACTCGATCCATGTCTCACCAGGGAGAGGGGTATCCTTTCCAGGGAAGGAAATTTAATGGTGCTCTTACGTTTCATTCTTTCCTTCGTCCGCCCTTGAACGTGTCACGGTAGTTACGGGGACTTTTGCGGTGGTTGCAGCGAAGTTAATGGGCTCTGGATTTTATGTGTCGGTAGTAATTATCAGTATTAAGCGCGTAGTAATCTTTTTAACACGTTTAACTTGGGTTTTTATTCTGTTTCGAAGTATTAGTCGTGTACTTGATGGAGGATGTGAGATTCTTTTTCGCTTCGGATTGTTCAGAGTTTAGTGATCTTTCACGCTCGCTGTAAATAATTTTTGATGTTATATAATAATACTTATTAATTGCAACACTGTTGTGGTTTACTACATCATATGATTACAAAAATTGTATAATTTTAAATGCATAAAAATCCATAGTCTACTTACCTATAAATGCAAAAAAATCCGTAGTCTACTTATTAAAAATGAAAACAAATCAATGAACAACCGACGCAATACAGTGAACTTTAATCGAACCCATCATTATGTCATGCATTATGTACCAAAGGGAAAGAAGAAAATATCGAATAAATGAAGACCCTAAATAAGTTCACTCATGCTCTAATATATTGAAATTTCTAAAAGAATTCAAAATAGCACACTTAATTTAATCAACCATCCGCAACTAAGGAGTACACAATACAATCATACATAAGTAGATAATCATCTGCATAATTTAAAGTAGTGCCAATGACCCATTGGGATTGGTGCAACTTAATGTATACAATAAAAAAAGACCGTGTATTGTTTAATTATTGACACAAAGGTTTACGTGCATAATCTTTGATTACTGTCCACTGTTATTTGATTCCGTATTATTAATCAAGTCCTCGCTGCGAAAAAGGCAAAATTTAATTTAACATTCTGCTGACATTTAAAACCGGCACTCGCTGTTCGAGTATTGACGTGTACGTTCGTAGATTCGATTTCTGAGCAGTCGGCTAATGGAGGCATTCAGAGTTCATTACGGTACCACAAGTAAGAATCTACGGTTCCAAGACTCTCATTATTGTCTCGGGGTAAGCCTGACTGAACCTCGGTGAGTTATTACTCGGAAGCAATCTTCTCTGTGAAAAAATTCACCGGGACACCAATATCTTAGACCAATATCGATTTTTATAGGGTTTCTCTGTACCAGTACCGGCTGGGCTAAATCTTGCGCACTTTTTTCGTAGAACTGTTTACATGCTAATTTCCAACACGAATTCTTAGCACTGAAACAATGGACTTCATCTGTTCAAATTTGTTTTAACCTTTACCTTATCATTTATTTCGCAATTGCATTGAACACAATTATTTTATAATTAATAGTTCACCGAAAAAAAAGATGTCTCTGCTTTTTTGTAAATCGTTATTTACTCTAACGGTAAAATAATAACGACAAAAAAGTTAATGGCAGAAAATGTCGTGTTTGGACTTTAAAAAAATGTAATTGTTTATTAGTTCCTGTTTAAAATGTCCATACCCAGTTTGATTCAATAATACACGGCAAGGAATTAATTTCGTACCTGAATCTATAGAAACCGTTAGCTGATACCTACCAGGTTATTTTAAATTCAAGACAGATAAAACTTGTCTTAAGACGATAACGCGTAGCTTGTGTTTACAGGGATGAAAAAAATCATAAAATAATGAAAATTATATATTATCGTCATATAAATCTAAACAAGTATGAACCGGTGTTATCAATATATATATATATATATATATATATATATATATATATATATATATAAATTATGATTACAATTCGATTAAACTCTTCTAAATTAAAGTTTCACAACAGCCTCTCTACAAGTATATTACTTACAGAAGAATTAATCCATCCTCGAAACTGCCTCCAAAATTCATCACGGTGACATTCCAACGTTCATCAAACACGCTCCAACTCCATTTTGATTAATACGTACATTAATTACATCCGCGAAAAAAAAGAAACTAGTGCTATAAAACGGTCGCGGTGTTGGGGGCTATAAAAATATCGGAGTCTAGTTAAATTTTATGGACACCGAGAAGCAGACTAATTATTTCGCCAATTATTCAGAAACATAGTCCCCGTATACCATATCGGTGGTGCCGCTGCATTCTTCGCTGTCTTCCAATAAACTTGACAGCGATCTATACGCGGCGTTAGGTAATCGACGGCCGATTCCATGAGTTAGAAAGGAAAGAGCGCCGGTTATCGGGGGAGAGGGATACTGCTGCTGTTTCGGGCACGTCGTAAAAGGCACGCGGGACACAGCGATACGTCGAATTAATTCCGTTGCGAAACAGCAACAAGCAATTATTTTTCCAGCAATTACTCGGCCGGCGTACGTATACGTGTGCAGCGTGCAACTTTGTACCACAATGCCGCAACCCGGCGAACAATTGAATTTAATTAACGTAATGGAGAGCGATCAGAATGCTAATTACCGTGGCCGGAACGCGGCGAGCCATTGGCGACCGTTTCTCGATACTTTTTTACGATCGCCGACACTCCCAATCGCGACAACATTCGCGATCCCCAAAATTCGCCGCCGACCGATTTCATTCCTTCGCCTACCCGTTTCTGGAAAACCACGCGATGATTTAACATCGCCCCCAGCGAAATAGTTTATGGACTTTGCGAGCCAATCGAAGGAGTTAACGAGGGATCGGGAATGCATTTTTTGCGATCCGTCGAAAGTGTCTGTGAAGCGATTAATTATTCGGTTAACCTCTTGCCTTATAATAACGCGTGAGATTCGCGGTAAAGATTTTAAATAGGAAGTAATAAACATAAATATTATTCTTCTGTTATCGATTATTATACTTCAGAACAAACGTAGACTGAGAATACGCTCAGAATTTGTCTCTTTTTTCAATAGATTATTGATGATGAAGTAGTTGTATTTATCACAGTTGAGAACTAAATCATAGGACAAATGAAAAAATTAATCGAAATTGAGTCGTTGGATGATATGAGTGCAGGAAGGGGATTCCGACAAAATGAGGTTCGAGGAATAGGAATTAGAATCGTTTAAATAACTGAGAATTATGAGTCATAAATGAAAATTGCAAATTCATAGAGGAATGTTTTATCTGGCTTTAGCTTTACAGAATAGTATAAATATATTTTTGTGATATGAAATGTTGTAATATATCTAAGACGAAATATTTACTTAACCGTAACGAAATATTGAATTTAGCAATATCAGTTGGTTGTGTGTAAAGTATATAAGTAAGTAAATGATAAAGTTAACGTTTGATACCGTCGGACATCCTTGAAGAATCGATTGATCCGTTTCGGAAACAAGCTTCTCCTGGCTTCGCTAAAAGCATGAATTATTCTTCCGTCGTGCAGGGAATTATGCGACGATGTTGTTTACAGCGACAACGGTTATCGGTGCAACCGTTCGTTCCTGGAGTTGCTCGATTGCCCTGGGGCTGCTTCCCATGTCACCTGCACTTACACAATCGCTCGAACGTGCATCTATATCCGCACGTACACACACAGAAGGATTTTGCACGTGCCCACCTACGTGCATCCTATTAATCCTGGCACAGTTAATCTAATAAAACCAAAGAGATTCACGTGTCTTATTTATGCAAAATCAATTGACCAGATGATGATGATAATGGTAATGTTAATAACTATACGACATTATTACTCGTAATTATAACATATACAGTGTGGGATTCATACATAAAATACCTAAAAATCTTAGCTGTTTATAAATACATTAATTTAAATTTGATTTAATAACTGAATCACATTTGGGTCTCAGCAATATTTTAAGAGAAGTAGTACTCTCTTCCGGGATACAAAAATATTAATCTTTTAAATACTTCTCGAATAACTTTTAATAAAAGTTATTTAAATAAAATCCATTTATCAATTAAAAGGCTAAAAAAATATCTTCTGACAAATTTTTCCATAAAAATCTAAACATATTCATTCATAGTTGAAGAGCTTACAAGGATAAATAAGCTATCAAAAAGCCCCAGCCATAACGTATTGCCTTACGAATGGCAAATAAGATATAATTACACTCAAATATTATTCACTTCACTCTCTAGAATACGAAGACTTTAGCTTTTCAAGTGGACAGATTCTCAGACTTCATTTTCATCGGTGACGGTGCTTTCAATAGCCCTTGGTATCCTTTTATTGGCCGAGGCTCGATGTCTTCCATTCGATAGCCGTATCTTCGCATTCAAGAATGCGAATCGTAAGCGGTCGCGACAGATTTACTTTCCGCGGCAAACTTCGAGTCATGCGGCGTCGACGCGGAGAAGGTATGCGATCTACGATCGACGTCGGCGTAGCACGATGGCGGTTATTACCAGTCCATCGAATCGGGATGCAGTAATCTCTGCAATGTTGCTCGATTATCGTCGTTCTACGCCCGTACGGGTATCGTTTTCCCACGGCTGTGTATAAATACATACGGCGTGGTGACAAGCCTTTCGTAAAGACGCACTTCTTGCGAACTCGGCCTCGTTCACGCAATAATTCCGCGTCGAGCACGCTGCCCGCGCTGCTTGGGCAGCATTAAGCCCCGTACATACTTTGCGGAGCCTAATAAACCGTTCCAATTAACGAGACAATCGGAAATAATAAATAAGATTTTCGATCGCTTTAAGAGACTTTAATTATATTGAATGGAAACGTTACTGCCTTTTCTTTTTATTTTCAAAGTTATGGTCTGTTTCGTTTCAACCGATTTTCTTGAGTCATGCAGATTCGGATCATAGTATTTGGCTGCCGAGTATTTATGGTCTTGGTTAGGTCGACGAATAGTTTTAGACGACTAGAAAGCGTTTTATGATAGTTTTTGATAATGGGCGATGAAGAATGTATGAAATTAGCGCCGTAAAAAAGTCAACCGATACTTTTTCAGTAGCCTACACTGGTAGTAAATTCGATCAACCAATCGTTATCTGTCAATATCATAAAACCATGATCTCAAATTAAAATACCCAGGCTTAACACTTTGTGTGTCGACTAAAAATATTTCTTAATGATGTACCTAATAACTGATATATCAAACCCACACTCGCCAATTTTAATGAAACTTACAGGAGAGATTCTCGAAAAACATTGAACACTATTTTTATCAGACGTTATCTGTATTAAGAGGGTAAAAACAGCCCTTAAAGTTAAGGGTTGAAACCATATTCTTCAGAATACCTCAGAAATCAAAAACCAAATAAATCCAATACATATAACGTCTAATAAAAAACCACTATTAAACGTACAATGTACAAAAGCAATCTTGTAAATATCAAATATTTTTTCGAAATTCATCCTTCCTCCAAATTTCATCAAAACTCAACATACACGTTTCGATCAATTAATTCCTAAGTAAATATTGTATTTCGAAGTACAGTTTATTCTTTAACTTAACCAGTTGATTGCGTTTGACGAGTATGCGAGCATAAAATCTTGATTCACTTCATTTTTTAACTTATGGAAACGAGAGATCTTTTTAAACTAAATTCCACAGTTAAAACAGGTTAATATCTAAAGAACAAGTGCGTTCGCTTTCATGAACACAGTGCATGAGTCTTCGGAAAGCGTCAGCGGCAGGTAATAAATTCCGCAATGAAATGCGCGGATTTCGAAGCGTTAAAGGCTAGAACGGTCCTTGGACTCGTATGTTTTCCAACGGTACAGTTCCTTCGGTTCGATCCGCCGGTGTCGCGTTCTGAATCGTTTGCTCTAGTATGCATACAGCTTTAAGGTTCGCGGGCCGTGCACGTGCACGTCCTTCGTGCGCCGCTTGGCGCCGGCCTGGACGACCGTAATTGCCATATTATGCGAGTTCTGCAGGAACGTTCCCGGGACGTGTCGACGTCCACCGACTTTTTGAATTCTTTTCCGCCGCGACGCGATAAATGCCGTCATTCCTGACCGAAGCCTGCCCGCTTTTAATGTAAATCCCGGACGCGATTTTTATGCCGGCCGTGGGCGAACGTTCGCCGTATTCTCTTTAAACCGCTACCAGCAAGTTTCCATGTTAGTATTCGCTCCCCGGACGGATCGATCTGCGGTTATTAGACGCTGCTATATGCGTAGGCAGATTTTTTCCAGGCTAGGGTTTTCCAAGAATTACAATTAGACAGAAATTTATTCGTTCCGTCGAGATTTTTTTTTTGGTTTTTGCTGACAAGCCAATGGCTCTTGCCAGGATATTTGAAATAAATTTGTTTAGTATTCGGAATGATTATAATGATCGGTAATATAGTTATTTTAATTTAATACGGTACAGGAAAAATGCGGATCTTTTTTTCTATAGTGAAAGCTGTTGCAATGGATGTACTATTATCGTGGTAGATTTCAGATACGCTTACGAAATGTCAACTAGTTTTCAAGCAACTTAGTCGTGAGTTTAATTATCAGCTGAAAAGCTGTTCGACTCGATTGAGTAGGTAGCTACGTAGAAAGCAACTATTCGCCATTTTTCATCAAGACCTTGCGCTAAACTTTGGTAGTGTATGTAGTGCGGCAAGTTTTCATGTATCCGCATATTTTGTAATGTAATGTTCCTCGTTGTATATTAATTGAGAATTTTATCTTAAAATTATTGTCTTGTTGAATTTGTATTTTAGAATTGTCTTTAAATAAGATATAGTATCTTTAGTAAATTAAATAATAATATGATTTTTTTTACAAAAATCTCTATGACCTCCTTTACTTATTTAAGCGCTCAAGTAAATCTTGGCAATTCATTACTTTTAGCGTACATTTTATGAATACGCTTCGGTATCGTGTTTAAAAAGTTTATTAAATAATGATACATTCATCTGCATGCAAATTCATAGGAAAATATAATCAAATTTTTAAAGCTTACACTTAAATTAGACATAATATAAATGTTTCACTACGTTTTCGCTGAAATACTAATATCTGACAGATTGTAAGTGAAAAAATTGATGCAAAACCTCTCTTTGACTTGCAAATGTCTTTTTCCCTGTCACAGTTGTACATATTACTTATGGATAGACGTCGGAAGTGTACGTGCACATTTGCATTTGTATGATAAGCAATGTCTGTATAAATACAGTGTCGCGTCCTTGCGTTTCCTCTCGAGTAGAGGAACACCACTCCTCTATAGTTCACTCCCCGATTACATTCACTCTCTTTCCGCGCGGCATATTGCTAGGATCACTGACTCAGTTTTCTATAAGCTCCCGTTTCACTGTTAACTCCGACATTACATTTGCATTCAAGAAATCAAACAGTGCAATTTTACAACAAATATTTCCTCGTGAATAATGTTACTTTAACCAGAATTTATTTCATAAAATAACAAACAAATAAAACACTAAATAAATATTAAATCTATTTTACTTAAATTGAACGTCGATACGGTTGAATTTCTTATAAACCTGTTTTAAACTTCACTTCTATATGACAAAAGAAAACACGTAATCATTTACAGTGAGCCATTATATTTGTTGCAAAAGACAACAAACCATTAAACCTCACTTTAATAGAACAAAATCAAACACAAAACATTCCACTCTAAAAATAAAACGTCATCTATGTTCTTCAAAAAATAGTACATACACAGGAAACTTGTAATGAGCCATTATATTTATTACAAAAGACAACAAACTTCTCTCGTCTTTCATTTTCTCCGCCGTCGCCATTTACGGTACAGAAACGCCGACTAGCAACCGCGCGAACACCCCCCGTAATAAAATTCCGCACAATGGTCGCCAAGTGAACGAAATTAAATTCAGAAAACAAAGGAGTAGGAAGCGTTATCGCGGAGATCAATCGAGTCTCCCGCGATCCAGGTGTCCGCGACAGTCGGAGGAACGCCGGCAGCCGGGTATCGATGGTAAATCGTCGAGAAAGTGCGCGTACATCGAAGATCCTCCACGCGGATAAGACCGTAACGCGGAACGCAATCGGGCTTCCAGAATCGCGGAGACTCTCGCCGGGTTAACTTAATGGCTTTCACGCGATTTATAAACTATTATATCCGCGACGAGATCTTTATGGGACGTGGCCTCCTAAGGACACGTCGGTATCCGTTTAAACCTGATTCACACTAGCGGTCAGCGATACGGTCACATCACGTCAAGTCATAGTCGGTCACGATCGTTACCAATATAATAACATTTAATCCAATGAAAGCATTTACAATGATTCCTGGTGATGATGGAGCACACCGAGATAACACATACGGTTCAGATCTCGAAACTATAAGCAATAATAACGGATTAACACTAAAATTACCAAGTAGTTAAATTGACTTTTTGAAATTTTTCTATAGAAAATCTGAGAGTGCATCGATTAAAACTTTAATTGATTCACAATTCAATTTATATATTGTCAAATCGATTTTTTAAATACATTTTTAAAGAGACATCTGTTATCCTTTTAATAACTGCAAAAAAAGATTTGATTATTGAGAAGCAGAAGAGACTAGTATTTTAATAATAAGAAGAATGGAAACAGAAGGTTCTTCTATATATTAAAAATATTAACGAAATCTCTTTGGAATTGAATTCAAATTTATCAACAGCAATGAATTCTTTATAAGTTCGCATCAAGTTGTGGAATTAGTAGCTCCAGTAATAGTTATAGTAGCTAATAACTTATGAACATGCTGGTAATCATGAACAATTACAAACTTCGGCTGCCAATAAAAATAGATCATGGCTGACGAACAATTAACAGGATTTGATAAAAGAAATAGCGGTTCATACGATTTTAGTCACAAAAAGCATTGCGATCTTATAAAATCGCATAAAAGAAAATTATGAATTGAAATCGGAACTGAATGGAAGTGCAAACTAAAAAATTCTTTGTGGCGATTGTATAATATCTGATTTGCTCAAAACCATCGCCTTTTTAACCATGATTTTTATTAAATCGTGTTTAAAAATCATTGTTCCTTTCTCATTCGAACGAACAGATATGAAATAACTATATGTGTCAACGGGACTTGGTTATTTTTCGTATGATCGTGATCTGATCGTTGACCGTTAGTGTGAATGAAGCCTTCTTAAACAGGTAACGGAAATTTCTGAAGAAATCGCGAGCAGCGATTCGCGTTCAGGGGAACTGGGGCCGGCCGAAGGAGCGTGAACGATAGTCGCGTGCATCGACATCATTGAGCTCGCCTTTAATATGTTAATTGATAGTATAAATCGCGCGAGAGCGAGCTTGCTCGCTGGCCGTTTGTTGGAGCGCACGGCGTGCTTCTTCGAACCGGGCGAAAGAGTTACTTTCCGTTCACGTGCGAAAGTGCAACCGGCCTGCACGGTTTCCATAAACATGCGAGGAAATGAATGCTTTGATTTCCACGAGTATAGCACGCTCGGTTTCAATGTTGCGCTGGGGGGCTGGGAAATTACAGTGTGCGAAGCTACATACGTGGAAAATGATTTGGTGATTTGTTTCGCGGGTGCAATGGGAACGTGAATCCTGTTGCACTTGCGAGTTGCCGTTTGTTAGAATGCTGTCAGACGTAAATGGAATGAGCGTAGCGAGAAAATGGATTCATCTGGGAAACACGAAATTTTTTGTTTGGGTTTCTTTTAGTGTCTATGTGAATGGTGTTATGAACGGAAAAATAAATGTTACTCTATAAATATAATTTATGTATAAAGAAATTACTTTACTAAATGAATTTGATTTTAAAAGCAAAGAAAAAATGATTGAAAACTGTAATGATTTACTTAATTCTGTATTTACATGTCTAGATGTAAATATTGATGTTGAAGAATTTTTATTGTACAATAATATATGTAACCAATTGATTGACCAGTATTTTGAGATTATGGAGATAATAACCTTTGTAAGTTTGGTTAACTATTTCTGCGTTAAAAGACATAAAAAGTAAATTATTCTCTTGTGATTGGTTGTTCCCTGTATCCTTGACATTCGAGAAAAAGGTCATCAAAAATTCTGGTTTATTATGAATTCACCGGGGACTCGGGAGACGGATAGGTCACATGCAGCAACCTTTCTACCACAGACAGTTTATGATAATATGCAAATTGCTCCTCGGATAGAATAATTAAAATGTCATCTTTAATCATGTGAATGTGTACACAGTATCCCTTGTCAGAAACGCGGGATTAAGAAATAAACTGCTATTCCCGTTATTCAGTACCGGAGAATAAATATTCAAGTTTACGTTGCTCGGAAGTTGTATTTTATTTAGATAACGACTCATCCTTTCGCGATAACAGTGACTTAGTTACCGTATTACGTTTACGCGTTAAACAACCACCATTTTCAATCGGTTTCGTTGCGAACTCGCGTGAAAAAACACGTAATTTTATATTGATTGTGATAGAGTCAATTGAACACGCCTACGGTCTGCGATAGACTGTTCTATACAAGGCGAGTTTAAACCCTTGTCTGAGATGTAACTTTCTTATAAGCAGAAAAATAATTTTTATTGACAAAGCAGGTAAAAAAAGTTAGACTATTTACTCAAAAAATATTTTAAATAATGTAAGAGTTTGAATATTTACATTAATCTTATAGTTAAGATTGACTTGAATGTTGGTTTCATTCAAAAACATATATCCGTTAATATACTTCCATGCAAAAATTATTGAAATCGATAACTAAGATTGAAAATTGAAATTGCAATTAAAAATTAACAGTAAAAATACACAGCACTAAAAGTTCGATGCAACTTTAATTATAATATACGTTCGAAATGATCAAACCATACACTTATTCAATAACATCTTAGAAAAGCTACTTTATGTTTTCCATAATGCTGAAGTGAATAACCTGAAATTGATCGTTTTGACCTGTCTGGAGGTTTTAGTGTTAAGGCTCATCCATGGAGCCAATCATAGAGTCACCCTATACATCCTGTATATTGTATATACGCGATCAAGCTCGTCATAAGCCGTGATCGTTACTATTATTGTCGTCGGTATCGTTTCGCCGGCCAAATTGGCCATTCTCGAAACAATTGCCATGCTATCAAGCTGAAATTTATTGCGCTACGTGTTCGACACACGTCGCGATTTCGTAGAACAATATGATGGGTTGCCGGCAAGGGTTCTCCAGAGGAAAATGTCGGTGTTTATTCGCTAATTCCACTGGTGTTTCCTTCGTGGGCGTATCTTTATACCTACTGTATCTAGCTCATGTAAAATCAACCATCCCGTGGAGTTATGTTTCAGATTTTTCCAAACTGTGCTCGAGAAAGTCGCCTGTAACCTCAATACAACTGTTAGACAAAGGATTTTACTCATCTGTTCGATACAAAATTATTTAATCCTTGTTAACGCGTTGAATGCCGTGTCGGTCATCGATGACCGACACTTCTGAATTGCTTAAAACAAATTACAATATGCAAGATGACTGCTGCCGTGTAAAAATATTTCATGACGTAAATAAGTTAACAATTTTAATGCACAGATAATTAAGAATTGTTTCTATCTACCTTTGCTACGAAGGAATAAATCATGTATAAAACATTCAAGATTCTCGTAGCGCTTAATGTGTTAATATACTGTTGATTCTTTATATAAACCCACATTGTGAAGAACATAATTAGAAAAATAGAGTTACGATAAAAGGTAGTTTTTCTTAACAAATAGTACAGAAAACAGTACGCTTTAGATATTTTATATATTTTTCGTATTGCGTGTATTCTTTGCAATTTTGCAGTTCCAAATTTTCTATAAAACGCAAAATAGTATTGATTGAGTATTTATTTTGTAACATCTCTTATTGCCATTCTCCTAGAAATTTGCAAATGGATTTTACGTAATTACACCGTATACTTTAAGAATAGTCATGAATTATTACTTTTCATTTATTTAGACTTATTTGTGACACTGTTTCAAAGAATGCTATTTATAAAGTAGCTATTCCAAAACCGGAATACAAAAGCTGAAATTGAAATTTAATAAGACGTTTACTTTATTCCGAATTTACTAACAAACTTCAAGAAATAAACAAATTTTTGTTTAAATCCACATATCTCTATGCCTCAGTTCTTAATCGGTAGTTTAACGACCAAAACGTCGAAACCTATCTCCCTGTATTATACAGCAGACTTCTCTACAGTAAAATTTTACTGTCGTTGCTCACATGCTTCCTGATTCATTATTCTTTTTAAAAGGCGATTCGATTGGGATTTCACAATTTAAGTGTCCAATAAATGAGCCACTTAGAATTTTCCCCTGAAACTTCTAACGCCAGGGAACCACTATTACTCAAACTTAAAGTGGCGCATTAATTTTTATCGCGTTGAAAAGAAGAAAAAAAGGACGCAAAGTGGAAGGAACTCTTATTTCTACCACCGTGGTAGTAAAATGCATACAATTTAACAGTGCAGGAGCACTGGCAAATGCTTCTTCCCATCGGCTGTTCAGTAAAATCCTGTTGCGTCGTATCGAAGAAATATATTAGCATGAACGGAGAACATAAAATTCATATTCCCCTTTTATTTTCTGTTCCAGGTGAGTAAAGGAGCGCGGGCGCGAGGCAATTTGCAATTACGGGAAGAAAAGAGGCGTGCGTGATTACGTCGGTGAAACTGGATTTCCGGATGAATTAATAATACAGCCAGCTATAAAATCCGGCTAGGCGTTGTGTCAGGTGTTCATCCAGTACATTAGCGAAATTATCGTTCGGCCGGTAAGGAACTTTGCGTTCGTTCGGTCGTTCGTTCGTTCGTACCTCGTCGTAGACGTTCAGTTTCGCAAGCGACCGGTGCGTGAACGGGTATTGCCTTGGTGTCTCGATGAAAAATACTTCTTCTTTCGCGGCGTTGTTTCGCAAAAGAGAAAGACGCCGTTCGGACGCGTGAACTTTTGCGAGAAGACGAAAGAAGAAATTACACGCAGGCGAAATGTCGCGATGAATAAATAGAGAAACACGGGGAAGTGAATGTCTGCGAGCTCCTACGAGCTGATAGAGATAGAGATACGCTGGAAAAGAGAGAGGGACCGAAGGATTGGGTGTGATCGAGAAAAGTATCCCCTCGGAGCAGAAATTCCTTTTACGATCGTGCGGTTTTGTGTCGACATAGGGAGAATACAATCGATGATTATGATCAGAAATGATGGCTCGAGTGTCGCCGTCCGGCACGCCGGAAGACAATCGTGGAAAACGTGAGCTGTCCATTGGGTTTAATTCCAGCGAATCACTAACGATATTTAAATACGATTGCGTCGAACGAAATGGAATTTAAAGTCTGTCGGACTGTAATAAGTAATTGTATTCATTTAATTCTTTGTTTTCGAAATTGTATTCTACTGTTTATTACTTATTTATTACTGCTCGGGAGTTTTCGGGACAGTTGAAATAAGTACAATTCTAATACACAATAGAACACAAATGTCTATGATAGCATTTTAAATTATATCAGATTAAATTCAATTTAATTAAAGTAGCCCTTGTATGAAGTTCACGTAATTGCAAGCATAAATGATTAATTCGTATTACCAACCTGAATACATTTTTGAAGGAGAATATTTTTTCACAAATAGTGATTTCACAAATGTACTGAAATAATATTTTTATATACAATATAATTTTTTAGTCTGTATCGTGAAATCCAATTTCATAGCTAATAAAAGAGTAATTAATATGAAATCAATCAAACATAATTACTTACATAAACCTACATTTTTAGCAATCATACATACGGACTCGAACATTATATCGTTTAGTCAGTTTCTGGAATCAATATTCCACCGTACTATCATTTGAATTATTAACACTAGAACTATCGAGCATTTAGTACGATTGATATGATATTTTCATAAAAATCGTGGCAATAGATTACTTTCAGTTTCTTCGGATATCGTTGTAGTATTCAAGTGAAAGTGTTTATTTTCAAAATCATTTCAAATATTCGATGCTTTTAAGGTATCAATCATTACGTAACAAGGAAACCGAAACCACTCATTATAACTGTTATGGTAGTTCTAATGTTAAAAAAAAGAATCAGTACCTTTTCATCTTGCATGTAACCCCTTGCCTTATAATTTATTTCTCAACCATGATGGATACAACTACTTTCCCACTAACACCTTCGCTGCCATAGCGATCCCATGGGAGCTTCGAATTGACTTGAAAACAGTTATAATTCATGACACAAATGACGTCGAATAAAATTGTTCAATAGCGTAAATAACTAGACACGTAAAATACTGATATTTTTTGTGACAGTCAACGTCTTAATAATTTATTAAACAAAAAGAAAAATTCTATGTACATTCTACGTCTATGTTTGCTCTAAAGTATAATAATTAATAACAGACGAGTAATGTTTCGTTTAAATTCACAAGAATTGAGTAATATTCATGCTTATTAAATTCTGTTTAAAATCTTCACCGTGAGTCTGACACGTCGTTATAAGGCAAGGGGTTAATTGATCAAACGAGATTGCCTCTCTTCTGTTGTACCGGCGATAAGAAAGCTTCAGATTGAAATCAGATTTCGGCCAAAGGACAAGACATCTATCGACAGATACACGGCCGATCGATCTACTTATTTATTTTATCTATAATGAATATGTAATTTGTAACGTTTCTTATTGTTATTCTCCTAGGAGTATGCAAATGGATTTTACGTAATTACACCATATACTTTAAAAATAATCATAAATTAGCCCTTTTTATTTATTTGGAATTATTTGTGACATTGTTTCAAAGAATGATATTCATAGAATAACTATTCTAAAATCGGAATATAAAACCTTTAATTAAAATTATTACATGGCAAAGGGTTAATTGATCAAATGATATTGCCTCTCTTCGGTCGTACCGGCGATAAGAAAGTTTCAGATTGAAATCAGATTTCGCCTAAAGGACAAGGCCTCCACCGACAGATACACGGCCGATCGATCCGATGTTATCTATCCGAGGACACGTGTATGCACTTTTATTCGCGGCGGCTGCACGCGCATGCAACTTACTCCATATGGCAGACAGGCCCCGAACCACAAAGGCATTCCTATCGGCGTATTGTGATCTCGACGATTTCTCTGGATCCACCGGTGAGGATCCGTGCTCCGTGACCATTGCCGCCTGTCCTTGAACTCGTCCTCAACAAGGCCCGAACCGCTGAACCTGCTTTCCTTCATGTCCTCGCCTCCTGCACTTCCACCTCCTGTTTTCCTTACGCCTCCTTCGCGTCTTATCTTTACGCTCGTTTGCATTTAAATAGGCGCACGGGGGCTATGCACTCCTTCGTAACAGCAGGTAACAAATAATCGCGTGATATCGATTATCGGAAAATGAGATAACACGACGTCTCCCGAACAGTGTTTTTCTCTTGTTTCAACCCTTACAGCTTATTCTGTATCTACGTTTTCTCTGAAGGTTAACGATCGACAATAGGCAAGTAATATTTAATTTATATTTAAACAAAATAAATAACACTCAGATTTCGCAAATTCAGTTAAAAATTTTCGTCCCGAATTTGACACGATATTGTAGGTCAAGAGGTTAACGTATTAATTACTATTAATTGAAGGGTAAATAATAGATTGTGAAAGTGAAATAGAAATGGGAATAAGAAGAAACTTAAATACATCCATTAGAAAGTTCAAATTGTATAAGACATTTTTAAATACAGGATGCATTAACGTACACGTGAATCAAGAAATTCATTATACCTCCAGAAATACAATTATTAAAAGAAGGGAGTGGATCTAGATCGAAGCGAGGAAAATCAACGAAATATTATTTATGTAACAGGAAGAAGTTTTTGAACAACTGGAATACTTGTTTTTGATGAATGTTGGTTGCCCCGCGTTTCTTCCGCCTCGCGTACACACTTGTAACCATATGTTACGATTATAATAATAAATATGAGTCTCGTTAACCGGCAATTAACCACGGGCTCTTCATGTACGATGCTTCAACGAATCCGGTACTGCTTTCAAAGGTGTTTTCCTGTCGCCACACGATTTCACCGATTTCGTGATTACCACACATACGGAACCTCTGTTCTAGAACGTTTAGTTTGAATGGCCGATCACACTCTGCAGATTCCAGAATGATCGCCTTATTCCGGGAAACATGAGTCTACAGGAACCGCAATTGAATTGCGCATTTCCCATAATTTAAACGGTTCGATTTATTTCCTTGTTCTTGTTGTAATTCTTTTTTTGTTGTATGTGTGAATAAGTTTCCCCTTTATTTTCACTCGCAATTTCATTACTGTACATGTTTTTCTAATCTGAATATCATACATACTCAAAGCGTACCTATTAGTTTGTTGTAAAAATGACAATTCTCGGTTAAAATGTATTAGGAACTAATTTAATTGAATGGCACGTAATTAATGTACTAAAGAGATATTAACAGAATAAATGAACATGAACAGCTCATTTCGTTATATTAATATGTAATGAATTACTAGTCTATTAGTCAAGTCTTTAATAAGACTACTTATTTATAATATGCTAACATATATAATTTTCACTTTGTTGAAAGAAACATGAAGCTTCATCAATAATTCACATATCAATTGGTTAAATATTTAATGTAATGATGATTGATGATTAATGATTGATGATTGAACGAGGAAAATATATACCTTCTTAAACTAATGATAGATGAAACACTTGAAGTAAACAAATTGGCTAAAGTTAGTAGCGATCAATAAAGGAGATACCTCCACAAACTTAGTCCAATTTTCCAGGGATTAGTGTTCACAAAGTTATAATCTTGTTTGAACTTGTCTCCATTAGACACATACTTCATCCAATTCTCCTTGCTTTCAATACATAGAAAATATTTCCAAACAAGTTGCGTAATCCGAATATCAAATAAAATGTTTATAAATTAAATTTAAATTTACATCCACTCGCACGTATCATTCATCAGGCGTAGTTTAACACTAAAACTACCGAGCATTTAATACGATTAATATGTAATCCCTATAAAAATTGTAACAACAGATTATTTCCAGTCTCTTCAGACATTCATTATAGTATTCAAGTGAAACTATCTATTTTCAAGATCAGTTTGAATATTCAATGCTTTTAAGATATCAATAATTGCAAAACAAAAAATCGGTACGTGGTAATGTGGCTTTACTATATATCATTTCGTCTTATCGCAAACGCTACATGTTCAACAAATAAAAATTAAACAATATCCAACTTGTTCGTAATTAATGTCCCTCATCAGAAAATATCATCCAAGTCTTTACAACGAATAAATTATCAACATCGATTTATTTGCAAATGAAGTTCTGCGCAAGAAAATATCGCTCTACATTTATAATGTATTTTTCATGTAGATTCATCCCTGTAAATGTATTCCTCGACCAAAAAGAAACATACCCTATGGATTAGCGTTTACGATGCGATCTCCGATTTGTCGCGAGTAAATCCGCGAAGAGCCACCGCGATCCCACCCCATGACTCGATTAAACGCTAACGAACACACTGTTAAGCCCGGCTGCATCATTCGTACGTTGAATTACACGGTACGGTGAAATGGAATTTTCAATGGCCTTCATTAATAATCTAGAATCCGGACAAGGAGGGCGGAGAGGGACAAGATCGAGGAGAAAGGAGAGGAGGTCGTAGAAAGGGAAAGAAAGAAACACGGGGCGAAGAAGAAATCGCTGTAAGAGTACGCGTGCGCGGTAATATCCGCTGCGCTCGAATAAATAACCATCCGCGTGAAACTAAGGCCACCTTCACATGATAATACACAGGAACATCGATTAACACTAAAACTACCAGACGGCTCAAATTAACACATTTTAGAATTTTTAGTTTGCAAGTATTTAAATTATGGCAAAGCGTTTACGAAAAGTTGTCAAATAAATTTGTGTATTTATACAGATACAGCAATAAGGGACCCATCGAATCTTGAGAAATATATTGTTCTAACTTCCACAAAAACGTAGAAATAAGTCACTCCAATTGTTTGGTAGTTTTAGTGTTAGTTGAGTTAATGTTTTCACAATATGGTCGATCAGAGTTTTCATTACTTGCAGATATGTATATGCTCTACTTTGTTATCCAGAGTTCCAGTACTTTTTTGCGATAAAATATTTGAAAATGGAATTATATAAAGCTTAATATTAAATATTAAATTATATAATTCTGTATGTGTTAAATTACGTGGCCACTGGTAGTGGCTATTGGAGTACACAGGGTTAATGAAAAACCAAAGCAGAACAAACAAGAATTACATGTTTACCTGAAAAAATAAAGAATTCGTCGTTGAAAGAATTTGTATTATTTTAAGCTTTAAGATGACGCGTGTACTCGTTAATCGCAGTTAACTGGTTAATTCTTCCAGAGGACAATAAATGTTCCAGTTTAACCAGAACTTTGTTTAACTTTCACGAAAATAAAAGTTCGCTGTGTACGCATAAATGTACGGAACAAGAGTTTCAGTTAATATATTGTATTTTATAACAGTGCTCCCGGAACAGAAAGGATGATAATCATAAAATTACAGTTATCTCATAACTAATTGAAAATTTTAATAGTTTCGTTTGACCTCCGGTCGCGATGTATCGCCGTGTGAAAGCGGTCTAACCGATCTGGTTGTGCAGACGCACGTTCGCGCTGCGATACGAGCGTCGCCGGCGCGTCGACGGCGGGAAAAGGAGAGAAAAAAATCGAGCGGGGAATTTCTGTGCCGGCAAGGACGACGATAAATCATAAAATATCTGTAAACGGAGCCCCGTGTGCAACCGAAGGGCTCGGCCACCTCTCTCTTTCTTTGCTCTTTTATATAATATCGACGGCACAACACGAGCGGTCGTATGTCGAACCTAACTATGTATTACGGTGAACACATGTACGTATGGGTGTACCCGGGAACGGGGCAAGATGCAACGATGTTGCAGGGCGCTACCGGATGCGCCGCTTGCACGTTACTCGATCAAAGGTCAGCCACTGGGTGCATCGGAACAATGCGCTCAGCGACGCGCCGTTGATCGAGTTATTTTCTGCCGATTAGGAGCTGCGGAAGTGTTGCCTTTAATGATTATAGCAGCCTGAGTAGTATGTGTTTAATGTTTTATATTATTATTATTGTTGTTGTTGTTATTAATAGACGGAAAATGAGTTTAAGAATATGATGGTATATTTAAATATTGATACAGTGTGCCATAGCAATGAAGTATCGTTTCGAATAATTAGAATTTGAATGATTTTCTTTTGATTGTCTTAGATTATTATTATTAAAATCCCGTTAGAATCCCGTTCAAATTAATTTTAGTATTTCAGTTTATTTAATAAATATGTTGCAGAGTTGTTTATGTAATTGTTAAAGTCTTATTACGAGATTATGTTCTTTTTATTCTTATATCAAGCATATGCTCTGGAAGTATTATGTATTAACAAAAAAATGTGTCTTTATTCCCTTTTTCTAGATACTATAAGGTTGAAGAATAATAGTGTACATATGTATATGAAAAAATCGTGCGGTTAGGCATAAATGTAGGTTGTTTCATTAATTAAATATAAAAATGTACTTTTTTATTCCTTTTTTTATGAATACCAGAATTGTGCGGAAAGAGAGCATAAGGTAAAAGAAGAATAGTATAGATACGTACACGAAAAAAGTGTGCAGTTAGACATAAATGTAGGTTGCTCCATTAATTTCGTCTTCGATCTGAATAGAAGTTGAATAAAAGAACTACGGAGGTTTCTACACGACGCAGTGATCGACGGACAGAAACTGCGAGCCAGACAGGTGTTTAAACGTAGCCGAGTCAGGTTCAGAACCTGGCAACTGGTCATTAACAGGTTTCACGAGCAAGGATGTAGCTAGACAAGGAACAGTTTTTTTTCTATTTCAGTCTTTTCTGGTGAAAAAAAGAAATTGACTCGTTTCGTTGTGGCAACCAGAAGTTACTACTCGTACCGCTCGCTTCCGACATTGTGGAACAGAAATTTCATGTTTGTATCAGGAAGAACGAAATGATTGTAGATTGTTGTAATTTTGCTTTTTCAACGATTCAGATCAATATTGGCGATTTACGTAACGTATAAGTAATACTTTAAAGTGGTTTACCCTGATTCTTGTTCTTAGAAGGCGAATACGTATTTAAACTGAGCTCCCAACAAATAAACTTTGTACTGCCTATTGAATTTCTGGAAATATATACTACACCACTAATAACAGCAATTTATTTTTACGGAGGAAAATCTAAGAACCTAATCTACGTACCTAATCTACGTAATATCAACTGAAAATTGTGAAAATTCTACACTGAATTCGATAAATATTAATATTATTCATACCAATTCGAAAAAAACAATATAAAGAAACTATTAACAGTAAAACAAATCCTGCAAGTTCAATCAAGAATTCATCTATTTACTCACCCAACATTCACAAAAAAGTTTACAGTCCGTCCAATAAATATCTCCAAACTTCAAACCGTAGTCAACGCGCGGCTAGAAGAAGTCCTATAAAAGAAGCGTTTCCCAAGCACGAAGCTCCATAAATATCGAAATCCGACTCGCGGAGCCGCTGAAACGTCGGAAATATTAACATTCTCTCCGCACTGTCCTCACTAAATCATCAAGGAATATTTCACCACATCCGACTAGTTAGACCGTGGCCGAAAAAAAGGAAGAAAAGAGGCGGAAAAAGAAGCAATGCGCGACGCGTCCCGAACTGGTTCAGCAACGAGCGATCAACACTTGAGGCCAGGACACACCGTCTACAAGAAAACTGTGTCGGCCAAGCGGGAGCGTCCTGCGGCGCGCGTCGAAACGAGTTTTCAGGCTGATCGCTGGGAAAGATGCGCTATCCTAGGACCCTACCACCCTAGGACCCTCACGGATGCAACACGGAGCCTGCTACTCGGAATCGGCGAAGGACAGCGTGTCCGGTAGCCGTTGGAAACGTGACCGGAAAGTCGCGGAGGTTGCGCCGGGTCCTGAGGAAAATAAGGCACGAGCCTCGGGGTAGCTAACAAAACGGCTAATGGCCGCCCCGTGAGAAGCGAACCATTCGAGATTGAGGCAAGAAATGATTTATAAGACACCGGTGTTTCATTCGATAGTCTGTAAACGACGCTCTACACGTGGACAGGATCGTTGCACCCTGCAGGACGAGCACCAGAAGCGATGCCGGGTAATTGCTGTGCTATTTAGCAAACGCAATAACGATGTTAGTTAATTGTTACTCTCCTCCTCGTTGTTTTGTAAGTGACGGTTGGAGCTGGGCGATTTGGGTTAATTGTTTTATGGTTTTGTTCGGGGCTGTGAATGGAATTTTAGGTATACGGGTTTTAAACTGTTTGGTAATTGGAAAGTGGATGTTGAACTGTATTCAATATTTTTGTCTAGTTAAATATTATTTTTATTGAGAATTATCAATTATTACTTGTTTATTTAAAATATGTTTATAGACCGAGATAGTAATACAATTTTCATAGTTTAAATAAATTTTCTAATAACAGTGTAATATATTCTTGAAGCGGTTGGAAAGGTTTTATCTGCGACTATTCAGTTAAAAATAACCGTTTTATAGTTGTTGGCAAGAATGATATTTGAATTGTTAGAAATATTTGGTATAATTTTAGAAAGTTCGAATTGTTCGGGGATTAGAATTTTCGCAGCTCTAATTTAATTCGAGGGAAGCTCGAGTAGGGTATCAGACGCTATTCAACACGAGCGTAATAAACCGAGTCTCCGGAGTTGTAGGTAAATAATTTATATCCCGAATGTTTCACCAGCTGTGCTTTTATTAAACCTCTCAGTGCCAGCAGCGTCAAATGCAATTGTTTTGTAAAATATCTTGAAGCTTAGTCACGATGGCGTTACACGTAAATATAGTCAAAGCTATTATTGGTGCTATGCGTAATGATCATTAAATTAATTCGAAGCATAAATTCTTTCTTTGGGACCGTGTATTTATATATGCACACATGGGATTGTCAGCTGAGGTTCGAAGAACAAAAATAGATCTATGTAGACGGAAGCTGAGCGATAACCTCGACAACTGTTTTAAGAAACAGACGGACAGATCTACCACGTGCTTGTACTTTGTGAAACTAACTGCGCGAGCCCGGTTGGACGCATGCCTTTTATAGAATAGACAAGTTGGTGGTAGCGATTGTCCTTTCTGGTTTGAGTCATGTCGAAAATTCGATGTGAACTCTCTCAGATGACTCATCTGGTGAGAATAAGTACGATTAAGGAATGCTTTTAACAACATATTAATGTTATAGGTAATATATAAAGGTTAAATTAATTAAAATTATATTTGAGCGTTATTAAATTAAAATCAAATTTAAATACAGAAATAAGTAGATTTTATTTGTAGATTAGATAGTTTTACTTAATACTGTAGTACAGTAATGGTAACTGTTTTTATTGTGAAGTATATGTTAATATACGATACAAAGTAATCGACGGTAAGAAGAGTAAAAGACGCAGTCTGGCAAAGACGCTGATAATATAGCTTATTTTATCTACCTATTCTGAGAATTAATACTTTTTTGACATTTCCTTTCTGTATCATCATCTATCATTATTTTCGTTGAAACGTTTCAAAGAAAAATTTCTACACACCATTGAAAATAAAAATTTTGATCATAAAACAAGACTCTATGTAAGTACAATAGAAATTTGCTTACAAAATTATTTAATGGATCAGATATGACAGTTCTATGCTTTCTACGCAATAGTTCGTTATCTCTCTGTAACTTTATAATCCGATTACGTCAATCCGATTTTTCATAGCCACCTTTATTCTACTTACCAGAAACAGTAAATAACTTAATAACATAAAGCGCTAAGGTCGTCTTGCACTGTAAGAACAAAGATAATAACAAGAAAACCACGAACGGACCAATAATAATTACTCCGGACTATTGTCTCCGCAATATAATTTCCAATTTCCGCGAAACGATCGGAGGGATTCGATGAAAACGTATAAAGCGAGGTGCACGAATAGCGTTCGCAATGACCGACAAACGAATGCAGCTGGTGCACCGAACCGCGTCAGAAAGAGGGCCCTCATAACAGATCGGGGGACTCGTTTTCTCCCTCGTTGGCAATCTTTTTTTTCCCTCTCTCTCTCTTTCTCTCCTCGTCGTCTCTTCGTCAATTTATCGGGCGCTCCTGTAAACGACCTTGCCAGAGTGGAAGGACGATCGAAACGACTCCCGGAATGCATCCGCTCGTGACCTTCTTCTCGGATGCACCGGTACCGAGGCGCTGATGCATACATGCACCTGCAACGGGTTTCGGCGTAACCGGTCGTAGACTTTAGGACTTTCACCTGATATCGGCGTACAACGATCCACGGTAAGAGCAAAACGACCGCCTCTTAACGGAACGATAATGTCGGATCACTGTGCCGCGCCGTTCGGTTCATCCTCGGGATTCCTGGAACGTTGACGTCGACGGAATTAGCATCGCGGATTAGCTGTCCGTGGCGAATCTAACGTGTAACCCATTGAACGAGGACTGATAGCAATGTTTATATTACGTGCAAAAAAAGTAAATGACACTGGAGAAGCTGATTTTCATGTAATTATTTCGAAGGAGGACGCCTGCATAACGACAATGCGGTTTCTATTTGCATAAATACACTTACCGGGAATGTTTGGACTTCGACTTTCTCTCTTTTGAATGTTGAACGTTCGCGTAAATTGTCTGGGGTGTTGAGATTGTTGGAATTGTGACTCAATGAGTGCTTCTTTAGCTTTGATTTAACCAGTTAACTGCATTTGACGTGTACACGCGTTATCTGAAAGCTTGAAATTATACTAATTCTTTCAACGATGAATTCTTTATTTTTTCCAGATAAGCGTATAATTTTTCTTTGTTTTGATTTGGTTTTTCATAAAAATATACTCCAGATGCATTCATCCTGCATTTGACGAGTACACACTTCATTTTTTCATTTTATTGCGTGCAAAACGGGAGGTTTTTCAAACTGAATTCCACAGTTAACAGGTTAAAATACATTTTGGGAAATATGATTTATTGGTTTATCTTATAACTTACTGTATAATAACTTACGAGTATATTACGAGGAATTTCATTAGGAGTTTGAGTATATTCGCATAAATAATGCATAAAAGGAGTTTCTTAATGAATTAGAAATGATAGAAAATCTAAATAATATGGATTATATTGTTTCATGATAAAAATTCATTAGTGAATTTTTCACTGATGGGCCTAAAATAATACTCAACATAATACTTTAAAAAGCGTTACATTTTACATTTTTACGTCATAATAAACTAACTAATAAGGTACAAAATAAAGTATGTACGTATTACACTTTGAATAGATAAACTTTCCCAAGGTTCCTTTGTAAAATTCAATTTTACAATAATGTCTCCTCGCTGCTTTTACCGGCAACTTCGCCGTCTATAATTCGATACCTTATACGCGTAGCCGACAGTTGGATTTTCTCCTAATACGGTTCCCCACAGTTAGAATCGTCCCGTGAACGCGCACTCACTCCCACTGTCAATATGTCCGTCGAGACAAGAAAAGATCTAGTTTCTCCACGTTCGACAGGAAAAAGGGAAAAATTCAAGGAAGGAAAGCGAAGCCATTTTGTACAAATATTGGATTCTCACGTAACATTTTCTTTTTTCCAAGCAGCTCCTAACTAGGTAAATACCTTGAACAAATGGATCGACGAAGATATTTTTACCTAGTTAACAGCTCGTGACAGAAATAGGCACGACTCTTGTTTCCTTTTCGTTGGAATTTACATGATGAATTGGAGGCATTCTTCGGTTTCCATGGTGTAGCGAGATACGGATCTAGTATATCACGAAACGTGTCATGATACGGCTGATCATGAAACACTGTAATCCAGTAATAAGAGACACTTAAGCTTCGATCATGATAATACGTGAATTGTTCGTATCTTTCCAGCTGATAAATGTTGGCTTACGGTATCATTAATATTTCATCGGTTATTTTCAAAATACCACCAGTATCATTTTGCATACAATATATCTTACTCATAATGATTGATTCTTTGCTAATGACTGTGTTCCGTATTCCCTGGCGGCGCGTTTTGTGCAGTTGTAACATATGCACATGATTAAAACGCAGTACTGTGGATTTTGTGATGAAGTTTCGATACAACTGACTAGACACTTTATTTCATTTTATTGTTAGTATATTGTTAGTATATTCATTGTAACATTTTTCATTTACTTGCGTCTGTATTAAATGCTGTTTAAAACACGTTGTTTATTATTACTTGTTTTCTTTGTCTTCTATCACAAAAAATATATATTTCAAATGTTTTAGTACTCATTACAAAATTTTCAATACAAAACACAAAGCATATAGTACACAAATAATTAAAATAATTCTTTCTATATTTGACACTGCTTCTCGTTCACTTTACTTTGCATAAATATGAATACAATAATTCATACCGTTTCCTTTAAACTGTATGAACTATGAATGCCGCGATGGAATAAAAACAATAAGCATTGTTCAATTGTAAATGTTTGAAACATTCATGCATATTATCCATGCAATTAATAATAAATATTCCTTCTAACAATAAACGTTGTATTTCGATGACGCCATGCTATTTTGACGCAAAAGGCATGAAGCTTTGAAAACTTTTGAAATAAACTTCCAATAAAACGAGTCTGTTTGGATCGACTGTTTTGTTTATCGCTGGTCCGAAGATTTAGACATCCTGGAATCACAGTTTACGATCCTGATCGATGGAATTCGCGGCATGGCAACGCATCTCTTTCGATTATTTTGCTTTCCAAATATAATGAAGAACGCCGGTTTCCAAATTTTCTGAATTTCGCGTTCGTATTCCAGTCCTACGGTCTTGCCAGGCCGGTTTATTTTCAAAACACTCGTCGGCAATAGTAACTGTCTGTGTTACTGTTTAGTGAGACAGCAGTGGTGTTTCGAAGAATTCGAAAACTTCGGAATTTCTACGTGTCTGGCCGCAAAGGCAACGGATTCGCAGCTGTCACGGTCAGCGTTTACGGTAGGTCAGCATTGCCCTCTTACTTACCAACTTGCTCAACCGTATCAGCCGGAGAATCATTTGATTCGTTCTAACTGTTAGATCCTAAATCATTCATAAAAATCTTGTGTTTAACAAGTTAATTGCCATGGCAGTCTTTAGAGAGCGCTATCAGAATCTTGTATTCTATTTATACCTATGCGTATATATAAACCTTAAGAAATTAACGTGTTAACTGTGGAATTTGGTTTGAGAAATCTCTCGTCTCGCGCGCAATAAAATCAAAAAATGAAATGTGTACTCGTCAAACGCAAGTTGAATACACTTAGGGATATTTTAATGAAAAACCAAAGTAAAATAAAGAAGAATTACATATTTATCTGAAAAAATAAAGAATTTATCGTTAAATGAAATTTGTATGATTTCAAGCTTTAAGATGACGTGTATACACGTCAAACGCAGTTAACTGGTAACCATATATAAAGATAATACATAATTATTGATTTCTTATCAATATTCATTTATTAATTGTAAATGAAATAAACAAATTTCTTTGACCCTACCATCTTTTTTTAAATATTTTCTTGTGGTACTTAACGTGTTAATCTCTTGATTACCGCGTCATAAATTTTAATCACTAACAACAATTTCCAATGTTCTTTGTGCAAAATTTAAAAAACATCTCTGGTAGTCAAGATAATGAAAGTTTTGATTTTAAATTCTGGAAAAACGTAACAATATCTTTTTCTGCTGAAAATTTTTGCTTAAAAAACGTATTTTCGAGGCTTTTATCTGGAAAAGTGTTAAAAAATGAAGAAACGATAAACAATCGGATTAGTGATACTGTTATTTGAACATAACATTTCGTGAATATAAGGTTAAAGAATATTTGTAACATATTCACACATTTAAAATTCTAAAATTCTTTTCAAATTGGAATTAACGACACAATTGCATTTTTAGTCTTAATGATCTCAGTAAATAGCATGGGGTCACAGATAATTAAAGAAAATTCATAATCTGCAGAAAATCTATCTTTTCTAAAATCTATTAGACGAGTCTCTTACACAATTTAACTTCCAAAATCCAAAAATTCATCTGATTTCAATAAACTACAATTTTTTCTCTTTCATTTAAAAGAAACTAGTTGCAAGTTAAAATTCACATCCTCACGAATTCCAAGAAATTATCGTTTCCCTTACACCTACCAAAGTCTTCGATTTCCAGTAAATCTTAATACTCAAACACGTCCGTTGCCTCTTCCTCGAATTCGTCAGATGAAAACGATCAATCGCCTGTCGTTTACACTTTCTCCTAGGATCGGCAATTTTCTAAGGAATCAAGCCAGACGATAGACGAGCGGGATCGATAAACAGAAAAGCAATTCGCCGATTGTCCTGCGGCGAACGTTTGATTTTGGCCCGGAAATTCCGCGTGGTTGGTCTCGCACCATAATCAAAAGGACCAACCGTTGCAGCAGCTGATGGGTCACGGTACGAAAATAGGCGGTCCATGGTTATTTCGGGTTCCTTTATTCCACTGTGTCGGTGCTGCCACCGAGATCGTTACCGAGCTTCGGTTAGACGAAGATTTGTTGTTTCTCGCCTACACGCGAGAGTTTTCACGGAAGGCCGCTTTGAAAGGCTTCAATCGCCAGCATAAAATGCGGTGGCCGCGCGTCTTCAAAGCTCGACCCATTTCCCGCTGGAATTTCCAGCTAGCGGGAAACTTAACTCCTTTGCTGCGAAACGTATCTACTCATCCGATTAATTGAAACCCTCAAGGATCGGTTACACCTGCACGCCCGTGTTCACGATTTACTAAAATCCCTGTATAAGCTGAATACATTATATTCGTAAGATAATTACCAAATTACTTTACTTTAAACTGCCGAAATTAATATTTTGTGGACACAATGCTCGTTTTCTTTGAGTTAACACTAAAACTGTCGAACCGGTCAAATTGACCCACTACAGAATTTTTATTTTGTAAATATTCAAATTATAAAGGCGTGTTTGCGAAAGATTTTCAATTAAGTCTGTGTATTTGTACAGATACAGAAATTAGTCACTCTAATCGCTCGATAGTTTTAGTGTTATTAGTACTTACGCTGATGACAATATTTTAGAGAGACTAGAAGACATTTGTTTTTTAAATATTTAGGTGATTTCATGTGTAAGTAGCCTATGTATTTTGAAGCTAGGAACGAGACTTTGATATTTAATGTGATATTTTAATTATAGCAGTGAATGAACTTTTCGACTTCTTTCTTTTTTGAAAATGGCAGATAATACTCGAGAAACGGCGAAATTTTATTAAAATGGTATACAATATTGATTTTTTCATCGTTTCCAGTGTTTGTTAATTTCATTTCTGAATTTTGTTATTGCTGGATTCTTAATTGTGTTTTTGACGTCATATCTGCTTCAATAATAAAATAAGGAGTATTAATTTATCACACAACTCTCTTGCAAGAATATGAATAACTTAAAACAATAATTAAGTAATCTTTTGATAACTTCCCTACAGAAAAATGAAAATAAAGTATGCAACAAATACATTCTCTTCAACTGACTCCGCTATAAACAAATAGAATTCACAGTCTGCTAATTATACCGAGAAACACGTTATAAATAGAACGTTATGAATAGGAAACCGTTCGGATAATATAAACGTCCGGCGCTAGAGGATCTGCAGCATTCCTGAAACTCCAGTTCGATCATTTTGTTTCACCTGGTTCTCGGGGCGATAATAAGATTCTCAACATTAGAAATACCAGGCTGGCTAAAACGGCTCATTCATGATTTCTTGTTTCACAGTTACCGAAACCGTAAATTTGCTTTACCGGGGTATTATTAGACGAATTCATTTAGTCGCACTCGATATCGTAATAAACGTCGCGTAAACTTTAGACAAGCGCGGTCGTGTCGTTTTTCTGAAAAATGACGAACCGTATACTTTAAATCGATACTCCTGGTGTTAAGAATGCGCGATGAAATACCCTAAAGCGATATTAGTGATAAAAGGAGGATTATATTTCCGTCATCGGACACGCACATGTGTTCCCGTGTACGCCTATGTGGAATAAAATTATATTAATTTATTCAAGTTATACGCCCCGATCAATTCATTGCTTCCAACTATAGGTGGGTTCCATCTGTGGGAACCTATCTTGGAAATTTTTTCGTAATACGTGTTTAAATGCGTGGAAGCTCTTCAGGTTTCTCACATCGAAAGAAAATTAATGTGGATACGAGCGTGTCGAAATTGATGCAAATTATTGCACATTAATATTCAATTCGAATTTTAACATCCGACACATGCTATAGTTTCTTTAATCATTATTACGGAGTTCCATCGCCGGTTTCATTCTTTTCAATTCGTCTGTTTATTGAAAGATTTGTTTAATAACTAAATGTTTCAATTTCCTACGGAATTTCATCTTGTTTATCTTGTTCTTTCTGAACGAAGTGAATTAATCCTTTCGGGAGATTTCTGCTCTTAACGACTCGAAATGACGTATCGTTTGCGTTTATCTTATTTCTGTCGTCACTCAACGAAATGAAAGGTCGAGTGATTGTAATCCTCGAGTGCTGTAATGAGATTAATTTTTAATCAACTGTCAGTGGGTATTTAATTTCGGCCACAGTGACATTTTTAACTCGCTATCGTCCAAATCATATCAATTACAATCTTCTACTTCTGTCAACGTGAATCAAAGTTCTTTAGTAATTGTTGAGATTGATATATTATACTCATGTTTTCGAAATATTTTAGAGATATTATCTCAAAATTCGTCTCAGATTGTAACTACAATAGTTTCATTAGGAAATGAAATATCATATTGGCGTCGAATAAATTTTAACAAAAATTCTTCACCCCCTATACTCCAACATTTTTTTATAATCACACTAATGTTTAATTTTTTAAATCTCAATTTAAAAACGATTCAAACCCAACTTTTGTATATCTTATTTTTCACACATAAATTCCAAATCACCCCAAAGATTCATAGAACACTAAATTATCAAAAAAGAATCACAATTCACACATTATTTTTATTCGATTAATTCTCCATGAAAATGTGGAATCTACAGAGAAACAGAAGTTCTGGAAAAAGGACTTCTAGGTGTCTCGTATTTCATACATGAGAACTATCCTCGATAATTTACTCGTACGCCGACGTGAGGTGGTTCGACTCACACGGGGTCGTCCGTGGAAAATTTACTCGCTCGCGTACGAGGAGCTCCGCGCATTGTGCGCGAAGACCGCGTGATCAAAAAATAATGCGCAGGAGGCAGGATGATCCTCGCATAAACGTTCCAGGCAGCGCCGGAAAGAATAATCCTGAAAAGATCCGTTCTTCGGGCTTTCATACGAGAATACAGAAGACGCGCTCCTCCTTCCATTCATTCCCGGCGGCTCTGAAAAGCGGATCCTTGAGGTTCGAGAGGTGGGAACCGTCCCGGGACGACATAGATTCGAAGTACTCATTATTCGTCAGTGAACGCGGCTTGAATTAAGTTCTACGCTGCCGTGGAACGCATACAACTCCGAGAAAGAACGTCCAGTGAATTGCGTTCTTTAATTCAATTTTTCACATTATTCAATTAGACTTTTTGTGCTTGATTGAAAAGGAAAGAAAAGTCTGAATCATTTTTTCTCGTTTTTTTCTTACTCTCGAAGCTTCTGTGCTGCGCTGTTGGTTCTGAATGTGCGAAAAAGGAAAATTTAGCGAGAGTACGTTAATATAATATTAATATAATATAGTGTAATTATAAAATTAGTTAACTCTTAAGACTCTAAGCTGATTTTTAAAGTTATCAACTCCAAGCTATTTTTATAGTACCCCTGGTGAAAACTAATGTAATATTACAACATTTTTTAGATTTTTCATGTTGCTTCTTCGGAAAAAATTTGCATGCGTAGTAAATACAATAATCTTAGGGTAGTCTCTTGAACTTGGTTCATCAAAATATTTAGTGTTATAAATAATGTTGTAGTGAAGCCTACAGAGTGCAGAGAAGTAATATATGTTCCGTATCACATAGCACCAGAATTCGATTTTTACATATACATTCTCATTCATGTGCATTCCACAAATACGATGAATACCAGTGTTACCATCATTATCTCCTACTTCTAACTTTTATCCCCAAGCAACCAGAAAATAACCCCTAAAATTTCTTAAACAAACGTTCCACTTCTTATATTGCCCTACCACAGCTCGTTGCTGTACAACACGTAAACCATGACGTGATAAATAGCGTTAGCAATAACTCCACGGATATTCGATCGAATGTCCGCTTTTGCAACATCCTGGAAAACACGTTCTTCACAGACGTGCGACCGAGACGTATCGACAAAAATCCTGATGAAAAATGGTAATATTCGATTCCAGATGATCTATGTACTCCGTCGGTTCAGGTTACCTACCGACGCACGCGTTCAGCTCTCCATACATCCCGATAAGCCCATTAACCGTGGCCTGGCTCTCGTTAAGAGTCATTAGAAAGTGGACTCGTTGCCGTTAATGAAATAATCGATAAATCCCGGCGGTTTTATCCGGATCGCTGATAAATCCACATTGCGTCACACGGTGCGAGAACTTTATCGCCGGCGACTGCCGGGTATTTCCGTTCCTGAAAATTAACATACGGCCGAGCGAAAAGCAGATTACTTAACAGGATTTATGCCTGCGTCTCTGCTGAAAATTAACCGGATGGAATGTGAGGGGCGGCAGGGGGCCTCTCTCGCTCTCTAGATCATAGATCCTGGCTCTTGTTGAACGTGTCCGACTGTCCGGTTGCGAGCACGCCCGTTGCTCAAAATTAATATACATAAAACGAAATTGTTGGTCGCGCGCAATTACGCGCGCGCCCCGCGGCAGGAAGCGGAGGCTTCCAGTATGGCCGAACCGTTGTTTGTTCAATTTATTGCGCGTCGCGGTAACACAACACGCGCTGCGCAACTTGATTTCCTTCTGTTTGTTTAACGACTTTGTTATAACGTCGCCGGTGATACATTTTCGAAAGTCTGGCGAGCGATGCGTACGTTGAGACGCGGTGAACGACCGTGCCGCGGGAGTGCTGTTTTATGGTCTCGATCTATGCGGCTTGACGATGATTTCAGTGCAGTAGTTGAAATATTTGGTTGTTTACAGTTTTCACTCGAGGAAGTTTTATTGTTTATTGGTATTTATTGTGTTATTATTTTAAAGTAACTGTATGCTTTAGGGACAATTTGTAAATTGAAAATTATAGTGTATATATTGCTGACATAATGCTTATGGAATATTTCCCATTAGGGGACGCAGAAAAGAAATCGATTGTTCATTTTGAGACGAACAATTTAAAAGGAAAGTTTCTTTTCTACATCCCCCAGTTTCAGAGGAAATGAAAAGAATATAACCCTTTTAATCCGTCAAAGTAGATGTTGGTCGATAAGAAAAAATACGTGTCAAATATTTTCTTGAAAACTATTTCTCACGTAAGTTACATCAAAATCGGCGTGTGTTAGTTCGAAAAAGTTCCCTTGTTACATTCAATACTATCCTTAACCCTTTGCCTTACAATAACGTGTCAGACACGTGGTGAAGATTTTAAATAAAATTTAACAAGTAGAATATTACTTGATTCTTTGTCTTTCAATAATTATATTTTAAAGCAAACATGCTGTGGACCTAAAATATACCTAGAATTTGTTTCTTTTTCTCAATAAATTGTGAATGACAATGTAGATGTATCGATCACAACTGAAGAATAAATCGTAGGGCAAAGGGTTAAGAAAACGAGAACACAATTAAATTAAAAAATATGAAACAAACGTAATATCGATACAAGAACGAAGATATAATTGGGTTAAACAGGATTCGAAAGAAGCAAGTAAGATTAAAGTTATTCTCCGGTTATCCCACGATTCGAAAGTAAATTCTGCGCCGCATTCCGCGTCTGCCGCTCGTAAATCGGCTCGATTTCCAAAAAGTCAACGTCCAACTGGAAGCAAGAATCACTATGTACCGTGGTTTCGTAGCTCGGATCATGCGCCTCGAACGTGCCAGTCCAAGGAAGCTCGATCCCAGCTATCACGAGCGCGTGATCCGGTAACGTGTGTATTATGCATGTTCGTATATAATATATATGGCAACGAGATTATCCTCCTCTTGCTTCGTTTCGCAGCGGTTGCACGGCCTTCCGCGAAGTATTGTAACGATCGTGAAATTGCGGCTTAAGTAACAACGATAGATCCTTCAATCCCGATCGGAAAGTCGTAGAGCGTATCGAGACGCGACGATGGGAAACATCTCTCGATCCGAAACGACCGCCACAGCGCAGTGCCGGGAACACAGGCCTTTATAGATATTGAAATCGATTTGGCGGGTATCGGATCGAGAACTGTGCTCGTGATCGCCGCGGAAGAAACAGGCTGCTGGAAATCCAGATTTCCGAGAGGCTTTCGTGCATACGAATTGCGGTGAAGAGGCTTTCATCTATTTCGAGACGATCATGTCTGTATCTGGAATTAATTTCTTTCGCTTCTATATTCGGCTTGGCCCTTTACTGCAGTGCCATTAATCTGAACTCTGTTTCCTGAGATTAATTTTCTTTTCCTTTGTATAGGTAACCATTGTGTAACACGGTTGTTACGTTCCTAAAAAATGCCGTGTTATATGAAGCAAAGAAGTAGTGCAAAAGAGGGAATTAGGTTCGAAAAATTAGGAAAATTCCCATTTCTAAAAATGGTTTGATGATACGCACCTGAAAAATGTTAATCTATATATAATGTAGTAAAAAGAAAACGAAGTTTTAATATGTACTTAATACTCCACGAACAAAATAAGGTTCCAAATTTTAATAAATTTCAAAACTCTGCAGGCAAATCCGATACAACATAGACGCTCAAATAACAAATTTCCAATGAGATGTCTTGCGCACTTAAAAGTTCTTACTTCGTTCCGTATTTTACGGGGGTTTCTCTAATGTCGAACTTTGTTAAGTCAAGAAATTAGAATCTACATTATGTCATTATCAGACTGCGGATTTATATGCAAATTCAGGTTTTCCAAAATATAATTGGGAAAATAAAATGTGCGTAGAAAATGGTCTTTGACAATTGTTATGATACTTTGGATATTTATATATATTTTTGTATTTTATGCATTCTGTGGAAGTTTGAATTTTCAAATTTTTCATAAATGTATAAAAATCCATGGTCTAGTTATTATTATTTAAATTATTCCAACGTGTTAAAATGCTGTGAAACATTGATTGAGCATTGATTCGAGTTGCTTATAATTTAGCTTGCGAATGATGTGTATTTATATATGTCCGCTAGTATTTACACTACTTACAAAGGATAGTATAAGTACTCAGACAAAACATGTCTGTGTGTAGCGATCCAGTTATTTGAGCATTAAGTGCTATTATATGAGCGGATAAACAATAGTGGAAGGAAGAATAGGTGGAATCTCATTAAATGAAGAATCCAGTTATCTAAACTGTTTTGTCTGGTATAAAGGTTTGGTTAAATGGAATTCTGATCTGTTAAACGGTTGATTTTAAGTATGTACAAACCTAGCGGGAACTTTTCCTCTTCTAAAGAAGTGGAAATTGCATATATGCGACTGAAGGATAGGGTGTGTCTCTTCTTCCGGTTCGAATTACTGAAGGAAGTGTACGTTATCCTTCCTGTGCGCAGGCTGGTTTTGTCTGTGTACCGGCTCGTAAATTAATTTATTTGATTCATACATTTTTACCCCCTTTGATCATTGTCAGGATTATTAAAATTAGCTGAAAGTAAACTCATAGTGCAATTAAATACTTTTATAGGCTATATTATCATATGCTGGCGAACGACGGTAAAGCTGACATAATTCTAGGATTTGTTAATATCTTCTTAGTGACAGTTTCTGTTACAAAATTGCAGTCTTACATGTGGCACTCATAAAGTCTATTAACTTTTTTGCATCAGTATTATCGTTTAAACAGTCTGCGTTTTGTATTTCAAAGAGAATGTACACAAAATGTTTCATGAAATAGCATTTCTTAACTGCAAGACTTGCTTTCAAGTTTATGACAGTGTCAGTTGTTATATCTATTATTAACAACGTCAAGAAGTTCTAGTCTACAAAACATATTGAATTTAAAATTTTCATATTTCACAAAACCCTTTAAATTAAAACTAGTAAACTTTCAAGGGAGAAAAACAAAATTCTACCTCATCTTCTTTCATATTAAAAACTATCTAAATTATGAATTCGGATAAACATTCTCAATTGTTTTCAATATAAGTCATATACACTGTCGTGCAAAAGTTTGGTACCGATACATCGGTTTAAATAAAAACTGCCATTTTTTGTAAGCAACTTTTATTGGAGAACATGGACATATGTGTATTAGTCAAATGTAAATATGTGTAATTATTATTTTATTTTATATATTTATAAGATATGTAATTTTGAATTCGTGACGTTACATATCAAGTAGTCCCACACTTTTGACCGACACTGTATAACTTTGAATCAACCAGATGATTAAATATTGATCCTGGGAAATTCATTCGAATCAAATACGTCAATCGTTGAGGATGGTATACAACTTCCGTTCACATTGAACGACGTTAGTAGCTGACGTTATACGGCATGTTGATGGTATGTTCAGGAATACTGTTACGTATGAAATTACTGTTTTGAGGAATCGTAAAGAGACTATGAGCGCAGTATATAGTGCGTGACAGGTGTAATATTCCGTGCCGTCTGTACGCGAGAATATTTTCACGCGAAAATATGATTTAATATACTGGTGGGGAAACACTTGGACAGCCCGCTATACGGAAGCACTTAATTACACTCTTATGTGGGTTATAATCCCATCGAACACGTAAATCTTTTCCCGGACAATCATCAATCTAATTTTTCGACTATAGATTTTTCTTAATGCTCATTTGAAATTGTTTATATAGTTGAATTTTTAATATGAATAATACCACCTTTATATAACATCGCTTTCATAGATTTAATTTTTTGTTACGTTCAAAGACACTAATTACTGGAACAAAGCATACTGCATGTGTACAGTATTTTTATTCCATTGAAAGCAATTATATCTTATTTCTGCGTACAGGATTCATAGAAACCCTATTGTTAACAAAATTAATTAACTGTATTAGGTAATCAGTGCAATTGAAAACGTATTATCAGAGTGAACACGAAAAAAAATAAGCATCCTTAATAGATTTTGTAATATTACGTGCCGTTTGTTTTTCAAGTTCTTTGTAAATTTATTTGAAAATACATATTTTTAAATAAATAGTTATTTTTCAAAACAAGATTATTATAAACAGTATTTTTGAAATTTAAGAAACATCAAATGTCAGTGTGTGTGTACGTTCAGAAGAATTTCAAAGTAGTACATCTAAATTTTTGGAAATCATTCCTTATGTATATTTTCGTAGAAAAATATATAGAATTTCATTGTTTAACATTATATAAATTCTTATTTATAATAATAATCTATTATTCGACGTAGACGCGATTAAATAGGAAAATGATTTAAAAGTCCGTGTAGAAAGTACGAGGCAGAGGGAAACGAGATTTGTTCGGAGTTACTAATCACGGTCCATGCAAAGCACAACGGCGCGGCGGCCGGAAGGAAATTAACCTACCGTTCCGTGAAAATAAAGCGTGTCATCTTTCGCTTTCTAGGACTAGTGGCGAATTTTGTTTTGCGACCTGTGCCGCTAATTAAGCGCTTTCACCGTTGTTCGCCGAAGTGTAGCGATTTCTCTCGCGTCCAGCAGGGAAACGAAGCTTGCTAGAACTCGACGTGTAACTAAACCGTAACACCGTGAGTGCATTGACATTCAAGGAAATAATACATTCTTCATTAATTCCGCTTGTTACATAACACTGACAGATTTGTACAGTCTTTTACTTTGTTTAACCTCTTACTAGGCGATATATCAAACTTTTAATTGTTCAATCTCTTAACTTTTCCCCATTCTGATCAGAAGTTTGTAACAAAACAATCAGAGAAAAATTGCGCTTAATTTTAATTACTACTTACATCATTATTACTTAGCTGCTACTTAAATTAAAATCTAATCGACTAAATCGAAAAATAAAAAATGTTCTTTTAAGAAAGAATTATATAAAGATACAAATAATACCTGCCTTAACACTAAAACTACCAGACGCGTCAAAATAACCCATTTCCGATTTTTTCTTTTTGCAATTACTAAAAAGATAATGGATGTTTTTCTAAGAAATCATTAAAAAAATTGATGTAGCAAATCCGCAAACTGAATTGAAAATCAAGTAAAGTGTGAATAGATACACTGTTGGAGTTTCTATAGAAGAATTTTAAAAAGTCAATGTAACTGCTCTGTAGTTTCAGTGTTAAATTCAAAAAGCTATTATTAAATTCATAGACGATAAAATTCCTTTTATTTATATTATTCAGAAAAATACTTGTTGATAAAAGATATGAGAAAAGTCCATAAAAGCAACGTTTTCAGACGAACCTTTTTTCTTTCAATGCAATAGAAATGGTAAAATGCGATTCGAAAGAGATTAGCTGGGAACAACGGGCTGTCGAGGTTGATGGTAGAACGCTTTGTACTTAATTTTATACGTGAAGCTTGGCTGCTTAAAACCAGGAAATGACTGAAAGTACCAGGACGGTCAGGCTCGGTGCTGGAACCTCGGTAATTAAACTCGGGCGTCCTTTTTCAGAGACACGCCGAGGCAGTTTTCTGAACAAGTTCCAGCAAATTGCAATGTCCAGCGATATCCTCGTACGGATAGAACTGTATTGCGCTTGTCTACCGAGCGACTAAGCAGTGGCGACCAATTCTGCGACAAATTACACGATGAAACCGTTTATTCTGCCGATTAATCCAATTTCGCGGGCTTCGAGGTAATAATTTATCAATGTCCGGCTATCTGGAACAGACACTTTGATATTCATTAATAACCGGGTGTAATTAAAGAAATACTCGAATCGTAATTGAACGTAATATCGGCGGCGTAGTTGATCCTTCAACACCTATAACGCGTCTAATGACTTTCGAGTAAGTTAATCAGTTACTGGTTGCAGTACGATTTCCCATATGTAAATGCTGTGGAGTAATAGCCGCTGCTTTAACACGCGCAATTATCCATCTTCGGCTCGATTACGCAACGCTTCCTCGTCGAGGAACAATTTAACATTTATTTTCGTTTGCTGCGGAACGATCTAATTTATATTCCTCGTTATTTCCCACTAATCATTCTCGAATGTGTTCGAAATATTTTTACTTTTTCTTACTTCCTCCTTCCCACAGTCTGTACCCTCAGGAAATGATATAAGTACTGCAAGTTGTTGAGGAAGTAAGTCAATTATATTCTTTTTTATGTGGTAGTAAATTGTGCTTTTTGTAATGGATTATGAGGGGATATGCGAATAGAAATATTCAATGTTTTTTTTCTGTCCACATTGCAATTAATTTAGATCTTTTTCTGAGGATAATACGACTTCAATTGATTCGAATACTGGGTGATATTGAATAGCCTCTTCTATGCTTATATATTTCTTTATTTATTAATTTATCTATGCGATATATATATATATATATATATATATATATATATATAATATATAATATATATAATTACATTATACGAAGTTAAAAATACGTACAATCAATATGTAAAATACCTTTTAAAATTTTTATTTATAATAATAAATAAGAACGTTGTTTTTTCTTTGCTGGTTGAAATGAAATATTATCATTCAGTTACTAATATTTCATGTTTTGTACAAAATAGTTAGTCTTTCAAACTCTCCATCATATTGCATCCAAAAAATTTTACACCTACATTTTATTTCCATTACATTAATTAGTGAAACAATTCTACAGCAATCTCCGCCATAAACAATACCAAAAAAAGAACGAACTGCATTATATTTTACAACGACCCGAAAACATCAAAGCCGCAAATCCCTCGAGGATCAATTCTGAACCCTGACCGATCCGCTCATTTTTTTCCGAACACAAAAACTTGAAAGGCAAGCATGCTTCCAGGAGTTTCCCGGTAACGGGCAAAAAAAGAAATTTCTCTAGAACCTAATTACCACGAGCGGTCCGGAGGAATCCGGCGGTTTCGGTTGGCTCGGAGTCCGGATTCCGAAAATACATGCGTTCCGAAACGCGAAATTCCTGGCGTGTCGTCCGCAGCATCCTTTTCGCAGTTCGAGGCCCTCGATGTCTTGTTTACACTTCCTCGAGCGTGACTACAAGAAGAACGGAATGAAAAAGCGAGTCAACGACATCGAGGAACGTAGTACCGTCCGAGCTGCCCGGCTGGCTGCTGGTCGGATCGTAAAAGGATTTAGTGCCGGTTGTGGGACGAGGTCGTTCCCGGAGATGACGTAGTAAAATTTACAGTGGGCGTACGGCCGTGAAGGCCTTCTTCCGATCACTTACCTGGCCCCCGTACTTACTCTCTACCGGCCACTCGATCCTTTCTGCTCCAGAACGCAGTCTCGGCCCGGGAAGAAAGACGCTTACTCAAAAATGACCTCCGGACGAACCCGATACCGAGACGCTTCCAGTCTTGACTGTGAACGGCTCGCTTCCCGCGTGCTTTAAATGTTTTATTATCTCCAGAAACAAATTCGTTGCGGTCTCTATTGGCGCTTGGGTACTTAACACCTTGCTGACCGGTGATTTTCTTTTATTGCTTCACTACTAGAGATTTTTTTTTAATTGATCTGGCTGTCGCTATCTATTAGATCCTGTCGCGAATGATGAAGTTGTCGAGACTAGATGACGTTTCTGAGTTTTCTAACCTTTTAATTTATAACAACATGGATAAATATTTCCGAATTCTTTTGAATTCAAATTAAACGTTATTCCTCTGTTAGCAATGATTGTACTTTAGAGCAGACGTGGACACAGAATATGCCTAAACTTTGTCTCTTTTTTCATCAAATTATTAGTGACAAAGTAATTGTATCGGTCATAGTTGAGAAACAAATCATAGGATAAGGGCTTAAGCTTTAAATGTTTTATTAGTTTGAGAAATGAATTCGTTGCGGTCTCAATTGGCACTTGAATATTTGACAGCCTACTGACCGGAGATCTTGTTTTATTGTCTAGTTAGTAGCGATTTTCTTTAATTGATCAGATGTGCAACCATCTTTCAGATCCTGTCGCAAATAACAGATTAGATGACGTTTCTGAGTGTTTTATTTTTTCGTGTGCTGCTATGAGTATTGCTAAGCGAAAAGGTAGGGTAGTTCTGATGAAGAAGATTAGATGGTGTTGAGAGACTTCTGTGCTTGTTACGTGATATGTTTATGACGCGAACACTTAGGTGGATAAAGAAAACGTCTTCAATCTTCAATACACTTTTTTTATTCACCTATATTACGTTAAAATAATTTAAGTGATTTTTATTAATGAACACGATCTAAGATATTTTTACAACAATCTACGTTGCCTGCAGATATAAGTTAATGTAAATGTTAAATGCAACTCAAGTCGTGAAGGTATCGGCTTATGAAAGTGTATAATTTCTTTCAGGTAGGAGATTAAAGAAAATTTATTTATCGGCTCGTGTATCTTTGAGAATGATATTGAAGAATCGTTTTTATTATTTGAGTGGAGATATTATCTCTTGCAAAAAAGTATCGAAGACAAATGTTTATATACGGGGGTAATTTTGTCTGGTCTCAAGGATTAATCTTTCTGCGGTTAATGTCTAGAAAAACTGGTCATTGGCGAAGAAACATTACTACCGCGTTGATGGGAAAATAATGACGGTTTTTGATCGATCTGAAACAGGATCGTAATAGAAAAGATACGATTGGAGATAAAAACATTGGAGATTATGTAATTGATTATGGAATACAGCATCAATAGGAGAAATTGATTTGTGCATTCTCAAAATCAACCTTATTTTCTCACTGATTCAACATATTGATGATTTTATTAAATTTCGTATATGATAAAGATTTCATATTGCATAATCTGTTTCTTCTACAATACAGTAAAAGAATACTTTTCCGTTATTAGAAAAGTATAGTCCATTTTTGTCAAACATACAATAATAAGATTTTTAACGTGTTATTTTAAGTGGACATTTATGTAGAATATACGGTTGGATATAATAGCAGAAAATAGTATATGTATGTATACCTTTATAACACGCGAAGAAATATTAATTAATGATGTCAATGCTATTATAGCCCCTTTTTCAAAAGAAATGACTTAACATAATACCTATGCACCCCAATACAAACACTCCAGACTAATGGTACTATCGTAGTTGAAGGAGGATGAACATCTATTGTGGCTTTCTATGTTTTCCAAATCCTCATTTTTGTCCGCATTCGTCCGCATTCGTCGAATAAAAACCAAACAAACATTTACATATATATACTTGACATTTGACCTATTAAAATTTAAAAACAAGGTAACTCGTCATCTTCACGCATCTTTACCATCATTCACTGCCTCGCATTTATAACGACGTACATTATGAACTAAATTACTCTACAATATTTTATTCACCTTAAAGTAAAATTTCATCAATCTCATAATTCAAAAGTCACTGGATTATGGTCACATACAACATTACATTACTATTATAACGCATTATTAGCATCTTATTATAATATTATACATACATTATTATTGGAATACATTATTAGCATCTTATTATAACATTATACATACATTATTATTAATGTAATATATTAAATCGAACCGGTTACTTTGAAAATGACTTAAGCCCATTAAAAAAAAGGAAAACTTGTTAAAAATAAAAAGATGATATAGAATTGGAATTGCTATAACCATTTTTCTTTTTTTTTTTAATGGACGCAAAGCCACTTCCAAACTAATCGATGCAATGTACAATTATCATAACATATGATACGTATGAATTAATATAATTATTACACACAAATATAATAATACGAAACGAAAACAGCGTCTCAAGCGGAAGACAAAAGTGAAAATGTAGGTATATAGAGGCATAAACGTAGAACGGTAGGGAAAATAAATCGTTTGCCGGTGTTGGTAGCTTGCCCTCGGAGGAGTCTGCTGCCTTGCCCTCGGCCTGTCGGTGCAACTGCAACTGCAACCGCGGCAGCCGACTCGGTCGTTACGGCATTAACGCGTAAGTGCATAAGTGTGGACCACGGTGGTCGAGATAGAGCCGCTTCGGCAGGAGGCTAGAAAAGCTGGGGAAGGTTGCAGCGGCTGTAAACGATGCAAACGGCCGAGGTGAATGCACTTCTTCTCTCACGTTGGATGCACGCTGTGAGCCGGAGTGAACGTCATCGGGTTGAAACGCCGATGCAACGCGGATACCGGTGGCTTTTAGGAAGTGTCTTCGACGTTAATCCCGCTACGATCCCTCGCGTCCCGTATTTCCGTCTTCCCGCGAGACAATCGCTATCTCACGAAAATTTCTCGACAACTAAACGACTCAATCGGTGTGTGTATGATTTGACAGGTATGTTAGGCCAGTTACAGATGATTTATTGTATTTGATGAGTAATTGATCGTCGCAGTCTCAGCTTCATGGTCAGGTCTAATGGTATTAAATGGCTGATTTTTGCTCCTTATGTAACTTTTGTGTTACTTTGCATTGCTCAAGTACTCGTGATTAGTGTTTATTCTTGTTTCTGAAATAGATACTGTTAAAATAAACTTATCATTCATAGATATCATAGAACTTTGTCTATGAAATTGAAGATTACATTAACTCCATGCCTTATGATTTATGTTTTAACTGTGATCGATTCAACTACATTATCGTTACTAATTTGTTGGGAAAAGAACAAATTTTGATGCTTATTCTATGAGCACGTTTACTCCAAAGGTTAACGATTGATAATAGAAAAGTAATGTATAATTTCTATTTAAAAAACACAGATAACATTTAGATTTCTCAAATTCAGTTTGAAATTTTCGTCGCGAGCCTGGCACGATATTGCAGGTCAAGGGGTTAAATCATATTAAATACAGACAGAATTTTAAATAATACAAACACTAACTCTATAATTTAATGCATTTAATAACTGCATTGTAATACATGAATCGTTGTTCAACAAAGTTTGGTTAATAAACAGGAGTCACATACCTAAATACTGACAAACAAGGTCGCAAGCAACAGAAAGTCTAACTTCTCACGGTTTGCACTTCGCCAAAATTTAACAAGGTCCGATGAAAACTTCGATTACTAACGTACAAAGGTGCTTCGAATACCAATAAAGAAAGTCACAAGCCAGCCAGGTTTGCATTTGCATGACAACATGAGAAAAACCACACGAACCGTGTACACGCCAGAAAAAATACAGTTTGGAACATGACGGATATGCTACGGGTCACTTTAGAAATTTGCATTTCGGAAAGTGCGGAGACAAACGAACGCTGCAGGGTCTGTTGCCATAACGTGGATAGAAATAATTAAAGCTTCGCCCTAGCGCCGTTAATCCTCGGCGAACATCCCCCGGCCTTGGGTAATGCAAATTTCGGGAAGCCGAGGCTCACGATCATAGTTTAGTACCACGGATGCCGAACGGATACGCGAACATTGTACTTTACGAGACTCTTTTCTACTCACGCGTGTCTTCTCACGGGGCTCGGCACATATCTTATCCCGCGCAAGGTGAACGAGGTAAATTTACGGCCGCCTAGTCTTCTCTATTGAAAGGACAAGGCACCGTGCACGACCGAATGCACTCAAGCGCCCTGTGTTTTCTGATTTCAGGTGAGTACAGGTGATTCAAGGCTGCGGGGGCTCTCCCGCCCGCGTCCTCGTGTTCTGATTTACAAGGATGCGGGAGCGTGGAAGCGGCCCAGGCGTGCGTCGCATCGGGGAAAGGTGAAGGGATCTCTACGGAATATTGGTAAATTTAACGACGTTGTAAATCGGTGAAAAAAACTTCCGTTCCTTCTGTTTGGATTCTTAGCGACCACAGGAAACGTGGGAAGATATTTTAATCTTCGTGCAACGTTCGGATTAATCGAGCTCGGGGTAACTATTTACATACATTAATCGCGAGTCTTTATCTTGCTTCTTCTTCTTTGTTTCATTCGTCTAGACGAGATTTTATTTGTGCAGATGCAATGTGTGGATTTCTTGAAAACAAAAAATATTATTGAATAATAGATAAATTCTTTAATAAAGTTTTCAAACTCTCTTTGTTAGCCTAAATTTTCACATGTTCTTAGTCTAACATATAAATATGCAATATTATATTCGGAATATATTATAAAAATATAATATGTAAGTGATAATTCTTAACACTAAAATTACCATACGAGTCAAAATGACTCATTTCTGATTTCTTCTTTTTGCAATTATTAAAAAGATAACGAATGTTTCTCTGAGAAATGATGAAAGAAATTGACTTAGCAATACGCAAACTGAATGAAATCAATTAAAGTCCCAATGGATGCACTCCTGGTGGTTCTGTAGAGGAATTTCAGAAAGTCAATTCAACTCCTCGGTAGTTTTAGTGTTAAAACGTCCAAATATAACATCCATTATTCTATACAAGGCATACAAGACGAATTTAGTTATATCATGCTAGCAGATCAACTTACGCATACAAGTTCCGCGAGCCCATGACTCTCAAGTTCGGAATCTCGCGTGGCATCGGAATAATTACAACGTTACTAGCGGTATGACGGGCAGCGCGTAACAAGGGACCGTTGAAAAGCCGTGAGACGTTCGATTTTCGGTTTGCGAAACGGGGGACAATGCAGCATTGTCAGGTCGCGTCGTCGCGTGCGGAACGTGCTTGCTGAACGTTGGAACCGTTTTCGAACGCAGGAAAAAGTTCTTGTCACCGTTCGCGGCTGATCGCAAGATGTTTCGCGAAACGTTACATCGCGGAACAATGGGACACGAAGTTGCGTAATGTGACAGAAAACGGGTTATTTCGCCCTATTCCTCGTGTTTCGTGACAATAGCACGTTGCGCCGGCACCGAGTCACAGACGGCGTCCTGTCCCATGGAACGTACAATGACGAACCGGCGAAGAATTCCTCGGAGAGTAAATAGGCTTCCTGGCTCGCGAATCCCACGAGGCCTTCTGTTAACAAGTATACATTCCGTCCCGTAGTCGAATATCATCGCAACGATGCGACGCGCGCACATGGTCCTCTTTCTTTCATAATCTTCTGCGCAACTCATTCTTACCTTTCACGCAGCGTGCTGAGGTTCTTTGCAAATTTGTAAGAAGTTGGGAATATGCCACTGGATTGTATAATATGCCAGAGATTGTATGAAATATTGTGTTTGCTGTATTTCGTAAGAAATCGTAATCGTAAAATTAATCGTAAATCTTTACGAATTCTTGTTGCTTTATTTATACTCAGTTTAATATATCTAAATAAATTTTATTAGTCTTGCACTGATCGCTGGTATGATTAACAAGGAAACGACCTAAAAAAAAAAAAATAATTTGCATCCTAATACTTAAAAAGGCGTTTCTAATTTATGTTTGTCAACTAACTATATAATATTATCCAGAAAATAATTCATAAAAATTCACAATCTCGGAAGAAATCCATTTAACGTTTAACCCATTGCACTCATATGTCATGCTAGAGATAATACAAATTTATTATAATTTATTTGTAATACTTTAAAAAGTACCGCACTTTAAAAAATTATAAAAATTATATCTTATGATATTAATAATAAATTAAATAAATATAAAACGTTGAATTCTATCACTGTAAATTACTTTAATACATTTGCCCAAAAATAAATCGAGTGCAAAGGGTTAATATCAAATCCCCAAGAAATTTCTGTTCACGGCTGCAAACGAGCGATTGACCTTTTCCTCCCACGCATCCTCGGAGCTCTAAAAAACTATTTCCACGGAGAAAGAGGATTCAATCAGGCCCTCTGTCGCTGACGAACCGTAATTGAGTAATTGTCGTCGCGCGCGCTGTCACCTACACTCTCACTCTCACGCGCGTATATAGAACAACGTGTGCAGCAATGTTTCGAAAGCCACGGAGGTCGTAATTGCAACGGAGCGTTAATTACACGCGACCGTGATTGCACCTGGTGATTGGTCCCCTTTGTCGGTGTGACGCCGGGCCATAATAATATATCGTAATGTTCGCAGCACGAACGATTAGTGGGTGGGGACGAATAGAAGTTTTCGCCGCTCCTTGGAACCAGAGCGGAACCGAATGGAGACCGAAGCGTGGACCTCCGTGATTTGCCGTACAGTGTCCTTACAGTTCCTACACTGAAATTGCACGTCTCGACGCTCAGGAAAGAAATTCTGTCGCGAAAAACATCGGCTTTCTCTGTCCAGTCCTGTACGTTCATTTTTCTCTGCGATTTCTAAAGGACTTTCTGTAGTAGGTCATCATCAGAATCTAATTTTATGTATTTATAATATATTCAATTGTGTGAGACAGTGTCCCGTTGTAATTCTTACAAAAATATTTAGGATACCTTTACTTTATTATAATATGGAAATATACATTTTTCTTCTGTTATACCTCTATTGTATTCTGATAATAATTCTAACCGTATTACGTTAAACATAAAATTGATACCTGACATGGCAGTACTTGACTTTTTTCTAAGTTCACATAGCATTATCATTTTCTGCTTGTTGAAATTAAAGTCAAACAGATGTACTGTAACGTAATTATGTTCCAATATAGAAAACTTATGGCATGCCGGACTGGAGGAATTGTTTGACCCAATACTCTACCTCCTTCAGTTAAATTACTAGGTAGACACAGCTCGATCTCCATAACAGCGTCATGCTCCTCGTGCACAAAGCCCCACCCTTCGAGTGGTTCGGAAGAAAAATGAAAGATAATCAGCGGGTAATGCGCCATTGATCAAACGAAGTATACTCTTTGCGCTATCTCGCTGGTGGTATATACCAAAACCTCCTAACCAGTTGTCCGACTGCATCTTATCTTATCTTGTTTTAAAGTAGTCAGAAAGTACACATTCTGTGTCACGAAACCGTGCACTCGGAATAATGATTGCAACCAGAAATGTCTACACGATTTCTACGTATCCGAAATATCAGAGTTTCTGCCCTTTCTAAAATTTATCTGCGAAGACAAACAGAATCCAAACAATTATCCGACACGCTCAAGCTCCAGTGTTTTTTTTTTAACTTATCTGCGGAGACAAATGGAATTCGAAGAATTATCCAAGATGTTCAGTCTTCAGTGTTTCTTTTTAAATTTATCTGCGGAGATAAATACGATTCAGGAAATTAAACGATCGAGATTCCTGTTGAAACAAACCGCGTCAAAGATCCGACAACGTCGTCATTCCTCAAACATCGTCATTCCTCAAATATCGTATCCACCAATCATCCGGTTTATCGTTGCTGTCGTTTTACGTTTCACCATTCGCGATGCGCGTCACACGCGAAGATGCAGCCCGTTCTATCGGTACAGAAACATTCTTAGCGGGTGATATATCGAATGATAGAATTCATTTCGCCGGAACGGCTTCGCGTGTGAGCCGCATGACAGCGGCAAACGTTCGCCGTTCCCTCGTAGGCGGAATTCCACGCTTTCGGTACGACGATTTCCTGATTCAAGTGCAACTGTCGAATGCACAAGCATTCCTCCTCGTGCGGCAGGAATTTAGACGACATGGAAACGACCTCCGCGACGTGACTGCGTCGCTGCCCGCGCCGCGCGCCGTATTTATGCGTCGGGCATTTATTATGACACGACGGCCTGCAAGATACTTGTTCCACCGCCGGTACCAATGGCCCGTTACTATTTTTCGTTTTTACCTCGTGCATGTATCACGTGTTTCTCATTTTCGAGTTGTGCCCTCTGACGCGCGAGCTATGCACACGATGCAATTAATGTCGCCTAGTATTGTCCGGCCTGGAAAAATGAAAACTACGTGGAATTCGACGAAATCTCGACGAATTTCGACGATGTCGAAATTTCTGTGACACGGACAATTCGATACATATTTGGAGTGAAATGTGAATGGGTGTCGGTTTAGTTAACACTATGGAATAACATTTTTCCGTTTTGATAAATGTTCTTTTATTGAATGTTGGTAATTGGAGATTGAAAAAAATTCTTATTTCTGTGTTTAAATTTTGTTATTAATGTTATATGTTTTTATTTGCAAGCATTAACTCATGTCATTAACACTAAAGCTACTAAGAAGTTAAATTGACTTTTTGAAATTTCTCTATAGAAACTCCAAAAGCACATCTACTGAGACTTGAATTGGTTTACAATTCAGTTTGCGTACTGACAAGTCAATTTCTTTAATAATTTCTCAGAAAAACATCTGTTATCTTTTTAATAATTGCAACACGATGATATGAGAAATGGATCATTTTGACTTGTCTGGTAATTTTAGTGTTAATGGTGATCAACTGTTCTCTTTTCATTTAAAAATTATAAGTTGAGAATATTTGGAAGTATCAAGGTTGGACTCGGTTTGTCGATATTATTGGTCTATCGTATGTAGTTATGTGTTATGAAAAATTAAACGTTTGATAAATGTAAAATAAAGAGAAATTATAGTAGGAAGCGAAGTAAAATTTTTATTCTATAAAATTCCTTTTTCGTAACGGAACATTGTTCTTATCGTTATAATTTCATCGGATCTCCATCAAGCCACATGCAGCAGCCTTCGCCTTTTAGTCTTACTGTAAAGAGACAAAGATATCCAAATGAGCGTGTGACTTATGTAGTATGCAGAATCGTGTCCATTTCTCTTTATAATTGCACTACGACTGCCGAGCAATGTAACTATTTTAAGTTCAATAGCACCTCTGTCTAAAATGTTCAAATGTACCTTGTAAAGTTAAAATTTTGCATACATCAGGATGAAATTAAAATGTGGTTGATTTATAATTGCTAGTAATATTTCAGCAAGTAAAGAAATTTTATTGCAGTTAAATATTTATAAGTGCAAAATAATATTTCCTTCAATTAATGTTATTATTCATAAAATCCAATTTAAAGCCTTATTCATCGTTATAAAATAAGACGTCTAGATACTTTAGTCAAAATGAAATCAGTTCAGTACAAATCCTCCCGAAATATTTAACATTCAACGCTCGTAATCAACTTTCCAATTAAAAAATCCTATCCAACAGGATAATTATTATATATTCCCAACAAACACATTTCACTTTTAAATCAACACCTAACGCGTGAAAAGCGACAGGGTTTCTAAACCAGAATAATAAGTCTATCTTCAATCTAATCACGAAAACTCGAAGAAAGTATTTCCGTTTCAAACGAATCTCACTTTTATTTCACTCCAAGCCAACGTATGTTCTAACATTAAATCAGTTAAGATTACAATTTAGATAGAAAACCTGCAGAAGAAATCGCTGTCATTCATCGCTCAGCTTAGCTTTCTTGCTCTAACGTTATTGTTCTTTATAAAGTAATAAACCTGTTAACTGTGGAATTTACTTTCAAAAATTTTTTGTTTTACGTGCAATAAAATCAAAAAATGAAGTGTGCACTCGTCAAACGCAGATTGAATACACCTAGGGTATACTTCGATGAAACACCAAATCAAAACAAAGAATTACATGTTTATTTGAAAAAACAAATAATTCATCTTTGAAAGAAATAGTATCATTTCAAGGTTTAAGATAACGTGTATACTCGCCAAACGCAGTTAACTGATTAACACTAGGTTTACGGACGTTTATTGTACAGTTTATTCCACTGTTCCCAGCAAAACTGATGTTCGTTTAGATCCTGGAAATTAGGGATTTAAAAATAGACTATTATGGTAAATATTCATTTACTTCCATCAATCAAAACCGACATAGACGTTGACCAAGTAATGTTTATAAAATTCAATGTGCGTTAAATAGACGCGTTCCGTAAACCTAACGTTAAACTACCGCGGGCCTATTGAAAACTAGATAATCCATATTTCCTCGATATAAATCCATCGAACGCGGAACACTTGGAATTCCTATGCGAACTAATGTCGACAGATTGCATTTTCACCTCGTTCCTCTCACGGATAGCTCAGCTACTATTTTCCACCTGTCCTCTTCGCCCCTCTTTCCCGTCTCTTTTCAAACATCGTGTCGTGTCGCGTGTTTCTCGTCGTTAATTGTTGTCGCGAGCATGGGGACATGCATTTTGCTTAACGAGCGTCGCATGTAACGAAAACCGCATGCCGTCTACCGGTCGGGTACAATGAAAATAGCATACTGTTAAGCGGAACACCGATATCCCGCATTGTTCGGGCGACGGTGTACCAGAACTAATTATCAGAATTTAATATTCAAATATTAATCCCGAGTGAAATTCAATCACGACGGAATGCGAAACCGTTCCCGACACGATGCAAATAACGGTGCTTGTTTCCTTGTACACACTGTACGCAATTTCTCATCCGAGTCCTCTCTTTTTCTTGCGCGTCATGTCACGCGTTTCTCACTCTCAATTGTGCCTGCGGAACGTTGCTTCCTCCGGGGCCTGTCGCATATCGTGTCTAATTATTACAAAGGATATATTTTATCGTAACGTTACGCAGGATGCTGGGTCGTGATATGTTTTACGTCGCCTAGGTCATACGTGACCCAAGAGTTTAACAGGTTTATCAAGGAAAGAGTTATTCGTAAAATAATGGAAGAGAATGTAGTAGTAAGAATGAGAATGTAGTAATAAATGCAATTAGGAGAAATTGTTATTTATTGTTCAATTTCGTTAGAAAAACGTTTATTGACGTACGATTTTCTATAATATAGTTTTTATTGTTTCATGTTATTTTAACATTTCTTACGAGTTAGTTGAATTTTCAACATATTATTTAATATACAATTCTAATTTTCTTATTAACAGTAAAACTAAATATATTATTTAGTTCTAATTAATTAGGAATATATTATTTCTAAATTAATTAGAAATATATCATTTCCTGGCAAGATATGGTTAATGTTAGATAAATCGTTACGAAGAAATGATATTATCTTGGAAAGTAGCAGCCACGATACGTTGGATTAATACAAAAATAAACACACTTTTACAGGATTCCAAAGAAAAACATTAAAAATTACAGAATTCTCAAATGAACATAATAAAATATCTAAGTAATTTATTTTATTACAATTGTAACTCCATTACTGTCATCAGTTAGATAGCAGTGTCATGAACATCGGCACGTCTAGGATACTCGTATTATGATAAAGAGAGATGCAATTAGAAAATGACCCAGATGGAAAGGGTCAACTTGTTGAAATTCCGCGAGCGTACTTATGGCGGTCATGACTTCCTGCTTATCCGACCCAAAAGTAAGGTCGACAATACACCAGCCGCATAATTACATTTATATTGGCCGTACACGTGGTCGATCGATGCGCGCGCGGCGTTTCACTGGAAAAAAAATGTTGACGACCCACATTCGTTCAATACTCGATTCGTTCGTTCGATTCCGTACTCGGAAGTCGATTCACGAGCATTAATTACGGTTTATCCGACTCCTAGACCAGATCGCGTTCTCCTGTTCGATCAAGTACGCGATTTAATTATTTTTAACCGTTACGATTAATGATATTAGATTCTAGAACTTCCAGCTTGTCGAAACCGAACGCGAACCTTCGTTACGTTGGCTTTCTCACTGTTTTACATACTAGGTGGCCTATTTGACACTAGAATTGCTAAAGGAGTGGAGATAACAGGTTTCCAATTCTTCATAAAAATCTTTGAGACACATATCGGTGCAGTTTCTGCGATTTTGCGAGAATTCTATTCAAAGTAGATAGCAAATAAAGTAGCTTTTTTTTAATTTAAAAATTTTTTTATTCGATTGCTATAATAGAAAGCCGAACGTGTTACGTATTGAAAGTATACTCGTAATAGTTACAAACATAATCATTAATTTTACTTTTAAGGTAAATGAAAGAAAATATAATTTTTCTAAATAAATTTATGTTTCAAATAATATTATATAAGATTATAACGATCTATTCTATTCCTATTTGTTACATTACAAATAAATAAATTAATCGCGCCACATACAAACAATATACATAAATACTCTCCGAATAACTCAAATATTAACCCCTTGCCCTACAACAACGAGTGAGACTCGTGGTGAAGATTTTCAACATGATTCAACAAATATAGATATTACTCAGTTCATTCGAATTCAAAGTAAATATCATTCCTATATAATCAACTATTATACTTAAAAAGAAATATAGGCATAACATATGCTTAGAATTTTTCTCTTTTTCCAATAAATTATTAATGACAAAGTAGCCTTATCGATCAGAGTTGAAAAAGAAATTACAGGCCAAGGGGTAAAGTGTTAACATCTTGAATGGCGCATCATTTTATAAGATAAACTACACGAAATGGAAAAAATATAATATTAAATCATTCGATTGAATTATTATTATTGCACGTTCATCTAGCTGAATATCAGCGCATCAAGTAGCTTTACTTATAATACAGAAATGTGTTCAAATAATCTCCGTTTAATCGAGTAAATTATAGTAGATGACCCCATGGCATTCAACGTGTTAAAAACGAACTAACCTACATACCAAAACACCAATATTTCAATAAGCAAATCACCTATAAACAAATTAACAGAAATCGAAGACGAAATCGAATGATCCATAGAACCATATATCAATCAGAAAATCCCGAACGATCGTTTATTTCCGATAAAATCGTCTGAGCAGCCAGACTGTTACATAAGTGGGTCTCGCAATTACTTGTAATTAATTCATTCCCCGAGGGATCCAGGGTCGATCTAGAAACTTTAATTACCAGTTATCGAGTTTATCGTCTCGATTACATTGTCCCGCTGCCGATCGTGCGACCGCGATCCCACTCGCGCACCGTCTCGATCATTCGATCGGCCGCTCGCGCGCGTGCACTCCGTCCTCTCGTAGATCGTTAGCACGATCTTTGCCAACCCTATCTGTTCTCCCGTGTCTGGTTTCTGTAACACGTGCATTACGTGTAAGCGCATGCACGAAACGCACGCCGGACTTTTCACCTATGTCCCAACACGGGTGCACTGTGCTTGTTCCGTCGCGGGCCCGTCAAACGTTCGCACGTTATGAAACGCGATTTTTCCTGTACCTCCTCCACTGTTTCTTTTCGTTATCGAGCAATTTGCTACGTCCCGGCAACGATCCCTCAACCAGGAATCGATTTCGTAGCTTGCCGGTTTCCGTGTCGGATCACGCTGTTCCTTCGTGCTCGAGATTTGTTCCTCGTTTTACGAGAAGATACATATTAAGGCCCGATAAGTTTCACGTTATATGCGGGGTGGGATTGGATAGACACGTTAGACTACTTTATTGAATTTATTGGCTGACTGTTATGGCTTTATTTTCAATTCCCGCAGAATTAATTGCTTACTGGTTGTACGATGTTGGCGTTGCTTTGCTTTTGATCGGTTATAAATGCAAGCGGACTCGATTGATCGCTTACTGCGGAAACTTGGCACGGGGATTGAATAATTTGCGAATGTATTTCTTGTCTTTAATCGTTGTCTTTTGTAAGATTATTTTGTGAGACCCGTAGGAAATGTTTACCGCGTCCAGTGCCACGTGTACCATATACGGTACACGCCCATTTCTGTAAGAAAATATTTTTAAGGGACACATGGTCATGGATGGTGGCATGCGTTACAAAGCAGCGAGAACATAAAAGAACAATATCAAAATATATAAAAATGATCAAAAACTTGAATATAAAATAATATTTTATTTAAAAAATCAATACAGTTCATAAGCAAAATATAACCGAAATTTCCGTGATACGAAATGTGTTAATGAAAGTTTACAGCGATATATTGAAATTGTTGAATTGGACGTCAGTTTTGAGAAACATTTGTAAAAATAATAGGAAATGATGTCCGGTTTTGGAAAGTTCAAAGAATTGTTTAGTGAACATCGCTTGAATCGCTGTTACGTTACTGGAAACTTTTTGCAAAGCTCTAATGATCCTGCACGCAAGGTTGCATGCATGTGACTCATTGGATTTAAGTGCGTGTACATGGAAAAGTAAATTTAAAAACTCATGTTGGAGAAAATCGATAATAACCGCAAATTACGCAGGACTCAAGAATTTATGTAGGGAATGGTGTTTCAGTAACGTCACGTTCAGTGTTTATGAAAATAGACATGTACTCATAGAAATGACAATAATCAAGTACTCTTGAAGACAAATTTTAACATGCAAAAAGTATTACGAAAAGTAATTAAATGTAACAATAATAATTTCTAATGTTCTTTATTTAAATTACTAATGTTATGTATAATAATTATTATACTCTATGTTAACTTCAAACACAAAAAATATAATATTTGCAATTTATTTAAATAAAATGTGTCAATTTTCAAATGTAGGTCCAAGAATGATGTATAGAATGCGGAAGTCATTATTGAAAAGTAAATTTCGGAGGAGTTTTGAATGCATAGAAAATCGCGAGTAATCGAAGGTTGCGATGGTATCGAAGTCGTTTAGTGAATGCACGTAACCACTATAAGAAACTTAGAGATCGGCACTGCGCAGCCGTAAGCCGTCTAGTGGGGGATCTCTGAAATACGAAATAATTAAATCCTCAGTCATCGTCCGTCTCTTGTCGGAGAGGTTGTGTCGTTGTGACGATCTCGCGTCCTGTTACGTTCGTCTGACATTGGAAAATCCAATCGAGTGATTCAGTCTTTACCAACCGAAATCAGTGTCGTTTTCAATCCATATTTGCGTCAATATTTAATATCGCTCTTTAATAATATTTTTACTAAACAAAAAGAAGAAAAACGTGTTCAATTCAAATTATTATAATTAGTGTCGTCGTTTTATTTACCTTTACGTGTTAAGATTGTAATTGACATGCTTAAAAAGTTTTAAAGAAAAGTGTTCGATATTTAAATAAAGTTCTTGGTGAGAATGAAATTTATTGTGAATTTGGAGTATCAAACTGTGGACTTGGTTTTGCTTGGACAATTTTAAAAAGGTGAGCTATGTTTTTATTATAGGTATAAGACATTTTTTTAGCGGTTAGAATTGACTTTGGATTTTTCTTAAAATTCTTATGTAAAATCATGTTAGAAATAAAATGAAATGTATTTTGTCAATTTTATAATAGATATTTGAGAGTGATTAGGATTGTAAAAGAATTTATAAGTAGACAGATATTTATTAGAGAATTATGTATTTTATTATTGATTATTTTTGTTGTCAACTTTTTCCTCCATTTTACTTTCGCAATTAGGACATCTAACGCAAAACTAATGCAAGGCACAAAATAGCGAATTTATATTACATCGTGTTTGATCTAAATTGCTTCAAATTAAACCCTCTGTTTGAAAAATAAAGACGTATCCGTTAACTTCGAATGGCAGCATCTTCCACCATAATAAAATTTTAATTGCATCTACATTAAATCTTATATCTAATTTTAATTGCATATGTGACAATTACATGTATAAATGGTTCTTTTTCTAACGGATTGGGTGAATCTGTATTAATCTTTACATTTTTATCAAAAAATTTCATTTCAAACAGTGTCAATATTACTTCGATAACACTGATATACATCTTGACAATCGTATATCATACTTCTTATCTAATCTTGCATGCTTGCTCAAATATACAACCCGATAGGCGAATCGGTAGGTGAGATTATGCTTCGGCAATTCCTCGTGGAATTAAAAATCCGTCTAATCTAGTATCCTTGGATGGCTAAATACTTATCTTCGGCAACGTGTCTGACTAAAATGAATGTTTACTAGATAGAGCCGACGTCGATAAACATTGCCAGTGGAAAAATCGCGAACATGTACAAACTGTTGGTCAAAATCCTGCAACTACTACCAACAGGATTTTCCCCATAAAAATAAATCGATATCGAACATTTTTTATGAAAGTTTCATTTTCGTGAACATTAATTTCACTCTAAAATTAAATTTCAATGTTTTAACCATAATTTATATTAATAATTTAAAAAATGTTACCAAAGTCTCTACTTATTTCATTTTCAAAAGAAAAGAGATTTTCAATTACAAATTTAGAAATACCTCAAAATCACAAATAGAAATATTGTTTCACCCTTTGCACTCGAGGATTCCGAAGCAGAACCATTTCAAGTCTATCATTGCAAAGTAAAATTTTGTCATTAAATATATTACAACATTTATGTCTATAATCGATAAAAAACAGTAAAATACCTGTATGATCTTTTATTAAAATTACTTCGACGTGCTGGTAAATCAATGTGAAAAAGCTTTGAGTGCAAAGCGTTAGAACATAATACCATTCACAATAAACTTTTATATTAACAATAAGTTACATCTATGAAACACTCGTAACAAAATAAATACCCAAAAAATACTTAATTTATCCGAAGACACTAACCGCTTCCCATAATCACAATTACCAACGCATCCAGTTACATTCGATGGCACAAATTCTACTCCCCAATTGACATCAATTAAACAATGATCCGCTCGTCGTACACTTAAAACAACTCACAGATCACTGTTTTTTGACTTATTGTACAGGAGATGTTCCCGTGACCTTTCTTACGGTGTTTCACAGGGTACCATGGTATTTCTTGTTTCTTTTTATTCTCTTCCGGGTGAAAGAGCGGGACCCGGTGTCTGTGTGTGTTTTTTTCATACGCAACGTACGGGACACGATGATTGGCCCGGAGCGTTTTGCAACTTTGTCCGCCCTCTCGTTTCTCGAGTACATACATTAAACGCGTTCGCCCGGCGGAGATCGGCCGGTCGGCCTCTCCACCCACGATTAAACGCCGCGGTCCACACTCCTTTTCGTCGCACGCGCCGCGTGTGGTACGCTCGTGACCGGCCATTTCGTAAATTGGATTAACGGTCGTGCAGGCTGGATAATTGACCCGGCTCGTAATTCGTACGTTCGTTCCTCTTGGCCCTTTGTTGCGTGTATCCTCCATTATTCTTCGACCGCTATACATTGGAAACGTGTATACAGTCATTTCTTTCCTTGACCCCACCCCCTGCCACCGATATTTCTGTTAATCATCTTATACGCGAAATTAATCGGTGCTCGTTGAGGGCCATTGAATTGCAAATTCGATGAGCTGGATTCTTCGTGGAACTATATTTTTCGGTGTTTCTGAATGTGGGTGATACATTTTTTAATTGTTCGATAGTTCTGACGTTGATACGTTGCGAACAGTTTTTATGAACGAACTGAAATTTGGATGAATAAGAGAAATATATTTGTTATAATTATAGAAATATTCGTATTAATAATAGAAGTGGGATATAATAATTTGGTATTTTATTAATTGCTTCTGGAGTTTTATTCTCATTTAATTAGATATGAAAAGATCGATATTAAATAGGATAAAGATGGAATGTGAAAAATGTTGTTATGTTAAGTAATAATGTCTATCGTGTTTATTTGGGTTTGATCTTTTAGAAATATGAAATTTCAATAAAGAATCTGATTCTGTTTTGAAAATTTACTTCAATTTGCAAGAATTAGAATATTGTTATTCTAACGCTGTAATAGTACAGTAGGACTCCGTACAACGCAATTAAAAATTTGCTAAAAAATAACTATGAAAATCAGAGTCTTCATACGAAAATAGTACAAGCAAAAGGAGTTGAAGCAGTATCCAGAGGGCGATGTCTGTGGAAAATAACACGAAATCTGCAAAAGAAGTCACTATAACGTGAAACTTTTTAACCACGTTGTAGGGGATCCTACTGTATATCATGAATCAATCTCCATCTTGAGAATCCCAGTGCGTAATTACAGTTTTTACAACATGCTGGATGTTGTTGTATTGAGAAGGATATAAAGTGAAGTGAACGGAGTGTTACTCTGATTGAAATCTGAAACTGTAGCTTCGCGTTGAATGAAACTTGTACAAAGTAAATTGAATGGGGATGTTCATTGTGCTACGAATTACACTCTTGTGTGGTTTAAATAAATATATGTAATTAGAATGTTGATTCATAATGAATTTATTCATGTGACACATTCTTTCCTGTATTCAATAGTATGACTGCATAGCGTAAATTATTTTCGTACTGCAGCGGTTAAAACGATTCGATGCAAAGTAAATTGGTGATTTTCATCATCATAAACGGTTTCCCCCTGCAGCCTAACGATACTATTAAGGCTTCTTCGTAACACAAATTCTTTCATAAATATGACTACATTGAACTTGAAAATTAATGTTTACAGTATACTATACAAACTACCAAATAAGGATCAGTTATCTGAAGCTAATCAACATACCTCTTGAATAGAAACATTGTATATCAGAAAACAATGTATAATTATTAATTTATTATTCAAATAGGTATATTTATTTAACATTATTAAATATAATTAAACATATTTGTTTATCATTATCAAATATCTTAACAGTAGCTCCTTGACTTTGTAAACCTTTCGAAATGTGAACATTCGTTGCGTAATCATTCAACAGCTTACATGTAACAGAAAAATAATATATTATTATTTGGAAAACAAAAAGAATTCAATGAATCGTAGTCCACGGAGTACGTGGATGAAATCAAGTTGCTTTCCTCGAAACCAGAGCTCCTTCTTTACCGACGCAATTCGCTGGTAGTTACGATTCCATAGCTGTTATCCTTGACGAGTTTCTTGTACACGTGCGCGGAAACGTGCCGTCGCGTTTCAGCGTAACAAAAGGAGAACGAAACTTGCATGCAAAAAAATTTCATAGAAATCCGCCGCATGATTGATACGCGTTTGTTTAGAATTCGTACGGCTCCGGCTGTAGCTTTTCAGGTCCGATTTGACTTACGGTAGAGCGTCGGTTGCTACGATGACGCAGCCGAACAGTACCGTTTCGAAAGGTTACCCCGAAACCGAGCAAGCTCGATCGTTTCCTCAAATCAGACGTTGTTCTTCATTCAGACTTACCGTTCACTCGCTGTACGTGAATTCTTCACGCTCGAACCGCTCGTTCGGTAATTAATTCCTAGTTGCTGCTACTGCCGGTATTATTAAAAAGCCCGGGAAGATCGATACGCGATCTTCTCGTTACTGCATTATATAGTATTCTGCATAAATAATCGCATACGATCCGTAGAAAATTTACAAGTTTACTGATTTCTGTATTTTTATGTAATCTTTATATTCCATTTCTTTTACAACGCTTGTGCGGTGGTCAGGATATTACTACGTTGATACTTCCACCACTAAATTAGATAACAGTTAACATTAAATTAATACGTTAAACACTATGTCATTCATCGATGATCGATAGATGCAAAGGGTTAAATTAATTTATAGAAGTTTGTAACAAAAGGCGCAATTGAGAATTTCCTCGAGTTGTATTCAGTTTTAAGTGAACAAACTTTCGAATATAATTCTGTATAGAGACTCGTCATATTACAGTTTCAGGCATACTGACGCTCGACAGCTGAAGACTTGACAAGACTGCAAAATTACCTCGTCACAATAATATTTCTTTAACCCATTTTTGCCGGAATTTCTTTTCTTTTTTCTCTTAACACTAAAAATACCAGATCGGGTCAAAATGCCCTATTCCTGATTTCTTCCTTTTGCAATTATTATATTAAAAAGATAACAGATGTTTCTTTGAGAAATTATTAAAGAAATTGGTTTAGCAATACGCAAACTGAATTGTGAATCAAAGTCTCAATAGATGCACTTTTAAAGTTCCTATAAAGAAATTTCGAAAAGTCACTTTAACTGCTCAGTAGTTTTAATATTAATTTTTACTGCGTAGAGATCAAATAACGTATATTTATTTTCGAAATCAAATTCAAACAGAATACAAATTTTATTCAGATGATAAAATTCTGATACTGTAGAAACCGCTGTTTGCCTACTATGGATGTAGGACGCAAAATAGCCCGACAGCAAAGTGTTAAGCATTATACTCATTTCAAATGGGAACAATTGAAAAAAATTTCTACGATTTCTCAGATAAATCACCTCATAAAAGAGAACTCTTGCATCGGTAACTGCTTTCTGATTGCACGGCAATTTCCAATATGTCTCGTACTTAGTTACCAAGTTCTTTTTCTGGGACTCTACTAGCGATCATTAGTCAATAGACAGAAAAGTAATTAAATCCGTCGTCACTCGGTGAAGCGTTTAATCGGGGTTAGCCTTGTGTTGCAAGGCTCAGCGATGAAAAATTTGCGTACCTGCTCACCACCACCTGTGAAACGGATACAGGCCCTGCCACCGGTTATAGTTCACTTCTCGAGCGGCCCGTTCACGTCGGATTATGCAACGATATTTTCCTTTCCGGGTGTATCGTTGGAATAAAAATATCCTCGTTTCGAGTTACAACACGTCGATGGGGAAACGGTGTTAATATTGACAGCGTTCCGAGCGAGATACAGTTACGCCGTCCGAATGGGGAATGTTACGTGACTCTAATAAAGGGAATCCGTCAAGTGTTCATATTCGTCTCACTTTCTTTCAGTCGGTTCACGTGCAATATCTCGCGTTCGATGAGTTGTAATTTCTCGTTTAGTTCCGACACCGTTGCACGTTGATTCCACGTTGGGATAGATTGAAGGTACTTCCGTAGGATTTACGTAAATTATCACGTTCGCCACCACCGCCGCCGCCATTTATTTCGGTAACGGTCTTTTCGTGGTTGTGATGTTTTAGTAATCGCTGGTGCATTCCCTTTCCATAAAAAATACAGAACATTTAATGAAGAAGAGTTAATTGATTTCCTGAAGCACTTCAAATAACACGAATGGAATTCGTATAACCGGCTTTATGTAAAACGGGAAACCGTGATTGTGCCGATTGTATAACGCAGATAGCGAAGGTGTTGCGAAAACATATCAAAAATATTTGTATCTCGTTTCAGATTTTTTGCATTATGAATTATTCAATTTATGCAATCCGATTTGAATCAGACGAACGAGTTCGGTGTGAATGCATAAAATCTGCAGGTTGGGTTTAGTCAGAAAGTACTATAAGAATATTATGAACGTAATTAATTTTTAAGCAACACAAACTGAAAAGGGTATTAAGATTATTTCTGAATATTTGAAAATTTGAATTCTAATCTGTTGAGTGCATATGCTGTTCAATATTTATATTGTAAGTTTAATGCTTACATTCTCTGGTATCGTAACCGAGTATCAAGATAACATTAACACATTATTAACCGGTCGCAAGTTAACTCGTGCTTACACTTGCATTAGCCATTTCAATTTTTGAAACGGAGGACAATATGAAATATTGCATAAGCAAAACATTCAATGTTATAAAAAATATGTCTAAAGTTTCATTTCAATGAATTATGTAGAAATAAAGTATATTTAATAAATAAAGTATATAAAATTGCCAGTCAGCAATATGTTAAGGGTAGGTTTATAATTTGCAATTTAATTTCAGAAGAATCTATACACACCCTATTTTTCCCTTCTCTTTTCGTCCTTCTCTTTCTGTAACTCTAACTGTGTTCTGTAACTGTTCTCTGACTGGAATGTAAATGTTACACCTTTCTAACCAATGTGGATATGAATAAACAGGATACTTGAAGGAATAAATCAACTTGCAATTAGTTTCTCCTTTTGTTGTTTGATTTCTGGGAGAACGAGAAACTGGAAATAGGATTTATATAAGCATAGTATATCCTACTTGTTTGTCGCAACTTATAACTACCCTTCGCTGCTGATAACGAGTATTCGTCAGGGAAATTCGGAAAGTAATAAATCAACGACCGGAATTTTCATTAGAATTGATTCCAAGAGCAACTGAATGCAAGAGCATTTGAACTTTGACTGAAATCTCTGGGTCAAATCGCGGAGATAAGTAGATTAGAGATCGGTAACATTAATAAAATCCGTGAATGTTCTACCGGTTCTGCAGGAACGTGTCTTTTTGTCTAGTCAATCGTGTCGGTTACGTAACAACCGGTTACGATTTCTTTTCCGGGTAGCCAGCTGACCGAATCGCAGACGTCACTAATCCCAGGGAAAATGTCGTAACAGTAGCATTGTCAGTAGTTTCAGTGCTACAGTCTGGGGGTCTGAACATTTGGACAGAGTGCAGGGTCATTCATTCAACTCTACAACCTCGATTTTCTAGCTACTCCTTCACCAAAACAAAGAAAAGCATACAGAATTATTCCAGACAGAATTATGATGCCATACACTAATATTCTTATTATCCCGTTTATTCATGGTAATAACTTTTGAAACTAAAACCTATCAGAAACACTTTAGTTCAACGATAATATCAGATTTATTATTCATCAAATGATTTATTAAATTATCAGTCCTTTCTTCTGAAAATTGTATGCAAAACTTTGTCTCACTTATTATAGGTTGCAAATTATACGCCAACTGCAAAAGTAAATAAATTAATATTTTAAGAAAATTATATTACCACCAACAAAGAAAAATAACAATACAATACAACCCTAACCTCTCAAAAATATCGATTTTCAACTAATCACTATCAGGTACCAATACAAAAATACGTAACCTAAAACAGAAGAACACAAGCAACGCTGAAATGAAACGCCATTACCGAGGCAATATAAATACATAAACCATCGGCATACAATGTAACCACCTTAAACGCTTGTAAAGCCCTTATATAAATAGCTCGCGAAACATTATGCAAAGCCGAGTCTCCCCGAACAAGTTAATGAAACCGCAGAACCACTCGGGGCCATTATTTACGCCGGCGAGCGATCTCGCGTGGCATCAAATAAAACCGAGATCCTATTAAAACCGTCATAAAGGTTTTAACTTTTATTTCGTTCACGTGCGTCGCTCGGGTGTCGGACGAGGGTGCGCACGAAATCGACTTATAAGTACTTGTAAATGCGCCGATAATGCGGCGCGGCTCGTGGTCCGAAGGACAGGATTCAGCGGGAGATAGTTCGCCGCTATTAAATTTAACTGTGACGCGTAATTCGAGCGAATTTCCATAATTACACGACGCTGCACGCCCGATGTTAAATGAATCAATGTCGAATCCGCGGCCGCGACGTTGAAATCGCCAGGATCCCGCGGAGAGTCTCGCAGCTGGTCGTCCTTGCGCCGCGTACGCGAGAGACGCAACAGCTCCACCTACGTGTTCTCCGTTGCCTCTCAAATGTCACGTAGAAAGGCCGCGTTACTCGCCGAGAACATCGTGAATATGTTGGGCCCGCACCTGTGCGATTTAATCCTCTCCCTCCAACCACGGCATCGCCACCTCACCTTTAACACTCTATCGGTTAAACCTCCACCGGCCGTAATTAGGTTCGACGAACAGCAATTTACTAATGGCCCCATAAAATTGGAATATAAAACGCGATACGTAGACCGCGTAAATTGCCCACGTACATTTATTAAATTGTATCCTTGCCAAGGCACCGTGAACATTCCGATATAAATATGCCGTTTAATTCGCGGCGCGGCCGGCTGGTTGCTTGGAATTTTATTGGCCGATATTGAAATAGTTCGAGTGGAGCTGTCGTTTTTGATATGGGAATTTTAAATGGATCGGCTTCTTGTGATTTTGACGGGTTGATTGGGGAAGGACTAGTTTTCAGGATGGTTTTAAGTATTGGGGTGGAAGTGTTGTGATTGTATGTGTTTCGGTATTTTGTAATTATGAAGTGATAGTTTTTAGTGAATAATTCGTGTCCTCAGTTTTGTAGCTTTCGATGATAAACATGATAAACATCATGTTTGTGAGAAATGAAATTTTGTGCAGAATTTAGAGTAACTATGACAAATATGAGAAGTCGTATTAGTTCTTTTATGTTAATTGTCTCGTGTATTTTTGTTTTAGGTGAGTGCCATGGTGCCTCGTACCCAAACCGATAAGTTGTTATTGGTTTTAACATGGTATATTATGGCTTCTGGTATCTGTAAGTATTTAATGATAAAAAGGTCCATATTTACACTCAGTACAAGAGATTCATTTACTATAAAGTAACGTAGGAATTAATCAACTACCTTAAAATCAGGGTTACAGCAGTAGCCATCTGCTTGGATGATGGAATACTTTCGTCTTTTTCTATATTTTGAGATAAAAGAAAATCAAATTCAAATGATTCATTCCACATAAGTATTAATATAATTTTTATATAAATTTTACGTTAAAGGAAATGAACAGCACAATTGTACATTCACATCACGTAATTTTCTCAATAACGTTGCTTTTATTTACAAACCTATTGCCAAGAATTTTTTCATTGCTGTAAAACAACGAATTCCTTTTCGAAAAGTCGATAGATTGCGTTGTTTATTGGCAAAGCTCATTAATATGTCTCGTTTGTACGCGACGTGTCACCTCGCCGCATGCCTTCCATACGCGTTGAATACAAAATTATTCACACTCTCATAACTGGCGACGTAAGATCGAATATCCTTTCAAATCTGAGCTATAAAGCTGTCAGTGTCGCATTAATGTTTCAGACACGCGTAATGATCTATGCTGTTTCGTTGCTTGCTGTTTAGTTGATTCGCGGTCACGCTAATCACGGTTTCCATTGTTCGATCGTTGAAAATTCATTGCCAGTTAACGCATTCACTACCACGGTGGTCTCTAGCGATCGGTTCTACAGCCAGATAAAAACATTCAGTTCTACTTATGTAATAGTCCTTGTGATTTTACTAATGTATTTAAAAGTAGAATAACAGTTATCGTTGCTTTGTCTTTGAATAATTTTCTTTCTTTTCTATCGCATACATTATAAATGTTTAGTAATTTGGAATATCATTTTCAATTTGTTCGCATAAAAATATTTGATAAACTTGTCTTTACGTTTATTCTAAATAGTTAAAACTGAAATGCATATAATCTATTATACCAAATAAAATATACAAATTTTACTTTGAATATAGATTTTCGGCAGTAACCATATTAAATTATTTCTTAGAAAGTATCAAAATGAAATCAATATTCATTGACAAATAATTAAACCGTAGATATTGCAAAAAGCCAATATCAATCGATTAACACGAAACCGGTTGTTTCAGTAATACATCTAATAACATCCTTTTGCAATACCAACATCTTTATGGAGGTGCCATAAATTTATATTACTGACTATTCTAAATAAATAATAGCATATAACACAACCATTGTGCCACATAACACCGTTGCGTGTGTACAAATAAAATCGCTAGTCCTGTAAGTGCTAACTTCTCCTCAGTGTCCATCAATCAGACTTTGAAATTAATTTTTCGTGTCACATAAAGGGGAAAAAAGGAACGTAATGATCCATTAGAAGCGAATTAAATGGCCATGATTCAACTGGAAGTCCCCCATAAGCGACGTTAATTATCGCAATTCTGAAACAATTACCGTAATTATGTGTAGTAAGATAATCAAATGCGTAGCCAAGCAAAGGGGGATAATGGTCATTTCTGTTGGGGGGGACCATCGTGGCAGAGGTTTATTTTTGCCTTTAACAGCCGTAGCAACAGGAACATGAATGGAAGGAAACGATAGGCAAATTGCCAAAATGGTGTCCATTAATAGCCTTACGAAGGTGGAGAAGCTGGAAGGGTTCAATCACGGTACGTCGGCGTCCAGGAACGTCATTCTACTGTTCCGCTCGATTAATTGAAATTTATTCCGTACGTCTTAATTTGCCTCGTATTTTCTTGAATTATCGAACCTGCACGGCGCACGCAATCAGCTGAAACTGCTAGAAATATAAATCCGATCATTCTTACCGTTAGAATTCGCCGCGATCTCGTTAGCCGTTCTTTTTCATTTTCGAATGTTGGGCAATTACTCTGTATATCCTTTACTTTTGCGCTCATTATGCACGATCGTTTCGTGTTTAGCCATACCTTGACGGTCGCATTGTACCTATCAGTTTCATGGATAAATATCAAGCAAGAGTAGTTCATAATACATTGAGAAGAAATAATAGCGCGTGTTTGCTTGTGTTTTAATAAATTCACTCGAGTTCCAGGATCGAGAACAATGTTGCACCCATTTCTGCAACGCTTATGTAAATATCTTATTTTACATATATGATCAAAAACATTTCTTTATACATTCTCTTTGAATAATCGTTTAAATAAGTACACGTAATATTAAATACAATTCTATTAAAACGTCTATTCGTAAGTTCCCTCTGCTACGTCTTACGAATACTAATCTGTATAACAGGAATGGGCAACAAGTCGACCGCGAACCAATTTTTTGTCGATCACAGCCAATAAAATATGTTGGTTTAACCTTTTGCAGTCAAATGCCGCCATAATGGAGACCTCGAGCTTTAATATCTAAATTCGAAAGTTGCAAATCAATAATTTAATTATTCAAATAACAAACAATTGATATATACTTTTCTCTTTTTTTAGTATTTATGATTCCGATAAATAACTCAGCTGTTCTACGAAAAAGCTTTTCAAAAGTTTAAAAAATTCTCGTCCGCAAAGGGTTAACACTCTCTCCCCTATTGTCACTTATTAGTACACAAGACATAAGTACGAATGTGTTAAATATGTCAGGATTTTAGTAAGTAGATCGGGACAAGTTTTCAAGAAAAAACATCGATCATACATATATATATATATATAAACAGAAGTCGGCCCCGTTCCCCAGCATATAAAACAAATTCGAATATTAACGCAGCACCGTGCAAAAATAATATTCCTCGTTTTGCTGAAATTCTACACCCAAGGGATAATCGTTAAGATGAAATGGTGTGCTCTAAACGTGTGCTCTTTCAGCGGTGACCGTCTAAAAGCGAATCGTGACACAAAGCAGAGAATGTCCTCTCGAATTACACGACTGTCGAAATCCCCCGAAATATCGAACGTATCTCCCGAAAAGCCGGTGATAATTATAGAAGATGGAGAGACCCGCTTAACCAGAGTGTGGCGATCGCGCAGAATTCGGCGCCTTCGGGCGCGTTTGGTGGCCAAGGGGATATTCCAAGCGGAATATCAACGATCTTTACGACCCCTACGCGCCCAAGGGGATTCAGGGTGAAACACTCTAATGCCAAAAATATATCCGCGGCAAGGCGTACGCTGTCTCCATGGTCTTACTCGTATTTCGGTCTAGGGTAATGCACGGAAACGCGCCGTTCGTAAACACGTGTCCGCCATCTGCTTGTATTCGAATTTTTTCGCGCGACCCGGACCTTGAAACTCGTCACACATCTAGAGCCACGCTGCGTCAACGATCGCGAACACATCGATGGAAGAAAAACGGTCGGGTTGCATCAGACGTGGTGTAAGAACGATTTGTTTAAGACCTGGCAACCTTGTTCGCGGCGCGTGGGCGTACTATTATTGCGGAAATGGTAGGTGTTGAGTTGTTTCGAGGGAAATCGCAAATTATGCTGGATATTCTTGCAGTTCTCATAAGCAGTGGGGTGTGATAATTTGCAATAATTCGTTTTTTGCGCTTCTTTTTTAATATTGAAGCCATTGACATGGAAAATGAAATTGTTTCTTACCTTTGTTTTCGGAATTCTTGATAGCAATGAATTGAAGTTTGCGTAAAATTTCGTAGTTTAGTTCGTAGATGAAACAAAATCGTTTATTTCTGAGTATTTTATATTCATAAATATTCCCCAGAAATTTTTGAATATATTTCCAATGTTTCTAACAGATTCAACTGTATTACATTCATAAAAAGAAGAATCACGTTAAACGTTTATTTTCCCAGCGAATATAGCGAGTACACAATATATCAATTAATGCAATAAAACGCAACAAATATTCAATAGCGCCGCTGACAATTACATTCAAACCGTATTACTTGATACAGTATTATCCTACTAAAGCAGAGAGCACAACGTTCCTACTTAATCGTACAAACTGATTCCGTCGCCGAGATTAATTGCCCATTGTCGAGATCACGATCATCCATCACGTTGATGCAGATTAATATACGATCCGCGGTACAAGAGAAGTCGCCGGGACTCGCATCGTCGCAATTATCGCGAGAGCCACTAATGAAAAGCGCGGGACAATCGCGTGGAGTTTGTGCAATCTTCTTCTAATTAGATTCCTAAATACGAGTGAACCCATAAAATTCCAGTAAATCAGAATCGTCGCGCGAATAGTTGCTCGGGCGTCGCACAATTGACCAATTACAGGCAAACAATCGAAACGCGCATTTAATTGATCGTAATTTCGCTGAATCGCGGAGTCATTCTGTTCGCGGATACCTTTTCAAGCGTGGAAAGAAAAATTCATTTTCTAAGCAATTCGAAAGTCGTCGTCTCGTGCGCGCGCCAGCCTGGCCGCGGTTTCTCCTAATTGGAGGCGGCGCTTCGCTTTAAAAAGCCTCGAGCGCGCTTCGACAATCGATTCCCTTTCCCCCGCGTCGCGGAAAGCGATCGTTCGAGACAAAGAAAGCGCGCAACTTTGGCGAAGCCAGACCGCGAGCGCCACGCGCACTCGTAAATCGAAGTTCGAGCGGAACGCAGAGAAACTATAGAATTTTTGCGTTCGAATTATCGGGGCAAAAATTCCGTACGGCCTCTTCGAATTACGGAGGACGAAATTAGCCGCTTCTCACATTCCTGCGAGTTCAGCCGTAGTGGCTAGTTTCTCGTGAAATATTCGTTACAGAATGTCGTTTACGGTACCGTTGATGATCGACGCGCGGCTGTTAATATGATGGAATTTATTTAACATGTGGTTATTCGGTTGCGGATTTTGGAATTTATCGCTGGAGAACGGAAGCATTCGATCAATGAGTCTCGGTATCTTCGCGGATGTAATAAAATGTGTACTATTTGAATATGTAGGTAATACCTTCTCTCGTGAAATTGATGTGTATGGATACACAAAGAAACACACTGATGACCTTTTCTGTGAATTAATAACCCCATTTTACGTATAATATTAATGGGGGAAAATAATAATATTATTGATTCTTAAAAAACCTATAATCATACATTTTTCCGATTTTAATAAATTTCAAGCATTGATTCTTAAAATAAGTTTATACGTAGTCACCTTTCTAGAGTCAGTTATTGCAAAGTAGCAAAACTAAGACCAATCATTCTACTACCAACATTTCAACGTTAACAATACCTCCAATAAAGTCACAAATACCAACAAAAAGTAAGAATAGCGTCAATCTACAAGGCAATAGAGTTCAGTACACAAGAAGCTAAAGTCCATCTGCACACAAAACATGAACATAAGCTAAATCGTTCTTTTCGAAGCAAGCGTCCGTCGCAGTTTCGCTAAAAGAATAAATCCACTCGACAACTTGGAAGCGTTTCCTCGGGTATGGTAATTGCAACATCGGCCAGAAAAATGTCCGGTGAAAACAGGAACGGAGGTTCGCGGCGCGCGCCGTGACACCGATATAAGCGGCGACGAGCGATGAAAATTTCTACCTCGTTCGTGAAACACACGGAGCCCGGTCGTTCGGTTCGCGTGGATCCGTACGCTTCGTGGCTATTTCTTCTCCGACCCACTTCCGCCGGTGGATCGGCGTCGGCGTCAAGCGCCGCAGGTTTTCTCTCGTTGTGCGCGCGCGGCAAGTGCAAGTGTGACACACTTTAAATCGATCGCCAGTTGCAATTCCCGCCGAGGGGATCGTTCGCCGAAAAAAAGGCAGGTCGCTGTTGGCGATAAAAAAGAATGATCGCGGAATCCGTGGCGCGTTCGCGGCCGAACGTCCATCACTTTTCCACTCGATCGATCAGAGATCCAACGCGCAGTCCAAGATGAATCCTGTGGCAGTCCTCCTTCAGCTGCGCGCGACCGTCGCGGCGGTTTGCACTTTCATCGGTAGCTGATTATCGTGGGAACGACAGGGGACCGTTGGGAATGAGAAAGCTTCACCGACGATTTCGATGATTTCTCGTCACCTTGACGGCATTGATCGGACGCGGGAGCAGGCAGAACAACGAGCCGGTGGAACGCGAAACACGCGGAAACGACCGGTGCCGCGAAAGCACGCCCCGGTATTACGTAAGATTTATCTGGCGCTGGTTCAACGAGTCGTGAGCCGGACCCCTTCTTTTTCGGGAAGCGTTTAAGAGACTAGCTCGGCTAATTAATATTCCGGAATTAATCGCGTTTTAATGCCGCGGACACGCGGATATTTCCAGCCGAGACACCGAGATGCTGAGATACCTGCGGAACACTGTATGAATAATGGAACGCTTAATGATTTTCCGAGTTGGTGAGCGCGTTTGTTGTGTCGGAAGTAGATGGGTGCGATAAATTGGCGCGGTGATTGGGAGTTCGAAAATATGCGATCTGATGGATGTCAGTTGAATGAAATGGAATTGATATTTCAATTTGCTGAAAAATAGGAGAAGATTCTTTTATTGGTAAACTTATGAAAACTTGTTCGTGGATTTTGCATTTGTTGTGTTACAAATGAATAAGTGCGATGAATGATGACTGAAATGTAGAAAAAGTGAGATATATGTAATCTAATGAATGTCTGTTCAATAAAATGAACTGGTTTGTAACATTTTTTTGAAAACATGAGAAGGTTTTTTGATGAAATATTTACAGAATGAATCATTCACCGAGACATACGAAAAATCGTTTGTAACGATTTGTTAAATTTCTTCGAGCATAGTGACATTAACATTACCGTGTAATGGATAATTAATTGCTCACTTGCGTTGGATATGTTGTCCAGTTTTGATACTATCCGACAGCTGACAACCTTCGATTAATTTAGTTACGGTTGAAAAATATTCTGAGCCCGGGAGATTGCAGTTTCTTCGATCGTTACCACGGGAGGAGAGCTATGTTTTTGCTGGATGATGCGTCAAGTGGAAAACTACGAAGAAAGTTGAGGATACCGATAATTTTATGTGATTGCGGTTGTTGATCAAAGGTGAAATGAATAATGTTGTTGTTGATGACAGGCGAGATGAATAGTTCGCAGTCCAGGATCGAATTTATTTAAAGTCGCGATCTACACTTGAACCCTGCAGGGAAAATTCTTTTTGCCATAAACTTTCCACTGCTTTGAAGTTCATAATTTCTGCATTATAAATACATTTTCATCGATCACGATACAATTTTGAATTGACTGATTTTATCACTGAACTATATATTTGCAAATCCATTAAACATTTTACTAAATATACAATTATATTTCTATACAGTAATATATAAAATAATCAAATCGAAAATTATGTATCGTTTTATCCAATTTTCTTACTACAGTCAGTTAACCAGTCAGATTTTTACGTTAACTTATTTTAAGAATCTTTATTATTTTCTTAGTTCTTTCACGGGGCTAACATTAAAAATCCAATAGTTCATACAAATATCCATAACTGTTAATAAAAAAAAATCAAATTTATTATTTTAAAACTGGTTACTCTATAGTACGAAATTTATTATAATTTTATTATTTTTGTTCTTTCAGTTTCACACTACTATATGTAATTGATGAGCTATTTGTAATTTATTGCTAGACCGTTTTTATTCTATATTCAGTTAATCGTAACAGGGTTCAGCTGCAAAGATGAAACGATTGCTAGGAATTCCTGCCCTAGACGAATCAAAAGATGCAGTCCAAGTCTTCCCATGACATTATCAGCCACCGTAAATCACTAAGTAACCAGAAACCCTTTAAACACATGCGTTACGTACAGGCGTACCGACAGCGTCAAGCAATTAGTTGCTGTCATCCGTGACGCAAGAAACGAACGGTCCACACTTTGCGCCTTCCTCGGACGCGTATCCCCTTATTTAAATGTTGTCCCCTATTAATTTCTCAATATCTTTCGCGTACGATATTATAGTTTCGATCGGCCGCCGATGCGTTTGTTAATTAGTCTTAGCTGCGTTTTCTCCTTCCGGTCGAAATCATCTCTCTGTTACTAATTGAATACATACGCCGTACATTTCTCAGTTACGATTTAATTAAATCCGAATTCTCATTAACCATTTTTGTCGATGTTCTTGTATTCTAGTGCGGAACATCTTCACTTGTGGGATCAGTACCCGCGCGAAATTAGAAGAGAAACGAAGTGTAAAACTTTGAAAATAATGAATACATTGAAGATAATTATATTTCTTGAAATGCTTGCAACAAAGATCTTGGATAACTGTTTTATCGCGAATTGTTTAAGGAGATTCCATTCTCGAACGCGCAGGAAGGAGCTTAATGTAACATGATCCGCTGAAAAATTCTAAATCGGTTTTATGAGATTTTTAAAAACATACCACGGAATTAATTAACTTCTCGTACGAAAGAAAGGTATTCTCGTTAATTGTGTTTTCTGCCTGTTAGTTTACCTGTTACAACTAAATTACGTATGTTTGCGAAATCACTTTCTCCCTGAGCGATTTATGAGCGACGCAATTTCAACATGAAATTCTTCCTCCGAGGAACTTCAGTTCATTAATGACGTAACGAAACCATTACTAAATTAATTGATATATTAACGTTATTGCATGCCGCGCGTTCGCATGCGTTACGACTTTATAAAATCTATAGACTATGTAGTTAAAAAAATTTAGATATACTTACGTCACAAAGACGAGTTTACTGTTTCTTATTAATATACTTCTCGTGACATATATCACGACGGAATTGTAAGACTTGTATGAATATTATTTCGTGGTGTATTAATAGTATCTTAAGAATACAATGGGACCAAAATAGCACGCTGCGAAACGTCAACATGAATCGAGTATCATTTCGATCGATCGGCCATAGCGGAATTTATATTAGCCCGAGTTTATTGCCGTGTGATTTATGAATGTGTCCTTATCAGACTGCGACGCGCGTATATTAAAATAAGCGGTGGACGTATAGAACGGTAAATACTGCGCGAACTGTACGCCATCGTGAATAGTGGACACTATGTAATACCGGGTAACAAGAAACGCGTTCGATTACATGGAAGTTTAAGAAGTAAAAGTAATTTAATCTGGAATTTTGTTGCATGTTCATTCGTCACGCGTTCCCGTATCTTGTTCTATGTTTTGTACAATGAAAGCGTGTAATCATCAGTGTTGCGGGCTTGTAATTATAAAGTTTCGGAGATGAGCAAAAACTCGGCTGCTGTCCTAAAAAACAAAATCAATTCTGTTTCTCCACGTTTTTAAAATTACAATACGCTTTCCAATACATTTTATTTTTGGTTTTAGCTACGTAATAATACGTTCGATTCGTTATGTAAAGTTACGCGAATAGTTTTTCGCCTTTGTAAAATCGCCCAGTTAAGAAATTAATAATGTGTGTCGTGACGTAGCACAAATCCTACAAATTACAAGCAGGTCTAACAAACAGCCCCTCGGCGTCCGGCCTGCGATAAATCAGGAGTCCTGGACATTTGTACATAGCGGAGCTAGTCAATTTTAAAAAGACGATATCCAGGACTCCGCATTTGTGCAGACTTTCCCGTGATGGTTAGCGTCACCTTGGTAGGGAAGTCTATAGCATACCCTCCCACGAATTGGAAAATTCAAAAAACTACACGATAACGTCACCGAAGCGGAGAAGAAAAATACAGAAACCGACAGAGCGCATCAAGACAGCGTCCGAGACATATCCGTTCGAAATCGAATACTAATATTCAAGTTTTCTGCAAACGTTCATCAATTCTATCCCCTGGAAGTCACGTCTTCCTCTCCTAATACTTAATCGTTTGGATGCTAAACAACTTTTGTGGACATTTACCAAAAATGCAGAAGTGATCGGGTGTGTAGGCAAAAAAATGAATAAGAGTACTTATCTAATGAGATCAGAAATATTGTGTTATTACACAAAAGTATTAAAAAATAACATTTATTCAAATAAATTTACTTTGATTTATTTCTTGAAAAACATAGTAAGAAAATTATAATTGATACTGATAAACAGAAGCGCCTCCCCGCTCTCCGCAATTTTGGCACAACACAAGAAGAGCGCTATAGCGCTCCTCACCACTTAAAGGGTGAAAGATCTTCCATCGCAATGAAATTCGCATTGGAGGTAAGCATATCGAAAGTATCGTTCATATCGCGTCGCGAATACCTTGCTGACGCCGTAACAATGTGAAATTGATCATTTGTGTGTAAAGTATTTTATTCCAAATGCAAAATATCCTTCATATATTTTGTAAGATTGAAAACGAATCTGCTAAGGTGTCTGATCATTGCTCACCGTTTCTACTTCTAAATACCAAGGCACGCGTGCCCGGACTCTTCAACTCAATGAATATCATCTGCCTATTTTTTGTAATGCTCAACAGTTTCTTTATGTCTACATTTTCTCCAAACATTGTCGTCGAATTTTGCATTCTTGATAATAATTAATAACATATTCAACTGTAAGTAAGTCGTCAAACTTTATCTAGAAATCCATACCTACACTTGAGAAATGACTTGATGTCTAGCGGAACGGCACAAGGACGAGATGTGTCTTTATAGTTTACAGTTCTATATTTTTGATTAGTTACTTGTAACTGTCTTGAAGAACAATAATTCAGTGTTAAAAAATGTCAGGAATTAGAGTATCCCTTTTACAGGATACTAAAACGAATTCAACAAACGTCATAGCAAATATTTCTTTCTGAATCTAAAAAAACTGAAGAAAATTCTTAGTTGGAAGAGCTGTACAAGATTCTTAAATATTATTAAAGAGAAATAGCAAGTCACACTATTGTACACTTTCTACAGGTGTTGACAGATTAGTATTAATCATTATTCACTTGATCCTTCGCATACTGTTTGTAAACATTTCGTTCTGTACCTTGGAGCACGCTTGATGATATTGGACGTGAATTGTTAGTAGTAGATAGCAACACCTTCGCTATCTCTGATTTTCAATGAATTCTTAATAACAAAGTAGTTAGATCGATCACAGTTCAGAAAGAAATCATAGAGCATGTTGTTGATTACCATGGCGCAATAGATCAAAAACAGCAAAGCCGACGAAAAAAAATACCTCGCATTGAACACTGCGAGCGGCAGACCATAACCACGGAAAGTTCAAGCGGCCCCGCTATAATGCTGTCCTTTACTGTCCCGCGAATCGAACCGCGCACGACACCGACGGGGTCGCATTAATTATGCTCCTCTCGTCTCGGGGTTCAGCAACCCATTTTCAACTGGTCCATTTGCACGATGGAATCCAGGCTTCGCCTGCACCCGTCGCCGCGCGCAGCGCGCCGCGTGATTTACTCGTGTCCCTGTATCGGTCGATACCACACGCGCCCGTAAACGAGGCGAACGATGGCACCCCGCCGAGCGAGAAAGTACGACTGGCGGACGGCCTGACGAAATGGCAAAAAAGTTGGAAGATTTTAACGATCACACGTGCAGCGTGAACCGCGCGGCGCAACGGGTTTAACGAGCTCGATGTTCCGTTAATCCCCCGGTCCTTCCGATCGGGAACGAGTAGTAGAACACTGACTCGTTTCCACCCAGCCGTTTTTACGCCGGGAGATTTAGGATGACACGTGACGGGGATGATGATTAGCCCTTTGTGGCCTGCCTCTGCTTCGAGGCCGTCGGCGGATCGGTGTCGCTTTAAAGCGGCGGTGCATTTCCGGTGCATACGCCAATTTGTTTCTCCTGTTTCGTTACGGGTGGTAATGGAAATTTTGATAATGGACATGTAACTGATCAATGGGAATTACTAAATAGTACTGATTATTATATTTGTTAGTATACTATTATTATTTGTTGGCTTTGTTATTATATACTATTATTATTGTTATTAATATTGTTATTGTTGTTGTTGTTGTTGTTACTGATTAATAATATTTTTAATGAAATTTTGATTTCTTAGTATGTATTTATGGCGTAACACATTGTTGACCAGTCACGAGTTAACTCGTGTTTGTACTTGCATTAGCTATTTCAATTTTTGAAACGCAGGGTAATATAGAATATTGCAAAAGCAAAAATGTTCAAAGTTATATAAAAGATATGTCCAAAGTTTCATTCAATTCATTATGTATAAATAAAATATATTGTAAAACAATGTGTTAAGAATACTTCATAGAATTGTCGGAGTTATTAAACAAAGCATCCAAAAATACAAGACGTAGTACTTATTACAATAAACAGAATAAAAGCTTTCTCAACATTTTATTTAGGGAAAAAAGTAATAAATGTATGAAACATCAAAAGAATCATCCGTACATGTTCTTTTACTTGACAAGTATCTTAGGGTGAAGTTGCAATAATTGTTGCAAAAAGAGTCGTCCAAGGATTAATTCCTCTCTTTCAGATGGTGAGTTATCTGAACAATAAAATCCTTAAATGGTCGGCGAGATTGAGTGCGTAATCTATTGTCGCGAGTTTTATGCGAGAACGATGTTATAATTTGACCCCTCTCGGTGGTAAGAACCCCTTTGTTACCTTTGCGTCCGATTTTACGACGTCCGCCCACGGGTTACATTAACATTCACATTACATCGTCATTATCTCTGTCATTCCGCGGTGCTATTACCATTATTACTTGGATCCTTGTCGGATCATTATCGAGTATTATAAGGCGCGCGTTTCTCCCTCGTGGGAAGAAGAAATTCTAAAGTGTATCCCTGTTCCGCGATCCTGTGTCCACGCTGATTTACTTTACAACTTTACCTTTCACTGTCGTTGAAGTTTGAATCGTTTGAACTCGAATTTGTAGCAAATTGATCCTTATGATCTTTTATAGTCGTCGACGACCATAATCTCATATTTCCTGGTCTGAAGTCCTTCGAAACAAGGAAACGCATATAGCAATAGAAATATGTATTCAGTTTCAAAGTATCTTCAATTGAATCGCATGAAAGGATGGAACAAATTTTTATTGGGCGCTTTCGAGCACAAAACTATAAAATGTACACGGTACGCGTATAAAGTTATTCTGTGTATTTATTATTTATAAATGTAATCAATGAGTACCTTGTAAATTAAAGAAGACGAAAGACTCTGAAAATTATAAATGATTGATTCGTTTACCAAAATGGAAAGGAAAAAATTCATAAAATTATACACATTGATCTTTAGAATTTCCTTCAAAGAAATGTTCAAACAAATATTTATAAAATATAATATAAAAATATATTTTCTAATATCATACTGCTACAACCATATACATCAATTAAACGTTCCTATTTCACAGATAAACATCCATAAAATCTAAATTACTAATAAATACAGGATAATATCTTCACCGATCGTAAATTATTACCTGTCATATGAAATTATAGCTATCACATGGCTCTATCCTTTCTCCTGCAGCATTACTAAAAAAAAAAAATATTAGTCTCATTACTTTCATCCCACAGAGACTTCTCTATGGATGAAGAGATATTCATTTCGTCCTTCTGACTCATTCCTAAAGCAATGTACCCAGTACAGCCATGAAATACCAACACCTGACCTTCATCAATGGATTCAAGGTCAGCATTCTTCGTACGGCCGCATTGCAGCGCGAAGGGGATCATATTCTCCATCAAGAAGGTATAGATTCTCCTAGATGAACTTAAACCCCCTGCGCTTGGTACCTTCGAGCCACGAGGTGCAGTACCTTCCAGTCATGTAGGACTTATGTAACGTCGACGCATATGTGCGTATCGGCTCTCTTTCATCGACTCGGATAATTGATAGTCCGAGTTTCCCCTCCGGGCCTATTTCCTTCCACATCCTTCCTCTCGAACACCTTCTTTCCCTTCTGCCTCATCCCATCCCCTTCTCTCCGGGTCGTGTCGCTTTTAATTCTCCTTTTCACCCCTCATCTTCACCAGTCCTCTCTTTCCTCTCTTTCCCCTTTCACTCTGTCCTCTTTCTTCCTTCTTGTTTCATCCCAGCCGACGCGTTGGCTTGTTCGTTTTATTAATCATCGTACCAGATGAAACTCGATTCGCCCCCGCGGCACTGGTATCAATTGAACCGTCCGGTTAATTGAATCGAAGACACCGACGTGATCCCTAATTTACGGGTCGCTGATAGGTCGCGATCCCGTCGCGTAACGAATACGAGAATCGCCGAGTGGGATCCTCTTCAAATGTTCTAAATTATCGCAGTCAGTGCCCTTTAATCGATCCCGTAGATACGTGTACGGGTTTTTCGTTTTGATAATTTGTTAGAGACACCTCAACACTATCGTCAGGAGTAAATAATAAAGCTCGCAGCCCGGTGTTTTGTTGTAATGATTAAGCATTTCGTTGCGGAGATGTTGACTGTCGCTGGGCTGGACAGGGTTGAGCGGAACATCTGCTACTTTGTCGTGTTATACAAATTGTTGGCTTTGTGGACGAGTTGTTTTAAATTACGAATGTTTTTTAGTATAAGTGTCTGGAATTTTTATTGTACTTTTGTTAGATACAATGTATTTGAAGATTTAGAAATTTCGTCGTTGTAAAGAAGGATTATAGAAGTTTATGAACTTATGTCTTCTTATGTTTTTTATCAATACAAACGGGTCAAATTGATCTATTCCTAAATTTTTCTATTCCAACAATTGTTAACAGGATAACAGATGCTTCTCTGAAAAATTACTAAAGAAATTGATTTAGTAACATGCAAACTTAATCATAAGTCAGTTGATGTCTCAGCATTTGCACTCTTAGAGTTCCTACAGGCAAATATTTGTATAGTGTGATAGTAAATGCATGTCGTAGTAATCAGGTTTTAAATATCCGAGTTCTGTCCGAGTTCTCGAGTAATGTGAAGAGTGACTATAGTCAATTTTAGAATGCAGTGAGTATTGAACGTTGGATGACTATGGTCACCTTTAGCAACGAGAGGGTTAAAGAGACGAGTGGTTGAGGTTTATTAATGGTCGTCGGACGCGGTGACCGGTTCAGAGGAACAAATGAAACTTGGCTAACGTCTAAACGACCTCAACTGTCTCCGTGTCATCCTTAATCAAGACAAAGTCACCTCTTTAATGTAGAAAAGATGTCGAACGTTGGAACGTTTAATTTCTTATCCAACTGCACTTTATTCCGGTTTTCTTTCAGCTTTAATTATAGTGAGAGGATTTGAACGTATTCGCATATTTAATCATTAAATAATATGTTTAGATTATCATATTAAAATTACGTAGATTATAAGTCTCAATGTTTCTTTCTTATTCGAGTAATAGACATTAACTTTCTATAAAAAGCAATACAAAAACCTAAATAGTAAAATGAAATTTAAAATCACATTCTATATTCAGAACCAGTGACATTTTGTTATCGAATCTTAGGAAATACTCAAAAGATAATAATGTAGTTTCATTAAAATATAACAAAGTTTGAACTTGTACATCTTAGGCAAATAAATTCATTGAAATTGCTAAGTTCAATATACATGAAAAGAACCAGCAAAAAAGGCATAATATTAAATTAAATTTTAACTAATTTTCATTTCTCTCATTCAAATTTATTCACCTCCTAGACAATTGACATTTAACAATTACCCCTAAAATGCTATTCATTATCTCTAAGTAAAAGTTTCTACGATTCACATTAATTATCAGCCATGAAATATTCGTTGTACGCAACAAAAGTTACTTCCTCCTTACGTAGTAAATTTCCCCGAGACAGTTGAGTAATGATATAAGCAAAGAAGCATGATCCTCCTCGACAGGAACCTGTCGATGTCGGCCTTGCCATCACGTAAGGATCGTGAAACGTCAAAGCTGATTATGCCGATCGATTTCTACTTCTAACTCGGTTATCCACGCTACGTTATGTTTGACATTTGGCTGACATCGAGCGTTTCATTTAAATTCCCGCGTGGCGACTTTTATCGATCTTCCCCTGAAATCGCCGTAGCACGGTCTGGTTAAGATCAAATTTCTTTTCGCGCGGGGAACCGCAATCTTCCAGCAATCGGCCGCACAAAATTACGCTCCTCTGCCCGATGAAATTGCGATTCCGATATTTCAAACCGAATATTCCGAGCGAACTGGAACAGATCACCGGAGAAAGCCCGTTTCTTTCAGCAACAAATTTCGTTCTCGATCTCGCAACGCGATCGACGCAGCAAAGATTTTTCAGAATCGTAATTCAAAACTTTATGGTATCAAGTATATTTTTCATTGAAATCTCTTGCAGTGCAGAACTTCTTTGCGAAAGATTTATTATTTCGCGTTAATTAATTTTCTTCGGCAGCGTTTTATTTCTCATTATCAAGAAGGAATTATTAAAGTCTCCGTGCTGGCTTCTTGCAATCGGGGATCACGATCGCGATCTTTATTATATAGAGTTACCCCCCCTTATCTTGGCAATTATGATCATCGTTCATTGTGGTCGGTGCGTCCAATAAACGGTCTAGTCGATCGTTTTTGGATTCCGGTATCAAGGTCGACTTCGTCGAATGTGATTTCACTGGTAGACACTTAATTTTTATTTGGCCGGTATAGACGTGCCTCGTTACCTTATCCACGCGATGCTTTCCTTTCGCGGATATTCGATTCGTTACCCGCATCCATAGCCATCTGAATCATGTGACACACTTCGTCCCTGATTTTATCGAAGATCGCATCTCTTCTAATCGATCATTTGTCTGTTGAAGTGAGACTGGTATCATCTTAAGTATGCTCATTGTGAAGAGAAAGAGTTTTTATAGGTTGTATTTTATGGCAACCATATTTTTCAGAGTGTAACATATCACTGATGGGAATGTTGCTTATTTTAAATAGTTCCGAAGAAGGTATATATACATTGAAACATTTATTCCGCATCGATTGCCTACAAAGAATATGATTTAAATTATCTTAATCAATTTATGTACTACGATAGGACTTCGATTAACTGAGTCACTATTTTCTGCGATATAGATCTTCATAGCCTTGATGAAATTGGTACTCAATAATTCGAATTCTTAGCTTGCATCTCAGGATATTATGATTGCAATTTATAAATATATTTAACATATTTCTTCTTGAGTCTTTATTTATCTAGATTGTTAGTCACCCAATTAAACCGAATAATTAAGGTTCCACTATATTACTAAGCTTTATAATTCACCGTTTTCACGAAATAGAATTCAAATATATTTTAAATCTGAAATATATTTTCTAATCCAGAATACGTAAATATTAACGTAAATTTAAATTTTCCAAAATTGATTAATAAAAAGAATATTTAACCAAGCATCCACTCTCTGCACACAATTCTAAGTAAAATCAAAAACGAAATAGAAACTCAAGAAACATTACCACAACAATTTCAACTTGCATATGTTCCCCGTCCTCCCTTGCGGGTATATACTAAAACGCATAATGATCCGCGGTTCGTTTGAAACGGAGTTAATATCGTATCTTTTTCACGGTATCCTTTGCGCCATAAAGTTGCACAAGGTACAAAACAAGCTCGTCTCCCAGCTAGAGGTGTGTCAACTCCATCGCCATTCGTAACGAGACAGCCGCGATACAGCCGACTCACGGCGTGCGCGCAATTTGCCGGGGAATTAGCGCGTTCGTTATAATGCACTTACGAAAGAAAAGGAAAAAAAGGGGAACACGACGAGGAGGAATCGCTGGTTACCGATTGAGTGACAGTTACTTCGATCACGCCCGCGTGGAATCACGCGTTTCGTCCACTTAAGCCTCGTTTATCCTTTTTTTTCCTCTTTGTCATCCGGTTCCTTTCTCGGCCGAGCTGTTAAGCCGATTAACCCAGATTTGTGCTCGCACACGTAGGATTATCACGTTCTGCTCAATACTGCTAATGCACTCCGACAGAATTTTTAATTAACACCAGCGGGAACGCCTTGTCAAGCGGATGCTCCATTCACGTTTGTTACTGTTCAGAAAATCGTTTAATTGTTTCAACTTCCTCTTGCTGTTTTTTCGATGTTTACCCAAGAAGTACTGATACCCCTGCCGAGAGAGGAGTTGAAACTGTTTTTGTAGATTTTATTTCTCCCCGTGGAACGCGAGCCTCCCAACACCCGTTGTCAGTCTGAATATTCAAATTTTATGATCTCCACATTGGTACTTCCTCAACGTTCACCTATCAAATTAGTGTCATCGGAATCATTTTATGATTTCCATAAATTCGGGGGAATCTCCTCCAGACGTCTTTGACGTTAAATGCCTCGTTAAATACATTGTCTATGGATATCATTTAATTAGTGGCTCTGTATCCACCGGTGGAATCTGGAAATGCAATTTTCAATTAATGTTAAATGGGAGAATTAGTGTAAGTTAACGTGGTACTGAAATGTAATATGGGAAAATTGAAATTGGATCAATACAGTATTAAAACATACATTAAAGTACTACAGAACTAAGAAACATGAATCAAATGCCAGAGAGTTTAGAGAGTACTATAAATTGTATGAGAATATTCAAATTTGAATGCGCTTATACTTAATAGAGTCAAAGTGAAGATCAAAGAATTGGTAGACTCGAAGTAGAATATATAGCAATATCAAAATGGAACAGCATACAAAAAAGACTGAAGTGGATTTGCGAATACCAATAACTTTAAAAGTAGCGTCTATAAATTCCCGTGCAATTTGAGTTTATGGTTAATTGAATCCAACCAATCTGAGAGCGTCAATCATCGCAAAGGAAACAAACTGAAACGGTTAATTAAATTTGACAGTTAAACTGAAACTAGTGGCAATCACAATTATCAATCAAACATTAATCTCAATAAAATACTGAGAAACTAACCTTCTCAATGTTTTCAAACTGAAATCAAACTGTTCGCTCGTAACACCCAGCATCCGCGTGGGTACCTTGACCTACAAGTTCCGCAAACTCCTAAACACGGTTCCATACGTGAACTAACAACAATGGCTGCTCAATAAACCAACGACGATAAATGATGCGCTCCGTTTCGTCACGATGATAGCACGTTTTCCGGCTCAACTAGCTCCATTTTCTAAAATTATCAACCCACTGCTTTATGGTGGATGATTGCTCAAGTTAGCTCATGCCACGATCGTTAATCTTGGATTTTACAGCGGCGAGAAGATTACTAGTTAGCGATATTGTTGCATCGCAGTGGCAAATTTAAGGTTTTCGAATGGTCAGCCGAGCCTTCGGATCGAGGATCCAGTGCGGCGGCGTTGGTTTCTCATGTAACGAGCCAGGTTGCGCAACCGGCGCGGCGTTCGCCATTGCGCCGCCTAAGCTACCGCCATATAGTCGACACCGAGCATAAAGCTGTCCTTTGCCAACGAACTGCGAGATAACGGTGCGCTCAAATCGTGTCCTATCTGATCGTCACGCTGTTATTCCGTTCGTAGATTTCGCACGCGAATATCGCAGTCACTCCTCGGCTTACGTAAGCTTTCTTAATTCGAGAATCGTTTCCTGAAGTTGATCGCCAGGTACGTCGCATCGGCGGATGCAATGTAGCTTCGGTGAGGTTTCGTGTCTTCACTAGGCTTTCGATATTTTCAATGTTCAGTCCTTTCTTGTAATAATTCAATAAACGAGTTCTGTGTAAACACAAACTGTAGAATAATTTGTGAGAACTAGGATCTTGTAGGAATTTATTTCGTTGGTATCGGGTATTCATATTAATACTAGCATTCAAACAGAACATATACTATGATTAAATACTAACAGTAATATTCGAATAGAGAGACTTGGAGTATAATTAAACAATTGTGACGCCATGTTCAAACTATTTAAAAATTTCGACCTTCACCTGATTCCTTGGGACTTGTTTTACAAGCCGAAGGTATTCGCTTACAGAGCTCAAATAACTGCAGTATTGCCGTCAGCTCACCAAACAAAAAATATTCTGCTTCGCAATTGTTCACTGACATACCAGTTTAAATTGAAGTGAGTCAGTGCGTTACATAAGTATACAACGAAGATTAAAATCTATTTTCTTTATGATATATTTTTACATGAAAGGCCACCTGTTCCGTCAATTAGACTAAGATTAACGTCTTGTGTGTTTATATACATTGTTACATTTTATTAAGTGATCTTTTTTCTTTGGGCTGAATGCGCATAATCTATGTGCCATAAACGTGCAAAATCCACGGTGTATTAACACGTCAGCTGATAGACGAAAAGTCGTAAAAATTCCGCAGATTCAAAACAATTTTTTTTAATCACACGAGATGTTATTCGCTAAGATTTACTGTTGTACTTATTCTTCTACCATTTTTCGGTTTTACAAACTTCAACTGAATCGGTTTTACACGATATCTTACTATTCACAGGTTGGGCCTCATAATTATGCTCACCTACATAAATGTCTCTGTTATTTTTGGGTACGTGAGAACACAGTTTACTACGTTCTAAACAGTTTTTTCAAACACTCATAACTAATCTGTAGATCGGGACAAAATCGAACAAAATAATTTTTAACAAATTTGAATACAGGTTTAATAATCCTTCTTCATCTAACAAAAATATTAATAAAAGCAATAATTTTTTCGACAATTCCACTTTCATTAATTAGTTCTCGAAATCCTAATTTCGCAAAAAATTCACAATTTATCTATAACTGGTCTAACCAGTATAGATATTTCTTTGCTAATCCGAACAAAGGATTCTTTTATCTATAATGTCCATAGTAGTAAATGTATTAGCGATATTATTATAAGTATTAACCCTTAACGGTTGACAATTTTCTATTAACTCCTTGCGGACGAGACTGTCTTAAACTTTTAACATTTCTTTTCATAAAAAATTGAATTATGCATCGAAGTCTTAAAGACTAAAGCAAAACAGCTACATGACAGTCTCTCGTTAGTTGAACAATTAAATTATTCAGTTGCAGCTTTTAATTTTAGCTATCGAGGTTCGAAGTCGCCGTTACGGCGATATTTGGCTGCAAAGGGTTAATACATAACTAATACTACGAAGTAATATCCATAATCAAAAAACAATTTTTCGTTGAACGTGAAATGAAAAAACAATGGAAAAAGAAAAAAGGTCAAGTCCAATGAAAATTTTCGCTGTTAAACAATTTTCACGGACATTGTAACTGCAGCACGCGCTACCATCCGATTAACAACTTCGTATTTCGCAGTCGAGCAACTTGTTAATGCGCGACATAACGAATGTAACATTCTATTAAAGTCGCGGCAATAAATATCGTACCGGTAGCCGTATCGCCATTAATTCAGCCGGATTTTTCTCGCCGGCCAAAATACGAGTCTGCGAGCTCCCTCGGCGATTAGTCGGGGCCCTAGACCAGCATTTGATCGGTTCACTTAACCAAAAGGTAGACACGCACACCGTTGGAGACCAATTAACGCCGCCTCGTTTATCATACCACGTATTTATGTCTATCCCATGATGTTTCGAGCACTCGGCATACCCCGCGTCCTCACCTTTCTCTTTTTACTCGCGAGCATTTCGTCGCAAACACGATCAATTTATCGTTCAATCCCCGGCCGAAGTGAATTCAGCAGAATGACTCACGGATTAGCAGCTTTAATCGGATCGATTAACCCTGTTTTTTTCCCTTTACGTTTCGATAGTCTTGATACGCTAGCTGAACATTCTTATCTCCGTATCCGCGATATAGTTTCAGTGAAAGTCTTCATTCTTTGAATTTTTGACCGGTTGCCAATGTATTTATGTGTAAAATGTTGTTATGGAGTCTTTAGATGTGAAACAGTTTTGAATTTGGTTTTGAATAAGTGAATAATAATTGTTACATATTTTTTTATGTTATGAGATAAGTTATTACTTTATTATATTTCTTTTTTTTCGTTCAAATGCCCTCTTTCTAGTTATTATATTTACTCAAAACTAATGCAATTTTTCATTTCTTTATATAATATCTGAAGATTTGTTTTATTCGTTATTGTAATTGTAGCAGACTGCTACAGTTTAGACGTATGATTATTATTTTTAGTATCACAAGAATTTATAATCGCTTGAGAATGTATAGAGTAATGTGTATTTTTGAAATATTTTTTGAAAACTGTTGATTGCAGTCGAGAGGCGAACGTGTAATAAATCGTTCCAGCTCTGTCGCTGGGTATGATATTCAATGACGAAAATATTGAAGATCGTCTTACGGTCTTTAGCTAGCACTTATAAATCTCTGGTGTAAACATATTATTGTCGGTTTATGTGTCTCATTAATATTGCCGACATCCGTGAGAACGAACTATTAAAGGTAGATCAGCGACAATCTTCCAGCGGTCCTGTGAAACTACGATCTCACGTTGTCTACCATAATTCTTTATCATAATTTATACGATCGTGTTCCTCACGATTTTAAATGTTACAAAGACATGCAGTATTTCATTTCTATCCTGGCCCTGGATTTGATGCATGTGTAGCAGATGCAAGTGACAATTAGTGCAGCACAATCGTTTACTCTGGAAATCGGTTTGAACCTTTTGTTTTAAAATAAGAAATTACGTAAATATCAAGAGGTCCCATATGAATGTAATGCATGTTTTTCAATCGCAGAAATAATAAATATTTTTATACAATTATGAATTTATAGTCTATAATTTCTAATTATTTTTATAAGACTAAATCTCCTTGTTATATACATTAATGTGTGTTAACCTAATAACAAAGACATGCTATAATAATTAATTCTTCAATATCCAGTTAAATATTAATTTTATTAAATTAAAAAATAAAATTTCAATTTTCCATAAATATCCTCAGCCTACATCGTCAATGGCATTAATTCTATAGCTTCATTCGTGGATATAGATCAATGGTGACAGAGTGAAAATAAATTTCTTGTGAAACATTTACTTCACTAAATTGCAAAATGAAATTCGAAATTTCCACCAATATACTTACTCGAATGATTACGGATGACAATGATGCCATTGCTTGATGCTTAGATGCCATCAGTACTGCCATCGTTCACAAGCCGCACGCTGGCTCACCCAAAGCGAAGTGCATACTTGAAACCATAACAGAAACGAGGTGTCGTTATTTCATTAGTTTCGTAGTCGGAAGAAGGTCCCGTAAAGGCATTTAAAGCTTCGTCTGTCTCCAGTGATCATTGTCGGCAGTGAACCCAGTGGATAATATTCGCCTCTCTCACTGCGGGACTGGCGTCGCAAACTGAAATACGCCACGAAAGAATGTCAGGCGCAATAATTCCGAAGAATCGTCATAACACGAGGCGAATTACGACCATAAATCCAGCCAGGTTTACGAGTCCTGTATTTTTACGATTATTGTTTGTCGTAAAGAAGCGAGCTGCTGTGTCGATGCAGCAAAAAGTGTTCCACGTGGATGTGTCTCGATCACGGATCTGTCGATCCCGCGCGTCTCAATAAAAATTAGCGTAAAACATGGGACTAGATGCTTAAGACAAATAAATGATAATAAATTCAGCGTTCGCTTCCGAAGAATTCGCGCGAACGGTTCCGAAGTGTTTATGTCGCGATCTTTTTCGTGTGATCGGTTAGTGACATCGTTGATGTTGGCCTTTTCTGAAATTAAAATTATCCGAAAAAATTTTATTGAGCGACTGCAATTCTTACAATTATATCGCTATTATCGCTATATATAAGGTGATGCAACGATCTTTTTGGTGCGATCAATTTGTGAAATTATTAGCGCTGGATTTTTTGAAATTCAAACTATTTGGACGAATTTTATTGAATGTCTGCAATTCTTACAATTATATCGCTATTATCGCTGTGTATATAAGGTGATGCAACGATCTTTTTGGTGCGATCAATTTGTGAAATTATTAGCGCTGGATTTTTTGAAATTCAAACTATTTGGACGAATTTTATTGAATGTCTGCAATTCTTACAATTATATCGCTATTATCGCTGTGTATATAAGGTGATACAAAGATCTTTTTGATGCGATCAATTAGTGAAATTATTAGCATTGAATTTTTAAAAATTAAAATTACTTGAACGAATTTGAATGTCTACATTCTTTCCAATTGCATGAGTTTTCTCACTGTATTTAAAATTACATATTGTTTAGTATATTTAAAAAGGCTACCAAGGAAAAGAAAACACTTCAACAATTGATAAAATATTTTGTTCTTCGATAAGTATAATGATGAAACACAGCACAAAACGAATTCCTTCTGTTAAAAAGTGGAAGTATAAGAGGAATTGAACGGATCAACCACAGTACTGTATTGTGTATTAAAAATAAACTTAGAAAAAGTATATCTCTGACACAGGGTCAAAGAACGATAATGAGATGCGATCTAATACCATCCGGTGAAATCAATTTGAAAACCGCAATGACATGGCATATTACGCGCGCATTATATGCCTTATTTTCTGTTTATCGTGCGTGTACAGATGTGCGCATATAGATCTCGTTAGAAGGTAAAAGTGTTTTTACAAAAGCAGTTCTTGCCAGCTGGATGTGCGGTGGTATTTCTTGACCATTCTGTTCCATCACGCCAGGCGGTTTTCGTGCGAGCAAAGGTTTCGAAATTCTTTAAACGGGATACGAATTGTCCGGTAATCTCTCAAAAAATTTCATTTTTTTGCTTTAGAACAGAGTATCTTTTAAATATTCATTCTTTTAGCACCATCATTTTTCATTGGATTATAGATTCTATAGAACCTATTTCTATGACATAAATCGCCAAACAATACTTTTTGGCACACTTTTTGATGTTAATTTGAGTCAACTACTCAAAATTAATACTGAATCTATAATATTCAATTGATGAATTTCAAATTTTCTGTTTAACGTTATCGTAATTATTTATCTTATCTTTTAGCAATTAATTATTAAATGTGATTAATTTTATAACTGTATCTTAATACTTTTCTGGGAACGCTTCAATAAAACACGCTATCAATGATCGTGAATATAATATGAATCTTTTAAGTTTCAGTTAACAGGTTCTCCAACGATTTAATCGTTTTAATTTTAAGTGTTACAAGGTCAAAAGGTTTTAATAAAAGAATCATGGATGCTACTTGTGACAACACTCGTTTATGTATAGAAGTTCTCGTACAAGTTTCAACATTACGGTTTCACCGAACTAGCGAAGTCAACTTTCTAGACAATCTTGACCGCGTTCAGAATCTTCGGAGTGATGTAAAATTCATTTTTTGCCTGTACTCGATCCATCGCGACCCGGTTCGCGATTCGTTCGACGCCGGTTTCGTACATCTTATCCGAGATTTCACGCGGATTTTAACCGCTTCCGATAGCATAATGCACGCGACGCAGCACACCGACGTGTCTACATACAAGGAATTCGAATTACTTCGTCGTGAAAGTGCTTAAAATCGCGATATCACTGCTCTTACATATTACTTGCAGATTCTTTCCGATAATATTACAACTGATTAATCAGTTTATTTATTGTATTGAATTAACATTTTTCGTTCTTTTCTTTTCATTTTCCATAGATATTTCAACAGTGAACGCAAAAATGAAATGGTCCAGTCAATTAGAACTTCTTTTTATTCAAGTCTTAAGAATGTCTTTATCTTGAAGGATTAAAAAATAGTAAGAAGTGTAGCCTTATACTTTTATTGTATATCAGGGTTAGAAATATTTTACTTCAAATAAAAGTAATAAATAAAGGTGGCAAATTAGTCTAAGAAAAGTAACAAATAAACTTAAGTATAAATGAGAAATGAGGAATTTCGAATTCTTATTTTTGAGAAAATATATTTGCAAATGATGCATATAGAAATTTTATTTGAATAAATATTTGGATAAAAATTTATTTCAACAATATCCAGTTGTATTTTATACTTACACTTTAAATCTGCAAATTTGGGGGAAAATAAAGAATATTGAATCTCAAAGTCTCCCTTATCGGTCACACATGTCCGTATATATTAAACATTAAGAATAATGGAAAATAGTTGTCGTTTTTGTTTTATTCCGTTTTATCAATTTAATTATGTAACATATTTATTATTCCACAGCAGTAACACTTTAGAGACAGCAAATTATGCATACAATTATCATACAACCACGGTGCTCGAGTGAAGTGCTGTTTTAAAACCTAACACTTAACTTATAAACTCACTTAAATTAGTTTTGCAATGGCATCATATTATTTTTCTATAATAAAATGATTCGCCTGCCGCAGTGGCGGGTACTTTCGTTTCAATGAACAAAAACTGGATAACGCTCATATAACCGCTCCGAGTCCTCAACGTTGAGCAATAAAATAAAATCTTTATTGATCCTTCTTAAAATACTTATTTTATCGTGTTGCTGTACACGCTGTAAACGCATCCAATCAGCTACTTAATTATTACGAAAGCCGCGAGAGAGCGAACCTGGGTAAAATTTAGAGGAAAAATATTTTTATTTTAATAATCTAAACCATAAAGTGAAATATTTTAATCTTGTATCTCAAATGTGTACTTTAAATATCTTTAGCCGATAAAAGTAAATTGAGGAACGAAACGATATTAGAACGCAAGAAACCATAATATTTGGCAAATTAAATCCATTTTTAGCTTAACCACGGCCATTCGCGTATAACAAAGTACGCCGTTTAAAATTTTCATCTATTTCTCCTACTGCTTTGTGGACACAAAATATACTCAGCTCCTCAATAGAAATATTTCAGAATAAAAGATATTTCATTGTATTTCAAACAAAATATTATTTTTATATGTTATTTTCAAAATTTACCACAAATGTACAACTATATAATCCTTTATTCTTCGAAATGGCTTTAATCTATTATTTTCACAAAAACACACCTAAACCAAATACATCAAAATATCCACTTCAATTTCATTTACAATACAAAAATTACAATAAAAGAAGTATCCCAAATTATCCCATACAATATAAAAACTTATAAATCAAAACACGAAAAGCCGGAAAGACGAAATAAATTATAAAAATCCCACACTCAGTACAAAAGTATAAAATAAAATTCGCCATTGACCACTACAGTAAATACGATTCGAAACAATGTTTTATTCGACCTTTCCAAATTCCATCGCCAAAGAAGAAGAGCCTCATTGGTACGGCGCCGGTGAATTTGCGTTACGTCGCGGAGAAAGTGACTCGCGATTATCGCTCGATCCGCGAAACGATTCTCACGGCTACGACGCGAATAAATCATCGCGACGGAAAAGGCGCGTGCGCACGCACGTACGGACAGGCCGGGAAAGGAAGGGCGTAGGGAAGCTTAGAATACACGATACACGTAAGTACATAGTAAGAAAGGCGTCCGGCGTCCTCTGCCGCGGAGAGGACACCGGGAGATCGGAGTTTCGAGATGCCCCACTTTCTCGCGATGCAATTAACGTAGCCCGCCGCGCCGATAACTGCATTATACGGGAGAGTGCACCTACGGGGCTTCTCCCGCCTGGTTTCACGATTGCATACACCGATAGGCTGACGTCTCACGGCCGCGCGCGCGTTGGTACCCCTATGTAGAGCGAAGCACGCGCGCTCGCCGCGATTCATCTACAGAATGAAAAGCATTGCTATTGGTTAACCTCTTGCTGTGTGATTTGTTTCCTGATTAGGCTTACAGAACTTACTTTATCGTTGATAGTTTCTCCGTGGAAAAAGCAGCTGCGGGGCTGGTGATGTTTATTGCGTTATTGCTGGATTTATATAGTATGCACGGGTATCGGGGTAAGGTGATTAATGAAATGATTCGTATTTCAATATTTTGCTTGGAGTGTTGGATGATTTTGTGAGGAATATTTATTTCGATTGGGTTTTTGACTGTTAACCATTCGCACTCGTATGTCATGTTGGAGATGACCATACGAATTTGTTATAGAACGTTGGAAACTCTTTGAAAAAGTATCAGCTTTAAAAGACTATAAGAATTAATAATGATTAATCAAATAAGTATAGTACGTTGAATTCTGCCGCTGTAAATTGCTTTAATTCTTTTGCCTAAAAATAAATACAAGTTTACACACGACAACATTGAAAATAAATGATTGTTCTTATGATTGATAAATGTTTCTATATAGTATTGTATACGTTGATTGTAAGAATTTTATTGTAAAGGTTAAATTTAATATAATTATAAGCGACAAATAGTGTATGTATGTAAATAGAAATAGTGTTTCACTTCAAGTGTGTGAAGTAACTAGTATTGGTATTTAGTAGATTTAATGTTTATTATTTTAGAAATTCTTTTTATATTTCTGAAAAATTGCAATCCTTTAATGAATCTGTTGACTGTGGAATTTAAGTTCAGATATCTCTGATAATGCTCACAATGAAATCGAATAATGAAGTGTATACTCGTCTAACGCAGTCCAAACGCACCTATAATATATTCTAACGAAAAGCTAAAGCAAAACGAAGAAGAATTACGTGTTTATCTGAAAAAATAAATAATTTATCGTTGAAAGAATTAGTATCATTTTGATTTTATACTCATATACTCGTCGAACGCAGTTAACTAGTTAAGGAGATATTGGGATGTTCTTATGGTGTGCGTGGCAAATGACACTTTCTCGTTTTTAGACTATGTATCTGATGTCTGCCAGGAACCATTCGATCAAATGGGTTAACATGATCACTACTGGTATTACTCGCGCCTGTGATATAATAAGGGTCAGAAATGTTTGTACAATAAGACAGTTTAGAGGATAGCCATGAATCATAGTACAACTGGAATAAGAGAGACTTTATGTCTGGAAATAAAACGAAATAATGGGATAACGTGTTGTTTCCCAGAAAAATCACTCTGAAAATCGAACGAGCACGCACCGAATGATGCTGAGCGTAACGGATATCGTCGCGGAACGGTACTACGACTGTTCCTGGACGCGATACAGTGTCAGAACTTGTTTACTATCGGGATTGTCACATGTTCCACCGGTATTAACTATCAATTTTCACTGAACAAACGACATGAAACGGTATACATGTACACTCGTTTGAAATTCAATGTGATTTTTATGGAAAACGATGCCACGCACGACAAAATGCTATTCTATAACACTCCGTTTTATTTTCAACCATAGAATCTTCTCACTCCACTTGTGCTACGATTTATGACTCATCGCGTTATAGCTACGTTTTCTACATTATTATAATTGAATGTATAAAATCTTATACCGTGCAAGCATTTGCGCGAGCAATAGTCTCGCATTAATGACTGCAGATGTTTATGCATTTACGACATTCCTCAATGTATAAAACGCAGTAAAATGAAAATTCAAATATAGTGTATCATTTATATGACGTATAGTCTCCATATACGTATATTACTATTAAAAACTCCATTGAACACCCTAGCACAGGGCATAATGTTATTTCAATTCTCCTTTTCTATGAACATTTGTTAACATTACAAACCGTGTGTGAGCCCAATTTTTCAAATTTCATACTACAAGACATTTATTAATCTCTTCGTGCGATAATATTAATACCCATAAAGAACGTTCCAAACCCAATTTAACACACACTAATATTACTCACTTCCTTTTGGTTGAAACACTGTTTTTTCATGATTAATATTCAACGTTCAGTGCAAACATAATCTGACAGTGAAAGTAGACTTCATTTTCCTCCCACTAAATCATTAGCGATATAATAAGTTCGTGTAGCCTGGTCGCCAGAGAAATCGCAAGATAAAAGGATTACGGTTTAAGTATAAAATATGATACTCTAACGTCGAGACACCAAGAGCGAGGGGACAAGAACTAAACCGAACGAATTCTCGCAGCGCTGTTTTCAAGTTCTGCTCATTGAGTGTTAAATCTTTCCAAGAAATCGCCTGGCGAGCAGAAACGGGTAAACGGGTATGCGCGATTGGCTGGTTTAAATGAATCAAAGCGCGCGCCGGACTCGTTTGATTCGACAGAGCGCGCCCTTGATGCAGTGGAACCGTTTAGAGGCGGCTCGGCCAGGCTCGCTGGGTGGTTAATAGTCAGCGTTCCGTGGCGTGCACGATTAGCGAGAAATTATATTTACGAGCGCACGTGGGCGGTGCGGAATAAAGTCGATCACTCGGGCCCTCGAAAAGGAAGAGAGAGAGCAGACTTCCGCGATGATCTTTCCGCGAGGGTGTGACGGGCCAGAGAGTGTCTCTTATCGATGATTTCCATCGTCTCGGCGCAACGGGGATCACCGTGGAAATTTGAGCGGCGCGCGCTGGTCGATAAATTATAACGGCCGACGCGGCGCGTGGATGAACGCCTTAACGCAATAGTTAAACCCGAGATTATTGATGGATCGACGAGTTTATTACGCTTTCTGAATTTATTCCGTGGAATAGATTCTAAAGAAATCTCATCTCTAACGAGCATGCCAGTAGATTTATGGACACTTGGTTAGCGATATATTGACGACGCGATGGTTTTTTTTTTCTTTTTGATGGAGCCTATTTGTCAGGCTTCGATTGTTTTGAACGAATTATGGTTTGAAGTGACGAGGAGTTTAGAGAGTTTTGTTTAAGAAATAGAGATTAGATTTCGTTGTTTTGAAGGAGTTCTTGTGAATTCTTTTGGTGATCGTGAGGGTCTTTAGATGCTTCACACATTCCGTGACATCGGAAGTTTATTAGAAGAGAATATTAAGTTGTAATGAGGTTTTTGATCATTTTAAATATCATTTGATAATGTTGCGTTATATTTACGCTACTTTGTAACGCGTACCGCTATTCGTGACCATGTGTGTTTTAAAAATATGATCACGCGGCACTGAACGTGTTAATGTTATGATTATTTGTCCTTCTGTTCCTATACATTTAGGCGATTTTTTATCTGTCTATATAATATACGATATTATATAATTATATTAATTATTTAGACTAATTGTCTTGTATGTATTTCTGTTTTAGGTGAGTAGTAAGGTTCTCAAGTCAAGAATCACCTAAGGATTTTTATCGTACCACGCGATTCTTTCATGTCCGTAAGTTCTAACGCAAAAAATTCAAATTATCTTAATCAGTTAACTGTGGAATTTAGTTTGAAAAATCTCTCATTGTGCGTGCAATAAAATCATATAATAAAGTGCATATTCGTCAAATGGAGGGCAAATGCACTTATAATATATTCCAACGAAAAAACTAAAGCAAAACGAAGAATAATTACAAATTTATCTGAAAAAATAGATAATTTATCGTCGAAAAAATTAATACCATTTTGCGTTTTAAGATAACGTGTATGCTCATCGAACGCAGTTAACTGGTTAAGTAGATTACGCAGGACTGTGTATGTACACACGTCTTTGACTACTAGAAATGTTCCCATTTATTGTACATTATTCTAGTCGTCATCAATTTCTGTCAAATCAAGATACTGAGGGATTGTATACTAACATTCATCAAACGCATATATTTTTAAATTGGTCCCACTAATGCGTGTATCTCCTATTCATCATTTCTACTTTCTACTCGCGGTAAAATTGATAGATGAGCACATCAAACTTTATTGGAAAATATTACAAAAGTAACGTTAATATTATCATTACAAGAATAGCACTGTCGTGTGTCTTCCTGTAACCTATAAATATATCAATCAGAGGCAACAGAAGTTTCAAGTCTCTTATTTTTTAGAATTTGAAGTTTCTATCTTCCATACAATTATTTTTACCCGTCAATGAACAAGATGAAACATTTGCATATTTTATAAAAACTCCATAAACTGCAGTTCAGTCATGACAATTCTAAATAAAAAGTTAAAAAGTCGCACGTACTTGAGGGCAACAACTATTGCGAAATCTAATTGATCCGGGGGGCATAATTGAAACCAATGTAATGTCATTGCATAGCCATTAACCGTTTACGTCCCGCGCACACTTTGAAACACCACATTCATTACGACGAAACTATGAACGAAACGCGCATAGATACTCCTCAAATTCAAATTAATTCCATTAAATCTCACTTAACTAACCGAAATAATAACAAAATAACTGTACATTCGCCGATACGCGTTACTTCAAACGCACCAAAACCATCTAACACGAGGGTCAATTTAAAAAAAAACCAAAGACAAAATAAAAATGACACAATCAGTAACATAAACAAACTTAAAAAAAAAAGAACATACTTTGTCACTGCTCCGAAAAGAGAAAACAACAAGCTCCCCATAAATCCGAGCCGAAATGTCGGGGCGGCGGGCGCGTTAAGAATAGGGTAATCGAGAAGATACAATGCTTCAGAATTGTATCAAAAATTAATTTCCCATGAAAGCGGCGTGAAACGGCGCGCGATAAATACGGCGTCGGCCGTCCCGTAAATTACGCGATCGTGGTGTGTACGCGGCTCGTTCACCACGCATTGGCCGCTGCGACGTGTCTAAAAACGGCACTCGATTCGCAAAAAGGGCCGGCTTAACCGAAGTAGATAGTCCGAGCGTCGCGGAGAGAGATACGCTCGAACGGATGCGTGGATCATCCGAGTGGGGACTTTCAGCATGATCTAACAAGGCGAAGAAGAAGAAGAAGAAGATGTAGAAGAAGAAGAAGAAGCAGAAGAAGAAGAAGAAGAAGAAGAAGAAGAAGAAGAAGAAGAAGAAGAAGAAGAAGCGAAGGAGAACCGACGTAAAGTCTCTCCTCTCTTCCGAAGGAAGAGGGCATCGCCCTGACCGTGACCTAGCCACCGCTCCTCGGGCGAACGTGCACACACGCACCGCCGACGTCCACACACGCGCGAGGAAGTACAAAGGCTACGAAGGGCCACTGACAATGAATACCTTATCTGTGCGAGGCTTCCTGAAGAATCTTATACATATGAAATTTCGTATCGGCTTGAATGCTATTTAATTGGCTGTTTCAAAGATACTCGAAAGATTTCGGTAAATGAAGATCTACGAGAGTATTAGTTTATCTGATCTATGAAAGATTGATTATGGATTTCGTAATTGTTTCAAAGTTAGATCGTATTTAGTTAGATTTGTGTTTAATCTTTTGTACGGGCGTGATTTAATTATGGTTTGACATTTATAGTGGAATAGTAAAGTTGGATGATCGGTATTAGATTTGTATAGTATCATTTTTTTATTTACGTAGGGTAGGCCGAGGCGAATCGGATCACACGATGAATCGGATTGGCAGAAGGATCCAGTCCACATTTGTTGTATCTCAAATAATACTTCTCGTTTTTTGTTCCTTATTTGCTAAAGGAAGATTAAAAAATTCCTTTGCGTTTTTCATCATTAACGTTCAAGTATTTTTAGTTCTCTGATGTCAAATATAAAATGATCCGATTCGCCTCGGTCTACCCTATATTAATGATTTTTATGGAAGAATAATGAAGATTTATTGTGAAGATACATGAAAGTACAAAAGGTTAATGAAGTTGGAGATTTAACACCGGAATTAAACGTTTAAATAAATGGAAATTGTTTGGAGTTTGATGGAAGAATTAATGAGGTAAGCAATTTTCTGTTTAGCTATAGTCTCCTTTAAATGGACTATTACAATTCGTTTTTGCATAAACGTCCATTATCTACTGATAATATATGTATATCCTTGTGCCATATGTGTACATAATCGTAACAAAAAAGTGTTTATACATTGTGGGCTCTTATCTTCAGTGGACGATAACTTTTGCAGTAATGCTTAGTTAAAAGTTCTTTATTGTTACTAGCAGAAAATAGTGTTTATGGTGGATTGAAATATTAAGGATATAAGAAACAAGGAAACTAAAGGAATGACGATTTAAAATAAACACACGAAGACGAGTTTCGGACTAGAGTATGAAGTACAGTTATATCGGACGCTGTATCAGCTTACATCAGGTTATTTTATGAAAACCAAAACGACATATCCGGCTGAAGAAAAAATTTATCCCGAACTTTACAGACCTCAACGGAGTATAAAATACTTGATTGTAATAGACCTTGTGGTTAGTGACATTGAGGGGTTTCAATTGATCCGTATAACATCCGCCATTTTAATAAGATCAAATCGGATGGACTCATGCGTCAATGCTATAAAAATCATAAGAAACAATTCTATTATATCATTCAAATGTTATTTTATGTGCTTTTTTAAAAAAATTTACATTTTCCTTAGTGTAATTAATTAATGTAAACTTAACACTAGTGTTTATTAATTATTAATGTAAACTAATTTCGTCTTTCATAATTATTAAAAGGATATAAATCTTTGTCTGAGAAATTTTTAAATAAATTAATATAACAACGTACAAACTAATTTATAAATCAATCAAAATCTCAATAAGTATACTTTCATAGTTTCTATAAAAAATTAAAAGCTAAATCAGTTCGACTGCTCAATGGCTTTTCTATTAATTTTATTAATAAGTTTGTTTCTTCTACAGACTTAGCGGTAATAAGAATGCAGCCGTATGTCATCATCTTTGTTATGTAATCTATACTTGTCTCTGTTTTATACTAGTGTTTTTTTATATTAATGCTCGTATTCGAATTCTAAACTTGAAATTTTTAAATATGTGTCTGGATTAAACGAAAATGATGTACATTTCTTCTAACAACATAAAAAGCATCGGTTCGTCGTTCGTTGATAATAATACGTGGTGTTTTATTCCCATCGCTGGATTTGTAGAGGCATGAAGACAGAATCCACATACGATCACACGAATCGTGACGGGGAAAACGTGTCTATCGTTGTGTCGTGGTCTCGCCGGCACATGTTACTCGTGTGGATTGACTCCGCCGTTTGCATGGTCCTGGAGACAGTGAAACTGAGATCTGAAACGTTGGCTGTTCCCTTATTGAGCACAGAAAATATCTCGCCCGCCGTTGCAATCGTCGATTAATGCAATATTTTCCTGTAATTAATAATGTATAAAGTCCTTTATTTGTCAATCAAGGAATACGAGTTCATTTATCCTTTTGAGTAATTAATTTATCTATATCTTTTAACTATTCCTCATTCTCTTAATTGCTTCACAAAGAATCGGTTACTTCGACGATGTCATAATATCAAACAGTATAAATTACTGTATTATGGGACGCATCACTTTAAATAACGTTTATTGACACGTAATTACACTGTAGGTGGCGTTAAGCAGAAATTCGTTCGTTCAGCAGCTTTAACAGACTCAATTACCAAAGAGTATAGTTGCACGTAATTAAATAATATAGTACGACATCTCAGTTTTCATTTTTATTAAAATCTTTTAAACTATTCAGAAACAATATCATATAGTTTTACTTATGGCGCACAGTCGCCACTTTACTGTTATTGTAAATTTCAACACAGATTTTAGTAACAGAATAAAAAGTGTCAATAAAAAGAGATTTAGTCACACACCTAAAACAAAGGAATATAACCATAAAGCAAATAGCCATCATTTCCCAAAATAACCTAAAAATAAACGTTCGAAAATCTTTCATCTCAATCCTCACATTTCAGAATAGCTCTTCCCTAATTAATCAGCCTCTCCCCTACCATCCGTAATAACAAAAACTATTAAACAGTTTTTATATATTTATAAATATTTATATAACTAAAAAAAGTATATATGTTTATAACGTTTTATCGTCGAAAATCGAAAATATTATTGTAAGGTTGTTGTTAGTAGTTTTATTTGCACCTGTATGCATATAATTTTATTATTTTTGCAAGTAATAACTTTAAAAAAAGAGGGTTAAGCCTTTTCAATTAACTTCCATTATACCCTAAAAAACGAAGAGAACCTCCCGAGCACCAGATTCTGCGATATTTGTAGCCCAGTGATTTCGCAACATGCTGGATGAGTCTCGTTTTCTAATGGTGCATGAAAATCGCTCGCGTACGCAATCCCGAGAGTTTAATCGGCGTAAATCTGACGGCCCAATTAAATTGATCCAGGCCGGTATAACTGGATCCGTCGAGCAACCGCGCATCGGCGATCGTTACGATCATTTTCCGAGAATATAAGTCCAGCCGAATCGTTTCATTAATTTAGCGAACCATTAATATTGGACGGATTCTGGACACGCGGCCACGACCACCGGAATTTTCCTCGTCCCGAGAGCAAGGGGGAAGAGCCACACTCGTATTAATATTTTACAACGAGAACGAACCCGTCGGCTGGATCGAATGATTTTTGCCAGCCGTTTTTCCCTCTCCGACCGACGATCCTCCTGTGCGACGACGCCTGAATTGTAACGTACGAAATAGCGCGTTGCGCATAAAGAAAGGGAATTGAAACGTATCGGGAACACGCGCGAGAATTTATGGTACATATATCTTTTCATTAGGCCGGCATTCGATGAACCTGATCGCCAGGGTGTAACCTTGGAACGGAGACAACTCGCGTAAAGTATTTTGTTGCGATGTTAGCCTCTGCGCAGGAGCATCGGCGATGGTAATTCCGACGGCGAGATAACTTTCGTTCGTAACTAGATGGGGGTATTGATACCTACCGGGTGTCCCACGGGGGAAGTGATTAAAATTTGAATTTATTTTAGTCTCGGAATTTCAAATCAATTAGGGCCTGCAATGGATTGGGGAGCTATTTTGATCGGAGATCACAGATCAAATTTAGTTAGATATCGAGATTCCATGTTGGTTGACAAAATATATGTATATTTACTGTACTATTAAAACTATCCAAAAGATGGAATATAACTTTGATAGAACAATTTATTTTAGATTACGAAAGAAAAGAGACGCGTGTGATTTGAATTTTTCAGTAAAATCTTCAAGGTTACGTTAAGATCATATAAAGATCATATACTTTTTTTTAAAGCGATATATAGTCTTCGAATTAAGTGTTGAAGCAAAGTTAAATAGAAATCTAAGAAAACTCGACGTATTACTTTGAAATGAGCTTGCGTGTGTACACAAACTACCTTCGACAGCAGTTCTTAATAGAAAATAAGTGATCTGTTTAAGATTCGTGCAGAATGAGCACCATAAACTCACTTTATGTGCACAATTAACTGTAATTACACGTAGAAACGAATTGCCCGTCTAGAACTCTAGATTCTCGAAACTGAAATCGCAGTATATTATAAAAGAATCGTTCCTTGTAATTTCAGTTTTTATATCGCGGGTCAATAATTTCCGAGGGGTGACTTTTAGCAATTTAACTCTTCGGACGAAAGTCACGAACGACGACGCGAAGTGCCCGGTTTTCCGGTGGCCGCACGCAGCCCGGTGTAATTCACAGTCGCGGGCGTGCACACGCATGAAACGCAACGCGGTAGAAAAGAGTCTAGTAATAAACGCCCGGCACAAATCGACGTCATAACTATTAATACGTGTACGATATACCGTGTCTCGAGGCCAAATCGAGTGTAACTATTCACTTTCGCCCCAGGTTGTCCGGATTATTCGATCTCGCCGTTTCCATTCGCCCGATTTAGCCATACTTATTTCCCTAACGATAATATCTATTATTCTGTCTTTTACCCTCATTAATTATTTACGAATATTCTCTCATAAATATAACATATTTAATCAATAATTTCTAAATTTGTCACATTCTTCTCAACGATGAGATAATTTTGTTATTCTTGATTTATTGCGATCACTAGACTTAGAATACGAAGATTATTCATGTGGTATTGGCAGATACTACTTCTACAGTTCTTTCGCGTCCTGAGATAATTTAGTTATTAACAGTAAAACTACCTAGTTATTAATACTAGTTATTAATAGTAGAAATTTCTTTAGCAATACGCAAACTTTATTGTCAGTTAAAGTTTCAATAAATACACTCTTGAAGTTTTTATAGCCAAATTTGAAAATGTCAATTCAACTGCTCGGTAGTTTAGTGTTAAAAGATTACTTGGAGAAATGTAAATTTGTGAATATAATATTTGAATAAAGAGGAATAATGTAGGAAAATTTAATTAGCGACGGTTTTGCGTAGCAGTTTTTCATAAAGTCTTTCATAAGTCTCATATTGTCGTGTAACAAGCTGTATTTTATCTTCTTCTTTTTGTGAATCAAAGACAGTAAAATTAGTTGATCACCGGAAGAAGCGTAAGGAATCAGGTGTAAATTATTTCGACCGAATATACGACGCCCGGAAAGGGTTTCGATCACAAAAAACTGCATTTCATACGCGCCAATCTAATATTTTCGCTTTTTTACGTTTACTCCGGACCCGGTTCGCGCGACGATCGAAAGGAAGAAAAAAAACTTCACCGATTACAAATTATTCTGTAAGAAGGACGTTTACTGCTACGTACGGTACAACGCTGCAAATCATTGATGAAAATAATATTATAACGACAGTAAATCCGTGTTCAATTAGCCGGTACATGAAACTTCGGGTGACATTTAAGGGGTTAGTAATAATAATAAAATCGAGGGAGATAAAGCGGTCCGATGCGAAGGCCGTGACACGGATTGCGAAACGAAAATTAATTCTCCATAATATTTCGTATAATTTAACGTTGCGGCCGGCTACTGGAACTTAAATTTGACAACGGCATGTGCTAGACCAGCGGTCCGATGACCGTAAAACACCATGATGTAGATTAATAAAAGGCCCACTTGAGCTCGTGAATCGTGCTAACATAAAGTCACCGTTTTATGTACCATAAAATGTTACGGCACTTCTTCGTAAGCCGCGTTTGCACTCTCCTGGCGCGAGAAAATAAAAAGTGTAAAGGGGAGCACGCTATACGTGAACCTCACTCTTAAACATAGGTCGGATTATACGATGATTCCTAGATACAGACCTACAGGCGAGTTGAATTACTCATAAGCAGTTCACGCGTACACTTGTATTAATTCAATCATGCTGACAGAAGATTTAGATATTCGTTTTTCTGAATGAAAGAAGGACATTGGTGCATGTACCTACATTTTCTGTATTGTCGTACAATTCCACTGGAGTGTAATACAATTCATTCCGCGAGTTATTTAGTTTCTTAACCCCTTGCCCTATGATTTTTTTCTTAACTCTGATCGATATGAGTATTTTATTATTAATAATTTATTGTCCGTGTTTGCTTTTAAATATATTAATTGATTGCAGAAGAAGAATATTTACTTTAAATTCGAATGAATTGAGTAATATTTATGTTTGTTAAATCATATTGGAAGTCTCCACGAGTCTGACACCTTATAAGGCAGGGGGTTAACCATACAAATTTTCGATCTTCTAGATAATTTCTTTTACAGAATAGATTTTCCAATTATTTCATCGCCACATATTATACAATACATTTTTTTTTCTCTTTTTCACACCTATACACAATACAAAGAACGTACATTGTTAAAAGTAGATTATTAAGAGACTCAATCTAATATAAAACAACGTACAAATACTTGCACCATTCACTAGAACGTTTTTGCTGCGGTGTAACATACAATAACGATTATTTGAATAACAATAACGAGTAAATAATTATTTGTTATATGGTTATTTGTTATCCAAGTCATTTACTTATAGGCGTTTACATCCGCGCTCCTTGCATTTTTTGTCTTTGGACGTAACGTTTCTTACGCGAACGCTCAAGGCGTTAAAGTTCGTTCATTATCTGTGATTTGTAACGTCTTTAAATATATCAATATTCTATATCAAGTTTACTTTTCCTTCGCGGCTACTACATGCTATTCATAATTTCTTATTCGCATTTACAAACTCAGTTGATAACAGAGCAATGTCATTTAAATTTCTCGTACTATTGCATTCAGCGCTGAGAAAACTTACTCAAAATAATACGAAAAAATATCGAACAAATTGAACTTATTTATTATGCACGTTTGAATATCCACATCGAATTTATTCTTCCTGTTTTACTCGTTATTTTGTGTAACATTTGCCCAACACCGGTACACAAAGAAGCGTTCCAATATTAGGAGAACGAAGAAGCCGCGGCGAGAACGTAGAAGGGAATAAATCCGGGGTAAAGACGAAGAGGGGCCTCGTTAGAGCCCGCTCATAAGACATGGGAGATACGAGGCTGTTTTGGCGAATCGGCGGATTTATCGTACGATTCGCACGCTTTTTCAGACCGCGTAGCCCCAGCTGAAATTGCCTCGATATTTTCAGAGACGGCCGAGCGCCGTCTGCGACCTCGTCTTCGACCGTCTGCGAACCCTTCTTCCGATTTTTCCACGTCGCGGTCTCCGTCGCCGCCGCCGCTGCTCCGCGCGCGAGCGCGTACAAGAGACGCCGTCGTCTCTTTGCCCATCGACGCGACAAATGATCTCCGAAGCGATTTCTCTCCTTCATTATGGAGGCAATTCGGACGACGACGCGGTCGGGTCGAAGAAAGAATCCCGAGATTGGGGAAATTCATCCTGACGGTTTCTTGTCGACGGCTGACCCCGTTCGTGTTGGCTTCATTGCATCGCGGCGCGGCGTGCCTTTTTTCTAGTTCAGTTGGCAGGCGTATAGGTGACACGGGAACGAGTCGTTTCGTTTTTTAGTTATGGATCTTTTCTTCCTCGATTTAATCGCCGCTTTTATAGTTTCCTTTATGATTAATCGCTGCAAGGTTACTGGCACGCACGGGCGCGCTTAATTTTAGCTTCGCACTAAAGTTCAACAGTCACATGCGTGCGAACTCTGTTTTATTAATACATTTACGATTATTTACAGCTTTCTTTATTTATACTGTTCCGTTCTATTTTTTCCCCTGTTATAGCCTATTCTTTTACTCCTGGCTAGGTCTTTACCGTCAACTCAGCTCAATATTATAAATCAAAGACTTAACACGTTAAGCGCCACGAAAATCGTGACTGTTTTTCACTATCCTTGTAGTACACTATTATTAGCTTAATTACGTTATTAAACACTTTCATTCGACATCAGTGATCTTGCATGTTAGGATTGTTCTCAAGTCATTCAGAAGCGTCGGTCATCAGTGACTGGCATGGCTCTTAACGTGTTAATTTCTTGGTTACAAACATACCAAACTATAATTAGCCAATTTTTCCATTCGACAAAACACGTGTTCATCTCGGTTTATCTCCTGGCACGGTAGCCTCCGCAAACAATGAACCATATTAACTCCGAACAAAAGTAAGGGACTCTTCGTAGAAGGAGTTCTGGAAACGTTAAATCAACTGTTGACGCGGGGAAGGCCGCGCGTTGCGATGTTAGGATAGGCACGATAGACAAAGGAAAAAGACGAAAAAAGAGGGAAGTGGCGAACAGAACCTCCTCGCTCGTTCCTTTTGTCCCTCCGCATTGCCTACGAATCCACGATGCTTCTCTCGCTTCCCCTTTCGCGGCGTTCCTCTCGATTCGCGGCGTATCTTAATGCACGGTACGTGTGCAATATGGCGGCGCGCGGCCCGTATATCGAGGGTTCATCGTGGGGCCCCACAGGGTCACGACCCAATCGCCAGAAATTCCTTTATCTTCATTCCTGCGTTTTTATTACACCCTCGCCGCCTTCTCTGTACGTCGCCCGTTCGATGAACCTTAATTGCTACCCACGGAGGAGTCTTTGTTGCGGCGGGCTCCCCTTTCGAAACGATCATGAATTCCACGCGAGGCGTCAACGATCCCTGCTACAATGTGCTTTATCTGGACAAGCCTGATTTTTGAGGGCACCATACCGACGTAAAGATGGCTCATCAATCACTCAGACCAAAGAATGCACCTTCGGTACGTTTTTTACCGTTGTTCAATTATCACCGATTGATTTTATCGATCGAAAGGTTTGTTAACCCTTTGTGTCCCGAATGATCATTTTTACTTTTTGCCGCTAACTCTATTTCGGGCGTTTCCGAATTGTTCCACACGTAATTACATGACGGATGGAGGTTAATGGGTACTGAGATGAACTGTTATGAGATATAAATATTAATAGAGATAAAGGAGCACACAGAATTTTTTCTTGAAGCGTTCTGTATATTACTAATTCCTTATGACCTGAATTATTTATTTCGCATTGCGCTGGTACCTTCGAAATTTTTTAATAATATCCTTCATAATAATTGGAGTATTTACATAGATATAGTGGAATCCTGAATTGAATTAAACGATTCCACAAATATTTTCTTCTTTTCAACCAATAGAACATTTAGAATGTTTTATTTTTCAGGTGAGCACCTTCCATTAATATTAACAAGAGTTTGATTTTCTTCCTACGTTGTTTCGTCACAGAATAAGTAACACAAATAAGTAAAAACAGTTTTTATTAAAAAAGTATCTTCTGAAACAAGGAAATACAGAAGAAAGGAAAGAAACATTATTTTCTTCCAATATATTTTATATACCAATAAAATTGTGTTATACGATATATTAAATTAAAAATATATTTCAAATCATACAACAAATACTGTCGAAACAATTTCATACAGAACAGTATCGTCACTTAAACTACTAGTCAGAATGACTGGTTTCTGTTTTATTGCTTCGCAAATATTGATATCTAAAAGCAATATTCGAAGTGATCTGGAAAATAAATAGTTTCATTTGAAAACTATAATAAATGTCTGAAAAAAATGAAAATAATCTATTGTTTCAATTTTTATAGGGATTACATAACTAATCGTACTAAATGCTCGGTAGTTCTGGTGTTAATTAACATTATTTTCAAATTTCTATAAGGTTTCGCAACCTTTTCTTTCAATTTCTTGAATACTCTTCCCGAGAAAAGAAGGCACCGTCGCATTTACCGCGTCCCGCAGCCGCAACGCTTCAGTTGAGACTGAAATTACTCCTCTTGCTTCTATCTCCGTCCCACTCCGCGTTTTCTCCCGCGCAGGAAGTTTCCCCGATCGTCAATTTCCTGAGGCAAAACCGCCGTAATGTTTCAATCCGGTCCGATTGAATTCTACTAGCGCGAGTGAGATTTTCGTGCCGCATTTATAATCGCTTATCGGCCGGAGTGATCTCGTTGGGGAGGGATGATGATGAATTCATAATGTAAAAGGGTTCCCACAGGAATTAAACGGATAGCTGGGTACAGGATCGAGATCCTCGCGATAAGGAACACGGAACGATACCGAACCTTGAGATTGAAAGACGGCGGAACGATAACTCGACTACCGTTAAAACAACGAGCGGATTACGTTACTCCGCGCGAAATACTGTTACTTTAGCGCAATTTCGCGAATTAAAGGCTATTTTGCACTGGCCATATCGTACCAAACAACTGGCCAGCTCACCAGTATGTGCATGACCTTATACGTTTCCTTTATTTCAGTCAGCAACCTAACTGTTTCTTTTTTAATTACAGAAAAACGTCTCACAGTCAGCAATAAAATCGAGACAATTGAAACAGATAATTCTAAGTACAAACGGATCAATAAATTAAATGAAATCTTTGTCATGGTTTTGAATAGTACAAGAGTATAGTTTGCTCTTAACTTCGTAATTTATATAATAAACTTCATTTATAATCTTTCATAAATTAATTATCGAAAATTAGAATTTTCTTTGTAAATGGCAGATTTTATTAACACTAAGTTTACGAAACGCATCAATTTAACGCGCATTGAATTCCATAAACATTATTTCGTAAATGTTTACATCGATTTTGATTGATTGCAATAATGCAAACGTATATTTTAACAGATTGTCTGTAAGCTTCTAATTTCCAAAATCTAAATGAACGAATATCAATTTTTCTAAGATCAATTGATTAAACTGTACAAAAAATAACTGTAAAAAATCGTCTTTACACTAAATGTATAAAATTCTCCGTGTCATTAATCAATTTTCTTAATTAAAGATCCTAAACATTCTGTTCAAGCTTGTGGGAGTAAAGCGTTCCCGATCATCGGAGAACAAAAACTATATGACTAATAACCATACATTTTATTGTCCCTTACAAATTACAATTTTAACGATGTCGGGAAGTCGGAATGGCGCTTCCGTCTACGTACATTAGAAAAATCCGTGTAACGTTACCCGGTCACGCAAAAAAATCGCAAAATTATTCGTTTCAGCTATTAGACACGTAACATCCTCCCGATTGTTTTTACATTTCTTTCATTTATCGCGTGCAATGACTGTATCTCAACACGCACGCTTCGTTATTTCGCGAGAAGTTACATTTATTCGTTAATGAGCGCGTAATGTTTTCCGTGTACGAACCGTTAGAAATCTAATCACACTAATTGCGCCAGCACCGATCTGCAGACCGAGCAGAAGGATTATTTTTTTAAACAGACTCCGTTGCAACATATTTAACAGTTACGAAATAACTGAATTCCAGAAAAGTATACTAATTTTCGCATTTCCGTTCCAAGAAAACCTAGATTAAAACTGACTGCGTTATCGCAAAATTAAAGTAGACACCTTGTTAGCACGCCACACGAATCTCCATGAAAATTCCCGATTTTCATCGGTTATTTTCTAAAAGTTGAACGTTTCCTTCGCTGACTACGAGAACAAAATAAACAGCTGATTGATTTATATTAATATGCACATTCGTTTAGATTTTACAACGTTGGACTCGCGATAAGCACATAAATATATCCGCAGTCTGGTTATTAGCTTGGGTTATACTTTCTGTTCCATCAGTGTCTTGCTCGCTCGCCGGTTTCACGGAATGCAGAAAATCCACAATCCAATAATAACAGGCTCTCCTTTTTTTGTGCTGGTCCTAATCACATTAATGTAATTATGTAACATCGCGAAAAAAAGTGGCCGGTTCGTAAAGAATCTGCGATGGGAGGTTGGCTTGCTCCTATTGATCTACCCGTGAACTCGTTAGATTTTAAAAAGGATAAGAATCACCTTGATCCCGATCTCCGGGGAAACCATATTCGTATTTAATAACAAGCGTGTACTGCTGGAATTCGAACGACTAACCTGATTACCGTCCATCGTCCGGCATTACCTTCCACGTCCATTAACCAATATTATTCATGCATGGATTGCCCGTTGAAATCGTAGCCGCCGGATTTCGTTTCGCTCCGCGTGGAAACGCGATCGAACGGAACCGCGCAGCGCCGCGCGACTCGTCGATCTAGCCTCGTGAAATGATATCGTCCGAGGAACCGCCGGGGTTTCTCCTCGATCCTCTCCCGTAGCCTTGGTGCCACGGCCGAGATTTCGTTGCGACGCCAGAAGGTCGTGTTGGACGATCAGAAGTGATTGATCTTGGCGGACAACAGTTGGAAATTTATTTGCCTATCCAGTATATTAGGTTGGCCAAAAAGCCTTGTGGCTTTACTTCTTAAGCCCTTGCCCTATGATTACAATTCGTCTCTTTTTTCTAATAAATTATTAGTGGCAAAATAGTCGTATCTGTCAGAGTTGAGAAAGAAATGAATGACTCTCTTACCAAATCGATTAATTCTTTTAGATTTCTCAAAGTAGTAGAATTTTATGCATTTGCATTTTGTTTTGAGGAGAAGTGTGGAAGATAATATATATTCTTTACACAGTAATGCCGAATTCGCTGTCACACAGACACACGCGCGCGTGCGTTCCGTGCCACGTGTACTATTTCTGGTTCAAACGCATTGTTTGCAAAGGAACATTTTTTGTTGAGACACGTGTTAAAGAACAGCGGTACACGTCGCGAAACAGCGAAAACGTAAAGAAATAATATGAAAATATATATAAAAGTCACAAAAAATTTGAATGTAACTTCATATTTATTAAAAAATCAGTGTACTTTATAAGCAAGATATAATCGAAACTTCCGGTGGCTCGGAATTTGTTAATACGAAGAGAAGAAGCATGGAAATCATGGTTCCACGTAAAAATTGGAAGAATTAAAGGGTTCGGGGTCGCGAGCGCGATTTCAATGGATTCGTTAGCGGTCGAGAAGGTGTTAATGCTGTTTCCAGCAACCCTGCGCGTATCGCTGCTAAGAAGATTACGTAGATTTGCGTTAACGTTTCGAAATTAATGGCCATTCGCGATTGCCACGGGCTAGAAGGTGCCGGTGTTAAGAAGATAAAAGGGTAGAGAGCAGAAATCTTAACTCACTCCTAAACATGAAAGCCACCGCGTCGACTTAGCACGAGTTATACCGATCCGCGAGTACTACGCGGCCGCGACGCTTTAAATTACGGTTCAATGCACGCGATGCTGCCGCACTGCAATCTACTCTAACACGCCGCGCCGATTGAGTAAGGCATCCATTTTGGTACCTCATGCACAGGGCAGTCGATAGCGGGCCCTTTATCCTTTTGCTTTTCAGAAATTCTTCGATTCTTGTATTGATTTACTTCAATATATGAATGCAAATTTTGCATTTTATTCGTCCTTAGTATCTGAATATACTACGAAGTATATATTCACAAGAAAGATCAAATCAACCATAAAACGGAAGAAATTAACCCATCACAAACATGAAAATTGTTATCTTAGATTAACTCGTGTTAACACCTTGGCACACAATATCGTGTTAGACGAGTGAGGAGGATCTCAAATTGATATTAACAAACATAAATAAAACTCAATTCTCTTGAGTCCAAATTAAATATTATATTTCTATTATCAACTATTATACCTTATAGTAAACGTGGATATAGAGAAATGTGAAGTTCTTTTTTGTTTCTAGTAAATGATTAATGACAAAGTAATTTTTAATGGCGTAGTTATAAAATAAATCGTAGGTTAAGGGGTTAATGACTATAAATACAAAAAGAAATTCCGAGTATCCTCGAGATAAAGAGGCAAATGGCCGAAGTATTATACGCATCAGACAAGAACGTTAGCAAAAAGAATGCAGATTTAATCGGTCAGTCTTCATCCATTTTCATCTCAGATTCGATACTGATATACTATTCGTCAATACGGTTATACGCAGTAAATCAAATGTATAACAAAACTATAAATAGAAAACACCCAGTCAAAAAGCTCTTGCCCCTATACCGTCTCACTAGCGTTCTTCTGCGAGACACATGAGTCGAAAACAAAAATTGAGAAAATTAATGTTTCGCCTTCTGAAATTATTATACAATATATTCAGAAATTATAAAAGGAAGAGCTTCCCGATCTAGGAAAAACGAAGAAACGAGTATATTCTTTAATAACTAAAAAGAATATTATTTATTCCATTAAAATTTACAATAATCCGAAAATATCAAAAAATGGACTGAACCGCATTAGTTTCTGAGCGACTCACATAATGTTTAGCTGGTCGCAAAACAGCGAAATGTTCGTCGGACGTCACTTTTACAGGCCCCTAGATAGATATACAGTTGCCGTGACCCGATGGCCAGGGGCCCGGCCACGATCAGGTCGCGGATGCGCGAAAATGTCGCAAGAACGGCGACAGTTAGACGAGGCCCGCCGCGTAGCGCTTTTCCGTGACTCGTTTACGATCACGTTTGTACCTGACATTCCGGGTCTACGCTCGCGGAAGAACGTGTTCTCTCCGACGAGTCACTCCTCAGGAATCCCTTCGAGGCAAGTAAAACCGGCCTTGGACCTCCTTGAGGCCCCTTGTGTCAATATGCTGCGACTGCACAGGCCTTCCCCTCTTTGACATGCAGATCAGTACTGCCAGAAGAAATAAACGTGCCTCGGCTTTTACGAACCGGGAACGCCAAGTCACGACGCGTTCGCCTCGCTGCCCACCGAATCGTAATTGCACCCTCCTATAGATTATACGAAATTGTGCAACCTCGGCTGTTTTATTCCCAATCGAACGGTCGATCGATCGCATTGCTCGACTCGACCCAACTGCGGAAATCGACTGCGATACGCGAGACCGTTTTACAGTTATACAGGGTGTCTCAATTATAATCTGCCTCTTAATACATGTACGATTTTATTCTTATTTAGTGACACTGGAGCGTTTGATTTTATTGTTGATAATTAACCAGCCGAAGAAGATATTGTACGTTCCAGAAGTGAATTTGCTGTCAAGGTTAAATACTCGTAAACGGGATACAATATTTTTCTGTGATCGAAATAAGAGTGAAACGAATTGCGTTCGTATTTATTGAGTTCAGTGCAGAGTCCGTGCCACGGGTCTGGGTCCGATATTGTGAGGCAGGGATTAAGGAAGAATGAGTAAGAGGGGTTATGCCGTTTCGAGATTATGCCTCTGATTTTAATGAAAGAGGATCTTCAAGGTCTTGTGGCAAGTCATTCCAAGGTCATTTGTATTGTATTCTTCTTCTTCTTTTTGTTATTATCGTTAATCAATCGTCGTCGTAAATATCTTTATGGTTGTTTAAAAATTAGAGCAGATTACATACTTACTGATTAAAAATGTGTCCAAACATTGACAGAAGCTGCATTTAATATTATAATTGTTTCGTAGGTAGGAAAATTTGTATTAAGTAAATAAATTTACGTGTAATGTTTAATATAATATTTACTATAAAATTTTGACGCAAAACATTTATTATGAATATATACAGTCATACAAACTACATTATAGCCATTAACAAACAAGAACACGATTAAAGCTAATTAATGTCACGAATCCACTAAATCTGCTTTAACTCTCAGCAAACATCCAATCAGTTCAATCTAATCATCTTTTCGAGTTTACTACTACTCGCAAACGAAAACGCACACGTAAGAACATACCCAACGCGTAACGTATCCAACCGAACAAATTAACGTATCTTCCATTACACGAACCGCATTTCAGCGTCCCGTAAACTCATCAGTTTCAAGCATTAATCGCAGAAGCTTCAGGAAACTCGCCGCGCAGCGTTTTTACGGTTTCCCTATTCGCGTGGAGGATCACCGTGGCGATCAGTGCTCGGGATCTAGCAGAACCTGTGCAGTACGAAATTCTTGGATCGATGGAAATCGAGCCGCAGCACACAACAGGAAATATAAATTTAGGGAAGTTCAATCCATCGAAAAGTACCCAGAGCCAATTAACACTATTGAACGGGCGCAGACGCGAGATGAACCACGACGATTACACGCGACGTGGCATCGGGATCGATAAAATCTTTGAATGTGGTTTAGATTTACGAGGATATCAAGGTATACACAGACGGCGCGCGATCTGTATCGAGGTGTGTGTGTGCGTGCCCGTATCGATATCCTGATTTCCGCCAACATTCTTGCCCGGCCGCATTGCGCTCTTCGATTCAGTATCATCAGACGGAGGATACAGAGCGTGTCGGCATCACGGTTAGAGTTGTCGCCGATTCCATGGCTTCCTTTACCCACTCCCCAAATGTGATTATCGGTGTGAACCGTGTTTCTCCTTCACTCGGAAATCTCGGTATAATGGAAGACCAGTCTTCAGTTTTGCAACATTCTGTAACATTTTTCTTTTATACACTTGTTTCGTACATTCGTTTTGCAAATTGAATTTTCTCATTTTACGTGTGTAAATGAAAGTAATTATGACATAATGAAAAGCGAATGTATTAATCAATAAGAGGAGATTTAATTATTGTATATTATGTATGTAATATGTAGCTGTTTTTCAGTATAATGTTAAGAAAGGAAATTGCTTTTATTATTCTTTTAAATTTAGTGTCGAAGAGTTTAATTACTACTTATTCATATAATTTCTGCTGTTTTCATTATGGAGTTGATCACGCTGCGAATTAACTCGCGAATGATTTGTAATGAAATCTCAAATTTTTATCTTGATTTGTTGCTGTGGCATTGCAAAATTCCACTAAAATATAAAAGATATACGGAATAATAATATAATGACCATAATTGTGAGAATCTGACAAACTCAAATTTTATCAGTCGTAACCTACCTTCTATAAAAATTAATGGTGCCATACGATTTTCTTGTTTCAAACAATTCATAATAATCGTCTAACGCGTGTTTTTACGTCTCAGCATAATAATTTCTAACGAGAATGATCGGGCTCGCGATTGTCCGGCCGGTCATTGTCATCCGGCCGCTTTAAAGCCGTCTCGTTTTCGTCGCAGCGCACAAAGGGATGTATTTTATGTAACGTTTAACGTTGAGTTTTATGGTACAGTAGCCACGCGATGCCGAGAAATTTTTACGGGTGGCGGAAGAGCCATCCGTGCATTCAACGAATTGGATGCATTGAGTCGTGAAGAACAAATCGTCTGACGATGGAGTTGCACATTTATTCGACTGATGCGATGGCTGTAAATCCTGGCTGGATGGGGGATAAATTCCTCGGAATCGAAATAGGAGAAACGCAATCGCAAATCAGTTTGTGAATACAAGCAACGCCATTTTCCTGCCACTTACGCTCGCCGCTTATTCGAGCGTGCTTCCTTTCTTTCAATTCGATGATCTTTCATAATATCCCCTTGTACGGTTTTCAATACAAAAATTACACTGTTTAGCTTACTTGAAATAGAATCTGAAAAATGATTAATATTAAAACCACCTAGCAGTTAGAGTGATTTATTTTCAATTTTTTTATAGAAATTAAAAGAATAGGTTACTTGAGATTCCAAGAGTTTCCTAGTTTTTTACCTGGACAGATTCACAAATTTAATTTAAAATCTTTCGCAAAATGAGAATTCTGAAGTGGGTCAATTTGACTCGTCCGGTAGTTTTGGTGTTAATTGAATTTTAAGCTGTATACCTTAGAAAAATTATTTGTTAGGAAATTAAAGGTGGAAGTTAAATCAGTTTGATTGGCGTGATGTTATTTACCACGCATTAAAATCACCGGGACGACGAACGTGTTACGTGTGTATCGACTTAAGTTTTTGATTTATCTTTTTGATGTCCGTCACATTATATATTGAAATTTCATCGTGATTTGTTTACGACTTAGTTTCCGATGCATATGTCGAAATGATTTCAATTTATACAAATGCGAATGAATGTTATACCACAATTTTAGAATTACGCATTTACAAGATTAAGATTATCCAATTATAAATTCCAAGCGTATAGTATGTACAAATTAGAAAATTATTTCGTGTATAATGGAAAAGGGAAGAGACTGAGGGAGAAAATAGTTTTCATAATTTTTCCGTGAAAATATAAATGTTATTTGTAGGAAAGGAATTCAATATACGTAAATTGAAATGTACAACCGAGGTACAATAAAATTGCAATTTTTTTAGAAAACTGACAGATTTATTCAGGAAACCTTATTACGATTTTTAAAGGAATGAAACAATTAAGGGTGCGGTAGCACTTTTTCGTTCCCACGACATACGGCCCTCATAATGACCACTCCTCTACATGAATATAGAAGTCCGCATACGGTTGCACATGATTTTGCATATTCTCGTTCTCAACGATTAGAGAGATAGAGGCTGGCGACCATTATCGATTATCCATGCTATCCTTCGTAGCAGTATTTCCTTAATTTCCTAGCTACCAGGCATTGATCAATCATTATTGCAATTTTCCCGCAGGCTTGGTTTGCCATAACGAATCGACAACGTTTTTCTTTGTTGGTTATTGCTTCATTTTATATAATAAACTGTTAATATTATTCGATGTAACTCCATCAATTTATTATTCGATAAATATTAGTTATACTCATTTTATTATCAATTAACTTGTATGATCGAGTTTCTTATCTTCCAGACATAAAGATCTTAATTAATCTTATTAATCTTTATATAAAGTAATTTTATGTACGAAATACAATGTCTACGATTAATTAACCTGTTAACTGTGGAATTTAGTTTCAAAAGTCTTTGGTTGTGCACGCAATAAAATCAAACAATGAAATGCATACTCGTCAAACGCAGGTCAAATGCACCTATAATATATTCTACCGAAAAATTTAAGCAAAACGCAGAAAAATTACACATTTATCTGAACAAATAAATAATTCATCGTTGAAAGAATTACTATCATCTTGACTTTTAAGATGACGTGACTACTCATCGAACGCAATAAACTGGTTAAAAAATATATTTTAGAAAACAGTTGAACATCTTAGAAAATGAATGCAGCTTGCACAAAATCTGTACACTCATAAATATAGTACTACAAACATTACGAAAGGGAGAAGGTACACATTTTTCTTTCTTAAAATAGAAGTTCGCGTTTATTTGTAGATAAAATGAATAATCGGCGTGCACAGGCAATAGATTTCCTTTTCGATTATTTTTAATTTCTCGCGTGCCAGAGGAATCCCAGCGACCCAACTTTTTCGCTGGCAGTCCAAGATCAACAGCCTTGAAAAGCTTTCAGCTGATCGCGAAAACGGCGCTTCTTGAAATAGAACTTTCGCAACGGATGCGCTACGCAAACACGACTTTCTTGCAATAATATTTGCTCATCGAACGATATGCGAGGGTTTAGAAACGCGGACCGGAAGAAATATGTCTGTATGAGAATTTTTGGACGCGCCCCTAGCAAATTTCTCGTACGATTACCGCGACAAGTAGCAAACTTTTTATCAACCCTTTGCCCTATGGCTTCTTTCTCAACTATGATCCAAACAACCCTCTTGTCATTAACAATTTATTGAAGAAAGAGAAAAATTCTAAGTTCATCCTATGCATATGTTTAATTTAAAATAAAGCAATTGATAATAAATGATAATATCTTATTTGGATTCAAAAGAGTTGAGTAATATTTATGTTTGTTAAATTGGGGTTAACAATTAGTATTGAAGACAACGGAATCTTCAGTTATAAATTATTATCAGTAGACTGCGGATGTTTATGTCACTAAAGTATGTCAAAGTATGCAAGTGAATATGCATTAAGAGTATGTCAACATTTACTAGAAATATGCTATAATAATTTTGTTACTCAAACGTAGTAATTAACAATTACAATTTAAATTATTTTGTGTAAACATGATGCGTATAAGTGGATATATTGTCCTCTTTCTAATGAAAGCTAAATACATATGGCAGTTGTACATGATCAGTGATCACTTAATCAACAACAGATAATATTCGAAAGAGTGTGAGCATCGATTTCACGAAACAAGATTGTCAGAAACGTACGTGACATATGTAATGTGTTTCTACACACGTTCTTACTAAAAAATAAGTGAAGCACATGAAATATGCAAAATATGTAAAATAAAAAACACAATTTTAAAATCGTGTAGCGATAAGACAAATTTCTTTGTCCAGATTTCACATTTCTACCTATTTTCTGTAAAAATATGCATTTGCATAAACATTCGCAGTCTAACTATCAGTATCCAATCATTCTTATTTTAATTAGAAACTGCTTCTATATCGAACCGTTACCCACAAAGGTGCAAAACATAATAACAGAATATGGTAACGTTACTTCCATAGACTTTTACGAAAGTTTAACAAGAGAAAGTTTAACAAAGATAAGAGACTAATGGAATACTAAATTCAGTAAAACAAGATACATCGAAGTTGCAGTCCTCGATTTTGCTGCAATATTCCCAGGAAGTAATTCTCGCAAATGACATTCAACGCATACATTCTTTACCTATCAACATTCGCACTACAGCTGCGAAAAAAATTTGTCATTGATACTTTCGATGCGAAAAGCACGTATTGAATATATTAGCAAGATCAACTTTCTAGCAAAGTTGCACAAAAATCGACAAATATAACTTCGATACGTTTGATCGCAACGAATCCACTCTATAATCTTCTTACCGACTCGTACATCGATCGCTTATCGTCGACAACTTAAACACACATAAAACATTATGGAAATCAACGAAAGATCATTACACGAAACACACTCCTCTCGTGCCAATTTGAAACTAATCTGTCACGCGATCTTCCGTTAATTGTCACAGTCTCCGGTAATTATCGACGGTGCATATTGCGAAACATCGGGAATTAATCAGTTCATTAATGATCGCCGGAGGAGCCTTTTTTCTGCGTTTCGATACACGCCGGACGGACGGAACAGTTTGCTCGATTTTCCCGTATCGATGGAACCCCTTTGATACGGTTTTACGCCTGTCGAGGTTCTGAACCAGTTCGGTCGTCGGGACTCTCCCATACCTTTTTCCCTGGAGCGTTCCGCTTACCGCGGTCATCCATTTCCCTGTTTCTTTCCTCGTCTATCCTCGCGTTATCTCAGCCGTCTGGCACGGTCGAAAACATTAAATACTCCGCGACGTAACGCGAAGTAATTTAATTATCTTCCCCTTGTCATCTATTTTTCCGACGTTTTCTTTGCGATATGGTTTCTTGCGGCGCTACAACTCGACGCATTCTTTTTGCACCGGTATTCCTCCGATGCTGTTAACGATCCCGGTATTCGATACCGGGTTCATCGATTTTTCCATCGCTTTTTCCTGCACCGCAGCGGCGGCACTGCTGCTTCCTGTCTTTTTGCTCGGCTCCACCCTTTCTCCCGATCTTCCTCGTTATCTGCTCCGATGCGCTCGTTTCTTTGCACGATATACTTTTCTGGCCGAACCTTTTTTTTCTCTATTGCCCGGCCTCTTCTTTTCAGTTCTATTGTCTCGCTGCCCGGTCATCCTCTCTCCCGTTCCAACCTTTCGCCTGTTCACGGTTGTTCAAGTTTTAATTGCACTCTTTGTCCTGCTGTCCAGTGGAGATTTTTCTGTTACTGTTCACGTTCAATTCTTCTCGATTTCATTATTAAGGAGAATCTGGAAAGTAATGGATTTTTTGATAGAAAAGGATAGGTTTAGAGGAATATTGGAAATATTTCGAGTACCAGATCTACAAACCCTCAAAATAAAATTAATGGAAAAAGAAGTAAGAAGAGGAGAAAATGATGATATAGACGAAAAATCAAGCAACAATAATACGTCCGTGTCTATGAGAAAACATTATAAAAATATTAACTATAAAGGAAAGTCCCCGAAATTTGTAATATTCATATATTTATTATACATCACCTATAGAAAATTAATTTTGAAAATATATATATTTGCTTCAACTAGTTGATACTGTCACCAGAAAGATGTGTCGATCGTAAAGGTTTAATACAGTTAATAATAATAATACAAAAGTGTATACTGCTACTGAACAGTGCGTTCAATCAACAGGAAAAGAACAAATTGATAAAAAAAATGAGTATTATAAGCAAAGAGAAAAATGAGATTAAATTAAAGGGAGCAATGTTAGTGCCCAATTTAAAAAATAATTTATTATCATTCTCGCAAATTGTTAAACACGGTTATAAAGTGACATTTTATAAAGACTGTGCTAAGGTGAGAAGACGGTTCGGTGGTGATGTGTGTTAAAGACATAAATGGTTTGTATGTTATGAAAGAAAGCGGAAACCATAGCAGTGCCATAATGCAAACAAAAAGTAATACGTTGATTAAATGGCGTTAAAAACTTCGGTATTTAAATTTTAACGATGTACGCAAGTTAAAGAACAAGCAAATGGTAATCAGTACAAAAGAGGACATGATAAATTTGGAGAACCGTGTTTGTAAAGATTGCATGCAAAGTAAGATACATCAGTTACCGTTTAAGTCTTCAAATAGGAGAGAAAAGGAAGTATTAGGCTTAGTTCATAGTGACATTTGTGGCCCATTCGATAAAGTTTCCTTAGGTGCGGCGAAATATTTCGTCAATTTTATAGATGACAGAAGTAGCTATATTCATCTAATTTTAAAGATTATAAAGTTTCCGTGGAAAAACAAACTGATCAACAAATTGAAAGATTAAGAACAGACAATGGCGCAGAATATTTGTCAAAGGAATTCAGTAATTTTCTAAAGAAAGGAGTTATTCGAAGAGAATTAAGATTGTGTTATATTCATATTATAGCTTGTTTGTTTGCAGTGTCCTGCGGTCAGTGTTACTTTTGCGTTTCGTGTACTTAATAAAAATTTTATTATTTATTAAAAACCTAACAGAAACATCGGACCGAATATAGTTTTCGTCATAATTTTCTTGCCAACAGTCACATTCCACTTATTGCCTTCACTAAAGAACCAGAAATCCTAACAGTCCTAATAATCAATAGTTCATAAAGGTATCTATGAACGATTCGAAAAAGGTATCAATATTTACCACGTTCTTGCGTTCTCACCTCGTCCCACGGGACTCGAGTAGATAACTTGTTCTCGAAAAGGGTTCAGCTGTCGTTAAAGCGAGCTCGCTCGTTGTCGGTGTATATAGCGTCGTAAAACGGTGAATAAAACGACCCATTGACAACGTGAAATTATTAAAAAAAAAAAAAAGGAAAAGCGGGGGTAGGAGAAATCTCGAACTAATGAATCATTCGATGTTTTGCAAGCCTTTTTTCGAGGCTAACAAGAAGCGTCTCTCCCTATTATCGGCGACAGCGGACGCGACGCATGAAATCGCCTGGACGCGGTTCTGCGATCTGGAACACCTCCGCTGACAGAAGTTCATTTCCCGTCGGTTCGTCGGTTTAATAAGGTTTCCTGTTGCTCGGTGTTCCAGGGACGAGGCGTAGGATGGGCCGGACCGTGCGAGGAGTCGTGCTACACTGAAGAGGAGGAGCTCCCTGAAGACGAGAGAGAAGGAGGAAGGAACGAAGGATGCCTGCCTCGCAGACCGCCGCCACGGAGCGGCGAAATGAGAGGATGGTGAGTATCCTTTCGACACCACGTGTCGTTATTGATAAAAAAATGTTCCTCTTTTTCCATCGTTCTTCGTTATAAATACACTAGTTCAAGGAAGTATTAGGTCATCCTATAAGTAATACCGTTTTCTTCATGTTAACTGTTAGTGTACAAAATTAATACTTGCTAATAACTATTAATATTTACTGAGTATTCATTTCTAATACTAAATATTAATAGTATTGGGTCATCCCGTAAATAATTGGTTTTTATATTTCTTTTATTTTTAACAATAATGATACACAAAATTTGTTCTGCATAATTATAATGTATAGATAGACAAGTTGTAAATAATGAAGGCGAATATGTTTTAGATTGAAAACAGTTTTGTTTATCTTTATTTAAAAAAATAAAAGAAATATTAAAAACTCCATTATTTATGGGATGACCTAATACTAAATATTAATATTTTAATAATTAATATTAATACTTTACTATTAAATACTAATACTTAATACTTTTTCTTTTTAACACTGAACATACCATGCCCTGTCAAGTAACCTATTTCTTCGAATGAAAAAAATGCACTTATAATTTCCTGTTTTCGATCGTCGATTAACCGTCGAGGTATCGAGCATCGTGGTATATAATCTTTTCTTTTTTTTTCAATTAATTTTTTAACGTCATTTTCAAAATATTGTCTAACGTTCCCAGCTACTAAAGGTAGTTTTGTTTTATGACGTTGATTTCAAATGTATTAAACGCTTCCTTCCTAACGTTGCAGTAACACGACTGCTCGGAAGGAAAAAGAAAGGTTACCTTAAATCATTAATCAAGAAACTTGTCTATCAAACACGTCTCCAAGCGTTCAAGAATTTACTGAAATGAATTATCTCGTCCTGTCTATCAGAGAAGTGAAATTTTTAACCCGGTGTCTGATATGCGGTAATTCTAGAGGTATTATAAGTTACCTCACCTTTGGTCCACTTTAGTTCCTTTAGTAACGTATAAAGTCGTCATTCTTGAACAAGAAATTCATTTTTCTTCATTAAGTTGGAATTTAGTTAGGAATGTTCTTATATTTTTTATTTTTACATTTATGTACCTTAACATACTTTACTTGTACATATTTATTATGCGGCATTATATAAGTTTTATCCATTAAAAAATTCTATATATCTATATCTCATGCTAGTTAATTTACTGTTGTAATTTCATTCGAATCAAATTTCTAGACATATACGATTTAATTTTGTACTCTATAATACACTCCAATTCCAAAGAAATCAGTACACATTAATATGTAATTCACTTATTCTCTCAAAACTAATGGTATATTAGTACGTGCTATATGAAATAACTGTTTCGTTTTTGCTCTGAGATACGCTCTTCCAATAACAATTTACAAAATCGACGATTACGTTTCCAATACCGTTCCGCTCTGTGTTAGAGTTCCCTGCTCCAACGTTTATTGAATTGAAGTATGAATCGTTAATTTCTAGCATTCGATTTTTCCGAGCCACTCGAAAAACTCTTGCGATATTAAGTTCATATAAAACACTCCTTGCTATTTTCGACATTACGATGCCGTACTTCGCAGGCGAAACACATCAAAACGCTATTATTAGTTCCTACGTTGTAACATTTCTCGTATTACTCGTACAATTTTATTATGCAAAAAGTTCGCCGTATTAACCTGATTTTTCTTATTGTAGACAAAAAAAACTGTAAAGTTTCTTATATACCGGCGTTTGACATTTACGAGTAATTTTACGAGACGGTTTACGAGTAATTTATTTAAATGCACGTGGAGGCGCGTACGCATTTCGAATGCGAGAAATTACAAGAACGTGAAGAGTAATTCTTGTATCGGATTCGCAACGCGTAAAAGGGTGAAAGGAAGAAAGGAATATGATTTTTCGAGGACTCGCTCGACAATCGTCGTTAATTACCGCGCCAGCAATTCGCGACGATACTCGCCATTCGAGAGCCTCGCTGTAGTACAAGCGCGATTCCACTTCCGGTTAACAGACATTGCTGTATCAAATACTTTGATCAGCTATTGGCGTTAGCCCTTTACGTCCTAAAGCTACTTCAAAGTACCACTGTCGTTAAAATGCTTCTGTGAGCCGGGTATGCTTGTATTGTTATTTTTAATTCCTTTTAATTTCATTTAAAGTAGAACTATGCGCATTTATATCCTAATATTAGGAATTCATGTTTATCCTTAAAACAGGTGTATGTTATTTTACGGATTTAAAATATCTCGTACAAGGATAATAGCGAGAAATAAGAATAATAAGTTAGGACATAAAAGGTTTAATGAGGAACAGATCATCTCTTTTCGTATTTCGTTTGCGTCGATTGCTTCCCATTCTATTTCTGAAAGTTAATCGAACTCTTGGCATCATTTTGTTCCACTCGGCTGGCCTGACAATTTTAACAGTGTAACTACTGAATGGTTGAATTGACTAGCTGGTATTTTCTTATTAGAAATTACAAGATTGTATTTATTGAGATTTTGATTGTATTTCTGATTTATTTGTAATTACATTTTATATGAAAATTAAATGTTAGTGTTTCTGTTAATAGATACGTAATTCTACGTTAATGTATATAGAACATTATTTCATATAGTTAATATGGAAATAAAAAAATATTAAGAATATTTTTATTTTATACTGAAGAAGAATAAGAAGAATATTTATCAAATCTGGGTTAAAATTGTGGGAAACGTTATTACTGTATGCCTTTTACTCAGTTCTTCCCCCTTTCATCAATCAGTGACTCGTTCTGACCTATTCTTCTTGAAGTGTTCATTGAAACTATGGCACATCATTATACTCTGCCAGAGCTGCACCCTTTATTGAAAAAATTTCCGTTGTAAGCAAATCCCAAGAGCAATTCAAGTTCGCTGCTTGCATCTCGAGGGTTCGCTGCTTGATAAGGGAACGTGGAGTACATGTCATTAACAGTTCTCCTCGACATAAATGTGCTACAGGATAATTTTTCAATAAATAATAATAAATGTATCGTATTGAACTTTATTGAATATTTTGAATGTAGAAAACTTATGTTTTAATAGATTTTAATGAAATATAACATTATAATTGAAATGAAATAGAATTTACTTTATCTTTGATAATGGATACGATCTCATTAATATTTGTTTGTTTATAATTTACAGATTACACATGAGCCGCCAAAATTGAAAACCACCCTGAAAACGCCTCCAAAACAAGCAACTAATCCTCTTCAATTCGTCAAAGTTGGACCATGTTCCTTGTATCGTACCGCCCAGGAACAGCTGCAAAAGGTTCAAGAAGTAAAGAAAATAAAACAAGAGGTCCGGGATGACCCCGAAGATTGGCAATCGGTATAATCAATAATTTATTATAGTAAAATTTATTTTAGTATTGTATTTTAATATTGTAACACTAAATTCACGAACATTTACTGTACACTTTATTTTATTGTTCCTAAAAAAATAGGTGTATATTCATATAGGTCTTGAAAATTAGAACTTCAGAAACAAAGATTTGAGATACATATTAGTATAATAGTATTATTTAAAAGATTAACAGAAACTTTTAGCAAATAATATTTATGAAATTTAATATCCGTCAAATTAATGGATTCTGTAAATCTAGTGTCAATGAATTGACTTATTGTTATGTACGTGAAATTTGTTCACAGAATTTGGACAATTGGAAAAGCAGTCGAAGGAAGCGTCAAGAGCACATAATAGAGCGGGTGGTGGAGGTGAAGAAACTCGAGCTGGAGGAACATGATCGGCAGCGTCGTCGAAGCAAAACTTTCTCGGAAATGATGGAGGAGAGGGGTAATAGGGGCCGCAAACTGAGTATCAGCTTGGCCATGTACCATGAGGAGGATGCTAATGACCTGAGTGACCTTGGAATAGGCACCAGCAGTGGAAAGAGCTCGGTTAGCGGCGACACTCACGATGACACGCACAGTGTCCTGGTAAGACTAACTATTTCAGTAACTAAATATGTTCTACTTAAATTCCATTGTTATACAACCATGAATAACGAAAGAACAAACATTTCCTCATTAAAGAGAATAAAGATCTCATTAAACTCTCTCAAATATTTCCCTATACTGATTTTCAAAAAATCAAAAATGACAACCGTGTAATCTAATTATTACGTTTAAAAAGAATTGAAACCATTCCATCAAAATATTATGCTGAATACTAATAATCCTTAATCATTATTTGACTTAAAAATGAAGTTCACGAATATTTTACAGAGCGACAGAGACAGCGAAATAGAGAAGAACCATTCTGATTTGGATAACGTACCAAGCGAGAACGTGATCGGCAACGATATAACAACATCCTCATCTACCACCGTATCCGCGGCGACAACGACGACGAAGAAACCGTTCGGCAATGGTTTCCATACGAACCACAACCACAACAACCAGGAATATGACTCAGCAACGACAGCGACGACCAGCTCCCCTGAACCGGAAGAATACACGTACGAGGGTGCGATCCGCAGCTATGTATCCAGAGTATCGCAGAACATACCTAGAAGATCCTTAGCGAGTCTGGACGCGAAGCTGGACAGCGCGAAATCATCGACGAACGGTTCGAAAACGAGTTTGAACGACGAGAGCAAGTCGACCATACCGGTGGTCAAGGTGGACATACTGAAAAGGCGGGAAATCTTCGAGAAGGCGTCGCTGAAGAGCAGCGAGGGCAAGGCGAACAATAGGCTCTCCGGCGATTTTACCGGCACGAAATCGATCAAGGAAAGGCTGTCGAACCTGGAGAAGCAGAAGCACGAGACAGAGAGCGTTGAAAAGAGTGGGAAGTCCCTGAACAGACTGTCGGGCGATATGAGCTCGATCCGCGAGAGACTGTCCCACCTAGAGAAACAAGCTTCGGAGCGGGAGAGTAAGAACTCCGCTCATCGCAAGCTGAGCACCGAGGAATTGGAGACTGTCAGACCACTCAGGGAGAGATTATCAACGCTGGAGAAGTACAGCAGCAGCGACGAATCATCGGCGCCAGGCACCGCTCACGAATCCCGGCACAATGGCGAATTGTCCGCTAGAACAATAAAGGATCGCCTAAGTGCCCTAGACGCGGTTAGAAGTAAAGAGTCCACTGACAAAAGATCTTTTGTTGGGAAACATTCGCTATGTTTCCGGGATCAGGAGAATAGGATCGACACTTCGACTCCGAGCGAAAGAAGCTCGTCACCCGATTCCGAATATCGCGTGCCGAGAGCTGCCTTCCACAGGAGCCTGGACTCGCTGGACGCCGATGCTTCGAGCGGTCCCGACACCTTCGAGCGTGTACAAAGTCTAGAAGAGCTCGACTATGGCAGACGCTATCCGGCATCCTCGTCGTCCGCGGAGCTTCTTAACGATACGGACCGCGAGGATTCCGGAATCCACACGGCTGACGTAAGCTGCTCCGTCAGCCAGGCCGACGAACCGGTGGACGAGGACATTGTGCACGCCAGCGCGATCATCGAGAGGCAGGAAGTTATCGAAGAGAAACCAGAAGAATCCCGAGACGTTGAGACAGCGAATGAACCCGTAGCTGAACAGAGCACCCCCATACCTGAGATATCGACGATTTCTGCCAGCCAGCAGGACGCAGTAGTAACAAAGAAGGTAAGTCGCGAAGATAAAACTGCATGGTTGTTCTTTTATCGGATAAGCCCAGTTTCGACTGTCGTCGTATCTAGTAATCTAGCTTCTGTGAAAGTAAAATTATTCAGTGGAATTATTTTGATTGTTGTCGTTTGAAGATTGTGAAAGTTTATGGTAATCGAGACATTTTTAGTATTGTACAGGATCGATCTTGTTGATTAATGTCTCAGAGCTTTTTGAGATTTTACTAGAAATTTGTTAAAGGACCATATGTCATAGTTGAGTCGAAATGATAGTAAATTCTTTGAAAAGGTATTTGTATTTGGAAATGTGAAAATTATATAGATTTTGTGATTTTCATTTTTATGGATCTTCGTAGTTCAAACTATAGAGAAGATATTCATTTCCAAAGTTCATTTCTGAAATCAATTTTTGCTATTCGGATACGCAACATCAGGTGATACGATCTATCCAATAACTCTTTGGTTCTCTAGGGTACTGCTGACACTTCTGGGGAACTGTCGACTAACAAATCACAATCGCAAGCTCACATAGAGGTTACTAACTCTAGCACACTTCGTTCCTGTCCCGCTACGTGTCGCCCTATCGTATACCAAAGTCCCAAAGTACCTCCGCGAAGAACCCCGCCCGAAACGCTTCCCAAACCAAAGTCATCGCTGCCCAAAGAGCTCACCGATGCCAAAGCAGACTCTCTATCTACCAAAGAAACGAATATATCGACAAGCTCCAAACTCTTCGCAGAGGAACAAGACTCTATCCGCGATACAGACGAAACGAGCCAAAGTTCGAAAGAGGATTCTGTTAAAACCGCTAGTTCATTGTCAGTGTCGCTAGATTTACCCGCGAAAGATAGCTGTCCTGTGTCTTCTGGTAGGACGGCGACCGTTCCAACGACCCTTCAATTAGAATCTAACACTACCTCAGCTTTCATCCCTTCCACGAAGGAAGTCGCTAAGACCACACCGGTCACGTCCCCCAGGTCGGCATCCAAGATCCCCACGCCGCTGCCTCGGAAGACGATAAGTAGCAAATCGTCACCGACAAGTTCCACGTCCTCCCTGAGCCCGCCCGTCTCACCCTCCTCACCTAAAGCGCCGATAATCAAACCGAGAACATCGAACGCTAAGAGTCCGGTCAGTCAGATGTCTTCCCCCCAATTCCCGAAAGCGTCAGAGATACCTGTCCCGGTTAATACCACCGGCCAGGTGTCTGGCAGTATTCCATCCGGCGTACCGTCTCCTTTGGAACCGTCGTCCCCGATGTCCTTCGCGAAACACGTTCCATCATCCCCCCTGTCATCCAGCACGAATCATCAGGTGACGGTGGGTGAAGAGACACTGGCTGCCGAAAGACGCCGAACGGTGGTGGAAATTTGCGAAAAGGTGGTGGTACCTCAGGGCAAGACTCCTACGACACCTACAGTGACACCGTTCATCACCGTGGATCGCGTGACACACAAGCAGAGCCCAGCGACCGAGGTTAGGATCGAACAGCAATCTAACTGCCCTTCGAGAAAGTCTTAAGCGGCCCAAGGAGCGACTCGTGTCTCGCTGTCTTTGCGTAGCGCGTTGTCTCTCTTTTTTTTCGTTCTTTCTTTCATTCTTTTTTTTCCTTTTTTTCTTTCTTTCATTCTTTTTTTTCCTTTCTTTCTTTCTTTCATTCTTTTTTTTCTTTCTTTCTTTCTTTCATTCATTCTTTTTTTTCCTTTCTTTCTTTCTTTCATTCTCTTTTTTTCTTTCTTTCTTCCTTTCCTTCATTCTCTTTCTTTCTTTTTTCTTTCTTTCTCGCCTCACCCCCTCTTTGTTAGACCTAGCTTCGTCTAACATCCATTAGATCTTGTACATAAAAATGGGCTTAGAGCGGGCGCCCAGGTGGTGGGAATTACTCGGTCGCTTGTGGACGAAAGAGCCTTGCGGAGAAATTTAAGTTTCTGAAGAAATAAGAACATTCTTTATTAAAAATATAAGGAGACTATGTTAAAAACGGTAACGAGAGAAGGATTCTTGCTTCAGGCAATTTATTTTTTGCTAATATTTGGGATATTTATAAGAAGATATTCTTTCTACGTTTATTATTTTTCCTTCGAGTACATCTGGTAAATGTTTCGTTTCTACACATTGATTTAAATATTAATAGAAATTCAAAATTAAAATACCCACATAGAAATTCAAAATTTCGGGCAGAAAAAACATTGATAATTCGCTAATGAAGATATTGCAAACCTGTATGGTTAAGAAAAATTACTCATAAACGTGTTTAAATATTTATTTACTAAATTTGTACAGGTAGTTTGGTTTGTATTTTAGCTACCACCATAGTAAAATGACGAGAAAATACATTTTTAGTTTATTTGTTATCTTTCTTCGAAGGTTGGTGGTTCGTTTCGACGTTATTCCGAGAAACGATTTTCTTGTCTCGAATTGTTTCGATCAGGAAACCTAATCCCGCCACTTAGGACACCCAGATAATGTAACCCGTCTTCGCCTGTCGCTTCCACACATATTTATTATCTTCCATTACGCACAAATCTCGTTGGAAACGAAGGCGTGAGACCATAGCTAACGATGTAAATAGACGACGCAGGAGCAAAACGTATATAATAACCCCCAGTATCGAGTAGAATTAGATCAGGTAGCTGGAAACACGTACTAGACGGAGGTAAAGGACGGTACCAGTTCGAGTGAAGTCGATAATCATGATGACTTGCGTGAAACTCGATGGCCTAATAAAACGGGACATCCATCTTGGATCTGCACTGTTTATTCCAGAAGCCACCGAACGTAAATTGAGACAGCTGTTTTTCTGCGAAACCTTAATGACTTCTATTATAAACTTTTTAAAGCGCATGTAGGTTCCCTTTTAAAGGAGCACGCAGTGTATAACGATTATGCAAACACTGGAAATATCTCATTTGTCTTCAAAATTTCTATTATTCATTATTCATTGTACTTGCCTTATTTCGTTTCTTCCGGTAATTTTTTCTGATTAAAGTAAAGATTAAATTGAAAGAATCACATGTCATTTTAAAGATTAAAAAGACTTCAAACTTTTCGTACAATTTATTGTGATTATTTTACCTGTTTAAACGGAAGTTATTTTCTGTAATTTATAACGAAAATCGTAGATATTTTCAGGAAAATTGTTGTTTCAATTCTAGTCTGGAAACTTTCCAGAGAGCCGTGTAACATGATGTCTGAGCGATCGATCACTGCCTAATATATAAATCGTGAGAAGACATTGTGATAATAATCTCGGATTTCTATACGTAACTGTCATTGAACGAAATGGAGATAGTGGCCGTGAAGAAGTAAAAACCGTAAATACCATCGTTGTCAGATGTACTCCAAGTGTAAAACTCCGTTTTAGATTAACTTGTAATCGGTCTGGAGGCGGGTCGTCGACACTTATGTGCGGATAACGATCGATTTTAATACTCAGGAGTATATGCGGTTAATCATATATTAAATTCACTGGGCAGAGGAATTTATCGTGTCGTGTCGCATCGCCATCGTCACCGCAAATAGAATTCAGGTTTTGTCGAGGAAGGGATTTCGAAGCACAAATGAAACGGATTCGGACAATTCGCCGATTCTCATTTTGACGGACGGACAGTCCGAACATCTCCTCCGCAAATTCGGCTCATTTCTGCTTCGGAAAAATCTCGATTTCGAACTCGTCGAACACGTAGCCAGTGTATGTAATCGAATATTAGTTTAAAATTACGCGCACAAGGTGCACACGTCAAATATTTCTATCGGAATTTTTCAGTCTCAACGCATCGATTTTACCACTGTCATCGTCGTCGTAAATTGTTCGAAACGGAAAGTGGAAAATCCTGCTGACTATATTCGAAACGTCTGATCATAAATAAAGGGGAAATAGTATAAATTTTCAAATCGCATTTCAATGATTTGTCTTCCATTGAGTTGATTAATTAAGATGTCCCTTCGTTTTCCAAAAATTACGCAAATGTTTCAATCAGTTGTCCATTGTACGAACAGAAAAGTGTTTAGCAATGAACAATCAATAAGAAATTTCTAATTTTTATCTTGAATTTTGATTTCTATTATTTCTATCATATTATTTATACAGAATTTTACATTTTGCTACAGATACAAATTTGACACTATTAACACTTTGTTCGCTGGCAATTTTATGCAGAAGCTATCCCATGTCACCAGTTATTATTCCGTAATTCAGTATGAAAGTGAGACAATCTAAACAAACTTCAAATATACTTCATGTATACTTAATGGACTGAAATGAAACTTTAGACATATCTTTTATATAATTTTTAATATTTTGCTTTTGCAATATTCCATATTGCCCTGTGTTTCAAACATTGAAATGGCTAAATGCAAGTGCAAACACAAGTTAACTCGTAACCGGTCAACAATGTGTTAATGACAAAATAAAGTTTCAAGAAAACTCGTAAAATAAAATCACCTGTTTAAGTAATTTCTGGAAAAAGAATTTTTCGGTCATTAATGGTCATCGATCGATAAATCAGGATCCACGTATAAACGCGCGTCGCACATCGAAAATCGGCTTATCGTTTCTGCGACGCGTATCATCGTCATACTGCTCGAAGTACAGCACAAGTCGCGCTGCAGCGGCGAACACATTTGATGTGTCGTCCTCGTGACCTGCGGATCGTAGGTCGGTCGGAGTGGCGTTTAATTATTAAAGAACTCGCATTTGACCCGCCGCGATAAAAGTGTCCTGAATTGTTACGATTACTCGTCTCGCTATCGCGAGTTCTCGTATTCGTTTCGTGATCGTGAGTCAAGGAGGTAAGAACCGTATGATTTGCTGGAAATATTAACCAATTGATTGATCGTTGAGAACGTTTATTAATTGAATGTTTGAGCTCTGCGCTCTCGTATAATACCCCTCTTGTTTATTAACCAGGAATGTAATTAATATTAAAAAGTTGTTGGCCTGTAGCTCGACTATTATCGCTTCATATAGTAAAATCATAATTCTGTTTGAGCATAGAGAGTGTTACGTATAATGGCGACCAGGTTTGTGTAGTATCTTTAAAAAGTTCACTGGATGAAAAAAATATTTTTATAACCTTATACTTGTAAATTCTTCATTGATATATAAAAATTTGATGTTTCTAGAACTTTTGAAAGCTATGTTACACAGTTTTTATATGGTTTTAATATTACTGCAAGATATTGTTTACTACTAAACACCGCAAAAGATATTGCATGAAGTGTAATAATATCTTCGCAGAATATGTAATCTAACTGTCAGATAACAAAGTGCCAAGCAATCGAATAAAATGTGGATCTGGGTCATTTCTAATCTATAAAACTCTACAATGCATATTCCATAATTAATAACATTTACCAAAATCTTGTTGTAGAACTGCAACAAAATAATTATTGATTAAATAAAACTCCAGTCTAAAGAAACTTAATAAAGGATTTACAAGCACAAGCTTGAATGTTTTCATCTATTCGATCTATGATACTTCAAATGTCACACAGACAACGTCCCAGTATTTTTGAACACACTCATTAAATCCATCAGGCTATCTAAATCTTTGTCCCTGGTAACTGCTAAATAAGGAAAATTCGATTTAACATTCTCCCACGCCAGAAGTATAAGCCTTCGTCGGAACGACGGAGCATTTGTTCCATGTTACTAGCTTGTTTGGTGTAGGCTAGGTCGGCAAACATCATCAGTGCAAAATCAAGCAAACACCTTAAATCTAAGCTCTCGGCTGCAGCGAGGAGGTAAGCTGGTGCTTTCAATTGCTCGAACTAGCGATAATCCCCAGATCCCTGTATTTTTCCAACGGTTGTTACACTAGTTACCCGCTTATCAGTAGCGGTGTTCGCTCTCGAGACAGGATTTTAATTTATGCATGGCTGCTTAGTTTATTTCAATCCCGTTAAATATTGAACCTGCTCTTCGTCTTTAAACAAACGTGCACATTCCGAGTTTTCAAATATTTTTCTTTTCTTCCAAACACTGTGTACATATGTCCTCTTTTAACACGTTGATTGTCACGGTGGTCACCGATGACCGGAGCTTCCAAACTGCTTGAAAACAATAACAATAAGAAAGTTGATGCCGAATAAAAATATTTAATAACATAAGCAGCTAGATAATGGCGTAATATGTGTACAGTGATACCAAATCATTAATAATTATTTCGAATACCATTTGCCTTTGTTATGAAAGAATCAGTAATACTATACAAAACTGTGGAATTAACTGTAGAATTTAATTTCAGAAATCTCTGACAATGCTCACAATGAAATCAAATAGTAAAACAAAACGAAGAAGAATTACATGTTTATCTGAAAAAATAAATAATTAATCGTTGAAAGAAATAGTATCATTTTGATTTTAAGATGACGCGTGTACTCGTCGAACGCAATTAACTGATTAAGATCGAAAAATCGTGATCCAATACCCTTTCTTTCAGCTTTACGCAAAGCTGATGTATTTCGCGCAATACGACAGAACGAACTGATTACTTAAGACGTCGTTAGCCGTTCCGTTATTTTCTCCCGCACATTATTATATGGTAATTAAGTGCACGACTGTTATTAACGCACATTATGTAGACACGTGGAAACCACGGATTTGACGATGGCTCGGCGACTTCCGGTGACATAAAAGCAAATTGACACATCATTTCGCGAGAAAAAAAACGTCATTGCAGTCCTTATTACTTCCCTTCTGAAATTACATACTGCAATTGCACATTTTTAGGTGTCCTTGATGCTATTTCTTTTAAACAAACGTTTCGGACAATAAGGTAACAAGTGAATCAAACATATTATTTGGAGAAAATGTAAACTTCGAAACTGTATTAACACTTAAGCAATCGCCTAAAAAGAACTATAATTATAACCATTTTCTCTGACTCTAACTGAACTCATTCATCTGATTTGATTAAAAACTTTGTCTTATGAAAGCAAGAAATGTTTCTGATGAATTGCAAATAATCCCAAATCAAGACTTACTAAATACCAAAAGAAGGAATAAACAAAATAGAAAGCAATGCGTTGCTGAGTGAAAAGTGGAAGATCTTCTCATTCGGTGGATTAAGTGTTAAGGAAAGATCAAATTTTTACATTTGTAGGATTCAAATTCTATTTGAAATAATGCATTATAATAATATCTTAAGCATAAATGTTATAAATATTTTCTTCCATTTATTCTGCAATTTATTTTTGTTTTTTATAAACAAAACTCTCACATTTATATTTTATCAAAAAGAAATCCCTGACGAACAATCCTTTGTGTTATGGAATGTTGTCGAACGTAAAACTGCAGTTTCTCGTGATAAGACTATGGCATCTGTTTGAACATAAATAATATTTTCGTTTTTAATCATTTCACAACACCTAAACCATCAAGCAGGCGATTAAGGAAATGTAAAACTTCCAATAATACGTTCAAGTTCATAAAACTTTGTCTTTTATGGCGGTTTTGTGTTTATTTTGCAAGGTGGTCAGTGGAATTAGAATTTTATTGCTTGTAGATTTCTCTGTCTTTACGATGATGGTTCACTTAGAATTTATTATCGTGACTGGACGCGGTTGAGCAATAAATTCACACTCAGTAACAGAGTGAGGCAGATAAAGTAATTAATTCTTTGCTTTCGTTTAGAGATATAATTTTCATACACATCTATTATTTCTTTATAGAAGATTCTTTTAGAAATCAGGCCTAACAATGGCGATATTCGAGAAACACGTTTAGTTTCGAAACTCGAAAGTTCACTTTCTTTTTTTGTTTACTTTCAAGAAACTTTCCTCAGATCTTTATCTTTACTCTATTCTTATTTCTATTCTAGCAAATGCTTCAATTCGCAAAGACACGTGCAAAATTTTTGAACCATTTACAAAAAAACAGTCATGATTTTTTAAATATGGATACAAAAACTATAGATCATGTACATTGTACACATTTGCAAATGGTAGGATAGTATGAATAAAAACTTATACACTGAACGAAGCAAACAACAAAATAAAACAGGAATATTGATCAAATGTTATCAACGTTCTATTTTATTTTCATTAAAATAAAATTCTCAATATTTTTGTGTAAAACAGATTTTACCTATAGTTTCATCAATCTCGATTTTCTAGTCAACCTTCTACTAACATTTATATTAGCCTAATAAAGCGTTGCTTTAAGAGAAAATAATTTAATTTCTTGGCTTCTTAAGATATCTATATGAAGATATGAACCATTCAATTAAAACGAGACTTCGTCTCGCGCGTGTTTATGTCTTTACGCCTAATACGTGAGAAATTGGCGATAATTCACGGTTAAATTAATTTTGAAACTGTACACTGCGTATCTGGAGCAGACAGCGCGAATTGCGAATTCAGTTCCCACCGGATCAGGGATCTAGATAAATTGTTATCGTTATTTTATTACTGACAGATCTTATCTCTGTTTGTTCCCGCTTTCGTCAGTTGGCGGCAATAGCACATGATATCATATTTGTACCAAAACTCGTGACATAAGGTACTGCTCGAAGTGCATGTGTGTCATTCCTTTGATGCAAACGGTTATTTGGTGACGAAATAGTACAAGTAATTGTCTCATACGATTAACCCCTTGCTTTATGATTTATTTCTTAATTATAATCGATGCAACTACTTTATCGTTAATAATTTATTAACAAAAGAAAAAAATGTTGATGCTTACTCTCTGTCTACGTTAACTCCAAAGGTTAACGATTGATAAAAGAAAAATAATATTTAATTTATATTAAAAAGGAATAAATAACATGTAGGTGTCTAAAATTCAGTTGAAAATTTTCGGTTAACAGTAGCGTGTAATTGTTCCAATGGTCCGAGTATTAGTGTTGTTACATCAATATAAAATTTTAGTTCAAATATTGAATACACATTTTACATTTATATATGCTTATAAATAATGTGAAATATATATGTTACGCACATTAAATGTAAATATTTGTATTTGAATATAAAAACAGAAAAGTTTGAGAGTATTTTTTTGCCATTTGTAGAAGAAATTTAGAGCGTGATATCCGAGTTCTCTTGCTTTATTTATTGAATATATATTTGTTGTTTAAGTTTGTGACCTTAACAATTGATTTCACTATAGGAACCTACTTATGATATGGCTTCTGACTGTGATTAATTTTGCCTTAACAAATTTTTCTTACAATTAATTATGTTACATTTAATTATGTTACATTTACTACTACAACTTTTAAAAATTCAAAATCAAATTTAATTAAGTGTTTACTGTATTTACTTTGAATAAATTTGTACGATTTACGCTGTTAATAGTATAATATGCATTTGTGGAACTTATAAACGAACGTTTCATTTCATGTATTACATTCAGCACCAAAAAATTTACAGGAATAATCGTGCATGAACGCCGGTGCATCGATGTCTACCGAAAACATAGTAAACATAAAAAAAACAACAGACGAGCAGAACGAGACCTATAGAATGCAAAACAATCTTCCATTCGGAGTCGTACTTGCCACTCAAGTTATTACTCGAAATCCAGTGTTTCTCAAGCTTCGTTCTGTTACAGTTATTTTTGTTTTATCGCAAATTACAATAGCTAATTTATCTTGATTCCGATAGTCATTGTCTAGCCCAGAAAATATTTTCGCGAGGAGGTAATAATGAGTGCATGAGAGTATACAATAATTGATTAACTGCACAACATGCTTTCGTTATTATTTTTAGTGCACGAGAATGTATAACAATTACTTCAATTTTGAAACAATATTCTTTTAGATGTAAGCAGAATTTTTTATCGAAATTGCTCATTATCTATTGAAAGTTGATATTATTTAAAATAGTAAAAGATTTGTCATTCTTAATAGCTTATTGTCATTTAGAGCTTTTTTTAATTCCAAAAGAATACTTCCTATTTGTCTCTCACTGCACGAAATAAAATAAACTTTTTTTTCAAACTAACTTAAAATGATGTAGATATTCCATTTTCAATATACATATTACTGTAAAAAAGATCAGCTTACATCAAAAATTAGTTACATAGTCATCGAACGTGTTAAAACTACAGAAGCTTTTATAAAACAATTTATCACATCACAGACTTTGCACATGTGTAATACTGTCTACAGTCTACTTGCTTGAAGTAAACTACTTCAAATAGTTTACACCATCACAAATCAATAAATTCACAAACTATTAAAATTGTCTGCGTACAGTTAACATGCAAACATAGACGCAACCGAAGACTAGACATCAAATGGTTCACTTGAAACTGCTTTTTCAATTAATCGCATGCCCCACATGCATGACAACATGACGTCAACCCTTTATGACCGACAAAACCGAATCTGTAGCAATTCAGCTTATATTATATTAAGCTCCATTTTCTTGAGCTTGAAATTGCCATGAACTCATCATTTATAAATTTATACACAAAAACAGAAAAACATTGCTCCCCATCGAACTGCATCCTCTTTATAATAAACGCAGTCAAATATATTTCTATCATGTCATACAATTTCTAAATCTCTTTCAATTTATCTTTTATTGGTAATAATTATTTCATACTCAACTTTATCCACATCATTCGCTTAATTGTCTTAACAGAATGATTCAAAGCAACAATAACCTATGTAATTAATTCTTTTAAGCAATTCATTAAAATGAAACAATATCTATCACTAAAAAAATGTACAATTAAATTACTGACAGAAACTATCCCAAAAAGGGACTAGTACATTATTCACCGAATTGCAATTATAACTTCATATTAATAAAAAAGAAAGAATAACTAAATCACTAATAGAAACTATTTTATTAAAACACTGTGCCATTTTTTTAACTTACATTAACTACATTCGATTAATTTATTTATTGTCCAATATATTTTTGTAAGTTTCCATTATAAATATAGAAATACTCCCAATCACACGGAAGAAACACACATACCTACTTTTAATAAAAAAAAACATTAATGAAATAAATACGAATATTTATTTACTACTATTCTATACTATTTGTTAAGAGAATAAATAGAGTGACGAATACTGATCAATCCATCACTGACCAAATACCGGTCATAAAGGGTTGAAACCACCGGTAGATCGTACACGAGCGCGTCCCGGTTTAACCCTTTGCATTCGATTTATTTTCAATATTACCGGGTGTAAACTTGTATTTATTTTTAGGAAACTGGATTAAAACAATTTCCAGCGGTATAATTTTAAAAATTTTAAATGTTAGAAACGTTTTATGTATCTTTTATTTATTATTATCATAATGAGATTTAATTTTTAGAATATTTTAAAGTGTGGTACTTTTTAAAGTACAACAATCAAAGTATAGCAAATTTGTATTGCCATCTCCAGCATGACGAGTGCAAAGGGTTAAGTTTGAGAAATCCTGTCCATCTGGCACAGCACGACGATGTCAATTTGCATAGAATGTGGCGTTGCAAAATTCGTACGGTGCTAGCCGCAAGCCCAGTTCTGCGCGGCAGAAGCAATAACGTAGTACGCCTCGTCTCTACAGGAACCGATCGTTATCGAGAAAGCGGACGAAGAGGAGGCAGCGACGATTTGTCAGCCGAGCCCGCCAGTCGAACACGAAGAGCACGAGGAAAAGGAAGCGGCGATGAACGGGAAGATCATCGAGGCTTTCGAGCCACCGCCGCGAAAGTTGATCGAGGAGTCAATCGACGCGCACGATGCACCTGAGACCACCGAGGCCGCGAACAACCCCGCGCCTGAACGACCGACGACCTTGACCCTCGGCAACCAAGAAATCGGCGCGCTGGACACGTTCAGCATCCTCAGCCCGATGTCGCCCATCTCGAAACAGGTAATTTTTATTTTAATTTTAATTCGTTTATTGTCGAGTATTTTAGAATTTTTTTTTTTCTTTATTAGTTTTTATTCATCACTAATAATGTTACTCCGTTTTTCGTTTGTTATTGTAGGTTCGTTTTTGTGTTGAATTAGTGATTTATGGAATATTCATGGAATGGTGTGTAATTGTAGTTTATGATGGTTCACAGTGTTTGAAAATTTTCTGTGCGAATCGTTTTTTGTGTTCTACCTTGTGGCGAGATTTGGAATTGTATTTGTTACCAGTTTTTTGCAAATGTGGAATCTCTGTTTTCTAAATGTTCTTTTTTTTCGTTTGTTCGTTTTGTGATTTATTATTGTGGGAATCTCGGCAATTTCTTTTCGCAAATTGAATTTACTTTTCAAATATTCTATTATGGATTTTTAAATTCTGTTCTTAATTAATTTTTATTTTCTGCAAATATGGATTCCCAATTTTCTACTTTTTATTATACATTTACTTTGGTATTAATTTAGTAGTTCATGGAATATTCTTTTTGTAGTTGATTTCTGACTTGTAATTTTGAAATACGTTCTAATAAGTTCTGCAATTTTTATCTAAATAAACCTTATTTCTTCGTAACATAGACTTCAGTTTGCTTTAGTGTGAATTACGTTTTTTATGGGGCAGGTAGGCAGCATGAGTTGTGTAATTAACAGTCTGTAATTAGTTGTTATGACACCTTGTTAAATTTCTCCTCAAAAATCTCTTTTATAAGTATCTTTATCTTTTGTTTAACTTCGTGTCATGGTGATTTATCTTTGTTTGCAAACGGAACTGTTCGAGAGTGTGCTTTATGATTTCAAAACTTGAACTAGTTTATAAAATTAGATTGTAGTTGAAGCATGTACAAAAGAAATGATTTTAAGTCTTTGAACTTTTCTGTTTACGCGGAGACAAACGTTGTTGCATAACTTTGTTGTTTCACTATTTTATATACTAACCTCTACATATATTTTTGTAAAATGAAATCATCGCATTAAAAATAAAAAGTTTTTCTTTTTAATATTCAGGTAGATTAGAAACGACAGGTATCTGATTTCTGCTAATTAAACTTCCTTTGGGAACTTCAGCTAGTGAAAGTGCAAAGCATTGTTCTATACTTAATAAGGCTGTTAGAAAAGTGATTTAATTAATTTAATAAGAGCTATAGAGAAGAAACATTCAGAAATTAAACAAAGCCTTATTAATATCTTCATTGGAAATGAAATTGCTTCAAACTTCCTGATATGTAAATTTTTTAAATTGTAATTGTAAACTGTTTCTGCTTCTCTTATGTTGCTAACAACTACAAAATGCTATCATATGAATTCCTTTAAGTTCTAAACATTTATAGCAACTTTAGTGTAGGAATAAGTTTAATAGTTCAATAACAATTTTTACCTTATTTAAAGAAAAAATTTGTATCTTTGATTACAGACATTAAATTCTTTGAAAATTTATATTTGCCTAAATAGTCACCATTTGATTGTAATATCTTACTGTCATTATCTTGTATAAAATATAATCATTTTTAAAGCAGATATAAAATGAACCTTAATTTTTATTAGATTATAACTACCTGTCATAAAGAAAAACCGATAGTTTTTTTTTTTTATACTTAACTCATTGTTGACCGGTTGCGAGTTAACTCGTGTTTGCACTTGCATTAGCTATTTCAATTTTTGAAACGCAGGATAATATAAAATACCGCAAAAACAAAACATTCAAAATTGTATAAAAGATATGCCCAACGGTTCATTTTAATTCATTACGTATAAATAAAGTATATTGAAGTTTATCTAGATTGTTTCACTTTCATATTTAATTACGGAATAATAATCAGTTACATGGTATATCTTCTGCGTAAAATTGCTGGTCAACAATGTGTTAATAGTTTATTTAATTTTTCTCATTTGCTGAAATTTTTTACAATTTTAACTTCTGATTGGTGTCTTGTTACAGATCTTGCCGCTGAACCTCTCCAGCGACGAAGAGATTGTTACTGGTCTGTCATTTCCTCTTGGACCACCTACCAGTGTAGAACCGCCGAAGGAGAAACCACCGCCACCGCCCGTAGATGTCAGCGACGAGGAGAGTCTTCCAATAGAACCTTTGAAGAGATTAAATTCCACCCGCAGAATCAAGAAAGAATTGCGAACGAGGCGTTCGGATTTTCTTGGAATCGAAGGAGTAAGTAATACTTCATCTATTAAAAATTAAATGTAATTTATACTTACATTATTAAACTCACAATGCGACTCCCTAATAATTATAAAGAAGCGAATTATTATATAAAATAATTTATTTAATCGAACATATAAAATTTTCATAATTTTTATCAAACACCTTAGATTATTCTAAAAAAATTATAACAATTATGACAGTTTTAAGCATGTTTATGAAAAATAATGTTTATAACTTTTATAACAACTCAACAGAGTATTCGTCGATTAGATTAAAATATTTAGGTTATGGAAGTCATAAACGTTGTGAAATATGTTATACGAAGTTTCTGATGAGTATTGAATATAGAATATGGAGATTATTCAATAAACTAATTTTATTTAAAATGTGAACATTAGATTGAATATAAAATATATAGAACTGCTTTTAAAATGTTATATATTTCTGCGTAGAATGAACGTCCAGAGATTATCGCTGTAAAAGTCGACACCTTTTACACTTGCGTTTTTTCACTTGTTTCTTCACTTGTCGTTTCTTCTCACGCGTTTCCACCACTTCGACAACTTTCACTTGTTTCCGGAAGCTAATGTGCCCCATGCCTGTTAATACACCCATATTTAGCGTTACGAAAGATAGTATCGTCGATGTAACATCATTTAATGGTGTTAATTGGAGCACATGAATAGATTTACGCAACATACAATTGTAATTATTAAGTAGAAATGTTAGAATGAAGTTCGCAACTTTGTTCATTGATTAACATAGTTTGAAAAGTAGGGATTCCTTTTACAGTTTAATCACACCGATTCTTCTCCCAAAGAATTATAATATATTTTTTACTCTGTTAAAACCAAAAATAATTTAAATCTGAATTTAGGTATACTTGACAAAGTGTTTACCAAAATTCTAATAATTTTTCATTTCAATAAGAAGTCAATAGTAAAACAATTTAAAGATACTAAGTATATGAAATGTTACAACGAAAACCAAATAAAATATTCTTCTGAGGACATTGAAAATAAATAACACTAACTTTAACCATCAAGTAATAATCAATTAGATTATCCACAACACTAAATTACAAATTGCAGTACTTTCTACAATTTCAGTGTAACACAAATAAAATTGTTTAAATATATATTTTCTTAACTGTAAAATTCTCGAGTCGCTGTGCATAAAAATGGCGGAAGGCTCTTAGATCCCAGTACCAAAATGGCGGGAACAGCCTTCAACCCGGAGACCCCAAACCTAACTTCAAATTTCAAAGAATCATCCTCAACTTTTAGGTGAATGACGACGATCTGGAGCGCGAGCTGACGTTGACGAAGCCACCGGATATGGCGGCGATCCTTGCCGAGGAGAGGCGCATCGAACAACTGCATCGTCGCTCGTACGACACCGACAGCAACTACGAACAAGACTCCAGCCACGAGAGAGACTCCGGGGTTGAGTTGGGCCACGCGGAGGACTGGACGAAGCAGCCGGTTAGTCCGGACATGTCCCAGCACAGTCGTCAAAGCAGCGAGCCGTTTGGCGCGAGCGTGACCTCGTCCGAGGAGGACGAGATCACGAAGAAAGAAAGGGAGATCATCGAGGCCCTCGAGAAAGAGGAGCAGTGGCGGTACGGGAACAATTGTGAGATGAACAGGTAGGAATTCACCGTGACGGTCTCAATGATGAGCCGAGGGTTTAGAGTCCTTATCTGTCGATTCGGTTCGATCTCGCTTATCCTTTGGACCGGCTGTACAGTTCTTCTTCAATTATTCGGGGATTACCACGACATGCGACATTATCCGTCTCCCGGAATTTCGTTCTCTTTGGCTTTCTGGTTTTGTTTATTTATGCGGTATCCAGGTAATTTTTGTTATTTAAATTCACTTTTTTTTCTCGTTTCTGTGGTGTACACCTTTCAACCCTTCCGAAGTAACACATGCTAGAGTGTTCTCCTTTCTTTTTTAAGTTCGGCTAGCTGGTGACGAAGTTTCTCTGTTATGATTTCGTAGCACGGCTACACGGACGAACGAGCGGCTTTCGGAAGATTGTGAGTCTGTGCTTCGACAACCAGACTGCGGATGTATAGGCAAATGTAGATCTTTGTGGTCCAATTCACGGAGATTGGAATCAAATTTATTTATTGTGTTAAGGGTTTTGTTAGATTTTTAGGAGAACGGGAAGCTCTTTAAATTGTAGTATACGGTGTAGTTCTTTAAGTTTTGGACAGTCGCGTGAATTAGTGCGTAAAATCCGCAGTCTGTTAATATCGAAAGATCCGATTGTTCTATAAATGTTTCATAGAACTCTAATCAGTTTCCAATAATTAGAGTTTTCAGACTCATATGTCTTCTGAACCGTCGCTTTCGTTCGGTTCAACGACACATCTACTATCTCTAAGCGTGTTTTGTATGTATATATAAAATTTTATGTTGAATCTGTATGTCGGGATCAATGTACAAAAACGGTTATGAATAAAATAAAACACTTTTATTTAAAATCTGATGGTCCTTTCCTACCGCTTCTACTATCACTGTCGCTACTCACTGCGTTACTCCTTTGGTCTCGGTCATACTTCTCCATTTATATTCATATGCTAGCCTATGTACATATCATTGAAAATGAACAAGCAACAAACGAACTTACAAATAAATAAACAGCACACATACACTAAACAAACATAAAACGATCATTAAACAAACACCAAAAAACAAACAAATATTAAACAATCATCAAACAAACACCAAAACACCAAAAAACAAACAACAAGCAAACGATCAAATAAACAAATGAGACAATTAAGCCCGTTATTTCGAGTAATTGAGAAATTCATAACGAAACAGTGACTTGGGGGAGAAATTGGCACACAAGCTGCGCAAGCTCGAAGAGGAGAAGATGCAGTTAGAGCGAGAACGGGCCCAGGAAGCGGTCCTCCGCCGACAGGAAGAGACCATGCGCAAGAACGAGGACAACATACGCAAACAGGAGGAAGCGTTGCGCAAACAGCAAGAGGAAACGGCGAGGCAGCAGGAAGCAGCGCGCGCCGAGAGCGAGGCGAAGCGAGCCGAAGAGAAGAGGCAGGAAGAGGAGTTGAGGGCGCAGGCGGAACAGTTGAGGATCCAAAATGAGATCGAAGAGGAGAGAAGGGCCGCGGATGCTCGACGCAAAGAAGAGAAACGCATCAGGGCTATGGAGAGTCAGATCCGCGAGCAAGAGGTATGTTCGATCTTGCTTTTTGGTTGCTTGTGGCTGTGATTGGTTTAGATGTGCGGTATTCTCTCTTAATACGTCAAATTAATTGACGTTTATGATTTAGCTCAGTGATAAATCTAAATGAATCAATGTAGATAAGAATATAAATGTACATAAGAGTCTAGTAAAAATAGTTAGCACTTGTTCCTAAATAAGCTAGCAGACTTTTTTGTTTCCTCCTGAGCTAACTAAGCGAATCTGCAATTAGTAAGAGTTTTATTGCAGATTTGTTACTACACACCAATAGCACAACGTATTCCGGTATAAAGAGATCACGCGACTTCTTATACCTACGTAATTCTAGATTCATTTAATCAGACTATGGTTAAACTAGGAATATATAAAAAATTCGAATTTTTTCTAATTCAGAATCAAAATTGTAGTTTATAATACATAATGAGAGAATACTGTACGTGAACGAAAAGATTATAGTACACTAAGTGTACAGTGTTGCACAAAGTTTGTTTAGTCCACTTATTCACCTGCTCACATTATACGTTGTGTAAATCAGCTTAAGAATTGAATGGTTCGAGAGAAAACTGTTTTCCAAGTAAACATTAGAAAATTGTCTAAGGAAAAAATGCATGGTGTTGAAAAATCCACCTTTGTGTAATGTGTGTTTCTTTGTTTGTATATTTTTTTTCTATAAATCTGTATTCTTTGTTGTAATGTATTGTAATATTTATTTAAGCAATAGTAATGATAGTAAGAAGGTATTTTTACATCTGTGTATTCATTATACTGCGTATAATAGAGAAGGTAGCAAAAGTAAATTAAGACAATCATGTAGTGAAGATCCGATCAGGAAGCCAAGTAAAATTAAAATATCTCTTGCAGGCCATAATTTTGAAATTATGTTTAGACAATTCTAACTCTAATCATAGGAAGTCCAAACGTTTGTGTAAAATGTTCCACGAGAGACTTTATCTCCACAAATGGATACAATTTCGGACATCCTTTTTCCATGACCGCAATCATAATTATAACTGTTCCAATTGCCTGTATTTAACCCTATTTTTTCAATCATAATTTTATACGTAGCTTCATCTTTGAAAAGAAACTTCCATACTAAAATAAATTATATTCCATAGCTTCCTTTCCTTTTCTGTTAATCAGTAGCCATTTAATCAGTATTAATTAATTGAATGCTTAGAATCATTTACTTAAATTGATGATTTAATTTGTAGACATTTAACTAACGATATAATGCAAAACAAGAAAATAGAATACCTATTAATTCATGCGACCTAAACATATGATTACGAGTTAGAAGTACACCAACGTTTGCAATTGAATTAGGAGTTTTTATCTCAGAGAAGCTTGCATGTAATTTTAGTCACGCTAACAGGCATTCTGATCTGCATGCTGTAAATGAGATTTGTTGCACAGTAAACCGTTAACGGGCGAATCGTTGATAATTATTCGCAGAACACGACATTGGTTGGTGCTGGGTTGAACGATGAAGAAGACGAGTTTGCTTCTGGGGTAAGGGAACATCATTTTAAACATCGTTTTTGTTACATTGTTCAACGCTTGCTTCTAACAAAAGCAGCTATCAATTTGAAAATCGAAACCTTGAAATTTGAATCAAGTTTTTCTTTGCGACTTATTGAAGATACACCATGAAGTGTACATAATTATTATTATCATTATTATTATATATTATAAAATAATTGAAAAATTATACTTTCTCATTGGGCAGAAAGAATGCAAAATAATGAATGTACTACTATTTGAGCAGGAAGTGCTCAGAGTGGAAAGAGAGTTGCTTCAATTGGAGCAGGAAGAATTGAAACGCCAACGCAATAATCTGGCGTACCGTGAACAGAAGCAACTGAAACTGGCCGAGCAATTGCAGGAACAATGGAAATCGTTGCAGGACGTTGCGCACAGTTCCGCAAATAATATCCAGCAATACAAGAATCAGCCACCGGTGAATTATAGGTCATCGATGCCGAATCTTCAGCTACAAGATGTGCAAAGAAGAAGACCGCCGCCACCACCGATACCACCAGCGAAACCATTGCGTTTGGTGGAACACAGACAAAGAGATGTCACCATTAGGTAATCACGTTGCTCAATAATCATCCAATATTCTTGCTAATTATAATTCTATCGATAGACAATTTTGTGTTCTCTTTTAACGTAATTAAAAATTTGTAATCTTATATAAATTAATAATTACATAAAAATATATGCAGAATTTGAAATTAAAACATATTAGTCATACACATACAAATATTATTTTATTTTATAATTGAAATGGCTATAAATAATGAACATAGTATAATTAATTAATTTCCTACCTTTAATTTATGATACAAAACTATCGACTAGATAATGATATTACCTATTCCTAGTTAATCCCTTTGCCTATGATTTATTTCTCAACTATAATCTATATACTACTTTATCATTAATAATTTATCAGAAAAAGAAAGAATTTTTATGCTTGTTCTGTGTTTACTCCGAAGGTTAACGGTTGATGATAGAAAAGTAATATTTCATTTATATTTAAAGAAAATAAATAACACTTAGATTGCTCAAATTCAGCTTAAAATTTTCATCGCGAGTCTGACACGATATTGTAGGTCAAGGGATTAATTTAAATGCCAAGATAAGAAATCCATGTAACCATTGTTACTTCATTCTCACCAATATAATAACCCCATGAAATCGTTGCATTTTAAAAACGAATGTTTCGCATCTCGTCCGTGCGGCAGCTTCAATGCTCTTCTACCAATGTTAACAGGACACGGTTATGTCAACGCTTAAACAATCGATCCCCAACAGGAAATGCAAATTAGAATCTGAACATACGTGCCATCATTGATCGTGACGCTTAATTTCCTGCTGTAACTTTCCGCTTTGCTGCGCTTGGTGTAACATTTTCTATCTGGGCGACGCGTTGTTTCGGTACTGTGGTCTTCAGTTACCATTTCATCATTCTTACCGTGTATTTCTTACTGTAACACTCTAATTTTCAAGTGATTAAACATGCGCATTGTAGATCATTTCACTGTAATTTAATTATCGTTCTATCGAAGGAATTTTAATGGCGACAGCAAGAGCATTTGGTTAATAACAATGATTAATGGACTGATGATTTGCGGGCATGAACAGGAACAGCAGGATACCATCCGCGGATTCGATTCCGCAACAAGTGGACGCGCCCCTGCGACACAGTGCATCGGTCACAACCCTTTCGAGCCACGCTGGTCAACAGATGAGTAGGCAAACGTTGCAAGCACTTAGCGCGGTTCCTCGGCCACGAATCGTTCAAAGTGACCAGTGGGTCCAACGAAGGAAGAGCGACGTGCCGCGAGGTGCCCACGATTTGAATTACCAACATTGGCTCATCCAGGTGAGTCTTGCATGAAAATTGCGAATTTTTATGCAAATCCACGTCTTTGATCAATTTTTAACAGTAAAAGTTGTAGACGGCTAAATTTATGTTGGCTACAAAATTTATTAACACGTTGAACGCTATGAGAGTCACCGGTGATCCCCGACCAAATTGAATTACTATAATTCAGTCGGTTAAACGATGATTACTTGCAAACGTTCTTACATTATAAATAATGCCGTCTAATGCGCTGACATTCGGCAAGATAAATGTGCAATAATAATAAAACGATTCAATGAAATAATTTGATATTATATTCTTTTCATTTTATGTATCTTGCTACGTGAAATCTTGCGGCATTCAACGTGTTAATTAAAGGAGAATGGCGTGAAAATATCGTTAAATATTCATGACTTTAATTATTTATCGTGGTTTGTATACTGAAATATAAATATTCTAATATTTTATAAAATTGTGTTATGAATTTTTTGACAAGATAATCGTTACACGGTTAAATGTAAAACTGTAAATCTAATAGAATTTCAAGTTCCACATTAATGTGAAAGAAAGACTAATACAGTACACATATTGCAAAGGAGAATTTGAAATAAATGGTAGTTTTATTCATGTATGTTAATAGAGTATATGTATGAGCGAGCAGAGACTCAGATGTTACAACCCAATAATGGAGATAATAAAGTATATTGCAGATTCTGTAATGTCGTGTTGCAGGAAGCGGAACAGAGAAGGATTAGCGAGAAAAATCAGCGATCACCAGCGCGGAAATCTCAGATGCACGTAACAGGAACGTCCGTTCCGTATGCTATGGCACCGACGAGAACGGACAGTAAACCATTACCGGACTCCATTATACAAACTCTTACTCAGAGAGTACAGAACAGAGCGCAAGAAAAGCCTCTCCCACCAAGAAGAAGGTGAATAACGGAAAATTTCATTTGCAATATAATATAAATTTCTAATTTTTGTTTTAGAAATTGTTATAAATTCTTAATTTCTTAACATATACTGTAACTTCCATGTATTTAACGTATAATTTAAATCGTTGAATAGATTCAAATATTGTTATTGTATAGTACAATAAAATTCTATTTGAAATTAGACATAATCATTCATAATATTATTCTTATAGAATTATATCTGCTTTTGTATCTTATGAAATTTGAGTCTCATTTAATATATTTAATGATTTCTTTTGATTTGCTTTCAGACTAGAACACAGCACCAGTCACGAGCACCTCACTGCGTTGCAACATCAATCTCCACAGCATGTTCTGCAACAACAGAAACCTCCACAAGCACCGCCTATGAATCCCGAGAATCAAGAGAAAATGTTGAGCGTTAGTGGGAAGAAAAAGTGTTCGCATTGTGGGGATGAATTGGGTACGGTACAAAGTTATTAAAGAATCATGTTCATACCATTTAAATTTGGTGAAAAGTTTTCTTGAAGAGGTGCTTAGTTACCGATGGATTTATTAATGTTTTACTATGTTTGCATTGTGCTTTTATGTTGTCAGGTCGGGGCGCAGCTATGATCATCGAAAGTTTACGGCTGTTCTACCATATGGAGTGTTTCAAGTGTTGTGTATGTCATGTGCGGCTTGGTGACGGATTAATGGGAACAGACGTGCGCGTTCGAAATCACAAGCTCCACTGCCATAACTGCTACTCCAGTGACGACGGTACCTACATTTAGCTTACTATTAATATCTAAAATCGAAGTCAAATAAAGACTGAAAGTTTTCAACGAAAATGCTCGAAAATAAAATCATTTAACGAAACACGTAGGAAGTTCATTAAAAGTCAAAATAATCTCAAGTTTGTTTTAACTGATACATTAACAATACGTTTCATACGTACTGTTTATAAATAAAAATATAAAAATTGTAATTAAACCTTGAACTCACAATAAATTGAAATAATCGAAATAACTCGTGAATCTTTTACAGTGTTTGTCATTCAGTTATCACTAAATCAATAATTACTAGCACGACAAATTATTAATAAATTATTTAATAAACTTCATTGTGATTTTTAATAAAATAAACTTTTAATCATTAAAATTCCTTTAATAATATTTTCTTTTTCTCTTTAATAGCATTAATGTAGACGTCATCTACCTGTTCCAGGTGTCAAGTTCAGTTGCGTGTGAGACCCGGAAGTAGGACTACGCTGACTAACTTGAATATAGCACTTTCAAGCTATATTTTATAAGTTATAGTTGACCGTTTAACTACCGGTATCCGCGTGACCACGACACCAACTATTCTTTCTGTAAATAAAACTCTGACGGTTGGAAGGAACAAGAGGAACGGCTCTCCGTTTCCGTCACTGTTCCTTCCATGCACTGTAATCGATCGCGGAGCATCGTAATTTCAATGTAACACACCGATTTGTTTTCATCGACTAACAGTAGAACGTACAGAGAACTTGTAAATAAACGTGTATTTATGTAATTAGCATAACAATAGGGAATCAATGGAGCGACGAATCACAAGACAGCCATATCGGTTGTCCATTGAAAACGATTTAGGGTAATGTCGGCAAGAGTTCACTGTATATTTTTGTATGATAGTTATCCCGTGGTATTTATAAGAGGTCCCTGATGCGTGACAGCTATAATTACAAAAACCATTTCTACCCATCTTCCTTTTTTTTCGTCCATCTTGCTACACTATTTGTTCTACTCAAAGCATCTCTTCGAACGCTTGGCAATTAGTAGATTCCTCTGAATCGAATCGAACGATCGTTCTCTTTCCCTACGAAGATTGTTCAGACGTCTAGTTGACTATTACGTAAAACGCAGTGACTAAATGTAGCTGTATACCAAGATATGATTTCTTCTTTTTGTCTTTTCGCTCGAAAAAATTGACGCGTCACGTACCGACGACATCGGAAGTGTCTCCCCCGCGATAGATGATACTCATCGTCGTTCGATACCGCGTCGAATTTACTTACCTATTGTGAAATATTGTATGATACGGTCTCGTGTTATTACAACATGTAATTTTATATTATCGAGAATAAATGTTTATTATAGCGACCATGGCGTACTTGCTTCGACTACCTTCCAAGAAAAATGTTTTTTATACAAACATGCAAAAATAAAATGAAACATAATTTCCTTATCCTTAAACAAGCATTATATTGAAGAAATTAGACTTTGGCAATCTTAGAAAGTGGAGGGGGGGTGGTTTCTCAAAAACATCAGTTATGAAATATTACGAATTTCTTTCTTTCATACATAAAAAAACTTATTTATTATTCTTTATATCTTCAAAAACTGTACCAAAATATGATTTTAAGTTTATTTTTCAAAATTGGTCTTCCTAGGGTTAGCCATAACAGAATCTAGAAATTATTACACGAAATTTAGCAAGCTAGTAGTCTTATACTTCTATTTATATTCTTCATTGTACATTAATTATTATTTAAAATGTCGATAACAGGAATATAATATTTAATTTCCGCCGAAAAAAGAAAAATGATTTTACTGTATAATATAAAAGTAGTATAATAATAATTTTGCTGTAAGTTTACTAAGTAGTTTGAAACCTTTATCACTAGTCTAATTCTACGTCACACAGCAAGGGGTTGAACTCTCGGCTACGATAATGTAAACAAATAGAGCGTAATGCCCGTAGCCACGGGAACCGGGTATCCGTTTCGCCGCACCCTACTTCCTCGGAAGCAATTAATTCTAGGTCGCGTTGCATAATCGTGAAAAAACCGGCGTCGAAGGGAGATGGAATCGGTAGACCGAGCACCGGGTCGCGGTTCGTCAAGCGGAATTGAATTACCGGCCACTTCTCTACTCGCTTTATCAGTTTCAGTAATTCGAGCGGCGTTCCTCTATTAATAGGTGAGCGTCCCACGGCCCTGTGGAAAACGCGCACACACGCGCGGGGGTGCAACGCGAAACTGCGCGAATCCCTGTGACCAGTTTCCGCGATCTTCATGGATCGCACGTCATGTTTCGAGTCGTATTACAGAGGCAGGCTCGATTACAAGAATTCGTTGAATACATAGTTATAACTCCTGCAAAAACTGATTCCTCGAATGATTCTAATTTACGATCTGACTCTCCCACAGTGTACAGGTCAATTTAATAAAAAACGTAAAGTTATTTTTGGATTGTGTTTCTTGTTATTGTAATTCAACCCTCGCCCTCCCCTTGAACTATTCAAAAAATCTTATGTTCAAAAATAAAGGTTTTATTTCTTTATTATCATCAATAGAAAATGTTAAAATTTACTTGTAGATATATTTTTTCATGAAATTGAATTTTTAGATTTGAGTCAATTTAATATTATAGGATGGATTAAGTGGGAAAAATAAAATAGGGATTGGACTTGATATTAATATTTTATATATATTAAAATAATCTATAATATTAAATTATAGGTGAATAGATTTGTTTCGTTGTATTAATTCGTTTTTTAGTGAATATTTAATAGGTAGAACAGGATAGATTGTTTTAGAGATAGGGTCAGTAGGGCAGAGTGAATACTCTTCTCTCTCTACTCACACCCTTCTCTGTCTACTCATCTACCCTTCTACCTCTATTGATCACCCTCGTTTCTCTTATCTCTTCAACTGTGTCGTCTTAAACACAATCTACTCTGCTTTACTTAGCAACGCGTGTACAAGGATGATATATTACAGTTCAAGGTATTTACACGTTTAATATTTATAATGATAATACATTTATAATTAATGAAATGGAACGAGAATAAATATTGCCAGAACTTATCCTTGAATAATACTAAAGCATAAAGATATTTTTCTCAAGAAGTCCTTAAACGTTAAAGCAACAATTATTTATGAAGTTAGTTACAGTAATATAGTAAATATAATAATGATTATTTAGCAATAAATCAAAAATAAACATAGGGTAATTTTCTAAGTCCCTCCTTCTCGTTATCACAGGCTTATTCAGCTTGATTTTAGTAACTACAATTAATTATGTATAAAAAACGATTACACATTAAGATTAATAAAAATGTACACTGGTGTATACGAATAATATAGCAGGCGTAGCTTAATTAACGTTTATATTTTCTTTTTTAAAAAAACAGACAGCAACCAGTATTTTACAAGCTAAAAGAAAATGATCAGCTTCAACAGACGTGGTGTATTCGGATATATTTCCCATTTTGGTTCGCTTTCTTGATATCTGTGTCAACGAGAAAGGGTACACTTTGCATGTCAAATATAGGCAGTCGATAAGTTTTTAACATTATATTTATTAGCGAGAGGACTGTGAGTGAGAAAATTGGGTCGACTTATGTAGGTCGATATAGGGTAGTTGCCCTCTACATAGGTTTTATGATTTATTTCGTAATATAACGAGTAGTTTCAAGTATAAAAAAAGGTGAATTACTAAACGTACAAATTTAGAAATATTTTTTTGTATTTTTGATACCCAAAATCAATATTTCCTCCAAAAAACATAAAAGAAGAAATAAAGATTGACAATAGTAATTATGGAAAATATTTACAGCGGATTATGAAAGATCATCAATTTAAGGCTGTTGACTAACAATACTGGTGTCCAAAGGATTCTCGTTTAGAAATTTAATATTATTCGTAATAAATTTGAAATTCTAAGGAGCAGATCTGCGAAGTTTGATTCATTAACGAACTTCATATATTTTCATTATTCTATTGAACAAAAGCTAGCACAAGTTAAACAGTATGTTCGGATCACATCCACTATAAACTGATTATACTTCAGACAATTCAAACGTATTTGCTTAATCCACTCATTTACATTCAGTTATATTTCTCTCTCTTTCTCTCTCTCTCTCTCTCTCTCTCTCTCTCTCTCTCTTTGTCCTTCCAGTGAAGAAAGATTTCCCTCCTTATTCACTCGGCACCGTTACATGTGTACGCCTATCCTCACTCCGTTGAACACAATACAAACCCTGAACTAGAGCGTGGCATTTCGCTCAGATTCTTTTCAACCATAAAATCATCAATCCATTAAATCGAGATATCCATTAACATCTATATGTCTTAATAAATCTGTATGAAAATTAATTTCGTAGACTTATAAAATAAAGACACATATTTACTATGAAAATTTTAGAATCCTTTAATACGTCAAAATTATGTCATTCGATAAATATTCTCTTAAATAGAAGATAACACTTTTGAAAACAATAAATGAAACCTTTTATTCTTAATCTTTCTAAATAATGTAAAGACAGAATTTAAATTCAATCATTGAGCAATGTACCTACCTAATTTCACTGAACAGAATGATTCTAACCATTTAATAGATAGTGTATAAAGAACAACGGTTTATATAATAAAATCAAAATTGCTTGTTTATACGATTACTATGAAAATCGATTTTATTAGTTAGAATGATCTTTGATTGACGAAAGAACCGTAACGATTTCCAGAAATCTCGCGTGTCACGAAATGATACGACCTGTCGAATCATTTTATCGACATCGTTAATTCGGGTAGTCTCTATTAATAGGCGCGCACCTGCGTCGCTATGCTTCACGTTGTAGCGTGATCGAGCGGCGAGAAACGAACTTATTTTTTCGATAGAACGCCGGAACGCCTGCACCCTCGAGAAGCGAGTTGCTCACGAACTCGTTTAACCTTTAATTAGCGAACCCCTTAAACGGCCTGTTAACGCCGCTTATAAGTGAAAGCAATGTACACATTAGGAATCAGCTTTAATATCATAATCATATAAACAATATATTGAATCGTTATTTTACGAAAATAATGCCTTATATGTATTCCTTCCACATTGTATTAGACAATTACATTTAACGAGTATAGAATAAAAACGAGTAAAATTTATGAATTTTTTATAAATTAATATTATTCAGTTTTTATTAATTCTCTGTATTATAGAGAGAATTTCATGTTGCGTTTGATGAAGAATGTTGAATCCCTTTTCTACAACCTCGTTCATTTCGTTTTGGTTTCAGTGTTCAAGTAAATCATTGCGTTCTGACAGTATATTTTCTAAACATTTCCCGGGCAATTCCACTTTGCAAATTCTTTGGTAAGATTCAGAACACATTCCTAACTCTTCTGGTATATGAATAACACAGTTTTAATAAATTTGAAATTACTATTTGTTTGAGTGCAGAGTGAAATATTCAAATTGTAACAGAAATATATCATAATTTCTTGTTCTAATTCTTACATGGAAATCTTAAGAATTTTTATTAAACAGTATTTAAAACTCGAGCAGAAAGTTATTCTAAAAATATTGCCAAGGTTGAATTTAATAAAAATTAGCAGTCTATTAAATATTAAACTGATTATAATTTTAAATTAGTACATGACAGTATGTACGATCTTTCGTAATATATCTTAATAAAACAGAAAAATGAAAAATTACAACAGAAAGAAACTTAATACTTGTAACCACTGCTGATGATACGAGCTGAACTCTGATCATCTATAATCCAGTTAGAAGTTTTACAGTGAAAAGCAGTGGTTGTTTGACATGTTATGTGTATATGTATACTAACCACAACAGTTGTTCCTTGTCAAGGAACCACGACATATCTCATAGCGGTTAACGAGGCTCTGGATACCAGAGTTGCTTACATTGAAAGGATATGCATCGACTAGGTGCAACATCCTTACACGTATACATACAACGAAATCGTAGATTCCGCTTTTGCATACTAATTATTTATTAATATTCAACTATCTGTTTCGCAAATCGTAATTTTACGTATGAAATTATGTAGAAACTTTCAAGTGTATTAATCAATACTGCTGCAACTCCTACTTCGTTCATTAAATTGTTATTGCGATGCTTCTAAGCTTCTGGGAATCAGTTAATTATTCATTGTAATCCAAATACCGCACCATGAAAAATATTACCTTACAAAAATGTTTATAATTTTAAATTACCTTTATTCTGTTTTTTTATGCACATATTCTTTATTAAGTTAACAAGCTAACATTGTTTTAATATTAGTTTCTTTTTAAATTATAGTTCAATATTTAATTTCCTTTCGGATTTCAATAAATAAACATAAATATTATATATTTCTCTATTATCCTAAGAAATTACATTATATCTTATCCACGAAATCACCGTAAGAACAGTTAATGCGAAATGAAATCCAAGAACAATACTCTCAAAGCATAGTCCTTCATTGAAAATGGTCTTATTATTCGAGTACAATTCACACGCTCAAGTCAATACACCGTTCAACTAACCTTCTTCTCAATGTACTCAGAAATTAACCTACGCACACCGACACATTGCTAATTTCCAACATTACCGCAAAAATCACAATCCAACAAGCATATATCAACGACATTAAAAAAACATAATACTCTAAAAACACAAAACCCCATCGAAAATAATCACGATTCAAGAAGAAAACGAAAATCGCGCGAACTCGAAGTGATCAACAACGGTTAAAAAAGAAATGGGTCAACAATAGAAAGTCCGTATGTACTTTACAAATATCCTCAAAATCCTAACAAACGGTTCCTCGCTCGCAGATGAGCACGCGACGAAAGTCGAGGAATAATTTATTTAATTACAATCTGCCCGGAAAGTGACGTTCCGACTGCAGTTCATTAAGACCGGGTGAAAAGGGAAAAAATCACCCATTCTGTCAAGTGCGATGTAGACGCGCCGAGAAGCGAACAGAGAGAGGAACTAACGAACCGCGAAACGTCAACATTCTCGCTTTAGCGTCGCTGATAGGTGAGCCGCTGAAATTCACACGTGCCTGCCGCGCGCCGCGGGACAAAAGATCTTTCTTTCGCGTTCTTCGGGTTTCGCCCGCGTGTCCCATTTTTAATTTAGTCTACCGCGGATTGCTGACCACTGCTGACTACGCCGTCTACCAATAGACCGGCGTCATATCCAGTATTATCCAACGAAGCTCCCGGCAGAGAGCTGGCTCAGTCGTGTGATAAACGTGGAGCACCTAGGTAGGTGGGTAGAGGTGCGTCTGCACATCCATCGTCGGCAGTGAATCGTACCGGCGAACAATGCGCTCGTGGACCCCGTGAAACGGAACACGACCTGTTCAATAGTCGTGCTAGGAAGTGTTGCGAAACCCAGCGTGTCGTTCGGTTGCCGTATTTTTGTCGGGATCGCGCTCGCCGTGACAATGTCACTCTGAAAAGCGTCTCCGAACCTCGACGAGAACTTGCTACCGAATCGTTCCGCGGTGAACCACGCTTCAACGAATTTGTATTTACTTTGTGTTCAGTGAGTGTCATTGGATCATCGAGAACTGTCCGTTTCCTACGCGAAGTCTTTAACCCTGCTGCGTTCTTCGGGTCTTTCTGAGTCAACCACATTTTCATTTTTTTTTATATTGTTTCATTTCTTTAACAGGTTAAATTCCATGGGGATCACCGGTGATCCACAGTCAAATCGAATTACTATAGATCACTCAATTAAACGGTGACTATTTGAAGACATTCCTATATTATAAATAATATTACCTAGTGAAGTGATATTGAACAAGATAAACGTGCAATAACAATAACGCAAGCCGATATTCAATAATTCAATATTATATCTTCTTCCATTTCGTGAATTTTATATCGTAGAGCATTCAACGTATTAACTAGTTAACTGCGTTCGACGAGTATACACGCCATTTTAATATTCATAGTAATACAAATTCTTTCAATGGTGAATTATTTATTTTTCCACATAAACACGTAATTCTTATTCGTTTCGCTTTAGTGTTTTATTAAAATATATTATAGACACATTTTTCCGTTTGATTAGTGTACAATTCATCAGTTCAATTTTATTATGAGCACAGTGAGAGTTTTTAAATTAAATTCCACAGATGGGTTAATGGTTTTTGATTTTGTTGAGGATACTTTACATTTGGAAATGGTGCATATCGTTACTGGATTATGCGTTTCTATTTTTTTAGTAATATTTCAAATGCGTTGATAAATTGAGGATCATAACGGGATGATATACTTTTCTTCTAAGAAAATGTTAGATTTGTCGCAATCTTTTAGAAATGTTTTATGTACGTTTTTTACGAAAAGTTGGATGTCTGTTTTTTTCAATGTTTTCGGCAAATAAAACTGAAAGAATGTGTGAAGTGTACACTGATTTGATATGAAAATTTTGTTGTAGAAAAGCACATTCTAAGTACGAAAAGCGTGGAAGATGATCTTGCTATACGAAGATTTCACGCAAGGATATATCAATGTATTTTTTAAGTATAGCTATAGAAATGAATTTTTAAGTTTTCAATTGTGACATCCATATATGACTGATAATACAATTAAAATGTCAAGATACACTCTCAATGACGTTAAATGTTACTTCTTATGTGTTTTTTATTTAGAATATTGAGGTAAAACAAGTTTTGCAATCAAATGTTTGAGAACATTCAATTGAGCATGGTCTGATGTTTTAATCAATGCTGAAGTAAATACGCAAAGTCCATGGAAAACTACTCTCTTGAGGAGGTGTGGTGTTAATTAATTCCTTGACAACGTGTTCTGATAATTTTTCTTTGAGATAAGCAACCCATTTGTACATTTTTTATTAAAAAATAATTACAGAAATTAAATGATGAACTTTGAAGTACTTGCATTTAATTAAACAATAGCAAAAGCAGACTTTCTACCGTAAAATGGAAAGTAAATTGAAAATCTAATTAAAGAATTTGTAAATGACATTTAAGTGGATTCAGATATATTTACCATTCGAATTACGAAATGTTCTAATTGTCAAATTGTTAAATTTCAATCAAAAGAAATACTCGTAAATATCGTTATTTATTTGTACGACCGACAGCGAATAAGACTGGCGCCTGGATATCCTAAAAATAAATTCAGAACTTCTAATATAATCTTCCTTTGATGTATATAAATAACGCATAGTGCATGTAAATAGCATCTGTATTTTTTATAAGACATTAATCGATAATTAAATTCCAAACCAACGTATTAATACTGTACATTGATACTTGTGGTTGTGTCATTGTTTTCTCGATCATATAATTGAAAATTAACAGACCGAAACCACCGTTAGTCCCTTGTGCTTCTCCTGTTTATAACCCGACAAAAGGAAACACTTTTACGACACTCTGACGAGAAAAAGTTTAATGTGAATTTAAAAGTTTAATGTCCTTTAATACCTATTTCTATTCAGTATTGAAAAAGCTATATTAAACAATTATAATAGAAATAAAATATAGTCGTAATAAATTAATATATTAAAATATACGTTTTTACTTAATAATTTAATTGAATGCATGTAATTATATAATTATATGTCATCTGCAATAATATTATAAAATAGATTCAATTTTATTTAATGATTTGAATTAAATAAATTGTAAACAGCATTTTATACTAATAACGTGCTAACAATTATTGTAACTAATATAATCCAGACTACTTTGTAACATGAAAATTACCGGTTAAATTCACTTTTTAAAATTCCTTTATAGAAACTCCAAGAATGCATCTATTGAGACTTTAATTGATTTACAATTCAGTTTTCGTATTACTAAATCACTTTAATAATTTCTCAAAGAAACATCTGTTACCTTTTTAATAATTACAAAAAGAAAACATCACAAATGCGTCATTTTGACTCGCCCGGTAGTTTTAGTGTTGAAATAGAATAACACATTTCGTATTCAATATCGTTATAGCTCAGAAAGATTGTGTAAACTCGTATCTTTTACACAACCCCTGCTTTAACAGAGCGAAACTATCTTAAATTTTTAGCAACACCATTTTCTGTTGTTTTGTTCGCCTATTCTCCGATTTCTACTTGCGTTCATAAACTTTTAGTTTCACAGAAATATATTATGATAGAATTAAACTGAAAACATTGATTTTATTCTATTTGAAGAAAAGGAGACGTGGTATTTAATATAAACGTTTGGACTAACATTTTGAAATTCTTCAACTGTAGGTGTCAGAATAAAGAAACTATTAGAAGAGAATGAGTCTTCGCTGGATCCACGAGAACTTAGAAGCTCCAACATGCGACGAAGAATGCAGCGACATTGATGACAGTTGTAGTGATGATAGCTACGATTCTGATCTATCGATCGGCGAGGAGAAAGGGACGAGAAACGAAAAAGAGATCAATGGAGATCGCAAAGGGAAAAGAGAAACGAGGCGGCATCCGACTACCACAGTGAAGTTCGATGAGAATGGGTATTTGCCTGTAATTAGAAACTATCGACAAGATGCAATCTTTGTAATCCTGTTTAAGCATTGATTAAGTTTAGAATCCGGATCGAGAACTTCCAACTAGTAGTTTAACCGATCCGTCGCAGATTTTCCAATTAAAATTCTATCAGTAATTAAAGCGAGTTTGACCTTATTCGTCAAAATCCCTATGGAACGAAACAGTTTGTCCCCGCATAAATCAAATGAATAGTTAAAATGATTCAAGTGTAGAAGTTCAATTAATTCAGAGTTTATATAAATCAGATTTGATTACTAATTCAAAATCAAATATTCTTCTTGTAATAAATGTCGCTTGAAAAATAGGCTAAGAACATACAATATGACACTTAGCTTCTTTTAACGTTTTAACAGACAATAATGCACATAAATACGGAAAAATAATTAAAAAATGAATGATTTAAAAAATTATTTAAACAGTATATTATTCTCTAAATATATCTAGTAATTATAGGTGTCTGAATTAAGTATTCTATGAAATCTTCCGTTTAAACTTACCATGATTATTGTGTGTGAAAAGAGAAATAACATTCAGACGATTTTGCAAAAGAATAACCACTCTGTATAATGTAAAATTTGAATGATTACAGCTACAGGAAATTCATTTCATTATCTATATTAACAATCTCAGTGATATATGAATTACGGACGTTGATGAAAAGGTAATGCATATTTTACAGTAAGTTTCCCGCGAGCGTATTGTGCTGATAAATCCGCGGACGTAATTTCCCTGTAACGCGTACTACTACGAGCGTTCATTAATCACATGAATCGATTAACTCTTCATCCCGTACTCTACAAACTTAATAGTTTTAAATTTGCCGTCACTTCCGCAATTCTTTAGAACTGAAATGTTTACAACATGTCTTAAGATAAAATTAATTAATTTTTCTAACAGTAAAGGAAAAAACATTCGTGAAACATCTAGAATGAATAAATATAAACTGACGTTATTTATTTCTAATCATTTTATTTATTCGAAGAGGAGTGTTACAAAAACCGTACTATAAATGAATTTAATTCCGTACTCAGATTTAATAGGAAATTTAAAAACATCATGAATATTAAAAGTATCATACAATAATTTTGACTTTAAGTAAACATTAAATGAATTATTAAATATAGCCAATAATAACAGTATTATAGAATATTCTCAGTGTATCTAGTAGTCATGTTTATAATATATAAAACATTTAAAATCATTTAATTCTATCTTTTCGGTAAGTTTCGAGAATAGAAATCACAACTGAACTCTAGATCATCTTTTCAATAACATACTTTCTAACGTTTCTACTCTCGAGATTAAAATTCACGAAAGTCTCCTATCAAGTAAATAGGTACACACGTGAATAATATTCCCGAGAGTTACTCACTTGTGAATAATACTATTATATACTTTGTCCAACGAGACGAGGCAGTAGACATAAACAAAACAGTCAGGAGCTAAGCACAACAATTTGCTGACATATATAGTTGTCTCGGTTGCATCTAACAAGAGAACCTTTTCAACCAGCACACGCTACTTTTGATGGAACTTATGTGGGACATAGTTCTTAAGAAAATATTTGACACGTACTTTTTCTTATCGGCCAACATCCACTTTGAAGGGGTGAAATACTTATTACAATATCTCTGAAACTGCCGAATGTATAAAAAAAACTAAATTATTCATTTTGAGACGAAGAATTAACAAACTAATTTTTTTCTACCATCCTCTAATTTTAGAGATATTGCAAAAATATACTTTCAAGCCTAAATTTTTTAGGAGTGTTTTCACCCCTTCAAAGCAGATGTTGGCTGATAAGAAAAAATACGTGTCAAATATTTTCTTAAGAACTATATTTCACATAATTTCATCAAAATCGGCGAGTGCTGGTAGAAAAGGTTCCATTGTAAATTACTTATAAAGAGTTTTTCCACATAAATCCAATTTTCACATTTTTCTTTGCGATTGGTGCCTCGTCTCATTGGACAGACTACGGATAAAATGGTAAAGAATCAGCGCAATAGTCTGCCCCTCGGTCACGACATTGATGACGAACGCGTAGTTACCCTTCGATACTTGGTACGATTTGCACAGATTGGTCACTTGACTCGATTAACTTTCAACTCTATATTGTTGCAGGGTCACTAGGTGTAGTAGGTACCGTTCGCGTTATCTCATTACCGACATTCGAGAACCGTGGTAACCGACAGAACTGCAATTCCGCGGGAATTGCATTAAAGCGCACACGCACGCTACGCCACGCAAAATTAGGATCGACGTTTATGACCGTGCTGGAGTTATAACAAATAGATCGTGCCACGTGTAATTGACGGAGGCGTCTTTACGCAATGAGAAGACCTAGTTCTACAAACGTTGCATTTTAAACTACTGTTGAACTGTTTTTTAGATTGACCTTCTAATCATTCCTTAGGATTTGAATTGCATTGACATAAAAATATTAGTTGATTAATAATGGAACGTAATTAGTTTATACACGAAAAAGTATATAGTAATTATTAGAATACTTTGAATTAAACATATTTAATTATGTCGCTTGAAAATGTTAATATTTTTATAATATATATGTTATCGAAATAATGCAAAAGGAATTTTTCTTTTATCATTTGTAATTCCATTGATTTATAACAAATTTATATTTACTTATATAAATAACAATAGTAAAATACACATAAATTTATTTATTAAATATATGTTTCCATTAAAAGGATTATTAATTTTTTGAATTGGATTACACTGATTAATGTCAATATATTACTCATTTTTATTAGAGATGAACAGGTTCTCGCACACGATTGCGTAGGCACTCGAGAAATATTAATATATACGTGCCTTGTTATCGGTATCATTAGCTTGATTATTATCAGTTGACGTTCCGCTTCTTGGCTGAATTCTATCGACATTACCTTTCTTCCCCTCGAGCGTCTGTTTAAAATTAACGGGGTTGGAAAACGTCTACGGTGCAACGAGCTACGCTTCATTCACGAAGCTTGCTGACCTGAAAAGCCGATCGGCCCATTTTTCCAAACGCAATGAAATGTTATAAATAGCACACCATCTCCAATGTGTCTCTTCACATTAAGTTTACCCATTATACTGTACCTACCGCATTTGTTTCATTGGTCGTGAACAATGCATCAACATTTAGAATAAAAAGAAAAATACGAAACTCTATATCTAAAAATGTCAATTAAAAAATTTGAAAACTTCCATTAAAATTCAGTTGTTGAAGATAAAAATCACGTAAAAACAAAAATGCTGTTTTAAATAACGAGGATGTACAGTTAAAATAATCACACGTTAATCCGTTAATAAATAGAATAGATTAATGTTATTACTGGGTATAATTGATGTATTATCATTATTATCATAAACAGATAATTTGTTAACAGAATGTATTCGTTCTCAATGGTACAGTTGGAAGTTATATATATTTATTGAAAAATATTTATATTTATTGGATGTGAATTGAAATCTTCAAAATCTCTAATTTCATTCGATACTATAAAGAAAAAGTTTAAATTTTACATTGATTGCCATTGGAGCAGCGAAGTTATACGGAAAGAGTTAACACTCTAAGAGCTGACCTCTTATGAGAACAAACAAATTCGATTCGGCAAATGGTTATTTGTGGCACACTGTATTCGATTTCAAAACTTGTAAATCTCGTTCTTTCAGAACTCCGCATTTCGTCACGTCTGGATCGGTTAAAGCCGCGCCTTGCATCATATGGGACCCGAGAAAACCAGCGGAAAATCCAGTCTACAATTGCCTGGTAATCAAATTATTCTGCCGGACTGGTTATCATCTTTCTATTTCAAATTCAGGACGCGTCCGAGGTTTGAGTGGTACTAATGAACCACATGGTAATTATAAAGTTGTTATAAAGAATTTACTATAACATAAAATGCTGTGCTATGCTTCAATTAACAATCAACTTTTAGCCTTGTTTCACATTATACCGGTATCGTTTGGTATAATTCGAATGCAAAGCATCGAGACTGGTCTCTACTTAGCTTTCAACAAGAAGGGTCGTCTGTATGGAGAGGTAATAACATAAACTTTAATTAGAAAAAACACTTCTTTGATGTGAAACAAAAATATTCGACAAATCTGAAGCGAAAAAAAATTAAAAACATAGATCAATTTTTGTGTCAAAATAATTTAAAATACTTAAATATAAAAAATTGGTAGATTCTGTGACGAAGAAAATTTTATTCACTACCTACTTTGTTTATGAAACATTAAAATGTAGATATTATATAACTATATTTATAAAGAAATAGGTAAAATTGAATATGAATGAAACTAATCTTAATGGTGTTAAATATTTAGTTAAATATTTATTCGTCGATATGTTTTCACAGCCAGACGTAAACAAGGACAACACAGAGTGGGAACAATGGAATGTCGGTTCATATGACGCATTTCGTTCACGAAAATATGCGAATTACGGATGGTGGATAGGAATAAAGAAAAATGGAAGAGCAAAACCGGGACCAAAAACACGTTGGGGCCAAAAGGCGATACAATTTCTAGCTATACGTCAAGATTAAATTCCACTGATCATATCTTATACCTCATACTGTAAATCGATCATTTCATTAAGTAACAAAAATATTGCAGATTAATGGAAAATTAAATCTTTACCGTTGAGCAGCTAGTTCTGTTGTGGACCATTTTGTATACAATACTTGGGAGAGAATTTTGTAAGCGAAATCATATATGTCCTCTGTTAGTAACAACACAATTAAAATTCGCATTTGGAGATTAGTAATTTAAATACGAGTTTTTATGGTACCTGTGAGATAAATAAACAACTTCGTTACCTTCCAATAGAATATAATGTTTATTATAACACTGTTACTCAACAACGGAATAGTTTGGGATTGTGCATTCTGCTTGTGCCCTTCAACTGAACCTTCATCGCAATTTGCAGTTTCAAATTGCAGTACATCCTTCTTTTTCTTTCTTTTTTTAATAATATCAGTCGTCGATCGATTATGCTACAAGCAAAGTGTGTCGATCTAATCTGATCACAATCTGAATTTTTCACTTCGCTTGCAGCATTCGTACGAACACTAATCTGTATTTTATTACATTATAATTATATGTAATATAATATATTTATATGCAATTGTATATATATATATTTATATTTATATATAACTATTTCTTATCTCTTTTGTACACCTACATACATTGCATACAGGTATATCGAAACTCTTAAGCGAAAGCTTCAATTAAAAAACGCCGGTGTTCGATTAAATACAGTAAATCTACAAACATTTATTACTCTCGCATTTTAATTTGTAAATATCAAATATGTTGCCAGCAATCAATTTCAACAACCGCAAATTAAAATATTGTAAATAAAATTTATTTCTAAAAAAAATAATAAAATAAAATTCGTTTGTAAGTTTTATTGTTAATTTTTGAGATTAATAATTTCGTTGCTAAAATTAAATCATTTTCCTGGAAATAATGCCATAATGAAGTAGAAAACTTAGAAAGTCCATAAAAAGAGGATGTAAATTCAGTAATCACCAAAGTATATCAGTAATCATTAATTGCTATGCAAAACAGTCATCTTTCCAATAAATTTCTCTTCCAGACTAACTGTAGTAATTTCTAAATTGTTTGAAATTATCTTAGATCCAAGAATTCAAGAATATAAAAAGCATCAGTTTATGATTCAAATAAGCTTACTACCTCAGTACAACCTTACTTTAAAAAATTGGGGAAGAAATATAGTGACTTTCTGTAAGGTGTCTCAAATAAGGTGATTGAAATTAATTCAAAATACAAATAACAAAGTCCACAACCTACAATTTCACAAAGAATGGACTATTCATAGACCATGAAAAATAATTTGAAGTGTAAATTGGGTCTACAGGACTCTAACCTTCATACCTTGTTCATAAAATAGTAATGTTTGTGATAATGCGTAAGTACGTGAAAAAACATAAACAGTGATCATATAAAAGTAGAACAAAGAAGTCACTGTATTTATTCCATCGGGAGTGTATCTTCTGCGCGGAAAACTGTTAACCCTTGGAAAGAGGATATTATTGGCGTCACATAGACCAATTTTTCCTTAAAGACATATGCGACTTTCTTTTTAAACCTATTTCTTATTTAACATGCTACACAAATAGACTAATTAATTAAACAAAACTTTTAAGACATAGTCCAAGGATTAAAATTAAACACTCAAAACAAATAATCTAAATACACAACTCAATTAATCGAGCATTTATAAACTTTGTTTTGAAAATATCAATTCTTTTTCTTCCTTTTATAGATCCTCATGAACTTTGTCCATAATAAACGAGATTCTTACCCTTCCACTATGAGTGAATAAATAAAACTGTAATATATAAATGGAAATTGGAATTCTTTGGCAATATAGTAATTACAAGTGCATTGCTTCTCAAGCAAAAAGCATATAAAGCGACAGAAGGAGAAAGTAAATATACAGTTTAACCCACAAATTTTTAAGTGAATATGATTCAAATAGGAATCATGAGAAGAAACAAGGAAATTTTCATTTATATATGTCATCTTCATAAAAAGTATGTACACACTAACAAGAAATAAATTGCCAGAATAAGCACAATTCATTAAATAATATATTGGATACTCTTATATCTACATTAAATTTCTTTTCTATACTTTTCCTTTTAAATTAGGGTGTTATAAAGGGAAAACATATACATACTTTTTATGAAGAGCTAAAGATCACATTATTTTAAAATCCCTGTTTTTCAGAATTTTTCTCTAATTTAAGACATAGATTCACTTTTTTTTGGTGTTAGGGCTGGTGGATTGAAAAACACTGGATGCAGACATTAAGTTTTCGATATATTGATTGAGTACTTGATTCTCACTTCTCAATTTTAGATTCTCTTCCTTTACACTGTCCACTCTCTGTGACAAGTCTAAACAGAGGGAGAAACAAGAAAAATTTATTTGTTTCTAAGAGATTACTTTTGTAAATTATGTTTAAATGTCCTGTTATATTTTATTACTTTAACATATTAGAAAGTTATAAAAAAAATTAAAACTTCATTACTAATAATCATGATTTTTAAGATAAAATCAATAAGAAGTTTCATATTATCAAATAATAAGTTACATGTGACTGTTGGTTTGAAATTATAGGAATTACATCAACTTTTTGAAACTCTTATTGTATTAAAATATTAATTTCTTACCGTCTAAAGTATTCTGAAGTTCAAGTACTTGGGCAATCAGTCTAGCTTTCTCTTCTTGTTCATCGGGACTGATATCAGGATCTAAGCCTAAAATAAAAATTTTAGTAGATATTAAACTAACAGATAGTTATAAAACTAAAACTAAATTTTTGCAACATACTATTGGGACTACAGCTGCCATTTGTGAATGTTGAGGGAATAGAATCCATGCTGCGTCCCCTGCCCAATGCATCAGATAAATGGCAGCTGTTATCCAGAATTTCTTCCTCAGGAATAATTACTATACATAAAGATATTTTCATAAATATTATAACTTTTCGATACATGCAATGTTAAAGAATGTATAAGGATAATTAATTATTACACTTAAACAACTATTCCTTTAATATAAAGAAAAATATTTACAAACACTGTTTTCCAACAAAAAAGCCGCATGTAATTATTTCAATAAATAATTTTAATCTGATTAAATTTAAATTAACATATATGGATTATGAGTAGTATATTGGTTTATGTAAGGTTTAAAAATTGTTTCATATACTTGATAAATATTTAAGTATCTTATTAGAGTTAAAACAAAAGAAAACAGGTTATAATTGAGTAAGAGGCAATAATGAAATTAGGAAATTGCATTAAAACGTAAATGCAAAGTCCTTTACCTTGAGGATCGTCGTCTGCCAACGGTATACTGTTCATGTCATCTTGAAGTTTGGCTGTGACGGATGTAGACATCTTGACGCCGAAGATATTCGGTGAAAGAAATAACACACGACAGGCAAACCTGCGCGTAAGGTTCGACGTTCAACCCGAACTTATCGATTTCTACGCGAAACTAATACACAATTACTAGCACATTTACTCAACGAACATTAAATATGTAGTATTTTATTAATTTCTAATTGATGTGGGTTATTCCGATTATAAATTAATACAAACAAAGTCGTTAAATCGACGATAATTACTGAACTACTTCAACTTCATTTGACACCATTCGCCATTTGCTTTCCAGCTGACACCTGCAGGTGTTTTGACTTACTATTTCTTCAGCATTATCAAATATAAGATATTTGTATTTTAGGGACAAGAATAAACGACAAATGTATTTAAATGAAAATATTATAACTAATAATTACGGTGTGGTCGGCACCATTATTACAAGTGGAGATTTGATTGAGATATTTCAAATATTAACTTCATAAGACAATGATGAAGGCAAAATGTATCAGCATAAAAATTGTAGAAGTTTTATTGATCTATAAATATGTAAAATAAAATGAACATTTTGCCTCTATCATTTTTTTCAAAATGTCAATATCGCTTGTTCATATTTTAAAACCATGCGCAAGCACCGGCATACTAATCAAGTGATACCTTTCTCAATTACACTGTTAATTACATTGCACTAGAGACACACCTCGTCTATGCTACAGGTTGTGAAGCTAAAGGTGACTACAGCGCTATGATTTTAACCTTATATTTTATTCTAACTACACGTGATTTCGCAAACGATTGTCGGTAATATAGATCAACTATTAAATATATTACATAACTTCAATCAGATAATAATAAACATATTTATATAAATTTATATAAATATATTAAGAAAATGAATTATTTATTTAACAAGACAAATACAAGTTCTACAGTAAAGTAATTGACAAAAGTAATTAAACGCACACATATTATTTACTGTAACTCCTATACCTCGTTTGTGCTGGTATTTAAATTCAAAAATTTATTATTATAAAATTTATGTATTTATAAAAATACAAAATATGAAAACAATAGAGTTGATCATTTACAAATCTTTCATTGGTTTATTTTGTACTTAGCAGAACGGTATTTTTTGCAATAAATTTAAACAAAAATCTTGACTTTCAATTTTATAAACCAAATAGTTTATTAAATATCACATTACCAAATAATATGACTAAAATATACAAATTCTGGCCCTTACATGCAGAAGTGTATTTTTGGAATATGTACTTAAGGGATAAGTACATATTGTTATTTGTTTTAAAAAAACTCCATTTTTATATTGAACCACGTTGAACCGAATATCCATTTTAAAAAAACACATAATCACTATTGTTATTTATTTGCATTTTATGAATATTTTTTGTAATATTCTATTCCTATTTTTATAGAATGTTAAATACGATATAAGTAAATATATATGTGTTACATGATGCGATTCATGCCACGGAATAGCATAACATAGATAGGAATGTGTTTAATTTTTTTACAAACATTGCTGAAGTGTACACTTATTTTGTTTAAAAATATAATTGCAAATGCATTGTTGAAGGGTATATTTGATGCCTGCGTATATATATATATATATTCAACCATAAATTAAAAAAGGTATTTTACATATTCATAAATAAATCATCAATAAGATACTCTCATTTACTTGTATAGTAAAGTAAACTTATATGTTGAAAAAGATTATGATTATATGTACTTGTAGCTAATTACATTCCATTGTATGAATTATAAATGCGTAAGTAAATTAAATATATTCTTACTAGATGACTTGTATTCTATAAATATATTTTTCTAAATAGTACTTTAGTAATAAAAATTCAGTTTTTAAAAGAGATATTCGTAAATAAAGATTTGTTATTGATTTGGATGTTATATTAAGCAAATTGAGTATGCAATATATCTGTAGACGTGATATATTTTTTGGTTTCTTCCATCACTATACATTCATGCTTACCAATTTGGGCACTCAATTGTTCCACAGTTGGAAGTGAGATTTCTCTGGATTTGTAAATTTTGTTATTGTATTTTCTGTATTGAACACTTTTAAATACTAAAAAGTGAATGAAATGCCACCCAAAAAGGCACCTGCTCCTAGTAAAAAAGCGGAACAGAAAAAAAAAGAAAAAGTTATTGAGGTATTTAAATAAAATAATTTTATGTTGTTAACCTAAAATACGTACCATATTTTTGTATATAGCTGCACGTGTACACTTGTGTCTAATATTTTTTCATATAAAACTCTTCTTCTTTCATAGGATAAAACTTTCGGTATAAAAAATAAAAAGGGTGCCAAACAACAAAAATTCATTCAGCAAGTAGAGAAGCAGGTAAAATCAGGTGGTGTAAATCCACGAAAATTAGAAGATCCTAATGTTAAAAAACTTGAAAAAGAAAAAAAATTGAAGGAGCAAAAAGAGTTAGCTCTTATATTTAAACCTGTTCAATTACAAAAAATAGATAAAGGTAATACATAAAGTACAATTATTGCCAAGATCTAATTGAATAATAATGTAGTTATTAATAATTTTCTAAAAACAATGTATATTTACATATAACTTTATTATCATTGATATATCCAAAAATAAGATGATTTTTAATATAAAAGGAAATTAATAATGTAAACTATAATTTATTTGTAGAACTTATTTCAAAAAGAATGGAAATTAAGAATATATCGAGTAAAAATAATTTGTAGTTAATGTTTCTTGTTTTTGCATAAATAATAATCTTCTTTTTAGTTGTGCTGCAAATAATTCTGCATCCATTATGACATTCACTAATGCTTGCATAGCATTGGATTATACAACCATACAAACTATAGATATTACATTATTTAAATTTATAGGGACTGATCCCAAATCAGTAGTATGTGCATTTTTCAAACAAGGACAATGTACAAAAGGAGACAAATGCAAGTTCTCACACGATTTAAGTGTAGAGAGAAAAGCAGAAAAGCGTTCGTTATATTGTGATATGAGAGATGATGATAAAGAAACCGATACTATGGATAAATGGGATGAGGATAAATTAAAAGAAGTTGTAGAAAAAAAACATGGCAGTGGTAATCGTCCAACTACTGATATTGTAAGTACACATTTATGATGTAAAGACATTACCTTTTTTTTTATAATTAAACAAACAATATTATTTGAATTTTAGATTTGTAAACATTTTTTGGAAGCAGTAGAAAAGGCGAAATATGGGTGGTTTTGGGAATGTCCCTCAGGGCAAAAGTGTATTTATAGGCATGCGTTACCTCCTGGGTTTGTACTCAAAAAGGATAAAAAGAAAGAAGACAAAAAGGATGAAATTTCTTTGGAGGATTTAATTGAAAAAGAACGTGCTAATTTAGGACCAAGTCAAGTATGATTTCTTATTATAATTTGTATAATATTGTTCCTGCATAAGTGTTATGAAATATGTATTAATATCTTATACATTTTAACAGACTAAAATAACACTAGAAACATTTTTGGCATGGAAAAAAAGAAAATTAAAGGAAAAGAAAGAGCAAGCAATTAAAGAAGAAGAAAGAAGACGAAATGATTATAAAGCGGGTCGTCAAGTTGGTATATCTGGCAGAGAAATGTTTTATTTCAATCCTGATCTTGCAGTTGGAGATGGTACGTTCATCATTATTTTGTGTTACATTCCTAAACTTTACAGAATAGTTATAAGAAAGTTTACATTTATTATATTTTCTAGGCATTGATGATGGGGATGAAGCAATATCTAGTTATGTCCGCGATGAAGAGGAGGATGAGGAAAAGATTGAGTATAGAGAGCTTGATATGGATAGGCTTGCATTTGAAGCCAGTGAAATTGATACTAATGGAATAACTGTGGCTAGTACAGATCGATTAAAAAATAATGCCAGTGAAGATAAGGAAAACTCCTCTGGTAAGTATTCAATATTTAGAATTACTTGAGAATAACATTAATTCTTAGGAATAATCATATGTTTTTATAATAGTCACTGTAGGTGAAGGTGCAGTTGCATTAGCAATTAATGAAAATCTATTCATGGAAGAAGATTTGGAAGGTTTAGAAGAGGAATTAGAAGACTTGGATTTAGAAGAGTGATCTAAATATTTTATTTAACTACTGTCCCTTACTGTGTGTCTTCATTTATCTATACTCTGACAATATGTATATGTATATATGATTTATATATATATATATTGTCAACATTATTCATATTTTCACTACTAGTTTCAAGTGTGCTGCCTTGTACATTGTTATTTACATTCTACTTGCGAATATATTTACTTATAATGTATATATAAAGAGCTGGTCTCGTGCAAATCACTTTCATTTAAAAGTTTAATGTATTTAAATGTAATTATCCTTTTTTTTTTAATGATTAAAAGTATAGTTTATCAGTTTTTATTATATTCGTAAACTGTTTCAGCACTTATTACCTTGAAAAAGCAAAAACGAACACGATTACATCATTATTATAAAAGTAGTTAATAAAACCATTAAAGGTTTTAGCAGAATTTATTTGTTATAATATAATTTCTAAAGCAATAATTAAAATAGCACTTTAATACAGTTAACGAGACTGGCAGGTGAAACAAAATATATTCTACGATTGAATATTATGAATATTAATAAATTTACAGATTTAAATTTATTTTATCTTTTACAAGTATGCATTATCTTTATATACGTAGCATGCATGAATAAAAGTAGATATACAAAACTTGTTGTACATTACTACATTTATTATTTTCTAAAATATGAATAACAGACACAAATTATCTTAGTTCCTCCGAAATTAAACAATTTTAAATAAACATAAATTCATGAAACTTACTAAAAAAAACTTATATATAATTACAATAAAATTTTATGAGAATGAGTGAATTGGATTTTATGTGATTTACTTATAGTCTGTAATCTATAGATTTATCAAATAGTAAAATGATATATACTTTTACGCTTGTAAATACTTTTTTGAATATATATTTATATTTTAGGAGAGGAATATTTCAATTTAAACCTAAACTATACCTTATGTAAAGAATGTGAGGTTTATTTTATTATATACCGATGCACAGATCATTAATCAAATTATAATGTTTCAGATTCCATTAATTCTACATCCTTTATCTTTGATAGTCCTAATATTCGGCGAGATGCTCGATACTCATACAATTTAAGTTCTGGATGTTTTTCTAATAAGTATTTATAAGCACTAACAAGTCTGTCAATTTCTTCCACTGTCAGTTGCATTGGTCTTATTTTAGGATTTAAATCAGCAAGTTTATACATTATTTCACCTAATTCTTTACGACGTTCTAGTGGAAATAATGTTCTATAAATGAAATAAAAACGTTTAGTATTAATTCATAAAAGGTTTGTACATTTCTAAGTTATAACAATAAAATTTTTACATAAACTATACTTACCCAATGCCTTTCACACTATGTTTCTGACGAAAACTAAAAATGTGACGAGTTACTTTAGTAAAAATGTCATGTTCATGTTTTGTACGTGGAGTAACTAGAGGTACAAATGTTACCACACCAACATCAACTTGTGGCTTGGGAAGAAATGCAGAACCTCAAATTTAAAGAATGGATAAAATAAAAACAGCGTATTAATGAAACATATATTTATTTTAAAATGAAAATTAGAAATATTAATGTACCTGGTATAATAAAACGTAGTATTGGTTGTGTCCAAGCTTGTGCCACTATAGATAATCTACATCTTTGATGATTTAATGGTTCAGCTACTAAACGCTCTGCAACTTCTTTTTGAAATGTCAATGTCATTCTAGTCCTACCATACATCCAAAGACTTTTCTTTTCAGAAATTGCTTGGATCCATTTAATTATTAGGGGTGTCGATACATTAAATGGTAAATTACCAATTATGTAAATTTTTGGAGCTGCCCCATCCCAAGCATTTGCAACACTTTCAGGAAATAAATTAGTTAAATCTACTTTCATGATATCATCATAAATAACATCCATTTTGCCATTAACTGCTGCATAAGCATCAGTTAGCATTTCCAACACCGGTTTAAATCGTGTGTCTTTTTCTATAACAATTAATTTTTCTGGAGAATGTCTTAAAATTGATCTAGTTAATGCACCAGGACCAGGTCCAACTTCTAATACATAACTTCCTGGAAGATATCCTGCCTTTTTTACTATTTTATTTGATAACTTTTCATCTAAAATAAAATTTTGTGAAAGTCTCTTCATTGCAGATACATTATATAATTTTAATATATCTCTTATTGTTGGAAGAGGAGGTAATCTTAGAACTCTTGACATTTTTCTTCGATTTTATGGCAAACTTCAATAATGATTGTAAGTTTAATGTGATTTATTTATAACTGTTTAATATAATTTACAATATATTTGCTTAAATAACTTCTATTTTTCTAACACACAAGGTATAAAATAATACGTATTTCAAAAACATATTACTTCTGTGCATTAGGTGCATCGATTAATATTGTTTCAGGTTCATTAAAGTCATCCAAAAAAGTTTCTTGTTTTACGGCATATATAGTGTAAAGATAAATTGAAAAACTGAAAAGTCCTAGGCACACGCCAGCAGTATTAACCCTTTTACGAAGAGCTTTATGCTTAATTAATCTGTTAACATTTATTGCCTCTGCTTGTTTCAAATGCAGATAGTCTACAGGTTTTAATTGCTCCTTTTTAACTGGTGACATGAGGTCACTATCTTTATTAGCTGTAAGTAAAATGAATTATTAGAAAAGTTAAAACTTTTTTTGAAAATGTTAATTAAGGTATTATTAAGCTTGCCATTCACCAGGATTCATCTTCGCAGTATTTTCTTTCAAATGATGTTATGATCAATTGAATTATCTCCAACAGTATTTAATATTTTAGGTTGTTGTTTCTAACAGAAAAACTCAAAATGTATTACAAATACATTTTTATAACCTTCAAATAGATTCAAATTAAAAGAATTTATATTATATTTATTGTATTTTGTTATTCTACTTTTGATTTTTTAATGATCTACATCATTGTATACAAATAATCGTTGGTAATTTGTATTTGAAAATATAGGGACGTAGTTATATTACGCTATTTTTACCAACTGTATTAAGGTTATATTAAGAAAATTGAAAAATTAAATTCAATAAAACGTTAAATAATCACACAAATTATGTTATATAGAATAACTGTATTACAGAATTATTTTAGTAACTATATTCATAAAAGACCTTACGTAATTACCTTCTAATTTGTAAATGAAACAAAACTGTTCTTACTGAAACAAGCTAAACCGAAGTATAGAACACACGTGCTTCTAATGTAATGAAACATAATACGAAATAAAAGATTCGAGTTTTAAATAGTGTACTGCTTACATTTCTATATTACAATACTATATAATATTTTCAAAAAGAAACAGAAAACAAAAGTGTTTCATTTTGAATATTACTAAATTTTGTAAGAATTTATAATCGTTAATATTATATAATTTCATAAAAACTTTATTATCAAATACAATTTTGTACCTCGTTTTCTCTTAATATTATACTTTCAATATTATTCTTCTATATGTTATTATAGTAATTATTTAAACGGTAATTATTGAATTTAATAAATTATTCTATGGATATACAAGTTTATTTGTATATTATAATTTAATTCAAATACAAATCGTGTATAATAATTTAAATCAGCAATCTTGTCTTCGTATGAAATGGAACAATTATTAACATAATAAATTGTAAGTGAAAACATAATAGATTGTTAAAATAAAAGATATTATAGATGGTCCAAGAATTTTTTATAAAAAATTATGATAAAAATGATAAAATATGATTAATTATTCTATCAATCATTAACTGTATTATAATACGATATTACTTTACTTGTATGGAAAATAATTGTATATTATTCAATTAAGTTTTATGTATCTTACAATCTCAGATAGTTGCTAGGGATTAGCGAATAAAGGTATAACAGTTAAAATAATATAGTGAAGTTAGAAAATACACTGTATCAGAGAAATAGATTTTGAAGTTAGTTGGCGGTCACATTGAAATGTAGGTAATTAATTTAATTAACAACTGATGATCATTTCCACAGATTTTATATTAATATCTTTCGTCTTTTCCGTCGGTCTCTCAATTAATGCCGGTCAGTAATATTTTTATCTAAGATTTTTATTTTAATTAACAAGCGCCATGTCCAATTTAATTGTTCAATTAATAATTTGCACTAAACTACATACCCTTATTAAAATAGATTTTATGGATGTACTACATATTAATTGATACGTAATTAAAAATTGTACATCAATACATTATGAATATAAATGACTGTTTCGTAAAAAATTTAATAATTAATAAATTTTTATAATATTTGTTGAGAAAATACTTATCTTAAAGGTGATTTTCAAAATAAAAATATAAAAAAGGTTATTGATATGACCATGTTTGATTCAGTCATTCTACTTTTAATGTTCACAAGTAGTAATATTACTTGATTAACACTAAAATTTCATTTTTCCGAGAAAAAAATCTTGTATTAAGAATTTATTTTCGTTTTATATTCAATCTTTAAGATTGGATAGTCATATATAGAATTGTACACTATTGGAGCGTGTTATTAGCGTTTTCACTCACATTATTAGTTTACTTTGTGATTTCATCTGCTATATTTTATGTAAAGAGTTAGGCGTAGCCAACAGGGGCATTTAGTGTCACACCGTAACCGCTATCTATTTGCACCTGAGGCAGCTTCGTGACGTTCTGGCGTAATCACACAGTTTTAGTTGCCTCAATTTCCTTCGTAATTTCTAAATATTACTGTTGCGAATTACTGACGACTAAGATGGAATCTACCAATTAGCTTCAAATAAAGGAAATATTATATTACGTTTTAATAGTTCTTACTAAATACGTTTATTATTTCTCAAAAATGATACTAAGAAAATATGGATAAATTTTATATTTATTAAATTAGGTAAATGACCGTGATATGTGTTAGTAAAATTTTATAAGTATACCGTTCAAAGAATGAAGAAAAAATGCATTGCAGTATTCAAACCGGATTTTCCTGAAAAAATCATTCTATATTTTTTTACCTAATTTTTCATATAACATTGTCCTTTTTCCGGTTATATCACTGGTTGCAGACCATTGTGTATGTAAAAAATAGTCAGCCACCTAAAATCGGAGAGAACATAGATGTGTCCAACGACGAAAGTATTTATCAATTGACCGCTGATATTTCGACAGTATATGTCTGATGGTTATTGTTTCATGACAGAACAGACACGAGCTAAACCGCAGCGTGATCTAAAACACGTGGTTTTAACACTGGCAGTTTTAACGTATAACCAAGTTTCACAGATATTTACTTTCCCAGTGTTTACGTTCCATAAGACTGCTAGTATACAACTATTTCATATTTCAAACAAAATTCGAAATATTACGCTTTAAAAAATCAGAAATATTTTCCCCTGAAAGAGTGTAATGAACAGGCGATTAATTCAATTGTTTAATACTTTCAATGATGTGCAACAGATGCATAGTATTATTCAACACAATAATTCATAGAGATCAACAGCTTTAAAATTTGTTACAGTTAATTTACGAGATAGACTTAAACAGACCCTTAGGCAATTTAGTGAATTTTGTGGATTCTGTGAACCGTGCTACCAATGTTAAATAAAGTACTGCTTGAGGGCTAACGTAAACATGCCTTAGGAAATGCTTTAAGATTGGTAATGAAATTCTGAACTCAGTAGCGTATGCGTATTGCCAACATTGATTAATTAACAACTAGAGAAAGTTGATGCCAACAATGTATTTGTACCAAAATGATTCCGCCATTAGAATCATTTGAAGTATTAAAGTATTCTATGTTTTTGTAAGCAAATCTTTCTCAGTATTAAATAACCCTTTGAACTCTGTAGGCTCCAATATCGCACCAGTTAAAATATTAAATATTTTAATGAATCTTAAAGAAACTACCCTAAAATTATTCGATTTTCCACACATCCAAATTTCGTACAGTTGCTGATAGATTACAAAACTATCTGGAGTGCTAAGGGATAATACCTATGAGAATAATATAAAATCATAATAAAAAACAACATTCACTTCACATGTAATTGAAACCACACTTTAAAATGTTTAATCATTAAGAATGTTCTCTGTGGAACGTTAGAAATTTATACTTTAGGATATTTTCATATTTATCATATTTGTATTTGATACTGAAAATATTCCGTAGATTTGATTTGATTAGATTATGTTTGATTCAGCAAGTGCCAATCTTATCAATCTCCTTCTCACGTGTTTAACTCTAAAAAAACAATTTATTTTCAATAAAACCGACCTATGAAACTGTCACAGTCTACAGTTTATAAAATTAAGTTTAATAGAAAATCTTTTTCATTATATAAAAATCTTTTCTTTACAGGCTAGAGAATATTTCATAACATCGGTTTATCACAATAATTTCATTTAAAGGATTCCTTTAATTAAAATTTCGAATACACATGTAATACACAAATGCAGTAACTTCGCGTAATCCGTCGGATGAAACCTGAATATTTAATAACGCTGTATTCCGTTAACCGTGACGGTTATTCTTTTTAATGAACGGTAAAGCAAACGACGTCGTCTACGCGGAGAATTTAAGGCATGTATTAATAATAATTTTTCAATTTACCAAGAAAGTATTTGGAATGTGTGCTGCATAAAAAATTTTATCGGCCGGCCGGGGGCGAAGAGTTTTTTCGCGGACACTTTTTTACCTTGCGGAGAGAAACTGTTGCATGTGTCGACTGTTTGCACGGAATTGATCGATATACCGCATCGGCGAGACCACCACGTTCTAACTCTTCCTCATATAGTACACCAAACGCGTCAGTTTACCCAGCGGGTCAGCAGGAGGGCCATGTGTAATACGCCGCGAGTTTGTATTTTCGGTAGACAACAAGCAACACTACTGAAAAACCCATTTCGGTCGTCGTTTTTCACGTTACCTTCACCCGCTTTTCCTGCCAGATATTTTCCAATAAATTGATCTTCGAGATGCAACGGTTTGTTTCTCTTCGTAGACCGTGGACCCACCCTCTGACCGAAATTCTGTCGCTCCCTCGTCTTTCCGCAACCCTTCCGACAGAAGGCAATTTCAAGGTATATCGGCCAAAACATCTCGAAACGTGATCGGTTCATCGGTTGTACTTATGATCGGGGTGCTCTCGGTTCCTCTCCTTGTTTTTCACAGTAGGATAGAATATTACGATAAAGTCTTGAGCCTAGCTTGGACTACCCAGCAGGGAAGTTCATGTCTCTATGGGAATCGATCAGTCAACGACACTTTCGCGATGTTCACCGATTATGCATTGAATCTATAGGAGGGGTCCACGGTATTCTCGATCTCTCTTTATGTTGCTGTTATGGAACGAATTATAGTCTCGATTTATGATACATCGTTTATTCTTTACGTTGAATAATTCGTTATTTATGGTATGATAACTTCGAGAAACTGTATCATACAACCTTGTGATTTACGGTATCGAGTCAGATAAGTGGTAAAGATGTAATATAGAATTTAATTAATGTATTATTCGGTTCACGTCGACTGGAGGGTAACAGTTTTCATGAATGATTAAACTCTACGGTAAATTTACACTGAATGTACAGTTACGCTTTCTGCCGAGAAATTATTAAGAATGAAGTAACTCTTTTGAGCCCAATGAAGAGGAAAATTATAAGATAAAGAGTTCACCACGTGAAGTCAAGGTTCCTTCTGCACATTAGATATATATAATGATTGCAGAAAGGTTAAAGTTCTGTAAAGGAAGCTATTTACATGAAATATGCGTTGTCAAATAAATATCCTAAATCATCTTTGCAATTACTAAGTGCTTCATGATATACTACAGGTTAGTCTTCTTTGCGTATAATAGATTAGGAAAGGTACAGTTTATTGTAAACTACAAAAATCTAATGAACTTTCAGCATTCGGTGTTACAGCTAATAGTTGATCAAATTAGATAAAGAATTAATGAAGAAGGAACCGTCCATTAGTAGTAGCGAAACGATTGGAAGTCATGCTAGGTTGCACGTTATTGAAACTGTAGCCGAAACTATATCCAAGGTAGGATGGGAAGTTTTTCCTTACCCTGCCTATTCTTTAGACGCCACACCTTCGGACTATCATATGTTCCGTCCCATGCAACGCAACCTTAAAGGACAATACTTCAAAAATTTCGATGAAGTAGAGAAATTGAGTGTGTAACTAGTTTGCTTTCGTGAAACCTTCATTTCTTTGTTGTAGAATTCAACCTTTGTCCTGGAAGAGAGGAAGAGTTATCGAAGCTGGCTACTGTTATTTGAAATGTACAAGAAATTTTTAACGGGATTAATATAATAAACATTTTAAAGTATAGTAACTTTAGTGACTACTTAATATAATGTAAATTTGATATAATTACTGTTATAACGGTTTTAGAATACATATTTTAATGGTCAAAATAAAATAAAACCGTTACAAACAGTTTTTTAAATCACAGTGAATGTTGATTTCGTTCCTACGAAGAAATTCTCCATTACCAGTAATCATAAATTCATTTTAAGCGTAGAATATCGATAATATCGAAATATTCTTTCACTTCTACGCATAACAAACACCATTCATTTTCATTAACACTGAAACTACCGAGTAGTTACATAAATGGACTTTTTGACATTCCTCTATAGAAATTCCAAGAGCGCATCTATTGAGATTTTAATTGATTTGTAATTCAGTTTACGTATTGCTGAATTGATTTCTTTAATAATTTTTAGAGAAACATCTGTTATGTTTTTCATAATTGTAAAAAGAAGAAATCAGGAATGGGTCCTTTTGATCCGTCTGGTAGTTGTAATGTCAAACCGTTCCAAAAATCTTCACCATAAGTCTCACTGCTCATTTTACCCAGAAAATAGTTAGCAAAAGAATTTCCGTGATTCCCCGAGCAACACAGAAAAAACGTACCCCGTCCACGCGTGATCAATCCATTCTCTTTAAATCGTTCCGTACTGGCCGAAAAGAAAGTTTCCTCGGCATCCCCGAGAGCCGCGGGTCTCCCGTCCGCCGACCCTATTCCGGCGTCCACGTGCGTGGAAACGCACGCGAAATAAGGTGCGTCAACGGATCCCTCGGGTCCTCCCGAGGATATTCCTCCTAGCGGTCGGCCGACGGGTCTTTTTCCCTTCTCCTTCGCTGGGTAGCCGAAGGACGGGCTTGCGCCTTGAGCTGGTTGCTGTTCGCTAGCGGAAAGAATAAAACGCGAACGGGAAGAAAAAGGAGTAGGGAAGACGTCGTTCAGACTTCGGCTCCTAAGTTCGTAGTCGGTGTGACGTCCGGAGGCCGGCGCGCGGGGCGGCGCAGGGTGGCTGGCAAAGGATAGAAACCTGCGAAACGGTGGAAGGGTTGAATCGCCGTAGGTGGGAAAAGGACGAAGTTAGGAGCGTTCGAGGGTGGGCGGTACAAAGAGGGCGAAGGAAGGCTGATAGGGGGCGATAGGTAGGGCAGAGTAGTCGAGCTTTTTCGGCAGGCACGTTCTGCGGCGGGGGCTGGTGGATACAAGGGTGTAAGGAGCGAGAGCCAGGAGAGGCAGGAGAGCCGGGAGTAACGGGAATCGGAGGGGCGGCTGGTTTGCTCGGTGGGAGAAACAGGAGACCCGGGCAGTGCAAGTCGGGCAGCCTGCCTGACGGTATCATTGCTATAGGTGGTTGCGGACGTTCCTCCGTCGAATCGTTCGCGCTCACGGCGAGCTTTTCCTTTGCGCGTTTATTTTTCAGACGCGGGCATGCGCGCGCTCTCGTTCACCAGCTACGCAGAAACGCGTTAGGGCACCGCACACCGTTCGCGTAAGAACGTACATGCACGTACGCGCGATCGCGGAACATATGTGCCCTAGGCACGCAGACACCTTTGTCGTCGCGCCACGGGGAACGAGGAACACGTCGATCCTCAGATATGCTGGTACACCGTGGACGACCGTCGCCGTTCGCTCGCTGAAGTACAAGCACGTGTAGCCAGCTGCTCGGAGGGGCAGCCTGAGAACACGAGAGCTGATAGAACGCACGCACTACCCAGCTCGCTCGCTTGGCGCCCGCCGCAGCTTTTTCAAGTAACAGGTTGGTCATTCCGGCTTCTCTCCTAAAACCGCTTTCGCGCGCTCCTATAGAATCGAGTTTCACGCACAACCGATGCTGAGGGTAGTTTGTCCAAGTATTCTTTAACAAACTGCGAACGGTACCGCGTCACTGGTTGCCTGGCGCAAATCGAACGATCGGGTTTCCGCCTACGGTGAAATAGAGTAGGATCGATGGGACTGGTAATGCTTTAACGATGTATCTTATTGTATGATGACAATTTAAAATAGTACGTTTTGATTCACTGTTTTTTATTTGGAATTTCGCTGGCAATCGGATTTTGGGCATTGGAATCGGTGGCGTTATTAATCGCTAGGGGATTTAGGTGACTTCGCGTAATATTCCGTGGAATGCGGTTCACCGTGGAAACCGAGCTACGCATGTAACGTAATTTCGAGATGGATTTGATACCGTTTTAATCGACCAATTTCCGGCCCTATTTCCTCGATTCCCGGGAACGTTCCATTCTGTGCCTGATCTTCTCTTCTTGGACGCGTATCTTGCCGTTCCTCTTGCCGTTCTTCTTGTCGCTGGATCCGCGATCGAACGTTGGACTAAGGGAAGTGGTGTGATTCTTCCCGTATGGGAAGAATTTTCGAACGATTTCCCGTCGATTCGATCCCACACTTTTGGCCAGCACGGGACAGAGGCTGATGGAATCCTGAAAGTGGATAAAAGTGGATAATAGTTTGAAATGCCTGTCACAAATATTTATCAGGGCCGTGTGCGTCGGTGCGCGTGTATGTAACAGGTCGTACGGTGAATTAAGGTTAAACGAATTAATGAATCAATGATAACAGTGTTTGATTTCGAATGTTCATTGCGTAACAAGGTTGCATGTTTTATTAAAACCAGTAAACCGAGTTTTGCTCGGAGTGGTTCATAATTAATATGCAGCCGTTGGAATGATCGCCGTACGTGATTTGTAGCTGCTTTGTGCATCGTTGTCAACAGTTTGGACGGATGTTTAGAATCTTGTCGGCTGTTTGTAAATTTTAAATATAGGTACTCAATGGTAAAATGTAATAGGTAATAAGATTGTGTGATTCCATTCTATACTGAATATATGTATACATTTATAGTGTATATAATTTTTTTTACTGTAAAGTACTTTATCTACTTTTAGTGGAATTTTTTATGATGTATATTCTATGCGAAATAGTGTTTCAAGTAAATATTATTTAACTTTTTGTTATTCTTGATTTTAGCTGTGAATTCATCAAAGTGAATAGTGATAAAACGACTTAGATAAATATAGATTCAGTTTTTCTGGTTTGGCAAGGATTAATTCTTTATAAAGCAATACACTTATGACACGAGATAAATTTATTTATTAAACATTATTAGTTAAGAATTGAAAAAGATTAATTAATTTATTACTTAATATTTTTTAAATATCTTAATATTTTCAGTATTTTTTAAATGGTGAAAATTAAAACTTGCGTGTGTTTGGAATTATCGATGGGTTTAAAATTTTTAAGCTTTCAATATGTCTGGTACACCATATGTCTTAGTTTCAAACTAATGTGTTTGTACGAATAATTTTGCTTGTTCACTTTCTAACGAATATTATTAATTAAATATAAACATTCACAAGCACAGAAAATAATTCTCTATAAATTGAAAGTTTAGAAAAATGTGTTTGTTATGAGATATATTTTGAAAACAATAACTTGATAGATATGTAAAAGATTTCATAAATCCAAAACCGTGTCTGTCTATTATTATCTGTTTTTACTAACTGTGAACTGAAAACTCATTTTTTGTTGTCTACATGGTTTAATTGTATTAATTACTATTACTTTCCTAAAAGTTACCGTAAAAAACAGGGAACAATAACATACGTGAAAATAGTAAGTAATAATCAGTTACATGAGTGGTTGTACTAAATTCATCATGTAACTAAGTATTTTTTTGAATACCTTTAAAATTTTCATAATTATGTCAAATTAAAATACTCATTTTTAACTCTTTGTGTTTGATTATAAATATTTCTTAATAATAAAATAATATTGCATTTCACAGTTGAAATAACTATAATTTTATTAGTTTTCATGCAACAAGTATATTTATTTGTGTATAATATACAGTACTTCTTAAAGAACGTTAACGATACGTAATCAATTTTGTAATGTGTTGAAATAAATCTTCTTTGACTATGAATATAGTAAAGGGAAATTTTTATTTATTATCAGTCGTAAATGTTCAGTTCAAATGTACTGTATGATAATGCATTTTTCTTTTTTAAAATCATTTAATTTCTTAATGAAAGTAATCTATACTTACATAGAAAATTAATATTCTTTACTATAATAAAATAATAAGATAAGATTTGCTTTTGATAGTTTTTCCTTATTTTTTTGTTGCTTTTTTAACTGAACATACTAAATCTATATGAAAAAGTGTCGTATATTCTAATTCCAACACACAATAGCGTAGCTAGACGTTGAACCAATTGTGCCGTCGGGTAATCAGTTCGAAGCTGTCAAACTGAATGTTCGAAAACATTTCAAAGGATCGTTGGAACTAATCTGAAGAGAAACTTTTATAGAGATTACAAAATTTCTGACCAGTCTACTGATAAGCAAATTCGCATTGAATTTCAACAAATTCACTACGTTATACATAACAGACGATATCTTTAAATTTTTAGTTTGAAACCTCGTAAAAGGAACGTGAAACATCTATAAACGTCATTTTAGTGGTTATTTATGTTTCGTGCTTAATACCAGTGTAACATGTTTTCCAATTTCATGGAACCGTTATTGAAGTCTTTCTACAACAGTTTTACTTTTACAGTGAAAGACATTTGTGAAAACGTTCAAATAAACAACATCGTGCAAGCTGTTATTATTCGCGAAACATAGCTAAACTGCCTTTATACAAAAATTTACGTCATTGAAATCGCATGTTGCGTTCGCATTAAAGGTTTAATAGATCGTTTATGAAAACTTTCCTACGTTTTACATTTACAGAATGTTCACGGTACATCGGTGTTATGATGAGATTAAGTTCTTTGTTCGACTCTTCTGATGCATTTATGTGGGACAGGTTTATATATAAAATCCGATTTAAATTTACGAGACAGAATTTTTTACGATGTACCAGATAGATTTTTTTTTCGAAACGTTTTCGAGAGAAACGCGCGTTTTATGTTCGATGAATGTGCATTACAATTTTATTCCGCGTTTCTCGTTCGATACTCTTATTTTCTTCGCGCTTTTGTCTTTGTAAATTGTGAGGTAAAAGAAATATCATCGGCGGAACACAGATGCACGTAGAGCATGGAAATGTTAATAATTGAAAGTACTATTGGAACAATAAAAAAGTTTCTTCGATTTTTGCTGGATGTGGAAAATAAAAAATGATATCTGCAATAAAATAATTTTAAAATGTTACCGTATTCTCTGTGAAAAGCAACTGAATATTTTGCAATCCTTTTGCTTTTATATTGCCTGTTCTAAAGTAGGTTAAAAAAATAAAATATTTTTTCAAAAGCACTGGTTAAAATCTAGGGAAACCGTATAAAATTTTTTGACGATGTTATCCGATTTGGTTGATCAATTAATCTGACCGATCAATATTTAATAGGACTTTCAGTTCATTATATTAATTCGTATTTATTTCAATGCAAATTAATTCAAAGAGAAGTATTATTCAGTGGAACATTATTCAATTTTCAGTCAGATGTATAACGTTCAAACACAACAAGGGGGATAAACTTTCATAAAGCAAAATTGGTTTAGTTTGCTATGAAACCATCGTTTCAGAGGTTAATAATTTCAACAATACATAATAAATGTTTTTAACAATTTTTGCAATTCTTATGAACCAATCTTATTTTAAATTATTAAATCCCCATTTTAATGATAAGAATTTTCATTTTGAATAAATATAACAACGCGATATATATGGTGTCTTATAATATGTGAAAAATATTTCAGGGATTGATTTAGTATCTAAACATATTGAACAAATTTTACAATGAAAATGTAAACTGAACATGTGTTTGAATGAATGTTTCTTTTTGTTTTCATTTACTAAATCATTGTTGAAAATATTCATACATTATACATACTTCTACTTCATGCAACGATTGTTTTATATCTAAAACGTAGTACAATTGTGCAGTATCAATTCCAGACATTAAACAATTGAAACACAATTCTACACACATATGTCAAATTATAGTTAATTCATTAGTTATGACCTGCTACTGATTCATTGGAAATTTGCAGAATATCAACAGATGAATAATTTTAACTCGTTCATTCCTTCAGGTGAAATACACCGTAATCAGTCGGAATGGCATAAAATTAATCAAAGATGATAGCGAGTTTTTTGAGAATACAAGTACGAGTTATTTATTGAAAAAATTGCAAGCACAGTTCAGTACTTCTACGCGTAGGTACCATATCTTTTTGTTTCTCTGTATTTTTGATTCTGTTTTTATTTCTGGATTTCTAGAATTTTATTTCTTTAACCTTTTGTTTCTATGGGTAGTTTGGTGATACCAATCACTTGAGAACGGTGTGAAAATAATTCCAACATCGAAGCTTTAGTCTTTTTAACTTCTTTTTCTAATTTTTTTATATAATAATATTGATACTGTTTTATACAATATATTGAACATGTCTCCATCGCGAAGAAGTTAACTATGTGGTTTTCGGATACTAATTTATAGTTGAATGAACGAAAATTGTTAATTACTGTTATAACGTCATGATATTATTATTAAAATAAGAATATTTCATTTGTCAGAATTTATTTTCCTATTTCAAATAATATTTTATTTGAACTGTGTATCATTTAATATTTGAATGTTTAAATTATTGGAAATGATTTCTACTGAAATTGCTATTACACATGAACGACACTATGTACATTTTGTTTTGTTATCAATGCAACGAGTGACAACGCTAATTTTCGGGGTAAAAAACATTTAATTACATTTGTTTGAATTTATTGATTTTTAAAGTAAACAAGAATGCACTGGAGTGAAATTTCATCCATTAACGTATTTTACTTTGACAGGTTTTAAGGGTTGAATAGTATTTAAAATGTTTTTTCACTGATTTATACCAGTTCCAAAAGTTTATTATTCTACAAGTGTTTTTAGCCATTTTCAGATACAGTTTCATCATTTATAATTAAACTTTATAATTATCGAATTTGATTATTAAAAAATTCAGTTTTAACCGAAGAATATACACAATAATTATTTTACTAGTCCATTACGTATATGATAAATTCTATTTTACACAGTTATGTATAAAATATTCTATTAAATACTTTCTCTATTACCATTTATTTTGCTATCATTTTGTAAATATTCCACGTATCAAATATTTTTAACATTATCACCCCTTCCAAAAACCCTCTTCAGAATTAACAATATTCTTTCGAAACTCTTTTTCTATATGTCGTATTACGTCGACAACGACAAAGAACTCGATCGAACATCGCTGGTTCAGGGTTCATTTCCCATTCTCAAACTGCCGGATACACTCCCGCAAGATAGTTAACGCGTCGTCGAAAGGCGCTATGGAAATATGCTTCGCGTCCCAACGAGAAATTGGTCCGGCGCTCCAGCTGAGACGCCTCGTTTGCAACGAATATGTAACAGAGTTAGTGAGAACTTCAAATTTACAATCTCGAAAACGCAAATTAATCCGACTCAACTCGGCTTGAAAGCTGCACGAGTAAACCCTTCGCTGCTTGGTCTTTCATACACTTCGCGGAACTTGCGTTGCGTTCACTCCTTTTGTTCGTCTGACGCACTGCGCTTCTGGGCCCACGGGATGTCTCTTGTTGTGTTCGCGTGTCCGCGATTTCCGTTTCTGTTTTTCCATTCCATCTTTGTTATCCGTACGAGGGAACTGTGGCGGATAGTTCCTGCTGTTGCCAGCAATTCTTCTAAAAGCGTCTGCATCGATGACAACGCTAAAAGGGAAAAGAAAATCTCGCGCGTATTCGCGCCCTCGCTTCCTTTACCCGTAATAAACACCCTACGGACGATGTTTCTTTATACTACACGTTCCTTTCCTTTGACCGGATGAAAAACTCGGCCCTACCCTCGGAAATTCACATCTTGCTTCTTTTCTTCAGTGTTCGAGCGTCCTGGCTGCGACGCGCGTTTAACCCTTCGTTTCAGTGTGCATGCTCCCGTTGAACGGGATGCTCTGTCGTTTCAGTGCAATTTTTAACAATTGAGGTACCTATAGTATTGTAAAATAAACTCCTGATTATTTTAAATTGTCAGACAGTCAGAATGCAATTTTTAATTGTTCATATACTTACAGTATTGTAAAATAAGCTTGTGAATTTTCAAAAAATCGATTCTTCTTGCTTTTCATTGTTCACTTAATTGATGTTTCAATAATACTCATCTGAAAGGAAATTAGCGAAGTTATAGGCATTCTAGTGACTGCATCCGCTGGTTGGACTTATTGTCACGTAGAACTTTAATCAGAACAGGATTAAAGGGATTGTTATACTACGTAAGAAAAAGTATTTAAATGATTGTAGTGGCAGCCTTCAAAGTTACCTATATTCGACTCTCGGTCTTAACATCTTAACAGATCTTAACATGGATGCTAACTATAATTAGGGTTAGGAGCAAAAGGGTTAAGGTAATCATCCGCTGATCCCTTCAGAACGTCCCAAAAAACAGTTTCGCGTGGGCGTACTTGAACACGGTGTTTAGCACCTCGAGTATTTTTAGCCGAGTGACTTGTCTCTTGACATTTCACCGAGCGTAGGTTTTATCTGGAATTTCTTGCCTAGCTATTGAAATAAGTATCATTTGCTAATGTTCAGGAGGTCTTATTGATGATTCCCGTACGTTACACGAACGTGGGAGTATCAAAGGGACAGGTCATCTGACGTGGGAATTTTATATTTCATCTACAGGTTGAAGGTTCAGAAGACTGATAACAGCAGCAGTAAAAGTCAACACCGGTTTAATTCTGTCTTCATAAATTATCGTTATGGTTACTCCTGGACTGTCTTGTGACGCACTGAATATTATTTTATGATATATAAAACAAAATATATTATAATAATATTATAATAAGATGTTTTATTATATACATTATCTTAACGTAATGTACAATTATTATGCGATTTACGTATAACACGGCAGTGCAATATCTCGTCGCGTGGCGACAACGGTTACGCGCAGGTCAAAGCGACCGAGCAGCTCGAGCAATCCGAGCTTACAGGGTTTACAGGGTTTACAGGGTCGACATTTTGAGAACTGTGGAGGGTAGAATCCGTGAAGTCTTGAAGTAGAAAGAGATAGCCCGAATGGTCCAATCTTGTACAAAAATTTAGTGAAAATGGCACACTAGGTGAAGGATAAGAAAATTATTAGGTTGTTTCGCAAGTCCATACTGTTTTTCTTCGAAGAGAAACCTTTCCACGGTACCACTGTATTTATTTTAACCCTTTGCGCTCCATGATATTCTGTACTATAAATATTCTTACTTTATAATGAACATAAATATTCATTACCTTCTAGTGAAATATTGATAGTACTTTTTGCAACTAATATAAAGTATAACCTTGCATTAATTAAAGGATAGAACTACTTTATTTTAATGTTTCATGTGTTAATACATTTTACAAAATTTAGTATTGAATTTGAATTTTTATAATTTTACCGTGTTTAATCAAATTGACGATTGTTTTTCGAATGCAAACTGTTAAATGTTTTATATTATTTAGTGGTTTCTTCTTTCCTGTTCAACATCATGTTATAGACTTTTAAATTTTGATGAGAATTCCAATTAAATTGTTAAGAAAAAACCAAATAATATTCGGGTTGAATTAAGATTTAAACGCTACTAAACGTTGCTACAAATATTTGAGCTATTTGTGATGAAAATTCTATCAATAAATGAACGTTTCAAATAGTGGCGTATAATGCATTAAAAAAGAAAAATTTCACGCTACTTTTTTCATAATGTAGTTCAAGATTATAATTTTTAAACTGTCTGAGCAGTACTTACTATCATACAGGTTTTTCTGCAGTACTTGAGTGTTGAAGAAAACTTGTTTACTCTACGCTTAATGCTTCTTTTATCATCACATCGACCGAATAATGTGTTACGCAGACGTTCAGGTGAAAATTAACGTTCTTGTAAAAGTGTTGAAGCACGTGCATTTATACTTGCATAGAGAAATGAAGAAGAAGAGTTGAACGTTTTAAAAACTGCAAGAGATAGGAACAAACTTCAAGTAGAATTAGAATTTCATGAAAAGAAATGTCGTATTCGTAAAAGGGGTGGAAAATGTGGAGTAGACTATTTCGTTGTTCATTCAGAGCGAGATACTTATGTTAATGTATATACAGATACACTAGTAAGAAACTTGCATCATTTTTTCTAATAGCGATTGTCGTGTCGTCTGTAAATGTATCTAAAATTGGAAGTCTCTTCCCACAAAAAATGTTGTAAATTTCTTGATAGTGTATCTGTATATTTAATTTATCAAATTATTATTTGTAATTTGTATTCATATTAATTTCATCTCTCATTAAGCAGTTGTTTCCTTGAATTTTCCATTGAAATCATGCAATGTATAAGGTTACGCAACTCATGTCGCTAAGTTCTATTATTAAATCCAAATAATTATTCTAAATGATTAAAAAAAAGTTGCAAATAGTTTTAACGTCTACCTTTAGCATACTTATATTTGAATATTTTAATATGAAAAGAGTAAAAAATATTGGAATGTATGTATTCTACAGAAAGTAATAAATAACAAATACAGAATAAATTGTCTTCCTTTCTAAGAAAATCCAGCTTAAAAATTTGTTAAATGTACACTTGCATTTAGTTATTTACACATGGAACATGTTTCAACTCGGTGGGAACTCTTTTTAGGAAGCAATCCTCCAACAAAAAAATGTTTTTTACATTCTTTAATTTCATACGTAGAATATTTTTTGCCAATTTTACGTTCTATCAATTATTTTACTAATTTTTTTGGAAACCGGATTTTTCACGAAAAAATGTATTCCTTGTATCGATACATTTCTTTTTATAGAATTATATACACCATTCTTAGTTGCATTTACAATTAGTTATCTATATACATTAAGATAGTAACATATCAAGAGATAAATAAAAATTATTAATTTACAATGATCAATCAATTATTTCGAAAACACATTCAATAAATTATTTAATGTAATTTCCTAAATACTGGAAAATACTATGTCAGTCGCTGACGTTACGTATGTGCACACATACACCGATATAAAGTAATAAATAAAAATCACATTAATTGATTGATTATTATCCGCTTAGGAATTGTCGAAATTTAATGCTGTTTGAGGAGTTATCTGTTATTAAAACTTATGAATGAAGTTCCAGAATTTGTTAATCTTGTTCCAGATCGCCTGTTCAGATTTACGAACGCGTGTAAGCCAATTAGTATAAGCCAATTTAGTGACATAACGATATGCACTCGTTTTCAAGGGGATGAACAGGCTGCAGTATAATGTGTAGATTTGAATCATCGATGTGTTGCTAGCAAAAATGTTGTTTTAGGAAAGAATCAACTAAAATACGCGGAGCCAGACTTCGTAAAGGATGAGAAAATATTTGATTATTTATACTGGTTTTATACAACCTCGAGAGCCCATTAACATGTACGAAACATTTATATCCATATGTCTAACTGTATACAGAATAAACTTTTTGCGATTCAAAATAAATCATTTTATTATATTTTGTATTAACTAGACACACAATAGATTATGTTTTTGAGATTATAAGTCCCTTTTGAGAACTATTATAGCAATTTTATCATGACGTTGGTGGTCTACAATCAAGTGTTAAGTTAATAACGTGATTGTGATTCGAATATAGTTTCCGTGTTGCAAAATTTGGTATTATATTACAAAAGCAAATGTTCCAATCAACGCTGTGTGTTCATTCATGCTATGACCTTACTAACATATGTCAATTCTCGAATACCTGAAAAAAATTAGGATTTTGGTTACTCCATGAAGATTAATTCATTTATTAATTAAGAGTAGATAAATTCTGTAAAAAATTATACAATTTTTCAAATTAGTTTCTAAGAAAAAATAGTTGATAGGCTGAACATACAAGTTTATAAAAATATACAGTTAACAATAATATGTTAATATGATTGATATTCGTCACAACAATAATGTATCTATTATTAATAACGTGTTTATTAGTTAATTATCTACAGTTATTTAATAAATGGTTTTATATATGATTCAAAGCCAGAATTTTCATAGCCACATTGGTTTATTGTAACGCTCTGATATGTTGACAGATTGACACTTCCTCATTTTCGTAAATTAACCCAAGTTACAGTATTACTCTAGAACGCTGGTCGCAGGTACAAACTCAAACACGTGTGGTAACGTCGACCGTGCTGACATATTGACATCTTAACGTACTGATATCATGACATTTTAGCACAGGGTACGATATCCCCTCCGGTGTCAAGTGTATCGGCCGATCAAAAGAGAGACGGCAGCGTTCAACTTGAAGAAAAGGAACGTAACAATTAAAAATATTTCACAAGTTGACAAACGTTTATAATTGAAACTGTTTCATAATAATTATTTTTGATGTGAAATAATATTGAATAATTGTTCATTTTTATAGTAAAAATAACCTTTACTCAGTTGTTGATAAAATATAATATCAACCTGAGGAATTTTTATATATAAAAATTATAAAAAAACATGGAATGTTATTTTAGAATTGAGTTAATATTATACAAGAAAGAGTTAAAGATAAATTCTGTCCTGTTTTGTCTCTTAAGAATGATTAATTCTTAAGATTCTTAATTTAATTCTTAATATTGATTAAATATTTTAATGCTTTTTTAAAAATCTAATTCAAATTACGTATAAAATTCGAACATTTATACATACAACTCATATTTTTATTTATAAATAATTATTAGACATACATATATTTTTATAAAGATAGTGGAATTGAATTTTTTTATATTAAAAAACTATTAGATATTTTCTGTTAAACATATCTTTTATTTAATGTATGAAAGTTACTGCTGTTATTGTCACCTACGCTATATTTAGTAATAAGCGTATACAAATTAAAATTTTGATCGGATACTGTTAATTGATTGGAACCACTTAACTGAAATCCGATTAATTATTTCAATAATCTGGTCGGGGATGATGTAAAAATCGCATATTTCAATTTTCGATGAAGCGGAAAATGATAAGTCCCGAAAATCCTTATTGGAAAATTTTAACTGTTAGGCTAATTAAGATTTGCATGCGCATTACGAAGTTATTTGTGTGCGTTAGTTGATATGAAATGAAATGTCTTCTCCAATATTCTGAATGTGTAACGAACATATAATCAAGCAAAGAATATGATGATATTTGATATTGTGTTGCATTATCCATGGTTTATACGTTATGTATTCATTAAATGTTTAAACAAGTTTACAAAAATATATAAATATTTATGTTCTCGGAGCTTGAGCTCAGAAAAATAGTTTGCACTGTTGAATAAATTACTCTAAGTTTTAATGAAAAAATACAAACAAGAAGAAGAGAGAAAATATAATTTGTTTGAAAATAATTATTTACTTAATAGTTTGATAACATAGGATATAAAAAAAGTAAACAAGATTATAATACAATGATATTTACGTTAACAATTTTTAAATATGATAATGATAACAAAAAATAGTTCTTTGCCATTTTGGAATTATCGATATTATTAAATATCATCTTATCTACAAGTTTGGGTTAAAAGTGACACTACTTGCCACAGAGAGGATTAATACTACAATGTCAGAAGAGAACAAAAATTTCGAAAAAATGTTCAATATGTTTCACAAACTTGATTATTAAATTCTGCTAGTATTTTTATTTAAACATATCTGTAAATGTTGAAAAATAAGTACACAATGTAGCAAATGCATATGCCAATGCATCAAAGTATAATCACCAGATTATCCGAAAAAATCGATTACCTGATCGTCCTGTGCCCCAATTAGCCGGTATAATCGAAATTCTACGCTATTGTGCAGGTTTAACGACCAATCGGTTTATTTCTTGTTAACTATTTCCGGTGAATATTCGTCGACCTTCCCTCGGAATTGCCGTTATAATTTTCCACGAGGTGTGTATTACCTTGGTTACTTATTGCAAGAAGGTCACAGGTTGGCCCACTTTCTCACAGCTGGCAATGCGATCTGCTGAACATCGTCGTTCATTATTCTTTCCTCTTTTTCTTCAATACTCTTTGCTATGGCAACTTTATGATTCACATAGTACTGTATGGAACTATTTTGTAGGATTTAATAATATTTGAAATGGACAAGTCATAGAGTTTATAGCAGTGGACCATCCAATAAATAATTCGGTTTTTCTATCATTCTTTTATCTTTAAAAATTAAGGCAAACATTTTAAATGCAATATTAAATCAAATAATGTAAATATAGGAAGATAAGAATAATGATTCTGCTTATTTGGTTAGATATTCAATATTTTAATTATCCACCTTTAGTCTTACTTTCTATAGCAGCGTAAATAATTTAGATATTCAACTCACGTGAAACAAGCTACATAATCATAATTATTTTGGAGAACAGAGGACATAATTTGATACAGTTCGTCAATTTACTGTGCGTCGCAAAGGTGTCATGTATTGACAGTATTAGCAAGTTAAATACGTCTATGGTAATACATGATTCGTAATTTATAGTCTATCGACGGGAACAGTGGTATCGTGTGTTGTGCAAGCAACATGATAATATGTTTGTTAGACTAATTTGTAATTCAGAATAGGAACCTGCATTCAGAAATGATCGAATATTAATATTTATCATGTTTGCGATTATTGAGAAAACACGACCGTTTGGTATACAACGAAAGATTAATTCATTACAAATAAACGATTACCTACATTTAAAAGAAATGTTGAAAGATTGGATATAAATATTTTGTCAGCTTTCAGGGAAAAATTTATTCCATTTTCCACAATATTCTCTAAAAAATGCATGATACTGTGCACTAAAATCGCTACGTCAAAAAACGAATTGGAAATATTGTCTACTACGGCTACCGTTCGCAATACTTCTATTTCGTTTGAATTCGACAAAAATAAACAGCTATTTTAGTCATTCTAACTCAGAAACAATTATATTTAATAAACTTTGAAACTCGACATTGAATCTATTTCAAATTATATTTTTGACAAAATATTTCTGTGTAAAGAAATTTAATTGTTTTTGTTTTAGATTATTTTATTAATTGCAAGATTGTTATTTTGTAAAATAAATATTTACATATATATAAATAGAAGCCTTTTTTCAAATAAAACTGTGATTTCGATTTAATTTAGATTTCGGTACTTCGACTTTCATTTTGAAACCGTTGGAAGTAAAAGTTCAGAAGCAGAATGTCCTATTCTTCTGCATGTTCGATTAGGGAACTCTTCTGTACTCTAGATTTTCACTGCAGATTACACTACGTAAACTACAATGATTATTTTCCTATTACGCGTACGTGTGCTCACAGATATCGATTTTTCAATCACAAAGTTACTGCAATTTCACAGATCTCCCTACATAAATTGAAACTGTTTTTATCTCTTGAAATGAAGTTTTCGTCAATGAAACGTATTTTCGTTCGCTCAATGCACTTCAACGTCATTTAATATAATGTTTTTTTTATAATTTATAAAAAACTACCCAATTTTATTATACGTAAATATTTGTAATGCAGGTTCACCTTATTATTGAAATAAATTATTTATTGTTGGTATAAAATATACATTATTTTAATATTATAATCTTGAGAGTATGATTGATATATAGGAAGTGTTATGTTCCCTTAGTAATAGACTAAAAATTCAAATATCCAAATCTAATTTCTTTGATATACGTTTGACTATACACTGTCTACTTCTACTTGTACATAGCATATCTTTCATTGAGCTTATGAGTTTCTTTAACGTTCGTATAATTATGGAAACCTACAAGTGGAAATTGTAAGAGTTAATAGAAATATTATCTGTTCCTAACATGTAATATTTATTTAATCGGGAAATAAAGTGTAAGATCATTTTTCTGTGTAATTATAACTTTTACAGATTTCTCTTTTCTTGTATCGTGAATTCTTGTAAATTTAATAATACGTTGATAATTTAATAATAATTAATAATTAATAATAATAATAAGTTGATAATATGAATTGTAAAAAATAAGTCTTTATAATTTATTTAAAAAGAAGATAAAACACGTTAGAGACTATGATAAAATTACACAGTTTTCCAATGATGAGAACGAAAAAACTTGAATGAAAAGATCTTATTACACGTTCCACAGTTTTCTTTTTGTAGAACCTTTTCCGATGTTTCTGTAGGCATAAACTTTTTCTAAAACTTTTTATAAAACCTTCTCCAGTAAAACAATAATTATTATTTTATTAGAAGACCGATAAAGATTGTTAAGAACAGCTCATTCGAAAGTGGTCTAGAACAATTACCCAAAATAAGGCATGCACGATACAAAAGAAAAGAAAATGTGCAATCGCTATCAGAGAAGGGACGATTTTATATAAAAAAATTGCAGTCAATTCCAGGCCACTTCTATACAGGGGTATCCGGTAGTTTTCTAAATAAAATAGGTCCTCTGGCTGTGTAACAAGTACCATTTTATTGGAAGTCCGTGTGTGCACTGGTAAATCTCTTTTACTACTACTTGCCTCTTATTGTTAGACTCCTTTCGTAACCGTCGAGGAAACACGTTTCCTTGCCGACTTGAAAGCTAATATTTATGCGGCTTTTTCTGATCATAAATCGCGTAGGCGAGGGAAGGGCGAGCCGCACAGGGGTAACTTCGAAGGGCGCGTTGCTTTGCTAGGCTAGGTCGACGGAAAAGTAGAAAGCTCTCGATGGTATCAAAGGAGCCATTATGCGTTTTCGCGTACTCCCTTCGTCAAATGTCCCTCCCTTTAATGTTCTCCCGGCTAAATTTCGTCGGCGTTTACGTGCACCGCTGCGAATAAAACGCTGGGGCGGGATTTATGTCACTCCTTCCCACTTTATTAGAACAAATTTATTAGTAGTGTTCCTGTTACACTGGTGAAGACGTTAAATGTGTTGGTGCCTGTCGAATGTTACCGGGGTTCGTTCTATAATGCACGCACTGGCTTGGCGGGGGTGCAATATTCAGGTCATTCATGTACTGACTATTTTAAAAAATATTTAACAAATTCTGTTTGATAATAGAAGTGTTGACAGAATCCTTTATTTTATTATTCTTATACATGATGTACGATAGAATTATATATTACTTGTAATTAATATTTGACAATAACAATGTTGATAGAATTTTTTATTTTTTGGTGTTTCATTAGACTATAATTAAATAATGATTTTGTTTCATTTGCTCTTTTATGCTTGAATCAAAATTTCGATGTAATCGTACGATAAAATTACATGTTAATGAGGTTAGTGTCTAGAAGTTTTTCGTTAAACTATAATTAAATAATACTTTAGTTTCTTAGCTCTTTTATGTTTAAATCAAAATTTTCTCGTAAATACGAAGAAAAATGAAAGATGCATGTAGCATAATTACTATATAATTGTAAGAAAAATTTTAAAAATGGAAATTTTCTAATTACCAGAGATATTTTATTAAGAACCTTTTATGTGGCATAGTGAATAAATTGAGCATCTTAATTGCAGTTTTTCTTTATTATTATTATTAGAAATGCTTTTAAAAGTATAAAGCAATAGACAATCAGTAAAAATTTCCCCTTTATCTGAAGCTACCGGAGAACAATATTTCTATAACTAACGTGGATTTTATTTTAGAACAACCTATACTCGTGGAAACTACTCTCTATTATTTCCGTTTCCTTTGTTCGTTAAAATTATCCTCGAATCAGTGCACACATTTCACAGAATACTTTATGCGAGGATTAATTTCGCGATATCTTCTTTAAGCCGCCTGAATATGTATGAAAACTGTTCCCATATACAGGGCAAATGCATTACCGACTCTTATCAAAAAGTTCTTTGATGCTTGCATATTTCCAACACTTTATACTTACCGCATACAACGGTATTCCTATTATAAAAGTGTCACGTTACCTATTTGCAGATTCTGTTCGAAGATATAAGGATACAAAGTGCAAGTCCACCTAAGTACAGATTATTTATAAATGTTATTAGTGTAAATTAGTATCTGTTTTAATTGAATAGTACGTTCGATTTCCAATGGCAAAGTGGTAAACGAATCTTTATTACATACTGTTATACTGGTATATAATGTCCATGTAATGCAATAGATACGATATAGTTACCGTTTGTCTTATATCGAAGACCACTGCTATACGTATAAATACAAATACAAATACAAATACAAATACAAATACAAATATAATTGTCTCATCTCATTTTCAATGTTAATTTACTATTCGTCAATACGGTTACACATAACCAATCGAAACTATAAACAAAGCACATAACGAGCAACCCTTTTTGCCCTTATATTGTCCCGTGAGCCAACTGTGGTACAACGGACGGTAGGTACGGTGAACGGAGGACTACTGTATATCACACATCAAAGATCGCTCGCAAGAGATTTCATTCCTACAACATAAACAAAGAATCAACACCAGCCCCATTGTTGTCAAGTTTACGAGACGGAGTAAAAACAACAGATACCAGACCGCTTTTCAGTTTCCGCGAGAGACGGGGCGCGCAAGAGTCCTTGGGAGAGCTGTACTTTCGAACACCTGTAGGGAGATCGATCGTAGAGGCCTTGCCCCAAAGCGGTGCAGCGCTGCGTGGCTACGTCCGAAACACTTGTTGTCAGTTTCAGGAAGAGAGGGAAGAGGGAGAAAAACTTACATTCCGAACAGATTAAAGTCACCAGCAACAGTATCGGTTTGAAATTCGCCCGGCGGACCGTCGGTTCATGGCGTTTTTTGCAAGCGCAGGCCAACACAGGGGACTGGGTTTCGGACACCTGTAGCTATATTGATCGGTCGACAGTTCTCAACCTCGAAACCACCCCTTTGCCGGTGGCATTCGAGTAGGGGAAGTTAAATTCAATCCTCTTTCCCTTCTCCTTGCCCACATCGACACCGAGCAACTTCGTCTTTTCCGCCTCGTGCATCGAGGAAATTTAATGTTTCCCTGATCAATCACGTCGTGCGTTGTGTTGGCCGCGCGTTGCGAGCAGATCGCGTGGGTGGTTTTGGCGCGAAGAAAATGAATGCGGGCTTAGAGCTCGAGGTCGTTTAGTTTCTTCATTCTTCGCGTCTTATTGTCAGACACTTAGACACGTTGAGTGGCAAGTAAACATTCATCAAAACTCCAATGTGGTTTTCTTAACACTAGAACTACCGCATCCGTATAAATTACAGATTTTAATTCCCTTATTTCGCAGTCATTGATATCTTGAAAGTGTTAAATGTCCGAAAGGATTCGAAAAATAAATAGTTTCATTTGAACATTATAATACATACATATTCCAGTACTTTCGTTATCCACTGTACATTAGAACTTCCGTCAGATTTCTCAATTTATGCCACTTAATTTAAGTTAGCAGCCATTTATATTACGCTTGAAATAACCGTCGACGTGTCTCGAAGAAATAAGTTTGAAATCGTATCTTAAAACATAAATTACCGAGAGTTTTAACGAATCTAAAGACAGCTGTTTATACAGTTGCCAAGAACATCTATTTAACATGAATAAATGAAAAAATAAATGTGCAGTGTAAATTCCTCAGGTTCAGTTTTGTATATTGCTATCACAGCTGCCTGTTGAACAGCGTAAAAGTTCACGGGCAGAACAGAACGCGAGGTGAAAACAAAACGTGTGCGAGCATACCTGCGGCGATTACACGCGCTTTTGCAGCGGGAGTTCGCTGGCATCGCCATAAAAGCAAGCCGAGAATGAGAATTATTGAAAACAAGTGGTCGGGCAAATGGGTAATAAGAGCGTGTGAGATCTGAACGTCGTCGTATCGTGCGATGCGAAGTATCTAAAGCACGATCTGTGTCACTTCGTTTTTCATATCCTCATATACACGTCCCTTACCTCTTCGATCGTGTGCAAAGCTGATACTCGCAGAAATGGAAAGTGTTCAAGCACGAAGTATACGTACCACTTTCAACAGGGTAATGATCAACAATAATAATCCAAATTGAATATCGTATACAGGATGTCACATGTTAATACATTGCCGACTGTTAATGTTTTGTTTAAATTTTCTACGGCAATTTGACGCATATTGAATTTTATAATCACTATTTGGTAAATGTTTACGTCGACTTTGATTGATGCAATTACACAATTGCATATATATATAGAAGAATAGAATATATATATAGATATATATACATGAACTGTTAAATAATAATCTTTTTTTGTTTAGACATAAGTAACTCTAACATTTTTTTTTGAGTATGATATTTGGTAATACAGTTGCCTTTGTGTAATGTAAAATTATAGATGTAGTATCATATGAGAAAACTCGTTTCCGGTCGCCAATGTGTTCATACATAACATGCAGACCATTTTGTTCATTTTAACTTATACTGATTACAATCAACTCGTTTATCTATTACTCAACATGTTCTCGGGATCTTTAATTGCAAATAGAAATACTTTTAATTATATGTAATTCTCAACGTTGTGGGTACCCATATCGGCAGTGCCATAGCCTCTGCAAGGTAGCTATAGTTTTTCAGTATTATTATGGTTTGTTTTTCGAAAGAAGAGTCGTGAGATACACCGATAGCCACAGTAACTGTCCTCCCCACCATAACCACTCCAGACTTATGACATTCGGATGCGTGGAGTGGGGTGGGCAGCTGTTGCAGGTCTCAGTGAATCTCAAGGTTTTTCTTTCGAGATACAGACCATAATACGGTGCCGTTCTTCCATTTCCAACTGTCGCCTGTTCTCGCCATTGCTTCTACACTCGTTTTCAAGTAGCTGAGAGTTTTTGTTCTTTTGCAAGTCAGTTGCGTAACATGTTTTGAAGTAATCTAAACGTACTCTAAGATTACAATTACATGTGTTACTTATCTTCTTAGAGATGAGAATTAATATTCTGGAAATACAATAACGTTTATGATATCTTTCCGAGGCTGCAAGTTATACAATGTTAAAAATATATTATGTGTCACATTTAGAAACTTAAAAATAATTTATTTTAAAAGTATTTATACTTGAATAAAGGTATTATTTTTAAAAATTTCGTTACGATTATATACACTTATAAGTTGCTCAGTTTCAAGCTTAGTGTTTTCAGGGTGATCCGTAAGTGGATTCTATGTTTCCGAGATAACATGAACTAATATACAACAAAACTTACGTTAGAAAAGTTTTCGAAATTTAGTTAGGAAATTCTAGTCCATCTTTATATTCTTCAGGTATTTCGCTAATCAATTATTACTTATTATTTTCTAAGTAAAATTATTTTAACCCGCTGACCTATGATTTATTTCACAGTTGCGCTCGTTAGAACCATTTCATTGTTGATAATTTACTAGAAACCAAAGGAAATTGCATGCCCTTCTTATGTTAACATTTACTTAAAGGATTAATAATTGACGATGGAAAAGTGACATTCAATTTTAACTTAAAGGAATAGAATGACATTTACATTTGCTAATTTCTGCTTGAAATTTGTGTTACGAATCTGCCACGAAATTAACACTGTTATAGTTTGATTTATTAAAGTGGATAAATTTTACGAGGAACTTCATAGTTAATAGTGACTACTTGAACTGAAAGTACAATAAAAATGTGCAGTAAAACAGAAAATAAAAATTTTAAGTTACGAAAATGATAGAAGTAGGTACGAATTTTCGGGAGTATCTAATATGAAACTGTAATCCTTTAAACTCAAATGAATTGGTGCATTTGAATGAAATACCCTATTTCAGCTGACGGTGCATACGCACCTTTCATAAACATAACTGATTGACCATAATGTTTCCCACGTATTTTAATGAAATTAATAATCCTGAAACAATGAGATATTTGTGATCAGCAATGAGAAAGTGATGAATTGAATATCCTGTTGCAACCTAGCTTAATACAAATACTCACATAGAAACATCTAAAATATTGAATAATATTTCAATGAAAATTTATTTGACCTGAAATATATGTTTACAGTTGTTAATTAATCGATGTATTTGTTATGATGTTTATAAGTATTTACTTTTCAAAAGTATGCGAATTGTAATTGTATTCTCTGATGAAAAATATTTCTATTCACATTTTATTAATATACACTTATTGTTAATATTATACTTAATATGTATTCCTCTATTTTTGCCATTATTTTTTAATTTTGCTTTAATAACTTCGTCGTACATAATATCAGAGACGCATTAAAATATTTATAAGTTTATCTTTCGTGTTCTGGTCGCCTTTAGAAGTTTTCTTTTAACAATAGCTTTCCAATCTTACGTTGGGTTTATGTCTGTTATATTGTATTTCTGAGTTGAAGAAACAGTTTTACATTGTTCTCGCTTCGTAATTTTGGTATTGATCGGGCTTGTTGAATGAAGGCACACATTTCCTCTCTATTAATATTGATTTCCATCGCGAAACTTTCAGATTGCTAACTCCCAAATGAGTATGGTAATTTTAGCCACAAAATTATCTCATATTTCTGCGGGAAATCAGCAACAACATACACAAATATTTTGTATTATTTTTTATTATTATATATATATGTATATATAAAAGAAAATATTACATTTTCATGAAGCATAATTAAAGTCAGCGAACTTTAACTTTAATTATTTTTAAATTGATAGATTTAAGGCCAACTGTGTTAATACCCTTTTTACAGAGAAAAATTTTGCATTTTTAGGCGCATCAAACATAAAAATACATGGACCTACTCTTAGATTATGCTTATTTTTTTGTATCTCCAACGCTTTTAAAGATCCAAATGCGTAATAACAAATATATCTTAATATTCGATTAATCAAATTAACTAGGACCAAGATGATTCGGATAATCAAATAACTCGGTTAATTCAATAATAAAATAATTAATTTGACCACAAACAGGAAAATGAAAAACGATTCATCACTAATTTGAATGATCGAAACTTCGAATAACCAAATCTTAGATAATCGAGATTCTACTGTACTTCGATTTATAGCTATTAATTAATTAATGCTTTGAGAAGAAAAAATGAAGAAATGACAAGAAATATTTATTTCTTGTCTCAATTTTGTCATTAATAATGTCTACTAAAGAAAATAGATAAATTTACATTTCCGATTTAATGTTGTACGAGGAATTTTTTATTCTTCGATTGTATCATGATTTTCTCTATGAAATCGAATTGTTTAATCAGTGAAGCGATCAGTAGTAAAATAAAATATCGTAACCTGCAACTGGGTTTATAAATAAGTACGTGCTGTTGTTTAAGAAACGTCAAGAAACGAAGTAACTTTCTATTCGGATCGGATGCGGTCGACTAAGAAAACGCAGGTTGATTATGCATACAGGAAACTTCGACTGGGTATACGGCTGAATACTCGATAACTTTCCACGGATACATGCGGAACGTGTTATCGATGATATTCGGCCAGATAAACCGCGCCCAATCGATCGGCTTGAAGGCGGTGTACCTGCGAGTCTCCTCAAGCCAGACATTAACTGGCTAACAACTAATTCTCAACGTTCAGTGGGTTGGAAGAGTAGGGTAGGGTGGAGATAACAGTCCCGTTTTTCGCATAAATGATTGTATAATTTAGTAATAACGACCTGCAGATGTCTTTTTTTATTTTTCCTAAACCGTAACTATCGTGCTTTACTTTTACACTGTTTTCTGATTGATACTGATATTGGTGTATTATGTTATAGTATAAAATGTTTGTAAACTCCAAATAGACTTTTCGTTCTATACACAGGCCAAAAAGTAAAATATAAAATTATATAAATATAAAATTAAGTATATATAAGATTAAGTAAGTAACAAATTCTTTTCTAATTAACAGATATTTATTAAATAAATCCTTTTTCACATATACCACTTATTTTCTACCACTTATTCTCTAGCTACTCTATAAAATTTCATTTTGTTTCCTATTACCCATTTTGCAACGTACTTAATTATACTTAACGGTTTATAAAAAATACAAACATTTTGTAGTTAAGATGTATTTGGATACTGCTGATCGGTATAGTAAACCGAATTTTTATGTAGGTATAAACTTTACAGACGGATTTATAGAAATTATAATTAAATAAAAATATATTTTTTCCATTAACGTTTTGCATACGGTTAAGACAAAGTACAAACTTCATTGCACTGTATTAAGGTTTGCAGAATTAGAATGAAACTACAGAACCACCATCGGTATAATAGCATTATTCTGTGTATAGTAGAATATCTGGAAAATAAACATTCATTAATAATCAGAGTAGAGAGAAATGGTTGAAATACGCAAAACTAAATTTACATGAATTAACAGACGTTTGGAAAAATCTACCAAAGAATAGCATACTGTCCTCGACAGAAAATGTTTGATCAAACAAATCAGATTTTTGTTAAAACAATTCTTCACTTATTAAGCGTAGAAAATATTTTCATCAATAGCAAAGGCAAATGTAATGATAACGATCTGGGTGTATAAATCAAATATTAATGTAAAAACGTAAAAGCTCTTTGCAAAGTACGCAGTAGAAAATTGAACATGATAATTGAATAGCGAATCGAGGATGCGTTCAATCATCCCTAGACGTTGATGAAATTATTGGCAATCTCTATCGTCGTCTTCTTCATTCGTCGTACGTGTATTAAGAGTGTTTCAATACTTCGTCGTGTCACTTAATAATTTTTCATAATTACATATTACATAGTTGCACACATTATGTTATTTTATGTTTGGTAGAAAGTCGTTTACATTTATTATTTTTAGTAAAATATTAAAATTCTTTTTAAGTATTAGATTAAATATTGAATACTAAATTTTGTTTAATATTATGTAAATTTCTATTTCATTATTTTTCATATAAATATAATATATTTTCTGTTTCAATGAACACATACGCACAAAAAGTTCATGTTCAAAATTTTAGTCGTATACTTTTTTTTAGAGGTACTGTTTATAATAGTTGGACCATAAACATTTTGCATAGATTGTATGTTACACAGAGACAATGTATTCGTTGTCTGTTATTTTATTCAGAGCTTGTTACATTATCTGTAAATTGCATTGTTGCTTTGGGATTACGTGAAAAGAAAAGTTAGATAATGTTGAGTATATTTTAACAATAGGTTTATGGAACACATCAATATAACGTGTATTGAGTTTTATAAATATTATTTGGTAAATGTTTCTTCGATTTCGATTGGTACAATTAGATGAATTTCCATTCTAGTTGTTCACTTTTGAACCTCTAATTTCCAAAATCTAAATGATCGAACATCGATTATTTTAGGAATAGTAAAATTAAAAATAAAATAAATAAATAAATTGTACGATAAATGTCCGCAAACCTAGTGTTAAAAACGAAGTTTGGGACATTTTGTTATATGTTCAAAAGAATATTCCTCACATAACAATAATTAACTAATTAGACAAATTATTTACTAACCAATTTTGTCATTTTCACGTAAATGGATAGAAGGTAATAAGATCGATTGAAAAATATATAATGCTATATCATAATTGATGTAACCAGTAAGTTTCGATGCTGGATTCTGATGACTCATTTAGCTAATTCTGTGTAATACTGAACATGTGTAACAATGAAAAATTACTTGTAACCAGAAGAGTCTGAATTTTAAAGCTCTTTAGCCGAATTAATTAATTAATTAATTAAAAGATTATTAGGTACAGATCATCCGACTCATCCACCTTTGATAGTGCTTTCACTTCAGTTACTTCTACCATAAATATATATATAGACTAATCATCTCGGTATTTAGTTGATGAGTGGCTTTACCAGTTTAAACTACACCATGTTCAATTTTGACTACCGGTAGAGGTCAATAGTGGTCAGACACAACCAATTGTGTTTGAAAGCTAATACCCAGTAAATTTTAAGGTTCAAGTTTCTCGAGTATAAAGGTTTCAGGTGGTATGACTAATTAAACAACCAAGACTTGTGATCTTAATTTCAATTTAAAATGAACAATTTTATTTTCAACACTACTTTTGCATCTTAAATCTTTTATGGCGTGTCTTTGAAAAAATATATGAATATAAACATTATGTCGGTAAAACGAGAAAGTCAATGGAGAAATATATCAGTGAAATAAAGTCGGTAAAATCATTGAAAAGCAGTTTCTGAAATTTCATATAAAACCACCCCAATTAGTTCAAATAAAAAAATTGTTGAATTAGACTCAAGTTTAGTTAAGTTTTAGACTCTCATGACTTTAATTCCATTGTTCACATGTGAAAAACAAATACACATTCATTTTGGGTAAGTAAGAATGAATATAATTTGAAGTGATCTACTATATTTAGTTATATATCACACTAATTTATAAAATATTGTAATACATCATTGATTGTAAGATGTAAAATCCTCTAACAAATAAATAAAAGGAAACAAAATATCTCATGATCTCACAAAATAATGAATATACTAAGTTTTATTTAATTTTTAGTGTCTCCATGATTCCTTATTTTCTCCATGCCCTATGACATAGTGACATCGTACACAAAATGGCGTCGCACAGTGGGGCATTTGACCAGGAAAGCTAGCTAAAATTATTATAGTGTTATTTAAAGCTGAAAAATGATCATGTAGTATATTGATGGATTCACCTAGATATAAGCTACAATATTATAAAGTTAAAAATTGAATATGCTTGAAAAATGTCGGTCACTTTAATTTTTCTTTACTAAAAAAATTATTTTTCGGAATTTTATATATTGAAATGTATAGATGATTGAATACCATTTATGTTTTGTTCGAAATATTTGTTCATGTTATCAGACAGCTTTGAAAAATCATGGTGCACGCACAGATAACGATAAGATTATCGACCTCTCATCTATCGTGTTAACCAAGTCTCAACATCTTGATTTTCTCGAATATGACTTTAAAAATGTAGTAGTATGTTTTTAAAGTGGTATTCTTTTGATGTCTGTAAAACAAACTGATTTTTTCGACTCGTTACATTAGAGTACTAAAATATTAATAATACGTAACCAGGTCAACACTAGGTAGCAAATTTTTATATAGTTATATAAAGTTACATCGAAATATTAACATATATAAAATCCAAAGGGGAATTTTGCGGAGAAAACAAGTTTTCGATTGTTATGTGTTTGATTTTACAGGAGAAAGAATGTTATACTCACATTCTGGGTTTGTAAAAGTCATAAAAGAAAAAAGGGATATAACTGTTAGGAATTTACTTTATATACCTTCTTTTACCATCTATACCTGTCTTTTATGTACTTTTTCATCGGTGCACTTACAAAAATCTACTTGCTCGGTATGAGTATATTAGTCTTCTCGACCGTAAGAATTTTATGCACTTATTCATCCGTGCACTTACAAAATTCACTTGCTCGGTACATATTAGTCTTCTTCCCCAGCGCTTGAATTATTCATTTTCAAACATAACATTTTTCACTAAATATTGCTGTTCCTAAAAAAAACAACGTCACAGTTTCTTTTTATAACTATTCAAGAATAGAAGGACAAAATTTAACACTAAAACTTCCAAGCAGTTAAATTGACATTATCCTATCAATCTCCGAACTTGAAAGTCATGGGCTCGCGGAACTTGTATACGTAAGTTGATTTGCTAGCGTGATATAACTAAATTCGCCTTGTATGCCTTGTATAGAATAATGGATGTTATATTTGGACGTTTTAACACTAAAACTACCAAGGAGTTGAATTGACTTTTTGAAATTCGCCTATAAAATCATCATCTTTCGAGACTTTCATTGATTTACAATTCAGTTTTCGTATTGCTAAATCAATTTCTTTAATAATTTATCAGAAAAGTATATGCTAGCTTCTTAATAATTATAAAAAAAAGACATCAGGAGTGGGTTGTTTTGACCCGTCTGGTAGTTTTAGTATTAAATTCATTTTACTTGAAAATCAAATCTGACCTTTTAGCCAGCTTTTCAAGACGAATGTCCCACTGCACGCCACTCGGAGCGAAAACTCGAGCAACTCTGTCCTTCCGTGTCCGATGGACGCGATTAACGTGTAAAAACGAAACAGAATAGAAAGTAAAAGTGTTTGGGAACGCAACTTGCAGGTCCCCAGTCTGTTTCGTTTTCGAGATGTTATCGGGTCGCTGGCTGCGTTAACAGGGGGCGTACGAGTCACGCGAGATCGCAGTGGTGCGGCGCGACCCGCAGTGAAGGGACACCTTTCACGACCGTAACTTTTCAATGAGTTAAGCAAACGTTACTCACGACCGGTCGCCTGGCATGTGAATTGACCGGCGAAGGCTTATCAGACACGCATCGGACCTTCAACCCTCCGCGCCGACCTTTCCACCGATCGTTTCTAACATTTTTATGACGGCTTTATCGTGTGCCCAGACTCCCATCAGCTCGATCTCTTTTTTCCGACCGATTCTATCTGTGACCCGTGCCCCTTGGCTGCCCTTCGATTTCTAATACTCTTGTCGCGGCTTTTATTCCTTTGGCTCGGACAACGCTTTATTCGATTGCGATGGCTTTGACAATACTATCGACACCTTTAACGGGACCATTCATTCTTTAACACGGTCATTGGATCCGGCCGGATTACTTGTTACACGTCTGAGCTACGGATTTGTCCTCGGCTGTTAACACGTTGAAGAACATAGTCGTAATCCATTTGCATCATACGGAAAAATAGAAAATTGATCCTTGTCACCAAAAATGTTTTTTATTGCAACAAAATGTAAATTAATCTATCTAAAAAATTAAAATGAAAATTTTAATACAGATGTTTTTACGTGAAAAATACGTGTAATGTACGTGTCCACTTAAAAGTGATGCTGCTTTTATAGAAAGCATAATGTTTCGTCTTATTTTGCTCTAAATTTCACTCCTCTAATTTCACCATTTTCCTCATTACGAAACTGCAGATTAATATGCACTTATGCAAAACTTAAAAGTGCAAAGTCACAACAACTGTACATCATGCGAAAAGGTATGTAAAATACTCAAAATGTGGTGCCTTTTATATTCGTTTGAAAGAAACATTTTTCACCGTAATTTTATTTCCTTAATTGCATTATTAAATATTTAAACTTGCGGGCAGACTTGCAGCTTATTAATTACTGTCAAATAATTAACTGATCATACTAAATTATGTGCATGACCAATATGTCAAGTCACCAGTTATAGAGATGAAATTTTGCATGACTCAAACCGTGAGTCATCGATCTAGAATGTATTAGTACCTTCGTAGCTTGTTTGCAATTATATCCGATTGTAAGAATCTGTGTTATATTGACGTTCGTTCTCGCTGGTAATATACTCGAGCGTTGCATCATTGATGGAGAGACCGAAAAAAATGTTACATGGGTATTTTTAGCTTGATGGACGATTTTATTCTATTGCTGGTCAGATTTAGTTCACGAAAGGTTAGGTATAAGTGGCCGAATTGAAGCAGGACATAACGATGAATTAAAATAGAAAGGAATCTACAAACTTGGGCCATCAGTTTCGGATATATATGAACGATTTTCGTGTTCAATGTGTGGGCGTCTAAAGTTAAGTGAACTATACGAACATTGTACAAATGTTGTAACTTTTTGGAAAGAATTTTTCTTGGATTTAGGCTGTTTATTTGAATACTCTGCAAAAGTTGCAACTTTTTGAAAAGAATGGTACTTAGGTTTAGATCTTTTATTTGAATATTTCGTGATATTGAATTCACGTAGTTAAAATATAAAACATTTTTATTAAACAATTCTGATGTAAAAGAAGTTTGGGAAATGTATCTATTTTATGAGATTTTAAATTGTTATACTTTATTAAAAAGCAGATTTTCTAAAAAAATGTGACATTTCATATTATTATCATACATTGATAACTAGAAAATCTTTATTAAAAACGTTTTTCAAAATTGTTCATGAAAATTCTTTGTAGATGCAATAACTGATCATAGATTCATAATGTAAATATTTGAATCTATATAAAAATTATATCTATATAAAAATATAAATGAAGTTGATACCAAATATATTTTTGAGTATGTTCGATATTCAATATTTGTTAAACCAGTAACTTAAAACAGTTCCTCTTGTAATTATTGTTATGCTTTTTTGCCGTATCTCTCAAGTTCTTTAAAAATGACTGATTAAGGAATTAACAAAACTAAAAATATAATAAATATCTAATAATAAACTGTATACTCTTACTATTCACAAACATTAAAATATTATTCACTTGAATAATAATGTATTTGTTGACAAAGCCTTCTTGTATAATTTCAAAATTCCCTGTACCAGACCGAATGCCTCTCATAAATTTTTTATTTCTATTACTATCGCAGTTTCGTCGCTTTGAATATTTTTTACCAGTTCAGTGAACGAAAAGCTGCAGGCAGTACGTTTAAATTTGAAAAACACACGACTAAGTTTCCATGAATTAAATTTGTGTTTCCATCATGGTTGACTGGAACAGCTTTTTCAAGGGGGGCGGTGTATCTCGTTGTAATTCCGCTCATGGCCTACTCGGGAGATCCGTTTCCTGAAATACCGAAACCGAGCAGTTTTACGAACGTAGAACTTCTTTCGCATACAAAAAGGAAACATTCGCCAGGAAAGCAGAATGATGTTTCCAAACAAAAATCATACAAATGTACATCATCTCTTTCTCTTTCTGTACCTTGCTCCATATTAATACACGTCATTTTTGTTATTAAAAATTTTAATCTTTTTATTGTGTATAATAATATACTTTTACTTAGTTCTCTATATATGTAGATCAAAATGGTATGTTTGCCTTAATTGCAAAACATAATTTCTTTATTAATCCCTCACGTTTTAAATCAAATGGTATCTGATCATTTCGACTTAATAGTAATGGCAGAATCTCTACACCCGAAACCGTTGAAAATTAATTAACTTGCAGAAAGTTTATATGAATTCGATTTACAAAAATCGATATGTTTATTTGCTGTGTCTAAAAATTTTATCTAATTAAAGTTTGTTAACTTAAAAATTGTATTATTGTGTAAAATAAATTAGACAGTCACCAATAAATTGATTACCACAGTGACCCAACATGTTTCGTAACCCTGAATGATGGATACTCTTAAATGTACATTTGTTGGTGACAGAACGTGATCAAGTGTTTGCCAGGAAACATTCTTTTAGCGAGTTACATAAGGGACATTACGAAGTTCATTTAACCAACTTTATTTCAGGCAATTTGAAGGAAGAACACATTTAAATCTGGCAAAGCAGATACTGGATATTATAAAGGTTAAAAAGAGACAGCTTTAATTTTTAATTGCTCCTTTTCGTGACGATTGTAGTCAAACGAAATTAATTGTCTTCCATTTGACCTCCTTACACAGATCCTTTCAACCACACGGCATACGAGGCTAAAGGAAAATGCACAGTCAAGAATTAAACAGCGTGGATGTACAGGGTGAATCACCTAATTGTCTTCTTCATTTATCTTTGTTAATTGCAATATTAATTTAATTTAAATTATAATTTACTACTTCTAATTGTCAGATGAATTTCAACAGGTACACTGAAATTATTTAATAAATAGTAATATCTAAATTCGAGGAATTCCTTGTTCATTAAGTTTTGTCATGTTTTAGTAGAAAACAGTATCTATTATTACATGATCTCGCGAAGAATTATAATTTAAATTATATATATTTTATAGAAATGTTATTTTTCAATTTGATACCTTCGTATTTATGTATTTAACATTATATTTTCGCAAAAAATACATCCATGATTATAAAATATAAATTCTGTTTAATAGGTAAATTATTCAGAGTGAATAATGCTTTTTTTGCTTTTATTTTCTTTTAGTCAATAAATACAAGCATAAAAAGTTAACAATAATAACAACAATCAAACAACAATGATAACGAAGAATAACAAAAATCAAAATCAGTATCAGACAATAAATGCTTTCAAAAGATTCTGCCATCTAAAATATAACATATAATGTTCGTATTTTGTTATATTATTATTTCGTATCATTTTCAGTATACTAGAAATCAGCAATAGAAATCCTCAAAGCAGCGTCTAAAGTGTAGTGATCTGAGTGTTCCTGCCAGTTATTGCATGGAAATGTAACTTCATTACCACAACCATCTTCTTTCCTCTCAGCATACACATACAATTAAAAATACCCTATGTCCTTCCACCTGTTTCTTTTTTTGTATAATTGAAAGAAATGTTTTGAATATCCTTTGCAACAGGCGCAGGGACATTTTCATAATTCAATGTGAGATGATCTAAATGTCACGTATAAGAAGAATTATTTCAACAATTTTACATTACATAAAGTGTCCCTTGATGGTCGTTCCAGCCTATGAATAATTTATTACTCCTTGAGAGCTACTACGCTTCTCTGATACGAATTCACCGTCAAATTGGAAATTTCAAAGGGCGAGGTGTCGTTAGACTTTAATGATGAATTCAGGAAGAAGATAAAATCTTTGTTTAATGAATTCGCCCTGTATATTATCATTTAATCGCGCAGGAAATACTCTACTGAAATTTCGTTTCTGCTTGCCTTTGTGGATTAGTATAAATGCATTTTACTCTTTTATTCATTTCGAATTTATACTGTTTAACGTGTTTCAAACTTATCGTGTACGGTACACACCTCTTTTCACACTATAGAGCAATGAGTTTGCTGTTCTGGTTTTGTTTATTACCTTTCTCGCCACTTTTAAATAAAGTTTTTGTAATACTCTTAGTTACTGTATGGCACTTACGCGGAGATGAAATCTGACGTTTGAAACATGGGGAAATTCATGTTAGGTGTTATATTTATGCAAATTTATATTTTTAATCCTTTTGAGTCGACGGACATGTAATGAACATCTGCATGCCGAAAATAAAGTTTTGTCTTACAGTTTAATATTTGAAAAATGAAATAAGAAAATTATTGTATAGGATGTTGGAATATTATGATATAAGTTTTATTCAATGTATGTAGGATTGGGGTTGCACTGAACTGACACCCTGCGTAACGTATAATCATTAGATTTAATCGATAAATTTTACAAAAACGCTAAAAGGCACGAGGTGTTCTTCTTGCCAATGTTCCAACATGACTGACTCTCTTTACCCTCGCGTTGACGTCGTTTGTCTTTTTGTTTCGTTGCGAACGCACCGAAACCTGCTCGCTGTCCTCCGATCTCGATATATTGTATCTACTGCTACTCGCGCGCTACATTCTTCATATGTATATGTACTATAAATTAATATGAACAAGAAAATTTGGCTAGGTTTAGACCTAGAAGCTAGATATCTTATTAGTAACGTGAGTGAAATAAAAATTTGTATTGTATGAAGTAGATTTTGATTAGTTGTAAAACTAAAATGATTGAAAACAGAAAAGTTATTAAACCCTTATTAACCCTTTCAGTTTCTTAAAATTGTTGTGAATAAAATTCTTAACTTATAGTAATAGAGAAGAAATAGGTAGAGCATTTATCGCATTATCTAAGTTCAAAATTATTTACATTATCACGCACTTTACAAAAAAATATAACTAAATTCTTCCTAAATTCTTGTTAGTATAAATAAATTCACCTTAGTATCATGTTTCAAACACGATTAACACTTTAACGGTCGTTGTCACGTTCGCGTGACTTCTTTCAGTCAAGGCGTTGTCAGTCGTTGTCACGCAAACGTTACTCAGCTATTTACAAGTGTACCATTCTATATTAGAATCCTCAATTCTAACACAATGCATCTGCCTTTCTTAAATTATTTCAAGTGATATGTTATTCATATCATTTTTACACATTTAAAACATAGTAATTAAACCAAACACAGCATTTTACGTAAATGTCATATATGTGTGATGTTTTAATATAGCCAAAGTGATAAAACAGGGTACTTCTTTATACCATACGCCAAATATATATTAATATCATCATAGCAACGGTAATTAACAGTGTCACATATGCGACGCGTGATCACGGATGTATCAAATAAAACTTTGATTTTTTTAAAATCAGAAAGAACTTTTTACCACGCCTAATATGTCAAGCCCAAAGGTCATGTAAAGTGTCAGAATTATTACTAAATTATCATGTCAAATGTCAAAATTATTACCGAATTATTGTGTCAAATGTCATGTCATGTCAATTTAATTCATATTAGGTAATTCAAGTTCAGTTGCTTATTTCCGGAAAACACGTTACGTGTCTCCACTGTCGAAAAATTTCCCGTTTTTCATTGCCACTGTCTCTTTTTCTTTAGAGCATCACGACGTTTCATGTTTTCGCGGAAAAATGGCCGCGCTATGACCCCTTGAAAGCTGATTCCTTTGAATTGAATGCGTGCGTCATTTCGAGACCAAGAAATGGCATCTTGGATTTTTGCACGAATGATTTTTTGTTTTCTTGTGTCAAATGTGTGTTGTCGACCGCGCCTGAATTCCAGGCCTAACTGGAATCGTGACAGAATTGATTGATTGCGCGAATCATTAATTTCATTGGACGACCTTGTTATTTTCCTGACAAATTCCGTGCATCGGTATAGCACAGAAAAATAATTATAACGCTTTATTTGCAGGCCATTTCGGATTTCCGCGTTGAATGTGTTTTAAAAATTTCAATTTGTTGAATTCGATTTTCATTGAAAACATGTTAACTCCTCGATGGATTCATTAGAATTTTACAGTTGGTAATAGTGGTATGTATGTATGATCTTATAAGAGGAATTAATCATTTTTGTGAAAATTTATGACTGTATGCTAATATATTTTTGAGTAAATAAATAAAATTATAACTTGTAGTACTAATAGTATTAGCAATGAAAGCTATTACTTTATCAGATTACTTTTTTAATTATCTGAAATTTCCTCAATACTTTCCGCAGAAAAATTATTTACTATCTCCTTTAATTTTACTCTCACAAATTAAAGTTTTATCATTTTTCAAAATAAATTTTTATTATCAATTTTTTATATCATTGTTGTGTCATGTTTTATGTCATAGTTTCATACATTTGCCATCTAGAAATTCACAGTGATTAAAGAAAAATGATAATTTGCTTCAAGTAAAGGAAAATGAGAAAATACGACGGTTAACATGGAAAAGTATGATATATTTAAAGTATTATCGTTATCAAAAGTTGGTTACAGTGCCAAGGTTCTGTCCAAAGGTATTTATTAGAGTTTATTTTCGATGATCATAATTAACTATTTCTACATTGTCTATGTATTATGAAATATTCGGTTAACTAGTTAATGATTTGATAACATCTAGTTCAAAAAAATCCTCAAAATGACTACGAATGGTGACATCAATCCTTTAAATAACGAACTTGTTTTTAGTATGAAGTATTACGTGTCAGATAGTTTTCCATAGGTCGAAAACTGTCCAACGCATTATCAGAGTACAGATCGAATGACCCAAACAACTGAAATTTCAATCGAATCAGTTGACTGTCATATCGTGTGACGTGAGGGTTAACCAAGGTTAATTGTGACAGATAAAATGAATAAGGGGTATTGCGAAAATGGCTGTCCGTTTTACGAATGTAATAATGTTGAACGCCTTTGCAAGCTTGAATTAACTTTTTCAGATCTGATTTTTGTATACAGTTATGTTTATATACCTATTAGGTACCGAAAAAAGATTTTGCAAATTTTCTGTTAGCAATGAATCAGGCCCATTTTCAATTAGTATTTTACTAGTTTAATGATTTACATTGGTGTTAGCAACAAGTTATGTTTATAGCGTGGGTATCAAATAAAATAACATTATTTTACAAAAATGTTCTCTGAGTTTAAATATTGATTTAAGAACTTGCAGGAACCTTTTCTGATACCTAATAACAACAATGGGCCGTTATTCAAGACGCCACCAGTAACAATATTATTTCAAATAAAATAATTGGTAATAAAAAATATAATTTATTTCTTAATTACGATAAATATAATTATGTACTTTATCGTTAATAATTTATTAAAAAAAAAATGTCGATGCTTATTTTATGTCTACGTTTACTCAAAAGGTTGACGATTGGTAATAGTAAAGTAATATTTGAATTATATTTATAATAAATAAATAACACTTAGGCTTGTTAAATGCAGATTAAAATTTTCGCCACCAGTCTGACATGATATTATAGGTCAAGGGCTTAACAAGTTGAACACCACAGTGTTGAAAAATATTTTGATTCTCTGACCACCTTCTTTTTTTGTAATTTGCTGGAAGTAACATAAAATAATCATATATTATGATTTCCTATCTATTTTATACGATTAAGTAGATTTTTTCAATTCTCAGAAAAATTGAAACTCGTTCATTTAGATTTTAGAAATTAAAGATTTAAAAGACAATTAGGATACCTATTTTCAATACTGCGTCAATGAAAATCGACCCAACCGTTCACCAAATAATGTGTATAAAATCCAATATCAATCAAATTGGCTTGTTCTGTAAAGGTAGTGTTAATATTTTGTCATATATCGAAGTAATAAAACGGTGTATATTATAATGCGCGATGATCTGAAGGGGTTAAACGAAGCTTCGATAGAATCAGTCGCAGAAATAAAGACCGCGTCCAGAGCTGGATGGCATGTTAATCAATCATTTTGGCCGCAATCGCGGTTTCATTTTCAAGCTGCATTGTTGAAAGCTCCGGCCGTACAATGGCCGCTCCGCGGAAAGTAGTTGGCTAGAAGCCAACGCGGTGGAACGGGAATGCGTGGAAATGCGAGCGAATGAATAACGAGGCTCGCGAGCAAGGAAACGTTAGAAAGGCGAATAAAATTTCAATGAATTATCGGGTCGGAATTCGAGTTCCCTTGGGTAGATAGGAGATGCCGTTTGTACTCGTAGACCGCAACAAATCTAGTTGTTACCGGCGCGTCTTGGTTCCTTTACGCTTATGCAAACTGGTCCGGCCGCTTTGTCGGCTGCATTGTTGTCATAGAAGGGCGCATTTCGAAAGTCATGCCATTGTTGCGTCTCTCCAGGGAATTCCCTCTTGTAACGCCATCCCGGTTTCGAGTTCGCTGTCGAGTTTATCTTCGGCGACGAATGCGTTGGGTGATGAGAATATTTTGGGGCTTGTAGCTGAAATTTACATTACCGGTCGGACGCTTGACACTAGACCTTTCCATTAATCTGTTAACTGTTGAATTTAGTTTCGAAAATCTCTGGTTTTGCGGGTAATAAAATCAAAAAATGAAGTGAAATGGGAAAGCTACCTGAGGGCGTTTGTTATATTTCGTAACCAATCAAATAATTGGTTATAAAATAAAAGTAAACAAGTTAGGTCTTGGTTAGGTCTTGGTTTCTTCTTCGAGGGAATGTGACAGTTGTCTAAAGTTTATTCGTAATGGTAAAATTGACATTGTTAAGTATATTCTTAATACATTATTAACTATATTATCAATATATCTAAGAAACGTCTTTATAGATACTTTAGAAAAGTGTATGATTGGTTTATGCAATTTACTTTTTAAAAGAATTGAAAAGGAGAGTATTTTTAAAATTGTAAATTGTTGTAGTAGTGATTATTCGAATTGCTTCAGGTTCATATGTCAACGGATATAAAATATTCAACTACTTACATTACGATGAAATGTTTGCAAATGTGGAATACACTTAAGGTTGTTGCATGTCATTTATATTTATATTAATGACCCTTATATTTTATTAATAACTTGTTTGATAAAAGCAACAAGATTCAGCAGTCGCAAGACGCTTAATGCAAATATGACATGAAAATAAAAATTTCCTGGAAATTATGATGTTTCTTACAATAAATGTGAAGAAGATCGTCGATGAATGAGAATGCAGGGATGTACGAGTGGATAACAGTCATGCATTGTAGCGTACTAAACTAACAAGCTTATTACTATTTCCCCAAAGGCCTGACACCAATTTCCTGTGCAATTTCCCGATAACGTGAGATTGATCATTTTTCATTTACGTAGTGACTTTTCACGTAGGACTCCATATTTTCACCTGTATATGTGTTGATAAGTCGTATCAGACTGATAACGTCGACATTCTTCATTTCTAAACCAAGTTTTCTACGTGAACACATTTTTCTCGGGAAAAATTAAAAAAAAGTAAATTAAAACGGGAGTGAAGATTATAGGTATTCCGTGTGTGTCAATTAACACTTTGACTGCCACGTCACCTGACTTGGAGTGACATCATTTTTGTAAAAATTTAAACATTAATTTTCTTGGTGACATATCGAATGAACCGAATTTTTCTGGATGTATCTGATATAAGAGAGATAGTAGAGCAATCGTTATGAAAAATCTTGATTCTTTAGTTTCTACTTTATTAAGAAAACTATTTTGACTAGATAAAAATTTTGATGAGTGTTTACTTGGTAGTCGAACTGTTAATGTGGTCCTTTAGATCAGAGACTTTAATTTTGAAAAAAGCAGATTTGTTTGGATGTTTTTTCGAAATATTGTTCTTTAAAGTTGTTCCATTTTCTGTGTTCAGAAACTATAAGCTCTATCGACTTTTCGGTTTAAACAAATTCTATGCATTTATTGTTACAATGAAAAACTAGAATAATTTGAATGCAAGCAAACTTTAATCAATTCAATACAAACAAGCGTCAACCAGCTGAAACGAAGGAAAATTCCATAATCGTGTTTTATTCGAAAATTATGAACATGTATATAGCGAGAAAACTTTTAAATAAAAAGGCTTAAAACACTGGGTGAAAATGGACCCGGTCACCGCCAAGAGATAACATTGAAAAAGTAACGAATATATCTCCCGAAAGTAATTCCAGATCATTGCTTAACACTAAAACTATCGAACGTGTCAAATTCACCCACTTCAGAATTTGTATTGTACAAGTATATAAATTATAGAGGCGTTTTTGCAAAAGACTTTCAATTAAATTTGTATCTGCACAGATACAAAACTAGGAGACCCTTCGAATCCCCAAGAAACGTATTTTTCTACTTTCGATAAAAAATTGAAAATAAGTTACTCTAGTTGCTTAGTAATCTTAATTTTAACACTAGATTTACAGAACGCTTCAATCTAACACATATTAAATTGTATAAACACTATTTAGTAAATATTTACGTCTTACTGCGATTGACGCAATTACACCAGTATATACTTCAATTATCTATTTTTAAACCGCTAGCTTTCAAAATCCAAATTCACGAACATGAATTTTTCTAACAGCAGCAGAATAAACAGTACAAATAAATGTCCGTAAACCCGGTGTTAATCGCGTTCACGTCTACAGAGATCTGATGGCACACGGTGTGTCGGCGAGGTCACCATACATAAACCGGGTCTGAGCGGGGTCAAAACGCGACGGAACGTCCGAAACTTAGCTATATCGGGGACGGGATAAGCGTGGACAGAGTAAACCGAATGTCGACGCGGACAACGGCTCGTAACGGATGTAAGCTTACAACGTTTTTCTGGTAAAGCTCTGTCTGGATAGAAAGGGGATGACGGGAAACTTCACTACACGCACTCGGCTTCGCCCTACCGATCAATAGCTACAGGTGGCAGCCATTTCCTAGCCAACGGCTGCTTCCACCCTCCCACCATTGCTCCCTGTTTCCCTTTAACTGTATCATTTGCTCCTTGCCGTTATTCTCGCGAGCCTTTGCTTTTCCTCCGACGCTTTCTTCGTGGCTATTAGGCGCGAACATCCGCGAGAAACTAAGTTTCGCGAACATTTTTCTGTACGCAAACCTAATTTTTGCTTGGACTACCTGGGACGTCGTCTTTTCTACAAGCAACACGTTGAAGGATCTTGGAGATTGTAGAATCTTCGGATCCAATTTTTTGATGTTAAACCCCTTGTTCTATGATTTCTTTCGAAACTATGATCGATATAACTAGTTTGTTATAAATAATTTATTGAAAGGAAGAGAGCAATTCTAGGTATATATTATGTCTTTGTTTGCTCTAAAGCGTAGTAGTTGATAACAGAAGAATAATATTTCATTTGGATTCAGATGAATTGAGTTATATTTCCGTTTGTTAGATTTTGTTTGAAATCTTTGTCGCGAGTCTGACATGATACTATAAGCCACGGGGTTAACCTTGAATTGTTGATAGTTTTGTTTAGTAACATTCATTTCATCTATGAAGCAGGAGATTAGTAGCTAAATATTGAGCAAACAATGATAGGGTTTTAATACTAGGTTTACGGTCATTTATTGTATCCTTTATTCTATTGTTCCTTGAGATGTGGATGTTCATTTATATAAATCTTGAACATTAAAGCTTCGAGAACAGAGAGTCTAATATGTATTCGTGTAATTGCATCAATGAAAATAGATATCAATTGTTATCAAATCATATTTATAAAATTCTATATTCGACAAATTTACGGGATTTCGTAAATAGTGTGAATATACTAAAGCAGAAAATGTATCTCAAATTACAGTAAAAATAATAATAAAATAGTAAATAAAGATGAAAACACAGTTTAGTATATTTCTTTATGGTAGAATCTTTTAACGGTTAAGAGTTAATAAGTTCCATACGAGTACAAACAAGATTTTATCAATTTGTATCAGATTTGAATTTGTATTGACAAGTAGAGTAACTATCACCTAATGTTTAATTGGAAAAGATGAGTTCACCTAACATTTCAGAAATTTTTTATTTCCTTATTTATTCAATCCACGATACTTGGAGTTTATTGAACCTTTTATACACTTTTGCATTAGGCTTTTGTACATTTTTATGCCTAACAAATCATTCAGTTAATAAGTTGAAGTTATACATTTCAATACTTACAACATCTTTGTTTACAAAAAGTTTTTATTATGTAGTTAAGGTTAAAATAATAATGTAATAATTCCAAACAAAATAATAGATTCAATACATTTGGATATGAATTATTAAAATTGTAGAAAATTGTAGGAAATAAAAACATACATAATTAATATTTCAGTATTTGTTGGATAATTTATAATCGCATTATTTATTAAATATAATACTGGATCTCGTTATTATTAGAGTGGAAATGATATTTCTAGTGTGATAAGTTACAAATAGAAGTTGATTGCAAATGATTTAAAATGATATGAGCATATCGCTATGGATACGTTTCATGAAATTAAATTTCAAAGATAGAACGCGCGTAACGTGCTTACGATGGTTTTAATTAAAATGAAGTGGTCACACAGATTTTATTTTTTTAACAGATACAATGTTTCTCTCTATAATTACGTAGAAATCTTAGGATAACATTAGTTCTTTATTTTTTCTTTTTTTCATTTCTATGTTATCATACCATTTTAATAAACTTTTCACATGCATATATTCATTTCTATTTTCTATTCTCATAAATATCCATGAACCTTGATAATAACAATGTAGGCTAATTGATAACTAGAATTTTCTGTCCTTTATGAAATTATACCCTCGAAACAGTTTAAATTTCCAAGTACTATTTACCATTCATGAAAGTCACATAAAATTGAAATAATTTATGGAATGGAAACTGAAATAGAAAGATTCACTATAATCATTACGTTTTCGCATTTCACACAGATGTTAATCAAATTTATATCGTTCAATACATTACCATAAAAATTAATATCTAATTTTGAACAAAAGATTGTGACGCCTACGTATGATTGACGCGACAGTCGACGTGTTAATTGAAATTGAAACACTCAATAAAAAAAAGGTGTTCCTGTTTTGTTTTGTACAAATCGAACGTTCTTTGACTTGTATAAAAGAGTACTAGCGAAGGTTCAATTGTATGCATCGAACAATGACCAAAACTATACTAACTGTTGTGCCGATTGGTTTGCCTTTGAAAGAAACCTTTTTTTTTATATGTTACTGTATGTCTAAAAGATCGATTTCCACGCTCTCGCACATTCCAACTAACTCGTCGCCATTCGTCTGACAAAAAGCTAATATTCGGTACGATGATCAGCACTGACAAAGGGAAAGGAAATTCACAATGGAAGCCATACGTGCAGCAGGAAGTCCTTTCTCGCAAAAATGCCAGTGAATTCTTCCGCTGTAATTTTTGTTCGATTTCGTCGAAATGGGTGTGCATATTGTGAACATAAAGTGACAATCGGTTTAACAGCTCAATATACAGTTCTGTGACGTACATGAGTTCAAAGGATTTACAGAGAACCGTATTAAACTTTACTAATTTATTTCAATTCAAGTTTATAATTTATTTCTTCTATATAAACGAACAGCTTTTGTTAATGTACAAAAGATTAATTTTTCATTTTCAATGTTTGTCAATATAACTTATTTTGTAATTTAATAAAATGTTAATGTACCTTATTATTATTTATTTTTTATTATTTTTTTACCAAATTGTTTATTCTGCTGTTTGTCAAGTTAGGAAAAATTGAATGGTAACAAGTTTATATTGATAATCAAATAGGAACATAAGTACTGATTGACTTGAAGTTCGTACATAATGTTCCACACCGAGAAAATTTGTGTATTAAAGGGTTAAACAAGTTGAAGAGTTGAAGAGTACAATATCTATATTAAGTAACACGTTTGTTGTTAACATTTGTTTCATTTGTAATATTCTATTTAATCCAACTAATCTCCCGAACAAGATATTGAAAAAATAAAACTAAAACTGGTCATTGAGTTCCCAAATATAATGTCGAATATTCTAACTTTAAATAACAATATTTCCAAAATTAATTTCATTTTTTTATGCAAAGATTGTTTCCAAATATGTGACATTGGTAGCGAACGTATTAATAACACTACTGTATTTGATGAAATATTGTATATTTCCCTTATATCTCACTGTATAAAATAATATATTTCATTATTAGTTTTTGAATATTCATTATTATGATTATATATAAAAAATGAAAAATTCAGTATAGACATGAGTATATATTCTTTTGTCAGATAATTTGATTTCCTGCAAACAGGAATTGTTTTCCTGTATCCTGCATTTGTTTTCCCAATTCCGTTCATAACTTGTAAAAAGAGGAAAGCGTTCTCATTGCCCTTTTAGGGGAGATAAATTTTTAATATACTTAAGAACAGCTGAAGCCAAGCCAGGGTCTCTCCTGGATTCTCGGAACGTCTTGTTCAGCGAGAGTTTGGTCGTGACTTCAACTTATACTTGAACGTGACGATATACAATAGTGAAGCGGCAAGCTCGGCGGAACCATAGATAGAAGCTCCTTTTGCGAATCCGGGACAGCTAGATCTCTCGTGACCTATAAAGTTTAATCGTTTCAAAAATGGTCGAAATAGTACTGGACTGAAAGAAAGATTAACACATTGATGGTTGCGTATTGTGTTGTAAAATTGTTCATATTTCACTGTTCATTAGTGAATAATTTTGTATATGGTACGTACAGAAATTTGCTGCTTCTTAGTTTCTTAAAATATATGATTATTAAACATTTTATCAAAAAAGGAAGGACACTATTATTGAAAAAGGTTCTTTCAATTTCAGGCACATTATTAACTGAGTATTAACTTGAAGGACCTTATGATATTGAGTTGGAATAATGATGATTTTACAATGAATTTAATAAGTATGGATGTTATTTAGTACGTATCGATTGGAGGAAGGTGCTAATTTCTGTTTGTGAAGATTTAAAGTTTAAACTAGGATTCTCTGGAGAAATTTTGTATAATACAATAACTCTTACCAGTTTAATCAAAAACAGAATCTTCAGGATAAAGGTTGGAAACAAGTATTTTCATTTTGTGCCTTTAGCTTGAAAACAGTAATATTATGATTGCGTGACATTGGTAGATAACCTTTTGCTGACAGGTATCACGGCTGTCTAACACCGGCCAGTAATGTATTGATAAATATGTACATGATTATGTTGAGATAAGATTGTATATACAATTACAGTAAAAAGTGTGTATAACGTATAAAGGTTTATGAAAAGTTTCACTTGAATATTGTTTTATTATTTGTGAATGACGTGAATTGAGTGTGCAAAAGATTCATTTTTCAGTTTTAATCTTTGTTAATATAACTATTTATCTTATTATTATTTACTTTATATTTATTCCTCCCCAAATTGCCTAGTCTCCTGTTTGTCGAGCTTCGATTTAAACTTCATACTAAATGGAACTGAATTTACATTTACTCTAAATTCATTTTAAATAATTCAACTTATCCAGATCAATTTACTTAAGAGAATTTAATTTCTCTAACGTAATTTATCTATTTCTAATTACTATAGTTTAAGACTTAAAATAATCGACCTAGTGAAACATTTAATAATAACTTTAATCTAATAATAAATTTAATAAATTCAATAAACTATTTAATCATTTCTTCCTATCAAGCGTTACTTGAAATGATCGTCCGAATATATCAAAAATACATTAAAGGATAAACATTTCCACTCACGATCAAACTTGATTATTCTAATTTAAATATATATCTCATTCATCCTTTCACTCCACCACAAATACAATAAATACCCATTGCACGATCGAAATTTCATCGGTCCGTTAATAAAAATTAATCGATAATTTACACGTAACAACCTAATCTGGGCTTTATTATACTTGGACCAGCTAAAGTAAACCGTGCGCTGAAACTACGGTTAACGTGGAGGATACTGTTACCTTCGAGATGTAGTTTATCTCAGGGGGAGTCTCGATTACGACATGTAACAAGCGCAGATCGAGTTGGCAGGTTTTAATTGAGCCGATCGATTGGTCGAAGAGCACAAAAGCCTTCGGTAACAGGACAGTACGCAAGGAGAGCTTTGACGGCCCTGTAATATGATCAGAATCCATAGAATTACCATTTCAAGTATTTTAGGCACCGAACTTCTCGCACGGTATTTAAATTTTTTAGGGGAGGCTATAGGGAGTTCAAACTAGCTGGGACAGTATTAAATTGATTCCGTGGAAAAGGAGAGGCACATTCGAATTTCAGTCTGATTCATAGAACGCGTTGCGCATTACCATAATTATACGAATCAATGGAGACATGATATGCATTATTCATTTCAATTATCGGAACTTCTTTCGCTGTTAAATATTAATACGACTCCCTCCTCAACCCCTCTTTTTTATGCACACCGTTTTAGATCGCAGCATTTACCGGAACACGCCTGAATATTTAGGTCATTGTCATATTCATGTTTACGCCATATCGTATTAAATTCTGCTTATTCCATTTATTGGCGCGGTATATAGACAGAATTCTTCCTTCGCCCGGAGGAGCTTCAACGAAAATAACGATCGTATTTTAGCTATTTATTGAACCTCTTCAATTTATGATTTCTCTCTCGATATTATAGTTTCAATCATTCTTTTAGTTAAAATTCGATCTTTTGTCGTTTGTTATATGTCTGTGTTCGTTATACGCGTTGGAATATTAATTAGCGGATAAATGCTGTTTTGTTTCGTTTCAAGGAAATAATTAATATTCATGTGTACTGAACTAGCTAATTAAGTAATGTTCGTAGTTATTAAAACTGAAGTTGTTTCTCTGAGTTGGTGTACATGGTCTATAACAAAAATTGACGTAGTTTATAATAAAAACTAATTTTCTAAGTATTCACCTGATATTACAGAAAATTGCAAATTTCTAAACAAACTGAAATTTCTAAAGAAAAATTTATAATCTGATACTCTTCATACAATCTTTTTAAACGATACAAATGTTACATCATTTACATCAGAATATAGGTTAAATGAATATTTATTGTAATCAAATATAATCAAAAGCCTTTATAAAACCATATTCATATAAAAATATCCAATTTTTATATCACAATTTTTTAAAATTCACTACAAGTTGACGTTAGAAATTTCTTTAATACAAATTTCATGTGTAATCTCCTTTTATAAACTTCTATTACCAATCAGAACTCGTTATTCATTAATAACACGTCGCTACCACATTTACCGTCAGGTTGAAGCGGAAGTCGTGAAAGAAAAATAAAAATTGTCCACGTTCAGTTAGCTAGGAAGCTATAATGTCAGTTCTCATTGGTTGGCCTGTCCGCCTGTATTTTTACAGCCCCGTAAAACGATCGTTCACTCTTATGAGAAACCATTTATGTCGTCGGATTAACCCGCGCTCCGAGGAGAGATTAAATGACTCGGGGGTAATCTTGACAAAAGCCATTTCCCTAGCCGGTTAAGCGAGCATGGTTTCTTGGAGAACCCTTTTCCTGTCCGAGCAAAGACTTCGACGAGTCGTTACGCGATTCATAACCCCGACATATTGATTAAACCGCATATATCGCGATCCATTTCCTTCCCTCGGTTAACTAGAGCAGCCAGAGGGTCACTAGAACGAATCCTTTCCACTGAATATTTCCGGTGGGACGACCGTGTCTGCGTGCGTTCGTTCGTGTGTACACAGGGTGTGGCGACAACTGCTGGCACGTTTGAGCAGAGGGTGGTTTGTTACAATAAAAATTAACCCCTTTCACTTGAAAGTTTCTTGCTAGAAGTATTCAACGTTCTCTGATGAGATATAGATGAATTTTTATTAACACTAAACGTACCACGAACGGTCAAATGACCGGTTTTAACATTTGATTAAACATTCTGAATTCTCTTTCGTTCATTTTATTTTATATCGGTTCTTATATTGTCCGATTAATCAGTTTTTCAATTTTTGTCTTTTCTTCTGTTACTGTTGTTAGTAAGAAATATTTATCGTTTCATTCGTTTATCTTTATTTTATAACCATTTATTTAATCGTTTATCAATTATTAGACGAGAAATCATTTATATATTTAGGAACAGATATTGTATTCTAAGATTTCATATTTTGATGCATTGGTATGAATATTATATTGTTTAGTATTAGCTTAATATTAATATTAAATTTAATTGTAATAATGAATTTTATTATTGACTGGTGTTATTAATATTAATATCAAGAATAGTAATATTAATATTAAACTGGATAATAATAATAAATATTAAGTTTTATAATTTTGCTGTATTAAATCGAGTATGATTGTGTTTAGTTAATAAATATATCGTTAGATTCACGAGAACGTTTATGAAGTTTTATTGAACCTTTTTCGGGAAAAGGTTTAATTAATGTGTTATTAACTGTATTATTAACTTTCTTATCTTATAATTCTTTTCATAACTGCACTCACTAGAATTGTTTTATCATTAATAATTTATTGGACGAGACCGGAATTTATTAGTTTGCATTTACTCAAAACATTGAACACTGATACCAGAAAAATAATACTTTGTTTCGACTGAAAGAAAATGAACAATATTTATGTATATTAAATTGAGTTTGTAACCTTTATCAATCTTATAAGGCAAGAAATTAATGAGATCCTTATAGAAATATCACAAAATTAAAAAAAAATCTGTTCATTACTTTTTATTTTGTAATAACTAAAATCGTAAAATTGATTTTGTGGGAATTACTTTAGAAATTTGATTACTTAAATAAAATTTTCAGAGCTTGAATAAAATGCAATCAATGCATTCTTGCAGTTTTTAAACGATAGTAGTTCTCAATGCTTGATACGTCTGATATTAATGATACCGAAACTCGTATTGGACAGACAAGAAATAAAACAAAACACTGGGCTTCTCGTGTAGGGAATGATGTTGAGACAAGGTAATCTCGGAAACTGTGGGGTGTTCCATTTGTCGTCGACGACCACGAAGACATCTATAAAAGAAAGGCTATTCTTCATGTAGTAGCAGGTTGGATGGCCGCAACAAGTAGTAACGGTTGGCGCTTGGGCAGCCGCCAAGTAGTTCCGAAACATTAAGTAGACGAGGAAGTGTTGCTAGACGTCCAACAGTCCTGATGGAAGTACTGATGGCTCTAATAAGGCAAGGACCTCGATTGGTCGACTTCGATTACGATGATGGCAGCGTTCAGATCCTTGATAGTATATGTGAAACACGAGATGCACCTTCTTAATAATTTTGAGTATATACAATATATAGAATTTAAATTTGATATATATTTTAATATAAATTTAATATATGCATGAAATAATCAAAGTTATATATATACATATCTGATTTTAATATGAATGTTGATTATATGTGTATATATTACATAAGATTTGTTATTTAGATAGTTAGATTGTTAAGTTAAATATATATTGTACATTCAATATGTATTTCAATATATGACATATTTGTACATATTAAAGACATTAAAATGAGTAACTTTAATTAGTTATATTATTCGATTAATCATATTTAATATTTTGTGGGTATTTCACCAGGCATCTTAAGAGGTTTCATGGAAAGTAAAAGGTTTGTTTAAATATATGAAATTTTTCATTTTGAACTTTAAAATAATTCCATTCGTTATGAATGCATAACATTTGCAGTGAAAATTATAACTTATCAAGGATTTGTCTGCTACTATTATGAAAAGCACTTTTTAATTAAAATCGACTAATTGGGGTGCTTTCCTTTTGAGCTGAATTAGTGGCTTGATAATTGTTTTGTTGCGTATCCGAACAATACAAACATATTTGAACATTGACTGAATATAATATAATAAAGTACAGTTTTAAAGTTATATAAAGAGCATTTAAATTTAGACGGGATTATAATTAATGGAACAATAAATTCATTAAAGTTTGTTTAATATAAAAGTATTTAAAATTTTCATGATTAACATCGTGTGTTTTCTGGATCAGATGAAGTTTTCATTGAAATTCGTAATTATAAAGTTTTACTACACTGGAGAATAAATTGACATGTTTTGTTTTAGTAAAAATAGGCGTGTAATGTGCAATTTTGTAAACTGTGATTTATTTTCCTCGGTATATACAAAAGAAAATAGCAGTATAATTTAATTTTCTTACATATAATGAATATAAACAACGCATTTCATCTATAAGAGAAAGAATAATTAAATATTGAATAAACATCTGCAGAAATATGCACAGAAAGTAGAAATTCGACTATATCAAAGAAAATTTACAGAAGAATATTATTTCGCTATATATGCACTTTAATTATAATTTTTTAATTTTCCCTTGGAATACTTTAATATTATTTTAAATATGATCTATATACAAGATAATGTTTAGTCACGCTCCAAAAAGAAATAACTACTTCGTTTGGAAATTTTACAATTGTAATTACATTGATGTGAATCGAATAATCGTAAGAAAAGAATGAAAGGCATTTCCCCTTTCTTTGCGAACGAGATAATCTCGGTATATAAACCGGAAGTGGATTTATGGGACACTGATCTTTGAACGATAATTTATTAGAACTGGTCTCAACGAAAGTCGAGGGCGAATAGTCGTAAAGTTTCTTTCTCTACATCAACAAGATTAGAAAATTCTCCAATTATGTTCATTCCGAATGACCAATGAATGAACAATTTCCTACTTTTTCAATAGTTTAGTATGATTTTGTTTATTTTCTTCAAATCTGATTAAGATGAAAATAAAAATTTATATAAGTTTTTACGAATTCAATTTTTAATGTTACTATATTTTCATGTATTGGATTAAATAGTTATTATTGATAATAATATAAGAATATATTTTATAATTGACAATTGTACACTTAATACATAGTAGAAAAAGCAGTCTTCAATAAATTTACAATAGAAAATCACATCATATAAATTGTGATCTTACTGAAAAAATCCTTACGATTTTATCAATAATCGTAGAATATTTTTATTTCGTGTAAAATTTAATTTATTCCACAGTTTTTAACTGAAATTTGTATTATTTCAATAATATTCGTATATTGTATTAATTTTCTGGATGTGTGTAGAAAACATCCAATTTAACAAACTTTCAGATCAACAATAAAATATATTTCAATACATTTTAAAGTATAAAGTATAAACAAGGAAATCATGATCAATCTATCATACTTTGAAGGTTTTTCGAATAAATTCTTTTTAATAAATACATTATACTTTTTCATAAAATGTCATTTTATCTTGAAATCTTTCGCAATTAATAACGAAATCTTCAACGGTTCTCTATACTGTAGCTTCCGTTATAAGGTTCCACTTATACATATAACGTGATACCGTGATAAGTAGATTCACCCCATAATAGGAAGACATTGATCCAAGGGGCGGGAAATGTCACGTGGAACGAAGAACATTTTTTTATCGAGGCTAGGGGACTGATTTGGCTGTAGGCGGTAAGTATTGAGCTGCTGGAAGAATAATGCCAGCTTTGTAGGTGCATAAGTAAATTCATTTATCATGGCGCTTTCGATACAATTAATCATCTATAAAAAGTGTCAGTATCGTTTAATGGTTATGTTTCGCTTCTTCACGTTCACTTGTCATGCCTATAATCTGTGGACATTGCGAAGAAGACGAATTCTTTTTTATGAATTATAAACTTTTTTATATCAATTTTTATTAATTTTATGTAAGTTGAAATTGAAATTAAATTTAATTTCATAAAAATGAATATTGAAAATATAAATTAAGCTACAATTGCTAGTGCGTTTGAATACAAATTCAATGACCTTTTTGGCAATACAAACCTATACCAAAGAATCTAACATTTAAGACATTTTTAGAAGTCTTTAATAAGAATAATTATTATTTTTATATACAATAGTGTTTTTAATGTATATGTAAAATCCTTTTTTTGTACTCGTTCAACAAACTCATGCTTGGCCAGTTAAAGTTAGGAATAAAACTACTGATCCGCAATATGTTAACCGTTAAATATGGACGTGCAATCTCACAGACCTCCATATAAAATATCAAGAAGTTTGAAATCAGTGAAATTTTCGTTATACAGTTGACACTGTTGCTATGTAGAGATATTTAAATAAGTAAAAATAAAGAAATACAGTAATATTTTTTATTAGTTGCTACAAATGAGAAAATTTGACATTAATCGGTAATTTGCAGACTTCTACAGTTAACATTTGAACTACTAGACAAGTAAAAAATGATTCATCTTGAATTTATATTTTTGCTATTTTTTAAAAAAACATTATGCACTATATGGTTCACTAATATGCATTCTAAGGTATACATCAATTGCAACCCTAACACTAAATGGAGCCTCAAAAAGGACTCTTCTAAAATCGATTCTCTAAAGCTTAAATTTATCTACTTTTTGCAGCATTGTTGGTTAAAATCGATACCTCTTAACTTTTACGAATATTTTTTGGGAAAATTCAATTCTGATAATCCATTGGTTATGATCGAGGGCCCACGTGCAGTTCGGTATTATTCCGAGGATGTAATAACCATACTCTATACTTTCGCTTGAGCGATTTTATGTGGAGGGTGAAGAAAATAGTCTACCATCGGATCCCACAGTTTTGAGAATATCGACAAAGAAGTTGGTTCGTCGCCTTTGTAACATCTGCGCCGCCTACGAATGTTCACGGTAATTCAGTCTCTCGGCTGTAAAGCCATATTTCCCGCGTATTCGTCAGAATTTTCGATGGTTCCTTTGGTGAAGAGCTAGGGCTGAAAGCGAGACGTGGCTTAGAATTTTCCCCTCGGCATAGTTCTTCCCTTCTTGTAGAAACTTCTCGCCATATCGGTAAAAATTTCGATGGTCAACGACCGAGACTTCGGATAGGCTGCTCTGAATCGATATCCGGTGAAATAAAACTTTGAAGGACAAATTTCTGTGAATATACAGAGAAAAAACTTACATAGCGCCATTAAAAATTATCCTAACTACATAGCTTGCTGTTTGAATAGATTCTAAGGCCGTTGGAAATATAATTTTGATTAGAAACCATGGGTAGGTTAAAGTCGTTTGTATCTGTGATAATAAATTTTTAAAAATTTAAGTAAATTTAACATTTTAAGCTTAGTATTTTTTCGCGTAGAATAAAAAATATTTGACAATGTTAAACTTGTAAGGTTTTCACTTAAATTTCTGTATCTTAAACTTCTTGTAACTTACATTTCTGTATTCATTTGAAAATTGTGTGTAAGCATTAAAAAGTGGGTATGTATAATGTTAATAAAAAAAAAATATGTTACGTGGTGTGGAGAAATGACAAATGACAACTTATTGTTCTCTATCCTGAACTTGTGGAACGACCTAATATTTCATATAATGACTACAAGGCACAAAATTAAATTTTCAATTGATAAATACCAATAAAAACGTTTCAATTCAGTGCACACAGTATTAAGTGTTCAAGTTTTAGATATTCTGATATATAACTTTAAGTAAATACTTTGAAACTTAGAGAAGTTTTAAATAATGATATTGCCCTGAATGAATAGTGAAATTCCGTTGTAATGACACCGTACGCGGAGAATGTAAATAAAAAGTGAAAATAAGAGTTGGTATTTTCTAGACGAAGAAAGAAGCAGAATATGGGTTGGATATGGAGGGTGAAGTGGAATTTCAAGCATGAGTCTCATAATGGTCTGGCACATATTAGTTTATCTCGTAATGATGCCAACGAAGCGGCAGACACTCCCTAGTAATTCCTTCAATGCTGTGTGCTCCAAGGAATTTGTCCTCGGTGACCTCAAGAGAGGTGCAAGCTGTCACTCGTAATTACTCATCCAGATCGATTAAATTTGAGTCGATAAACAATTAACGGCGCAACGTGTTTAGATCATGGTTACTTCTGCTCCCAACAAATAATAAACACTAGCGGGTTCAGTGAAATGACTGGTTTCAAAATATGATTTAAAATTCTGCGCCTTCTTTCAGTGATTTTAATTCTTATATTATCGGATTGATCAGTTTATCAATTTTCACCTTTTCCTTTGTTTCCGTTTTCAGTACGAAATATTTACTGTCTAACTGGTTTACTTTTATTTTATAACCAATTATTTAACTGGTTACAATAGGAATTGATACGTACAAAACGCAGTTACGTTTAGTGTTAACACTAAGTTTATGGAACGCGTCAATTTAACGCATATTGAATTTTATAAATATTATTTGGTAAGTGTTCATGTCGATTTTAATTGATGCAGTTATATAAAAATGTATTTCAATCGTCTCCTTGTAACCCTTTGCACTTGAGAATGTTTCTCTCGACTAATAATTATTATTTCGATGCTCAAGTCAAATGGCGACTCAAATGCACTTCTCGAGTGTAAAGGGTTAAATTTCTAATTTCTAAGATCGAAATGAACGAATATCAACCTTTCTAGGAACAACGAATGAATCTTAGACGAAATTTTACTTCATCTGAATTTTATTTTGATATCACTGGAATTATATAAAACGTTTGATGAATGAATTCTTTTTTTTTTTAGTTTTACACCACCAATAATGATAATGATGTCATAACACAGTTCTCACGAGTACTTTGCTGTAAATGTAACAATAGCATTTACGTGTAATGGCAGCTTTTAAGGGTTAAGTAGGCTGTTCCTTTAATAGCGTTACTATTTCGATAGAGCATTCATATAGCGTAGAATTCACAGTAAAATTAATGTACGATGTCACTATAATACATTTGCTAATTACACGCAATTAATTCTCTGGAATAAGCTATTCTAGAAAGAAATATTAAATTATTAGACACCTTTGTGTCAAAGAAAGACATAAATTTTCTGTAAATATCTTATATATTTTAATATAATTCTTAGTATAATATTCCTTAAATCTTGAATTGAATATACACATAAAGTGAATACTTGAATATAAATACGAACATGAAGCTAAAATAAAGTTTCTGTCTCGTCGAACGATAATCCTTTTACTTTAGCAATTCAAATAAATTAAAAACTAAATTAACAGTATCTATAAATAATAGATAATAAATAATAATATTTAAAAAATAAATTTAAAATATTTTCCAAGTTTAATTATCAACGAAACAACTTTCTTGTTCCAGATCACTTCATCGAGAAACTTTCCAAGGAATTACTTCGATGTTGCACGTAGAGAAGCAATCCGGGATTCATGGGAATGCGTTTCTGACAAAGGGGTGAGCCAAGTGGCTCAGGGTTGTGCCGATTCATTCTGAAACATTCTGGTTTTCGGTGCGTTGAAGATATTGTTGTGGTCTTATTGTGAAGTGGCCAAGCACAACCGACATCTGGCCTGAGTACAACTTTATGTCGGTAACCAGGGTTCAGCGAGCAGAACGCCAAAGAAGGCGCAACAGGAAGCTAAAAGTATTTCCGTTTCACTCCTTGAAGTTAGCGCGTTCTTCACCCGCCAAGATGTTGCGTGACAACATGATGTCCTTCGTGAAAAAGGTAACTCCTTTCTCTGAAAATTTAAGACGTCATTAATTTTCTCCTATTTATTATATATCATCATTTTTTCGTTGTGAAATGAAATTTTTCAAAAAGAATATTAAGTTTTGTCAAAAAGTCATATTTCTAAATGAGGTTTAACCGCTTGCCTTATAATATTGTGTCAGACTAATTAATTATTTAATTTGAATGTAAGTTAAATATTACTTGCTTATTGTTCATCTTTATCCTTTGGGGTAAACATAGACATAGAATAAGTATAAAATTCTTTTCTTTTTCTATTGAATTATTAATAATGAAATTGTTTTATCGAACGCAGTTCAGAAATGAATCATAGGGCAAGGGGCTAAAGAAAAACTTCACTTCGTCAAGTTAAACTTCATTGAATTGTGTTTTGTGTATTTTAATCGGAAGTTTTTTATTGTCCTTTAGTTTACTTATTTCTAATGTTTATTGGTGCATTATACTATAAACAATGCATTGAACAGTAAAACAGGACTTTTTGATCAATCTAATAGTACAAAGTGAAAGGAAGTTATACACTTCTTTTATTCTTAAACTAAAAATACGAACATATATAAAATAAATTGAGTAATTATGAAAACATAGTTGTTCGTGACAGTTACTGCACAAATGCTATAAAAACGGTGTTGAATATTAAGATCAAAATTAATTCAGTTTTGACTTCTGTTTGATATTCGTTTCTGAAATGATTGTAATGAACTTAAATAATAGTACTTGCTAAAAAGATATGGGTATATTTAGAAAGAAAGTCTGGTACATATTCGGTGAATGCAAAAGTTTTGATGCATTTCCAATAAATGGTGTAATCGACATTGTCTCATGGAAACAATGGTACAGTCAGTTGTTCGAAATATACATTTTCTGGCTTAAGCGAATCATTTTATGATACTTCATATTCCAATTAAAAGTGCACCTTACTAAACATCATTTACGTGTGATAGCGTTGTGTATTTCATAGAATGTTACTTATTACAAGCACTGTAAAAATATATTTGTAATGTGAAATGTATAAAACGAATATAATCCTTATAAAAATTTCGATTTTTCGATATTTTATTTGAATAAAAATATTAAAAATGTATTTCAATCGAATTACATGTAAGATAAAAAACACTTTAATTTGGTTACAAATGAAGTAAAATACCTATTAAAATATTATTACAGATTAAATGAAATTATATCTGGTTACTCCTATGCACCACAAGTAAATTTTGTAGTTTGATATGAATATTCTACGCAATTTAACATATGCAAATCTATGAATCTCGATAGAATAGGTTGTTACAACGTTGAATATTAATAGACTATTCGTATTTCGAAATGAATAGATTTTCAATTATTTTTATTTCATTGTCATGGACTATTTGCTTGTAACAGAATGCATTCGTATTTATACCCATGTACAATATGTATGCACAAAAATCTCTTATTACATCTTGCAATAAAAAAGTAAATTCGAGTAAATATGTTTCAGAAATTTATTATAAATTTGATAACACATATGTTTAGAATAAATGAATAACCTTTTTATATTATGCTCCTGAAATATGAGTATTGATTTGTACATTTCGTTTTATGTATTTCATTCGCGTCTGTAGTTTCGAAATGTTCAGAGCATGTAATTTTCAAACTTTTCTCATTATGTCAGTAGATCCCGTTTACGCTCTACGTTTTTCTGCGAATATCTAACATTTTAATATATCTACTACTTTGTTCCAATTTATCTCTGTATCCTATATTTTCTATATTAATTTCACTGACTAGAATATTTGCTAAGCTTATGCTATTATTTGGACTGATTCTACACATAATCAACTTTTAATATTTTAATACTTTTTAAATTAATATAGACACAAGTAATCAACGATTAGTTGTACAAGTTCATTTGCTAATGTTTATTTGTGCTTATTGGTGTTAGTTTCATATGTAAATTCACTTAACTCGATTTGTTTACTGAAAAATAAGGTTGGATGGTTTGGGTTTGTAGACTTATAGGTCTATTCACAACTTGTTGCTTCTGTTTTCGGACAGGATATTGTTGATCTTTGAGGGATATCTCATTTAGGAACGTCTTTGTGAAAATTAATCTGTATGCGACCAAAGTAGTCTATTTGAAACTGTACAAGAGAAAGGAATTGCTCGTGCACGCTGTCCAGGCAGTAATAGTAGACGTGGCGTAACACTTTCACACGCCGAATTAACCTTGTGTGAAATAGATGTGATGAAAAAAGGCTTCTCCTTTTCTTGTTCGAAAGTGGACTGTATTTTGTTTAATATTGAGTGAAAGGAATGTGTATATGTTTACAAAGTTAAAGTGTGTGTGTGTTGTCCAGTGAGTACAACGTGATTGTTATGAACTTGTGATGTATGTCTGTCTGTCTTGTCTCGCAATGTCTCTCTCTCTCTATATATATATATATAAAAATACTGAGATAGGGCGGTGTCCTTAGTGACAAATCAGAAGGCTAAAACGCTCGGGGTGTTGCTAGTTATAGTTTTTTAACCTACGCCTACATTACTAGTAGCGGAGGTAGGGGGTACGTTGTCCCTTCTGACCTGCAAAGGTACCGGTGGCTGTGCGCTCGGGGTTTAGGTCGTTGAGCTGCCGTTTTTTTTATGATTAATTTAAACAATCAAACGAATATTTTTAGTGCTCTGACGTTGTAATTTCTTTTTATTTTTTAAATGCTTAAATAGGTTATTTAAATAGATTTCAAAGAATAAGTAAAACAGAAAGATTTTGAAGACAATGGTTTCTCATCTATTTAACTTTTTAAATAAAAGCTATTAATGAATTATTCTTAAAACTTTATAGAATGTTACATCTCATGCACATTTATATACGAAAAAATTGTCATAATATATATTTTCAAAATAGTCATAATATATACTACATTTTTAATAAAAAAATTTATTGGTTTCCGTTAAAGCAGTATATTTTACAACATTAAAATGTTAAAAACCGATAGTTATTTGGAAAGAAAATAAACAAGAATTATTTAAAGTTAATTTGATTTACTGGTATAGGTTATTTTTGTCTTCTTGTTTGTTTGATTTTATTTCGTAGAATAAAGTTGAAAAAATTAAAATTTGCACACTTACTAAAAGAACGCTGATAATGTATATAAATAATCTTATGTGTTCGTGTACATGTGTTTATTATTACTCTCTACATATTCTTATAAATTATATTAATAATAAGTTAAATTTTTCGTTTTAAAAAGTATGTCATATTATCTATGTACGAAGCATCAGCAAGGAGACCGAGCTCGATTACGGTGAAGTTAGTATTTTGAGGGCAAACATGGACTAAGTTTCTTCTGTCTAAAACATAAAGTTTTCAACCAGGTATATGTCATCATGGAGTCATTTGTTATAAATAATTAAGCATCTTCCGTGAAAACTGGAGTTTATATACCCCTAATGCGCGCGCGCATATTTGTTTCCGCGAAAGTTGAACACTTTTCACACACCACATGTATATCCTCTCAAATGAAACTTCGCGATATACAAGTTTGCTAAACAGTTGTTCCTGAACTTAAATAAAGCAATTTTACTTTTAACTTCACAGCTTCGTGCGTGAAATGTAAAATCTGTTCTAAATGACACGAATCAAAGTGGTTTAATTTATTTTCTAACGTTAAATTTCCAAGAAAATGAAATTTGAACATTTTCACTTTCTTACTTGTTCTGTCTATTGTTTCGGTGACTTTAGTGTCTTCACAAGTATTACTAAAGACACTTTAATTAATAATAAAACAAACAAAATTCAACTAGAATAATACATACCTAAGCACATTTGATTTATAAGAACATTTTAATCAAATAAATACTTTAAAATATCAAATTGTCGGCCATAAAATGGTTCTAGAGCGTAAGTGTATTAGATTCGAAGTACTAATAAAATAAACGATTTTTTATCATCTACCTTCGATCAAATAGAGGAAAGAGTTCAAAAATTCAATTTCTGGGGGACAAGGTACAGATTGAGTTGGAAGTCTGCCAAAACGAATCGTTGCAGTTACTACTGCCAGCGGCTTGTGGACATGATATGAAATTTAGTCTAAATTGTTACATTTCCGACGGTACAGAATTGAGAAGAAAAATGTATAAGAAGATTTGAATAAGTAGTAAATTAAATAGAGTATAGTAAAATTATTGCACATTTATTGTAGAACATTAGTATATAATAGTATGCATTAGAATAAATAAAATTTATATGTAATAGTATGTATAAAATTAGTAAAATAATAGTGAAAAATGTTTATTAGTTCAATTTTGCTTTTTGTTCCACCTTCATGAGTTTTAAGACTTAACTAACACGAAGAGAAGGACTTAATTATGGAAGTGAAAGGGTGAGGGGTGTAGACTATCATCAAAGACGTGCTACGCATGACTACTTTGTAACTGAAAGGAGTAAGGATGTTAGGTAATCCGTCAGTTCAAGTACAGAAGTAGTTCTAGTCCGTTCTGTGCCCAAAACTTCGACATACTTCATTAAAGACATGTCACGTCTGTCTACTTCGTAAGTTAAAGGAATGGCAATGTTAGGCAATCTATCTATTCAATTACAACAGTAGTTTCTATTCTATACCCAAAACTTCGTCGCGCTATATCAATGATTAATAGCTTCCTTGGGTAAATCATAACAACAGTATAAATCAACTTTGATTACCTTAAAGCAGTTCTTTACCCATCAACGAAAATAAAATACAGTAAATTATTAATTAATGTCATTTAGAAAACGACGAGAATTAAGAAATTAGTCGAAAAATGGGAAAGGGTCATAGACGACGACGATCAATACCTCAGAAATGAACAAAAAAATATAAGTATTTAATGAAATAGGTAATTTCGCGATTTGTTATGCGGTCAAAACTAACTTATTTACAGCAGTGTCAATAAAACTACATTTTATTGGTTTCAATACCTATATTTTAATTTTTATAGTTTTTAATATATAGTGCATTTGGTTACCTGAATAATTTTTGGAACAAGTACATGACTACTTAGTAACATGACTACTATTAATAGAATATTTTTCAAAAAACTGAATCAATTAATTTTTCATTTGAATACAAAAGAACTCTGGTATTTATCTCCTGGTAACAAAATACAATTGTAACGTAATAATTATTATTAGTACTACCACTAATAAATCGTGCAAAAATCAAGATATGCCCGTGTTAATATATATGAACATTATAAAGAAATCATTCGGATCCCTGATTTATGATAAATACATGATAAATAAGAATAAAAGTAAGAAAGTGATAAGTATTTCTAGGGAAAAATTTGGATAGTTTGATAATTTTTGCAAATTTGATAATCTGAAAAAGGTTAACCCTTTGCACTCGACAATATTCCTCATTATAAATACTTATTATTTTAATATTATATTTTACAACTAACATAATGAAAAACCTTGCATAAATCAAATGACAAAACTTTATTGCAATATTTTATATGTGGCTATATTACAGAACTTACTTTTATAACTTAAAATGATATTCTAAAAACAATTTTAACATTTTACAAGCTTACTGTATTAAATCAAATGACGGTTGAAAGTCGCCTGTCGAGCACAAAGGGTTAATGCACCATCAGAACCATAATCGCTGGTATGTACACGAAAAAGGCCACCAGTATGATATAATCAACCAGAATACAGGTTGTTGTCAAGCATAGAAGTAGTGGATGTAGGACAACGACGAACAATACTGTGTAACTGTATCCATCCGAAGGCTTTCTCTACGTGACGGATGGCTTTAGCGAAGATCTTGTTACTCGAGTATATACTGATTCTCCCAATGGGTTCCGAATCTTGTCAGATACCGAAGGGACGTCAATACAGAAACTGATTTAACAAACTCCTGCGCCAATTGAATTTCGTCCTGAAATAGCTTACGGATGTCGGTAACTTTTCGCTGTAAGGCAGTAGAGGCACTGTTTAAATAATATTAAGTGTCTTTCGTTTTTCTTTTCTTTGGTTTCATTTAACGTCTTTACAGTAAAATAAAAACTGTATCCAACACGGAAACGAGATACGTGAAGAAAATGCCAGAAAACACGCGATGAAGTGCCAGTGAAAATGGTAACAAAGTTGGTTCATGGAATACCGAAAATTGAAATAACAACCAATGTATAGGTTAAACATATTGATAATTACTATTTAAATAAGGAGTAGTAAATATTTGTATAAAAAATACACTAAAGTAATCCTTTTATTACAGTTTTATTTTTTAAGGTAAATTATTAAAAGGTTAATGCTGATTCTTTTATTTTCTTATGCAAATAATCTTGGTAAACAATCTTGAAAAAGTGTGGTGTGAATCGTATTTGATTCATACGAAACTCAGCGTGTTAACACTTTCGCTACTACGGTGGTCCCATGAGACCAGAGCTTCGACATGACTTGAAAATAATTATAATTCATAAGATAACTGACTTCGAATAAAAATGTTTAATAGCATAAATAACTACATAACAGTGTAACGTAAAAATTGTGGTATCAAATAATTAATAATTGTTTCTTTTTATCTTTGCCACAAAGGAATAAGTGATACGTAAAACGCTGATGTTTTTTGTGGCAGTCAACGTGTTAAACGAATGCAGCGATAAAAAAGTAAAGGCGTGATTAGGAAAAAAAAGACCAGAACAGTGTAACGGGGTTAAGATCGATCGAATAATTATGAGCCTATAGTGATCTTGCGTGGCTCTCTTGAGGACACATGTATACAAATGCATACAAACGTAGCATCTGTCCTTCGCCCTTCGATCCACAAGCACAGTATAACTAGAGCCTCGCTTTTGAGAGGATTCCAAAGAGGCCGAGACGAGGACTATCTTAATCGGAGCAAGCGATGGAATCTCGGAATGCAAATTCGCCGAGAATATTAAACGGCCGATATTCTACAGTGACCTTTAGTGATGTATTGTTGACGCACTGCACCATACGAGGAGCTGCTGTCTCACGTTGCTGCGAAGAAAAGAGAAAACGCAATTGAATTCCGTCGATTCGAATATATCGGATATCTGCGTACACGTGAATAAAAGCGAATCGCTTCTTTGAATGGGATGATTGCTGTTTGTTGATTTTCATCGAATCAATTTGTATTATGCTTTATTATGCGTGATCCTGTCAACGATCTTTTATGATACGGAAACTTATAATATTAGATCGTCCCATAAGTTCGTGTCGTTTATTTTTTCCACACATATATGTATATATCTTAAATGTCTTATCTATAAATTTAAACCGAACCCCTTCAAATTCAATTTGCCTCTATAAATCTATTGGTTTAATTAAATAATTTTTTCTTGAATAAATTTTACTTATTTATTAACGTTTTTAGATAACTTACTTCATCAGAATGAAATTTTTCTATATATATAAAACTTTAGAAAAAGTTTTGTTTATCTTTATTTTTAAAAATGAAAGAAATATAAAAAACCGCATTATTTATGGTATGATCCAATATATGAAATAATATTTTATGAAACGTAAAATTCTTATAACATCACGACCTATTACTCTCGAATACTTTCTAATAACTAAATTGAAACATAAATTTTCAGTAAGGCGAGAAGTATTAACACACCACGATACGAACTTATTGGATGATTTAATATAGCGTATATAAAGGGACTTGTTTATAAAAATTAAAATGTGGATGTTTATTTGGAAGAGATAATGTCTGATTACTGCATTGATCTGGATAAGCGCATCGAGTATTTCAAGTAATTAAGTCATAGTTTTAAAGCTATGAAAGAGAAACGAAAATTTCATTAGGAAAAATCAAACGAATGATGTATATTTGCATACTGAAAGTATTTGAAATATTTCAAGCTTATCCCTATTTATGGTGAAAAGGTAATAGTGCCATTAATTCCTTTTTTATTAATTTTATAGACGTCAGTTTTAGTTTCCTTGATATTGCACTTTCGATGCTAATTATCAATGTTATATAATACACTATGTTTACTATACTTAAATTTTAATGATTTTTCTTTAATATTTTAAAGGTTAACTTTTAACATTTTTTTAGTTTAACTTTTAACATTTTCTTTCAATCAAATTTTATTGAAAATAAAATTTCTCGTTTAATGGTCGAATATATATTTTTATGCTCACAACTAATTATTTATAGATCTTATTTAATGTTTAAAGCCACCAATGCATGTCACTCGAAATAACAGAAAAACGCGTTAAATTTCCGAATCACGTACAAAGTTAGTTATCTATAAATTTCGACGGTTTGGGACTCTAATGAAGATTACACGGGAGGTGCTCGCTAGGTTCTAGAAATCGACGATTTCCTGGCGTCTCTAGCTATTACAAAATACAACTTCAATTACGGTTCGCGCGCCCCTGTAATAACTGTGCACGTAACACGAGGTGAATGGATCGTTTTAAACGCTACCCTCGCGAGGAAAATTATTTTCTATTGCAGATCACGACTATTCAACAGTTGAATAAAATCTTCGTCTCAATAAAAACGTCATATAAGCAATAAACAGTTTTATTCTTGAATAAATCTTCTGTATCAAAGAATTCATTGAACTTTCATCTTTTACATCAAAATGATTATATCAGAAGATTATATTGAAGAATTTTCTATAAGGAGTGCTCATGAACGGATAAATTAATTTTGTATCGAGAAAAGAAATGTACTGATACTAATCCCTAGTATAGATCATCCTATAAGTAATGTCTTTTCTTATCTCATCCATTAAGATATTTCTTAATGTCATTTCGAAAATGACAAAAATTAAATTTCGAGAATTAACAAATTAGTCTATAAATAGGGAAAAGTTACAGACAACGACGATCGATGCCTCAAGAAGAAAGAAAATTTAATACCTATTAAATTGATCACATTAAGAAGTCATCATAAAAAAAACATTACTTTTGGACTGACCTAATATTAGCACTTCTAATGTTGCAAGTTAAAAATTAGAATTTTCAGTGCTTTGTATAATATTATAATACTTATTCTTTTATACCAATGATAAATGGTACTAGAATGAATTATTGTTAATGATTTGCTATTACGTTTCTTACGTTACATTATTATCTAGTTACATACGTTACTCAATAACTCTATTTCATATTTTTGCCCCTGTTCCTATGATTTCTTACACAACTATGCTTGATAACAGTACCTTATAGTTAATAAGTTAATAGAAAAAGATAAGTATTCGATGCATATTCTATGCATTTAATTGATGTGAAAAATAAATAAATAACGTGGAGATTTGTCGAACTCGGTTAAAAATGTTCATCATGAGTTTGACTCAGTACTATAAAAGAAGAGATTAATCTTATTGTCATTATTCTCAGATGATTCGGGAGCTTCGATCAGCGTGTTCAAAGCACGGATTGAAAAAGTTCCGAAAATAACTATTTGAAACTGTTACATATCGGTTCCGACTAAAACAGTTGTGAATATTACAACATAACTGTTGTTCAGTATATCGGTTTCGGTCCCGATTCTTCAGAACCGATATACTATCTAAGTAAGGAGGAAGAACCGGAAAACCCAGAACGGAAACCGATACACAGAATAACAGTTATAACTTATTTCGATTCTTCATATCTATTTCAGAAACCAAAACCGGCGTCATAACTTTTTTCAATCTTGGGTCAGAAGAAAATATTTTTTAATTAACGTCTCGAATTGTCTTATTTCATTCAGATGATACCGACCACCGCAACGCAGCCAGATTCCGGCACCACGGGATCGGTTCTGCCGGACGAAGGCGTTAACACCTTCAAGATATTGAGGCAGCTGGGTGGTGGCGTAATACGGGATGGTAAGTTCCAATATCGTTGACATACGTAACTGACCGACTAATTCCGTGACACGAAAAAACTCGCAGGGAAGAATCTTTTTTGCCTTTCTCCGTTAATGTTTTCTTCTCATTTCTTTCTCTTTCCCGCGCGTCCTCTGTTGAAGAGGATCCGACGAGACACGGCCGTGCGTGAAAGAGCTCGCGCGCAAATGGAACAAACCCGCATAAATAGCGTGCTCGTTTTTCACTTAATTACTGTGGGAGCCGCGTTTAACAGCGAGACGAGCGGAAAAGTGAGAGTCCGAACACAATCGCGGAACAACGGATGCCCCGTCCCCCTTTTTAAAAGGCACCGCAGTTCTCGCGAAATTACGGGAGACAACTATAATTCATTCCGTGGAACACGAAGTGCGTTCGCAATTTGAATGCAAATATCAATGTAATTTTAGTCCGGGCATGTAGCGCGTGCCTTTGTCACTTCTGTTTCTCCGGGACGGAGTGCTTCAGCACTTAGTACATAACTTAACGAGCAAAGTTTACCTTATTATAATGGCGTAGTACACTTCCTACCTCGATTTGCGCGGACCCATTTTTACGCGAGTTCTCTTTTTACGCGGTAAATTAGAATACTATTTACACGCTAGTTTTTGGTTACTTTTGTATGATTTTTGGATTTAGTAATATTGACCAAAATGTACTTTTATTTTCTGAAATGTTATTATGATTGTTTCTTTTGTTTGGCTAGGTGAAATAAATATGTATTTATTCAATCATTTGTTTTCTCTTGTATGGATACACTCTATTTACGCGATTTTCATTCGAATTCACGTGGCACGAATTTTCGCATAAATCGAGGGTCAGGTGTACTTACAAACAATTAATGTTTCGTTTTGTGTGCGAGCTCTTCTCGCCGAAGTAGTAAATGTGATAATAAATTTGACGGCATTGAACTTGTACACTGTCTCCGATTATGTGACTTTTTAAAACCTGATTTTATCTAAATAATGAGGTGAGTTTATGTGCTTGTCATCAGAAGGGTTCGTTTAGAGTTTTTATTGCTTTTATATTTAATCTTGGTCCTGTGAATGACTTTAAGTTTTTTGATGTTGCATTGAAACTTTGTGTGTGTGTATATAAACTTCGTGTGAAATTTGATTTGAATACTAGAGACAAATAATTTTAGAATAAATGTTAAAGGAATATTTTGTTCCTTTCATTCGTGGAAATAATAATTTGCGAGATATTTCTAATTCAAGAATCACCATTTTTGAAAACTTATACCAAATCACACAAATATTTCCAAAATTTTTAGTGAAATCAGATAAAATTGATATATTTTCTCGAAATTTAAATAGCTTTAGAAGCTTCGTTAAAGAACTATTTATTTAGTGAAATTTAAAATTTAAAATTTAATTCTTTATTTCTTATTATTTTATTATTTATTGTATTCTATTGTAAAATTCTTGCCTTGTAAACTCCTCACACTTGACTTGTATCTCTTCCTTTCCTGTACTAAAGGGCATCCGCTCGCCAAATGGAGAAATAAATAAATTAATTAATTAAATTCAAGAATTACTGTTAGTGTTGTATAATCTCGAGTGGTATTAATAATTACGTAATAAAATAAGTATACATTCAAAAACTTTTGCACAAATAAGGTCTTCAAGTGTGACCTACATTTTTATCGTCCTTAGCTGTTCATGACTCTCTAAGAGGTGTTCCGTCCGATACGGAACACCCTAATAAAAGATTCTCGAAGTTTCGTTTATGACATGGACAAGACGGACAGTTCAGTTTCGCATTTATTCTTATTTAATATTTTTGAGTTTTATTTTCTACAACGGACATTTTTACCGTCGCGACAGTACAATTTATTTTAGTTAATTTTAATTGTATACAATAGTCATAGAATTTCGTCTCGTTTGTTTTAATAACCGACCAGGTCATAAGCTCGGAATTTCCGGAGTTCGACCAAACATATCTACAACGGTCCTTACAGACAGGTCTCAACTTGCAGGAAATCTCCGCAAGCCAGCGGACCTTCGAGAAATCCCTCACACACATTGCTCGTCAGCCCCGCTCGGAAAGGGGCTGGCTACAGGGCGTTAGCTAGTATTTAGAAAATAGCAAAGATACGCTGATTGGCGTAAAACTAAAAGGACAACTACTCATTCTCAATCCAACACGAGATGTCGAAATCGGAGACGAGAAGACACTTCGTCACTTCTCACAATCCAGTGGGGCAGTCAAGATAGAGTCGAAAGGACTTCGGTCTTTATACATACACCACACACCAAATACATGATCACTGTTCATATGTTTATAATAAATTGAAATATTAGTTTATCGAGTCGCAATTACTGCAGCATCCAACTTCAACATTTTCTATATCCACTGTCCGTTAAATCAGCGAGTAGAGCGGAGTATCCAGTGAAAGTTCCTTTCAAATTTTAAATAAATTTTTTGCTCACGCCTTAACAAGAAGTATTATATAATTCCAGCAAACTCAATATATCCCTCATGTTTCTTATTTTTGACTTCTTTGGTACTTAAACTGTGTTTGACACCAAAAGAATCGAAACACTTCTTAGTCAGAAAAATCAACCCACCTATTTTAATGTATGCATATATTTTTATTGTTTATTAAACCTTCGATATTTCTTGTATCTGATATTCAAATCTTTTTTAATTTACGTAGACAACAATTATAATTTCTTATTACAATTGTATCGATGTAAGAAATAACATAAATTCTATAAACCACGACACTGCCCGGAAGAATGGTTGAAATAAAAATGAAACAGAACCTTAAACTGCATTCCTGCTACAGTTGAAGTATAAACCTACCATATCTTTTACCCTAGAGAATCGGTATGGCTCTTCGGATACGAGAATTTATAAACATTAGGATGAAGTACGGGAACACAAATCAAATAAACTTAGGGAGAATAAAACCGAGAGAAAGGAAAACGAAAAACGAGTTGAGGAAGTTCTTCATCTTTTCCTCTTGCATTGCCCGTTACGCTTCTACGAATTTGAAAAATTACTTCTCATGATAATATATCATTTTGAAATTATATTCCAAGGAATAGTGGTATACATTTTTTTCTTTACTGAGGAACTGGACAAATATTAGGTTATGTACCCTGCATTTTGATCAAAATAATTCACTTTGTTCTTCCATATACGTATATTTTCGTATTTTCAACTTGAAACCTTATTAACACTAAATTTACACACTAATATAACACAAGTTTATTCTATAGTTTCTAGAAAGATTGGTGTTCGCTTGTTTAGATCTAGGAAATTAGATCTTTAGAAATGTATTATTACGAAATATAGTATTATTAAAATATTTTTTTTTAATGTTCAAGAAATTGGAAACATCTGTCAGTCTTCGAAAACAAATTTTTCAAGGAGATTCTTTCCTTTCTTGCACAAATTATGCCTGGTGTTGTATTAAACTATTCTGATTCAACTTTTGTTCGATATAATATATATTTCCACAAAGACAAATTTGCAATTTTCCGAAAGTAAATTAAATAAATATTGAAAATCTGCCTTTTTATCTATTTAATTGCAATGTCAATATTTTTAATCAAGATTGATTTTTGAAATGAAGCAACGGAGAACATGAATCGCAGAAGAAATTGAAGTTGGGACGACCGCAATGTTAATTATTGAAAAGGGGGGCGGATTAGAACAGTCGATAGGAAACTAGAGTTAATTTGCGCAACAAAGAAAAGAATCTCCTTGAAAAATTTATTTCCGAAGCCCGACAGATATTTGCAATTTCGAAGAGGTCTCGGCTCCTTCGAGGCAACGAGGTAACCTACTTTTCGACGATGTTCGCTCTCTTCGTTACAGTCATTCTCATCGAATTTACCAAATGAAATAAACTCTAACTCTGGTCTGTGAAAACAGTTTCCCTTGCTACACGATGTATTTGTCTGCTCCCGGCTCTTTTTTTCGTTTGCCCTACGTCTATTCTTACACCTTTTGAAATCTCTTGAAGTAAAAGGAAAGGTTTTTTTTGATACTCGTGAATTTGTATTTCTTCTCTTTCCTAGAATCAGTTTTAACACTATTCTTTTAATTTTTCTAATACTTAAAGTTTTAGTAGTTTTTGAAACAACTTTCAGTATGATTTTCCTAATTTCTCATATATTAAAACAGTAACTTCAGTAACTTTGCAATAACTTCCAATACTATTTTTCTAATTTTTCTAATATTTAAAGTTTTAGTTGTTTTTGTAGTAACTATCAATATGATTTTTCTAATTTCTCTAATTTTAAAACTTTTAGTAGTTTTTATAACAAATTTCAATAGTATTTTTCTAATGTATAAAGTTTTAGTTGTTTTTGCAATAACTTTCGATATGATTTTTCTAATCTTTCTCATATTAAAACTTTTAGTAGTTTCTACAATAAGTATCGATACCGTTTTTCTAATTTGTCTAATATTAAAACATAGTCGCTACTGCATTCGTATGGATTTAAAATATGGGTTCTGAAAGTAGTAATTTAAATATAAATTTTAAATGTCGGTTTTATTTCGACACTTCTCAGAATAAATTTGATTAGATCGTCCGTCTTGGGACAGATGAAAGCATTTTAAATTACGTTGTTGTAACTGAAACACTCGTGCATCGTCTCTTGTCGCTGAAAATTTGATGAACAGTGGGAAAAGGACAACTGTGACGTTATCTTCCATAACTTTCACGGTGGTAAACTGAAACATGGCACATCCACCCACATCATATTAGTGTTTACTATTCTGTAAGCTCGCAACGATATAACATAATAATCTTTCGCAAATACATGTTCAAATATATACAACGTAGGAGTATACATATAGAATGATATCATTCTATTTATAATCTTTTCTATTAAAATTTCAGTTTATTCGAGTTATCTATTTTATAAAGTTACGCGTAGGTAGATTAACATTTTGCAGAAATAATAAAGTAAAAGGATATTAAGTTTTTAGTGTATTATTTTGAGTGAATGGTTTTTTAGATGAATACACAAGTGAATCCGTTCGTTGAAAATATAATTTTGTAATCTAAAATTCTCGTTTAGTTATAAGTCTTGTTTAGTTTTTAAATAGGTTTCTCAATTTTCAGGTTAAAAGCTGCTTTTATATTCTCAATATATTTTATATTGTTGTCAATGATAAAAATACATGTAAAATATTTTTGATATTTTAAATATATTTGATATTGTAGTGGGAGTGACGATATTAATTGCACAGTCAATTTAAACAGGATGTTCCAAAAATTGAGTTCGCTAATTTTTTTTAATCGAATATTTATTGAAAATGTTTTTGTAGAAATTTGTTGTGAAACAGTGTTCGGTCTATTGCAATTCGTCGATATTTATCTGTATACGTGGTTTACAATATCGGTGGTTTTACGAATTGCGAAATAAAATGTACGTCAGAGACGACGATGACGCGTTTCGTTGATCGACATGCCAGAGTTGCGCAGAAAATGTAAATGTCGTTACGATTATCCTAGAAATTTTCTGCGAAATTTCTCAAAGCTTGAAAATATTGTTTTAATGAGTTTATTAATGCAACAAACATTATTTTTCAACGTGAGCATTAAGAAACATTAATAAATATTGGAAACTTATTGTGAACATTTTATAAACATTCAAAGATAAAGATTTCTAAAAGAATCAGAAACTAATCTGACTATTAAAAAAACACACAAAACACATATAAATATTTAATAATTTTTATTAATATTTTACTAAGGTATTATCATTGAATAAAAATTTTCCACAGCGTAATTGACTAAATAATAATATAATATAACAATTATTATAACAAATAAAAGTAAATATAAATAATTATTGCTTATTGTTACAAATAATAAATGGTACCCAAAATTCTCAAGATTTTCGTGACAGGCAACGTTAATAAAATAAAAGTGTTATTAATCCCGTGTCCTATGATTTCTTTCACAACTCTGCTTGATAAATCTACATTATCATTAATAATTTAATAAAAAAAGAAAAGAATTCGTTGTTTATTCTCCGTCTACGTCTATTCTAAAGGTTAAAGGTTAATAATAACTAAATAGCATTTCATTAATATGAAAAATAAATAAATACCATTTAATTTCGTTGAATTTAGTTGGAAATATTTATCACGAATCTGACTTGACATTATAGGATAAAGGGTTAACAATACATTTTTCAAAAATTTTAGATCACCGTCATACGTATGTATATATGAAAAGCTCTTGCAAATCGAGCAAATACGAATCCATCTGTCTTCCAAGCGAGAATTCCTTGTAATTGTAAAATTGTATAACGCGGATATTACGTAATAAATCGAGAAAATAATATATAAATGCGTTGCAGCGGGCTGTGCACATTTTTCCGAATGTTACGGGTTCCCTTTCCACCGCATTGAACGTATGTTCAAACAGCACGCGATGTATGCCCAGTGATACTGTTCCATTGTAATCTACCACGGTTGTATTCAGGCTGCTTACCGGTCCGTTTGATATTGAGGAGGTCATTGCTGTAATTGATCTCGAAACGCAATCGCATTGTTAATCATCGAGGTAATTAATGGAACACAGAGTAGGTTAGGAGAGAGTCCGAGGTCGGATAAACTGAATATCTTGCTTCGTATCTAGCGCAGGGGGCGAGGGGAAGCAATGGACGCCAGAATCTGCGAGAGAATTTTTATAAACACAGTATGTATGGTTTTATAAGATTGAATTAATATGATATGTTGAACATCTTTTTACATCAGATTCATGTAATGGAGTAAATAATAGTAATATAATAAATAATAAATATTAATAATACAATAAATAGTAACAATATAAGAAATACTATTTATTATTGATATAATAGATAGTAGTAATAATATAATAAATAATAATAATAAAAATAATTAAATATGCCATCCACCATTTACTATATTCGATAACATAATTTATAATTTTCAATTTTTAATATGTCACGAGTCATAATAAAAATCACAGAATCACCATTCTCTGAAAGTTTTCTTTATATATCTTCTTCGTAGAAAAGTGCCTTATATGTTAATGTTTTTTCAATGTCTTTGAAAAGACTTTGAACTTTAATTATTTAATATACTTTATGCGGGAAATTTTGTTCGTGCCAATTTAAATCAGTTACATACAATTCATTCATTTACTATTCAATGTATTTTTGAAAGTTTTCAATGCAAACAGAAATCCTTTCAATTGTACCCTAAAGCAATTGTTCCGTCGTCCTAAGACGGAAAGTTCTAATCGTAAATCTTCATAAAGCCCTCCGTCATTAACAACTTGGCAAAAAATATAGTAAATGACGGGGGTACACGTGTTTTGCAGCCGTTCGGCCGAATGGTAAAAATTCGGTCCGTAGTCGACGGCTTGCAAAACACATGCCGCAGCCTTGGCAAACCACCCCTTGGAGACACCCTCGGAGGGAGAGTGGATGACGTCACACGAAGCCGGAAAAACCCAAAAAGAGCGGGCTCTCGCGGCTGAGGTGCACCCACGAACGGACAGGTGGCGCACGAATCGCCTTGGCCCGAGGGACCCGCCAATTGGGACCGTCATTTTCCGGCATTTTCCGACTCGCTGATTGGTGCATTTCTCAACCACCAGTCCCAGTGGAGAACACGCGAACACGTTCATCTCAGCGAATCGGAAAATTCGACGTCTCCACTTCCGTGTGCCTTCCGTCAACGCGGCAAATTCACTTCCGGCGTGGGTGAATCGAAGTGAATTTGTGTCTCCAAGGGGTCAGTTAGCATCAACAAGTCAAGGGAACAACATCATTCTCCCGCAAAAAACGTATCATTCAAACCGAAGCCTTATCGGAACACAACGTATTCACCCTATCTCTGTAAAAAGTCGTAGGGTCGTACGCGCATCGTGACGTCGATTTTAAAATCGTATCGGAGATTTACGCCCTCCGTTGACTCGGCTCTCAACGCATCCTACAGTCTCGTCGCGAACGCGTACTCACACATTGTGAAACATTAAATGGTCCTTCGAGCCGGATCCTCAGTGACGCGTGGATTCCAAATACTTTGGTAACTGCTAACTGCCATCTCAACGCGACGCTGTCGCTAATTCACCAGCAGCGGTCCACCGTATCGGTCGCAGCATCACCGAAGGATCACCTCAGCATCCTTCGAATACCCTAGTCCAAGGAGCATCTCGAGGACAGGACATCGCAGTAGGCATCAACCATTGGGAAATCGTCGCATCGCAAAGGTAGGCTCGTTTATTATCGCCAATTCCTTTCGTGTGTCTGTAATCCCGTTCCACGATGCCGAAAGCAACAGAACAATCGTCCAGCCAAACCCAATCCACTACGATCGGTATTAGTCTCAGTACCTTGCGACGCAAGCGCGGCAATATAATCGGGCACATCACGACGTTCGCGAGACTCGTTGATAACATGCAACATCCCGAACAACGCGATATCGGTCTCTTACGAGCGCATTTGACCAGCCTCAACGACGTATGGGCACGGTTCGATGAACTCCAATTTGAAATTGAAGAAATGGACGAGTCCGAAGCACCACGTCGATACGAAATACACAATGATTACGTAACCGTCATTGCGCGAGCAAATGCATTAATCGAGGGAGAGCGCGCGAACAGAACCCCGCGACGAAACACGACGGAGTCACACGCGTCCTCTGTATCCGCCCCTATGGCGATAAGACTGCCGGAGATGCGCCTACCAACGTTCGACGGAAAAATCGAAAATTGGGCGTCATATTTCGACATTTTTTCGTCGATAATCGACCAGAACGCGGATTTAACACCCGTGCAGAAACTACAATATCTGCGATCGACCCTTTCCGGAAAGGCAGCCGCGTGTATTGAGTCGCTGAGTACTACGGACGCGAATTACTCCGACGCGATCGAGTTATTGAAGGAGAAATTCGACTGCAAACGTAGAGTCCTTTTGAAACACTGCGACGCGATTCAAGCGATCTCCAAATTACAAACCGACTCTCCGGAAGAATTAGGGGATCTAGTCGATACAATCCGCCAGAATCTTCGGTCGCTAAGAAACCTTGGCGTCAACACATCGTCGTGGGATTGCATGCTCGTCTCAATAATATTATCAAAAATAAGCACGGATACCGCGTGGCACTGGGAGCTATCATTAAAGGACAAGGAAATGCCATCTTACTCGCACCTGCTCAACTTCCTGGAGAAACGCGCGAACTGCAGACCAACGACGCAGAAGAAATCGTTGACATCATCCGGACATATCGTTCGAAACCCGTCGACGAAGTCCCCAGCGCAACGATACCCCACGCGCAGTCAGGCATTCGTAACCGCGAGCAATTCGCAAGATCTCCAGAATCAACGCGAATCGGTTCAAACGCCAGATAGATCCGCGAACACACCGAAGTGTCCCATTTGCCACGAGGCACACGGCATCTGGCGCTGCGAACGATTCCATGCCCTATCAGTCGAGGCGCGAATTACCGCGATACGGAGGGCCTCGTTGTGCTCAAATTGTTTGCGATCAGACCATAACTCCGAAATGTGCAAAAGGGGCTCATGCCGAATTTGCAACAAGCATCACCATACGCTGATACATCAGCCGAAGCAATCATCAAATCGCGCGACCACGCCACCCGCGAAACGCGTCGCACCACCGGTTTTACAGGAAGAAACGAGCGATTGACTACTACGTCCAGAGGATCCCATGGGAACAAACCATCACAGAGCCTTCATTGTCAACGCGATCAACAATGAACTTCTTGTCACCGCTCAGATCTGCGTACTGGACAAGGAGAAACGACCGATCCCTTGTCGTACATTGATCGATACGTGCGCGACAACTAATTTTATGAGCGACGATCTCGCGAGAAAGCTAAACGTACCGCGTAACAAGTGTTCCGTTCCTATCGGGGTCCTCAACGCGTTGACAACGGTCGCGAAGCATACCGTTACAGCCACCATCCGTTCTAAGGTGAGCGACTATCAACGCACATTAACATTTTTAACGATTCCAAAAATCGCACCGCTCGTCCCAGATCAACCCATTGACCGATCGGGAATACACATTCCAAAGGGCATTAAGCTGGCAGATCCAGAGTTTCACCGTCCAGCATCCGTCGATCTGCTAATCGGCTCCGGAGCAACGTTGTCGCTCTTAAGCGTCGGGCAGATTAATCTGTCTCCTCCAGGCGGACCAGATCTGTATCTACAGAAAACGAGAGTCGGCTGGGTGATAGGGGGAAGTCCTCCAGCTTCCACTTCCCCACGCAGGGCCTCGTGTCACACGGCCACGACTCTCCAAGTCGATCTGGCTCGGTTTTGGGAGATCGAAGAAGGTCCACAGATCCAGCATCTGTCGAGTTCGGACAAGAGTTGCGAGACGCATTTTCAGAAGCATACGACACGGAACATCGACGGTCGGTACGTCGTAGCACTCCCGTTCAACGACAACGTTATGCAGCTGGGAGAATCCAAATCGCGGGCGTTAAAACGATTGGAATCTCTGGAACGAAAGCTACATCGTGACGCAACCTTACGGAAAGAATATCACGCCGTCATGAATGAATATTTCGAACTGGGCCACATGGAACGGATTCCTGAAGATCGAGATTCATCCGGCGGATATTACCTGCCTCATCACGGAGTCACGAAGGTCACGAGTGCAACCACCAAGCTTCGAGTGGTTTTCGACGGTTCCGCTGCAACGAGCACCGGAATCTCGCTCAACGACACCCTCCATACAGGGCCAAAAATACAGGACGATCTGCTGTACATTTTGCTCCGCTTCCGTATTCACCGTTACGTTCTCACCGGTGATATAGAGAAAATGTACAGGCAGTTTCTCGTTCGTGACGAAGATCGGAAATATCAGCGGATTCTTTGGCGCGATGATACCGGTCGAGTCAATACTTACGAGCTGAAAACCGTCACATTCGGGTTGTCAGCCGCGCCGTACTTGGCGATCCGTTGTCTCACTCAACTCGCCCAAGACGAAGGGCACCGGTTTCCGCAAGCCGCAAAAATTCTGCGTCGCGATTTTTACGTGGATGACGCACTCACTGGAGCATCTACCATCGAAGAAGCGCGCTCATTGAGGGAAGATCTAACGCAATTGCTACAATCAGCCGGGCTAAACATCAGACAATGGGCGGCCAACCATGAGGAACTTTTAACAGGATTATCGGACCAGCCAATCGACAGGAAACACCATCTCGGCGATTCATCAAACATAAAAACGTTAGGGATTGTTTGGAACTCCTCGGCAGACTCCATGTCCTATGAAGTCCAAACAAAACTCGCGACCACGCACATAACCAAACGCCTCATTTCCTCCGAAATTGCCAGGATTTATGACCCATTAGGCCTCCTCGGTCCCGTCATCATCGTTGCAAAAATCCTGCTTCAGAGAATTTGGTCCGTTAAGGTAGACTGGGACGAATCTCTGCCGATGGACATACATACAGAATGGTGTCAGTACTATAAACAGTTGTCCTTGTTGAACAACATCACTTTCCAAAGGAAGACCGTTATCAACTCACCAGTTGAAATCGAATTACATGGTTTCTGCGATGCTAGCGAGAGAGCCTACGGAGCTTGCGTCTATGTCCGTTCAATGGACGCCAATGGACGTATAAACGTAGAGCTTCTCTTCGCGAAGTCAAAGGTTGCCCCGTTAAAAACGCAATCGGTACCCCGGCTCGAGCTGTGTGGAGCGCTGCTTCTCATCTCGCTCATCGCTACTGCCAAGAACGCGTTGCACGTGGAAATCAACAATATCAGCTTATGGACCGACTCCACCATCGTCATCAACTGGCTACAGACTTCACCACATCTTCTGAAGACATTCGTCGCAAACAGGGTGTCCGAAATTCAAACTAGAACTGACATCGCGAATTGGCGACACGTTCCGACTAATGACAATCCCGCGGATCTCATTTCGCGCGGTCAAACGCCAGAAGAATTCCTACGACCATCCATCTGGCACCATGGTCCAGAGTGGCTCGCCAAGGACAAATCCCGATGGCCAAACCATGAAATAGTTCCGCCCAACATAGTCCTGGAGCACAAGACAGCAGCGTGTCTAACTACAACATCATTAGACACGAGCATCCTCGAAAATTATTCGTCGTGGGGAAAGATGCAACGGATCGTCGCGCGCTGTCTTCGATGGAAAAGGACGCACAATGAAAAGGGTAGCCTGACCGTATCGGAAATCAGGAATGCCCACGACATTCTAATAAAACTTTTGCAAAGCTTGCACTTTGCAAAAGAATTACAATGTCTGACGACAAACAAATCAGAAGTCGGTGGAAAACTGCAACGTCTCAATCCATTCATCGACAAGGACGGGATATTGCGAGTCGGAGGACGATTGAAACACTCCTTAATGCCATTTTCGCAACGGCATCCCATCATCTTACCAAAGGCACGCGTGACGGGACTCATCATCGAAGCCGAGCATCGTGCTCAACTGCACACCGGCGTGCAAAACACGCTATACGCAGTTAGGCGCCGATACTGGCCCGTTGACGGTCGAAGTCAGGTATGGAGGGCCATAAAGACCTGCTCGCGCTGCCTCCGAGCGCAACCACCATCAACAGACTACATAATGGGTAACCTGCCCAAAGCAAGAGTCACCGAATCCCGGCCATTTACTAACACCGGGGTTGATTATTGCGGGCCATTTTATATTAAGGAAAGGAAGAAACAGAATCGAACGCGTGTCAAGGTGTACGTTGCGGTCTTCGTGTGCCTCGCGGTCAAGGCCATTCATTTGGAACTGGTAAGTGACCTTACCACCGAAGCATTCATAGCTGCACTTAGACGATTCATTGCTCGACGGGGATTTTGTAAACGTATTCACTCGGACAATGGCACAAATTTCGTTGGGGCATATAACCAACTACGAGAAATACGCGATCTCTTAAAATCAGATGACCATAATCAAAAGGTAAAGACATTTCTCGCGGAGCGGCATATCGAGTGGAGTTTTATCCCACCACACGCACCACACTTCGGTGGCTTGTGGGAAGCAGCTGTAAAGGCCTTCAAACACCACCTGACCCGCGTCGTAGGTACTGAGCTGTTTACCTTCGAGAATTTGAATACCTTAATCATTGAAATAGAGTCCATCCTCAATTCACGCCCTTTAACTCCTATATCCGCTGATTCAAACGATCTCCTCGTACTGACACCAGGCCACTTCCTCATTGGCGATTCCCTCACGAGCCTACGCGAGCGCGATTTTACAGATATTCCCTCAAACCGTATATCGAGCTGGCAGCACATTCAGAAAGTGAAGCAACACTTCTGGAACCGCTGGCATAGGGAATATCTGAACGAGCTAACCCTGCGCAGCAAATGGACCAAGGGCAGTCATCCAATCAAGGAGGGTACAATCGTTCTTCTAAGGGAGGACAACATTCCCCCCATGCAGTGGGCCTTAGGCCGAGTGATTAAGGCTCACCCCGGCTCTGACGGTATTGTTCGTGCTGTGACCCTTCAGACGGCTACGGGCGTACTAGATCGGACCACGAAAAAACTTGTACCCCTGCCATATCAGCCCGACGAGGACAACCCTGTGGACCCAACATCCACGGACGGTGTTGAACCACCATAGATTCACTACGTATTTCACTCTTCACTGTTTAATCATATATTGCGTGTACTCGTATTTAAGAGTCTTAATTAAGCTCATTACTCACATCATTAATCTACACTTAGTCGTAATACCATTCACATCTTGATCGGTACCCTCTCAAGGGGGGGAGCATGTTCCGTCGTCCTAAGACGGAAAGTTCTAATCGTAAATCTTCATAAAGCCCTCCGTCATTAACAACTTGGCAAAAAATATAGTAAATGACGGGGGTACACGTGTTTTGCAGCCGTTCGGCCGAATGGTAAAAATTCGGTCCGTAGTCGACGGCTTGCAAAACACATGCCGCAGCCTTGGCAAACCACCCCTTGGAGACACCCTCGGAGGGAGAGTGGATGACGTCACACGAAGCCGGAAAAACCCAAAAAGAGCGGGCTCTCGCGGCTGAGGTGCACCCACGAACGGACAGGTGGCGCACGAATCGCCTTGGCCCGAGGGACCCGCCAATTGGGACCGTCATTTTCCGGCATTTTCCGACTCGCTGATTGGTGCATTTCTCAACCACCAGTCCCAGTGGAGAACACGCGAACACGTTCATCTCAGCGAATCGGAAAATTCGACGTCTCCACTTCCGTGTGCCTTCCGTCAACGCGGCAAATTCACTTCCGGCGTGGGTGAATCGAAGTGAATTTGTGTCTCCAAGGGGTCAGTTAGCATCAACAAGTCAAGGGAACAACATCATTCTCCCGCAAAAAACGTATCATTCAAACCGAAGCCTTATCGGAACACAACGTATTCACCCTATCTCTGTAAAAAGTCGTAGGGTCGTACGCGCATCGTGACGTCGATTTTAAAATCGTATCGGAGATTTACGCCCTCCGTTGACTCGGCTCTCAACGCATCCTACAGTCTCGTCGCGAACGCGTACTCACACATTGTGAAACAGCAATAAAAAAGAAAAGCATAATTAACGAGATTTCCTTCTACCAACGTTTCCAGTTTTTCTGATAATAATAGTAAAAATAAAAAAAATATATTTTCCTGTTACAAAAGTTTCTTCAAAATACATTCTGATAATACTACTGTATTTATTTTTCTGATTAAAAGTTATTTTTTCTTCAGTATTCTTTCTTTGCGTGAGTTTAAAAACACACTTTTTTAAAACTTTTTTCTTTTGTATAATATTTCCGTTAAATTTTAATGATCTCTTCAAGTGCTAAGCTAAAATAATTGAATCAAAAGAAATCGTATACAGTAACATTGGATTTTAATTAACGCCATTAGATTTACCAGAACTCCTCTTTAAATCTAAATAGAGTTGAGCTTTTACAATGCGGAATTACGCTTTGTCCCATTGTTTCATTGCATCCTCGTTAACATGACCTGCTTTCTTTCAGTGTGTTTACATTATTTGTTCATGAACGTATCTTGTCAAAAGTTTTCAATTTATACGTTATGTATATGTTTTTTATAATTATACATCAATATCAATTATAAATATATCAATTTATATGCATACAACATTAACACATAAATTATATATCCACGTGTCAGTCGTAGATAATATTGACTAACCATGTGAAATTATTCAAAATGAAATTATTTTCAGCATGCACCCTTGTCAGATGTTTTGCTTTAAACCAGAAAAGCCATTGTTTCATATTCATAAAATCTCGCTGCGCGAGTTTTACAAAAGGGAGTGAAAAAATATTCCCTTTACTACACGCACTGGCTGCAAACAGTCACAGTGGTCAAAAGAAATGAGAGTTCGTGAAAGAATATGATATATAGAGGGAACGATTTAGAGGTTTATAAAAGCGAAGCATTAAACAAGCTTTTATGAAATTTTCCTGATATTCAAGGTAAAAATTTCTTTCTTGTCAAATATTCGCTATTCGAGTAGTTAGTGCAATCGGGAAACGTGCTGTTCGATTTAAACATTCTTTGTCAAAAATTTTCGTTCGTTTGAGATGAGTAACGTTCGTGTGAAATTCACACCTGGAATTATACTTCCTGGGGAAATAAGGAATTTGTTAATGCATGAGAGAGGTGCGAAAGTAATTTATTGCGCTCGAATATTAAACTCGTTGTCACCTGTACTTTTCGTGCTGATAATATTTTAATATTAATTGGAACAGTCACATATTGTGAAAATATACAGCTCACTATTTCGAAATAACTAAATAGGATTTGAATCGTTTTATTTAGTTTATCATAGAACTGTGATGTTATGAAAAGTTATGAAATAAATATTTCCATTACTTTAAGATAATTTTAAAAATTTTATAGAGTACTGGTTTATTAAATAAATAATCATAAAAATTATTTGCACGAAATAGAACTGTAATTATGAGGATTCACTATAATTTGTAAGTACTAATAGTTATTTAATGTCCCTTCAGTGAGATTTTTAAGTTAAATGTTCCATTTACCAATCCTTTTGCGTCCAACGAAATAAAATTTGATAACAATACACGTATAATATCTAGTAATGACTGTAATTATAAAACTCAAGAATAAATCAACAAATAATAATGCAATTTAATAATAAGTTTTATAATAAACATGCGATGGAAAATATATGACTCGATCAATTTCCGTATGTGGGAATGTTAATAAACATAAAATAACGTAAAACTACGTCAGCAGGTGCTAATGTATTAAAAGATTCATAATAAAAAGATTCACTTTGTATAGACATCAGAAAATTTCATGAAATAAGACTATTAACGATTTCCAATGAGCTGCAAAGTTCAGTTTAGGAATTTTACGGAGGAAAAATAGATTCAAAGTTATTTCTTTATGTACATGTTTTTTTCTCCGTGTACAACGTTGTTTAAAACTTTCCAAGAAATTTCCTTTCAGCCATACTTCGGAGGGGAAAGCCAAGATGAATTTTAGATAATATCGAATTAAAGTCTGATGGGGGAGGAAAGATGGAGGTACGGTCAAGTAGCATTCTTCTTATTTATAGGGGTATTTCACCCTCGAAAGCAGAACTAAAGAGGTAATTGTCTGGAAACTTTTGCACGCTACTATAAGTATGAAACTTCATCTTAGAAAAATTGTTTCCCATCTTAAAAAACATTAGCCTGATAAACAATTCTCCTTTATAACGAAAGTATAACGAACATAAATGTACGTACAAGATGTTTCAGTTCTATCTTACAAAACGATGCCATCATTTATTACGTGTAAAACTGGAGAAGGTAGTAGACGAATGTTTTATTACTTGTCCTATGATTTATTTCTCAACCATGATCGACACAACTACTTTGTCACTAATAATTGATTGAAAAAAAAGAGAAAAATTTTGGGCATATTCTATATTCATGTTTGTTTTAAAGTATAATAATTGATTACAGAAAAATAATTAATTTGAATTCGAAAGAATTAAGTAATATATTTATGCTTGTTAAATTTTGTGTAAAATCTTTATCACGAGTCTAATTCGTTATTATAAGGGAAGGGGTTAAATAGGGGTAATACATATAAAATAATAGCGAAGTAAACTTTTGTATGTAGTAAGTTAGTACCGATAAGACATTTTTATAGTAATAAATACAATTTTCCTTGTATATGTTATGCTTTATATTATCGTAAATGCTACAGCAATAGATATTTTATGCAAATAAAATAGTGATCTTCGAATTCTTCTCATGCTAATATCAAAATAAAGCTATTAAATAGCATCATAAATAAAGGGGATAGACCTCGATCGTATTCCGCCTATCCTTCTTATCTTACTCTAATCCCATTTTCTCTGAAACACATTTTAGTTCTCCCCTTGCTGAGCACGATCAAGACTGCAACTGCGTGGAAAATTTTTTACGATACCATGCGAAAACTGTAAGTTGCAAAAAATTGTTTTCAAAACGGGCTTTAACGCGGAACCTTAAATTAATTACACGGCAACCCTTAAAAGCTGCTATTAACGAAAAACGAGTTAATGCTATTCTATGGAATAGAAAATGGATAAAAATATAAAATAAAAATATTATTCCAATATAATTGTTTTATTTTAGAAATCAATTCATTCAAACGAACACAATTAAATGTATTTTTATTCTAAAAATTAATTTTACGTAGATATTTTCTCAAAATATATAACATAAATTTGTCTTTCAATATAATAATGAATAATTTAAGAATAGTAGTAAGATTATTTGCATTCGTAACAGATTTACTTTATATTATTTCGTAAGCTATATATTTTATACTGATTTATAGTTCTGATGTGATCATTATTCTTACGATAATTTGACATGGATGTAAGTAGATCTGGTTCGGAAAATTTCAGAAGTTTGCTCACAGTGTGGCTGTCGAATGGTTTGTTCGATCACCGCAAACAAGACGGATTACTAAAGGATAGAAAGACCCAAGAAAGTTGAGGAAATCCTAACAGAAAGGCCGCTTTCAAGTTCCTCGGGTCTTCTCTATCGAGCTACTTTCGTCAATGAAAATTCGATTGTCAAAATAGTCTGAAGAAACATCTACTGAGAATAACCACTAGTTTAACTGATTTAAAAGTAACTCTCGCCACTTTCGACTCTGTTTAACGTTGCTTTTTTATAAAGCAGATTTATGGATTGTTTTTATTCCAATCCAAAATTTATCTTTTCTTCATTTTCATGGGATAATGACATAAGAATAAATATTAGAAATAAACGAATGCACTGATAGAGGACGAAGAATACCATATTTCTAACAAAATAATAAATTGACGAGTATATTTACTATAAAAGTGATATCTGCAGCATTTTTTAAATACCACACACGGAATAATTCGCACAATTGTTTTTAATAAATATTTTTATAATCAATTGATACTTATTCAATCGTATTGCATTTTCAAACAAAGAAAACAAATAATTTCATTAATAGAGTCTGACCTATTTCTGTAAATAACAGAGTCGAGCTCGTGAGACGTCGATACTAGTAGAATATTTAGATTTAAAACCGTCTACTGTATATAAGAAAATAGACAAAAAGTAAGACACCTTATATAAGAACATATAATATAAAAATGTCTCAAACAATACGCGAAAAATTTCAATTTTCCTTTTCAAAAATTTCGAATCATTATTAGCTCATCATTGCTTATTCCCTTATCCTACGATTTCTTTCATAACTATGCTTGACAGAACTACTTTATCGTTAATAATTTACTAGAAAAGAAAAGAATTTGATACTTATTCTATGTTTACGATTACTCCAAAGGTTGCAGATTAATAATTTTTGTTGTTAACAATTGAGGTAATTTGCAATTAATCCATTAGAAGATTGACAATAGGCAAATAATATTTCATGTATAGGAAAAATAAATAAGTCTGTTCTGTTCTCAAAAAGAATTCGGTCCCGAAGAGGTTAATCTAGGATCCCGAGGAAAAACTGCAAGGGCAGTCAGTCAAACAAGTCATAATTGCACGACTCTCCGTCTAATTTTGTACTACAGTTTGTTGAATAAACTTAAGTAAAATCAATTCTGTGAAATTTTCTCCCTGGAAGCGTTCTCTCAGAGCCACCTCGGTGACAAACGGGATGTGGTGGGGATATGGTGGGGATGACGATGTTGCAATTATCCAATGTTCACTGTAGTACGATGCCAGCTTGTATTCTAATTCCTGCGGACATCAATTAAATCAGCAGAGGAAGTCAGACACGTTTTCGAGGGCGACAGCAATGTCGTTCGATGTAAAATATTTCAAATGGCCCTCCAGAAATAATTTCGTATCCGTTTTTTCCTTTACCAGAGTTTTTAACAAGTACGCTTGAAAGTCTGACGATGCCAGAGGCAATTACGTGCCTAACTCTCTGCCAGTTGAAAGGTTTACGCGAGCAACGACTTCGATTCGACTGCTTTTTTAACCATGCCTTTTTACGTATTCGAGTGCTTGAATGACTGTAATAATAAGTTGAAGCTTCCATTGGACGGGGAGCTTAGTTAATTGAGGTTCCATGAGGATCCAGGAACAAAGGTATTCCCAGATGAGCTCTTTTCGAGAATTTTCCGCCACGCTTATCTCTCTTCACGAATGTTGAAAGAATGCTGATTCTAACCCCCATTTCAGAATAAATGCATATTGAGTTGTTTAAATAATGTTTGGCCGCCTCACATATTTACTTTAATTTCTCGAGCTTCAGTGATAACTATCACATAGTTTTCATGGTGGTTTTTAGCTCATTTTTAAAGGTTCATTAACATTAGAACTATCGAGTGTTTAACACTAAACATACCGGTACTTTATATGCACTTATTTCTACCGTAGCTGGTTAAATAATTGATTATAAAATAAATGTAAACAAATTAAACGAAATTTGTCTTAGTGAATGCAGAAACAGAAGGAAAGACAACAATTGGAAAACTGATTAATCAAATAATAAAATAACTGATTAAGTTAAATGCACAAAAGCAAATGCAGAATTTTTAATCAAATTTTAAAATCATTTTATCAATCTTGGTGCGTTTAGTGTTAATATGATTAATGTGTATCTTTATATAGATTTTATCAACAAATTTTTAACTATATTTTCACACATTCATTATAGTATTCAAGTGAAATTATTCATGTTTAAAATCATTTCAGATATTTAACACTTTTAGGATATCAATAATTGTGAAATATGGAAACTGAAACCCGTAATTTTGACAAGGGTGGTAGTTCTAGTGTTGAAAAGACAAAGAATTGATATTTGAAGTGTTTTTTTAAAATAAATTAATTATTACATAATTAGGAAAATTTTGTAGTTAAGAAAATAGATGTTTTCATCAATAATATTGAGATAAATTGAATGGGTAATAAAATGATTCTATATTTGAAATCGTATTGTATATGTGTAAAATAGAATTCTTAAGAAAGAAAGGTACAATAAGTTTTCGAAAAAATTGAATTTGAACATTCATCGTGTATGCGTTTATTTGTGTTGCGGCAGTTTGGTATGTCTGATTATTGCGAGTGACTTCTACTTCTAAAGAATACATGGTACTAAGAATAATAATAACCAGAAATCAATTTATACGAAATGGTTTTTAAAGATTAATAATATCATTCCACTAAGAATGAGATAAATATTAATACAAATAAAAGAATCTAATTATAATAATGGGTTTTGTAACTTTACCCTTCTCGAAAACAAGTTCTTCTGATAAAAAAATGTTTTCCATTTTTATTGATATTTCCATATAGAATCATTTTAATTGCAGTTATGCTGTCTGTTTTAACCCATTCTCTATTACAGATATTACGAACAAATAAAAGGGAATTTTGATGCGACACACTCTACATAATTAAATGGCTGTTAATTTGTATTGCTCGTAAGTGCGTGCATACATGTTTTCACGTAATTACGCTGGTTTCATGATAGTATTTATACGGTCTTGCTTGATGCACATTCATAATTGAAATAGGTAGATACTGCATATTACACTAAGCACTTTCAAGTGCAATATGCGTTTTATATGGAGTGCATCATTCTACGTGTAGAGAATACATAGTACTGTTTATTCATTATTACATCCACTACAAAGTTCCATTTTAAATATTCAATTCAATTTCATATGAAAGCAGAAGATGAATAAATATTTTTAACTATTTGTATAAAAAAATCGGTTCGATTAATATTTTTTTTAAGGATAGAACTTCATTGTCATTTGAATTTTAGTGAAACAGTGATGAACGTTGCGTACATAAACATTCGAATTGCTAAAATATTTTGTATCTTTATCAAAGATAAAAGCTACAAAAATCATTTTTCATTAAAAGGTATACAGATTTTAATTAAATTTCTGAAATAAACAGTTTTTGATATATATGAAAAATATAGGTACATAATAACCCTTTGCGGTCGACAGGCGACTTACAATCACCATTTGGTTCGATGTAGTGAATTTATAAAGTCCGATATTCGATAACAACATACGTATAATGCAATTATAAATGGAATAATGAAATAGAATAATTTTATCTCTTTACTCGCATATTATATGCATTTGTATTAGTCGTGAAAAGAACCGTTAATATTTCATTAGAAAATGATAAATATATCTGACGAAAAAAGCTTTCGACTGCAAAGCGATAATAAATAGTAATAACATTTGATATCTATAATACATAATAATAATTGATACCTATAACCCACAAGCTCCCATGCGAAGTCATGTAGTACCAAATAATATTCGATTAATGTTGAATAATACTCGTTGACTACGAATTACAAACGTTCGCCTCATTATCTTCGAGACTCCGTTGGATTTTCATCAAGCGCAAAGTTTAAGTAATACGTAAACAAGGATCGCGAATGACCGATTTGCATATACGTATTATAGCGAGGTACTAAAATTTAAGCCTATTAGTCTCCGACGTTTGCTTTGAAACAGGAATCCGATTGTATCGCAATGGGCGACCTCGCTTCGCTATTTGCATTCGTGTTTTTCCATGCACAGAAATTTGCAAGTCTCTTTGTTCGAATCCGTCCTGAATTTTCTACTGTAATCTCTCAAAGCAATTCTTCGTACGAGGCACGAGCATAATTGTCTGTCGCGTTGTGATTGTATTTGGTACCCTCATAATGTGTGATTAAAATGGGCACCCAGTGTCTTTTCAAGGTGCACATTTAGGGGTGATGAATATATTCTTTTAAAGTTATTTTGGGAATCAATTATTATTTTAGGTATCATTATTTCTCTTATGAATATTTGTTGTTTATAATTTAATATTGGAGTCAACAACGAGATGAATTCAAGGACACACATCATGAATTTCAAATAACCTCGTATCAAAATGAGTTTAAATTGAAATACTGTTGGAGTAATGAAATAAGATTGACGAATCCGTTTAATTTATTTAATCACTTGAGTAGGAATAAATTCACCCACACAGAACTATGTACTTCAAGGTACAAGTATAGATTACATGTATTTTACCCGGGGTCTGACTTTTTAATTTGATTACAGTTTTACGTGTTTTCCGTCGCCCTTGTACTTTACGCAATGTGAACAATTAATCACGGAGCAATCAAGTCTACCAGTTTGTATTTCCTTACTACAAATTACAAAAACCCATGTATTAAGATTTTGATTATTTTATCCTTTGGTTTGCGTACTACTAACAAGGAAACATATTTAATAATTTTTCAAAAAATAATTTGTAAGTATCTTCACAACAAGCGAAAAAACAGAAATCCCAAATAAATTATTTTAATCAATCTAATAATTCTAATGTTAATTATAGATACTAAAATATGTTCGTATACCACTAAAGTTATAAGAACAGAAAATATTTAATTTTATTACATTCTCGAAAATGTTCTCAATTACTAAAAAATTAACAGGATACCCGTAATGTACATAGATGTAAATTAAATTCCAATTCGAGTAATTAAGACTCTAACACTTATTAACAGTGAAAATTAATTTCTCAAATATTGCGAATCGATCTTCTTCTACAAGAGACGATAAGAAAGAATTGTTTTTTCTATTTTTTATGATAAGTGTTCCTATTTCATGTATATGAAATAATTACATTTTTGATAATTGTTACAACAACGATAAGAAAAATGAAACTTGTATTTCTTAGATGATACTTGTACGTGTTACCCGAGACGTGTGTATAATAATACTTCGCTGTGTTTACGAAAAGTAACGTTAAACACAAAAATATCAAATTTGCTGGATCGACGTTGTTTTTCTTGGGGGTGTGTCAACTGGTGCGGTAACGATGGGGTGACCGTTCGGAACGACTAGCCGGTTGACCCTGGAGGTTGTGTCTCGACCAGCCACGTAGATTTTCAATTAAATCCTCTTGGGATTGTAAGGCTCAAGATTGCCCTGTCGTAGGACGTATTTACTTGGGCTAGCATCCGCCAAATTAGTTTTGAGCGACTGATTCAAATGGAGTGCAAACAGTATTTAATGATCTGTGTTGTACGAACTTGTTATATGAATATTTTACGCAATAAATTTTGCCCTGGAAAATTGTTTATTGGCTGTGTGAGTACGTCGTTTGCAGTTATTTGAAGAGTTTTGCTGAATTTCAACACGTTTACCTTTTTTATAATCGATAAGTGTGGTTATTTATAATATGTATATCTTAGCATTAAGAAGTAATATGAACATATATTTTGTATCCTATTTTAAATTAATATATTTCAATTGAATATATTTATTTTAAATATTAAATAAGTTACGAGAAACGTAATTTTCGTAACATGCTTGAACAACGACAGAACAACGAATGAAATAAACAAAAATCGTTTCTAACATAATATCGATTATGTATCGCTATGTTATCATTATGTCAGGTGTAATCTCTTACATAGAAAACATTTTATGTATATTTATACTAAAAATACGTAATGGTGAAAAAAATTAAGTTTGAATGTATTACATTCATCTTTATCTGTAATGTATGATTGGGATTTATATTACAAAATAATTAGAGCATTAGTAAGTTAAACATGGAATTCTTAAATTTAAACTGTATTTATTCTATACCGTCCGATTATGAAAACAGTGAATTAGGTTAGGTCTGGAGTATTTAATATTTAACGTATTATTGTTGTACTTTATAACAGTTTCTGTTCTTGTCTTTTGTAGTTACAAAATTCGGTCCTGCAAAAGCTACACCTGTCGAAGAAACACCATCTAAAGAGGAATCAGTACCGGAACCATTGAAAACGTAAGTATTTTCACAATACTGTAAATGCAAACTCTTGAAATCATTTACTTAATTAGTGAAGAAATACAACATTTATTGTTTACTACATTTTATAGTTATGGTATTATTTTTGGGAAGTTCTGTGAAACCAGTTATTTTTGTACTCTAAATAGAAAACGATACATTTTGAAAAAAACTTGAGTTTATAATTAGTGGAGGTCTGCAATATAAAATTTACATTCTTGTAGAATAATTATGGTTTATACTAATATTGAAATATTAAGTAATATTGGCAGTCTACATTTATCAAAAAATTTTGTTATTGTTCGCTCTTTCAATATTTGTGTATTAATACATTTTCAAAATACTAAAGATAAATTTGATTTCGTCTGTTTTATATAGAAAGTATGTTTTCCTAGATCGTTATATGAATAACGAGTATTATGGCTGACATACTATATTAGCGACAAGCTATTAATGATTAATGAAGACAGACACATGTCTATTCGTTACACGACATCTGACAGTACTCATTAAGTGTAATGTAATTTTCGAATTGAGATGCTTGGAACGTAGAGGAATACTTAATTATTGTGCAAAGTTAATATACTAAACGCATTGACTATCATTTTCTTAAGTCAGACAATGAGAAAGAACTTTTTCCTTTCACGTGCACGGTAGTTGAAATGGCATTGGGTCAACAAGCATGGTTACAAAGTGAATTCACTTCCATTTCATTTAATCAGAAGTTATGAAACAGGTTACACAATCATTTTCTGATATTGTCGGAAGAAATAAAACAGATTCTTTTCCTTAGAAATACTTATGTTATTGTGACTTTATATAGCATCATTCGTGGCAATAATTCTTGAAACGATTGAAACTTAAGATCATAATTGGAACCTAGAAAATGATAAAATATAATGTTTCCATTAATTCGATCCTCCTCGTATTAATTTATATCACTTTTATCGACTAAATCAATTAATGAAATATTAAATACGTCAATACGAGAAATTGTTTGACACTAGAATAGTGTGTTTTTTCTGTAGGAACAATTGACTTATTCGGTTTGCGTATTACCGAATCAATTTCTTTGGTAATTTCTTTAAGAAGCATCTGTTATCCTTTTAGTAATTGCAGAACGGAAATTCTGAAATGGGTAAACTTGATCTATTTGATAGTTTTAGTGTTAATAAATTTACTTATTCGAGTGTATGTTATATGTAATAAAAGTGTGTCAAATCTCAATAAACATATTCAGTGAATTTTTAAATTCATTAATCCAAAAGAAGTCACTTTTACAGTAAGATAGTTTCAATGTTAAATTGAGCAAATGTGCACATAATCGTTATCGACAAGTTGCTACGCATTAAGGAAATATTATTTTGTACACGGTGTTCTCGGAATACGCACACTGTAGAATTGAAAAGAATTGTCGGCGAGAGATTCGAACTTGAAAGTTCAGTCAACTTTAACTCGGATGTTTCAGGAAGTCGAAGACCGGAGTCGAGTGCAGGGTATGTCGGAAGTCCATTGCACCTGAAGAAGCTTCGAGAATCTGCTGCGAGTGCCAGCAAAAAGTTTGTGAGGACTGCGCAAGCTATTCGACGACTGCGAATTCTGATGATGCGGTAACACTTCCTGATTTTTAACATAATATTTATTTATGGTTCCACGTCAATCAGTAGTTTCGATCTTTGTTTACATTACCTTGACCATGCTGTTTCCAAGAGGTAACAAATATATAATGAAATTAGAAAGAAAATTAGAAAAATTAGAAATTTTTCAGTAGTGTTAAGAAATGTAAATAAATTTATTCAAGTGTACAATAGGACATGAAAACGACGAGAACAAAAATTTGAGAAAAATTTCCAATATTTTCTGTTTAGGATTGTTTATAATGGTCGATATCTTTTTGCGTCAGTTGTGTACTCTGTTTGTGCACAAAAACATGGCGGCTTTCCAATTAATAGAGTTTAAAAATTGGAGTCTTTTCCTGATGCATTTCTTTTGTAACAAATGGGTATTATTTTGTAAAAAATACCTTGTTCTGGAATAAATATAAACAAGTACATGAAACATATAACACCAGTATTGTTATAGTGAAATTATAAAAAGTTTGTGTTACAGTTCAACAAGTTTTTCAAAAATAATTAGTTACCGTTTATTAATCGACATTTAAAATTTTAACTTACAAAGGATTGTTAAAACAATTTAAGTAACAATTTAATTAAATCAATTAATAATTTTTTCGAAATTATATAAATATTGAGTTTGTAGATTAATTATTGAGCAACGTTTATTTATTTTATTTATTAATATCTTTTAACTTACGGGTAACAATAGTCTGCAACATCAAGAATTTGAAAGTAACCAGAAGACAAATACGACGTAACATGTTTATATTTTCTCCAAAATGAGGTGCAAATTCATTAGAACACAAGGTAAAAATAAATACAAAGAAAATGAACTTAAAGAATAGAAGAATGTATTTCAATTTGTAGGCATAAGCATCAAAGGTATTACAGAAATGAGATGCTAAAAAAGATGCAAAATTATACTAAAATTCTACTTTTAAATATTTTATAAGACTCAATTTAACGAGTTTCATTAATGAATATTTTAAACTCTGCCCATTAAGTGGAATAAATATTAATTCCGTTTGCAGAAAACTCGCGCAACTTCATTCGGTGTAATAAATTTCGTGGAACATAATATTTTAAAAAGACAGAATTAAATATTCAATTAATGTTAAGCCAACTTTTTTTTTAATGAATTGTATTACACTTTTGTACAATGTGCAGTTATGCCTGCCCTTCATTGCCGTTTCCAATTATCCCAATCCCTTTTCTCGTCTATCTCGAATACTCAGGGGGTTTTTAATAGCAGAGCAATGGGCTAATGTATTACGATGCAATTTATTCTAATCTGCTCCCCCTAGTTTCATTTTCCTTCATTTATGTACTTATTCCCCTAACCTTTTCTCATTACTTCCTGTCAGAGCTTTTATTTCTGTTCCGCATTTAATATTTCATGTTCATTTCTGGAATATTCATTCTCCTTTGTTCATGATTCTTATCGCGAAAAATTATTTTTATTCGGTTAATAATAAATTCTTTCTCGCCGTTCGTGGAATAACCGTTCCTGGGAGAATTCTAAATATTAACTCCTTCCTTCTTCCAATTCTTCTTTGATTTTCGTGTTATCATAAATAATTATTTTCCACTATTTAGTAATAATCCTTTTTACTTTTTGTGCAACACCTGTTGTTCGGTAACTAACGAATAATGAATATTAATTTCTTCCTTCTCCTAATTATCCTGTTCTTCGTTTTTTTCTGCTGTAGAAAATTATTGTTTACTATTTAATAACAATTTTACAACTTCTCGTGTAACTTTTATTTTTTAATCACTGAGGAAACAATGAATATTCATTTTTCCCTTATTCTCCTCTTCTCTGTTTTCATTCAGTTATTGGAAATTATTTTTAATCATTCAGTTACGAATTCTGGTTACACTTTTAATGGAAGAAACTTTTTTCAGTAATTAGTGATCTTTAATTATGTGGTATCTTCTACCGTGTTCTCTCATTTAGAGCTTTTTTCTATTTTTGCGTCTTTTATTTTGTTCGTGAGATTATTTTATATTCAATGCATTATACTGTACTTACTCCAGTTGCTACCCAAATAATGATCGTTTTCATTGTGATGAAATCGTATGATCGTATTTAACGAGGAAACTTGTAGATTAATTAGAGTTCGGCTGTACGTGTCTTAACGGTACCGTGTTAGTCTTCGTTACTAGGAGAAGATTAAGATAGGCATTATAGATTAACATGCTACGGTCTCTGGAAAATTTTCATCGTTCTAGTTTATTTTGTAGTTTGTGTACATATAAAAGATTGAACATGATTGGAAATATGGATATAAATATAATATCATTTCAAACTTACTAATTATTTATCGTTTAAGTAAGAAAGGAGACTAAAATAATTTCATATATTTGGAAATTTAAATTTCCCTATCGTTTATGATTCTTATATTGTCTAGTGTAATAATATATTACAGTAATGACATATTTTCATTATTATCTTTAATCGAAGACGAAAAATAGATTTCAGATACCTGAAATGCGTTGATCTATTTGATTATTGTAGAGCAGAAAGAAATAAAGCGTTCATTATTCTTAAAATTGTTTTAATTTCTTAAACAGTTCATACATTAATTGTATTAACAGGTTCACATCAGCATGTACCACCGGTGGTACACAGCTAACTTAGAACATTAATAAGTAAATTATTTTCACTACATTATTTATTTACATTTACCCACAATTAGCAATTAAAGTTAGAAAACTAGAGATGTAACAGAACAATGCATTTTAACATTATTTTCGTAAACATTATTATTATTACGATGTATAATTAAACATATAGAAACATGTCTCAACGTAAATGTGTTACAACACTCTATATATCACAATAAATTTTAGGTATAAATTTTCTTTTACTGTATTTTTGTAGTTATTGCTATGCTCAGAACACAGAAAAATTGTTACACAATTAAATTTTTCCCTTGTTACAATATTTAGTTTGTTTGTCTACGAAAAATTTACTTCCAAGAAAATGGATTGAGTGCTTAAAATGTAATGAAGGGAAGAAATTGAGTTATGCATTAAACTTTTATTTCTCATTTGCTGTCGTCATTTCTTATACATGGGACACTGCACCGCGTTTCAACAAGATTAATCATTCTTCAGATCTTTTAACCGTTAGTGTGATTGAAGGAAACAAAGATTTCAGCGGTATTAAAACTTATTTTATTACTACATTATAGAACTTCATACGGGTATACATTAATATGTTGATATTTCAAAAATATGATATTATAAATAGATATGATAATTAGATATAATAGACATGAAATAATAAAGAGATATTATAATTAAAATGAACATTCACACATGGCTTCTATCACCCTATAACTGCGCTTGCTCTGAAAAGTATACCTATATGATACTTTTAAAATTAGTAATAAATTATTAAGTTAGACTAACATTTCTGCAGATGATAGTTTATATAACCTTTAATTAGAATTTTCAATCAAATTTAATTTCTATAATAACTTATTATAAACGATAAGATTATTAAGATATTATTATTAATAGGTTACAAAATTGCATAGAGAGTCTATCCCGAAAAATAATGCGAATAATACAAAGAAGAATTAAAATCAAAGATAGATAGGTGTCAAAATAATAATAGAAGCACATCGATAGAACAAATAAGTTAAAATAGTATAAAAGCATGTTGCCATAATTGAGACAGCAGCGGATGTATATACATAATAAGAAAAAAATAAAATAGATAGCGAAGCAACAGAAAACAAATAAAAGATGTGTTGTCAGTTAAATAAATCGATAAATAGATAAAGAAATAGATGACTAAATGAACAAACTTTTAACCCTTTGAGGACGAAGGTTGTCATTTGACTTTCACATTTGGAATACAATATTGCAAACAAATGATTTAATTATTCAAATAGGAAGAGACAACACAAAGCTCTCTTTTTCTCTAACATTTAAAAGTTCAATATACACTTCAGATTTCTCTGCTGAAGATTTTGAATACTTCAGAAAGTCCTCGTCCGCAAATGGTTAACATTAAAACTACCGGGCGAGTGAAATTGACCCACTTCAGAATTTTTATTTTGCGACTATCTAAAATATGAAGACATGTTGGTGAAAGATTTTAAATGAAATTTGTGTGTTTGCACAGATACAAGACTAGAAGACCATCTCAAGACAAATATTGTTCTAATTTTTATGAAAAAGTTGGAAATAAGTCACTTCAACTACTCGGTAGTTTTAGTATTAATAAGTTACAAAGTTACATAGAGATTCTATCCCGAAGAATAATGTTCCGAATGAAAATACCTTTTCAGTCTTCTTGGCGATGTAGCGTCTGTCGACTAAAACTCGCGTCTCGAGACCAGCCAATCGTGACACAGGAGTCAACGGATTCCCTGTTGGGAGTTCCGGTCCTGCAGGCTCTACACAGGAGGCACAGCGAAGCGAGACTCGGCTGCCAGAGCGGAAGTCAACTCGGTGGTTTCGGTTCCGAATTGGAACCGCCAAGGAGTCCGGAATTCAGGAGGCATTCGGATGTGTCAAATGCCAGTTTGAAGGATCTCGAGAAAGTGAGTCAGTTTTACCACGTAATACAAATGTCACGCTTCTCAAGGTTTTCTTGACGATGAAGTTGAATACATTGCAAAAATGATGGTATCATTTGAAACGTATTTATCGATAGACTTCAGTGTTGAGTATTATTTGAATTGTTTCGAATAAGTATTTCAGTAATTTGATATAATTAATAATAAATTTTTAAGTAACTTGATAGAATTAATAATCAATATTTAAATAATCTAATATAATTATACTTAGATAAATTCTTGATCGTTCAATAAATCATACAGATAAAAATTAATTGTTGTTCATAGAAAACTACTCTATTTATTGGAAGGATTATACTTTCTTTACTTGTATACTTTATTCGAATAAATTATTTCCAATTTTATTTAGATAATGAATGAAATTTAGGGCATACGAATATAGAGTATGATACATTAGCAATTATCATCTTGGAATTCATTATGGAATGAGAATATTAACAGTTTTATATATCAACGTAAAACAGAAGTATGAAATTGGTCATTACAAATTTGTATTTCACTTTCAAATGGAAAAATTGAATTTCGTTAAATAAAATTTTATAGGAAATATTATAGGTAAAGTTATTAGTTTATTATCATTTATTACTATAAAAGATGTTATACATATATTGCCAGTACTAAAACAGGCCTTTAAATTCAGAATATGCTTCGAGGAAGTAAATAAAAATTTTAATTAATGAATTAATGAATAGTATTTGCGTATTAATAATATGCAATGTATTCATGCCATTAATAATCAGATGTATTGTCCACAATCATGCTTTCATTGCTTTGGTCGTATGCCAAGGAGTACATACATGGACTTATTGTCAATGTGAATGTCAACATGGGCTACTCAACATGCAATATGGTTCTCTAAAAGTGGACGCATGTTTGTGTTTGTTGCAGGGTGGTCTGTGCTTAAAAATACGCTTCATCATGTTTCCTTTTTCGATGATGAAAGAAAATTTCGATACATTTATAAACAATTTCAAACTACACACTGCAACTACAGCATCAGTTTACTGTTGTAAAATAATTCAAAGGATACACAGTGTGTCACATTTTCGTCGATATCATGCATATACAAGTCTGTTACAACTTGGAAATTTTGTTTAATGAATTAAAATATTATATGACTAATTCGATTGTTTGATCTGTTATATTAATTGTAAACAATTTCACAAAAATTATGGACATTTAAAACATGACACCTATGGATGCACAACACCATGAATTGCAAACATGAATATACCTATTATTAAATAACTTCTATACATATTTATAATAAACAATAAAATTTCCATTAATTAAATTATTTAACATAATATAAAATAAATTAACTTATTTAAATTAATTATAACTGAAAATGCTAAAATAACTTAAAAATGTATTAACATAAATATTATTAATATTAACACTTATAAGAAATGAATAAATAAACAATATTATTCTTTAAGTAATATAATACATTTTTAATCGAATTATAATGTTCTAATTAACGTAATTAGTTAAACTATTAAGTACATACCTACATCTTTTATAATATCTATTTCACCACAATCATTAACTTATTGTTGAATAACACAGCTTGGGGTAATCTGCATGCAATAAAAACCAATCTTGAAAGGTTGCGTGATAAATTATGCTACGTGAAGACTAGTAGAGGATAAATGCGAAAATAAATTAATATCTCGAAGCGTATGAGGCTTTCGTGCATATGCAAATGAACTTCGATATCAGAAACGAAGGAGGAAAATATTTCTTGAAGGAAATTTTCAAGGAGAATTCTTTGAAATATCTTGCATGTAAATCTACACTAAAGTATTGCTCTTCTTTATGTTTCTATCTATTTGCCATGTTAAGCATTATAATATTAAATAAAACATTTGAATATTTAATACTAATTACAGTGTTAAATATAATATAATGTATAATTACATTAGTGAATTTAAGAATTTTTTTTCTTATGCACTACCGCAACTGTAATATACACATTGCTCATAAACGTGTACTAATATACGTATACTAATATTATCGAATTGAATTTAAAATTTTCGTCACGAGTCAGACACGATATTATAAGGCTAGGGGTTAACAATGACATCATTATTTTATTCCTAGGCTGTGTTATTCGTGTATGTGCAGGTAGACACTCGCTCAGCTAAAAGTATGTGTAAGTCACGTGATAATGCTAAGTGCGTACAAAATGAAAGTTTAGCTAAGTTGATTATGAGCAAAGGATAAGTGGTTTTAGATTTAGGTAAATTAGTAGGTACTTTAGTAACTGAAGTACTTTAATAACTACTTTAGTAACTTCACTGTAGCGTGGTAACCGATGTAATTAATATTCACAGTGAGAACTAAAATTAAGAATATTATCTGAAGCTATCTAATATAAGTTGGATTAAATTAGAAATAAATGACATGATATATAATTTAATAAAACATTTTGTGCTCCAGAGAAAGAAGTATCTTAATTTTTAATTAGTAGCGCACAAACGAGTATCATGTAATAAATCTTTAAACACTTTACTTACTGGCAAATATTTAGTATTTTTAAAGACTAACTAATATTAACAACTAACAATTTCTTAATAAATCTTTCACTAATAATATTAACTATAATCATAACTACCGAATTCTCTTAAATAATGTAATACAACTTCTTTTGGAATTATTGTACAAGGAAAATTATAAAATTTATTTTCAATGCAACATTTAACATTAAGAAATCTATTAATGGTTTTCAATAAGAAAAAATAATATACATTCTAAAACAAAATAGATTTCGAAAAGATTTAGAATTACTGACACAGAATGATAGTAAACATCTGTGAATCGATTCATCTCTTACCTATGTAAAGTTAATTAACAATGAAGTTCGGATGAGTATTATAGATGTTTCTGACAATCGCAGTGTAGTGGCAATAAGGAAAAGCTATGCAAATCAGTAAAAATGAGACAGAAGACAGGGGAAGACGGTCAGGTTTCGATCGTAAGGATTTATTGGAAATTGCTTTTTGTTGGTCGAGAGAAAAATCGACAGAATCTCATTTCTCTGGAAACGACTACGGAAACGAAAGAAAGTGGAATGAAATTGAAATCAGAGACGAAGCAGTGACGGCGCGCGACAAGGAGCGGGCATCGCGTTAGGGAGGATCCGGAAATCGCTCGCGAAAGGAACGAAAAAGTAAAAAAAAGAAGGTCGTAAATGAGAATTCTGACTCTTTAAATCTTTACCCGGTAAACAAATGGGAATTAGTAGTCATTAGTGATAGAGGATCTCTCTTAACGTGGGCGGCAAAGGAATCTAAATAAGGATAATTCCGGTTTTTTGTACTCCCATTACTACATTTCAGAACTCTTTCACGCATTCGTTCTTTTGCGATCGTTAAGTAACTGAATATTTATACTTTTTATACATAGAATAACTCTTCTTCGTTTTACTGTTAATTTATGCATTGTATCAATCGAACATATTGTAAAGTGTACTATGTTGTGAATTTAAACAATTTTTCTTAAGAACAATATCATTTATTAAATAAAGGAAGGTATTTCAAAGAAGGACAGCATTATTTATTAAATAAAGAAAAATATTTTATTTAGACAAGAAAAATCTAAGTTAAAGACTAAATAATGATATAGAAAATGATAGTGTAAAGTGTCAATCAAATTGGGTCGTCGGTCTTCAAAGTATCGTTAAGATCGATTTGAAGAACGTTTTTTTTGGGAAATAGCATTTAAAGTTTCAAATATAAGTTAAAGTGGGAAAAAAATGTTGTTTATTTGCTTATATTTACTTGTCAATTTCCAGGTAATATAAGTTACCTACCTTAAACGTTGTCGCATTCATCAATTTGTTTTTCATTGTTCTTTTTTTTAATAATTCTCTCTGCTTTCGATCGTTACTAATTTTTTAACAACGACTATTAACAAACATTAAACAATAGAAATCTCTTTGAGAATGAATGTCGCCATTTTCGAAACATCACAGTTTCATACCTGAGGTACCTTAATTATTCAAGTATCAAAAAACCGATACATAGTTCTCATTTTCTTTACCGTGTATGATTTCGAAGCATAATTTAGTTTCCTCTGTTGAAGGTTTTGAATGTTTTAAAAAAATCCTTGTCCACGAAAGCCTAATAATACTATGGGACTTATTTAACTCTTTGAGTGTCGAATATTCCCAGTCGAAACGTACCGTATGGACGGAATATTTCGTTGCTCATCTGAAGATCGATAAATTATGTTAATTCATACAATTAATTGAATTGTAATAAATTGTAATTTATTATAATTTATTAATTGATTAAAAACCAAATTAAATAATGCTAAGAAACGCGTATATTTATCACAGACACTTATAATTGTTATCACCGCACGTGTGAGATTAAAAAGATCGAAAAACACATACATGCGCCCATAGTCCACAGTGATGACTTCCGCTGGACGCATATACGCGCCCACAGCACTCAAAGAATTAACACTGGAAATACGGAACGTGTCAATTTGACATACATTCATTTTTATGAACTGTTGGTTTTCTAGTCAAATAAAAAATCAGTTTTTATTTAAACTGACAATAGGAAAACACGACGTTTTTCTGGTAAATACAGAAACTCGGGATGTAATGAAAACTACCTGTCCATAGCCGACGTGTGCTCCGATGTCCTTAATTCTGAAGGGGCAAGTGCAGCAAGGAGACACGGCCATTTGCTATGAACGTTAAACGCCTCGGTTCCTACCACTTTTTTTATTATTTAAACAAAATACGACAAAGTAAGATACTAATAAGAAGTTTACTCTATATTCATTCTCTACCGTTATATCTCACTTTATCATATTCTGTTTTATTTGCGATGAATAAAAGTAACGAAAACTGCAAATGAAACAGAATACGATAAAGTGAGACATAACGATAGGGAATGAATAGGGGCGTCGACTCCTTATTTGTACTCACTTCGTTGTATTCTGTTTCATTTGTGATCTTCGTTCACGCGATTCGGCTAATAACAAAAACTGTCGAAACTGATGCGAGGTTCATCCCAAATGGTCGTATCCCTTAGCGCACTTGCGCCTTCAGAATTAAGGACATCTGAAGAAATGTCGTCTGTGGACAGTACATACATATGTCACATACACAGCAAATTTCATCTTATACCACATACGCAATTAAAAATATTTCTTATTCCTTTTTTATAAATATTTATAAATTTTGTAAAATTTAATTAAATTTAATATCGAAATTGTATAAAATTCGTTTAATTGCGTATGTGTTATATGTCACAATATACTGTCATATACTGTCCACAAACGACGTTTCTTATATTATCATCCTTGTGATCTGTTGCGATCGTACAGTGACGTCGACACTGCAGTTTGATAAATGACATAAGATCATTGCCACACCGTTTTGTCAATCGCGCGGTATCGTTGCGTGTTCTTATTTTCTCAAACGTATTTAGTGCCAGTAAATTGTTGAGATTGTTGTGATTAAAATAAGTTCAAACACGATGTAAATCAGACTAATTTCAGTGACTTAATGTACTTAACAAAATTAAAGCTTCATTTCTTTAAAGCTATGCACGTCTCTCTGGGAAAAACAGATTTGGCGCATTTACTTCCGTCGCGTTTGTCTTTGCTCAACGGGCCATTTCAATTTCAGTATCGCGACGTCAGTGATTTTCCGTTACGAGTGACGTCTGTGAACATACGTCGTAAATTTGAAGGATTCCAGCAAATCGAAGGGTTCGACGCGTGGCCACGGCAAAGCGAGCATTTCCAACGTGAAGATGACAATAAAATTTATTAGGATTTGAGTTGAAAGGTTTATGGCCCATCACGTGTAGAAATGGTATTTCCTTCTAATGACACATAATTAAGGACTAAATTACTCAAAAATATCAAAATGTCGATCTTCTTCTACACATTTTGATGATAGGTATTTTAGTAATATTATAGAGCGGTTTCATTGTAAAAATTTGAGACTTGAATAAGGAGTAATGAAATTGTAACAGTTTGAATAATTTAAATTGCTCATTGAATTGGCAGAATATTTGACAGTTACGTTGGGAAATTTTAATACGATGTTTGGATTTTTTATATTTTTTTCTTTTATTGATATAGAAATTTTATCCATTAATTCGAAAATATTGTATTTTTCACTTCTTCGCGAAGAATTTTTGACTTTTAGAATAACTTATTCTAAAGAAGAATAATTTTGAAAAAATAATTTCATCGTATAAGAATAAAGTAAGTTTAAAATGTAGCATACATTAACGATTTCTCGTATATTTGGTTTAAGGAAATTACGTGAATGAAAGTTTTAGGGAATAAATTCTGGTATATTAAAGGATATGATTATTCTATCTTCAAATTGTGTAAAATATCTTTATCTACATAAAGAAATGAAAGTAAATTAAATGATTTAATAAGATGTAATAAACTGTTGGATTTAAATATTACTGTTCTATTTATTTCTGTCCTATTATAAGTTTATAACACACAATTTTATACGCTTGTTCCAAATATTGAAGCATTTCATAATACAAAATTTAGTAAAGACTCGTCACTAATGAGGTTCACGTTGACCCACAACATGAATCAATAATTATTCTTATGAGGACATAAATGATAAAATGGTTGAAATTAATATGCTGCCAAGTAATAATCCAGAGAGTCCAGATAATCTAAATAAATTTGAGTTGCGAAATTGCAGCGTTTCATTACATAATAAATAATGGTATTTTAAAAATCATTTAATAAATTGACATCATTACGCTATTAGCAACAAATTTAATATCGAAATATTAATATAATTCTTTTAGATCTTTTTGAGGAAGTAAATTATATTAGATTTTATGGACATACAGCGTGTGAAAATAAGATAAGCATAATAAAATAAAAATATTAACCAAAGCTATAGTTATTTAACCTTCTAAAGATATTAAACAAAAAATATTTAATTAAATTTTTAGTATGTTAAATAACATACTAAATACATTAGTATGTTTCTATCAGATTCTGATTAAAATAATTAAATAAAACAGCAAAATAAGTCAAGTAAGAATTAAAATGAGAAACGTATTTGAGTGATCATTTGAATGTAAATAACAAGTAAATAAACATATTTAAATAAACTTTCATTTCAATTTCGTTCACTCCAAATCATTATACTATCTGCCACTTATAATTAATTAAATACCTTCATTAATAAAAGCCACTTCGCTTTTACCATCCATTTCAATAAATCACTGTTTAAAAGAAAAAATTCATATCTACATCCTAATAATATATTTAAACCAGCTTCTGACGCGTTAGTTACCACACGAACCTCATCTCTTATAAAAAACAATGATTAATTTATTCAATAATAAAATTTTTAATTTTCACTGTTCTACAATTACATTATTCAAAAATTCATGTTCATGTTAGTCTAACAATAATCGTCATAATCTAATCATTTTTAAGCAACTCACTGTGGCGGTCAATGTATTAATGAACATAATCGTATCAGTACAGACGTAACAATTACTGCTTAACAATTTTCCAGACACATCAGACAATGTGCTCTCGACACATAGCTTCTCACAACAATAAACAACTCTCTCCCCAGTGTGAGCATTGTCACGCCAGCACCTTCACAACTCCATCACGCAATGGTGTCATTCCCTGTGAGACTCTAATCTGCGTATCGTAATGTTATAGTTTCGAAAGGTTGCAGGAGAACGCCGCGAAGACCTCCGATGGGAGAGAGACTTGGATCGGAAGAGCAAGTCTAGAGCAACGTCGCCGGATCGTTACCAGGTCGATAGGGGGCGAGGTGTCAGCTCCCAATGGGTCGCTGTCGAACCTTCTTCTGCTGCTGGTAAGGACACTTGTTCACGGTTCAGTATACTATGTTTTCTCACATTGACATCTGTTTTCCTTATGGTAATAGCATCCCTAGTTTTCAAACAAACTTCCATGAGGAACCGCGGGAACGCGTTATTCCTTATTTGCGACGCCACTACGGGGGCTTCTTTGCGATATACACCGCGACGCGAAGTTAACCTCTTGCCCTACAATATCGTGTCAGACACGTGGCAAAGATTAAACAAAATTTAACAAGCATAAGCATTACTTAATTCTTTCGAATTCAAATTAAAATTCTTCTGTTATCACTTATTATACTTTAGAGTAAACATAGGCATAGAATATGCTCCGAATTTTTCTCTTTTTCCAATAAATTATTAATAATAAAGTAGTTGCATCAATCATGGTTATGAAATAAATCATAAGGCAAGAGGTTAATATTAACCATACCGGTATTTTACGGATATCTATTCCTAGCGTAACTGGTTAAATAACTGGCTACAAAATAAGGATAAACAAGTTCGATGAAAAGTTGTTCTTAGTGGAAATGGAAACAAACAGAAAAAACAAAAATTGAAAAATTGACTAATCGGTCAATACAGGAATTGATAAATGAATGAAGGAATATTCACCGTTTTAAATGAAAGATTAAAACCGATCATTTGATCGATTCGTGGTATGGTTAGTGCTAAGCCTGCTACGGTCCTCGGTTTATGTACAAATGTGAAATATTATCGAAATAATAAGAGCGTATAGAGTAATAATAATTTTATTATAGCTTTTTATTTAGAAAAGAGAGAGAAGAATAAAGCAGACAAATGTAATTAATTCAGTTCAGTTTGTAACGTTCATTCAGTGATTCTCGTATTGTTTCATAGACATTTTGGTAGGAACGAGGCAAAATTCATTAATCCTAGATAAACAAACATTCGCTTATAGACTCTACACATTCACTCCTTTAATATCTGTAAAGAGTGCAAACAAAACTTTGAACACTTTTCTAGATTTTAATTAGAATCTAATAATATATCTTTGATATTGCTTTATTTTGTTTGAAATAAATAGAAGAAATATAAAAGTATATATGATTATTAGTAGTCTATGAGTCGAATGTCTAGTTAGAAGGTAACACTCATTTCACTTTAGTTATCTAGGGTTAATACAATAGAATCTGGTGAATAAGTATTAGTAAGTAGTAATAAATAGACTGTGGATTTTATGCGTATACAATGCACATGATTATTTAAAAGAAAATCAGTCAATCATTAACAGTTAGAAGTTTGTAAATTGAGTTTCATAAATATGAATATGTCTCACTTTATTTATGTGGAAGGGAACGGCTATGTTATTATTAAGTACCATATAATTTTGTCGCGATTAATTCTTCTAAAGTGTAAGGTAATTTTTATGATAATTTTCACGAGTTTTTCACTCAAGAACTTTCACCTTGAAGAAGCAGAAAGTAGCAGAATAAATGGCCTAGTATTTTAAGTCCTCTATAAATTTAGGAAGTTTCCAAAAAGTTGGCATTATCTGGTCACCTAAATTTTCCCGTACGCTTTAAACGAATTAAATCATCAATCTAATTATAAGCCGACAGCGAGCAATTATGTAAATTCACATTTATTGAGCAAGTTTCTAGAATCTTAAAGAAAAAAAACAAAAAAAAACCTTAAAATAATAAAATTCAAATTTTTCTAGTTTACTCTTTTCTGAAAGTTTTTGAGAATTTGCAATTTATGTACTTGTATTTACAGAACAAAACGATGATAGTTACGTTTCTTAAAAACTTTTCAATTAACGTCTATAATTTAAAAGCTACATTTTCAAACAAGAAAAATATATATTAAAGCAATTTCTTTTCTTTTTCCACAAAAGAAAGCTAAAGATATCAGGATCTAAAATAATCAGATACCGATGAATGAAATTTTCAACTACAACATGAGAGGCTCAGTATATGTTAATAGCGTATGTTTTGTGAAATATTCTTGGATTAATTAAAAATTAATATTACAATTACTAATAATCAACAATATTAATAACACAATTAATTAATATTCCAATGAATAATATTAACATTTAATTATAACTAATATCATTAACGAAACTCGAATATTAGTATTAAATTAACTCAAGAACATTTCACAAAAGCTTTTCCCGTTACTTTTCAAAAATCTTAAAAATAGGACTTAAAAATATAAACTCTATAAAGTAAAGCGTTTTGGAATGCAAGCATAGATACCAATAAACAAATCTACAGTCTTACTTATGCGATCATTGATTTTAACACTATATTTACGGACATTTACTGTACAGTTCTGTACAGTACTATACAAGTTTGTTCTATAGTTCTTAGAAAAATTGATATTCGTTAATTTAGGTGTTGCGAATTAGATGCTTAACAGTAGAAAATTAAGGTATAATATATTTTATGTTATTTACATTATGTTGTTTACATAAAATAACATAAAATAACATAAAATAACATAAAATAATATAAAATAATATAAAATAATGTATTTGACCGGTTCGTAGTACGGTTAGTATTAAAGTAATATTTTCGTTCGTGATTTGAACATAACCAACGGGATCGGTGTTTTTGAATGTAGATGAAGAAGACGAACGTCGAAGTCGTGGCCGCTGGTCCGGAAGCTCGGTCCGAGGTCCATCTCGCATGACCAGGCAAAGGTCGTACGACGACGAAATGAAGAACACGGAACAAATGAAGGAGCCTTGCCTGAAGCTTCCAACGATGTTGTCGAGGCGGGCCTCAGCCTACGATGTTTACACTGCACCAGGAGTCGGAGGTCTTAATCCCATCGGCATCCCGGCCACTCAACCAAGGGGATCAATCTCGGCACAAGGTAGAATAGCTTATCCGTTATGTTCATGAAATTAGCATATGTTTCTTGATCTGCAGTTGGCCATGTATGCAACTAAGTAGTTAGTGTTGTTGTACTGTTGTTGAATTTGTAAATGCGAATAAGAAACGATGAATAGTAAGCGAATAAAAAAATCCAATACAAGAATAACGAATAATTTGAATAATAAATGATTGAATAAAGGTTCATCATTTATTTATTACTGTTAATCAAATTAAATTTTATTCGATTAATAACGGTATAAAGTGTAATACATATAAAAAGTAGGTATATACAAGTACATATGTTTATTCATCGAAAAAAAGAAGTTCTAAAGATTGTACTAGAAAGGCTCTCCTAAACCAAAGAACTAGGACTAGAAAATTAGAGCGTTAAGGAATCTAATATAGGAGGTGTGTCAGTAAATGATGTAACCAGGAAGGAAGCGATCGCTCATGCGAAACTAAGTTGGAAATATGGAGTGGAAAGAGATTGGTTGAAAATGGTAATTTTTGTTCCACTTGGAAACGGAAAGTTTATTCGGGTTATTAAAAAGTAACATCTGAAAGTTAAAAAAATCTTACAAGCAGCTTACTTTTAACTTAATTAAAGTTTTATCAAAAATGTGTGCAAATATGAAAAAGTATTTAGCTTGTTACAAAAGTTTCCGGAAAGTATGAGAAAAGTTACATATAAGTTTGAACTAATGGTTTTATTGTTTTCCAAAATATTCTTCTTCAACGTTAATACATTTACCATTAAGTTCTGTCAGCACTTTATAACATTAAAACTGTGAACTTTTACGAAAATAGCATAAACAACTGAATTTCGAATTCCTGAAACTTTTGCAGCAATCTACATAATCAATAGAGACCGAACTAACATAGCATTCATACTTCATCTTCATGTATAGTGAAATTTAAAAAAAGATTTACTTGAAATATACATTGTTTAAATTAATAAGACAGCAAAAGTGAATTTTTAAGTTTATAAATACGTGAACTGTAACGTTCTGCTGTGCATATCCACGTCAGTTTTTATTACGTGCTTGAAATGAGGGCGTGCGTGTATAATTATGCAATACTCACGGCAGAGTGAGTGCATTAATTAATTCCGTTTTAATTAATGATGACGTGTCTAAGCAGCTGATAAATTGCGATTTTCTATTACGATAACGCGACCAGCGGATTTCAATTATTAATCACGTTGTGCAGATCTCTTCAACATCTGTATCATCGGAGATCAAGCATAGCTTGAACGAGCATTTAATAATTTTCAAATAAATATTCTCCGATATGGTCGAAATGAAAATGTTTCTCATGTTTCGACTGCTTTTCAGGTAGCGAAATTTAGCGAAACGGAATAACGTTAAAGTGATAACTGAAAAATTTGTTTTCATTGCTCGTCGAATATTTGCGAAGAACTTCGAGTGTTTCCATTAATTAGAGAATATTTTAAGTTTACTTTTTTTATACTAAGTTCAGTTTTTTTATACTAAAAAACTTCGCTTTTAGCGAGAATTACCATTCTTTTCGCTTTCATCGAAAGTTAATGTTCACGCGTTAATTATTCAATATTAATCCAACATACTGTACTTACCTTTTTAAGACAATTTTTCGTTAATATTTTACTTATTTAATTATTGATTGTTAATATTTTACCATTAAATGATGCTTTAATTCTTTTTGTTCATCATACGATTTTAGATGTTTTAAGTATTTTGATATTTCAGTTTTAGATATTAGAAATAACATTCGCGTATCGTTCCAATTATCGTTCGATTTCTTATCACACGAAATTCTTAATTATTCTCGTGAGAAGTAACGCCAGTTTCAACTAAGTATATGACCATGTTATACTTTGGCTGCAACGGTTATCCATAAGACAGTTTCAAAAGGATTTCCACTCGATTATCTGCTTCATGAGCATTGCAGTCCTTCCGGTAATACAAAAGCTCCGCGGTAACGTAATCGAGTCCTAGCTCCTATAGGAAGCAAAGTTTCTAGTTGGTCACAGCTGTATTTATGAGAGAATCCAAGCGTAACTGTGCTTATTTTTGGTCACGTTGCACGCAAAATGTAACACGTGGACTAACACGAAAATCTTCAGCGTTTTCGGTATTATTTATTCTTTTGTGGCGAAGATAAAAAGAAACAATTATTAATTATTTGATATTATAATTCTTACGTTAAACTATTATCTTTTTGTTTATGCAACTGAATATTTTTATTCGATCTCAATCGTGTTACAAATTACAATTGTTCTCAAGCAATTTGTAGGTGATAGTCAACGTGTTAATTTCTAGCATTTGATGAAATATTAGTCACGTTAACCCTTAACAGTAGAAAAGATTCACTATGTGGAAATGTAAACAAATTTATTTTTATTTCTACTTACTGTGAGTATTTGTTGTAGCGTGTGACGTACTTCCTGTTTTATTATATTAAATGTTCTATCAATGTTTTCTCTACATTTAACCAAGGTCCTCTTGTTTTATGGACAGGGAGAATATAACTAAGAAATTGTCGACTGTGAAGAGTTAATATCTCTAATTCATTTTTACATATTCATGCGCACATTGAGTCATAATTCTTTTATCCTTTATAAAAGGAAAGACGTGCGGTGCAAATAGTCTATAAATTTTGATACTTTGACGACTATACTTTTTATTCAATGTTTAATTGCTAATCATTCCATTGATGTCTTCTGAAAGCTCTTTCTTTCAACTTTAACATATTGCCTAGGTATTAATGAAATAATCGTTACTTCAATCGCAATATGCTATTATATTTATTCAATTTTATTTGTTGAAAAATGATTAATCAAATAAAGTGTGTGTAATTAGGTATTATGTGTATACAAACTCGAAGCAAGTTTAAATTGATTTAAATGGTAAAACAGATAGTAATAATCATGAAAATCTTCATGTTTCTTATTGCAAAATAAACAATATTTTCAATGTTTCGCTTCGATTATTTGCAAAAGAAAAATTACAGTAAATATTATTCCAGCGTTTTGTGGTTTTGTGATTTGATGTTAATATAGCTGCACAGCGTTTTCGTATAGATTTTATTAAACGAATGCATTTGATCGATGGGAATAGAATGCAATCAATCTTCTATTACTTCCTACAATTCGTTCATATTTTTTAATCCGGATTTTAATCCAGACTCTGTGACAGCCATTTCAATGCAGTAACTTTTTTTGTTTGAAAAATATGTAATAATTTCCGCTGAGCGCTTTGGATCGTTATTAATCTGATAAATAAATTTGCGATCGAATTATTTTTTCTGCAACAGGTAACAAAGAATATTTTTAACAATATTCAGTAAAACAACATGACCTGTTGTTATTTCCTTGAATGATATCAGTGATAATAAATTTTCAAACGAACACAAATTCGCCATCTATTTTTATAGTTCTATGAATTTTGTACTATATTCTGTAGTGAGCTGACATTTCACGTAGCTTTTGTCGCACAATGCAAGATTATTAAATTTACTTTCTTTAGTGAACATTTATAATTTTGATCGCCAGTTCAATTAAGATCGTCCTTTGCAAATTGATTTAATTCTACAAAATTAAATTTAATTCTACTAAATGATACTGTATAATTTGGACATCGATTTCATTATCAATATATGGCGATATTTCATTGTAAGTACAATCTGCGGTTTTAAAACTGTTGGTTTCAGGAACCGGTGAATCTTTGATTGCACGTTTCATTGGTTTCCGGCTTACCAGAAATATTTTTAAATGTATTGTGAATATTAATATGCTTTATAACTTTTTAACAAGTTCAAAGGAATATTTCCTTGGTTTTTAAGAAATTGTACTTGTTATCGTTATTGTGATATTTTGTTATTCCTCTTATACATACTTAGAAACTTAAATGAATTGCTGATTTAATTTAAATATACGAAAAAACCAGTGAGTATGGACTTTGAGAAGAATTTAAAGAAATGATTGTCAAAAATCAATGTTAGTAGTGTCTGTAAGCAGTATGTCTGCAATAATATTATAGATCTCAGACAATGAATTTTCTACAATCCAGAAAATCAGATGCGTACAAATTATATAGCATAAAATAATAATATGCACTTCAGATATTTAAAAAATATAATGAAGTTATAAACATTATTGATCTTAGAATACAGATGAATAAAATCTAATAATTATTTGTATGTCCTTAAGTACACATCATTAACTGTACCTTCAAACTACGAAATATTTTATTGTTCTTGATGCTATTATCTAACCTTTTTGTAATTTTATGGAAAAACGCAAGAATGTAGAGTATAATTATAAAACAAAAATCAAAATCCATAATTTGTTGTCCTTCACTAATCTTCTTAATTTAAACTATAATCTCAAACAATGAAATTATAAAGAATTACAAAATAAATAATTTCAAATATAGTATAAATTTTCATAAAACTTAGATTATATAAAAGATAATCTTTGAATAACCCAGTAGATGACTTCGTTTTTAAATTTAATATAATAACATTATTACTTACAATTAGATAACAGAAATAATAATTGTCGAAAAAACATCACTTTTCATTTCAATAAAAGAGAACAGGTTCAGGCAAGAATTTTCATTGACCCAGGTAACAGGAAACCAGTGATGCCGTACGAAGTCGGGGCAGAAGATGAAAGCATGATGAACTTGGACGCTGCCCCAATCTCAGTGCCAGTGGTTTCTCCAGCGGTGGTGACTCAACCACCAATTCTGGTTCCAGATGAGGAACGACGCAACAGACGAAAAGGTTCTCAGTTGTAAGTACCCATCATGTTACAACATACTTGTTAATTCTATATAATAAACTATTCTAAGGTAGCATCTCGATGAAAACATTCAACGACAAGTTAATACACCCCAAACGACACATTGCTTTAGGAATAATTACTAAGTCAAATTTAAAGAGATGCAAAGAAAACGTTTATTGAGTTGAATAGAAAGTTGTATCGATAAATTTAATACTAGAACTATCGTATCAGTCAAAATGACTGGTTTTGATTTTTTTGTTTTGCAATTATAGATATCTTAAAAGTATTGAATATTCGAAATGATCTTGAAAATAAATAGCTTTACTTGAATACTATAATGAATATCTGAAGAAACTGAAAGTAATCTATTGTTACAATTTTTATAGGGATTACATATTAATTGTATTAAATGCTTAGTAGTTCTAGTGTTAAGGGGAAAGTAAATATTTATTTTATAAAAAAAGTAATTTATTTCTCAATCTAAGGTATATTGGTTTGATAGAACTATTTTTCACCTATACTTGGAAAACGAAGTCCTTGAAAAAATTTCGTTAATTCGTAAGAATTGTGCGAACAACATTTTTTATTCATCCCAATATAATAAAATTTGTTACTATTATTTCATGCCAAAACACGATTACACATAAATAAGTGACTTAGGTTATTGATTCTTTGCAATTGTTAGTTGTAAACTTACAATTAATAATGAACTTATTGCTAGCAAATCTATATTTTTTAATGCATTAGAGATACGAAAATAATATCTAATAAAAATTGAATGGTACACGGCAGCATACATTTTGGCTGGAAAGAATACTTTTTATTTTATTACTCCCACATTTTAACGATTCTACATTGAATGAAAGTATTCTCAAGGTTGTTGACAATTTGCATTGGAAAAGAAACCAATTGAATCTCTTCTGTGAAGTAGAGATACTTTAATAAATGAGATTGAGAGGACAATCAAGGCTTACATGGTTATTCTAGCAGCTGAATTGAATGAAGACAGAATAAAATTATACAGGAAAAGGGTGCAGGAAAAGGAGGTCAAACGTGCTCTTCAACAAAATTAAATCGACCATGAAGCGTTCGATAGCTTACCAAGAAAAAACATTGTACCAATTTTCAATCTTCCACCTGGAAGGGGTAGTTATAATGAAAAATGGGATTATCAGGTTTGATTGTGTTTTCCTAGATTAATCGCATGGAAAAATCTTCAAGTAAATCTAGCATACTACAGTTACCAAGGTATATGTACATTGTATTAACGTAAATTTTTCTTAATTTATTGCTTGATCTTACGATGAAGCAAGCTGCGGCGTTAGCGAAGTATTAAAATAATTTTACGAAAATAACTCGGCTTAAACTTGAAAGCCGCGGCAGTGAGAACTGTGTGACACCGACCCGTGAAAGGCTTAAACTTCTAACCGTCTAAATCTCAGTACATGCGTGCTTAATAAAAATGAATCAGGTTTCTATGTAATTTAATGTCTAACGCAACTCTTCAAACGGCAAATACGTTATTAATTCATTTTATGTTTCATAAATTAATTAAATTTCTTATAAATTACAAAAACAACTTGCGTTAAATAATATACTTGTATTTATACTTAAAAAATATGTAATTATTTTTGTCTGTATAGAAAAAATCAATTTATTTGAACGAGACAAGTATAAGATCAATAAAGAAGTTTTTTTATAAGTAGAATACATATTATATAATGTGAAAGGTATATTAAGTATAATAAAGTATTTAACATGTAGTGAAATGATTATATTAAAAACTTAAGTTGAACATTACGTTAATATACAATAATTAAAATAAAATGTTTGGATGTGTGTTTTATGTTACAAAGGGGCGAAGTAATATTTAGTTTTAATGTTATATAAAACGGAACATGAAGGCTACTGCTTAAAAGTTCTAGAATTTCACATCCGAGCAGAATTGACGTACAGTATTTTAAAACTTTGTTGTCTGGTTTTAATCAAAACTTAAGTTTGTTTACGAAATGAGTTAACCATCGAGGGAAATACTATATTTTAAATAGTACTGGTCGAAGTTTCTTTCATTTCATCATATTGTATTGTAGAATTTGCTGAGATCAAGTCAATATTCTTATTTTCTCAATTAAAAAAAAACACAGCCAAATAATTAGTCAGACTAATTTGCCTTATTGCCAATTATGAAAGTTAACCTTATATCACTAATTATGATTATTATTATCAAATGTTTCTTAAAACTATATCTTTTCGTGGCTAATAAAACCGGTAAATATTCAACTAATCGATATATAATCAATTAATCTCAACTTACTGAATTTTTATTGAAATATTTATTAATATAATTATTTTCAAACAGCGTATTAATCGTTTTCTGCGATATTCTATTGATGTTGAGTACGAATATAAAAGTACTAATTTTTCAATGTGTATTTTGAAAATGTTCCCGTTTTTAATCGAAACATCTGCCAGGCATTTAAAGTATAATCCGCATTAAACCGATTTCACATGATCGTAGAAATACAAAAGTACGTGGAACGGTATTATTTTAAATGAGATCCGTACCTTGTTGTTTTAAACATTCTGTACGTTTGAATATCGTGAGGCAGAAACTCGTAACTCTTACGTGGTGGACGTGTTCAAACTCCGTTTCTATCTTTCCTGTATCCCGGGAGGTTCTCTTTCTGCAAACAGAAAGTGTTTTCTCTTTGAGGAAATAAGATAAGAGACCCAATTTTGGAGCATAGAAGAGAACTGAATTTTATTTCGAGGAGAGGAACACCTTGTAAATGTGTTTCTTTACTTATCTTTACGTATTGTATTGCATTTCACTGGCGTCCTTTATATTCTTATATATACATACACTCTCATTCACTAGTGTTGAAATATGTGCTACCTTTCACAAAAGAACACAACGTTTAATTAATATTTTTAATCTTCGACGACTTTTTAATGTTACGTTGGCAAGAATTGAGTGAAACTATTATTATTTACGTTTTATTATATTAAGCTCTTATTGTACTATACATTTTATTATTCGTTAATTCACTACATTTTAAATATGTTATTTTTATCATTTTTGGTCTTTGACACTTTTCAACGTTATTTATTTCATCAGGAGAGAAGGAATTTTGAATAAAAAATGTACTCAAGATTATTGCATCAAACCATTACATGTCTTTTTGACCGAAATAATTTCCCTTTTAGTGAAGATTTCATCGTGAAAGCTAATTATCATCATGATTTCCAAGGCGCAATATAATAATTTCGAGCAGAAAAATCCTATTGCCGGAAACAAGGGACATACAAGAAAGAACAGTAGAAATGAATATCTGATACATTGAGTGGAAACAGAAAATTAATCATATTAATATTATTTTATACCTTTTCACAAACTTTGAATACTAAAAGTTCTTCCAGATTTTTTAACGATTTCAGTATACAGATATCTGACAACAGAAGTTAAGATTAATAGAATTCATTTCGAAGTTAATTTCTCGTGTAGGATTGCATTGTGGTTACATTAAGCCAGTAATTGTTCCGAAGAAACGAAAGTAAGAAGTAACATTATAATGGCAAAGGGTGCATAATTCTCAGGAATCGCGTCGCGAGCACTAAATTGCCATTTCCGCTGGCTGACTGTTCACTCTTTCAATGTGTTCCGCTCTTTTCTTCCCTCGTAAGGATGTGCTCGCCTGTGAAGCCAGCAAAAAGTGGAGTAGAGGGCAAACACGACGTTCCCGCCACTAGAGAAATAATTAATGCCGCACCTATGCACGCAAGTGACTACAAACACATCTTTCTTCTGTTATAGCCACGTCTTCTTTTTATGTGTGCGTTGCTATCGCTGCACCATGGATCTGCTTGAAATTATCTCGAGAACTGTCGCGATTCTTTCAGTATTGGAATTATTAATCGCAAAACCAATTGCTACTGAATTTTCATTAAGTAGTAAATAACTAATAATTATATAAATTATATTATAACTACAATTGCATTTAAACGCTTCTATTATATATACACTGTTGGCAACACGTTGAATGCCATCGACCAAATTGAATTACTATAATTCAGTCAATTAAACGATGATTATTTAAGCATTTTTATATTATAAATAATGCTACCCAATGCAGTGATATTCGACAAAATATACCTGCAATAACAGTAAAACAATGCAATGGAATAATTTGATATTATATTTTTTTCATTTTGTGTAGTTTGTTACGTGAAATCGTGCGGCATTCAACGTGTTAATTTTTAACTGATAATGACTGATACTTAATATGTAAATTAATAATTATCTTATAATTGATTAATTATATAAAGAAATGCACAGATTTTTTCAAATTAAACATTGGGTTCACATCAGTGTCGCGATATTGGAAATCAATAAAAGAAATTTATTTTTGTTTAGTCTATTCCAGTTGTATAAATTTGCTCATACAAGTTTGTGTTCGCAAAATATACAGTTAAGGAATACGGAGACTATTTATCTATCTTTACATAAAAACAACTCTATGCACATAGATATATAGAATGCTATTTAAAAAATATACTTGAAACTTCGTAGTAGTCTTGACAAATTTCATTGTATTCCATATAACTTTGCGACATTCTAAATTTTACTGCGGAAGTTCTTCCCATTTTTATTAATAACAAAAATATTTAAATAATTCTCTTTTTGATGACAACATTGTATTGTACAAAGTGTTCAATTATCTGCAGAAAGCAATTTGTGAGAAAGATTTTACAAGCCATTACGAAATGAAAATCAAGGGTAATAAAATTGCGCTTCGAATTTTATTTTGAAATTATTAACGATCATCAAACTTATGAAATATGATGATCCATCACCATATCCAGAGACAGAAAACGTGATATTATTAGTGAATTTAATGCATTACTAACTTGAAAAAGGAATCAATACTGTAATGTTTTTTCATTCTTAATTTTCACTTTACGTTGTCATGGAAAATCATCCTTCAAATTTCCTTTTACATGTCATCGAATTCCTTTTATGATGTTATAAAATAATTTTTAACAAATGTCTGAACAAATTTAGACTGACATAACACAGTTCAATCATGTAAGAATTTCGTAACTTCATTACTTTAATTGTATATTTATTATTAAATCATTTATATTTGAATAAAAATTTAAAATTATAATTCAATGAAGGAGATCGTTTAGTACACGTTTTTGAATTTGAAAATATCCTACAGTATATACAAAATTCATGCACAATATTAGTGAAAGATTTTACCGTTTGAATGGCCCTTCAAAGAATTACGGTGGACACAATGAATCAAAAAAAGTTCATTGTAATTGGAAGTTGCTTATTAAAGCGCAGAACAAAATCGTTGGCGGATGAGTCTTTGAAAGGAAGCAATTTAGAGTTTCTAGAGGCCGGATATCAGAAAGTCCATTTTAAAAGAGTTTATTGAAGCGATTGGAACTTCCGCCGAAAGTATTTCTTGATGCACCTTTTCCTCGATTATAGGAAAAGTTTTTCTTGTCATGAGATTTGGTGTCCGGATCGGTGAGTAAATAAGGACTGTGGTCTGTACGGGTGAATGAACAAAAAAATGAGACTTTGAAATGAAAAAACATACTTATTTTTACTGTAAAAATTAAGAAATAAAGCAATAACGTACTTTTATTTATGAAATAAAATATGAAACTAATAGAACTATGATTTGTTTTGTACAGAAAATAGAATAAAAATTTTGGACTCTTGAAAATTGATATTTGAATTTCTTAATTTTTAGTACGATTGTCAATGTGACAAAAATTTCAATTTTGGAAGAAAACTATGTTTTTTCTGTAACTTAATCATGAGACTATTGAAACAGTTAATTTTGATACATTAACAATTTAACTATATTGTAATAATCCAGTGTTAACAGTTACTTTATATTCGATTAAAGAAGCTTCTGAAAAGTCATTTATTTCTGAACAAGCTCTTATGCATTTAACATAAAAGTTAGAATAATATAATAATAATGTCATCAAAATGTAGAAGAGAACAGACATTGTAATTTTTATATAATAGAAGTTCAGTGAAAAAATTGCAAGATATTTGTTTGTCACAGTATCAATTTCTTTAAAGCACAATAAATATCTTCGTTTACCTAAAATTTTGGTCAACTTTCAATAGAATAGAAACTTCTTATTTACACAAATCATGGAATAGAAATTTCAATTATAGCATTTTATTAAAAGTGTCATTCATTAATGTATTCTATTAAAAGTGATACATATAAAATTATAATTATTTCATAACTAATTGAAAGTTTAAACAGTTGCATCCTACTCGCTGGTTCAGGTGTTCTGTATCGATTCTTCGACGCTTGTAGGTCGAAGCAAAAGCCTCGCGAATCGCCGTGTTTCACTTACTTCAGCGCTTTTCGAGCACGAACCTCGATTTTCTTGACCATGGCTTGAGCATTCTAGACCAAGAAGATCGTTTCAAGTACTTAAGCCGGAGCTAGAGTAATTAGGATTACAAGAGAGTGTACAACGAGGGCGGGGTGTTTTTTCTATGCTAATTCGAAGGCACTTCCGACGAGAGGAGTGAAATAGTAAGGCTCTCGTTTGCAATTATCGCTTTTAGCAGTGAGATAAATTTAAGTGAACGAAACCACGTATTACGGTTGGATAAACGAGAACGAACCTAAACGAACGTTAAACGTACCGGCACTTTATTATCAGGCACATTATTTCCACCGTAACCAGTCAAATAATTGGTTTGAAAATAAAGATAAACAATGTAGACGATCAATTTTTCTTATTGAAAAGATTAACAAAAGAAAAGAGAAAAATTGAGAAACCGATCAATCGGTCAGTATAAGAATTGATATAAGGTGAAATGATAGAACAAAAATGTAGAATTTTAAATCAAATTTTAATACCGGTCATTTGAACAGTACGTTTGGTGTTAACCCATTCGCTGTCGAAGAAATTAATCCCTCGTAATATGATTTCTTTCACAACTGTGCTTGATATCTACTTTATCGTTAATAATCTAGTAGAAAAAGAATTCGACGCTTATTCTGTGTCTACGTTTATTCTGACAGTTAAAAATAAACAAGAAATATTTCATTTATATGAAAAATATAGATTTGTTGAATTCGGTTAAAAATTTTCATCACTTGTCTAATTCGGTATTGTAAGAGAAAAGGTTAAGAACATCTTGCCTTGGGTGTCAAACATTGATTTCAAAGTAAACAAAATTTTTTCTTTATTTTTTATAAATAATTGATTATTATTTATTATTATGTTTTTTTATAAAATTGTCGTTTGTGGAAAGTAGCAGTTAATCCAAATTTATAGTGCGAACTGTGAGATATTTCGTACCTGGCAGAGAATGAATTAAACTATGAGTTCTACTATCGAACTTATGTAACTGTTAATCCGTTCTGTGTTACTGAGAAAAATGATTAATTAATTGGTTGGATTAGATTACCTAATCTATGTTGATGTTAATAGGATGAAGATGCAATATATAATTTGTTATGCATTATAAAATGTTCTACCTTGAATTTTCTATAAATGCGTGGAATATACAATCAAATAAATTACTAGTCTGTTTCAATTTCACCATCATAAAAGTTACGATTATAAATATTAATATTATCATTTCCTTGTCACATGATAATTAATGTTCTATTACTTTCATTATATTAAATTATATTTTTGTGTAAACAGGATGCAAATTTTACTGAATGTATTTTACTATAATAATTACTAAAGAAGTTTCTGTGGTTCCAATAATTACATTTCTGTCGTAAAATTAATTAAAGAAAGAGAAAGGGGGGTGGGGAGAGTGAGAGAGAGAGAGAGAAAGAGAGACTTGAGACTGGGTTCCAATTATAACACAGTGAGTAAGTTATTTATAACTTGTTGTCACCATTTCGAACGTCGCATTTGCTGTAATTAAACATTAATAACTAGTGGTACAAAATCAAAATCTGTTTCAACGAAAGTAGTTTATGATTCTAAGATTTATATAAAAATTATATGGGTATATATTTTAAATAGTTGATTAAATAGTACCATTTGAGAATTCATTTATACTTTGTAGCTAGTATGACATAATATGTATTCTGTTTACATTTGCTGTAAATAATAAGTACATATACTGAAATGAATTGGCTCTAAAAATATATTAATTACTCGTACTCTGACGAATCTGTGAAAATTAATTTTCAAAAACAGCAATTAAAGGGATACACATTAATTTTTATAGAATGATTATTTTTGTAATGATAAATTGTCGATACATTTAAACTGCTACACTTTCAGAAAATAAATTACACAACAGCCTATCTGAACCCATTTTAAACGGTGAAGGTGTTTTTTCTAAATTCTATTTTGATTTTTTATAAAAACGCTTTGCCAGTGGAAAAGGGATTAGTAATATTAATATCTTTACGAAGTGTAACACATTATTATATTTTTTGGAATGTTATCAGGGATTTAAAGATCAAACGCTTCTCTTTATAACGAGTCTTTAGAACTTGATATATAATTTTTAGCTGTCCTTTGACTGCACTTTACATGAAAAATGCGCTGCTTGCTCCAGAATAACCTTAGGTTCACAGAGCTGTGAAATTAGAGGCTGCACCCTTTAAAGCGAGCCCAGAGTACGTTGTTCTTGATTTTCTTTCAGGAAGTTATAATGGTTTAAGTATCGATTATTTTTCATCGAAGATTTATTAAATCTAATATAGTTTGTATTAAAATTTTCATTCAAAGAATCAACAATATGAGAATGAAATTTTTAATTAGCTTGCTCTTATACGTTATTATTCCTTTACATTAGTTTTGTATTAACTATTGTTTCCTAACGGTAAAGTCCAATGTGATTATCAAGTCAACAGAACCAAGTAATTTTGTTTGTATTAATTCCACACGAAAAAACAAGTAAAAAATATTCGACGAGATTTGTTGATTTATGATTTTGTTTTCGAAAATTTTATACATGAATATTCGTGAAGCATACGTTTATTTAGCTAACTTTTGGATGTGTGTATACATATATATATATAGGCAGCCCAATCAACACAGGGTTATTTTGCATGAGAAAATAAGTAAAAACAGGTGTCCAGCGCAATTCTCTTATTTGCAGTCTCTTTTTCGGAGGAATCGTGTCTGAACATATTTCGCCATCAATTAATAAATTGCAAGTGTGCTCGACAAATTTTCAATCTCAATTTCCTCGAAAAGGAAATCTGGAAAAAAACTCTATGTTATTTTATTTTCAATATATATTATCATATGCAGTAGACTCTCGTATAACGCGAGTTCCAACAACATGAATTCTTACAATCATCAGATTTCTGTCTGACTTGATATAGCAGGAGGGATTAAGATTAAGAACGTCTTGCCTTGGGTGTCAAAAATTGATTTCGAAGGAAACAAAATGATTTGTTTATTTGTTATAAGTAATTATTTATTATTTATTACTATTCATTTATGTTTTCCTAAAATTATCGTACGTGGACAGTAACAGTTAATCCAACTTTGTACTGCAAACTAAAAGATATTTTGTAGCTGCCAGTGAATAGGTTAAACTATCAGCTGTACTATCGAACTTATATAACTGTTAATCCGTTCTGTGTTACTGGACAAATGATTAATTTATTAATTGAATTAGACTATGTTGATGTTAATAGAACGAAGATGCAACAAGGAATTTGTTATGCATTATTGAACATTCTACCTTGAATTTTCTACAAATGCGTGGAACATACCAGCAACCGTTGTACGAGTCTACTGTACATTATTTTCAACTTACTTTTTAATCCCTAATGCTCCGGTTATTTGTTTCAATGCCATCGTCCATCAGACAGTTCTCTACGCTTGAAAATGGAAGCTTTAATTTTAAGAAACATAGGCATCTGCTTATGGACGTTTACTTTTTATTTATTCCATAAATAGAAGTTATTTTAATGTAAGACTTAAACTTTTACATTTTGCAATCCACTTTTGAATAAAAAGAATATTATCGTAATCACGTTACATAATTGCAAATGTCTCTGTAGCAGAGTCAACGGATCGTTAAGGGTTAATAAAAATCAGTTTTCCCTCCATTGTACCATTAGTCAGAGCACACTCAGCGCATTCTGTTACTGGGATATTACCTTAAAAGAGAGCATAATTTTTAATCTTGCAATTTCAGACCGGATATAAACGCGATAAAAGCGTTAGCATCTGCAGCTTCTGGATCAGGGAAGGTACCTACTCCAGCCGTGAACAGAGTTGCTGCTGAAGATCGCGAATTGGCACGGCAAGGCAGCCTTATAGACGGAGAAAGCATCAAGATCGTTATCCACCACGCGGACAATGATATGGGTGAGTATCTGTGAGAAGAATCTTTCATTAAAACCCCCGGCTATTATTCGACACCGCGGAAGTTCGGTTACGAGACTTTTATTGTTTTCGACGCCCGAGGCGTCTTATCTGATAACATCAACTTCGCCTAATAATATCGTAACAGCTGAAGAAGCCACTGGGATATTGGAATATAAGAGGGTTATCATAAATGAAACCACTGATGTAATATTCTACAAATATCTATGCTATCGGAAATCGTTAAATGTAATGGGAGCAATGTTTCGCACTAAACGTGGGGTATTTACTAGGCTCATTAATGTTTTATGCTAGATACTATTGCCTAATAAATGGATTTATAAGGAAATTGACAATCGCTATGTATTAGTAACTGAAAATGACTGCAATCTGCAATAAAGTCTATACAGATATTAACACTAAGCATATCTATTATATTCCCATTCCTATTTCTTAATGATATTTACTATGATTATTATTGTTTCCTGATAGATATTGTTGTTGAATAAATAAATTTATATTTTCGGCGTATCAGATTTGTATTTTTTCTCTCTCTTCAATTACTCTTCATAAATTAGAAACTCTTTAATTAGAAATTGACAGTTTAATATATTTGCAAGCGTTTTAAATACCTCGTGCCACGAGGTATTAATGATATTGTCTGCCAGTATGCCATAAATGTTCGATATCTCGTTAAGCTCCTTTCTTTTAATAGGAACTAGGTCCGTACCTTTTGAAAACGCGATTCTCAGAAATCGCTTAATTGTTATCATCTCTAGAGAGTAATACGTCTCCGACTTATCGGATTAGTAGATTCCGCGAGAAGAAACGAAATGAACGAAAAAAATTTGCAGGATTTTATAAAAATCTGTTTCTAAGCTAATGAGAAATGTTTACCTGGGGGAATAAATATTGACAGAAGTGAAGTTCTACTGCAATTGCAAAAACCTCAGTCGGAGCGTGAACTGAGATTGAAAATATAATGGGAATACATATCCTCGAAATTTGCAAATATTAATAAAAAAATTTGGGAATTAAAAATAACTACTATAATTGCATGTGAAAGATTACATGAAAATTTGATAAAAATTTTTTTAATTTCTTATTTGTACGAAACTATATTTAATTATCAAAAATAATATTTTACTTTTTAAGTATTACCTGTTAAATATTATACAATTTTTTATGTGAAGCTACATTTTTATTGAAATTAAAAATATAGCTCTTTAAATAACTGACGATTATTCATATAAATAGCATTAAAATTCAGTTTAATAATATTTCTTCTTATTGTCGTTAAATATTGTCAACAATGGAATGACAAATTGCTTCGGTAAGGAGCAGAGAATATACTTAAAAATATGGTGGATATGACAATGTACAAGCACTGTCATTCATACTGATTTCTAAGGAAATAGGTTAGAACGTTTTAAATAACGTATCACTCATGTTTATAGGGGTTTATATACCCCAACGAAGATTTAGTAAGGACATTCAAAAAAATGATCTGTTATCCTTGAAATGAAAGTTTTATACGAGAAATAGCGAGCTTACAGAATGTTTTTCCCTGGATCATAAAAATGTTGTTAGGACTGTAATTCTGGGATGTACGAAATTCTATATGCGGAGGGATCTGTCTGCGAAAGTAAACCCGAAAATGAAAAACCGTAATTCTCGGAAAGTAAACGTGATCTTCGATGCAATTTCCGGCGGATCTAGGGGGATATGAAATTTAATCAGTTTACAAGTAGATCCCCGAGAAGGGTATCATAGAAAAACGCATTGACAGCTTTCCCGGAAAGCTTGAATTTTGGTCTGAAAATTGAAGATAAAAGGATTTTTACATGGCATATTTCATGTCAATTCAAGAATGAGTGATTCGGAAAAGCCTATGACGTAGATTTCGCTTTAATTAGCATTTTACTAATAATAAAATACATTAAAGTAAACAATAATGAAATGTTTGTTAACTATTCACCTTCATGTTATTTAATTACAAATTTTTATATTATAGAATATATATTTAAGTTTTACAGATGTTTCGCTATATAGGGTGTCTCCAAATTGTATTTAAAACCCGAAATGATTGAAGCTTCATAAAAACACCAGATGAAAATGCAATAATATTTTTATCACTTATTATTAATTTACAAATGTTTATGAAAATATATATTTTTATAGAATGTATGTAAAATAACAAGTTCAGAAATTTCTTTCATTATTCTATGGTTTAAAAAATTTAATTTTCATTTTACATAGAAATGATTTATACAGTTTGTTCTAACCATTGCTTAATTCCCGACACGAAATAAATGTCTATCGTTTTTCCATTGCAGTACCATGGGCCAACGCAAAAAGGAGAATAAAACTGAGGAGAAATCCAACTTTGGATAAGGGGCATAGAAGTAAGTAAATAATTACTAAATATTATTAGAATTCTTATACCATTTTGTACCCTTAAGTAGCTATACATTTCTATGATTCATTTTTATGCATGAAATAATAGTTTATATCAAACTACTTCTTTCCAAAAACCCAAGCAAATATTTCTTACCTTCTTGTTCATATACCTGAAGAAGTTTTGTTAATACAAACAGCACGTACAATTAAAGGTACTTATGTATTATACGGACTACATTTATTTTTATGAAATAAAATATTAATAATAAAAGTAATAATAATAATAATAATAATAATAAAAGTAATAATAATTATAATAATAATAATAAAATATTAATAATGTGTTATAATATTACCTCTCTATAGGCTCGTGTGACTTTGAAGTCACGTGCCAATATATTGGCATCTTCGCAATTCATTTCATTTTTCATAAAAAAGTGACGAATAAAATTAAGCGATTAATTAACTTAAACTTTTATACGCTCAGGCGTGAAAGTTGAACGTCATTGTAACTTCAAAATTATAAGGTATATTCGTTTTAACACAATTATTAAAACTATTGAATACATCGTTAATTTGTAATTAGAAATTGATATTTTTTAATTTTATAAAACATACATTTTTTTATAGTCACGAAAAGAAATTCGTCCCTAACAGGTTTAAATAAATACTAATCCAAACCTAACCCAATTGACCATCCCTCAGTTAGGAAACAAAGTTGGTCCGTATAATACGTAACTACACAATATTAACACTATCGTACCAGTCAAAATGATTGGTTTAGGTTTTTGGTTTCGCAATTACTGATATCTTCAAAGCATTAAATATTCGAAATGATCTTGAAAATAAATAGTTTCACTTGTATACTATAATGAATATCTGAAGAAATCGAAAATTCTTTCATTTTCGATTTTTCAAATTTCATTTTCATTTTTTTCAATATTGTCACAATATTTATAGGGATTACATATTAATCGTATTAAATGCTCGGTAACCCTAATGTTAAATACACACGTGTATGGTTTTGGCAAACATTCGTCCTCGACATTCTCAAAAACCAATATTTGAAATGAAAAAACCCTGTACCCCACGTTCTTAGCTTATTTTCCCATGTAAAATCATCCCTTCATCCCGCTCGTAACGTCAATTACCATAAAATTTCCCATGATACAATGCGAGAGTCGTTCCACCGTATAATCGAAATATCAAATTGTTCGCTGTTCAATACGCTTTCCGCGTACACCCGAGCAAACAGTGATATGAGCATGACGATATTTATAGATACGAATCCAGCGGACCGTATAAACGAGCATGAAACGGGGTCATAAAGATTGATAAAGAGCGAAAGCAATGAAAATAACCGCGCGCTTCTAGTAGGCGTGCGAATGACGTTTAATTACTCGTCGCGCTTTCAGATAGGTTTGCTCACTTTTCATTTCTCTGGAGTTGCGAAGCGAATTGGTCGTTGCGATGGGGCCAGGAGAAACGCGTTGTACATAGGTGCGTGGTTGTAAAACAGGAAACCGAGACGATCTGCCGCGCCGGTTGCGCGAATAGGCTAATGGCACGCATATAAATTAAGATTACCGGGCGCAATTACCGCACCGGTGACTGTGGCCGTGCGCGACTTTGATGAATGTGTAAATCATTGAATCACGCGAGTGATTTGATCGAATACACTTCGCGCCTTGTGCTACGGCATTGAATCGCTGTTTATACACGGTGTTTCACACTTGAAGGATTAACTTTTGTGATTCTTTTATAGGACGAAATAGGAAGAAAAAGATAATGTATACGGAAATTTGGAGGGTTGTTTGTTTATGGGGTTGTTTTTATTATGAACAGAGATGTTCGAAGTTGAAAATGTGAATTGTATTGTGGACTAGGTTGAACGTTGGATGACAAATGTTTAACCCTTTGCCTTATATTGACGTGTCAGACTCGTGGTGAAGATTTTAAACAGAATTTAGCAGTAAATATTATTTGATTTCTTTGAATTAAAATGGAATATTATTGGTTTGTTGTTAATTACAATGCTCTGGAGCAGACGTAGACAAAGAATATGTGTAGAATTTTGTTTTCTTTCCAATAAATTATTAATGCCAAACTAATTGTATCTATCATGCTTGAGAAATAAATCATAGGGCAAGAGGTTAATATTGTATTTCTCGTTTTATCATTTCGTTATATGAATTTGATCTAGGTGTTAATCTTTTACTATACGATTTTCTTCGTGACTATGGTTGTTAAATTTATATTATATGAACACAAGAATAACAATATAGATTTATTAATTGTTAGATTTATATTATTAATAATTTATTTGGTAAATTTATTTTATTAATCATTTACAAAATTAACAAGAAATTTTCGGTTCAATGTATATTTAATTTGAAGGTAAAATATTGATAACAGCAAAATCTTTGTGTTTAGATAAATTCTCCCACAGTATTAGATACCATGTAATAATAGAAACGTGAAGGAAAAGGTCTTCAGCCTTTTGCCAATGAGTGTTCTACCTTCGCTTCCGGATATTAACAGTTGATTGGAAACTCAACTTCCGTCATAATGTAGTCATACATCTGTGGCTCATTCGTGAACATTCTACCGCGATTATTCCATAGGTTCTATCACGTTTTCCACTTTTTTAAAGTAATGTTGTATATATTCATCCTCGATAAACAATTACAAATCATTTACAGTTGGACTTTCACACATACAAAAAAGAAGTTCACTGAAAGTTCACAAATAAGTTCAAAAAACATATATTCATCAAAGCATAACTTGTTTCCTATACTTACAAGTTTCCGTGACACCCTGAGAACTATATTTTCAAATTTTAATGTGTAAAAACACTTTAAAAACGAATAAAATGAACAAAACTAAAATATTCGAATATTTTTTCGAGAACTGTCTTGCATATAAATTTCATCGAAATCGTGGAATATAGTCTATGATACTCTATCATTTAATGTTATAGTTGTTATAAACAACAGTTATTTGTATCGCACAATTTTTTATGATTTTAAGTTTTGCGGTCCAACAATGAAAATTCCCGTTACCGATGCGCGATTAAATATACGTTCACTTCATGTATCGGCTAACATGACAACTAACGAACATCGTAACGCACGCATATAGCATGCAACAGGTTCTATAGATATGGAACGATAGTAATCACGAGATTAGTGGAAGATCCGAGCTAATCAACGCCGTTAATCTTTGAGAGTCTCACGGAAATTTCAGTCTCGGTCTTCCTTTTCTCTTCTGTCCAATGTTTTCCTCTTCACTTTACTAACCACTTGGTTCTGTGGTGAAACAGCAGAATAAACTCTTAACCCTTTCGTCTCTGAATATGTATTTTTCTCCTAAATCAAAAACAGAGCCAAGAACAGTTGCTTTCAAGTGAAATTGAAGCTTTTCAGTTAAGGAAATAGAATAAGCACTAACAATAATAATAATTAGCATTTAATACAGTGTTGACCAGTCACGTGTTAACTCGTGTATGCACTTGCATCAGTTATTTCAATTTTTGAAACGCAGGGCAATATAGAATATTGCAAAAGTAAAATATTACACGTTATGTACAATAGAAGATTTGTTCAAAGTTTGATTTCAATTCACGTATAGAAATAAAGTATATTGAAGTTTATTTAGATTTTTCCACTTTCACATTTAATTATGGAATAATAAGTGGTGACATAGGATAGTTTCCGCGTAAAATTGCCGGTCAATAATATGTTAAGCTGTCAACCGTAAGCAAAGATCTCCGTGTGGTACAATTTTCCTTTATCTTTAAGGCGTTTTATAGTTTTTCGGTAATTTAAAATGTTCGTGTTTGTACCATTCTAGACGAAAAGGTTTACCTAACTAGTACTATTCCGCTGTAAAACCCTTGACTATTTGACCCTTGATTTACCTGGACGTCTTTTGCGCGAGGCTCTGTTTTACTCGGTAATGTAAAACACGATTTACACGATAGTTTTTACGTGCGATCTTGATTTACGCGGCCAGGAAATATATTGTAGTATCTAGAATATTTATTGTAGAATGAATGGTTTGTTGTGCGTGCGTAAGGGCGACCAGGTCGTATTGCGACGGACCGGCGCCGGGATGTTTGGAAAATAGTGTGACTGTGTTTAGACAATCTCGAGTGGCTGAAAGAATGCGAGGAAGAGTGTCTGAAACTGAGCGACTGGACCGTGAGAAAAGCGTGTACGTGACTGCGTGAATTTTGACTATGGACGAAAGATGCGAGTGAGAAGGGTGCAAGGGTGAGAAAGACAGAGCGAATGGGGGTGTGTGTTAAAAGCGAGTGGAAATGCGTGCATGAGGACATTTTGGTCAGCGACAGCGGAGAAGAACATTTTTGATGCGTGATAGAGAGTCGTGTGTTGTATTTTTACGTGTTGTCCATATTGTTTCTTTATCTCATTAAATACATATATATTGTTTCCTAATTCTCTTTTTACTGAAGATCCACATTTTCAATATCTAATAATAGTAACCACTATAATATTTTCCTAGAAGTTTTTTTTTACCGAATCTCGCGGACACATCTCTCATTTCCTACTTTACAATGATTAAAAAGGTACGCATATTTCATTGAGAAATTACTGAAGAAAATAATTTAAAAATATCCAAACTGTAATGTAAACCAGTTGCAATCTTAATTAAGGATGCTGATAGCTTCTACAAAGAGAAATTAAAAAGTCAGTTAATCCTTTCGTCCTGAATGGTACATATAGGTACCACGAACATTTTGAATTACCGAAAAGCTAGAAAACGCCTTAAAGATAAAGGAAAATTGTACCACACGGGCATCTTTGCTTGTGGTTGACATCTTAAGTGTTTTGGCTGATCAGTCCGCAGGCATAAGTCTTTTTTCCAAAAATTCATACTAAAAAACATACATATTCAGGAAGGAAAGAGTTAAACATCAGAACTACTGCATTCGTCAAAATAACAAGTTTCAGTTTTACTTCGCAATTATTGATATTTTAAACGTTTAAAATATCCTACTTGAGTTGAAAAATAAAGTTACATTTGAATTCTATAATGAACATATAAGAAAATCAAAAAAGAAACTAGTATTACAATTTTTATAAGGATTACATATTAATCACACAAAACGTTCGGTAGACCTAATATCAAAAGGAACAAGTAACAAATCCAGTCTCCAAATAACAATTTATCTCCCAATGACTAATCGAATCAAACTCATCACATTTCAAAAACCCTCTTCGTTAGAAAATCTATCTTCGTTAGAAAAATCCCTAGAATTCTTCCTCGCCGAAGAAAATGTCGCTGATTCCAAAGAGGATTAAAATTAATCCCGCGATTAGCGATGCCGTCGAAAACTGGCAAAAGTGATAGAGAATCGAAGGGAAACGGCGTTTTCTCCTCTGACGAGGCAGAGTTTTGATGGCCATGGGAGTGAGAACGCCAATCAAGAGCCGTCATTCAGCCTTAATTAACAGGCCAGGAACACCGGGCCTACGATAAGGCCTCGCGCCACAGGCTTGTTCTGGTAATGACATTGCAGCCGTAATTATCTGATCGGTTGGTCGTGTGCGCCTCGTTTCGCCGCGGGATTTTCCGTGAATTCTGGACACCGGGTCCATCCACGGCTCGTCTAGACGTCAGGGTTCCGTGATTCGAAAATTCACCTCGCAGCGCCACGGAAAATCGAGTTTCCAGGCCAGGCCTTTCTCCCTTGGCCAGCGTCGCATTAATTCGTTGAACCGAGTTAGACCGTTTCAAACATGCTACAGCCTGGCCCGGTCGGCCAGGGTGCGTTTACACTGTCGCGGCAAACTGCGCGTGTACTACACCACGGGCAGAAGCTTCGACATTCGCTGCGCCCCATTAACCAGTTAGCTGTTTTCGACGAGTATACTTGTCAAGAAGAAATGGCAAGATTTTATGTTATGACCAGTATACTCGTCATGCGTAAACGGTAGTGATAATTTGCAACGAACAAATGAAAAATATGAATAATTATTATGAAAAAAACTCTATATAGTGTACATTGTTATAAAAATAATATTCGTAAATGATCAAGATGTTAGTGTTCGATTAAACTAATCATTTTTCTAAGTAATTGATTTTTCATGAATTCTTTTCCTTCTTATGGAAACTATATATGTTCAAGTCCAGTAAATATATAAATGTTAGTAATAAAATTAAAAAAAGAAACAATCATTTCATTACAACTTAATTCTATATTATAACAGCCATGCATACTTTGTGTTTGACGAGTATATTCGTCATCGGTTACTTTTTGCGACACATTTTAGGTACATACTTTTCAAAGAGGTCGCGGCAGTTAACTGGTTAAGCGAGCCCGGAAGACACTCGAACCGTCTAATGAGAGACATTATCCAAGTGTCCGGGATTGATTTTCTTCTATTCGAAGCACACCGCCCACTCGAAACTTCAACTGCCGTTCGCATTTGCATTCTGTGAGCAGAACGGAGGGGAATGGAAAACCCGATGTTAGACTCGGTTCGTTCACGGCCAATTTATAACGTCACCGAGAGCGTCTGTTTCACTTTCCCGGTTCAATTCAGTGCTTGAAATTTGATAATTAAACCCTTTTCCTACTATATTGTGTCAGACTTGTTATGAAATTTTTGAACCGAAGTCAACTAATCTGAATGTTGTTTATTTTTCATGTAAATGAAGTATTACCTGCCTGTTATCGATCTTTAAGCTACAGAGTAAACGTAAATACAAAAAAACCATCGAATTTCTTTCTTTTTATAGTAAATTATTAATGATAAAGTAGTTGTTTTATAAAAAAAATACCGGAATTTTTCGACAACAATATCAAAAAAAAGGAACGAAATGCAAAAAGTTGGTTATCTAGTGATAGAGCTCAACGATATACTCTCCCGTTATGTTTTCGTTGCTTTTGCAATGATTATTACTATTTGTATCTCACAGAAAAAATATTTTTTTACGAAAATTAATGTGTACCAGTGGTAGTTTACACAACGAAAAACGTCTTGACTCTTTATCACTGAAATTTTTAAAGATCTGTTTCCCATTTCCGTTTGAACGATGTACTTCCCAGAGTTCTGTTACTGTCGGGTAGTTAAATGCTTATATGTTTCTATTGGTTAATCCTTATCGATAAAGTATTTATTTTGTTTAATGAGATTTTGGCGACCGAACCTTACTAAGTTTATTATTGTTAGATGTGAAAAGAAACAGCGGCTGTATTTGAAAGCTTTAATACGAAATGATATTTTTCCATTTGCGAAGAATTAGTCTCCGACACAGGCACGCAAAGTTACTTCATCACTGTACATTTTTACAAAACACGTGTGGTCTGAGAGTGTCCTGAAGTCGGTCTGAGTAGAAAGTATCTCATTATAAGGTAGACTCCCTGCAGTGAAGAATTAGGTTGCAGGAAAGGACCAAAAAGTAAGGTACTTTCGTAAGGGCATTAGGAAAAAAGTGAATGTATAATTAATGCGAAATTTCATACTTGATTTAACTAAACTTTAATAATCCTCTCGTATATTTAAAAACTCGTGTCACTTTTTAATATAAATTTCGAAAATTCGAATTAACTGAATTAAAAGTGTAGAATCTGTTACGAACTATATTATACTCAGTAAAGATCAATAATCTTATTTACTTATTTTTATGAAATTTAATTGAGTAACAAATGTTTCAGAGATTCAGTACAGAATAACAATCACCATAAAATTGCTCACTTTACTGTTTATACGTTTAACATAACTAAAGAATTAAAAAACATTTGTCATCGAATTTGAAATAATATACAAAGTAAGTGAAAAGAAAAGTTTCTGCATAAAAAGAATCAATATGGAAATAAGAAAATCAAGTAACGGTTAGGAAAACATCAATAATTTTAATATTACTGTAATAGTGACCTTTAATTATATTATTACGTATCTACTTATAATAATAAAAATTTGTGAATATTTTGATTTCGGTAATTCACCGTTAATTTTCGATGTGTTTCCTTGATTATAAACTTTTAAAAATGTATATTATATATGGGTATAATCTCGTTACAAAAATTAATTATAACTTGTTAGAAGAAGGTTGATGGGAAGATGCCAGGTAGATTACTTGACGTTATGGTACCCTGTTCCTTGGCTATACTTTTTTCCTTCTTTCATTGTACAAAGACTTTGAATCTTAAAGCAGACAAGTCTTATTAAAATCTTGAAAAAAAATAAAGAGCAAAAGCAAATTACTAACTAGTAAAGTTCAAGCGAATTAAAATTTGTAGAAGGGAAGTTCAAGGAATGTGCTTTAATCAGAAATTTAATCTCTTTGTCGAGTGATTGTACTCACGATGCGATGAAATGTCATGAAATTTGATGATTTATTTCGTAACTTTATATATTCACATGTAAATGCGCGAAACTCGTTGTTTATTAATAATGTTTTTAGAACATGAGTGCGTTATGAATATTCTACGGTCAGGTTTCACTGTTTCAGATCAGCAAAAGAAAATTTTGTTTGCGCGTCAGTAAAATCACGGTTTTACTGTTCGCTGATTAAAGCGGCAAATTTTGTTTGCTGCCTGTGACGCCCTACATGTTCGTAAATCCACGCATCGATTCACCTGCTAACAATATTTAAAGCCGAATGAGAACCGGCTAAAATTAGTAGCCCCGAAATAGCAGGTATTTTTTGGAATAACATTTCCTTGTACGTGAATAAAAACTTTGTGTTTATTAAATTTAGCGAGGTCAGAAATTATTCAACGATGAAAACTATTTTATAGAGAAAAAGAAAAGAACTGCAGTGACGGTTTTTATTGTAAAACGAAAATAATTATAAAATACAATTCATTCGGGAAATACTGTGATAAATATTCTTTCACGTTTCATAAGAATGTCGAATATAACATTTATTTTCATTTTACACTAGAAGTTACGTTATATTATAGTTTCTTTACATAAAAGAGAGGAAAAGCAGCGTAATGTTAAAACAAAATGATTAAACGAATGATATAACAGAAATCAAAAATGAAATTCGTTTAAGAAATAGATATTCTCTTGTCTTGTATGACAATGTATGATTATATAATGTTAACGTTACATATATAAAATACAATATTTTATTTCGCCATATATCATTTTCTGTGTATTAACTCTTTAGCCTCCATATATTCGATCTTATTACAAGCAAATCTCCAATTGTTCTCTTTTATGTCCTCATCTATTTCTTTTAGCCTTTCTCTTTCATCATCCACACCTCCATTGGCACACCTATCATGGATACGTCTCTTGTCTCCTCTTCATCCCCTGCACACATTCCTATCTTCACAACCCAGTACCTCTCACCCTCATCGCATTTCCCAATCTGTATCTCGTAACTCTTATACCTTTATCTTCGTTTCACACACCTTCCGGATATTTCGGTTCCACATTTGTTCTCTTTCTTTGTTTATTTTATTGTATTATCCACCTCGTGTCCAGTTTTTAGGCATTCCCGATTCTGTTCGCGTTTTTTCTTTTCTTTTTGTCTCATCCCTTCTAAACTTCTGTTCTATAGCACCGAATTTCCTTCTCCACTTACCCTATAATTTATTCTGCAATTGTGAAATTACCTTGTCATTAACAATTTATTAGAAAAGAAAAAAATAGTAATTACTCCTTACCTTCGTTTATTCAAAAGATTAATTATTTGATAGGAAAAACTCAGTTTTTAAAGTCAAACTTAGTTTAAAACCTTCGTCATCAGTCTAATACGATATCAAAAAGCAAGGTGTCAATGATGGTGCAGTCGTTTTCAAAACATGAAAAATAAAATAATTTTAATGAATATGGTGTCTCTTACTAATATTTAAATCATTATGTACAAATATGTTATATAAATTTAGTTGAAACGCACTTTTTCAATATTTGTAGAGAGTAGAATATTTGTTTCTCTGAAGCTTACCCATATAACCAGAAAGGAGATGATTTTATTAAAAAAAAAATGGATTAAAAATATTAAATAAAGTCTAGTAACTTATTATCGAAAGGATCAAGATTAAAATTGTGTGGATCCCCCGAAGATTTCGTTGACGCGAAATAAAATCTGTTAATATAACCGATAACATGTTATCCTATACAACCAAAGAACAAAAAAGTATTAAATAAAATACTTTAATCTAGGACCTCGTTATCGAAAAATCCCAATTTGTAAATATTTTAAGCTTGTCTATATTTAACAAATTTCTGGTCAGATGTATTCAAATTCGACTTATCTAAAAATAAAATTTTATCTATATAAAAAAAATGTTATGCTACAATTTTTCTTATTCTCTCATAAGGAGTAACTGTCTGTCGATTGATTATTCAAGTATTCATTATTGTATTATTCATTTTCTTGAAAGAAAAGTGTGAAATGAACAAACTTTTCTCTACACTTCAAACTTATTATTTCATTCAGGGTCATTATCATTCTGGTTGATCCAGTAGTTGTAGGACATCCTGGTTAATTACTTTACTTCTTAACTTTTTGCGGTGAGCCTGTACCAGCATTTCTTGTAGAATCGTCGTCTTCCTTTTTGCTAGCCCAAGTTTTTGTTCTCCTTTTATTTCTTATCTACCACCAGTATATTTTCCTTACCTTTTCCTCTATTCTTTCATCTAGTCTCTCCACCATTTCCGTAAATTTTCTACCACACTTTCATTGACATTTTTCGCTTTCCTAGTTTACTTTTCAATTTTACCACCTTATATCTTAATGTGTAACAGTCTCACACCTATTTTACAATTTTCTTGCAAGTTTTTGCAATCACCATTGAACCATTTATCAACCCCACGAACATTTTGTAACAGATATTGTCTTTTTGAATTTGTTTTTAATGATGACTGTAATACCAATTATACAGTTCTTTGTTCACAGTTAATAATACATTATTGTATTTTAAGAAATTAGATTACATTCGAGTCTATTATACAGCAAAAAATTAAAATGGTAACGAGTAGGCTGCGTGTGTTTATATAAATGTCATATGCTAAAACATGCGAAGATTGTAAATATAGTGCAATATAATGCAACGAAAATGCCAATTTTACATTATGAATGCAATTTTAATTATACATCATTAAAATTTAATGTGACTTAAAATCTCAGTTAACACATTGTAGTGTATACGAAAGAAATATTCAAGAAAAGTCAGAAGTTCCATGACATTACACGATTCTTCTGGGCAGAATATCTCATTTTCGAGCTGAAACTTTAATATGATAATCTGACGTTCTAGAAATTTTTTAATTTTCTGTGAAAATTTTTAGAAAGTTTCTCTTGCGCATATGCATACAATATGGTCCTCGCAGAACATTTGAAATATTCAAATTATGCGGAATAAAAAATATTTTTTATCAGAGTCCAACAATAAAATAAATTCTTGTTCGGATTCAATTTTTTCACCTAGTTTTTATAATATATATAATGTGCAGTTACATAAATATCTGCAGTTTACTGATAAGGAATAAAAATATATTCATATTAATCCTTTCTTTTGCAATATCGAGTCGTGACTCGAGTCAAATTCGTGATGAAAACTTTCAAACGAATTCGATAAATCTAAATGTTATTTATTTATTTTTAACACAAATGAAATATTATTTATCTACTACCAATCTTTAATCCTCAGTGGTTTTATTAAGCACAGTCCTCAAAGAAAGTATATTAAAGGGGTTAAAGCAAGAAAAAACGAGTACTTCATATAGTAAAGACCTCGAAATTTTAAACTCTGATTCGGATAACCCAATACAACGAATACCGATGTTGAAGCAGCATCGTTTTCTGAGCATGTTCAACTTCAACTTTTGTCAATAATATTTATTGCTTTGCGATAGTAGAATGCGGTCGTGATGAAGTTTTACCTCGATAATGAAGTTGCAAACTGCATAGAACTATCGAGCAATTTGCTTTCATTTATACAAGTAATTATTAGGTGTACGGAGTATAATCAATGATGTTGGAATTTCTAATTAGGCAATTCAGTAATTAGGTTGAGTTCGCGCAGCCATACTACTTAAAACATTGTATGTCAGATTTTCTATTCGATGTTAACATGTAAACATGTTCATATTATTTTATTTAAGGGTCATATATCATCTAATGAATGAAAATAGTAATAAGAAATATTACAACCTAATAATTAATACGTGTCTTGATTGTGTTGTTGTTACATATTAATTATACAAATAACAAAGAAAACTATAACATTATTTTATATGTAATAGTTCATGCATTTTCAAATATTACATAAACCCACAATTTAATTAAGGTCTAAGAAAACTCCGCGATGTATGATTTAGAAAGAACACTATATTTTATTGAAATGTTTATTTATGTTTTTATAACAATTATACAAAAGATTTAAAGTAATAGAATAATAATATATTTCTCAAAAATTTATGAGATTTATCAAAATTTATCGTGAAATTCTTTTGGAAACCTAAAAATATAAGATAAAATTACAGTGTTACATTATCGATAACAATTATATAAAGCGATAAAAAATTACATCACTTACAGTTGACGTTACATATAATGTATTTTCAGAACTTACAAAACAAAATATAACGTGTGAATATTCATATTTATTTCTAACTATGAATTTGATTTCTTTGGTACATTTACTTTTTCACATTTCTATCGCAGATTTTTCTTTTTATATGAGTAACAGAAACAATTTCTATACAATATTTATGGTACTTTGCTGTGATATTGTCATAGCAAAATAAAAATCAGCTTGCTATAAACAAATATTTATTGTAGCAATAAAAGTAATATTTACCCGACACGTCGGTTCTGTTCAGTCAACGTGAAATACTACAGTACAGCTGCCTGCATCAACCTGAAAATTGAAACTGAAAGTTCAATATGATTCTTTTTATCAATTTACGCATCAGTGAAACATATTTCCACTGTTAACAGTCCAAGATTGTAAAAATTACGACACATAGAAAAAGAATATTACAGATTTATCACAAGATGTTCTTTTAATCGTAAAATGCAAGATTCTATTATGTAGTTTTATTATTGAGAAATATTTTTAGCCAAAATAACAGACACGAACATTTTAATTAGATAGAGTAAATCTGAAAATAACAAAATCACGTTTGCGTGCCACCAATATGTTAAATCTGACAGCTGTCATGTCAAAGTCTCATCGAATAGACTACAATTTTGTTATTTCAGTAAACTTGATTTCAGAATTTTGAATTCATATTTTTTAAACGTCGAGTACACTCTTTGTGATTTAGGCAATCGCAAAAGAATTGACTCTTTGAACTCATAACCCTAGTGTTACGTCACAGCTCCGGCTCGAAGGACTCAAAATGTGACGTCGCAGCGTGACAACCTCGATAGTTGCACGCCCGTACACGATTATTAACGCGGATTTAATTCCTCGGCTAGGGTTGTAAATCCCAGCTTTAACTTTAGGTCTCGTTAATACTCGCGACGCTTCGATTTCCAAATTTCTTCAGAAATCGACTGATTCGATTCTGATCTCCGAATGATTGAGATCAGACCACCGGTTTCTCACGATACTGAGAACCCGTTTGATGTTGCGCGTTTCGAGACGAACGAATTCTCGAATTTCGAATTGGATGCTTTTTCGGAGTGTGAAGCTGGAGTGTAGTTGTCCCGAACGATGGACTTGCAGAATCTGATAGAATCTCGTTACTCCGAACGGTTGAGTGTCTGAAAATCTGATCGGTATCTGCTTGGTGTCTGAATGACAATTCGTAACTGTCGTGACTGATTGTCCCGAACGATGGACTTGACTGGAAGACTGAGTTTCTTCATTGAGATCGTAACTGAACTAATCTGAATGAATGTTTGTCCCGAACGATGGACTTGATGAATGTGTGAAAGAATGAATGATATATCGTCACTCCGAACGGTTGAGTGATTCTGTGTTAACTGTGTTTCTGACTGTAACTGCGTAACTGATGCGAGTGCGATCATGTAGGTGTTTTTATACAACACCTACAGGTTTTGTATCAAGTGCGCTGATTGGAAAGTCGAAAATACCCAATCGGCGTATAATTCCAAAAATCGGAGGCGTCTTCGACGACGCTCCTTGGCCAGTCCTCTTGGTGCAAGGGTGAGGGCAATGGCCACGTGCGAGGGATCCTCGAAGATTTGTCGATGTCTTGGAAATTCCTCCAAGTTGACTCATGTCTGACGAAACTGTTACGAACGAGGTTCGAGTCGACCCTTCGGAAATTCCCGGTTTATGATATGGTCGGTTGTCTGTACGAACGAAGTAAAATTCCAAAACTATTGTCTGGACATGCGCGGATTAACTAAATGATTTTATCATGGTTTAGGGTGAAATTGCCCCTTGCAACAAAAATAAATAAACTGAGTTCGAAAAAAGCTAATCCCGAAAATAAATTTGTTGGCACGTCCATATCATAAACAAACCTTCGAGGATTTTCGCCGTTTTGTTCCGCATCGAACGGAACACATAGGATATCCTTTTAATACAGTGTATGCTAAAAGAATCTACAAAAATTCTGGCCAGATCAATTTACACAAATCTGTGGCGGCTGCGCGGCCAGCCACGAGTGTAGCGCAGCAGCGCAGACCATGACGAAAATCGACCGTTCATCGATCGTCAATTGTCTCCAGCATAGAATCCAAAAAGCGCATAAAAGGACGGATCCACGCTGAACGACGAAGTGTAAATCTAAACGTCGCGCAACTCACAAATAAAACATTTTTCTACGTACTATTTCTTTGCTGCATTTTTACCTTCACCACAAATCACACAAAAACGTTTACACACAATTTACACAAAACTATGTTTGTATGTTATATATTATACTGTATTCTATGTTATATGCTATATTGTGTAACGTAATATACATTATATTGTTCATTATAATGCATAATGTCATTGAATATAATATATTGATACATATATCTACTGCTATTGGGAGATGACTTGATGTCAATAGGTATCTTTCTGATTTACAGCTTTATAATTTTGATTGATTACGGGTAATTGTACAGATGTATAGTAAATTAGCGATTGAAAATATCAGAAATTAGGAAATAAAAGTAATAGAAAATTGGGTGAAAAGAATGAAAAAAAAAATGAATCAGTCCTCAGCCAGTCCATCAACAATTCCTCAGCCTAGCTATCAAGTGATCTCGTAGCAATACATACTTGCATATCTGTATGAATGATGTGATCTTGATGGATGAATTCATATGCAAGTAATACGTTATTCAATGTCTACTACAAACAGTGCAATAGATAACATTGTTGTTTCTCACACTGGAGGGAAATAAATTTTGTCGGAACTTAGTCCACAGTTATACTAAAATACCTACACTCCTACAGTGAATGGATTATGCAGTAACAATCAAGTAGAGTCGAATGTCGCAGTGTAAAGGTTAAGACATTGTTTCGAATTGTCTAACGCCAACAGACCCCATAATTTCGTTTACTCACCTAGGTCACGCAAAACGATATACTAGGCAACTAAATGAGCTCGTGGGATTTTCGTACCATTTTATTATCATTTCAGTCCTTTTAATCCGACGTATCTTCGGATAAGATCGACCATCAACTCTGACCTCACTTTCATATATAAAGAAGTTCTTGAAAATAAAAAGTGTTGTTCTTTTTAACTTTTGGGTTTCTTATGATATTGAAGTGAAACTATTTATTTTTTAAATTATTTCGGATATTTAACGCTTTTGACGTATCAATAATTGCAAAATAAAAAAATCGAGACCCGTCATCTTAATGAGTAAGGTTATGCTAGTGTTAAAGAACAAATTATTATGCATTCATGCATTTTCGTGACTTTTATTGACTTACTTTATTTTAATGTGAATCAATGTTGCATTTTACTTCTAAAAAATATTCAATATAGAATTTTTATAGAAAAGCATACAATTAATAAAAGTATTTATACAGAATAATGAAAATGTACAAACTGTACGAAGGAAGATTGAAAAATACAACTTGCTGAAGAATTTAGGAAGTAATAGGAACGATACACAGTAAAAATAGAATCAACCATTCCTTTCAATAATGTCATAAATTTCAAAATCACCACTCCAGATATCGTTTGTAATAAACATTACGCCCATTATAAAAAAACGAAGATGAAAAAAAAGGAAGAAATTTCTTATTAATATCTTTCCTGATTAAAAACATTAGAGAAAAATGGAAAATCACTAGTGTTCGATGTATAGTGATTCGTAAATGTATATTCACATTTTAGATAAGAAATCTACGCATGAAAATAAGGAAAAATGTTCTATGAATTTATGTCTTAACTTTTTAGTTACAAATTTTTTAAGAAAATATTAAAAGTATTCGCCTCGTGCTTCAACAAACTGTAGGGTTACTAAAATAAAAACTCGCTCAACTGTTGGTGGAATTGAGGCTTGGGCGTTTTCGCACTGTTCCATGTCCGAATGCCTCTGAAGAGCATCTTCAATATCCGGTTCAGTAGCGAACAACCGGGCGATCAATTCGTTTTTGTTGCCCGACACAGGCAGATTCCTAATTTTTAATTGTTCCTTCAATTCGGCCATGGCCAAGTCATTGAAATTTATCTTTCCTGCCATTGTACCACGGTTCAAACTAAATTATATGACCACTTAATAAAAGTTCATTAATCTTTGCGAATAAAACAAAATCAGTCTAAATTCTTCGTTCCACTAAGCACGTCGCAGTACAACTAAAAGTTCAAAAGTTCTAAAACGTACAAAATTCACAGTGTTAACCTGAATTACCTGTAATTACCTGTATAGAAAAATCTGATTACCTGTAATTGTTGAAAGGAAGTCATTAGTTTGTTTTATTAGGGCCATGTTACTTAGAAATAATGGAATTTACATGGACAACTAGGTACATCTTACAAGAGAATTGCTCGAGTAGTCTCTTCTCAACCTTAACTCATCTTTGTAAGATAATATCGTACAGGGCTGTGTTATTATGCATACAATTTTAAACATATTCGTTTGACAATTTAGAAAATATAAGTAAGCAATAAATCACAAAATAAACTCTGTAAACATAAAATATAACAAGAGTTTTAGATATAAATACAAGATCAAAATACAAAACAATAATTTTCTGATATAAAATGAGGGTTATACGATTATAGTTCTATTTTGTTGGTATTGACTTTATCAGATCCTAAGCAAGATGAAAATTTCAATAAACTGCAATATATTTTTCATTTTGAATAAGTTTTGATTAATCAAGACAATATCGAATGTTTGCGAAGTAAATTGTTGGTCAAACTAATTTACTCTTGGAAGTATAATTGACTGGTGCATGTTTAAGCAATTTCTACAAAATTTTCAATTTATTTTTTCAGCAAGTGGTTTCGGTCTACGAGTGGTACGTGGTAACCCAGGGCCTGACGGACGTACTTATGCATATGTGTTGTGGGTTGTGCCAGATGGACCTGCAGCCAAAGCCGGCATACAACGCGGCAACAAGGTAAGGGAATGCCCTACATATATATTTTCCTTGTGCAAAACTAACGAACTTGAATATGGACAATTTACATATTTCCTACATGTTTTCTCTGACGTTTCAATTACGAACTCGCTTTAAATAAACATTTCAAACTCATATTTTCTTAACCATTGTCACCAGAATATATCATGTATTCGCATTATAAATGAATAGTGGTGATGGCCAACAGATGAAATTATTAGTCAGGGTAAAATAATCCAAATTATTAAATAAAAATATACGTATGAATTTTTTCCTTCAACTATATATAATACTTTAAAAATAACTGCTTGAAATATTATTTTATTTAGATTCAATGAAAAAATTTGATAATACGAGTATATTTATCATTTCGTCTGTATGATGTAAATGGATTAATAGATTCTTACCGACATTTTTCACTTACGTATATTACAATATCTAACATAACAACTTGATCTCAAAAGATTTATATTCTTTATACTGTATAGTGTGAATTCAATTTAGAAATGATTTTTTAAATTTAGACTAAAGTAAAAAAAGGACACTCTCGCAATAGGTGTCCACTGCTGCCGGTGACGTTGTTGTAAGCGGTTAATGCGTGCGAGTATCGACAACTATTCTCTGCAGCTGTGATTTTAATTAAGTTATCGACAGCTGCGCAGATCGGAAACGTGATACAATCGCGAACGTGGACTGCGACGTTATATTTCACAAAATCGCACGAATTCATTGACATATGGTCGCTCGGTTTTACACAGTGGAAATGATTCTGCAAATAAGTAATTACAGGTTCACACGTAGTTGACCCTTTTGTATCGCGGTTTTAAAAGCGAGTCGATTATAAAAGAAGTACCAGCAAAGGAATCGCTGTAATTCAAAGTGTGAAGTTTCGTGTCGCCTGTTTGTTTCAACGTTTTTACTTCTCTTTAACTACGTCGAATATAAAAGTGAAGCTACAAAGGAAAACAAAATATTGCCATTGATATTATTATTGTATTTCTCTCTGTATTCCGATGCTAAAGTTACAAAGTTTTATTTAAATATTTTTATTGACACTTTTATGCAGGGATTTTTATGAAGTATCGTAATATTTTATTCATTACAGACAGGTTACTTCGTTCCTTTGTTAATCGACATTTTGTAAATTAGTTTTCTTTAATGCCTTCTATAAAACTGTGTCGCTGTATTTATGATTAATACTAAACTTATCGCAACCGGTCAGATGACCGGTTTTAACCAGTTAACTACGTTCAACAAGTATACACGACATCTTAAAGTCAAGATGATACTAATTCTTTCAACGATAAATTATTTCTTGTTTCAGATATACATGTCATTTTCCTACGTTTTGCTTTAGCTTTACGTTAGAATATATGCTAGGTGCATTTTGCCTGCATTAGATGGGTATACAATCAGTATTTGATTTTATTGCGACTATTATCAGAGAATTTTGAAATTAAATTCTACAGTTAACAGGTTAAAATTTGATTTAAAATTTTACGTTTTATTTCGTCCATTTAACTTGACCCCTTGCCCTACGATTTCTTTCTCAACTATGATCGATACACCTTTACTTTACTTACACCGATAGTTTATTATTAAAAATTTATTCAATAAAACCAAAAATCCTGGGCATATTCTATGTTTATGTTTGCTCTAAACTATAATAATTGATAACATGAGAGTGATGTTCAATTTGTATTCACAAAAATGGAGTAAAATTTATGTTTATAATAAGGTAAGCGGTTAATAATCTTTCTCATTTAACTTTGCTACGAAAAATCAAGTGTTGTGCAAAACACTCAAGATCCTCTAGCAATTAACCTGTCAATTGTGGAATTTAGTTTAAAAAACCTCTCATTTTGCGTGCAATAAAATCAGAAAATGAAGTGTATAGTCGTCAAACGTAAGATGGATACACCTAGGGTATATCTTAATGAAAAACAAAAGCAAAACGAAAGAGTATTATATGTTTATCTGAAAAAATTAATAATTTTTTCATCGTTAAAAGAATTTAATTATTATTAAAAGAATCATTTCAAACTTTAAGATGATATGTATACTCGTCAAACGCAGTTAAATGGTTAACTTTACTACGAAAAATCAAGTGTTATGCAAAACACTGAAGATCCTCTATGAATGAATATATCAAACGCTTTTTCTTTGTGTACAAAATAACGAAAGCGAGGTGTTTCTCGCAGGTGCTAGAATGGGCTGGTGTATCGCTGATAGATCGGAGCTTCGAGGAAGTGTCTCAGATAACCGATCGCAGCGACGATGTGGTCGAGCTGGTGGTCGAACAGGCTCCTGACACGTAAGTACAACAAAGTAGTCGACCGAACCTCGTCAAGCTGATTGTATTACCGATGCATTTGCCTGAACGCGAACGCAGCGGGGATCTGCTGGATGATCTAGGTACGGTACCAGCGACGGGGAAAGTACCAGGAAACTTGGGCATGCTGATGGGTGAGTATCGTGGAGAGTTACGGCCCATTGATTCACGTTTCATCCGGTGAAAAAAAAATCGACCGTTAGACGTCGAGTATTGGTAGAGTGTATACCCAGCTTTGAAATCGATAACTCGTAACGGAGACTCGTAGCGTCTCGAGAAAAACGTTTCAGACGTGTTCCGAATGGATCACGCTCGGAAGCGGCAGCTATCGATTTCGCATACGAATCAGGTTAAAGTACGTTTATTTTGCTTCCCTTAACGGCTCGTGAGTTTAGGGTGTTCACGGATTCATGGCACGGAGTGTTTCAATGATCCTTGCCGTTCAGAGCATATGCCAACCATCTGTGAACGGTAAGTATTGTTGGGGCACGGTACGCAATGCTTGCGTCGCAGATCACGTATGGTACTCTTTAAAATGGACACGAAAGTCGTGATGAACGGTGGTTCAAAGTTGAAACATTTTTTTTTGTGCGATGCATAGTGTGTTTCGGTAAACCAGCTGGATAAAAGTACCAATTGATATATAACTCATTAAAATAGAAGAAAAGAAAGTTTTTCTTAAAAAACTATGTATTATACATAATATTTAATATCTAATAATATATAATAATGAAATTTTAATAATAAATAGATAAGTAAGAAAAATTGTGGTTTTTTTATATATCTTTGATTAAGCAATGTTAGTTCATACTAAAATTTTTCAAGTTCACATCCTTATTATTTCGATATTTGTATTTAAACGGAAATGATAAAATTATTCAGGGTTGTTAACGTTTACAGTTAAAATTTGTAATATATTTTCTATAAATACGAATAGACAATGCAGTACAAAAATTATCTGGTTCCGGGAGGTTCTTGAATTTTTTCAGTTTTTTCTAGATATAATTTTTCTAGATATAATATAATCTGTCCTTTATATATTTCGATATTCTCAGCTTAAAAAATCTGAAAATATTCAAAAACCTCGTGGAACCAGATAATTTTTGTGCTGCATTGTCCATTCGGTTTTATAGAAAACATATTAACAAATTTTAACTGCAAATGTTTGCAATTTTGCAAAATTCTATCATTTTTCTTTAGATATAAATATCGAAATAATAAGGTGGAAACTTGAATAATTTTAGTATCAGCTAACATTGCTTAATCAAAGAAATATAAAAAAATAATTTTTCTTACTTATCTATTAATTATTACAATTTTTTCACTTAAATCTTTTTATTAAATTAGATAAATTAAACCGTTCAATAAAATTATTAACAATTTTGTTATTATTATATATTATAAATAGTTTCCTAAGAAAAAGTTGGTTTTCTTTTGTTTTGGTGAAGTATATATTAATTGGGACTTTTGTCCGGCTAGATTGCTGAAATGGACCACTGTGCGATGTATCTCTTTAGATCGAGAAATAACGATCTGGTTAATAGGTATAATAGGAAGTGTAATAATTGTTTATGATTTTGTATGTTTTATTAAACTCATAATATTTGAATGACTTTTTAAATACTGGGTGTTCATGCGATTATCAATTAGCGCAAGTATTAACATTAAGTATATGGACGAAATAAATAAGAAAGAAGTTTCATTGTTGTTTCATGTCCACTGTAATAGTGTACGTGAAGTTTTAAAATTTATAACAGCTTTGAAAAAAATGAAAACGACTTTTAATTTTTTTAATGATTACCGTATATTTGTTTATATTGTAGAAGGGCTAGTGTTAAAATGAATTTCAACATTACGTAAGAAAGAAATAAAAATGAAAGAAATAAGTCTAGTATTTCGTATTATTGTATATACAATTTTTGTTTATTAATACTAAAACTACCGAGTATTCAATACGATTGATATGTTGTCCGTATAAAAATTGTAACAATAGATTATTTTCTGTATATAGCGCATAGATATTTTCCGTGCACTTACCAAATGGTAAGTTCCAATCCAATAAATGCTGGCTAGTAATTGCACGAACATCCTGTATACATAGTAGTAATTTACCGTTACATTATACATTTGTATCTGATATGACTGTTATCGTAGAGTTTTCCATCGTGATGCTATTGCAAATAGTTACTTATCGTTACACATGCTTATCAAATACTTAGAAATGTATTATTAAGCCAAGTATTTTAAGAATTCTTTTGTTTTCATCTATTACATCGGTGCATATGAAGCATTGGATTTTTAATCGGATTCCATAACAATAGAATTATTGTGTTATATATTTGCGTTTCAAATATAATAGAATTACTGTATTTTACATGAATTTTATTAGTAAAGATATTAGTATCTTTGGTACTTAATTGAACAGAAATGTGTTCAGATCATTGTTGTCGAAATCTTTAAATTATAGGAGGTAAGTTGATTTATTTCTAGAAAATCGTATTACCTGTAGTGTCTCTGTTGAATGATTTCTTTATTAAACAATAGTTGCTACCAAACGATTAATAAAATGTTCAAAATTTTCCCTTGATTCTGACTTTACCCGAAATGTAAATGCGCATGAGAATTTTTACGAATGAAATTTTAAAACTTCGCCTCGATTCATCATATACGGTAGTTTTAATTTCAAACAACGTCAAAATAATTTTATCCTCGAAACAATTAGTATTCCGCAAAAAAATCAAATAAGAATTCAACACGCAAGCAAAGACCGCTCTAAACTACTCTTATTTGGCGTAATCGAATGTATTGATCATCATAATCGACAATTCATATGCACCAACCTATTACACGTTTTAACAATATACGAAATCAGAATAATTCAAATATAACGTACGAAATATTAATAAAAATAAAATGAAACTGCAGACGAGCTGATTTTCTATGTTAATTATTAACACATTCGCGACTGCATATAATTTTCCATAGTCTATAGCTGAATACCGCAAAGGTATGTTATTTAACCCTTACGATTTATTTCGACTCAAATATTTTTGTTTACGTAATTTAATTTTGTTGCAATTTTATGGACATAACTATTATAAAGAAAAATAAAGCATTATTAGTTCGATGAAATGTATGTTTGAAAATAAAAATATTATTTTGGTTATGATAGGGCAGATTTATAAAATAATTTATTTAGTTATTTCCACTCAGGGGGTTAAATATTTATGAATATAGAAAACATATGATGGAATTATGTTATAAATATTTAACTTCAATTTTTTAATTAATGTGGTATTTATTGACCAGCATTCTTTTAAAAAATTAACACTGGAACTACCAAATGTGTCAAAATGGCACATTCCTGATTTCCTACTTTACAATTACTAAAAAGGTACACATGTTTTTTTTTAGAAATCCCGCAAGAAATTAATTTAATAATACCCAAACTGTAATGTAATCCAGTTGCAATCTTAATACAGTACGCTTATAGCTTCTACAAAGACAAACTAAAAAATCAGTTAAACACCAAAACTACTGTACAAGTTAAAATGACAAGTTTTAGTTTTCGTATTTCGCAACTCTTAATATTTTGAAATCGTCAAATATTCGAAAAGGTTTGAAAAATAAATAGTTTCACTCGAGTACTATAACGAATATCTGAAAAAAACTGAGAAAATCTATTGTTACAATTTTTATAAGGATTGCGTGTTAATCATATACGTTCGGTAGTTCTAGTGTTAAGTGCTTGTAAAGTCTAATGTTAAAACTGGGACTACGTTACCGGTATTCAGCTAAATAATTAAAAATATTAGGTCGTGTAATATGAAATGTCAGATATTGCGGAAAAAATAAAGCCTTATATAATGTTGTAAAACACGTTTAATCAATCAAAATATGCTGTATTCGATTCGATACACTTCTACCGACGTGCTTGTAATGAATTCGTTCCTCTTTTCAAAAATTATGAATGTTTAAAATGAGTAAATTCTAAAGACATCGTTATAAAGTACTGTTTACAGTTTATCACGCTCATTTTGCAAAGAAACATCAGCGGAACAAAATTTCGCAAATCAGCGCTACACTGTTCTTTTATCCACAGTATCGTCCCAAAATGTTTTGTATATTTTCAGCGGTTTTTGCAGCATTATTTCCAAGTTTGAAATAAAAGAACATTACACAAATGTCGACAGTACCCGTGTTTCCAAAAAGCGATGCAAGAAATAGTTATTATAATTCGGAAAAATTTGTTTGTAAAAGGTTACTCCGACAATCGACAATGAAACAGTTTAACGAGTTACATGAAGAACGGAGGAATAACAACAAGATTACGAACATTTATGAATACGAAAAACTCACTTATTACATATTACACGGCCTAATAACATAGAACTACGTTATCATCTTCCGAATGCGTTAATCAGTTACTGTGGAATTTACTTTGAAAAATCTCTTACTGTGCGCGCAATAAAGTCAAGCAATGAAGTATATACCCGTGAAACGCAGTGTAAATGTAGCTATAATATATTCTACCGATAAACTATAGCAAAACGAAGAAGAATTACATGTGTACCTGAAAAAATAACTAATTCACCGTTGAAAATATTGGTATCATTTCGAGTTTGAAGATGACGTGCATACTCGTCAAATGCAATTAACTAGTTAAGTGAAAATTAAGAACCAGTTTACGAAAACATGTCTCTCGACTCGGTAAGAATTATTTTAACGAGTACTACTCGTGCTGCTCGTAAAAAATGTGAACACCCGTCAACGTAAAAAGTTCCGCGTCCGATGCAAACTGTTTTTCTCACGAATGTCTCTGAAATGTTTTGCAGAAGCGGAAACGGATAAAACACCCTCATCACCGACGCGCAGGAAACTGCCAAAGACGCCGGTATAACGAGTTCATAAATTGACACGCCTACACGTGACCGTTTCTCTCTCTTTTTTCTATCTCTCTCTCATTTCCACGCAATGTACACGCATATGCATACCCACACAGGAAATGAAAAAAAAGGAATCAAACCAAAAGAAAAATAATGAAAAACCTCGACTAGACCGAGTTTCGTTAGTGTTAGCGGGGAACGTGCAACCAACGCACCATCTTGTACTCTCCTAGAACCAGAAGGAATAATCTGTCTACCGCCTTTCTCGGTCTGTCGCTTTGTATATAAATGTCACACGATTCGATCCCTAATGCGAGTACCGAGCCAACTTCTGTAACTTCTTAACGCTATTTGTACCACGTTGCTAGTTAGGAGATCGATGTGTAGGATTCTACCAAGAACAGGACAAACGTAGCGGCCAGCGACGTCGATAGAGTTGTGCGAAACGATCGCCTTTTGATGTAAATACATACTTACATGACAACACGCGCCCTTTGGTACAAACGAAACGAACGCGGAAGCGCTGAACATTTCGACCACCGATTCGCACCGGAGAAAGAACGGAGGACGCAGGGAAATTGGAAGAAACTTTAGTCTTTCTTGCTGTCCCTCGGAACGGAATGGTAGCGACTATTAGACAGTGGATTTTGTGCGTTTGTGATGGATAGGGACTGATAGAATGTAAACTAGAGAAATTATATATATTTTTGGAGGTTTTGAGAATATTACATTATTCTCGGTTTGTCGAAATTCTTAAACCTTTTTTGTATATTATCGTCAGTCTCGCGAGGAAACTTTGAAAATTAATGGAAATAAATGACACTTAGTTTTTTTGAGTTTAAATTAAATATTACTTTTCTGGGATTATTCTGGTATATAGAAGAAAATATTATTGTTAATTAAAAATTGTAATAGTAATTCTTCTTTGTATTTAGTCAATTGTTAATGACAAATTCTAGAGAGCACAGTTAGGAAAGAAATCATGAGGCAAGGGGTTAAGAGAAGGAATTCGTTCCTATTTAACCTTTCTTTCTTTGTATCACTTTGGGAAATCTTTATTTTCGCATAAAGATCCGCTGTCTAGTGATAATATTTATTTTACTATTGACTCTCGGATTTGAAAACGAATTTGACATACACACGTGTTAACCTAAATAGTAGTTTGTATTTATATATTTTTATTAGTACTTTCATAATATTAACACGTTCGTGGATACCTCATTAGATCGAAGTCGTATTTTTAAATGGAAATGTGTTTCATTGGTCTAGATAACGTTTCGAAGTCTGTCTTTTTGTGTATACTAGGTGTTAATTTTAACTGGAGAACCTAAATTATTTCCGCTATTATTAAAAGTAAGAAAAAATTGACTAAATAGAATGTATGTGGTTTTAAGGCGTGCATCTGATGACGATAAAAAAATTCTATTTAAGCATTCTATGTAGTCAATCTTCTCTTACTTTCAATAATAACGGAAATAATTTAGATGCTCGAGTTAAAATTAACACCCTGTATAATTAGCAGCTTCATGTTACTTCGTTTTATGAAAAGCACAAGTTTGTCTTATCCCAAGTTTAAACGATGTTTCATTGTTGATAGCTACAGCCATCTTGCTCACGAACGTGTTAATCCTATTTGCTTTGTATATCATATGTATTAACCCTTTAACGGCCATCATCGTGACGTATATAGGCACGCTACATTAATAGAAGATGATATTCAAATTTATTAACTTATTTGAATTCAGGATTTCGTTCATTTTTTTATATAAATGAGATGGTTTACCAACGAGGAATATTATCAATTTTATCTTGATAATTAAATGGGAATAAATTTAACACTAAACGTACTACGACCGGTCACATGATCGTTTCAAAATTTGATTAAAAATTCTGCATTTTCATTGGCGCATTCAACTTTATATCAACTCTTATATTGTTCGATTCGAATCAGTTCTTCAATCTTTGTCTCCTCTTCTGTTTCTGTTTTCACAAAAAAATTCAACGTTTAATTTATTTACTTTTATTTAATCGGTTGTTTTACCTGTTATAGTAGGAATAGATATATACAAAGTACAGGTACGTTTAGTGTTAATATTTAACTGGAAGTTTCAGGGTAGTGTATATACTGGGAAAAGTCGTGTGTTAAGGGGTTAATGAGCAGTTATATCTTCGATTTCTTTCTTGCCCTGGTTATTTTTCTCGTTTATTATATCTTCCGTCCATTATCTCTGCAAATAAAAGTATTCGACTAACTTAAAAGTCTTGTCGTTGTTCTTCTTAACGTGTCGATTGTATTATAATACACGACTAAATGTCATAAATAAATATTCTGCGAGATGATATAACGTTGTTGAGTAAAATAAAGGAATAATTTAATGAAGTTTCATATTTATGTTTTCAATAATCTAATTAAATGACATTTGCTTTCAAGATTCGCGTGCTTAGAACTGTATTGTTTAATATGCCTGTACCTTCATAAAGAAAAGGCGAAAAATATAGGCACATGAAATATAAAAATTAGAATCTTTTGTTAAGAATGTTGCTAAATTTACTTGCTTTCTTAATAGTAACTATTCTACTATGTTTTTTGTACCAAATGAATATTTTTTATGCACCGAAGAAGTAAAAATTAATATTTCACTTTGCCAAAAAATCTGAAAAGTCTGAAACTATTAAAAATGTCGAAAGAAGATACCCCTATCATGCTTCATTCATTTAATCCCATTTTGCTCTCATGGGGAGATCATATTTCGCGTGCTGGCCGTAAATTAAAATTAATGAGTCCTTGATGAAAACTATTGTATAACTGATTATACGGTAATGAATAAGATGGATTAACTGGTCGCTTTTAATTAAAGCACATACGTATAATCAGACTAACATTATAATAAACTTTCTATGCAATGAAATAATTAGTGAAAAATGATAAAAGCTCTTCCTAATTAATGGCGGGCATGATCATTAATGTTGGTGCCTCCTCTTTAACACTCTTCCTCACTGCTCACTGTTATGCGTGAATTTGCATTCTGTAATTCACTGTATTTCTTTTACGTAAAGTTATAATGCCCTGTTTTTATTCCCCTATGTTTCTAAAACTTGTTATGTTATGTGGGTTTGCGTTATACGAATCTAATAATAGAGATACTTATTTGCTAAAGTGATTATCTTGTTAAAACGAAAAGTAAAGACAGCTGATAAAATGAAATCATAAAGCAGTGATGAATTTTACATTACAATTTTTACCAATCAAAAGAACGATTTTAAATATGAAAATAATCACTTTGGTCTGTATGTACATGGTTCAACTAATGAAAAATCAAAGATAAATTGCTAGATCGCTGTGGCTACATTACTTTGCTTTAATAACTGTAAGAAATATATTTAATCAATTTTAAATACTGCGCTTTATTTTTTTTTCTTGCATCATATTGAATGAAATATTTTTCTTTGTAGTGAAGTAGTTTCGTTTTTTGAGCTTCCTTCTGCAGAATGTTTATTCGCATGTATGTACTTTGACAAAATGTCACTTCTGCTTATTTATCTTTCCTTGAAAAATCTTTATTCTTAAAGATTATGCTTTTTCAGCATATTATATATTATACTGCATTCTACAGTGATTACCTGTATTTCACTAAAGGGAACTAAATGCCTATTACAATAATTATTTATTCTAATCTCGTATGCAATATTGATGGTGAACCATATTATTTAATATTTTCTGTTTCTAATACATAAATATATATATTCTACACTGATACTGTTAATGATGTTTAATTGAAGTTTTTATTTTCGAGTTTAAACATTTTGCAAGGAGTTGTTTCAGAGAAAAGCAGGATATGAAGTAAACTGTAAATTTTTGTATTCATATACTTACAACACAGTGGGATGAACTGTTTGATAAAGTTGAATAAGGTTTATTTTAGATCCTCGGGAAACTTATAGCACAGCAGAAAAATTTGTTTATTATTTCGGTTCTTAGGTCTTCACTCATAAATGTTTATATTTACATAAACATTCGCAGTTTAATTATGAAACTTTGACTTAGTTTCCAGCATCATATGAGTAAACTTTCGACTTTTGAACTATACTTCGTTAAGAATTTAGTTTGTCGTTATTTTACCAGTACCTGGTAAATTGCAACGACATCGCGAATTGCATGCGTAACATGCAGTCTCATACATGTTTGAACATCGGTGACTGTAATTTATCTATATGTTGTAAAAGTTCCACTTTAAGCATGATCTATTGAAAACACTAACCATTTTGTAGTATATATTTACCCACACCATGCAAACAAAATTTTATACATTTGTAATTGACGAGGGAACTGCACTTTTCTGTGCGAAACGTATTGAAACATTTCAATCGAATAAGAAAGAATATTCTTTTCATATATTTAAATTCTGTAACTCATATTACTTAATTAAAGTAAAATTCTGCAATAATGTCGAAAGGATCAATGCAGATAATATTATGTAATTAAGAATTATTCTCTGGTTCATGCAGCCCAAATGTAATTCCATACTGGTATTAAATGAAATTTGAACCCTTTCGAAATATAAAAATATCACATAAACAAATTTGTAACTTTAAAAGATTGTTGTCTGTAAACTTTTCTATTGGTCAGAAGTAAATGTCTTGTAATTTTTATAAAGTGAGATGCAAATCTGTTTACCAGCACCATAGCCATGGATATTTGTTTTAATTCTTACACAAAAAGTCACAATTAATTTCTCGAAATTACTTATCTGCCATTCGTAAAGGAAATGTTGAAGTTTTTTATAAAATGTCAAAAACATTGATACTAATAGCACATTTTAACAAACTAATACTGATACTTAACATGTTGGCATCAAATTAATCATCGATAACATTAAACAATTAAAAGTAAAAACGTATGTCGTAAACTTTTGTAAACATTACATTTTATGGTATATACGAATTGTATATAATCTCAGATTTATATCATAACTTATGTGCATGCAAATTATTCATTAAAGGTTTACAACATTAAAATATAAATTGGAATGTTTGAAATTATGAATTCTTTATTTCAAAAACATTTATTAGTGACATCAAAACAAAGAGCGACACTGTGGTCATTTAATTCTCCAATTATTTTATTAACGAATACCTTCTCTTTTCACAGTGATTGACTTTAAAGAAAACACAAATTAACACTGAAACTACCAGACGGGTCAAAATGACCCATTCCTGATTTCTTCTTGTTTCAATTATTAAAAAGATAACAAATGTTTCTCTTAGTGTTAAAAATTCACCAGATCTAAATTATTATTTGATATTTGTCATAGTTGTGCAACAAATAAGACCCAAACAATGAATCATAAAACGTCCAATTCAGAACTAACCATCCAATTTCTACCTTTATAACGTACGCTAATGAAACTTTTTATAACATTCCATCTGAAGCAACAAAGTTCAAACAGACAATCAATTTCTTACCAAAAACGCGTTCTCTTCGAACGCGAGTTGTCCTTTGTGCATTCATTTCGACCAGAATTACGTGAAACAATTTCCTCCGTTCTATCTTCCGGAAAAGTCGCAGAGACTAATGATTACAACGTTCGTGTCTAGTTTCGCGACAGAATTTCAAAGGAAAAAAGAAATGAAACGTAGTCGTAGATGGATGGAATTAATTCGCGACACTTTCTGCAATCTCCAGTCTTCTCGGGGGCAGAGGTTAATTCGTACGCTTTTGACCGACGCTTTTTTCGACGATGTTTCGTTCAACGCAAAACCGCGGCGAGACTAAGAATCAGCGCCACGGAGATAATTAATCTCTTAAATAGACGTTACCTGAGACCCATGGACAAGAAATGCTTTCTTGTGTCAATTTCAAACGCTATTAGAGATTGCCTACGCATAAATGTGAACAATACTTCGAACTGAATATTATCTGGCCGTACATGTAGATGTTTCTCCGCAAAAATTTGTTATTGTGGAAATTTTTAGCTACATCTAATTAATTTATAATGTTATATTTATCATAAGCTTATATTAATGCTGATATTAATACAGTTTCGTTTTGTACCTCTTTCGAAAGTTTTCAAGAATTTTTATTCCAACGTTTTAAATGGCTTGTAACTTACATATCAGTTTATCAGTTAGGAAGTCGAACGAAATACTTATATAACTAATGAATACAAAGTGTTAATTAATCGTGTTATACAGAACAAAATGATATACGTACCTATATATTGTAGCATAATTTGATAAACAGATAGTTAAGTATTATAGGAATTATTTAGATTTTGGTCATTTATTTTGTAATAAATTGAACAAATTATATTAATATTTAATATTTAATATTCTATATTTAGTGTTTTATAGTTTACACCATAAAACTACGTATATGGCCAGCTAGTTACTTGCTGTAGAACAGTTCTACTATTACTTTTCCTGCGATCTCTAATCGAGTGTGCTCTTTGTAAGCTATAATTGAGTATCTCTTTCTGGGCTGAATCCACGAGTAATCATACAGGGTTTCTGACAATAGCCGTATCTCTTGTACAAGCAACAGTTGTTATGCTCTGAAACTTACATCTAGAAAATATTGAAGAAAATGCTTCTGAAAGAAAGTGTTTTATTTTTCAAATGAATTATAATCTTTCATGCAAAGAGAGAACAAACTTATTCTACAAACTAAGTGGAGAATTATTTCTTATGAAGGAATAAATTGAAAATATGAGACGAGCATTTGTTTAAAATATAAAACTATCGTGTAACACATTTCCGGTTTCACCTATAAAAAAGATGCATTTTATATTTTCAATTTATTGTGTCATAAGAAATTATTCTCCATCTTGTTTAAATTATGAATTTTTCCTCTCTATGCACTATATTTTTTCGCTTCAGTTTTTTTCTTACTTTTAAGATTAGTATTTAAATCAGGCAATGTAATCTCGTTGTTTGGTTGTTAGACATAGAATTCACGGTCTCGTGTTTCGTTTCCGATGGAGCAGAAAGCATCTAATAATAATAATTCACCGGGAAATCTTGAGAACAATGCTGACCGATTATTGCGGACAATAAATGAGAAAACGAGGCCGAGGTGCTTCGGTGCCCATGAAAATATTTAATAAATCAACGAATTCTTGGGAATCCCCGCATTGTATGCAAATCTTCTTGGTCGTTGTGACGCAACATTCGAGACTATACAGACTTATCGATCAGCCTGGATGACATTAATGCTATTTACGACATTGCTTCAACTTCGAATGGAGAAAAGGGACACGCTTTTCCATACTTTGATTTCCTTTCATTGGAAGGCACTTATTTTGGACGCGGAATATTTAACACTGTCTATTTAGTTATTGCATTTTCGACTGCGTTAATTAACGCTGCTTTACTGAACTTTTACCATTTAACTTCTTGTATTATTGAATTTCACTGATGTCAGGGACTTTTATACAAATTAATTAATTAAATTTTATGTATTGATGAAATAAAAATTCTGGCGTTCTAACGTTCATTTCAGTGTTGTACGAAATTGCAAGAATTTATGTATGTAGATTTGAAAATAATTGAATGCAAGTATTTTGTTTATGAAAGAAATGATTGAAATGTACTTTTTATAAGTATATTATTTCTGATTGATGCATTATCGTAAAAGTTTCTAAAAATACGAATGTGGCAAATAGAACGTTATTTAACGCACACAAGTTTTTTTATGTATACCTCTATATAAAATATATCATATTTTTAACTTCATATATAATTTTTACATTTTTATATACGATCATACAATGGACATACATAAAATACTGTAATGAGCTTAATTCGATTAAAATTTAACTCAACAAACGTAAATTTTTATAGTCGATATACTATCTTCTTATTACCATTATTTTATTTTCACAGTATTTTTGCAATAATGTTTTTTTAATATTGAAGTGTAATATAATTTTTTACGCTTATGTTTATTGTTTAAAGTAAATGTAAGTTTACATTGAAAGTAGAATATATTTTTCTCTTGAGAAATGAATAACAATAAAATCATAAAACATGTTTTTAATACTACACTATTTCTTTAATGAAGCGTTTTTCATCGTTCTGGTGGATTCCGAAAAATTCGAAGCATTGATCTCTAAAATGCGATTAACTCTCGAACAAATGCCCACATGCATTTCGTCGATCGCCAACATCAATTAACGTAGGCCGCTGCATTCGAATACTTTCGGAATTGATATAGGTCGTCCGAAAGGAGCATCCCTCGGCTGACGTCAATTGAATCCGACCGGCATTGAATGGAATAAAAGTCTATATTTAGTTTCTGCTTATTTCGCGTTTGAGCTTACGCTATTTGCATTTAACAAAAATATGTGAATTAACGTGAATTTTCGTGTTACGGGCGCGTCACGATCATTTTCCAGTAAAAATGTCAAAAATTCTGCGATTTCACGTAAATATCATACAAGAACACATCTCTGTACACATTCACACTTTTCAGTCGATTAAATGTTTCACAGTAATAACTCAATAATTAAATAAAAATATTTCGAGTGTAATAAATTCAGAAAATTAGGTTTCATATTTAAAAACGTTAGGTTTATTCTATTATAGTAAATTACGTGTTTCCAAATTTATTAATTTAGTAATTGGTTGGTTCAGTGTGCACGTTCCGAAATAAATTCCAAAATTCATTTCATTTGCAAGTAATAATAGTGTCAAATTAATTTACGTTTTGATTGATGTGTACTGAAGACGTAAATCAAATTGTAATTCTAAATATTACAATGAATTTATAATAATACATAGTGTATAATTTACAACGAAATCATCAATATTAACAACACGAATTGTTACAATATATTATAATCTACAGTAATCACATGATAATCACATACAGTTAGTTACTCACATGATCCCAGCCGTCCTGCGGTTTAAAAGTGTAGAGGGGCAAGGGCATTCGGCAGCGCGCTCCATCTCAGCTCGCGTCTCGGCAAGTAACAAAGCCGTGTCAAAACTAATTTCAGCATTACTATCGGGTTAAACGCCGCGAGTTGGACGTCCTTCCTTACCTCTTTGTCCGTTTCAGACGCGGGCCGGCTGGAATCATGTGAGTAACCAACTGTACATCAGTATCCATGATATTTTCCAAAACATTGTATACGTTCAATTCGAAAGATATCGATACACGAACACTCAGAACAAACGGAAACATAAATTGTCATAAATTGAAACACTAATCGTCTCCAATAATCGACATTTCAAAGATAAATTTCCTAGATGCTTTCAGCGCTATCGCGTTTCATCGCGCTTCCACATTATTTCCCTATCAAACGTAGCTGTATTGTTTATAGAGCGCGATCAATTTCTGTTATTTAATGGAGCGCACGACAATCGATCTACAATAATGAAAAACACCGTGAACAATGTGCGTCCGGTTATGCGTGAGTTAAAGCTGAGAGGCGAGCATCGCGGCAAAGCAAGCATAGCCGAAGCGAACGCGTTGCTTCAAGCTTCTCGGTCGCGTGTGTCTCCAGAATCACGATAAAAAAGAGGAACACGAAAAACGAAAACTGAACGAACTCCTCGAGGGCACGCGGCCCACATCACAGAACACAGAGCGCAATAGTAACGAATATCACTATCACCTGAAACCTTCGCGAAAGCAGAGTCAGGCGAAACGTAATCCGATTACACGTTCGGGCCACCGATTACAACGTAATGTTCGATTCGATTGCGAGTTATAACCTGCAATTATTAACACTAAAACTACCGAATAATTGGAATAACTAATTTCTATGTTTTTACAAAAATTAGAACAATATATTTCTCAAGATTTGACGGATCCCTTATTGTTGTATCTGTACAAATACACAAATTTATTTTCAAATTCTTTTCAAAAGCATTGTCATAATTTAAATACTTGCAAACTAAGCATTGTAAAATAGATCAGTTTGACTTGGCTGGTAGTTCTAGTGTTAATGATTGTAGAATTTGCTGGTAGTTCTAGTGTTAATTAAAATTCGCTGTGATCACGTCACATATCAATTGTTGTTCAGCCAGGATCAATTGAAGAACATAATTTGTAACCGAAACAGCTGTTACATTTGAATCAGATTCAAATCGTAGTCGGATTACGTTCCGCTTAATTTCGCGCGAGAGAGAACGAATGTTAACACTTTGAACCTGGTGCTTAAATACCCTGTACCATACAGCCATCTATTTATCATCACAGAAACTGGAAGACGTTAGCTGTAGGCCAGTGGAAACATTATGTTTATAACGCAGCTCGTTTCTTTCTAATAAATTCAGGAAGATCATAGTGCACTCCACTGTTGTGTTCTTGGCGATTTAACACGTTCACGTTGGCATGTACCACCGGTGGTACACATTTAATTTATAAGGTTAAAATATATCAACGTCAATAAGTAAATTATTTACCAAATTATTTATTCACATTTACCCGCGATTAGCAACTGAAGTCAGAGGTTGGTTTTTAAAGTTTATTTAAAAATTCTGCGTTTTCTTCGGTTCATTTAACTTTATATGAATCCCTGTATTGCCCGATTAATTAGTTTTTCAATTTTTGTCTTTCCTTTTGTTCCTGTGTCCACTAAGAAAATTTTATCATCTGCCTTGTTTGTTTTTCTTTTGTAGCCAGTTATCTGACTGGTTAGAATAGGAATAAGTACATTGGAAAGTGCCGGTTACATTAATGTTAAACATAGAGAAACATGTCCCGATGTGAATGCGTTAAATGCCTTGGTACAGTGAACATTGGATAACTGCAACATCGGGGACCTATTCATAATTGTAACATCGTCATCCCCGCCACATCTCCACCACGTTCCTTTTAACACACTACACCGCTCGACAACCGATCGTGGTTGAAGGGTGTAACATGATTCGACTATTGTCGAACTCGATAATTTCAATGTTTCTTTCATTTCTATTCGTGGCTCTTTTCCATACCTAAAACTTCAATCACTTACTATTATAGGCAATTATGATCCTAATTCTATCGCGTTTGGTGTCATTTCAATCAGAGAAACATAACGAACATGATAGTGATAGTTTCATTCGTCAAAAGTCAGAAATAAAGAAGTTTGATTTTTGAGTTAAAGGTCTCAAGTTCATCGCTACCCTTTAATGTTGCCGAACGCTTCGACTATCAATCTTTCTTTTTCCTTCACTCGAGTTGTCCTTGTCTACGTTCGACATGCTAGAATCTTCGTTCCTTGGAGTTAATTCGACTCTACCTTTTCATAACTGCAACTTTCCAGTCCGGTTGAGTGTTGCAATTATCCAATATTCACTGTACTAATACCACCACTGGATTGAAAGTGTTAAGCTTTTCGTTTCCGAAGTGATCCCTCATTCTTTTCACTTTCGCGTGCGCACACAGTGCGTCCGATGGAACCGGAGAACGGAAAACGAGAGTGTCAGTTGGGACGAGCCGCGTTGTCGCCATTTTCCTTTCTCTCGCTTCGTGCTTGCAAACACGATTCTGTTTCTCGATCTTTCCGGGGCTCCTACGCCGTGACAAGCTTCCGACTCGCCCTCCCGCTTCCGGTCACTCGCTCTCTCACACTTCTTAGCTCGTAATCTGAAAAAAGGCCCGTAAGCGGATGCGGGGAACCGACAAGTTCATATCCGCGCGAGTCATCCCAACTAAATGTGTGTGTAACCGGATGTAAAGATAGAGGAAATAAAATCAAAGAAGAAACGAAGAACATAGATGAGATTCTTGCGCGGAAGCCTCGAGCTGCGGTTACGCGTCAATTCTACATGCCGTTTGATCTTCTTTTTTCGGTTATGGCTTTCTCATCGACTAACGTATGTATACCTGGTGGAAGAAATGTCGCGTGTGACGGTAATTGTTTGGAACGTGGATAGGAATTGATCTTACTTTGAAATATGTATTGTTATAAGAGGTAATACAATTATTGGATGTAGAGATTAATTCGATCAGGCTTTTTGATGAATTTGCTAATCGTTTGGAAGAAAAAATTGTAGGTTTTATAATTGATATTAAATTGCCTTGAATATCGTAATATTTGTTATTCGTCTTAAGTGTTTTGTTTAAACTTTTGGGCAACAATGGTTGATTCGAAAATATTTATATTTTTCAATCTAGGTATTTAAATTTAAAATAAAATTATAAGTAATTAAGTTAAAGAGTACTGAATGAGTTTTACAGCTAATTGTTTTACGGACGTTGTTCTCATCTCTGAGGATTTCAGCATTGTTTTTGAATAAAATGTACTTAAAATGTATTTAAAATCTATGTGAAAGGAGTACTGCAGTTATTAAAGCTTTATTAATTCGTAATTCTATTTTAGTCCATTTCAATGTTAAATGTTTTAATAGGTTTCTTTTTCTTAATTGTGTAACTAATATATTTTCCTTCGATTTAATCAGTCGATAAAGTGTAAATATTCTGAACCGATCTCATTAATGAATAAATACATTAGCATTGCGTAGTTAATTTCATTTACGAACGAAACTTATCGGGTTTTATTGCTAATTGAATATCGGAGTCATTTCTTCATTTCTTCCACCAACGAGGGACATCTTCCGATCGTGACACGCTAACTTTACTGTAACTTTGTGCAAATAGTAGTGCTCGTAAAAACATTCCATTTCTATTCATTTTAATAAATTTAAAAATATATAAATACTTTTAAACTGTGTTCATAGTGTTTCAAAGTTCAAGTATCAGTCATTGTATTCACACAATTATTCATAAAAATTATATATAATAACACCTGTAAATTTAACAAATTCATAATTCATCAACAGAAATTTTTATGTTCAATATTTCTTGTTTCATTTAACAATTAGAGACATTTATAATATCTTAATTATGAAGATAATGAATTATTAAAATCTTATTCTCTTATTCTCTCATAAGATCTTATATTCTCATTATTAATATAATTAAGATATTTGACAAATAAATCCTTCAAAGTGAACACAGAAAGCTAAAGAAAATCATACTCGAATATGTATGTCACAAAAATCTACATCAACGCACAGAGTTATCAAAATCAGCGTATCGCACGTGAATGATGATCCCCGGAAGTATACACAGATGTGAATGTGTACGAACACGAAATAATGTAAGAAGAAAGGTCATATGTACAGTTCGCCTCTCATTACTTGAGCCGCGAACACCAACCTAAAAGTGCACAGGGACCAGGGGAGTCATCCACTCGTGGCGCTGGCCTCGGTAGTTACGGCAACAGTGACGCCTCAGTTTCGACACGTCCTTGTAGTCGGCTGAGTTGCACAACAGAAAACACCAACGAAATCGAATGCGATGAAGTAAGACATAGCGTCAAGTGCTTGCGACCTGACACTCTTGCCTGAGTGGTCAGATTCAAAGCCGCACGCCTTGTCTGACAAGATAGGAGACTACCCACGAGCAAGAAAGTCAGAGCGATAGGAGGATTCTTCGACTCACAATTTCAGACCACCTCGGTCTTCAACACATTATTGTTAATGGCCGCACGGCAATAACAAAAGGTGGAAACGAGACTAAGTGTGGCGGAGTGAGATGTAAAGTTTCCTGTACACGTTACAACCTACGCTGATGCAGACATCACTATCAGTGATCCTCCTGCCGCTCTGAATTTCCCGTTTGTAGATAGTCTGCTATCTCGTCATTGTATTCGATTACTTCATTGTATTCGATTTCGTTGACGTTTTCTGTTGCGCGACTCGGCTAACCACAAGGATATGTCCAAACTGAGGCGTCACTGTTGCCATAACTACCGAGCCTAGCGCTGCGAGTGGATGTCTTTTCTTGCCCCTATGGACTTTTAGCTTGGTGATCGGCACTATAGACGTGATAGGTGAACTGTATGTCCATAAATACATGTCCAATACGTGCGTATACGTACGCAGATGCGTGATCGTCTAAACATGGATGAACCGATAGACGTGCGCCTTCTTGTCACTCTATATGGTCTCCTTATCTGCTACCTCTCATAATGTCTCTCGCTCTTTCTCTCTCTCTCTCTCTTTACCTGTGAAATTTGCCCCTCTCCCTCTTACATTTTTGCATTTTCTACTATTCTATACAGCCTCCGCAAAGCTGCACAAGATACTTCTCTCTCTCTCTCTCATCTTTAAACTTTACTCCGCCCTGTGTTACTTTCGACGACATCCTCACAGCATCGACGTTGATTCACGTGTTTTCCGTAATTTTGAGACTGCGTGTGCTACCAGTTCCACGGATTAATATCAGATGAAGATTACACGGATTCCATAGAAAAATTGTGTTATGAAATATTCGGAAGCGTATATTTCATGGGAACATTGTGAAATGTTACCTTTGTAAAGTCGTAATACGATCTGTAGAAAAGGGGATGTATAGAACTAGGAACATTTTCAAAATTATAAGGAAATTCTATGTTTCTCATGTGGCATTTGTCTGTGGATTGGAGTACACCTATCATTGTTATGCCGATCCTCCGTCGCTTTCTATGCCCGTCCTAAAGAAATTGTTTGGCTACGAAAATGAAAGAAAAAGAGAAATAGACCCGCTGACGAAAGAGAAAAGAAAACAAAATGTAAGTTGTCCATGTTGAACGAAACTTAGCGTATTGGCCCTTCATGCTATACTATCTCCCAACTGGCACGTCTCTAGTTGTATATTTAGCCTTCATTTTGTTTTGCGGCTCGTTCATCCCCTACGTTGGTACCCCTTTGCGTTCTCCGACCGGCCATCATTCTCTTTTCATTTCATTTAACACTTTGACTGCCATACCACTCGAATACGAATGACAACGTCTTTGTTATTAATGTGAACATGAATTATCTCGGCGACGCATCGAACAAATTAAAATTTTTAAAAATTTCTTCATCTATGAGAAAGGATACTAGGATCCCTGTGAAAAGTTTTGACTTCTCAGTGTCTGTTCGATATAAAAGATTGTTTTAATTCTATATGATTTCGATGAGTGCTGAATTTGGCAATCAACGTGTTTACAGTCGTTTAAGTATGGCTACTTCTTGTCGTATAGTAGTGACCATAGTTCGTTTCAAACGTTTCCGAGACCAAGCCTTCGTTTACGTTTCTTCCGCTGCCTTCGTTTCACGAATTTAGACCGTAATGAATGACAAAGGCATGCCGATGTACTAAACGTAGTTATTTTATATGAACTATTGACCAAGAGATAAAGTTTTTAGAAATTCGATTTAACAAATAATAAATGAGTTGCTCTTAATTGTCGATAACAGGTTTCTTACAGTTCTTCATATTATATCCTAATCACAGGGTAATTTCCTCTGAGTTTAACATCTTTGAAGTTTCTCTTGTCTGTAAGTTGTATCTGTTCTGAATTAATTGAATGCGTAGCATATTTTAGAACATAATACTTTATCCAAGTAACATAGCTACTGTTCTGTTTATATTCTGTAGAACGATAAATACAAGTACCATATTTAAATGGAACAATATTTAAAATCATTGTTTAATATTTATATTTAGAAATGATAACAATACAACATCTCTAATGAGTTCATAAATGATTAAATTCTAGAAAAATAATCACTTCAAATTTTAATTAATTAAATGTTACATTACTGTGTTTACATTTCTCAAAGTTTTCTTCGCGCAAATAAAGAAGTCAAGATGTATAAAGTATAATTAATAAGTCTCATTAATTAAACATTTTTAGGTACACATATGAAAAATCTGCTAAAATTAATTTTTGTAAAGTAATTTCTGTATTAGGGAAGGGAAACATATGAATGAAAAATTAATAATTAATAATCGTATACATAAACCTGAGAAATTTAATATTTCATTAGCTATGATTAAATTTGAAACACAGGATAAATTTCTTCTGTCTCTCTTTCTCTTTCGCTCTCTATACTTTTTTTTCTCAATCTTACTCCCCTCTTTCGTTCTCTCTCTGTTTCTCTTTTTCTCTCTTTGTCTCTCACACTCTACTTTCACCTGTTTGTCTATCTATCTATCTGTTTGTACGTCTGTTTACCTACATACCGAATTTCTTTTATTTCCAAGTGCAGATACATGAACAGCAAACTTGCTCTTAAACTGATACGCGCGCCAAACGTCAGAGCCCTTCACATCGAACGGTTTAAATGGATCTCGTAAAAATTTCACGAATTCTGGACGCTCGCCAGCAAAAAGAAATAAAGCAAAAGCACGAAATCGCGGACGTTTGGTTTACGCTTTCCCTGAGAATTTTATTCGTTGAGAATATATGAACGAAACCGTGTAAAAAAAGCAAACTCTGTTTGAAACATTTTCTTGCGCAGTAAATTACTGTAATTAGCGATACGATTGTAATTAGTTAAATGAGCCAGTTTGGTAGAACGTCAATTGGCCTTCTATTTTCGTGAATTTAATATTAAAGTGCTTCGATAGATGTTTCGCTATCAAAATTACTTGTAAGTCAAGCAAAATAAAATTATTTGCTGAATTATGATTGGAGATCATAAATCGTTTCGGTGACAATTTTTGAAGAAGCTGAGAATTCATTAACTTAATTTAACATATATATATACATATATCTAATATTTTTATATGTATACTTAATATTTTTGTGAATATTGTAATTATTATTTGCTATATACTGAATATGTGTGTTACCGACTATTTCATATGACTGCATGGAATTCAAATTTTATAATTCAAATTTAAATTTTAAAGAAATATAATTTCATTACATTGATTCGTTGTGAGCTTATGGTAATTAAAAAATGTTGCTTGTACGCAATTTAACTTTTATCATACTATAAATATTAATGTTTGTTGTATTATTCCATTTTAAAGACTCTTACTACATTTATCTCTAAATTTCATTTTTTAAAATGTATGCATGTATCATTCATAACAAAATTTTAATGAAACTGATGGATGCCTACATTGAATTATTTTCATGGCATAGAAGTATACAAAATTTATATTCAGAAAATTGTTTAGTAATCATTTAAATTGTTAGGCGTAATCAATAATAATTGTAGGGTTTGTACCATGAGGATTTAAATAATTATGTATTAATACATATTCAATGAATGTAAATTGTTATGTAAAGATCATTAATCTATTCAATTTATTAATTCGTTAAAAAAATTTAATGATTTATTCATAGAAGAAACATATTGCTTTATCATGTGATATTACAAGCCAGTAATTTTAACTGCTCAATGATTTCAATATTAACACATATTGCTACTAACAAGTCTGCAGATGACGCAGCGTTGAATAATTTAATTAAATGACAAATGCTCGTTTCCTTGCGATTTACGTAGAAACTGGACATCATGGACAGTAATAAATTAACAAAAGGTAGCAGCGAACGAGCCGTGATTGATTCTATCAAACTAAATAAATGGTCACCTCAAAACCACTCTACAGAATTAATTGCATCATTGATTAGAGTTCATTAATAGCACAAATGAAATTATGTTACAAATAAATTATTCAAACGGTGGATTGAACTGGACCTAGTATCACTGAATTTAAATCAGGGAACTAAATGTCTAAACATCAATATGTACAACGTTCAGAGACGGGATTAAAAAGGAACGAAACATCTCGGTTTTGAGATTTAACGCATGAAAATGTCACAATAATTGATTGCATCGTTGATCAAACTCAGTTAGCGACACAATTGGAATTACTTCGCAGATAAATTATTTAAACGGTCAATTGAATTGAATGCAACGCCATTGGATTTAAATCAGGCAACAAAACAACTAAACACCATGAAAATGTATGATCATAAATGTAAATTAACAGGCGTATAAGCAACACGTTTAATCTGATGCTTAAACAACTAAAATGTCGGCAGTACACATAATATTTCATATTTTCCGAACAAAAAGTAGACAGAAATATAAAGGTTTCAGATACATAGATCCATTAAGAATATTAAACTCGCAAGGGACATCAACCAACACACAAATTTTAATCAAACTTGATACTCGTGCAGAACATCGAGAAATATTCGACTTGTATTTATTTCATAATTGTCTATAATTAATTACATTTTTTAATTACAGTTAATTGCAGTCACTTCGGATCTTTATGTAAATTAGAATTTTTAATCTAATGATATAATAACATAATAGAGAATATAATTGTTAATTTTTTGTAGCAAATATTATAAAAAGTACTACAATTAGGACATTTTACATTTTTTCATATTTATACAGTGTTGCATTTTTAATTTTCCTATAAATGCATAAAGATCTGGAATTGAGCAGCCCGTGAAAGAATCTATATCGAAAATTGATCAATGCTCTACATTTGTATCAAATTCGATTAACCCTCCGGCAATCTGGATTTTCACTAATGTGCCTGGCAATACAGAGTTATTACGTTCAAGCTTAATTTTTCATTATTGTAAGTTTTATTAAAATCAGAAAAAATTGTAAGATACTTAGTGTAGTTTCTAATTTAATATTTAAATGAAACTTTAGCTAAACCTTCATCGTTTTGCAATAAAACTTAGAAATCGTAATGAAGTCATGAACAAATGAGATTTTCGATAGACCTTTAACACTATGTTTACAGAACGTGTCAATTTAAGGCATATTGAATTTTATAAACTATTATGTGGTAAATATTTACGTCGATTTTGCTTGACGCTTTAAACCTCTATTTAACCCATTCTCTGCCAAGCACCAGATACCTCGCAGTTTGCGCTATAAGTTTGAATTAACTGCTACTTTTCACGTATAACAATTTCAGGGTACAAATTAATGAACAATAATAAATAATAATTAATTATTTACAATAAATAAAGGAATAATTTTGTTTTCTCTGAAGTCAATTTTTGGTACCCTGGGTTATAAATTCTTAATTTTTCTAGTAGTGAATAGGTTAAAATAGATAAATATTTCTTATTGGAAACAGAAAGGAAGACAAAAATTGAGAAACTTATTAATCGAATATAGTAATTGATTTAATATTAAATGGGCGAAGTAAAACAGAGAATTTGAAATCAAATTTTAAACCGGCCATTTGACCGTTCACGTTATATTTAGTGTCAAACCTCTATCTAAATGTCTATTTTTAAACCTTCAATTTCCAAAATCAAAATGAACGAACATCAATTTTTCTGAAAACAATAGAAGAAACAGTTCCATGAATGTCCGTAAATCTAGTGTTAATGGTCCATATTGCCGGTGGAGTGTTACAATCTACGCGTTTGGGTTCGTTGCTGTCCATTGTTGGCGAGGACAGGGGAAGCGTACATGAACAAAAAGATCGTATCTTGTCATCGTTGCACATAGAATACCAACGCCATGTTTTTCCCGCGACTCTGCTTCGGCTTTAAAGGTGTTCGCCAAATCAGGCGTGTACGATCGCGCAAACGTGGACTCAAGTGTAATTCGCCTCTCACATTCATAGACCTGATCACTAAGCTAAAAATGCACAGCCGCTGTACCGAAACTGAGGCGTCACTGTTGCCATAACTACTGTCAGTTGTTTAACACGTCAAATTCCATGTCAGTCACCGATGTCCGATGCTTCCGAATTTGTTGAATAAGCTTACAATATGCAAGATGACTGCTGTCGACTAAAAATATTTAATAACATAAATAACTTAACAACAGTGTAATGTAAGAATTCTAATGCCAAATAATTAATAATTGTTAATTGTTTCGACCAATCGCAAAAAAACTAAAGCCGAGAACACACTAGATTTTGTCGACTTAGACTTACATTCCTTCCAAGGCTCTTCTTTCAAATAATGGGATATACTATATGTCTCTCACGTTAGCTCCGTCTACCGCCAAACTAAAAGTGCACAGAGACCAAGGGACTGCTCCACTCATGATGTTCGGGACGCCTTGTTTTTTGACGGAACTATAGAGAATTTTGTTTACTATCATTACGTCTCACTTCATCGCATTCAGTTTCGCTTCCGTCCTTTGTTATTGTCGTGCGCCAATAATAAGCAGGCATCGAATGCCGTAACGCCCCGAGCATTCTGAGTGGAAGAATTCTCTTGCTCTTGTGCACTTTTAGTTTGGTGGTCGATGAAGCTAATGTGAGAGGCGTATAGCACCTGACTGAGCACCGCGAGTGAACGTCTCCCCTTACCCCTGTGCACTTTTAGCTTTTAGATTGGGGTTATGAGCGTGAGAGGCGAATTGCACGATCTCTAACCACTAGGGATGTTCCGTTACCATAAAGGTATCGGTACTTTTAATCGTTACTTGCTTCGAAAGGAAGCTAAGTAGATAGTTGCTTATAACGAATCAAAAGGTTTGGGACCTATAACTGAATAGTATCTGCAGGCTAACAAGAAGATAATAATATATGAAGAAGAAAACTCTAATAACACAAGGCGCATAAAGAGTATGGGAAATACAAACTATATTTAATAGAGTAATTGCGGGGGAGATGGCCAATTCAGTTATCTCGTATAAATAATTGATACAAATAATATTTAATAAATAATATAATAGTAATATTTGTAATTTTAATTCTTGTTAATTGTTTTGTAAGAAAGTAATTGAAGTTTGTTTAAAAATCAAATCTAGTGCTCCAAGTCTTTCAGTTATCATTTAATTGCGTTTCAAAGAAAATATGATTATCCCCCAGAAATTACCCCATACATATTTATATCGATACTTTGTTTATTAAATACATTTCGTCGATATCGAATAGGTGTCGCGATACAAAGTATCGATGCCAAAAGTACTTAGTATCGAATCGAAAGTACCGATACCTTACTTGTACTTATTTGGATCGGAATAGCCGTACTAACCACTGATCGCCGCCAAATTGGAACTTGCAGTCGAAAACGTACCGGAAGCGCAGGATATCGATTCGCGAGAATATCAGTTGTGAAACAAAGCGTCACGCATCAAATTTTCCGATCGTGTAAAAATTTCGTTATCACGGAGGTAGTTGACAATTCTTTTGCCTCGTTCGTCGCGTTTCCTGAATGCCCTGTGCGCCAAGGAACATCCTTACTAACTTTAAGGCCGAAAAAGCGCCGCGACTTAATTTGTTAAACATAATTTATTTCCGTAACGCATGTTCTATTTTATAATCAGATGCAAATGATTTATATGTTTGAGATTTATTTAATGCTTGAATATAATGAATATAGTGAAATGATTGCATAAAATAGGACATGACGGATATTTGGTAAACTGTTTTTGACAAGATAACATCCGAGTTTTAAGAGTTAAATAATTGTTCGCTACTTCAACATTTAATAAACATTACAAAACATTCGCAATTCGTAATGAAACGAAAATTTTGTTAATTACAAGAAGGAAATGTAACATTTGGCGCAATCTTTCCCTACGTGAACATATTTATTTAGGATTCAGAAGATATGATGTTACTTGAGCAGTTCTATATTATCTTTTTATTGTACATACAATATTTTTTATAATCAATATTATTGGTACAGTTCGTTCATACAAGTCATTCCATTTTTATCTATATGAATTAGAGTAGATACTACGCACAATGAAAATGCCTTCTAAAAAACATTATATTTTTACAAATTATCTATAACTTTTAATTATCTAAAATTTTTTAACATGAAAATTAAAAAATACATATAGTATTGATAAAAGTAGTATGTTTAAATTGCTACCCTTTCTGTAACAATGTTTTATAGCCATATATTAAATATTCTTGATTATCATTTTTTATTAGTATTTTTAGGCTGACTGTTTTGCTACCACGGCTTGTGTAACGGCATGCTTCATTGACTTCGTCTATAATTATGTTTTTGTAAATTACTTTGAAAACAAAAGTATAAATATAATACAGAACACAAACAAAACAGTTCTTTTTTTAATGTTTATATCGCTGTAAATAACGTTGTAAAGGAATAACGTTGTAAACTAATTAGTCACTTGAAAGAAGATTTTAATTATACTTTATATCATGATATTAATTCTAGTTTCCTTCGTTTTGTATTCTAAATATCGACATGATTCTTATATGGTAATAATAATGCGTATGAAACATTATCATTTTGTTTTGTATTTTACATATAGGTAATTTTTATAAAAGGTTTTTGAATATAAATTAAAATAACAATTATTTTATTCGTATTCACATTATTTTGTACATTTACCTTTGCAAAATACATCTATTACAGTTATTCAAACTCTGAAAACATTTCTGATTCTTCTCACATAGTTAAGATGACGGAAAAGGAGATGACTGAAACTGTTTGAATTCAAAAGAAGTTGCTCAGTTTGGTTACCTGATGATATTTACCTAATTTAATTTCTTTAACTATTTGGTCTTTTCCAAATTGAAAGTAAATATTGAAGAACAACAGTGCTACGCAACTTTGAGTAACTGGTAAATTTGAATAGTATTAGTAATATTATTACAAATAAATAATTAAGAATATTCCTATGACATCAGAGATGTAGAATATTCCTATATTATCATCGGAGGCGTATTTATTACTAATATTAAATTAATTTTATGAAATGTGCCACGAAACTTTTCTTTCAACAATATACTTAAAAAATTCTGATTATTTACAAAATGTACAGAATTTTACAAAGATTTCCAATAACAATATAGGTCAATTTTGTTCAGTGCTACTTTTTGGTTCTTCAGGTCAATGCACAACATGAATATAATTACCTATTCTTCCATTGTCTTATACAATATATCTTCAAAACAATACCCAATACAGTTAATACAGTACTTAATTAATAGTAAATACAGATATAAAAAAATAGTTTAATCAAGAACACAAAATATTTCTACTATATTTAAAAATACTTTCATAGAATTTTATAATCTACAAAAAAGATTAAAAATCTGTTACAATAACTTTTGCTTTCCAACATCTCTAGAATATTAAGAAAGCTCTCATTAAACAATAATCCAATTGAATGATACTTCCACCCTGAAGTACCAGAAAGATACAGAGAACGGTTGCCTAACGTTCATCATCACCACGCGTATAACCAGAATATCTAAAAAGGACAAAATTTTAAACAAGCAAAACGTGTACAGCCACTGATACCAAGCGTAAAGAAGATTCACCTAATCCATCAAACGCGGGATGTTCATCACTGGTGCTCGCTATCACGCTTCCGTAGCCCGTAGCTTTCGACCGGAAATGCACCTTCCGCTTAGAATCATTCCTCACAAAAGAAAGGTCCTCAACACACATAGTTTGCTCGCTCTTGTTCATCTCAACTTATCAACGAGTAACCCTTCACAAATTGCTTTTGCATGAGAAAATGAGTCTGCCTTTTTACTTTTCACGTAGGAGTTGCGAGTGGAATCCAGACGTTTCACCTTTCGTAAACTTCATTTATAGAAACGATCCCTTTGTATCATATTAATTGAATTCCGATCAAATAGAATTTCTAATGTTTACCGTTTTAATTTCAAAGATAACGAATGGGTTACGTCTGTATTCGATCATGAACTCTCTGTAATCTCGTCGGTATCGATGGCAGCATTTTGTGTTTGAAATGGCAATCCTGATGTTCCCTTTCCTTTATTGTAGGAGCAAATCGCGAAAGAGAAGCAGGTGTCCGGCCGGGTGCAAATTCAAGTTGTGTACGAGGCGGACCGCAAGGAGCTGATCGTTACCGTTTTTATGGCGGACGATTTATGTCTGAGGGAAGACACGGGTTATGGGACATTACCAGAAGCGTATGCTAAACTGGTCCTTGTGCCGGTGTGGTAAGATACCCGTTTAAAATTCATAGCGATTCTTCCTTGATGACACAATAAACTCTGTGTTTAATAAAAAAAAAAGGTAGAATTCGCGTCTCTATTTGGTAAAGTATCCTCCGTCTAACAAGAATACTTTGCTTGCAGCTTTACGGCTCACAGTCAATTTTCAAGACATTCCACAAGGTGCTTCATTTAAATGAGAATTTAAATGTGTCTTTGTTATTTATAATTTTACCGGAAACTTTCTGATTTTTGGAAAGGATGTTTTTTTTTTAAGATTGTTGTTTTATAAGGTTTCGAGGTCATGTTGCATTTTATACGGAATTGTGACATTTGATTTTTATTTGGCTTCAAATATTATGTTAATGGTTGGAAAATTGTTTTATATGTGTATATAACCAAAGTTCAATATTTTTCTATTATTATAATGTATTTTCTTGAGGATTCATTAATACGATGAGTTTGTATAGACTTTTTAAGTTGTTGATTCCTAAATGATCTGATTTCATTTTTTAATGAATTTATTTTGTATTGCATCCTCGTATTATTTGAATTTTTATTGCAAAATGATTACTTGACATCACGATGGTAAATATAACGAAATTAATTGTTTAGTTCAACATTCAAATTAAGCAAACAGAGACAGGAAATAAAAAAGATTAAGAAAATATTTTTATTATTAATATAAATGTCTAATGCAATAATTGATTTTTATTATAACAATTTTTCTCATAGAATTATAAATAATAGATTCCTAAATGTATTCTGTATAATTGAATGTTTTAATATCAAATAGATATCTATTCATTAGTTAATCAGATTTCTAAATATATTGTATGTAACTGAGTATTATAATAGAAAATAAACGTCTAATTAACAGATAATAGGAATAATGGAAATAGTCAAAGGTTCATGAAATTAAGTGTTTCGAAGTTCTTCGCTGTATAATGTATCGTTCGTCTACAATATTGCAGTGGTGAACAAACTACCTTGAAAACAGTAGTCGCCGAGCCGAGTCAAAAGCCAATTTGGAATGCGACATTACTCTTTTCCGGAGTTGATGGTGAAAGCTTAATGCAGCGCGCAATCGAAGTGACTCTCTGGGATTTCTGTCCTGATGGTGATAACGTTTTCCTCGGCGAATGCAACGTTGATTTGCAGCGAGCTCTCGAGAATGACAGGGCAATGTGGTATGTATTCTAATTAACATATAAATATAAATGCTTCTAAATTGAATTACTTATGTATGTTAGAAATACAGAAGTGTTCAAAAGTTATCTGCCAGAACGTTTTTGGAACTTTTCTTATACAATAAAAGTTTTAAGAACTTTTTGTTGTTATGACATACAAAAGACATATTGTATGAGAGGATACTGTAAAAACTTTAACACCATCTATTTTTTATACATATTTTTAAAAAAATAAATAATTCAGCATATTCAAAGGTTTTTGGTCAGAGTGTTTAAAAAAGAAAATACTTAATGCTTGTTTTATATTGTCATAATAATTTAATGTATGGTATTTAACAAATTACACTTAGTGTTTTGTGGCCATACCCTTTGCATTCATGACAACGGTACATCGGTGTGGCATGGACTCAATTCCAAAAACGATGTGGCTGGAAACTTTTGAACACCACTATATTCCACAGTGGGCGCCCAATTTCAGAACGTTCGTTGTTTCTTTCATGAATCGATCATATTTTTGTTTTGTTTTATATCGCTTTTGTATCTCTCTAAATTGGTTAAAATGTAATTTATCTGTTTCCAAAACATTTATTTCACTTGATGGAATTTATTAAATCCACTTATTACAAATAAATAAAATTTATCTAAGAAAATACTTCGGTTCATCAGTGTTTATGTTTAAACTGTTTATTGAACCGTTATGTTTAAATTATTTATTAAACTATTTATTTTAAAACTATAACATATATAAACCGTTTATCACTGTTATATACATAATGATATTTCTACAATAGTCTAGTTAAATAATACAAATACTTGAACAAAGTGCAATCAGAGTACTACAGAAACCTGTTTATAATTCCTTATTTAATATTTATTTTATGATTAATATAACTTGCAAAAGAAAACATTAATATGACATCCGCCGATTTTGATTAAAATAAGATACAAACTAGATCTCAAAAATATATCTGACATTTATTTTTCGCATGAATCATTGATCAAGTTGAAGGAATGAAAATATCCCTCCAAAGTGGATATAAGAAACACGTGAATATGTTAATACAGTTCTCTAATTACATTTTAATGTTAAAACAACGTTGTAACGTAAAAGCCAGGGAATACGAAAGTATCAATTATTTAGGCACTGCATGGAAATTTATACCAAGCTATCATGATACGATTGCATTCAATGGTCCTTGTATAAATAAATAATAAAGTAGGAACCTAGCAGACAGGGACGGAAAACAAGGGAAGATAAAAACTTGGCGCAAAAAAGAACAAGAAAAATATAAAGAACTGTTGTATTCCTAAAACCGGTATTTTCCAATATAAATTGTTCTTCTGTTTCCTTAATTTCCATCGATGTTGTCTTTTCAGGTCGCCTAGACTGGAGATCGTCTTCGATCGAACCTCTGGTTTCCTTGAAAAGGCTGCGTCACTTCAAAACTAAGATTTTCCAAGACAAGAGTCTCCATAAACCTTTCACGTCTCCTCTAGAATAATTTGAGATGGTTTTCTGATTCCTAGCATGATACATAAAGACAATAAACTCAGTTTTCTGTTTGTCATTTTCCTCGAAATTGACTTGCCAGTGAGACAATAACTCGTAAACTAATTTCAATTAAGTTAATACTTAGTATTTGAACTGGTAAGGGGCCATAGAAGAGAATTGTGCGCGGAACCCATCGTCATCTTCTTGTTCTCTTCATTTCATGATATTTCAACCTTACTTCATAGATGAAAAGAATTATTGAATGAATTTGACATTTCCGAATAACATTAAACAAATTTTTATAATTACGGAGACTAATGTAACTTTTTTTCATTTAACATGTTAGATATAAATGTATAAATATTTGAAGATTAGTTGTAATATTCATCTATTTATAATTAATGTAATCATTATAATGATTACAATAATAATAGTATTGCATAAATAACTATTATCAGTTAACTGCAAGCTTTTATTAAAATGCTAGTTTTAATGAAATAGAGTAATACAATTTTTATTTCACGTTATTGTCTATTTATTTACATCACTAAACAATTTTCCTCGTCACAATCTTTTTTAAATAATTTAGTAACGGAAGTCGCCAGGTGTTGACGACGTCAATCAAATTCTACTTTTCAATTTTTGACTGACAGATGTGTCACCCGTATGTGGGCGACATGACACTCAAATTATTAACCCTGCTACGTTCCTCAGTTTATCTACAAAGTTGAAATATTATTGAAAAATTAAAAATATACAATCCAATTATGATTTTCTAACACTATTTTCAAATTTAAAAGTACCTTTAACAAAATGAGAACATGACTAAGTGAATAAAAGGTAAATAAATGAAACAATGTTAAGCACATGAAAATGTAATTGGATCAAAAAAGAACAGAAAGGGAAATAACGTAAGAAGGTTTAATGATCAAAAACCATTGTGCGACATTATACAAGCAATATTAATTACATTAATATCATATAGTAATCATATATTAATATTATTTATTAATCATATGTTAATATTATTTATTAATCTTAATTATTAAAGGTATCGCCTGGAAGATCCACGAGGACTGCGAGCAAGCAAATCACCATATTGCTCTCCCCGTGGCTCTCTTTCAACGGAAATTGCCCAAAGGCTGTTACGAAAGACAGATCTGCGCGAAAGAAGTTACAGCGACGATACGCAAAGCGACAGCGGAAGTCCCGAGCACAGCTTCTTGCATCCAAACCATGCTTGGCATACAAATTCCAGAAGAGGTTCCAGTCAATCTGAACAACTGGAAGTCGAGCCATATGAACTGAACAGGGATTACAGTAGATCCTTGCCTGGCAGTCGGAGGAGTAGTTTCCAAAGTCAAGGTGGCACCGATAGTAAACGTAAGTACGCACCAGTTACGTTTTAAACTGGAACGAGCTAACGTTTCGAATGGAATGGTATCGAAAAATATATCCAATATGAAGATTTATTCTATAAAGAGAAATTTCAGCTAGAAAGTAATAAGTAGACTGTGGATTTTTCTACATTAAGAGGACAGTTGAAAGTCCAAACTTCCACAAAATGTACGCAGTTTCGAAAAATATATAAAACATCCGTTAGTTGAAAAAACATTCGTTAAGAAAAATCACTTTCTGTCGTAATTCTGTTTTTCTAATTATATTCTTAACAGTTTGAATCTGATCCGTAGTCTAGTAATAAAACTGAAATTATTTTTCAAGAAGTAGCAATATTGTGGAAACCAGATACATAAGATGTACATTTTTAGAGAAAAATATTTTAACGTTATTTAAGAACCAATTTTCAGTGTGTGTACAACTCTGGCAACGCTGAAAATTCATTTTTTGTTCAATATTTTGTTACAGTATAACATTTCAGAATTGCAGTGCCAAAATGATTTAAATGTGCTCGTAAAATTGGCAAATGTATATTTGCTGAATCGTTAGTTTCTCTTTGATTAGAGTTATCTTAAAAAGTAATTCGCACATATTTGAATGAATAAAATTACAAATAAAAGTGCAACAATATTTTCATTCAACAAATTAAACAGTAACCAAGAAATCAATTACTCATCCAAAATGGTATTCACGAAATCATATTCATTTCACAAGTACAGTTTTTTACCTTATTACATTTTGAACACTGCCACGTTTTCGAACGTTTACAATTTCTCGTGCACAATCTCTTTTATCCTGTGCTTCATTGAAAGTGTTGGAAACATATGTCTATAAAGACTGGTAACCGGGTCTAAGTAATATTTCAAGGTCGCCAAAATTGAGGACACGTACTTACCTACATCAAAGGTTTCGACGAAAGCTTTCTCATACACTCGTCCCTCCATTTACGCGGAGTATCCGTTTTACGTGAATTCGTTTTGTGTGAATGAAAATCGCGTAAATAGAAAAGAAAGCAAAATATTGGAAGGAAACGCTGATGTAAGTTTTAGAAATACATACTTCTTTCGCATAGCTGAACATAGAAATAATAATAATGACACTTCAAAAAACAAAAGTACATTTTACTTGGTGTCACCAAATTCGGATTGCGTAAATTGATATCTTGTATAAATAGTACCGTATAAATAGTATCATAATTTATGACGTAAAAAAGAAACTTGTATAAAAAGAAGTGCTGTATAAATGGAAAAACGGGTGCATCTCCATCAACCTACACAATTTTTTAGACCTGGCCTGCATAAAGGGAGGCGATTACTCGTGGATGTCTTTCATTGGATCGCAACCCTACTTGCACACTTTAGAATTTACGAAACCTTTAGAATAAATGAAAGTTCAACAATTCTTTTCTTCAATTTCAATTCTACCTTCATTGGTAGTTTTAATTCGATGACGTTGACATGTACAGTTTTATAAATTGTACACCTGTGAGTATTATTGATGCATTGTAAAAAGCAGTATCGATGTGTTGGATAAGGATCAATATTTAATTCACAGTAAAATCATTGAAATAAATGAAATGGATTTATGGGGATCAAGTTATATGTCAACCTGTATTCTATTTATGACATAGGATTATAGGTGGTATGGATCATTTTTGGACGGTAGTAAGATAATAGAAATGAACCTTGACCTAGAGGACTGAAAAAGCTGGCAAGAACGTTAGGAGAGTGAATACGAATGTGAAAAACAAAGCAACAGCAAATTTAAAAATGGTACCATTTTGTCGAAGAATGAAGACTGATGTACTATGTCGCGGTTTACTTTTCTCAGCAGAGAAATTTTAAATTTAATTCTTCAGTATCAAAAACTCAATAATTGTGAAAAGGATGAATCTACTATTAGTTTATTTCTTATAAGTTTCTAACACGAAGTTACTTAAATTAAAAATTTGATGACATTTTTGAATATTATTTATTCTATGACTCACACTATTTCCTAATGTTACAAAAATTGAAACATATTAATATCTTCAGTAACAATTTACAAAAATATCTTAAAAACAGAAGAAGTCTTCCAAAATACTAGCTATACCGAAGAAACAAGAAAAAATTGTGAAACAAGTATGATTACATTTTTTCCAGAAAGTTTTAAAGTATGTTCAAAATAATAATATAAATAATCTCGTGGAAGCCAGGGAAGACTTATTGTTTGACCTAATAAATGCAGTTAATCGAACTTCTTGTCTATTTTTTAAAGTTGTTTATCGTTGGTCAGCTCCCCTTGGCATGCAAATTAAACCATTCGGTTCCACAAAAATAAATTACTTCGGCAGCTCGTAAGCGTAAGATAGATTTACAGGGGCGCGACACGCTTGAATTCTGCTTGTTTAACTTTGGAATTATATCTGCTAAAAACTAGGTCAGGGTTGGAAATCAGAGTTCCAGCGAGTCCAGATACCGTCGTGGAAATTTCAGGTCACCCATGGTACTTATCTGCGCTTCCGTCCTTGTTCTCAAATAGAGAATTGTGTTTTGCAGTATCTTCAATTTCAGAGTGGTCCTTCGACTTCAAAGTACTTATTTCTGTTTACACCGTTTATGAGAACGCTTCGTGACTAACGGGTAGAATCGAGTCAAAGGTCGTGTAATATCTTTTCCTTTGTGCCTCTTTCTCCTTGTTTTACGTTATTATTTTTTCTACGTTTTGCTTTAACCTGTGAAGTTATTAAATATACGTATTCAACACTTATATGTTAGAGTGTTCTTAATTGCGAGGAATAAAATTCTGTCAATAATATTAACATTTAACCTTTTAGGTCCCAAATAGAAACATTTAGGAAGAAATATTTATTTTCAGAATATTTCTTAACTACTTTATCTACTTGAATAAAAATAAATATTTTTTCGAAAAATGCTAGTTCAATTGTCAAAGAAGTAGGTGATTATTACTATATCGATTTTATACTAATAGCTTCGCAACTGGTTCGCATTTTACTAATATTGATATATATGGTTTCAAGAGGATATCACCAGGAACTGAAGAGTTAAGACAAGAAAAAAAGTTAGAGATTTAATATTCATTATTGGAACTTTTAATCGTTATGTTAAATATCTGCAGTTACTGAAGGAAAAATTAATCTCTAAGCGTCTGAAAAAAATCTGGAGATGATGGAGTATTGAAAATCAGTATGTGATTAATTTTACCTGTAATGGTCTCATTAATTTAAATCACAGTCTTTGCTCTCTTGACCTTACTGGGTAAAAACCGTCTGGGTTCCATATTTTTCATAAAACGATTGGATTTAAGACGGATTGAAAAATATTAGTGCATTGAATATTTTGTGTTAATTTTATGTTTAAGAGTAATGCATTAATTTGTATTTGTTAATATTTGTTAGTATTTTTCTGTAGCTTGCACTTATAAATGAACGTAGAAAAACTTTGTAGATATTAATGTGGTTAGATAGCATATAACAGATATTAATATTACGTCTAATCCTGTGCCCGATAATCATTTTTTGATGTGCATCAAAAATCAAAACCTCAAATATAAAAGATCAATACTGGTTCGGTCAGAAATAATCTGTATTTTAATTGAGGTGAAAAAATGCACTCAGTACTTTGAATGGATTAAGAACGCATGGCGAGATTTTCCGCGTTTCGTACGTAGTTTTAATACATATGTATAAAATAATTTTAATATTTTTAAAATTAAATATTTATTGTAGCCATGGTTTTTTCTGTGCATTAAAAAATCATAAATAACTTAGGAATATGTGACACGAAAAGATAATTGGTCCTTGGTCACGGTTGGCAACGAAATGTCTGAGTTGGAATGTTTTAATTTATTTATATTTTTATTTGCTCGATTTAATTGGTCATTATCACCAGAACAAGTACAAAAACAGGTAGATTTTGTACATTATTTTCATCCCTGTAAATATAATACCTGCTTCCAGTGAAACACATTTGAATGTAATTAATTACTTTTCACCAAGATCATAATTACACTTTTATTGGTTGCAATCCATGCATTTACTAAATTCCATTAATATAATGAGAATGTCACGATTCCTTTATTCAATAACCACCAGAAAACTACCGGATTTAACAATTCTCAAATTGAATTGTAAATTAATTGAAGTCTCGGCAGATGCACTCTCGGAGTTCCTATAGAGAAATTTCAAAAAGTCAATTCAACTACTCGGTAGTTTTAATGTAAATCGAATCCAGATTGATTCAATCAGCGCAGGTCGCACTTGACATAGCAAGAAAATTGATTATCATGCTCTCTACGTTCGATCCGTAATAATCACCTGTTCTATTGCATAGGCGGAAGCATGGGAGAAACCGACATGCCGGCCATGATGCAGTACCACCGTGACCGGCGACGAAGCTCGGTCACCAGACAGGTGAGGGACCCAGAGGAATTTTTGGAGGATCTGCGCACTATCCATGGGCAACGTATGAAAGCGACTAAAGGGGAACTAAGCAGGACGATGAGTCTTTCGGGAGACAAAAGACGCGAGAGCCGTGAGTAAAATTATGTCGCTTTTCCGGACTATCATTTCGCCTAACCATTCGCTGGCCCGTCCGTCACTTCGTTCATCAATTCCTGCAATTGTTTGCCTGTCTATCTGTCTGTCTGTCCGTCCGTCCGTCTGTCTGTCAGTCTGTCGTCTGTCTGTCTGTCCGTCTGTCTGTCCGTCTGTCCGTCTGTCCGTCTGTCTGTCTGTCTGTCTGTCTGTCTGTCTGTCTGTCTGTCTGTCTGTCTGTCTGTCTGTATCCCACGCGCACGTATATTTTACGTTTTATCTCCTTCTCGTCTCTCATTTTCTCACCATCTCACCGTTTTCAATCGTTGGATCGTCAATCCATCTTCGTCCACCAGCCAATCAGCAGATCGAATCCTCCTCGTCGGCCAGTCCCGTGCGTATCGTACGCATGCGAATAAATATGTGTGCACGGACGTACATGCATATACAAGTGTATGCAGCGGTGAACCGTATGAAAACCAGTCAATCATTATTATTTCACGATCGATCAAAATTAGTTGAACAAACGGCACCCGGGCACCGTTCCAAAGATATCCTAGCACCAAGGGATTCGAGATTTCACGAACACGACTAGCCTGGTAGCGATTACGTAGTCTATCACGAGAAGGTTTGTCGAGTGATTCTGATTCTATTTTTTCTTGTCTTGTAAACACTTGTTTCGAATTGATGCACTTATTTTGGCTGATGCGAATATTTCTTATTCTATATCGTATGCATGCAGGTCCGTACCATTTTTGATACATCTTTTTTGTACGTTCGTACACTGGCGCCGTCATCCCAATCGAGCCTTTTGTATTCTTTAACACTTGTGTGTCTCCCTGTGTGACGCCGCGCATATATTTCGCTCTGTTTCGAATCTACTTCTTACTTTTGTGTGTTTCATTGTTCTTCCACCACTGTCCCCCTTTTTTTTCTCTGTGTGTGCCTTCGTGCGATCACCTCCCATCGAACTCAAGCGATTTGACCGAGCGAACGCTTCGAGTGTCCTGCGAACATGTTCGCCACCGTAGAGTCCCGGGACACTTTACCGACGCTCCCGTTTCGAAGGTTCACTCCGACGGAAACTGGATTGTCCTGGAAGGGAGTATCGCATTGTTTGACATACCGGTGAACAGAATCGATGTAGCTTCGAGCAATTTAGATGATTCAGCGGTTCAAGCCTTAACCGACCACGGTTCGTCACGTGCGAATAGTCTTACCATTTATTTGCTCCCTGTTTCTTCTGATACACAATACGTTTACGGCAACTGTATATTCGGTCCCTCGATCGGGCATCTGACGATATAAGTGGAAATTTTCATCGGATATTTGTGAATAATCGATGGAATTCGGATTTATCTTTGGTTTGGCTGAGATAAATCAAACAATACGTTCCATTCTGTAAAAATTATATTTTTTATCAAACAAAATTTTTTTGTATTTTTACTAATTAGATTTTTTTTTTGTTAGACGTTTGCATATGAGACACAGACAAATTTTACTATAGAATAAAATAAAGGAAATGCTATTCTTAATTTATTCAATCCTTCGCTTTAATTAAAAGTATTTAAAATTACAAAAAATGTATTTTAAATGTTAGAAGGAAATTCATTCGTTTTAGAAGAAAATTTGTTTCACAAAAGTTGTAGAAAGATAATTGTTTTGTTGGTGTGGAAGATGGTACAAAGGTATTGCATATAAAGAAAACATCAACTGTGATTGGTTAATCATTTAACATAGTTAGATCATTACTTTCATTTCATAAGAATTGTTACTTTCATTTTTCCTCGCATTCAATAAGAAACGTGCAGTTATTTAGTATCCCATTTCTTTCTGTTTCAATTATGAATTTTAAACAATCTTACACTTTCACCATAAAATTTGTGAACCATATGAGATGCTTTATTTTTTAAAATAAAACAATTTATATCTATTGTAGAAGTTTATACGTACATATAAAAATAGAAAAGGCCTTATTTACTTTCCAAGGACGACTTTAACATAAAAAACCAGATTGTAACAGAAAGAAACTAATCTAATGTTTATAATGACAATGAGAGTTCTTATACGCTTGCACTTTTAAACACCTTTGGGTTCAATCAACCCTACGGAATTTTCGCAGCGTTGATGCAATTATGTACATATTTAGAATGCAGATTCTTATGCAATATCAAGTTTTCAAAACCAAGTTCCCAAATCTTATCTTCTTCATATAGTATTTCTATGTTTACGGAAAATACTTAAATTGTTGTTATAATTGTGTTTTGTAAAGATTATTCATATTAATCCATGCCAAATTATTCATATTGATGCATATTAATACGTATTAATTCATATTAATGTATATTAATGTAAAATAAATATTAATTAGTTTCCTATCAACAAATGAGACATAATTATGTATACAATATGGCATTCAAAGTTATTAAGCACTGAAAATATCAACACTTTTTTATGTAATGTCAAAATATATTGTTCCGTATTCATACACTCAAAAATTTGGTTTTGTGGGTAACGATTACTTGTACATAAAAAATCGAGATTTATCGTTTTCGGTAACGTGTAAATATGTTAGATACCACGGCAGTCATCGATGACCAGATCTTCCAAATTACTTGAAAACAATTTTAATTTGTCAGATAACTAATGTCCAGTGAAAATGTTCAATAGTGTAAATAACTGGATAACTGTAACGTAAGAATTGCGATATCAAAAATTAAGTAACTCTTCCTTCTTATTTTTGCTACGAAAGAATAAACGATACATGGAACTGTGATATTTTTCTTGCAGTCAACGTGTTAACCTTTAAATATAGACGTATTGTCTCACAGGCCTGTATATAAAATATCGTGAATTTTGAAACCAGTGAAAGTTTCGTTATATGAATCGTTTATTTTGAAAGTGGCTTTAGTCCATTTTCCAGAAAAATGAACTTAATGGTTGTAACAATTCCAATTCTATACTATTTTTTTATTTTTTAACAATTCTTTTCTTTTTCTTTTAATGGACTTAAGCCATTTTCAAAATGAACGTCTCATATAATTAATATTATTGCTATATAGAGATATTTAAACAAGTAAAAACAAATAAATACAATAAACTTGTTTATTAGTTGCTGCAAACGAAAATATTTAACATTAACCAGTAATTTTCTTTTCAGACTTACATGGTTTCTTGCGATTGTTGCACGCAATATGTTATTCATATAATTCTTACACGTTTGAAACATAGTAAATAAACTAATCAAAGCATTTTATACAAATGTCATATACGTATGGTATTTTGATATAATCAAAGCGGCAATAGGGTACTTCATACGCCAAATATATGCTAATATCATCATAACAACGCTAATCAACATATGTAACATCGGGCTCTCTAAACGGATCCTTGTGTCACACAGGAGCCACTCATTAACCAAATCGGTTAACTCCAAAAAACCAAAAGTAGAGAAAAGTGATGCAATAGTTATACACTGATTTTTAAATAGAAAATTTCTTTTAAATAGGAAATTAGATAATCAGTGTGGAACGTACTTTTGTTCATTATTATAGGTGTAGCTTTAATTTAAAGAATATATAAAACGTATAAAATAGTATAACTTTGAAATAATTTTTATTATTATTGCAAGTTTTGTGTAATGCTATATCCAACAATAAGGAAATTTATTTTAAATACGAAAAGTTAATGGCCAATGAAACGCTTTAGCAATAAAATCTTAACAAATTCAAAAAGTGAAGTTAATCCATTTGGCTAACAAATAACTCACACATGTGACCCATGGTCGCCAACGTGTTGAAGGTTAAATTCATGACTATACATAAAGATTAACCCCTTGACTTATGATTTCCTTTCGAATCGTAATTCATCTAACTACTTCGTTATTAATAATTTCTTCAAAACAAAAGAAAATTCCAGTCTTATTCTATATCAACGCCTACTCTAAGCTATAACCATTGATAAAAGAGGAATAACATGGTATTTGCATTTAGACAAATTGAATAATATTTGTTTCCTAAATTCTATTTTAAATCTTCGCCACGAGTCCGACACGATATTGTAAGGTAAGAGGTTAATGCGTCTCCCACGAATCATTCATCTCGAACCAAAGATAAATCTTCCACGTGGTTCGTGTCTGTTCCGAGTTCCTCGACGGAACCGATCGTCAGAAGCAAACGACCGTCCGCCTTCCGCACGGAGAACGCGATCGAACAGAAAGAAAAACCGGATGGCCCGCGTTCGGACAGTGCGAAATCGCATCATCCTATCTCTGTCTGTCTGTCTGTCTATTCATGGAGAAGCTGGCATTCCCAAAAGATCACTTCGTTGCAATAATATGTGCTCTTTGTTCATCTCTGTACGATCGCTGTTGCGCCGCTGTTGCCTGTCGCTGAGTTCCGCCTATGCCAGCCTGAGACACCAACGACCCAACATCCGAGACCAAAGAACAAAGTGATTGGCAAACAAACAAAACAAAAACAAAAACAAAAGAGAAAAAATATACAACGTAAGCGAAGCAAAGATCTCGAACAATCCAAACGAAGAACAAAACAAAACAAAGACAAAAATAGAACAAGGGAGACGAGAAGGACCACCAAGTGAGTATGAAAACGAGGAAAACTTGGTTTCTCCTCTCTCCCGTGGCCGCGCAGGATTTTCCAAAGCCGTGTTACCAAATGACACACAAAATACAACCACAGTGGTCTACGTGTCTACCGTGTTTCACTATCGATATCCACACGCCAAGTGCCAAAAGCTATTTGCGCTGATCGTTACTTCACTATATTTGAGTGTGTACGTCTTCTTTCATATATCTGAACCGCCTGACGGAGAAGCGACGTCACGACGGCGTGCGTTCTTTTCTACATCCCTGCAGTTTTCTGTTTATACTTTCACGTTTACCGTTTACGTTTTCTGTTTGGTCTCCTCATCCTGGGTTCTCGTTTGCCTTCCGTTGATTTCTCTTGATCTCCTTTCTCGGTCGGCACCGTCCGGCAATCATTGACACGCATAATGGTCGATCAAAATGCTCGGTTCGCTCGGTCGAAACGCCGTCGGCCATACCGTCACAACCCCGACACCCCGATCAACGGCGAATCGTGGGCTCCCGATCGACCAACCGACCACCATCATCGAATCAACGACAACAGCGTGCGTAGTCCCAACGGTTACTGTGTGGCAGTGCGAGCCTGTATCTCCGAGGACCGGTAACTCGGCCTCCTTCCCACTGCCGCACTCCATACCACCTCGATAAATAACCACAGGACACTGTGGACCACCGTCACTGGCTTTCCGGTAAGACACAGTTTTCTTGCTTTTCCCTTCTGTCTCTGCCTCTTTGCCGAACGTGTTTTGCCTTGCCTTATCGGTTTGTTCATCTGTTCACCATGCTGCGACCCAGTTCCCCCCAGACAAACACGAGAGAGAGTTATCTCGCCGCCGTTTTTCCGTTATGATTTGTACCGGCGGAAGGTTCTTGCGTCCACTTCTTTTTCTTTCGTTGAACGAAGGATGTATATGATGAGTGGTCAAAGTTTCCGGGTGTAAGTCGTGTCCATCAGGAATGATTCCCTGACACACGTCCGTTTCGGCAATCCAGCCGAAAAGAAGTTTTCAATTGGTATACAACTCATGAAAACAAGAGAACAGTAACTTTTTCTTAAGAAAATATGTATGATGTATAATAATAATGAAATTGTTGATAATTTTAGTGAACGGTTTAATTTATTTAATTTAATACAAAGGTGTAAGTAGGAAAAAGTTAAGTTCTTATATATATATATATATGTTTGATTAAGCAATGTTAACTCACATGAAAGTTTGTCAAGTTCCCACTTTATTATTTCAATATTTATATCTAAATAAAAATCATAAAATTATCCAGAATTGCAAATATTTGAAATATATTAACAGAAACGTCGGGAAATTATTTCAAATGGATACGGTTTACATCCAGAAAGTTTGAACACTTGTCATAGTATCTTTGATTGCGAAAGTCTCAAATTAATCGAATGAAATGTAGAAGGAACGAAGCAACGATGATCCCGACTTACGATTTAATTTATTAAAGGACGAAGAGGATACAGACCGTGAAGAAATAGAATCGAAAAGATGCGAGATGGCGTTGAGTGGGAAAAAATGCAATGATTATTTCCTTTTTCCTGTTTCTTTTTTTGGTTTCATTTCTATTTTTTGTGTGTTTTCGTACTACTGAGGAAAAACAGGAATGATTATTTCTGTTTGTTCTTTTCTTATTTTGGTTTGTCTATCTTCTTATGTTTATGTACGATTGTAATGTGACTGTGCTGTTTTTGTTGAAATATAATTGCTATTGTAGAATATAATTGCTATTCTTTTTTGTACAAAATAAGGTAGAGTATGAGTAGATTGATAAAAACAGAAGATAAAAAGCAGTTGTAAGGCATCAAATTTAAATATTGAACTTCAATTGAATCGTTTTGTTATATTCTTTTATTTCTATAAAACTTGTTTCTGCGTATCTTGTTTACTGTATTTTTATGTATTTCATGTATCTGCGATGAACACGTAGATTCTGCGATCCACAATTCAAGTAATGCACAAATTTACGTTCCGTGAAATTGTAACACGCGGCGTTTTTTCTTACAGCCACAGAAGTGTCCTCACGGTAAGGTAAACATGTACTGTATCCCAGTTACCAATTGTTTCTCTCGTGTTACCGGAAACTGTACAGGGACGTTCGAGGTTAAAGATTTTTTGGTTGTTGATTAATAAATTGATCTTTATATTTGAGGACACATATGATTAATATAAATGATTTAGACTATATTTATTGAGAGAACATTGGATGCGTCCTAATGGTTTATATTGAGGAATAAGGAATTTCGAGATCGTTTATTTTGTAACGAAAATTTATAAACTCGGTACAAGTTTGTAAACAGAAACAAAAACTGGTACTTTTATTTATTTATATATATTTTTCATTCTTAATAAAGGAAATCTAGAGCATAGTGTATTTTTGTTATAAATTTCTTAGCAAAATTTAATTTACATTAGCTGAACAAAGAATGTGGCGACGCTAAAAATATCACCAATTATATTGAACGAGAGTATTCTTTAGTATAAAAATACTATCAAACAATCACTATTTTTATGTAATCGAAAAATGCTTACCTATATTAAATGACTTGAACCATCAATATTATTTTTGTTATAATTAATCGGTTAAATAACTTTTTTTCTATTAAATTTACATTTCATAATATAATTTCAGACGAAATTTTACTCAAATAATGTCTAACGAATAAATATTCTAATATTAACTACTATAATATAAAAAATACGCAAGAACTTTCCATAAGACCTGTTACCATTGGCTGAAAACATGGGATCACAAAATTTATTGTGTTTACTTTTTATAATATACATAATCTATAAACATTAAATCTTAAATGGAATATAACATTTGAGTAACGAATATCAAGTCGTTTTTGGAATACAATAATATTTAATATTCATATCTATAGATACCATTATACAAGGAATGCTAATTTTCCAGCATTTTATAAAGAGTATCTTCGAAATTATGATGCAATCGGGAAGGAAATAAAACTATGAGAAAAAATATTCTGGAAACATACAGTACATTTTTTTCCTTTGATTTGAGATAACTGTGTTTGAATGCTTGTCGAGTGCGCGTGCTGTTGAATAGAAATCGGTTAATGAATGTGTCTGTTCGTGGAGTACCGTTTCTACTTCATATAAATATTATTACGTGCGTGTCAAATTTTCGATGTTAGAAAATTATATTGTATGTTTTCAATTTATTTTTTCATACAAATTCAATTTTAAAAATGTCCTGCGCAAACACTTATAGAATACAATGAAATTAATGTCATTGAATAATGACAAAGAAAATTTTTCATATTGCCGTGTACAATAATTATAAAATATGTTAATAAAGTTTATTTAACCATCCAATTAAATAATTTCTAAACCAGAAATATTGATGTGTACTTTCACATCTTAAAGAGGATGGTTTATAAGTCGAATAACAGGAATCATTCAAGCAGTATATTATAAGGTGAATAGTAAAATTTAAGAAATTAAAAATATTTGAACAGACAATTACTATAAACTAGTTAACTTTTTTATGTATTTAACAATGCATTATTAAAAAAGATTTATGAGTGTAAAAAGTTAGCAATAAAAAAAACATATGTATACTGTCATACACATTTAGAGCTAAATAAAATTTAGTCTCATAGTTTTGACCAATGGTGTACATCCCCAATAATTCTATGTACAATTACATTACGTTTTATTTGTAATCACCTTACATTAAATTTTTAATACTTTCAAAATTGACTAATAAATCCTTTTTCTTGAATTACCAACCGTGTAATAAACTAATTGATAAAGAAACTGCTTTAATTTGCTTCCGAAAAACATAACGAAGCAATGAACAAGAAACTTTACGGGTATAACAAATTATTTCTTTCTTCTGAATAAGTTAAAATTATATTAACAAGTTTTATTTAACAAATACAATTACCCTGAAACTTACACTGTTTTGGTGGGTACCTAAGTAGAAGTATAAACCACGTAGCATTTTTTACTTCCTCTTTTTGCATTTGTAGTGCCTTGACTTAAAATATTTGCTTTATGCTGTAGTATTACGTAGTTGTAGATTAGAGTTTATTCTTAATGAACCCTTGCTATATGTAATTGTGGCTCTGAGTAAGGAAAAAGGTATCGTTGAATGCATTTAAAGAACGTAGACTTGCTTGATGCAACAAAAACACTTACAATATATGTATTAAAACATTATACATTAAAAACATGTATCACCTTACAATATTTCATAACAAACATGGTTTACAAGTCGAGAAGTTTTATAATTATAATTACTTCAGTATTGAATTATTAATATTTAATTGTAATAATTAATTTCCGTCTAACTGCAAGTAAAAGTTTTCAATTAACACGAAAGACAGTTAAGTCAATAATTTTTCTTAACAAACTTTCGTAGCATTAATTCTGAAAAAATGTAATTAATAAAATATATATGATATGAATAACATGTCAATTTTTGTATTTAATCCATGATAAATTCTTGTATAATTATTTTGACGTTTGAAATTATTATTAAAAGTATGATTACAATATTCATTCTACAGATGTGTCAAATGTTTTTGTATCTTTTTGAACATTCAAACAAAAGTGTAATTAAAGAAGCAATAATGGAAACCGAATTGGACGAAGTAATTGAATTTTAGTGATCGTACGTACCACAAATTGACCCATTAATTTCAGCCCAGCCATAGACTTCCAGTAGATTCCAAACATGCTATCGGAATTCGTATCAAATATGCTTGACGATGGATTTCTGACATGTTTCCCATATATCTAATAGAACAGTGCTGCGACAGTGGTTAAAGCAGTAAATATGAATGCTACACAATTCCGAGAGCACGCGAATGAAATTTATAAAATGCCAGTTTTACAAATGTACAAAATAAAAATATGAATAAAAGACTAATTTCGTATTTAACATACGAAACAGGAAAGACATCCTCCTATACATATATTTCAACTAATGAGTAATTGTAAAAGAAAATAAAATTTCTTATTTTTCTTCAGATGGAAATTTAAACAAAAATATTTCTTTTCAATTGAAATGGAATATCATTCTGATATTATTTATCGAAATGCATTTGACGATAACGAACATACGACATACAGTAACCTTAATCTAAAACAGGGGATAGAGCATGTTTTAGAAAGAATGAAGTATACTAAGTTGTTGCATAAGTTCTGTCCACCATTTTGTTGGTAAGTCGATCAGTGAATTAGTGTATCAAAATTCGAATGTCATTGTTGATTATGAATAATTTTAAATAGTGCAACAAATGTTGCAACAAACTATATAGCGAGAATATAAAAAATAACAAGTAATCAGTAAAACTTTTTCTTTTAGGTCTCTTTCATAGGAAAGTTAAGAAACTTTGTGCAATCGACAGAAAATTATTCTACATGAAAAAATGGATACAAAATGTAAAATAAAATTGATTCATTTGAAACCCAGTTTTTGAAAAAATTCACTCTGAAAATGTATTGCGCACACCTGTATTTAATTAACTGTAGACAAAACGTGTTCAATTTTTTCTTCAAAAATAAGATTGCAAATAAAAAAACACCATCTTACAATTTTTATATATTTTGATACCCAAAACAACCTTATTTATACATTCGTTAGCTAGACCAATGTATATATTCTCGGCAAACATTCAAGTTTGATATTCTCAAAAAGGAGGTTTCAAATGGAGAAATTTTCTCCATGTAGAATTGTATAGTAGGTGACTTCACATAATCTTCACTTTTTGAATTTTTTAACTTTGAATATCAAATATTAAATTGGTGTTCATTTTCTACATTCAAAATATACATACTTAAACACGTTTAACAACATTAAATGATAAAACATTTTGTGACAATTAAAAGAAAAAACGAAGCACATCATGACAAAAGAACAAGAGAAAAAATAAAATGGACTTCATAAAGTACAATACATTTTCTGACAAAACATAATTAATATAAAACTTTTAAAACAGATTACATTGATTCTTTATTTTATGATTCTCTTTGTATCCTTCTTAGTTGTTAAAATTACTTCGTTGTTAATTGTTTGTCTTAGGGTAAAGGAATTTTATATTAATCACGAGTAATTTTATATTGATTACAAATTTTACAAAGCTTAAATATTGATAATAGTAAAGTAGCATTTCATTTCTATCGACTTCTTCTACTTTCTATTTATTTCCATTACAATTAATGACTGGCACATGAACAACTGGCAACCATAGATTTCATAAAACATATGCAAAATACAAATTTTCAAATATTGTCGTAACTGGCAATAAAATGTACAAATCTCGTAAACCGTTGTTAAAAGTTAAATCTATAAAAGACGTCCTCAAAAGAACAGAACTTATGCCGCAACCCAATACAATTACGTTACTCCGAACCAGAGATTATTTGAACGTGATTAAAGTTGCTGGATTAGAAGAGTGATAACTCAACATTATTGTACGTATCAACATTCAATAACATATCATTGTACTTTTCCATAACATCTGTTCCACATAGAATAGACGAACACAGTAGAACCACTAGACAATATATCTAGTAATAAGCGATGCCAACCTTTGCAATGTTAACAAATTCGTAAGCACTTAAGGAATAGCTATAATTGAAGTACCTGTACCACACTTAGCTAGCGTTTTGCCACAAGTAGCTAAGAAAAGCGTAAGTAGGAAGCTTTAATGTCATTAACTGTACCATTTGCCGATTTACCCACGTTAATGCTTTCCATCCTTTCTTGATTGTATGATGGTAATCGTGATCAAAATTGTATTATTACACCTTTGACGATATTATACATTAATGATAATAATCGGTAGTAGGTATGTTAGTCGTAGTTCTCTTTTTTCACGAAATTTTTCATGTAGATGGTAGAACACACAGGCTCATCACTCTGACAAACAACAACTTTGGCCAATAGCTTTGCTCATCCAAGCGTCCCGATAGAATCGATTAAAAATGGTTTTCATTTTGTAGATACAGTGGTTCTCAACGTCGTTGGGAAGATCTATATATAAAAAGGATATATAACCGATTTAACGTTTAAAAGCAAGCGTAATAATTATTATACTTCAACTTTTTCTTACTTTTCCCATTTCATTAAGAATTTTCTATCTATCATGCTACACGTTAGTGTGATCTTTCGTGCTACTTCTTTTTCGATCATTATTATTATTTCACCTTTGGTTACTTCACTTTTATTCCAAATTACGAAGTCATTACTAGAACGCGAGCAATTTGAAATTATAACAATATATTCATATGTTATTAGCCAAGACAGCTCAAAAATGATTACATTTCATTCCCAAGATTGGTTTTAAGTATTAAAAGAAAGGATTCTATAGAACATTTTTCAAAATCGATCAAATTAACTATATGATATCCTTTATAATTATTCGAATGATTGTAAGTGTTCGAAAAATACAATTTTTTATTCTAAAGTAAAACCTCTTCGTATGATAAATTTATTAAGTATACAATAATATTCGCTTAAAAAATTACTTACTAGTGTGTATTTCATATAAATAATGCTTATAGAATGTTAACATTTTTCTCTAATTATTGTATTAAACTTTTAATGTTTATCGAATTAATTTTTTTAAAGTTTTATAAAAATATAATAAAATGAAGACTTGCTGAATGAGCTCCAAGGTACATTACAATTATTGAAAAATAAGAAAATTGTTAATCATATTAATAAATAGTCATTTGTATTACACATAATATAGAATATTAAGATCAACCTTCGAAAAGTGAGGTAAAGTATGAAATTATTATCATTCGAATTATCATGAGGGATACTGTGCACATGGATTGAAACCAAATAAACAATTTTGTAAATAGAATTATTTAATCTTATATTATATTATTGTACATAGAAGTCAATTGAATATCGCAGTGCAATTTAGAAAGTGGATCTCTTGATGTAATGATGAGTCGAAAGTGTAGGAAATAATGTGTTCAAAATAAAAAAAATTTGTCAAGTTCCTTTGTTATAGTAACAAGCATGGAAAACTTGTTTCTTGTTAGTTTGCAATATGCAGAAACTGTAAATAACGAGAGAATATTAATGAATTATTGCAATTGAACTTTCTTGATAATAGAATCTGATACGAAATAATTTTCCATCTACGTTTTCGGTTCAGTTTTACATGAGGGTTCACCTTGTTCCTTTTTATCGTACTACAATTGTAGATATACATTGTATACAGAGATGCGTGGTTCGAAAACGCTTAACAGTACACTGACAATTTATACCAGTTGAAAGCTTCATTGACTGCTACATAAAGTAAAGCTTTGTGCAAAGAGTATGGATCTTTAGGTAGACAGTCATATTTAGTGGGTGCAAAAGGGATTTCGAGTAACGGCCCCTTAGCAATCTGCGTGACATTTCATGTACAGGGTGTCTTGCATAAGTCTGATATCCAAATTACTTCTGTTGTTATGGAAAACAGAAAGGATTGACCGAAAGAAATCTATATATTTTCAAAGTGTGCATCTAGCTATAATGAAAAAAATATTCTTCTGAAAACATTTTGATTGCCATTTTGAGGTTATCATAACTTTTCCCATATTAACATTTATTGTTTATTTAACATTTCGTAAATGACACGATTTGATAGCGAACGAAAAATGAATACAATTTTAAAATCTCTTTCCATATTCTTTTAATTTTTCATTGAAGGTCAGTGCAAGGTCAAAAATTCACAATTCTGCATTAGTAATAATAATAATATAATAACGATAAGTCAGACGACCAAGCTGGCTAAACTTCTAGGAAGAAATGATTTAATAATCTTAACTGATCAGTTTTATATTCTTCCAACTTAATCTCACTTTTTATTCAAAGTCGTTTCAAAATGTTTCATGACGCCATACATCATTAAATTCATTTTTATATTGACTGTAACGTCATTTCATAAAAAATAAATGATGAGGTTGAAAAAATAATAATAATCTTAAAATAATATTTAAAAATGATATGAGTATTTTCTCCATCATTGCTGGATGTTCATTTTGAAACTACGTGAATTCTCTTAGGTACATTTTCTTCGCTGTAACAACGGAAAGAATTTATACATTCAACTTAAATGAAATACCCTGTGTTCGTAGTCAAGAAGGCAACAACGAAATAACTCTTTTCCTTTGCGAGACAACAAAGAAACGCGAAGATTTTCGTGTTGCCAATGGAACGGGTGAAACACGCAGGTCGCTGAGCGGGTAATCGCCAATGTGCCGACTCACAGAAAGAATAATAGTTTCCTCTACCCACAGGGCGGGGTGAGCGCAAAGACAGTGTAATGAATATTCCGGAGAGGTTTTACGATCGCAACAGTGAATCGGACGAGGAAGACAAGTGGGGGTAAGCAAGATTGAATACGTTCTCATATCTTTTTCAATGTGCAGTAGAACCCATATAACGCGATCTAAAAGTTAAACCCGTCCCTCCATTTACGCGGAGTATCCGTTCTCTACATTTAATCGTCTTACGCGAATGAAAATCGTGTCAATAATCAGAAAGAAAAGATGGTGTAAAGTTTAGAAATACATATTTATTTCAGGTAGCTTGACAAAAAATAATACTAATAATATTTCAGAAAACAAAACTAAATTTTGTTCAGTGCCACAAATAGTGTTACGATTTACCGCGTAGAAAAAGGACCCTGTAAATGGAGGTACGGAATAAGTACAATAATGAGATTCTTCATAAAAAAATAATACAAGCAGACACATTGTCAAATGAGGAGCACACAAATTCTGAAACTAAATCAAATCCAATCGATGAGGAAGTTGGACGTAATACCAAAAATGTGATTTTGTTGCAGACTAATTTTAAGTGATTCCGACAGTGATTAGATTTTAATTTTATCTCCTTATTTACTTTAATTCTTTGCACTCGGCTATCGCCTCTGAGGAGACATTTTAAATGAGACATTAAAATCTTGGAGTGCAAAGGGTTGAGTTGCTCTGTACATAAAAGAAAAACCTTTTACGTTGTTCTTGTTTTAAAATAAAGTAAGTATTATTTTCTGTTATATTAAAACGAAAATATCTAATCTATCTTTTAGCGCTGTTGGTTTCGTACAAGAGGATTCCATATAATAAGGGGTGTACTTATCTGTCGCATTGTGATTCCTACTCTAATTTTCGTTTATGTGCTATTTACTTACGATAAATTATAAATATTCAGATGTTCCAATTTTTATCTAGTATAGGAACCTCAAGCACTTGGGTGTTTTAATTTTTTTTGAAAGTTTTGGAGGTTTGTAAAAATTATATTAACAACATCAAGAAATTTTGTTCTTTTACTACCTTTCGGTTATTTAGTACGAAAATATTCCTCGCAGCTTAAGATTGAAATTATTTTGGAAGCATTAACAGTTAAAAACTGAGCAGAAAGCAGATTTAATAACTTCCACTGTTGTAGAAGTTTCTACTGAAGACTTGGTTATTACATTTTTTTTTTTTAAATAAAACGTAAAATTCTATTTTACTTAAATTCAAAGCATTTAAAACATAATTGAAATAACCTGTGTTCTTCCTGTATTTCAAGCATTTTATATTTGTAACAATGATACATTTCTTTTATTGAGGAGATCATTTAAGTAATTATGGAAACGTGTCATTAAGGAAGATTCAAATTTAGGCCTGCATTATCTAATATGATGCAGTGTAGTATTATCATAAAAAAATATCTTCTGGTTGGTCAGGAGGATTTCAAAGAATGTCATAAAAGTATCGTTAAACCGACGAGTGAGAAATTCATGTTCTATCATAAGGTGATCCTCGATGTAACATGTTATGCTTGATATAAAAATAAATAACGACATAACGTAGTGCATTGAACGCACAAGCCTGTATGTTATAAAAGACAAAGTAGCAGAATAACTTCATTGGAACGTTAATTGAACAAAGCATCAAACGCTATAACGTTCGATATAATTATTGGCGTATTAATTTCAAAACAAGTAATTCTGTATACGGGGTTATTGTAGATTAATTGCTGTGTAGTAATAATATTTACTTTGGAAGCACATTTTCTTTTTACCAATAAATGTGTTCTAGTAGCAGTGTAAAATAATAAATTTACTAACATTTCCTTGTAATTTAAATATTCAATGAAAATCAAATGCGAACATTTTATCTTTAACACGATTGACATATAAGATCAAATATAAATCCTATAAATCATAATAAGATTAATATTAACAGTTAAATACAAATACCTATTTAACTCATAATAAGGTTAATATCGAAATGTAAATATTTATTCATAGTAAAATTAATATTAAAACTTTGAATACAGATATTTAATATGCTTAATATTATCTTGCTATAAATACTCTCATTCGTATTTCATTATCCTACCATTCAATCGTGTGTATTAATTGTCCATTTCTTTTTAACTTCTAGTCAGCCAGCGAGGAACGAAAATGATATTGATATAAGGTTGGGTCGCGGGCAGGTGTCGCCAAAGGGATTCAAAATGAACAATGGTAAATAAATTAGAAGTTGCTTCGAAAATATCAATTTATAACGCTCCTTTTTTATTTGTGTAACCATGTTTAATTATTCTTTACATTAATTGTGCCACTGATGAGGTATAGGGTTGCATTTATAATATTCTATAAAAGAAACAGATGATTTTATTAAAAGGTTTTCATCTTTTAGTAAACTTTCAGTTTATTCTAATAATTTGTCATGAATTTTAGGACCTCAAAACGGCGAGGTGAAATTGGCTTTTTGTCTAAGCAAAGGAACACTCGAGGTCGAGGTTATCTGTGCCAGAGATATTTGTCCGGCGGATAGAGAAGAGCCAGGTAATGTATTTCGCTTTACATATCTTCCATAATAATTGAATATAATTTTTTCCAAAATTTAATAAATTTATTCATCACTTAGTTCTATTAATTCATTGAATTCATTTAAATTTATTTATTTTTAATTTATTAATATTTCTATTTTATATAGTTCAATGAAAATATCCATATAATTTTTTCTATTGTTTTTTTTTTAAAGAGATGTAACGAAATTTTACTCATACTCTTTATAATTCTATTTCAAAATAAGACTTCAGGAGCAGTTGTTTTAGAAACTGTCTTTTGTGCAAGTGTAAACATGTTCTAATTCTAAGAACTTAATTATAATGTAATGCAGATGTGCATGACTGTGTTGAACAAATAGTTACTTCCAGTCAATTTGAATCAAAATCATTGCTTCATGAAGCTAATAACACGAGAAAATAATGTTTCACAAATATTTCAGAAGTAGTTTTTTATTTTAAAAAAAATACAAAGTGTGACGTAAATACAATATTTTGTTTCTTAATTACTACTCTAAATACTAGAATATGAAAGAAAAATAACCTATGTTTATATCATACACATATGACATTCGTGTAAAATGCTTTGTTTCATTTGTTTACTCTGATTTACTTTGATTTTAAACGTGTTAAAATTAATATAAATAACATATCACATGACACAATTGCAAGAAAGGTATGATACACAACGAGGATCATTCAAATTCGACGGTAGTCGAAAAGTTTTAAACAAAAAAAAAGGTTACCGATTTATAAAACACATAATGAATGTTCTAAAGTGTATGATTTTTATGATTTTTTCCGAATTGCGCTCAACAAAGATATAGTACTATCCATAATTCATTAGAAAAAGAGGCAAATTCTACACTTATTCTGTGTCTACGTTTACTCAGAAGCATTACAATGAATAATAAAAAAATAATATTCAATTTAGACTTGGAAGAATGAAGTGATATTTATATTTGTTAAATTTTCACTTTATTTGAAATCTTCACCATGAGTCTGACACGATATTTCTTTCTGAACTGTGATTGATCTAACTATTTTGTTATTAATAATTTATTGAAAATAAGAAAAAATTTCAGTCTTATTCTATGTCGACGCGTGCTCTCAAGTATAAACGTTGATAAAAGGGGAATAAAATGTATTTCGCACTCAAACAAATTGAATAATATTTATGTTTGTTGAATTCTATTTGAAATGTTCACCGCGAGTCTGATACGATATTGGGACATTCCCAATACTGAATCTTTCCTCTGTTACCGTATAGACACCTACGTGAAAACGTATCTGCGGGATGGCGACAGGTGGATCCAGAAACGCAAGACGCGTGTGGTACGGCACAAGAGGAACCCGGAATACCGTCAGACTATTAAGTATAACAGCTGTGACGCTCTGGAGAGAAATCTCCTGGTGATGCTGTGGGAGAAGAAGCAGGCCTTCGAAAGTAATCAGGGCTTAGGCGGGGCCGAAGTGAACCTCGACCGTCTTCCACTGACACGGCTGACCGTCGATTGGTATCCGTTGTTCCCAATCCATACACTTGGCACCCACACCGCGGACTCTCCATGATGGCTCAGGGAAAAATGGGCCCTCGAGGCCGGCGAACTCGACCTCAGGCTGAGCCTTCTGCTCAAGAACGAGGAAGAGCCTGCGATCAAAATTATCTCCTGATGGAACCCGCCACTGTTCCTTTTCAATACCGTCATTCGTCTAGGTACCTTCTCTATTCTATTTGTCGCCGTTGTTGCTGATCAACGCGAACGTACCCATTGTTTGTCCAGTTCATAACATTATGACGTGTTCGTACAGCAGAATCTTGGTCTTCGAGCGTGGCAATGTTTTTTATCGTTTGATTATTATAATTTTAATATGTTTATAAAATAATTGTTACAATTAATATAATTGAAATTTCATGTGGTCTAATTTGATTTGATTTAATTTAATTAATTCATATTCCTTCAAAATATATATATCGAGTGTAATGAACATTAAATATTGAATTAAATGAATGTAGTTCGTAGACGGGTGAGAATGTTTCTTCAGATTTAACTGAACGTTTGGGTTTGCCTTATGATTAGAAGGTTTTAATTATATTTTTGTTTTTAAATAGAAACTGTGAGAATAAATGTTGAAGTTTTTAGATTCTTCAAGTTAATACGTAAAGCTATGGAGAAATTATAAGATTGCAGTTATTGATAAATATTTGTTTAAAATTTTTGTTGTAAAGGTTATTTTCACCTTTACTGATATAACTTCTATTTTCCTTAAGCAGTCTTTGCAGTGGATGAATGCAGTTTGAAACGAGAACATTCCATAATTCGATTGAAATATGTAAATTAGACAAAACAATCAATAAAACGTTAGTGTTTTTGATATGAAAGCAAAGAAGAAAACTCAATAAAAAGAATCTCTAATAAATCTGTTAAGAACAGATTATAGTGAATAGTTTCATTTTGTTATTTGCTTTTTTCGTCACGAATTACAAAATAATCCCAAGCTTTCGACCAGCAATATATATTATTGGATTATATCACATAAAATTGCAATTACTGTAGGTGGAAACAGAAACAATAAGCTTTAATGAATGAAAATATGTACCATTTCCATTATCAACATTTTCTCAACGGAATATCTATTGCTGTTTTCTACCTTTTATAAAAATTAGCACGATTTAATTTAATTAATTCGCAGAAATTTTACAAAAATGGAAATTATCAGTCGGTATTCTGCTGGGAAAGGAACCATTAGCTCCAGTGGTACATATTTTAATTAAAAATTAAATAGAAACATACAGAATTGAATACATTAAATACGCATAACGATTATTGCTTTCAGCATACATTGCTTTCATTTCGACCTACAAAATCTGCGATCTCATTTGATATTAACTAATTAGATAGCTTAACGTGTCTATTAACAGACAATACAGTTTAACATTTTCAAATCAGGATTCTGCTGTTTCAGTACTTGTCAGACGTTCAAAATAGTCTGTCCAATTAATTAATTGCGGCATCATGCTTTAACACATGCCAAGTGACAATCAATCCTATAAACCGCTCCAATCGATAATTTATCAATACATTTATATTAGAATTGTAGTAAACAGAAGCACAAAGTTTTTACCTGGTTCCTTTTAATCTCCTTTCGTGGAAAATAAGGATGTCGATTGTTTCGATACACAACTACTTTGACGATGCCCAATTTTGCTAAAGATATATGACCGTGAAACTGGCCAATTTTATAAAATGGCACATTTCATCAATGTCAAGATCGATTTAACACCTTGAGTATTGGGCAAGCCATCAGTAAATCACATAATAGAACACTGTACGTTTCTGCAATTATATATTCTTGAAATACATTTAACCCAAGTTATAAACGCGATAATTAAAATATTACGTAAAAAGATAATCGAATTATAAATATAACCTTATAGAATATATTATACTTTACCTTTTATTTATGCTTATTTTCTGCGTCTTAAAAGAAGATAATAAGATTATAAGAAAACAATAAGAAATAAATGGCGACAATTACTTTCATTATATACACAACAATATATATAATACAGAAGCATATAATTCAGATTAATTTAGCGTAATACTCAATCTGTTACCTCGGTTATTACAATTTACCGTGGCCAAGAATAATTAACAAAAGAAAGGCAAACCAAAACAAAAGAATCCATCGACAAACTTCCACGAAAGTCTTAGCAATAAGGGTGTACCCGTTCAACGGTAAACGACACACAAAACGAAGAAGTAACTACGACGAAAGCGGCATAAGAGAGATTCTATTTTTTTCAAAGCGGAATACAATTCAGAGGAGAAGCGATGCAGCTACGTCCCGCAGAGACGATGAGGGTCCATTTTTCCCATAAATTAAGGATCGAAGGAGGCGAAGGAGAGACGATCGAAATTCACCGCGACGGCGCGAGCTCTGGTTGATCCAGCTTTGCGATTCGATCGAGTCTCGTGATAAATACGCGAACCAATTTCAATGGAAATTTTTTGATCGTTAGGGACATCTCGAGACAAAATTTTCTTTACGCCATCGACGATGAAATGTTAAGAAATACCAAAAGTGAAAAGAAACAGAAATATTATTAACCTTTTTTTCTTATATTCTCTAATTAACACTAAAAACTATCGAACAATTAAAATAACCTATTTTCAATGTGTCATACAAATTAAAACAATTTCTTGAGATTCGAAGAGTTTCCTAGTCTTGTATCTATACAAATACACAAGTTTATTTAAAAATCTTTCGCGAAAATAGCTGATTATTTAAGTACTTGCAAAATCAAAATTCTGTCAATTTGACCCATCCGGTAGTTTTAAACACTAAAACTACCAGGCAGTCAAATTAACTTTATCTAATTTTCTTGTAGAACCACTAAAAATGTATCTATTGAAATTTCGAATCATTTGTAATTCAGTTTGCGCATTACTGAATCAATCTACTTACTCAATCTACTTAACTTCCCAGGGAAGCATCGATTACCTTTTCAATAATTGTAAGAAAGGAGATTAGCAATTGGTTATTTTGACACACGTGGTAGGTTTAGTGTTAAATAAATTGAAAGAAAATTGAAAAGTAAAATAATTTTGGTGAATGTTCACATGAAGAAATAATTAAAATGGAATGTTTATTTCTAAATTTCCTTTATTATTCCATCTTTTTCACATCTGTATCCTTAATACAATAATTCTCGCAACTCGATCGTGACATCAACGAGAGGATTGTTTGAAATCGTTGACGATGGAAATTCTGGATCGAGACGACCCTTTCGATGCTTTAATTATTTAACGGTAGACAATCGTTCCGAAGCTCGCTGGCCGAGCCCAAATATGAAGAACAGTCAGTAAACGATCACCAACTACTTTACGGGCAACATGAATGACCATTGACATCTCGATGTTTAGAAGTCACGCAATTTTTGTAGCTCGTAGACTGACGAAATGATTCCTTTAACATTTACAAATTTAATATCCGACGTTTTCGATGTGAAACTATCGCGAGGGCCACTGCGAATTCTCGATACTCGAACTATCTGCAACGTAACGTGACGATTAACGAATATCATATAATATATGAAGTTTTTCACTGACCGTTTAGTCATCCGAGGATTATCTACCACCGAGTGATTCTATTCGAGACGATATTGCGGTGACCCTCAAGACGTTCAAGCGAACATTTCGTTCTTTCGCTAGAACAATTCTGATCGGGACTCCGGTGTCCTCGGATAACCCAATGCTATTAAAGGGAGAAAACACGGAGAAAAAGAAGACATGTTTGGCGAAAGAATCGAAACACGAATAAGAAATTCGTGGACGATAAATCGTTCGAAAGTATTGCGCTTACCCCGCCCGAGTTAGAAGCTGAAGCTTGTACTATCAGATATAAATTATTCAATACGTGTATATGGAGATGCACGCGCGACGATGGCATTGACGTCGCGCGCGCGGTATTATACTTTTACGAGATAATTCTATTTAATCGCGTATTAATGGTACACAGAAATCAACGATTTCGCTGACCAAATCCTAACGACGAGCAGATTTAACCTTTATCGTAATAGAATTTTCTAGTAGAGCGTCGGTGTTTCACGAATGGATGTTCTGTTTATTTTTTATAGGCTCTCAAAAGTTTGGAAAAAGTCGTTTAGCAAATGTCTTTATAATTATCTTTACTTTATGTTAATTACGAGGAATGCTCAATTAAAAATCAATGTACAGGTATGTTTTGAAACAAGATTTTGGAATATGTATTTTTATGTAATTTTGGAAAAGAGTTCCTTCAAAGAATTCATCTTACAATCATATGTTCTTTTTGTTTAAAATAACAATATTCTGGAAACTTTTTAAATCCATAGCACTATCTTGGAAAAAATGTCATTCTTGTCAGACAATAAAATCTTATATAATTCGTTTCAACATTAAAAAGTAACATAAAAATACGTATTATCGAAACATGATTTAGTAAAATTTCTCTTAAATTAGAAATTCGTTTCTATATTCAAATATTTAGTAAAATAAAATTTGTTACCATCTACGAGATCAAAACACCTTAAAAATTCAGTTCGTACGATAAAACTTCTAGTTTGATTAGACAAGTCGCTTCGATCTTGACCGCGTTATCATTCATTTGATCAATACCACTTGAAACTGAATGTTTTATTCCGCGGCGTGATGCGCTCAGGTACAACCTCAAAGAGCAATAAACGATAACAGTATGGACCATTGCCTCAGCATCTCGTACGATGAAGGTTAACATCTGATAAGGCCCCCAAGCACTAAAGATTAACTATTATCTTGGATGATGACCTTGTCCCAGCGATAATTGCGAAGTTGTTTGGATAAGAAGTGAAACCATTTAACGACAGAAGTTCTACCAGACGCGAAGACTTGTGCGGTTCATCTTTCATCGTACTTTCTCGTGACTAAATCGTTTTCTGATTCTTCGAAGCGCGCGACGTTTCAAAGAGGATATCCTGCGGCGCGTTGCGTCGCATTGAATCAATGTCCTGAAATATAAGATGCTTTATCAATCGTTTCGAAGTATAGAATCGCGATCGTTCGTGGGCAGATGAAATCCAACCACTCTTCGGTGTCTGCGAAATTTGAAAACGATTATGTACAAAGGGTGACGGTGGCCCATTAAAAAGCGACGAGTAACTAAGAGAGAGAGAGAGAGAGAGAGAGAGAGAGAGAGCGCATGCTCGTAGAGCAGAGGACTACCACGAGCATACGTGCAACAAACGCAAAATCTAATCGGCCTACAAACATATCCTAACAGTTCTTTAAGGGTACATTAGACGCGAAGAGATTTTCGACGAGAGCTCTCGAGACGAACCCATCACGGAAGTGCCACTATCGATGAACCGCTCCGTTGTCGCATTACCGAGCTAACGTCGAAAATGTCTTCGTCCAATGTTAATCGCATGGACAATCCTCTTGAACGAATGCAATCATCTAAATCCCTAGATGAAAGGTTCTTCCTTCGTAAGATGGCTAAGAGCACTGTAGGCACGGTTTTCTACTAGATTTCGAAGCGATCTACTATTAATTACTGTCGTAATCGTGGTCTTTATAGTTTCCACTTGTACTGTCGTCGGAGTTCTCCCCGCAATCGGAACTGCACTCGTCGAGAACACTTTAGACACTGGTGTCAACGAAAGAATCGACGTGAATACATTCTGGAAATGAACATTTTTTAGATTTGGATGGTCCTTTTTTGAAAAGTTTTAGTGAAGGATTTTGAGTTTCTCGGTGATGAAATTTATTAAAGCTTGGACCGTTGAACCGAAACTTTATCAGTTCTTTAGTGTGGAAGTTTGATGCTAGATAAAGATTTCTATGATCGTTTAAAGTGAATTTATTTTTTAAATGAATGACGATATTTTTATTGTTACTTCGGATTTAAATGATTGCTTATTAGTAGAAAAATAGATTATTTGGCACGTTAAGCAATGTGAAAATCTTGACCAGTTTTGCATAGAGTTTTTTTTTGTAGCAAAGAAAAGCAGGAACAATTATTAATTATTTAGTGTTAAAATCTTCGCATTGCAGTATTATCATCATAGTTACCTTATTAAACATTTTCATTCGACATCTTCTATCTTATATGTTACGATTGTTTTCAAGTAATTTAGAAGCGTCGGTCATCGGTGACTGACATGACACGTAACGTGTTAATCGAAGATGCAGATGAAGATGATATGGTATAATGTGGGTATTATTCTATGCAGATATAAATAATTTAGTCATCTCGAGTACTTTGAAATAACATATAATTCAATTATAGAGTTTGTGTTGTATCGATATAAATTCGGGGGAAGCTACACAGTGAAAAAGTCACGGACAATAATACTTATCAGTATCGGAAATTTAGTTTCTTTGGGAATTTAATGCAGTTTTCAAACCAGACTCGAATATAATGTTTAAACCTAAAATAATTTAATGTATTGTGATAAAAATCGGTTATAATAATGATAAACTAATAATATTCTATATTTTCTTCTACTCAAGTTACTTTGAAATCGAGAATTAAAATAATCAATGATTTAACTAAACATAAGGTAATTACAAATTTGGCATGACACTTTTGTCTAGGTTTCAAGTAAAACAAAGCAAAAGTAAATATTCTATGAAAATAATTGAAAATTAGACAAAAATTTATATTCTACTACAATCGGAGTATAAAATTTGTATACTATTTTATTAACATGTATACATATTTCAATATGGATACCGTTAAATTTCATAAGAATTAATCGGAAATAGTATAAAAGTAATATTTAATAGTCATGGAAAATTCTGCAAGTCGATTCTTTCATTGTGATCACCAGAGGGAGACTTGTGATCGTGTGACTCGTGAAATCTGATAGTAATAATTATGTTCAGTGTATGATGGTCGTACTTAATTTATAAAATCTTTATTTTCAAAATCATAAATCACACATTGCAGAATTTGTTAAGCTAGTCTCATCACTTACTTAAGCTTTCGAGCAAATAATGAAAGAAGACAATTCCTTTCTCTCACTGTAACATATTACTTTTCTTCTAAAAAAGTCAGCCTTTCGATGTCGAGTATGAATCAAGTCTGCCTAAATATGTGACTACTCTATCGCCTAATTAAATAATAATTATATAAATAAATATATATACATATATATAAATATATACAAAAATAATATATATATGTGTATATATATAAACATAAAAATAAATATATAAATATTATATATAAATATATATGTAAATGAATATATATTTATATATACACATAATATATAGGTATTTAAATATGAGAAAAATCTATATACATACACATATACATACATATAAAATGCGTACACATATGTATATCGTATCGAAATTGACAATCGAGATCATTGATCCAATTATGTATGCTACGAATCTTTTAGGGAGTATCTCGTAAAGCAGATAATCATACTTCGCCGAGACACGATCTCGCTTGAGGTAATCGTAGTGGTGTATAGGTATAAAATATCACTTATATAATTGTATGTATGTACCTGCGAAATGATCATACGATGTAAATGAATGTAATAGCCGGTTGCATTTGCGTGAATAGAGAGCTTAATGAGAGGCTATCGTGCTAACGTGGATAAAAAAGAGTAAATGTTATTCTTGGATCGAGATTTATCTTTCTTGAACTGAAACTCGAACGTTACCTAGATACGGAAACGATGGAAGACTATAAATTATATACGAGCAACAGCCTCTTCCCGTACATATCTGTGTTGTATGTACTCATTCTACTGTCTAAAGTCTAAATGTTAACGACAATCTCATTGAATTGGACCCACCCACAACTTTTCTACGCGCAGGTTCGAATCAGATTCAACATGGTACCCACGATCGGTAGTGTACACAGCAGTTATGTAAATATATATGTGGGTTGCTGCAAAAGTTTCGGGAAAGTATGAGAAAAAATACAAGTAAGTTTGAAATAATCCTTTTATTATTTTTCAAAAATATTCTCTTTCAACGTCGATACATTTTCCACTGTTTTGTGTGAGCACTTTCTTACCTTAACACTAAACCTACCGACACTTCATGTCTACCTAGCGTGCTCGATCAAAATAACCGGTTCTAAAAAAGCTATACTCTTTACAATTTGATATAAATAATAATTAATTTGGTTCAGGACTAAATACTAAATACAACAACTTTCGTAAAATGATAAAATAAATATATTTTTTTCATTTCAATTATAATTTTGAAAAAAGAATTAACGAAGACAACAAAAATAAAAATAAAGAACTTAGATTTATTATTTTTCAGAATTATTTTAACATTAATCGGTTTTAAAGACCATTTATAAACATTATTTATAAATAACGAAATAATATTTATCTTATTTGACATATAACATTTTACGTGAGAAATTATATACAAAAGTTTAGAATGGTTAATTTGATCGGTGTCAGTAGGTTTAGTGCTAAAATTGAGGCTTTACGAAAATGACATAAACAGCTAAATAGAATCGCTATAAATGGCGGATTCCTGAAATTTTTGCAGCAACCTACATACGTACGTACGATGAAACGTCGATAGATTAGTTAGTAATAGTTCAAATCACTTTTCGTCGAATATCTTTTGCAAATGTTTCTTTTCTGTGCCTCTGTCTTGTGATTTAGTAACTGCTGTCGTTGATGTATCATCTTATTGCGTGTAAAATGGCTGATTCTGTTAAGAAGTATATGTACTTGCATATATTTGATTTCTGTATTGCGAATAAAGATCATTAACGAAGGAAACGTTATACAAATTGAAACTGTAGTGTAGGTTCTCATGGTGTTACTTATCATCTCAATGAAATGTACATGTGCAGTGTATTTAAATAGATTAGAACTTTTAATGAATTTCAATTCGATTCGGTCATGTTCACTATATGAATAAAGTCGAATTTGATGAACAAAAATTGTAAAAAAATTAGAGAGAATACAGATTCAATTAAAGCCTTGGATTGTAACGTTGAATGTAAAATTTATTTATAAATTTTTATCGCGTACAATATTTCGATGAACATTTTCTATTCGTATCGTATCGACAGAATGTGCAGTTAATGTTCAATACGATATTAATTATTGTTAAGAATGTCGGCCATTTTACGTCGAGCAACCTAATGAATTAGTAGCAGATCTATAAAATTGATTAAACTTTCATTGTCGAAGAATAAATGTAAATCTTTGAAACATCTAATCCCTCCAGTACATGCGACTACCATGATTTACGTGTCAAGATTTCATTGGTTGGGAAGTAGATGACACAATCGGACAGAATTATGGGACTAATTACTAATAAAAATATGATACTTTAAATGTTTTGTGCGTTGGGCGAAATTATGTTACTAAGGCAATTATCATTATTTATTAATACGTGTTGCAAAAATCATGAACTTTTATTTTCGTATAAAGAAAAGCATGTAAACACTCTTATTTGTAATATGCATATTATACTTAAACTGTTCAGACTTTGAAACTTTCAATTAATAAAAATTGCTGATTCAGTTCTAATGGACTTTATATTTGATTTCTATATAAAATATAAACATTACGTGATGCAATGATTTACAACATTTTTTCATTAAAGTTAAACTTTAATTTAGTAAATCAGTAATTTATTCCAAATTTACATTTATTATTTATTTATTAGGTACATCTTTTTATCAAATCAAAAGTTTCCACTATTATGTCGATACCCAACCAACATTTCACTAAGAAGTTTCATGTTTCTGTCTGATAAACGAATTTAGTTTTTGCCAAATTCATTTACACAGTCCTAGATTAATAAAGTAAGTAGATAAACAGTTTAAAAAATCTGACTGAGTCTTCTTGCAGAGCACTTATTCCGCAAGCACGCAGTTTTACGCAGATCGTATAAATACTGCTCAATTACGGCCTAAATCATGAGAAAAAAGGTGAAGAAACGAGCGTAAAATTGTTTTCAATAAGTGCTTAGTCTCAGTGAACGAATACTTAGTCACAAGACGCAACCCTTGTAATTTCGACGTATGTAAAATCGCGCGCGTATGAAAATGACGCCATTAGCAACGATCGGTCGGTGCTACTGGCGATCGAAATTCATCAAGTAGACAGCATGTAATCGCAAAGCAGATGTAACGTGGGTAATATTTTTAATATCGAGAGATTCGGAAAATTTAGCGTTTTTATGTGATGAGAACAATGATGCCAAAGTATGGCGATAATCTTCCAGGATCTGTAGATATTCGCTAAAGGAAAAGTATTAGGAAATGTATCACCTGCGCGTTCCAAACTGAATTTTCAGCTCGGATCGATCTTCATGCTTTAAACGATCGTCGAATCTATACATCTCTCCGACCGTTGAACAACCGAATAGTTCCTACCTTGAAACGTTCTAAATCATGTCGTGAAAAAGCTTTGATCTATGTAAGTACTCGAGGATCACGATCACGTCAACATTTCAGACTGATCTTCCATCCTCGTAGCTCGGAGTATCGAATGTTGCATCTCTTTAGCATCAGATTCGAAATTACTTCAGGTTTCGCGGAAAATTGTTGAAAGGAAACTCGCTGAAAGCATTTCGATGGTGCTTAACCTCCGCTTAACGTTTTGACGGTCGTCCAATTTGGAATTGATTTGATTTAAATAATAGATTAATAGATTAATAGATTTAAAACTAATGTTTAGTGTTTCAGACACGTTGTGTCTTTATATTTGTTATTGAAAAAGTATTAACTTTAAATCTACATTTTAATTTTATTTTTATTTGAGATATAGATATCAGAGTTGAATTACAATCTTCAATTTTTAAAATTATTATAATTTTATAAGTACCATTAAAATCTTAATTTCATTTTCTAATTTACATTTATATTAAATTTTTATTTTAAAGTCCAGTTTTATAATTAAAACCAAATTTTTGACTATTTAAGAATAATATTATTTTATAAGTACTATTTCAATTTTATTCTTAATTATAATTACAATTAAAAACATGTAATGAATATACACATACTATGTCGCAAACAACCAAAATTCCAGTTTAAACACGAAATTATTATGTTCACGACCGTCAAGACGTTAACAAAAATCGTTTCGATCACAACACGACGCGCATTGAACACGTCCTTCTACGAGACTCGTGTATTTATCTACGTGAAAAGTCTTTTTTCGGATTAACCCACGCTTCACGGAGTCTGCAATAGGTACCGCTGGGTGAGGCATCTTTAAAGTAGCTGCGCAAACTTTAAATGGTGTACCGTTATATACAGAATTTCATGTGATTCCTTATGTGTTAAGTGTTGATTGTCGCACGTGTGGATTAGACTCACGATGTGCGGTAGACATAAGAGTTAACCAAGTAAACGAATACAACTTAGTGGTCACAGAATCGACGGCGATGGATCTTATTCTGTGGCGATAGTCCGTGTGTAAAGTAAGTGGATATACTTAACACTAAACGTACCGTGACCAGTCAAATGACCGGTTTTCAAATTTGAATAAAAATTCTGCTTTCGTCCATTTTACTTTATATCTTATATTGTCCGATTAATAAGTTTTTCCATTTTTCTCTTTCCTTTTGTTTTCGTTCTCACAAAGAACAGTCGTTTAAATCGTTTACCTTTATTTTATGACCGATTATTTGACCGGTTACGGTAGGAATAGGTGTATATAAAGTGCTGACACGTTTAGTGTTAAAAATAGAAGTTAATGCGGGAGTGTCTATAAGAGATTCCGTTTTGCCCGTTTCGTTACGAATTCATTTCTCTGTTCCCATCTCCGCGCTGCGAAATTGTTTGCTAACGATAGTAAAAAAATTTATCGAACCCCAGAAGCTGTAATAACTGAGCGTACATGTGTCTAGCACACAAAAGTATTTAGAAACACGCGTAAAGTGTATAATATTGTTCGATCACTCTGTTTCTTTGCTCTGATTTAAAGAATCTTTGCTATCAATTCCACGAAAACAGACATTTCAATTTGAATGAATTTAATTAACACTAGAACTACCGCGCCAGTCAAGATCAGTAGTTTCAGTTTTCTTATTTTGCAATTATTGATATCTTAAAAATATTAAATATCATAAATGATTTGGAAAATAAATAGTTTTAATTCAATACTATGATGAATACCTGAAGAAACCGATAAAAATCTATTGTTGCCATTTTCACAAGGATTACATATCAATCGTATCGAATGCTCGATAGTTCTAGTGTTAACGACGAGCGCTTTCGAATCATCCCATTCTGTAAAGTTACTCCTGATTACCTCTTCTTTCGAGTGTTTTATCTGTGGCGCGAAAATATCTTCTAGGACAGTGCATTTCAACCTTTTCATCTCTGTGGTGTCTGTTCTTATTTGTGCTGACGTGAGCAACGCGAATGGACCGTTAGATCAAGTCCACAGCGCTGTTCAATACGAATATCGATTTGCAATATTCATCGGATGGTTCTTGCAGAGTTTCTCGTTTGAAATTCAAATTTGAATGCAAAATTTCTTTATTGCCGTCGGTTTTTTAGTGATGTTAGAGAAAAGAAAATCAAGTTTTTAAATGTGGAAAAAATATCGTATCGCTGATATTAAAAATTTTTGCCGGCATTTCGAATCCTGACCCTTGAAGTACCGAGCCTTTATTGGAGTTAATATGTAATCCTTATAAAGATTGTAACAATATAGTTTTCTTCCATTTCTTCGGATATTTTTTATAGCATTTTAGTAAAAATGGTTATTTTCTAAATCATGTCGGATATTGTGTACTTTGGTAATACTAATAATTGCAAAATAAGAAGACTAAAGTCATTTTTACGGGTACGGTAGTTCTGGTGTTAAGAAAATATCTTAATTACTTATATCTTATTTTCAAATATGTTCAAATATGTCGAAATGTTTATTGTCGGTTCTTTTAAATAGTTCTTTCATTTTTCATTTTTCACTTCCAATTTTCAATGCAAGTCTAAAAATATTCGTCACAATAGTTCTGTCAATTTATAATATTGTTGAATTATATATTGCTTAGATTTTTGAATTTATATTTCTATAAAAATTAAAGATGAGGGAAAAATGGAGTTCAGATACGCACTGCGAGAAAATTTAGAAGAATCATTTATTGCAGTAATGTGGAAGGGATGCGTGAGTACTCCTGATTACAGCTTCCAGAATGTCAGGGGTTCCAAACACTCTCAGAACTTAATTCAGGTTTATGCTGCAAGTAAATAGTTTATATTAACGGTAAGAAGTTACGAAGTTTCAAATAATATAGCAATTACGAGGAAAAAATAATATTTCTGACAGTTTTATTCAAATTAAATATTACATTTTAGAACTTTGTTACCTTATCTTGAAAATAAGATACCTGCATATAGCTGAATCTTTATTTTATATAACCTGTATTTATTATCAAAAATATGTTTCTTTATAAAGCAAATGTTATAACTTCATAAGAACATAATTTAAAGAGAAAATAAAAAAGGAAAAATTGAAATTAAAATTAAAATTAACTTTCTGTACATTAAAGCTGTCTTATCGTTTATGCTACTTTATAGTAAACAAAGAAATATTTCTAAAAATAAAAGTTTATCATATTCGCTTTAATTATTCGATAACTTCAAAAAGTATGTTGACGCAAATCTGAATCGAGTTTGAGTACCCCAACAATTTTGTCATCTTATATATCAGTATATAAGATACTTTTGAGTTTTTCTCCTCACCCTGTTCTAACTCTGTCGAGTGTACAATCTCAACCTTGAATGTACTGCACATGCATTCTTAGACTATAGATCTATCGAATGTTACACGGAAAGATATATAGTACAATTTTATGGAAAGAGGCCGTAAGAAAGATTCTAATAACAAGTTATACGTGCATAAGTTTATCAATGTTGCAAAATCCACTGTAATTCCAGAGTTTATCAGAAAAAAGTCGCGAAGATCTCGAAAGAGAGTACGTTGAATATCAGGAATTTTATCAATGTTGATAGCAAAATTTCGAGTTTATTAAACACGCAATAATTCAAAGTATGAGAATTCCCGTCTGTGAATTTCTCAATTTTAATCAATTTACTCCCTTCACGCGCAACAATTCAATCTTCTTAGAGGATGGTCAGTCTCGAATGGCAATGAAAGTGATTGCAAGATGAAAACACGTATTATATTTGTAAGCAGAAATATTCTAAGGGAAAAGTCTAACTGAACAGCCAATATTTTCGTGTTGGCGGGTATTATGTGTGTACGGTTGGAAGTCACTGTTCTAGGAACAAAAAAACAAGAAAAATGAAAGAAACGAATGGCGAATCTTCAACGACTGTGATCAGGTGTGACAGCGAAATGCAGACGATTATAAGTTACACGGGAGCCGTGTGTGATGTCGTGTAAAGTGTGTTTCAACGAGAGATTGTTAAGTCGCTCATAATTTATTATCGTAACGATGAGATCTAACGACTTGTAGTGTGTATGGGCGCAAGATAAACGCGTCTTGCGAGTTTTTCGAATTTTTCGCCCGTTTCCTCGTCTCGAGGAACTTTGTGGATTTGTGTACCCTATTCGTAATCCCGCTGGCCTATTCCCTTAAAAAGAGAAATGTATAAACGGATATTGTACAAATACAGACATGAAAAAAAATGCAGTTTAATTACACCGAACATTCTACATAAGGGTATGTTTATAGCAGAAATAAACAAGGCGTTAGAAAAATTCTAGATCATGACCGATCGTGATCTAATCATATTGGAATCATAATATTTTATTATGCAGTAGTTTATAAGGTAAAGGCACCAATAGTTGACCAGTTAAGAAAAATTTTCTGTGTGCATAATAGTAAACACCTGCTCCTTTATTAAATAGAGAGACTATGCGTGAACATGCTATTTGAACTTCTTACATTATGTAACAAACTGAAGTTTTTTGAAGTAGTCATATTATCCAAAGTTTATAGACGTTTTAGAAAATTCAATACTTGTGCCAGAAGTTGGCTACCCTATAAAACGAAAGAACTGGTAATTGACCATGTTGGGCGTTCACAGCAGCGTCCTTACTTGGAGCTGATTAAATGAGACCGCTTGCTTCTTCGTTAGTGGACTGTATTTTTCGTGTGTACAAATATGTCTGAACACTAAGACGCGCTTGTTTGATGTGTTTCGTGCGATCGTTTTGAGTTGTCTGTTTCGCTGGCGATCTGCGAGTCAGATCGTCAGCTCCGAAATTTAAGAAAACACTCTGATTGGTTATCGCCAAAATTGACAAGTCCCAATCAGGGGCTTTCGAAACGAATTGTCTCCACCGTCGCTGCGCCCTTGGCGCGCCTAGTCTAACGAGGGTGGGGTGCTACCTAAGACATGCAGAGACTATGTTTTTAGCTTGGATACAAATTTTTTCCAGGCAAACCCCAGGTACCGAGTGTCCTTAGGATACCATTTGGTCGCCCTTCAGAAATATGCATTTACAACCCGTCGCTGGCTGCCACATGCGGGTGAAAGGAAAGTTTTGGAATTTAATTTCAAAAGGCCAATGAGTATTGCCGCGATGTGCCGTTAAAATATTAAACAATAAGAGCCGTTTTTTGCCCCGTGCTATAAAGAGCTTAAGTCTCTGCATGTGTCGCCTCTATCAAGCCGTGACGGCTCAACAGACCATATGTTAGTTAGCGGGTGACCACTTGTAGTAAAACTAAAAACACTAAAGGTGATTACTTTAATATTGTATATTTACAACGATTATGACAAATTGCAATTAAAAATTGCAAAAATTGCAATTGTTTACGATAAACAATTCAAGGCGGGTAAAAATGTTTCGGAGTTGGGTCGGTAAATGCAGCAGCATTTCTATCGTGCCTTTATCGAAAGATTATTACTTTTAAAAACCATATTTTTTACATTTTCCTGAAAAATGGTCAATTACTGATACCAGGTCAATTACTGGTGATTTTATCTTATACAAAAATGGAGACATTATGTATTGAAATAAGTTCATGCAAGTTTCATATAGATTTACTATTATTTCAATTCCCATCATTGTTCAAATATTTGCGTTTTAATCTTTTTTATTCGGTTTTATAAAGCATTATTTAGTTTTATGGAGAAAGTTGCCTCAATATCAGTTTAGTAATAGTTTTTATGAATAGAAATAAATGGTGTTCGGTTGGTGAAAGAACTAAAGATGGTGGCAAACAGGTTCAAGTGTCTCAATTAAACTCTTGAATGTTTGTTATTCAAACTTTTTCTGTGGTCTTGCATCACTTGCAGAAACAGATTTTTTGAATCGGTCTGGTATAATCCAACTTTTTTATATCACAAGGTAAGACGCAAATTCAATTATTTATTTGTAGTACAACAAGTATTCATACAGATTTCACTTCTCTGTTGGTAAAAATGCAAGTAACACGGAGATGGTAATATTATAATGAATGTCGAATTCCATCAATCTTTCATTCCTGTTTTCGATCTTATTTCTATGATAGAAAATGAAATTCTAGATTTTATTTCTCTGGAATAATTAAAAGTTTTAATTGTAGAGGGCATATCAAAACATTTGCTCTTTTTACACAATCGGTATTTCAGAGTACTGGACACGAAGTCTCATAAGATACTGTTTTTCGTCGGTGCTAGTAACAAAATTGTTGAAGCGCTTTCTTTTCTTATGTAGCCAACAATACTTGCTACTTTACCTATAATCGGTATTACGTATAGCCAGAAAAATCAATTATGCAAAGAATCTGCTCCTTAGATTGGTAATTCATTGGCTGTAATTGCAATGCAAGTCGCACTATAATTGAGAAAAAAGTGGGAAGCCTACGAATACTAATAGAATGATGAAACTTCCTTCTAATAATAGTTAATAATTCTGAGTAAATAGCAAAACACGAAAAATTTCAATAAAACGTATTCTTTATTTTGATTCATAGTTTTTACATACAACTTCACAATATGGTAAACAAATATTTAACAAGAAAAATTAATAAAAAGTTCATATAAAATTGCAATTTTTAATGTATTATTTAAACGAATGGTTTCTAAAATATATTTCGTATACGGTTAAATTCGTAATTTTTATGCGAATAAATAAAAAGAAATGTTTTTCCTACACACTCTAATTTCAGAAATATTCTACAAAGTGTTTTCAACACTGTATCTGAAAGAGTATTTCCACTCTTTTAGTATTTTCAATTTCTTCAAAACCATGCATTACGTTTTATCAAAAACATTCCTTTGTTAGTTAAACTCGTTTTTAATTAATTGTAATATACGTGTTATAAATAAATACGTATACCAGGAAATTATTATGATTATTCATATAAATCAGACACTTCTTCAATTCACCTCTCTTCTGAATGAAACACATCTTTCTTGATTCTTCTCTTTATTTCGTTCTTTTCTTAATATTCCATTTATCTTCTTTGTTTAAGAATAAGTCCTTCGTACAGTTTACATTACTGCTAAGTTCATTTTAAGTTAAATTTAACCTCAAGTGAGAAAACAGCAACGATCCATCGAGGAATTTGATATTAAGTGTGTTAGTTCTAAGATCATTAATAACAAGATCAATAGATTAAGGAAGGGAGTTAAATTTAATTGTATCTGCGATTGCATCTGTGGAATTGTGTTCTATCTATTTCTCTGGGTCTTCACTTGCATTATCCTCCATGTGGCAATACTTGAGTAAACGGTGTTATCTTTGATAGACGATTCTCTATGAAGGATTGTACCGAACTAATAGCAATGAAATTAAAATTTGTTGAACCAGTAGTAACACTGAATCTAATAATTTAAAATAATTTATTTTATGTAACGATTGTTTTGAACAATTTCGTTAATTGTAAAAGCAGAAATTTTGTAAACATTCTACAAATTATAAATAATCGTGCACATTTCCGAATATCATTTGCTTTTATTTTCTACCTTCATTCAAATTCCATTATACTTTGATTAGAATATCAATAGAATCATAATAATGTAATCTAATAAATAAAGATAATTATAAATAATCGTACCAGCACTTACCGTAAATTATGATGAATACGTAATAATCAGTGACTTTATTATTTTTAATCAACTGCTCAATATTATTTCGGCAATTTTAATTTAGCGTCCAAAATTTTTAACATTTACGGCTGTAATCTAACACTTACTACCCCAACTGGATTAAAAATATAATTCTATAGTATTTTTGTATTTTTCGCAGAAGTAAATTCTATTAATTTATTAGCTGAACTTCCTCAAAAAATTTATTTGTAAAAAGAAACCAGATTACTCTACTTTTTCGCTTTACACGTTGACATACAACTGAACATATTAAATAAATAGCATACTGTATCAATTTGTATTTATTTTAAAAATGATTTATGTTATTTTGTATAATCAATATTTTATCACAAGTGTTCTACGGCGGTTGTCTCGTAATGGTTACATTTTCATAAGAATTTTACAATGGTTTTCCGTAAAAATCTGTTCAGCAACTTACGTTACATTCTTTATTTAACTGAACAGTAACCAAACCAAATTTCTCTTTTTGTAGGGTAGCAGCAAGTCACATTCGTAACAGCATAACTGCATAATTCCTCATTTCGTTAATCCGCAAGGGTACGTATGTACCTACAACACAGACATCGCGTAATGAGCGCATCATAATGAAAAAAAAATGGAACAGATAAGGTCCGTGGGACTCCAGAAATGAAATATCAGCTCCAGAACGTTATAAAATTCGTATACTTTCATACTTTCTACATTTACAGAGAGATCTACGCGTTAATAAATTTAGGAAATGTACTTTAATAATGAAAGAAAACTATTTCCATAATTTAATGTTATTTAATAACTAACAATAAACTCTACAATGTAAACGTGAGATTTTATTTATACACTTGCGTTTCGTCGAGTACAAAATATTTCACGAATCCGAACTATTTAAATAAATAAACAAGTACATGCATGAATGAATTAATAAATAAACAAATAAATAAATAAACAAACAAATAAATGAATTAATGAATAAATAAATACATAGTTAAATACATGGATAAATAAATTATTTTCTTGTTTGTTTATTATTCTCTTCCATCCAATGAGTGAATGTAATTGTGACTCCGTAACGATTAGTGCACCAGAATTTTATATCAAGACTTTATTATTCAGTGACAACAGTTGACATGTCATTTTCCAGTTATGAGTTTCCTTTTTACAGTATAGGTCATAGAGAAACAATACATTCGAAACTGAAGTATACCAAATATTACACTTACTCGCATCGTCTAATGTATCAATTATTCGTTTACTTGTCTTCAGTTTGGAATAATGTGTGTAAATACATTGAGTAAATGGTACTGATGTGTCGTTCGTATGCTTCACGATGTTCATTTCGCAATTAACCTTTTGCACTCGAGCTTCTTCACCATGGTGAACAGTAAACCTTTTAATTTTATCGGTCAAATCAACGACTAAATACCGAAATCAATGGAACGTGAAATCACGTGCGACTAAAGTTTACCTGTAAATTCAAACAGTTTGACCTTCAGTGCAGCATATTGTTGGAGTGTATGAGAAGCACACTTCGAGTACAACGCCAAAACTTTGGCAGTGCCTGCGAAGAATACTTCGAGTGAAAAAAGTTAATGCAATACAAATTGCAGGAGGCCCAGCGCATAAAAACAGTTTAAAACTCTCCCATTGCCATTGTGCGTATTATTTTGCTCTTCACTAATCGGTTACCGTTATCGTAATCGTACTGGTACTTCGTATACATTATCCACCAATTTGTGTTTCGTTTCAGCAGATATTGTTTTTAATCTTAAATTATACTACTTGTACTGGTTTCATTTCTTAATATCTCTATCAGTATAAATGGAGATTTATCGAACCTTTGCGGTCCTTTATCGAGACGGTTCTAACATTCAATTTTATGATTCTTTATAATATATTGAATGTACATATAATATGTATATAATTATAATTATTTTATATTTAAGTACAATTGTAATATTTCTCAGATATTTTCAAATAAATAATAAAGGCAACACATTAAACCATAAGTAACTGAATTTACCAATGTTGATAAAAATTTCGGAAGATTCTTTTATTATTTTTAATCATTTTTTAAAAAATCGAGATACCCTCGGACCGCAAAGATTATTTAATTAAACGTACGATTGCCAGAAAATGTTACGCGTGTAACCCGAATTCCGTGGACCACATGGTCAGTTAGGCTTCATCCACACTACCAGGCCATTCACGGTCCAATCATGTCCAGCTCTCGGTCTGATAAAATATTCATTTCCTCACAGTACCAAATCGATGATGGTCCAATTTTTTTTCAAAATTCTAAATTCTTTTGTTTTCTATATTGAAAATAAAATATTAAACTTGCTATATATTTTGTTGTTATTACCGTAAAAGAGTGATGTTTGCCGAAACTGATAATAAAACATTGTTTATATCATCAGAATAGACGATTTTTATGATTTCCTCTTCAGTCATGTTTACCAAAATTATATTATACATAGTAAATTATTAAAAAGTGAGTCTATATAGTAGACTTTTATTTACTTTAGGTATTTAATATTAATTAACATTAAGAACTACTGCACCCGTCAAAATTACAGGTTTCAGTATTCTCATTTCACAAATATTCATATCTTAAAAATGCTGAATATTTAAATTGATCTTAAAAATAAATCATTTTACTTGAACACTATAATAGATATATGAAGAAACAAAAAGAAATCCATTGTTACAATTATTATAAGGATTACATTGAATTGTATTAAGCGCTCGGTAGTTCTAGTGTTCAAGAAAAAGAATATCTTATTTTTGTTTAAAAGAAATGAATAATATATTTTCACGTTTGTTGAATTTAATCCAAATTTCTTTCACTCGATTTTATAAGCCAAAAGTTAAATATTCTTTCTTTCGGAATGGTCTTGGAACTAAATGGGACCTGGGCCGGAACCTTTGCTCGTACAATGAATACGTTCCTCGTAAAGAATTGAAGAATACTTGATCGTATCAGGAGCAGAGCACAATCGAAAGGGTAAATGTTCTAGTAGTATAGCTATAGCTATAGATTAAACCTTAGTGCATTGAGAACATTATCATCTGTGGATAGCTCTCAATCGGATTAAAATGTAAGCAGAAGGAAAAGTATATTCGAATTATAAGTTTTTGCGATAGTTACATTGTATTTTTAAAATAAATTATAAACGTTTATCTAATAAATATGAAATAAAATATTAAATAAATGAATTTAATCATTCCACATCTAGTGGGATTAATTATCATCTCATATCTAGTTATACTATTATTACTGCCACAGCCTGCATAGCAATCGTTGTATAATCCAAGATTCAACATAACTTAAAAAACGTGGTTCTGTAAGACTCATATTAAATGGAGCAAGTATTTCCTTAACTTCTTGTAGAATTTTTTAGACATTAAAGAAATCGAGACTCGAATACGCTGTGATAATAAATATATACAAAGGATATTCTTCATATTAAATTTAAATATTCCTAGAGATCACAATAACGTTAAAAATGAAAAATTAAATGCAGCTGGTTAAGCAACACTTAAAGAAGTCATTACCTCAGGCTTTTTAATTGGTTACGAAAATGCATTTTAAAAATGTGTTTTAAAATATTCTAACTAAGGAAAATCGTAGAAAACTCTCCAGAAATATTTGATACGCATTTCTCATCTAGCCTTCTCTTTTATCGTTTATTTTGAAGTAAAAATAATCATAAAATTTTAAGTTGAAAGAATACCTAATTAAACAATATTTGTGCACAAAATGTAGCAAAATTTATTGTTAGTATGACTTCATTTCTGTTCAATTAACTTATGAAATTACAATATCTTATGAATGCATGTAATGATCAGAGATAAAAATCTTTCATAAAGTTTGAAAGGTTATTACTATGAAACAAAAACAAACCAGATATTCTGTCAAAGAATATTTCTCTTGTTCTACGTTTAACGTCTGCAGTCATTAAAATAATGTGTCGTGTTAAGGGCTGAGGAACAGTCGCAATGCTCGAATGCCAGAAACCGTTTGTATGCGCTAGATCATAGATAAATCACAGTAGCCTCGAACTCAATCACAGTGGTCGAAGGATTTTCGCTTGTTGGTCTTCACGTCCTCGAGGTTTCTTTCTTCCCATTCGTAGGAACCGGCAGTTTTCGATTACTGCGTTCCAAGTTGGTTCTGCTTTTGAAGCACTTTCGACACGTGAGTCGCCAGAATGCTAATCTGAAGTCGGCCGAGTAAAAGGCATAGATGAATGGATTTATAGCCGAATTAATCCACCCTGGAATTAATATTGAAAATTATCGTTAACTTTTATTTTTGAAGTTCAGTTAAACACGTACAATAAAAAAAATTAATAAAACGTTTCAATTCTTAAGATATTTGTTTATTTATTCCTTTCTTATAACAAGGAATATATCGAATAAGCTGGAACATTTCAAATTGAAATTGTTATTAAAGCACAGTTTTGTCAATGTTTAATAATAAAAATAGTAATAATACTATAATAATAGTAATAACGGTTTAATATTAATAATAGCATTATTATATTATTATGTATGATGTAAGTACATGTGATTTAGAAACTGAAGAATAACAAACGAAAAACGTTTTGATAACTATTTAGTATAACCATTTATTTTTTAATTATCGATAGATATTTACTCTATGTTACGAAGAAGCTACGTGATTTTTTTCAATGAACTAACTGTAATGAGTTCCAACTACTGAAAATATAAGTTTCTATTTTAACTAACTAATTTTAACTAACATTATCAGATTAAAAAAAAAAGTATATGAGTTTCTTTTTAAAAATACTTCATACATTAATGATACCGTAGAAAAAATTTTTTAAAATAAATAAAATGAAAAACTTTATTGATTGTTCGATAACATGTTTTGGTGGTATAGTCTCAACAAAAATATTAATATAGTTTATCATTAATAGTGTAAGAACATTAACACGTTTACGGTACCATGATTCACACATTAATTTTAATTATAATTATAATAATCAAATAATTATCTGACAATTTCAAATAAGAAGGTAATAGTTACGTAAAGTTCAAAAGGTCACATGCTACGAGTGTAATTAACCACGAAACCATTTCGAAACTTGTGGTACGACATTTTGTACTCTTTAAAAGTAAACTGTATGTTGTTGCTCTTAAAAAGTCATTCTGGTTCTCAAAGTTTCAGCTTAGATGTCCGGACAGTGAACGTGTTAAGTATACGCTGACGCTTAACACTTTGAGTGCCTAATTAACCCCACACAATCTTCGCAAGGTTAATTTAAAACAGTGCTTCCCAACCTTCTTCCGTTTATGTACTATTTGGCAAGCTATTTTTGTAAATTATACTTCCACGTTAGTGAAATGTTTGTAACTTTGTTCAAATGTTAGTTGTTTCAGTGATTACTGTAAATAAACAGTCTAATAATAAAAAAATAATAATGGAATGATTATAATTATTATGACACTAGCAAAATATATACTGAGTTCAAGATTACACTTAGCTGATATAAAAACTATATTATATTAATTAATATATTGAAGATTCAACATTCAATTTAACAATACCGAAAATATTTAATGTTTCGATATTCTTGATATATACTGAAATTTTCGTACGATGCTTAAATTTATTTTAAAACAAATGAAGATATGAGGTATAAGAAACAAAAATATATATGTAGAAGATTTTTCATTTTCCTTTTATGATACATTTTTTCTCTCGATTCATTTATTTATTCGTTCATTTCTTGATTTAAATATTGGTCATAGATACATTACAGATGTTTATACAAAATCCAGCCTATATAAATTTATTTTCCAAACATCAAATAAGATAGAAAGTTGCTTTTTTTATAAACAATTCCGACTTATCAAAAATAATATAGAAAATCAAACTTTTTTGTCACATTATTTTCACTGTATTTTGTGCAATCAAGTAGAATGCATGGATATCCACGATACAAATATAATTGTTCTTTCTTCAACCCTCACCAGCCTTAACCCTTTCTCCTATAATATCGTATCAAACTCACAATGAAAATTTTCAAGTGAATTCGACAAATCTAAATTTTTTTATTTTTTATTTATTTCATTATTTATACAGATGAAATATCGCTTGTCTAATATTAATCTTTCACTTTTAGAGTAAATGTACCTATAAAATAAGCATCAAATGTTTTTATTTTTCTACGAAATTATCAACGATAAAGTACTTTCCTCCAGCACAGTTGTAAAAGACGTCATAAGACTTCTACACTAAATCGATCGTGCACCGCATCGCCCAAAAAATATTCCATTTTTCATGTGTACGCGTGAATGGCACTCAAAGTATCAAGAGGTGTTCTCATCCCGAGGCACCAAAAACTAGCAGAAAAAAAACCGCGCGTTACTACCACCGTAGTTCCCTGTGAACGCATAAAGTTTTATAAAAGTCCGAATATCCAGTCGGGTCTAACGGTTCCGCGCGCGGCAACGTTTGAACGCGTTGAAACGAAACGTGTAGATACCTAGCCACGTTAACGCTGTCATAAGTACATCCGGCGGGTTCATGGGTACGAAAGGGGTGGCCAGATAGAGGATGAAAAACGGTAACCAACACGCCACGAATCCACCTACGACCACTGCTAAAGTGCCAGCAGTTTTTGTCTCTTTGACCGCTCTGTTAATGCAACTCTGCTGATGACTACGTACGATCCCGGACTTTTTGCTGGTGGTCGCGGGCTCTGCTTCCTCGGACGTCCTGTCGCAGCTCATCGTATTCGTCACGCATTCAGCCCTTCGTATTCTAATACTCTTCGCCCGTTCGATCTGCGCAAAATCGATGCATCAACAGTGAAAACCTTAATAATGGTTCAAAGTTTCCGGGTGTAAGCAGTGTCCATTAGGAATGATTTCCCTATGGTTCGCTAGCATTGTAGCTGGTATCATTAGAGGTTAAAGCATTCACTGATTCAGGTTAACTTAAATCAGTGTTTTCTATTTAACCTGTTAACTGTGGAATTTAATATAAAAAATCTCTTGTTTGCGTAGAATTAGGATACGTGTTCGCATATTTATATCAGTCAAAACCGACTTAAGCTTTTAATGAATAATGTTTATAAAATTTAATATACGTCAAATTGAAGGGGTCCGTAGATGTAGTGTTAAATCCTCGCCATATAATAAAACTCATGGTGAAGATTTTTAATTTAGTTTAATAAAAATCTGTATTAGTCATCACATATAAGTCGAACTATTTTTCTATTCGAGAGGCAATCGAGGATCTGCTAATGACGTAAACTCTTGGACTGCCCCCAGATTACGGGAACGTGTCATTTCGGTTTTCGGTCAAGACATGAAGATTTTGAAAATTCTTGATAGTATGTTGAAGAAACAAGTGATTTATGTTTACATAGATTGTGTATAAGGTGAGCTAATTATTTGTTACTAGTAGTTTCCTATGAATTATAGCAGATATTGATTTTATTTTTGTTAATTAAATAGAACTGGGAATGTTTGGTAAGTAATACATTTTTCTGAAGTAGCTAGAGCAATGAAAGTTTTCCCTATAGTTTTCTTGAAAAAAAGTATATTAATTAATTTTTTTAATAATTGGATTTTTAAGTTAGATCACTTTTATTGAAGTCAGTAATATTAACTTAAACTTTTCTTCCAATGCATATAAAACATTGCATGTGTGGATATCAGTTTAAGAATAAATATATTATACTTATTGTTAGTTAATAAGACGTATATGACTGAATAATGTAACGTATAAAAATAACTTATTGTAATTTAGGACAAGTTTGTTCATAACCACTAGAATGACTCTTTGTAATGTTACTTTCTCTACTTTATAGTAATACTTAATTGAATGCAATATGTGAATAATATTAAATGTATAATAATCTTCGTCGAAAGACGCATAAGTGATTTTAATTATTTGCAATGTTAAAAATAAAAAGTTCAAAAGTCATAATTTACGATTGCCTAGTGAAGTTTATTCATTCTATTCTTCAAGTCTATTTATTAAGTTTCCTCAAGGGAAATTCATAAGATGCTACCACTTTAATGAAATGAGGAGGACTTAAAGAAAAAAAGGAATTGCTTCTTAAAATTAAGTTGCAATTAATGTTTGCACAAAAACTATATAAGAATCGAACAAATACTCTCTGTACATTTTTATTCAAATTTAATATTCTATAATCATGAATGTAATTTCAATATTTTTTTAATGACATATGAAGTGCTACTTGAAAAAATGATTGCAATATTATCTGTTAACATTTTTCTTCATAAATAATAAGTTTCAATTTGTTACAGAATAAAATTTATGAAAATTAAAATTAACAGTTCTTCAGAAATGTGTATATTTTTATAGTGTATAAATAGCTTACATATCAGAATTTTGACGCAAACATTATGGAAATAAAATTTTGTATATTCTGATTTGAGGCAAATATAATAAATATTCAATAGTTTGAAAGTGCGTTCACAGGTTTCGAATTACATAATGCAATTTTATTGAACGGCGTCGCAATAGATTTGTAAATATTCGTGTCAATAGATTCAAATTGCCAATCAATTTCTCATTTAAGCGTGCTTGTTCGACTTTCCGTACAACTGTAATCCAAGTCCACTTCACTCTTCTAGCGCAGTTAATAAATTCATTACAAGTCATACTACTAATGTTACAAACTTTGCTATTTTATTTTTCAAGTATTTATTTAAAAAATGCATTGACACGGAACACTAAAATTATAAAAAGAATTTAATTACCATTCTTTATAAAATGTAATATTTTTCAAACAGAAGTGGTGGAGAAAGTTATGCTTGGAAATTACAAATTAACAAACTCTTTCATGACAAAGAATAAATAAAATTTAATATAATCTCATTTTCTTATGATATTAAATGCAACAGTATCATTAGTACTTAAATATATACTCATCTTATTACTTCAAATTATAATAATTATTATAATACAGTAAAACCACATTGTATGCAACATAGAAATTTCGCACACATGTTCTAGGAATAGTAATCACCATGTCACCATTTTCTTCAATAATTCGTTTCTTCATAATGAATTTTGTATTTAATAAATTAAAACGAATTAACTTCTTGTAAATACCAACAATTTATACAATTATTTTTATTACGGTTTCGGACGGCGGTCGTCCGATTAAATTTTCTATACATAAATGTAGATACATAATCGTTTTGTCTTTCCTGTTGACTGCCTCGCAATACAAAGATAATAATAATGTTTCTTGACAACGGATTCTGATACAAAAGAAAGCACAGACTTCCTATCGTGTAAACATATATACTGGAAACTAGAACTGAAAGTAGGAGCTGTATTTGCGCGTGAACAACTTTTACGATCGTTAAATGCATTCCTTACCGAAAGTATTGTATAGGTCACTAAATCCTAAGAACAATGGCAAGTGCACTTGATTTAAAAATTGCGAGCAGCAACCGTCATTAAAAAAATATCTTACTAAAAATTTGTACACTGAAACCCGTATACAAAATATTACACATAATATCTTGTACACAATTTTGGATATTCAATATTTTATGGTATCTGTAATTGCAAAAGTAATTAGTTAAAACCACATATTCTACTTAATTATTGTTCCATTGATGCAATATTGTATAATATTGACAAATTATTGCACCATTGGTATAATAATTCTAAAATTCGTACAATGTTCTACCATTGATACAGTAATCCTAAAATCAATCATCTATTTTCGATCAGATTAACACAAACAACATACCAGAATTAATACAACACTTAATCACATTAGATAATTTATACAAATAATTCTAAAAACTTGTACAAGATCATGCTTACCAAAATCTTTTTTCGTGGCTGCATGTTTTCGTTGCCGGTAGCTTCTAGGTTTCTGTGGCGGCTTGCGATCAAGCAAGATATTCTCCCGTAAACGTAAAGCATTACCAGCATCGGTAGAAAAAAGGATCCCATCGCGGAGAATATCACGTATGAGGAGTCCATATTGTACGAGCATTTTTTAGTGTCGCGATTTGTTGCACGCGGAAAGCACCCCAGAAGAGGTGGGCTGGTTATAGCACCGGCTAGGACCCAGACTGCTACAATCATCAGACCAGCCAGTCTTTTACTTCGACGTCGTCGGCTATATATTAGTGGTTGAGTTATGGCTAGATACCTTAAACGGAAATTGAGCTCATTTAAGTATGCAACAAGGCAAATCGCCAGGGATTATTAACTCTTTGCAATCGTATGTCGAAGCAGTCTCGATATTTAAATTTATTCCAACTACAACGAAAGTTTACCAATTTTCGTCACCTTTCTTCGTGATATTACAATTACATTTATATTACATTTGAAATCTTTTTGAATAAAAGTATTGTATTCACTTATAGTTACCTAAATATAGTTAATTTAAATTAAAGAAAATGAATGCAAGTTTTGAAGTGAGGATTCTTTGGACCGCAAAGGATTAATACATTAACTTTTATTTTTCTTTGAATATATTGATTATATTGTTAGTGGTTATTGAACTGAAAAAGGTGTGTGTTATATAAAAAATTTGTTTACATTTTTTTCTTTTGAGGTCTCCTGTCCAAAAAGTCAAGTCAATAATGGAATTGATAGGAACATTCTTGTTTTGATAACTGCTGATATGTACATATTCGATTGTCTCGAAAATCATACAGTTAAAACATTGTTGATCTATATTCCTTATTTAGTTTTCCGTATAGTATAATTCCTTGATAATTGCATCACCTGTACTTAATCGGAAGTTAGTTAAATATATTTATTTTTCTCGAAAAAATTTCAAAAATCAGAACGGATTATTGTTTGTGATTTATTTTCCCATGTAGAATCGTCCTCTTTTCGATTGAACACAGTTGTATGTTAGTAGTTGTACGAACACTTAAACAATACAACTTTTAAAATAATTATGTTAGTCATTTCGTAGTATTGCTACAGTTGCTTGAATAATACAAGTTAGTGTTTCATACAGGAAAGAAATTGGAAAACTTCTTTTGATTATACGATACAAATTTATATTGCATCTGTAATGTCTTCCTCATTTACCTTTCAAAACTTACATATTATTTCACAGCTTCTTACAATAGCAACGTGACAGAATTGTTCAAGAAAACTGGAGAATGGAACGAAGAACAGAATATTTCAAAACATTCTAACAGAATATTCGAAATAATTCACATGTTACTGTAACCTGCATAAGAACTGTTGCACTCTTCATATTTCAAAATCATTTTATTACAAAATTTCATAAACAAAAATTTTCTTAATCAACCGTACAATATATAGCAAACAATTTTTTAAAAAATTCGTTCGAAAATTAAAATACTAAAAACGAAATCTTGGAAATAAAATTTTACCTATAGTCTGTAATATATCTGTCTAATACTGAAAAGCTAACTTTAAATTACACAATACAATAGTTTTATTTTAAACATTTTTTTTCCTTTATAGTATTATTGATGGAGAAAATTTAATTATGCAATGAATTCTTACATAATTCATTTCGGAGAAAAGAAAGATTAATAAACTTATATTCGATACTTTATCTGCAAGATAAATTGATTTTCAATAAAATATCTCATCCCTTCTCTTTAAAACATAATCTTGCTTAATAATTTCCTAACAAATTCATATATTATATTCCAACCTAAAAAGTTTCTCCAAGTAATCGATCCACAAAGTAACCACTGTATGAACGAGAACCGTGTATACAAGCTATCGATTATTAAAGTGTTGAGCACTACTAATTTTCGTTGATGTATCTGCTGCTCGTTCGGTCAACGAAGGTCGATACAAAACGAGGGGATGCAGGAACTGTGGAACGTGATCGGGGTGTTAATTCTCGGTATTTAAACGGTCTTTTCTTTTCTCCTGTAGAATATCCTATAAACTTCCGACAATTCACCTCCGTCGACATTCTTACCGATTAATCCTTTAACACGGAAGTACAACAAAACTCAATGCGTCTTAAAAATATTATTTAGTCTGACCCGACTGAATAGATCTATACTGGAGCGAAACATAACGAAATATTTAATTGACTCAATATTGTTCAATGATAATATAATACAAATATAATACAAATATAATAAATATATTACATATTGTATACATTATATTATACTATATTATTTTCGTATTATTATTATCTAATTTCACGAAACAGTAAAATAGCAGAGCTCGATTTAAATAGATCAGAAGTTGTTTTATATTCAACACAATTATGCGTATTCTCAATAAGCTATAATTAAATCCTTAGAATTAGAACACGATCATATCTGCACTCGAATGTGTTTATGTTATCACTTAATATTCTCAAATCGTGGTACGTAAAAGGAACGAGTTCAAGGGACAGGTTTTTTCTTTATACGCTTCAAATTAACACTATAAATACCAGACGGGTCAAAATGACCAATTTCTAATTTCTTATTTTACAATTACTGTAAACTATAGATACTTTATGAAATGTATAATATATAGAGTGCAACTAAATTGTTGCGGACAAATGATAGGGCGTGTACAACTCACTAAACCTCAAAACTCAAAAATTTTTCTAGATGAAAATAGGTTTAGTTCAAAAAAAATGTATGGGATCTGAATCAATAACACCGAATTGTCTCGAAAAGTATCAGTCATACGAACAAATGTGTCAAACAAAAGTTACAGGATATGAAATACTACATGTCCAGTAATGGTCACGTCAAAATTCTTAAATAGAACCCCATATTTTCTATTCCATATTTTTAAAGCTGACATTCAAACATTTCCAAACCATAAACACGAAATTCTCCGTGTAAGGCGTTATCAAGATATCAGTATCCACATTTGTCGGTATATAAATAATATAAAATATATATCCACTAAATTCGAAGGTATGTATGTTACAACCCAGTACGTGTGATAACTCACCTGTCTATGGATATGGCGCATAACGATAGTATACTGGCAGTACAGAGGAGAACGTCGAGGGAAACCCAAAAGTCGCAGAGCACTTCGCCCAACTCCCAAGTACCACCTGTGAGCTTTGTCAAATTCGTTATATTAGTCACAGGATTTGGACTGCGGGCTGTTAGCAGTTCTTAAAGCACGCGAGGATTTTCAGTTTAGGGTCGGCCTCGCAACTCGGCCGTTCCTCGGGGAAATGACTCCGACATTCGGCTCGCTCGCATTGCAAATAGTTTCATAGGGAGTCTGTGGACTTGTTGATAGTGAAGTTTTCATGAGTTCGGCATAATATACGGTGTCCCGTTTTAAGTCGTGAACAGGTGTACTTGCGCAACTGCGTTTAATCGGTGCACTTGAATTTGAATAATTTAACATTAAGTTTACGGAACTCGTCGATTCGACGGATTTTCAATTTTAGAAACGTTATTTGCGAGAAGTTTAAATCGACTTTGGTTGATGCGAATACGTATCCTAATTCGATGTTTTTAGAGCTATAATTTCCAAGATTTTAATGAGTACCTGTTTTTGTAGCTAAATTTCAAAGACCTGAATGAACACATGTTTTTGTAGGAACAATATAATAAACTGAACACTAGACGCTCGTAATAATTATTCTTAATCCTCATAAACACTTTAATTACATATTTATATTTGCATTCGTTAGATATTTCAATTTATTAATTTAAGTAGTACAGTCCAAAAGTCGTTGCGTACGTAATGATTACAATATAGATACTTACAAGCAATTTTAAAGTTGTCATCGACATAGAGGATGATTCTCAATTAACTATTGAAAAAAATAAATAGACACTCATGTTTTGTGTAGTTGTCAATAAAATTACTATTCAAATGATTAAACCCTTTCTACTTCCTTCTAAGGTAAATAGTCAAATCAAATTCAAATATTTGAACAAAATCAGACGTCTGAATATAGAAAAAATTAATTTGGAGTGACATGATCCAAATTTCGTAGAATATAACAAATTATAAAATCACTGAGAACAAAAATAGATAATTTTGAAATATTCTTTTAGTCTGTGTTCCCTTTCTTGTTTTCCTTTGCTCGACTTTTTTAACGTGTTTAACAAGATATGTACCAACTTGAAATAAGACACCGTGTATGCAGCTTGTACCGATTCTACGAATCCATTACATTGTTCCTTGTTCTTAATTGATGGCGCAAGAAACTTCAATGCTGTCAGCGCGAACTCATTTTTCACGTAATCTCCACTGAAACTTGGAAACATTGATTATTTAATTTCTAATGGAATGTAATTCTCACGCTGCTTTAATTTTCTAATTGAATAAAATTATATACTATATTTAATAAAATCTACCATAGTCCATATTTATGTTAATGATTAAAAGCTTCCAATAAAATTGTAATATTTTATGAAATACCTATTCTTTTATTTAACACATAAATATTCAATTAACTATAATTAAACTGCACACTTTTTCTCTTCATATTATACACAAATATGTAAAGCTACAGTGAAACACCAAATTCAACAAGAATTTATATTATTTTCGTTCCACATAGAATTTGATAAATCCTGAAATTTATAAAATAATAAATTTAAATAATATTTGTAAGATAATTATAACACCATATAAATACTCAAGTATAACAAATCCCTAGAAATAATTATTAAATAATAATCCATTAATTAGAACCCAAAGATCACTAAGAATTTTTACAACTAGATTTAAACTCTTAATAAACACTTTAACGAATTATCATAATCCAGCATTTCACTGTTCTAAGATCTAAGAAAACTTCCTTACATTACGCAAGCTTAGCTTTATCTCCTTAAGCACAAGCATATATGGATAAACGTGGAAATAAAAGAAATGATGCTCTGAAGGTTTTAATAAAGAAGTCTTTAAACAAAGTTTCAATATTTAGTTGCGAATGACGTGCGTGCATTTCACGCGTTTTTTTTATTATTACCCACGAAGAATGTTCCATGAGTCGCAGCATTACTCGGTTCATAATGCTTTTCATCTTCACGGACACTCAGTAACACGTAATGTAAGAAAATACGAGGAAGAAAATACGGATCGCCATTGTACTTGTTTTTCCCCTTTTCACTTGGAAGAACCGTATATATATCAAGGTAGCCGTGCATTCAATGTGTTCAGGGTATTGTACGTTTTTAATGCTTGATTCCATTACGTACAATACTTCGTGACGTTTCAAGGCGGATGGTAGACTTTCAAATTTTATAAAAAAGAACACAAAATACGAAGGAAATTGTAAGACTTTAATTTACAAATTTTTCCATCGAATTTTAAGCAATAAAGTTTTTCTCATTTAGAAGTACGCGATTAAACATTTCTCGTGGTGCTCTAATTCTCTTCATTTTGACTACTTTAATAGCTGAAATGTGTCCAATAATTTGAAGTATTTTTAAGTAACAATATAACAATTATCACAGCTTAATCCTTCCTATTCAAATCTATTTCATACATTCTGCATTGTAATAAACAATACTAAACACAAAATTCTTATGTTACTTCAAATTTGTTTTCCTACATTAATTGCATATGCAATAATAATTGTATAATTTCGAAAATTCTTATTTAGATACTGTTCGTACTCTAAATTTCTGTACAATATTATGTACACCTTTATACAGTTTAAAATGAATAAAAATCAATTTGAATAAATTTGTATAAATTAAAATAATATTTAAATAAATTTTCTTTGCAGAGTACTTTTCATTATGGTAAGAAAGAATTATTTGAAGGACACTTTTCTTTCAGCATCTCATGTCGTCTCTGTCGCAGTAAAATACTTTATTGGTCTATAGGGTATAGATGATTGGACTACGTCGTATCGAACAGCATTCATTATGCCCAGACTCAGTTTTAATTTATATGCAAAATTGCTCTTCGCTGTTCAAGAAGAACGAGGGATCAATGTTGGCAATTGTCTCTAATGTAGGCGAGGTGAATGATAAATGCACTCAGAAAACAAAGGAGAAATTTACAAGTCCATTCCGAATGGTTACATTAAGGTTGGCTGATTTAAAAAATCCGGATGTCGAACGTTATTATGCTGACAGTATATAAATGGTCGTTTTCAATTCATATATCCAGGACATTATGATGTTTCAATGCCATTTGCTTTAATTCCGTGAAATCCAATCTTCATGACACTACAAATAACCGGGGAACCTCTATATATTTCGCATTTTAATAAAAATAAAAATACGTGTTGGGCAACTAACAATGAATTAAAAGTAATTTGCATCATTAACAATAAGTAATTTACAGATATAGTATATATATTTATTATGTCATTTTAGTAATTAAGAAAAAATAAAATTAATAAATAAATGCTATACAACTTCATGTAAATTAACAATTGATACCTTTATTTCTTTATTTCGGGAATATTAAGTTAAGAATTCTAACTTAATTTTACTTCGTGTAACCATATTATTTTTAAGTCAATCGAAAGGTGATTTTACACTTTTCGATAAGCAATAATATCAAACTATTGAGTAAATGTTCATAAACAATAATAGCCATTATTAAATTACTGATGTAATTGATTAAAATTCGAAAATTCGAATTAAAGCTTTAGGTGTGTGTTACAATACAATTTTGTATATATAATACAAAATAAGTTTGAAAATAAAAAGTGACATTTATGTTTTTACAGTAATGACATATTGTTAACATTATTATAATAAAGAGAAACCAAAACTGATTACGGTTACGAAGTAAATTTATTACGGAGTAACTTATACTTTAAATTTTGTGATTTATTTAATCTCTGAATATATTACAAAGTATTAAATATTTTAACATTGAAAAAACCAGTATCTAAAATATAAGGTAACACGTAAGTGAACAAAAATTTAATTTCAGCATTCTCATTTTTAATATATAACCCATATAAATGACAATGTGTAATATATAGATATACCCACAGTTTAACAATTAATTTTATATATTAATGAGAGTATTCCCAGTGATGCGCAGCAGTTAAATATTTTGATTTTTAAAAAATCGTAAACTGTTGCTGACCCGGCTTTCGATCGTTATCCAGCTGCAGCTATAGATATTCTGTTTTTATGGCGTGACATATTGCCTTGATGTTTTTCGGATACCGTAACATACACTGGTATCTGGGGACATTCATTTTATATAGGAAAAGTATTTAAAATACTTTTGGATCAACAACTTATGTTTCCCAGGAGGGACAAGCAACAAAGGAATTTTCACTTCATTATTATTGACCTATACTATTCACATATGATATATGATACATAATGAGTAGGTAACGGTAAATCTACGTTTGCAGTAATTAACAAATATTCAAAAGCATCGGATGACTCATGTAATAAACGTAATAAATATGTTATCAATTACTTGTACAGTAATTTGAAGAATTAATTACATAAACATACATAATATTACATGAAATTAATAATGTCATTGAAAATATTGTTCTATTAGTATGAAATGCAAGATTTGTTACAATTTTTATAGTAATTCAAGTATATTAAAATTTGTCATAGAAAATATAATTTTTTACTTGATATCGCACACCAAAAAATTATTTTTAATCATTTTTAATTGCACAAACATATGCAGTTTAATTATAAATACAAAATATGAAAGTTGCAATTGAACCATTAGATAAAATTGGTGATTTGACTATTTTGAAGAATGTTTCCAAGTTTCCTGTCACACAGTCCTTACCTCTGTCTTTTATCTGAACATATATTCAGCAACAAAAGTATTCGAACGTTATATATGCTTAAATACAATTAATATTCCATAATATGTTTATGTATTAACAAATATTTTTTTCAATTTTATTGCACGTATATACCATGAATGGAGTTTGTTTCAACAGATAGCAATATACGATGTACAATTTTTTGAAAATTTGTCCTATGATCCCTTGACCTATAATTTCTTCCTTAACCCTTTGCACTCGGGAGGTGATTCTCAGTCATCACTTGGTTTGATACAGTTAAATTATAAATTTTGATATTTAATATTGAACTTTGTATAATGTGTCACTATGTGAAATGTCATAGTAAAATACTTTTGTCCCATAATTTATCGATTAAATTAGTTACATTATTCGCAAAAAACATCGTCTATATTTTATCAAAAATGTTGAATATTTCTAGCAAAAAACTTTCCAATGCAAATGGTTAATTGTACTTAATAGAACTATTTTATCATTAGAAAAAGAAAAGAATTTGATGTTTATTCTGTATCTACGTTTACTTTAAAGCTTAGAGATTGATAATAAACAAGTAGTATTTCATTTATATGAAAAATATATAAATAAAATTTATATTTACCAAATTCGATTGAAAATTTTTGTCACGAGTTTGACTCGATGTTAATTCTTGATAACGATAATTTATTTCTTACCATGCTTCAAATACTTTCGTTGCTGACTGTGTGTTTCAACGTTTCTACCATATTGGAATATATCACTTATGTACCTGTAGTAATACTGCCGGTGGCATGACGGCCAAGCCAACCAATAAATCCGCAGCGGCCAGACTGGATACGAAACAATTAGTAACGGACCTTAGGCGTCTAGTTGTTATCACAGCGGCAATTACTAGGGTGTTGCCTACCTGCAGGACAACAGAAAATACGTATGATAGTAATTTAAGATTAATCGAGGTCAGACGTGAACAACTCGTTGCCCTTACGAGCTGATGCTGCGACACTATGGCGGAAAACTAGTTGGCAACGCAAGGTTAACACGTTGATCGCCACGAGTATTTTGATCATTTTCTAACATAGAACATAGAAAATATTTACAAACTTCCGAGGAAATATTTTAAATTGAAGATTGGAACAGGATCATTTAAAAGTTTCTAATAAACATAATATTTGATTATATTTGACAGAAACGGTATATAAAAATGTGTGACAAAATCAAAATTTAAATACTTCAAACAGCTCGAACATTTCATTTTTCAAGCATTACACGAGACCTCGCAGTTCAGAGTAATAACAGTGTGATGGTTTTTGAACGCAACTGTTTGATGATTGTAAATATAAATTTCAATACAGGAGTACGTGCTTAATATCGAAACAACAAGGATGCATGTTCAGTATTATATAGAATCGATTATTTGCCAATATTTCTTAATTGTTTCAATTTTTTACTACCACTTCAAAAGATTTGATAAATTACAACATAGTATACAGTATCGCCAATATTTATGAAGTATCCTTACTGTTATTGCCGATTATATACCGTTACTAGACAATTTTGTATTAATAACAATTAGAGGTTCAAATAACTTTTAAAATAACTGTTAATAACACAAAGTAACTGCAACAGTTACAAAAACCAAGACGATATTATAAGAAGAAAAAGGCGTCTGCTTTATATCGGTTTCACTTACAGTTCTACGAAAGAGTTATTTAGATAATTTCAGACAGTTATTTCTAGCTATTTCTTCCTGTGTGCAATAGGTTTACTGTTAAGTACTCGTGTTTACCGCAAGAATGTTCGAGCGTTGTAGGCGTTTTGCACACGGTGTGCCGACGTATAAACTTATCTTTCTCGAAGGACCACCCGAAACGAACAAAACGTAGGAACAAAACGTAGGAAATGAGTAGGTGCTTAGGTATGACTAGGTTCTTGTTGTGGTTTGTAATATTCTGATATTGTACTATCTGTGATCTGACTTCCTAGTGTCTGAACCTCCCAGAATCGTATTCGACGATGCCTCGGTAGAGTCGTCTTAGCGGAGGTGAAGACGTTCTGGTTGGTTTTTGTAAATGTAGAGGATTGTGGAAGGGAGACAAAGTTCCCTCCCTTCCTCCAATCCTTGACCGTGGCAGATAAAAGGCAAGAAACGCGTTGGCCTTAATAACACATGCTAAAACAGGCGGATTAGAGAGTTAGAAATGCTGATGGCTGGCTGCCATATGTGAACAGGGAAAGCTGCAGTAAGGATCGCGGGCCTTATGGGTTCATGGATTTATAGCTGCCACGGATCCTTCTCGTAATACCGAAAGGACGGTTGCAAGTCGCGACGGGACAAAGACTCTTATTATTAAAGAAATCTAAAGAATGTACAAATACCTCTTAAAGAAAGATAAAATGTATACAAATCTAAAACTATGGTAATCTAAGGACCCGGACGAAACGGGAAGGCTCTAAGTGGCCTTAACATTTACTTTTTAAATAAACTTTGCCAAGATTTATGTAACGGTATAGTTAACAAAAATATCTATAGAATAAAGTTATTTTGATTTTCACACATTGAAAATATTATAATTCATAATTAGAAAAAAAACAAAGTAAGAGTAAAATAAATGTAGCTTCTGTAAGAGTTTCTAATGATTCTGATATATGTGAGTTTACTTCAAATAAACGAATTTAACAATAAAGAAGCATACTGTACACATATGAATAAATGAATAGCGAATAATGCAACTAATAAACCATGACAAATAATTCGATTATATTTCTAAGCAACTAGCAAGTAATTTTAATTCCAATTAAACAGTTAAAATCATTATTTATCGAACTATCAATCAAATATTTTTAAGTAGTGGTATGTAACGTGACTTTAATTGCATATTAAGTTCCAATTATATTTTAATGAGTAATCCAAATCCATTAATCATCAAACAATTGATTAAATAGTTTGATTTTTAACGGTAGTGTTTTCACATGGAAGAATAATTGAATCCTGCACTAAATAATGTAAAATAAGAGTTTCTTAGTTTTAAAAGATAAATTATTAAAATATCTATTTTAAAAATAACAAACGTTTGCACTACATATTTAATATAGGATACAAGTATTCTTCTCTGTAAAACATTTTCAAAGAAAATTTAAACTTTAAATTGTACAGGTCTCCTTTCTGCAGTTTTTCAGGTACAGTGATGTTCTTACTGAATTACAATGTGAGTATATTTGCATGTTGAATAACACATTTTAAATTCCTGAATTATAATATACAGCGAAACGCATAAACGAAGGTGATGTTTCTTTAGCAGAGAGATTCTTTTACGAAGTGTGTGCAACGTTGTCGAAAGCGTTACATTAAAGAAATGTGGAATAAGTGATTGTCAAACACAGAAACGGAGAAGAAAAATAACAGTGATAAAATAATCAAGATGGAATAAGCACTTACTTCTTCGAATAACGCAGCAAGTTGTAGAAAATCAGTTGTTTCAACAGCGAGGAATATTTGTTTAACAAATGAAACATTTTAAATATTGCGAAAGCTACGACAAAAATTAAGAGGAATTTGTCTGTTCAATGGTGGACGTATGATAAAAAGTTTGAAAAGGAAGAGGAATTGCAGAATCCAAAAAATTATGAAAATAATTTTCTCGAAATTCTGGGTGACATGTAATACAACAGGAAATAAAACTGTGATTCCAAACTTCATAAAACTTTCAAATATCTTGGTTTGAGTATTTATGTTTTATATTGATTCTCTACGGGTGGGGAAAGAAGTAGTGAAAAAGCCCAAGAGTTCCAACTAAATGAAATTCTTTCAAGAATATTCCTCGACGTTCTATAATATAATGGATACATCATTCATTGATCGTTCCATAGTAGTTTCGAAAAAAGCAACTATTAAAAATAATGTAAAACTATGTAGTCGAAAAATGAGGAGAAATTAAATGAGAGACGTGACAGTAGAAATGTCTAGTAACAAGAATCAACTTCTTTTATTTTTGAAACACTGATAATGGAAACTGGTAATTCACATCTTCATTTAAAGCGTCACGTTGCATTCACTAAAGTTATTAACATTATTACCACCGAAACTACCAGATGAATCAAAACAACAATCGTTATAGCATACAGTCAACGATGTATTTAAAAATGTAACAATAATATAATAAATGTAATATAACATAGAAAATAAATAGAATATAATATCTAATAAAAGTATAATATAATAAATACTGTTATCACTCATCAAATAATTCTGTATAATTTAATGACACACTAAATAAATCCCTTTTTCAAGGAAAATCTCAAATAAAGCATTCAAATAATAACTCTCGAATAAACGCTAACAAAAGTTTCCTTTAGTTGCTTTGAATATAAACCATTGCTTACTATAGTAACGATGATCAACATGGTGAATAGTCCAGCTAAAACGAGGTCTGTCCATTTCGGCAGGTAATATTCCACCTGCGAGTCCTGATCGTTTGTCGACACAGTATGATTCAATTGATAAATATCTCCATAGTAATTGCCCGTTTGATTTTCCATGGTGCTTATCCCCGGTCCATCGACGATGACTTCTGCTCACCAGTTTCCGCATCTCCGGACATCATAAAGCTCCCTGAAAAATAAATTAATCAGAATGATTACTGTGTGATGGATCGCAAAGAACGTTGCGTCGTTTCGAGAGTTATTACCGTTCTGGATTACTTCTTTGGCGTCAGTCGGGACAGGGAGCTTACGCTACGCCAATACATTTCACTATTGACAACTCAAAGCTACATCATATGATTTACCCTTTAGCTTTTAACCCTTTGTGGTCGAAAACGTTCCCAGCTTTTCATTCCTAAAGAAAGTGCATCAACATCGTTGAATTGAAATGCACTTTACTAGTTCGTTTTACTAATTTATGATATGAATTGGACATTACAAATGAATGTAATATAAATCAACGACTTATGCAGTGATTTTTAGGTGTATGATTGAATATCGAATCTTGACGTGGGAGCACGAAAGATTTAACCATTTAACGGTCATGTCTGCAACGTAAAACGGGCTTGAAGGATTTACGAAGGATTAAACTTGAATAATTTATTAATATTCAAAATTATAATTTATTTCTTCTATATAAACGAAAAGCATTTGTTAATGCTCAAAAGATTCATTTTTCACTTTCAATCTTTGTTAATATAACTATTCATTTGTCTAATACCTATTCTGCTGTTTGTTGAGCTTTGGTTAGAGCAAATTGAATGGTAATAATTTTATATTGATAATTAAATGGAAACAAAGGTAATGGTTGAGTTGAAGTTCGTATATAATGTTTCTCGCCAAGAAAATTTTTCCGTTAATAAAGGTTCATAAGAAAAATTGTTTAAATATAGACTTTACAATTCTAATCACTTGGAAGATTTAGGAATCATTATAGTGACAATGTAAATTGTAAGATGCAATTTGTAAGTTAGTCAGTTAGTTGTTAGTAGCAGGTTGAGAGGTATTTATTAAAATTTTGTCTATCATAGTGTTTTAAAATCGCTTCATTATGATTGCTAAAAACCTAGAAAAAAATATCAGATACTATCTACAAATTGAATTATTAATTGAAAGATTAATTGAATTATCATTACAAATAGAAACGTTTTATGATTTCTTTTATATATCTACGTAGACAATTTAAAGTCAAAGAACATTCTATTGTTCCTCTTTTGGAGAAACTTATCAAATCGCATAGCAAATCGTCCGGAATGAGAAATGGTGGCCAATACTTTAATATACTGATGCTTTGTGTCTTAATGCGAGTCATAAATTTTAAAATATTTTTCACTTTTTAATCTTTATTACAAGGTTTATTCAAATAACACTGCTTTCATGTGACATGGTGAAACGTGTAGCTCAGTTACCAGCTCCAAGCAGCGCAACAGCAATTAAGAGCTTATTACTCAGTTATTAATTAAGGAGCCACTTTTAAAGTCAAGCATTTTGTAGAGCAAACTTCAAGTACTGTGGTAATACTTTTTTTCGAATTCTTCGAACCTAGCCTTTCGATATGTAAATGTTAAATTAAGAACTTGTAGTACTGGTATTATTAAATAACATTAGAAATAAAGGAAAAGTTTCATAAGGTTAATAATCTTAAATATTGTTATTACAAATACCTTTCTTGTATCTTTCGTAACTATAAAGAAAAATAACAAACTATAATACTTCGTTCTTTTTTTAATCCAAAATGAATTAAATAAATAACTTTCTCTCTGTAATTTTATATAGATATACGGGGATTTGCATAGACATTATAATTTCAATAAATTTTCTGATCCTTTAGTATCACATTTTAATTAGTCTAGTACGAAGTAATCCTATAGCTATTATATTTATTTTTTGCTAGAATTCAATGCTAGAATTTTAACACTAAAACTACCGTACGGGTCAAATTAACCCACTTCAGAATTTTTATTTTGCAAGTATTTAAATTATTATGAAGGCGTGTTTGTGAAAGATTTTAAATGAAATTTGTGTATTTGTACATATACTATACTAAAAGAGTCTCAAGAAACGTATTGTTTTAATTTTTATAAAAAATTAGAAATTAGTCACTCTAATTGCTCGGTACTTTTTATATTAAAAAAATCAAGCGACTTGGATTCCGCATTGCCTGCGATTAGAGGGTTAATGAAGTAGAATAAATACGAGTGCACAAATATTTACTGCTTTCAATCTCTGTATTCGAGTTTCTCATTGTTGATCCATCGTCTCTGTCACATAAGTTTCGAAGTGATAGTTGTCCGTATTATGTATCTTGATTCATATTCCTATAACAATGGAGGATAATTGACGGACAAGTTTAAAAGATACACGCTGACGTTTTAACCGCGCGTATACATTCACGACGAATTACCGGATGCAAATGCTCGGCATGTATGTTACCTGGAATCTAAAAGATTCCGGTAGGAAGAACGTTAAATGAGGACACCGAGGAAAATAAAGCAATTCGCAAACGATAAGAGCGGATCGTTTTAGTATACAGGGTAAGCGCTATAGAAATACGGCTCATACGAATAAAGCACTGAAGAATACCTCAAGCACTTTGTTCTCAGTGATTCAGCAATGTTTTCATCAAGCAATGTTGCATCAACGAGAAAGTTCTCTGACGAAGTAGATGGTATTATATATTAGGTTTCGGAAAAAGCTCGTGCGGGTGCTTAAATCAAGATTAAAAGACGGAAAACGAATTTGTAGAATAATTTCATTTTACTTGATACGAATGACATAAACTTTGCTGCTAATACCAATTTCAATTATTAAATGAGAATGAATATGTTCAGAAATGTATTATTACAATTTCGAGAAACATCACGGTATCATGGATTGAAGATCTTAATATACATGCATTCTATGCAATTAATTTCAGCTGTAACATAACCGTGTAGAACTGTGTCATTATGTACGGGTAAGTCAGACTGGCGGCCTACACCGCACTACTAACTCTGAGAAGCGAATTCGATTCGTATTACGATGAAGATTCTAAGATAATCTTACACTGCTAATGGATATAACGAGTACATTAAACGCACTATTACACAAATTATTTTCTGTTATAAATAGAACGTGTTGGAACATTCCCGCGGACAATTAACATATTTAGCCAAGGTAAATAGAAAATGAATTATATATTTTTATCTGCAGTTTATATCTATCTTATAAGTAAAATTGATTATTTTCTAATGGATAAATAATGGACTTCTATGAGCACAAGATAATCTATTTTTGTTTTACCTCCAGCTATAAAGCATTTTCATTACCTCTTTAGTTGTTTAATTTTCTCTTAATTAGAACGTTAATATTAACCATCAATATTAAGTATATTTGAATTGCAGTGTGATTATTTAACAGTTCAACTTTATTTAATAATATATAACAGTATTTAAATTCAAATTAATGAATTCAAATTATATGTGAGATTGAATTTATGAAAATGCCGCTTGAATTAGTAATAATTGAGTTTTAGTTTGACACGTTTTTCGTGGAAATATAACAGTTGTCACACGCAATGCCAACAATATTTTAAATTTATGGAATAACATTTATCGTTGTTACTCGAAGAATTGAAACTAAATTATTAGTGTGGTTTCCATTGACATGTTTCTCAACTATTAAACCAATCAATAACGTTTCGGCGTATTGTCCCTGTTTTTACGATAAGTCGGTTCTGCATGAATCAATTATGCAAATGAATAACAGTGTGCGTTCGGGTTTAAACTCAGTGCCCTCTCCAATTCATTTGTTTGTTGTTTGTCCCGTTTCTTTGTAAACATTATCGCCCCTTGAATCACAACCGTTTGTTTAAATATTTCAGAAATGTTAAATTCACATTTATCGTGCCATATGTTTAAGCAGACAATCAAGATTTATTAATTAGCAACAAATATTTTAAGGTCAATTAATGTGAGTTATTCTATTTACGTTTAATCTGAATTTATTCATACGAATACAGTAAACACTCCACTATGTAAATATGTAATCTTTACGCGATATATTTATTAGTAAATAAATGAAAAAGAATTGTCAGTATTTTGTTTTTTAAGAAATTGAGTTTAGTAATAAATTGAACAGAACCAAATCGCTCAAAAACTAATCTATTGAGAAACTTCTTTTCTATTTCTTGTAAATATATTCTTAATTATATAAACTTTTAACCTTTCTCTGTGCAAGCTAATATATTAATTACAAATATGTAACACTCAATAAAAGTCGCATTAACCTCTTGCGTTGGAAATTAATTTAGGGATTTAACAATGTCTTGCGCAAAGAATTTTTTTTTTCATCTATTTTACGCCGATATGTACACTAATTCTGTTTATTAATAATTTTGTATAGAGTGATGCATTTCAAAACAGGCCGGATCGCGTTAAAGTTGTCAAATATTTTCAATTTTCTAAAGTGGTATACTGAATCTTGTACAGAAATCTATTTAACCATTCTTCTTATGTACTTTTATACATATATATTTTTATAAATATATTTTATTTTTTGTCAGGTGTCAATAATATTTTTGCTGTAATATTTCTTTTTAAAAAAATCAAAAATCAAAAAAATGAATAATTTTTTCCCAATTTACTCTATATGTAATGCAACAAGACTATTAATGTCTATAAAACGTCATTAGCAATTTTAGAATAAAAACATCTCGACCTGCGTAGTACGTATTTCCAGCACAAAACGTTAAATGGGAAGAAATATTAGCAGTTTATAAGAAACTTTGGAAAGCATCACGAAAGTATCGACACAAATCGTATCCATAGGTGGAACGGGCTCAACGTTGCTCGCAATTAATATCCTTAATCTGAAGTGCCAAATAGCCTGGACACCACAAGGATTTTCACAAGAAGTTTTCAACTAAATCTCGATTGAAACAGCAAGTTTGTCAAATTAATTGCGAGAATACCATGGTTGGCTCCAGTGAAACTGTTTTCATTTGGCATCCGCTCTATGGATGCTTTGGAATTCATCTGCATTGGCTGTAAACAGATTATTCAACTAAATGGACTGCACAAATTAATCGTATTTGGGAGAAAGTGCATAAATCGATTTACAATTTCACCGTAGTCGATGTTTTCAATATTCTTCAATTTAAAAGCTTTTGTGTGAGTGCTAATATAATTTATAACGTCCAACGAAACTGCGCGTACAATGTGAAAATTATAAAAAAGAATATTGTGTTAAACTGTAATATAAGAATTTTACTTCGATGAAGTTTCCTCGGAATTGACCGGTATTTAATCGAAACAAATGCAGTGGAATTAACTTGAAAATATTTATACCTTAATATAATTTGATTCTTTATTTAATATCCTATAAGAAATTCAATATAAAACTGTACTGTTAATTATATTTGTTAGAACTATGTATAGATCAATATTATATCAACGTGTTAAATAACTCGTATTTTGTTATTGGACACACTATTTTGGAAAACAATTCTGTTATTATGTTATATACATATTTTACATGTCTTCCAGCTCTAAAGTGTTGTTTCAGTTTATTATGAAATATTGTATTTTATGTTAAATGAAAGTGTAATTTATTGGAAAAAGTGCAATTCATTGGAGATATTTATGTTAATCAGTTAACTGCGTTTGACGAGTGTACACGTCATCCTAAAACTCGAACTGATACTTTTTTTAACGATGAATTAATTATCTTTTCAGTACACATGTAATTCTTCCTCATTTTGCTTCACTTTCTAAATTATTTATTATTTAGTTTCATTAGAATGTATTATAAGTACATTTCCACCACGTCTGACGAGGATATACTTCTTCATTTAATTTTATTATACGCGCAATGGGCAATTTTTGAAATTAAACTCCATAGTTAACAGGTTAAACAGTGTTCTTTAAAACTTCGTTTTAAATTGTTTCCTATTCGAAATTTAATCGATATTTTCCTAAAAAATGTCTCAATATGAGACAACACCTTTTCTGATCTTTGTTATTATCTGTCTAGATAGAAGTGTCGAATTCAATATTCATCTCATGTTAGTAGTATTCATCGTTTTTCCTCATTTGTGGCAGCTTTGATACTGTTTCCCTTCTATTATCACAATTTTCAGGAAACTTCCGGGAAACTTCTAACGACCCAAAAAGCTTCTGCTAAGTTTTCTTATAATTATCCTCAGAGAACGAACATTAGATTATAATGCTTTTGTTTGGACGATTCTGTCTGTCGTTAAAGTCATCTCAACACCCATTAGGAGAATTATTAGACTAAATTTTTGTTCAACGATGCTTTTCAACTGAATATTAACGACTTTTTGCTTTCTACGTCTTAGAGTGTGCTATTTTACTTACAAATGAGATGAAGGTTGTTACTATATTGTATATTCGTTCCAAAAATGACAATCTGCACAGAAATTTCTAAAATCTTTTAATTTACATAACAGGTATAAAATATTACGCTGTAACCTTAAATTTAATACTATGAAATCACAAAAAAATGTGTCATAATTTTAGATAGCATTTTCATTGTAATATAAAACTCAATATAAATAATAAAAATAATTATGGTAATAATAATAAAGTAATAAACCAGTTAATAGAAAGTATTTTATTAATCATAAAATTTATCGAATATGCACACGTTCAAGTGAGAATATTCAATTTAAACTAAGTACTTTACACCATATTCCCATTAAGCTACAATTTTATTCCTTCTATTTCACAGTCAAATAATTTCCATGAAAATGTAACAGAAGGAGATTTTAACATTTTGATTCAAACTAGCGAAATATTGAAAGCAAAAGTATTTGCATATTTAATCATTTTAAAAAATGTATTGTTAAAATTTATATTTTATACTTTATAAAAATTTTATAATTTCTCCGCATTAGTACTCTATAATTTTCTTTCCTTTCATACAGGAATATTTTCAATGTACATTTTTCAGAGAAAGGTCGTTTCTGAACATATATTTAAAAACATTACATTTAATATATTATAACTTAACGATAATATATGAAAATAATAATTTGTTGATTAATTTCACAATTATGCAACGTAGTAAGTAGAGTACTTTTGCAGGAAACATTCAAATTATATTAAACAATACTTACGATCAATACAGTCTCACGTTCCTCATTTATCGTACAGAAAATTTCAACTTATTCAAACATTTTCGACTCAGACTTATGGGAAACGTAATAATGCATGTCGTTTCATCGTTTCACAACACATGCTAGATATTAAGGAATATAATGTGCTTGCATAATATTTAAGGAATAAATGTAAGAGGAATTCTGCACGGTAAAATAGGATTTTAAGCCTCCAAGAACATAAATTTCTGCATCTAATAAAGCTAGAGACATCTGCACAGAGTAATTTGTGGTGTACCTAGAAACCAGCTCAGACCCACCTTCATTTTAACTGAAAATTTCTAATGAAAAGAAAAACCGTACATAATTTCTATCTTTCGTAAATTTATATTTGTTGTTCCTTCCTAATTGAGTTACACATGTTTATCTCCATATACGTGAAATTTGCATATCTAAACGTATTGAAATATAATGCAAATTTAGCAAAGAAAAATAGTTTTTTATACTCCAATTTCATTTTATCCTGTTGTTACTAAAAACAATGGTCTTGTCATTTACTTAACAAGCAATTCAGCTTATTGCTCTCTTCAAAGAGGTTTCTATACTTCCTTTCGTGCTCGAATGTACAGATGCGGTGTCGCATTAATGTAAAGAAAGTAAATTTGCAAAGTGAAGTCGGCGTTGAAGTTCAAGCATCTAGTTTAATCTCTAAAAGAATTGGAGGGATAAATTGAATGGAAAGTTATATTAAGTCAATTTGAAAGAAAGAAACAAAGTTTGTTTGAACGAATTTAATATCTAGAGAAGTTACAGTAGAAGAATAAAATATTTTTTTTAATATAAAACACTAATTGATAAAATGAAACAAAAATTTGTAATATAAAACAATTTATACGCAGGAGAAAGAGTGTGAAGAACCATATAATTATTCTAAGGAAACTAAAATAGCTGTTCAAATGGCTTATAGACATTTAATACTTTGTGTTATTTTACGGTGTTAATATTAAATGAATTCAAACAAAATATATGAAACACTGCTTACTGATTTGACACTGATATTTATAATTAAATCACGAATCCGTATACAAATTCAAATTTTCAATATTATTAAAAAACTAGAATTACAAGAGAAACAGGTTTTACCCAACAAATAATATAAAAAGCATTATACATCGAATATTCTAAGCATTCTTTTATATTATATGCATTCTTTGTAATATTGCATCACAAAATTCCCTATAATTACACAATAACCTATCCATCTACAATATTCTGTATCCAAAAATCAATAGTCATATATAAATTATATACAAAAACAAACGTTCGTTATTTTCACTTAACACAATTCATTATTTCACAACCAAACGAAAACAAGTTATAAAGGGTTAAACGGAAAAGAGAAAAAGAGAACCACAGAAAGTAAAATTCGTAGTCGTCCATCGGTAACAATTAAAACTGTGCCGCATGTTTACTCAATAAACGCGGTCGGACTTTCCTTTTATCTTAACTTCGAGAATTTCCGGGCGTGTAACTTTTCAATCTGCTTAGCTCTCGGTCCGCCCGTCGCGTCGTCTCCACGGGAAAGAGCAGAGCTCGCGATTGAAATGGCGGTATTATAAAAACCTCAAAGTAGAAGGCGAGAATACAGCCCCGTGTCGTTATGCAACCAGAGCATAGCGCAGAATGCGCCGTCCACGTGCATGTGCACTGTATATTTATATGTATATGTACCGCGAGGTAGCATTGTAATACGGAACGCCATGCTCAACGGAGTTTACTGAGTGGGCACGTTTAAAATGAAACGCTTTCTTCGACGGCACTTCATTTTCCGCAACCGCATTACGGGACATTTTGTTGGGAAATTCCGCGATATCGTATGCGGTGTCGCCCAGAACGCGTATCCGACGGAAAAAGAAAAATCTACCCGGGTGGAAGCTCCGATTTAACACTTCCAAAGAATTCAGCGTGGAAGAAGGTGAGGCTTCCGTTTTGAAAAATTAGTCTCGTGCCGCAGAGTGAGCCAAGATCGTAAAAACACGCGCGGAAGTGAAATCTTCAATCTTTCCTAGAAATGAATGAAATTTGGGCTATTAACCCCTTGTCCTACGATTTATTACTGAACTATGATCGATATGACTACTTTGTCATGAATAATTTATTAGAAAAAAAGAAACAAATTCCAGGCATCTTTTATGTCCATGTCTCCCCTGAAGTATAATAATTGGTAACAGAAGAATAACAATTAATTTGAATTGAAAAGAATGAAGTAATATTTATACGTATTAAATTCCGTTTAAAATCTTCACCGCGAGTTTGATATATTATTATAAGGCAAGGGGTTAATTCTGAAATTTACAAAGTAACTTAGTAATTGGTATAAAAATTAATTGTTATAGTTCACACAAAATTGGTTAGAAGAGCTTTGAAGTTAAAGACAAATGCACATCTTAGAAAGATCACACGTGTTTGTGGAAACACCGTACTTTAATGCATGATATTTTTATGCAGCTAACAGTTTTGACTAATTTAATTAAATATTTAGAAATATTTTTATTTTTACCTTATATTAACGAGAGTCTGTTATTATTTTTATCATTCTTCTTATTTTTTTGAACTGATTTCTTTGTATGAAAATACTAAAATTGATGTTCTTTTCTATCAATGAAGGTAAATCGAGGTAAAATAGATTAACCTGCGATGAAAATTTATTTTGCTCATCGATTGCCTGAAACGAGAACGTCTGCTTCCGCAATCTCTCTATTCCGACACAGTTGGTGCACAAGATACAGCGAAATCGTAAAATTAACACACTAAACTTACAGTTACATAAGGTTCCATTTTAGAAACATTGATTCGCACGTGAATCTAACAGAAATCAAATTTGAATGAAATCCTATCTAGTCTCCCCAGTGAACACAATGTTTCTACTTTGAAGCATTTTAAAATCCCATTTTCATTGAAATATTCATATAAAACAACTGTGCTTAAATTCTCGTGTTTTCATAATTCAAGCCATTCACGAATTAAGTTGCGTTCCTTGTAATATGTGTACTCGAATTTCATTTGGATAATAGAGGTTGGTGTTAGTGAGTCTACTTTTTCTGGAGTGACGGTGCAGATCTCGCCCCCCTCCCTTCAAAGAAACCAGCCTCATTAATACCAATCTCTATTATTTAAATAAAATTTGAGTACATATATTATAAAGAACAATTTCAATAACTGAAAATGAAGACGAAAATTTTTAGCGCAAATTCGACGGATTCAAATCAAGAATCCACGAAAAACAATAGCACACTGTAAGCACATATATTACACGTCTCTCACATTAGCTCCATCGACTTTCGATGCGTAGTCATTATTGGCTCGCACCGAGATCCGAACGTTGTGAGTGGAAGAGATCCCTTGCCTTATGCACTTTTAAACCTAAGGTCGATGGAGCTAATATGAGAAGCGGGCTGTATCTTTCACGCGTGCTATCATTCGTACATAAGAATACCACATCGATTTTCCGACGTTTGCTCCGAAACACTTTAAGTTTTATCAAAATTATTTTTCGATATCAATATCGAATTCCGGTGATGCATACGAGAACCGATGTAAAATGCGAATATCTCGCCGAGAATGGTGAAAAATTCGAGGAACGTAATCGTCGACCACTACGAAATATTCGGACGCGAGTGATTTATGCACGGAATTTTCGGCTCCGAACGGGAAATTACGATTACGCGCTGCCGGGAACGAGCGGACCGAGACGGAGGAGAAAACAAAAATAATGTTCCCACCAGCCTTGAACTACTTCGGTAATTTTCGAAGTTTCCGAATTGATCGATCAAACAGTAATAGAAGGCGGCAGATTCCCGGTCAGACATTAATAATCGGCCGGTCTGACGTAATAACGGAGAATGGTTTACGGTATAGAAATCGCGACTTCAGGAACCGCAGTGAATAAAGCGTAAGACGATCGAACTCGAGGAACTCTGTGTGTGTGTGTGTGTGTGTGTGCGTGCGTGCGTGCGTGCGTGTGTGTGTGTGCGTGTGCGTGTGTGTGAAAAGTTGACCCTTTGCCTTGTAATATCACTTCCGACCTTCGACGAAGATTTCACACAGAATTGAACCCCTTGAGAATTTTTCGTTAGAAAGATTCAATAATTTCTGATTAGTTGTAGGCGACATTTTTTTAAACTTACCGAGATTTTGGAACTTACAAATTTTGAAAGTTACTTTTTAGAGTTTTAGAAACAGAAATTTAGGATGCCTATTCTTCTAGATGTATCTATTAGAATCGCTTTAAACTTTTGCTAAATATTGTTTATAGAATTAATATCTATGAGATTCATGGATTCTGTAAATCTAGTGAAACAGAGCTATTGTATTGCAATATTTTACATATTGATGCTTGATAGAAATCTTAATATTAAATATCACACTTTATGGTTTTTCTGTATCAAATCAAATGGTTGACCGTTTGAGATTGAATTTTGCTGTAATGGTGACTTCGAACTTTGGCGTCTAACATCGAAAGCTGCAAATGAATAATTTAATGATTCGAGTAATGGGAGATTGATACGTGATTTACATCTTATCTAGTATTTAATGCTTCAATGCATAATTCTGTTTTGTATGAAAAAGATTAACACTAGAATTACCAAATGATTCCTTCTTTTATAATCATTGAAAAGATACAGATATTTTTTTGATAAATTCTTCAATGAATTGATACAATAACATGCAAACTGAAACATAAATCAATCAAAATCTCAATAAATTCACTTTCACAGTTTTTATGGAAGAAGTAAGAACTAAACAATTCTACTATTCGGCAGTTCTAGTGCAAACAATAAATTAAATATTCATTTTCTGTTCGTAATTGCTAATCTTTAGAGTAAATGTGAACATAAAAGGAGTATACAATTTTCTCTTCCTTTAGTACAGTACTAACAAGAAAGTCTAAAAAGGGATAGTAGAGTAAAGGGATGAAAGCGAAAGGAAACAGAATTCTTGTTACACAAATTAATGAATGAATTATTGAAGCTTTTCAGTGAGACGTGTAACAATTATATAGACTGCAGAACTTTATGGATCCATGACACACGAAAATCTTCGAAAAATGATAATATAGAAATTTTAATTAAATCTAGTGCAGCATTACATTACCTTAAATCCAGTGAAGCCATTTACGATGGAAACTGAATTTTGTTTAATTAGAGTTCCTTTGAACGTTTACTTAAGAATACATATTTACATGAAGTTTCACGGTATAGGAATAATCGAGAAATTGTCAAATATAATTATGTACGTTACTGGGCAAAAGTTTGAAACTACTTGCTAATTCTTACAAAATTATATTGAAGAAGTTTCTTTTACTTCGAATGCTAATGTGATACGCGTCGCACAATATGACGCATACTAATTAAATTGTGAAATGGAAAGTCATTATGTTACATTTTTGGTGTTTTGTATCCTTTTTACAGAATTATTATACAAATTATTGTTATTGCAGAGGGTGGATACCGTAAATAATATTATAAATATAATGCGTATAGCTTCGATATTTGTGAAAAAATTTAAGTATCAATAATCTTGAAATATTCCAAAAACGATCTGAAAGGAATTTTCTTTTTCATTATTGCATTTACCCTTTTGGATAATTAAGTATATTCTAAATAGTTTTAGACATACAAATTTTCAAAAGCTTAAATGTCATTTCTGAAAACCTATCTTATTCAAGCCGCTGCGTCATTTTCAAATATCTTTGAATTGAATTTTTAGAAATAAGTATTTCCTGTATTGTCTAGTACATGTTACCTATAAGATTATGTGGCACTGGCATTATTTAAATATCCGCCATTCCACTAGTGAAACAGTTTAGTATTTGTATTCTGCAATGATAAAAAAACTGGAGTGTTAAGAATTATAATGATGCAAATCATACGATGCATGTACTTCAGAGAATTAAGTTCTACCTCAGTTATTGAAAACTCACGAAATATTTTCTTTCCTAAATTCATGAAATTTTGAAGCTGTTTAATTTATTTAAAAAATACAAACAAAAATCATGGGATTTAGAGAGAAAAAATTATGCCAGTTTTGACAATTTTGTACTTATTGTTAGACCAGAATGACTCTTAACAGACCTTGATATGTATATTAAATTATTACTACTACTATTATTGTTACTATTACATACTATTACTATACTGTTATTATTACTATTAAATTATTACTATACCTTATAATATTTATAAATAATAATTTACTATATAGTATCCCTCTATATTATAAACTTTTACAAATAAAGTGGCATTATATCTTCAAAGCTATTGAACATAATTCAGCTCATCAAAGCTATTGCCTTGCACTATATATCTCATACCGCTATAGTACAATTATTTGGATAATTCAGAGTATAATAGACGATGTGCTCTGTGGAATAATTTGTAGCATCCACTAACGTGACTATTATCCTGAGATTCCTGGACGTCGTATTTATCAGCATACGATGTAATCATGTATGACAAAATATTAAGTAATCGAAAATACTTCGAATCTCAAAAATTATTTTCCTCCTAATTCAATAATCGTATAATTTGAATTAAAAATTTCTGGAAACAGCAATGCATCCGTTTAATTAGGACACCCTGTAAACCTTTGGACCATTGCGTGAATCAATAACCATTGTTACACAAACAAGGAGTTCAGAAAGTCGCATTAAAATGTAAGTCGATTTCTTGGAGAACTGCAGCTGCTGTTTGTCAGAGTGCTTATTTAATTGCATGAAAAGTATGGAACAAGGTAATGAGAAACTTGAAAAATATAAAACGGCATGATTTCTATTGCTGGTATTAATTCGGTGTACGTAAAACGACAATGCAGAAGCCTTTTTTAAGTAATGAGTTGGTGCTTATTAAGTTTAGAAACTACTTTGGTGCATTTTTAAAATAAATATACTGCCTATTTATACAAAATTCATACCATTTGTCGATCTTTAAAATATTTATTCTTAATCTCAATGACTTTCTTCTATTTCTGAGGAAAAATGACATATTTCGAAATGTGATTCATTTAAAAATAAATAACTTCACTTAAATAGTATAATGAATATACGAAAAAATTGAAACAATCTATTGTTACAATTTCTGTAAGCGTTACATACAATTAAACGCTAAATAGTTTTAATCTTAAATGAAACGACATTTCTGAACTTTATACAAAATGTATATACAATACATTATGAAAACAAAACATTGTAAAATTACTCTATTTAAATCGTTTTTAAAATAAGTAGATATTTTTAATGTTATCAGAATACTATTTCAGTGACACTTTTGATAGAGAACGCATTAATGAATTTTTAATTCTGATTTAAGGTGTCGTTTTTGTAACACTATCCATTCAAACACTTGAAATAATTTTAAATGAATAAAAAATGCTCTTTTAAAGTTGTCTGTTAAAAAATGGAAGGCATCTTCTCAGACAATATTTTCTTTTCAGAGCATACATATACGTCGTCAGTCCAATAGATGTCCACTCCACTCCAATCACTCTAAACTCATAACATTTAGGTGGTTGGAGAAGAGTGGACAACTATTGTGACTGTCGATGTATCTGTTCTCAATAGCTCAGGAACATTTATAAGTTACTCTTTCATTATTATTTTAAAAACAGTTCTCGTAAAATAATTAAAAGATTGAAGTGTAATTTGCTTCTTTATTAAACATATTTAATAATACTCTTCAATTTTCGTCTTCAATATGTGTACGGTTACGTTGTCGTAACACACGAAAGGATTTCCGTGAAAACGGTTAGGTTGTTGTCTCGATCGGAGAATGACACACGGCGAGATGTTAGTGTGAAAGAAACACTTTATTGTAACTATACAAATTTTTTAGGACTGTCGTACAAAGTTCGGTTTCATGACGTTTGTGAAAGTTGTGTGTTTGTTGAGTTTTGTTTTCGGAGAGGTTTCCTAGCGTTCTGTTCGGTTCTTATAGCATCACATTTTATGTAAACTTGAGTTTTTTAAGATTGGTCAGTTGCATTTTTGGGTGGAGGAAAGTTGTGTTTTATCTCTGCAGATTTAAAATGTTAAAATCCATGCAAAATAAAATGTACAGAATAAAACAATATAATACAAAATTGATTCTATATAGTCTAATACTACATAGACGAAAATATTTTTTTTCGAATGTCAATAAAATTATAACGTTGGCCGTCTAAAACAATTTCATAAAGCTAAGGGATTTTAAATATCAAACTCTCAGCATCATTAATTGTACCTTCCATTTTAAATTCCTTATCTCACGGTTCCTTTTGCAGCTGCACTTTTCAAAATCATTTTGTTCTTAAAAACTATCTAAAAGGACGTAAGTTTTTATAGTATAATACGTTGTAGAAAATATGAAAAATATAGAAAATATGGAAAATATGGACAATATAGTATAAAATAAGATATAGAATAATAAATAATAGAATAATAAATAATAAATCATCATAATAATTCATAACAAATTTATATCTACTTTAACTATTAAATATTAATGAAATGGAAGCAAAATTACATGTCAACTAAAAAGATGCGAATAATATTAATATTTACTAAATGTAGAAACTTTAACACGAATCTGACTCGATAATACTTTTTCCATTCTTCTACTATATCTCCTTATTACGAGAAAAAATGCTGTCAGCTAATTATGTAACTAATTTCCAGAACCACGAAGAAGAAACAAACGAATTAACAACTCACAAAATTGTAAACATTCACTTTCGCATTCTGAAACCAAACCTTTTATATCATCGTATAACTGGTCCTAAACTTGTACCGTGAGTGCGCTACATAACTTTCCTGTGCGGGCTACAATATGCAACTGTTGATCTAAAGGGAAGGATGCAGTCTAGCGAATAAAACAAAGCCAGTTTCCTCTGCTTCGGTTTCGCACTTTCCCATGATATTCGACCGCATTTGTATTAAGGTAAAAAGGTCGATATTACCTGGGGATTCGACAAATTTATTTTCAAAGCGTTTCCATGAGATACGTGACACGACATGGTTTGTTGGTTTTCAGGATTTTTCCTTTACCCTCCTTTTACCTTTCAGCTGTCCCCGTTGTCATTGGTATGTACCAAACGTAGAAACGCGAATCCAATATCTCATTTCGGTATGCCTGACGCTTGCATGTAGACGTGAGGTATTTGTAACGTCAGATTGTTAACGAGTCGACAGTCTTAGACGTTAAATTCATTCGAAGCATTACGTGCTGAAGTAGCAGTACACGTTCCCAGATATTCACGAGAAATACTTAATACGTGGCGCACTTGAACGAACACACAGAATATGAAACCACGTTTGTGTTATAATGATATTATTGAAATAAATCATGATAATAGAGAATAGAAAGGAATACTAATCTCTTGCTTCGCGATTAGTCTTGTGATTACAGTTGTTAAACAGTTTTTATTACAGTTTTAGTTGTTTAAAAGGAAAAGAATTTTATACTTATACCAAGTGTATATTCTCTTTGGAAATTAAATATTACAAGATTTTGTAGAATTTATACATGTTTATTACTTAATTACTATTATTCTTATTATTTAATTATGAGTACTGTACAATAGCAAAGTAGTATTTTTGTTTATGCGGAACGAACGGTAGTGATGTTCAGTAAATTCAATTAGAAATCTTCGATTCGTGGCAGTTATAATAGTAAATATATTTATGTATAAATAGAAATAATATTAACGTAATATAAAAGATTATTACAAAAGTATACACAATCATTAATTCGTTACTTTAAGTACTATTTATTATTTATCTCACAATATAATATAATTCTTTTCGTAATTAATATTCGCAATTACTTAATTTCAAAAAATATTGAACCTAACATCTTTTTACTTTGATAAATTAATCATCAATGCATAACCAAATAATTCATTCCTATTTATAATTACCTTCAACATATTTCTAAAGTCCTCATTTATGCACGTGGAAATTCTTCTTAATGTTCCGTTAAATTATATCATGTTTTTAGGAATGTACATTAAATTGTAACTGTATTCAATAAAGAGACATTGTTTCACGTTTTTAACACTAAATGACCGGTATTAAAATTTGATTTCAAATTCTCCATTTTCATTCGACGATTTAATCTTATATCAATTCTTATATTATCCGATTAATCAGTCTGTCACTTTTTGTCTTTCCTCTTGTTTCTATGTCCACTAAGAAAAATTTATTGTCAACTTGTTTTCCTTTATTTTATTACCAATTACATGACTAGTTACGGTAGAAAGAGGTTATTATAAAGTGCCGGTACGTTTAGTGTTAATATTTATGTAGGAATATTTATGTAGGTCAACAGGTCAATGTGATATGAAATTTTATTAGAAGACCGGAAGTCTCTTTGACCCCTTGCCTTACAATATCATATGATATTCGCGACGAAGATTTCGAATAAAGTTTCACAGATATAAATATCATTCAGTTCTTTTGAGTTCAAATAAAACATTATTCTTCTTATTAGTAATTTGTGTGATTTAAAGTAAATCTAGACATAGAAAGAACGTGATATTTTTTATTTTACTAGTGCATTCTTAGTGATAAATAGTTCTGACAAGTGAAACTGTATAATTAACACTAAAACTATCGGGGATTTAATTGATTTTTTGTAATTCGACTATAAAAACTTCAAGGATGCATCTATTGAGACTATAATTGATCTACAATTCAGTGTATGTAATGCTAAATTAATTTCTTTAATAATTTCTGAGAGAAACATTTGTTATCTTTGTAATAATTGCAAAAAGAAGAAATCAGGATTGGGTCATTTTGATCCATTTGGTAGTTTTAGTGTTAAATCGTAGGGCAAGGGGTTAAAAAAATACCCTCTCGCAGTTATCCACACGAATGGTCCCTTTAACGTTGACATACGCCTAATTTTATTCCAATGGCGTTCGACCACGAAAGCGAAGCATTTTAAACTTCCGCCGACGTTACGCTCCTGGATTAAACCAAGGATGCAATAATCTTCTCCGGAAACAATTTCGCAGTAGCCGTATCAGGGGTCAGGCCTTCCTGAGAGTCCTGTACATAGATCCGTTAGAGGATTCGATTTTCAGTAAATATGCTCTAGTAACTTCTAATACCGTTATATCCCTAACTTTGTTCATACATCGCCTTTGTCGTTCCAAAAACATTTCAAAAAGTTGTACTGGGAAATTGTAACATACAAACATATTATCTGCTTATATTATTCTTAAATAATCTATAAAATATTATTTAATTTATATAATAATTATTTATATATGATATATATAATAAATATTTAATTATGTTACTCATTAATAATCTATAAAATATTATTTGAAAATGTGAAATATGAAATATTAAAAAGAAGAATAATATAAAAATAATTTAATATTTTAGAATTGTATTTAATACTATTTAATACTTTATATTTAATTAATCCTTTCACCATTATTCACTGTGAAATCTGTTTAATGTATTAACTCTTTAATAAAAGAGTAATTTATAATGTTTTAAGGGTGCATTTATGAAGAACAGAAACAAAAACTTTCCGAAATTATGCTTTATAAAATATAAAAGCATATGGGAAATGTTTTTTTTCCAATATCTAGATATTATTTTTACCTTCTATAAAGTATTAAAAGAATAACTTATATTTTACTCTACAAATTGCGTTTTATATGAATAAAGTAAAATAATGAGAAAAAATTAGAAAGTCCTTTAAAAAGCATTACAAAGTCACTTGGACCGAAGTATGTTCCCACTTCTAATTAAAATTGTTATCGACTAATGAAATTTGCGAACATTTACACATCAATGAATGAATACAATGAATTACATTCCATCTTCATTCTTATATAATGACTACTTTTATAAACCACCCACAGCAAAGACAATATGATTCTAATTAAAACTTTGTGACGAAGTCTGTTCATTGAAAGAAAAAATATATTTTCGTCGATTCCCTTGCTAAATTCTGCGAACATTCGACGTATCGTAAAATTAGCAATGACGTAGAGGCAGATGTTTTAGTATGCAGTGAAGTTTTCCCACCATTAAAATTTCTGCGAGGTCAACTGTGACACTTCGGATCGTTCCATTCTAACTGGAGACCTTTGACAGCGGAAGGTTACTTAAACATAGACTGCAGGCGAGAAGATTCATTTTAGACGATCGATATAATACTAACTATATTTTGAGGAAATGTATTTTATAATACATGTAACGGTTTGAATGAATGAGCTATCCACCATTTTCATTGAGACTATCACTACCGAGCATTTAATACGATTAAAATGTAGTCCCCATAGAAATTGTAACAACAGATTATTTTCAATTCCTTCAGGCATTCATACAGTATTTGAATGAAACTATTTATTTTCAAGATCATTTCGAATATTCAATGCTTTTAAAATATCAATAACTGCAAAACAAAAAAAAATTGAAACCAGTCATTTTGACTGGTACGGTAGTTCTAGTGTTAATCCCTTGCACTAAAATATCGTGTTACGTTCGTAGTGAAGATTTTAAATAGAACTTTCCATATATAAATTTTACTTAATTCTTCCAAGTCCAAATTCAATACTATTTTTCTATTATTCATTTTAGTGCTTTTGAGTAAACGTAAACATAGGATGAGTGTATAATTTTCCTCTTTTTCTAATAAATTATGATCAATAAAATAAAATCGTGGGCAACATTCATATTTAAAAAAATATATTTAAAAAATAAAATTATCTAATAAATTTGTAAAACAAGCATAAAAAGTATATATTATATTACATGCTATTTGCAGTTGTATACTTTTATTAGATAGATATACAGAAAATGTCATAATGGTTACTATAGAATAAATTATTGTGATTCTGTATGCACAAATATCTAGACAACAATAAAAATATTAATTTAAATATACAATTAGTTCTTTGAATAATACAACAAAGCAATAAATGTTAGACTCTTGTTACGAGAATATGCACATTCGCGATGAAACCGGTGTTAACAGTGGTAATATAATGTTAGCCAGTTCTGCTATAGCAAAGGATTAATTAATTTTCATTCACAAAGCATTGATCTCTTGCAGCAAATTACTCCAGTCCTGCGTATATGCCCGTGTGTGTACACTAGGTGTTTCCTTAAACTAAATAATACTATATTAAATGATGAAGGACACCTTTTATACATACATGCATTTCACGTAATTACTAAATGCGTAGCTTTAATCTATCGAGCACGTAAAATGCATAAAACAGTATATCCTTAAACTAATTTTTATTATTATTTCAATAATTTTTTTCCATAGTTAAAAGAATTTCCATTACTTTGTGGTACTAAACCCAATAATGATAAAACTTGCTACACAAAGAAGCAAAAAATATATAACACAGAAGAAAATTACAGAAGACAAAAGATATATGATCAAAAAGAGAAATATATAAATAAAGTTAAAAGTAATCAAACGTTTCGAAAATAAATTTTTTAAAAATTCAAAAACTAAATTTTGACGCTAGAAGTACTAAGCTAAATTGACTTTTGGATACTTCTTTATAAAATCCAACAAGCGTGGATTTCTTAAGAATTCAGTTGCCTTATATTTCAGTTTAGCTATTACTAAATCAGCTTCGTTAATAATTCCTGATAGAGGAATTACAAAAGAAGAAATCAAGGAACAGATCATTTTGACCTTTTCAGTAGTTTCAGTGTCAATCAATTTAGCAATGACCGTCCAGGTTATCCGACGAAATGTTATTCGTCGAAAAACTGTCCAAACGTTTTGCTACCACCCCGTACATTGCCCATGAACTTGGTTACATTACTACTCAGCAGTATGCAAATTCGAAGAACACTCTTCACAGTTATATCACTGGGAAGGTGTAAGGGACAGGAGTGAATTGGAGTTTACTACTTCACACGACGTTTATGGGCTGCAAGTTTCGTTAAAACTAGCAATTTTTCCACAAGGCGGCCACCTAGAAGGCTTAATGCGCGGAAGATTAGTTCCGGGCGAGTTTTCCATTCATTGTTAAACGATTCTGCCCTTGCGACACTAACTACGGAACGGATATCGGCTCTTTCGATATTAGTTCCTGAACAGCGGGGAACTATCGTTACTAGTCGCATAACCGTTGGGCAAAACGCTGAGACGAAGTTAATGAATCTGGCAGTTAGCAATTATTGGTATTCCGACGGTACGGTTTTGTATTCGCCGACAGCCGTGACAGTTTGTCGGCAAGCTGACAATCGCTTAAATGATTTTTGTTACCGCAATTGAATCCTATCAGGTCTGTATTATGAAACCAACATTGGCTTTCTCGACGATCGTTAACCAGTTAACTCTGGAACTTAGTTTCAAAAATCACTCGCTGTGCACGCAATAAAGTCAAAGAATGAAATATATACTCGTCAAACGTAGTGTAAATGTACCTATAATATATTCTAACGAAAAACTAAAGCAGAATGAAGAGAAATTATATGTGTATCTGAAAAAATAACTAATTCATCGTTGGAAAGATTAGTATCATTTCGAGTTTTAAGATGACCTGTATACTCGCCAAACGCAATCAAACTGGTTAACCTTTTAGCTACTATACACCACTGTACTGGCTTTCATGTATTTGATCTTTGGAACATTATCCTCAAAAACCTTAAAATAAATATCATCAAAAAAGAAATGATTCGCTTCAGTGAAAGATATGGGCTAAGAATCGGAAACCACCCCAACCTGCTAGCATCAAATCTACTAAATGAAATTCAAGTCAAAAGACTTTCGACATAAATTCTCAGTATAAAACCAAAAACCAAATCCACGAACTATCTGGATCATGCATCACTGAATTCCGTCAACGTCCTGTACTACGCTATCAAAATTTCTGAGTGTTATAATAATAGCAGATTACAGTTGTTATTGTGGTTCTGAGTGTTATGTTAACACTTAGGCAACCGTATAAAAAATTATGACCACGATCTTTTTCAGTAACTTTAATTGCACTCGTTCAACAGATTTGATTAAAAATTGATTTTGTACAAAACATCCCCACGTTTAAACTTATGAAATAACGAAAGAAAAAAATAACGAAAATAAATGGCAATGCATTGCTAAGTGGAAAGTGGGAGATCTCCCCATTCAGTTGGCTAAGTATTAATATTTCATATCGTACCTTTTGTGTAGTATATTAGTATTAGTATCGTACTTTCTGTATAATATATTGATATGTTCATATCATAATTTGTTTTATATGTTGACATACAACAGGACTCCGTGTCGATTTTATTATACGGATCGATGTGATCGTTTTCTTTCGAATTTGTTGTTCATTTTCCATCTTCTGCAGTCAGGTCTCTAATGAAATCGCCCTTCGGAACAACGCGGGACGGCGACACGCTCCGAATGCGGCCACCGTGACGGAGGTTAAAACGCGTGGCGTTCGAAATTACAGTAAAATGAACTGCGCAAAAAGCGGTGTAAATCATACGGGTCAGGAAAGTGAATAAGGTCGATTCTAAAATTGTGAAGGGACGCATTTGTACACGTCGAGACCAGTTTCATGGAAACCAGACGCGAATTGTAATACAGTTATCAACACAACCAACATGCAAAGGAATTGCAATGATTCCAAAATTTGAGGACGTAGAGAACAATAAATTAAAATAAGCCACTGTTTCTATTTTAGTATTCCAGTTATTCATACTATACATCATTGAAATAACATTCTGTTTTTATACATTTTATTTATATATAATTAAGTATTGACTAATGAAATAAAATTTCGTATAATTATGATATAATTTCGATTCCTGCATTTGTTCGAATATTTATTTTTAACCGTCATTATTAAATTCCACTACTTTAGCTTCCTACACTTAATTCAATGTTATTTTCTGCAAGTTTTCAGACTCAATTCCTTTCGAAACGGATTTATTATAATATATTATATATACATATACCGTGATTATAAAATTTATATAATTTTATATGCTAATCAAATAATCACATTTGTTATGCTTAAAACAATATTTTCACAGAGATATAAGATAGAATCTTTTATAGAGTTTATTTCTGTTTATATAACTTTTAAATCATTGAAATTAACATAGAAATTAGATACTGTAATATTATTATAGATACTGGATTCTATAGATAATATAATACATGCTATAATAATTAGTAGAGAAATTAAATACTACGCTAAACTAGATTAATACCAAAATGAGATACCACTTTGATTCTAGTCTAGTTGTGACTAATTAGTTTCGACGTTGTTCGCGCATCCCGTTATTCTTCCGAATCCGGGAAACTAGAGATCGTGTTTGCACGCTTTGGGACATTTTTCAGTGTCAACTCACCTAAAACAGTTTTTTAATAGTATGTTCTGGTTAGGTACAGTCATAAGTAAATCAAACGGAGTTTAAGTTGTATCCATCTCATTTATCATGCTGTTGCTACCTGTGCAGCTACGAAAATAGAATTTAACAGATTTTTCTTACACAAGCAGTAGTTTCACTCATTTATATGACAGATATGATAGACCGAATTATGTTCATGGATATAATAAATATTTGCTACGGAAAACACGTTAATGGTTTATGTAAGCCATACAAATTATCAGATTTATATGCATATATATTATATTGGGTTATTATGTACATATATATACAATAATATAATAATAACAATAATAATAATAATAATAATGATAATAATATTCAATTTCATATTTAATTGTTTAGACACTCGCAGGACACGAAGAGAAGGTCTACCGAAACCAAAGCTTCCTACAAATATTTATAAAAATAGTTCAGTTATTATCAATTAAAGATAAACGTTATACAAATCGTTGAATTCGTCTTGAAAAATACAATAAACTAACACTAATGAAAATGCGTAGTACCATTTTAAAAAATAGTATTGACTTTGAAATATCTTTAAATAACAATGTAAAAAAAAATTGAAACAGCTTACTAAATGCCCCTCGTTATGCTAAATAACTCTTGTCTGAAACATCTTTTCGTATCTTCAACAATTACAAACATTACAATTACAATTCGACTGTATACATGAAGGATGTAGCGCGCGAGTAGCAGTAGATACAATGTATCGAGATCGGAAGGACGACGAGCAGGCTTCGGTGCGTTCGCGACAAAACAAAAAGACAAATGACGTCAACGTGAGGGTAAAGAGAGTCAGTCGTGTTGTAACATAGGCAAAAAGAACACCTCGTGCCTTTTAGCGTTTTTGTAAAATTTATTGATTAAATCTCATGATTATACGTTACCCAGGGTGTCAGTTCAGTGCAACCCCGATCGTACATACAAATAAAACGGACATACTGTTCATATATACTATATTCTTTATTTTAATGTAATTTATTTTATATATAATTTCTATTACAACTATTCCACACCGTACTTTTATTTTTCGAATTATTTTTTTAAAAAGTTAAATTTGTCTAATAATTCATTTTGTAACTGTGCCACAGCGGAACCGTGTTGCACGGATGCAGTATTATGCACAAGTTGCCTGTACTTACTTCCCAGAGCGACTGTACCTTCATTGTATTCTGTCGATCAAAAATCACAGCTCTTTGTGAGCTCCCTCTTACTCTTTTGTATGCAACTGTGAATCAAAAGAGTCATGCGCGCGCATGCTATCGAGTGTAACTTCGCTGTCGCGTCTGAGCATAGACTGATCACTTCTACTTACAACAAGCCTTGATGCCAGTATTACACCATTCCTTTTTTACTGGGCATCAATAACCTGGGCACTTTGTAAGTTTCCAAACTCGAGTCTCTTAAAAGTGTGATATAAAAGCATGTAACTTTATTTTATTAAATAAGTTTTTATTGATAAAATACAACCTGGTAAAATGTAAATAAGCTTTCTATGATTCAAGATTAATTTATCATGCCTTTAATGGAATTATATAAATCTATTTTGAATATCTATTTTTAAACATATATACAATAATATTATTGAAAAATACGTAAGCTTTAAAAAATATATAATATAAATTACTCATTGTTTTAGTCATCTATTTATTAATTCATTATTATATTATACTGAAGTTATCTGTAATTTCCTTTAACCTTTCCTTTTAATTAATAATAATTAATATATATGGACCTTCACTCATTTTTTCATATAATGTCAAATTCTCTAGTAAAAGAATCTCTTAATTATTTCAATCTTTTTCTAATTTCCCTGAACCTACATCCTTCAACTTCCATCGTTATATCGCATTTATTTACTATCTCTTTTAACATTTAATATCACTAATTCACAGAGATTTGTTCCTCAATTTTCTTAATCTTTTCCAAAAACTTTCCCGAAAAACTCATTCAAAGTATCTGTTTTTAATTAAATTTCTTATACCTTCCTTTCCATCAACTATTTCACGTGTCGTCAGTCAAGATCGACAACACAAATCGTAAACTACAACAGTTCCAATTCTCAAGAAAATCTTCAAATGTTATAAACTGGGAATACAAATATATGCTGCAGTCTCGCGTTGTGTTCTTTATAAAGAAGGAAACCATTTGTTTTTTATAGGAATCTTTCGAGAGCATCCTATTGGCGTATGGAACTTGAACCTCTCATGTCTTCCAGCAGTCCTGTGAAAAACACCGGCGCACGAATGTCAACAATTTCGATCATTTATTAACGAAAAAGTAAATACTCATTATATGTATGCACAAAATATAGTGAACGCATTCTGTTCGGATCGCATAAAATGGGACGATCAATCGCTCAGCTGGCTGTACAAAACTTGAAGTACATGTGTCACATTGTTTTACTCGGATCCTGAACATAGCGCACGTGAATGCGGCGCCGTTCTATTTTCTCTTTTTTAGAAAAAAACACAAAAGCTACTATAAAAACGCGAAATCTTTGTGCGAATCCAGTTCCATGAGCCCGTAGCACACGAAACGGACGGATCTTCTCCGTTTGAACACGTTGAAATATTCGTCGAAGACATTAAATAGTGCGGACATTTTACGACAAGAACTAATTGTTGGCAGGATAAGAAACATTCATTCTTTCTTGGTCGAAAGCTAAAGAAACAATGTTAACACATTTGCATAGGGCAATTTTTGCTAAAATTGCGATAATTATTTATTTAATTAATATACAATATAATATATAATCTTAGTATCATAAAAACAAATGAACATCGTTTATTTTATTAGCAAGTTGAATTATAACAATTCTTAACAGATTACTTATTTTATGAAAACAAGAATCTTCGTTTCCTGATGTATGTGAATGATGTGAATTTGTTAAAATGATTCGCAATACTCTTGAAGAAATAAAAATGATTATTATTTTGGATCGTAGAATAATACATCTTTATATAGCATTAAAGTGTATGTAAACACAAATTCAAGCGTAGTCGATATAATGACCTTCATGGTCATTCCGAACGTACTCCAAGATTCCACGATATAATACTTGCTATTTACATACTTAAAGACTTGATAATCTAATGACTTGACTTGAAAATCCAAGACGCAAAATAACGAACGGCTTAACGTTTACTATTACTTAAGATTTAATTATAGTACATTGCGTAACTGCTTATTTTCTTCTGGCTCCTCGCGGAGGTACTAAACAAATGGTCGCAGTAACAAAACAACGGCGCTAAATGAATTTAGACGTGTTCACTGACCACTCATTGTCAGTACGGTCAGCTTGCAGTAACAAATGTAACTTCAACGTGGAAAATTATAAAAGAGATCCTTTGAATAGAAATTTGAATGGCGATTCGTAGCAATGCGATTGCATGAGTGGCAGATTTATAACATACTAACAGATAATTCATTTACGGAGACAACGGCAATCATGAAAAGCCCATTCTTCGAGACTTTATTAACGCTAGAACTACCTCACCAGTTAAACCGACTGGTTCCGGTTTTCTTGTTTCGCAATTATTAATATCTTAAAAGTATTAAATATTCGAAATGATTTTAAATATAAATAGTTTCACTTTAATACTACAATGAATATCTGATAAAACTGGAAATAATTTATTGTTACAATTTTTACAAGGATTACATATCAATCATATTAGTAGTAGTTCTAGTGTTAATAATAGTGCACAAATTCTTCTCTTCACTCAAATTATTACAAGATTACGAATTTCTAATTAAATTATTTAATGCATTATGGGATTATTTTTTAAATAAAATAATTCCTTTGTGGACTACAATAAATTTCATTAGATTTTTATAGAAACTTTATTAGAAATCAGAAAGATTAAACTCCATCTTCTCTTGATACATTTTATAAAAGATTGTGTAAAAATTGTAGCCACGTAAGCGAAATATGATAGTGTACCAGCACATTACAATATATTAAAAATGACTGCGCAAGGGTTTTACGAAAATTTGTATGCGATATAGGTGTACTAGGAATATCCATTTCAGATTAAATGTACTTGAACAGGCCACAAGGACTCAGAGAACAACGTGAAAAATCTTGACATATACGGTTTCAGCTTTAAAAAAGGGATTTCCACTCATTGTCAGTCAAAATTTGATGGGTTCTAGTCTGGTAGAGGACATTCCAACGATAATACATCTCAGTTTTAGAAATATATAAAATTTTTCCTGTAAAGGTAAAATGCGTACCTTCAGACATACATGACAATTACTAATTACTGTTAATATAATATTGACTACCTTATTAAATAAAATTTATTAAATAATTTTAGATAATTTTAAATAACATTAAACAACATTAAATAATTCTAAATAATATTAAATAATTTATAACGCCTATTATAACGTCTATCTTCAGCAAAATTGGAGAATTGAAAGACATACATTAACGTTCCTCATTAACAGTGTGTTAATATTAAAATCACAGATTTATATTTTAATCCAAATCTCGGGACTCATCGTTACAAATTTTTATACTTATTAACCAGAAGACAATGGAATCTTCATTAGCTAAAGTGTTAAGCTCGTGGGTGCAGCAAGCTAATTATAAGCGGAATAGGTGATTCTTTCTGACAAGCGACAAGCTTCGCTTGCTGGTACGACCGAGAAAACTTGCGTGTTAAAGTGAATTGAAAAAAGTATGTCACATTCTATAGGGTGTCACTGAACTGGTGCTGCGGTCAAGTGCAACAATGCCTTCCAGGTCAAACCCCGAAACTTACCTTTTCCAGCACAGCCTTCATGAATCTTTTGCACTCCATCTATGTTTATTACTATTAAACTAGCCCAATGGCAATAAACCAACTGTTCTCAAAATTTGTGATAAATACTGTTTCTATGAAAATTAGTTTAGTGAAGTAAAACGGAAAAAACATTTATTTAATCAAGTAAAAAAGAAATAAAACTGAATAAAAGCAACTATATCTTATTAAAATACGAAGTATCGTATCTGCCGTTCGAGACAACAATAGTTTAGACAAAGTTAACAAAATTAACCTTTTTTTGTAAATTAAATAATAATATAAAGTAATAAAATAAGAGAAATATTTATTTATTAGATATAGAGAAGTAGCATGAAGTAAAAGATAAAAATATTACTCAATAACATTTGCTCCGTATTATTTAATAATAAGTGGAAACTTTTATTATTTTGTCATATCTATTTCATGAATTGCTATTAATGTTTGATCTGGATGAAATAGATTAAAAGATGTTTTGTAACTGCTGGATCAAACAAGAAAAAAATGATTTTATTTGTGTATGAAAAAATATGTCAATAATACAATATAAAATGAAATACATTTATTTCAGGTTTCCTTTCCGAGAAAATTACGTTTAAAAATATGTAGAATACATGTGCGGTTTACTACTTCGACTGATTACAAGTGAGATAATTAACAGGGAATTATGTTGCATAATAGTATCTGTAAAACATAAATAAAGATTCTTTTGTATTGAAGTTTTGAAAACATTTAGTTTGAAAATTTATTAAACGCATATCTAATTAATTATAAAAAATAATGTTCAGACTCGATTTTTAAAAAAAATGAAACTTGAAATATATTTTTTCTTATATTCGTATGAAGAATAACTTTCTGTTGACTTTATTGCGTATTCTGTTGAGAGTTAGCTAAGTGCACGCGTGCTTAACAAATATTGACGTTTAATTTTCTCAAGAAAGAGATCTCAAGTAAAAAAATGTTCTTACAAATTTTGACTTGTGCTCGAAACCTTGGGATTTAATCCTCTGAATTGCAATTTCGAATCAGACTCGTAGAGATTATCAATTAAACAGTTACAATAATTTAACCTTCAAAATTAATACGTAATTTCTGTTTTCACTATGCAATTATTAACATTAGAACTATCTGATGAGTAAAATTGACCCTTTTCCAGTTTCTCCTTTCGCAATTATTGAAAAGACACAAATGACTTTCTACCAAATTATTCAATAAATTGATTTTAAAAACTTCACACCAGAATATCAGGAAATTGTAATTTCAATAAACGTGTTTTTATAAATTTTACAAGGAAATACAGCATAATCAATTTTACTGCTCGGTAGTTTTAGTATTAACAAAAAAAAGAAGATTAAAATGTGAAGAGCGAAGTGCCAGGTGCAAAAAAGTTATATTAACGTTCAACTAATGCTTGGAATAAGTAAGTAATCTTTCAAAGTTTTGAGAGAAGCTTCAGTTGGTCTCCATTGGTCGTTTTTAGTGCTAGTAAATACAGATAGAGAACCAGAAACCAAAGGAAACGGACTAATTAATCTTGAACTGGCGAAATGCAAAGTTTGACCTGGACGCCATTATTGCATTCAACCGTACAATTTTAAATGGCATAACTTTGTATGGGAAAATTTCAATAATAGAAAATAAAAAACTAAAATGGAAAAAATATTTTTCATACCGGGTTTTGTTTTCGGTAAAACGAAGTCTAAAAATTATTCGTGGACACAAACTCTCAACACGGCTGGTGTCCAGACTAATTACACTGTGGAACAAATTTTAACCTATTTTGCTTTTTACAATAACCACTAGGTAATTCTTATAGAGTACCTTACCCTAAATACGAATCCGAAAACCAAATTGCTGGGTCACGTACAGTTTTCGAAAAACTGAATTTCTGTAAAAACGGTCGAATTTTTCAGAAAACACAGCTATGCAGGGCCGTGGCTACGCGTTGTATAGCCCTGGACCCCGGTCACTTCTTATATGTATATATAATGTTTAATTGTTTTATAAATTTTCATAATAGTTATGAGAAAGCTTTTCACGATCCTCTCCTTTATATTCTGCGATAAATTTTAACTGCCTATCGTTTTTATTTTTCACGTAACACTTGGTTTTCTGAAAAATTCGACCGTTTTTACAAAAATCCAGTTTTTTCGAAAACTGGACGTGACCCAGCAATTTGGTTTTCGGATTCGTATTTAGGGTAAGGTACTCTATAAGTATCATCCAGTGGTTATTGTAAAGAGCAAAGTAGGTTAAAATTTGTTCCGCAGTGTCATTTCTGTTTGTAGGAAATATTGAATATGGCACGTTGTTCCCTGGGTTTAAAAAATTTCAGTACACGATAAGATATTACTTCAAACAGAAAAAAGTGAATGATTTCTTTTATTTTAAATCGTGCGTATAATTTTGAAAACGAAATACATATTTCTCGAGTTATACGTAGTTCTCGCTACATATTTTTATAAGTTTTTAAAATAGAGTTTTAAATTTTCAAGTGGTGTTTTTTATTATATGATAATCGTACATAACATAAAAATAAAATTGTTTTTACAAAAATTATGGCTTCTTACCTTGTAATTTGCTACCTTTGTAACTATTTTCTTCTGAAATATATATACTTATGTATATATAAATATTATATCTACAGTATATGACTGAATTCTTATTTTATACTTCACATTATTAAAATAAAACTTAGGATAACGTGAGGAAATATTATTGTATATTTATAATTCGTACTTTATGTATTGTAAAATAACAACATTCGAGCAACTCCTGGCGTTATTTTACCTGCGTGTACTTTCTTTTCATCTTTACTTTTAATTACGGTCACGGAAAGAACTATTCATACAAGCGTGATACTTTACAAATGATACAGTTCAATGCTTTATAAAGAACTGGCTAAGTAATATTAATTACTTTCCGCGTTGATTCCTCCAACGGATCAAATTTATACACGTCATACGATATTACTGCTTAAGTAATCATTACATAGAGTCTAAAAAATTAATTTCCTGGGCTTAGTTTCTTTAAACACGGGTTTAAAAAATGAAAACAAATAATACTCACTCGATCCAATTAATCAACCTTGTATTTCGTAGAAACACCTGTAAATCATTTGGATATTCACAAAAATTAAGAAAACTCATTTCAATTACATGTAACAACAAAATAACTTACCTAAAATATGTTAATTTCAATTCCAGATTCTCTATTTTTAAATAAAACGATTATCCAAAAAGATTACAATATTTAAAGGAGTACAAGCTCCATTGTAACAGGCAATGACAATCTAGCATAAAATTTCATTACCATTGCAACTCTATTATAAAAAACATAAAAACTGTTAAAATTGATTTTGTATATTTACACAGATGACCAGAGTAACAATATTGCAATTACCTTACTACAAACGCAACAAACAATAGAATTAACTCGATTTCCTCTAACCACTTAATGTACAGTTCCATGATATACACGGGTTCGAAGCATTTGCAAAGAACCATATTAAACCTTACTAATTTATTTAAAAATTCAAGATTACGATTTATTTATGTATAAAATTATGTATATTCATTTATTTATGTATAACAAATTTAATACTGCCAATTTTATATTGATAATCAAATGAAGACATGAGTAATGAGCAGCTCGAAGTTCGTATATAACGTTGCACACTGGAGTGTAAACTCCAACTAACTTCGAATTATTGATTACAAATTAAAGTGGACTGTAGTATCTTGGAGTTATACTATGCGGCGACCTTAGTCGCTGAAATTAATATACAGAAAAAAGATGTATAATGTAAATTACATATAAATGCTCTTGAGCTTATGGAATCTCGTTACTAACTAGTTCCTGAAAAACTCTTGTCGTTGACAAAAGACGAAGGTAGGGGTGTCTTTGACCACTTCAAAAAATCATGGAAGTAATTATCCCATTAGTGGTTGAATTAAGCAGATTTGTTATTGAATGGGCTACACGCGTAAGTACATTATTTTAGCGCGTAAGCCCCTTATTTGACCGCGCAAGTGACCGTGCCGTTGGCGAAAAGGGGTCCGCAGGTAAAAAGGTCTTAGCGCTGCGTTCGAAACTTCCCGGCACGTGTTGGATGACTTTACGAGAAGCCATAACAATAGGCTATTCTCCTGGAAATAATACACATAAAGACGCGATTACAAGCAATGAAACAGTCCCTGTCAATATAAGGATGCATAGAAATTTAACACTAAAACTACGGAACAGTTAAATTGACTTTTTGAAATTCCTCCATAGAAACTCCAAGACTCCATCTATTGAAACTTTAACACTTTGAGGTCAGGTGGGTTTAAAATTTCTCCACTTTTCTTGACAGTTAATGGGTGGTGGCATATTTTTTAACCCATCAAACTTAATTGGAATTACTTACACTCTTATACTATTATCGTGCAGGTCGAATTTTTTGTTTCTTTAAAACTGCGTGCACCTAAGAGCTAATTAATTTACAATTCAATTTGCGTATTGCTAAATCAATTTCTTTGATCATTTCTCATAGCTTGAAATGATACTAATTATTTCAGCGATGAATTCTTTATTTTTTCTGATAAATATGTAATTCTTCTTTATTTTACTTTGGTTTCTCATTAAATATATCTTATATGCATTCGTTCTGCATTTGACGAGTACACACTTCACTTTTTTATTATATTGCGCTCAAGAAGAGAGATTTCTCGAACTAAATTCCACAGGTAACAAGTTAAGGGGTCAATGGTAGCATTTAATCCCTTGCCTTCCAATAACGTATAAGACTCCGAAGATTTTAAACAGAATTTAACAAACATAAATATTGTGCAATTCGTGTGAATTTAAATGAAATATTATTTCTCCGTTATCGATAATTATATTTTAGAACAAAGGTGAACATAAAATATGCATAAAATTTTTCTTTCCTTTTAATAAATTATTAACGACAAAGTTGTGTCGATCACAATTGAGAAATAAATCATAGGGAAAGAGGTTAAGGATAAAACAATACGTTAGCGTACAATGAAAATATTGAAACAGGATTGATAGAAAGCCAAATTCCAACAGTGAAGTCAATGTTGCCATGTTAAAGGCTCCCACGTAGCCAAATGTGCGAGAAACGCAAGTTCACGGTGATAAACAAGAATTTACAAAGTGAAATCGAGCAAAGAAACAATATGTCGCGTAGCCTACAACGCGCACTCTACTTTTCATAATAAACACTGTAGGGAGGACGGAATTCCGAGCATAATTAAGCTCGACATTTCAGAGTACTCTTTCCTTGATTGCCGCTGGCGCTGCCATTCCGCGCTCTACCCTACATACGTTTTATTTTCGCTTCTAAAAGTGGATGAGCGACGCTACAAATGCTCAACTGCATCGCGCGTGAACTTGTCTGTTCTTATTGATGCGACACCATCGAGTCACACACAAGAAACAAAGGGACCAATAAAAAATCCATAAAATTCGATACTCATTCCGAAAATGGAGAACAAGGCCTAGGTTTCAAGCATGTGCTCGAGAGTGTGATACGCCTCAGGGAAGTTGGCCAACTACCAACGAGGAATCGTCCGTTCTTTAAGGTACGGATACACTGGCAAGTAATTTCCGACAGTTTTTTCTGATAACAGCTTTCGTGGCGTATGTGAACACATCTGAGATTGCTGGTAGCAAGTTCGATTCACTTGTAATACTAGAAAAATAAAATGAGTAAATATTTCTGCAAATTAATATTAAATTGTCTGTACTTTAAGAGTGCAAATAAGCTAAAGTAGTTTGCGACATTTCTTTTATATGTTGACTTGCAACAGGGTGTAATATTTCTATTTTATTTTATTTTATTATTAAAATCATATCAGATATTTAACACTTTTAACGTTAGAACTACCGTATCCATCAAACTGATGAGTTTCAGTTTTCTTATTTTTCAATTATTGATATTTTAAAAGTATTCAAGATCCGAAATGATTTTGATATAATATATCGTAATAGAACTTCCATATCAGCGAGATATTGGGATGATTACAGTCAACCCTTCTATAACACGATTAATTCTTTCGCGGAGTATCGAAACCGTGTTGTAAGGGCACCATCCAATAAGATGGTCAATCACATGGGAACACATCATATTGTACGAGAACTGTCCAATTTTATGGAAACCATGTTAGAAGAAGATCGTATTATAGGAGGGCTGTCACAATTTTTGTATCGTGTTATATAGAATCTGTGCTCTTAGAGTACCGTGTTATACAGTACAATTAAATTACTAAATTGTAATTCTTTCTGTTTTAAAGGGACAGTAACTTGGTACACTTATTTTGTCTCTAAAAGGATGATTGTAGGAGATATGACGATCACTATTACTGTGTTTTTAGATAATCATGAAGGCATTTATAAATTAAAATGGAACACCCTGTATAAAAGGGTTGAATGTCTTAGAAATTCCGTAAATATAAACATGTCGCTCTCTATTGTTACACGAGCCGCTGATTAAACAAAAGTGGTTAACTCCATTAAATTTCTCTATTTAAAATAAATTACCTTATTATTCGGTTCAGTAGAAGGATATAAGAAAAATTCTTTTTACTATACAAAAATTGCAATAATAATCAAGATTATATAATTCAAGAATATGTTATTTTATACGCTTTACATGTTCCTTAGATTAAAGCCACAGTTGTAATAATACAACAAAAATATATTTTATAACCTTCACTCGATTTTCCAATTAAATAGAAATTTCAAAAAGGAATGTATACCTGCTACTGTATCACTTTTCTCTACTTGTTGCTTTGTGAAATTAATCAATTTGGCCAATGAGTGTCTCGCATCTCATTATCAGTTTGTCGCATTTTGTTTCTAATATGTCAAAACAGAAATATCTCTGTTGCAATAAGTAGTCAATCGAGCATCGCGAGCAGACGATTCCCTTGCTTCCGTGCAGTTTTAGTTTATAGGTAGTCGGCCAACTTCTGAGAGGTGTACTTTACGTGCTCCCACCGGAGAGACCAGGATCGCAAATTCCGGATTCTAAAATCGAGCAGCAGGTGGTAAAGGGAAACCTGGAATATTGGCCGCTCTTCCGCGTCTGAGAATGAGAATAATATAACCGACTGGAAAATTAAATACTACCTACTTCATCTTGCGAGATTAAATGCCTAAAAACGACTCGAATGCTGTTGAACTGGTCGAATCCCGCGGGATAAGGAATTCCACTCCCTATAATTTACCGCGGTGTGAAATTCTAATCTGCATGATTTACAGCGGTATTAAAGTATTTTAGCAGATAAGTAAGCTTATAATTGAATTATCCCTAGAAGTTAGTTATATAAATTTAATAGTAAATTAAAGTTTGATATAATATGTCCTGGATATGACACTTTATTTAAATATGATTTAGTAAGGAATAAAATTTATAACTCCTCAATGTCGTTTATAATTATTTGCATATAAATGAAAATAATCGTTTGTATAATATAAGTGATTATTCGTTAAAAGAATGAAGTACTATCGAACATTTTGTACTTCGAAAATGTAATGTTATTACTGTAATCCTGTTATTGACGTAAAGATAACTCATATTATTAAAGTGAGACTTATGGTTGGTAAATATTGCATTTATCACTAAACGTTGCGGCAGGCTACGTAATAATTTCATGATAAATGGGACACAATAACGTCGAGGGATATCGATTTTGTTGGTAGCGTAATAAACGCTTACCAAATTTATTGACATCTGGTTTAATAATTTGCCACAAAATACATCAAAATCAGATATCGGCTGTAAGTAACTTTCGACAAGATACTTGAAATGTATCGCACTCTGGAGACACAATTTAAATGACCAACTGATTATTATGGCACCTGTGCATACTCCGTTAATTTAAGTGTTTCACATGCAGCATATCGTTCGGTGTTCTACAATTAAAGTGGCTACAGGAATGTATTTCAAATAGTGATTTAAGTCAATATAAGTAGAAACTGAATGAAAGTAAATAAATAAAACCTTTATTCTGTTTTAAAAAAGTGAACGAATAGATTTTCTGAAAATTTTATAGAATATATAGATTTGAAGTTAAACCTTTGAAACTCATTGAAGATTTAGTATATAAACATCACAATGTGGTTTTCGTTTGTGTTTTTCTTAGTTTCAATTACTTAAATAATGCTAATTTAAAAATACATTGCTAATTTTTATGTTTTATTTCTAAATACCTATTCAAAAGTATGTATACGATGCGTTAGTATTGTTGTTAATTGAATATAAGATAATCGTTAAAACTGAAACCTTATAACAGAGTTAAATATGTACAAAGTTATTTTAAAACAGAACGGAAATTGTGTTAAAATATTACACGTGTGATAAATGATTTTTATTTATAAAAAATATAAAAAACTTTCTTTCGACCCCTAAATATATGTAAGTGATGGAGTAATATTTTATATTACATACCACATGCAATATTTTTCAAATTTAATCTCTGTACTATCAAGATATTTTTGGGTAAACTAACACCAAAAAACAAATCATTAAAATTACTGGAACAAAGTATCGTCATCACATAAGTAATGCAGATTTTTTATACATCTCTTATTTTTACAAATTAAAGTAAACAGAACTTTTCTTAATCTTACATTTTGTTTTGTTTTAATTTTTAAAAATAAAGGAAGGTACAAATATCACATTAATTATGGAATGATTCAATAATAACAAATTCTATTAGAAGTTTATCCAAACTGATTAATTTAAAAAATACAAAAATAAATATCGCGAATACAAAGTAGAATATTGTGGAATGTGAGGTAATGTATCTTAAAACATAATAAATTTATCATATAATTCATATCTATATACACGTATGACTGCTTTATGCTACATAAAAGTTACGACAAAATATAAACTCACAAGGAAGATTACACAAAGTGCACAATTGCACAGAAAACAGGCTTTAAAAGAAGTAAAAGATCCGACATACTAAATACACGGTTCTCAGCCAGTCCATTGAAATAAAAAACTCCATAATTCTCACAAAAATGAAATTCGTTAGCAGACATCTTTTTACAGCCTATGTATGTACATATTACTAAAACAATGGGACATTTCCATTCGCTTACTGTTAACGTTTTAATCTTATCAAAAAATGTTCGAAAACCATTAAAAAAAACTGTTATAGAACAATTTATTCAAAAATTTTAAAAATAATGATTTTTAAACAATATATAGCAGTAGAAATATTATTCTTGTCCTATTACCTTATTCATTAATTTATATAATGTATAAATTTATAAAATTTATATTTTCTGCAGTATCTTTAACAAAGTAAATGATATTTATTAATCACTTAATAGTACTTAATTAGTGGCGAATAACGTGGCGTGTCACGTAAATGTGAGAAAAATTTGATCCCCGAGATTCGATATAATACGATTACTATAGAAGTACTCGTGGGAATTACATTAACATGTAAATCCTTTCCCTACCATTGCTGATCGACGTTTTATCTTGATTATGTATAACATTTCGCCACAAACTGAATATCAACTCAAACCAATTTCGTATTACCCCGTATGGTAATTATACATGCAACTGTAAATTGAAATTTTCCGGGTTACAATGTCAGGCATGCGAAATTAAATCGCTCGCTTAACACTGTCACAGCCGGAAGGTGGGACGATTAATTTCCGATATTGTATCCTCTTCTCGGTTGAGGCAGCGTGTACAAAATCGGAAAGGTCCGGTCTACATTATATCCTCGACATACATAAATTTGTCATTTTCATTAAAATGCTACTGTGAGCTAAACGTGTTCGGATATGTAACAAACTTAACTTAATTAATTTAAAATATTATTACATGTATTTATCCACCAATTATTGTGAACAAAATTGTTTAAATTTGTTATTACAAATTGTTTTACACTTATTATCGTTATAATAATCAATTACTATACGTTTTATTATTGTATTTATTATAATTATTGTAATCAATATTAAAGATTTAATCTAATTTATATAACAATATATATATTTAATAAAATATATTGACATATGACCAAAAAGTTTAACGAAAATGTACTGTCTTTTAATGTAGCATTTAAACAAATAGAGTTTCCTAGACTCTGTTTACACAACTTCCTTATTAAGGAATACATACTTCTGCTATACGTCACCTTTTTTCATCTCCAGTAATTTCCCGAGATATACGACGAAATGTGTTTCTCATCCCTAACTTTAAAAGCTCTTTTAACCCCTTCGGCACGAATCATGGCCAATAAAAAAGAGACATGTCGAATATTTATGCAAGAACTACTTTCTAAAGCTTCGTCAAATTTGAAGGATATCATTTTGGTATTTTCTCTTCTCGCAGTCAGCCTAATATAACATCCTAGGTAGAAAGTAATTCTTACAAAAATATTTGACACGTACTTTTCTCATCGATCGAAATTCACGTTGAAGAGGTTTAGAAATAACTCTCCATTTAACCCTCGAATACTTTAGAAACTACCGGGACTATCTAACTATTATAAATAGAAAAATTACGTATTTTTTAAATAAATTCTTGTAGTACATACAAACTTCGGAAGTACTCCATTTATTTAAATAACAATTGGTAATAGAAGAGAGTCTATTAAATGTATTAAATATGTATTAAATATTAAATTTATTCATTTATCAAATTTCTAAGTATAGTATGTAAAAATGTACGTATGCAGGTATTATTAGAATTACTGTTACAATTATTGTTACAATTGTTACAATTATTGATAAAATTATTCATTGTTACTATTACGGTTACAATTATTGTTTGAATTATTTATTGTTAGAATTATTGTTAGAATTATTTTGGAGATTATTTATTGAAAAATAACCAGATTACCTGTTTCTTCACCATTCCTACGTAAGTATCATGGGATCGTCCACTCACAAAAAGTCGACCACGACTTCCCCAAACCCAACTAGAAAAAGTATCCTTATTTTTGAGACAACGCAATGCTTGGCAGCTTGCCATTGCCAACTTTAACATGACCCAGCATTGTCACCAGATATCGTCAGACGACAGCTCTATGTAACCCTTATGTCAATAACCTAAACTTTTTACGCTTTTCAATATCCGGAGTACCATGGTACCTGAAACGTTCAGATAAACCAAACACTCGGCAACAATTTTCCACCCATACTCTTTCTTCAATTATGTTTTCATTATTTGGTAACACATCAAGTACAATTATAAGATATTCAATTAACCAGAAAGACCAAGAATCTCATTATGTTACTTAAAATTTATTTAAGAATCAAATAAGATTATTACTTTTTGTTATAAAAATCTTCACTATAACGAATTTTGTTAAATATAACGTATCGTCTTTATAAAACATTAGTAAAATGTAATAGAGGAAAATAATTGATTCCTCGATACCAATAATAATCACCTATAATATTGTGTATAACATTAATTGTTTATTTTATACCCCAATGCAAAAGATTTTGGTTATTATAAATAGATAACGCTAACAACGGACAAAGCAAGATCAAAAAATAATGATTCTTAATGTAAATTGGTAAATCAACAAATTTTGATAAATTAATAATCTCTGCACTCTGATTACTGCTTTATATTTGTCATTATTAAAAAAGTCCCATAGTAACATATAAAACGAAAAGAACATTGATAATCTAAAAATAATAACAGTAAGTATGGAATTTAAAAAAAATGTCTTTTTTCTTATAATATACATCAACTTAAAACAAATATTTTGTTCCTTATAAGTTTTCTCACGCAATTAAAAGCAACGGGAAAAATTTATGTTTTAACTTCAAATTACTCATCCTGTATTACAGCAATATGATGGAACAAATAAACGATCGAAGTTCGCGATCTTCCAATCTTGCAATATGTAACCCAGAAACCGAATTTTATGCGATTAAAATAATTGCCCCTATGGGTCGAACAATTTCTTTCTTTACCCACGTTGGACATCTGTAATAGGAACGGAAATATGTCAGATATCAGAATTTTAAAAAAACACGGTGTATAATGATTATATTTGTTTGACGTCATTTAACCGTGCATCCTTTTATCACCGTTCTATGCTCATAACGTAGTCAGAAATCATGTACGATTATGAGGAAATATTTTATCATTGTGACAGATTGCATCGCGCTAAAGCTGGATAAATCTTAACCCGTTTACATCATTAATGCACATAGACCATGCTTAAATTGTCAGTGACTATCACAGTGACAGTTATGATTATATCATGATTCTAATTCTCGTTATTATATAAATTATTCTTATTATTTTATTACTATATAATATTATTGTTCATATTATTTGATACTTATATTGTATTATGATCTATCTATAGTATTTATTCAATTTTTAAGTGAAATTATCATTTACGATTCATTAAAATATTAAATTTTTGATACCCTTTAAAATATTTGTATTGAATATAATAGTTAATAAAATTTAATGAGATATTAACACTGGGACTACTGAGTATTTAATACGATTTATATGTAATCCCTATAAAAATTGTAATAGTAGATTATTTTCAGTTCCTTTAGACATTCATTATAATATTCGAGTAAAACAATTTATTTTTCAATGCTTTGAAGATACCAATAATTGAAGATATCGAACCAAAAAAAACCGAAATTAGTCATTTTAACTGGTATGGTAGTTGTAGTGTTAATAAGTTAATATTCAAAGGAAAAAATAGAAGCTTATATTTATTATTTAAATACCAGCTACCGTATAAATTGTTATTATATTTAGACAATGTACATATCAAGCTGATTGAGTTTTAAAATGATTTAATTGACTATTATGTAATTAATGATTGTTACTATATATTTTCACTTTTATTGTGACGTATGTTATAACGTGTGTGTTCCCATGTGCTAATTAACGTGAACAAGATACCTATGCATTTGTATGTAATTGATTTTTTATATTTCTGTTCTGACACCATTCCTCCGATATTTGTCTAAAGAAGAAGAAAAACGGAGAAGCTTTCTTTTGGGGATGCAGTCCAGACATTTCTGGAAATTAACTGCAGCGAACGATATTGTTTGACACCATCGTCCGACTGTCAGATGCACGGTTTTCAGCCATCAAAAAATCCCAGGTCTCGTCGATCTTCGTCTATGTCGCTCCCAGACTCTGACATTTATACTCAGCCTCGGATAAAATATAACTGTCGATTTCTTAGGTATTTTTTAATTCTGTATACGCGTTTCAACAATTATCTTTAAGCAAAATTATAAAATATAATGTTCGGTATACGTACATGTATAATATATATAATAATATGCATAATGTTTTTGTAAGTATCAAAATGTTAAGTTATAATCAAATATGTCTGAGAAAATATTATTAATTAATCATCAATTAATGATTAAAGTATTGAATAATTGTCCAAATTATTTTGTGCTACTTATAATAATTATTAAAACAATACCTGTGTCTGAATTTTTTAAAAATTATTCCTAATATGTTTACAATTTAAATAAATAAAAATACGTTCAATTTGTCACACAGGGAATTGAAAGATGAGAAATCAATAATTTCGATAAATCTGCACGATCGTTAAAGAAAACAATTGCTTTTTCCTATCTCCGAAAAATTAATATAATTTACACTGCCAACTTAAAGTTTGGAACTGTTCGTCCATTTTCAGTGAAGTTTTATTAAATAATGAATTTTTTCCTCATTCAAAAGTGATATCTGCCTATAAGAACGTCTGCTGAAACTCTTGGTTTGCACCTTTGCTAAATGAATGTAATTATTTGCAATTACTTAAGTTTGTTAGTTCAACAATCATTACATTACTCTCATCAATGCATTCAGCGATTTCAAACTTTCGGGCGATAGAGTATATGTTTAGAAGGAAAATGTTCGTGGTTTGATTTTCGTGGAACAGCTCTGAGAAATTAAAATAATGTTTCTAATACTAATTCTTCAAATTAGTACATTTAAATAAATTACTTTCATATTCACCCCTTTATAATATTGAGTCAAATACATAACGAAGTATTAATAAAAATTTGGTGATAAAAAACGTAAGCATGAATATAAATATGAATTTGCTTATGTTCATTATCAACTTAAACTTTTACAGTAAAAATTTTACAATATTTCTATAATTTTCATACCTACTAAGAAACCATTATCAATATAATAGTTCTTGTAAATCTGGTCACGAATGAAAATATCCTTGTAATTTTAGTCACGAATTAAATAACTCCTGTAATTCTAGTCACGAAATAAAGTGGAAGACAAGAAATTTACATGCATTATATAAAAAGAAACCTTTATATTAATACATTAGACAAGAAACTTTAAAATATAAATGGTTGTGAACACATATATCCTAGTTTAAACTGATTGAACCAAACACTGAATCACATACATTGATCGATACAAATTCAAATCAAATTTATATGAATTGTTTCTGGTGAAAATAATTGAACTTGTATTTGTTATACACTTTAAATTCATCTTTTAAGAAAGAGATAAAAGGTACTAAGAACTTTAACCAGTTTATTCGTTTTAAGAGAAAAATTGTTCTCCCTTATTCCTGAAGAAATAATAAAAAATTGCTTACGCAGTTTACAGTCACACCAATTTAATTGTCGTCTCCAGCTGTTTCAAACCGTTGCTTCGTTAACGTTTAAACGTTCACGAGGAAACTCTTAAACGTTTGCTTGTTCGCCAAGAATTGATCATTTGCATTTTCCACGAAATCCTTGTTGTGCAATCAACAAATGAAAAGAAGAAATGACGTGTTTTATTCGATTATTTTTCCTGAAGCTGGAAATTAATCAGTCCTCTAGGACGAATACTACGCGAAACAGTTCGACCTACTTAAGGGACTAATTTCGAGGACTTGTCGCGTTAATCATCAAGGGTACCTTGACATTGGTGACAATATTGTTCCATAAACCAAGGGTTAGCATTACTAGCAGTACGCTGAAAACGACAAACGTGTTAATTGCTCGTTGTCCACCGTGTCATCCATAAAACGATATCTACATCGGTTTTTGTGAATGGCAATACCATCCGAACGAAGTATGTCCTCCGTTCTATTGTATATGTGTTTTTGCAGAATTGTGTTTTTTAACCCTTTAAGGACAAATGTTATTTTAGCAACAATAAACTTTCTATTATACATCTACTACTTTTGGAGTTAATATTCACGAATTTAAAATGTAAAAATATTTTATAATGTTTTACAATGTTATATAATATTTTATAATATTTTGGGGTGTTTTACCATGTTCTATAATGTTTTATCACATTTTGCAATATTTTGAAATAGTTTGCAATATTTTACAGTATCTTATAATATTTTACTGTACCTTATAATGCTTTGTAATATTTTGCATTAGTTTACAATACTTTACAGTATTTCACGAACATTGCAGCCAGCATAATCAAGAGATTAAACGACACACTGATATTATTTGAATCAGATCCGCATAATATCAGGCCGTAAAAGCTGCAAAATCTTGATTTCCAATTTAACAACATCGTCATTTGCAACAGTAAATACGCTTGAATAAGTGTTATCGGTGATCAGCCAAAAGAAAGAAGTAGATATTGGTTGAACATAGAATCAAGTTTTCAATTTAATCGTTTACCTTTATGTCTCATTTGTAAGGTAACATTACTCAATGCGATACACGTATGCTATCGATATTGGGTATGCAAATTTCAACCTTTAGTACGAAAATGGTTATCGTTAGAAATCGACGTACATATGTATGCATTGCGTGTATCGAACACCTGTTAATGTCAAATTCTTGAATTGTATCAACTATAACGGTATACATGTGGGAGTACATGTTGTTATCAAAGATACTATCTAATACTAGATAAAATTATAATTTATTAAGAGAATATTTTTTCTGCAATCAATATTTGTTAATTGTATAAAACCATGTGTATCAACATTCAAATCCATGCATATTTATTGCTAAAATGTTAGTGGATTGATGGCTTTTTAAAAACTTTTCTGAAGAACACAATTAAAGTGCTACATTTGCATACGTCGAGAAAAGAAGGATAAATTGAACATCTCCAAGAACTCTATCAAAACATCAATAGTATTCCGTCAAGACAATTTAAAATCCATATTAAACTTTCTTTTTTAATGAGTATTATGAATTATTATGTTTTAATAATTTCTGATGATATTGCAAAATAAATATACAGTTTGAAGATTGTAATAAAAAGTAACAGTTAAAAAGTTAATATTCTTCCTTCTCGCTATGTCCATTTCCTTCGAAGTTTATAATATTGTGTTCGCTAAAATTTTGTTTAATTTGATTCTGTTTACTAACTTCCTGCAATATTTTATTATATAAAATTTATTATTTTATTGTGTAAATATGATAATAGTACTTACATTATAATATCTTTATTATAAAATTATATTATAATATTGAATTGTGTATTCATTTATGTTTAATCAGTTTACAGTGTTTAACAAGTATACTCGTTATCTTAAAATGCACGATAATACTAACTTTTTCAGCAATTAATTACTTATTTTCTCAAGTAAACACATTTTCCTTTTTATTTTGCTTTAGGTTTTCGTTTTAATATACATTAGATGCGTTTGTGTTAAGTTGGACGCGTACACTCGCCATTGGTTAAACTTGACTAATTTATTTAAAAATTGAAAATTATAACTTACTTTTCCTATATATACAAAAAGCTTCTATTGGGAAAAATTTAACGGCAACAATTTTATATTGATAATCAAATAGAAACAAAATTAATACTTCTTGAAGTTTGTATATAACGTTGCATACCGAGAAAAGTGCATTAACCCCTTATCTTATGATTTCTTTCGTAACTACGCTTAATAATGCTACTTGAAATTCATAATAGACAAGTAATGTTCAGACAACTGTTCAAGTCATCCATATTCAAATGTTTAAAGTTAGTATTATCCCAAAACCTAGACCTTATTTCACACGAAACCACGTTCGAATAAAAACAATTCCCATAATACCCCTTTAATCCCTCAGAATCTACATAATGGTCACATACATACTTAAGCAAAGCCCCCGTAGCCGCAGGCCACAATTTCCTTGAAAAATACGATCCGGTCTGCTCCCAGTCATCGAGGGAGCTTCAATTCACGACATAGTTGCGGCACGCTATTCGAGGCTGCATCTACATGTGTACGCTAATCGACAACTCCTTCGAATGGATATGAAATACCAAGGAAATACCATGCGAATATACTTCGTACTGAGGTCATGTCGCGCTGTTAAATCGTCTGGTATTTCTGCATGCAGCTAAACCGACTTCGACACACGAGATAACTACGGAACGCCACTGGCTCCTATCTAACTGGCCGCCCGCGAATCCACGTGCTCGCCTACATGTATCGTCGCCACAATGCGTTATCTCCTCGCGGACGTCAATGGATTGCCGAGCTTTTTCTCTTGCACGGTCGTCTGAATCGTGACTAGGAACATATAATCGATTATAATTTAACCGATCCACGTTTCTCTTCTTCAACAAGTTTTTTTTCAATTGGTTGCATACATTCCTGCACCCTCCTTGGTTATTCTATAGAATGGTGAAACTCACGAATATGGGTTGAGGAATTAGTACTTTGAAAATTGTAGGCGATTTTTCGGTACTAATATTGTTGTTAACAAAATAAAGGTCATGTCAGCTACCAATGACCGACACTTCCGAAATGCTAGAAAATAATTATGATATGTAACTTAATTGATGTCGAATAAAAGTACTGAATAACGTAGGTAAGTTGACAACAGTGTAATGTAAAGAATTATAATACCAAACAATTAATAATTGTTCCTATTTATCTTTGCTACAAAAGAATTAGTGATATGTAAAACGCTCAAGATTTCTGTGGCAGTTAAAGTGTGAAATAATAGTACAGTAATAATAAAATAATAAGAATGTAACAATTTTTATTAATAATTTAATAACAAAATAGTAATAACGTAATAATTTTTAGTAACCGTATAATAAGAAAATAGTAATAACGCAATAATTTTTAATAATAATTTAATAACAATATAATAATAATATAACAATTCTTAATAACAATATCATTATAATTATAGTAATTCTGTATCACAATGCACAGTGTGTAAAGACAAAAAATACATTGTTTCTGTACTATACCATAACTTTCCAAGGAAATCAGTCACTTTAACCGAAACAAAAAACTATTTATAACTTCGTCAATATTAATCTTTCACCGTATGTTCAGCAGCACTATTTTCTTCTATCCGACAAGTATCATCTACCTTCGAATTATTGGAGCCTTTTTCCAACACCCTATATATCAGATAGTGCGTCATTACCGTTGGATGTTTTCAGTAGTTGTTTGAGGCAATTTTGGCATATCGTGATTGTCATTGCTGAATGTGGCCGTACTTCGAGATTTATCTCCACGGTCAGTCAATCCTATCTAGCCGTGTACATCTGTTCGTAAAGTGCAGGGTAGAACAGGCGCAGGCATACATTATTCAGCCTGCAGAATGTAATGTAATGTTCGGAATGATACTGGTGCTCAGAATACGCGAACCTGATAGTTTTAGACTTTGGGTCAATAAAATTTGCAGGCTGTTCGATAACTCTGATACCAGGCATTCCTAAGCTTGAATAAATCAAACATACTGCAAGGATCTCCGTTTTGCAATCTTTATTCAACCCTACTTTGAATTTTTCGTAGCGAAATATTTCAGTTAAAAGTAACAATCGCGTATCGAATGATAATAATGATATAATGGTATAAAATTAACTATAATGATATAACTACTAATTACTGTGTGTCTTTCTGAAATTTATAAATATACCTTTTCACTCATTTATTCTCATAACAAGAATACTTGTTAAAATTAAGATATAAAATATAACATACTAACAGTAAAACTACCGAGCAATTAAATTGACTTTTTGAAATTCTTCTATAGAAACTTCAAGAGTGCATTCATTGGAACGTTAATTGATTTATAATTCAGTTCGCACAATTATTTAATAATTGTAGAAGGTAGAAATTAGGAATGGGTCATTTTGACCCGCTTGGTAATTTTAGTGTTAAGATATAAATACTTTATACTTTATATATAAAAAATATATAGAGACTTAGCTTAGAATGTGTACCAGTCAAAAATAAGCCAGCCTAAGCTTTCTGCAGTTAGCTTCTCGAGAGTTAAGCAGTCATATAAAATTCATGTGAATATATATTGTAGTATTTACGAAACCATTAGATTTGCTATTAAATTCATGAAAATAACTTATCATGCTTTTCATTTCAAACTTATTATAAATATTTCCTTCTTCCTTTAAGTTTTCTTCCTCGAGCTTGTTCTTCTTCTTTCTCTCTTCCTCTTTTTCTGAAGTTTTTAATATTTAAAGATATACGGAATACCAATGATCAGTGAATTGTTTACAGAAATCAGTTCTTTTAAGGATATTTGAAAATTCCTTTGGCTGCGAAGAGTTAAGGAGGGCCTATGGAAATGTCCGGTACATTTTGTCGCAGGGTAATCAACCCTCGGAAGGTGGACATTTAGAAACTGGAAACTCAGTTATCCTTTTTAGTCCCAAACAACTTTAAGCTGAAGTCCTAATTCAACACTGCCTTGAAATAAATTACAATGAACTGTGTTTATACTTAATTTAAATGATTACGAAGAAAGTTTCGAAAAACCCAGGATTTAAAGTAACTTCGATGCTCAGTGGTTCAAGTAGGTAAATCACAGTTATAATCAAGCTTGAAAATTTTTAATACACCTCATTGTTAATTATTTTTTATGCATAAGTACTAAATTATATCAACTGCAGAACATTTCAGTTGAAAGCAATTAAATGAAATAAAATTCAGATTGGAGCTGCCATTTTCAATAAATTACTATCCATAAAGAAATAATTCGAATAAATTTATAATAAAATGTACTAATTCACTACTCTTATTTCATTATTTTTAGATTGTTTCAATTTCCACTATTTATGCCCGCTTATAACCGACAATTAAGCGAATTAAAGATGGCTGATTGTTTCGAAGTCAAACTTTTCCTAAAGATCAAGAGGAATCTTTTATTCATATTTGTAAGACGAAATCTTGCAGTCAGGTTCGATATACTGAAGGTGAAAAAGAGAAGACGTCGCCATGAGTTGCTTTCGGTCCACCATAGGGTTCGGGAAGAACAACTAGAGACAGGACTTTTTCAGAAAACTGAAAAGAACCAAAAAAGGTGTCACGTTACCGCGTCATCTTCCACCAAGGGATATTGTGATTTCGGTAAACGACCTGAAGGTGCTGCTTACACCGATACAGAGCTCGACTTTCCCTATCAGGTACCTCAAAGGATATACTGTCGAGCTAAGTTTTCAACTTAACCCACGCTGCTGGGAAGAATTATTAAAAAAGTATTTCGAAGACTAGAACTAATTCCTTTTTCTAATTTTTGAATAAATGCATATAATTTTCCAATAATTTGATTTACTAATAAATAAGTAAATAAAATAAATGAATAATTTTCTAATAAATAACTTGATTTACTAATGCGCAGTGTAAAGTATAATTGAAATTTTAATAAGTTCTAATAACTGTACTTGCATAATACTTATATGAAAATAAATGTCAGGCAATTTTACGTTTAAATTTTATAAATGTCTCGTTTCCTGAATTTTTTCAGAAAATAAACCACTTTCAAAACAAATGACTATACAACTTACCAACGGAATTTCAATTGACTAAAACAAACGGTTCTTTCCAGATTTCTATTGTTAGTTTATTTTAAGGAAACAAGTTCACATTCAAGTATACGTAAATTTTTTGTTTCGCCAATTTTTTTTTTACAAAGATGAATTTACACCGGTTTCTTCAAAAAATAGACTTGCACTGCTTTCGAAATAACCGATTGAAATGTTAACGCCACTTTGATCAAATAGATGAGACGTTAAGAGCTTTATATCCCTCGGAAGAGAACACGATATTTCATGCGCATCAAGTTGATGTCCCATCGTAAACCCCTTCTTAAAGGCCATTCAAACGAAAGTTGTGACGTATTCATAAAACGAACTTGTAAGAAGCGTGTCTTACTTTCGTACCGAAGAAAATTTACACGAGCTTCAAACGTGCGTGTGTGAGGAAAAGAGAATAGGGAAAGCTAGAGAAATACACATTGAAACCTTGTCAGGTAGATGCAAACAAATCGAGAGGGTGAACTCTCAGTTTCCATAATTCAAAGCAACTGGTTACTGAGGCCCATGAATAATCGTTTACAATTAACAGTATCCCGACACAGATTTAATCTCCGCTAGATGCTGTGACCTTTGTCTGGTAAAAACTGGAGTACTACAGAGGAGAAGTATGTTTCATAAATGATCATCATTGAATTCGTCCTTTTCCTTGAAGTAGCCTTTTGAATTCTTCTGTATAGAATTATTTAATCAACTGAAACCAATCTGATGTTTGCTTCGGTTCTTTATATAGCCATTGAAATATTTATTAGAGCTAGGTCGTTTGAATTATTAAACTAAGATAGAAATGTATTTAAAATAAAAGGTTTCCAGTAATTCGTTAATGGTACACTATTTAATTGGAATACGTTATTTTTGTTTCTAAATATAATAATTGTATAAATAAACACTTTGAGGCTACCAGTTGTAAAATATTACTAAATAATACTAATTGATCGTACTTTTTATAGATATAATTAGACACACATGCACCCTTGGAAAATTAATTAAAATTCTCTTTGAAATATACTGGGTGGATCAAAATACAAAATTTATAATAATCATGGACAACAATACATATATAAATAGATTTCATAAAACTATTATCGCAATCAAAAGTTTTTCTGTAACGTGAGGTTCTGTCACAATTTTGAAATGCTTGAGAATATACTTATAAAAATATTGAATATATGTTTCCTTTAGGTAACATCGCCCATATCAAAGGGATAAAAATAAGTCCCACAATCAAAATGACGAATACATCCTTCAGGAATTTTCAAAATCACAAAATATCTAACCAAACAACTTAAATAATCTGAAATAGAAAAAAATTTTGTCATAAAGGATTAAACCAGAACACGTTTTTCATCGATCGACTACTTCATAGATAATCGGCATAAAATTAAAAAACGTTTAGGTAGCATACACAGTACATTAGTATAAATAATAAATAAATATGTGGTACATGTAATAATAAATAAATGTACGTATAAGTATATACGTTATTTCAATATTAAGTGAGAAATTGAGATTTATACTTTGCTGAGTGTATTGCCTTTCCTACAAAATTATTTTCAAGTATTATACATGATCTATCTTAAAAATACTGAAACTGATGTTGTAAAAACTTCTTTACGTTGCTTCCTGAATAATCTAAGTAATTTTGATCAGAATACCTTTCTTAAAAAGTGATATATTGATCGAGACGTTTTTCCCATCTGTTCGAGTATCGTTGGAAGTGTTTATTTTTTAAGGTTCATCGCGTCGGTCGCAATCGAGGAAGCAGTTTTTATTACTACGCTGGCTGTAATTTAATTTCTAACGTCAAGGAAAATTGCTGGAACATCTCACCCATTACCTCTCACATCACATTTATCTATAACTTTTTATTACCAGCTATAAAGTAAACTATTAAAAGAAATGAAAATTAAAATAGTATTGAAGAAACATTAGGGGTTTATATCGATATCAATAAGAAGATAAAATTTTTCAAATAACAAAACAATTGTTTTTCTAATATTAAATTTAATCAATTTCATCACAGATTATAGAAACCGAAAATTCGTTCGGACATTTGTAAATTTCGTAGTTTATTAATTTCTGAATTGTAACGTTTTTTTCCATTAGTAAAGATTTCAATTTTTACTTAAATATTTCTACATTTTAAACTTTGAAATTGTGCAGTATTACATACTGTGTTATTATAAGTAACCACTTTAAAATTGTGCAAACTGTAAAATAAAATGGAATTATAAAATTCTTTTGATCGATTCAATTATTACTAGGAGAGATTCCAGTAGCAGGACGTTCGAGTATTAAGACATTCGGATAATGAGTCGTCAGATATGGAGGGCTTCACTGCATTTAAAAAGACACTAAATTCAGTGGGTTGTAAATATTCAGAAGGCCGTTACTGACTCAGTGAATGTCCTAAGTCCTAAGGGATGAAAGCATCCAGCACTGCTTCAAAGAATAGCAGAATAATTTCCACCGTTTCGTAGAGTGAAGTTTTCTGACAGATTTAAATAATTGCATTGCTGCATTAAAATTAATACACTTATAACATAGCTTTTTACAAATTGCTTACACCCTAATATCCAATTAAAAGTTAATAAATGTATTATAATAACAGAAAAAGTATTATTTAGTTAAATATGTTGTATGTTTAAATTTATATCATCATCTTTACTAACAGTATTAAATGTGTTTAAACACATTTCTCATACTGCTTAATAATTTTTCAGAATTTTTCCATGTAGGTGAACACTGTGCTGTCTTACATTTAATAGAAAAATATAAATATTTAATATTTCTTTAATATTCTGTTTAAACATTGTTATATATTAAAAAGTATTCCATTTCTTCAAGAACAGTACCAAATATAATATATAACATATGTAGGATCGGGATTGCACTGAACTGACACCCTAAATAACATATAATCACTAGATGTAATCAATAGATTTTACAAAAACGTTAAAAGGCACGAGGTGTTCTTGCCAATGTTCCAACATGACTGACTCTCTTTACCCTCACGTTGACGTCGTTCGTGTTTTTGTTTCGTCGCGAACACACCGAAGCCTGCACATCGTCCTCCGATCTCGATACATTGTATCTATCGCTACTCGCGTGCTACATCCTTCATATATGTACATAACATATTATTTTTATTATATATTATATTTATATATGTAGGAGTAGAGCGGTAACCGCTGCGCCGCGAATAGGTTGGAAAGATCGCGAACACGACAATAATAATACCGCGCGGTTAAACAGCTGATCTGGCGAAGCCGTTACCGACGAGCGCGTCGACCCCGTGTGTATGTGTGTATGCATGAGTGATTGTTGACCAAGCGGCAAGCGAACGAACGTTAGAGAACGGACACAATTTTAACGAACATCGAAAACTCGCGAACATCGAAACCTCGCGAAGGGTTCAAAATCAAAGGTCGAGAATGTTCGGGCGCCGCGTGGATATAAGGACGCAACCGCGACGCGGAAAGGAGTTACGAGTCACGAAGCGAGTACGAATACGATTACGATATACGATTACGATATACGATTACAATTACGATATACGATTACGGGTTACGAAATACGATTACGGCTTACGATTTACGGATTACGAATGCGGCTTACGATTTTCTAACGTTTTTGGTTTGTGTGTGCGTATTTTGTAACTTTCGTGTACCTGTTCGTCTATTGTTCTTAATAAAGGATTGGATCTAAAAATTCTAAACCTACATATATTATTATATATTATTATTATTATTATGTTATTATTATTATATTATTATTATTATGTTGTTATTGTTGTTGTTATTATTATTATTATGTTGTTATTGTTATTATTATTATTATTATTATATTATAATTATTATTATTGATATATATTATACATTATTATTTTACATGTCACTACATAGCAGTCATTATTATACAATTCATTCACTATTAATGAGTAGCTAAACAATTCTTAATAAATTTCACAACAAGAGCAACGACAATTACAGTTCAGATTCAAAAATCATCTTAAATATCATAATTTTATCATTGTTTTAAGGAAGACACTGTTCAAAGAAAATTATCAAAGAGAAAATATGAAAGCTCTCTGTGTATCCACCGACGAAATATTTTTCCGTGACAGTTTCCGGAAATTGCTATAACGAAAATGGAATCCTAATTGCGAGATATCGCTTTCGTCTGCATTTTTACGAGAACCTGCGACAGGTGATTAAACCGCCGCATTATCAACCAATGGGTGTTAAAGTAAACACGGCTCGCTCGTGTTGATTACAATGGTGCACCCTACCCCAAGCATAATTTCCGTTAATGTGTTATTTGGATAAGACCACATATAACACGTCGGCACCTGCGACTGCAGTTGGAAATGAGAAAACAACACGCATGATTCTCATGCGAGTCAGCGCTTTCATATAATTACAAAACTCCGAGCAAATCTGGTTGTGGATCTTGCATAACTAAATGCCAGCACGCACACGTGGTGATTAAAAGAAGGAATCCATAGATTTAACCCTTTGCTCTGTGATATTGTGTCAGGCTCGTAACGAAAATTTTAAATTAAATTGGATAAATCTAAATGTTATTTACTTTTTTAAAATAAAAATTGACAATAAAACTGCCGAGCCACTGGGATGACTTGTTTCTAAGTTTTTATAAAAATTAGAAGAATATTTTTCTGGAGATTTCATAGGTCCTTTATTATTGAATCTGTGCAAATACACAAATTTATTTTGCAATTGTTCGCAAATGCCTTGTCATAATTTAAATACTTGCAAACTAAAAATTCTAAAATGTGCCAATTTAACCCATCTGGTAGTTTTGGTGTTAAACATTATTTTTTTATTATCAATGGTTAACCTTTCGTGCAATCGTAGGCATAGAATGCGCATCAAATTCTTTTCTTTTTCGAAGAAACTATTAACGATAAAGTATCTGTATCCAGAACGTTGTAAAATTTCTTTATCTTTTCCAAAATGAAGGAATAGCATTGTATAGACTGTTTCGTTTAAATTGTTTCAGTTAGTATTCAAATTAAAAGCGACAAGACTGGCATTAATTGAGTTTACGATATTTCAAAGGTCATATTGTAAGTCTCCTATTACAAGAAGAGTTCAGGGATCCATACCATCATAATTTTAACACGGTCAAGTCTGCACGATAATTCACGTATTTTCCCATCTAACGACGAAACTCTTAAAATTTTGGAAAATATTCAAATTATCAATGAATAAATTAATTTCCAATTATATGAAAATTTTTCTATTTACCAAAGCAGTTTAACTAACTACACATTTGAACAGGTGGTGAGTAACAAGTCCTTTAAACATATTTTCTATTTTGAATGTTAACCAAAAGAATTTCACAGTTCATTAAAAGTGAAGCATTCTGTATATCGTCATATGATCTAAATGTGTGCTAACAAAGGTAAATTATTTCTGCGAGTAGTCAAGATTGCTTAATTAGCGAAGGATTTATCTGGAACAAGAATTTTTTCCCTTATGAAGATTCCGTCTAATTAGTATTAAAATCATGTTTCAACTACAATTAGTTTGCAATACAAAAATTAAATACGGCGATATACGTTATTAATCCGATAATAAATCAGTATAAAGTATCGATTACGAAGAAGGTGATTAAATAGTAATCACATTGTTAAACAAAAAACGGTCTGTATAAAGTCATTATGAATTAAAAAATGATTTATGTATACAGTAAGTAAATTACAATTGTGTTATTGTTTTCTAATTTTTAATAAACTTATTAATTCCAAAGTCTTTGGATTATTTAAAACTAATATATTTTCACTTCATAGCACCCTTCACAGAAAGATTTCGAGATATATCGATCGTTACACGAGAAAAATTGGTGAATATAATATGATAAAGAATTTTTTAGTCCATAGTAGCGTTGAAAATATTACCTTTCTAATGAGATGTTAACTAACGCATTGAGATGTTACAGGCTAATTTATTAGAAGGGTTAATTACATTGAACATAATTATGGCCGACGTAAATGAAAATTCTTACTTTTAGACTGTTAAAGAAACGATATTTGTATAATATTTTGAGACAGATGGTATAACTTCATTAGCCACACTTAGATTGCGAATATTTATAAATAAAATAAATTAATTAAATGTGCTTAATGTGCTTTACAAACACTAGAATAAGACAACAATTTATTCCTTTTTATATTCTTGTTTTATATTCTTGTTTTATATTCTTGTTTTATATTCTTTATTTATATTCATTTACAGTCCATATATACATATTAAAAAAGAGAAGGATATTTAATAATATCTATTAATTGCAAAATAAGTGCTTTTAAGAGAATGACTGAAAGTAAAATGAAAAAATAACCTCATTAAAAAATGATGAGCAAACATTAGAAATTCCATGGAATAAGTAACTACGACCTTCTGAATTACAAAATATAAAAAATTTATTTAAAATAAAATTTTTAACAAACATTTCATGATTATACTTAATAATTATTCATTTCAGTCCGCTACGTAAATATATCTTTATTTCTGTAATGAGAGATTCAAAGCATGGTAAATTATTAGAGAATTTTGTCAAAAACCAATAACTGAATTATAAACTAATTTATTAACTGATACAGTGAAGTAAACGCAGTTAACCTTTTACGTACTGTAACGGAAACTTCTCCTCTAAACTCTGTGTTGCTTTTAATGTTTGCTGATAACTTGCATAGTAATAGCATTTGTACTCAATTTTTATGTAATGGTTGATCTTTCTTGTAGATTCTAGACTTGAAGAAATCTACACTTATAGACCTTAATCACGCAGTTTATCGCAATTTATTTTCCTAATTACAAAATGAATATGTGCAATAAGGATTTCTTTCAGTGTAATTCAAACTTAGAAGAAAACTATTCATTAAAACTTTTCAGTTAAGACATATCATACGATAGCATAATTTTTAATTCAGTTTCATTTCATTTCATTCGTGAGATTCACCCTTTAATATCACAAGTAATAATAAATTGAAAGCAAATGTGAAAACTTATGAAAAGTATCTTTGCAAGTAACTACTGTAATAATAGAGAAAAACATAATTTAAAAAGAAAAAATAATAATAATATATGAAATAATGTATAAAAAAAATAACAAAATAATTTACAAAATTCACTTGAGACCCAATAAAATTAATGAAATACTATTAGCAACAATTTAAGTTTTGAGCGTTAACAAAGAATCAGTAAAGAAATCAATCCTAATACAACATAAGATTTCTACTTCATGAAATTAATTTAATCAAGTTGTACTGCAAATTGACTACTGATTTGAAATTGTTGGTTTGTATAAATATTTATTACGTGCATTTTACCAACTTCAAAATATAATACTACAAAAACCGCAATCAGTTTTCCGCGACTCTAATAACTTCCATCCACATTGTGTTTTCAACGTCGCATGCGTTTCACGTATGCACAGTCCCGGCAATTAGTGATACAAAGAAGAAATGATTCAAAGTGCAACTGCAAACTGTAAATGCGGGAACAAATTTTTACATATGAAGCATTATTTTTGAGAAAATCTGGCACGCGTGCATTGGAGTACTTTCAGCTGAGCTGTTTGCTCATTAACGATATAATAACTGAATTTACGTTGATAATGAAGAAATAGCAAGGTACTCGATTAACCATTAACAATTCAATACAATGCATGCGAATTTCATTTCTTATTTTCAATTTATTTTCATTGTAAAGGTACTTGAATTTTATTTTTGTTCACAACTCGAGTATTAACGGGAAAAGAATATGGAACGTGGAAAATTATTTAAATCATAGGAAATTGTTTTAATGCTAGATACAGAATGATATACAATGAACTACGTGGATGGAATTAAGTAAATTTAAATAAAACTGTTTAAAACGTAATCGATATTTTTCTTGGCAAACTTTTTAAAAAGACAGGAAAATTGAATATTTTTATAAATGTTTTTGTTTTATTATTGGCGTATAACTTTTGACCAGTATTCGATAACACTGATAACCCTGGAAAAAATGGGTTGATAAAAATTTTAGTAGAATCATCTTAAAGCTCTCCTTGAAGCTTAGCTAAGTTACTTTAGCTAAAAAAATTTCCAATGGAACCGCTAGCAGCAGAATAATCTAAGCTGATCACACTTTGTGGTCCACCCTGTATATTACAATCTATTATAATAATTAATAATAATTATCATTATTTAACTCCTTGCCCTATGATATAGTACTAGACTTGTAACGAAATTTTTCAATTGAATTTGATAAATCAAATTCTTTTCTTTCTCTAAGAAATTATTTACAATAATGTATCTTTATCGAGTATAGTTTTGAAAGAAATCATAGCGCAAGAGGTTAATGCGTAATGTACTTAGTAATCGCGAAGCAAGTTGTACACGCGATCCAATATCTCAAATTTCATGACAGAACCGATGTGAGGAAGTCAATCACGCAACCATGACAGAACACCGAATAATTGTCGATCTTCCAATAGCCTGGACCTTGTTTTACCAATTCCCGTAACTCTTTATCTGTCACGTGCGGGCAGCATTCACACGCCTCGGAATCACATTCAGCTCGATTGCATTGTGAGCTGACATCGCGGTGCTTGTACGTTGATGGCTGTATTCAAAGCGGTTATATAGGTAACGTAATCATAACTTGGAGGTGCATATACATTTTCAAGTGTTGCTCTTATGTAATTGAAATCATGAATTTCAAAACAGCGCAAGTCCACAAGATTTAACGTTATTTATACGATATATTGATTTAACTGTTTTTATCTTACTCAAAGCTATTTAACACTAAAATTACCGAGCAGACAAGTTAACTTTTCAACATTTTTTTGTAAAAATCCCAACAGTGTATCTATCGAGACTTCGAGCACTCGTAACCTAGTTTGCGTATGACTGAAACAATTTCTTCAAAAATTTCTTACAGAAGGATCTATTATTTTTTCCATAATAGTGACAGAAGAATTTAGGAATGGGTCATTTTTACCCATCTGGTAGCACTAGCGTTAATAATATTAAAAATGTACACGTAATGAAACTGTTTTAGTGTTAACACCCTAAAATATATCATAACCACATTATTTCAAACAACACATTATCATAACAATATAATTTCAAACAATTTAATTACAATTGAATTGATAATAAGATTTCAATTAATATTCCAGTTGAATGAAAAACTCATTAAAACTTATATTTATATTCACAGCTATTACTGAAAATGTAATGATTTCTTAATGTTATGTAACAGTCTAATGAAATTATTAAAAATTCGATATTTAAATAAACAATTTAAATAAGTAGGTAACCTTGATTTTACGTAAAAAAATAATTTCTTGACAATTTTGCATACTGCAATTTATAGCTGATATCAAGCACAACTTTTGTTTAAAACATTCGTTGACTATGTTAACAAAATGATTTGATGAATTTATTTTAACAAATTTAACGAATCTTCTACATGTATATATTTTTCACTTTAGAAATGAAACGAATGTATTCGTAAACGTGACACGCATACCGAGTATTCGAAGATTTGAACAGTTTCCAAGTTGAAACAGCATTGTAATGCAAATTAATGTCATGCTGGAGTTTACGCGAAATTAACCATGAACTCACCTCCTCTGCTCTGTGTGAAACCGCAGTGGTATCATTGCCATTTCTTGTAAATATTAAATTTCAACTGGTACGATTTTATTTTACTGAAGTTATAGGTACAATGAAATGCTACAAACAGCAAGTTAAACGTCTTTTGTAGTTGTGATCAATTTTGATCAACAACTTCCTTTTCTTCCGTTTACTGGAAATAATAAACGATAACTTCGGTTGAATCGAATCCTTACTTTGAAATATTTAATTTTACTCTTGATGCAAATTTCACACTAACCCTTTACGGTCAAATGGTATGGTAATAACGAATTCGAGCTTCGATATTGAAAATCTAAAACTGCAAATGAATAATTTAATTATTTAACTAACCAGAGTCTGACACGTGGTACTTTTTCTTTTAGTATTTAAGGCTTCGATGCATAATTCAGTTTTTTATGAAAGGAAATGTTATAAACTTGTCCATAAAATGTTAATAGAAAATTGTCAACCGTTAAGGATTAAAATTAAAAGACTTCAACATACCTTAATACGCATTAATCGAAATAAATTATTGCCTTTCGTTGAAGAACGTTTAATTCGTAGAGCAAATATACATTTTTTTCGTCGTTGGGAAATTATTAAAGAAAAAATAACTGTTGCGAGTCTAATGAGGAAAATAACTATCAAGCAATAGATTAATACTGAATTTAATATACTTGTTCCTGTTATATGCAATTCTAATCTAAGGAGATAATCACTGAAACGTAAGACATGGTCTTGACATTTGACAGTAGAATTAATAGATCTATGATATTGATATTACATTCGAATGATACATCACATGACACCTGACATTTTCCAATATGGCACAGTGATCGAATGATATGCAGTGTATGTATGTACATTTTCAAATGTGTGGGTATCAACGTATAATATGTATAGAACGTCACATTGTAATCTACGATCTGTATACACTGTGTCCACAAATCCATGATATGTTTATCATAAATCGGAGAATTCAATATTAGAATTATTTATAACATTATTATTTCAGCGAAAAATAATTAATATATAACAAACAAAATTAAGATATAATAGTGTGGGTATGATTGTATTGAATTGTGAGTGTGCATGTGTGTATACCATAAATAAATGTTTAAGACGTTTGGATTATTGTATATTATTGATTTCCTAAAATATTGGTTTTACGTATATATTAAATGAATTTAAAATACTCCAAATGATTATATTATAAATATTTAATATATTAATAAATGTATATATTAGTTCTTGAAGTTAATGAATGGTGACGAAAGAATGTTCCAGAAAGTGTTCGAATCAGATGAATGTATCTAAATGTGCTTATATACGTACGTTACTGCAAAAGTTTCGGAAACTTTAAATTCAGTTGTTTATATTATTTTTGTAAAGTTTTACAGTTTTAAGGTCCAGTAACTGCTGACAGAACATAATACAAAATGTATTAATATTGAAGGAAAATATTTTGAAAAACAATAAAACCACTAGGTCAAACTTATTTGTAACGTTTCTTATACTTTCCCGAAACTTTTGTAGCAATTCACATAAATTGATATTCAGATATTATGTTTCTGAGCATAGTGTAAATAATATATAAAAGTTGTGTCATTAAAATATTATTTATTTCAATAAATTCTCTTCCTCCTACGATAGCATTTATTCGATTTTATGTATATTACATACACGGAGTAGAATAGTTCTAAACGATAATATAATCCTAAGTGTGATTCATGCCTGTGGGGAACTTCCAAGTGTAAATACTTGTCTTCATTAGAACAATAGATACAGAAATTATCATAAACTATACGGATACATTCTGTTTAACCCTTCGCACTCGAAACACTTTTCACTATAAATAATCACAGCTCTCTAATGAAACATCGATAATATTTTTTATAAGATAAGAAACTATACGTGAGTACAAGAATACACGAACAGAGGTATTTTATTTTAATATTCCATGAACTAAAACAGTGCATACATTTTTAAGTGAATATTAAATTTTATCATTTTGCCATTAAACTTAGTGATGACTGAATCTCGAATGTAAGGGATTAAATGTATACAGAGTGAATTACCTAATTAGGAAAATCAAGCATTTAACAACAAACGTCGATTTTGATTTACTTTTAATTTGATATTAATTTGAATTTAGTTTAATTCTATATCTACTCCTAAATGTTTAACTTTTCAAAAGGGTTAAAAATATAAATTGAGATTATAATGGTTCTAACTAACAATTTTAATATGCAGATTTCGTGAAAAAAGAGTTCATATGTGTAATCAGATACGACAAATAATTATTTCTTTAAAAAAATAATACTATTTTGCGAATTTTCCATACAATATACCATCACCGTAAACAATATACTGATTTCAAAACTTTGAAAAATAGTATATTACAAAGATTATTTTTATCATAATACTTGTCTGTATAAAAACAACCGTTTCTTCTTTATAGGAATTTTCTGATATTATGAAAAACAATATAGGCATTTTAATTTTCTGCTATAGACTACGCACTTTCAGTATTAAATTTTACTGTTTCTCTTTTAATTTTTACGTTAAATTTGTACCTATTAAAACCATGATAACTTATGTATTTCGATTTCAAAGAGAAATTCTATAGCCTTTAGCTCGTTCTTCAACGTAACGTAGTTTTTAATCAAGTTAATTTGGACATGAGGGTAACGTTTCAATTGAAATTTTAAACAGGTTAACGAGTTTGTTATACAACCATTTTACGTGAAGCTTGTCGCGAATTTCATTTATTTGTTTATTTTATATCGAAATGGTCCTATTAAGTGAAAATAAAATCATTGGTTTCGACAAATACGTCCAAGTTTACAATGCTGATGCAATAATTTCTAATTTATATATTATAATAATATATAATAATATATTATATAAAATTAAATTTATATTATTTGTTATTTAAAGCAAATAATATGATAGAATGATATAGTCTTTGAACACAGTTATGAAATGTTAATGATACTCAATTAAACAATTAATAACATATACTCCTCTTTATATTTATCCGTTAATTTATAGTTAATAACTGAAAAAAGAAAATACTGTTATTGCAGTATTTCCTTTAAAATGAAAATCGTTTCGGTTATTTAACAACTAGTAAAAGTAATGGCGATGCGAATTTTTTTTCGAGTGACATATTCGACCGTAGAGCATTTAAATTTAATCTCTCGGGAGTAATAGATCTTGACAGCTTCAACAAATCAAAATTTTTCCACCGTAAAATGAAATTTAAATCATAGAAAATAGTGTGAAAAAACTTTTATAAAAAAGATTCAGCGTAGTGGAGTAAATGGAACTATTCGATCAAAAGTGTGTACAGTTTAAAATATGAAATAAAGACTTTAAAAACGTTGTTTTTTAAAAAACATACTTTTTCATCTGTTTAACAGCACTTATTTTGTACAATTGAAATTTTCAAATTTAATACAATTGTTGGATATTAATTGTTGTATATTCAATACAATAAGGTACAATTAAAACTTACAATCCTGTAAAATTAAAAATATATTGTCTCTGACACTGCAGTTTTCTCAAAACAGTGAAATTAATACTTAAATATTAAACTCATTTTCGATTCTTCTAATGTACGAAAATTTAATAGTTTAAAATATTTGTATTATAAATTTCATAACGAACAAGGAGAATATTATTTATGCATTAATGAAGTCAATTACAAAAAAAAATCATTTTTATACATGTATATTATTTTATATATTTAAATATGTATATTCAATCTCTGTTACTTTCATTTAATTTTGTTCATATTCCCTTTTATTTGAGCATTAATATTTTAATTTTCGCACTCTCATTTTACCATACTACATAAGGCTGGTCTTACCATTCTCGATTATCGCTCTTCTCTCATAAAATAGCTTCTGTTTTGCAAGCATTATCCGGGACTCGAAGAAAAAAGTAGACCGCAGCTTGAAAGCTCCTCTGCAACATGGTGTACCTGTACACACACATCGTTCACAAACTTGTATTTATGAATAAATTTTTCATAGTGATTTCCTTTGTTCTAATCATTCTTAACTTATCTTCTAGAAAATGTATATCCCTGAATATTTATGAATAATAATTTAATAATGTATTAAATTTTATTTCTACGTACATCGAAATGAATTAATGTGTTATTATTAAAATAAAATTATCACCGCTGAAAGACGGATAAAATTTTATATTCGTTTCATTCATTTATGTTTTGTCTTTTATTATTGTAGTTTATTATTTCGAACATTTACTTCTTTCGGAATGTAATTACAAATTATGTGTGTACTCAAATACTGTTTCAAAGAACGTTAAATGAAATCGAAAGAAAAACGTGTGAAATTACGTAAAAATAAAAGCTTATACTTTGTATTCTTTGATTTAACAATTTTTCAAATTCACTGTAAATAAATGTTTCACAAATTGTTACTTTTATAATATTCATCGATATTTTCTTACGCACACTGTCTAGAGAAATCGAGTGTATTTATTACAATAATATTAAATTTCGTTTTAAGAAGTAATGGTTTTAATTTTCTAAAAAACATTGCATTTGCGAAAAAATAGCTCTACCTAAGTATACTTTTCAAGTTTTTCTTATTCACAATAAAGTTTTAAACACAGCTCCTTCCAAATGCGTACTTTAAATTTTATCTTAGAAAAAATTAATGTTTAAAGTAAAAATCTACTGTATTCATTTATTATACCATGCACAGTGGTATCAAATCCTTTTTAACTCATATGTTTAATTTCCATAAAATACTAATTTGTACACTATTTATGAGAAAGCAATATAACAATGTTTACAGAATTTAAATAACAAACCGTTATTAAAAGCTGCTCTGAAACTCGATTATGCAAACATCGAGTTTTCACATGACACGTTATCAATGCATAAAAAGATAAAAATTTACGGTTTGCATATAAAAAGGCAAAAATTTATATTTTACAATATTGTATAGTATTATCAAAAAATAAAACCACACATTTACTTCATTAAACATTATATAATAAATCTATAGTAAAATTGGTTATTTCTAATGTAGAAACAATATTTATTTAACATGGGAAACGCAATTACGCCATCTTTATACCATAATAACTGAGCAACAACAGCACAAAACATAAACTATTTCAAATGAAATGGGTATCATATCAATTGTGTTGCTATATTATTTATATAATATATGGGGTAATATTTAAACATAGCAAACACTATTTTTATGTATATTTTACATTTCATATAAGATTTAAATGTATAAGTCAGACTACATATTTCCATTTATTGTTATTAAAAAATTGCCTTGATGATGTTAGATCGTATCGCTCGTGTATTCACATTCATCATCGCAAACAAGTAACCACTTATGCTCAAAAATATCGGTATTATTATACTGTTACACGGTAAAGATACCACCCTATGAAAAGAGGAAATGTATTTTCGATGTAGCAGTTCCGGACTAAGTGCCTTGGTGTCCCTCGCAGTCCTCTTGCCAGGAGGCAATCCCGTCTTTTTTTTCGTGATACTGTTATATCCTCGAAGAACGGTTTTCTTATTCTTTAGTCGTGAATATGATGGCATATCGTGCATCTTTAAGCATCTTTGAACTTTCAAGCTATGCAGAATAAAATACTCAACTGAACATGTCCTAATAAACTGTTTTAATTTCTCTTCTGTCAAAAATGGTTGTAACATCAAATCTGATATGAAGATAAACTTACTGAATTCATTGTAACCAATTGTAAGAACCATTTTTCTTCACAAAATGATGTAATTATTAATAAAAAATGTTATAAATAAGAAAGATCTGTTTTATAATAATAATTTATTGTAGTGATGATATTTTCTTAAAACGACGTAATAATGTTATCATACAGAATCTAATTGTGTTTTTAATTGTTGATGATCACTGATGACTGTATTATTAATGTGACTATTTTTAAATAAACTGAAATATATGAATAAATTTAATTAAAGCAAATTATATCTCCAGTTTAGTTGAAAATATTATACCGTAAGAAGTTAAATTTTATAAGATAATTTATTTCTTTACAAATTCATATTTTTTGTCAATATAATAATATGTTCAAAGAACACAAGCGCATCATTTTCATTAAAAGGATGTGATCCTGATTTTCTCAAATATTAACAACAGTAAAACATTTTATTCCAGAAAATAATGGTATAAATTATCAATGTTGAAATTTATATATCTTTGCAACATTCTAAACATTTAAACAGGTTTAAACAACTTATAAATAATGAATACATCCATCCCGCATCAAATGCTTTCAGTAATTTATTTTGGATGTTTATTTTGAGCATTAAAAAGCGGAAATAAAATCTGTCTGCACCAAAAGAAAGAGCAAAGCCTTTTCGTACGGAAACCGCAAACGAAAGCTACAACACAGATCTTGTTTTCGATTGAGAAAATAAAACTTCCAGAAGAAACAAGGTACCGCTAGGGATCATCAATGCCAACGATCTCTAGAAATGCTGACTTCCATGCATGCAATTGTTCTAGTTCACTTCTTATTTATATCTATTTTGTAAAAACTGTTGTATCACCAAAATAATAAGTTAGTAAAGATGTAGCTGGAGGTAGAAATATGTTCCTTATATTTTAAATAATCTGAAAAGAATAAATATAATTATAAAATAAACTGAACAAATTTTATAACATTGATATGTAATTAATATTTTATTCGCTTTAATAATTTCATAAATTCGTTTGAATGTTGATAATATTATAAATACATATATCATATTATTCGAAGAGTTCCTAGAATTAGATTTTACAACAGACATTTACATGTTGGAGTCAAAACATAATTTTTTTAAATAATATGTAATATAATAATTTTCAAAGATGAAAATTTGATCTTTATGGTAGAATTAAATATTGTAAAGAAAACGGTTTTTAAACTGACATTCCTCATACAAAAGTTTACAAGAATCATCTGTCGCCTATTGGAATGCAAAATATGCATTGGACCGTACTATCGACATCAGTCACCCACAACAGCCATTTTTATCTCCATCGTCGTATAACTGATGTCGGAATGATTTCACCCTCATTTTTCTTGTGCACGGCACAAAGCTTCATGTTGAAATGGACCCAGAAAAAAGAGCATTCAGCGCCACACATTTCATCTAGGGTGGAGCAGATCAAGTGAGCTTACAAAAGAATCGGCCTTAAGTGACGATCACCGCGTTTGTTGAGATTTTTTAGAACAGTAAAACGTTGAAATATGCGCGTGTTTCTATAATTATTCTGTTATCGACAATATTCTTTCTTTATCCTTTTTATCGACAATCTTTTATTTTGAAAGTGGTAAAACTACCCTTAAATGTGGAAAATGTATTCCCCTGAACGTTTAAAAAATTACAGGTATAGAAAAAATTAATACCACATCATTTTCTCATTTAAATTTTATATTTCCTTATAACTAGATTTGGGATCTTTATAAAAATTCTAATTTTTAAGAACATAATTAAAGAAATAGAATTACGAAAGAAGAAGGTTTTTCCTAATAAATACTATAAAAATTATTACACTTTGTACGTTTTATACATTCAATTATATATTGTGCATTCTGTGCAATTTTAGGCTTCCAAATTTTTCTATAAATCCATTAGAATCTGCAGTTTATTTAGAATAATTATTTATAGTGACGTTTAAAACAAATCAATCAATTTCTGCAAATTTGTATAGTAAAACAGGTATAAGTAAAATGCAAAATACGGATAAATTAGCATTTTAATATTTCGTGTTGTGAATAAAATTGTTGTCACCAAAATTACGAAGGTGTATTATAATTTCTATAAACTATTTCTTTTTGAAAACGCATTTCTAGAAAATATTGGTGAGAAAATATATAATATGTTGAATACACGTTCATATATTTTAGTTTATATAAGGTATGTCACCAAACTATTTAAACATAACAGTGTAGTGGTGTTTAACGATCGAAATAGAATATACCTACCTGATTCATATTTACATATTTACAGAACTAACAGTGTATTTCAAGTGAAATAAGAACCATTCGATTATATTAAGTTCAATGTCTATTCAATTCTGCAGTAATAATGATATAAACCTTAAATGCATACTATTACTGTTTAACTATATTTACATCTATTACTTTAGATATTTTAAAATACTATTACAGTTCATCAAAGATCATAACTATTTTAGGAAAATTCACAAATCTCAGCTTAAAATTTATAATTCCATCTATGTGATATATATGTATAAACATTTCACAGCAAACCTTTCTGAATAAAAAAATAATTTAATAAAGTTATGAATATTATGAATAATTTTATAAAGATATGGATCTTTAAAACCACTTTTTTATTGTTCTTTGATACATTACCATTCTAAAATACTTTATTGCTCTTGAAAGAATCACCTTTTCAGAGATTAAAGTTGCAAAACATATAAATTTTTATACTCTATATCACTTGTTTTGGATTTTACTAATTTTACAGATGAAATGAAAAATTATTCACAGATTTTGTTATGTTTGGTACAATTTGATATAATTTGTCTGTATCAGTTATTTTGAATTTTATTAATTTTATTAATATTTGTTAAGTTTACAAAATTGAAATATGTACAAGAGAAAGTTTAATTCGCAGATAGTTACTGATACAGTGTGACTGTCGAGTCTGCTTCGTAATGAGCCGTTCTAAATAATGTGGTAACCGGATTCTTGCCTAGAAGTACACATGATTAACAATGTATCCTGTATGCAGCCATAAATCTCGCGGGCAAAAAAATCGCGTCGCTCAACGTGCCCTTATGAAAGCATGTTTCGAACTGCAAAATAAATTTTCATTAGCTAAATTTACACTTCTGCTCGATGAAAAAATTCCAGCCAATGGTAACTTCGTTCGTTCATTAAACCTCTAGATCGACTATCGATGGAAATCTGAAGACGTTGTATAAATGTAGTAAAAATAGATACATAAAATTGTATTTTATTGAATAATTCTTATCATCGTTAGTTATATGTTCATATTATATTGTTTATTGTTACTTATTATGTGATCATGTTATATAATAATGTAGCTTATCATGATTTATATATATAAATATGTAAGGGTTTTTGAATGCAACAATTACAAACATGTAAGACAAGTTTATGATCTTCTGTACCAGAAAATTAAACCAAATACAAACGAGCTCTCAGATTCGGTGTATTAACTCTAACATTTCAGAGATTATGTAGTTTGTATAAATTAAAATTAAATCTTATTCGTTCATTTAGAAAAGTAAATTTCATACATTCGTGTATTTTGCGAATGAATAAAGTCCGTAGTGCAATTGTGAATTTTGAAATAAATGCACAGTTTCCAGCGAAAGTAAACGGGTTATTCTTCGAAAGAGACAAGATGTCGCCATATTTCTTATCCAGAATTTTTGTCGTCAATTTCAACTTTTGCTTCATTCTTTTATGTTTCCTAACACCTTGTTCCACAATACTGACGCTGTGTATTGTTCAATTTACATCCAAAAAAGATGAATATTTTATGCAGTAAATATTTAAACTTTATAGTAAGTTTGAATTTACGTACTAGACATACAATATATTTCGTTGCTGTGATACTTTATTTTCAATAATATCCATTTAATCGCCTATTATGCTGTAAGAATGATTTCATGAATTCGGTCATTTATTATACTATTCATTGTATCTATTATATCATTACTTTTCCACTTTGACACTTTGCTTTATAACTTCCTTGGTAATTATGCTCATAAAAATTACTTTGTTGTCAATAATAATTTTTACAGACCTAATTATCAAGAAAATTATAAAGCAAAGGGTTAAAATGCAAAACTAATAATCTAATAAATAAAATTAACACTATAATAAATAAAAAACAACGGAATAAATTAAATAATTATTTCAGGAAAGCAGTTAATTATATGAATATATGAAGAACTATTTGAATAAATATATTTGAGATATTTACATAAATTAATTCATATGTTTACTGAAGACGTGAAAATGGTCTATTTCTTTTTTGCGCACCAAGAAAAAATAAGGAAAATGTTTATGTACCATTCCGTATTTGCTGTATTTTTTTTATTGTACATCAAGAGGAAAATAAAAAAAACGTTTATATACAATACAATTCCATATTTGCTGCACTTTTCTATTGCACATCAAGAAAAAGATAAGTTTTCCTTATTTTTCTCGTGATGTGCAATAAAAAAATAGAGCAATTGCATGTTTATATACGATTTATGTACGATTAAGGACAACGTTTATATTCGATTTTTTAACTCAAGCAACATTCGTACAGCACAATGTCTAATACGATACGCTTACGTGTCATTAGGTATATATGAGGGCAGGTAAGGAATGCATAATTCATAGATGTTGGTGGGAGTGCGCATAATGGCTTCAAGCCCCACAACTCAATCACTGTCTTTCAGTAGCTTGGTCTTATAAAAAGAACAACATTTTCGGCGAAAATTCACACAAAGAGGTTTAACACGGCACCTAAATTGTATAATCTCATTAATGCACTTACTGCATCATTGAGAACAGTTATTTTAAAATAAATCAAATTTCGCATAAAATAAAGTAATTTAAATACTTTATAAAATGAATATATAATAATACATATTGCTTTTAAACAACACTACTTAAGTTTATACTCTTTTATATAATATTTTAATAGATCATATATATTTTCTAACTTTTATTATTTGAATTTGAATGTTGAACATTTATTGCTTGATATAATATTTCTTATCCTTAGTAACTACTGTTTCCCGTATAAAAAGATGAAAATTTGTATTTATAAATTTTATAAAAATTTAATAAAAGCGTATATAAAAATATTTAAAGAAAAACTAGAATTTTTTAATTTTGCTTTTTTAGAATGAATTCGCCGAAATATTGTTCTACGTATATTACAGTATTTTCAGTTTCATTGAAATTGTAAATTCCTGACCCCAAAGCCACTCTTCCAAGGCTAGCACATTTCTATTGTATTCTAGAGACTATGTACAATAATTTATACCGTTGTACTACTACGCTTTAATCAGATTTGCATTACAGAACACGTTCAAGTACCCTCAATAATTTTTTAATCGTATGCGACACACGAAACGTATGCGTGTGCATGGGGTACTTTATCGTTTACCTGCGCCATGTGAATGTTTATTCTGCGACAAAAATTCTTCCCTTCCACCAACGTAGTAACTAAAAGGTTCGAATTATATATGGCCCTGTTGTCAATCCGTTGTCAATACAACTGATCTATTTGACTTGAATACAATATCAATTATGGGTTCCAATAACAACACTGTTACGATAACAAAAATTCATTTCAGATATATACGCTTACAATATATGATGTGTTGCATTTTCGTGTAAAATTGTTTTTATAATGAACTCACTGGTGAATGTAATGTCAAAATCTTTTATTCATGAAAATGTCATTTGGGAATATACTATGAAGAGATTGATTATGAGAATAATTTTCTGTGAACATCCGTACTAAGACTCATTAACTGCAAATAGCATTTTCATTTTCTTTTTTTCTATGAAATTACCTATAATGATTGAACGAAGCCTTGCAGTTTGTTCATAACTAACTTTCAGTGAAATATAAAAAAAATTAGCAAGCTGCGCAGTATATTTTTTCTTGCATGTATTAGAGTTGAACGTGCATTGGAATATAATGTTTTTTAATGTAAAAACATTAAAATCTAACTTATTTGCCTACAAAATGTATTCAAAATATTCTGCTTTACTTTCGATACACTTCGAGATGCATCGTCTAAGGGAATACCTAACTGTTTCAAATGTATTAACACAACGGTTCAAGGTCGAGCATGTATTTACCATTCCGTGCTTTATGTTTCCCAATATTTCTTTTTTCATTCGTTATTTACTATACTATCAAAAACTTTTCCATTACTGTTCAAATACCTCAACAAAATTCACCCGTTTCCTCTCTATACAATTTTTTGTTCTTCATAAAAAATATCTATATATCGGATTCAATATATTTTTCTCCTAAAAGTTCTGTTTACATCATGTTTAATTGTAATGGATACAGCATTGTTTAGCAATACGAAAAGATGAATTAAACAAACCTATCTAGTGAAATATTGCAAATAATATTAATACAATTTGTATAATTTAATTCAAATTTAATGGTTACCATTTGTTTAACAATGCTACCTCGCAATAATTTAATTTTCATCGGTTTACAGATCTATAGAAATACTGTTTCAAACAATGTTAAACTTTTTTGAAAGGCAAAGGTAATGATAAGAGACAAATTTCCTAAAAGATTCAAAAGAGTTCAATTTTATTTCAATCCTCGTATATTTTTCAGATAAATATAATCTTAATATTTTGTAAATTGAATCGGATCAATGTTAACAACCACTTAAAGGAAAAATACTTATCTGTAATACATACAAACTGTTTTTACTAAATTACATACTGTAACACTATTGATATGTATTACGTTTTGTGTTTTATGTATCACATAAAATAATATATAATTATTTTATTTTATTATAATTATATTATCTATGAAAATGAATAAAAAATCCGTCAAAAGATATAAGTAATTCAGTCAAATCGACTATTTTTCAAATACTTTTAACAACGAAAATATATAAATCGGTTATGTCAGTAACACGTGGTTAACCGTGAAAAATACGTTTATTAAGTATCTCGTTTATCAAGTAACCCCTCTATATTTGAATGTTTATTGTGTTTTACACCGCACATTATTTTATGTGGCTAATATCTAAAATTAGTTTTATTATATTAATATCGAATTATGCAATGCAGTATAATCACTAACACTAGAACTACCGAGCATTCAATATGATTAATATATAATTCCTGCAAAAATTATAACAATAGATTATTTTCAGTTTTTTTCAGACATTCATTACAGTATTCGAGTGAAACTATTTATTTTTTAAATCATTTCGAATATTCAATGCTTTCAAGGTAACAATAATTCTAGTCATTTTTACTGGTACGTATGTAGTTCTAGTGTTAATAGTGCGGAGTTTGAAACGGCGTACGATCTTGCGATAGGTGGTATTTTGAAAGATCATAATGGCGTTTTTCAATTTTTTAAGGGTTAGTCAATAAAAATTTACACTCAGCTGGCAAATACCTTTGGGACGCTTCTTCAAATGTTAAAATAGCTGTATTCGTACTTCATTTATTCCGTTCTATCCGAAAACGAGTGCACACTTCTATCGTGTTAAACTGCAGAAATGAAATATTTCTCGAAATCAGTCTCTGTGTTCTTCCCTTTGACTTCTAAATTCTGCGATTAGTATTTCTTTATGCAGTTTCCAACGTACACCGTCTGCAAGAGTGTGCCGAGCACTTTTTCCTTTTTCAAAAACGTAGATTAATGTAGCGGGACGTTGAATAGAGGCGGTATATTCATGAGTCCGTCTCTTTTTGTCGTATTTCCCACTGCTTTAAAGCCTGTTCGTGTTATCTGCAAATTACGTAATTACTTTGATCTGGAAATTTTTGGAATATTGAAAACACTACTAAATATGATGTCTGGTACGTCTTGCAAAATATTAAATAGTAACCTAAATGAATGTAAGTATGAACATGTTTTAATTCTTAAAATGTAATTATGAGTTGTGCAAGTGATATGAATAAAGAGCAATTTCTAGTCAATTTAAATTTAACATTATTATTATTTATGGTTAGCAAGTTTAATTTTAAATAAAACAGTCTTAAATAATTTGTTAAATCTCATTCACGTTCTATAAACTCATCAATATATTTTATAGAAAGTACAGCTTGATTAAATTGAATATATTAATTAAAAATTTAATACATTGCAAACCAATATTTTAAAATTTAACAAAACAATTGATCGTAGATTCCATTTATTTCAGTACTTGCGCAAGGCGTACGCGTTAGGTAATTAAACCCGCAATGTACCGTATCGCGCGTACACACGCCGTCACTCCGGTTAATTTGAACAGCAGCTAGGTCGTGAAATATATTAAAAAGTCCTCGATTTTACGTAAAGCTCTTCGTGGTTTTAGTACGAAAATACGTTTCACGGTTCGGGGAACAAATCGTCCAAAGTGAATTCTTTGCTTCGAGATCGTTTTAAATCTCGCGAAAGAATTTCCGTGCGTGGAATAAAAGAGAATTCTTTGATAATAATTAATAGGACAAACATTCAGCATAGAAAAACTTTTTGATGTATGTGTGCGTATAATTTTACGCAGAAACTGTGACAGCTGAAGAATGTCGATATTACTTAAACATTACTATTTGTAGAAAACTTAATTAAGTACATACATATGTGTTTTATAAATAAGAATAAATGTATGAAACAGTAATTGATAATTTATAATTTTAGTTTTTCATAAAAGTGGTTTTAATTAGTTTTGAACTATAATTTTGAATAGCTTTATAATTATAATAGTTTTATTATCTTATTGTAATTTAAATTAGTTGTGTTACAGAAAATTCTCTGAAGAGATTGTTTGAAAACAATAATATAAATAAATATATTACAGTGTTATTCAACAATATTATCATTATGATTAGTGAAATAGAAAAGTTTCCATTACTCTTTAAAAGTTACTTTCAATCTAGAGAACCAAAATGTAAGAGAAGTGTTGGGTAATAATTCTGCTCAGGTTCTCTAGAAACTTGCGGGGATTCAAGAGAAACGAAATTTTCGAGGTCGCTGAGTTTTCACGATAAAACGTATTATGAATAACAAATTTCAAAGTTATAATTTCTAATTAGTTTAAAAGGATGATTAAACGGTTGAAAGGAAAATTACAATAATTCTTTGTCTAAAAGTATTGTCCTTAAAACAATATACTAAGCAAATTCTAATAACTCTGACAAAATAATAATGAAAAGTGGAAAGAATTCCAGTAAAATATGAATATATAATTTTTTCATGGACTTCAAGTCTTAATAAAAACAGCTTCATTTGCATAAAATCCCTAATGAGTAGTCAGGAATCTTTTAGGTACACTAATAAACAAACAAAAAATAAATTTAGCTGACATACATTTCTACATTATATTTCAAATTCCAACATTTTTACTAGTATGTTCTGAATACTATAAAGATATAAAACTATTAGAAAAATCAATTTTTCTATACTCTCTATAACTCGACATGAAAAGTCTGTCTTAACATCAAAACTGCAGAGCGTTTAATATGATTAATATGTAATCTTTATAAAAATTGTCACAATACATTTTTTTCCGTCTCTTTATGAATTCATTATAGTATTCATATAAAACTATTTATTTTCGGAATCATTTTAGATTTTTAACACTGAAGATATTAACAATTGCAAAATTATAAAACTGAAACCCATCATTTTGACGTCATTTCGAGATATTTTTAGCGTTAAGTTAACAAACTGATAAAGAATCAAAAAACATTTTTCATTTTACTATACATTATTTTATAAAGCAATATTTTCATTCAACTACTAATCGTCTTAAATTTATTGTAACCAAATCTTTGTGCAGTTTTTCATATAAAGAATTTTGCACTATGATTATGGTAGTCATATGTATTGCATATCTGAACGTAAAAACTTATTCATGACGATATGGCGACCATGATCGCCTTCTGTTATAAAACAGGGAATGGCCCAAGAATAACCAAGTGATGCGAGAGAAGCCATTTACTGGAAAACATAACAGAAAAAGCGGAAGCATGCTTTATGTATAATTTATAGAGTGATCGTAATCGGCACTGCAAGTTTAAAGATAGTGATATTCTGTGAAAAAAAAATAAATTATAAATATATAGGGGACATATTTATATGAAATTTGTAAAACACTATTTTCCAGTAAATAATTTATCTAATAAACAATCTTTGAATAAACATCTTTTTGAAAAAATTATTTTCAAATAATTCTTATTGTTAAACATAATTACGTTAAACATAATACAAATTTTTATCAGAACATATATTATATATAAACTTTTCGCCTCAAAATACACTATTTTCTTTTCATACAGTAATTTTAGACAGCATAAAAGCCAATTAAATTGTATTATCTTACATTAAAATCTTAAGTGCCCTGTGATCATAAAATCCATAATTTTTTACCAAAAATAAAAATAACTAGAAACTTTCTAAATTAAACTTCTCGATAATAAACCCTAAAAATCCAATTCCTAATACTGCATAAATTATTCTTACATTTCCAAATGTTTCCTTCTTTCCTCATTCATTTATACTGGTTATACATATAGATACTGTAAGTTATTAGACTTTTATATGTACTGCATAACGTTTAAAGTCTACGTCTAATTGTAAATGGTACACAAAGAAGAATGAATGATACATGTAAGAGAAAGAGTCGTAAAAGAAAAAATTGTATTTCTTTTCTCATAAATGAAGCATTTATCAATGAAAAAGAAACAGATCGGGGAGCACGATTTATACGGTTAACCACGTGTTACAAAATATACATGCAATCGACTTTCCTCGGATCGTTATCCACACCCGCCGGTGATATTCTATTTCCACCTAACTGAATAATTTCCGTCACAACGCGTTTACCGAAAGCTGCAACGCTCGTGTATTTCCTATTGATCTGATGAAGTTATAATTATTCGGGACGCACATAAGTGGATTTCTAGATGCAATGTACGAGTGCGAACCAACATCCGCTGAATTGTTTTGTTAATCAATGCAGTCATCGTTCCAATTCAGATTATTGATTTGTCATAAGTGCATCCTATCTATTCGAGCATGAATCGGGAATTCCAACGATGCAGCTCGTATCGCGAACGCTACTTCGCGTCCGTCATCCTTTTAAACCGTTAGTACATCAAAAACTACTAAAACATACCATTATATGTATTATTAACCCTTTCTCCTACAATATCGTGTCAGACTTATGATGAAAATTTTAAACCGAATTCGACGAATCTAGATGTTGTTTATTTAATTTGAATATAGATTGAGTATTATTTGCATGTTATTAATCTTCATATTTTAAAGTAGCATGAATATCGAATACCTTTCTGTTTTTAAAATAATTTTGTCAAGTACAGCTGTGAACGAATTTATAGGGTAAGAAGTTAATTTTGTTGCAGTTTAACTCACTTCTGTCTGATAATGTCATCTAAATGTTTTCAAAGATGAATGATTCTACGGAAATAGAATTCGCAAAATTATCATCATACTGGGAAGAAGTAATTAATTATGATTGAAATGATATTGTTCGGTAAATACTGATAAATGTACTGTAAATGTATTATTTCCATTTAGTTCGAAAATAGACAGAACATTCCTTTAAATTTCATTTAAATTATATTTCCATTTAATATATAATTCAATTATAGACAAAATTTCGTTTAGATTATAATCTAATGAATTTTACTACGATCATAAAGCAATATTCCGATATTTCTTTTAAAGAGAATAGATAAGTATATAAAACTAAAACTTTGTGACTAGGTTTAACAATCTTTTAAGAGTATACAGGTGTACCTTTATACATAAATAATGATTCTGCCCGAAGTTATAGCGTTTCCAAGATGGGTATATAAAAGGACTTAACTCCATGGCGGACATAAAATCAGCTGTTATGGTTTTATAAACTAAAAAGTTTGAAAGAATTTTAATCCGAATAGGTGCGGCTATCATTTGCATTAAAATAAATAAAAAAACAGTGGTAAAAATAAAAAACTATATAAAACAATGTTTATACGTAATTTATTTTTGAAACACCTCTATGAATTGATTTATATTTGATATATCTTTACTTTATATGAAACAAAGTGAGAATTAAAATATAGGGTATTATAAAAGTCAAAAATCATACTTCGAAAACAAGTAAATTGAAAGAGATATTGCCAGAAAACGATTTTGTCGATTTCCAGGTTTAAAAACGCACCTGCAAATTTTATACTGTCAATTTAGGATCATCCCGTGCAACCATGAACACAGTTATGTCTTCACACGTGAAACATATCAACCTATAAAACGAACCCCAAAATCCAAACGGACTGAATATGTTTGTACGTGATTCGTGTTTCTATTTCCAACATTAATAGAATTGGTGCAAAATTATGCTATGTTAATAAATTCTATATAACTCACTATATTATAATATTATATTTTTATGAACAGCAAGATCTGTGAGTTATAAAAATAAAAGTTAAAAATACCTTTCACTCACACATTGGAAAACACATTGGAAACTATAAAATGCTCTACCCTACAAGAATTCAACGACTTAATAATCCTTTCTTGTAAAATGTACTTCCACCTTTTTTAAATCACATTATGGTAAATAGGTATATAAGGTAAGTCAAGGAGAGATGACCCACTTTTTTAAAAAAGAACCACTAATTATTGTGGCATTAATACCTAAGTGAAGAAAATATATTCATGAAAATAAATACATATAAGATAAATTGTTAAATATACCTCTGTGCAAGATTCAATATACCGCTAAAAACAATTGGAAATACAGATATTTGACAATCTAAATGAGATCGAGCTATCTGACACATAGATCCATCTCACTCCGAATTACCCTAGACGTATCTATTGCAGCCATTACCCAAATTATGACCATGTTTGTGTTTATCGTGTCTTATGTAACTTTAACTTGAAAGAAAATAATATTGAAAACTGCATAGCAAGCCAAATATTTGTAAATTAATACTCTAAAAATACATTCAACGTAACTATCAATAAGTTAAAATATAATTTAATACGTTGTCTGCCAAGGCAAATTGCAGGTTTCCGGTCACGGAAGTCAATTTGATTCAATAAATTTTCTGTTTGTGTAAGCCAGCCTTGATTTTTATTTTTGTTCTTAGGAGCTAGTGATCCTAAATAACCATTATTTTCTACGTATATAATCGTAGCTCCACGAAAATGGGTAATAAAGTTTCTACGAAGTAATTCGTAGTCAACGAGTTACTTCGTACTTGGCAGTCAACGTATTAATTCTATAGTAACATTTTCTTTTGTATGTAATAAAGCATACAATTTTTCACAGTGTATCCTTATATTGCTCATACGAAATGTTTTTAACTTAAGGCTTTTGTATTAGTAATTGAAAGTTACTGCAGGTGATACCAACCATAAGTAATCCAGAATGGTGATCAAAACTAGTGAAATATGGATTGTTTAATAGTTTACAAAAGTTTAGATTCCTTACTAAGAACTGCAACAACTGTTACGAGAAATTGTAACTACGGCCGTTATAAACGCATTAATCAATCGTGAATAACATGATACATACAAGATCAGGCAGATAGTGGTCAATTGTGCATTCTACTAATGGAAACTCCAACAAACGTGCTTCTATAAAACCATTCAATATGCAGAACACGTTTTGACTTTTCAATACGTAGAAATATAATTTGTTGCATATTTATTTGTTCGTGTAATTACAAAATAATATTACATTACATCAATAACAACTGTTTTAAAAGTTTTTGTATTATTCAATTTCCCATCGATATATCTATTATACCAATTTAGTAGCAATTTGACAAAAAATCTTTTTGTAAAATAGAAACAAATTTCTAATAGTATATGACTAAAAAATTTGCTAATTTTAAATATCGATTCTACCAAAAAATTATATCGCATTGCAATGTAACATCTGTATTGCTATCGATTTTAGTGTAGTTTAGGATATTTTTAAGGATCATGAATGTGAGGATGAGTGCGAGCAAAAGGCAATAAAGGAGGAAAGCTGTAACTGTCGAGGAAAAGTGGCCTGCACAATGTCGCACACCCAAGGTTACCAGTTCAGCTTTGAAGGGGTGTGTTCAAGAGTTTGTTAAGAGTGTGAGTGAGAAGAATGCTTGTGGAAGAGAGTATGATTTTGGAATGCTAATGTCGAAAAGAGAATGTGGGAGAGAGAGTTATATAGTTGTAGAGTTGTGTCTCGTCGTTAACCGTTATCTATTTTAGCATTATTAAACATTTATATTTGTTAGTTTTCTATATTCCCGTGTTATTTCCGATTCATATATACACACTATATATAAATAAATATGTATTATGCATAGATGCACTGAAAGATAATAGAAAGTTATCCAAAAATAAACAGTGCATCATTTAACGAACCTTTTTGTTTAACATAATATTTTATTAGAAAAAAACAAACATTCATGACCAATAATTCAACAGTATTATTTTCATTATAATTCAATAACGAATAGTCCTTCCCATTCAGATTTTTATGTAATACACTATATATATATATTTCCATTATAGAAACTGCAACTGTTACTTTATGCTCCTAATTGGTAAGGTATTGAGTTCAAAAATTCCACAACATAAAATTAAATCGAACAAGGCGTTTTAAGTAAATCCGAATTATATTAAATTGATCCTACCAAATGTAATCAAAGGGAAGTAAGATAGAAGAAAAGCATAATCCTTCTAACTCGACCTGATGCGATTCGCTAATTTTACGCAACGAGAAGTCCGTGCTCTGTTCTCGTCCTGTATAATAAATGGAAGGTTTCGAGGAAGGTATGTCGCAAATTAGAATGGACGTGAACCAACTAAAGGACTTGTAATTATCACTTATCAGCACATACGGCTAGCATTTAATGAGAACTACCAATTTTAATCGTTTGTACTATATACATAAAGAACTTCCAATTAGTATTTATTGTATTTTAGCACTTGATCTTATTTTTATTATAAATGTGTATAATTCTTTAATGAAATGCCAATGATGTTATTTGCAACTAGCATAAAGGAAAATCTTGCATAAATTACAAGACAAAACTATTTTATTCCTATACGAAACTTAATATTGAATTTTTAAATTTATAATTTTGCTGTGTTCAGTCAAATGGCTACTGAGAGTCACCTTGAGAGTACAAAGGGATATTGAATTTACGTTTTCTAGTATGAATATAGTTGTTTCTTCAATATTCACACGTGCAAACTTTCATGTAACTTTTATTCAAAATTTTGCTCACATGCAGATTTTATAAGATTACCATCGATGAATTCTGAGAAAGATATTTTTACTGCTCTTTCGATTATTTAATACAGACTTCCATTTTTTTGAATATCCTGTTTTAAGTCTTAGAAAACTGAGGAAGTTTAAAAATACAAAAGGTTTACTCTACGAATACAGGCAAATAACATATTGGTACTTAAGAAATAAATATATTATAAGATGAATTTTCAATGAATCGTATAAGTTTTCTTTGTATTTTGTTATATTTCTATCATTCCAAACAAATTTTACCTTAATATTCCAATCGAATATAATACTGAATTATTTTGTTATACTTTAAAAACTTGAAACGAGAAAAGGACATTTTATATTATTATAAATAAAAAATAGTATTGCAAACAAGTTATATTTATCATTGTGTACATATTATACAGATAGCTGCCTGAGTACTTTTAATTCAATATACAATGTACATTCCAACATTACTGTTTACGTGAACAGAGGAACAAACTTCGCTACTAGTTTCACAGGTCGACATTTTGGTACTGCGCGAACAACGCAAAATGTAACGAGAAGCTACGCGCAAAAAAAGAAATCAAAAATCGATTTTTCGTTAAACTAGTCATTCGCGAGTCGTTGATGTATTCGTCATATTCAGACGATACAAAGTTAGTTTTCCATATTGAATAAGCTACACAGAATAATATCATTTAAACCCAAAATCGCAAAAAAAATATTTAAAATATATAATAAATAACAAAATAAATAGTACGTAAGAAATAATTCACTAACAAGTATTTTTAAACAAATCCTTTTACTTCACCTATTTTCTTCATTATATACTAATTTTTTAACTCTCATTTTCTATGATTTTTTAATTTAAGTACTTTATCAAATGACACTATTTTTCCTTTTAATTTTTCTTAGTAAAATATCATGTTAGATAATCAACTCTTTAAAAGTAAATAAACATAAATGAAAGTAATAAAATTACAAAAACACAATATCAAATTTACAAGAGACACAGTTCCAATGTTCACACAAGCATATTGACAATATGAATAACATTTCACGATAGTGTTCCACGTTACTAGTCCATACATGGCATGTTCCGCACGAAACGAATAAAAGAATCACTTTAACGAAACAAAAGTCAGAAAAGCATCTAAAGGGGATGCGATACCCGACTGCATCGGAAGAACGCCGATTAAGACCAGTTTCTATCCAGGCAGCGTGAGAAATAAAACAACAAATTGTATGCTAGAATCAATAGATCGGTCAGCTGCCAGAACAATCTCCATTCGCAGAATATCGAAGACATTAGGATACTCAAAGAATGCTACGGATCGGTCGCGGATTTCAAAAGGACCGATAAATCTAGCTATTTCCCTTTTCGTCTCCTATCCGACAATGGAGAGGAATCGACGATGCAGAAAGTGGTCAACGTGTTCAATTCATGGTTACGTTGGCAAGAGCCCCGGAGCGTTTGAAGAGCAATGTCGATAGACTATTTCCGTGAATCCTTTTGTAACTGAGATAACACGGTCAACGGGATTCGTACCATTACCGAAGTATATAAACAATACCTTAATATATTCCTCGTGCTTTGCGTAACCCAATCGCATCGTATGACGAGCTGTATTCGTATCGCGCCTACATATAATTATCGCACCAGAAATAATATTTCTGAATTAAGCCCGGCTTTTTCGTTCGAAGGAAGACTTCAAATAATACTTACAAGACTAAGGATTGGACAAACGAACCTCTCTCACCTCTGCTTTATTAAAAACGAAAACAAACAAATGTGCAACCGATTCAACTCACTGAACTCAATCGAACACATCACTACATCGTGTATTAAATACCAAAGGGAAATAAGAAAATATCAAATAACAGAAGACACTAAAAAAGTAACCCAAACAGTTCCCTCATTTTTATCATTTCTTATTCCTATCTAGTAGCTTTCGGTCAAAGGTGAAAGAAAGTTAAAAAGAAAACGTGCTTAAACTTTGCAATATACTTTTTACATTAGATATAATAGTTTTTTGTAGTTACATGTCATCGTGATTCTTTATGAATTTTTCAATAAAACTTGTAGGACAGATGCTTTGAGAATAATATACCTACGTGAGCAGATTTTTGAAAAATTAATGTTTTTAACTTACTTAGGTAACCCCTTACCAGATCGTAATGACTGAATATATAGACAATACCCCATCACAGGTCGTATTTTCACGTATGGAAAGATAAACGGTAGCTTAATTCTGCTGAATGATTGTCTAAGACGAATGTCGTAGAAATTTGTTCGTTTGTTAACCATGTGGAATTATTTTAATATTTAAGAAAATAAATATATTGTATACAAGTCAAATTTAAAAATAGCTCATTAATTTTGGTGTCATCTTTTATTTTAAATATATTTATATATTAAAACATGTAATAATAAATAGTATAACATAAGAAATATAACACAAGTATAATCACAAGAAATAAAATATATTATTAGCTTTAAGCATTTTTTCATAAAATTATATTTGATCTGAATTTTTTGCTCCTATTTGTAACTAAGAGAATAGAAACTTGACCTGCAAGTCATAAACTTGATTTATGAACGTAAACATCAAAGTTTAACAAAATTGAAACATTTTACAGCAAAATATACAATGATAGATGAAAGCATTCGTACAATACAAAGTTTCTATCAGAAATACCTAGCAATTGTGATAATTCGAATTGAAACTTGTTTTGTACTAATGTCTTTAATAAACAAAAATATTCCTATACTAACAAATTGGTTAAATTATAGCTTTATTTATAACTTAAATTATAGATTTTCATGTACACTGTAATCAAGACAAATACCTAATACCTTTAATAAATTATAATAGAAAAGACATTTTATTCCTTTACATTCTTTTAAATATTAGTCTGTATTTTATAATCAATTAAAATGAAACTGTTTATTTGCGGATCGTAACTGCCTCTCATAATTTTCTCATTATGTGTATAAAATAATTATCATTACTATGATCTCTTCATTATCATATTTTATACGGCGTACAACAATGCAATTCAAAAGAAAATGGAATTAGAAAGAAATATTAAATAAAATAAGAATAAAATAATGATAAAATGAGATCTGAAAAAAAAGAATGATCTTACAGACAGTTTATTGTTTGACGATAAAAAAAGTAATATTTTTTTAGCAACCAATGAAATATTGATTACTTATAAACGAGAACATATCCTACATTTTACAATTCAAAACAACTTTTACGGTGTAGATACTGTATCCATAAAGATCTCAACAGCAGTGAAATTTCCTCGAAGTCTGTCATTCGGCAAGACTATTCCAAACGAAGAAATAAATAATACAATTTCACTGTTCACGATATTTCAGCGAATACATCGACAAAATACGAAGTACGAATAAGTATGCGTCTTAGGAAAGAGACATTCTCCGTCTCACGTTTCGTCCGGAGCGAAACGAATCAAATAAACTCGGGGTGCGTTTTGCAAACACGATTTATACGTCCAATGGCGGATGGAGTGTTCATGGAAGGAGCATGGAATGAATGAAATGGGTTTAACTGGTAAATGAATACTTTTATTTCAAAGAATATTTCATGATATCTACATTAATATTAAGTGCAAACAAATATAGTACAATAGAATTTATATGTAGTAAACTCACTGTTTTCATTGTATATTCATAATAAGATGTTAATCCGTTTGTGCAAATATAGTGGTATATTATGAAATACTCCTGTTATTATTTAGTAAAGAATCTTTATTAACGCACAACCATTTGCTGTTTGTAAGGTATTAATTATTTCAATTTATAAGATGTCAGTTATCTCGATAATATAAGTTTATTTGTAAAATATTTATTATCTCCATTTAATAGACATAAAAGACATTGATTATTTCATTGTTGTTTTACTTTTCCTTTAAAATTCGTTTGAAATATTCTTTTGACGCTAATACAGTGTTTTCATATCCACTTTCCCCATTTTCAGTATACACACACAAAGCGGATTTAAATCCGAAGATTAAGGAATCTGGGAAGTATGGGGTGCATTATATAAAATCCATTCAGAAATCATTTTTAACATGTATGTACTTAGGATGTTAATCCCGTTGAGAGCAACATGTGCTTCTAGTACAAAATGTGTCTATGTTGCTATGTAAATTGTCCTTTTAAAAACTTTAGTAAAATTTTATATGTTTATATAAATTACGTTTATATAAAAACTATTAATATACGTTTATCTATAATTTATTTTATTAATTCTTATTATTATTAAGTCTCAATTTTAAATTCTCCAATTACATAATATGTAGACTGTTAATCGACTAGTATGCACAATCTATGGTTTTAAATTTATCTACTAATTTTAAGATATTACACAAACAAGTAATTTTAATTATGACACACTGAAAAATACTTATGACGCAAGAGGATCATATTATATATGTGAGTGTATATATATTATAAAATTATAAAAATATATAAATAATAATAATAATATATAATTATATAATTTCTATTATATATATATATAATATGTATATTATTTATATTTTATATATATTATATATTTTTATAATTTTGTACATTTTTATGGAATCAGAATTATATATGTTTTATAGCAATTATATATAATCACGTATAAATGACACAATTATCTAAAATTCCCCTTAAAACAAAAAATTTTAACAACTATGTAAAACTATGCGCACAACACGCTGCAGCCATTGATCGACCTATTTGCGCACTTCGAATTTAAGGTGCCAAATTGTTTACGAAGATTAGACAATTTGTTTGCATTCACGCGAGACTTCAGTCGACAATATTTTGTAACGGCAAGACATTCCTTGACATTTTATCTATACTATTCGTTTTTCGATTATCCTTGAACAACTGGAACTGCCTTGAAACTCTGGAAACATTCAGAAATCGTGTTTCTGAATGTAAATTAAGGAAAACATCACTAATGCTTATGTGTCAAATAAAAATCTGCAGAAACACACGTAACCTCTGAATTAAGTAGCTACTGTTCTGAACATTTGACAATTGTTTAGAAAAACTTATTTTCATCCATGATCTTTCGGAATTATTATCCTGCTTCAAACGTACTTAACATTAGATTTACGAACATTTACTGTGCAGTTTATTCTATCGCTTAGATAAATTGATATTCGTTCATTCAGATTTTGGAAATTAGAAATTTAGAGGTAGGCAATTAGGATACATGTTTGCGTATTTGCATCAATCAAAATCGCCCCAAACATTCACCAAATAATGTTTATAAAAGCCAATATGAATCAAATTAGTTCGTTCCATAAGTCTAGTGTTAATACGTTTTCTTCACCCCTTTCTTTTGGACTTTCAAGGTAGACAAAATGAAATGCCATTCTATAATAATCTCTATTTAATCTTTAACTCCTGCCATATACTATGACGAAGATTTCTGGATTAATTTAATAAAAATCAATGTTGTTTGTTGTCGACAGAAGAAAGCAAAAATCTATTCTGCAATTACTAATACATCCTGAAATAAATCATAAAAGTAAACTGAAATTTTAAAATCAATCGATAATATATATCAAATAAATATGTAATATTTAGTTAATTCCTAACTAAATCCAGATGGTACAATTATTAAAGAGTTGTATTGCATATGAAAATAAGTATTTTTAAAAAAAGTGTCTATCTTGAGATCTTATTCGCAAAAAGCAATCGACAATTACTAAACCAATTCTAACGACAAGTAGAACATGCAAAATAAAATTGATTTTATGAATTGGTTGATTACTGAACAAATTAATTTAAAAAATTCCTCGGCAATTCGTGCTCTCGAATATAATTGTCTACATAAGGCTGGATTTAAATTTCTACAACGACGGCGCAAGAACCTAAACTTCATTTAAAAAGATGTAATTTATGAGGAGACACGTACTGAAGAAACCAACGAGAAATGCGTGATTGCTTTATAGATATATTACATATACACAGTCGCAAATGAATTAAAATTTGATACTTCATCGAATCTGTAACAATTTTAATAAGTAACACATGTAAGTTCATTAATATTATGTAACTATTCATGTTCTTATTCATTTTATTACGTTTCCCATTTACTGTCCGTACTACTAAAGATATTTATTACACTAATAAACTCACGTAATATTCACAATGTTCATTTCCATATTAATGATAATATAAAGTCACGTGACATTATTACATCGCCAAATAATAGCTACTGAATTCTTAATTGAAAATCACGAAATAATATTACTTCAGTACTATTGGAAAAGGAACATAAATAATGAAATGATTACTAATATTCTAATAATGCAATAAATATATGCAGTTATGTATATTATATTTTTTTTTATTCTACTAATTTAATTAAGACATTTGCTTGCTTTAAATGATAACATTATATTCATGTCTAATCTTCTTTCTCATAACTTACATAAAAATAATGTATTTTTATCATTATTCGATTAAAAGTGCAAAATCCCTAAAATCCATGATAAAATTTCTGCATTTAAACACGGTTTAAAAAACAATATACTTCGTTGTTAAAATTATATTACTCGAATTATAAAAATATATTGTAATAAAAGAATTATATGATTATTATAGTAAATATCATTGAAATTGATTTCCTAGTTTCTTTGACCCGTGAAAACAATGGAGCAATCTTCTCTGAAGATTCTCAAGTAACGTGAAGCTTGGTGCTCCTCTTCTGGCTGCTAAATTGCAGTAATCGGAGCAGATTGACACAAATAAAGAAAACTGCACTGAAAAATCAACATAACACAACGTATTTGAAAACAAAAATGAAAGGGTTGTTTCACTTTCCATTGGTTTTTATTCATTTTTGTTCTTTTGCTTGCACTCTGCGTTCGCTCAGGACAGCAGTATCGCCGCTCAGTTTCTATCAATGCTCATCGATTAAAATTCGGGTCAGTAGGAATCTCCGTATCTTGGATTATTTTTAATTATAATTTTGTGCATTCATTAAGTACACAAGCAGCAATATTAGCCGCGGTTTCAACTGCGATTCTCCCGTTATTTATTTCGTTTAGAAAACAGTTTCCGAAAGAAATACGTCAACTTTATTTATTATCTTGTTTGCTTCCTTCTATGCGATGCGCCAATAAATTGTCAGTCGCGGGCTATCACTTTCGATCAAAACTTCTGGAGAAGTTACGTAGTAATCTTGTGTCAGGTTGTAAAGTTCCATGAAACCGAGTACGTGGCAACTGCATGTTAGATCAGTTGTTGAAAGTTACATCTACTCCAATTTTACAAATATTTGCATGAAATTTTCAAAAACCGTACATAAAGACATATTACTATCGAATACAAATATTTTTGAAATTTCAATTTTGTTTCGCCCATTTAACCTATATTTTTCAGTGTCCATCTAAATTATCCATTCTTAACATCTTTCTTTATAATATTGTATAACATTCGTAACGAATATGTCAAACAAAATTTAACATATACAGATGTCATTCGATTCTTTTAAGTTCACATTGAATATTTTTTCTCTATTATCAATTGCTTTACTTTAGGATGAATGTATACGTATAAAGATCAGCTTTCTTTTTTCCAGTAAGTTATTAACCCCTCGGTGTATTTACTTTTGCTACTAAATTCAAGTAACATCTTACTATCTACAATTTGAAAGAAGTGCAAAAAATTTCCATTTCACTATAAGTGCAAATTTACTTTGAAGCTAATAAACTGGTAATAAGAAAATAGTTTTTTTGTTTTGATCCGTGGATAGTGAACAACCTTGATTTTTATTAAATTAATCTAGACATCTTCATCTTGCGATTGTATACTAAAGGATTAATGAAAGTAATTCCATTTGAAATGGAATGCCATGACAAAGTAATTCTGTTCCTTTCCCAACTGTACTCTATCTCAATGTTCCTTTCCTAGAGCTATTGCTCAATCAAAAACAAGCTTACGACATTATCGAATCATAACGTAAATTCTAAACAGCCCTGCTTGTCTTATATGTACATCAATATAATGCATAATTCCACATTCTCAATTCCCCACTACACACTCAACAGCTCCTATTTTGCTCCCCTTTCCAATACGTCTACTGCTTCATTCCACATCCCATCCTGAATCTGGCAAAGCTTATCATTCCTTCTTCCTGTTCCTTTTTCTCTAGATATCTGGAAATACTCGTCGGTTGTATTCTCTCAATACCATCCGTTAAACCTTCAAGCACTAATCCTTACTTCTGTTTCCTATTAACATATTTGTTTGACTTTTTGATGCAATCCACCTCGATATTCCACTCCTTTCGTCCCTGATCCTCTTTCCATATCGAATCTCCTTTCCATTTTCCATTCTGATTCTCTATTTTTCCTACTTTCTTTTACCCTACTGTAATATTTCCACGCCAACAGCCTTCCTCACCTTTCTCCTGCGCCATGAACTTCCTTCAATCTACATTCACTGTCGATTTTAACCTTTAACCTCCGCTTGGTGGACAACCATTTTGATCTAACAGAATTTGCATGGTACGCAGATTTTAATCCATTCAGCTGAAGTAACGGTCTTTATTTGTAGAGCGTATATTCGATCATATAACGTATTTTTAATATTTTTACTAAATTTTGTTAACTGTAATGCCGATAATATATATTATTATATGTATAATATATACTGCCACTTTTAGTTTATAATATACATATCAAGTTTGAAACCACTTGATATGTAACGTCATAAATAAAAAATGATATATCTTATAAGTATATAAAATTAAATAACAAAAATTATATATTTTTACATTTGACTAGTACACCTATGCTCATGTTCCTTTATCATACACAAAAATTTTCCAATAAAAGTTGTTTACAAAAAGCTTTTCTTTTAACCAATGTATTGGTCCCAAATTGTTGACGGACAGTTAATTTATTTATTATGTATACAAACAAAAATAATAATATAATGATACTTTAATAATGCACGCCTTTGTCCTTTGGACATACAAATAATATTCACATGCATATCTTATTGTCAAAATACATTATAATACCATATAAATTTATATTATTTGAAAAAGAAAAATATATATTGTTCAAACTAACATTTTTTGCGTTGCGATTGGAAATCTGTGCACAATAAACGAACTAATTGTTAGTTCAATACTTAGGTATTATACAGACTACCCTTATTTCCTAACTAAAGGTCGTTCTGGTCAGTCATTCGGGTTAAGTCTGTGTTAGTATTTATTTAATATTATAACACATTATCAACATCTTATTATTATTAACACTAATACTACCAGACGGGTTACAATGATCCATTCCTAATTTCATCCTTTTTCAATTATTAAGAAAATAATAAATATTTATCCCAGAAATTATTAAAGAAATTGATTTAGCAATACACAAACTGAATTGTAAATCAATTAAAATCTCAATAGATACATACTTACAGTTTTTACAAAGAAATTTCAAAAATTCAATTCAGCCGATCTATAGTTTTAATGTTAATATTTTATTCTTTAAAAACAAAGATATTCCTAGGAATACGTAAGTACCCTTAGTTCCGGTAATCTATCAACACACTCCCGTGAATTCATGTACCTATCCGCGTTGACGCTGAATCTCGTCTTGACGAACAATCTCGAGTCTCCGGGCCACGACCGTCGTAAAAATCGACGTTTTTCGATGGTGTCAAGTGGTGTTCCTGACGCGCGTGATCCCACTATGTACAACGCTCTTACGTATATACCCTGCTGCCACACATATGTAAGTACGTATGTAACATGTAGTTATCGTTTAGTTTTAGTACTGTGCAGGTTTGCGAGGGTTTCTTAGCGGACATTGACGAAGAGGATAATCGTGATACTTTAAAACTCGAACCGTAATAAGTGAAGTAATCACATTGTTAGTGTGGGTTAACGCTGGAACCACTGTGTTAGTCAAAATAACTGATTCCGGCTCCTTTGTTTCACAATTATTGATATCTTCGAAGCATTGAATATTTGAAATGATTTTGAAAACAAATAGTTTCATTTAAATACTGCAATGAATGTCTGAAGAAACAGAAAATAATGTATTGCTACTAGTCTTGTAGGGATTACATATCAATCGTATTAAATGCTCGGTAGTTATAGTGTTTACCCTTTGGACTCGAGGATTCCGGAGCAGAACTATTTAAAATTTGTGGTTATAAATTGTAAAGTTTTGTCATTAAATATATTATAACATTTATATCTATAATCAATAAAAAACAGTAAAACACATTTATAACTTTTCACATTTATGCTTTTTCTATTAAAATTTCTCCGAGTTGCTGATAATACCAGTGAGAAACAGATTTGAATGCAAAGGGTTAATGGTCAGGAGCGAGAAGAACAATTTATTGCATTATATAGGTAGATAATTAACATTTATTGTTAATTAACCGAATGGGAAAATCTTCCCACTTCTCCCTTAGCAACGCATTATGTTTTAGTTTGTTTATTTTACCTTTTGTTATATAGTAAGTCTTAAACTGAGATGTTTTGCAATTCATCAAATACCTTCCTTGTTTTTATAAAACGAAGCTTTTAACAACATCTGTTAAGTGACTTACATTAAAGTTATTGAAAAGGTTATAGCTATAGTTCTTTTAAAGTGGTTGCCTATGTGTTGATATCATTCGTAAGCTTCAGTTGTGTGTATTAGTACATGAATATAGTTTCTAAGGATAAATTATATGTATTAAAGGAGATATTTGCACAGTTTATTTTAAAAAGTATGATAAAAACTTGTATCCTGCAGTAGTTTAAATAATGTGCTATTTCTTGCTAAATTTATTTTTATTATGTGTATTCGTGTAGTTTTTTAAATGTATTCTATAATTTGTTTGTATATTAGCAAATATTTAAAAAATTTTATTGCATATACATACCATGAATGCAACTTGTTTCAATAAATAGCAATATATGGTGATATGTAAGTTTTTTGTAATAATTTATTTTTTGCTATGTTGTTCAAATATTTTCGTTGTTTACTGTAAATACTTCACAAAGTATAGGAAACTTGGTATTTCTGAGATTCGTAAATGACAAAAATGAGGAAATAAATAAATAAAAGTGTAGTATAATATAATAATAGTAATAAACACTATTATGATCATTTAAATTAATGATAACATAATTAGAATGCTAATATATTCATGTTTCCGATGATAATGACCAAATAATTCAAGCTTATGTATATGCTAATGATGCAGATGAGTTAATATACCCCAAGGGATTTCAACGAGTAGATTAGTTTAATATAGTAGAATAAATAACTGAAATGAATCACATTTTATCTTATAAATATAACGTTGACAATACAATAGATTGATAACAATAAAATAACATTGAATACAATATCTCAAACCATGAACATTATATATATATTATTAATATATAATGCACAAAGTTATTGTTCGCGTTACTAATAATATACTAGGTTTTAAAAACATTAATTTCAAAGAATTTTAGATATTCCATAATCATAATAAGTTCAATACAGTATTCTTAAAAAATTATTATTCCCATAAATACATAGTAATACTTTAATTTCACTTTACAAAATTTTATGTTTAAAAACTATTATCGAATAACACCACAACAAATACTTCCGCATAACATATGAATACATATTATTTTAAAATATTCAAACTCACCCGTTTCAAATATACGAGTCATCAAAACAATTGAAACCATTTAAATTATTTCTTTCAAAAACAAAGATACGAATAACAATAAACATTGTTCCAAATTTCGCTTTATTGAATTCGAGAAAATCGATACAAAAACACGAATCAAAACGCCGCCGAATTCACATAAAACGTTTAGCAACAAAATTCTGTGTACCCGATGCAACTCACGTTCCTCAACTCGCGAAATTCTATCAAGCGTCACTTTAATTGGTCAGTTCAACTCCCCCGGTTCTCAGGAGCCGAATTTCGCGTTCGCTTATTTGGATTCTGTATTCATACGAAACACATGACTTATGCATACTATGAACAGTGTATAATATAGCACCGTAGTAAATATTCCAATCTCTTCCACCTGACACCATTCTCATACAAACTAATAAGAATTATGAGGTGACGCCCTACGAAACTGTAATTGTTAGGCCTCACTCTCGAACGTGCTACCCTTCCGGCCGAGCAATTTACTGCAACTCTTCCTTTTTCCTTGAAATGGCATGCAACGTAAGATTCATGAGCCATTTGTGACCATTTCAAACACTTTTATGAGTTCCAATATGTTTATTGTTGTAACTGACGCAGCATAAGGAACTGTGCACGTTTTAATAGACTGCGTAACTTCAATTTTGAATTGTTTGCTCCATTTTCATAAGTTTAAACTTTTTGATTCGTAAAAAAATATGCAAACCATATGAATTATTTACCTTTAGCAGAAAAATATACTTGTTAATAAAATTTTCATTGCAGAACATACTATAACCGATAATAGTAACTAATAACCGAGTAATTGATACAGTCCTAACCGAAAACAATTTAATGGTTTTTATAAATGATCGTAATAATTAACAATAAAACCCAACTCTAACGAACTTGATTGTAGATTACATTTTCTCTTTAGTTGTTAATATTTATACACTACAAACGTGTACAATTGCGCACTATACTATTAGCTTGGCAAATAAGTTCTCGAACTTAACTGTTTTTAAATATAATAATTTAATAAAGTTACAGATTAAGGTAATAGAAAGTTGTACAGTTTTAAGTCAAAATATGTGGAAAGGTGCATTTTAATATTCTCCAATTTGGAAGATCATTTTTCAACCAAGAAATTATGTACTGAGATGGACAAATATAATAGTAATCACTTGGAGTATTATGTGCTAGATGAATCTCTTTCTTATTATAATAGTATTATAAGAGTAATATATTAATATAGGTATTATACTATTATACATATGAATAATCACTCGAAGCATTATCTTAACTATATAGTGGACAAATTTTTCTTTATTAATGTAAAATTAAATGTTTTCAACTGAACTCATAAATTTTACTCCTATATATTATTATTTAAATATCACTTAAATTCCTATATAACAAATATTATTCCTATGTATTATTGTTTAAATATTATCTAAATTCGTATATAATAAATAATAATTATTCCTATATAGCAAAGAAATTATTCCTTCCTATAATTTTTGACTGAAAAATTTTGAAAGATCAACTTTTCGCAATACCTTATACAAATATGATTAACACAGTAATTACATATCTACGCTACTAACATCTCCGACTAATTCCGAATAAGTAACACCTCTAATTGACCAGTAAGCAATAGATCGCAAATTTAATTGCCAACCCAAAAACAAACGTCCGCAACTGTTGCACAAATTCTGCTGTCGAACCGACTGTTACACACCACAATTTTTCCAGGCCGATTAAAAACTTTCACTCCTACAACAGCTAGCTTCAATATGACCCAAGCGACACATTACCGGCATCGTCGGCAGGTAAAAATATACTCGGTTTCCGCGGGAGCATTAGAGCCGGTAAACTGTCCTCAACGAGCAATAACTTCCGCCAACTATGGGTATAACAGCCATAAAATCCATCAAGGTTTAGAAGCCCAACGGACAGGATTTATAATATAATTCACGCAAGCGTTAATCGAAAATTAATAATAGCAGTCTCTATAACGCGAGAGGTACGTTTCAGATACGCTTTAGGATGTCCTGTTAATCCTTACGTTATCAACCAAAATATCTGCGCTTCTTTAACCTTAGACAGCTAAACTTAAATTAGTTTTACTATGTGATTAAACTATGTAATTAAAGTATGTAACTGAACGATAAATATTTCTTCTATTTATTTCAAACAAAGTAGCACAACATAAAAATATATATTTATAAAATGTTAATTAGGAAACAAAAACCTGTACAAAATTAACGTTTGCAATCTTGGCAGATGTTAAAAGTGTACTCCTGAATTCAAATTCGCAAAAGTGGCGAAAGTCGATAACTACAATATTTAGACGAATACTAGTTATCTCTAGTATTGAAGGGTCAAACTCTAGTATTCTAATAGTTTTGTGCAATTTTTTTATTTTCGTAGGCATTGATCAACATTAATGGCACTACATTCAAACACTTAATGAGTACGTTAAAGAATTCAACTGATTGATCAGTCTTCATTTTTCTCTCGCCCAAACATCGATTGGTTTACCTAATTCCTGATATTTTTAATCACTAGTTTACTATTTGTCCATACGATTACACGTAACCAACCAAAGTTATAGAACTGTAAACTAGAAAGACACCTCTTGCTCCTGTGAGGTTCCGCTAGACATCAAGTCATCTCTCAGCTGTATTTATGCGCACTGAAAACTATCGTCTCTACATTCATGAGAACAGAATAAATGGAGTATATGAGAATATAAGTCCCTTTTCAAATATATAATTCAAATGAAAAAAAAATTAATTTATTCTGTCATTTTATAAAAATTGTTGTATTTAATATTTGATTCCGTAAGGTGCAGAGAAATGAGAATCAAGTGTGATGGTAGTGATTTTTAATGATTATCAAAAGAATATATTCAATACCTTGAAAACAAAAGTCGTTTTCTCTGTTATTTTCTTACAAAATTACTCGTGATCAGGACAATCACTCCCAAACGACCGATACAATTTCCCCTATGCGTGTAGGAGTGTACGCTTCAACTTGTAAAGCTCCATAATTTTAAAATCAAATTATTATATTTATAACGGATTCTCATTATGTTGTTTTGGTTTCTATTCTTTTAGAGCAGCATAATAACCTTTTTAAAAAACTGGTTGCGGTACAAATAGGTAGACATGAAGTGTCGGTAAATTCAGTGTTAAACATGAATACCTGGATATTCTTGGTCGCTAACATAACGAAAGTTCCACTGACATCATCTTTTGAACACCGGACCAACTTCTTCCTCTGCTTGTATTATTTTCTTATGAAGAATCTCACTTTTACAGCTCTTTTTTAACAATTTATAGGAGATTATACCGTACCTATTTTTTCACGGGGAAAAAGTAAAATCTCCACGAACCGAAAAGACACCAAGAGAAATGCAGTCTCTTCTAGACGTGAAACCAAAATTACACAGCACGGAGTATTCCGACGAACCCGACCTCGCTGAAAATAAAGAGATCGTTTAATTCCGCAGCTTGCGGGACAAGGAAGAATCGAGTTTAGGCGAAACTGAAAATTAAATTAAAATATATTTTATCTTTCGATATTTGTATAAACTTTCGTGCGTGGGGAAGTAATTTTATTTCGCTTCTTCTTCTTATTTACTGATAGATCATTCTTTAATTAAAGTAAATTCAATATTCAATATAATATTAAAAATTCAATATAATATTAAATCAATATAATAATAAAATATTAAATATTAAATCAAACGTCGCGAAAGGAATTAAATTAAACAGATTAAAATAATTATTCGCTTTTAAAAATAAGAATTACTTCTGTCCACGTGAATCATAAAAGTTAATGTCGCATTTGTGGAAATTAACACTTTATGTACTGTTCCTCCAAAGCAACCACTCACTGCCATTACCGTTTCCTTCATCTCGCAGAAGAATACGTTTTCACTTATAAAATTTTGTAACGTTAAGATCAAAGGGAATCTTGTAATGTCTTTCTGATTTCTTTTGTTTTAAATCAACGTAATTTTAATAGGTTCTGAATTGTTAAGTACATTCAAAATCAAAAAACTGATTAATAAGCTTGCGGTAGATATAGTGTTAAGCATTTCGACACCGAGATATATATGAATTTTATTTAATGCGATATGGTAATTTTATGACGAACTGCGGAGAATATATAAATACTGGTCGTCGTTATACAAACTTTGAGTTACGTGTGCGTCCTATACAGGAATGCATTTATAATAAATGCATGTGCAGCCATGTGCCGAGCTCATAGACTGCACCTGGAGAGAACTGATGAAGTACGCAATATATACTTTATCAAGTCTAATATTAAGACTATAATATCATTGAGAACCTTAACTAAAGTGGTTACAAAATGTGTTTATGATTCACGTGTTAATTACCACGTTAATAGTTCAAGCGGCTGGTTACTGATTTATAGTAAGAAGTTCTTTGCAGTTTACTTAAAATAAAAACTAAATTAAAATTTTAATTTTAAAAATCATTAAATAAAATTTAAGTTAATTAAATTAAAATTAATTTTAAAATTAAAGTTTTGTTAAAATAATTTACAAATGCTTAATCATCAAAATAATTGCTATTGGTATTTATAAGATTCTGCAATGTCTATACAATCTAATGAATACTGATGGATACTTGATAACTTTGATGAAGTAAATTGATTTGATCAATTGTGGTCACAATTTATTTGTAATTACATTTATATTTAAATTTTTCACTTAAATCGGAAGTCGTAAAATACATTTGGAAAAGAAATCACACGGCAAGGAGTTAAGGGCTGGATATAGAAAACTTACTTTTCAGTAAGTCTGTACGTCATGAAAAGGAGCTATTATCTAAATTTCATGTTTTTAGCTTCAATGATTTTATTTTGGCGTTGATGAATCAGTTAGTCAATCAGGATATTTCTCTTTATATTGTAGATAATCCTACACAGGATACACCAACCGAAAGAAAACTCAGGAACGTCTCTTTTGTTTTCTAATAATTCTGTGCAAAAAAATAAGTAAAATGCTTGAGAACATTGTTGTATTCTTAGCTTAGGATCTTAAAGAGTATCGTGTCAAACTCGTAATAAAGACTTCAAACAGAATTTAATGAATATAAATTGCAATCAGTTCTCTTGAGTCGAAACTAAATACTATTTTTCTGTTAACAATTATTATACTTTCTTATAGTATATTAATCTAGTAATACATTCTTAATAGTCTAATATTATCTATTCAAAGTAATCTTAATTAACAATATACCTATTATTCATTTATATTAAACGTAAATATAAAATAAACGTATAATTTTTTTCATCTAGAAAATTATTAATTACCATAGGACAAGTGATAGAAATGATGTTGGAACTTTGTGTTTAAGACCAAAAGTTAATTATTATGGTTTCTTATATAAATGTTTCTTATACAAAGCACAAATGTTAATTATACAATTCATCGTACGTTCTAGGATGAAAAAATTCAATGGCGTCGGATTCAATGAACGTGCGCGCCAAGATGTACAGCCATTATGTCCAATCCAATGATTTGAGAATTTTTGATTGAGCACTTGAGCAGCTGATCGTGAATAATGACCCGGGCAGTAATCAAGTTTCCTTTCCCGTATTCCAAAGTGATAGAAGCTGCCATCGATCAACGTTTCGACAGAAATGTTCAAACTTTTCTAATCTGCATGCTTTAATCAAACAAAAACAATGAACTCGAACGAAAACGCACTGTATATTGTACGCAATGTTTACAGCGTAATTAATATAAAACTCAAACTTTTATTTCATGTCTGAAATGCACATTGTTTTAATTAAAATTAATGGCAATACATTAAAATGATTTGATGAAAGTGGAACGGTGATATAGATAATGAAAGGATAGCGCGTCGACTTACTGTTCAGGATTCTTTAGAACTTTAATATCCAATATCCCGTAAAGTGTTTGAATAAGGGATTACAAGTTTACTCAACTTAATTTCTTAAGGTACAAAACAAGCTTAACACTGAAAGTACCAGGTGAGTAAAAATGACCCATTTATAGTTTCATATTTTACATTGACTGAGCTCGTAAAGCTGCTTCTCTGGGCAATTATTAAATAAATTTATTCATCGCTACAAACGTTCCATACAAATGACGAAATCTCTGTTCACGTATAACATTTTTATACGTACTTATATTAATGTTAACACTATATTTACGGATACTTATTGTACGGGTTATTTTACTGCTTCTAGCAAAATAGATGTTTGTCCATTTGGATTTTGGAAGTTAGAAATTTAAAAATAAATAATTGAGGTACGTAGTGATGTAATTGCATCAATCAAAATAGACGTAAACATTTATCAAATAGTGTTTATAAAATTCAATATGCGTTAAATTAACGAGGTCCGTAAACCTAGTGTTAGTTTTGCTATGCTAAAATTAACGAGGATAGTACAAATTTTATGCACTTCGACGTGGAATGTCTCGCACGTGCCTTCACACTGAATCTCGACGTGGAATGTCTGAATATTCTTGGATCTCCCAGAGTATTCTCATTTGTAAATATTGACTTTTTCAAAGATATTGAAATAACGACTGGAAAAGTATTAAAACAGTATTTAATAAAAGAGTATAACAAAGGCAATTGATATTTTCATGCAATTAGAAATTGCATAAAAATATTTTTTAATAACATTTATCATACAATTGCAATACCATCTGATATGTGGGTTTATATTAATAAAATAAACGGATCCTTAAAACTCAATACTAATTATTTCTAAAATCATGAATCATATATTCTTGAAATTTATGAAAGTTAGATTAACCTTCAATATTTTATCACTCAAGAGTTCATTATAAAATAAGAGCAACCTAATGAATATTGCATAAAGAATCAATGCAGTTTTCTTATTTTACCTATCCAGAATGTCTACAGCTCAACAGAAAATTGTGTTCTCACTGCTGCAGGTAGTTAATATAAATCAAAAATATAATGGTAATAATATATTTATAATATATATAATAATTATATATATATATATGTATAATATATATAATAATTTTAAATAAATAATTAAAAGGTATATATTTCCAAAGAAGGAAAAAGCATTATCATACACGGTATTCTACTAATGATGACACAATCTCATAATAAGTAATCTTTTATACAGGAATAAGAGAAAAATACATAATAAAAAGCTATTCAAGCAGGACTTCGATTTCAAAAAAATCAACATTAAAAATTTTTCTGACGTGAGTGGCTTCGTGGTTACAGTAAGGAACGGTGAATCATGAATAGTCGATTCTTATTCAGTAGCACGAATACCCCGACAGATCTTTAAATTCGATTACATAGGAAATAAATCATCGCTACGAGTAATTTCATTCCGCATTTTCAACTTCCGACTCAGTATTAACACCGCAATGGTTCAATTCAGTTAGAAGAATAGTAACTTAAAATTAAAAACGTTCGCAACTGCAATTTCTTATTTGTTTCTCGTACAGAATGCATTATACGTTGCATTGTTCGTTGAACGTCGACTGCAGAAGAATTTTATTTTCTTTTTCCCTTCTTTTCGTATCCAGAACAAGTCGTTCTAGCCTTTTTCTTCATTTTTATTGCTAATTACGAACACGTTGTTTCAGGATATAGGTCGTCCACTCAACTTTTGCTTGTTAGGACACGAACTATCAGATACTCTCGGTTCCATCCTCCTCATTCTTTTACATTTGCATATCAGTTGTATATAATAGTTTTTTACTTGTAAATTAATCATCATCGACACGGGTCGACAAACAATTCGTGATAATAAAAATTAATCAACTTTTATTAGTTACCAAATATTTATATCTTTAGATTGTAATTATATTAAATATTATATTAAAAATCAATTACTAATACTTGACAAGATACATGATAATCATTAGTAGTATCTTAGTAAATCTATATTATTTCGATATTTTCTTATAAATAAATCTAATTGTTAGTTAATATTTGAAGACTGTTCAATGATTGTAACTGTTAACGTCTAGTCGTTATTCCTATTGTAGGTTATAATAACATATTAAATTCTGTCAAAGTACAGTCTACGTTAACCTAATTCAATATTTATAATCGCAATTGAAATTGAAATTGAAATTGAAATTGAAACGCAAATTAAAATTAATACGCAAATTAAAATAAAAATAAAAATAAAAATTTTATTAAAACAAAACTTAAGATCCAACATTTTCTTCAACATTCTAGTAATTCAAAGCTCGTTGAAACGAGATTTTCATCGAAAGTATTATTTGATCTCATAAAAATCAACTTGATACCACGGGGGCTTTAGTTTGCCACAGTTTGAACATGGTAAGCATGGGGCGTAGTGGCGCAGGTGTCCACTGTCGGGAAGGGGAAAACGCGGCTTGGGGTTCTATGAGGATTTCGTAGGTGGGCAATGCAACTTTATAGCCACCTGCTGCAAACTCTTCAAAGCCCACCTACTTGCTCCACTTTAACCCCTACCTTATCTTTAATGCCTGCTAGGTAAGAATCTTCGAATGTTTTTTTTCGATAACCGTGATCTTGATATTCATGAATCCCTTCAGTTCTACACGTAAACTAACCCTTCACATAAATAAAATGGAACCTTCCTAACACGTAGATTTAATTACGTAGTAAATAAAATGTAATTGTGTTTCGTATAATTAATTTTTAATTGTTTAATTTGAACGTGTAAGTTATGTTACTGTTTCCCAAAATACTGAAATTGCTTTTGCGTTTATATAGATTGAATTATTATGACAGGTTTATCATCAATTGGTTTGTTTATGATTCTGTACACTTCAATAGATGCACTGAGCTCATGAATAGAATGACATTTTCAGAAACAAATATTGTGCAATTTCAATTAGTAATGCAATTTCATTTGACTAAAACAAACAGGCCTTTTAAGATTTCAAGAGTATATTGATTATAAGTAAAAAATCCACATTAATGAGTGTATAAATTTTTCGTTTTCTCAGTTACTTCCAAACATGGATCTGTAACATTTTCATAACAAATAGTCCATACGTTGATGTAAAATCTTTGCATTCAAAAGACGGTTTTCATTGTCAGTATTAATTCGATTTAACGCATTAAAATTATAAAATTTAAAGTTCAAAATTTAATATGTTTATATATCAACACGTGAAACATTGAAATAAAATATTTCTGTCCTTTAATATATGCAAAATTTTTCTTTAAGTTAGTCTGGAAAATGATATTTTATCAGAGAGTAATGATTATTTATAATGTAAAACATCGTCGAGTGCAAAGGCTTAACACATTCATGTCAGCATTAAAATAAATTAACCTTAATAATTGATTTATTTATTAAATTATTTATTAACGTTCACCTACAATTAGCAACTGAAGTCGAGAAACTAAATATGTAACAAAAGAATGAACTGCAATATCAGTCTTATGATACATAAGCGTCACTGATGATACAACGAATAAGCGAATGACTCTACGAAGAACTAGATTGATATCTAATGAAATTTTCTCCGTGGCGCTTCGTTTTCGAAGTAATCGGTTTTGATTGTTCGCTGGAACACGAATACTCACCGCTAGATGAAGTAGAATCGCCCGGCCATGGATAGACACGTTAGCCGATTCATATTCAATAGCGCACGTACTCGACAAATTTTCAAATTCAATTATCTCGGGAACGGAACACCGTATGAACAAATTTTATTTTATATTTTTGATTTATCCTGGTGTACGGAATGACCTCGAACTCAATTTACTCAGAATCAAAAATTGTAACAATGTAAATTATTACGCACGATGTTGTATGAGTGAAAAATTATGTATTTATTAATACACACGTTATACGGAAAAGTTTGATAGTTTGTAGTTTTAGATTAATTAATAGTTTACATGCAATAAACTATATAAACGTATAAATGTATATTATTAAAACTTTATTATGATTTTATATTTATTTTATTCTATTATATATCATTGCGTGATACTTCAATGATATAAAATGCAATGTCATTTTTTTTATTCAACAAAATGTGTTATATGTCACAATTTTTCATATTCTCCATTAAACAATTACAAAAAGGTTACTTTACCGAAACAAATGTTTTACTCTTTGAACAGTTTCCATGAGCACTTGTCGACTACCCGTAATAACCGCAAACATCATCCTTCACGAACATGAAGCTAAATCAGTATGTAACTAAACAATATGAATCACGTACACTATTACATTCAAAAATCGATTCCGTCACAATGGCTGGCCTTTTTTCCTTTTATTTTCGTTGGATTAAATATCATTCAGTCTGCAATTCCTCTTGTACGATGTCCTTTATATAGACCGTGTTAATTACCAATCCCTTTCAAAGAATCCTTGGCCGACGGTTAACATGAAACAATATTACCTTGTATTTTCAAAAGCAACACCACACCATTCCTCTGACCAACATCCGTGAAATTCAAAAAGATTCTCAAGATAGAGTGTACAGTTGATGTCCCCCACGAGTGTCCCTTCCCGTGCTTTGTTTGTTACCAACATTCCAGTTTGTCCCGTGATACGAGGAAGAATGAAAATGCATACAATTACCGGATCACACATATTGTTTTTTAATTTCACTCGCAACAAGCTTGAAACGGTAAGCTGTCCTGCACAATCGAAGCGTAAACTGGTTAACACGTTCAGTGCCTGGTACCGGTATACCACACTTGATACGCTGTAAAACTTATTTACACGCCAAATGATGTTTACGTCGTTGATAAGTGTTTGTCGAACGCGAAACACTTGATGGGTTTTTACATGAGTAAATAGATTGGGAATATTGTTTTAGCGGAATAATTGATTTAGTCGGTTATTGTTAATAATATTACTATATATTTATATTTGTAATGTCGTTATTCTTATTATTAAATAACTTTCGCGGTAATTATGTTTACGTCGTTGATAAATACTTAGTGAGCACAATAGATTTGATGCGTTTTTTCGTAAATGAATAGATTGAGAATATTGTTTCATAGAGGATAATTGATTATTCTGTTATTATTAATATTAATATTATTATTAAGTAATATTTACATATTTCAGAAATAATTGATTTAATTGGTTGTTATTAATGTTAATATTATCATTAATTAATTTATGTTTATTAAATTATACAGAATATCATTATAAATAACGAAAAACCAGTAGAAGTGAGATTTCCCGCTACAAATATTTTTTATTATACTGAGTTATACCTGGCAGTGTTGATTTAGAATCTTTTATTCTTCTTAATTTCTATTCTAAATAATAACTATTTGTATTATCATAGAGATACAAAATTTAAACACAATTCTTAAATTGTACACACATATTCTATAATTTCAATACTCGTTGTAGCAATAAATAAATTTATTAAACTATTTACCATTTACCATTTCTTGTACAAGCAGTGTTTCAGGGCAATTTACTCAAAACTGGCGCAGCACTGAACTGGATGAAAACGGAAGAACCTCACCTCATGTCGCGGCCGAAACTACACTGCAACTAGATACAACGTTCCTTTCATAGAAGCACGTAGCATACATTATCGTTTGTCAATTCCTCAGAAGTCACGTATCCCTTGTTAAGTCTAGCTAATGTCGCTGTCAAAAGCCACCGAGTATTCAATACCATTTATACTTTCGTCGTTGTTCAGAATGTACATTAAGTGAAGTGCTAAAAATCATAATGGTATGGTATGGTATGAGTCTCTATTTCATCTCAGAAAAAATGTCATCTACTAAAATTTAAGGAAATATTTTTCTCCCTGAACACTTGGTATTTCAAGTCTAATTCAATTATGAACTAACATCTTCCATCAGAACTAAATTAAAAAATAAACAAAAATTAGCAGTTAAAAAAACAGTTATTTCATATCTGACAATTTTTTACTCGTATCATTATAATTTTAAGGATGCTGAATGTCCGTTTAATTTTTTGTATTGAGACCATTGTATAACGAAGTTTTGGAGAAATGACGATAGCTTTAAAGTATTCGAATGAAATTTAATCAATTTATTATTTGTTATATTTTTGATTTTGTAAATTGACATCTCGATTTCGTAAATTCATAAAAGCACAAACTCAATTATTGTTTAAAGAAGAACAGATATGTTCAAAGGTAAATGGAAAATGTAAGACAATATATCTTCGCGTTCCATTTCGCTTCTGAAATAATTGAGTTGTGAAAATTTGTTGGCTATGCGTACTATTGAATATGAATCGACTAACGTGTCTGTCCATAGCCGACAGTTTCTACTTTGTATGGCTACGGTAACATGCGTTCCAGGAAAACTTTTGAAATCAATTTCACCGAAAACAAAGCAATCGGTGAACAAATTTTATTTCTTCCTTATTCTCATTTATTTATATCTTTTACCTATGTTTGGGTGACTAGTAAATATAGCTGGTTTTAGGACATTCTCTCTATGTTTCACTTGGATATAAAAATTGAAACTACGTAAATCATTGTAACGAATTGAGATATAGCAAGTAAATTATCATTTACTAATTAATGTAAAAACTTTACGTAGAGTTATTAAAATTTATATCTTCAGGTTAGATTAGTTTTAAAATAGTACCGATGACGAATTTAATGAAGATAATATTTAATTGTAGTTACAATTTATTTAAAAATATTAAGTGATAATAATAGACTAGAAATTATGAAATAATGGATGTAAAAAATTGAAATTCCAAAATAATGATTAATCTTTTTAAAAATTGTTTTTCAATAGAATATCTATGGAAAAAACGTTATATCAATCTTTTGCTTTTACCTACTAACTAAATTAAAATATTAAATCTAATATTAAGTTTCATATTAATACAATACTAAAATATTCAATGTTAAAACAAACGTCATGAAATGAATTAAATTAAACGGATTAAAATAATTATTATACTTCTAAAAACAAAAATTACTTCTGTTGGCATGAATCATAAAAATTAATGCCGTATTTGTAGAACTTAATACTTTATCTACCGCTCCTGATCATGGCAACTACTTACTACCAATATGGTTTTCGCCATCGCGTAGGAGTGTACGTTTTCACTTGCAAAGCCTTATAACTTCGAAATTAAAATATAACGTAATAATTTGATTTCCTTGGTTTTAAATTTACGTCATTTTAATAGGTCACCGATCATTAAACGTTGAAAATCAAAAAGCCGATTATTGGGCAGATAAAATGTTAATATGAGCATTAACACTTTACTCTCGAAAAGCAAGTTAACCCTTTTTCACTAGCTATATTCAATATTTACGATGAGATATAGACGACATTCTTTGAAATGAAATAATAAGAAAACAGACGAATTAATCAAAAAGCTATTTTGTTTCAATATTTCACGTGTTGATACATTATTGTAGTATCGAGAATATTTATTGTAGGATGAATGGTTTGTTGTGCGTGCGTGAGGGCGACCAGGTCGTATTGCGACGGACCGGCGCCGGGATGTTTGGGAAATAGTGTGACTGCGTTTAGACAATTTCGAGTGGCTGAAAGAATGCGAGGAAGAGTGTCTGGATCTGAGCGACTGAACCGTGAGAAAAGTGTGTACGTGACTGCGTGAGTTTTGACTATGGACGGAAGATGCGAGTGAGAAGGGTGCAAGGGTGAGAAAGACAGAGCGAATGGGGGTGTGTGATAAAAGCGAGTGGAAATGCGTGCATGAGGACATTTTGGTGAGCGACAGCGGAGTAGAACATTTTTGGTGCGAGAGTCGTGTGTTGTATTTTTTACGTGTTGTCCGTATTGTTTCCTTTATCTTATTAAATATATTGTTGTTTTCCTAATTCTCTTTTTACTAAAGATCCACATTTTCAAATATCATCTAATAGTAAAACCACCATATACTATATTATAAAATAATATTTTATATTGTATTTATAAGAAACTACTTTGCTTAATTGGGAATATTGGTTTTTTGACCATTCCCTCATTTCTTCGAATACATTTTATATGAAATTTTATATTATATGTAAGATTTTATAATTTTATTGTATCAAATCAAATGATGAGTGAGAGTCTTCTCTCGAATGCAAATATTTACATCATCGAGAAAGTTCCACCTTTTTCCATAAGCACGTTGAAAGTACCATTTTTTCATCGACCTGTACACATGCGACCTTCTCGGAAAGTTCCTTCCAATATGCTACGGCAGCTCTTCAAGACATCAGAGCAACTCTTACCTTCCGATTAGCACTCCTCTTTGTCCGTCCAAGTTGGGTCGAAGCATTCCTCTTACGAGTCCATAATCCTTGGCATTCTACGAAACAAAGGAAAATGCTAACCTGGAAAATCAGTTGCTTGCGGGTTTCGCGTTTCGGCATTATATTATTCATATCACGGAGCGAGTATTTAGATTAGCGTCAATAGAAATCCAATAGCTGCTTACCCTGAAGAAGTGGAAGACGGAAATAAGCTGCTCTCATTAAAAATGGAAAAGTACGTAGATAAATCGATAATTAAGGAACACAATAATCCGCCGTAAATGCTCGACGAGTTCGCCTTACATAAGGTGTGAATAAACAATGAACACAAATATATTTGTACGAGGTGAAATATCAAGGTTCAAACCAATTCCTATTTTGCAATCTGCTGTGTAGTCTACCTGCACATTTGGAAATTGAAAATCGAACGAAATTTTTGCGGAAGACAGTACTATGCGTATTAACGTTTACTTTTACAAATAAGTTTTTGAAACAGGCGAATAGTTTTAAAATATATTTGAAGAAATGAGTGAATGATCAAAAAACACATAATTTTAAAATATGAACATTCATTTGTTTATAATGTTTGTTAAGACATTTGATATAATACAATTCCTTATTTAATAATTCCAAAATATTTTGTATTCCCAATTCAGCAATGTAATTTCTTATAAGTACAATATGAAATATTATTTTAAAAATAATTTCAATTTTCAAAACTGATTAATATGCAGTTTAGCATTAGTGAAATCGAAACTAGAAACACGGTTTTGTATTCAAACGTAATTATTTATGGGTATATATAAATCTACTAGAAATCACTGTAAAAAATATGCAACCATTTAATGCAACATAATTCGGTTTCGTTGTGATTATTAATTACAGTCAGGGAAAATGCAAATTGTAAAGGGAAAACAATGAAATTGTTGTTCATAAATTATGTAACGCGAACGAATTTAGGAATAAAGGTGGATTATTGAGAATGCAAGAAATAAGTTTGCACGTGTACATACACGAACACAACTCTACTCTGGGAATCGCGATTGGGTTATGGAAATTGCGCCATTCCTATATCCACAAACGACTGATCTCTGGCAACCAATAAAAATATGTATAACATGCATATTGAACGATTTCGGCGCGAATATCCTGCAATGTTATCTAAATACACTGATAGAAGTTTTACATCATTTGGTGCTTTCAAATAGAGTTTTCTGTTTTGAATACTAATATACAGTATAGTCTGCATATTTTCAATGAACTTATACAATTAAATACTTAACCCCTTGACGTATGATTTACTTTTGCTACTAAACTCGTGTAACATTTTATTATCAACAATTTTTTCGTTCCACTAGTAAGTGCAAATTTAATTTAAATATAATAAATTGAAAATAGCAAAACAGTTTTTTGCTTTGATCCGTACAACAAATAACATTGATTTTTATTGCGTTAATTTTAAAAATCTGCATCACTGAATAAAATACACTCAATAACAATATTAAAATTATTTCAAAAACATTATTGCAATGCTGTTGTTATAAATCAATGATTGAAGAGTTTTTCTTGAAAACTCTGTAAGTGCCAAAATTGGAAAATTTTGTTTTTTTATTAGCCTGTAATGTACAATTTTAGCGCAATTTTTCTTTTTGCGAATAGTCTTTTATATTATCTTTACAAATAACTTATATTTTTCTTGAATTCCCTCAATTTACTTTAAAATCAATTTATAAGAAACTCCATTCTTCTTTTTCACAAAAAATTGTGGTTAAAGTGACAAGAAAACTTATATTTGGCGTACTATTAATTTTTCGTATTATGTGCACTGCATGTCTTCTTAAAACTTTGGATTTTTATCCATACAAGCTGAAATGCGTTTGTAAGTTGTTCGAGATATCACCCAACATCAGATTTTAAAATAGACAATGAAATAACTACCTACCACGAAGTTTTATTACTACAATATTGAAAGATAACATCATTATAACATACAGATACAATACATTCAACATAACATTAGATAACCTTCCTCTTTCTCCTAAAGAAGTTTGACATTCACAAATTTTTCTAAAAATATTCTTCCATTGAAATTAATTATAACAATATAATTTAATAGGAGGTTAATACATAAGAACCATTTTTCTTTTAATTTAACGATAAATAAAACAGCGTTCATTTGTCCTAATTTAAATTCGTTTTAACACCTGATATTCTCAAAAATGAAGATCTGCAGTATGAGATACGTAAAATGGGAAATAACCTTTTTTGGTTGTCTTATTTGATTGTATCAAGAATATTGTTGCTCCCTGTATCGAAGCCATCGAGAATTCTGTCTATAAATAGTATCTTAGAAACTGACAGAACAAAAAGATCAATTTCAAAACCAATCAGAAAACACAATTAAATCGTAACAATGGTTCGCGAATTAAAGTAGAAATGCTTCGTACGATTTTGATATCACCTTTCCTCGCCCACTCTAGACGAGTTCAATTCTACTTCGAGATTTATCGCAAACCTAAGACCGTAAACAGTCTGACTAGAGCGGGTGGATCTGGGCTAAGATAAATTGCGGATAAAGTAAGAGAGAATTCTTTGACGGTAGCAAATAACACGTGTTTTTGATTTTGTTTGGAAAGGAACGGTGCTACGTTATTGACATTTGAAAACAAACTCGTTCGCTAACTCATAATATAACCTATAGAAACGGAAAATTATAAACTTTGCTATTCAATCGCAACACGGAAAAAAAATTGCAATGAAAAATGCGAAAATAAAAAGTTTTACATGTTCTGTTGTTAATTAAGCAGTAAAATATGTGAAGTGAATATATCGGGTCATCTTATAAATAATGCAGTTTATTTATATTTCTTTTATTCTAAAAAATTAAGGTAAATAAAATATTTTTTTAATCTTCTTATAATGTATAGATAGATAATCTATAGATAATAAAGAAGAACAGATTTTAGATCAACAAATTTTATTTATCTTAATTTTTAAAATAGAAAAAATAGAAAAAAACCTCATTATTTATAGGATGAATCGATAAAAATAAATGGTGTATATAATTTTTAAGAGATATAATGAATATTAACACGTTGAATTTAGTTAAATAAATTATATATTTATTAGTAGACATTACTTTCAACAATGTATTGTCACATTGTTATAGCTGAATAATATTTATGATAAAGGAGTTACTTATTTCTGGATTGTTTTACTTATTGATAAATTATAAAATACTGCAAACTTTAGACATGCAGAATATATAAACAAAAATTAATTAATGAGTATTTAATATATAAAATTTAGCATATAGAAATATAATACTTCACATTTTTAAGTTGTTTCATAAATACTTTCATTTCTCAGGGTGCATACTGTAAGATGTATTCATGTTCTTTTGTAATATAATTATGTATAATGATGCCAATATTTTTGTAATGTAATATTTATTTTTAAGAACACTAAAAATTCGTGTTAGACCAATAATAATTAACTTTGTTCTTTAACAATTTACGTCTATCTATTAAATAATAATTTAAAGCAATCTAGTTGGTCATCTATTAGTGTATATAATAGTAATATAATAATATCACGTCAGGTGCCTAATATATGATATTTCACAAATGTTAGAATGTTTTCTAAATTATCGAAATGATTGCATAAAACGTTAGGGATTCGCGACAACATTCCATAAAATGACGTCTGTGAAATTGAAAGGATTAGGAGAATCGCAAAGAAAGGGTATTAAAGTACACCAATACACCCACGTTCCGAATTTTCTTCTTTCCGGGGGAAAGGAGATTCTCGCGTCAATCAAACTGGTCTGAGCTACTATCGTCGCTCAAAATCGGATAGAATTGCAAATCGTTTCGATCTATTCCGGAAATTCGTCTGTCGTGTTAAAATTTCCGATGCCTGCAAATACTTTTCCACAATATATTTAAGTTATTTCTCTATTATAAATAAGAGATCGCGAAAGGATTTTCAAATAAAAAATATCAATATATATATATTCTGTAAATATGAATTAAGACATATAATAAATTACTCAAATTGTATGTATTATATTTACTAAACAAATATCTCAATAATAGATTTAAGTATATAAAAACGGAATATCTATTCAGCCTTGCCTGATAAGAGTGAATAAAACATCAAAGATTTCAAATATAATTAATTCGAGGTAGTATGTGCAGGAATGTAACTTTTAATTGCAAAAACTTTCTGTGCCTATTGAAAGTCTATACTTGCAGCAAGAAATTTTTCTTAAGCCAGAGAATCTTCAAAGGTTCCGTGATAAACTTGTAGAAAAACTTCTAAAAAATTAAAAGTGACACTATAATTATTCTCAATTAATGTACATAAATCTTATGTCACATTGTAACGTATTTATATAAAAAAAGTTAATGTATTATACTTTAACATGCTTTTTAGTGTTATACATAGATCCACTAAAATCAGTTTTAAAAAAGTTTATAATAATTTGTTAATATTTCGAAGAAATCTTCACTAAGTGATAAAAAGTCAAAGTTTTTCTTGTTGCAATTGTTTTCTTAATCTTCTTGCCTTCCATAGATATAACAAATCGAATTTAAAAATGTATTTAAAAATTAATTTTGAAATCTATACAAAACATTATGTCACCCAAATTCAAATGATGATCAAAATTTTAATAACATTATGTTTCATGAAAGCGATATATAATTGATATCTTTAATGCACTAAACAATTCCAGTAAAATGCATGTCTTTAGAAACATTTTTCAGATACTTATCCAAAAGAATGGACAAATGTGGTAACAATGGAAATATTTCTAGTGCACTATCGTCATCATATTATCGATCCATACCGAACTATTGAATTCTGCTTGACCTGATCTGCAAGACTAGTAAATACCTTAAAAATATTTTCTTAATTATTTTTCTCACTGATATTTCTTTTATTTTACATGCTCTTTTTATTTGACAAACTTAAAACATTTTTTTTAATATAAGACAACTTTTATCATTAACCTTCAGTCAGAATTATAAGTAATGTATTTATTAAGTAATTATTTATCATTAGTCAAGTTACAATACATTCATGTTCATTAAGTTGCTTTACATAATAATTTTGAAAATTTTAAAACACCATTTAATAATTCATAATAAGTTAAAAAAGTATTTATACATAATTAATATTTGACTACAAACATATCTAGCGTAACACTTGAACAAAGTATTATACTGCCACTATAGAATAATAATACAAAATTATGCATAAATACATTCTAAATGAAACTCTTCGTATTTATCATTCATATTCATCATTTTTATACTTATAAAAAGAATTATACTAAATTACACTATATTATACTTTTATATTTCTAAATAAAATTGGAATCTTTTTCAGATATCGTCGAACAACAAGAATATTTTGAACACAATCAATCATACTTTTTAATGAAATTTTCATTTCAATCTGAAAAGTTTCCAACAAAGAGATATTGTATGCTTTCTGCCTTTTAGTGTAATAAATGAATCAAATACATTTTACGCTGCAATTTTATCACAATATTAATGTGACAATCAGATGAGTAACTCTATGAAATAGCACCAACTTTCTGACACATTTACAGTAACAAAGCCGTAATTCAAGTTATCGGATATAATATAAAACGAAGTATCGGACATTTTGAAATAACGTTAATGAAAATGTTTCAATGCATTTACACCCATGCGCGCCAACAGCATGAACTATGTAAGTCTTTATTGAAAATCGAATAAATACAAATCTTTGCAACACAGACACGCAAATAAAATGAATAAAATCGTTGAAACAGGAAACGCCAGAATGTTCTGTATCGAAACGACCCTGCATTCTTCTGTCAACAGGCAAAGCAGTATCACATATACAAACCGCGTACCGGTATAAATATTTTTCAGATTGGCGTTTCAATATATTCGTCCCTTTGTACTGTATGAAGCAATATCATAAATCGTACGTAAACCATTACCCTTTCTATTCCATCGTGATTTTCCGTTTCATATCGAAGCCTGCAAAGATTGATAAAGATAATGAAAGCTAAGTGAAACAAGTGAGTCACCCCTTATAGAGTATTAACACTACAGTTACCAGATGGATCAAAATGACGCGATTCTGATTTCTTCTTTTTTACATATTGAAAAAATAACAAATTATTCTCTGAGAAATTATTGAAGAAATTGTTCTTATCATACTAAACAATTTTAGTGCTTTTATTTAAAAATTATAAAAAGGCAATTCAATTGCTGGCTAGTTTTAGTGTTAACTCTATGAATTAGTACAATGGTTCCCTTCACAACTGTGTTCAATAGAGTCTCATTGTTCGTAATTCGTTAGAAAAAGGAAAAGATTCTATGCTCATTCTATGTTTACAATTACTCTAAAGTATTATAATTGGTAATAGAAAAATAATATTTAAATTTTGATTCGAAAGGATTAAGCGATATTTATGTTTGTTGAATAATATTTGAAATATTCGCCATAAGTTTGACATGATATTGTAGGATAAAAGATTAAAGAACGGTTTAGTTAGTTCGTTGCTTTTAGCATGTGTGTAAAATCTTTACATTTAAAGTGAAGAGCTTAAAATAATATAACATTTTAGTAAATTAGATATAAATCTATCTTTCACTTGAGACATTCTTAATTTTCGAATGTCTAAATGATTGTGTTGAGGCGTTCATATAAACCGCGGCAATAAGCACGCGATGAACAAACGAACATCATTTGAGCCGCGTTCGCTCCCGCGTATTCTTTGATTGTTTTCTTATAATTCGCTCGCAGCCATGGCATTCCCTCGCGTTAGTTTATAAGTTTGTGTATCGTCGCATGGTGGACCTAATGTTCATCGAGGTTCGTCTCATCAATCTTATCAGATTGCTTTGTCTTATAGAAATTCGAATTACCATTAAAACTGCATTTGAATTTTGTTATTCAAAATTACTGTCGATTGATATAATAATTTTGTATAAATTAACCTGTTACGGAATTTTCTAAATAACATTTCAAAAATTGTTTACATTTTTTAAACAACATTGTTACGATTTTTCACATTTTTTAAATAATATTTAAATAAAATTTTAACAACTTTTCTCATTTCTTAGATACCATTATAGTTTACAATGGTACACCCTGTATATAAAAATACTTTTCAGGAAAAATACAATTAGAGTCTCTCTTGCCCTTTGTCTATTAGGATGCGATTTATCGCACCCTCAAAATTGACATATGAAGTCATCAGCTTTCGCTGAAACAGAGTTTTGAAGAAAGAAGACCCGTGATATTTTTTGTCCACGAAGAATTCTTTTCTTAGGCTAGTTTTTAACTAAATGCAGCAGTACTCCAACCCATCAGCGGAACGCGCTCGCTGAGAAAAGATATACAGTGGGTCACAAAATTATTCGCTCAGTCGATAGTGCGGTGAAGATAAATGAAGTAACCCTACAACGAAGAACTTTTTCAGATTTCTTTTAATGGATATACATTATTTACAGTTCAGTGTAACAAAATGGTATAAAAAAGTATAAAGTTTTGATTTATAATTGCAAAGAGAACGAATTGTAACAAATATCTACACTTTTTCACGTCACTCGTGATACGTACGTTGCATTCGTGATACGTACATAAAATAAAATTTACCAAATATCTTGTGAATGTCATTTGAAAATCACTATTTTTACTTATAATGGTATCTGTTTATTTTATACAATAATCTATTCATTTTTCTTTTATAACAATCTATTTATCTATCTTTTACTTTGCACAATAAATGGTATCTGACAATGACAAACGATCTTCCCACGGTTATTCCGAATATCATTTCAAGGACGACAATTAGAGCAGCGCCGTGGAAAATCCAAGCACCGATCATTGACGACCATCGTGACATTCAACGTACTCAGCAATCGGTGAGATACAATTTTCATCTTCCCGAGGTAAATTACACCTGGCGTATTGCCAAATTAAACTTGCCAAGTCTTCACGAGACCAAGAAATCACTATCTATAAATGAGGTCTAAACGTATCCGCAGAAAATATTAATATTTTACTATCACTTCAGAAGTAAGCGTTAAAGTTTTCATTGCAAAATGTCATACTGTTAAGATCTCGGTTGCTATATAATTTACAAGTGCCTGTCGCATGTCTGTTCTAAGAATTACGACCAATGCCTACAATTATGTATTGAATTGCTAATTACTGGATTTGTAGAACAGAATGTGACAAATTATTCAAAGATGATATGTTTGTAGAAAATGTGTTTTTCATTATTATCACTATCGAGTGGTTTTAGAATCCTTTTCTTTTCTAGAAAAACTTCTCATTTGTCTGGACAATGAGTTATTTTAGTAATACATGATTTTACACTTATTAATACACTTCTTCTTAATACACTCCGAATACACTTCTTGTATTATATTCATCTTTATTTTATGCAACTTTTGAAACTTTCTTTTAGCGTACTAATATAGTGATTAAAAGAGCTTGGAAAATTCTTTACGAAAATATTTTTTTATGAAACATGTTAAAATTCTTACTGTTACACTGTATGTCATTTTTTTTCTTAAAGAGTTATTTTATTTAAACGTGGTTGGTATTTTTTTGAAGTGAACAAGTTCACCTCTAAATGTTTTACTATTTTCCTGACACGTTCAAAACTGCAGTTATATATTGTAATCTCGTTTCCATATTTGAAAACATTCTGAAAATTCTGTTCCTATGTTAGAGTGCAGCTCTTTCAGCGAATTTTGTTGTATTCCCTAAATTAATCCAAATTGACATCCTTGTAGCACTTATTTTAATCGTAGGAATAAAACAAATTGCAAATATTTTTTGCATTTTTGACTAAAACATTTCGAACAAGCATTGCACTTAATAAATTTTTACACGACAAAAACTGACACACGATATAACAAAAACAACTGTTCCACGTAAATTATTAGACTAATTTGAACTATATACAGGAAATATTAAACTTATATCAGAGCTGGACATTGATCGATTAAAATATTTGATTTAATTGACTAATTAAAATTTTACGATTCAAGAAATAAATCATCAAAACTTAGGAGATTAGTTTAATCGATTAACGATAGTAATCTTCAATTTATTCATCAATGATTTCGGACTCGGGCTGCGAACGACATCAAAGGTAAACCAAAAATGTTTCAGTTGTTGACCATCTCTGTACTTACTATATGCTATACATCAAATTTAAGAATTTAATGGCCTTTTTTTAAATTAGTTACTATTTTTTCGTTACTACATTGATTTACAAACATAATATATATAGACAGTGTTCTGAAAACAGCTGTCAAGTTGTCAACAGCTGACAACAGTCGTCTATAATAATATACGCTAGAAAATAAAATAAGTTTTAATAGAAAAAATTCAACACTGATCTTTGCAGACTTCACCAAAATTATCGCAAGATCAAACAAATGCTATAATTTATACTCTTTGACACCATGTAACTTTTATCCGAAACATTTTTTCAGGTTGTGCATCTTTCAACATATTTATAGTAGAAGATAAATATGTAATACCATGTACATTATAAAAAACTACCGAAATAAACGGAAAGCAAATAGCAATTGACATAGCAATTGACAGTTCCTTGAAAATGAACTTTTTGAATAGGATAGTATGTTGCCGGAGTGTTATATACTTCTGTGCTATAAATCAAAGACGTCAGGTGTTCCCACAAATAAAAATCCGTCGGATTTATGTACAGCCATCGAGGTGGCCAGTTAATTGGCCCCCCACGACCGATCCATTTATTTGAAAAGTGTTCATTTGAAAACTGTCTTACTGGTCGATTAAAATGAGGTGAATCATCATCACGCGAGAACTAAACAGGACGTATGATTTCGAATGAAGCATCCACCAATAATTCATTTAACATTAGAACCACCGACCAGCTAAATTGACTTCCTTTTAATCTTCTGCAAATATTATAAAAATATATTTATTGAGATTTTCATTGCCTTGTGTTTTAGTTCGTACATTAGCAAATCAGGTCAATAATTTAAACGAGTAATTTAGTAATTTCTCTGAAAAACGCTTGTATCTTCTCAATGGTTGTAAGAGAAGAATATATACTACTTATTTTTTTTCTTACTGACAGTACTTACCATTGAATAGCACCTATTCTTTTGTTGCAAAATATCTATCGTGAGTTTCTCTCTGCTGCACCGTTCTATTTCTATTATGCCCACTTCCTTTCAAGAAGTTTGTTATTTCCACAATTTATTTCCACTGTTATTTCTACAAGAAATCAGAAATAGCTCATTTTAACCTGTCTTATTCTTTAAAAATTCGTGCAGCCAACTATAAAGACATATATGATGTAACCAATACAGTTTATAAACAGTTAAATGTAGAGTTCAGTTCGTCAAAAGAATTACTGGAAGACTGGGGTATCAAAACTGGAATAAGTTGGAAACTAGGTCAAATGAGAGAAACTTTTACGTGAACTTATTTTGGTGTGCTGTATGCATCAGTGCCCAGAAGTTTTGATACACTCTGTAGAATGGACTCTATGTAATTGAAGTAATGGTTTCATATGAAATTATGTAAATTTTAGTTTGATGGTTATGTGTAAGACAAAACATGAAGCAAGTTAATATATTAATTCCATGAGTTTATTAATTCTTGTAAATTAAAATAACTATATAGAAACTAATTTTAATTTAAAACTAATTTTATACAGATATTTATCATTTCGTTCCATTTCATAATATGACATAAATATAAGTTTATTTCGAAGATTGTATTTCACAACTCGGATATAATTCTTTATATAACAAAAGAAATACATATTTACTTCAACGAATGATCGCAAATAAGATTTGATGACAATTTATAGTACTAAGATCCACGGCGTAACACAGTAGATAACTTTATAGCACGGGTTTTCTTTAACAATATTTGAGAATTACAAAGAGAAGCAGAAAGTTTAAAGAGATTTCAGAAAAGTCGGTCTGTATTAAAGAATTGATAAAGATCTCTGAGGAAAAAGCAAAGAAGTGGAAATAACAAACTTCTTGGAAGAAAGTGAGCATAATAGAAAAAGAAAGGTGCAACAGAGAGAAACTCAAGATAAATAATTTGTAACAAAGGAAGAAATGCCATGCAATGCTAAGTATTATCAGTAAAGAAAAGAATAATTAGCATACATGCTTTAGCATCAATATTTAATACATTTATATAATTATTAGCAGATATGTTTAACCTATTGTTTATTATTTTGATCTTGATTAAATTCAATATATTTACTTTATTATTAATTATTTTTCATCAATATTCATCAATAGAAAACAGTAGTTTCGTTCAATTAATATAAATTTTAAAAAATCACATTTATTAAATTCAATGTCAAATCATTACCACGTGTGTTGTTCGATACATTATAAGACAAAGAGTTAAATAAAATAATTAAATATGTTTCTTATGGTTATAAAAATAAAATAGTGTAATTATATTGACTTCTGGAACCTGAACTTTTTCAACAAAATTTTAAAGAACGTATCTAGCGTATTATATATACGTGGATTGCCCATAATAAAGTTTAAATGTCAAAATATATTAATTCCACAACTATACAAGAAATCGGTATACATATACACACAAAAAACAAAACATTTCTTCTTACAAACCGTTCTATTTTTTAATCATTAATTTAAAAAATAAGTAATTGACAAACAAACTTTCTTAACGTCAAAAACAAAGTACAAGTTTATAAAATAAAAAACTAACAAAACTGTATACTGTCAGAAATATAATAAATTCTTAGACGAAAAAACGTAGTGTATGGAAAATCTACCAGCACTTCGAAAAATTACTGAGACGCAAATTTGTATTTTCCTTCCAAACATTCCTTGGAAAACTATGAAAATGGCGAGTTCACAAAAAAAAAAACAAGTAGGAAGTTAGAACACTGTCTTCGGTTCGGAACACCTGCAGGCACGATGCACAAACTTCACATAATATGCTCCGTTAGAATAGTGAACGTGAATCCCTTGGTTCGAGAAAAACAAACTCATAAATCTTTCTCCGTACATTGCGTAAAGTCTCATGATACGTTAATGGCCGTTGAAAACGCAACACTGGTGAATGTCATGGTAAAATTCAGTGATCACCACGTCGTTCCTAAAGCTTACGAAAATATGATAACAGAATATCGCTAGATAAAATTCAAATAATTACAAATGAATATTTACTCACTTTTATTGTAATACATTATAGCTAAATATATTTAAAATTATCATACCGATCAAAAGTATGCAAATACTTTTACAGCACGTAATATTTGATATTTGCTACTTATTCTTTAAAGAGAAAATATTAACATTTCTAAATAAACAAATTGTTTTTGTGTGTAATCACATACTGAAAAATTTTAATTACAATTATATGGTACTTTTTAATATGAAATTATTACAGAGAAGCTGAGTGTAGGAGTATTTTTTTCTTGAGAAATGTGTTGGTATAAAGAATATTCCAAATAACAGATTTCATTAATAAAAATTTAATGAAGTCTAAAATAAGAAAATTAAAATAGAATCGAATTATTGATGTAGATAATAATTCAAATTTATACTTTGTTTAAGTACTTATGAGTCTTATATGTTCTCTTTTGTTTTCTATTAATTTTTTAATATAATTAATTGTAAAGTTTCACACTGAATCGGTTTAGTCGAAATTCACTTGATTTAACGTAGAAAGGTTTAAATTAAACTGTTCAAATAAACCGAAACTCAGTTTGAGTAACAGAACAGTCAGAGATTAACCCTTTTGAAGTTGGTTCCGTAGTATGTGTTCAATTTCCAAAACTGTGCAGCTGAATGCTGCAGAGTTTTGGTATTAAAATTCAATTGAAAATAAAAAATGTTACTTTATAATATTTTCCTTGCGTTGCATTTTTAAAATCAGAAAAGAATGTATATATGACGAATACAAATGAAAAAAATTATAAATACATAAATATGGAAATGTTAAAATCCCAAAAATTTGGAAAATTTATTAAATATATTGATATGCTTTAAAAAGCAATGAAATATTTTTGCATAAAAATAAAATTTAATAATCATTTCATATAATAATTTTAAATAATATATATTTAGGAATAAAATGTCGAATTAATAAAGTTTTACAATGATCTTAATTATAAAGTATCATACTTGTTAGTAGTGGTTTTTAGATGTGCAGGTTAAGTAATAGCAGTAATAATAAAGGATATACCTATCTATATAAACAATTTACCGCACTCATAGAATGACATAGAACGTCACCAGTTACCAATGTTATGTTAAATTATAAAAAATAAGGTATAGTTATACATAATGATAACAAAGTAGTAAGTAAGTACGAATGATGCATAATTATAATAAAATGGTAAAAATATTAATTTATAAAGTAGGTACTAGATACGGATTGAATAATATTGCTTAATCCTTACTTCTTACACAGTAAAATCCTTCTAATAAAAAATTAACTAATTTAAATAAAGAAAACTGCGGATACATAAATTTGCATGAACATTCACAGTCTGTTGACGACATGGTGTTTCACAGGTTGTTCAACACGAAACTTTGTCACAGGTAATAAGTTCTTAAAATTTATGCGAAATCTTGTTGCAATAATATACATAGCCGAACATTTACATACTTTGATGCATTATTAAACTAAAGCAGGGCACTTATTCGGTCGAGAGCTAATCAAATTCTGCAGGAGTAGTTGCCGAACACAATTTAAAGTTTAAATGTAAGTCGAGGACGTAAAAGTGCAAATGCATTGCCTACTGTCTCAAGTTCTTATAAAAGTTTCGCAGCCGTTTTATAAATTATGAGCCGAAGATATATCCCGTATACACTCGCGCATGCACGATACTAAATCATACGAGTTCGATATTACGCGCATTCGTTACGATCTTTAATCTACATGAAATTTCTGATTCTTGAATTGCTTACGGGGGATTATCACACGCATACCTATTCGATTCTGCATCCATTAATATAAAAACGTCGAGATTAAAAGAATATCCTGCAATGAATTGGATATGTCGAGTAAAATTATACGTTCTACTTTCATTCTTGTTTTATCCATTGAATTACTGTACTTACTTTAATTGATTTTCATATCATCAAATTAATTAATTAACTCTATGAATTAGATTATTATTACATATCGTGTATATTATACATGCAAAATATTTACCGTTTAAATATAAAATTCCCATCACTGTTAACATTTCATTATTATTTAATGAATCTTTATCATATCATCTATTGTATTCCGCAAAAATAATTTCCGCAAAATAGCAATTCCATCTAATACAACAATATAAATACATAATTATATAAATCGACCTTTACTACTATAAAATGTCTAAAACTAGAAGATAAATAATTGATTGTATTTTTAAATATAAAAGAATACATACAATGATAATCAAACTGTAATTAATATATTTTTATAATAAATTTGTATATAATACATAACAAATAAGTTAACATACTTTCACGTTAAAACAATGCTTTATTGTTCACTATCCAGCCATAAAAAGAAAATAGTAAATAAGATCCAAAAGTAAAATGGAACAAGTTAAAAACGCAACCTGTAAGAAATTCGAGTTCATGAGGTTTAGATGTAGAAGTTAATATTATTTGTGTATCAATTAGCGTACACTATCGATTACACAACCAAGCCGTTTAATTTAAACCCAGTTGTGGCCGCGACTTCTCATCGACTAAACAGTTTTGTCGAGTAGTAATCGAGCGCGCTGAGCATACCATCGAACAACGATGAACCAATAGCTTGTGCTTCAGCAAGATATTCGACACGGAGGTTCTCGTTTGCCTATTAATTCTCAGAGACAATGGAAACGAAGAAGAAAAAGGACAAGAAACAACAGAAAGGGATCTGATCAGTTCACAACCAGCTGAGTTCAATCGATACCATGGACCGGTCAGGAGTTAACCCATTGCCTTATAACAACGTGTTAGACTCACGGTGAAGATTTTCAACATGATTTAACAAACATCAATATTACTCGACTCGTTCGAATTCAAAGTAAATATTATAATTCTGTAATCAACTATTATACTTAAAAGCAAACATAAACATAGATAATGCCTAGAATTCGTCTCTTCTTCCAGTAAATTATTTGTTTCAATTATTTCGACGAAGTAATCGTACTGTTCAGAGTTGAGAAAGAAATTATAGGGCAAAGGGTTACCTCGATTTTCAACATATTTTCCTTCAATATTAATTTTCCATTGCGTTGTGTCAGCACTTTCTAACTTTAACAGTAAACGTATGTGTCATGGCTGGTCAAACGGCCGATACTTCCTAATTAAAATATGCAGCTATATTTTTCTGTTCTTATTAAAAGCAACTGAAAATATATAATCTTTTTCTTATTATTAAATCAACAGTCACCTATATTTTCTTTATAAAAATTTTATCGGTAGCTAAAGTGCTGGTATGTTCAGTGCTAAAAAATATGAAGTTTTATAAATATAACATAAACAACTAAATAGAAGCACTAGAAATGGGATATTTTTTAAACTTTTACAGCAGTCTACGTATTGATATTTTTGACAGAAAATCGCCAATTTACTTATTTATTTCATAGTAAATTATATCACAATGAAAGGTATGGGAATTATTACTACCAAAATCACTCTCATATGGCGGATTCAGTGACATTTTAATTATTAATATTTTGAAAATTATTGACCATTTATTCCCAATATAAAATACTGCAATGAACAACTCTGTAAAAAACCTACTAGAAAATCAATATAACAAAAATTGCGAAATTTCATTCGTTACGCCATTGTTTTAATAACTTATATATCAAAGTAAATAATATTAAATAATAATGTTAAAATAAATAATATATATTATTTTTATTATAATAATATTCTAAAAAAGAATAAAATAAAAATAATAGATATAGTATAGATTATTCATCGATTGCAAAGGGTTGTTCACTAGAAAATGCAAATATTTCATATAGAAATAACGGATTATTATATTGCTATGAATTTCAAACATTAAAATTATTTAATAAATTGCTAGATATAAACTTCGCTCAATAGTTCTTTCTAATCATACAAAATTTGTTAAAATAAACTATTCATTTTATAAAATAATTATTCATTTATCAGTCATAACTATTTCCTTCACCATTTTCTCATCGTGCAAGTACTTTTGTCCGTTACTGTATATTTATACGACCCTTATTCTTCCTTCAGATAAGGTGCTGTCACACTTGTTACACTTCGTGTATCTTTCCAGCGCCTACAAACTTTCCAACAAATGCGAAAAGCGTTTGTTTCACAAAATTTCATCGACCGTATGTACTTTACTCCTATATTCGCACACTGTGCGCTTACTTGCATAGACAATGAAGGACGAAAGTATTATAATTTCCGCGAATTTCCACTTCCGTCGACGATTTCACAAGGAGATAAAGAAACAATAATAACACTCTCCGGAGGACCTAATAAATATTTAATCTGAGCGACAGCCCTATTGTTCGTGCAGTCGACGCAACAGCAGTGCAGTAAGGTAATAAATGGGGTAGTAAGCGGGGCTATAAACGGAAGCAATCATTTGGCAACAGTATGGATGATTTTTGGCTTCCGTGTTGTGTCACGTGCCTTTCGAGTATCCAGACAAATTGCATTCGCGTGTTCCCTTTTTTACGAAAGCGTTATACACATACGTTGGATTTAGTGATCAGTAAAATAACCAAACTAAACAATATTGGTAAAATTCGCATTGAATTGAAGTTTTATTGGTTATGTCTTTCAGTAATTTAAATTAGAGTTTTGTTGATTATGTTTTTGTTATTTTTTGTATTGCATATTGCAGATATACCAGTGTTATAATCTTTTTATAGAAACACTGCTTTTTTTGATATTTTTCAATTTTAAAAAGAGAGGACCTCTGAAAAACCAGAATAGCCTAGACCTACAACTATTATTTCAAATAATAGCGATTTATAGTTATAGTTATAACAATAATTAAAGTAATTATAAATTAACCAATCAATATACAACACAAACTAATAGCAACTATATGTCAAATATCAAGAGGATATTTTTGAAGTTCGCTAGGAACTAGATTTTTGTATAGAGTTTGATTCTATACCTAATGCAAAACACAAAAATATAGGAGTTACATTGAAATTCTCACGACGTTTTACCCTAAATACTCCAAAACCTTTTATACAGATAATGACTTTCTATATAGCACCGTCTATTAAAGATTTATTCTTAAAAACTGGAAATCCATAATATGTTATAAAAATTTCTAGAATATCCGTCTGGACAATAACACGAACACCTTTTTGCTTACCCTATTGCTTCAAATTCCATTAAATCTTTAATCGTTTAGATCAGCGATTTCCAAACTAAAAAACGCGAACTAATACAAAAGCAGGCACGAAAAGATTAACGAAAATGTACCTTACGTTTTTTCAGTTTTTGTATTAATACATATTTTACCATTTAAAAATGCGTCTACATTATTTTATACAATAAAGAGGGAGATGCCAGGATTAGATTTTTTTTAAAGAAGAGCGTAGTAACAAAATTTGGAAACCACTGGTTTGGAGTAACAATTTAGAGATATCACACGTTTCTAACAGTTCAGAGAAATGATCGACTAATTATAGGATTAGAGCTTGATGCTTTGTAACAAGGGTCCTATGTTTCTTGGTTGCACGCATAGAATTTGTTTGGTTCTACAGAAATGATACTACTTCAAGATCTTTGTTCAATATTGGTTCGTCGAAGGGCACCTTTACTCAGTAGTCTCGCCTATTTGATGTTCTTTAGCTGGTAACAGTAATTAGGTTGCGTGTACGTGTATACGTGCCCGCCAGCGCCAGAAGAGCCACCAGTACCAATACCACTACTACTTCCACTACAATTACCACTACTGTTACTGCCGTTGCACGCGTAGATGTTATTTTAGGCAGTCCGCACAGGCTCTCATTATGCACATCTTAACACTTTGACGGCTGATCTCACGTACGCATAACTTCTTTTAACCCGTTAATCCCTTGTGCCAACGATTCTTAACACATTGTTGACCAACAATATAAATATGAAAGTGAAAAAATCTAAATAAACTTCAATAAACTTTATTTATACATAATGAATTGAAATGAATCTTTGGACATATATTTTATACAACTTTGTATATTTTGCCTTTGGAATATTCTATATTACCCTACGTTTCAAAAATTGAAATGGCTAATTCAAGTGCAAACACGAGTTAACTCGTGACCGGTCAACAATGTATTAACACTCGAACTACCAGACAGGTAAAAATGACCTATTCTTGATTTCTTTTTTTACAATTATTGAGAAGATAAAAGAGTTTCTCAGATTTATGAATTAGTTAATATAGACTGAATGAAGATTTAATAAAACTTTGTATATTGAATTGTAAATACATACGCTGCATAATAACTAAACAAAAATAAAATGTCTATCCTCGATAACTGTTAAGAAGAACCACTACGCATTTTTTTTACCAATAATAGTTGTTAACACTGAAACAAATTTTTTGTCACTCGTAATTATTATCTATAATCAAAAACTATTTAGTTGGACAAATAATTACGACGCTATTACTACTTTTTTATTTTGATTGTAAAGATTATGACCCCTGTCATCTTGAGACCAATAGCATCTAATTAGCAATAATTAGAATACATGTTTCTACTATAGCATGTCTCACAAAAAATAATTACTATTTCAAATTATCTCTAAACGGTTCATTCATTAACGCTATCATCGCCAAACGTAGTGTTGATATTGCGAGTGGTATGAGCCACGTTATTACCCAATTTGAACAAATATAAAAAAACACCCTTAATTCCTTGGTCGACGTACAAGATTTCTGCAAAAATTGCACTTATTTGAAACCTTAAAGAAAGGTAATTTAAATGGTAACTAATCACTTGAACAATCAACTTGTGGCTGGTAACAAAATTAACATTTTATGTTACACGACGTAATATTATATTTACAAAAATAATTCAGCATAGTTACATATTACTGTATTTCAAAGTTGAAATAATGATAGATTCATTTTGCAATAAATAGTACCGTTATTAACACGCTGATTGCCAAATAAACACTCATCAAAACTTCCACGCAGTCAAAACTATTTTGTTAATAAAACAGAAACAAAAACGTCAAGATTCTTTATAATAATTGCTCTACTGTCTCTGCTGTATCTAATACATTCAAAAAAATTCAATTCATTCGATACGTCACCAAATAAGACTAATATTACCCGAATCCGACTGACATGGCTAATAGCATTTACTTTTTGTGCTCGAAGGTTTTTCTCACTGACATTACCAACAACTTCCAGTAATTTTAATAGAAAAAGCATATTGATACATAAAGAAATGATATACGCATAAAAATAAAGGCCACAGATGTATTCTACTGCTTTTTATTGATTACAGATATAAATGTTATAATATACTTAATGATAAAATTTTACAGTTCATAATAACAAATATTAAATGCCTCTGCTTCCAAGCATTCGAGTGTAAGGGGTTAAAGTATTAAAGTATTAAAATATTAAAGTATTAAAGTATCAAACTATTAAAGTATCAAAGTATCAAAGTATCAAAGTATCAAAGTATTAAAGTACTAAAGTATTAATACATTAGTCATTGTAAAATCGTAATTAACCAACCACATCACAAAACGCAGTACAACACATCATTACGATCTAATATTAACGCACTAACGAATCAATCTAATTAATCAAATGCATAAGTTCAAAATAATCTCACCTGCCAATCTTTGCAAATCGGTTTTCACAAAATTACATTAAAACTTTTTATTGTAAACGGAAGATGCATACGTATGGTATACTTACTCGATATTCCCAAACTCCTGTTTTCAAATTTACACGACACATTCTCGGCCCGGTAAAATATGAAAATATTACAAATCAAAGCATAACTTTTCCGATACATTATACTGGATATCCTCCTCTATGAACCGATCAGCATAATGCGCTGAAAACACGAACGAAGTTTGTGCAACGCACGCTTGTTTGGCGGAAAACATCCGACAAACATTCTGGAACTGCCGCAACGAAGTGACTTGACCTGCGTAAACAAGACCATTTGACATTTGCCGTAAGTTAGGGCGGAGTCAAAGTAAGAAACCACTGGCATCACAGTTTGTCAAATAAAAGAGCAACCGTAGTAAGACTGGGGGCGCAATATTTCAAAGACTCGGCTGAAGTTTCGGCGATGCTCCACCAATTTAATTATTTCTTACAAGCGCATTGTGCCAGACGGTCCACGCGACACTGACCTGGTACGCTATTGCACTTCAGATTTCAAGACAAAGCTGAACCACCGCTGCGGTAAGCGACGTGGAATTTGAGGCGATTGTTCAACGATCGACGATTGAAGTCAGTGGAACTCTATTTAACCAGTTAGTTGTGACGATCTCTATGAAAAGTGTGCGTCTAAATTGTGTAACTAAATTCGTACTTCATATTTTTTTTCTATAATGTACTTCTTTAGTTGCTGAGATTTTCTCTCAATATTGTAACACTAGAACTGCGTATCAGTCAAAATGACTGACTTCGTTTTTTTTCTTTAGCAGTTATTGATATCTTAAAAGCATTAAATATTCGAAAATTGATCTTGAAAATAAATAGTTTCACTTGAACACTACAATGAATGTCTGAAGAAACAAAATAATCTATTGCTACAATTTTTATAGGGATTACAGGACAATCTTATTAAATGCTCGATAGTTCTAGTATTAAACATCTTGAAACTTGTGAATGTATTTTGACATTCACTAAAATTGTGATTTAAGTGGCAACTACTTAATGTGTAAGTACTTCCTTGTGCGTGACGAGTAGTAACACAAAATGTTGTTATTTGTTTATGACGAATATATTTGTCGATCGTGGCTAACTGATTAACATGAACTCGTTAAAAATTCGGCCCAACGAAAAATCATAAGCTTACAAAGTTTGAGATGTTATGACATAAAAGGTCCATTAACAATATTACAAATACAAATTAAACGTTAACCGCATATATGTGAAGTTTTATGAGTTTGGAAATGACTTGTGAGAACTGTAGTTTAGTAAAGTTTGTTGCACTTAGTTTTCAGTTTAATAAGAAATCTAACAAAGTTAAGTACTCCTTAATATTGATAGCATAATATTAAACTGACCCATAAGTTTAGACTGGTAGAAGATTAGGAAAGTTTGCATTATTATATTTGCAGTGAGATGGGGGAAACGATACATTAAAATGAATCGTAAATACTTCAATAACACATCATAAAGCTTAAAACACGATGCTTTCATTATGTACTAATAAAACAAAAAAATTTTTGGAACAACGTAATAGGTAAAGTGTTTATACAATTGGAATGACACTTAACACTACATAATGTAGGCAACAGGAGCTTAGTTGCATTTCATTTAATCACGTACTTAGGAAAATTTTGTTAAGATAAATGAAACTGTTTAATCGAATTTTGAAACTGTATAATCGTATAAATGATACTATGTAACCGAATGAACAAATGCACTGCTTCCCGAAATAATGTTCGTATAATAAAACTGTAGAAAATGATGATCGTTGCTAACAAGCAAACCTTTTTAACCATCACACACCGATTTGGATGAAACTTAAGCAAGATATTTTCTGATCGGCCAACAACCACTTTGAAAGGCTCAAAACACCTCTCAATGTTGAGAGTTGAAAGTATATTTTTTACAATATCTCTAAAACTAAGGGATGTAAAAAAGAAATTTTCTTTTTAAATTGTTCGCCTCGAAGTGGACAATTTAGGCTTCTTTTCTGCAGTCCCTAGTTTCAGAAATATTATAAAAAATCTATTTTCAACCTTCAACTTTTCACCCGTTTAAAGTAGTGTCGGTCGATAAGAAAAAGTCCGTGTGAAATATTTTCTCGAGGATTATATCTCGCACGAGTTTCATCAAAATCGGCATGTGTTGGTTAGGAAGGTTCCCTTATAAGGTTATCTTGCGTGTAAAGATATAAGTTTAGAAAGTAGCGTGAACTATGCACTTAATTGTACAGTAAATTTCGTGTCCCTTTGGTGAAGATTTCTTGCTTAAAATTCCTGCGTAGTTCGAGAACTTCACTTTTATCAAGTGGTTGACAACCCCCCGGCACACTTCCCATTAAAATAAAATAGAACTTACAGAAATTCCTTAACTACTAACTAGGTTCACTGTAATTGCTGTCTAACTTAAAATGCTGGTTATTGCGGTTATGCTGGGAACTTGTTAGAGAAGTGGAAAATATTTGCTATTTACTGTGTGTTGCTATGTTTTCGATATTCTCGAAAGAATCGTTGGAGCCATTACAAATTTAAATTATGTATCTTGGATCTATATACTCCAATTATTCAACATTTAACCCTTTACACTTAACAATACATTTCATTATAAATATTCATTACTTTCTGATGAAACGATAATAGTATTAGGAATTTATACAAAGGAAAATCTTGCATCTATTAGGGAGTTGAATTATTTTATTCCTATACTTCATATGTTGATAACTTATTCAAAATTTAATATTGAATTTTTAATTTTATAATTTTGGTACATACGTTGAATCAAATGACGACTGAGAGTCGTCTCTCGAGTGGGTTAAACTCTTCAATAAGAAAATAGATATACTTAGATGTTTAACTAAACATCCTATAAATTGACTGCAGATATGAAAATAAAATAAAAATCAATAGCGAAAACATTTTAGCAAAATCTTTGATTTCAAGATATTAATAATTAGAAGTATCCTTAGACTATAGAACGAAAGACAGCATTCTTAGAAATTGTAATCTGAAGCTTTACATAGTAATTTTTTAAAAATTGACATTTAAATTATTGGTCGATATTAAATCTATTAAAATTTGACCTAAAACTCTGGTGGCTTTTCAAATAAAAACAGAGAGTTCATTTATAAATGTACAAATTGGACCTCAAGCATCGTTCAATCACATACAGACATAAACACTGCGATTATCCAGTTACCAATGTCAATGTTTATTAAGCACTACGATCGTCTCGGGAGTAAGTGTTAATAATCGATTATTTCGTGTCCACCGATTCTGTTTACAAAACACTTCACAAATCACGCGTACTAAGATTAAACTAACAGTAAGTCGAAACTGATTAAAATTTTAATTAAAACTGGAATTACTAGTGTAACTATAATAATATTATAATTATGTACAATAATAATATTAATAGAAAACAAGCATGAAAGTAGTAAAATCAAATACGCGAAACAATTGCTAGAGGACATTTAGGTGGACTAACAATCCTTTTTTAAATTAAATTTTACATACAACTGTGTATATATATCATTAACAATTTTTCTTTCTTTCATCAGTTATTAACTAATCGATTTTATCGTAGAATTGCAAACATGCAAACAGAAAAATTAAATGAACATATACTATCTTTTAACCAGTTAGCTGTGGTGACCTCTGTCAACCTCAATTCACATTGTATATTGCTTTTCTTTAATATTTGTATTATTTGCTTATTTTATTTCCTCTCCTTTTTCGAATATTTTAACACTGAACCTCCCAAACAGGTCAAATTGACCAACTTCAGAATTTTTATTTTACAAGTATTCAAATTATGAAGGTGCGTTTGTGAAAGATTTTTAATTAAATTTACGTATTTGCACAGATACAAGACTAGGAGACCTTTCGGATCTCAAGAAACGTATTGTTCTAATTTTTATAAAAAATTGGAAATTAGTCACTCTAATTGCTCGGTAGTTTTAGTATTGAACATCTTGAAATTTACGAATGTATTTTGGTATTCACTAAAGTTGCGATTTAAATAGCAACTACTTTTAAGTAGCTACTTTTTCCGCGTGACAAGTATACTCGTCGACCACAGCTAACTGTTTAAAGACTATTGCATTGCGGATACAGTGAAAATTCTATTAAATTAATTAATTAGAATATTTCAAAGCTCTTTTCAATTAGTATCAATACGTTGTTGGTTAATTGTATGCCAGACAATACTTTCTCAGTGATCTCTCAGCGACAAAAACAGAGCAACAGCAACGAGGTTTCACGCCTGATTAAAGTAAAGACAAATTCAAAGAATGAAACCGCAAGGCACTGGCACAGATTCGCTGCACGTTGTCAAGTGAAAGGAGTCTTACTTCTTCCATTCGTTGACGCGCGCGAAAATGATGAGTTACCTCGGAGAATCTAAAGCAGCGCTGTCCAAACGGAGGCTCGCGGACCCTTTGGGAATCTCCTACGCCCACCCACGTCGTCGTGAAAACCACACGACGCTCAAGGGGTAGCCATGACAGCGTCACGCGTATTGTTAATTCTACGAGCTAAGTTAACCCCTTCAGCCCTGATTCTCGTATGAAATTACGGTCATTTCTCTAGCAACAAAGGATTGTCAATTGATGCATTACCAGTAATGACATGTATTTCAAATGTGGTAGCATAGAAGGACTTTATTTTCAAAAGAATAAAAATGAATATAATAAATAGATAAGGCAATATAATAATAGATAAAGAATAGAATAAATGTAAAGAATGAATGTATATAAACTTAAATAAAGTCAACTACAGATAAATAAATATTAATATGGGTATGTGCATGCAAATAATATGAAAAACCAGACGGGCAAGTGTCTATAAGATAGAATAAAAGATTGAGAAAATAAAAATAAGTAACAGAACGTAGCATAGAATAGTAAAGTATACTATATAGTGAAATGCAATAGGAAAACAGTAAAATGACAGTTATTTTCTAGTTATTTATATTCTAGTTTTACTTTCTTACTTTTACAGTTTTAATTGGTTATGTGTAATCATATCGACGAATAGTAAATTAGTAATAAAAAATATCAGGAGATAAGAAATGAAACCAACAGAAAATTGGAGAAAAAATGAAAATTGATCAATCAGTGGTAAATATAATAAATGTATACATAGGCAATTAAACTAAAACACAAAACCTTTCTATTGGTAAAAGAATTTCCACGAATTTCCATTCTTTAAAAGGGCTTAATTTAAATTTTTGTGCAAAATTAAAAATCTGATAACACTATCTTGCAGAACTATGATACATAATATTTAAACCTGAACATCATAAACAAATATTTCGAAAAAGGAATTCTACGGTCCTACGCACTGCAATAATTACAATAAGATAATATTATAAATAATACTGCAATAAAATAATTACAAAAAACACGTTCATCAATATCTAAATATTTATAAACTTCTATATTTCGTTTCAACCCTGCATTTTCGTTCTTAATGTTATTTCTGTAAAAAATTATGGTTCATTAAATTATTCATATGTATTTTCGCTTCGTGACCATTGTCACAGGTCTGATACGCTTTTACGAAAGTTGCACCTACACTAAAATTCGTGCTCCTTCTACCTACATTGCTTTTCATTCCGATTATTTACAACTAAACGACCATCCTTGCCATGTGTTAACGTAATACATCAAATGAAGTTCACTTGCAAGATATAGGAACAACCATGGAAGATTTACTGTTGCGCGTACGAGCAGTCACAAGCCACGTTCTTCAATTTTGAAATTCGTGCAATGGCGACAATGAATAACAACAGCTACAACGCCCATAAATCCATCTGCACGGACATTTTTTTTACTCGTATGGATCTAACAGCGTGAAAGCCAAATCGACGTTCAGATAATGTATAAAATTTGATACTTTAATTTGTTTCGAAGTTCAAGATGTCAGTAAAAGACAAGTTTCAAACACGAATTCAGTGAACGAAAATTTATAAGAACCATTTTATAAGAATTATGTCAGTTTATAACAATTTATGAGAATTATATTCGAAATATACAATTGGATTGTATGATTTGTCAAATGACACATAATCTAGTTGGGAAAAGATTAGTTAAAGCCTTTTAAATTTGTTGTAAAATTAGTTAGAAAAAATGTTTTATCAAGATTATAATTACTTGTTTAAGTAGAAATTGTTTTACCTATTTGATCGAAGCATTTATTTTTATTTATTGGAATAATTTACTTTAATAATAATAGAAATAATTTTGATGGTGCTTCTCGAATGAATATTTGGAAAAATTAATCGTTAAATCAAAATGAAAGAAATTATGCCTATAATAACGTATAAAAAGATAATAATATTAATATGAACCCTGAATAATGAATAAGTAATACCTATAATCAAAAAACACCAAAAGCAGTATTGCATATCTTATATTTCTGCTGCCGTTATTCATCTAATTTTATTAAATAATTCATAAAAAAATAAGGGAGCATACAAAAAATAATTAAAGAAGTTCACTCTTTAGTCCAAAGTGTTTCAATATAAGCAAATGGCGAAATTTGACACATTCTTTGTAGATTATAATTCCTTTCCACGTCATATTCAACCTTTCAAAACTATTCATACCAAAAAAGTAAAGTTAAACTTCATCGCAGTTTGGCGATTTTTTTACTACAAGGCTGTAAAATGTTATAAAAACCTGTCGTCCAGTTATAACTTTCATAAAGTGTTCCCTGAACAATATACAAAGGTGACAAAGCTGCAGAAAATTATTTTCAATTAACAATTTTAAAGCCTCAAAGAACTGGAAGTGTTCGCGTTTAAAACGGGATTAATATGGTAAAAACGACTTACAATCATGAAATTTTAAAAAACATAAAAAGGTATAAATGTTTTAATAAAGAGAAAAGGTTAATGCTTACAATAATGTAATCCTGCCAAAGTGAACAATAAATCTGTATTAAGCAAATAATTAATAAAATAACAGTGGAATATTCACAATATTAACAATAGTATTTTGTTAAGGATAGCATAGTAATACTTAATGAATATTACTTTAAAAACAAAGTTTGTTTATTTCAATCATGTTTGCAGTTTTTTGTTACTCAGTTACTGTCCAAACATATCATAAATATTACGTATATTGATTAAACGTATTTAAATTTATACTATAAAATATATTTTTACATTATCTTCTTACCCAAAATACTCCAAATTACAAATAACCACAATACATTTCCAAAAGAAAGTTTTCATAATCTTCATCCTACTTACTAATATTAATCAAAAATTCGCAAACAGAAAGAAAACTGTCGGTTCATTAAAGTTTACACTACATTAATTTAAATAACTTATTAAATGTTAATTGCTTACAATTTTTATATTTTTTATGTCTAATGTCTCATTAGAAAATCATGAATATATATATAGTAAAGAATTTTTCAAGGGGTTAAATTTTAAAACTGGTCATCCGACAGGTACGATTAGCATTAAAATCTTTAGTGTTCCAGTGAACACTTTAGCGTCAGTTGCCAGTTTACGACACAAGACGGACTTTCCATTCAGACGTGACAGCGTTCATATTTTTAGAGCTTTAAAGTTTCCAAATCTCCGCATTGAATGTTTTCAATTGGGTGACTCGGAAACCACAAAAAATGTCAAGATCCCGATTCCGAATCGGAAAGTTCCGAGCTTTTTTCCCCGATTCCCTTGACAGGAACCGTAGGATTGCTGGCTGGCTGCCCGAATTAAGAACGCTTGTAACGGTCCGGCATTATGTATATACCTGCCTACTTTATGCGTCAAAACCACCAGTGTTCTCGGGTTCCCCGCTTTCATTCACAACGGCACGGAAAAGCTCCGATAAAAAAAACAAGAACTCAAGATAGCGCGCCTTCGGTTGCGCGTTGTAGGCGAATTCTGTGTCGCCATTACCTGAACTCCGCCGCGCACTACGCGCGTTTACAGAAACTGATAGGCTCAACAAATTTCATTCTTGCTCCGACGGAATTGTCCGCGTCGGCAAAATCGATCGTAAAAATTTTGTACATGTGAAACTCGGAACAGTTTCGATTGGACTACGTTACAAATTTGCAACTGTGAAGGCTGTTGCTGAAACAGACGCTGAACCTGTTACAGCGCAGATAAATACACTAGCAAGTAGTTTGTGATGTTTACTTCTGATAGGAACTTACAAGATATTGTATAAAATTCTATTTTGTAGAAGGTTAACTCAGGCGTTCAAAAATGTTGTCAAGAATAATGAATAAAATTTATTTGTATTTAATAAAATTGGAATACCATATGTATAGTCTGATACAGAGGAGCCTTACAGGTATTTTTACGGACGTGTTAAAATCTCAACCGCTCTTACCTGCCGGTGGCTAAGCTTAAATTAAACTTTCTTAAACTAAACTCTAAACGATACCTGTACAGCATTTCGGCGGCGTCGATGAATGAAAGAAAAACGGTTATTTGTTTATAGTACTACCTAGTACCGTTACTCATCACTGTCGCTATATTCCTGATCTGTGATGCCACAACCGAAGTACTAGCAGACCAATTGTCTTGACTAATTAATGCCTAATTGCCGCTATAATGCATCAATATGCGAAAATCGTCTGCGCAGATGTACGGTTGGATTTTGCCTTGGTCGTACATAAATAACAACTACTAAAAAGAAAAGATACTGTATTTGTTGCATTATACTAAACGTATCGTGATCAGTTAAACAGTTTTTCAATTTTTATGTTTTCTTTCGTTTTCGTTTCCACTAAGAAACATTCATCGTCTAATTCGTTTACCTTTATTTTGTAACCAGTTATTTGATTGGTTACGGTAGAAATAGGTATATGCAAAGTGCCAATACGTTTAGTGTTCAGGTGCAGATACACTAGCAAGAAAATTGCGACATTTTCTTCTGGTGGCACCTCGTACAAATGTTGGTGTCCGGAGCTTCCGAATTATTTGAGAACAATTACATTTGTCAGATAACTGATGTCGAACTAAAATGTTCAGTAGCATAAATAACTAGAGAACAAGGATTGGGATACTAAATAATAATTAACTATTCCTTTTTATCATTGCTACAAGAGAATAAGAAGCAATAGAGAAAACTCTGAAGTTTTTCGTGGCAGTCAACGTGCTAACTGAAGGCCACACTAGTCAATAATTTGGATTAAATTATTAATACTTTATTTTTTCAAATAACGGTAGTTCGCATAATAAGTAAATATCAAAATTTGTTTTTTCTTTGGGCTCGTAAGTAAATGCTTTCAAATATTTTAATTCTATCGGCACATAGCTTACGATTATAAATCGACTTTGAAATGATTTGCAATTGAAATTTCCTCAGTTGTTACAGTGTAATTAATTCGTTTGATTTATATCAATTTCGCAGGGATGTATGTAAGAGGTTCGGAGATTTATTAAATTGAGGTTATGCGGCGCATTTTAATGGGGAGAATCATTATAACGCCATTATATTACCGTTTGAAAATCGTGTGAATATCCAATGAGTGGAATATGTATTCAAATTTAAATAGATAAAAGATAATACGTAAATGTTGATAAATAAATAATACTCCAAAGATGCAAAACTTTATGTTAGAAATATTCAAAACGCGCGGCAAAGTTCAAAGCATTTATTCTTTGTTTATATCGTCTTGTTTCAATCTCTTTGAACTTGTTAAAAATAAAATCTATTTCACTTCAAATATTTCTTTCTTTTCACATAACTTATTCAATCAATACCAGCCAATTACAGGAATGTGTTATTTAAATAAAGTTTATTTAAAGCATACTTCGTTTTATCACATTACTTAAATAATTGACAGCGTATATAAATGAAATAGTGGTACTTTATAAATGAAGAACTTAACTTTAATTGTTATAGTATGGTATTTAAACTAATGCTCAACCAAAAAATATGTATATGTAACAGTAATTATAATGTATTTCCTCTAAAAGTTTTAACTCTATGTATGAAGATTTTGTTAATAATTATCTTTTGTAATATTGCGTTAAAAGATACATAATAATCATAATAATAAGTGTTTACATAACTTAATTCGGAAAATTTTTGTCATAGAAATTCATAGCGAGAAAATCATTGTTAGAATCGTTATCTATATTATCACTTAAGATATAATATTATAATTATAAATAATGAAAACTATATAGGCTTCTACTGACCTAAATGCTTATCGATGAGCACTGTCAGAAAATGAGAGGCAATGCAGTTGGGCACAACGTGCAACGACGAATGCAAACAAAAAAGCGAGAAATAATTTTTAAAAATAACAATGGAGAAGGATTTAACAAAAAATGAAGTGACTCATATTCTATGGAAAATCTGTTTTCATAGAACTCTTTTCCAATAATACGATTTACTGTTTTGTTTAATTAGTGAGAAACTAGTGGAGAAAACAAAGTGAAAACAAATAATTTTCTTAAAGCAAATGAACAAATAAGTCTATTCAAAAATAAGGGAATGTGTAAATATTGTTCAAAATTTTATTTTCAAGAATTGATGACATCTAAATAATTTCGAAATTAATTTGTGGCTTAACCCTTTGCAATCGACAACAATTTCTACATTTACTTTACAGCAGCTCCATTTGTATAGATATATTTTGTTAAATTAAGTTTAAGATTGTTTATTATGCCAAGGAAACATTAGACTTCACCTCTTTAAATGAAGTTTAGAAAATACTTCATAATTTAATTTAATTAATTTTATAAATAATGTTTTGATGTGATATCTCTAGAAACAATTACCCAAAATGCAGCATATCAGCAACTAGCTTTTCGAGTACAAAGGATTAATCCAATTCACTACATAATTATGGAATGACATAATATCACACTCCATAATTAGAATTCAACAAATAATAACCGTAATGTTTTCTCATTACAACAAATTATTGAATAATACAATCATTACATTATTATAGAATAAAAATGGTATAATACAACAAATTTGATAGAAAAAATTAGAAAATAGTAGAGTTTTATTTATTTCTCGTTTGTTCATAAAAGTAGAAAGCTTAAACATTTCTACATAAAATTTCTCTTCTACAAACGAAATATTGTATATACAGTACGTAAGAATAGAACATAAGTCTCTTATTTAAATAAGAAAACAACTTTCTCCACTGTTCATTAATTTTCAGGTTGGTTTCCTTTTGCCCATAGACAGCGTCTTATGTAATTAAAAAGTTTATTACTTCAAGGTACAATGGTCGCAAAGACGGAGAACAAACAAAAGGAGATAAATCGATTCACGCCTCAATTCTACGTAGATGAAGCAACGTTACAGTTTCCGTTGTATATGGAAACTTAAAACAACTACTAATAACAGTTAATATCGGAATAACTTATTTAGTTACCTAACGCAACTGACAATGGGTTCCAAGACCCCTTTACAAACCAGTATGGTCGACGTTTCAAGACGCTCGCATTAATCGTATTACTTCGAATTTGTGAAGTTTCAATTAGTCCCTTGCCTTATGATGCGTGTCGGTATCAACAAGTATTTCTTTGTTGATACTTCGTAGTAATAAAAAGAATCGCAGCAATAAAATCTTATTTCTTCATAACTTCAGCACGATTTTGAATTTCTATATCTGCCGGCGGAGGCAATACTAAATACTACGAATATTATACATTATATAGGAAACGCAGAATAAAATGTAATATTATATTATTTCATTTCCTTTGAAATATTATAACAGCGTTCATTTCCAATAAAACTATATCCATATAAACATCCTCTATCTAATCGTGTTATTTGACTAAACCGAACTATCTTTGAAACATAAAATTAGAACAACTACGAAGCAAAAAACCATACAAACACAACAGTTCTATTCTTCACATAAATGTCTGAAAACATCTGACTAAATTTTTACCGAGTCTTACCAGTCATAAACTAGAAACGAGACTCGATTTCTTAATCGTTCCCGTAATGAGCACTCCAGTCGGTGAAGAAAGAGTTTTCGCCATGAAAACAGAGGCAGCACTGCTGAAAATAATGACAGGTTGAAGCGAAAAACGACGATGGAATTAAATTGCAAGGAAACAAAACAGAACGGAGAATATAATGAAGCCGCAGATGAGTCGTTGGTGAATTCACAAGTTTTTGAATATGTGGCGGTTCAGCTTTCCTGTTAGTTTAATAATATTTAATTTCGTGATTAATAATTCTCATTACTCATTGTTCAAAAATAGAAAGTATACAAATCAAGTTGTCGAAACTGATATTTCACTAAAATTGGGCAAAATTTAATCGATACTGTCAAATCAAATTGTTCCAGTATATTTGCACAGGCCAAAAAATATTAATAATAAAGTTCCCATATGGCAAAACTGATACGTGAGTATATCTTATCACATTTATATTACCAATATGCGGATTAGCAACATTACGAGTTACATCTGTTTTATAATTTATGAGTCTGATACAGTATCTTATAGCAAGGCGTTAACCAGTTATCTGTCACGACATCTTCGAAAAGTGTATACCTAAAACGTGTTACAAAAAATAAGCTATGACGAGTATACTCGTCAAACATGTATGTGTGGCTGTTATAATATAAAATTAAGTTGCAATGAAATAACTGTTTTATTTTTGAATTTCATTACTAATATTTATTTAGTTACTTAGCTTAAATATATATGGTTTGTATATGAAAGAAAAAAATTCATAAAAAATCAGTTACTTAGAAAAATGATTAGTTAGTTTAATTTGCTGTTGTGAAATGATATTGAGTAATATCATGCAATATCATTAATATATGATGCACTGACAAAGAAAAGAACAACTATTGTACTTTATTCACACTATATACAGTTTTCTCACAATAATTATTTATATTTTTTTATTTGTTCGTTTTATTTCGCCTCGGCCTCTAAATATTCGAAAAACCTTGACATTTACGAATGTATTTTAGTTTTCACCAAAATTGCAATTTAAACAGCAAATCTTCAGTACTTTTTATACAAGGCGAGTATATTCGTCGTAACACAAAATCTTGTCATTTGTTCCTAACGAGTATACTCGTCGTAACACAAAATCTTGCCATTTTTTCATGACGAGTGTACTTTCCACGAAAACAGCTAACTGGTTAACACGTTGAATACCATGGAGGTCACCGATGACCTTCAACCAAATCGAATATCTGTAATTCACTCAATTAAACGATGATTATTTGAAAACATTCCTGCATTATAAAGAATGCTACCTAATTGCGGTGACATTCAGCTAGATGAATGTGCAATCATAATCCAATCCAATCAAATGATTTAATATTATATTTTTTTCCATTTTGTGTATTTTATTCTGTGAAATGGTGCGGCATTCAATATGTTAAAGGACGTTCCACCTTTTATAATTTGCGGAATACAATTTCAAGCATATAATCATCTTTACTCGTCTACAATGTAAAAATTTTACGTGTCACAGAGTCCAAGAACGAGGAAGGGACGAGATAATGTCTATGGTTCTCGGATCCTTACAAATCTCTTCCGTAGTCTTTAATAATAAGTATTCATAGAGAGTTTAACGGTACAATATAAATTGCCGTCTCGTGGCACAGCGCCAGTGGCACTCAGTGAAATTGCGCTGATAAAAGAAATCTCAGTATTATCAAGATGTACTAATATCATTGAACAGGAGGCACTTTCCCCCCGGAATCGTGTACGACGCGCAAGGATTGTGCCGGCATTATTATCTTCGCCCGAATCTCGGCACGACAGCAGATTTTTGGAAAAGGGAGACCACCGCCATCGTTATCGTTACTAAAGAATAAGTGGTAACGGCTGATTTTCCACAGCACCGCAGTTTTTTTCACATTGGACACTATCAACCGGCGAACCACTATCTGCGAATCAACGACTTCCAATGGTTGCTACTGAATTCCGGTTAATTCTCCTTATCTTTCTATTTGCTGACAATAAACATTATAAAAAAAGACTGAATCGAAAATTGAACCTTGTAGGGAATGACGACTGGAAAAAGTGTCTTTACAATTTGTGTAAATTTGTTTTTACCGATGTCACATGAAAGATTCGTATTTTTAGTCAGACTAATATTGGTGAATTATAAATATTACTTAGTTTGTTGATGGATGAATTTGTTTTATTATGAATTGCAAATAATAATTGCAATACATTCGTATTCCTTTTTTGCTATGAAAATAAAAAGGTTGGAGAAACATAAGAATAATATTTCTTTCATCTGAATATGATATACTAGTACGAGAAAGCTTATGGAACATTTTATTGTCGAATTTATTTTATGAAAACTAAAATTAGAGGAACACTGATTTAGTGTATAAATGAATTTATTCACAGAAGAATGTTTTCAACCATTTTTACCTTATTATAGTACTATTTCATAATGCTCAATCCTCAAAATGTACTTTAACGTTAGAACTACCGCACCCAGCAAAATGACAGGATTCGAAGTTATTATTTCGCAATTATTTATATCTTAAAAGTGTTAAATATTCGAAATGAAATTTAAAAATAAACAGTTTCACTTCAATACTACAATGAATATATGAAGAAATTGAAAAAAGGCTATTGCCACAATTTTTATAAGGATTATATATTAATCCTAATTAAACATTTGATAATGCTAGTGTTAAATGTTACTGGCATCAGTGTATACAAATAAAATAAAATGAAAAAAATATCTTTTCATAAGATATGAAAAAGCGGACATTAGTCAAATAAATGGAACAGAAACTACAACAGCTGTTAGCGTTTATTATAAGTATATATAAAACAAATGACAACTGTACAAATCAGAGAGTCGTGCGACTTCATCTGTAAAATCGTGATGCACCCTTTCGACTATAAAACGTCACAAGAGCGTTCACACATTTAGGTAAACGAATCTGAATTCCTTTCTGCAACCGAAATCAATTTCTATCCTTTTTAATTTCGCAAATGCTCCGAATTCTTCTCCCACGTAATGAAAAGATCTACTAATTTAAGTAGAAAACGATTCTTCTCCTTTCTGAAATAAATCGAACGTAATCCTTATAGTTAATGTTAATTTTAACAAATGAATTATTATCTACGGTTACTTTTGTGATTAATATTTTGAATATTCGTCTTTATATATACATTCCATCTTTAAATCATTTTTATATTCTTTTTTAAATAAATTATTAAGTTCTTATGTGAATTCTTTGAAGACCTTCGAAGACCTTCAAAGACATCTATATTTTTAATGTCAGTGAGATTTATTTTGGAATCATCAAGTTTAAGCACAAACTCTATGGCTATCATTAACCCCTTATCCTATAATATCGTATTATATTCGTGATGAGAATTTAAAATTGAATTCAACAAATTTAAAGGTAAATAACATTTAGATTTGTCGAATTCAGTTTAAGTTTTTTATCAAAAGAAGTAAAGAACAATTTTTTAATATAAATTAAATGCACACGTAGACATAAAATAAGTGTCAAATTCTTCTCTTTGTCTAACAAATTATTAGTGGTAAAGTAGTTTTACCAAGTACAGTTACAAAAGGAATCATAGGACAAGAAGTTAAAAGTATAGTGTTACGTTCAAATCTGAATAATGATATTCATATTTGTAAATAATTCTAAAAAAAATATTCTTCGATTAATTGAATATTTGAACATCAATCTATTTAAGAAACAAACAAGTGAATAATGAATTTTTGATAAAAACTAATATAAAAAATATAATAAATAAAGTAAAATATTTATTATTCATCTATTTATGAAATTAAGTATTATAATAGTTCAATAACTTGCAACGCAAAAATAATTGGCTAATCTCATAAAAAATTACATTAAAGAAACAACAGTATTCTTTACAAATTAACATCAAGAATCTATACAAATTTCTATTGAAAGCAAACATTTCTATACATGTTTGTCTTAAAAAAGCAAAACACTGATCATCTTCAAAACCTTCACCCCCTATTTACTTCTACCAAAGTCCCAAAAGTCACTTTATCAAAATACTTATATGAAGAAAGACTTTATTAAACTCCTATGTTCGAATATTCGCTTATTAATCGCTCAAAAAAAAACGAGAGCAGATGAGTTCAAGTATAAAGATTTGGTCAATTAACTAAGTGATTTGGCCACAGCAGCTGTCCGCTGCGTAGCAGTACCCGGAAGAACGAATTCCCGAGGAAGTACCTCTGGCGTTCATTTCACCAGAGGTTCCCCGAATAGAATGTATCACCTTCGGATGCAGAGATTAAAATTTATCGATCGCAGATTTACACGGCAAAAGAGGGGGAGGAACCTGCTTACTTGTTAGCAGAGGCTTTGCTGTGGACAACGGACAACGGTGCCGGTACAATGGCCGGAGCTGACATTTTTCTAAAACACCAACGACCAAAAGACGAAAAAATACTTGTTGCCTGACGGGATTCGCTCGGGCCATACCAACCATCCTAAGAAAAAACTCATTTCTAAAAATGGAACGTGCCAGAATCACTTAAAACCAAGTAACTTCACGGTCCCTTTGATCAAATTCATAAATTTCTCCATCCAATACATCCCCCGCGTGTACCTACCTAATTCGGATTCCCGTGCTTCAACCTGTTCCCTATTCTTCTCAACAGTTCACCGAATATTTATACACACACTAAACCGTCGCGCATAATTCTACACGAACAACTTCCCTTAACCGCTTCCGATTTAAATCTCTGGCTGTCCACAATTACTTGTGCTCTCCGTAATCGACACGCACTTCTTCAGCTACTGGACACTAGTTAGACTACAACTTAAACGACGTCGCGTGCAGTCATCTTCATGAGAAGATGCGGCTTCCTGTTGAAACTTCACTGATTCCTTGTCGTCGAGCTTACAGTGTCATCGGAAACCCGCACACAAACGTTGTCTTATTGTTTCCAGTGTCTGCAACATATTGTTTTGAAAAGCTTTGCACCCTGTGCTACCGCACCGGTTGCCCGATGACGGATTTATTCGTTTCGCATCGAAAACCACCCCCTCTGTGTTTTCCCTGGCATTAGAGCACTGTTGTTTTACGCAGCTCAAGAGGACACCAAACTGCTCCTGTTTTCTTTTCCCATTTTTCGGGGTACACGCTAAAGAGAATGTCGCGTTTCAACATCACTGAACGGGAGGCATCCCCGAACGCGCGCCAGCGGATACGTTGGAGCCGTGTTTTCGGCACGGCGATCGCGCGCGTACTGAAAATCCCAGTAACCATCCCCCATCGACCCTCTCTCCCTAACCGTCCCCGTTCTAATACAGACGACACTGTTGGACGCATAGACTCGACTGTGTGCAGAAGAGGTAAGTTACGTGTAGAGAATGCATCCAGTGCACATTCGCGCGGCCGAACTTCCACGAAATCGTGGTCTTATCGGACGCATAACCAATCTTCGCGTCTTGCGGCGATGATGTTAACCCCTTTCTTTAAAATACAACCACTTATTGTATGATACGTTGTTTCAATATAATTTATTGAAAAAGAGAAACATTCTAGACATATTTCATGCCAACCTTTGCTCTGAAGTATAATTATTGACAACAGAAGAATAACATTTAATTTCAATTCAAAAGAGTTGAGTAATATTTATCCTTCTTAAATTTTGTTTAAAATCTTCATCACGTGGCTGACACATTGTTGTCAGGCAAGGGGTTAACCCCTTCAACGTTCGATATTCGATTCTTGTGGACAAAACGAATGATGTGGATGGTTGACTATTACAGTCCTGTGAAAATTTCTTTTTTTTAATGGAATTTTTATATTGTTGGGTAGCGGATTTAGTGACTTTTAAACAGAAGTGTTTGTGTAATTAGATAGTATACGAGCAAGTTTTGGTGAAGGTAACATGTTCTAATTCAAAGAATGTAATTGTGACTTACAGACGTCTGTAATTTTTATGAATTAGAGCTAATTTTGGTTAGCGTTATAGTGGTATTTCATTGTTGTGATGGAAATGGAATGTAAAATATATCTCAACGTGTTTATAGTACAATATAATTTTATTAATGTAGGAACGGACTTTATAGTTAGAAATGTATATAGCTTATAAATGATACTAGATTTTGGATCTCATTGAAAATTAACGACGAAAGAACTGAAATGTTCTTTTGAAAATTTCATTATAAAATTGATAAATTTCACAGAAAGAAAGTAAACATTCGAACGACGTTTTTTCGATTAATTTAAATAACATTACAGTGGAAGTAATAACATAAATGTATTTAAAAAAAATGAAACACAATTACACTGTCAGTTTGATTTTTTCTTTTAAAACAGTATAATATCGCCTGTTTTCGTAATTAATCATAATTTTCGACAGATTTTTGTTTCTGGATTTTTTTTGAGAAATTCTCTTAATCCAAATTTGGTGATCTGGAAGATTCCAAAAGAATGGTCATTTTAAATTAAATTGTTTTGAATTTTTTTGTTCTTGAAATGAACTTACTATATTAATCTATTAGTAACTCTGAACTCGTAAAAAATGGTGGATGTTTTACAGATATTCCTATCAATATGTCATAAGGTCAAACATAACACTTCTTTAGAAATAAATAATATTCCAATATTACATGTCGTTAATTATAGATTTATTTGGCAGTATTTTAGATTCCATTTTTTAATTTATTAATATATTTATCACTTTTTAATTGACTGGGTAATACTTTTTTCGCCTTATAGACTGGATGGGAGAAAATTGTACCAAATTTGAGTAACATGTAGATGAAAGGGAAATAACAGAAAGCCTTTTTATGTTTTAATGAAGATAAAAAGTACTAGAAGCTTCAAAAACATTCACTTTAGAGCAGTGTCGGCAAAGACAATTGTTACCGGTAGGTACTTCTAGATTTCAATTGATAAACTGTCGTCCCGATTGAGACGCCTTTGCGTGGATGAGGAGTCCAAAGGGTTTTAATATCTTTCAATACCTTTTATTTCCACTCCTCAATATATTTTTATTTTTATTTTTAATGATAGTACGATGTCGAAAGATCCGATTTTTATCAAGAATTAAATTCATAACAAATGTAATTTGATTTATTTCTATTGTCATCATTATTCAAATAAGTTTGCACGTATGTTACAAACTCAATTATTGGATTGATGCAAACATTTTTACGTTTTTTGGAACAAATAAACATATCATTTTTCTTTTCAAAATCACGGTTTTACAATAATGGAATAAATAATCTTATAGAAAGATCGGAGTGGGTGATAACAACTAACGGAAATTACACAACAGATGAAATCAATAAAAATATTTGAAAACCCGGAAAATATGGAATAATATAACATAGATTCTTATTAGAAATAATAATAACATAGATTCTTTTAAACTTGAAATTAAAATTCAATTTTAGTGCTATAAAGAATTATTGATTAATATTCCTACCTTATAATATTGTAGTTTTTAAAAGTTCCTAGTCATATTTTGATCTTATAATGAACAAACTTTCAAATGCCAATTCTATTTGAAATAAAATAGCATTGAATGAATTATTTAAATTGTAATACAAAATTTGTTGCCATTTTCAAAACATTTAAATTTACTTTTAAATTAATACAATGTGTATAAAGTATGTTCCTCGTTCCTATGATATTTACTTATATGTTTTATGCATTTATTGAAATGTAGAACATACGAACTTAAATGTTCAGCTCATTGTCAGGTAAAAATACTCACTAAGCGTGTCACGTTATAGATTTATAATATGCCAATATCTATCAAAAACAAAACGAAAGTCGAGAATCGTTTACATGATTCCTCTATTGGTAAATCAAGTTATACAACTTTTATTTTTCATATAACTGCAAACCGAGGGTGACAGTTTCTTAAAGTTTCGACGTGTCTGTATCATAAATTGATCGTACCGAGAAATTCAACGAAAATTGTTCATAAAACCAGAAGATTCGAACCATCAAATGGCGTTACAATCGACTATTAAGCAAATAACAAAATTAGTATATATATTAATAATAATGAAAGTAATCATTACCTACTATAGTAACTAATAATTAAGGAAAACAAATTCGTTTCTTTAATTAATGTTTAATTCTTTTTAAGTGACATATTCATATCAATTATTAAATTTTGTTTATTTAAATGCGACATGTATAAAAATTTACAAATTCAACTCATGATATAAAATATTTAGTTTATATGTTAGATACATATACAATTATAGATATTCAAAGACAAAAACGTGAATTTCATTCAACTGAACAAAAAACTGTCAAACTGCGATGTTATTTCAATCACGCACGGACGAATTATTTAATTATTCTTAAAATGAAAATATTAAAATGCATGTGCACTTGCATACGCACGAGAATTTCATGCTGAACGCACACGCAAAAGAAACGAATTCAATTTTAACGGGTTGACAATAGTATATTATGTCATACATACTAAGTATCAGCGTACGTACACGTTTCACAGATATTTCAATTCGGTATGCCGGTTATTGTGAAGCGCACTAGAAGATTTAATTTTCATGAAATTTCATATGTCTCGGAACCATCGAAAGACGAACGAAAGTTTTCTGAATGCTTTCGACTGCCTGCAAAACTTTCAAACGACTTACATTTCGTGAAATGTAAGCCGAACTTCTCAGAAGCTTTAAGAGAATCCCTTTCCCTTTGCTTTCTGAATTACTACGGTTATAATCGAAATGACGTGTTACAGAATCAAATTTCACGGAAATTAATCGATCAACCTTATTTTGATATAAATTTCCAGCAGAAACTGTAATTTAACAAAATTTTATTTGAACACGTTGCATTAATTTTTTTTCGTGAATTCTTTAATCATTCTGGTTGAATCAATTTTAATCAACAACTCTACACAATGGTTCCCTATCCTTTTCATCAGCTATGTTTTCTTACTGTTTTAAGTGAGATGCATTGCCTATATGATAATTCCAACTCTTTCATTTCAATCGATTATTTTGTAATTTGTTTACCGTCATTCATGGAATAACGTGGAATTTTAAATGCAATTAAATTCTTTCGAAGTAATGAAAAATCATCAAGACGGATTTAAACTCTAGGAATCACACGTTCATAATGAAAGTCAAAGGACAAACCCGAAAACATATACATTTCAATTTAAAATAAAAATAATGAATTAGTATATTTTAATAGTCGCATTGGCAAGAGTGACAATACTTTAAGGATCATTAAAGAGGATATTTACATATATCTACTATTTATAGCTACTTAGATTTTTATAATGTCCAATACACTTATTTTGAAAAGCTCTAAGTTTTAATATATATTGTGCCATATCTTTAGTTTTAAGAAAATCATTAATAGAATAATTTAAAGAATAATTAACAGAGTCAAATATTATGGACAATCCATATTTCGCTATTTCTGGTCACCTTCACTCCAATTCCGGCAGATCTACTTTTATATTTTTTGCCACTATATTTCGCAGTTTTCGCAAAACTGATGTCCGCCACATAACCAAATACTTTTGTACAAAATTAACTGGATACTTTGAAAATACATTACTAGAAAATTATAAAAACTAATTAAAAGATGTAACAAACCTTCTTAACACTAAAGCTATCGAGCAATTACAATGACTTATTTTCGATATTTTATAAAAATTAGAACAATACGTTTTTGAAGATTCGAGTATCTTAGTCTTGTATCTGTATAAATACATCAATTTAATTATAAATCTTTCGCAAAGGTGCCTTCACAATTTAAGTACTTGCAAAATAAAAATTCCGAAGTGGGTCAATTGGATCCGCTCAAGAATTTTAGTGTTAAATTAAATTAGCAAATTTTTCTTGTCGTTATTAATGATAGATGATACTTGAAACACTTAATTAGAAATAAACACTCTTAAGTAGGTAACTTTATTCTTACGCCCATGTAAGCAGAAAACTTGTATTTTCTTAGAATTTCTTTAACTTGTATCTGAATTGGTATTAGTTTGAATATTCTACTCATCTCGCGAGCAGAAAAAAGTGTGTTATCTTTAAAGTCTCGAGAACGCTTTTCAGTCATCACACGAACTTTTATTTACACATCTCCGTGTAAATACACACATATGGATACGTAGGTATTTTCTTTACTACGTAGCGCTGAATGCTGTTGTGATATTTAAATAAAAAGGTGCCATATACTTGAAAGCCTTCTTAAAGCATTTTCTAAAAATAGGGTCACATCGAGTTAACGCTTCTTTACTTTTTTATGCAACTTCAAGCTTTTTATCAAGCCTGTGAAATGATAAAGTAACGATAATTTATTGTTTCATTAAAATTATTAACAAATAAAACCGGTGATACATTTCACTTTGAGTTTTGTGATTAGTTATCTTAAATTGGATTATAAACTTTGATTAAGCAAGGATTTAATTTCTATCTAAACTTTTCGAAGAACCTAACAATAAACATTTAAGTGTTTTGTACAACTGCTGAACTTTCACACTTTCATTAACAATATAATTTCCTCTCCTATATACTTCATTTATTATTTACAAAAGTAGAAAGTAAAAATATTGTATTGAACACTAATTTTGGATAAAAATTGGATTACGATCAAAATTTCTCGTATTGAAGCTAAGAAATATGGATGAATAATGAAAAACTCGACATTTCAAAGAATACTATTAAAAATTTGACTACTAAAATTATAATCACATAGAAAAAAAGTAACATCTCTAGGAGACATCGTCAAAATAATTTAATTTTATAAATAATTTTACAAAGTCTATAGAAAACATCGATTAAGAGTAATATAAACATTAGAACTGAAATATATTCACAAGTACTCAACCCTTTTCTATACCAACAAAATGAAATTGTTGATGTAATTTTCAATATTATTTATTATAGTTTCCTTATAGCCCTTGTAAAAATATAAATTGGCAGGCTAGAATTTAAATCTTTCTCTTTGCAGGGGGGAGTTTATTGTAATTTACAATCGCCCACTGACTATAATTAAAAATCCAGTGCATATTGCAATAATTACATTTGTGCTGACGAAAGCAGATAGTTTAGCCTAAATTATGGTATTTCTTATCGTATACCATGCAACTTTATGAATGGACAATATCATTATCGTTATCAACGTTTCAGCAAAATCGTCGGATAACTTGACATTTTATATTTCCAATTATCAATTCGTACCTTTGAGTGCGTATAGAAGCACAATATGAAAAATAAAAGATCATTCTTTTACTTTGGAAAGGTAGGATTTCTACATAAAGGGTTCAAAGAAATGGACGACATATTTCCATGGCTCTGGTACTCGTTATTTCCTACTTTAAAAGAGCGGTTCTATATGGTATCAATGCTTATACAAAAAATGTCATTGTCAAAGTTTTTAGGAGGATAATCCATATTTTTTTGTCAGAATTTCACATGAAATTCCATTTTTGATATTTAACTTAAGGAAAATATATCACTTAATGATATTAAAAGCAAGATTAAAATTGAACTTGATACTTGTATTTATATGATAATACTCTAATGAATAAACTATTAAAGAGAATGACAAGTAACTTATAATTAAAAATATTTTTACTGTTATATTGAGACTCAAAAGAACACATTAATGAAATATATTATACGATTTAATTTATTTAAAGTATTATACTAATTAGAGATATTTAAAGTGTATGTTCTTCAAATAAAATTTTCGTATTCATATAATTAAAGTAAGGTCATGGAAATTATTAATATAGGAACTAGAAGAAAGGAAGTTCGGTATTCATTACACATTAGATATTAAATACTACACAAAAATATTTAAGTAACATGTATTAGTATCTTTGTAAAATTATTATTTTTATAAAATAAAAGTATTCTTATAATCTGTTAAATATATGAATATGCAGATATCTCATTGATAGCATTAAAATATCACCATAGTCATTTCGGCAATGTATTGCAATAAATAATTATTATTACAGAAACAAGTATTAACAGACTATTGACCAATACGACAAAATATTTAATAATCTTTGTGATATTATTACGCACTTATCGTTAATAAGTTTTGCACATAATAAGAGGAATATAAAAATGAATCCACAAAATAAAAAATATGTAACTACATATAATAAATTTCGACCAATTAGTAAAACTAAATTGTTAATGCGAATATAGATTCTTATAAGCATTTACAAAGAAAGTGATTCCTCTATTAAGGAATTTTGTATTAAGATCTAAATGAAATAAAATTTCATTTTACTTTTGGATAATCATGCGATTATAAATAAAAACCACTAACACACTGATATTACCTTCACAATACCTCTTTTAATGACATGAGAAAATGATATCGTAATCACATAATTGTATAATTCTTCGCTCTACTTTTATCTTTACGTTACATATTGTCACTTCTTTAAAAGAAGTTCATTTCTTTTAAAAAAAGTTATAATACAACATTCATAGTATAAAAATAATTAAAGTAAAGTATTTCTTTAAAACTATGTACATATTTTATACAAAGATAATATATTTATAAAAATTATTTTGAGAATACTAACACCTTGACAACGGACAACTCGATATTGCATCAAAACGAATACCTTTCTCAGTTACAATTAATGAATATCAATATAAAGTATAAAATGAATAATTTATCAGAATAATAAGATGCTCAGTAAATTGCAAATCATTTCAGACATTTCTAATGAAGAAGAATCACACGATTAATGTAATCGATATACTACATATATACCAAAATATGTTTTCAATATAATAGGTCCGTCGATAAAATATTAAATTTTACTTCGATGCTTGTATAATAAAAGTATGTACAATATTGCTTAAAGAATCATTTGCCGTGTTCTAAAATAGTCGCAAATAATTGTTGTAATCTAAAGCATTTTTAATTAAATCACATTTTACTGACATTTTATTTTGCTATTGTTTATCATTAGGCAAAAATAAGAAAAAAATAAAATACCACAAAATCGTGCAACATAAAATACTAGTGAGATATTACTAAAAAAGTACTTTATAGTAACATTAAACTACATATTGATAACATAATCAATAATGTAATACTTCTTCACCCAATAAAAGTTTTGCATTGTACAGACTGTCTGCACAAAATTCTTATGAATGAGTTATAAAATTTTTTCTGATGAACGTAACAATAAACATTATTTAAATAGAAGTAACATGACACTGAAAAATACTGTTACAAATGTAGTGTGAATTTTTTTGAATAATTTCATATCTGAAATCATTTCATAACAATTTCTCTTTTACTTGTACATTATATCCTACGCAGCAGTTTGTGTATTGTCTAAATTTGTGTCATTCATAAGACTATCAACTCCAAAACTAAATCTGTCATTTATTTCTGTTACAGTTTCTCGAATTTTATCTACATTATTACATGTTAATAATCTTTGATTAAGTGGCACATAAGATTCACTTATACCAGCAAATTCGTCATCAGATTCATCACAAATTACAATACTCTTATGACATTCTTTATGTTCTGTTTTGACATTAGCGACTGTATGAGATTGATTATAGTCTTTGATATTATTCGTATTAAGTGGCACGTAAGATTCACTAATACCAGCAAATTCATCATCAGATTCATCACAAGTTACAATACTTTTATAACATTCCTTAGGTTCTGTCTCGATATTAGCGACTGTATTAAATTGATTATAGTCTTCAGTACTGTTCGTATTGAAATTTATTTCATTCGTAGGTACACTATTAAACTGAAAAACTCTTTTTTCACTACATATAGTATCAATTACTTCTGTCATATTTAGGTCATAGTCATCGTTGTCACTAACAAAATCATCTGGTGAAAGTTCATTAAACATTGTATCTAATGTAGTATTCAGTTTTGAATTTACTTTCTCTAATTGTAACACCTTATCAAACTGAGGACCACGTTTTATTTTATTATTAATACCTTGGGTCTCTCGTTGCCTTTCCCCCTTTTTACATCGTTTTGGTGTAATGCTCATTTCTTCAAAAGATTGTTCCAATAACAATGGGGGTTTTTTTGAAATAAATTCATGGATCTTCCTATTATTGCCAATATTTACTGGATCTTTATTACATTTTCTTGGTCGTCTTTTACGTTTTTCCACATTCTCCTCATTTATAACATTTTCTGTCTTCTTTTTAGTAGGTCGCTTTTTTGTTTTCAAGCTTCTTGCATTTTCAAACATTTCCACTAATTCTGGATAACATTTTACTACCAGAACTTGTGGTTCAATACTAGTTAACTCAAATAAAGTATCAATATTACTATCATTATGTTCTTTGTCCAATGACATACACTCCTTTAATTTTTCTATGATATCATGTTCATTTTGCCAAATTATTTCATAACTTGCAATTGACCTTATATTACGAATCTTTTTTATTGCCTCAGGTACAAATAAATCGGGTACTGATAAACGATTTTCAAGAGAAATGTTTGGTAAATGTAAAAGTTGCCATCGTGTTACTAGTGGAAAAATTTTTTCAAATGCATACTGTGGCTCCCAAGATAAATGTCGTTCCATGAAATCCTAATTATGAAAAAATTTATAAGTTTACAAAGTATACTTAAAATTCAATGTTTTATAGAAAGACTTACTATCAGTTTATTCATTTCTGGTTGTTTCCATTGAAGATCTACTTTTTTAGGTACTGGATCTTTCCTAATCAAGAACTCGTCTATCAATTCCTGATTAGGAAAATCTTCTAACAGAAGGGCTTTCTTCCGTAGAGAAATTTCATTTAATATCAATGTTCTTTTCTCTCTAAAAGAATATGTTTGAAGAAATTTTATATTCATTTTATATATCTTATGCAATATAAATAAAAGCTTACCTGTAAGAATCATTGCACTTTACAATAGTACCGCAATCTACACAACCTAACTTTGCATGTTTCTGTACTTTACCACTGTGACCACAAGATGTACATAGATTTGAATTTTGTAACTCAACATCTTTTTGATCTAAACTATTATCTGTTCTCCAACTTTTTATTCTAAAAGAAATAATCCACACATTTGTAAAATATATATTTATAAAAATATATTATATATTTATTATATTTTACATACCTTTCAAGGATATCTTCATCCTCTACAATCTTAAACAACTTTAAAGCAGCTTCTTTACCGACTCCACTTAAACCATCACTATAATCGCATCCACATAATAAAGCTAATGCTATCATTTTATTTCTCCCCAAATTTAATAATCTCTCTATTTTTTCTAAGCTATATTCATCCACAGCACCGCCAGAACCACCTCGATTTCCTTGAGCACTTGTACAAAAGTTTCTATATACTACCTTTGCTCCATACAAAAAGCAGTCGCTGTCTTGACTTATACATCCGTCAACAATCTATAAACATATTTACTATAATCAAAGTTAAGAAAAATTCATGTTAACACTAAATGTACCAATACTTTGTATATACCTATTCCTACATTAACCAGCGAAATAACTGGTTATAAAATAAAGATAAACAAGTTAAACGATAAACTTTTCTTAGTAAAAACAGAAACAGAGAAAAAGATAAAACTTAAAAAACTGGTTAATAAGACAATATAACAACTGATATAAAGTTAAATGAATGAAAGGAAATGCAAAATTTTTCATCAAATTTGAAAACCGATCATTTAACCAATTGTGGTACGTTTAGTGTTAATCAATATATAAAAATATATATACCCCATCTTCATTTAGGTAAGCACACATTGCTTCAGCTTCTCCATGTCCTTGCATGCAAGCTAAACCCATATACACAAGCATTTCTTTACACTCTTTAAGAATTCTGTTAAACTGCGATCTTCCTCCTTTTCGTACAGTCTTCCTTTCCCTGAATCCACTACGAATATCATTCCTTTTTGCAATGGTACTGTGTTTCAAAGTGGGTGCTTTCCCTTCCAAGACAAAAATAGGTGATATTCCTTGTAAAAGAAGGAAAGCTGTTCGAAAATATAAATTCCTATAATAAACAGTATAAAATACAATTTTATCTAATTTAAAATCCAAATGAATCGTCTTAAAAATGTGACATAAACGAACCTGAGATACATTTTCGGTTGTATCATATTATCTGTGACTGTTTGACTGTCTACAACCCAACAACTCAGATCAATTGCAACTGTTTTACCTTGAAGTTCAAACAGTGGCCTTCTCTCGCATAAAGGCGACAGAATATTCCAAAGATCTTTCACTCCCATTTTAAACACTTTGAATCAAATTCTACAACCAACTTCTGTCATAACCGCCATCTAGAGAACGCTTCTGTTAGGACTTCGACATTGTACCATATAGAAGTTCCATACTTTTTGTAAAACATACTCTTACTAAACATCTTTATTCGACAGGAATACAAAACATCCAGATATGTGTTCTACACACATTTTCTTATTTCTTATACAGCTCCACCAGATGTTATAACCAACAAATTAAATCGTAGAAGAAATTTATAAATTCCCTACTTCTCTTCTTATTATCACTTTTACTTATTATACAATACCAACTTATAGTGTTAATAAAACAAATTAATAAATATATGTATTAATAAATGAAATTAAAGCGTATTTCACAACGCGTCTATTCGAAGTAAATTACTTTATTGAAATAAAAGTGGATGCAAGAAAATATTAATAAACATAATAGAACACTCACTATTTTTATTTCAAAAACAAAGCTCATTATTTGAAGAAATCGACTTAGATTGATTTAATTTGCGTTTGTTCTTCTTTACTAGAGTTTATTATTTCCCAAATTTAAGTAACATGTATCCAAGTATGTAACAAAATTGGTAATTATTACGTCGTTTTACCGAACGAAATATTAATTCTAACTTTATAATATTCTAATGCTAGAAAAGACAACGATATTACGCATTATTTCTATCTTATCTGCAGTAGTATATAGGGCACACAACTGAATATCACTTCTCTGTGGTGATGAAAAATACTTTTTTCTATATTATTTGCTTCATATTCTTGTAAAGGTTGTAAAACAGAATTTAATTACTTTAAAGTCATATTGCATCAATTATACAATTTGAAGAAATTTGCTTTTGTGTTAGTGTTAAAGTCAGTAATCCACGATAACGACAGGATATGTTATCCATTTTTCGAAATTACACAATCTCTATACGAACATGGAACAAACAGTATACGGTTCCATTAAAAAAAATAACAGTAACCTTGAAATCTCGGGAAAATGGCCTTAGAAAAAATAGTTGTTTGTCAGCGTCAAATTTGTCCCCTTGAGTAATGTAATTTCATCCTCAAAAGTTTTTCTCTAATATTAAAAATAACGATAATTTGTAGATGTTGCCATTTACGTAAGACATTCTTCATAATCGACTTTCATTCTTATCTCTAATTTCCTGTGTTGGCTAGAATAACATGCGTTGCCCCTAGTCACCTAATAACCTGATAAATGCGTTGACAATGAAACTACTTTCATTGGACATTACATTAGCAATAATAGGATAATTCTGGGTGAGGTGACCTGATCTCATTTAAATTATCAAATATCGGTATTTTTAATTGCCTGTAGTGGTATATCGAATCTTGCGCAGAAGCCTATTTAACTAATTTTCTTACGTGTATTTACTTTCACAAATATAAATTACCTTTTGTTAGGTATTCGACTTACCCTATACCGAACAACTAAATCTTCCGATGCCCAAAACGATTAAATGGCCAATTTCATAAACGTTTCTTCGACTTTTGCAATTTTTGGTGCAATTGTCCTGACATTTTTAACTTTTAGATAGGACATTAACTTTGAACATTTTCATTTTGTTAAATTATTTTATAATGTTCAATAGATCAAATATTCGAAACCTGTTTGTTGCTTCCGACACGAATAGATCAGACATTAATAAACGATTGTTAAATAAAGTATAATATATTTAATAATGTAAAAGTCTCTGTCTCTCACTAACAGAAATATTTCTTCAAATACATTCTGTACTTTCCAATGCAACCTAATAATTAATTAACTGTAAAGGAACTCACAAGTTTACATCACGTAAGTACCATCTAGTAAATAATATTTTACGTAAAAAACAGTTTATCTATCGATTACTCATTTTCTTTTCGTCTCATCTTAATCAGAAACTCATGTATCAATTCTAAATTGAAAAAGTCTTTATGAAAGAAAGCTTACTTCCGTAAACATTATACGAAAGAAATTTTTGTCTTTGATTTACTTTTATCTGATTACGTCAATTTGTTCATCATTGCGACCATATCTTGCGTTTTTGAAAGAATTTTCGACTATTTCAAATTGTTTCTATGTCCGTCATACTTCACTGTCATAACATTTTCATTATTAAATGAAACGATATCATGAATATATTTATACCTCAGTTTCTTAGTAAATAGTTCGACACCTTCATGGAAATGGGTATCTAAGTAATCTAATCTACCGTTACGAGACAAGTTACATTGCACAGTAATTTTCTTACATTTTTCTTAAATAATCTTTATTACAACATTTTTCTGAGATTGATATTAGATCGCGTGAGATGTGATAAAATTATCGATTGGCACTGATTTATACTGGAAAATATCTGGGTCTCGTGTATAAAAACGATTGCTGGATCGATTCGCAATATCAGTTGTTGCAGTTGCATTTCAGACGAACAGACGTAACAAACAATACACTATGAAGGGTAAGTTTCTCCATGCAATAATTATTTAATTACAGTTTTGTTTCCATCCCCTCTTTCCTGAGAGGTCCATAATACAAATATCCTTGTCCAATAAACGTTTTCTCGAATGTAGAATTAACAGTATCCTTCTTAAATATTCGAACAATTAAAATTTTATTTTTTTACCTACGATTGATAATAGAAATTTCCAATATTAGCTTATGTTACCTTTTACAATGGTATAATTACTTTTATCCTGTATTAGCATTAAGAAAATTGATTTACCTCGTTAAAATAGCTCAGAATAGAGAATGGTCATATTGATGAGCATCATTTAAATGTAAATTAGTTTAATGTTTTAAATTTTCGACGTTTAACGCATTAACTGTTATGGTGGTTACCGATAACTGCAGCTTCCGAATTCCTTAAAAAAAATTACAATAAGAAGATTGGTGTTGAATAAAAATATTTAATAATGTAAATAATTAAATAATAATATAACGTAAAAACTGCGATTCCAAATTACTAATAATTAATTCTAACACCATTTGCTTTCGCTAGAAAAGAATAAGTAGTATTATACAAAACGCTCAAAATTCTCGTGGCAATCAAAATGTTAGTCGTTCGAATGCTTATGACGGCATGTATATAATTGTTTCTCCAACGTATATATTTTTATCAAATTACTAATTATTATATGTCCACGTCTATACATTCATTATACAATGTACAAACAAATACAAAGTTATTTCGGCAAACCTTAAAGATACATAAATACAGAGATATATAAGAATTTTCAATTAAATAGAAGAATAAGATTTTTCTATTCGTATGAAAACGTATATAATCAAAAAATTAGCATGTTTACATGATACTAAATAACACTGTTTTTATATTTCCAGGAATAAATGTGGTCCTTCTCGCCGTATTTGCCATAGCGGCCATAATTCACGTTTCTGAAGCCGTGTGGTGTCCACCAATCAATGAAGCATTAGTCACTTTACTTCCGAACCCGGCTAATTGTAAAACCTTTTATTCATGCAACGGTGGCGTAGCTACTTTATTAGAATGTCCTGTTGGACTTTATTTTAACCCCGAATTAAAAGTATGCGATTGGACAATACGTGACGAACGCTATAATTGTGAGGTGCTCCATCCCACTTCTACCCCAAGCTCTGTCAACCCCTCTACCGCAAAGAGTGTGCAATAAATAATTGTAATTGTAATATAAATATATACGTTGCTCTTAAAAACTTTACGGCACATGAAATAATATTTATATAATAATTACGAATAGTGTAGAGACGTCGAAATTTGTTAGTAGCAACATACATTTAGATATGCAAAATATGTAAGAAAATAAATAAGTCACAGCAAGAATGAATGTTGTTCTCATTTAATCTTTTTCGTTAAATCTAATTGAATTAACACAACCGCAATCGCTTTTAGTTGTGTTTTTATGTGAATTAAGCATTTTTTAATAACCAAATGTGGAGCAAACATTTAATCAAACTTTTTAAGATTCGACTAATAGAACTTTTTTATATAAAATTTTTAACTTTATGAACAATAGACTTCTACTCTTTTACAATTTGTTTAAAATAATGATAAATTAAACATCTTGTTTAAGAACCTTTACATTTATTCGCTAACGTACCTTTGTTGTAAAAGAGTCGAAATAAACTAATGAGACAATATGAAATTGTATATTCCTTATTCATTCCTTTTCTTTAATATTAATTTTTAATAACAATAATTTTATTTTTAAAATAATATTAAAACTAATATTTATTAAAGTAAGAATTTTAAAACTGATATTTCTGTACGCAATAAGGGGAAACATTTACTTTAACGAACGATTAAAAATAGTAATTAAAAGCAGTTTACCACATATTATTAAAATGAAAATATAAATGAATTTGCTTTTTAATTTCAAAAATACAAAGAGTCCCTGAACGTAAATAGTTATCAGCATGAATCTGTGGTTCATAGGTTTTCATAGTTAGCAGTATAAAACATGTGTAGAGTAACATACAATGAAATCCAAGCGCCACTTCTAGTGATCTTCCTTCATAGTGGTTTTAAACTTACATTCGTCCATACATTCCTATATTCGTAGATTTCGCGCTAGGAAAAAATAACGGAACATTTAACACATTATCATATCTCAATAAATTTTATAAATACCAGCTTCCTTCATCTTAAAGTGATAGAGTTCTTACGATATCAGACAAAATAATAATTATTTAATTACATACCCAATATTGCATTAATTTCATTGGCTGAGTTTGAACACAATTAAAGTTGTAATAAAAAATTATATGTTATTTAAAAACGTTACAGCCAATAATTTTTAATGAACATTACCAATTTCAGGAAATTCCTAATTCCTAATACCTATAACATTTTTTATTAAAATATGATGGTTAATATTATGTAATATAAAATGTGTTGCGTTACGCCGTTCGCGGTTAGGGAAAATTTAGAGAACTTTACGTGGGTAAGGTGCCCGTGGAGTACTAAGGTACTCTGCTCGTGGCGCGTGAAATAAACCTTATACTTTTGGTTGTGGAAATTTTGACTTCTGTTTTATTTCTGACTTTATAAGTAGTTAAACGTTCGAGTTTTGAAATTGTTCTGCTTTTTCGTTGTCGGCTCGCATCCCCTCTTCCTTGATCCTGTTTTCTCCTTCCGAGTCTCCTTGGCCCAATGGCAGAGGAGATCTGGTTAATGCGCGGACGATTCCATGTGCATATGCTGAGAGAAAGCGCGGGACCCAGAGAAACACATAATGTTCTCGTAAAAGCGAACGCGTCGACAGCTAACAATGTATCGAATTCGCCGAAGTGAGGACCGGATGTAACACGTGTCAACTTTTTGAAGAGAATTTATGGCCCCTTACAATGTATCGAATTTGCCGAAGTGAGAACCAAAGATGATTCTAGCTGAAAATAATAATTCTCTGGTTTCCAACTTTCTCTCAACTCGGCCGTCCGCGTTGAGTGTTTTACGATAATATACTGTGTCTATAATGTTCTCGCTAAACCGTTCGTAGTTCCCTCTCAATTTATGAGCTTCGACCACTGAACGCAGCTGTAGCTATCCTTGCCCGGCGTTACCGTCGTACTGTGCCTATCCAATTCACGCGATAGCATTACAAATGTATAAGAATTGAATTCTATTCTTGGCCCCCTAGTGGTAATAGTTGGAAATGCTGTCACAATCTTCTCATTTCAATAGTAGTTTTCTGTCCAATCTCTTTTATAGTTTTTGATTAGAAGCGTGGTCAGCCTTTTTGACTGCAATATTGTGGTTAGAATTGTTACCGTTAAAGTTTCTTTAAAAGCCAAAATGGCAAAATTCGATTTAACATCACGTATAGGTCAATATTTGGATCGACATTTAGTATTTCCTTTGCTGGAATTTTTATCTGCAAAACAGGTATAATAAAGTAAAAATGTTTTTAGCCATATGCAGTTTGGTTACAATTACACTTTTCAGATTTACGATGAGGACGAGTTGCTTCAAGCAAAGCTCGATATTCTCAGTAAGACGAACATGATTGATTACGCTATTGATATCAGACAACAGCTTTACCCCAATTTGGAAGTGCCAGAGGTATAAATATGTGTAGTAAATGAGTCTAAGAAGTAAATTCCATTGTTGATTCATTAAGATGTGCTCCCTAGTTTTAGAAAATTCATAAATGTTTATAAGTCACTTCTACGGCTTCCTTCTAAACATTTGCAAATGACATAAATATAAGGATTTCCATTGTAGGAATTAAAAGCACGTCGACAGGAGGTACTCCAAGAACTTGGTATTTTACAAAATAATGTATCAGTTGTTGTGTCTCTTATGAATAACGAAGAAGTCATGAAGAAGATGGAAAACATGCGAGATTCTAAAGCATTAAATAATTATCTGACTCAAGAATCTGATGTAAGTCAATAATAAATAACTTCTGATGAAACAAGCTCTAAAAAAACACTTAGTGACAATCTGTCATAAACATTAAAACTAAATTATTAAATATGCGGTACTATGTAATTATTAATACCACTGAATAAGAAAATTTATATTTTTGTATATGATTTTTAAATAATGAAAATATAATAATTTTATTTATTACATGTTGATAGTTCAGGGTCGAAATGATGGATAGTTTTGTGAAATTAGCGAAATATCGCTATGAATGTGGCAACTATTCTGTCTCAACGTCATATTTATATTTTTATATGCTTATAATGCCACCATCAGATAAGGTATGACAATGCTAAATCATAAAGTAATTAAAAAAAATTAATAGTATATTTTTATACAATTTCTTGTTAATTTTCAGAATTATTTAAATGTTCTTTGGGGCAAATTAGCATCAGAAATTTTGGTTCAAAACTGGGAAACTGCATTAGAAGATGTAAACAAACTAAGAGAGTATATTGACAGTAATGTTATAGGGAACTCTCTGCAAATATTGCAACAACGAACATGGTTAATCCACTGGAGTTTGTTTGTATTTTTCAACCATGTGAAAGGCAGAGATTTGATTATAGAAATGTTTCTATATAGACCCCAGTGAGTATATTTTTATTATCATATTAAGTAAATATATCAAACATGTTAAAAAATAAAAATTTTATATATAATTTTTAGTTATCTAAATGCTATTCAAACAACGTGTCCTCATATATTACGATATTTAGCAGCAGCTGTTATTGTCAATCGTTCTAGACGGTCTATATTGAAAGATCTTGTAAAAGTAATACAACAGGTAAAGAAATTTTTAACAGTTTTTAAGTAAATTAGATTTTTTTATGAAAATTTTATTCTACCGCAAATAATATTATTATATATACCGTGAAGACTTATTCTTTTGTTTTGTTAACAGGAATCGTATACATACCGTGATCCAATTACTGAATTTTTGGAGCATTTATATGTCAATTTTGATTTTGATGGAGCAAGGCAAAAATTGCAAGAATGTCAAACAGTTGTATTTAATGACTTTTTCTTAATTGCATTATTAGGTGAATTTGTTGAGAATGCTCGATTAATGATTTTCGAGACATTCTGTCGTATTCATCAATGTATCAGTATTGGGTACAGTAACATATTTTTACGCACAGTGGTACCTCGACTTACGAACTTCATTCATTCCAGTTTGAAATTCTGGTAAATTGTCGAAAAGTTTGTATCTCAAAACTCAGTTTTCTATTATATTATAACTCGGGATTATAAAAGCATTACGGTTCGTTTCTGGAAATTAAGTTCGTATATAAAGGTCAAAATCTATTTTTTTCGTACTCTAGTACGAAAAAACTTTATATGTTGAAAAGTTCGTATGTAGAGCGGTTTTTAAATTGAGGTACTACTGTACATTATAAATGAGAATTATGTTTTCAATATATTTACAACATATATTTATTTTGCAGAATGTTGGCAGAGAAATTAAATATGAAAGCAGATGTAGCTGAATGTTGGATTGTTAATTTAATACGGAATGCAAGATTAGATGCCAAAATAGACAGTAAATTAGGTCACGTTGTAATGGGTGGACAGCCTGCATCACCTTATCAACAGTTAATTGAAAAAGTAGAAACGCTAAGCGTGCGAAGCGAAGCGTTGGGTAACTTAATTGAACGCAAGTTAAAAGCTAAAAATCAGGACCCTGTAAGTATAGTGTGGAACTAAGGAAGGTTAGTATCATTCAAAATCATTTTTCATGCATTACTACTTTCCCCTCTTTTCCGTCTTCTTATTGATTCAAAATAATTCTCTTCATCAAGAAATATGATCTTTTATTAACAACTTTAATTCAACATTGTTCAATCATTTCTCACTCACTTTTTCTTTTTAATCGCTACAAGATTAATTTCTTAACAACATTACTGTATCCTATGCATATGTTACTCTCGTATAATGAAAATAAAAGGAGAATTGTATTATACTAATATTTGTTTATTAGCCTTTTTAAAAATGAACTATTAAATTAAGAATTACACTAACATTGAATGATACACTCGGCCCTCAATTTACGCAGGTTCCTTTTTTACGCAGTAGTTCTTTTGCGTGATCTGGATTTAGTCAAATCAAATAAATTGTACTTTTTTTCCTGAAATGTCATTATTATTTCTTTTGTTTGGCTGTATGAAATAAATATGTATTTGTAAAACCTATATCAGCTTTTCGTTCTAATATTTTATTTTCTTTTATATGGACAGTCTCTATTTACGTGATTTTCTTTCACGTAAGACAAATCTACGTGGAACGGATTTTCGCGTAAATCGAGGGTCAGGTGTATATATACAATTTACAAGGTATTGTCCATTCATCAAGTAATTCTTATATTTCTAAATCAAACACGAAAAGAAAGAATCTAACTTTTTTAAATTCTCTTATTTATATGTATTATACAAAAACTTTCTTTACAGTATCAAAATTCTTGGAATTTGGATTTATGATATCGTGACATAATTCTCAACGATACTATTAAACATAGTATTTGAATTATCTCCAAGTACAAGCAGAATATCAACACTCAAAGCATATGTTCGTAAGGAAGTCCGTGCAAAGATTTATTCGTAAAAATAATATATTTTTATTCATATATATTTTACAAAAAAGAAAATGCTATGAATAAAAATATATTTGCATGAATATTTCATGAATACATATATGCACACATTGCGATACAAAAACTACTTGTAATATGTATTCGTATGTTTCATACTTAGAAATGTGAAAAAAAGAGAATTAAATACTTGTATTAAAAAAAATATATACTTTCCATATCGAACGTTTTGTAATAGATATTGGAAAAACATGTTTAATGCGAAAATTGTAATCGAACAAGCGGAAGAATTTTTGAAAACATAAAACTGTATAAATCCATACCTTCCATGAAAAACTTTATCGTACATTTTATATTAAAAACATGAATTGACATATTCAAAAATAAAGTAATTTTGAAAAGATATTATAAGTAGTCATTAATGATATCATTTATTTCTGTGTAAGAATTGATGGAAAATATAAAATCCTGTGTACAAAAGAAATGTAATTTTAAAATTCAATAACGAATACCTTGATGTACATAAAATGTTCAAGATTTTCTAATATTATTATAAGTCATTATGAAATAGTCGTTTTGTCAAATAAAATGATAAATTCTGTCTATGAATCTTCTGTACCAGAAAACACAAAACTGCAACCAGTGTAAGAATCTTGGTCGATACAATATTTTAACACGTTCCTCCAATACGGATCTTGAGCTAATAGTCTTGGGCATCCTAAAACTATTACTAAAACACGAGCACGTGTAATTGCAACATTGAGTCTTCGAGGACACGCAACAAACCCAAGAGAGTGTTTAATATCATCATTTATGAAATCGTTTGAAGACCTTACAACTGAAATAATGATAACATTACGTTCCTGACCTTGAAATCCTTCAACACTACTTATTTTTGGTAACTCCACATCCAATTGCATAAGTAAATCTCGAATTTCAAGAACCTACATTAAAACAATAAAATAGATCAAATATGAAATAATTTATAAATATTATTTAAATAGAATTCAAATATTTTACCTGTTTTTGGTAAGGAGTTATGATTCCAATATCATTCGGTGAAAGACCACATTTATATAATTTCAACAAGTAAAGATATACCTGTGTGGCTTCTTCCGGGTTATACCAACTAGGACTGTCATTATCTTTACGATTCTCTCCATTTACACCATGAAAAACTATAGTCGGTGGTGAATCTTTCCTTTCCGGTAATTCAGCAGCTAATGTACGTAAAAGTTTTGCTTCTTTGCTTCTTTTGGAGGATATCTACATTATTTAATTAAATTTGTATTGAGTAGTAAAATATAATTTTAAAAAGTATATTCTTACAGATATACATACTTGTGATATTAATTCAGAATCATAGAACATAGAACTTGACAATTCCAATATCTCCGGTAAACTTCGATAATTAATAACTAATTTTGTGACTAGACGAGGATCATAATTAGTTTGAAAACCACTTGGGTCTTTTTGATATGGAAAGTGTTGCAATAATCTTACTAAAAACGATTCGTCTAAACCAAAAGTATTGGCTATTTTACTTTGTACAACTGGACCAAGTTGCAATGGATCCCCCGCAAGTACTACTTGTCCATAATCGGAATGTATGAAATTCAGTGGAATCATAATTTCTGGTTCTGTTGCCTGACCAGCTTCGTCAATTAATACATGTGTAAAATGTCCATGAGGAAAGCCTATATTATGCAATATTCCTAATGCAGTACATGTACCAATAGTAATTCTATGACGTCCAAGTGTGCTCATAGTACAATTTAATCTTGGTCCAAATCCATCGTACTTTGTTCTTTCATGTGTTCTCTCTTCAGCTAATTCTGCAGTAGCACAGTACGGCAACAATTTGTCAGATATAGAATCACTGCCCAAACAATGATGAGCTACAAGTCGTACCTATTAAAAACAAAAAAATAATTCTTAGTTAAATTAATTTAAAAATTTATAACAGAAAACACATTTAAGACAGTTGATATCTTTTATGTTCGTTGAAATGAAATGAAATTATATAAATCTTATAAGTCTAATTCGATAAGAATTATTAAGTTTTTATAATGTTACTGTTATACATTTTTATCCAAAATACCATGTCACCAGGTTTGAGAACACCACTATCTAGAAGTCTTTCTGCTATCAGATTGGCTGAACTATTAGATGGTGTTGCAATTAACAGTCGGCTGTTTGATATGGTTGATAATATCTGTAAAATTGCTTCGCAAAGAGTAATAGTTTTCCCAGTGCCAGGAGGTCCGAAAATTATATAAGGTAATGGTCGTGCATGTCCTCTCAAAATGTTTCTTACAGCTTCCTTCTGATAGTAATTTAAACTTTTATTAAACCAAATTAATTTTCTTTTTCTAACTTGCGAAATATATGGTTCTAATTCAGTATCCTCAGAAAAAATTGGTGTAGAGTTTTCTGCATTCTTTCCTGCTCTCGATTCATTTTTTGCTGTGTTAGTTTCAATAGATTGATTATCTTTTATTGTTATAGCAGAGGTAGTTGTAAGTTCTGAATTTTGTTCTATTGATTTCACATTAAACAATCTTTCTACAACTGACATTCTTTTAGACGACTTTGATGTATTACTAGATTTATTGCTCATGGATGTGTTAGTACTTGTACAAGAAGATTCCGATGATATGGAATCAGTCCGCTGATGAATAATCTGTTTTGGTATTGTCTCATTTAATAATTCAATTTCTTCAAGATTTAATTGAGAATCTTTTTCAATCACATGAGTGGGAAATAAAAAGTTAGAACCCAAACGGCAAGTAGCCATGTTAATAGCATTATGACAACGTTGCACAGCAGATTGTGAACATTTAAACATTACTTGACAGTCCTCACAGTTGTATTCCTGATGAAATTTCTCATTAAATTTCAAAAAAATCTCTGAACTTGTAACTTTGTGAATAAACCCTTCATACTTCCGTTTTCCTACTTTAAATATAATATAATTTAAATATAATATAAAAATAATTTAAATATAATAATAAAATTGTAATAATTATATAATTATATATAATAATTAAATATAATATTTAAATATAATTTTCATTTTATACATTACGATTCACAATTATATTTTTAGAAAAATTTAATTATATTTATAATTATATTTATGCATTAATTATTATTAATGCATACTTATTGTAAATATAATTATAAATAAATAAATAAATTAGATATTTATTTATAAAATTGAAGCACGTAAAAAATAATGAAAATAATTATCGGATTCTATTAAATAAGAAACTAAAAGTTGTAAACATACCTTGAGAATTATCCCATTTAAAAGATACTATAGCTCTGTCACCAACAATTAGAGATGGACGTTTCTCAGCAAGGCCAGGTACTTGCATTACTAGATATTCTCCAGATGGTCTCATAATTGTGGTTTCAATGCTGTATTGTTGCATGTTTATTACTTGAGCAATTTCTTCTAAATATAATAAAGCGTGAAAACGATCTTTGTACGATTGAAAGGTAAGTTTACTTAATAGAATAGGTATAGCATTCCCCATAGCATATGTACATTCTGTTTGGGATTTTCCATCATTTATACATTGCAATATTATGTCCCAGTAATGTTTAGGAACTTTGAACATCACATTGCGTACTTTAATGAACGATGGTGGTTTACATGAACGAACGCCTGGAATATACATTGACTGATTCCAGTCACCCAAATCTGATATATGACATCCATTGGTTTTAATATTGCTGCTCTTAGAATATACTTTATTATGTATATTTTTAGGTTTAACTGTTATATAAAAGATCCTTCCAATTTCAAAATCTTTAAAACTGAAGATATATAATTCTTCACTTGTACCAACAAATTTTGCTTTACATTTAAATGTATAAATTAAAGTATCAGAAGGATTTAGTACTGAAATCGTATCTATTTTAGGCTGTATTAATTCTAATTGCGACTGAGCTTTCTTGATCATAAAACAACCTTTTTGTAATACATGAGAAGTATTGCCCACATTTTGTATCGTAACAGTCACAATCTTTTCTTCTGATATATTTAAATCGATATTTAAGTTATTTGTGATTATTATGCCACATTTATTTTTTGTGAGCGTATTTACATTTTGTTTTGTTAAAGGTGCCTTCCATAACATTGGCAGGGTATGCTTTTTTGAAGCCTAAAAAGACAAATTACTCTAATAGATTTATTAAAATATTGATTAAATTATTTGAAAAAAATTAATTTAATAATTTTATGTTAAAAATGTTTCTATACTTATATTATGTTCAACTATAATGTACTTATTGCAAGTCACACGATACATGATATTTATTATAACCATGTTTAGATTACTTATTGTTAATGTTACAAAAATTACCCCTAGTAACTTTTCTAAATAGTTGAATATTAATTGAATAAAGTGACTTAAGTAGTGAGTATAATGAATTTTTTAAGCAATTTTATTGGTACAAAAAGTCAAAAGAAGATAATGTTTTCTACTTTGATTATATAAACTTGTTAAAACATTCTCCAAGTAGCATTATAATGTTTTATTTTTATATTCTTCCAAAAATGCAAATCTCTAAAGAAGTAAAAATTTTATTATGATTTGTATTCTTTTCTGTAAATAATAAATTAATTTTTTTAGTTCTCATATTGGTCAAGTTCTTTAAAAAATAATTATTATAAATATTATTAATACTTTGAACACTTTTCAGTTAACACTTACCTGAACCATTGGAACTACAGTTAATGACCTCCAAGTATAAAACCCTTGATCACTTTCAATGCTATCACTAATTACTTTATCACCGACGCAAGGAATATAACCGGAGTCACATATCCTTTTGTTAAATACGATATCCTTTCCAATAGTACCAATTTCTTTGACCGAGTCATAACTAGATATAGTTCCAATATCCAATTTCGACCGTAAAGGTTTTATTCTTCTTATCTGCAAGATTTCTTCTTGTGAATCATAACTTTCACTATTAACTTTTATTTCTGCTTCTATCTGTAACCAATCTCCAATTACAGGAACAAATTCCGACTGCACTTTATTTAAATTGACACAAATATTATTAGGTTCAACAAATAACTCTCGGTTCTTGCATGTCAATACTTTCCCAATCATAGATTTAATTGATATTTGTGTTTCAATAAATTCTGTTTGAGACTTTGTAATTGCATTATCCCATGAATCATCTGTTGCAAATATAATCTCTTTTATTTTATGTTCATTTTCATAACCCTCTTTTAAACTCAAATAATAAACTTTATCGCCCACTTTAAGATTATTTACTGTAGAGATATTTGCTGCATCGCATACATAAAAACTATCAACCATGACATAATCAGTGGTGATAAGAGTAATTTTTCCAGTCTTATAACAACAATCATTTTTATTAAAGAACTCATTTCCCTTTATATCTTTTTCATAAGCATTCTCAATACGAGCTACAACGCTGCTGATTTCATCAGTATCATTTTTACTAGATAACTTATATCCTATGATATATTTTATAAAAGTATATATTAATGACAGCATGTTCAATTTCTATTATTCCTATCCATATACCTACAAATATTATTTTCAATTAATATTCTTATTAATACTTTCAATTCAATAGAAACAATGTTGATAGTCGATACGGTACCGATCAATTGGCTGATATCTCCACTCCGTTGCTTTAATATAATCCAGTTCTTTCTTCAACGACTGAACACGTTTTAAGTGTAACTCTCGAAGTAAACGTTTCTGTTGCTTTTGCTCTTGTAATTCTGATTTCATTTGATTCAAAATTTTTGATGTTTGATTACCATTGGAGGTTAATTCTGAATCTTGAGACTCCGATGTTCTCTGTCCTGGAGAATGGCCCAAAGTTCCGGATGATAAAGCAGAAGAATTCATAATTTCACGAGAAACCTTTTGAAATCAGTTTGTAGAGTGTTTGACAATCATCAGACACATGTGTTTTCTCAAATTGCATTGTTAGTTCATATTACAAAACTTAGTGTAGTATATAAACATGTTTACATAATCAACCAATCGATAACAGGAAATATAGCGGGAAAATTATTTGCGCAGTTTAAATTTTGAAAATATTTTCATATGTCTTATCACAGACGAGGTATACAGTTAATATTTCATATTAACATTTGTCTTTATTGTATATTCATTCCAATATATTATAAACGTAATAAAATATTTATAAATATAAATAAATAAAGATATACATTAATTATATTATCATATACTGCATGTCATAGACACCTACCAAATATATACATAAGAACAAAGTAGATTATTTACATTGGAACAAAAAATAACAAGTTCGCAGTAAACATTTAAACAATACAACTTCCATAGACAGTCCTTTTAAAATTTCATAGTGTTAGACTTTCTCATATTTCGGTACTCAAAAACAAAAAATTCTCTCTATTTCGTTAATATGCTTTTTATCCAAATTTAATATATAAAAATGTCAAAAGCTCTGTCAAATAATGAAAAAAAATGCAAGGCATCAACATCATGTTGGTACTTCAAAATCTAGTTTACGTCCGAAACCTTATGGATTTTGTTGCGAAGTAAAGGACCAAGATACAAGGTTAGATACAAAGAATGATGAGGACCAGCTATTTTCTCGATACAATCTAACGGAAGGTGGACCTGATATAAAATTTCGCCTTCAAGAAGTAAATAACGCTTCAGCATCCCCACAACGCGTTAATCAAAAAAGCGTGTATCGATCAGGATTTCGAGGTCGACCGCGGGGTCGACAGAAAGGCGGATATGACGATCTACCTCGAAATGGCCAGCAGAAAGGATATCGAAGTGGTCAACGAATAGAACGGGATCGTAGCGAAAGCGATAAGAATAATAAAGGTTTCCATGAACCAATGATCTGTAGACACTGCAGAGGGCCTCTTAAATGGTACTTGGAAGATGAGATAGCTGTTGCTCGTGAAATAATGATGCAGGACCGACAAGAACAGTATAACACAGAAATGGAACAGAATATTAAAACTGCTAAAAAAAGGGTATGCAACAAAATTCTAGTAATGGGTTTGAAAGTACTCTAAAAATACTTGTAATCAAAGTTGAATCTCATACACTTGTACTTAAATATTTAGATATAACTACTCACGAAATTGAAGTTATTTTATATAAAATATTTATTTTGACACTAAAACTACCAGATGAGTCAGAATGACATATCCCTGAGTTCTCTTTTTTACGGTTATTAAAAAAATAACAAATGATTCTCTGCGGAATTATTAAATAAATTGATTCAGAAATAAGCAAATTGAATTGTAAATCAACAGAAATCTCAATAGATGCATTTTTTGAGTTTTTATAGAAAGATTTCAAAAAGTTTCAATGTTGAAAGATATTGACAGATATATTAAAATGAGGAAGTAGAAATTTGTTTTATTATGTATTCTCAGTATTTGTTCTGGTATTTTAGTTACGTATGTACTGAATATTGTGTGTACATATTATTTTGGCAATTCATTTGTCGATTGTTAAAAGCAAAAGCAAAATTAACCCTTTGTCTCTCTCTTTGACTCTCAGTCACCACTTGATTTGACACAGTAAAACTATAGAATGTAATATTTAATATTAAACTTTGTATAATGCCTCGATAGATGAAACATTGGAATAAAACAGCTTTGTTCCTCAATGTACTGGTTATTTCTCTTCGAATTAGTCTCAAAGAACATCGTCTTCGCCTCGTAAAGAAATGTTAAATATTTCTAGTAAGAAACATCCGAGTGCAAAGGGTTAACAATCCAGAGATCCTTTTTTTAAATTTGTAAAACCAAAAGCATAAGTATTTTTCGACGCACTATGTTATTGCATGTATGCAGTATATTAAAGGGGTCAAATTTGTATTATGTAGAAAAAGAGGAAAAAAAGAAGAAAAAAGGTAGAAAGTTAACAGCAGAAGCCGTATCTTGAACTGAATGAAAATATGTACAAACGGTACGACTGTTAAATAAAATGTATGGAAACAAAAATTTGCAGGATAAAAATAACAATATTTAAATAAAAAACACTTTTTATATTTTAATATTTATATTTATACTTACTGCTGCTATTATTCTCGTTACATATAAAAAAATATATACCCATATTAGAAAATATACTTTATTTTAATAGAAATGCTTACACAATCCACTATTTATTAAAGAACGCAATACTGTGAATATACTACCCAAACATTGTTTGAAACTTCTTTTTAGATATTCTCATAAGTTATGTAATTAAGAACTATAATTAATACATATATAATTAATATATATCGAAGTGAAGTAAACAGAAAAGTAGTTTTCTACAATTGCAGCAGAACAATATATAATCTCATTGTCATGTAAAGAAATATATTTATAATTAATGTTTGGTTTTTTTTAGTGAAATCATATGCTTATTATTGTTGACAAAAGACTCAAATATAAATTTGAAGTTACAAAGATTTGTAGTTGGTATCCTTATTATTATGATGTTTTATAAGGGCGGCATTAATTTCTTTTGTTTTCATTTAAACTATCATAACATGTTTCATAGATGTATTCGATCTCTACAAAGCCTGCTTCTTAAACGTCAATATATATTCGCTAATATATAAATTATGCGTAGAAAAATCATAACTGAAGCATACATTTATGACTGATGTTGTCTTATTACAATAGATTTCTTAAAAAAATTTATTATTAGTTAATAAAATACTACGTATGTTAATTTATTAACAATATCACTATTAAAGGCCCTGCGATGTTATTAAGAATTGTTTAAATAAAGAGAAATCTTATTTTTTATAGAGATTATTAGCACGTTTATAAATTAATTTTTCTTATATTTTATAAGAGAGAGAATATAACCAAATAGTAGCATACTATACTTTCTGTAATACAAATTAAATTTAAATTGACACAAATTCATTAACCATAAAAACCATAATAAACTTTTGTAAATATTTTAATTTCAAATACAAAATATCATACAAATTTTATGTTAACTATATATTTAGAAAAAGAAAGTGAGTATTTTTTGTATTATTTGTTATCATAAATGTTGTCTCTATAATATTAATAATAATGTAATTATAAGTTTTGATATATTTTATTAGTAATGTTAATGCACTTTTATATGCAATTTCTCTTTATTTTCTTTTGATATTCGTATCTTTTTTAAGAAAATTAAATTTAAAATATATTATGAGAAACAAAAAGTTATTTGACAAAATACTATAATAAAACTATAAATACAGTGTGATAAATGTAACAAAAAAATTATTTTATACTTCCAATAAAAATGTTTGAATTATGAAAACTTGTTTGAATAATTCAATTTCTTAAAATGAATTTCAAATAATTTTACAATGCAATATAAAAATGAATAATCAACTCATATTAAATCATATTTTACGTTAATTTGATATATTTATTACTATTATCAATGTCATTAAGGAAATATATAACGCTTACTAATTATGGAGCCTTGCACAATCGCTGCGCTCCGATTTTGACTAAACATAATAGGTTTATACAATAATCAAAAATAGAAGATACACATTCGTTCATCAACGGAAACTCAATTTTAAAAATTGACACCTCTAAAACTATCTTAAAATGTGAGATGTTCTTTACTTTTGATTATTCTAAATACAAACTTATAAAGTTTCATCAAAATTGAAGAGAAACAATTGAATAACATTCTTTATAAGTAATACACATATCATAATTATATGAAGCTTCTGTTAAAAATTCGAATAGTAATTGAAATTGAATAATTCTGTATTACGATAAAGTTATAAAAGAATATAAAATGTGAAAATAGAAGAACTGTTTCGGACTATTATACCTGAAATATATTCTTTATTACTCTTTGGTAAAACACCGAAAAATACTTCATTACTGTTTTTATAAACAGATATTTTATAGTAACATAAAAAGAAAAGTTACTTTTAGTATAGTACACAATTAAATAATAATCACTAACGATCTTAACATAGTAAAAACATAAAAAATAACAAAAGTAAACGTGCTAGTTCACATTTCAATATTTTTCTTTTATATTTAAAGCTGTAGTGTACATTTGGGAATGTTCTCCTTTATTTAAACTTTTTTCTTTCAAAGGAAACGCAGTAATATTATTTTTTGCTCGTTTATCGTACGTTTTCCAATCTTTTGAAGTAAAATATTATATAACATGATCATTAAATTAAATATAACTTTGTCTGAAAAATCAAATGATATATATTTTCAAGATAAGAAATTGGTGTTGTTTAATATCTATATTTAAATACAAAGTCAGTCTTTGTATATATTTATTCAGAAGATTTAGGGATATTCTCGAACTCCACTTTGTCGTTAATGTTGTTAATTTCATTAGTGTCTGTGGAAACGGTTGTTTCAATCAGTGAACTTGTATTTTGTTGGTTTGTAATCTCACACTGCGAACCTATATTTTCTTTAGATTTTAAAACTGCAGATTCATTCTTATCTGTACCTTTTATCTTTGAACCATCTTTATCATCAATTGTAGTAATATTAACTTTTTCAATATCTTGTTTATTAAACTCTTTAGAATTACCTTCTGTTTCTTTAGTAACATCACCTGCTAAAGATACATATTCTAATTCATTTGATAAAGTATCATTTGATACATTTTCTGAGTTTATTACACTATCTCCTTCTTCTTGGAAATTATTAACATCTTTTTTTATATTGTCTGTTTCTTTTTGAAGATCATTATCATTTTCTGCATTCTCCGTTTTTTTTTTAATGTCGTTATCACTTTCTGCATTGTCTTTTTCTTTTTGAGGATCGCCATCATTTTCTGCATTGTCTGTCTTTCTTTGAAGATCATTATCACTTTCTGCAGTGTCTATTTCTTTTTGAAGGTCGTTATCATTTCCGTCATTGTTTTCTTTTTTCTGAAGAATGCCATCATTTTTTGCATTGTCTTTTTCCTTTTGAAGATTATTATCATTTTCTGTATCATCTTTTTCTTTTTGAAGGTTCTCAGTGTCAGTTTTTATGACATTAATATCTATTACACTTGATGAAATATCTTGTTCAAAATAATTACTACTTTGATGTGAATGGTCTGTATCTTCATTTACTTTAAAATCAATTTCTAGTTCTGATATTTCGTTATTACTATTACCTGACTGTAATTGATCTTGCATTTCTAGGTTCTCTAAACTTTTTGTTACTGATGTAACATCATAATCATTAAGTGATTCAGTATTACTGTTGTTAAAAGTTTCTACCTCTTCCTCTCCTTCATCTGTGATAATTCTTTTCATATTCTGAACTATTTCGTCTACAGTAAGTTCTACAACAGAATTAGAGTGTGAATTACCAGTGTCCTGTATCTTTGTATTTTCATCTTGTTCTTCAAGTATATTTAAAGATTCATCTGATTTTATAGTACAACTACTTGTATTTTGTTCAGTGTCACATTTACTTCTTTCTACTGTATCATTATTTAAAGCTTCATTTCTTTCATGATTTTCTGATATCTCGTTTGCATGTGCCTTTTCTTTTACTTCAACTTCATCGTAAGATGTATTGTCAGAATGTGGAACTAGGATATCAATGACGTTATTTCCATTGAGACTCAATTTAACACAAATTGGATCACACGAGTCATCAAGAACTTCGAATTGAAACATTGTTTCTCCTTCACCAGAAAGTTCCTCAAGTTTTTTATAAGCTTCTGGAGGCCAAGACTTTATTGTTTCCGGCTTCTGCAGTGCACAACATTTGGATAAAGCAGGTATATTTATAATATCTACTGGTAACATTCGCACTTCATTTGTGACCACTGTATTACCATAATCAATGTAATTAACAGTAACAGAATCACCAGAATGCGAAAGAATTTTAGCTCTATACCAATTACCATCATCTGGAAATTTTGCAGCACAAATAGTGCCAACTTCAATTGTATTTAACGGAAGAAAACTAGGAGCTGCTTGGAGTCTTTTCAACATTGTATTCAATTCTGTAGTTTTACTTTCAGCTTGAACATAGAATTCATTTAATGAATTGACACGAGTAATAAATACATTTGGTGAATTTTCTTCGCCTAAAGGAGGCAATCTTTCTTCTATGATTGGTGGATGATGACAAAACTTAGCAAGCAGATCTGTTACATTTTCATTGATTAATGTTAACTTCACCAATGATGTCACATCATCATTTAATACATCCAATAAAAATATTGTTGCTCCATCAGCAGCCAATTTTATAAATTCTTCGCAAGCCTGTTCTGACCATTCCGTGATTCCTGCTGGCATAACTAAACGGCACTTTCTTGATAATGGTGGTACATTCATTAGGTCTTCGGGTATAGCTCGTATTTCAGTTGTAGTAGCTGAATTTCCATAGTCAATGTATATAACCCGTGTAGTATTATCATTATGTGATACAACGCGTGCTCTATACCAGCAATCATCTTCTGGGTACTTAGCAACACACAACATATTTTCTTGAATTTTGTCAACTTTAGGGAACATATGCGCTACAATAAATCTGTCAGTCATGACTTCTAAATCACCAACAGACTTTTCTTCTTGCACCCAGAATTCGCTTGGAGAGTTAACATGACTTACAAAAGCGGAGTGAGGATCCAATTCTAGGTCGACTATTTCATCAATTAAATCATCTTCAGTGTGAATCATTACAGCAAGATGTTCTTTAACCAATGTTTCGCTAACACTCTGACCATCTATTAACAAATCTACTCGTGTGGTAATGCCATTAGCAATCACCAGTGTTTCTAAAGATTCAACAGATGTTACTAAAGTTTCGAATTTTTCACATGTTATAGCATTCCAATCTTCTGAATCTACAGGAATCACATCTAGTCTACATTTAATCGCGAACTCCTTAATTTCTTTCCATGAATCAGGAATATGTCGAATATTTCCAGATTTATTATCAATAACATCAGTATTTCCGTAATCAATAAATCGCACAGTCGTTATATCCTCATCTGCATCGAGTACCTGTGCTCTATACCATAAATTATCAATTGTATATATCGCAACGCACAAACTTCCTTCTTCTAATATCCCATCTACTTGTGAAAATGTAGAAGCTTGTATTTGAAGCTCTGATTGTTTCTCGTTAAGTCTTTTAGCATCTCTAACAGACTGAAGCCAGAACTGACTAGGAGAGTCCACATGCGATATATATACATTATATTTATAACCTATTTCCATATTAAGAATGCTAAGTTGTATTGTTTCTGATACTTCTTGTTGCAATGGTAAATTAAGAGCATGTAATTTCTCACTAATTTTTTCCCCATCATATAATAATTCTACTATCCACTTCTTGTTTACATTACGGAAAACAGCTGTGAATACTTTGTTCGACAAGTATTCCTGCAGTATGTTTAGTTGTTCAGATACTGTACCTTTAAGAGTTACCGGTAACGACACATTAATAGCTAGCTGATGTGGTGTATAAAAGCAAGAATCCAAAGTCATTATTACATCACGAGGAACTTCCTCGTTATTGCCATAATCAATGAAATTTACACAAACTTCGGTTTCTGTATAATTTATGACTTTAGCACGATACCAATTACCATCAGCACTTTTTGCAGCGCATAATAGATCTACTTTAGGTTCTACTAATTTTCCAGAAGCAGGATAATACTGATTAAGCGCTTCGATTAAATTTTTATCCAAAGCATAGTCTGCATTACGTTGTAACCAGATGCTGGTAGAGTGATCCGCATATGATACCAACACTTTATGAGTAGAACTTAAGATAGACATTGGACATATTGGTGATATTCTTTCCTCAATATCTTCAGTAACATTAATTTTGTTACCCAATGAATCAAATAACTTTACAATGAGCCTATAAAAACCAAACGTTTATAGAGAATACAAATTATAGGAAAAATATGGATATATTTTATATTCGATTTCTGTGTTATATAAAACTTCAACAATTAATGATAATGAAAATAAATCTAGATAATAAAAAATTGTTTAAATCTTTATATTGTATATTAGTTTATTGTTTTAAAATATTGTTTATATTTTAATTTTAATATATAATACAAAATTATATAAACTAAGAACTTACCTGTTATTGTCAACTTCATCGATATACATAATTACTTCCTTTCCTTCAACACACTTTTTGAACGTTGTATCTACTTCAGGTGAAGACTTAGTTTTCATAAGAGAACATTCTACTGCCTGATTCTGCATAACAGACAGGTCTCCTGGCAATGCTAACACCTGAATAAAAGCAATACTATATCAATATGTGATACATGGAAACATTATAAACAAAAGTAACGTAAAAGCAAATATTAAAGTGTTCTTATTATAAAAGTATTCGCTGCCTTACTTTTACTATTTAATCAGGCATTTTTATGCTTAACGAAAATAATATATAAAGCAATATGATATTAGTTCCTTATTTTATATGATATTTGTTTCTACGAAATATTTATACTTTAGTAAAATTTACATTATATCATTACATTAATACTTTTCAATGCGACAAGTATGGTATTAAGTAACACCTATGCCTAGCAACAATGCTGTAGTATCTATCGAAAAATTGTTTTAGCATGTAGATTAATCTCTTTCTTTCAAAAAACTCACGCAATCTGAGAGAATTTCATCATATGCTCCAGTATCAATGAATTTTACATCAAAGCCAGCAGATCGTGAATGGTTACGGATTACTGCTCGCCTCCATACTCCATTTGCATAAACCAAACAACCTGTGCCCAGGCATATCTCATGGACTGATAATCGTTGCATCACCTGTCATTGCCATACTTATCCTTACCAATATTATTCACTTAAATTTTGCTATCCATCAATAAGGAATCTCAATTTCGAAAAAAATTAAAATAATCGATATTTACTGTCCTGCTTATTGTAACGAAAAATTGAATTTTTAAATTTGTATAAAACAGCACGACGTTAAGATAATGTTGATGTTAAGTAATGTCTTCGTGTTAATGTAATTAATAACATTCTTAAATATTAAAATTGAATTCGAATACTGCAAATTGTTGTATCAATTTGTAACATACATTCAGGTAACATACGCATTGTTACATGTTATAAGTAGCATGCAATATTAATAGTAAAATCAAAAAACAATAAACCTGTAATTTTCGCATTTAAGTCAGTTAATAATAAACTAGGTTCGAGTAAAAAACATTACAATTGGAATTTATGTAATATTACCTAACATTTTACTACAAATTATTAAAAATATCTGAACAATACAAATAATGTACTATATGAAGGAGCAGTTTAAATTTACTAAATTGACAAAGTTATTGAGTTGAATTGACAAGGGAAAGAATTATTAACTACTGCTTACATTTAATACATTTTGGTAATAAAATGGATAGCTCAGGAAAATATATTTAACTAATTGTTATTAATACCATACATCGTGCAATGAAATGTAAAATACTTTCTATGAATAGAATAATAAAGATTAGGAAGACTATTATTTAAATTATTTTTTCACAATTAACAGTTCATGCACTTTGATATAATTTTGTGTAAATTATTTCGTATACATATCAAGCAATTAGTAAAGCAAATATATTTCTAAATAGATATGTTAATAGAACTTATATTGGTAACATGAAACATTTAATCATTAATACAAATTTAAGTATTAAATTTGTATATGTGTATTAGATGCAACAGTATTAGTATGATACTCAAACAGTATATTTGTAACATGATTAATGTGTAGTTGATATAAATATTATTCATCAATTTTTAATAGTATAGCAGTTAATTTTAGTTTAAGTGTCATGTCCTGTAGTTCATATACAATGTTTTTGAAATAAACAAATATACAGCTAATAATATAAATATACATTTAAAATTTAAATATTATTTACTATTTTATAGGTTGGATTTTTAATAATATTTAGAATTCAATATGTTTCATGCATCAAATACAAAATGCTTGTTAAACATGCTTATAAATCTCAGACATCACATTTGTAAAAATAGTTTATATATACACACATTTATACAATAAAATAATTAAATATTTATGAATATTTATAAATATGTATGTATGAAACATACCTTGGGATTTTTGTCAGTCATATATGTATTGATCAAGTTTTCACATTCAGTAGCGAAAGGAAGTTGCACGTAAAATTTAGACACATTTTCCACACTCGATACTTTTACTCTAAGTATCTGACCATTTAAAAGATTTATGTCCACACTTTCAATTTCACTTGGAATTACAGGTGCTGGAATCTTATTCTCTGTAAACAAAATAAACTATATTACATAAAGTTCGATTACCAAAATTAATTAAAATATATTCCTATGTTTAATTAATATCTTTGTCTTTCTATATATAGAGATCTACATTCTCTTTACATAGGAGATCTGAAATACACTAATAATTACAGTATTTGCTTACCCTGCTTTTTAATTATTGTAGTTTCAAAATATTTGACTAGTAGAAGTAAAAAACAAGTATTGTGATCATTAGTGTAGCTGAGATCCCTTCCTTTGAGAAAAAAAGACTATAATACAATATATAGATGATATAAAATTATTCAAACATCAAACCATATATTGTTTCATATTCAGTCATAAGAAAGAATATTTTCAGAAATTATATATTTTTGTAGAAATCAAATATAAAATCATTTTTACCATCAGTAATGTCGTTTGATTTAGTTTCTGAAGAAAATGAAGCCAGATTGTTTTCAACCAACATACTACCCACATCATTTCCATTATTATTTAACGAAATAAAATATTTATTATCTTTCATGCAATGGAAAGTGCATGTATATTTATCATCATTAAAATAATTATCAATTGTTTCAGTATCTATGTTAGACCAATTAAGACCATCTTTCGGGATAATATTTAATAGGGAACACTGAAATGCTTGCTTAGGTAGATACATAAATTCCTTTTCTACAGGATAAATATTTTGAAAATCGACTACAGCGCTATTTCCAAAATCTATATAATGAATAAGATGACCATTGAGCTTATTCAATTCTACGATTTCTGCGCGATAGAGAGCTTTATCTTCGAAAAATGTTGCTATCACAGGTGATCCAACCTAAAAATAATGATAATAAAAATATTTTGATTACAGTTTATGTGAATTATAAAAAAAATCATAATCAATAAAAAGTACTTTTAATGTAGATGATACAGGTTCTCTGCCAGTATATATCTTTTGAATTTTATTCATCATGGTCTTAAATTCATTTTCATTGTCAAGCGTTTGGCAATAAAAATTATTCGAATTTGTAAACCAGGTAACAATCACATCCTTTTTAGTGCCAGGTGTATGTGAGATTGTTGACCATACAGCATTCAAAGGTGCATAATCAGGATCAGCAATTTGTTTTTTAATTGTACTTATTTTACTACGAGATACCGCAGCTTCCTTCGCTTGTAGTAAATTGATGCCTTGACAAAATTCTTCATTTATGAAAGTATCAGTTTGACAATCATCGATTACTTCTCGTATTAATACGCTATATATACCATTCTCTTCAGTAACAAATTCAACTTCCAACACTTTGCCATTTACTTTATTTTCAAAGCTTTTTATTTCGTCTTCAGTCGAAGTAAGGTTTTTCATACCAAATAGTCTACAATGTATGGCTTGTGTTGGAAGTTTTAAGAACTCCTTTTGAATGACTTTGAGTCTATTAAAATCGACTGTTTCTGTATTTCCATAATCTACAAATTGAACAGTTGCATTGTTTCCTTCAACAGATTTAACAATAGCTCTGTACCATCTCGAATCTTCGGAATATTGAGCAATACAGTACAAGCCCTTAAAAACCTTAGATTCTCTTACTAATTCTCCACCATTTTCATATATTGATGCAATGCTTTCCATTACAGAATCTAACGCAGTGTAATCAGGACTTAACTGAACAAAAAAATCAAGTGGACTATTCGTATAAACTACTTCGCAATTCTTTGTAGATCCAATAACTATATTAGGAACCGGAATATGAAAATCACTTTTACTTCGCATAGGACTACATCTTCGTCCTTCTTCCATGTGATTCAAGTTTATAATATTTATCTATAAAAAATTAAATAATTATAAACACAACTTTAACAAAATTATTAATAGATTATATATATATATAATAAAAAGTAATAAAATTGTACGTAGTAAGTATGATTTAATAAATTATTGTAAAACTTTTGTATTTTACTAATGTTACTCATAAAAATAAATGGCCATTATTATTGACATACTTTACCTTGCTCTGTGTTAGTCTATATCCTTGTCCCTTTCGATCTTTAAATTTATTATTCCCGTAATATGAGTCACCTATTAACAATTTTTATGTTTTTATAATATATCTAATAAATACGAACAAATTAAAATGTATATTTACATTAAAAATTCACATAAACTCTATTCTGATAATACATTAATACTAACTGCTTGTCTTTCCAGATTTTACGCTGCTGTCACTGTCTCTATCATTAAATCTGTTACTTTGCGTTCTTCCAGAAAATCCATCACGTTTAGAATAATTACCACGCGTTGTGTTACCTCGTCCACGTCTACTACTCCCTTTAGACGATGTATCTGAGTCTTTATCACTCCAACTTTTATCGGAAGAATGACTTTTTGATCCATATCCTGAAGTTTTATTTCTACCACCTCTACCACCTCTACCAGCTCTGCTACCCTTAAGCGAATCATTGTATTCGTTTCTGTTATTCCATTTATCCTTTACATTTCTACCATTAGAGAAGTCATCCTTACTAAACCTTTCATTTTTTGCATTAGAAAAATCGTCTTTACCAAACCTATCATTTCTGGCATTAGAATGATCATCTTTACTAAACCTTTCATTTCTCACATTACAATGATCATCTTTACTAAAGCGTTCATTTCTGACATTAGAATGATCATCTTTACTAAATCGTTCATTTCTGGCATTAGAAAAGTCGTCTTTATTAAACCTTTCATTTCTAGAATCGTTGCGATGAAAATTACTCCTTTCATTTCTATTTTCATATATTTTTTCTTCGTTGGATTCATCTTTCCAAGATTTAGATTTGTGCCTTTCCTGAACTGTGGAAGTATTCTGTGGATCATTCCATGTGTCTATTTGACTGTTTTTCTGCCAATTATTTATATTCTCACTGAAATGTATAAGCTAATTTATATTAAAAATAATAGCTTTTATATCGATTTAACATGCAGAAAACGTGTGTAAATCTACAATATATAAGTCTATGAAATTCTAATTAATAAATATGTACGAATGAGATACTTTGTATATTTTCCAAATATGAAAATAATATTCATATTTTGCAGATGAATGAGAAAGAATTAATATATGAAGGTCATTTTGTTAACTGCAGTGTTAAAGACTTACATATGGTACCTTTATATTATCGATACAGAAATGTATAAAAAAAACTGTTGAACTCAAGTAAATTTGTAATAATATGAATTATAATATGAATAAGATGTAAAATAATTAAACAAGTACTAATAATTCTTAAATAAATAAAATTCGAAAACTTTAAAATTTTCTATTATCTACTTTCTCATATTGATTTTATATTTATTTTATTGGTTGTATAAAACCTGTGATACCATAAAGAATACTATTTTACCTAAATAATTATTATAATTATCATGTTAATAAAAATTGGGATATTTATGTCTACAATGAAACCATCATGCGTAATAAAATATATCTCAAAATACCTTTGATTAATGTTTGGATTTATTTTAACAGTATGTTGTTTCTCCATATTTTGATAGTTTGGTTCATTTGTTGATTTCCTATCATCTACAAATATACGCAACATTTTTGACTTAATGCTTTCCATTCTCTCAAGTTCATATAAATCTACTATTAAACCATCTGACTTTACATCCATTACTCTTAAAAGTAATTGTTTTTCCAAGGTAAGTAATTCAAACTGATTAAACACTTCTTGAGTGCACGGAAGGAGTTCCCATCCATTTAAAATGCATTTTATAGCTTGAGCTTCCAATTGTTTTATTAAATCATCATGTATTAAACGAAGAGATATTACAGGGATAGTTTCCTCATTACCATAGTCAACATATAACACCTTCACGTTATTTGCATTTATGCCAAGAATTTGTGCTCTGTACCTAATAATTAAATAACATTAATAAATATATAATGTAGTATACCTACCATATTACTTAATATTATACTGTGCATCATTTTAATATCATCAATAAATGTTCATACATTCTTAGCAGAATGTGACCAAATAAGTATTACAATAAAATTTTACAAAATTCTTACACTATTTCGAAAAGATTGAATTTTTAGAAAGAAAATAAGCTTCTATTTTATATTGACCTATGAAAATATATTTAAAAAAATTAAGAATTGCATAAGGATTCGTATCATTAATACTTATCAGAATTTTCAACTAACCATTGATTATCATACAAAGCGGCACAAGGAAGACCAATCTTCAATTGTGTTAAACTCAAAGTAGGCGCAGTTTGACAAAAGTCTGCTAGACAATTCATTATTGATTCCAAAGATCCTGTGTTGCTATTTAGCTGTACAAAAAATTTTCTGCAAGTTTCCACAAATGAAACATGTACAACTTCTTCAGCACCTTTCGACAATTTTGCTGGTTCTTGATATCCAAAAGATATAGGAGCTGCAGTTGGTGTTGGAAATGCTTGTCTCAGAATATTCTTTATGTTTTTCCCATCATCATATAAATCTCCATATTGAACCAATGGTGGTCCTTCTGGTGGACAAACATGTAAAACAAGCAGTTTTCCTGATACAATTTGTTTAAAATATTCTTTCATTTCATCTCTGACATTTAATTCATGTACACCACTTAGAGTAAATCGAATTGAAAGTACTTTGGGATTAATAAAATGAGATGGTAGTTGGAAGATATCCGTGTATGGTAATACCTCTGTATGACCAAAATCAACATAATATAGTTTACACTTATTTTCCATTACGGACATTACAACAGCTCTGCACAATACTTTATCTTGCGTGTAACGACCTAAACACACTGACCCAGGCAAAGGAGGTTCTTGCAATGGTTCTATAGGATGATTATTAATATCCCTCATGAGCAAACTTAATATTTGAGATGTACTTTGAAGTTGCACAGAGAATTTATGTGGGCCGTCTTCAACAAAAGACACATATACTTCATGTTTGGATGGTACATCTAGAACACGTGATTTAAATACAAGTGCTTCTTGTACAGGCGAGTGCATCATGTGTTTTTGTTGCGCTGCACAACATAAAGGAACACTTCGTTGATATCCATGTATATCACTTCCATCACAATGCAATGGATTTACATTCTGCATAGGAGCCACTGACGTTAAATTATTACTTATAAGGTGTTTGCTTGATTGCTGGTATATCGGTACTTCAGGTTCTCGCATACATTTTGGTGGCCTATGAAAGTATACATAAAAATAATCAAATATTATATTAAAATTATAAGCACATTATAACTTTTAATACTCTACTATTCTTTTTAAACTTATCTATCAAAATAGAAATGGAAAATCATTATTATTAAACTTATAAATTAAAAAAATAATTAAATTATTATTTACAATAACTTTTAATCCAAAAAGAGAGGTTTCGCAACAGTATTGAAATAGTATAAACTTCTAAATCAAATTATAAAAAGAATTAGGCTAACACTTACTGCTCAACAAACATATATAAAAATGAAAATAACAATAAAAGTGTAAATAAAATCTCCTAACACTAAAATACCTACCTAAACATCTCTTGTAATGTAGCACCTACTGCCATATGTCTCTTGATTAATAATTCACTGAAATCTTCATTATTATACCAAAGTTTAATAAAGCGACGATTATTAATTACAGTGTGGATCAAGATTTTATATTCATTGTACCATAAAGTTTTTTTAATTAATTCAATTACTTTGTTTTCCCAAATCCCGTTTATTGGTAATATATGCATTAATGTGAAATCAAATGCTACAGGTGGAAAAGATTGCAAAGACTCGGAACCAGGTATGTTTTCAAGTAAATGAATTTCTTGAGGTGGTAATACCTCAATATTACCATAATCAATGAATTGTAAAACTATCATACCATCTGGGCGTATGTTAATTACTTTTGCTCTATAATATCCTTCATTTTGAAATCTAGCACAGCAAAGAGCATTCACGCGTAAATTGGCAGTTCTTGACCCAACAGAACCCTGACTTCGAGCAAATTGCTCAACCAGGGGTAAAATCATGCGTTCTACGCATGTCGCAGAATTTTTGTCAACCTGACCCCAAATTTTAAGAAGTGAATCCTCTGCTTCAACATGAGTCACAAAAATAATCAATTCTGTGCTTTGTTGTATGTTCATGATGTTTTATACTTTTATCTCCTCTTATGTGAAGCACCAGTCTTCGTTAATCACACAGACCAATCTGTTCACAATCTAAAACATCAAAGTTTGTCAGACATTGTAAAAGTATTTTTATTCAACCCTAACCGTTAATGGAAACTGGGCCACTCTAGCCGAGAATTATCGAGTAATACTATTGGAAAGTCAAAGTATGTCGGCTGTTCTATCTTGAAATATGCTTTGTCAATGACATTGTTTTTTGTTTATTCGATTTTAATAATTACTTTTATAAACGCATTCTTTTGTTTTTTACCGTAATCTATTACGACAATCTGTAACAATTTCACGCTTTGTTATCCGAAATTATAGGACCATTGTAGCGTAGGTTAATATATTCGTAATAATAATTTTTACAGAATCTTTCTTGTAAATTTTAACCTTCTTCTTTTATAACACAAAACACACGTGTAATCTATATATTTCTAATCAAAAGCATACGTACGTAAACTGATATTCTTTATATGATATTGCGTAAAAAAAATGTATGTCAACGCTGCAACTATAAGTAATACAAACCTTATGAGTAAGATATTAGACGCATCTCTTCTAATTCACTTCATTAACAGTTATGGAATTACAATGTTCTTTCTACAAGGTTTCACTTTTGTAAATACCTTCAGAATCTGGCGGTTGACCGGCTTTTTATCACCCACATGGAAGTTTCTTTGACCATAGTTTTGACATATTTGGATGGCGCGTAAATTGAATTTACATAAATTATGTGCACTTCCTTTTGTGTATGAAAACAATAGTACACATGGATTTTAATACTTTTTGCTGGTACTAATATCTTTAAAAATATATTTTACGAACGTATACAATAAATGATAATAGAGCATATCGTACTGAATGTCTATAAAATATATAGTTCTCATGTGCCATAAATACATAATACATGTAGCAGATGATAGATATATTGAAAGGTAATTCTATACATCGCAGTAATACGAAAATTAAGAATATTGAAATTATATTAAAAGCTTTAGTCTCTCTGAATTATAATTGCTAGTAATAACGTTCGTAAGACAGGTCAATAGGAGTATTTATAAACAGTGATATAAAGTGAAAAATAAGGATAAAAATCTGATTTACTGGACGCTGTTAGTGGATTTATAATTATTAATAATTACCCAAGTGTAAAAATTAAGCTTCTAATGCAATTTCGTAATTCTTAATATTCGTTATATTTTAACATACAGAAATGCCTGAGCTATCTACTATATCTAATCGAATAACCCATATAAAGTTATATAATATATAAATTGGACTGAGAAAGTAATTATAATTGAAAATTTCTGTATGGCAATGTTTTTTAATACTGTATTTTCAAGGACAATATAATATACATAAAAAGAAGAAAATGGAACAATATTTTATAAAAGTATATTATTTTCATTTTTTTAATTTATTATAATACATATTAAAATATTAAAGAAAAAGCGCATGGTATATTCGTTTGTATTATATCTTCTGTCAAGAATTAAATTTCTTTGATGCTTACATAATCATTTGAAACATTAGAATATTTTATTTATGTAATATATGTAATATTATAATCTCATTTCATAAAATGAATTTTTCTTTATAATGTACTTATAACAACTTTAAAACTGTTGAAACAAAATTCTTGGCAAATCTTTTTAATTTTATTTTTATATGCTTCATTCTGAAATAAAACATGAAGTCTGTAAAGTATGCTGTCCTGGACAAAGAAAATAAGTCAGTCATAACACAGAAATAATATAAACATATAAAACCATGTAATTTTGTTTTTAATTCTTATGCTTTTTAAAATGATCAGACCATTTGTACTTTAAATATCTAAGAAAACATTATTCTAATCATTACCATTCAATGGTTCATTTTTTCGGTTTATTCTAACTGAATTTACTTATATGATATTTTATTGTTAAACAAAAATGTAAAATATTCACAATGTATATCAACTTCAATTTGTAGATGCTGCATAATATTGTATTTGTATGTATTTGTAAAAAATAAAAATGAAGGCATATAATACATTATTCATTACTTTAATAAACTAATAAATAAAATAAAATTAATATAAAATGTATTAATAGATGTGTTATTGATACAATAATAGAAATGTTAAATTTCTACCAAACTAGGGAAACAAATACAACCTTCTTATGAATATTAATTTTTCAGTAAACAAATAAGTAGATAAATATGCAGGATGTTAACTATTTTTCAGCATACTAGTAGAAATTTAGTGCTTAAATAAATTATATTATTGCAATTTACTAAAGAATTTCTAATTATTTTCAACTGTTTGTAATTGAAAGCTGTATAATAAAACCTATAATTACAAAAATTATTGCTAAGGTGTAGAAGAATGGAATGATATTATCATTTAATGAATATTCTTTAAAGACACTGAAAATATAAAATTACAAATATACTAACTGCATATTCGTAAATATCAAGCAATATGCTTAAAACAATTATTTAGTAAACATTTAATTGTACTTCATTGTTTTGTTTTTAATAAGCATCACAGAATAATTAATGCACAGATTTGTATATTAATACATCACATATGAACATTCTATATTATTAAACAAACACACGAATTTTTTATATTATATTTTTCATATAATGAGATGCACATTCATTTTGCTAAAATTAATTCATGTAAAAGTAATTTACATTTGATGAATAGGAATTGTTAGATGTTCACAGTTATTATAATGTAGGATGAGTAGAAAGTGATTCACTTTCTTCAGCTTCTTCTAATTCGTTATCTGTACTTGAAGATAAATGTTCTCCTAGAACTAAGGAACGCATTTGTTCTAATACCCGATGTAAAGATTCTGACCTCTGCTCCATTCTATCGTTTAAAGGTGTAGCATCACCACTTGCAGTACCACCTGCTGGTGTTTGCGGTGTATTACTAGGTGGTATGGGAGTATTTGTACCATCCCCAGTACCTATAAGTACAAAATTATCATATTTAACAAATTTAAAATTTTTATAAACAATTTTGAAATTTTGTAATTATACCCATATTATCACTTGCAGGACTTGCAGGTCTCTCTGCACCTCTTATTTCTCTAATAATTTCTTCATCCTGATTATTTAATCTTAAACCTGCAACTCCCTTTTTCGGAACATTATACAAATCACGTTTAATTTTTCTTCGCCTAGAAGGATCATTCCTACGCAACTGAAGCATGGACCCAAAATCAGCGATATAAAGAAATCCTGCAATTAATAGTTCACAATTCCGTTTGCCTTGTTTATACGCAGTTTCTAATTCATGGCTTGTACGTTGATCATATTGCCACCAACCTGAAACAGTATAATTTAAAATCATACACACTACAATTTTCAAAATATCACAAATACAATAAATATCAATAGTAAATAATGTTTTAATTTGGGAATTTACAAAGAAAAATAACTAATGTTGCGCAATAAAGACGTTTTATTACAAAAATACAATAAAATTAAATATTAATTTTTATAATATAGTAATAGAAATTCTTACAACTTTATTTCAAGATCTTACATAAAGCTTGGTGCCATAATTTATAATTTTATATTAAGATTTTACATGGAAGCTAACGTGTAAAAATATACACGATTTTATAAATTTCTATAGGAATTATATACATAAATAAGAATGCCAATTGTGTTTGAACCACATAAAACATAGATACAAGTTATTTTATTCCTGAAACACTTTTTTTTTTAACCCTGGATAACCTGCACCAGGCACCCCTCACCAGTGGGGCTGGCAAGGGGTAGTGTGAGATTTTTACTCACTAAAGCTCCAGGGGTGTTCCATCCTCGGCCATAAGGGGGGGTGCACCGGAACCAAACATTTACCCTCAGCGACACCCCCCGGCCCAGTATATGCCAACACGACACGCTAGTACTAGTTCCGGAACCCCGGGCCCGGCGGCAAGAATCTTAAAATGGGCGAGCCGGCGGTCCCGGACTTCTCGACCGGCGACGCCGCCGACCCCGCCCCCCACCCAATATTCCTGAAACACCTTTGCAAGGTGCATCCCTTTTATCACGCTTGATGTTACGTTTATAGCGTGGTTGATGTTTTCTATATTGACATTTATTTTCAAAGTCAACAATATAAAGTATGCCGCAAATTAAAATTTCACATTTTGTTCTACCAAGGTTGTATATAGTTTCCAAATCCTCGCTGGTCCTCAAATCATATTTCCACCAACCTATGAAGGGGTACATTAAAAACTATCCATACTTCATCACATGTTTTTAACAAATAATGAAGTTCCCTATATTTTACCTTAAGTATTTAGAAAGTCAATTATATATATAATTTATTTTTTATGTAATACAAATATGTATTTATAACATGTTTCAATTCTTTTTTAATTTTCTATAGCTCATGTATGAAATTGATTATTATAAGAAATGATACTTTACCGTTCCTGCCTTCATAAAACCACTGATATTCTTCTTCGGTATGATCTAATTCCTTATGCGCTTCCTCTATTTCTACTAATTGTGGTCTGTCAAGGAAGTCAGGAGGAATTTCTTGACGACACATAGGGCATCTTTTGCTTTGATTTGCAACACCTTTGACACATAGATAACAATACACATGATTACAAGGTAATCTTGCTGGATAAATGCATGGTTGAAGGCAGACTGCACATTCTGGTATAACTGTTGAACCTATGAAAAAAGATACGAAAATGTTATTACAATTATGATAGACATTATTCACATCATTGAAGATATTAGCAACCTCCTTTAATAATGTATATGTAAATACAAATTTACAAAAATTTTGTAATCAAACTAAAATTAACTTCAATCGATTAATATGTTTCTACCAGATTATCACTGCAGTAATTGATATCAAATTATTACGTATTACTAGGGTCAATCAATAAAATTTTACATATAAGTAGTAACACATTTTTAAAATGAAGGATACAGACATGTACCTTCCTTTTCGTCATTTTCTTTTTCTTTATCCTTGAGCGTGTTATCTGCTATGTCTTGCGAGTTAAGTTTCGCTTGAGCCATAGTTTTAAATACAGTTTACTTCTTCATTGAACAAAGTCAAACATTTCGTTCAAACAGGTAAGTATTTATTCGTCACATCAATGAAACCAACAGAAACAGAATGTCGACCATAAGCCATCTTCGTTGTTTACGACACACCAGGGGTTCTGAGCTTTAAGAATAGCTTGACTGATTTAACCGATTGATTGAGAACCTTAGGAACTCATAGCTCACTTCGTAGCACTTTATGGTACGTGGCATAAATAACTGACATGTGCATACATATTCAGCTGACTTGTAGTCGAGGATAAACCATTTTCTTATGAGATTTCGAGAGAAACGATGTTAATATTAACAAAACGGTGAAGTTGAAAATTATATTTCATCTAATTTGAGTTCATTCATGGCATAGATAAAATCTGTGCTAGGTATTTGACAGACCTTAGATATAGTACAAACTGTGCATACAATGTATTTTTCTATCTACTGTTCTGAAATACTGACACCATAAAAAATGTCTCGATGCATTAGCGAACTCTGAATCGAACGGTCAATTACTGAACTATATAAGACTACACATGAAAAATGTGAGCTTGGAAACTTTATGAAAAAAAATGTTTAAATTCTTTTAGGTCTTACCAGATATAAAAATATATTATTTGAAAAAACAAATTTTCCTTAATCATATTATATTATGTATAATGAAATTATTTACAGTTTCAGTAAGGATTCAATATTTATTTTAAATTATAATGTGAAATTAAAAAAGTCTTTATAACTAATAAAAAAAAACAGTATTTTAATTTAATATTGTATTTAAGATGAAATATTTCGATGTTGCATCATTTAACTAAAAATATTGCAATTTAAATGAGTATGTAATATATGAAATTCAACTACTATTAATCAAATTTTCTAAAATATTAATCACGTAAGAATAATCTTGTAGAATACTGGGATATTAATTAAAATCTTAAATAAATAAAATAACAAAAGATTATTGAAATATAATCTTTTTAGTAATTTATAAAAATACATAATTAATACAAATAATTGCGCGTATAAATATATAAATTATTACATTGTATGATGATTTACAGAATAAATCCATGTATAAAATGCTACTCCCACCGTTCAAATATTCCCGCTGCATGGATTTGTCGTTGTCACAGTTTGTAAAACGCTCGTAGTAGAAATGAATTATAGCTACACTGTAATTCGATCTCTATTAATAAGTCTAAAATCTTGTATTATCAGTAATATCAAGCGCAACATTACTCTTTACATTACTGTAAATACATTACAAGCTAGAAAACTAATTACTACAAATAAAAATCGTTGATAACTCATTAGTTCTACTTCAAATGTAATAAACCTTAGTACTGTAATATTTCTAAAAATCCACCTAAGTTTGTTCAAGTACAAAGATTCAGCAATTATTTCTATAAAATTTGAAAGTCAATGATATACTGAATGCCTGTCCAAAGGTTTTTACATAATTACCTTGGAACAATGCTTCGAAAACTCTAATAAATAATGAATGCGAAACAAAATCTTACTAAAACTGATATGGAAAAGTATTAAAGGTTTGTTTTACATTCTTTAGTAACAAATATTAATGAATTGTTAGCGGTTGAGAAGTTATTAATCAATTTTATATGCGTTGTACAGATCTGTATGGAAAGTATCGTGTGTCTTTCTCTTACTGCCACTAAAACATATATCTGTCCTTGTCGAATACCTCTTTCTTATCATGTTTCGCGTATAAGAATCAAAGATTTATGAAGTTGTTCTAAAACTTAGTGGTACCAAATTTTCTATTTTTACCCTTGTTTTACTCATTACAAGGGTAGAAAAAAACACTTGACTCTGTCCTCTAAAAATCATCATCGTGTTGATGATGTTGTCATACTGTGTCTCTGATTAACTACAGCCAGCATCACGTAGATATGAGCTCGCTCTGCCGGCGCACAGTGGTCTGGATCGGAGAATTTAGTAAAATATTACTAACTTTTTATTTAGTAGAAATCAAAATTTGTATCTATTTCTAAATGTTCATTAACATAAAAAAATGACAACATTAATACAATTTAACAAAAATTATAATTGGTACGAGTACTGAAAGTTGGACATTAAGAAGACTACATTTTTCACTGAAAAATTGCTCATCTTTCTTGTGGTACCATAACGACTATGTTTAATATTTCTTATTAATTCTTTTTTTGTATAAAGAACTACCGCAACGTCAATCTATCAGCAGGGGTATTGAACTGGAAGCTCACAAGTCATCTAAGGTCCCCTAACGGCCTGGTAAGCGACAGTTACCCTCTCCATATCTACCTTCACATATTTGTATTGAACATTACATAGAGCTGCTCATGTACTCCATGTTGTACTCGGGAAAAAAACCTCGGAAACAGGATAGGGGCAAAAAGCGTTTCTCGCTATGTGTTTTATTTATAGTTTTGACTGGTTACGTGTAACCGTATTGACGAACAGCGAACTAATCAATTTTTGTCGATGTTCATTACATCGTTGAATTATGTTTAATATTTTGATAAACATCTTAATATTAGTCATAAATGGCATGAGACACATCTTAAAATACATTAAGTACTTATTTATTTATTTAAGTCTGTGTTGGTGATTAGATGTCCAGTCTATCTTATCTCTTGTCGGTGCATTGGTTATGTAGTTTATCCTATCTTTGGTCGATAACCCTACCATTCTAAAGTACCGACACCTACAAAAATACTCCTGTACACTAGCGAATTCTAACTAAAAAAATGGTTAACTTGTGAACTACATAAGGCTACAATATAAATACTGATGTACATATTCTACTATATAATAAATATATATTTTAAATATACTGACTCATTTACTTACATAGTTATATGCTGCGTTCAATTTGAAAATGTAATTTTTATACCATAAAAGACGTCCTTATGATTTTAATTGGAGACAATAGGTAACTTGAAGTAATAATAAAAATAAAAATTCAACATTTTTGGTTTCATGAATTAATAAATGATTGCACAAACTACAAATCAAAATAAGCGAACGAACTGAACAAATGTATTTTATTAGAAAACTAGGAAAATATAGTTCACTAAAATATTATAATAAAACTATTAAGCACGAGACCAATAACAGATTGATTGTTTCATTCAAATCTTGATTTTATCCACGTTTATTTGAAAGCGGTACAGATAATAAACAGAATTTGTCAGTTTAAAAACGTTCAGCTATTATGTTTTATTTATAACTCAATTACAAGGCAGGTTTCCATTAACATTCATGAAATATTTCATTTATTCCTATTAATTAAATATACCAATCACAATAAAACAATATCAAACCGTTTCATATATTATTCACAAATACTTGGGACGGAGACTTCGATAAAATTATATCGAACACGGAATAATCGAGCATCTATATTGTAGAGCAACGTTCAAGATAAATCGATACACGCGGCAACGAGGTAAGCGGCGCCTGCCGCAGCTCACTTCAGAGCACTCGCTCCTCTTATTCTCGCTCTTTCTTTATTCGCTCGCGCGAAAACGTGACGCTGATTTTTCCGAGCGATTGTGTCTGCCTTTGTTCCGTCTGTCATGTTTTGAAACTCTCACGTCTGTTTTTTTCGATACAGTAGTTTCCGCAAAAAGGAAAGGGACGCACGGTCCCGAGGATCGAACGTGGTTTTTGAGGTGTCAACGATGTCACGGTGAAGTCGGTCCGTGCGTGAAAGTTCAAGGAAGGCGCGAAACGATCCTCCAGTAACATCTTGAGACCTATCAACGTCAACAGTCGTTAAAAAAAATCGTTCGTCTTCGTCGCCGTATTAAGATCGCATTGTAGTGTCAACTGGTGTGTAATTAAAAAACGTTGATCCTTCAAGAAACACAGCAGTGTCCTGACGGATCAGAGAGAGGATGCTTCTTTTGATAAAGGACGAAGATTTAAAAGCTGGATTTGCTTGCGTCGCGTGAAACGAATTAACCTAGAAAAAAATAGTGCTGAACGCAAGAATGTCGAGTCCTGTTCAATCGGATGAGAATATCCTCGAGGAGGCGCGGATATTTTTTAAGGAGCCGGAGTTGTCCTGAATTATCGAGCGACCTCTTGCACTGCATGAAAAAGCCCGCATATCAACATCAAACATGTTCGGCTGTCCTAGAGAGGCCGTTCGCGTCAAAGTGAAGGTACGGTTGTGTTATCATGTCGCATTCTAATTTTTGTTTTTTTAAAATATTTAGCACAGTTGACATTGTCACGAGGACATTCGTTCGTGTCTGGTGTCAACTTCTAGTATCGTTAACGAAAATGTTTTTATGTAAAGTACCAACTGGTAGTATGTAACGGTATATTCTACAAAATTATGTTACTGTGCTATTGATGGAATAAATGATTATTCTAAACCTTGATAAGGGATTGCTATCGAATTTCGCAGTGTTTAGGGAAGATAATGTTTATCTAATCCTTAGGATCAATTTTATAATGTAAATCGCACCACTTATAAGTGACTTTATTATTATTATCATTGTTAGCTTAGTGCAACTGCTTTGTCCTCCGTTTTTTTTCCATATATTTCGATAGAGAAACAATGCTGAAAAAAACAGTAGAAATAATCAATTTCGAGTTTGCAGGAGATTAAGATAAGAAATGTTGAATGTTTTTTTTAACACTCAAAATTAATGTTTCATATGAGAGTATATTAAGAAGAAAATAGGGGAAGCATTATCGAATTAAATAAAAACTTGTTTTATTAACTTATGTTAATTATTTTATAGTCATTATTCACTTTATTAAAGGCTAACAGTATAAGTCAAAAGAATTAAATTTGATACAATTTATGTGACTTCAAAGATTAAAATAGTTGAGAACAATATTTTATGGATTTTAAAGGTCTATTGTGCTTAATTTACTTTTATTATAAAAGATTAATATAATTATTGAAATTGTTTTCTATAATCAAAATAAACAAAAATCCTACTTAAAACAGGTTAAGCAGAAGGGAGATTATTTTACTTATATGTAGTGGTAAAATTTTTAAATACGAATTATTGCAAAAACCTTGTAAATTACAAGTAAACATTTTAATTCTGATAAATAATTAGTAGAATATTAATATACATCAGCGAACATTAAATAACAAGTAAATAAATGAAAATATCAATTTATATTTCTAAAAATATTTTTTTAGTTATTCAAACAGAAATTAATATCATCAGCCATAATAGGCAATTAAATCGAAAGATGGATAAAATATTAGATCTAAACTATTTCAGTTACATTTTATTCCATGTCAATTTAATTTATAATTTCAAGATACATATAAGTAGACAAAATCTTTTATATTTTGAAAACTTTAAATAAAGTAATGCAGCATGTAGTAAAAGTAATTCTTTTTTTTTTATATATTCTGAATTCTTTTACATTTTGTAAGGTTTCATCTTTTTAACTCAATGTATTAAAAATAGAGATGAATCCATTGTATTAACTGTATATTGTATGAAAATCATACAAGTTACATATTGAAATAGTGTTTTTTTGTATAAACTCACCAAACATTAGTAATAAAACAAGCAGTAATAACGATTGTGACCTACTTATTAATTTGGTAATAATTGCTGTTATGATATTTTGAATCACTACCAAATATTTATATGTTCATTTCGGAATTATAACTAAATATTTCTATTATATATCTTGAAAAAAAAAATTTTTTAATCTTATACCACTTGACTTTCCCCATTTAAAAAGCCATTAGAAATTTCTCCAGATGGCTACGCGTATCTTTAGATAATGACAAACGAACTCTTTTCTATAATCCATCATTAAGTGCCACCATTATTCAACTAAACGGAATGAGACTTCATAATTGGATTAAATAAAATTTTCATCAATTTTTTCCCTGAAAACTGCCACTGCGTTCCGCAATTAGAATAACCAGCGTTCTGTAAAAATAATTAAAACGATGCTGCTTCACACTACCGTCGAGCAAATAGTTCTGCAGTACTGCGGTAAAAAGGTATAATTACAAACTGTAGCAGCGAGTTACGCGCAGAGCATACATAGGCGTCCATGTTTTTCATTTTCCGAAATGCTTTAATCGGATGTCAGACTCCCGATTTCGTATAGGGAATCACGGTTAGGTAATCGTGGACGGTTAACGCTCATGAGCATCGTTAAAACGTCGAACTTGATTCGCATTCTACCGACGAAACGCCTCACGATCACGAGACAGAACTCGACACCTAACATAACCCTCAAAAGTTGGGTGGTTTTATGGAGATGCGAGAACGGATACCGGATTTCAATCGAGCCTATAGCGGAGTTCACTTTTTGCATCTTTGCAACCAAGAAATATGCATTAGAATTGTATCTTATCGCATTTATGTGTTTTCAATTAAAGATGACCTTATTATCACCTTATTCATTGTTCTTGGTAGATACGAGATACCATGAGCAACGCATAAGAAAATAATATTTATGCTTCTTCAAAACGTCCATTTTGTTAATGCATCGTAAATAAATGACACTTGTTTTGTTGAATATTTTATATGATTTTATAAAATATTTGATCACAAATTGTAAGAAGTTTTGTATGGTTATTTGTATTAGCATAAAAATTTGCCTTTCAATCTTGTATTATATATGTGATCAAACGGAATTTGTTATTGTAACATTCCCCTGTATAAATGAAGAAAGTGTAATCCTTTTCGTCTTTAACGTTGAATGCACTTTGCACAACCTCTATAAACGATGTGTAAAAAAATTAATGCAAAAGTGATTTTATAAAACGAAATAGAAAAGAACGTAATTTTATTGTTTCCAACTGCACGAATTCTCTTTGTGCAACCCATGTAAACGGGGTATGGAAAATTAAATAGAAAATTGAATGAGTTTGATTAGTGTTTTTTATAACTATTTACTTATAGTACTCGTTCAATTGATTTCTAAATGATAATTTTTATCTTATTACAATGAAGGAACTCTTTATAAATATGGTACTAGCAGCCACATTTAAAGTACTGTAATAATTAATGATTCCCGCTATACACTTCGACATGAATTTAAAATTGAAAATCATTAGTGAATAATATAACAGGTTGCTTATTAACGCGCCGATACATATATTTTGAATAAATTTGTATATAATTGAGGCGACCCTTTTCATTTGAATCGAGACGATCAGAACAGTCTTTAATTAGCATCGAGTTCATGCAATCGATATAGTAGTTCAATCTTGAAGTCATATGAGACCCAGCTCTCGTTTAAGGTGCTGTATTGGAAATCTGACAGTATTTTATGGATCTTTTTTCACGTATAAAATCGTGAATTAACACATTAATGCATTAAATTTGTAATTTTAATTTATAAAATTTATATAACTTGTTATCATCAGTTAAGAATTAGTTACGTTCTCTTAAATCATCCTTTTTCTATTATTTTGTTTATAATTTATACTTTTATGTCACTAGGTGTTGAATAACCTAAAGGTCTGATTACGTGTAATTATTTTCTCATAGGGATGTCTTTTCCATAAATAGGACACTGTATCTGCAAAGTACAGTTACACGATTTTTGAAATAAAAACTATTTACCATATATTGTTAATTTTATTTTGTTTGTTTACTAGCCGTTTCTCTTTTTGTTTGTGCACTTCTTCAACTGTATTTTAATCTTCGCCAATTTTATTATTGTTGACTGAGTTTCTCATTTTTATGTTATCTTTATTATCTAAATATGTGCACCGCGTTGTTTTATTATATGCAATAAAAACGATATTTTCACTATAATCTTTGTCTATATAAACTTTCAGTAAAAAACTGTTAGAACTACGTTCGTGAAATAATATTATGTGGAATGTCTAACAGTAGTAATAAATAAAACATTAGCGAATAAATTAATATACTCGTGAAATTTTCACCATCTTTAATACAGATAGTACTTGACTTATTTTATGACACTAACTCGATCGTTTTATTTTTTAATATCGTTTTATGTGTACTTATCGGAGAAATCGTTTTATGTCAAAGAAAGCGGTTCCATTTAAAAAAAGGCACCAATACACTTTTTAAAGTACCCACTTTGTCTTGTAAAGAATATTTTTTATAACTTTTTAAATTCCTGTAAAATCAAGTCAAATCAAATTTAGAATGTGACTTGGCCTAATTGCGGAAATAATCTATTTTCATCTATGTCCGGTGTGATACATTATCAGCTGTTCGTATATCAATACAATAAATTTATTATTTTATTAAATCGATATAACAATGGAAATGTTATTCATCATTTAATGACGAATCAAATAATTGTCTGAATGTTTTTCTTTTTTCAAATATTGAAATTTAAAAATTAAGTATTCCTAAAAATAAAACGGACTTGAAAAATTTACCATCATTAGTAATGGTATCACCTTATTAAAAAATTGTGTCTCTTCAGTTTTCTAAAGTAGGTGTGCATTCATATGTTAGCAATAAAAATATTTGTGTTTGTTTAAGCTTTGATATTACAATATATTTTAAGGTCAGTGATAATTCTTTTTTTTTTCTTTTGGTTCAAATAAATGTATGAGCTAAAATCACCACCGCCAATATGAAGCAATTTTTCGAACACTCTTTATTTAATATACAATAATTAATTAATTAAAAATATACACCTATAATCTTTTTACAAATTGTTTCTTACAATAAAAATATACAATAAATAAACCAACAAGTAATTGAAATTACAAAACACTTCCTTGACACAAAAATAAAAAGAAAATCGTAAATATTTTTTAGTTTCGGGACCATTCAACTAGAATGAATTATTTTTGAAAACAAAGTGGGTAAATAGAATTCTTTAACACGTTGAATGCCATGGGATCACCAGTGACCCTCAACCAAATTGAACGACGATTATCTGAAAACATTTCTGTATTATACTCATAGCTACCTAATGAAGTGACATTAAACGAGATCAGCGTGCTATAATAACACGATTCGATCAAATGATTTAATATTATATTTTTTCCATTTTATGTATTTCGCTTTATGAAATTGTGCGGCGTTCAACGTGTTAATAATATAGCGCTGTTTTACAATATTTTTTTCCTGTGTCATTTAACCGAAGTACCTAGAAAGCTTTTCAAACAAGTTAATGTAAATGTTCAGACATCATTAATCAGTTACTTACATGTCACGGCGTACGTGCAGTTTGTACTTTATGTTTAAGCTAATAGGAGAATCTATAGCTGGAGAAAAAAACTGACTTCTATACGAATTTTTTTAAAGAGTACACATATTTTATATTGATAACTTCTTTATGTAACAATATTCATTATGTACTTCAGTTGTCGAAGTTAATTTCAATTTTGTTACACCTTCTAGGCATTTGAAAAATGAATTGATTTTTTACAATATTAATGAATGACGTTTTAACACAGTTATTGCAGTAATTTTAACTTTATCTTTTCAAATGAAAGAAAATAAATCGGACTAGTTTTACCGACTTAACGTAATTAACGAAATTAAAAGTTCATTTCCCCCTAATTGATAAAACTAGATCAATTTACGTCGTGTTTGGACTCATTTTAATGATAAGAATCTTAATATTCTATCGGTACTACGATTGAGAAGGTAAGGTTAAAATTATTGCAATTGAAATTTTCTCCATTAAATGTTTATAACACATCGGTCGAAAAGTCCCGGGACTAACTACTAAAACAACTACTTTTTTGCAAAATTTGGCTTTATTCATCAACATAGTCTCCTTCAAGAGTAATACATTCATTCCAACGCTTCTCTAACATTTCGATGCCTTTCTTATAGAACGAATTGTCAAGACCTTCAAAAAACGCTTCAGTTTCCGATATGACTTCATCATTTGAGTCAAATCTCTTTCCCTGGAGCATCCTTTTGAGGCTTGCGAACAGGTAATAATCGCTGGGGGCCAGGTCTAGAGAATACGGTGGATGGGGAAGTAATTGAAAGCCCAATTCGTGCAGTTTTGTCATTGTAACCACCGACTTGTGACACGGTGCATTGTCCTGGTGAAAGAGCACTTTCTTCTTCACCATATGCGGCCGCTTCTTCTTGATTTCATTTTTCAATTGGTCCAATAACGCTGTGTAATATTCACTATTGATGGTTCTACCTTTTTCAAAGTAGTCGATGAATATTATGCCATGTGCATCCCAAAATACGGAGGCCATAACCTTTCCAGCCGATTGTTGCGTCTTTGGCCGCTTTGGCCGGCTTTCACCGGCTGCTTTCCACTCAGCTGATTGCCGATTTGACTCTGGAGTATAATGATGGATCCATGTTTCGTCCATTGTCACATACACACGCAAAAAGTCCTGTTTATTCCGCTTAAACAGCTCCAAGCAGCGCCCTGAATCGTCAACGCGTTGTTGCTTTTGTTCCACTGTGAGCAAACGCGGCACCCATTTGGAAAACAGTTTTCTCATTCCCAAATTTTCGTGCATAATATTGAATACACTGACTTTTGATATCTTTAGGATGTCAGCTATCTCCTGCAACTTCACTTTATGGTTGTCCAAAACAATTTTGAGGATTTTTTTTATGTTTTCTTCTGTGGTAACCTCTTTTGGACGTCCTGAGCGTGCAGCATCATCGGTGTCCGTACGACCTCGTTTAAACTCAGCATACCACCGACAAATGCTTGTCTTCGAAGGAGCAGAATCTTTATAACACTTTTCAAGCCATTGCTGAGCTTGAGCGGTATTTTTTCCCATCAAAAAACAGTGTTTAATCAACACACGTAATTCAGTTTTTTCCATCGTTTTGAAAATAACAAATGTAGCGTCAGTAAAGGCACTGTAACTCAATGATCAATGGTCGGAATGGCATGAGATTTTGACACGTATCTTTTGAAGGTTATTATTAACAAATGATGGGATGGATTTTTTTTTAAAGGCGCTATCTGTGGGTTAGTCCCGGGACATTTTGACCTATGTGATACTTGACGCTTGCAGCATCTCTTTGACCTGTCTATTTCTCTTCTCCTCATTGTGTTCATTTTCTGTTCCTGTTTACAGGGATCACATTACACTGAGCTCGAGACAGTGAGTAGTGCGCGAAGAGTAGAAATGATGCAGTGGTATTAAGCCGAGCAGATTTCTGTGGAATTTAAGCGAGCATCATGCAGGTTAGACTGAGGCGAATTGGATCGAAATAAGAATCCAGTCCACATTTGTTGTATCGCAAATTATATTTCTCATTTTCTGTTTCTTATTTGCTAAAAGAAGAATAAAAAAATTCTTTTCCGTTTTTTATCATTAACGGTCAAGTAATTTTAGTTCTATGATGTCAAACAGAAAATGATCTGATTCACTTCGGTCTACCCTACAATCGACCAATCTAGTTAGCCGGGATCCCCAGAAGACGCAGGGTTAACCTGGAAGCCCGTACGAAACCGAATGAGAACGCGGTTACGAAAGCCCGATGATCGGTGTAATAACGTTGCATCTGTTTTATATAAGTCGACGATCGGACGTTGCGACGTGATTTTATGTAATCGTGCACGCTTTCCACTTTCGGCTGGTCGAACAAACTTAAATCGTTCGCGAGGGACGCGAGTGCTCGAAAAACGAGCTTGGTTGGTTGGACACTTGACACTGAAACTGCCAAACGTGTCAAAATGATTTACCTTGGATTTCTACTTTTACAATTTTTGAGGAAATACAAAATTCATTGCAAAGTGTAAATCGATCGAAATTTTAACACATCCGCAACCACGGTCATATTTGAAGTACCCTTACTGTAGATCGTGTCTTTCTTGCAATTGTTTCACGTGATATGTTATTCATAAATTTTTTTACATTTAAAACATAATACATAAATTAAAGCATTTTACATAAATGTCATATATATATGAAATTTTGATATAGCCGAAACGACAATAGGCTATATGTATGCTAAATATATCTTAATATCATCAAGCTAATCAACAGCGTCGCACATAAGTATGTGTCAATGAATCCATTTCTATAATTTGTGTGAGAAAACATATAGGGTAACAGCGCCTAATATGGAACACTACAATATTTCGAAAAATAAATAATTTGATATGTCAGTTATTATGGGAAACGCTTCGTTGGTAATAAAAAACAATCTATTAAAGAATCAAGATTATTAATAGTTGAACATCAATTAAGAATTTGTCATTGAATGCGAAGCATTATTGTGTTTGGTAGTTTTCAAATCAGGTGTTCCATATTAGGTGCCGTTACGCTATTAGGCGATTTGATTGCTCGGTAATTCTAGTGCTAATATCATCAACCGTTGATCTTTAGGGTAAACGTAGACACAGAATGTTTCTATATATAATAATTCTATCAACGGTACTGCTGTGAAAAAAATTATAGGATAAGGGGTTAATTACGCTGGGAAAACATCACGGAAACGAAACCGTCGGTAATCCGCCTCTTTGTGGATTCTTGTGTTCGAACGTGACTGCTAATACTTACTTACCCGTGGATCGATACAACCGAATTTCACTCGCTCGTTAAACGAACCAATTATATACACGTGTCACAAATAAAAGCAGAGTGTTGCGCACACTTTGCGGTCCTGTGTTCTCGATTTTTCAATTTGGAAGTTATATCAGCATTGCTTCGTTTATAACTATTAACGTTTATAACATATATAACTATTATTAAATAAATATTTTTTCGGTAAAATAAAAACTTTATTTAAAATAATGTACAAAAGCCTAATCCTTAAAGTAATTGGTATTAAATCTTTTATCGGCTTTGAACTATTTTGTAAAAATACGTTTGCATGATTTTTTGAAGTGTTCCAAGGGTTTCCCTAGACAGTATATGTATTCATAATTCTTTATAATTATAAGATTCTAAAAATTATTACGTATTTTTGAAGGTTCCGAATAACGATCTGTACAAAGAAATAAGAATGTTTTTATTTATAGGGAAGAATAACATTATTCCCATTCTGTACAATAATTTCAAGATGGAGTTCGTAATGTTACTCCAATGTTCACTTACATGCATTATCAATGTATTATTAATTTTCGAATTATAAATTATATCAATCTTATAAATATATGATTAAACGCAGTTACCCAAGAATAAGCCGAAAAAGCCTCAGAAAAATGGCTCTTCTTGTAAAATTGTTTCTTCTCACCATTGCATTAATTCTAATCGATTGATTTCTTCGTGACATAAATTAAAATGTCAGGATTAATTAGATATTGTTAATTAATATCTAATTTAAATTAATATAATATAATTAATTTTTTTGTGATAAAATTAAATTTAGCAATTCCTAGTTGCCCACAAATGAAAAATTATATCACAACAATGAAAATTTTCTTAATTTTCCAATAGTTCATTTGCTTTACCTCTAGGTACTAATGAAACTATTTTGAAACTTTCTTCTACTTTTGTTTTATTTAAATTTTGTTCTATCCTCTGATATTTTCACAAATCTGCTTTAGATCATCATTGTTTCAACATTTGTACGTCGATTTTTGCTTTGAAAATAATTTATACAAAAGTATTGTAATTCTAAAATTTGGATAAATATGGAGATTTTGGTTATCGATACAAGGATTAATTGTCTTAACCAATTAACTACGTTTGATGGGTACACTCTTCATTTTTTTATTTCATTGCGCGCAAAACGAGAGATTTTTCAAACTAAATTCTACAGTTAAGAAGTTCAAAGGTGCTTCACTATTCGAAATTTCCTTGATTTAAGTACTTTTCTTTCTGTCGAAAAAGCCAATTAAACATCGCACGTGTCATTTATGTGTAGAAATGTGAGACCAGGCACCAACCCGAGTACCGGAAATTCAGCGTGGACCCACAGATAACATCTATCGAAGTACTTCAGAGTATACTCATCAAAGCGTTCGACATCAAAGGGTAAGACAATGCTGTTATTAATATCCGTGTAATCGCGAAACGTGTTACACGATGAAAGAGAACAACGTTAACATGTTCTCGCTCACTTTGGGGCGGCGGTGATTAACACGTTGACTGCCATCAGAATTTCGAACGTTTTGTATAATATTATTTATTCTTTCGTGACAAAGGTAAATGGTATTAGAATCAATTATTAATGATTTAGTATATACCATAGTTATTAAGTTATACTATTATTTAAGTAGTTACTTGGTTTGTAGGGACAATCGGCTAGACATAATAAATATAACCAGGGAAAGAGACAGGGAAGTACAAAGGCAGGAACAGACATCGAAAATACAAAAATTAAAATGCAACAGAAGATATCAGTATTTATTAGGAGTAGGAACACCAAAATACTTAAAAAAGATCCCCATATATGGGGACGCTAGAATAATTAGTAAACGCGTGTAATAAAACAGAGTCAGGGATGACATTAGAATTCATTTTAAACGGTAGGGGGAACAAATGTGTAATAGATTGACTGAGATTTTTAAAAATGATTACTTAAACGTTTAACATGTATCAAATGCAATGATTTTCGCGCAACACAGGAGTGTTTTGTTTACTATACAATTTTTGTAACACCAATTTAAAATAGTTTTACAAAAGTACATCGCCATGTACGAGTCAATTTGCAAATACATAAAATGTTTCATTCGATAGTTTCTTTGTAATTGATTTTTACAGAGAATTCACCGTTTCATATCGGGCAATAGACGATTATGGATCCGAAACGTACTTATTCCTGCTTTCCGATTGGGACTTGGATGCAGCATTCATTAGGTAATCTTTTATATACAATCGTTAACACGTTCAGTGCTACGTGTACCACATATGGTACACGTAAATTCTTGTAAGAAAATATTTTTAAGTATTTATTATTTAAAAAATATTTTATAAAATATTCAAATATATAAATATTACCAAAAACTTTAATGTAACTTAATATTTCATTTAAAAAATCAATATAGTTCATAATGTGTTAATAATAATATAATAAGAACTTCATACCTTTGGGCGCATATACATGTATGCGTCCAGTGAAAGTCATCGTTATGGATTATGAGCGCATATATGCGTTTTTCAACCGTTTTAATCTCACACGTGCTACGGTGACAATCATAAGTGTATGTGATTATTATACGCGTTTCTTAGTATTATTCAATTTGGCCTAATTGAAGAATTACAATCTTTGTCGTAAGATCACGATTTCGATCGAACTGTACGTTATTTAAAGAATTATTTTTAACTATTAACCACTTGACCTACAATATCGGGTCAGACTGGTAACGAAAATTTTAAACTGAATTTCAGAAATCTAAATGTTATTTATTTATTTTTAAATATTAATTAAATATTACTTTTCTATTATCAATCGTTAACCTTTGTAGTAAACGTAGACATAGAGTAGGCATCAAAATTTGTTCTTTTCCTAATAAGTTATTAACGATGAAGCAGTTGTGTCGATCATAGTTACGAAATAAGTCATAAGGCAAGGGATTAAACAGCGGACTGTAAAACCGTGGTCATAAAATAAATAAAAACTGTGTAGACTTGAAACTGTTTTAATTCGATGTTGTTGTCTTTATCGCTACAAAATGAGTGTCCTGAAGACACTATTTAGTCAGAGGAACCCCCTTGTCAGCGAGGCTCTCACTGTGTTCATTGTACCCCAAGACTTAAGAACATTTTCCCTTAACGCCAGATTTACGGACATTTTTTCTACAATTTATTCTATTGTTCTCAGAAAACTTGATGTTCGTTCAGTCTGATCTTGGAAATTACAGGTATAAGAATAGACAATTAGGATAAATATTCGTGTAATTGAATCATTTAAAATCGATGTAAACATTTACCAAATAATGTTTATAAAATCCAATATGCGTCAAGTTGACACATTCCGTAAATGTAGTGTTAAGAAGGCAAGCATTGACGAAACGCAGACAAACTGCGTTCAACTTTCCCCTCGTTTAGATTTTTTTCCAAAAGAGTTAATAATATTAATAACCAGGCAAGTGAAGCCGCGGGTGTGAACTAGTCCATAGATAAACCTGACGTACTACGTATCTTGATACCGTGCGATAAGACTTGCAGTAGCGTTGACCGGTTGTCGGTTGTTCCAGCGCTTCCGAACCATATTTGTACCTACAAGTCAACTTGAAACCATTCGGAGAAACGGGCGACTGCGAGTGTTACTGGGAGCAGAATGCCCAGGAAGTATCAACGCGACAGGAAACCGGGTTTCCGTACAGGACACCCAAGTTACCTGGTCTCATAATGAATAAGGCGAGTAACTATTACCTTCTTGGCTTACATATGACTGAATACGACGTTACGTGAATAATTATCTCCTTTCAAAGTGGAGAGTTTGCACGTATTTACACGAGCGATAACGAGGCGTTCGGGTGGTTAAACTTGTTTTTATAATAATCTTATAATTATCCGTGAATTGTAAAATCTCGTCTTAATATCGGTTTATTTGTCTATGTAAAATTTAAATATATAATATTCTTTATTAAAGAATGGTTTGTGTTTTTAAAATTTAACTCAATTCATTTAAGGTATTATTAATTTCTTGCTTTGTAGCATCGAGACAAACTTGTTATAAAAATTTTAAATAGAAATCAATAAATATTAGTATTCGTTCATTTTTAAATCGAGGTAAGATATCAGTTTTTTGTCAGTAATCAAAATTTTAGAGTAAATATAGATTTCCTTTTTCATTTGAAAAATTGTTAATGATAAAATTGCTTTGTTTAATAGAGTAACGAAAGAAACTATAAAACAAAGAATTACGAGACGTTCAAAGCATATTAAAAATAATAATTGTAGGGCGTTAATTAGTATTATGAAATGGTAGCATTTCTTTATGTTACTCTTCTTTAGCATCTCCTAACCAACGGAATTTACTTTCTTTAATTACGCAATAATTAGTCCTTAAAATACATTTGTATTACGTGACCACAACAATGTTTATATTAATAGCCTAAAATAATATAGCCGCAAATTACTGTGATTTCAATTAAGATTCAAAATTTTAACCCTTTACAGTTCTACGCTAAAATAGACTCAACATTTAATCTCGTTTCAAAAATTACATGTTTCATCAATTTTTATAAATTTAATTATTCGCATATCATATTCATATTGTACATAAGTACAAGTTCAGTGTTAATTGTTTGTCCCTTATTAAACTATAACCAAACACAGTAACACCGATATAACTTCCAGAGTAAAAAAAAACCGAGAATACTTCAGACTCGAGAAAACCAAAGGATTAACAAAAGTTAGAATACAAAGCACCATGTCTCAAAATGAGAAATTTAAAACATGTAGAGTAAAACAAATCATAGGAGTCTAACGATTAGAAATGGCATTTCATAGATGGAGAAAACGCTGAACATGGTTCAGCGTGCTCTGGGTAACTTGGGTGAGGATTCGCATCAACAAAGTGTTCAACCACCACGGCAGCCGCTCACGGATGCAGAGTTCCGCCGATTTCTGGATCCCATCGGACAGGTGATACACCCGAAGGAATTAAGGGCCGTAATATACTTTGGCGGGATTGAACCCAGTCTACGTAAAGTGGTTTGGAAGCACATATTGAACGTGTACCCTGAAGGCATGTCTGGACGCGAGAGAATGGACTACATGAAGAAAAAGTCGCAGGAATATCAAAATCTTCGAGAAAGGTGGAAATCCCTTGTTCAAAAGGGACAAAACGTAGGGGACCTGGGTTACGTGACGAGTATGGTGCGCAAAGACGTTTTAAGAACCGATAGACACCACAAGTTCTACGGTGGATCCGATGACAATCAGAACACGGCCAGTTTGTTCAATATCCTGACTACGTACGCATTGAATCATCCAAGCGTCAGTTATTGTCAAGGCATGAGCGATCTAGCATCTCCTCTTCTTGTCACGATGAGGGACGAGGCGCAAGCGTACATATGCCTGTGCGCTCTTATGAGAAGGTTGAAAGATAATTTTATGCTCGATGGAATTGCCATGACCACTAAGTTTGCCCATTTAGCTGAAGGTAACTGCGATTTAATACAACGTTACTGTGTAGTTTAATTTGTCTATTCCTTCAAACAGTGTTATATTTCGCAAATATGCTAATTATAAAGAATGAAAGAAGTTTCGATTCTAATGGTATCTAAAATATTATAAATAATATCGAGTTTTATATAAATGCTTATGTTTTCCAAACTCGTGACTACTTTTATCTTCAATTGTAGCCACGTTTTAATGTAACGGCGATTGAAACGTGGGTATACTTGAAAAAGTATTTTATAAAAAGTATTTTAATTGACTATGTATATGTACTACGTATAATCTTCAGTTTTCTAAAGTAGGATTATAATATATATTTTTTTCAGGTTTACAACATTACGATCCGGATTTCTACGTTTATTTGAAGTCTCATCAAGCGGATGATTTATTGTTTTGCTATCGGTGGCTTTTGTTGGAAATGAAACGGGAATTTGCTTTAGACGATGCTTTAAGGATGCTTGAAGTTTTATGGGCCGCGTTACCAGCTTCGCCACCGAATGGAGAACTTAATCTCGCGGAAGTACCATTTCCTCCACCTTCGCCGCCACCGAGTCCAAATGTGAAACATATTCGTGAAAATGCATACACAAAAGTCTGTGCTATCAGGCGACAAAGTTCTTCTGCAAGCATTGCAGCTACTGGAAAGAGAAAAACAATGAATACAGAAGAATCTACACAACTTTCGACAGAAACCAATGGAGATTCGAAACGGTGCGTATTTCTAATAGAAAACTATAAAGTTATTATTATAAGTGGCAATGAAAATTATTATTTATAGATCAAATTCTCCATACGAAGCATTCTCTGAACCAGAAAATGATTTAACAAGTGCAAAAAATCGAAGAAATTCCGAATCTACGGAAAAGTGCCTAAGTACAGGATCATTACCTGGCAAATCTAAACGTGGAAACTTGTTGGAACTGAAGGAAAGATTATCATTACCAAGTAAAGATCAAAATAAAAATAACGAACAAACTGAAAACGAGAAAAAATGCGCACGGGTGGTAAAAAATCTAAATGAATTCTTGAATTTTACAAGCCTTAATCGTAGTAAAGTAACGCCAAGCGATACCGAGCCAGAATTGAGGTTAGTTTATCCATTGAATATTTTCTTTAAGATCAATTGTATAAATTATTAATAAAATATTTCTTATAATAATGTAATTTTATATTGAAAATGACTTATTTTCTAGACGAGTTTCGAGCGAGAGCGGTGTTATAAGGGTATTAAAAGACGAGCCTAGTTCGCCAGATGATGCAACAGACTTCTTCCCAATGACTACTTCGATGACTAGAGAGTTAAGACTGGAACTAGAATCACTGGATCGACAAGTTTTCGGACCATCACCACCCAGCGATCAGCAATGTGATTGCGTTCTTTCAAAACGAGATAGTGAACTTGTTGAAAATGAAACGGACACAGAATTAGCAAGGTGCAGTCCAGCCGCAGATGTATTCGTTTGGGAAAATCCTCTTCATACATTACAGCCTAAAGCTCATCCAGCTACTCCTGATGAACAAGCAGAACTTGAGTACGATGGAGAAATATTGGAGGACCAAAATGGTGTTAAATCTGTTACTCCTATTAGATTATTAAAACGTACTACTAGGTATAAATTACTTCTTACAAACACTGACACTAATATTGCTTGAAGTAAGATTGCTTATTGTATACGTATACATATAATGCAGGTCTGAATCGGCATCAGATAGCGAAGAAACAGAAAGTTGGCATCAAAATGCAACTATACCTGAAAGTCCAACTAAGCAACCTGTACAAGAACACTGTGAAGAAGCTGCAGAATTGATGAATCTTATACCAGCAGGTACAAATGAAGATCAGTTAGGAGAAAGTTCTTTACCTCCACCCAACGAGTTCGGCGGTGGTAACCCCTTCCTTATGTTCCTGTGCATTACGCTTTTACTTCAACACAGAGACTTTGTCATGCGTAATCAAATGGATTACAACGAAATGGCCATGCATTTCGACAAAATGGTTCGTCGACACAACGTAATTCGAGTGCTCAATCAAGCGAGGCAGCTGTTCGCTGGTTATCTTAGAAGACATTCTTCTTCATCATCAGCGACGAAGTCAGACTCTATAAACGTATAAATACTATAAGCTCTTAATGCCTGAATGTATTTGCTGATACCATTTAACATGAATTGTGAAATTATCAACCTTGAATCGAAACTCTTCGGTCGAAAACAATGAACAATAAGTGGAAGGATGTTTTTTAAATCGGAGAAGTGAGTCGATATGCTTCCATCGACGAAAATATGTCACATGAAATACGTATCGGTAATAGAATAGGCAATAAGAAAATAAAACAATCTTTCCCGAAGGTGCTCTTCCGATCATTAAAGTCATCGATTTATTGCGCATTCTCTTAACCCTTTCAGATTTGCAGTTTCTTATTTACACACTTATGTACAAAAATTGTTATTGTTTAATGGTGAAACTTTTAAACACTGAGAATAATATTTTTTATAATATTTATTTATGTCTCTTTTACTGCCCATCGATCAGTTTTTTTAAATAAAATTTAATTTTTGTTTACAAAAAAATTAATTTTAAATTGAAAGGGTTAATATCCTCACGTGTATATACATACTGAATGTGTATATACACTGATGTAATTATATTTGCAATTTAGTAGCGCTTGTTATAAAGCAATTTAAGATACATTTGTATCATACATATTTCGAAGTTCGTGAAATCAAATTAACTGAATATTTCTTTGATATTTAATGTATGAAATTTATAGTACATCCTAAAATGGAAGCTAAAACAACACACCATGTTATGAATGGCACTCTGTTCATTTTATCTGTTTATCACGATATCACCTATACCATATGCACTGCATCGACAAACCCTTTCGCTGTACCTCGATTTAGAATTAAGCCAATAGTTTAAATTTGTAAAATACCTATAATTACCGTAGCAACCGTCTCTTATTTTGTTCTCAAACTGGATGCTTGAGAAACGACAATAAAATGCATTTAATTTTATCGCTAATAGTTGTGAAGTATTAATTCATTTGTATTCTTTGTAATTTCAGAAAGGTTAACGCTCATCTTAATTTTTTATACGCGTAATATTCTTAGTTTTTATACTTTATTTTAAATAAACTAATAATTTACAGAATGGTATCTATCAATTACAATATTATCCTTACTTATTCATCATATTAATACATTATGAATACCACTATTTTGTATAAAACTGATAAATTAACACTTCTCGATTTGTGTCGTTTTCATACAATATTTACTATCTTACTTTCGCCTATTATTACCTCCGCCTGCCAATATCATGACGATTCTTGTGAAGATGTTCAATGTGTCCAGATAAATAGATATAGCACTAAAATAATGGAAAGAAATGAAAATTTTCATGTACATGTAGATTCGTATAATTTATAAAGAAATTACTTACTTATTAATTGGATCGTACGGCTTTAGATTATATCCGTATTTTGGATGTGTTTCTGCCTGTTTAATAATTTTCTGTGTATCATACAACAGGAACATAGAAAACAGAATTAAACCACCATACAAGGTCATTGCGTGTAAACCAGACCCAAGAACTGTAGTTGGTGGTAAAAACATTGAACCCACAGAACTCGCAAACACAACTCCTAAGCCAAGTGCTAATGGTCCTCCCATTTGTAGGAATTTCTCACTTGGAGCAGAAACAGCTATCGCTGACAGGCCACAAACTGCTCCAGCAGTATACCATGCCGCTCGAAGTATCAAAGGACCACCCAAAAAGTATAAAGGCGCAAGTACTCCGCCAAGAATACCAGCATGGGCTAACCATGCCATTTGCTTTGCTCCAAAGCCTTCCTGATAAGGAATACTATGTACTAACATTCCACTGCCAATCATAGCTACCAGAGTAACACACATGGCTCCCAATCCTTGACGTGAAACTATGTTAAGAACAGTTGATGAACGTAAACAGGCAGCAGCAGATACTGCACTAGTTACTATGGTCGCACCAAAATACATGTATGTATCTTTAACTCTATCTTTCACGTACTGGGGCCATAACCTATGAAAAATTATATGTTATAGTACATCTATCTTGTTTGTATCGCTAATATGTTGACTATAATAATATTGCTAAAGAAAGACAATACCCTGCATTATCTATGGCACCTGTAGATGATGATAAACCTAATCCATAATAACATAAAGCACCTAATCCTATTACTGCACCACCAGCAACAGCACCTTTTCCAATGTTGAATGCTACAAATTAAATATATAATCTTTTTAATAATAACTTGTGTAATAGAAAAATTTAATTGCTATCAGTGCATAATAACAATATTGATCTTATTTTATCAATTAGTATTAGTCTGAAACATCTGATTCATCTGATTTATGTCATTTACATATTCTAGTGTACAACTCGGGAACTAATTATCAAGTATTTGTTATACACAGTATCCCAAATGTAGACAGTCAAACTGCAAGGATTTAATTTACACATAAAAGGAGGATAAGAAATATTCATAAAGTTTGTCACAAAATGTTCTATTAGAGTTATAAACAAATATTGTATGTATGAAATACACAGCTACACAGTTTTCTGCAGAATGCACGTCAGGTTGAATTTGTTAATTTCATTTGAATACATGTTATTTATTATGTGCCAACATGAAGAACATTTTCTGACAAACTTTATATAACATTTTTTTTATGTGTAAATTAACATTAAATATACTGTGAACTGTCAAATGACCAGATTTAAAATTTGATTAAAAATTCTTAATTTTTCTCTGTTCATTTAACATTAAACTAATTCCCATATTATCAAATTGATCAATTTTCAAATTTTTGTCTTTCCTTCTGTTTCTGTTTCCAATAAGAAAAATTTATTGTTTAAGTTGTTTACCTTTATTTTATCACTACTTATTTGACTGGTTACGGTAGGTATAGATACATGCAAAGTGTTGGTATGTTTAATGTTAAGCTTTTGCAGTATAGTCATCTAAGATTGGAACAACGTATATACATATGAAAAATTGTTGAAAATGATGACCTTGACAATGTATACCAAAAGCATCAAAATTGGTGAGGAGACAACTATTTAAACATGTTAATAGTTAATATTAATTAACAATATTGCTATTTACTTCTATATACAGTATTATATGCGGTTATTTTCGGTTACGATTACATCATCTTGAGAAAGGCTCTTATTTTTGTATATTAAAGTAAAATTTTTACCTCCTTCACCTGCAGGAGCCATCACCTGTTCTTTAACAGTGATAGATCTGCGACCAGATCTAACGTATGCACTACGTCCATCGCTGGCAAACAATCTTGCGGATTGAATCCTTGGAATAAACGGTTTCGACGCAACAGGATTTTTCATAAAACTAACCAGGGGTGGTAAGGTACCCCGGCATACTCTAGCGAGCATCATCTTCACTCCTTAGAATTTGGTTTATAAAACTGGCAAACAAGAAAAAAACATTGAATGGTTTGAGAAAACGTGGTATGTTGGAATAATTTAAATATTACACACGACTTTTTAACGTAATAAAGGAATCTTGAAGAATTCAAGAAATTTGCACGTTCAGTACGATTTATTCGGAATGCGTGATTAATTTTCAAAAATTTTCGTGATTACTCACATTAGGCAACAAATCGCAACTGCTTCTCTAGAGCAATCGAAGTCACAATCTGACTAAACTGCGTCAGTTCACGTTATTATTGCATTTATTTGACGCATGCGCTTATTTAAAAAAACACAATCGATAATGATGGTATTTTAGTGTGGCGATATTGGCGCCATTACCGACAAAGAACAAGATAGACTGACATACCGATTCTGTAAAAAAAGTATTTAGTTTTTTCATAGTTTTATAAGCTATGTAATATATTTATTAACTATTTCACCACGAATGATTAACACGTCTGCTCTTTTTGAGATATTTTAATGAAATGGATAACTATTGTTTTCTAGTGAATAACTAATCTTTTCAAATTCTATTCCTCAGTGCTGCTGATATAATTCATGTCTTTCAAATATAACAACTTCCAAAATATTTCCATTTGCAACTTCTTTAATAAAAAGTTTTTCATTTCAAATAATAAATTATTGCAAGACTAATATTTCAAAACAAATTTTCTAATTTTTGTTCCGCTTTTAACGTCAGAAATTTTCGGCAATTAGCTTTAAATTTTCTTTATTTTGAAAAGTGAAAAATTTGTCAGTTGTGAATGTGTTAAGAATTACATCTGAATCAATAGTTGAAGTTAGAAAAATTGACAAACATAAATTATTAAGTATTAAACTAATATATATGTATATGGATTTAAATTTATTTTTAATGAAAGACTGCAGTTTCATTGCAATATAATAAGAATATTATTAATAAATATAATAGACTATTATATAGACTATATAAAATGGATCATATCAAACTATTCTAATGAATTTGAAAGTATAAAAAAAGGTATGATACAGTATATTATAAACATTTTTTCTTCCTCAAAAAATCACTTTACCTTTCAATTTGCAAGTCATGCATGTTTATGTTTTAAAATGAAATGATCTTGAATTTAGAACATTGATATCTAAATGTGTTCAAAATTAAAGTTGTATCAGATACACAGTCTTTACACGCCAAATATCTATGTTTTACAAATTTATTTTGTATTTTCATATCCATTAAAAATGTTAATGTTCCTCATAATTTTATATGATTCTGTATATGATCTAGTAAATACAATCATATTTTTCCATTTTCTTTTTTCTCTGATCTTTTAGTCTGTCTTTACATGTAGTCTTTGTAAGCAATATTAGAATGGATTTACAATGTTGAACCACTACAAAATCATCTTTTTCCAATTAAATGTGGTAATCTAATAAAACACATTTTATTTGAGAAAAAAAAAATTCATTACAAGTAAGTTCAAAATGAACTCAAATATTGCCATTGGTCTTTTTCTAAATTTATCAGTTTTAACTTACTCGCTTTCTTATTTTGTTTACAGCCTTATTCATGTGTGGTAAATTTACCTCAAAACTTATGGTGGTAATGTAATGATAATATTTGCATCAACACTTCTTTCTTTCTTTTGTAATGTTAACTTATACTTTCTTAAACTTGATATAAATTTTTTAAAGTGATTAAGATGCTGAGCCTGTTTCTCTTTTTTAGTACTCTTACCATTGTTTTTCTTATTATTTCCATCTTTGTAATATAGATGAAGAAAGCCATGCAATTCTGATCTTGTTAATGTACGTGGTAAAAAAATCTGATTGTATGCATGAACAGTACGTAAATACCATCTATCTTTGATGTCTATTGTTCCATGTGGTGAATTGTGCATCATACATTTTAATTTTTTAATAATACATTGTAAACCTATTATGTGACGACTTAACTTTGAGTTCACATGAGACATATATAATAATGTACCCCAGAAACTTAATATCCTTTCAGAAATATCCTTTAATATAATATAATTCCGAGTTTTCAGCTTTGACCTTTTTAATTCTTCTATCTGCTTACACAGAGAGTTAGGGTCCTGTAAATTTTGTTCCAATTCCAGCCACTTTGTAGACAAAAATTTAAACATTTGTTTACTATTACGTGGAATATTTATATAAAGATTTAAATGTTTTCCTTCATCTTTAACTTTTAACCAAAACAAGAAAATTTCATATATGTGTGATGGATTACCATTTGTTGAACGTATTCTTATTTATAATTCACCATCTGAAGAACGATATATTAAGACTTCAAATTGCACTGTCTTTATCAATTCACTGAAGAAAGGTGGAGGAAAATGATCTTTTAAATCATTCAATTGTGCTTCTTCAAGTCTTTTATACATTTCTTGGCAATCAGGTTTTGTCGTATGAAAAGTACCATATGAATATAAAACGGAGCTATCTGGAATATTCACTGATCCTTGGGGAAGTATTATATTTCTATAAGGATTAGTTTTTTTTAATTTTTTACTTTTAACCAATGGTATAAAGTCTTCATTCGTAGTATTTATTCTTATAGAGTTTTCACAGTTTGATTTGTTTGTATAATCTGATACAAATTCTGGTGCTGGATAGTGCTGAGACCACTGATAGTTGTAACATGTAGAGGACTCATGTCCATGTTTAGTACAATTATAACAGTAAAGCAAATCTGTTGATGTCATAACTTTAGATAAATTTTCTGAAATGTTTATTTCACAATTGTGTATCTGAAATAAAAAATATTGATCAAAAATTTGAAATTTCTATTTCTACCATTTATATTATCGAATAAATAACAAACTTACTGTCTGATAAAATCTTCTTGAGAGATCAGGATTCTTTGTTGACTTGTATCCTGTAATCCGATAGCAGAAGTGTCAAATTGAAATCTTGCGAGTTTTCTAGAATCTTTCCTCTCATTGAGAATCACCCTCTTTATACTTATTTTCACCTGTTTGAATCGACACTCGTAGAGCTGCTACATACACAGTCTCGGGCAGCTCTTTAAGTAGAGGTACCTACCGAGGAAACGCTGATGGAGAGTCAATAGCCTAAGGAGAGGCAGTTCGATATCTTTATTGTAATCGAATGTATTAAATTCATCACCCTAATTCATAAATGATATAAAAAAACGATCACTTTTTTTACAAAATTGGTATTTCAAATCATCGGATATGAAGTCACTAACGAGAGACAGGATAGACTAAACATCTTATGGGACTTCGTATCCAATGTCTGAAAAATTTAATATTGAAACAAGAAAATAAAACAGAACATGTTTTTTTATTTATTTATTTGTATTTATTTGTACTCTCTTGGTAAGATTGTAAATAACACAGAAATAGTAAGGGGAATCACGATAAGTCCCCAGTCGCGGGACAAAAATTTATATTGGACGTGGACTTAAGATATTTACGTATTTAAGTCAGGAGTGACAAACTACCTCCCTCAAGCTAGTGACTCCCATTAGGGATTCCCTACTAAGTAGTACTAGGTAAGTATCTACTTCTACTCAAAGAGTTGCCCGAAATTGTGTATATATGAGCAGTTCTATAGTGGTGTTCAATACAACAGGTGAAAATAGGTATGGAGAGGGAAACTTTTCATGAGGGGAATGTCACTAGAATGCCCACGGGTTATTCAATTAGACATCTTAGTCTTAAGTCTGTGCCCTGTGCTAATAACGCTATTACAATACCTAAGAATCTAATAGGTAAATATCTACTAAGAGGTAGGTAGGTATGTACTACCTCATCTGTGGCGCTACACAACGTTCAAATCTTTAAGCAGAAGTTACTTATCTATCGTACGGATTTCAAGTCTGTGTTTATAGTAATCCATGTTTAACAGTTGTCAAAGAACTATTCAAATACGAAAAAGTATTAAGAAACTATCTTTTATATTTTAAACTTTTATCAAATGGAAAATATTAAAAAAATGATAGAAGTTTTACATATGAAAGAAGTAATTTGTGAAAAACAGTTTGCGGAGGAGGAAAAAAAGCAAATTGCAGAATATGATTATTTGATTGAAACATTACAAACTATGGAAGGTTTGTACTTTTTTATTTAACACTTTCAACCCGGCGCATTTTTTCGAAGTTTCTATGTCCGGCGTACATAAAATGATAAGTTGTTTATTCATCTGGCAGCGCTTGTTTACTTCAGTACTTTTCACGTTATCAGTAACAATCATCAGAGTCTGAGTAGTTATGTGAGTTCTTAAAAATACTATGGTGAAGGTATAAATGCAGCAAAGAAGTAGTACATTGAAAAATGTTTTATTTGTGTGGACCACCTGTGGTTCACGCCGCCAGATGATAGTAATGCCCGTGGACCACTGGTGGTCCACGCCGGGTTGAATGTGTTAAGGATAACTTATTTTACTTTTACTAGTTTTAATATATAGTTCTAATTATATATTTATTTTAGACGAGAGAAATGAATGCAAAGAAACTTTATCTAAAAATCTTCAACGTATTACAACGCATAAGCATTCAATATATAACTTATGTATAAACAATTCTGAAAACCCTATGGCATTACCAATTTCCCATGAATACCATCGGTATTAAAGCTTTATTATGATGTACATTTCATATTATAAAATATGTTTTACATATTTTCTTTTAGGCAAACAGTAACATTTTTATCAGAAGCAATCAATTTTATAAATGGAATACAAAATGTGTATAGAAATCTTGATAATACCACTGAAAGGAAAATCAATTCTATAGATCTTATTAATGATATTGTAAGTTCACTTTATATCACTTATATTAAAATAACCATTTCCAACTTCTTTTTATGTTCTCGTGCTTTTTTCAGATGTCTTGCACAAAGTTCATAGGAAATGAAACATGTAGGATAAAATCTTTAATAACTGGAATAGAAACTTTGCAAAACAATGTAAATGTGTTACATAAAAACTAATTGGTTGCATATAAGTTTCAGTCTATAATAACATTTCATTAGGAACTGAAATAAAATTTCATAAATTAAACAAAATACACTTACTTGTTTTTGTCAGAATATTGAAATTACTTAGCGAGTAAATTTTTAATAGAACAATTTAAACAAAGTAATTGGAATTATGAATATAAATACCTTAAGACCATTAACTTATGTTTCAAACAGAATCAGTATCATTGTCATATTAAATTATTAAATCAGTATCTTTTAATAAAAATTTTATGTATTATATTGTAAATAATACTATAGGATTTAAAATATTTATAATAAATCCATATAAAATCTTATTTCTTAACAATTTATATGTATTAAGTGATAGAATTATAATGATCGTTAAGATTTAATTTCAGCATGAGTAGATTTGGATCTACGATTTTCTGCAAGAAGTAGTTTAAGGTAAAAACATATTTCATATGTCAGTATTTGTTTTCAATAAATAATATTTCCTTACCATTAATTCTGAAGTAACTTGAGATGATGAATGCATAACAGATAAAGGTAAAATTTTATTGTAAACGTTACGTGACACATTTATGTCCCTTTCTGGTTTTTCTGTTTCACAAGACACTGAGATCATCTGTCCTCTTTGAAGTAAGAACATATATTTAAATATTAATAAATATATTTTAAGGTAAATGATTGTATTGAAAATATTTTCAAATTCAAAACGGTTAAAATTAAAAGATGTGTAAATACTTTATATATACATACTTTGAAACATTATATTGTTCGCTAACAATTCTTTTTTCTTTTTCCATTAATGCTTTAAATTGTATTTGTAGCAGACCAAGTGTCTCTTTATATTGATTTTCTAAGTGTTTTGCATCTTTCAAAGCTTTCATTCCTTCTTCTTTTTTTCTTAAAGCTGACTATAGTATACCAAATTATATAACATTTAATTGTGAATGCTTTATAATATAATTGTAACCCGAATAAGTATATTTATATTTAATATTACCTGTGTAAGTTTTTCAAGTTCTTTAGCTCGCGAAACAAGCAGATTTTCTTTGTCTTGTAAAATTTGTTTGTGGACATTAAGTTCATTAATTTTTTCTTGCCATTTTAACTTTGTTCTATCAGCACATGCTGCAGCTTCTTGTGCAGTCTGAATAGCTGCTTCTAACTGTAAACGATTATTAAAATATAAATATTATTATTACTTCAATATACATTCAATATAATTAATGTATTGATTCATAAAATTTTATACCTCAATTTTGGTAACGTCATCACTATTAATCTTGAGTCTGTTCATAATTTGTAATTGTGCCTTTTCTGCTGCTACTTCTTCTCTTTCTTGTACAATTAATTTTAATTGTCTATCGTGTTCTTTTACCCAAGATTCTTTTAATGCCTATAGTTGTAATTTACATATCAATATCCCCAGTAAATTATTTTTAAGAAGCATGTATAGACAATACTACTGACTTGAATATAAACTTGATTCATACCTGTAAATAATCTCTTTCCCATTTTGCTTTTTCTTCGAATAGCTCTCTTTCTTTTAAAAGACTTGCTGTTTTGTTTTCAAGTGTTTCTTGAGTTTGATTATTGTGCACAGTGACCTTCTGTAGTTCTTCTATAAGTTGTGTAAACTGAGTACGAAATATTTCTATTGTTCCAATAAATTTATTATGGTCTTCCCTTAAAATGTCACTCTGATTTTTTAAATCAATCTTTTGAGCTGCGAACATTGTTTATATAACACACACGAAATGATTTATATTTAATATTACAGAAGAAGCTAAAATTAATATGAAGTATTAGGGGGACCGGAAAGAAATTCGTTATTTTTAATTATAACAAAGTTTTATTATTTCATACAAATTTTTAAATATTAATCCAAAATATAATTCCCTTCTTCTTTTAAGGCAGTGTCCCATCTAGTGATCCATTTTTAAGAATCACTTTTTTGAATTAATATTCAAAAATTTATATGAGATAATAAAGCTGTCCTGTAGAGATTAAAAATAATGGATTTCTTTCCAGTTTTTCTGATATAATTAAAAAACTGCATATTAATATGTAATTTAATATGGTCACCTTTTATGTCATCTTCATAAATTTTTAAATAATTTTCATGGCGATCCATCAGCTCAGTATCTTTAAGTTCTGTTTTTTCTTTATTTTGCTTGATATTCTCAATAATAAAATTAGCTTTCTGTAACATATCTTCCATGTCGACTTTTCGAGTAGTGATAGTCTCTATTACTTGATCTTCTGTTTGTTTAGCTCTGCATATACTTTCTATTGTATTAGAATATTCTTTTTGCAAAAGCTTTATATTTTGAGAATGCAGTTCATTAAGTTCTTGTACGCGTTGAGCATGTTCATTCTATGTATAAGATTTACATTATGTAAATAAATAGCTATTATTATTTTCAACGTATTTTTTATTCGTTTAAATGAATAATTAAAATTGATTTTAAAAAAACGAATTTTCTGCGATGTAAAGTAATATGAAATTTAATATAACTAATAATGTTGTTAATATTATAATATATATTAATTATAATATATTATATTAATATTATTATTATAATATATATTTTTATAATATTTCTTTTTTTTATTATAATATTAATACAGTAAAGTATGTTATTGCAAAATGTATTTTATTTAAATATATTATGTTGCTATAAACCTTTATATTATAGATTTCTTCTTTATGTAGATTTTCCATTTGTATTTTCTCATTCCTTAATTTCTCCAATTTTGCTATGTAATTTGTTTCTAATACTTCTGTTTCTTGTCTTATTCTTTCTTCAAATTTTAACATACCCTCCTTTAAAAATGAAATTTGCCTTCTAAAAGTTAAATTTCGTTACTACACTTTACTTGAAAATTTCTATATAACTGGAACATCTTAGCAAACATACTCGTAAAATTGAACTTGACACGTTACTTCATTATTGTGCCTTTCATTGATTGTGGATAATACACTTTCTAATTTAGATTTTTCTGTCTGCAATGTTTTTATTGTATTCTCCAGTTCTTCTGGTTCATTTGATACATTTTTTATTTTCTCACTTTCGTCAGATTTACAACTAGTATAAACTGATGTAGTACTGGATATTGGAGTGGGCTGAGCCATCAAGGTCTTGAAAAATAAAATATTAATTGTGCTTTAATCTGCTAAATCACTTTTTATTCTGGAAAAAATTAATTATTATCTTTAAGAGACTCTTACTTGTAAATACTGATTAATACGTTCCTGTTGTGTTCTTATTTGTTTTTCTAATAAATGTTGTTTTTCAAATTGTAATTTTAGCAATAAATTGAATTGCTTTTCTTGATTATGAAGTATGGAATGCTGCGCTTCCGATACCTTACCCAATTGTTCATTTTGTTGAGAAATTATACTAGCAGTCCTTAATTCATGTTCCTGTTGCTGCATAGTTATAATTGCAGCTTGTTGATTAAACTGTGCACCAGATAATAACGATAAATCTTCTAGGACTAACTTATTTTCGTTAACTACTTTAAAATCTGTTTCGATATCTGGATATTCTATAATTTCTTTAGTAGTAGGTATTCTTTCATCATTATTTGGTAATTTATCTTTTAAAGCTACTTGCTCCTTTATTTCATCCCTACTTTTGTCTTCTAATTTCTTTGTACCACCCAACCATTCTGGCAAATTTTCTTCCAATTTAGATTTCTGTGCAATAGAACTTTTAGCTGGTACATTCTTATCTGTTACCTTAGAAATAGAAAAATATTAAAGATATATTTTAAAAAAAAGCAAATAGTTCAATATGTTTATAAAAAGTTGATGTCTATATAGCTATGAAACTGAAATTAAGATATATGTACTAAATAGAAACAATGAAATGTGATTACCAATTCAATATTTTGTTCAGATAACAATTCAGTGGATAGTAAACCAAGAGGATCATTTACCACTTTGGCATTTCTTCTGCCTCTACGAGATTCTCTTGCAATTAGTTTACTTGATTGGTCAACAAGTTGAGGTGTTTGCTTTTGTGCAATAATTTTATGTTCTGCAGAATGTGTAAAATTTTCAAGTTTCGCATTTTTAATGGAAGATGAATGAGATTTGCTCTCAAACAAACTCTCTATTAGTGACGACCTTTTTGATTTATCACCTATTACATCTAATTTACTACTATCATGTAAATTCATTAAAGTATCTTCATCATTTTTAAATGCACTTTGTGGTTTTTGTTCATATTTTTCTGTACATAATTCACTTTGTAATAAAATAGAGTTACTTTTAGCTGTACGACTGTCTGATTTCTGTAAAAACAATTCATTTATATCTCCATGATCAAAATTAAGTTTCCTTTCTGATTCGTTATTTATTTTAGTATTTGTTGCTGATGTAACTGGTGTTTTGATCTTAAACAGATCTTCCATTAAGCTAGTTTTACTTCCACTTGTAAGAAAATTTTTTTTTTCTGTTAAAGAAGTTTCATCATCAAATAGTAAATCAGTTAATGAATCATCTTCATTAATATCTATACAAAAATGATATTTGTTTAATAATTTTAATAATTAAATTTTTTAATTCAATTAATTTATAGTAACTAAATAAATCGATATAACACTAAAAACTATATGCATAGCTGTTATACTTAAAAATAACAGATTAGTATTCAGTCTTTTATTATAAATTATAATAGTATACTTAAATAAAAATAATGATGTTATATTCTATTTGTATATTAAATATCTAAATAATGTATTTTCAAATCACCTTTAAATATGACCTTTTTTTTCAAATCTCCATCCAATTGAACATTAGAATCTTTAAAAATGTTTGTAGCAGATTGTGCCTTTTTAAATGAATTATTAAGTAGATCCATATCTAAATTATCCATATCTTCTAACACTTGTGTTAGTTCTTCTAAATTTGTGTTTGAAGTTTCAGTAATATCAACCATCTAACATAAGAAACAATAACATGACACTAAACAAGTAATAAGTTTCTATATTTTAGATAAATTTGTTAAAATATTCAGATAATATAGAAGTAAAAGAATTAATACCTTTAAATAACTATATGCCTTTTACAGTACAGATACATAATCAGTTAAGTTTTTATAAACTATCACTGATTTATTAACTAAAAAATTGGAAATGTAACTATGAATTTTATTTCTTCAAGCTAAATTACATAGGTTTGCAATGTTTTGGAGTTAAGTGAAGAGTTACTATAGGAACAGTCAATGAAGATGAGCAAATCCTAGAGAAGATAAAGAAGTGATTAATATATGTTACATTGTTCATAGTACAGATAATCTAACTCTAAAATAATTTACAATACTCACATAAAATACAAATTATGAATTTTTTTAAGAACTATACAATTATAATATTTAGTTTGTAACAAAAGATATGCTGTATTATGTTCTGTGTTTTCCATTATAGTGTACCAATTATTTAATTATACTGATCTTTACAAATAGTACTTATAAAACCTGTAAAATTTATTGCATACTACAAACATATAAAATTGTTTTCAATGAAACAATATCATTTTAAAAATTAATGAAATGTTTTAAAACATTTTGTATTTTCTCCTTACATTTTAAATCAATCTAAATGTATAAAGAATCATAACATAATATTTTATATAAATATAAATAGCATATATAAAGCAACATATACTTCAACATATTTAAAAAAACTTTCAAATAATTTATAAATTATATTACATGAAGTGACTTCATATTACAAAATATGCGTATTATAAAATTATTATAAAGTTATTATACAAATTTTGTATACGAATTTGCCGAACATTTAGGCATTTGTTCATTCTTTATTTTATAATTTGTTAGAATTCATATAAATCTGTCACTCTAACTCCGGTTACGCATGCTCATTCTCAGGTGTATATGATAGTGGGGTGAGAATAAATGATAGTAGGGGACGTTCATGGAAAGGGAACAGTTTAGTACCGCATATAGAACTTCCATGTTCGCTCAAATCGATAATACGTTGGAAACTGTTGATATCACACGAATGTTTGTACTCAACGAACCTTCTCTTTGATTATTTTCAATTGCAATAAAATAGATTTCTTACTTAGAGGAATTTGCCATGCAGAGTGTTATTAATTCCGTAAAAGGCACTGCGCTTGGTGTTGCCGAATACTTAACCCCTGTACTAAAGGTATGATTGTACGTAAATGAGATATTAAAAATAAATATCTTAACAAACAGTAAGCAAGTAAAATATATATAAAAAATAACATAAAATTTTATGTAATAAACATGTCATCGTCTTTTATTATTTAATTATTTATTTATACGATAAGATATATTCTTAATATTACTTATAATAATTTAGTATTTTTTCATAACATTAACTGTCCTGTCATTGTAAAGATTTTATATCTTTCAGCGATAGATATTATAATATTCTTTTTATTCTTTTGTTTTAAGTAGAACATTTATTTTATAATATATACAGAATATTTTCGTTTATAGTAACGTTAAAGATCATATTGTATTTAATATATTTAAATGTTTTTCTGTAATGAAAAAGTGATAAATCCAAATAAAATAAGTTTTGAAAATTTACTTTTCTTATTATACATAAGTCTTTGTTTTTATAGAATTTACAGAGCAAGTTAAGTTATAGCTTTTCACTTTTTTTTATATATATGTGTTCATTGCTTACAATTAATTTCAATTAGTACATATGTACATATATATACATATATATATGTGTGTATGTTTGTATATATATATATATTTTTTATGCTTTTGTCAGTTTGCTTACATTGTTTATAGTTTTTTATATTACATTTATTTGTATCTTTTGTTTTTTTTTCAATATTTTAATCTTTATTATGTTTAAGTTTGGTGAAATAATATTAATTTAAAAACTAAGATTTTATATTATATTGCAAATATAATTTATAACATTAAAGGAAAGTAAATTTCGAGAAACTGGTGTTTTAACACCAGAGGAGTTTGTGGCAGCAGGAGATCATTTGGTACATCATTGTCCAACATGGCAATGGGCTACTGGTGATGAAGATAGGGTGAAATCGTACCTTCCTAAGAACAAGCAATTCTTATTAACACGGAATGTTCCTTGTTCTCGTAGATGCAAACAGGTATTATTGGTTTTATAAGAATAATGCGAGATTATCAGTTTGTATAGTTACAACTTTTCAAAATAAATGCTAAACATTTTTAAATATTTCTGTATTCTTTTAAACAGTTATGATTTAAAAAATATGTTAAACAAATTTTTTTTTTAATTGAATTTTAGATTGAATACAGTAAAGAGCAAGAATGCATTATAGAAGAAGATGATCCGGAGGGTGGTTGGGTAGATACACACCATTATGATACTACTCTTGGCGGTGTCGAAGAAAGAGTATCAGAAATGACATTAGAAGAAACACAACTTTCTCAGTCAATCAATGCAGGTGAACATAATGACAACGACGACAACGATGATGATGATGATGAAGATGCTGCAGATATGGAAGCTTTTGAAGTCAGTGGAATGTTGGATGAACAAGATAAGGTACTATTTGTACAATAATTATATAATTATTAGGTCATCCCATAAGTTTGTGTCATTTATTTTTCTACCATATAAAATATTATTTTATTAAATATAAAATTTTTATAACTTCACAACCTGTTGCTTTTGAATACCTTTTACTGTCTAAACTGAAGCAATTCAAACTCGTATCATTCTGTGATTACAAAATGTAACACAAAAAGTATTAACAGAAAGCGATGCGATTTTATGGGACAACCTAATAATATCAATAGCATGTATTTTATTTTAAAAAGTATTATAACCTAATTGTATTTAAACTAAAAAGTTTGCAGCAGAAACTACAAAGAAATCTGTGAAAGAAAAGTGGGAACCATTTTCTGAAGGAGAAATCATTCACACACGCACATATGACTTATATATCACATATGACAAATACTATCAAACACCTCGATTATGGCTTTCAGGATACGATGAGGTCTGTTTTTCTTATGTAATAATATAAGTAATTATGAAATCATAATCATGGCATATAAACATTACTTATAGTATTTAAAATGATTTCTAATTTTAACATAAACACTTTTTCCGAAAGAATCGTAAACCCCTCACAGTAGAAGAAATGTATGAAGATGTAAGTCAAGACCATGCCAAAAAAACTGTTACAATGGAAATTCATCCTCATATACCTGGACCTCCAATGGCTTCTGTTCATCCCTGCAGGTAATTTCAAGTAATCAACTTATTTTTAAACTCATATATTTTATTATTATAGTACTTCTAACTTATTCGTGTGAAATTTCAGACACGCAGAGGTAATGAAGAAAATTATTGAAACAGTAATGGAGGGTGGTCGTGAACTTGGTGTACACATGTACTTGATAATATTCCTAAAATTTGTGCAATCTGTAATTCCTACAATTGAGTATGATTATACGCAAAATTTTATGCTAATTGCATCTAGTTAAGAGCTTTATAAATTTCTATTGTACCTTGAAGATGATCGTGACTTTAGTTTTTAAGTATATAATAAATAACAAAACTAAGAGGACTGTGAAGCATATAAAATAATAAACACGCTTAAGTTTATAAAATTACAATATTTGTACCCTTGAAAAAACTGTTAAGATAACTGTTAAGATAAGATCAAATTTGGTTTATCTTATTTTTATAAAACATTCCATAAAAATAATTTATAATCTTTCATTTTGTTATTTTATCATTTTTATGTAAATACTGAATTACTAGATTTTCCAATAAACGATAAATTTAATACAAAATAGTATTTATTTATTATTTAAAAGAATAGTATATAATATGAAATAATTTGTTACTTATTCAACTTTAAATTTTGGATAATGATATAAATATTCATATGTTTTTTTACTAGGGTTTGTTACTTTTACTTGGTTTCAAAATGGTGGCAGTTCAGTGTTTCATGTGTAACTGTTATTCGTCATGTTCAATGTTTGTGAGTGAAAATTTTGTTTAAATCTTTTTTTATCTTTTTTACAATCTGTTTGTAACATGTTGATCTATTCGTTACATACTGTATCAAATACATGTTTTTCATAACTTAATTTTTTATAGGTTAAGGAAAACGTACGGTGATAGAAATTAGTGTTTGAAGTAAATACTTTATGCTTTAAAAGAGTACTCTGGTAAAAATGACGACTTTATATGATCAGATAAAACTTCTTTACGATCAGTCTTTATATTCAAATGTTATTTCATTAGTAAGTAAATGCAACAAGTGATTCTAAATATTCTTTTTTTTATAATGAAAACAATGTGATATTGTATTTAAAAGTGTAAAAATAATCGTAATTAACACATTACCTACCAGTGATTGTTCAATATTTCTTTAACAATCAACAACTGAGAGCTAAGGACTTCTTTATTAATTTTATAATAATAATAACAATTACAATAGCAAAGTAATAAATCCTTTCAAATAACATAATGAACTAATTTTGTATAGTATTATTACTTAAAAGAAAAGGTATTATACTGTTTTTCAATCTATAGATTTCTGGTAGATAAAGTGTTAATATAACATGTAATTGACTTTAACATTTAAATTACTTTTTGAGAACTTTGTACATCCAATAGAATTATTTTATACTTCAGGCAAATTTAGTATTGTCGCTCAGTGAACACAATTCAGATTTACTGCCGATACATGGAAAGTTCCATATTTATGTTTATTATGCAGACGCTCATTTCTACTTAGGAAAATATAAACGAGCTGAAGCCCTTTATAAGAAATCATTGCAATTTCATAAGTGTTTGTTAAAGTCTAAGGGTGCTACAAAACCTTTAGAAGGACAAAAAGATCTTCCAACGGATGTTGATATAAAATTTCAAATACATTTGTGTTTACTAAAATTAAAAAATTCTTTGGAAGCACTACAAGTCTTGCAAAGCATTCCTGGAAAACAGAGAACTCCAAAAGTAAGTTCAATAGATACAAATTTCTGTATCTATTTTTATATTAATAAAATATTAATAAACTTATTTTTTATGTTTCAAGGTTAATATGGCTTTGGCAAAAATGTGCCAAGAGCAAGGAATGAAACGAACGGCTATTACCACATATAAGGAAGTTTTAAGAGAATGTCCATTAGCATTAGAAGCTGCAGAAGGTCTGCTTTCTCTTGGAGTAAAAGGGATTGAAGTAAATTCATTAATTGTAGGTTGCGCATCAAGTTTATCAAATTTAGATTGGTTGAATACTTGGATCAAAGCACACGCACACATACATAATAGAGAATATACTCATGCAGTATCAACATTAAGGTCTCTAGACAATGTTAATTTGCTGAGAGATAATTTTAATTTATTAACAACAATGGGAGAGTGTTATTACTATGCCGGAGATGATAAAAATGCTTTGTTATGCTTACGAAGAGCTAGAATCATAGAACCAGACGTTATGAAAGGGTAATGGAAATTTTATTGATAAATGCTTAGCTAATTTGTTTCAAAGATATAATTTTAAAAATATATTTTTAATATTAAAATATAATTTTAAAAATATATTTATTAAATAGGGTTGATATTTATGCTGCAGTATTATATAAAAATCATCATATTAAGGAACTTGAAAGACTGATACCTATAATAACAGCAAGTAATGAATGTACTGGAGAAATATATGTTGCTATGGCATATTCTCTTTATGCTGCTAGAAAATTTAGTAGAGTAAATACTTTAACCACACAAGCTTTGAATTTGAATCCAAATGATATAGAGGCAACAATACTTCGGGGAAATATACTTCTGGAGCAAAAGAAATACCAAGAGGCATTGTTTTTCTTCAGACATGCAGTAGGATTAAAACCATATCGTTATGAACCTCACAAAGGTTTAGTAGATTGTCTTGTAGGAATGCACAGACTACGAGAAGCTCTTAACATCGCAAGTGGATCTTGTAAACAACTTGGACATACTGCAAGGGTTCTCACGGTAATTATATAAATCAGATTTAATATGCAAAACCATAAATTTTGTTCTGTTTGATATCATGAAATATGTAAAATATGTACCAAATTTTAAAATATAATTGTAAATATAATAACATTTTTTCTACAGCTCTATGCATCAGTACTTATGAAAGATCCAGTTTCCGTTGGTAAAGCAAAAAATCTTTTAGAAAAGGCATTACTTCAAGATGAAGTGTACCTACCTGCAGTTTATTTGCTGGCTGAAATATATGAACAAGAAATGAACTTGGAAGCTGCAATTGCATTACTTGAAAGACAAGTGGAAATTCAATCGACGTGTAAATTACATCAGATGCTTGGGGATCTTTGGGCCAGAGTACACAATGAGGAAAAAGCTTTAGATCACTATGCCATTGCTTTAAAGTAAGTTTCAGATAAACGAATTATGATATAAAAGAAAGCTTATTTAAATTTTACTAATATTTATGATTGAAAATTTTGTAAAGAAAAACATTGAAAATACTTAAATTAAATTGATGTTTAAAACCATAGTCTAGATCCGAGGAATAGAAGAGCATTGGAAGGTATGCATAGGCTGGATAATTCTTCAAACAAGTTAGATTCGGCATATTATATGACCGTGGGTGAAGCACAAACTGACACAACATATGATGTTGGTGATGGTTTACCAGATACTGATAACGATGAAGCACCCGATGAAAGTGAAACTGAAGCCGTGTGGTCTGACATGGATCTTGAAGCAAATAGTCAATAATGTAACAGAAAATATTAGAAAACTGAATAGTTTTTAATACAATTAAATTAGAATTATAATTAATTTTTACTGTATGATATTTTTCTTTTTGTTACCTATTTGCTTATTATAAAAAAATAAATGTATGAAATCTTTATTTCTTGAAATAGAATTCACGAATAATAAACCTTAACTATAAGTTAGTTTTTACAGAAAATTGATAATAGCATTTCGTAATTTTTTTATATTGTTACGAAATCTTATAATAAAAATATTACGTTAGCAAATGTTTCATTGAAATACTTTATTTTGAACATTTTTGTTCTATTTCAAAAAGTAGTAATGCTGATCGATACAATTTTAAAAATTTATGTGTATTATACATTTAGCTTGAACAAAGCAGATTTCAAAAATTCTTTCTCTTTCAAAACACTAAATTTATTACAATTCTTAAATATTTTTGAGAGTATAGTAATTCCGTTTCATTACAATTAGTTGTAATAACCGTGAATATTATTGAAGGTACTTGTCATTATTTTCTAATCAGCATAATTTGTAATGAATAGAAAAAACATTTCTAAGTTTTAAAAAAACACCCACGTACATAAGATATATGAAATCAATCACAATTTTTATAACAAAAATTATATAAATTTATAATGCTTGTCTAGTTTTGAAAAAAGCAATAGAAAAGAGTAGATACGTATTTAATTCGATCTTTCATATTTATTCGTCCAAAAATTACAGTTTCGTTTCCTACGATATCATTCATTTTCAGAAATATTGTGTACACAGAATAAAAGAACATACTACAGATAGTTTATTTACACACTATACAGGATTGGAGATTCATGGAATCAATAATACTATTAATGCGCGAATTTATTAATCGACGTGTATCGTGTATATGCTTTTTTCCCTATTTTGAAAAAAACAGGAATCGCGCAAAAGACGAGTTGGCGGGGTTATTCAATGAAGAAAAGGGTCGTACTTGTTATGACGTTCTTTTAATTTCTCCCTTAAAATAAGTAATGTCACGTGTAAGTACGTACCCTTTCTACAGAAAAAAGAACGTTTGGATTCGATGTATTAGAAAACGCAGAATTCAGTCTTAAAGGTAGGAAGCACGCGTATTTCCTAAATAGCTCGCTTTGGTCTTCGAACTGCGTTCATGTTATATGTATGTATATGTTTGTACATGTATTTCATCGCATCATCTTTATCTGATAATGTAATATTTATAAACAGCTCAGCAAGACTGTATTTAGTAATGATGCAACTGATATACATTTAAAGAATTTTCACAACGCGAAAATTAATAAATAGGAATGACCAGAAAATAGTTGGGCATTAAACTTGAAGAACGCCTCTACAGCACGATCAATTTATATAACCGACCGCTATAGTGATCATTCTTTACTATTCACAAGAAAATAAATTCGTCATCGCAATGATACACGTTATTTTTTAAACATTTACCTATACATATTCCCTTATCCGTGATTTTCTCGTGCAATCTTTTCATTCCGGCTTTCTACGAAAGTTTTATTCTGAGTCCCTAATCCTTCTGAGGGAACAGTGACTGAATAAGAGGAAGAAGAAGACGATGAACACGAGGAAGAAGTTGAAGAAGTTGAAGAAGTTGAAGAAGATGAAGAAGACGAAGAGGAAGATGGCTCGTCATTAAAATTCGAAGTGACAGTTGGACCAGGAGATGGACTATCCACAGGTCGAAAAGAAAACCCAGAGGAATCGAGACTGGAACAAGATTCTGGAGTTCCGGCCGAGTTAATAGTTGAATGGAGACTAGATATTGCCACATCCAATCTGTATAGAAAAAGTATTATGAGTATCAATGATTAAAAACTCCTTTTTATCGTATCAAACATAGAAGTAACGACGATACCTAGACGTGGCCGAAGTTAATAAACCAGAGGTACGTTTTGTTGGTGGTTGTAATTGATGATCCATTCCAGAGTCATCCAATTCAAACTTTCTTTTAACTGAAGCTAAACAACTTGGCCGTATCGCAATAGGACTTAAACTTCGCCTAAATAATACAATGTATTTCAATACACTTTACTATATCATAAAAAAAATATCTTTCTTGCAAGTAAATTATATATACCTGGTAGCAAAAGCTTTCCTAGTAGGACTAGGTGATAAATTATTCTTCCAAGCAACTGCGTGAACACCAGGCGAATAACACTGTCTCTGACCAAAATTAGATCTTGTCGGCGATGGTGAAGAATACGTAGTTTGACCATTTACAGACAAGTTGATACTGAGTGGATCAAGCACTCGTTTTGCAATTGGACGTGATTCTATTTTAAATTGTAACGAAGTTGATTCTGAATCTTTGAAAGATAGTCCTTCCGCTTCAATTGTGAGATCCTCCCAAGACTGTGAGATTTGCATGGCACTGTGAATTTCTTTCTCATGTGCTGCTTCACGACCAGCCACATCGATACATTCTTCTTGTCTCAGCTGACTGACGCGTGGAGTTAATCTAGGAACAGTTCCAGAACTCTACAAAAATAAAGTTTCCATAATTTTATGTAAAACTAATCATATGATAATTAAAACTAGACATAAAAGATTTTAATTTCTATTCTTTCATATTTTATGTATTTTATATATGGTTTATCCATTTAATATTGCGATAAATTATTATATAATTTCTAAGATTATAGGAAAGTACAGAAAATTATTATGGATATATAAGAAAATCATTTTCTTACACTAGTGCTGAAGCGTCGTATGCGAGGTGAATTTGAAAATATATTAAAATTCGATGGTACGTCCCTAAAAATAATAAACATGAATCTTTTTGAAATAACCATTGCTAGAATTTTGATTAAATTAATCCACATAAATTCCACATGAATGTAACATTGATTACATAGTTCTTAACGTTTTGTATAAACGTTAAATATAAGTTTAAGGGATAACATAATAAATACCTTGGTGCAGTAGCAGAAGGTGATGTTACGGACATTGTTGCACTAATTTTGTTGATCATGGGTGCACTATTAGATCGTTTCAAACCAACAACTGTACAATCAACATCCATGATCATACAAACCAGCTATCTGATGGTGCATCTGTATGAAGACACTATTCAAATAATCGAAGTACATTGGAGCATACACAACAATGTAATTCACTCAATAGAGAAATAACTAACTTTTGGCACAAGGTAAATTATTCCTTTTTCCACTGGTGATGTTCGAAGATTCAATATGAGAGAATCCTGTTCTTTGGCACAAGAATTGAGAAGATGCCGCATTTGAGCTTTCATTTATACTCCGCCGCTCCAATTTTCCTTATACAATTTGACACGCTGTTAGCGCGAAGTCTTTATACTCAATCTTGAACTTCGAAAAGCAATATAACAGCCTAAGAAAACTACCGAAGAATAAATACTGTTGAATTGAAAGTATGCATAACAAGAGAATGAAACATTAAAATGCAAAAATTAATTTTCGACTCTTTTTAATTTCTAGTTCAATAGCAATTACCGTACATAAACCGGGTTAGAAATCGTAACTTCGTTTAATTTCGCAACGTTTGATTTTCCAATAGCATCACTAGTAGAAGCGAATTGTAATTTCTACGAGTGCTTGGTAGAATTCCTGTAGTTTCTTATAGCAAAGCACGCGTATGTCGAATCTGACTACGATCTCTTTGCCTCCTTAGGAAATATGTATCTCTCGTGATTAAGAAACACACCGAATTTGTTGGTAGCCTTGTGTCTTCGTTTAAGTCCATGGACCTAAGAATACATGAACGTATCGTAAAACTTAGCTACTGTATAATTTATCAGAAAGGGGAAAGCAGAGAGGAGAATCGTAGTATCTTCAGTGATCCTTTTCTAAAATGATTGTTTCTCGCTCTTTCTTTCAAAAGGCGCAATATTTGAGTATTTTCAATAATTTTGTGAACACTGAAATTATTCGATCTATTGTTGTATTAAAAACAAAACACTCGAAATGTAACAATATACATGTTTTTTTAAAACTAAACTATAAATTTGTAAAACAAAAAAGGAATTAATTTCTCCTTGTATGAATTTGTATGATCCATGGTGTGAGATGGGGGTGCTTTTTTTGTGAATGCATTTTCAATCATACTATTCTAAAGTAACGTCCAAAAGGCTCATTCAAACGTTGCTATTTTTTTCATTATTTAATAATATATACATTTTAAATATTTAAAAATTTTTATTTTAATTATTAATAAAATCTTATTGCCGACCTTATTATTATAAAAATAAAATAATATACTTTAATTTAAGCGATTATTTTATATATTAATTTGTAAATTTTTATTATAATACAAATATACGATATCCATGTAAAAAAATATATAAATATCCATACCCATAAAGAAAGGAATATTCATTCATAATAAATATATTTTGTAAATTTGAAGTAGTACTTTAAAACATAAATTTGTTTTTTGTAACTTATATTCTTTCTCAATCAATTTATCATTAAATTAAGATTAAAAATATATATATTTAATAAAAATAAAAATTATATATTTATTATATTGCATACAAATTATAGGTGACAAAAAAAATTGAATAATTTATATTATTACTTATTTCTAGTACAATTATATTTAGATTCTATTTAATTAATTTTATATTAAATTACATTGCATTGATTTAATATTTATATTGCAAAAGTGTATAATAATTAATCATTTATTAAATTTAACCAGAAATAAACAATTTTTAATATTTTTTTACAATTACGTATGAAATTATTAATTTATTGATCTCAAATATAATTGTTGTTGATTTACATTGTAGCATAAAATTATACAAAATTTGATTAAAAATTTAATCATCACTTTATTAAGAAAATTTATTTATTTACATTATAAGGAAACTAATTCCTTACTTTTTGCAAGAAACTGTAACTATTTAACTTATTTATTATAAAATTATAATTTCCACAATTACAGTGTAATTAAATTCTAGTCTAAAATTTTGAAGGAAATCACTATATTCTGCTTTTATATGAATATTAAATAATATTGTTTTCCCCTATTCCTAAATTAGGTTAAAAAATTAAAGATGTTCATGAGCAATATGAAAAGTTTTTATTTTGTAACTTTGTTTACGCAAACTCTATCTATTCTGTAGATACCATCTTAAGAAAATGAGACACCTATAGCAAAATTTTTAATGAACACATATACAAGAAATAGAAATGACAGTATTTTTTGAACATTTATAGAATTGCAAAAACGTATACCTCATAATCATAATAATTAACATTTGGTACAAATAAAAATGGTTTTAAATTTTTTAATAAAATTAATCTATCCTATTATAGCTTTGTCTGCATATTGGAAATCCAAATGAATATCTATTATTTGGAAAAGTTCAAGTGGTTGTGGTATTCTACCCGTTTCCAATTTCGACCACACCGGAAGATCTAAAACAAATATACAAAATGATGAAAACATAGTTATGAAATTTGGTAGGAAGAAAGTAAATAAAAATGTTCTGCTTACCATTTAAATATATTTCGAAAGCTCCTGACGATATGAGTTGTCCTTCTATTGCATTAAAAATAAAGAATATCGTCATACAAGAATAAAACCTATTGTCCATGCACCATTGCCAAAGAGACGGCAGCGGTTGACCAAAATCAAATCCACTTATTATTAGAACTATTAATGAAATTTTTGCTAAACCCTAAAAGTGAAAACATAAATGTTATTCGAAGTTTATTTTATATTACATAAAGTTTATGTTGAGATAATGTAATTACTAATAATTTAGCAATAAACATGATATTTGAAGAGGGATTATAGTTCTCTCCATCGATTTGTAATTCCGGATATTTTTGTCGAAGAATACTAACATATTCTTCGTATACTTTTCTGTATCCACAAGAGTAACTGAAAAAACAGAGATATAAAAAATTGAATGAACAATTAATGGATGAAGCTAACACGATTATATGAATATACAAATAAAATAAACGTGGTTCATTTAAACGATATAACAATATTTACTTTTATGTTTGAATTTTTTTAACTTACCAATAAAAGAATTTTAACCTCGGTCCTGTTTTTGTACCAAGTTTGGTTAATGGAGCTTGATTGTCATCGGCTTTAGTGCTTAATGCGCATAAAACGACACAAAAGCACAAAATTAATTTCATAAGACGCATCATATTTTAAGTCATTGGAGTCGCATCAATTAAATCAAGTTTAACCAAAATAGTTAATTTGATTTGTCCTTATGAGAAACGCCAACCTGCACTTTTCTGTTCCTATCTTGTACCGATCCATTCGCTATCTGCTGCTAAGCAGAGCAGTGCCGAATTGAACCGAACTGAGCCGAACTGAACAAAACAGAACTAACCATAATGAGGTTTAATAATGTTACTGAATTCAATGAATCGATTGACAAATGAAATTAGACTTAATTATTGTTATATTAATTACAGGTCTCTATATTTTAAATTAGTTCCTCACGTTTTGTTAGATATTTTATTAAAAATTTTATTCATTTTAAATTGATATAAATATATGTACTATGATATAAATAATATGAAAACTCAATTTTCAATATGCATTATGCATAAGAAACATATGTATTAAAAAATGAATCCTTTTTCTTTCAATTAGATATGTCATATAATTATATAATTATAATTATATATACAAATTAGTATAATCAGTAAAAGGGGGAGAGAAAAAACATATATATAAATACTTTGTATACAATCTTTCTTAGGGTTGGATTAACTGTTTAGTTACTCGAATTACAGTTGAGTTAACTATTTAAACTTCAAAATAATATTCACAAAATTATGATTTGCTATAATTTTTATTTAAAAATTTTTGTACTAAACACACACATACATATAAGTATCACAATTCTAGATTAACTAGCGAAACATAAAATGTATGTAGAAAGGTACACTTGAAATAAAAATAATTCTAATGAATTATTCCACTACATTTTAAGGATCTTACTTGTGATGATGATACATACTGATATATTAGAACAGGAGGCACCATTTGGCTATTATTTTAAAAAAGACTTTATTTGCAATGGATGCCTTTCACATGCTTTTATTAGTTAATGATATCCTCTTTAAAAGAGATGAAGATTGTTCTTTAATTATAAATAAATAGCACGAGAATTTTCATCTCGTCAATAAAATACTTTTCAAGTAATAATTACTAAATGCAAAAAAGGAAAGCTCAGAACTGAAGCTGAGAAAGTAAAGCAAGGTGCTCAACATAGTACTTTTTATGCACTGAGTGAAACAGTGTTCATCTTCATGTGCACAGATTTATTAAGTTGCTTTCTTTCTTAGGATGTAGCACACAATTTTGTAAGTAGAGTATACTGTCCTTTAAACTTACTGCGAACTATGTAGTTCAGTAGTTTATAAGACTTGCTACTTTTAGTACTCAAAGTAATCTTTCTTTATAAAGTACTGTGCAACTCTTCAAAAGGCCATTTTGGCAGCAGTAAGTCCAAGGAAACTTAAAAGTTGAATAATGTTGCAAGGGAGAAACGGCCTTGTATTTAATTTTATAATTGACTTGAATCGTTTTCGGAACGTGAAGCTGTCATAAATCTGGAAATCTAAAAAAGGGAATAAAATTACAAAAGAAGAAACAGAATACAAAATTTAAATTAGTATACTAAATTATACGAGAAAAATTACAAGAGTTTTTTCAAATCACCTCATTGGATCTTCAAAATAGTCTGATGGTATTTGAAATAATTGTGGATCTATATCATTAAGAAAGGCGAATTCCTGAAACGTGATTTTTGCTGTCACTGTAGGTAAAATAGGTATATCAATTTTTACAGGGAATCCAGGTGGTAACTTCATCAGAACAAATTGTCGTAGTTTGCTAAAGTGTTTGAAAGGTGCAATTACTTCCAAAACATTGAGTAACATATCAACAGTCAGTGGAAAGTCTGGACTCATGGCAACTGTAGCTTTAAATGATTTACTACTTTCTTTGTAGACTAAACTTCTTCCTAAAAGTGGGCATTGACCAGGTGGAGCCATAATATATTCTTCCCAAGTGATGTTTGATTCTGGCGGTGGATTTAGAGAAGCTCTTCTTACATGAGGCTAAAATGTTAACAAGTAGTTATAAACCTGCAGAGTAACAAGATCTTTTCTCTTTTTTTACCTCTCCATTTGCAAATCCTTGTGAATTTCCTTTTGTTAAAGATTCCATAATAGCCTTATTTTTTTGCAAGTCTTCTTCACTTAAATGTTCCCGGCGTTTCCTACTTTCCAAAACCATTCCGTTGATTTGATAAAAGTCCGCGTTGAAAGGTCCTACCATCTCCTTTATTAAATATTTGAGATAAATCTCAAAAACACTTTAAGAAAAGAATAGGAGAAGGCAGTAGAAGAAAATGGGTGAAACTAACAACATTGGTCTCTTACCCTTTTATCTTCGCGAAATATCCAGCCAGTTTGAGCTCTTGAAAATGTAATCCCTTTTGTTGACATTTGTGCTGCCATAATATCGCTTGACATAAGAATATCAACTTCATCTTCTATATCCAATTCTGTTTCCTATAAGTCATAGATGAATAATAATGCTGCAAATGTTCAGCATCAAATATCGAGTCACAATGAAAAGAAAATAATAAAGTAATTAGACCTCGTATCTCACTCTTTGGAAAAGTTTAGCTTTGTTGTCTAGTACTGTTAATGATTTACTTGGCTTCTGGTCACCATTAAAAATGAAAGATATATCACCCCTTTCCCATCTCATATTATTAAAATCTACTAAAGTGGTGTCCATTCTAATGGATGCCCCACTTTTATGTATCTTACAGATATCAGATGGAAGTACTCGGGAAACAAGGGGAACTGAAAAGTACGAAATTTCATAGATCACTCTTATAATAATTGTAAGTACTATTTAAAAAAAAAAAGCTTTAAATTTCAGTTAAAATGTTTAAAAACATAGCTCATAAGTAACAGTAATGAAAAGTACCCCAACTCTGAAAATCCCATCTTAATTCCATGTAAAAATCACCCATTTGTCGTAATGTGGCAACCAAATTTGGTCTTCTTTCTTCCATTTGTTCTCTAGCTTGCTGTTTTAGTTTGCGTACTAATGACGATACTGCAAAGAATGCAAAATTAATTATATTATTCTAGTGGCATAAACAGTTCATGAATATTTCTACTGACTGGTTTGTCTATCTCCATAACTAATTGCTTCAGCAAGTGGACTCCATCCAGCTAAGTTTTTTACTTTTACTGGTGCCCCATGTGCGAGCAACAATTGGACTGATTCTACAATTTTTGGAGTTTGTGTATTAATATGTGTTTTATTTTAAATATATATTTCACGTCCAATATGTAACTTATTACCTTTCCTTCCTAACATAACTGCCAAATGCAGAGGTGTATTTCCTAAAAAACCATTTATAATTTGTAAAATACAATACAATGTAACAATAGAATTTATATGTATAAGTGAAAAATTAAAGTATTATTATTAACCTTGCTTATCTTTCTCAGCAATGTTGTAAGGTGTAATTAAAGAACTTAAAGTTTTAACATCCCCTTGAAATATGCATTTGTGTAAAGGATATTTTTTGCTTTCTGAATTCTCGGCCATGACCGTTTTCCTTTGTTAGAAAACTTATAGAAAAAATGATAGTGATCCCTTTCTTTATCTAATTGAATCCCTTTTGATATAATAATAATTATCTTGTATTCCATTTCCACAATGCGGCATGCTACATTGAATAGTCATACCAAGAACTTTGTTATATCTGAAACATTTGTGAGCAGAAGCTCAATGTCCGATGTTTTACTTCTAACTGTTAACATCAATAAATATTCTATGTATTTCAATCAGTGTTTTTATAAATTAAATTCCAGTACAAACAATTTTGTATGTTTTGTAAAGTACTTAAGGAACGTTTTCTAGTTTAAAAAAATTCTTTTCGTGTTATTATTGTTGTTCTTGTTGATGTTTTTAGTTCTACCGCTATTGTTTTTAATCCTGTTTGTGTAGTCGTATTTTTCTTAGGTGGTTGTTCTTTAAATCAGTATGGTTAAACACTTCGACACATTTATTATTTAATGTCCTTTTACAAGGTTCAAACAATACACATTTGAAAACCGTGTATATTTTACGGATTCCTATATATTTCAATATTATTTATTTTTTATTATACAAAAGTATATTACACTGAACCACCACACTAGTAGGCCAGTACCGATTCGTTAACTTATATAGCTTGTGTAGGTACTGTACGTACACGTTTCGTTATATGCGTGTCACGTGAATATCTGAAGATATGTCAATGCATTGTTAGGCAAATATATATGAGTTTAATTTTTGAGAAAATAACATTACAAATGTAAGGATATATATATTTGTAATTTTTTTGTGTCTTAAATTATAACTGAAGTAATACATAAAAAATCATATCATTAAGTGATAAAGTTGAAGTTACTAGAGATATACTGATACCATGTAAGTACTTATAATGATGTTATGTATTATGTGATGTTATATATGTAATACATAACATCATTATATATATAAAAATTTTAGGATTTGTAAATAGGTTTCAAATTTATTAGAATATATGATAATACATACTATACAAGAAAATTTTAATTTCCCATGGTATATTGAAAAGTTCAATAATAAATAACTGATTTTGAAAAAAATATTTTAACATACAATAAGAAAAAAAACTTACAATTGTTCGAAATAAATAACAACATATTTAACAAATTAATAAATTAGTTTCAATCTCTAAAACTATTTATTTTTAATTTTTAAAATTATTATCATTTATATTTACATTATCAAGAGGATTTATCTGAAATAATTCTTTTAAGTTTCTTTAATTTTGGTTAGTAAAGAAATGGAGCAAGGTATCAAATTGAGACTATACTTTAATCAAAAAATGTATTTTACAACTATTTTTACAATAATAACTTATTTAATATTATACAAACTTGTAAGAGTTTAACATGTGAAATTAACATATGTAGTATTCAAAAATGAAAGTTGAGACTCAATGTGTCGTTGAATTAGTACTGGTCGAATTTTATGTGGCATTTCTTTTTAAGAAATTAGTCAAACAAAGGACAACTATGAACAAGCATTATTATAACTAGAATTTGTTTCTTCATGATCGATATTTACTGCTTCTGTAGCTGTTTCCGGAGGAGGTGAATTATTAGGTGTTGGTGGTTTTCCTTTATGAATTGGAGATTTAGTTATATCTTTATCATTTGTTTGAGCAGGACACTCAAAGTGGACACAGTGAAAAACCTAAAATATGAAATATTTACATCTATACTAAATATTTTCACTATTTAAAATGGTTTTACTTCTTAATATTTCTATATATGTAAAGTAGATACATAGATTTGTCACAGTTCATTAATAATAACCTCATTTGCTGTATTATGTGTTCCAACAATGCGTATAAAAACAACAGGGCGAGGTGGTTCAAAGTGAATAGTTTGCCAAGAACGACAAGCTTCTCTAGTTCTGTCAGCAACAAGAGTCCAATTCCAACAATTACCAGATACCTCTATGTAATATGAGTATGAACGATTGTCACAGTCCCATAATAATAACCTCAATATCATACAAATGTTAATTAGAAAATTTTCCTTTGACACCTAATTATATAAGACGTAATTATGCAACATTATTAATATAACATTATACCTCATAGAATCTATAATATATGGTTGTCCAAGCTGTACTAAAATAGATCCAGAACCAAGTTGATGACACGTATATCCACTATCCCAGTCATAATTTAATGTATCACCATTTAATAAAGCGTTTCGAGTTCTAAAGTGAAATGAGTAATTACAAAAATAAGTACAAGAGTAAGGACAAAATATAATTAATATTTCACGTACCTACAAACACCTTCTGTAACAGTAGCACTACGATCCATAGTAGCAACATTTTGTGTTGGAACAACAAAACCATCGCAAAGTTTCTCTGTTTGATTTGTATAATAAGCTTGAAAATTTACAACATGGAAAACCTATGAAAAAAAAATTTGATAGAAATAATTCAAAGGGAGCGGTGCAAAGATTTTTTTTTTTTATAGGAAATATATTCGTTTACCTTGTTTACAGTATTATTTGTCCCAACAATGCGGATATATAAAACTACTCTTGGTTCAAAGTATAAATATTGCCAACTGCGACATAAATATTCTCTGTGATCAATAACTCGAACCCAATCGTTTTGATCCATAGATACCTTTCAGTAAATATATAATAATATAATAATTAAAATTATTCACGTTTATAATAATTAACTATTTGATATTTTTTATTCAACTTACTTCTATATAGTAAGAATATGATCGTAAATCTTTATCCCATAGTAACATCTTGATATAATTGATAATACACTGAGTTCCTAATTTGATTAAAATACCATGTTCTTGAGATTCGGTGATGGTGTGCCTCGTATACCTAATAAAAGAGGACATGTTATTTACATAAATAATTCAAAAATTATATTTATTAATTTACCCGCGTTCCAGATCGTAGTTGCTTGTATCTCCATCTAATAAATAACTACGCATTTCGCCCTGTAGAACTTGAGCCCCATGTACAGCATGGGCAACATTTTCATCTACAAGCAATCGACCTCTGTAAGTAAGATCAGAATCTCGTATTTGTATTCTTGTAGCAATTGCATCTAAAAGTACGTTTGGAGCAACTAATCCGGTTGGTCGAACAATATTTAACAGATCCATAACAGGAATCAAGGTTAATCGTACCTTATCTATAAAATTACTTGAATTACTTTGATGGAAAATTCTAATATATTTATATAAATGATTTTATTTTTTACTTTCTTATTTGTGTTGTATATTTGTTTATTTATTATATTTTCCTACCTAAAACACTTTTGTCATCAGTATCAGCATTTGCTTTTACCCATGCTTGTACAGCTAGAAAGATATCAATCTCTGGTGCATAAAAGGAATCTCTTGAAACTAACTCATTTAAAGCAGCAGCACTTAACTGTAAAAAGCTCTCATGCTGTATCACTTCACAAGCATGTTTATCCATATAATCTTGACAAACCTAGAATAGAATTCTTCTATGTTCAAATATTCTTTAGGATATCATTTTGACATCATGCTCACACCTTTGTAAGAAATTCTATTCGATAAAGAAGTGCTGCATCAAATATGAGACAGGCATTTTTTATATTTAATATTTCTTTTAAATAATCTGATATAGAGGTTTCCAATTCTGAAAAGCCATAAAGATGAGCTAATCCAAGAATATCCAAAACCACCTAAAAATAATAGAAGATTAAAAACATTTGTTTATATTAAAAAGATTAAAATTAAATAAAAAAGAAAAATAATAAATACCTCCTCACGTCTGTCTGTTAATGACATACGGCCTGTATATATGTATTCAAATAAACCCTTGAACGCAGGCAAATTAGCATCTTTTAATTCAATTTCACGCTGTGTTGATTCTTTTAGTCCTCCAAACAACAGAGCTCTAAAATATTGACTACGCGCAGCTAATATGATTTTATGACCACTAAATCTTTGTCCACCAACAATTAAAGTTATGTCTGAATAATCATCAGAAAGACAAAGAGCACCAATATCTTCGGAAAGGTAACTAATGTGTTCAATATCACCAGACAATGGATTTAAACGGTGATGAGAACTCATTTTTATTACTTTCCAATTTATTTACTCTGAAAATACTCTGAAAGCAAGTTCAACTGAGTTATTATATTTTTTGTTCAAGTTTTTATCTAATAATGTAGATCATATCATAGTTTGAAAACTTAAATATATTAAAGAATATGTTCCATTAGAGATTTATATACTCCACATAACAGTGAAATAGTGAAAGTATAGACGTTCCGAAAATAATTAACAATTACTATAGACAGCAAAAATAAGGTTAACGTTCAGTTTTCTATATAAACTTTCTTTTCAATTCACTTACATTCTTACATTCTCTTATAGTTTCATTTGTACACCGTACACGACGGTGTTACGAACTTTCGCTAATGAGAGCTTGTTTAAATTTAAATAAATCTTGAGTGCGTCACAATGACATTAAAATAATGATTTTTTCACCTCGTATATAAATTATATCCTCTAACAATGAATTTCCATCAATTCCTATCACAATATAAATATCATAAACTAACAAAACTAAGAAGTGAAAATCGCGTACTTACCATATACAGTGTCCCTTTATATCAAGGATGCTAAATCGATGCCCGCGAGTACTCTAGTAATACTCCCCTCACGAGAAGTTACTCTCTCCATGCTACTTTTACCTGGTGATTGAACACTACATAGAACTGCTTATATACACAGCTCCGGCAGTTCCTTAAGTAGTGGTAATGGGGGGAACGCTGTTCCATGTTACTAGCGTGAGGGGAACAAGTTAAATAGACACTTCTGATCTAAAATATTTCATATTACACACTCTGCCGTTAGAGAGCACGCGAGTTGCAATTTCTCGGTGTTTGAGATTCACAGGCTATTTATTGTACTTTTAATGGTAAAAACGAATGAACATTGTTAAAGAGTATTGCGCTTGATCGAGTGTTTGGTGTAATTAATTGCAATTGTACCTCCACTTTTTTTTAAAATACGAATGCTGAAGAGGATAATAAATATAATTTTGAAAATATTTTTTTGAAAATATATCGACCATCATGACAAAAGGTATTCTTTCATTCGATTTATGATCACAATGTAAATACAAACTCAATAGACCAAATGGTTTATTTCTATTATTATTAGATGGTTGTAAATGAAAGTACACGTTATTTATGTATTAAACAAATTGTTTTATGTTATAACACGAAAGGATTACTTAAAACGATATTTTTATCAACATAAATGCACTGATCGTATTTTGTGTTGTTTATGAGCAATATCACTTTAATTTTCAGTGTAATTAAAAAGTTTTGAATAAATTACTGAATAAAACTACAGATACTCATGTATAATTATTATAAATTCATTCATGTTATCTTTAATATTCTTATCTTCATTGACATGAATTCTATATATCTATATGTTATATATTAATTCAAGAATTATTAGGAATAGAATTTTAATAAATATGTATAATGATTAATAAAACTTATTTATTTAGACGAAACCCTGGAAAAGAAATCAATAGAAAATAATGATACTGATAAAAAAGCTGCATCTGAATCGGGGCCAGATCCATCAGCCCCTGTAACAAGAAGAGGAGTATTAACATCGTTTTTGACTGGTAAACCAATGGAAATACCAGAACAGGATATTGTAATAATTATTTCATCTCTATTGTAGTTATAATTGTATTTATTAGAGGAGTAGCAATATTGTTAATTATATAATTTTCTGTTTCAATAGCTAGGTAAATGTAGATTTGTATCAGAGTTTGAAAAGTTAAACCGCATAGGAGAAGGTACATATGGAATTGTTTATCGAGCAAGAGACACTAAAAATGACAAAATTGTAGCTTTAAAGAAAGTACGAATGGAACATGAAAAAGATGGTTTACCTGTTAGCGGTCTCAGGGAAATATCTGTTCTCTTATCTTGTCGTCATGAAAATATTGTACATTTAAGAGAAGTGGTAGTAGGAAGGAGTCTAGAAAGCATATTCCTTGCTATGGAATATTGTGAACAAGACTTAGCAAGTTTATTAGACAATATGCAAACTCCATTTTCAGAAAGTCAAGTTAAATGTATTGTTTTACAAGTACTGAAAGGTTTGCGGTATTTGCACCATAATTTCATTGTGCATAGAGACTTGAAAGTCTCTAATCTTCTTATGACAGACAAAGGATGTGTAAAAATTGCTGACTTTGGATTGGCTAGGTGGTTTGGTTTACCTTTAAAACCAATGACACCTAGAGTGGTAACATTATGGTATAGGGCACCAGAGTTACTATTACAAGCAAAAACTCAAACAACTTCTGTGGATATGTGGGCTGCTGGTTGTATTTTAGGTATAACATTTACATTATTTTCTTGTTATGTAATATCATAATATTATATTTAATTTTATTTTTTACATCAGGTGAATTACTTGGACATCGACCTTTATTACCTGGACGATCAGAAATTGCACAACTAGAATTAATAGTTGATTTATTGGGTACACCAAGTGAAGCAATTTGGCCTGAATTTAATACTCTTCCAGCGTTGCAAAACTTTACACTGAAACAGCAACCATACAATAATTTGAAACAAAGGTTTCCATGGTTAAGTGCTGCTGGTTTAAGGTTATTAAACTTTTTATTTATGTACGATCCAAAGAAAAGAGCTACTGCTGAAGAATGTTTACAAAGTAGCTACTTCAAAGAAGCTCCCTTACGTAAGTAATATTGAATTATCTAAGTCTTACAGTCTTTTAATATATTAACTACAAATCATTAATAATCATTCAATTTAATTATGTTCATAGCATGTGATCCTAAGTTGATGCCTACATTCCCGCAACATAGAAATATGAAAAAGGCTGCTCCTCCAAAGGAAACCAGAGAACCAGAAGCAACTGTTACAGACCAGACAAATAACTTACCTGCAATTTCTGATCTTGTAGGTTTATTACACATTCTTTTGTATTTAACAGTTTATGCGCAGATTGATATTAAAGTATATATTTTTTTCAGCTTGGATCACTCGTTAAAAAAAGAAGAGTGGAATAAGTTATAGATATCAATACATACATAACATGGAATCCAGTTCAAACACCCTTTCATTCCTCGTTATAATTTGTAACCTTATCTTAGGATGTATGACCTTATTCACAAAACAATCTTTTTAATAAACAAACTTTATTACTGGATGCATACAAAAAATTATAAAACAAATGTGTTTGTTGTTACAAGAAAACACGCATTCGTGAAAACAAAATGTGCATACGTTAATAAATACGTTATGCGAAGTGTGACTTCATTATGTAATATGAAACTTTTGACAAATTTTATAATTTCGATAATAATTTGTACAAACGTAAGTGTTAAAACGAGTACGTGCATACAATTAACATTGAGTATATTTGACGTGATTAACAAATTCTCATTTTTCATGCAATCTTGATTGTATAGATAGTATTACAATCCTACATCTTAAGTTTTCACGTTTTTTTTGGCAATTTCAGTACTGTCGTAGCGTTTCTTGTATTCACCATTCGGATCGTATTTTGTCGTAAGTCGTTCCCAATCTCTTGGTCTCTTAGTTCTGAGATGATTTATTACTTTTTCTGCAATATCTTTTTGTTTCTCATTGCATTTACTGCAACCCGTGGCTAAAGCGTCTGGTAATGTCTCTGAAATTACACATGTGTTACTTCATTAATATTATTTTCAAAAATTTTAAATAAAATAAAAATTCATAACAAATAAATAAGACTTACGAAAAATAAATAAAATATTTTGTAAATAAAGCAAACAGTATTTTATTGCTATTCTAATAATTAACAATTATTTTATTCATTAATTATTGTACAATTAAATAATAAATAACTTATAGGTATATTTATTAACATTTTTGTATAGAATAAATACTTATATATAATAAATTTTGATATATAATATATATAAAAACATAATAATAGTAATAAATGTGTTTTGTATACAGATTCAGTTTTGCAAACAATGTTTAAAATAGTATTTCAACTTTTTTTTAATCATTGGATGTTTTAAATACTTTATCAAGATGATTATTATATAAAAATGATGATTTTTATTTTAATTTATAAGTTAATTTTAATTAAAAGATTTGATTTTATTAATAGCATAATTTAATGTTGAAGCAACTCATACAGTTTCTATGGTAAGTGTCTAACAGTTATTAGATGAATTTTCAAACTTGATTTTCTCGAAAATAAACCTTGATATGGAAAAATTGTATTTTCTCCTTCCTATTGACTTTTATATTAGAATTCTATATAATAGAAAAAGTTTCTTGCTCTCAAAAAGTAAATTAATTTCGTATCTTTAAAAATGCTTGTCTCCGACTTCATTACTGATATTATCGTTTAAAACTGTTGTTCAGTTTTTCTCTTTGTAATCGTTGTTTCGAAGAATCAATTATCATTTATTTATTGCTTGTGTAAATTAATTTTCATAATCATGTGTAATTTGTCACAGTAAATTTGGTTACGCAGAAAATAATTATTCGTTACTTGTTAGTTAAATTACGGGGACGTAGATGATATCTAAAGGAGTTCGATGCACTCTAAACGAGAAAGTTCAAAGCAACTTACGTAATAAAGAAAGAAAGAAAGAAAGAAAGAGAGTGAATGTGTGTGAGGTGAACTCTTTCGTAATATCGTTGCAGATGCATTAAAGTTTTCAGATGAAAACAATCTTTCTTTTTTATCATGCGTCTGGAGGAAGTTGTTATGCTATACATTAACTAAATTAAAGTTTCCTTGCTTTCTTTCGTTAACAACATGTAGAGTTTGAAACCAAATAAATAGAAATTTATTTCTCTTATTATAAAGATATCTTTCGCTAAATAATTAAAACCTATAATAGACTGCAGATGCATAAGCAAATTAAAAAATAATATAATTTTCGTTTTCTTTTATTTTTATTACTTGCATGGTTTTGTAATAACATAAATTCCGTTCTATGACAAAAATAAGTAAACCAAAAATAAAAAAATTCTCTGTTACACGTTTAAATAGTTTTTAGAAGAAATTAATTCATTATTTAAAAGATATTAACATAGCATGACACAGTAATATTTTAGGCATTGATTTTCTACGTATTATATAATTTTTAATTGTTTCTTTCAAATATTTTGAAATAGTACATCTTCACAAAATTTTAGAAAGAATAAAATAAAATTATAAAAAATATTGTATCTTTCGGTTGTATGTTGTGAAATATGCACTGCCAGTAATGTTTTTATGAAATCGAAAATTTCATTTTATACAGGAATGTTTGTAGGTGATTATAAGTGTACATAATATGAAAAAGTTGTACGAATATTTTTAATCACAACAATTGTTATTTTTCGGTTGTAATATGATTGGAACTAAATAAAATGTTGTTCCTTCATCGAAGAATTTGTCCAGTTGAAAACATACTACAGATCTTAGTGAAGTTTTGCATTATAATAATTATTTGTAGTCTTCATTTTCTTCTTTCGGGTATTGAAACTAATTTAAGTTACAAATTGTTTTTGGAAGATATTATCTGATAAAAACGAATCTTACGTATGTTATTTATATATAATTAAGGTAAAGTATTTAAGTGTTTTTTTATATAGCACAAAAATAAAATTGTTTATAAAATGATCATATACAATGACAATTATTAGCTATCAATTTGAAAATTTCTCATTAGGTAGGAATACCCTGTATATGTAATAACTGTAATGGATGTAATTTTTAAATACGTATTTATTATTCTTTAAATCTTTCTAACGACATTTTTACAACCTCGATTATATATGTAGTTGTATTATTGAAAATTGTTTTTTAATTATGCATTTACACACTAAAAATATTTTAAATTGGGCTGCGGATGGCTCTAAAAACTTATACTTGTGCAGAGTAATTCCCATGCGGAGGAAACGAGTAAATATTTAATTTTACTCTTAAATAATATAAAGTATTTTATGTAAAAGGATAAAATTCATTGTTTGCTTATACCATTCAATAAATAATAAGTTTAACAAATCACAGATTTTTCGCGTTCCAATTAATTTCGTATAGCACGGAAATGCAATTGCTTATTGTGAAGTTTTAAACGAAATCACGTTATGTAATTTCATTAAATTTTTGTTAATATTTCACTTTATTACGTTCCACATAAATGTCTTTTGATTTATGCAAAATAAAGTATCACGTGTATCATTAGATTTGTGTCAGAAGTTAACAATAATATAACTTTTGGCTGAGGAAACGAATCCAAATTCCGAAGAACTATTTAATCCCGTTTAAAATAAATATGACTCAAAATAGAATTGTAAAAAGTAAATTATTTTTCCTGGCAAGGTTGCAACAGCGATGCAAATCCCGCGGTTATAATAACAAAAAGAGATCATAAAAATGAAATTATTTAATGTTCTGAAGTACGAAATACTTCTTAAAACATTTAACACTTTTTTGGGGGGGAGGGGGGTTATATAGATAAAAGGAAGTATTTTATTAGGAATTCGTAAGTAAATACTCGGTTTTGTACACGCACAGTTCCTATTTATTGAATCTATCGAATACTTAAAATTCATATGCATAACAATTATTATTTACCAAAAATTGAACTTAATTAGAAAAGTTTAAAAGTTATTTCAAATACCATTCGCTTGTTTTAAAATTGTCCAACATTTACCGTCTAACACTAGTAAAAGATTATGAAGTTTAAGATTAAGGAATCTAACATTCGTTTCTACTTCTACTTACTGACTACAAGCATTGACTCATTTGTTATGCATAGAATCTATTGTTTGTGATGTGTTCGACTCGAAAATCGCTCGTTCTAATACTCACTTTTCAGTTCCCGGCCTTCGTTGGTGCACGGACCCTCTCCCAGCATGCATTTGATGTAATTGGTGAGGACACGTCCGTTCTGGAGGATCTTCTCAATGTCGATGTCATCGTACTTGCTCGGATATGTGTCAGCGCTTACGACAGCGATTACAAGCAGAGCGGCCAGTAAAAGTGAAACTTTCATGTTGCCTCCGCAAACGCGATTCTTATACCGGAAAAACCTGAGCTGGTCTACGAGGAACACGGATGAAATGCTTGAACAGATCCGGACACGCCGGTCGTTTCACAGAAATTTTACAATGAAGTCGACGGTTTGCCACTGCTCGTGAAATCCGCTCTTCGCAACTGTTCGTGCAAGCTTCCGAATTATATAGCTGACCCGTGAAGGACGTTGGGGGGAGTGGATGAACGTTTTACCTGCCCCCCATGAACGGTGAACACATTAGACGTCGCGGAAAGATGAGGAAAATTGTCATTTAGTCGTGTAAGTTGTTACATTTCGAATAGGGTAATCCGAGTGAGATGGCTCGATTTCATTTGCATTATCAAATATCTATATTTTCAACTGTTTATATAATAACTATTCTTTTTATATGTATTTGGTTTCATAAATATATTTTCTTTTCGTTAGCTATTAGTATATTAATAGTTCTTCTAAAAAAATGGGCCATTTCTCCGTTGACTTACCCTAAGCCGACTAAATGTTTTGTCCGTGACTATGCAAATAATTTTTACAATGAGAATTGCAATAAGAAAATTGATATCATATAAAAATATTTGGTAACTTACAGTCAACTCACGATAAATGTTTAGAAAATACGTTGGATCTAATAAAATATAAAAATTTCGAAGTTTATTATCTAAACAAATGATGGGAGTAAATGTGTTAATATCTATTAACTGAAATTTGTTATACATATAATTATAATTATATAAAATACAATAGGATTAGTGTTAATTATTTGAATGCAGAGATATCTACCTACGTACATGTTCATTAACAAAACCGGGGTAAATGTGAAATATTTATCAAGTAAATAATTATAAGCCATGACAATACATACAAATTATAGCTTGAGTTATAATACATATAAATAGCTCAATTATTCTTTTCGATTAGTTGATTTTATCGTTTTAATGCTTCTCAGGGGAGTTACACCGAGTGCAAATATAATATACGTTCAATTACGTGTCGCGTATTTCTGTCACATTTTTATAATCCATATAATTCTATTGAATTGAAGTGATATAGATAATAAATTTACTACCTATTTTTATTTTGTAGTTTATTGGGTATAATTATTTGACAATCATTATAAATTACAAATTAATACAATAATGACAATATCTTCCTGTTACATTGGAATTAAATCATCTATATATTTATAAAAAATTGCGACAAAAATTTCTAAGTAATTGTGGCAAGATTAAGAACTCTAACGCTACATTTAGTTTAATTTATAGAGTTACAAAAAAGAAAGAAAGAAATTTGTCTTAGCGCGATAGAAACCTTCTTTTTGAAATTTTTAAATTATTTTTGTATAATATATTAATTAATGAAATTGATTTGGAATAAAGTGTAAACCAGTCTGACTATGTTACTTGCTTTTACTGTAAGTTTGAACTTATATAACAATACGGATAGACGTCTAGCAATTTTTTCTGCCAAAAATGATGTAATAAATGCGAACTCTTTATATTCACTGATGCATTCTGAGGTTTTTTTAACCCCTCCAGATAGACAAACAATAAAAAGTTATGAAATTCAGAGAATAGATGAAAGTAGTAATTACTTGAGAAAAATTGCGCAACTTTTTCGTGTTTATTACTCTGGCAATGCAATTGTTTGAGAAGAAAAGATTTTAAAGGAAATATCAAACCCAAAACATATTGACAATTTTACCGGAGTAACGATAATTACAGTTACTATATAACAAGAAAGAATTTTTTTAAAAATATTATCATGATAATTATTTTATACCTAATAAAGATTTTGAACAAAATGTCAATTACTATTAAAGTTGCACTAAATAAAGATGATAATTACTTGTTACCATTATTCAAAATATATTTTTTGAGTTTCGTAGATCATAAAAAGACTTTAATTTTTTTCACAATAACTCTGTTCAATCTGTTATACTTTTAAAATATTCATTTTTTTTAATCTTTCACCTCTCAGAGGATTTATTATCCCTTTTTATACTATTGTTTACAATCTAATGAACATTTTTTTTAATCCTTTAAATTCAAATTCTATTCCTTTACTTTCTAAATTCTACCTGGCAAATTTGTGTAATACCCTCATCGTTGCGTCAATGAAACTTACAAATATAAGGAATGAGATTACAAATATCAATCGAAATTTTGTAAACATAAATCGCCCTTATCGTGCTGGCTTTTCAAATTCTGCTGACTTGTAAGAAACTTCGCTCACAGTATGAAAAAATGTTTATTTGCTTTACAACATCTCCTTACAAAATGGATATCACTGTTTAATCAGTTCTTTAATAACACACTTTGAATTGTCAAAGAAAGAAGAGTACAAATAAATTTTTATTTTATTTTTAATTTCTAAACAAAACAAATAGACATATATTATCGAGGATTTTTTAAAATAAAATCTTTTATTTTTATTGAAAATCTTATTGTATGTCGTGAAGTTGTTTAAATCGTGAATTTTATGCTTAGTTGAATTTCAAAAGTTTGTACAAATATATTGCTGGTGCAAATATCATTTTTATATGAAAAATACATTTAAAATTATAAATAAATTTAACCCCCCGAACAATAGTTATTTTAATGAAATAAATTCACGTTGCATTGTTCATTAACAATGTTCTTATAGCAACTACCAACACGATACACACAGTAGAATGCTGCGTACGCTACTAGAATAATGTATTAATGTGTTTCGACAATGACGATTGTCGTACATTTGCTTTAGCATATACCTTGAAGCGATCTTTTCCTGAAATATAATAACTCTTTTTAATTAATTATATTTTGCATTTTGTGAGAGGCACTTCTAATTGTAAGTTATTTCTCTCTAAAGCTGTGAATTTGCTACAAATTTTGTATTAAACATTTTTGACACACTCAATTTATAATTATAATAAATCGAATTTTATTTATTTCGGTTTCGTAACCCTTGATTATGAAAATATAAACTTGCACAAAAATTTAGAGTTTACTAATGATAATAAAACGCAAAGTAGAGTAACGTACTTTTAAGTGGAACGTGTTATCACGAACGTTTCGAAATTATATTTCAGTTACTCGATCCGATACTGATTCAACGAACATGTTATGCAGTGTTTACTACTAAGCAACCCTGAAATTATTCTGAAAAACATCGCACGTCATGAAACGTTCTTTGGCTGACACACTTCATTGAATCTTCTATTAGCCAGTGATTTATTACTAGCAAAGTATATTATTTATTAAAACTCAATAGTTTCTTTTCATAATAATAATAATAATAATAACAATAATAAGACAGAAATGTAATGGAAATAATGACTTACAAAAGTGAATTTTAAAATAGTATTTAATAAATAAATTATTTTTAAAATGACCTATTTGTTAAGTATCCTATTGTTTTTCTTGTAATTTTTATTATATGCTAGAACATAAATTTTTACTATAATTAGTAAATGCTAACAATAGTAAATATTTCAAAAATATTAAAAGAAGCTGTGCCTTTAAAATAGAACACCTATGATACGAAACTAATTTTATTTTCTTGGGAAACCTAAATAACGAATATCGAAATTGTAAACAATATAGTAAATATGAAAATATTAGAACAAGGTGAATGAAAAGCATGATAAAAACTGCATTTTAATACAGATTTAAATAAAAGCCGATAATACTCATTTTTCTGCTTATAAATTTAATGTATATTTCTTTCGACATTAGAGAATCATGGAGATAATTAGAATGCAAGACGTATTACTGTTTCAAAGAACTTCATTCTATCATATTGCGAAAAACCGACCATAAAAGATAGAAACTTTCTACCTTGTCCTTTGAACTTCCTGTTAGCTATAGAGAGAGAGATACTAAGCCCTGTTTACTTAAAAATATTTCTCTAGTATTTACATGAACATGTAAAAGTACTAAAAGTTCCCCAGCCCTGGATTCTTAAAGTTCTTTCAAAATAAAATTGAAGTAATTACAAACTAACTATTAATATACATATATCAAAAGATACTATTTGCAATAAATATTTATTTAAAATTGAATCTGCATCTTACGGCTAAAACTATTAAACTTTTAATTCGTAGCGTTATAATATTGACATAATATTTAGAACATTAATTAAGTATATGTACTATCAACCTTCTCATAATATTTGAAGGATTAAAATAACATAAATAAAAGTACGGTTCATAATTGTTTTATTTAGAAGTCAGTAATCTAAATATGTAACAAAAGAATGTACTCCATCATTCTTACAAACATTGATTTGTTATTATTATAATTTAAGGTTAAAAATATAAGAACATGTCCCGACATGAATGTGTTAATATTCGAAACCTCGTCAGATAATTCTAATTAAATCATATTGAAATCAGTGAATTGCTTATTCCACAAACTGTAAGTCATTTATGCGTGATTTGCTTCGTTGAACAGAGTTCTTCTACTGAGTTCTTTAATGCATATATCGCCTAGCCGTGTAATATTGCACAATCGAATACCATTCGTTCGGATAATTCTGTCGCATAAACCCCATCAATATCTGTGCATGCTCCATTTGCCGAGGTGTGCAACGTCGGCAATCGTTGTTCAACGCTTCCGGTAACAATCCTGCGAAAAATTCACAAAGGTCGTTAACTTAATAATTAGTTATAAATGTGTTAGTAAATACATAAATTCAAAAGTACGAGATGAATAATAAAATTTAACTCTCACAATGAATAATAAAATTGGACTACGAATTTTTATGCATTTTGTAAAAACATACAAATACTTGAAATATGGTAAGATGAAATCTGCATCGAATTCTAATCAAATTTTTCAAGGAGAAAAATAAATTTTGATTATGAATTTGAAATGTTAGAAATTATTATTTTATTTATTATTTAATTGTAAATCTGAAAATATTCATTTTTTTCAGTTTCTACTATATATTTATATTCAGCGATACATAAAAAAAATCTTGATTTTTTTATAATACTATGATTGACAAATCTTCTTAATATTAATTTCCATATACTCTTCATTATAATTACAAATAATTATTTTTATATTTCCAAATTTTTAATACTATTCTCATTTACACAGCTACTTGTACAATTATAATATACATTATCTTATTATTAAATACATGTATGTAAATAATATAATTTTATAATAAGTTTTAATTTATAATTGATAATTATAAATACTTTAATTTTAATTTATAATTATTTCTATAATAACTTTAAAAAAATTGTTAATCTTACCCTTAACTGTTTTTCCTACAACATCACATGGTGCTCGATTCAAAATGCAACTGATTTGCCTTTCCACGTAACGTCTGTCCGACAAAAGATGTAATATATTTTGCGCTTGAATGAAAGATGCCAAAACAAGTAGGGTTACAAGAAAACCAATTTGGAGTTTCATGTTTGACTAATAAGCAATTAATTTATATATTTCTTAGAAACGAAGTGTCTAGTAGAAACGAAACTGTCTACTTTACATTTCGGAATTTGTCCTTATATTCTCTTTCCCCCCTAAAGGTGATCCTTAGAGATAAATAGGCCTGGCATTAGTCAATTATACTTTCGAACTCATTAGCTAAAAGGAATTATCGACAGATAATGAAAACGGCGATTTTGTTTCCTTAATCTTCAGTTTTACAAATGAGAGGTAGGTAATTTACAAACGGTAAAGGAAGTTAACGTTAGAACTACCGAGTATATAAGTAGGTATACACTTACTTAATTTGACTGTTTCAAATTTATTTATAAAAACTGTGGACGTTTATTAAGATTTCAATTGACTTATATTTCAGTGTAGGTACCATTGATTTAATAATTTCTTAAAAATGTACATATTTGTACCTTTTAAGTAATTGTAAAAGTAGAAATCAGGAATGGATCATTTTGACTCATCTAATAGTTCTGGGGTTAAACTTTCTTAATAATAATTCAAATATACTTGCATCATCTCTAAGATTAGAAAATTAAAGAACCTTAAGAAGAAAATAAGATCAGAGAAATTTACATTTTATATAATGAGGTTTTTCAAAATATATTCTTGTGCATAATTATTCACATTTTGTACCAAAATGTGATAAGAAACATAACCTGATTAGCCTGCAGTAAAAATAAAAATTCTAATAATAATTGGAAAATAAAAAAAATTGTTCCAGTAATTTTTTTTAATTTTGCAAACGAGTTGGTTATAACACGTTAATGATTTATTGATGGTATAGTTTTACATTTTGCATATATATAAATAGTATTCGAAGATTTCAAAACACTAGACTTTATATTTCCAAATTGTTTTTTTAATAAGTATTATGATTATTCATTTCATATATAATTTTCTTCTTGTATCTTTCTTGTTAGAAAAATTGCAATTTTTGGTAAAAAATATTTAATTGACAAATGTAAATAGCTACAACAAAACTTATTATATATGTAAGTATATACAGAACAGCGCTTTTTACATGTCTCGGATTTTAATTAGTAAAAAAGAGTTATTTGTTAAATAAGTTTATATTTTGTAATTTAAACATAAAAAATGATACGTACATTAAATTAATAAATTGATTTAACAAATAAGAATTTCCCTATATCTATTTGTATTATGTTAAAAATTGCAATTTTTATTTAATTAATTAATACTGTAATTGTATATCTTATACTATAATTATCTTCATTATATTGATTGTACTCTTTTATAATAGCAGTAATTATTAATTGATTTAATATACGGAAAATAATAGACAGACAATATATTATCAACTTACCGATTCTTACGTAAAGTTGAATAAAAGATTTTAATACTTTCTAAAGTTAAAAATAATAAAAAGATGAAATAATAAAATTAAATAATAATAGATTAAACAAATTGATGTAATTTTATATAAAAGTTTATGAATTCAATAAATATCTTATTTGTTATAAAACCGTAGTTTTTGTGAAGAAACAGTAGTTTAAAGAAATATTTATATTGCCTTCTTAATTATATAAGCTCTCTACCATTTCTTTAAATTTCTTTAAATACTTCATAGTTCTATAAGTAATAAATAATTTATTAACATATTCATGTTTTTCGTGTATGATTTTAAAAAACAATTTGAAATTATTTATAACGATACTTTTGAAATATTAAAATACTTTACATAATAAATGAATTTTTTGTACAACTTAATTTTAAAGTTGAAAAATGAGTGTGACTGTTTGTAAATACATATATTCATTGATAAAGACTGTAGACGATTAGTTTTTAATGTTTTGATCGAACGATTGATTAGTGGATAATAACTCATTCATTTCTAAATCAGTTATTAGCTGATATTAATCTCTCTAAACATTTGTTTCTTTGTGTTATTATTGTATTCAGTTGGTAGTTTTTAATGTATTAAAGGTAAGATTGTAAATCGTAGTGAAAAATTATGTCGACAAAGAGAAAGTGAATATTAAATGGATACCATAAAGTGTAATATAATGCATAAATTAGTGACTTGTTTAACCAAGTAGTAGATAGTATTTATTACTAATGTTTATTTATAACCTATATATTATAATAATGCATACTTATAACCTGTCAGTCGATAAATTACTTGTCAGTGTAATATTTACGAATATGCTTACTATATATTCTATTTTTTTATAGGTATAATATTCTAAATACATTAAAAAGATATGTGAATTTTAAATAATGAAAAAACTCTTTAATATATTAATAGAATATGTAAAAACGAAGTTGATGTAACAGAAAAAATGTAAGTGAACATACCGATTGTTGACTATTTTATAGTATATTCCATTTATTTATATTATTTAATTGTTTTATAGGGAGGAATTTCCAGTGCAAAGTGTTATTACGGACGTAACTAACCCTGTTCCCTCTTATGTTTCTTTAAATGATACCAAAAAAAAGTGTAACCTATCATTTTCATTTAAATTCGATTTTGATGATGTGAACAGTGATGTATCCTCCGATTCAGAAACTGCAGACTTACAAATTGATGTTTCCGAAGTTGATAATTATGAACCCTCTAGCAGACACAAAAGAGATGCCGTGGAAGAATCTTCTTCAGTTATTAATGAAATGGAAGAAGAAATTGAAAGGCAACTTGATGCTAAAGCAGCGAAAACTAACTTGACAGCTACAAATGTAAAAAATATCCTAAAACATGTTATTACTAACGAACATGTAATGGCAATGGTTAAAAATCGTCTTCAGGACACAGAAGATGACATACTTTTCGAACCTAAACTAACAAGAGCTAAGGCCAAGTATGATACATGAAATATATTTTATACGTTTTATAACTTTCTAGAATAAGTAACTTAAAATAGAATATTTCTATGCAGAGAATTAGCAGCGGCACAAGTTAATATACCATGGCCAATTACGCCAATAAAAAAGACTACATCAGAAATGCAAGTATTAATTGAAGAAGAACTGCCCGAAGATTCTTCTGATGAAGAATATAATCCAGAACAAGATAAACAAAGTGACGATGAAAGGGAAGTAGAAAATTCTACAAATAATGATGTCGATTTACAATTCTCAACATCAGCAAATAATCATGATGCAACTCCAATTGAACAACCCAAATCACCAAATATTCAATATGATCCAGAAGGCATTTTTAAAATTCCAATGTAATACAATTTATACAACATTCATAAATAATAATCAAATTACTTGAATTAATTTTAAATAACATTTTTCAGTATTCCTCACGTACCAACAGAAGAGGAAAGTATTGGCCAAAGAACACGTTCAAAACTTTGTTTGAGTGAAACACCTTTGGAACATATTGAACAAGCATTTATACCACCAGATATAACAACTGATATGTACGATTGGGATTGTGAAGTTGACGAAGATTGGGATAATTTTTTAAAAGAGTTTACTCAACCATTAGCTCAAGTTCCTATAATGGAAGATGATCCAGAAGCAGATCCAGAATATAATATTTTAGAAGATGAAGAAACAGAATTTTGTATGTATATTTTTTATTATAGGTTTCAATTTATACAGATAATTGCAATAATTTAAATATACATTCATAGTGGACAAAGAAGAATTGCGAGCTGATAAAGCTGTGAAAGTTACTCGCAAAGAATTAAACAATTTAATTGCTGAACTGTTTGAGTTTACTGATACATTTTCGAAAGAAGAACAGGAAATTTCAAAAAAAAGAAGATTTCCAGAAAATTTAAATTTATCTATTGAAAATAGTTCTATGGTAAGGAGAAAATGCAATTACTGATTTATATAGTTTAAAAGAGAAACACAATTTTGTCTTTTAGAATTGTTCTGTAACAGATTTATTACCTATTTATAAAGAACCTGAAATTCCTGAATTAATGAATTACAATCAAAGACAGTTATTGGCAGTTCAACTCTGTCAACATGTTCAGTTAATGGTACAACATTTTGCTATGACATATATGCATCCAGATTTACACTTTCAATCGAAAACATGTAAACAAAATTTAATTAGTTTAAAGTAAGTTTATTGTTAAATATTTTAGAACTAAAAATGTATGATAAATATTAATCGGAATCTTTAATTGCACTTACATTAGGTATTTAAGTAATGGCCCTAATTCTGCATTTAATGCACAAAATTTGCCTGATGCTTTAAAATTGGTGTCTGATTGGGAAGAAAAATTTTTGGATAATCAATTTTCTGAAGATTTTAAAAAAACTATTATAGATGAAGATGCAGTGAAGAAGATATATTCTTCAAATAATGCAAACTACATTCCCAAATTTCATCCAGAATTGAAGAAGTTATTTATGGAAAGCAAAGCATTAATGCATCCACAACTTTTACCCGTATCACCTTTCAAGAATGAATTAAATAAATTTATACGCAGTCCATACCTAAAATCTGAAGAATTGTAAGTTGATATTTTATTTCTAAGTTCTACTTCAATTTATTAACTTTTCTTTTTAGTTTAATTGCACTGGGCATTGAACAATTTCTCCCTTTTGCTGCAACAAAACCAAGAAAATATAAAAGTAAATATATTCAATTTATGGATGCAGTACAATTAATCATTCAATATTTAATACCATGTAGAGAACCTCAGGCATTATATCATCACATTAAAAAACGTAGATGTGCTAAAGATGCTAATCCAATAAAGGTATGTATTGTATTATATTTTGTATACACATCTTGCTTAAATTAAAACAATACTACTTTATTATTAATAAAATAAAAATGATATAATTTGTTGGTAAAGTATTATTTCGAAAAGGGTTGTGTCCCCAAAACAATACATTATATAACACTAGAATGCAATCTTAAAGCACCAAAAGAGCAACCAATAGAATGTCTACCTGTACAGTGGCAGAATTATCTTAACAATGTAAGTTTATTTAATATGAATTTTAAATTTATATTATATTTAAATTATGTTTTAAAATTACATATATAATTCTTATATTATTAAAATTTGAAAATGTTAATAAATGAGTTATTCACATTTAATGCAGAAGGTATACAATAATTTTAATTTGTTTACACAGACAGAACAAAAAATTGATGTGTTAAAGCGTAAACATATATTGAACTCATATAATGATCTTGTGAAGAAGGATAATGGTATAAATGGAATTATGAAGACACATATATCTATTTCCAATGTTCATTCCTTGCGAAATCCTATTGTAAACATGTTACCAAAAATATTACCTGCAACTATGAATAAGAAAAATTCAAATAAGCAGATAATAAAAAGTACTCCATACTTAAATGAAAACATTAATTCTCAGTATTCAACAAAAGTAGCCAACAATGAGTCAAATACAGGATCTGGTAATTCTAATGCAGTAAATGAAGAACACAATTTGCAACGTAATAATAATGAATTATTATTCCTGGAAACTACGATAAATTTAAAGGAAAAAGAGAAGTCATTGGAAAAAAATAAAGGAAATGAAAACAATCGAAATGATATACTTACAATTTCAGCAACATCAAAGCATTCTAAGTTTTCTAAGAAGTGTTCTGGAATAGTTCCAGAATTGCCACAATTACGAAAAACTACACCTAGATTAGCAAAGACAAGAAGCGCTCAAAATATGAAGCTAATGGCTCAAGTTTTAGGACCAAAAGGATTATCATCTAATTGCAGTACTTTAAAATCTAGGGAAAAGAATGATATGGACAAAAATTTGGAAAAAATACCAGCCTTGCCAAAACTTGTAAGTAAAATTAACAGTATACAGAGACAGAAAGTTTATTTTAACTTAACTATGTGAAATGTGTCTTTTATTTTTATTATTATAAAAATATATTGACTTAAAATATTTACTACTTAATATTAACTTAATACAATTTTTAATTAACGATACAGAATTAGTTTCTTCTTTAAATAATTTATTAGAATGGATGTAAATTATGAAAATTCTAAGATTTTTCTTTAATTTCGTAAACAAATATGACAACTCATTATTAAAGTCATATGAAGATCAGATTATTGTACACAAATATACTTTTCCAAAAATCTGTTAATAATGTAGAATTCTCAAACAAAAAATTACATTATAGACATTTATTTTATTGTCATATTTTTGCCTTTTGAGGGTCTGCTTGAATTATTTAAAGTACAAAAAACATTTGAGGCGATTAATGAAGTTAAGGGAGAACATTGTAGAAATAAAATCGCCATTTTGAATTCTTTTTTTATTCTAGGATAACGAAGATGAAATAGCAGAGCTTATGTTAGCCAGTACAACTATTAAAAAAGATTCTCTTAGTAGGAAAAAAGCAAAGGAAGCCAGAGAATTAGAAAATATTAAGAGGCTTTTAGAGTCTGAAAATCCACTAAATGAAGAAGAAAGAGGATCAAGTATGTTTTCTTTATCATAAGATATGTTCTTGCAAATTAATATAATATTATTATTACCTTTTGTTATGTAGAATTTGCAGCATCATATCTTCAAAAGTTGCATTTGACATTAGAATCTAATAGCCCTGATATATTTCGATCTGTGATAAAATTATATTTAGATTATTACGAAAAATTAGATAGTATTAATCAAATGGAAAGTGAACTGTCTTTCTCTAACATATCTGGAGCTTCGCAAAATGAAAAAATTATGGAACAAACTGCAAAGGATAAAGATGCCATAGCTATCCATTTATATCAGGATGTATGTGAAAAGTTACATGAATATCCAGAACTTTGTACAGATTTTTTATTATTTTTAAAACCACATCAAGCTGCGTTAATGGATAAATCAGTTGAATATATAATGCTTCGAAAGATAAGTGAATTTATTAATGTTGCTCAAATATATTTTGCTAAGCAACCCTCTCGAATAGCAAAAATGATGCAAGCCATCACACAACTTTCGTCTGATCCGCAGACAGTGCTAGAACATGTTCATGCAACTATGGGTCCTATACTTAAGGGCCACCCTCTAGTTATGGATTTATTTTTACAAATATTACCCACTGCTAAACCACCAGAAAGGTAATATATGTATAAAATTTTAAGGTGTACAAAAAAGATGATATTATAGATATAAGATATTTTCTTTTCATACTATATATATTATTTTACAGTTTATTTGCATCACACATGTTTGAAAATTTAACCTGCCCAGTGGGGCCACATGATAAAAACAAAGTATATACTGAAGATGCATCTGAATTATATGAAAATATCGAACTGCCACTATCAGGATCTCAAGAAGATCCTTATGGTGGGGAAAATTGTAGATGCAATTGTCATAATGGGGATGATTCTATTTGTAAAACTATTTCTGAACATTGTGTGTCTTGCGGAACAAGGGTAAATAATTTATGTTACATTTTAGTATGTTTTTTTTCTGTATATTGGAATAAATAAGACAACAAAAATTATTTTAATAGTTTCTCAATGGAAAAATCTATCTTCAAACGTCTGAAGGTTTAAGACCTGCAAAAATTATTTTTCCTGGTGCTGATGAAGAGAAATTAGAAAATATTGCTCGTGTATCTTTAAAAACAACAGATAAATTTGTTCCTTCAATTCCATCCAGACAACGGAGAAAATCATCGAAGAATGAACCTAATTCTGATGAACAATATCAGAAACTTTGTGTGTCAAAAAGTTCACCGATTAAAGATAATGAGGAGACCGGTAAGGTAATAGTGAAATCTAAAAGAAATATAAAATCTCCATCAAAAACAGCAGATCAGAAAAAAGGTTTAAAGAGGTTGGGCAGTGCGGATCGAATGGATGTTGCCACAAAGAAAGTGCGTATAACACAGTGTAAAAGTAAAAGAGAAAAAAAAATCGATAAACAACAAACAAAATTAGAATGCATAGATTCTCATAATGATTATGCGAAATTAGACGAATCGTCAGGCATAAATACTGTTATAGAAGTAACAGAAAAAACTGTATCAGATGAAGAAGGCGAAGTATCAAATGATAGCATAAACAAAGCTGATTCATCTGACGAGATAAAAAACTGTATTAATGTAGTCGGTAATGTAAATGTTAAACCATGGACGCGGCAAGAAGACATGATTCTTTTACAAACTATTAAAAAAGAATATTCTGACAACTCAATTGTTATGGTTAGTAAAACATTAGGAGATCGTACAATTGAACAAGTAAGTATTTTGTATTATTTTTATCTATTTCCAATATAGGTTATTTAATTAATATCTTGGTATAGGTTAAAGAAAGATGTGAAATACTTTTGTCATTATTGGAAAAAATGATGTGACTGAACAGCTCACAAGAAATGCGTTTTGTTAAACATATTGTTCTGTGAAACATATTGAATGAATACAGGTAAATTTATGCTTTTTTTATATAGAATACGGTGTCAAAATATATTTATACTCTTTTAATATTTTTACAGATTGTTTTAATATATTCAAATTTGATTTAAAATTATGACGAATTAAATAAAAATATAAATATATGAGAAAATGTTATAAATTCAAAATAAATATTGTGCGAACCTGTGTTTATAATATTTAGAGTTTTAAATATTGTTTCCAGATTATTTTTAAAGTTCACTAAAAATTAAATTACATAATGAATTTTGTTGACTACTATTACATTACCATAATTATAGATAAATAAAATAATTATTAGACTAAATAATACATGCAATTTGATACAGTAAAAAGTATCAAATTCTTAAAATATACATGAGAACTCCATGTATTATGTAGTACATATGTTCTTTAATTTATTTTTGATAAGCAGTTCATCTTAGTTGTACATAATAATATTAAATGAAAACTAACTTGTTTGAATATGTATAAAAATAAATACAAATTATAAATTTAAATTCTAATAGTTTATTTAATTTTTTAGAATTTAGTAGTGTAATTGAATACAGTGATTTGCACACTTTGCATATTTTAAAAATAATAATCAAGTATAAAAGTTAGTATGCAATTTCTATTTTTTTACTCTTATTATGTTTACCTTTAATAACTTTCTGTAGTATATTTTCCTTTGATTCCGTATAAAATTTTATCTAAATTATATCAGATTTTGTATGGAATTCAATCAAATATATATATACATATATATATATAACTCGCTTTGAACAAACTTTCTGAGTCACTGTATTTAATTCTTTTAATCATTTTAATGTAATTTAGTAATTAAAAGGTCACACAATTGTTCTTATAAAACAAAATTATTTTTTAAATATACAAAGAAAAAATTTAATTTAGTTAAATGTTATACCTACATCTCATATGTTATAATATATTCATTGATCATTCAGTGAAATAATTAATATTCATGCAGCGTACTGAGTAAAATTTTATATACGAGATAATTCATTTAATACATTATACAAAGTACAAATACTTTAATATTTATTTTTGTAGTGACTTTTATGTACATAAACAATCTTCAACAATGAAAATTTCATAAAAATTACGCTTTCTATATTATGTTGTCGCAATTATTATGAAATTCCATACTTGTTACGTCTCTTACATTTTTTTACATTTATCTTAATAATAAAAACGAACATGTTAAATGAAACATAAAACGAGTATAGTTGTCCCGAAATGAATTAAGCCAAATAGAATGCATGTGCTGCCAGAAGATAAGAGAATGAAGCAACTTGTGGATTTTCCACCATCTGTTTTGAGAAAAATAATGGAACAGAAGACTTCACAAATGCATGATGTACTACTAATATTATAGTTTTCAGAGTTAAAACGCAGTTGATTTATTTTCAAATTAGACCTTTCTTATCCTGTTCGACCCTATGCATTTATCTTTTTTGAAGTTAATTCATTACAGGAAACCTATACAAAAATATTCTATGTTTTTCAAAATGTAAGAAAATGACACTGTACGTTACCATAGTATGTACACTTGATAAATTATGTTATCACAATATGGAACGTCGTTGCAGTTAATCGATCATTCTTTGATCACATTCAATATTTATGTATATAGTAATCAAACGTACAAACTATGTGTAAACTGTATTCACATGTGTGTATGTATATATGGTTATTTTTGCAAAGGTTAGAATTTCATTTTGTACAATTTATCTGCACATATAAAAAAAATATAATAAAATAAAAATATTTTAAAGTACTTCCATACTATCTACATCGATACCAATATCAAGGAAATCTTCCCTGTAGTCTTGAATGTGTCTTTGTACAAGTGGATGTTCAGAATGATCTGGATCATCTGTTACAGGGCTCGGTGGTGGATTTGTAACTGTACGATCAGAATCCATAGGCATTCTATCCATGCCTTCACCACGTCTCAATCTTGCTTCTTCGGCTATTTCTTTTGTGGAAAGTTCCGCTTTCGTTAAAAGAGCAGGCAAATCCTTTTCCGAACCATCTATATTAAAATTATTTTTGTTACATTTTTTTCTTTAAACAATATTGGGGGAAACATAAAACAACACTTACTTTCTAGACACTTAATTAACTCTTGTGCTTTTTGTCTTCTAGCATTAGCATCAGCTTTTTTTTGATCACCATGCTCTTTTTTGTCATAATAAAAAATTTCTCTGATTTTTTCTTGTGGAATATGTTCATCATTTTTTACTAACCATAGATAAACTCCACCTGCAGTTCTTCTTCGAGATCCATTCATTATTAAAATACCACCTCCTTCTTCGATTTTTTTTGTTTTTTGAAAAAAATCAATTGCTTTTTCTTTACCAATTATATCCACGATTCTTCCTACAAACAGTATGCATGTATAATTTAGCTAATTACTTGACTCACACGAATGTATAAACAGCATCTATCTAACAAAGGAACCTTTTTAACTAGCACATGTTAATTTTAATGAAACTTCTGTAAGACATAGTTCTTAAAAAAAAAAAAAAAAAATACACCAAATATTTTCTTAAGAACTATGTTTCACATAAGTTTCATCAAAATCAGTATGTACTGGTTGAATACGTTCTCTTGTAAGCTACAACTCTGATATACAGAATATTTGCCATTACCAAGGTATATCAGTTAAGAGTCATAATTTTACTAGATATATTCCATACATTTGTGTAAGTACTAGATAGATCAGATACGCTAGATATATGTACATATTTAACACATTAACACATTCACAACCATGCATCATATATGCTGATACAATAACATTAACATATATTTGACATGTGGTATACCCTATGTTGCTTTGGCTATATTGAAATATCATACATGTATAACATTTATGTAAAATAATTCGGTTGGTTTATTTACTATGTTTTAAATGTGTAAAAATTATATGTATAACATATCATTTGAAATAATTGCAAAAAAGACACAGTCCACAGCAAAGGTATTTCAAATTTGACTGTGGTCGCTAGCATGTTAAGCACTAAATTAGTCACCAGTGAATGATAATAAACTTTTCATTCAGGCTGTATTGGTTACTGGTAACTGACAATCACCACTTGACAACACTGAGTAGTCTAATTGAAAAGCTGAACAACAGATGTTTGGCATTTAACATGTTAAATGTAACATAGAACTATGTGTCTTACTTATAAGAAGATCCTTTTTCTCGTTAAGTTTGGATGCTATATCCGCAGCCACATCTGCATCAGCTGATTCGGCTGTTGTACTTAAATCTGCTATTTTTCGTACTGTTCCTTTTTGATGATCTACATCCATTGAATTACGTCTCTTTCCTAATCTTAGCTTAACGTTACTTCTATCTGAATTTGTTCTTTTATTCGTTAATCTCCTCTCAATTTCTTTCTCATCTTCTGAGCTATTATTGTTATGTTGTTCTGAATTCCATCTACCATTTGCAGAATAATGGTATGGAATGTTATAATTCTCAACATTGCGCTCTTGGAAGCGTTTCTTTGTTACACCGCACAACACTAAATCTTCTGTCAAAGAATCCTCTTGCATTTGAGTGCACCAAATTTTGTATTTGTCATTTTTATTTTCCCAACTTTTTAGTGAATTTCTTGACCGTTTCAGTTTCAATTTAGGTCTTTTACTCCTAACGTGTCTAGAATCTGAGTCGGAATCACTTTCAGAGTCCACAGATTCATCAGATTCATCATTATAGCCTATTCTTAATTGTTCCTCTTTATTTGAAACTGCATGAGGTCTCTTCAAAACGTTGTACGTCTCAATATCGCTTGCCTAAGTAAAGATGTATTTAAATAATTAATACGTGCATTTCATTATGAGATATCTTATTCGAAAAAGTTATAAAATATCACAGATTATACGCAAAGTTTAAAATTATATTCATTCAAATAACATGGAAGTAATTTAAATTTACATTCAAAATTGAACATTTTAATTTAATATCATTTTCGCTGAAATAGGTTAGATTTCTGTAAAACAATAGAATTATTGTATATCCACCTCATCGTCGATAACCTCGCCATCCTCAAGTTCTAAAGGTTCTGCTTCCATATTGTTGTTTCCCAAAAGTAACAATTTCTTCAACGAAGTATCACGAAATACAATCACGGTCACTGAACAACTTCGACTAAGTCCGTTCGTCTACACCTATTTTAATATTAGTTTTGTCACAGAGGACTCTTACAGATGCGAAACTCCGGGTTCTTTCAAGCCAGTTTTCAATATGCGTGCATATAGCAGAGGTCTAACTTACACCCCTGACACTAGTAACTTGAAAATAGCGATCCTCCATTACCTTTACTCAAGGAACTGCCTGAGACTGGATATGTGAACAAGTCTGTATAGTAGTGTTCAGTCCACCAGATAATAGTAGATATGGAGGGGGTAACTTTTCGTGAGGAGAGTGTCACTAGAGTGCCCGCGGTCACCGATTTAGCACCCTTGAATTAGGTGATAGAAAATAGTACATTTAGTACAGTTTCAATAAATCCACAAAACACACTTATGATCGACAAATTTTTCGCTTTTTTAATACTCATTGCCGCTGAAAATTAAGAAAATCTTAAACAGTTCGATCATGAAGGACGGCGCCACAATCATTCCACGTGTGGTACCGTTGCGCCAGCACTGTCGCAGCTACTCGCGCGAAGTTTAAAAAGAACGACTATCGCCTTGGTGCCGTTGCGCAGCAACGCGCGTGCGAAGTTTAAGATAGTAGAATATCATTCCGCTCTCTTGTTCATCAGGACGCAAAAGAACTCGGACATTCGGACGTGATTGATAATGACGAAACTATAAAATAAACTTACTTTGCCCGTAATTCGATAAAAAGTCAGAACATTGTTATTGATATTTACAGTTAACGTTAAACGCGACGTACAAGAAAACCCTACCCTGCCTAACAAATAAACCAAAAAATGCTACTACTCTTGAGTATACCTCGCAAAGCATATCCGAGGCCACTGCATTCACAAAATCAAAAACTACTAAAATAGTGCCACCAGTCACCTATGTCGTTACAGACCTTTTATCTTACGGCATGATCGGAGGCCGGAGTGAAAAAAAAACCATGCGACTCATTGATCGCTGTTCGCAATCGGTACATAACACAAATTGAGACAAAGATCGCTGGTTAGCACTGGTCATTAGTGATCACTAGTGGTCAGGGATGAAGGTAGGAGTACACCACTGATGGTCAGAAAGGTCCAGGAAGGACTAGAAAGGACCAGGCGATCTCAGGAATGGCTACTAGTACGTGATGGAGGACCCCAGTTCAAGAGTTTGCGACAAACTCTGTACTGTCAAGACTGTTCCATTTACAACTAAAGGTCGCCGATGTTAGTTCGCGATATCCTTGATCTCGCTATCCAAAAGAATACCTCGTTTAACCGTTTACACTCGATGATATTGTAGGAACCTTGTGTTCGCGACGATAAAGGTAACGCCCGTGACTGTAAACATCACGACGGTTAGCCGATCACGGGAATATATGAAATACATAATGCATACTTTACTCAATCATAACAGGTTATTGTTTACCAATAGCTTCTTATTCAATTTATAACTTTAATAAGCTTTTAATAATAAAACAGCAAAATCACAGTTTTTCCGATGTTGATTATTACTTTTAATAGATTCAATTCATTCAAATGTCAAAATACAAGTCTCCTTTCATTATGGAAAATTTATTCGTGTCATTTCACACATGAAGTTTTATTATCTAACAATATTGTTAATAAAAGCATCATATGTTTATGAATTTTTTCTAATATTTTTAAATAAATGCAAATAATCAAGTATGTAATAAATTTTTTATTTTTTATAAAAACTAAAATCATTGAGATATGTTTATTTGCTACATCCTGGTAACCGTTTATCTGATTGTTCTAAATTATGTCCATAATTACGAGTGAACAATGTTGAAATTATTTTCCTTTTTGTTCAGCTGTGTTTGAATTTATGTCAATCGTTGTTCTAAGAGACTGCATTATTTTACTACTGAAACGTTATGTCGCGACAATCAATACAATGAATAAAGAATTTTTGATACCAGCAATACTGTATTGATTGTCATTTAAAATTTCAGTATTTTTGATTCTCATCCCTATCATTTATAGCGCTACCATGCAAAACCAGCCTCAATCGATGTAACAGGGCGTGACATAAAAATGGTAAGGGATACTAGTGCCCCCGATGGTGTGTGACAAAATTTTACATTGCATGTTATATCTATCCTATACCTCGTCTGTAGTCTCGGACAGTTTCTTGAGTAGATATAATTGAGGAACGTTGTTTTCGGGTTACTAGCGTGAGGAGATTAAGTTATGTAGACACCTCTGGCTTACAAAGAAACTGATTCTATGAAAATAGCCGCAAAACTCTGTAATATTAAATTCGCATGCGTCGCAAAAAATATATTTATGAATATAGTTGTAGAATTCCGCCGTGGTAAAAGCACATGAGTTTGGTTGTACAATTTATATCAAGTGTGCATATGTAAAAAAAAATTGTTAATTTTTTGTATACAATCTCACCTTTTCTTGTTATCTAATTTACAGAAAGTATTAGAAACATCATCTGTAAAGAATTGAAGAATTCTCGAAATCCATGTTAATAAAATGCACTATTTTAAATTAAAACTTATTGAAGAATGTGCACAAGTTCAGTTATTACTTTAACTCTAAAGCTATAATTGATCATATTTATTTTAATAGTTAATTTTTGTTTATTTAATTGGATTGTGTAGCATTAATTGAATATTACACATGTTTAAAACTGTTTACTTTAGAAAGAATGAATGCTTATCTAAAAATGGTTTCTATATATGGTTTGAGATGGTACAAAAAGTACCTGCCTTTAAATGTATTTTATTTCCAGAGAGGTAATATAAATTTATTTATTACCATTTTTATGCAACTATTGATATTAATTATTAAGTTATTATTTATAAAAATCATTAAAAAATAATTACTAACTCTGATTGTTTTAATTCTGATTGTTTTAACATTTTTCCACATTTGCCATAGCATAGCAATCAGTGAAATCAATTTGTAATATGTTATTCATTATAAATAATCTTCTAAAAACATCAGGAGAAACTGTTTATTTAATTGTGTTCTGTGTATAACAATAGATGTAATTTTTTATTTTGTTTAGTTCTCATTATAAATCTTCTTTAACAGCTAATATAGCCACACTAAATGGAGTCAACAATAATTTTAATAATCATATTGTTTGGTTGGATATGGAAGTATGTTAATGTTAATTATGCAACTTTATACAGTTTCTATATTTGCAATGTACATTTCAATATTATTATTTTATTCAATGTTTTAGATGACTGGACTTGATGTTCAAACATGTCGCATAATGGAGGTAGCTTGTGTAGTAACAGACAAAGATTTAAATATTGTAGGTAACGAGTTAAATATAGTTATACATCAACCTAATACAATATTAGACAATATGAACAAATGGAATACACAGCAGCATGAAAGTGTAAACATTTTTTTATTAAGAATTTTTTAAAAATTAGTCAATAAAAATAGTCAAATGATATTTTTCAGCACTATATAAATTGTTTCGATTTTTAGACAGGATTAATTAATGAATCACGTTTAAGTAAAATAACCATACAAGACGCTGAAAAAATTCTATTAAATCATTTAAAAACATATGTAGAAGAAGGTGTCAGTCCACTTGCAGGAAGTTCTGTCTATATGGATCGTATATTTTTACAGAAATATATGCCGACAGTTGATAACTATCTGCATTACAGACTTATAGATACTTCTACTATCAAAGAATTAATTAAGTAAGTATTGTATGTATAAGAATTTTTCACAAACTCATTATGGAAATATATAAGTTTTTTTTACTGTAGGATATGGAATTTAAATATCCCTATGTTTAAAAAGGGTCATAGGCACAGAGCATTAGCCGATATAAAAGAAAGCATACAAGAATTAGAATATTATAAAAAAAATTTATTTCATTCGTAACCATTCCATTATCTAGTATGTATACATAAATTATATATAATTGTATATGATTTGGTGTGAGTTATGTTCCATTTGCATTTAAATGGACGACAACATTTCATTGCTCTCAGAAAATTAAGTATGAATAATTTTATAACCTAGGTTAATTCATACATTGTTTATTTTCCTAAATTTCGCAAGATTTTAAATGATGCGGTTTCTTTAACGAAAAGTTCTTCATTTCAAACAACATATCGTTACAAGATTAATATTTAAAAAAAACTTCCGATCACTAGGTGATTACACGACAGGTCGGTGTTCACGGACAGGATTTGGCTCATGCGCATAGCGTCCTCAACGAACACAGATTTGGCCTTCATGAGTTATTTGCTGATCATCTCTGCTGTAGAGTCGCGAGAGCCAAAATTTTTGGTTAGAATATTTTATAAAATAAAATAAACTTACATTAAAGTGACAAAGTGAATAAAAAAATATTTAAAATTACATTACGTACAAGTTTTATTCTTTCCATTTTATTATGACTTGCTTGCTAACACAAAACAAATTTGAATGTCGGTAGGTTATTGTTTAAAAAATGTTTATGTATTTATATATTTAAGAAATTATTTTGTAATTTTATGAATATGTGAAATGTATGATAATTAAAACATTTATAAACCTTTACATCTGAATATAATAAACTTTATATTTACAATACTCATACAGGGTCAGTTCAGTATTAAATAAAAATAATCGTTCATATGGCAAGAAACATATGTTTGATAATTGTCCAGAAACTTGTTGGAATTCTGATGCGGTAACAAAATATTTCTTTAAAATATTTTTATATTTAAGTTATGTACTAAAATATTCCAACTGTTCAAATTTACATTGTCTCAAAATAATATACATATATTATAGGGAACTCCACAATGGATAATTATTAATTTTGAACAAGAGTGCAATGTAAGTTCTTTTGAAATTGAATTTCAAGGTGGATTTGTTGGTAAAAATTGTCAAATAGAAATTGTTAATCAAAATATTGAATATTTGGAATCATTTTTTCCAGAAGACAAAAATACAACGCAAAGGTTTAATTTAAAAGAATCAAAAAAAGCAAAAACCTTCAAATTTATATTTAATGAAAGTTCAGATTTATTTGGTAGAATAATCATATATAAATTATCTATGTATTCATAGTTTTATACTTTTTAGTGGAATAAATAATTTTTTAATATTATGTATTTACTTGTATGTATTCCTTTTATTGACAAGTATATGTTACATAAGAAGAAAGCTACAAAAAGTTTTTAATGTATCATATTTTTAAAACATTTGTAATAAATTGATTTTACATAATATAATTTATTATTAAACTGAATTTTATGACATTATTCCATAAAATATCAGAGTTAGTTTTTTAATATTATCCATTCATTTATATGTTTTGAATTAAGTTGAACTTAATTTAAATCCTATTTATTTATTAAAATGCATTGATAAAATGTATGTTCTTAAATACATATACACATACTCTCGCCCCTCAATTTACGTGGCATATTTTTATCTGAATCTCTTTCCTTGCAGCTTTCCTTTTCAATATTTTGTTTTCTCTTACACCGACAGACTCTATTTACGCGATTTTCATTCGGATAGAACAAATTCACGTAGAACGAATTTTTGTATAAATCGAGGGTCAGGTGTATTGTTACTTTCGTAGCAAATGCTTACAATGACTGTGTTATGAAATCAGCCAGAGAAAAAACTTATGCATGCTAATTTTTGGAAAGATGAAAAGTAACAATTTATTCAGAATGTACCGCTCACAGTGTTATTTGACTTAATAAATGTTTTGTTTACAAATTTTGGTAATTTAAAACGAATGTTACTTTAGCAAGTTTTTCAAAATATAAGTAAGAATTCTTCAAGGAATGGAAGCTACCCTTTGAGTTGAAATTCATGTTATACAATTTTTATTGATACAATACAATACGTACAATGATAATAGATATATGATAAAATCATAAACTGACTTGAATAGTAAATGATATCAATTTACAAAAATATTCACTTAGAGTAATTTAATTTAAACGATGTATTAAATAATCTAATTTAAACATAAAGAAATTGCATGTTTTGAATTCTACATTCAAGTATATACAATATACTTACATAATATATTGACAATGGGATTGAAATAAATCAGATACATTTTTATGAAATGTATCAATTAACAGAAATAGCAGGCCCCAATTGTCGCATTAATTTGTAACATTCCTGAAGCCTTTTTCTATCACCCACTCTTTCAAGAGTTTTAGCAGCTTCCGCAAGCATACCAGCACGTTCTCCAGGAGAAGCTAACAACAATGCAGGTAAATGTCGGCATGCTAAGCACAAAGCTACTGCATATTCCCTTTCTCCACTATATTGTTCTTGTGATCGATCTTTACCACAAATAATTGAAGAACGAGAATTTTTGTGATGCAAACTGCGATCTAATAGTATTTGAGTTTTCACTGGTGTTGCTCCTGCCATTATACGCGCTGTAGCTTCGTAAAGGAATACACGTGCTAATGTAGACTAAAAAAGATATGATTAATAAATATAATAAGTCAAAAAGTAAATATTTATTTTTTCATTATATTTAAACTTACTGGAATATGTTGACACAGTTGCCTCAAACAAGCTAAATCACGCTGAAAACCTCCCAAAGAAATGTTTATGCTTGGCCTTTCCAAATCATTGTCCAACTCTTGCCAAAGTGTAGTTCGCATCTCAAGTAACCAATCACAAATCCATAATTGAGTAAGCTAAAAAGTTTACATAAGTTAAAAAAAAATTGTTACAAAGTATGGACATATAAACACAAATTTCATTGGGACTATTTACATATGGTGCCGAGACTTGCCACAGGAGTTGCACTGTAGAAGTATTGCATAGTTATATTTCATGCAATGCAACTACAATGCACACTTGTAACAAGTAAGCAGTTGTATAAGTATGTAAATGTTATCGTTACTAAATAATTCTAACATCTAAATTAAAGAATATGTTCTAAGCAATTGTTTTATAGAATATTTATACATCAAAATAAGCTTATTAACAAATAGCAGACATAGAAATATTAAATATCTTACCAAAACATTTTGTGATGACTGTTGTTTACAATTATAATAAACCAAACACTGTTCAAGTAATATTCCTGCTTGATCAATTATACGCATGGAAGCCGATTTAGTTGTAGCTTTTGCTGCTTGCAAAGCATTCAATACGATGTACGGCAATGGACTAACACCATTACTATTATTACAGAGTTGGTAATTCTTTTCGTAAGGAAATTTGCTCTCAACAATGCTCCAAGCTTGTGAATCATCCTCTCTCAATCTCCAACATGCTGCTACGTAAAGAACTGCTCCCCACCATAAACCAATTTCATCTTCACAATCTAAAATATAATATTAAAAATCAGTTTCTCGAATATTAATATATTACAAAAAAAAACACAAGTTTTGTTAATATTAACGTACGTGTAACAGTGACTTTATCAGTACACAAAAAACCAGCATCGACTCCAGCAGAAGCCATGATACTTTGTCCATATTCCAAAATTGAAGATAAATGAGCGTCTCCAGCCGTACCGGTTAAAATACGTAAACAGTGACCAATTAAATAATCTCTATATGCACGCGATGCATATGATAGCGGATCAGCTTTGCTATTTTGAGATGTAAATTCATTATCTGACTGATCTCCGTACTGCCATTTTTGAAGTATTAAAAATCTCACTCCTTCTTCGCTCATAATCCATTTTAATTTTGATGGAACCTCACATGATGATAATAATATGCGCGCCTTACCCAAATAGTATTTGTGAATAAATGGAAAGAGTGACTGTTTAAAGCAAAGCGCGGCATTAATATATATTTCAGCTAACAATGATTTTGGCATAGTTTCACCAGCAGCTTCGGCATAATTTACTGCAGATAAGGCAAGATACAATGTTCCACTTTTTGATCCTTCTGTCAGTCGCAAACAAAGCATGTGTTGATAAATAATAGCTATTTCCATAGCAGACATTTCTGCTTGTTGTCGAGTGGTTTTTTCAGAAAACCATTTATGAGTACATAAGATCCACTTTCCAATCATTAATTTATGAAGAAGTTGTCTTATGATTTGCCAAGTAGTGGCAAGCCAAGCTTCTGTACGCGATGCTGGATATGGACGACCAAAGTACTGTAAGCATTGATGCAAATCACGGCACGCTTGACTGGATTCATTTTTAGATATATTAAATTCCGCTTGCCGTCTCCATCGATGAAGTTCAAGGAACACTTTACTATCAGGTGATAATATTGGATCACCATAAAGTAGTAGTCTACAAACTCCACCAATTAAAAGTATAATATTTGTTAACCACAGGAATACATTACTCCAAATTGGATTTTCAAATTCAGACTGGTCTGAAAAGTGAACAATATTTATAAATTATATATTACTATTATATGTTATACAATGTTATCTGATCTGGAATATCAGTACCAATATATATATCAGTATCAATATCTGTACCTTGATAATTAAGAATCGTACGGCCATCTAGTTTAGTATTTATATAATCGGATTTCAATCTTCCAACATTATTGAAAACAAAACCTAAAGGATTGAATACTAAAAAGAGGAACATGACACCACAAAGTGTAAGCCTTGTATGATCTCGTATTCCTGTATTTGTCAAAACAGATGTTGAATGAATATTTTGTAACGCATCTGGGTCATCTTTAATAGATGATGGAGATGGTGGAGATAATGGCGCTGGTGCAGGAGACAGAGACGGTTCGCTTGAATCTGACCTGGGTGGTGTTAATTCACCACACACTAATAAATCGCGCAAATTTTGCCTCTGTGCAGCCATTTTTAAAGCCATATTTTCTGCTTTCAGTTTTGCATTAGAATTCTGTAGAAATCTGAAATTTTCATATTTGTATAGAAAAAGTTTCTGTACAAATATGAAAATATAATATAATGCATGCATAGAAAATGAAATACGACTGTATATACCTTATATAATCAATAGTCTTTCTCAAGATAGCTGACTTATTTAACTTGGCATCCTCACCTACAATAATATTTTTCAATTCTATAATTTTATCATTAATCGATGTTCTGTAACGACGTTCAATAGCATTGTGGGCACTGCGCTTGACTTCTTTTACCCTTGGTACACCTACGTGTGCACTTGTATTCAGACGGTTAATCTGTACTTTGTCTGTGTCCAATACAACAGGAATACCTAATTAAAAATTTAAATGTAATTAATTTTAATATTAGGTTTACAGGATCCGTCAATCTAACGGATTTTGGACTTCATAAGCAGTATTACAAAAACCATTACTATTATTTCCGTGCAATTTTTACTGACTTTTGTTGATAAAATGATACGAATATATACTCAAATCTATTTCCCTCTCAGTTTTGTAATTTCAAAATTCTGTATGATGTATACCTATTTCTCCGAATACCCATCAATTGGCGGGTTGCATCGAACCAGATATCAACATGCCGCGGTTCGTCAAAGCAAGGAGTTTTCACTAGTATACCACTTGCAAAAAATTATTTATACAAAAAAACAACTTTAGTGGTGACTATTTGGACGGACAAGAGAGTTACCGAAACCAGCAAAAGGAAGCAAAGATAAAATGACCTCGTTTACCTCACTGTATTGTAAATTAGATAACTGCGTTCTCACTATTTACCAGAGTAAACTAAAAGTAAAAGTATTGTTATTAAACACAAAACATACATTTGTGAAAGTTGAGAACTATTACAAACGTGTTCCGAAAATAATTAGATTTTACAATATGACCAAATTTAAAGTAGATGTAGTCGATAAAATGGCGTGCAAATAAATGGATTCAATCATCAAAGATTTTTTTCCTATCAGTCTGCAGTTCACAAATACGAAAGTTTTGTCAAATTATAAATAGGCAAGTCCTGTAGAAGTTTGTATAAGTTAATTAAATCTGTTAACATTGTATAAGTAAATTAAATCTGTAAATATGTGTAGTCATAAAATCTGTATAGTTATCATAGAGAGTACTAGCTTAAGAATATTTTTGGTCACTACATCTTTGATGGTTTAAATATTTCATTTTAAATAAACCCATGTTTTATGAAACCAACATAACCAAATTGTTTTTAAATTAAATTAATCGTTTTTTTTAAAATACATGTTTTCCTTTATCCGTCAGTTTGATAACTGTCCGGAAAAATAGGTATACAAAAAATGTCTGTAAACGTAGTGTTTATAACTACATTGATTACTATACTAACCAGTAGTTAGAACTGTTCCATTGGCAGTATTTACTAATGTATGTATTTGATGTGGCACAGATGTTGAAGTAACAGCTTGTGCTCCTCTGGAATAGACAACTGATTCTGACTTTATGAGTTTCGCTGGTAAAAGGAGCTGCCTCTGTTGTGTAACTGGTGCTATTGTTACAACAGGTGATTGAACACTGAAGTTTACATTTTGTGGAATAGCGTATTGTGAACTAAATACTGTAGGTGCTGGTGTTACAGATATCCTTTGAGGTCTACTTGGTACAGATGTTACATCTTGTAATTGTGGCTGTTGTTGTTGCAACTGCTGCTGTGGTTTTTGTTGTTGTGATTGTTGTTGAGTTATACAAGAAATCTGTTGTGCACTTTCTGTCACTGGTGATGTTAACATTACATTTCCATTTGATAAAGATTTAATAATATTTGGATCTTTAAAATCCTGAAATTCTTTGAAATCTTTAAATTCCTCGGTAGCGTTAAAATTTAAGAAATCTAAGCCCTCAGTATCCATGCCCAGAGGTTCATCCAATTGTGATAATAATGCGTCATCGTTAAATAAGTTTCCATTTTTTAATAGTTCACTCTCACAATTTGTAAGGAGATCTGAAAATCAAAAATAAAGTATATAAATGTAGAAAGTAAATTCAAAATTATAAAATGTATAGATACTATTTATATAGATAAATCCTAAATATAAAAATAAACTAAACTTATATAAACAAACACCAACTATAAAATAAGTAGCAATAAAAAATTTAGTGTTAAAATTTTTGAATACAAATACTTATTTATAATATTTAATTAATTTCTAAAATATGATATATATTGTAATAAGTTAAATAATGTTAACATTATTATGTAGTAAACAATACATTGATTTTTATATATTTTATAATATTTTCAATATTAAAAGTTTTAAATATCCATAATTAACTCTTTATGTTATTTTTTAAACAACATTTTGTGACTCATTACATAGATAAGATTATAACAGTTTTTTCACATAATTATTTGGAAAGATTTGTTTATAATATACAAGAAATAACTGCAAAAATATCTTTCTACAATTAAATTTTTTATATTCATATATATATTTACAAAATCATAGAACATTAAACTGTAAATAGCAAAAAATATTTAAAAAATATGAAAGGTTTAAATGACTGTACATGTCACGTTTAAAATAAATTTGTGAAGTTTAATTTAATAAACACGACATGAGACTTACCATCGATACCAGTTACTTCATTTAAATTGAAGCTGTCATTTGACTGAAAATTAGAAAAGTCGTTGTCTTGTGTTGAGGACCATCCCTCGGGATCTGCCATTATGGCATATTATGTGTTATAGATATTTATTTTCAGTAAATACACGAGGTAATTAAAACAACAGAACTTGCTGATATGTCAAACGTAATAACTAACAAATTACGAACAGTCACCCTACCTTTACTACAACCAATCACAGAGTTTCTAAAGATCGGACGATATTACGTCAGTTATGTGTTACTAAGATTACAAAATTTATTACAAACTATAGACGCGTTTTTATCAAAATATGTCACTGTTAACAATGTGCAAATTTTCATGAAATAGAGAAAACATGATTTGTGTATAAGATTTTATATTGTTAATTAATATTTATAAATTTCTATTTAAATGTATATTAAAAAATATTTCAGGGAAAATTTAACATTTCAACCTAAAAAATATTAAAATTAGTGAGATAAATATATTATCTGCACAACTTCAAAACAGAATACGTCGCAATAACAATGATGGTAAAAACGGTTTGTCACATCATATCCTTTCATTGGTCCATTTTATATCAGTTGGGAATGTATTAATTTAAATTCAAAAACTCTAAAATTAAGAACTATCTCCTTTGTTTCTTGAAATGAAATATTATAACGACACTTTATAATGTAAAATATTTTAATAATCCGTGTTTAATTAATAATGCAATAATCAAGTAAAATTTGTAAAATATATTATTTAAATATTGTCCAATAAACAAGTTATCTTTTCAAGTAACGCACCAAGGATGCATAAATCGGTGCCCGTGGGCACTCTAGTGATACTCCCCTCATGATAAGTTACCCTTTCCATATCTACTTTTACATGGATTGAACACTACCTAGAACTGCTCATATACACAGTCTCTCAAGATATAGGATAGCATTGCAAGCTTATAGGACTCAGTGTCACATATTCTGAATTACCGACTGCATAAAAAGACAAGGGTTTTGTTCTATCCTCAACGCCTAGAGAACGATCAATAGGAAAACTATATCAAAGTAAAATGATTGAAATTGACCAAGTAGTAAATATAATAAACTAATATATAAACGTATCCACATTATAATGTTGCCATGTCTTCAAACTCCTGACGCGCGAAGCTACTTATTGTACTTATCATTTTATTTTTTCTACGAGTGTATCATATGATTTAGCGGCAACAAATGTATAAGGCACTTCGTGAATTTCGTACAAACCTAATTCTCCAAACTCGACAATAACGTAAGTTTTAGAGCTGACAACACTTTAAAAATTGACTTTCGAAGCATACTCTTTTCATTTTTTAGGATGTCGGTATTTCAGAATAGTCAACAGAAAAATACATTATATATTTTTTTAATAATTTTGTATTTTAAGTTTGTGTTCAATATTTCTGATTCTAACTTCTACCGTTTATAGAACTGCCATACAAAATCAACCTTAGTCGATATGACAGGGTGTGACAGAAATGGTAAGGGGTACTAGTACCCCCAGGAGCGTGTGACAAAATTTTATATTGCATGTTATGTCTGTACTATACCTCATCTGTGGTCTCGGACAGTTCCTTGAGTAGAGGTAATGGCGGAGCTGTTTTCGAGTTACTAGCGTGAGGGGAGTAAGACATCTCTGTCTAATGCTATAGTACGTTCTTGCTGGGACACGCGTTTAGTGCATTTTATTCTTATACTGAATAAACAATAAATCTGAACCGTATTAAAATAATATAATTAATAAAGTAGAAATTAATTTACACATGTTTAATGTGATATTGATTTTGTTGTATTAAATTTAGTACTGTTTTTATATATTTTTTATTTAAATATATAATATGCTGAAAATGATGAATATATGCACAAGCAAACTATAATAACTTATCATTCACAGTCTCTCTTTTAGTAGTTACTATTTTATGACATAAAAAAGGGTTTGTTTTTAGTGACTTTTGAAGATTATTTGAATGTTAATCCTCGAACAAATATGTTTCCTCTATTTCGTAATTTAAATCGAACAAAAGTATCATTTATTTGTAATTTCCATTCTGCAGTGAGTGACTTATTTCTATCTGTGTGTAAACTATTGATTAAAATGTTAAGAATGTCAATTATATTATAATTATCTCTTATTTAATAATAATTTCGTAAATGAAATTGTACATTTTTTTATTTACATTTTAAGATTAGAATATTAAATCTATATTGGTTTTATTTATATATGTGTATACAGAAGTTTACGAAAAAAAGCAATGAATATAATTTATATAATTAAATCTTTGTCAATGTATACATACATTTTAATTAAAATTTTACAGTATTCCAAGGCTATAGTTATAAAGTCGTTTATTTTTTTGATAGTTAACATATGCTAATGATTGTGATTCAGTTAAAGAGTAAGAAGTCTTTAAAAACTTCTAACCTATTATGTACTTTCGAATTTCAAAATAATAAAACTCGTATTATACTTAAAATAAAATTTATTCAGTCTATTTCATTATAATATTTTCTTTCCCCTATAGAATGTCCAATGTATGAAAGAAAAAACATTTTCTCAGAAACTAGAAGATGGTCCTAATTTGGAACACTTTATTAATGGTACATTTAAAGAATATAATGGAAAATTAAAGTTAGAGAAAGGAGACACTTCTCGTTTAAGGCTGCCACCATGGGTTAAAACAGAAATACCAATGGGTTCAAATTACAATAGAATAAAGTCACAACTGAGAAAATTAAAATTAAGCACAGTATGCGAAGAAGCACGATGTCCTAATATAGGAGAATGTTGGGGAGGTGACAAACATGGTACAGCAACAGCCACTATCATGGTTTGTACAAATATTTTATATTTTCTATATTATTATTTGTAATTAAAATTTTAACTGCCATTAATTAGTAAATGTTTATAAGGGATAGTCGTTTACTAATAGAAACCAAATAATTTAAAAAATCAGAGTTATATAAAATTTTACTTTGCCATTAGGTCTAAATTTTATAATTTAGAATTTTATTATAATATTATTAAGAAACTTATCCATGTCGAGTATAATTAATATTTTGAAAACAATTAAACTGGACAACAATTTAATATAGTTAATGGGCGATACATGTACTCGTGGTTGTCGTTTCTGTTCTGTAAAAACCTCTCGTACACCATTGCCATTAGATCCAGAAGAACCAGCGAATACAGCAATTGCAATAACAGAATGGGGTTTGGATTATGTTGTACTTACATCGGTTGATAGAGATGGTTAGTCAATACTGCTTATAATGACATACTTATAAAAGTATAAACTATATGTATAAGAATATCAATAAATTAAAATTATGTACTTTATAGACTTAAGTGACGGTGGAGCAGGTCACATTGCAAAAACGGTGAAAGAGCTGAAAAAAAGGTATGAAAATTATTTAAATAATTGTTCAAGTTATTATAATTATTTTTTTAAAAGTAACCAGTAATTATAATAAATTTTATACATTTTTATAGGAGTAACATTTTAGTAGAATGTTTGGTACCAGATTTTAGAGGGAACGAAAACTGTATCGCAACAATTGTAGATTCTAATCTCGACGTTTTTGCTCATAACATTGAAACTGTTGAACGTTTAACACCGTTTGTTAGAGATAGGCGAGCTCAATACCGGTATATAGAATTCATAATTTTAAAAAATATAATGTTTAAAATAATTTTTTAAAACTTATATTTTTGTACTATTTAGACAGTCATTGAAAGTATTGGAAACAGCAAAAAAGCAAAATCCAGAATTAATTACAAAATCATCAATAATGTTGGGATTAGGTGAAACGGATGAAGAAATCGAACAAACTATGAAGGACTTAAGAAATGTTCATGTGGGTGCTGTAACTCTTGGACAATACATGCAACCCACGAAAAAGCATTTAAAAGTCATTGAATATGTTACACCAGAAAAGTTCAAAAAATGGGAAAATGTAGGAAATGAAATGGGATTCTTGTATACTGCAAGTGGTCCATTAGTACGATCATCTTACAGAGCTGGAGAATTCTTTTTAACAAACATTTTAAAAAAACAAAGGAATAAAAATATTAAAAAGCAATAAAGATATAGCTCTGTCGTGATCATGACCGTAAATATAAATTTACGTTTGTTAATATTGTAATATAAACTGTAATTTTGTTAAAATGTTCAAAAATATACATATACAATTGCAGTTGTATAGAAAATGAAGTATGTTTTAAGTATTAAGAATTATTTTTAAAAAATGTATATGACTCAGTAATAAATTCTGTTGTATTGAAAGTGATAGTAATATAGTAAAGATATACATTTTAAACATAAAATGCATTTTTTTTATGTATACATAAATTATGTTACAGTATTTTTAATCTGTATCCATTGCAACTGCAACTTGAGGATCTTGTGGACCTTCATCGGATGGTGGTGGTTGTGGAGGTCTTGAATCCTGTTCCGCATCTGGTTCGGTAGGTCTTCCACGTTTGTCGTCTTCAATTTGAGATAGATAGGTAGAGGTCGTATCTTCGTCAAATACTGTAAAATCTGTATTCTTTCCGACTACGGCAATGGAGACATTCTGTAAAAATATTTGTTGATTAATTATAAGTATTCAAAAACATAAAAATACTTTATATATTAGAATTCAGAAAAGACTGAATTATTTTACTTTAATTGATAAATCAACTTCATTAGGCAATGTATCTCTTAAAGCACGAAGACCATGCTTTACAAGTTCATCAAGATCACATGACATGAATTCATTTAAATGTTTTTCTAAATATGTTCTAGCACTTTGAGAACGTGCTCCAATAGCCATTGCTTTGCAATCAAAATAATTTGATGAAGGACAAGTTTGATAAATATGAGGTCCTTGATCCTGCAAAATCATTAACACTGTTTATTATTTATTATATTTTAATGTATGTTATATATTTAAATATAATAATTGTTATAATAATTTTTGATATAATATAATAATTTTTGTAATAACTTACATCATATCCACCTATTACTAAACCAACACCGTATGGTCTTCTATCGTATCTTTGAGTACTAGTTTGTAATTTATTTCCTAATGATGTCATTAACCGACTTACAGGTAAAACATCATCATGAGAATATTTATAGTTTAAACATTCAGTTCGCATATATCGACTGTAAATATATAAATATAAATTAATGATTTCATTAGAACAAAAATATAAGAATGATAATATTAAATTATATTAATATAGTTGTATGAATAAAATATTAACATTAAAAAATTTATTATATACCTTAACATTCTCGCATCAGCAGTTAAACCTGAAATAGAAATTCCCATGTGTTTGTCTATAGGAATAATTTTCTTCTGATGAGCTGAAAGTTCAGAAGAAGCTCGTTTCAATGCAATAAGAACAGCATGCGTTTTATTTTTAAGTCCAACAGTGGCTGATCCCAATTTTACAGCCTCCATTGCATATTCAACTTGGTGTAAACGTCCTTGTGGACTCCATACAGTTACATCGCTGTCGTACTGATTACGGAACTGAAAATTAATTACAAAAGTTATATATTACAACTATGATTATAACTCTACATTAATACTAAAAACTATTTCCATATAAAAACTTTGATATACATTTCTTAAAAAGAAATCAGCATTAAAGCAAAATAACATACGATTAATAGATAGATCTTTTAAAAGATCTTAATTAGAAAATTTTAAACTACAACTATAAACATAACTATTCTTTAGTAATATATTTGGTTAAATAGGTATCACAACTGATCATGAAAAATATTTTCAATTAAACCAAATTATAAAATAGTATATGAAATAAATACCATTGTTCAATAATGCACAATTAACAAATAATGTAAGGTTGTAAAATAACTTCACACCTATGGTGAATTTTCAGAAAACAACTGTCATGCACCGGGATAAATGATTGAACGAGTAATATAGAGAGGAAACTTCAATAGTAAAACGTAACCTTGTGATTGAATTTTTAACCAATGTTATTAAAACTTTCATTTGAAGCAAAATTCTATTGGTTAAAATATTCATAAAATTAATATAATAATTTCAGTTTAATAGAACAGCATTAAATCAAATTAATCGTTATTTATTTAATTTAAATTATTTTAACATGGTTATTTAAAAAATATATTTAGCAAAAGGGCTAGCCAAATTTAACTTTATGTAATTATTTCATTACAGTAGTATTTATTAATCTAATTGAAAGTTAATCTATTTCGAGTAAAATTGATGTGGTAATTCATTACAATTATCGAAAGTATACATGATAATGAAAAACTGTGTTGAACATTGCATAGAGTAAGTATCGATTATTATCGATTTACGTATCATAAACTCGGTGATCACTCTTAAGTTCCTTTTTTCATCGACGCGAGTGGCTGTGCTTGCTTTTTGTACGTTTGATGATATTTATAAGAAATTTCTTATCATTCATACGGTATTAATATTGTGTCTCTTTTCATATGTAACAAATGATTTATAAAAATTCTTTGAAATACATTTGAATCATCATTTTGGTTAAAAAAAAGTATAACTTCGTAAAATTATTTGGGCAAACACGTTTGCACGTGTCAATAAGCTTTCATATTTTATAGCAATGTATTTTAATTGTTAATAAAATGATATCGTATTAAATTCATTAATATTGTTATAATTCAATAATATCAATTAATATCATACAGAAGTAATAAGATATTGCAATCATAACTATATTACGCTGACGTTAACATGCCTTTACGTATTTTACAGATTGAAGTATCAAAATGACGAATTCGAAAGGTTATCGTCGTGGAACGAGAGATTTGTTTTCTCGAAAGTTCCGTAAACATGGGACAATTCCGTTATCCACGTATATGAAAGTATATAAAGTCGGTGACATTGTTGATATTAAAGGCAATGGAGCTGTTCAAAAGGGAATGCCCTACAAAGTTTATCATGGAAAAACTGGACGTGTATTTAATGTAACTCCTCACGCTCTTGGTGTTATTGTAAATAAAAGAGTACGTGGACGTATCATAGCCAAGAGGATTAATGTTCGCATTGAACATTTGACTCACTCCAAATGCAGAGAAGATTTTCTGAAACGTGTAAAGGAAAATGAGAGGCTCAGAAAGGAAGCTAAGGAGAAGAAAATCAAAGTTCAATTGAAAAGACAACCTGCTGAACCAATGCGAGCACATATAGTGTCAGGACGCGAAGAACCTGTTCTACTCGCTCCTATTCCATATGAATTTATTGCTTAAAATCTAAATAAACACATTTTGACATGATTTGTATTTCTTTGTTTAAAATTCCCCTTTGTTTTTGAAAGAAAATTATGTATCATTATTTTGTAATATTCTAGAGAATGTATCTTAAATTATAATTAATGTATTAAATTTTGATAACAATGATTTTATTTTCAGTCATACTTTTTTACATACATATAGAATTTGTTAGCACTTCCAACATTTCTAAATTACTAGAGAAATCGATCTAAAAATAAAACAAATAATTTTTATCAAGGTAGACTAGTTTCTTATTAAAATTAAAATAAATATTTCTTATATAAATTATTAACTTATTTTCTTAATAAAAAAGTGTTCATCTTTATCAAGGCGATTATATCAATGAATAACCATAAAGCTAATGAATTTCTCTATATTTTATGAACAAAATATAATTAAACTTATTTTGTATATACTTTGCTTTTATAAATAATCTAACATATAACATTTCTAATCTTATATACTGTACTTTGATAAAATATGAAATTACTATATAGGATTTATTTACTTTGCTATATATTTATATTAAATTCTAACTGCAATCTCTCGATTGGTAGAATAGGATATAACCAGTTTCAGAACTCTTCTGAATATCTGATGTAAGTCCATAAAAGTCTTCTATGGTAGATGCATCAATTTTCTGAAATAAAAATTCAACGTATATAAATATTTCTATGAAACATGCATATAGTGTAACGCAATGCAATGCAAGCTTACATCAACCATATCATCATCAAAAAGCAACCAAAACCCATGACTTTTAACTATTGAAATATAGTGTCCTCGATTAGGCCCACTTCCGCAATGTATCACAACTGCGACTAAATCATATAATCGATCTGGGTTCACCGCATCATCACTCTGCAAGTTAATAAGAAAGAAATATATAAATATAAATTAATCTTAAAAGTAATAAATTTGTACAATTACTTACGGTATTAAAGAGCCGTAGTTCTAAAGGAAAAACTACCCTGTGAGAAACTTTGATGTAACGATTATATTGTTCCACATATTTAAATCTCTTCAAATGCAATGCCAATATCATGGGTAATTTTTTCACTCTCATTCGTTTCTGGAATATAATATTTTATTGAATATTAATTAGATAAGATATTGTATGATATACATTTTTCTAAAAATACCTGTGCTTCTTGATAACTGCTACAGTGATCACACTTAAACTTGTTATCACTACAAAGGGTTTCAGTATTAGAGAAACATCTGAGGCAGTGAGTGATTGAAGTATTTTGATCTACGTCAACTTGTAGGTCAAAAAAGTCCTCATCTTTGCTTGATACAGTCTCACAATTAAGGCAGCGTGTTTCTGATGTCAGGATTCCTTGAAATATTTCGTGAACCCATGTAGGTTCTGATGGTGAACCTGCATCTCCTGCTCCACACTTTCCCCCAGGCGGTTTACTCTGACTTCTCTCTGCTAAAATTTAATAACAGTACTTCCAAAAACATATGTTGGTACACGCACGTACGCACGCACGCGCACACACACACACACACACACACACACACACACACACACACACACACACACACACACACACACACAGACAGAGAACTAGTGTCAGGACATTAAATGCTACTTTTGATTGTTTCCATGCATGTGTTGATAACATTGGATAACAGGTTGAGACTCAATTAAAATTGCATTAGATAATTTCATTAGTTATCAGTGAAAAGTACAATAAAGCATTGTTCGTCTACATATATTTACACGTATATACCTACCTAAAATATTTTCATTTATGTGATTTATCAAGAAATTCAGAAACTCATGCGCATCTTGTTGCATATAATTATCAAATTCCTCTGTAAAAAATCATATCTATACTATACGTATTACATATACAATTATACATGCTACTGAATAAATAAGACTTCATAAAAAGTGGAAAAAGTCATATTACACTAACCTTTCTCTTTCCTTAACCTGGCAATAAACTTTTTGGGAGCTATAGACCCCACTTTCTTTTTTTGCGTTGCAATACTGTAAAACAAATCTGCTAAACATGTTAATAATGTTTCCTTTGTTCGCTTATTTCTAGCTTTATATTCAAGAACTTTTTCTCTAAATGGCCGACAAAAATATAATGCTTGTAATACAGAATTACTGTAACAGGTATTTCCAAACTGTAAAGAACATATAAACATTAGAATATTAGAAAAATTAAATATTATTCCAGTTATTCTAATACTTAATTTTTGTTATTTAAACAGAACATTTTTCATTTTATACTTACATTGACTAAACCAAAATAATGCTCATTAGGTGGAAATTGATCAGAGCCAATATCTCTCTCTAATTGTGATATATTTGCACCCTAAAGAAATATAAAATAAAAATTGTAAATTTAAGAAAGTAAAAGAAACAACTTTACTGTAATTTTTTATAGTTTAAAAGCATATTTAAGAAGCTTAAAATCACTTTATAATTACAATTTTAAATTATTTTTTGTTTAATAATATAGAATACTTGTTTTATTTGTTAGAATCTGTTAGAGTATATTTTTTTTTGAAAGAACATTAAATTTAATAAAATATTTATATATTTGCGACATTTAACGTTTACAATAAGTATTTGTGAAATTAATATAAATTTACATAAAAATTTTGGAATTATTTACATTTTTAATATACATATAATATTTTCATATAAATAAATCTAAAATTTCTAATAATTAAAGATTGCTTTTAATTATACCGTACTATTTGTTAAGCAATACAATGAGCAGGTTTAAAAAAGGCTTAAAAAAAGATAACATTTTAAGCATGCATCACATTGTCATCGAGATTGTACAATTATATGGAATAATTAAAAAGAATGTTATTCACAAAATATATTTAGCCTTACCATTTTATGATTTTATAGTTGAAACTGACCACTGACAAGCATGTAGCGTAAAATTTAGTAACAACAAAACCTCCATGGTATCTTGACTTACGATTTATTGGTTGAAGTATTATAAACGCATAATTACACGTAATTGCAACAGTAACAACAAGAATAATTATTCAGTAAGCTTGATCCTGCACTAACTTTATCAAAAAATGATTACATGTGTTATTTAATAGATATTTATTACCATTTACTTTAGATAGAGATTTGTCTCTCGATTACATTATGATTAGTTTTCGCGAAATGACCAGAAGCTGTCGTGTACTCAAACGCATTGAAAATAGTATCAATGTCAGTTATAAAATGTGATTTCGCAAAGAAAGATGCTCTGTGTAAAAAAAGTAATGATACTAAGAACAAATGAAGAACAAAAAGAAATAGCTCTTTTAGAATATGTATATAAAATATATCTATTGGCAATTTTATTCCGTATGTGAAAAATTTCATATAATATAATTTTACTGTTCTAAGTAAAAGATTTGGAATTTAAAATTTTTTATATGATTATGGAACTTATGGAATTGAATTATTTGAAGTTCTTTAATTAACCTTTGTTGGAAACAATACTAAAATATATTGACGGTTTACGTTATCAATTATTTCATAGCAAGGGTGCTAAATCGGTGCCCGCGGCACTCTAGTGACACTCCCCTCACGAAAAGTTACCTTCTCTATACCTACATTTACTAGTTGTACATTTGCACACTATACTTTAGTACCTACATAGATCCCTTAGAGGGCGCCACTTGTGGAGTTACAGGGTTTGCGATCCTAGGGGCATAACCCGAACTGGACAAATCGAGTCATTGCAGGGACGAGCGCCTAGATATGAAAGATAGAGGGTAAAACCCCTATCTTTGCGGTCCAACCATAGACCGTGAGAGACTAGTACCTCGAGGATTGGTGCCTGGTGTCTATGAGGATACTTCGGTCATCTGATATTGACTTCAAGGGGGTAGTGGTTTAAAGTTCACATACCGGACTAGGAAAACCCTTTTTCTCAGATCTCGGCGAGTGAATAGCGTCCCACCTGCTTCGGTACTAGTCAAGAAGCTAAAAAAAGTTTTGAAAAGTAAGCTCAGCGCTACCAACAGTCTACCACCACGGGACTCGTCATCCCCAGGAGGTAACGGTGGCAAGGCTTCGGCCTCGGTCGATTGAGCCTCATCTCAATCCCTCGTCCATGGAGGCCATCTAGTAAAACCTTCAGGTATATACCAGACGTAAAACTCGGGCATTTTCAATTAAACATTTTCAGTTTCACCTCCTTAAGTAGAGATAGTGGGGAAATGCTGTTGTAGGGACAAGCCTTCACACTGTTTTCGAGTTACTAGCGTGAGGGGAGTAAGTTAAATATTTCTGGTTTTGAATGTCGTAAACACGTATGAACACGTTTAAATTTGATGCTTTGACGAACATAGTTTATTTCTCTAACCTTCTTCTTTCCCGCCAATTTTGTGATAATTATACAGTTGTCAAAGGTGAAACAAAAATATTAGTATTATTAATGTAATGGAAGCACTGAAACCTGTCTCATGTGTTTTGATAATGTATGACAAGAGTAATGTAATCGAAAATGTCATGCTTTTATATTTTCAGATTTGTTACAAAATTGATTACAGTGTTGTATGAACTTTAAAAAGTTTATTTAAAAGTAAACCATTATTATAAATTATATTAATGAATAATGTTGCATTTTAAGTATTTTGTAAGTAATGATGAATATATATATATATATATTAGATGATTCATTTCTTCGATAGTGCTCATGAAATTATTTTTTATTATAGTTATAGTACACATGTTTATATAAATATGTTTAAGTTTTACTACTTTCTAATACTATGCAGTACTAAAATAAGAGATCGTGATATATGACAGGTAATACAAATATATAATACTTATGTATTGAATATAATCTGACATACAGATACATTATAATTATAATTATGAATATTCAAAACTTAATTTTTAAAGTAATTGCTTTTGAAAAGCTGCATGTGCATATGCATTTATTTAATTTATAATTACTGAGTGATACTATAATATCTGTTTTGTTATTATAAGTATTTATATTAGTTTTTTACTACTAAGTTTTAAAGACCTTAGAAATAAATTTTATGAATAATATTTTATTTTATAATGTTCTCTAATGTTTTTTGAATGTGTAAAATTTTTATTTAAACTTTATCTAAATAAAGTACAATATTTCATAACAAATGTTGGCTAGGTAGTTACGTATGTACATAATACATATTTAAAATCAATTTTCACAAAAATGCTTTATTAAAAAACATTATACATATTGTGTGTTTCTTTCAGTAATATAAGTAACAAAAATTAGCGATATAGAAAAATAATAAGATGGCGGCACGTAAAAGTATGGCAAATAAATTATTGGATAATCCTATACGTACAACTTCACCTTCTTCATCACCATTACGACGGAAATCAATTTTGATGCAAAAACCTGTTGTTCTTTCTTCTTTGGGAGAAAATGATGATGAAGCAGAACGTTTGGCTCGTCGTCGTGAAATTAATGTTACTTCCATGCCAGTATCTACCACGAACACATCTGATAGAAGACGTTCCTTAGGTCTTAGCTTCTTGGCGAATATGCCAAGTACTCAAATGGCGGAACGTATATCTCAGTGTATAAAACTTGGTACAGAAAATAAAATCAATCTTAAAAATGCGTTTAGCTTGGAAATGATTGATTTTATGACATACATGATCAAGAAACAAGATGTCAATATGTCTAATTTACAAATAGCTAGTACATCTTTAGATGTAAGCACTAAAATTTATGGGTTTCGGGTTGATGGTGTACATATGGACATACTTAAAATGGTTGGTGGATTAGACAAACAAGGCAAAAGAAATGAAAATATAGAGGATAATGGTATGGAACAAATGGATACTCAAGCAGAAAACAAAAATAACCAAGTACAGAAGCAAGAGAGAAAAAAGAAAAGAAAATGTAAGCAACGAATATTTGCTACAGTGGAAGCTTTGAGAACGAATGTTGAAACTGAAAAACCTTCTCTAATAACTATGGAAGCAGATTTACAAACTGCAGACATGTTGTACCAAGCAATATTGCCAAACCATGTGACATCTAGGTTTTATTTCCATCCGTACAGTGATATCTTAGTGGATGCAGTAGAGCATAAAGAAATACAAGATAAAGATATTGGTTGTGACATTCCAAAGATAAAAGACTTTTCACAAATGCAAATTTGTCCACCTATGTTTTATTTTGATTTTCAAAGTTGGAATGCGAATGATGAACTAGAGAATCCTAAAGAAGAAAAATCTAATGAAGATGCATTTCAATTTGATCTGGATGCATTATTACCAGAAGACAATGAATATGCTGGTAGAACTTATTTCGATGTTGAAGAGAATGAAGAGGAAAATGTGGAGAGATTTGTTGCAGCGACAAATCAAGTAGAAAATATTGTAGACTTTCGAGAAGTTTTAACCACTACTTTACCATCTAAAACATCAGAATATACATTTATTCAAAAAAATTTGAATATACATTGGACAGGCCCATCCCATTGGAAAATTACCAACTTTAAAAGAGGTAACAGTAAAATAATTCAAATGTGTTGTCAAGCACAAAATAAGAAGAGAAAAGAAATAGAACTGCATTATGACGATGAAATAGTGGAAAGCATAAAAGCTAAATTTCAGCCAAGTCAAGCAGTTAAAATGCATACTAGAACTGCTAGAAATGAATGGAACGAGGAAATATTAACGCTACCACCAGATGAGCACTACGATATTGCACAAGCTAATAAACTGTATCTTCATGAATCAATATTTGCATCTGAAAGTACAGCAAAAATAAACACTGCACGTTTAAGCGATAGTATAGAAAATTGTAATTATAATTGTGAAAATGACATATCAAATTATTGTCCTGAAACAAATGATGATCAATATAAAAGTTCGGAAGAAAATAATACAGCTAATAATGGCAATAGGCTCAAAGATAAGTCTTTAATGCCATCGCAGCCTTTTACAGGCGATAATTTAGTTGCCATGCCTAAATTGACAAATAAAGTACCTATTACATACTGTGTACGTGCAAAAAAGGTTGACATGAGACAATTAAAAAAATCTATTTGGAAATGTTTAAATACAAACAGTGAAAAACAAAATGAAAGTTTAGACACAATAGATACAGTCTTACAAAATTTAAGTAATAAAATGAGTGGTTGTAAACAATTCAGTAATGTATATAAAAGACTACCAACTTTATTAACGAAAACTAACTCAGAAGCATTAAGTTTTCCAATTTCCTTTGTGTCCCTTTTACATTTAGCAAATGAAAAATCATTGAAAGTAATTTCTTCACTTGATATGAGTGACCTTACTGTGGAACAAGATTGATTATATAGTTGATTGTAAAATAAATATCTACAAATGCTTATATGTGAAATGTATTATAAATAACAAGCGGAAAAATAAACCGATATTTTATTTATATTAGAAAATTGTAAATTGAAAATGTAAAATGATTATTATATTTTATACCAATTTAGTATTACTCTAACACATAATAAATTAATTTCTTTAGTGTTTTATATATATTTCTTTGGTTTCGCGTAAAATTTTTATTCTGTACCATTTTTTACTATTACAGAAAAATAAGAGAATGGAAGTTCAGAAAAGGTAATTGAAATTTTATTTGTTATCGTTGTCAGTATTATTATTATTGTTATCATTATCATTATCATTATCATTATCATTATCATTATATTAAATTCTAATAGAAAGATATGTTTTCTTTGTTATTGCATATCAATTTTACTACATAAACGGAAATATTATTTACCGTGTCAAAAAAATGCCCGCAAAAATTACCACGTAAATAGAAGAATAAGTGTCCATAATTTAAAAAATTATACTGATGTACACATTAGAAAAAACGGTGTAAACATTATATTAATATATTATCCGAATATTTGCAAAAATAAAATCATTTAAGTAAATAATGTAATATCTATGGAATAATAATTACACGTATGTTATTTTAAAAGATAAAATATAAAATGTTTAATAATAAAGTATAAAAATTATATAAAGTTTTATACGTTAACTCATAACAAAAAATGTTTTGTTATTAATATAATATGTAATAACGGATCGATTAAATTTATTATATGTTCAATTTTTTTTTTATTTTTCAGTAAATAACATACTTTACAATATTCTACCTAAAAATAAACGATTACTATAATGTTCACTGTAACAACATTATAATTATATGTAATATTACAAAAATGGTACGAAATCATATTAATCATAAAATAAAATTAAAAAATTCGAAGTTTTAAAAATGTACAGTAAATAATTTAAAAAGGTCTGTCTTCAACTTGTTTGTATGTAAACATCTAAAATGTTGGCTAACCTGAAATCGCACTGAATGAAAAATTGATGAGCTGTGAGCATCTGCAGTGCGCATCGTGTGTTGTGTTGTGAATGGTGTCGTTACAAACCACTTTGAACCAAAAGTTTATGTCTGGCCTATAATTTGTGGCCGCGAAAATGTTTATGCGTAATACTTAAGAGTGAACACACACGCGCTACAATTTTGTGCAAAATATAAATGAAAAGAGGGCCTGCTTTTTAGTAGGAGAAATATTGTTTCTTTACAACGATATAATCGTGTTCATAGAGCGGGAACCGTCGAATATCGTACAATGGCAGATTTCGACGCGATCTATGAGGAAGAGGAAGAGAATGAACAAAATTTGGAAGAACATTACGTGACAATGGTTCCAGACCCTATAGTTATTCGAGGAGCTGGAAATATGACTGTGTAAGTAAAATTTTATTGTCTTCTAAATTGTTATATGTGTATTTCGAAATCTTATTCAATGAACAAGGGAATGAAAACTATTTTTACACGAGATACCATCTTCTTTTTCTTTTCTTTTGCACTTTGTCCTTAGAACTGAAATCATATACTTTGGAAGATGTCAAATTACAGAAAGAAAATAATAATTGTAATGTAGCTTTTAAAAATGTTTTTAAATATTAGTAATTCAAAGAACAAACGAGAAAAAAAATTATTATTGTAATAATATTATTTAAATACACAAATTAAATATTACTCCTATTGTATTATTGTTTATTTCTGCTGAAAAAAGAAAAACTTATTCAATGTAATATGTTACACATAGAATTACTTTTCAGATTTGGTCTTAGCAATTGTTTTGAATCAGGATTTCCAAATGAATTAGTGTCGCGTGTTGCTCCGGAAGAATTTAAAGCAACTGTTATGAGAATAAACAGTGTGTTGAAAAAGACTTTACCAGTTAACGTTAAGTGGTTGTTTTGTGGCTGTGTCTGCTGTTGTTGTACGTTAGGTTGTTCTCTTTGGCCTGTCATCTGTTTAAGTAAAAGAGTAAGTATTTAATTAAAGTACAAATTACATTATTTTAATAAAGTAGCATATTTATTCAGTGATAAATTTCTTCATATCTTTTTTAGATTTATTTTTTAAAAACATTTTATTAAATTCGAAATAAAAAATTATAATGGTAGTAATGTGTGCTTAAATTTTTACATTTTTATTAGACGCAACTTTCGTTAAACAAATTATTAGAATGGGAAAACAGTAGGCTATATCATAAACTTGGATTACATTGGAGGTTGGCGAAACAAAGATGCGATACTTCATCTATGATGGAATATGTAAGTAAATGTAAAAACAAATCAACATTAAAATATCCTATTTATTTATATGAGTTACTACATATTATTTTAATATATAATTTTTAACACACTTGCAACTGGCAAACTTTTTACTTTTCTAATATTCATTGCCATTGAAAATAAAGAAAATCTTAAAGTAATAGTCAAAAATTTCTGACATTAAAACAGGGACAAGAATTCAAAATTTGAAAAAAGTAAAAGAATAAATTATTTTGAAAGAAAATATTTTTAAAAATGTAAATTCATGTCAATGGTTGCGAATGTGTTAATGTTAATTGTCTATGATCAGTTTTATCATATATAACATTCTTATAAGAAGAACAGGTTCTTCGCAATTGTGCAAGAACTTGTTTATATATAAGTAACTCACTTATTTGTTTTCTCTTTTCATATTACAGGTTCTCTTAATTGAATTTATTCCAAAAATACCCATATACAAACCTGACTAAAGTTAAGATCTGGATTTTTATGTAAGTTCTACACACAACAAATCAGTGCAAGTCCGTGACATGCAAAAAACTGTACACTTTTGGCTTAAATTAAAATGAAAGAATGCTGCTATAGATAGCACTCGCAGGAGGCATATTTTTGTAAATATTACATGTAGGATTGCACAGTACAATAATTTGAATGAAGTTTGTATGTAGAGTAACTATTGTACATCAGTTTTATCCCTCAAAAATCATCTATTTGATTAAGTATAAAAATATGGACAATTTGTTCATTTTGTATTAAGGAAAATTTTATTTTTGCCCTACTATTGTTCTATTAAAAGCTAAAATTATTACAAAAATATGAAATATATTAAATTTACCATTTTGCACTGAAGAAATTATAAACCAAGATGATATACATGTTTAGAAATACTGCTTGACGTCTAGTTTGCTAGTCATTAACGTGTAATTGTCTTCAACAGTTTTCATATCTCTGTTAATACTTTTCCAAAATGTACAATTTTTTTAATTAATCATTAAATTTTTAAGTAAGAAATTAATCTGATACATTATAATGAATGCATTCAAATCTAATATAAAAGTTGGAATGACCATTGGAAAATTTTTATATAACAGCAAAATGCAAAATGTTTACATATACGTTTATACATACAATATATTCCCCCCGTAACTTTACGAAGCTCAGAAGGTTCAGTAAGATGCTGAGTAACGCCACGTACGAAGGCTGTATAAAGAAAGGCTAAGGAGACGCAAGGTTGCGAGAGGAATATTGTACAGTGCAGAGATAACAAGTTGGTAAGGAAAAAGAATCAGGGTCTGATTGACTTGCATTTTTTAGTTCCACTACCATTTAAAATTTGATAACCTTACCTTCTATTAAATTTATTTTCATTATTAGTCAAGATGGTTACATTTACCGATAGAATTATACGACGAAATTCTATTAAGGGCTGATGATGAAAAAAAGGGTTACACAATGAAAATGTTAAAGCTGGAGTTAAAGAAAGCGAGCAAAGTATCTTTTTTATGCTTGTGCTGTTCTATAAGTCAATTTGTCATCTCGGCATTGTATTTATGTATACAATAAATTTATTTTGATCATAAGTTGATTTATTACCTTGGTGATATTAGAAAGTATGATACATACGGACATGCTTTAATTTCTAACATAAATTTTATTTATGCCAATTTTAAGAATTAAGTAAACAATTGAACGTAATGTTTAACAAATGATTCGAGATAAATTACTTAGAATTTGAATACGGAAATAATTGTTTGTTTACTAATTATTAGTTTTAGAAAATTAGTTCTTCAAAAAAGTAAAAATCTAACATGCTATATTATTCTATATAGAATAAAACTTTAAAAACTATTTTTTAAATTAATATTTCAATTAATTTTCAATTATGTAACATTTTACATTGCATCATTATTAACAAAAATTTTCTAAAATAATATATGCTCATGCAAATAAGAATCTTTTTAGTATATAATTATGAAAAATTTTCAAAGATCAGTCAAATAAAAACTTTTTAGAAACTTAGAAACTCTAGAACTTATTCTAAAGATTTCAAACTCTTTACAGTAGTATGGAAGATTTTTTTATATTTTATTATCTCTTTGCATATTTAAATATGTTGTAAATATAAATTCGCAGATCAGTTATGATAAACAAAATTTTGAAAAAATTTTAAAAGACGTGCTAAAAGTTGGAAAGTATTACAGTTCTTTATGTTGCTATTCAGTGGCTGTGATTGAGAATATAAGACTAGCTTTCAATTCAAGCATGTATATTATACATCTTTTACAAAATAACATATATTTGTGTTTGTAGTTTCTATTCATAAGCACGACAAATAATTTTTGATTTCTCTAAAATGTATTCTTAAAGTACAAAATTAATAATTATAATTAAATTGCAGATGTTTATGTAAATGCACAACATTAAATACTAGTTTAAAAAAGAAATTGTGATGATTTTTATTTTGTGCATCGATTTTATTATGTTTATAATAATATATAAAGAAAATATTATTTTTTAATGAAACGTTAAACTATGTTAAATTCATTCATTTGCTATATTTTGCCAACCCGGAGGTATTAAAAATATGTAAACATCTACAGTCTAATTATAATATTAGTTTCTCTACATTAGAATAATGATTTAATATCCATATAATAATTCATGCAAACGTTCATCTTTTGAAGTATAATTAAGGAACATTGTGTTGCACTTATAAATGTTTTAAGAGGATTGTTTTATAAAACAAATTAAATAAAATATGTTTACAATTGCACCAATAAAAACTATGTAACTAGGTATAAACTATACATAATGTGAGTTTTAGAATCTTTATTCAGAAATAAGTAGAGATAGAAAAATATTTTGAGATGTACTGTGCAATGGAGTTATGAGTGTAAAAACATTTGCTTTTTTATGTGTTTAAAAATTATGTTTAAAGTAGTACTGTGCAAAATTGATAAATATTAAGGTGAACGTACTTTTAAACTATGCATTAGTAATATACACACGTAACTAATGTTTTTTTTTAATAACAAAAACATTAAATTGTTTACTCTTATTAATTTAGATAGGGTGCAAGTATTTACTGTGGTTCGTAAATGTGTAAATGTAAATATAGTATCGGCTAACACAAGAAGTGAAAATGAGTCAATCCTCTGTTAATACTATACGGACTCGTATCGTAATTGAATATTGTAATTATATTTAGTAAACTGATAGCAGTTAAAAACTAATCGTTTTGTTGATTATATATTAATATTATAAATAGTAAATTATCTATATTATATTTCTCTGTAGGTAAAGTTAAACTATGTTACACATTTTCATGAGTGTGACTGTAAATATGTTTAAAAAAAATTTTAATATTTAAAAAGATACTAATAAGCAAATAAGTAAAGAACAATTATAGAAAATTTAAAGTTCCGAATATTATAGGATTATTTTGAAGTGTATATTAAATCTGACGAATTTACTAGTATTCGAACAAATAAACATTGTTATTGAATGAAAAATTTCTTTAAAAATATACAAATTTATTTATATATTGGAATTATAATAAAGAGGATTGGCGTAAGAAGGAAAGGTATGAAATATTAAGTCAACTTATATAGTATTTATTATATATATAAAATTAAATGAGAAGAATATATTTTTGATAGGGAAAATCAGTAATGCAGAATAATGTCCCTAGAAACACTGTATTAATTTATTTTTACAGTCTTACTCTTTAACTTCAAAATGAGACAATATACTACAAGTCTCATTTATAATTGGCCATTAGGCTTCATTTTGTCTTAATGTATACAAAATTTTTAAGCATCAAAACTTTTTCTCAGTGAATGTAGCCTAATAAGTCAATCAGTTCATCCTGCCAGTTTCCATAACAATGATCTCCATTTGCCTAATATTAAAGTGTTCTCTTATTCCATGAGCCTTGGTAGCGCCAAAAAAGTATGTGTTGTCTACGCATGCTAAAAATTAAAAGTTTAAGTTCTATTTGACAATATTTGAGAACTGTATCTGGCAACTTATTTTTTCCAATGACACTATGATTATTTAATTAAGTAACTAATTTCAAGTCTACTTTTCTTAAGAATATGAGTCCAAGAGTATTTCAAGTCAAATCAAGTATATTTGTCAAAAAGTTCTTTGATAACATGTACAATGTATTTATTAACATGAAGGAATTGGATGATATGCCAATCCCTCTCGCGCCTCTCCTCGTAATCGGCAATCGTTACATTTTTAATTGACCTCTTATCCAGTCATAATATTAAATTGAGACAAATCTAGGTTTAAAATGTTTATGGTACCATTTATGATGGTATAACAGTAATAATTATCAGTTTCCTGAGACACTATAACTATTGACACAATGCTCATGTTTGTCTAGTCAAGTGTCCGATTATTCATTAAATGATACAAACACTTAATGTGTACCTTATTTTGAGGTAGAATATATAGGTGTTTGTCAGTTCAATTTGTTTATTACTATTAATAACAAACTATTTTTACTTATGAATAAAAAGCTAATCCCTTTTTATACTTTCTTTAATTTTGGGGTTCTTATTATAAGTATAATATTCAATTTTTGGAATATATCAAAGTATATGGATAAGTCACAACTATATACATTCTCATACTTTAAATACGTTTTATTGTCAATTTTAAGTTTCATATATTTGGTCCATAAGTATTCATAAACGTTTTCTTTCATATTTATATGTTTAGATTCATTTTGTCATCATTATCCTTTATTTAATACAATATACTTTTCTAATATTATTAACTCTCTAGCCGCGGATAATTTCAAAAACGCAGACGAAAGTTTATACTGATTTATTACAAAAAAAATTATAATAGAATACGAAAAAACGTAATAAAAATAATAGAAGATAAAGAAAATGTGTTTATCATTAAATGTGTTCTTGAGTGTGATATAGTTCAAAATATGAGCCAGTAGGTAAATCAACATTAGAATTTTTAAAAATTCAAGTGACGTGTTTCCGCGTTGCTCGCGGATAGAGGGTTAAGCTATTCACGTGGTATAATGTATTACTGTGGTTAGGCATTATATTTACTATTGAAAAGATCTGGTTATTCCTGGTTTTTCAATTGAGTCGACTAAATTCAAATATAGGTAAACTAGACCTTTTTTGTACAGATAATTACTTTCAATTCATAAGTTTCTTGATTTTTGCAAATTACTTCTAATACTTCATTCTATGTGATCTAATGTTAGGTTGTATGATATAAAATAATTAAATTGTTTTAGTTTACTATGTAGGTCCTATCTATGATGTAATGCAATTTTTCTATGTTATATGTAGTATTGACATAGAAACAAGTCATTGGGTGCAATTCGTGACTATGAGAGCAGGTAGAGTTTTCATAATATCTGAAAAATTGAACAAGAAATTTAGATCAAATGTCAGCTCACTTTCTATCTACTTTATAGAAGCATAAGCTGCTTTTATCCTGTTTCTTACATAGTCTTGTAATTGGCACTGTGTTTGTATCAAATCAGAAGTAAATCCTTTGCATGTGACACACACATTTGATATTTACAGCACATGTGTTATAGTCTATGTTAATTAAAACATCTCTAATTTTGTTATTTGATATTGTATATGCAAAATAGATATACCTAAGAGTTTAAATTCTTGACTTTATTTCCACTACATTTGAAATATCATTCAGATGTTTTAGAACACTCTGATATTTACCGCTAGAATAGTTTGTATAGGACTTTGTTTCTGTGAATTTTAAATAATCTGTTTTGAACATTGTGGAGATCTTAAACGTTCCTGGATACTTAAGGTTTCCTTTTGCTGCTGAGCCAGGGTTGGTGCTATTACCTTCTTCACATAATAATTTCCTTTTAGCCAAATAATTCTTATAAGACTTAGGAAATTTGGAGCAGGTAATCTATATTCACCATCTGAGACAACTTATTTTTTCATGATTACCTGCTACTTGAAGGGTATAATTATAATTTTAAAATTCTGTGACTGTTTTTATACTTGAGAGCTTGTTAATGATTGTTAAAGAAATGTTCTGTTTATTATTGAAATTTATACTATTGGCCACAATTTTATGTCTCCACTTATACCATGCAACAGTTTTATTTTATTTATTTTTAAAAATGATCAACACTGTTAATAGATTCTACAAAGGTGAATCTAAATTACATGGTAATATATATAGTTGTGTAAAGGACGGTTTGTTCTACTATTGATTCATCATCAGCACCATTGTTTTTGAAACTTTCATTTGTTTTGTAATATGCTTCTCACTCCATCGCAATGATCGTTAGTACTAAATGTAAAACATGGATAATCTTACCATACTCGTGAATGTACTTCAAATTTTTTTTCTTCTTGGACATAAAACACCTATCTCAGCTACATTCATAAAAGACTCATTTTGGAGTGTATGACATTTACACTGGTTGTCTATTAGGCATATCTACTTACATTTTACAACCTCATAATAGGACACTACAATCATGCTTAATACAGTCAAATGTTAGTTGTTTCAAGCATATATATAAAAATATAGTTTGTAGAAAAGTGTTTAGAAAGATAAAAAGAGTTAATAATCAATCATTTATTGGAATGAAAAAAATAATAAGTTTAGTGTAAAAGAATTTGTTGAAAAAAGACAGTATTCAATAACATTGTGAGAATAAAGATTAGACTATTATGGTTTCAATGCGTGCCTTTCACTCATGGATTTGTGTGAGTTATATATGTACATACTGTATGTTAATAATATATTGCAGACTATATTTGTATGAAGTGATGATGATTCCTATAGAATACATATAATTAAAGTAAAAATTCTTATAGTAAATATGTGTTGCATAATATTATATGTATGAAAACTCCATCTTTCCATTACTAGTATACAAGTTTCTATCTGTTTTTGTTTATTTATTAAATTGCTTTATTTTAAATTTTACGTTACTTAAAATTTTATAGTGTTTAAAATGAACTTAATTTTTAAAAAAGTAATTGTCAACTTTTATACCAAAAATATATTAATTATTTTAATGCAATTGTAAATATTTGGCATTCAGTTTTGGAATTTCAACTTTTTTTAATAATACTTGATAAGTCTGTACTTAATTTATTCAATAATATCATCCTTGTTGACAGAAATAATTTTTTTTCGAGTAATATATCACAGAATTAGTTAAACAATTTTCTAGGAATATAACTATGTTCTGAATTGGTAGAAATTTTAGGCAAATATGTACTCTTTTTACTATTAAATTCAGTGTACAAAATTTACGCGACAATATTAAATGAAATAATTAAAAAGAATATAGATAAGAAAGGGATACTAAATGAGACACAAGCTGGTTTCAGGAAAAATAGTTTACTGTTCGATGCGCAGACAGATCTATATTTCATTGATAATATACAGAAAATATAGGTCTGCTGTTATTGATGTACAGAGCATGTAAGCTGTTGTCTGCATTGAAATGATATTTGCTAAGAATAATTGTGTGTTATGCTAATTGACAACAGGTGCCTTTGCAGCTCTCAATAAGAAGTAACACATCATTATTAGTCATGGTAGTGAAAAGTGCTTAACGGAAAGAAGTACACAGAATTCAAATAATAACATCTTCTTTACAATATATTGAATGTTTTTAAAAAATATTATTCTATAAATAATTTTATGTATAATTGTATGAAAGTTTTGTTTCCTAAAGTGAATTTGTGCGTGTTCACAAATGTTTTTATTAAGCATTATAAATATGCATATATTAATATTAATATTAACTGTACAATTACAGACTGTAGAAACCACCCAATTTTTAATAAAAAATGATATCAGGTGAGAAGATATATTACAATTATGTTTGAAAAACAAGCAATTGTGAATAAATGTGATTAAAAAATTGTCTATAATGCCACTTAATATTATATATTACAAGACTTTTTTACATATATTGCTTACACACAGTTTATTTTTATTAGAGAAAATTTGCCATGTCCATTACCATTAACAACTTTAGACTTCATTCACAATTTCACAAAACCCAATTTAGAAAATGTATGGCCTTGTGAAGTGCGTTTTTACTGGTTATCACTGCAACCATTCGTCAATATTGTGCGGTTTTTACTTGGATACATAACTCCATTTATAATAATTTTAGGTAAGTGTGATTTCAGTTGGTGTGAAGTTTTTATGACTCTCGTTGTATTGTACTAAATTAAATCTTCTTTACATAGGTGTGTTATTAAACACAGTTTCCTTTGTAATGCTAAGTACTCCTATACTTTGCGAATCAAATTTGTCACTTTACTTAAAAACTCTTGCGTTATCTGATAATGGAGCACTGATTTTCAACTACGCTGTGGGTATTGCAAAATCTGACTTCATATTTGTTAATAATCTTTTCATGGTAAACAATTAATAAATTATTTAATTTATATATAATGTAATTAAAAGTTTAAAGTTATAATTTTTTTAGAATAGCAGATTTCTGTGCAGTTTAAATTCTGTTACTATGGAATTCTTTCAATTTACATCAACTTGGCTTGTTGTAGCGTTAACATGGACGCGAGTTTTTGTTATTATATTTCCTTTTGGAATACCTGGTCATTGTAACAATTGTTCTGAAATGATAACTATAATAACTTTAATATGTACCAGTTTTATAATATCATTAACAAAACTATACTCGGGAGGTAAAAGTATTTTTTTTATTATATTTGCTATTTAATATGTCGATTAATGTACATGTTAATAGAATCGTAAAAAATAGTACAAAATTGTATCTTCTTATATGTTTGAAACAGTTTACTTTAACTTTAGGATATGAAACAGATAGTGTCTTTGAATTTATACCATGCCAAAAAAAAATAAAACCATGGGGTAGTGCCATGTACCTTTACATTGCTTTATCAACATGGTTACCTTTGCTCTTTATATTTATCGGAAATATTTTGCTTATTTTTCACATGAAAAAAACTGAAAAGATTCGTAATCAATTGACTCGTAAGTGCATTGCTTTATTGGAACTTTAAAAGCTAAAGAAATACGAATATCTTCAATGATATTATTTCTTAGAAAATTTCAGACAGAAAGCAAACAGAACGCATCATACATCTAGAATATTATTTGTGGTATCAACTGTTTATTTAGTGTTATTATTACCTCTGGGTATTGTTGAAACTTTGGAACTCTATTGGGATGTTATTCTAATTAAATATCCAGCTACAGGGGCAAAGAAAAAAGCAGAATATATACATTGGTATGTAGAAACTATAAACTGAAAAAGACTAAAGTATTTATATTGAAAGTAGAGCATGTAGTATTTAATTCTTAAATTTTTTACTATTTTTCAGGTTGAAAGAAAAGATGCTATTAAAATGGTGTCGTGGATTATGCTTCCATATATACCACTGGAATTTTGCAATTAATTTTTTTTTATATTATCTTACTGGTGAGAAGTTTAGGAACGTTGTGATACAAACAATGTGCCGCTACAAAACTAGAATATTTTCATTATTTTGCAAGCATATTGACAAATGTATACCTTGTTCAAAGTACCCTATTCATTTTAAATGTATGCAGTCTTCAAATGTGTCACTCATAAGAGCTATTACATTAAGTAAACATTCTATTAATGAGATTAATTCTACACAAAAAAATAACAACTTTGTTGCAAATTGTTGAATAACATGAAAGATACATTGAGAACCTTCTTAAAGACTGTCAGTATTAAATATCATAAAATATTCCTTCAAATACACATCCTTTTATTGTGTACATTATTACATACTTCATGGCAAGTTTTTACAGTTATTTCATTTTTTACAGATATATTGTGTTTAAATTATTCTCTTCATTATTATTCTTATTATTTTACTTAATTTAAAATGAATACCTTTATTGTGTAACATATTAATTTGCTTTACATACATGACAAAATTTATTACTAACATAGTCAAGTATTACATAATTTTTAAATAATTTCGTAAATCAGATTTTTATGTGTTCTATGCATGCACATAAATTGTTATACATAATAATTGTAATAAGGATTCTTCTTCCTTTTTTTAAATTAATTTCGTATCTGGTCCCAATAAATATCACGAGATTTATAGAAATTACAGACTTATTAATACTGTAGGTCAATTTTTCTCCAATTTTTTAAATCAATTATATAATAATTTGGTGAATATTAACAGTTAAAAAACATATCTTCATACACGCTCGCACCCACACATACACTAATTTTCATTCACGTACCTTTAAGTAATAAATATACATGAAGATATGTTTCAATTAAATATTTAAATATATTTCATTGTAAGATTCATGTAATTATATATTTACATTAAAATGTATGATTTTTTTAATGTAAGGAAAACTTTTTTACATTCTTAAAATACTTATTTACATACATTAACTATAACATTATTTTTGTATTGGTAACTCGCTCAATATGCATTTATTAGATTAAAAAATATAATTAGATATCTACTAAACATAAATAATATTATAAATGAAATATAACTATAATTCATTAGTATATAATTACTTTTGATTCTAAAAATACAGTATAAAACAAATTGTACAAAACAGTCATAACAACTGCTGTTTTTTATATATTCAGAAATTTGATCTTAATGTTTATTACACAAACAACAATAATATATGTACATATGCAAAGATACAACTGATTTATGTGTGTTGCCCACAGTAATATATAAAATTTGAATTGCTTTTCTACAAATATTTGACAATCAAATATTTTATGCTAGCTGGATTTTATCCACTCATTAAGTTGATTGTTTTAACTAAAATACATCTGATCCTCGATTTACGCGGAAATTTTTATGCGCGATCTGAATTTAGTAACACCGAATGAATAAAATGTACTTTTGTTTTCTAAAATGTCATTATTATTTTTTTATTATATGGTATAAATATGTATTTCTAAAACTTATACCAGCTTTTCTTTTCAATATTTTCATGTAAATCGAGGGTCAGGTGTATAAAAAATTATTACTATAAATATGAAATCAAGTTTGTGGATGATTAAAAACACAAATAAGAAAACATATTGTCTCAAAAAGGAAGTGACCAAAGATTATAAAACATAAGGTAATATTGATGCACAAAGTAGATAGTTATAACAGCTGGTCTTCTAAGTAGCCAAATATCAGCACCTTAGATCCAAAATTTGACTTTTTGTGTAAATATAATAAGAAACAGATGATTTAGATGATCATCAATGGCAAATAATATTCATATTTGGTAAAAGACTGACAGCTTTTTTATATCGCAACACCCGCATTCGGATAAACGGGAGATTCAATCGGAATCATTGATTTGTATGATTAAAACTGTGAAATTCAGGATAAATCACTGTAAAGCATGTGGTATGATTACAGTTTTTCTGTTAGAAAGTGGTATATACTATTGGGCAATAATGCATAGAGGAGACATATATTAAAATAAATGAAAGGCGGAATATGCTTCATGAATTTCTAAAAGAATAAGAAAGTATGCTCACAGATATGTAAGTAAATATCAAATAAGATGCCTCGATAAAAAGGAAAAAATTATATGAATGCATAGAATGTTTCAACAACAATTTGTCAATCAACAACATTTTCATTTCAAGAGTTTACCAGAAGTTGAAGCTGCGTAGTAATTTCTAATAATAGGTAAAGTGCTATTTAAAAGAAAAATCACACTCCAAATAACAAAAAAATTGTCTTGAAACACAATCGACGATAATATATGGAAAATTAACCATACTAATATAATTGAAGGTTTTTTTCATGGAAGTTTCTATTCTGATGGATGTTCAGCATTTGTTATAGTTAGGCTAAAACATACTCAATGTACAGAACAGTATGGCCAATTTGATGAGCCAAAGTGATTACAGTTTTCCTCTATTGTTTACTAGAATGTAGCAACATTATGATCTTCTGGCACTTTTACCAAGATCGAAAAGTCAAAAATTTTGAGGAATTTGTATACCATGAAACTGACAAATAGGTTGTAAAATAAATAATCTTTTCTAACAAGTTAGATCTGATCATGTACTGATACGCTGTTATACCTAAAGGAAGAATTCATTATAATGACACATAGTATAAGAGAATAATCAGAAAAATAATGATTTAGATTTTTGGCATTTATGTGACTAATGATAATACTGGGCCATTTATAGAAATGAATGATTTATCAGTTGTTAAAATGGAGTTGGACTTAAGATATTAATCCTTGGCAGGTGTTGCATTTTTGTAAGAAAAAAGATTAAAGAGATATATTAAACAAAATAAAATTAATACTTTTGTGCATAAAATAGGAATTGACTTGTGTTATTATGGGTGTCCATATTTAAATTCAAAATATGGTATATATTAGATTTATGCACACATCACCTGGTTAAAGGTTTTTCACTCTATTGATATAATGACAGTGGCGAGCATTATCACCATGTTGCATAAAATTTTAATATTATGTCATCATCAATATGCAACAATATGTATTAACTTTAAAGGAAAGATACAATTCAAATAATATCTACAATGTAAGGTAAATATTCTTTGATAGGCACTAACGCTTGTATTAAGATAATTTTAATTTTGTGCATAATTATATTAAATATATAAAATTGTATTTATAATTGAAAAATTATTACAAAGCTTTATATCTGCATTTTTCCATATATTTCAGAATATGTTCATATGTTAAAGTGATAATACACATTATTTGAATAGAGATTAATTTTAATGATTGATTATTTATCATTATGATACTTTAGAAATAGCATTTTATATAGTATTTTGTGAGAATAGTGGAAAGTTATTTTTGTTGTGCCCTTTAATCTTATAATGTCAAAAATAACTCTTTTACATTTAAAAATCTGATATAAGAACTAATAAAAAATATCTTTCTTGTAAAATTTGCAAGACAATATATAAGTGTATATAATTCAGTCTTTTTATGAATAGAACTTTATAAGATAAATCTTTATCCGTTCAATATGTCTAAAAAAGTACACTTTGAACAATGAACATTAATCTTTCATCTTTTTTCTTTAAGAAAAAATTATTGGAAAAATATTTATCCGATATAAAGAATGAGAATTAAATTTGTCATAGAGAAAATACCAAAATGTTAGTACAATGTAACAACTAATGTGATAATGGAATATTACATGGGATTTTGTTTACATAATTTATTGGAAATTGCCCTTTCTGACCTTCACACTCACCATAAAACCAATCTTGTGATAACCTTGATAAAACAGTAATTTTTGCACCTTCCTGTAATATGTATATATAGATAAAAAGTAAGAAATTTTATAGTAGGAAATACATACATAATGTACATTTAACGACTTACATCAAATGTTAAATCTTCTGGCGTTTCACCTTTAAAGGAATAAATAGCAGTAACTATATTGTCTAGTATGCTAGGCAATTGTACTTTGATATTAATAAAATTAATTGGAAATATCCCTTGTTGATTCCCCACTCTTCCCTCCATCCAGTCATCATTAATCTTTTTTATTAAGTATACTATATCTCCTTCTTTAAGAGGTAAATCATCTGCATGCGTTACTGGGAAATCATACAGTGCAATTCCATATGGTTCTTTAATATTAACCTACAAATACAAATGAGAAAATAAGAAATACTTTAGTACAGTATGTAGATAAATTAAACAGTAATTACTTACTAAATGATCAGATTTTTCTTCTGTTAAATATTCTAATGGTGGTGCTGGTGGTGGTATGGTGGGCATTGGGGGTGAAGGGCTATCTTTAGTATCAGATGGCCATGAATGCATTAAGTCTAACATCACTGGCTTAAAAGACACTGTTTCATTGCTTAATGAATGTAGTCCTATATCAACTTGATTTACTTTTTGTTCTATGCTTTTTTGTGAAATTTTTGGTGCAGCTGGTTTGAGTGGTTTTGCACGAATAATAGTTGGCATTGATTGAGCAGGTTTTGAACAAGCCTGATTGGAAGGCACTTGGTTGTAATTATTTGGTGTAATTGTGTTAAAAACAAAGAAAGACGCATCTCCCACATGTTTCACAGGCTGCAATGCATTATGATTAGTAACTTCTAATGGCCCAAAAGGGTCTGACACTGAATTAACCTGCCAAGGATCATTTTGTGATACTTTTTTAGCAGACATTCCAAAAAAGTCAAAATCATCTTCAAAGGCACTTTCTGTTTGAGATGTATTTCCACTACTTGTAAATACAGAAGGATTCGAATTACCATCGCTGCCAAAACTATCTACACTAACACCATCACTACTCGAACGAGTTGTGAAAGTTGGAGATTCGGGTGGACTCAGGTTTATCAAAGAGACTGACCCATTTATATTTTCTGATTGCAGTAATGTATTCTGTACTTGGTTATTAAATTGTGTTGTGCTTGGATGATGATCATTTCTCTTTTTACCAAAAAGGCTGGTTAATAGTTCCGTTGGTTTTGCCTATACAAATAAGTAAACAAAATTATGTAACAATTAAAAACAATATATTATTCTAATTTAAAACTAAAGATTTTAAATAATATATATTAATGTAATTAGATAGTTCCATATACCGGTGGCTTTTTTAGTCTGTCCTTTTGATTTTGTAAATAATTTTGATTAAATTTTGGTGGTGGTGGTCGAGGTGGCGGCTTCTTTTTCTGAACTGGTTGTTGTGTTAAAGTAGATCGAAAAATGTCATTTCTGAAAACACATTGAAAAGTAAAAGAATATATTATTAAATCAAATGATTTAGTTTGTAAGCTTGAAATTAAGGCTAAACATATATAGTGTTATTATTTAAAAGTTAGAATTTCTCATGTCAAAATATTATTAGCGTCAAACATAACATGCACACGAAAAAATATATACTGTCTATCTATATAATGAACTACAGAAATAAAAATTGCCTTCGCAAATCAGTGCAAAACTTACGAGCTATTCCAAAGAGCAGCTCTTTGTGTCGTTGAATTAACAGGTGGACGAGGAGCTGATCGTGTAGGAATTCGCATTTCTAAAAAGAAATAGAATAAGATGATATTTAAGACGTAACTTCGTCAACGCACACTGTCATGTGTATGCAATGCACAGGCAGACATCGATTGTACAGATTCTTTTCTACACAATCATATACAGCGCAGATGCAGATGCGTAGAAACAAATGTACAACAGGAACCATGAAAAAAGTAACTATATTTTGAATAATCAGGTTTTTACGCCCCGATTATGTGTTCATTATCGGATACGGTTTGACGCAATGCAAATTCCCAAGGCGCGGCGATAACAACGGAAATTTAACGAATCGTAATTGTACTTCGATTTGACGTATGAATTCAAGGTGAAACGTAGAATTAAAATTCGAGAATAATCTCAAACAGGGTCACGATACTTTTTAACACTTACATTTCTCACTACATCAAAACAATACTGTTCAAACGATTGCAAACAATGACAGGTTTGAGGATAAACTCACCTGTTCTTACGTTTGCGGCCATTTTTCATTCAATTCAGTAGCGGATATATTCACTATTACGGCAGAACAATGTGTTTAAAATAAGTTAATCATATGTCGTTTAAGTAATGACGTATAATTAACAAATAATTGTCACTTTATCGTAATTTTTATTTTAATATCAAACACTAATGATAAAACTTCAAATGTTTTTAAAAATTCTTTTCGTCTACTTTTAAGCGATATCATCTAAAGAGAAAAAATTGTAATTACATTAATAATCTTCAATTTCTAGAATTACAAAGCATGGTTCCTTTACGATCACTATGATAGACGTTCGACTAGCTTCATCATTTATACATTTGCTTATTTCTTTTCATTTTAACCTATTGAATTCGTTACATATTTTATGAACTTCACTGAGTTATTTAATTATCTTCTATCAAACTTTTAATAGTTATTTGTAAAATATGGAAGATAATTTAACCATGAAGTCTAGTTCTTAAAAATTCTAGGTATATTTGTATTTTTGTAGTGGCTAAAGTGCTGTTTTATTCCTGTCAATCATTCAAATATACACGTCAGAATACATATAAAAGCCTCCAATATTTTCATTAATTTATATTTTAGTTAAACTATATTATTTTAGGATTTTAATTTCCGTACTTGAACTTAAATGATATTTTACGAATATGATATTACATAGTCCCGTTAGAAATTCAGAATGTCCTATATATATAAATACTAACAACTCGTCGCTATCTCCTTTATTACTTTTGTCTCCCTTATTTGCTAAAAGAGGGAGTGAGACAAAAAGTACCCTGTTACACGACATAAAATCCCCAAAAATATATTTTGACCGTGTAAATCGAATTATTATTGCCTGTGTGGGAAATAAAAATTGATGTAATAAATAATGTACTTATAATTCAACATATAAAATATTACGTTCAATTCGATTTTATAATTTTTTATGTATTTTATTAAATTTTCTTATTAGAGAAGTTTAATATAAAAAATTTTATTCTTTTTTTTATTGTATAAATATATGATTGGTATTGAGAATGTAGCAGGTATTGCACAAGAAACAACGAAGTTGCAAATAAAATGGTATGTTGTAAAAATAAAACAAACCTTTAACTGATAACATAGAGTGTAAGACCAGTAAGGTTAGAAATTTGTAAACTGAATGAAATTTTTTGAAAAATGTATTTCTTGCTTTGTAACATCGTTAATATTTTCAAAATAAAATTATTAATTATATAACTTTGTTGGATTCACAATTTATATTTTCTATTTTAATTTTATTTTATTCTATGATATTTATTTTATTGTACAATTTCATTTGCAACTTTGTTAATTTTTCGGTTTAGAGTAATAACAATTACGGTTATATTACTAATTAGGAATTTTAAAATGCTGATATTATGAACAGTGCGAAAAATAATCAAAAACGAATTTAAAAAGTAAAAATATGATTTTCATTTCTCTTTAAGGAATACATTCCTCTTTATGATACAATATGTTTAAACACATACAGTGACAGGAAAAGTATTTTTATATACATACATACATACATTTCTAACTGTTGGTTTCAACTGGCGATATATATGTTTTTTTATGTAGTATTAAGTTAAAATGTATTTACACAAAATTGTATCTTTATTCTTAATTATAGAATTAGAGAATACTTCAATATAAATACATTTTAAGTAATTACCACATTGAAAGGGGAAAGTCGACAGTGAATACCTTTCTTCTGTCACTGTATACAAATATCTTCCGGTCAGTTTTCACTTTGTAAAATCTATGCTTCAGGCTAATCATACTCCATTAATAGATTTTTTTGTGTGCCGCCATATTGTACCAAATATTGAAAGGTACATTTCAATTCTGACGTAGGAACCTACGTAAGTATTCTTTTCGTAGAAAATGTGTACATTATCCGTAGATCGCAATTATTCAAATACTTTAAAATTTTAAACGGATATGTTATATTTAGAAACCAAAGATGGTTGTCAAATTTGGTTGTATGTACATATTCGTAAGTATAAAGAGAAACATTAGATATTGACATCCAGGATAATAAAGGACCTGGCTGATTGAGAATGCGGTTAATTGCAACCCGGTTAATGGAGGTTCTACCGTGTACAAATAATTGTACGAGGTCCGATCAATTACGCGCAAGTATATACTTACGAAGAGCAGTGTGCAAGTGAAGAGAAAGCATAGCTTTTAATATCATGTAACATTGCCTTCGAATGCATTGAGCTTGAAAATTTATCAACCACACATTATGACAAGAGCTCCTCGGTTGAGTAAGAGCAGAACTGTTATCGGACCAAGCTGCATGTTAGCACAGCTGTGTGGGTAAAGAGCGACATCTGTTTTATTTCAGTTCGTGGATTCTAAATTACGTGATTCTGAAATTATATTAACCAATATATTTAAAATATTACATTTTAATTTGTTAAATGACTTTTAGAAATTTCTAGAATTTTATTCTATATTTTATCGCAATCCCTTCATTTTTAACCTATTTAATAATTAAGAAAATTTGTGTAATAATATGAAAACTTTTAATTTAACACATTGTAGCTACAAATAGTTTAATTGATTTAACAATTTTTTTAAATACATACGTTAATATTTACTGTACTCTAATATATGTAATAAATAAAATTTCCTATATAATTAAAAATATTGGATTGAGTTATAAATATTTTTTACCATCAATAAGAAAAATTTATTTTTCTGAGAAAACTATATTTTAGATTTGTAATTTTAAAAAATCATATCAGTAATGTGTGAAATTTAACAAATGTATATTTCTTATGATGTTCGGATTGGAAATAAATTTTTATCAAACATAATTCCTTTATAATTCAATCCAATGTATTCATTGAATTAGTCAGAATAGGAACTTAGAATGTGATAATGCGTAGGCAGTTCAGCAATGATTTTATCATAAACGCCACTTTATTTGTCTATGTACAGAACATCTTATTAATGTTTCTATTTAACGTTTTAGTAGGACTTAGTGGACTGAACATATATACATTTCAGCGTTAATTAACGCTCTTACCATTGTACCCTGACTCAAATGATACGAGGAATTGTGTACTGAAACGGCCGCTTTCAGTGCACAGAGGATCGCGTTAGAAAATATAAAAGAAAAAAGTCTCTTATAGTCACATTTTCATAACACGCATGCGATAATCTTGCACTTAACCTTATTTTCGCGAAGTTAGAAAATAATTTGCATAGATATTAAATACAAGAACACTTGGTACTTTCTTCGAACCAAACCATTAGCGAAGATCAGAGGGTGTAATCGTTCAATATAAATTTCTCTATCAACATTGACTTTATAATAATCCCATGAAGTTGTAACAATTTTTAGAACAAATACCAATATAAACTTAAAGACATAATGAGCTGCATGTGTAAACTATTACACATTAGGTGTAAAAGGTTTGTAAAGTCCTATTGAAAATTTATAAATACTGTAACAAACAATAGTAAATATGTTGTCCCTTAAATTGTATGGTCACAAACCGTGAATAATTTAAGAAGTAAGATGGAACTGTAATTTTTTCAGAATTAATAAGTATCTTTTTTAATTTATCGCCATATACGCTTTATCATCGACATTTATTTGTTCTTCTAATAAGACAATATTCGACACTTCGATGAGTTCAGTAGTTTAGTACATGAAAGTTCAGATACAAAGACATACGAGCTTTTTACAAATTAAAACTGATTTTTAAACAGAGAATAATGTTTAAATGGTATTAAGTGAACTTTTATATGCAATCTTCTTCAAATGTGGGTATCATATCTCTTTCACATATTTTCAAATTTTATAGTCTTAACAGGAATAACTTTACTCGGAGGTCTTTGTTCACAAGGAATTGGAATAACGATTATTTTCCCTTAGACCTTCTCTAACGTTTTCCAACAAAATTTTTCCTTATCCTAGGCCGTCTTCTATCGTCGTATCGACGGAACAAAAAATAAAGATTCGGGATCAGACAATCTTTCGATGCAACAGCTATTTAACCCTTTATTTGGTAACCTTTCAATGGATGAACATGGTTTTTACACACAAATTATATACGAAAGCATAGACGAATTTTAATCCGACATACATGTTACTAAATAACATCACATACAAAGGAACATCGCGTTCTAAAGGCCAGTATAGGATACTCTTATAATTCGCGGCTAAACAGTAACAGCGATTACTTTTCCATTGAGAAATATAAATATTTGTTAGAAACTGTTTGCATAAAGTTTCATTCTTAAAACAATTTAATTTGTCAGTAAATGAACCTTTATACAACTCATCAGCTTTTGTACATTTATAAAGATGAATTATACATGGATACTTTCTATTTCAATGTCAAGAATATTGGTTACTTATAGCCTATTAGGAAAAAATTTTATTGCGATGCACCTACAAATTTCCATTGTTTATTCTTATTTTGTACTAATGAAGACAATTAGTTGAAATGAGAAATAATCTATGACTTGCACAAAAAGAGTAAAGTGATTTCGATCACTAGATAGTATTACTCCTTAATATATGTCTTAATCTAATGGTCATTGTCATTGTCATTTCCATAATTGCTCTGTACCTTGGATTTGATTTTGAAATAAATCCATGATCTGATTACTTAGAATCCATGATTAATATAATTAATATAATCCGTAATCTGATATTACAAACATAAATCGAGGTTACTAATTGACATAAACAATTAACTTAAACTCAACTCGTCCGATGCAAGCAAGAGTAATTCCTCTTTACTACCGCATACAGAAGTCTTTTTAACCAAATAATCGCTGCCTTGTAGGTTATACCGCGAATTACATCAAATATCCCATATAGATATCACGAATAGAATTTTCAGTAATTCTCGGTACCCGGACATCGTAACGGGGGAAAAAACCATGTCCTAACCCTGGCAACAGTTACTGATGTCCCTCGGCCAAATAGAGGATTAAGAAGGTAAATTGGCTGTAGCGTGCGCGGAATATTAATCTGTCTCCCGGAAGAATCAGTCTTGATGATTGTTAGGTAGCTCTGGTACGACTTGATCCTGACACGAGGATCTACTGGTTGTTGTGCAAACACGCAGCGGTTTCGACAGCCACGGGTGTCTGGGTACGTCTTCGGCGTATGGTCTCTCGGATGGCTCTTTTCTCAGTAGCGAGCGGATGAGGCACCGTGCTCGTGGACTGAGACACTCTGGGACCGCGAACTGGCCGCGCGAAATTTTCGCAAACAAGGATGCATGCTCGGCGTCGTTGAACGGATAACGACCCACCAGCATCGTGTACAGCAAAACACCGAGGGACCAGATGTCGGCGGCTTTGCCGGAATAAGCTCGGCCTGAGCGTAATACTTCCGGTGCGACGTATGCTGGACAGCCCCTCCGATCGGTTAATTTGTCATCCTCATCCTCGACGATCACAGCGTCCTCAAGACTCTCCAAACGAAGTCGTGTCCTGAAAACGGATAATAGTCAAATTAGAAAAATTGAATTTATAGATTCGGATGGGAGTTATGTGTTAAGTTTTTCGTCTCCCCCAAGTGTCATTGCTATACAACACAGGATAGCAGGAGTAATAAAAGATAAGTAGTCTAAAGATTCTTGTGTCGATGCAACTGGTTGTTAACAACGAAGACTAATTTACCTCTTTACAAGAAAACTCTACGTACTTAGAGTAGATCTGTCGTATATTATGTACATTTTTTAAAGGTAATTGATGAACATAAGAATTATATAAGAGCTTTTCTATCTCAAACACATGTTCAACAAGAATATTAAATCTCCGTTCAACTTTATTAAAATATTCATTTTGTTAAACTTTCTTCAATGGCATGTGTTGTAAACATACAAATATCCGCGGTTGAATTATAAGTATTTTTGAGTGAACAGAATTATCATTAAATTGTGAATGTTCATTTAAATTCAAGAAGTTTCCACAAGTTAATTTATAAACATTAGAAATACATACAACTCTGTGTATTGTATTGAAAATTCGTATCGTTTCTCATCTCGTGTCATCGTGATCGTTATCAAATTTAATTATCGGTTTTAGTATTGCACGTGAATTGTCTGTAACGTTGTTCGTCGAAGTGTTTCGTACCACAACCTCAGCGAAATGATTCATAGTCTGCATATTATATGGACCATTGATAGAAAAAGGAAGTCGCCGATGTGAAACGTTGTTTCACGCATGCGTCCGTAGGCGAAATATTTTAATGTAGCAAGAGGACACCGCGATTGAGCCATAGCGGCGTAACTGTCGACGAGGCATGGTCGGGTATCGTGGAACAGGGCACAAGGAAAGGACTGGTGAAAGAAAAGAGAGTGCCGGCTGGCGGTTGATCAACCTGCAACGCGGAAGTCGCAGAACGTGTGTACGTAATATTCCCGGGTCTTGAGTAACTTCAAGCTTTCCACGATGTTCCTTCTCACACCGGTTACGATACTTGATCGATACGCAGCGGATAGGAATATTTCGTAGCTCAAGTTTTAGGGCCAGCTTTCTTTGTGATCAAGTTGATCTTCGTGCGAGTTCCTACACCCACCCCTCCGTTTACGTGGTACACACTTCCTTTACGCGAGACATTTTTGTTTGTACGAAATACCAACTTATGCGATTCGAATTTAATGACACCGAACAAAATTTACTTTTGTTTTCTGAAATGTCATTATTATCGTTATTTGTTTGTTAAGCTGTGTGAAATAAATAAGTATTTCTGAAACTTATTAACAATTAACTGTTTCCTGGACAAAAAAGGTAGTTGCAGAAATTTACGCTTTAGTATTACAACATGTATATGCTTTGTTAGTAACGTGATTTGTATATTTCAGTTTTATGGTTTCGTCTGTAATAAAGAGTTTCTAGCGTCACAAAGTTTGTAAATAAGTGAAGAACAGAATGAGATTTTCTGTCCGGATTATGTATGGTTTCTTTTAATTACATTTCAAATAATTCTAATTTTGTATTGAACTCCTTTAATAATAGTATTTGACTAAGTAATATCAAATACATTTTCCCGCCATTGTGCTCGTTAAATGTTTAAGAACGGTACAAGTTTTCCATGTTCTCCGACGGTATAAAAATCATATGTTACAAAAGAAGGTGTACACAAGAAATTTTTTTAACCACTTAACGACCGAATTATTTCGCAAAAGTCTGTATCTGAACTTTAACCAACCGATGCGTGAATATAATAAAACAATAATCTGACATATTGGCACATTTGTCCGTTAACCCTTTGCAGTCAAAAGACGACTTACAATCGGTATTTCGTCAGATACAGAGAAATTATAAAATTATATATTCAATACCAAATTGTATGCAACGTAATTAGATATGAAATATTAAAATAAAATAGTTTTAACCCTTCATTCGTGTATTATTTGCGTTTAATATCATAAAAAATTTCATTAGATGATACTTTAGACAATACCATCAAAAATGATGAATATGTGTAACGAAAAAACTTTCGAGTGCAAAAGGTTAATACATCTAGCAGACATGAGTATACTCTGTTTTGTGTCAATTCAATTGATAAAAACTAGGTCGATGTTAACGTGCTATAAAGGAAACTGATACAATTGAAAATTTTGTGTATATACGGACATGGCCTTTAAGCGATTGGAAGCTTAATAATCATTCGAATAGTAGTCCTTTCAGATAATTGCGAGATACAGGAGCTTCGAAATCGAATTATTGCCAACGGTGACGTTCTTAGAATACATGTAATACGGGCTGGCGGGAATGCGCGTACGTAATATTCTCGAGTATTGAGCAACTTTTAAGCTCTCGACGATACTCGTTTTCATATCGGTCGGGACACTTGGTCGATATGTGATGGCGTAATCGATCTGGAAGCGCACACGCGCCGAGGAAAGGAAATATAATAGATGTCACGGGACTACCGGATTCATCTTATGCTCTTCGGGATGAATTATGCACAAATTACAGCACAAACAAAATAAAACGACCATTGATCTTTCCTTTGATTCCTTATTACATAAGGACGTAAGACCCGCGATGAATATTTCTGGATTAATTTCATGAAAATCAATATTGTTCGTTGTCCATGGATTAAAGCAAAAATTATTTTGCTTTTATTAATTTATTATTTCCAAAGTAAATTTACGCTTACAGTGGAATGGAAAATTGTTTTGTGTTTCTTTCAAACTGTCGATAGTAAAATGTTACTCCAAGGGGCAATACGACCAGAATTTATAAACCACAAATAATATAAGTTTTACTGAAGCACAAATGTATCGAGTATTGTTTTCCTCAAATTATATAAGTTACTTTCTTCGTGACTCATTGCTGAGAATTAACTGAAATTTTAGATGATCATCTAGAGTAAGAGTAACATTTTACATTGCATTACAACTTAAATCTCTTAAAATAAGAGATACGAACTGTTTATATCCCATTCTAATTAACTGATAATGACTAAAATCATTATTGCTTTTACAATATGCAAAAAAAGAAAGTTTTACGTTAAACAATAAAATTATATAACAACTTATTATTTTCATTAATAATGGACTTCTGCGTGCTTAAAATATCACAGTATTTGCGAAAAATAAGGTGAAAAATCATTAGAGTATTCAACTAACGTATAAAAATTAAAATAATTTTAATTACAAAATGATATTATAGAAACATTCGTGTCTATACTTCTTTCATTCGACACAACTCCTTTTTTCGATATCAAATATCGCAAGTGAAAGTATCGGTACTAGAAATACTTGGTATCGATGATACTTCATTCATATTTACTTGGATCGGAACATCTTATGTAGCTGTTACTAGTCTTAGCAAGAGGATCTACCGTAGGCAGATCACTTAATGGTTAAACTGAGCAACAAGGATCTAATTGGTCAGTTCTCATTTTTCTTACTATGATAATTTGCTATTTGCCCATTATAAACAAAATACACAGTAAAAGACCTCTTTTCCTCGTGTGCCATCCCGTTAAAAATCAAGTCATCTCCCTATAGCAGTGATTTTCAAAGTGGGGGACGTGGACTAGTACAAAGGGAGACGCTAGAAGTTATTATTCTGACAATTAAATTTTTTTCATTTTTTGTACCGATACATTTTTTACCATTTAAAAATGTAATAAAACGGGATGGAGGCGCCAAGCCTACTTTTTTTTAACACTAAAACCACCAGACAGGTTAAAATGACATATTCCTAATTTTTTGTTTTAAAATCATTGAGAAGATACAAGCGTTTTCCAGAGAAACGACTAAGTAAGCTACTTTGGTAATGCACGAATTAAAATATAATCTAATGAACATCTCAATAAATATACTCTTATAATATTTCCAGAAGAACAAAAAGAAGTCAATTTGGATTGTTCAGTAGCTTTAGTGTTAAAGGAGGGCATAGTAACAAACTGGAAATTACTACCCTACAGTATGGATAGACCATCGGTATTGTCCGAGCAGCTCTTCTCCGCTTTCATCGATTCGCCGAGCCAGAGCGATGAGGAAAGGAAGAGAGAGCCTGGCGAACGATCTTGAAAATCTGAGCGAGTGTCAACGGCCTCGAGTTATCGTTTCTGAGAAGGAACCCGGTTTCGCTCGTTTCTCGCCGGCATGGCACGCTCTCCACCTCGGATGCACGAGATGCTATAACGTGACGAGGATAGGCGACCGGCAGCAGACCACAGCTTTCTTCGCAAACTTTCACTCGTAAGCAAACGACTCCTACGACACGCGGCGGGTTCAAGAACCCCGACGGTGAATTCTAGTGCGATGATTTCCTCAAGAGAGGCCTCGTGTATTCTCGAATACCGTTGCTCGAGGGACACCGGCGGCGCGGCCATTGGCTACCGTTGTCGCTTTAATCTTTCCTCTTATCCTTTTTGTTCGTTTTAATAGGTTGATATATACGTATGTGGTACACTGGCTGTTCACAGAAGTATTTAAAAATGATATATCTATAGGGGAAATGTTGTATAGTAGATGCTGGATAGTAGATATAGTAGAACCTCGATTAACCGATTTAATTGGCCAACTAATTGTCCAGATAACTGGATAGTTGAGAGGAGGAAATTGTTCGAAACATATTTGTAACATTCGATTGTATATATTCTGAGATATAATCCAATGATCCAAATTATTCAGTTTCAATTAACTAAGACTACGAATGATCTAGATCGTGAAAAATAGTTACTCAATTAATCGAGGTATTTTGAGGTTCTCATTTTTTTGGAATTTCTTGTGTATGATGCTTGGAGTACATGTGGAAGTAATGTGCGTACATTTTATTAACATCTAATTGCATACGCCTGAGACGTCTATTTTTATTACAAATTTATCGATTTTAAGTACTTTTGTGGACCAGTTACATAAGAACCATTTTAATTAACAAATCAATTTTTTTTTATCGAGCCAACAATGGAATGCTTTGAAGCTCTTCAAGAATCCTGACACGCATATGTACACATGAATTTAGCTTAACATTAAAGTTCAACCATGGATATTTCCTTGTTTTTCACTACGTTTTTCACGATTACTTTCATCCAACTTTATATGAATTATAATTATATGTATACAGGTAATACGTTCACCATTATTGCGCACGACTTGCTCAATGTCAAGCACTTGTACGCCATGAGCTGAAACCAGTCTTTAAGCAACACTAACTCAGTATATGTTTGTGATGAAACTTTTTATGTACCAACTCAATATATATTGATATTCGATGCAATGACATTTATTTTTCTTTTAACTATATAAAAATGAAAAGGACTGTGTTAAATTTTAAAACTATACGCGAATTCCCTATCTGCATTTGTAGCATCCATGATTTTATGTATGCTTATAACTGCGCGTATCACAGTTATATGTGTATATTTCTAGATTAAGTAATTAATAAAAGAAATATACAAATACGGTAACAATTAAACTAGAGCAAAATGCTGCGGTTACTCGAAGAGTGAGATCTAAAATCGTTTGTAAGAAAAAACAAGTATCCCTTTCATTTCTTTTGTCCGAATTTTGTTTAGGAAGGTGTGAATTTGCGTAAGCATCTGCACTGTACTTGTGACTCATTGTACAGTACCATTTTTAATTTTCGTATTCTGTCTAGGTGCAAATACTAAAAATAAGGAAAGGCTTTAATCGGTTGCTTATCATTTTTAAGAAGTTCCTAAATCTTTTTATCTTTTCGTTAATTCGGAATGATTTGACCTCCAACGAACGAGCCGCTCTTAAAAATTTTTTTTAGGCATAATTGATATAAATACGATAAATATGATTTTCAAGCACAACACGTGTATGGCAATAAGTATAATAAGACGATGATGGATTCGATGAGTTAATGCTACAACTATCAAGCGCATCAAAGGGCCTTTTTAATTTTTCTTTATAGAAACAAGCGTGCGTTTATTAAAATTTTAACTGGCTTATATTGCAGTTTGATTATCATTAAATCAACTTCTTTAATCATTTTTCAAAGATGCGTCTGTAGCACTTTTAGCAGTTGTACAGGAAGAAATCGAGAATGGGTCATTTTAATCCACCGGGTAGTTCTAGTGTTAAACACGAACCCACTATTCACTGGACCAACGACACATCGAATCGCAAGATTTGAAAGTTTCAAAAGCTAGCCTTTCTGCGGACAGTCAATCTCTATAATTTAATTCCCTCCAGCTATAAAACCGGAGTTCTAGTTGGGCATGTTTTAACGGCGAGCAATGCTCGGGCAGTATTCAATTTCAGAGTTCATCGGCAAGCGCCGTAGACGCGAGTTAAAAAGACTTCCGGTAGGAGGATATTATTCCTGGAGGCGTGGACGATGTATGCGTCCTGTTGGTGTTATCAGGTAGCTAACTCGAGACACTTGAACTCCATAAAAAGGCACATCCGGGAAATCGCTGATTCGATCAATCGATCGGTTCGTCGTTCGTAAGAACGGAAGGTGCCAACAATAAAAGGCGTCAAGGTCTTTAATGGAAATGAATTCTGCACTCGATTGGTTATCGACTGATCGATTGATCCAGGGTCGAGGGACACGAGCTGCGAGGGGTCTGGGGAGGATTCCACTGCCAAGAACCTTGATGCCAATGAATTCTATGATGCTGTGTATACCAGAATTAGACGCGAGGGAGACCGGTCGCCATTTGTCGGGTCAGAATCACGGCAAACCTTCACCAGGGGACAAAGATCTTCGCTTATAAGGATGCTGCCACGTGTCTGATGATCGTATCACTGTGCTACGTCATTTGTAAATGACAATGAATACAGAGAAAACGTTCGAAAAGGAACGTGTATTCGAGCGATGAGACATCTGACGAAGAAAAATGTAATTTTTGATGATGATGCATTATAGACTCAAGAGCTAAAGTGTAACGAGCGGGTATAGACAGTAACCCGCGTAATTAATTAGATAGAAAATTTGAGATTGTATATGTTTTTGATTCTAGAAGTAATACTTATATGATGGAGTTTTTGTGTGCCATATTTTCATTTAATTTTGAGGGTTTAATAATACAATGTTTGGGAATGTCGGACGCAATTTTGATTTACTTCTACCTGCTTTTCTTTATTTATCAGGCAACTGTGCAGAGATTGACGAAATGTGATTGTAAAAAGGAAATATTGTTTGGTATTACAATAGATGTATTGTGATTCAAACTACAGGAGCAGGTTGCGATTTTAAAATAAAGCATTATTTCTCGGTGCGTGATGAGGATGCTGACGAATATTTTTTATCTTCATTTATCATGGTTCACTAAAATTAGTTTAGAACGATCTGCAACCGCTGATGTATTTATTTAATACTTCAATAATAGAAACATGCAACTATTAGCAGTTCTAATAGTTTATGTGACAACGTATTAAATCGCGGTTAATAGGGTTAACGTTTGAATTGCGTATACACGGATAAGGCGCGAACAAATATTCATAATTGCATGCGAAAAACCTGACGCAAAGCCGAGCCAAAGGGGAACACAAGGATATTTACATAAGTGCGATTGCTGCAAGACGGAGGGATAGTTACGTATCGCGTTGCACGCTGTAACTATCGTAATCATATTTGTAACAATTCATTGTGCAAATTTGATTTTCTTCTACAATTTCTACATTCCTGACCTTTCACTAGGAACGGTTACTGCAATGAGCCCGAAAACCGATGAACTTTCCGAAATCGCTCCAAACCTCATTTGGTATTGCACGCTGAATTATTTCTGCATAACTACCAATCTATCGCGCAATATTACAATGAAACCTGCAATCCATGAAATAGAATGCAATGCAATTATGTTTTAATAAGTTACAATGGAAAACTTTAATAATTATAATTTGTTAATATTAACATACGCTATTAACGACACTTCAAAAGTTTCAAAGCATAACGTGAAAATAAGAAATTTCTCTGCAGGCGAAACAATAAAATGCAGGTATTATTTTGTTATTACCGTGAAAAATTATTATGTGCTTCGAAAGGTTAGTTGCGTTTATCTATACACCGCAATGAAAAAACAATGTACATCAAATTTTTACCTATTTCTGAACATACAACAAGGAAATCGTACATTTTGCGCGTTCTATAAAACTTGCGATTTTCCAAAATATTGATTTACACTTACGTTCGTTCACTTTAATACGCTAAAAAATATTTAAAAACGGTGTCTACGCCTTAAACCACTTAACACTATAATAACAAGCAGTATAGAATCTTAAAATAACAGTATTAATTTTAAAAAACTAGAAAAAAACCGGAAAGTGCCAGAAACTGCATAAATCCATATTTCGGAAAATATTCGATTCGTTTGACAGGCACTAGACAGATAAAAAGCAAAAATTGAACGTAGGAAAGAAAAAATACATTAAAAAAAACAAATAAAATACGCGTTCCATAACGCAATCGGATCTGGACTCGGAGGTTCTGGGAGGTGGAACAAACCACGCGTTTCCTAATTATACCAGCATTTCAAAATCTCCCCAGCCGATGAACCAATATGCTTTTCTGGCTTGCAACATTCCCTGTGCTCCCCTCCCTCCCCCCTGGTGACCCCTCCCCATGTAACCAACGGTGATCTTTCCTTCTCGCTTCTCGTTATTCTACGCGCGGGAGCAGTTCACTGAGCGGCAGGAATGCGAGCGCAAGACGCGATTGGCCAACACGCCGAACCGACGACACGACTTGCACGAGAGTTTCTTGGTCTGGTTCGTTCTCCATGCTTTTATCGCGGTGCGCAGCAGACCACACGCCGGTGCGGCCCGCAAACACGCATGCGAGAGAACCAACACGTCTGGTCCTCCTCGCACGCGCGTTGTTATGACCGTTTCGTACATTGCGGATCAGACATTTTACTGATCATACTAATTATTCTTTTTTTTTACGTTAACCTCTTGTCCTTTGAATTCCTGTATAACTGTGATAACTTTTATCGCTGAGATCACTTTGCCATTAGCGATTTACTCAAAAGAAGAGAAGGACTTCTACTGCTATCTATATCCACGTTTACTTACTGTAAAACGTAACAATTGATAATAGAAAAATAGTATTTAATTTGAGCTCAAAATAACTGAGTAGCATTTAGTTTTTTTTTCACTTCCATTTGAGAACTTTTTTACGAGTCTGACTCGATATTGTACGGCAAAGGGTTAAATATTGGGTTATCTCATAAGTAATGCGGTTTTTGTAATTCTTTCATTTTCCAAAATTAAGATAGACAAAATGAGTGGAAAATTAGACATTGTCTTGGAAGAGTTAAAAGACAACGGTGTGATTCGCCCTTTGGATATGGTATTGCCCTTCATTTTCCTAACGGAGTCACAGCTATAGCTAAAATGTAGCGAGGTTCTAAAATCAGTCGGGCGTTAAAATAAGCATGTTTTAAATATTCAGGACAAACGAATTGAAAGGTATTCAAAAGTGGCTTTCGGGTGAGAGCCATGTCTAGTAGGAAATCGTTGAAACGAAAGCCAGTTTTGAATATAATATTCCAGGCCGTGAAATCATTAAAGCTACTAGAATTGAAAGGTGATTTGATTAGGATTCGAAACTATAGTCGACATCTGTCGTACGTTCTTAACAACGTTGTTCTTGCAACATCAATTACTACCAACCCTAAGAGTTTAAGATTTGTCTCTAAAGTTTAACCTCCTAGCAGCAAGTGACGTGAAGTCCACTTTTAATAATGAATATATTTCTCTCATCTCTGATGATTTTATCGATTTATAGCATGATGCATCGCTGTCCGATACTTAAACTCTATCCTTTTCTATCATATCATCATTTTCCATTTTATTGTCATATTTGACAGTCTTTTATAGTTCAAGCAGTTTACATGTCCATATTACGTATATACGTTGATTCAGTACCACACAGTAGGCTACTTTCAATCATTATTTCATATGTATTGGTTAATATAACAGGTTTGTTAACTGTGAAATTTAGCTCCAAAAATCTCTCGTTTTGCGCAGAATAAAATCAGAAAATGAAGTGTGCACTTATCAGATGCAGTTAACTGGTTAAATATCTCGAATGTTTGTAACCGTTACAAATTTTCTTATAATTATTCAACATAACTTATAAATTTCGCTCGCATTTCTAGATAGAAAAGTCAGGAAATTGTCCGCGGTGGGAAGGTTAATTTACGACTTCATTGCATCGTGGTTTGTACAGACTACCAGTCTGGATATTCCCGTATAGTTGCTACCCAACCTGAAAACAGCCAATGCCCTCGAGAGTCTGACCCGCGCATACGCGAGTATCCACGAGGAACACGAAGTAGGTGCGTCGCCGGCGCGCGGTCGCGCTCACACTCGGGGAACAGTCACGTTCGACCGCGAACACGCCTAGCGAATTGTTCGACGTGGCGTGGCTCAGTGTGGTCTACTGTGCCGCGATCCGCTCGTTCCTTGAATTCATTCTTGACGCCGCGTTGCACGCCAGCTGAGACGAGACGCTTTCGGGCACCGCGCGATGATGGACTTCCTTGCATCGTATGAAAGCTTGTGCGCGCTTCCAACGAACAAGTGTTTCATTCAGGCGGATATACAGGGTGCACCAAACTTAACGCCAGAACTACTGAGTGTTTGATATCATTAATATGTAATCCTTATAAAAATTGTTACAACAGATTTTTTTCGATTTCTTCATATATTTGTTATAGTATTCAAGTGAAACTTTATTTTTAAAGCCAGGATATTGGCTATTAGGATATTTAACGCTTTTAATGCAGCAACAACAATAGCGAAGTAAGAAAACTGAAACCCGTCATTTCGATGGGTACATAGTTACAAGTGTTAATACGTGCGGTAGCGACATTGCATATTTTTGACAGTTACAAGCCTATACTTTATATAGAGAAAATTATATTAATGCTATAGATATTCCAATTTAAAGTTACAAGACATTGTATTAATATTTAGAAATTCAGTAACTCTTTAGTTGAAATTTTCCAATATTTTTTTTTTAAGATTTTTTGGATTTAATAAAGTATTTCAACTGAGAATATTTTTTTAGAAACATGTCATCGAAACAACTGCTGGTAGCGAACGTGTTAAACAATTAAATTATGAGGGTTTGATCTGTAGATGATGGCGAGAAAAAATGTTATATAAGTTTGTTGGAAAGTGCATTGTTATAGAGTCATAAACAAATATTGTTACCAATATCAAGCTTATACCTTACCATTACAGTAGCACTTCCACTACGTGAAAAATTAGAAAAATTAAGTAATAATGTTCCATTATATTGTTATAATTTACAATTATTAACAATATGGATTTGTTACATGATTAAACATGTAGGATTGACCTTCTGTATGCTATTACGAAAGCTGCATTGCTACATATTTGAGGCATATAAAATATTTGTTTACAGTATTTGTAACTCTGTAACAAAGCATTTGTTGACAAACGTTACATATCACATTTCCCCCTTTTTGTTTGTAAATTGAGCCCTTGCAATTTGATTGTTTAACTTTGGAACACTTTATATATTTTATTTATATATATAAAATTGTATCTGGATGCGATATAATTATGACATTACAAATAATTATACCAGAAATTGGTAAAATTGATGGCCTGCCTTGATTTGAAGTTGTAAACTGTTAAATTGTACAGTTGTTAAGAATTCAATGGTATCTTAAAAATAATACTGGATAGATTTTATAATATATGAGGTAGAATAAAATATCGTGGCATAAATATTGTATTTTAGTAAAGTTTTTTTTTACGTCGCACGTCGTTTTCAAAGAAAATGGATTTTGTTCAAAGCCGATTTGCCGATGAATAATGACTTGTTTAATGTATCCGCTCGGTAATGACCGTTTCTATGCACTGTAAGATTTAATATTCTTACAATGTCGTGTCACGTTGAATTCACATGCCTGCGCATTTACAACTTTTCTTAACAATAGGGCTGCAAACCAGTCAGAATGATTGATTTGTAACTTCTTATACGAAATCTATGAAACAATTCTTTGCCATTCAGTGTAACTTCATTACGTCACGTACTAAATAAAAAACGCTATACAGTTACAGATAGTAAAATTTGATGCCATTTTATTTAATCAATTACAGATTTTAAACATTTTCCATTTCAAGACTTTGTTCCATTTCGAAAGGAAAAAGGTAATGACAAATATTTTAAAAGTTAAAAGATGTATGATCTGTTTGTAAATAAAAGGTAAATTTGTTTCGAAAAGACAAGGAATTAATTTTTGCTTTTAATACAAAGTTGAAGTTGTGTTTAAAACGATCAATTTTCATCAATAATACATTTGTAATTCGAGTTTTATTTCTTTTGATGTTTTAACATAACTTTAATGTTTTATTTTTTATATAAAAACGAAACTTTAATAGATCCTGAGATAAATATCTGTTTAATGTATGTATTCGTTCCATTTCAATAAGAATATTTTTAATATTTTTATTTGCAAAATGTTCTTATATGACAACTTGCAACCAGGTATCATGAATAAACGAATACAGATTCGCAACAAACATGTATAAGAGACTCTTTGAAATCCCTTTCGAAGAAAATGATAAGATAAGTATGAGTCGATGATGTCAAAATTAAAGTCGTGAATTCCAAAACAGCACAAATTCATTTTTTAATGTTATATATACGAGTTATTGATTTAATACTAGAACTACCGTAACAGTTAAAATGACTGGTTTCGGGTTTGTTATGTTTCACAATTATTATCTTCGAAGTATGGAATATTCGAAATCATTTTGAAAATAAATAGTTTCACTTGAATACTATAATGAATGTCTGAAGAAACTGAAACTAATTTATTGTTACAATTTTTATAGGGATTACATGTCAATCGTATTAAATGCTCGGTAGTTAAATAGCGGGTTAACTGTTTTCAACTTACTTATTTAATAATATTAAAAATGTACATGTAATGAAAATGTATGTGTAGCCAAAGCTTACAACAAGAATCAATAAACTGTGTGACGAGTAAATGAAAGAATATAGAAAGAATAATTTTCTCGAAATGTTAATTGGTTGACTTCCCATGTTTTGATTCAATTAATAAAAATAAAACCGCAGAAGATTAACCGAACAATATCATCTTTTATTTACAAAATAAACGCAATGACAACAGCGTTAAGACTCAGTTTGACGCACAACGACGACAGTTTTCGAGCCGTTGATTATGATAAATAGCCAAATGAAAATAAGTCCAGAAAATAGAACGGACATTATTGAACGTAGGTGGGTTACACATTGTGCGGCGTCGAGTGAAGGGGAAGTTAATTTATGTAGGTGTGGAAGTACTCCTTTTCCGAGATACCTCCACCTTCCATACTCGATGGTGCAAAAGAATTACAGGCGAATATGGAAATGAAACGAATACGAACTGGTTTTCCATGGCTCTCCGTAACTCGTGCTCTCTCACTGCCTCGGAGAATGCCGCAGACGATACGTGGGCGTACGGTATCGTTAACAGTCATGTCAAATTAGCGGCTAGTTTGTCACCTTAACGTATCTCCTGCTCCCTGCTTTTTCTATCTTACAATATGCTCTATCTGTTCGATTCGACACGTTGCCACGTTCTTATCGGGAAAACAGGAGCACGAGTCGAAAACAATTTCCACCCTTAAAAGTGGGAAATCTGGCACGAAACATTCCATTCTGTCAGAAAAGTAACGACAAGCATTTTTCACGAGTAGCTAACAACGTCTACGTTGAGTCACGTGCATCGATCACCTTCAATTGCGTGTGAAAGAATTTTCTTATGTAAATACTTGGACAATTTTCTGCGAAACGAATTGTTTCAACGAATCTTGCAGTATAGCAGTGTATTCACTTTACATTTAAGATTTCTTAATGGATGAAACAAATTATTTTATTAGCGTCATTTAATCCGTTAAGTGCGTAATTTAGTTCCAAAAATCTCTTACTATGCGCGCCATAAAATCAATGCACGCCAAATGCAGTTATAATATATTCTAACGATAAACTAAAGTGATACGAAGAAGAATTACAAGTTTGTCTAAAAAAATAAACAGTCCACCGTTGAAAAAGTTAGCACCATCTAGAGTTTTAACATGATGTGTATACTCATCAAACGCAGTTAACTGGTTAACTTAAATTATTGTGCAATTTGAATTAAACCTTTAGTTCCTGGTGACATCGCCTTGGAACCACACAATTCAACATCAGTAGAATGGAGACTAACCGCGGAACTACTATATAAAATCGACATAATAATCGCCACCTATTTTGTTGACAATTAGAATAGCAGTTTTTATAAAAATATTTAATCGTATTAAAAATGATAAGTTAGTTAACATGTACTGTGAAAATAAATGTATTTTTCCCAAAAGTTTTTATTTGGGACTTAAAGGATTAACGCTCTGTATACGAAAGGAAAATTAATACCTATTGCTTCGTTATGAATTTCTTATAAAAAGACGAAATGAATAGGTACAGAAATCGCATGACGTCTCCCATATGTCATAAATAAGTTTGCCACTCGAAACCTGCAACATCTTGGAGACGTCATAATAGGAGAATGTGTCTGGGTTCAGATAATCATATCTACCATGTGTGTATTTTTAAATGTGCTCATACATGTTGAAACATGCGATGATGGAGAGATCATTACAAGCAGTGGCCTTTTTCACTTTTTGTTTGAGTGCAACATGTATCATGTAACCTTGATAGACTCAAACTCATCGCTAGTAGCGATTTCGCATCGCTGTAAGTTTCAACGTGTATGGGGGCCTTAACCCATTGTCGTACTTTAACGAGTCTGACCCGTGATAAAAATTTTGGAGCAAACATAAATATCACGAGTCCTGACTCCAGGTGACAATACTGATAAGAGGTTAAGGTTCTCGGCACTACCTCAGGAACACAAGATGGTAGGATTGCCGTGAAGGCTTTAGCAAGTAAGAATACTGGATAACCTCTGATTTCCCCCCAAAGACCGTGGTATCTTTCGAAGGTTTCCCCCGTGTAAAAAAGGGGTTAACCCTGTCATCGCTGATTAAAATGATAGATGATTGGAAAAAACGGACCGTTTTCCAAAATATTTTTTACTAAGCACAGTTCTATGTAAATAGTCTAATAAATCTTGGACGAAAGAGTGAAGAGTACTATCAGCAATAGTATCTTACATCTTTTATTACTCCTTTTCCATCAATACAACAACTACAAATAGAATCACCGAACTCACATTAATGTACTCGAATGAACTCGGTTAATCTTAAAGACACGCGAGAACCCGAAAATTGTTGGGAACCCAAAAATTTGAATAACAGAAGATAATAATAAGAAATAGAACAACATATAATAAAACATTACTCGATTATTATTTAGTGATAGTAATAACAAATGTAACAACTCCATATTAATATCCTTTATAACTCCTTGAAACTCGATGCTTTCGAGAAACTTGACTCTTTCGGGAACCTAACTCGAGACGAAAAAGAGAAAAAAGAAAAAAAAATACCCAACCCGACTCGATATTTTTAGGTTCTCGCACACTTCTAGTTGATCTACACGTATGCTCACCTTGCTTCGTCGGCGAAGACGAACTTCCTAAGCTTCAGGTCTCTGAGCACCACTCCGTACTCGTGACACGTAGCTACGGCTCTGGCCGCCTGCCGGAAGAGGCGCCTCGCCTCGGGTTCTCGCAGCCTCCTGCGTGCCCTTACGTAGGCGTGCAGGTCACCGTGGTGGCCCTCCAGCAGGAGATATCGTCGACCTCCAGGTGCTTCCACCACGCCTGCGACGCCGCTCGCCGCTCCAGTACCTTCTAATCGAAGGTGAGCTTGTAACAGCGCCTCGCAACCTTTGTCGCCCACGGTCAACGCCTGAAATTCAGGAAAACCGTTGCGTCAATCCGCCGTCTCTGTGGGTACTTACACGCCGGACAAGCCCCGGTGTGGATTGGGCAACGACTCCGGAGGAAGGACGAATTTGTGCCTCACGGATGGGTACTTGGTCACTTGGCTTTCGATTGTTCGCAAGTGATACTTTCTCACGACCGGTTGCGTACAGGGGATCGTTAAAAGAGATTGTGCACAGAGGAGTTATGAGATCGCGTAGAGGATGATATGTATTAACCCTTTGCGCTTCGAATGTCTTTTGCGTTTTTTTCTCGATAATTCTGTATTATTGTAATGTTTGATTTGAAATGCATTTTGAAAGATAGTTAGTTTGTAGAAAGTGTAAATAATCCCTTTTACTAATAATATTGAAAATAACATGATAATATAATGTATTTTAAAAATATCTCGAAAGAAGCACACTTGTGAATAAAACTGGCGACGAGTTACATTTGACATAGGAGCACAAAGGGTTAACCCTGCTGGCTCTGTTATGGGGACGTAATTTGCATTACGGATATTTACTGTACGGTTCATTTCAAATTGTGAATCTCGATTTTTAGTTTTACTAGAATGCACAGTTTAATTAAGGAAATCAGAATATATGAATGTATAAGCGTTTAGAATTTTTCTTGTTAAAACGAAAGTCTGGATTTTTAGGAGTTTCAGTATAAAAAATAGGTTGAAGTTGATTGACTGTATTAACAAATTTTCGGAGCGCAAGGGATTAAGGAAATTTCAGTTGTTCATTTATGTGCCAACTGAGGATGAAGATTTTTATGCTATACCATTTCTATTTCCACCATGGTGTAGTATAGAAGATAGATTCTATATTCGTTCGAAGAAATGGCATAGTAAAGAGTGTTTGCCATTCAAGATAAAAATGAAACAATCCTTGCTGCTGCTAGTAGTTTAGCAAAGAATAAATGCAATCAATTTTCATTGTAATATTATATTTTATTATATCTATCTTGCCAGATTCATAATTACGTTATCATCAAGTGTAATGACTGCAAGCATATAAGTACAAGTGCAAATGTAATTACTATTACTATTTTCTGTCTCAAAGAAAAAGTCATAAAAATGTTAGTTAGACAAAAAGTTTTATTCTGGTTGAATAAATTCTATTTCTATCAAAAGAACTTCTCTTATTTACAAGAGTCCACATTCATATGATAATAAAACAGAACGTAGTAATAAAATATCTCCAATTGTTTGATTTTCTATCATTTCATTTAACTCTTTTAAGGTTTCATTCAAATTCGAGGCATTCATGGTTGTCGATGAATCCAAAAAACCTCCAAAACTCTAAGCCCGATCACTCAATCTTTTCAAAGGTTATTCCCGCAAACGCTTGTCATCGGGACAATATAGACATTTCTTTTGCTCAATTTTAATGTTCAAAGGGTGGCCAGCTGCCAGCTACACTTGTGAAATTAGCTTCTGTGTGCATCCTTTACGGAGCGCGAATCACATTGAATGTTCTCAATAACGCGCACAATATCTGCCATTGTGCTAAATTACATTAGTATTGACCGGTTAATACGGACATCCGCAGCGAGAGTACAATACAAATATCCGGATGCCTGGCTTGGCTATTTCGACTTTCACATCGTATCACAGACGACGCTCATCTTCATTTTTCATTTCGTTTTCTATCATCAGTTTTGCAATTCTCCGCTTGCGTATTGTTCCGAGTAGGCACTTATCACTTGGATAAATTCTACCGGGTACGAACAACGTTTAGGCGTTGCAAAATGTTCCTCTGATAACCGTTTGAACATCGCTCTTTATTATCGTTTATCAAGCGATACTGCGAGTGATCAGAAGTCGACGATTGGCATCTGAAGAAATTTCGTGGAAAACCGAGGAATTAATTTCGTAGTTGTATAACTTGTTTCAGTCTTTATTCCGAATGAAGATGAAATTTTAGAGAATAAAGTTTGCAGTTTTAAATATATAATTATTTGTTTCTGGTAAGCTAATATATATTTGCGTTACTTTGTGGTTACAAATCGCGACTTTTAATCATGAAAAAACTTGTTAAAGTTAGGTGTTTAAAAAATTAGACTGTTTAAATATGTATTTAAAATGTGATATACATAAAAGTTCAACCAACATTCGTAGACTTCGAGGATTTGTATGTATGTATTTGTATGCATGGTTAAAAGTGTAAAATGTAACCGTTTATATACTTGCACAATTTTATATTTGCCATTTAATAAAACTCTTAATAGAGAAATTTAAATTTAACCCTTAACAGTGAACTAATTATTTGAATAATTCAACTCCGCACACAAAATATTTAAAAAATCATTTCACAATTTCTTTTTTTCAGTGACATAAAGAGGTTTATTTAGTAAATAAGAAATTTATATTGAATTGCGAAACTAATTCAGAAAGTATTACAAATTCGAATGTAATCATATAAATGAAAAAGCGAATTCATTGATCGATGGAATACCATCGAGCAAAGTCGAAGGGCGTTACACATTGACGAGTTTATCTTGACTGTACGAGGATAATTAATCGATTTCCTAAATACTCGATTCTTTCATGCGGAAACAGTTGAGAAATACAAAAAAATGTTATTTTATAAATTCCAATTGATTGATGTTCTCGAGAATATTTGATGCTTTGTATACAAAAACAAATTTTAGCAATTTTCAATTTGATATACTTACACAAATTGCAGGTAATAATCTAACAAGGTCAATGGAGATTAGACACGAAAACAATTTTTACATTATGTTTGCACGTTATTGTAGGACTGTTGTCTAAAAATTGTGATCTTATCTGTAAGGTTGATTTTAATTATACTGAAGAAATCATCTTTTTTGTAATAAAAACTATTTAATAAAATTAACGAAATTAATCAATACTTTCAATTTTGTGCTTCAATATCTTTAATCGAAAACTGCAAATGAATAATTTAGTTATTCAAATAACGAGAGGTGATATTCTGTTCTTTTATGAAATGAGTTCATAGAAGTTTTAAAAATTCTCGTCCACACAGGGTTATGCTTAAGTTAAAGATTAGAATACAATTTTTAACAAAATTCTTCTGTTACAACTAGATACATTTGAGCAATACGTTTTACGACTTTTCACAATGGGTGAGAATAAATGACACAAAGGATCGTGGCGCATGAATCAGGTTTACAAGAAGGCTCGATAAGAGGGCACACGAAATCTTGGTTACTTTTGAAACTTTGTTCGTCTGACCGTTCATGTCGAGTGTCGAAACCTGTTAGGGTTTCGAAACTCGAGTCCCATTAGTTTAATAAGGGCACAGTGCGTTCTTTACGAAATCCTGCCCGATTCCGATCGATTATTATAATTAAAAATGCTGGACCGTTTATCGAGTAAGGACAAATATTTCGTGCACTATTACTGTACTTAGTAAATTATTGCAGTTGAGTCTTGATTAATACTAGAACTACCGAGAATTTAAATTGACTTTTTTCAATTTCATTATAAAGTTCGGATCTGTGCATTTTTTATTATTTCAATTGACATATATTCCTAGTTGTTACTAAATCATCTTCTTTGACACCTTTTCAAAGAAGTATTTGTACTTTTTAGTAATTGCAAAAGAAATCAGGAATGAGTCATTCTGACTCATGTAATGTAATTCTAGTGTTAATCAAATTGCTATTTTCTGTGATCCAGATTATCTAGAGGTTTGGTTAAATTGGACCTTAAAAATTTGGATTCTTAGATTATACCTCGGAATACGTAGAATTGGATGTTATAAATATCATCTGAAAAATTTCTTCTCGGGGTCTTTATTTATCTGTTTTAGTCGCTCAATTAACACTAGAATTACCGAGCGTTTAACTCATTTGCGCAGAATAATGTATCAAACACGTGATGTATTTTTGTAGACGAAATGCGCAGTAACGTATCAAACACGTCCTGTACTACATCTTAATATTCTGTACTGCATCTTAATATACTCAACGCATTTTGTCCACAAAATATACAAAATATAAAAATTGTAGCAACAGTTTTTTCCGGTTTCTTTATGTATTCGTCATAATATTAAAATGAAACTATTTATTTTTAGAAACTTTTCGGATTTTTAACACTTTCAAGATACGAAAGAAGAAAATTGAAACTCATCATTCTGATGGGTGCGGTAGTATTGGTGTTAAATCTGATAATTGAGGTTCCACTGTATCTCATACAGACACATGAAATTTAAAAGATGAGATTTAAATTACTGACAATATTCGTTACCGTTATAATTATATCAGAAATTAGAGAAATAAAAAAATACTTTCTATATCATTGACTCCAAATTTTTTTGATTTTTGTGAGTAGTGACGTATCGGTTCTTAATTTTGCTGCTGAAGTTGAACTTATTCGAACTCTTGAAACGAATTGTGCAAATCGAGAAGAAAAGTACTGAACAAAATATTGGATACTTGCTGGTTTTTTTGCATTGCAGAAAAAAGTCCGCGTTTTAATTGCTTTGTGGCCTTTCGTCAGAAGACTAACGCAACATTTTTTTCGCAAGGTCTTTCAAATTTGCCTTTCGATTGCGACAACCATACGCCTTCTGTCGGTCTGTCACCGAACGATTTATGGTTTTTCTTTATGAACGTCTCGAAAATCCTAAGACCTCGAGGGAATCGTAAACACGAAGAAGGAAATTAACTTCTTTTTTACACCTCGGAGATCTAGACGTGAATTCAACAGAAACTCAGCCGCAAAGTATGTGAGTACGTGCCGGTTGTTCTTCAAACGTATCTCAGCGTACACATGTGAAGCTGTTGCCACACCATTTCCAAACAACTTTTGTCGTAAATAGACTGTGGATGTTCAACCGAATTCCCAGTTCCCTAAACTTTTCCATAGAAACTGAAATTAATGAACATTTTAAACCCTAAATCATTAAGTTTTGAAATAAAATTAAGATTTCTTATATCTCTTATGAAACTCTTAACACAATCTGCGTAGTTTTATTTAATGTTCGATTGTAAAAATAGTGTCATACAAATATGCAGAAAATAGAAATAATTATACAAATAGCAAACTGAAAATTGAATTTTAGAAATCTTATTTCATTTAATATCAAATTCGAATGGTTAATCTTTCTTTATTGACAATTAAATCGCATGAATTACGTGACGACTGGCTTAAGAGATTTTTGCACAATTGTTTTCGGTTTCATCATTCCTTTTCTTTTAATATCTTAAGGCTGAATAACGATAAAGACGCATTCCTTATCAATCGATAAAGCGCATATTATATAGAACGATATATCTGTTCTGACAATTTCATCTTACTTACTGACTACTTAATTAATTATTCGAAACAAAATTTCAACATCTCGTATTTATGCAATTTCTTTGTATATTCTTTGTATACTAAGTTTCTCGGAATATTATCAATGTTTCTTAATTAAGTGAAAGATTCTGTTACCTTCTTACAAAAAATGGAAAAGTATCAGTTGTTAAGTATAAAAATAGCATAAAAACACAGGAAACTCAAAATAGAAGTTGTATTTTATATTTAGCGTACGTGCCTTTTCAACTTGTAATAAAATTTACAGAATAAATCAACATTTCAAATAGAGGAAAACGATAGAGCAATTTAAGACGTTAGTAGTTCCATACATGTACGATAGCATTGATATAATTTTATACTTTATTTGAATATATGTTCTTGTAATTTTCAATAAATATTGTTATTTATTACAGGTGACGCAAATGACGCATCAAATCAATGCTGAAATTCAACTAAATTTATTCACAGCACATTTCTATCTTATTTTTAATCATTTTCATAAAATAACTTCTTCGACAAGGTATTAACGAGCATTCCGAAATTTCGATAAAGATCCGTCTAAATCCCACCTACATTGAACCACTTGAATTTAATTCTTCAATATTGGATTCAATAAAAATAATCATTTCTACTTATGAAACACATTTATTATATACAGGTATAATATAATAATTACGTACAAAATATAATATAAAAACTCAACGCGTATTTATAGCGAATAATTTAAAAATCTGTAAAGAAGGTATTCAAATATCCCGCCATTACGTCTACATTTTTCGAAACGCTTCGGGGGAGACTCATCGGAAGCTGGACGCCACCGTTGCGAAAGCGTGTCACGCGAGGCTCGCGTCGAGGTAATCGGTAATTAAATTAAACGGCCCTGGCTTTAGGAGCGATTATGAATAACGGGTAGCGGCGATATGGCGGGGTAAAGGTAAGGTGAGGCAAGGTAGAGCCTTGTATTTGTTCATGAGACGGTGATGTAAGCGACACATTGTATAACATGACGATTGTAAAATGTTTAATGGAAACGCGGCAGCAGCTGCCACTGCTACGGTGAGAACGCGGCGGCTGCTGTACAGAGCGGCGCACGGTTTCACGTGCGTGCGTGCGCGCGCGCGAGGGTTGCGTGGCGCCTTCGAGTCTTTCAAATCACGACATCAGACCGTTAACATGGGTTCTCGCTCGCACCAGATTTCCACGGCTCTCCTAGACGCCTACTTCCGGTAAAGAAGATAACGTTATCGCAAGCAGCACCGGGAAAACTTCTAAACCGTCTCGCCGCGTTTTCATCGATTATTTATGACTCGCTTGTTATTGCCCCGTGTATGTCAGTAAGCACATCCGCATTGCAACGTGAAACATAAGAAGTATAGAGTGAAATATTCCACGCGGTAAATGTACGCTCTCTTCGGTTACGCGTTTATTCAGCTGAATTAATGTTCGTTAAAGAAACCGATGGCATGGAAGAATTATTAAACGATTTTCGAGTATCCAGACTGCGAATTTGTTCTTGTACGCTTCTGTCAGGTTGGATTCCCCGAAAAATGTTTGGGCAATAATTAGCAACTGGCTGCATCAGTGGATTAACGAGAAGCCACCTTTATTTGATGTAATATTTTTGTTTGATGTGTACATGTCAATTATACGAAAATCAACTGAAAACTGAATTATTTTTATGTTGTAATACTTTGTAGTAGAATTTATAGCGTATATACTGAAATAATATATGGATAATATGAGTAAACATACTTATTTTTAAAATGTAATTTCATTTTCAACAGCTTCTTCATGTACAAAGTATTTCACTTATAATATGTCACTAAATATCTTTAATTATATTTTTCTTTAAGTGTCGTATATTGCAGCTGATATTAAAATCCGATTAAACATATATGGTGCATGACCAATCTTTGACATCACTTAAATCGCATAGCACCTAGACTATGGATATTTACGACATATACAAATTTATGAAATACACGAAAATGTGTATATTAATGAAAATAATATTTTTATTATAGTTTTCATTCCGATTCGTATAAAATAACTTATATGAAAGAAATTCAATATACTTTTTTTTATTAAATTAGTAATTATGTATTTTTTATATCCTAACTAATTGTAATGTTATGAAACAAGAATAAATATATTTCTGTTCCTGGAGTTAAGAATTAAAGCGATTCGTGGGCGAATTACGATAATTATAATCCAATTCTATTACCATGAAAAAGGCGCCCGAGGATAAATGCAATTAATTGGGTTGAGAATCCGTAATGAGTTTCGCGACAGGAGAGCTTCTACCGATCTGGACAGCAGTGAATCGTTATACCTGAACGTCTCGTTGTATAACCGTTATTGGAAATTGCACGCTGCTGCTGCTGCACCGCGTAATATATGCACCGCAATTGTAACAGTGCATGGCTCTTGGCTTTTTTAATGTGTGCCTTGTACGAGCTGGCGTTCTTACGTACTCGTGTTTACGATCGATTCTAATATCTGTTATCTAACTTCTCGATAACCACCGCTGCGAACACCTTTCGGTTGTAGTGAACTCGAAGAATATACTACGTAAATTAATTGAACGATTGTTTCAATTACTATATTTACTAACGTAAGCTCAATGAATGTTAACGTAACACATACGTTAATGCGACAATTGGTGCATTCTCAATATTTTCGGTTGTTGTTAATTGTATTTATTAATTGTCGTTTCGTATTACCATTAACAATTATATTTTGACCTTTCAAGTATAAAGGATTAATCTGAACTGTGATAAAAGTAGCATAATCATTGTACCGATTTATGCATAAATTGTGATGTTTTATGAACGATAATAAGATATAAGTATAATCAATATTATTAAAAAATAATCGAAAAATTTTTGCATTTTGTTTCCTTGGTAACTCATTTTGGTAGAGTTGAGGCCTGCGAAGATATGTAGACCGTAGTAAGAAGTCTTACAAAACCAATAAGTTCATATACCAGCGGCATTACTGAAATGTAAATAGTTACAAAACTTTGTAACACGACAGACAAGACGATTGATACTTTTGGATCATGTTCCCCGTTTCTTGTTAGAAGTGCACAATGGCTACCCGGAAGATTAGCCGCATAACGGAATGCACGAAAACCTCAAATAAATTACTTCGAAATATAGTAGCGAGTTGCGTCAACAGCCTCAGGAAAGGTTTTATATGGCGGAAGTAACGACTGCGCGATCTGTTACGACGTTGCAACGTGTTGTATAAACCAGTGGTTCTCTATGACGACGATTTTCTTTCACCTGAAGGTGTTCACGTAAGGTCTATTCATACGTATATTACAATAAGATATAGATTACTTCAATATAAATGTTTATATTTGTCTACTTTTCAATATAATTATACTTTTGCGATTCCAGAAGGAATCACAATTAGGCACAAAATAATGTCTGATTACACAAGACGCACGAGATGAACGAGTCTTAAAGGATTAATTGAGAATAAGTCACGTTTACAAAGAACTGCAGACACTGATCCATCATTCTTTTATTTGCAATTCTGTTGATCTGTAAATTATTTCCTTGAACTGCTTCATCCTGCTCTAAGAAAAATATACGTAAAAATTATAATGATCATGCATGAAAACAGGAAACCTATATTCTTGACAATTACTGTGAAAACAAGTTGTTTCTCGAAATAACTTTAAAATCAGAATTTAAACTTCAATCATGGATAAGTGATGCTTTCAAATTCTGAATTGATTTTTTGTATTATTTAGTCGTTATGAAAGACCGCTTTGCATCGAAAAGTGAATCGCCCTATACGATCTGAAGTTAGCTTGAACGAAGTGATTGTTAGGAGATATTTGATGTAACAATCAATTAAAAAGTTGTTCCTCTGATCAGCTGTCATGAACGTAAGTTTCAATTCAATTAATTATAATCACAAATATTAGTAAACAAGTACTTAATATTTGTGTACATAGTACGTCTTGTAGAATTACTCCTCAGTACAGCAATATTTATTATTGTAATCAAGATCCAACAATAAACGAAAATTACGATCCGTTCTCAACCTATAAACAGTAGGGAGTCTAAGGTCGACCCAGCGAATGCAAAGCATAGATTTACCCTCTCCAGTGGTTCGACGATCGAGCTGTCCACCACTCCTCGTTTACCGACTGTAGTGCCCTCCTGGTTTCATCGCACGAAGACGATTCTCGCTGATTAGTTGGCACGCGCTGACCATTTGGAATTTGGTTACTTTGTACGTTGGACGAATATATAACATTAGAACTACTGGACTGGTTCACACGTTTGTGACTACGATCGAATTCGAAATACCCTTGCCGTAGACCATGACTTTTATGCAATTGTTTCAACTAATATGTTATTCATTTAATTGTTGCACACAAAAAATAGTAAAGAAACCAAATGAAACATTTTACACAAATGTTATATATGATATTTTTATACAGGCAAACTGACAATAGTGTATATCATATGCCTAATATATGTTAATATCATAATTAGTAACGGTAGTGAACAGTGTCACAGATATGTGACGCGTAGTCGAAAATGTGTTAAAGACCAATGTATATTATCTGTACGCTTACGCTTCTTCCAAAATTCATTCTTTGTCGATTGTTTTCGATGAATGAAAACAGTGCGAAATTGGACAAAGATTCACAGAGTGAACACATGCATTACAAACAATTGAAGATTATTTGAACGAACTGAGAGCGGATCGAGACCTAAGCTATATTAATCGAAACTTAATCGATAGTGTGTATCGAAGTTAAAATAACCTATTTCAAATTTTTCGTTTTATATCTACAGGGATTATAGAGTTATTTTTGTAGAATACTATTAACAATTAACTATCAAGATGAATATTAATGTATTTCAAACTTTTTCCCTTGTATCATAAAATGTTTTAAATTTGGATACTCAAGTTAATTTAGGGCATACATTAAAACAAACGATACTACTTCTATGTAATTGATCTATTAAACACTGTGAACTGAAATATTTTGTAAAGAAAGGGTCATTCCATGAAAACCTTTAAGGTCTTTTGAATACTATACATCCAATACGATTTGTACTCTAGTACTATTAAAAAATCCATAGCGTTACCCTGAAGTTCCCCCTATTAGCGCAATAGACGCGTTTACATCACATCAGTAATAAAAAAAAAAGTCTTTTAACGATACTGTAAGAGGTGCCGACGCCCGTTTGAATTGCGCCGAAATGCGCATCGGTAATTTTGGGGGAGAAAAAACAAACGCTTGAGACGTTATGGGATATCGGGGCACTTCTCGTCGAGCCGTGGTCGGGATCAGTCACGTCGACGGAGAACGTATTTTCGTTTTATTGCGTTTTCTATGTATTCATTTTTTGTGCAGTCGTGAGCCGACTATTTTTCTATTCATTAAAGCTAACTGAGATATTAAGACTCGTTTGAATACTGGCCTAAGTCTGCCGAATTTTTCCTGACACCTTACAATACAGTTTAACAAAATTCACATATTTCACAGATTCTTTATAACTTTGAAAATTTACTTTTTCAGCGCTCACAGTCTTATATCGAAACAATTTAGACATTAAATAAACATTTTATCGATTTTTGTTATATTTCTCTGCAATATCATAATCGCATTGTATGTAAGTACAAATTAGGTTTTTTAAATACTTTTCAATAAATTAGTGATTTAATGTCTTACCATATAATAACGAATAAGATTCGACTGGGATTTTACTTCTGGTTTAATTTAATAAAAATCAACGTTATTCATTATACATGAGTGTAAGGGAATGAAAAATGTTTCATTTTTGTAGTAAATATGCATTTATAATGAACAGAAAATCTCTTTACATGTTCGTAAATTATTAATGTTGAAATAAATTTGAAGAGCACAGTCGAGAGAAACATCATCGTTAAGGGTTTAAACAACAGGTAAATAGAGTAACAGCCGTTGCAAGTTCTCGAACGAAAAACAGAATAGTCTGGACCGCAAAGGATTAACGCGTGAAGGTAAACACCGTGTGCCCAAGGATTGCGTTCTCGAAATAGCAATATGTATTAGAAATGCAACAACGATGGGATTTAATTGCGAGAAATGCGGTGAAGGTTGGCGTAATAATATTCCGAGAAACTTTTCTCGGAGAGTGACATACATGTTTGCACCATTGAAGACTACGACACTGGTGACAATGGAAATAACGGTCACTGGTTACGCGAGAAGGAATACCGGAATGATACTAGGGGATCCGCTACTTTTTCTAACCGATGCAACTGTATTTACGGTCGAGGACATGCTCTAAAAAATATTCAAACCACTGATTCTACTTCTCAGCTTCCACTACCGATCTTCATTTAAAGATATTCATAACATAGAGAACAATCCTCTTGAGTTGACAAATATTATTTATGCAATTTCGTTAATGCTAAAATTATGGAACAACGAAATTGTTATGTATTTTTTAAAATATAAATTATAATTTACATGGGATTTATTTATGTAATAATTTATAGAGGAAGTAATTATACTTTTTTTTAATTATACAAAAATCTATTGTCTATCATCTGGTTGCCCAGGTATGTAATTTCGTATGTCAAGACAATCAAAACATTCTATTTTCATTCGAATTATGTTGGAAGTAACGAGCGATTATTATATAGTGCCCGAAAACTATTACATGGTGGTCCTGTTAAGTCATCATTAAATCACAGAAAGATAACATAAGCATTTCATATCGTGTGAGTCAGCAAACATCTAATGACGAGTTGATAGTACGTACAAGAAGAAAAACTTCCATACATCACATCAGTTTAATAAGATAGTAACGAAATGAAACATACACGAAAAAAAAGAAACACATCAAATTTGTTTAACATAGTGCTCAAGAGATTCTTGCGACCATTCGAATTCTGCGACCATAGAACAGTAAACTGATTTTTCTTGGAGTAAATGTAAAATTTATCATTCGAACAAGGACATTAGAATTAATCGAATAAAGTTGTATGATTTTTTAAAGTATATATTCACTGGTTAACATCTCATTCTATAAACATTGTTTAAAAAGACCTTACGTAGTAATTAAAATGATCATTAAAATTATTGATGAAGACGCAAAATTTGAAATTTACCGAGAAACCGCCTCGGAGTTCAGAAAAATGGCGCCGGTACTCAAAGAGTTGAGCAATCTTTCCCAGCAATCGGTGTAAAAATATTTCCACGTATGTATTTACGTGTAGTTCAACGTGTAAGACCGTGCATCATCGTCAACAAGCATATCCGGTATAAAGAGAAACAAAGTAGACCATTTTTCGCCTAGTGGGGTTATGTATTGGTGGCATCGACCGATAACGCGCGAAACGTTCCTGTTCGACCTGAATACGGAACGAAAAGCCTGCAGGCAACAGTTTAGAAAGGTGATTTTCATCGATACAACGTGTAAACTTTTATTGGACATGTTCTTGCACACCTGCCTTCGAGTCTTACGTGGCACGTATCCTGGAGGCGGGATGCGTTTGCTCTATCAAGGATAAACACGAAACGTTTCGACATCATCGTCGGATACTATTTTTTCTTGGTCGGCTTAGAAATACCTCACGTTAGATATTTCTCAGTTTTCAACGATTTTAATCAAATTTCGACATTCACGAATCTTCAAAAATTTACTTTATTATTCAATCACGCTGCGTACCATCATTTATTTTAATTCAAATAGAATCATAAATTAGGTTAGACTTAATTTTAAACGAATAGTTTGATCAGTAACTACAACTTGATATTACATTATTTGTATAATTTTGAAAATACAGTTCACGTGCATAGAAAAATCATTAAATATCGCACTAATAAATCTATTTTTCTCGAAATATTCATTTGAAATTATTCAATTAATGACAGTAACAGATGTCCACAATAAATATTGCTGTCATTCAAAATGCGCGCGTTAAGCTCGAGATCTTCGGTTCCGATATGCAAAATGTATCGGGCCGTATTGTCGTGCCGCTTTGTTGAAAGCTACACAGCGTATTACATCATCGCGTACTATGCACGGTGCCGAGTTAAAATCAATAAACGCTGGTATGCGTGCCCAATCGAAAATTGGAAACTCACCTTTGCGACGAGTTGTTGGCCGGTGTGGACGTCGACGCATCGATACAGAGCGCTCCCCTCGGCCGGACCGAGAAGTACATACCGATCGCCAAGTATGGCGGGTCCATGGTGATCGGTGGGCAGCGGTTCATAACTAGGGAAGACAACTGGCGGCACAGAATTCGTCTCGTCGCTTGTTGGCTGCTGACTGATGTCCTGACTATTGTTGGGATTAACCAGGAACTTTCCATTGTTGGTACGAGTCCCTTGCAGATGAAGAGGATACTGCCTTGTGGCGGCTGTCACTCTCATATTGTGCCGTTTTCACACGCGCACCGTTTCTTACACTACACTGTGTTTCGTCTCCACACTCCTGTGTCTTCTGTTCCGTAATATCTCCTGCGGATTACGTTCTCTGTCGCGGATGACGAGTGCCGTTGCGCCGTTCGAATTCAATCAGTTTTTAGAATTCAAAAAGTAATATTGTCGGTGTACCGTTAAAACGGAATAGCCTTGAACACACTTCACGTCACGGGGTTACCAACGCGGTAGCTGCGACGATTATCGATTTTAACAGGCGATTAACGCCTTTTAAAGCTTTATCGAGGTACGAAACTCGTGTGTATATATATACATATATATATCAATATACATATATATATATACATATATATCTATACCAATTAATTATAGTTAAGAATATCACTTGTGCGAGGGCCCACGCAGAGAGTTGCTTCGCACTACCTGTGGGTCCTTGGACGGAGATCTTCGTGGGTGACAATCGGTCACGTTTACGAAAAAGCTCTGTAACACACAGAAAGAAAAGGAAATGTAAATGTAAATATTTGAAATCTTCAAAGGTGCGTTAGAATTCTTTAAATAATGTGTAAAAGTAGTAAAATGTTGATGCAAGTTTTAAATGATTCGGTTTCGGGTACAGAGCAAAGCGCAGTGACACACATTGTGATGCGAAAAAATTCTGATGTCGGTTGCCGTGTATACATAATGGGACTCAAATGACAAGAGTTCCGTCCATTAACTCTATGTGATTCACGGACAATTTCAAAAGACTACGTTTCGACATTCGTCCTGCCTTGTGTGCAATTTCTATGGAGAAGGGGACATCGTAAGGTCAGGGATATCGCTGTAAGGCGGTCGTTGTGCCGTAACGTTCTAGCCAGCCGAGGAAGCCCGGTCGCAGAAAAATTATAAAACGTGATGCAAGAGAATCCTCGGTCGTTATTAATGTCGGTAATGTAACACCCAATTTTTATCAAACCTTCCCCTCTAGTTTATTCACACCTCATTGCGCGTCACCCATAACATGCGGACACTTTATTACCTCATTTCGGTTACTATTTATATGTACTCCGATCTCAATATCTTGATATTGTATCAATCTTCTTGAGTAACGGAATTTCTCTCTTGTTTCATGGTTTACAATTCATAATCACTTTTCCAAGTAAAATACAAATTTGAAAATATTAATAAGCAAATCGGTTAAAAAGAATACTAGTGATTCATTTTCATAAAAACAACTCGTTTCTTCCGTAAGCATTGAAATTCAAGGATACGCAAGTATGTAAAAAGAGTCCTTTAAAATACACAACGCAGGATTCATTGCGACCAAGATGAAAGTTCGAAATTGAGACAAATTACTTGTTACTGGCCATGTTATTTCACCGCGTCGAAATGTGCGGAGCTACGTTCGCGTCTTGCTTATTATAGTTGCCGAATAACGCAAAACTGAAAGAGGTTGACCTTGAAAACGAAAACGAATAATTTGGGCGCGTATCAGAAATTCGAATTACATAGCCGGCTTGATCGCTCGCTCGAGTTGGTCATTGGCACAACCGTCGACTATCGAGACATTAGCGAAAACGTGCTATTACGATATCTACGCACTTGCGCAAAACTCCCGCCGTTCCAAAGATCAGGGATGTGCGCGAGATATTTCTTGCCTGGTTCCTTCCATTCTGGAATGATATTTGATAGCCGGCCACGGCTCTGATCGATCGTTTTTATCTTGAGAAGCTAGTCAAAAGTCACCCCATATCCCGTTCGAATTGCATCAGGGTCAGTATTCAAGCAGAAAGGCAGCGGTTACCACCAGGTGCCACGGACCCTGGAACCTAGCGAGCGTCCCCTATCCACTTTTATTGAATGAACGACTATCTGACGAAACAGCAGGCTCGAAATTAGTAAAGCGTTGCGTCGTCGGCACGGTAGCGCGTGTCGAAACGCGTGTATACTTAACACGTACACTACCCAGCAGATAGCAGTATCCTTCGGTAAGGTCAAAATGGCGGAGTTTCACAGTTGTCACGGCGATATTGCGGGCACCGGTTGCATTAATAGCGCGCGCAAACGTGACGCAATACCGCGAAATAAATTAATTGCCTAATACGTCCGTTCACGCAGTCCATGGTTTTCCGTCAATGAATAGCGCCGGCGTTAGCGGGACTTCCGACGTCTATTAACTACAAGATTAGTGACGAAAATGGTTTATCGTTTTCGATCTTCCGATCGAGCAAACTTCAAAATGATCATTTGAAATGTCGAATGTCATTACGAGGTAAACATTCGTATCATTTTCGCGACATTCAAACTCGTTCAATAATTCCAATGAAAAATGTTGTCGGTTATCGTGAAATCTTCAATTACGAAAGTAAAAGAACCGATGGTAAACGGGAGCAGGGGTGCACCGATATCAGGGCAAGCGCACCAAAGTAAATACACGATACAACCGAGAGACTGACATCGATCCGGTACGCGTCAGTAATAATCACTGCACTTTGCACTGTACTCGCGCGACTTCGATACGCAAAATACGGTTATGTACGCGCACAAATTCCTATTTTTTTCTCCTATCGTTTATTCCCAATACGTTTTCCAGCGTGACGCTAAGAGCGACGCCAGCATGCAGGGCAGGTTACCTTTCAATGTTCTCGTTGTTGCCGTACGTTCCTGAACGGGAGGTTGGAATGGAGAAACGGTCGAACGTTAGGACCGAGTTTCCCCCAAAGACGTTGTTGATAAACCGCCGTTTGCTAGAAAATCGAATTCTCCGGGACACTTCCGGGAGTATTGGTTTTTCGAATAGCGCGCGCGTCGGATCAAACCTGGCTCCTTCCTGTTTGGCTGCTCTACCTGGATGGTGTTGGTAGTGGTGTCTCTTCACCGTTCTTGGTGTGTTCGTTCACCGACGAGTGGTCGGAATTTGATGATGCTTTTTTTTCTCTTCCGTCGCACAGACTGCGGCTGTTTGAATGGAAGGCTCCAAGAGTGAACTGGAAAGCTGAGCGGTTGACGAACGGGGGAGACTGCAGAGAGATTTGTATCCCGCGCAACGGACGGTCCAACGTTTTGGGCCGACCCTCCGCTCAGAAACGACGGCGGCAGCAGAACGAGCAAGTACAGACCGATCGCGCCATTGTGCAGCAAACGACTAAAGCCACGGTCGCCGCCTCGAATTAACCCGACGGAATCGGTGAGCGAAATGCCATGGGGAGGGGTTGCGGGGGCTGAGGGGGAGATGAACGCGCATGCGCGCTCCCTGGACTCTACAGTGTCGGCGCAAGGCCCGTCCCCGTGGATCGGTGCCCTCGCGTGCTTTTTGTGCTTGTGAAAAACGTGACTGAAATTTTCGAAGGTCCATCACAATAGACGGGAATCTTCTTTGTCCCGTGCTTCCTGCGGTAAGATAGCTTATTTTTTTTTTAATCGTTAAAAATTGTAATGAATGCACTCCGCGTATCGATGAGAAACGAACGAGCTCGTATTATTTAATACGACTTCGAATCACGTCAACGTTTTTAACTTTCCTGTGAAAACGCGTTCGTTCGGCGATCAACCACAAAGACGTTATTCATAATACAAATACGAACTTCTAAATCCCTATTAGTCGCGTTACTGATTCACCGTGCGTGGCTTTATCTTCGACTCGCAATATTTTGTTGAGTTACATTTAATCTTGACCTGTGATGCAACGCGCAATAAAGTTGCAGAACATTCGACGAACGGTACTAGAAAATTGTAGAACGGTCGGCCCGATAAGATTAATGGGGCCTCGCGATCCAAAGCTGCGTCACTGGCTACATAAGTACGTACGTGGGCATCCTAAACCGCGACACGCGGTCATACATGCAAATCCGTTGCACGTTTACAACAGGCTATCTGTAACAGTATTTACCTCTTTTACATCATCCCAGAGTCCGTAACTTATTATTAATCGGATTGATTGCAATTTCTTGCTGAAATTTTCCACTCGTGTTGCGATCGAGCACCGTGATAAAATCGTGTGTACGTACATACGGGATTCGACGCGTGTTTATTATACGAGAAATTCCCTAGATAAGGGATCAGATTTAGCGGGTCGAATTGTATTTGGGAGCGTTTTCAATCGATAAATCGTGGCCGCGGGACGGTGGATCCTTTCGGGATATTCTTTTCGTATAAACGATGCGCCCTTGACCTACCTTAACGTTCCTTAGCAACCGAAAGGAGGCTCGCTTTAAACAATCGTCGGTAACTAAGGGCATGTAACCTCACCCACGTACTCTGATATGACCGTGAGAAAATGTAGAGTCGTCGCGCGGTAGCTTTCGTCACGAAGAAATTGAAACGCGTTTGCTGCTCTTTTGAGTCATTTCTTGAAATACACTTTATAACCTTATTACACGTCTCAAGGTAGCAGACAGATTGAAAATCCAAAATTATAGAAATATGTAGAGGCTATATAAAAAAAAACACAAAATATTGAATAAATTGGTGGCGCGTTAAGTCCGATATGCTTTATAATGAAATCACATTATTAGAAAATATTATCGTGTATAGTTAAAGATATCAAATTTTCTGAATAATAGAATGAAATTAAAAATTATAGCGTGAAATTTGAAGTTGCTCTTGTTAACACTCACCACACCGGGAATCGGTCAAATAATGATATTTAAAATTCTGCATTTTCATTCATTCATTTAACTTTATATCAATTTCTATATCGTTTAATTAATCGGTTTTTCAATTTTTGTCTTTTCTTTTGCTTCTGTTTTCATTAAACAAAATTTATCATCTAACTTATTTACTATTATTTTGTAGTCAGTTATTTGACTGGTTACGGTAGGAAAAGTGCTGGAACAATTAGTGTTAAAAATGATTAATTGCATTAATATATTCATTTATATATCACAATTAGGAAAATGCTTGGAGATGTACATATGCTTCATAATACATTTATAATTTTATAAGAAATTACGAAATAATTGTTCTAGTTATTCTACAGTTCTAGCATTCTACAAAAATATTTTCCGAAAGGCAAATTTCAATTTTTAATAACTATATTTCATATTCAATTCAATTTTCGATAAAATTACTTCGAAAGAGCGAAATGAAATTTCCGGTATAGAAATCAGATTTCCAAATACTTCATTGCTGGGCGTGACGAAACATAAGAGGGTTTTAAACTCTTGGTTATCGCGGTACTAAATGATCAAACAATGATAATTTGCGAAAATTGATTACGTTCGTTCAGATTGCAGCGAATGATTCGTATTTTAAAAGAGTAATCGCAATTGTATCATCCAAACATAGTAGTCATTTTCGTTAATCAGAATTAATGCACAATGCATACTCGTTTAAATTTATTACAGCATGTTGTGATACGTGTGTGGGTAAACAGTTCGCAAATGATTCTTACCGTTGATAACTCGATGATATACGATACACGCGGCAAAAATCATATAAGCATGGTTTACTGAAGAGGTCTGACTTTTCAATTGCGTGGCGTTTGAATCATACTCGTGTCAAGCCAGGCCTTCGTATTTCCAAACCAGCTCATCCTCAAACCGGATATTGTTTAAGCTAGTCTTCTTTTTTAATACAACCCATTTTGGTTTTTCTATGAATGATGGTTGAATCATTTCGCAGGTCAATGACTTATACAAACCGTGAAACTTCTGTAAAAATAACTAGTCAACAGTTTGGGATTACAAATTTATGGATAAATATAAAATATGTTATTTAAGTAGTTTAAAGAATTTTCTTTGTAAAATGTTCTATGTCATATTTTAGCAAAGAAAAATTATTAGTTTGCTTTTTTATGTTATGAATTCAGAATAAAAAGATGATAATGATGCTAAATTATAATGATTGTAATAAATATGTATTATATATCTGAAGTATATGTGTACAAAATATCAAAGGTAGGGCGTCAAGTAAATAATATAAAATTAATAGTCACTGTTTGTATTCAATGAAATATTGTAAGAAGCAATGGTACTTGTCTTTCAATGAATTATCTAAATATGGAAAAATTCCACGATATTCATTTACAAGAATAAAATGGTTGGAGTGTAGCTTCCTGTGCCATGTAAAAGGCCCTGATAATACATGGAAACAAAAAACACAGAATTTTTTTGCTATCCTTAACAGGTTCCCAGAAAATAACTTGTAACACTTTACAGGGACCACCCTGTAGAATGTTAAGCATACAAAGTGACGGTCCCCACAACTTTCAAGCCACTTTACTAGATCCAGAGAAAAAAATTATATTTTCGTCTATTTTTAACGGTTATGAACCTTGAATAATAAAAGTATTACTGTTCAAAGCATTTTTTATTTTAAATCTTACTTATAATATCTTTTTATGCTATCAAAGAACTTTTTAAGTATTTTCGTATTCAATTTTTAATGAATTTTAGTAAATTCCATTTTATAGAAATTTACGATCTTAATCTTGTTATTTAAATTTTAAAAGAAAAGATCATTTTAAAAATGTGAATATTTATAAAGATTATTGTTATGTTATTATTGTTGTTTTTTCTGCTTTTTAATTTCGTATAAATGGAATACAATTAAAAATCCGTTGCATCATTAAATAATTAAACAAAGTAAATAAAGCAATTAGAAATCATTCGAAGATATAATCAAGTATCATTAATAAGTTTCGTTTGTTTGTTTGGAATACTGTGCGCAGACGAAGTATTTATCCGACACGATCAACGTTTTCTAATAATAACCAATTATTATGTCATTCACCTAATTATCAAACTTTTTCAATGAAACAAGATATACATATTTCTTGGTGCATTTAAGGGAAAGATAGCCAGTAAGAGAAAGATAGTCACGTTGGACTGTGAAACACAATTGGTGTACTCTTCCTCTTATCGTAGATTTATTATATATCTATGGTGGAGTGCAATAGGTATCGATAAAAAGATTGATAATCTTCTACTGAATGTTTTGCGTTCTTTGATCGATTTCATAAATTTTTCCACATTCTAGTGGAGGTCGTTCGAGGTATTGATTAAACATCGAGAATATCGATTTATCGATTTACAATTATGGAGACTGTCATTATGTTAATGATTTTATATAAGTATCGTGATACTTCATGACAAAGATATAATCATAAAATGTGAAATGTAAACCTTAAAAAATTAACGTTGTTTCACAAATATAAATTTAATAATTATTAATTCTAATTTACAAAATTATTAATTCTGATTTACAAAATATTTTATTGCTCATGTATTTTTTGTTACTGTAATACTATTGTTGTCAGTATTATAGCATCGTTTTGTTTATCTCTTTTAGTTTGTCAATTGTGATCTGTTCCATCTGTTTTATCTATTTATAGTGCGCATATTTATTTGATTTAATTATGAACATCTTTACAATCTGATCATAAAGTAAATAAATTTTGTAATTGTCGAAATAAATTTGAATTTAAATTTGATATAATACTTCCTGAACAGTTATAATTTATATATGTTTAACACATACATTTGTTTTATTTATATAACAAGTACACATTACAGTTACTTTTATGAAGAAACTGCAGTGCTGCAACGAGTCAATTTGATCCATATTGAATTTTATGTAAATGTTTGGATCAATTTTGATTGATGCACATACGCAAATATGTATACTAATTTGAAGTGACACGTTCGGTCAATTACTTTTAATTGTTTCCCTTTTTCTGCTTCTTGCAACATCTGGACAGCTTTTCCATTGCGCGATTAAAGAGTCGTGTGATCTTTTGCCGGATATTGCCGTCGAAATTTCGTCATATAGTCTGGAATGGCCCCAAGGCCGAACAGCATTTATCGCGACTTTTTGATAACGTATTACGGTTTTCGATTTTTGGGCTTTATTTTGGAGATTACCTAGATATTTTTAGGTGGACAAATGTTCTGTCGTCGACCAGTCTTCCGGATCGTTACCTGTAAAAGTATCAATCGATTTTTAAGCCTTTCTTCCACCATAGTGCTTCCAAACGCGAAATCTACCGTGATAGTTCTTATCTTTTATCGCCTGGTCATAATGTCCGAAAAACGAATTCGATACAATTCGAATAAAGTAATGCTTCGTGATTATATTATTTTATTATCGTAACAACATTTTTAGCGAATATAAATCCATCTATAATCAATATTGAATTTTTCAGATGCGTTTTCCTTTAAAATTGTGTTCAAACTGTTGAAAGTAATGTATTTCAAGATATCCTTTTATTCTGATCTGCTTAGATAGCGATTCTGTATGACTAAAATTTTGTTTGTAACGGGTTTTTAAATTACTTTCAATTTTTAATTTTCAGTTTTTAATTTGAATTTGATGTATTAATTTGGCACCATAAAAGCAGCGGCGCAGATGAAACGAATGTTAAGTTTCATATTCCACGTAAATGGGGGATTTGCAAATAAAACAGATATTAGTGGATTTCGAAAGTTATCGACGAACCATGATTGCGAAAGGCTATCTTTGATCCGAACAAATACACTCGCCACGACCTTCGTTTTGGAAACAAAAAAAGGGAAAAAGCGAGTATATCCTGTTTTTCTTTTGCAAATTTGAATTCCTTGAATATGCCATTGTAAATATTTATCTCTTTCCTCAGGGAAAAGCTTTTTTATCTGTTTTAAGTTTTTATGTCAATGTATTTTCCGCTTATTTTTATCAGCGATATTGTACATTTGCTTATTTCATGGTCGCGTGGTTGAAAATTGCAGCCGTGAATTCTAAAATAGCACAAGTCAACCAATTAACAGTTTGAGAAAATCAATTTTTCTTTTCATCTTCGTTCATTCATTTATTATGTATTTTATTGCTTCTCGCTGCAAGTATTAGCTACACATATATTTTCATTGCGCGCACTTTTTTTAATATTTTTAAACAGGTCTGAGTGAAGTTAAAAACAGTTAAGTCCTTAATTTATATAGATAATGTTCGACAGTGGACTCGTATTGTTTTGGTAAATGTCTCACATTTTTAGTGGTTACGTTTATATGATTGTTCCAAATAGTATATGTTTTTATAAGAAAACTATTTTGAATAATCAATAGTAAAAGCAATAAACTAGGAAATATTGCTATTTATTCTTTTTTAATTTAAAAACTTTATCTAATTATTCGTAACAACGGTTTCCCCTTATAATGACAATACTGCGAACTATTGAGTCTATTCAATATTTTAAAACTAAATTCATATAGATGTTATAGGCAGAGTTTTTTTTGGCTCTAAGGAATGAGAATAAAATGAAACCAAAACACATTTGTACGAGAAAGCTTTCATTGGTATAACTTTTTTCGATGATATACGTAGGTGTACTCATACAACCCTATTGAGAATTATGTCAGATAATAAACGATCTACAGCAATACTGGTATGATATTATTGTTTAACAGTTACATAATGAAGGTTTAGGTAAATTCAGTTTCATTACCAGTTCAATTTTATTTAGCAACGAGAAATGTTTGAATAGTAATTATGTATATGGTTTCAAAAAGTGTATATGTCATTAGTTCCTTTGTGGGTAGACGCATCAAGGGTTTCAAGATTAACTTTAATTTTTTAAGTACTGTATATTTTTTATGCATCAATTGATGCAGCCTTGCTCCCCCAATAATAAGTATTAACTCAAGCATGTCGAAAAATTAATAGTTCAGGAGATACTTCAGTTTGATTATGCACAAGGGACAACTGCTACTTTCTTATTGATGACAACTCCTTTTACGTATATCGTTTATATTTGTAATTAAAATATTATAATATAATAATGGTCCGTTTGAATTGAAATTTCATCTTAAATGAAAAGTGTTCAACGTACTCAGAAGTGCCCATAGTTTAACACGTTCACGCCGGCATGTATCACCGGCGCGCCGGTACATAGCTAATTTATAACATTAGAAGAAATCAAAGTTAATATGTAAAGTATTTATCAAATTATTTATTAACATTTATCCACAATTAGCAACTAAAGTCAGAAAACTAGATACGTAACAAAAGAATCCACTTCATTATTTTTCTTGTCAACGTATGATTAAACAAATAGAAACATGTCCCGGTGTGAATGTGTTAACCCATTTACATCATAAGGAAATATGAAAAAGAAGGTCCTTATCAGCAATTTTAAAAAAATTTTATTCAAGTAGAGAATTACAATAAATAAGAAGAGCTACTACTAATCAGAATTACTACTTTTAGTTTCGGTAACATCCTCTATTTTTATTTTCTAGCTATCGGAAAATATAACATCATACTCAATTTTTTTGTGATAATGACCAGGAAAATTGAGCGTATGTATACGAATGATGTGAATGGGTTAATAATCACCCCTTTTTATAATGGTCAGTGATCAATGCTCGCCTAGCCAGGTTTTTTGACTGACAAGCGAAACAGGTCTTAGTGAAATCCGGGTACGGAGACAAAGATTATTGAATTGTCGAGATAGACACAAGGTCACCGGTCGGTTTGATAATGCCACGGTAGATGGATGCGCGCGAGAAAAACATTTGGACGAGTGTACGTGACACTCGTCATGCTACTACAAATTTCCTGACCGGCTGTTACCTTTGGATCTTTACAGGCTCGTTAACGCGTTGACTGCCACGAAAATTCTAAGGGATTTGTACAGTTGGGAGTTGACTTGATGTTTAGCGGAACTGTACAGGGGCAAGAGGTGTCTTCCTAGTTTACAGTTTTATAGTTTTCATCGGATTACGTGTAACCGTATTGACAAATACTAAACGAGCGATTGAAGATGTCAGGAATTATAAAATAAAACCAACAGAAAATTAAGTGAGAAAAAGGAAAACTGATCAATCACCGAATTCCTCAGTCTAGCCATTAAATGATCTCTTAGCAGTATAGAATTACTTAGTCTTTTAAAGCAAAGACAAATGATATTAGAAACAATTGTTTTGGTATTGAAGTTTTATGTTACTTTATTGTATAGTTATTTACGTTACTAAATATTTTAATTCGACAGAAAATTAGATGAGAAAAATGAAAACTGATCAATCAATCAAATTCCTCAGCCGAACCATTAAGCGGTTCCCCAACAATATAGGTAGTATTGCTTATTTTTTCATAGCAAAGATAAAGGATATTAGAAACAGTTATTATAGATTTGGTGTTACAGTGTCTACATTACATTATTGTCTAGTTACTTATGTTATCAATATCTTCATTCAATATCAATTTCTCGTTATAATAACTTTCGACTAGTTTGAAAGCTCTGGTCATCAATGACCACCGTGGCAGTCAACGTGTTAGCGCGTACTTACTCACGGGCCAACAAGAGATTCGCCGCGTGTCGTGATTACCCTGGAATTACTCATCGGCGAGTGTACATTGCTGACACGCTGAACCAAAGACAATAGATCACGGTGACGGGAATATCAACGACATTCGCGCGCCATGATTCGAACGAAAATGCCGAGATATCCGTCTACCTTGCGTAAGAACCAGGAATTTTCAAATAATTTCCGGTTTCTTGAATCGTGACGATGCGTCCCTGGAATTATGATTATCTAGTGGATGTCCTGAGCGTTTTCAAGATATTTTTACTATAAATCGTTATGTGGTTACTGTATGCTAATGGAAATTCGTGTATACTTTAACTAAGGTAAATATACCGATAACTATTCAGCTAAGGCCATTAGGACAACATATTTATATTATAAATATAAATATACATTACATTATACTATTATAAATATAAATATACAATGTAAATATGAATATTTATAAAAATATTCTATATTAAATATTAAGTATTTATATGTATATAACCTTAATTGCCCAGTTATTGCTATATTTATTTCAAGTAGTTTATAGAATTCAGAATTTGAAAATAATTATATTGTATACTAAGAAATTAAGAAAATGTCTTTTATCTTAATTAATAGCTTGTACTTTATTATGTTTTGTATTTATATATATGTTAAAAGTGTAGGATTATTAAAGAAAGGAAAGAAGTAGAAGAGTGAAAGGGTTGTTTAAAATATAAAAATATTTTAAATTTATGCTTGGGTACACTTTTTAAGTTTTCCAAAATGTCTTTAATTAAGCCAAACTGGTTGCATTCTCATGATGCAACGGATTTCCAATGTATTTCGAAAAATTATCACTAACGAATTAATTTATGATTAATGCAAATAAGTAATAATTGAATGACTGGTTCTAAGTAAATGTAGAAAACTCCGTATTCTTAATAACTGAATGAAACTCTTTCAAGTATTTATCAACGACATCTAACGGAAAAATTCTGGTCTAGTTATGTCATGTTTTCATTAGCAATTGTAAATAGTTTACGAAATGTTTATCAGTTTTTCTTTCATTGCGTGCAATCGTGGAATCATTCACTGTATTAAATATTGAAAACTGTAACATGTTGAATGCTGCGACCATCATCAACGACCTACTTATGTTGTTTCTTATAAATACTTTGTAAAAGCGTACTCGCTAAGGTAAGAAGTTAAACAAATTTTACAAAAGAAGAAATTGGGAGTATTGTTCGTGAACTTTCTAGACAGGTAATCTTTAGACGAGTAAGGGTGAACACACTGAACATTCTTGGTATAATGAAACTTCAAATGTATCTCTGGTAACTAGTTTAACACTTTTACGTAAGTTTCTGATATTGAATTTAGGTAACATCATTTTTATACAGATATAAATATTAATTTGTTTGGTGTTGTATCGAACACGCGGTATTTTGTTGGATCTATGAGATGTAAGAATGTTAAGAAAGCAATTGCTACTCAGAAATTTGACTTTCCAATTTCTATATTATTAAGAAAATTGTTTCGATTTTATGGAATTTTGATAAGTATTGATTCAGTAGTTAAGGTTCAGTGTTTTGAATATTTATTTGAATGTTATTAGGATTTCTGTTTTTAAAGAATGTTGAACTCTTATATTTCTTTTCCAAACTGTACATTGACACCAGCAGTTTTGCGATACGAAGGAGATTTATACTTTTGATGGAGATGATAATGCATTTACGTCAATCGCGGATATGAGCCATTCACTGGCTGAAGAAATTAATACCACTTTCTGAATTTTTTAAATTTTAAGTGCCGATGTAAGTACTTGATTGATGTTTAACTTTCTAAATTCAAAATCAATTTTTTTAATAATAATGTTTACGCCGAATAAATTACAAATGTAGAAACGTGATAACAAGAACATAATACGAAGTAAGGAATACGAATAAATTATGGCAAACTTCTTACTTTAAGTCATGCCGTTATCTATACTATGGCAATTCAAACTCATGATGTGTATATTTATAAAATATAATTTAATTTTACTACAAATACGTAATTCAGTTCCACCAATACTAAAAATAGATTTGCCAGTTCTTGTTTTGTGGAGTTAAATAGAGTTTAAGTAATTTTCCTATCTACACTAATTTCTATTTAAATCCATGCACATAAATCTATTTTTTAATTTTAAAATTCTTTCAACGTATTTAAAATTCTCAGTTTTAAAAACTAAGAATAAGTATCAAACACCTTTATACATACTTGGCTAATATTTCGGTCGATTCAATTCAAAGGCACCGATATTTATGAGAAACTATATACATCATTTTATTATAATTTCGTACCAAAAATTGATGAAATAAAAATGATTTGGAATCCTTGTTCTACATCAAATATCTATTTAAAGATAGAAAATCCTTTAACTATCTACGCGTATTTCTAAAATAACTATTATACAAATAAATTCAGATACTTGCTTCTTTAATAAGATCTCACAGTATCTTGACAATTAATTTATAAATTTTCAGTTAAAATTCGATCAACAAGTATATTTGTTGTAATTAATATAAATATAAAGTAATAACAAGCATTCGAATAATATCGCACAGTAACAACGTTAAATTTCTTGTACGAATGATTTTTCCTGTCTTTCTGAAGTCACAGCTTTGTTCTGTTTCAAAATTTGTCATTGTTCATGATTTCATACGAGTGGTGGGTGTTTAGCGGCAATCACGATTTCTCGAGTTTCTGCGAGTCCTTTTGTAATGCCTTGTATAAACACAGAGTCGGTCTGCAGGTTGGCGCGATGCAAGCTCACGAACATTCTCATGGCAAACGAACCGGACGTACGATTATGTTCACGGCCGAAACTATTTTTGCGGATGCCTCACGAGACGATCCGATGCGGAGGAAAAAGTAATGACGTGGGCGGTCGTCCACAAAAATTGTTTCTTCCGGTGACTTTAAGTGATCTTATTGCTTTCGAGGTGCTATTCGCAGTAAACGTATGTTGTAAGATATATTATTAATTGCTTGATAATGATTGCGCCATTCGTTCTTAGTTAATCGCGCGTTTAATTAATCGTTTCATTCGTTTTTAACGAACGTTAACAGTGAAACAGATATTCTTCTCTTTTTCTATTACGTGAATTTTATAAACTTCAAACTTTGGATGTTTCGCTAAAAGAGAGAATGTGACTTTTTTAACGCACTAGGATTACGGACGTTTATTATGCAGCTTGTTCCATTGTTCCTACATAGAAAGATTGATGTTCCTTCATTTGGATCTTGAAAATCGAAGATTGAAAGGTAAACAATTAAGATATATATTCGTGTAATTGCGTCAATTAAAATTGACTTTATCAGTTACTAAATAGTGTTTATAAAATTCAATGTTGTTTAATTTGATGCGTTTCTTGAATTATTTTTGTATAATATTTCAAAATATTTGAAAAGGAATTATCATTCAAATAGTATTTTGCGAGGTTAATTTAGTACGTGTGTAAAAAGTGAGGTGAATATAAATGAAGTAACTTAACCGGATGTATTTTGATAGTCTGACGCAAAACGGGAAGGGTATTGCTTCCTTCGTATCGCACGTTTACCACAAATTTTATGACGAAACTTTCTCACACATTATCACGTTTTAATCAACCAAAATAATAAGAAATGAAAAAGTAAACATAAAAGTGTATCTTCACGTATGTAAAAAAGTTAATACTTCAATTGTATTTATACCTATTTTTTCGCATTTAGGTATATTATATTTATTTACATTTTTAACATTTATATTTATGAAAAATTAATATGGTTATTTAAGGAAATTTAAGAAGGTATTAAATTATTATTAACGTTAAAAATAATTACTAATTAATGAAATTAGTGTACAGCATGAAAGAACTATGTTCATAAGTAATTAGAACGGTAATGAAGTCTGCGGTAAATTTTCAATTTTTTTATTGTATTTCGCATTTTATCGTAAATAATTACCAAGGGAAGTGTATAACCAGCACAAGCGTTACTTTTGTGGAACCTATTCCAAATTGTAGGTCCTGATGCGTATAAACAAAATATTAGTTGCTATTACTATATCTGTTTTATAAAAATGGGTAGATTCAATTTTTAAGGTATTCATTCAACTTATTTCTCATAAAAGGGTAATAATATTTTCAACTTTGCTAATAATCGAGTTGATTCACTTCCGAACTATTTGTCAGCTGATAATTTGTGTAATATTATCCATATTTAGTATCCATATTATGTAATATAAAATATCATTATCAAAATAAGTTTAAACCATGACAAAAAACAAACATAAGAAAACAATATATATCGTGTTAGTATATTCTGTGTCGTTTAAAAAAGTATGCAGTATGTTATTTTTAAAATAATTTTGATATGACGCATGATACAGAATTATTTCAGCTATTTTGAGAACAACAAAGAAGTGGAATGAAAGTCGAGTGAAATACATAAATTTCTGTTAATGTTTCTATTTTCATTCATGTGATAGTATTATACAATCGAAGTAATTAAATTCAGTAATATATGTATAACAGATATAAATTACTAAGATTGTATTTATGCACTATTGTAGTAGTGTATATTTGATTACTGTAGTAATTGCAAAACGACTTAACGTTGTGTGCGCTTCGTCATAGCATCACGAATTAATTCATGTATTGGGTGAATATATTACAACCTTGTTAATACCAGATTAGCATTCACACACGAGCAGTTGTTTTGAAAAGACGTCGTAGAGTTTGAGTATTACATATACTTATACGTGCTTTCAAGTTCTTACGGTCATACATATCAAAATTTCATCATTCGTTTAGGTTTCCAATATTATCAATTAATTCATATACTGCATACATAAACATTACGAAGTCCTTTTAGATAAATTTGACTTTTTTGTTCGAAACGTATTTGGTTGTTTCAAATATAAATTTTTATACTGTTTCTGATGATATATTTTGTGTTGATACAAAGACTTTGACGTTTCTTGTGCGTGATTAACAAAAAGACTTTTCTCTTCGAAGCAAATAATACCTGTTTTCAAACTATTGTAACGTATATAAAGGACACTTCTTTCTTCGTCTTTATTTTTTAGAAAAAAACCTCAAAACTTTGCATCAATCCAATAAAAAGTACATTGTTAGTACAAGTACGTTGTACATTGTGAAGATTTAGAAAACGAAAGAACTGCCGACAAAAAATTTTTTCGCGATAGCTCGAAATCATATTATGATAACTACAAGGATTGTTTATCTTGTTTCTGTTTTTATTCTAATAATGTCGAAGGTGAATGGCGAGTTCAATGCACCAAGTTCATGAATATTACGGGGCTACAGACGTTGATTTTATGCATTTAAATTAGACTTACGGACATTTACTATACAGTTTGTTTTATCGTCTTTAAAAAAATTGATATTCGTTCATTTAGATTTTAGAAGTTAGAAATTTAAAGGTAGACAATTATGCTACATATTTGCGTAACTTTATCAATCAAAATTGACCCAAACATTTACAAAATAATATTTGTAAAATTCGTTATGAGTCGACTTGACTCGTTCCATCAATCTAGTGTCAAATTAATTCAAAAGAGAAAAAATAAATGATTTTTAAATGCTTTTGATTCAAGGTGACAGCTTATCACATTAACGCGTTGAATGCCACAGCGGTCATCGATGACTGGAGCTTCGAAATTACAAGAAAATAATTATAACGTGTAAGATAACTGATGTCGAATAAAAATATTCAGTAATGTAAATAGTTAGATAATAGAATAACGAAACAACTATGATACCAAATAATTAATAATTCTTCCTTTTTACTTTTGCTAGGAAAATAATAAGTGATGCATAAAACGTTGTCGTTTTTCGTGGCAGTCAACGTGTTAAGAATCTCGATTCAAAATTATATTTTCTTAATAAATAAGGTTTCCTATTGTGTTAATAATACTTTATTCATTTACTTATAAATGTATTATTGGTGTTATAGTAAAATTATTTTTAGTTTTATTCAACTTCACAATAAAAAATAAAAAAGATAACAAAAATTTTATTTTGTTCAGTGGTTTCCAAATGGATTTTAATTTGGTACTGAATCGATTAATCAATATGCTTATTTAATGCATAGCCATTTGATAAATAAAGAATGTTTGTAAAGTTCTTTCTTTAATCTTATGTCATACTAGTAATAATATAAATAAGAAATTATCTTCCTTTTTAAGCTCATATAATAATATTAGATATATGAACTGTTAATAGATATCTACTTGTTATCATTACTAACACAATATAAACAAAGAACTTTCTTCCTATATTATTAATCTAGGATAACTCTAACCAGTATATCGGATTATTGTCAATTTCTGTCGGTCATAATTCATAAAAGAAGCAAACAAAGTTATCAGCATATGACACAAGAAATTGACAGAAGTATTGAATTCGCTTAGTAATCGAACATTGAATCACTGAATTATCTTGATATAACATTACATGCTTGGTACAATACAGGTACTTAGCAGCTCTGTTGCACATGCACTGCCCACAGATGATATCTTTTCGCGTCTCCACGAACTGAAGGGGCAAGTGCGGCGAGGGGACACAGAGCACAGTTTGACAAAATCGGCGAATGAGAATATGTAATAAGAAGCATCAACGATCGAGGCACGAGACTTCAAAGTGATTATGACTTGCAATGAACGAATAATATTATAATTAATGAATGTAATTAACAAAATTAAAGGTTCATTTCCTTAAAATCGATAAAAGTAGTCCGATTTACATCGTGTTTAGCCTTTTTTAATCTATAATACATATATTCTAATGAAAACCTAAGCTAAACGAAGAAGAATTACACATTTATCTGAAAAAAGAAACAATTGATCGTTGAAAAAGTTAGTAGCATTTTGCGTTTTAAAATAACGTGTATATTCATCGAACGTAGTTAACTGGTTAAAAGCATTAAATATTCGAAATAATCTTAAAAATAAGTAGTTTCACTTGAACTCTATAATGAATGTTTGAAAAAAACTAAAAATAATCTATTGTCACATTTTTTATGTAACGCTGGTCACGAATGTATTAAATTGTACGTTATAAGGAACAGTATCGATGGCAAATTCAAAATGCGGTTGAGAGCGAAATATTAGTGATGTGTATTAGTTACGTACCACGTTGTGTACGTGCGATTCAGCATGTCGGTAGTCTCCTTAATCTCTTAGGTCCCCTGATCCAGTAAAACTAACCACTGATACGCGCAGCCGCAAATCAAAGACGTCAAATTTTGGATGTACCCGTGACCACACTAAGTCGACCCGACGATTATGACTGTCCCTTTCTGAAAGCTATAGCTAATAGATATACTCACTAATACAAGAACACTGTGTATATGATTCTGTGTGCAATACGTATGTACACAGAATGTAATACTTGTAGACTGAATTACAGATTTAAATTCTTCGAACGAAGGAAACCACCAGGGACAAAAGAACTGACCTAATCATCTGTGATTGCAAAATATTACTTGAAATCTTGTAACAATAAAATAATTATTGAACACTTCTGGATCGCTTACGAAATATTCAGGATTTGTGTATACATACAAGGTTGCATATTAATTACATGTAATAATAACGTATTTATTAATATAAAAAAATACAATACTGTGTACATAAAGAATTAACGTGTCTGCGTTTTAAGGTGCTACATAATTGTAGTTTAAGCAATCATTTTTTGTAATAGGTTATAGTCTGTACCATATTTTATTATAATCTTTTATTTCAGTTTGACGAATCCAATATTCATTTATAGCTTTAAAATAAAATTTATAAATCAATCATATTATTAATTATAATAGTAGTACATAGTAATATACATGATAGTTATATATAATAATTATTATTATAAAATAAATAACCTGCTGCTTTTCTTAAAAATATGAATTAAAAAAGATTATTTAATTGAGGTCTATTAACAATAGTTAATGTGTCAATGTAATTTTGATTGAACACCACTTTGAATTTGCAAGAGATACTTATGTACTTATTTATGCGTGTAGGATGAATGTATAAGTTAACATTACGACACATGATACATGAAATTTTATCTAAATCATATCGTTCGATTTTACGAGCAATAAATAATATATATCGGTTTTTGTAAACACTGATTCTCGTCCATTACATCACGGTTGTGCATCGTTTCCACACAGTTGCAGAATTCTACTTTTCATAAGAGAACCGCCGTGGTGCAACAGTCTCGTTTAATCAAGTCGGATTGCACCCGATTACAAAAACTTGCTTTTAGATATCCGATCCCACTGAATCGTATAATTCACCAGTTTCGCAACACAACAAGCTATAAATTCCGTATGTAAAATGTTCGTCGGATGAATGTAAACAACTGTTTCCAGTTTTTCATATTGAATTTTGATAAAACAGAGTATGTTTCAAGGAACCTTTATTTAAATAATTCATTCTTATAACTGGATGATATTAATTCAATAAATTACGTTCGCAGAAGGAAATATTTTGAACAGAACAGACTTCGTTTTTAACCAGTTCTCAATGCTTTGAACTTTGGTGCATGTTTTGAATATTTTTTTGCAAAAGTTTTGCAAATTTTAATTACCAAAATAGTTAGGTTTACATGGTAGAATATTAGAAATTATTTGTTTCAGGTGAAGATAAAACGTTTATTTACGTTGATTTTATTTTAACAGAGAAGGGAAACTTTTATTGATAAATGAAGAAAAATGTTTTCATTATATTCATTAATGCGATATAGCTTTTTCATCAAAACTAAATTAAAAAATGATCTTTTATCAATCGGCAATAAAATAATATTTTACGAAATGTTACAAAGAACAACTTTTATAATTATATATAATATTTATACTAAGAATAAGGAACAATTAATATTTTTCGTTATGAATTATTCATTGCAAATTTAAATAAATTTAAAGAATGTATATTAGAATGACAAATTATTCGTAAAATAACTTTTAAATCATGAAGTGGAAAATATTGAAATATTCGAAAGGAAGGTATTTAAATATGTAATTATTTTTAATACTTAGTCAACTGAATGGAGAGATCTCTCACTTCTGCTTTAACAACGCATTGTCATCCATTTTGTTTATTGTTCCTTTTGGTTATTTAGTAAGCGTTAAACCGGAGATATTTGCAATTCATTAAATATCTTTCTGACTTTTATAAAACACAATTTTAAAACTCAAAATTATACTAATTCTTTCAACAACCAATTATTCAATGAATAGATTAAATGAGTTTAATTAACGATAATGAAAAAGGTTATAGTTACAGTCCTTCTTTCAGGCGGTTGTATAAATGTTAAAATTGTTTAATATAATAGAAAGAAATAATGGTGGATTTATTTGGATACAAAAATATTTAAACATGGAAGTGTTTCACACTTTTGACAATTATTGCTTCATTCCCGCATACGTTTCTTTACGAATACACGACCTTCTGTATAAACCACTCATTTTTGTGAGGGCGATAATACATGTCGCAACTGCACGTTTAGTCACGTCAGATTGCACCCGATTGCGGTCCTCAGTTTTATCAACGAGAACGTCGCACGTCGACCGTATTATCGTCTCTTTCTTGTAAACGCGAGGGAACACAAGCGTAGAATGGCTTTATGAATTGATTAAAAATGGAATTCACATAAAGGACAAGTGACATCACTTTCTGCTGAGGATTGCGAGCTCAGATGACATCAATTGTTACACCGCGATGCGTTTTCAACTTGCCCATAGTGGACACGCATTTTGCAATAAGCGTACAATCGCAATAAATAATATGACGTAATAATAATGAGAGTATTGTAACTAAATCGATTATTACCCTTTTTCGATTAACATTTTATTCTCTTTTCTTAAGATATTATTATTTATGCTTCCTTTATTGTCGTGTGTTGCATGTTGTGAATTTTAATATTATGGAGATTGTTACATTAACAAAGAACAACTTTCAAGTACATGTTCCTCATTCTTATTATATAATTGTCTGTTTTATTTATCTGTAACCCTTTGCCTTATGACAACGTGTAAATTTGTGGCGCAAATTTGAAAGAGAATTTCACTAGGATGAATATTACTCAACACTTTTGAATTTAAATTATACAATTATGGTTCTGCTATAAATAATTAAATTAAATACATTAAAACAAACATTGACGTATAATGTGCTTAACATTTTTTTTATTTTTTAAAAGAGTTGGTAACGGAAAAGTAGTTGTATCGATCATAGATAATAACGTACGTAAAATAAATGTACCCACACTTTATATATACACCTGATCCTCTATTTACGCAGAATAACAGTTTCAAGTGGATTCGTTTTACTTGAATGGAGATCGCGTAAACAGAGTCTCTTTGTACAAGAAAAAACAAAATATAGAAAAGAAAAGTTAACAAAAAAATAGTAATAATGACATTTCCGAAAACGAAAGTAAATTTTATTCAGTGCTGCTAATTTGATTGTAACCCGTCAAAAAATTAGTTATAAAATAAAGATAGCCAATTTAAATGAAGAATTTGTCTTATTGGAAATAGAAGGAAAGACAAAAATTGAAAAACCGATTAATTGGATAATACAAAAATTGATATGGAGTTAACCTGTTAACTGTGGAATTTAGTTTCAAAAATCTCTCATTTTGGAGGCAATAAAATTAAAAAATGAAGTGTGTACGGGTCAAACGCAGTTAACTGGTTAAATGAAGAAAGAAAAACGTAAAATTTTAACCTCTTGCGCTGGAAAGACGTACTACGCATGTCGAGAATTTTTTGTTCCAAAATTTGCTAATGACGTTTTATACAAATCGATAATCTTGTTGCATCACACAGGCTAGATTGTTTTGAAATGTTTCACTCTATACGAAAGTATTAAATAGTTAACTGCGTTTGGCGAGTATACATGCTATCTTAAAGCTTGAAACAATACTAATACTTTCAACGATGAATTATTTATTTTTTCAGATAAACATGTAAATATTCTTTGTTTTGCTTTGGCTTTTCATTAAAATGTACCCTAGGTGCATCCGTTTTGCGTTTGACGAGTACACATTTTATTTTTTGATTTTATTGTGCGCAAAACGAGAAATTTTGGAAACTAAATTCTACAGTTAACAGATTAATAAAAAAGTAGTGTACATAGCCGCGTGAAATTAATAATCGAATTTTAAAATTAGTCATTTGACTGGTCGCGGTACGTTTAGTGTTGAATAATTAACGTTCGCATAGAACATGTGGATCCGAAACATCCATGTCTACCGTATTCGGATAATACATATTTATAGATCATTCCACATGCTGACCTTTTATGAGCGACAGCAATCACTTGACAAGCGGCGCAACTCGCGGCTTTTCGTAAGAGGAAGAATTAACACAGCGTGTTTGTCCGACATACGTATTGCGATTGACTGCCGGCATCGTGTTCTTGATGTAAATGTTGGCCAATGTAGATCGAACATGCCGTTACGCTTTTTCCGTTGGCGATTGCACGACTTAACCTGTTAACTGTGGAATTTAGTTTCAAAAATCTCTCGTTTTGCGCGCAATAAAATGAAAAATGAAGTATGTACTCGTCAAACGTAGGGCGAATGCACTTCGTGTATACTTTTACCCCTTGCCCTATGATTTATTTCTTAACTATGATCAATGCAACTACTATATCGTTAATAATTTATTAAGAACACGACAAATTTTAATGCTTATTTTATGTTTACGTTTACTTCAAAGGTTAACGATTGATAATAGAAAAGTAATATTCAATTTACATTTAAAAAGAATTAATAACACTTAGATCTCCTAAATTCAATTAAAAATTTTCGCTAGATGTCTGACACGATATTGTAGGTTAAGGAGTTAACAAAAAACCAAAGCAAAACAAAGAAAAATTACATGTTTCTGCGAAAAACAAATAATTCATCGTTGAAAGAAGTAGTATCATTTCAAGTTTTAAGATGACGCGTATATTCGTCACACGCAGTTAACTGGTTAATGCAATTTTCCTTTGGAACATGGCTCACCAGCCTGGTCCCAGGTTTCGGTCGAGAGGAAAATTCGTAGTATTTCGCTTTGTTGACCGTGAAATTACGGTTTTATAATGTGACTGAACGTAAACGTTGCTTTTATTTGAATATATTACGTTGTTCAATTAGTTCAAACAGTTTTATCTGAAAGTAAATTCCTTACGATAAAAATAGACTATATAGTATTAGATGCATGCCAGTCGGTTAATGTCGATTTTCTTACGGTGCAACGGCTTAATAATAGTTTATTATTTTTTTTGTTACGTTTTTGTAATGTCGTGAAGTATTTTCATAAAAAGGTTGAACTTAAGAGGATATTTGTCAGGTATTACAAAACATTTTATTTTAAACGGTTGCGTGAACATAAAAATAATCGAAATTATAAAATCAAAATTGTGCTTAGCAATTATATTATAAAATATTGCGTTATGCAATATAATAATAAACATGCAATCGTTTAATACGATTCATATGTAATCCTTATTAAAATGGTAATAATAGATTTTTTTCGGTTTCTTCGTATATTCATTGCAACGTTCAAGAGAAACTTTTCAATTTTAATATTAAAACTACTGAGTAGTTGAATCGATTTTTTAAAATCGTTAAAAACACCAAGAGTGCATCTATTGATATTTTAACTGATTTACAATACAGTTTGCGTATTCCTAAATCAATTTCTTTAATTATTTCTCAAAGAAACATTTGTTACCTTTTCAATAATAGCAAAGAGAAGACATCAGGAATGAGTTATTTTGACTTGTCTGGCAGTATTAGTATTAAAATCATTTCACATATTTAACACTTTTAAGATATCAGTAATTGCGAAATAAGAAAACTGAAACCCGTCATTCTGACGGATGCGCTAGTTCTAGTGCTAAAAAGTGTACGTAGCGAATCTTACAAAAATAGTTCTCCATGATTTTGGATAGAAGATATTCCAACATTTTTTCTACTCACTTAACTTTTCTCTAACGGATCATCCTTCTTTCTATTTCTTCTGCAACGTCTCAAAAGAAAATTTCCTTCTCTCGGCGAAAAAGAACTGCGAAGCTGCCATTAAAATGAATTTCTGCAGTCAACAGACGAGTTCGTTCGATAGTTCACCGAGAAAATTAATGTTTAAGTTTATCCAAAAAATGATATCACCTCAATTCGGGTGACATGGTAGTCAAAGTATTGAAAAAAACGGGTACTTACGTATTAACCAGTTAACTGCGATAGACGAGTATACACGTTATCTTGAAGCTTGAAATGATACTAATTATTTCAACGATGAATTCTTTATTTTTTAAGATAAACTTGTAATTTTTCTCTATTTTGTTTTGGTTTTTCATTAAAATATATCCTAGGTGTATTCGTCCTGCACACAATTCATTTTTTTATTTTATGCATTGCGCGTAAAACGAGAGATTTTTAAATCTAAATTTCACAGTTAACAGATTAACTTTTTTTTTGTTTTTTTTTTAACTGGAGGAAATCTGACACCAGACACCCCCCAATCGGGAGAACTATAGGGTTAACAGATCAACTCCTATTGATGTAGCTATTGGTATAACTTCAACTTATTCCTGTTTCTATATTCCCTTAATTTCTATAGCTAGCGGGGTGTTATTTATTAATTTTTTCTTTTTCTTTTTCTTCTTCTTATTATTATTCTTATCATTATTATTACTATTATTATGAATATTGTATTTCTTAAAACCAAAGGTAGTCTGTATAATATATACATAAGTACTAAAAAATGAAAGTTTTATATTCGTGAGAGATCGTATGAACTTATTGAACAATCTAATAAACGAGTTCATCGACGTATCGTTTAAGTTACAACATAACGGTTTATGAAACACGGTCCCACCTTCCGGAGGCTTATTATTTCCTTGAGAGAAGCCCTCCACGTGTCTATTTGAATATTGCTCTTCTATTCAAAGGTCCGCGGTTGCATCACGTTATACAATGTGTTTGTGTAACTTGGGACACGCTTCTTATACGATGGCCGATAGGTGACACAATATAAGTTGGATTATAACAACGATTAGGAAACGGTAATCGCTTAGAATATATAATACAATATCGGCAATCATTAATTTGAATGTAGTAAAATTGAAAAGAGATTTGAAAGATTAATATGGATTTCTGACAATATATTTGAGAGTAAATATTTGTATAATGACTCGTTTAACTGTAGGTAAGTCTGTGAGTTTTTAAATGTGATTTATTTGAACATTTGAGTAGACGTGATTGATGCTTTTATTTTTATTTCTTTCTGCTCTCTTTAATCCTGAGTGAAAATCAATTTTGTTTAAAATTTGGAGGACATTATACTGATAAAATATAATAATTGTGTATTGAAGATTTTAAAACTAACAATTAATGGATGGAGCATGCCTATTGCCGGTCAAAAGTTTAAAGCATGTCATGATTTAAAAAAAATGAAGTTTCCTTTATGTAAACATAGTAAATTATAATTAAAATGTTAACTCCTTGCGCGAAAAATTTTAAATAGTTTGATGAATGTTAAAGAAAGAAAATTAATTTTTAGATAATTATAGAATTATAACTTCGAAGAACATCATAGGAAATGTTTCCAAGTGTAGTAATGGAATATAGTGCATGTATAAGTCGATTGCAGTATACTATGTCAAAGGAATTTAGGTAATTACTTCACAGTTTTGTGCAACAGATATTACTGTTGCAATCCATGATATTATTGTTCATACATTATTAGATAGGTTACAATTGAAGATAGTATTTAAATTTTATTGATGTTTAAAATTTAATATATTTATTGTAACACAGTGTAAACGTTTTATTGGAAATATTATTTTGTTATAGTCATAAAGTTGGTTGTAATTGGAAGTAAGAGTTATAATTTATTTATAATATTTTTAAAAATTTTATATGATTTCATTTAATAGTTTCAAAAATGGTAGAAAATGGTATAATCTAGAAACGCTGTACTGAGTAGTAAATCTATAGAATAAGATTTTATAATAAGCAAGATAAAATTATCATATTATCGTTCTATAATAAAAAAGGTTCAACCATCAAATATACATATTGCGCATTTCATATTCTGTATTTGATATCTTGCTTTATGCATGTACATATATGGTGTTCTGGAACTAGTGACTCAATCAGGAAAGTTGTGAATCTGTAAGGGAAATAAGTCGAAAACATATACTAATAAATGCTTCGAGATTCATGTTTGAAAATATCAAACGTAATCGTTTGTGGAGTACAAATGCATTTAGTTTACTCATAACTAAATCGAAGTAGTGCAATAAAATGTAGTTTAAAATTTTATTACTTGAGTCGATTGTGCTATACTATTAGTTCACTTATTTGATGAGTCTTGAAGTTGGGTTTCCTCGAATATCAAGTTTCAATTAAGAAATTTTGATTCTACATTTTTTACTTATTTCTAAAGATAGAATAAAGATTTTTTCGATAAAGAATAGACCCCGAATAAAAATATTTCATTCTATATTTTGGGCTTTATTTTTCATGTAGAAACGGTTACTAGACATTTCTATAATCGACTTTTACACATAATTATTCTACTTATCACGTTTAATTGTATTATAATTATTTTGTTAAAGTTATTCTACTTTTTGTCTAGCATGCACGATCAATTTCTCTGTAATAAGCGTTTTATAGTCACGCAGACTGTATCTTCCTCCGCCGCTTTCTCTCTCGCACGCTTTTACACTTTCTCGCGCCTTCTGCTAATCAGTGTATCAATCATTCAAACTTAGTCACGCTATTATTGTTTGTATTGTCTTTTGACCTTCATTCACATCTTCTTTCATGTAGTTCATTCGTTCTTTTCTTCATCGCACACGTTCTTCAATCATCGCAATTGAGAATATCTATTCTTTTTTTTTAATTAGACATTTTGTAGTTATTGAGATATTTTAATCTAACTTCATTTACTTCAATTCATTTTTTATTTCTATGCAGATTGTTTAATAGATAGAAATGTAAAATATTTTATTTGGTATTTCCATTATACAAAACTACTTTAGTCAGTGTGAGCGAGGATAAAAAATGTAACAAACCTTGAAATTCCTCCAACATCTTTAAAAAAATAAAGCTGGTTAATTCGATACTATTTCTATCGAGTATCGTTTAATAAAATCTGCTTAATTACTTAATATAATTTAATAAATAATTCTATATAATCTAATCAAAACATATACTGCTAGATTAACTTCACAGTCATTATAGAAAAAGTCGAAAAGCTGTGGAAAGATGATTAAGATTGGGAAATAATTTTAAGATAAACAGATTAATTTTGAAATTAAATTTGTTAAATTTCTTGTTCTATAAACATTCATTAACACGTTTAAGTGAATAGATTAATTACTTTTGAACATTACAGTTTAACAGAAGATTAATTTGAAAATTCAACAGACCTACAAATTTTTCATTTAAAATTTTCGTTTTCGGTATCTGTACCGCTGACCATTATTCCACAAATACCAAGCTCCGTAAGATTTACGATAGCGAACCCAGTACTTTCGGTAATTACGAAGGTACCCGGAGACTACCGCGCAGTAATGAACGGTCAAACACCTGCAAGGTAGACCGTTCAGAATGCTTGGCCTCGTCTCCGCGACCGATAGCCCAAGAAAGCCGCGATAAAAGTGCGCGGCCTCCAGGTTGACGTGGTTTCTCGGCCTCGAGACACGTCTTTGCGGGAACGACCGCGCGTCACGGACTACAAAATGGTCACGTTTCCTCGATTAAGCCGGCAAGGGATAACAGCAGTCGAACCAGGTCCGAAGACGCACCAACTTCCGGTGTGAGTTTGTCTTCTCCGAAACGGATTACGAACGTAATGGGGGGCCAATACGATTACAGTCATATATCCATCAAATGAATAAAGAACAATTGTTCAGATGTTGTCGTTCTTTTCTATGAGTGCTGGAGTTATCAAACCCTTTGCACTTGAGAGGTGATTTTCAGTCACCATTTGATGTGATACAGGAAAAATGATAAAATTTGATATTTAATATTAACATTATAACTACCGAGCATTGAAATTGACTTTTTTAAATTTCTTTATAAAAACTTCAGGAGTGCATGTATTAAAAATTTCAATTGATCTACAATTCAGTTTGCTTATTGCTAAATCAATTTCTTTAGCAATTTCTTAAAAAGCAATTTCTCAAATTAATTTAAAACTAAAGTAATTGAGAAAGAAAAAATCTTAGTATTAATCTTCATATATTGCCTCAGTACGTATAACATAGAAATAAAATAGCTTTATTCCCTAATTCATGTCTGATTTTCCTTTAAGTTAATCTGATAAAAATGTTATTTGTATCTTATTACAAAATGATGAATTTTTCTACTGGAAAATTATTATGAGCAAAGGGTTACTTCTACCGGTGCTGAACACTTTACTATGTAAATACCTTAGCGTAGACAAATTTTGCAGAAATTTCATTCATTTTCCAAAATTTTCACCAACATTCTATGTACATGGATACATATCTTGATTTCAAATCAAGCTTATAAATGTGTAGAATATGTATGCGAATAAAGTAAGTTATAGTAATGAAATTCATTAAAAACATACACAATGTTTATTTCATTAGAAAAAAGTGTTATGTGTATGATGTGGACGTTATAAAATATTATATAGTTTCAGTTAAGAAGTTTTTTATTTAATATTATAGTTTTCTTTAAATTTTATAGAATGTAGGATGCATTATAAGAAATTTTTGGAAATCATAGGATAAGGAATTTGGTAAAAAATTAGTTACTAATTTTCGCCTTGATTCTTGATTGTTATTCATACCTAATATAAGGAGTTAAATATTATTATTTTGTTTGATTAATAAAGAATGACATTTAATTTATAATTTTGTGTGAAGGAAGCGATCGAATATCACGCTAGAGATCGGTAATTCGTTTAATCGTGTACTGTACTGAGTACTAAGTATGATGCATTCTATGCAATTTCCATTTTGAAGCACTGTATGTACAGATGCAGATGGATAATTAGAAACCGACAACCGTGTATAACTGCACGTATTTGTAGATACATAAGTATGAATATCAAAGTCTAGAAATTTCGAGGAACTCTGTGACGCATGTAGAGGCATTTGACAAAACTCAAGCCTCTTTCTTTATGTCATATTTTTCTAAACATTTTTTCTTTGACAGTGTAAAGATATACATATGTTACGTGTATTTAACCACTTGGCTTGGAATAACATATCTCATACGTGACCGAAGTCTCGAGACAAAAATGAATCATACGTTTTCAACTCAAGATTTTTTCACTGTATGTAATTTAATGTAATTCTAGTATTTACAACTACTAGTTAACAAAGTAAACGAAGTTATAATATTTCTATATATTAATTATAAATATTATCTATGTTTAATATGTTTATCAATGCAAATGAAAGAATGAGTAAGCTATAGCAATTCATGATTTTCATTGTGTAGCGTTTTAACCCTTCGGAGGCTAATGCCACCATAATTAAATCTTCGAGCTCTGATATCTAAATTTGAAATTTACAAATGAATAACTTAATACTTAATTATCCGAGAGATTGACATGCACTTTTCTTTTTTCTACTATTTAAGACTTCGATGTATAACTCAATTGTTTTATCAAAAAGATTTTCAAAAGTTTAAAAAATTCTGGCTCGCAAAGAGTTATATGATAACAAAGAGATACATAAATAGCTTGACATCGAAGAAGACGTTTGAATTAACCCACCTCTCTTCTAATACTAAGCAACGGTGTGCAGGACTGTTATCTGTTCCCGATAGAGCCCCCCTTGTGCCAGGAACAGGAACATACACGCGGAAGTTCTTAGTGGGCCGACAGATCCATTTCCGGCGATAGCAACACTTTATCGTTTGTTCCGGAAGTTGTTTCAATTAAAAATGATTTTCTTTCAAGTGCGTCACGTACTCAAGCGGATACGTACGCGTACGTAATGATTTTGATATTAGTTTAATTATTTACACGATTAGTTTCTTTCTAATATTTAGGTTTAATGCTTGATTAGCTGTGAAAATAATTTCTTACAGAAATGTAGAATAGAATAATTAAAATTAAATAGATTTTGGATAAATATGAATAAAATTCTACGTGGTTATTCATCCTTTTATAAAAATACTTAGAAGTTAAGATTAAAATGAATTAAATTACATTTTAAAACTAAATGAAATTAAATTTATGGTAGACATTACATTAAATTGTACAAGAATTTTTGTTTCACTGCATTTGTTATGTTGAGATGTTATAAATGCATCATTATTTACAATCTGTAATTATAATAATGGTGTATTAAGTAATATATTACAAAAAGAGATTTACTTTGATGAGATTTACTTTGCTCTTCCATTGTCTATAAATTCTATAATTAATATTTAATAAAAAAAGTAATAAAAATAAAAAATCATTAAATAAAACATTAGGACGTCTATTGTGACAAATTTAATAATCGCAGATATATTTTATATAACAGTGAAGTTCGATGCTCTGTTATCGGTTACTACTGAAATAATTATACTTTTCCTTATTAAAATGTGCGACAACCTAATCTTGCATTCACACGTGCTGTTAAGTACACGCAGACATTTTAGAAAAAGGAAACGCTTGATAAGCTGATAAGTTTATTTCTACTAGCGACAAAGGGAGATATGCGGGTATGTAAACGAAAACTTTTTTATCCCTTATCTGTTCGTCCTTCGAAACACTCGTGGAGAATGAAGAAATGAAACAGATGAAGATGTTGTTATTTATAACTAAAAAATCTGTCTTGAAAGTTTTCCAAAATTAATTAACTAATTAATCACTATAAGATTTTGAATAACGTTTGCAATTCTTTGTAACTAAAAAACTCTTGCAAGTTTAGAAAACTCTGCAAATCTTTATTAAAGGTTTGACAATATTTTTATTCTAATTTTAAGCTAACAAACCATTTACTACATACAATAAGTTTTTATCGCACCTTTATTATTTCAAAACATTCTACATATATTATATATATTATAATCATCTGTGAAGTATTTATAATAAGCCTTGCTCGATGACTTCTTTCCCAATTGCACTCAACGGAAATACTTTTTGTTCATGATTCATTATAAAAAGAGGAAAATTCTGAACTCATTTTAGGTCTACGTTTACTCAGAAGCATTACAATTAATAATAGAAAACTAATATTCAATTCTGGCTTGGAAGAATTAAGTGATATTTATATTTATTAAATTCTATTTGAAATTTCAAGAACGATTTGAAAAACAAATGGTTTCACTTCGTATTGTTACAATTTTTATAAGGATTACATATTAACCCCTTGGTATACAATATCGTGTCAGACTCCTGGTGAAGATGTTGAATAGAATAGTTCTATTATTAATTGTAATGCATTTGAGTAAACATAGACATAGAATAAGTGCAGAATTTTTCCCTTTTTTTACTGAAATCTGAACAATAAAACCTCTCTGTTGAACGCAATTGGGAAAGAAACCATAGGGCAAGAGGTTAATCACATTAAAGACTCGGTTGCTCCAGTGTTAACTACTTAATCGCGTCAGAAAGGTGCCTCAAGAAATCCTGTTACACGACGTCGCATCTTTGCTGAAGATTCTTTAGACCCCGTAGCAAAGAATCGGTTCTTCAAACTGCAGCTTAAATCTGTTTTTCTAAATCTATTTCTCGCCATTTTCGTGTTCCGGAGGGATACCGTTAAGCCCGGTTAACCCGGAAATGGGGAGAAAAGTGAGTGGTGGCATCGGGAACACCCTTGTTGTGATATTTATCCGTGGTCGTCGACAGAGGGTTAAGTTTTTGGGGCGAACCGGCCTACATCCGAGAGATTTGTAGTACGCGCGCGTGTATGCGTCGCCGCTTCAATGTCTACGGATGTTACGGTGAATGGGACGCTGCCTGTTGGCTTCGCTTGTCATTGTCAAATGTCGCAATCCACCGCGAGCGAGGTTGTTCTCTCGAGGTTTCGAGGTCCGCCCTTCCTGTGATTCATCCGGTCAAAGATGCAGCTGTGGTAGCCATAATGGCCGGACTCGCATAATCGTATCTACATGCCTGTTTTTGATCTTCACGCTGATCGGATTTCCGAAATCTCCTCTAAGCGCCGTTCTTCACCGTCCACCGATTCTTGGAGACGGTTGAACCGACAAAGAGGCACCCCGACAATGGATTCGGTTTGTTTGGGAGCCGCAGCAGTAATTCACCCTTCCCCTCGGCGAATAAACATCTATTGGGAGTTGTTTTAACCTTTGTATAGACATGCGGTCTCACAGACTTTCGTAAATTTTGAGACTAGCGAATTTTTCCTTATACAGTTGATACCATTGCTATGTAGAGATACTAAACATGTTGAATGCCATGGGGTCGGCAATCGAGAATATTTATTTATTTAGTTAGTTATTTATTTTATCTTGTAAAATGCTTTAAGTTTTTTAGATTCAAGATACTTAGTAATTAATATGTCTTCTGCATTAAAAAGATAATTATCCAAATTTTAATTCATATTTAATTCTAATTTTATCAAATGATTATAAAATATTTATAAATAAATTCTTATTTCGATAACATTTGATAACGTCCAATACATATAGAAATAACATAAAAAATTGAAAACTGTAAATATATTAATCTGTAACGGACATTTTCCCTTACAATTTTACTTAGCACAAAAAATCGAAATTTTCAAATTTCCTGGTGCGATCGATGTCGAATAGCGTCCCGGACATTCACACGCACGCGCGCACACCGACATGGCGACACACATCCGTTTCATTAGGATCGATCAAAAAGTATCCCCGTGAAGTCTGCATTGCGCAAAATGCACCTGCGTTCAGAGACCTCGCTGAAAATAAGTATATATTCATGACACTCAGAAACGGGACGTAGAACTTCTACTAGAACTTCCAGATTTTTTGTTTTAACACCTTGCCTTACGATTTAATTTCGCAGTTGCACTTATTAGAATTACTTATCGTTAATGCTGCACTAGTAAAACAGAAAATTCCATGCTCTTCCTATGTCCAGCTTTATATTAAACCATAACAATTGCTGATGAGAAAAATAATGTTTCATTTGTACTCAAAAAAACTGAATGATATTTGTATTTGTTGAACTACATTAGAAATCTTTGCTACGAGTCTGACACAATATTGTAAGGCAAGGGGTTAACCAGTCAACTGCGTGTGATGAATGGAATTTAATTTCAAAAATCTTTTGTTTCGCGCTAAATAAAATCAAAAAATCAAGTATGTATTCCCGAAACGCAGAACGAATGCATCTAAGGCAGATTTTAATGAAAAACCAAAGCAAAACAAAGAAGACGTACATGTTTATCTGAAAAAATAACGTGAATGACGTAAATGACGTGATACGTATCAAACGCAGTTAACTGGTTAAAATTCTAACTGATATTATAAGGTATACGAAGGTGACACGAGATTTGTTTTTGAATTTTATTTACTTTATTTTATTCATAAAGACGATTTCTTGCGTTTAATGAAATATTGTATCACGAAGATTACTACTGAAATGCTGACGTTAATGTTAAATCTGTATTCGACTTTGATACTCGAGGCATATTCGTTCAAGGCGTTCAAGATGTTCAAGGTGACCGAATGATAATTCAAATTTTCGACCCGCGAAATACATTTTTCTGTCGACCGTCCAGAATATTGATAGTCGGTAATAAAATGAAAAAATACACTGCATCAAACGCGGAAATTGTTATGCGAATATAAATAACGAATTAACTGGCGAGCTGCTCGGTCCACTGATTCAGATCGTAGTAAAGAACTAAATATTTCTTTCCTCGGCGGGAGATTTACAAAACCGCATGCTACGCTCTCGCTATGGTTAATTATCTCTAGAAAGAATAACGTGACTGTCCGGCGAACAAACGTCTTATTGATAAACCTGAACTTCCGCTTGAGCGTAGCCAGTCGGTTGAGATCATCGGCTGCATACGTTGACTCCGAAAAGGTTGAGGGTGCAAGGAGTTATACGCTTCGGATGCGCGGTTGATAAAGGCTCTGTGTTCCGAGAACGATTATTGTTTGAATGCTTCTCACTTGAGCCGCAGATAACGATTGCGGCGTGTACAACTTGCGAAAGAACTTAACTGGAAGGTCGCTTGCGAAACGGCTACAGTGGCCTGCCATAAAATTCGAACCTGGAGGAAGAAGTTTTGGACATGAATCGTTGCACCTACACTGTTCTTATTCTTGTGGTACAATGATCGCTTGGCCTTAATGATTAATTGTTTAATAGAACTATAATATATTTGGACGAACGAAAATGGAAGTAGAATCATCATCCTTGTTGAAGATTATACGGCTTTAAAGTAATTTAAGAATTAAATAGATTATTGAACAATTTTATTGAATTAGTAGTAGTACAATAATTTAAAAATTCGATAAATTGAAGCTCTCATGTTATAAGAACCAATTATAACTGTGTTAGATGAAGTAATTTATTCTATATATAAAAGTGTAATGACAAATAATTCCTAAAGTTTCTAAAATATAATTATCAGAATATAATTGTATACCAAGTTCAACGCGAATTATTACATTTCCTAATGAAAACGTTCTAATAATCAGACCAACGTTTGAACTAAAAAGATCAGACTCAGATCACCAACGAAACCGTTCAATCGGTTACAAAAACATTTTTCGAGATTTCGAGAAAGTCTGGCCTGAAACAAGGACACAACCAGACGTATCTTTTGTTTCACGTTTACTCGCGTTTCTTCGGCAACATTTGCATCGTTTCTATCCGCGCGTGCACGAAGCGGATATGAGTCGCGTATTCGTGACACGAATGTGGTACGAATTCGCGTATCCGGAATGGACGGCGATCCGCAAAATGCACCGTCGGACAGCCTACGCATCCTGCGGCAACGTGGAGGAATACCGGTCTAAAGTCCGGGACAAGGAACCGACGAAAAATTCTGGAACCGGTTCGCCGGCATTTTCGCTCGTGCCCTGGCTACGGCCGAGAAAGGATAAATAGTCGAAGGGAGAAGCCGGGAGGAAAAGGAAGAGGATACAGGAACGAGCACACACCGGTTGTTTCTGCGGCAAGGGGAACAGGACACCGTCGACTCAATCGAGCTTTTTATTGAGGAAGATCGAACGCACCGCAGCATCCGCCATATTGGCTTCAATGAAACCTTCCTCTAGAGAACATTCTACAATCTCTGATCAAGAAATTAGGGCTACCACAGCTTTTATGCCACATTTTTTTACGGTAATCCTAGCATTGGACATTTAAAAGGCAATTTAGTAAGAATTTCTTCGTTATGGTAAATCTTTGTACTCCAGAAGTGTTTTAGTGGGAATGCTTAATATTTTCTAATGAAATACAGACGACATTTTTTGAAACTAACTTGAACTCGCACATAAATTGAGGAACAAAACATTTTTTTTTCAATGTTTCCCATATTGATGTACAAAGAACATACAAAGTTCAATATTAAATATTAATATTTAATATTAAACTTTACAATTTTGCTGTGTCAAATCAATTGACACCTTTAGAGTGCAAAGGGTTAAACAAAGAAATTAAGCTTGACTTATAAAAAGTTAATGATTTGACTAATTAATTTATTGAAAATTATTTAATCATGTAGCATCAAAGTAGTATTGATTTGTGATCAATTTCTAATGTTGGAGGAATGCCTTTTACTCAAATACGTGGATTTGAAGAAGGAAGACAACCAGAAATTATTCTTTTTTCATTAACTGCTATATTAGATAGCTAAACATATGTAACATCTCTACTATAAAATATAAAATTCACTACGTGTAAGAACCTTTCGTAATTTGTGTTGAAGATATTTGCCTCTCTGAACATATTTATCCTACATATTTTTTGTGATGTGTATAATTTATTGTTCTGTGTAACTTGTATATACTTGCATACATTACTGAATGTACATGAAGTTTCCCAATTCTTGGTGAGTGCTAATAATCGATAAATCGATAAATCGAATTTAGTAAAGTTCGAATGCGAAATAATTCCAATACTTAAGAGACTATTAGAAGAACATAATCATATATACAGAGTCCGTCTATCATCAAATTTAAATTGTTAACTTCTTGCCTTATAATAGTGCAAACAGAATTTCACAAACACAAATATTACTCAACTCCTTTATGTTCAAGTTAAATATTATTCTTCTATTATCAATTATTATACTTTAAACTAAACATAGATACAGAATATATCTAAAATTCTTCTCTCTGGTTCAAGAAATTATTATGTAATGATAAGGTATTTATATCAACCGTAGCTAAGAAAGAGATCATAGAGTAAGGGGTTAATTAATAGAGGCAATTTCAAAAGTTGTCCGAATGATCAACGTAAATAGGTGACGAAGATTTCAAACTGAATAAGACACAAACGGAGATGAAGATGGAAACGGAAAAACTCTGGGAAGGATATACGAATCCTCCCACGCGCGAACGGCGCTCACAAACGACGGAAAGGCGGTGTCGAGATAAGAAGGCGAGATATAAATTTACTTATGTGCAATGGATGAGCCTTCGATGTATTATCGATCCCGGAACAGTATAGAATATAAATACACAAGCCACGAATGATTTTGATTCTTGCAACCTGGCGGCATATGACTTGAATGCTAAGAATTACGGCTGCAATTCACTCCTGTGGACCGTGATCTGGCTTTCTCTGTGGGCTTTCGGGAAAAGCTGATCGCAACTTGTCTACCGACGAGATCTATGACCTTTCTGTAACAGGATATACTTTCTACTCTGGGATTTGCAAGATTGTGTCAGCAAGATTCCGATGTCACTTCGTTAACTTGATTTTCTTGATAGGTATTTCGAAAATATGTAATATTTTCGGTTGTTTCGTCATCGACTTTTGTAGCGTAAAAAGTTTTTACAATAAGAATTGCTGATGTCACTGAGATAAGAAAAAGCTTGCTTCAAAAAAGGAAAAAGTAAAGTGATTGAATTATTTTTGAGTGTTAATAAAATTTTATGTATGATACGTATACAGGGTGTTCACACTATTACTAGCCAGCATTTTTCTTGTAAATAGTAAATATTAGAAAAAAAATGAAAGAGGAAAAAGTAGTACTGTTTTTTATACGCAACACGTTTTGAACATTTCTTACAGAAAACAATTATATTTAAGCGAAGCAAAATGAAAAACTTGAATTGAAAAAGACGGAAATACAAAATCTGAATAAAGAACTCCAATCGTGACACGTTTTATTCACGGAAGATGTCCGCGTACCTGCAAAGAATAATAATATCCGGTGATCACCGTGTGTGATCGGGGGTGTTTTCCATGAAACGGATTTTCCAGAGGATATGTGCATCCTGCCCGATCGTAGCCTCTATTTTCCGGCGCGCATGCGGCTCCGAGCAGCTGCCGGAGAAAACCGGACGAGGAAGAGGATGCTTTAGGAACGTGAAAGGCGAACAAGGGATAGGACTCGTTTCGTTTTAATTTAACCACAACCCCATAGGACCGTGTACAAGCGGTTCGCCACAGGTAAAAGATGTACCGGCGTACGTGACACATTATTTTCGGTTTCAAACGAAATTGGGACAACCTATAGCGTTGCGTAACGTATCTGTTCGAGCAATCCGCATTATTTTCTTCTTTTTAATATAAGTAGGATCTTGATTAACCTGTTAACTGTGGAAGTTAGTTTGAAAAATCTCTCATATTCCGCATTATAAAATCAAAAAATGAAGTGTGCACTCGTCAAACGTAGGACGAATGCACCTAGGGTATATTTTAAAGAAAAACCAAAGCAAAACAAAGAGGAATTACATTTTATATGAAGAAATAAAGAATTCATTGTTGAAATAATTAGTATCATTTCAAGCTATAAGATAGCGTGTACACTCGTGAAACGCAGTTTTGTGATTTCCTGGTATTTTTGTAAAGAAGATGATTAAAAAAGAAAGTTAAAAGTAAAGACTTATATGTAATATCTCTAATAACGTTCTACTATGGGACAGTGTGTGATTGTGCATGTAAATGTTATTGGAATAAAATATTTTACAAAAATAAAGTAAACTAAAATAAAATAAAATATATAAGTTAATGTTTGAAAAGATAATATAAACTTTAGAAAGATAATAAAAATAAATGTAGCTATGTTGTGTACAAGATAATCTAGAGTGCAAAATTCAATTTAAACAGTTGAACAACATCTTATCACTCTATTAAAGTTGCCTATATTATCTTTTTATTGGGCACAGAAAGTGTTTCGTAATGTTCTGTTCTCTCATAGGAAGTGATTGGGAAATTGAAATTAACTTGATAACTAGGTGATTTTTCGAGCATAAACACTTACGAAGGCGTAACTCGAAATGAAGAAAATTACTGTAATCAAGATTTTGCTGTAATTAACATAAACGTAACATAGTTTGTACTGGTATAGATTCTACGACGTAATAATATGCAATGAAAATTGGCAGAAGTTAAGAAAATGAAGTTAAACACATTCGACGAATCAACTCGTCTTCTCCGGTTAAGAGGTTTAAAATGAAAAGGCTTAATAAGATAAATTACGCTATATCAACCGGTTAAGAAGAGAATGTAAAAGATACTTATTGGTGCCCGTTAAAACATTTTAGGAATGACTTCAGTACAGAGTAGATACTGACATTAACGCCATTGCATTTTAATTAAATAGTAAAAGAATTTTTATTAAATAATTAAAAAATATAGTTAAATAATAAAAAAAGAATATCAAAAAATTTTAAACATCATTAAAATATAGTAACATTTGGAGTCGGAAAAGAAGGATTTGAAAGAATTAAAATAACTCGGAATTGGACGTCGGAGTTAAGGTTCGGAACAATTAGGACGTTCATGTTAACACTAGAATTATAGATAGTACAGTACAATAGTCACATTGACTGTTTTGCATTTCTTTACACAAACTATAAAATTGTATTCTTTAAGATCTAGATTCACTTAGCTATTTTATTTCAATATTTTACATATTGATGCATTATACAAAGCTTAATATTTTATATGTCTTCATAATTTTGCCATATAAAATCAAGCCTTGTCTCTCAAGCACAAAAGGTTAGTAGTCTTCTAAGAAAAGATTTGTATCTTTTTGATAACTGTAAAGTGAGAAATACAAAATGAGTCATTTTGAGCCATCCGGTAGTCCTAGTGTTAACAGTACTGAGAATCGATCGTTATCGTGTAAACTTTCCATCGTGACGGAATCGGCACGGCCGCGCGCTGAAACATTCTTACGTAAATTCCGATTGTTCCAGTGACACCGTAATGATCGGCACGCAATGACTGTGACGTTCCCCCGCGAAACGTGGAGCGTTGCACTCGAACGTGTGTAAATATCGCGCCGGTATGCGATACCCACTGATTCATTGGGACCAATAAATCCTATTTCATCGGGCATGCGAGCGTACACACCTACATTTGTACCGATAATGATCGTCAACGGTTGCGTCAGAGATTCTAGAAAAAAAACACAAACGAATGGAAACGATAGAATGCCAAGAAGAATGGAAAACAGAGAAAAATTACGTCGATCGATAACGATCGTGTGCTTACCCGGGGAGGAATGACTCTATTCGATCGGGCACTAATCATCGATATAAGTATACCGATTACGTATCCGGAAGCATAAGATGAGTACCAGGCAATCAGGCTGTTCCATCCGTGATTGTGAATTCCCTGTGATTAATTTGCATTTTTCTAGACCACGTGATGATAAAACTAGATAATGAATACTCTGTAGGGGAACTCCGAAAGTTCCGACTTCTTTTGAACACCGGCACTTTGTACTCATTCTTACCAGTCAAATAACTATTTACAAAATAAAAGTAAACAAGTTCGATATGAACTTTTTATTAATGAAAATAGAAACAGAAGGAAAGACAAAATTTGGAAAAGTGATTAACCAGGTAATATAGGAATTGATATAAATTCAAATGAACTGAATAAAAGGAAACGCAGAATTGTCAGTCTTTTAACCAGTTAAATGCGTTTCATGAGCATACACATCATTTTAAAGTTTGAAATGATATTAATTATTTGGAATTTAGTTGAAAAATCTCATTTTTCACGTAATAAAATCAGACAATGAAGCATATACTCGTTAAACGCAAAACGAATGCACCTAGGGTATATTTCCATGAAAAATCGAAGCGAAACGAAGACGAATTACATGTTTATCTGAAAAAATAAATAATTACCGTTGAAACAATTAATATCACATTGATTTTAAGATAATGTACATACTCGTTGAACGCAGTTAACTAGTTAAACAGTATCTCATAGTCATATCGCTCTCCTGCCAGCCGAATAAATGTTCCAAACGGAAAGGGAAGTGAAGTCGGTATTAGCCAGTGTTCAATGACACCGCTATCATCAAGGTAGTGCCGAGCAATGGCACGTTTTCGATACAGGTCGGCCGTCTGGCTGGCAGCGCTGACAATGAACGCTTGCGTTGATTTTCGAGGACACTTCTCGTGGAACGAGCGAAACGACAGTCATGAGAGAATGCCGACCTCGGGCCGAGGTTCGCGTTGCCGTGTTTCGCAGCCGCTAGTCACTATCAGACAAACGATGTCAGAGCTCGTTCGCTGCAGGAGACCCCGGTCGTTGCGACAGTACGCAACGATATTTTGTGTCGTTTTTTAAAAATCTTTATTATTTACAAATAATTACTTGATTTGTTCATCGGTATTTATTATATCCCTTTCAAAGTAACCCGCAATAGTTATAATATATTTATACCAACATTTCCGAACTATTGGAAACAATGTTAGCACTAAAACTACCGAGCAGTTAAATTGAGTTTTTGAAATTTCTCTATAGAAACTCCAAGAGTGCATCTGCCGAGACTTTAATTGATTTACAATTCAGTTTGCATGGTGCTGAAGTAATTTCTTTAATAATTTCTCAGAGAAACATTTGTTAGTTTTTCAATAATTGCAAAAAGAAGACGTTAGGAATCGGTCATTTTGATCTGAGTGGTAGTTTTAGTGTTAACGGCTTATTATGTTTTTAATCATTTATCGATATTTGGTGAAGTTAAAGTTAACGCCCTGTCATATGATTTCTTTCACAACTGCGTTTAATAAATATATTCTCATTAATAATTCAGTAGAAAAAGGAAAGAATTTGATGCTTATTCTGTGTCTACGTTTACTCAAAAGGATAAAAATTGATAATAATATGAAAAATAAATAATATTTCGAAATCTGTGAAATATTTCTGTCAAATTCGGTTAAAAATTCTCACCACGAGTCCGACTGGATATTATAAGAAAAGGGGTTAAGAAAAAGGAAAGTGAACGAAATAAATTGTTATTTCGGTTGAATTCCTATGTTACATGTATTATAAAAATGTTGATGCGTCAGTCGAATTTGTCATACTTTAAATCACCATTTCCCATAGGAAAAATTTTATCAAAATGTATTTTGTTTATGTTGTTATAAAAACAAAATTATGCTATTAACCAGTTAACTGCGTTCAACGAGTATACATGTTACCTTAAAACTTGAAATGATACTAATCTTTTTAACGATGATTTAATTATTTTTTCAGATACACACGTAATTCTTCTTCGTTTTGCTTTAGTTTTTCCTTAGAATATATTACAGGTACGCTTGCACTGTGTTTGATGAGTATATAGTTCATTGCTTGACTTTATTGCGCGCACAATGAGAGATTTTTCAAATTAAATTCTGCAGTTAACTGGTTAATTGGTATGCAGCTTGGTCATCTTAATATTTTTTAGGAAGAAATACTTTTAAGTTATAAGGTACAAATATTAAGTATCTCTTACTAAATTTTTTGAATTTTCTCTTGAAGATTACGATTATTTGGACAGTGGAACATAGTTGACACATAGAATCAAACAGATATTACAACATGACCTTTTGAGGTTTCGTCTATTGTCGACCGCACCGCGCGGCGTTTCGATACACACCGGGTATAAGCAACTTTTCACACCTACGGCGTGTGTAGGTGCGCCTGTGACGCAACAGGGGTGTAAAATCTGATCACCCACGTGCACGGTTTGTGCAACATTGAAACGATTCCGTGGCGACACCCGTGGAAATCGATGTGATTCGAATTTCGCGGGATTGTGATTCGATTTCGTTGAAATGCTCAGGTATTACGCGAAATTTATCAGCTTTCCGTTGGAATTGACGAACTAACTGAGAATAAGAATTGTATTGTGCTATTGTTACCCAACGATTAAAACGATGTCGTTAGAGGGCTGTTTAAAAATGTACAGTGAAGTGGTCATTATCTTTCTTTCGAAATCATCTAAATCAATGGTTTCGGAACTTTTCTACTGCATAGTTTGTTCTATTGTTTTTAGAAAAATTGATATTCCTTCATTTGGATTTTCAAAGTTAGGTGCTTAAAAGTAGGTAAGTTATGGTACGTATTTGCGTAACTGCATCTAATCTGTATCTAATACCTAGAAATAATGTTTATGACATTCAATATGAGTTAAATTGATTAGTTTCGTAAATCTAGTGTTAACACTAAACGTACCAGCACTTTCTATATACGTATTCCTACCGTAACTAGGCGAATAATTACATAGTTACAATTTTTTATTAGACACATCAATTTTTCTTAGTGGAAACAGAAAAACAATACAAATAAAAATTGAAAAACTATGTATAACTATATAATCGTACAATACAGGAATTGATATAAAGTTAAATGAACGAGAGAACATGCAGAATTTGAAATCTTTAAAACCGGTACTTCGACCGGTTGTTGTACGTTTAGTGTTAAAAATGAATGAAAGTATGTTTACTTTCCTTCAACTTGCAATATTTGTTACATAAGCGTTACTATTTTCCAGTTGGAACTATATATTTGATTGTAATTTGCGTGTGCTATTTACGCGTAACATATTGCGTTAGCAAACTTACAAGGGAAATAATGTAATACACCTCAATGTTGGTTGCGTTGGTCGTATAACATAATTTATAACGTGCAGCTGTCATATATCGCATATCTATGTTTCATTCATTCAACTAAGTTAAGTCATAATTACTGCATAATAATAACAACGTTCGCCTCTACAGTAATTACGTACACCTAACTGTGTGTCTGAAACAGTTGTGGTTTCAACTTTTGTATACAAATTGGAAGCAATTTTCAGTGTTTAATTTATCATTAAAATTTATGAAATTCAGTACAATAAAATGTTTGATACAGTTTAATGAATTTTTTATTCTCCTTGAAATGTAAAGAAAAGTTTAATGAAATGAACAAAAGTTTTCCTATTTCACTTTTTGTAAATTAAACTGCTGTGTTTTCATTATTCAGTGTCAAACTATAATTTTGTATTCCATTCCAAAGGTCATTAGATGACTTTACCTTTTTCCCTATACTGTTTTCTACAATTGTGATCGCATCTACGTTGTAATTAATATAATTTATTAAGAGAAAGAAAAAGTTTTATGTTTGTTTTATATATAAATACTATTTTAAAGTGTAACAATTGACAACACAAAAGTATTTCATCTCAAGTTTAAAACATTGAATAACAGACATATTTACTAAATGCGGATTGAAATTTTTGTCATGTGCCTAATTCGATTATTATAAAATTACATTATAAATTATATCCATACAATACTTATTCAATATAGGAATTACAATTATCTATGTCATATCACAGACCAATAATTGTAACAAGAATTTTTCGTTATCATTAGTTTCACTTTAAAAATTTAATTCCTAAAGTATTTACATAGGATATTGTGTTCAGGTCTGAACTTTGTTCAAAAACAGTCTCGTCAGTAGCGTTAGTCTGCAGAGGTAAATTTTATGAGTTTATTATATTTTACCCATTAATAGTAAACCTATTGGTTACGATCAGGCAGTTCATATCAAATTGAAATAGAATTTTTTATCTTTTATGGCCATCTGACTAACTCCATTGTTAATTATTTCGAAAAAGCTAAAGAACTTTTGTTCCAATACAGGTTACATTTTCTTGGAAGATTAAATAATAATGATTTGATAAATGTTAATTATATTTATTAAATTGAATTATACTGTACATAATAATATATCTACTAATATTATCAATAATAGATAATAAAATTAATTAAATTATCACGAGTATCGTTTGTTACTATAAAGCAATAGGTCACCAATTAATTTTTTACAAGTGTTAATTCTCAATTTGTCTAGTCTTGGCATTGAGTTGTTTGCATCCCACCATCTAAAGGCGTAAAGTGTAAGCTAATGCCAAGGTGGTCCATTAAGTGGCTGGAGACTCGTTTCGCCCAAGTAAAATGACACTATATCAACTGTATGTATGAAGATATCATTGGCACCTACATATAGTTGATATACAGTTATTAAAAAAATTAAATCAGATATTGTTAGAAGACGTGTAACATTTATTTACAGTGAAAAGAGTGAAAAATGTCGGCAAATATTTATTGTAATGGGCACTGCGTATAATTTTGAACAACTATTAAATATGAATAATTATTCATTATAACGGAATTATAACATATATCAATTCTCTTAGATACTTCGATATAATTGTAATAATGATAGTATTAACATTGTTTTCTTTCATGGTTATTTTTAAAGGTCAATACTCAAGCTCATAATATACAGAATGTTTAATTATATGTAGTAAATATGTTAAGGAGTGATTCTGTAAGCTAAAATCAGACGAAAATAAAAAAAGATGAAATTACAATCATGTTTTCAAGTTATTAACGATGAAAAATCTTCCTGAACTTTGAAAATTCGCCAATAGTGACGCGCATGAGGCAGGTCAGAACAAACGTGACAAATCTTGTAAGAGATAGAAACAGAGACTGATTCACGCGCCGCATTTGGCGGATTTTAACCGTTAATAATTCAAAAACGAAGTGTCTACTACAATTTTGTCACTCTTGATTTACATCTTATTTTGACTTGTAGATTAACATCTTAAAATATTGACTATTGTTTAATATTATGAGCATATCTATTTTGAATTTTATTGTGTTTAAGAATATTTATATCACACTTGTCAGTTACATTTTTGTTTGTTGTTTCATGTTTCATTTTATATATTTCGTTTTTTGTATACATAATGAATGTTAATATTATTATAAGCTTTGGAAATAATATTTCATTATTATATTAATTATATACTTTATTAAAAATACTTTATATCAAATTTAGATGCTCAATTTGTTAATAAAGTAATAAACACATAAATAAAGAAATATAAAGAAAGAATTATAACTGTAGAAGAGTACAAGACACCCTGCAAACCTAATAAAGAGAAGAACTATAAAGAATAAATTATTTTAAAAATATTTTAAGAGGTTGGTTATTCGTAAAGGCAAATGTTATTCATAAAAAATAAACGTAAAAGCAATATTCTCAGACCAAGAATTTATAAAAATGATTATTTTCTTCTGATTATTCAGGGGTTAATCCTTAATAACCTAATAAAATTTGGCAGATACATTTCCAAATTGATTTGTTTGTATAAATTATTTATCCAAATAAATAATAATAAATAAACAATAATACTTGCATAATATAGAAAAAATCATCTATTATAATATTCAAACGTTTCAGTAATTTACCCCCTAAAGACTATTGACCGATTACGATACAAAAGCAGAGTGTGTTAAATTAACCGTTCACACTTGAGAGGCAACTCTCAGTCATCATTTGACTTGATACAGTAAAATTATAAAATGTAATATTCAATATTAAACTTCCTATAATGCATCAATACGTAAAATACTGAAATAAAACATTGTTCCTTAATTTACATATGATTTCTCTTCAAAAGAGTTTCAAAATATATCGTCTGCACCTCATCAGGAAACATTAAACATTTCTAGTGAAAAACTTTCAAAGGGTTAATAATGTACCAGGTTGTAAGTGTTAATCGTAGTTGGCGAGCAGGAAGAAACACGTGCGCGTTGTTCGAAAGGTGTTACGAAGCCGATACGGTTGGTGCAATTAAGAGACTGCGCGTGCGCATGTGTGCTGCTTAGCTAGCCGGTGTGCCACTATATTATAGAAGCATCCGATGCGTCGTTGCGGCCACGTACTGTTAGTGACGCAAAGTTGAACGTAGTTTCGCAGAAAAGAAGGGAGTACGCGGTACTATAATAGACATTTCGGGAGCTCGACAACACTTCATCGGACATTCTACCCGATCTATTTTTGGCTTACACAATCACGATTCTTTTCACGGTCATGAAACCCGGCGATTCTTTCTGGCGATCATTTTGGTCTTAGAGATTTAGGAGGATATACATAGGACCCAACGGCAATAAATTACGACGAGCTTTCAAAGCAGACATAAATTGTAAAGTTCAATGATATATTTTTAACTTGTAATTTACATTGATGCTCAACATTTTGGAGTAGGTATATTATTTCGAAATGTAATTAAAGATTCTTTTAAGTTAATGTATCGTTTATTAAATTATTCTGTTATAGTAATAATTGTATTGAATATTTGATTGTAATATTTAATTGTAAGTAAAGATATAATTTATTATAATTTATACTTACTATATACTTGCTTTGCTTCCTATTTATAATTACAATGTATTTCTATTAGAAAAACTATAAACCCATATAACAATAAAAGTTATTCTGAAAATATGATAATATAATAATATAAAGTTCAATTATAGGTTTCTGATAAGAGATTTAATCACAGAAGAAAGTTTGCAGATTATTGTCATCATTGTAAGATAATTATTATAAAATATGATAAGTAGTTCTCTTTGTATCCCAACTATCAGCCTATAAAAAAGACTGTCTAACACTTATTCATAATTATGCATCGAAAATATTTTGCAAAACTTCGAAAAATAGATGATGAAACTAAAAAAGGTCCAGTACCTGTATTATTTCGATAAATTATCGAGTATATTCTACTATTCTCCATTGCAACATCGAGCGTGTGTATGCGTGTCTCATTTAATCCAACAATTATGTCAATCTTATCCGAGCAACTTTATGATTCACCGTGACTAATTTATTCGCCAGGAAGGGTTGTATGTACTTATAAATATTTGATCGATCGAGTTTCCAAATACAAAGGAGAACGAGTAACCTCCATCGGAGGCCAGGGAACGGGTGGGATTTCATGGATCTCGTTATCAGGGCCGTTTCTCAATCGGCCGCCGCGGTGGCACGTGAGCAAATCGAGCCAATCCCCTTCGGTCGTCGATAGTGAACGAAGCAACGCGTCGCGTCGCGTCGGTTTCACAACCCGAGCCATGGATCGCCGCTCCATTCCGTACGATAAACCATCATCCCGCCTTCTTCTTCTTCTTCTTCTTCTTTTTTCTTCCTCTTCTCTCCTCGGCACCGACCTTCGTCACCGAGTCCCCGAGACACGTCGGATTCGGTCAGCCTGGCCCGCGTCACACGCTCCTTGCAATATCGATTTCGAGGCCAAGTCGATCTTACGTTTCTAATCCGAGTTAACGAACTGCCTCCTCGTACGTACACGAGGCACAGGGTCACGTTCATCGTTTCCAATCAGCCCGGCGCGGCGGGTAGAATAAAATCAAGGTGGTGCTCGATAACGTTATCAATTGACCCTTCGCGATCGAACACCGCTACCTCGGTGGCAAATCATTTCATAATTGGGAGAACGTAATCTCCACTCCTAATATTTGATCATTGAAGAGCTTACCTTCTGATTGCAATGCGAAGGATGGTATCTGGTCAATTGAGGTTCATAGTATGAAGTAATTCCGGGTGAAATGGCCTGATTTCATTTATATTGTTAAATATTTATATTTTCAGTTGTTCTTAGTGGTATACTGCATATTGCACAGGAGCCTATTTAACTGTTCTTCTTATACGTATTTACTTTCATGAATATATTTTCTTTTCGTTAGGTATTTTTGATATTTATAATGTAAGATCACTTTTAGGAAATGTGGGCCGTCTCTTTTCGACTTATTTTATTCGCAATGGATCGCTTTGCAATCGAACACCGGTACCATAGTGGCAAATCATTTCATAATTGGGGAAATATAATCTTCATTGCTAATATTGGGTTGATGCAAAAGTTTTGACGTTTTTTATAAGAAATAAAAAGAAGAGTTCTCAACCGTTAAACCAAAATTAAGTAAAAATGAAGAAAAGAGTGTCCTTTATACACGTTATGTTATTCCTTCCGAAGAGAACATTTTTTTTGTTGACCACGTATAAAAAATGTCAAAATTTTTGTATCAACCCAATACTTATTCATTGAAGAACTTACCCTCTAATTGCAATGCGAGTGATGATGTCTGGTCAGTTGAGATCGCAGTAGATTCATGTAGCTTCCAATTAACGTTTTGACCACCAGGTTACTCGAACTTGGGTGATATAATTTGATCTACAGATTTAAAAATTAATTTCCTCTGAAATATATCGAATAAACCGAATTTTATTAGATTTTTAAGATTCAAGACAGTTAAAGGAGCAATCGCTATGAAAAAAACTTGATTATTCGAGATCTATTTCGTTAGGAAAATTGGTTTGATTGCATAGGTACTATTAAACACAGCAGAATGTTTTCCATTCCAGAATTTTTATTTTGTAATTATTGTAATTATAAAGACGCTTTTGCGATAAGTTGTAAAATGAATTCACGTATTTGAGCATATGGAACAATAAGAATTGTTTCAAATCTCTAGAACAATTCTCTAGAAGTTATAAACAAGTTACTCCAATTGCTAGTATTAAAGGAAAACAATTTCACACACTATTTTGACTCTGTGGTTGTTTCCATTTTATCTACACATTTGAAATATTATTAGAAAAGTTGGAATCCCTATGTTATTAATAATCTTCTTATTCTTTTCATAAATTGTTTTTTTAACTCGAACAACTAAATTAAAGGAGATTAAAGAAATGTTATTAGGTCCAAGAAAGCTCACAAAGTACAATAACATTAATTAATAATGAAATCTCATTACCAGTAAACGGAGATTACAATTAATTTAATTTTACAAATACTTTATTTTTTAAACGTATACTTTACAGGTCTTGAGACAGAAAATTGTATAAGGAAAGTATACTGTCATAGCTGAAGTGAGTACAGAGTTTTATATAATAAGTGTATTTTGATTTTGGAACAATTATTTGTATTTAACGAATTACTTAAAATATTAGAAAAATTTCATTCTACTATTTAAATAGTTTTTCTCACTAAATTTACTATTATTATTTATAATATTACGCATACATTTTATTGCGATGGAGATGACATTGATAAAGGGTAAATTAGTATAAATAAATTAGCTTAAAAATCAAATTATAGTATCCATAATTCCTTTTTCATTGTATTTAAAGAAAAATACTTTTATACGCTCCGTATAAGATTTAAAATGAAAACAGATTACGTATCATTTGCTGTTTATAATGTATCTGTATTTTTTCCTCAGTCTGAATATTCCCTCCTACCAATTACACGTGGTCAACTTATAACAGCCTATTTTCTGTGCCTTATAATTTGAAAGGATAACAAGAGAAAAAGATGCGAGTCATTTTATAGTTGCATCATTAACCTCGCGGCTTCTACATCCGCATTTCCTACGAACTTTTAACTTCTAAGATAAATTATTGATTCACCCGTATAGTACAGTTTGGTACCGAATATTTTCATGTAAATACATTACCATGAACATTATTGCATTTTATACATTCTAGTGGATTTGAATATATAAATTTCGAATTGATATCCCCTTTAGATGAATTTTAATCTCTTCATTACCAAAGATTACGTAAAATGCTTACTTATTACTTCTTACAGTATCTACTATTTCTTGATTTTGTTAAATAATTTATCAAACGATGACTGGAATATATCAAAGTATAAATACACTTTATACTCATATGAACCTGTTTACAGAGCACACCGAATATTGTTGGATTCTGCATCTTCTTTTCCGTTCTTAACCTTTGGAGTGTCATCTGTAATTGTTAAGATTCTTTCGAAAATTGCCATGCAATTTTACCGAGAAATGCTTAGCTTACGGAAAATGTCAATACAAATTTTACTATTTATATCAATGTGCCCAAACGTTTACAAGGTATAGTAAACATTTTCATCTTTTGATGGCCGTGCATCTGCAGACATTTTCAGTGTCGCTCACAGCAACGTTTGCACTCTAAGGGTTAATATAATATAGTACGTGTAAGAAAAAGTCTTTCCTGATTTTACGATAAAATTAAAGTTTTATTTAAAGTAATATGCAAATGCTTAATTGTCAAACTTATCGTTATATGACTTTCTGATATTTTCTTGGGGCCTGCGAATAGATGGCTCGATCTCATTTAGAATCTTGCACAGAGACCTATATAACTATTTTTCTCGTGTGTACAGTACGACTCCCTATAAGGCGATTAGAAAATCGTTGAAAAATAACTCGGAAAGTGAAATTTTCTATAAGAAATTGAAAGAAGTAGAGGATCACCTTAATATTGGGTCATCCCATAAATAATGCGGTTTTGTATATTTCTTTCATTTTTAAAAATAAAGAGAAACAAAACTGTTTTTAATCTAAAACATATTCTCTTTTATTATCTATAAATTGTCTGTTTATACGCAATGATTTCGTTAAAAAATGTTTTGTTTATCTTTAATTTTAGAGATGAAAAAATATAAAAAATCTCATTGTTTATAGGATGATTCAATATAACTTGGACCAATATCTAAAAGGGGAATTTCAAACAAAATTCGTAAACGTGAATATTTATTCGTAAACACGGAATATTTTAATCGCGTTATAGGAAGTTCTACTATATTTGCTTTTATGAACATATTTCTTTTTGTCAGGTATCAATGATATTTATGATGCAATTGTTCTTTTTGAAGAAAATGAGTCATCTCTACCCGAATTACCCTATCATTCAGACAGAAATCTGGTGACCTTGGTGAAATGAATTCAGTCAACTGAAACTGGCGAGAAAGAACTTTTTACTACGCCTATATAAAAATTAAAATGTTTGTACTAACCACTTTGTTTCTATGAATGTCTAGTATTTACTGCTACAAAACATATTTTTTATCGTTCGTCACGGACGACAAAACCGACACTTGGGTGTTTATAGCCGTTACATCCGTCAAAAACGACGTCTGTCGCAACGTCCGTTATTTCAACGCTTATGTGACCGCACAGTTCCTCACGTGTCATAGGTACATATCTACATAAGTATAGCGTTGTGAACTTACAATTACAAATTCTTTACAGAATAAAATGACAATTATGCTAATACATAGTAATCTACAATTAAATAACGCTCTTCAGATTCAACATTTATTAGTAAAGGGATTAGAAGTCTGTATTAGTGTTTTTCAATCCGTTTCTAAATTTTTTATGGAAAAGAAGGAAAATGGTTAGTTTGTAATTAATGATATTTGAAATTATTTTTCAGCAGTATATTTTCATGTACACTATGTTAATAATTTCTAAAAGCATATATAGTCGATCATTTTTTGGTCAACTTATCTATACTTATGTAAGTCATACGATTTGTACATAGGTAAAAGAGTAAACTTGTAGATAGGTATGAAAGAATATTTCGATATAAAATACTTGACTGGTTTTATATATATTTAATTTCATCAAATTTGTCTACCTTTTTGTGGATTTAATTACTTTAGCACATAAATAGCCTATTCCCGTATTTCTTTCTCACCACTGTTCAGCGCCATTGCGACGTGTTTTCTAGTTCAGATTTGACGACAGCTTAGCCATAATCAGTGCTCAAATTTTTGTCACATGTAAAACTGTGAATTGTATTAATTACTTGGTTGAACCTAGTTTTCTTGGTACGCGAGTCACGGGAAACTCTTTCGCTCACCTTCGCGAAACTTATTACTAATACGCTAACGAGAAAAAGGAATGATATCATACATTGTTTCGAAAGGTCAACCGTAAAGTAGTCGAATGAACGCGATAAATACTACTGATCACGCGTTCATGATAATATCTTGCGAATCAAAGTTTTCACAGATCACGTGCAAATTTTATACGAGTTTCGCGAGTTCAAAATAACGTATTTTTGCGTGAAATTAATTTGTCGAATGTAACGAAAAATAATACATAGTGGTGATTAAATAATGTATTTTCTATACATTTGTGGTATATCCATATTTTATAACTATATGAAACACAATGAAATAAATTTATGAAAAACTCAAAAATTTTCTACTTTATTTTTGGATTATCAAATCATTTAGCCCCTTACCCTATGATATATATTATAACCATGATCGATACAACTGCTTCGTCATTAATAATTTATTGGAAAAAGAGAAAAATTCTAGGCATATTCTATATCTATGTTTGCTTTAAAGCATAATAAATGATAACAGAAGAATAATATTTAATTTGGATTCAAAAGAATTGAGTAATATTTACGCTTGCTAAATTCTATTAAAAATCTTCACCACGTATCTGACACGATTTGTAGGGCAAGGGGTTAAGCAATAAAGTAAATTTTTCGTGGAATCGCATTTTTTATGAAAGAGTCGTTTTAAATTAAATTATACACAGTGTACATAGTACATATTTAGTGAATGATCACACCATATTGTTTATAACATATTGATTATTTGAAATGAAAGTTATGTAGAATAAAAATTGCATAGAAAATACGGTGGCAGTTAAGAGGGATGTTGAGAAAAGATTACGAGAGAATGACATTTGGAAACAGGATGCAAAGACATCAAGGAAAGGAGGTAAAAATAGTACACGTATAAATAGAAAATGTTTAATTTTGTTTTTATAAATAAAAAATGAAAAGTTAATAGGTTATCATGTTTATATCTAAATCGACTTCGTATGATACATATTATTTGTAATTTTGTACTTATCACAATTCGTTGTACATAATACTATTAAAGTGACTCAAATCTATAACTTTTCGTGACTTTAAAATAAGTATATTTTTTAAAATTACACTTGATTAAGTACACGGGTATTTATTAAAATTTAATAATGTATGTTAGTTTATCATTTTCAAGGTTCTGTGAAAGACATAATAATTTTAATGATTTCTTCTTGTTCTTGGATAAATATGCAAAATTTTGACCGATAGATCGTAAAATAATGTTAGCATGTTTTATTATTTGGCAATTTATTAATTTTCTTTTTAAAGTATTTATCACACAATCTTTTACTGTGTTTGCGACCCTTTATTTAATCTGTTAATATTTTCATTCGTGTTAATTATATAATTAAAAAACTTTAATATTTAACGAAAACGTTGATATTTTAATTTGTATTAGTTATACAATTAAAAAATTGCTTATTTAAAATTTCTATTATACAAAAGAATAAGCAACAGAAGCTCTATAATATTTACATACAAAAATTTTACATATTTACATATTTCCTTTTTTCCATAAAGGTTTGGTTATTTTAAGAATAAGTTAAATATTTTCACCAAAATTATTGCAATTCTTATTGTATGTTAATGGCGTTAATGTTAAAAATTCTCGATCTGTTTATGAATAATTAATAAGTATTCTACGCACATTGTAGGATTGTGAATCGAACTTGACATCGTGCAAGGTTCTTCTCGTCGCTTCAGAACACTCGATAAATTGCATTCAAGACGTATCTTTGCGAGATGACCCAGTTACCTACACGCTTGAACCCCCCGAAACCGTATGTAACGAAAATTTATCGAGTGTGGCTGGAAGGTCGGTGAGCCAATCTTCCCTGTCAATCAATAGATAGCGATAGATAGTAAGTACCCTTTGTTTAATCGAATGAAATGACATTTTTTGCATTGCACGTTTAGACCTTATATATCGTACATTCAAATGTATATGTATATTTTAATTTCTACATTATTAATACAATAAGCAGTTCGACAATTCAATTGCAAAATTGTATGTAAAGAGATAGTCTTTAAAGACTAATTTACAAGAAATGGGATTAACGCTAGGACTACCGATTGTTTAAAATGATTTATTTGTAATCCTTATAAAAATTGTAACAATAGGTACATTGTTTTCGGTTTCTTCATATATTCATTATAGTATTCAAGTGAAACTATTTATTATTGTATTATATATGAAGTAATTATTGTTTTATTTATACTACTATATTTATTCGAACAAAATAATTTTTAACTAACACTAGAACTACCGCAGCCGTCAAAATGACGGATTTCAGTTTTCTTATTCCGCAATTATTAATAGTAATAAATATAATATTATTGTATTATATATTAGTTCTAGTGTTAAGTAAAAATTCATTTGTTCGAATAAATATAATAGTACAAATAAAACAATAATTACTTCATTTAATGAATTCTCGTTTTTCGATGAAAAGTAGCTAAGTAATTTATTAATATTATTAGTTTTTTCATTATTATTACTATATTATTTAAAAAAAATTAGACACATTGGTTAAGGTAGGTATATACCGAAAGATTCTTTTCCTCGAAAAGAATTTAATGCCTCTTCATTCGCGATCCAGTTTTATGCGCTCTTCCGGTGGACCATGGGACTTTTAACGGCAAATTAAAGACATACCGGATGTAACGTACATTTCGCTGGCGCACGTGTATCCGCGGAAATTGCAATTGTGTAGAGGCACGCGCGCGAAAGTTCTGCATCTGACATCATCTTTTACACCTTACGTTGCACTTTGATAACTAGACTGCTGATTTTTATGGACATTCAAATCTTTAAAAACAGATTTACGATAGAAAATACTTATTTTTAACAGCAAAACTACACGAATTTTTCGCGTTTCAAAAAACATCTTGGTAACACGACGGTTAATCCGTAGGTCAGCAAAAATTTTTCATCGTTTTAACTGTTTGAGTAACACAAGTCTTTGCAATAACTTACTCAAAAAATGCCAAGCGATTTGTGGCGTTTTTCTCGTTTCAGCTTAGTAACTGAATTACGCCTTCCTATTTGTTTCAGAAAGAAATTCTGAATAGAGCGACTGTACCATTTCTCAAATTCTACGCAGATAACAACAAAAATAAAAATAAATGATTAAAAGGGAAACAAATAAATTTGCTTCCTTATACACGAATAACATATTTGAAAAAAATAATTTTCAAAGTTACATATCCTTACTGTTACGTTTACAGGTCTAAGAAAAAATATTTTACCAGAAAATAAAACTGCTTGTAGGTACATACAAAATAATAGAATGGAAGATACTCCATTACAAAAAATATATAGACGATTCGTAATTTAATTCATAATCGTTCATTATAATATACTTAAAAAGATTAATATCTTTAGAATACAGTATTACTGTTATTATTTAATATAGTTTTATATTTTTAAACAATATTTTGTGTTCATAAAGTTTTTATGTACTAATATTTTTATGTACTAATTATAAATATTATCTATATTTAATGTCTTTTGTCAATTCAAATAAAAGAATGAGAGCTAAAGTAATGGACAATTACAGTATCTTTGTTATTATTTTTGATCACAAAATACTATGTAAAAATATAAAACTCTATTAAAGTAAATATATATTACATTTAACGATTCCTATCAATTCAAATAAAAGAATGAGTAAGCTATAGTAATGTATGGATCCACTTTTGGCCAGAGTAACGAAGAACCGCTTACCACTCGAACGGTTAACACGTACGCACCCAGCGTTTGTTTCAGTAGCAATCTTCACAGTCATCATATTTCATTGAATGCGATAAATCGTCCTTCTAAAAAAATAATAAATTTCAGAAAAAGAATCGCGTCAACTTCCAACATTTTACACCATACGTTACGATTTTAAATACAGATACACGTGAAAGTAATTTAATTTCCTTTACGCAAGATACAAAATGTTAAGCGTCACAAATGGTTACATGAAAGAAACGAACAAGAGAAAAGCGCACACGAAAAATGCGTGTATGTACGAAATCGCATAGAAAAAATCGCATATGCAAAGTATCTCACAATGTAAAATACGCACAGTGCATAACCGTACACATATGAATTATACAATTGTAAAACAAAGGTGTGGGCTGCATCCCCTCCTCCAAAAAAACTAACTCCATCTATACCAATCTGAATTATACATGTAAATCACTTCTAGATGCATAGTAGCAGCAACTGTTAATACTTATCATAAATTACCAGAAAACTTTTGTATTTAACATATTGCGTACTGGTAACGAGAAATCTCGTTTTTATATAAAGACTCTTAGCTATGCAACTTTGCTAATTACCACAGTATCTAAACAAATATTAAATTCGAATTGAATTGATTATCTGTTTAAAATATATTACATAACAATATGATATCTGAATTTTTGTATGTATAGTGATATAAGTTGATTTCACTGAAAATTTCCATCCGTACAATTCAGTTTTCTGAAAATTAGCCGGTACGCAGTGTGTTAAGAAGAATTGCGAAGCAATAAGTAATTTGTGTAACAATAACTAAGTATTTTTTACAATAATTCAATAAATATGCAGAAACCTTCCCACACCTTTGTTCTTGCTTTATAATTGTACGATTCTTATATGTACGAGTTGTGAACTGTTCGTATTTTACATTTTGCGCATTTTTCCACGTGTCATTTCGTACGTGTGAACATATTTCTGTACGATTTTTTCTGGTTACCGTCATAAATATGTGACGTTGGTCACGTGTTAAACTTTCCACCAGTGTGGCAGTATTTCCATCTTCGTTATCGCGCAGTATACAACTCACAAGAGGAAATTCCGTCTCGCGCGCACGGAGAATCCATGCGCGGGGAACAATAAACTTGAAAATGCCAGCGTTATCGATTTCGCGGGAAATTGCGTCAGTTACGGCACGCTGCTGCGAGCCACGGAAGTGATAAGCGGCGTGCTGGCTAGGCGATCATGCGAGAACATTCCCACGTTTCCGATAACCGTTCGTAATTGACCGTGCCGTGTAGTGGGAGGACACGCGGACACAGATCTGGATTAGCAGCCAACAATAGGCATAAGGATCGTAGAGGACGGCTGGGCAAACAGATTTCAACGATACTCGGGGATCAACTGAATTAGAATTCTCCAGCTCTTATTCCGGATATGACGGCACCGCTTACGAGACAGGCTTCCGTTGGCGGCACGACAGTTGTTAGTAGATCGCGGATGTTCATGCGACTGCATACACTTATTAAGCAGACGGCGCAAGGATCTTCGCGCAGTTGTACATTTTTATAGGGGAATTTACAAATACTCTTAGCCCTCGATTTATATGGCATTCGAATTGCATGATTCCGGTTTAACCAGTTAACTGCGTTCGACGAGTATACACGTTATCTTAAAGCTTGAAATGATACTAATTCTTTCAACGATCAATTCCTTATTTTTTCAAGTTCACATGTAATTCTTCTTCGTTTTGATTTAGTTTTTCGTTAGAATGTATCACAGGTGCATTTGCCCTGGGTTTGACGAATATACACTTTATTATTTTATTTCATTACGCGCACAATGAAAGATTTTTCAAACTAACTTCCACTGTTAACTGATTGAACGAACGAAACGAAACGGAACAAAACAAAACGCAGAATTTTTAAGTAACTCTGAAAACCGGTCATTCGACTGGTTCGCAGTACACTTATTGTTAGTGTTAACACGTTGACTGTCACGAAAACTTTCAGAGTTTTATGTACCGGTTATTGTGTGGTAACAAAGATAAAGAAAAATAGTTACTTATTATTTGGTAACGCTTACGTTACACTGTTTTGTAGCTGTTTACGTTATAAAACATTTCCATTCGACGTTAGTTATCTGAAAGAATCATAGTCGTTTTCAAGTAATTTGGACGCTCCGGTCATCGGTGACCGCCGCACAGTGGGCTGGAAAAATAGGTGACATTTTGTTATAACTTTTCAACCACAGGAAGTATCGAAGTGAAATTTGCTCTAGAATTCATAAAAAAATGATTGTCTTGTAATGATAATCATTGTAATATATTTTATGTTTTTCTAATAATTTTTTAATTAATTGTTTAAATAATATTACATTAAAAAAAATTTCTAATCGTTTATTCTTTACTTCTACTCTATTTCTGCACATATTTATAATATAAAGAATAGGTCTTTATCTTTCTTCGAAAATTTCCTATTATCGGAAATTTGTCAGTAGTAAATAATAACTTTTAAACACGAAACAAAATAGTTGAAATAAATGTAAAATATAGTAAACACATAATATAATGAAATGTTTAAACAATATCACATAACATTCTTATTATTAGAATAGTTTGTACAGTTGACAAAGTATGTAAATCTCAGTGTCAAATCAGTGTTTTCGTGCAACTTTGAGTACTAATAACTTGTGAGTTGTGACAAGTTGAGTTGTAAAAAAAACTATGCTGAATATATTCCTATTTGTTTTATTCTGGGACTTTTTGGTATTTAAAAGTTATTCCCTGTCAAATGTAAAGAATTTTGAGAATTTTCATTAGTTTATTAAGTTTTATTGTTCTAATAGATAACAAAAAATGCTGTTTACTACAAGTGTATTTTGAATCAAAAAAGTATGCTGAACATTTTAAGATTAAAACGAAGCAAAAATATTGGATATAATCGTCATAACATCATGTAGAAGTGAAGCAATTTTTTATGAGAAACGGTATTCTCAATGTCTAACTTTTGACGTTTATTAAAACTATAATATCTTCTAAATTATATTAATTTGTTCGTTTCCGAGAATTATCGACATTTAACACTAAAACTACCAGACGGGTCAAAATAAACCATTCCTGGTTTCTCCTTTTTACAATTATTAAAAGAATAACAGATGTTTCTTTGAGAAATGATGAAAGAAATTGATTTAACAATACGCAAACTGAATTGTGAATCAATTGAAGTCTCAATAGATACACTCTTGGAGTTTCGATAGAGAAGTTTCGAAAAGTCAATCTAACTGCTCTATAGTTTTACTTAACCCCTTAGCGTACTATTTACTTTCGCTAGTAAACTCGCGTAATATTTTACTATCAACAGTTTGGAAAAATGCAACAAAATTTTCCACTCTATGCACTTCAAATGGAAATTTCATTTGAAAATAATACATTGATAATAGTAAAATAGTTGTTTGCTTTGATCAGTGGGTAATGAACAATATTGATTGTTGTTAAATTAGTCTAGAACTCTTCATCACGAGTCTCACTGGTCATTGTACGACAAAGGGTTAAGAACCAAAATACTTTCAGTAGATACCGATTCCAGAAGTTGACTTTCTGGCGAAATGTCACCTATTTTGCTGATCCAGCCCACGGCGCGCCGTGGTAGTCAACGTGTCAAGAACAGTGCAAAGAAGAAGCCATCCTTACATGGTTCGACGGGATTTACGCCGGTATTCCAAATCTCCTAAGGAATTCGTAAAATCCAAAATCTCCTAAACAGATTCGTAAGGCGGAGGCACTCGGCAACCAATGAAGTCGTGTTTGCGGATTCAGTTCAGGGAGGAACGATCCCCGAAAAATCGGTGAGATCACGCGCGTGGCAAATACAAGATACCCCGTGATCCCGGCATTCACGGTAACAAGCATACACGAGATTCTCGGATTCCGACTGTTTCCTTCCCGGAACAAATTCGAGCGGCTCAAATACGACTCCGTCCATTGTCGCCGGTGATTGTCGTCGATCGCGAGGCGCGCGGCCATTCGTTTCATCGTATACGAGGATTCGGAAAAAGCGGATTTCCCGGCGAGGAAATTGCCAGCGAGTTTTCAATGCACCGGATACGAGCGGATCGCTTTACGGTCGACTTTCGGGAACATTTTACTTTACCTGGTCCTGGGCTTTCAATTCCCTTGGATCTCGGTGTGACGTAGGAGAGGAGAAGGATCAAAGGTGTACAAACGACAGGGGCCAGCTGTCCCCCATCGCACTATTGAACGAGACTCGGCACTAGAAAAATATTTACCCTTTCGTCGTGCCGCCATTGTTACACACGGAGCTGTAATTCGCACTCGCTGCACTGGTATTTATTTTGTTTACTAATGCGTTATTATTGTTATATAATAATATACAATATTATACAGTATTATAAATATTATAATATTATTTATAGTTATTATATTATGTTATATTATATTATATTATATTTTTATGTTATTAAAGTATTATATTGTTATATCGTTTAAAAAATATAATAAAATTTACAATATTGTATATCTATATTATATAATATTTACGTCCACGACGCAGAGACAGGAATTGTAAATAAGAATATGTGATGATGATTTAGAGGAGACGGAGCAGTAGTGGATCATGAGAATTTATGGTGGTGGGGCTGCAACAATAAAATTAAACTACTTATGTATTTTGCATTATACAGGTATACGTATGCAAGTATATGAATGTAACTCAGCGTTAAGTATATTTAATAATTATTATCATTCCTAGCCTATGCAATATTTATTAAGTTTTCTCGTAAAATTAATAATAATAAAAAGTAATGAAATGCCCACAAGTGTGAATCGTTTAATATCATTATACAGAATGTAATTCACCATCACATCGAAACGCAAAAATTCAAGTGACTCATTGACAGAATGAAAGAAATATAAAGTAAGCTTAAAGAGTTTCTGAAATTTCATTGTTATAGAAAATACATGATAGTGTCATATAAGTTCCACGTATCATTGATACATCATTTAAAAAGTATGACCATACATAGCAGTTGCGACAAACTCAAGTAAAAACCACAGTGAAGATGTAAGAACGTTACTACTTACTTTAAAGATAAAAACTGCTTAAATCTTATCTAATACGTCCTTCAAATTATTGTATTATTATGGTGTAAAGAGATCTCTTGATGGCTAGGCTGAGGAATATAAGGCTAACTAGTTAGTTCTCGTTTTTCTTCTAATGCTAATTTGTTATTCGCCAATTCGGTTATGCGTAAGCAATCGACACTATAAACAAAATAATACTATAAAAAAAGAATTGGGTCATCCCCTAAATAATGCGGTTTTTTGTATTTCTTTCATTTCTACAGATAGAGATAAACAAAACTGTTTTTAATCTAAACTATATTCCTCTTCATTATCTATAAATTGTCTATCTGTACATTACTTTAAAAAAAATTTTAATATTTGACACTGCTGGACGCGAAGCAACATCAACATTTTTCAGCGTTGAATGATATTTGGATTTAATAATTTTAGCTTAGTTTTTAATATGTGAATGTAATGTAAATTAAAAACAATGGAGATATTGCAACTAATATTTCTTTAAGTTCATATATCTGAATGAAATTTTCGCAACCCCAACATTTCGTTTTACGTCCCCATTTGCAGTCATGTCCCATAGTTTAACACTATACGTATCAGCCCATTATATATAACTATTTCCACGCTAACCAATTAAATAAATAGTTATAAAATAAGGGTAAACAAATTACACGAACAATTTTTTTAGTAGACACTTAAACAAAAGGAAAGATCGAAACTGATAAACTGATTAATCAAACAGTATAAGAATTTATAAAAAGTAAAATGGACGAAAGAAAATACAAAATTTTAAATCAAATTTCAAAACCGATCGTTTAACCGATCGCAGTACGTTTAGTATTAAGAAACACTGTAGTGCGTTCAACTTTGGTCTGCTAAATCCAACGTCGCCATCGGAAAACAAGATGCCAAAGGCAGAAAATAAAACTCAACAGATAGTTTGATCGCTATTCGAAGGTGGCAATAGATTCATCATCTCTACGTTTCCATTGGTCAGCTCCCTGGCCGCATTGACGTATTTGTTTACGATACATCTGCCATTGGGTGCAATGACGTGACTTTACCAAGTGCACAAGCCAAAGACTGTTGCAACACAGTAGAATACCTTTAGGCGGTGCTCGTTTCAGAATCATAGATGACGATTCACCGATGACTAACGGCAATGCATCATCGAATCGAGTCACCAAAAGAGTTCGTTGTCCTTTGAGTCTAAAATTCGTCGCTGCTTTCAGTTCCAGAAGTTGCGCATCTCCGAAAAACTCAATTGTTACAAATTGATTCTACGTCGAATGAACGTCAGACCGGTTTGCTACGTCTTCATTCATGGAATCATCCAATGTGAATGCTGTAATGATTTCTCCAATAGTCTGCAGAATATAGTCATTAACTTGTCAATCTTAACAGTTTTCGACGCCCATGCAGAATAATAAAAGCAAATGAAGGTGTGAATAACAACGAATTGAAGTACTTGTTTCATACCTGATTTTTTTAGGATAATATCTGAATTACAATCTGAGATTTGATTCAATAATGTATACTTTTATTGTAAACAGTATTGATTGTAAGTTAATATTTTCCATCATTTCAACATTCATTTGAAAAGTGCATTTCATTAATGAATGAGATAGAATATTCGAGCATAATAATTATCGAATGATTCGTCAAAAAATAATGTATACTATTGAGTATATGATATAATAAAGTATATACTGAAATACAATCCAGGAAAATAAAAAATTTTTGAAAGTTGGATGACAGTGTAAATTTAATGGAGTGTAGGTGTGTTATAAAATTCAAAATTCTTGGATACTATTTTAATTCTTCAGATAAGGATTCAATAATATTAAAATGAATTTTTAATTAAGTAATTATATAAACGACATTTTTTCAAGTGTTTGTTGATTACTCAGATTATAACCAATATTAGATACATAGATAGTAATGCATTTGATAAGCAAGGTGTATGTAACACAATCTGATCGAGTAACATACCAGGATAATATCACTCCACGTGTCATGTGTTTAAACGCATGTATTAGTGGACTATATATAACAAACGTACATAAATGGAAACAATACCGTAAATTCCCATCCACTGGTCGCAATTATTACGCCACATTTGAGTTTAAAGTGGGGTTTCTAGATCAACGTAACTGTTCAACGAAGGTTCCGTGGCTAATTATGCCACGGAATGCAATCCGTCCGTGATTAGTCGAGGCCTCCCGTAATTAGGCAAACCATCCAGATACTGTGTTGCAATCATAGGCATAAAGATGAATGTGTCCATAAATATATATCAGTTTTGCTGCTGCTAAATTTTGAGTTGCCAAATTCTCTATAGTAGCAATTCTTTTGCAACGTACTGACATCATTTTAACGATGAATAGGATTATTCACCTACATTTTCAGAACAAAAGTTGTGTAACACACAAGTAGTACTCTATATTTGATAGTAACTTGCTTTCTTTCTAGGTACAAATATCATTATAATTAAAGGTCACCATCATTTTTACAAATTGACCGCTATGCTTATTTTTTTTATATTATAATATGTATTTTGATATTAACAAGGTACTGTCTTTTTATCTTTATATCAGAAAATTAATACAGCTAATATTTAATTAATACGTTGAACGTGGAGCTATTTTTGTTTTGCTTCTCGTTTAGGCGACACGCAAATGAAAACTATAAGTAATAGATATAACAGAAAAAATCTTTTTTCCTTTAAAATGCTTTAATAAAATTCATTATGAAGGACATAAATCAATTTTTTAATATCACACGATTTATAAAATATTGTTTTTCAGATACTGTCAGTGCCTAGGGACCTTAACGTGTTAAAGAATGTTATAGGCATCTAATAATATTGTAGGTGTGTACAAAGATCGAGACCATTTTGTGATTGCTAATATTGAAGTAATTAATTAACAAATTATAAGTTTGTTCAAAATGTTTACCACGCGTTTAAAAGTATCCAATTTTTATGCTATCTTCCGAGAATAGTTTTTATTGTTGTATTCACATTAAGGTACAGTATCAATAATTTATTAAATTTATTAAATTAACGGCACTATTTAATATTGACTTACTTATACTTTTACACTTATTCAATATCTCCTGTTCATTTGTATGAGCATTGCATAAGGTTAGTGTTCGATATAACTTAATTTTGGAGCACTCTGTACAGTCCTTTAGATAAAAAAAGGGAGCATTCCACAACATCGGAACTTCGACATTCGAAAGCGCGTTCCGAAGGAGTGGAATTATTTTTTAATTGAATACCAGTGCACATTACACAGCGAACCGGAGATGATGAGTTTGCGAAGAATGCGAGACATGATATGAATGACCATCTTGCCACCTCTAAGGTATCCTTCGCCGTGTGTCCCTGCACATAGCAACAACACAGGCTAAGAATAAACAGCGAACAGTAAAGAATCCGCAAAATGATTGGAAAGGTCATACCAATCGGTTTTAGACAGGCGTATTTATAAAAAAAAATATCGCTGCTATTTTTATTCCTTTTCCTTGTATCAGATGTGTAAAGAACATTTGCATTGCATTGAACGATCTTGACCCTTCTTCTTCCAAATTGAAGAATGCTTGCGCAGTGTCATTAACTTTTTTAAACATTTCCAAAATATCAAGGGGTGACTTAAAGATTGCATAATTAATTATTTTGGTATTGCATTATCTTATATTACAAAAGTAACAAACTTTTTAGCTGATATATTTTTTTGTTCTTTTATAAATGACATTTTATACAAAAAAGTAATTTATTTATAAGTGGTACATTATTAACAATTATTTTATTCGAATATCAGAAATAATGAATACGTGAATAATTTTTACATGTGATGTTTTATTACAATTTGTATGATTACAAGGTTATATCTAAAAAATGGTAAAAGGTAAAAAAAACAGTCTTTTTACACTTTCTGAGTGAATTTCTACAGAAAAAAATTGTTTCTTGTTTTATTCTAAAGTATTTTCATAAAGTTTCATTAAAATTGAACTTCTCAATTATAAATATATCTTTAATTTTAATTGGTAGGACATTTTTATATCAAGTGATATTTTAAAATGACGAATAAAAAGAATGTTTTGGAAGTATCTAGAAAAATAATCAGAAAACTTGATAACCTACCTTTTTGCAGTATAATGATTTCCTCATGGAATTCTAATATACTCACTGCGAAATGGAACATCGTTACATTACGCAGAGTAACTACGAAACCAGAGTAGTATAAAATATAATACAAATTCTAAATTTTTCATTTATTCTCTCTACCGTTTTTTCTCAAACGATTATATTCACAGAATACATGTTACAAAATAAAACAAAAAAGTGGTATATTTCTCATTCCTGTTTCACCTATCAGCATTATTTAAGTATTAAAATGACCTCGTTTAAGTCTTCGTAACACGCAACCCCTAAATCATGAAAATCTTTTCGAAAATGTTTAAAGCAGATTAAAAATTTTGTAATAAAACATAATAAATATATATTTTCTACGAAACAATTTTTTCCACTGTTGAGACATAACCCAACATTACAAGCGTATTTGCAAATTTAAATCTCATTGCAAATTCAAGAAACAATAGAAAAATTTGATGTTCGCTGGAAACACTTCATCACAAAGGGTTAACATTCTTTCCTTTAACATTTATTCTTTCAACATATCCCTCTATGAAACAGGATCAGGCCTCACTCCTCCAAATTCAGCTAGAATCTCTAAAAAAAAGTGTTAAATCAAACCAAAAACCAAGACACGGGTCCAAAAGATCCACTTGAAGGATCGTAAAAAAGAAAGTACAAATCTAAATCCGGACCAGAAGCGAAGAAACGTTTTTTGTCGGGGGTGGTGCCGATGGAGGCACGTGAATGACGAGGACGCGTTCTGAAAGAGGCATTTTGCCGTTCATTAGTTCGGATCTGTTGAAACTCGATCCTCGTCGTCCGCGTGAAATACTATCGATACACCGCACCGCGGCGATGCAGCAGCAGCCTGGCCACGGCGGAATGGAGAAAAAAAAGTGGGTCCTGCCGACGGCGCACACGAGACACACGATGTGCCCTGGCAGCTTGCCTGCCGCGAAGGTATCCCTCCGTATAATCCTCGGTTATCTCGTGCTGCGTGCCTCTGCACCGGCTTGCAGGCACATCTGCCGCTGACAAAGAAAGAGGAAATTGCCGCGCGGAGTAGGCCCACGGAGAACGAGCGTTCTGTTCTTGGACCCGGTGCGTGTATACACCTAACACCTGCTCCGTGAGCTATTCCGTTTCTGCTTCCTTCCCCCCCTAGCCTGATTACCTTATGGTACATCGGCGAGAGGGCGCAAAAGAGAGAAACAGAAATAAAAGGGCAACGACGGACGGACAGACGGATGGGTGAACGGGACGAGGAACGAGAGAGGCTCGTGCTACTCGTCCACCGATCCTCGGGTTACCTGATCCTTGCAGGTTTTATGGTCAGCCTTGGCTCATCCTAAATTTCCGGAAACCTGCCGACCTGGCCGCCACCCGGACATTCCTTTTGTAAGCTCTGTACAGTTCGAGCGTTAATCCTGCCGCGCGCCATACACAGGTACTTACAGCTGCACGTTTCAATATACTGGGTTTATCGTAACACGAGGAACTTGTTTTAACACTTAACCTTTAAGTGTGGACGTGCGGTCTGGCAGATCTCTATATGAAATATCGTGAATTTTAAAACCAGTGCATTTTCGTTGCATAGGTGATACTACTGCTATGTAGAGATATTTCATTCGGTAAAAACAAATACATACGATATACCTTTTTATTAGCTGCTACAAACGAGAATATTTAACAATCATCGGTAATATGCAGACTTCTATACTTAACCCTTCCGTTACAATGGACGAGATATTTCGGTTCCACGATGTCGAAGAAACGATGCTATGAATGATATATCTGGCCATTATTGACGTACGTACGATGCTATCATGGTGACAAGATATCTCGTCCATAATATCGTTTCTTCGACATCGTGGAACCGAGGTATCCCGTCCATTGTAACGAAAGGGTTAAAAGTTACTGTTTTAGTAACATTAAAGTTTATTTATAATTATTATAATTTCAATGATACTATTATAATTTTGATTATAATGCAATTATACTGTTATAATTTTAAGTATAATACAATTATGCCATATAATTTTAATACAAACATGACGGGGTTTTCCGTCATACTCAGTTTAACGGTTAAATTACATTTTCTCTGTTAACCTCTATTTAAAATGACAAATTCTATTCTATGAAAAAGCGTTTATGAATGAGCTTCCCGCATCTTTTACGTTCGAACAGTTAAAGGTGGCTGTAGAAAGAAGACAATGGAGAAAGTTTCTGTAAACGCGTGCCTTGTTGGATATTCTTTTTGAACTATAGTTGCCTTTGTACTGTAGTGGTTCTTAATAATAAAGTGTGCCGCTACAATCGATTCGATTAAGTTGTTTGTACATAATGCTTGATAAGTTTAATCTTTTAATCTCTTGTTTTAACATGCTGAATCCGGCTTGTAGTGATGATTTTAAATTGAATTTAATTGTTGTGAACATTGTTTGATTTGTGGTTGAGAAAAGATAAATGTTTTCTTATGAAGATTTTCATTTTTCAATAAATTTGCATTTACGAAGAAAATAGAATTTTTTTCTGGGAAATTAAGAATGTTGCACTACTTTCGAGCGTAATTATTTAAAAATCATAAAGCAAGGGGTTTACGAGGTGACTGTGTGATTGGAAAATGTTATGCAAGAAGTTTCATGAAGTATATACTCTAATGAATTTCTTGAAAAATTAAAAATCTGTAAGTATAATTCTTTAATATACATATATAGATGCTTATTATCAAATCTGCGTTATTTTATTGCTATTCAATTAATCTGCGTACAATATATTTTAAGTCGTGTTTCATAATGAAAAAATAAGAGCATTGTTATTTTTGGAATTGATTCATGCAATTTACTCTTCAAATTTAAACTTATTAATTAATAACATGTTATTATAAAATTATGGAAGAATTCAGGTATTATATAAATAGTATTAATCATCACTCCTTTCGAAATATTTTTAATTAATAAAATTACTATGTTCCAATTATATGGACCGTTATAGTAAAATGATAAAAATTCAACGACACATAAGAACGTAGCATAAATGGAAAATAGTGAAGGTTAAGAAACTGAGGAATGCTTACAAAAAAATAATAATGTTTTAAAAAATAGTGGGATATGTAATATTCTACCACACAGTCAGCACATTAAAAATTGTTTAAAAGATTTTTAAATTCTATATAACATCTTCAAAATTCGACATTGTAGGCTAACAGTAAGGATGTAAGGTTTCGTAAACAATGAATATTAATTGAACATTTCAACAATAAACTTTTAAATTATATTGTAGCTTGTTTTAATTGTATAACAATGTGATTCCATTACATTTCAAGTATCTAATATTTTACCATAAAAAAAATGTTCTTGATAAGAGAAAAGGTTGTAAAAAATATCCTTGAAAGGATAATAATATGCGGAGAATTAGTGAGGAATGTATCATTCGCAAGAAACAAACAAAAATTATTTGTTTATAGCTGAATGCAGCAAATTATCTGTAAATTGTCATTTAAATCCTACGAAAGACCAAAAAACGACAGTATGAATGTCAAGTATTAAATCGATTAATATTCGGCTCCCGATTCGTGCTCCGCGCGAACCTATTATGAATTTTAAGAATTACACTCGGCGTTTCGAAATTCTCTTTCCTTCGATTATAATCGGTTTTACGCAAGGGGGTGCAAAAACTATTGGACACGTGTATAAATAAAAACGACGCGTGGAAGGAAACGTGTCGCAACCGACATTGGAAGGTAGTATGTGCTCCCTGGTTGCCAAATTATTGTGACAGAGGATCGTGGATGTACTATTTCTTTGGTGAAGATTTTCTCTTATCACACAGTCATGCGCAATATTTATTCAAATATCCGTTTCTATATGTTCCTAGAAAGTGTTTAAGCGATTACTAAAGTCCGATTACGAAAGGAAAATTTTCTGTGTTCATTAATTTAGCATAATTCTGGTTAATGACCTATTTAACACTAAATACTCGTGTGTATATATGTAGCTCGACTCACTGACATTATTTTCTTTTAGTCTGGTTTTAGTAAAATACTGTGTAAACATGAGTAACATAAATTATCACTGTTATACTATTAAGCTGCTATTCTTTTCGTTATACCGTTATAACTAATCATAATTGTTATTCAGTGTTAATATAGATTTTTTATTGTTTCACTACTCTTTCGGATGCTTTTCACATAAAGTATATCCTCCAAAGTAAAAATTTGATAATAATCTGCCGATATTTATTTATTTACGAATTAGTAACATAATTCATCGTATATTATAGTTGTAAAGAATAATACATGTATAATGAGAAACAAAAGAGCTCTTACACTTGATATATTATGCATAAATAATAAATTACATTACAATAACAAGATACTTAAACAAATATTAATAATGTGAAGCTTCAATGCTTCTGTATTTGTTATTAAATTTTAAGTTTCGTAAATCGAATTTCTGTTTCTTTCCAGTCTTGATAAAGTGATCTAGAAAAATATATTTCTAGATCTTTCTCGCTTTATTTTATAAAGATAGAGCGCTGTGTTCAGTTATTAACTAATATTTGTACACGAACATAAGATATCAGAACACAAATGTACATGTAATTGATAATATAGAAAGAATATAATTCTTTATTTCCATACTTTTACTATATTTATATTTTTTGCAAATATCTTTAAATATTTACGAATAATTATATTAACCATTCAGTCTCGTCCTTTGCATCTAATAATTTATGTCAATTTTATTGACATATATATGTGTCATAAGCGTGTAAAAATAGCCTCCCTGTTGGTATAATTAATTACATATATATAGATAATATATATTATATATGTCGTTTTTATTTAAAGTGGTATAAGTCCATTTTTTCATGCATTAAAATATTTAAGGGTTTGCATTCGAATCAACTTAAAAATATTGGTATCAATTCGGGTGATGTTTATAAAACCATAAACTTGTTAAATTTTATTATCCAATAATAATTAATAAAATGGTTAAAGAAAATAAACGATTTTTTAGTCGCAAGTGGACTTACATATTCCACTTTCAAAGAAAACATTTTTGCGATAACATTTCACAGTTAAATTTCTTTTGATTAATTTATGAGGATATCGTTCGTCATTGATTGTACGATTATAAATATAAAAAGAGGATACCTATACCTCACTAAAACTGCCATCAACTCATTTTTTTCCAAAAATGGACTTATACACTTTTTAAAACAACGGCATATATTACGTTGATGCAAAAGTGTTAACGTATTTTTACAAGAAATAAAAAAAGTTTTCAATAGTTCGCTGACCAAACCAAAACGAAGTAAAAACGAAAAAAGGAATGTTCTTCATACGCGTTATAATAGTTTGAAAAAAAATGTTATTTGTTTCGAAGAAAAACATTTTTTTGTTAACCATGCATAAAAGATGTCGACATTTTTGCATGAATCCAATATATCCTAAATGATATAGTTAATTATGAGTTTCACACCGAGAATCCAATTCTATGATAAAATTGCTACCAGTAATATCAGTAAATGAAGCTGAGTTTCTCTGCGGGTATAGCAAGACAATGTATCATCGATTTCTCAGGCCTTCCTCGTACCCAACCGCGAACGTCGATCGAAGGCTGCATTTATTTGGGTCGCGGACACCAGCGAATTATCTCCTCAATCCTTCCGTTCTTACCACGTCTCTGACCCTCATTCTTACTTTATCATACTTTATCACGTGTTTATAGCCGCTTCGCATTGTTTTTACCGTAACCTATCAAAGATGTCTAGACGACAACGTTACATATTGAAACTGTTCTTCGAATCAAAGTAAATATTTTCTCTGGTAACTGTTAGATGAATTTTTGATATCTGCTAAGCTATTCGCTGTGAAGGTGACTGCTACTTTACGTGCCACTAATAGTGACAATTATAATTCATGAGTAATGAATTAATGAATTAAAATATTAACGGATTAAGTTATAACTTAATTTTAATGTGACAATTAATGGCACATTTCAATGTAGTTTATAGTAAATCAGAATTAAAAAGTTATAATTTTCAATAATGCTACTACAGTATTATGAATAAAAAATGAATGCCTAAATTAAAACATTACGTTTATTTGATATTTTATAATAATATAGGGTGTTCATGCGGTTATTAGCCTGCGTTTTTCTCGTAAGCAGTAATTATATGAAAATAATTAAAGAGAGATAATAGAAGTATTTTATTTTTTTTAATAAATATGTTTGCAATGTTTTTGGAGAAACGAGAATGACTTATAATTTTTTAAAACATAATATATACTTTTTTATTATTATGTACTAAATAATATTACCAAGCAATGTTTTAGTAATATACACTAAGATAGATCGTATAATATGAAAACTCAGTAGTGAAAATCTAAAACTAAAAAGAGAAACAAAATTCGAACTAGGAACGATTTAGTGTAAATATGTAATAAGGCATAATTGACAAAATGCTATTGAAACTTGTAAGAATATTGAATTGTTTTTCACTAACCACGGAGAAGCATTGATATCATCCATTGTCCAAGATACATAATATATGTTTTCAACAGCTTGAGTACCACCTCGTAATTGCAGAGTAGTGAGTAATTTCCTGAATAATATCAGTTGGGACAAGTGGATTGAATCGTACGAACGTGTGAAATGGCCGACAAGATCTTTAGATTTATCACCTTTAAATTGCTTTTTATGGAGCACTGTTAAATGTATGGTTTAAAATACACCGTTCAAAGATGTAAATGACCTACGAAAAAGTTATGTAAATGTATCTATCATTGTCTTAGTCAACATTGGTAGAAGGCAAAATTATAAATAATGTAATTCATTCAGGTGAAAAGTATATTATTCTGCATGGAAAATACATTGAACATACTACGCAAATTTATCAATAAGAAATACTACATAGTAATTATAATAGTACAAAATATTAAAATGTTTCTTCCAACCTTCTTTTATTATTTCTATGTATTTATTGTTTACGAGAGGAACGTTAAATATACAAAGAGTCCCATTTTAATTTATAAGTATAGTTATCTTCGAAACTAATCATTATTTAAAAAATGTCTCAAAAAAATTCTTCTGTTTTGAAAGGACAGTATTTTGGTACATTTGCTTTATTTCTAGGTTAACGTGTATAAGAGATATGAAAGTCATTACTATTTTTTCCAAGCAATTTTTTGCATTAATCAATGTGACAGGTCATTCTGTAAAAAAGTGTTATTTCGAAAACTTATTTAAGACATTTTTTAAATGACAAATAGTTTCGAAGATAATTGCATTCATAAATTAATACATTCACGACTGGCAAATCTTTTGCTTTTCTAATACACATTAATATACAGATTAATAATTCTTATACACACTAATTGCCACAAACTGACATTAAAACAAAGGCAAAAATTAAAAAATTTGTTTTAAGATATCAATTTTGTAACGATCTATTGTTTGAAATGAAAAACTTTGAAAAATGAAGGCATTAAAGAAGTCGCAGATCCAAAAGAGGAGAAGAATAAAATATTTTGAAAGAAAATATTTGGAAAGACGTGAATTTACGTCAGCGGCAACCAAAAATAGAATCTGAAAAGAACTTGCGTCAACGATCGCGCATGAGTTAATAAATTAATAAATTAATGGAACAGGCTCATAATAATTGCGTGAACACCCTGTACATTTTTTAGAATGAACATTTTGCTCTGACCTCACGCGTCATTGCATGAAATTCGCTTGGAAATCAGTCTGTCAACGTGGCGGTAAACTTTTCGACGAGATTTGTATGGTACAATTCACACTGTTACAGTTACATTTCGTTTCAGGCACATCTCGACGGAAGCAAGCAGACAGCTATGTTAACGGATAGTGAGAATTCAGTTTAATTGCGCAAGAGACGAAGTTTCAACGAAGTATGGCGGTGATCTCATCGTTATAGAGGGCGTCTTACTGTAAATAGATCACCTAATTATCCGCGATAGTTACGCCATTACGAATAAATGTATTGTAGACCGGCTTAATTGGTTTCGGATGATCGATGTTTTGTAAGATGCGTCGTGTTGCAATATTCCAGTCTTTCTTAAACAATTTTTAAAGTCACCGGCCACCAATTTTTTACCCACAAGGTGAGATGGAAGGAATCATGCAATTTCAATTAGCTGTCAGATCTATTCTAAATTGCTTCGTCCGTGAAACCCTGGAGAACTTAAGAAACTAACGTAGAGTATAATACATCAGAGAAACGAGAAGAAACTGTTGTTCTTTTACTAAAATAATTCGAGTGTTTCCATGTTAATAAATAATGCATGACGGTGATGTTAATTAATTACCAAGAGTAGATTTGGTAACTTCAGATTTTGATTTATAAGAATGGTTAAAGAGAATCGTTCATATAAACAGTCCACAAACATTGGGAAAAAACCGTCGAATTAGCTTTACTGCAAAAGATTCATGTTTTCAAAAAGAAGTACAACATCAAGATCATTTTTCTCTAAAGAAAAATAATAATCTTATATTATAATAAAAAATATATCTCTCTCTATTATTATAGTGTATTAAACTTTTAACTTCAATTTAAATTCAGTTTACGTAATGAATAATATTAAAATTTGCATTAAACAATACAGAATGATCTTGACAAATAATAATTAGTTCAATAGTTTCACTGGTATCACTAAAAAAAGTATAAAATGAATACACGCATTATCAAATTCACACGTAACACTATGAAACAAAATTCTATATCTTTATAGCTGTTCATATTTGAATTAATCTATATTATTCGATTGTGAACCGGCCGATGACTCACTGCATTTCAGATTTTTCAAAATGTCGAACGACTCGCCGCCACCACCATCTAAGGAAAGGCAGAAGGATAAGACGGATCCGGGCGCTAGTAGGCACGGGAACTTCATGAATTATTACCAATTCCATCCTGCGGAAGAGCGCGTGCGACAACTTCCGTGTGGCGTGTGGCGGCCAGCCCATCCGGGCCGGAAATACGTAGGCCTAGACGTCGGCTGTAACGCGGGGGTGAGACTGAAACAGCTGTCAGACGAAATAGGACGAGCCGACCGTGATCCGAAATTACAAACGACGCGCGGCTAAATTTAACGGTGTTATCCCTTTTTAAAAATCACTCGGAAACTTCGCTGCTTCCGGAAATTCCTTCCCTTTTGTTATAAATACGCCGCGCGGGCCGCGGCGTTTTTCAACCGGAACACGTTTGCGTAAACAAAGTAAATGTAGAGCACGCGAAGGAACAGGTCCCGATAAATCTGTCAGTGAAATCATTCGAATACTCGAGTTTTTAATGTATCCACTCTTTGTACAGTCTCTGATCAAACGATTGGGGGCAACCACAGTTTTCAACATTTTTCGCGGTAATCGGGAACTAGATAGAATTACGTAGTGTACTGTGAATTATAAAACATTTTACTCGCAACAATTCACATCGATTATATTAATTAATCTGTTACCTCTGGAATTTAGTTGCAAAAATTTCTTGTTCGAAAAAATCGAAGAAAAACAAAGAATAATTATATGTTTATATGCAAAGATGAATAATTCATCGTTCAATGAAATAGTATCATTTCAAACTTTAAGATGATGTGCATACTCGTCAAATGCAGATAACTGGTTAAAATTCGTCCAAGATTAGAAGGTTGAAATGTAAATTAACGTTAAATATATGTACTTTAAATGACTGGCATTAAAATTTGATTTTATATTCTGTATTTTCTTTCAACCATTTCACTTTATATCAATTCGGTTTTTCAATTTCTGTCTTTCCTTTTGTTTATGTTGTCACTAAGAACAATTTTACATTTTTAATATTTTATATTTAACTTGTTCACCTTTGTTTTGTAACTGATTATTTGACTGGTTACGGTAGAAATAGTGTTATATAAAGTGCCGGTATGTTTACTGTCAATAATAACTTTGATTAACTGTTATAGTAAGTATACACGTATGTATTAAATAAATAAATATTAATAATTTGTGTTTCTCCCTTTTGCTTTCATTATAGCATTCACTTGTTTTGACATGCTGCGTTTGCACTTAGATTTTTGCTTTTAAATCTGCTACTGTAGTGGTAAGTGATGTACACAAGAGTTTTCAGTAAACTTCAGACATTTTCAATGTAGTTCATGTCTGGAGAATGCAAAGAATGTTTACTGTTTGGACAATAAACTCTCAATAATAGAACATTATATATTATTAATATGCATATTATTACTACGGAAGTATGTAATATATATGTACATCGATGAGTAGTTAATAAGAATTAATATTAACTACATTGTAGCATTTTACTTCACGATTACTGCCAAAAAACTATGGGTGACCCGTTTTTGGTCAGGGACTGTACGTTCACGGTGATTGATATCATTTAAGTCACATGTGCCTTGATTACAAGTAACAGGAATCACATGCGTATTTTATACACATGTATATAATAAGCATGTTTTTTCAATTATGAACGCTTATGAGTACTCATTTTTCTGTATACAGCAGACATTCTGTCACGCAAATAATATTTAACGTGCGATCTATTTGCAACTAGTGTTCCGTTTACAGTAAACTTAAACAAGGTAGACTAATGGAAATGCAAATACACGGAAGAAAAATAAGTTTACAAAGTTGGTTTGGAATTTTCAACAGACAGATTGCAACTTTTATTTTTTATAGATAATGACAATGTTACGAAAAGTATTGCTTGAAAGTTTTATATCATCCAATTTTCAATAATTGTTTGGAGAAGCTTAATACTATAATTTTAAATAAAGGACGCGTGTGTTATAAAAACGAAGTCTCATTTGTAGTAGTGATAAATTTCTACTTTGTCTCAATATTTACAAACCTGTATCAGGACGTAAATTTGTTTAACGATTTACACTCTATTAATCTGCAATTCTTTCAAAGTTAACGTTTAAGGTGTTAACAAATTCTAGATAGAAGCATTTACGCGATAAACTTTTCTCGATACTTTTTCATAACATTTTGTCTTTATGTTACTTAAATTAATCAAATTCAATAAAATTTTATACGAATTTCGCTGCATTTTAATCATAATCTTTATTTAACTTTTAATAAAAAAGTTATTAAATGGTATTAATTCGTCAATTAATATCAGATATCTACATTTTTTAAATATTTTCAGTCCAATAATTTATACCTATATATATTAGTCCTCAGAAGTATTTAAATTTGATGTATTTACTATGAAAATTTTATACTCAGAGGATATTACATATTTTGAAATTTTTGAAGATAGGGTGAGACGGGGAGAGATGGCCCATTTTATTTGGAAGAACTATTACGTTATAAATATTGTTAATACTTAACAAAACAAATTGTATTCATGAAAGTAACTTACGTATACGAAGATAAATAGGAACAATTATTAATTATTTGGCATCAGAATTCTTACATTACACTATTGTTAACTTATTTATGCTATAAACATGTTTAATCTACAGCAGTCATCTTGCATATTATAATTTTTTTCAAGCAATTCAGAAACGTTGGTCATCGGTGACCGATACGGTATTTAACGTGTTAAATATGAGAATAATGTGCATAATACAATTACAATCGAATGCAGTAGAACTTCGTATAACGCCATTATAAACTTCCACATTATAGGGATTTAAATCAGGTTTACGAATCTCGAGTTAAATTCCCTTTTTTGGCATTGGCCGAACTTCTTTCTCTGCTTATATTACTTTCTTTTGAATAATCTCAATTTACAGTTATTTTTCAATAATTTTTCAGTCGCATTATTGGAAGTTCTACTGTAATACATGCCTATGTCCATCTCTCTTACAAATATATCGATTTTAAATCCTTTCATGGACCAATTCAGCTACTCGTAAATAATGACAACTCGCCTAAATACTTTTCAGGATTTAACATTCGTGTTGCGGGAATTCCTGGAGAAGACGTTATCCAATGATCGAACAGAGGTTTTTCTGTTAGGAATGGATCTTGATCCTATCTTAATTGAACGGGCGCAAGAACGCAACCCACGACCGGATCGGATTATTTTCGAGTGCCTCGATTTCTTGGCAGTAGACAGTAACCGGACGCTCGAGGAGCACCTTCGCCGATTCGAGAAGTCACGCTTCGACGTCGTGTTCTGTTTCTCCGTTACTATGTGGATACACCTGAATCACGGAGACAAAGGACTGGTGGAATTCCTGCAGAAAGCCTGCTCGCTGACAGAGATGATCGTGATCGAGCCGCAACTGTGGAAATGCTACAGGAACGCGTCGAGACGACTGAGACGGTCGAAAGGCGAAGACTTTCCGTTACTGAAGACGCTCGAATTCACCGGGGATCCAGCAACGCACATCGAACAGATATTAACGGAATCGTGCAACTTCCGAAGAGTAGCGGTCACTGCAGACAACCAGTGGAAGCGGAGACTATTAATTTACGAGAGAACGTGAGCCACCGTTCTTAACGATTTATGCGTTTCCGTGCATTGATTGACGTCTAACGATTCAGTGAATATTTTGCGTGCGAATGACGTTGGGCATATAAATGAATACGGACTTAGCACGATCTTTGATCCTGCGATGTATGCATAGAAACATCAAGCGAATATGATATTATCTTCAATTATCTTTTTGAGAATGGTAATTGAGAAGGATATTCATTCTGACCACAGTTGAACAGTTCCTGCTTATTTATAATTCTTGATAAAGTATGAAACTGTAGTTATCAAATTAATTTTATTTTCTATTTCTTAAATTTTGGGGAGTAGGTATATCTTTTGAATATTTTTACCATTTTTCCTTATAGGTTTGAACGAGTGCGTGGTTGACGTATTTAAACGGTCATACATCATATCTAGAATTAAACGATCAAATATATTTGTGTGGACTGTAGCATGTTAGTCTGTTAATTATGGAATTTAATTTCAGAAATCTCTGATAATGATCGCAAGGAAATCAAATAATGAAGTGTAAACGTAAGCCAAATACGCCTATAATATATTCTAACTAAGAGGTAAAGCAAAACGAAGAAGAGTTACATGTTTATCTGAAAAAATAAATAATTTATTAAAAAAATCTATCCAATTTATCCAAGACATCTAATTCAAAAGAATTAGTATCATTTTGATTTTAAGACGAAGCGTATACTCGTCGAACGCAGTTAACACTAGAATTAAAAAAACGGCTCTGTTATTAGATGTAGAATGTTATAAAGAGTCTACGTCAATTCAATAGGCGTTTTTGTAGGCAAGAGCAATCTTGTTTGCCCACGGGCAGAGCTTAGGGCAAAGCTAAGGGCATACATTCCTGAAGTGGGGAAATACAGTTGTGTTAGAGTCCGTGCGTTAGGGCCTTAACAGGCGATCAATATTACAGCTTATAAAGTAGTACACAAATCAACCACCTTTGCACGAAGCGGCGTTACGAGCTGTCCAGCGGGTAGGATTGTACCCGAGCGATCTGTGGGCTGCCCGTACGGGCAGTAGCTGGACAGGCCTCGTCCACGTTCAAAATTGAAAATTAATTAATTGAATGTAGTTCAGGTTTTCATGTTATAAAAACAAAATTAATTTCTAGAAATACAAAATTTTGAGTTTTCTTTCGTTCATTTCATTTTATATCAATTCTTATGGTTTCTGATGAATCAGTTTTTCAATTTTTGTCTTTATTTTTGTTTCTATTGCCACTAAGATAAATCGTATAACTTGTTTATTTTTATTTCGTTAATGAGTTATTTGATTGGTTACAGTAGGAATAGATCTATATAAAATGTGGGTACGTTTAGTGTTAACATTTGACCGTACCGATAAGCTACCTAGACTGTTCTTTTAAGATTATATCTTCATCAATTCTTCAAATTCTTGCATACGATCCATGCTTTTAATCAGTCTATGATATATAAAAAGATCGATTTTTTAATACTTCAACTAATTGCACTCCATCATCCAGATATTACTGTAAAGTTTGAATTTGATAAAGAGAAACTGTAAAGGATGTACATTTATTTAAAATAAATTTGCATGCATTACAAGTTATAAACATTGTCGCCTGTAATATTTATATATAATAATGGTTTCTACAGATTGTTAATCCATTACCGCGTTTAATTATGCATGCAAAAACTGACGTGAATACATATTGTAAAATAAAGCATTAAATTCGAAAAACAGAAATCAAACGATTGTTTCTCTTATCCAACTTGTTTTTCTAAATTTAGTTTATGTAGTGATTTATTCCATTAAATAAGCCCGTGTATATAAATACAATATAATATAAGAAATCCAATTGACAACATTTTTCTATTTTAATATTATTTAACATTTTTATATATCGATTTAATTAAAATATTAAACTTGATATGATATATATTTAAAGTTCGAATATTTAATGAATAAAATATGAAAAATCATTGATCCATATAATTAATTGAAATAATTACACTATGAGCAATAATACGTCTAATATAATCTCTAAAACAAGCGAATGCACAAAGTCGTTTACATTCATGCTTGTTAATTAATAATAATTGTATGTCAATCGTAATTACATTCTATAAACACCATTCTATCATTCCAGTATTAGAATTACGTATATATATTACTTGATTTCGTAAACAAAAAATTTCGTAACATTTTTACATTTGTCGCATACTAAGTTTGTGATATACGAATAAACGTTCCTATAATTATGTAACCTAAGAAAATATTAGAGAGCTGTAAAGAATCTATTAATTTATAAACTTATGACGCAGAATGGAGTTCTTACTGCACTGATACTTCTAATACTCTACCGATCCACGGGCGTTGATGTAAAAATATGGCAGGAGAATGAAATTGTCTGTGACCTAATACAAATAATCTTAAAGGTCAAAGGTAAGTGAAATGTACGTCAACGCTAGGGACATGGAAATACTGCGAATACTGCTAATTCTATTTTTTACTTTATCTATTAAGTATAGAAGCTAATTCGGCACCTTTTTATTTAATTAATTACAAATTCATTTTACATTTAGACGTATCCTGTTATTTTGAGATTTTCCTCAGTTCTGTCTAAAAAATGATACATCGGAAGAAATGATTAAATTAATTGGAAGTAATATTTGAAAATTAAAAAATACACTTATAACTTTTATCGCAAATACGTGTATTATACTTTGTACGTTATAAAATTGTAATATGTTTGTATCAATTGTTTTTTAAATGAAAAACCTTTATTTAAAAGACACTTTCATTTTAAATCTTCTACATATTCAAGTTTAAGGGATACAGCTGCATGCCAAAGTTTCCAGACAGGTATATTTTTCGTTGAATTTTAAAAAACGATATCTAAAAGAGTCATTACAAGAAATTATGTAAAATATACACGGTATTTATTGTTTTGTATATACATATTAATAAAATCATTAAATTAATATTGGCGCTAAAAAAATAAGGTAATTAAATCTCTAATAAAATTAATTAATAATTACCACATATTACAGAACAGAAGTTATATGTTTTCAAGAATTCGCAACACGAGGCTAAATTTTTATTCATTCTGCATTACAGTGCTAAGAAGAATACGTTTTCATAGAATTAAGTGTATGTAAGGCATAACGTGTGAGTTTATGGGTCATTGTATGACAAATCAATCACTGTTTGACGTTAATGAGAGAGAACTTATTTAAAAACAAATGTGATGTAGTACTTATATATGAAATTCCAGGAAACGACTAAATCATCATTTTTTGATTTTGAATTTTTTATGTAATACAAGCTTTTAAGTTTCATGATTTTTGCCTAGTTTTATATATAAATATATATATGAGTCTTCTATCTTGAAAGCTACAATATTTGTTGAGTTAAATTGAAATTTTCATTATATTAATTTGAAGGGTTTGATTAACTTTCATAAATTTTGTACATTGAAGAATTAATATTATACTAACGAAAATGATAAATAAATTTTTATTTTATAAATTTCTTTTTGGAGGCCGAATGTATTTAAACTTTATATTATTTATAAAACAATATTCTTGTAAAATATGAACTAATCCAAGATGGAGTCTTTAAAATTAACATTATAATAAGTTGTTAAAAATGCGAAGTACTCTATTTTAGATTAGCTAGAAACAGTATGAACAATTATTATCGTATCCGATTTAATAAATTCATTCGTACATACTGTACAATAATTTATGAAATGAATGTATCCGTAACAATATCGATGCTAATGAGTCAGTGACCACTATATTTCTGTCATAATATATTCAATAAACACTATGTTTATCATTATATTTAAAAGTACGCGCCGTATGAATTTGTTGCCGTTAAGTCGTATTCAATGTCCGTAGTAGAAATGAAGTATACAGAAAATATAATTTCTACTAACAAGGCTAATTTTGTAAATTATCAACAATGTCAAGTATGACATTGAAATGATACAGGGTCCTATGGACCCCCTAAACAAAAAAGTCTGATATAACATGCAACGTCTGTATGTAGCTTGAGTTTGTGGTGTAGATGACGTTCTACACTGACAATGAGACCGACGCGAGATGGCAATACCGTACAAAGGTTTGTGGACTGATGGCGAAGAACGACAACACAAACTGACATGAACTCTGCGAGCAAGGTAAGCGAAAAGGCAAAGGTTGTCGCCGATTTTAGGCAGTTTCCCGCCATATAATACTTAACGGTCGTTTTCCCCCACCGCTCGTCTTCCTTTTTCTACGTGAGTCACGTGCTTTTATCCTCGGGTACCCTAGCAATGGAGTCTGTAAGCGGTCAGAAGGTTAGGTTATGATAATGTTTAAACAACATTTTTCTTTTTTTTTAATCGTTTCTTCTCCTTTCAAAATTTTTTTAGATGTAGTTATCACGGTACGCTTATTTAGTTGTTAACCAAAATTCATATGAGTAACATCAATTTTTGTTTCTTATATATTTGAAACGATCAACTAGTTTGTTATTCTTTCAGGTTGGTGAAATTTTCACCGCAGCCGGAGCAGCGTTTAATAAGCTCGGAGAATTAACCATGCAGTTACACCCGACGACAGATTCACCCGCAGGGTAATTAAAAATGGAACAATATAATATCGCTTTTGCCGCAAATAATAATAGTACGTTTAGCTTACGCTTGGAGTTCACATGAGCGCTTTGTGTATGGAGAAGCGCGGGAGAAAGTCACGTGGTACCGCTTGCCGCCCAATAAGAAATTCGAAACTATCGCTTTATTTAATACTTTAAAATGTATTAAACAGGACGAAAGTATTTTCTTTTTATGAGTAAATATCATACGAGATTTTTCATATCATCACTTTTGTCACAGAATTATTTATCTTAATTTCAGAATGCATAAGATAAACGTCCGTAAATGCTGCGTTTCATATAATCATTAATGCATGTAAACGGTATTATTATACAAATTAGTTTTTATGTCGTAATCATTTTTTAATTAAGTTAATAACGATTAATTGAGAGCTGTAACATTATCACTTCACCGCAAAAAAAAAAATAAAACGCTGACTGCATCTTCATATAATCCTCTGTGTTGCTTAATCTGTAGTAAATGGACTGACGAGGAAATTGAGATGCTCCGTCACTCGGTAAAGACCTTCAGTGAAGATTTAAACAAAATAAGTGAGCACATCAAGGGACGAACGGTGTAAGTTAATAAGGCTGCATCGAGCCCACGGTTGTTCCTCAATTTTTCCTGCGTCAGTCTCGGTCCAACGTTAACCGGCTAATTCTGCTTTTCAGCTCGCAGATTCGAACAACGTTAAAGAAGAAAGCCTTTGAAGAAGCGGGAGTGCCGATTAGACAACAAATGTTGTCCCAACAACAGTCGGCACAATCGGCGGTTCAGCAGCAGTCGAAACAGCAGAGCGGAAATCAAGGGTTAATGGGGAAGTCAGCGGAAGTAACGTTAAACATGTTAAACGCACCAGAATCGGAGGTAGACGTCGAAGGACTACCGGAGGAGTGCCAAGTGAAACTTGAGTTCGAGGGTGCAACAGAAGAAGTTGCATCTTAACACGAAAGCTTTCTATTAAGGTGCGGCTTTTCCATATCTTCGATCTCTAAACTTAAGATAATATTTACGTAATATACGTTTAGTATTAAGTATCGATAATGTACATTCAGTAAGTTATGTTTCTCAATAAATTCGTAAAAGCCATTATAAGAGTATTTACTAAAGGGATCTGTAAATAGGTACCTGTAATCATGTTTCTGTCCCTTTTACCGACGAATCGTCTAGCGTTTTCAATGGTGGCGCCACAGATCGGAAAATCATAGTGTTCGCTGTTACCAACAATTCTCTTCTGATTCACGATTATTTCTCCTATTTCATAGAGATTTTCTCGCTTACCTTTTGGTATTCCATTGTTTTGAGGTTCTTGTTAGGTCAGTCGCATGACGTATACGATTGACAGATTAGTAATGACACATCTGGTGGTATCATGTACCTAACTTGCTCGAGTAGTTAATCGACAGTGTTTACGAGTTGATCTTTGGCACAATACTTTTCTTCTTGGAATCGAATTGCAGTTGCTTTATTTTGAAGAGGGATTAGCTCGTGCATATTCATTGAATATCTAATGATCAGTACAGTGAACTTTTGTGAACATCTGCATACCAAGGCACCTGTAGCTGTGCCTGCCAATTGTAAACATTAAAAGAATAGCAGAATCAAACGTAACATGGAAGGAGGCATATTCGAAAGTCCGGATACAACTTTGGACAGATCAGAAGATGAAATTGCGCTACAAGGATTCTGCAGCCCCAAGAAGCTGCCGTTCAGATTTCTTGGACTGGCATTGATGTGCTTATTAGGCTTCGGTACGATCCATACTGCAATATTATCTTTACAACGCGATTGAACAGGCATTGTTTATATTTGATCGTGTTTATTTCGATACAGTATGACCTCATTAGGTATTTTTTTATATTCTTAAATATTTTTATCAATATGTAAAAACAAGAGTGTCAATTGTAATATATTTTATAATATGCTAAATTATAGCTATTTTTTCAAAATAACAAACGAATTTACAGTACACGCCAATTATATTCTTAGAAATATTGAAACAGACTATGATTAAGACTAGTGCAATGGAATTAAGAATATCTAAAATTGAAAAAAATTTTTTGCTTTTTTTAAGATCAATTTAATTTAAACAAATTTGCATTTTATTATAAGGAGGAATATATTTTTAGAACTTAAATTACGTGATCAATTTTTATAAATACTACTTAATATTGAATATCGTATATTTTATTAATAATATACAATTTTAGACACTACAGAAAAGGAAAAAAAAACAAAACAAAATTACAGTTTTCTTCATTATTATTGTCATTTTTTTTACGCGATGTAACATTTTATAATACATTGTTTTCTATTGATTAAATAGTAAATATTATACTTGTACATGTGCATTAAATATTCACTCGAAGCAAAGAAATTTTTCCACGAAATATCATTGTATGATAACATTTTCTAAAAGTATTATGTAAACAATTCCAATCATTCCTTAGCTTTTCACGGATGCACGAAGAATTATAAGACACAAACACAGAAGTATCAATTTTAGTGATATTTCAGCGATATTCTTACGGTCTTTGTAGGTTGGGTATAATGTTCTTTTCGTGCTGCACATGCGGCAGAGATAAGACATATCAGAGCGTCAGTACTGTTTCACCCGCGAAATTTTATTTTTCGTCGTTTTTTGTAACATTTCGATATCGAAGCATTGTTAAAGCTTATTTCGAAAGAATACAGGATACATGTTCGCTACGCTCAATTATTCGAATTATAAAACTTATTTTGTCAAAAATTCAAACATGATTGAAATAATCAAGTCACTGACTCTACTTAGGGTAATTTGCTGATGGGTGCACTTTTATTTTTTAAATCAGTTAATGTAATCTAATATTTTTTCAGGTTCCTTCTTTTGTTTTGACAATCCTAGCGCATTACAAGACAATATGAAATCTGATCTAAGCATGTCAACTAGCAGATTTGTGCTATTGTATTCTATTTATTCATGGCCAAATATGATTCTTTGTTTCATTGGAGGATTTTTATTGGACAGCGTGTTTGGTATTAGAGCAGGAACAATAATATACATGGGACTTGCTTTAATTGGTCAACTTATATTTGCAACAGGAGCTATAATTAATGCATTTTGGCTTATGATGCTTGGTCGATTTGTTTTTGGGTATGTTTTTTTAATGTAGTGTATTCCTTATGATAGATTATTGGAATTAACTTTAATACCTGTTACAGTATTGGTTCAGAATCATTAGCAGTTGCTCAAAATAATTATGCTGTACTGTGGTTCAAAGGAAAAGAGCTCAATATGGTATTTGGCTTGCAACTGAGTTTTGCAAGACTTGGTTCAACAGTGAATTTCTTGGTCATGGAACCAATCTATCAATTTGTGTCTCAGTATTATAAAGGACCTGAATGTATTGGAATTATTCTTTTCCTATCTTCTTTAACTTGTGTGGGATCTTTGATTTGCGGATGTGTACTGGGTATCATGGATAAACGTGCGGCAAGATTATTAAGAAGAGGAGAAGGGCAAGAAACCGAGGTTGTTAGTCTAACAGATGTCAAAGACTTTAAGCCTATATTCTGGTTAATAGCTTTCATCTGTATTGCTTATTATGTCGCAATATTCCCATTCATCACCTTAGGAAAGTAAGTATGAATAGTAGGAAAGTTTCATAATCATATTATACATATTTACATGTATTATATAATCTTATTTCCTTAGAGTATTCTTTGAACGGAAATATGCATTCCAGCCATCAAATGCAAACACAGTTAATTCCCTTGTATATTCTATATCGGCTGTTGCATCCCCCATTTTAGGATATCTTGTTGATAGATCTGGAAAAAATATATCATGGGTATTTATCAGTATTTTAGCAACTATAATGGCTCATGGATTACTCGCATTCACATATGTAGACCCCTACGTGTGTATGATTCTCATGGGATTAGCATATTCCATGCTTGCAAGTAGTTTATGGCCATTAATTGCTCTTGTTACACCAGAATATCAGCTCGGTACAGCTTATGGACTGTAAGTGGAGCTGAATTTATTTCTTTTAGTATATCTAGAATTCAAGCTTGTTTGCATTTATATGATTATAATATTCTCGATTTGCAGAGCGCAAGCTGGACAAAATCTAGGATTGGCTATAGTTAGTATTATAGCAGGAATAATTGTGGATCAAAATGGATATTTCATGCTTGAAGTGTTTTTCTTGATTTGGTTGTGGAGTACGTCTTCTGCTTTTTATTTTCCAATTTAATGATCGTAATATGTTTATAATTATCTATAATTAGCATGTTTTCAACAGTTTCTTTGATAACTTCTGTTGCAATTTGGGTACTGGATATAGTAACAACTGGTGGTTATCTAAATATGACCCCAGGTCAAAGAGAGAAGCATGAGCAACTTCGAATTACACCCGAAAGTCTCGAAAGAGAAAAGCTGTTGTCAACGGAATCAACTTCCGATTTGTTTACCGATGATCTTCTGCAACCACAATCTGATATTAGTATAAGAAACCGTTATTTATCTCGTATTGGAGCAATGGTAATTTGTTATTCACTTAATTACTTATCATCTGAATGAAAATGCTTTTTTTGATAAAAATTAAATAATAAGATCTAATTTACACAATTATTTATATTTTTAGGTGCCTCCTTGTACGAAAGTGCCAATTCATCGATCTTTACGATGATACATTCCATTTAGAAATAACTTCGAATAAATAGTTATCCTTGTTTAAGGTATCATTAAAATATTTGCTCACTGTGTCTTCCTCTTACACAGCGTTAATCTGTGATAATTTCTTAATCAATACATTTACAATTGACTATAACTGATTTTTAATCTGTCGACAAGCGGATGTTTTACAAATAGATCAATATGTCGACACATGACAATTAACAGAAATATATTATTTGTTTTACACTAACTGCATTGTAATCACAAAGTTCAATAATAATACAATTTTAAAAATTGTCATATAATTAATAGCATGCTTATAGCATGAATAAGTAAGAAATTATTTTCTACCTCTTGTTTAACGAAAGAACATGCCAAAATGTTAAATTTATTATTATTATGTATGATCTCTAACATATTGTAATATATCAGTGTATCAAAATGTACATATAATAATAAAATATGAAACATATAAAATATTGAGAAATATTATATCATACCTAAATATATTAATTTCATACATATTCTCATACAAATTGTTTTTTTTTTTATAGTAATGAATTCATAATTTATGAAGTTAAGAAATTCAATTAATCATCATCATATTTCATATCATAAAAAGGTGCTGTGTTAAATAAATTGATACTTATAATAATTTGTAACTTTTTCATATAGAAATAACTTTTTGTTTAATGCATTATATTCATGCGTTATACATTAAATTGAAAAGAAAAACAAATTTTGTATTGTACAATGCCTTGTTTCCTTTTCTCACTATTGCTTTTTTTCTTTAGAACCTGTATAAAAATTTATAAAAATTACAGAGGTAATAATTTGCAGAAATTATTCTTTTTTTCGTTAAAAAAGAGCGAATGAAAGTAAAGTCTAAATTAAGGAAACTACGCCATTGGTCGCATTTTCCTCCTGTCAAGGTACTTATTTGTACACAGCTGTAGTGTGCAACACGTGCGTGCTCGTGGTCAGAGCACCATTCTTGAGTTTGCTGTTTGTGTTACATTTTTTGGTGACATGGGGGTCCACGACAATATGGATTCGAAGTATAACGTTATGGGTACTTCGGGCTTTTCAAAATTAGCACCGAAACGTCCTACCACCGTCGTGTTTAACGAGAGCCCAAGCAAAATTAAAAAACTCGAGGATAGTCAACACGTTCAGACAGAAAGTGTGGATAAAGGAAACATAAGCATACTACAACAAAGGAAATCTTTACCAGTTTACAGGCTTCGCAAGCGGTAAGTGCTGCATCATTTTGCTTTCGATTTTCGATTGATTTTCGTTACTACATTAGCTCACGAACAATATCTTGACAACATTCTTGCACGTGAGTATCACAAAACAAAATGGAGTATCACCGACCGTGCACGGCTTATAACTTCCTAATTTACCGCATAGATGACGCCACCATACTATGTCATGTTTTCATTTCTCAAATATTTAAAATAATTTTTTCATGGAATTATCTATTATAGTATACATATCTAAATAATTTTCAATTTTTTAAATTATTATGTAAAATAAATATGGTTTTCTAATTACTATTACTATTAATTTGAACTCAAATAAGTAATATGCATATACCATGTAATTATGATGCATATGTACTTATCTATAATATAAAGTATTTATCACTCCTGTTCAAAGTAATTAATTACCTGAAACTACAATTAATCGAATGTTGAGCGTAATTAACATAATAATGTAATTAAACATAATTAGAGTTGATAAGTTATTAATATTTGAGAATGCAGTTTTGTAACAAATTAATTCAAAACTCTGCATTGATTTAACCCTTTGCACTCCGCTGTCCCCTCTCAGGGGACATCGTGATTCTAGCATATCACTCGGATGTCCCCTCTCAGGGCACATTAAAGTTTATTAGTGATTACGGGGAATTAAGTTATTTTAGCGTAACTTTTTAAGACATGTTTCCCTGAAGTTTTCTCTTGAAATGGCACAAGAAATCAAATCAAATCAAAATATAGTAAAATTACTGAGATATATAAAAAATAATATCAGCTGGTTTTGTGTCAGAAGAGAACGCGAGAAGCGTGCTCACGACATATTTATTTTTTTATTTATTTTTTTGTCCTTTAATGTTACGTTTCATTCTTGAATATGAGTTTCTCATATTCATTATTTATACATGTTGTTAGTTTGGTTTAATATTGATATAGTAAACACAATAGTTATTTCTTTTAATTGTTAACGATTTTTAAGGTCCGTTTGTCTATTATATACGTACGATACATGAAATGGGTTATTAAAGTATCATATGAATCATTCATATAAATAAAAATATATTCATAGGATAAACATTAGTAGGAGGATATAAAGTGTTTAGTACGAAAGTCAATTAAATGAGTAATACCGATATTCGTATTTACATATAAATACCAATTTTGATACTTTCCTTTGTATTTCACACACGAGTTATTTAGATAATCTCATAACAAGAAGAAATCTACTGTAAGACAGGATTTTGTAGATTTTGAAGACAATGTTCTTCGCTCGAAGGCTACAGAAAGAATGTCCTGAGAAGCACTGTTCAACCGGAAGACCCCCTCTTGTCAGCGTCAATTCAAGGACGCTTTTCCTTAAGAAAGCATCGATTGACGAAATGCAGACGACCAGCTTTCGACTTTTCCCTCCTTAAGATGATCTTACACTACGTTAAAGATAACAATAAAAAAATTAACATGCGATTAACTATGTCAATACGTAGTTACCACGTTTCTATATACTGATAAATTCTACATAGTTGATCTTAATAAATGTCAATGCTACTCATTGCACAAAGACCAAAGTAAAAATCTATTTCACTATTACTAGTTCTTCCTTTAAAGTATTTAAAAGTATACCTACAACGAATAAAGACATTCTTTGTGACCTTACGAATTATCAATAGCAATAAAATAAATTAGACGATCGTTAAGAAGAAAATCAAGCAGCAAGGGGTTATATAGCATTTTACAATCTTTTCCAAATCGTTTGACTTTAGACTGCTTGAGGAGATTCGACGCAACAGCACGCTGATCGTAATTGGTGAAACTGGCAGCGGCAAGACCACGCAGATTCCTCAGTTACTTCTGTCTTCGGGCATAGCAGGTGTATCAGGTTGCATCGGCATCACGCAACCGCGAAGAGTGGCGGCGGTCAGCGTGGCACGTAGAGTGGCCCAAGAACAAGGGGTGGAAACAGGAAAGTTGGTCGGTTACTGCGTGCGTTTTGAAGACGTTACGTCCCCCCAGACGAGGATCAAATATTTGACCGATGGTATGATGGTTCGTGAGGCGATGACCGACGAGAATCTGTCCAATTATTCTGTGGTGATTCTGGATGAGGCGCATGAAAGATCGGTGCAGACCGACGTATTGCTCGGTGTGGCGAGGCGGGCGCAGAATTTACGGAAGCTTAAAAACCTGCCACCATTGAAGCTGCTCGTGATGTCGGCGACGATGGACGTCGATAAGTTCGCCAAGTATTTTCAAGCACCGGCGGTGTACTTAGAGGGTCGTCAGCATCCCGTGAAGATTTATCACGCCGTCAAGTCGCAAGAAGATTATGCGTTTTCCGCTCTTGTTACCGCTTTCCAGATTCATCGCGATAATCCTGCCAAGTAAGCGAGACTTTTATCCTCGAATGCCTGCCTTCTTTTACTGTGCTATTTTATAACTAGAACGTGGACGCTTTTTACATACGATCGCATAGGCAATTTGCATTTGTTGTTCCGCAAATTGACGAAGCCTGGTTGAATGAGAATTTGATCGATGATGCAGGTTTTACATACCAAACATGTCTAAGCATTTTTGGCTCAACACTTCTACAAAATTTGTAATGTACAATTTTTTAGTTTTTTACACAACCGTAATGCGACTTCCTTTTCATTCTGTGATATGATTACTGTAGTCATAGTTTGTACCATATTAGTCTTTTTAATAGAATTTCATTGACCTTGGTACTTTTCGACAAAATTGAAATTAATACATATGATAAGCAGGTAATAATTCAATAATTTCATAGAAAGTAAGATGTGGATATTGCTGAACATCGGAGGCAGTAATAAATTCAAACTTCAGTTTCAGTTCAAATTTTTGTTTTGAGAAAAACTGTTGACCGAAACGCGCAGAAAACTCTGACACAAAATGTTAAATTTGTATCCCAAGTGGTGGTAAAAGAATTGAGAAAAGAATTAGCCATTGGAAATCCTATTAGCTTACCATATAACATTTTAAACATCCTACAGAGGTATCTTAAACGAGATGTTTTAATTTTATATCTTATAAAAATAACTATATTAGATGATGTCAGATATGACATTTTCCAGGGCACATTTCCAAACAAAAAACGTTTGAAGCCGTTGACGTTCAATTTTATGATTATATTCTACGTACAATCCAGCTATTTATATATTCCATAAAACATGAACAATATCTTAGATTTATTTTTAATCTATCTGAGTCTGTAACAGGATTGTGGAATTTACATACCGTTACTTCAATTAGATTAAAGGAAAACAGTCCGTACGCAAGTGGAAACTAGGTCAGAAGGAAACGAACGATTTCCTGAATTTTTCTGTCTTTCCCCAGCGAGGACATTCTGGTCTTTTTAACTGGGCAGGAAGAAATAGAAGCTGCAGTCGTGAGCGCAAGACAAGTAGCTAAACAGTTGGATGGACAGGGATATCCGCCATTAAAGGTCTTTCCATTGTATTCAGCTTTGCCAACGCATCAACAATTGGAAGCCTTTAAGCCGTCTGCTCCTGGAATGCGGAAGCTTATTTTGTCAACCAACGTAGCTGAAACGTCTGTTACAATTGGTGGTAAGTTATAATTATGCAAATTTCTGCGGGTTTCAAGGATACATGGGATATGCTAAAAGTGACCAAATTTCTATGTTAATAAAGATACAACGGGTGAAAGGAGTTTGTACAAATTTAAATATTTTTCAACATGCTTTATTAAAGAATTATTACTCTGTAAACATCTGTAGATGCTATTAACGACGTTGCCTTATTAGAATTATATTAGATGTATTTATAAAAAATTAATTTACTATGATTTCAAGAAATAGTTGAAACAGTTTAATTCTTGAATTGTTAACCGAAAAATATGATCTGGTAAACTAATACCGTGTTACTATTGTTCTATATCAAAATTTTCATTCTACGTATTTTCAATTTAGATTTTTGATACAAAATATTACCTGATAATATGAATATTTTATAGAGACACTTTTCTTAATTTACTTTTAAGTTACTTCGGTTTAACTTTATTTTTTTATTAACATTTAGAGCATAAGAATATTAGATTGTTTTATTCCATCTTATTTACATATGTGTCTTAAAGATTTTGTATAATTTTTTCTACCCAAGTGTGAGTGTAAAGAATTGGTGGTACTGAGATTGTATTTTATATAACCCCTTGATTTTCTGTCTGATTACAGTGGATAATGTTTATATAAACATATGATAAATGTTATTAAATTAACATAGAGCTTTGAGTCACTTCGATATAAATATAATATCTTCTAATAAGCATCCCATTTATTACATATAGATACATAAGGTAGGCTTATAAATCATTTCATTTTTCACTTCATTTGAATTTAGAAAGTAGAAATTGGGTTTTCGAGGAATACAAATATTAGAGAGATTTGTTCTTAATATACTCAAGTAATATAAAATATATTAATGTCGAATAATATTTTTTCGTATAAAATGTTACCGTAGAAATTGAGGATTAGGTATCATTTAGTTTATCTATCTGATCTTTGCTAATAATTTCTATTTGTTTCATTCGTTTTTGTTTGAATTAATTTATTTTAATCGTTCATTAGATTTATGTTATAATTTTAAGTGAACTGTAGATTTTATGAATAGTATACACAATTGTGTAGTGTGAGATATATGTGCACTAGTTTATTATGTTTTCTATAAATGACGAGTGTTAACAAATTCTTCTCTAAATTTTTTGCGTTTTTGATAATAGCTTCAAATTAAAATTCAATGTAAAATTCAATATAGAACAATTTAAAATTTAATATTAATATTTTTAACAAATTTTAATTTTCTCAAAGTTACCTATATCTATTTAGTCGAGTATTTAATCGTACCGTAGTGTCTATATCATACAAAGTGACGTAGAACAAAAGAAGTTGTTTTATACAAAGCAAAACAATTTTTCATTGAACATTTCGGTTTTGTGGAGTACAGCGTGCAATAGGTTTTACAAGAAGTAGATACAAGCAGTAACGAACGGACACGTTAGTTGATTTATATTCAGCAACACGTATCCTCGACGAATCTTCAAACACGATTTACCCGAAATCAAGTTTCAAATGAAAAACTTATTCTCTTTTCTCAACTAAATTTCCACCTGTCCCACTTATCCTACTTGTCCCATGACAATTTACACATTTACTTAACTTGTTAACTGTGGAATGTAGTTTAAAAAATCTCGCGTTTTGCGCGCAATAAAATGTTAAAATGAAGTGTGTATTCGTCAAATGCAGGACGAATGCACCCAGGGTATATTTTAATGAAAAACCAAAGCAAAACAAAGAAGAGTTGCATGTTTACGTGAACGAATGAATAATTCATCGTTGAAAGAATTAGTATCATTTCAAGCTCTAAGATGACGCGTGTACTCGTCAAACTCAGTTAACTGGTTAACCATTCACACTCCATGAACTCTCAGGCAAATTAATACACTCGGTGCTCGACACTGTCAGCGGTTCTAAACGTTTCCAAAAAAATCCTTTCCTTCCGACTCCGTTCTGCGAATAAATCGTCTTCGCCGGACGAGGTCGTCCTTGATCGGATTAATTCGGCAAATTATCCATCGGCGTGGGCCAATTTCATTTTCCACGAGCGCCGCAATCTGCTAATATCACGACCGAAACCCCGGTACTCGTTCGTGACAGACTTGATTACTCGGCTCGCTTTCGTGATTACATTCGTGAGAGGATTGTGGTACACAGAGATTCCCGGATGAAATTACACAGGAATTCGACATGTGATCGACACTGGAGTGGTCAAAGCGAGAACTCATCACCCGACGACAGGATTGGATGTGCTCAGGGTGGAAAAAGTCTCAAAGGCACAGGCCTGGCAGAGGACAGGCAGAGCGGGCCGGGAAGCGGCCGGCAAATGTTACAGAACCTACACGAAAGAAGATTTCGAAAGGATGAAGGAGATGCCGGTGCCCGAGATACAAAGGTGTTCCCTCGCGGGAGTGGCGCTCCAGCTGCTCGCCATCGGGATTGATATCACTACCTTTGATTTCATGGACAAACCGCCGACAGAAGCTGTCGACGTCGCGGTGACCTGTTTGGAGAAGCTTGGCGGTGTTAAAGGTGAGCATGGTTTCCCTCGAATGTATTGAAACTGATTATTTTTCAACCTTGTTACCCGCTGGATCTGAATCGAAAGCAAATGCGGTTTAATTCGAAGTGTACTGCTTGGGATTGTATATGCATAGCTATTCGTTGCGAGTCTATAACTTCTGGTAACGGTTTCGAGAGTCTTTCGACATCGCAATCTTAAGCTCTTGATTGCATCTTTCTGGGCATTTCGCGTTCAACAATTGAATTATTCATTCATCTGTAGAACCATTTATTTATACGGTTTTCCCTCGTGAAGTCGAGCGACTTGGGAGGTCTAGCGAGACACTCGGCTTTCATTGATTGATAGCTGGTTTTTATCGCGCGCATCGCGAATGACTTTCAATTCGAATAATATTACTTCGAACACTTCGTGGTTTAGTTCTTCAGGTTTTTTTTACGTGAAAGTGCTGAGTTTTTCTGAACTTTTGGTGATGTATTGAAATTACGATGTTAGCAAGTAATGCAGACTACAAAGTAAAATTGCAAATTTTAAATTTCAAGTTTCAAGTTTCAAGTTATAATTCTATATTTATGAGTCACGCATTTTCTATTTACTAAGACTTCTATATTTAAATTTGTTACTAGGTAAAATGTAAAATTGCTATTAAATTTAATTTTAGCGTTACAATATTTTTCAAATTTTACCGGTTTTCCAAATTTTAATACTTCAATATTACAAATTTTTCATATTTTTAATTTACATTGGTAACGTATAAGTATGATTTATTTTTAAATAATAAGTGGTTACAAGCACAGTACAACAAAGCAGTTACTTTACTGTCACTTCAATTTTAAATTGCACGCAGCATCTGGCTACTCAGCTTAATCATGCAATGTGAACTAGTAACTTTAGTGTCCTAATGTGTAAGCTGCTGATGAAAGAACTGAAATCAAATGTTAGTTACATACAACGTCTAGTCACATGTATGTGTAGGTGGTTTCAAGGGAGTCAAAGGTGATAATAGTATTCAAGTCAACCAGAGCATAGAGTTTGCTCTAAAGACATTGTTAACAGTGTACCATGCGTGAATGGAACATTGTCCCATTGGTACCGTATTTGAAGTTAAATTGTGAACCAAAGATAATTCCAATAGGATTGCAATTACTATTCAGTGTGTAGATTCGATGTAAGACCAGTATTTAACAAAGGACTTGCTCAGGTTAACGGTTGTAAGATAGGTCTAAGTTTAAACACCATTCTTCATCGATTCTAAGCTCAGGTGTTCTAGAATCTGTATGACTTTCAATAGCTTCCCTTAATCTCATTTTCTTCGCACAGTGTCTTACCAACAACTTACGCTGCAATGCTTGTTCCAGAACATGCTCGCTATTACCAGTAAGATAAAAAGTAACATTTTTGTCAGTGAAAACTTATTTTTATGGAAATAAAAGTGTCAATTTTAGAAAATTCTACAGTTCCGGGTAAAAAAATTAGGGCCATCCACAATTCTGGTGGTAATCGTGGAAGTAAAAGGCCAAAATGTAATTTGTATTAATTTTTATTTAAGGTTGTACATAGTATATATTACATATTTTTATAGTAATAATATGCGTATTATTATACATAATGTTCTATTATTGAGAGTTTATTGTCCGACCAGTAAAAATTTTGTTTATTCTCCAGGTATGAACCCCATTGAAAATGTCTGGAGTTTACTGAAAACTCTTGTGTATAACACTTACTACTACAGTAGCAGATTTAAAAGCAAAAATTGTTGAAATTTGGCAAGACCATTCCAAAGTCAAAGACGTGATCACCAAATGCAAACACAGTACGTTAAAAAGGGTGAATGCTATAATAAAAGCAAAAGAGGGAAGCACAAATTATTAATGTTTATTTATGTAATATATATGTACATATCTTAATAGATAGTAAAAGTTATTATTAAATTAATTCAAATTTCCGATTACTGTGAAAAATGTTAAAAACTGTGGGTGGGCTTAATATTTTGATCAGAGGCTGTATATCAACTGAACAGTGAAATGATTTTTTTTTTAATTAAAAACAAATTGGATTACCGTTACGGTACCGTCAACGTTTATGGAACAATGATTATGTTTCTGGGATGATTGATTTGAAAAGTTTGTGAAAAATGTAAGTTTTATTCACATCAGAGTTGCGTCGATACCACCAGGCACGATAGAATTATTGCCTAACAAAATTCTGTAGTTGCAAACTTTCCCAGAAGATTCTGAAATTCAAATAAGCGACATCGACGTACGGAGAAAATATATCTGGGTTCACAGGAAACAATATGTTTCCTCGACTTCTTTCTTTGTGGAACAATATTTCATTTCTTCGGCGCTGGTTGGTATTGTGGCCGCATTGAGCTTGACTGCGCTTTTGTGAAAACTATTGCAATTCGCCTTGACGCTACTAAAATTACGATTTAGGAGGACGTATTTAGTTTGATCATTAATAAATCTTGTGTTCGAATTTTTTATTATTTATGTTGCCAAGACAATGTTTCAATTCTTTTTAATTATATAGAAATATTTATTAAAATTGTAGGTGTATTTTTCGAGAAAACGCAAGGGTGCGAGTTCTGAATATTTATAAATATATAGAAATGTATTAAAATTATGAATGTACAAATTATTGTAATATATTTTAATAATTTAGCTTTTTATGAAAATTCTCTTATGTACCGTGAGTGTCTGAACAATATCGTCTCAATATCGTCAACTGTACTAATTTAAAGTATTCTACGCAAATAAAATGGGTATACTGTATGTAACAAAAACGCTTCCGCGTGCAAAGGGTTAAATGCACCGGGAAACATTGTAGATGCTCGGATGAAGATCCGGTGAACAGACTGGAAAAATTTTGATCACCTCTACGTTGAAGAATGATTGAGGTCAATTGACAACCTCTATTTGCCATTTATTTTCGACCCACTGGGGCGTTACTAGACAGTATTACCATATCATATAAAACTTTCACATTTGATTTTCACGCGAATAGGTTCTCCGCCGCAGCTGACTACACTTGGCAGGACGATGTCCTTATTCCCATTGGATCCAAGATTCACCAAAGTAATTCTTGCATCGGTGGAGCACCAGTGTCTCGAGGAAGCGTTGTCAGTGATTGCACTATTGTCGGGGGAGTCTGTTTTCACCGATCCACCTGCTAAAAGGCAACAAGCTTATGTTGCGAGATTGAGGTATTCATTTTAATCGACTTCAGCTCCTTTTGTTGTTGCTTCATTTTTTCAAATACCAAAATCAAATATGTTAAAAGACTTAGTTTACTTGGAATAGAGTAAAAGACAAAAATAGAAGATAAATTAATCAAATTTAAATACAAAATTAAGAACTTGTCTTACTGGCAGTAAAATAATAATACAATATGTTTAGTTGAATTAAATAAATTTAAAATTTGAAGGTATTGAATGAACTTAATCGATTTTTCAGTGAAGAAAGTAGAATATAACAGCTCATAATACACGAAAAAGTGTTATGTACTTGCTATTCTTAGTTTTTCACGATTTAAACGAATGGGTGTCTAGAAGGAGGACCGTTTTTACAAATTTTTCAAATAGCTTTTTGTTAGAAAAAGGACAGAATATGATGCAAAGAATATTTTTGCAAAATTTTAGTTCTTAATTGTTATTCTTGATGTCACAAATTAAACATAAAAGAAAAATGAACATTAAACAATTTCAGACATTAGCGCGAAGAAAGAAACGAATTTGCTTTTATTTTGTATTTTTTAAACTTTTCAATTTTCTTGTATCTTCCAAACTTTACAAAATGTAGCATAGTCGTATTTTGTAGATTCCGATGCAAATACAGTAGACTTCCGTATAACGCGACTTCTTACAACGTGAAGTCCTATAATGCGCCGAAGATTTTGCGACTATAGTTCTCATATAACGCGATTCCTCGTATAACGTGATATGTAATAAAATCCAAGAATTTATAACATTTAAAAATGAAATAAGGTTGAATTGAACATTATATTGTTTGCTTTACTGTTATCGATTACTTCTGTTTCCATGATTCTTTTATTTAGCCTAAAACATAAAAAAATAAGAGTTGGCGTGGTAATAATCATTCGAAACATGTTCATTTATAATAATCATTCAAACAACTTCATATTATTCATGTTATAGGAGATAAATCTCGTACAGCACGATTTCCCATAACGCAAATTCACACAACGCGTAACGTATTAGATCGTATAATATGAAATGTCGGATTTTTCTCACTCATAAATATTTCTACTTCTATCGTCGCTATTCCTTTGTTTTTCATACAACTTCTCAAACAGTTTCATTGTCGATTATCAAAGTAAATTTTTGCAAAATACCTTCTTCGAATTATTCATAATAACTATTTCTTGCAACGTTTTTTCAAAACATGGACACCTTTAATATTTGTGGAATTTTCTTATGTGAATTCAAACTTCGAAATAATGCTGCGAAAACGACTGAAAATATAAACGAAGCATTTGGGACGATACTGTGAATGAAAGAACAATGCAGCGTTAATTTACAAAATTTCAAAATGAGCCGCGTGGTAAACCAGTAATAGTAGTTTATAACAACGTCTTCAGACTTTATTCATTCTAAACATTCAGGATTTTTCAAAAAAGAATATATTTATTAAATAGACGTTGGTAGAAGTGTATCGAATCGAATAGAGTATATTTTGAGAAGTGTTCAAAAGTTTACGCGTGTAAGACATGTCCATCAGGAATTGTTTCCTGATGTTCTTCTAGCATTGCAGCTGGCATCATCAGAAGGTTTGAGGATTCACTAATAGTGGCCAGCCAGAATCAGTGCTTCCTATTTAAGTATACCTTGCTCGGAGTTACGGATGGATGATCACCAATCCGGTGTTTTTAATTAGTCAGCTGAAAGTATGCTTAAATACGAAGCACTGATTCTAGACTCGCGTTATACGCGTTATACGAGAGTCTACTGTAATCATAACTTTCGTTAGAGTACCAATCAGGCTGAAAGAGTTTCACCTGGAAAACAGTCCAGTGATATTTTGAATTGCCTAAAAATCACGAGATTTAAAAAGCTCGCGATATCTGGTGTGTCAGGTATCCGAGCGTTCTTTTGCGAATGTCAAATGGTCCGAAGCGTGATCGATACTTGTAGCTTGTTACGTGACACGTTGCCGGTGTTTCGTTCGTTCCAGATTCGCGTCACCCGAGGGAGACCATGTCACGTTGCTGAACGTTTTTCGCGCATACATGAACACGAAGCAGAAGAAGGTCTGGTGTCACGAGAACTTTCTGCATCATAGGAATCTGGAGTATGCCGCGGAGGTGCGCCAGCAGCTTGCCGCATTAGCGAAACGTGCGAATTTGGAGAAGGCGAGCTGCGGAACGAATACAGAGCAACTCAGGAAAGCGCTCCTCGAGGGCCTCTACGATAACCTCGCCGAACTGCAGAGGGATCAAACTTACATCACCGTGAGTATTCGATTCTTCCGATTGCGCTAGCCCTCTGTGCCGGTTGGCACTCGTGGCCGTTTTAACACTAAAACTACCAAATGGGTCAAAATGACCCATTCCTCATTTCCTCTTTTTGCAATTATTAAAAAGATAATAAATGTTTCGTTAAGAGATTATTAAGGAAATCGATTTAGCAATACGCAAACTGAATTATAAATCAATTAAATCAAAAACTCAATGTAAATGCTCGGTAGTTTTAGTGTTAAATCTGTAGATGTTTTTCCAGAAAAAACTGTTGAAAGGTAAAGGTGAATGGTTTAATACGTCGACGCCGTCATCCCGATTGTCTTAATATAGATGAAGTAATTATTTTTCAAGAATTTATTTCTAAATTTACTAAGATTATGAATATTAATATAGTTCAAATGAAAATTATTAATAAATATTTATTAATTTTTATTGAATTTGTTTATTAAAATTTATAAAATTTATTTTATATTGATCATTTATTTATTTATAATTTATTGGTCTATATTTACTTATTTAATAATCTCATTTACTTAGGTGAATTAAACTTTTCTTATACGCCGTGTACCACTGGTGGCTCACAATTTTATGTCGATCAAATTTTATAGACGACATATACCATCAAATAAGTTCGTTAAAGTGGTTCGGTATGTAGTTGGAAAAATTCAACATGTATAGTTGAAAATGAATTTAATTGTTGATAATTTCATTAAGTTCAACAATTTTGGCCACCGGACAGGCAAAAACGTGAATTCAGCACCGGTGTCAAGGTGTTAATCCTTCCAGAATGATTGTCGTCATATCGACGATGTTAGGTTTCCGTACCTGGATTCAAAAGTTGCAAACAAACAGTTTAATTACTTAAAAGTGGGAGATTGTTGCATAATTTTCTTTTTTTTTAATACTTAAGAGCTCGATATGTGATTTATTTGTTTATAAAAAAACAAATAGAATAGAAAATTAAAATTCTTTTTTAAAAGAATTTTAATAAAATGTCAGGCCTCAAGATAAATGATGCGATTTTCACTATACCTTTCATTTTTAATTTTAATTCTTCGTCTTATGACTTCTTTTACAAACTGTACTCGACATAACTATTTTGTCGTTAATGTTTTAAATATTAGAAAATCCAAAACGTAATAATTTATAATAAAAAATGATGTTCAATTTAAACTCAAGAGAATTAAATAATATTTGTTAAACTCTATTAAAAATTTTTTTCGTGAGTCTAGTACGATATTTTGAAGCAAAAAGTTAAGTAGTTGAAAAGAATAAAAATTATGATACCGAGATAATTTCAGTTTCACTATAGCGACAAATAAATAGAATGAGTGTTTGAACGGTTAGGACGAACAGCTAGTATTTTCTCATGAAAGCGTGGAACAAAGTCAGGAAATTAAGTTTCAGGAAAAACTTGTTTAGAGTTCGGCAAATCATTTTAAGGCTATCTAATGGTCGGGTATTTATGACGCTTATTTGCAGTTGTGACAATATTTAATCTTTTAACGTTGAAAGCGATCGACGTATTCATAGTTTGTATGGGTGCTCTTCTGTATTTAATAAATTGTTTATTGATTATTCATCTTGCTAAATGCATTGCACTTTCAATTATTCTTTTTATTGACAATATAAATGTTTGGGAAAATGAATTCGTATGAATGAGTTTAGAGATTTATTTTTACTTTGTGTGAATGTACCAAGATATCATCCTAACATCAGATGTTAACTCCAAATAAATTAAAGAATTATGTAAAATATATATTTCATATATATATATATATATATATATATATATTTACGCATTGTTAATATGATGAAGTTTTTCGAATCTTTGATATTTTTCTAATTTTCTAAATTATGTAAAATCGTTTTCAGCACGGAAATTGAAAAAATGTTCTTCTAAATAAGATTTTCTCAAAGGAAGTGCTGAAACGTTTTTTCGTTGAATTTTAAACAATTCACATATTGCTTTTTAAACGTCGAGCCATAATGAACGTGCGTTGGTTATAGAAAGCTCATAGCTGAAAAGAAGTAGAAACCAGAAATAAGATAATGCCTATTAGTATTAATGTTAGTATTATTAATTATTATTATTGTTAATTATTAACAGTTAGTATTTGTATTTATATGTGGTGGAAAATATTAAATAACCAGTATTAGTAAGTTTTATTTTGTGTCGTTACGGAGTCGATTCAATTAATAAATATGTCCGTATAAAAATCTACTCTCCACGTTGCAACACGAAAGTCAATACTGTCAGTTTCAAAGAGTTAATTCCTTTTAACAATAATATTCTCAGAAATTTCTTAACTCGGTTCACTTTACAATATTCCCTACAGTTAGTTCCATTTGATTGTTCGGACAGGCAATTCTAGTAGTTAACAATAACAAAGGTCTAGTCATTCAACTGTCTTGTTCACGGACAAGAAGAAGATATTGACGTTACAAGATGAAAAACTACACGACAAAATTAAGAGAAGTTTTTGAGAAGGGGTAGCGTCATTTTGTTGTTATTCCGGGAATTCGAGGCTTAAACTAGTTTCTCGGGTATAGGGTGCAGTTTAAGTAAGTTTTCTCCCGGCGAGTGGATAACGAGAATTTAGGAGTAATTGGATTGTACATGTGTGTAGGTGAGCTCGAAGCAGCCGGTAGCGATACATCCTTCCTCGACGTTACATGGTTCCAAGCCGCCGCTAATATTGTTCACGGAGGTCGTAGCCACCGGAAGATGTTATATTCGCGGTTTGTCTGTCATCGAGTCCTCGTGGCTGTCTGAAAAAGGGTTTAATATCGGAAAACACGACTAACAAGGATCCACTGGACTCCGCAAATGAGTTCCACTGTAAAAAGATGAAACATTTCAGGATCTCGCTTCCTCCTAGATCGTTGCTTGTTTTTCTACTTTGTACAGTCGTTTAATAAAACTTTTTACAGCCTCGTTGGTAATAGGACTTACTTTCTTGTTCTCTAACTCAGTGACCTCTTTATCCTTATTACGTTTCCACTGGACATAATTTTCAAAAATTGTACTGATCATTTTTAAGTACATATTATTAAGAAATATTTAGTTTAATTTGGGACAAAAATGATCATGTTTCAATGATACTTTTGATTTTATTTTTGTACTGTTAATATCTTCGTATGTTCCAGTACTTAAGTAAGGGGTAGAGTATAATTAAATTGTATTGCATACAAGAAATGGTTTTGTATATATGATAAAGAATATTATTCATTAATGTCAACGATTTTACTGCATTTACGTTGTAATAAATATTAATAAGATATAATGTTTTTGTATTGTAATGTAATGTAATGTAATGTAATGTAATGTAATGTAAATTACGTAAATAAATATTCTATATTACATGAACTGACAATATCAATTAACTATAAAAATTTGTACCAAATTATACCTATTCCTAACTATCTTTCAAATTAATTCATTGTTAAGTGTTTGTAAAAAGAAGCAAAGAAATTTTATTTTATTCATTGTAAGTGCACATTTTTTTAATAGATTAAATATTGATAATAAAAAAACTGTATGTTTATTGTGACACATTTTTATTGTGACGATGATTTCTTACTATAAGATAAGGGATTAATTTATCAGTAAATATTCTTGCAACCACGAGTAAGGAATGTACCCGTCAAGAACGAAGATTATCAATATTTTCACCACTTGCGGTACAGTGACAAATGATGATGATGAAGTGACTTTAATAAAAATAAATGTTATTCATTGCATATAAGTCGAAGTTAGAAACTGTATTTCTATTATCAACACTATAGTTTCAGAGTAAGCATATTCTTACAATAAGTTCTATAACTGTTATTCTTCGGTTCTGAATGAAATGTAAGAACGAGATGCAGAACTGAAATGCAGAACTGAAAACTAACAGCTAGTGTAATGTCGGGTGAGATGACCCAATCTCATTTATATTGTCAAATATCCATATTTTCAATTGTTCTTAGTGGTATACTGAACCTTATATAGAACCCTATTTAACTGTTCTTATATGTATTTACTTTCATAAAATATATTTTCCTTTTGTTAGATATTAATGATATTTACGATGTAAGAGTTCTTTTTAAAAAAGTGGGCCACCTCTTCCCGACATACCCTATAAACGCGATATTTTACCCTAGAACCAAAACCCATGCAGCTCAGATATAATAACAGTTACGACTTTATTTCCGTTCTCCATAACAGTTTCAAACAGTTATTTTCAGAATCTTTTCAATCCTTGTTCAAAATAAACAAAAAATTCCATCGCGTTCTCCCAAATCACAAAAATGTTGAGTGCCATGGGGTTCACCGGTGACTCCTGCCCAAATTCAATTATTGCAATTCTCTCAATTAAACAATGATTATTTGAAAACATTCCTATACTGTAAATGATTCTACCTAATGCGGTGACATTCAGCAAAACAAACTTGCGATAATAACAATGCAATTCAATTAAATAATTTAATATTGTATTTTTTTCATTTCGTATATTCTACACCTTAAAATCGTGCGGCATTCAACGTATTAAAGAAACAGTATTCTGCACATTACATCGCGCAACAATAGCGAGCTACATGAAGTTTCACCGTTGGGAGACCTCTTAGAACCTAACACGGTCAATTACGCTGTTAACTAAAAATGGATAAATATTTCCAACTTTGTACACGACATCCAGGGCAATTAACGAAACATAAGACGAGGAAGCGTAGCCTAATGCAAACTCTCTATATTCCTATCATACCTGCACCGGCAGGTAGCTCAATGTCTTCATCGTGATTTTCCGTTTACAGCTTTCTAGGAAATAGGCTATGGTTTCTCGTATAGCACATGTCGAGACTTTTGTCCACCGCGCGCGTATCTATCTAACCTAGCGTGTTTATGAAGTAGAACATCTCACTTCATGAGACGACATAATTAGATGTAATTAAAATATAACGATACGGGATGAATATGGGTGTTGACTACTTATTCCTATCTCACTTCGTTGTATTCAGTTTAATTTGCGATCTTTGTTTGCGCCAATCAGCCAATAATAAAAGCGGTTGAAACCGATGCGTTAACGTCCATCGCCAGTAGACCTGCCCCCTTGCTGCACATGCCTCTTCAGACCTAAGGACATGTAAAGAAACATCGTCTGTGGACAGAGGGTGTCCTAGATTATCCTCCAAAGTACTTACAATTGGTAAAACTAGGTATGGAGAGGGTAACTTTTTGTGATAGGGGTGTCACTAAAGTGCGGGCACCGATTTAGACACCCCTACCATATCTTGTAACATTCTACCGCCGCGAATACACTTTGTGCCTATAGTTTGTAACGCATTATTCAACGTTTCTAAGATCAAATTAAAACAAATATATACAGTTCACTAAATATCGTTAAATCATTGAAATGTCCTTGTTACTTTAACCAATACTAAGGAACGTTCACGTACAAACATTGCGGTATTAATTCTGATCGGCAGAATTTTGGAGTAAACGAGGTATACAAATGCAAGAGCGGCGGTACGCGTTTTCCTTGGCCCGAAAGTGCTGAAGCGAACACAGGCACTTGGCCGCGTTCCGAAGTCGTTAGCAGATCGCGTCGATTAATCATGCCTGCGCGAACGTGGTTGTCTTTGTTGCAGTTCGCGGCGGGGCGGCTGCACAGCGAACTGGAGACAACAGTGGATTTCGTAACAGTTCAGTAAATACGCAAATTGGTAGCTCCCCGAACTGATTAGTTATGAAGACAAATAATTCACCTGTTCGTTGCGCTGACGCGGCGACCGGTCTTTTTTTTCAACGGTGCGTTGCTCTCGTGTTTTCCATTCGCGGGCGATTCGGATGATCCTTGGTACGGCGTCGGCCAGCAAAACGGTTAATTAACGCTGTGCAAACGGTTTGTTTGACGAGGACGAACGGATAGGGCACAGTCGTCGTTCGGTTGAGCGCGTGTCACCACAACAGGTGGCTACCTCCAGAGAACGCCGTCACAATTTCATGTGAATGGCCCTACTATTTTCGACACAGCGATACGCAATTAAAGGGTGGTCGCATGATTTCCGTCGCGTAAGTGCCGGTGGAACAGCTGTCGACATTCTGAACGGTTGGAAATAGGTCACTTAGAACATTACGGGACTGGAGAGCTGGCGATACAAGGTGATCCTGGAAGTTTATGGTAGTTTTGTGCGGTTGGTACGAGGTGTAATACAAATAGGCAGAGATTATTTGGGGTATGTTTTCTTAGTTGAGAAGATAAAGAACGAATAGGTGAAACGAGTAGGTGAGACGCAATGAAAAGCATTATTATTTTATATAAATTTTTAAATATTAAAGGAAAATATAATTCTCTTTTTTTTAACTCTTAGGGGCGCGCAATTATAAAGAAATAAGAAACTCAACCTGCACGATAATAGTATAAGAGTATAAGTAATTTCAATTAAGTTTGGTGGGTTAAAAAATACTCATCATGCATTAACTGACAAAAAAGTGGGATAATTTTAAACCCACCTAACTCTAAAATGTTAAAACTGCTTTCCATCTAGTGATCCATTTTTCAAATCTGTTTGGGTTAACTTTTACAAATTTATATGAAATAAAGCTTTCTGTTGAGACTAAAAATAATCGATTTCTTTCTGGGATAGAAATAAAAGAAAATTTGGGTATTATAAAAATAAACATCATATTTAATAAATAAAGTATTTTAAATGCTTATATTTTCTTAACGTATTTATTTCCCTTTATGTAGTAATTATGATTAGATAATATTATACAAGGTGATAGAAAAATTATTGGTTACTTCTAGGATAGATAGTATGTATCAAATGCTGCAAAAAAGTTTTAGTGAACACGGGTCGAAAAACTAATATTTCCAAAGTAAAGTTTACAGACGTACAGATACACAGATAAACTAAAACAGAAAATATATCTCTAACCACCACTTATATCTTTGTAGAGCGGAACCTTTTTACCGTTAATGATTAATTATTAAAAGAATTGGTTTTTTATTTCCTTGATAATTATTGGTTCTATTCCGAGATAATTACTGATAGTATTCTGAGATAGAATTTTAATGGGTGACTATTAGCGTCTGTTCTATCGAGAGGGTTAAGTAAGTATTCAATATACGGGAGTGATTTAAATTGTGAAGTTCGACGATCTATTTAATAATGAGAAGTGTGAAGGGAAATAGGAAGTGGTGTTGAAAGTCTTATCCTAAACCTGTAGACCGGATACACAACGCTCCTGCGGTTTCCTGTAAACGCTTGCACTTCTACCCTTGCTCGCCAGTGTAAGAAAACTTGTTGAGATACGAGGTTCTATCGTAGTCTACATGTAAGTAGCTACTTACTAAACTAAATTGGCTTGGGATGGGATCTTCCTCACACCATAGCCAGCAATAGAAATTATAAATGCAACAAAATAAAGCAAAAATAAATTAGAGTCTAATTGAACAAGGTTGATGAGCTCTAGATGGAAGATCTTTATTCACGATGAACTGGCTAATGTTAATGTTGAAGGGAAAGAGACAGTTGATGAGACGAATGGACTTGACGTTAACTCTTTGCGGTTCTATGTCGAGTCAGACTTGACATTCACTTTTATTCGAATAATTACGTACTTTATGAATATTTGATAAAATTATTTGTAATGTTATATTTATATCATATATAATTACAATTCTAACGCGCTTAAATATTCTCAAATAAATTAATAAAGAACCATATTAAACTGTAGTTGCATTGAATGATGTTGATCTAAATTTCAGAGTGAAAAATCGGAAGTACTTCAGATCGCAAAGGGTTAAACAATTTACAGTTCGTACATGTGGAGGAAGAAAAGAAAATGCAAGAAAACACAGTAGAGCATCAATTATAATTTCAAATAATTATTTAAACCGATAGAAATCAAAGTAGTTCGAAAATCGAATTGTTCGTATAATCAAACAGCTCAGATAATTAAATTCGTATGAATTTATCAAGTTTATATTAGGCAAAATAATAATTCATTTTTGAATAAATACTTTGCAATGACAACATACACACACACATTATGTAAGTTAGCAATTAAGTACATCGTATAGATAATATTGTATTTTATGGGAAATGCAAAAGATACTACATCGTGTTACCAATCGATTTTGATGACAATCGAAATTGCATATAGCGCGAGCATCATAATGAAATTATTTCGGTCGTTATAGGTGTTACCAGTATAGCTGTTTACTTATTGGTATTAACACGTTACGCCAAGCGCAATAGTATTCCATTGGGTCGCGCTGATTGCAGCTTTAGCGAGTGAATATTGGATTCGCCGTGTGTAGGCCAATCGCTGTTCGATGGCCACTGTATACCAAATTACACGTGATTACATGCATTATTTACAAATATGTTTGCATTTGAAGGGAAGTTAATGTTTTATTTATCTTTATTACTGTATTGAAATTTTCATACACAAGTTAATTGTATAAGATGAATGGAACAGATACAACAAGGATTTTCCACAAGCCGTGGAAGGAACAAAGAAGTAACCCGAACAGTTCACTCATGCTCTAATATTTTGAAATTTTTAAGAGAAATCAAAATAGTAAACTTAACTTAATCAGCCATCCATAACTAAGGAATACACAATGCAATCATGTATATACATAATGATATGTATAATTTAACACTGAACGTACCGCGAATGGTTACATGACCGGTTTTAATATTTCATTTAAAATCCTCCGTTTGTCTGTGTTTATTTAACATTACATTAATTCCTATATTATTCAATTAATCAGTTTTTCAATTTTTGTCTTTTCTTCCGTTTCTGTTTTCAATAAGAAATATTTATCGTTTAACTTGTTTACCTTTATTTTATAACCAATTATTTGACTAGCTACAGTAGGTATAGATATATACACAGTGTCGGTACGTTTAGTGTTACCAATGACCCAATGGGATTGACGCAATATAAAATATACAATAAAAAGAATGTCAAGTTTATCTATAGTCCCAGATTTAAAAATTAGGACTACCATTGATGTCGTCTTTGAGAAGACCAACAATGAATCAGCAATTTTATTCTTGTTTGGTCATTTTTATTATATTAATTTTGTATAACTTAACCATCATTTCTTTTTTTAACTCTTGGTCTGAACGCTTTCCACTTTAGAGGAGTCTCGCTGTGGCCAATTGATTAGACACAGCAAAATTGTAAAGTCTGATATTTAATATTAAACTTTGTATAATGCATCGATATGTGAAATATTGAAATAAAATAGTTTTGTTCCTCAATTGATGTGTGATTTCTCGTCAAATTAGTTTTAGAAAATTTCGTCTGTATCTTATTAGAAAATGTTGAGTATTTCCACTGAAACACTTTTGGAGTGTCAAAGGGTTAACACTATGACGAAGAGGTTATTATTAAATTATTTTTTGGATTTTCAATATTATGATTGCCGCAAATAATGTGGCGTAAAAACTATGGTGGTCCTAATTTCTTGATCAGAGACTGTACATATAAAACTAGATAAAGAATGAAGAATATAATCTTTTCACTTGACTAGAATTCTTTTGTTAAGACTTTCCTCTTTTAAAGGAAGTTAAATTTGAAAATTTGTTAACTTCGTGTGTATTAATATTTACAAGCAATCAAGATAGTAAATTATGATAATATATTAAGCGATTCCTGTTTAATACTGATTCCTGTACTTAACGAATTTTCAAATTCATTGAAAAGGAAGCTTCAAATAACAAGATTTTATTGTCTTGTTTCGGCTTATTTTTGAATGTTGTATGGGACAATTTTATATATATTGCAAAGTACACAGTTTGTAACGCTGAGAAAAACTAAAGAAATTGTACAAATTAGACTTTTCGTCTGTTGTTTTAATGGAATGTTTTAAAATATAGAGCCATACTAATGTGGAAAGATGGCGATTCATTTTTTATCAAGTTTGAAGCTTGAAGTCATTAAAAAGTTTTTACTAAAAGAACTTTTCCAAAGTATGCAGGGCAAAGAATGTATCATTAAAATGTTATTAAGAAGGTTAATAGAATTACCAAAGTTATAATGTTTGCAGTAATAGGCGTTTATTCGAAACTTTTAATTCGGTTTCAACAGAAAAGTGTGTCTATCGTGTTTAAAAATTCGCAATACTACAAGACTTGTTGTTAGTTCTTTTATTTTATCATAAAATAATAGTGTTTTCTACAAGATTATATTAATATAATTAAAAAAGAAACGTTCCTTAAATGTCAAAAACGATCAAAAATGAACCATTGAATTTTTGTAGGAACAACACAGTGTAATGTACATTAAATATCCCTAAATCTGGCGTTGAAAAACTGATAGACGCCATTAAGACTATCAAAGCTAATATTCGCGTTTAGAACGTAGCCAGAGAACTTATACAAATGTCAAAATTATTGTTAGGAAGCATTCACAATTCGCTTGCTCGTACTGCGTGTTGCGAATTGACCTCATAGAAAAACAAAAGAATGTAATCGGTCCTTCTAGGTAGAAGCGTTGTTATACTTGTAATATTGGGTAATCCATAAATAATCCAGTTTCTTATATTTCTTATAATTTTAAAAACAAATGTAAATATATAAAACTAATTTTAAAGTAATTGTAATGTATGAGTAGACAATTTATAGATCATGAAGATGAATATGTTTTCGATTAAAAACAATTTTGTTTGTCTTTATCTTTAAGAATAAAAGGAATACAGAAAACCGCATTATTTATGAAATGACCAAATCTATTAAACTGAACTCATGTGGTGTAATCATTTTTCGTAGATATAACGCAAGGATCTCAACAATATTATACAGTGTCAAAAAACTGATAGACACCAGTAGGACTACCGAAGCGAATGATTCGCGTTTAGAGCGCAGTCAGGGAAATTATACAAGGTCGCGCGGTAATTATCCAGATTAACTCATCGTCGAATTATTCGTCGCGGAGTACGTCAGCCGTGTGTTTCGCGTGCTCGTTCAATCGAGTTATCGTTCGTCCTCGCCGGCTGCGCCTCCTATACCCATCCTCTTCGGGATGGCTGTTTCTCGAGCTCCTCGTCTCGGGGAAAATCGCATTCCTCGTTGTCGCATGGTATTAACCGTATCAGCAAGCTTCATCGTGTAAGGTTCTCTCTCGATTTTGCTCGGCGTATTACGCTTCGTCGTCTACTCGTCACCCCATTTACCGAGAAACATCCCTTTTGTTCTCAGACACGTTCCTTCCAGAAGATCCTCCTCCACGGGCTTGACGAGCCGGCCGTGTCGCGCGCTCGACGTTCGTTCCGAATCTACGGAATGCCCGATAACCATATTATTTTCCACCATTCCTCATCGAGAGATTCTCATATCCGTTCGTCGCTCCGCTTTTGATCTTTTTCCACAGACATCGTCGTGCGCTCCCTGCATTGGCACCCGGTATTAAATTCCGTAGCTTTCCTTAGTTAAGCGAGAACCGTTCCAATGCCAAGCGGTTTTTAATTTATGGCGTTACGCTGCGAATCGATTTAATAATGAGCGCTGTCGACTAACCCTGTCGATACTCATAAAATAGGTGTCTGATGTGTTGTATATTATTTTGATTCTGTTTGTGAAAAAGTAGCGTCACTCTTGCGAGAGTAGGGGAAAACGAGACGCTTTTTTTTTTAATTGTAATATCGAAGTATCTGGAGCAATAAACGTATGAAATCTTTTTGGGAAGTTTTAAATAGACCATTGGTCATTTTGACTTTTGTCCGTATAATTTGTATCTTTTTAAATATGTTAAGGGCAATTAAATAAATTTAAGTTTTTTTAATACATTGTTTACCGATAGTGGATTAGTAGACTTTACATTGCCAGCGTTTAAGGACCAATTTATAAACTCTAGACCTATAAATAGACTCCATAAATTTTAAACGTTCAATGCTTAATTTTTCAATATTTTACAATTTTTAATATTAATTCTTATGGCAAGTGTTTTTGTTTTATTTCACTCATTTGTAAGCTATGGTTAAAAGCTTTTACTGACCAGTCTTATATACAGTAGGTATGTACCCACTTAATTCACAGTTAGTAAGTAATTTGTTAATAATAATGTGTTATAAGAAATATTAATAATACTACATAAATTACATAACTCTTATTATAAATATGTGACACAAAGAAAATTTTAATTTCCCAAGAATATTTTTTTCATTACCTTTCTCACCACTTTTTAATCACGAACAACGATTTCCAACATTTGTATGTTCGTAATTAAACAACCATCTCTGGCAATCAGGAATTTAAATATTGGATTGAAAGTGCATTTCATTAAGAAGAAGAATTTCTTGTTCGATACATTGTCGCCTTATTACCCCTTATCGCGTCGCTTGTGTAAAATATGGTATCGAAAATTTCGCAAAGTTCTCGTTAAATCCGCAGTGCGTCGCTTCTTGCCTTAAACGCCGAACAAAGAGTTTGATATTCAAACAACGATACACTTTGCGTCAGACGGGGCCCTTTGTGCGGATGATAAATCGCGCGCCATAATCTATACCTTCTCCGTCGCGAAACTTTCGCCGCATCAATCTTTCGGCCACTCATCCGACGATACGAACTCGTAATTATTTCTACGACGCCGCGGTCCGCGGCACAATGAATTCCACCGAGGTATCTACACAGGGGTATTATAACGGAGTACGCCAGGAAGTAATAAGTGCACGGCTGTTTATGGGGAGCAGCGTGGAAAAATGCATGCACCACGATGGAACACCTTTTCTTCTTTTCGCGGTGTGCCTAAGAATGTACTATCGCGTTTGTGGCCATTTTAAGCATTTTTTTGACTTCTAATGCGTTTATTTTTAGTGCTAAAACTACCAAACGGGTTAAAATGACCCAATTCTGATTTCTTCTTTTTTGCAATTATTAAAAAGATGGCAGATGCTTCTCTGAGAAATTATTAACGAAATTGATTTAGCAATACGCAAACTGAATTATAAATCAATTAAAGTCTTAATAAATGCACTCTTAGAGTTTCTATAGAGAAATTTCAAAAAGTCAATTTAACTGTTCGGTAGTTTTAGTGTTAATTATACCGGAAGGATTTATAATTTTAAGACATTATAGATTTTTATAAATTTTATTATTATTGCTACCATTAATGCGTAACATGTTGATGTTACATGGAGAATATTTCATATTTATAATAGCAGAGTATGATGTGATGGAAAGAGAAAGGAATATACAAATGTTTCTAACAAAATTCTCAAGAATTTCAAACGTCTGACCGTTTATTATATCTAGTATGATTGCATAATGCAACATGAGTTTACCATACATTAATTATATTAGGAAATATCTCGACTGAATAAGACTATAATGTTTCTTACTTCCACGTGTATTGTATCATATATATAATTGCCATGTTTTTAAAAAGATAATCAATGCAAATGTAAATTATTACACTAGAAGGAGCTTATCATTTAAATATTTTTACTAGAGGACAAATAAGAATCAATCGATGGTGTTATCAACTCTTTCTATTTATCTTGAAGATAAGATTTAGAATAATTGTTGCTAAGGTGAGATTGGTAGAGAAAACATTGGAAATTTTAAGTTACTAAATATAGAATGTGACTGTGTGGGAATTGTAATAACTCGCGTGTTTAATTATTAAAATTAAATGATTAATAATAAAAAAAGATATTTCTGTAGATTGCTTGCATTAGACTCTCGCTTATATTCTCTTCGCTTATTCTGTCATACTTTCTCCTGTCATATTGCCATACTGCCTTGCCGTTCAACTTCCACGCACTTTTAACGTTCACCTCCAATCACTCTTTCTTTCTTCCACATGTATCCCTTTTCACTTGCACCCTGTCTCTCGTATTTATAGGGAGCATGCTCTCCGTCACGTATACTTTCCAAATCACGCCATTTTTTCCGTCTAGTCGCTCGGTTCTAAACACTGTTTCCTTGCACATTTTCATCCATTTAAGATCACCTTGTCTTCAATCACGCTTTTCCACAAACATACGGCGTCACCCCGTCACAACATGACACCAACCACACGCTTAACCAGTCGTCCATTCATACCTTAAGAACTATTACAATATAGGTATCTACTGCGTCGCAACCGATCGACAGACCCTTCGAATTCCGGGTGGTCGTTCCGCTGCGTCGCAGCGCGTTTTAAATATTTAGTAGGCTAGACCGCAAAGAAGGAGGAAGAACTAAAAAGAAAAGTAATAATAAATATATCATTAAAATCATTAAAAATAAAAGTAAAGTAAAAGTAGAGATTTGGCGGGTAATTAATAAAATTGGAAATCGCGATTGTCATTCCAACAAGTACAATATAAATAAAATTAGGTAACCTTAATAAATCTTTGATTACCACTTTTAAAACTAAAGCAATTAAAATTCGACTAATTACTTGCTGCTGGTAGCGTGTACGAAATGTTTCAACTGTTGCTTTCCACGCAAGGTAATCGGGATCTTGTACAAACACCACAAATATTTGAAATCAGAGTTTGCCACAAACTCTCATTAGATTTCTCTTAATCTTGTCGACTTTTGGAATCCTATAACTTTGATGATAGCCGATGAGAGAGTTGAAGGTAATTTCAAGACTATATTTTACGTCTTTAATAACCTGTGGTACCTCTTTATGTACCTGTAGTAAGTACTAATATTTATTCATTAAATGAAAAGTGTAGTTAACTACTTTTGTTTGAAAGAAAGTAGTTATATAATAACACAGAAATTTGTTCGTAGAAAGCTATAATACCTATTTGCTTAAATTATATAACATATAATTATATAATAACACACAAATTTGTTTCTGGAAGCTATAATATCTAATTCATCAAATTATATAATATATAATTATATAATAACACAAAAATTTGTTTCTGGAAGCTATAATATCTATTTTATTAAATAACACATAAAATCTCAAATTTTATATTGACGTTAAGGAAATTGCATTAGCATTAAAAATAAAAATAATAAGTATACACGAATAAAAGCTATGCAAAGATTTCTTTTTCGAAAGTATATCAACAATTGTTAGTTACTCTATTTGTTCACTCGATTTTCTAGAACCAATTCATATGTGAAGTCCTTTACTTACATATCTTTTCTGTCGATAGCGTCTTCGTTCCTGTTCAGTACGTATATAATATCTAATATTGAACGTTTCGATGACGGTGCATGCGTTTCATCGCAAACGGCACGGTGTTTCTGTATTCAAGGTGGTAGTTCGGTATCGAGAATTAATCTCTTAACTGAACTAGCACCACGACCAAAATACTACTAGAATTTCACAGAGTTCCGAATAGAGTCAAAATTGATAGCTTCCGGGTGTTTGATTTAAATTTGCCTAATTAATGCCGCGCGTGTTTTCGATTTCAATTGGGAATAGAATGACTTTAGTAATTTAACTATGACGCGGAAATCAATTCAATAATAGGCAATTCTACTATGTGACAAATTATTTATTAAGTTTATATGTGAAATACATATTCAAATGTATAAATCTTAAAGAAACAAAAACCGTAAAAGGATTAATAAACTCTAAAAATAATTAATTTTAGTTCTTGATAAATTCTTCAGTTGGTAGAATGCAGATATTTTATTTATTCCTGTTTTTATAAATAATCTAGTTTAAAGTAAATTAATTGTACTTTATTTTTAAGGGATCCTTTCTGCTGTAATAGTTAATAAATAAAATGTGATTTTCGGATATTTTTTTAATGATATAAATTAAACATGCTAAGGCCAATTTTTGTACATTCGATAATACGAAATTAAATAACAAATTAATCCGAAATTATGGCTATTTTTGTCAGAGTTTCAAAAGAATTATTGACCCTGGATAACATCATAGCTGTTACTGTATTTGTGTGACACTGAAAAATGAAGATTTTCGTGAAACGATACTGTCTTGTTAAGCTGGAAAATTAAAATCTTGCAAATATACAGCTCTAAATCGAAAGATAAAAGAGTATAATATTGAATGTATTTATAAAAGTTTTAAGTAAACTGGACAATTGATATTCGAAATATTATTTAAGCAGTTTCAAAAGGTTATAAATATATGTAAAAAATTGGGATATTTAATATTTATTCATTTATAATTGATTATTATTATATATTATTATATATAATCATATTTTATCGAGAAAATTCGATATATAGGTGTTTTTAATTTTGATTGACTAAAATAGCTAAATGGGCCACTAGTTTGAAAAAAATACGCTTAAAATTTTGTAATACATACACCTTGTTTATTACTTACTATATAAAAAACAAAACCTAATATTTAACGATAACTGATTATTTTAACACCATATAGTTTACCTTCTTCTTTTTTACTGAGAACGTTTAAGAACGTATTAGCTTTTCTTCGAGCAAATCTTGCCTCCTTCATCACTCCGTGTTTTCTCTGAGTTTCCACAGTTCTCTTCCCGTCGCATTCAACAGAAGAACTTGAAGTAATTACAATTCTTATTATTTTGAATATCTTGAGAACTGTAGAATAGTCTTTATTAAAAATTATTACTGCTAAAAATTTAACAATTTATTTCTTTTTAGTACAAGATTATAATTAATATGAATGTTTTTGTGTGAAGTGTCGTAATAAACTGCCAAAGTTTTCATTATTATTTTGAGCATTTCTAAGAGACTATTTTACACATTTTTCGAAAGTTCCTTTAGGTGCTTTAAAAAAACAAATTTTACTTTTATTTATACTTCTATAAATGTTGGAAAGGTATATACAAATCGATATATATCAAGGTATTTAACATATTGTATTTTGTTTATTGTTTTGGGTAACGATTTTGTTGTTTTGTTATATACATATCATATCTTGCTTTTTTGCGGTGCCTTGCGGTTTATGATATTTGTGCTTTGTGTATTTAATGAAAGTATTATTATTAAAAATCTTACAATAAATTAGTTAGAAGATATTTACGTTAACATTTTCACTGGTTTCACTAAATTGGTAAACATATTCTTTTCGTTTTAATACTTTTGTGTGAATTTTAATTAATTACCTGCATTTTATAACAAAAGTTTTTATTAATTTTTCCGTGCATAAAGATCATTAAATTTTCTATTTAGAAGTCAACCCTTGGAGGACGATTTCTACTACATTACCGACATCAAGTTTTTACTTACATTGTAAAGCTTGCAAAAATTAATTTAATTATTTAAAGATCATAAAATCAGTACATACTTTTCGTTTTCTTAAATATTTATTATATATATATATATATAATATATATATATATTATTATTATTCTTATATTATTTATTCTTTAGTGGACAAGATTTTAAATAAAAATTTATCATTCGTCACAAGTTAAAATAATTCACTTGTCAATAGTAGTTATTTTTCAACACGAAGGTTTCGGGAAATTGACGCGTTGAATATTATAAGGATCACAGGTGACCTCCAACCAAATCGAATTACTATAGTTCACTCAATTAAACGATGATTATTTGAAAATATTTCTATATTAATAATGCTACCTAATGCGTTGACATTCAGCTAAATCAACGCGCAATAATAATAATACAATTAATTCAAGTAATTTAATATTATATTTTTTCCATTTTATGTTTTTTGCTCTGTGAAATCGCACGTAATTCAATATGTTAATGTGAGTTTAATTCAATTTCATAATAAAGTTAACTGTCATCTATCTCATTTTATTTTCATCAAATTCCTTTTTACACTTCGAAAACAATAACTTTCAGTAGTGTGACCGTAAAGCATATTTCTGTGCACATCAGTAGAAATATGTAGCAGTATTCTGAAACGTACGCGTAACTTCGTCGTAACGACCCGTTGCTAGCAATGTGCCCTTTATCTCATTTCCCGCATTTCTGCGGCAAAAATTCGTATATACAATATGTCAATTAAAAAAACATAACAACTCTCAGTCAACTTTCAACATTTCATTATTTTACACGCATTTTTGATGTCTTAGTAATCTGGAAAATAACCATAACAGAGTAAGTTAAACAGAGGAAACAGTAAAAGGATTTTAATTGTTTAATGGCAAAAATAGTAAAAGAGAAGATTAAAGATAATAGTGATAATGAATTAATATTTTTCGAGTATGAATAATCAGTTTATGCAAAGGTTCCTTTAAAATCGAAGATTATTAAATGAATGATAATTTTTATTAGTTTATAATTTTATAAATTACTATAAATATTCAGTGTCACTTTTACATTTTATAATATTTAAAAAATTGTAGATATTGGTAAGTAACTTTATTAATTATATAATAATATTTGTATAATATTAATTTTTATAGAAATGTAAGCTTCAATACTGGTTTTTGATAGGTACTGAAGTAGTCACTGTAATTCTTTGCGTCTGACTAATGCGAAACATATACTATTGTAATCGCAGATAGTCTTCAATTTTTGGTCTAATAATAATAAAGCTTTACATAATTTTTACACAAAGTTACTATTATTGTCATTCTATTATTTTATGTGAAAAATACATTTTCAATCACATTTTATATGTGATTAATTGTTAGACTACATTTTTCTAGCGCACATACAGTACCTAACTAGTACTAGTCTAACAATGAAAAATCTAATTCACATATAACATGTTATTTAAATTTTTCACGTCGATGAGAATTAACGTTTCGTATATTTGCAGCAACTGTTATTCTCGTAAAATGACAATTGCATACTTCTTACGACAATGAAAGGAAATAATTACGAAATATTTAGAAATTCAATTCGATGCCATAACATTACAAAATGATGAAGCACAGGGGATAAAATAACTTTGAAATTAATGCACAGCTGTTTCGCATTACAATTTAGTAGATAAAATTCGATATTAAACACTGTCAAAAAGCATTCACAGATATAACTAATATGCTGGTAGAGAGGCATATCGTTCTCAAACAGTCATAATTTAAAAAACAATATTTTGCACTGAGAAAGTTTGTATTCTCTTTTTTAAAATATTTTTAAAAATTTTCTAGTACTATATCTAATCAATAATTGTATTTCTATAGATTTTTTATAAAGGATCATTTGATGAAATTTTCATAGAAAGTAATATTTACAAAACTTTTGAATTTGTATTTTTTCATATCAGCATGTATATTGAAGGGGTGAGAACAATCCTCAAAATTGAAAGTTACAAATATGGTTCAGTATGTTGGAACTCCATGGCGCTAGACAAGAATTGAGTGACTAACTTTCGAGGTATGCCATAACATAACAAAAAAATTTTAAATAAAGGTAACAGAAAATAAAATAAGTATTATAATGTGAAAATTTAAAATAAACTAATATAACATAACATACAATAAAATAAATTACATCAAGGAGCACTGTCTTGAAAAATCTACGAGAAAAGTTCAACGGTAATAACCTTGTTTTATAATTAAAAACTATAAATTCTAATCTTTTATTTCCTGAATTTTATTGATATATTATTATTATTATTAGAATTTAATATATTAGATATATTATTATTAGAATTCAATATATTATTTACACAAACAGAATTTTTTGGAATTTGCTCTCACAGCTCAATTTCTTAAAAAAATCTACACAATTTAATCTATACGTACTTCTAGCTCCAGCAGTTTACAAGACATTACCTGAAATTTATTTCTCACCTCCAACGTTTAGGGTTGTTCTCACCCCTTCGACACGGTCGATAAGAAATACATGTGTCAAATATTCTTGTGAAACCAATTTCCTACCAAACTTTCCCAAATATCGACGAACGTCGCTTTGATGGGTTCCTTTGTTAAATGTACAGAGTTATAGAAAAAAATTGTATTTTACTTACTAACTTTTTACGTATTAATTTTTTTGATAAAACGTATAGTTATATTTTGTATATTTTCTATGATTTTTGTATATTCTGATATTGTTTCAACCTTTTAAAGAAATATTTCCCGTGGAAATTGTATTTCTAAATAAATCTAACTGAAAAAATCTGTTTTTCTACAAAAAATGCTAAGGAATCAATATCTTTGTTTCAAGATCACCGACAAGAAATGTTTCAATTTCACTGACTGGTCAAAAGATCAGTTTTAAAATTCGATTGAAAATTTTGCGTTTTCTTTTATTCATTTAAGTTTATATTAATTTATATATTATCCAATTAATCAGTTTTTTAATCTTTGTCTTTTCTTTTATTTCTGTTTCCGCTAAAAGAAGTTGACCGTTTAATTTATCTACCTTTATTTTGTAACCAGTTAATAGACTGGTCATGATAAGAATAGGTATATACAAAATGCTGGTATGTTTAGTGTTATCACATTGTTGACCGATAATTTTACACAGACTCTATCCTTTGTCGCCGGTTACTATTCCGTATTTAAATATGAAAGTGAAACAATCTAAATAAACTTTAATATACTTTATTTACACACAATAAATTGAAATTAAACTTTGGATATATCTTTTATATAACTTTGAATATTTTACTTTCGCAATATTCCATATTGCCCTGCGTTTCAAAAATTGAAATGGTTAGTCCAAGTGTAAACACGAGTTATCTCGTCACCGGTTAAGAATCTGTTAATTATGAACTTGTACATATCAAAATTACACAAAAAACCCAAGATACCTCGTCATTCATAACGTGTGAACACGCGAAAAAATTTACATTTTCCTTCTCCCAACCATCCCATAACCACACAGCAAAAAAATAAACGTTCCCAGCAGTCCGTCAATTTCCTTCGGCATGAAAAGCTTAAAGCGAACGCCGCGCGCGCGTACGGTGAATTGCGATAGCGAGCATTTGAAAAGAAGCGGCGATCAGCCGGCGATATCCGCGGTCCCGATAACCGCGACGCATTTACCGAACACGCGACGAATGCAGCCAACCAGAGGGCGAGCACGAGGTCTATAATTACTCCGACCCTCAAAAGAATCCGAGAGTCTGCCGGATAGTTAGAAGGCCATTCATCCGACCCGCGCGCAACTTAGGTATACAATACGGGTATAACGGCGCGCGATAGAGGCTTAGAAGAAAGAAAGAGATACCGGGGGTTGATACGTCCGCGGAAAAAAAAGCTCGGAATAATCGCGGCAACATGGACCGAGTGCCGAGAGCAAGGGAGAAGAGAAGAGAGCAAGGGAGCAACGGAGAAGGAGAAAAATGGGAAAGAAGACAGAGAGCACGCCAGTGAAAAAAGACAGGGGCTTGTTAGACCCGGTCGCCGCTTCAGCCTAGTGGTTCCCGGCCGTTTTTCCATTCCGCGTTCCGTCCGTCGATGTATGACGAGCGGCGTGATTAAGAATTAAATATTTACGAGGATCGCCCCGGCGGAAATTCGAGCCGCGTTCATGTTGTCGCCGTCGGTGAATAGGGAACACGTGAAAAACCGTGAGGCACGGAGCACTTGAATAGGGGACGGAAATAGGTGTGGCATAGCAGGCGAACGCAAAAGCGTCGGCGTGTCTTTCGCCCCTTATTTCTATGGTTGCTGTAAGAGAGAGGGACGTTGCGCCGGACTGTCCTCGGTAAGACGATCCTTAAGAGATCCTTAATAATGAATTCCCCTCTGAATGGTCCGGGCCCGTATCGCTACCCTCTTACGTACACTCCGTGTATATTTACGTGGCTCCTTTTTTCATAGTCTCCTAGTGTGTGTGTGTGTGTGGAGGCGGGAGCGGGGGCGGATTGAATGTACTAGCGACTGCGAATATGAGTGCAGATGAGTACTGTTGAATGATGGACTCTCGGCCTGCCGGCTAACTTTTTGCCTCCTTCCTTTTTTCCTCCTTTTTCCCCCAGCTTCTTCATAGTCTTTTTCTCCTAGGCTGTTTTTGCGCCTTCACCACGGCGACCGGGCCGCCCAACGCTTAACGCGGCAAGCGATGACGCGACGATGATGGTTTCATATTTGAGCAATTTTTTGCTGGGAATTGACGGTTGATTTAAGGGGTCACTCCCTTGATGACGGGAAATAGGCTGATATCGGATTTTTTTTCCGCGTGGGTGTAATATATGTTTTCTTCGAATCTTGCGGTGGTTTTTAATACTAAAACCATCAGATGGGTCCATTCCTGATTTCTTCATTTTGCAATTATTAGAAAGATAACAGATGTTTTTCTGAGAAATGATTACAGAAATTGATTTAGCAATACGCAGACTAAATTATAAATCAATTACAGTCTCGATAGATGCACTCTTGAAGTTTGTATAGAGGATTTCAAAAGGTCAATTTAAACTGCACGGTAGTTTTACTGCTAAAGTATGGTTTTGTGGTATATGAAAAATTGAGAAGCTTGTTGTTAGAAACGTGTGAAATAAAAGGACTGTTGAACAGATGGGAAAACTGGTATTTAAAGACGAATCCTAGCTGTGAAGATCGATTTCTACAGCTTCATTCTCTAATAAAGTTACCGACATTTGAATTAATGATACGACTTTGGACTTGAAAATTTCCTTTCGTTTCATTTAGTAAAGAACATTCAGTATGTATACAGAAATAGGTTTACAGACATTAAACAATTTTGCGTAGATTGATTTTTGAAATCTCAACTGAAATGGTACAGCAATTTTAGAGATTTGTCTCGTATCAGTTTCAACAACATTGCTTCGTGAGAAACGCGTTTAAACTTTGAAGTGCAAATTACACTCATAGATAGAGAAACTTTTCCAACTTACGCGGTGTTATCGATTTCGGAGTTATAAAGTAATCCTTTCGCTGACGTTGTGATTTTACTGGAATCTGTTTGTATAGTTGTTTGTACGGAACTCTTTTTCCATTTTAGCTTTCCCCCGCTACACGTTCAGAATATCCAATTGTCAAGCGTCGCCCACAGACCCCTAATGGCATGCATTTGAATCAGTTGCTAACTTTAACGTGTGCATTATCCTGAATAATGCTATTGATCTCTCATTGAATACACATGTTGCTGTATACGAGGCAATATCTACAATAGGGGCACCACTATGGGACTGATGAGCTGATGCTCTAAATAACATTTAACATTTAATTTGCATTATCAACGCTTCAAATTTCCGCTTTAATTAGCGATTTCATCTTCAAAAGTTGATCTTATTGTGATAAATAGATTTTTTCAAAGTTTTATAATTATGGGATATGGCGGGTTTAAACAGCGATATGTAACATTGCAATTAAAAGGAATTACAAAGGAAAGAACCTACAAAACGTATTATGAACGACACTGACGATGATACATTGTATTTGTACATCTTTTAGCTCATTTATTTTTTAATCTTTTTTTATTTATATTTGTATACAGTTTGAGAGTCACTATTAAGAACCTTATTTGCCATTTTCTGTTGTACAATAGTATATAATATTGGATCTGGATAAGATGCCATCCTCTTTCTCGGGAGTATTCCTCTCGTGTGTTGTGGCAATATAACACTAGAGATATTTGTAATTTAATAAATACCTTCCTTCCTTTTGTAAAACATAATTTTCAATAAAACCTATTGAATGAGTTCGGTTCAAGTTAATACTAAACCTACCAGACAGGTCAAAATGACCCATTCCTGATTTCCTCTTTTTGTAATTATTAAAAAGATAACACATATTCCTCTGAGAAATGATTGAAGAAATTTATTTGGCAATACGCAAACTGAATTATAAATCAATTAAAGTCTCGGTAAATGCATCCTTGAGGTTGCTATAGAGGAATTTCAAAAAGTTAATTTAACTGTTCGGTAAATTTAGTGTTAATGAAAAACGTTATAGTTACAATTTTTTTAGACGGTTGGCTAACTGTTAAAATCTCGGAGTCTTAAGGACTCATCGAGAGCGCGTGGGTGAGCCCTGCAAACGCGGTCGTGTAAACAAAAATCTAAGATCAAGGATGAATGTGCGGGCGACTGAAGAGGGCACCAGTGAAATAAACGTGTTCCTTGAACGGTCTAGTCCCCGAGGAGAGTTTCCGCTGCGTTTAATCAACATCTCGCTTCGACTCTTCCTATGTGAAGACAATGTCAACAAGTCGACCACGAGACAGAGAAAAAAGGGAGCCGGTCCCCGTTTCACGCGAGTTCCGTCCGTCTACATAAATGATCGCCTCTATTTCCTTGTCCTATCATTTTTTCTTTTCATCCGCTTCCTTGTCTCTTTGATGCCTCGCCTCTGTTTGATCTTTTTCGTGCTCTTCATGCGAGCCCATTCACGACTTTAATCCTTTCATGAGCATCCGACTCCATTTTCTTCGCGGCTATTCACCGGTTGACTAGGGAAAAAAGGGGACAACGTCGAATCGGTGTGTTTAATGAATCAAAGGAAACCCGCTTGATATCGAGTATTCCGTTTGCACGGGCATACGGAAGTGTTCGAACGGCGATACGCTTACAAATGAAACGGTTGTGGATTGGATAATCAGCGTTTTCAAGATATACCTGCCACTTTATTTACGCGACACTTATTCTACGTGAATCTCTTTTATACGTGAAATTTATAACGCGATTTACAGCATATTAATTTATGTAATCTGAATGTTGCGGTATCAAATAAAATTTAGTTTTGTTTTCTGAGATGTCATTGTTCTTTTGTTAAGCTGTGTGAAATAAATATGTATGCCTTTCTATGTAACTTATGGCGCACAATGTCAGTAATACAACAGTTTTTCACTTTTACCTCGCATTGTTTTCCTCTTTTTCTTTATAATTAAATTAAATATTTAGAGTTCCTAGTCGAATTAACTATGTGTAAGCAATATATTTCACAAAAGTCTCCATGAAGCAGGCTATAAAGTGCATTTCATGAATTTCGGGGATTAATTGTATCTGTGGCCGCATCATTCCTACTCTGCCAATAGAGAGCTACTGACTGTCCTCACGTCTAACGGTCTACGACCACGGATCTACCAGAAAGCCTTCCTGCTATTACGCAGCATCACTAATATAAGGAGTAACAACTTATCATTACATCACAAGAGCAAGTTACCTTATGATAATTTATTAATATTTAATACTTATAAAGCTGCTTTTAGGGTTAGACAAATTATAGAAGTAGGTTTTTCTAATTTGTTTCCTGCAACACAGCAATAAGCAAGTACGTAAGACCAAAACTGTAATTAAGATAAACCAAAGAAATGGAACCAACATGTTAATGCCAGTAATAGATTAAGCTTTATACTCTGAATAAGTGCTAAAATATGTAATGTAAATATTGTTAAGTGTCTTTAACATGTAGTTCCTATACGTATAAATGTACAAAAGATTGTTGTTATTTTGTATATTATATATATTGTATTATATATTTTTGTACATTATAAAAGAAAAGGAAGCCTTAATGATGAGTCCTCTGTTCCTTCCATAACATCTTCAGGTCGCTTCATATCTATGACATATACGTATCCATTTTAATCGTCGACATACCACTCGTCCATTATTATTTCGTTTGTCTGTGTACATCTTGGATGGTGAATAAATCACAGTTTACTTTTCATTGCTCCTATCGCAACTCTCCGGGAAATCGAGTTTTGTATACAATTAAGAGCTTTAGACCGAACACTTTTTATAGAGATAATTTATTTGAGCGGCGACAACTGTTTGAAAGTGTTGCTTCTTGTTAACTGAAGGGTATTGGTATTTCAGTGCTCCTTCCTGAATCGTTCCTTGACAATCTAAATGTGGACGAAGTGTAACGCTTTGCGGTAGTATCTGGATTATGAATAATTTATACTTTCAAGATTGAAGGAATGTAATTTGCCGTATATCAAATTCAGATCGTTCGTCTTTGAAGCCAATCAATTAAGATAAATCGCTAATTCTAATTACAATTTGAAAAAAAGAACTCGAGAAATCAGCTGCGTAATATTTTTTAATAGAAAAGTATATATTTTATATAAGTTAAATTGTTTTATTATTCTACGAAAATACATTAAAGTAGGTTGGTAAAACAATGAGTGTTATTTTACAGTGTTATTTTCTTATGAAACATTATAAATCTTTGCTTCTTAACAAGCAATAGAAATTAATATGCCGTGGTCATGATTTAAAATTGTAGTGTAATAATTTCTACAAATTAATGAGACATGATTACTTGTTATTCAACAATTTCTCGTTTAGTGCCCATATTTAAGTTTGATATCACCTTACAGCATCTTTCGAGTAGGTAGTGTTTGGGTTCGTTATCAGTTTCATGGGGTAATTCTGCATGATGGAATAATTGTAAAGTGTTAAATGGCTACACTAATAATAACATAACGAGCAGCAGAATTTACTTTTGATAAAAGATTAAAAATTCTCGGAAATGTATTATATTAGTTAAGTTACTTCAATTCGATTCAATCTGAAAATAGAAAACGAAATTCCTTGACGCCTATTCATTTAATCATTCAAGAAAACCCATATTATTGTAACACCCTACATATAAGTAAATAGTTTTCAGAGTGTCAATATTTTTTACGGTCTTTATAATTTGTCCGATGTTAAATAAATAACAAAAACTACATATATACAGGTAAAAAGAAAAACTATCTGCAATCGAACATCATGCACGTAAGAATATGGCTTTAAAAGGATTTTAATACTTTCTTTTAGTGCCTCGACTTAAAACTATAGAATATTTAATAAATAGTAAAAGCAAACTATGTATGTATATAGAGTTAATTTCACTTTATACACCAAGATATCACTGTATTTTATAAAATAGGACCAGCTGCTCGAGTAACCAAACATCTACCATTTTCAGATCAGATTAATGTACTACTAATTGAAATGTTAGCACGCCTACTTCACGAAACTAAGTAAACAAAAAATAAATTTCATGGCTGCACATAATCGTTCGAAAATAAGTTGCAATGGAAGTTTATCATAACCCACGATCGTCTACCGCGATTCATACGTTTTTCCTGGAAGAGCAGGTACACGGTTGAGATCGAAAATTTCCGTGAAATTCATCAGGGAATATCCAGATCATTTCTCCAACCACTATACACCGACTTTGTTTCGTTTTCTGTAGTAGATATTCTCCGGGAGAACTCGAGAAGGTATCAATGCAGTGAGCGAGAAAGGAGAAAGGATAGGGAAAGAGGGAGTCGGTGGTAGCAACAGGTGGCATCAAAAATTCATTCGCGATGCTTGCAATCGACTACAGCGGACACCTGTTTCTGGGGATCGATTGCTGCTTTTAATTGTAACGCTGAACCGTCGTCGGATTCACTAATCTTTCTCTGTCGCAATGGATAGCCTTCTCGAAAATATCAAACATCGTTCGGTCAATCTTATTTAACCGTTTGAATGGCAAGCGGCGTGGTCGCGCTTCTCCATTGCAGTGTCCAAAAGTGCCAGCCTCCGTAGAATTGAGTTAAGTTTATTTATTTGTTTCCTGCTAATTATTTATTGAGTTGATGCAAACGTTTGAACTTTTTTGTATGTGGTTAATAAAAGAAATGTTTTTCTTCGAAACAAATAACATCTGTTTTCAAACTACTCTAATGCGTATAAAAGACACTTCTTTCTTCGTTTTGATTAATTTTGGATTAGTCACCAGACAGTTGAGTTACTAAACTAAATCTAAAAGCCAAAAACATTAACATTTTTGCATCAATTCAATATTTTTATTTTTGTTATTATCTGCTTGGAAATGGAAGAATGGAACGATCGTACTATTAAGAATTTTTTTATGGAAAAACAGAAAAACGTAATTCAGTTTCTAAACTGAAACGAAAGGAGCGCGGTTGCTTAGTACTTTTTGACGGGGTTATGGCATTCAAATGGTAAAGTCACATTGGTCACGTTGACCATCAGTTCAGCACTGATTAAATTGCTCATACAATCAAAGCAATTTCCTCAACTCTTTGTCCTCTGATTTATTTCTCAACTATGGTCGATAGAAGTACTTTATCTCAACCCCGTCATACCTGATTCTCGTACAAAATTATGTGCACTTACCTAACAGCAGAAGAATGCTATTCAATACACCACCAGTAACAACGTATACTGTGAATAAAAAATGGTAGTATGCTACTTGTCTGATAGAAATAGGTTCAAATATAGGTTATATATACGGTTGTCTGTCATAGTTTTAATATTTTATCAGATATTGAAAGTAGTAAAAACGTGGGAAATGTTAGGCATATTTTATGTCTATGTTTACTCCGAATGATTAAATTTGACTGAATTTGAATTCAGAACAATTTAGTAATATTTATGCTGTTTAAATTCTATTTAAAATCTTCACCACAAGACTAACACGTTATTATAAGGCAAAGGGATAAGGAAACAGACACTGAAAAGTCAAGATTTTTCACAAAGATTGCTCTCTCAACCTTCTTGCAGCACATAGATACAACAAACTTTGGTTAGTTTCATATGTTACCGAGAAAATTAATTTTTAAATCTATGTAAAACATTATGATACCTACATATGGATGACATGACGATCAACGTATTAATATATTTAGGTACATAACTACTTTCTGAGCACGTTAAATTTCAATTTAAAATATGTAAGCTTGCTTACCAAGCAAAATTTATTTGCATCCTTTATCTATTAACGAAACTCGTATACAGGGTGGTTTATAAGGTAATGAATATAATAATACTTTAAGAGATAAACCAACACATTAATATAAGTAAAAAGTATTATATGAACATAGTACAGTGAGTAACATGTCAATATAACAAAAATGTAATTTTGCATAAACAGGAACAAAATTCTCACAAGCCTGATGATTTAGATTGTCTTAAAAGTATCATAAAACGCAACGGAAACACAACCAAATGTTAGTTATTAATACATTAATTGTATTTTCAGTATAACTGGTATAGATACAAATACTATTGAGAGACCAATTTTTACGTTGCATTACATTTTTGTTATATTGACATGTTCTTTTGCAATAAAGTTTATATAAGTTTGAAAGAATGAAAGAAGGAAATACATTCCAAACAAGAAAATATATATATATTTCTTAAAGTGTTGATAGGTAGGTTTAGATTAGTATTTATTTAATATTATAACACATTATTAATATTTTATTATTATTACTATCACTATTATTATTATTATTATTAATGTTTTATTTCTTAAAAACAAAAGTAGTCTGTAAAATACGTAAGTAACAATTTCATTTGCGAACTTCCACGGACCATTTCGCAGCTCAACGTGTTAACACTTTAAAATTCATCATTTTACGGAAAATATTAAGTAAATGAATACAATTAAACACTTGTATCTTAATACAAGCTTTCATATGGTATAAAAAAATATGTAGCATTCAATACAAAAAATCAAGGACCATTCTTGTTTCTTGAAAAATATAGCAAATATAAAAAATTGATAAACATTATTATGTTGACCATAAGAAACTACAATTTTCTTCTTCTTCTTTTTTTTTCTTATATGTACCATTTTCAATAAAAACGATGGTTAGTAATAGCATGGATACCCTGCATATCGATTCATGCACACTTTTCTAAGAATATTAAGGAATTTCAAAATATTTTATACTTTTGCTTGTCCATCGATAAGCTGAATCAGGAGAAATGTAGAATAATCCCTACCCACCCACTAAGGGCGGTGACGGCCAGAACAGACGGCCAGGAGCTAACGAACAGCACGGCTTAACGATTACGTTCAGCTTTACGAGAGTTTTACGACGCTTCCCACACCGTGGATCGATAAATCACTGTCGGTTGGCAAATAATTTTGAACGCCTCTATCCTCGGGTCTCTCTTCATCCCTCCTTCGACACTCATCAATGTGGAAATGTTTTAGCGGAGCAATGCTTTGAGGGACAATGGACAGGAGTATCCCGAACCTTTTTATAGGTGCTTTTAGGGTCAGCTTCGGTCTTGCTGTCGAACGATTGGGTATATGCGCGACAAAAATGATTGTCGAGGGTTGGTAAAACGGATTTAGCAAACCTATCGATGCTACTTAATGACCGGAATGAGGGCACCCTTCCAAGATGTTCCTCATAGGAATGGTTCGGAGACGTTTTAACTTTTTAATCCCTTGTTTTATAACATCGTGTGAGAATCGTGGTGAAGATTTTAAACAAAATTTAAAAAGTGTAAATGTTACTCAATTCATTTGAATTCAAATTTAACGCTATTTCTCTGTTATTAATAATTATATTTTAGAGCAAACGTAGTCATAGAATATGCGTAGAATTTTTCTCTTTTTCCAATAAATTATTAATGGTAAAGTAGTCGTACTGGCCACAGTTAAGAAAGAAATCATAGCGCAAGGGGTTCACTGGGGAATTAATTAATGGAGAATTTAAAAATGTCTCTTTTCTTATGGGTATTTTTCTTCAGGCACTGACGGAATTGGGTACCCATGATAAAAAGTACAATGGTGTAAATGACCTTGCATATATATCAATCATTAACACTTCACCAGCAATGTGGACCATTAAAGGACTGTCGTAAATCTCATTTATTCATGACTTCACCGATATTTTCAATTTTCATTGCAACACGATATGAAAATTTGGTTAAAATTTTGTTTGTATATTAACCCTTTGCACTCGAAGCTTTTTCGCCTGACATTACCAGCAACTCGAAATAATTTTAATAGAAAAGCATATTAATATATAAATAAACGATATGCGCACGAAAAGAAAAGTCATAGATGCATTTTACTGTTTTTTATCGATTATAGATATAAATATTACAACATATCTAATGACCAAATATTATAGTTCGTAATGACAAATTTTAAATGGCTCCGCTCCGGAGCCCTCAAGTGTAAAAGGTTAAATTAGCGACTATAAACAATAAGTATCTTAACATTTTTTCAGATTTTCACAACATTCACAACAATGAAAAATCAAGACTGATCATAAATGGTTTATATTGCTGACCGCGTTGGTGCAAAACTATATAAAACTCGGCGGAGGGTTAAAATTGCGCGACGTGCACATGTCATGCCATTATAATTTTAATATAAATATCACAGGATTTTATGTCATGCCCAGTTAAAAATTTAATGATAATTAGTCTGTGAATCTTTACACAAATTCAAAGTTTTGAAGAACATAACGAAAGAAAGGGTATTGCGATAAAAAATATTATAAAAGGTATTATATGTACTTCGAGTATTTTATATATTTTCTCGTACTACTTGGGTGTGAGTTTGCAATTTGAAATTTATCGTAAATACATACAAATTCGCAGTTTAATGATGACGATAGTAATGAATTTTTACAATAAGATTTATTAACAATTCTGATATGTTCTACATACAAATATTTTTTGGATGTTTTATTCTGTATGATATGAAGGATTATATTTTATACTTACTTTGGTTGTTGTTTTAGTTTCTTTAAATTTTACATTTGGCAGTAATTTAAAATTACTCCGTATATAATATTATGTAAATGTAGTAGGGAATATGATCTGAGGAATTTGATATTTGAGTGACCACTTTTTTCATTTTGTCTTAATTATTCGATTATTATTTGTACTACTGCACACTTAAGAAATATACTTATTGTTCATACATATTTTGTTACCAAATTAATGATTTTTATTTTATTTTACATTTGAATACATGACATTTTGAATAATTGTATACATTTTTAATGTTAATTATTCAGATAAAATCGAGACCACTCATCTTATTTTGATATAAGATAAAAATACATATTCTAAATTATTTTGATACTATACATAATCTGATAACTTAATGTATAAAATATATAGATATATTTTTAATTTAAGTAATATCAGCATTACATTTTAGGAAATTTCATTTAAATGAAATTGTAATCAATTTTACTTACATAGTAGTTGTTGGTAATGGATTAAAGAGGACATTAAATACTACAGTACAAAATATAAATATAGAATCTTAGTTAAGCGAACTTAATCACTATATTAATTACAAATAGATATAAAGGTATTTATCACTTACAAATACTTGAAATAAGATTATAAATTAATAATCTTAAAGAATATTTCCATTTTACTGAAAAATTAAAATAATAATCAGGCTTAAATTTTAAATGAAATAATCTATATAAAGATCATAATGATAAAATAACCGTACAATTCATTATTAATAAAATAATGTTGACGATGATAACTTAATAGAGGAAATAACGAAAGATGTAATAGATTATTTCTATAATGCCCCGTTCTACTAATCATTACATTTATTTCACGAATCAATCCATTGAATAGCCTTGTCCACTAAATAATCTTTAGTGCATGACAGCGCCATATTGGACTCCACATAGTTTATCGTTTCCCTTCCAACTCGAATGAAAAATTTCATAACTTTTAATACTGCCATAAACGCCAGGTGAAAATCGAAAACTGTCATCATCATTGTGCTAAGTCCACGTGCTTTAACGACGGCATTCGAGGAGCGCTGACCTTGATCCTTAGCTCTTGACAATCGACTCGGTATCGAATTTCGACTTATTCCACTCGTTGGTCTCCCATAATCTCCCATAAATCCTTGGTAGGTGAAGGGAAGTAACAAGGGACGTCGTAGGGGATACTTAATAGTCTCCCTTTCCTCTTCTCCTGTACCGATTTGATATCGATTATCCGTCGGGGTCAATAATTGTTTAAAATTGCTCCCCAATACCCAATTGTTTTCTCCTTCGTTTCTTTCCTTCTTTATCGATCCTTTCAAGAACAAATGGTTGATCGATGGGCCAAGCCTTGTAGAATCGATAAACGACGAAAAAAGATAGATTCTTTTAAGATTAACAGGTGACATTTCAGTATCTCCAGATCTAAATAACCGATATTTATTATTATTAAGAATTCTAGTAGAATACTTGGAGAAGGCTGTATTAGAATTTGTCGAAACTTGATTCATATTATTATCTGTAGTAGTTGACAATTTTCCAATGGAATCTCTCAGCTTCCAGTTTCCATTTTCTCCCCAAAAGTGTGTTCCTTTATTATTTCTATTTTTCCAAACACCTGCATTCAGTGCTTTCTTCTTCGACGACAAGAAAGATCCCGGAAATCGACCGGAAGTCAACGGAGTATAGAAAGATTTTTTATTTCTTGATGGGGGCTCGACAAATGGATTCCTTATCCGATTCTTCGTGTTACGTTTGCGACGGGAATTCTTTCGGAGAGTCCCTACGAGCATCCATGCTCGCCCTGCCCGCCGAAACTCGGGATTCGACTCGTCGAACGCCCTCCCGCGACGAAAATCCTCACGTCCCTTCTTATCATTGAACTTTTTCATCGTATTACGGCCCTTAAATCGCGAATCACCGACGAACAGGACCCTCCGGGGAGGAAGCAGCGATTCCTGGCCTCCCCAGCGTGAGAACGCATTGCTCGTTGAGCTACCGGAAGCGCCACGATCTTTCCCCGGACGTAAAACTTTACGACGCGTATCCACTTCGGGGCCCTTCAATTTTCTGTTAAGTTCACGATCGCCTTCTGCTCGACTTCCTTTAAATTCAAGAGCGAGCGGAGTTTCGACGATCTCCGCGCCTTTCGGAGACGGTAAACTATCATTGTTGAATCCGATTTGCGAAAATGCAAATGAAAACGATGATCCGCCGCCGCCATCTTGTTTCATAAATACGCGAGAAGTGCGTGAACCGCGTCCCCCAGGCGTCGTCAACTTTAAATCGTATTTAGTTTTGCTTTTTCTGCAGCGGTTCGAAGCTGAATTTTTTCTTTGAATCTCTTTTTTAGAAATAGCTCTGATTCCTCGACTACTGGTCAGCGAAGTTAGGACAGAGGAGTGGTTCACGTCGACAGCTGGAAGTCGAGGGGTTTTTTCTTCTCGGTTTACAGATTTGAAACTAGATCCAGCTTTTGAACGCGCACAAGGAGCCCGGAACCTCCGAGCAGGAAAGTTCTTCTTATCATCCGATGCCGCGTGCTTTTTAGGAGACTTCGGAATTTCTTTCGCGAACTGGTTGAAGCAGGAGTAGTTTGCGACGTAAAAATTTGAAAATTTGTGATTCGTTTCTCCGCGGAAGCGATTAAACCCGAGGTCCTTGTTTTCCGTGGATGTGAAATCGTAAGGGTTCCTGTGGTTTGTGTTCGTGGCCGTTGAAGTCCGTTCTAAAAGTTCGTTCCTCTTCATAACCATTTTTCCTGAAACAGTTCCGGTCTCGTATTTTTCCGTAGAATTGAATATTCCGTACGAACGCTCCAAACGAACGCGTTCTTTACCGTGTATCGAGCGATAGAAGTTTTCTCTAGTATTTTCGTTCATCTCGACTCCAAAATTGATAGGATTCAGAGACGTAAATGGCGACCAGCTTTCTTCGACGTCTTTCTTCTTTCCAAATTCAAAATTTGTGGGACTCAGAAACGCGGATCGTGACATTGGTGTATTCCACACCGTCTCCCCCAGATGCAGAAAATGTTCTGCCCAGCAATAGCCAAGAGCTACCTCTTCCTGGTACATTTTGTAGATTCTGCGCCAATATTTGAGCGTCTCTCGTATCAGCGCAACGAGATCTATCGCTTCTTCAGACGCGGCCGCCAGCGGGAGAAGGAGGAGCGACAGTACGAGGACCGGCGGAATCGTTGGTGACATTGATCCTTATGTAAATTCACTGCCTGTAGAAATAAACTGCGGGAACGAGCCTTGTCAGCGGGAAAGTCCCTTTTTTCACGACTTAAATCAGGAATCATCCGGCTTTGAATCGTTGCGTTCACGCATTCTACTTCGCTCCTCGCGTGGATCCTTCATCCCACTGCGAATTCACGCGCGGCCACGAATGAGAACCTCTTCAGTTACTCTTATTTTAAACGTCGCGAACGTGTCGTTCGCTCCGTTCGATATTTTACGATAGCTACCAGCTCCGGCACGGAAGTTGCGAAAGCGCTTGTTTGAAATTGTTTCTTCGGCTTTCTCCGCTTCACGGCTGCGTTACCATTCTTTCATATTTTTCCTAGAACTTTCGTTTGCGTCGACGTGCTTCCTTCGCCGAGAGAAGGAATTGATGAAAGTTCGGCGCAATCGATTCGGATGCATTTCGAAACTGAACTGTTTGTAAGAGTTTCCTGTAACAGTAAAAGCTTGTAATTTTTATTGTTTTCGGTAATGTTGTTTTGGGTGGTTTTTGATGAAAGAACTTATTTACAGTTATTTTTGCACTTTGCAATATATTTATATTTAAAACAAATTTTCCTACTTGATAAAACTAAGTAATTTGAAGTGCTTTTATATTAATCTGATTTTTATTATTGACGCTTTTGTATCCTAAAGGTAGAAGAATGATTTCCAGTTATTAAGTAGTTAATGTCGCGATACTATTTTCTGGACCTTCTGATTAATGTACTAATTATTGAAATTAATAATGTTTCAAGCCACTAATCATTTCTTTCATGTATCATTATAACCTTAAAATTGGTTAATTATTAAATTGTAAAATTATTAAAATGTTTTAATATCTTGAATCTTTAGTTACATCCTAATAAGAATTGGTTGATTACGTACAAAGTGATGATAGAATTGTTATAAAATTAATAATTCTTTGTATTAATTGTATCATACATCATGCGATTATAATTATTTTAAATTGGTCTAATCAGATATAAATAGTAGTTTTTCCATGTCATGGTAATGATTGCAGTTATCATATTTATAAAATGCGCAAACGTTTCTCAATTACTTTTTACAACACGATTAAAGTTAGCTTCATACAACAGAGTTTGATTACAATGAATATTACTTACATTATTACATTATTGTACGTTAACCGAAAAAATATCGCAATATAAATATGATCGACTACATATTTCTCACTAACTTAACAAATTATATAAAAAAATTGATCTGACTTTAAAATTAATTGTTCATTTATAGTAAAGAATATTAGCATACCAGTCAATATTTTCTGAATAAAATATGCGCATTAAAGCTTCATAAGCTTGAGAATAATCAACACAGAACTTTCATAAATTTTGAGCAATACATAACTTATGAATTTTTTTACATTCAGAATACATCAGAATTTTTCAGAGGAAGTACCATACATTTAAATAATTGCTTTATAATATAATAAATACGTTCGCAATGAAAATATAATCCCATGTAATTCAATTTTTTCGAATTCTTTACTCAGATTAAAATTTTAATTAATCTGCAAACTTTATATAACAAGAATATTTTAAAGAATTATGAACTTATATAATTGAAATGATAATTGAATGATAATTTAAAAAAATGTTTGAACATTTTTTAAATTAAACTAAGAAGCTTCAAGGCCTTTATCAATATATGTCAAAAAAATAATGTTCACTTAATTTATAACATATAAAGAATCAACTGAAGACATTTAATTGGGTTTTCTGTTCCGAAAATTACGAAAGTTCTATATACATATACTGTATATCACTCAATTTAAGAATGCTTATAAAAAAGGCTGTAAGTGACAAACATGAAATTTTCCAGAAGAAAGAGGAAAGTTACCTAAGATTACATTAAATATATTGTATTGCTATGTCATAATAATGTCACCTTTCATAATCACCAGTATTACTGATGACTATATAGCAAAAGAAAATTGCGCTGAAATTGTATATTACAGGATAATTAAAGAAGAAACAGAATTTTCCAATTTTAGCACTTACACTGTTTTCCAAAAGAACTCTTCAATTAATGAAAGACGTTACTACCAACGAAGATATCACTGTGAGTTACTCGCGAAACTGGCTGCCGTTTTCGCCGAATTACTCGCGGTGAATAGCGGAGGGTGTGTTTTGAACGGATTTTGCTCTCGTGAGGTTGAACGATGAACTGACTGGTCTATGCTTGGCGACTGCCGTATACCCGTGACGGCAATTAGTGTCCGCGCCAAAAGTGCAGAAAGTGAACAACCAGCCTAGTAGAATTTCCTGCGTCGCATGGTGCGTTCTTCCAGCTGTGTTGGTGTTACGTGACGTCTTAGCTATAAGACAGAGTTAACGGGACGCGTTCGGTTGAAACGAGGATGGGGCAAAACTGCATTCCTCATTTAAACTGTAGCATTTGGTTGCAATATTTGTTGATGCAAAATTGAGCAAGAAAGACATTCGATTTTCAAATTGACATTTTGGTTCTTGTAATTTTTTGGACGATTTTGCATGATTAATCAAAAGACAATTGTAATCCCTCAATAGAAAATGTGTGAATGGAGGAGTTTCTACGAGTGTAGTTAACATATATTCTGTAAAATTTAATTGTTTATATTTATTTTGTAAGTTGATATTATATGCACTTAATGTATACAAATATAAATTCATATTCATTGAAAGTTATTATTTTAGATTACTGTCTTTCGTTGAAATAATTTCTCTTCTTAATGAGGATTTTGTTATGGAAAATTCATTATTCGTTGAAGTAACGAAGTATAATGTTATAGGTCTGACGCTACAATAAAACAATTTCGGACAATAAAATTGTTCGTTAATTAAAATAAAGAATAGAGAGGACAACATAAAAAACTTCTAATAAGCTTGTAAAAAATAAGGAATAGCGGGTGGCATAGTTTTCTTGTTTTACTTTCGTTTGTTAATCGTTATTACTGGAAATGGTCCCAACCTTTTGAACGATGGTGTATGTACATCTTTTAATATTAATTATCCTGAGTTAAACGCGAGACTAGCGTGTAAAGTTAATAGAAGCATCATAAATATCTACATGTTCCGTTAATCCATTCCGACCGATAGTGGATTATTATTATGAAATATTTCTTATCGTGAGGTGTTTCATGCAAACGAGTTAATTGAAATCAAATAAAATTAAATATTCTGCGACCTGCCTACATAAGTTGTATTAGCAAATGAAAGTAAAAATTGTAAATGTAGTAAAAACAGTTGATATTTTGAAATAACCAGTTATGTGCAAGTAGCAAATAAACATTTAATTAGTTTAAACTGATCCACTGATATTCAGATACTTTGTAATTTAATAAAAGTAAGATCATTCTTAATTGTTAATTATTTTATGTTTTTATCGTGGTGTAACAATAAATGTATACTTTTATGTTAATATAATTTAATTATGTAATTAATATAATTATGTTTCTTATGTTCATTTAGGAAAATTTTCTGACTTAATTTTTTTAAGGTTATTGTATTTTTATAATGATTACAATGTTAATAAAATTGATCCTATTAAGACTTCTTAATTCTTTGATATTAACAATATGAATTACTAAAATAAATGTTGTTAAACTTCTGCTTATATTTACATGTACTGTATTTTAGTAGATTGAAAACCACGATCTTTCGAACGAAGTCTTATTCTTTGTATACTTTATGTGGGTAACAATTATGTATTTTTTATTCAGTATTTATTTGAATCATATATTTTTCTTTATTCAAACAACTTGCAAATCATTTTTAAATGAGTTTTAAGATAAAAAAGAATTATAAAGTAATGTGTCAGAAATTAATATTAATTAGCACTTCGTGAAATTATCAGGACCTACGAATAACAGCCAACAAAAATATTTCAAGTAACAAAGAAAGAATACAATTATCCAAATAAACCCTCATTCAACAAATGTTTCATTCAAAAACTTCCCATTCGAACGGCCATTACTCTAATTATGATCGATTAAAAATTTTAAATCTACCAGTTTTATCTTCCATATATAATTCAAAGAAAATTTCGCTTAACGCGGTTCGTCTTATCGGCACTAAACTTAAACAAACTCCGTCAAACTAAATTCCCCAGTCATTCGAAAAAAACCGCGAGGGAGGCATCATAAAAACGAAATGAAACTTTCCAGGCTTGCGCTGCGTCGTTCATTTCAGCGGCCACGCCGCTCCGTCGCACCCTCTCAAACTAATCGGCGGAACAGTGCCTCTAAAATCATCAGGTCCATGGGTAGTATCTCATTCTCCTTTCCCAAAACCGTGAAACTACTCCGTGATTCATCGTTCCCCGCGTGGTTCACTCGTCGAAACTCTGGCGGCCTTCCCAGCGGAGTTTACGGCGGCCAATCTCCTGCTTTGGAAATCCACACCGGGTGCTGGGCTGGTTCTTCCTTTTTTCCTCTCGTTCTCCCTACAGACCGGAAAAGAACAGACAGATACGGAGGATGAAAGTTAGAGGAAGACCAACGAAGAGAGGGGAGAGAGAGAGAGAGAGAGAGAGAGAGAGAGAGAGAGAGAGAGAGAGAGAGAGAGAGAGAGAGAGAGAGAGAGAGAGAGAGAGAAAGAGAAAGAGAAAGAGAATCCGGAAAAAGCAAGCTCGTAGGAGAACGAAACTACACTTGCCCCAATCCTGGATCCCCCTTAACCTCACGAAACGCCGGTGAAAACGATAGCTCACTCCCCTCTGCCTTTCGACCGGGACCGTTTTTCCTTCTTTATCCGGCAGAGTCTCGCTAGCCGCCTTTTCCATCCCGCGGTCCTTTCCACACTTTGTCTTTGCCTCGACAGTTACACCGACACCCACTCGTCCGAGGCCAGGGTGAACCTCCCGACGATGGCGATCCTAGGACCCAGCCTCCGGGCTTCTAAAAATAGAGGAGTTTCGCCCGTAACCACGCGGAGCTACCCACTGCGCTGGTCAACAAACCGATGCCTCTCTCGGTTATTACCGGGATAAAATTGCACTAGTAAAGGCTAGTCCAGACTGAGAGACAATTGTATGCGGACACATGGCCGCGGGTAGCCTACGGATAGAGGCTAAATACGAGACAGTCGGTGGACAAATCTTTCGCGTTTATTCTGTTTTAAGTTGGAAGGGAAGGTAAGAGACAATGTATGAAGATAAATGTTGGAAGATACTTGTTCTTCGGTCGGCTTTGATCACAGTATTTAACCCTTTGAGTGTTGGGGGAAAATTTTCATACGCGTTCAAGAAATGCCAGACAATTTTGAACAAATGATTATAAACAAAAATGTATATTTCGGTGAATTTTGATCGAAGGTTCATACAATTTTTAGATAATACTGAACACATGTTAGACTTTCTTTATTACTAATAAAATCGAAAAGAAAATTTTCGCAGGTGCATGAAGGTATTCAAAGAGTTAAGTAATAAATGTATTATTCGTAGTGCTTCTTTTAAACTTGGTATCAGAAGGTTTTTTTTCATAATGATAACTATGTACCAAAATCGTACTCGTTTCTTGAAATACTAATTTGATGTGTCGAATTATTAAACAATGTGAAGTTGAATAAAACACTGTAAACGTATTAGCGAGTTTTGGCGTTTTCAATAGTTTAGAAGAAAGACAATTTTGTAATTATTAATTTTTATAATTGTAGTTATATATATTTTTCAACCGACATTCTTTTGTTGATTGGAAGTGTTAATAAATTTGATAAACATTGTTTGACTATTGGTGGACAATGTATACTAAGCCTTGCACAGATGCCTATTTAACTATTGTTCGTATATGTATTCACTTTCAAAAAATATTTTCCTTTTTTGTTAAATTTTAATGGTATTTATGAGGTACGAGTTCTTTAAAAAAAATGGACCATTTCTCCTCAACTTATCCTATTACAATATAATAGTACTATACATTCTCTTCGTTTTATAGGAGTTAATTTCTAAAAGGAATGCAGGCAAAAATGATTTAGTATCAATTTCTATTTTTTCATTTCATTTTCCATGCTAATTTGCTTTTTATCAACACGGTTACACGCAACCAATGAAAACTATAAACGAAACATCCAACAAGAAGCTCTTCTTGCTTCTATGTCGTCTCTTAACACTAAAACTATCGAGTAATTAGATTGACCTTTCTCCAACTTTTTATATAAAAATTAGAATAATACATTTATTGAGATTCGAAGGGTCTCATGGTCTTCTATCTGTGCAAATGCACAAATTTAATTTCAAATCCTTCCCGAAAACAACTTCGTAATTTAAATACTTGCTAAATAAACATTCGAGAGTGGGTCAATTTGATCCGTCCGGTAGTTTTAGTGTTAAACATCTAGTTATCTCCCAATTTCGCTTACTGTATCGTAGATAGTCCGCAGCCAAAGTTTGTCAGTCTGAACAAGCCTTAAGAATCAAGGTAAAAGGAAGAAGGATAGAGGAAGAGGATCATAGTGGTCGGAGACTGCACTTGGTGTGTCTTGTCTTGGGCGAATCGATTGGCCCCGAATCGGCGATTAGAAGCGGTATTATTGGCATCGGAATTGGATCGGGGCGCGTTTTACGTATGCGATGACTTCGCTAGATAAGCGGTAATAGCGTGCCAGATAATGTTGCCGATTCGAAACGATATTTTACGGTAACGTGTGATCAGCTGGCGTACGTCGTGTGTAATTTAGACGTTTATTTGTTCGGCGACGATTGGCAGAAATTGGCTAATTTCAGTTGGTCCAGTTCGCGGATGTTTTACGATGGCAGTTAGAATGGTTTATGATGGGAGTATCGGGGACGATAACAGTACTCCGTTGGTCTGTGCATTATTCCAGAATATATATGAGTGCGAAGTCTATACACTGTACAGTGTACAGTAATGTATATTCGTTTGTGTGTTTTCGGTGTACTGTATTTGTGTAGAAATAAATTCTTTCACACCAACTTATTTCTCAATACTAACCGTACCAGGAATCGGTCAAACGAGCAGATTTAAAATTTTACGGCTTCTTTTGTTCATTTAACTTTTAACTAACAATTATGTCTATTCGTATATCACCCGATTAATTAGTTTTTCAATTTTTGATGATGACTTAACTTAGTTGAATAAATGAAACATAGATATGCGATATATGACAGCTGCACATTATAAATTATGTCATACGACCAACACAACCAACATTGAGAAGTATTACCTTATTTTCCTTATAAGTTTCCCAACGGAATCTGTTACGCATAAATAGCACACGCGAATCGCAATCAAATACATAGTGTCAACTGGAAAATAATAATACTTATGGAATATGTATTGTAAGTTGAAGGAAAGTAAAAATACTTTCTTTCATTTTTAACACTAAACGTACAACAACCGGTATCGGTTTTAAAGATTTCTAATTCTGCGTGTTCTCTCGTTCATTTAAGTTATGTTATTCCTATATTGTTCGATTAATCAGTTTGTCAATTTTTGTCTTTTCTTTTGTATCTATTTTTACTATAAAAGTTTATTATGTAATTTGTTTATTTTTATTTTGTAGTTATTTGATTGATTATGGTAGGAAAAGTGTTCTTAATCTTGTGTTTATTTTGTGAATACGTTCTACGACCAATGTAAATTTCCAGATTGTGGCATAGTAAAGCGCCTATTACCTGAACACCAATTATTCGACTTTCCAATACGATGTCTGATAATATCTGATATACAAGTTATGTGCACAACAAGGTTTATATTTTGGAAATGTAAGAATAATCATTTGAATAAAGATCAATGATATCTTTCTATGTAGAATATAATACAACAATAGAATTCTTTTATTTGTCAATATAATTAACGTTAAATATTAAAGTAAAGTGAAATAAACATTAAAATTGTAAAATATCACATAATTTTTTACCTTTACGAAAAAGAATGTTTTCTAAATATGTGACTGTTGCGAATATCAACTCTTTTTACAAATAAAATAATCTTGTTTTAAGAGCAAACGACAATCGCACGATGGAATGTACAGAAAAAAAAATAGAAGCAAAATGATTCTAATGACCAATTCACCGTTTCTTTGCCAATCTTCTTTTTGTCAATAGTAGTCTAGTATTATTAAGATCTAGTAAACCCAGTTCTTTATAGAGGAGTTTGGATTGTTGTTTTTCATAATTACTTAATAATCAATTTGCTATTCCAATGGCTGTAAAAATGTGAAACTTCTAGTATGAGTATTGTCTATGTAGAACGACTGATGTATTTTGTATATATAGTTCCATAAATGTGTTACTTTCAAAGATGCTATAACACATTAGTTATTCTGAGCTGATAAATTCTTAGATAACGTGTTTATATGTAACAATGGCACATAAAAAACAATATCAATACTACTTACATACAACTCTTGAAAATTTCAATAAAATATATTAATTAGAAAAATAATTATCACAGTTTTAATATTAAAACTACTAGATGACATTCCTGGTGTCTTCTTGTTGCAATTATTAAAAAAATGACAGATGTTTCGCTGAGAAATGATTAAAGAAATTGACTTGCCAATACGCAAACTGAATTGTAAATCAATTGAACTTTTAGTAGACTCACTCTTGGAGTTTTTATATACAAATTTCAAGAAGTTAATTCAACTCGGTAGTTTTACTGTTAATACAAGTATGTTGAAATATTTATATCATTAAAACATCGCGTTTTATAGAAAAGTTTTACCAAAAATTGCCCAATGCTAATGTGGTAAAATAACTATGCCTCTGTCTCGCCTAAAAGTCATCTCGCGTATTTTGTTTGTATCTGGTTCCCCGACTCGTTGAATGTGTATAGTGAAGTGTAAAGAAATGAAGATGTAGAGGATAATGAATACTGACGATATGGTTGTGTGCCGTGGAGGATGCCAGAGTAACGAACTTAATAGTTTTAGCATGCTTGAACGGGCGCTGGGAGATTTCTTCCGCTTATTTTCTTCGCATTGAGCTTCTTGTTTCGACAGCTACATCAACGTTCACTTACCCAGGATGAGTTTGATCAGCTTCGTGTACTTACTCTCGGATCTACTAAATATAGATTTCGTTTGCTCTTCTATCAGACTTTGTGGTCGTCATTTTGCCGGAACGTAATGCCATGAACCACTTCGTGCAACCTGGATATGTGCTATACGTAATTACGGCAAGTCAGTTTAAACGTGTGTTTGATTCAATATGAAATGAACGGTGCGTTATTTACAATAGGGATGTAATTGTTCATTACAATTCAATGTAATTGTGTAATAAACTTGTAACTACCGTGTTGCAGAACTCATTACCGAAATACGGATTGGAAGTAAATTTTGAAGGAAATTAGCTGTTTTACGTGTACCGCGACGAGTGCATTATGCAAATTTTGAATTTGTTTAAGTTAAGAGATGTAGAGATTTGGAACCACGTAAAATAGGTAAGTATCTTTTTTTGAATTTTATACAGCCTATCAGTTTCACGAAAAGTTTAATGTTATTTTAGATGGATGCATAGTGGACAAAGGAACAGTTGTTACCTGAATTAACAAAATTAAATTTGTTTTTATTAACTGTGTTTGTAATTATCTTTTATTCGACTCTTTTCCTATATTTTGGACAATAAAATGTTAAACGAAGAGTTACGGTTTTGTTTAAAAAGTCACGAGAAAAATTATAGGAATCTTATTAGAAATGTAAAAAAATTTGAAATCAGTTTATCGAACGCTGCCTAAGTTTCCACGTTTACTGTAAGAGAAAAATAATTTTGAGAAAAATGTTTTGGCTGTGACACCAACTTATTTGAATCAAAATGTAAGTTCGTCAATTCTTTGAATTTGTTAAACATATTGTAGTATCGAGAATATTTATTGTAGGATGAATGGTTTGTTGTGCGTGCGTAAGGGCGACCAGGTCATATTGCGACGGACCGGCGCCGGGATGTTTGGGAAATAGTGTGACTGCGTTTAGACAATTTCGAGTGGCTGAAAGAATGCGAGGAAGAGTATCTGGAACTGAGCGACTGAACCGTGAGAAAAGTGTGTACGTGACTGCGTGAGTTTTGACTATGGACGGAAGATGCGAGTGAGAAGGGTGCAAGGGTGAGAAAGACAGAGCGAATGGGGGTGTGTGATAAAAGCGAGTGGAAATGCGTGCATGGACACACATTTTGGTGAGCGACAGCGGAGTAGAACATTTTTGGTGCGAGAGTCGTGTGTTGTATTTTACGTGTTGTTGTCCGTATTGTTTCCTTTATCTTATTAAATATATTATTGTTTTCCTAATTCTCTTTTTACTAAAGACCCACATTTTCAAATATCATCTAATAGTAAACCACCACCGATATATACTATAATATTTTATTATATTATTACAAAATGTCTGCTATGTGAAATTAAGAGAGCGTATTCTGAAAGTGTTTATTCATTTTCTACACACACTGCGCATTAATATTACTGTTTCAAATCAAATATCGTGTCATATAATATTGTAATATTATTCAAAGTTAATATAGGTTTATAGGTTTGTACGTGTAAATTTAGAAGTAATGTGAATGCCAAATATACATTATTATGTGATTTTAATTCCTCTTCGCTTGCTATTTTCAGGTTTTATGACCAGATTATTATGTCTCTGTAAATTTACATGTTCATAATCTGTTATATGAAAATGTACCTCATAACAATTACAATTTATCAAAATTTATTAATCATTTCATTTTCTTGTGTTATGTATGTAGTTTATAAATGTATTACTATTGTATAAGATAATTTTTATGGAAGTTAAATTTTATACGACATAATTAGAGTCCTGCAAATATTTGGAGACACGTTACAGTTAGCAGTGACAGCAAGTTTAAATTTCCCTTGTGATTTCTCAGATAATTACAGTGACAGGTGTATTTCTATTGAAAATCATATTAACATAAGCTGATAATCAGACAATTGATGTAAATACTTATTATTAGAGATATACATATATACATTTATAACATATTAACTCATATTAATATGATAATAAACGTATCGCATTAAAAATGAAATAAAAAGCTAAACGTTTTAAAATAATCTTCTGCGTATAATAAATTACACACAAGGAATTTTGTAAAATTTGTGAAATTTGCTTCATTAGGCTTTCGTGATGCGATGGGTGCAATACATGTATGGTATATATGTATAATATGTATGGAACTAACTATAGAAAACCTAAAAATATGTTATAAAGTTGGTATGAGAGAGAGTTATTTACTGTTCCAATAAAAAAGTGCTAATATTGGTGCATAAACTTTTATTTATACTTACATTTATAGGAGGAAATACTTTGAAGCATATATATGTAAACTTCATATCGATATATCATATGGTAAAAATAAATAAAGAAAACACAAAATTAAAAGCAAATATAAGAACAGATAAAATTAAACACTTCATTGATCAAATCTTTTTTAGTAAAAGTGAAAAAGATTTTACATATTTAAATTGCTAAAGTGCAAAAATATTTACAAAATAAAATATTTTAAATGTAATATTTATCTCTATTTAATTCCAAATGTGTGCAGTTATACAACCCGTTTTCTGCAGTAAAATATTATCATTAAAAATTGTTGATTAATTTTTAAATGATATGCTACGATAAATATTTGTTAATTCTAGGTCATATAATTTTTGTTATATATATAAAAGGATTCAATTATAGTAGGAAAGATTTAGTTACAATCAAAATATTTTATTTTATAAAATAAGAGGAATCAAATAAAAAAAACATGTGGCTGCTAATTAATAATCTTTATTATCTTTATGGTATTACATTCTACTGTGTTTATTATTACAAATACTTCTTAGTAAGAACTATTTTGTCTGTATTAAACATAATCGGTAATTGCAAAAAATATCTAATTCGTCTGCACATAATCATTACATTATAAAATTCAATTAATTATTTTTCAAAAATAGATTATTCGCAGTCTATAGAGGTTACCTATTTAATGAAAAGAGAAACTATATTTTTAAACTTTATGAATATTTGTTTATACTTACTTTCTTAAGATTTCTATCATTAACCTTTTGTTCAATGATTTTTTTCAAAATTGTTCTTGATAAAGCATCGTTAATAATTTATTAAAAAAATAACAGAATCTGATATTTATTCTATACTTCTATTCCAAAGATTAACGTAGAAGTAGAATAATTGTCAAATTCCTTTGTTTCCTAAAATTTTTAATTGAATTTGACAAATCTAAGTTTAAAATTTTCTTCACGAGTCTGAGACGATATTATAGAAAAAGAATTTAATAATACCTCTTATTTCGTTGAAAGAGGTAGATTTCAAGTAGCTTGTGTGGAATTCCGGTCCAAGTACTCCGGTGAACATGATTAAGCCCTTACGATACCTGTCACTGGCCACCAATGTTTCCGTTTGTCGGAATGGTGTCGATACGTTTCCGGAAACTATATCGAGCGGATAACGATCCGTAGCTTATCGCGGATGTTACGATCACATGTGACTAGCTGTGGATCAATTCGGTTCACTCACCATTACAGGTGTATACATATGTATTCAATATTGGCAGATTTATGTTAACACAATTTACGCTACTTTGTATTACCGTTACATTATACTGCAAGTTTAAGCCTTTATATCTATGTTCATATCTATATTTCCAATCGGTTTTAATGGTACACTGAATCTTGTGTAGAAGCCCACTTAACTATTCTTCAAATATATAATTCACTTTCATAAATATATTTTGTGTAGTTATGTATTAACGATACTTATGATGTAATAGTTCTTTCAAACAGAGTGAGCCATCTCTCTTCGACTTACTCTAACTGTGATAAATATCATGTGGTACAACCTGTATAGTGGTATTACACGCTTCGATCTTCAAGTGATTTGCGTACTGTCGCAAAAGGTCGAAGCAACTAGGCAAAGTATCAACCAAAAACTGAAAGGAGTCGGTTGAGCGTTTATCTAAAGCCGCCCGTGAAGTTTCTACGGGCTTTGGCCCGTCTATCTCAATAAGATAATAGTAACTCTTGGTTTAGCGCTTATCCAAGGAGTAGCAGCGTTTACCGGGCACAGTTGAGGAGCCGTATAAAGGTGTAGCGGTCGGATCGATGCAGATTGCTTTAGAAGCGGTTCGAAGGAACGTCTCGTCTCTAGTGACGCATAGTTGACTGCTCTTATCTACGAGACCGTCTGCAGGTGAAGAAGGAAAGCATTCATCGATTCTGGGGACGAAAGCCACGATTTCTCGAAATTGCCTGGCATCTGACTTGTTGGAATGCTCTTCTCACTTTCTCCCACCCTGCCAGCAAGCCAAGTCTTCCAATTCCGTTCGATTCAACGTTTTTAATTAGTTGTATCTGTGACTCACTGGAATGAGTTGTTTTTCAAACTTAGCCCCTTGTCCTACAATACCGTGTCAGACCCGTGGCGAAGATTTCAAATAGAATTAACGAACATAAATATTGTTCAATTTGATTGAATGTAAATTACATATTATTCCTGTGTTACTAGTGATTATACATTGGAGAACACGTTAACGTAGAATAAGACTGGAAATTTCTCTTATTTTTAATAAATTATTAATAACAAAGTAGTTAGATTGATCACAGTTCAAAAAGAAACCATAGGGCAAAAGGTTAATACTTAGCCAACTGAATGGCCTTCGTCCCATGTCAACTTTCGTCATATTTTGTCATTTTGCACTATACCAGAACACAGTCATTTCACTTGCTGTTTCAGCTAATCGATGTTCGAGTTGTATATTTTTTCCTATTATTTTGTATATTTTTCCTTTTGTTGTTTAGTAAGTCTTGAACTGGGGTTATTTGCAATTTATCAAGTAGCTTTCTTGCTTTTATAAAACAAGGTTTTTAACTAAATCAGTTGAATGAGTTCAATCAGAGTCAATGAGACAGGTTATGTATAGTCCTTTTTAGGTGGTTGTATATATTAAGTTACCCTGGTTCACAAAAGTAGATAAAATTGATATACAGTAGGATCATTTGCTACTATTATTTGTATCGGTAACAATAGATCGGTAACAAGATTAAACTGAAACTTTTGAAAATAGCATAAAATTCTGCTGTAAATGTGGATACAGTGTTAGTGTCAAAATTTTTTATTTTATTTATAATATGGAATTGATTGTTCAATATTAACAGTTTTACCATAAAGAGAAATTACTCCTCAGGTGTTCAAAAATACATATATTTTCGATGCACCAAAAATTCCATAGGTAAACTGTAGATTTCAATGCCTTTATGGGAAATTTGGAAATGTAAAATTACACAAACTGCAAGTTACACGAAAAAATGTATGAAATAACTGAAGTGTAGTGTTTTTCATAACGTTTTTCAGGAAAAACCATTGTTTATCATGATTCTGTTTTCCAATTTATATTCTAAGAAATTTGAATTTGCATAAAAATGTACAGCCTATTTAAAAGAATCAGTATGCGCGAGTTGAGCGATGTTTCTTGTAGGACATGTAAGGGAATCGATCTTACCCTATTTTTTCGTCCCGACCTGAATTTCGGATATCTGCAAACTTTCATTCCACACGCTGCAGCGTTCTACCCTGTATAACTGCTCGATATCTCGAAACACTTGAATACTCAAGTTTCCATTCGGTGTTCCGAAAGTCTGTAGAGCTCAAGCATTAGTATGTGGAAAGATGTATCTATGATTGCGAGCAAATTTCGTCTGACTTTCCTGGTTTGACTCGGTCTTCTCACAATAAAATATATATCTATTTATATTACTCTATATTGATCAGTAATTAACGAATTTATTCTTGCTTACTAACGAGAAATATCAGCAAAATATGTATAGATTCTACGGAGTATGAATTTAAAAACTTTTCTTCTTTTATAGAAGTAATAATAATAAATTTTTTATTAGTAAATAACAATTACCCTTTACTTTTTTGAGAAATAAATGAGAGAAGTTAATATTTTTAGGTAAATATGGAAAGACAAATGTTGATTATCGTGTGAAAATAAAGGTTCTATTAAAATACGTTTATTTAATACATTACAGACCCGCTTAACTATTTTTTGAACGTAATACTTCAATGTTTATTCATTATATATCCAACATTCGGTATTGAGACCCAATTTTTCAAGATGCCCTTTCTTAATGTTTCACTAAATAAATATAATTTACCGAAGTTCTGACTCCTTGTAGGATAATTTAAAATTAATGGGCGTATCAAATATTCATGAAAAGTTTAAGATGTGTGATCAAGTAGGCAGCAGTCTCTGGTTCACTTTTTTCTAGGAATACTCACTTTATAACTAACGAGCATTCACGATGTATTAAATATTCAGCACCTGTCTGTTGAATATGCATGCCCCACTATTCGATAGAATAATATACTCTACTTTCATAGTATGACTCGTACTTTGCGAGAAGATATTATTTTCATGAATTTTCATTGAATTTAAATGTAAATAGGTATTTAGCGCGAGAAGTGTCACAATGGAAACTATTCGATGTACGTCATGAATTTAACTGCTTCGTATTAATTTCTTGAGTTGAATTCTTAAGAACTAAGTACATAATGCGATAATCGGGACAAATGTTTTCTATGTGAAATATCTGTTTCAAAGAAAGTCGAATTTGAAACTTCGTTCTTCCATGATTTTGAACGAGACTAATATGTCTGACTAGTACTACCTATTTCCACTAGTACAGATAAGTAACGCATGTTTTCATTTGATTTCATCTTTTATCGTTTTAATATCGTTTTTTATAATATTATTGCAAAGAATAAATAATAACGTATTACTATCAATGTTTATAATAATTAATCCTTTCGTCCCGAATGGTACACATAGGTACTACGAACATTTTAAATTACCGGAAATCTAGAAGATGCCTTCAAAATAAAGGAAAGTTGTACCACACGGCGATCTTTGCTTATGATTGACGGCTTAAGTGCTAATTATTATTATTGTTAGTACTATCATATTACTTATCTTATTGCTTTCACTGAAAAGCTTCAATTTTACCTAAAAACAGCTGTTCTTAAGCCCTCTTTGATTTAAGGAAAAAAATACATATCCATGAATGAAAGGGTAAAGTGCATATTACAGAAAAGTAAAATTACGAAATAAAACTAATTTGTAGCATCTCTATAGAGAAACTATTTTGTCTATTCCGTTACTGGATTATAGTATAGTATAGTTGATTTTGTATAAAATAAAATATTTGATGTTCGAGGCAGCGTCATTTCCAATCGTCCAATATATTGTGGTCTACCATATATAAAATATCAAGGATTTCATTTGTATTGCATTCTAGTTCTTCTCTTTTAATATTTTCTTTCTCCTGTAATTAAATCTTGCACGCTTGCACGGTTCATTCGGATTTGTTCTTATGAACAATCGAAGACCAATAGGTGTGCCAATTTATATCATTCCTTTTTCTTTAGAACGAGAAGATGAAGTTTCATCGTTGCAGAGATCCATTTTCTAGTTGAAGCATCTAGCATTTCTTTTATCAGACAGCAAGAAACACTCTACGCCATAGTTAAGATATTGATAGAGTGAAAAATGATTGGAAAACAAAGGAAGTCTGCCTTTTCTACGTTACTAAAGATAATTGCACTGGAGGATTTTCATACACGTACTTTGTGAATGCAATGTAATGGAACAGAATAAGTATTTTATGTTGAAGTACCATCAATGCAATAATCTTTTATAAAAAAAAAAAAATATTCAATTCACGGAATCGTGTAAGGTGTGAGATAATGGAGGCATATTAACAGACAGAAGACACGAAAAGAGAAAAAGACGGATGAGCCACAGACTCCGTGCTTTCCGTTCAGTTCGTCATTCTCATGAAATCGTGTTTCCGATAACTTTCATATTTTATCGTTCCTTTTGTTTCCGCTGAAGGATGTCCCCCAATTCATCGTTGACACGCCGAACTGCAGGAGGACGGACGATTCCATCGAGTTAGAAATAAATCTTGATCTGTGCTTGTCGACTTTGACCATTTACCATCCGAATCAGAGCCGCAGTTCATAACGTGAAAAACGCACGATGTTGGATACATGCGCGGCGTGCATGTATGCACTCCTGGCTTTTTGTACGGAGAACTCCACTTTCGAACTTTCCCGGGATGAGATACAATTAATTTAGGTACGTTTTGCATTCTGTGATGGCATTCATCGAATTCTTTGTGGATTCATTTTGAAAGGAATTATTCGACAATGAAAAACCCTTTGTAAACTGTAGCTATTACGTAGAAAATGTCACTGCGGGTTTCAATATTGTATTATACGAATTAATCCAGATACGTATTCCAGTGAATATTATTCAGTTAATTTAATTAATGAAACGGGATACTAGAATTTATTTTACAATTTAATGTTTCTAAGCTAGGATGATTTAAACGTAAATCATGGACCTCAAAGGGAGGAATAACTTTTTGGTTCACAAAGGTAATATAAAACAAATTAATTGATCGTCCACGAATATTCTGGAAATGTATTGTTCGTAATGTTTGAAAAGTTTATTATGTGCATTTTGAAAAATATTGAACTTTTTATACATTAATGATGAAAGAAGAGGAATGAGGAGTGTTGTTGATTATTTTGTGTGTAATTCACATTTATACGTAATGTATATGAGTTGGCGTCATGTATTTCTATACAATTATTTTGTTGCTCAAATTTTGTCAGAAGGTAAATTTACTGTATTCAAATATATTGCTGATCATTGTACGAAGCAAAACAGGAAACATATTTGTCAACTATGAATAGACATTTCATAAGTATTAATAATCATTCGTTATTTAAAGAGTGTCTCAAATGCAATTTTTCCTGTTTCCATGGGTTTTCCACGTGGAAAGGTTGGCACATTTTTGTAAAGAATGACCTGTTCCATCGATTGTATTTTTAAAAACACTAGTGACCCTCATATATTCTACACACGTCCACCTAAAGGCAAACTAAGTGTACCAAATTACTACCTTCTAACACCAAAAACAAGACGTTTGACGTACTTTTGGAGACACTGAGACAGAACAGAATTTGAGACAGTTTTTAAATAACGAATATATCCAGGGATAATTGCAATTATAGATTAATATGGGACGTCCTGATAGCTATAATAATACAAATATAATGTTTAATTAATATATATGTTATTGACTATTGTTTAGTACTTTCTTATATTTTTACTTCTCATAAGGAAGACGACTACATTCGAAATAAATAAATTAAAAATTAAATACGCATATATATATATAGGGTTGATGCAAAAGTTTTGACGTATTTATATAAGAAATAAAAAGAAGAGTTCTTAATTGCTCGCCGGCTAAACTAGTACTAACAAGGAAAGATATCGAACTCGGAAATTTATGAAACACGTACAAATTATGAAACTTTGTGTGTTTGTAGGGTAAGTCAAGCCTAATGCATTGCAATTTCTTTTGCGTGCCGAGGTTCAAGGGATGAAACGACCTCTTGAAGAAATACAAATTTTTCTTTCCTGTGGATTATCTTGATAAGGGTAAGAAATAGCAAAAAAAGTTTTAACAAAAAATACATTATTCCTTAACATTTATAAAATTGTAAAATGCAATTTTTAAATCAATCCTTTTCAAAATCATAATTTTAAAAAGCAACTTTTTGAAAAACTGTATTTGTAGTTCTATACACATGAAAGAACAATATATATTTTGTTTAAATTGTTTTTCGCTATCTCCTACCGTTCTCAAGATAATCCATGGGAAAGAAAAATTTGCATTTTCTCAAGGGGTAGTTTAACCCTTCAAAATGAAACTCGGCACGGAAAAAAAGTTGCAATATATTAGACTTGACTTATTCTACAAACACACAAAGTTTCATCATTTTCTGAATTTCCGGGTTCGATACAATTCCTTGTAAATAAAAACCATGAAAGAAGTGTCTTTTATAGACATTATAATAGATTGAAAAAAGATGTTATTTGTTTCAAAGAAAAAAGATTTTTTGGTTAAAGCACATATAAACAACGTCAAAATCTTTGCATTTAGATTGCAATCTAAATTGTATTTTTTCAATCCAATACATATATTTGTGGGATGCGGTACTTCAGAAACTTATATCCGAGAGGTTAAGAAGTAGAATCGATTATTTCCCTCTGTCAGTCAGAAGAGTTTGAACTTCACGTCGCACAGAGTGGCTCAAAGGAGCACTGGACCCGCGAGATATTGATTTTGCGCTTACCGTGTTTTCCGTTCAAACACAGCCTTGTCGAAGCGGACGGAAAATAGATCGCGATTTCGTTAAATCGGATCGCGCGAGTCCACGTCTACTTTTTCGAACCGTATCCGGCACTTCTCTCCTGACTCGATTAAATTCTGCGATTAGATCTATTGATCCTTTACGGTTCATGCAGCGAGATTTTAGAAAGCACAATAGAACGGTTCGTTACTGACTTGAACATTTTTACGCCCTTCTGATACGATCACTCTTAATTACCTATAACCGTAACAATAATCGTTTCCTCGATGAGAGGGATGAAATTTCGTTTTCTTATAAAAGAACATACACTTCAATAACAAATAAAGTGATAAGATTGGAGAATTTAATATTTAAATTTAAATAATTTAATAAATTTGTTGTTCGGAGAATTTATATTTTTTACCGTTAGCTCCTTAAAGTTAGTGTTTTACCTTTTGTAAGTATAAAATGAATAAGATTATATTTGTATCATTTTGGGTTTCTTATATTGCAGTCCATGCATTGTAGTGTTGGAATTATTAAATAGTGAATATTTCTTAGTTTATAATATATTAAAGAATATGTACTATTTCAATACAGTAATGTTCTTATTCTTGGAATTTTCATAACGTATTCTTGAAAGAAAAAGTTTGCACATTATGGTGATTAGTTAAAAGTTTAAGTAAATAAAAATTTTCGTAGGGATTCTTTACGCAGTTGATAGAATTAAATCAAATTTTATTTGTTTAACGAATGGTTCCAGTAAAATAAAAGCAAAATAAAATTGTACAAAATTTCATCAAAATTTCTGTTTCATGATTTCTTATCAATTTTTGTACGTTATAAATATGTAAACTTGCAACACTTATTCGTAATAAGTATACTTTGTCAAATAAAAACTCAATTTCTGGAAATTATGAAGAAATATATTACATTTGATTTATAATTGTTTTAAGATACATTTTCTTGTTAATTTAAAAATCTATTTTTTTTCTGTATAGTCACGAACACACTTTTTACATAGAAGAAAAAAAATGTCACCACGTGCATTGCCATCTTTCTTCCGGGGGTAAATGCGCGCGCATTTTATTTCCTACCTCAGTAAGTTCATTTTCAATTTTCTACGCTAAAGCAATATTTAAATGCATTTTTAAAACATATATTAACTGAAAATTACAAATTTATAGATACTTTCGTATTGCACGCTACTTGGTTATCCACTTGCTCCAAAAAGTATTTTTGTTTTCGTTGCCACCTGTCTGCACTGGCCTATGTAAGTTTCACCATCCGCGTGGGACCGATCAGTCGTGTTTCGCTCGTTGCTTCGACGACATCGTCATCTCATAAGTCAATGCGACGTGTAAAAGCTGGTTCGCGAAATTTTCTTAATACGCCAGGAGATATTTACGTTATGCGCGAATTCTTCTTTTTGTTTATATTTCCTTTTAATGGTGTTCCATGTGAAACTTCTTCGGTAACTGAAATGAGTTTGGATGGTTTGAAATATTATTTCACCGGAAGTTCAGGAAACCTCATCGTATAAAGAACGGTGAGTTTCTTCTAAAAATATCAATCACTTCAGGCATTTATTAATTTACTTCTCTAAGTATTTGGTTTTAATTTAAGAATTCTTATACGTTTTTGAAAAGTAATTCTGCGAATGTCGTGAGAATACTGCAACATTTATGTTTACTTTAAGTGTTAAACTTTATTAACGTGTATGTAACAGTTACAATTTTCATTGATTTTTTATTTGATACTTTTCTTAGTATAAATTCAGTTAATAAGTCAAAATGTTTCGGCAACACAAACATTTATTATGATCAATATTAGTTTCAATATTGGTATTATTAAATGTAGTTTGTATGCATATTTGTCGATTATTTTTAAAGATATTTGATATAAATGCAGAAGTTTTTATGATATATATTGTTGTTATCTAATTGTTCTTTCTGCATTATGTATTAGTCGTAGTGATAATTATAAAATTTAATTTATTCAATAATATTGAAGATTGAATTGTTTTGTTGACTACAATTGTTGAAAAGTATACATAACATTGAAACGAATTTTGCATATGAGAAGGGGATGTAAAAACATATTTTTCGAAATGCAAGTTGAAGTTTCAAAACTAAACTGACAAACATAATTTCACATGTAAAATTAAAGAAACTTATAAAGTGTGAACTGAAATCTGAAGTTTATACATAAAATTAAATCTTTTTAACGAACATTTAACCTGATCTGTTTGTATAACTCAGGTTGTTATGAAAGATTAAAATTGGTATTACTACTGCAACAAATTTATTGTACAATCCTGACAATCATTAACAATCACATGTTATACAAATTTATTGTGTGTTTATTGTTATAATATTTTATTGTAACAAATATTATTCATTATATTTATTATATGTATCATATCAAATATGAACACACTGTTAAGAGTAATTTATAACTGTAATTAAAATTTAATAACACATACATAATGTATGAATAGGAATTTTGAACATTTGATTCTCCTAAAGTATAGTTGTATTTTGTAGCAGTATTTTTATATCTTGAATAAAATTAATAAAATTCGAATACTGCTTGACACCGTATATAGTCCTACGTATATTTTCACTTTGTACATAGTTATTTACGAATTTTAAGAATTCCTTCGTAACACTATCTACATATTAATAACTTCAATAATGTTTAAACTATTAAAATATAACTGGAAATTTAGAACTTTGAAAATGTTATACTCGTAGTTTCGCAACTTCAAAATTGGAATTTTAATGAAGCATTGCGGAATTTTAAAGGATATTGAACTATAATACATGATACAGCTTTTCTTTTAATAAAACTGAAATTTAAATATTGAAAAATAAATTCACAATTTTAAGAAATAGTTTCCACGGTTTTAACAACGTACATTGTCAGACTGTTGTAATGAAACTTTAATTTTTATATTTCAATTTCTCATTATTCTTAAATACATCAAGGCAGTTTAGATAAATAATTTTCTATTTGTTATGTCCGTTTTCCTAAATTTGTGATTCCTGAATAATTTTACTCATAGATTATAATTGAATATACTAAAATATTATTGAATTAATAAAAAAAAAATTCGGTGCTTAAGTTTTTAGCACTAAATATACCGACTCCATACCTATTCCTACCACAATAAAAGTAAACATGTAAAACGATAAATGTTTCTTAGTGAAAACGGAAACCAAAGGAAACATGAAAATTGCAAGGAATCAAATTTTAGGTCATGGTACGTTTGGTGTTAGCATCAGAACTACCGAGCGTTTAGCTTTTTAAACTGCATTTTATTAATCACGAATGTACAGAATGCTTCATATTATTGAAGCAGACTGCAGATAGAGTAGTTCAAATTTTATTACATACGTACGTGGAGGTAATGGTACAGTTACAGCTTTTTGTTTAAAAGCGTAATTTTATACGTTATACTAAGTACTGATAAATAGAAAAATTCGTTGGGAGAAATGTATTTTAACTGTTATTAATACTGAACTATCGAGCGTTTAATACGGTTAATATGTAATGCGTATAAAAATTGTAGGAACAGATGTTTTTCGTTTTTTTCTTACATTCATTTCTAAAATACAGATGTAGCTTTAGTCTACAGAATATGTAAAACGTATAAAATAGTATGACTTCGAAGTAATTTTTATTATTATTACAAGTTTCGCATGGCCGAAGGAATATTTGTTATTTCATGATATCACACTCGATAATAAGGAAATGTAATTATTATACCATACTTAAAGGTTAATTAACTGTCTGTTTCCTTAGCGAACAAACAAGGAGCAGCCAATCTCTTATTTCTTTTCTTCCTTCTCTTTTCTTCCGGTCGGTTGCTTCATAAGTTACGGTTACTCCTGTGTCGGCCAGAAAATTCGATCTATTTGTCCGCGGGGGAAGGATCCGCATTCCCTTGGATTGCACAGGATTGAGAGGATCTAATTAACTGCGACGGGAATCGATCGACTGCCTTGAAAGCCGTGGCTGCAACGGCTTAGGGAGCCAAGAGATTTTTTTAAATTTCCCGCCGATCCGCTCCGCTTCTCTGGCGAGCATTTGTTTGTTCGGACTGATGGAGACGAATCGGAGCTCGCCCGAGGAATCTGACTGTACTTTATCGAGTTCACGGTTTTTAGTTCAGTCCGAACCTTTTTATGCCTTTCCCGTAAAAAGTGAATTAATAAATAGGGTCCTACTTATCTGGAAGTTCCGAGGACGTCACCGCGTCCGATCGATTTCTGATATTGGGTCGCGAATAGTGAAATAGGAAATAAGAAACTGATACTTGAAGGCTAATTGAATGGATGTTTAGAAAATAGGCCCATGTTAGATTTCATACATTTTAGTGGATGTTGGAAAAACGATGTACTGTTCATTGTAGCAACTGGACAAATGACTGGTGTAATATAGATTCTTTTATCAAATTGAAAAATAAAAATAATGATTCAGTAATGAATTTTTTGCAGACGCAGATCGTATGTTTTTACACGCGGTTGATATATGAGTGCAATATTTTTTTTGTAGTTTTCTATTTAAAAAATAAGATAAGGAAATTATTGGATATTTATGTTGAATTATTATTATCATATTATTTTGATTGAAAATGTACGTTATAGCACTTCTCAAATACATTATAGGTTGATATCAAGATGAAAATTCGGTAGTAATTTATTACCTTCTAAAAATACAAAATTGAAGCTAATGTTTTTTCCCTTTTCGTTAATAAGTAATACATTTTGTTACAGAATGTATTGGTAAATTATTAGGTTCTGATATGTCGACTGATATTCGTAACATAGGCCATTTTTCCATTGTTCGTTAATGTTCATTTTTCTTCTATAGTTATTTTCTGACATTTAGAGTAATAATTAAAAAACTAAATTTTGTAGAAACGTTCGTCACATTACATTTTATCTTTTTTCTGTAATCACTTTTGAATTTGTGCTAGTTGTTGTTGTTGTTATTTTCTAAAGAGGCGTTTATATTGTGCATTGTATGAACTGTACAAAATTGAGTATTATTGAAATAGAGTTTTATTAAAATTATTATTTACATACCGTTTCTATTTTGTTTCTTATTTTCTTAATTTTCATAAATGCATTATAATATACAATAATAAGTTATTTTAGTATTTGTTATTTCACTGAGAATTTAGGCATTTAATATTTATTTTTATTACGAAAATAAAGATATTTTTCTTTGTAATGGCGTGTAGAACGTCTATCGCAAAAACATGTTTCATACATCAGAATATATTGCACATTTATTATATACAAAAAGATCTATCTGTTATTTGATATTACTATTTGAAACAATTGAATATTTAATAAATAAGTATAACAATCATTTATTGTCAAAACTAAAAGGTTAGAAAAAAATGTATATATCTTTAAACTAAATGTTACAATCCTTCATATAGAACTTATACCATTGTACTCATTTTAGAATGTTAAATTTCCATCAACTAATAAGCCAAACTGTAAATAATAAAATATTGTCCCACATTTCTTGTTTCTGACAATTATTATATTTCTGAGGAAACAAAGAAGCATTCAATTACCTATAAACAATCAAATCGTTCATAAAATAATATTATTCTACATTTTCTGATCCTTGCACCTGTAGTAATTCTTAGAAAGTTACCAAGTGTTCTTCATTAATGGAAGGAATAGATTCCTTTTCAAGGAATACGTTCAAACTTGTGATTAGTTTCAGTAGTTAATTTGATTGGTACTTATGCGAAGCAAACAGACACGTTTGGGTCCATTTTGTCGCGTTCTGAAGAAATAGTAGCGGACCGTCTTCGAATAATTGGACGTATTCGTCGGCGAGAGAAAGGTGGGAATAACATAACTCGACTAAAAACATAGTGGGGAGAGGGCTGAGAAATTTAACGGTCATCGTAATTAGCGCGGAAAAAGGTGACAGGGCATGAATACCAATTAATGGCTCGACAATTACGAGGACTGTGCAAATTATTCTCGCGGGAAATGTCGATATTGAAAGGACGCGAATAGGATTTCATTTTGTACGACGTGGAAGTTAATTGGAAACTGCACGACGAATCTGAAAAAATCTGATACGTATGACAGAGCGACGGATGAAGGTATCGACGTTAAGTTTAATGGGAACGCTGAAAGTCTCATGTAAGTAAATAGAAATGAAATTTGAAATGGACACATAGGAGCAGTTTCCACGTATACAACATAGACAGCACAAGATAAATAAATCCTGCACATCGGGGATTTAATTGTCAATTTTACAAAAACTGACTAAACTTGGTCAGTGTTAAAAGTACCGAACAGTTAAATTGACTTTTTTAAATTCCTTTATACAAACTCCAAGGGTGCATCCATTGAGATTTTAATTCATTTACAATTCAGTTTTCGTATTGCTAAATCAGTTTCTTTAATCATTTTTCAGAGAAACAGTTGTTATATTTCTAATAATTGCAAAAAGAGGACATCAGGAATGGATCATCTTGACCTGTCTGGAAATTTTAATAAAATTGAATGAGAATATAAAAATATTGAATCTGTTAAGCGATTCTAAATTAATTATTTACGGAGAAATCTCCTTAAATGTATCACGTTTTAGAAAGGACTTGTCCGATCGTTTGATTATTATTTTATACTTGAAATGAAAGTAACAAAGAAAGAAGATAATTACTGTAACAAAAATAATAATTCTTTTCACGTGAAAATAGAAAGACGCATGTAAATAAACTTGAAAATATTATTTTTGGACAGAAATGTTTCTTATATGACATATTTGTTAAATATTCCATTACTCTAAATAATAATATAAAATAGTTAATCATATGTTCTGTTAAGTAATAAATATAACTATTATATATAGACTTTAAAATTAGAATATATATATATATATATGTATGTATTTATCATAACAGATGAAAATACTGGTGGAATCAAATAACAAATATTTGAACTTTTTTTGCTACTTTTTAGTTATAAAATTTAAAAAGGAACTGCCATCTTTATATTATACTTACTTTATAAATCCTATACAGATCAAATATTTATTAAGACAAATTAGTTTTATTTATTATAGTTTTCAATATATCCAGTAAAATAGAAAGAATGTGGATTAATTTTTAAAGTTGTTATCATCCTAAATGGCTAAGAGGGTGTAAAAATTGACTAATATTTTTATCGCGGATTTTCATAAGATATAAAAGTGGCTTTAGAAATTGTGCCATTTTAGATATAGTAACTTTTTAATTTAATTTTCACATGAACTGCTACCGTCAGCATTATGGATGTTAAATGTTCGGTTTAAAATAAAAAATCGTAATTCGTAAGAATGAAATAGCAAATAATTCAAAATAAATAAATTGTCCTCAATTCGCCAGAAAGATTCATTTTTAAATGAGTAATGAACTGTGAACTTTAGTATTAAGTTTAATAGAAAACATGCGTCGAAATTGAATGCGAAATCACAAACAAATTTGTGAAAGTAAATTATTCAATAGAGGTACATTTCATTCAAACACAAAGGAGCTTAAATTAATCCCGAAAGAAATATTTGTTATAAATTCGTTGAATGAATTATTCCAGTAAACAACAGTACAAATTATTGAGAAGCATTTTAAAAAACCATATTAATTTTATTGAATCTAAAGAATCTCAATGGCGTTTAAAATTAATTCGGAATAAATTTGACGAGAAACGCAGAGAAATATGAGGAACTCCTCTCTTCAATTAACACGGCGCATTTAAGGTTTATTGATTTCGAGTAACGCTAACTGGTGGAATCAGGAAAAGGGATTGGATATCGATATGAAGTGCAGCAATGTGGAATGGATTCTAGAGACGAAATCAATTATTCAACCCCTTCAGTAGCAGTCAATAGTTGGTGCAAAAATGTTACGGAAAATTTTATTTATTACTTTTGTTTTCTGCTGTAAGGTAACATTTTAATTAAAAAACTCGGTGAAATTCCAGTACAAATGAAAACTTATGATTCTAAATAAAATGAAGTACGTTCACTTTCGATAATTTTTATTGGATATCGAAAAAAATGTAGCCAAATAGTGCGGTTTATTTAAAACCAACAAAAATATGAAATTATTATGCTTCAATATTTAACAAAATTTATTTGTTATCTTAACAGTGAAATCCAAAGTAATTATAAAAGAAATGTTTTCTGTTTATTCTTAATAACATAACGAACATTACATTTCAATGTATTGAAAAATGATTTCAATATTTTGAATATTTATATTTTAGTGACTGAAATGTGTCTTTTTTAAGTAAGTAATGTAAATTTTTCATTTAAATACTTCTATTATTGTAGTACTATTGTGAATATCATTTTATTGGAATATCTTAGTACATTAACAAAATTTTTCGTCAAATCCTCAAACCTCTCCGTAAAAAAGTATATATTACACTTATATTTTCATTGTGTATATTGCATTTACATATATATTTTACATGTTTTATTATGTTTACATTTTTTCCTATGATTTTGTGCACAACTGCGTTCGCTAGAACTGTCATATCATTAATAATTTAGTAGAAAAAAAAAATGCTACGTTTATCCTATATCTAGATTTATTCCAATGATTGAACAGTTGATAATAGAAAAATAATACTTAGCTTCAACTCGATTCAATATGTTAATTAGACTACAAAGTTTTATCCATTTAAGAGAAATTTGGGATTACAAATTTGCACAAAACGCATACAATACGAAAAAATATATAAACTATCTAAACTATACTGCTTTTTTGAATATTTGCTATGGAAAACCGTTTTCGGTATCAATTCTATTCTTTAAAATTAAAATTTGCACAAACATCCGCAGTCTAATAACGGCAGTCAGATTTATCATCCTCAGTTCGAAATTTTCCGAACGTGTCTGACACGGTACCGAAAAACAACGGATTAATCATAATTGCTTGTGTATTCGTCCATTTTCGGTATCCACGAGGCAAAAACCTCGATTTCATTCGCGTTCTCATGAACTCGCATTGCCGCGTGTCAATCCGGAACAACGGTACAGTTCTGATCGGTGGAAACCTCGTTCCGGCGTTGTTCGTGAAAGACGAGGGGTAAAAAGTGCGGAAAGAAACGTGCGCACGCTCGTAATCGAGAATCGCGTGTGTCTGCCGAGAGAAGAGGCGAAAGCGTAAGCTTTCGCTCGTTAAGGTCCGTAAATAACGACGGCGTCGAGGACAACGAGGCAATTTCTGGGCGAGTGCTCGCCCACCAGCGCAGCGCGCCGGTGCCGTGTTTCGGTAGCGAGCGCCATGACGGCGATTTAAATATTTTCCACGGATTTTTCCTATCGCCGAGGCGCCAGGCATCACAGGGGACCGCGCCGTGGGGTTTCGTCTCATCGATGCAGGCTATTTGTCGTGAATTTTCTGGTTTTATCCGAATTGGAGTTTAAGCCCTGTTTCCCCCAAGGACCGGAGCCAGCATCCGTGGTACGTGTATCGCGTATCCGTCCGGCGACGTATTTAGCTTGACCAGAATTCTCATGAGAATTTTAGCTTAATCGGAGGGACGGTTTACGAACCATCGGGGGGACATCGCTAGTTGTTTCGAGGTGTTGTATATTTTATTCGGTTTAGTCGGGGAACCCGTGGCTTGGAATTAACGCAATCACGACGGCCACGATCCTGTTCCGCCGTGGAGTGCCTATACTCGTCTGTGGGCTTGGGGAAGATGGGTTTACTTGGAACATCGAAATATTTCTCTAGATACTCGTTGGTGTAGATTAACTTTAAACGTACCGCGACCAGTCGAATGACCGGTTTTTAATTTCATTGAAAATTTTGCGTTTTCTTTCGTTGATTTAACTTTATATTAATGTCTATATCGTCCGATTAATCAGTTTGTGAAATTTTTATGTTCTTTTTGTTTCTGTTTTCACTGAGAATTGATCTCCTAATTTGTTTATTTTAATTTTGTGACCAGTTATTTGACTGCTTACGGTAGGAATAAGTATATGCAAAGTGTTGCTACGTTTAGTATTAAATGAAGATTTTTTCTTTGTAGCCATGACAAATATGGATTTCATTTTTATTCTTTATTATGTGGTTGGGGGTTGATCATTTGATGTGCGATACATTTTTCTAAGGCTAATTTAAAGAGAATATTGTTCTAGGTGCTTTTTTTAATGAAATAGGTTTTATTTTTTGCATTTCGGTAGATTTTATCAGAGTGAATAACAATTGATTGAAGATTTTGTTGTTGTTTTGCACGGTTGAAGAGTTATAATGAACAATGAACTCTAATTTAAATGTAAATAAGAACTAGTTTGGCGATAAGGATGTATTTTAACCAATTAAAATGTATAAAAATATGTTATTATATTTACACCGTCTCTTAAAAGTTCTGCGATCAGTCATTTCGTTAGAAGAAACCATGGACATATTAATAAAGAACATATTTAATGCAAAATAATATCATACTACGATATTAACTGGTAGTATCATGCTAACAGTATGATACACTTATTTGAAACCAATATTTTGTTCTCTTTTATAATTAAAGTTGTTTTAATGCATTTAAAAATTAAATTCCTCATCAATAAAATAAATTTTGAAATGTCTATTGATTGAACATTTCTCATTTTTATTGTCAAAGACATTTGTGAATCCTTAATGTTTTAAATCTACCTTTTTATTGATATTATTTATACTTCTTATTGTTTGTTATGTTTCTTGTATCGAAAGAAATGAATTTTCAAATGTTAATCATTTTATTGAAAAAATGTCATTTCTCTCTTTAGAATATCGTGGCTTCAGTAACGTTCCTAATTTTGTAAATAGGTATACCAATAAAGAATTTTCAAGCGACTAATTACAAGTTATGTTTCTTCTTATGATTCCGTTGATTTGTTATTACTGTTATTAAACAATTATTTTATAACATAGTATGTGATATCTCATCACATCAAATTTGCCTAACCGCTGTTACCATTGTATTTTAAAAAATGTTGATGTTCTCATTCCTCATCATTAATATCTACAAAGCAATGTCAAAAACAAAAATAAAATGTTTTTCTAATACATTAATTATTATTACCAGTAACCGATTTTCATTTTCCCTATTTTTTCCACTAAAGGATCAAAGAGAACAAACTTTCTATTCTCAAAATTCTTCCAAACAGTAATTACATTACAGACAGTAATTACAACTTCCCGAAATATACATTACAAAGCTTGCATTAAATTTCAAATTTACTTCGTCCCCTTGATTCCTTATAAAATGAATTTCCTCGCCTTCGGTAACATCACCTCCAACTAAAACTTTCACGATAAACAAAGCGTTCCCACGAAACGAAGGAACTGTGTTCCAAAAACCCCCGACATTCGTTCATCTCCTAACGACATCTCCATCGCCCTTTGTTCCATGATGAACACGCAGTTCCCTAGCAAACGCACAATCGCGTGTGCCCGATCTTCATCTCCAGATAGACCGGGACTCGAGGGTCTAACTCGATTCCCGTTAATTTAACTTCGACCGGTATCTTCGATGTTTGCTAATCCTACGGCTTTATTTGTCTGAGGGAGGACGCGGTCGAAAACAATCGCGCGCGGAGGGGGATGCGGCCCGGTGCTCACCGGTGTGGCGGTCGGCTTTCAAAGTGCAATTGATCGCGAGGCAGCCTCAGACAGCGGAACCGGTACGGACCTAAGGCGTAGGTCGCGGACGGTGCCTCTCCTTTTCCAGCCAGGGGGTCTGCTGTCTGTTGCTGCCAACTTCGACAAAGAGAACGTCTCCTGTTCCCCGTGTGCCCATCCTCGTCGTTCCTCGCAGCCGTTCCTCACGCTCCGAGTAGTAGTCTAGTCGCGAGTACCCGCGAAAGGGGGCGAAGGCGCAGCAGCAACAGCGAGTAGTAGCGTATCTGGCCCGCGGGTGGGGAAAGAGTGCTGGCAGAAGAAAAGAGAAGGAAAGGAAAGGAGGGTCGCGGCGAGTAGTGCGAGAAGAGGAAGGGATGCAAGCTGTAGGACGAGGAGAAAAATCGGGAGGTGGGTGGAGTGTGCTGACTGAAAGACGCCGAGAGGAGCCGAGATGAAAGGAGAAAGTAGGAAAATCTAACCTGGGGGTAGCTGACGACGAGAGGAGCGAGAAGCTTGTCTAGAATAGGGGATGGGGTAGGACGGAGATGGTAGTTCGAAGGAAGAAGAAAAGCGTGCAGAAATGGTACGGCGGAGGAAAGAGGGAAAGAAAGTCGACGCGGAAGAGCGATAGAAGGTGAAAAAGGGAGAAAAGTGTGGAGAGAGAGGTGGAGAAGAGCCGGAACGACCCGGGGGTTGCCGTGGCGTTATCGACCGGACTGGTGGTCGGTACGAAACCAGGCGTCGGCGCCGTGGATGCCCTGGCTTCCTCGAGTGCCGGACCATCCTCCACTTCCCCTGCCGCCGCCGCCGCCACCACCACCATCGTCACCACCACCACCACCACCACTACCACCACCATCGTCGGCTCTACCACCACCGACGACAGCAGCAGCAGCAGCAGCAGGACCAGCACCAGCACCGCCACCTCCATGGAGGTCGCGCGGCTGGCCGTCAGTAGATCCCGGGACAGACAGCCGATCGCGCACACGGAGGGCACGGGTCGTCCCTGGGATTGCTCGTCGGATCGGGTTTGGTCGGTGTGTCAGGGGTTTGGACGGTGATCGGTCGAATGCACGGATTTTAGCGCCGGTTCTCCGTGGTTCGGTTCGCGCGGAACGAATATTTCCTTCCTGCCCGTAATGTTCTTCCGCTGATCTGTTTTAAATCAGCGTGCGAACTTCTTGGTAACTTGAACGCTGTTCGCGCGAGGAGATCCGGCGACACTGTAGTGACGAAAAGGATCGCGAGATGAAGACACCTCGTGGGTAGTGGTGGTGAGGGTTGGTGCAGGTGGTGGAGAGTGGTGGACGAGTTTCTTCGCGAGCCGAGCTGACGGAGTTGATCCGCACGAGTGCAGTGTGAACTGGGCTAGACGGTGGGATTCGACGGCAATCCGTCGATTTCATCCGCGCGTTACGCCGGCTCTATGTCGCACCTTTGAGGGGACTACGTATCGTGGATCACCGTGTCGTGTCGTGTGGCTGGATACGCTGAAGGGGTTTTCACGGAACTGAACTTGACCGGCTAGGATTTCGTATGGAATTTTTTGGTGGATTTCTTGTGGACCTTCTTTCATGAAATTCGATGGAAGAAAGAGGAACTCCTCGAGTGTGATGAATCGGACGGTGTTGTCCGGTTGTTGTTGTTATCCTAGCGATGTTAACCACGGATTTGTGCGGTGGCGGCGTACCGATGTCCGCTAATCATGTGAATCGCGAACAAGTTGTTCCATCAGACTTATGGTTTAATAGTAAACTACTCAACGAAGTGTTAACTTTGTTCCACTTCTTGAAGCCGTTTAAATTTGAAGGTATGCAAATACGTGGTGGATGGGGAACTTTCAGTTAGCTCGCCGTTTAATCACGGCTGAAAAGGTCCTGCAACTTTACCGCCTGTTACCTTGCTTCGTTTCTTGATTGTTGGAAAGAATTGGTGGAATAATGCGTTTCTACCCTCGTGATTTCGTTTGTCGATCGTTAGGCTTGGCTAACTTCTCCATTGCGATTGATTGACGCGAATCGGTGTAATTAATCTGCGAAATTATCTCGTATTTATTGAGATTTGGATTAATCATTACTAAGATACCTATTGACATTTGTATTTTACGGTAAATTGTGATTTTTGCTTATGATAGTAGCGGTCAAGGTTTGGATTATGCAACAATTCTTAAACAACTTTAGGTCAATCGGTTTCCTACCTGGTATTAGTGAACCTGAAGGAAAGTCGTACTATTTTTTACAAATGTATGGTATATTCTCTGGTTTGTTTCTTTGTATTAACTCTACCTTCACAGGAATAGTACTTATCACAATTTCTATTTCCAAAAATAATACAAATTGTATAATTATTTACAAAAATTAGGTAGGAAAAAAATTAATTGAAGACTTCTTTTACTGTCTTTTACTTTGTTTATCTTATTTATTCCTTGACTTATGTGTTGTATCACATATGACATTTACAAAAATATTTTATATCTTAACTTTTTTTTAAAATACACTGTCGTACACTATCGACAAAACTTCTCGATAATCAACAAACATTTTTACTAAAACGATAGCCACTGAACACCATACACCAATCGAGATTCCATACAGTTAAAATTAACACGCGTGATCGAAGGTAAACGACATAATCAGTACTACAATTAATCAGAAAACGTTCCAATATACATAACAAACGTTACAAAATAAATTCCAGCAATATAAAAATTTCAACTAACTCCAATGCAGTCTTCACCAAAGCAAAGCGTCGATTAAACTAATCGACTTCTACTGCCACCAATAATTATCCCGTTTTCCTCGATTAGTCCTCAGAAATTCGAATTTACATAAGGATCCCAGACTAATTAGAATACAACGAACCGTCTTCTATTTCCGTCTTCCGCGAACAGTGAACGCCACGAACGATCAAACAGCGCCGCGCATTTAAAACCCGTGGTGGCAGGTCCGCGCGGAATTTTCGTCGCGCAATTTTTTTCCCTCCGCAGCTACTGGCAGCTCGAACTTCTAATTTTCAGCTCGTAATCCGCCGCCATTAATTGCAGCGGAGGTGTCGGGCGCAAAGTCGTAATTCCCGTGGTTTCCGAGAGGCATGGGCTCAAGCGTCACCGCCTCGAGACACTTCGGTCGAAAAGTTCATAGATCCGGCGTAATCCGACTGTCGTATCCATATCTCGATAATTCCCCGAGGATCGATCGCTGGTTGGAAGTTTCGAGCGGACAGCCTGGCTCGACGAATTATTAATCGTCCCCTCCCCTCCTCCATCTCGTGCACACTCACATACACCGACACACACTTCGTTCTCGACTATACCTAGCGGCTCGTCCCGTGCAATTAGCGCGAGCTAGGAATTTCATTTTGTTCGGAACAACTCTCCGCCCTTTCTCTCAGCGTTCTATCTGTCCCGATTATTGGCACGGTTTATCGATATATCCCGATCACGCGACAGGGAAGAAAGGGGGACACGGTCGAGTGACGGATGTTCATCGAGTCGATCCGTACGCGTAATCCGACGACACTTTGATCCTCTTTTCAAGTTGCAAAGCCTCACCGACACCCGGCCAACTTCCGCGATGGAAGCCTCTGATAGGCGACGAATCGGCAAGTAGTCGGACTGTCGTCGGTAGCGTTTACGAGTCGATCCTACTTGGATATTTTTCGCGCTCTGCGAGCGTGTGAACGTTTTCTCTTTTGTGGATTTTGCATCTTTGAGTTGAGTGACGAACGAAACGCGGGTCTGATTGGTCAGTTTTTATTTATTTTCTTCTTATTTTCGAGACTGATGTGCTGCTTGTTAACCTCTGTGTTATGATTTATTTTTTTTCATATGTGCCAGTTGTTTCATTTTGTCTGAAGTTTGTGGTTTTAATTGTTGTAAAAAAAATTGAAGTATTAGAGGTTGAATTAAGTTTCTTATGATGTGGTGGTGATACATTAAATTTATAAAATAAATTGTGTTTTAATTGTACATTTTTTCATTTTTTAAAATAAAATTAGTCATGTTTTGCACGGAAGTAAGCACGAGTGAGACTCGTTATTTTTATTTAAGGGATTAATATGGTTGGATATATCCGTACCTCTATTTACGCGGCATTTTTTTGGATGAGTCTAGTTTTTACGCGGAAAATTATAGCATTATTGACGCGGTATTGTTTTCAGGCGAACTGAATTTAGTGAAACCGAATAAAATTGACTTTTATTTTCTGAAACATCATTATTATTATTTCTTTCGTTTGGCTGTGTGAAATAAACATGTATTTCTAAAAGTTATATCAGCGTTTCTTTCGAATATTTTGTTTTCTCTTGTAGCAGTATATTATATTTACGCGGTTTTCATTCGCATATAACGAATTCACGTGAGGGATGTAATCAATTAAACCTCAGAGGCACTCAATTTTAAAGAAACAAGAAACCTTGACTTGAACGATAATAGTATAAGTAATTTCCATTAAGTTTAAAAAGCTTTAAAAAAAGTTAACCCCAAAGTGTTAGAACTATGAATAAAGTACACAACGAAAAACTTCCTCTACCTTTGTAACTTCTTGCTAGTATTCTTGTCAGAGATGCAGAATATGTGCGTTGTCTAGCAGAGATTGCTCAGCGACGGAATATGCAAGGACCCTGGGCAAGTGTCTTTTATCGATATTTGAACCATACATTGGAGAAACCAGTTAAATCTGCTTTTACAGGTTTTTAAAACTTTTCCATTAAGGAACTTGACTAATACTTAATTTTTTATATTCAATATAACTGCAATTATTATTAAGTTTGGCACCACGAAATAAGAAAAATTCTTTTGGTTATGCAAAAATTGCAATAACAATAAGAATTATTTCACAGATATATTATTTTGTGCATTTTACTTGCTCATTATATTAAAGCTACAACTGTTATAATAAAGCCAAATATCATTCTGTAATGTTTATTTGATTTTCCATTAAAAGGGAAATTTAAAAAATCAATGTACACTACTGCATCGCTTTTTTATACTTTTTCTATTCTGGAGTTAACCGGTTTGGCCAATGAATGGTTCATTTTATTCTCAGAAGATGAACGTTTTTTACGATTTCATGGAATATAAATTTTTGAAAAGTGACATTGAACTACAAATTGACAATACCATTTTTCATTTTAATGAAAAATATGATTAATTGATATCATTGATAAATTAGAATATCTTTAATGAAATTCTGGAATTTTTTTAACAATAAGAGAGATAAATGTACTCGTATAAGATGCAATGATGTTTTTATAAAATTTGATATAATCAACTGCAACTTAAAGTAGCTGTAGGAAGGTGAAAAGTTAAATGAAGTCTTTGAAAATCTAGGTTAAAATAGATGCAAGCACCGTCGTCCAAGAGTTAAATTACGCAGAGGGATTGGGAGAAGATATTGACTAAATTATCCCGGTAAAAATGATTAAATTACAACGTAAATAAGTGCGCTTATAGTGTATAACATTTAATATTAGTTTAATAAATCAGTGAAGTAGCACTGTCGTGTTTAAACGAATTACTTATATGTGGTTTCCTGTTAATTACAGCCATGCACATTTACAGTAAATCATGATTAAATTCTTAAAATTAGGACATCCCTTTCCTTGCAAATAAATTTGTTTATTTATAGTTTTAACGTAATTATAACTTGTATTACTTATTATTTATATTAATTATTTGTAGTTTCATCAAAATATCCCTGAAGTGTTGAGTTTTATATCATAAGCAATTCTTTATGCATAATTTATAATATATCTTATTTCATCGCATCTTATATTTAAATATTGATTTGAAAGTTTTCTTAAATTCTTCGTATTATTTATTCCTCTTATTTCTCTAACTTTTTCTATCCATTTTCCAATTTTATTTTATTTTGCTAACAATATAATTTGCTTTGCAGTTTTTTTATTTTGTTCTGTTCCATTTTTATCACTTTAGTTTTTTGTTTGACGTTCGCAATATTAAACCAGAGAGTAGTTTCTATATTAATAGTTCTTTTTTGTACGTTTCAATTAGTTAACGTCGAAAATTAATTGCATCTATCAGAACTAGTCAAATTTTTTACACATTTTTTTCGGAAAACACCCTCTTGCTGTACAAAAAAACCACTCAGCACAATTTGCTTAACCGTATGGTCCACAAAATTGTTTCCAGAATAAAGTTCTCTCGATTGTTGTGCACTGAGAATAACTTGAAATTTAAAAACCGCAATAATTGAAAACCTCGGAAAAATCAGTGCAGTGGCTGCAGTTTGTACATCCGCTCTGTGTTTGATATTAAAGCGTGGAAAGAATTCATATTTTTGTTGACTAATTTCCGAAGTAAACAATTAATTACAAATTTATATCTCTTTGTTTATTTTCCATTTGAAATGTTAATGCTGTGAATGTTTAGTCGTTTTTGGATAAAATTCAAAGATTCGGATATGAATTCAAACAATTTTATAAATTACATTTTAGGCGTTACATTTATATGAAATATAAAGTAAAATATAATATATTGATAAAAAGTAGGATCCAATAAAAGCAGATTTATAAATTTCATTCTATGGTAAATGCTAATCTGTGGACATGTTATATTAGAAAACAGACCGCAATTATGAAATAAAATTTTGTTATAAAAACAGCTATATCTTCTATGTTACGTAGAAAAGAAGGTAACGTGTATGATAATACACGTTTGAATATAATTGATTAAATTCTTTTTACGTATTCTTTTCTACGTATTTTTTACTATCATTGATATACACTTAAATAATATATTACATTATAATTTAATAAATTCATATAGCATATCGAAAACAATTTCATCTAGAAACCTTTGTTATTGAATCATTAATAAACGACATGTTTCATGCGTTTATAATCTATTAAATTAAAAGCATTTGGAAGCAATGATTAAGTGGTTTATTTCATTTATAACATAATAAACTTTTTACACGATATAAAAGAATATTTTTATTTCTCGTCGTATTATAGAAGTGGAGCTCGTGTTTGTTATTTCATTAAAAAATGACTATCTGAATTACAATTCATGGTAAAAGAGATAAAAGAGTTTTATGTATCATATTTTTGAAGTAAATAATAAAAAAAACAAGCTTTTTGTTGCCTCAAAATATTCACGTAAAATTGAATTTAATCAATGGTTTTTATAGCTGCACAGTAAAATAAAAAATTTGAAAGGGAAAGTCTTGTTATTGTTAATGGAATATGAGAGCGTGTAATGGATATGAGAGTGTGTATATTTTAACAAATTTGTAGTGAACATTTTACTCGTCATTTATTCTCAACTGCTTCAACGATTTAAATTTAATCATACTCAGAAAATACAGAATCATTTCACGGTCCTTTCCATTAGTTCAATTACAAAGTATTTCCAGACCGTGGTGAAATTAAAATAAGCCATAAAATCTTGTTTCATGATGAAAATAACTGAAATTTCGAAAGTGGGTTAAATTGGTTCGAAACCTTATTATAAAATAAAATATTGCATTCAGTAAAGCTTTCTCTTTAATTTCACGTATATATCACATATATATATGATATATCACAGTTTTCATAAACGAATAAAATTCCCTGTTAATTCGTAATTTCGAAAATAGATATTACTCTCATCTTTTTTCACGATATAAAATTAATTGTATAAATTTTTGGTACTTACGTATTATACGTATTAAAAAGACGGATTCTTTTCTAAAAAACTATTAAGTCAATAAATTTAAACATATACAAACTAGAACATAAATGAGTCGATATCTCGATGAATATTTTTTCATAATTTACATAATAAAGTACTAAACAAACAATTTTACTGCTCGCTGAATCTAGTGTTAAAACATAAATTCAGAATATCTCTGAAAAGATTGTCATCTTGCAGGGTGCGAAGTGGAAAATACCGTTCGCAGATTGCTTGAACATGAATAATTTTTGATATTCGAGGGAAGTTGTTCGGTGCGCCCCAGCATGGCGACAGTTCTACGGATGGGCACAGTATAACGACCTCAGACGGGTGTCGTTTACTGCCACGAACTAGGTCCACATAAATTTTTGTTCGTCTCGTAATTTAAACGACCTTTAAATTTTATTTATCTCACGGTATACCGCCGACAGGGCGTCGTATAAATTTTTATCGGAATGATCATTCGGAACATTCGGCTGGACAGTCGTTAGACAAACAATTGTATTTTCGTACGTCGCCGTGTTAGTTTACGAACGACGTGCATTGTTTTCTAAGCAAATAAGATGTTGTCGAAAGAACTTGGCTACGTAGGTACATAGTTTACTCGAAGGAAATGCTGTTTACGTTGCGGATTATGTAACAGCAACATGTAGATTCTATTTATTATTATTGGACTAGGGATGTTTGTGTAAATATTGGATTTCATGGTATATTTTCCAGAAATTGAAGTTAAATAGATTAGTCCAGTTCGTGGAAGATTATTGCTGTGACTGAAACTGTCAGATTATTTGATCGGTAAATATACACGAATTAATTAATAGAATAGAAATTAGTAGAAATTAATAGAAAGTGGTAAAAATTGATAGAAATTAATAGAATTTATTTAAAAAGTACAAACAACAACGTTTGATATAGTATCACTTCATATCGCTATATAATAAAAACATAACACACTGGTAACTCAAATTCACACTGAACATCGAACTCGCATTGAACAGATTCATTAATCAAATTTCTAACAGAAATGTAACGAAAGGCCAAGGTTCGGTTAACCTTTTTAAGGCAAAACATTCAGTTCTTATCTTCTATGATTGTTTCCAACTGTATACATATACAGTTATGTATTAAGCGTCAAAATTTTATATATTTTTTTATACTGTAGAAAATATCAGACGGTATAGCGAAACTACCACTGAGCAATAACGATCGTACATTATCCAAAAATATAAATTTTATTAAAACTTAGGAATACTTCTTAAAATTTCTTTTCGTAGAATTTTACTAAACAATTTTGGTTGACACTGAGGCCAAGATCGACTTATCTATGGAATAGGGTGGTGGTAATAATATAAAATCAGTGAGCTGCTGCAATATGAGAATTTTAACCAGTTAACTGTGGAATTCAGTTTGAAAAATCTCTCATTGTGGACGCAATAAAATCAAATAATAAAGTGCATACTCGTCAAATGCAGAGCAAATGTATGTATAATACATTTTAACGAAAAACTAAAGCAAAACGAAAAAGGATTACACATTTATCGGAAGATAATAAATAATTTATCGTTGAAAAATTTAGTACTATTTTGCGTTTTAAGATGACGTGTATTTACTTAAAATTTTACTCTTGTTTTGAATTGTACTTAATAAAAAAGTTATAGCGAAGAAATTTCTATTCAGAGAAAATGTCAGTTTTATTATCACAGAATTGAGTTGCATAGTATATATGTACAAACAAAATAGCACAGGTTATTCTTTCAATGCAACAGTGGTTAATAAAGAATTTGCAGAATAAATATAATATCCGCGGAATAAACTACAAGTCTAAACATAAAAATCAATATCCGAATACAAAATCTGTAGCTTGTATTCGTTAGTTCAGTTCATAAAATGGAATATCGAGATAAATTTAAAATATAATACAAGTTCTTAGGTAATATAAAGTATAAATTAACAGAATTTACCGTATGTGTTTAATGTGCCAAAATTTTTTTAAATTACTTGTATATCTATTTACATGTAAATTTCAAACTTTTCTGCCAAATGTTCATTTAGAAGGAGATACAATTAGGTGAAGGCATGAAAACTTCAACTGGAGATTTTAGGTGTATTCTCGAATTTGCAACATCTACAAAATCAATGAGCAGTCCGCGCTATATATGCTGTCAGAATAAGCTGCGCAAGACTTTCTTCTAGTACGAGAAGAACAAACTTATAAATCTGAATCCTTCCGTTGCGCAATGTATTAATTGATGTAAAGAATGGAATGATGAATGTATCTAGTCAAAATCTATATAACATTGTCGCACCTCAATTCTCTTCTGTTGTGGACGTAGATATGTATATAGGCTATTCCATTTTCCATTCCCACTATAAATGCAATTATCTCTGAAACTATTTGTTATTTAAAAAATGTCTCGAATGAAATTTTTCTCTTTTGAGGAGGCAATAATTTGATACAACTTAATTTATCTCTAAATGAACAGGAATATTAAGGACTCTATTGTTTTTTGAAGTATAATCATGTAATTTTTTTGTACCAATCGATGTAGTCGTTCTCCACAAATAAGTGTTAATCTATCTACATCGAAAACCTATCAAAACAGAAGAAATTGTATTTGGGATATTTTTAAATAACAAATATTTCCAGAAATAATTATATTTATGTATTAAAATAGGATATCCTGTATACAATAAAGTATAAGAAAAAATTATTTTTAAAAAGTACTCAGATTAGTCTGTTGCTTGAAGCTATGAAGTGTTAAAAGATATTTAATACATTGATAATCACTGACATAGACCTATGTTATTTTAAAATTTATAATTGGTTATGCTAACATAATTCTACGTCATTTTAAAGTCTATAACTCGTTGCCCCTGACGTAATTTTGTGTCATTTTAAATTCTACAGTTGACGTAGTTTTACTTCATTTAAAGTTTATAACTAGTCACCTTTTTTATACGTCTATGCTATTATACGTTAGTATACCTAACGTTTCCACCTTAACTGTCTTTGTTGTTTTTAAAGATACGCCAAATGTCTTAAAGGCAAGGTTGAATGGGTTAGCGGGGCTTACATGATACCGGAAACATTTCTATTTTAAGTACAAAACTCTGTGTTTAAGAATATTTTTGAAGATAGTGGTAATATGAACGTATTTTTGGTTAGGTACTGATTAAGAATTAAATTACTTTTTTAATTAAATATTTATTTAATTAATCATAAAAAAATAAATATTTCAAACAAAAGTAACAACAAAAATATTATTCATATTTTACACATACATACATATATTTGTTTGGATCAAGATCAGACTTGATTTGTAAAAATAGTTTGATTTTCTACTTGAATCCAAAATTCGATCAACATAACCAATAAGATTATATCATGCATTTTGTTTTCTTATAAATATACATTTCCTAATATTAATCAAGTAAATAAAAAGTGTATAACGTGAATTCGTTCATACTTTTGCTTCTTCTTGCATTATCAAGTGAAGTATGCGTTAATTTTCCACAATCTGAACTTTCAAAACCTTTAGAAGATGTTCTGTAGCATGCAATAAAGAAAATGTGGTTTCACCACGATAGTGCTCCAGAACATTTTTCCGAGAACATACATTACTTCAATATTTAATCGCTTCGCTTCGAATTTAATCGACGTGTGCGTTTACGTAATGTTGCGATATTTAGTTCAGAACAATTTGAGACAGAATAATAAAAGCATGTTGATGTTGTGGTTGTTTTGTCGTATTTTACTCCGTGCAATACTATATTATTCTATTATAACTGCAGAAATACAATGGAACACGTGCAATTTACTTTTAATCTGAGATTTCAGTCACGTATGAGAGACGTTGTTCCAAGCTAAGTGGCTAAATTAAATATTTAGAAGTTAATGAACACAGTGAGATGATGGTCCAGTTCTGTGGCTAACTGAGATCACTGAATTTAACGTATATAGTAATATAGTTAGATTGTTTTACGGAAATATGATAAGAAACAATTTTATATACTATGTTGTTAGATATTCGTAATAATATCTTAACAAATAGAAAAACATGAATATTTGAAAGTGAATATACGCTGTTCGAAATATTTATAAAAGGTAAAAGGATATTTTATTCTTCCATTCTTTTACTCTCGTCTACTTCGATTATCTTCCAATGTTTTCCTGAAATTTTCCTTAAAAAAAATATTGTGTGCTTTAATTATTAAATTTCAAATAATTAATATTAATAACAGCTTTTTTATTAACAAGAAATGATATATTTTTCTGTTTACAAAATGGGTATGGGAGAAATTCTGTATCTTCTTAGCAGTCTTCTTCAAATAAAGTGTTTTATATTAATAACTAGTTCTCTTGTCTTATATAATTAAAAAAGTCATTTCATCGATATCTAGAGTGATTTGAAGAAAACAACTCCTAACATTTTATAAAGCTCACCCTGCGTATATAATAATCTGAGTTAGCTGTGTTTCTTTTTAATTATCAGTGATCGTTAAATTAGGAGCTAGCATTGTTATTTTAATAAGTGGCGTAAGTCTCTTTTTCAATGATCAAGTTAATAGTTATAATAATTACCATTCACATTATCTATTTATTTTTAAATTGTTTTTTTATTTTAATGGACTTTAGCCACTTTAAAAATGAGCTGTTAATATACCAGTGTTATTTGGTAAGCAGGTTGCGTATGGTCGACGCAATGTCTGACCATTGATCGCTATTTCTACTTAAAGTAAATAAAATGCAGGTACGGGTAGCGATGGCTGTTTTAATTTTAATTTTTACTGAACTATCAATTTGCTTGAAAATAAGATGAAATACAGAAAAGGAATGTTGCTGCTAAGTTTCATGAATATTACCTTATATAGAAACATTAAATTATAGAACTATTATTTAAGCATTGCTAAAGAGCAAATACTTGCACTCGACGAATTCTTCATGATACTTTACTCAGAAATGAAAATAGTATTTTCATTTTTTCTTAAGTTTTGCATTAAATCACACCCTCTCTAGTTCGATAATATGGAATACTGTTTATTTTAAAATATGTTAGAAGTATTTTTGGCAAATTTCGGTTTAATAAAATTAAACCCCAGAAAAAGGAAATCAAACATACCTAATTTTAAACAGTTAGCATTCGTTTAGTTGATTCTTTCTTGATTAATCCTAATGTAAACATATCCAGTACTGTAATTTATAACACAACTAAAGCAAATTGAATATATAAAATTTTTGTGTTATGTGTATTATAATGTAATAGATACTTCAAACATATTAGAAAATGTGAAAATTTGGACGACAAAAAAGTTTTAATTTATAATTGTTAGACAAACTTCTGAATTATTGATTATAGGAAGGATGACAACTTAAGAATTGAGAAAGGAAAGGGGTACAACTGAAGAATTCTAATTTTAATAAAATTTTCAGAATGCGTTAGACTAAACAAAAAAAAACAAATTTTTTTAAATTACATTCACTTTAAAAGATGAAAAAAGCGTTTAAAATTGTCGTGTTTTCCAGTTCTTGGATATTACTTTGTGTAATATGAGATAGGAAGGAACTTTACGCGCAAAAATTATTTCGCTTTCTAGTGCTACTGTGATATGCTGAAAGGAAACTTTATATTATGCACAGTTATATAATTAATTTATTTTTTCTGCTTCCGCTAAATATAACACAGATTAAAACAATAACAACTAATAAAATGTCATCTTTTTAAAAATGTTATGGAAACATGAATTAATACAATCTCTTGCAATCTCATTTGCATAAAAGATGTTACCTCTGTGTTCGTATTTGCATATGTATAATTTGAAACTTTTGGTATGAATACATTGAAATATGGTAATATATTGTACTACGAAAATATTCGTTATTTTTAACATCTTACATATAAGTAAAATTTGTGAACTTTTAATAAATTAAATAGCTTTCAGAGACTAAAATAATAAATTACTACTTAATTTATCATTGATCTTCAGGAGATCGGCATTCTTACATAGAAGTAGTGTTTTTTAATAATAATTTATGTTTATGTGTAATGCAATATTATTTAGAATTTATATATTTGCTCAAGGCCTTAAAAGAAATTTTGACATAGATTTTGCATTAACAATTTTTTGTTATCATCTTAAATTTTAACTCCAAATAACTGTAAATGTATAAATATCCATAGCTTAATTATTCTGTTGTCAGTTGTTACACGAATTTCATTGTTATAAATCATTTTATCTAAATTTGAATAAAAGAAAATTTTATTTCGTCGATTAAATGATTTCTTATGATAAAAGGAAAATAGAAAGTAAAATTAGCATTTATATTTGTTAATCCGAATACTTTTTTACATCTCACAGGTTTGAAGACGTCAGACATGCATAAATATTTATCGTGTCTACTTATCACCACGCCTTTTTAACAAACTTATGCCCTTCCGGCACCAATGTTTCCGACTGAATAGCGTCTGTCATGTCATAAACCTCCAGATGCGACACAACAGTCTACGCGTCCGTTAAGCGAGCGTCGCTCTTCGATCCACTACACTTGCAGGTCACTTTATAGTGCATTCTCAAGACCATACATTGCGTTGGACAGTGGTTATAGCTTTCTAAAGTGACTCTTCGCAATTGGAAATTTGTTTTCTTATTTAACATATGAGCCAAATTTAACATATTAGCCAAATTAGTCAACTCCACTTTTTGAATTTTTTAAAATTTTCTTCTCAACGCACTTGATTGATACCTAACTTTGTATACTTATTATTAGAATAGGTTTTCATATTATTGGGTTTAACCCCTTCGTCTCGAATAGTACACAGATATGAACATTTGAAATTACCAGAAAGCTAGAAAATTCCTTAAAAAGATAAAGGAAAATTGTATCACACGGGGATCTTTGCTGGTGACTGACAGCTAAAGTGCTAATTATTATTATTAGAGTTTATATATTAAATAAATAAATAATTACTAAGCATAGGGAGTAACAAAGTGTCTAACTCGCAATGTATTAATCCCTCGCCATTTTTATTACACCTGATGTAGAATTGGAGTAGGTAATTACATAGGTAATTTATTGTCAACGGTTCCGGATTAAATTAGTTACTTATCAATTGAATTAATAAGCAATTATTAAATTATTAGATATTCTTTTTCTTTATTTATCTATTTATCAATGTATTAATTGAATATTCCGATTAATAACTAATAACTGATTTTCCGCCGCGTACTTCGCGGAAACAGGCCCCCCCAATAAACAAATAAAATTTAATGTTTTATTTCATCTGACTCAACAAACAAATTGCACCGCCATAAACAGGAATTTCCAAAGGGCCTTGAGACCGGGCTTAACGGTTCTCCGCCAGGTCATGTCTCGCGACCCAAGTCCAGAGGAAATTCCACCACACTGCCCTTTCTTCGACACCCCTAGTCCGCACAGATTTCGCCACGAGCGCACGGAATAGGTCAGTGTCAAGAATTTTATATTTGATTGGTCATGGTACTTGGGCCAATCAAAAGGAAACTCTCCGGTTCCCAAGGTTTCCTGCTTCCGGGAATCAGTTGGGAAAGTCAGTTAAAAATCATGCTCATTACGGAGAACACCTCCTACCCACACTCACTCTACGCACGTTCAACCATTGCGTTTTTTTAACAAAGTATTAGTAACCGAGTGCCTTGTTTCCTAAAATGTATCAAATAGTTCGAGCCCACGTTCACTGGGTCCACTAACGTCAGTAATCACTCCTTATATCTCTAAGTTGTAAGGAGAATCGTTCAAACTCACGGTGCGACAATAGTCGAAGTCGAGACTTACAACTTCGACCTCTATTGTTGGCACTGACCGCAAACACATCGTGAGGTGTAATTTCTTTACGTGAACGAACAACTGATGATTAATAATTAGTATTTTAATCTACCACTGATGATTAACGATTAATACTAATAAGTACTAGATGAAGATTAATCATCGTAGATTAAGCATTTCGAAAATTAACGTTCACCGAATAACAAAACTATTTTCTACGTTCGCAGTCGAAACGCAATGCAATTAATATATTTAACAAACGCTATATGATTTGATAATAACCATCAATATATTCAACAAATCCCGTGCAATTAACATTAATAATTAGCCTAATTAACTTCGAATAGAAGCGAGATGGAACGACGTGCAGCTGGCCGGCTAACAATTCGTCGCGAAAACGCGGAGGCCGCGGTTTAACGAATCGCGCGGAATTCGCAATATTGATTGTTTCCTAACGAGCGCGACTATGCTTGGTGTAATTGGCCTAGCCGAAGCCTGTGTTTGGTAATTTGTGCTCGCTTCGATTCCCTTTGGAGGAGAGAGAGTTGTCGAATCAGACTACGGTTACACGAATGCGCCAAAGGATTGCACTTGAAACGGCCCAGGAACTTGGAAATTGGAAATTCTCACATCGCCGCGGACCGGTATTATTGGGTTTCGTGTCATTTGCGGCTTCGGCAACGGAGCACGTTACAAATTGAGTTGCCCGTCGTAATTCCCGCTGGGAAACGAAAAAGCCCGCTAAATGTCTGCGGAACGGCAAAACAAAATTGACCGAACGGTTTTCGGGGACCGGATTAATATTATTATTTCATTAGTTTTGTCGTCACGCGATTCGTCCCTTCCACTGGGAAAATATCTTTCGGTTACGTGTGTGGTTTCAGAGTTCGCGTCGTGCGTATGTTGAAACTATTGTACACCTGATCCTCGATTTATGCGGACTATTTTTGCGCCAGTCTCTTTTTTACGCGATAAATTAGAACACGGCAGTTTTTATAGGCGATATGAATTTAGTAACAATAAATATACTTTTCTTTAATAACAAAATGTTACTTTGATAAGAATCTTACATGTGTTCTCTCCTTGCTATTGACTGTAAAAACTGCTGCACTTATTCAAAGTATTGTGATTTACAAAATATTACCTAAAAGTTCCTGGAGTAAACTACCTATAGGCGCAAAAAATGTACGGAGTGTAAAAGCTTAAAAGTGAAAAATTGCACACTATACGAAAAAACATAATTTCATTTGTTTGACTATGTAAAATAAATATGTATTTCAAAAACTTATACTAGCTGTTCTTTAGAATATTTTGTTTTCTCTTGTACATACTTTTTTTATATGATTTTCGTTCGCACAAAACGAATCCACGCGGAACGGATTATCGCGTAAATCGAGGGGCAGCTGTAATTTGCGTTAATACGAAAACAGAGAACAGTGCATTTGAGAGATTCTTTAATTAAGCAATGTTTTTGCAAATATTCATATTTGAAGATTATAATGGGATATCCTGTATACAATACCGTGTAAGAGAAAGGTGTTCTTAAAAATTACGTAATTTAGATTAGCTGTTGCTTTAAGCTATAAAGCGTTAAAAGATATTTAATACTAAATTTATGGACATTTATTCTACACTTCATTTTAGTGTCTCTAAAAAACTACATGTCCATTCATATACATCGCGGAAATTAGAGGTTCAAGAATAGAGAACTACAGTGTGTATTCGCATAATTGCGTGAACCAAAATTGACTTCAATTAACACCAAACGATGTTTAAAAAATTCAATATTTGTCCAATAGAAGGGTTCCGTAAATCTATTATTAATACACTGATAATCACTGACATAGTGCTATGTAATTTTAAAGTTTATAATTGGTTATCTTAACGTAATTCTACGTCATTTTAAAGTCTATAACTGATTATCTCTGACGTAATTCTCTGTTATTTTAAAGTTTACAGTTGATATAGTTTTACTTCATTTAAAGTTTATAACTAGTCACCTTTTTTATAGGTCTATGCTATTATACGTTAGTATACCTACCGTTTCCACCTCAAATATCTTTGTTGTTTTTACAGATAGGACAAATGTCTTAAAGACAAGATTGAATGGGTTAGCGGGGCTCACATGATACCGGAACGATTTCTGTTTTTGTCATTTTTTTTTTTAGAGATTTTAAGGTTACCTTGATTTTTTTTTAATGGAATGACCTACTTTTTTACCATAAATCGATAGAGTATCGAATTCTGAATATAAAAGTGTGGATCTTCATACGTCTTAAACTTGATAGTTAATGGGATATTAGCAATTGTTTGATCCACGTAAAGTGAATGTCTCCGAGTGTTCATTAGCGAAGATGGCAGTATTTATCTGACAATGTTTATCAATATGTGACGTACTCTTACTTTGTGCTATCGTCTACGATCTTCACAGTTTAGTATCATTTCATTACCGAAGGAAACAATAATGTGATATCAACATGACGGTTGCTCTGCACATTATGCACGGCAGACAAGGAAAGTTTTCCAAGGACAATTCCTTAATAAGTGCATTGGTCGTACCGGAGTATTTCCGTGGCCGTCTCATTCACCAGGCCTGTCACCATTAGATTATTTTCTCTAGGGTATATCAAAAGATAAAATGTATTATGAAATACCAACAACGGTAGAGGATATGCAAAAACGAATTCACGAAGCGTGTGCTGCACTTGCTCCAGAGATAATTCAAGATACCACTTCTTCATTAATTAATAGGTTGCATTAGTCTATTCCTGTTAACGAACATCATTCTGAGTATCTAAACACTTGATAACGATTAAAATGTTTAACATAAGCAATTTCGTTATTATTTCATTTTTACTACCTTATTTATCTATAATTCTATCACGGGAATCCTACACGACTCCATCAAAGTAAGAGTACGTGACATATTGATAAACATTATCAGATAAACACTGCTATCTTCACGAATAGACACTCGGAGACATTCACTTTACGCGGATCAAACTATTGCTAATATCTCATTATCTATCTAGTTTAGGACGTATGAAGATCCACACTTTTATATTCAGAATGTGATACTCTATCGATATATGGTAAAAAAGTACGCCATTCCTTTAAAAAAAGTGAAGGTGTTTAAAATAATATTTTTTACTATCATGCCAGTTTTAAGTGCAAAACTCTATGTTTAAGAATATTTTTGAAGATAGTGTTAATATGAACGTATTTTTGATTGAGAATTAATTCAGAATCAAATTACTTTCTTAATTAATTATTTGTTCAATTAATCACAAAGAAAATAGATATTTCAAACAAAAGTAGCAACAGAAATATTATATATATATATATACATTTTTGTTTGAATTAAGAACAGACTTGATTTCTAAAAATAGTTTTCCTTAGTCTATAATTAGTCGGCTCTACATATTAATATATATTAATGTCTAAATTTTGTGTAATCTTAAATAAAACATGCGAATATAAACATGATATGTTTAAAATAATATTTTAGGGGACCGGATTAATATTATTGTTTCATTAGTTTCGTCGTCGCGTCGCAATTCGTCCCTCTCGCTTGGAAAGTATCTTTCGGTTACGCGTGTGGTTCCACAGGCCGCGTCGTGTATACGTCGAAACTATTGTAATTCCCGTTAATGTGCTCAGCAGGTGGTGCGTTATTGAATTATTCGCAGCCGTAAAGAATATACTGGGTGGTACATTTGTTATGAGAAGCTGAATATTAATTCGATAATGGAGATAATATAGTGTACCGTAATATATACCCAGAGAGTAAAATTTTTGGTTTACGATTTCCGGGATATTTTGGATTTCTAAAGTTAGAAATCGTGGTATTTCTTCGTGGGAATAAATATTTGAAACATTTTAACAAATAGTTGAACAAATAATTAAAAATTGTATAATCGTAGGTACGGAATCTTGACAGTTATACCGATTTTCATAAAATTAGCAGATGCTATAGAAATGCACATTTTCAATTACTTGTACCTGTGACAAGAATGTCTATTTTCTAGTTAACAAGATAAACATGATAAATACTGATGGACTCTGTTGTAGAAAATTCTGATTATATATAAAACTGATTTATATATTATGTATAAAATATTAAACTCGAATAATAGAGATTGTTATAAGTTGTGCTTATTTTTTTAATGGAATGCAAGGGAAAAGGTTCTGCGTACACTTTTTCTTTATAATTGTCAAATTAGATTTCAAGAAGTTAAAATACTCTTAAAATGACATACTGAGACTAACGATTTTTTAATTATTTTTTTCTCTATTTATAAAATTCTTTATTTCTGCCAAAAAATCATTATTTTTAGTTCCAGCAGTCCAAAATATTCCCAAAATGAGAAATTTGAATTAAAAATTTTCTTGTCCATATAATATAATATATCCGAATAATATTATCAATATTAAACATTTATAATTATAAGTGTATTGACATAGATAATTTTAGTTAAATATTTTCAACGTCTTAAACAGTTTTTGTGTATGAATTTTAAATACAAAGTAAACGTTTTCCGCTTAAGATCTTTCTATAGGTTATTGGCGTTAGGGATCACTGGCGCCACTGTGTATCTTGTGAAAATGTTTGATTTTCTCAAAGGAAAACAGACCCTGTATTCTAACTTTCTTCGATGGTTTCCATAGTAACAGGGTTTTGTAATAACCAGGTTTAATAGTGAGATGTAGCCAGATTTTGTTTTAAAATTAAACCTTCAATTCTTATAATAAATTAATAAATGTCTATGAAAGTCAGTTCTAAATAATTTTCTCGTTTGGTTTAGAGATTGTATAAAATTATTTCAATGTTTATACTATTATAAAAACACATATCCGTTTATTTGAGGGAGTGTATAGAACAATGTGATAAATGTACACATATAAATCTGTAATATTTAACACACAAATAAATTTTGATATTGAAAATTTTCTTTGCAAAATTATATTTCTAAAAATATGTGCATGACGAACAAAAATAGTTTCCAGTTCACAATTCAGCGCACAAAATATCACAAGTTGCTTATTGAATATTAAAGCATAAAATAGTTAAAATGTATTAAATGATATAGATCATTAAAATCGAGATAGCAGGAAGTGAATGCTTTCTATCGCTGGAGTAATTAAATTGATATGATCAGAAACGCTATCAATTATTTTTCCGATCTTATCGATTCCATTAGTTTGCAAACACGATTTTATTTCGTAGTTTGAGTTCATTTTTTTGTATAAAATACTCCTCAACACAAACGCAGCTGTAATAAATGGGATATTGATTTTGCTGGTGTAGTACACATTATTCTCCTCCTATAGTCACACTTTGTCAATCCCCTTCTGCCATCGCCATTCCCACCGCATTATGGGTCCGTCATTCAATCTTATTCGTACATCGTTATCTTTTTTATTGTCTGTCGTCAAGGGAGAATCTTGTCCCTAGCCAATAAAAGGATCTCAAAATCGTAACCACTGCTTTCTGCAGTAACTAGGCTTTGCATATTTATGCGTCATATGCTATCATAAAATTTAACAGAGTTTTTATTTAAATTAAAACTCGATAGCATTTTTACTGAAAGAAATAAGTTTCTGCTTGTCTCAAATTGTTATGAATCAATTTTTGAAAATTAATATTCGTAGAACCTTTAATAGTAATAATTTTGTTCTAATAATTAATAATAGTAATAAGAGAAACACTTTGATAGTAACAGTTTTTTGTAAATTGACTGATGTAATAGTGCAAGCTGTTTATACAATTGTAGAAAATTGGGTAAGAGACGATTACTTACGAAAAAATTCATAGAAACTGTAAAATGAAATTTTAGCGTACAGAGCTTTGTTTTTAAGAAAAATTACTTTGAGTCAGATGTGTGTTTGAAGTTAAATAATCTCAGTGTATACTGTTTCAACCTTTTACAGACGGGCATTTATTCTAAAGATTGAAATATTAGATACACGAAAGACTTTAATCTTAGGGGTAAGGAAAAATGTTTATTATTTTATGAAAATTATATTAAAATTAATTAACCTTATTGTTATAGCATTAGCATTTGTCTGTAAAAAGTTGTGGCACTGTTAAAGGATAAAAGTTAAAGATATTTAAAATACTATAATGCGAATGAATGATGTTACATTAACAACTTATTTATCATAAATACACTACGATTATTATAAAATTATACATTTTTATAAACAATAAATGATAAAATAGGGCCTAGACATAAATTTGTTCTATTATGAGATTGTACTCAAGAAAATATCTTTTATTTCGAATTAAATATATAATGTATTCTCAATCAATCGAGGAAACCCTACAGGGTAAACATTTTACTGATATTTTATTATTTAGCGTCTTCATTGCATTGAAAAATTAAAGGATTGAAGATTATATTAGTTTTCCTTCATTGGGAATGTGCTCAAGTTCTAAGCTTTTAGATTTCAAATATCAGCAAAGAAATTATATTGTTTTTAATAAAAGACTATGTCTGTGGTAAAATTAAAGACTTACATATCAGCCGTAAAATATTTTAATATTCCATGGTAGATTTATTTTTTAGTTTCTGTTGTACCTTCCTTACGAAACAAAATAAAATGTTTATCGTTTACAATTAGATTATTCTTTAATGTAAAAAATAAAATGTTCGAAACAGAAATACTTCTAAATAAAATAAAACATATGTTTAGTGTTCTTTAAATAAAATATTCATACTAAAGACTATTTTAATAAATTATTACAACGTATAAAATGTTTTATTTTCAAAGTCAAACATAAAATTTCAAGTGAAATGTACCATTCACTCGTTGCTATTTGAAGTAATATTTTTCCCAGCACTATTTGCAAAACACTTCAGTTCTGCTGCACGGTAAAGTACAAGAGGGATTAGTTGGCACTAGTATGTACTTGTAAAGATTTACGATTCACAAGCATGGACGATTTGTGTACGATTTGTTTCAACAGGATTGACTGTACTTGAACGGATGCAAAAAAAATGTTTACATTTTTCGAAATGTCATATAAAAGCTATCCAATAATTACAATTTTATAGAAACAGTGCTACAAATATAAACAAATAGCTACATATAAAAATAACTTATGTTTAAAGAAAGATAATGTTCAAAATCTTTAAATACTTAATCAAACACTTGTTAACACAATATTTATAGATTACAAAACGAATCATACAATATAAACAAAACAAAGAGACTTATTCACTAATCCAACACTACATTAGGACCCCCAATAAAGCGATTAAAAAGTCGTTGAAAAGTGACTATGAAAGTGAGATTTTCTCTAAGAAGCAGAAACAAACGGAGGATCAACTTAATACTAAAACTACTGAGTAATTAGAGTGACTTATCTCCAATTTTTTATAAAAATTAGAACAATATGTTTCTTGAGATTCGAAGGATGTCCTAGTCAGAGCCGGCGTGACCTTTTGCGGGGCCTGAATACACATTCAAATCCTGACCACCCTACTACTTAAATTTTACAACGAGGAATTATTTATTTACAAATGCTGTTACATATTATATATTTTTTATAAGATGAATATTAAATAATAATACAATCCAATAATAATATTAAATAATTTTTCTCGCTTTTTTCGGCGCCAAATCTTTGATAACATCATCAAAAACGATTAAATTTGCTACTTCACTTTCTATTGACAGAACAGCCAGAGATGAAAATCTTTCTTGGCTTATCGCTGATCACAAATAATTTTTTATTAGTTTCAACCGCGAGAAACTACGTACTGCTGAAGCCACGGTTACTGGTGTCGTTAACATAATTTGTAATGTGATGTGGCTCTCGACAGACTTCCAAAAATTGGGGAGTCTTATTTCTATTCCTTTAAGCAGTTTTTTAAACAAATCCAAGTAATACTTTTTCACATCCATAATTCGCTTTCAAGGTGCAAAAAATTCAATGAAAGTACAAAATCTGTAATCACGTATGACTTTTGCAAAAAAAACTATTGATGTAGTTTAATTTCTCTAAAAAGTACATTTCTCTGAAAGCGTCTGGATTTTTTTATCTAAAGTAGTTTCCAAGATATGAGGACCTTATGGAGTTACACTGAACTTTGATGATTTCTCTCACTCCTTTAAACTGAATCATCGCTACTAAAAAATGTTTTGCATCCGATAATGGTATCATCATTTTGTAAAAAGTTAATCAAAATTGGCTTTTTTTTAATTGGGTAATTTTCGTAGACCGCGGGGCCTCTCAAAATGCGGGGCCGGGTTCTGGCGAACGCGCTGAACCTGCCTTGTATCAGCCCTGGTCTTAGTCTTGTGTCTGAACAAATACACGAATTTAATTGAAAATCTTTCGCAAAAACGCCTTCATAATTTAAATACTTGCAAAATAAAAATTCTGAAGTGGATCGATTTGAGCTGTACGGTAGTTTCAGTGTTAATACAAGTTGGACCATTATCCAAAAGGGAAATTTCATGCGAAATTCGTAAACGTGAAATCCCGTAACACGGAATATTTTAATTGTATTATATAGGGTGCTATTATGTAATACACAATTCACGTTATACGAATGTACTTTCCAAATCAACTGTATCTCATACATTCCCATCAATAATACAACATCTCACTAATTTTCATTCTGTTACAGAATAGTGAGAACAAAGCATCACACGAAGACTGTACAGAAAGAAACCTAGGAGCCCAATCTCGAAGTTAAGGAATTGATCAGTAACTCATTATCCAAAAAACAATATCCAACAGAGAAATCCGAAGAAAAAATTTCTTGAGAACTGCCAAGTAATTCACCCCGCAGAACTAACCAGGTTCTTACGTCTACAGATAATCCTCACCGATAGTTACCACTAGATCCCCGAAATCCGTTCACGTTCGAGCAGCGGTTACCGGTGCCGTAAATCCGCCGATGCTTTCCCCGAAACGAATCTCTCCAGTGGATCGGAGCTCGCCGCGTAACTCGTTGAAAACCGAAGCTTCAGGGCCCGAGGATTTCCGGGCAACGCGGAGGCTCGTTGCCGGCTACGCACGCGCGCGAGGATGGAACTGAGAGTCCGGCAGCGAACCAACGTGCTACCGGGGAATTTGTCTGGATTCACGGCAAACGGTTCGACGGTCTCGCGAAGGAACACGAACCGACCCAGAGGAACTGGCTTGTCAGGGGTTCAGAAAAAGACGGGCGTGGAAGAAAGCTGCGACAAGGAGAACGTTGAACAGTTCAGCGCACCGCAACGTTGGATACTAGAACCAGTTCGAAAAGAGGCGAAAAAAGAGTGTTCGAAAAATTACTCGGAAGAAAGTTCGACGAAAGCGAAAGCGTCAGGTGAACGTTTCAAAGAAAAGAGGATCGCACTAAGATCTCCCAAGCAGGGAACAGCGAAAGGAGATTTCAAGAAGCCAAAAACGAAAGGAGCTGAAAAGGAGAAGCGTGACAGGAACGAAAGAGACACCGAGGGCGTGGAAGAGGAAAAGGGTCGCCCCTTAGCAGGAGGGCCCCACAGATGCGGGGCCCGGAGGGGCCAGTCCGCGGCGGCGTGACGCGATGCGGACGTCCTCCTCCTCGTCTCCGAGGAAGAGGAAGAGGAAAGACCTCTCGCCTCTCGATTCTACCAGAAGTCTGTTTGCCTTGGACGCTAGTGTCCGGCGATCCTCTATCTTGCACAATGCTGACCAGCGTCTCCAGTCTGTTGGATGTGATCCGGAGGGTGACGGCCGGAAGAGACGCGTCAGCAAATTCGTCGAAGTTCGTTCGTTGGGGAACGACGGTTACGAGAACGAAGGAGACTCGGCTGGTCGGGCGAGGAGAAGGATCGTGGACAGAGTGCTTTGGGGGTGCATTGGAGGGAAAGGTAGTGAACGGAAGCGGTGGGACATTGTACGGCGCAACGAGAGCGGCTGGAAGAAGTGTCTGGCGACGCTCGTCGTGTTCCTTGGTATTCTGTGCGGACATTGTTGCCATGGCGCAGCGGAGGCGCTCGCCGGTAGCCAGAAGTACAGCACGAGAACGGTGCGTACTAGGTACGGGATCCTGCGCGGTGTCGAAGCCAGGTCATCGACGTCCGTTGAGACTTACTACGGCGTGCCGTACGCGACCCCGCCGATCGGGGCTCTCCGGTACATGCCGCCGGTCACCCCGACCCCATGGCGCGGCACCAAACTCGCGGACACCATGCCGCCCGCTTGTCCCCAGAAACCACCCGAGCCGGACCCCAGCCTGCCGAGAACTAGACGCACCCACTTGGAGAGGCTAGCCCCAGTACTGGCCAACCAGAGCGAAGACTGCCTGTACTTGAACCTGTATGTGCCGAAACCTCCTCACGGTGAGTAATAATCAAGTTTTTTGATTTCTGGTGTATTTTTACGGCGTGAGTTGAAAACAGATATGATGTTGTTTTCTGTTTTTGAAACAGTTGTGGAGAACTGAAATAAAGTCATAAATTTTATTAGGTATATTGGTTTGGCGCTGGTTCTTTAGAACCGATGTTACTGTATATTGGTTATGTATCGGTCCTATAATTGTTATTTTCCAGAATCGAATAACTATTTCAGTCGGTACTGATATATAACAGTTTCAAACAGTTATTTTCGGAAGCTTTTTAATCCCTGGTACACAGTAAAACTCCGTTTATCTGGATTTTATTTATGTGCGAATAAATTTGCAGTGGGTTTCAAATATATTGAGATGATCGGGAAAAAGACTGTTATTTTTTATTTCGATAGAAACCTTTATTACTTCATATAAATATTTCTCTCTTTCTTTCAGGATAGGTTTTCATATATTCGTTTATTTTTTAGTATTGATTCATTTTTCTTACATACATAATTCGACTTTTTATGTAGAGCTTTTAGAAGGAAGGTCAGAAGGATCCATTTGGTGCATTTTGACATTTACGTCTGTTCAAGAGTTTTATACTGGGTATAAAAATTATCATTTACCAATATGTACAGAGCATTCCCAGAAGTACAATATTATGCATTGAATGTGTAAAATAAACTAATGAACTACATAAAAAAAAATTTGTAACAAAAAACTATATAAAAACTTTTTTTATCTAACAATTTTTCATATATGGCTTCGTTGGATATCATCAGTCTTTTCGTTATCTTTCTTCGTGGCCCTTCAAGTATTAATGAAATACTACCAAATATTATTAATTAAATATATTATCATTGTTTTTCAATAAATTATTAAGGATAAGTATTATCATTATTGTTATAAATTAATACAACATATCACTTCCAGTTTCTAGTATATCATATAGTTCATATGACGCTTGACGTCATCCGCAACAGATAACAGTACTCAATTTGACGCCAAATGTCGTCACCCGTAAATACGGTGTTAATATGAAACAGTTAGTTATATTATTATTAATAATTCAATTGCAACTTTTTTACTGACTGTATTTTTAGCGACAGGCAAATTTAATTGTCATCAGGTTAAATATAACAATGTTATTGTATCTCCTTTCGGTTTCATATATTTTTAACACTAAATATTATCATACAGTTTGTTTATATAGCACATAAGCTTTAAGTTGAATTGAGATCATTCAGAGAAAAAAGTATTTCGCTTGAATGGACCGCTCGAAACAAGACAGCAGTAAATGTAAAATTTTAGATACGAAGTCAAATTAGATATTGTTGAATTGCAAATTTAAATTATAGGATAGTGCATGTATATTTTTACTGTTGAATATTTCAGCAAAATGGAAATCCAGCGCACAAAAGTAAAACGGAAAGACTAGAAATTATTTCCAATATTATTTTAGATTTCTTCTTTAAGTTTCTTTGACTAATACATAAATTAAATTATCACTTTATTCGAACATTAAAACAAAATAATGTAGAAGCAATTAAACTAGCATTATTAATAAATATACTTGTTTTTAGTCAACTAAATTCATTGTAAGTACAATTACATTAAACAAGTTTTCTCCGAAGATAACACCAAAATAACCTCATTTGCAATCACAATCACAATTAACATCAATATAAAACATAATGACTATAGTTCTGCAATGTTCAAAGTTACATTAACACTAGGTTTACGGGTATTTATGGTACAGTTTATTCTATGTTCTTAGAAAAGTTGGTGTTCGATTATTTCGATCGTGGAAATTAAAAATTTTAAAATAGATAATCAGGGTACATATTCGTATCATTGCATTAATCAAAATCGACGTAAATGTTTACTATAATAATGGTGTATTAATCTCAACAATACTATTAAATTACTGTTACAATAATTACATAGTATTATTCGTCAAATAATCTTTATAAAATTCATACACGCGTGATATTGACGTGTTCCGTCAACCTAGTGTTAATAAACTCTTGCCATGGAATACAGCCATTACTCAAACATTACAGAAATAATTCTGATTAAAGCGTCCTTTAACCATTCATTGCACCTTGTGCCAACAAGAGAGCTTAATCCAGAAATATTTATCATGAACGCTAAGTAGCGGATACACGTTACCGGTTATACAGCAGAGCGCGATAACCAAAGTGCCTCTTTGCACGCAAACCGTGAGGTGGAATTTTATGAATAAGAAATTGCTCTCTGGCAATCTCGGATTAGCATTCCTTTCATCGCTTCTCCATTTGTATGATTGTGTATCGTTCAACTTGACAAGCGAATAATGTTTCACTCCGCCATGGTCGTTGAATTTCTGAAGTCAGTTCAAATAGGCTCGGGTTAGTCGTGTAGAGTGTGTCCAAGACTAAACATCCGGCACACTGTTATTTCATATCCTTTTGTACTCTACAATATTTTTCATTTTAAATATTCATTATTTTCTGATGTAATGTCGATGATATTTTTTGCAACAATCATTAACACTTTAATGGCCACTGGTACAACATGATTTACAAATTATAGTTTAATCATAATTTGTTTTATTTATAAAATAACAGTGTAATCCTAGAAAAAACGCTCGCCCAATGAAGATTTTTCACGAAACCGCGCGGCCTGTAAAATGTTAACAATAACCGTACCCGCACTTTATATATACTCATTTCTATCGTAACCAGTCAAATAATTTGCTAGAAAGTAAAGGTAAACAAATTAGATGATACATTTTTCTTAGTAGAAACGGAAACAAAGGGTAAGAATTAATAAATTAGAGTATTTTATGTAAAATATTCTGAATATCTATGTAGTTCGTTTGATATTTTAAAATGCCATAACTGTAAGGAATATGTAGAGAATTGCATTCTTTCTATATATTTTTATTCATGAACATTCTGAAAATATTATAAAACAAGATGAATTTAGAAATTTGAAGAATTAACGAAGCTAAAGAGTTTTGAATAAAACAATCCAAGTTTCGATGCCAATTAAAAAACTGTAAACTAAATTAATTAATTCAATCCTATATTACTTTTGTACGCTATTTCGGCTACATCCTACTAATTCGCTTTAAATTGGGTATCAAGCACGTAATAAGCTCCTAGGTAAATAAAATGAAATTACATTAGCAACCAACACATTAATTAAATTTTATTGAGTTCAAAAGACCAAATTTGTTCGATGTTTAAAAATTTAGATTTTCGAAAGTACTAAAAACTAAAACTGTTTTAACAGTTCTCATCATTAGGAGTAATAATTGCGGTGTATTTGATTTTCGAGATGTATTTAAAGAATCAAATTGAAAAATATTAATATTCATTCATATTATATAATTCATTTAGAAAAATTATCCAGTTCTCATTTTGTGTTTTTGTTATATAGAATAAAAATGTATCTGAAGAAATTTAATTGAAGCCATAAATTCGAAAACGTATAAGTCAACCGATCAACATTTCGAGAAAAAAATGAATTTTTCTTTTCATCTTCGTTCGTGCATTCATTACCTACTTTGTTAATTCTTCCTATAAGCATTGCCTACACATACATCTTCATTTCGTGTACTTATATCTTTAATATTATTAACTTTTCAGTGTGAATGTGCGGTCTTACAGACTTCTATATAAAATATCGTCAATTTTGAAACCAGCAAAATTTTCACTGTATTGTTTACTGTTGCTATATAGAAATAATTAAATAAATGAAAACGAATAAGTACAATAAATTTGCATATTAGTTGCTACAAACAAGAATATTTAACATTAATCAGTAATTTTCAGAATTCCATACTTATAGGTTAAATAGGTTTCAGTAAACTGAAAATAGTTACATGAATAACTCGTATGAATAACGTTAAAAAGCGGACCTGCGCTGTTTCAGAATTCATAACTTCAATTGTTAGTCGTTAAAAATAAGTATCGCTTCTGAATATGTTCTAACCTTTCAATATAATCAATATGGAGATGAAGCAACATTTTTATTGTCCGGTATCGTTTAATTTCCTCATGCAACAGACACACAGATGGCAACTTTTAGTTTCGCTATTCGAATGATATCAGCTGAAAAAAGCGGTTTCACGGTTCCGTTGCACTGGATTTGCGAAATTGAACGAGCGCGATGTTCATTTTGACAGGGAGATTAGGGGAAAATGGAAACCGAAACGTGGAGAAACGAAATGACGGGAATTGCGTTTGCAAAACGCAATGTAATTTGAGTCGTAATTGCTGTTTGCTCCTTATGTTAGCAAGTTACGTGATTCTTTAGAAAGCTTTGTGCTAAAGTAACTTTGTGAACCTGCATTAAGAGAATGAAATTACTTTAAGATGCCCTGATGAACCAGGCCTTGATCATCCAAAGCCTGGGACTGCTTCTCGCAAAATGTTTCGCTTTTTCATAATTAAATTGTAAATTTTGTTAATTTGTTACTACTTGATTATTTGAATTTCGATATACTGTAACATTGAATAAAACTTAATACAAGTTTTATTCGACTTCGAATTTGGCAACATAGAAACTGATTTCTTAATGCAAACATTTATTTAAATCCAATTTCTGTAAATTAGGCTATAAGAATTAACTTTTTCATAAATGTTCATATTCTACTTATGACTTACATTTATTTGCAAATAAAAAATCTTGAGATGGTTGCACATATTTTTTAAATTGTAGATATCTGAGTTTCACATTTGTATCCATAAATTTAAAAATTTCAAATTATGTGCAATAATGTTTTCAATATTAATAGTTTCAATTGATTAACGATAACGAAAAATAGTAAATGTTACATTTCATTTTCAGAATGATGTCTTTTACTGATTTTTTAAGATGTTCATGACACCAACGTATAAAGACCCACAGTTTAGTGATAACACATTACATAAGAAAAGCTATATTGACCAATTACAGTGACATTTACAAAATAAAAAAATTCTGTTAATCTAACTTATTAATATATCTTAAACTTCTTTTTATTTTATGTACCCTATTAAATTTTCGCAATATTGTTCAAAATGAAAACAATTTCCCTTTTTTCCACATCTGTATATTGAGTCGTCCATAATTTCGCGGCAATGAGCACGCGGTAGACGGCTAGCGACATCCTTTGATTCTTTTATTTTAGTGTCCGTTACCGCGTTTTTTACTACTGTGTGTACGTGCTATTTGTAGCCAAATGGTCGGCCTTGTGTTCTCTTGATATTATAAGTTACCTTACATTAAAGTATGTGTATCTTGACCTGGCTGCATCTCCGTTCAATCAGCATGTAGGGAGAAAATTATATTCCCATCACTGTACATATGCAGGTGAATTTATTGCAAACTATTTCAGTGAAAATCTTTTAAAAGTTAATTTTCCGAGACAGACCGTGAATCCTGGACTTTTTAAAAAACCGGTTACGAAATGACAAATTTAATGAGATTTCACATGAAACGTCCTCTGCATGTTCACCGCCGAATTTTATAATACTATTCATGCGATATTTGTAATATGATTGTATTCATTCGGTAGAGAACCTTGCAGTATCATTTTGCATGGCCGATTGAAATCGATAGTTGGAAATGCGTTTAATCGGCTCGCGTACGTCCGATGACGGTGTATGAATGATATTACGGTGGTAAGCAAATTTTTCAATCAGTGGACCGGTCCGTGTACGAGACACCGAATTTTGTGCAGGCTCGACGAAAAATCTATCCGCTATTGAACGGCAATGAAGTGCTTTCGGTAAGGTACCTAGTGATGTAAATTGCACTGTTAGCAATTCCGTTCTTTTCCGCTAGTTTCTCACGCTCACGTAATATTTGAACTCAAAAGGAAACATGGTTCTTTACGTTGATAGAAAAATCGATTACGTCTCTTAAAATTAGATTGTTCCAGAATGAATTGCAAGTTTTACGCATGATACTTTGCCCTTTGAATTTCGGAAACGTACTTTTCGTTAGAAAAGTTTTTTTATTATTTTTGGTGTTTGACACTAGAATTTATAATTATGATTGATTGTCATAATTATTAAGGTATTAACTTATAAATTTCATTGAAAGTAAATGACAAAAAATGAGCTAAATTATTTTTCGCAAATCTTATAACACTGGTCAATTTCAAATATAGTAAAAGTTTAATTTTTTGCTTCAGAAAGACGAGATGTTTTTGTTTCACAATTTCCAATGACGTTCTGAACAACACATCAATAGATTGTTTTGAAATGTATTACTCTATACAAAGTTATTGATAAAAAAAATTAGTGTACATATCTGTGTAAAAGATGTAGAAACAAAATTCTTCGCGCAAGAGGTTAAAGAAGAAAATGAGACTTGTGTAGTAAATTACATATAACTTTAATTAAAATAAATATATTTGGTCGAAATAAAATCCGTTATAATTTATATCTACGTTTTTCTAAATTAAGTTCTGTTCCAAAATGGAATGCTCATCTTTTATTTCGGCGCGGAACTTTTCATTTTTTTATTACAGTTGAAAGTTCTATAACTCACAATCAATTTAGAAATATTTTCTCAGTTGACACGCTTGTGTCTTTTAAAATATTTTTTTTTAATTTTACATTGTCAGTGGACCATCAGTGGTCACCAATAATTAACGTATTGAATTCAGTCAATTTAATCAACGCAGACATTCGTACAAAATAGTTACATATCGTTTGCTGACGTCGATCTTGAAATAGTTATTTATTAGCTCATTTGGACGTTTATCAAGCAGAATCAAGTCGTCGCATTGTACTAAGGATCGTCGAATTAGAAAAAAATACTCCAATTACTTTTGTACTGATTACAATGCTACTTCTTATATGGTTTTGCATTCGAAATCAAACTGTTAGGGTTAATTTTCGAAGTATTGTAAGAAAAAGATAAGTTTATTGATGTAAACGATATTTTAATTATACAACTTTTTATAAATTATTCGTACAACGCACAATAATACAGTGACTTAAAATTACTCGCAAACTTTCTATAATAGTGTGAAAAATAGTGATAAGAGAACTTGCAATTTTTGAATACAATTATATTTAATGTGTGTTAAATTTATCAAACTTATTATTGTTTAATAATATGACAATGTAACCTTTTTAAAAGAAAATTTAAACATGGTATATTATTATATGCAGAAAATTTTATATCAAACCTAATATTATTTAATATGAAAATGTAATTTTTTAAAAGTAAAACATTCTTTTGCTGTTTTTATATTGTGTTCAGAAAATTATATACCAAACCTAATAAAATATACAATTGTTGCATAGTTTATACATACTCATAGATTTTTCAAACTTTTGTATTTCTGCAAGAAATTCCAATTTCATTAAAAATTTATAATTACATAAACATAATTGCCACCGATATAAGAACATGTTATAAGAATGCAATTGTAATATTTTGCATCGTGAAATTCAAAGCAAAATAAAACATTTTCACAGACTTTTAATAGAAACAGCTAAATTGACAATACTTCCACGTTTATGCAATTAGAGTTTAAAACAAATTTTCTTAACCAAAATAAAATCTGTTGTCGTTCCCACTCTTCTTGCAATGTGACAGAAGCCTTTCTATTCTATTGACATAAAAATGTATAGTTTTAGAATTAATTTTCTTAAAAGTGTTCGTATCATAGTCTTCGTCGCTAAAGATTTTTTGCTGCAAAACATCGTCCAAATATTCAATAAAAATGAAGTCTGTTCGTGGCAAATCTGGTGAATACGATAGGCGAGGCGATGTTTCATAGTCCAATTCGTTTAACCTGTGAAGCGTTAGTTGTGTTACGTGTGGGCGGACTTTATTGTGTAGGAGAATCGGTCCTTTTCAATTCGCTAAAATTGGTTGTTTAACCCTCGAACGGTGGATCGCGTAGCCGTCAATCGCATGCTGAATATAGGCTCTATTCGAACCCGTAATAGTCACGCTATATTTACACCGTTTAGCTGCGAAACGTTTAGAGCCATTTGCCGATTTTCAATAATGCTACATCGCATGATCAAATTTTTATTACTATTTTTAGATACAACTTCTAAGAATTAAAGTACTTATTTAGTTATTCAAATGCATTCATTAGATAATTTAGGGGTCAATTAACTAGTTAACACGTCAATTAACGCGTTTGACGAGTATACTCGTTATCCTAAAATACAGAATAATATTAATTCTTTCTACAATTAATTGTCTATTTCTTTAAACGAACATGTAATTCTGTTTCATTCCACTTTATTTGTTTATTATAATACATATCAAGTGCATTTGTTCTGCGTTTGACTTGTGCATTCGTCATTAATTGATTTTATCACATACCCACCAGAGACTTTTGAAACTAAATTTCACAGTTAACTGGTTAATATGACACATTTTCATGTCTTACACTGCTTTTATACAGAGTGTCTGATTTTAATTCATAAATGCATTTTTTTCTGTTTTGATGGCTGTTTCATGCAGGTAGATTAACACCTCTTCGTAGAGAAAGACCTTCTGTATCGATTGATGCAAAAGGAATTACATAATTAAATTTGAAAAAGTGTTAGTCACCTTCAGTACTTCCTACATTTGTCTACGTAGATAAAAACTAATTGTATTAAGTTATTGCCCCCTAAAAAATGTTTACTTTTTACATTCAATTAGTATTTAAAATATTCAAAAATCTATCAAATAATTTAATAAAATTACCATTACCTTTTATTATTATTATATAGAAATCTTTCTTTAATTACGATACGAGGTACGTTAATGAGAAAATAGTCAATACAATTCCGATAACTGGCAATCTTTTGTTGCTTATTTGCTATTTTTCTAATTGGTCCGTCGAGAATCGTAGTTTTACTCCGAACATACGTGTTTTCGATGCCCATTATTTTTACTGAGCCCCTCGAAAAACCTCAATTTCGTGAATCAACACGATACGAAAGTTTCATCGGTAAACGAGACCCGAATAACCTGTTTATTATCATCGGAAAAAGAGAAGAGTCAGAATGTCTCAAGTAACAAAAATCTAAAGATAAAGACTAATGATAAGTGAAGAATATTGCGCAATATCAAACTTTTAGTACCCTGGATCAGGTACTCGTTGACAAGGTCTCGGAGTACCGATCGCCGAGCTCTTGATTCCGCCACTGTCTCGCCGTCGCGTCGGTTTCTTTTTTTTCTTTGCAGCTCCGCGCCGTCCCCCCGTTTTTGCGTTCTGATTCCCTCGTATTCGGGTGCCCCGCGGGGGTTGGGGGCACGCTCGAGTGAAAAGAGGATCGAGTGAATGAAAGAAAACGGAAGAAAGGAGAGGCACGCCCGCGACAAAAGAATGCATCGATCGGGCCCGTCGCGTCGCGTCGCGACGTTTTCCTGATTGCGAGCCAAGTGAAACGGGGAGACGACAGGAAAATCTAGACATTCAGACTATCTCTGCACGCAGATATGCCGTTAGGCTGAAATCGGAATCTTTGGCGAGGTTTTCTGCTTCGGAAGCGCCATTTTAAAACTACCAGGCTGGTCAAAATGATCCATTCCTGATTTCTGCCTTTTGCAATTATTAAAAAAATAACAGATATTTCTCTGAAAAGTTAATAATACGTTCAATGCCATACGGTAGCAAAATACACAACATGGAAGAAATGTAATATTAAATCATTTGATTGAATTGCATTACTATTATTGCATTCATCTAGCTGAATGTCTCCGCATTAGATAGCATTATTTATAATATAGGAATGTTTTTAAATAATCATCGTTTAATTGAGTGAATTGTAGTAATTCAATTCAGTTCGGGGTCACCGCTGACTCCGAAATTAAATTAATTTAGCAATACGCAAATTGAATTGTAAATCAATTAAAGTCTCAATAGATGTACTCTTGGAGTTTCTATAGAGAAATTTCAAAAAGTCAGTTTAAGTGTTTCGCAGTTCTAGTATTGCAGTAGTCTTTGGGATTCGTTGCCTTTGAGGAGTTCTCTTAGTGTGAAGGGAAAAAAACCATTTTTGCAAATTGTTCGTAAAAGAACTACAAAATTTGTAGATTCAGAAGTTTGTGTTTTGAGTGACGTATGTTTGAAGAACACTGTGAATTTTATTTAAATAAATATACTAGTTTTAATTTAAGTTACAGTGTTATAATGAAAGCATCTTACGAGAAAGGTAATCCCTCTGTGAATTTTGTAGTCTTCTGAATAGAAAAAAGTCGAACGGATTCTTCTTCTGTATAGGTGTGACTACCGTCTCTATTAGAATAAAAAAAATGTGTTGACACATAGAAAAATGACAATGTTCGAGAAGAAAAATTCAATTTTCTTTAGGAGAAACATGTTAGTTTTTAAGTTGCAAAACTTCAATTTTATTAATACTTGTTTTGAATCTTACAATTTTGCTAGTTTTTCGAATTAAATCGATTAAATCTATTTGGGATTATAGTTTTAGAAAGTTAAGCTATGGAAAGACAAAAAACTTTGAATGACTCATCGCACTAGTAAACTGATATTTCTTAAAGGATTAAGTGAACGTTCATGTACCAAATTTTATGCAAGGTGGCTCATGACGGGTAGGGAAGAATTTAAGGATGGACTCATTATTTCAGAAGAATGAGAAAATTTATGAGTATGTTTTGTGGCGTAATGATTCGTGTGTCGCATGGATCCATAATAATTCAAATATTTTAACAACATTACTTATATTTGTCATCCATTTTAAATATATCTCGTGAAGGTATGTACATAGAGTTTGTTAAAAGTTAAACTCCCAATGTCTCCAATTAGTTCTTGAGGGTCACCCCGTATAATGAAAATAGAATTCCTTTTCTTTCTGTTAAATGAATGACGATTAAATAACTCTTATGGAACTAATTACCAAATGAACCATGAAAGGATTTAAATATTTAAGAGAGTAAAAATTGTAGAAAACTATATTATAAAAAATTTTCGAAAGAATTTAAGGAAAACAGTATTTTTGTCTGTGCCTTAATTTGCTGTCTCTGGAGGTCTTTTCCTTAATGAAAAAGCCAAAAGTAAACGAAAGATGCCATATCCGCGTACTTTGTTTACGAGAGATTCATCACCTGGTATGTAAATATTCTCATCTTCTCGTGCTGGTAAAACTGGTATCAGCTTCCATCGTATACCAATTACCTTTGAAGGTTCATTTCGTAGCTTGTTTTACATGCGCCCGTACTACTTTCCTTTAACTACCTCTCGGTTCTCGATTTTCTATAAAATTTAAAAATATTTGCACCAGCTTCATACAAACATTTGAATATTTCAAACAAAAGTACATGATTGCGAATTGATTACACGTTTGTTTGTTCGATTACACGAATTGTTCCACAATAAAATCGAGTTACGAACGTGGAAAATTTTTAGAATGCGAATATGAATTTTAAATTAAAAATTTGCATTTAAACAAATAATGTGATAAACAATAATTGAAAAACGGGTAAATATAACGACAGAAAAGGCGGATTTTTAACATTTATAATTTCGAAAATTATATAAAACTATTTTGATATTACAATTTTGATAATATGAAGATTCAGCAAATCTAGAAGTAAATTGATTTTTTGAAAATTAAGATACCTGCAATAATTTTTTCTCCTCTTTTTTTATTAATGCTTTATTATATTTTATCTACTGTATAGTTGTTTATACGACTACGTATGTCTATGGTACTGTTGTCAAATTTACAGAAGTGAACGTTCATGAAAAATTTAGTTTCGTTGTTTTTTGTTTTATCATATTACAAAATAATATACAATGGTTACTTGCACTATGTTATATGCAACGCACTCGGCAACGGTATAAATGCATATAATGTTCAATATGATAATGTAATTGTATGTCGTTGCGTAATGAGGATTCGAATCGATCTTCACACCAAGGAAAATTACGTCTACCGCTTATTACAGGTAATGGTATTTTTAATGAAACTGCCGGGGCGAAAGTTATTGCGTGTAGGATGCGGATAAACTGGTTAATGCTGACGTCATTGTTATAATTAAATTTTGAGGTAACGTTATAGTGGTAACTATGTGAGGGGAATAATAGTTTGGAAGGATGAAATAAGAAGTTTAGTACCAAAGACAATAATTATTATTAAAACATTGTACGAATAAAAGAGATGTTACATTTAATTGAAAATTTTTGTTTTTTTGTTTACTATATAGATGCCAATATATTATAAATAATAATAGTACCCGTATTAAAATTTGTCATCCTTCTTATAGAATAAGCTGTCATAATTCTCATTATAAATATGGAAATATTTTTCTGACTACTTAATTCTGCAACAGATACTGTACGTGCATCGGAAACGTGTATGAACTAGATATCAACTTGGTCTGATTATAGCGGACGCATACTACTTACTGATTAAGTTACTTACCCTCACCTAGGGTATATTTTAATGAAAAACCAAAGAAAAACAAAGAAGAATTACACGTTCGTCTGAAAAAATAAAGTTCAATTACTTTTTATTGTCTTATTCATTACATACTTTCTATTGTCTTTTAGCTTGCCTGCTTGCAATATAGTTGTCTATTAGTCTAATTACCTAATAGTTTTACTGTTAGTCTATAGCCTGTTTACAGTTAAATAAAATAGTTTGTCTGATTACAATAATTATTAGTACATTATAATATAAACGTCATGTTAAAAAATAAAATAATAAGATTTTTCGGTTAACTTACACAACACCTACTATAACATGTTATAGTTTTTTCAGTGATATCGATTTAGCAATTTGCTTGTTTCCCTCGCCAATTGTAGCTCTAACTGCAAAACGCTCTGCATCTAACGGTGCTCGCCCACGTAAACAAGCATTTTCTTTTAGAGCACCTTTTATCGAACATGAATGTTTTTAACGCGGAAAATCTTCGGTGATTTACATTCGGCTGGCTCGAAACGGGGTCACGGTTCATAAATGTTTATTTTATTACTGTTCGAAAATCGAAATAGCGTATTATTCGCGCGAAATGAAATTGGCTGCAATCCAATATTTGACTCTACGGTTGAGAAAAGCAGAAAGAAACGCGGACGCTAGAACGAAAATAATGCATATTTTGTGGCTGCCCGAAAACCGAAATAACGTATTATCGGGGACCATTGAAGAAAGGATGGAGGCGTCGGTGGTTGGTCGGGATATTTATTCTGCTAACGCGTCAGTGAATTCAGCGTGTCGTTTGTACGAGCCGAAGTGATTTAAAAGTTTCAATAATGCCGAGATTTCAACTTTTCGTATTATCGTAAACGCCTTCAGCACCAGCTGACGGAGCATTGAAAATAACCGCGAGGATTGAAGTGAAAAGTAATTCTATAATCTGTGTGTCCGAGTGTATTAACCCGTTACCATATAATATCATGTCAAACTCGTAAGAAACATCTGAAATGAAAATTGATAAAACTAAATGTTAGTCAATTCTTCTGAGTTCAAATTAAATAGTATTCTTCTGTTACCAATTGTTATGCTTTAATGAGAATGTGAGTGCAGATGAATATGAAGTTTCGTTTTATCTTTAGTAAATTATTGATGACAAAATATTTTTAGTAGGCACAGATATGAAAGAAATTATAGAGTAAGAAACTAATCGTAGATTATATTAGAATTTTTAATTATACTTTGTAGTGAATAATTATAAACAGTTAAATGTGTTCAAAATGAAAAGAATGAGTTGTATTACTTGGAAGCTTTGTTTATTTGGTGGAAAATTATTTAATTATCGAATTGTTTGAACTCATTATTTGAAATCGTACAAAGATACTGAATATGAAAGTTGAAGTTCGTAAAGGCAAAAATTATTATCCATGAGCAATTCAACCATCCAATATATTTTTAGTTATTGCTGTTAGTGAATAAAGCAATCATGGTAATATTTACTCGAAATGGTATTAAAATATTTACTTTTATTTCGGAAAGATAACAACTTTTGTTGTAATATACAGAGTTGTAAAATATTTATATATTTATATATTTTTATATCTGATGTTTGTAAGAAGACATTTGTTTTCATTAAAAATTCTATTTTTAACTGATGTCCCAAGAAAGCAGACAACAATCAATGACAATTACCTTCGTTAATATTTTTTCATTGACAGAACTATCTCAGTCTACTCATTAATCTGAAAGTGAAACATTTTTATATAAAAATAAAATTTTCACTCTAAATAAAAATATTACATAACAATTCTTGCATTGGAAAAGTACTAATAAAGGGGTAGGAAGTGTAATGCCTATATTATTTTTCTAGCGTTATATTTTTTATGATAAGAAAGAAGGATAATCCACAAAAACTGATAATTGGGTTGAAATGTTGATCAAATTGTCAATATAATACCAATTTTTGAAATTTGGAACATCAAAAAATGTAATAGATATAATTCCATTAGTTCAAATTAGAAACTCTATTCGTAAGTAGCATGTTTAAACCCATTATTTTAATTTTTTCAATGTAACTTATATTTTGTAACTGCTGCATTAACGACCATGTATGTAGATATCAGCACTTTCATCGTAATTTCATGCTTCTTACCTACGTACTTACATTACCGATGCTTCGGAGCATTTTGCATCGATACAACCGCCGCACTGCAGATTATAGGAACTTACAATCCTAGGATAGAATAGCAGTATAAAAGTTTCATTTGTTCAGCAAAAATGTTGTTAACGATAGCTCTGAATAGATGCGTAATATTTATTTAAAAAGAAAATATTTTTCTAATGGAAGGACACTTACACACTTGGAGAATTAAATGAACATAATTGGTTGCTCTTATATTGAATAAAATGTTATTTAAAAGTGAAGTGAATCCACTTTTTACTGAATAAATTTTATGTACATCGTGTTTTTCCTCAATGCAATTTAAGGAAAATATTGGAACAAAGAAATGAATACTTCAAAAAGTGTTAGATTTATATTAGATATTAATTACATTATTTTCTCGAAAAATAATTGATTTATAAGATTGTACAATACAATTATAGTGTTTTTATTAACTCCCATAATGCTACAGATTTTTTCTAGTTTTGCACAAAACAAATGTTGAAAATTGTTATTCGTAATTAAAAAGAGAAAAATAAGAGAAAAATTTTTTTCCAAAAATATAAATTTTCTTTATGCCATAATCTATACGAAGAGTTATGTAACATTATTAATTTTTGTATGTAATATTTGCGTGATATTAACCAGTTAACTGCGTTAGACGAGTATAGACGGTATCTTAAACCTCTAAATGCTGCTAACTTTTTAAACAATGGATTACTTAATTTTTTAGACAAACATGTAATTCTTCTTCCTTTTGTTTTTGTTTATCGTTAGAATATATTATAAATGCGTTTGGCCTTCATTTAACGAGTACACACTTAATTATTTAATTTTTTGCGCGCAAAATAAGAGATATTTGAAACTAAATTTCACACTTAACGGGTTAATGTCTTTTATATAATATCTATGTAATCTCATTGCTATTTCTCATCTAATATTAACGCAATATTAGTAACATTCCTCACATAAAATATTTATAACACATACACTCCGAAGGTTAACACTAGGTTTACGGAACATGTCAATTTTACGCATATTGAATTTTATAAACACTATGTGGCAAACGTTTACGTTAACTTTGATTGATGCAATACACCAATATATATCTCAGTTATCTATTTTGAAACCTCTAACTTCCAAAATCTGAATGAACGAACATGAATTTTTCTAGGAGCAGTAAAATCAACCGTACAGTAAATGTCTGTAAACCTAGTGTTAAACAATTCCTCTTCATTCCTCCACCGCATTCCTCTATTTCAATGTCGCCTATCTGCTCAAATATCCGTGAAGTTCTTTCGCAACGAAACACTGGAATGAAACAGTGGACCATAGAATCGGTACGTGCTCTCTCCCCCGATCGCGATCACGGAACGACTGCGGATCTTCGAACGAGCCTCGGTGTAACGATTATGTTCCAGCGGGGGAAGAAAATTCTTGACTACTTAGAATTTGCTCACGCAAAGTAGATAAGCGCCGGTACACTTTATCCCTCGGGGGGCGGTGAGGGGCGGATGGAATTGTGCTCTCGAGCAAGGCACACTTTTTCCGCGCGATATTTCAGCCTCATCTGGGCTGGATGCGCGCGTCGTACCGAAACGAGTGCCGGTGTGCAAGCTTCGGTTCTCCTCTAGGTCGTCTACACGTAAGAGGCTTACCCGTTTCTCCGCTCCGCTCCTCCTCCGATATAGCCATGGAAAAACCAGTCAGCCGGAGAGATTCCGGGCTGCACTTCCGCCCGAGATAGTTTCCTTCCGCTTTCGCCCCGGCATTCGTGGCCGAGACGGGTATATTTAAATGAGATTCACCGAGCGAAACGTATTTGACTTAACGCCCGGCAGGATTTTCTTTTTCTTCCCTTGGGAGGCAGCGCCCTGACACCCTTGTAAATGGCTTTCGGAACGCGATTTAATGACGATAATTAACGCCTCTCGTTTCGGACTCGACGCTAACGACGCCGGATGCCGGGTCTCGTGCTTCTGATTTACTTGCGACTCGTGACTGCGGATTTGAAAGGAAACCGTGGGTGTTTAGGAATTATGGTAATTGCTGTGGAACGATTGTTGTGGACGATTGTTCAGATATGTTTTGGCTAGTGGAATTTTTGGATAATAGGACAATTCTTTTTGTATTAATCCCTTGTCGTACAATATCATGTTAGACACGTGGTGAAGACTGAAAAACAGAGTTTAACAAGCATAACGTTACTCAATTCTTTTGAATTCAAATTAAATATCATTCTTTTGTTATCACTTATACTTTAGAGCAAACATAGACATAGAATATGCTCAGAATTTTTCTCTTTTTCCAATAAATTGTTAATAACAAAGTAGTTGCATCGGCCATAGTTATGATAAAACACTATAGATATTTATGTAACTTTGTATTTTGTAATTAATATATATAAATAATTTATATTAATATTTTTTATTTATAGTTTCTGTACATACGAATAAAATACGTACTAGATTTAATTAAATATTTTTATTTTTTGTTTATTACATAGATATTAATATATTATAAATAATAATGGTACCTATATTAAAATTTACCGTCCTTTTTGTAGAATAAACTGTCATAATTCTCATTATAAATGTGGAAATATACAATATTATTAATAACAAAGTAGTTCTATCGATCATGATTATACATGTCATACATGTGAATAAATATAAGTACCTGTTTGTTCTACATATTAAGTATATAATACAAACTACAACATATTTGAATGATATGTTCAGTATAAAATTCAACTTTAAATTAAAAACAAATACATTTCCAGTTATACTAAATTGCCAAACAAATGTCTAATAATCTCTTCTCGCAGATTAATCACTCAAATTCCTTATTGCAATTACTAAAAACTTTATGATAACAATTTCACCACACTAGGATATTATATATGATACTTTGCACTCTCCGCAATATATCGTACAATAGACAATGTATTATTTCGGATTCGCGAATGATTAAACCGCAACCGGAACGATCGCGTAATGGGGACGGTAAAACCGTTCAAATTTTCACTTTTCCATTTATTACGGGACAATTCAGAGAAACCGCGGTAACGAGCTGAAAAGCACACGCGCAAGGGCATTAATCGACACGGTCGAACGCATTACCGCTAATGTCACGGATTACGTAATTTCCCATGTCCCTGTGGCAATGTGTTAATCGCTTTGGCGGACGAGATATTCAATATTTCATGAAAATCAGTGTCACGCGTAATGCACCGCGTTTCGGTTTCCGGCGCGATCATGCACGCGATATTCGGCGAGGCTGTTTGTGGTTTACCGAGATCTTTCACTGTTACCGAAACGATTATTCGTGTTCCGCGAGACGGAAAAGCGACGGAAATAAGGTCTGTTCGAGTAGCTCAGCAATTTCGTTTGAAGGAACGACGCCCGGGGGGGAGGGGCCACGGGGCAGTCGCTGATGTGTTCTAATTGAACGTCCTAATTAAATCATCCCCATGGATTGGGTTCACGGCCCATGTTCTCGGAATTAGGTAAAGAGGATTTTCAAGCGTAAGTTGAACGTGTCAGCGTTAAAACGTCGTCGATTTGTTACCCTTCCGTTAACATGAATGGCTTCCATGTTGCTATAGTACATTCAAGTCTAGATATAAACAAAATATTCGTAAATGTGGTACATGTTCAAGCTGGTGTGTACCACCGGAGGTATACGGTTAATTTACAACATTAAAGTATATTAACTATATCGTTACAATGGATGAGATATCTCGGTTTCGCGATGTTAAAGAAACAATGCTGTGGACGAGATATTTTGTCCATTGTTGCGAAAGGGTTAACATGAGATGACAAGGGAAACATGACTCCATGTGAATGTTTTAAAGAATATATAAGAGGAACGACAATCTGGTCAACTGTTAATTTCAGCGATGTATTTGTATCAGTTCATAATCACTTGGGAAAATGTCAAATATTCGATCCACAAGATGCAAGAAAGACAGACGAATCTCTGAAAAATCTGAACTTTCCAGTTTCTATTGCCTCAGAACCATTACTTCGGCGGCGACCGTGTTAACTCGTTAACTGTGGAATTTAGTTTCGAAAATCTTTTATCGTACGCGCAATAAAATTGAACAATGCAGTGTATATTCATAAAATGCAAGACCAACGCGTTTATAATATATTCTGACGAAAAACTAAAGCAAAACAAAGAAGAATTACATGCTTACCTGAAAAAATAAATAATTCATCGTTGAAAGAATTAGTATAATTTTGATTTTAAGATTACGTGTATACTCGTCGAACTCAGCTAACTGGTTAAATAAAGGAGAAGCAAAATCACTGGAGACGCGAGCAACCATCGAGTCGCTAACGTATTAGCGTGGCAATATACGGGCACGATAAAACGGTGCAAAACGAAACGATCATAAATACGCGAAGTTGGACATCACAAGCTCACTTTACGTGAAAGCACCGATAAAAGTTACTGGATACTGGCGGGGTGTCTCCCGCGAATATTTTTATAATCCTATTTCCTGTTAACCGGCGCTGAGCGGAACGGTGATGTAAAATTCGTAAATTCCCGCAGCGCTCGAACTCGAGTGGCTACTTCAGAATGATACTCAGAGACCATAATCGTCTATCACTATGCACCCTTATGCACGCAATGCATCATACGCGATACAGCTATCTCTGGACCTTTTCATTGTCCAATGCTTCCTCCCCTTGGACTTCGTTTCAAGGCGTACGGTTACCTTCTACCGATAAAAGTTAGTGGAAACGCGGCCGTAATAATGGCGGAGATAAACTGCTCGCAAATAATAGCGATTACGTTAATAAATAACGAGGGTATTCCGCGATGCGACCGGATTTCCGCGTCTCTGGCTTCGATGATCGTCGCAGTTTGTATTTCTCGATGCCAGCGTTATTGCCAAACGTTTAGAAGTTTCAAGCTTTATTACCTTGTTACGTAATGTTGCTCGTAAGTTCAGTGAACGGTGTTCCTTTTCTGTGATAATGTTGTGTTCGATTTACTTGTTTATTATAACAAAATTATTGATATTATTGATATTATTGATATTATTGATATTATTGATGTTACTGATATTATTGATATTACTGATATTATTAATATTATTGATATTATTGATATTATTGATATTATTGATGTTATTGATGTTATTGATGTTATGATGTTATAGATGTTATTGATGTTATTGATGTTGATGTTATTGATGTTAGTGATGTTAGTGATGTTATTGATGTTATTGATGTTATTGATGTTGATGTTATTGATGTTATTCATATTATTGATGTTATTGATCTTATTTATATTATTGATTTAAAACTGGTCATTTGATGTGATATTTTATATCCAATATTATACTGTACTATTATTGATAAAAGTTAACAAAAGGCCAATAAAAATATTAAAAAATACAACTGTTCGTCTCATATTTTATAGCAATATATTTTTTCTTTAAATCCAGCTTATATTCAACGAAATCTAAAATTAAGCTCTGAAATTTTAGAAATATATTTATAAATATTTGTAAACTAAAGCCAAGGAGTAATTATATAGGGAAAAGTGACTCAAAATATTGTCCTCTGAGATAAGTTTTTCCCTATCCTAATTACTCAACTTTATCAAAAAGAAGTGTATACAGTTTTTTTATTGTTGTATTTGCTGTCAATTCGGTTCTGTACATACTGTTTTGTATGCTGGTTCACTGCTAGTACATTAACGAATTACATCGTCCGATAAATATAAATTTCTTTTATATGTTTATATTATACAGTGTCCTTTTTCCGTGGACACACTGCGCGCAATGAACAACGGAATTGTTATGGAACGGTAGACACGATTTTACGATTGCTTTATTTTGACCATTCACTTCTGTACTGTTTTATATTTACTCGCTGCTTGTAAATTTAAAAATTACATTTTCCAACAAACATGTGCTTCTTTTATATTAACAACCAACATATTTGAATATATGTGAATATTCAATGCGTGGTCTTGTTTATTTTTGCACGATAAATATGAAACAGGAAAATGTATTTTTCCATAATCTTCAGTGTTTAAATATTTCAATTTTGAAAAACAAATCAAACTTCCGACTTTAATAAATATTAATTTAATTCTGACAATTGAATAGATAAGTCAATCAGATGCCAGTTGACTATCTTATTATACTGTTGTTGATCGTGTGTACATGTATAGTTTATAAATGTTAATACTTAACCAATCAAATGGGGAGATCTCCCAATTTTTCCATTATCAACGCATTGTCATTTATTTTGTTCATTTTTTTCTTTTGTTATTTAGTAAGTCTTGAATCGGAGATATTATAACCGCAGATCAATAAATACCTTCCTTGCTCTTGTAAAACAATTTTTAATAAAATCCGCTGAATGAGTTCAATTGAAGTTAATAAAAAAGGATATAGTTACAGTTTTTTTAAACGGTCGCCTAAGTGTTAACAGTGATATGATTTAAATAAGGGAATAAATGTTTACAATTTTATCTGCTTAAACTATTTACTTCTGTTGGCATAATTCGTTAAATAAATATCATCCAGTTATAACAATGAAATAATTAAATAAAGTTTATTTAAAACATACTTCGTGTTATCATATATCATTTCCGTTGCTGCACATATGACTCGGCGCAACGCATTACAAAACAATTAATAAACTCTTACGAGTTTCTGTTTTCTAATTTTTCAAACTTTTCCATAATTTTCCATTACATATGAATTTACATACAATTCTAAAAACTTCAATCATACAAAATACTTAAATACAAAATCACAATAATAACTTTAATCATAAAGAATGCACATAACAGTAATAAAAGTAACCACGGAAAATAGGCAGAAAAGGAAGTGAATTTAAACTTGTTTGTTTAAAATTCTGGAAAATCATTTTGACTAGAATCTTTCTCTACCTTCCATTACACAATCACGGAGGTCTTCTCTTCTTTCGCGGTTATCTGCGTGACTGTGTTTCCAGAGACTCAGTTTATCGCTGGAAAATCTTGCACGAACGCGGGACCAATTATGCTATTCGAGATAACAACAGGAACAAACGGTACGGTGATTCGCAGGAACGCGTGCGCGACCGTTTATAAAACTGCAGTAAGACCGTCATAGCAAGACAACAATCGCGACAATTATTATTAAGGACGTTTGGCATAGCTAGCTCGCCTAATCCCTGGGGTATTATTTGGCATCAGAAAGTGTGCCGCAGTTTCAGGTCGAGCAAATTAGTTTCAAAGTTTTGGTCATTGGAGAACCAAGTTTTTGCGTTGCTTGGGTTACGATCTCCCCTTTGTATGCTGCGCGTTGTTTCTACAAGACATGGCTACCCTTCCCAAACATTTTCTTCTATTTATGAACATGCAATTTTCCATTCATAATTCATACCTTCGCTTATTAAACTGTTAATTTAACCTCTTGACTGCTCGCTTCATAAATAATAATACATAAGAAACAGTCATATCGTATGAACATTATATAACTCTTGTTATAAATATATGACAAATAAAATTTTAATTTTACAAGTGTTAGTTCATTTTTATACGTTTCTTAATACACTGAGTTTACAAATAATTTTACAGATGAAACTGCGAAGTATGCTGAGTGTATTTACAAATAGTCTTTTAAGTTAATGCAATACTGGTTTATATATAAAAAGTGAATATGCTATTTAGTGAACTTTATGAGTGTGTGCACTCTTTCAACGCTTCCCTCGAACTGACTGGACTTTTTCATCTTGGGTCTTCTTCGGAAAAGGTATCATAAACCGCCTCGGGATAACTGTAAATCAATACGCACGTACCGTGTATATGGGTGTATTCTAACAACAAGAAAATCTTTCTTTTTATGATTTTTCAGACGCCTTTTTAACTACGACTAACGATTTCCAACAGTTTCTTGTGCGAAATTAAAGAAAAATCTTTAGGTATTAGGAGGTTAAAGTGCTAGAATATTAATTTTAATTTTAATACTAATTATGAGAATATGAATTATTATACGTACCAAATTTCTGACTACGGTTAAGAAATATCTTAATTTTTTCTGTTTCTATCTTAGTTTTATATCTTAAAAATTATATATCTTTATATTTAATTAATGGATCTATACTCTTGTCCCTGTACCATACACAAAAATTCTCCAATAAAAATTGTTCACCAAAAAAGAAGTTTTTTTTGTAATCAATATATTGGTCCCAAACCGACAGTGTATATAGAGGATTAAAAGATATAAAAAAAAATATACTTATAACCATTTATTAGAAGAAGACCCATATTATAGAAACTTCGATATTAATTTCGTTGGAATGTACATATATTATAGTTACATATTAGTTTCATTTATTTGTAACATTATTAATTCATAATTAATAGCTAAATGTATATACAGGATGAAACACAGTCGCAAATCAAAAACTTTTTCTTCGTTGATAGTAATCGAATACCTTCTTCAATACTCCATTCAGTCGATAATTAACACGTTTCAGAAATATTCTGAAAAGTTAGGTCACCACAACCAGGTCAAGACTGTATAGAATCAGTTTTCATTCATTGTGGTACAATATCGACTGTAATGTAACCATTCAATTCTTGAATTTCCATTTTATTCGGTCCCTTTCCAGAGTTGCCTGTCGGAGTGTCGCCACCGTTAAGCACGAATGGCTGGAATTGAAAGGGTTAATTCGCTGTTATGATTCATAGGATCAGTCTGCCATGAAGTGACTTCATATTCGAAACGGTCGGCAAGAGATAATGTTGGACCGTGAACGTAGCTCGCGGTAAGACCACATTACAGATCACATTCAGGGCTGTGCGGTAGGAAACTGCAGCGACTGCATTAACAGCTTTCATGATGCATTTGTCATTTTCTGCTGGAACAAATTTCCTCGTTTAGTAGAACTCGGCTGTCGTCTGTGTGATTTGCTGGTAATAATAACTGAACAAGAAAATCTTATATTCTCTCTATATTCCATATTGGTTAATGTTTAAAGAAACTTCATTGAGATCAATTTGTATCACTATGCACAAAAAATCTTAAATACTTAATGGTTATTTATTGTATCTTTTGGTATATGCAACACAAAATCAGTTTATTTAATACTTTCGCGGAAAAGTATTTTTATGTTTTTAATAATATTAAAAGAAGACCGAAATATTTAAAATACGCTTAATAAAAGTGTAAGAATATTATTAAATGAAACGTAAGTTCTAAATAGTCCTCAGACGATTGACTACAGATCGTTCTCCTTGTATTTTCTATCTTATTTTTTCTAGTTAGTATTTTTTAGGTTTATTTTTTACTAGGATCATAACAGTCTTACACGAGCAAAATCAATTTTTGTAGCTATTTGATGATCAAATTCGTGCGAACATGAGTCAGTTACATCCTCATATATCGTTCTCTACATCTTCTTCGATTTTTCCACTTAAAAGCGTCCCTTGATATCTTCTGTAATATTTTCTGTGCCTAGTATCTTTCCCAAGGCTCTGTGTTGGCTTCACTAGATTTCTTGAAGATTTTTCGCATCCCTGCACTCTTTCTGTATTGCCCTTTCAATTTCTCTTAGTTCTCCGTATGCTTTTGCTTTTGTTTTGTTCATCAATTATTTCCAGTTACTTTATTTTCATTCTTCTTTATTAAATTATCATAGCAAAATTTTTATTTACAGAAAAGAATGTTATCCAAAGGGACTCTATATAATTTGAAGTAATTTTCTTCTAGCTCTACATATCGAATACAAAATGATTCTATTGTTCATTCGCATATTTTGCAATTTATTCGGCATATCAAACTTATTTCAGTAATGTAATAATTTATATAAAAATGTATGTACTACAAACATCATAGTATTGAAGATTGAAAAGACTGTTATTATGAAATAAAACGTTTATATTTGTATTTAGTATATTAGAAAAGGTAAAGATTACATCGTAGAAGATACTTTGCTGTTCGTACGTATCAAACAGTGTTTATATCGTTAAGAGAATATAGTGTTTCCAATTTTGTATTCCGCTATTTGATCCAACATCATTTAATGTATGATTATATTTTATATGTAAAAACTTCCAGAAATAGAGTGTACTTACATAGGACATATAATCTCATTTTAACATTATAAATATTATATAGAAGAAATTGAGAAAATACATTGCAATTGGAGTAAAACTGAATGATGAGATTAGCCTGACATAGAACTTTATCTTTTTCTAATTAACTTCTTATCACTTATATTAAAATGATAAGACGTATTTAAACAACTGTTTCAATGTGAGTAGTTGATGTCGGTTTAAAAAAAGAATTAAATTGTCATATCGTAGTTTTAACTCGTTCTCGACTAATGTAAAATACGAATCAAAATTGCCACTAGCCTACGGTGTAAGATAAGCACATGGAATTTACAACTACAAGTCTGGCTCGTAGTTGAGCATTTTGGGCCAAGTCATGCATTGGGAGTCCAGCTTGTTATTTCGGCTGAATGGGCTAACGTTACCACAGATTCAGTTCAATATTTTAACATTCAACATATGCATTCTTCCGTAACTAGGACAGAATTGCATTCATATGCATTCTATGGAATTCAAAAAGTGCGAGACATCTCGTTATTGTCCAATTTATGTTTCGTTTCTAGTTAGTTTGGTTAGGAAAATATTTCGAACCGAATTGTATTGTAACATTTTATCACTATTGTTAATAATAACTAGACTGTTGATCTTTATGCAAATTCAAATTCGTATTATTATAATTAGAAAAGTAAAATTACAATAGAAAATGGTTTTTCTCAAAAAACATTAGAAGAAGCATTACATTTTTGATGTTTTATGTGTTTTCCTATAACGTGTACATTATTGATAAAAAAGATTTGAATTTCATTAGTAAATGTCTCATTCTAAACACTTACACTGTTATCTTCGATATCCAATCAACGATTCTATCACAAGGGATTGCATCGAGCAAAGTAAGCAAATAAGAAAGTGGTGAACTTGTTTGTATTCACTAATCCGAGTTACATCCTTCGTAAGTGTATAATCCAGATTATGTCATGTACAAGCTGCTATAGCACTATACAACTAAGAACGGTACAACTAAATAAAGTTTTTTTATATGAAAAAAATTGAAAATGAGAAAAATAAATTGAAAAATAAAATAAAAAAGTAAATTAAAAATAAGAGAATAAAGGTTTATTTCAAAAAACTTAGTTTTATGTAGTTATAATATTTGTGTTTGTATTGTGTGAATAAATACATAATGCAAAATTTTTAACGGTTTGGTCTGTAAGTAAAGTGTAAAGCAATAACGTTGATGATAAATACAGTAGTTATTATTACTACTTAGAATATGTCATTTAGTGGTGCATACTTAATGAAAATAGTACTTTACACGGTGTATTAGTGAAATATAAAAATTGTTCGATAACCAAATTTCTTATGAAATGATTTTATTTAATATCTTCGATTACTTTTTATTATAAATAAATATGAGAAAAACTGATGAAATCTTGTTAATGTAAAGTAGCTTGTTAATTACCAATGAAGTTTTAAAAAAATGTACTGATCACAAATATTGGTTTAAAGAAGATTTTGAATGACTCATTCCTGATTTTTTCCTTTAGAATTACTGAAAAAGTACAAATTCTTCTTTAAAAAATTATTACAGAAGATGATTTAATAATATTTAAACTGAAATGTAAGTCAATTGAAAATTTAATAAATGCATGCTTATGGCTTCTATAAATAAATTTTAGAAAGTCAGTTTAAGTACTCGGTGGTTTTACTGTTAATGTTGTATACGTATAGAATGCTCGATCGTTGAACTCTTCTTAACATCAACTACAAAGTTACAAAGTTAAAAATACGTGGTGAAGTATAAAAAACACCAACGACCTTCACATAATATTGAAAGTAACGTCAAACAAACAGTTCATTTTTACCATGTTTATCCCCTCGGTTAGTACAACTTTTGTCCTGGACATTTTCAACTTCAGTGAAACTCCCCTTATACGAACTTGCTAGAGGACAAGTTAGTTTATATAACGAGGTCATTCATATAATGGCAGTCCACCTATTTCTCTTCGCCAGTTATGATTTCTGTTTCATTTAAGTAGAATTCACTTTTTTATAAAAGGATTATACTAAACATTTGCTTTTAAATGTGTTGATAATATTGGAAATCTTAAGAACTGAAATATTAATTCGCAAATATAGTAATTACATAATGGTTAATGTACTTATTCCTTACTTATTTTAATTGTCAACAAGATAAAGTATTAGAAAAATGGATTCAGATAATTAACAGAACCTATTAACGTGAAATTAAGTGAATTGGTTCGAGAAAGGATAATAAATAACTTATACTACAAAATTTAATAAATGTATTGTTACTCGTTCGTACAAGCGGATTGGAGTTAGACCACAGCATTTTTTTCACAAAAATCTTTGTATATCTTACTCCTTACTTACTCCTTATTACAAAAAAACCACCTAAATTCTTCCTCTTACCTAGTACATATATAAGTTTTAGTTTCAAATTAGCAGATGTATTTAATAGATGTTGCAATGTAACATTACAAATTACTCTCAAAACTTAATTTCTCGCTCGTGTTTTCATTTATAAGTTAACCAGCATAAATATCCAACACAAGAGTGTTAATTTTATTCCTTTCTATTTTCTGCGGTTGTACCAAACATAAATGGGTTTTTACATTCGGTGTACTTGTTCCATGAACCAACCAACATATAAAGGGTATCGCTCGCGAGGCTATTTGAAACGGTCCGAAGAAAGTCATCGTGTTTATTCCAGTATGCATGTTACATTATTTTAATGCAAAGTACCGTCATCGTCGGTAGAACGTTTCGGGCACGTCCACGCGAATGGACAGAGCACGGAGCACTCGACGCGTACGCGGTAAAGGGCGCGTTATCGCAGAAAGTTGGTTGGAAACGAGTAATTAAAAGTGATAACGCTTTGTGCGCGTCATGCTCCAAATAACACCCTTTTTATTTCGAGGAATTAACTGGCGAGGGAATAGCGCGACGCGGCGGCTCGCTAAAGCGGAACCGCGGTGTATTTGAGCAGCGGTCTCTCCGTGCTTAACATGAAAAAAGGCGTGAATGTCCGGAATTTGGCAAATTAAGGGGGTCGTTGTCACAACTTCATGTTGTCGTAAATGAGAGGAATGCGATGAAAACGTGAACAAAGTTCAACGTATTGTTCACAGACGACGTCTGTTCACGTGTTCTACGAACTGAAGGAACAAGTGCGGCAGGGAACACAGCCATTCACGATAAACGTTGATGCCTCGGTTACGATCGTTTTTTTATTGGCTGATTTGTGTAAACGAAGACTGTAAATGAAACAGAATGCTACGAAGTGGGATATGAATAACTAATTGACGCCCATATTCATTCCCTATAGTTATATCTTACTTTGTCATATTCTGTTTCACTTGCGGTCTTCGTTACTTCTGTTCATCACAAATAAAACAAATTGCAACGATACAGAACACTACAACGTATTAAATCTAAGGTCGATGAAGCTAACGTGAGAAGCGTATATTAAGTGTCTTTTCCGTACCAGGGTTTGATTGGTCCAGTTCGGGTACCTTATGATCGCCAATTCCCATACCGCAATCGCTATGTGGCCCCTGAGAGTCCGTATTGATGAACAATAAATTGGTGACAGAAAATATAAAAAATTAGGAAATAAAACCAATAGAAAATTGTGAGAGAAAATGAAGACCGTTAAAAAACTGAAAAATAAAACACTTATAGTCAAGAATCAAGATACATGAGATATCTCGTCCATAGCATCGTATATACGACATCTTGGTAACGAAATATCTTGATCATACCATCGTTTCTTCGACATTGCGAAATTGAGATATCTCGTCCATCGTAGCGAAAGGGTTAATAATTAATTCTAATATCATTCGCTTTTGTTATAAAAGAATAACTAATATTGTACAAAACGCTGAAAATTCTCGTAGCAGTCAACGTGTTAATACAATTTTGACGCAGGAATAGCATAAATATGCACGAGAGCATATTTGAACGGAGGAAATGAACCGAGAATGAATTCCCTTCATGGTTCTTATTCCGTCCTTCTTTTTCAGTTAATTTTACACTGCGGTGTAGAATTTTTAATTGAATTTCTTATCTACCAACTCCACGGAAAAGAGCCGTAGTACGAAGAATAAGTATGCCAGTCTCGTGTCATGGCAATTTTCTTAATTTTTGCTTTGCGCTTCCCAACGGAAGAAATACAAGGGATACCTTGCGAGCGGGCGCTCGTGCGAACGCTATTACTGAAACTGAAGTGCCTTGTTATTAAGTGCAAAGGCAGTTTTCGTAAATTGAAGGGAAACGAAGTAATTAGGCAGAATGGCGAGGATTCTTTTTAGCAAAACGCTGCGGAATGTCCTATTACATTTGCTTAAAAGTATAATGATGGCAGAAATTATTTATGTTGTACGTAATTTTATTCTAAAAGGGAAAATCGTGTATTTGGATATTCAATTTAGAATAAGTGTCTATATTCTGTTACTAATAAAATAAATTCACAATGTAATTGGAAAGGAGAAGGATGCATAATTATTTACGTTGCGAGGAGAATATTAAAAAATTAATTTAATTAAATTGAATAAAAATTTGACATCTAATACTTACAAATTTATGAAGCGTAATGAAGAAGTATATAAAATTTTGAATAAAAATAGGTTGAAATTATCTTCACATTTTTATATTATCTGTTTTCTTTGTCACTTCGTGTATAATAATACGTTTCACGTGACGGAACAATGAAATCTCATATTAATAACCTTTTCTTTAAAATAATATTTAAAATATGAAAGTGACATTTTAAATTTGATTTTGAAGTAATTTTATTCTATATTTTCAACTTACTTTTTAATATGAAATCATTACTTTTTGAATACAATCGGCTATAAAACATCCTGTATTTAAATTATTTTAAGAAACATCCATAATTGTGTGTGTGCGTTCGAACTCCTTTTAAAACAATAATTATGATCACGATATATAATAAAATATTAAATTTTCATTTGTTAAATAGATGTTGAATTTTCTGCTTAAATTAAATACATGTTAAATTCTCATCGAATTCAAGTGTAATTTCCCGTTAAATAATAATCCTTATCTCTGCACCGACTTTACAAATTTATAACGAGATTTATAAAATATAAAATAACGTTGGTACTTCAACTTTATTGTATCGTGAAATTTCGTTATAACTGTAAAATTTCATTAGACAGTAAATTTTTTTAATCCCACCTTTTTTACTGTACTGTGTTATAGTATACAGAATAGTATAACGCAGTTACTATGTTAAAGTGAATTTGTGTACATAATTATTTCCGTTATTCCGTCAGCGCATAATAGTCATTACGCTGCACAGCGCGTTTTCTATGAGATAAAAGTAGGAAAACGAATGTTTTTGTTATTAATGCTCGTAAACTTCCAAATGTATTTGTGCAAAAGTTTTAAAGTGAAAAGAAGGATAAAAAATAAATGAGTTTACCAACAAACTATTTTATATTATCTAAATATATCAATTTTATATTATCTAAATATATCAATTCTAAACCTTTATAAGAAAACAAAATTTTCTGAAAAAATGTCAGGTAACTGGAAACAAGTAGAAAATAAAATAACAGCATTCTAAAATTTTTCTGAGACATTTTATTTTTTGCATTTATAACTTGTTACTTTATTAGACTATTTCATAGTAACTAGATAATTATTTATGATAGTATAAAAGTTTCGACTCAAATTTGCATTTTCATCGATTTGTAGTTTTTACAGGTACTCCAATTTTGGATTTTTTATTGTAACTTACTTGTATATTACTTTCATAAAATTACATTTAGTTCAAAAATTTAATATGGGGTAAGTCGGGGAGAGATACTCTATTTTTTTTTTAAAAGAATTGTTACATCGTAAATATCATTAATACGTAAAAAAAAGAAGATATATTTATGAAAGTAGAAGCATATAAAAAGAATAGTTAAATAGACCCTTGTGCAAGATTCTACATACCACAAAAAACAATAGAACATATAGGTACAAATTACTTTAAACTTCTAACAAATAATAAAATTTATAGAAAACAATCAATATCTTTTATTATCTCATTGTTGTAATTTCTGCATAATTTCATACAATTTATTTAAATGATATGTTTACTTTCTGTTCCACTTCTCTTTATATCACTCCACAACTCTTCAAGTTCTAGAAAAAATTGTTTTTTAATTAGTTGACTGCGTTCAACGTGTGTACACATCAAAGAAATGCTAATTCTTTCAACGATAAAGTATTTATTTTCTCAGATAAACATGTAATTCTTCTTCGTTTCCCTTTCCTTTTCATTAAAATATATTATAGGTGCATTTAGCCTTCGTTAGACGAGTGTACACTTCATTATTTGATTTCATTGCGAGCATTATCAGAGATTTCTAAAATTAAATTCCACAGTTAACAGGTTAAAAAAAAAGTCTAAAAAGAAAGTCTTCACAGACTGTAATTGTTACAATGCAAACATTCGTAAACTTTTCGAATAGATGTAAATGAAACTAAATTATGTAACGAACGAACGCACTTTTGGATTTGAATTTTGTCGCAGCAGGGGACGTGTGAGCGTTCGTAGTACGTTTAGTCTAAACGCGCCATAAAAGTGGCCACAAATGGTGCTTCCACTGATGAAACATCGCGTCATAAAATCATTGTTCCGTGAACATTCGGGCTGAACGTCTCGCTCGTTATTCGTCTACGACTATATTTCCATGCTTCTATTTTCCGTGTCTTATCGCGTCGCGTACGTCCGTGTGTAATTTCCCCTCGACAATGCGTGAATATCCTGTTTCACGCGTGACTATCGTCGAGCGATATCAAAGGAAGAAACGGCGGATAAGAGGAAAGAAAGAATGAAAGCAGATGAAAGGTCGAGCTTATCGGAAAACCAGTGAGAATTGTTGCCCTCTTCTCTCCTATTTATAATGTCGGAATTCAACGGAACGAAGAAGAAGATGATGATGAAGAATGACGGGGCAGACGGTTCGGAAGACGTTAAACACCAGATGAGGAAACGGTGAACCTGCATCGCGCGTACATCTGTGGCCGCGTTGCCTCTTCAATTCCGTAGTGCATTGCAGTCGATTATTCGATTAACGATAGAGCACCTGCAAGCACCGCGGGAGTGAGGTGGCCTCGCGTCGAAATCGACGAAACATGCGCGAGACTGTCGGAAAAGGAAGAGAAGAATCTGCGCGGTCTTCTAGATACTTTTATCGGAAGAACGAAGAATATACAGGCTGCCCTAGTTTAATGCTAGAATTACTATACTCGTCAAATTGATGGGATTCAGTTTTCTTATTTTGCAATTATTGATACCTGAGCTACTCATTGACTCTTAACTTTTCACATTGAAAATAAATTTCCTTGTTATCGAGTGTGGTACTATGAAATAACAAATATTCCTTCGACCATGCGAAAATTACAATAATAATAAAAATTACTTCGAAGTTATACTATTTTATACGTTTTACATGTCCTTTAGAGTAAAGCTGCATCTGTAATGATAAAGTAAAATACGTTCTGCAATGATTATTTAATTTTCTGTTTAAAGGGAAATTTTCAAAATCTGTATATACCATATCATAATATAAATACCGTAATATAAATGCCACATTTAAAAGACAAACAATAAATTTGTTCATACAGACCTTAGAAATTGGTGATTTAATAATAAACAATTACGATACATATTTGCATAACTGTACCAATCAAAATCGACCCAAAAGTTTACCAAGTAATGTTTATAAAATTCAATATGAGTCTTTCATGAGTTTTTCACCTTCGTGATCATTTTTACATTAGAGAATAAAACAAGATTACTGAATCATGCATGGAAAGTGATGAGGTTATTGGACTTCAGTAATACAGCGTCAAACTAAGAACTGTTGAACAAGTCGAGAACAATGGATATTAAAGGGAAGTATCAGTATTATTGTGGTGCGGGTTCTAGTCACCTGATTGATGCAAAGTTTGACGTTTAGCGAAACAATGGCTTACAATCGCAAGCTGCGAACCGCGCATACACAGAAATTGTAGACAATGTAGCGTACAGCGGTATAGTTTAAACTGTGTCGTGGTCTAATGTTATACAAGTTCGTTTATCTGTTATCGTATTACGTAAAGTGCGTACTTTCCTTCAGATTATAATTAATAATTCATTTTTTAGTTGCTCGATGTGAAAAGTTTTAATATACCGGCAACAGCCGGTTACTTTTTTATGAAACTTTTGAATAATAATGTGTTTTCAATTGGAATTGTAATGCTCTTATAACATAATTAAAACAGATGACTAAAATAACTTATAATAAAACAACTATGTTGATAAACTTTGTACAATATTTAAGCTAATATTTTATTAACCCTTTATTGAGAGTAGTAACGAAAATAACGTTTGCATCGTGCGGTTTTCTATGTATACTTAAAACTTGTATAGCAGTGTAATATTTCAAGCGGACAAAAATATCTGTATATCACAAAATTCATTGACAGATGCAAAAAGCAAGGTTACATGTGTATAAAGTTTCATATTTGCTCCATCTTTGTAAATCATGTAAAAATATTAAATATAAATTTTCTTCTGTGCCGAAACTTAGTGTGAATTAAAATACATTATTTATTAATGTAGAATTGGGACAATATAGCGGTACTTTTAACGTTTAACAAAAAGTTTATTAACAACATAAAAGTATTGAATCCAACAAATGTGTGTGTTTCCGCTGATTATCAAATTTGTTTACTCTATATATGGGTACTTTCCTCCATCTTTAATTCCTAAATGATAAACCATATATAAGCGTATATAAACGTATAATATTAAAATATTTAAAACTAATTGTTATATTCTGTAATAATTATAAAAAATATATATTCCTTATTATGTATCTGTTAGAGGATAGCAATTTAAAAACGTTGTGTAGTAATTGAATAGTTTTTCAATATTCTTTCTTTAAACGTTACGTAAGGTAATCAGCAAGGAAAGAATAGTATACATAATGGGAAAAGTGTATACATTATGGATGTCAACGTACAAAGAATTTAGATAATGTATGAAGATAATTATGGAAAGCTGTTTAAAAGTAACAGAAAAGTTCAGTGAAAATAATGTCTTGACCTCCTTCATAAAGTATTTTACCTAAATAATTAGAGGTGCTTTTCGCAGATAGTGCCACCGGACATTCTGGTTCATAACAACTACGCAGTCGGATAGGCGCTGTTGGTATTTTTCCAAAATTTTACGAGGAAGTAAACGTGTTAATTACTCTATGAATAATTGTGCTGAAAGCGCCAGCAGCCAACTATACGATTTATGCTTGTCATGTCGACAAATTGTGAGAGTACTTGTGTTACATTGCGGACGTTAGAGTGTTAACAATGAATATTCCTAATTCCACCACATTTTTATTTACCTGCATCAATTTAGTTACTTTTTTATTTCTTTAATATTGCTGCACTTGTTTAGTCGTTATTGATTTTGCCATGCCTTCACTTTTTCAGGGTGTTTTGTGAAATTATCAATATGCTATACACCTTATTTTAAAATTTGAAGTGGTACTAATTTTTTGTTTTGCTTTGGTTTTTTATTAAAGCATAACTTAGGTGCATTCATCGTGTGTTTGACGAGTACATACTTTATTTTTTGTTTTTACTACGCGCAAAACGAGAGATTTTGGAAACTAAATTCCACAGTTAACAGGTTAAACATAGTCTAACGCAGGTTTTGACTTACCATTCAATGGTAAAATAATAATAAATTCCGTGTGATGAATAAAAGTTTTGATGAAGTGTTCAACTTTTTTATCTACATATGTGGAGAAACCCATCAAAGACATCTGGGCCAAAAGTTATGTGGGTTTTTCTCCGAAATCCCTACAATGGTCCTCCATCTGATGTCTAACCCCTCAATCACAACCCCCATACGTCGTATGGACTGCCGTTTTCTCATATACTATTGAATTGCGTTAATTTTCTTCTTACTTTATCTTTTGAGACTTGCTACGTCTACTTCTGTTTAGAACTGTTTACATTTGTTGCTTTTAAACTAATATTAACCCCTTGCCATATGATTTATTTCGTGTAAATCGATACAACTATTTCATTGTTAATAATTTATTAGGAAAAAGAAAAATGTGTATACTTATTCTACGTCTACGTTTACTCAAAATCTTAACGATTGATAATAGAAAAGTAATATTTAAGTTATATTTAAAAAGAATAAGTAACATTTAGATTTCTTAAATTGAGTTTAAAATTTTCGTTACGAGTCTGACACGATATTGTAGGTCAAGGGGTTAATATTAAACTGGTGAATGCCGTAGGAATCGTTGGTGACCCCTAATCAAATCAAATTGTTGTAATTCACTCAACTCAACGATGATTATTTAAAATTTTTCTATGTTATAAATAATACAACTGAAAGTGATGATGGTTGCCAGGATATACGCGTAATAATGATTATTATGTTGTGTTGGGTTGACGCTTGTTCGCGACATGAATGTTTTCACGATTTTACGTTGACCGCACGTGTGATGCCCACCAAATTAATATTAGGCACCTGGATCCGTCAGTGGAGCAGTGGTTGCGTGTTCGCGATACGTTTTTGTTCGTAACGAATGATTCGAATGGGTTACTTTACCCTTAAACGTTTCGGTAGCGAGATTTTCGTGAGCGAGTGTTTCGAGCGAGTGTTCGAATCCGGAACGATTGATTCCAGTGAGTGTTCCGTGGTAAGTGATCGACGGTAAGTCTTGTTAGCAAGTGTCCTTCGTCGGCGCTCTTGCACCCACAAGTCAACATTTTACCCCTCTTTCGGATGTTCGATAGGGGTGCTGACGGAGTGGAAGCAAGAAACAGACGATGTTTTTGGGAAAAAATGAAGTCTAGCAGCAGATAGATAGGAAAATCTCGCTACTTGACCCACGTGTGAATGTGTACTCAGGTACGAGTATGCACCCTTGGCCGCAGATAGACCTCGCTGCTGCGCGAAAGTTTAGTGAATTTCTGATACCGGGGGGCAGGAAGGAAAACCCGCTATTTGGGTTCATGTGCACGTGCTTACCTAAGTACAGGCAAGTGCCCATGGCCGCGGGTGATTCTCGCCACTGCGCGAGAATTCATCTGGTTTATGACAGGGGCATTTTTTGTACGGAACAGAAAATGCGAGGCTGACCTGTACAAGGGCCGAGGCCGGGCCTCGGATTACTGTCCCGGACGCTCGATCGTGTTTTCGCCCGTGTCATAAACCAGACCCGTGTACCGATGTACCGCGGCCCTCAATGACTGAACGGGCCCTTGTTCCGCGACGGAACAATGATAATACAATTTCATTGAATAATGTGATATTATATTTTTTGCATTTTCTGTATTCTGTTTTGTGAAATCATTTGGTATTCTACGTTTATATTATTAAATAGGCAAGTATACAACAGATCTTTTAGGACAACGCAACCTCGATCGCTGAGAAGTTAAGAGATGTTTCTAAGTATTTACCTAAATTGCCTAACTTAATCATGTAGATTTATTTGAACTGTAAAGCAAATTATGACGTAGGAAATTAAGAACATTTTAAAAATAAGAACTCCAAATCCTTTGTTAATGGATTGAGACTAAAGAAAAAGAAGACAAATGTAAAATAGAAGAAACTAAAACTTTTAATGTTAACCCTTTCTAATACAATTGTAATACAATTCGACATGATATATTAAAGTAAAATAAATATATCCATTAATTGGTATATTATTTCTATTTAACACAATCAATTATTTAATCAATATTCCATTAGAAAATTATGAATATATATAACGAACCTATTTTTAAATGCAAAAAGTTAAAAGCATCAAAGAACTGATATGTTTGTCATACACCTGATTAGCTAAATCTCTAACAATAAATATTAAGTCTCAAAAAAGCAGTTATCAAAGACACAATCGCTTGTTATTATCAGTCTATGCAATCACCATTTGCAAACACAAACCGATCGTGTTTTTGATCGGGTAACCGAAGTCACGATAAGAGGAAGCTAGGTGGACCATACGTCAGGTCAAGCGCAAAATGTAGAATCACTCGTAAATTTTGTCCCAGATACGATCTACAGTTTCCGGGGGGTCCTTGATGGAGAGTCGGTACGTGCCGCGAGGATAGGAGGCACTGGCCTACTCACCTATCTGTCTGGTCTAGCACGATAACACGGCTTCGTGTCAAAATTCGCAACAGGTGGACGTCTCGTCTCGTCCCGGCTTGCTTACAGCGGCCTGCCATTGTGGCTTGTTCGCGGACGACTGTGATTTCATGAATCGCAAACGCACCAATGCATCCGGTGGGAAAACACTTTGGACTTGGAGCAACGCGCTGCTATAATTTAGCGTGATGTTCTCTAAGCCAACGATTTCTAAATTGGGAGACGAAGGCTAGTGCAAAAGATGGCGCGAAAAGTTTGACAAAAATGTAATTTACGTTTTTTTAAAATTTTTTTATTAACCAGTTAACTGTGTTTGATGTGTATACACGTCATCTTAAAGAATGAAATGATACTAATTCTTTCAACGATGAATTCTTTATTTTTTCAGATAAACATGTAATTCTTCTTTGTTGTGCTTTGGTGTTTCATTAGAATATACTTTAGGTGCATTTGTCCTGCGTTTGACGAGTACACACTTCGTTTTTTTATATTATTGCGTGCAAAATGAGAGATTTTTGAAACTAAGTTCCATAGTTAACAGGTTAATATATTTTTACTATTTAAAAATATGAAATAAAGGGGGCAGGCGTTAAGATTAAATCTTTTTAATTGGGGGTGTAGTAATATAAAGTTTGGAAAGCACTGCTCAAAACGATTTGTTGAACGAGCGTTAGTCAATCAAGTTTCAGATTGTTTGAAGCTCTTAGCGTGACAAAATTGTGCCTCGATATTACTATTATTATTTATTTCTTTACTATCTTTATTTCTTTTTTATTCAAGCTTACGTGAAACTGTTGATAAAGAATTGTCAATGTATATACTGTATTGTATAAAAGTTTACATTTATTACATACTCAGATTATTGATTGTTTCTATATACGTTATTTACATTTTACTATTACGCCACCCTCATGTGTGCCATCTTATTCTACTTAACCTCTTCAAGTATACTAGCACATATGTGTACATTTGATTTTACATTAACATTAATGTCTATCGAATGGACACTTGTTTTTTTTTGTATGTTTTTCATAACTGCCTCCATCCGTCTTCGTATTGTTCAATTCGTATCAGTTCGAACAAAATAAACTGCGGTCAAACAGAAACTAAAATCATCTCTGTCTGTTCTCAAAAAGAATTTGACCCTGAAGAGGTTAATGATTTTACTTTTTCTTGATTTTCTTTTTTCATTTTTTACCTCATAATATTTTACAGGGATCTGTATGTTCTAGAGTGTTTATTTGTTACATTCTTAATAGGAAAGTGGTATTTTACGAGTAAATAAATGAATATCTGAATGGGTCAGTAATATATGATAAGGGAATATTACACAATAAGTATATGATTTTCTATATCTTTCATAATTATTTTCACTTAATTTATGTAAATATAGATCAGAAATTATTTAAGAACAATGTGAATTTCGTTGAAATATTCTGCGAAATTATTTAAAATGCGTCACGAGCTAATCAATTTTTTACCACTTTACCTTAATACCCTTTTCACTCAGTTTTGAATAGGACAGAAATGATGAGAGGTTGTAGAGTGCGCAAAAATAAAATGTGGATTTCCATTAAAAAAATGGCGCAAATGTAAAATGCGCGTGCATCGCTGTATTTGAGATGGAAACATGGTTCTGAAAATGTAGTTCTCTTGTAGAAACATTCATCTGTTTCAGCTAACATTTTTTTCCTAATTGCGATCGAAATAGTGATTTAACTTGTTTTAGTAATTTGATTTATGCTGTAAAAAAGGAGAACAGGGATATACACTTCATCTGCGAGCTGCGTAGGCCAGAATCCATTAAGGCTTATTCAATCTGGTTTAGTATCATGCTTTTAATTGAAACGTTTATTTCAATGTTTTAAATTGTACCATTATTAAAAGAATTCAGACTCATTTTAAATTCTGTATTTCACAATTACTAAAAGCATAAAGATGATTTCGTGAAAAGTTATTAAATAAGTTCCTTTCATTGCGCAGTTAGAATAATGAAAGCCAGGTAAAATTTCAAAAAAATAGATTCTTGTAATTTATTTAAAATATTGAAAGCGAGTTACTTACTTTAACTCTATATCACTACTCTTTCGTAAAAATAAACATTGTATCTATTATTTATATAGTTTAATGTATTATATTGTTATGTAATAAACTTTATTAATATATTTTTTGTATCATTTGTTCTAAAAAGGGGTTTCACTTTATGTCCCATTTGTAATTTTGATATGATATTAATATCATAATGTTATATGTATACATCGTCTTTCTAAAAAATAATAAATTTTATGATAATAATAGCGTCAATTTGCAACACCTTGCACCATGCCTTACGATTTCATATACAAACACACGTGAAAGTAATTTCATTTTCTTCACGCAAGATACAAAATGTTAAGCGTCACAACGTATGATAACGATTCGTTTAGAGTTTTAATGAACCCGGCGTCACATATGAACAGTTACATTGAGTTTTTGAAATTTCTCTATAGAGACTTCAACAGTGCATCTATTGAGACTTTAATTGATTTGTAATTCAGTTTGCGTGTTGCTAAATTAATTTCTTTAATAATTTCTCAGAGAAATATCTGTTATTTTGTTAATAATTGCAACATGAAGAAATTAGGAATGGGTCATTTTGACCCGTCTGGTAGTTTTATTGTTAAAAAGCTTTAGGTAGGCTGTGACTCCTCGTATTGCATTCTAGAAATTAAAGAATCTTCTGAAAATCGCTGTAGTCTGTTATGGTTTTGAATCTTTAACACTGTACTGAGGGGAATACACATTAGTAATTTCGTGCTAATTTCAAGGTATTCTAACAGTTAATTTATGCCGTATCAACTTAACTATCAAAATTCAATTATTTTGAGGATATGGAAACTTGAACTTCTCAACGTTAAAAAGTCCAAAGGCTTAAAAGAATATCTACAAATGATTCAAATATGAATAAAAAATGCTGCCGCTATTAACCGATCGCGCTTCTCTGGTATACTGCCTAAAAGTATCAGCCTATCGGTTCGTAGAATCAAATGAAGTTTATTTATTCATCTCCTAATTATTTATTTTTATTTTTGTTATAATAATTAGAATGTTTCTATGTGAAAATAGAAAAACGTAATTTAGTTTCTACACTGAAATGAAAGAAGCACGATCGCGCCGCTTGGCATTTTTCGATCAGGTTTTTGCAAAGACCCGTTGCACTCAAACGGTTAATACGAAATGGATTTCGCGTCGTGATAGCCCGGGAATTGAAAATATTATTCTGGGTCTCGCAATATGTGAAAGGTTGGTGGTATTTTATTTCAGCTGTCGTTTACCGAGAACGCAAGACGTACCGTGGTACATTTCCCGCGATTTGTATACACGGTGTATGCAACGATATACTCAATACGCCGGCATACATATTGCTGAATAATAGCCTCCTTGCTCCATCCATTTATAAATTGGAAGAGGAGGACAATATTTGGTTGCTTGTGATCCGCTCCAGGAACGCAGGCGTACCGTGTGCGTTATTTGCAATTGCACCTGAGTGCTTGGCTTGCTTTTAAGTTAATTGCGGGTCTGTACTCTCTAAATTAAAGTTGTTGGTATGCCTTCGCGTGAGCACTCATTAAGGACTTGATACTAAACGGTCACACGGTCCAATATTCTTGCATTCTCTTATAAGAACTCGTCTACACTCAATTTTTTTATCATGTTATTAAATTGTGGTGTTCTCATTTTTAAAGTGAATATTAAACGAAATTGTTTTAATTTTCTATGGTTAGTATATTACAAATATAATTATACTACTCCTGTTAGAAATTAGTTGTATTTGTATATTTGTTTTATTGTCTGAAGCAATTAATTATACTTTTCCATATATTTTAGGGATCTTTTATGTACTAAAGTGTAAACTTGTAAAGCTAGTGTTGCACGAGTTGTTTTATGGGAATATGTTCAAAAATATATAATAATTAATGTTTTCAATACTGATAGGTGTTCATTTTTAAAACCTGAATATAAAAATCATTTAGTATTTAGGTTTCCAGCACTTTTGCTTTTTTATATAACTAAATAAGCTATTGTTCATATTAAATAAATTGCCTTTGATAATCACTTTGATGTTATAATATAGTTACACATCTAATAACTCTGTGCTGTATTAATAACCTATTGCATAAAAGTTATGAAAAAATATCCTTCATCCATCGTTAACAGGCGGAATTGTACAATTCTTTTAACAAATTCCTTTTTTTATATTCGAATATTTCTTTTAAATTCACAAAAAAATATAGCGTTTCAGTTCACTGTCCACAATAAACGGCAGACAAAATGCTTTTATACATCTAATTAAAATTTTATGAATAAATACAATTCATAAATAAATGTATGTGCAACGAAAACATTTTACATTACTCTTTGTTTGCAGGTTGTGTTATTATATTTGGGTTTATGCGGAACGTGAGAACTGACAAATACAAACAGAATAATGAAACAGTTGATTACATTTTTTTTAATGGGCGAATTATACTGAGGTTCCTATATTATTCATTTAGAAAATCGGAAATATGATTTAAACTATTGAAAAGGATCATTAGATCAAATAAAAAGAATTGTAACTCTGATTTAATTCTATGGAATATATTATTCCTCGTTTTATTATTCCATTATTTAATTATGATTGGTATGACTAACAAACAAAAAACTTTAAAGAAATATGCTCATAATATTTGGACAATGATTATAAAAGCAATTAATATTTCAATCTAGCAATAAATACATAGTCTAATAATATCAGAAAACAAGTTATATGAAAGCTTTATCTAAATATAAACTACTATCTATAATTGTCCAAAATGAATTAAATATTTAGAAATTTTAATCTATACAACAAAAATATTAATGAAAGATAATTATAATGACACAATTAACGGAACCTTAGTAAAAGTAATAATTCATTTTTAACTTTTTAAAGGGTATATTAAAAAATAATGCACTTAAAATTGCACATAAAAAATTAATTGCAACTGTTTCAAATATACTCGAAAATTTTAATTTGACTCAATTGTCACATTATAATCCTAACTTGAGAATACTGTTTCAATGATATAATTTCCTTTTTCGTCACAATATAAATGTATCGAATGTAACGAATGTTACAAAAAAGTAAATGTGTGCTCAAGGAAAATGTAATTGGTAATTATTATTTTTAATATTTCAGGTAGTACTCCTGACTTGTTACCTGCCCTTCTCCTTATTCACGGTGATTCTTATTCATGGGGCGCTGGAAATGTTTTCGACGGAACAGCGTTGGCTGCTTATGGACGCCTTATCGTCGTTTCCATCAATTTTCGCCTTGGTATACTCGGTAAGTTAACGAACTTGACTATCATTAGCTATACATATACGGTTGACACATAGTTTTTTTCCTACTATTACATAATTTTTCAAAATAAAAAATGTCAAAATACGATGATCAATACAATTGATTTGTAATTGGCCTCCAGATTTGATGTATTTACACATGACACAATACTAATCTCCTTATTCGAGACACATATATGTGAAAATGTATAATTTATGAGTATAAAGATTTTTAATTAACACTGAAACTACCATACCAATCAAATGACTGGCTTTTTTGTTTCGCAATTATTGATATCTTAAAAACACTGAACATTCGAAACGATTTTGACAATAAATAGTTTCACTTAGTCGAATACTGTAATGTATGTCTGAAGAAACTGAAAATAATCTATTGTTACGACTTTTATAGAGATTACATATCAATCGTATTATATACTTGACAGGCTTAGTGTTAAGGGGCGCGTGCTTTGAATACGTTTTCCTTTTGCATCTAACTTTATTTTAAAACAATAAGTAGGTATAGTCGGTTACATGATTTCAGCCGGCCAGCGTTTGGAACGGGTAAAGGAAGCAAGGGGCTTTGACCGCACGCTCCACCTCAGCTAGCAGGTCGGCCAGTAACAAAGACATGCCGAAACTAATTCCGCCATTACTATCGGGTCGAGCGCCGCGAGTGAACGTCCCCCCTTGCCTCTCTGACAGTTTCAAAAACTGGCTGGTTAGGATCATGTGACTTACCAACTGTATCTATATATAATATTCTAACGATCACTATACTCTAACTAAGAAAACGAATACTGAAGTCCTGTATGTATATTGAAGTCATGTTTTCCAATTTTAATTGTCCGCTGGCAATATAGTTTTCCACCAACGTGATTGGCAATATGAAGTTCATATTATCAACCTTTTATGGTTGATTTTTCACTGTTGTGTGTACTGTAAATATCTGAGAAAAGTTTTAAAATACTTATTATAGTAGTTACAAAATACTTGTTATAGTAAGAGAAATAATCATTCCATTTTGCAATAACAATAAAATCGTGGTGAAGTCAGGAAAAAATGAGATTTTCAACAGGTCTCTAATGCTTCGTATTGCCAGGTTAATAAAATTGAGATCAAGCATCATAATTGCTTGAATATAATTGAAATATAATTACAGAAATACAATCACAATTACTTAAATAGAATTTTAATGCGATTACTTAAAATATAATAGAAAATTATCTGTGTATTTGATTTTATGCAATTTCAAATTCTATCTTACAGAGAATGTAAGAATAATTTAATTGTAATGAGTTTTTTTGCAATTTGTTTCGAAGATGGATTCTTTATTATTAAATGCAGAACCTTACCACGTTTTTTTAGTTCATATTGTTCCTAAGATATTCAATTAGTATTATTCATGATCAAAATGACATGGTTTATTTTGAAATTACTGAAACCATATAGTTGTCTGTATCCGAAATTACTTAGAAAATTAATAATTTGATTTAAACAACACCATGAATGTCGTGAAAAAATTGAATGAAAATTAAATTTAAGAAATTTATTCTTATAACTTTTATAATACATTGATGCATCAATTATATGAAATACGTGGTATATAGTTCTACTCTTAAATATATTATTTTCATTATCTTGTATAATAATATAAAAGAAGGTTTTTTTCCTTAATTCATATATCGTTGTCTAATTTTCTTCTGTTCTTGCTACAACTAGACATATAAATATAATTATCGAACCATAATATATGATTTTAAATGAATAACTACATAAACACAGAATGGCTAATAAAACATTATTTACAATTACACTTAAATGTGATCTGCAAACTAATATTCAAAAGAAAATTGTTAGATTAATCATTTACAGAATTATTCGATTACATTTTATATTCAACAAAAGATTTCCTTAATTACTCGAACTATCCATTTGTCAGTCTGAAGAAATAGAAGTACTTAGATATATGTATATAATAAAAAACAATATAGAAAATGTAATAATCATTTATATAGTAAAACACTTCATTTACATTGCATTTTTCAAAATTATAATAAAAGAGATACCTACATTTCTATTTAATTTTTCTATAATACAATAATATCCAGAAAAATTTGATTTAAGTAAACATTTGAAGTTTGTTTATTATAAAAATTTAAACTTTCTTGAAAATTAATAATGGGGAAGAAATCAGGCTATAATAGCGTTGAATGTCAACTCAGAACAGTGAACAGATTACTTAATACACAAATAGAGTCACAACGCCTATGTAAATTAACAACGCGAACAAGGAATAAATTTCATGCTCAATAGAACTTACTATCCTATTTTTATTTGTACTATTCTGAGCTCGTATGTGTTGGTATATACGCTTTTCTACTAGTTAGCTTTATTTTTATTATTATCATTATAAAGCAGTATTTTTTTCATCCGCATAAATATATTCTTCAACGTAAGTTTTAAACTGGTACAATCAATTTGAAAACTAATCGAATGCACTAAATAAATATTTTTCAAATACTTTTAACGTACAAAATTTATCTGTCATGCCTATGTTTCAACAAATTTGGAAATATTAGAACGAAATATAATATCTGTATTATCTATTAAGAAACTTATTAGTTTAAAATTGAAACAAAAACTTTGTTCATTTGTTTATTAGTATTGAACATTCATGTTATTAATTATAAACGTTATAAACGTTATAAACGTTATAACGTATTTGTGTAATTCAATATAATCATTTATAATGTAAAATTTCATTTCTTACTGACCATGTTTCAAAATGTACAGTATAAGAGGAAAGAGATGTGTAAAGATGACACGAAAGTTATGCATAATCTCCCATTGCTAAATAAAATTTCTTAAGCTCGTTACGGCTGCTACTTTCCTTCTCTCTTTACTCTAAACTTTGACATTCTCGGTTGTCTTATTTTCTGCAAGTAGAAACTGGGTTTCTTCCTCAAGTTATATTAAATCTGCAACAATAGTTTCAATCCCAAAGTCGGTCAGTGGTCAGTACGTTCTCGAGCAGAAATCGCTAATCGATGCAGAAGTTTTATGCTCAGACAGAATGAAATATTGGGAAATAAGAGAACCACTTTTCTCCAAACTTTCCTCCACTGAATTCGAACTTGGTTCATTTAATCTGTTACCGTGTTTTCATTAATTTGTTTGTGTAATATCGTATTGGCTTTCAGCTATTGCGAACCGGTGCAGATAAGAGTTCATTCGAGTATATAACGTGTTTTACAGTGTTTAGAAATTTTATTCTACGGTTTAATCAATATTAATGTGCAAACGATAATGTATGATATAGCACTGTCAAAAAACTTCTTGTTCTAGAAATATTTGTTATCATCTGTAACGACCAGTAGTTAACTAATATTAACCCAATCGTATCATATGACGAGTTGTACTCGCATCAAATTTTATCACTATATAAATCATATAATCGGATAAAAATATTTATGGTTGATCTTGCATGATTGTTTAAACATTGTATGCAACTGCTAACTACTTACGCTACCCCACTACTAGGCTATCTAAATTATAAAGTAATTAGAGTGTAGGTATAAAGTATGTTAATTTATATGTTTGGTATAATAAGGATATTAAGTATAACAAATCTATTTTGAGGAACAGCATTTAACGAACTGAAACTATTTGAACGTATAAGAAGTATAATATAATGTAATATAACAGAATATGCTATGATATAATAAACGATGTATAAGAAAGATATAAAATATTATTGCACATATAATTATAGATCTACTGCAGTACTTAACACTAAAACTACCGAGTGTTTAATTTGATTAATATAGAATCCTTAAAAAAATAATAACAATAGATTTGTTTCGGTTTCTTCATACACTAACTATAGTATTTAAGTGGTACTATTTATTTTTTAAAAATTATTTCGGATATTTAACATGATTAAGACATCGATAACTGCGAAATAAGAAAACTGAAACCTGTAATTTTGACGATTGCGGTAGTTTTAGTGTAAAGGGTTAAGGAAACAGAACTGCACCAGTCTTCACAATTACAATATTTTATTAAATGCAATATATTATCCTTTCGCAATATAAATAAAATTTCCGTTTATTTACACAAAATACAAAACGTTGATCGACACAAATATGTGATGTTGATAACGAACGTATTAAATACTGAAAGGTTGAATAATATTTATGCTGTCTTTCTCATATGCCTTTAAAATCTGGAAAACTATTCTCTTAAATTTTGAAGAAGGTACACAGCATGGCAAAAGTTGCGACGAAGAAGAAAAGATGCTCTTTCTTGGCTCGATCTTTTCTTTTTGAGTTCGTTAAGGTTTTGTGTTTGGTACTTACATCAATAGTTTAGGAAGAAACGAGAATTCGTTTCTCTAGAGCAAGATTAAACTTCTAATTATCTACGGTCGGTAAATCGTAAGTGCTTCCCGCAACCAATTCTAAAGTTTCCCATTCGTTCTTGAAAAACAAGTCGATACGAATGAGAAAACTAACTTTTAGTTTGTTGGAGTGAACCACTCGTTGCAGTATGGAGGACAGAATTGTATGGAGAGAATTTATATTTTAGTTTTTATTGCAAAATTCGTTACTTTTTTTCCATCAATCCCTTGCTTTACGATTTATTTCTTAACTATGATCGACGCAGTCATTTTGTTGTTAAGAATTTATTGAAAAAAGTAAAACAATTCTAGGCGCATTCTATGTCCATATTTATTCTAAAGTATAATAATTGATGACAGAAGAGTACTGCTTAAATTGAATTCACAAGAATTGAGAAATATTTACGTTTGTTAGATTCTATTTAAAAACACTTCAGACATTTTTGTATATGAATCATACATTCATAAAACTTTACATTTCACACTAATCTTGACAAAATATGCAAATCTAACATAGTTTGTTTATTTTCAGAGATTTTAAAAAATATTGCTTCTTTGCAGTAGATTTTACTTCTTCTTCAGAATTATTAATATGGAAAAATTAGCTTTAACGCAAAGTATCATACTATAAGAATATAATTACAATTCATTTGCATCTTAAGAAGAGTTGCATAATTAGGATATAAAGTGCAGTGCACATTGATGAATGAATAAAAATAGCTTAAATTTCATATGGCAGTGTTAAAGGTTAATAATTTTTATTAGAAAACTTTTATATTAAGAAATAAAAGAACGGTGACCATTTTTGACATGCTTAATTATTTCATTCGTACATTTATTTGTATTTGTCACAGTTTATTATTCAAGTATGATATTCGTCGCCAAATGTATAATATAATATTTTAATCACGTATAATTTGCGAATATTAATATTTTTAAAATTTCATAGGATTAAGTCGTTCTTCTACATTTACCAATTTATATGTTCGATTACTTACGAATGAAGATATATGTCTAAAACAACGAAATTTGAATGTTTTCCTTTTTTAAGAATTGAACTTTAGGTTCAAAGTTCATATGGCAATTTTCTGTTAGAAAAAATCTAATTTTAACATATTATATTTACCAATAACGTCATAATATATAAATAAAATTCATATTTTATAGGCGACTATACTGAAACACTTGCGCGCGGATAGATATCAATAATTTTAGCTCATAATATAACTATTGAAAACTCTGAACATATTTTATTAACTTTGACATTTCTTTAGAGTGTACTAAGGTGTACACTGGTAAATAGCAAATTGTAATTGGCTCGGTTTAATTAACGTTCAGTTAACAAAAGATATATTGACAGGTTTCTGAACATTAACCGTTTCCTTTATAATATCGTGCGAGACCCGTGACAAAGATTACAAGCAGAATTTAACAAAAATAAATATCACTCAATTTTCTTAAGCTTTGAACTAAAAATATGAAATGAATGAAATCAAATAAGTAAAACATTAACTATTCTGCTTTAGACTAGACACAGAAGTAGAATAACCTTGTAATCTTGTATTTCATTCAGTAAATGTTTAACAATAAAATATCTGTATCGATCATGTTTGTAAAAGGAATCATAGGTCGAAGGACTAATCTGTTAATGCTGAAACTATCAACAATTTACGCATTCACCTTCCAATTAGAAACACAGAAATAACGAATTAAAATATTTTACATTATTCACAGCGATTTCCCTTCATATCCCAAATTACTTACCCCTAAATCTCCATGTCTCATCGTCAAGCGTATTTTCATTAAAAACATTCGCTCCGGAGACGACACATCATGGCTGTGGACATAACCCGCGCAATTTCCCAATCTGAGATCTCGGGTAAACCGAGTCCCTAGCGCGCAAACGTCTACATCATCAGCCCAGACGACTTAACCGTCGGTTAATCGCCGTGTGAATATTTCACCGAGCAATTTTCTCCTTGAATAAGAGCCAAAGGGAGGCTAAGCGAAACCTGTTACTATCATCTGCCCCTGTATAAGACCAGTGGCCGCTTCACCAACTACCTTTTTCCTTTTCAGAATCTTAATCAAAAGCGAAGGTCTCCCTTCTGAAGGGAGACCGTCAGAATGCACGATATGCATCTAAGTCTCTAGATATAAGCGAAGTTTGCGTATGAAGTAACTATCTATCCGTTGACATCGTGAATAACAGGGTTCTTTTTCTACTGGGAAATGGAGAGAAAGTGTGTACAGTTGGGAGATGACTTGACGTCTAGCAAAATGGCACAAGGGCAAAAGGTATTTTCTCGGTTTACAGCTTTATAGTTTTGATTAGTGACTTGTAACTGGTAATCAGAAAAAAAGTAAACAGAAAAATAGCGCGCAAGACAAATGCGCACACCTACGAAAACACAAAGAAGAAAAGCGCATAATCTAAAATCCACACGATTCATAACCCGTATATATATGAATTGTATAATTATAAAGAAGAAGCGAAGGCGGGGGGAGGCTCTGTATATACATTGAACTATTGCAAAAAATACTTATTATTAAACAAATTATTTATTGTTTTGCAATTATTCTTAAATACAACAGCTTTCTCATAATTTAGTATAAGTATTAATGGCTGCTCAGAAGAGATTTATTTGCATAATAAAGACTGGTATACATAGGTGGGGTTAGGTTTTTCACGGCGAGGGGGTGCGACTCCTTCGTTCAACTTAATTAACATTAGAACTGTTAAGCGTTTATTTCTTTCGTCCCGAATGGTACACATAGGTACTACGAACATTTATGCTGGAAAACGCTTTAAAGGTAAAGGAAAATTATACCACACGAAGATCTTTGCTTATGGTTGACAGCTTAAGTGCTGATTATTAATATTACTAGCACTATTATATTACTTATTTTATTTCTTTCGCTGAAAAGCTTCAGTTTGACTCACAAACAGCTATTCTTGGCCCTCTTTTTGATTTAAGGGAAAAATATTAAAAGAGTTATTGTGATTTATGTGTAATCTGTATAAAAATTGTAACAGTAGATTTCTTCGGTTTCATCGTATATTCATTATAGTATTCAAGTGAAATTATTTATTTTTCAAATCATTTCCAATATTTAATGCTGTAACGGTATCAATCATTCTGAACTAAAGAAACTGAAATCCATCATTTTGACAGGTGCGGTAGTTTTATCGTTAAAAAAAAAGAAACAAAGTTGATATCTCTTATGGTTTTGGAGAAAACAGCTTAGAAATCATTATTTGACCTCCTCTACGTATCATTATAGTAACACGTGTAAATTACTTGATATTTAAACAGAAAACGTTTTCAAAGAAAATGTGAATGATTTACTTTAACTAAGACGTATCCATATATTTGGACTAGTACTCTTGTACGCAACCACTTTTATACATTTTTCATATCGTGTTATTAATTTTTTTATTTCACCGCCAAAGAAATGCGTTGCCATAATATTATGTCATTCCCCTGTTCGTTATCATGTTCAAACTACTGCGATGGAAATATTTTTTAAAATAGAAAAATAAATGGTAGTCGCTTAGTGCGAGATAAACGCTGTTAGGTGGATAGTTAAAAATTTCCCAGTGAAATTGTTCCAACATTTAAACAGTTTCAGCTGTAACGTGAGGTCAAGCGTTATTGTTCAAAAGCATATCTTTCCCTAAATAAACATCATTGTTTTATTTTACTGCCACTAATAACATCTGGTGTAAAAAATTCACAAAGCAGCCTGGTAATTTCGACAGTATTATTCTTTTAGCACTTGAAGTTTAATAACAGTCCAAATTTCACAGTTGGTGGGATTATTTATTGTTTCACTCATCGTAAAGTATTCACGTAAGGTATCAAATGTAAAATTTCATTGATACTAAGTGGTCGATAGCTACGTAGGGAATCAGAAATTAAAGATAATTCTATCCAACCTTCCTATTGGAATCGTCTTTAATTTTACAACAGACCTCATTTAAAAAAAAGCATACTTTCTCTATATAATAAATGATATATCTGTAATTTTACATATTTTATATTTAATGCAAATTAAACAGTCTTCTTCAGGAAATACTCTTTTTCTATATAAGTAATACATTTAATACAAGTTGTATAACTACACGATATACAAAATTGTTTATAAAATAGGATTTCTTTATTGTTACGCTCAATATAACTTAAATTAAAAACAAACAGCGTAATTATAAACATGGTTAAAATCGATATGTGTATTATGTGAAAATGTGTAACAATCATCGTTTTAATGTCGCTAGTTGTCAGGTACCCTCATGTCACTCTCAGAGTATTGTCCAATAGCTATTGTACAAGATTTTATTATATATATCCATTCTTGCATACGAATTGTTCATTCACTAGACCGATTAATTCCACAGGATAATAAGAAGAAAAATGGATAAAATTGTATAAATTCTTTTTTAAAATCTCTTTTAAAATATTTTTCAGATTAAAGAAGATACATTTATTTGTGACCTCTATTCATAAAACCATATATATTTATGGTTTATCTATATCAGCTAGCAATTTTGATTTAGTAGAAACAAAGATTTTGTATTTTTATATGATTTTACAAGGGTGTCCCGTTTTACCATTTTTGTGAGGCAGATATTTCAGTACTTTTAGAAAATCGTTATTTTCCTTCGTAATTAAATATTTTTAATAAAAAAATCTTTCATTTCCTTACAGCCAAAGGTCTATTTAAAATTTCCAAAAAAGATTGAAAAAAAGTCTCCAATTTTACCCCACTTTCACTACGAATGATCACCAAAAAATTCACGGAAACCACCTTATTATTGAATTGTCACATGCTAGTACGAAGAAAAATCAATTGTACGAATGTTTTCGTACAAGAGCACAATTTGATTCGTTTCTTACAGTTTCATGCATTATCGAGATATTGGTTCGAAACGCTTGATTAGTGTTCAGGAAGCGATCCCGAAGCTGCAGATGAAATCGAGCCAAAGCGTAATTTCGCGCGAGGAATGTTTCAACGGAGCAGGTACAAGTGACGATCCGATCCCGTTGTTTTCTGTCCTCTGGCAACCCGATACCGATAGCGGCCCTATTCAACCCCGACTGCTGATTACTCTTTTATCCCAGCAACTTTGCATTTAAAACGAAAACTACCGACATCGGTACTGCTAGTAGGATGGGAATTATGCTCCTCGAACGAAAGTGCGCTAGTTTTCTACGGCTGCGCGATTCAAACAGAGGAAGAAAAAGCATAAAACGTAGAAACAGAGGACAGGTGTAGAATTGTTCGAAATTGATATAACTTGGGAATATTAATTAAATTCAATGTATCTTCACAATCGTGTCTGGTGAAAAATAATTAAATTATATTAATAATATATATTAATAATTATATATATATATTATTAATTCAAATTTAATACTTTTATTTCATACAAATAAATTCACACTTTCATTTATTTCATGAAATAAAAATAGTCGTAACTTTCTTGTAAATAAACATGTAAAGCTGCAAAGAAATTATTTATTAACGAATATTAATAGGTGATGATATTTCCCTCAAGAAAAAAATTCATAGGACGATGTTAATAAATAAGGGTAGTGATTTAAATATGACAAAGTACGCACATGATACTGTATATTCAAAATAAAATAGCTCAAAAAGTATTAAGTTTTCAATGATTGCTAATTAAATGTTTATCACGTAAAATGATGCACAAAACAGTTTGTGTAAAAACATAGAATCTCATTTATAAAAATGTGCAATTGAGCTTTGCAACTGTATCAGTACATTTATGAAAAAAAAACTGATATTTCAGTATTATAGAGCCTATAAAATAGTGCAAAATTTTCATTTATAATTATTTTTCTAACTTCACCAGGAATTAAGTCCGAGCCTGCTCCAGTTATTAGATAATACAGTTTGTGCAATACATGTAGTAAATACATACATATTATATAATAAACTATAGTTATATGGGTATATAATTTATTATATTTTAAGTAAGTACATGTAATGCATTCACTTATGACGTGAGTCACTCAATTGTGCAACTAAACACAATTATTTTGCATAATCTTAATTCTACTGCATTATAATAATTTCGTACCTTACTATTCACAAGGAATACACGCCTATAGAATATAATGATCCAATTTGTCTCTAAAGGAGATAGAAGTGGGTCACTAGTAATGCTCCAATAATCATATTACGTCGACGGAATCGGTGTCAATAAATAAGGAGGAATATTGTATAATAATTTCTTCATAAAATATACTAAATATTTATTCTTATACAATTTTGTCCTATTTTAGTTAATTTGTATACCGCATCTTTTAGGCAACGTTCACATCGCGTATTAACGCACCAGTTCTCGTCCGACCACCGAAGTTAAGTTGCGCTGGGCGTGGTTAGTACTTGGAGTGGGTGACCGTCTGGGAATACCGTGTAATGTTGTTGCCTTTCCTTCTTTTTGTTTCAGAAAGAAAAATTAACAATTATACAATTTACTAAAATGAATAGCACAAATATTAATTCTTTCAGTTCTTTTCTCATTTGTAAAAAACTAGCTAAAAGGCCTCCATAAGCTCTGGAGCATATTTTCATTTTATGCACACAATTTTAGCGACTAAGGTCGGCACATAATTAAACTCCAAGCACCAGCTATCTATACAATCCACTGTAATTTTAATAAATGATTCAAGTTATTCGGTGTTTACAACCAGTGCATTTAACATCGACAGAAAACAAGATCAAAATTTCGAAGAAATCCGAATTTTCGGATTACCAGTGTCGTCCCTGGCTAGCTCCATCACTATCATCGGTTCACGCGTCACGGTGCGCGTTCACCGGGAACGCTGATCACGGTTGACATCACGGTTCGATCGAAATCACGGCCAGGTTCCCAGCGATGAATAGAAGTTTCGCAGCAAAGGGTAGCGGAACCGGACGAAATTAATGGGGTCAGTGAAAAAAAGCGGCGAATACTGAGAGGAGTTGAAAAGCGACCTTCTCGTTACCTTTCCCTCTTTTTTTCTTTGACTTGTCGAACGTAATTGACCCGTCGCGGCGATACGATAACGGGGCATTAATGCGGCGCACATAGGCGTGCTGTAAATTCAGGGTAAATCGAGCGGCAACGTTTGCCGTGTTCTCCATTGAGGGCAACCCGTTTTCGCGGGACAATACGGCACTGTTTCGTCGGCTCGTGCATCAGGATCTTGGGGCCGTGCACGTGCACAATCTCTGCGTATCTATTCACTGGCTCGCCCACGGCGATCGCCGAAGAAATTTTGAATATTGCGACGTAGCATTTTCGCGAGGGACCAGCCGAAAATGTATTGCAACGACGCGTGCACAGGGAAAATAACGCGTCTCTTTTCTTTTGAAATTTGCCCCCTTTACCGCTCTCTCGTTACCGACGCGATACGGTAACATTACCAACGGAAATTTCTTCTAGGCTTACCGTTGTTCACGAAAATATTTGGCCTTGTACGTCCGTTTTATTCGGATACGTACCGTCATTGAATACTTTAAATTAACCTCTTGTATTCCATAGACGCCTCTCAGTCTCAAAATTATGAAGTTTAATATTTAATGTTGAATTTTGTACAATGCATCAATATGTAAAATACTGAGAACAGAATTTTTCGTTCATGAAATAAAGAAACTCATTTCGCGTAGGAAAAATGCATTGAACGTAACGGCAATTATATAGAAGGGTAAATATGGATTTTACAGCTAATGTATCGTGCCTTCATTTCCTTTCTGTCGTATTTCGTTAACTGTAAACGTTGTCGAGATATAGATGGTTCATTAATTTTCGGAAACTTTTGTATACCGCGTGGCGACGTCATTTAACTGTCGATAGACGTATGATATTAGATGTAGGCAGCAGAGTTAGGTGTTAATTGATTATGATTTTTAGCTTAATTGATTAAGTTATGTTTATGATTAAAAAAATTAATTGTTGAGAAGTCAGTGAATAAGTTATTAATAATAATTACAAGGTAGAATATTTACGACAAATATGTCAATAATTGATTTTATTATCATTAAATTGTACAATCTTGGGTCAAACAAAAAATGTGTATAAAAAATTTAATTTTTTTCGATGCCCGTATAATCAGCGAAAAACTAATAGTTAACTAACTAACTTAGAATGAACTTTTTATTTCATAAATTTGCTATTAATACACATTCAGCTTTAATATTGGTAAAAATGAGAAATATCCGATTCATCTGGAGATTTGGACGAATCGGGTATATCTCACTTTTCAGTTGTTTGCTTATAACACGGAGGTTTTTAAGTTTTTTTAATCATTTTTGTTATCGATATTGAAGTCGAATGTATAATAATAATGTTATATCTGAACTGATTTGTTTCGCCTCGGTCTACCCTATACGCGTAATTGTGGAGTTATGAAACCTGCAATTAGTGCTCGAAATGTTGTATACAAGTCAATGAATTCTAAATGAGTCAGATGTAGAAATTGAATTTTCATTTTTGTAATAACCAGCTCTGCAATTTCTGTGCAAGTTACAAAATATTAACTTATATTTTTTAATTACGCAAAATAGTTATTAAGCTTGTCAACACCAGAACCATAAAACAGATTTTTGCCTTTGTAATAATCACCTTCGTAATTTCGTCGAAATTGAAAAAGTTTATTTTATATTTTGTAATTACGAAACGTCATTTTGAAATGTGTTAAATTCAAATTCAAAAATAAAATCTTTGTTATTGTAATAAATGATCCTCGCGATTTCTTGCAAATTACAGTTTCGTGTTTTATTATAAGGAGTTTATTACAGTCTGACGCAAGTAACATGTTAAGACTAATAAGTAAAATCCAACTTTTTATTTGATTACAAGTTACCGCTTGTAATTATTAATTAAGATTTACTGAAATGATCTTAATTTCAAGTAATACATTTTTATAACTCATACGGAAAAATAAACAAATTAGTTAATTTTCCGTATTATCTAATAAAAGTAGAAATATATATTTGCTTAATGTAAATTGAATAGAAATATAGATATTTTTAATGAGATTAGATATGAACGTTTTTATTATTTCAATAATCGTAAAATAAGAAAGTTAAAGCCAGTTATTGTGGAGTGGATGGTATTTGGAAGTTAATCCTCACGCGACGGACCGTAAAAGCCAGTAGCTACACGCGAGAGTCATAATATAGTCTCTATATATGCATTTAGAATTTAGTCTGGCACTCATACAGCTAAAAGGATTTTTATTTTCATTTTATTTATATATTTACTTATTCGATTTCTTCTTCTACTGAAATCAACTTTAATATTATGGCCGTGAATTGTTTCACAGTCGCAGCACTGAATGTATATAATTAACACAAAATTAAGTAATCTAATCTTCATTAGGCGAGGGTTAAGCAAAAATGTTCAGCAAGTCTAAAATCAGCGGGTGATACTTTAGTATGTAATGCATAAGTTATAGTTCAAAATATGTGAAACGGCATAGAAATTTATTTTATATCTGTTAGCTGTAATGATGCTGCTATTGAGTAAAACTGATTCGAAGAAGCAAAATCTGTTGTACTGATATTCGAATCAACAATTTGATAAACTTCTATGTTAATGATTTATAATTCTGATATATACATTCATTCATAATAATGTGTAATAAATCTGGAAAATTTTCAAAATGATCGTATTATACAAGAATATTTTGAATCAATATTAAAATTTGACAGAAAAATATATACATATACAGCTTTACGAAATGTATAAACTACAAATGTGAAATTTAGTAATAATTTCTTATATTATGTGAAATAATTTGAAATGAGTTTCAAATAAATAATTATTTTAATAATTTGTAATAATAATATTTTGAATTTTTTCAAATAAATATTCCTGTACAAATGTGTAATAATGAGCGTAAGCTGTACGCGTAAAAGTTATTAATAAATTTTTAATACACGTGAAATTATTCAAACTAAATTTAAATTAAATACTCTATTACAAGTATATATGAATAATAAACAAAAAATATACTCGTACTGATTAATAAATTCTTACGGCACGTACAATGCTTCAAAATGAATTTTACATAAATATTACTTTAAAATTCTGCAATTTCTTTCGTTCATTTAATTTTACATCAATCCTTATATTGCCTGATTGACACTAAAACTATCGAACAGTTGAATTGACTTTTTGAAATTCTGCAACATAAACTCCAAGAGTGCATCTATTGAGACTTCAATTAATTTACAATTCAGTTTTCGTATTGTTAAATCAATTTCTTTCATAATTTCTCAGAAAAACATCTGTTATTTTTTTAATAACTCGTAAAACGAAGAAATCAGAAATAGATCAGTTTGATCCCTGTAGTAGTTTCAATGTTACTCAATTTTTCAGTCTTTATTTTCTCTTTCGTTTCTGTTTTCATATTAAAAAAAATATATCATCTAACTTGTTTACCTTTATTTTCTACTATTTGAATTTCAGTTATTTAACTAGTTACGAAAAATGCCGATACGGTTAATGTTAAAAATGTGTCAAAACCTGCACAACGCTTTCGCCCCGAATGGTACACATTGGCACAATGAACATTTTAAATTACCGGAAAGCTAGAAAATGCCTAGACAAAGGAAAATTGTACCACGCGGGGATCTTTGCTTACGGCTGACAGGTTAACCAATCACGTACGTTTGACGAGTATACATGTCGTCTTAAAACTCGAAACGATACTAATATTGTTCTCGTTAATTTAGTTATTCTTTCAGATACACATGTCATTCTTTTTCATTGTGTTTTAATTTTTTATTGGAGTATATTATAAGTGCATTTTCCCTGCTTTTAATGAGTATATATTTCTTTGTTAGATTTTATTGTGCGCATAATAAGAGATTTTTCAAACTAAATTCCACAGTTAACAAATTAAGTGCTAATTATTATTATTAGTGCTTATCTTATTTCTTTCACTAAAAAGCTTCAATTTCATTTGAAAGCAACTGTCGTTGGCTCTTCCTTGATTTAGAGGAAAAAATACATATTCAGGGACGGAAGAGTTAAACTGTACTGTGACAGAAGCTAAATATTCGATTACAAGTGAAACCGATCTGATCAGAGTGCAAAGGTTAATAAACTCGCGTCCATTGCGTGGGTAGGGACTTTATGAACAACCTGTAGAATCTAGCTCTCTTCCACGGATTTCGCTACTATTCCCCTGAAGGAGTAGCACGGGATTGTTCCCTTGCCCATTTATTCCGCGCACCTTTTTCAGCTCGAAGAAAAGCTTTGCAGATAACACGAACACCCTGTATATTATTCTGTTGTTTCACTTATCGTGGCGGGCGAAGGAGAGCGTGAAAGCGCCGTAGAAAAATTCCACGGAGCCGTGTGTTGGAAGTTGGAGAAGGATCGAGATATCATTCCTGTGTTTCTCGCGGTACACACCGGCGGGCGCACTGTAACACAGTTCTCCGGCGGGGCTTGTTTCGTCGCTCCCCTTTGTTCCGATGGAAGCTGTCTCGCGCCGTTCCGTTTGCCGTCGAAGCGAAACAATGCACCCGCGGCGTTATCCAATATGCCGCAGTCGCTCGATTCGATTTCTTCCTGGTTCTTTTCTGACCCGTTTTCCTCCCGAGTTTCCGTCATCGGGACCACTGAATTTCGGCGTCGCGTCGCGTCGCGCCGTACCCAAGCGCCCTGATTCACCAGTTAATTGCGTTCGACCAGTATATACATCATTTTGAAACTCAAAATGATACTAATCCTTTCAACGATAAACTGGTTATTTTTTCAGATAAATACGTAAGTTTTCTTCGTTTTACTTTAATTTTTCGTTAGAATATATTATAGGTATGTTTATGTACAGCACTTTCGCGATTAGTACTCAGACCGATCTGCAGGATTAGTAAAGTGCGGATCGCTCTGACGAGATGAATGGCAAAAGACGGAGTGAGATGTAACGGTAGAGAACGAAGTTGGCAGCACAATAGACTTTGATCTCTATCGTTACATCTCACTCAGTCGCATTTAGTCCCGCTTCCGTCATTTGTTACTGCGACGAGGTCAATGTCGACTACGCTTCGAAGACCAAGGCGGCCCAAACATTGTGAGTGGCAAAGTCGTCTTGCCGCTCGGTCCTGATCGCTCGCAAATAGCACGCCATCTCGTCAGAGCCGCACTATATCGTCAGTTGCTGGAAACCTAGCACTCGTGATTCATAGAGGCGGAGATAGTCGATCCGAGAAATCCAATTGCGAGTCCAGTAACGGCTCTTCGCGCTCTTCGTTGCGCGACTCGATTAGTGGGCGTGAGCACCTCAGCCAATCAGGCGTACGCCCTCGAATCTGACCACTCAGACGGGAGTGCCAGGTTCGCTGCAACGGACGATATATACCCGGTACTCATCACCACAACTGAGGAGCGAGTCCTCTCAACAAACTGCGGAGCAATCGTAATATGATACGTTGTTTAGTGATGGTAGTTATGGGTAAGACAATATTAATGCAATGATAAAACTTTCATATAAGGGTTTTATTGTATTTGAAACTTTTATTAACGTATTTGTAAGATTCTTCTGATTAAAGCAAGAACAATTATGACGTACTTTAAATCGCCATTTACTAGAGGAAAATAGGTTATTGTAATTTATTAAAAAAGTAAATATGTTTGGAATATATCGTGTTTGGTCTCGTTTCAATTGATAAAAGTTTCAGTGAGTAAAAGCGAAGAATGAAAACGTTTAACGTTGCATTTATGTCTTTTCATTCATCTGTTTGTTTTGATCGTTCCAAAGTTCGGATTTCTTGTTCTTTCATTCTCACCATCCTTTTCTAGAGAAGACAAACAGAGAAGCTCGGTTCGGGTCTTATCTCGACTTAGAATCAACACCATTAGACGATTAATGCTCGGTTGCAGTCTTGATTTTCAGGTACTAATTGTGAGAATACTTTATAGGGATTGACGGTAGGTTGGATTTACGATGCGATTGTGACCTTTGCTATTTTTGAGAAATTTAAGCATGCAACAGAGTCCTGACTTTCGTAGCGATTGTCAGTATTCAAGGTTGGAAGACCTTAGGGTTGCAAGTGGACAATACGAAGACAGTTCGAAAGTTTTCTGATACCTTAGTAGCAATGACGTGTCATAAATCCGCGTGTATGCTGCGCGCCAAGAGAGAAAGTTTTGCGCGGTGAAAATTAAATGGAAAATCTTCACCAGTCGGAGACGTTGTTATAAGACAAGGGATTAATATTTACTGAACACTATAATTTCCATCGTCACTAATGATCTCTCCGCAGCTTAATGGTTGTTTGTGAATTTCATTTTTACGGAAAGACTTATTTTTGGTAATTTGAGATGACATTATCCGACTGAATCTTCCGATAAACCTAATTTTTAATAATATAACAATATATTCATAATTTAATTAATGAAATATCTGATGTACTAATTACTTGTTTTACAAGGTTCATTACGATCAATGGAAATCAATGTCATTGTCGTAAAGTACAAAATGGCATTAATGGAAAATTTCGACGATTTTAATAAATGTAGGGAGAATATAACAGCCTGTCAAGAGAATTTGCATTTTTATTGGAAAATTCTCGTATCAGCAATCAGTTCGGAATTTCACCTCGAAGTACGTAGAGCAATACCCTCGCGTAACTCATGCTTCAAAGTTTCTGATTGCTGTCTGTGAATAACCTTGACTGAGGGGCTCGACCTGCCGATGTTGGCTTAAATTTAATGAAACAGGGGATCAGCTTTGATTAATTACGTAGACACTGCGCCATAACATTACTATAAGCAAAAGCGTGTATAAGAGCATACTCAAATGTTAGTAAATTAATTTTCTTAAATAAATAGTATCTACAAATTTATTTCCTCCATTTTTAAGGTCTTTACTTTTTTTTACCTATTCTGTACTCAAATTATTAGTGTATGTATTATATGTACCAATGTCGCATTTTATTTCCAACATCATATACGAATTTATCAATAAGCAATTAAGTCACCTCTCAAATTTTAAGAAACATGTAATTCAGTTGTATTATAAATGAGGAAGATTGAAGATTATACCAAGTTATACCAAGAATTATTAATTTTCACCGTATAAATAATTTATTTCTTTCCTTATTTGTTTAAGAAGTATATATATCCTAGCGACCATTTAGAATCAATATTACTACAATATTATTAAATTATAGTAAATTTACATTTCTTAATACATAGGTTTTAAGTTAATTATACCCGTTGATTAATGTGATTTGATTGCATCTGTTACTCATCATTCACGATTACTAGATTATTTACATAGCAGTAATACAATACTTCTTAATCAATAAGATCAGTTATAATCTTTCATCATCAATTACATTATATCGTACTTAACTCTATTTCTCGTATATAGCTTGTCAGCAAGTAGAACATGACAGATTACAAGACGACAAGTAGAATTCACTTACCTTGATCAGGCAAGTGAAATAGAATATATTACGTTTTACGTTGTGGTCATATTTATTTCAGATTTTAACGAGATCTAAAATCCAAAGCATTTTCTACCTTTTTTCTTATAAGCTACGGCCTTACTATTATTTTTACAAAACTTCTGTTAAATAGAGGAATCTAAGGAACAAGTATTAAAGTATTAACAGTTTAACTTTGTTGCAGATCTCATTTTATAAACATGTCTAAAATATTACTAAAAAAGTATGGATATATATACTACAAAGAATTGTTTATATTCATCATGAATATAATTTAAAATGATATTTTAGTGAAACTTAAAATTTTACTTAAAAAATTCTGGGTATCTTTTTATTTTTTTAATCTTACATTGGGAGAACCTTTTAAGTACAGAATGGGGTGATTCTATTTCTTATTTGGGAATTTCTTTGTGCTCATTAGGATCTCTAGGTCAGGTTTGTAAAGATGTAATTGTAATTTGTTTTTATCTCTTTTATATAATCTTGTATCGTAAGGAATCAAATTATGATTTTAGTTTATGTAGAGTTTAACGTAGAATAATATGGTATTCAGTGATTTAAATTAACGAATTAAAGGAGCCTGCATTTATATTCTATTGATCGAATATATGACAAATAATTGCTTGTTCATGAAATGAATGTCAATTTATCTCTTGCAAGCACCATTTGATTAAATTTTATGTGGCTGTGCTTTATATAGTATTTAATGTGGAGAATTGTTGCGATAACTCGGTAATAAACATAGGTGAAGAATTCATAATCTACAAAGCACTAAATACAGAAAATTATAATTTATATTCAGACAAGTCAATATTTACCCTATCGACGACACGAATTGATAGCTTTATTACCTTCCAACATATAACTGTACTCCTTCACTTCATCGTCATAAAATACCATCTGAATGTGCCTTTAACCTATTTGCTGCCAATCACAAGTATACTATATAGTAGAGTGTTCAGCATACTCATCGTATTTTAAATGTATTCTAATGGAAAACGTCTCACATTGATAAGTCCTTTTTGACTAAAACAGTGCAAACTACAAATATATTCTTGTTTAATTTTATACGTACAAACAATTGTATAAAATTATTTAGATTTTATAGATTAAGAGTTTGATAATAAATAACTGGGATACATATCTGTGTAATTGTATCAATTGAAACCGTCATAAATATTTACAAAACAACATTTATAAAATTCAATATTCACCAATCCTAGTAAACCTTGCGTTAACGTCAGAAATTTGCGGCTATTAGCTTAAGGTTTTCTTCACTTTCATCAGCAATGAGTACTAACTAGTTAACTGCTTTCGACGAGTATACACATAATTTTAACCGTTTGAGTCCCAAGCGGCGCGATCGCGCGTCTCCGTTACACTGTCTAAAAGCGTGCCAGTCTATCGGTTCGTAGAATCAGATGAAGTTTATTTATTTGTTTTCCTTGTAATTATTCATTTTTATTTTTGTTATTACCCGCTTAGAACTGGAAAAATGTAACGATCGCGGTATTTAAAATTTGTTTTTGTAAAAATACATACATACATACATAATACATAATATAATTCTTCTTTGTTTTCCTTTAGCTTTACGTTAGAATATATTATAGGTGCGTTTGCCCTGCGTTAGATGTACTTCATTATTTGATTTCATTGCGAGCATTATTAGAGACTTCTGAAATTAAATTCCACAGTTAATAGGTTAAAAAATCAGAAGATTTGCCGGTCGCGAAAGTGTTGATATATTGTTAACCGGTCACGAGTTAACCTCTTACCTTACAATAACGTGTGAGAGTCGTAATGAATATTTTAAACAGGTTTTAAGGAACATAAATATCACTCAATGTTCGTGAATTTAAATTAACCGCTTTAGTCCCAAGCAGCGCGATCGCGCTGTTTAGATTTTATGTTGAAAATGCCCAGTACATTTATACGCTACGGATAACCGACGGTGCGCTCACAGCCTGTCGAAACAGCGCGCTCAACTTTTCTGACGCATGTACATCGCATCGCTGGCTTTTTATGTAAATAATACAAGTTATATATTTTGTATTTTGTTGTTATCCTTTCAATGATTTTTACTGAAAAAAACTACAAAAATAATATAAGTTTGACGACGTGAAAACAAGCGTAAATCCGTTACTTGGCATCAGCAAACATAAATTCAGACAAGCGCTATCCGGTTGACTGGTATTTGTCGACACAAAATAAGAAAAACGAAAAGAGTTCGGTACTTTTCGACAGTGTTTTTTCAATAACCCCTGGGACTCAAACGGTTAAATATTATTCACCTCTTATCAATCGCTGTGTCTATCGTAGTTGAAAAATAAATCATAGGGCAAGGGGTTAACTCGTGTTTGCACTTGCATTGCCTATTTCAATTGTTGAAACGCAGAGCAATATAGAATATTGCAAAAGCAAAATATTCAAAGTTATACAAAACATACGTCTGAAGTTTCATTTCAATTCATTATGTACAAATAAGGTATATTAAAGTTTATTTAGAGTTTCACTTTCATATTTAATTGCGGAATAACAACCGGTGACATGGGACAGCTTCTGCGGAAAATTGTCGGTCAACAATGTGTTAAGACCGTCGGCGATACGAACGAGATCCATTCGCGGTGGCAGCGAAAGCGTCAAGCAACACTATAATAGTCACCGGAACAAGTGGCGCTCAGTTACACCGTAACACGGGGCGTATCGTTCAATAAACTGGCGTCTCTCGTTCAGGCTCGCAATCCGACGTGTACCCCCGGAATCGATACGTTACGGCGGTGCGCCTGGTCGCGCAGAAATCTCAAAAGATTTAGGTGCTCCCGAACTGTCTGGTTTTAATTCAGCCGGGGGAAGCTTTTTGAGTTATTGCTCGAAAGAGATTGCTGCCTCCGTCGCTTTTATGGCTGCCACCCCACTCCTCGATCCTTCCGCCACCCCCCGCCCACTCATTGCCGTAAATTCCGTGTTTCAAGGGGAACAACTGTTTAATTCTCATTCGAACAAACGGCTGCAATTCACCCTGGGGGATTCCAACGGACACGTACTAATTCGTACAAATTGCTTGCAGGCTTTCTTAAAACCGGCCCGAAGGGGAGCGCGCAGGGAAATTACGGGCTGATGGATCTGGTGGCGGGGCTTCATTGGTTGCACGAGAATCTCGGCGCTTTTGGCGGCGACCCCGATCGACTCACGCTCTTTGGCCATGGAACCGGCGCAGCGCTCGCCAATTTTTTAGCCGCCTCGCCTATGGCAAAAGGTAAACGGGACCTGTCTGTACGCCTCCCCCAAAACCCCGACCTTTTATTATTCATCGTGTTCCGTTGCCTCCCGCCGCGCTTTAATCCCCGTGGGAATCACGTTTTTATCTTACCTTCGTTATTCGCGACATTAATATTCTTTTTTATTTTCTCCGCGGTAAAAATGTGCGACTGGGAAATGCGCAAGTTTAGTGGGAAGTTTAATTTCCTGACTGCCGCAGATTTTGTTTTAATTCTGTGGAATATGAATGTTGGAAATCGTTATTCGTAATTAACAGTAGAACTACTGTCACAATCAAAACGACTGGTTTCAATAACTTTGTTTCGCAATTATTGATATTTTAGAAGCAATGAATATTCAAAATGATCGTGAAAATAAGTAGTTTCACTTCAGTGCTATAATGAATGTCTGGAAAACTGAAAATAATCTATTGTTATAACTTTTATAGGGATTACATGGAAATCGTATTAAATGGTCGGTATTTATAGTTTTAACATGCAGCGGAGCTCTATATAACGCGATTAAACATTTCGTGTTATAGTGATTTCACGTTTACGAATCTCGCGTTAAATTCCCTCTTTTGATATTACATATATAGTTCAACTTCTTTCTCTGCTTGTGTTACTGTCTTCTGAAGAATTTCACTTTTATAGGTATTTCCCAATAATTTTTTGATCACGTAATTGGGGGTTCTACTGTATTGTATGCGGGAGATATAAGTATTATTTAATTAATATTTTATGTTGATAGTAAAAGTTTGATTCTTTTTATGTATAATTGAAAATATTTCTATTTGCAATTAAAAATAGTAATTGCTATAAGTTGAAATGAGGAAAATAGTCCATACGTAACGTGTGAAAATGAGATAAAAAAATGATAAAAAAACATTTTTTGGAAAATCAAAATTTTCTTTGTATCATATATTTATGACAAGAATTATGTGTTAATAATAAAAATTTAATAAGCTCAGCGTCAATACAATCTTATTTTCTTTCCATTTAAATTACAAAATACTTTTAATCTGGTGATGCAACAGCATATTCGAAAAGTACAATTATTTTAGTTCAAAATATTGGCTATACCTAATATCGAAGCATTATTTCTTGCATTTTATATTATAGTTTAACGTTTAACAGCGTTTAACTTATAGCTAATTTAAAACAGAAGTCAGAATTGAAATATGTATTAACCTTTCACCAACGTAGATTTTTTAAAATGTTTTTCACAAGAAACTAAATTATATGCCAAACCTTTAAATACCCTAAAAGAAGGAAACTATACATTAATATTTTGATGCTTAAATAATTAAATCACTTGCTCGCAATTTGCAATTTTAGATAACAAACTATGATGTCGTGAATATGACGACATTTTTTCTCAAAAGGTTAGAACTATACGTGTAATTAATATGTCTATGTTTTTATAATCAATTGGTCCGAGGTTTAATCTGTTAGAGGCATTTGTTGACATAAACAAATTATTAGTAATTATTGAATCATACATTGATTTGCAAATTTAAAACTTATTTTAAATAAATAACTTTATGTAATAGCTTTTTAAATTCTGTTCACAAGTGTATACTTACACAAAATACTTTTCTTGTTTATAACTGTGCGGTATGTAGATAACTTCCATATAATACGGTATTCCTGCAATGCGTTTCGCTCTAACACGGTTAGAGAATATGAGAAAAATCCCTTGTATAATACGGTATTTCCACTAAAAGGTGTCCAGAATTCAAGAGAGAACTTCACAATTGCAACGTTGCATGTTACGAGATTTCTAAACGTCCTGCAACAAGAAGTAAACAAGAAAAAAAAATACATTTCTTGAGAAAATAAGGGCACAGAAGTACAGTTTCCGTAGAAGTAAACAGACAAAATGAAGATATTTTGTAATCAAGGAAATGGTTCCATTTAAGAGGGTATTCCCATTTGATAGCGTGAAGAATAGGTAGGTCTTATCAGATTTTTTTAACAGAAGGAAAGAACTTTCATGCTGGTTATTTTTAGATTACGTTTATAAAAACGTAGTAATAAATGCGATATAAAAAGATGTTTTCTTGAAGTTTGCTTAAATAAAAGAAATAACAACTTTTTGAAATGTATAATGTTGAATTTGGTTAGATAGAGAATGAAGTTTTCAATATTTTATAACGACCACAATTATACTTTATGTTCTTTGAAATAAACGGACTGGGTATATTTATACTAAGAAAGGTTTTCGTTTCTATTATTTCATTATCCTCTGAACTGAGAGAATTAAATGATTTCTGTGAAATAAAATGACAAGTTTTTAAAGAATAAATTTCGATTATTCACTAATACTTTTAGCTTTAAAGGACTACAAAAACTGGGAATTTTATATTGATTGTTCAAGTTTTAATTAAAGCTGTAAAGGAATTCACGGCGAATCAAATTAGTTCTCGATTAAAGAAATCGATTGCTTAGCATTATAGATATTCTGGTCGCTAATTAAAAAGTAGAAATATTCCGAGAGTGTGTTGAAAGTTTTGATACAATTTTTATCATGATAGTAACAAAAATTTATAAATTACACTTCTTCTGAGAGTCTTACAGAATATAACAGTTTTTAATTTTCTGTCGCTTAAAATTTTGTTAATCTAAACATGTAATGTCAATGTAAAAAATATAATAAATTGAAATTTTTTAGTCGGTAGAGAGTTTAAACATCAGCACTGCTTTAACAAAGTCGATATGAATGGTTGTTCTAAATGAAAAGAATTTAGCACCTCGAAAGGTTTAGCCGTTTGCCATTGTCGCTGACGGTTAGTGTCAGGTGAACAGAAACAATACTCCAATATGATATCATTTAAACTTGTAATATAATAATATAAAAGCATATAATATGATTTAATAGTACGTACAATATTTCATTGTTCGTATGTTTGAATGAATCGGAATTTCTTTCAATGGTTAGCTTTATAATGAGTAGTTAGATTATATTCATTACTTTCATTGTAAACGTTCCAGGACCATTGCTATTAATACCTTTTATATCCTCCTGTGTTTAATGTGTAGTATAAAATAAAGTATAAATCTTGTAAAAAAAAGGCAGAATCTTGTACAAGGTTAAATTATTTTTCAGTCGATACGTATTTAGCTAAAAACTTTCAATATTTACAATTTGCTTTTTGTAGAAAATATCTTAACACATATTTATTCTAAACCGGCAATAGTTTAATAATATGTATGACAGAATCGATTTTTTTACCTGAAACATGGGAATACCCTATCAGCGATGCTTACTTGATGGAAAAGGTACAAATAAGAGTATATTATTCAAAGTTAACATAATTCCAAACGTACTTCTTAAATTTAACGTTAAATAAAAAGAGAAGAAATTTAAATAAAGTCTCGATTAAAATCTTTTTTAAGGATAATTTAAAAAAAAACATTATTTTAAAAGGTAGATTAAGAAAATTGTTTGACTATATTATTCTGCTTCCACAAAATAACCTTTATAGTTTTAAAAGTAAAATTGTACGATTTTCTCAACTTTGAGACTCTAATCCACCTCTGTATACCTTACTCTTGGTTTCACATATTATAAAATATGATAAGATAATTAATTTTTGCAGGTATGGGTTAAGTTGGAGAGAAACGGTTCACTGTTTTTAAAAGAACTATTACATCACAAATATCATTGATACCTAACGAAAACAAACATATTTATGAAAGCATATACATATAATAAAAATAGTTAAATTGACGATATAGACATTTAACAATTTAAATAAGATCGGACCATTTCAACATGAATTATCTCAATAAAGCACACATAAGCAGTTACCCGTATAATAGTAACCCAACAGTTTTCTTCGAACGCTTCCTTCATCACAAGTATTATTTGCAACAATCCTTCAAAACCACAAAATACATAAATAACCCTTTTATCCGTTGCTTGGGGAAACTGAGAAGCAACGAACCATTGCACCGAAATTCAAAACATGATCCATCCTAACAAAATTTGCTAGTACAGTATTCCAATTTCAATAAAACAGCATTGGATAATTAATTCCTACGAGCATAATAAAAAAGAACACAGCACCACTTACCCAAACAACGGCAACATAATTGCTCCCTTCAAACGGATTCTCAGCTACAAACATTAAAACAATCCTCTCGAATCACAAAACACACAAGTAACCTTATTATCAGTTACCTCAGGAAGTTCAGGAGCAACCAAGGCCGTCGTGCCGAAATTCAAAACGAGAGTAACAGACAACGAACATGTATTGGACCCCGGTTCGTCCTAGCAAAATACACTGGTACAGTATTCCAATTTCCTCGTGCGTTCGGCAATTCCGCGAGCGGTTTCCTCGTATCGTGTTGCTCGGTCGTCCAACTCTACAGTCAAAAGCGTCAGGACACGTACATGGGACTCGGAGTCGAGAGGATATTCCTCGAGGACGACAGTGTCATCACCGTCTCCGTTGTCGACAGCCACTAGAGACGTTAACAAGCTTCCTCGAGAGTGTGTAGCCACCCGTAACCCCCGCGACAGACAATAAGGGAAACAGTGGTCGCGAAAGGGTGGCCCTACAGGGGGAAAAGGGTGAACAGAACCGAAGGGGGGAGGCTCTCGTGCCGCGTTTTTAGATTGCACCTCCATTCCGCTAACGAACCCAGCTCGTGTCGTCCCTTAATGCCTTTCCACAATGCGTTTTAACCTCTCACCCTTCTGCTCGGATTCGCCCCTAATGCTGGGCCCTCTTCGCGCACGAGTATCCTCGTCACAAGGTGACGAGTCGAAAATCCTTGCGCAGCACGCGTGAACCGCTGCGTTATTCCGTATTTACAAGCTAATTTCACGGGGACTCTGGTCTAGCGCTTTCCTGAATGGTAGGATTGTCGCGAGCGACAGTTCAAAGGCGGTTGTATCTTGTGACAGTGAAGGGTGCGATGTCTGGCTCTCTTCAGGCCTCTAGTGTTTCTTTGATAGAAGCAATATATTTTGCAGAACATTGTAATTCTATAGGAACAAAGAGCGCGAGTTGAACGAAAGATATAAAACGTATAATACTGACAATTAAACGCTATTTCGCTCTATATTGCTTAGAACATCGTAATCACTTAGCTAATCGCTTGAAAATCATCCGATCACGCTCGCTCGTCTTTTATTCCTTTGAGGTCTTGGTTTCTCTCTCCCTTGCACTCATGCGTTTGGTTGATTTCAAAAAGGCAATGGACTTCTAAAGTCGTTGTCTTTTCGGCGTTTGTTAGGTTTCGGAGTTCAGTGCCTCTGATAGAAAAACCAAAACGTTGAGACCACTGATCGCCGAACGTTACATGCGATGACAGTTTCTAAATTTATGTTTGCAATTTCGAGTTCGTCGCCCCTATTTCTCCTAATACGTTTATGGAATACGACTGGGTTTGACTATACGATCAATTTAATCCGATCGTTGATCCCTACAATATCAATGTAAATTGGATCGAGAATATGCCTATGAACTTAGAGGAGTATAACTTTTGTTGGGAGAAGTAAATTGTGATTGGAAATAGTTTGAAAGTGATTGTTTTTATTTGTTGTAACATTGCCTCATCTAATTTTTATTTTATAATTTAATTAGTAATTCATAATGAAATGTTACTGGATTATAATATAAATTTATTCAGTAGTATTAGCAACATTAACTTGTCATGTTTTGCCTTTTAAAACGAGTAGGTTTCGGTCATTTCGAATTAATTTATCTATCAATATAAAATATACTGAATAAATCTATGTACTTATTTTTAACACAATAGAGACCAGCATGTGCAAATTTCGGTGTGCAACGTTATTACAATTTCTAAAGTGACAAAGAGGTAGAAAAATTGATGCGAAAAATATCACACTCACAAAATAATTTTAATAATACTTGTTTCCTACACTTCTCTTAAACACAATATTAATGTTCCTGCAAGTTGTGAGTTAATAAAAAGAAATTTTCTTTTACTCTTATTTTGATTTCTTTATACTTCATTTGTATTTCATATAAGATATAAATTGCATTTATGATTTGGAACAAAAAAAAAATAAAAATTGCCGCAGTTAGAGAATTAAAAGGAAGTTAAAAGAGTTAGAGAAAGTCGCAGCAAATGTAAAGACGGACCATTATTCCCTGTCATATAATCAGAAAAATTGAAAAATAAATAATTATTCGATAACAAGAAGGTTATTATGAACTGTAAACAAAATTCGATATAAAAGTGATAATTTTCGACAATCTTAAAATGTATAATATACGTCCTTTAAGACACTTATTCAATTCAAAAGGACATAAATGAGTCAGTTTATGGAAATACTTTGCGAATAGCACATTGAAATTTTTGCAACAATAACACGGATGAAGGTTTCACGGTGAAAGAGTTAACAGAAAACTGTAATTAATCATTTTTGGACTGTAACGTTACTTATACGCGTGTGCATGATTTTCAATGTTGCAGAGCTGGTCGAGAGAGTCGTTTTATTAGGCGGATCAGCGTTGTCACCCTGGGCTATCCAACGTGATCCGTTGACGGTGAAGCGTCGCGTTGCCGATCAGACTGGATGTCCCGGTGACGCCGAGGCCGATGACATAGCACCGTGTCTTCGTTTGAGAAACGTGGAAGAACTTCTCGCGATACAATTGGACCCGCCAAGATTCACTTCTGGGTTTGCTCCATTCATGGATGGAGCAGTCATGCCTCAGCCGGTTGTTCAGGTATTGGACATTCTTCAAACAATTTATCTTTGCTAAAATTATAGTAGTAGCTTCCAAACCGAAAAAGTCAGTCGTTTTAACCCTTTCGTCCCGAATGGTACATAGGAACGTTTTAGCTAGAAAACGCATAGATTAAAGAAAATTGTGCATAAATTTACCACATGGAGACCTTTGCTTATGGTTGGTAGCTGAAGTGTCAGTATATGTGTTTTGGTTGATTAGCAGCCATAAGTTTTTTTCACAAAATTCGTGTTAAAAAAAATACATATTTAGGGATGAAAGGGTTAATTGAATTTTTTTTCGCTGAAATTATAATATTGGCTTCGAAGTAAAACAGGTCAGTCGTTTCAATCGACACAGAAAATTGTTTATAATTTTAGAAATATTAATTCTTCCAAGCCGTGTTTATGAAGATGTTTTTGTTTACTTAACAAGTATACCCGTCCCTCTATTCACGCAGGACTTTTTGCACGCGAGTCTCCTTTTCATGGGATAAATTATAACACAAATTTAGTGATTCTGAAGAAAGTTTGCTTTTGTTTTATGAAATGTCTTTATTACTATTTTTTTGTTAAACCATGTAAAATAAATATGTATTTTTAAAATTTATAGGAGTTTTTCTTTTCATTATTTTGTTTTGATTTTCATTCGCGTAAAATGAATACACGTAAAACGGATACTCCGCGTAAATGAAGGGACGTGTGTAATATCTTCTTTATAATGGTGAGTAGACTGTGGATCTTTATACAAACAAACAATTTTGGAAATAGAATTAGAAAAATAGAACTATAAAGTAGGAAATGATTTTTCCTAGCAAATATTAAAAACAGTACTACGGAGTGGACATTTTATGTTGTTTCATGTCGTGTGCAATTTTCCATTTTTAAACTTCTTATTGAGTCATAAAAATTGACAGTCTAGTGATAAATGATAAATGTCGTGCATTATCAAAGTTTTAGAATAATCGAATGAAAAGAAAACGTAAAAGATAAATTTAATATGTTGTCTTTATAGATGAAAATAATGTTAACGTTTAGAGATTTCCATATATTCTATCGATGACGCTAGAGTTTTCATAGAATAACGTATTATTCGTTGATAAAAAGAAGGTGCTTGAAAGAAATGCAGATCTAATTGATATAATATACATATAATATATGCAATAATAACAAAATATATTAAATTATTTTACTGATTTATGTTGCTATTTTTTATATGTTTATCTTACTGAATGTTACACCATTGTTATATCATACAGACTGACATCATTTATAATATAAATTTTTTATAATATAAAATTTTATGAATATAAATTTTTCAAATTCAGTTCAATTTTCTTTTCAAATTTTCGAATTTCAAAATTAGTCATAATCAGAAACTTAATCCTTTGATATAATATTTGATATAATCCGTGAATAATCATTATTAAAATCATCATATTCGTTGATTTATTTGTTTTCATTAATTTTGTTATTCATTAACCATAGCTACTAGATTACTGTACAACCGCTTTCCTTAATCAGTAACAGGATTTCACATTAGTCAGAATCTTTAATTACCAGACGGATTACATTTTACCCGATACTGAGTTTCAGAGATCATGAATATGTATTAGTGAACTATCACCGTGAGTCAGAAGTGATTTTGGTACGGTAGCTTGAACTTTAGTATTTGAAGGATTAAATGGCGAGCATATTATCCACGTGCAATGTCACTACACATTAGAAACTTGAATATTACCAGTTAAATGGAATGTCAATAACAATATTTACAGAAATCAATAACTTTTTATATATAATAAAACTGTAATTATATAATTATAAATATATACAACTGTTTTAAATTCTGTTCGCTTTTTAAACTGAAAAAATTATGTTCCGCTACTGTAACGAAAATAACTTTCAATATTATATAAAACACAGTAAAGTCTACTTTTTATGAAATAAAAATTGTCTAACATTATGAAACGTATCAAAGTATATTAACATATTTTCATAATTTAATTTAGGGAAATGAGAGTTAGGTTTCATTTTATTTTATTCATTAAGGAACTTTTTAGAGTGACAGCAAAATTAAAAACTAATGAAGAAATAAATGAGAAGAGATATTTGAATATCTCGAACGAAAGTAGAAGCACGTTAAACCTTCATTTTCAACTTTAAATCATTATTTTTGCATATATTCGTTTCATACGAGGTCAGTCTGGAAAGTTTTCTCTGCTCTGCTGGGTTTTTGTTTTTGGTAATGAGAACTGTTTAAAACAAATACGTGAACTGATATTCAGCTCTGCCTTTAGCTTAGCGACGAAGTTGGAATATCGTACTTTTCGAATGGCCGATTCAAATAACATGCTGATGTCGAACTTCGAGTTGCTAAAACTTTGCTTCAATAGACATTTTTTTCCGCTACTTGCGGGCTGAATACCGTGATTTTGTTCATGAGAAAATTGGTAGACATTTAGCAGGATAGTTTTAGAGAAAATAAATAATGCTTACACAATACAACCCTTTGCACTCGACAACAACTTCTACAGTTACTTGCAACAATATAATTACTATAGACATATTATGTTATATTAAGTTTTAGGTTGTTTAATTTTATTATACCTAGGAAACATTAAATTTCACTTCTTTGAACGAAATTTAATATGGATATTTGCACCTCATAATGTTTAATGGTGAAATATCTCTGGAAACAATTATTCGACATGTAGTATGCCAACACAGCTGGCATACCGAGCACAAAGGGTTAATAATGGTATTCAGGAATGTATTAACCTTCGAGAAACCACGCGGAGCAAATTAAATCCATGTTTTCGAGGACTCCGTCTAGCATGCTTAAATTCAAATGCAACAATTGTTGAAAGTATATCCATGAAATATACTCCACACTGAAAATTACTATATTATATATTATGTTACATAAATATATTATTATGAATATTATTCGACTGCGAAAGTAACTGTCATTAACAAAAAGATACTTATTAGTTTGAACCATAATCAAACATTATGAAAATAAAAGTTTATTCAAAAAATTATTAATAGAAAGTTTCTATTGTACTATCTATTTTCCTTGTTACTTATCCCAGTTAATATTATTTGAGCAACAATATATTTGAAAAATAAATTACTTTAATATTTGTTATTTTACTTAAAATGTAGGTATTATTCCATTTTTCTAAGAAAATGGGAACATTTTTTCCTGTAGTGTCCCAAGTTTCTATTCCAAAACCATGTACACCACAAGGAAGTCAAATATTCAATAAACACAATAAAACTTATTTAAGTTCCAACTCCGAAAAGTCTACCTATTTTCCAGGTTTTAAACGATCGTATTCTAATTGAACTCTAAACTTTCCGCGTCACCGGACTTAACAAATTTGCGTGAGCCACGAACGCGTAAAGCTCACAGTGAATCCAGAAACCTCAGCAGGAAAAAAATCGGTGGGCACATTTCGACTTTGTGGAACAGCGGATGGAGCCGACGTGTAAGCGATGAACTTGTTAATTGAACCGACAACCGACTGACAGATGTCGAGCGCCTAGGATCGCGACGGCTGGCCTGCGAGGCCGGTATTAAGTCCTTGCCTCTGCCCGTAGTTACCGTTAATCACACCTTCGTCGACGAATGATAGCGTCCGTATTCTTCTTTCCCTACACCTTTTCCTCTCTCCCCTTTTTTTTCGAAAACCGATCGCTCGGTATCGGAAAGCGGAATTACTTGTCGGCGAACTTTTAATTAAAAGCCATAAAGTATGCGGTGTAATTGCAATTACTGTGCAGTTTCGCGATCGTGGCTCGCTCAAAATCGATAGTTCGCGGGAACTTCTTCTTGCGTTGACTTAATTTCGCGCCGAGCAGGAGAAATCGGTTTATGAACTTCCCTGCTAAGGGAAGGGAAACCAGTCCATTCAATCGGCGTTTTCTGTTCTGTCCCGGTGAAGAATTTCCAGCCGACCGCCTCCTCGTCGGGGCTGATGCCGCTGATGCCGGGACCCGGCACCGAATTCGCCAGTTTCGGTGACCGAGACTTGCTGCTTGGCCTGACGTCCGAGGAAGCCTGGGTGAATCTCACCGACGATGATATACAGGTAAGCGGACGACCGGAAACCGGCTCAAGTAGGTCGACGCCGAGTTTTATTTAGTTTATCGTGCTCCATCATCGTAGCTTCGAATCCGTTCCCTATAACTTATTCACTGGCGTTGGAGTTTCTTCAATTCTCAATTAAAAGTTCGGAACCCGATTAAAGTTTCCATCTGCCCACGCTGACAATGTGCGCGAATTAACGTATCGCGAGAAGGTCGGTTTAAATGGAGAATATTTAAATAATCGTGGCTAATGGCCTTGCGCGACAGATCATTGCAGCTATTACTGGCTCGATTAACCCCTTCTGCTATAATATCGGGTTAGACTCGCGATGAAAATTTTCAACTGAATTCGACGAGTTTAAATGTTATTTATTTAGTTTTAATGGAAATTGAATGTTACTTGTCTATTAGTGATTTTTAATCTTTAGACTAAACGTAGACAGAATAAGCATTAAATTCATTTTTTCTTCTAATAAATTACACTGGTCAACATGGTTTTTGTTACAGAAGGTTTGATAGGTAATTTTACTAGTGTTTCTCATGCTGTATTTGAATACGCAATCAAATTTTCTCCATCGACCACAGTTTTTGAGAAAATCAATTGTGAAGAAAAATTCAATTTTTCAGTTTTGAATATTTGCTATGCCTTAAATATGAAAACTTTTCAAACATTTATTGTACAGTATTATGCTGTGGATTCTATTAATATCCATTAAACTTTCTGTAACAAAAAGAAGTTTAAATTTTGTAAACAAGTGTCATTGACGGTAAAGTAATTTCATCAAGCATAGATGTTAAGTTTGTTCTAACAAAGTGTAAGCTTGTCGTTAGTTTTGTGGATTGTGATTATTAGTAATAATCAAGTTTTATAAAAATAATTTTGATATGAAACAATTATTTAAGTGTAATCTTTTTTAATACTAGCTTAGCTATAATATATTTTACTAATGAGTGGCCTTCGTATTTATTATTATGGTTGAATTTGAATATTCAATATTGGCTTCTCTAAGAAAAATATTTTGATAGGATGGAACTACTATATCAGAAATGCGAACTATTGAAATTATAATAATCGTTGATTGTGCATATCGATAATTATAAAGTTCGTATACATTTTTATACAGTGGACGACGATTAGTATCTACAATATTAAGAAAACTGAAAAACTAATTCTCATAGTTTAATTCATGATTGTATATTTTCAAAATATTTTTCCTATAGTCTTCAAAAAGGTCATACCTATTGTATTTTTCATTTCTCAAAGATAAAATCTTCATTTCAATTAAAAATTTAGATGGTATAAGTATTTTTAGTTTTAAAACAGAAAATTTCAATGTGATTGATATTTTCATTCTTCAAAATTAAAACTAAAATTCGATGAAACTAGAATCTTCATTTTGATTATAAATTTCAGAGTAATTAGTATTTTCTATCCCTTAAAATAAAAAATCATGCTATTAATATCTTTGTTCCTTCAAATTATAATCTTCGTTCCAATGAAAAATTTCAATATATCGATATCGTTACGTTCGCGTTTCTGTAAAACGGCTGTAATTTTCAAATTGATGAGAATTATTTTAAATCTTTTTTCCCTGATTCCGAGCTACTGGCAATTCGAGTGGAACGCCTTTAGTTGTTATGCAAGCGGTGCTGGTATTTGGAGCGCAAGGGGTTAATAAAGACTGGAAATTTAACGAGACAGCCTGTGTGCAACCGTCGCTCTGACAATTGACACGGGCTCAATAAATTACTAATTACTAGAGCCATGGTGCAAAATGTGGTCATCGATCCTGTTGGACATTATCGGCGATCCGATGGTCACGCTAGTCAGACATCTTGTGAAGCGTATTTCCGCAGTTCCTTGACAATTTGATAATGATCAGACGTTTCACAATTACGGTCGAATTGTTCATTTACATGTGTCGACTAGTTGCGAGTGGAAACGTGATTGACTCCAATTTCCACTAATTAGTGTTTGTCGGTTACGAATTTCCAACCTGATTTCCGATTGAAAGGCGTGAAGAAATTCCAATTTGAACCGCGCAAAATGAGAAATAAACGATTCTAATATTAAATAAATTTTTCAAATAAATAAATTCAAATACCAAATAATAAAATAAACGAAATTACTCAATTTGTCGAACATATTTGGTAAAATATCATAAGAAGTACAATAAGGCATAGCCACCTACGCATTTTTAGAATTTAAAATGAATTATTGTGTACTTTTTTTTACTACTTCATACAGATAAAATATGAGACGTGCATTTTACGAGAAAACGTTAACTTTTATAATGTTCTGTTTTTTTGTTCCGTATGAAAGTATGTATGATTGAATGCTCGCTAACTGACATTTAAGAAATATACCCCGATAATCGAATATTCAATTTACAACTGTCAATATGAAGAGAATGAAGTCTTATCTTAAAACAAATGGTACAGAACCTTTCGATTTCCACTCGCATAAGAAATATGAATGTTTCGAATAGTTTTATACTTTTGCAACATGCGGGATATTTAAATGATTTTATGAACATGCTTGACGACTTAACTAGTTCAAAAAGGAAGATATTAAATCAAATGATAAATTTTTGCTACCATTTCAAATATCGTGTAAATCTGAATTTAATAAAAGTTGCCCTTATTTATTTCTGTTTTCGAATAAAAAAAAGTGACATGGCAACATTACGCGGTATTCCCAGGCGTCACCCATCCAAGTACTCTTAACCACGCCCGGCGCAATTTAACTTCGGTGATCGGACGAGAACCGGTGCATTGATACACGATGTGAAAGTTGCCTAAGAAATTTAGCATATGAATTTAATAAACTGAAACGGAAATATACTATTTAAAAATGATATTTTATGAAGAAATTATTATAATTAATCTTATTATACGTTGCTGCTATTTTATACGTATCTTTAACGCAATTAATGTCTCATGCAGTCTTCAAATCGGATAAAATACAGTACAGCTACTGTCCGTTACAGCGAACCTGGCACTCGTGATGTCATAGGGGCGGAGACAGTCGCTTCGAAAAATCCAATTACGAGTTCGAAAACGGCTCTTCGCGCTCTTTGACGCGCGACCCGATTTGTGTGATTGTATTTGAGCGCCTCAGCAAATCATATACCAGAACCAAATATTCGTGTGGGCAAGGCGTGCATCTTCGAATCTGACCACTTAGGCGAATGTGCCAGGTTCGCTGCGATGGACGGTACATATTCCTTAGAATTCATTATCATTTGCTAATGATATTAAGTAGAATATTTCTCACTATTATTCATAGTATCCTGTCTAATAGCCAGACACTTAAGTGTCCTCCTTATTTTTAAAAGTTTAAAGGAACCATAGTTCGCGTAGTTTTAAGACAAACCATTCCTAAATAAACAATTACTTCTTTTATAGATCGTATAAATATAATAGCACATATTAAGATAACTTCAAATATGTTTACCTTATAAAGAAATAATGAGATCTTATAACAATAGTAAAATAGTATGTAAACTTATTTGTTATGTCATGTTTTTGAATCTTAATTCAAAATTCGGAGCAATAAATGGACAAAAATGTGTTAGTTTTTGTCCAGTTATCTTGATGAATTGGCAATAGATGTGTCCTTATGTGTTTACGAAAGTATGTACTACGAACATGGTGGTTATCTAGCTCATTATACACAGGCAGTTACTCAAGTAGTAAATAGGGAATTCCCAGATCGTTCGTACGGACATAATGGCTGTACATCATGGCCAGCACGTTCACCGGACCTAACGCCATTAGACTTTTTTCCTTGGGGAAGGCTAAAAGAAGACGTTTACCGACAGTAACGCACCATTCCGGAAGATGTGAAGAATCGCGTAATTCAAGCTTGTGCTCTTATCGGATCAAAAGTAATTGAAGTAACTTCGCAATTCCTGATTTCTCGTTTCAGATAGTATATTGACGTTAGTGAACATTATGTTAAGCACTTCCAATATAAAGAGTAAAATAAGGCCATGAATAATTAAGATATTATATGATTGTCTTATTTTGTAAATATCATTAACCACTTTTTATTAGAGTTTGTAACAATTAATTTTTTATCTACTACTCTTAAGTCCATTTATTATCTCACCAAAAAATACTTGATACAATACAAAAACGAGACAGACGTTTTGACTTGTTCTTAACGGTTGCGTGGTTAGAATAATTCTGCTCCTTTTCTTGATTGATGGAATTTAGGAAAACTCGTAAAAGGGAGAATTTGGTAATAGAAAAAGAGAAACATTTGGGCCTTGATGATTCACGTTGGGGGTTGGAATGGTTAAGGATTTGGACGTCAGACTGTCAGTTATGTTTATGCTTCGTCAAATGTACAAGACATTTACCGAATTAGGTTTACAAGTAAACGCAGTTATGATGCTAACGGAGCATTTCGGTATGAATAATCGTTATCTGTAGATGGGGGTGATGATGAACACGTTTTCAGATGGACGCAGGCATGGTATGATGTCATGATGAGTGTAATATAAATGATAACAATAACAATAACAACATCACCAATAATAATAACAATAGTTATTGTAAATATATAGGGTGTTTAGTGAAGTAGAATGTAACATTTATATTTATACATTCTGCCGTTGTATTCTTAATTTAGTAAGTTATTGGTCCATTTACCTCAAAGATCCGTTATTTGCTACTAACACTCGGTAACCGCGATACCACCGCTCTCCGTATGATTACAGAACGGCTTGAACGAGACCAGGAGGGATCGTATTCTGCGCACTTACGTGCGTAACACCTATCGCTATCACCTTCACGAGATCTACTCGACCCTCCGCAACGAGTATACGGATTGGGAGAGGGGCGAGCAGAGTCCTACGGCGATCTGCGAGGGACTTCTTTCTCTTCTCGGCGATGGCCAGGTTGCGGCGCCTCTCCTCAGGTTGGCACTGCTGCATTCCGCAGCCGGCGGGCGAGGCTACTTCCTGCACTTCCAGCTCGGCAATCGACCGAGCCAGAAGGGCGAGGAGGTCCCCTATCTCCTGGGGATACCTCTTCTCCGAGGCGAGGTGGTCTCCGTTTTGTTCGCCTCGATCAACTACACTTCGGTCGATGAGAACCTGTCCAAACTGTTGGTCCACTACTTGGCGAACTTCGTGAAACGCGGGTGAGTATGTCCTACTTCTCCTCTTCTTGCCGCTGCTTTTTCATCCGGGACGGAATTACGTTTCTGTTGTTCCGACGGCGATGCTGAAACTTCAGGGTACGCTTGGAAATTGGATTTGCTGGACCATATGAAGTAGCGTGCAAAGGAGAGGTACGGTGTATCGAGGAAAATCTTCGTATTTACACTAAAACTATCAAGCAATTGGAGTGACTTATTTCTAAGTTTCTGTACAAATTAGAGCAATATGTTTCTCGAGATTTGGTGGGTCTTTTATTGTTGTATCTATAGTGATACACAAATTTATTTTACAATTTTTCGCGAAAACTTTGCCCTAATTTAAATACTCGCAAACTAAAAATTCTAAAATGGGTCAATTTGACTGGTCCGGTAGTTTTAGTATTAGAAAAGTACATGTGTACACGTATTTCATATAGGTGCTGGTTAAATGGGAAACGTTTATGAAAATTTTCGTTTTTGTGGATTGAGGTGTGAATGTTGAAGTTAAATTACTGATTGATTCTTTTTCAACACTAAAACATACCGAACGGGTCAAATTGACCCACGTCAAAATTTGTATTTTGCAAGTATTTAGATTATGAAGGCGTTTCTGCGAGAGATTTTAACTTTTTGTGTATTTGTGTGGATACAAGATTAGTAAACCCTTCGTATCTTATGAACGGTATTCTAACTGTTATAAGAAATTGGAAATAAATCACTATAATTACTCGGTAGTTCTAGTGTTACTAATGATTTCGTGAATTGATTGTGAGCAGGAATTGAAAACAGTTATCCTATCGGTTTCGGTTCTTGAAACAGTTATAAAGAACTGAAATAAGTCCTAATGGTTATTTGGTATATCGGTTCTGAAACGGTTCTGTAACTGTTATTTCTTGGTTCTTCCTTTTGGATCTTCATAATTGTTTCAATCGGAACCGATATATAACAGTTTCAATCAGTTATTTTCGGAACATTTTTAATCCCTAGTTGTGAGAATGAAACTTGCTGTGTGTAAAATTTTGGTAATATAGTGTTCCTTTTTGCTTTGCTTTTCATTTAGGCGGCATGTAAATTAAAAAAATTAGTTTGTACGTAAGTAACAGACGTAACACAAGAAATATTTTTTTTCACAACGCTGTAATGAAATTTATTACGATGGATATGAACTAATTGTGTAATATCATACGATTTATATAATATTATTACTCGAAGGTAATGTTCGTTCCTAGAAACCAACGCACAGTGGTGCCTTTCAACGAAAAGCCGACCAAAATTCAATTTGCGTATGCAGCAGCGTTTTTCTGATGCAGTATATTTGTTGTACACATTTTAATGCATCTAATATCATTTTCTTAAATATATTGATTGATTATAGAAATATAGACTGTCAAAGTTGACGAACTCTAAATCTCTTGATATCTCGGAAATTAAAACTCCTTTAATGTATCAGGGAAAATTTCTCTTAACAAATTTCTTATTTAAAACATGTGACTATTAAAGTAAATGATATAAGCATATATTAAAATTAAAGTAAAATATCCTGGAATTTACCTGTGTAATTCATTTGTCAATATACCATAAATCTTAGTCATGTTTTAATAAACCGGAAGGAAAATACATGTGAGTGTCACTGACTGTCATGATGGGACAAGTTTTCTGATATCAAGTAGCATGTATAGCATGATATCCCGTTGAAAAATTTGCACAAATTTGCACCATTTTGAGATATTTAAATTTAAACTACTAATGAGGGGTATATACAGTCTGTCCTATTAAATCATATTAACGATATCTCTGTCATTAGTAAAGTTAATATATTTGTTAAAATTGAATATAAAGTAAGGAAATTTTTCTAAATCATGATTTTGATCCACCATTTTGAATTTTGTATTTCTAACGAAATATTCAGATTGAGCACCTGCAAAAAACATAGGTATGCCATCCTTTATGAGAATCTTACGAAATTATGAATTTTGGTTAGTTTTTCGTCAAAAGGCACCACTATGCGACGTCGCCTAAATGGAAAGTTCACTGTCGGTCCCCAAGGAACCGTTGCGTCGCGACGCCGCGTTTAACGAATTAAAAATCAGAAGTTTCTTTTAGACTAGAGAATATTGCTTATAATAAATTAAGGGTCTAATTCATGTGTACGATGAACTATTTTTTTATAATCTTCTTCTGGTTCGAACGCATTTAAACTAATACATTTTAGAACATCGACCAAATTTTATGATATCTTTAGTATTATTTTAACCAATTAGAACGTTCGACGAACGCGAGAAGTTTTCATTCCATTTGCATGGAATGTTACATGATTCATGAGAACATAATTTCATATAAATGCCCACGGTGTCATAATTACATCATCGTTTAAAAGGATTTGATCATTTGCTAAATGAAACGAAATTTTTCAATGAAACAGGCACAGTAGGCATTCAGCTTTCATATATTTTAATTTAATACGCATGCAACAAAGAGTTATCATCTATTATCTTTTATTGACCACATTTATTATTTCATTTTACACAAAGAGCTTATCTTGTATAAATAATTTTAATTCATCAACGATTCTTAAATTCAAATGCAAACAATATCGCATTTAATCATAATATTTTGCTACATCACATTATATTTTATTCTCACATTTATATTTAATAGAAATGTATAAAAATCCGCTATCAATTAATTAACACTAAGAAGTTTTTCATGTTTATGACGGTTCCTCGATTATCTCAAAGAAAGTCGCCCAGCGTTCTTTCATTTATATTACGAGATTCGAAAAAAGATCCTTCCTCTGCGATTCAAATAAACGATTTACATCTTTCTTAAGCAATATGCATCCCTTTCACGATTATTTTATCCCCTTAACCCGGGGGCAATAATGAAGCTAGAGCCTGCTTAAAGGGACAGGATAAGTCTATCTTACGGTCGAATATACAGATCAGCCAAATGAATCATGGTGTTTGAAGAGAGGGTCTCCCGAGGAATGAACCTTCCCCATTTAGCAAGCTCCTTCATTAGAGGGCTGATATGAGAGCGAGCATATTCACAAAGCATTTAGTTGAAGGACCTGTTATCAGAGTAGAAACTCTCTTGGCAGGATTCTATAGCATGTATGTTGAAAGGCTTCCAGATTGAATTAGCATGTGTATTCACTCGAACCGAAGTCTTGACCAAGGAAAGATACTTTCTGTATTTAGAATGAACACTAAAACTACCTGCAGTTAAATCGACTTTTTGAAATTCCTCTGTAGAAACTCCAAGAATGCATCTATTGGGGCTTGAATTGATTTACAATTTAGTTTGCGTATTGCTGAATCGATTTCTTTAATAATTTCTCAGAGAAACATCTGCTATTTTTTTAATAATCGTAAAAGAAGAAATCAGGAATGGGTAATTTTGACCTGTTTGGCAGTTTTAGTGTTAATAATTCGTGATGTATACAAACAATTGGAACAAATTTAAGGCGTGTTTATTTTAAAGTGTTTATTATCGGTAATTTCAATTTCGATATTTTGTTAACTACTTTATTTTTCAGGAGTTCATTTGTTCCTTTCTGTCTCGATAAAATGAATTCTAGTATGAAATAATCATATTTGAATTAATTTTGGTCTGTCGTAATTGAAACGAATTTTTACGGTCACAAATCATGAATAACGAACTTAATTGGATTAACAGTTGAGATGATTAGTCTGTCAGGCCAGTGCACAATGCAATTTCCATGTAAATACATTTCACTGGTCCAGTTATTAGCTCGAGCAATTGAACTTCAAATAGAATTGCTTTTATATGGACAGTTGTTAGGAATTTGGCTTTCGCTGCATTGCGACACGATCGAAGTATGGCTTAACAATTCAAGAATCCGAGCAAGTCAAGGGAGAGCACCAATCTTGTGCAAAATATTGTAACTTGTTGCTTCGTAAGCTTATTTTTCAATTCTATGCAAGTGTCGATGTTTATACTTATTAGTTATGCAGGCAATTTAAATGCTAGAAAGAAGCTATTTAATATTTCAGAAAGCTGTGTATTCTTTTCATATTTCTTCTAGTTACTAGCAAGTTGTAACATTGCAAAAATAGCACACTGCTATCAAATCTCTCTCCAAAAAATATTCCAATTTGTGCCATCATCTTCTCTAGTAATATTTAGTTTTAAAGATTATATGTTATCCTATTCAAATCATTAAAAAAATTTCCTTAATATTTAGTTTTTTGTACTAGTGTCCAATTTTGTTTTCTAAAATTAAATTTTTGTTTTACGCAACACCAGTTAGAAAAAAATATTTCAAGATAGATGCGAATTGTTAGAAGGATAAACACTTCGACCACTAAATGTTTCACCCATTTTTAATTTTTTCTTTTATGATTATTTAAGAAATACAGATACTTCTCTGAGAGATTATTAAATAAATAAATCAAATACGTTTCAATAATAGAATATCAAGAATAAGTAAGCTCATAAAAATGTCAATAAGTGTTTTATTATAAATTATATAAAAAATACAAAACAGTTCATCTGACTAATAGTTAAGTTAAGTTAAGTTAACACTGTTAAGTTTCCTATTCCTTATAGGAGATTGATAGATTCATAAGACAAATCTTGTAAAATTAGTTTAAATTTGTCCACGGTTCAGTTCTTTCGTTTCTACTCGCATTTCTACTACATTGTTCACGTCTTCAATAACATCGTTCCCCTTGTACCATGCTTAAAAGTTTAAACATCCATTCGTGCAGAACTTTTCAAATTACTGGAACTTCATCTACTGAACACTCTACAACGAAAGAAGTTAGTAGACTGGTTCATTAATCAAGTTAATTTTCGAAAGTTAAAAATTGAGAAACTTGAGCGTTATCTTCATTGTACTCCGGGTAGCAGGTACTCTACTGCTGAGTGAAACATCAATCATATGATCGTATGATTGATAATCAATCACGTTCGAGTGGCTGTAAATAGCCAATTTGTCCACATAAATTCTTTTTCGATTCTTGTGCGCGTGTAATTTAATTCTTATACAAGCAATCGATCACTTAGGTACTTAAATTTTGTTTAAACATGTTTTATATTCTTAAAAATTTTAAATCACTTTAGATTCGCATTCTTTGAATAATATTATATTCATTTCTATTTTTTTATAAAAAGTGAACACTAAAAGCTTCAAGTTAAAAAATTTCAGACTTATTTAAATGTTTTGTAATATCTGGAGTACTTGGATAATTAAATGAATATTTTATAAAATCAACGTTGTGTTGATGTATCTATAAGAATTTCATCTCGTTTCATTAGGTTTTATTTTTATTTTACAAATGTGTAAGAATAGTTACTTGACCAAGAGTACATATATTCCACTTGTCTGACTAAAATAGGTATATTCTACTAGTTCAGAATTTAATGATTTCCTTATGTAATATTTATCATTATTTAATGATTATATTTATTATTTCATACTTTCTTTATTTAAACTTGTACTTTAAAATAAACAATACTATAAAATTCTATTTACAGTCATAATTTTTATACTGTGTATAGAATTGCAAATAAACTTATTGAAATTCAAAAGAGTCCTTATACTGTATTTAGACCGAACCAATGAATGCTCGTTCGCACCAAACCTTGATAGATTCATATTCAATTGGCGTAAACGATGAATTATTGAATTATTAATTAATAATTATTAATTAAATCGATATAAATGTACCTTAATAGTTATTTCTATTTCACTTTTAACAAATATAAGCTGAACATTAGCTAAATATCGTATTTAATAATTAAATCCGTTTTACTAGTTATCAAAATGTTTTCGAGTGAAATAATGAGTATCACGATTAAATTGTTAAGTTTTGGACCTGAAAGAGAATATTACAAAACATTGAGGAAAAAAAAGACATTGAAATCTGAAACTGCACACTTTTTTGTTATATTATAAATGGAATTCATCGGAACACAGTAAGAATACGCGATTAAATTGATTCAAAATTTAACTTTTAGTAAATGAAACAAACTAAATACATTTAATGGAAATGAAAACTTGTCTGTTCAATTGAAACTTACTCTGTTTTCTTCATTAATCACTTTGAACGTCCGCCTTAGCTGAAATGCAGAAAAAATGGTTTTCATAGGTACCTTTCATTGAAGATGAATCATCTGTGATGCATATCTAAAGTGCAAAAATGTAAAAGCTTAATATTTCGCACAAATAACAGTGACCAGAATAATAATTGCATAAAAAGATTGAAATATATCTATTTCAATTCTGAAAGAGGTAAAATAAATTATTTGTACATTATACGTGTTTTATATTCCTCTACTACATTCTGAGAGCTGAAACATCGAAAACGTGCACTTTCAATGAAAGTAAAGTACAGTAAAGGAAAATTACAATACATTATAAAAGACATAATACCAAGTATCTCTAAACATTACGAAACAAAAAGAATTATTCTAAAGAATTATTTTTAAAAGCAGTGTAAAACACACAGTTCTTCAATAATGCATTCATGTAAAAATAATAGCGAAAAGCGAACATTTACGGTAGACAGTGTATAATAATAAAATGAAATATAATGTCAAGCTTTACGTATCTCGCTTCTCCTACAAACACGTACGAAAGCTTTTAAAGTAATCAAATGCTGACCAAAGAAAAAGGATCACATTATATTAATTCCAGTACTACTAATCATTAATTCGAATCTACTATTTTTTTAATTTGACCAATGAGTCGTGTCAGTTAATTAAATATATTGAATTTAATTAACGAATGGTCTGTATTAGAGAGATCGGAATTTTCCTTAATCAGAAACGAAGCTTCCAATCTTCGAGTATCTTGCCTTGCCCCAGATTTCTTCCCGTCGACTCCGCGAAATCGATGTTTCAGTCTTTGTTCTCGCTTTTCCTCGTATATTTTTTGATTCTTACGACCAGTGACACGGCCAGTCGTTTTTCACGAAAGGAGGATCCTGACTGCAGCAGGCAGGCAGCAGCAGTGAGAGATAGAAAACACACGATGCGATTGCATTCGCGTCCACGCGATATCGCTAGGACACCTACTGGCTCAGAGAAAGCCGGCTGTTCGGCAAACTCAATTTTGAAACGCAATTTCCGGCCAAGTTTCTCCGCCCTTCGTTCGCTACACAAACGGAAAAATGACGCAGTCGTTCGACACCGTGAAATAATCCGACGGCAATCAGAACCGAAATGAGAGAATTGCTAAAGCTGTTTTTATTCTATTAGCCTTTAACACGTGGTAGCTCCGACTGAAATCACTCCATTTTCACGTTTTGATTATAATTACGGTCCTAAATGTTTTCCATTTCGTATTGCGAACGTTTTTGTATTGTGGATGGTGATGTTAGCAATGTGGTTTGCAGTGATTGAAACCGTAATTTTCGAAATAATTTGCTATATGCTTAAGGCAATAGAAATAAATTTCAGATAGAGATATTCATTATGGTGCATTTGGAGTTTTGTAATAATTAGTAATGAGAACTTTATATACTTTAGATCGTACATTTGTTGTTTACTATTATAATATTCAAAAGAGTTTTACGTAAGTGTGTTTCATAACTCTTACAGTGTAGCTTGGTCTTTGATAAATTATATTTTATCCTTTTATATATACAGTGAAATCTTGAACTTACGTCTTAATTGGTTCCGGAGTGGGCGACGTAAAATCGAAAAGGACGTAAGTCGGGTACACAAAGTAGACATGTATGCGTGTATGTGAAAACATACATATATTTACACGTATTTAGTAAATTAGGAGATACATTTTCTTTCGAATGTATGAAAATAATAGAAGAGATTACATGTAACGAATGTTTACGAAGAACCGAAAGACCACGATGTTCACGAATTTGTCATTAAAATACGTTCTTTATCTTTAAGAATCGTCCTCACAGGTGTTCTTGGCAAATTTACTTTTTGCTTAATCGTAAAACCTTTTATTCCACTAATAAAAAGTTTTACTATTTTTAATTTAGTTTATATACTTATAGTATTTTTTTTAACAACAGAATTTAAAGATGAGGGCATCTGATGCTGTGGTACCATTGCATATACGTAAATAATGATGTTGATTCTCTACTAATTACACTTGTACGTTTAATGTAAATATATTTCTATAAGTTCTTAACCGGTGTATAAACTATATAATTTGAAATTACTTAACTATAACAACGTAAAATTAATCTACTGCACGACGAATTTTTTACGCAAGTAACATTCAGACTGTTTCAGTAATTAAAAATAATTGACCACTACGTTACGCAGATACGACGTAACTGCAAACCATGTAAATCGAGAGGGCACAACTTTGGGCCTTACTGTATTTTGTGATACACAAAAGTTTCTAGTTACTTTCATATCTTAAAGTTTCTTTTTCAACTTGATATATTTCGTAGTTTCTATGTTACATACAATGCGTGTTTGAAATCTAGTCAAGTTCAAGCTCCTCTTAACAATATATACTTATTTTAGCACAATTCAAACAGTCATAAATAAGCAATACGCAATTATAACGGCTTTAACAATTCAATTTATTTCCACGCGTAATCATTCACTTCTCATATTTCTTCTAACGATATCTTAAGCAAAGTCTACTCCAATTTTCATTATTAGACTAAAAAATTTCATTTGGCTACAACACATTATCTTCGTTTCGTTCGCAGTTCCATCGATCTAAGCGCGACAGACGCATCGCAACAATCGATAGAACTAAAAGTACCAAACACGTAACGGCAATACGCGAACGTCCCTCAATTTCAAGCCGGCCGTGTATCTAAACCGATCGGCCTGAATACAATTTCCAGCCCCGAAACCGTATCGTAGAAATGTATACATTGCGGGATGTTTCAGGGACCCAAACGGCGCCAGCCCGCTGACAACGGGATCCGACGGGCTTCCGACCAGCCCGCCGTTCTGGGATTCATACGATTCAATAAATCAGCTGTACCTGGAGGCTGGCCGTAGTACGGAAATGCGGTCGCATTACAGAGGCCATAAGATGTCTCTGTGGCTGAATCTGTTGCCCCAGTTGCACCGGCCGGGCTACGAGATCAGCATGCGTCACCATCACCTGGCGGAAAGTCCCAGTCTTTACGAAGGCGCAGTGCGTCCGCAAACCATGGCTCTTCCGCTGCCGGCACCACCGTTGCCGATGCCCTCGCCCACCGAGCCGTCGTCCATGTCGAGCGCGATTCCGACCACCGAGTGCACGCCGAACGCGACGGTCACCACGACGGTGGCCACCACGTCGAGAACGTTGCAGCATCCTAATCTAGGTCCAGGTCCGAACAATCTGTTACGCAAGCTAGCCTCGAGCCACTACCAAAGCTATACCACTGCTTTGACCGTCACCATAGCGGTCGGAGTGTTCCTGCTGCTGCTGAACATCCTGATCTTCGCCGGGATCTATCATCAGAGGGACAGAAACGCTTCGAGCGCGGCCGGTTTGTCCTCGGCGTTTGGCGACAAGAAGAAGGAGGAGCTGCTGGAGGCTGGCTGTTCCGGCATCGAAATGTCTTCCGGTAAACAAAGGCTGTCCACGTTAAACCTGATGGACTCGCCATCCTCGAGTCCGCCGCCGCACAAAGCGAAGCTGGCGCAGGAGCTGGAGCTGCAGCTGCAGGAGTTTCAGTGCTCGCCACCACCTGGAGGTGGCAAGAGGATTCTCGAGCCGCCATTGTACACGATGAGCCCCTGCGTCCAGAGAACCCGTACACCGTCGCCCTGCGTCGACGCGACCACTGCCAGGATGGATGACGACGACGACGACGCGGACAGCAGCGACGACGATAACGACGACGAGAATCTTCCGGAACCGCCACCGCCTCCTAAGGTCCCGGCGCCCAATGTAGGCTTGTCCTGTCCGGGGATACTCAGGCAGCCTGGCACGCCTGGGAGTGCCAAGAAACGTGTTCAAATTCAAGAGATCTCGGTCTGAAGAGGTGGATAGACAATTCGGGGATCGAGATCATTCGCTCGCCAGCTTGTTCGTGTCTGATCGCGCGAGCTTCCCAAGCGCCCAGCCGCGTGGTCGCTACTGCGGGCAGTGGTCGATTTGCCTCGGGCGGGAAGTTCGATTTGATTAGAGAGCCGATAGGGACAATGCGGCGTCATCAAGTTGTTATCAACGTGCCACGGATTTGAGAAGTTGTTGAATTGGATTTCGACGGAGGCGTGCGCGTAGGCCTGCGGTGCACTGCGATGGGGGAGACGTGTTTGCGGTTAGGCCGGGGGCGAGTACGGGCGTTTCGCGTCGAGCGATTCGCGAACGGCTTCGGGATTCGTTTCGTTTTTTTCTTTTAGAGACAAAGTCTGTAGTTGCGGTTTCTTAAAGTTTTATTCGAGAATAACGGAAGATTACACGGGTAAAATGGCGCCGCCGTAAAGTGAATGAGGCCCTGTGCTTGCGGTTAATCGAGAGGTATTTCAATTGTGGGTCAACGGAACAGATATGTCGGCAAATACGAGCACAAATCAATGGCCTTAAGAGATTTCGATACTCGTCCGAAGCACTGAATAGACGTATGAATTAAAACAGCTAGACGATCTGGACGCGTGTCACTGTTTTATTTTGGGTTTTTGCGCGTGAAATGCCTTGTCCATTATTGATATCACCTTTTCTTAATTTCGTTTAGGTGAACATGTTGTATAACAGTTTTTTATTTCCAATGATGAATTGATTGATCCTATGACATCTTCTATAACATTTTTTCTAAATGTTTCTTAACAGTTTTATGATTTAGTCATTCGATTTTTTAAATCAACTTTTAAAGGTATACATTTATCTGCATATAACGAGTGCTTGAAAATAGTAATTTGATTTGGATTTTTACGTTGTTTCTATGAATTGAATGATAGTTTTTGTATTTTCGACGCATTATTAAGGTTTATGAGACTTGTTTTATGTCTTTTCCAGTCGACAAAATGTATTCGTGAATTTCATTCGAATCAAGAAAATATAAAAGTATCATCTACAAGTAAGTAAGTAAACCTTTGTTAAATTAAAAATATTTATTATGCAATCCTACAATTAAATCTATTTACTATTTATTACACTCGGTGAATTTTTTATTTATTGTATTTTATTAATTAGATTTTGAATGACTTCTTTGATGAGGTACTTTCTCAAGTAGGTTTCAGTTTATAAAATGACATTTCTCATGTATGAATCAAATTTTCCAATCTAGACAAGTAGAATGAATTATAATTGAAGTATTTAAGCATCCTGGAAGTTCGTATCAGTTTTGAAAGAATTTATAGAATCTAACATTGTTTTTGCTCTTAATACGTTTGGATGTGGTGTTCGTTACAAAAAATTATCCTAATGTTTCTCAACTTCAATATACTTATAAAGAGATCGGATAATAAACTCATTTATTGACATTCATTTTCATTACTATCGAAACTGGTTTATACAGTATATTTAATATTGAATTACATATGCTCATACTATATATAATTCAATGTTTTAAGTAGTTTTCTTAGGCAACGTTCATACCGTGTATTAATGCACCGGTTCTCGTCCGATCACCGAAGTTATATTGCGCCGGGCGTGGTTAGTAGTACTTGGATGGGTGACCGCCTGGGAATACCGCGTAATGTTGTCATCATTTTTTTTCAAAAAGAAATTAATAGATACAAACTTTATGAAACTAATGTTTACAAAAATTGAATAAAATTTGGAATATTTAACAAGAATTTATAGTTTGATCTGGTATCTATTCCATTGAAGTAAAATCGGTGGTCAAACACATTTTCATAAAATTCTTCAATTACTTGTAATATCCTTTGTTTATAATAGCCTCATCATTTCTATTTTAATATATTATCAGTATCTCGTGTCACCTGATCCATTGATAAAATTGAATGCATGAGCGAAACTTTGGGATACTTTTTACAAAAAGATTGGTTTACAGCAAGAAGCTTTAATAATGAATACTGTGTAACATTGGACCACGATAGTTTTAATTCTTGAATTAAAACTGACTATTTGTATTGACTTTAAAAGATTTTATATTTCCAAACGGTTATTTTGGCACATAATAATATTATAAATATTTGATTAAACAATAATTTAAAGATTTCGAATTCGTAAGAATTGAATTCATTTTATGTTGAATATTTAATTTCATCATTATCTCAATTTTCATCCATCAATTACGTTAAATTATCAAATATAATGTGGTTCTTTATGGAAGGCAAAGTTTATTTAAAGAATTAAAAAGTTCCTTACACCAGAAATAATAAATCAAATACATAAGTAGTTTCTATTAATATTCTAATTGTATTGTATTTTACATGTTTAAATACTCCTCAAACGTATAACTTTCATGTTTATTAACAATCAAACATTACAAAATAGTCATTTGTGAAACCGTGCGAACTTTCCAGATACCTTTATACTGTATTGGCCAGTAGTCACTTCCAGGGTTTCTTATCTCAACTTTCACGGTATCCCAATAATAACTTTGTAATATTCCTTTCACATAAACCATCTTCAACACGGAAACTGCCAACAATATACGCATATCTATTTCTATCAGAACACAGAGAAAAAGCAACATATAAATAAGTTGAATAATAATTTAAATACTGCAATAAAAAACACAAGCGATTTTATAGAAGGCAGCATTACAGATTTCAGAATCCAATGAATCACAAAGTACCCATACGGACCACTCCACTACTTCCAGTGTTAACAATCGCTCAAGAACCGTAAATGACACAAACCATAGATACAAAGCAACTCGTTTAAATCCCGGGTCGTGACTATTGACTCACCTTCTATTCCCCAATATTTCTTACAAATCGGAAATGCATAAAGCTCGAGAGCGTCTCCGATCGCTATCAGATCCTCGACATTAATCGTTGATCGCGCGTCAAACATTCCGCACGTCCGTTCGTTATTCTAGAGATGAGACGATCATTTTCAAAGGTCTTTAGCTGCCTGTTCGAGTTCTTTGGTATTAACGTGATATCGGGGCTGTTGTTGACCTTATCCGAGCTATTGAAATCAGTCGAAAAACTTGTAGAAGACACGGAGAGGATTTAAGGAATCTTGGATGGAAACGTCGACCCTTTTACCTTTTTTCGGAGGTTGTTCGGCATGGAAGAAGCTAGAATTGCAGAAGCCGGGAGAGGTTGGGGTGGTGAAAGTTCCATAGAAAACGAGGGTATCGGGGACGACACGAGTTCGACTCGAATCCGAGCATCCGTACAAGAAGTTGGATCGTTGGCGAAGGTCGTCGCGACGCTCGACGCCGTGAAACGAGGGGATTGATATAATCTCAGGAACCCAAAAGACAACGCGCCAGGGAGCCCAGGGGCTTTCCCCGGGCTTCCTTTTATCCGGATTTGTCGGAGCACTAAGTGGAATTATTCGAGGAATTGGAGGGTCTGACCTCGACTTTTTGGAATCTCTGGTGCCGCGAGAAAGAGAGAGAGAGAGAGAGAGAGAGAAAGGGAAAAAGAGAAATTGTGTGCGTGCGTGCGTGCGTGTGTGAGAGATAGAGAGGAAGTCGAACGGAGACTGAACCTGATCATGCGAGACTGCAGGTTAAAGGGAAGCGGTGAACTTGCTAGATAATAAATTGGCGAATCGTTGAAGTTCTTGTCAGTGTAATCGCGTGTGTTCTTAGGTTTTGAGTGTGTTCGTGTGTTAGCGAGAGAGGGAGAGATTGAGGAGGAAAGGAAGAAAGAGGATGAGATGGTATAGCGGACGATTGTACGAGAGACAATGGATGAAGCATTATTGTAAATTATATTCGATATGGGAGACGACGCTTGGATCGCGACGAGTGTTTGAGTCTATGCTAATTCTATTATTCTTTTCTTCTTGGAAGGTGCTTGCAAGGACGGTTCTCCCCGAACTTACATATGTTCCTCGTAGGTGCTTCTAACCCTTAAACGTGTTCCCTGCGCATATCTTCTTGGGGATATTTATACTGTTATAAAATCATCATCGTGAAATTCGTGGCATTTTTAAAGACGTACACGTTTAAATGTATTTCTTGGATATCAGTTTTCGTTGTTAACACACGTTAATGAAAATTAGTTGTTTCTTACAATTGGGGATACCTTTTTGATTGGAACGCTTTCGACACATATGACTGTTAATGTTAAGGAATTTTATACTTTGTTCAAGGGTTAATGAATGCTGGAAGAATATTATTTGAAACCTGAACTGAGGAATATTGTTTTAAGTAATATTAATTTTATTGGTATTGTAGATCTTTTATTACTACTGGATTGTGTAATTGCTTTTCAATCTAAATGTTTCTATTGTTATTTTTATTTAATAATAATATAGCAACTAGTCGACGCTATTAGCGAATAATTGTTTATAAATCCATCGTTGATGTGCAATTCATTATTCGCATATTATTATTTTAGAATGAACAACAGTTTTTATTATGCGTTCCTAGTTAATAATACACAACGTGTTTTATACCAATGACTGATTACACGTCTGGGATAAAGTTTACAAAAGCTTTTCGTGAATAAACTACATTTTTTAATGCTTGCAGATTAATAAACAGAATTAAACTTAAAAACAAATAATTCTCGTGTTTGTATTATACGTGGAAATAATAGCACAATTATTTAAATATAGTTGCTTGAATAATTATTCACGAAATTAAATTTAAATATAAACAAGCATTTAATATAATTTTGAGTGAATTCGCCAAGATTACTGTTTCAAAAATGCGTTTCTAAATTTTTTGAACTTACAACAAGCTCTTACATACAAAACACCTTATAACACAATGTTTGAACTTCTTAAACCTTAACAAAATAAATATTCTTTCAAACAATTAAATCGTTCTTTTACAAATTCATTTATAACTAAAGAAATACATCAATTTCAATAAAAATATTTTTCAAGTAACAGTATTTTTTTCCTGTTCGATATTCAATTCATCATACACATTCCTATTAAAAAACCTCTGAATTACCTGATCAATCACGGACTAAAGAGCTGCAAGGGTGATGGCGAGGCAGGAAATATTTGGTTAAAGTTCAGTTATCGTAATAAACGAAAACATTTAACACATTTGCTCGAAACTTTCTGCCCGTAACGAAATACCTTCGTCCTCGCGAGCCTTTTAATTGCCAACGATAATTACGGAAAAAGGGGATATTTCGATGCGAATGTCCTCCAGCAGACGTACACTACGCGTTTAATGAGATCTTTCATTAGTAGAGGATTCGGGCAATAGAGATTGCACTGTATTCCAGATAACGAAGGGGTCTGGAGGAACAATTAAGCGGGAAACAAGTCGTTGCGAGCATCTGTGCGTGTCTGTGTGTTACGAAAGAGCGAAGGAAAGAACCCGTGCGAGGGGCCAGCCGTAAGTAACCGAACTACTAATTTACTTTAGTCGAGGAACGCTCGCCATCCGAAAGAGGATTCATGCGTGTTTAGCAGGCGAAAAAGAAGAGACACGATTGTCCCGGGACGTTTTTAGAACCATAACATGGCTTGAATTTTCTAAGAACATGCGAAACAAAGAGGTGTAGCGAGAGTGATCGAGAGCGAAAGCGTGAGAGAGAATGAGTTCGAAAGTCCTGTCGTTGATGATTCGTCGATCGATCGGTCGACGAACGGTTGACACGTTCAATCGACGCGTTTTCTTTTCCGGTTTTCGAATCGCGACCGATAATTTTAAGTGAGGTTACCGCGTTCGCGTCGAACGGGCCTCATTTAGTTGTAAGGTTCTCGATGAATTCAACGCGTGAAACTGCGACGTTCCCAGCGTCATTTACACACAGGATTTCAATCGAACAAATGAACACACGGTACACACGTACACAAGTACACACATGTACACGTACACACAACTATCAATGTTTGAAATGTTGGGATTTGTTTAAATAAATAATTAAAGCATTCGAAGCGTAAGCATTTTGTACCTTCATTGACGCACCTGGTCACCTGTAGAGTAAGTGTTTACATGGCGGTTCTATAGTAAGTAAAAATGTACTTTGTGATAGTTTAACCTGTTAACTGTGGAATTTAGTTTGAAAAATCTCTTGTTTTGCGCGCAATAAAATTAACAAACGAAGTGAGTATCCGTCGAACGCAGGACAAATGTAGCTGAGGTATATTTTATTGAAAAATCAAAGTAAAATAAAGAAGAATTACATGTTTATCGAAAAAAATAAATAATTCATCGATGCAAGAATTGGTATCATTTCGAGCTTTAAGATGACGTGATACTTATCAAACACAGTTAACTGGTTAAGCTTTTGGCTACTGTTGGCGCCTAAAGGTGCTTTAAAAATTTGGTTTTAGCGTATTGTTGGCACCTATAGACCCAATTTAAGTGTTCGGTAGTTTTAGTGTTAACGCTCCTCGAAATGAAGTGAAAATGCCTATAGCCGATGATAAAGTGCCACTAACAATAATTGCAGCAAAGCTGGCTTGGATCAGACGTAAGTGAATTGTTCTGTTCGTTGTCTATTATATAAATGTGATTATTTTGTAGTGGTTTAATTTAGTTCAATTCAGTGTTTTGACTGTTTCAATACACTTAGAAATCTGATTCTTCTGTTGAAAATTTTTAAGTATGAGGTAAGTATGTATATAGCTATAAATTTTTTCTCATACAATTCAACAAAATCTTTTATTCATTTAATATATTCTTATATCAGGCTTTTATAAAAAAAACACTAGGCGGTAATAATGAAAACACCTTGTTCAACAAAATAGAAAAATGTGCATCTATTTTGAGCACTGCTCTTAATAAGTAAAAAGGCATTGTAAGTTAAAAAAATAATGTGAAGACTATTTTTATCGATTCTCTTTGTAATTTTATATAGATTACAAATATAATTCACGTCAACCGTGTTATAAATATCGAACTGAAATCAATATCCTACAAAATGAAATGTTTTGACTCCTTTTCTATCGAAAAATGATTTGATTAATAGTATTTTAATATGTCTTGTTTATATTCTTGTTTAAAATACATCTTTTTGTACATCTAAAAATATAGTAAATTAGTCGTAATTTTATGAAGATTATTTTTGTAGGGAGGCTTTTAAAACAAATGCATTCAAAAATTTGAACGAGACAATACAATATAAATAAAAGGTAAAGTAATACGAATAGAGTAATCTTACATATATACCTGTTGTATATCATCTCAATTAGACCCTTCGAAGTTTCCATGACAAACCATACAAGTACAAAAAAAATAGAATAAATAACAATATAATTTCACAATTTGCAATGAGTATTTTTTATCTCGCAATATAAAATAAGATTAAAAGATTTATAAATTTTTTAGAGGAAAAGAATTAAATAGAAAAAAAATGTTACTAAACATGGGAAAAAAGTTTATACAAGAAAAGCTTAGTGTATTATTTAACAATTAATAACATGAATGATATACATCATCAAAATACAGAATTCTATTGAAATAATTATATTAAAACTATTATAAAATACATATAAAAAGAGGATTTATGAAAATCTAAAATCATAGGCACAAGAAATACTTTTCATACCCTCGCTTTCCTAAAAAGTCCAATACGGACTTCCGCTCATAAACATACTAAATTGACTTAAATCGCTTTCCTTTTACATTCACCTTTCATCAGAAGTGATTTTATTAATTTACCTACATTGTAACTAAAAATGTAAAGGAATTTAACCCTTTGTCCTACAGTATCGTATCAGACTCGTGAAGATTTTAAACAGAATTTATCAAACATAAATATTACTGAATTCTTTTGAATACAAATTAAATATCATTCTTTTGTTATCACTTATTATACTTTAGAGCAAACATAGACATAGTATATGCCTAGAATTTTTTTCTTTTTCCAATAAATTATTAATGACAAAGTAGTTGTATCGATCGTGGTTACGATAGAAATCGTAGGGCAAGGAGTTAAGTTACGAATCAAATTTCAGAATAAAACATAAAACTGGTAGCCATATTACTACCTCTTCTTCAATCTTCATCATACTCGTAGCTCAAGCTAACTTGGCTACAAGTATTACAATCAAATAACGACTAAATCGTAGATGCATGTACATTTACGACCAAAGATCACGCTGAATAATTATTTCACACATTGTACATGGAGAACGGGGGCCAGAGGCGCGCTCGAAACCATTTACACGTACACGTGCACGCATTTGCCGCACGTGCCACATTGGCAAGCTAAAGAGGTACGATATATAGCTCACCCAGAAACGATCCTCGAGATTGCTCGTTCCCGAGGAGCCGCGAAGGGACCGGAATTTCCATTACCCTAAAACATCGAGTGTCTCCGTGATTTTCCGCGGCATCTGACATCACCGACCGGAGCCAGACTTCGAGGAGGAATGTCCCGATGCTTCTGATCGAAACAGACCACCATCCTACGGTTCCTGAAGAGAGCGAGGCATCATCTCGAGAGATGACTTTTTTCCAGGGACATCTAGTTAAATGTAAAATACCGGTGTTATACTGGTACTTTCCGGTTATACTTTCGTAAACTTTATAGAAATCGGAATACTATCATACTGGTGTTATTCTGGTTTTCTTATTTTCTCTGTGACAAGAATTTTCCTTTTAATTAATTTTAACCCTTTGCGTTACGATTTATTCCACTATGACCGATACAACCACTTTGCTTTAATCCATTTGCATCATGTTCAACCCTTTGCACTCGCGAGGTGACTCTCAATCACCAGTTGATTTCATACGGTAAAATGATAACGTTTGATGTTTAGCATGGAACTTTGTATAATGTATCATTGTGTGAAATATTAAAGTAAAATACTTTTGTCCCTTAATTTATCGATTAAATTAGTTACATTAGTTGCAACAAACATCATCTATATTTTATCAGAGTGTTGAATATTTCTAGCAAAAGACTTTCAAGTGCAAAGGGTTAAATACTCTTGCAAGTATCAGTGGAATCTGATTTAACACATTGTTGACCAGTCACGAGTTAACTTGTGTTTGCACTTGCATTAGCTATTTCAAGTTTTGAAACGCAGGGCAATATAGAATATTACAAAAGCAAAATATTTAAAATTATGTAAATGTTATGTCCAAGGTTTCCTTTCAATTCATTATGTATAAATAAAATATATTGAAGTTTATTTAGATTGTTTCACTTTCATATTTAATTACGGAATAATAACTGGTGACATGTGATAGCTACTGCTTAAAATTACCGGTCAACAATATGTTAATAGCCTATTAGAGGGGCGCTGTAGCTAACAGCTTCATAAAATTTTTAAACAGTCATGTAAGATCAACCGTACACATTCTTATCCGATTATATGATTTATATAGTGGAAAAACTTGTTGCGAGTACCGGACGTCAGATAATACGATTGGGTTAAAACTTTATTGAAAAATGAGAGAAATTTTAGGCACATTCTGTGTCTATGTATCTTCTGGAGTATGTGAATAATTGATAACAAAAGAATAAGACTTAATTTAAATTTAAAAAATTGAGTAATATTTATACTTCTTAAATTCTGTTTAAAACTTACATCAGAGGTCTGATATGTTACTATTATATAAGGCAAGGAGTTCCAAGAAATTTTCTGATTGGTATTCCCGCTGAGAATGGTCTCGTAGGCAATCATAAATAAGAATAACAATGATATAAAAAAAATGACAGTATATATTCGCTTTTCAACGCTTGTTTCGTTACTCAACTGCGTAATAAATGTAGCGACAAATTTATATTCATACGTTTTATTATCATCGCCGCTTTCATCGTTTATCGCAGCTCCAACATAAATGTATCCTTAATCTTCATCGCAATACATCTTCCAGAAAAACCGGAAAAATACCAGTATTTATTTCAGTTTTCAGTATTATATCTGTTTCGGTATAGCCTTCTTGGTCTTATATCAGTATTGACTCTTTGCGGACGAGAATTTTTCAAACCTGCAAAAACTCTTTTCATAGAAAAATTTAAAATACTGACTGAAATCTTAAATATCAGAAAAAAGTTCATTCGCAGTTATCGATTTTAGATATGAAAGCTCAGAATCGTTGTTACGGTGACATTCGACCACAAAAAGTTAATATTATTTTGATTTTAACCCTTTGAGTGCTATGGAAGCATATATAGGTTCGGCGAAAGTCATCGCTGTGGAGTATGGGCTCATATATGCGTTTTTGGCCTTTTCAATCTCACACGTGCCGTAGTAGCAATTATAAGTGCATGTGATTAACACTAAAACTACCAGACAAATGCTATTTTTCTGTTTTAGAGAGCAGTTCAGAACTCGTTCCTGTCAGAGTCCGCGACAAATAAAAGTGCAGAATTGAAATATTTTTCAAAAAAGTCAAGAACAGTAAATTTTCAGATATTGAGTGGCTCAGAACAGTAGTGGTCCAACTTCTATTTCTGAGTTCTCGTAACTGCGAAACGTAAATCGGGAGGGCCTACACATAATTTCTATCGAAGTAAAAATTCATTGGTGATCAATATTCTCGCCTATCTTCATGTACCCATGAAAGGTGGAAAAGCTTAACAAAGGTAAAGAAATCCACGTAGAGGAACAAGAGATCGTGCATGCAGATGGCCGAGTACGAAGGCAGGTACCGCACACGGAAGAAAAAGAATAACGTATGTTCGCGGGTTCTATATCTTCGTCCCTCGGCTTCCAGCCGCCTCTTCTCCTTCTGCTCGACGTCCTCGTCCTTTCAGCCGACGGGCTCGCATTGGCGGCTCGGTGGTCTTCCTTGTGGAGGGTGGCCGAAGCTCGAGCTTTAATGGGGTGCTTCCCGCCTCTTGAGAGCCAAGCCAACGAGATCTGCCGCAGGCTGAAGTATAATTAGTCATGCCATACAGTCCATGGCATAGACCAAGTGTACCGACGTCTATATACCGACTGTATTCCCCGCTATAACACCGGTGACTCGAAAGTAAATGAACGCCGCGTACACAACGGAAATGCCGCTTCTTTCCATCGACCTTGTCTTCCTTGGCGGCTGCGTCTATTTTCGACTGTTGGAATAATTGAGGCTGCTCTCGTGATCTCTGGCGAGTTTTAATCAGTGACGAATAACAACAGTTTCGCGTCGAGGTGTACATTTCTATTTACATGCTTTTTGGTTATTACTTGGTTCAAATTAAAGGTGAATACCAAGCTGATAGGTATACAAATTTGATTTTCTTCTTTTTGGTTTTTTTAAAGTGTCGAGTGTGTAGGGCATTTTGGCAGAAGGATGAGCACACGGATTGTCATAGATGATCGTTTTTGATTTTCGAGTATCTTTGATATTTCTTTGGTTGGTCAGCGAATGTTACGCTTTAGTATTATCGATTTCATTGTTGTCCATATGTAATATTATTTTTCTGTTGTTGATATCGGATAAATGCAGATATGTATTGAAGATTGGATTCTTTTTTCTTCTGACTTATGACTGGTGATAAAATAATTGTTATCACCAGTAACCTTTGCTGAAAGGCAAAGGGTTAAATCAATGATGGAGCTTTCAGCAGCTACCAAGAAGAGACATCTTGTGGCAAATTTTAATCTTTTATCTTAACAAGAAGGATACAAGTAAAAATTGGATTACTTGTTCTTGCTTTATGTTCCTAATATGACTAATATAAATAATATTTTATTTATTTTTCTGTTGAGTGTTACAGGTATTGTAACGTGTTCATAGTTTTACAGTAACGATATGTTGTTACAAATGTTGACCTTACTTTTATCTAGATTTTATAATTCATTGTATAGTACATAAACAAATTATAAATTGATTTCTCCGAAGTTTCTTGAGAATAAAATGGATATTTTATTAAAATGAATATTTTATGAAAACTGATTGTCATCAAAATAAAGTAATATTTTATTTGGAAATAAAATATATTATTTCAAAATATCTTTATTTTAGTAATATTTAACTCTTATCAAGAGTAAAAATTACTATTTTTACTCCGCACTTCGAACTAAATTGTCACAACAATGCGAAACATAGCACTTGTAAGGTTTATGCGATTTTGAGGAAGATACAGAGCTCTACCAGTATTAAAAAACTGATAGTAAGCGATTATTAATTTTGAAAAGCATAAATTTGTTTTTATCATATCCTAATAGGATAACTGTATCAAAGAAAATATTGAAGAAAATGATGGATTTACTATAATATGTTTCTTCACAGTTACCATAAAAATGTAAGAAGAATTCAAAATAACAAACCTTGTATATATTTGATGAAAGAAATATTTTTTATGTCGTTAAAATGTTTTATATTTTCTTACATTGTTTTCTTAATTTTCACTTTCATTTGCTTTGTCAAGTCACTTTGACTAATTAACGATTTAATTTTCTTCACCAGTTTTCAATTAACCTGAAGATAAAGTAATTGAATGTTTAAGAAAGTAAACTTCATTAAGCACTATGAAGGGTGTTATTTGTGTTACGGGCAATTGATGTTTACTGGCAATAAAGATGAAGTTCTCAACCAGATACTTAATGGAAATTCAAATATTTTATCATTCCATGCAACACTTTTTTAATAACGTTTTATAAAATGTGTACCTGCTTTACTTTTCGCTTTAATCCATGTAAAAAGTCAGAGAACGCTTGTACGCTTGTAAAATAAATGGCGAGACTCTCAAGCTTTACAGAGAGTGACTGATGCCCTCATTCGTGCTAATTTATTGGTGACGTTAAGTAGCGTTGCAAGATAAACGACAAATAAACGGTTCGCTTGGTGCATAAAATGATATCGGCTAGAAATGTCTTCCGATAAGAACGTACAGGTAATCGCGATTATTAAAAGAGGACAGAGATGACGATATTAAACGTTGTTTAATAATTAAATGATGTGTTGTGTCAGGTATCATTTAATACTGTGATATTTAATCTGTATTATTTACCAAAAATGGTGCAATATATTGCTCACCATGAAGTTAATTATGAATGAAATTTGCAATTAGCTGTACATGATTAAATTCACAGTATTCATATTCAAATTAATTTTTGTACCGATCATAAACGTTTTAATAAACCAATTTCTTTATTAAAATTGCTCAAATTGTAATTTGCATATTACCAATTTATTAAATATTACAAAATAAAGCATGCGGTTATTAAATTTATCAAATGAAAATATTGTTGCACATGAAAACATCTAATGAAAAATGTAATTATCCCGTTAATTATACAATTTAATTATCCGAAATAATTATCCAGTTCCCAAAGCTGCTTTATCTAATAACTGTTAAATCCTGGATCATTAAATTATTGCATAATTAAATTTTGTATCGGAAATGCCAATAAATTCTTCATTGTTCGTTGACATAAGATTATAATATAATTGTCATTAAAAACAAAAGCTAACAGCAAAAATTTCAGAATAATATTTTAGTTTAAATGTTTTCTTTCTTAAAAATGTATATTCATTTTAGTAAAAAATGTTGTACTTTTGGGTATTGTGATGGGTATTGTGCAAGACATAATTGGTATAAAAGTAACGAAGTTTATTAACAAAAATAATGAGTCAAAATTGTGAACAATATCGAATAATGGAGCTCCTATCCTTGCGATTTTTCTGTTGAAAGAAAACTGTCCCACCAAAATAAGTGCATACTTCAGCGACATTTTTCACACGTCTCAAGGACAAGGAAAGTTCCATTCTTGAAAGGGTGTGGAACCCTCACTCACAAAGGACTGTGCATCCGTTTTGTATCACTTTACCCTAGACAGATCACGAGGAAGGCTCCTCAAACCTATCGTGTCGAAAATTTGACAAAAAAGAGCATTTCGATTTTAGTGTAGAAAAGATATTATTAAAAATATTTTTTAAACCAAAATCGGAACGCTGTTTTTTTTAGATATTTTTAATAATATCTGGTATGTAGATATATCACTTGATGAATTTACAGAACGCTACTGAAAGTGTGTATTGTAAGGAACAAATAAAAAAATTAAATATAATTTATTTAAATTATAATAATTCTGTATCAGATGTAAAGTATAATACATGTATGTAACAAATTTTCGAATAACATAATAGTTTGTATTGATTATACGGCGTCAAAAATGTTGAACTGCGATTAGTATTAGAAACAGAATAAATAAAACTATATTAACAAATTAATATCTATAAATTCCTTTGTTATATGATTTCTCGTTTTATATGCAATATTGTATTATCGAAATAGATTTGAAATATTATTGATTTGCAGGAACTTGATTTTGTAAATAAAACGTTGACTATTTATATAGTGATTTATTTGTCATTTTTACAAAAGTAATGTCTCCCGCTTTCAACGTTTGTTCTGTTCCAGACCGTGAGTACAGTCTCCCATTTACAAAGTGTTAAAGTGACCGTGTTGAAACATCTACTGGAAAAATGCAAGCAACCTTTTCACGGTTTCTGACTGCCAGATACTTTCGGATGCTATGTTGGACCATTCCATAAATAATACAGTTTTTCATACTTCTTCCATTTTTAAAAATTAAGATGAATAAAATCTTGTTTAATTTAAAATGTATTCTCCTACATTATCTATTGATTGTAGATTTAAAAAAGTTTTATTTATTTTAATTTTTAAAAATATAGGCGTATAGAAAACCGCATTATTTATGGTATAATGTATACAATATATACGTGGGCCGTTCAAAGGTTACTAGAAGATATAAAAAAACAGAGAGGAAATTGAATTAAACGATTTTATTTTAACATAGATATACTTAATTTAAGTTAAATATTAATAGGTACGTAAGTACTTCATAAAATAAATAATTCATTTTTGAGAACTTCTTGAATGCCCTATGTATACTATTTATTACATTTACTTAATATTTTAAAAGATACTGGCACATATGTATACAATTAAATTTAGTATTTTTAATATATTTACAATTACCTTCATCTTCCTTTATTTCGTCCAATTTATGCCTATTTATAATTTATAATATATATTAATATAAAATTTGTATTATAAATACATATAAGTACAAATAATATATATCATTCATCTTTGTACAAATATGTTATAAAAATTGCGTTTCTTTTATGAACTAAACATGTTAATATAACATACAAAATACATGGTTTGTCCAATAAGTATCGGGACTGTAGTCATGAAAAAAAATTTAGTTAAAAAAGCTGTACATGGATTTAATAATCTTCAAAATATGACCCCTCTGAATCAATACACCATTGCCAGCGCTTTTCCCATTGTTTACACGCCTTCTGAAACTCGGTAACTGCAAGGCTATTTAGACATTCGGTCAAAGCTGCTTCAACTGCCTCAATCGTTTCGAAACGACGACCTTTCAGACTCCTTTTGATCCGAGGGAACAAAAAGAAGTCGGGGGGAGCCAAATCTGGACTGTAGGGTGGTTGTGGCAACGATGCTACGTTGTGTTTGGCCAGTACCTCCCTTGCAATTAGCGACGTGTGGCTCGCCGCATTGTCGTGATGGAGCATCCAGCTATTGGCGATTTCGTTTATTCATTTCCTGTTTGTCCGGCAGGCACAAACTCCTTGTGAACCACACCTTTTGCGTCAATGAAGACAATGAGCATCGATTTGACTTTTGATTTGCTCATGTCGGCCGTCCAGCCTGTTGTTCGTCTTTGACGTCTTTGCGGCCATCTTTGAATTTTTTATGCCACTCAAAAACACGCATTCTGGACATAGCGTCGCCCTTATAAGCCGCACGGATCATATCAAAAGTATCCGTAGCAAATTTGTTAAGTTTAACGCAAAATTTGATGGCACAACGCTGCTCGATTGTTGGCTGCATCTTGAATCTCGACGCGTGCACGAAACACGCTTCCACTTCTGCTGGGATCTTCACACTCCAAAAGTTCGGAAACAAATGAACTTGTCATCCTAGTATACCTGACATCACCCCCCATCAATTTAGCCCCTTGAAACCGCCCGCCATCCTTTGCCGCTGGATAGAAAACGTCAGTCCCGATACTTATTGGACAAACCATGTATATGTTCACGTTATTTTCTAATGCTACAAAATCAATATTAGAAATAACCATAAAATACAATTAACAATTAATGAAAATATATATCATACCTATCTATTTATACACAACTCACTCCTGAAGAGATTAAAGATATATTTACTTTGTTAAAGTTTTTAATACATATTTTAAATATATTTCACTTATTATCTACTAATGTTTTCAGCTTATTTTATTTCATTGCCCCGTGGATATTTACTTTCGCTAATCACATGTGCTTCTAGTATTTCTATTCCAGTTTTCAACAGTAATTACTCCATCGTGAAACTGAAAATGTGTCGCGCTAATTAACACTTTGGCAAGTGCATACTTCCTTTGATCCCGTTAATCCCTGAACTTTTTGACAGTAAATTGGGCCTATGATCAAACCTATGTTTCTGCAATCAGTGTTTGCGTAGCGGGCCCTTTCAAAGCAGGTTTCCTCGCAAATATGTAACTTTGGGCAATGATCAAAACTCCCAAAAGAGACACCTGAAATTCTATATGAATATAACATATACGTTTGAACGAAATAAAAGAGGTTGAAAATGATTATGGAAAAGATGAAAAATAAAACAATATTGACACGTGATCACTGAGATTTAACGTTCAACGGAAATTGTACTCTGAAATGTTAATACCACTGTCTTTGAATAGGTTGATGGACTGTTCCGCCAAATAGCTATTTTCATTCATTTTAATTTTCACGCATTTAATATTGAAAAAACGAACTCATGATGATTTTAACTTTGTATTATTAAATTATATTTTTATATTTACCTCGTAAAGGTAAAATGATTAATGTTATTATTTCTCTTCCCATATGTATATCATTTTCAAATAATTTAAAAACTCACGTGTTCGTTCCTGTTTTGTTATTTCAAATAATTAAGTGAAATCGCATGTATTATTTATCAAATACGTGATCCTTTATTATTCCTTTTTGACATAAAATATTTTCGTGAAATGAAACAGATTGCATTTATTACAGCAGAAATGCGAAATAAACATCGGAAACATTTGTAGCTGATATATGTAAATTATTATCATGAAATATGGAAAGTAAACATCAAATAATTCCCGGAGACTGTAACGCAATAATATTGTAACAGTGGAGTGCACGACGCCTTGAAATCATACAATAACATGTCGATGAACATACATTTGCAAATATTTTCGAATCCAAAGCTGAGCAGTGGTTAAATAAATAGCGACTTCAAAATACATTGTTTTTAAAATTTATTAATCCTTGAAACACAGATGATCATTTTGCTTTATGATACCATAGAATTCCTATTTTATGCAGATTTTAAAGAGCAATATACATACTCTTAACTGTATAAGTTACAATTACGTATGTATATATATATATAAGTAATGAAATATACTTGCACTTTTTTTAAACACGTTAACTTACCTAATCACAGGTGATGCATAAAAAGCAAAGATAATATATATAAATTGATATTTCAAATTTCATTTAAGATCTGTAGTTATAGTTTACCAAAATTTTCTCCTGTTATTATTATTTTACAAAAAAAAATTATGCCAACATCACGCGGTATTCCCAGGCGGTCTCCCATCCAAGTACTAACCACGCCTAGCGTCATTTAACTTCGGTGATCGGACGAGTACCGGTGCACTTGAGCGCAGTTTGAACGTTGGCGGGAAATGCAGTTCATAAAAGTGAAAAAAATGGAACACAAACATTCTCAAAGTGAAATCTAATAGATCTCTAGAATATAATGTTATAAGTACAGACTCACAAACGTGAACTTTGTAATTTTTTTGAAAATATATTAGAACTTACCCCGTGAATTTTTGTGTTCGTTTTCTCCGCTTTATAAACTGCATTTCCCGCCAACGTTCAAACTGCGCTCAAGTGCACCGGTACTCGTCCGATCACCGAAGTTAAATGGCGCTGGGCGTGGTTAGTACTTGGATGGGAGACCGCCTGGGAACACCGCGTGATGTTGGCATAATTTTTTTTCTATAAAAGTCGAATGCAAATTTTTCAACACTACAATTTACAGACGTTAAATGATTTTTGAAACATCAGTAAAGACCTAACATTTTTTCTTTTAAGGTAACACCTTTGGTCAGATACATTTTTATAAAATTTCTTCAATACATTAAAACTTCTTTCTATACAATAAAAACTAAACTATGCAAAAGTTAAATAAAATAAGAAAAATTAACAAGAACAAGAAAAACAAGAAAATATTGTATTTACAAATACACATCTTAAGTATTTTAGTCCTCTGATAAAAATTATACAAACATGTGATTTCCGAGATAGTTGCGGGAAACATTTGGTACCATGACATAGAACTGTGTATACTGTTGCTTAGAAGGCAGCATCTGAATGGTCTACGGGTCGGAGTGGCCGGAGTGCAATGAAGACCGCCCATTGTCTCACGCATTAACGGTTCTAGCATACGCTTTGCCGAAACGGTCCCCCTTTTATCTTTAACCTACTAACCACGCCCAGCGCTACTTGACTTCGGTAATCGGACGAAAACCGGTACGTTACAACGTAGTTTGAACGTTGGCGGGAAATTTGTTTCATAAAGATGATAAAGTGGTGCAAAAGTACTTACGGAGTAACATGTTATATATTTGAAAAAATTATTACATTCATTCCTGTTACTGCGTATTTACATTTTTGTATTGTAAAAACTTATTAGATTTCGTTCTGTGTACATTTCTGTTCTATTTTCCTTACTTTGTAAACAGCATTTCCCACCAACGTTCAAACTGCGCTCAAGTGCACCGGTACTCGTCCGATCACCGAAGTTAAATGGCGCTGGGCGTGGTTAGTACTTGGATGGGAGGACCGCCTGGGAACACCACGTGATGTTGGCATATTTTATTTTTGTTTTTGAAGGAAAAAAAACAATAGAAATTTTTACTAAACCAGAATCTGCATTCCTTTACGTTATTTATCCACCATTCGTTGTTTCAAAAAGCAAATCATTATATGAAATTACAAATTTCTGTATATATTTCTAACTTTATTCAATTTTTACATAGTTTAGTGTTTATTTTAAAGAAGAAAGACTCTATACAGGTATTTGAAAAACTATATAGATATATATCTGACTATTAACGTTATATTAGTTGAAATTACTTTTACAAACAAATTCTCGACTTCAATTTCAAATTCTCAAAAGTTCCGTTTCACTTCATCACATTCGGTCTCGTTTCCGTCCTGTGTTATTATCGTGCGCCAATAATGATCATGCGCCGAAGGTCGAGGTGGCCCGAGCATCGTGAGTGGAAGAGTTCCCTTGCTCCTGTGTACCTTTAGCTTGTCGGTCAATGGAGGTAACGTGAGACGCGTATAGTACAGAGTTAGGTTTAGAATTAAGCACAGTTATAATTCTAACGGCGCATTTTGGTATGAATAATCATTCTTTTTAGATACGGGTGATAATAAACACGTTTTCAGTGAACACAGGCATGGTATGATGTCATGATAGATGTGATAGCAATAATAATGGTAGCAATAGTAGTAATAATAATAACAGTTGTTATGAATGTTTAGGGCGTTTAGTAGGGTAGGATGTAACAAAGGTATACGATAAATGGATATTCGGATATGGGAGATTCTATTGTGCTAACCATCGAAAATGTTGCCTTGGAAAACAAGCGGCGGAAAAGGAGCTGCATCTACTGAGGCAGTTACCTCGCATGCTGCTGCCATAGCTGAGCCGGAGCATTTGATGGCCGTTTACGAGCAACACACTGGGCGTGCAGCGATAACACCCTTCTATGGATATCGCACCATTTTATGATCGTATGAAAGGCATTTTTGAAATAAAATCCCAGCGCTTTACGGGCATTAAAGACTACATTGTGATGTTTATGTGTTCACTTCGTTTCTCAGTCTTTTCGTGGAGAACTTTGTTCCCGCGATAACAAAAGCTCACTGACTTCCAAATAAAAGCTATCGCGCATTTCCCTTAACTGAACATTGAGTGAGATCTTTTCTTCTTTGGTAATTGGCATGAACGAAATCGCAATCCGTAGGCGGGATATTGTTCGGAAAGGGATTAACAATGTGCACAGTGAGCAATTATTCATTAGGATCGTAATACAGAACCTTTTGTCGATTGCTTATACAACGCGGAACGGTAAAGAAAAATGTATAGTAAAAAATCGAAATGCATTGAAAAGTTGTTTTATCCTCTTAAAATTTCTGCGAAAACGTGTTTTAATTATCGTGTATTAAAATAAGTTTGGAAATTGCTTTAAACAGAGGGAAGCTGTTAGCAAGTCATGAATTTAGAAAGTATTTTTGATTTGACATTCATATGAGTAATATATGCAACAATTTGACGGATTTCCTAAATATTATTTATATGTACCAGATTTCATAAATAATATTTTAAGAATTGTAAGTATCTTAATTTATTCATATATATATATAATATTTATGCATTTACTACATATTTAATTATACAAAATAAGTAAAATAAATAAAAAGTGTAGTAGCAAAATAGTAGACAAATTTCTTTCAAATCTTACGTGCCACTGAATATATTGGAGTTTCGTTTAAACAAAATAATGCTGGCAACTTGTTTTAACAAATTTATAATTGTATAAACAGTTGCAGTTTAATTAATGATGATCGAAAATCTGTAATGGAAACTAAATTAAACTTTTGTAACAATATCCTTTAAAAATTGACAAAAAATGATTTTGTACATATTATTATAATTATTAACCCTTTGTACTCGAGAAGTGACTCTCAGTCAACACTTGATTTAATACAACAAAACTATGAAGTTGAATATTTAGTATTTTAAATTAAACTTTGTATTGCTATAGGAAATATTTGAATAAAATAGCTTTGACGCTTCATTTATCTATGAATTATTGTTAAATTAGTTTCAAACAATGTCGTCTATATCTTGTCGAAAAAAAGTTAAATATTTTCAGTAAAAAACTTTCGAGTGCAAAGGGTTAATTATTATTTCATTATTCTACATTAATTTTTGTTAATCACGCGCTAGCCTTAACAGTCACTGGTAATATGTAAAATTAACCTTCAAATGCCACATTACGCACTGGTTCGTGATTAAGCAGCAAACATGTTAATTAAGGAAATTAATAATGACAAGTGTATAAAAAAACGTTTTTTTTTAACAGATTTACGAAGGGATAGGAAAATCATACAATACTGAAATTTTGTGTCCCTTTTGAGAAGTCACTTTTGCGGTCGTTGGGCAACCAAGTTGAACACACAACATGGTTTCCAAACGAACGTAAAGACCAGTCTTGTCGCTCCTGTTTTAATGGGTCAAGTAAATATTTCCTTGAAAGTATTTTCTGTTCCTTTATGAGTCCCGGCTGGTGCGAGGAAAAGGGACAGAGACAGCCAGGAAGCTATAATACTTTACTAAGTCCATACCCTCCTTTTATGATGGTGTAAAAAACACTTTTGACACGAACTTTTTATACTTTACGATTATGAACGGATAAAATATTGTGCAGGGAAGTTCATTTTATTTAAGATTTCAAGAAAACTTAAATTCGAATTTTCGACCAGCGATTGTTATGCTGTATATATAAGATGTTTAAAAAAATAGGTACCAAATTTTAGGGGTGTATGGTATTCATCAAAATAAAGGAATCTTAACACTAAAACTACCAGACAGGTCAAGATGGTCCACTTCTGATTCCTTCTTTTGAAATTATTAAGAAGATAATAAATGTTTCTTTGAGAAATTATTAAAGAAATTGGTTTAGCAGTACGCAAACTGGATTGTAAATTAATTAAAGCTTCAATAGGTACACCCTTGGAGCTTCTGTGAAGGAATTTCAAAAAGTCAATTTAATTGCTTAGTAGTTTCAGTATTAATAAGTAGGTCCAAAAACCATACTAGGTTTGGATTTACGAGACGTTTTTGTTATTAAAATATTACTGCGTATATTTCTCATGAATTTTGATAGACAGTTTAGTTGGTAAAGTAACATGAAAAGATTACTCATTATTCTTTGATCTACCACTAACCACAAACTACTGATTCCAGTATATTGTCTTAATAAGTTATTATTTATATTTATTAAGAAAATTAATAAGTAATAGATTTAGAGACTGTGTAACGTACCTGTTTTTTTTGTATGAAAAGAGTGTAAAGGATTATAATATTGTGGGATTTGTACTGAATCAAGGGCAAGGTTTAAAGTAAATTTCAAGTTTAATTTTAACTTATAATTAAATACTCGCAATATTCGCAATACTCTCTCAATACTCTCTCTATTACTTCGTTCGCTCCAGCTCGCAATTCTCACAAAAGACAAAAGACAAAAGACAAAAGACGGTTTTCCTCATGCATCCTTCCTAATATACTAATCACTCACTCACATTCTCGGTCAATCACCTGTCGCTTGTTTATGTTTCGAATGACCGACAGCTGACCGGTAGTTTTAACGACAGCTAGTGTTAGTGTTTCTTTTATTCGTTTCTAACTGCCGTTTTGACTTTAAACGTGTAACTTCCTACAATATTCACTTGTCTTTTAACAAAAACTGTAAATCTTTTTAGCGTGTGTATTGTTTATATATTGTCAAAATATTTCAATTAAATTTTAACAACTGTAGATATCCTATTTGTATTTGTATTGATTTGATTCTTCGGCCCTTTGTGGCTGTGCATTCTAACGTAATAAAACTGAATGTTGTTTAAAAATAACGTGCTTGTGCAACGTACTAAATTAACATCCAAAATTAATCTTGTCATTAGACAACCAATTGGAAATAATCGTCCTCCGTTATCGCATGATAACTACTTCAGGAAGTAGAGAAATAAACAATTATGTAAAAAAATGAGGAAGTTGTTTATAAAAGTGTGTTTGATTCATATTTACTTTGTGAATTGTGATTGTTTTTCGGTCGATTTAGCAATTTAAGAGAATTATGTACAGTGGATCGATTGTATGGTTCGCCATTTGTAACACAATAAGGGATAATTAGATAATTTATATACATGTTTCCTATCAGTAAACATAAACAAACATACGTTATGCTGCGGTCATTGGCAACCACATTGGGCTCACGTAATTTAAATAAGACTTTATGAACATACGTGTAAAACTACAGTTTGTAAGAAAATTACATTTGGGATAAAAAACGAATTATTAAACTTATTACAACTTATTATTATAACTTTACTTACTCATTTAACTCCTTCCAATTTCTGTTTGTGGAGTTACCTTCAAAATAAAGTATAATCACGTCTATGTATGTTTTATGGTACACTTAAAAAAACAATTAGATAAAATTACTCCCATGTAAAGGGTAACCACTTTAATTGTGAAAGAACACTCGTTGTAAGTTAAAGTTTCTCTAACAGAGAATTAAGATACAATTTCAAAATAAATGTATGCTTTTACCAAATAAAGAAAATTTATCTAATATTTATTTATCACCAATGACCGCTACTGCCAAAATGATTAATAATGTAACAAACTAAATAATATGTAACATAATAACTGTGATATTGGTCATTAATGATAGTTTCTAATATAATTTATCGTTATTATGTAAGTATTAAAAAATGTTATAAAAGGATAAACAATATTGTACAGGATGTTCAAAATTCTCAAGTTAAACAAGATGTTAAAACAACCCAATAGTCGTTTACTTCGTCGACACCGTGTACAACGATTCACCGAAGAAAGTCCAAATCGGGAAAATAATGAGATAATCGCAAAGTGGTTGGTGAACTTGAAGGGGAGGCTCATTGCCGGCGCTTGGCCGATTCGATAAAAGCTGAGGGTATAAACCACGCCCGTCGTTAGAGCTAACAAAGTGGATTAACGCGGTCGGCGGCGCTCTAGGCGTTTCATCGAGCCTCCTCCATCCTCGTCGAAGACTGAGCTTTCATTCTAGGACGGTGCATAACCGAACTAAACTTGCCGGAGCCCCATTTCCGCTCCTGTAGCGTTTTCGCGCGACGAATTTTATTTAAACGGAAAATCGACAAGTTCTTTGCGAGTTCCTCCGCCTTTGTGATACGTGTTTCGCGGTTTACCAGAGTCCTCGCGCAAACGTTTCCTTTTCACCACGAAGTAGACACATTCTTGTTAATAAACAATTCCTTGGTGGAAAGGATTTTGTGATGTTCAACGAGGAAACTGGTTCCTAGGTAGCTACACTTATTCTCTTACGCCTCGATAAAGATTCTTTTTCCTCATTGTACTCTCTCGAGGGTATAAAAGGGTTTGTGTTCTTTTTTACGTATAAGCTTATTTAAGATGCAACGCGTATTGTACGCGAGCCACGAGAAACCAGTTTTTCAAATTCTATTGTGCATAGAGTGCATCGAGGGAAGAAAGGTAAGGATAATTTCATCTCATGTTCTTATGATTTATCTATATGTGTATCAATAAATTGAGATTTGGAAATCTTTTTTACAAGTAATTAGTAGGATTATAATGTTACTGAATATTGTTATATTTTGGATGGATATGTTAGTTAAACAGTATTATTTTATGCTACAAAAGTATGGCTTTTTTTTCTCTTCTGTGAATCTTCACTGTTATATGTCATATCAACTGCATTTTCGTTAATTAATTAATTTTCGTCAGTTCATTAATTATTTTTCTTTTTTATTTATTAGTTAATTGATTTTCATTAGTTAATTAATGGATTTTCTTCTTATCTGTCAAGCCTCCTAATTGCAACCTTCATAAATATTCATCATCATGTGACACGGGGTGGTAGAAAATGCTACGGAAATCGTACTAACAGCCATGTATATTTCTTACTGACTACTACAAAATTGCGTATTTGGCTTGGTTGAGACAAGGTTCAGTTTGTACAGGTAAAATTACAACCATGCGCTGTTACAAGAATACATCCTGCAAGAGTTGATACGGGATTGTTCCCAAAAGTCTCTGATGCCCTTTTTTGAGAAGGATCGATTCCAACATTGGCAAGATCATCAGTTTTCTTTTTTAACGTCGAAAGGAAAAGCGTCCATTTCCTCAACTGTTTATTCCTCGTTAATCCAACATTTGCAAGCCCTTGACGAACATCGACAGCGTTGACGAAAGACACTGCGTCTAAATAATGGAGTCTTTCACGCACATCGACCGCCCGCACTTTCACCCAACCTGGAGATGTTATTGCCTGATACCCTCTTGACTTACAGCCAGTTTTCCATCGTTCCTTGTATTTTGTTTTCATTAGTGTGCACTTCAAATTAATTATCTACATACATTTCTATTTACGTTATATTCCTATTTACAGCTATCTTAATTAAATGATTATCGAAAATGAAGAGGCAGATATGGTAACTAATTTTTCTGTTCTGCTTTGTAGTATTCAAAAACTTTCAAATTACTAATATAACTATAAAAAAATATGTTGAACGGTTGATGAAAATCAACGAAACAGCAGATCAATAATGAATTACTTCTGACCCATATCAATGTTGTCACTATACAGACTGTCCATAAACTAATACATAAAGTTGAAAATTAATGTTTATTCAATCAAACCTCGATCTTTGGAACACTTACAGGCTAGATGATATTATTAAAAATCAGGTTAAAAATGTTTTCCCAGAACTACAGAATCGTATTACCTTTGTATTAGTAATAATAGTGGACATATTGAAAATTAAGAAGAACAATAAAAACCATAAATGTTTCTTCTTGCTAATCTTTTTATAGATTTTGTTCATCACCTGTACTTACACAGTTACAACTATTTTAAATTGCACACGGACTATATGACCACCCTGTATATGTTTTACAGTTGTTCAATACTAATATTTAATAATACTAATATAATATCTATTGTGTTAAAAAAGGTTTAACACGATTACGACGGGATATACCACCGGTAGTACATTCTTGTCTGCCCCATGGGACGGGATGAACCACCGCTGGTACATGAACTATTGTCGCGTCATAGCATTTAAATAACTGGTTACTGTAATTAACAAATTTATTTACTTCTTTATATGCATAAGAGAACTATTCTCTGAGGGTTCAAGTGTAACACCAAGGAGAAAATAAATACACACATAATTTCGAATTAGCCCCGCGAGATGGGAGAAAGTACGAAAAATTACACCGCCCCACGGCGAGGACACTAAATTCAAGCCCCGTCGCAAACGTGTTAAATATTTTCTCTATTATGTTGATGGGTAACAATGACATAGCATGCCTATAAGTTTCCCAGGTTCGGCAAGAGTTAAATAAACATTACTTTGACAGCCCATAGCTGAAAGACTCAAGTGGTTGCCAGCCGTCACTCGACGATAGATCTGTTTAATATCATTCACCCCCCTTCAGGACAGCACGCAGGCTAAGACCCCGTCATAAATCCTTCAACAGCTTAATGACAAGTTGCCATTAGTCTTTCACTTCGCTTAAAAATACGTTGGCACTGACTTATCCTACTACAAACGCTATTTAAAAAAAGGAAGATATTAGTTCCAATTAAATTTCCACCAACATTTCAATATTTATTTAATCACTGTAAATTTTAGTTCAGTGAAAATGACTTTCATTATTTCTTTATGTGAAAAAAAATTATGCCAACATCACGCGGTGTTCCCAGGTGGTCTCCCATCCAAGTACTAACCACGCCCAGCGCCATTTAACTTCGGTGATCGGACGAGTACCGGTGCACTTGAGCGCAGTTTGAACGTTGGCGGGAAATGCAGTTTATAAAGCGGAGAAAACGAATACAAAAATTCACGGAGCAAGTTCTAATATATTTTCAAAAAAATTACAAAGTTCACGTTTGTGAGTCTGTACTTATAACATTATATTCTAGAGATCTATTAGATTTCACTTTGAGAATGTTTGTGTTCCATTTTTTCTACTTTTATGAACCGCATTTCCCGCCAACGTTCAAACTGCGCTCAAGTGCACCGGTACTCGTCCGATCACCGAAGTTAAATGACGCTAGGCGTGGTTAGTACTTGGATGGGAGACCGCCTGGGAATACCGCGTGATGTTGGCATAATTTTTTTTCTAAAATAATAATAACAGGAAAAAATTTTTGTAAACTATAACTACAGATGTTAAATGAAATTTGAAATATCAATTTATATATATTATCTTTGCTTTTTATGCATCACCTGTGATCAGGTAAGATAACGTATTTAAACAAAGTTCAAGTATATTTCGTTATTAACACATAAAACGCCACGCCGGTCCGTAGGGACCGGCGTTAGACTTTTCGTTCAGGCCCGGTCGGTCCGCATGGACTTTAGGTTCATATTACACGCCCGCGCGTGTTGGTCCTTACGCACTGATGTGAGACTAAATATTTTGCTTAGGCGACATCGGTTTTTGTTCAGTCAAGACTTGAAAAAAAAAGAATATAATATTTAAAAAAAGTTAATGTAGTTTATTAAAACAGGGTAAACAGAGGTGTGGTTTGCTTTTACATTCATTGCAGAAGGTGCTAACTTTTTGTGTTAAATTCTTTGCCATCTTTGAACCTAATATTTGGGAATTATTATTATAACATTGAGAAAACTCAGGTCCTTAAGCCGATATTTCGGCTCGTCCGTCAGCGATGACGGCCGTGTCTGGGCCTGAACGGAACTGCAAGAAAATCGGGCTGGGCACTTAACGTGTTAACCTATAGTATTTTGAATTACAAGAGAAAATAATGTTGTTAAGTAATTTGTCTCGTTCATGTTTTTATTTACAACCGCAGCCAGATGTCACGATTTCTTACGAATGAGCCATGAGCAATCTTTTCTCCAAGTATTTATAGTCTATCTTCGTAAAGGCGTTACCTACCCAGAGATTCAAGGATGAAATTTTCTTTCAGGTTGTCGCGTTATTATTGCGGAAGAAGACTCCCTCCCTTGTCGCTGTCGTTTTTGACAAGGTGATAATTACGTAATTTTTAGGACATTCCCTAGTCGAACTGATTATGCAGCCAAGCAGTCCCCTAGCACAGAGCCGTTAAGCAGGCCTTCTGGCGGACTAATGGTAGCTTCGATTACCCGCGGATAGAGCTTAGGGCAAAGCCAATAATCGGACAGGTACCGGTGCACTTGAACGCAGTTTGAACGTTGGCGGGAAATGCAGTTTATAAACTAAGGAAGATAGAACAGAAATGTAGACGGAACAAAATCTAATAAGTTCTTACAATAAGAACAATAAAAATGTGAATACGCAGTAACAGGAATGAATGTAATACTTCTTTCAAATACATAACATGTTACTCCGTAAGTACTTTTGCACTACTTTATCGTCTTTATGAAACAAATTTCCCGCCAACGTTCAAACTACGTTGTAACGTACCAGTTTTCGTCCGATTACCGAAGTCAAGTAGCGCTGGGCGTGGTTAGTAGGCTAAAGATAGAAGGGGGGCCGTTTAGGCAAAGCGTACGCTAGAACCGTTAATGCGTGAGACAATGGGCGGTCTTCATTGCACTCCGGCCACTCCGACCCGTAGACCATTCAGATGCTGCCTTCTGAGCAACAGTATATACAATTCTATGTCATGGTACTAAATGTTTCCCGCAACTATCTCGGAAATTACATGTTTGTATAATTTTTATCAGAGGACTAAAATACTTAAGATGTGTATTTGTAAATACAATATTTTCTTGTTTTTCTTGTTCTTGTTAATTTTTCTTATTTTATTTAACTTTTGCATAGTTTAGTTTTTATTGTATAGAAAGAAGTTTTGATGTATTGAAGAAATTTTATAAAAATGTACCTGACCAAAAGGTGTTACCTTACAAGAAAAAATGTTAGGTCTTTACTGATGTTTCAAAAATCATTTAACGTCTGTAAATTGTAGTGTTGAAAAATTTGCATTCGACTTTTATAGAAAAAAAATTATGCCAACATCACGCGGTGTTCCCAGGCGGTCTCCCATCCAAGTACTAACCACGCCCAGCGCCATTTAACTTCGGTGATCGGACGAGTACCGGTGCACTTGAGCGCAGTTTGAACGTTGGCGGGAAATGCAGTTTATAAAGCGGAGAAAACGAATACAAAAATTCACGGAGCAAGTTCTAATATATTTTCAAAAAAATTACAAAGTTCACGTTTGTGAGTCTGTACTTATAACATTATATTCTAGAGATCTATTAGATTTCACTTTGAGAATGTTTGTGTTCCATTTTTTCTACTTTTATGAACCGCATTTCCCGCCAACGTTCAAACTGCGCTCAAGTGCACCGGTACTCGTCCGATCACCGAAGTTAAATGACGCTAGGCGTGGTTAGTACTTGGATGGGAGACCGCCTGGGAATACCGCGTGATGTTGGCATAATTTTTTTTCTAAAATAATAATAACAGGAAAAAATTTTTGTAAACTATAACTACAGATGTTAAATGAAATTTGAAATATCAATTTATATATATTATCTTTGCTTTTTATGCATCACCTGTGATCAGGTAAGATAACGTATTTAAACAAAGTTCAAGTATATTTCGTTATTAACACATAAAACGCCACGCCGGTCCGTAGGGACCGGCGTTAGACTTTTCGTTCAGGCCCGGTCGGTCCGCATGGACTTTAGGTTCATATTACACGCCCGCGCGTGTTGGTCCTTACGCACTGATGTGAGACTAAATATTTTGCTTAGGCGACATCGGTTTTTGTTCAGTCAAGACTTGAAAAAAAAAGAATATAATATTTAAAAAAAGTTAATGTAGTTTATTAAAACAGGGTAAACAGAGGTGTGGTTTGCTTTTACATTCATTGCAGAAGGTGCTAACTTTTTGTGTTAAATTCTTTGCCATCTTTGAACCTAATATTTGGGAATTATTATTATAACATTGAGAAAACTCAGGTCCTTAAGCCGATATTTCGGCTCGTCCGTCAGCGATGACGGCCGTGTCTGGGCCTGAACGGAACTGCAAGAAAATCGGGCTGGGCACTTAACGTGTTAACCTATAGTATTTTGAATTACAAGAGAAAATAATGTTGTTAAGTAATTTGTCTCGTTCATGTTTTTATTTACAACCGCAGCCAGATGTCACGATTTCTTACGAATGAGCCATGAGCAATCTTTTCTCCAAGTATTTATAGTCTATCTTCGTAAAGGCGTTACCTACCCAGAGATTCAAGGATGAAATTTTCTTTCAGGTTGTCGCGTTATTATTGCGGAAGAAGACTCCCTCCCTTGTCGCTGTCGTTTTTGACAAGGTGATAATTACGTAATTTTTAGGACATTCCCTAGTCGAACTGATTATGCAGCCAAGCAGTCCCCTAGCACAGAGCCGTTAAGCAGGCCTTCTGGCGGACTAATGGTAGCTTCGATTACCCGCGGATAGAGCTTAGGGCAAAGCCAATAATCGGACAGGTACCGGTGCACTTGAACGCAGTTTGAACGTTGGCGGGAAATGCAGTTTATAAACTAAGGAAGATAGAACAGAAATGTAGACGGAACAAAATCTAATAAGTTCTTACAATAAGAACAATAAAAATGTGAATACGCAGTAACAGGAATGAATGTAATACTTCTTTCAAATACATAACATGTTACTCCGTAAGTACTTTTGCACTACTTTATCGTCTTTATGAAACAAATTTCCCGCCAACGTTCAAACTACGTTGTAACGTACCAGTTTTCGTCCGATTACCGAAGTCAAGTAGCGCTGGGCGTGGTTAGTAGGCTAAAGATAGAAGGGGGGCCGTTTAGGCAAAGCGTACGCTAGAACCGTTAATGCGTGAGACAATGGGCGGTCTTCATTGCACTCCGGCCACTCCGACCCGTAGACCATTCAGATGCTGCCTTCTGAGCAACAGTATATACAATTCTATGTCATGGTACTAAATGTTTCCCGCAACTATCTCGGAAATTACATGTTTGTATAATTTTTATCAGAGGACTAAAATACTTAAGATGTGTATTTGTAAATACAATATTTTCTTGTTTTTCTTGTTCTTGTTAATTTTTCTTATTTTATTTAACTTTTGCATAGTTTAGTTTTTATTGTATAGAAAGAAGTTTTGATGTATTGAAGAAATTTTATAAAAATGTACCTGACCAAAAGGTGTTACCTTACAAGAAAAAATGTTAGGTCTTTACTGATGTTTCAAAAATCATTTAACGTCTGTAAATTGTAGTGTTGAAAAATTTGCATTCGACTTTTATAGAAAAAAAATTATGCCAACATCACGCGGTGTTCCCAGGCGGTCTCCCATCCAAGTACTGACCACGCTCAGCGCCATTTAACTTCGGTGATCGGACGAGTACCGGTGCACTTGAGCGCAGTTTGAACGTTGGCGGGAAAAGCAGTTTATAAAGCGGAGAAAATAGAACAGTTGTTATGGGCCGCACATATGTTAATTTCGGATATTTATGATTTCGTTACATAATTAAATTTTTTACAGCAAGAGTTTGTAAAGATTTCAAATATTCTCGTCTAGAAAGGGTGAATAGCAAGTTTAACTTGTATTTGTAATATTGTTAATGAGTCTTTCAGGCGTAGTCTCATAAAGTTTGTAAGCCTACAGTTTTTTGTTGAACCGCATTCACAATCGTCTTGGGCTGCGGGTTGGACAAGCCTGGTGTAGTGTATGGTATATAGTACGTGGTACGTGGTATATGCAAATAGTTACATAATTACGATCTGTTATAGAGGAGAAATGCAAATGTCGCTGTTATTAAGCCTGACATATACAGATAAGTTCAAGATTTCCAAATGAGCAAGCAGTTTTGGCTACTTAAATATAGCATTTATTTGAAAATTTCTATGGTACATATGTTCACTGAAAATGCATATGTCTGTACCAATTTGATCAATGTAATTTACGAGAATTTAGTTACGAATATTCTTTAATAAATATATGTTTATATGATCCCTAGTAATAAGATAAAATTAGCGATGAAGGGTATCAGTAATTTCAATCTGTTCGTTTGTTATATTCGTGAAACGATAGAAGTTCGATCGAACTGATATTTTCCGCGATTTATATCACGCAGAAATGGTAATTCTTCTTCCGGTTACATTCTTCTGCATACCATCGTACTAAATTCAACGATGGCCATTTAAATCACTCAACGAACATCGATCTCCGGATTCGGACATATGAGAAAATGAGTGATTACCAGGAATATATCAAATGGAACGTGTGTCCTCGAAATGGAACGTTTCGTTCGGCAAACGAAGACAATTTTGCTCTAAATCTGGGAGTTTCACATATTCCCTTTTTCCGCATTGAATTTCAATCAGATAGCAGTGGGAAAAATACCGCCGTTGTCTTTTGTACAATGAATTTGATAAGATTTGTAGTTTTCCTATAAGTAGTGGACATTTTTTTAAATACTATTGTAGTATCTAGAATATTTAGGGTAGATTAAAATATTGTAGGATGAATGGTTTGTTGTGCGTGCGTGAGGGCGACCAGGTCGTATTGCGACGGACCGGCGCCGGGATGTTTGGAAAATAGTGTGACTGCGTTTAGACAATTTCGAGTGGCTGAAAGAATGCGAGGAAGAGTGTCTGGAACTGAGCGACTGAACCGTGAGAAAAGTGTGTACGTGACTGCGTGAGTTTTGACTATGGACGAAAGATGCGAGTGAGAAGGGTGCAAGGGTGAGAAAGACAGAGCGAATGGGGGTGTGTGATAAAAGCGAGTGGAAATGCGTGCAGAGAGACATTTTGGTGAGCGACAGTGGAGAAGGACATTTTGGTGAGCGACAGTGGAGAAGGACATTTTGGTGAGCGACAGCGGAGAAGAACATTTTTGGTGCGAGAGTCGTGTGTTGTATTTTTTACGTGTTGTCCGTATTGTTTCCTTTATCTTATTAAATATATATTGTTGTTTTCCTAATTCTCTTTTTACTAAAGATCCACATTTTCAAATATCATCTAATAGTAAAACCACCACCATATACTATACTATTTGTGTCCGAAATGTTATATTATAATAAATGTTTCCACTAATATACATTTTATAAAAAGTTTCAATGAGAAGAATATGGGAAGAATCTGTATGCTACTTAAAGAATATCTAAATAAAATTCTAATATTTAGAATACAGATGGCCGCACAAAAATATATATTTTTATACCATGTTATAATAAGATTTGTTATTTATATTGAGATTCATTCCACCGAACTCTATCCTGTTCAATTTAATTAATTTTCGCATTTTATTGTAAGCTTGACTTTATAAAATTAAACTTTACTAAACTATACATTGTTCATTTTATTCCATAACTTTGTACTATATTTTAGAGTATTTACTTAAAATATGTATTCGTGTATGTAATAATAGTGGCACACGTAAGTTAAAATTTTTAAAATCCAAATTTTTCATCATTCATAAATATTTTATAAAAATTTTATTAATTTAAAAATTTTAAATAATAGACAATATTTGGTTCCATATAAAAAAAGTAATGATGACCTAGAAATTTGTGAAAGCGGCCTTGAAAAATATTTGAAAATGTATTTTAAAAAAAATTTCTCACTCCCGTCAAATTTGTTCACTTGACTAGTATATCTTGCTACTATAAAAAAATATACTGTATGATGTATTTTTAATTCAATAATGAATTCTTTTTCTGTAATTATATTTTTATTTAGTAATTAATTCTTTTTCTCTAATTCTATTTTTAATTCAATAATTAAGTCTTCTGAAAATTTTTTTAGGAAAAGCTCAGCAATCTTATTTTATCTAAGGATGCCATGACAAATACGTTGATTGTTGAAATGAATCTAAAAATCAGTCTTCCCGATTACTAAGTGATATGTGCGTAAGTGATACAAGAAATAGTGTCCGTCTACGTATGGATGGTTCGTGGTTGGGCGTTAGTGGCTGGTGGTTGATGATTGGTGATTGGTGGTTAGTGGTTGATGGTTGGTGGCTGGTGGTAGGTAGTTCGTGGTTGGTGGTAGCTGGTTAGTCGTTAGTCTTCGCGTTTGTTGGCATCTGAAGTTTTATCTTTCAGCTATTGTCTGTTGAGGAATAATGACATTGGACGTATTGATTTCTGTACATAGAATAGAAATGTCATTTAACTTTTGAAAAAATTAGATAAGGGACTGATAAGATATAACAGAAAATAGGTGTAATAATAATCATGTTTCAATTATTGTTTGTATCATGGAAATAAATTAATGTTATTATTATTATTATTATTATTATTATTATTATTATTTCATAATGGAGTCTACATATTAATTTATATGAGATTTTATATTAATAATTAATATAAAGATTAAATATTTCTTTAATTATATTATTTATAAATAATTATTATTTTAATTAACAAAACTTACGAATAAATACGTCATTGTTATTATTGGCTTTAATTACACTCTTCATGATACTGTATATTTTTATATCTAAAATCATATAATATTCATCTGTTGTTTGTTTGAAATTCAAGAAAATATTAAAAAATTAACAAAGAATTTTTTACACAAAATTTCAATATTTCAATAGTTCCTCCTAAAGACAAATTAATTTTCTGCACATTGCTATTTAAGCTCCTAATACATGGAGCGACATTCAGAGAATCATTAACTCGCCCTTGTTGTATCACCGTAAAACTTCATAAACAGGATATGCTGCATTTAATAAAACTGCAAAGAACATTACAGCAACAATTGGTGGCAGTGAACTATGAGGTATTTAAAATGTTACCATTAACATCACGGAAAAGAGAACATTTGTATTACTACGAACAAAGTAAAACTATTTATTAAGTTTCTACTAAAAATGCCCTGTTCTATTCTATTATCCTTTTTCATCCGTTTCTGTACTATTCGTTAAAAAAATTACCAAAATATTATCAAAATAATAAATCCAAAATAATTATGTTTCAGATTCAGTAAATTACTAAAAATCTAAAACAAGTCCATAGTTTCGTAATAAAAGAAAGCCCCAAAGATTAAAAGGCATGATAACCCACAAAATATTCCTCATATTTCGTAATGTAACACTCAAATGTAAACAGTCTAAAATAAAATCAATAAATACGTTATTCAAAAAGATCTCAACGTTTTGATTTGCTGTTAATGATATGTTAACTAGAACAAACTGTGAAGGAGTTATTAATTCGATCCTGTCAATCGGTTCTTGGCACGAGAACCAAGAACAACGATCGGGGGTAAATGTCGCTACACGAATAAGCTACTCAGGTTTCCATTTCGTTGCCATTAACTCCATTACCCTGGGTAAGTAACGAAAGAACCAGATAAAACTGTCGCGGGGTTCGCGTTCCGTTAAATTTATCGTTTTATTCAGTGGCCGCGAGTCGCGCCACCTTTCTTGGCTGACATTCATCTGCTCGTAAGGAGCACAGCCCTGGATCGATGTCCTAATTCAACAGGTGCAGGAATGCCGAAGATGCGGGCCATTCTGCGTCCGACGTGAATTTCTCGAAATCGCGCTGTTGGCACTGGCCACGAAAACCGATAAAATTCGCAGCGATGTTCGAGAAATTCCATCAATACCGTCTGATACGGTGGCGAGATAGCCGTAGGTGATGTCAGCTTGAGAAGATGCACTGCTCAGATATTCGGTCGCCGAGGAAAGAAAGAGACGAGAAAGGAAGAAGGGAACGGAGTACGTCTTGAATATGAAAGTCGAAAAAGGAACGGCGACTGTTTTGTCGGAATATGTTTCTTGTAGGTATAGAATACTCAGTGAACGTTTGCGAAAATATTGTTATTGCATGTTTTCATAATAATTATTGGGTTGGAGAGAATGTTCTCTTAGTAATAAGAAAAATACAAGTATTCATTCCAGAAAAATAATTTATTTCTCAGTTACAAATATATGTTCTCTTATTCCTGTACCCTTCCAATGCGTATAAACAATAGACGAAGTTCTTGAAAAATGTTTACAAATTCATAAGAATGGCAAAATCTTTTACTCAATGCAATGCCGTTCGAGGTCATTTAAGTAAATTCATCTTTGGATACAGGAATTTGTGCAAACGAATATGAAACAGAAATTTATTTTTTTTTTGCATTCTAAAACAATAAGAATGTACTTCAAGCTTTACTTTAATTCATTATTTTATTTCTGACATCATACACTTTAAATTTACCTCTATGATACACATATGATTTGGTAAAAGGCAAAAACATCTTTAAGCTCTTTGGGTTATTTAACACTATTTCTACCGAAAGTGTCAAAAGACACATTTGGAATGTTTAAATCAGAATTATTTTCCGAGTTTAGTCATATATTCTAAATTGTCTATTCGACTTTTTCAGTAACGATTTTAAAATTAATTATAGGAAATGTCCAAAATTCAATTGAGGACAAATGATTTAACTAGGAAAATAATTTTAAGTGAAAATTTCAGGTGTCTTTTTTTCATTTTCGTTGAAATAAATTATGGTAATAATCGCATGTGTGTTATCGCGCATGTATTTGTTTCAAAGAGTTTTATCCGCTCAATTTATCCATGCTATGAATGATACGCTACATAAATATAACACTGTCCATCAGTGTTTCATCACTTTCACTTTCGTATATTTCAAATAAAACTTTTCAGCTTAACATTGTCACTAAATTTATGTCATACACTCAGATAAAAGTAATGTAAAAGTAATACAAATATTATTTAATTATCATACATAAAAAGATAATAATAGAAGATAATTATTTAAGTATAACTGAATAAAAATTTTAACTTTCACAAGATTTCTTGCATTGTAAGTGATGACAGTACTTCAACATTGAATAATTGAATTTCATTGGTTTGTAAATATATTTCACTATCTTTCATATATTTCTATTTCACATAAATATAACAATAATAAGTAGATTGCGCATATTTATGTATTCTTTTGGAGGAATTTGAAAGTGTAAACTTGTACGTAAAGTTGTTACAAATTAGGAATAAAAATAATATATAAAATTCCCAAAGTATATCGCTGTCTATAATATTTGTTAGGAAAAACCATTTTTTATCGTAATTCTATTTTTCTAATTATGTACTCAAAAACTTCAATTTGTATAATAATTTAGATTTGAATGATAAGTAATCATCAGAATAACTACATGTGGAAAATCAGTTTCAAAATACAATGTTTTCTACATTCCACACCTATATGATTTTTTTGAAAGACTTTATCTTAAGTTATTCATCGTTGTTTAGCAACGAATACGGTGACAGATATATATTCACAATTTTAATAATAGGCAGATGTATCGATTGATCTTTTACTTAGGCCTACGCGTAACAGAGTATGCTGTTAACGGTAAGAAATATTTCATTGGCAAAAGAGATCGATACATGCCATATGTTAGTGCACCTTGCGCTGCAAGTCGTGTCAGTGTAAATCGCGACAGCATGTTGATCGCGACGGCTCCACCGACTAAAGCTCTTGAAGTAAGTGTTTGAGTCGGTGGTTCTTGTGCGGCACAACAGTTGAAATAGTGCGACATGTTTCCTGTATTCGAACCTTGGTACAAATTTGGTACTTAAGAAATTCGCCAAAAAAACTAAAAAATTTCAAAGCGAGTTCCTGTTCCTCCATCAAGCAGACTGACGGAGTATTATGGTCTTTGTTTGGACAGCAGAACAGTGAGTACCTGACAACTTATATTTTTTAATACGAAGCAACATAATTAGTTAACACTGTTTTTAACGAAACTGTCAGAAGATACCATTCAAAGCTTTAAATTAAACATATTTCCTCAGTTCAGTCATTCTTTTACAATTGACTCTTTGACTTTCTCTGTTATGATTATAAAATTAATTTAACAGATTGAAACATTAGTTTAAAGATTAGATAGATTAAATTACAAGAACAGGATATAGGTATGTATAAAATAGCAGGAAAAGTAGTGTAAAAAGGAATTAGAAACAAGAAATCGAATAATCTTTGTTTATATATATTTGAACGTTCCAAAATATAATAAAAATTGATCAGCCGACAAATGCTTATGGAAAAATTCTAGAATTTTTCCATAACGATTCATTCATTCTTTATTGAGTATTATTTACTCTTTGTTGAAAATATTGAATTATTATGTTTACCACGATGTAAGAAATACAATGCGCTTGAATTATTCGAATCTTAACAATTTAAAAGTTAAAATATTATACATGAATGAATAAGTAATTTTAGGTAAAAAATCATACTAACTTTTATTTAAATACCATTTATCAATATCTCCATTTATTCATTTGCATTTATTTTCGTCAAAAACTGTATGCAAAAATATTTTAATGAAAAATCTAGGGATTTTTATGAAAGATGCATACAAAACCTCATATCTGGATGGCAAAGTGACGTAGCCTTACCTAGAATTACAACTATCTCATTGAGTGTTTTATGTATGATTTAAACAATTTAAATAAACTTTGATTTCAAGGCACGACATTACATATGGTTACTCCTAATAATTGCACCAGTAAGTTCCTCAATCATGTATCTTCATACCTTGATCTCTATAAATCAACTGTACGAACTTCAATTTCTCTAGCACCACTAAAAGAATAAACCGTACAAGAAATATCCGTAAACCTAGCGTCAGTTTTCTTAAAATATCAAATATATAGAACATGTTAGAGAAAGGATTTTTTAAAATTCAAATATCCGTCGAAGTTATAGCAATGCATACGGACCAGCGATGACTGAAGAACGCTGCAACAAAATCAGATGAAAATTGAAAAAAAAAACTAGCAAACTACTAACAAAAAAACCAAAAAACGACTACAAATAATCTTTTCGAGTTAGAAAATCTAAAATTGTGATTTGTTCATATGTTTAACTAAAAGTAATAATATAGTTTTGTAAACATGCATACTAATAGTTATATATTTATAAATATGTACACTAACAAATTCATTGTACCTGTCAATTAAAGTGATTACTGTGACCAATAAACATTAACTTGTAAACCTATAAATTGAATTAGAATTCATTAAAAACTCAATATCTACAAAATTACATCTATAACGTTTAATAGTAATATTTTATGGTAAAATATTTTTCAATATCACTATGAAATTTGATCGTAAAGTGAAAATTATACGAAGATATTACAGATCATGAAAATGTATGAATTAAAGTCATGCCTTAATTAGTTAAAATATTGAAATACTAATTAGAAATATTAATTTATTTTAAAAATCAAAAGTATCCTACAAACCTTGGCACGTTGATCATACAAATTTAATAATTTTAGTTGATTACGTGATCCATCTTAAATAGTAAACTAGAATATTCCATTAAAAGATTTTTTAACTGATTGTTTAATTTATTAAGCAGTAAGGAGATACAATCAACATGTAATTTTTTCTATTTAAGATGCAGTAGTATTTAAGACATCTCATATTCACAAATATATTGTTAAAAATATATATAATATAATATATTTTTAGAGAATGGACTTTGATAGTTCAGGAAAATATATTATTATATTATTAAGAGATAATATTATGTCTCCTTTCTGCAATTAGCAATTCATGTAATAAGTGGAATTATAATGAGACATTTTTATTCTGTACATTATTCTTTATTTCACGTTAATATTCTGCATGTGCAAACGAAGTGCTATAAATCAACGGTATAATTAGTTTTTACAATGCAACGACGGAATGATTACAGTTCGGTTTGTTGGAATTGAAAGGTGTGTTATAATCCCATCAATTTCAATCGATCAGAAGGTGATGACCGAAGGTTAAATGTGTAAAGAAAGGAACACTTTCATTTATAATACACTGGAGAGTAAACGTAGCTAAATACACCTGTCACAATATCGACATTTACAAGTTTCACCGTATTATATATTCACAACTATCATCACTAGACAACAGATTTTTCTGAAGAATAAAATTGGCTTGGAATTATTTATAGGGAGGAAAGTTATATAAAAAGAAAAATATCGAATTTAATTCTATATCTATTGTATTTCTTGTTTCTCACTAGATATAAATGCATGGAGATTTGCAGTTTAGATATAACCAAAATAGAATTCAAATGATTAAAATATTATTAAAATTACCACAATATACTTCATTTTTATGAACGAATTTCTGTCGCAGTTTTTTAAAGAATTACATATTTAATTCATAAACAATGATATAAAATTAAGTGAGTAAAATTTACAATACCTCTGCATACCATTTTTTGTATTCCATTGCTCAATAAAATGGAAATGACTATTAAGCAAATAAGTTCTTATATATTACTGTGAGTATTTCTTAAAAAGTAAATAAAAATTATTTATCATTCTTTAAATTTTTATGGATAAAAGGATATAAGAATAGTTTTTAGTTAATTTCTGACGTATTTATTTATCATAAACCAAATATATGCACATATATCGTAAACAAATTAAAAGTTATACTGCATCCAAACTTCTAACAAGCACATTGTTTTGGTTGTAAATTGTATCAAATCAAAATATATAGGAAGCTCATGTATGAACAATTTTTTTCATAGAATATCTCATCTAACTAAATAATAGATACTCTGTTAAAATTTTAATTGTATTTGTTAATAAATGTTTTACCCTTTAGATAAAGTGCATTCTATCCCTCTGCACATTTAACCCCTTGCCCAATGATTTCTTTTTTACCTATGATCAGTCCAATTACTTTTTCATTCATAACTCACTAAAAAACGAGATATATCTAAGCACATTCTACATTTACGTTTGCTCTAAAATATGATAACAGACAACAGATGAATAATATTTAATTTGAATTCAAAAGAAGTAAATAGTATTTATATTTATTAAATTCTGTTTGAAATCTTCATCGCCAGTATGGCACGATATTTTAAAGCAAGAGGTTAAGATGGCATATTGAGTTTGCACACTCATTTTACTAACAACAGTAATTTCATTATTGAACATTCGAATCTTTATAATATTTCAATTACTCATCCTCCGCCAGCAGCCTATATAAACATTGTTCATTTCTTTCAAATTATATACAAGTAAATAAACTTTTTGTATTAACCCTGTTGTTATTGACATCGTTTTTATATTTCCGATGAATATTTATTTCGAGAGCGCAATCCAGTGAATTCAAATTTTCCTTTACAATGTTGTTGGAAACGTGATACCGCGCCAGTACGTTCCGAATCAATCACCAGGTGATTCGAGAAGAATTTTCGTCGAGAGTTTGCGAATCTGGTCCATGTGTTTGGATCAAGGTGTATATGTTACGCAGCGAGAGCTTACTATCTCAACCGCGTCACGTTTCGAGTTCCAGAAGCGATACTCGAAGTTCCCGTTATATCGTCTACCACTTTGCTTCCAATAAATTCCACTTGCAACCAGCGTTTGTGTACGTCGATGTAACGCAATTGCAGCATATGCAGTTACGCGACATTATACAATTTATACGAGACAGCATACTTCCATTTTTTCCCTCGATCGTCGCTGTTTCACGTTTTTCTGGAGCTCAACGAATATTCACCACGAATCAAGCTGAAAAATATTCCTACGATCTGTTTCGAAATCGTACACTTGTTTCTGTTAGCTTAACGTGTTAGCTGTAGATAGCGAAAATTTCGAGTAAGTACTATGAAATTAAACTTTATAATTTTATTAACGATTTTTGTTTTATAAAATCAAATGTATATTATTTAAATAATTCCAATTATTTATTTGACCTGAAAGCAAAGGTAGTAGGTATTGTAATTTCTTGAAGAATTATTAAGTGATAATATGAATTGTAGGATTCCGATGTTTGGTGAATATTTTTATTCGAACTAAACTTAGTACACGAAATCTTACAAGAGGCACTTAAGAATTATAATTTCTAGAGCTAGCGATTCTTCTTTTCTTTTCTATCGGTCAGCTTTTTTTGCTCGTCTCTGCCCTGGACAGTTTTGTATGCCCTTTTAAAGGCTCGGAAGTCTGACTTTGAAAGTAGTGGGGATGAGGATAAGGACCAGTAGGAATTTTGGATATTGCTAAGGTTCGGAGGGACAAGCGTATGATTCAGGATCGGTGAGTAAGGAAGTCAAGGGTCGTATGAGTATTTATATACAGAAGAATGAACGGTTAGGAAGGAAATCGAAAGTTAGCTTATCTTATTTACTAGCCTATGACGGTATCCAACAGAATAAGAGTATGTGAATTGATTAACAGTTGTTTATTATTTAATTATTATAAGAATTTTCATTAAGCGCAGGTTGCACGTGACAGTTAAAGTTTGTATACAATGACGCTCTGTTAAATTGAAAAAAAATCTGTTTTGTTAAATTTTAACTAACTATCCCCACTCTTACCCCACCACTCACTGTCTCGGGCACACCTTTAAAGTAACCTGATCTCGGTAAACAAAGAAAGTAAATGAATACAATGAGCGGAAGGAAAATAGATACACTTCAATAAGGTCCCGCGAACATAAGCAGCAATCGTGCAGTGATGAAAATTTCAGTTTCGCCTTTTTGAACGTATACCAGTGGTTTATTGAGATTCTTCTGATTAAAATGAGCCCAAACACGACGTACATAGGTCTAGTTCTATCGATTTGGGAAAATGAACCTTTAATTAGGTTAATTACATTAAGTCGGTAAAACTAGTCCCACTTGCGTCGTGTTTGGACTCATTTTAATCACAACAATCTCAAGAATCCACTAGCATTATGTTTGAGAAGGTAAGGTTGAAATTAATGAAACTGATTTTCTCTTTATTGCATGTTCGCGTTTCACATTCGCGACATGCCTTTAAAGTTTCGGGTCTCGACCGTCGATGCTCGGCACACTGTATCTATTTCGCTTCTTTTCATTCTCCGACTGTCAAGTTGAGCTCGAGTCAATCCCTGGAAGAATAACGCTGCCCTGCTCGTGAGAATTATAATGCTGGGTTTCGAAAATTTTTAATTTAACCAAGCATTACTGTCTTAAATAGTTTGAGAATTGTTAAGGTTATAGAATGCTAACAAAATTCGAACTTTTACTGAAAAATATTCAAAAATAAAATTAAATATCGAAAAAAAGTCAAGTTTAGATTCAGAAAAAGATATTTGTTATGATACTTATCGAATCTGTCTCAGTATCCCCCAAAAGGTGGGTGTAATAAAATAGTAGGTTTACCTGTAAAAAGCCGAAGATGACCTCGATAACTCTGAGAAAGGGGGTTGACAAAAAATTTGGTACAACCATCTTAAAAAGCTCTCCTTGAACCATGTTATTTTAGCTAAAAATATTGTCGATCGAATCGCTAGTAGCAGAATAATCTAAGCTGAACATGCTTCGTGGTATACCCTGTGCAGCATTAGCCGCTGTAATCGTAACACACATTATCAAGCCGCTGTACAACGTGTACCGTTTCCGATGGACGGGCAGGCGAATTCCATTGAAAAGAATTTCAATGGCGCTTCCTCTCTTCGAACGGGCCTATCGGTACACATCGACGACCCGGAAACACGCTCCACCCTCTTTCGCCGAGAAGTCCCGTAGTACTCCACTGACCACCACTTGGCTCGCTATAATTCTGTTTACCCCGAGCTCGTGCGGCCCGCCGCGGTTTCACCGCCCTGCGCGTTGGAAGAGCCGGGGCTGTCAGTGCGAGAGTCCTGGCCTCCACTCGACGGCATAGAAAAGAGTGGAGAACGATGGAACGGAGACTGAATAAAGGAGAGGAACGCGTGATAGAGAGCGGCATCGGGGGCTCCCCAGAATATTACGACGGGAAATCCGACGTTAGATATTGGCAGCCTGATAAAATGGAAATACCGTAGACGATGGGGCTCGCTGTGTTCTGAAACAGGCGTAGTGTCGCGGCCTGTCAGCTATTCACGTTTCCTTCAAGAATTCCTAGACTTTTAACAATTTTGTATGTACAGAATTGTATGGGGTTGTGCGCACCTATGGAGGCAAAAAGAATGATTCTTTCAAAATATGTTCATGTGCATAGACATTAATAAGATAAATTAAAAGGATTAGATAATTTTCGTTTTAAAAGTGCACAAGTTCAACGTATAATTTCATGAAAATTAGTTCTTGATCAAATTTTGCATTGTGTATAGAGAATTTGTAATTTCCAGTGTTTTTGGAGTGAAGAAGTATGTTTACTTTTATACCCGTTATATGTGTCGTTTATTTTAAAAGTGGCTTCAGTCCATTTTCCAATAAAATGAAGCTATTGATTATAACAACTCCAATTCTATAGTACCTTTTTATTTTATAACGGATGTTGCTTTTTTAATGTACTTGTGTAACTTTTAAAATAAACTAGATTGTTAGAATAAATTAATTTGTATAAATAATATATTAATGGGCAATATTTTTGTTGATCTTCCAAAAAAATTCGTTTTCTTAGATATCTGTTCGTCAAAAGTACAAACATAAATACAAAATATGGATAAACTAAAATTTTAATTCTTCGATTACAAGAATGTTATTCCAATTAATCTTTTCCTCCCTTAATTGCAATATATATTTTTTAATCCCTTGACCTACAATATTGTGTTAGGCTCGTAACGAAAATTTTAAACTGAATTTGAGAAAATTAAGTGTTATCCATTTTTTATAATACATTTTTATTACCAACCGTTAAGTTTTAGGGTAAACGTGGACATAAAATAAGCATCAGAATTCTTTATCTGAATAAATCATTAACGATAAAGTGGTTGTATCAATCATAATTAAGAAATAAATTATAAGGCAAGGGGGGGCTTCTTTACTGTAACTGCTTCAACAATTCGGTTTTTTCATGTACTTCTTTACGGTATAACAACTATAGGTTCAAAAGTTATTTGTTTATACTTTTTTAGCATTCCAGCAAAACAAAATCATATAAATAAAATTAATTAATTAGTAAGTTTAATTAAGACGTTAACTAATAAGCGAAAAATAAATATCCCCAATTCATGAGAATTGTATAATATTTATATTTACTAAATATTTATTTGACACGTTTACTGAATGTATAATAAATATAAATTCAATAATAAAAATTTCAATAGAATATTGTCACTGTTGACGCCTTCACTGGAAGGACGCATACTGCTCGGTACCGTTAGATTACCTAGGGCTGGAGGAGCATCGGTGACAACTCGGAAATGTGCAAACAATTTCTAGTGGGACCAAGGTCGGATGGGCGCTTTCGACTAGCAGGCCCGTAATAAAGCCGTGCGGCAAGGTCCAGGCCAAAAATCCCGTACAAAACCACCGTACGCGTTTCAACGCTGTTTCCGAGTTCGGGAGATGCTCCTCCAAGGACTCCATTTTTGTGCCCGCACCACCAGGGAAAATCAGTATATAAGTACGGCATTTTTCACCCAATGACGTTACGCTGACCGACGGAGCGTTAACTTATCGTATCGTATCGTATCGTATCGTATCGTCATTATACAACGAGCATATATCTTGAGCACCCGACGCTCAACAGTCACCATGAATTCGACTTGATATTATAAAACAAGGAATACGTCTTTGGTCACTCAGAAAAGTACATTATTTGACTACTTCAAATGTAGAATTTGCACTGTAATTAAAAGTAAAACTAAAATTTTAACAAGAAGGATAAAAAACGAGTTTAGCTTTGTATGGAGTAGATTTTAAAGAAATAGGGATATTTTTTGTTGCTCAACATGCATAATAATGCTATTCGGAAAACGAAATAAGTGATAAAATGATTGAATCAATAATATATATAATCAACCTTTTGCAAGATATGTGAAGCGTGGAAAATGAAAATGGATGATGTGGATAAATTTGAAAAGTGGCAAAAACTTCACAAGGAATTTGCAAGAAAAATGGAGGTGAATACCGCGAGAGAGAAATTCACGCATGATACTGTGTTTAGTTTCGTGGAACAAGAAGTCCTTAAAGGTTTATGTATAGTGATAATTTAAAAACTACGCTTTCCTTATTCTTCACACGAGATTCCGGAAAAAGTAAGCACGTAATTTATGTGGGGTTTTACTTCATTTGATTGTAATATTATATAAACTGCAAAAATTGTTTGATATATTTAAAAATTATACTATTCTTGACTGTACGAGTATTTACGTTGATACATTCAATTAATGTATTTATATGACTCTGAGGACTTGGTTTGAGTGAAACAAAAATCCAAACTATATTATAAATTACGTTGAATTTTATAACTATCGACTTAAAAATTTTCTAATATTTATTATTAAATCTTAACATAAAACTATTCATTTCCCTATTTATATTTTCAAAACTAATTCAATAATTGTGCAAAATTGCTCGTCAATAAAAAAATTGTTTTTCCAACTTTTTGAAATTATATTATGGTTTTTACAAACGTTTAATATATCTATTGGCGGATTAAATTTGATGGCGGTGAAAAATGGTTTTTCAAGGTCACTATTTTTGAAAATTTCTGGAATCATTAAATTAGGATTTTTTAGTCTCTATACGAACATGAGACAACCATATAGGTATTCATTTAAGAAAATACTGATGACCTTGAAATTTCGTAAACCTGTCCTTGAAAGAAACATTTTCCTCCGTTATAAAACATGCTTCCTCAAATAATGTACTTCAGTTTTACAAGTTTTTTGTTAAATCCATAATCAACAGATATTAAGGCATTCCCATTTAAATAAAATCTTGTATATGTAAATACCGGTTCAATTTATTTACTTTATAATTAATTTTAAATATAATTGTTATATAACTTTCCAAAAGTTAAGTGTTGGAGGAAGCTTATATAACTCTTTAATTAGTAATAAATTGTACTGCACTGTTATTTACATTGCTCTGTGTACTTATGTATATTATGTTTTCTTTTAAATGGAATTTTTAAATTTTCTTCAGCTTTCACTTTATCAGTTATATTAGTAGCAGTAGCAGTTGAGCTAAGAGATATAGACATTTGAAGTTCGTAATACTGAAAACGCGATAATGTTAGCGAAGTATAATCTGAGGAAACATTCTGATAAGACGGAACGGTTGAAAACTAATAGCATTCTGAAAATAACTTCAACGGCGGCTATACAAGCTTCAGTTCGTTTCAAAGTTAATGCGTAACTATAGTTCCTTTGAGTGTAATGAATCGAACGGAACGTTTCCATCTCAACAGAGATTATATTCGAATTATATAAAAGTCATTCATAAGAAACTTCATTAAGTGAGACAGTTTCAAATATTAAGCAGACAAACTTCGTACCAACTTAGTTCTTTCTTTCGATTATTCAAACAATATAGTCATTTTTATATAATTTAAATAAAAACATTCATCCATGATGAAAACATTTCCTTTAATAATTACACGTTGTAAAATGTATAACATTCGTTGCTGTTTGATTATTTCATTAATACAAAATGAATTGCAACTTGTAATGCAAGCGAACATGAAGTAATTATGTATCGTCAGTTGTCGAAGGTTACTTATATAGGTATATACAACTGCCAAGTTTCGAATAACTTACACAGCACTCCCGGTATTGTATTCATGTAATTGTTAAAAACAGACTCATCTTTGAAAATTGACTGTATTTTATTAAATGTTTAATAAATATACAATAACTTCTAAAACAAATAAAAAATAAAACCATATGGATTACTACAAACCATTATCATGGGTATATTAAACGACTACAATTTTTTACTATTTTGCTTACTAAAAACGTCAGACATTAAATATATAATTTGAATAATTATAAAGAAAACATGTTTCATGTGTATCGTAACATAGCTTTGGTAAATTGATTGTAGATTTTATGATGTTACGTTTATTATTTATTGATAACTCGTAATACAAAATTATAAAACATCGTAATTTTTTCAAAATATATCTAATCTTAACTAATTAATACATTTATTTGAATAAAATGAAATTCCTTTCGTGTTCTTCCTTTCGTGCACTGTACTGTAGGTAAATCATAAGTACTGGAAATTCAAACCTCAATATCGGAATTTACATGAATACGAAATAATTATTGATTCGAACAATCGAACGCATTGCACTATAATCGACAATAATTCTGAATAGTGTGCGTTAGAATAATTTGCACGAAATGTAGTCAAAATGATTTATACGAAATAATTGTTTATAATAATCACGATTCTGATTGCTGATTCTCGTTTCCAAAATACTCATTTTTATTATAAAATTATACGTGCATATTTTCTATAACCTGATTCCGATATTCGATCATCTTATTATTATTGAGATTTATTTTTGCCTAACAAACATTGTAATAGTAAAAGTTATTTATTAAAAAAAAAACAAAGTTATTCTTAATTAATACAATAATTCAATATTATAATAATTATACCTACATATTATATCTATAAACCTTAATTCATTTTCAAGTGAAAGATTATTTAAAAACATTAAAACAGCTATCATGTAGTACATATCATGATTTAAGGTATATTTTTAAAGGATCAGTAAAACTTCGAGAATAGCTTAATGAGAGGATGATAAAGGCCTATTTATTGGAAATCTTCCATTGGAATCAGTTTCATTAAGGTAATGGAAATTGTTCTGATTTCCAACTTGCGACATTAATCATGGCTAATGAAATCCTGGATAAGAGATGACCGATGATATTGTTGAACGACATTTGTTTCGCATAAAAGTGAAACGCTTGGAATGCTGTAAAGCCAAAGTAATGAGGCTTTTGTGAAGCTTTTGCTGGACTATTGACGTTAAAGTCAGTTCTATTACACGCTATCACACGATTGCAATAAACTAATTAATTGTGATGAGACCAGTAATCATGGTTTACGTACTTGGTTTTGTAATTGATGGAGACTAACAGAATAAACTAACGTTATCTATTACACAGCGTATTTGTCAGACAAATGAGTCAGATATCAAATTACATATCAAAATTCACTGTAAGCAGTTCTGAAAATAGATACAGTTAACGTTCTATAATTCGTAATTAATTTTTATAATTCTTTCGAAAAGAAACAACTAGCTCGTTATAAATGAATCTAATTATTTTCGAATTTATATTTTTAAAAAATATGTCATTTTTAAAGTACTTTAAATAAACTGATTTATGTTTATATGTCGCAATTCTGAGAATCACTTTTCTCAATACTTCAATTGTTTAAATTTCTAGAAATATACCTATATATAATATTTCCAAACTAAACCAAGAAATTTTTGTTATTTATATTATAGTTAAGGAAATGATTGTCTGTTTGAATATTTGACTGGACAACATTTCTAATTTAAAACTGCAGAGTTAAAAGATAGTTTCATCTACAACTTTTAATTTTCAAGGTATTAAAATATGTATATAATCTTCAACTTCAAAGGCTGATTTTATTTCTTATACGCGTACACTTATGAAAGAAAAGGAAGATGTCAAGTATTTTTCAAAGAACCATCTTCCACACAGATTTCATCTCTACCGACGCATATAACTCCAATACATTCCTTTATGAATATTGTGATAAAACGAAGTATTTTCGAAATAAACTTAATTTAAATAACTCATTCTTCTAACTGGATAATATTAATTTAATAAACTATGTAAATATAGTATAGTATAATAAATTATGTCCAAAAAAGAAAATATTTTAATCAGAACAGACTTCATTTATAACAAAAAGTTAAAAATTTTGAATTTCATTTTAAGCACAAAAATGTTATCAAGAACAAACAAAGAATAAATGCTTCGAATTTCCTTGCGCGTTTTGAATATTTCTAATATGTTGCAATCATTTTAATATTTTTTATGAAACATAGGATGCATACAAATGGAAACCAAAGCAGTTTGATTCTCAAGGGATGTCATGAAACAACTAGCTTTCACAACTTAACAGTTTAACCACTAATATCAATATCATTCTCAGCGTTCAGTTACCACAAGTCCCATCGTCATCGGTTATTATATGTACTTTATTGCGTATAATCCTCGAAAATGACTCGTTGAAAGTAACTATCTTCAATCATGCACGTCCATTCGACAGTCTATTAGACGAAGTGTGTTACGTGTTACGTTTGTCCACCGCGACATTCCTAGCTTGAATTCCCGAGAATTCGGACGTAGCTGCGTGCGTGTGAATTGACTGTCGATATTGGCAGAGACTGGACCCTGGACGAAGGGTGCCAAAGCCGAAGAAGGTAGGTAGTTAGAAGGGGCGGCTTGCCATTTGTCACTCTAATACTACGGAACGGCGGTCCAGGAGCAGCCAAAACGTTCGAGGGGTAAGACGAATCTTGTAGCGAGGGCATTTCAATCGGATATGTCCGGATCTCCGATGTATAGAACCGTGGGGCATTTGTTCCGCGCTCGATTCTCACCTTCGCAGATACACGAGCTATATCATATCTAGATTGCGGACGTTTATGTCGCTAAAATATGACAAAATATGCAAGTAACATATATTGAGTATGCATTAATAATGTGTCTACGTATACAAGAATATACAAATGTATGCTACATATACTGGAAATATGCTATAATAATTTTATTATTCAAACATAGTAATTAACAGTTACAATTTAAATTGCAGTAAGTTACTAGTATTTTCTCGAGATTGCCGAGTGTTAATTGATGACGTTTATCGCTTAAGGTCAACTTATAAGCTGAAAACGAACGTTCGTCATAAGATGTGATCGGGGAATTTTTAAATTTGCTCCAGTAGCATGTTTTAATCTCATTCAGTTCTTCGATTATCTGACCTCGCAATATATCACTAATTTTTTAAATTGTTTGAAAGCGGGAATTTCTTGGTAAAAATGCGTTCCATTTTGATACGATTTTATTATCACATATTTGGCACTGGACAGTTTCTCCATCACTCACAAAAAGTTTTTTTGTTATTCAGTCGATCCAATTTTGTATTTTTGTACGTCTACCGTTTCTTGTTTTAGGCATCTCGTATGTTTTATTTCAGTACTATCTATCTGCTGTTAATGCTTCAGGATATCTGTCCGAATTTATGCATAGCATCTATGCACCGATCAACAAGCTACTATGAGTAAACATGATACGTATATGTGTGTATATTGTTATCCTCCTAATGAAAGCTAAATATATATGACAGTTGCACATGATCAGTAATCACTTAATCAACAAATTTAAACAGATAATATTCGAAAGTCTGTGAACATCAATTTTACGAAAAGAAATTGTCAGAAAAATAGGTATCATGTACAATGTGTCTCTAAATATGTCATTTATGAATGCACAACAAAATCGTTTCCTGAACAATAAACGAAATACAAGATATTAAATATGTCGATATATATATACAATGAATCTTAACAGTTATATATATATTCATTCATATACTTTTCTAACAGTTTCATTTGTGAATAATAAATTAGTTTAGTTAAATTTTACTTTGGGACACGCTTAAAAAAAATGTTATTTATATTATTAAATCGATGGTACTAATGAATATTTAGTACTTATTTCTTCTAACTGTTAAGATTCATATTGTAAGAGGGGCCAGAATCTGGGATACGAAAATACCATGAACTTTTAAAATGACCAGAAAGTTAGAAAACAGAAAAATTGTACCACACGAGTATCTTTGCTTATGGCTGACAACTTAAGTATTAATCAGCTGTCAGTATATGTGTTTTTGTTGATCAGTGTACAGCCGGAAGTTTTTTCCATAAAATTAGTAAGTTATTCTAGTGGCAGTCTGTACTTTGTAAAATACATATTCGGGGACGAAATGGTTAACGCATTGAAAAGTATTGTATAATATAACGAACAGTAGTTAATCAACGAAAGGACAGAATATTTATGTATTGTTACACAATCCTTGAATGGATTTTCGATTAATACGGAACACTTCGACAAATTTTTCCAGAGAAAAGGTCAGCTTTTCCGAATAATTTCCTAAGTGTCGGCTGGGTGTGCCTTTATATGTATGTGATACAAAATAGTAGCAGGGCAGTAGGTCAAGATATGTAGACCGCTATTAGGCTGATATCCTTCTTTAGACGTTTCTGGTACTCCATTTGCGAAACAAAAGACAGTTTGTGAGTGAAAAGTTAAGCCTTATCGGGCATGTACGGAGTTATAGGTATGAACATTTTACTATGGAAGTAATTAAAGGATTGCATTACGACCGATGCAAAAATATTAATCAAAAAGTAATAATCTACTAAATTAATAAATAATATTCTGGCTGCGAGATATATCAACCAATGTTTGTATCAATTAAAATATAAATAAATATATTATATAAACTTTTTTAATGGGAATTTATTATACAAACCTATTTTTTTGTCATAATAAATGTTTGTGCAATGCCGTTTACTAACAAATTTTCAATTGGTCAGAGTTTGGATATTTTAAAGTATAAACCGAAAATTGTTTATAAATGAAGAAGGTTCATTAATAATGATGAATTATACGTAAATTATTCATTTTCTCAATTTCTTATAAAAATATACGAAATATATATACTCGCCGTGTGAATACTACCTCTTACGTACTACTAATTTACACTGAATTTAATCCTTATAAAGAATCTTCTAAAAATATTTTATATATCACGAAATTGTTGATTTGCAATAATTCCAACTACAAATGCAATAGAAAATTAATGTAACTGTAAGAATTAAATTAAAAAGACATTTTTTCTGGTAAAGTTACCTCTTAAAGAAATGGACGAAAATGACATTCTTTATTTTAAAGATGATCTACAATACACTTAAAAATGTTTTGATTTAGGTAATATTTGGACTCATTCTTATTGGAAAAATGTTATCGCTATTTTAAAAAGCTTTCATAGTTATTTGACGAATGATAGACACAAATATTAATCTTCAATTTTGGGGGTCTTATCATTGGGGAAGTTCTTTGAGAAGGAAAGAGAACGTTTCCCAACAATGCCAAAAATTGTGGAGATAGGAACAAGCTGTAAGCAAAACGCGAGAGTCGAATTTTAAAGGTATCAATTCTTCGATCTAATAGTTGTTTATTGTTTATTTTTTATTTAAGAATAAGGCAAACTAATTCCACTGTAAAAATTGAATATAGAATCCCAGTGAAAAAGTGTAGGAAGAGAAGAAAATGAATAAACGAAAAAAGGTACTATGGTGAAAATTGGATAATTGAGGACCTTTTCATAGTTGCAACCACCAGATTTCTCTCAACGTACCATGACGTTCGACCATGTTATCCCCTCGATTAATTCAACTTCTTGAACAATGTCAGCTACGACGAAATTTCCCTTATATGAAGTTGTTAGAGGACAAGTTGGTTCATATCACCACGCATATAAAAATGTCTCATTTTCTTCTGCAACTAAAATCGTGTAATGTTTTATTACCAACAATTTGCAAGAAACGCAGAGAATGTTTCTATTTCATTGTGAGTATAAATTTACTTTCAAAGTAATATACTGATAATAGCAAAGTTTATTATATTAATCCAGGCGCAATGAATAATATTGATTTGTACCAAATTAATAAATAGAAACCTACGTTACCATTTTCACTTGTCATCATACGACGAGATGTTAATAATTATCAACCGTTATACTCAATTCACATATTCAATTCTATAATTCCATAACGGACAAAAAATCAGGAACGGTTGTTAATTAATGCAAGCGTTTAAATCGCTCCAAATCGCATTAAGATATAAAGGCTGAAGTTATTAGCAAGCGAACCGTGTTTAAATTCTTTCTGAACACCGTACGGTGAGCACATTACCGCAAATGCGTACTTAACATACAACGAATGGAACGATCAACAAATCCCGTTCACTGCTGTTTATAATCGCGCTGTTTTTATTCGACGCGACCGTAAAGAGATACAACACTGTATTCAAAGGATTTGTCTCTCGCCCGTATTCACGCGCAGTATCATTGCAATATTGAATAACCACGGATCGTAAATGCGACCCTCGCCAGGGAAGATTAATAGGTCCAATAAAAAAAGAAAATATTTCGAGCGCATACATCGAGGTTAGAGATACGTATCGCCGGTATGAAATATCTCGATTTTGATTGCGTTAAATTCACGATATCTGCATCCCCGGCAGAAGTATTCCACCTGCGCCGGATGATTGAAATGTTATTTCAAGCATTGGCTTGTATTTCTGCAATAACCGCATTTTACTCGTGACATAGGAGAAGAGGTGAGTTGCGCCAACCGCAACGGTAAACAGAAAATTGCTGTCTGCTTGAATAAACCGGAAAGGATTTCGAAGTCATCGTTCCCAATGCGTTTCGCGTCTAGAACGACATACTGAAGGATATTTAAATTGGAAAGAAGAACCATGATAAATCTTGACTCGTGGGTATGTTATAAGCAATCTTGTGAAAACAGTTCTGCTAAATTTTGTTGGTATTCGTTTGACAAATGATTATGTAACTTGTAGATTTACAGTAAGTTTTTAATAGTCCATGATAAACAGAAACTATTTTTCTTGATGAATTTCCATGGATCTGAAACAATACTATTTAATTTTTTATTAACTTTACTTTTACTAATTTAATTAACGATGAATGTATGACGTACGAGCAGTTTGTATTTCTGTTGCGTGTAGGTTTTGTTGTATTGATGGAAAAGATGTAAGAAATAACAAAAGATACAATTTCTAAGAGTACCTTTCGTTCCTTACTTCAAAATTTATCAGACTATCTATTAGAACTGTGTGCAATAAAGTAAAACATTGGAAAAACATTAATTTGCTCCAATCATCCACTATTACAATCGGCAAAGAAAGAGTAAAAGATACAAATGTGACGAAGTTGCATTGTTTTAGAAAATGATAATATCATACGAGAATAATTTTCTAAAAAATGAAACGAAAACAAGAAGGGTTGCTATTTTTGTTTAAAATTTTACCTCTTTCATGATAATAGCTACAAATGATAAGCATTTAATTTTGAATTCAGCGATGCATACAAACGCATGCATTCCATACATATATTTCGCAATATTATGCATAATATCTCGAGTTTAATGGTTACTCTTGCTCAAATGAAATTTGACATGCCCTGTTATTCGCATCAAAACACTTTAGAATGTGCATTAATACTTAATATATTACCAGTAAATTGTCAAAGTATTCAATTTATTTCTTAAAGTAAATGATCAGGTTGGCAATTAAGTTGGCAACTTAACCTTTTTTCATAATTATTTATTAAAGTTGTATAATCAATACACATGAAGAAATGTTAATCATTTAGAACATCACTTGGATTATACAGTGAAACATGAATTAGATGTTTCCAATATAACTCCTCAATTTCTTACAGAATTCAGTATTTAATATTTAGGTGAGTGCCGTATTGTTCGAGAATAATATTTTTATTTAATTGTTGACATAAATGTTTTTAACATCTAGAGCACTGCCACTTTCAACGACTTTCCAGTATCCCGTATTCTCTTGCAATACTGTAGATTCCTCACGAAAAAGTTTCCGCACAGAAAGTTCTTGTGCAGAAAAATTCATTTGAAGAGTTGTATAATTGTTCAGGATTAACATGACGAATACAAACTCAAGATCTCTATCTTTTATTTTCATATTTTAGTTATATTGTGTTTATTTAGCCTTTTCCCATTCAATGATGTTTTCATTCGTTTATGTAGTAATTTTAAGGTTTGTATCAGAGGTGCAGTAGGCAGAAACAGTAAAATTGCTATAGAAAAATAAAGAGTACGTTTATTGAGATACGGTTTAAAATACAAGACCTATTCTACGCGATGGTTCTGCTGTGACTGAGTGCAGCCAGTGATGGGACACTTAATTTATGGTCCACTATCGGGCCACGTGCTTTAAGCACTTCTTAAAGAAAACAGTCCCGTGTTGCGCCAGGCGCTCGAACCGAATCTCCTATTACTAATTAGTAGTTGCAGATAACGTATTAAAAAATTTTCTAATATTTTCTATTTAATTAATTTATAATAAACCTTATTATTAACATACAGAGTGTCTCTTATTTCCATTTTAGAGAACATTGGAAAGGAAACAAAACGTGTTTACTTAGTTAATTACATCTATTTCTTTACGTTACTATTTGCTTATATTTTGTGAAGAAATATATCCATAATAAATTTCCTCGTTTTGTTTCCTCGAATTTGCAAGCAGGAAAATTAAATTAGAGTAAACAAAATGTATATTCAAAAGCGTGACAGACTTTTCATTAGTTTTACTTTCCAGTTTTCACTTACTTTATCCGCTGGAAAAAGTCGTGCCAACGTGGTACAGTCAAAGGGAAAAGAACGAAGTTAAACTGTGCTTAAAAATTTAAATAACAAATTTAGCCGGTGGTGGGCGTAGAGCTTCACGTAAACTCGATTTGCTTAAAACCGTTTAAAATACACAAAGGTCACGGAAAAAGTAAAGAAAATGCAAAACATACTTCGATCTCGGATAATTATATAATCGATTAACTAACGTGTCTATGGCTACGGGGGCGTACTTTATCGTTGACTTATTCGACGGGTAATAGGCGAGTAGAACGCAATTCACTGAAAATTAGCGAGGTAAACTCACCGTTTATAACCATTATATCGTTTTTAATTATTTTCATGGTTGAATACTTCCTTTCCGATTATAAGTATGTATCGGTTAATTAACCGATTACGATATACAAATAATTTTGTTTAATTATGTTTTATATGGTGGAAAGGTATTTATTGATAGAATCGTGTGAAAGTCTGGTTGTATTGTAATTGTGATTATGTTTATGTGTAACATTATTCTGTTACGTGAAGTTAGTAATAGTATACATTTTATTTCTGTAGTTTATAATGTTCTTCATACAATTATTTTAAATGAATCTAATAAGTAATTAAAATTGAATTCCCTCAATAACAAAATTGCTCATCTTCAACATATGTTTATTATCGAAATGAATATTGAAATACTGTACACAAGTTCTGCTTCTTTGTTAAATTTAGCAATACGTATCGACGTAAATAAGTAATGCATTGATTGTAATTTTGGCTATAACAGCGGTATATAATTTATTCCGGGTGACATTAATAATTAAACCTTGATAATTGTTAACCGATAAGTATTATTTCAAATTAAAGATGGTTTATTGGGAATTACAAATGATTTCCTGTAGCAGGAATAATTAATTGAAAATGAATATCACCGATTACAGAAAACTCGTAATATAGGGTAGTTGCAATATCTGTAATTAATTATAACGAAACTCAATTCATATTTCAAACTATTAAATTTGATTAAACATAAACAAGTATCGTTGGTGAACTTCAAATATTATTCAAGATTTCTTTTGATTGGCCATGATTCGCATGGAAAGAGTGAAAATAGTGTTCACAGTTGCTGATGAGAAATATTGGCTGTATATTTTAGATAAAATTTTTAATTAGAGTATGTATATACAAAGTATATATTTAAATTCAAACTACAAGAAACTGAAATTTCTATATCTTTCTGTTCGTTTTTTCAAGCACAATTATTCGGTCAAAGCATACGTTATTTTACAGCATCATGAACTTTTACCTTATCAATGTTCCTATAGTCAAATAAAAAAAGAGGCGAGAATCGACTGTGGACGGTACTGTTTTAAAAAGATTTTTAGTCTTTGTTAGAAGTCAATACCACCAGCGAAACGAATCTGCTGGTAGTTTTTGCCTCGGTTGTGAGTTTCCATTTGTCTATTGAATTGACATTTAAAACTAATCTCCATATCGTTTGTTACTCTGAAAAGATAAAATTATTTTCAGTTGAAATACAAAAAAAAACCTTTTTCAATTGAAAGTAGTGTATATGATCCAGTAGAATATTAACAGAAAACGTAATTCTAATGTTATATGCATGCAACATGTATCAGTGATTATCCAAAGCATCACAAAATTAATTTATGTGTATAAATCAATAAAATATTCATAAAACAACAATCGAGAAGTTCTGGCATGATTTTATTTTTAAATAAAGGAAGTTCATGGAACTACTTCAATACAACTCGATTTATTATGTGCCTATATAATATCCATACATTTAATCAATTAAACAATTTTTCAGTTATGATAGAAAATAATGTATAAGACTCAAAGTCTGTATGAACGATTATTGTATATAACAAATTAAAATATTTTTAAAGAAATAATTCTATAGTGATGTTAATAGATATATTAATTTAGAAATTGTAACAAAGTGAAACTTATGCTACGGGTAATTTAAATCTTTTATTTTTTCGGAATGACGTTGTCACAACAATATTTTCATTTTTCAGGAAATTAGTATTGAAATCAAGGCTATGTAACTTAATTTATTATTACACACTCTTATCAAACCCGTTTGCTTTTAGAAACCAAGCAACTGATACATTGTAAATCTTCTAATATAATGGAGTTGGACAAAACGTAATCTGATTATACACTACTGACAATCATCAAAATGCAGAGATTAATTCGATTATGAATTAGGTTTTAAAGCTACTTATTTAATTGTTACTTATTTATAACTGAAGTGGAAATAACTATAGTAATTACGGTAATTACAAACTAATAAATGCAAGTAGTAATTTGCAATCAAATTAAAAGTTGCACTTTAGGAATCAGTCTTACCGCGTAATCAGATTACAGTTTGCCTAACTTGCGGCAGAAGGTATCAGTAAATAAGTCTTCATTCGAACCCACGTTACAGATCTCTCCGTAACGTACATTCACCCCGTAACAAAGTAACATAAGTTTCTAAAATTGCTCACAATTCAGAACTACATCATCTAATTTGTTAATTATATCACTGCTCAAATAATGGATTTTACAGACATCAGAATAGCATACTAAGCTACTGTATCGCTGATCATCATATACAGCCGAATTTTTATCTTCATATCAACTTATAGTGTATATTTTGAATAACAGTTACATCATAATAATATTTTAATATCCTGTAAAATAATTAAATATAAAACTGTAAAAGAAATTTTATTTTTAAGATAGTTTAATGTCAATACTCATATACATACACCTTTTCGTAACATACACACAAGTTTTTATACTGTCGTCTATCATGCCTTCACACACATTATTTCTCACTATTTATTCATTATTTTATGTAATATCGAAAGTCCAATCATTCCAATAAGGAAAAAAATGTCTGTTTTTATAATTAAATTATTTGAATAAATAGCTATAATTCGATATGTTAAGGGCTTTGCAATGTTAACTAATACATCCTGGACACCAACACGTTCATCAAGATATAATACATTTAACATAATGGGCGATACTGAAATAAGTGGCAAAATTTTGATAGTGTATCCTACTATTCCTAAAGGTGAAAAAGGTCCTAGGTATACATATAATACGATGATTTAAAATTCCAAAGACTAATATCATTGTTTTCGCAAAAGGTATCACAGTTGATCTTGAAATCAACGTATTCCATAATAGATTAATCTGTATCTAAACGTTTTATATTTAAAATAATGTTACCAGAATGATTTATTGCAACATCGAGTAAATAGATATTTACATGAGAATAAATTTAGAACATACTAGCATTTTTTAGTGTCTTCAATAGTCTTTAGAACACCATTTGGAAATATATTGGTACAGAAGAAAAAGATTTTCAGCAATTTCTTAAAATACATATTAAATATTGTTACAATATAGTGTTTATATCGTAGAAAAGAACATTTTTGAGAATTTTATTCGAGTAACCGTTTTCTACTCTTAAAAATGGTAGAATATAATATCAAAGTTTGGGAATGTATTTCGATGCTAATCTGTATATACAGTATACATCGATGATTTTGGTGAGACCAAAGAGCATTTGATTGATATAATTTTATTTTTCAATGTAGGAAGTTCGTTAACCAAGCTGAATACTGCTCGTTACATTTTGTACATTTATTCCTTAACCCATTACGAATTCTCGGTGAATAACTGAGTTGTACAAATTTACAGTATGCGAAACAAAATAGTTTTCACATTTCCACAAATAAATGTAATCAAAACTGGAATATCCGAAACGAGTTTTCACTCATCAATTGGAGGGATTTAATATAGCATAAAAGTTTAATCAGAATAAAATGTTGAAAAATGAAATGGTTATTATTCTTGACGTCGCTTCGTGTTTACTTATTGTTCCTTATATAACTATGTGAAAAAATGCCTGCATGTATAATGAATGTGTATAAAATGGTTGTTCTTTCTACGTGTTGTAATTTTTCTGGGAGAGAGAGCTGCACCACACAGAATTTTTGCTTAGTATTCGTAATTGTTGCATATACACGCAGTTTTACGATATTAACTTCTGCACTATCATTCATTCTCCCGGTGTAACACAGTGTACACGAAACACTCGAACGTAAACTACAGGACAACAGTAATAAAGAAGAAGATATACAAGAATGGGATTTAAGCTGCATTTTAACTGCAAGTTTATTTAAAATGGAACGACAGTTCATTTATTTTAATGCAAATAAAATGTCCATAAACGCATATTTTATCAAGCAAATTATTTCTAAGAGGAATATTCTACAATAAGAATAATGTTCGTGAAACATCTCCTTCAATCGAATCGAAAAGTCTCAATTACGCGATCTCTATTAACCAGTTAATTGCGTTTGACGGGTGTACAGAACATCTTAAAGCTTGAAATGATATTAACTCTTTGAACGCTGAATTCTTTATTTTTTCAGATAAACATTCTTCTTTGTTTTACTTTGGTTTTTCATTAAAATATACCCTAATCCTGCGTTTCACAAATATATACTTTATTTTTTATTTGATTGCGCGCGAAACCAGAGATTTTTCCACGGTTAACAGGTTAAAATACTCTTTCCTATAAAAGTGTTATCTCGAAATCCTACTGTCACGATATAGTTCCCTTTAACCGAACCCCTCAATTACACGCGAGAATTCGCGGTAAAATTAAATAGAATAAACCAACGTGTTTACTTTGAAATAAATCGTAAGGCGAGAGGTTCACGCATTGTGCCCGTATTTACGAATCACGGTGTATAATATACGACCGCAGTTAAGAATTCAATTGGCGCGCACACGGGAATGCCGGGAAAATAAATTTGAAGGATAAACGAAATAACGTGTCGGACCATTATCGTTCGCAAATATAGCGTTCGATATATATCAGAATATGAGCTCCGCTACAGAACCGGCAAATCAATGATTTATCTCCGACCTATTTGAAGTTTATAATCATGGCGGGCAGTTGCGAACGATGTGTTGCACTTTAATTCAAACACGTTATCAGCTGCAACGTCAGCGATGCGGCTGATGCCGTACAATTCGATGTTTTGAATATAGCTGCAGTTTATCCAGTAATATCGCGATTACATTTTCGGAGGACGCGCTGCTCGAAATCGTTGTTGACGGGACATGAAAATTATAATGGCCTGTACACCTAACCCTCGATTTACACGGATTTTTTCTAGACGGTTAATTAGAACCTTTCGGTTTTTGAAACAATTATTGAGAACCGAAATAAAAGCATAATTGTTATTCGGTATATCAGTTCTGAGTTATATCGGTTTCTGTACTGGTTCTTCAGAACCGATATTATATCGGTTTCGAGTTGGGTTCTCCAGAAATAATATTATATCAGTTCCATAACTATTATTTTTCGGTTCTGTATTTTAGTTCTGCATTTCTTTCAGAATCGAAAGATAACAGTTATAGAATCGATATAGAATCGATATAATATCAGTTTTGAGGAACCAGAACTGAGATCGATATAGTTTGGAACCTATATACCGAATGATAGTTATAATTTTATTTTAGTTTTTTATAACTGTTTCAGTCGGAACCGATACATGAACCGCTCATTGGCCAAATCGGTTATTCCTACTTTCTGAATTTTTTAAGATTTTATCGTTAATGCGATTAATCGGCTTTTACCTTTGTATATTTAACCTTTTCGTCCCGAATGGTACACATAGGTGTACCGCTAACATTTAAAATGACTGAAAAGCTAGAAAACGCCTAGATGAAGGAAAATTCTACCACACGAGGATCTTTACTTATGGCTGACAGCTTAAGTGCGAATCAGCTGTTAGTACATGTGTTTTTGTTGATTAGTAAAACAATTGTAAAACAAATTGTCTTATTGTTGGGTTTGGTGTCACGAAATAATAAATATTCTCTTGGCTATGCAAGAATTGCATTAGTAACACAGATTACTTCTTGAACATACTATTTTATTCTTTTAATACTCGTTAGATTCAAGCTACACCTGTAATAATAAAGTGAAAGATATTCCATAATGTTTGCTTTAATCTCTGCTCTTATCGTACAATACTTTTAGTATTAAATAACACGCTCGACGGTATTCAGAACTGGTTGAAGTTCAATGAGACATGTCGAACAGGTAAACAAATAAACGAATAATAACATATTTCAGTGGTATTTCCAGAGTGAAATATCATCGGCGGGAATACGAGAGCGGGGGAGATTAAGATTAAAATAAAAAAAATTCTTGTCCGGATTATCAGATCACAATTCCGCGGAGAATACTCGAGTTTTTTTAATCTAGTGTTCTTTTCGTGTATAACGGGCGTATAAGAAGAGGGGATTGGGCAAAATTTTGTTTTTCATTTTGTACACAGAAGAAAGATATTCTGTTTCTTGTAAATAGAATAACAATGTAAATTAATTTTATATACAATGGAGCAAAAATTGTGTTGCTAATAAGGGAGATACAATCGTTCATAGTAGGACGAGAATCGTTAAGAAAACTGTATTAAAAGCTTTGTTGCAGGAATTAACTAATAAGAAATTTTTGTTTAATATAAGATATGTCTAATACAATATTGATAGATCTAAAATATAGGATCTAGATTCTTGTTTAGATTTTGTGCTACGTTGAATGTGGCCGTTATCTCTAAATTAAACTAAAAAATTGTAATTACAGAAATAAATGTATTGTAGTAATGTAATATACATGTATTGGGTAATGTTTTGTGTATTTAATAATTAACGATTATAAGTAGGTACTAATTCTGGTATCAATTTCTATTAAAAATTAAATTTAGTACACTGCACATTTTATCATACTCAGATAATATTTTTGACATTTGTTACATCGATTTATGATAGTTGTCTTTTAACACATTTTTCGTCTGAATTTCCGTTTGTTTTGCTAAAAAAGAAACTGCAGATAGAATATAGAGCAAATAAATACAGAAGACTGAATAATTTGAAAGATCGTCTCTGAAAATTGCAACTAAGTATCCTACAAATAACAAATTCAATTTACCTTGTAGTTATTTTCATTGCACACGGTATGTTTTATGAACCGAAAAGGAATATGTTGGTTTCTCGTGGAAACTTTGCTCGTCAAAACAAGGAAATGTTGCCGGCACCTTCTGCGGAGTAATTATTCATTTCGGTGCTGTCTTCGCCGAGACGTAAATCTCAATGTAAGTACGTGGAAGATTATCCGAAAATTAAAATTAATGGTGCATACTTACTTTTTCATGATGGTGGTAAAGTTTCGCGGCAACGAGGCGAAAGAAGCTTTCAAAGGTTTATCAATTTTTTGTATCTAAAATCTAATTTATAACAGGTTTTTCAATAGTGTGGGTTTTTGTCAAGTGTATCACAACAGCTGGAAGTACCATAAACTTGTAACGATCGAATAAATTAAAAGTCAATGCGGGCTTCGATTATAAAATGGTCTCAGGTAAACTTGCAATGAACTCATTCGCAAGTCAAAATGTTTCGATAATGAAGTTTTTGTACAGTATTTTATTTCCTTGACGCTTGAAAATAATTTTTTAGTTTGCGTACTCTTCACGTAAAATATGCGAATAGAAAAAAGAGAAAATGTGGAATAGACATTTCGATCTCTATTGTGTTGTAATTAAAAAAGATATTTAGTTTTTAAGTTTTTAGAAATATTCATATTTGGTTATTAAAGAATTTAGATTTTGCAATTTATTATATACAAGTTTTAATATTATAATAAATTTTCTTTGTGACATAATATGATTTTAATTAATAAAATTTATATAACATTACTTTTAATATTGCATTAAACTGTTAAATTTGATACATCGAAAAAGTTTATTTAAAAATTATTCTGTGTTTCAAACTGTCTATCAATCAATAATGATATTAAATTTGGCAAAACTAACGTATATACCAATTTTTATAAAAAAATAAATAAGAATGTGTTTTAATCTTTAGTGAAACAGACAAAAATTCTTTTGAATCGGGGGATTACCTTTTTTTATATCCGAAGCATAATAATGGCAATGTTATAATAAATATTAACTATAATATGTATTGAATTTAAGTTTTGGATGTGGTTCATATTCTTGCATTACGTTTCTTACAATGACCCTACATTGCATAAAATTAATAAAAAGTAAAAGAACATTAGAACGTTAAACCCATACACTTTTATGATCTATTAACTCTTTGTATTCGGTAACATTTTTTATTCTAAACATTCAATATTTCTTGATGAAATATCGACCATACTAACATACAGAAAAATCTTGCATAACTTAAGAAACAAAACCATTTTATTGCAATGTTTCATGTATTGACAAGTTATACAAAATTTAATATTGAATTTGAAATTTTATAATTCTGTTATATTTAATCAAATGGTGACTGGAAGTCGCTTATCGAGCGCAAAGGGCTAATATGTATAGACAAATAATGTTAATACATTCTTAATTACTGATGTGAATTCACGTCACTCATACGTTATATTTTATTTATCTTTTACTGTACCAATTGTTTTATTTCCCACAATACTTACTTTCAAGCTCGATATTTCAAACTGAATCTTAAAACTTCTATTCACGTCTTAATAATAAGAGTTTGCAGTATCCACCTTTAGAATTGTATTATTTCCAGCAACTCTCAGTGAGAAAAAAGTGAAAACATTCCGAGCGCGAATGTGTTAATTTAATACAATTTTAAACTAACAAAGCATTCGAAAGTTACGGAACAGGTGAGGAATTCCTCTATGAAGGGAACGATAATTTGTTCACGTCAGTGATTTCATATGATCCCAGCTTCGTTCACAAGTAGCCTCCGTCAGTGTCAATTAGCCGTCATTATCGTGGTTTCAGCGTAACTCGCAGGAAGAAGAGAACTTAAGACACGCATCGACGGAGGAAGGAAGGGATATAACGTCGAGGCGACTGTAACCGAGATTCTCTTCATCGTGAATGCTTCTATTCGCTGTTACCAGAAGGTTATCATTTCAAACTGTCGAGCAGTTGTTTCAAATGAAAGGAAACAGCGTAATTACTTTCTTATCAGTAGATTGTGAAATTTGAAAGTCCAAAGTTGCATAAATTGTAAGCAATACGAAAAAATATGTAAAATATTCGAAGTGTTGTGTCTTTTAGAATATTTTATAGGAGAAACTATTTTGCACCGTAATTTTATTTTTCTAATTATGATCTTAAAACTTTGAATTTATGTAAAAACCAAAAGTCAACTTATCAATATCCATATAAAACTATCGACTATATAAAGCTTTTCACTCGAAAGTATTTTATTAGAAATATTTAACATTTTCATAAATGTTAGGTCATTTCATTTCATCTGTTACGTTTCAACATAAATTAAGCCACAAATTATGCATTACAATATATATTATTACTATATTTTACGATATTCCACATATTAATACAATATTTTTATAATATTTCATGTATTAATGCATTATATAAAGCTCAATATCAAATCCTAAACTTTATAATTCTCTTATATCAAGTTAACCCTCTTTGGGCCAAATTTCTATTCGTGATTATAGCAAAATCTATGCAGTACAAAATTAATAAATATCCACATATGAATACGAGTTAACAATGTATTGAATAGTTTCAATAATTTCATCAAACGAGTATATTTTGTAACTTTCAAGTTACAAAAACTGATTATTTAATTTTACTCACCACTTTGAGTGCAAAATGAAATAAATCAACAAGATTCCAATATACTAACATGTGACTTCAAAGTTACATGGGCCTACAGAGGGTTAAATGACAATTGAGAATCATTTTTCGAGTGCAAAAAGTTAAAATGTCCTGAAGTGTAAAGCGTGTAATTTCTATTAGTTTTATAGTATTTTATCGTTGGTAAATTGAGCGAGTATTCACGCAAACATGGGTTTTCATGAAATCATGCAAAATTGGCAGCAAATTGAAATTGATTCACTCCATTTAGAGTTCTCTCAAGCTGCAAATGAAATAAAAGGTTCGTTAAAATTGATTACATTTGTCGATTACACTGAAATTGGTAGACTTACCGTAAGTACAACGAAAAATGATTCGCATTGCCTGGTATGAATTTATTTCACGTGCTATTATTCTGATAGTAATTTCACTTTTCTGTAGTGACAAAAAGAATACGAGGGAAAATACACATTAAAGTTTGCAATATTTTTTACAAATACTACAATAAGAAATAAGATACAAGAATTATGAAAATGTACCATAAAACACACAACTTAACAAATTATTATTGTTTTATGTTCTTATGTTCAATAAGCAACTTATGAAAATAGACTTTACTTAAATGCGAATTTGAAAACCGGTAGTTAACAATAACAATTTAGTTTTGAAGAAAAAGCATCAGCTTTCCAAGTTTAAGAATGATTTAAGAATATTTATGTAATGAAATTATTTTTTTATTTTGATAATTCAAGGATTTATTTTTAAATGCGATTGCTAGCCAAAAGAAAACACAGTATGAGTACATTTTATCTTTCAAAAGAAATGTGTGGAACCTGAAATTACATAGTCATTTTACATTTTCTTGAACAAATGTATTATTACAGAATACTGTTAGCGAAAAGCGCTTTTATAAAAAGTCACAGAGAAAAACATGAGTAGTATCCAATTTTAAACTGAAAAAATGATTGTACATTTGCATGAAAATATGAAATATTTATCAATATTTCCTTTCACTTATTATACTGCTTTACATTAATTTTTTTACTCTTTGGTGATAAACATTCCATAGTAGAATTTTTATTATTTATTTATACCTCAATCTATTTTTGTAACAATGAATTAATATAAAATGTTATACATTACATTAACGCTTGTTTACGTCAAATTTATACAAGGAAATGATAAGAAATCCGATATTAAATATTTACTATCCAACATTTCATACAGTCGACAATATAATTTATAATCCTCAACTTATATCTTACATAATAAAAACAATAACCCCACATATTCTTAATACGTCCATACTGTCTCAATTATTGTCGATTTGTAGATAAATTTTATCCAGTTTTACTGTAACTAAATAAGAAAAATTTTAACAGGCAGGAACGCGCTTTTTCATTCTTAAAGTGTTCAAAGTATCCGTTCTTTCAGAGTTGAAAGGAAAAAAGTGAATGCGCGAGCCAGGGAAAGTATGCCCGGGTTCTCGCCTCGCATAATATCTCGCTTAAGGGGTTCATAAACGCGTTTCCCATTTAACGAAGAATCCGTTAATTGCGCCATGCGTTTCCGCAATTTCCCCAGCATGTTTAAGTAGAAACATATTTGAAAAAAATTTATAATTTCAGGGGATAGTTTTATCGCTTGTTAGTCCGGTAACAGTTTAAATAAGATTTAAGAAATTTGCAGTTCTTACTTGGATACTTAAGTACCTTTGTACAGTGGTGGAAAAATTTATTACTGTCACTTACACCTTTTATATAACCACACTAAAATCAATTAACACTAGAACTACTGTAACAGTCGAAATGACTGGTTTCGGGTTTTTTATTTCGCAATTATTGATATTTTCAAAGCATCGAATATTCGAACTGATTTTGAAAATAAATAATTTCACTTGAATATTATAATAAAAGTTTCAAGAAACTCGGAAAATCTGTTATTACAGGGTTTATAGGGATTACATATCAATCGTATTAAATGCTCAGTACTGCTAGTGTTAATTGTTACATAATGATCTAAAAATTTAATTGTAATTCATTTTAAATAAATCCTTCAAAATAGGAATACGCTGAAAATAATAATGTATAATAATGGATAACTAATAATGGAGGTATATTTTTATTAAACAGAATAGATATCGGGCATAACTGGATCTTAAACATATTTTTGAACGGTATAATAGATTATTTATTCACATTGTGGATATAGCTGTATAAAACAAAGAATATTTATCTTCTATGGAATGAAAGTCTACCGTAATACAGAATAAATATGAGTTTACGTTTATTCATTTATTTGACATTGCAAGTAACAAATATTATATTCATTAATGTGTGTTTATCTTCATTAATTTTTCATGAATTGAAATATAACTATCACATGTATTTAATTTCACATTACAATGCAAGGAAATACACTTCCATAAAATATATAAGCACAAACTGAATTTTGTTACAAGATAGAATATACACGCTTCACATATTTTTGAAAAACGTACAGATAGACAGGATATAACAGTAATGGTGCAATCTCGCATGGAATAGTCTCGTATGCAAAAATAAAATGAGAAAAGCGAATAATATTTTTTTATAGGGGTTTTCGTTTTCGAGGAAATTGATTTCGTAGATACGTCAGATATATTCGTGTTTGACTGACAAGAATCAATTTCATATCCCGCAGAATCGTCAAATGTTCTATCTTTTTGAGTTTTATTTAAGACTTCCGCGAAAGCGTTCAGAATATTGATGAACTGGTATAAAAGGAAGCGTGAAACATCGATTCAAATAAATTTCGATTTTTCGTTATCCATTGAAGAATGGATTAGGTAGGTATTAGGAACAAAATATTTCCTCATGTAAAATTAAAGACAGAAAACCACAAAAAATTTTTTTAAATTTTACACGTAATTGAAGCAACGTCTTTTATAAGTACTTCCAAATTTATTGATATTCAAAACGAAAATAAAATAAATATATTATTAAATACATTCAAATGTAAAATATTTGAAACACAGAATTTAGAATTAATAGAGTTCTAATAAATCGTTTTAATTAAATGAAAACATATCATTGTTTAGAATGATACATAGAAAATTCAGTTGTTTATTATTTTCGTAAGACTTCACAGTTTCACGATTAGAAAATGCTGACACGACACAATGAGAATGTATTAATATAGAAGGAGAATATTTGGAAAAACAATCATTAGTTCAAACGTATTTGTAACTTTCCTCATACTTATCCTAAACTTTCGCAGCAACCCACGTATAATATTTACATGCTAAAGTATACTTCATTATTTACGTACTCAAGATATTCCTCTAACATAATATATACCAATTTTAATTTCCTAATATCTTTGAATCGTAGTTTGATTATTTATGAACAATTGCGATTAAGTGTTACAAATTGCTTCGAAGTAATTTTTTCTAATCATTATCTTCTAATAAGATGTAGGTCAAAAACGGGAAACTGAAGCTTTACACTCGATTTGCAATCTTCATGAAAGTGGATTGCGAGCGTATAACATTTGCAAAGGAATTGTAATGAAATCCGAATGAGAATGAAATTTCCCTAAAAAAACTAGTTATACGATTCAGTAGGAAATTCTCTCTTTTCAGCTCGGGTACGTGCAATTCTTTGTGTTGGAAAAACCTGTTCGCACACAAAATCTGAAGTAGTTCGATTACATGGAAATTGCTTTTACAACATATAATATCAGATAAAATGTGGAACCTGTTGTTCTACAGAATTGGAATTCATGAATTTCTAATTTTCTCGACATTGCATTTTCTGTAACTTGTTATCATGGAACTTTTCTACGTTCTTTATTAATTCTTTATTTCTTTTTAATGTTCTATTGATAAATATTTATGAAACTTTCATTACTTGAACTATCTGTTTGATTATATACTTTTTATATCAATTAAAAAATAAGGAATGAGAAATTCAATTTTCTTTTATTTCTTATTTTAAACTAATATAACCTTTGTATTATGCAAAATGTTCTTTAATGTAATAAATTATTTTATTGAAACTTTACGCAGCGGCAGATTATCGAAGAATTTTAAACATGCATTGTTTTGTATTAGCAATTATTCAAAGTGAATATTACAATAAAAAATCGGTTTAATCGAAAATTATGAGAATTATGATATGTATAATAGATACAAATTTAAGGCAAATTATATGTTTTAAATGAAATATTCTAGAGATAAGAATCTACATAATGCAGTAAACGATTAATTAAACGTAAAGGTAACAGAATAAATGTAAATATATTTAAACAGTTACACGGTACACGTAAAAAACTTCCACGTTTCGAGCGTTCACATAAAGTTAGTTACGACTGACTAAAAACAAAACGCATGCGGCGTTCTCCCGCGGCATGTAAAACGCACGTCTTCCAGAAGCATCGCTGATCGTCTACTGTTCGTCGTATTCTGCGCGCGAAAAGGGTCTGACCATTACAATAAAGAAAAAAATATATGAAAAATGTAGAATAATATTTTCCCACGTGAAACTCCATTTCCAAATAAATCGATGGTAAAACTTGGCATGTTGCACATGTATATTGTATTCGTGTTTACATATGGAAGTAAATGCAGTAAATAAGGATCAAACATTAGCCAAGCCCAATGCAATAACACACAAACCTGGCCGAACTTCAAGTAGAATTTTCAGAGGATGTTATTCCACATTTCCGATTTATTTTCCCGCGTAGGTATATTGATCTTTTTGCAAGTTTCAATATCCGTTGGGAAAATTTAAACCGACAATAAATATGTTACATAAATATCATAGCAACACAATCGATACATATTCCATTAGGAACACTTTGTTTTATTTGTTCGTTACTCAGTCGTCGGTGTACAAATATATTAAAAAATTGCGATAATTTCTTATTTGCAAAAATTAGTATTAATATAAAATACAAACCACACGTTCAAAACGAAATCTATATGAGAAATAACCGCAAAATAAAATAACAAATATATTGTTAAACTCCTGTTAAAGTTTGTGTATATACATGATAGAATAAATATGTAAAATAATATATTTACTCTTCCAAGAAATTGAATATAGATTGACGTACAATGCGTTACTGACATGATACCAACCGGCCTATAGCTTAAAAGTGAAGCGGGACAAGGGAAGACGTCCAATTCGCGGCGTTCGACCTGATAGTAATGGCGCATTTAGTTTCGGCACGTCTTTGTTACTGGCCGAGCCGCGAGCTGAGGTGGAGCGTGCGACCGAATCCCCTTGGCCCTTTTCACTTTTGGGCCACAGGTCGGCTGGGATCATGTCAGTAACGCACTATACACATGTAATTAAATCCAGTTTGATTAATGCACCTATTTGTATTTGCTGCATCTATATATTTGAATCTTCTGGCTGCCAGAGTTTTTTGTTTAATTTTGCACAGTATATAATGTTGAAAATCGTTATTCGTAATTAGAAAGAAGTCATAAAAATTTTCTTGGAAAATCTAAATTTGCTTTACGTGATATATTTATAACAAAAGAGTTATGTAATATTATAAATATTTTTTCTGGGATACATTTATAACACAGTAATATATTATGTCAGAAGGTTAAATACGAATATATGTATTTATATTTCAAACTTTAACACTGATGTATTTAACAATGAGATTTCATGTAAAAAAATTATCACTGAATGTTTTTAACTTATTTTTTCATTTAAAGAAAATATTTTCACGCAATGTCAATGTAACATATGATTTTCTAATGAAGTTAACTACGATGTTGACGAAGAATGGGAACCATTCTTTCAAAGAAGATAAAGTTTATAAGCAAAACTTTTATCAACTAGAATACCTCTTCGATTACAAATTTTTCAATGTTATAATTTTGAAAAAAAAATCTAGACTGAAAAGCAAACTAACTAGATTTAAACAAACTAAAAAAGTAATGAGATTCCTTGTTTTGAAGCCTCTCATATATCCACATAAAATTTTTAGTTCAAATATAAAATTGACAAATTGTTGCAAAACAATACATGTCTATCCAGCGCGTCATCACCCGTGACCATTCATTAGTTTATCCTTCAGAATTAGATAGCCAAACTTTCAAGACTTCTAAGTCTATTTTATATGGCTTGCACAGCTTGGCGATTGTTCGCGTATCCAAGATAGTTTTTCTAATTTTCATGGCTTTTCGATTGTACGTTAATTTCCTCAGTACAGTTGCGATGAATCTTTTTCGTGTAAATTAGGTTACATCATGATGAAGAAACAGTAGATATAACGTTGCCATTAGGAATGAATCCATTGAGTTATAAGGATGCAGATTTTAAAAACATACTACTATATATCAAACGCTAAATTGAAATTATTTAATATTGATATAGTATTCTTTATATTAAATGTCTGAATTTAATTTCACTTTATTATTTGGCAAACTAAAGTATCTAATGAAAGTAATTATATTTGAATAAGTAAATATCTTCCAAATAGATATTAAAATTCTGTATATTTATTAAAAACTATAAATGAACATTTGAAACTGAAATGTTTTAATTTATAATACACTAATTACTACTTTCCCTTGTATTATGTGACAACTGTAATTTATTAATTGTAGTAGAGTATAATGTATAGTATAATATAAAACTTGTATATTATATTTCTTAACAATAAATTAGACCGATATTAACTAAATGTAGTTGAAGAATAAATATCTTTGAAGTTGTTTATTTTATTTTACTGTCATTATCATTTTATAGTAACAATTCAGGGAGCCATGGTAGAACTAATTGCAAGATAATAGAAATACCAACAATATTAATAATTAACCTTGAGAGGGTTGAGGTGGTCACTATAGTGTTTAGGAATTTTGGAGACCTTGTGGGATATTGTATATACAGGGTGATTCATACATGCATGCCCATATTTTATGTGAAGAATTTACACACGAAACTAAGTAAAGAACGTTTCATAAATTTACATCCTACATGTCTCAATAAGTAAATAATTTATACGTGTATTTTTATTTAAACTTGTAGCACAGACAGTTGACAAGAATTTTGTTCTTAAATATTATTTTTCCTTTGTACAGACGATCGTTGCATTTTGTAAAATATTGTAACTATGTATGTAGACCGCAACTGAAACCAATGTTAATAATAAACGCGTTAAACTCTACATTCTCTAAAAAATTCAGGGTGTTCCACGACTAACCTCCTTCGTTGAATTAATATCGGTCAATATTGTTTACAAATATTAAATAAAATATAAACATACTATGGTACATCTTACTGTGAACTCAAGTAAGGGAAGAATTATTAATTATTTTATATAATCATTCACAACTGGAAAATTAAAGTGAATAGAATATAAATTCGTAAGATGTTTTCTACTTCTTTTTATGTGTAGATTCACTACTTAAACTATTGACAGGCATTTATGAATCACTTTGTTTATATACAATACATTCTTCATAAGACGAATTCAAAATTTATATAGAAAAGTGGGTGTCCTGTAAGAGTTAATATCAGACAAACATACTCACACAATTCAGTATACAATACTTTTTTAAAACAGTTGTATTTTTATATAATTTATAACAGAATAATTTACCTTAATGAAAATAAAGAAAAATAAATGATACAACAATGGTACTTATGTATTACAGAGTGTCTTAAAATAAATGATACAATGATGGTACTTACGTATTATACGGGCTACCTTTGCTTTAAAGACATAAAATATTAATAATGTGTTATAATATTAAATAAATAATAAGCCAGATTGAACTCAAATGACTGACCATCGCGATCTTTAGTTAGGAAACAAACGTGGTCCGTATAATATATAATTATTTATAGGAGATGATTGTATGTGTAAAAATGTATTGAAAATGCGGAATAAACTTTTATTGTATGTTGCTTTGTTTTAAAGAAAATCGAAGTTGAAAGTTTGTCCGGTACGCGAGCTCTTGTATAGTTTCCAATACAACAGGTTTTACTTAGACGGGTATATTAATAGTGTTATGATTAACCCTTTCTGGTCATATAAAATGAAAATAATTAAAATATGAAATTATAAATTAGATATAAAAATTAAAGAAATATAAAAATTAAAGAAATTATTATTATTAAAATAATTAATAATAATAAGATAGGGATGTATTACTACATTAAATTTACCTAAAATTTAAAAATAAGTCATAAACTTTATTTGTACAGAAAATTAACACAATTTTAAAGGGTGAATATTATAGCGCATGTCGGAAATTTCAATAGCTTTTATTGTTCTATTATATTTTCTAGTTGATGATTTATTGAAGTTGTTACCCCCGTTGTCGCATATAGTGTAGCTGGTCGAATCAATGATGTACTATATTGAACGTACAGATTTTCAACTTCGATTTTCTCGGAAACGAAACAACATTTGATAAAAGTTTATTTCACATTTTCTATTAATTTATGCGCGTGAAATCAATTACTGCCCCATTTTAAGACTCATTCTGAAGCACCCTGTATAACTGATAAAAGAACAATCTGCCTTAACCCTTTGCACTCTGAGTTTCGTTTACATTTTGATTTCGATAACTTTTTCTTATTTTAAATGGTTTATGTGATATATATTCTAAAAGATAATTATTTCATAGGACAGTATAAACTATTCTTCCTACCAATCTTATTCATGCTATTATAATAACAAAATACAATAGAAAAATGTCTCAACAAGGAAGCGTATATTGGAATAAATCTGATGTCGAGTCGCACTCGGCATAGAAGATGCAAAAGGCAAATAGAAAATAAACAAAATATCGATGGAAAAACGCTCACGACAGGAATGAAAGGGAGAGGGATTTATCTGAGTTAGGTTAGTTTCGCCGCACAATATGTTATGTTGTGTAGTGGCCACTTGTTTCTTTTTTCCCTCCCATTTTCCCAACACTCGAGACTTCCTGCTTCGGCAAACAAATCACTGGAATATTTTTTCGTCACATTATGGCGGGAAAAATATAGGTTATTACCGGGTGCAACGCGTTCGCTGCGGTGCGCGGCGCGCGGCGCGAAGGGCGCCATGTTGTGTTCGGATTTGCCTGAGTGAAAAACAGTTCCCGCCGGGGCAATTTTCGTAGCCGCGATAATGAGAGCTAATAATTGGTTGTAGTCGTTAGCGGAAGTCTGCGACAGAACGATCGCGAGGAGGAATAATTCTCTGTCGTGATTATTGGTGGACCGCGACTATACCGCGTACCGAATTCGCTCGTTAAATTGCACGTTGAACACACATTTAACAATAATGATAAACGATAAAGCGCTATGGTTTCATACTCCTTTTCGTGCGTCTGTTTTTCGCCTTATTTTTGTTTTCGTATCTCGTCCATGTATCCGGTAACGAAACAAGCCTTAGGAAAAATTGCGCTTGGTTCGTGTGGACTTATTTATTACGGTAATAATGTATCAGCGTTACAAAGTAGTGTCGCTTTTCCTGTTTCTTAATTGGTATAAATTATGAGGCATTTGTTTCGACTTTAATTTGCAGAATAATGGTTACTTTAAGACGTGTACTGATATGGTTGTACGCAGACCGCGGATTTTTATGCATTTAACCCTTTTTCTATTGTTGGCACCTATAGGCGCTTTAAAATTTTGATTTCGGTGTACTGTTGGCGTCTATAGGTGCTCAATTCACGATGATCAAAATGAATGAAGGACGCTTATAGGCGCTGGTAAAATGTTATTGACAGTAATTGCAGTAAAGCTCGGTTGGGTCAAACGTAAGTGAGTTCTAATTCAACAATTACATCTTCCGTTATTTAGATATTATACAGGGTGTTATGTAACTGGTAATACAATTAGCTAGGAACTGATTCTATGTAAAAAATAAGTCGAAAATGTAGAATAAAATTCTTTCATATAAGGCTTTGTTTTTGAGAAAATTGACTGTGCATATTCACCGGGTACGAATGCACTTGATCACGTCTTGTTAATGAATCTCACTGTGGTTCATTGTCTCGATTGAAGTTTGTATTGATAAAGATTATCAACGTTACGAAAATGTTTACTGTACTTAAGAATTAAAAATATGCATTGAAACAGGATGTTAAAGTAACCATAAACTTTATTATTACTGAAACTGTTGAAAATGTTGCCTATTTTAACGATTTTACTATACTATGCCTAATAATAATTTGTTCCCACGAAACCTCGTTTTCAAACAACGTCAGACTTATAATACTATTATTTTATAATATTTACATTTAAATGCAGTGAACAAAGTATTAAACCAATCATTATACAAAATAGAGTATTATCGTAGAAAGTCTATTCCGTCTTTCCTGTAGAAAGATAGAATACGTAAAATCATTTGCTCCTTACAATTAGTAGTACCACTAACCACAAAACACATCCTATATTCACTAATTCTTTACTGAAAGAGAAAGAATAAACAAGTAAAAAACAAATTTTACTTTTAATTACATAAAGTGTGATTTGGTATCTAACGTAATTAATAGCTACTTAACTCCTTGCCATACAATGACGAGTGAAACATTCGAATACGCATGGATCAAAGTAAAAACTATCTTCTTATTATCAATGTATTATTTTCAAAGTAAATCTGGATTTGCAGTGGAATAGAACATTTTTTCCGTTTCTTCTAAATTGTTTATAGCAAGATGTTATACGAGCTTAGCAGCAAAAGTAAATAATACAGAAAGTTAATGAATAATCCATAAAATATTGCCAGATGTTTAATCACATGTAAATACAACTGTACTAAGTACGTATAATATTTACACAAGCTTATTCACTTCACTTTCAATTTTACGTACTTATATATCCATTAGTTTTTATCTCTAAAACATTAAAGGATTTTTATTATCCTTGTTATTATCAAACATGATTCCCCAATGTCGAAAAGGAACAGTTTAAGGTATAATTCGCAGGCAACGCAGCCTTATCACGACATCAAGCAAACGCGAATCAGACTTCGAAGGGAACCAATAAACCCATCGCAGTCGTAAATTCTGGAGCATGGTATTCGTTACGCTGATTTCGCAGTTAACTATCCATGGAGATTCATTGTACGATCTCTTCGAAGCTGCATTTCTGAACAACATGGTAGAAATTTTGTTCGCCTACGCCCGTAAACCGAACCGCGCGCTCAGTGGCTAATTTTTAGCCGTTTTAGTGGGCCAAAATTAAAAATACCTATATATCGAATTTTTTTGACAAAATATGATTATATATAATAATAATAATAATAATAATATATACTCCTAATCAGTTATAAAGTTTATAAGAAATGAATAAATGAATAAATATTAATTTTCTTTATTTTAAAAATTGCATATTTACATAGAACGGGTTATATTACATAGCATATCATAAATAATGATAACGTAATAAGTAATATGTGATGACGATCAATTATATAATATATAATACGTTAATCAATATTAACTACACGTTAATAGAAACGTCACGCGCTATAGAAAAACATTCTAAAAGAAAAGGTGGAAATATGTGGAAAAAATTTTGTCTGTATAATAAGCACAAACTTGGATGTCACAGGACAACATAATACAATCATTCATGAAGTATTACAATTGTAAGAAATATCATTGATTTTAAATCATGCTTAAACATAAATAATAACAGGAAGATACATAATAAAAGAATCATTTACTTTCAAAAATATAGTTTATAGTTACCCGAGAAACTTTCAGTTTGGAAAAAAGTGTATACAATTTTTTTGAAACATAGAAAAATTATTCGAAAAATCATAAGAGCAAATCGCGCGCAACGAAAAGTCCAAAATTGCAACAAAGCATTCAAGTTTATGAGTACATGAGTGCAAAAGAAACAATTATTACATTAGACGAAACTTTTGAATTTAACTTTTGGCTGTCTAACCAGTTAACTGCGTTCGACACGTATACACGTCATCGTGAAATCAAGATACAAATTCTTTCAACAATAAATGTTTTATTTTTTCAGATAAACATGCAATTCTTCTTCGCTTTGCTTTAGCTTTTTGTTAAAATATATTACAGGTGCATTCGGCCTACGTTAGACGATTTTATTAGACTTCATTATTTTCTGAAATTAAATTCCACGATTAAAAGGCTAAGACGACCAGATTGGCCATTATGCGCTTGTCCGTCCGTGACTGCGAATCCACTGGATCCGTAAGGTATTCTGGGACCGGCGTTAAAGATTACTTTATCGAGAACTCTCGAATTAACGTTAAGATTCACCCGAGGTGAGAAACTTCTTTACGATAAATAATAACTTCTTTAATAACGTAAGAGATTTACGAGCGAAGGGGTGGATCTGACGAACGCCTGCCCCAGCTTCTACGGTTCGCCGCTTCCGGGAGAGAGTGGTAACAACGGGAAACGCTGGGCCGTTGAATTTCGAAAATCGTAAAGTACGGTGAACTCGCGGCGCAGAAGTTGCCGGGTTCCCGGAGAATTTCCTAAAAATTTCTCTCCGGCTGCACGCGAACCTCCAGGTGGAAATACAATGTGGAGACCGTAGCTTTTCCTTCTCGAAGGGAACGACACGGTTACGTGGAAAGTCGCGTAAAGGTGGAAATAAATTCGCCTGCTTAAATTAAGGAAGACGTTCAAGCAGTTTCGCAGGGCCTTCGAATGTTCTTTTTCGTGGTCATGGTGGCCGAAAATGGGAGTCACTGGAATTTTCTACTTTTTACATGAAATATTGAGAGTTTGTTAAGGGTAATTTATTACCGTCGCACCGATACACGGAACAAGCTGCAGGATTGCTGCTGATTTATAAATTAGATCAGTTTAACCAGTTTACTACATTCAACGAGTATATACGCCATTTTAACATCAAAATGATACTAATTCTTCTAACAATACGTTATTTATTTCTTCAGATAAACGTGTAATTCTTCTTCGTTTTGCTTTAGCTTTTCATTAGAATATATTATAGGTGTGTTCGGTCTGCGTTAGACGAGTATACACTTCATTATTTGATACTACTGCGAGCATTGTCAGAGACTTTTCAAATTAAATTCCACAGTTAACAGGTTAATGAATTTGTTGGATATTATGGAACAACGGAAGCTTTTGATAGTCGGTCAAATGAATGTTTATTTATTTAGTATAGTTAGTTTTATACTTGGCATACCCTACCATGTGGTATAAACTGTTTTGGTAAAAACTGTAGGAGAAGATAAGAAGACAGAAGAAAGAAAGAGAAATGATTTAAAATTACAGCGAGCGATATGCCTATGTCATAAGTTAAAGTACAAACATGCATAACAAATGTGCGGTTCTTCAAATAAACTGCAAACAAGAATTATTCACGTGTTTTCCCTTTTATAATAATCTTAGGCAGCTTCTTTATTTTTTAACAGTTTTAACCTTTTACACTCAATAATTCACTGCGGTATCATTTATAATATTAAATATTTAAATGAAAAAGTTTGAAAAAATTACTCTAAGATTATTCGCTACAGATACAAATTTTGCCCTAAGAAGAAAAATAAGAAATCTAAGAAATGTTATAATATTTTAATATAATAAATTTTGTTTTAGGTAATGGTACTATAAAAATGGCTTGGAGTTGCTAATAAATTAGAAAGTCGATTGGAGTGTTGAGGGTTAATAATTATATTCGTATTCTCATTTATTTGTAACAATTACTTGCCACTTATTCATTATTCACATTTAGTATTCTTCTAATGCTTCGTTTATGCTTTTGTAATGATTTGCAAATGACACCAAACGCAATAACTTTTGTTTGAAACATTTTAATTACATCTCATGTACACCAATTTGACATATTGACTGTCACGTCATCCAAATATGGTTGACACAACTTTTTATGTATAATGTTTCTAATTGTCGAGTCTAGGAAATTCAAACACGTTGAGAGAGTAATTTCTGTGAAAAATCTTAATTTTTCAGGTTCTGTTTCCTTAGAATAATTGTTTTCAGCGTACAAGTAATTTGATGAGTATTGGACGGTCAATGTGTTAATAAAGATCTATACTACCAAATGGACATTTCTTTTTCCAATTTCCACTGAAATTGAATAAAACAAACAGGAACTCTATATTTTTCCCTCTAATTAGATGTAGTTCGCTGAATAAACACCACACGCAATTACCACGTGGAATATCTAACCCAGACTTCGCAGCAAAGTTGCAAAATGATAGTACACAGAATTCAAAACTGTGGACACGGCGAGACCATTTAAGCGACAGGTTGAGAGGATAATGTAAAATAATTGGAACGCCTTAACGCAGTTGTACTCCAAGCGACAGCGATAAACAACAGAAGCGCAAATATACTGCCCGAGGGAATGTAATATTTTTAAATAGTTAGGAAGCCTGGGGAAAAAGTATGAAATTTTAAGAGGAAATTTAATTAACGTGCGACTGTGCGCGGAAGATGAGCCGCTTAACGTTGAACCTTTTATCTCTTAAATTCTGGCAAACGACCATGAAACGGTTGGCCATATTCGTGACGAATGTTGCAGAAAAATTTCGCCCGCCTCTGTACGATCCCAATAATTGAGAAATGAGACTCCGTTCAGTCATTTTCGCCGCCGTACCAACGATATTTCATATTTCTGTTTCTCCAATGAATTACGGATTTTTACGACATCCTAAAAGCGCAATGAATGCAATAAAATATAATGGAAGTTTCATGTAAATTTGTGAAACGTGTTGCATACTTGGAAAAAATCTGCGATGGGAAAATGTCTTCAAAACGTAATAACATGCGCGAAGAAGCAATCTTTAGGGGTATACAAGCTTCTTGAGCTTTTTAAAATATTTTATGAAAACAGAATTGTTTTAATGAAGTTTTTAATATGCACTATGTTACATATAATTTCATTCAGATTGAATACAGAATCTGTTATTGAAAACGAAATTTAGAAATATTTAATTTAACGATATATTTCAATATTTTTCATATGTTTGCTTATATTTTTGTAGAATATAAGAAATATATTTAATGATGGAGCACACGTTCTACTGTTGATCGTCTTATATCAAAGTAAGTAGGACTTTCAGCGTTATAGTTAACACTAATACTAGTACTAATAGTATATAACCCTGTATAGTTAAAATAAACGTTACTTGCCGTTACGTACTTAATCCTAAAATCACAACTCAATTATTAACATTTTGAGGATATGCCAATAAAGTGTTTTGTTTACGAAGACATTGATTTTATAAAAAATAATGTAGTATTCTTGTTAAGAATGGTTCAGCTTTATTAAATAAAAAAATGAAAAAGTAATGAATAATATCCAGTACAAGATCCAAACATACCAAACTGTATTCGGATAGATATTAGTCCCCCCTCCCCTATATGTTCATATAACATCTGCAAAGTTATGAATAATCCACGTCGAATTCGAATATTTGAAAGTCAACAAAGAATTAAAGTAGAAAAACACAAAGGACAATGTAACTAACATATTCACACCAACACCGCTCTAAGAACTAATTGTTTATTGATAACTATACAAAAAAAAAAGAAAATTAACTTTCTTATTGATTATTAGGTACCGAAAAAAATCGTGCGGTATTCTTGTTAGCAATGGATTGAGGCCTCAGTTGAATTAGAATTTTACTAGTTTAATAAATGAAATTGGCATTAGCAGCAACTTACGTTTATGTCGTTGATACCAATATAAAATAATTTTATTTATATATATCAAAATAAAATAAAATAATTTTACAAAAACGTTCTGTGTGTTCAAAATTTGATTGAAGAGAGCGCACGAATATTTTACAGTACCAAATACAACAGAAATAAGAGTTTAAAATCAACTTTTAAAGAAGTTGTAGTTTTTATTTTTTCGAAGTAAATATACTTTATTTTAGTTTCGTCATTTTTTTCTCTTTTGGAAGTTCTATCAGTTGTATTTAGTAAACCTGCACTGCGTAGAATTCTCAAGTTTCATTGAAACGTGAACTGAATCACGTTCTGAACGCCGTTCTACCAGTTTTATCTACTACACCATGGCAAACGTTAATATATTTCCTCGAATGTTGGTTTTACACTGTTACATCAAATAAAAAGTACAGAATATGGACTAAATCTGGTTATTGCCTAGTGAATATGAATGTAAAAATTGCTGTAATATTGCTAAAGTTTGTAACACGTAGTTTTGCTTGAAGTAAAATGAGAGTGTAACATTGCTGCGTATAATGACTGTAAAATATGACCTCGTTGCAAAACGGTTCACATCTGGATCAACCATTACGGAGCCTAAATCCTGGCATTTTTCCAAGAACCAATTTTTAGTGCGCATGTGCATAGATATAGTGCTCCATGAATGTAACTCTAAAACATATTATTTAATATTTTTATGTATATAAGTAGTACAATTCTTTTTGATATACAAGAATATTAAATTTTATATTTACGTGAGACGTTAATGGTCATTTTTTAAGTCTCTATAGGCCCATGTAACTTTGAAGTCACACATCAATACACTGGGTTAAATTGATTAATTTAATTTTTTACCATAAAATGACAAATAAAATTAAACAATTAATCAACTTAAACTTTTATACGCGCAGGTGTAAAGGTTCAATGTTATTGTAACTACAAAGTTACAAAATATATACCTTTTAATAAAATTATTAAGACTATTAACTACATTGTTAAATTGTATTCATAGGTTGATATTTACCAAGTTCTTATTGCATAAATTTTGTTATAGTTACGAAAAAAAATTCAGCCCATAGAGAGTTAAGTGAACTTAAATTCACAAAATTTTATGTATTTATATTTATACCGTATGGGAAAGACGTTTTTCTTTTCAATTTGAACAACTGTCATATCGCAGGGTTATTATAATTAAGGAAAGAAGACATGATAAATTAACCGATCGCTTCAGATTTTGACGTTGTTTGTACCTGGATAACAAAAAAATGTTTTCCTTCGAAATGTATAACATATCTTTTCAAACCATTATACCACATATAAAGGACACTTCTTTCTTCGTTTTTACTTAATTTTAGTTTAGCCAGCGAACAGTCGTGAACTCTTCTTTTTATATATTTTAAAAAACGTCAAAACTTTTACATCAACTCAGCAGTATCGAAAATGAGATGAGAAAATATGAGGGCTGACCAATTAGACCTGCATTCCTTTCAGGTCTTATCTCCAGAAAAACATACAGTAGCTGATTTCGTGACCTTTCCCCTTCAAGTGTACTCCGTGTTGTTCGCAAGAAGAGCCCCGTGACAGCACAGAGGCAAGAGGAGTTTCTCGTTATGTGTTTTGTTTATAGTTTTGATTGGTGACAGGTAAGCGTACGAGGAATAACGTAACACTATCGAAAATAAGAGAAGTTGAAAGCTGACCAAGTATACCTGTATTCCTTGGAAAGGTTCATCTCTTAAACGATGCACAGTATTCCGTGTTGTTCACGAGAAGAATCTCGGTATTACTAGAATGATTTCTAGCTACGTGTTTCGTTTATGATTTCAATTGGTTACGTGTAACTTTATTGAGTACAAAATTGACCAAAAATAAGAAAAGATGAAAGTTGATCAGTTAGACCCATATTTCTTCCAAAGCTCTTCTCATGGCCAACGCGGAGTACATTTGTTTCGCAGGGCCAACCGAATGATCCTGGCGAGCAGCAGCTGCATCGTGCCACCTATCCAAAGGTTGTCGACGAAACCACTATACTTTCCGGCGTAGACTAGCGACCCTTTATCTCCGGGTGATATACGAGGGCGAGCTGTGCTTTTCGCCGCACGTTACATCGCTCGTTGCCCCGGGCTTTTAAGCTAATTCGAAACGCCAGCTGCAACTGTACGGAGCGCGAACCCGTCTCATCACCTTGCTCCCGGCTTTTTGTCCTTACCAGGAACGCTTCGTGTCCCTTCGATTTCAGTTGCCGCCGCATGGGAATGTTCCCGTTCTCAAATGATAGAGTTTGCCGCCAACATCTCGGTTACTCCGCCAGAAATCCGCTTCCCTGTTTCAATAGAGCGACTCTGTTGTTAGCTCCTTGCGGGTAAATATTGGAAAACAGATGGCATTGAACTTCGCGTCTGGGGTTGAAGATCACAGCTGTTGAAGAGACGTATTGGGTTGATGCAAAAATGTTGACGTTTCTTTTATACGGAATAAGAAGAAGAGTTTGCAGCTGTTTGCTGGCTAAACCAAAACTAAGTGAAAATGAAGAAAGAAATGTTCTTTATAAACGTAGCAATTTACACATTATACAATAGTTTGAAAATAGATGTTATTTGTTTCGAAGAAAAAGAAGTTTGTGTTAAGCATGTCCAAAAAACGTGAAAACTTTTGCATCAACCCAATAATATCTTTTGAAGTGATACATACTTTTAGTAATTATTTAAGAAAGAGACTTCATCTCCGATTTCATTCTGAACGACTATTTTCTATATATACAAGGTGAGACACTTAAAACAGGACACTTGAATAACTCGTTTGTTTTTGATGATGGATAAAAATACGCGGGAACACAGTTGTTTAGTTTTGTGGGTTGCATAATCTGATGTTAGTTATTTTTTGTATCAATATCGGGGTAGAGGAGGTACCGAGGTCAAACTTGTTTTTTAAGTGAAAATAAATGTTTAAAAATGAATATGGGGAGATTTAATTAAAAATCATTCAAGGTCATTTAAGGTCAAATATAATGGAAAATATATTGACTAAAAATGCTTTTTTTTATAATTATCATTGAATATATTAATAATTTGCAACCAATTATTTAATGACATGAGAGTTTACATAAATTGGAATACGAATCAATTTTTATTTTTACCTATTATTCATTTCGTTTGCATATAAATATAACTGTAGTTTATGTAAATAGCTACTTCATTATCTTAAGAGGTTTTCTTATAGATCCTAAAAAGTGAAAGAGAGTTATAAACGGAAAGTTCAAACTTTAAGGAGTACAATTAGTTTTGCTTAACACACTGCACATATCACAGTCGAATTAATACAGCCAGACGGGTGAGAGTAATTTCACTCACGTTTGACCTGCTTTCATCTTTAGAATGAATAATATAAATTCCGATTTTGGTCACGGACTTTTATGATTGCTTATGTATTGCAGTGAATTTAGCTGATTGAAATTTAAATTAAAATCTATATATCTCTCCAAATTTATTAATGTTACTCTAACGTATCCGGTATAATATTAATGTATAATTATTTACTGTATTATTTAATGTATAATTATCAACTTAAAATTGTTTTCTGAGTTTACATCCAGGAGGTGATACAGAGAAACATATATCACTAAAGTAATTTTATAATTATTATAGAAATAATCGAAAAGTCGATTGAGAAAAAATCATTATATTTAGAAAATAGTTTTAAGTTAAAACTTTAAAATACGTGTTTTGACACCTTGCATACAAAGAGTGTTAACAATGCTTAACGTTGTATTGCAACGCCCATACATGCTAATACAATAATTAGCATGTGAAAAATTAATGTTCGTTCTCTAAATATGTATAATTCTGACTGTTTCTTGCTTTAATCCCGGAACAATGTCAGTACATTTTACAATTAAAAATTAAAAAGGAGTGTCATTTGTCTACTACCTCAAACTTAAATTCATACATTTAAATTCGTTTGATTAAACTAAATAAGAAATTAATCCTAATACGTTGATACAAACTATTGAATACACATTTTTTAATTATCATTTTATTAAGAAAAATGGCATAAATACTGTTCACAGATAAACTTAGTATTTAATATTTCTATTTAATTTCACGGATGGATTCACTTTCAAGAGAAGTTACACGCTTGCGATTTTATTCACTCAGTTATTGAAATATGAAATTTAAATACACTTTCCGTGAGAAAATTCTAAAATTCCATGATCGCGGAAATAACCCTCTGAAATTCAACAGAATAATTTCGATCTACTTCCACGTTAAATTCTCTGATACAGAAGTCTTCCGTGATTCTACTCGAGACTAAGAGAGCGGGGATTCAAGATCCGCTAACAAGACTTCTTTTAGAGCACTAGTGCGACTTCCTTCGGGACAAAGACAATGACCATCTTAAAGACCGACGATGGGGCGATACAAAATTCAAAGTCACATGCACGATTAAAATGTCTCGGTTGATGACTCGAAGCTAACTACAGGTTGTCTCACCTCGGACAATTTTAACTAATTAATTGAAAAATAATACTGGAGACATCACCGAAGATCTGGAAGGACTTAATGAATGAAATTAGGACTCTTTTAATAAATTCCATTTTAAATTTATATGATTTTACAATGTTACATATCGTTTACAAAAATACATAAAATATAATGAAAATAATTATATAACAAGTACTTGAGAAATAAATTAAATACAAATAATTTTACATAATTGTTTATTTTTTACTTACAACGAATGTTATTAAATATATTATTCCATTATTTTTGTCGTAATAAAAAAAATAGAAATAAAAGACATTAACTTGTCAAACATTATAGTCATTTTTCTACAATTTTACCATATATAAAAATGACTTAATTTCGTATTATATAAAACCACTTTTCACACCTTTGGGTAAGGATAGAATTGTACATTACACGTCATTTTGATTCAAATAGAACAATTTCGTACACTTCATAAGTACTTCAACAATTAAAAAGTATATTTCTAAGAAGTCTACAATCTCGGATAAAAACATCTAATCGGACCTTGATCAAATGGATTAAAAATTTTTACAAACACTCTAACTAGTAAGAAATAAAAATTATCATCGAATTTGAACGATATCGCAGTGTATTAGAAAGTTTTTTACACATCTAATATTCAAAATTAACTTGTATATATGAATTGAAGCTCTATGAGAGAACCGATGTATTTTATAATAACATTATTTTAATGGACTGTCTAAATAAATGTCCAAAGGATTAATGTTATCAGTCGTTACATTCTTTGAAAAATAATAAAATAAAAATCGTATAAGTAGAAATTTTACTGAGGGTTAACTTTAATTTTCAAGTTTGGCTCTCATTCTTAAGTATACAAAAAATTGAATCCATTATTAGTTTTGTGATTTTTATTATACGTCCAGTACAAATTAAAATTTGTTGCTGGTTGATTTTAAAATTTTTACAATTAGTTGAAATTCGAAGTAGAAGGTTTGTTCCACACAGAAGGACGAGGAAGATCGTCTTACCGCGAACGTGTCATACGTACCATCTTGAAGATACCTTCGTGTGCGTGTGTGTTGACGAGATGTCGCGTAGGGATATCTCCTCAAGGGTACGTCGCGTAGAGATACCTTGTTGAGCGTACATCACGTGTAGATATTTGTGCAGGGGTACATTTCATGGATTTTTCTTGATGAAAAAGAAACTATAAACGGTGTTCTACAAGAATTGCAGTATTAAATGAGAATACAAAAGAAACGGCGATCACAGAAAACAAAATTAAGTTATTCGAATTTTTATGAATTACAATTTGTACAATTTTTACGAATGAAGGAATATGCATTTTAGTTTTTTATTTTATTTACGAAATATTTGTTATAATGTTGTAAAATGTTGTAATGTGGATAATGAGATTGATCAAAATGAATACCATTTCTTTTGGTCTAATTTTAGCATTGCAAAATGATTTTAATACGATAAATAATAATTTTTTAATATTAATATATTTATTATAATAGCACTAAATATAAGGAATGTTACAATAGATTTAATAAGAAAATTAATAACAACGAGAGTAATACTAATTTTATTACAATAGCATTGACACCAGTAACAATAGAATTAAATGTTACAGTAAATTATAATCTGGAACAATTAAATGATACACGACTACGTTGGAGAAATAGTAGTATTTAAAAATGCTACGTTTTCTTTAGTTTCGAAGATGTTGAAATTAAACTTTGTGACATCACCTTTGAGTACCAAATGCACAGAGCTTAGTGTCCAAGACGACTTTATTAGAACCTGAATAGACGTAGAAGAAGACATCTCCATATAAAAAAGTATATTAAATATATAGAATAACATTCCTTAATAAAATATTCCTTAGCTAACTTTTGATCACACGTGGATGGTACAATCAATAAAGATATTCAATATATGAAGGAAAGTATTTATTTTTTTTACACGTTTTACAAATATGTATTCTAATTACCTATTTCCAAACCTCTAATTTCCAAAATCTAAATGTACGAACGACAAATTATATTTATATTTTCTAAAAATAATAGAATAAATTGTACAATAAATACTTCTAAAACTAATGTTAACAAATAAATATTTTGTTTATATCTCGTTGATATAAGTCGTTGAATGACTGTCATAGATATTTAGCTCCTTTTATTTACAGAAACATAAAATTCATAAATTTAATTTGGTTAATCCACCGTAGTATGATAAGTGGCGATATTTGTGTAATTGAATTTCTGCTCACGCATACATACGGATATTGTGCCACAGTATATACATTGCCTTTTGTTTATATTTGGGTACAGGGTGAAGACAGAGTTCCTATAAGTGGTACGCCGCGCTCTGTGGCTTCGAATCAGATAATAAGAACTTAGTAACACGTCCGATGAACCGTGTATTGTGACAATATTAATTCGGATTAATGGAGTCTCATTGCATTCAACATTTACGAACTTTCTCTGATCATAAATTATCTCGAGAGACGTGGAATTTGCCAATATTTAGCAGCCATGATTACGCAAACCTGGTTTACAGTTTTCGCGTAATAAGTTAACTTAGAAATTAGATAAGATGATTGAAGACTATGAATCACATGCACGTTCACATATGCTCCAACGCTTCGCTTCTTATTATGAAATAGTAAACTCACAAAAACAGTAGTTTTTTTTTAATGCTGAAATAAAGATATATTTCAACATCCCGGAAGTATAATTATTTTAAACTTCATAAGAAGGCATAAATATAATATTAAATAATCCATTGAATATGATAGTAGCTATACCTAACGATATTATATTTGTTAAGCAAGAATTAAATGCTACGAATTATTAAAACAGCTATTAAAATATCTATTAAATAAACTATTTTAAAATATCTTATAATATAATAATAATAATAGTAATAATAATAATAATATAATATATTTAAAACAATATAAATTAGTAATAAAATTTGATAATAAACATTTTTTAAATTATATTAAGTTATAGCTAATAGCAGTTGTAATATTAGTTATAAAATGAATAACATACCTGATGGTATTATTTTAGCTACTACACTACGCATTTTAATAATATAAATAAGGATCGTTATCCATTTCTCTAACTGTTTATTATAAGAGTCACATATCGTGCTATAAACCCTCTCATAAATCAACCGTGATTTGACACCACCAGATCCTTCGGAACACTCTAATCTATTAGGATTTATGTCGCTGAAGATCATCAAAGTAATCTTCCCACGTAACTTTTTGAATATATGATCGGGGAGGGGTTAGATAAATTATTTCAATTTAACTGGGTTCTGCTGCAAAGTCTTTATACGTGACGAGACTTTCTTGATCTTGTTCTTGGGGAGAATTCGTTCAATCTTCTTTGGAAGAAACGACGACAGACTGGCGAAACTGCAATACATTCTCTATAATTTTCTATAAGTCAGATGGGACACAATAGCTGCTTTCTTGGAATATATTTCTTCGATATTCAAACAAATGTCCCATCCTATTGAACATAAATGTTAAATGCCCAGCTTCCTTCGCGGATCACTGCAAATGCGATTTACTCATCGACTGCTTGTGACAAACGTTCTCTTTCAGCACGTGATCCGGTTTCTTATTCAGAAGTGAAAAGTGATGCGCTTGGGCGAATGAAAATATCAAAGTAATAGAATTACATATAACTGTATGTGCTGTTAATTTTGAAGGTGGACTAAGCCATGTATTTTTAATTTCAAGATATTTGAAGGTGTGTTTGAATAGATTAAAAAGTATTTTTATGCTATGTAACAAAATGTTTCAGAAACTATTTTTCTAAAGAAATATGATTTTTGATGTTTAAAATGACTTGGACCACTTTCAAAATTAAAGGCACATATACTATTTATATTTGAAAAATTCTGTCCATATTTCGAATAGAAGATAGTATGTGATAGGACTGGTCGTTACCAAAATAGTTTCTTAAGAAAATAATTAGTTAAATAAAGTTCCCATTTTATATCTTATTTTTTTATTACTTTATTTTAGTCAATTATATTTGATTTGGAAATTAAGTATTTATTATTCCATATCATTAGTGTAAAGAAAATACTTTTCTTTGAAAAATGTAAAAGAATGAAATTGAAAATAATCTTTTTCTATGGAATGTATAAATAATTTATAATACAAATATGTAATTTATATAACCAATATTATTTTTCATTGTATAGAGAATTATTCATTTTCGGAGGAATGAATTAGAAAGATAATGATACAAAAATCTATTTCTTCTATTTCTTATTGCAACTTCAAAGTAAAGTAAATCTTTTGGTACTCAATTTTACTTTCTTTCTACTTTGCCACGTTTCAAATTTTTATATTAGTTATAAATACACAAACTTCTCGGTTTAGTTATAATGCTGAAGTAAAATCCCTTGAAATGCGACATTTTGTAAAAAGAAATAAATCAATGTTTAATCTGTTGAGTGCACTTGTGAACACTATACGTATTTTAGACCGTAATTTCTTTTATGGACTTTGAAAAACTGGTTTCCTTAAGCGTTGATAATATTGTATCTTCCTGATTATCGTTTTTTCGAAAATACTTAGTCCCGTGCATCACATAAGATCAGCCACCTGTGAGCACACACAATGGTTTTCGCATGGTTAAACACATAGATCTCTAACGCAATTTAACCCTCAGCTGGTAGGTTATTGTACCACTAGTTACGTAACGGGTAGGGTAGGGCTAATTTGACCCCAATCAAGAAAGGAGATGGAGCAAGCACATTTTCACTAGACAAACATTCCACGATATAACTGTGAAGTACACAGAATGTCTTGCAATTACTGAAATCAAAGAGTAAACGATTTAATTTAACTTGATTTGAATGTATCGTTAATAGAGAAAAGTAGTTAAATAGGATATACCATTTTGTTCTTGGAGTGACATTTTTACAAAATTAACTGTAATAAATGAAAGACTTTTATGGGTACTATATTTCTATCATTGTAAATAACTTTCAACATTAAACTAATATTAAAGGATCGTATATGATATCTAATGTGGAATAATAACATTAGCTACAATATTCTCATAAAAATTAAGCGAATAATAGGTTTATTCGTCTTATTTTTATAATAAAGTATGTAATTGTTTACAATAATCATATAATGAAGTATGAAATTTCACTACAATATATTTATTTGTCCAAAACTCACATATTAAGTACCTGATCCATATTTCTATATTAGATTATTGTGAAGGACGGCCTTGATAAAATAAATTGTAAATATGTGAGTATGCGAATATTCCATACGGGAAATTTCATAAAGTTAAAAACACGGTATTCTACTTTTCAAATGCAACAATATTGCTTTACAAATATTTATGAATATTACGGGCATATGTGACAATATCAAAAGAAAAAGAAATAGGCATAGTAAAATAATACGAAATAAGAAGGAAATATTGTATTTACGTATTTTCAAAAATTGTTGAACAACGACAAAACGAAATTCTTCTATTACGCCGAAAATATTCGTTTAACTGACTTGAGTTACAATGTATGCAATGCTAAATTTACGTAGTGACTGGTTATTTAAAGTTATTCCATTGTTAATTATTTATTTATTAGACTTTTTAAAATAATATTATTTCGTAGTAAGATGTAAGTCCATATTTAGTTACTTTTCTCTATAAACTACTATAGGAAATCTAATATTAACATTAGGCTTACAGAATAAATAATTTTTTACAATAGCACTTTGTTATTACTTTTAATATTTATAAAAAAGTTTTAAATATGTCTTATGTTTATAATGTTAACCTATTAACTAAGAAAGTTGTACAGTAAACATTTTCTGTTCATTTAATCACTCACAATTTTTACATCTTATTAAATTATAACATCCACATTACTATAAACAATTACCAATAATAATTATAATTTACCAATGTTCACCTCTGAGAAACGTTCACCATGATAATTTGATTCATCTTATACAACTTCATTATGAAAATTTATTATCGATATATCAGCAAGCTTACAGGCTAAAGCTAAAGAAAACTTTATTTAAAAACTTCAAAGGTTATGATTACCATCCTGGAACGTTAAATAATTTTTAATGGCAAAATTGTTCTCTTGGTTTCACAGTCACGGAGGTATTCAAGGTGAGGATTTAATTGGTTCATCTCATATATGCAGGGCACCGCTCGTTTTTGCATGAGCGTACAAAAAGCACACGAATCAAGCGTGCAGTGCTTTTAGTTATTAGTCAGTCAGCTCTTCATTGTGTTCAACATTTATGGCCTTCCCGGACACTCAGTGGCTGGTAACAGATATTGAAGACACGGATTCTACATCTGGTACTAATTGGTCAATGCAAATATGAAAAATGTGTAAATGCGTTTCAGCAATGTGTCACCTGTCATTGCAGCATCCGTAAAAATCCGTTCCGTGAACGTTGAAGGAAAATCTCCGTGCATTTTATTCAAATTGATTTATCGTGGTATACTTCATGTGCAGATAAAAGGTATTGTAATAAAATAATTGATTACCTCCTTGTACTACCGTTTCTTTCACAACTGAGAGCAAACTATTTTATTACTTATAATTCCTAAGAAAAAGTAAAAAATATTCACGCTCCTTCTACGTCTGCGTTTACTCTACAGCAGTACAATTGTTAACTCTTCGAGTGCCAAAGAGCAATATATTGCTCCTTCATGCACTTGCAAAAAGTTTCTTTTTAATTTTATTAGGAATAAGGAAAGCCTAATATGTTCCTAGTATTCTGTAACAATTTTATGAACTTTTGTAATTGAAGTTTAGACGAAAATTGACCGAAATATAAATTTTTGTTTATAATCATGCATCTTTGTTTAAAATTGTGTGGCATTCCTGAAATATGTATGAAAATTCCTCTTGGCATTCAAAAGGCTAATAGAGAAATAATATTTAATTCGTAGTTGAAGGAATTAATGAATTCTGTTTTTATTTCAAATCTTTGTTACGAGTTTAATACGATGTTATGGGATAAGGAGTTAATAATGAAACTGCAGGTAAAGAACAGTTTAATAAGAATCTCGGTATGCTGTTTACAATTTCAAAGAACGTTTAGAAGAATTGTTGATAAAAGAATCCAGAGGCAGGAGATCGTTGCAGATTCTTGCTTGTAAGTTAACAGAAAAGTTATGTTTCAATGATTGTTTAAAAGTTTAGCAGAATGATTGTAAACAATCATAGAAATACAATACATGGGTAAATACAGGTCTCTTTCTAACAAGAAGAAAAGCTGTTATTCAGAATACTTTGTTGAAATGAAAATACTACTCGTAATTCATAAAATGATTTCAAAATTAGAAAGCAAAGGTGAATTGCTTTGAAAAAATAACTGCAATAGTGAACAATTCTTACTATTTCCTCTTTAAATGTTTTTGAAAGTATGGAATCAATGTAAGCTATTGATAAATTATGTAAAATTGAAATCAGACAACATAACTACGAAAGTTCCTGGACTTTCCACAATGAACGTTCAAAATTACTTCACATAATTTACAAAACTGTGACCGTTATAAATATAAAGCTTTTGGTATGATTGGCAACACGTAGATACAAATCATCGATTTATGAGAAAATCTTCGTCTCTGCTGAAGTTGACAATGACTATAATATCATGTCAGACTCGTGGTGAAGATTTCAAATAAAATTTAACAAACATTAATATTATTCAATTTGTTTAAATAAAAATTACATATTATTTCTCTATTATCAGTGATTATACCTTAGAGTGTTGAACGTGATATAAAACAAGTAATGCAAATATTTGACAATTGTATTATATAATATTAATAATAAAAATTCCTTATTAATACAATAGAATTAATAAGTGAAAACTTTACGAATTCCTCAAATATGTGACAGATAATGAAGTATGAGATCTTCTGGAATACAGTCATATTCAATGACAAATGTAAATTTAATATTTTCGATTAAGGTTCAGGAACTAGAGTTAGTGAAATTCAAATACATAAATGGAATAACAAAGTTTGTATTTAAAATTTAAGCATGGAGGTGGCAGCCCCATCATTTAGGAGTGTATAAGCATAGCAGAAGTGGGCTGTTGGCAATTTATTCATGGAATTATGGATGAAAATGTTTAGCTTAATATTTCGAAGCAGAATTCAGATCGCAGCGTGAAGAAATTCAATCTTCTAAGATTGTATATTCTTCAATAAATTGACAAATTTCAAATCAATTTAAATATTAATCTGTTGAACCACCGAAATTTCTGAATATGTATAGTGCTAACTGAGCGACTAAAAATAAAAGAAATCTAAAATGAAATTACTTACACAGTTAATATAGAATAATGTTTGACATAAACATTCCTATTATTTAGAAATTAATTAGATCATTATATAAACGTTGGTCGTTTGTCTTGTTGGTTCTTTTAGTATTAATTACATAACCGCAAACAAATGAACCGAAGTCATTCTTTTTTATATTAACAGTAAATTCTTATATTTGAAAATGAAATAATGTAAACATTATTTTTACATTAAATTCTTTGTCAGAATTATGAATCGTAAACATTTGAATCGAAAACATAAATATTACAACCTTATAAAATTTTATAGTAACACTGAGTAAATACAAATTTTTAGCAATCCTTGCAATATTTAATGAAAAAGTATAAATGTAAATTTTATTTAATAAGAGAAAAATTGTACCATTAATTAGGACTATTTGAAACAATGGAATTTTTTACTTGGTTCAACTATAATTTAATCATATTGTACTTTATTTAATTAAACGGTAGTTTAATCTTCTTATATTTTATTAAACTAATTATAATTTAATCATATTATATTTGATTAAATAAATTATGTATTACCTTGTTCGCTTTATTTGACAATTTCCTGTCATCTTTCAGTAAATTTAGATTTTACATTTGTTTGTGTATCACAATTCAAACGATATATTGACTGAACTAGTAATAAAATAATATATTTATGCTTATAAAACGGAAATTGGTACATTAATTTGTTTCATCTATTTGGCTATTAAATGATTATCGTTGTTATTAAGTTGTACCCGAAAAAATAAAACTCTTTAAATTTTTTACTTCTATTGTAAACTTGAGTCAAAAAAGATAATCTCATTTCGTGTTTACATTAAATATGTAAAATTATATTATTGTAAAACAATTTACAAATGAATAAAGAAAATGGATAAATAAATACGAAAATCAATGTAAAAATCGTCTTATTAAGTATCAATTGACATTCAATTAATGAAAGTAATGCCTTCTTAAGTATTTTAATACGTTTGTTTAAAAATCTAATAGTAATATTATAAGATATATAAATTAATTATGGCATATTTTATAAATAAATTTACGATCTATTTACAACAAAACTGTACATTTTAAAATACTTAAATTATTTACTATCACATACGACGATATTTTTTCATTTTTAAGGCGAGAATATAAAATCTCAAATGGCGAGGAAATGTTTAAATTTAAAGTGAATTTACAATTGATTAAATGAAATAGTACTGATATAATTTTTACACTCATCACTAACAATAACGGTAAATGTTTATATTGCACTACTGGACGAAAAAAAGAAGGAAACGAAATGGACATACAAATACAAAAATATATATTTACAAAGATATATAATATGACGTAAAGGCATGATGTCAATCCGGGTATACAGGGTGATTCATATATTTCGGTCAAGACACATCTTTAAACCAGTAAAAAATAAACGTTACCAATAGAGTAGAAAGAAATGCCATTGACTGAAAATAAGTCTTTAAATTATTTATCTCGTTCTGCATGTGTTCTGCCTATTCTTTTACTTGGAATTTTTCCATTACTAATTAATATGTTTCTGCAGACATCTACTTTATTTATTCATGAATTGGTTGATACGTTTTTCTATTCATAAATTTTTATATATTGATTGATAGATTTGGTATACATGAATTTTTATGAATTAATTTATACGTTTATACGTTCACCAATTTTTATATGTCAATTCATATGTTTTTTTATACACAAATTGAAACGTTTCTACAATCTCTATGAATAAGTATTAAGGTATATTTGTGAAACATTGATTAGTTTGAAAGATATTGTACTAAAAGAAATCTCATTGTCACTATTTATGTTGAACTTCCTTGAAAAGTGTTTCCTCGTACAGTTATAAACATATACCGACTATCGTGAAGCTACTTCGTACTCTTTAATAAGAGCTAATTACTGTGTTTGACACAACATGACTCAAATCCAGCACGTGATATCCGCACGAATTTTAAGTTCCTAAAACGTACAATATACTATTTATAAAATTTCTGGAAACTATGCAGTTTACTGAAATCGATTTTCATTGCTTCATTTGTTTTCAATAATAAATAGAATTTTTACCTGAATTACCTGAATTTCATGTGTACGTTTAACTCAGAAAAATAATGTTAATCTTGACAAATACTAGATGAACGAAAATAAATGTATCCAACGTACAAGCTATGCAAATAATGAATTATCAAACTGTTGGTATATAAAGTATTAATAATTATTTTTTAACAAGATCTATTACTTTACAGTAATAACTTGCAGATGTATATAAAAAAAATGACATATCTAACGGAAACAACCTTCCACAGAATCTACAAACGTTTCTCCTACTTACAATAAAATGCTCAAGTAATCAAAATTCATAACCTAACAAAACACAAATCTGAATATCTCGTATTATTATAATCGTATCACTTCAATATGGAAAACAAAACTGAACTATTAACCTGATACACCGAAAAATCGAACGAGCATCACAAAATCACTATAATATCATCATGCAACGCCACAATCTCCTTAAAACCTTAAAACCACAATCTCCCATATAAATACCCGAAAAAGCATTAATTTTCAAAGTTATGTAATTATTTCATGAAACGAGGGACACAATCCTTTCTGCCGGCCATACCTAATCAATCGCATTAAATCGCAACTGTTTAAATACCGACGTGACCCAGTGCGCGTGCGCGTGCGTGAATGCGTAAAAGTCGGATCGCAACGAGCAAACCGGACGAGAGGCAGAAAGATAGGACAGACAGACCTAGAGAAACGTGGGAGAGAAGGATATTTGCAATTCCAATCCCATCTTCGACCTCGTCCGTCTCTCTCGTCCTCATCCCATCTCCCTCCATCAACCTCCATATTCATCCGTTCCCCCGCGTGTACAATGAACGCGGACGATTCTCGCGTGACTGCGGCGGCGGCGGCGGCGGCTGCGGAATGCTCGATGAAGGACGGAAATTCGCGTGCCCGCGAACCAAAGCGTAACGCGGAACATCACGGGCAACCTCTTCAACGGAACCTCCGTTTCTTCGCAGCCACTCGCTCACAAATTTTTGAACTTTCCTGCGCACGTTTCACGGCTCGAGGGAGGCATCTGCAATTGGGCAGACCGGTTTCGAAGCTGGACGTGAGACGGCTATGTGAATTGAAAAAATTTAACAGCCCTTCCGGAGATTCCGAGTTTCCTTCCTTTTAGATTGATTTCTATTATACACGGTGTCCTAGCCCATCGGGACACTTCTTGGCTGTGGATTATATTCATGGAATCAATAAGGAGTTTATATAAATATCTTATTTGACCTTGTGCTCGAGCTACAGCGAGTTGTGTTGATTTAATAGTTGAATCAATTCCATGCATCTGTTGACTAATAGATGTTAATATTTGTTGTGCTAATGTCAACAATGTTGTTATAATCCGACGGAGAAAAGACTTCGCTTATCCTGGAAGCTAAAAAGTTATGGAGGCAAGGAAACTGGAAGGGACACCGAATGCGACGAAGTGAGATGTAATGATAGAAAATAAAATTCATAGTCTTGTCAACTTCATTCTCTATCGTTACATCTCACTTCATCGCATTTGGTGTCCCTTCCGGTTTCCTTGTCTCCATAACTTTTTAGCTTCCAAGATAAGCGAAGTCTTTTCTCCGTCGGACTATGGTAACGTCAGTTGCTGGGAACCTGGCACTCGTGACGTCGTAGGGGCAGAAACAGTCGCTCCGAGAAATCCAATTGTAAGTCCGGAAACAGTTCTTCGCGCTCTTTGACGCGCGACCTGATTAGTGTACGTGAGCTCCTCAGCGAATCATATACTAGGACCGAAAATCCATGTGGGCAAGGCGTGTATCTTCGAATTTGACCACTCAGACAAGAATGTCAGATCGCCGGCAATCAACGGTATATCTTGTGAGCCTGTGGAACAGTGGTCTCCTGTGTGATGACATCGAGAAGTTGGCAGTGTGTGTTCAGATGCAGGTCATTTTGAACATCTCTTGTGAGGGTACACAGAAACTCGGTATAACTCAGAAACAAGGTCAAATAGGATATATATGAACTGCCTTTATTGTTTTCATGTGCAAAATTCACTTTCAAGAGTAGCCCTAATGAAATGGTACACTATATATGATGGTAACTTCGACGAAGTTTTAGGGTGTTATATTGCATGGGTTGTCCCATAAGTTTCTTTGCTCGCAATATTTATTCTGGCAGAAATTTTTAGACGATGGCATTATATCGATTTCAGAGAAATGAAAGAAGGCAATACATCATAATGAATTGTGTATAATTCAGTAACATGACAAAATGTAAACTATTGTGTACCCGTTAGATAAAGGTTTTTTTGCATAATAACAAAATTATTACATAATAATAAAACGAAAGAAATTTTTGAAATAATGTGACGAAAAGTTCACTTTATAAAACATTGGTATGTTGCTTTTTGGCATAAAAAAAATACAATATTAACATATTTTAAAGGAATACCTGACTCCCTTTAAAGTTTACACAGGGTCCCATTATACTTGTAGATCAAACTGAAAGGAAGCGGATCTGAGTGAAAAAATAAATAAAAAATGAAACGTAATGTTTTTCATACATAGTTTAACTGTCACATAAATTGTTGTTAAAACTTAACATTTTGCAAATGTGTTCGAGTTAACAGTGATACAATAAATAAGTAACAAAATACATTAGTTAAGTCTATGTAATAATATATGTACCTAACTGAACTGTAAATTCAACTTTTCAGAAACAAGTTACAAACAAGGGAGTTAAAACGTGTATAATAAAATACGTTTGTCTTTTATTTTATTATATCTTAACCCTTTACAGTTTTATATTAAGGCAGACTGGTATTCAATTTTATTCTAATCACTACAATTTGTACAAAGTTTCATTATATCCGTTCATAAAATAATAATCATATCATATATAAGAAAAATGTCAACACTTCTCAAATGTTTTCAAACGAATTAGAAAAATGACAAAGGATTAAACTGTTTAATAAACAAACATCGCGCATTTAACCGTTGATTTCGATGGAAACTCGGTGGAAGATATAGTAGAAAATTTAGTTTGGGAGCATTAGATGGTTTTGGAACACCATGAATATTTCACTGTTGGTTTCAATTCGGAGGGTATTCGCCGTGCACAGCAGTAAATAACCGACCTCGCAAAATATCTGAAATACTCGATCGCTGGAAAATACGCCTCGGCGAACGGGAGCGCGGCAGCGCAAGAATTCACGGTTAATGAGGAATGAAAATTCGCGACTTCCGCGAGCTCGAGTCTCGACGGCATGCGAAATCGTGATTAGAAGCGCGGCGATTCGCGTCGTTGACAAGAGAAGGACCCCAATTGTCTGGTTTCGAAGTTAACCCTCCAGGGCCAACGCAGAATTCTCGATTACTTCCGAGAATAAAATGTTGTATTTAACAGAATGATAAAATGTAAACAATGTTTTACGTAAGTACTGAAAGAAGACATACTACATTAATTTTGCTGAATTGTTTGGTTTCTTAACTGTCGTCAGCGAGTGAAAATAATTAAAAATGATATATATCGTAAGATGAAATATGAGTGTGAAGTGTCAATACGGAAACAACCATGAGTCAGGTGACTGATGAAATGGTTAAGAAGTGGTGGTCCCGTGATGAGATACCTCGCAAGCCGAAATATCACGTGCTTGTAATTAATAATTTTTATCGCCTTATGCTTTCACATGACTTTAGTTTGCATACTTTAGTCTCTGCAAAGAAAAAAGTTGTTTATTGTTATAATGTACCCGTTTATGCAAGATCATGTTTCGAAGTTTTTCATACAAATCAGAAATAACATACATTTACTCACACAAATGTTTTAAATCTCATAGTACCTGTATTTGAATGTACAATTTTCAGTCTTTGAAATAATGTTAAATATCTAGTAAATATGTAAAAAACATTCTAATAAAATCAAATTAAACTGTAAAATGGTAAATTGTTATTTAGAAGTTAGGTACACTTAGGGCCAGCATCAGTAGGATTATGTTTCAAAACTTTTTTCATGTTTAAAATCACTTATAAGTATAACATGTATAAATACTTTATTCATAAATAATTATTATTACTATGTGAAATTATATTCGAAATTAAATTAATTATATATATTGAGAATATTTGGAAATTTTATTTCAGGATCCATGTGTAGTGACTATAAGAGTAATTTATGAAAATTTTATTCAAGGATTTCTGAAAATAAAATATCTGATTTATTTTTTAAAATAGTATCTATTACACACAATTTAAAAAACAATTTTTTTTAAACAGACATGAGAATTCCTTTTAGCAAGAAGTTGTTTTAGTATTAGTAACTACTATTTTTAAGTTACCAAGAAAGGAAAGCATTACTGAACTGTTCTTGTATTAATTAAATAATATTACAGTGTTGTTAATAATATAAAATGTTTACATATCCATAACTGTAATATTAGTATTTTATTAATACAAAAACGTTTTACAAAAGCTTTCTTTTTCACTATTATTCTGAACCACGAAATTCTTTTATTAGATTCTAAGTATGTAGTATATCAGTATTTATAACATGAATGACAGAGTATTATTACTTACACTACGATTAACACTATATTTACAGGTATCTATTGTACAGTTTATTTTTAGTAAAATTAAATTTTATTATATATGCCAAAATGTTAAGCCTAATGTTAAGCATAATAATTAAAAAAAATTGTTAAGAAAAGAGAAAATTCAAGAGAATAAAGTAATGTTGCGAAATAAATCGTCTATGAAATTGAAGAAAAAAAGATCATGATTATGTTCTCCATGTCTTGGGATAGTGTGAAGGAGTTAAGATCGAAGTTGAACAATCGGGGTTCTTCTCTTGTGAGCTCATTGCCTCATGAAAAATGTCCGTTCAGTCTGTCAGTGATGTGAATATCTATACGCTTTGAAAAGGGTTCGTGTCTCTGTTGGATAAAGTTAGGTAAGTCTCGAAAACTGAAGGGAAAAATGAGCGAACCGGTAACCGCCGGAATTGAGCGAATTTTATTTCAAATATCGAGCGAAACCGCAGAAGTTATTCGTGAATACAGAATGAGGGTTTTATTCGACGAAAAATGATTCGATAGAAATGAATAAATCTGGAACTTTATGTGATCCAGATTTTCTTGAATAATATCGGTATGAATTACAAATACGTTCCATTGCAGTCAGCGATATTTTTATGAATAAATAATGGATGAAATAGATTGAATAATAGCCACTTAAAAATTATTCTTTAAGTATGGTAATGATCAAAAGTTTTAACTTCATTAGTAATTACAGAAAAGAATAATCATTCAGACGTGTTGTTAACTCTCTGTTTTGTGTCACATGTGTGAATATTTAAATTTTATCAAACGATATTAATTCATATAATATGTTATTCATGCGAGAAAATCATATTAAAATGTGTACTACGATAACTATCACCTAATTTAGTTATGTAAATTCTGTAATAAACACAATACAGATTTCTTATGTTATAATCTCTTGTAAGCTTTAAAGAAAATATTTTTTAAATCATTATTTAATACACCCAAGTCCTAACAAATTTTATTTCCCTTGTTTTACGAAAATAAATAATGCGATTTTTTCTGAAAATTTTTCAAATAGTATAAATACTAATATTTAAGGGTTTCATGTAACTTTGTAAGTACTCTGCATAATTTAAATTAAAAAAACTCGAATTCAATTAGCAAATTGAATTTCACTATAATATTCCATGTAAATTTTATCTCATAATTAATTTTTCTCTTTTAAAAATGTAACTCGATTTTGCACTCACAACTGCGCATATTTTTCAGTGACACCTTCACTGTTAATGATTATATCCTCTCATACATATGATCAAGTAATGACTAAAAGCAATTTACCGCAACGATTAAAATTATAATTTCTCATTTTCTGTGAGTGTTATAAAATTAATCTAATTTCACGTTAAAAACATAAGAGCTACTTTTCTTGTTTATGCTTGAATTCAGACATTCTCAGTTATATTTTCTTAGCAATCAGAATTCTAATGATATAGTTTACAGCATATTAAATTAGTCTTTAAATATATACTAAATTAATAAAAATATATTTTGAATTGTAAAAACAGAGTTAAAAGGAATAATTGCTACAAATATATTCTTTTAATTTAGATAATTTTAATCAAGTTATCACATAATAAAATAATCATGAAATTATCGCCACAATTTATCTGTAAATCTTGGTTTTTTCCGAAACTACTATCCAGTGATTTTTCTAAACAACAATTGTAGTCAACAATAATTGTCCACTCAAGTATACATTTTTTAGTAACTGTGCAACGAGTGTCGCGAGTATCGAGCTGGACTCGATTAATCTACTGTCGCAACTTATCATTGTTGTGTTATTTGAGACTTGTGACAGGAAGCACTTGACTAAATTTGTACATCGACAAAAATCTACACGATGAAAAATGTACTTGAAACACCATGAGTAGCACTAGATATCTTGAGAAATGATAAATAAGTGATTACTGCAGTCATATGATTCGATTTATCTCGTTCTGATATCTTTCGTCCATACCAAGTAGCCAACGCGACAGGTTTTCGAACGTTTAAACACGGACTTGGTCGTAAAAGTCTCGTTTCACGTAAATTAAACAATGCCGACACCTACAGAATTTTTTGTAATGCGGCGAACATGTAAAACACTTTATTAGTTCTATAAAAAAAAGCCTGTATCTTTGCGAAATTCGGTTCTGCGGTGAATTTCTGGGGAAATTTCTCCCTGGGAGGCAGCATTTGTTCCACTTTAATGTCCGACAGTAGCTCAGGAAAATGTAAATATCCCTTACCGTGTAGGCAAAATAAAATTGTCAAAGAATAATACACTTGGAAGTTTCGAGAGTTTCAAAAGACTGCAAATTTTTGGATGTCCAGGTTATACTCGCAAAGTGAAATAAAGTGTTTGGATATACTTGAAAGTATTCAATTTACCTTTGACGATGTTATCGTATGTGATATGTGAAGGAATTTATAAGAAATTTGTCATACTGCTTCTAATATATTTACGTATTATAATAATATTACAATTTTATAATTATAATATTATAATATTCATTTATAACTATAATAATATAATTTTATATATCTATAGTGTAAATTGTCAATTTTGTCATTTTTAGAGGAAAATTATATATTTTAATACTAACTTGAAATATACCTATATGAATACATATTGATATTCAAAAATGTGAAGATACTTTTGTTATTAACAGTTATATTATTTTATTATAGTACTTTCCTCAATATTAAAATAATTATTTTCTCATTATTAGAAGTATCGGGTTTATTTTTAATTATGTAATAAGTTACAACTATTTATAAATGACGTTATGTGATGATAATAGAATAATATTTTCAAGAAAACACTTTTTTATTTTAAAATATGTGTACATTATTTTATAACGCCTATTATATTAATCTTTGTTTTGTAGCTTTTTTTCGCAATGTACTAAGAAAAGAAAAGAATTTTACGTTCATTGTAACTATATGTTTACTGTAAAACTTAAATCTTGCTTATGGAAAGGTAATATTCAATTTCGACTTCCCGAAAGAAAATAATACCTATATAAATAAAAACGTAATAACAAATCTAATAATTTGGTTTTTCATTTATGACAAATATTTAATTCGGTATCATTACTATTTCATTGTCTGCGTTCCGTAATTTCTTTTACGTATCCTTCGTCTTTATGGAAAAAATAATCCTCCCTCACTAACTCATTCCACGAATGCTGGAGAGAATTAGCATCAAGCTAATGAGATTTAGAATACGTGCAATTTCAAATATTGCACAATAAAAAGAGTACTAGCAGCCACAATAAAAACTTATTTATGCTACTAATAACATAGGACATTTATACTAACAGCCGAATAAAGGGTGAAATATCTGTCGTTCGAATAATTATGAGTGGTGCCTACTGCACATATTTAAGTACTTTCTTAAGTGCCATTTCCACGTTTCGTATTATAACACGTGCATTTCCGTTTCCTTAATTTAAGGGTAAATGGGAAAGGATCAATTTAAGGATCTACATATGAATGGCTCAGAATAATAGAGGTTTAAGTATTATTTCTGAGTTTTCAAGGGAAGAAGCTTTTATGAAGTGTTTTTGGATTAATTAAATGCTAATCTTAAAATATTATTAATTACTAATATTATTAACTGTGATGTTCATATTTAATTAATTTGAGAATATTTCACAAAAGCTTTTTTCAAAAATTCAGAAATAGGAATTAGGTCATTATTATTCATAGGATAGTTATTCATAGGATATGGTGCTTAAGCAGTTTGTAATTTTTTCTTTGAGAAGTATAAATCTAAACCAAAAGTCAATTGATTCTTCTTTCCTCACCCTTTCCTAAATTTCTATGTGATTTTTCGTACATTCAATGTGACAAAGAATACGATTAACATATGTAATGTATCCTGTTTAATGTTTTATGGAAGCATGAACTGAAATGACAAATGGCGTGTATTACAAATATTATTTGCCATAACACACCAAATGATTTATCGAGTCTACACAAATATTTATAGTAATAAATTACTTTTTAATTATTATTTTAATGCTTCAATTTAGAGAGTGAACTCATGTAACACCACCTACATATAAAACTTATAGAATGTAACATAGACTCTTATAAAGACTACAAGTACCAAGCTTCATTGCACATTGTGTAATGGAAATTATTTTTATCGATTTAATTTACCAGACTGGCCGTACAAGAATACTCTACATATTATAAAATACCTGTGTATATACCAGTAAAAGAGTTTATAGCTCTTTTTCGAAAGAAAGGACTTGACGTGTACCGTCGTAATAGCTGTCCAACCTACCGCAATCACTCCAGACTGATGACATTTGTGTGCACGGAGCAGCGTGGACAGCTATTGCGATTGTGTACCTCAGGTTTCTTCTTCCGAAATACGGAAAATAATGTTTAACCTTCTTACAAATGAACGTAATCTGCTCACTGTAACAGATATTGACATTTATCTGACGAATTACTTTTATAATTAAAGTCCTTATCATCATTTCCGGATTAAAGGATCACGGGCATTTTGACTTTTCATTAAAATAAATAAAATAGAAAGAAGAATGCAAATTTTAATTTATGCATATCTACATTTCAGCAGAAATTTACGTTAGAAATTTGCACGAATCAATATATATATATACATGTATATTGACGTGTTTAATAACTTGAGTTTTGCTACTTTAGTTTGTTTTATAATTTTAAGTTTATTAATCTGGCGGTTCCGAAGTGTTGTTTAAATATCCTGTTAAATAATGTGTTTTATGTTAGATTGAGTTTAAACACAAATTTTTAGTTATGTATCTTCTTCAGCAGAATTTTAAACTATTAAATTTGCAGATGCATGAAACTTTAACTCGACTGTTTTCATTGTTTTTGATCCGTATTAAATCCGTATTATGTATAATTAACTATAATTAGAATAATTAATTCAGATTTTTACATTTCACATGTATATTGAATTTTCTTTATTTTATAATGTATTTATATCATGTAGGTGCAATGAAATCGTATAATTATCAGTTTTAATTGGAATAATCGATTCAGGTTTCAGCATTTCACGTTGCACTGAAAATATTAAGATATTTAGGTGTTAAAAACAAAGATATCAAATTACTTCATTATTATGGGTATTTCCGAACTCGCGAAATAATCAGAAAAACAAGAAAATTCTCATGTAAAAGTAAAAAAGTATAAAACAGGGTTCCTGATGATTATCTTTGCCAAAATACTAATTGGACACCATTACTTTTGCAATAATTTCGATATTGCGTTTATATCATTAATTAGAAGATTGTTGAAATTATTAACATTTATATCACAGACGAATTTTATCGAATTAGGAGAAAACATAAGCTGACGAGAACGTATCTAATATCATTTAATTCAAAAGGATTTTGATGTTAGTAAATTATTTTATTAATGTGAATTGGAATGTCTAATAATCTTCGATGTAAAGTAACTGTTTCATCTGAATTAATCTAACAACTACACTGTTGGTTTAATAAACTGTAAAATGCAAAATAATAAAGACTAATGTTACAATAAATCAGAATAATAATCACATAGCGAACAAAAATAATATTAAATCATCTTTGAAATTTATTTTCTTCGACCATAATGCCAACAGACACGCCGATAGCCTCTACCATTTTTAAAAATCGCTTTCTTAAATGGCGTGAAAATTTTCCCACAACCACGAATGCATATTATATCTGTTTGAAAACTCCATTTCTCGTTAATATCGATTCGTCGGACCATAAAATATCTCGTGTAAACTGTTCGCCGACACCGCGTCGCTGGACCAGCCAAAGGCAAAAAGTCGTTCACAGAATGTAATCACATTCCACAAGTTGTTGAACTTGGGTGACACAGGATTCTGGGTGCATTCTACTGTGATGTGTTATGCGTTTTAGTACACGCATTGCGTCAATCACTAAAATGTCGTGCATTAATTAAAGAACTGTTTCCTGAACCATTCTTATGAAATAACAAGATAGCAATAGAGTAGTTATATAATAGAACCTCGGTTATTTGATTTAATTGAGCAACGAAAACTTCACGCAAATACAGTTTCAAAATGAAATTTTCATTCTATGTTTGTAAAATTTAATTATGTGTATCATGAGGTAGAATTTAACTACCCGGTTTACTGAATTCGTGGACAAACGAGACTCTAGAGTTTTCGATGATTTAGTTAGCAAAAAATAGCGATTCGGTTAATCGAAGTTCTACTGTAGTAATATACAGAATGATTTAATAACATTGATTGCTCTGGATGTCTTTACTAGGTTTTAAAATATGGGATAATTTTACTTATAACAGCTATGTCAAATAGAGTGGATCATAAGAAATTAAGAATTTAATTTTTTTGTAAGTAGATTTTCGAAGCTTTCAAGGTCACCAATATTTTCTTAAATTGCGTGTTGTAGTCTTTCGCTTTTAGAAAAATAATTATTATTCAACATATTCATGCTCAGACATGTTTCTATATCTTTAATAATCAATTTTAATAATGACAAAATAATGTTTGCAAGAATGATGTAAGTGTGCATTCTTTTGGTACATGATTAGTTTTCAGACTTCAGTTTCTAAGCGTAAGTAAATATTAATAAATAGTTTAATTACCAATGTTAACTAATTTTAATATTGTAAATTAGTTGTGTACCCCTGGTGGAACATGTTACACTGACTTGACAAGAATCTATGATCTTGCAATGATCTCTAATAAAAAATTTCGCAAATAAATGAATAACTTAGAACAATTTAGAAAAGAATATTTCAAAGTGTCATAGTTCGGATATCCAACATAGGCTATAACAACGATATTACAAATATTTATAGCAAAAATATATAAAATACGTACCATTGAATGCGAAATATAAGATCTTGATATAAGATTCTAAAAATTAAATGATCCGTTTAAATATTTCGTACCAACCCGGACACCAAAGGCATTATTTCCAGACAGCATTTCACACGAAAAGAGGCAGACGCGTTATCAAAACAGCGCCGCAGCGTGGCCAATTTGCGCGACAACGCTTAATCATTAACCAACGAACCTATCCTTGATTATGAAATATAGAATCCCCTAGGAAGCGGACAGTGGAACAATCGTGTTGTTTCCGACGTGTCCTTGCGCGAAGTGAAATGAGCGGCAGGGAAACAGGCATAAAGTTTTCATTGCTAGCGTCGCAACCACTTTCGTGACCGGTTATAGACACTCGCGAGCACGGCAGACGAGTAATTAATTTTCAACACTGACCGTAATACCGTACAATCGAGCCGCGAACATGCATCGCGTTCCAGCGTGGCAGGAAGATGAATCGCGTCACCGGATTAGTGCCGACGATCGCCCACGACCACTTTCAGCAGTTCCCCCTATATCGTTTCGTGTCACCGAGCGCAAACCGGTATTGGCCAGAAGCAATTAGACACGGAATTTGGGCAATACTATCCGGAATTAATATAACATCGGAGTTTCACTTTCGGCCGGGCGCGTTTCTTGTCGTCCGCCGTTCAACTGCGATTCAAGATAAAACGAGATCGTTAGACGTAATTCCACGAGATTCCTATTGCGTTCGCCCAAATGTTTTTTTCTTTCGTGGTTTTTAAAGAGCTTTAATTTTCTTAATATATTATCGAATGTTCACTGTACCCTTTTTTCACGCGAGTTTCTATTTACGCAGCAAAGTGAGTCGTTTATCTCGAAAGTGGCTTAACAGTAGAACTACCGCATCCGTCAAAATGACGAGTTCCAGTTTTCTTATTCTGTACTTATTGATATTTTAAAAGCGTTAAACATCGGAAATGATTTGAAAAATAAATAGTTTTACTTCACTACTATAATTAATATATGAAAAATAGGAAAAAAGCTATTGTTACAATTTTTATAAGGATTGCATATTAATCGTGTTAAATGCTTGGTGGTTCTAGTGTTAAAAATACTACAAATGTTATAAAAATAATAAATGATTTAAAAAATAATATTTGAAGATGTGAAAACTTTACAAAGTTTTATTAGAAACACTACTTTCGTATAGAAAATTTGTCCATGTCTCTAAATACAATGAAGGAGTGCTAGGTTAAAATTATTCTACGCATTTTTATAGTGAAGTTTGTAATTAGCTCCTTGATTTGCAATATCGTGTCAGATTCGTCGTGAAGATTCGAAATATAAATTTTATTCAATTTGTTTGAATGTAAATTACATATTATTTCTCTGTTATCAATTATTGTTGTTATTCGACTTTCCAAAGATACTAAATACAGCTCTAAAATCACAAATGTTTTATTTCAACATGACAGGGAAATGTTTAAATCTAACACAGATTTGCAATTCATTTTACCTGATCATCCCCTGAATCTATTAGTCTTTCCCAACAAACGCATGCACGATAACTTTTCAAAACAAATTTTCTCATTAACGTAACCTCCTACGAGAAAACTTCATCATATAAGTACTTTATTCTACTAAACTTGCCTTTTTATTGGTGCCATTAACAGTGGAACCCTTTCCGCAAAGTTTACAGTGTTTCTGATTTAATTTCATTACCGAAGTTTCGTCCTTCCGTGTAATTAGCAAAATCGGTAGTGGAGCGACTTTTTATTCGTCCCCGAAAGGGGAAGAGGTAAAAATCGCATTGCAATCAAGCAGGCATCGGTTACATGTACAAACCTTTCTCTGCGGCAAAAAAAAATGCCAGACGAGTAATTATCCGAAAGCACGAACGGCCCAGATTTCTGGAGTTCCTTCCAAAGGTTCTGTTTACGTCGCATCGGTTCATTCGAGATATCCGCGGAAATAAGCAATTACCACAAAGCGCAGGCGATACGGCGAAATATAATTTGCCGTGAAGTTTTTCATAATATCTTCACGAAGTCTTGCGTCGCTTTATCACCTCGCACGACGCTCCCTTCGCCAATAAAATACGTCGCGTGACTTTCCACATGCTTTTAAGACCGATTTCTGTTGAATTACAGAAATTTTCCGCTCGATACTCCCTACGAGCTACGCGTCACAAATCAAAATAACGTCTAATATATTAGGCATCCCAAAGTCACAAACGGAAATCTTTCGAAAAAGGTGTTAATATTCATTGAAACTGTAAATAGTATTTATTATTCGGTTATCCCATAAACAATGTGGTTTTTCAATACCTCTTTTGTTTTTAAAAATTAAGGTAAACGAAACCTTTTTTGGTCTAAGATATGTTCCCCTTATTTAATTTACAGATAATGAAAGAGAATACATTTTATATTTAAAAAGTTTACCTTAGTTTTTGAAAATTAATAGTGCGTACAAATTTTACGTATACACAAAAATCCTTTAAATAAAAACAATATCTATTAATATTTATTATCGATGATACAAATTGGAAATCACAGTTACCATCTGCCACTTACTTTCGTTAAAATTCTTGTGTATAGTTTTGTTTTGGCACTCATCGATATACTCTACGCTTTGCGATTAGATCACCGTTTAGGCGTTCAGTTAAGCAACTGTGTTTTCCCAAGACATGTGACAAGTAGAATGCGGTGACTAATTTTCACGCGACAGTAATTATCATCTCGTAATCAGCGTAATTAATCAGCTGGACTGTAGACAGTGAGCTCCACCTGAAAATATTATCGTCGAAAAAGTTGATTCTAATTTTAGTCAAGTTTCTTACGAAAATGGAAATTTACAGAAATATATTTCATTTTATACTAAAAAAATTGAGAACTGATAACATAAAATACGTTTCTTATAATCATATTTTTCAATGAAATGGTTTACTTTTTGTTAATTGTATTGGAGATATTATAAAACGTATATATCGAATTGCATTTCTTTGTGAAACACATTGCTTTCTGTACCTTTATTTCGAAAGAATTACCTTATCATATTAAATTTATCCTATGCTTATTATTACTCTGTGTATTTTTATTTATAAATTAATTTTACTAAGTATTTTTTAATTAATAAAATTGTTAAATCAAATGTCTAAAATTTATTTAATAGTTATTCAGAATTAAATTGGTCATTTTAGTGAAGAAAAAATTAATTTAGAACTTTTAAATTAAAATTTGTATGTGCATATATATGTCTTTGATTGCAATAAAAAGTTTTGATTAAATTTATTAGTTTTATTTAATTTTCTCAATTCTTTTACCAATAATGCATATTTATTAATATTTCAATTATTGTGTCAATATCTATGTAGTTGAAATGCTTATATATCGCATAATGTAAAATTGATTGTTATTCTTGTCAGAAAAAATTAGGTATTGATAAAAGAATTTCAAGTTCATAGGTGTGATATATAACAATAATGCGTAAGTACATTATGTTACTTAACTATATCAAAATAAATAGAAAAACAAACAAACTAACATAAGATTATTGATGTAGAAATTAAGATGATAAAAAGTAAAAAACTGGAATTAAGGTAAAATAAAGCGTAATGAACATCAAGTATTGTTATTGAACGTAATTATTCATTTATCCTTAATAACCCATATATTATACCTATAATCTATTTTGTTATTTTAGTTTTGTATATCTCAGAAGTTAAAATGGGAACAACCTCCATTTGAATAAAATTTTCACCTTCTTTGAGTATATTAATTTATTCTCTAAGGTATTATTACATATTTATAATTCTACACAGTGAAATGGGATATCTCAGTAGAAGACTCGACGGTCGCTTCCGAATTAAAATTTTTCTCATACATAATTTAAAGTACACTTTGTACATTTATGATCTAATGTTTGTGAATGGTATAAATAACGAATATGTTTGGCGAATACGTTATTTCAACGGTCTCGTAATATTTACAGTAAAAATGATAATCGAAAATTTTAAGAACATAATTCGGAAGACAAACAGCTGAACCTTAGACTTTGACAACAAAATGTGCCAAATTTAGTTCAGTTGGTATTAGAAATTTTAAAATCGAGAAATCCCAATTAATAATATTGGTTCTTAAAATATTAAATATTATGTTAAGTATTCTGTTACTTACAGTTTCTTTTTTTAAATACGTACCAGTCGTAGTCGGTTCTTAAAAATTGAATATGAATCTATTATAAAACGATTTATTATTATAGGTGTATTATTTATTTGAGTCATATCATATAATAATTTTTGAACAGTTTCTTTATCAATAATTACTGTTAAAAGCAAACATAGTTAAAATTACTGCAATCAGAATTTAAATGTTAAAATTTGATACGGACATCACTAATTTCCAAACAGCCACAATTTCTACTTGACTTACTTGAAAAACTTTCTTAACAGAAAACAAAGAAATTGTTTACTATCCCTTACACTGTCAATCATTTTAATTCTCTTATCTTATAACGTAATGTCACATTCACGGTAAAATCTAGCAACAACACTTAATAAATATAAACATCATTAAATAATGAAACATTATTTTGTCAATTGTCAGTCTTTATAGTATCTAATCGCAAATATAAAGCCAGTATAGAATTCTGTTTTTTTTCAGGCAAGTTTCTAACAAACAAAATGTAAAAATATAAAATGATTAATATTAATAACTATATTAATTATGACATAAATCATACAATAAATATATAATAACATTAAGGCATTAATAAGAAGGAATTATAAATGAAAAGATTAACATTCTTTGATAATTCCTTTTAAATCTAAAATTATTATGCCAGTTGGATCTACCACTTCAACGGCGGATTACTATACTTCATATCGTGCGGTATTAGCTTTACCTGCCATTCCCAGTAAATCAAGCATTGCCATGCGATTTCACAGCGTTATGAAACCAAAAGAAAAAAACAGGATGAATAATAGGATATGTACACGACACAGTAAAATGCATTACTACCGAATGTAAGATTTTATAGCAGGGAGTGTTTTTCCTTCCACTGTGTAGATCGCAGATACAGTTTATTATACTTACTATTAGGTGCAGGCAGAAGTTCGCGTTTCGTTGTTACGTACCGACACTTTGTGATGTATCCATTTATCTAACTTTCTATGAAAACTGAGCGAATGAATCGCTTTGTTGCGGTGAGTTCATTATATTGGAATAGCACAGCTATGCCAGCACGTTTTCTCTATAGCTTCAAACCCATGTATACCTACGTAGAGCACGCGGTTTTCCTCGTCTGCAGCTAACTGAGGATGATGAGTATACTCGTTAGTTTTAGTCTTTATTTTTTATTGACTTTTAATGTTCATATTTATTTATTTAGAGATTCGTGTGTTTGATTATGTCATAACATAAGTAGGAATATAAATTAAATTATAATTATATTTATTGTGGAATAAATTGCTTCAAATCGTCATTATTCTAGACTATTTTCGTTTGGAAGCCTTTACTTCAGATGAACAGATAAAATATTTATTGTGTAAACTTATGTAATTGGTAATTAATTTATTTTCAGTTTAATATGATGAATATGATTGTATTTAGTACTGTTGTGAATTTTATCATTCTTGTTATGTTAAAATAATATTTAATTATATCTTTATTAATACTATTTTATGTAGGAGATTTATTTAAAACTATTATGAGTATATTAACTCATATAAAGTTCCAAGATACTATTACGGAATAAATTATAATCTTAATTATATCATGAAATATGCTATGGCTAAAAGATAACTTGCTCAAATATTATGAAACCTTTTTCATTAAATAATTTTTTTCTTAGATTTCTCTAAGATGACTCAACAAACAAAATTCTTAGAATTACATCATTTAAATCAATTTCGTACAAACTTTTCACTATCAGAACTTTCTGTACAAGCATTGAAAATGTTCCCCGCAATATGCTGAAGGCTAAAAATACCTTTTAATCTAAAAGTGCGTTTTTGCGACAATTTGAATCTTTCATAATACTTTAAATATGTATAAAAAACATTTTTAAAATATTTTTAAAAAACTTGCATGCCACGATCTTTAGGAAGGACATATTAATTTTTCTTAACTTAATGTTACTTAATTTTATAACTAAATTTTTCAATCTGGACAAAGAATAAACTCTCATAAAAATGAATAATGTAATTTGATCGATTTAAATGAAAAATACACTACTGATTTAAGTGAAACATATAATGAAAGGTTTACAAACAATATCACACGTTTCACGTAGTTTTAGCAAATACATAAAAGTACCACCTAAATTTTCCTGCGATTGGAAGACCGCAAGAACTTTTTCCAATAACCAATTCGTTCATAGTTAAAATAGGAGGCGCGAAAGTACCATGCGCGTTTGCACAGTTTGAATTACAACAGGTGCCTCAATCGAGCTGGATGGATGAATCAGGGCCCAGCGCGATGTAAACATACATATCGTACGAACAGCGCGGCGTTCACAATGAATTTAGGTTATGGCGTCGGACAATCGTATTGACACTGGGTTGTGTTGTACGCGTGAACGTGTCACAGAAAAGATCAAATTGCCATTACGCCGGGTGTAACCGCAATTAATGACATCGAGAGGTTCCGCGCAACATTCGCGTCCCATTTAGAATCGGGTCCGCGCAGGGTCTGCATCATTAACCCATTTGTTGTATCATAAGGAAGTATGAAAAAGAAGGACCTTATCAGCAATTTTCGTTTTAACTTTATTTAAGTAGAAAAATTACAACGAGTAAAAGGAACTTCATATTTCGGCATTCTGAAATAGAAAATAAAAAAAATAATATAAAATAATTTATAAAATATAATGAAACTTCCGTAAGAAAGAATGAATTCAGTGTATATATACGTTAATGTTGCAAATGGATTAAGTGCCGAATCTACGCATATAAATGTATAATTTATTGATTTATTCTGAAATTCTGAAATGTTGATTGGCACAGTGTTCATCGACGAACACTTCCAAATTGTTAGGAAACTATCACAATGAGTAGACTCAGTGGTGCGCCAAAGGTATCTGCCGCCTGGGTGCAAACTTTTATTGACCTTCCTTTAAAATATTGAAAAACATCATTACGATCTTTCAATAATGCTCCGTCGCAAGGCCGTCGCCTCTTTTTCTGTATTATTAATGATTATACCGCATTGCATAATTCAAATTAGGTATCAGCTGCATAAAATAAATATTAAATATTTATTTTTTGTCGCTTGGCTGCGGTGTACCTCTTGCACTAGGGATTGCAAAGATTCCGAAAATAGCTCTTTGAAACTGTTATATATCGGTTCTGACTGAAACCGTTACGACGAACTGAAATAAGTTCTATAACTTTATATAAGTTATAAAGATACGACTACTTTATATATGTTCAAAACATATAAGTTTTGAAACGGCTCTATAACTTATTTTTCGGTTCTTCGTTTCAGTTCTTTATAACTGCTTCAAAAACCGGAAAATAACAGTTAAAGAACCGTGTCAGAACCGAAACCGATATACCGAATAACAATTATGGCTTATTTCGAACATTCATCACTGTTTCAAGAACCGAAACCGATGTCATAACTATTTTCAATCCCAGCTTTGCAGTCTCGGGTTGGCCCTGAATAGACTGATGTATTTACAACAAAAATATTTAGTAAAGTGAGTAGCTAAGTAATAGTGCAACCTAAGTACTGTGATACCGAATCATTAATAATTATTTATAGTGACACTTATCGTTGCAATGAAAGATTAAGCAATATTAAAATATACTTATTCGAGACTTTTTCTGTTGTATTGACTAGTTTGACTTTTATTTCAGAAAGAATGTTTTGTATTTAAAATTCGTACATGTTGATTCGTACAATCATGAGATTGCTCTGTATCATATGAGTTTATTGTAGAATAAGTATCGGAATACTTCGTTTTTCTTACTGGTGATTAAGTTTTCATGACGAAATCTGTGTTAGGAAAAATGGAATATAATTCGATCAAACAATCATGAAATTGATTGAAGTCATAATTTTAAGTCAATATGAATAAATATAAATCAATTTAAAAATTCAAACATAAAATTGTGTATTTTTCATTTAAAAATTTGAATTTCATTTTTACTGAATAATTTCTAATACTTTGCCAATAATATCTATATATTGGAACTAACATGCCTAGTTAATTCATTACAGTGTATTAATAAAAAAATATTCTAAGGTAGAATGTTACCCAAATTTCAAGACAGGAAGGATTATCGTGACGTGCAGTCTAGAATTTGTTATTAACCGTAGAAATGTATTATTTTGTAAGTAGCATCTTAACGCTTTCATTAAAAAGTAATTATATGTATCTAGTCTATTTAATACTGGAATGTCTTGATTAAATGAAGCATAATATGATTTGATAACATTGAGGAGTTTAATACGTGATAAGATTCTCTTTACAATTATCTTAAAAAATGTGTATGTTTCCTAGAAAAATTATGAGATCAAACAATAGTTGATAATCGAAAAAATTTTTCACTCTAAAAATGTTCAGTGCTTTACAATTTTTTCATAATATATCAATGAAATAACAAAACGTTATATAATCGATAATGTCTTGCAAGGATTACAAACAATATTGTTTTTCGATAGATACGGAAAAGGAAATGAAAAAAATAAAATAAAACCACACTTAGTAATTATAAATATGTATTACATATATTCGTCGTATATAAACAATATTAATAACAATACGTTTTTAAAATTAGTTCGTTTAATTTTAAATTAATTATCAGCATTAAGTGTCAACATCGTTAGAAAAGGTTAAGAATAAAAAAGGAAAGAGGGTACATTACGCGAATAGAATTTTTTTAAAGCGCAATAAATTAAAATCATTTTAATATCCACTTTCAACAACTTTCTATTTTGTTAGTTTTTAAGCAACATGTTCTGAAAATTATTAACGGACTGAATTAAAACTTTCTTGTTAGTAAGAATATACTTTTTAAATAATAAAAAATTTATCTTTGTTAAGAGCTTTGAAACGCAGATAAAAAGTAAAGAAAAATTGTGAGTTTCATTATTTCATTTAAAGATTGATTTACAGAAAAATTGTATACTGTTCACTTAAATTGCATTTATAAATATGTTAAAGTTTTATTACGACATTTTATACTTACGAAAAAGACCAATTTAAAAAATTTCATCATTTTATTTTTCAAGGAGTCACCTTCGTAATGTAATAAGTTTTCTGTAATCGATTTACTTGTGCCAGAAAAATTGTACAAATTTTGGAAACCATAAACAGCAAACTTTAAAAGCTCCAAAGTCAAGGAAAGTAATAATGAAGTAGACGTCGATAGCATTGGACTCAAAACGAAGTACACGAAAGATTGAAATCACTAGAAACCTTAAAAATGTGAAAAACTCTAAAATTTGAACACTTAAAAAGCAAACAAGGTAAAAAAAATAATTATGAAACAGACAGTAAAAGAGAATCATAGTCAAAACGAGAGCTTAGAAAAATTAGAAGTATCAAGAATCATAAATCAGCAGATTAAAAGGCAACAAAAGTCAAGAAGGACAATTATGAAGCCAGTAAAGCAAAACCAGAGACAAAACGAACTATGCAGGTAATACAGGAAATTAAAATCCTTAGATATATTAGAAACCATAAAATTTATCAACTTTGAAAAGCAACAAAAGTCAAGAAGAATGATTACAAAGCAGGCAGTAAAGAAAAATTGTGGTCAGAACGAAGTATAAGAGAGATTAAAAGCATTACAAATATAAAAACAACAGAAATCACAAAAATCAATAAACTTCTAAAATAACAAAACTCAAAAAGAGTAATTACAAAGCAGAAACCCAAGCAAAATTAGGATCAAAATCAAATGCACCAAAATTTAAAAGATTAAAAACAGAAGTACCAAAAATCATACAATTAAAAGAACTTTGTAAGCGTCAAAAATTAAGAAGTGAAATCACTAGACCGTAGATTTATATGTAAATTTAAGTTGTTAATTCCATATTTAACACTAAACTACCAGACGGATCAAGGTGACCCATTCCTGATTTCTTCATTTTGCAATTGTTAAAAAGATAACAGATGTTTCTCTGAGAAATTATTAAATAATTTGGTTTATATATACGCAAACTGAATTATAAATCAATTAAAGTTTCGATACATGCACCCTTGAAATTTCTATAGAGGAATTTCAAAATGTCAATTTAATTGCTCGGTAGTTTTAGTGTTAGCTCCTTCATATCCCTGGACGAAATATCTCGTAACTCGATAGTAGCCGATTAACGCTTTTGACGAGATATCTCGCCACTTAGCACCAGTGGTTTGATACTATAGACGAAATATTTTATATTTTGTCTCATTTTAACCGATACGCGTATGTTTACTATGTTCTTCTATACTTTCTTATGTCGCTTGTAGTATGTTGATAAATATTGAAGTCGTGGCACGATATTCATCGTATAGGAGGTTAGCCTTGATTTGTTACTTGAAAGCGTTACAAAATGTTTGGTCGAAGAGTAAGAAATATAGTAATAAATCCTAATGGAAGCATTGATGATCAGCGAGAAACGCACGTCAGTAGTATGTATAATACTTCTACTAAGGCTGGATGAACTGCAGAAGGAAAGCAATGGAAGATTGCAACAGTTGAAGAAAATTTCGTGCCAACAGCTATAAACTATATAGATAATTGTAGCAGAGTGCAGTCACAATCGGGTATAACTCAGGATATAGAAATGACTTTGTATGTATGGAAAGATAAAAGAATAGTATCAATTCTGACTACTGCACATACTTCCCATTTGAAAAAATCAACAAAAATTGATAAGATTACAGGAGACTATAAGAAAATCCAATATTGTTATAGACTATAACCAGTACTCTGGACGATGTGAATCGCATGGATCAAGTCCTCCAACGATATTCTCCTTTATGTAAGAGTATAAAATGTTATAAGAAGTATTTTTTGCATTTATTAGATATAGCAATCTATAATTCCCTCGTGACATGAAAACGCATCCACGAAGGAAAGAAAAGTTATTTAGAAATAAAAGAAGACATCTTTCGTGGTTTGTTAGACGAACATTGCGCACCACATAATAATCGAGGAAGAAAGTGAAATGAAAAACATCCACTTTGATTGAAGTCTCAATGCTTCGTTACAACAATACGGTAGACGTCAAAGAAAAAATGCCCACCAGAACGTTGCGTCGTATGTAAACAAAACGGAGCACCTAAGGAAGCATTTTCGCTTAATACGTAACACCATGTCTTGAATTGTATCATGTAGAAAGTAAATGAAATTAATTTCAACAAATTAATAAAAATTGAATTTATTTCTTCCTTTTAGCCATAATAATAGAATCAGTTACAAAATATATTTCAATGTCAAAACATTGGCGCTAAGTATCGAAATTTATCATCAAAAGCGTTAGTCGGCCAGGTTGCGAGTTATCTCGTCAAAAGCATTAACCGGCCAGTACAGGGTCGCGAGATATCTCGCCCAGGGATATAAAGAGGTTAAAGAAATAAAATTATCATGGAAAATGATATTTCCTACAAAACCACTACACTCTGAATATTTATAATTTTACATATTTCCTTGTATGCATTCCGTGCAACCTTGCATTCCCAAACTTCCCAAAAATGCATAAAAATCCGTTATAATCCCGAAGCAGGCAAGAAATGAAAATCCGGGTTAGAAGGTATTGCGCGAAAGCAAGATCGTTCGATTGTGAAAATCTCTAATCGTCCTCGTCTCGTATTCCGAGGACGCTGTCGTCGCGGCGTGTTCCTCCTTCTGTCTCGTGGATCTTGCTAAATCAACGCGTTGACCTACAGCTACCGAGACGATCAGGGGCACGACAGGTCGGTGGGTTAGGCCCGATTAGACTGTCAATGAGGTGTCCAGCTGTGCCCATCCTGTGCAACGCGGTAACAATTATTACCGCACGCCGTAACAGTCCCTCCTTGTCCGTGTTCCAGCACTTTTTACCAGCCCCACCATTCGCATAAACACAGCAGTGCGGTGCACGGTTTCCAGCGTTTAGTCGCTACTTAACTGTGCTCGTTTGACAGCGTTCGTTTCCTCGTCCGTCACCACCGAACAGTGTCCCTCGTTCGCCAGGCCAACGACACGTTTCATCATTCCTCCGTTTGCCCCTTCGATTTCCCCGAAAATCACCGATGAGGTGGTTCTTGCTGCGACTCGTCGGGAACGTTCGAGGAACCCGGCGGAGCTGGCCCGTCAACATCGAATTCCCTTGGACCTCGTGATCCGAGAGCGACCCGAGATGAACAGGGGCTACGGTTATCGAGACTCGAACCGTTCGGACGTTCACCGTTTCCGTGTCGTTTCGCGGGCGAATACTTCGTAATCGATTGTCCGCGCGGGCGCGACGTTATCGCAGCGACCACCGAAAGCGAAATCCGTGCGAGCCGGTGGCCGCTGGTGGCAGCGAGGTGGAAAGGAAAGACGGTGGCGAAAAGGAAGTGAGTTTGAACCAGTGGAGTCGGCCTCGATAGACACCGCGCTAACGAGGAGAACAAAGCTCGCGCGTCGGTGGAAGAGGATCGGTGTCGTCGCGGTAAAAGCGGGTCAAGGTGTCAAAGACGTCAGGCAGCGGTCGCGAAGATATCGGCACAAGGTGTTAGCGGGCTGGTGTTCCCTTAGGAAAACAAAGTGTCACGCGACACTGTTAACGATCGACGGGCTCCCCCTCCCCCCATATCAGCGCCTCGTGATCGTTAATCGACGATCGGGGATCATCGTGTTTGGACTTTCTCAGAGTCATCGTCACGCGACACCACTGTCAACGATCGGCAGGGAGCCGTGCCGGGAAGCAATTGTGAATCGTGCCCGGCACGCATTGCCAGTCAATCGCGAGTCACCCGTTCCGGCGATCGGTCCATACTAATCGTGTCCTGAACACCGAAACGATTCGATCGACTACTTTCGCAACTCGCTTTTCCTACCATCAGTCCCTATCGAGGGCGAATCGTGAAATTGATTTGGTGAATCGGAAAAGATCGGGAACCGGTTCCGTCGCGGATACAGTTCTGGGAGTTTCCTCCAGCCAGGAACTTTGCTCCGAAGAGTTTTCGCCGTCGAGATTTAAAATTTTTCCAGTGTGTTCAGTAGACCGTTAGAACCACTCGGGCCGCGCGTTGACTACATGGAGCGTCTCGACGTTGCCGGGAATTGTTCGGTTCCGGTCCGCGAGAGCACCGAGTCCTCGGGTCGCGTTTAATCGCGTGGATGCGAATCTCTGTGGATTTATTGGGTATCGTTGATAACTGAATTATCGGTTCGCATCAATTTACATGTGACGTCCGGCCACCGATTAGAGGACACCAAGACCATTTTCGACTGGACAGGGATCGGCCGGGGGTGAGTTCCCGTCGAACGAACCTTTCGTCGTGCTTCCACAGCCTGTAACTCTGTAGCGAACGTCTACGCGTACCGTCACACGAGAAGGTGCTCGATATGGAAATCGATATGAGCGGGAGGACAAACAAATCGTCCGAGGAATTAACGAAAAGACGCGTCTCCATTAGCGATCAGATCCTCGGGGTGGATAATCCCACCTTTGATCATCATCGGCGCATAAGCGCCAGCTCAGACCACAATTCCGATCAGGGCCGAGGCAAATCGATACTGGCACATGGGGGTAGCAACTTCAGCAGTTCGGAGAATATACCGCAGCACAAGTTCGATCTTGAGCACGGCAAGATCAACGGGAACAGGAAGAAGTCCGCGTACAGCTTGACCAGCTCTATAAGAGACAAGATCGAGTACTCCGAGGAGCTGGAACGGTAAGTTCCGAAAGAATTCCTTTTCTTTCGGGAATTGCGCCGCGATTTAGAGGGACGTGATGTTAGCGAGGAGTTTAACTTGTTAACTGTGGAATTTAGTTTCAAAAGTTTGTCATTGTGCGCGCAATAAAATCAGACAATCAAATGTATACTTGTCAAACGTAGGTCAAATGCGTATTCCAACGAAAAATTAAAACAAAACAAAGAAGAATTACACGTTTATTTGAACAAATAAATAATTTATAACTTAAAGAATCAGTATCATTTCGAGCTTTAAGATGACGCGTATACTCGTCAAACGCAGTTAACTGGTTAACGATTTGACGGTCATATTAGTTATACGTGAATGATGCGATTCTTTGTACGTTTGAAAATGAACTTTTTGGCAACTGTGAGATTCGGGAAGATCTAGGCGGATGCTAGTGTCATGAATAGACTGAGGGTTTTTATAGATTTGTGGGAAGTTTGAAAATAAAAAATTCTACTGAAGCGATACCAAGAAACATAAAATACCTGAAGTGAAGTACGCTTTTTAATATTTGTGAAGGAGAATTATTTTCATTTAAATAAATATTTCATTTATGGAATTCGTTGAGTCTTTCGATTAATTTCACATTTGATAACAATGTTTTAAAATTGTAAGTATAAAATTATTATACATACTTTTATACAAAGTTTAGGATTGCCTATGACAATCACAACGTATACAAAAGGTAATAAACTATAAAATAGTATAGAGTATATTATTGTATTTATTTAATTTGTGTAGCACGGTATACTTATTTTTTAAAAATACTGACGTTTTATTCATTTTTTAATACAAACCGTTGCTTTTAAAAATTTAGTGAAATTACTTCAACATAATTAACACAAAACGTAACGTACACGTAAATTAACAACTGTTTATGTACATGTTTTCCTTTGTTATGAAACATCGATTGTTAAAACTTCTGTCACATGATGTAGTATCTTATACTCGAAAATTGTAACGTTAGATAAATGACTGATGATAAGAAATAAAATGAGATTACAACGTCGATTACAATCGCAGAGTTTATTTCCCGTATTTACTTACGTAGTTCATTAATGACTTTAAAAAATGTCGCCACTTATTGTAATTACTTTTGTAAAAAAGATAAAGGTGACGCGTTTTAATAATAACTGTTTTATGAGTAAACGTTACACAATTAATATTATATAACAATGTACCATTCGTTCTATAATTTTGCGACGTAAATGTTCTTAATCACTCGCGACATTTGTCACATTAAGAATTCGGCTCTGACAACGTAATTATGAAATATCCTTATTTTATTTCAACATCCAGCAATTATGAAGCTCTAATTGAATAATAAGAATGACAATGATACGCCGATTGTGTAGGATTAGTTACTCAGATTAATAATGATTGAGAATGTATAATTGACAATCAATCGGAAAATATTATTCACCAAGGTACACTCCCGTTTGTGAGTCAGCCGACACTTAAAACGGTAAATGCAAGATAATGAGAAGTCGTTAAATCGTAAATTGAAAATATTAAGTAATTAAGCTCAGTTTTCAATACAGCTACTGAATTTTCATATGTAATCAGTAACAGTACGTTTGAATTGTTTTAAGTTGAATGAAGTGCAAAATACATTACGCCATTACAAACTTATTGTAACATTCCACTCTTGAAAAACAATAATCGTTTTTCAGAATAATTTTCAAAAATACAGTTTATTGCTCAAATAATAAATTTATGTAAAAATAAAATTTTCTGACATAATTGGTGTATAAATCTACTTTATTATTTGTATAAATCTACTTATTTATTTATATTACAATTTATATTTTCTTCGTGAGTAGCTTATTTTAGTAACTTTATAATTTTTTAGTATATCCTGTTTAATAATACGTAGTGCAATTTAGGACAGAAAGACGCAAGTTATTTAGAACTCGAACAATTAGGTCTACGAAACTTGTGAGTACTCCTCGAGCTGTTTACACACGCGCGAATTCCAACGAGTGCTATTCTCGTGCGTCGGATTAAAGCAAATGAGACAAAACTATTTGAGGTAGGCGATTCTAATAAAATTGATTGTAACGGAGCTAGGAAGCGACACAGAGATTGTGATGTAACAGTCGCAGTTACAAAGCCTGTCATTTCCAATCGCCTTGATAAGATCATAAAGTCTAATGAGATTAAATCAACCGCAGTGCTCAGTTTCCTATGGATTTCATTGTATCCGCATTTCAGAAACTGTGCACCGTGTCACTTTTGGAATCTTCAAGGAACGTTTTTATTTCGTTCGTTTAATTTCAAACGTAGGGAAGAGTAGAATTAAAAGGTACAAAGTGTGCGCGACAAAATCGTGGGAAATCCGAAGGTCGTGTTCAGTATCTTGTAATTTCTGAGCCACAGTTACATATTACTCGAATTGTTTCATATAAATATCAATTTGAAGTATCTTTTCGAATGAATTCTTGTTAAATGAATAAAATCACTATCATCTGACTATTGTAAATACTAGTCATGTTAATTATTTCTATCTTTATTTGAATAAATAATTCATCCCCATTTATTGGAGTCAATTTATCGAAAAATTTGGAAGACAGCAAACAATTTTCAATGTGTATTTCTTCATATTAATATGTTAATATTTAACTGATACTCTTGAAGAGACTATTTTATTATAATTTATTAAGAAATAATAAATCTACAGAATGCAGCATTGGAGGAAATTAATTAGAAACGTGAAAATAATTATTGAAATTGTAGGCGGAAGAATAATGATTCTATTATTACGTTCTATGAAATTAACAAGATATTCTTATAAAAAGTGATATAAATATGTAGTTTGAACAACGAGTAAATAATAGTGAATAGTAATAATAAAAAAAGTATAGTATAAATTTGTTCAATAATGTCCTAACGTAATTGTCTAACGGTATATCAAATGTCAGATATTTCTAAAATTTAACATTTAGATTAGTATTAATATTACAATATTTTTTATAATTACTTCAAGAAATACATTAAAAATATAGAATATACTCATTTCATTTTGATCCCTTTAGCTAGAAAATGAAATAAAAAATGTATAGTACCTTTTCTAGAAAGAGAAATTTAAAAATTTGCGTCGCACTTGAAGTACTGTATTTAACATGTAAAAATACTTTAAAAACGTAAAATGAAATATTTTAATTTGAAATATAATCATTTTCGAATGCTTCTGCAGTTAATTAACTTTCAACGGATCATATTCATGTAGAATAACCCCGTATTAATTGTACCACTTACAATTAATTCGTGCAATTAACGAAGTGAATCGGTCGGCACTAATTAAACTTCACTCTATATTTTCAATTCACTTTTGCATAAAGTCTTGATTGTATATGTTGGTAAAGTATTTATGTAAAATATATTTAAAGTACATTATAAATATAATTAAAATACTTAAAACTATAATTATCAGTATTGCATTTTAATATAGTCTTCAATAATTGTCTACTGTTTTACGTAAGAGTATACATACGTAATTTATGGGTATTAATATTTAAATTGACCTTATAAGACCAATATGAAATTGAAATCTGTATGTAATAATACATTTGAATGTAACTGTTTCTAATATCCACAGAAAATACAAGTGGAATTTTTAATTGTTACTTAAATAAAGACTATATATTTTCATGTGATTTAAAGCAATTAAATTTCGTTTAATTAAATGTTAGCTAATATAAGTTACTATTTCGAAAGTAAAACTTTAATAGTGTTTAATTTATAAAGAAGTTTGTAATTATTTTAATTCAACTTATAATTTTTTTGCAGATAAATAATTATTTCTATAACAAACTTACAATTGATTAAATAAGAATACTCGATCATAGGAAACTTTATTTGATATCTATAAACTGAGTGAATAGATAAACGAATAATAGTAGTATTGTGATTGTCGTAGAGAAGAATATCTCGAGAGAATCATAGTTAATGCAATTGTCGAGAAATCAAATCAGAAGACTACTGAAGAGTTTGTAACAACATGAGATAAAATTAAATGAGAACGCACACTGTCAACCGTTATCTAGTTCCATATCAATTAATTTTTATAATTCCTCCAATATTGTCTTTTAAGCGTATGACTTATAAACTTGCCTTCTTTGAAACAATATTAGCCAGAAAATGGAAACTATGTGAAGTTACTTCTTGTCACAAAATATAATTTTTGTACAGTATGAAACTAAACTTGAATACATATAGTAAATCAAAATCTAATGTAAATATAGTATATTCGAAAAATAAGTAGAATATAAATAAAATGTTGTCAATACTCATTTATATTTATTCAAGATGAATTAACACTTAGGTGCTTTAAATACAAAATTATAAATTTTATTCGTTGATATTAGGTAAATTATATTCATGTTTAAGAACAATTAGGTAATAAATATAAATTAAGAAAATTAAACAATTTTACTACACGTAAACAAGAGTCTAAAACAGAACTGGGCATTATGGAAATAAAATTTTTATTTTATTTATTATATTATTTAAATTAATGTTATTCAAGTAATAATATTATTTAAGTAATATTGTAGTTGACAAATAAGTTCTTTTAATATTTGTTATTTCATTATAGGTCTAGACAATTATTATTTAATTCCACCATGAAAATAATGATGTTTTGAAATTGGTAATTGAAATAATCAAATATTCGGCAAATACATCATTTGAAAATAGTTTAATTTCAAAAGTAAGATTGTAAAACTTATTTACATAAGTTCTCATTTTTATTTGTCTTTTCCATGTATTTCCGATTTATATAAAGAATGACTGTCTCGTCTTCGAAGTGAACGCAATCATTTTCTTTCTATTAGTTCTGCATAGTCAATTCAATAGATAACAATACATCGCGAGAAAGTAATTCGTCAGGCATCGTTCCACGCACAGCCGCAGGTTCTTCGTGTTTCCTCCATATAGTGGAGGATGAAACTTAAGCATCAGAGCTCACAATTAGTATGGACTACTTAGTTTAGATCTAAAGTGCCATTTTAGATGTTAGAAACAATCTGAAAAGTATACGAAAGAGTTAATAAAAGATTATATTGCACTATACAATATGTAATTATGTAAATTAAAATATTCTCTTTCTAACCAAGTAAAATCAATTATTAACAAATTAGTTCCTTATTCTTTCCGTCGATCGCAAATATGATAAAATTTATATTAAATTTTCATTAACGCTAGAATTACTGTACCAGTTAAAATGGCTGGTTTTGGTTCTTTTGTTTCTCAATTACTGATATCCTCAAAGCATAGAATATCCGAAATGATCTTGAAAATAGATAGATTCACTTGAATACTATAATGAATGTCTGAAGAAACTGAAAATAATTTACTCTTACAATTTGTATAGTGATTACATGTTAATTGTATTCAATGCTCGGCAGTTCTAGTATCAAGGATGCAATTTCATTTTAATCTACACGTGTGTACAGTTAATGGAAACGTAAAATTTGTACATTATCAATTATGCCTGAGGAATAGCTTTAATTTCGGTGACATAGGTGACTCCTTACTTTCTCTTTTTTGTTAAAATTTACTGGATTTTATTAAATGTATTGTTACTCGTCGTGCTCGTTATAAATTTTACAGTGAAACAATAATGAATATCGACGCAAGTATAATCTAAGGAATAGTTTCGTTTCCAAACTTTACATCTGACGCGTTTCACTGGTATATTGACTTTACTTCCTCTCTTTCTTCGACAACTGCTTCTACCTCGATTTACATAGAACTTTTAAATCAACACTCCAGAATTCGCACAATCTATTTGTATTTCATATTTCCGACTTCCTCGTCCATGCCTTTGATTTCATATTTCCTGATCTTCTCATATTATGAGTTAAAATATCTGAAATATCGAACTTAAAAATATATTATATGGAAGTTATTGTATTTGTAGATCCTGGACGATTTTGCAAATTTTCATTTCTAACATTTTTCATTGTGAAAATAAGAATTGTACAAAAATTTACACTAATTATTTTATTAGCATGTATATAACATGAATTCAAATATACAGGTTGTCCAAGAGCAGGTGGTCAACAATCTCTAGAATATAATTCTATGAGTAAAAATAAATAAATTAAATAAATTAGACTGAACAACGTATTAATTACGTTATGTGCATAAATATATCACATATGAACCAACTTTGTTCAATCCTACATATAATGCAGAAAATAATATTAAATACTGCACAATAAAGAATTTGGACACACGAGATTACCAAAATTATTTTATTTGTTTTATACACAGTCAAATACATTTAGATGTGACATTAATTTGACATTGTTAATTTTTAATAAAAGCAGAATAATTAATTCTAAGAAACTTTAAAGAATAATTTTGAAGTGTGTTTGAAGGAAAAGCAATTTGCAAATGTAATTAGAATATCAACTACAACAATCTTGAATAACTTGTTTCTCAAAAAGCAATTCGCAAGGGTGATTAGAATGTCACGTACGACAATCTTGAATGACTTGTTTCTGAATCAACATCTTGGCATGTCAGAAGCTATATTGTATCTGAGTAACGATCCATTCATGCACCAAAGCAATAATACAATGACTGTATACGAAAAATAACATAATTACTTAAGTCATGTAGTTTCTAAACGTCCAATTACTGTTTGCAATGTTCAAATCAAAAGGAAAAAGAAAATAGCCGCCGAGGAAATAATTTTCCAGACATTAAAAAGAATAAATTATTAGTTATTATTTATTTTGACACAAAAGAAAGAATTCAGAAATTTGCGAACTCTATATTAGTTAAGGAAGAATATATTTAAAGATTAAAATGTAAAATATTAAATTTAAAGTATTAAAATTAATTCAAATGTAAATTAAATAAACAAGATTACTTGTGAAATTTTAAAATGTAAAACTAAATGAATAAAAACTGAATTTACCATATAAACAATATTCATACAAGATTCAATCGATTGCGAATGGTTAACTTAAATAAAAATTAATTAACGTAGTAATTGTACAATTTTTAAAACGAAAAGTGAATTAATAAAAATTTAATTTGTTATATAAGAAATAAGTTTATTTAAATAAAAATTAAATGAACAAACTAAACGTAAAGTTTTACAGAAGAAAGTTGAATAAATTAAATCCCTAGCTGTTATATAAAAATAGGTGTTCATATAAAATTCAGTTTAAAAAGAATAAAATAAATATAAATTACATGAAAAAAGTAATTAACACGTCAACCGCCACGTTGCTAATATATTTTGTTAGATCTACAAAAAGGAAGAAAATTGAAACAGCAATCTCTGAAATATCTTGACTTTTCAGTTTCTGTTTCCTTAGAAAAATTGCTCTGATTGCACAAGTAAATTAATGAGTGTCGATTAGGCGGTCAATATGTTAACACTAATCGTACCGGCACTTTTCCTACCGTAACCAGTCAAACAACTGGTTGCAAAATAAAGGTAAACAAGCTAGATGGTCAATTCTTTTATTTGAAATAGAAACAAAACTAAAGACAAGAATCGGAAAACTGATTAATTAAACAATATAGGTTTATATAAAATTAAATGAACGAAAAAAACACAGTATTTCAAATCTGGTCATTTGACTGGTTCTCGGTACGGTTAGTGTTGATCAATGAGATCTATGGAATCTAAGAAGTGAGTAATTGATTCTTAATGTTTGTTTCAGGTCGTGGTTATACCTGTTCTGTGCGCGATGCCACGGTCGCGACGACACACCATCATGGGAGCCGCCAGGCTGGAGAAGAGCCTGTCCTCAGCCATTTTGTCCCAGCTACAGAAAATTTGCCCGGATTTTATGTCTCTTCCTGTTAGGGCTGCTATTCTGGGGCATCGTCTACGCGGTGATCGGCGACGACGCTGCCCCTGGCGGGCCGCTGTTCGGTCTGGCCACCCTTTGTATAATAGCACACTTCGCGGGATGGTTGTTCTCCTTGACCACCCTTCCTGCTTTAATCGGTATGCTGATTACTGGCATCATACTTCAGAACGTCGGCCTGATTCACATTGAGGGCAGATACTCCACCTGCATTTCTAACCTCCGGTGAGCTTCTTATTTGTTTTTCTCATGTTATTACCTGGTTATTTTGTTGTAACATAAACGAATGAGGGCCCAGCAGAAGGACCTATATTACATTCCATAGATTTTAGAGTATGGCAGAGAAACATTACTACTTACTGTAGTAATTGGATGAATGATGTAACATGTGCCTTTCTCTAAAATGAAAAATGAAAATATTAATTCTATAGTTACAAAGTAATTTGTTACTTTTTAAAAACACAGAATTGGAGCTAGTTCTTTATTTTTCTTTGGTGACAGGCAATGAATTTTTGTATAGAATCAAAAATTATTAGGTTCTATTGTGTCGACTGAAAGAGTATAGCCGAATAAGCAAGGTAAAAATGCCTCTAAATCAAATTGACTGGGGTATATACCATTCGATAAATCCTTCAAGAAAACCTATGTAAAATGTCAAGTCGCTACCCCTACTGCTAGGATAGTTACGGGATTAATTTAAGCGTAGTTTCTTTCGTTCTACTTTATAGAAAATTATGAAAAAAATCAGTAACGTTTTACAAGTTGATTCACATATTTGTAAATTGTTTTGGAATTTTTTGTTGAAAAGTGTGTCGAAGTGGAATATTATTATTTTACTGTAAGTGTTTAACCTTTAGAGTAAACGTTTCAGAATAACATTGATTAAATTATGTAGTTTAGATAAAAAATGTTTAAGCAAGCAGTTAAAAATACTTCGATACAGTATAGTCATTACTAAATTTTTTACTTTTATACGTGTTCATATTTTTAAGAATTAAATGCAAACATGATAAAATAAACATTAATATGACACAGTAGTAGAAAAAAAATAAAAATAGAATAAATATTTTGTCTCATATAAAAAACAAAGTATTTCAATATGTACATATGCGTAGAAGAAATACACATATGTGTAATATGCAATTAATAAGGGAATCAATAAAAGAATTCATTTTAATTAAAATTAGACAAGCCTTCGACTTTTAATTTAATAAAATGAATTAATCGATTATAACAGTATTTGGTTATTTTTGAATTTTATGAAACATTCTTTGAAAATCGAAATCTGCATAAATACACGTGACATTACTGATAATGTCTAGCCGACATTTGGCTTTCGCCAAAAGGAAATTTAACGTGTCACTGTCTTGATGGACATGATAGGAAAGTTTATGTGTGGTATTGTCAATAAGAGTTCTAATTTACAAGTATGAGACATCGATGCAGACTCTCTTGTGTATGGTTGAACGACATTGTTGACCCGTACCACCTAAAGGGTTAATTATTATGCTGTTGCGCGTGACTACAATTAGGCTTAACTGGGCACGTGATTAAAATCATGTGCCGTTACGCAGACATTACTTCTTCGACTGAATTTGTAAATGGAACATCATCATTTCGTAATTGAAATTTATTCTCTTGCCGTCTGTCAATGGTATTTGTTTCGCATCATCACGCGGATTTCATCAAAATCAATTATTTGCACCACACCCATTTAATATGAAGTACCAGGAAACAGTGTTAATTTTAATATATTTTTCTAACTGCTTTATGATAAACATCAAACTAGAAGGATGAAAATATAACGAAACGACTGTACGGTGGAAAAATGGGAAGAAAATAATGTGGAAGTTAATTAAAAATATTTGAACATTTTGTAATCATTCTTACGACTAAGTTATAATAATGATCAAAGACGTATAAAATTTACAACAAAACAAATAATGTCATTTTGTAAAATTTCGTTATTAATATTTCATCTAAAAGGACTAAAAAGTAATATAGCAAAATAGAAATAGAGTATAGTACAATGATAATCAAGTAAAAATTAAATAAGTGAGGAGATATTGAACGAAAATAATTTCAGTTTTAATAGTTGAATAATAATAGAAATAATTAATAAGGTGCTAACTGATATTTGTTTATTAAATGCTTATTTAACTACGTAAAATACTCTAAATAAAAAAAAATTTAGTCAGGCTCGAAAAAGTTCTTGTTTTATAAATAAATCAGATGTTTCCATACTTTTTATTTTTGTAAAATAAAATTTCTGTATAAATTTACTATTTCAATTGCATTTTTATACAAAACTGAAGTTGATACAAATTGTATAATAAATACGTTTCAATATTCCATATCGAAATCAAAAATTGATTCGACCAGTGTAAAAATAGAAAGGTACACTTCACAATAAAATATTTTTTTAACCTTAAACTTACTCTCTACGTCTTAATTAATTTTCGCATAACGAATAGAGATACATTTTGATCCAATAATGATTATTGTAGTGTTTATATATTTTGTTATTTATTAGTTTATGCATATAAATATATATTCATGTAACTATAAGAATAATACAGTTAAAACTAGGTATAAATTTTAGTATACTCATAATTCCTTCTTGAAATGGAAATTTCATTATCACCATCCGAAGATTAAATCGGCACGATGTAAATTGTATAATTACTACACATTACAAAAGTATAACATTAAATATAATAAATCTGAATTATGAATTATGCAATTATGTAACAGAAGTAACAATATTAGAGCAAATGTAATAACCAGATTACATGTAATAAAGTATAATATGAATCTTCGGACATTCGTGTCGATCAACTTCCGGTAACGTTAGACACCGAACTATATTATGACATGTCCGTTTACGATTGCGTAGGAGATCATCGACGTTTCAACGCACGCATTAACCATGAATACTGCCGGCGACAAGCGACAAAAGATATCTAGAAAGTCCTCGAAGCAATGATCGGCTCATCGCGATCTAAAGGTGACCGCTTTTCCCTGTCGAGGCCGGACAATAACGATGCGTCGTGGACACACACAAAAATACTCGCGCGGCATAGTAATCGCGATTTCAGAAGTAGAGAATTCAAGGTGCATCCTTGCTGGCAATCACCTTTAATTAGCTATCTATCAAAATGTTCCACTTTGCAAAGGTCGAATCGTCGAGACAGCCTGCTCTTCAGTTTCCAGGGAATCGAACCGTGATTCCTATCGATTGACAGTGTCCTTATAAATATTTCTCGCTGTCTTTTATCAATTTCAAAACACTTGGAACTTCGAATGCTACACAAACATTTACAGTAGGTCAAGAATGTATTATACATTCAGACGTTTCATAATGATATCACGTTATGAATAGCATATTGGTATAATCTGAATTTTTTTAATACTGACTCATACGCAACAACAATGTATTTTTTAAAGAAGATTAATAATTTAATATTTAAAAGTAATGCGAGAATAAAGAAAATTTTGGAAACAGTATTTGTGCACTGCTAATTGATAAAAGTAACTATACTGTTAATATAGACACGTGATATGGAAAGCAGTAAAAAATTAATTTGTAACTTGTAATACTTGTAAGCGAAGTGTTAGTATACTTTATTGCAAGTGTCATTATTCAAAAAAATAATCCAAAGCGTTATTGACTTATGCTAATTCATATTTGTATAATTAATGTTAGTTCTAAGCGTGACAGGTTGTAATAGAAGCAGATGTTTATTGATTAAAGTGCATTAGAGTAAGATAAATTATATGCTTCAATCATTAGCTTCCACACTTCATTGAAAAGAGAAGTCTTATGAACATTACCTTTCGTAAGTTATCGGACAGTTTAATCAATAACTACATACAAAAATGAATCGATGTGAAGTTTGGTAAATAGTAAAGTTTACACATTAATATGTATTAATTTTTTCTAGTTGAAAAGTGTTTAACTGGAAACTAGGCTGTAATCACTATACAGAATAGAAAGCATGTTGAAAGGGAAGAACTTTTGTTTTCAACATTTTTTGTTTACATAAAACTTAAATCTTTTATTTACATAACCTTTAAAAAATATACATGAATCGTATAAACCTTTTATTCGCAGAAGAACTTCTTTTATTTAAAAAATTAATTAAAGTTAATTTAAGCTTCAATTCAATAACATTCGTAAATTATTAAGTTGACAGTACATGCGCAGTGACTGGGTTTTTCCGTTACATATTCGAAAACATAGAAAATGGCACCCATGTACAAAGTGTTAATGTACCTTTCAAGTTATCATCTTATAACTGTATCACAGTTTATATTATCTCTAGTATAATCAGGCGTTTGGCAACCCACGAACAATAAAATACAGTCTGATCCATTCATTCAGACATGGTGTTCTCCTGTCAGCGCCACTTTCAAGGATTTTCTATTCACAGCGGCTGACTATCACGTCACTGACCAAACTGTCGATTCAATCCGTCGAACTTGACAATTCTCTGAATCATATGTGTTAACCTTGCTTTAATAACACCGCATCGTTACGCATCGTCATTAAAACTCTGGTATTTAATACCCAATGCAAACGTTATTACTTTAACACGCTTATATACAGGGTGTTCTTAGTACACATTAACACTAAAACTACCAGACGGGTCAAAATAACCCATTCCTGATTTTTTCTTTTTGCAATGATAAAAAGGTAACACATGTTTGTCTGAGAAGTTATTAAAGAAATTGATTTAATAATACCCAAACTTAATTATAAATCAATTAAAGTCTAAATAGATGCACTCTTGGAATTTCTATAGAGGAATTTCGAAATACAACATTTCATATACAACTCATTAAACTCAGTAAAACAATAAATATAAATGGTAACGCAATAAATACAAAAATTTATTTAAATAGTAAATGTTATTTGTAATTGTAAATATCTAGCTTTCCTAGAAATTAATTTTATAATTTAGTTACTTAAATATTTAACCAAATTATTTTTTAATATAAACAAATTGTAGAGCAATCTACAAAATTCATTTCGTAACGAATTACTTTAACATTATGCAACTAATCATAAATTTTGTTTATTTCTGAGAAAACATAATAATTTCTATGCTTTTATTTGAAATAAAAGGATACAAATTTTAAAACATTTTCATTATAACAGTTCATTCGCTTTATAAGATTTCCCTTGTTCTTCTGAAGTGTAATAATTTCATTACAACGCAACTGTCTTCTTAATACGAATAATAAATGTTAAATGGCCTTTGTAGGCAGTAATATTTCTATCTTTACTTAATAATTTTGTACGAATTCGTAATAATATTAATCACTTTTAGATTACTCAATTTTATTGTTAGTATAATTAATACTCTTCTAATTACTACATAGCTGTAATTTTTCTCTCAATTAAAAGCTAGCAATTTTAATGAATATTTCTTTTCCATTTCATTAACACTAATTTTTAAGAAAAAAGCAAACATTAAACAAATTGATTGAAAAGATTAAAAAGTAGGATATATTTAATAGATTTCGTAATACAGCAACGTGAATCTAATACACTGAAATTTTCAAATTTTCAAACTTTACAAATTAATTATAATAATACATCTGTGGAACGAAACGCAAAATATGAAATAATTCTACGTCACAATTTATTTCCTCATGAGAAATCAGTCCTTGCTTGGTTATAGCATCTATGCGACTGCGTCGTATGCACGGTATCTAATAAATTATGGTAAAACGCAGAGAGAAACGATTCTACCTGCAAAAATGAAACTAATACACATAAACCATACATGTATAAAATAAATGGAAGTAGAACCCGGGAGACCAATGCATAAGTCATTCATATTCGAAACAACGTATATTCCATTAATTTTTCAAATCTATTTTCTCACAAATGAAACATTGTATGAACGATGAATTTCTATTTCATCAATTTATTTCTATGTTATAAAGTATATTTTTAATGATCGCATCACAAGTTTTTAACTATCATTTATATTACATGACTTAGATACTGTTTTAATATTTCTTTATCTAAAAGTTTATTAACCTTTGACAAACCAAGCTTTCCTTATATATTTTATTCGCTTTCATTTATTGCGTCTACTCATTTATAACATACACTTATATTTTAATTGTACCTACCACACATACTATAGTCACTTATCATACAGACAATGGTAGTTTTAGTTACTCGGTTTTTTTGTCCTCCCGTGGTGCATACTTCTTTACAGTACACCAGCTACTCTGTGTAATAGGTATCAGCGTTGAAGCAGTTTTCGAGAATTTTCTGCACCCGGCAGCTTCCATGGATATAACAATGTTGTTTTGGAACACAGATTGTGATTTCCGCTTTCCGTTCTACATGTGGTTTGATGAGTTCTACTTCCGGCTTCTGACGATTTCAGTTGTTGCTAGTTTGTTCCAAACTCATTTCCATGAGAGAGAAGTTCACACTATATACTCGACAAATCCTTGATTGGTTTCTTGGTTAAATTGTAGAATGCACAATATAATCTTCTTGAATTTGAACAAATTTTATTATGTTTTCGATGCAGAACATTATTAAAAAAAAACTTTTAGCATGCATTTAACAAATTTTTTTAAATAAATCGAATTCATACATACTAATTGGCCTTTAGAGAATTTATCCACATAAACAAATATATTTGTAATAATTTAAACATTAGCATCCTTTTAGAATAATATCGTTAATAATAAAGTGAGTAAACTTTTAAAACTTTTAAATAGATTTCGTACAGTTTTTCTTATAACATGCTGCTACTAGATTTGCGTTTACTATACTTATAAACAGTATAAAATATTTGTTTAACAACGAAATTGTTGTGTTACTTTTAAATAGTGAAATATCGACATAATAAACATGGGCACAATACACACGAGATATATAAACAACTTCTACTTTCACTGCTTTACCACATAAGACTCTTGAATGACTAATCCACGTTATCTGTAACGCGTCGCGTTGCCCTAATAATTTAATGTTTTCGTACATCTTCAGCAACCTCCGAACCCTGACTCCCGACGGTCAGGGTTCATCTTTAAAGCTTGGTTATCCTCGCCCTTTTCCTTCCATATTTTAGCATATAAGTAGCCGAATTGCAAGCAGCAAGGGCATTTGAACTCTAAACTTAGTATCGGAACTCTGTCGAACTTGCTACTCCGCAAGCCTTGTACTTTCGTCGTTTTAGTTAATAATAATATATTGTATTTAGCCGTGCGACTTTAGCAGTAAAAGTACTCTCAGGTTAACTCCACTGGTCATAGCTTTAAAAGTGCACAGGAGCAAGAGGACTCTTTTACTCGCGATGCTCGGGCCGCCTCGGTTTCGACGCACAGTCATGATTAGTGCGCAACAATAACACAGGACGAAAGCGAGACCGATTGCGAAAACAAAATTTTCTATAGTTCTGTCTCACTTCGTTGCATTCGGTCTCGCTTCCGTTCGTCGTTATTGCCACGCGCCAATAACGAGGATTGGTCGAAAGCCGAGACGACCTGAGCTTCGTAAGTGGGAGAGTCCTCTTGCCTCTGTGCACATTTAGCTTGATAGTCAATGGAGCTAACGTGAGAGAATTTATATAGTATATATAAATATATTTTGGTTTGTCGATATTTTCACCTGGTTTACAACAATAGATACTAAATCTGAAGGCCGCCATGATGGCAGCATAGTATGGCAGAGGGTTAATAATTCTATAAATATTTCATGATAATACATACAAGTCGTCCCGTGAATTCCATTACGCGAATGTACGCATACGTACGATGCAATGCGTACGCTTTCCGAAAATTCGCACGCGAAATAACTGGAATGGTTCTCTTATTATATTCCGTCTCAGCGGCGTCTCTCGACGACGTAATATCTTCCTGCAGCCTGTAGCTGCTTACTAAGAAAGCTTTTGTTTCGTGGCGTGCAAGCGACGCGCGTTGGACCCGGTTTATGCGCTAGAACGTAGTTTCACGTAAATAGGGGCGTCCCACGTGTGATATACGCGAGAACCACTGGCGTAGATTTTTCGAAGTTCTAGCGTGTAAATTTACCATTTTTAATGCCCCCAGTTTAATGTCCCGCGTTCGAGGAAACTTTGCGAGAAAGTTGGATCGTTTTACATAATAAATAACGCTCTATGTCGGCAGAACATTTCTATACATGGAAAATGCTGTCGTTTTCTATCGAAATTATTTTAACACTGGGAACAACTGAGTGTTTAACATAATCAATATGTAATTCTTATGAAAATAGTAAAAATAGATTTTTTCGGATTCTTAATATATTAACCCCTTGATGTGTTATTTATTTTCGTTCCTAAGCTCGTGTAACATTTTGATATCAACAATTTGGAAGAAATGCAAAGAAATTTTCCATTTCACTGTAAATGGAAATTTATTTTGAATATAATGAATTGGTATCAGTAGAATATATTTTTGCTTTGATACGTGGACACTGATCAACATTGATTTTTATTAGATTAATCTAGAAATCTTCATCACGAGTCTCTCTCATTATGTGGCAATGTGTTAATTATAGTATTGATGCGAAACTATTTATTTTTCAAGTCATTTTGGATATTTAACGTTTTTAAGATACAATATTTGCAAGAAACTGAAACCTGTCATTTTGACGAGTGCGGTTGTTCTAGTAGTATTAAGTATCCGTTGTAGAAGAAAATAATTGGTCTTCGTATAAATGTTGTACCCATGTCGGTTCTTGGTTGAATAATCCAAAAAGGAAATGTTCCTTATAATTATTATTTAAAATGTACACTGTTCTACAAAAGTATTTAAAACTGATTTATTTATTATTAGTAATAAAAATGGGTATCTCATACGCGTGTTACACGGTTTTAATGAAATATGTACACGTTATTCTCACGTGTCCTCCAAGCTTCATACATATGGAAATTTTAAAATATGTACTATTCGATGAGTACAACGTTTCCATTATAAATGTATCGATTTTAGATACTTTCGTGGACGAGTGTATTTGGATGAACCGAATAGCACCATACATCGACCAATAAATATGTCGCTAACCTGAGATAAATTTAGAGTTACTACTTGTATTGATTTTATCAACGCAGAACCGATTTTTAAACATCTGTACTGGTTGAGAAATATCAGATTATTTCTATTGATTGTTTGATAAAACATTGTTTGAATCTAGTATTTTTATTAGATTGATAATATTGTTAATATTTCTGTACTTCAATATTGAAACTAAATGAATTAATAAGTTCCATTATAAATTGAGTTTTTAGAATTTATAACTGCAAAATACGTTACGTTATGAAGTTATTGCATTGGCTATTGAAATCATACTTAAAATAGTTCTACAAATTTGAAACAATTAATTTAAAGAAATAAAAATTACATGATTAAAATATTTTGGTTTTGATTCACAAATCATATGATCATAAAAAATTTCAAGTCTAGCCGAAAAATTGTATTATACATACACTAACACAGTAGTCAACGTGTTAAAAGGACACTAAATTTTAACCTACGCAATAATTGTTAATATTATGTTTACCCGGGCTCATATCAAATGCTGAAGCTTCTGCTTCCACAGTTTTCAATTTCATTTTTTCAAAAAACTATTTTTGCTAACAACCGAAAAGGGAAACTAAAATTGACTTCTTTTCAAATTCTACAAATTCAAACGACTCTGCAGAAATCAATACACTTTTCGCACATTTGCGAACGCTTTGCAACGGGAAGTGATAAAGAAATCGTGCTCCTTTAATTTTATAGCGTATATTGCAATATATTCCATCTCCGAGTCGATAATCGTAAATGATGACATCGACACATCGAACTCAATACTCAATAAAGTCACGGCGATAAATTGTCTATCCTTCTGATTTGATGTTTGCCCAATAATTTTTTTATTTATTAGAAACAAGGCAAGATGTATGGGCGACATGTGGAAAGAAGCGAAACTGGAAATATTGGTTCTTCGCACATTTTAATGTACAAATATGACGATGCTCTCGTTCCGCGATTCATGAAATATTAGCCGTCAAGAACCGAGAATTTATGTCTTTGACGCATAGTATTCGTATATCACCCGGCGTTGGTGTATCACTGGCTGAGCTTCAACAGAGGAAGGTTGCATTACGCGTTTACGTGTATACACATACACACTGAAACGGAGCTATATCCAACTCCCCGGCAATGATATTCCCATTGATATTCAACTATTCTCGAACCCCACTGAAAGTTACGAGTGGTTGGAAACGCAACAAGAATCCTGAATACCGATAATGGAAACGGGTGTGGCCGGCAAGGAAAATTCGAAATGGTTCCCCATTGTCCAGATAAGCGGAATTAGGGAGAATGATTCGAAGAACTTAAAGAGAATTTGAAAGATGCTCCACAAACTCGATTGTCTGATAGGGATTGTACATTTCTATGTTATATTGTAAGCATAAATCGTTTTTAACCCTTCGCAGGTAATATGGTTTTTTATTACGTGGCTGATAATACGGACTTTTTACGGTCAAGTCTGATTTTTTATTACTGTGACTTCTGTAAAGAGCTGAAAAAATTCTGAGACACTTATGATAGCCACTAATGTACTATACAAATAACACTTTGGCTAAATCTTCAGATTATTTTTTACTAAAAATTAAAAATTGTGGTGATGTTGTGAAAACATGAGATTGTTAACAGACTTTTATTGGTCTACATTGTCGATGGAGGGTTAATTATAACAGCAATACCTTTTTTTTGTATGTAATAGTTGTATAGGTAGACCTTTTACAATGTAGCAGATATAAAAACAAGGATTCACTTTCAATTATAAATAAAAAAAAGTTACCTCTATATGTAGAAAATAAATTTCATTTTTATATGTAAGAAGGAAATTAAACTATAATATAAAATGAAAATGAAAAAATTCGAAACTCAAGTTGCGAAAGCAAAAATAAATTAGATAGATGCATAAGTACAGTAAAATCATGACTATTTATAGTTATAAATTTGTTCCACATGTTAGTATAAAATTGTTTAAATAAATTGTAACATTTTGAAATGTATATTTTCATCTCTTGAAAATTAAAATCGCAGACTGCAGAGAAATGGGCTGCTTGAAAATTGAGTTAAAAACTCCAACAGTTTTGTCTTGCTGTTTTTACTTACGGTTATTTTAAACTTTCCACCTGCCGCTACGTAAATTAGACTGAACGTTCAATAATTTTAACAGCATACTTTGACTTTCGATAGATAGATGTAAATGAAACGTATACACATTGAATTTGGCGAACACAGGAAACTTTTACGGTATACAAGATTGATATCATGAATGAGTTTATAAATATCGACTTCCAACGTATTCGATGAAACATCTTATATTGTATATTCTAAAATATTCTATATTCTAAAAGGAGAAGAAGTTAATAAAGTAAAATAAATTCACTATTACAATTTCAATGAATAACGTACATCAGCATACGTAGGATAGATACTGATTATATAATACAAGCTCCATAAAAGTATATATAAATAATAAAACATAATTATGTCACAAGAGAGTACTAATTGCTTATCTATTATTATTTCTGTTCCCAATTTTTTTGAAACATTTCACAGAATGTTTAGAAAAATATTTTTTTTACAATAACAAATAAACAAATTTACTGTAATTTCAATATGTCAAGCTGTATTTAAATATCGAGAAGCCTGTACATTTCTTACTCAATTCTCTTTAACCTATAAATCAGTAGAAATTATTCAGTGGTTGGAAACTTTCCGCTGATACTCTATTTTCTGTTGACAACATTGCCTCCGTGTTGTTTAAATAGGAATAGTAGTTAATGTTTTATGCATGCGAAGGCCGTGGTAGTTGATCAAAAGCAGTTAGACACAAATAAAGAATGAAGATCGATGACAAGTGTTCAAACAAGCTAATCAATTATTCGTGTCACGCGAGATAAGGAATTCTTCGTTATTCTATCAGTATTTGTGACAAGATTGACTGCCGCTACCTACCCATAAGTATTCGATAAGTCAAATTAGAAACGTGTGCGATATACTAATTGCACCTAATTGAGTTTAGTGACTGGGAATCGTGATCCGCTGAAGAATTTCTTACGACATAAAGAGAACCTCGGTTTCATTGTGAAACTTTTGATAAATTGCTCATTCGATGACATATTATGTACTATATTTTCTTATTATTATTTTATTTTAGAAGTTTATTTAAAACATATTCAGAACACCTCGAAACATTTCATTGGTTTAACTTTATTTATTGAAATCTGTAAATGTATCCTAAAGTATTTATAAAAACAAGATTTTTCATTAAATAGTGTAACCTTTTGTAGTGTAACAGAGTACTGTTATTAATGTAGACCATAGACTAATATGAATTCAGCTCAATCTTATATTTGGTTTTCTTATTTAATTTATAACAAAATATACTACTATTCTTCTTTCAGTTATTTCAAAAATATATAATAGTAATACGATGCAAATTTTTTACACTTTTTATTACTCATTCCTGAGAAAAAGAATGCAGAATATTAAAGAGTACTGATGTATATTAAAGAAATATTTTCTTGAAAATAAATTTTAGATTTAGTTAACAAGAATATACTAATAATTGATATATTTTATAATTATATTCCCTACATATAACTAAAAATATAAAAAAGACATAACTAACGATTGGACTAATTAACAAACACCACAAAGAATTGAAAAAAAATTATACAAAATTGTATTATTTCCATTGACGTCGTTTGATTAAAAACTTGTCATTACTGTTACCTTCATTATTTCCCTTATTATAATGAAAAACGATTAATTATTGTACGCATACAACAACAACATAAACAAAATTGCTAACACAGCTTATAAAATAACGTATTGTTTTTATGCCTACGAAAACTTATTGTCAGATAGCTTTAAATCTCTCTGAGTCTCAAATATCCTGAACATCTCGGAATTTTTTCTTACCAAAACAATTTAAAATTGTATACATTAAAGGAAATTTCATGGAACCTTATAAATTAACTACAGAGGCACGTATCATTGTATAAAATGCCGATATGTTCGTGTACAACGTATGTTGTCAGGATATACACAAACAGAGATGTGGTACGTACGATTGGTTACATTTTGTATGCGATCTACAACTCTTAATTTCCTCACAGAATATGAGGTAAGCTCGTTAAATCGTGTCAAAGCCAGGGGATGCACGGAGATCGACCTAAAAACTTGGGACCCGCAGCTTTAACGTCGGCGTACATAAAAATGTTCTTGCGACGTGCAAGGAGCTGGCAGTTTGGCACGCTGTTTTATATTCGCAATCCTACATCGCTTATGCCATGCAGGAACGACATAAAGTAAAATTTCTTGCGAGAAGAACCCTTCGGTACTTTCATTAATCCGCCATGAAATAACACCAATTTCTCCAACTTGGCGCGAGATTTTCAAGGATTCAACAGCCCCCATTCTAAAATATTTCACGAGGAATTTTTTGATATTTCTTCATGAAATAACAATTTTATGATTCGTCCAAAGGTTATTCAGTGTTCGCCATTCGAAATATGAATTTATTTTATTAATACGTGTATGTTCAGCGTGAATTTGGTTTTGTTTATTATACGTTATTGATTTCTGGATGTTTGTTATTTTTATTATAAATGAAGAAACAATCTTCCATCTGGCTTTTAAACGGTACCATTCAAAATATTTCTCAATTAAATACAGAATATTAAATACAGAATAAAATTAACAAACTAGCGACTTTCACGATTGTAATATTTTTTAAAATATGTATAATACCATATTTTACAAAATATGAATGTGTAAGCAATAATGTCTGATTTCTTGGAGAAATTATGGAAAATGCTATAACCAAAGGTTACTAAGTTTAGTAAGAATTATGTAAATATATACAAAGTGACTCCATATTTCATTTAAAAATTTTTATTTAGCTTTCTGCACTTATAATTACACTGGGACTAGATTTTCTTTGTATTCTACAAAGGTCTCTTCTTATGATAAAGTTTAAGAAAAATGGTCTTAATAACATTAATATATAATATAATATAATTTATATATTAATAATAATAATAATCATTTATAATAATTTAATATACATGATAATGATTAATGATTACATACTTATGCACTAACTATTGTATAAAATTTGCAGTCTATGTATACAATTTTTCACTTTATAATAATTAAACTACAGATATTTGTGTATTCATGGAAATTTCAAAAGGGCAAGGTAGCACAGAGCGCACACAATACGAAAAGACATATGAAGTATTTAAAATATAGTGCTTTTTATAACGTCTCTTAGCCAAGAGCTATTTTCCATCCTAATTGCATTTTTTAACCATGACCGCAAAAATTCGAATCTGCATAAAGATCCGCAGTCTAATAATCATCGGTGCAAGCGTTCCTGTTTTCCTAGAAAGTATTTGCTAAGATTATATCTCAAACAGAACAGTTTATAAGCTCGCGTCAAACAAGTGTACAGAAAAATGTATCACTCCAAGGAACACATTCCGTCATCCCAAGGCAATCTGACGTCTATATTTTAAATTCACATCGTATCTGGTGTCCTCGCAGGGCGTACGATAAGAAAATTCCCCGTGGGTCCCGCATGTCCTAACAGTTCCTTGAAGGAGGCGCGACGCGCAACTTCTTCTTCGGTAGCGACGTGCATTCCAAAGACCCGTGGTGTATAAGAAAATACACTGAAAATACGTGGAAATTGCTTCCTTATAATCTCTTCTAACAACAAGATCAACACTTGATTTACGGAATCAGTCAATGTGACAGCCATTAACCCCTTGCCTTGCGATTTATTTCTCAATTATGATCGATACAACCAGTTTATTGTTAACACATCGTTGGCCGGTCACGAGTTAACTCATGTTTTCATGCCCAAACCTTGTTGACCGGTCATGAGTTAACTCGTGTTTGCACTTGCATTAGCTATTTCAATTTTTGAAACGTAAGGTGTTAGAGATTTAAAACCACGGGCAGCGGTGATTTTGAGAAGATTCTTTAATTTCTACCATACAACGCAAGCAGTCACAGCCTATCTAACGCCTAACCAGTAACCGGTGATGTTTCTGCATGAAAATAATGTTGAAATACACAATAACATTGTCTCGTGCAAACCTTTCGGGAAAATTGGGTTTATACTTCGATCTGGTGCGTGTACTATTGGATTTGGCTTATATGTTTGTTCGGTATTTACTTTTTCTGTTTATACTACAAGAACAAACGCACATGTGTTCTGTCCATTTACAAAGTTCATTTCCTGTACACGTCCTCAACTTATCTTTTCACATTGAATTCATGAACTTCGTCTTGTATTACTCGTAAAACTACAAAGTTCCTTTACATTTTTTAATTATTAGGTCAGCGTTGATATAAGACTTTCGCATTAAATTTCAGAAATACAGATATTATTTGATTCACATTAAATGAAACGAAGTAATGCTTTTCGTTCATGGACCTTTAACCTTTGAAGTGAATTTATTCGTGCAATAAATATACAATTTTTCACTGTATTGAAATTATTAATGAGATATTTCTTAGCAGCCTAATGAGGAAAGAATTAGAAATTAATATTTTTTCCATAACAACTAAATTAGAAAATATTTTCATTAATTTATATTCTCTTAGAGTATTTTCTTGTAACAAGATAATTCGGAAAAAATAATAAAAAAATACTTAAATTTGCAATTATAAAATATTGAGAGTGTATTAATGTCTCATTTAAAATATTCCAAAAATTTGTTTATTATCGCTTGTGTCATCAAGGCTAATATGGAAAAATCGATTTTAATTTAACAATTACTGATTAGAGTGATTTTCCTAACATTTAATTATCATTTCAACTTTTTCAATAACTTAAATAGTTGCTATTACTTTCAGTAACATTTTCACAGTGTGACACATTTACTTTGCACCTCGTTTTATAAAAACTTGTTTCCTTCAACGTAACATATAGAACTGTCTGTATTAGTTAGACATCTACATGTACAAATATTTCTTTTCTTAATTAATTTTGTATGAGTAGAGATAATCAGCAATTGGTTAGTAAAATAACTGAAGAAAACGTTCATCGCTGGTCTCCCGCAAACTTGCAGAAATAATTTTCTAGCAAGCTTCAGCATTAAAAATGATTTGCTGGTGGTTTTATATTCATTATTTTTTTGTATTAACAGATAGATTCCGAATATTTCTAAGACTTTAATGCGTGAAAGTAATAAAAAGTAATACAATATTTGATCACACGAACTTTTTGATTACATGTACAAATTAAGCGAAATTGAATAGTTGCGTGTTATATAGTTGTACATAAAAAAAATAAATTAAACTCTCAAAACCATCCAGTTCCATGAAACAATTAATAGTAACAATGAATTCAGCAAATAGTTTGATTACAGCGGATATAAAAAAAACTAATAATACCCTTATATGATTGTGACAATAGTGAAACATAAAATAAAAATTGTTACTTGAAATTCTCATACGAAAAGAACAATTAGAAGTATAATAAAGATATTTTCTCGAAATAAATGTTTCCTTTATTTGTATTATTGCTATCCAGATCTACGAAATTACCATTATCTTTAAAATATTTGTTTCTGAAGGATCTTCTTCGAATAAAAGTACAGCAAACTTAGGTGAGCTCAGCAAGACCTTAGTAGTCCACATGACGGCTCGAGGCTAAGCCTTTGTAGAGTTAACTTTCCAGAGTTTAAAGTTAAAAAGTCAGTCAGAACTCTTTCTTGCCCAAGGAAACTTTAGCAAACCGAAATTACCAATTTTCCTTGAGCTTTGAAAATTGTTTCTAGTACTTAATTCTTCATGGTAATAAACAAACGATTCGTTGGTCACTAGGAAGATACATGAAGCCTTTATTCGCAGTCGTTATTTAACTCCATTCCATTCAATTTGGAGTCAGATTCGTAAAGTTCTCAAACGGAAGTTACAAAAACTAAATGTCATCTCAGTTATTTTGGATTCAAATAAAATATAATTTCGCTATTATTAATTGTTATGTTCTGAAGTATAGGTAGATATAGATAAATATCGGTTCCCTTGTTTCGCAATTATTGATACCTTAAAAGCATTGAAGATTCGAAATAATTTAGAAAATAAACAGTTTCACTCGACTACTATTGTTAGCGCACGATGTACACGCGTACCTCCAAATGCACTCTGACCTGGTTTCTAGTTATTACCTTCTCGAAGGACCAGAATGGTTAACCCGCTCACTTAATTGGCTCACCATTCACTTAATAAACTGCACTTGTTTTCCCTTTTTCTCAACATTTATTTACATCTGAACGTACAGGATCCCTGACTTGTCTTCAGGTTTCTAAAGTGCACTAAGATTGTTAATGGTCTAAGATACTATGTTGTTCCGGTATTTGCTAACTAACTGCTCGTGTTTGAGCGACTGACTGGCGATCTTCGCTCTTGGTCGCCAAGTCCCTATTTTCTAAATTGTTCGCTGATTGGTTTCTTCTCATTTTGGCAGTCACCAATCAGCGGACCTAACTTAACGCAGACACTCTCCCCTGCGCCCTTAGCGCATTCACTTGGGGAGGGGTGCCGCGGTGCTCGTGTGGGGGCGAAGACAACGCTGGTGGAAATTCGTCCAGGTGGCGGACCTTCGGTATCTTTACCGTTACATGCACGTGTCCAACTACCCTTCGGAATTTCCCTGTTTATGGCACGGCCACGGCTATTGAGGGATGAGAGAAGCGACTTTCTAAAACTCGCAGGTTTTAACTCATAAATCGTCTTCTCTCGCCAGGAAGTATATTACACTCTAAAAACACATGCTTACTAAAAACCTAAAAATCTTAAATCTCTAAAATAGCCTAAACTATAACAAATATCCGAAGAAACTAAAAATAACGTGTTGTTACAATTTTGATAAGAATTACATATAAATCATATTAAATACTCGGCATTTCTAGTGTTAATGACAAAGTTATCCTAGTGAACGCGCCTATGAAAGAAGTCATATGACAAGGGGTTGAAGATTTCAAAGTGTCGCTAATTTTTGTCTGCCGTTTACCTTAGTAAAGGAATCTACGGACGAAATGTGGTTTCGCGAACACACAGAACACAAAAGTTGCCGGTAGCTAACAGACCGAGCAAAATACGACATCCGAGAGCAGTCTATAAAATTTCTCTGGGAACACACCCGGGAGACGCCCATCCGCGCCGTTCTATCGCGCGACTTTACACGGCAACGAGGGTCGCGGACGAGGAAGACAGAGCCGGCGAACTACGGCTTCCGGTCTGGCTTCTCACGATTTTATTCTTGCAGATACGAGCCACTCGCTGTTGCGCATTATTGAAACATTTACATGATGTCGCGGATCTGGTAACCCCTTGATTCCCTTGTTCCCCTTTTTTACGTGGCTTCTTCTTAGCAGGTTCCCAGGGATTATTGAAGCTAATCTCGGTTTACTTTGTTCCAGCCCGTCTTGGAGTTTTAATTAAATTTAATTATCGGATATGAAACGAGCTTATTACGAGAGCTGATGGAACGTATTAGCATGTTTGTTATGTAAATAGAGTTTATTTATGTATAATATTGTTTGTAATGCGACTTAAGTATTTAAGATTTAAGATTGTTTAAGGGTGGAAGTCCCTGTAAACAGCTTATATTTTTATTAATCTTTAGGAATTTTTTTCAAGAAGAACAATGCGCTAATCCTTTCGAATTTTTAAGTTCGTTTTATTCAACATTATGACAAGTAAAAAATATTTTTGTGACAATGTAATTATGATAAAGCATCTCTGGTAGTAATCTAAAACGAAAAAATGAAAATGGTTTTCAATCTAATAAACGTTTGTAAGAATATGAACCTAAGCTACTGTGATAAAATAGAATATTTTACAAATGGTGACACATTAAATAGTTAAATGTGATTTTTGAAAGAAATTTACGCTTTATTTGTTTAAAAGGGGATTAAAATTTATAATTTGTTTACAGTTTTAGGTTCATGTTCTGAAGAATGTTAAAAACTAAATTTATGCAACATTTGAAGCTGGTTGGTCAAATAATATATTATTATTGGTCAATAATAAGTTACCCTGGCGCAAATTTTGAAAAGGTGCTTTCGAGAATTCATATTTACAACCGTCGCAAACTAATATGCTATTCCCGGGACATACAATAGATCTTCTGCTTCCTCAAAGAATGTGTTTTCTTCTAATTGTTACTGTTTGCGAGCCTGCCAAGCCTCTTTTGTAGCGCTGAGGTTTTGGCGTTCTTGACGGTGTAGGCGATCCTCGTCTCGCACGACCGCAAGATTTCGGCATTGTCGCGCAATAATTAGCTCCAAATTTTCTATTATTATTAAAAGGACAGAAAAGCCTTAATTAAAAATGCATGTTGCTAGGTTTGCTAAAATTTCGTCGATTTTCAACCCGCGATGTAGATGTTTTGGAACAAAGCGCTAGATAGTAGAATTGTAGCTCTTATTCGTATTTTGCGTGTGGCTGCTTAAACATCTTATCAGTAAATCTTTTTTCAACAAATCTTCGTATACAGGCAAGATATGTTTTTGAATATTAGGATGAAATGATGGAGGATGATTATAATTGATGTTTTTAGCTTGAGCCATTTGTCACTTACACCAGCTGCCTTCGCTTGTAGGGCAGTTTTCGGGTCTTTGGTCTTAATTTGTTGAGCACAGATGGTAGTAAGTGGCCATTATAGTTTTTCTCATTCCTTCCACGGAATTTTCATTTCTTCTCTACATTCACAACAAATCAGAACTTCGAATAAAAAGTTGAAAACAGTAAAAACTTCGATTATTCTGTACCCATGCGTTGGACTGCAATGAACATCGCCATCCGATCCACTAGATAACTTTCTGGCAGTGGCACTTTTTCTTGATGGCTCGCCCTCTTTATTAATGACTATCATAGAACTTTCTTCTTCGCGGAGCAGATCCGTGTGTATTCGCGCCTCTATTTCCTTTGGGATATGAAGACATTTCAACTGATCAAAATGAACTATGATTGTTGAAACGTTGAATAATGCGTTACAAACTATTGCATAAGTACAAAGTTTATAAGCAGCGATAGAATATTAGAAGTAACCAAATATTTGATGTAGCAAGCTATTGTTACGCGACGTAACAATTTTCTTTATCTCTTGTGTATGCTTCATAATGCAACTTTAAAATTCTATTCTATTTGATTTGATTTTCAAAGTGAATTATTATAAGTGCTAGACAAAAAGATAAACTAAACATCAGTTACTATAATTCTTCTGAAGAACGTATACGGTGTGAATGCAAAAAGTTGTTTTCTTCATATTGAAATAATTCGAGGAATATTATAGTTTTTGAACAATTGAATAATATATTAATTATTACTCTAAAAAATTATTATTTATTTATAAAACACAATATGAAAACATTGGAAAAGCTAAACGCTAAAGAAACTTTGCTTATTTCAATATATTGTAAAGAATCTTTTGAATATTTCGAAGTTCATTTACACTCTAGTTGTATTATATTGTAAATAGCACACTTTGGATAGTGAAATGCGTTTGAGTATAACACTTTTTATTGTACCTTTTTTATTGATTAAATCAGAGATTTCTTCTACATAAATGTACCGTCAAGTGCACCCGTCGGTGACGAAGTACTTCAACTAAAATTATTTCGCATTGGTAATGTATCAGGATAAATCATCTGGCTTCTACCCCTGTCCTCCTTATACATTACGTAAAAGCTGTATACATCAGCATATTTTCTTTTATGAAACAGTTTTGAATTACCTTCGAAATTGGAGTGTTTTATGCTGATTGATTAAACAATTTTGTTATAAGAATTAAAGTATTCTGTGCATAATAAATATTACTTTTAAGTGTTGGAATCAATAATAAATGTTTACGTAAGTAAATACTTATTAATGATTAATTATTTGAAAACAAAAAGGCCATAGACAAATTGACGAAATTTACAAGTCATAAATTTGAAATTTTCAAAGTGAAACAAACTGCTTATAATTGAAGAAATCATACTAAATAAGTCTTAAAGTATTCAATTTCTTAATTTCTTCCAAAAATGAACTGATACCAGTCTCATATTAAACGGTCCAGAATGATCCTATTCACTGATTTGTTAGATCCATAAACCCTCTGATCAATACGGCAATTCCCTGAATACGGTGCCTGGCCCGGATCCCAAGATTTGCTCGGCACCGCATCCGTTTCCGCGTCAATTCGGCGAAGAATTAAGCGCAATACATTGCCCCATATTCTCCGTGTGATGTTCGCGATCGGCTTGTTCGGTCAATAAGTGTTCGATCGCAGATCGACCACTTCGTTAGACTTGGTCTAGCAACGTGTTTACACTGCCATACACGACCAGTTACGGCTATCTAAGGACGTGTTCAGACTTCTGCCGTGATTTGTTAGAATGTTATGTTACATGAATGTATACAAACTTTTATTTGTACTGGTTACTTTAACCAGTTAATGCATTTGACAAGTATACACGTCGTCTTAAAGGTTGAAATGATACTAATTTCTTCAACGATGAACTTTTCATTTTTTCAGATAAACTTGTAATTCTTCTTTGTTTCTCTTTGGTTTTTCATTAAAATATATCTTAGGTGTATTCGTCCTGCGTTTGACGAGTACACACTTCATTCTTTGATTTTATTGTGCGTAAAACGAGAGATTTTTCAAATTAAATTCCACAGTTGATAGGTTAACATTAGCATTACCATTTGGATAAAAATGTTCCTTTCCTAATTGTTCTTTTTACGATTATTGAAAAGGTACACACGCTTATACGGAAATGATTAAAGAAATTGACTTAGTAACACATAAAGTAAAATATTAGGTCATCCCGTAAATAATGCAATTTTTGTAAACTTTCTTTATCTTTAAAAATAAAGATAAACTAAATCTTTTTAAATCTGAAACATATTCCCTTTCATTATTTCTCTTATTAGCAATAGACAACGAAGGAGAATATGAGATTAGAAAAAAGTTTTACTTATCGTGATTTAAAAAAATAAAAAAAGTACAATAAACTGCATCATTTTTGGGAAAACCCAATATATATCGATTGAAATTTTAATAAATGCACTCATGTAATTTCTATGAAAAAATTAAGAAAACTCAGGTTAATTGCTCGGTAGTGCTAATTTAACCCTTAGACTACTGAAGCTTTTTTTTTCTTTCACTTTGCGAAGATAAAATTAATAACAAGGTGTAAATAGTTATTTCGTAAAATTGAACCCAAACGAATATTTGAATGGACTTTGGTGCAATTTAAGCAAACACGCTCATGAATATAGAATTCAGTGTGGTAGTAGCGAAAGTGTTTCACGATTATTTCAGAAATTAGAAATTTCCGTGCATTATGAGTAGCAAAAAAGTTATCCAAAATCATTCCCTTGGCAACATATTAAAAAATCATTAAATCCGAATGATGTTGATATAACAAAAACTACCCCATTAACAGGTTGACTTAATTACAGGTTTTACTTAATTTTAAGAATATTTCATTATCCTTTTAACGTTAAAAAGTACATTCTGTTCGGAGTGAGTAGCATCGACCACAGAAAATTTTCAGAGGTGTTCAGCGTTGGCAGAAGATAAGGGTAGTTATTGAAACCGGAATTTTGAAAAATTATGAAACTTTGTATCAAAGTAAAGTAAGTCAAGCCCAATACATTCCAATTTTTTTTCTTGCTGAATTTAACTTTATGGGGTACAACTCCCCGGCCCCCCCCCCCCATAAAAATGCAAATTTCTTTTTCTCAAGGATTATCTTGAGAACCGCAAGAGATAGCGAAAAAATTATAAACAAAAAATACATTGTTCTTTCATGTGTATAGACTTGTAAAATAAAATTTTTCAAAATACCCCACCACCAATTCTTTTTGAAAAATTGTATTCTGCAATTCTATAGACGTAAAAGAACAATGTACTCCTTGTTTAAACTTTTCTTCGCTATCTTTTACTGTTCTTGAAGATAATCCATAGGAAAGAAAAGTGTGCACTTTTTCAAGAGGTGGTTGCACCTCTTCAAATTGCCGTTAAATTCGGCATGAAAAAAATTGCAATGTATTAGGCTTGACTTACCCTACTCACACGCAATGTTTCATTATTTTTTGAACTTCTGAGTTCGATAACTTCCCTTGTCAGTGGCAGTCAATCTGTTAACACTTCGAAGGCCACATAATTTCATACAGCAAAATACATAAAATGGAAAAAATATAATATTAAATCATTTGATTGAGTTGCATTATTATTATTATTGTACATTGATCTAGACGAAGGTCACCGCATTAGGTAGTATTATATATAATACACAAATGTTTTCAAATAAGTATATTTGATTGAATGAACTATAGTAATTCGATTTTGTTGGGGGTCACTGGTGACCCACATGGCATTCAACGTGTTAATACAACAAAATATAAAAAAAGAACGATAACACTAATCTAACATTCCGCAAATACAACAAATCGTACACATACCCCCATAGCATTCAACCTGTTACATATTAAAAGGCTGGCATACAAAAACTACCGCGTAAATAGAGCGACGAGTTTAACAGACCGTAGTAACAGAACGAGGTGCGGTAACAAGTCTGGACGCGGCCTAAGCGAGCGTGCTGGCAAATCGCTTACGACGTCGTAGCGTCGGTCGTGTTTGGCCAGGTTCGGCTACGTACTCCTACTACCTATTCTCTATCCGACGTAAGCATCCGCTTAAAGCCCGTATTATGCTTAAAGAGGAACCCCAAATGCCCCGCAAGCCCGGTCTTCTGAGAACGGCCTACTTTGCCACCGCGCTCTAGCGTATACCGGCCCTGTCAAATGGACTCCGTACCAACGCGCGTGCACGAGACGCGACGGGGTAGAAGACGGCCCGTTCTGGGCGCGTTCCAACCGTTCAGGGGGCCGATCATACGTTGACATGATCATAAATTTGTTAGTGAATGGCAGTTGACAGCGTGTTTAGGAATCTGTTAATGCATTGTGAACTAGGCATTTTGCTGATAATCGTGGTTAGTAATCTATTTTTCGCATTAAATAGTTTCAAGTCAGTTGGGACTCGATTAAAGTTAAAGATGATTGTCATGTTAACGCATTGTTGACCGGTCACGAGTTAACTCGTATTTGTACTTGCATTAGCTATTTCAATTTTTGAAACGCAAGGCAATATAGAATATTGCAAAAGTAAAATGTTCAAAGTTATATAGATGATATGTCCAAAGTTTTATTTCAATTCATTATGTAGGAATAAAGTATGTATATTGAAGTTTATTTAGATTGTTTCGCTTTTATATTTAATTACGGAATAATAACCGCTGATATGGGATAGGTTTTGCATAAAAATGCCGGTCAACAATGTGTCAAATCCATAATTTTGAGGAATATTTTACATGCATTTTCAAAACACATATTGTTCAGACATTTTTATGTGTTAAAAGTATCTATGAAGCGCGAGATTATCTGTTCATAATGTATTAAGCTATTGATTCTTATTTAATCGCGATATGACCTGTGAATTTTAGTTTATAAACTATGAACTGTAGTGGTAGTTTCTGGTGATTTCGACACTACTACCTTTTTAGTATTGTATTGTAGAACAAGAATTTTTCTAATAATTGAGTTCATTTATTTAATTAGGGTTTATGAGGTGGGAAGTTTATGTAAATATCAATGTAATTTCTTAAAGTAATATTATTTATGTAATTAATGTGTATTAGAATTGGAAGTATGCTTGAATATTAACAGGATATTTTAATAGTCAATTTACTTAATTTAAATAGGGTTTATGAACATTAAAAGTTTGTTTCAATATTAAACTAATTTTGTAAGAATTAATTTTATTAATTTAATAGGAGTTTATGAGGATTGAAAGTTTGATTAAATATTTATGGATACGACACTTTTTGGGCTTCTAAAACACAAATATTTTTTAACATAAATAAATATTTATAGTTTTATACTACATTTTTGTGATATGGCTTCGCTTTGTCGAATCATCTATTCCTGGAAGATATTTTGCTCGGATACCAGAATATCCATATGAAAGAACATTTGAATACTAGAGCATTCGGATAATGGACATTGGATATGCAAAGCTCTACCACATATCACTGGAAATATATACTTTCAAATATTTAAACCCCCTCGAATTGTCATAAATAATAAAATTTGTAAATATTCCTTGAAGCTCTATATTTAAAAACGTAGGTACTTATATAAATCTTAGAAAAACCATTTTTCGAGTCTGTTTTAACTTTTAATCAGGTTTCAATGTTGTTAAACCTATTAAGTTTCTTTATTCAAATAGAAAAATATTGCATTCAAGACATTTTTTAAGAAACAAATAATTCCCCAGAAAGATGTTTATATATAATAAATTATTTAATAATATATAATTATATAATAAATCTATAATCGTATGCAGATTATAATTTATAATTTACAAATGCAATTATCTCGAGAACTATGTGTTATTTAAATATATAAATAATAAATATAGATTTATAATCTTTATAAACTAACTATAATCTAATTATAAAGATTATAAATAAGGCACCATACATGTATAATTTGTAGGTATATATATTCAATTAGTCTCATTACTTTTTTTCAGTACTATGAAAATTAACTTCGCAAATGTTAACGTTCCTATTTATAATCTTGAGTGCACTAAAGAAAAGTAGTCATCAGAACTTGATCCTCGGTTTGCTGATGTAAGTAACAGGGTCAAGTGCCCGCTATAGCATTGTCGTACTTTTGGTATCAAAGCTACCGTCTATCTACTCAACCGGCGACACGTGTATAAGTGCGTGCGATGTGTCGCGAAATACTTGTCCTCGTTAACCGCCGCGTATTAATCCATTTTAAAATTCAAGCACATAATCTGTATACACCCTGATACGTGTATACCCACTTCGGCAACGCATGAACACTCGAGGGTCTCTTTATCTCTTACCGAACTCCGTCGTAAGTTATTGTTGAAAGTGCATTCTGGGAAGTAGCGCATGAGATACATTCGACACAACAACAATAACAACAACAATTAAGATGCAGAGTGTTGCCAATCTTCAACGTTTAAAATTAATTATGAGAAACCAGCAGTGAGTGTTACTTGATATCTCAAGTTAACCCATGCTTTCCGGTTGCATACATGACTGAAACAGTTGATACTATGAATAAAAATAAATTTTACTTCTAACTAAAGTAAGTGGTACAGAATCGAATTTTTTTCTTCGAATAGTTAACATAGAAAGCACACTGACGTCTTGTTCATTTGCACTAAGTTGTCTGGTTGAATTAACTATTGTTTCTATAAAATAATCTTCGGAAATGAGAATTCGCATAAAGATTCACAGATTGTTCGTGTGCATCAAATAGCTGATAAACGATGTTTCCTTTTATTTCCTGTATTTCTACGTATTTTTATTACAGTCACTAGGTTATATCAAAGTATTTTTTATAATTCTTTACTTGGTATTTAATAATTGATAATTAAGGAGAAGTAACTTGGAATAGAACTGACTTGGAATAGATACATAAAACAATTTAAAACCTTTCCTACTGTATAATAAGTTCTTTATCGAATCAGTTTGTTATGGATCCAAACAACTATTTAAAATGAATACTAATATCTTCATAAACATGCGATACAACACTTCAATTGTAAATTATGTAAAACGAAAATAATAATAAATATATACATTATCTTGTATTATTAATAGTTAGTAAATGTACAGTTTTTTTGTACAATATTGCAGCTACATCAATTAAAAAGTATTATTAGAAAACATGTTTCATTTCGCTCCATAGATAGTTGACACACAAATTCTCAATAATATTATAGTTATACTATACTTAGTAACAATGAACCTTTAAGAAATCGATTTTATTCCAATATTTATTTGCTCTTTTGGACAAATTAATATTTGAGAAAATCATAGACAAATACACATTTAAATAATAAAATTTTTTAAAAAGTAGATTAACAGGAGTCCTTACACGTATAGTGTGAAATTTTAACACATGATTATAGTCATCGTTAAGATACGGGAAGCTCCCAGCGGTGGGTGATTATATAGTTACCCTCAGGACACAGTGTGTGTTCGATGCTGGATAACTACAATCACCTCTAGCAACGAAAAGGGAACTTGGTCCCATAATACGCCGTGCGCCAGTTGCCATTAACTGCTCCTTTCCATCGTTAACTATCGATAACTTTCTTGCATCCGAATTTATATTTGTAATTTAAAAATTCTTATTAAAGAAGAAAATTCTTTAAAAGAATGGGAACAGTTAAATATAAATATTACTATTTGCCTTTTTTATTATTCATTGGTATATACTTTGCTATTGATACATCAAGACACTCCGATTAACGCTAAAGGTACCGAGCAGTTAGAATGACTGATTTCTAATTTTCTATAAAAACTAAAACAATATGTTTTTTAAGATTCGAAGGGTCTAGTAGTCTTGCACCTGTGTAAATGCACAAATTTAATTCAAAATCTTTGGCAAACGCGCCTTCACAATTTGAATACTTGCAAAATAAAAACTCTGAAATGGGTTAATTTGGCCCGCCCGGTAATTTTAGTGTTAAACCGTTTGCACTCCAACGGTTTCCAAGGAAAATCTTATAACGTCAACATTTTTTTGTTTCTTATGCGTATGTAATATATTATGTAACGGAAAAAGCTCGTGCGGGCTCTTAAATCGAAATTTAAATACAGAGAATATTTTTGTATTTTGTTATAAAATACAGAATAAAATTTAATTCATGAAACTAGTAAAGTATTCATTGAAATCATAAATTCATTGCTAACAGGAAAACCGCACGAATTTTTTCCGGTACCTAATATTATATATTTGAAAGTAAACGTAATAAGTAAGAGCTTATGAACAGTTTCGTCTGAGTGTTAAATTATTCTCTAAAATACAAATGTGTTATAAATTATTTGAAATTTTCCAATGTATAGTAATAAATATTTTACATGCTTGGGAGGAGTATTTCAAGCACAAAACATTAAAAAAAGAATTGTGTATAGGTATAAAATCATAATTGTAACTATTTCTTTTTTTATAATTAACAGTTTTGAACATGATTAACACATTAAACGCCGCACGATTTCGTAGAACAAAATGCACAAAATAGAAAACATATAATATTAAATCATTTGATTGAATTGAATTATTATTATTGCACGTTCATATAGCAGAATGTCAACATATTAGGTAGCATTATTAATAATATAGAAATGTTTCCAAATAATCATCGTTTAATTGAGTGAAATGTAATAATTCGATTTGGTTAGGGGTCATCGGTGACCATCAGGCATTCAATGTGTTAATGCCTATCATAGATGTCCAATGTGAATGTAACGCACACAAATCTCGTTGCTCGTTTCGAGCTTGTTTCGACCTGCAAATCACTTTCGGTAACGTGGTCCACCACGTATATAGAAACACATTTAAACACCCTAAACTCCAGCCATCCTGTATCGAATAGGCTATAGAATCAATCATTCGCTTAAGCCTGGATCGAGTTAGGCGAAAATTTCGGAGCACTTGCCACGCAAGGAGAAAACGACGCGTCTACCTCCCATCTATTCAAATCGAAGGAAGGTGCTTACCTAGCAAAGATTTTAATAAAACGGTTCTATTTGAGCTCTGAGACGAATTGGAATTCCGCAATTATTCTGAGAATTCTTGGTAGCAGAGTTCAATTCAAGACTGCGTGCAAAATTTAATCGTTCGAAACAAATAATAATTAGTAAGTGGTATGTAGATTTATCTATTTTGATCTTATTACTATACAATCAATATTATTACTTTACTTTATGCTTATGAATAGACAGCGGACCTTTGTGCAAATTCCAAATTTTAAGAGTGTAATTAGGAAGATAGAACCACTGTGGAAAATGATTACTCTTAACAAATATTATAGAAAGCACTACACTTTATATATTTTACACATTTCTCGTTCTGCGTGCATTCTGTCCAGGTTTGCATCTAGATTTCCCATAAATGCATAAAACTCCGCAGTCTACTTGGGAATATTGGTTCAGTTTACTGTAAATTCTTATACAATACACGGACGATTACCTACAAATGAAATTAACGATTATAATTTAATATTCACATATTAATTAATTTAGTAAATTTAGAATTATCAAAATGTTGACTCAGTACAGCTCATTAAGAAAAATTGATATTTTCATAGTATACAAGTAGAACTAGTCCTATATAAAAAGAAATTAGATAGTCGTGACATTTTTGTTACATAATTGTAAGAAATTTGACAAATTTTATGCATTGTATTATTTGTTTAAAACAGATATTTTTCAGATATAACAGATATATTTGATAAATAAAACATTATACACTTGGGTTCGTTATTATCATCAGTTTTAATTATAAGAAGCTGAGGTGTAAATATAAGGAATGTGGACACCTATGTTAGTAACAATAATAATAATAAAATATTTAATATTACTCATAATGATGTAGAATGAGTGTCCATCCAAGTGTTCCATTATCGTTAATCTAAACTAACGATCGGCATACATATATAAGACTTAATGTGAAACCGAACAATTGCTATTGAACAATAATTCCCTGTCGGCAACAACAATGCTCAATTGTCGTAAAATGATTTACAGGAGCCCCTATTGTTATCGTGAATAATACTGTATGTAGCTACAACGTACATATCAGTTAAAGCACAACGCGATTGATATACCAGTTTAATGAGTGTTTTTCACAAAAGGAAATTCTTTTGTTGTAACGAAAGTACAAGACAGATATACAAATGTTGTAAAACATTTTTAACAGTTATTTCAGTTTCTTGTCACATTTTTCTAACAAATTTTTCTAACAAATTGCTGTAGTATTTATATACAGTCATAAATGAATAACTCATTCCGACGAATATAGTTGAGAAATTTATTTTGTATGTATTATATAAAAAGAAATTACTAAGTTTCCGTTTGATATAACACAGAAATTGGGAATTTAATATTTATGTTACAACAAGTTTCTTACACTAAACAATAAACTGTTAAGTGAAATAGTGTTCAAAAATTTCTGCATTATAGATTTGTATCAACTTTATTCCAATTGGAATTCTATTATCTTTGTATAGATTTTTTTCGATACTTTCATAATTGATGGGTATGTTTAAATGAACGGTAAGTGAGTAAGTTTACGTCACTGGTAATGTTGTTCAATGAAAATATAATATTGATCCATTACTTTAATAATTTTCAGATTGTGCTGCTTATGTTTAATAAACGTTTATATATATATATTGTAATAAAAAATTAAGTGAGTGAAGAATTTCGATAAAATTTTCTTAAATAAAATTATATATATACAATCTCTACATTTATAATGTAGAATTACATACATGGGAAAAATTTGAATTTCAATATAATAAATATTAATATTCCCCAGTTTATATCAATCAAAAGAAAGCCATATTGTGTATTTACGATTATATAACTTCCACAGTAAATATTAATAATATTACAGAAATGTTACATAACACTTGATATAAATATATAACATAAAGAACATTTCTTTAATTATTTCTCTCATCCCTTTCCAACTATGACTAACGATTTCCAACATTTACTTATAAAAACTTAACAATTTTGGCAATAAGATGGTTATATCTATAATCAACACATAATTCCTCGTAACATCAAAGAATTATTAATAAAAAGCTTCCACCATCCCAGCAACAAAATAAATCATAATTCAAACAATCGACGACTTGCATTACTAATACAGAACCCATGAGCAACAACAATCGAGAAAGTTAAAATACAAAAAGCATTCAATTAACCATTCTTAACCTATAATTAACAATGTTCGGTAGGGAGGAAAAAGCTCCTTTCACGTCTCAGGAATTTCGTCCTATCGATGGTTAACGGGAAAGAATGAACGGTGAGGGGGTGAAAGAGAGAGAAGAGTACGAAAATGCGGAAGATTCAATAAACGGCGGGCGAGGATCGTCACATTGGACGGGAATAATAATCGACGACACGGGAACGCGGTAGAGAAAGGGGTCGCCGAGACGGAGAACGATCCCCATCGAAGCAATTAGAGAAATGGAGTCGAATGAAGGGCTCTCGATATCATTATCATTCCCGTTTCCACGTGATTTCATTAAAAGGCTATCGAGAGATATCGAGCCAGCCTCGAGTCCCTCCGAGCAATAAACCGAGCGGACCCGTGCACCGACGCGCAAGAAGCGCGAGTCCGGCCAGCGATTTTCGGTTTATCATCGATAAACACGCTTCCGCGCGGTGAATACGGGCCGAGGGTGGAGAACCAGGTCCTCGCGTCCCTCTTTTCGACCAGAGAATACGGCTCCTACGAATGCGCGACCGATCGTGCTGGGACTTGATATTGCACTCCGAAGTATCCGCATCGTATTCGACCCGAAACCATTACGCCCACACAAATGCTCCCCCAGTGCAAATTTACCGGAGGACGCGAGGCTCCGGAATTGTGCACTCAAATCCGCTGAACGATACCTCTGCTCATTAGTAGCTGACCGAGACTTCAAAGGACAAGGCCGGAAATAAGTAAATTTGTACGCTGATCGAGTACTGAACAGTTTTTCAGAGTCACGCCGCGGCGCATAGTTGAAATCGTCAGACACTAGGCACCTGATAGAAAATTAATTTTTCTGTTTCTGTACTGTTAGATTATTTATCTATGTATAGTATTATTGTTGAACAAATATGTATTTGCAACCTGAAACCATATTTTGCCCGTAATTCGGTAAATATTACTTGGAAGTCTCAAAACTTACCTAAAATATGATTTAGATACTTGTTTGGCTATGCTTGCTGCCATTAATGTGGAAAATTATAAGCTACATTAGATGTGAAAGAGTACTTTAACATACAATTATAATACATTTGAATAAGTTTCTTATGTATGAATTTACATGCATTATCTAATGACATTTTAAAGTTTAATTTTCCAATTTTCTCGCGTGGTCTTCCTTTCTCATGTTCTTGTAACTTCTTGACTGCCCTTCTTTTTTCTTTCTCAATTTTATTTTCTTTTGCTGCTAATATAATTTGCTTTGATGTTGCTTCTTCCTTTTCAATTTTTAGTCTCTTCCTTCTTTATTGGCTTTCGTAATATCATGTTACTTGCAAGACGGTAAAATAGAAGGTTAAAGAAATTATTTTGTGGTGCATCATAAACTCTAAAATAATTGTGTAAATTAAATTGTAAATTAAATGAAGTAATAATTAGTATTGTAATTATATTTTATACGGTACAAATGTATTATTCTTATTCATTATACTTCATTCATGAATGTTACGTTTAATTTTACAATTAAATATTTTCGCAATATATTTGAAGAATTATTTAAGTTGTTTATGCTATAATTTTTGCTATTTGTATTATTTAATTAATAAGTATAGAAATTATTAACTTATATTCATCAAACTGTTTACAAAATGATGTTCATTTGATTATGATGTAGTAAAATTAACTGAAAATTTATAAAAACACGATAATTAAAACCGGTACAGTAAACATTATTGATACATCTGTTCAATATGAATTGCTTCGCATAATGATCTATTAATAATGTAATCATTCAAAAATTTATTTGCAAAGGTTGTAAAAAATTCATGTTTACTTGAAGCAATTTACTATAAACAATATTCAGAAATATAAGTAATGATGACAATTAGTAAATGAGCTTCTTATTTTAAGTGTGGCTAAAAGTCCATTTTTTAAAAAAAATCAGTTATTATAATAGTTACGATACTACATTATCTTTCTATTTTCAAGCGATATTTTAAAAATGAACTTGAGTCACTTTTGAAATAAACTCCTCAAATCATCTGAAGAAAACAGAACATTCGTTTTATAACATAGTACTTTTGTTCTATACAAAGGAAAATAAGAACTGGTTGTTTAAAAATAAATATACTATAGTCATTTAAGTTTTTTAATTAAGTAAATAAATTTGTATGCATGACGTAAATATTTTCAGGAACATTACAATGAAAGTTAAATTTAGTTTAATATTCCCCTAATTAACATATTTATTGCTGATCAATATTGATAAAAATTGATTCTTTCAATCGCTAAAAATCTTGCCTTTAAGAATTGTTCATAACTAAATTGGGGAGCTTATAAATTAATAACTACATAGATTTCTCTCGCAGATCTTAATAATTTTTAAATATGCTGAAAAAGTCAGTATTTTAAATAACCTTTGCCTCTTAAAAAAATCTTGGACTCTTTCAGTTTCCAAGATATTTATTAAAAAACCGACATTCTCTAATCCTGTAATCTTTCTCACTAGTATAGTTTCCTATAACATATTCACAAATGATCAAAATCAGTATAAGAGAGTAGTTAAACCACAAGTGATCCCTAAAATATAACATACTCCCTAACTGAAACTTTATTCGGAAAAAAGACTCAATGTTTTTCATAAAGTCTTTTGAATAACATTTTTGTGTTGGTTACATGGTATCGTTGCATTTGTTTGTACCTTTTGAAGGTAACGCAATTTGTGTTTTCATAAAAGTTCTCGCGGTAAAAAATTCTCCGGGCAATTTGCATACGTGTGTAACATTCACGCGAGACGATGCCGTACCTTTGAGTGGCTATCGCACACGGAATCCTTTTGATCCTGACGGTCGCAAGCACCGTCCTGCTTACGCTCGTTCTTCTCCTTTCTTTTTATTTTTACGGTTATTCCTAGGAATAATTAGCTTTAATTGCTCTCGAGGCTTCTCACTCGCCTCAGGACGCACACAAAAATAAAGGAAACATACATATATTTGAGGAGCCGTTTATGAACCTCCAACGGCACTGTTAATTTTCGCATTTCCTTTGTGCTGTAATATTGTTTGCGCTACCCAGAAGAGGCTTATTACCTGTGCTCCGACTTCTCTTTGAAAACGAAACCGCCCATCATGGTTCTTCTCAAAGTAATACTCGCGTTTATGCGCAATCCGTTTTTCTCTTAACGCATTCAAACCTTTGGCTTCAACGAATATTTATGTCGTCAGGTTCAAGTTTTTTAGCGGATTGCGATTTGCATTCAATATTTTGCATCTTTTTTGTTGCAAGAAACTCGTAGCAAAACATTGGACTATGCAGTACGAAGTTGCTTTAATGTTCATTTTTGAAAGTTTCGTCGATATGAAGTAAGGACCCTAATTAAATAAAATATTTGGGAAAGAGTATTCAAGTAAGTCGTTATCTTACTTTACTCGAAGTCACCTTAAAATAATTATATGTTGATTTATTTGAAATAGCAAATGATTTTTATCCGAATTATTTCAGTATTTGACTATCAGATGAAATAACTTTTTACTTCATTTTGTATTTTATAGTTGAACAAATGTTTCCACAAGTAATTTTTTATATTGTTTCTCATTCTGTTATGTTGACATTAGTAATTGCACATGTGTTGAAATATATCATCTATTTTAAAGGTAATATATAAATATTTCGACGCATCACTTTGTGGTGAGATTAATATGTTCTTTGAATAAATGAGTTCAAATAAAAAATCATTAGCAAATTATGTATTTATATTGAAGACAAAATGAAATTACTTTATCCATGTTATTTGTATTTCTATGAAAATCAATGTGTTATTTCAAATTGTTATTTTTTATTTTCGTTTGAAATAATATTTACAAAAAATTAACAACACGATGTTTGTATTTCAGAGCAATGCTAATTTTTATAGAAATTAATTCCATATTATTCGTGACCCAAGTAGCACATTGTCGAGGGTGGATGCAACAAAAATTTGCAACAATAATCATGAAATGCATTACAACTATTTCCTAATTAGATTCCAAAAAATTACTTAATTTCCCAGTGGCTAATCAAATGCATATTTCTTATTATAATATATTCCCTATAAAAATTAAATTTAAAGTGAAATTGTCGCGAGTCTAACTCGATATTATCAATAATGTAAGAAATTATACTATAATCATACTATAATAATATAAACGTATCTTATCCAGTACCGATTTCATTCAAATAATACACTTATTTCTTTTTATTTGTCTCAACCAACAATACAATCGGAAGAAATTCGTACAGACTTCCTACGACAAAAGTTATCCCATCGTCCTGACTTATTTTGATCCCCGTGATTCCCCTCATCCCATTGATACAATCTACAACCCACCATACACACTGAACTCCATTGAAAACAAAATGTTTTATGCCAAACAAAAGACATCTAACCCGCAATGCACTAGTTTCTATGCAAGTCTGCTATACGTGATGGAAATACAGATCGTTCACAGCGACAGTAAGTGAAAAATAGAAGTAGAGGCGAAGGCAGAGGACAGTTCTATTTCGGAACTCTTTCGATCATTCAGAAGATCGATCCAGCGTGCATCTAAGTTCACTTTAAGTGTCTCTCTACTGGCACACTCGACCAGGGTCATGTATTTTTCTGTCGCGAGCATTTAAATGTAAAACCGCTGCGCATTTCGGGCACCGCAGTCTGAACGTAGGAAGAATGAGTTTTACAGACGAGTTTCGGGAAATGTCTTTGCTGAATGTCTCGCGGTGATAAATGATGGTGAGTCGTATGCGGTTTCACGATCGCGATGAATATATATTTCTTTCATTCATACGGAGGCTTGCTGCTCGTTACCTGCGTGTCATGTCTGCTCCTGGTGCTCCTTCTTGATACGAATAACAGACATTCTACCTTGTAGACTGTCGTGTCTTCATGAATAAACAATGATACATCTATATTTCGTGCTCTCGCAATTATAATGCATATCACACTCTAAAGAAATACTATGATATAGCTTAATATTTGTTTTATGATCTTTTTCGCCGTAACTGATAGAATTACTGTTCGGCTTTTAATAAATTATACTTTTATTGAACACAATGCACGTGAAGCAAACCGCAAGACATATAAAATATGAACGTATTATAAAATAGTTTTTATAAAATCGTTATTGTAAAATCGTTATTGTAAAATTATTCTCACGACTGCAAAGATATTAAATACGTCGATATCGATTCATATACTTTTCTAACACTACCTCTTGTTGACGTATTTAATATCTTTGTAGTTGTGAAAATAATTTTGTTATTGAGTTTCATTTATAATTTACATGTCTTGCGATTTGTTTAAATTGCGTTGTGTCTAATAAAAGTATAATTTGTTAAAAGCCTAACAACTATTTTATCATTAATAATTTAGAAGAAAAAGAAAATATTTGGTGCTTATTTTATTTTTAGGTTTCTTGTGAAAGTTGAAGTTTGATAACAGTCAAGTAATATTTTATTTGTATAACAAGAAAATAAATAAAATTTATATTTGTCTAATTTGGTTTAAAATTTTCATCGCGAATCTGATTCAATATTTACGTGTTTTAAATAAATACTTTCTTTGTGCCAAAAAAATTCTTCATATTTATTCACACTAAACCTTTTCACGTGTAAGTTTTTTCGCTAAATATATTTATCAAGTCCTAATGAAATATTATTGATATTTTTTACAACTAATCACTATAAAGAAAGCACAGACAAGAACTTTATAATTTTGTTTTATAATTAATTAATATATAATTTATAATTTTATTTTATAATTAATTAATATATAATTTATAATTTTATTTTATAATTAATTAATATATAATTTATAATATTATTTTATAATTAATTAATATATAATTTATAATTTTGTTATGTCATACCAAACGAATATGAGTCGCCTCTCGAGTGAAAAGGATTAATTTGCATGAAAAGTAATCGACCATCCGCATTAGTTCATAAAAATTGCCCAATCAACAATATATTAATAATGTTTTAAACATCTACTTCTTTGTCGTGCTTATGGGTGAAGATGACCGGGAAACGGTTGAACGAGGCTAAATAAATATCACGGTGACAGTCGATATCTGGAAAACCCGATATGATCACCAGTCATCGTCTGATGACAGGGTCTGTTTATGTACTTTCGTTTACCCTTATTTTTGACCACATATAGCATAAGTCGGGGAGACATGGCCCACTTTTTAAAAAAGAACTAGTACATCGTAAATATATCTAACAAATAGATACTTAACAAAAAATAAATTATATTTATGAAAATAAATATAACTATATAAGAGGAATAATGAAATAGGTCTCTGTACAAGGTTCAGTTCACAACTCAAAAAAAGTAAAAAAATTTGCCATATCACCCGGAATTACCCTAGGGCCAAGGCTAAAACACTGTTATAGATATTTTGACATTGAAGCGGTGAGTGGGCACCTGCTTTTAATATCACTTAAAAATATGTTGATGCTAACTTTACTAACCACTGACATCCTGTAAGAACATCAATAGACACAATAATAGAGACTGAGACTTCAGACTAGTTAAAAGTAAACATATGAAGGAAAATTACAGACCTTGCTAATATTTTCAATCCTTATTTAATTTCTGCGCAAATTTAGTTCTCATTCTAAAAAAGGAAGACCAAATATTTCAACAATTCTTCGGAGATGTATTTCCCCATAGACGTCACTTTATATACACATAAAAGGGAAAATATTCTATTTAAAATTCCGTACAACTTTCATAAAATGGTTTTCTAAAATGTTCTCCTATTATTTGTCCCTTCAAAAAGAAAAAAAGGTTCTCAAGCCAACATCACGTGGTGTTCCCAGGCAGTCTCCCATCCAAGTACTAACCACGCCCAGCGCCATTTAACTTCGGTGATCGGACGAGTACCGGTGCACTTGAGCGCAGTTTGAACGTTGGCGGGAAATGCAGTTTATGAAGTGGAAGAAATAAAACAGAACATTCCTAGAGTGAATTCTCATAGGTTTTTACAATAAAATAACGTGAATACGTAGTAACAGGAATGGATGTGGTGATCCTTTCAAATATATAACATGTTACTCTGTAAGTCCTTCTGCTCTATTTTATTATCTTTATAAAACAAATTCCGCCACCGTTCAAACTACATTGTAACGTACCGATTTTCGTCTGATTACTGAAGTCAAGAAGCTCTGGGTGTGGTTAGTGGGCTAAAGATGGAAGAGGGACCGTTTCAGCAAAGCGTACGCTAGAACCGTTAATGCGTGAGACAATGGGCGATCTTCATCGCATTCCGGCCACTCCGACCTGTAAACCTTTCGGATGCTGCCTTCAGAGCAACAGTATATACAATTCTATGTCATAGTACCAAATGTTTCCCGCAATTATCTCGGAAATCACATGTTTGTATAATTTTTATCAGAGGACTAAAGTACTTAAGATGTGTATTTGTAAATACAATATTTGTCAATTTTGCAAAAATCAGAGATAGAGAGAGAATTTTGTAATATTACTGTTCTTGTTAATTTTTCTTATTTTATTTAACTTCGGCATAGTTTAGTTTCTATTGTAAAGAAAGAAGTTTTGATGTATTGAAGAAATTTTATAAAAATGTACCTGACCAAAGGTGTTATCTTAAAAGGAAAAATGTTAGGTCTTTACTGATGTTTCAAAAATCATTTAACGTCTGTAAATTGTAGTGTTGAAAAATTTGCTTTCCACGACTTTTTTAGAAAAAAAATTATGCCAACATCACGCGGTGTTCCCAGGCGGTCTCCCATCCAAGTACTAACCACGCCCAGCGCCATTTAACTTCGGTGATCGGACGAGTACCGGTGCACTTGAGCGCAGTTTGAACGTTGGCGGGAAATACAGTTTACAAAGTGGAGAAATCAAAACAGAAACATTCACAGAGTGAAATCTAATAGATCTGTAGAATATAATAATATAAATATAGAATAAATATAATAATATAAATATTGAGGATGACACTCAATGGCCAAAACGATTAGCCAGATAACTGCGTTCGACGAGTATACACGTCATCTTAAAGTCAAAATGATACTAATTCTTTAAAAGATAAATTATTCAGTTTTTCAAATAAGCATGTAATTCTTCGTTTTGCTTTATCTTTTCGTTGGAATATATTATAGGTGCATTTGACCTGTGTTAAACGAGTATACACATTATTATTTGATTTCGTTGCGAGCATTATCAGAGATTTCTTAAATTAAATTCCACAGTTAACAGATTAACTCTGCAGAACAGAAAGCAAACAAAATTATGTAATAGTGTACACTGTCTTTTTAAATTTCCCTTTAAATGGAAAATTGAATAAACATTGTAGAATATATTTTACTTTATTATTACAGGTATAGTCTTAGTCTAACAACCACGTAAAATTCATAAAGTAGTATATCCTGCTAGTAATTTTTAATATAAAGTGAAGATTAAGCATCCATACATCTAGTGATAAAGTCGTTCATGCGTACCTTACATTGGAGAGCGATTATAAACTTTATTATGTACTCACAGTGCTTCAGCAATTCTCGATCAGGTTAAAGAAAGGAAGATATCATATGCGAGTGCAAACTGAGAGACTTGAAACGAAAGTAGGTTTCAAGAACGTGAATTACGATATCCTAGTTTCTAGGACCTAGAAGATGTCCTTCCAAGTTTCAGTACAACAGAATTCCTTTGATCCATAGAGAACCGATCGACGTGCATAGAAGATGCTCATTAAACGAACTCCATGTTCCTTTTCCGATAACGAATATCCCGGGTAAAGAGGTCGTAAATCAGTTGCTGTCGTCATTACGTACAAGGATTACCTTTACGTTCAATGACAAATACTAAACAACAACACAAGAGTAAATCTACATATTTTATTATTAGATTTAAAAAATTTTTTCAATATTAATGTTTTTGGAATCTAAAGGTGTATTTTAATCTTTGAAATCTAAAGGTGTACATTATAAATGTTCTATAAACAAGAGGAAAATTATTTTATGAAGTAATTAATTTTATTAATCATTTGAGTACGAATCAGTTTTCTTCGATATGTGTAAAAAATGTGGAGCATATAATTTTATATAAATATGTACTTATTATAAAAAATTGTGACGTTTAAACGTTAAACATTTTTTTATAATGCAATATAAATATGTTTTACAAAAATCCTATTGTTCGTACTGCTGACATAACACGTGATAGTACTCCTTCGCACTTAAAAAGTTACAAATTGTATCTACTATTCATTTCAAATTGTCTAATACTTTAATACAAGTTTAATATTTTTAACGTAAAATTATATTCCGTTCTCCTTTTAAAGAAAAACGAGTCATTTAATTATAATATTGATCTTCGGTATAATAACATATGAAATTTAAGAGTTGCCTAACTGAACCTGAGCATGAGGATATTCAATATTTTAGCCCGATAATTTGATTGGCCATGTATTCCTGACCTTTTTATCTATTCATTAAAAATTTCAAAAGAAATAATGTAAAATATAAATTTTTCATTTGCCAAAAAGGGTAATAATACTAAAATGTATTATCTAAAGAAATTTTTAAAAAATATAAATAATTTAAAGAAAGTTAAGAATTATCATATAAATATCTGTGAATGTAATTTTTAAAAAGTAAAACCTTATGTCTAAGGTAATAGTAATAATGTAGTTTTAATAGCGTAGACTTTCCAATTAATCAAAGAACAAAAAAGGTACATCAGACATCTGCCATATTAGTGGGATGTAATCTTGGATTATTAACTGTCGGGTGGAATGCTTGTTATGTAAATGGCAAAGTGGGTGATTTCTGATTCATGATAAAGTGCTTGCATTGTATATTGTTTACTCGTTAAAAATTAATCAATTTCATTATATTGTATCTGGATGATTCACTTTCAATTTTTCAATAATCCTTCCTATATTACAAAATATTCACTATAAGATATTCAATTAATTTATGATGCAGTTCCGGAATATAAATTGCACTTTTGGTGGATTATTTACTCATGTCATTTAAAATAGATATTTTAATGCATATCTCAACTTATTACTTTAACACTAAAACTATCGAGCAGAGTGACTTATTTGCAATTTTTTATGAAAGTTAGAACTTATTTTTTGAAATTCGAAGGGTCTCCTAGTTTTGTATCTGTGTAAATACGAGAGTTTCATTGAAACTCTTTCGCAAAAACGCCTTTATAATTTAAATATTTGAAAAATAAAAATTAAACCACACTGCAAAAATGACAGAAAAGAGGAAATACGCATTGTTTAATCTTTCAGATTATATTGTCTGAACAGCTTTACTGCAAAAACCCTGTGAATCCCATTCGCATGTTGGTTGTCTATAATAAATGGATATTACGTTATTACGTTCATACGAAACGAGTTTATCCCAGCTATCGTGGAAAATTAGGTTTTCCTTTTTCCTTTATCTAAAAACTGAATTTTGTAATTGTAATCAAACAATTCTAAAATCATTCATGTACGAATTTTGAAAATTAAATCTTTGAAAATTTATTTTATTCTTCTTGAAAATTTAGAAGTTTGAAATTTAGCAAATTTAATAATGTGAGAACTCAAAAGGTTGGGAGTTCGTTAATTTGTTAAATGGCGAATATTATTGAATGAAATTATTTCCATTTACTTTTGAATAATTGTGAAATTATAACTGTTTTCCTCTGATCAGAAACGCTACGATTTGTCTAGATCAGCTCGTTATTGTGAGCAGGTAAGAGATGAATTGTGTCAGCGGCTGTTATACAAGCAATAATGCGCTTCCAATGTTACATAATAATTTATGCCTGACTTTGGAATGACATCCATGCATAAGTCTGCAGTGGGTGGTAATAATTCACGTTCGCTGTTTGGAATATTGATGTCGGATTTCCATCGTTAAAATCTGACCAATTCCAATTTACAGAGAATATTGTTTTTTAACGTGATGCAGACGTTCCCTGGTGTTTCGCTTTTAAGTGCTAATTGATGATAAAGTAGAAGAAATGTCTAAGCTATTTATGTGTTTTTTAAATCAAGAGAACGTCATACAATTATTGATTGACATTATTATTTTTAAATTGATGATAAATTATAATTACAAAGAATTAGAAAGAATATAGAGTAAACAAAATTCATTATAGACGCACCAGAAATTTTCTGCAAATGTCTCAAAAACTAAGCGAAACCACTACTTTGATGGGTGTAAAAAATTGTTTAAAATATTGATTTCTGCAACATATCCAAAAATCGTACAAGTCACAGAGAACATAGATTTTCGACAACTTCACCGTTCTCTAATAAGTTACGCTTATCGATTTAATTATTTATTTGAATAATTTATTCAAATAAAAGTATGCAAATAATTTTTACATACTATTTACATATCCTGTTAGTATAGATGATAAATTTATCACAGAATAATATTCTTTTAATGTTTAATATAACACTTCCAATATTTGACACGTTGCATGCCGCACGCTTTCATACAGCAAAATAAACAAAATGGAAAAAATATAATACTTAACCATTTGATTGAATTGCGTTGTTATTATTGAATATTCATCAAGCTGAACGTCTCCGCATTAGGTATCATTATTTATAATACACAAATGTTTCCAAGTAATAATCGTTTAATTGAATGAACTATAGTAATTCATTTAGTAGGGGGTCACAGGTAGCCCCCATATATAAAAAAAGGAACGAAAGCACTAACCTAACATTTCGATAATCCATCAAACCGTGCTCACAACGACCAACACAAAAGCATAAAAAAAGCAAACAAATCCCAATTCCATTAACAATTCACTCTCCAACGCCAAATCAAATTTCAATCCTCATTCCCTTTCATCAAAATAAAATCTCAGCAGCTAAAAACACCAATCAGGTCTCCGGGGCACCGTGAAATAGATATATATATATAAACTACGGTAGAAACGCCTCTTTAACCCGTCTTATTACGTCTCAATCGTTTATCAATAACTGTCGTTCGTGGATTAGTCTTTAACCGCGATAAAAGTGGAAATCTTGGCATTGCCGAAGACGCCGGGCAAGAATCGAGAAACGCGAGAACGGGGTTCGAGCTTGGTACCATACAACTGTCGGATTAATTCTTATTGTGATTCACGGCCACCCTGTACATGCACGTTTGCGATTAAGTACCGGAGCCGGAGGATAAGTCTAGAGCTGGAGGATAAGCGTCCGCGGCGCGCAGCGGCCAGCGAGCGGGACGCGGATAAACGCGAGGGCGAAGTTGCTCGACACAAATGCGCCTCTTGCGCGGAATCGAGATTATCGAGGGACGCGGAGGCATGCCAGGAATCCCAGTATTTCTGGGTTAGAGGCGTTAAGTCCGATTCGTACAGATGCACGTATAAGGAACGCGCATCTCGTTCCCTCAATCGATAACGCTACGCCGTTGTCTCAGTTGGACTTTATCCCGAACAAATTTATAGCTGCACACACCGGCCACCCTGTCTGATTATTATCGGGGCTGAATCAGGCTTCGCATTCACGGTATTACTCATTCTGATTGTACAATAATTTACGCGCCGCGGAAGATTAACTCTTAACGATCGATCATTTTTCAATAACATTGGAGCTTCGTCTATAACAGCGTTTCTTAAACTATGGGGCGCGACCGCAAATGGGGTCGTAAAGCAAAACGTTGGGGTCGTGCAAATTTCATTCGGATACATGAACTTAAAGGAATGTCTCATTAAAACGTGATTTTCTTTCATTAATTTTTGTATACTTGAAATAAATATACTTTTTTATATTTACAAAAGGTATTAATATATTTTTTTGACACTTAACTAATAAAATAGCAGTAAATTGATAGATTGTGTTTTTTATTCTGCATAGATAATAAAATGTAACCGGTTTTTGTACACTTTGATGTAAGTGGATATGAAGACTTATTCTCACTTTAGTATTAAGTTAAAGTAATGATTGTATAAAAATTTTTTCTAATTTATTCGAAGTAGGTAAAAATGAAACTGAGAAGATTTCTGTGTGTTTGTATTTTGAAAAGTTCTTCAGAATAGGATGAAATAAAAATGTTAGAACTTCATTCTTTTTTAAATGATTCTTAATCCATTGAAATAGCTCGAGAAAGTTATATTTTCTTCGCGTGTATACTTTACCTTTGATGTGTAGTCAATTTCTATGTCTTTATAGTTTGTGAAAATCTTCAAAATACTAAGAATTTCGCCACGTTTAAAGTTTTTTCTATTGCAGGCATTAATACATCAAAGGTTACTATTACTATTACTATTATAGTTTTATTATTTTCACTAGACATAATTTTCATTACATTATAATTTCAATATAAATTTATATTCCTTGAAATGTTTGATATTTAGAGAAGGAACAGTCCTTTAGTCAAAAGAATTTCTCTATTAAAAAACAATCTCTACAAAAATCTTAACACATTGGAAGCTGCTGACGCAGTTCCACGGCATTTTAAAGTCTGCGGCTGGTTGTCGCTGACGTAGTTTTATATCATTCTAAATATATAGGACATCATATCGGAGCATTTTAAATTTGCCAGAGTTTATCAAAACCTTACGAGGTACAATGTATGTGCTTTAAACGCGATATAAAGTATTCGTTATTAATGGAAAATGTGGTGAAGTTTTGTTATTCATAAGACGTGTACAAGTTCCCTTTTGTACACAAATGTACATAAACATAACATAAAAAAAATAATACTATGTCAAGTATCAAATTTTGATATTAAATTTTCAATTGAATGTGATTTTCGTTACTTTGTTATTAAATGTTACATACAATTATCTATTACAAATTATTTTTTAATTTCGTACGTATATGGTTATAAAGCTATAATATAATATTATAGTAATTAATTGTATTATATTTACTAACTTTATTTTCGTGTAACATTTTTGTGCAAAATTATTTTCCTTTCATACGAAAAATATATTTAATGAATATAATCAAAACGTTTTCCAACTTTATTATTTCCACATTTATTTTATTAAAAATTCAGTCCTTTTTATTTCTGTTTCTATTTCATTATTAAAACTCTGTAACATTAATGTGATTGAATTTTGAATATTATAAAAGCATTCAGTGAAATTTCTGACATCAATCGCTCGCTGCGAAACAGTTGAATGGAGTTTTATAAAGATTTTATTTTTACTTTTAAATTTTCACTTGTAAGAAAACGTAACTGTTTAAGTCGAATATTATCAGAAAATTGTGATTCTTTATGACCTTTATAAATTTTTATTTTCAGGGCGTATTTTATGAAAGTCGAAATAAGTTAAAATTTTTATTCGCGAACTTGAAGATTTTTTGTGGTAAACGTAAAATTTAAATGCTATTAACTTTAATCTATATACATATTTCATTATACTTTATCATTTTATTTCATTTAACCTCTTGAGTAAAAATGACGAATCTCGTTCGCACGTGCTCTCCGCGCAAAAATTGATTTTGTAGATTATTTTATAAATCTGCCATGTGGTAACCAAAGTAATTTTCTTATTTTCATAAGTAAATTTTTTTTGTAATCAGTTAATAGCATCAATTTTCAGATTAAAATTAGCAGGCAGAGGAATTCTACATAGTAACAAAAAGGAAAGAAATTAACATCGAAATGGAATACAGATTTATAATTCTTGGTGGTTGCTGAAAACGAGGTCGGGGCCAACTGTAATCGAAGGTCGAACGATTAAATTCAGTCGCGTGTAAACTTCACCAACAGGGATTGTTGTTGTTTTGCTCATATTATAGTGGACCATTGATTCACATTAAGGTTATATTTGGTTGATCTGAATGCGGCGCGAAGCAAATGTAGATCAAGTGTTTATTTTTTAAATACAAGTCAATATGGCGGTAAATCCTACTAAGATATATAATATATTCGTTACCTACTTCCTTTTTATTACAGGTATTTCTTTCAGTTTTAAAGTTCATAAATAATAAAGTTCATAAGCAAACCGTAAATTTTAACATGAAATATTTAACACAAAATAACGAATGGATAGGACTAGAGAATTTCAAATCAGTAATATTATTCTTATGTGTGTGTTTAAGTCATCGAAACACGTGTCCGAATATCATTAAAGAAAGAAAATAGATCCCTAGAGAATGGGACTTGAAATATTTAAATAATCGCGTGGCCCCAAGCTGGGAATGGATATTTTCCAGCGACACGGCTTTTAAATTATTTATTTTCACAGTGCGGTGGCAGCTCGATAAGTTTTGTACATTTATTGTCGAGGACTCTCCTGTTGCGAGGAACATCGACTCGAAAAATAAATCAGCGAAACCAATTTGTAGCATCATTATCGCTGTTGTGTAATAGATTTCTCTTCGTCGATCTTTAATGACCAATTTATATGATACGACTTCTCAGAAACTTGACCGTATGTAGATATTAGTTATGCACATGATGACAACAATATTAATCAATGTTAACGCTTGACTAATTCGAAATCTAATGGCTTTATCTTTTGGATGGGATAACATACTCAAAAAAACTGGCAGCAGTTGTGTTGAGAATCTAAACGTCAATATAACACGAAGATTTTTTATTTTTTCATAAGAGTTAGTATATAATTTGGCTTTATCTTTTCGGTAATTATTTTAAACTACATTCAATATTTATTGAACAATATTGAGATAAATAAAGTAAGGTGAGAAACTGTTGAGATAGGAAAAATTAATTATTTGCAGATATCTACAGTTCAACTTGAAAATTTGAAACATCATTCAATATTAAAATCTTGAAAATACGTTACTGAATTTCGTTCTTAAATGAATACATTATAATTACATGTCCTAATGAAATGCCACTTCTTTGGCATAGCAGAATAATAATTTTAATTAAACATTTATTTATCTTATTGAAAGATATCAAAGGGTGTTTCCATGTATCTCAATAAAAAGTTAAAAGAAATATAGAATATAAAAAAACGGTAATGAAATTGCTGGTAATATAATATAAAACAGAAGTAGATAACAAATGTCACTAACTGTAGGTTAGCATATAAAAATTTGGAAAAACATAAAGTTCAAGGTGAATTGGAATATAATGCTGTTTTATTGCATCAGTCATCCGTTAAAGGTATTGGTAAGGTAACTATAATTATACTTCCATTATATATGCATAATGTATCTTCAAAAATATCTATAGAAATGTAGATTTGATTACATGTAAATACCATCGATTAATTTCTACACTTGTCTAATCGTATAATACCATTTTCTAATTTGCGTATATACATGTAGAAATCATTAACAAATATTTGTCAGATAAAATAATATCGCTATATGTAAACCAAATAAATAGTAATAATTATTCATGAACATTAGATAAATTACAAAAACAAATAGATATTTATCTTTTTCTTTGGTTCTTCAAAATGTTCGAAATTTCCCAAACTCCTGATGTGAAAACTAGCTATAAACTAGCTTTGATGGGTTAAGAGTACTACTAACAAAGTGTAATGAAGAAGAAACTCTGATATCTCGAACAAGATTCGAGGTATCGATATGTACTTAGATACAACATCCAATTTAAACTTCCGTCGTCAATGGGCAACTTTAATGATTCTCTGACGAGTATTCGCAGGTATGTCAAGTTTTAGAGAAAAAGATTTCGCCTTACCGTGTCTAATCGACGAAACAGAGTACACTGTCTGTCTTTTCGTTCCATTTTCTTGTGGAGTTGAAATGAAATTTCAACTGAAATTTGAATTTCGTATATATCTGCTTGTCGTGGCACTGATTGAAGAATAACACAGCCTTTGAAGTAAAGCTACAGGAAGTTAATGCGGCGCGCAAGGAACTTCAATACTTATGTACAGTTTCACAACCAGAAACTTCGTTATTGCGTAAAAAGATCCGTAATTGGAAATTCCGAACCTTCTCATTCTATCTCGTGGAACAAAGGACAGTTGTATAATGAAGTTTTCCCTAAATTTAAGGAAAACGGAAGTATCGCTTGATTAAACGTTTACTTTATCAGTTGGAAGACTTATAATTTAAACATTAAATTCAATGAAGAATAAAGAGTCGAATCATTTATAGCTCTAAGAATTAACACAAGAATAAAAACATTAGAATAAAATAAAATTAAAATTAAATAATCTGAAATAGAATAAACAGGTAATGAAGAAATGGGAAATAAGATTTTTGTGAACGGAAGAACACAAATTTTTATTTTTAGTTTTATGTTTGATGTATTTATAACTACGAATCTTTTTTATGGAACCAGTTCTTTCAGAGTTAATACTTTGTTGTAAAGAACCACTTGCTGCATTGATTAATGCAAAAAGACATGGTACTTACGTACTATACGGAATACCTTTGATTTTAAGAAATAAAAAAGTAATAATAATAGCAATAACACTGATAATATTACTAATAATAATAAATAAATAATAGTAAGAATAATAATAAGAATTATTATAGCAATAACAATGGTAATAATAATAATAATAATAATAACAATAATGATAATAATAATAATAATAATAATAATAATAATAATAATAACAATAATGATAATAATAATAATGATAAAATGTTATAATACTAAATAAATACTAATCTATATATAAAGAAATACATAATTATACCTAAAAAAATATCTCCGACATACGACTATCTACAGACAAATTAATAAATGTATAAAATTGAATTTAAAACATTTTTTAAATAACGAACATAAGCTTACAAACTTTATGAAATTCCGATTAAAAGATCCATTAACCCTGTGCAATTTTGGACCAAACAGGAATTTCACGAGTGTGATATCGGTCGCTATAATTATGGCCTAGATTTTGGCTGATTTAATGGTACTGCAAAGGCTTAACAATACTACAAATACAAATTAAATATCCTATTAATTTGCCAATAACAACTCGTCGGCTGCCAATGAGATTTAGGGAAGCTAAAAATTGGACACTCCTACCGTAGGAGGATCGTACATTAATAAAAATATCTTCCGCGATGGTGGCCAAAAAGGCGCGACCCATCAATCAGCAAGCAGATTCAGCGAGTGGTCCCGCTTTTGAGGTGGCGTACTCGTTGCGATGTAAATGAAAATCGACGAGTCCGAACACGGCTATCCCGGTATCGGGAAAACGCGGAATTTGCCCGATGAAAACTCCAGGATCCCGTGGATCGTTAAAGACGGCCGGGCTCGAAGTTTGCGGGACCGGTTCCGTGGAGGCAGGCCGTCCGAAACTTATCCTATTACGAGTTTCTCGGTAAGAGGGGCACGGTCTTGGTCGGGTAACCGGGCGTTCCTGCAAGGCATCGGCAATCTTCAGGGAGAAAGAGTGGGAAAGAGAGTGAGACGCGAAGAAAGTGAGACAGAGAGAGGGGGAGCACGTCGAATTAACACCGGGCGACGCAAACTCGAGCGATAACCTGTGCTTCCATCCTGGGACGGAACACGAAGGACGCAGCCTCAAAGCAAGACACGAAGGCACAAGTGACCCCCAACCCCCGTTCTCACACCGAAAACTGCTTGTCAGGGCTTTGGTCGAGAGGAATTCCTTCTCGCGAATGAACTTGAACGCCTCATACGAACTTCCCGGCGCTTCTGCTGATGAAGAGCTATCCCGGTGACCCTACGTAATTGAAAAACGAGGCGCCGCACAGTGGACAAAACCCAAAAGATCGACTACAGTATTCTTTCGATTAGTAGTCGCTACGATTTGTAAGATTGGTACTCGGTAGTCGTCCCTACCAGTGAGGACCGAGTCTCCTCGACAAGTCAAGAAGTTCGTTGGTTGAGCAGTTGTTATACGATACGCTGTTTAGTAGGATAAATACCGATGAGACCAATTAATGCAACTGTAAAATCTTTTTATGAGGGACATTTTGTAAATGAGTCTTTTACTAACTCGTTTGTGAGATTCTTTTGATTAAAATAGGACCAAACATGACATACTTTAAGTCACAATTTACTAGAAGAAAATAGATTATTATAATTTATTAAATAAGTAAATATGTTCTAAAATATATCGTGTTTGGTCTCGTTTCGAATCAATATTACTGCACGATTAGTGCTCGGTCAAAGTCCCGATTTTTAAGGTATTATCTGGAATTAATACTATTTCAAATTAAAAGATTATGTGTAATAGGTTCTATTAAAAAAACTCAACATAATGCTCATATTGCAATTAAAAAATAAAATAGTAAAAAAACTAATAATTACATTGCTGCTCCCTTTTATACTAACTTTAAAAACACAATTTTTATTCGGAACGTTGTTTCATATAACGAAGAGTATATACATAATTTAAACACATAGAATAAAATTACTCTGTACTTAAAATGAAAGAAAGTTAATCGCTATTGTAACTACTTATCATTTTATTGCTATGGATTATAACTTAGTATAGTGTTTTACTAGACAGTTATTATTGCCGTTAATGTTATTGTTGTTATTATTTCAAATTTCATTAAACAAATGGTTCATTATTATTTAATGTTTTATCACAAAATGATGAACACATTTGTATCATTTTAGTAAATTAATAGACTTAATAATGAAATTAAGTACTTTAATATTAATTATTATAATAGCTGTATAATATTATTATAAAATGTTATTATTTATTGGATCAGTATTAGGGGCAAATAAGATTTAATGGAATTTAATTTTTCTCAATGTCGAAAGGATATTAACTATTACAAATTCTAAATTCATTTTCATACAGCTATAAAGGGTGGCAGAACCATCTATTTTCTTATTTCTGCTTGCTTATGCTCGGAAATTTCAAATTCGCAAAGTAGAATTATGTCAAGGCTCGCACATTTATCACGATAATTAATCAAATGTAGGCGTCGTGCCGCAGTTGTTACTTTAATCCTGAAATATGAGCTTCCTCTTCCTTTAACGTTGAATAAATAATTTCTTATTGACAGTTTTATTGGAAAACTTTGTTTTTCCATTATTCCGCGGCAGTGATATAAGAAATTTGCAATTATTAGTAAGTTGAATTAATTTGTTTCTGTAAGTTTTAAATTATGCAATGATTTAATTTGTTTCACAAATAGAATAATTATAAGATGCATTTCATCTTTTAAACCGTCTGTGAATCCCTCCTTATCTTATTCTGTATGTTTTATTATTTTTCAATAATATTGAACGTGATAAGATATTATAATAAAATTTCTTAATAACAGAAATAGATGTTTTCCTCTATGTTACTTATTGACTTATTTAAAATTGTTGACTTTGAAATCTTAATTCGAATATATATGTATTAACTAATAAATTATATATACACTAAAAGATCGTGTAAAAAATATAGCGCACCTTTTCGCTAGAAAAGTTCATGTTTTTGAAGAAAAAAATATAGGGAATACAACTGAACTAATTTATGTTACAACACAATAAGCAGTGACTTAATTCTTTTACTTACTAAGTCCGCTTTGTAGGCAAATGACTTCAGTAAGTGTTTAATTAAGTAGTAAGATCAACATTCATTAGTACAATACGTAAGGTAAATAAATACGTATTACGCTAATGTACTTATTAAACAGCAAATTTACTGTTGGAAATTACTCCTCACTCCATGATAATCTGGTTTAAAGCATAAATTATTTTCTTACTAACGATAAATCTTATCAACGTAATTGTGAGAATATTGCATGCTGTGTTAAATCCAATACTTATAAATCTACAGATAACGGATCGTAAAACAGGGTTTTCCACATAAACTGATGCAATGTATACTTAAATACCTTTAACATTTTTTATATTGACCATAAAATTTGTTACCATTCTTGATCAAGAAATTTTGAAATTTCTTAAAACTTCACCCACAAAATATTAAATTACGTATTAAAGTCGTAATTACTAGAAAAGAAAAAAAATCACATATCAACCTCTTACTGCTTAAATAACTAAATTATTCATTTTCAATTTTCGATGCCATATATGAAAGCTCAAAGTCGCCATTACAGCCGTATTCCACCATTAAGAGTTAATTGGACAAATACCTGACGTCAACATTAACTCTTTGTCAGATGATTTATTTTTTAACTATAATCGATGCAACTACTTTATCATTAATAATTCATTAAGAAAAGAAACAATTCCGATGCTTATTCTATGTCTATGTTTACTCAAAATGGTAACGATTAATAACAGAAAATTAATATTTAATGCAGATTTAAAAAAAATAAATAACACTTAGATTTGACAAATTCAGTTTAAAATTTTCCTCACGAGACTGACACAATATTCTGGTCAAGGGCTTAATGTTTAATTATGGACGTATGGTCTCATAAATGTCTATATAAAATATCGGAAATTTTGAAACCAGTGATTTCGTTATATAGTTGATACTATTGCTATGTAAAATATATAAATTATAAATTTTTTTATTAGTTACTACAAAAGAGAATATCTAACGTTAATCGTTAACTTCCACACTGAAAGGTTAAGAATCCGGTAAACCTAGGATCGCACTTAGGATAGTAGATTAGAATCAGATTAATCGAATGTAACATTAGAATTTCGCCAGAAAATTCCCTTCCGCCGAATTTACTGGCGCCGCTCCCCAAGGGATCAGTCGCTGATCTTCCTGTTTGTTGTTGCAGAAAAATCGCTCTAGTCATTATCCTCACCAGAGCCGGCCTGGATTTGGATCCAAATGCCCTGAAGAGGTTGAAAGTCACCGTACCGAAACTCGGTCTAATTCCATGGGTCGTCGAGACGCTTGTGGTAGCTACGCTGACAAAATATCTGCTTGGTTTGCCCTGGATATGGGGTTTTCTGCTCGGCAGCATAATAGCCGCCGTTTCACCAGCTGTCGTGGTCCCTTGTCTCTTCAGGTTGCGCGGCAAGGGTTACGGAGTTGCCAAGGTGAGATTAAACGATCACTTCAAACATTTCCGGCTCGGTTCTCTACTTTATTATACGACCAAACCGTTGACTCGGTACATCAACTTTCACTTACGAACTCGGCGTTAGCTTAGGAACTCCTGGGAATGAAAAAAAATACTGGGTTGATGGGTAAGTAGAGTAAGACTCGATTAACCTCTTGCCCTACGATTTCTTGCTCAACTATAATAAATACATCTATGTACTTTGTTATTCACATAAAAAGATAACAATTCTGGGCATATTCCATGTCTATGTTTGCTCTGAACTATAATAATTGATAATAGAAGAAGAATATTCAATTTGTAATTACAAAAATTGAGTAATATTTATGTTTGTTAAATTCTGTTTAAAATCTTCAGCACAAGTCTGACATGATACTTTAAAGTAAGGGGTCAAAGATCCCAGTTAACCCTTTTGTATAGATACAGTCTGTTTGATTAAAACGTGTTCAGGTTTTAGAATAGAAAAGTTTTGTATTTTAGTTTTATAACTCCTCAATATATTTTTTACATTTATAACTACATAAAATGGAAGTAGATTAATAACATTACATAGTTTACAAAATTTAACTTTCTATTTGTTACGGAAGGCTTAATGGGTGATCTTAATAATACTTCTCATGCTGAATTCGAATATGCAATCCGTCTTTCTTCATCGTCCATAGTATTTGAGAAAATCAATTTTGAAAAAACATTTCAAGTTTTTAAATTTGCGCATTTGTTGTGCCTTAATTATGAAAATTTTTACAACTTCTTTTGCACAGTATTATTCTGTGGACCTTCCTGAACACAATGACGTTAATTTTAATGACACTATAAACATTTAAATACGTTTAGAAACACGCGTTGACATTGAACATCATTGTCGATACCTTAAGTTTTGCGCAAATATTTTTCAGTCTCAACTGAAAACGAAATGTATTGCAGAATTTTTCTCAGCGGATTTCCCAAGGTGGATATCTGCTTCTTCGCTTGCTGACATTAGATTTTCTCCTAGATGCTTAGTTTTTAAGATAAATTGGCAAATATCCATAGAAATCGGTGCGTTTCGGGTGCCATTTTGCCTTTCAGCATTGTTTAAACATACTTAAATGTTTAAAATCTCATTAAAATTGGCATCTGTATGTTCAGGAAGGTCTATAAAATAATACTCTGTAAGAAAAGTTTGAAAAATGTTCATAATTAAGGCACAACAAATGCTCAAAGTTAATAAATTGAGATTTTTTTTCAAAATTGATTTTCTCAAAAACTTTACTCTATACATAAAAAGCTATATTTTCGGTTACATTGGATGCAGTGTTTTAAATATTATTTCATGTATCCAGCAACATTTATTAACTATATGCTTTGTACGTTTGTATCGATCCGTTAGCGACGCATTCCGTTCACAGAGATCAGATTTTTCTGCAATCATGCTGGTACGAAAAAGTTTAAAGGTATGGATCGCTCTGAGATGTTAAAAAATAGACACCGTTTGAGAATTTTCTTTCTTTATAGATAATTACTAAGTATGGAAGTTCAACCCTTTTCGAATATATAGATGGGCCGTCGAGCTTCATATTTCAATTTTTAATTAAGTCAATACGTTATAGCATAACAGAGTTTTTCACTATTTCAGAAAGTGTTTAAATTTATAAATTAAATTTTTTTATTAAAAAAATAATGGATTGTTTTTAATCAACGATATGTTCACTGTTATTTGTTCATTATATATTCAGTCGAGGTTGGTCACTCAAAAAGTATAAATCTCTATCTAGTGATGGTGAAACATTTTTATGTATCAGCTTCTCAATTGATCAACTGATTTTTTAATTTCGTTGAATTTTCATTTTAGTCATCCCATGAGTGAAATCAATTTGCGCACACATGACGTCGTACGACTCGAACGCGCGGGTTTTAATGAAACTTGGCACACGCGTAGAGCATCGAAATATATTCGATGGTTATTTTTTTTACAGCCGCCTCTATTCATGTTTACGTGATGAAAGTAGCCTCTAACGGCCAACATTGTATACTTATTTCATGATATATCTTGCGAACTAATGAACGTTGGAAACACCGTTGAATTAAAAAATTGTTAGTCTTTTTACGTGAAATGGAACCACGTAAGTAAAATATTTAAAAAGTGAAAATAGAATTGTTTTTACAGAGTATCTCATTCTACAGTATTTAAAACATTTTTTTCATTTATGTTAATGTAGATTTTAATATGTTCAAATAATGTTTCGCGATTTATAGAAGGCAAATTATGAAAACGGTATTTTTACAAATTGTCATGCAATATTATCAATAATTCAAAGTTCAATTGGGAACAGAATAACGCATAATTAGAACTCACAGCCAAATAATTAAATTATATCTGGTACAGAATAAATATTTCCGACTGCTTCATACTACATATTACATTTCGTGTATCTCAGTGCGTTTGAATACATTACCATGTTTGTTACTGACATGCATTATGAGCTGCAGTAAAAAGAATAAATCTGAATGCCTATGAAAATCACCGTATGTTGTAAACGTGCAACCGTGCGCACCGTATACATTCTATTGTATACCTATGGATAATACATAAGTCGATAGTTCATTATTTAAAATAAATCCACATGGCTAATTTTAGAAGAAAATGTTGCATTTGATTACTTGTAAAGTATTCGATTAATTATAACATTTTTATTGGTTTTCAAAATGTCTCATAAAACGTGTTTTTCATTTCATTTCGGAGGTTATTTAGAGATGATTAAAAATCATCGGATTAAATATTTTTGAATGATATACTTTTGCTTAAAATTTTATTATTACTTTACTTGTTACTATTATACTAGATATACAGTTGATTTGTACTGCTTTTAGTGTTATTTTCATTTTTATTATATGCATAAGCATTATAGTATTATAACATTCTATATTATAGTCCAAAATAAGGTAAACGCTTAAAACTGAAGAATTCTTCTTCGCATATATTATATAATAATAATAAATAATAATGAAAGATAATATTATCAGATAATATTAATCAGAAAATTAATATCAATATTTAAAAAGGTTTTCCTTAAGATATTCATAATTTGAAACTCTTGAATCCAAAAAATAAGTTGAAATAATAATAAATAATATTCATAAATAAACATAATTATAAGTATATATTCATGCATAACATAAACATTAAAACATCATTAGCAACAATAGAATTGAATATACTTTTCTCGATAAAATTTCGAAGATATATGTTCGATGAGTTTACTTATAATAATCAACTCAATTGCTTCGATCAAACGAAAAGTGAGAGACTATTATTTAAATAAAATTCCGGGCCGTCTATCAAAAGCAGATTGTTCCATTTTCACGAGTTTCGCAACACGATTAGGTTCACAAAGAGGGAGTTCCCTTTGCTTTAACTTTGTTTCAAATTTTTCCAGCGTTTCGCTACTGACAATTAACCCTTCAAGCAAACGCGAAATTACAGGGACAGGGTAAACCGGTGTTCAAAAGAAATTTAATTAGTGTCGCGCCGCTTTCGGTAACTTTCACGGCGGCATGCGTCCTGCGCGTGTCGCGGTATGACGAACAGATGCAACTTCGCTGCATTACTTACGAATGCATCCCAGGAGAAGTGAAAGGATCGTGGTTTGGAAGGACTTAATTCGACACGTGAAATTCACCGTCTGCCGAGCCCCGGTTCTGTCAACCAATCCACTTGAATCGTTCCAAATACTTCCAAACAATTCGAATCAGTGTCCGACAAATGTTTCAGTGAAATAAATCATCGAGAACTTCTGCGGAACAATGTAAATCCTCGAAATGTTAACACAATCACTGCCACGGTACTAAATTGCTTGAAAACAATTGCAATAAGAGAACTGGTATCGAATAAAAATATTTATAAATAAAAGTAACTAAATAGTAATGTAACGTATGAACTATTATTAATAATTTAGCATCACAATTCTTACGTTACATTATCATTTAGTTACTTCGTTGCTATATATTTGTATTATCTATTTTTTATTGTCCATAACAATGATAAACGATATTAAAAATTGTGATACTAAATTATTAATAATAATTTCAATTGCCAAACAACAATTTTATCGAATAATTGTATTAAGAACAATATTTAAGATGCACAAGAAGTTGTTTGTCAATATCAGTATTAGTGTTTGTACAGTGTATCGAATTTAAAATAATTTGTAATAATATCAATTACAACGACGGAAGGGAAAAATACAATACCAAAGTAATCTAATTGACATTTTTGTTTCAATGCAATTTGAACAAAATATTATCAGTTCTTGTAGGGAAACAGAAATCATAAACAATTTATAATGAAACTATAAAGCACTTATCTACATACTTACATCGTCTTTTATTTTATTTTTGTACATACAATAAATTTCATTGATCGAATTTCATTACTCTGAGGATCAGTCTAATGAATGCATGACTTTTTCAATCAAATGCTATCGGCCATTGCTATTAACAAATGTTTCATAAAAAATAATTTTATTGTTTTCAAGTTATTAAACAGACTTCAATACACTTCAAGATCAATATCCCATCGAAGAAAAATGCTAGGACGTGAAATATTTAGAAGTATAATCCTTGAAAATCATGAACTTTTAGTTCAGGACTGATAGAATATTTTCATCGCAAATGCCACATGTCGTACGATCGAATTAGTTTCAATGCGGTGGAGATAATGTAATCTGTATTCCTTGGACACGGTTCGACGCGTCTCGATAATCGATCTGGGAAACGAACGCAGTCGAAGAATGGGGTCGGCTTTATTCCGCTCCGACGGACGAAATAAGAGGATCGACTGTGGTTTGACCACGTGGTCAAGCTAGTTAAAATACGAAAACCGCGAAGGGGTAACTTGGGGCTCCAGGGAATCCGAACGGAACGAACCGATGACAATAAATTCAGCGAAAGATACGCTAGAAAATTAGATGGGATCATGGTTTAAACATCGTTTTGTAATTGCGGTGGGGTACACCGTTTCCTGAATCCAGTGAAATCTCTGTGGACGAGGTCCACTATGTTCGATTTCGTTAAAATTGGATATGGGAAAGATAGATAGTAAGAATAAGATGGATATGCGACTTTTAGATTATGTGTAATTGGTTTAGGAACATAGTTCTATTATTGCAATTAAAAATAAGGCAAAATATCTTCTATTAGATGCTTTAAGGAATTATTTATTAAAGCATTCTGTAAATTTTATTTAAAATATTATTTATGAATTATTTACTTATTTTATATAAAATTGTAAAGTATAATATAACACGCTGATTACAAAGGCATTCGAAATAATTGATAAGCTGTAAGAGTTTCTACTAAAAATCGTGGAAGAAAATGACTTGTTATGATTAATATAAATTAATTCTTTTTAGAGAATTTTTATTCTACCAATTATTAGAAATTTTCATTTCATTGTCTATCTTTAATTGTAAATAGGTATTTTGTAACTTTTATTTTAGAAATTCTTACGCGTTCTAAATATTATAGATCACACGTTATGTAGAAAATTATACAAAGCAAATGGAAGAATAAAAGATTTTATAATAATTAAATTAGATTAAAGTTTTAATTTAATGTTTATATTAAGAAAAACTGAATAAAAATTTTGAAACAGTAAAGAAATTTCTCTAATTGTTTTTAAGAGATCATTTTTCAGTGTTGCACACCATATTTTTTGTTATATAATTATCTTATATTGTAAAAATATTTGTAATATACCTAGAGAGGAAGGAAATCATAGAGGTACCAGAGTATTCGGTACATTCCTGAGCAATTTTAAACTCCGATAATTTTAAAAGTATTGGATAAATTTCATTGAAATTGCTATAATTAAAACTTCGACTCTATCTGGAGAAAGTTAAAGTGGAGTTACAGGATAAGTCCTTGGAAACATTCGATAAGAAAAATTAATAAGAAATTTCGTTGAACTACGAACGAGGATCATTTTTGCAGATTACTCTCATATTAGGACTTCTGGATACGCGAAGTTTTTATACTAACACAAACTGAAAAACGGAGGAAAGGAAGTGTCATTTCAATTACTATAATTGCCAACAATATAAGACTGCTTTTTTACGATGGATATTTTTTTTGCACCAGTTTTGAAAAATATTCAGGTTTAACTTTAGATAGACTAGGAACATATTTTCTCAGTTTACCAATCCACAAAGTGGGTAATAAAAATATGTTGTTTTGTTTGTTCAAAATGCTTAATAATAATTATTTGTCGCCGTTTGTGTTTTCGAAATTGGAACTGAAATGTTGCATTTACTTGAATAAAAATCATTAAGAATAAATAATGATTACAGAGCTACTTAAATAATTTTGCTTATAATTAAAGTTTAGTGACACCTAGAGATAAAGGCTCAAAAAGCGATTTTCGAGGTTCTTGATTAAATTACAAACACAAATAGACACAAAAAGAAATTGTTTATTTAAAGACGATAATTACAATAACAATATAAAAAATGATGAGATCTGATAAAGAACAAAAATAAAATAAAAATGCCACTCGCCGTTTTTATATCTCTAATTTCTCTATATAAGTTTTCATTGTACGTTACACTATACAGTAAGTATACTAAATATATTAAAATCACATTCTTATTATCGAAGAAAGATTATATTCGTCTATCTAAGATATTATGGAAAGAATGCTATGGAACAGAAATATTTTTCTTTTAAAGCCTGCTTAACGCACTTAATCTCTTATCTTATAATCTTCTTTATGATCAGCCTCAAAAGATATACTTTGTTGTTGATCATTTTTCAAGAAGAAAAGAAATTATAAATTGTTAAGAAACATATACATATAATTTATATAATAATAAAGATATATAAATTTAAAGATATGCATTGTAAATTTTAAACATTTAGAAATATGAAACTGAATTTTTTCAATCAATTTCATCTAACATATAACTAACATTCATGTTTATTAAATTTGATGTAAAGTATCTAACACGAATCTAACTCAATATTATAAAGTTCAAAAAATCCAACAATGTTATCATTTTTTTTTTAATTTAACGAGCACTGTGTATAATACAATAAGATTCTTTTATAATAAATAAAATTAATATATTCCATTAAACAGAACGTTTAATTTGCAAAATAAAAATTTTAATCGTTTCGTTGAGAAATATATGTATATATAAGTACTTAGGAATTGGGTCATTCAATTTTTAGTTAAATTCGGAAATAATGCATACCTTTATTAAAATCGATATTCTTTCAGGAAATTAAAGATTGTTATCACTTCGTTTAATTTGATAGGATCGAGGATGTAATTGTGTTTTAACGCAGTTTTGAGTCATCACAAAGGGTTTGTGTCCATTTTCCTCGAATTAGATAGGATTAAAGTTCGAACAACGTTTCGTAATTGCAGAAGATTACAGCGGTGGCTGGATTTAACTAGATCTTTACCAATGAAGTTTACTGTGTACCAACATTGTATCCGGTCTATTAGTGCTCTTAAGCTAAACCAATGGCCGCAACAACGGTTTTCTTAAAACAGTATACACCAACAAATAGGATCAATATACATATATCTAATCTTAAATAAGCTTTCCCAAAGCAAGTAAAAATTGTTTACTTGTATTTCTTATAAATTACTTTGAAAGTTACAATTATTCAATATCACTTTACATATAAATGACAAAAATAACTTAAAAATAAGCATAACATAATTATGTATCTGAATTTTTTTGTTAAATCTTTACATACATATTAAAATATAATTACCTTATTAGAATAGTAATGAAATAATAATACTAAACTAGCATTTCTTTCTGTACAAAACAAAAGCAAAATAATTATAAAAATCTTTGTACGATTTTTGTTTCTAAAAATATCGATTTCAAAAACTTTATCGAATGAATGAACATTATTCACTTATGTCAAGTCACAATAATTTATAAAAAATTATCTATATTCTAATAGATAAATTTATGAAAAATTTATAAGAAATAGGAAATATAACCATATGAACTTGAGTTTTAAATGATTTACAATGTAAATTTAATTATACGTTAATATTGATGATAATGCTGATGATAATGTAAATGTAAAACTTCAACGGCTATTACTGAGTTTTATATTGATAAAAAGTGTGAAATAAATTAATTCTAATTGAATACACATAAATCGTTTATGTAAACTGTAATTCAAATTCATGTTAAAAATACATTGAATTGAAACGAAGAAGTCACAGCAATAAGTACATTTTTATCCAATTCTATTTTAATTAATAAATGTAGTGGGGTAACGCTATAATGAAGATAGAGTGTGACATCATAATTTAATTGGATGGTATATACTACGGACATAAAAGCATAATTATTGTGCCTCCGATATACCAGTTTTACCTGTTTCAACAGATCTTAAGGAACTGAATTTTTCAGCGTTCAAATAACTACCTGCGCAAGTGGTTTCAATGAGAGTATTTTATTAATTTGTAGTATATACTGTTTCTCACTTATTGCGCAGATATTTTAGGAAATAATTAAGCAATTTATCACTGAGATTTGTCTGCGATTCTGATTTTAAATCTTCTATATTTTTCAAAGGTTTTCTATACCAAATTATTAATTCATATGTATTAAATACATGCACGCAAAAAGTCTTTATTAGAATATGTATTATATATGGCGTATTAACCAGTTAGGTGACCTGTGTGAACAGTGTATATCTAAATTGTGTTGCAAAAATGAAGTGATAACGACTATACTTGTTAAACACAGAGTATGTGTAATTGTTATAATATTAAATTGATTTGCAATTAAATGACTGTTTCACCTTTTTTATAAACTTAATAATTGTATTACCATGCAAACTGTTAATAGAAAAGCACGTGCAAAATATGAAATCAGTTGATCAAACTAATATTTTTTTTATTTCAAAGTACATTTAATTTTGTTCGAAATATGATATACTAAGATTTAATAAAATGAAAATATTTCATTCGTACACATCATACAGATACTGCTACTATTTTGGTATTGGAATTCATGTTTTTGTTTTGGATTTATATTCCCATTCATTTAACAATTGATAACTGTTGCTCTGCATGATCGTATTTCATATTTTGAACAGGCTGCTGATATCTGTAAAAAATGCTACACTTGTTCCTTGTAATTTTACAATTATATTCTTGTTGAATTAAATTAAATAAACTTTTAATTGCATTTTTAACAAGACACTTGATTTTCAATTATAACTTGTTCCGTGATACACTTCTCTGCACATTATAGAACTATCTTGCCACTGACTTCTATAAGTGTGCATGGTTTACGTAACACCCTTTTCTCATGGTACAATCTTTCGACTTCACAATTTATCACTTCCCGTAAACTTCTTTGGAAAGCTATTGGTTGAAGGAGCAAATGCACTGACTGCATCCTCAAGTTCACGTGACACAGTAAATAGACTCTTTAGCTCACGGGAAACCCATTTCGTGAAGGGGTCACACCATCTGGTGCACTGGCGAAGAATAGACCAGTCAATCTTTTGAAAATCAAAGCGCACTCCTCTGTACAACCTGCAACGAATTTTCCTCCGACAGTTTCTATGAGGAGAAACTATTCTGTCTGGAATCTCTTTACAGGTTTTAACTGAAAATTCGTGTTTTCAGAATTCCCTTAACTTACAGAATTCACAGTGCAACTGTTTATCTCAATCTTTACTAAATTTTAGTGTTTAAATACCGTATTGTAATTTGTAAATATATCCATTTTAACATGTTGAGTGTCGCACGATTTCAAACAATCAAACATACCAAATGGAAAAGATATAATATTAAATCATTTGATTGAATTGCTTTATTATTACTGCGTGTTCGTCTAACTGAATGTCGCCGCATTAGGTAGCATTATTTATAGTATAGAAACGTTTTCAAATAATCATCGTTTAATTGAGTGAACTATAGTAATTCCATTTGGTTGGGAGTCATCGCTGACTATATCTCTAAATAAGAAACTGTATTTCTAAATATATCCAACTAAACAAATTCATGAAACTTAGTGAAAGTATAGTAAAAATAAGAATATGAAGTTTCAATTAAAACACACCCATACTTTTTTCTATGAAAAAATATTAAAGAAGCCATATGTTTCATCGAAATATATGACTCCCCCTTATGAATGTCTGTTAATGATTCCAACGTTAATAGAACCAATCTAAAGTAAACGAATAAAATTAATCAAGAACTAAATGAATAAAATAAAAGAATCAACAATCCATTCGAGACTGGGAAACATTTCCACTGACACTCCTCGATGATTCAAGTATTTGAAATACTTACCAGAGTAGAACGATGCAGTCCTGCTTAAAATGATAAGTACAGAAATAGTAGCGAGAATAGGTGAAAGGGGATGACCAGGGGTGTGGTGAGGAGGGGGGGGGGGCTTAAATAATTCAGTTTAGAAAATGGGGTGGAAGCTGTTTGAAGAGTGCAAAGGCCATTCCCGGGAATGTGATATTCATGAGATGAAAGATCTAGGCGGGGCTTTTTGTTTATTTCTTGGCCAGTTGTGGAACAAGCCACGCCGGAGATGAAATTGAATACTCTATCCAAAGTGTGCCGAGTAATTCGTATTATTACTCGGCCAAAGTACTTTTTCATTGGAACCCGCGTTTCAACGTCGACACAAATTGAGATGATTCTTCTGTCTGAAAATTTGATGGAGATGCGCCAGTCGAACATGCACCCGACGTACCTAGTCTTGTTTCAGAGAAATATTTTTCCAGCGCAAATCAAAAGATAAGCAGTGAGCATCACGGGAATTATAATTTAATTCATTTTCAAGAATTATCAAATAAACTAGATTATGAAGTACATATTGAGCGAATAATTGAGTACGATAATTTTTTATTTAAGTATGACGTACTTTTTATTAAAATTAATTAACATAATGAACGGTTATACACTCTCTAACAATTGTTCAATAGCTGGTTCTTTTGATGGAGTACTAATAATCTAAGGAGAACACAGTAGTAATTAGATTTTCTGGACAGTAGAATATGATATGATTTATATTTTAAAAAAAAGTATATATAAGATCCTTTTTTGAGTAATCAATATTGATAATGAGGAGAGGGAGTTATAGTTTGCAGCTTTAAATCGTATTTCTATACTTTTTAAATAGAATGTGTTTTTGTAATTACAATTTGCTCCGAAACTATTATACTTTACATACTTACGTAAAAATATCATTTTCTCCATAATAAAAATGTATTTCTTGAATATATACATAATTACCATTTAATTGTTTTTCATTTTTGATATGAATTTTTTTATTACATTTAAAATTTTACTTGACCAAAAACTTTCTACATCGTTCACAGATTACTATCTTTAACTTTTATTGCGCGTTTAAGAACTGTTAAGATGTTTGAATAGCTGTTTAGTGAAATGGTAATTTAATCGTCATCCAGAATTTCAGATTTGCTTCATAAAAATTTCGCAAAGGAAGTTCTACAGAAACTCTTTGAGTTTTGTTCATTATTTCTCGCTTCTTCTTGTACCTCAGAAGGCATTCCGTAATAAGGAAGCTAAGGATATTCAAAACTTTAAAGAATATGAATTACTTTCGTTCATGATCGAAGAGCTCATTTTCAAGTAAAAGGTGAAAGACAGCATAACTTTCTTTCATATTTAATCAAATACGCCGGTTGAAAGAAGTTGGAGAAGAATGGAAAAGGATAGGCGATGTTCTCAGCTTGCTCTTGTTAGTGCTTTTATCACTAAAACGTGGAAGTTTATGCAAAAAGTTTATGAAATAACATTTTAGTATATCATAAATGTATAAAGTCTTTTAGTTTACTTATCATTAAAACTACTTACCAGATCTTGCTTTAATTGTGAAGATATTTAATGATTCCCTTTACATTTTGTTTCATTTTACCAAAATGTGTTTTATACATGATCTCTTAGGAAATATCTTTTTCATTACCATAGTGTATAGTAATATATTCTCGCTTTTTTAATATATAATTTTATATAATATCCATTATTATATAATTTTCCATTTGAAATTGGCAATGTTAATGGAACGAAATGAGAAACTATGTATTTGAGAAGTTAAGAAAATGAAATAAAGAATAATTATTTGAGGATAATATTGAAAAAGAAAGAAAGTAGGAAATAGTATAGTCTACAAAAAAAATCTACTATAAATATAAATATATAATTATAATAACATAATTGTGAAAGGTATATTTTTTAGACTATTTTTAATGACGATACTCGAATACACATTTATAGCATTTTATTTCGTTTCACATTGTTTGATAATTCATTTTGAAACAAAATTTTATTGTTCAGCTGGACAGTTCAACAAAGAAAAATACTGTATCGGCAATCATTAATTCGAAACATGAGTATGAGTACCATCAACTTGTAAACAGTTTATTGTAAGAATGAGGTTGTGGAATCTCGTCGTTCAAACGTTTTGGTTACCTATCGTGTGACACATGAACCGCTGACCAGCGGGAACGTTTACCAAGGGACTTCTTTCCTGAGCGACACCGTTTGATTCCAGTTGGTCGAGAATCACGATAGTCGGCGGACTTAAATCCCGCACGACCTATCATGGCTCGATAGCTTTTCGGTGCACCGAAGAATCGGTTCCCCGTTGTCGTCGACCAGTCTCGTTAGATCTATCCCCTCGCCCACTCTTAACTCCACCACCCCCTGTGCTCAGCGCACACCCCACACCCCGTTACAATTCTCTTTCCCTTCGATTTCCTCGGATGGCTACCATCGGGAAGATTATTTTCACTGGCCCCGAAACGTTTTGGGCGAAGTTATCTAACGCTTTTGTAGCAACCTTCGCTGGAACTGATTAGATTAACTAATGAAGTTTCCTGGAATCATAGATGTTGGTGGGGCCTTTCGGAAATAAGAAAAGTTGCGGGAAAACCTCAGGATGGAAATTATTTGACTTATTCCTTTGACCTAACACTAGAACTGTTGTAAACGTCGAAATGGTGGATTTCACCTTTCTTATTTCGCAATTATTGATATCTTAAAACTGTTGAATATTCTAAATGATTTTGGAAATAAATATTTTCACTTGAATACCATAATAAATGTCTGAAGAAACTGAAACTAATGTATTATTATAACTTTTATAGGGATTACATATTAATCGTAGTTCTGGTGTTAAAGTGAATTTTATTTTAAGAACAGGAATGTAAAATGTTTTTATTTTATGTATAGAATAATGTAACACTTTTATACATTTATAACATATTTTAATGTGCAATAAACAATAAACGCAAATTAAAATATAGTACAATAAAATGTTCATACTATGTCGAAATTATTGAAGTTCTTTGTCAAGAATATTTCTTATAGAGTATGAATGATTAGAAATGTATCAATGTAAACTGCAATTAAAATACACATTATTTTTATACAATGTTTTGAAAAATATTGAATCTTTATTACTGTCATTATTTATATGTATATATTTGCATAATTCGATTCTGCGAGTTAAAAACCAGACTAACCTTTTTCTATAAATGGAAAATTTCTTTTTTGTAGATGCCTCCACAGACATTGCCCTTTTTTTATTCTTCATTATTTTTAACTTTAACTAGTTTAAAACTCATATAGATTAAAAACCTTATTGAATTTTTTACTTCAAGGTACTGCAACGGCTGATTTTATGTCCACTGTAAAGCTAACTTTTTAAGGGCGCCTTGATAAAATCGTTAAACTTCGTGCAGAATCATTATTTATCCATAAAAAAGTTTGTTTGTGTTCTCCGTAGATTTTGGTAGAAACCCGCAAAATGTAAATTTCATACCCTAATTAGTTCACTTTTTATGTTTCTAAGATTCGTATAATTTATCAATAGTTATAGTGGAAACATCTTAAATTTTATTTTATCACTTGTACAATTTAACTTACAAAAATGTTTTATTACTGTGTTTGTGTTGTAACTGTATTTCGTGATGTTATAGTGACAATAAAACTAATAGCGTCAATTTAAATACCAACATCAGTACAATAAACTACAAATTCTCATGGATTGAAGATATTTCAAATTTGTAAAATGCAAGAAGCTATTTATACTAAAAAAAGACACTAATACCTTATGTACTTCATTTTTCCCATAGGAAATTTTTTAATAGATGAAACAAATTTTCTCTTAATTGGGTTTCTACAAAACAATCTGTGGAAATGTAAATTTGCATAAAGATCCACAGTCTAGCACCTAATTAACATAACTTAAGCGCGAGTCAATATCGATTCATTTTCACCGACAAAAGGTTAATGAAACAATGAACGATTTTGCAATTAAATTTTAATGAAGTTGTCTTTCCAACTATATTATTATTATAAGAGTCAAAATTAATGATTTATTGTCCGCATCAGCATTTCCTAATCATCCTGAAATAATATTTAATTATCACTTGTTCGAATAATGTATTATATTATTAATTACAATATTCAATGTATAATTTTGTAACATTCCATTAGTTATTCATCAATTTGTGAATATGTCGTCATCGACTATTTTTCATTTATTTGTCATTCAACATATAATTAAACTAACATTTATTATTAACTCTGCATATACTGTTATTTAATATTTAATTTAGTCCTTTATTCAATTAACGGGTACCCGTATTATGTTCACAGGGTATTCCGACTTTAATTATCGCTGTTTCTGGAATCGATGACGCAGCATCAGTCGCGATTCATGGAATCGTGAAGAGTATCATGTTTTCCCACGATCAGCTGTGGTATCAAATACTTCAGGGCCCAATCGCTATTATCGGTGGTCTCAGTTTCGGTGTCTTATGGGGCTGGCTAGCTAAATATGTTCCAGAAAAGGGTGATGTAAGTATTATTGTAATAAATATTTCATTAACGTCGAAACAATTAACAATCTTTTTGTATGTTTGGAAATACAAGATGTTTCTAAATTGTAGCGTACAAATGATAGGGCGTATACCATTTACTAAACCGAGTAAAATACCACAGTAACCATGGGTCGGTAGCTCAATAGTTAACGAGATAAAAATTGGTTTTGTTTGAAAACAAATGTGACCGAATTAAGAACACCAAATTATCTCTAACAATATCAGTGATACGAACAAATGTGTCAAATAAAAGTTATAAGTTATAAGCTATACATAGTTTCAATTCCATATTTTTGAAGCTCACATTTCGACGGTTTCAAACCATAAATTCAATCTTGATCGTTTTTGACAAATGATTACGGAACTTTTCATGATTGAATACTTTTTTTGTAAGTATTAGGTATCATTTGCACTTATCTAGATGGGATTATTCATCAAAGACGTTTTCATTGTGTATATATTTAATAATATACATAAAAACTCACATAATGAAAAAATACTACAAAATTTGAAACATTCATTCTGATTACTTGATATGTACTAAAACAATGTCCGTGCCTAATTTTATAGGACACACTGTATATCTACTATTTGTAAGCTATACGTAATACTTCATTCAGTCTTTCGAAACACTGCAGACTAGTTCACTGGGCCACATCGATCAGATATCGATACTGAAGTCCGATTATGTTTAAGAAGGCTCGCTGCCAAATCCTCGAAAAGTGTCTCGTCACCCGCAGTCGATCTAATAGGTCTTTTAATACTGTTGTAGTTGTTCGTTGCAGTGTCATTCGCGATTTACGAAGCGTGCAATTTTCGTCGTGTCAGATTTATCGACGGAAAATAACTTTCTCTCTTCATTTTACTTTGTCACTTTCACTATTTCGTGATATTTTGTTGTAATATTGATGATTTATATTAGCCATTTTTTAATAAAAGTTCATTCCTTTTGTTTTTATTGATCGTCTGAATTTTATGACTCAATGCCTGCTCCCTAACGCTTAGTGTCTATTGCATTTCAATTCAATAAATAGTAACAATGTTAAAATATGAACAGTAGTTATAGATATGTAAATAAAAGTGTTGTTAGCTATAATTTTTCTCAGAATTGTGTTAACGTCAATTCTTTAATATTAGAATTATTTAGTATTCAAATAAGCTGATTTGTATTTTCTTGAACAAATTATAACAGTATATTTATTGAATTATCAATTAACTTATATTTTAGAATATGTATCAGTAAATCAATTTATTTGATAATTTTTTAAGGGAGTGCCTATGTTTTAGCAATTGTAAAAGAAAAAATCTGAAATGTATTATTTTGATCCAACTAGTGATTCTAGTATCATAGAATAATTCATACGATTTTTTCGTTAAATTTTCCTGGAATCAGAATTTCTAGACAAATTACTTAGAAAGTTTTGTTTTATTGAATATTATACTACATTATTAATATTTTATTGCTATTATTATCACTATTATTGGTATTATTTTTAATACTTTATTTCTTAAAAGCAAAGGTAGTCCGTATAATACGTAAGTACAATTTATTTTTTAGTTTAGCTGCAATATTTACAATAAATCCGGCAGAAATTCAAAGAAGATGACATTATAAGATTTTCGGAAGAATAAAACAAGATAATAGATTAAAATAGATTGGTATAAATCAATAGTAAAACATAAAACATAAAACATTGTGCATCTACGAAATAATAATAAAACGAGAGAAACTGTTGGAATTGCCTAATATACATTGTGCAGCAAATAAAAAAGTGAGGATACGTTTTTCTCGTAAATTGTAAAAGCTCAAACGGTTCTAAAAACCTTCAAACAATTTTTTCATAATCAAATCCACCATGGTCTTCATAACATAAGATCATAATATAAAATTGTATATATAAAAATAAACCAATAAATAAATTAACAAATCCGAATACTGATGGAAAGAAACTTACAGATACCCATGAAATTAAATCTCCACGAAAACATTAATTTCAAAGATAACAAAGAAGTCACGTCCGCGTCGTAAACCCGTCCAACTCATGAATCTCGTAATCTCCGACACGCCTCGATCACAATAATAACTTCGCAACATAAAATCTACGTATATTACGTATAGGTAATCATCGTCCCGTCTAGATACAATTCAGCCGAGTCTTTATGCGCGGAACGTGGAAACACTTTCCGATTCGAAAAGTAAGAATCGAGACGATTTCAATTGTTCCAATTACCGTTCTCGCGACAGCCGGTTACCGTTTCTCGGTGAAACGAATCGCGGTGCTTGAACGGGAACAATAAAGCAATGGCCCCAGCTTTGTTGAGAACCATTCGGGACCATCGTGCGCGCGCGACGGAACAAGAGATTTTTGCATATACTATAGGCTCGCCTATAGCACGGTTAAAAAGTTATTGAAAAATAACTATAAAAATGAAAATGTTATACAAGCAGAGTAAGAAAATGAATCAGTAACCAAACAGCAACGCACAGTGCTGCCGCCTGTGGACAAAACCTAAAAATTCGACTATTCAAATAACGAAAATTGAAAGTTACTGATTTGTTGCTAAATAGTCTTTACTATATAAAATTTTATTTTGCAGCTTTATAGGCGTGAAAGAACGATGTATTTTCTATTTAAACTTTTTTTCGCTATCTCTTACTGTTCTCAAGATAATCCAAAGGAAAGAATAATTTGCATTTTTTTCAAGAAGTGATTTCACTTCTTCAAAGTGAAATTCAGTAAGAACAAATTGATATGTATTAGGCTTCACTACTTAAGAAGTTTCATAATTTTATAAATTTCCGGGTTCTATACATTTTCTTGACAGTACAAAGAAAATGGTTCGATAAGGAGTTAAAAATGAAATTTCATATGCAAAGATTACAATATCAACGACATCATCGTTAAATGTTTGGTACTGTATTCTATTTTTGTTTTAGCACAAAAGTTTAATAGTAGCTTCTTTATTATAAGAGTATCAAACCTACGAAATGTTAAAAAAAATGTAGTACAGTATTCTCTTTATAATATTTATAACAGTAACAGTAACATCGACGCTAATGACAATAGAATTAAGTGTTAAATAATGGAAATAATTGAAATGATAAATATAAAATAATAGTATATAGTACATACAAAATATTTTAGCATACTGCAAGATTATAACACGTGTCCAGTCGCAAGCTTTCATTTCTATAATATGTAATCTGCTTATAATAACAATTTCCAGTCGTACTATATCAAAAGCATAGAACAGCACGTTAACACGTTAATCGCCACGGTGGTCGCCGAGTTGATGCTTTCAAATTACTTCAAAACGATTACAAGAGGAAAACTGACGTGAAATTGAAATGTTTAGTTACATTTGTAATAAAATAATAGTACGACTTAAAAGCTATGATACCAAATCCTTATCCTTTTAGCTACTATACGCCATTATATTGGCTTTCGTGTATATCATCTTTTTGAACGGTATGCTCCTATAGCTGCACAATTCTTTCTCTGCCATCGATAGCTGTTCACATTATAGTTCAATCTAACGTAATTACACAGTGGAACATTCTATCTGTCTCAAATCGCAGTGTTACATGATACGTAGATCAGATCAAACTTTGCCGTACAGAGGTATAGCTTCAAGGTTAGTTTGGTTATAGTTAAAAGGTTAATAAGAGATTCTAATGCTACTTGTCTTTGTTGTGAGTGAATAAGTGATGTTAACGCTCGAAATTCTCGTGGATAAATATAACAGGATAAAATAAAGTACAATATAATACTATATAGAAATAAAATATTTTAACACTAAAACTACCAGACGGGTCAAAATGATTCACGTTTGAGTTCTTCATTTTGCGATTATTAAAAAGGTACCAGATGTTCCCGGAGAAATTATTAATGAAATTGATTTAGATATACGCGAACTGATTACTAAATCAATTGAAGTTTAGATAGATGCACTCTTGAAGTTTCTATAGAGACATTTCAAAGTCAATTTAACTGCTTGGTAGATTTAATGTTAATGTATTACAACACAGTAGCACACATCAATTAATCAGCTTAAGATTTCAATAAATTACCTTGGAACCGACAATTTCCAGTCGCACTACATCAGAACAACAGGACAAAACGTTAACAAATATAAAATAATAGGAAGTACAACATGATAACATAGGAATAAAAATAAGACATTTCAGTTTTACCGTACTGCAACGCTGGTAAATACACGTGCAACCAGCTTGCAATGGACAATTGCCGGCCATATTGTATGAAAATCGTTTCGCGGGGGTTGCGTCGAAGTCGGCGCGGCGCGCGGTGTTAAACAGCGGAATCGCGGCGGCCGCGTGCCAACGGCGTCGCCTTTTATTGCGCCCAGGGATGGGGTCAAGCGTTATGATACCGTGAATCATGGGAATGGCCGGCATTCGGCAAATGACGAATGGAAAAGGAACAATAACAGGATCGTTTGCAAGTAACCAAGGGGTAGAAACTGTCTGCCGTGGACTTGTTGTTGTCCGTTTTGACTGACTGCGCACGGGTTTTAGGGAAATGGACGATCTAATTGGAAAAAGTTTGGTTATTATCGATAGAACGCTCCGGTTTACGGCGGATTCAAGGAATATCATGATGCCGAGGCGGGTATCCATTTTTAATTATATGTTGTATCGATAACGCGGAGTTAAAACCGCCTCATCGTACGCTTACTGTTACTACTTCGGGAGCAGTATACTTCCCGCCAAGAGATAGCGGGAGGAAGGATTATTGGGGTTTTACTGGCAATACTGGGTGTCTGGTAACCGATGCCGCGGGACGAAGATAGATGATGGTATCCGGAAAAATAAGACGAAGATGCGAAATGAATTTTCTTTGAAAGAGTCTTAGTTCTTGGAGAAATTGAGGCGCGATAAGGCTGCGAAGTCATCTTCGACCCTTTTTACAGACGCCGGATCGATGCGTTTCAGATTAAAAGAATTCGGATTATCGGCGTGGAGTTTCGATACGTTTTAAATTGATGGTAGTACGGTGTTTTGAAATACAGATTAGTTGTTAGTATATATTTATCGATAGATTTATTAATTTTATTATATCATTATGTTTATTAATTTTCATTCTTTTGTTATTAGTATTGTTATTGTTACTCACGTAAATGGTGCGAAGAAAAGGTTTTATTATATATTACTGTAATACTTTGTAGATTTAATACTTTTGCAATAAATATAGTACTGTTAAACATTATTTTTATTTGAAATGTTACTGTTAAAATAAAACTTTGTGTTAAAAAAGTATATAGATATCACATAATAATACAAGGAGGTATATAAATATTGAAATTTATACTAATGCATGTAAAGCAAGAATACAATGAAATTGCTGTGGTAGATGTAATAAAGATGTAATATTATTTGGTTATTAGTAGAATTTCACAATTTTCCTTGTACTTTTGAATTTCAGAAAAATAAAATTCTCATTGTTCCATTTTGGCCGTTGTTTACCAGTATTTGAACCCTTTCTCTATAGTTTTCTTCGCAACTGTTCTCGTCAAATTTATTTTACAATTAACAATTTTTGAGAAATCAAAAGACTTTTTATTTATTTGTACTTATTACAATATTCATTATAACTGTTTATTATTATTGTTCTTAACGTTGTCACTCTTGTAAGTGTTGTAAATGAAACATTTTATTACATTTTCTAAATAAAATGAATAATACGTACTTAATGTTTAATAAGTTTTGGTGAATTTGGAAAGTTCTCCCTTTAGTCTTTCCAAATTTAATTCACAGTTTCAAAGTAGAGATTGTGTTTTTTATTGTATTCAAGTCTAAATTATAGGGGAGTAATGTAACAATCGAAACATTAATTTTAATTAATGTTAAAAGAATGAATTCTACGTAATCATTTTTTACTCAATTTTATTTTATTCTTTAAACATATTTTATGTTAATTTAATTAATTTATGCGTTAGTTGTTTTTGAATTACAAATGTTAACTATTTCTGTTCTATACAATATCATTCAGAGCAACTGTTTAAATTTCCGCGGTTACGAATGGTCCGAACTTATGAATTAAAACTCAGAACTCATGAGATAACACTTTCTTATAAATTGTATCACACCTTGAATTTACGTCCGAGATCCGAGAGAAAATTATATACCTTTTATATCGTGAATCTAGAATTTTATTGTGTAAATTTGGGTACCTTTTTCTTCTCTTCTTTCGGGTCCACAATTTATTACAGGAGATCCGGATTCTTCTTTTAGTCTAGAAAGTTTTTACTATCCTCGAAGAAGTGATGCCTGGGGAATGTTTAACTCTGATAAAAATTTTAGTAAGAACCTCAAGGGTTGTTTTAAATAATGTTTGTTTCAGATTTTCTATGGTCGGTCATATTTTTTGTGACCTAATGTTTCTTATTTTGAAAAAAGAATGCATTTTCTATGATCGTAATGTCCCTTGAGTATTGTTTATAGAATACTTTGTATACACCTTTAAATTACGTAAATAATCCTTCTTCAAAACAGCGATTGGGGATAATCAATAAAAGACATTTGTAACTACGACTGAACATGTACAAAACTGAATTTTGCATTCAGACTTTCATTTTCATTATCTCGAGTGTAATAATTATTTTCTTTCGTTCAAAATCTAATTTCTTTTGACATTCATATTTTAAACACATTAATCTTATATTTTTCTTATACTTTTTATATTTGTAATATAAAAACTATGAAAAATGATTAAATAAGATGTACAGTAGGGTGGAGATAAAAGTTCCGTTTTTTATATAAATGGTTGTAAAATTTATCAGTAAAACGATCTAGAAATATCTTTTCTTATTTTGCATAAATCATAACAATCATACTTTAGTTTTACACTATTTTTTAATTGATATTGTTATTGTTTATTAAGTTATAGTATAAAATGTTTGTCGACTAAAAATGGATTTTTTAAATTGTGTTATGCGACGCTCAGTCAATTGATAAACAAATAACGATTTTCAATTCTGCAATATGCTATTAATAAAATGATATATTTGATCGCCAATACCATTTCAATTAGGTTATTTAATGATATTATTTTTCTGTAATTCAGTAAATTTAAAATGTAACATATCCAGATACATACTTGTTCCTCCTATTACACCCGCAAAACTAATAACTACACTGTTAACCCCTTAAACTTCCCCATCAACTCACTTACTCTTTAGAACTTTCCAATTTATGCGCGCAGGGTAGGAAGTCACCGAAAACTTGAAACACGCTGATAAAGTTTAATCAATCTCAAGCACTGATACATTGTTGCGAAGCTCTCGCTATTTAGAAACAATCACTTCAGAATTTCAACAATCGCTCGTTATACTTCATTGCGTACAGAAATTCACCTGGTTTCATTTATAAAAGAATTTATTAAATGAGTTACGTTTAATTAGTTCTTAAAGAGCACGTTATTTTTCAAGTACTCTAGTCGATGTATAATACAAGTATCAAGAAATGGACAAAAAGAGATTTTATACATTCTGCAAATATAAAACTTCCTAACATTTTATTGATTAAAGTTAGGATGCAATAATTTCATAAAATAATTATGAATAAAAATTCATATTTTGCTTGACATTGCACTTAACGTTAGTAAATGAGGATACATCCAGTTTTCAACCTCCTCATTAAATGCAATTTTGAGTTAATTGTGTTTAGGTTTTACATAAAATTACGTTAAAAATATTTGTACGTGAACAATCTTGAAGTAATTTCACAAATCAAAGTCAGTTCAAGTTCAATTTCACGAACAGCAATATTGTTAAGTATTTACAGTGAAAATGTAATTAATCAGTAACATTATTTAGAACAGACAGAGAACTAAAAGTAACAGTGGAATTCCTTTCCCTTCTAATAACTGATTAAAGATAAATAATCACTTTAATTACATAATTTTACCATAATTCCGTATTAAAATTTTAATTACAAACAAAGATGAAAAATTTACCAATAATTACATAACAAAAGTTAATAAATAAAAGTAATCATAAATATCAGGCAAATCATAATGCAATTAACAAAAAAATCACAAGAGTAAAGGAATTGATAAGTACAAAATAAACGCAGTTACTCAAACAAAATAATCTGCCCCTAATCGAATCTAGTTACGATAAAAACGGATCGCAGCGCCGTTCGACCGTGGGCCAACCGAGAAACCACCTGGCTGGCGATTGTGGTAGGGTGGAATCGCTGACGTGCATTATCGCGATGGTAGATCGATCGTGGCCGATCGGAAGATCGCCGATCTCACGACTCGGCTACGAAAAACCCTTGCAACCGTTCCAGCCGTGACTGAATGGAACCGTTTTTCATAGGAACGCAGCATCCCCCATCTTGGCAGTTCCCTGCAGGCCGGCCCCGTGTGCCACAAGATACTGTCCGAGCCACCGGTAACCAGCCATCGCTGACAGAATTTATTATTCGCGTCGTGTTTCAGCGTAATTTACACCCGTGCCGCCCGCGTCCGCTCTTCTCCACGAGTTGACGCAAATTGTACGTTATCTGTCTTCGGCCCGTACGCCGCTAGTGAATTATCAATTTCAAGCCAGAGGCTGGAGAGACGTTCTTGCGCTCTCCACTGAAGATATTACCGTCTGGAGATTGTATCGATGAGAAATGAAAATGCTAATGTTAAATATTGTGTCGTGGCATACGCGTACTCTGCGGTTCTTTTTCTTCGAATTTAATTTTCTTATGATGCAATTGTATGCGATTATATTTATGAATGCTTTAATCCTTTTTATTAATTATTAATACCGTTTTTTACAAATATTAATTTCTAATGAAATATCTATGATATATTTTGCAACTAACATATAGACACGTCTTATATAAATTAAGCGATAGAACTATTTTATTTCGACTTTTCATGTGTTGATATATTAGATATGATGTGTAGTATAATATACCATTGAATATGAAATGATATAATAGAATTTGATATTAAATTTTATAATTTTGTTGTGTCAAATCGAATAGCGACTGAAAGACGTCTCCCGAATGCAAAGGGTTAACAGATCAATCAGCGAAAATAGGATTTCAAAATATTTTCGTTATTATTGGAAATGTGACAAACGGTTGAGAAGGATAGTTGCTATATTACAGTGGCTATAGTTTAGTTTGACATTTTTGTTTTACCATTTATATTATTTGTATCATGATTTTTATCATGATTCTTGATATAATTTTTATTTTTTAGCATCTTTGTTTGATTTATAATGATACAACTATGCAAAATTACATAAGAACAATATTTTAGGTCTTTTGTATTTACAAAAGGAATTGTAAAATGAAAATAAAAGTACTGGCAGCTATTTCGGAATTTCATCTAATGGTAACGAATAACAAAGGTCATTAAGAATAGAACTGTTTGAAAATTTTTAATATAAAATTCATATTTTATTCATGTTTGAAGTATATTAATGACTTTACATAGTAACGTTTAATTTTTGTTTAATACTAAGTTAGAATAAATACTGTTAATTGTTAACTAACGAAGTATTTAATTTAGTGCTATTATCTACGTAGTTATTTAGTAACAACCAACATGGTAAGGCGAGGGTACCATACTGAATAATTAATTTTAATTTTAAAGTTACACAGATACGGTCCATTTAAGCATTTAACCGTTTAAACGGTTTTAATATCTCACTTTGACAACTAATTTTTATTAATGTATAAAATAAATTACAACTTGTTTACATACAATATTATTTGTTTGCTTTCAAATTCTCAGTAAATTAATATCAGTCCAGAAACTTTTTGGTAAAAAATTTCGGCTAACAAGGCTCCTAATTAATCGACAATTAATTACGTGACTATAAAAAACTGCAAAGGAATACAAAAAATGGTTCTCTTTTTGATGAAGTTTGTAATAAAATTTTTTTTTCATTCCAATTAATCATGTCGGAAGCATTCACCGATGCTTTTTCCGTGCTCCCAGGATGTTGTTATTTTAATTGAAATGATGGAATACAGTCGCAAATAAATAATCAATATCTCCGTCAAGCACATCGGGATAAATTTAATTATTTAGAAATGAATATTATTTCGGAAGTACGTTCATTAAGTACAGGTTATCGTGATCGTTCAATTTGAAAATGAAATCAGATATATTCAAATCCGGCATTAATTGAATCTGCCAATTAATGCGCGCAGAAATCAAATGTATTAATGCACTGGTCGTTTGCAACGCAACTTTCAAAATATTGTTTAAGGTCGTTTACATTTCTTATTGAAATCATTTCTGTTTCTGTTTCGATTGGAATTTCAGCGGCGTTAACTTTTTACACAATTGGGATAGAAAAAGTTTCGTGAAACTCACTAGTTTTACAATGTGGCTGAACAAATCGAAAAATGTTTCACGAACAAACAAAAAACATTGGGAGTGTAAGGGAGCTTTAGTCAAACTCTGAATACCCTCTCAATCATCGCTTAAAAAGCGATAACAAAACCAAATTGGGCAATTAGAAATGCAAAATGCAAATAAAAAGTCCGTTCAATGCAAAGGAATAAAAAAGTCAATTATGAATTGAAACAAAGTAATAAATAAATGTATAGAAAAAGATTGATTGATTCTTTCAAAATTTAATATTGTATTATAATATCGTATGTATAATACATATTAATCATTTCTTATAAATAAAATAACATGACATGTAATACCAATTATTGTTTAATCGTAACATTTATCTTCTTTCCCTCATGCAATTTAAAGAATCATGGTATTATAAGTATGGAATAGTGCTAAACATGTTAATTTCGAACATTCCACTGAAACAATTCGAATTTACTTTTCAGAGTTATTTAAAAGATACAATTGGTTTTCTGAGAAATTATTGATTAAATTGATTTAGTAATATGAAATGTATAATCTCATAATTTATATAAGAAAATGTTATACACGCCAAACAGTTTAACTGTTCGGTTGTTTTAGTGTTAATATTAATCACTTTTAAGGATGTTAAAACTATTTTATTGATTTCTTTATAAATAATTATTATATAATAATCGAATCCTAGCAAACAACTATTAGTCATTAACTCGTATTTCGATATTGAAATGAAGTTAACTCGACTAACGAATGTAACTTAATCTAGATCTTTCGGACATTTTAAGCTTAATCATGCTCTCAATCATTTAAGCTTACTATAAACTTTTATGTTATTTTATGAAAAGTGCTTTTACATTTTAAAATGTATAAAGAAATTACTTGCAATCATTGAAAAGACTTCTTATTATTCATACTGCAGATATACTATAAACAAAAAGCTAATAGGTACTTTTGTTTGATATTACCTTTTTCATTAATTAAATATCAGGCAAATCATCATACAGTATCAACTTACTTCAAATGTAAGGTTTTAATTTTCAATTAAACTTGTTATTTTTGTTCGAATAATTGTTCCTTATTTTCATCTTGAACAAAAAGACAATGAATTAGCTTGAGAAAATGTTTTGTAATATACAATGCTTCAACGTAATAAAAATGTACAAGAAAGATTAAACGTACTATGCAATCGTAAAGAGAACAAGCCTTAGAGAAAGAAGAATGTCCGACACACAGGACAGGTGGTTTTTAGTCACTACTCCAAAAGAAAAAACTTTATACTTGTAACAAAAGTGAGGTTTTTGAGCTAAGATTTTTTCCACTATATATGAGTAACAACTACACTGCGAATCATAGTGCTTTTATTGCATATCCAATTGCAATTTATTGCAACAAGGCGTGTGTGCCACCTACCTTAATCAATTGCTATATCTCCATCTTCAACATACAAAAATATGTATTATCAAAATTTTATCCGAAAAACTGCTAATAACAGATTTTCTGCTGACTGCCTAGTCCTTACCCGTAATACAACCTATAAGCTATTGTACTACCAAAAAGTTCTATCCAATAATGGCACTTTAGGTTTCCAAAGATGAGTTATTCCATAGAAATAGAACTCACAAATTACCATCACGTTAGAAAGAAGTCATTACTAGCGATGGAAATTATATTGTTTAGTAAAAATTAACCCTTAACGGTAGACAATTTTTTATTAACGAATTGTTGATCGGTCGCGAGTTAACTCGCGTTTGCACCTGCATCAGCTATTTCAATTTTTGAAACGCAGGGCAATATAGAATATTGCAAAAACAAAATATTCAGTTATACAAAGTTTCATTTCAATTCATTATGTATAAATAAAATATATTGAAGTTTATTTAGATTGTTTTATTTTTATATTTAATTACGGAATAATAATCGGTGACATGGGATAGGTTCTGCGTAAAATTGACGGTCAACATTGTGTTAACTCTTTGCGGATAAAATTTGTAAACTTCTAACAGTTCTTGTCATGAAAAGCTGAATTATGCATTGAAGTCTTAAATACTAAAAGCAAGAAAACCACATCCCAGTCTCTTATTACTTGAATACTCAACACATTCGCTACCCGCGTCGCATATTTGCGACGATCAATGTTTTATATTTTGAGCAAAGAAGATTAAATTACATTTACGTGTTTTCATTTAATATTGTAACGCATGGTACAATGTACCGGCAGTCATGGAGATTTTTTTTCTTGATTATTATTTGTATTTTGTAAAAACGATATATTTTATGTAATAAAATATTGTAACCTCGGAGACTGTTATTGAAAAAAATGCTGGTAGCGAATGGGTAAAATTATTTGTTTGCAGTTTTCCATTTCATATATTAAAGCTCGAAGTTACCATTACGGCGACATTCCACCGTCAAAGGTTAATAAATGTATGAAAAATGTATTTTTTCCATTGAACTCAAAAACAGACAGATATTTTCCGATAAAGCTAATATACCCTCATCTTTAATGTTTATATATGGACATGCGGTCTCGCAAACATCTATATAAAATATTGTGAATTTTGAATCCAGTGTTTTCGTTATATAGTTGAAACTATTGCTATATAGAGATACTTAAATAAGTAAAAACACATAAATACAGTATATTTTTGTCTTAGTTGCTACCAGTGAGAATATCTAACATTAATCAGTCATTTCCAAACTTCTATACTTCACCAGGTAACTGTCACGACATCTCCATGTTTACTTTAACACATAACAATTCATAACAGAATAATAATGCCTAAGAACTGAAAAGAATTAAATGACATTTATTTTTGTTAACTTCCGTTCAAGATCTTCCTAACGAAGCTGATATATGTAGTGTTATAAGGTAAGGTGTTATTAACCACTTCTCTATCGCGACCTCTTTGAAAAGTGTGTATCTAAAGTGTGTCGCAAAAAGTAAGCAATGACGAATATAGTTGTCAAACACAACATATATAGTTTGCATATGAAAGAAAAAAAATCCATGACAAATCAGTTACTTAGAAAAGTGATTAATTCGTTCAATCTGCATTTGTGTAATGATATTGAGTAATATCATGTAATATCATTAGTGTATGGTACATTTACAAAAGGAAGAACAACTACTTTGTTCACTATATACAGTTTTTCCATAATAATTGTTTATATTTTTTTATTTGTTCGTTTTATTCCGTCTTGGCCTCCAAATATTTAAAACATCTTGCAACTCACGAATATATTTTAATTTTCACTAAGAGTGGAATTTAAACAGCAAATTGTCACTACTTTTTACACATAACGAGTATACTCGTCATAACACTAAGTCTTTTCATTTCTTTTTGATGAGTATACACGTCAAAAGCAGCTAACTGACGAAGGTTAAATACACGCCCATATTTAACCCATTTGCATCACACTGAAAAGTGAACAATTGGTTTTTAACATCAAAAAATGTTGGTTATTGCATCAAAATTAGAATATTTCAGAACATATAGAAAATTAAAAATAAAGTGGCGTAAACAAACAGTACATCATTTTATTTAGCGCAATAAAGTTAATACATACATTTCATTGTTTTGCACAGAATGAAAGTACTTGAAATGGCCAATACATATAGCCACATAGCAATTATTGCACTGATAAAATGTATCTTTTCTTTTATTTTTTGTGATAAACTAACTACGCAATGTTTCGAATTTTCGAACGTTGACCAATTCCGATGATAATGATGAACATGGTGTAACTACTTGTGTTCTTGTTCACATGCGTTCTAATTATATTGCCTCAAAAAATGACGCGCATATGTGCTCTTCGGTGATACAGACCAGGAAAAATCCACGCATAAATGCGCTAATGATGCAAATGGGTTAAAAGTAAACACACCAAAATACGTATTATCAAAATTTGGCGTGCAAAGCTGCTAATAACAGATTTTCTACCAACTACCTCGCCCCAACCCCTAAACCACGACCCACGAAAGCAACAACGCCCACGATCTCTTGATAATTATATGTTGCTAGCGGGCACGGGGGTTCGAGCGTTCGCCGCAATCGTCCCCCTCCCGTCTAACTGACGTGGCCAGCTTAGGATTCGCTCGCGTGAGCAAACAGTTTTACGACGTTCGTGAAAATCGGGGAACAGGGTCGGCCGCGGTGCTCGGCCGAGGTCTCGGGTAAAAAGGGTGGATGCGGGGTAGCGGGTCAATCGAGGAGGGGTCATTCATCCCTGCGCGCGATGGATTGCGCGTCCGTTGCATTTACGAATGCACCCCTCGCCGGTGGATGGGCGGCGCGACGGCGGAGGGGCTGGCGGGGCCAAATAAATCCACTTTCACGAGATAAATCTAGCATTATCACGGAACGGCACGGAGAAAGACAGAGAGGGGAAGATACCGCGAGCTGACCGTAAATTGTAGGTAGCCGAAGCCTCGTAGCTAACTGCGGTCGAATATCAGGATGTATTGGGTTGATGCATAAATAAGTTTCGTTTTACTCAACGAGTCTAATTTCTTCGTGCTTATATTATTGAATACTTAATGAATAAAAATTTAGATAATGACGCGTGGTGTATATTTGTATATTGATTTAATGAAAATCCGGGTTCTTCGTTGATTATTAATTTCAAATGGAAGACTACATAGTTCGCTGTTGTCCGTATTTTACCATAGAAGTACACTCCACGACAAAACTATAAGACATGTGCGAAATTCTATGAAAATTTTACGTAAGTCTTGAGTTTTGTCTTCCTTCATTCATAGTGTTATTGTGTACATTATATAGAAGTATATTCTACAGTTCTACAAAGTATCGAAGGCTACAATTCCAAGAACTTGGGAAATGTATGTAAACATACCATTCTCTTCGCGACAAGACTATAAGACAGTAGCTTTTCGTTAGTCGATCTTATGCTGTAATCGTAGTTACAGTGTTAGAAGTAATTGTGTACTTAAAATTAAACGTTTGTAATTTTGTTCTTACGTAATATAACTACAATGCCGCGTGGGAAGAAGCTGACAGACAGTGAAATAAGAGTGATCGTAAATTTAAAAGAAAAGAATAGTTCTATTTTAGAAATTTCAAGAGTGATTGCGCGAAGCCGATGTGTCGTGCTCAATTATTTAAAAAGTAGAGAGAATTATGGAAGAAAACATCCTGGTGGGCGTCCAAAAGCGACGACCGAGCAACAACGGGCCATTGTGAGGGTAGCATCTAATTCTAGCTTGACAGCACGGCAAAGCAGCGGAATCAGGCGTTCACACCAATATTTGTAATGTGCAACATATAATTAAACGAGCCAAGTATTTAAAAGGAAAAAAATTGCAGAAAAAACCGTCACTTACGAATCGACACAAAGCAGCCAGGGAAGATTTTGCGGAAAGACATCTTCAGTGGAAAAAGAAGCGAAGAAAAATTATCTTTTCAGGTGAAAAAAGGCTTCAATTTAGATGGACCAGGTGGTATTTCATATGATTTTCAGAATTTGCGGAAGGGAGAATTCTATTTGTCAAGGAGGCAAATGGGCGGAGGCAGCATCATGGTATGGGCTGCAATAGGGTACCACGGTAGAACCGGTATAAAATTTATTAACATCAGCATAAATATATAGAAGTATTAGAAGAGAATTAACGCGACATGCCAGCACTATTGCATGTAAAAATTATATTTTTCAACATGATAATACCGCTGTGCGTACAGCAAAACGTGTAAAAAAATATTTTGAAGACCGTAATATTTATGAAATAACAATATGATGTTTGAATATTTCGTATATATAGTGATATAAGTTGGTCTCATTGAAAATCCCTGGCCAGTTATCTAAGAATTAACCGGCACGCAATATGTTAATAAAATGCAATTAATTAACTGTTTCTATAATATACAAGTCATAAAATACTACTTACATGAATTTGTATGTATGCTAGAATTTATTTTGAAAAAAGAATTTACACAAATATATTAATTTATAAATTTGTTCATCGAAGAATAGGAAGTGTTGTCGAACTGAGTTGTCAAAGGTTAAACACATAATTTAAATTAATACGATCACAATTATCGCGTACGACCTGCTCAATTTCAATTAATTGTACGCCACAAGTTAAAAGTGGTGCCAGTAACTCCGATCCGAGCGATTGGAAGTTCTGATCTATGCGTAGAAAGCTGATGATCTGACTCGCGTCTTAGCGATTCATCGGACAGACTACGTGACGAACATAGTTCGGTTATAATTCCAAGCGGACGTGGAATTTAGTGGACAGTAAACTACACGTGTCGCGAATCCCGACAACAATGGAGTTCGCGAAAGTTTGTTAGAGAGGAAATTTTTCAACCGCTCGTTTGCGTGCCGTTGAAATGGTGTCTTTTTGAGTTTCCTGATTGGAAGTTCGAGGGTCGCTCTTGCTGAGCTAAGAAATATTCATAAGTGTAGTTTGAGTTGGCTTGAATAATGATGTTAATTTTCTAGGAAATTTTTAACGCTCTAAGCACCATATCATTTTATATAGGATGGACCACGAAGTGTGATCAGCTTAGATTATTTTGTTGCTCGCGGTTCAATCGGAAATTTTTTTAGCTAAAATAACATGGTTCAAGAAGAGCTTCAAGATTATTCTATCAAATTTTTTATCAACAATTTTGTTCAAATTTATCAAGGTTATTTTCAGTTGTTTACAGGTAAACTTACCATTTTTTTCATGCATCATTTGGAGGATACTTAACGAATTCGACAAGCATCATAACAAATATTCTTTTCTGGATCTAAAAGGACTGAAGGAAACTCTTAGTTGGAAGAATTTTGCAAGATTCTTGAAGATTATTAAAGAGGAATAGCAAGCCACATTGTTGTACACTCTAGAGCTGTTGATAGATTAGTATTAGTCATTATGGACTTGATGTTTGTAAACATTTCGTTCTACCATGGGATACATTTAATGATATCGGACGTGAAGTGTTAGTACTGTTTCGTGATCTGCGTGTACTGAAGGTGGCCTTGATACCTCTAGAAAAAGGGTTGACAAAACATTTGGTAGAATCATTTTAAAGCTCTCCTTAAACTGTTATTTTAGCTAACAAAATTTCCGATCAAACTGCTAGCAGGAAGATAATCTAAGCTGATCACGCTTCATGGTCCACCTTGTATAACGATAACAGTTAATCAGAAATTGTAAGAATTAATATTTATGGTTAATTATGAAATTAAATTTCCTTTCTTAAACGGTACTTACGAAATTTAATCAATGGACACGTAATTTGAATATTTGAAACTGTGCGTCAATCAGTTTTTATAAAGATTCTATATTACTTCGGATATATCGAATTTCCTAATAAAGAAAACTCGTTTCCTTCAGATATGAAAATCTGGAAATTTGCTTTTAGAAACTTGATATTGAATAAGGATTCCAGTTTCTAAAGATGGGAAATCAATATATCCAATCTCAGTTCATAGTCTCTGTTAAGAGTTTTGTTGAACGGTGGTGTTGATAAAATACGTAGGTATCTGTTGCATTGATTGATGCAAACAAAATTACACGATTATACTTGAAAAAATAGTAATATCCTTCATATATCATACATACGTTCACTTAGTCGTAAACTAAATGTACCAACTTATCCTTTTACGGAGAAAAAACTATTCCCAACATCAAATATTCTCAAAAACAATTATAGATGTTAGGTACCATGAAAAAAAGAAAGTTTATCACTTAATTAAATGAATATTCATTTAGTGAATATATTCATCTTTTTTTATTTAATATAACTCAAATCGTAAAATCACTCATTTTAGTGCATTCAAAAAATTGTACAACAATAAGAAGAAGGAAACGAAGCATAACCTCAATTATAGTGAGACACATCTTCATCTTACAATTTTAAATCTATATAGATATATGTTCTAAAGGGCTACTTTTCAATTGAACAATAGATATTTATAGATGAAAATGGGACATCCCGTATACGAGGCGACTCAATAAATCAACAAATAGATGTAACAAATCTCGCGATTCAGGATCATGCGCGCACGTACGAAAATCATCGTATCCGAAAACTCGGAAACGTAGGGTTCGCGATAAACGATGAACCGTCTGATACGCGGGCGCGTTCGCCAATAAATTCCGGCGAGTAGACCGCACGAATTGTCTGGCAAGAAACGCGATCGCTATCGGTGGTGGTGATCCGAGCCAGCGCAGCTAGCATGGTGAACCCTGGCCGTGTCGGAGAGAGCGCCAAAAACGGGCCAGTAGGTCGATCGGCGAGGGCAGACGGTTTGTTCGTGCGCGATTATCTATCCAAGTGCGTTTTCGCAGCGCCGCCGCGACATCCTGTGCAATGCGGAACCCATTGAACCGTAACGGAGAAAGAGGACGGGGAAATATCTCGTTCCACGTTCAAGATTCAAGATTCAAGCAGACAAGTGTTCGGTGCACACGCGTATGTGGATCCGTTCTCGACTGCTGACAAATGTGGTCGCTATCACGTTGTGACCAATGTTCAGCATTATTCTTGTATTTGAATCACAATAACGGATAAATAATTCATTGTTATTCAGTTGTTTGTTATTCGAGTTACTCGTTATTAGCTTGGGGAACTTTTATTTGTTATTTACTATTCATTTCCTTATTTACTAATTCGGGTGATAGCAAGGCAATGTCGTTTCTTTTTTTATGTTATATGTAGCAACGTTCGACATTATTCAAATGAAACGTTATCTGAATAAGAATAATGAATAAACGATTAATGGTTATTCGGTTATTTCTTATTCGAGTTATTCCTTATTCTTGTTATTTAGCATTCGCGCGGGGGAACTTTATTCGTTATTTACTATTCGTGATTTTTTATTTATATGTACAAATTCGGTTGATTAGGAATACATTAATTATTCATTATTCGTAAACGAAAATCAAATTAAATTTATTCGTTATTCTTTATCTGTCATGCTGCAATATTACAGAAGTAATGAATATAAAATTGTCAAGATCATCGATAGAAATTAGGAAAATGTCCACAAGATTACTGAAAAAATTGGATTTAAGTAAAAATAAGTTAGTTTGTAAAGTTAAGTAAAAGAACAACAATAAATGGAATGTAATATACTAAAATATTATTTAGTTATTCTTTTACCTGCGTTTTCAATTTTTAAAATTTCAGTAATTTCAAGAAATCAAACGTTTCTGAAAAATTTATCTTTTTTGGAAACCCAATACGAAGCTAAAAAAATACCCGACTCGACCCGATGTTTTCGAGTTTTTCCATACCTTTGTAATTTTGTAATTATGAACCTTGCGAATTTTCCTTCTTGTTTTTCCTTTGAAAGTGAACGAATTTTCACAAAACATACTTGTACTGTGGAATAAATAATACCTACACTTGTAAGAATTACTTTTACAATGTATGCTCCGCATATCATAGTGCTCAGCATTTTTGGCATGCATCGAAGAAAACTATTCCGCTGAATTTATATCAGCCCATGTAAATCTTTCGGGGCGGAACAACTGTTAAGGGAACCGATCTCACGGAAATGACGGCCAACTGATTCGGATACGGCGTCGGTGATAGCGGGTGGAACAGCGAATCCGGTGGGATTTTTACAAAGCATTAACGCTGCGACGTTCGAGCGAGCTGAAAATGCGATTGGGAAGTTCGGTTCTTTTAGAGACATGGATACGGGGGTTTCTGGGTTCCTAGCATTGTTTGGAAGCAGAAACCAGATTATTGAGAGTGAATATTGAATTCAATATTGACAAACCTCACACTGAATTTTAGTCTTTTAGATTTTCTCAAATTCCAAATAGAAATAACAAGCCATTCCATGTTGTCTTCAAAACCATTTTTAAACATTGAAACGTTATTTTAAATTATAACAATTTTCACATATCTAACCCTGAACTTTAATGTTGTTGTTATTTACTACATTGCAGATATTGCTTTATATATTTTTAATAAAGACAATTAAATCAGTTCTTCAGATTATTCAATGATAAACTACTTTTAAGTTTATTCAGGAAATAAACTACTTTCTACAAAAGCTACAGGATACTTTCACAACCGCAACAATTAATGATACAGATGCTTTCATGACAAATGTATAATAGTGAAAATTAATAGTCATAACAGTTTCTATTGTGCATGTATGTCATGTGTAATTTCGAAGATAATAGTCTGGTTTATATTGTCACTCTGTTTCATGTTGCTACCTCCACATCTACAGTTTCGATGTAATCACATGAATAAGTCAATAAAAACTTCAGAATTTTTTTATTTGAGATAGCAAGTAATAATAACAAGTTTTTGATAAAACGAAGTATGTTTTACGTAAACTTTATATAGATAATTCATTCTTATAACTGGATGATATTAATTTAATAAATCATGTTCAAAGAAGGAAATATTTAAAAAAATATTTTATGCAATGTTACTCTATACTTTTCTTTGATGCTTTTAATTAATTTTTTAGTTATTAAAATTATTCTATATATTTAGATCTGTGATATTATTTTCATTACTATCTTCTTCGAAATTATTTAGTTCACTCTTAAATTCAATGAATCAATGTAAAATTTAGAATTCCTTGACAAAGGTAGTAGAAAAGAAAATATAATTATTCTGTAATAGATACAAACTAGTGAGCATTAAGTACTGTTAAGTGGTATTAAATTGTATACCCACAGGTAACGGTACGTTACAATTTAATAGCTATGACTTCATGACAAAAGGCTGCTTCTACAGAATTAATTTGGCTGGTCTTGGCCCATTATAGTTATAAGCCCTACATTTTCATTCTTGCCTACTGTTGAGAAACGACATTATAATGCTCAACTTGGAACAATGGTTGCGATTTTCTAACGCTTGACCACTATGTAACGCATAGTTTCTCCATTTTCGTAAATACATGAAAACAATAGGTAAGACTAATATAAAATTTAATTCCTACAAATCTTATGTCGTATATTGTAATTGAAAAATGGTTCAATTCCTTTTAGAAATTTGAAGTTGGATAAGAACAATATGAATAATATAAGTGACAATGAAATTACTTTGATGTGTTTAAACGTTTACATTGCAATAAATAAACTTATAATAATTATGAAAAATGTGATACGTTTCAATTGAAAATTACGAAGTCTAAACAAGTTTCTTATTCAAATTCGCATTGAACTATTTACACAAATAGTATAAAATAAGACGGATAATCCAATTATTGTTTTTTTCGTAGCGATACTACGAGACAGATAGAACTATACGATTTTTAACATTCTGGAATTCTTGTATAACATTAAACAAGGTTAACGTTTATTTTATGATTTATTAAACTAAAACTTGATAAACGAAATTATTAGTTGTAATTATTTATTCTAATGTGTTTGTATTTTATAAAATTAAGTCGAAAAAAACATATGCGTGTAAATGTTTAAAGTCAAGTTTGTAGTAATACAAGACCCTGTAAACAAATGTTCACAACTGTAATGAAAATTGACACATTAAGGGAAGTATTTATTATGCGAAATCGTGACCGTATTAAACCGACATTTGTCGTTAAATCTGGTATCAATAATGTCAGTGACAAAGTTCACGAAAACCTGTGTCAGCAGCACCTGTTACGGACAGGATACGAGATTGGAATATGTCGAAGTAAATCCCAACGTTAAAGAGGAATTAACGAGTGATATGACGCTGAGATGAATGAAATTTTTATTCCATAAATTCGACTGAGAAATTTATATCGATAAAATTCAGCGTTATTTTTATACTCAGGATAAAAAAACCGGTACAATATACTGAGAAGAAAAATGTTACCACTGAACTATGTATTTTTATGTAAATACATTCAATTTAGTGTAATGTAATTTTATAATTATCGTAAAATTAATATAATTTTATAATATTTTTAATGCGATTGATTTGAAAGCTTTGTTTTGATAAAAGTGTAACAAAGATTTATTAAATACTGTGAATCATTTTAATATATCTTTTTGTATATCATCATCTGTTATTAATACATGAACTTTGCTGTCTTATAAATTAAAATAAAATAAATATTTATTACAGATAGGCTTCGTGGATTAGATTGTCAAGATTTTTAATTTGATATGAATGAATTCATACTTGTTCTTGAATTTCATAGGATAAAAATTTGTCGGAAAATATAAAAAGAATCCTGACAATATTTTCCTCTTTAAAAGAAATATTAGTTTCCCTAGAAATTTTGTTATTACGTTAAAAACAAGAGAGACATTATAAGTTCTTCGAAATGTGAATTTAATACAGAAGTAGATCTTTGCAGCATAAAATTATACTTTTCCTGATTGATTGATTTTTATATGTAATGTAATCCATTTTCTGTTATGTGATTCATTATGAAATACCATCTGTATTTAAATAATATTGCAATCAATATGCTAAGTAATGGAATGTGGATTTTATGAATTTATTAGATTAAATTGAAATGCACAGAACACGTTGCAGTATAAATTTGATCAAGGATCAGTGCACGGTGCAGGTTTCGTTTTAATTAACATGTTTCTGAACGTACAGGTTGGGACAAATGAACCTTTACAAGTTGTTTTCTCTGAAATCACAGGGATTATCGATTTTATATTTGTTAAACGAAGTGAAACAACAAATTTTTCTGCGTCGGCTACGAAGTGGACAATAACGGTTCTTTTCATTCATTTCGAATGGATTTCTGGATTAATTTATCATTCGAATAGCTTTCATTGAATCGAATAACTTTGATCTGATATGTTCTTTTTATTCTACGCAGCTAAAAAGTTGTGGATATCCACACAAATTATCAATTTCGAATGTTGACTTATAAATAATAAAATCAACATTTTATTTTATAAATAAAGGGGTAGCATAATTACATAAACTTTTGCAATTGTGTTTTGAAGAAGAATTCAGTACAATTCTAAGAAAGTTTAATATGAGAATAACGTAGAACTCACCACTATCTCTAGAATGTAATCTTAATATTGAATTAAATTTTTTGTATTGTTATTTAACGTCGCATCGACTTTTCGGTCATTAGCGACATGCTCATTTAATTGTTACATTTATTTCCACAGGTGCACTATTTTGAGAAATTCTATCAACTTGCTTCTGTTGTTCTGTGATTTGAAAATTTACTATATTTGGTTTGATACTTTGGCTCTGTTGCGATGAGTTTTCATTTCCGTACATTCTATTAATATGAATTAAATTTATTGTCAACTGTTGACGAATATACAATTCTATTTAAAATATATGAACAGACCGCGATACTCTCGTTAAAAGCTACATAGAATATTTTGATACAGGTTAAATTATCTGCCCTAATGTGTTATGAAAGCATGAGGTCAATATCTCCTGTAGTTTAAGAGAAAGCAACTTACATCACTTCATTCGGTTCATTCAGTGCAAAACTAATACTTCCAGAATTCTGTTTTTAATTAGCTTGTTTTATTCGACTTTTAGCTAATAAAGTTAGACATGCAGAATAGAAATATGCTCTTATAGATTAATGTTGATAAAGTGTTATGTTGTTAAGTTATCGAAAAGAAGTTAGAACAAACGTATCCCACTGCTATAATAATAATACAAAATAATAGAAAACATTCTGATAATTTGAAGGGCTGACACAAATATTATTAATAGTATTAGATCGAAAGTAATTAAAAAACTGTCACTGTCATATCATGACTATCATTTTAAGACAATATACTATAATACAAAATTTTCCATTAAATATGCACATCCCTAATTAATGATCAAAAGGTTTCATAAAGAGACCACAAAAATACAAATTAGCATTAACATTGGTCGCTAACAAATCAATCAGTTGCGTTTATACCCGCATTTCTACGAAAAAATACTCAGTACACGGTTTTACAGAGTCGCAGTACCATTGAATCCTAATCCCATGGCATTCGTTCAATCACGACCGCATTCTACCGAAAGTATTGTCCCTGATTTTCCAGCAGTTGAGATGGCACGTTATTCGAACCACGTTGGCTGGAAATTCCGGACGACGGATAAAAAAGAAGTAGCGGGATCTCTAAATTCGACATTGTTTGGTGCCGCGATGCGCGCAGCGGACAATGATTTCGGAAAAAGCCATCCTTGAAATCTGCTCAAAGGGGACGGCAGAGAAAGGACCATGATCTGTTTGTGATTTGGTGCCGCGTGACGGATCACGAGACGTACGCAACATCACTTCAAACGCATTACGATCCGTTTGCGAGCGAAGGACCGCGTGAGGAACTATGTGCACGAGCGACGCGATCTCGCTATGGTGGTCTAGCATATTTGAATCGATTGTCAATTTTATAAATTGAATGCTCGTTGTCAAAAACAATTCTTCACTTCAACAAAGTCCACCATTGATATCAAACGTGATGTTAAACAGTTTATTTAAAATAAATTATAATTGGCATAATAGCCACATAGACAGAGAAAATGTCATCTTATACTGTGTACATAATTAAAAAAAAGAAATGTATATGTTTGTTATTCTTTTCGCGATCGGCAGCAAATTATTTGGTATCCAGAAGAGAAATTTCACGCAAAACTCGTAAACGTAAAACCCTGTCATAACAATATTTTAACATTATTGTTAATAGGAATATTTTAGTCGCATTATACGGTGTTTTATAGTATTCTGAAAATTTGTGCTCGTATTAGCAATTAGATATAAATGCCTCTTCGTCAAATATTGGCACAAACTAACTGTTCAAGCAGAATTGGATGCTACCACAGCTGCAGAATAAGTCCACTTAGAGGAAAATTCATAAAAAGGATCAGGAGAAATGAAACCCTGTCCGTGTGTGTGTATGATTTCACCCATTGTCTTACAATATTGTGCCAGACTTGTGGTAAGGATATCGAACAGAAACTAGCAAATGTAAATGCCATTCTATTTCTTTGAGTTGAAGTCAAACGTTGTTTTTCTGTTATAAATTCTTAATATTCTAGCTACTACAAGCGACTATAGTAGTTTTAACCTGTGTCATCTCTTTGAACGTACGCTACTGTGGTAGTTCGATTCTTACTTTGACATCGATAGCTGTGTGCATTCTTGTATACTGTAATGTAATTCCATAGTCGAAAACTCTATCAGTCTCAAATCGTAGTGTCACATTTAATAAGCACAGGCTGTGACAAACCTTGCCATACAGGGATATAGTTCCGCAACCAGTTCCATCGTAGTTAAGACGTTAATCATTGAAGTAAGTGTACGCATGGGAACAACATGAAAATCTTTTTCATTTTTAGTGAATTAGTAGCAATAAAGTAGTTCTAACATTCTTAATTGTAAAGGAAATCATAGGAAAAGGGGTTAAACTTTCAAAGATGATGTTTCTGCGTAGTACTGTTACCATTTGTCTATGTCTTGATTTGAAAAGAATCAATTCGGTCCGGAGCTATAAATTACTATTAAGGTTCCACTGTGAATTAGAACTACACTCTAATTTGAGCTGTAGGACGATATTAATCCCTTGCTCTATGATTTCTTTCAAAACTGCATTCGTTAGAACTATTTCATTGTCAATAATTTGCACCCGAAATGGAAAACAAAATCCTGGCTCTTTCTGTACCTACATTTACTCTAAAGATTAAGAACTCATAATAGAAAAATAATATTTAATTGTAACTGAATTCAGTATAATAACAGTTACATTTTCTATTTTCGTTACGTATCTGACATGATATTATAAGCAAAGGATTAAGCTCAGGAGAGACTTGACCGGGCCCTAACTCTGAGCTTAGACTTATTCGATATATCGATTCCGATTCCAGTTCTTCAGAACATATATTATATCGGTTCTGAAACGGTTCTGTAACTGTTATTTTACGGTTCTACATAACTTTTTCAAGAATCGAAAAATAACAATTATTTATATTGCCGAATAACAGTTATGACTTATATCGGTTCTTCATAACTGTTTCAGTTGGAACAGATATATGACAGTTCCCAACAATTATTTTCGGAACCTTTTCAATCCCTGTTTAGCCTAAACAATGTTTAAAAATGTGTCGTATTATATGTTATTATAAACATAACTTTGTCGAGAGTAATTCGTTGGAATCTTAGCCAACTAGGTGCCGGTCTATCATCGAATTTCTAGCACATCGCTAGAGTAAATTTGGATATTATAAAATTTGATTCCGACCAGGTGGGTCTCAGATGTGCATCTTCAAAATCCAATGGTTCTACCAGCTAGTTGGTGTATCTCTGAATTTTACAATTTCTAGCTAGCCTTTTCTCATATATGTCCCTTCGAACGTTAATTTTAAAACGTAATGCTGTTTTTAGAGGGTTTTCCTTTTTTTCTGGAATTAGAAATAACTATGAAAAATCTTAAACTCTTAAATCATCAACAGGTTATAGGTTAATAGTGGTAAATATCTCTTTTATGGTTCTTTTTTCTGAACTATCAGTTTATAAATATTTTCAACTGACATATCTCAATTGTAAGATTGTCGATTTTGATTGAACCTTCCTTTATGAATCTAAAAATAAACCGACTCACATTCACCTATTTTTACCAATACCTGTTATTTATAAAAATATTAAACATTTAATTTTGACATTGTGAAAATAACAAATTCTTATTAACCTAGTATACTTGGACGTTCTTAACTAATTAAAACGTCCAATTCCAACGAACTGACAGGTGACACAAAATACAAATAAATTGAAAATGCTTTTCAGGTCACCAAATATATTTTAGTTGGAAATAACACCAGCAGTAGAAATATTAAGAATTACAATGCAAGAAAATCGTTATCTTTTGTGTGCACCTACAAAGCTAGAATATTTATTAAAGAAAATATCTGCTGACTTCAGACAACATTGGATTCCTTAATCATCTAAAATTAATCTTTCAAACACCCTTCTTCAAAGGTCTACATGTTAAAATGTCCGTGCATTAAATATCCTATGCCCCACTGCATATGTTACGTAACTAAATTATGGAGACTTATAATGAAGTGAAATTAATTTACGAAATTGAAATGAGAATCATCATTTCGCTTATAATTACCAAAAATGATCTAACCGGAATTCTTATTTCACAGAGCAAAGCAAATTTTTGTTCTATTTTTGAAATCGGGTTTAGTCATGTGGTTTCTATTCACATGAATTGGTATCAGTTTACGTGAGTAGTCAGTTATGCAATTCATATTTTATGTACGCAGAGGACGTGGTTTAAGCCTTAAGAGGCTACCCCTTGCAAAGCTGTCCAGAACGATCTAGTGAAACGTGCTTAAACTTATGCAAACTTTGATCCTTGATTAAATTTGTACGTATACCCTGGCCCTGTGGCTGCGAGGCTTAACTAAATATTTGCCAGGACATGTAATTATATTTGCCTCTGCGTAGCGCTGTGATTAACGTATCACTGGTAAAAAGCTTATTACTCACTCGGTAAACATTAGATCGGAAGTGGTAAATATTTTGACATTTTATTGGCCAATTATGATTTACTGATGGCTACTTAAAACGAAATGAGAAATGAATGTTTTTATTCCTGTTTGCGGAAATGTTTTATTAGTGCAAAGGATTAATATCTGAACAATATTAGTTCATAATAATTACAGTTACAATGTTACGATCAAGTTAAATATATTTCTAATTTATCTAACAAGAACATATACACAAAATGTGTACCTGGATACAGCTATTGTAAGAATTTTATAAAACTTATAATTGAATTGAGTTTTACTTATAATTAAATATATTATTCATTCCTAGAAAAGCGGAAATCTGAAATAATATTGAAGCAAGATATTAACATAAAGATACTATTAACACTCCAAAAACGTAAGAAAAATAATAAAATTTTTAAAGCAGCAAGTCTAATAAATAAAACTTAAAATACGAAAATGAGGTTTAGCAATCCAGAGTAATTGATGTGACATAAAATTCTCTATTTCGGTTCTCCATAACTGTTTTAGTCAGTACCAATATATAACAGTTTAAAATAGTTATTTTTGCAACCTTTTAAATTCCTGCTTGCTGGTACACCTGCACCTCGAAGTCTTCAAAGACTCCTGATTTCGTATAGTAAAGAGAACAGCACAGAAAACGGCTGATTTTGAGGCCATCGAAGAACAAGGGAACAGTACGAGAGGCAATGCAGGTGCCGACGCAGCAACCAAGTGTTGGCAGGCTTTCCGACCGAATCTGTACACAAACATTTAATTCGCCCAAATCGATAGATGCCGGTAGCAGTAGCTTGATGCCTGGCCCCGCGGCCGACTTACTTCAATTGAATTTCAAATCTTCGCAATCAATATCTCGCGAACAGCAACGCGCACGCATCACGCTTGCAAATTGAATATTGTCCTTCCTGTGACTCTCTTTAGGTGTTGTCTTGTCTCTCTTCCCTGTAATCCACTCCTCTGGAGACAGAACAATTCGTTTTTTGCCACGTTCTCGTTATTCGTTCGCGTCTGCACATTCGTCAAGGTCGCTTTGTTCTTCTAGGAACGCTTGTTCCTAGATTTCGATCATCCGGCTGTGTACGTGGCTGGTGCATACGAAATGTCGCAGCCTGCTGTTTGAATTTTAGAGTGACAGAGAAAAATGGTGAAGGATATTTTGTTTCTACTGTTTCTGCTTTGAAATGAATAGAAAGACTTTCGTAGGACGTATTTATCGTTAGACTATGGATCTTTATGTACATTCCTATTTTTGTATTAATTAACACATTGAATGCTGTAAGATTTCATAGAGCAAAATACACAAAATGGAAAAAATAAAATATTAAATCATTTGAATGAATTGCATTATTATTATTGTACGTTTATCCAGCTGAATATCATCGCATTAGGTAGAATTATTTAAAATATAGAAATGTTTTCAAATAATCATCGTTTAATTGAGTGAACTATAGTAATTCGATTTGGTTGGGGGTCACCGGTGACCCCCATAGCATTCAACGTGTTAATGTGTATATGACTTAATAAGGGAAAAATTGCTGTCGTCAGTTGGATGATTCCTTGTGGTAAATATAAAATAAAATTGCTATTCATTCGTTTCAACACAAATATACCTTTAATTTATAAAATTGACAAAAGTTACGATGAGTGAAAGGACGATTGAAAAAAAATTGCAAAATTGATTTTGTTGTATGATAAAGCAAATTTGTTAGTGTAACATGTGACAGTGAAATGTTTCTTCTAATTATTTTTACTTTTCAGAATATTCAGTTATTTAAGAAGTCAGTTATGATTAAAATGGAGGTAGAATACGTAAAATAAAAAATAGTTTTGGAAATCCTGAACAACAAAAATAATATGATATTATTAGTTGTTTTGAAATTTTTAAACTATCTTTTGTTGTCCTCTGTATGGAAAAGTATTTTTTGACGCAAAACTAGCTAAGAGTTAACTTTGTCATAAAAGTTAATGTTACCATAACTGCCATTTATTTTGTTACGAGAGTATTCATCAGTTTAGCAGTGTATTTTAAGAAAATATGATAAAGATGAATATGCAAATTTTCTGAAGACTTTCTTCGGTAAGAGTCGTTCTCACGAAACAGTCAACACCTTATGAATATATAAGTGAAAACTAAGATGCAGTAATTCAGTAAAATTAGAATAGCAAGCTTGAAATAACAGAAATAAGGAAAGCAAAAGTCCTGGAAAGAAATGAAACTTTGAATTACAAAATTGGACGAATATTAAATGCGAAGATTAAGAAAGTCCAGAGTAATGCAATACATGTAAACAGAAAGAAGACGGTACTAAAAGTAACTGTAGTAAACAAGACAAAATATGTGTTTAAAGAAAATTTTCAACAGAAGTTTAGTTCTAGTTGCCCTTCACTTTTTAAACTGAACTTTATCGTGAAACGGTGGTAGAAAATATTCCTCCAGTTTCAGAACGTTTGCACGTACCGATTGTTTTCGATAAAAATGCGCTTCTCGAGCGCAGTATCGACGAAAGAATTCGATTTCGCTCCGCCGAATGATTGCAAAACGAAATTTTACTCTATTTTCGAAGACGTTTATTACATTTGTTCGAGATACTCGTCTTGCAAACGATTTCTCTTTCGTGCTCCTCTGTGCCATCGGTTTCCCGTCTGCAGGATATCGAAAGCTTTCAATAGATTTGGGCGGAGAGAAATAAAACGGCGCGACATCAGCTCGCTTTCTGTCTTTTCCCGTAGATCTAAAGAGGTAAAAGTGCAGCTCGGAAACGAAATATCGTTTCATCGGCAGTTGGAATGCGTTTCTGTCACAGCACCAGCGCGTGACCTTTGTCTAAGAGGCTAAAAATAAAATGCGTTAGACCGTTTTTAATTTCCTTCTTTTTCGCTATGGATTGTTTCCGATTTATATATCTGAATACAGTTGAATAATTTTGTACTTAACTCCTCTTGACTGCATGAAAATATTTTATACATTTTCAGGACAGGCAAACTGATAGAATAAATGTTGAAAACATATAGGCCTTAGGTTACAAACACATGAAATTTTTGTTAAAATGCTTATTTACAATGGAAATATACGAAGTTGAGTTCGGCATTTATAATAAATAAAATAATAGTTTATCAAATAAATGAATTACTTTTGAATATAATAAAAAATGACTTTCCTCATTAATTCTTTATTGTAACTTCAACCGTAATTTTTATTTTAAATTTTAGGCAGCTTATTTTTACTCTTACACGTGTATACTCCTAATCAGTTAACAATGTATTTATTATGGTTATATAAAAAAATAATGTGAGAATTTTTTGTATAAAAATACTTACAAATGTTCAATAGCTAAAACAGAAATAATGGTAAATATAAATAAATATAGTATGCACTGTTAATAAAAAAGTTTTTCGCAATTCCTTTTCCTTTTTTCTCTCTTTTTTTTGAGAAATAGCTTACTTTCTAAGGGAACCACGAATGTATACACAGTTATTTGCAACAGGAGATGGCATCTGTTGGATGCCGGATATTAGGGTGTTCGTACACAAAAATTCGCGCACCAGTTACGAATGGTGAATCACGAAAGGGTCTGGCAGACTAAACGTGAGCAATATGGCCTGGTACTAATTTTGATATGTACGTTTGCTGAATAATGCTCCTTGTCTACAATACTACTTATAACAGTTACTGACTTTTACTACCGCTTACAAGACTAATATGAAGAAAACAACTCCTAAGTTTGTAAGTGGTTCTAAGGAGACTTCATATTGGTTTCATTTTTTTTATTCACGTTTCAGCAATCATAATCTTTTTCAATTTGACCCGAAAACTATTCCAAGTAAATACAAAAAATTAAGGCGAAAGGTATTTATTAACAAATATTAAAATATTATTAAATTATAAATAGACAAATAATTAATATTTTGAATTACATATATTTTTATATAATCATAAATAATCAAACGTTTGAAGAAAGAAAATTAAAAACTACAAACTCGATTTGTTTTTAGTGACTAGTATGATATTCTGGTTGGCAAAAGTTACCGATTGAAGTAATCAAATTTGTTACTCTATAATCAAATTTTATCTCATTGTTTCTTGATCGTTACGTTTTATTTCTTAATATTTAGTTCAATATTATCCCAAAATATGTTAGAATTGCAAATATCTTTTTTGTTTTACCTAAATTGTACTTTAAATAGCAACATCAAACATTTTCTCTCCATAACCAGTATACTCATTGTTAAACAAAAAATTTTCATCTTTGCATGACGAATACACTCGACATAAAGATCGAAAGGGTTAATAGGTACCTGTGGTTACCATTGCCGAAGAAAGTATATAGCAATTACTTATTAGCTTTCTCACCCTGCCACACTTCCTCCTATGGAGACAGTAGACCAATTTTTAATTCGTCTTATAGTAGTAGTGTAAACTGTTTTTTATCTATTAATCATTTAGCTTAATAAACTTTTGTTAATATTAAAATACCACTGTATTGTCCCAATCTTATATATATATATAATTTATAAATCATGTACATACCCATTTTAGGACTGTAAAGTAGAACAAAACTATAACTGAAATGTAAAACCGAAATGAAGAACTGAAAAATGACAGTTTTGGAACCATTTCAGAACCCCTTCTATCCTCGGTTTAACCCTTTCGTCCCAAATGGTACACATAGGTACCATGAACACTTTAAATTACTGGGAAGCTAGAAAACATCTAGATAAAGGAAAATCGTATCACACGGTGACCTTTGCTTATGGCTGACAGCTTAGATGCTAATCAGCTATCAGTTATATGTTTTGGTTGATTAGTAAACAGCCGTAAGTTTTTTTCAGGGACAAACGGTTTAAAGCGAATCTTGAAGCAAGAATCTAGCGTCAAATCTCAGCGCGATTGTTTATGTGAGTCAGCGAGCGAGTGGTAGCGGGATATCGCTATTTTTTCTATTATATTCTCTCTTATTTTCTTCTTCTTATTGTTCAATAATACACTGTTATTGTTTTATCGTCAACTTTGAATTTTTCTGCAATTATCGATCTCCCTAAACGCGAAACTCTCTACAGTAGTACCACGTCATATGGGGCCCTACTGTAAATAGGTACAAGCTCCGCGCGACGAAGCCGCTCTGAATTTATTCCCGATTGAACAGACATTCTGGCGGGTGTATCGATTCCAGGCACACGTCTCTTCCTCCCTCCGTCTACATATCTTCCTTTCAAGGAGCTGAAGGCATTCCGCTGGCTTCCCGTGACGACAATAAAAAAAAACCTTTGCCCCGTTCGTTGATCGTAGTCGGGAAACGTTGAGACGAGTTACCGGAGCGAGATATCGTTTTCTTCGTGGCAACCGGCGCGTTCCATTGCACCGAGTTTCCACGTCGTTCCTGCCATCTGCAGCCCGACCAGAATACCGAAGGATTAACGAGAAACGGATATTCGTATGATATAAGACAATACCACGTGGTATTTTTCCTTTTCTTACCGCGTCGCACTACATATCTGACACCCTTTCCCTTCCCATCGTTTTGTAATTCGGTAATTGATCTCTACCGCCCCGTTTCTAGTCGGAACTTCCCCGTTTCTAGTCGGAACAAGGCACACTTGTTGAATACAGTTCATCTGCATTTATAGCGTCGATCATAATTGAACCGCTTGAGCGGCTAAATCAGTTGAAAAACGAAAACAAACCAATGTGCAACCGACGCAACACAGTGAACTTAATCGAACACATCATTACATCATGTATTAACACTAGGTTTACGAAATGCATCAATTTGATGCATATCGAATTTTATGAACATTATTTAGTAAATGTTTTCGTTGATTTTGATCGATGCAGTTATATGAATATTTACGCTAATTGTCTATTTTTTAAATATTTAATTTCCAAGATCTAACTGGATGAACAACAATTTTTCTAGGAACAATAAAATAAAGTGCACAGTAAATGTTCGCAAACCTAGTGTTAAATAGCGAAGGGAATGAAAAAAATATCAAATAAGAGAAGACCCTAAAGAAGTAACCTGAACTATTCGCTCACGCTCTAATATTTTGAAATTTCTGAAAGGAATCAAAATAGTACACTTAATTTAATCAGCTACTCATAACTAAAGAATGCACAATATTAATCATATACATAAATAATCATCTGCATAGTTTAAAGCAATTGCCAATAACTCAATGTGATTGACGCAACTTAAAATATACAATAAAAAAGAAAAAAGAAAAAAGTATTATTATAATCGTTTATTATTTTCGTAAAGTTTCGTGTCAAAAAATTAAAATATTTGTAAATCGATTTAACTCTTTTGCACTTGATCAAATTTCTTAAAATAAACATTCATTATTTTCTGATGAAATAGTAGTAATACTTTTCACAAGTACCATAAATAATATTTTACATTACCGATTGGTTCGAACAAGTTTGCGAACACTTTACGCTTGTGAAACGTTGATACAACAGTAAAAACAAAAGTTTGTATGCATACGAGATGAATACGTGAGAAAAACTAAAACGATAGATATTGGAATCGAATCCCCCAACTGCTTTACTTACCATAGATCGATTACCACTAAGAAAGGGACGAAAAATGAAAGTAACTCATATTGTAAAATCAAACCAACGATTTGCTACATCATCATATTTGCCTTTTTGAACAGTACATCCTTTCCAAAATCTTATAAAATCTGGACAAATTTATTATGAATAATTTAAATATTATAGAAATTAATAAATATCAAAATCATTCATTTATTTCTTGTAAAAAATAAAATTTGTAATATAAACTTGTAAAAAATGTATAATAAATCTCCTTCTTCTGAAAAAATTATTAATGATAAAATTGTATTGACTAACGTAGCTGTCAAAAAAGTCGTTAATGAAGATGAAAGGTTAACTAAGAGGTTAGAGATAATTAAGGGGTTTGTCCCTCCAACTTGTATATTGGTCAATTACGCGTCGGTTTTGTTTTTTCGGTAAATCTGGTTCACGTGAAGCACGAAAGTTGATTTGGTCCGAATTCCTTGCTGCGTGAGAACTGTTTTCGGTTTCCTGCTGTCACCAGCATTTATTTCCACTGACTAGAAATTCGCTGTCCACGTTTTTCAGGCCGACGTTATTCACTACATTTCACAAATTTTGTTATAAAATCTGAATACATTATCTAAACAATTGATTTTCTGTTATAAAAGCGTCCTGAACATTTTTTATCTTCATTTGTTATTTTATATAAATATATAAGGAATTTTAGTAATAACTGTTATTAATTTCTTATATTTACTAATTACTCAATTGTCGAAATTGTTGCTCAACTTCGATTTTCTTAAAAATCAAACAATATTCGGAAAAGATTTATTTCGCATTTTCAACTCATTTTGACTCGTAGTGCCGTCTCTTGTCGTGTTTCACCACCCTGTATAGATTCTAACACTCAAACGAATATCTATCATCTGTTCCTTTTTCGTCGCAGTCTGCGGACCTATGTTTGCCGCAGGGTGCAACTCTTGGCGACTATGCGCAGTTCTACTGTCGCATCGTCTAAACCTATTATCATCGCGAATTGTCCTTTCTTCTGCAATTCTTAACACTTTGTAGGCGGGTGCCGTTTTCCGCGTTTTTGAACGTGCAGCCGACAAATTCAGTTACAGCGCATGTAAACCGTGTTAACCCTTTTCCACTCGACTAAATTCCTTACTATAAATATTCATTATTTTCTGATGAAAAAGTAATGATACTTCTCACAAGTAACATAAAGCAATATTTTAGATAAATGAAAAACAGAATTATATTAATTTAATATGCCATATGTTGATATGTTACACATAATTAAATATTTAATTTTGTATTTTATAATTTTACTACATCAAATCGAATGGTGACTAAAAATCACCTCTAGAGTTCAAAGATTTAATAATTCACGAATGTTAACGATTTGAAGGAACTCGATGTTGTAAATAAAAGATTAACTAATTTCACAAAGGCTTACCTGCCATTTTTATAAAAACCAAGAGATCCATTTTATAGATAATTAGTACTCACTTCGTCCGAAAATATGGTATTACACTTAAATGATTTAACGTATCCTGTTCGAATGGTTCTTGTTCATTACTGAGCCGAGTCTCAAAGTTTCGAATATTAGGTTTCAGGATCCCCAATTGTACATTGTAACAAGGAGATCCATGTTAAATTTTATATATCGTATTAGCACACGAAACATTGAAAGAAAACAGTTTTGTCCTCCAATTTACAAAAAATTTTTCTGCATGTTAGTTGTAAAGATATCATTGATACTTCATCGGGAAAACATACATATTTGTGATAAAAAATATTATCGAGTGCGAAAGGTTAATATGCACATCTATTTTTCGACTGGAATCGTGATACTGTAGTCGATGAAGTGCTGATGCCCCTTTATTGACAGTGGGATTGCGCAATCCGAAACCTGGTCCCCTCCGATATGATGCGTGTCACAGACTTCTGCACAATCGTTTCTAGAGTCATCCCTCACCACTAAACTCTTCCTACTGTGGATCACTTGGCGATTATGCTAATATTTCTCACTCACTTTCGACTGACTTTTTGTAGTTACTGAGAGTGAAATGAAAAATCTTCGCGAAAAACATACTTGTATATTAAATTTCGGTATTTTCATTATTTCATATTTATCACGCGATTTTAGACGATTTTATATTGAAGAAATTAATATACATGTAAATTTTAAATATTAAATCAATCAATATACTAAAATTATTATATTCAATTATTTACTAACAGTGGACTTACAGTGAATATTCAAGGTTAAATATCTCGAGAAATATTGAGTTTTTAGTGATAGTAAATATCCTGAGCCTTTTCATATAAAATGACGCAAAGGAATAATTTTCATAAAAAATATACAGCTTTCTTTTAAAAAAGTGCAATTGTACTTTACAATAATATCAATGCATTTATAAAAAATCTAATACTGTAATGTTATAAACTTTATCAAATAATCAAGGCTTTCGTCAATTTTGTTTCCTTTACGGGAATAAAGTTATTGTCTGCCCAGTTATTACATACACCCTGCATAGTTATACTATGTATTCATTGGTTCTACATAATATTATATTAACCTGTTCACTGTAGAATATAGTTTGAAAAATCTCTCGTTTTGCACGGAATAAAATAAAAAAATGAAGTATGTACGCGTCAATGCTGGTCGAATGCAAGTAAACTATATTTTAACGAAAAGCCAAAGCAAAACAGAGAAGAATTACATGTTTATCTGAAAAAATAAATGATTTATCGTTGGAAAAATTAGTATAATTTCAAGCTTTAAGATGACATGTATACACATTAAACGCAGTTAACTGGTTAAATGCATCTAATTATTAACTTCCATCTTTAAATATTAACGCGACAATATTTGAATGTACGTCCTGCGAATGTCACGTGGCTATTGAAGGCCTCCTAGCGTGTTTACTTATTCACGCGTGTATACACGTACGGGATAGCCGGCACGGGAACGCAATATTCAGCGACTTATGGCAATATCGCGACGCATTTAGGAGAAGTCGCAGGATCACGTGTAACCACGTCGACTGATCGTTGCGAACACGTGCGGGTTACGTACACGTCTCCATGATTTGTGTGTCCACAAAAATTTCATAACAGGGTCCTCTCGGACAACAGATGTAACCGTGGGAGATATTCAGCCAGACCCTACAATCCTCAAATAAAATAAAATCGGATTATTTGGTAGTTTAGTTGTTTAATCATTCGTTTCATTCTGTCAAAATGAAATTTTTTTTATTGTATTGTATTTTTATATTTAAGATTGCATTCTTTATCAATCTTCAGGATTGATGTTACATTGGAATGGGCGACATTATTATCATCTTAAAGAAATTCGGCAGCAAAAATTGTTCAATATCTTGACTTGAAGTATGAAATTAGAATTAGACTGTCCTATTAATAATATTTACAACTTTATTTTATGTTTGCTTTAAATAAATTTAAATTCAAATCGTAGAGTAAAAAAATATTTTTAATCGGCTTAAACAAAATTTAAGTTTGTCGAAATTAATTCCTTTTACTATCATGTTTTTTTTAATGTTTGGAAACAATTTCCCTGTGTCCAAGTTTGTCTTGTTTAACCTAAATTATAACAATGAAAATTGTAAACGGTTTCTTATATGACAGTTTGAATATATATATATACGTCTATATAAAGAAATAAATGATGATGTGGGATCAGAAATGAAAGCATGGTTTAAAACTTTAGTTTCTCAAAATGTAATTGATTCATCAAATTTTTTACTTGTATGTCAGACATATGACACAAGCTGTTTATTCAGCAAAACATGTTCTCTCGAGTCTACAGTAATTGCGATCGATACACATCGACGCGTTAGTGACAAGGTTTGACAAATAAAGTAATAAATAAATAAAAATAGAAATGAAAATGAAAATAAAAATTGAAATAAAAATGAAACAATAAAGATAAGAATAAAAACAAAAATCACAATAAAAATGAAAATAACAATAAAAGTAAAAATAAGAGTAAAACTTAAAATAAAAATAGAAATAGGAAAGAAATAAAAGTAGAATTGTATAAGTATCACAATTTAACTTTCTATGACCATGACTAGTTTTTAGTTTTACTACCTTGACCAACTAGTGGTACTTGAAAAAATTATCTTTCGCGAATTTAATGAATCTAACATTTCAAAACTAGACACTAATTCATATAGATTATTTAATTAATTTAATTACTTTCATTAAATTATTACACAATGATTACTTGTCTTTCATTAATTATGAAACCTGTATGGTTTCATATTTTTCACCAGTATACAGAAACTTACAAAGATTCAATTCCCAATATTTTTTTATTTTTAATTTACATTTAATGTGATCCTTTTAAAACAGAAAGGTATGTTCTGATCTTTAATTAAAACCGTAAGGAAGGAGGAATAACCTAATTTTAATATTAAGTCGGAATATGTGGGAGCATATACGAGCATACGTGAGGATAAATGCAATATGCCTGGTATGTCTGACCATTGCCGTTATTTCTACTTGACCTACACGCGGTGTAGTGGTAGGTGCATAAATTCAATGCATCATTTACTGGTATAGATATCATTGATGGTCCAAAATGCGAATATTCTAATTAAATTCAAAATAGCAGCTATCTAAGTTAATTTGTTAATTAAGTAAACGTAGAATTCAGTCTCCATGAAATGTGCAAATGTTAATCACCTTATTAAAGATTACCTTATAAATGCTTTCGACTTTCTTAAAAATTATAACTAAAGGATTTAATATGTAAAATATTTTAGAATTTCATATGAAATTCTAAGTGTTTAATAAAAAAGAAGACAGATCAACGGATTTCAATTAATACTTTGTTAGAGTGCAAAGCTATTATAATTATATTCTTTCAACGAATCACTTTAAATTAGAAATTATTATGTTTATGTATTAATAAAACTTAAAAGAATTATTTACTGCAAAGGTGCAAAGTTTTTGAAAACATTTTGAAAATAAACTGACTATGCAAGAATTTTACGATTACAAATATTTTATCTTCACTTTTTTATACTATTAAAAAAGTAATACCAAATACTTTCGCTAACCTAATTAAGAAAGAAATGATAAGGAAAATTGTTAATAATATTAAGATTTGAAGAAAGCTTAATAAAAGGTATACATTTCTGTTAACACCTACTATTATTATCCTTATTATGCCACATAGAAATTTCCATAAACTATCAGAATATATTAATTACAAGTAAATGTATACGTATAGAATAAAATTTTACATTAATTCTATAAGGAAACACGGTATTGTATAAAAATACTTAATACCACATGATTACTTCTCTACGTAGTAGGATCCCACTCAACGTTCGCTTTACCACCATTATATTCTATACTGAAAGTGGTTCAGTGGAACTTCGTTGATATGAACGAAATTTTAGCAGTGGATAATTAACTGAACTCTAACTGAGCTTCTATTATCTAAACTGCCGTTCAGCGTCAGTTCACTTATACGAACATTAACCATAGTTACATTTTGTAGTGTAAGTTATTTATCAGTATATCTCCGATAAAGTATGGAATAAATTTTATGTTAATATACACTATCGATTGTTAGAATTTATTTGTCGTATGTTATAACAATTTCGTAACTAGACTAAGTAAAGAATTAATTTATTAACCATTACACAATTATTATACTCCTAAAATTTGCAATATCATTATGTATTTAAAATTAAATGTTTCATAGAATCCTCTTACATAAACGTTCCATATTTAATCTAAAAAGTGTCTTTATCATTATCTTTTTAATAAAATATTTACTGTAAGTTTTAAGTTTTTGGTGATCTTTATATTTTTTTCCGTATAGTTTCGTTATTTTTGTAATATGAAGTTCGCCCATAGTTTATACTTATGTACTAGAGATTTTTGAAACTTTTTCTCTACTGATTTCTGACATGAGAAGACCGTCCTAACTAAAGATAGTCCATCATATATTCATTTTATTTCGATCATAGACCACAGAAAGTGGCAGAAGGGGGAGTTCCTTCAGTCTGAAAGTTAAATGCTGGAAAAAAGCTGTAGTGTATTGATCACGTGGACTTCTGAAAGAACGTGCATGGATATAAAATTCATGTATAGGGTATTCTATTTTAACCTATAAATGCAATCATTTTCGGAACTATTCGTTATTTAAAAAATATCTTAAATACAGTTTCATCTGTCTTTAAAGGGTAAAAATATCACACTCGGGCTACCGACCATTTAATACGGTTGATATGTAATCCATATAAAAACTGAGACAATAGATTATTTTCGGTTTCTTCGTATATTCATTATAGTATTCAAAATCATTTCGAATATTCAATGCTTTCAAGATATCAATAATTGCGAAACAAAGGAACCGAAACCAGTCATTTTGACGGGTACGGTAGTACAAATGTCAATGAAGATCACTACTATGTTTCTAAATATAATCATGTAGTCTTCTATAAATCAATCTACGCAGCAAATCACTTTCTGTAAAAAGATATTAATGTATCTAAAACCCATTAAAACAGAAAAAACTGCATTTCAGACATTTTTAACACTAAAACTACCGAGCAGTTAAATTGAGTTTTTGAAATTCCTCCATACAAAATTGTAGAGTACACCTATTGAGACTTTCATGGATTTAAAATTCAGTTTGCGTACTGCTAAATGAATTTCTTTAATAATTTCTCAGAGAAATATCTGTTACCTCTTTAATCATTGCAAAAGAAGAAATCAGGAATGGGAAAATAATTAAACACACCCCGTATAAAAAGACCTAAGTAAAAGTATTCTAGGTATCCGTAGTAAAATCGATGGATAGGGGAGTTTCAATATTGATAAGGAAAGAGAAGAAAGAAACGGCGTATCAGAAAATCCCACACGCACATCCCTTTATTCATATGTTACCGTGGGCGAACGGCAGAGCAGCGTTTGTTCGTTCCTTCTATGTATGTACATACGTGCTTCAAAGTTTCCTCTGTTCATCATCGATCCGAAACGACCCGAACGTGCAGTTACCTGCTAGTCTGTGTACTGCACGATGTATACTTCGAATGGAGTCCGCTATCCGTTTCCTTTTGCACGAGGAATGAATCGGGCGTCATCTTGTAAGAACTTATTACACGCGATCCTACCGGGTTCCGTGGAGATTTATTTTCGATTTTGTGGAAATTATTTCACCATCGACTGAATTCGATTTCTCGAGCTTCGAGATTTCATTTTTCACTGCTTGAATTGTACTTATAGAATCAGCGATACTTTGATCTAGAAATTTGATCGTATAGTTCAACGTTCGAGTTATATGTTAAATCGGCATTATTTCGTTGGTGTTTACACGTGATGCACCAACTGTGTGCACAGGATTCTCAGATTTGAACAACTATGCTCTTGGCAGAATTATTAGAACGAATTTAAAGGTGTAATATATTTGTAGAAGTATATATCTCCTAAAGCATTTTATAAGATCTCTAATTATTGCAGTAAGAAACGTATTTTAACCTAGTAATTTTTTCGTTAAGTCACTTGTTAAATTAACACGATCGCTATTGACGTTTGTTTTGGTGACAATCTTTTCAATTGCAATATTTTATTCATTCTGACAAACCGTCTGAGCAAAATATCGACAAATGTAAAATTGAAACGAGTTAGCGAGTTTCTAAATATAATACTGTACCTTATAACATTAAATAACGATATCGATATCATTAATTTCACTTTTTTATGTAAACTATAGGGTTACAATGGTATTACGGTTGCAATGCTATTACATTAACACGGTATTACAGTACTCCTTCTTTTTTTAAATTTAATTAAAATTTAAGTAAAATAATTATATAATTTTATATAAGTAGAAGAATTATAAGTTATTTTTAATTTAGTTTACACCGCCGTGGATACGGCGAAAGAGCAATATTAATGTAGTTAATTTGCATAGTTGAAACTTCTGTCAAATTTTTTTTATTATTTCTTATTTTTATAATTTCACTCGGGATGCACAAACTAGGTGCATCGTCTCTTTTTTTAGACGGTATCAATTAATAAACATTCATGCCAATAGAAATCTTTATACCCTGCATTCATTTTAGTAATTCTTCTTTGATTAAATACACAAGTGACGATGTTAGGACCAATTTCAACGAGGTTCTTACTGTAATTCTTTTTTTTTAAGAGAGTAGATCAAATTATGTAAATTTATTTTATTCTGTTCTCGTCCTCAATTGCAACGATGTAATAAACTATTTATTAGATCTTCATGTACAGGCTTAATTGCAGTCAAAACTTTCGCATGAAGTGCATTATAGTAACGTGTATACTTATATCGAAAATGATTAATTGAAATAGCTGTCAACTATTAACTACGCTTCAGACTAAACTTTTGACAGAAATTCCGTGACAAATGATACCTTGCACCAATAGTATCACTTTACAAACTTTGGACTTAGGAAAAATATGCCTACTGAGACAAATGCTCAAATAATTTACTTCGATGATATAAAATTTATCCGCATACTGCCTTAATAATCGAAGCGTTAACCGTTTATCCTATTATTGTATTCGCACTATTCTCGTATTTATTTTATTATTAAACGTTCAAAAACTCACAAAACAATTTCTATTCATTGAAAGTACACGCTTACTTTAAAAGCAAAACATTGATAACAGAAAAACACTTTTTCGCTTCGACTTATACACGACGAATAACATGGATTTTTATCAAACTGAACTAAAAATCTTCACCACGGGTCCCACTCCTTATCACGCGGCGAGGTGTTAACCCTTACGTGGACAACCAAAGCACTTTCTTGAAACTTCAATATCACAGTATTTTCACATAAACATTTTATTTTAAAAGGAAAATCGACATAACAGTGTTCAAGAAATAGAAATCAAAAATAATTTAATCAAGTTTTTTTCAAAATAACTTAGTCAAATAATTTAGTCAGATATTCTGTTACTCACATAAATCTTCTCTCTGCATATTTAACCGAATACGAGGTGTAATTGCACCCTACACACTTTTGGTAGAAGACTTGGAGAAAAAATGTTACTGCATAAGTATTTATTACTACATTCGAATTCACGGTTTCAATAAAATTTGTTCAAGTGTTATCTGAAACATATGACAAATAATATTCCTAGAAAAATTTTAGAAATTTTCCATCTGTCAACCTTTGATTCACATTTTTATCAGCCAGGAGTGTCTTTGCATCCCTCTATACAAAGAGAAGGTTAATCCCGGTGATAGCATTCCATGCGCGACAGCTTTATAGTGACACCGTATACCGGAGCACTGTAATTAACAGATCTTATCTCGTCCACTTAAGGGTATCGTTAGTCAATCCGAAATTCAATAAGGTTTAACTACGGCGAAGCGGTCGTCCCCGAAGACCGATCTAATCGATCTTTCAATCTGTTACGTTCCAGCCGTTCATGGTGCCCATGAGAGTGCTGATGTTATTAGGGGGCGGATTGTTGGCAGTGTTTGGGAGTGAGGCGATCGAGCTAGGCGGCGCTGGACCATTGGCAGTGGTTGCGGCTGCCTTTGTTAGCTGTTACTTCTGGCAGAAGCAAGGCTGGGAGGTCGACGACGTGAGTACACTTTTACATTTCATGACGATTAACCTTTTCGTCAGACACAAATTGTCTGACATTTCCTAAACAAACTATTTTTCTTATTTTTGTTTGAAAAACGCGACTTATATAATCATTTATAAAAATTTTGTATGCTTTTGAAGCTTTGAATACCGTTTTTATTTTGTTTACATATAATTATGACTTTTATTGCAATATAATATATTATATATTACATTACACTATATTATTATTGTATATATATTGTATGTACTATTCAAATATGAGACAAGTATATTTCATTATATTATACCATTCTGTAATTGCAAATTATTGTTATATATAATATATAATGTATATTATATATAATATATTATTATATGTGTAATATATGATGCATAATATTATAATATACAATAATTTGTAATTTTAGAATAGTATAATATAATGTAATATATTTGTATCACATTTCAATAGTAACCCAACCAAATCGAATGAATATAATTCACTCAATTAAACGATGATTACTTGAAAACATATTCATATTAGAAATAATGCAACTTAAAGCAGTGACGTTTAGCAAGATAACTGTGCAACAATGATAACGCAGCTCAATCAAATACATTGATATTATATTTTTTCCATTTCCTGTATTTTGCTTCATGAAACCGCTGAGCATTCAACGTGTTAACCAGTTAACTGCGTTCAACGAGTATGTACGTCATCGGGAACCTCGAAAACAGTACTAATTTTTTCAAGTAGGAATTATTTATTTCTTCAGATAAACATATAATTCCCTTTCGCTTTGCTTTAGTTTATAGTTAGAATATATCATAGTTTCATTTACTCTGCCTTTGACGAGCATACGCTTTATTGTGAGAGATTTTCCAAATTAAATTCCACAGTTAAGAGGTTAAACAATCGAAATAAAATATAATTCAACTCATTTTTACTTTTATTTTTCATCTTTATAGATAATGAATTCGATCAAGTGTTATCATATTTCGATATTCTGCATGGCCGACAAGATTTTAAATAAATAATAAAACTTGTGTCTAACATATAAATAAGCCGAAGGGAATCATTTATATATTTTTGAACGTGAATAAATTCATGCAAATGACATTTTATTTCTTAATTTTATATGGATAGCCATATGTCTACAGCGGGAAAAGGGGTAATTTGACTAAATAAAACTCTTTAACCCGCGTGTGGACGGTCCCGAGGCCGCGAATTATTTAAATTGACGCGGAAAGGTTGACCGTGGGAACATTGGTATTTCCTGGACACGAGTATTTCATTCAGGAAAGTACCACGGCATGAAATAATTCTTACGAAGTTGGAGTCTCCTTGAACGAAATAATGAGAGGAATGTTAATAAAATGGTAACGAGACGAGTAATCCGATGTCAGTGCATTTCTTAAACTGAAGTTAATATTTCCTTAACGAATGGTAATTTCTTACGATAACGGTCTTTTTGCGGTGTTCTATTCTGCTCGTAATTGTTTGACAACTTTGTTAAATAATTATACTACGTATAGGCACAATAAAATTTTGGTGAATTTGATTTGGTTGATACTCTATGCCTATTGGTAACATCAGGAAATTTTATTTTTAAAATTCTATCGAGATAGACAAAGTATTGTTTCTGATATGAAGGTAATATTTGTAAATATTATACAATAGATACATACAAATATTTGGATTTTTGTAAACTCCGTATTAAATGAGACACTCAATTAGAGGGAAGACAAAAATTTCCTAATTATAAAATTCAGTACGCTAAAAGTTATGTGAAAATTGTTACAATTTTTACTACTTTTATATTTTGCATATATCAGAAATTTATTAAAAGCATGGATAAATAGTATTATACATCTTTGCAGCATAAACTCTGTTCTGTAAGGAATTTGGATTTTATAAGTAACATATCCGAATATTACCAGGAAAAGGCTAGCAGGGGTTTTATGAAAAAGGGATATTGATTTAAAAAAAAGAGAAAGAGTAAACAGGAAGAATTTATAATTTATAACCTTCACATAAATTCAAAAACTTGTTTCAGTATTGATACAAATATTGATTCAAACATTCGCAGGATTTATGGAACTGCCTAACATGTAATGGATTAAATGAGAAAGTACAATTATACAAGCTATATTTTGATTTTCGCAAAGAACATATGATCCAATTCGACAGATTTTTTGCCATTTCGCTTATATATTTATACGTTGAATGTACGTTGTCTCTATTTATTGATTTTACATATCGTTGCATCATTTTTAACGGGTGAAGTAGAACCAAAGACATCTTTTCATTATACAAGATAAACCAATAAACAATCCATTTTACAACTTTTTAAAATGAATTTACATATTTTTACTTGAAAGTATCGTCCTCTTATTTTCTTATTTAAATGCAGAAGATACCTACTGGAGAACAAAAACTATTATTCGAGCTACAGGTGCTTTTAATCCTCCAATGCCTGAAATATTAAATTTCATATACTACAGTATATTATTTATTAGTGCGCGCGCGCGTGTGTGTAATAGTAATAAATTCATTTGATCAATAAGATGGTTTATTATTTCCTAGCTTTTAATTGCATCTTTGACTCCACGAATTAAAAGCATCACATCTCATAATACTCGGGCTCGCGGTTCAAAACCGGGCTAAATAAAGCAATTAAAGATGCTTGAATAAACATTATACTCCTCTATCCAAGTATGAATATGTATTGTCACAGAAACCATAGTTGCAATGAGAATGGAAACTAAAGCCTTCTGCTATATCCTTCGCCTACACTACTGCTTAAGAGTTTCGAGTCACTTATTTAATGGAAAGAAAAGATGGATCTTGCTTATTAAAACAAATACGAAAAAGAGTATAAAACTTTATATATTTTAAGTTGAATGTATTAATTACAGAAGAATGATAAAATCACAACAATTAAGCTATTCGGTAAAATTATATCTCCAGATTACGTTATGTCCCTTTGATCAAAATAATTCTCTTCTCTCTTAAAAAGGAAATGGAAATGAAAATGGAAATGGAAATGGAAATCGAAATGGAAATGGAAATGAAAATGGAAATAGAAATGGAAATTGAATGTTACGGAAACGTACTTATTTAATGACTAGACAAATCATTGTGGTACTTGCAGTGTTATGAAAGAATTTTAAATCGGCAAACCCAAAAATCCATGAAATCACACGAATTATATGAAATTCGATATGAAATCAATAAAACGTTATTACATACTAAACCGAAGAATAAATAAAACAGTACAATATAAGAAACTTTTAAAATAGCTGGTTTTAAAACAGAAAGTAGTATATTAATCTTTATTTTATTGTCTTTCGTAAATCGTAAATATTAGAAATGATCTCAAACTTTTAAGCGGTAGTGTATATTTCAGGCTGCAAGCTTTTAGCCTTCTAGCGGCAATATTTTCTCGTAAGCACTCTGGAAGCGGAATGTCCAACTTAGCCCTAGCTCGATGTTAAATTGTAACTAACTCAACGTTTTACAACTTGCAACTTGTTTCAAAACTTAGTCGCGAAGGACACGCACTACGTAACAGAGAATACTATCTTTGCAAAATCTTTTTTCATTTATAACATTGCAGTAGAGTATTTTTTTTTATAAGTACAATACGTAGTAAAAATCTTTAATACACTCAACATTAACATATTAATATTATAATAATGTAAAGAAAATTTTCAAGGAGTATACTTTTTGAAATCCTCGTTTTTAAAGAATAAAAAATAATTCAGATTGTAAATTAAATATTTGGAAAACGATTAAGATGCTTATACTTCTATTGGCGAGAACTGGTGTATTAATTAGTGGACTATTCGTTACTTAATTCATATGAAATAATACGTTCAATACTTTCTTTAATGAACACTAATGGTCAGTTTTCTAATACACTGTTAAATTTATTCAAATATAAGTATAGTTCTATGTAAAGAAATAATAATAATCCAAAAATCTTCAAAAGTGTGACCTTGTCCTGAAAATTTGGATATCTATATGTGGCATTTTATAATATTGATGATATTACACAATATTGTGATTCTTTGATATGTATATAATATTTACATATTTTTATTTACAAAATTTATGAATTTTATGAAAATTTCATTTAATCCTTTTTCTATTTTACTTCGTAAAAAATAATCAAAATATTTCAAATGATCAAAATAAATTAAATACCACATTATTAAAAATAAACTATGTTAACAGTTGTAAATGAACACTAGGGATGTAAACTAGATAATAATCCATTGTTGTTTGACGCTCTGTTGTTCGAGTTGCTGCAAATCAGTTAACTGGTTGTTCGTTAATAGTGTATAACATAATAATATTGCAAATTCGCTAGAAATCGTGGAAGTGGATGGTTATCCACCCTTTCTAGCGAATTAACGTTCCTGTGAATGTTCATTCTCGGTGCTAATTAGCAGCATTTTATTCACGCCAACTGTTGCCATCCATGTTATATCGTAACTCCCGTTTTGAATTTCAATGATTCGATTAATTATCCCACACTACCTTGTCCCTCAAACGTGATTAGGTCTCTACACCACCGTACGAATCAACGCACATTGTTATGTAGTTCATCGTGTTTAGTTTATTTTGTTACTGTTTCATAAAAACCAAATATTGTCCTATTTATGATGTTGATGTTAAATATGAATAGTCCACTTCATTATTAACTTAATTTTTTTACTTTTTAATTTAATTTCAGAATCTATTTTGGTTACTGTAAGTATATAAATGTGTAGGTATTCTAATTCAGTCTATAATAATTTTCTACTATTGATAAGTTTGAAATCAATAACTCAACTAATTTCGTTGTTAATCGTAATAAATAACTTTTGTTCTTAATGTTATACGTCCTAAGAGATTAGGAAAATATCGATGATCTGGATATGACCTTCGCAATGATATATTTTATACGCAACTATACATGTTGTTTAATGTTTGACCCACTTGTATCACAGCTCGAAATACGTTAATAATTTCATAGATCCGAGACGTTTAACTGTCAATAGCTTTTTTATTTTCCATTTTATTTAGAATTCCGTGTAATAATTCAAACAAAGGATGGTAGTCTACATTCGTACAGTACATAAGCTTAATAGTGATTATTACACTTTATTATTATTATTATGATCTTTAAAATGATCAATACATAGCGAAAAGCGTACTGTGTCGTACGCGGAATATTCTGCGTCCGGTAATAGGTGACAATCGTCACATGCGGAATATTTCACTTACGGATACAAATGGATTACTGTTTCTTAGGCATAATAAGTAGTTTTATTTATTAAATAAATTATATGTTTACTTAAAAAGTAAATAATTTATTGTTAAAAAAGGTAGTATTATTTTCAATTGAAAATTCACGTATATTCTCGTCAAAGACAGCTAACTACATTAACATACTGTAGCATTTTCCCCAAATATTCTTCCCTATTTATGACAATATCAACAATATTTGGAAATTTTTTTTCAGTGACTCACCCAGTATATTGCTGCTTCAAATGTCCCTCCATTTGACGAAACCCCAGCCGTTTCCTCCGCGCGTTTTATTTTCAATAAACCGACCGTGCACGGTTCGACAGAGTGAAAAGCACCGGCACTTATCGTTGACCCCGGTCAACAGCGGCCCCGTACCATTGCACGTGTTAACATTTTTCGCAGTTTACTCATAAATCCTTCGGCTTCGCGGCTCAGCACGTATGTGGATGCCGTGTCGCAGCGGCGACCAATATCGGAATACAAATCAGCCTCGACACACCAGTTACGTCTTTGTTGTGTTACTATTACATTTTCAACAGGGGAATTGATTTTCGCGTTCGGTTGAGCGGAAAATTCAACCCCCGGGTGCTTGACGGGATTATGGTTTGCTGGAACTTTATTGTTAATACAACTACTTTAAAATGAAGTCAGGAAAATAAATAAGTAAATAAATAAATAAATAAGTAAATAAGTTTGTAGTTGAGTCACAGCCGTAGTATTTTAACCCTGTAATGATCACGCCCGTAATTTATAAGTGATTTAAAATGATAGTGGTCTAACTCCTATTTCTGACTTCTCGAAAGATAAAGCTATTGCAAAATGTTCTACGATTAATTAAATACTAATATCACAATTATTAATTTAATAAATAGTAATAATTAATATTATCAGTAGTACTGTATTAGTATTTAATTAATGCAAGAACATTTCATAAAAGTTTTTCTTCTTGAGAACTCGGAAATAAGAGTTAGACCACTATTATACTTAGCCATTTGTATATAAGAATGACAGGCTGATAGAAGATTGATATTATCCTATTTCAATTCAAGATTATTCAATTATTGATAATGGAATGGAAATAAATTTAATGTTTAACTTGAAGTGTAATAGCATACGCACTGAGAAAATTTCTATCTTAATATTCCGTGGTTTATTAGCTGATTCAGGTTGAAATTCAAAACTGTGTCTTTAAAAAATACCTGGTCAATACGTAAAATATTGAAAATATATCAAAACTTTACAGATTTCACTGAAAGCTCTATTCTCAATTGATAACCATTTTTATAAGTGAACACTTTAGAAAAAGTTTCATACATTTTTACTACTACATACAAACAATATATGTTACTGTATTTATAGTATAGTCCATTGTACAAAATGCAACGGAATAAAACTAGCCAAAAAATGATTCCTATTTTATTCAAAACAAAGTAGAAATCTCAATAGAATAAACGAATTTTGACTTCATATCCATTTCTATGTAATAGTTCATAAAAGTCTGTATTTGCTTAGTCAGCCATAATTGGTTTATTTCACACGTTTGAGCCTTACGATCTCGTTGTCCGCAGCGTTTTCCCTTTCGGAACCCAGGCGGGCCACAAAGAAGTAATTTACCTTTAGCGAACGCTTCCCTTTTTATCGGTTGTAAACCGATTTTATTGCTCGCTCCATATAACAGCATTTGTTTATGAAATTCTGGCGAACGGCACCGGCTGTTACCTCTACGCGGCATTTATCGTCGCAGCTCACTTCCGTTTTATTGTAGTCACGTCAGTTTTATGGTGTAGGTACTAGTAGAAATTGAAACCCATCAAAATTTTCACCAAAACGAGACGCAGACGCTCACTGGGTTAGTCCGACACAAGCCTACAGTTTCATGTAAACCAGAACCAAAGCTTAAGGGGTGTTATATTTTGATAATGTTTAAATATCAATTTTTTTAACATATTGTTGACCGGTCACGAGTTAACTCGTGTTTCCATGGCCAAACATTGTTGCCTGGTCACAAGTTAACTCGTGTTTACGAGTTTTAATATTATTGTAATGTCTTTAAGGATCTTCATTTGAAACTAAACAAAGATAACGATTACACTCTCAAAAGTAGACAATGTAGACAGCGTTCCGTCAACAGAAAGAATAACCAAAAGAAAGGTGGTTAATGTTTTCAGTTTGATGAATAATAATTGTCATTCACGCTATCATACCAGGATTAAAAGACCTAAATTAAAGTACACACATTTGATAATATTTCTCATTTATTTTCATACGTAATACATTTTACACTTGCGTTCTATTTACGCCTGAGGTCTGAATTTACTAATCAAGGATATTTCTTTTTCCTTTACATTAAAAAGACATCATTCTTTATGAACGCAATCTACAAAAGAAAACTTTAGTAGGTACCAGAAATATGATTTTTCTATGACTACAAAATCCTGTTACCCGAATACTTTATCCTCGCCATTAATTCGGCTAGGATGGTCTGCGCGCGAACGTGAAGCAATATGGATTTGCCTGAGACCCATCGATATTTACCTCGGTTGTTTACTTTTAATCCAGATTATGCAACATCCTGCTGCTTGTTGATTTATTTAATTTAATTCCGCGCGATCCTTGTATTATGAGCTACGTGATCCTTTATACTGTAGGTAAACAACACTGTTGATAATGCGTGCGAGTGTTGACTCGAGAAAACCAAGTGTGTCACTGATGGTAGCTGATAAACAGTCGCAAATGTAGGTGATTGGTACGTGGTTTTTTGGATATTCGAAAATCATATATTCTTATTTTTTAACACTAAAACTACCAGATAGGTCAAAATGACCCATTCCTTATTACTTCTTTTTACAATTATTAAAAAAATATCAGATAATTCTCTGAGAAATTGTTAAAGAAATTGATTTAGCAATATGCAAATTGAATTTTAAATCAATTAAAATCTTAATAGATGCACTTTTAAAGTTCCTATAGAGGAATTTCAATAAGTCAATTTAACTCGGTAGTTTTAGTATTAACACGTTGACCCTCACAAGAATTTAGAATAATATTATTTATCATACCATAACAAAGGCAAATGGTATTAGAATTATTTATTAATGGTTTTGTTTTTTAATTCGTCATCAGTTTCCTTCTTGTAATTGTTTTATAATTTTGACGGTCCGATCATCAGTGACCACAGTGGCGATCAACCTGTTAATACTTGAGTGTACAATACATTAAGCAATAAATAAATGAAATGATTATATTAAGTTGTAATTCGCATTATGATGATTTGTTATCAATCATAAATTTCCTTTTCATCAATTATTTGTTGGGAATTCTAGAATAATGTAGAAAATTATTGAAACAGAGTTGAAGAAATATATATATAGCTTAAACTTCAAATATAACTACAACAAGAAATATGTATATTCATAATTAATTATAGGTACGAAAGTACGTGTAACACATATTATATTTTTCACAAGTATTTAATTTCTTCGTTATTATCAATAAGGGTATACGCAATAACATTCGAAACCAATTTTGCAAATTTTAAAAATTCTTTAGAAATGAGTAAATTTCACAATAAGTGGCACCAATTCGGATAGTCTGATAAAAACGAAAGGCATCATTTCTGACAATAGATCATTCTATCAGTACATCAGGAAATCAATTCTTTAACCACATTCTTCTATGATTTCCTTAAAATCATGAATACTTATTTTCTAATTATTCCAGTCGAAGATTATTTTAATTAATTTCAAGTGACTGATTCGAATGGGGAGCAAGTGACGCTTGATGATTTGTGTCTCACAATTTATGTCACGAATGCTTGACTCCGCACGAATGCTTGTTAACTGTTATACGACCGAGATTCCGTTTCTCGCATGATACAACAAAAGATGCTGTTTTTTCGTGGAATGTGAAGAAGAGTATCGTTCAAGTATCGTTGTCATCTCGAAACATTCGAATACTTGTTCCGTGTAAACGTCTGTTGGAGCTTGTCGAAAGTTTACTCCGTGAATGTTCGTCGTGAGGTGCCGATCAGTCGAAATTTCCACCACTCACGTTTCGAAGGATCGACAATCGAAGAATTGGACGAATACCAGTGACCGAAATTTTTTGTGGAGATGAGAAACGATGGTTTATGAGGATGCGAAGCGTTGGTTATTATTCGCTCTTGTATCGCTTCTAGAACAATATGAATATTTACTTTTCTGAATGTAACGAAGAATGGTAGCCATTTCATTTTAACAGAACAATATGTTAGTGCTTATTTTGCTAATCGACTGGTGCTCGATGTAAGCTACAATTTTTGCGTTACAAAATTTCTGTGCATAAATAAATAAAATAATGAATATATAAATTGTAACTATTATAATATGTGTTCAAATAAATATTTATATAATAGTTTATTTATATAAGTATTATAATAGTTACAATTTATAATATCTATATTATATTTAAAGAAGTAATTAAATATATATATATATTTACTATATATTTAATTTATATATTTTTATTTATATATTTAAATATAATATATATAAATATATAAATATATATATATATATATATATATAAATTTACAATATGTATATATATATATATATTGTAAATTTCATTAGAATATTTGTAATTTCCAATAAATTTCTATCTATAGTTAAGAGAGTATTACCATTTAGAAGTTTCAAAAATTTGATGTCTTTACATGTTTTCGTAGATTGAGATTATAAAGCATATCTAATACTGACATTCGAAAGAATTGATGAAGTTATAATGATGCATTTTGTTAAACTACTAATTGGTTTTTAAAACGAATATTTTCAATAATAAATAAACTGAATTATTATAAACTTTTAAGCGACCTAACTAAGACTATCAATGCGGATTTAGAAAGAAAAAATTTGAATCTAAATACACATCATTAGTCAACATAACCAATTAAATGCTGTGTAGCTAATAAACTAAAATCATAGCCACCAAATCGAGCACATAAACAGCGGAAACCATTGTTACGAGGGCCAGTTTACAATCAGTTTAGAGCTAGTTTAAACCCAGTCTAAAGCCAATTTAAAGCCATCCTAAAACCAATTGTAAAGACTGTTTAATTCCTTGTCTTATAATATCGAATCAAGCTCGTAATGAAGACTTCATATCAAATTTCATAGATAAGAATATTATTGAAGTTTTATCTATGTCAATATTATGTGAGTATTAATTTCATATCGACTATAATAAAAATATTCTTTGTTCTCTTATTAGTATTTAGTATTGAAAAAACTTCTATAATAACTGGCAAATTATTAATAATAAACTAACCTTGAGTCTAATCAAGAAAGGAATCATAAAATAATGTGTTGAAGCTAGTTTATAGTCAGCTTAAAATCAATTTAAAACCATTCTATTACATAATACAATGAATTCTACTAGTCCGTCATTACAAACTCTCAGTATACAATAGACAAACAATTTTTCGACCGAAGGTCAAGTAATTTAATTATAACAAATAATGAAATATTTAATTCCCACATAAATTTAATTATTTTCTGAAGTACTCGTGCACATTTTCAGTTTCTACGAAAATCATCATCGATCCAAGCAATTTGGTAGGTCTGTCGAGTGGTTCACAGTTGTGTCGTGCTAATGTTCTGACATAAAAACCAGCCAATCCTTTTAGCATTCGTAGTAGTTCCTAGGTACTGTCGTAGTACTACGGAGTAACTTCGTACTATCATCTTAACGAAAAAAAAAATACAGGGAGAAGTAGCTGGAAAATTAATTGAACTCTCTGTTTATTAAGGAAAATTTATTATTAAAAGTTTTTATATTATTAAAGAAACGAAACAAATTTAAGTGGATGATACACCATATCTAAGATCAAAATAATTCTGCAAAAGGTTGAAAACCGAATAGAATTGAACGTTCACGAAATAAAACAGTTTTAACGAGTAAACTTGTTGAACTTGTACGGATTTACTGGAATGACGTACAAACCTTCATTCAGAATAGCATCGAAAGTTTAAACACGAAGTTTCGGAAAATTGCTTGTAACATCAGTTTCAGCGATATAAAAATAATTGGAAAAACTATTTTGTTATTTTCAATGATACTGTAGTGTTTAAAATAAAGTAATACATAGCAGTGACCAATAAAATTATATATTGATTATAGCTACACAAGACATGGTCCAAAGTATTCGAGTAAACCATTTGAGAATTTAGTAATTGTATATTTATTTTTAACTATTTAGTGACTCATTCCAACAAATTACATTTTTTCTAACACAAATTAAAATATTAATGCCTAATAAGTTAGAAGCTTTCTCTCCATTACACCATATTGCATGATACTTAAGAACAAACAACAAATTTCAAATTCTTTTTACTTGGAAAAAATATCTACAAAAGTAATAAGTAATGAAAGCTATTAAAAATTGTCACTAAATGTTTCTAAAAATCTGCAATTTTTATTCTCACTGAAAAACAATCGTTCAACCAAAACAAGAATATTGTTAATCTATTTTAATACTAAAATTATCGATTTATGCATTTAACAATAAGACATTGTAACTATGAATTTAATTAGTGCTTCACTGGTTGAATCTCATCAGAGTATTAATCATAATAGCTTCGCCACTTCAACATATAACTCTCCATATTACTAGAAGGTGGATAAGCAATCAAAACTCGGATGCGGCGGAACGTGAGTGTTTAATAAGCGTATAGAATAAGCAAATCCCTTACTTCAAGAGGATTCCATTTTCCGGTCGATATTGCGGTCGAACTTTAACACGTGTAGGCAACGTCATCGAAATTATGTCTAGCAGAATACCGAATTCCGTAACTTGTGATAGAAACTTGATTAAAAAACTTGAAGCCAACGTAGAAACAAAATTTTCTTTTTTTTCCTTTCTTTCGTACGTTACTTTCGACTTAATGAATTTGCGTATTTCGGTTACTGATTATGAAATGCAACCAGAGAACCAATCTTAGTATTTAACACCTTGCTGACCGGTAATATTAGCTACAAGTTACTCCCTTAAATTTCGACGTACATACTTCACTTACATAGTACATGTTGAAATGATGAAAACAATTTAATCTAATAGATACGATCTAAAAAACTTTTATAAAGGTCTGTATCACCTTCAGATAAAAGTTAATAAAGCGAAATATAACTTAATTCGTGGACAGTTCGGGTCATCAAAATACGAGTTAACTCGTGACTAGTCAGCAAACTATTAATTAGAGTCTACTGTATCTACACATCACTAAGAGCTTCTTGTGTTTTTGTGTTTTCATCTTTTCCTCTCTGTTACCTGGTTGTAAATACTCACGAAGGAAGAAATACTAATTTATCGAAAAAATCTTGTGGCTTTATGAAGAAAATGAAAATCATTTTTTCTTTAAAAAATGGTGATACTATTCTGAAAATTAAACTACGAATTCTAAAGGCCTTATATTTTAAAAATGTAACTTCAACAATTTTAATGGAGTTGTAATATACAATGTGAATTATTGTTGTTAAATAATGTTTACTAATAAATTTTATCTCCCCGAATTTGTGGCTTTCATCTACTCCTCTATTTTTTTAGTACCATTTCTTTCATATACCACGTAAAAAGATACAATTCAACTTAATACAGAGCAACGATATCAAACACACAGCTAAATTAAGTAAAAGTTATCTGAAAAAGTTACAGAAAAATACTGCTGTTAAAGGGACCAAAAATAAACACCAGTATTCCAACTTCAAGTCCATAGAGAAACCGTGAAATCATTTAAACATACAAATCCATAGAAACTCCTAAAGCCAGAAAAACATTTGTAGAAACTTCTACGGAAGGGTAGAATAGTAGTGACTTTGTAATATTGAAGAAACTAGTAGTTAGAATGGTAAAATATTTAAACACTGTTAAAAAAAAATATACATATGCAAAATAAAAAGAGAATATAATTATTCTTTATTATTATGGATGAAATATTTAATAAATTCTTGGTCTCATATTTTTTCCAACGAATATAAAATAAAATACATAAAAACTAAGTTCGTTAACTATTTCACAACTTTTCATATTTACCACAATTAACAATCCCCATACTTTCATAACGATGCACACAGCCACATAATTTGTCTAAAAAAGCTACAAACGAATAAATCACCAGCACCGCAAGGGGCAATTACTCCCTTGGCAATTGTGAACGATCCGAGAACTACCGAAGACGCCTTCAAAGGTAACTTATCCCGCGAGTAAAGGAAACAAAATTATGCAAATATCAGCGGGAAATATCTGTCCCCGCGGCTCTACGTTCCTCGACGCGAATTCGGATGTCTCCTCTCCAAACAACCGGCAGCATTAAACGCTCGGTTCCTCTAGAACAAACTTCAAAGAAATCCGAAGGAAAAACAGAACTCCTTCGCAGTGGGGATCTAGGATTCAGCTAGATCTGGTGGGGTTCAGCGCATGAATCGTCTATTTTCATGACAAAAATGGCGCGCCTGGGCAAGCTTGCTGGCTATTCGACAGGAAACGTTTGAGGAAGGATGTTGGCCGTTCCAGTTACCGCTCTTCTACAAGTTACAACCGGGTTCCTCGACCTCCACCGTCCGCCCCCGAAAAGCCACCCCATAACCTCCTCTTAGCTGAAACTCGGCGAGGAACTAGCTGGAACTAAGTTTAGTGCCATTTACGTGGCTACTAAAAGCGCGAAGGGAAGAGGGAATATAGAGGGTCATCGGTCGCCGGCGCATCCATCGTAGACGCGCCACACACGGATAGACGGCTATATTCAAATGCGACCCCTTTATGCGACGAAGATCCGCTTTTCGAGTTTGACGAATTCCCTCGAACTCGCTCGGCCTCACAATATCCATGCCAGTGACGCGCAACCTTTTCGGTGTAGAGCAAGAGTGTCCAACCTTTTAATTCCCTGGAAATCATTCGAAGGTGACGGGTTGTTATGGGCCGCATATAAATTAATAGGTTACATGAAAAAAGCGCACACGGAAAATGCGTACAGAAGAATGGCACCTGTACGAAAATGCACACGAAAAACGCACATGGAATCTTCATTATATAAATAAAAATCTTCTGGATGCACAGTAGCAGCAGCCGTTACTACTTATAATAAATTACCAGTTCAACTTGCTTATAATAAATAATGGTTTAACAATAACTAAATATCTTTTTCAATAATTCAATAGATATGCACTTTCTTCCTGTGCGTTTTCGTACATGTGCGCATTTTTCATGCCCGCTTTTTTCTGGTAACCAAATTAATAGTATGTTTCATTTGTATTTGTAGTATTGTTAATGAGTCTTTTAGTCGCAATTTCATAAGGTTTATAAGATTGTGATTTTTTGTTGAGCCATATTTACAATTGTCTTGAGAAGCAAATTGGGCAAGCCTTGTATAAAGGGACATATGCGACGTCATGTTAGACCGTTTATGAACGAGGAATATTTTGAAAATATTGATAGATTTCGACCAATGCGAATTAAACTACACCTGGTTTCTTGCTAATCACAGTTATACGTATCTGGAATGAATCATAAATGAAGTTTTTTATTAAACCAGAACATATTTATATGTTTATAGTCAATATTATTTACGTTACAAGCTTATTGTGCTTATTATAAACATGTTCATTACAACAATGAATATTGAACGTATTATAATATATAAATTAAATGTTTATTAATTAATATGTTAATGTTCGTTAACAAAAATATAACTATTGCAATCGTTTTCAAAAATATTCAATTTAATATATAGATTATTCCTTTTTAAAAACATGTTTTGTATCATGATTAATTTAACAAATTTTTATTTTTGCTGTTCCAGAAGTTTCTTTGTATATATTCTTATCGATTGTCTTTCACTTTTGTCTTTTTTCTCTTAAACGTCTATCAGACTGAACAATTCAAGCAAAGAGTAAAAGAAGCTCGTGAGGCAACCTATTATAAACTAATAATCAAAGTGACATTTTTTCTCTACAAAGTACCTCACAATTATTGATTGAACTCAGAAGGATGTAATTCTACATGAAAAACGTAACTCGAAGACATGGGAACAAATTTTTATATTTGAAACTGTTGAAAGCCATGATATCGAGATAGTCAAGACTGAGTATTTGGCAAGCATTCATGCTTTTGGCTAACTTTTGACTACACGCAGTTGGTAGTATCGGCAAGAGAATATTTTACATACGAAGAGGACAGAAAAATGTAAAATAAACTTATTTATTTTATACCTCGCTTTTGAAAAATTCTACTTCGAATATGTTCTGTTGGCAACTAGCCAAATGCATGCCTACTATACATATTTCCAATTTTACAAACGCGTATTCTCTTAAAATATACGTTCCAAGTAATGCATTCTATTTTGCACGTTAAACTTATTTTTTACGATAAAAAAATGTTCTTTCAATTATACAATTCAATTGAGATAGTAAAAACAGATTCAATGTATTCTACATAGCAATTCTTTAGTTTAGATATTCCCGAAAAGAAGTTATCGAATGAGAACATTCGATTTCATAGAAATCAACGGAAGCAAAAAGAAATAAATATGATGAAAAAGATGATTGGATATTTCAAAAATATTTTTTACCCTGAAGCTCATGGTTTTTATCCTGAAAAATCAAAAAAGCAAGGAAAACAACAAAGTGGCCTGATACTCCTAATGAGACCCGCTGCAAACCAGCAGGATCTGAAAAAAAATTGGAATATTTGGGTTGCGGAGTTTGCCTTGTTAGCGGTACGGATTTAGGACAGACAGCAGCTTACGCATATCAATGAGATGAACACACTCGAATAGGTCGTTTGCCTAGACGTTCGAAAAAGCAGCGCGTGTCTCTCGGAGCGCAGTAAAATCCACAGAATCAGTGCACCTGGGATTTTAGTGAATAGATATGGCCGCCATTGGATCGGGTGTTTTCATGAAGAACAGTAGTAGAAAACTCAGCCGTTCGCCGCAAATCAATACCCCATTTTTATGACTTCGGAACCAACCGAGACTTCAATCGTAAGGAGCAAACCACAGTAACCAAGATAAGATCGCGACACACAAAACTGACACATTTAAATGCACAGTATTCGCGCTATTACTGCCTAGTGTTTCTCTCGGAAGTGGTAAATACAAGAAAAAGCGGTAATTAATAACAACTATAGAAAGCATATATTCTATGTACTTGTTGTGTTACGAAGTATTGAAAATATTTCTTTTATTTATATAAATATTATACATAATAATGTATAAGCAAAAAAGATTGTTTTATGTAAATATTCGCTCATCCCATAAATAATGCGGTGTTTTATATTTCTTTTATCCTTAGAAATAAAGATAAACAAAACTTTTTTTAAAGTAATTATGATGTATAGAGAAATAATTTTTAGATAACGGAGAAGAATATATGTTAGATTAAAAACAGTTTTGTTTATCTTCATTTTTAAGAATAAAAGAAACTTCCATATTATTAGATATCTATGAATGTTTATATTTGTTTATATAATATAATATAATATATCTTATTACGAGCATTTAAAAAATTAAAAGTGACCTGCCTGTCATAAAAGATAACAAAAATATAATATTTAATATATTTTGTTGCTTTGGTTATAAAAGAATCATCGACTCTTTTTCTTTTCCATTTTTTTTTATTATACGTATCATTTGAACATCGCACTATTAAAAAATAATTTATTCGGAATGTATAACATGTGTAATTAAATATGATCAATAATTGACGTTGTAATAAAATGCGCAAAATGTAATGAAAATAGGAAGAAATTATATTAAAAAAAAAATTGCTAATATCTTTATTTCGATCACAATTAATCGAAATATAAAAAAATTAATTTTTAATGTGATTCTACATGACAGTATAAAAAGAAATTATTAGAATTTAACATGTTCACGCTGTAATTCACATTTTTTTCCATCTGGCGGTGGAATTCTGAAAATTTTTGAAAATATTGAACCAATTTAATGAACATGATGGTATACGCCGTCTAATGTAACATAAAAATGTGAGTCATTAATGGTACACGCTGGCGTGAACGTGTTGAATAATTTTTATTTAATGGAGAAACAACAGTTTTAAAAATATACGAAACTTTCGACAATAACTGTAAAATATCAAAGAAATGATTCTACATAACAATATAAGACGATATTCGAGAATACAAATACTATGGTTTTATTTTCGCTTTCATGTCATTAGCTATAAAAAATCTCTGTGAAATATGACAACCCGTCAATAACGACGCGCGTATGGCAGATCGGTACAAGCGAGTGACGTGTCGTGGAAGAGACAAAAACAAAAAATCACCTCACTCGTTGATATTGATGGATTTTATTCGTTAATAACTTGAATATGAAATTGGTGCACAACTTTTTTACTCTTAAATTTTCACCCACCTGTTGCCGATCATTCTATTTATTTGTATAACATGATTTTTTAATTATAAATTGCATAGAACTTCTATTTCCTTATAGAAATCAATTATACTTTATTGAAACGGTAGATCTATTCACATATTGGAAAAAATTCTGTATACAGTTTTTAAAGATCAAGAGGTCGATGCGATTTGAAATGTTTAATCCATTTGTTATACACATCTCCTATGCAAAACATATTTATTTATATAACTAAACGTATTCATAATTTTAAGGTAAACTGATCTTTGGTGAACAAATTGTGAATGTTTATGTATTTATAATTCATGAAAACTTAAAGGAAATAGTAAAACACAAAGATTAATAAAATTGAATAAATTTGTACATTATTTTCAATTAAGATTTTTTAATTACTTTTTATATATCAAAAGCATTACCATAGGAATACGAAATTGGAAAATTTCTATACATTCTTGATATAGGGTTGTAAATGTTAGAATTTGCGTAAACAGCTGCAATTTAATTATCAGATAATAATAACCGCAACCCCAGTATTAATATTACTTTCATTATTAATCCCTAGTATTGTAGGAAGGAAACCGAATCAGGGCGTTGGGGATTCGGAGGATGTATTTTGGGGAGCGCGAAATATGTGACACAGTCTACGGTTTCTCAATCTAATCTTTTCAATTTCTGAATGTGCAATGAATAATGCCGGTTGGTCGGCGTACAATATATATCTCTTCGCTAGTGGCGGGGGAGTGACGGACGCGTGGGTAGGGTTGGTTTTTCCCAAAAATTGAGAAAACCCTACTTCCCCGCCAGTGGTCTGTCGGTTGGTTCCGTTAACCGAAGAATCGGAAATTTCTAACGACCATAACAGCAATAGCCCCGAGGATCGCCTCGACTTTAAATTACATATAGGTATAAAATTCGTAGCTATTGCCTACCTTGGGCTCAATCCACGGATTAACTAAAAACGACAAGCAATGGGTCCCTGGGCTTTATTGCTGCTAGGGTAGGCTCGCACCACGGTTTTTTATATCTAAATGCCTACAGTTTTAATATTATTATTAGATCAGTTCCATCTACTGTTACTATAGAATAAGATAATAGGAAATAAAAAATATCTAGTACAAAATTGTCTATAGAAACGAAATTAATCATGTACTGAATTTTTTACTGAAGATGAAATTGTTTAAATAACTGTCTGGTCATGTATATGGTTTTCGTGAACTTCTATAACTTATAAGATAAATCACAATTAACTTCTTCCTCAAAACATTATAATATTCTAATAAACATGAATAATAATTCTAAATCAATATATTATAATATATTCCAGTCAAATGCTATTTTATCGTTATGAATGTTAAACTTTCAAAGTAAATACATCATTCCAATGAATATAGAATTCATTTTATTTCTCACAAAGTTATGGAAACTAAAGCAACTTCGGTGAGTGCAGTCTACAAATTAAGTCACTTACAATTGTTCTATTATATACTAGTATATAGTCTATTATATACTCTCCAGTATCGTTAACATCTTCTCTTATCGAGTTTCAGGTCGAATCGAATTTCAAACTAAATTGAATAGAAATGGATTTTATACATCTTTTTTTAGTCAAAATGAAACAACATTTTCTTCTGCTCAATACTGAATAGAGAATTAGAAACTTGAACCTGTAACAAACATAGAATTCCTTTTTTTCCAATGAAGCACGAAAATCAATATACATGAGGGTCACTGTTAAATGAAACCGTAAGATAAGAGGTAATGAACTTCGTCATTTATTCGTTAATCGTTTGGGAGATAATAGAACATTTTTTTAAATGTTCATATTTTTCGTAGCAGACTTTAAATATAACTTGTAATTATATTTAATATTAGAAAATATATTATTATTTTAGTTTTAATCGTTTGAAAGTGAATTTTCATTGTACGGTTCTATTCCATGTACTATTATTAACATTTTCCTATAGAAGAGAAACCTAATTTTTAGATATTGTAGACGAAAAGGGATTGTAATTCAAACGTTAGTCAAATGGGAATATTTGTATTCGAAATTTTAATTCTAATAAATTTCAGCGAGGTTGATTTCAACGGAATTAACGAAATGCATTTGGGTAGAATTATAGTACAGCGGAATTTTTAGATTTGCTGCGTGATGTCAATTAACATTCCAAACATTATTTCATTTCATCATTAACTCTACTTTTTTATCTCAAACTTAAAATTTTTGATTTGTAATATCAAAACCTGAGAACAGTCTTTTAAATTTTAAATAAAGTTTTCAATATCCTGTTTGTGATGGAACTATTAACTTTTTCAAAAATAACGAATAAAGATTCACATTATTTATACCGAACGAATGAATGTAAACAATAAAAGAAATAAAGATAAAAGTAATACATAATACTTTTCGAATACAGAAATAAATTGTCATAAAATTATATCATATCTGTCAATAAATATAATTAAATTGTTATATCCATTTCTTTATGAAGTATAGAAATGTCTCAAATGAAACGAAAGATCGAGTAAATACTTAAATTAAATCAGTCAAGAAGTCAAATTAAAGTTAGCACTGTTGCACCATTTTTATTAATGTTTAACATCATAAAACTCCTTATAACGATAGTTCTCCATCTGTATCTGGCAGTAAAGGTCTAAATAAATGAAAATAAAATTTTACATACACTAAACAAAAATAAAAAATATTTTTACACAGTGTTTCCATAAATTGTCAATAAACGCCAGTCTACTGGATACACTGTTAACATTTATATATCGTTCATCCCATGAATAATTCTTTTCAATCACATGTACCGTATTTTTCGTTAGGAACAAATGAATTTTAAACAGGTGGCATTAACGTTTTGAGAGCCACAGGTCCTTCCAAAAACCCGGTCGATAAATGCCAAGCAAACGCGATCGCGTTTTCTTCGTTTCAGCTCAGAAACTAAATTACGCTTTCATACTTTCACATAAAAAATACTAAATAGCGCGATCATTTTATTCTCCCATTTCTAAACAGGCAATAACAAGAATAAAAATAAATAATTAGAAGGAAGACGAATAAATAAACTTCACTTGATTCTACGAACCGATGGGCTGGTACTTTTAGACAGTATAAAAAATGTCAAAACATGGAGTAATATAGTAAATGACAAAAAAAATATATTATAAATAAAAAGAATTTCATTTACCCCAATTCGTATAAATAAAAACGTACAAAAGAAACCACATCATTTACAGTACATTCAGTACATAATTCTCCCTGCAACGAAAAAAGAACACAAACGAAATTCAAATTACTGTACAATAAACGCCGGAGTCCATCGATCACCGATCAAAAAGAAGCTACAAAAGAAATCACGTGAACCTACCCAGTTATTTCCGTCAACGATCGAGCCGGACACGCGTATCGGAGGAGTAATTAACAACGCGAGAGCGCCGGTGGATAGGTAAATAAACGATTTTACACGATAATGCTGGTGCACATAAACGACGGGGTGGGGGACGGTCTTCGGGAACGAGACGGGACCGAAGCGACGCGATCGACGTAGAATGGGAGCGGCTTGTAATTAAGTAGTGGAGGTTATATAATGAAGTTCGCCTTCCTCGAACGACGATCGATTTCATTAATTATGCGAAATACCGAGGGTTGCTCTGGTTACAGGTCGCGCTGAAAGCTCTCGCGGAAGTGCTCGCTGGTAAGACGGAGGGGGGGGGGAGGAAAAAGGGGAAAAAGAAGAAAGAACGGAGTCGAATAGTGCGGCCGGCGGGAATATTGGCGAGGAGAGGGGCGAGTAAAGGCGGGGCGAGGGTGCAAGAGCGCAGGAAAGGAACAGTGGGAGAAAGGAACTCTCGATTCGGCGGAAATGAAAAGAACTGGCAACCCCTAATTAACTTATTCGATCGGGCCGCGTTAATTAATGCATGCCGACCGTACAACCGATGCAATTCAATTACGCGAAATCAACTGCCTCCGTGTAGAATTGTGAGCGGGGCTTTAGCGCAGACACACGGTGTTTGGATGAATTGGCTCCTCTGACGCTGGGAAATTATATTTCTATTCTGAGAGAATACAGAGCAAAGAGATATTCGGAGATTGATTTTATTCGTCGATCGATGGCGGTTGGGGATTGTGTTGCGCGTTGTGAGATGAATAGTAGGCGTTGCTTTAACCGCTTCGTCTCTGAATATGTATTGCAGTATCTAGGATTTTTTAACATAGTTTAGGATATTTTTGAGAAGTATTAATGCGAAAATGAGTGTCAGCGAATGTTTACGGATATTTGTGAATGTATTTACATAAATTAATTGGAGATTAAATGGTGATCAGTATAATTCAATGTCTGGGATAGTTTACCTAGTAATGAAATTTTTCTTATGAAGAATTTAAGATATGCCATTCAGAAACCAATTTTTCTAAGTATAGCAACACGTTAGTTGTGTGGTTAGTTGCGTGTTACTGTGACAAATATCAAGCTAAGATTAAATAGCTGTACAGGAGAAAAGATACGATAAATGAAAACTTCCATTCATATATTTATATATTTATATCCACAGAAAACTGCTACTGGAAATGTTCTACGAAACAGAAGCATACGTACCATGTGAACTATTTGTAACTTTTATACGTAAAGCCTAACGGTCGAGGAAAAGTGGCCTGCATAACATCGCAGGCCCAAGGTTTTCAGTTCGGCTTTGAAGGGGTGTGTTTCAGAGTTTGTTAAGAGTACGAGTGAGAAGAATGATTGTGGAGGAGAGAATAATTTTTTAGTACGAATGTCGGAAAGAGAATCTGTGCGCAGAGAGAGTCGGACGTTGATCTTTGTAGCAGTAAATTGTATAGTTCTGCTCTCACGTTAGACAAGGCGATCATAGGTTTAACCACCTGCACTCGGAAATATTTCGTTAAAAATACCTAACATTTTCTAACTAGACAAAGACGATATTTTTTTAAATTAACTCAAAGAAAAATCACAAGTAAATTTAGAAACAAAGCTTTTTTAATCCCAATATTTCACACACCGATACATTATACACAGTTCAATATTAAATATCAAATATTATAGTTTCACTTATCAAATCAAGTGGTAACTGAGAGTCACCTCTCGAGTGCCAAAGGTTAAAAGTGCACAGAGGCAAGGGGACTCTTCCACTCACGATACTCGGGCCACCTCGGCTTTCGACGCATGGTCATTATTGGCGTGCGGCAATAACAAAGGACGGAAGCGAGAACGAATACGACGGAGTGAGACGCAACTATAGACAATTTTGTTTTCTCCGAGGAAAACGATGAAAAATCTATTGTTACAATTTTTATAAGGATTATAAAAGGATTACGTGTTAATCACGTTAAAGGCTCGGTTGTAGTAGTATTAAGAATCATTTTGATCTTAAAAGAATAATACTGTTAGATTATTGGGAAATAAAGTTTTACGCGATATATTTAATTCAATCTTCATATTAAGTTGTATCATTTAGTTCTCCATTATTCTTTTGCCGAAACAGTTTTACGTTTCCAAAACATGCATACTGGTTGCATTTAGAACATTCATCAATACCAAATACTAATATCAATATTTAAATATTTATACGGTTTGCGTATTAACAGGACGCAATATCGTGAAAAGTGAGTATTCTCAAATTAACATTTTCATAAATGCTAGTTTTAAGCACGGGCTCTGTTTATTCGGGACATAGATAACGGCTAATTAAGTTTGGATTCATTCAACTGGGAATACAATATAAGTACAGCTAATTAACCAATCATTATTGAACGATAATTACCATGCATTTAATAAGAATATTTATAGTATCCTATTGTCCATTCATCCAAAACAAAACCTGTTATAAACAATTTACGTAACATAAACCAATGAAATGATATTAAAAATACTGCATTGTGAACGCAAAGTGCGCAATTAAATTCTATTCAAATTAATGCGAACCGTGCAAAATTGTTAATACGTTCATGAAACTTTTATACAGCTAAAAGATTCCATTAATTGTTATTATTGATAACTGTGTGACGTATTTCATGCATTCGCACCGCGTGAAAGTGTGTAAAACAAAATAGGATAAAATCATTAATAAACTCTATTTGTATACTTTATCTGGTATCAAATAAATCCTGTACATGAGACACATCTATTAATTTATATAATACGAATTTCTATATTAATCTCTATATATATTTTATTATTTAATCATTTATTATATAAAATTAGTATAAAAATTAATTAATTAACTATATTAGCACCCACATAATAACTTTTACATTTCTATAAATTAATATTTACTCAAGAACCCGCAGTTACAAGTAATCATTTATTTCTAAAAATCAGTTGATCTATAAATGGAGCAATTTCTTCTTTCAACAAATCTGAAAGCAAAATCCAGATTGCTTAAGCAAATCCTGTTAACGAGCTCCATAAGAAATCGGTGTTTACGAGGGAAAATGCTTTCGAACAATGTAGGACGCGGCCATAACTTCAATTACCGTCTTTATTGACGACATTCGCCGCGGAGGAATTATTATACTTGTTCTAATAATTCGAGTCGAGAAGGCGTGCCGGTGGTAGTGTTAACGGTGTTGATTTAGTACGAGAAAGAGTGAGGTCGTTATGTCAGGGTTATTAAGTATGGCAATATCCACGGTGAAATATTAATGACATTGACGGTTCTTCATGATCGGCCGAGGGGAGTCGGCGAACAGGGCTCGAAGAATAACGATGCCACGCTGAACGAGGTAGCTACTGCACGTTGCACAGAAGATGAACTCCGGAACGACACAGAGCCAACAGGGGTGTCTCGCTGTGTGTTTTGTTTAGTTTTAATTGGTTACACGTAACTTTATTGATGAATAGCATATTAGTATCGATAATGAGACGAGAAAAGTTGGAAACTGACTAATTAGACCCGCTTTTCTTTCTGTGCTCATCTCTTGTGCAACGAAGAGTATACAGAACCGCGTGGTGCCGTATTGCTCACAAAGCAAGCCTCTCTGTACCTGAAAATTCGAATTTTAATGAAACTTTGTACTAACGCGCAGCATATTAATATTGTGTTCAATAACTTCGACATAAATTTCCAGTTTAAAGTATATTTTATTGTGAGTTTATATTAACCGTAAATTTAAAAAGCAATTTACTGAAAAATTTATATTGCCTTTGTCGTACCACAAATCGAAATACTTTCGTAACACATTCACATCGGAAAACGAGAATTTCCATTTTTTTTAAGTAAGCGTTGCCATCGGCAAACAAAAATTCTCGTTTCCCAGTGCGAATGCGTTAAGATACTAAATTATGTATTATATTATATATTAATTACAAAAATAATTATCACAGTTCTAATATATATATATATATGTTAAAATATTTTTATATCATTAAAATACCCCATTTTTTATACGAAAGTTTTAGCAAAAATTGCATAATGCAAATGTGTTAATAAACGCGAAAATGAATGATTCCTGAATCGCTTTTATGTGAAAACACAAATTACAATGAAAACGCGTTATGACAAAAGTTGCATGAATGCTCTATACAATTCTGTAAAAAGGATATCGATATAAGCTCCCGGCGTTCCGTGTGAACTTTTATTTCGCCCATTTTTCACGATACGGCCGTCGAACGCTTAGACCATGTCACCGCTACAACGGCAATACTATCGCGTAAGAGGATTAGTCCCTGGTGAACTGTTCGTGCAGTGTACGTGTCTGAAAGCGAGTGAAACAGTATCGTCGATCGACTAGCGAGAACTAGAAAACTAAAATTCCAGAATTTAAATCACTTTAGTCGTTTTCTTTCTGTTTCTCGTTAAACATATTGCTGCCAGTCGATCAAATATAATGAAACAAGTTTTATGATTTATTAATTATTTCAATCGTTGTGTTTATTAATAAATGTTTTTATTCTTAATACTATTAACATACTAATACTAATGATTATTAATATATTATTTCCATTATTTTCGAAGATATAAAGAATTATAGACAAAAGATTATTTATTATATTTAAACAGGAAAATATAGGAAGAAAAATGTTTTTTTCATGAAAATAATATGTATGTACTACAAAATTTCAAAATTATTAACATATTTGTTTTAAATACCTTTTATAAATGTAATTTCCCAAAATCATTATAATCATGATACATAACTGGATTAATTATTTAAATATCTTCGTCAAATTTATTGTATAACGCTTTTAACATATCAATCTATGAAAGTAAAAGTGATAAAAAGAAAACTGAGCCGAAAGTGCTTCATTAATTCTATTTTCATTTCAACGTTCCGTAATTCGTCCTGAATAGTGTTTTACTAGTTTAAAAATCGTTTCTATATTGTTTATGAGCAGAATAGATATCATAAATTATACAGTGAATTATTTTTTAGCGCAATTATATGTGCACGCAATGAATCTTAAAATTCGATTTTCTGGGAAACTAAATCTCGCATAAAAAGCTTTTAGTGCGTATTTTTTATTACTTTTTCTTATAACAAATCGCCTTATGGCCATTTTTACATGTCGTAGGATCGAATCCTGTATACGTACGCACAGGCTGATTTCCACAATTATATTTTTTTATGGCATTTTCTAATTGAAATAAAAAAAAGATGTTGCAGGACAAAAATGAATTTTTGATAGATGCAACAATGCATGTGCATTCTGCAGTTGCATTATTTTATAAATCTAAGCCTACTTCTCTCTTTGGATATATCGAATTCTCTCTGCATTCTGTGTAACAAAGTATTTACGTTAGGTGATGTAAAAATAATTATTTTGCAAATTATTTTAAAAGAGTGTTTTTATTAGAGACAATGCTCAAACGTTTTCCCATTACGTCAAACATTTCGTTCAACATTTTTTAATCGTTTACACACAGCATTAAATTAACCTTTTGTTATTGCTTCACAGATTGCTTTCACTAGTTCTCTTACGTCCTCTATAGAATTTAAAATACGTAAATATACTTATCAATCTAAAGGTTTCAATTGGGCGAACTGCCATATAGTAAAACCTATTACAAAAACAATCAACGACTGTCTGAATACTTCCTCACTTCAAATACATTCTCAAAATATTTTACCAAATAATTACTTTCCAACCATGTCATCTTAATACTTCCAATTTTAAGTTCCAATTTTAAAAAATAGTGTACACTCTGAACGGTTCAATTCTGTCTAGTAAAATGTTTCCCTAATTTTAACCAAATACTGGACGTGTCTTGTTACATCTCCATGAATCGCCCTGTATAAAATGCTTAACATAATGTTCAACTCAAATGCTCTAACATAACCAATCCTTTGATTCCAGAACCCAGTCGCGACAGCATTCGAGATCTTCTGGATGATCTTCGAGCCAATCCTGTTCGCCGTGACCGGTGCTCAGATCAAAATCGACGAGCTCGACGGAAAGACGGTCTACCTAGGCCTGGCTTGCCTGGTGTCAGGCATCGTGATCCGGATCATCGCGACGATCCTGGTCGGCATCGGTTCCAAGTTGAATCTCAAAGAGAAGATCTTCATCGCGTTCTCCTGGATGGCGAAGGCAACCGTGCAGGCGGCGCTGGCGTCGACGACCCTCGAAAAAATCGACCCGAACGATCCGGATCAAGTGTTCTACGCGGAAACGGTGGTGACCATGTGCGTGCTGTCAATTCTGCTGACCGCTCCAGCGGGAGCGATCATCATTACCTTGTCGGGACCTAAACTTCTAACGAAGACCACCACGCCGGTCACGCCTCCCGAGGGATGGAAGACGCGCCGGCCGTCTATCCGTGACATCTCCATCATCAACGAGGACCCGGACCTAGAAGACACAGCGAACGAGAGGAAACCTTGAGGCACAGACTCTTCCTATCGAACGTGACCGTTTTCTTTTTATTCAGTGATGCCAGATGAAGACTTCATCCCCATTCTACTTTATCCTAACCACCATTCTACCCTCTTTCGTCGAATTCCTCCGTTATCCCCACTGTCACTGCTAGGTTAGTCACGTTACGTTGTGATGCGCCACAATGACGAATTTTAGAGTAACTATCAGTCGCGCGACGTTGTGGCACGATGCAATAACGAATCCTAGCGTCGCTATCAATCACGTGATGTTATCTCACGATGCAATGACAAATCCAGCGTGACCAGCAGCCACACAACTATATTGACAGTGGTAGTGATGATAATAGAGAAATCCACCGGCGAAGAATATAGTGATAGTAAGGGTAACTATATACCCCTCCATTTTCCCTATCTGACAATTCCGCTTATATTTTAAATCGAGCTCTTGAACCGAGGGAGAAGGCTCGCGAATCCCCGTTCCAGGGATTCCCATTGTCTCCATTTTATTCTCTTACTCCCAATATTCGTCGCTAAGTACCCGGTTCCATTGTTGCGATACCGAGCGGAATCGTAATCGGGCGTACGTCGTCGGTGTTCGATTCGTGGTACCGTAGAATTCGTAGAATGTTTCGACGGCCGATGTTCCTATTTGTGGTCGAGAATTTTGTTTGTGAAAAAATACTGATTTTTGAATGCGAGACTTGATTTCTTGACTGAAGGATAATCAGTGAGAAAATGAATCTTTCTTTCCTGGTAATTATGTTTCCTCACACGTCACACGAACATATTTAACTTTTTAACTAGAGAAATATTGAGTGAGAAATTTAAGAACGATTCCTAGTCGGCCAATTTTCTCGCGCATCAATGGTCACCATGGTAGTGTTTGAATAATTTACACGCGCCGGAATCATCTTATGTCTACTAAGCAGGGAGGTGTATTGTATCTTGCAACTGCTTCAATTTCGGGCAGTGTATGGTTTCGGATACCTGATGTTCCTTAGCTAGAATGCGAACCCATGTACCCGAGTGAAAGAAAACATCTTTGCCGTTTGACTTTGCGTCCACTGTCGAGACAGTACTGTACTACACATTCGATATTTTTAAATGTTTTTACTATTTTCGGTACAGTTACCCAAGAAAATTGGTTACACCGCTTGCTATTAACTGGCTGTCCTTTGAAATGTATTTTAAATACGAAATTTGGATCAGATACACACTATGCTCAATATTCCTTTATCGTCCCTTACTTTTGATTTGCTTACACATCGTGAGCAAATGCATTATAAATGATTGAACTCGAGAGCGGATTAACAAAGGATTGAGAGCTAATTGATAATATGTATCAGGCTTTAGAATAATGGAGAATTATTAACACGTTGAATGCCGTGGGGGTCACCGGTGACACCAAACCAAATCGAATTACTATAGTTCACTGAGTTAAACGATGATTATTTGAAAACATTTCTGTATTATAAATAATATTATTTAATGCAGTGAGATACGGGTAAATCAATGTGCAGTAATAATAATGCAATTCAATCAAATGATTTAATATTATATTTTTTCTATTTGTAAATTTTGCTCTATGATATCGTGCGGCATTCAACGTGTTAAAAAAAAAATGTAAGGGTTCGGAGTGTGAAGAGATAAAATTATATAAAGTATATAGACGTCACGTCTATTATAATTTTAATACTAATATGATTGGATTTACGTCTTATCCAGTTAATAGATTGGCATTTTCCAGCGACAGTTGCTGCTATTGAAACTTTCGAGTGTGAGCCACGTCTTTTTCAAGAAATTTTCTCGGCATTTCACTAGTACTGTGACTACCTTCGTAATGGGATGACGCAAAATACACTGTGCTCATGTTATGTTTCACTAGTCACTGAAGGCTCCAGTAATAAGAAACCTTGATTTAAATAGTTTCGCTATCAGCCAATTTGAAAGTTGGAAAATTTCTTGCTATGCATTGTCTGTAATAGTTCATTACAAATAATTAAGTTTTTGTTTTCCTCGAACGATTCGAATTAGTGTACTACTTGTAAATACAATGCTGGGTAGGAGTAATAGGGTCCAAAAGGAGAAGAAAGTATACATAAAGAAATAAAGTTTCCCAATATTAGTATATTTTTAATTTAGAAGTAATAACGATATCATTTATCAATAGTTTACAGAAAATATATATAGTATGAGACGATATTGAGTTTCATTGTTGGGATAGGGACTCTTGCCTTTTTGTTGAATGATATTAGTAGAAGAATTACTTAAATACATTATATTGTTGTATAAGAAGAATGAATTTATTTTAAAAATTTGAAGACTAAATCTACAGTTGGAAATTTGAGCCATATTTTAGCTTGTATTTGTACAATTTTAAGATTTTACTCTAGATTTAGACCTTACATTGGTCTATTAAACACAAATGATATTTTTCTACAGTCTGGGATAAATAAAGTGTTGCAGAATTTTTTTTTTTAAATTATTTTAACTCCATGGAATAAGTAGTTTTATTATTTGATCTGTAAACAAATGTTTTTAGAGCAATTGGAGACAACAAAATAAAAAACTTAATTATTAAATGCATTAAATATTGTCAAGCATTGACTGTGTAAAATAGACAAAATACTTTGGATAAATGTTATGTATTTCTATAAGAGTTATGTTGAAATAAAAAAATTAAATGCACTATTAAATTTAAAAGTGACGGAAGAATATCTTCTATGTTACATTAACAGTCACTCCAGATAACATTGTTAATAAATGAATGATAGCGAACAATAAATCTTTTAGAAATATTTTATTTAAAACAAAAATATAGTAATTTATATGTTTGTTCTTAAGAAAGAGAATTTGTAACATTTTATCTGACCCACTCTATATATTTGTTTATAGGTCGACGTCTAGGTTTGTCTAGACATCAATCAGATAGAAATTTCAAAATAATCAGTTCGTTCAGATAGAACGATTTTTGTGATGGATTAAGCCACCTCAAATGTCAGTCAAAATCAATAATACCGTTTATTTCTTGCAACGGAATGTAGCATGCTTTAAACAGACCATCCATTTTATATTAAAACGGTATAGAAAGATAATATCATGGATTGTAGCTATACGAAATGAAACTATTCAGTGACAAGTACATTCGTAAAAAATGTTTAAACATAAAATTGTACATATGAGCAAATGTTTTAATTTTACTCACAGAACACCTCGTTTATTAGGTTGTAAAATAAATATATTGGCTTGCGAATGTAAACATATTTTAATTTTAAGATTTTAGTTAGTTTGAACTCAGCATTGCTACTTCACTCTTTTTTGAAGATAATAAAGAAATAATATTGAATGTACATAATCGGATTTATTTATATTACAACCTAATATACATTCACATTTACGATTTTACAAGGTGTTTGTACATTTGAAACGATGAATGGTTTAGAGAACATTAATAGGAACAGTGCATTTTACTGAAGACTTGAAAATTTTATTGAAGATACTATACGGCACGAATCTTAAAGCGCACTTATTTTTTTAGAAGATCTGCATAAGAGAAATCGAGATGTTTAAATGCTATTCACTGATTCCTTTATGGGCGACAAGTGTTCCTAATTTCGCCAAATAAAAGGAACGTTACTAATTGTATAATGAATGTAATTTTCTATTGTAATATTTACATATCTCAAATTATAGTGATTACGAAAAGAAACCAATGTATGCAGGTATACGTTGTAATTAAATACACTACGCGTATAAATATTTTACCGAATAACGATTGAACAATAATAAATAGCGTATTAAACTCACGTATGTTTAAAATTGATATATTTTGGTAAACAATGTTGACGAATATTAACAATATGAGGAACTATTGAAATTACTATAACGAACAATAGTACTCGAACATAAATGTATGCTAATTTTAGCAGAAACTGTTAGATCCTTATTTGTTCACACGTCAAACAAACTTTGTACGTACACTTCTTTTGTAAGATTGTGTTGAAGCTGCTAGTTCTTATTGACAGGAGCGATGGATAAATGCGTATGAATATTTGTACATAATCTGTGCATGTATAATTAGCCTTGAATACGAGCGTGAGAGAGAATATATGGTAAAACTAGCGAATTATTTAATCGATTGGCTGAAACTTCAACTGAACAGCATTTGTGTGAAAATTAATCGATTAATTAATTAGCTTAAATGTATTCTTAGTATAATTTGCCTGGGGGAGAGGATGACTGTATAAATACAGAGTGCCACTGTTATAGACTAAATTTTACTGTATACGTATTGAAGATGATAATTAGTTATTAAAAATGTCTCTTTGATGTTCTGACCATCATTATGAAATTCCTTTCTCTGTCCTTACAAACATTAAAACTACCCGACATTCAACATGATTAATAGATAATCTTTATCAAAATTATGACAAACGATTTTTTTCGGTTTCTTCATATACTGGTTATAGTATTGGCTTGAAACTATTTATTTTTCAAATCATTTTGAATATTTAACGCCGATTATTACACCGATCGTTTTCACAATCATACTTACTTATTTTGCTTCCCAAAATATTGTTTACTCATTCTTCAAAGAAAAAGTTGCAAGGAATAAACAGAAATGTAAAGTTACCAATCTAAATGTGGAATAATATTTGATTTTCTGACGTCTTCTTTTTTACTATTTCGTTATGAGGAATAGATTCGAGGAAAATAGCATGAACGTTCATCGAAGACGGTCAAAGATGAAGCCGCAAGGAAACAGGAAAATTAATGCGGGGAGAAACGACTTTTCAAAACTGCGATTCTCCAAACCGGTAACTGGAGCGGATATCTTTGGTTGGAGAGAGGAATGAAGGCAATAAAACAACAGCAGGAATAATATCGTTTCTTTATATCGCTATGGAAAATATCTGATTTCGTGGATTATTTTAAAGAATGCATAGAAAAAGAAGTTTTTATTTTCGTTTTCGGTTATTAGTATTTTTTGCTTAATTTATGAGTTCATTCTGCTGCTTTTAAGACACGGATAAACCTTATATTTTGGTCAACTGTTATTTCAAGCATTGTTTAGAAAAACATTTACCTTTTCTTAATGTAAAAATATTTACTTTGTTATTGTTTTTGAATATTTCGAATATGAATGAATTTGTTTTTTTTTATTATATGTTGCATTAAACAGCTTTAATATTATTCTACTAATAATTATATGTACTATTAAAAAAAAACTAAAGCTACTTATTTTTTATGCATTTAGTTTAATAAAGCTACATTATCGTTAATAATCTATTACAAGAAGGAAAGGATTTGATATTTATTCTATGTCTACGTTTATTTCAAAGGTTGACGATTAATGATAGAAAAGTAATATTTAGTTTATATTAAGAAAAATAAATAACATTCAGATTCGTCAAATTCGGTTTAAAACTTTCATCACAAGTTTCACATAATATTAAAGATTAAAGGTTAAAACACGTTCATAGTAAATGTTGACCGCGCCAAATTTTGTAGTGTCTTACAACGATAAGAATTTGTGGAGCTATTATTCAGCGAGTTATATGAATCTCAATTCTACCTAGCATGCCGACTGCAGATCGATTTGAAAAGACCGTTAGTTATTATAAGTTTTGCAGGTGTCGAAAAAATGTTTTCAGGAAACGAGGCGGGCACAGGTGTGTCAACCGGACGAAACGTTTTATTAGCGCGGACGCTACATGTACGTATGGAGATACTATTGTTCCACGACGGAACAGGTGCAATGAGGACACGAATCTAAAAAACCTGATTATTCTTTGAACAGCGTTCAATAAGCAATAGGATTGCTCGAGTGTTTCAGAACCATGGGTCATAAAACTTTCGTAAGTCAATGAGTGCCTACACATTTTAATTTTTAATTTCACTTGTTAATATTTATAAGAATGTTACAATATAAAGATAATAGAGAAAATGGGAACTATGATCGATAATCTTTTTGTATCCCAGCAATTTGTTTCGCAGGAAAATTATTTGATTTAATTAGGCAACTAACGATGAAGATAAGTGATAACTTAAGGAGATATTTTTTTAAATATATTTGTAAAGTTCGATTGTATATATTACGAAATAGAGTGTAAGAATCCAAATCATTAAGTTTCTATTTAACAAAGACTCTGGGGAATCCAGATCGAAAAAAATAGCAACTTAGTTCATCGAGGTCTTACTGTGTATTTCTATAATATTTCAGGCATAATACATTTATCATAATAATATCAAATCGACATGTTATGTTGCAGGTGTAATGAAACATTTGTAACCATGATAACAATAACAAATTATAATTTACAGTAATTATAAGGCTATCTAACAACTGATTCTAAGAAAACAGTTCACAAAGAACAGATAATATAATTACTTAAATATTCAAAAACCATGGTTTAGTACATTAATACAAAATCCATAAAATATTAATGTAAATAATATAATAAAACATTTTTTCCCAGTATTAAATCTTATTATCAGCATTATCTTTTACAGTATTAGTATTACTAATAGTAGTAATAATATTAATAGAATGAAATCTTATAATTAAGAATAATTTACAGGATTCAAATAATAATCAACAGAATTATCAACCAAGCTACATTTTGAAATGAGTTCCTTCAATTTCAAAAATTTTAAAATCGAACTTTCATACTAAATATTTTCAATATAAAGTGCATTGAATATTGCGTTATAAAAGGATTATTTCACCTAACAGCGTAATTACACCAGTAATAGTACATTAAAAAGAAATTAATTAAAACTTATTATAATCCTACTGCATAGACGTTATAATAGTATATAATTGTAGGATGGCACAATTAAAGTATTAATTTGTCAAGAACATTCATCTCCTAGTGTAAGGTGAAACATTCTTGGTGCTAGTCGAGTTGAGCAAACTTTTATGACGAAGAATGTCTCTTCGCGACGATTACAAAGGCTCGTCGTTCGAGGCCGTGACGATGAGCGATGTAATAAGCTTACGGTTCTTCCTTGACGACATCATCTACTTACACGGGCGAATGAAAGCCTGCAAGCTCTTTCTATCTTGAATTTGTCTTCTCGAAATCCGAATATCGCGTTACTTTCTGGAATCGTTAAAAACCTCACAATACTTGCGATGTTACATGGCTTTTAAAAAGAAATATTTCAACCCTTTGTGGATAAGAATTTTTTGAATTTCTAAAAATCCATTTCATAAGAAACTGAAATATGCATCGAGGTTTTAAACATTAGATAAGAAGAAAATCACTTTTCAATCTACCGTTATATAAATAATAAAACAGGTGTCTAGAAGAACCTTTATTTAAATTTTTCAAGAAATAAAGTACGACAAGTAAACAGTCGTTTTTAGACGCAATTTTGCCATTACCGTTTTTAAATAACCCTATTATTACAGAATAATTTATTTTCCAATTTCTCTAATTACAATAATGAAGAATAATTGTTTTTACACTTTTCTGTAACTTTGAAATGTGGAGTACCCTAATTTTCCAGATTTCCGTTTAATGAAATTATTCATTTAAGAGCTTTCAATGTTTTCGTGGCAATCGTCCGCAAAGGGTTAAAACATTGATATTTGTAATGAATATCATTATTCATTCTTAGTAACACAAAATAAATAGCGAACGAATAAAAAATCAAATATACAGGTGTACCCATAGACTGGTTGGTGTTGTGAATGAACTCTTTGTATGAAAATTCGAGAAATTAATCCACAGCGAATAGAATTTTTTGTGTTGTTATGTACGGAGTTTTCCTGTGTTACATTTTCCTTCTTCTGAATGCAGCATGCTGTTCCAAGGGAACTCGTTCGTATATATAAAAACCCTATCTCCTTCGCGGGGGTCCACTGGCTGGGAAATCCAGGCCGCGCACACACACATACCCGCACCTCCATTTTTTGTGCATTTTTTGGTATACAAAGGCCACGTATAATTATTGCTAGAACCACCCCCTCCCGAATTTCTCAGTGCGTCAAAACCGAGAGAACGCGACTTACAAGTATCTACAACATGATACACATGAACAATTGTACTACATATCTTTCATTCAGAATATATTTAGATAGTTTCCTCTATTTTTGAATTGAGCCTTATTTAGTGATCACATCCTTTGAAGTTACAGTATTAGTGCATTCCCACAACGGTACACTTTTGTGCATCGTAGCACCCAGTGATGAAAGAGACACTGGCCCATCTTCAATCTCCCTGCTGCTAATAATCCCGGTCACGCAATTATGTCGCCAACCCTCGGCACGTATCAGTGTTTTATCTAAAGTGACATTTATTAAAGGAACAAACTGTAAGGAAAACTGTAAGAAAAACTAAAGATATAAAGTAGTTACCTACTAAATAATGCATTGATAATCTCAAATATGAAATATTTCTGCATTAGTGCATAGATTAACATGTTTTCTTTAATCGAAAATTTCTACATATTTTACACTTTATTTCACTTATACGTAGCTTTAACGCTATTTAAAAAAAATAATGTACAATAATTTGTCGTGGTCTGTGGCATTGGATTCACTATTGGGAAAAAAGTATTAATATTTGTTTCTATGAGGTGATCCCATATATAATGTGGTTTTTTATACTTCTTTTATTTTTTAAAATTTAAGATAAACAAAACTGTTTTTAATCTAAAACATATTCTCTTTAATTATCTATAAATTATCTACTCATACTTTATAATTACTTTAAAAAACTTCTATTTATTTTTCTTTTTAAAAATACAAGAAATATAAAAAACCATATTATTTGTGGGATGACCCAATACATCAAATAAATTAAAAAGACATTAAACCGAGAAGAGAATGTTTTAACTGTTATATCGTCTATATCGAATGTCAATATTAAGTTTCGTCTCTCTTCATTTTGTCGCACAATTTACTTCCAAGAATTGATCGTAACTTACTATTCGAGACGTTTAAGTTCTATGGCTGAATAGGTATTATCTTCAGGCAATAACGAAGCTGGCTGTTATACTCGAACATTTCTTATTGGACCAATAGTCTTTGTCTCTTCAAACAAAGTCCAGCTTTTGATCGAAGCTGCGGACGTGACGAGCACTCATTCGTGGTACGAGGGTTGAATGAAAACTAATGCCTGTGATTTCATAACTTCCACAAAAATCGAGCTATTTTAATGAATGAAACATAAAAATACGAATTCAAACTTACCGTTTTCCTTTCATTTTCGTCATCCTTTATTGCGCAACTCTCAACAATGTATAGAAGTTAAATAAAAGAAATAGTAATGTCTATATGTATACTGAAGAAAAGTACTAACTCATAGAACGAAAATTAATATTTTCAAAGCTGTAAACAATTTTGTGTTTCGACAAAAATTTCGAGAAACATATAATTTTAAATAACACGTTGAAGTGGCTATTTATTTTGAATTTTCTAGAATTCATCAATTAATTCATTAAATATAATTTGTTTCTATAAAAATGTAACTGTAATATTTATGTAAATTATTAATTACACAGGGTATGCAAAAATAATAGTAGTTTGATTTAAGTAGAAAAACAATTACAATATGTAAAACAACTGATGTAGATAAAAAGTATTTAATAGGATAAGTAACTTATTTTTAATTACTGAACTATTGTTCAATAAGTAATTATGTATACAACTGCTGGTGATCTCTAATGACCTCGTTGTTGATTTGACAACCTAAAAATAAATAAATAAATAAATAAGTAATATTGTAACTTAAACATCATGACACTAAATAATTTATAATTATTTTTATATATCTTTCTACAAAATAATTATTTATTATTATCTTTGTTACAAGATTCTCATGACAGTCAATGTGTTAATAATCTTTTTCTTGCCACGTTGTTTCTTTGGAATCACCGTCTAGAAGCTTGTGCTGCGCACTGTATAAGTATCTATTTCAAAGTTTCTTTTGTCTACCATTGTAAATCAATCAAACCCATTCGAACGAACATCCGACTGGTTAAAGTGTTTTCACACAGAGCACAACGGACGCGCGTAATTTTTAACCGCTCGCCTAGCCAGGGAACGGAAAAGACTATAAATGGCAAAGAACGTTGTTTTTCTACTTTTTCGCTGTTCCCGAGCAACACCGGTTGTCTGAAATATTCACACGAATTTCCGCCGCTGATGGCCACCGAAACGTGAAATCGTCGTTCCTTGAACAAAGCTATAAACGTTTGACGCATTTACTATCAACCGGAACCGAAAAGTTCTTCCACGGAAACGAAAATAGCTGACTGTCGACGTTTCGCGGATTTGTATTTTTTGTTTAACAAAGTAGTGAACTTGGAATACTTAAATGGTCTTCGATTTAATTTTATTAACGTGTGAATTATCATAGATGTATAGTTCCTGGTCAAAAAATTAGGGCTTCCCATAGTTTTCCAGCGGCAATCATAGAAGTAAAAGGCCAAAATGTAATTAATGTTCATTTCTAGTAATAATATGCATATTATTGTTCATAATGTATCATCATTGAGAATTTATTGTCCAAACAGTGATATTTTTTTAATATTCTCCAGACACGAATCTCATTGAAAATCTCGAGAGTTTACTGAAAACTCTTGTGTATATACACATGATCTACGACTACAGTAGTAGATTTAAAAGCAAAGATTGTTGGAATTTGGGGAAACCATCCCAAAGCCAAAGACACGATCACCAAATGTATAGACAGTATGTCAGAAAGGGTAAATGCTATAATAAAAACAAAGGGGAGAAACACAAATTATTGATATTTATTTATTTATTGTATATGTATGTACATACCTTAATAGTTAATAAAACTTATTATTAAAACTATGTGAAATATAAATACATCGGTTGAAGGAATTAAAGAACGCTGCTGTATATGTGCGTTAGGGGTGGCAATTAAAAAAATTAAATATAATTTACTTATAGTCGAGTTTGGATATAACTCCAGAAAGCTTCTTATATTCCTGATGGTTTATTATTATTGATGTTAGTACACTTAATATACAAATACTGAGAACATCTTATAACAAACCACAAACTAATTAACCCTTTGTCTTCGATAGGCGAATCTTACTCGCCATTTGATTTAAGACAAAAAAAATGATAAAATTAAGAATTCCATATTAAATTTTAAGTAAAGTACCAACATATGATACATAGAAAGGAAACAATTATGTATATCTCTTAATTTCAGTAGGATTTTCCTTTGTGTAAGTTGCAAATGGCTTTATCGAAAATTTATCTGCCAGAAAATAATGAATGTTTGTAATGGAAAGTATTTTCGAGTGCAAATGATTAATTAGGGTGATCTTTTGATAAGTGTAAAGGATTAAAATGAAAATTGGTGATTCAGATGCATTTGATCTTGACTTTTATAGTCTTGTTTATCTCTTGTTCTTGGTAGCTTCCTGAGTGCCTGCAACAGCTTGAAATAGACTTTCGATAGAGTTTGATAGGGCTCCATGGTTGTTGCTTGGTTACTTGTTCTTGTGCAATCCGAAGTAATTTGATGTTGGCTACTCAGTTACGTGTTATAGTGCAAACTAATGTAACTTGATGTAATGCTATGAGAAGGCCAGGAGTAATAATCTAAAGTAAGAGAATTCTGTATCAGATACAATAATTGAAGTAAAAATTATAATTAAATATAAAGATTCTTTTGGCAAGTAAAAACAATTAACAATTATTAATGAAAGGGTAAAGTAAATTAATGTAAGTATTAAATTTATAGGTGTATAATTATTTACAAGAGATACGTAAACCATCAAATTAATATATGTAGTAATGTATTGGTATGTAATTTCTATAAAAATTGTAACAATAGATTATTTTCAGTTTCTTCAGACATTCGTTACAGTATTCAAGTGAAACTACTTATTATCAAAATCATTTCGTATACTCAGTGGTTCGAAGATATCAATAATTGCGAAACAAAAAAATCGAAACCAGTCATTTTTACTGTTGCGGTAATTCCAGTGTTAATATCAAAGACATAATAAATAAAACTATATTAAAAAGTTAATGTGCATATATCTCTCCTTTATATCATTTCCTTTTTATGTGCAGAACTTTACTCTTAAAATATTTATATCTAAATTGTCTCACAGATATATATTCACTTATTCATAGATATGCTGTTAAAAACATTATTTTATTGTGGAAGATAAATGAAACTTTGCATTTGTCATTTTATCAATATTAAACGAGAAAAGGTATGTTTGTGTATATTTTGCAATACTCGTGTAAAAATGAATATATTTTGTGTATTCTATACTTTTTATATTTCATTGTATATAAACACATGTGATTCTCTGTTTACATCCCTTTCCGTTGTCATCATGAAGCAATATTCTGCGAAAGTGACTTCCAATACTAATGCCTATGTACATATGCAATAGAACGTTGATTATCTGAACTAATTGAGAGACAAATCTGCCAGGATATTAGATTTTTTGTATATCCTACCTGAAAAACTAAATTTCTAAGTCAACCAAAAATTAAATAATTTTGAGATGTAAAGTACTTTAAGTCTTTTTAGGCGACTAATGATATTTAATGTATGTTCTAATTGTACCACTACTATTATTCTTTCAGCATTTATAATACAAATGAAATCTGATCGACGACATTAAATAAAACACTATAATGGGACACTTACAGTAGAAAGGATACGTTTTTTTAAATATATGTATGCACATACATATGTGTGTGTGTATTCGTGATCTCGTAGTTTAATTTGAAAAGTGATGCTCTACTACAATATGAGCTATTATAGAATATACATACAATATCCACAATATACATAGGTACCTATGATTGCTCAGGTACCGAAAAATCTATAAAAACAATGAATGGGCTACCATTTTATCCAGGATTGTAATTTTACACAGAAAAATTAATTCTACAAGATCAACACAATTTGTTTATTTTTCCTTTACAAGTCAAATATTTTGTTTCAAGTGAAAGTTTGTTTTTGTGATTAACCTACAGTAAAAACAAGTTTGCAAAAATTTATATACGTTTCTATTATATAGAATATCAAACAAATAATACACGTGATGATTATTTTGACTGACAAGTTGCTTAATTAATAAATAAATCTCCACTTATTCGGCTACAATTCTAAACGTGCTCTACACATCATTCTTTTTAAAAAAAATGGATACATTTTAAAGTCAATAAAATTAAATAAATCTACGATGTACATTTTCATTTTTGGAGTATTAATCTAAATTCTAATTTTTATTAAAAACAATTGATATTCTTCTTTTACAAAATAAAGTTACCAGGTCATTTTAGAAGTCTTTATCCATCTTTATATGGCTTTATACTAAACCAGTATACAATAAACTTTATTTATAAGAAGTATATAAGTTTTTTCAACTATATAATTTCACTGAATAATATATTATTATCACTTCACTAACTAATTGGTACTTACATTAAAAATGTTTAAATACAACACTTTGAAATTAAAACAATTATTGTTCGTACCCTGTAAAATCTGCAAAAACTTCAACAATAACCTGATGCTTTCCATAAATCTCAGGATTCACGCTCACCCTTTCTTTCCTATAAAAACGTTTAAATCTTTGTACCTAAATTATCGATAAATGACATGCTTGACGTCCATTCATAAACAAAAATTATAAAACTCCATACAATAATATACTTAAAAATTCGTTACTCTCACGCTAAATACACAAGGTCAAAAATTTCGTTCATCCACTGCATCATCGATCTTTATTACATCGTTGACTGCGTATAAAACACAAAGTAAAAAAAGGAAACTAACAAATATTACAAAAATAGAGAGATGGAAAGGGACAAGAAGGAAGAAATAGAGAAGAACAAAGTGTTGCAAGGTACAAAAAGCAGAATAGTTTGATCGTTTTCTCAGGGATATTTATGCCTGGTCAGATGTTAAGAACCCGAAACAGTGGTTCCAGCTAGGGATGTTCCGATCTAAGTACTTAAATACGAGTAAGGTACTGGTACTTGTGATTCGATACCGAATACAGTAAGATCTCTCTTAACCCTGCTCCGTTTAATACTGCTTCAATATTACACATATGCAAAAGAATATATTTTTTAATCGCTGTTCTGTTTCACTTTTCCTTATTATTTAATTATTAATGTGACCTCATTTAATGCAGTTTTATTTAGAGCTTGATTCGCGTAGAAGGTATCCCTTAAGTAAGATCTTACTGCACTTTGAGTATCGAAAAAGTGCATTTGTATCGAATGAAACGAGTATCGATACGAATATGCATATTATGTTTACTTTGTACTCATTGTATAATATACTCTTCATATACTTGTATTTCTAGCATTTCCTTTTGTTGGTATTAGTTGGTAATATTCAGAACAGTATATTGTAGTCATAGGTAAATAATAAGAACTTATTTTATAATATTCGTATAACTTCAGTAACAAGTAAATCTTGCTGAAAATGAATTTCAGTTTCGGTTATGAATTATGCGATATAAATTATCAATTTATTAAATAGAAAGCAATCTGTTGATCTGAATAAAGTTAATTTTGTAAATCAGTTTGCTGTATCATCTTCACAACTTAATCCTTTACATCCCTACTTCTTTTTACACTTTCTCTTCGATAGTTTTCTATTCTTTCAAGTGTTTTATTTGAAATGTATTTCAAAAGATAGTTGATTAGGAAATAGTGTAAACAATTATTTTTATTAACACGTTTATAATAACATAAAATAATTTCTAAATGTCTCGACAGGAAAGCACATTTTTTAATAGATCTAATGTCGAGTCACATTCGTCATAGGGGTGCAAAGGGTTAATTGTATCCTCAGAGCCACGCCGATCCAAGAGTGCAAGGGGTGCACCGCACCCAGGCGGCCAAAAACAAATATCTAATATTTATTTGATGCACCTATTGTATAGTTTGAATTATGCAGGGTAGTATAATCATTAATAGAGTATAGAGTGTGACAACGTACTGTCTTATAGCGAAGCAAGGTCTTCGCAATGTCACTTGCATTAAACTCAAGTTTTTAAGGACAGGCCGGTAAACGGTTACGTGAAACTGTCGATATATTACGCTCGTACCGATTTTGATGATTTTTACATATGTTGTTACATAATTTTGATAACCATTTTCCTTTATATGTTGCTCACGGAAGGCTATAGTTTCCGAGATAATTGTGAAAAACTTCTGCTACTACACAGTCGTTGCTACGGCGGTGATTTGCATCAATCAGCCCTCGATCTACTCAGGTTACATGTACTCTTCCCGATAAAAGTTATACTCATATTGAAATGAATTTTGGACAATTACACACTAAATGCCTAACCCCCAGCCCCAAGCAAAACTAGCTTTACCTATACCGATATTTACTATCTGAGAGAAACTCATTCCTATATGTACCAGATAAGGTATGAAACTGTTGCGATTGAGTCAAAACTTTTGTATATGAGTGTACCCATATGAAATTCGAGAAGGTGGTGGCCGACGTGATAACCACCCGGCTATGCTTAGGTAGTTTCACAGACGCGCTTACGTACATAGAATTCAATGTAGTGGTAGTAAAAGTTTTTCGCGATTATCTCGGAAACTAAAGCCTTCCGTGAGCAACATATAAAGAAAAAAGTTGTTTGAAAGCATGTCTCCAACAACATATTTCAAGATGACCAAAATCAGTGCGGACGCAGTACATTGACAGCTTTACCAGTGTTTGCGCCTGGGAAGCAAATATCTTTGCCGCCCCCCTGGGTATCGGAACATCCCCAGTTTCAGTGGACGTTAGATATAGAACCGGATCGGTCAAGGCGCGACGCTATTCGCAAAACTAGAGGTTAGAGTGCTGTTGCTGGCGCTCTGTTTTACTTTGGCCGGATCGTTGAGCGTAGATGTTCCCTGACTGGAGCATTTCTTTTTGTTCTCGAACCCCAACTGTCTTTTCAGGGCCTGGTACACACGCGGCTTCAACACGAACAGAATGAATATCATCACACCGTGAAGACAGTTTATCGCGTCGCTCCCGTAGAATAAAGTTTCCTTCCACTCGTAATCCGTGTATTTGTTCATTAAGGAGGACGCTATCTCTGCGATCCACGTGATTCCCATCACGACGAATAACTTTACATTCATGATCAACCTGATTTAATAAAAAGATTACTTTAGACTGTAATTCGCACGATAGGTTGAAAAGAGAGGTTGCAATACGAATGGCTCGAAGTAATAATAGCCTAACTCTTATTTCTAAGTTCTCGAAAAGAAAAGCTTTTGTGAAATGGTCTTGGATTGGTTAACCCCTTGCCTTATAATAATGTGTCAGACTAGTGATGAAAATTTCAAATCGAATTCGACAAATCTAGGCGTTACTTATCAATTTCTAACATAAATTAAGTATTACTTGTCTATTATTAACCTTTAACCTTTAGAATAAATGTAAACACAAAATAAGTGTACAATTCGTTTCTTTTCCTACTAAATCATTAACGACAAACTTGTTTCATCAAGCGCAGTTGAGAAGTAAATCATAAGACAAAGAGTTAAATAGTAATAGTAAGATTAGTTTGGTTAATTAAATAATATTACAATTACTATACTACTAAGTAATATTATAACTACTAGCGTATGTCGTAAACGTTTTCTTTTCTGAGAAAGATAAGACTTAGACTATCATTATTTTGAGCCACTCATATTGTACGATTTCACGATTGAAAAACAATGGAGTAAGAAATAATATACTTTAGTGTCATTTTCTCACTAATACGTTTATGACGTATTTTATATATTGCATTGCTTTCCAATTCGTTAATTTGACTTTTTCCTTAGTTAAAAATTTTATTGAGAATCTACACAAAATAAAAAAGGAACAATGTTAATAAAATTGCAGTGAAAGTGATTAAAATCCATATGAAATAGGTAATGTATCTGTGAATATACTTTTAATTAACTTACATAGGAAATACTTTAATTAAATCAATTATAATTTCATTAATTAATACACCTGACTTGTGCACTTTAAGTATCTCACTTATTTCCATAATAGTATAATTGCATAGTAAGTTTCTATTTATTTCATAATTAAAAAACTACTATACGATAATGACTTAATATAAAGTGGCAAAAGTCAAGTCTCTAAAATAATAATTCTTCGTAAGATAATTAAAATAATAATTCAAATAAATATGTCCTACAAAAAAATTTCTAATATGCTACTAAATCATTCTTAAGGTATAGATACACTAGCAAAAAATGTCTGACAGCGACATGCAGAAGCGTTACACTTCTATTTTATTTTATCTTATTACTACTGTAAGTGAATTAATACTAGAACTATTAGATGGGTCAAAATGACTCATTCTTGATTTCTTCTTTTTGTAATCATTAAAAAGATAACACCTGTTTCTCTGAGAAATGATTAAAGAAATTGATTTAGCAATGCGCAAATAGAATCTTAAATCAATCAAAGTCTCAATAGATGCATTTTTGGAGTGTCCATAGAGAAATTTCAGAAAGTCCACCTAACTGCTCGCTAGTTTTAGTGTTAAACTCAAAATCAAATGCGTTTACATGCGTCCCGAGAGTCGCTATAAAAAAATGTAGCAAATTGTTTGCCAGTGTATTTGCCCCTTTATACTCAGTGCGCAAGTTTATTTGCCCCTTTATACTCAGTGCGAATTCGTCGATTTTCACTTTGCCCTAGTGTTTAAAGCACAGTCGATAAACTCACTTAGTTTTGTCAGCGTGAAATCGTTTGCTCCTGGGATCCGTTGGGTCGGCCACCCTTCTTATCTCGGCTTTCACCTTACTACAGTGCCTTGACGTGAGAATGAAGAACACCACGTTTGATATCAGCTGTATCGCGACTGGCGCTCTGAAGAAAATCATTTCACCGAACATAAACTGGTCGTCTGTAACATCAATGCGTCTCAGTGAGCAAACATAATCAATAAACCACTATCAATGAATTGTGCTTAACGATACCGGAGCTATAGAACTTCTCAATCTCCTTTCCTTAAATACCGTTTCCGCAATTTTACGTCCCTGTATTCAGTCTTATAGGAAGATTTATCGTTTTTATTTCTCCTGTCTTATTATTTCATACAGCGTTCGTTAGTAGTGTAAACCCAGATGCTCCAATAAAAGAATTAGTTATTAAAATCCCTGTCTTCATTCGTGGAGAGTATTTTTGTATAGTTTTTATGCTATATTTTTTTGATTGAGTGTTTGTATAGGGTAATTCTAGGCGAGATAGCTCGGTCTCATTAAAATTGTTAAATATCTTCAACTCTTTTTAGTGGTATACTGAATCTTCTACAGAGACCTATTTAATAGATTTTCTTATAAAGGTATATTTATTTTCATAAATATCTTTTATTTTTTGTTAGGTGTCAATAATTTTAAGAACCAGAAGAAGTTCGTCCGGGTCCTTAAATCAAACTTTGAACATACAGAAAGTTTTTGTAAAATAATTTTATTTTATTTGATACCCACAGTATGGACATAACTTGTTGCTAACGCCAATTTCATTTATTAAACTAGTGAACTATTGATTGAAATTGGACCTCAATTTATTGCTAACAGGAAAACCGCACGAACTTTTTCCAATATCTAATATTTATGTCATAGTTCTTTTTACGAAAGTGGACCATCTGCCCCAACTTACTCTACTGTATATGAATCGAAGATATAAGATTTTGTTTCTAAATTTTTTGTTGCGCACAATCTAATATTGAGAGTACTCTAGAAACAATTCAGGATTATTGTAGGATGTATTTTATACGAGTAAAAAGGATTATTAACTGTGTAACATGAAAATTTAGCAAGTCATTCTAATTATCTTAATAAAATAGATAAGACTGACCGAAAATAGATAATAATTTGTTGGTGTAATTTATTTATAAGATTTATAACAGTTGTAAGAATATACAAAGAAGCATCAGTTGATCTATTAAAAAATATACAGTTCTTTTTTAAACTTCACAGGGGTAACCTTGAAATCATTGAAATACGACCATTCGGAATCATTTATATGCTTTTTTCTTGTGTCTGCATGTATGCTTATTATTGGAACGCTTAATAAAACATTGTCAGAGGAAATCAGATTTCTCAGAAATTTCCTTAGAAGTTTCGGAGGAAAATAAACAAATTTCGTTTTAAATATCTTGTATGAAAAGGTTTAACAAAGACGTGCAGGAAAAAATATATATATACAGAAAGGATTAATTCTGAAACTGTCAAGGATGAAAGTGTTCGACAGATGTGTAAGTGATTCTTGCATTGACAAAAATAATAATTTTAAGATAATAAATCAAAAATAATAAATAAGAAATTGGTCAGTATCGTGAAATAAGTAGAGTAATTTATGAAAATCTTCTTAATATTCTTTTTACATAGAATTAACCTACTCAAATTTAATTAACTTATTACTTTCTTGCAAAAATTTTTGTCATACTGTTATATTATTGACTGATTCTCAATATAAATAAACGTTAGCGTTTTATTAGAAGAATTAAATACGATTTGAACTTATACCAATGACTAACAGCTGTTTTCATTATCAAATTTCGTTATAAAACCTTATATACAAATAAAACAGAATTGAAAGTTTCACAAAAGAATATTAAAATAAGAATAATAATAAATATTAAATTTAATTATTTCATGATTAATAAAATTAGCAATTATGTATTCACATGAACAAAATAATTAATCTAGTAATGAATAATAAAATAGGTACACTTAATTATAAATTAATTTTCGTTTCGTTTATTAGAATCAATGCCTATTGCTTCACCACCTATGAATCACTTTATACAGCTTGTGTTGAAAAAAAATGTTTCGCGAGAATTCCAAATAATAAAATACAATTGAATGTCCCAACCCTTAAAAATCAGTAGAACCTCTGATAGAAAATAGTTCACAAAAATATTTGATGCATATTTTTTTATTGACTACCAATCCTATTGAGGGGGTGAGAACGATTCTCAAAATTGAGTACAAGAAACATATTTTATTGAATATTATAGAAATGACTTGGGCTAGAAGAACATAGCTAATTTTAAACTACTGTAGTTTTCAATATACTCTCCAATATCTATGCAAGTACCAATTTAAATAATGTGTCAAAAAGAAATACGTTTTCGTTAATGCTCTTTAGTCAGTTGTTAATTTATGTCTCTATGCATTTATGTAGATAAATTAATATATACATATATTCCAATACAAAGTAGTAATAAAGTAGAATTTTAATTTCCATATTTTAAAAAGATAATTATATTTTACATTTTCTCATATTTTGTAGAATACGAAAGTTTTAATAATATAATTAAAGAAATAGTATATAAACATAAATACATTTTCAATAACACTACATTTTAAATAAATGTATTACAATACACTTTGAAAATTAGTCTACAAATTTCTTCAAGCTCCTGTAGTTTCCAAGATATATGGCTAAACGTGTTTCTCACCCCAAATTTCGAGGGTTGTTCCTTCCCCTTCGATATCAATGATGGCCCATAAAAAAATACGTGTCAAATATTGTTGCAAGAACAATTCTCCGCCGAAGTTCCATAAAATCGACAGAGGTCGTTTGAGAACGTAGCCTTATTAAAGGGGAAACTGAATCCACAGAAAGTAAATAAAACCGTTCCGTTAAAAACTTGGATTATCACGAACTACGATGACAATTATAACAGCTTCTTAACTTGAAACAGTCGCTGGATAAGCTAAGGAATTTCCTAGCGTTTCGTTCTTCCCCTTGTTCATTCTCGTTCCGTAATGAGGTATCCTCAACAAAAACTTTCCCCAGAAAGAGTATAAAATAACACTTGCAATTCGACCTTGCAGACAATTATAACGAAGTTCTGCTTTTGCTATTCGATTCAACGAAAGTAGGAAAAGGAAGCAACGAAACAGCCGCAGAACGTTTGGATCATAAAAAACTTAGCCCCCAGTCGTCTTTAACGAGCTGACTCTTAAAGCTGGATTTCGTGCAAAACCATCGTCTACTAACACAAACTAATTAGTGTAATTAGTTGAATGGCCGGCGCTCGTTTAGCGAAACGCCGAGGAAACGTTGCGTGACATGAAAAGCTTAGAACGAACTTACTTGTCGTGGCCAAAATATGTATGTCTCCGCAGGGACTCGTTACGTTTCCGACGTTGACATTTTTCGAATACAGTTTTACTGTTGAATCCTTAGAAATTTGAAAAGGACATCGCAATTGAATATTGTAGGACTCAACAAGATCGTTATCCAGGTTATTGTATAATATATTAAAAATAAACTGCTGGTAAACTCATTTTTATTAATTAAAAGCAAGAATTCTTTGTGCTTAAGAATCGTTAGTCAAGCAACTGTTTGATTGGAATAATAAATCTTGTTTTGTTCAGATTGTTACTTTGTATTATATCTATATTATTACGTATACAGGTACATGATATATATTTTTAAAACATACGTTGATAAATATACAAAATTGACATTTACGTTCTGAATGATTGTTTGTGAAAAAATTTTCGAAGATAACTTTACGTTTTTCATGCCTCAGTGGAGAGACCCATTAAAAACTATTCACAAAAATTAAATAATATTCATATTTCTTAAATTCTGTTTAAAATCTTTACCGCAAGCTTGACTGATTAATAACACACATAAGAAATATAAAAAACGATACATATAAATGCATATAAAGTAAAAATATTGCAAAATAAATTACTTTTAATTCCGACAAGAATATTACAATGTCACAGGATACATCTCCTTATTGCGAACAGAGTGGTTCTAGTTACAGTTTCTCTTCTTCAGACACTAAAAGACTCGGCACACTCGGCATTTAATAAAATCTCACCCCCATCGATCATGGAAGACGTAAGAACTGCCTCAACAAGAGGGAATTTTTTATAGCTTGAAACGAGTATCGCGCTTCTCAGTGGCAATCTCTATTCACGAAACAACGAAATTTCTGCCGTAGAAAGGCTCCGGTGACAGAAGAATGGGACGTGAATAAAAATCCGGCGAAAGCTGCAACCTTAATTCAATATTTGATCTGGAAAAGCGCGAAACCTGCGGCCGTAATTTAAGTTTCCACCGGACGGAAATCTCGGGGGAGCATCCGGGTTGTTCTTTTGCCGGGATTCTCGCATTATGTCGCTTTAATTCCAGAAATTTAAAGACACCCGGGAGGAAAAGGAAGAGGGAAAAGAGGTATCTCCATTCGCCAAGCGAAAATTTGTGGACTGCACATGTGGCAACGCTGTGAAAGCTGCACGAAAAAGTTTTTTTTTCGGTACAGCGGCAGTGAGATAAGAAACACGAGCAAAACGAATATGAAAAAAGGATGTGATCTTATAGCAACGGCGAGTATAGACTCCGTAGCCGCCATTGTGAAAGGAATCATTTACGGATATAATGAAAACACTCAATAAACGAATTTTGTTTAGAATTAGAATTCTGTAGAATTAACACAATAACGTTGCATCTCTTTGTTTATTATAAAAAAGTTGAAAGCTCATTAAAATTCTTAATGAGATTGATCATGAGAGGAACTCAATATTAATGAATGTGTTGTAACAAATATCATTGGAATAAGTTTTGTTGTTCGATGAAAAAACTGGATGGTGTATTAATAAGAAAGAAAATGAGTTATTACAATTACTTTAGAGCTATCAAAACAACATAGTAAACGAACGATCTAGTATTATTTTATAGAGAGTTAATCATATACGTATCTCAAAAATTCATGAATACACGAAACAATTGCTGAAAAAGTATTTTCAAAAATAAACTTTATTTAATTATTGTAACTGGGTGGTTATTTAATAAATTATATCAAGAGAAATAAATATTTTAAGATAGATGAATTTCATTTTGACCAATTCACAAGGACACAAAAACGATGTCAAACAAAACGAAAATGTTATCGATTCATAAAACAAAAAATCAACTTTCTAAAGTTCGGCACGCACGTTTGAATATTTGTAACAACAATTAACATTCCTTTCTACTTATAAAATAAGTTAATTGAATATTAACATCAGAATGTTTTAGCTGCTATGAAATCTATAATATTCAGAATTATAAAAAATATTGAACTCCTGTCTTTAATATCTATCTAACTTTCGAATATTCATTTGTTTACTTACTTCTGAACCAGCATCTTGCTACCCCAAAGTTTGGTTTCATGGCTTCCCCTAAGAAAGATGTTCTGTCGCCCACGATACAAAATAGAGTGATGAACAACGCCAAACCCCATGCGTATATGGAATATAAAAGGAATCTTCTAGCATAAGAATGACCCCCGGTGACTTTTCCACGTAGCCTCCTGCAAAAGTACAAAATTTTTAAAACTGAACATAGCATTGCAAGTCATGCAATTATGCAAAATTATATTTAACCAGTTAAATATATATTCCAACGAAAAACTAAAGAAAACAAAGAAAAATTACACAGTTATCTGAAAAAATACATAATTTATCGTTGAAAAAATTAGTACCATTTTGCGTTTTAACATGACGTGTATATTCATCGAACGCAGTTAACTGGTTAAAGTGTAACCACAAATTAAAAAATTTTATAGAAGGAAAACTTGAGCGATGATAAACGTATGGCAAACATGTTATTTGCATGTTTGTCCTCCTCTCACTTCATTTTCTGACAAGAAAAACAATGCATCTAAACAAGCATTTTTTTTCATTTATAAATGCATATTTTATTATACGTATGTGTTTACGTATTTAAAAAATTAATATACCATGAGATATTTGAAGTTCTTAAATAAACGGTTCGATCGAAATGGTAAAATGTTTTAATATTTACAAATTTTTTTAAATCAAAACAAATACAAAAAAACGAAAATATAAGTTTTAAATGAAGTAGGAATGAATTTCTTGTATGATTAATTAAATTCGATGCATAACCCGACTTAATTACTTGATTCAATCAAAAAAAAATTGGAATAAATTCATACTTCCTTTAATACATTCAATGATCAATATTTCCAACTGAAATATACAATTGTCAAACACATTTCAAAATGAAATTCTCAATTCAACTGAAATATAATAGAAATTAATGATAAATGATAAAAATCTTCGATTAATAAATTAAAGTTTTTAATTATTAAATACGTTATTTAGTCATTCAGTCGGCAATTGGATGACTATATTAAACAAATAACTATGAAAATAAAATAAAGAAAAATCAATTATGCAAAATTTTCAGTACATTTCGATTAAATAGATTAATATCGACAATTGAGAATGATTCAATTAATATTAATAAGTTGTAAATGAAAATTAATTTCATCAATAAATTAATTTAATGTTTTGCCATCCTCGACGATCAATTTCCTTTAACAATAAGCAATAATCGGACAATTAAGTAAAAAATGTTACTTGATTGATAGCCAGTACTGTTATATACATATGATAATTAAAGAGAATTTTATGCATTCATACGATTTAGAAATGTGCGTAATATGAAGAAATAAACATTTAACTTTTAGTAAAACTTATTTATATTTGTAAAAAAATCTATATTATAATCCTCATAGAATGGCTACTTCCTTTTTTCGACTCTTTTTAATCTTTCTTTCGAATCTATTACCTTAGTATCCAGAATTGCTAACGTGTGAAGCTCGTAACCTAAAAATACTTTGCACAAATATACAATAGTTCTTTCATTTCCAGTATTTAGTCTATTCCTCATATCCGAGATGTTTCAATTGTTTACTGAGTAACAAAACGTTATTTATTTAAATAAATATGTTCAAAGAATCTGAGGAGTAAACATTGGTATGTATTTACATGGAAGTTCCAGAATTAATATTCAAATTCGGGCGATCGGTGACGCGCTTTCTCATTGACTTGTCGGATAGATGAGAAATAGGCTCGAAGAATCACATTTCTCGGTATACGTGGCCGAACGAATGCAAAATGTAATCTAAAATTGATCATAACCGTTCCTCAGAGTACAAAATTGGAAGACACATTGCGTTGAACAAATGCTATTGTTCTTCGAACCAACGCCAGATGAATGGAATCACATGAAACATTTTTTTCCACCAACCCATAAAGTATAAATCATTGTTTGAGTTTTTATATCGGCAAAGTTTCTATAAAAATAGTTTTTATAAAGGATTTAATGAATATATAGTAGAAAGTATAAAAAACAATGGGATTCGTCGTAATTGAATATTCTAATATAGAAATATTCTTTTAATTAAAAGTATTCGAAATAATTTTAAGCAATAAATATTGTCTTCTTGTATTACAGACATTTACGTACTACTGCTTTCACAAAAGTTTATATAATTTAATAGTGTTTATATAATTTAGTTTATATAATTTAAAACATGGGGTCTATAAATATTTAAACGAACTGACCATTTTTTTAACTCTATCTAAATAAATCAATTTTAATATCAAAGTCTAACTGTTCATATCCGTGTTGCTGACTCCCTTAGATACACATAATTCCTTAACTTTCTTGCACTGTTTAGATCAATTTAATAGAATTGTAAATGTTTCATTGTCATAGTATTTTGTTTATTCAAGAAACATGCCTTTCAATGAATATCGTATTTAACACAATTTAATTCACAAAATATTAATGTAAATACTATCTGAACAGTGCATAACAGTTAACACATTGAATGCCATGGGAATCACCAGTGACCCCTAACCAAATCGAATCACTATAGTTCACTCAATGATGATAATACGATGACATTCAGCCAGATAAACGTGCAACAATAATCATGCAATTCTATCAAATGATATAATATTATATTTTTTCATTCTGTGTAATTTACTTTATGAAATCGTACGGCATTCGACGTGTTAAATTAACAGTTGAGTCTACTATATTGCGACTGTATTTTAGTCATTGCAAGAAAATTCGTGATACGTATTCAAAAAATTGGAAACTCGATTCTTCTAAAATATCCGTCGATACCAAACACAAAAACAAGAGTTTGACGTCATTCATTCACCGATCAGTAGTCACACGCACATTCTCCTACGTAACGGACTTCGAGAAAATCAATTATCAATAAACAGATTGTTAAATATTAAAAATAGTATAAAACTGGTATTAAAAATAATTTTCTTTTATGTATTTAATGCTTTCAATTTTCTTGTTTTTTCCCAATATTTAAAACTCCTTAATAAACAGTTAATAAATATCTTTTAATAAATTGTGAATAAATATCTGAGGCTCTGGAAATTATATTATAAGAAATAAGTACCTATAGAACTTACTTCCATAAACTTTTATAATTTTACAATCGATTTACAAAGTATTATGTACATATCAATTCTCGAAGAATTCTTTATAACAAATTGTTTTGTTTTATGTTTGGTATAAAAAAAAAAAATGGTAAAAAACGTTTGAATTTAAAAATAATTTACAACTAATTAAATAAAAATTAATTCCTACATTTAATAGAAATGATAGAAATACAATACATATGCATTTCCAGGCAATTGAATATTTAGAGTATTGTCATTGTTAGAGATATGTAGGTATGTACATTTTAGATAGAATTTTTAAAATATTCCGCAGTATTCTTCATCGTAGAAAATTGTGAAATTCACCTAAAGGATACTCATACTGTAATGTTTTAAATTTAACTTCCGCGGGGGTGCTTACGAGAAAAGGCTAGGTAGAAGTTGTAAAATTTCATGACACACCGACTAGCTGGTAGAATCATCGAATTGCACGTAGAATTTCGACGTCCACCTGGCTAGGTTTAAATTTTATGATTTCTAAATTGAGCAGTGTGTTATCTTTAATATTGAGTCACCACATACAAAATGAAGATTCCTTCTGGTTCTTTTATTTTTTAAAATTAAGATAAACAAACCTTTTTTTGTCTAATTATAAATTATAAATATATAATATATAGATAATGAAAGAGAACATATTTTAAATTAAAAAAAGTTTCCTTTATTTCAATTTTTAAAAATAAAAATATAAGAAAACCATATTATTTATAGGACGATCCAATATATGTATATACAAAATGTTTCAATAATACAAAATGAAATTATCAAATAAAAAATTTTATTTCTAGGATAATCAACTTCAAAATTAATTTAGTACCTACGCATTTATATGTATAAACAATTGGTAAGTTACAGACAAACACAGTTGATTAATATTGAAAAATGATTAATTATTTGGAAGATAAAGTGTCACATAAAAAAAGATTAGTCTAGTCTATCATATTTATTTACTTCTTTATATAGAATAATTTTTTTCCAATTGTGCTGCGCTTTCGAAAACACGCTACAAGATGAAAAATGTTTAAACCTGGAGAGTTTAAGCATAGTCACAAAGCACAGCCGAGTCTCTTTTGCACTGACAAAGAGATGTTATAGTGAATGGACCATCGAATTTGGTTCAGAGAAAATATAAGTCGACCCCCATTCGATCATTGTGGGCAAAACTCGATATTTAGAAAGATATTTAATATTAAATTTTTCGGGACATACTTAAATATTTTACTACTGCATCAAGAGAGTAAATCCGTGTGAGATCAATATTTCTTTGCCTTCTCTTTTAATATACATATATTTTTTACTAGTTTTAAAATGTTTTGCTATGTTAAATTAATTTTTTCTTTTTTTTATTTTTCTATTTTATTGTAATTTAGTCTTTTCCACTTCTATTATTATTTACAATTGTTTAAAATTGTTTAGTATTATTTATTATTATTTACAACATTTAGGATGATACATTTCGTAAAAGCATGGAAAAGTATTTCTCGAAATCAAAAAAATTAAATGTTAAATGTTTTTATAATTATCGAGTTTTAACCAAAATGCCTGAATACGGGTCGGCTTATTTTTGCTCTAAATTAAACAAAGTTTCATTAAAATCGATGATCCACTTACTGTAACGTCTCCTTGTAAGTATCCATCAAAAATTCCTCAAGCACACAACAGACAGTTCTACACTGAATAATTTATATTAACTCTTGACTAATAAAATTTGCTACATATTTGAACTCCAAACGCATACACAAAACTATATTCTACAACGTTTTGCTGCAGTTAATAGCCATCGAACTGTCAAACAAGACAACTTTTCGAAGATAAGAGAAGCACAGGCGATCAACGTGACGGTTTCCCGAGTAGATCTATTTTCTCCCCATATTTACAAAAGCATCGATTAGAATAACGTCTTAGAAACACAAACTGTCACGCCGCATTGATGGTAAGCCGTGGCACATGCACCTCCGATAGCTTGTGATCATGCGTGCGATGATCCAAGACTGACAGAACAAAAAACTGAGTAGTCAACTTTACGAAATATTCACATCACATCGCAATTTATCTCCGTATAATTATGATAACTTGTCCTACATTGACTGATTAATTAAATCACAGAAAAAAATTATTTTTATTCTTCTTTTACGACGAAGTTCCAACAATTGTTGCTGAGATTCAGTATATAATTTTGAATTTAACTTTTATTTTATTTACTAACACTACAGATATCGATATATAGGGTGAACCAAATACGAACTATTTTCAGTATTAATTTAGGTTCCATTTCTAACCTCATAACAGATATGGATTTCATTTTATTTAGTTAACTGAAACAAGGAGTTTGATCATTTGAAATTTTTCTGAAATGATTATTACAAGATCGAAGAAGATCTTTCTCATTTCTGTTTAACGAAGTGGACTATGAATTTTTCTTTAAAGAATAAACAAGTTACAAGTCAATATTAGCCGAATTAATGAAACCTATCAGAATAAGAAATAATAGCATTTCATTAATAAAAGACATAAAGATGCTTTTGTTCTTTTAGAAATCACAACAGAAATTTGTATCGTATCTTAAATTATTCCCTTTAATACATTGACTGCCAAACAAACACTCGCCAAAACTCTATGTTAATATAAATACAGTTGAAGCAGTTTCCTTAAAGAAACAGAAACTTAAAAGTCGCGATTCTTTACAGCGTTTGTTCCATTGTCCTTCTCGTATCTCATCCAACAAAGTTTGGTTCGTTTCATACATCAACAAGAAAATATATTATGACACTAAAACTACCAGACAGGTCAAACTGATCCATCTCTGACTTCTACTCTTTTAGAATTATGAAAAAGATAACAGATGTTTCTTTGAGAAATCATTAAAGAAATGTATTTAGCAATACACAAACTGAATTGTAAACCAATTAAACTCTCAATAGCTGCACTGTTGGAGATGTGATATGGATTTCAATGAAGAAATTTCAAAAAGATCATATATTATAACAGCTCGGTAATTTTAGTATTAAGGTTCTGTGAGAATTGGTGTCACCAGAATTCAGATGAGGTGGCAGTAAAAATGTCATATTTATGAAACGAAGTCGATATATGTTGTTGTTTCAGAAAAACATTTTATAACAATTTATTTGGTTCACCTTCTAAAATTCATTTAATGTCCGTTAAGCTGTTGTTATTTTATTTATCGTTGAACATTTTTGCAAGTGGAGCGCATGCTACCTGGTGAAGTGAAACCTGCACATATCAATAGCGAAAAGCCGTGACAGCTATAAAATTTCCTGTAAATTCTGAATTCGTCACGTGTACTTTTCCTGTATGCAGAATTTCAATTCAGCTGTTTCAAGGAGCAGCAAACACGGGCTCGCGAATCGATAATTAAATTTCGTGCGCCGATATGTCAAGTGCCTAACGTTGATGAAATAAAGGAGGCGGTTTAATGCTCAACGTGCAACGAAAGCCTCAGTCTAAAGCAGATCCCTTCCCCTAATCATGCTTCGAGACAAAGAGGTGGTACTTCTTTCATCATTTCGTATTTTGTTTTTATAGAAATGTAAACGTGAAATTTGTAGGTCGCGAAATGAATGAAATGAATAATCAGTAAATGTTTGTTTCAGAATTATACGTAAACTATTGTAATAAATGGTTAATGTTGATTATGGAAGAAAGTTATTAACACTAGAATTACCGAACAAGTAAAAATAGTAGATTTTCTTTCGCCTTTATTGAAAAATTGTGTAATTCATGGTATAAATTATAAATTGAATTATACGATATACAATATATTATATGTTAGAAATATTCAAAATTATTTACATATAATATACTATTTACATTTTCCAGAAATACATTATACACTATAAAAAATGGGGAACGTCATTTATATTTGTATATAGTCATAGACAAAAAATATTTAATTTCATCAGAATCGATATTTTCATTACTAGTTTTAAACTACACTTTTATACAGATATAAAAAATGCATCTGCTGAAAGTTAAAATAATATTCATATTATTATCATGTTACATATTAAAAATTATGAATTTCACACAATTATTACTGAAGATAGTTTATAAATCTGAATAAATAATTATAAAATCAAGAATCTAAAATGGGCCATCTTAAATCGAATTTTAAAAAAATTGGAAATTGCATGACAACAGTATCAATCGAATTTCAAATTCTACCATTTTCACATTTTGCTATCGCATCGAAAAAGCCTCGAACAGAATCAGAAACTCGACACTGGGCAGCTATTGAATCGAAACTGCCGGAAGGTCGAAAAAGCAGAAGCAGAGAACCAAAAAACAAAAATCATGGGAATGCAGACACCACGCCGATGCCGTTAGTATCTAACGTAAACGGCAACGATCGAAATTGAAAATTCGTCAATGCTTGGCTTCAAAGTTTACATTAAACACCGCCCACCAATCACAGTTCTTGTTCCTGTCAGTGTTTCATCGTAGTTTTAACAACGAACCGTGTAATTTGGAAATTGAATCGCGATAAACAAATTACGTCGCACGCAGATAACCTGTCGAGATTATTGTTGTTAGCGCGAAACGCGATGATACGCTGGAATTAGCAACCGGATGCTGGAAGTTTGCTCTCGCGGTGAAACGGACCACGATCGAAATTCGTCAGGAAGCTCCTTCGCGTGTACACATGCGTGTATTTCAGTAAAACTGATTAATTCTTTTTGCTCCCGAACGTTACTCACAAAGAAAAGTATCGAACCCAGAAATTCAAGAAATGATGAAACTTTGTCTGCAAGTAAAGTAAGTCAAACCTAATACATTCCAATTTTTTTCGTTCCGAACTTCAGAAGCGTGGAACCACCTCTTCAAAATAATGCAAATTTTCCTTTCCGTGGATTATCTTGAAAACGGCAAGAGATAGGAAGAAAAAGTTTCAACAAAAAATACATTGTTCTTTCACGCCAATGAAACAATGTATTTTTCGTTTAAACTTTTTTCGCTATCTCTTACTGTTCTAAAGATCACCCATGGGTAAGAAAAATGTGTATTTTTTTGAAGGAGTGGTTTCACTCATTCAAAGTGAAGTTCGACATGAAAACAAAATTGCAATGTATTAGGATTGACTTACTATATTTATACACAAAGTTTCATAATTTTTTTAATTTCTAGGTTCGATATCTTTTCTTGTGAATTATTTCACTGTTCAACCATTTTTTGTCGATCCCGTATTTACCTTTATATAGATGCTTTATGCGCTCTGCACTTGTATCGATTGCCATTACCATACCAATTCTTATTTGTGACTAAAGATTTTTCTAAGTTTCAGTATAAATATTTTGAAAACCATATGTAGCATAAGAAGATAGCAATCCAATGTTATGATTTATGATATATCTGAATTGAAAGCGTCTTAAACAATGCAATTCAAAACTTTCATGTTTTAGATACTCCGCATTTTTCTTTCTTCCTCTTTCTAAAATTGCCTGTGAAAATGAATTACAGAAAATTTTTGAAAATGTCCCTTTGCTTGCATTACCTAACCCTTTGACAGTTGAACTATCACGTAAATCAAGCATTTATTAATTCTGCTTTCACAACTACTAAAACAACAAAGGTATTTTTATGAAAATTTACTAATTAAATTAATTTCTTAATGCGTCCATTACAACTGGAAATCTCAATAAAATCATAATTTTGATCAATTATTAAAAATCTGTTACACGTAGTGCCATATAATTTTAAATATTCAAATATTCCATAGAACGTTCTACGCAGATTTAAAGACTACAGAAAATGAAATTAAGATGAACAGAAGACACTTTCTCCGGCTACATCATCCATGCGACCTTTTACGCTGATGACACATAAAAAAATGCAACGAGTAAAGTACTTTCCGCGCAGTTCGTTGAAAAGTTTTACATAAAGACCATGCCTGATCTCGTGCCTCATTGAAAGGGTTAGCTTTTCCAACACTGGTGTAGTTAAGTCGCATTATAATTAATTTCTTTTCCATTACGGTCAATTTAAAATCGGCTCTAGTTTTACCTGTTGGTTCACTTTAATCTTAAGAATATAACAGGCCATATTTTACCCACATGCATACGTATTTTATTATTTCATCATTTACATAATTATTTTACTTATCTTTCAAATGTATATATCTGAAAAAATACCTATAACTGTAACCTTTACCAATTACCTTCGATTTAACTCATTCAACAGATTTCATTAAAAATTGTATTTCATAAAAGCAAGAAAGATATTTAATGAATTGCAAACATCCTCGGTTCAAGATTTACTAAATAATAAAATAAAAACTAAACAAAATGAATGACATTGCTAAGGGAATAGTTGCGAGATCTCCTTATTCGATTGGCTACGTGTTAACAATTGCTATACTTGAATTTACATTTATTGCACAATGGAATTCTCGAAAACATGGGTCTAAATAAAATAAAACGACCTTTATTGCGCGAGCACACTGCACGAATAAGTTTGCGACAAATAGCTATAATAAGGTGAATGAAGAAAGAGGTTGTTCGAGAGTGTCCTCCGAGAGGAAATTTCAATCGTTAGAAATAACTTACCCGAAAGTCCGCCATATATCGAAACACATGACGTTCAGCCAACAAAAAGCGGCGAGGAGCGAGAACAGCATCGTGTATCCTGAAAGCAGGAATAGGAGATTCGTTTAAATCCCACGAAGCGTGTACTTTATCATGCGCTGCAGAGCAGAAAGGGAATAACAATCGTGAACGACTTCGTTTGTTTGCGAATAAATAAAAACTGGAAAAACAATTTGCTGATGGCATAACGTATTCATAAACAGAAGTGTTTTTAGAAAAAGTGGGATATATGAATTTAAAATCACCACTGAATTTCAAATCAAAAGTTACATAGTTGCTTTGTATTGATCAATGTTAATAAGAAATTAAAGACAGATCGATAATTTATAATTTACGACTTGTTACCGTTTGTGATAAAAAATGTTTCGATATACTTTATGAAACGTATGGTTACAATGATCAAATTATATTGGAAAAACAAAATTCTCAAAATTAATATTGAAACCTCAAATATAATTGAATATTTTAATGAGATACTGTAATTTTGATGTATTATATGTGATACGTATTTGAAATGTGACTAGCAAGTTTCAACGATGTCTTCGTTTCGCATAAAACAGTGGAATTCTGAAAATAACTCACGAAGATGATGCGTACATACGTAATTGTATGCAATTTCGAACGACGAGTTGGATACGTAGCGTGTTTATTGATAGAAAAAGCAACACTCGCTTGCTGTGCACAGTTTTGTTTAATTGTGTAAAGAAAATTGAAACAAACAATGAGACATTTATTTTTCATTGGTCGAAAGTATTTGTAATGCTGATTTATAATTAGAATTCAATTTATTATAACATAATAGCGAGAAAATAGTATTCTTTCGAATCTTTTAATAGACAAGATTAATAAAACGTTCGAATGCATACGTTTTCATTGAAGAAAATTATTTCCCATTGCCTTCCGAACAATTCTCAGTATATAATTATTAAATGTATTCAGATAGTCAAATCGAGATAAAAAGTTACATCATAAGTATGTATGCTGATTACATGATTTTGTTATCAGTTACGTATATTCTGTTACATCACATAATCACGTAATCGTTATATCATGTCGGAAATTAAAATATATTTCTAATATAATAATAATTTTCACAAGAAAACTAAATATTTGTTACACGAAAAGAAAAAATTCTTCGGAAAGAATCAAATAATTGTAAATAATATTAATTATTATTAATAATAACATATACATATAAAACGTTTTTATTTATTAATTGCTTATTTTAATAAAGATTGTTTTATATACATATAAAACAATTTCGATATTTTCAAAAAGGTTAAAGTTAAATAATGAAGCAATAACATACCTATTGCAGCACAATATGCGGTTTCAGTAGGGTTTTCGGAAGCCCGGACCGGTGGTGTCACCCACGGTATTATGGCAAGACAAATATAAGACAACAGTAGACTCCCAGCATGACACATTAAAGTTTTTCCATGTAGGTTTTGAAGGGAAGGTAAATAAATGTATACTAGCAGCGTCAAAAGCAAAAAGACACAACTTACTCCTTCTAGAAGGCTATTGATTGTATATCTGAAAATAGGAAAAGTATTATTATATGAATTTTCGAATTGTTTATGAATAACTTGTATCTTTCTTATATCTCCGATACATTCTTTACCATAATTAAATTTTTTGGATTATAATTTAATAATTATCATGAAACTTATAAATTTCTGTTACAGGTAGATCTCGGTTAATACTAATTCAAATAATGTGATATTCGATTTAGTTCGAATCATAAAATGTTACCAGGGCACATTTAATGTGAACAAACATTCAGTTAATGCGAGGATTTAGTTCACTGGACCTCTTTCATCGAAACAACCTCTTGTAAAAGAATCGAAACATGCAAATTAACAGAGTCTTGGACAAAGTAATTGCTGCAGGTTTATCATCACACATACAAGGATATGGCGAGGCAAGATACAGGGCAATCGACACTATTAAAATATTTTGTACAATAATAAACATATTTACTTTGATTACAAATTAATAAAATACATATGGAAAGATACATTTAGAAATTGTTATTGCTTTCCTTTAACCAGAATTAATTCTTATATTTAAAGTATTTGAATAGTACAAATTCGAATACTGTAATCAATATCTGGATTCAGTATTCGCATTAATCAAGACTCACTGTAATAATTATCTATTATTCGTTTTGTAACCGCTTATTGCTGAATAATATTCTATATGATTTAGAAATAAAAATTTAATGATTGTTGTATTATTTAACATCTACTGTATATAGGTTAATATAATTAAAATTTTTTTATTATAGAAAATTATGATACATTCCGATGTATAATTATAACAAAAGTAGTATTCTGTTCTATTACTCAGAAAATAGACATATACAATGAAAATGGTAATAATTTTGAGAACGTGACCTCTTAGGCTATTCTTAGATTAGATTTAAACGTAACTCAAATTCAATGAGGACTCACGTAATTATTTATGCCAAACGATCGTGGATTTACCCATAATACTAACCCACTTCGTTGCTAATCTTTGCTCACAAATAGATCAAGATGTTCTAAATGTATCTTTGAAAAAATGATGTTTCCCGAAATCATTCGAACACATGAAAACGTAAAATGTTACAACCTCGAAGATAAAGTAAACTGTCGGAGCTAGCGATTTATTTTGAAAAACTTTATGCTTCAAGGAAAAAGTAAGATTGTTTCACTAGAAATTATCATTCACCTAACTTTTTCAATTAATCAAGTTTCAATTTAATTAACCTAATTATTCAAAATAAACATAAAAAAGTTACAAAAGCACAGATTAGAAATTACGCTGCGTACATTAACAAGTAAGAAGTTCAATGATCAAATTATATTTTGTAACACAGTGTTTTTTTGTCAAAAAATTGTTTACAGATTGACTCTAAATAAAACAGAAAGTATTATAATATTTGATTAGACGAGACCGTTTTTTGCTAATTAAGACATGTTTCTGCCATTATTCCACGCTTCTTCGATAAGTCTTGACGCTTGTTGTCGAAATTAGATGGCAAATATTTAAAGAATGAGCCACTGATAAAACGGATTATATTAAATTTCTCTGCAAACATTAAAATTTTGAAATTTACTTGCGGAAGGTGAATTTTATTTTTCTGCGCAGTTTAAGGCGAAAGTCGCTAAAAAGAGAATCATCATCTATAGGTGAATAGTATGAAAATAATTGGTATTATCAGTTGTAATCTATAAATTACAGTACCTTATCGAATATTATCAAACATGCAGATATGAAAAGAACATCAATTCTTGTTTAATACTTTTACAAAAATATTAATGTTTCAGATATTTTGCATAGTAAAATCTATGATACAAAAAAAACGGAATCTGCTAAGTTTTGAGGTGTGGAACATAACAGACGCTGAAATGGTCACTACAAAATTTGTTAACACATTTCGTACCAGCTAAATTTCAAATAGTTTAATATCATTATATGTAAAAATAATTGAAATACCTCATCGTTACTTAATATACCTTAAACAAATAATCTGTTCTGAGAAAATTTAATACTTAATATTGTTTAATATTTTTTAAATGGTACAGTAATTAATAAAGTTACGTAGATAGATATGTAAGGAACCCTTAGATGTTAATCTTTAGTTTTTAGAAAACGACTAACACTAAAACTACTAGACGGGTCAAAATGACCCATTCCTGATTTCTTGTGTTTGCAATCATTAAAAAGATAACATCTGTTTTTCTAAGCAATTATTAAAGAAATTGATTTAGCAGTACACAAACTGAATTGTAAATGAATTAAAATCTCAATAAAAACAATCTTGGAGTTTCCATAGAGGAATTTCAAAAAGTCAATTTAACTGTTCGGTAATCTTAGTACTAAATAAACGTCGGTAGATGATATGTTAGGTTTTCGATTTCAAAATCTTCATCTAGTAGCTACTGCAATAATGCGTATTACATGTAAATTTGAGTACGTACAGAATCGCAATAAGGAAACTATGTATACAATAATTTCCAATTCTTGCTATTACGTGCTAATGAAACGGAGTCACGAAGTGTCAGTGATGTGGGAGTGACCGATAAACACTGGACTAATGAACCCATACATGCGTAATAGCAGATGAAACATGCATTACGCATGAGAACACTGTGCAGCGTGTGCGCAGTCTAAAAACCATTGAAATTTGATGTCTGTACATCAAACAATGTTTTTCACTATTTTCGGAATCAGTATATGACAAGAAATAGGTATATATCTACTTAAAAAAATCTATCTGAATAAATTAATAGGACAATGAATACAAATTTCTATTTACTAACACATTATATGAAAAATAAATACTACAGTGGCATATAATAAAATAGCAACTTTTATATTGTAAATCATTATCAATTCTTGTTTCTGTTCCATTTATAAACTTTACATTTATAAGCTTTAAATTTATAAACTTTCATAAAACAAAACATCATAATATCTCATAATAATTTCTTACAAAATAGAACGCCCCTTAAGTGAAATGTAATAACAAGTGTTAATAGATCATTAAATACTAATTTCCCTTTGTTAATACACTATATAACAACACGTAATAAAACAAAATCATTTTTATTGTAATTAGCTATAAATTGTATCATTTGCTTTTTCACTTAAGATTTATAAACTTTCATAAAGGTAATTTTATTTTATACTTGGTTGGAAACGTAAAATTATAAAGTCTCGAGTGAAGGTTCTTTAGAGTATAAAATGCTCCTTTAATTAGACAGTCACAGCGAATAGAAAAAAGAGTAGGTGAATGCATATAGTAGACGATTGTAGCACTTCGTTGTTCTCGTGCACTCATCAAACAAATGGACTTGTACCATTGATGTTTATCCCTCCGTTCGAAGATGCATGAACGTCCACAATGTCCACGTTCCCAGTAAACGATTTGGCTATCTGACAGTGATACAAGTACAATATCCATCATCGCGAAAAATGCTGAATTCTAGTTTGAATAGTTGCACAGCATCGAAGGCCTCTAAATCCTCCATACTGCTTATGAATACTGTTTGAAACCGGAGAGTTTCTTTTATTTTTAAAAATGAAGATAAACAAAACTGTTTGTAATCTAACATATATTCTTCTCCGTTATCTAGAAATAATTTGTCTTTACATTATAATTACTTTAAAACAAGATTTGTTTATTCTTAAAAATAAGAGAAACATAAAATACCGCATTATTGATGGCTAAAAAAGCCTAAAACCTTATTAATTTAGGTGATCAAGATTACAATCTGACAGTCTTGTAAAAAAGTCAACACTATAAAGCGAAACCCTCGAAATTTCGAAATGAGAATTCGAAATTTGTAATGCAATCAATTAAAAAATATTTGAGCTGTACCTGATACTTGACAATGCAAATAATAAACCCAATAATAAAGAAACTTATTTTAAATATAAAAAGTTAAAAGTAAATTAAGCGATTTAACAATAAAGTTCTTAAAATCTCAGAAAATTGGTTTAACCGATTCGGCCAATAAGCGGCTTCGTTAAGAAAAGGTAAAAATGAGACAGCAAGGTTCTCGATAAACACGATGAATTGAAAAACAAAAGCCAGAAAATAATTCCAAATAACTCAAATGCCAACGTTCACGTCATCGTCCACATTCTGTAGAGGCGAGGCCAACAAATGCGAAAGTTTTGGGTCGAGTTTCCATTGGATGTCTGGTATCTCAACTGGTTTTACTTGTTTAAACTTTGTAAAGCCAAACAAACGTTTTGAGGGGCAATAAATGGTGGTCATTCATCGACTTAAAAGTTTCAAGCGCGCGGATTGATGCTCGCCGAAGACGCGATAAGTCGACTGTTTTCGGATCGGTTACAATTTCATTTTTATTTTTCATGCGAAGAGCAAAGCCATATAATTTACTAATAAAATAAAAGAAAATTAGAACGAAATTAGAACTAGTATCAGAAATATTATAAAAAATATACTTTCTATCCTAAACTTTGACAGGTATTTTCACCTCTTCTAAGTGGATGTTGGTTGTTAAGAAAAAATACCTGTCAAATATTTTTTTGAGAACTATGTTTCGCATAAGTTTTATCAAATTTGGCGTGCGCTGGTTGAAAAGGTTCCCTTGTAAATATAGTAATGAAAACATTACACATCCACACACTATCAAAACTGGTTGTCCCGATAGAACCAGTTATAAGTAAATGTAACAGAAAAATAATTTTTTCATGCGAGTATTTTAATATAAGAATCAACTTCCAATAGGTTGCAGATTTGTTGCTAGGATGGAGATTTATTGGATTGCTGCCTCTAAGTTACTCGAACAGATTTCACGCGTTTTTGGAACAAAGTTATTAAAAGCCAACAATTCCATGCTCTGTTACGTAAAGCCATGGTTAGTAAATATTTTCGTCACGTCTTCTTGCGGTAGATAATAAATAGTTTCTCGTTCCAAAAAATAAGTATAGTAGGGTCATTCCTCGCCAAATCGATCATTTCTTGACATCTACGTCGGGGATTCTATTCCAAATGAAATATGATGCAGTATACGCGATGCTAAGGGAGTTGAAGTAATCATTTTGCTAATTTAAAATTTCTTTAATGAACAATAATTTATTAATAGATGCTTTTAGATATTACTAATTTTCAACATCATCAAGCGTATTTTTTAATCTTAAAAAATTTTATTGGCATAAATCAAAACTTATTTTTTAATAGGTGGAAATTAAAATTCAGAGATATTATTATAGTAAGTATAAATTAAGAAATCAACTTACTGTTACAAATATATTTCGAAATAAAAATTTATGTCTACCATGTTTTCATGATTTTATAAAAATGGACAATAAAAAATTCCTAATTTTCATATGCACTATATTATGTTTTATTAAGAACAAAATCCTCAAAATCCATTTTAAAAAGTGTTCAAATCAACATGGAGCGAAACAATATTAATCTTTACTTTTAAAAATAATTTTTTGCTTCGTGAAGTTCTTACTTTACGAATATGAAAATTTCCACTAATTAAACATTAAATGCATTTAATTGAACTAGGCCCCTATTTTCACAAAGCTTTCCACCAGAATATACAGAACGCAGATATTAATGAAGATCATTTTTTAAATCTTGGTTAAATGAATGTGCCACACTCTTCTCAACGATGAACGAAAATTACTGGAATGTGAAATGCTTACACAGCACAGAAAAAGAAATAAATTTGAAAGATATTTATAGTTGGCCGCGCGAATTCTGCGATTTGGTGGAAACGGTGTGATTACATTTTACTTTTTTGACGGCCGATATCGATGTTAAAAAAAGACAGCTTGCACTGTTGCCATATGCGTGTTCGCACTGTACAATATCAGAATTCAGTAATAAAATTCTGACAACCGTAACGATTATTATTTGGAAAGTAAAAAAATAGAGTTGAACAAAAATCAAGTTAGAAATTTATGCATTCATCGAAATAATATTAACCCTTTGCACTCGAAGCTTTTTCTCATTGACATTACCAGCAACTGGACGTAATTTTAATAGAGAAAGCATATTAATATATAAACAAATGATACAGGCATGAAAAGAAGAGTCATAGAAGTATTTTACTGTGTTATAATATTTATAATCGATAATACATCTAATGACAAAATTTTACAGTTTGTAATGACAAATTTTAAATAGCTCTGCTATGGAGCCCTCAAGTGCAAAGGGGTTAAATTTAGTTAATTTTAAGTAAGTTTTCGTTTATAGCTCTATTTACAATTATTTAATTTAATTTTTTTAATTAGTTTTAAAATATTAGTGAGACAAACGTGTGATCAATTGTTTTAGGTGCAGATAAACTGAGAAGGGGATAATAATATAATGTAGCTTTTTACCTGATCTTAGGGTAATCAGGTGTATTTTCGGGAAAACATAGCAATGGTTGAAATCCGTCGATAAACATATCCAGGCAGTACTCGTCATGTTTATGTAAAATATAACTATTATACACAACATATCCTTCCGATGTTATGTACGTTTCGTTTAAGGATGCCTTATATGCGTAATTTTTACAGCTACGACCGATTAGCAGACCGTTTCCTGAAAATTAGATTATATCGCATTGCTAATTTCATCAAGGAATTGATATAAAAAAAATTCTACGCACATACGTAGGTATATTTATATCAACAGCTCTTTTATCAGTTGGTAATAAATAAATTAAATAGAAAAGACTAGTATTTTAATGTAGATGATGTGTACAATTGGTAATCTTTTATACAAGGAAACAATGAATGCCTTATTGATTGAATTTACTATTAAATTAAAACCGTGCTCCTTTATAAATTACATTTACTATTCAAATAAAACTCAACTCTTTTATTGATTAAACTTACTATTAGAGTAAATCGAACTTTTCTATCAGTTATACGTATTATGAAATCAAAGCTTTTAATTAAACATCTCAAATAATTTTTTAAGTAACTAGATCATGGTAGGAAAGTAATATTCATAACATCAGTAGTAACCATTGCATAAAATTGAAAAATTGCCTTTATTCACAACAGATGTGCTTCATTGAATCGTAAAATAATGGTAAGAAAGTGCAATCTATTTTCAACAACAGCTGAATACCTAAAAAAAAAGTTGATTAAATTTTTTATCGTAACACCGACCTGTATTGTTCCAGGTTTGATTCGTGAAAGTGAAAACCTCGTTGTAAAAAGCCTGCGTCGTTATGGAGGAGTTTTTACTACACCGATTCTTACTGTCAAAAGCTTGATCTTCTGGACAACACTTCCTTACGCAGCTATGGTTTTGACAGAATTCCTTCTTCCTGCAAACTCGAACTACGAGTCGTCGATTTATCGTGGAATTCGGGGTCAATTCTAAGCACGTGTCTTCCATGGATGCTGGTATTTTCTCGTAAAAATCCTTTTCTGACGGCACTGTCACCTGTAAAAAAATTGTCTCACTGAAAATGTCATAAATTGAAAATGTATTGTTAGGTGTTTTAATAGATTGATATTAGAAATATATTATTTAGCAAATCCCAGGTAGTAATTCGAAGAATTGAGAAAGATGTAACATTGTAAACAAAATGACTACAATTTTATCGCAGATACTATTAATTTATCAATAGGATTCATATTTATTTATTTTACTGAAATATGTTCATCACACAGTCTAAATACGTAATAATTTTTCTCATGAAGAAAATTTTAATTGATTTCAATTTTATCAATTTAGATATAATATACTTACATAACATAAATATTTAATTAATTTTATCACGCAAGATAAACCGCATATACACTGCGACATACATATTTCTTAAGTAGAGAATATTTAGTATATTCAACTGTATAAGTATTATATACATTCATTCATTATTAACAACAATTATCGTAACCATTAATGTTTTTATTCTCTTCTTAATTATGTATTAAAAATTACACGAATTAAAATGCAGCTACATTAATGCACGCGTATACATATTTAATCCCCCAGTGCTAGCGTTGAATACAAATATACCCTAGCCTCTCTTCCGTTTGGTCATATCTTGTTTTAACTTTTTATGACATTTTGTATTTAACAATTAAGAAATAGAAATATTCCAATGGAAGCTTTTCTACTTCTGTTTCTTTAAAATACACTCTGTTTATTTATTCAATTCTGTTATATCGAATTTCGTACGAGATACGCAGCATGTACTTAGGCGAGTCTTACAATTTATATGTATAAGTTAATAAGAAAATATATAATGAAACATTATTTATATGAAGTCGTCCAAAGAAAAAAAATTCAACTAATCAAATAGCTAAATTTTAGTTTAGAATACAAAATCTTTATGTCCATTACATTCAAATACATTCATTACTTCCATATTGATGGCTCGAAATCACTAAAAAAAACATTAATTCAAGTATTAAATAAAATTTCAAAGCTACAAGTACGATTAGCTTAATCATACCTAGATGGTGTCAAATACTAACGTTTCAAACAAATCAATGCTTCATTTAACTGCAATTCAATTCTAAATAACAATACGTATGATACGAAACGAATGAAAATGATGTCACATTCACAGATTCTAAACATTTCATGTTACAATTATGAATAGAAAAAATATGTTAATGTTTTAAAGAAAATGGGAACAGATACGAGATTTTAATTACGAAATCTAAAAAGTATATAATAAACATGAACCATATCGTAGAATTAAAAGAACAAACATAAAAAATAAAGTGCTAATTTTATAAGTAAAATAATGCTTTTCCGTGTCAAATGGAATACACAAAGGAAGATTTAAAGCATTTCGTGTATGAAAAAATAATGCAAATAAGAATTTATATATTATAATGGAAGAATGATATGTTTAATTAGCCTCAAGTATTTGCTCAACAAACTTTGCTGTTTGCTTAATAAATCATATGCGAATTATTATCATTGAGAGAAGATGTAATAAGTATTAAACAAAATATTGAAAAGAAAAGCTGGTATAAATTTTATAAATACATGTTTCACTTAGCATACCAACAAGTAATAATAACATTTCAGGAAACAAAATTAAATTTTATTCGATGTCATTAAATTCGAATCACCTAAACTGATGTCGTGTATAAACAATACCGTGTAAACAGTGTTATAATTTAGGATACAAAGTTAGGACACCCTTCGAATCTCACGGAACGTATTCTTCTAATTTGTATAAAAAGTTACATAATATTCTGAATAATTTTTTTATAAAAATTAATTAATTCACTCTAATTGCTCGGTAGTTTTAGTGTTAAAGCATGGAAAATGATGTGCTACAAAAAGCTTTCGTTGCCAGCTAGATCCAAAATTGTCCAATTTCCACCACAGTCCTCTATCGTTCTTTCCTTATCATTTACCGTTTAAACTATCCTTTGTCCGCCATTGTGTACATTTAGCAACTGAAATAGACACCTAGTCATCTATCCATTTAAATATTTACCTTTGGTCTATCGTTTCACGGAACTAACTGTACCGAAGAACGAATAATGACCCTCGTCAGCAAGAAGAGTTCCACCAGGAACCCTCCGCAAATTTCAAGGACGAGAAGCAACGGAACAGGTGCCGTTTCATTTAAAAACGTCTGGGCGACCATGAGATTCTTTCCTTTCCCGTCACCTTTAGAAAAGGAAGAATCTTCCTTCGCGGAGTACAACGAGAGATTGCCCCGGCTGTTGACACATAACTCGTTTCCTCCGTCATTATTTCGTAAACGCGGAAGGTGAACGGTCGAATATCGAAGGCGGATATCGGCCATTGGAACCACGATAACAAGCACAACGCTGCACGACGGGGAAATAAGACTTGTCTAATGACAGCCGATGAGACGAGAAAGTCTGACGTGTTGCAAATATCAGCGGGATTATCAGGTTTGTCAAATACTATAGAACGGCAACGTAAATCGTGGCAGACAGATCTTTATCTTATCCGTTTTAAAAATCTCACGGACGAGGATATGCTTGACGACATTCTCCTTTCCGTTTAACCAGTTAACTGCGTTTGACGAGTATGCACGTCATTTTAAAACTTGAAATGATACTGACTATTTTTTCAGGTAAATGTGTAATTCTTCCTTGTTTCGCTTTGGTTTGTCATGAAAATATACCCTAGGTGCGTTCGTCCTGCGTTTGACGAGTACACACTTCGTTTGTTTATTTTATTGCGCGCAAAATGAGAGACTTTCCAGGCTAAATTCCACAGTTAACAAGTTAAATCATTGCTGTATGGTTTTTCTTTGCAAAAGTACTTGTCAGATTTAATTTCTTATTTAGTTTTTACCTTGTGATTGCTGTGATAGCTAAAAGCTAGTAGAAAAATAAATTTTATTTTCACTGTTAAATCTACACTTATTATAATAATGTAATATTAACGATATAATATTGATATAATATGAATATGACATTATTCACTTAATTACTTGATTGAAAAAATGAAATATGTACTTGTCAAGTGCAGGACGGATGCACCTAGAATATATTTTAATGAAAAACCAAAGCAAAGCAAAGAAGCTTTACATGTTTATCAGAAAAAATAAAGAATTCATCGTTGAAAGAATTAGTATCATTTCAAGCTTTAAAATTTCGTGTATACTCGTCAAACGCAGTTAACTAGTTATATGAAACTATTTATTTTCAAAATCATTTTAGATATTAAATAATTTTAAAATAACAATAATTGCAAAATAAGAAAACTAACGGCAGTTCTAGTGTTAATATAATCGTCATTCTACTGTAATACATAAAACACATCTTTTACTTCGACCTATGTGCAATGAATAACATTAATTTTCTTTAAATTGAGCTAGAAATCTTTACCGTGAATTTTATTCGTTATTGTTCGGTAAATGGTTAATGGAACGTCCGTTATCAGCATATCTAAGGTTTTGTGGTTGGTTAATAGTCCTCTATGTAACCGTTCATTAAGGTTTATTGTTCTCCTGGTTTCTCATATTGCACTTTAAGCAAGACGCTTGCAAACGTTGTTCACTTTTTACCTACGTTATGGAAACTGTTTGAACAAGATTTGCATATACAGTAGGAACTCGATTATCCAGGTCGCAATTATCTGCGGTCTCGCTTATCCGAGGTCTCGGATTTTACCTCGGAATATTACGATCGTGTTTTACCATTCCTTTTAGTTTGTAAACAAGACATGTTTATTTAAAATAACTTGGAAAATCTGAATCTTCCGTAAATGAAACGACTTTTTATAAAGATGTGTTTGTTTTCAAAAAAAGTAAGTGCAACAAGATTGTGAGTACAATAGTTCTTTGTAAACAGTGTACAGAGTTGAAGGTGGAATTAGATTAGTGTTTCAGAACTATCATTTTTAACAATTTTGTACATTATATACATTTAAATTTACAGTTTTATTTGATATCATTGAAACAAAATCTTAATTATTGAGATAATAAACAGTATAATATTCCGTAACAATGTAAGAATTGAAAGATGATTCATCAATGACTAAGGAGGATAACACTAATCATCATGAAAAATACATATGCAGTTATATATTTATTGGAAACAGTGCATCATTAAGTGCATTATCAAGAAGATAAAGAGTAATTCAAAACTTTCATCAATACCCGACAATAATCGAACCTAAATACTTTCCACAATCATTATTCAGTTTTGTGCATTTTGAAATCAACAACAATGTTTGAATCTTAAATAAATTCAAATAAATATATCTTTTAATTTTTTCTTCCTGTATTAATAACTTCTTATATAAACTACGTAAATAAGTTCTATTATAATTATTTAATTCATCTAATCTATTAAGTACAATAACTGTTAAAAGTTATATAAATTTTATGTATATTCAAATAATTATAATACTTTATCGTTTCTTTCATTACTAGTGACATTTTATATACAACACGTAAATAAATTCTACTATAATCGTTTAGTTTATTCAATTTATTAAGTATAACGTCTAGTAAAAACTATACAAACACTTATTTAACCGCTTTACCTACAATATCGTGTCAGACTCGTAACGAAAATTTGTAACTGAATTTAACAAATGTAAGTGTTATTCAGTTTTTTTTAAATATCAAGTAAGTATTGATATTTTTTGTTATGAATCGTTAATCTTTTGAGTAAACGTATACATAGAGTAAGCATAAAAATTTTATCTTTTCCTAATAAATTATTATCGATAAAGTGGTTGTATCGATTATAGGTAAGAAATAAATCATAAGGGAAGAGGTTAATTGAACCTTTCCTTACTATACTTACGAATTTTTTGCATTTATGAAAAGTCTGGGAGTGCAAAACCATACGGAATGCAGATAATACTTATAATATTTGTTAAGAATTAATACTTATAATATTTTTATAAAAACAATCATTTTCTGTCGTAATTTTATTTTTCTATTAATGTTCTTCAATATTTAAATTTCCATAAAAATCCCGAGTTCGCTCACGAGACAAAAAGGGTAACAAAAAACAGTACCCAAAAGTCAACACGGAAAGTATGGAGTAACCCTGGTCGAGGTCGAAATATTTCGCTGTAGTAAGGATACAGGCGGTTATTAGGACGCAGCGTTACAATTTACATCGACTGCAAGGACACACTCGATTGCAACGGGAGACCCGTTTCATCCGACACCCACTGCAATGCGGCTCTTGGTTTTAGCAACGATGCGACGCATCGTTCCTACGCCGTTGCACACTGCCGCTACTACCACGCCCCGTAGATTTTCCGTCGATGAGTCGGATTTATTTACCGTGCAGCATCCTTTCGCTTGCCGTAATAAAGCGTGCCCGCCCCCTTGAACTAGTTTTGAACGGTGATTGTTGTGCAAGCATACGCGTGCTACCCGAAAAACGAGAATTATAGGTATTTATTAACGGCCAGACCAATAAAGCAGCGTGGTACAGGGAAAGACGACGAATAGGAACGGCATGGATGCGTATTGTCACGACACCTGTAGATTGACAGGATTAGAATGGTAAAGATTGATGGTAAATGCTGAATGAAGTGATCCTTCGTCAAGAAATTTGAGAAATGAATTCAAAATTCGTCTTGGTAGATTACCAATATATTGTTGACCGAAAATTTCACGCAAAAACTATCCCATGTCACCAGTTACTATTCCGTAATTAAATATAAAAGTGAGGCAATCTAAATAAACTTCAATATACTTTATTTATACATAGTTAATTGAAATAAAATTATCGACATATATTTTATATAACTTTGAATATTTTGCTTTTGCAATATTTTATATTGTCTTGCGTTTCAAAAATTGAAGTAGCCAATGCAAGTGCAAACACGAATTAACTCGGTCAATAACGTTTGAGCATGAAAACACGAATTAACTCGTGACTGGTCAACTGGTAATATGAAACGACACTTCATATTCTTTTGTTCTTTCTTATGAGATACCGGCGAAACAAGTGAAATGAGGGTTGCGTCCCTTTTGCAGATCAGCGCCAACTGGCTCCGGAAGACCAAAATACTAGATTTATGGATGTTTACTGTACAGTTTGTTCTATTGTTTTTAGAGAAATTGATATTCTTTCATTTAGACTTTGAAAATTACAGATTTAAAAGTAGACAATTAGAATATATGTATAATATTGCTATAATATCAATATGATATAATATCAAAGAAACGTACGTTATTCATATCTATACCATTAAGTTTGAAATCTTCACCACAAGTTTTATTTGAAACAAATCTTGAAATAAATAAATGTTATATACACTAATATTTACATATCATGAGTAATTGCGCCAATCAAAATGGACACACACGTTTGCTAAATAATGTTGATAAAAATTAATATAAGTCAAATTGGATCATTCCACAAATCTGATGTTGATACACTGTATGCTGGAAACATAGTAGTAGCTTTTTCGTGTATCGTCAATTAGTAATAAATTAATGTTTATATTTATTTCATTGATATTTTACATTAAAATAGGAAGTTTGATTCTTCTTATGAATGATTATAATTATTTCTATTTGCACTGGGCGATCCCGAAAACATATTAAATAATAAATAAATGAGCTAAATACAATTGATACAAATTGAAATTAATAAAATGGACTGCATGCATTGCGTTAACGCCAGAGCTACTAAGTAGTTGATCTAATTGAATTAAATTATGAAATAATTAGTTTTATATAAATGGTTAATTTCAGTAATTAGATTAAATGGAATAGTTAATTTAAAAATTTATTTTTATTTGAAATATCTCTCATTTATGAATAATATATTTTATGTCAGCTGATCTGAATTATTTTATTGATCTGAATTATAAAGTACTTTATTTTACATGAAAACATTAATATTTAGATTTTAACTCATGCAATATAGTGGAATTTATTTCTCATCAAGTAATGGAAGATGTAATGGAAAAGCGTTATTTCGATAAATATAGTACTACAATATTCGGAAAACTACTATTGGAATTTAATATCAATTTCAAATATAAATCAATTTCGAAACGAAAATACTCTTTCCTGTTATAAACAATTTATAAAGAATAGCTACAGCAAATACAAAATTCTTTCATTAAAAAATGACAGTAATTTTTCAGTTTAACTATTTATATTATAATAACAAGGCATATTTAAAATAAATTGTTATAAGTAACTACAAAGAATTCATTTACAACAATATGACAGGAAGAAATTCATACTATGTACATGGTAATCATTATAAGGGAATATACTATTATGAGCTTCAGCCACCTAATGAAAACATTAATTCTACAAAGTATTATCTTAAAAAGCTGCTTGAACTAATGAACAAAAAGAGAATTATGTATTTAGACAATAAGAAACCACATTTCATTGAAGTTTTAGTAATAATTGGTGCTTATGTTTCAATCTCTTGCAGTATATATACACTGCAAGAGAAATTGCTTGCAAAGCTGGTGTACATACTAATGTTCAAAATGTTCGACGTGTGTTGAAAACGAGTAATAGTATAAACCAACAAAGAAGCATAAGGAAGCACGTCTTGAATTTGTGAAAAAACATGTACACTGGAGGAAAACTTGGAGTAATGTAATCTTTACAAATGAGAAACGGTTTTTTCTGGGTCGTCTAGATAGTAGTGCATACTATTATCATGACATTCGAAAAGGATAATTAACAAAATCTAGACGACAAATGAAAGGAGGTAGAATAATGATTTGGACAATATGTTACAAAGGGAAAACGGATATTAATTTTATACAAGGAAAAATGAATAGTACAAGTTATTTGAGATTAATTAAAGCCATGTTGATGAGTATGCACAATGTATTGGAGGTACAAAATTTGTGTTCCAGCAAGGTAATGCTGCCATAGAAGCAGCAAAAATTATTCATGAATATTTTTTAACGGAGAGAATTTCTGTTTTGAAATGGCCGGCGTGCTCCCCGGACCTTAATATAATTGAGAACTGTTAGGGATTATAATCAAAAGCTGTCTACGCAGAAAGTCGACAATTTGAAAATTTAAATGATTTAAAAATTTCTAGAAAAGAGTAATGGAAAAATTTATCACAATCTTCCATTGAAGTATTGTATAAATCCTTACCAAAAAGGATGATAGAAATAATTGAGAACTACGAAGGTGCCTCGCATTGTTAAACACAGGTACAGGTACATCATTCTCATATTTGTCTACTTTAAATTTATATAATATGGAATATTTTTCACACGTGGTACCATTTTGTCTACATTCATTTGGGTATTTGTATTTTTACTAAGAGAATTTGTTCAAGAAAAGTCGATAAAAGTTATGTTTACATATTAGTAGACGGTAGTCTTTATGTATTATTTGCATCTTCTCTGTGCCATAATTATAGTGTGAAAAATTAAAAATAGCACACGTGTGCTATCTTTTTCTTTGGGAGAGTATGATATTAACGTTTCTTTTAATATCACTAATTTTATAATATAGTAACAATAGTTTTAATTCTATGGATGTCTGCAAAATACACATGTCCAGATTTTCTACGAATATTAACAGCTACAGTAATTTGGGAGTACATTATACAGCTGCCCTATAAATTACTGGCCTACAGAAAGTAACAGAACAAAATGTGCAATACATTCTTCAATAAAGTTTCCCACATTTAAAAGTGAACAACCACCATATCACACTGAAAATTCCGACACTTTACTCTGGTCAACGCGATACTCCCTAAAATCATTGAAACTGAAACAGTTTCCATGATTTAAAACATAACTTTCTCTTAGACTTTTCCTGAAAATATTGTTTCTTAAATGTTTGTTCTTTATGATCTATAAATTTCCATACTCCGCACCCGCCCAAAAAGAAGAAGAACAAAAAAGGGAAAGAAGGAATCGTCGATATTTATTACGACCGTGCCAATAAAACATCCCCTCGGAGCAGGATGGCGCGATGAATACGACCGATATCGCGCGTATTGTTGCCGCAATATCTCGTAATATCGATAGAAAAAGGACTCCGCGAATATTTAACTGCGTGTGAATTACACATCGCCGTAGGGAAGTATTCTCGGGGTGGATGATATTTCTAGAATCTGTACTTTGATTGGTGCGCTACTTTCGACACAGCGAATGAACGAGAGAATACAGTCGGACTGTAATTGTATACAGAGCGTGCATTAACTTACAGCTTTTTTGAGTTATATTATTTCAGTTATATAATTTATATTTAATAACTGCTTTGCATCACGTCTGACTTTAATAATCGATTTCTGAAGGTTTGTATTAATTTGACTATAAAAGTTATATGTTGAATAACTGTTTCACATCGCTTATGACTTCAGTGATGTACTTCTGAAGAGTTATATAACATTAGCTACATAATGTATATTTAATAACTGCTTTACATGACGACTTTAATGATGATTTTATTAAAGTAATAGGTTGTTATTGACAACGAAAGGTTCAATTTATAAAAATAACAATCTACATGGTAGGTGTTTAATTAATTATAATTTTTAATAAATTATACTGTTATTGAACACAAAATAATATATTTAAAAATGTAGGATAAAATCCCGGACGAGTCTTCAATTTTGTAGGATACTTTAATCCCGAACAAGTTCCCAAATTTGTAGGGATGAGTCTTTGAGTAACAGGAAGATTGATTCTCTATTAACACTTTCGCTGGTTATAATATTAAACATATTATGACTGACATCTACGCGCTTGCTATTAATTCTCTCTCCAAACGCGTACCCAACCGTTAGCTCGCTAATCGCACACAAAGGTTTCTCCTCGAAATCTCGCACAAGAGTCTCACTTGAAACACGCACCCAACCGCTCGCTTGCTAATCACACGCCAAAAGTCTTGCGCCCACGCATTCCCACTTGCTTTTAAAGCACATCCCATTCGTTCTTTCTTTCTTCCACTTGCGCCTTTTGTCTATAGCCAAAATTCACGCGGTCACGTACACGCTTTTCTCACGATCCAGTCACTCAGTTCGAAACATTCTTCCTCGCATTCTTCCAGCTACTCAAGATTTTCTAAACGCAGTCACTCTATTTCTCAAACATACCGGCGCCGGTTCGTCGCAACATGACCCGATCACCTGCACGCACGCACGCATACCGAACCACTCATCCTACAATAATACATTTAAACAACACATTAGAATCGGAGGACATGTAAAATATGAATGTGTCACAGTCACACAATCGTTTCCAGAACCACAAATAAAATACAAGCTATTAAATATATATAATTATTTTCTATAAAATTAATATTACTTTTGTTTTTATAAATGGCCCTGCAAATTTTTTTCTTTTATAGTCTTGCAGCTTATTGTCAAGACGAATTGTTGTATATCAATTTAATGAACACCCTGTATATATCTGAATGATTCAAAATCACAGATTTTGACCGAGACGTTCCGTGGAATGACACACGTGAAAAGATTAGGAATTACATAGATATTCCAGTTCGAAAGAAAGGTGATGTTGAACGCTTAAACAAAAATATTTCTGGTTTTATTAAATTTGTTATATATTGTATTCTATTTATTAAATTCATTACATTTTTTCTATTCATTATTTATTATATTTAATATAAATATATTATTTTTTCTTTCAAATGCTAAGTCAACCCTTATATTTCCTGTGTGCTATGAAACCCTATATATTTAGACTCTAAATTTTAGAGCATGATTGAATCAATAAACAAAAATTAGTGAAGAGTAAATTTTGGCAATATGTTGCTAATAGTGACGACATGTTCTTGTGAGTATTCAATTATGTATATTCATTATTTTTTAATATATAATGATAAAAATTTAAACACTCAATTTCAAACCGAAGTTGAAATATTCTATTTATATTATCAAGTAAGTAGGTAAAATATTTTGAAATGCATGTAAAACTATTACATGTTACGTTGTATCATATTTATTGTATAAGGAATATTACAAGCACATAAACACTATACATATTTATAACTTTATTATAGTAATCCCGGATGAGCCCCCAAGTTTATACTAATCCCGGACGAGCCCCCAATTTATAGTGGGGCTACTATTATTATAGATATTGAAAAGGTGGATCTTCAGTAAAAAGAGAATTAGGAAACAATATGGACAACACGTAAAAATACAACTTAATGCCACGAAGGCCAACACACGACTCTCCATCACGCACAAAAATGTTCTTCTCCGCTGTCTCTCACCAAAATGTCCTTCACGCGCGTATTCCCACTCGCTTTTAACACACACCCCCATTCGCTCTGTCTTTCTCACCCTTGCACCCTTCTCACTCGCATCTTTCGTTCATAGTCAAAATTCACGCAGTCACGTACACGCTTTTCTCACAGTTCAGTCGCTCCGTTCCAGACACTCTTCCTCGCATTCTTTCAGCCACTCGAGATTTTCTAAACGCAGTCACACTATTTTCCAAACATCCCGGCGCCGGTCTGTCGCAATACGAGCTGGTCGCCCCTACGCACGCACAACAAACCATTCATCCTACAATAAATATTCTAGATACTACATTATTTATTGTATTATTAAATGTTTCTCAAAAATGTTTTAATAGAGTAATAAGAATAAATTTCAATTTTTATACTACATTTATAAAGAAGATATTAAAAACTAACATTAAATGTGGTACAGACATTAAAATATAATCTTTAATATTCCAACAGATTCTCCAAAATAATATATTCTTTATATTTATTCAATTTTTTATCGTTAATTATTCATAAACAAAATAATAAATTTTGATATTTAAAAATTGCAATTATAATTATAACTAATAAAATTATAATTAAAAAACAACATCAACGCAAGAATTAATTCCACTTGATCAAAGTAATTGCAGACTATAGAAAAGTCTGAAGAAAAAATTATTGCCAGGATACGTCATTACGCTCTACATATCAGATAAAGTGATTATTCTATTAAAATTTCACACGTATTTTAATATTCAACAATATTATAAATTTCAATCTCTTTCTTTTCACACCAGCATTTACGTAAGGATTTATATTATGCAAACTGAATGAAACACTATTGTTTTATCAACATAACTGCACTGTGTTTATTCGATACAATATACACACATCTGTTTACTTAACGTACCAAATGCATACATATACTGTAGATTTTACAGGTCTCGCTTCGTTTCATATACGAAGGAGAGTTCGCTTAAATACAGTGTTCAAATAAAAACATTAAATATTGTCTTTACATTGATCAAATACACCTATTAAAATTTATCATATAATTAACGATGAACAACTACCACTTTGCAATTATTACTTGTCAATTATTGAAAAGTGAATATTCTAATAGATAAAAGGACAATATTAAAAAAAAAAATAATGCCGAAAGAAAATTATACATTCGCTTTTATCTTTTATATTTAAAAGTGACGCCAGAAAAGTCCTCTTATTTATTCACATAAGGTTCAATAACATACTAAAATCCGTGACAAGGAATAATATTTAAACTGTTATAGCTGCAAATTTTTAACTGTATAATATTAAATATTATTAAACTCAGGGCAATCTAAATCTATTTTATGCATTTAGGTATTATGTTATATAAATAAATACTTGAGATTCACAAGTAAATAGCAATTACAATATATGAAATCAATAAGAAGATATCACATATCGCAACAGCATCAACTATACGTAACAGTTTATAAAGTATCTCATTGTTATAATCCTAATAACATAAATCTTGCACTGCATGTCATTTTCTACCAAAAAAAAAAAATGGGAAATTGTAACTGACCATTTTATGATAATTTGGAGACACTTGTCAGCATAAAGTATATTTGCACGTAAATAATTAATCTAATTTCCAGTATAGTATATACTATTTACTGTGAAACGTCGAAGTTATGAAATACAAATCGTAAAATTCGAATATCAAACCCCTGAATCGTTTTCTTCCCGTCTAGCCAGCGAAGCGTATATTGCAAAATGGCTGAGTAAGCGCCGTATTCTATAGCTTTCGATGAAAAATAAATTCTTCTCATATGAAATAACCACGTAAAATTCAACTGAATCGATTCCTCCCATTCTAATACTACACCTTTCGATAAAGTACTATAAGTTTTATTTTCACTAGCAATTTACAAATTGTGTTCCTCTACATGGAACGGTGAACGTCTTATTTCTATTTTCCAAGATGTACGGAAAAATAAGAACTATAAATAAAACTGAACGATGCTAGTTATAGAAACATCAACTTAACGCCATTCAAACGACAACAAAACAGTTTGCCAAATGTCTACGAGACAAATTGCAAAGTTCATTAGAGGTTAAATAAAAAAGAAAGATGTACAGAGAAATGTTTGAAACGTTGATTATACAATTATACAGAATTATAAACGTTATACTACTCAAGTTCATATAAAACGATACTAAACCTTAATTCTAAACGGTAAAAATTATATAGAAAATAATATTTTTCGTTATAAATTTTATCAAAGTATAAATATTATGGAACATCATTATATTTTGTCAATCTTTGTACTTCTCTACGTATACTATACGTTAAATAAGTTAAGAATTCAGTGTAAATATTACACAATAATAGCAGGGAAATATTTCTTTAATCAAATTTTGCAACTCTTCGAAATCAAATAATCCTTTAACTAAAATGTATATTTATATTTAATATTTCTACAAAAATCAATTGCTTATGTTTAAAATAATTTGGCAATGAAAAGTCACTTATTTTTTAAATGTAGCACTTATACGTATCGCAATATTATTTTCAAAAATTAATTTGGTTTATAAATTGTAACGTAATTCATGTGAAGCAATGTATAAGGGCGAATCAAGTGAAAAGGTGCAGGCACTTCAACACGTTCGATGCCATGGGGGTGAGTGGTGATCAGGCACGAAGCCAGAATTTTATTTTCGGAGAAAAAGAAGCTGCGATGAGAGCCTGAAGGGCGAGATAAAATTTTCAGCGTTCTGTTTTAGCCCTACAGTGAATAGAGAAATTGTACAAACTTTAATACACCTTTTATAACCTAAATTTCAAATAGGGCTGCATCTTGGTAATAAGTTTTCGCAAATTTATAGCATGATTCAACGAAATTGAAATTACAAAATGTATTTGCAACATCAGGTTGCGTAATTTTGCAAACATAAATCCCCTGTCAAATTAATTTATATATATGTATATATGCATATATGTATGCATACCAATTAATTCTAAAAGTATGCAAATATCCATACACTTTTCGTACCATTAACTTCAAAAAGAATTCAAGGGATTAATTAAGTTCATTACTCGAGGAACTTTAAAAATCTCGTAATCCTCCATATAAAATATTCCTAACAGTGCTGAGTGATTTTAATTTAATGAACGTGAATAAGAAAATTATAGATAAGAGGCAATAGGGAAGAATAGATACACCTGCAGATAAATTGCAGTCTCGTTACTCACGAATTCTTGGAGCCACGTATATTTTGATAAAGGAAGGATAATGAAACGAAGAAAATGTCTTTCCTTCATTCATACGTAAGGATGAGAAAGACATGCAAGATGAAAGTAGGAAGGCACTGGTAAGAAGATTAATATATTCCCCTTTCTCTATTTTCCTATACTGATGCAGAAAATGAGTATTCCTCCACAAATGTCTGTTTCTAAAAATTAATTTAGTTTAATTTAATTAATTACAAATATACATATGTAAGATACGAAGGTGAATGTGATCAACTGCTTTTTGTTTTTCAGTGTGAAAACTTATTAGTTAATCTTTAAATTGCATTGTAAATGTCAAGTCAACTTTTGTATCTATTAACTATACTAAAATAGAATACGTGATAAACATTTATTAATTAGTCGTTAACCTTTTCTGATTTAAAATGTTCCTTAAACTTTCACCAATGTTACATAACTCGGTCATAGTAAAACATAATATTTTACTAATTTATTCATAAACATTTGAAAAACATTAAAATTATGGAATTGTAAATAATTACGATGTTACCAATAATTATAGTAAAAAAGTTCGATGATTATATATTATTTTTCATAGCTTGTTTAGAAATAAAGGAATTTTTAGTTTGAAAATGAAATCAAGTAAATACAATAAAAAATTCATAAGCCCATTAAATTGACCAGTAATTGTTAGTAATGTTTTTGAAGAATCAATAGAATAATTTCCTTCTAATAATTACAAATAATTATGGCTACTTCTCGAGCAAAAATAAAACTGAGAAAGCTTGTGCGCAACTTTTCATGTGTATTTACATTAAAAGAGTATTTATTGTCAAAGTTATATATGTATCATAATAAATTTCTGTTGTCTTAATTATCGTAGATGGTATTTAATATTTAAGACTGTATTCAATGAAAATGAATAAAAGAATTATAATATTAATTATGAGTAACTAATTAATTAGCTGTACACTTATAATATAAATCTATAGAATTTACAATGATAAATTATAAATAAATAATATACACACACATTATATTGTATATTATATACAAGGTGTTTCAAGGTATTTGACCGTGACATGACCTTGAAACGTCTTGCAATTCTTAAATAAAACCTTATGGTTTCTGTTCCATATTTTTGAAACTCACATTTAAATGTTTCCAAACTATAGAAATGAAATTTTTCACTTAACCCCTTGCCTCACAATAACGTGTCAGACTCATGATGAAAATTTTACACTAAGTTTAACAAACATAAATATTACCGAATTCTTGTGAATTCAAATTAAATATTGTTCTTTTGTTATCGATTACTATACTTTGTACCAAAGAGTGTCACAGAAAATACCTAGATTTTTGTTGATCTTCAATGAACTATTAATAATAAAGTAGTTGTATCGCTTATAATTGAGAAATAAATCGTAAAACAAGTGGTTAAGCCGTTATCAATACATCATCATCCAAAATCGCCGGTTCGTCAGTAGTGATGGTACCTAACAAATAGTCCGACTCACTTGTGGACAGTAGGGCAAGGGAATGTTTGGTTCAGCAACCGTGATGCCTAGTTTTGACAGATTTTCCGTAGTGGCTCAACCTTGAGATATGGAGCGAGTGGAACGCCTATAGAGAGTAAAGGAAGGTAGCAACTGCGATGTCTGCATTCTCAGCTTTGAAACCACGGCTCGATCGATACACGATGTCGTTCACATTTTCAGATAGAAACCCATCGTATAGCAAACAAGGACCCTGGGTATTGCGATCCTTTATTCTCCTATGACAGGCGCACTGACCGTCGGTTGTCATCACTACAGGCGAACCGGTAACTTTGGATGCTGCTATCTTGATAACGACTTAAGCAAAAAATTTCATTTCTATGGTTCGGAAACGTTTGAATGTGGGTTTCGAAAATATGGAATAGACAGTATAAAGTTCTATTTAACACATTGACTACCACGAAGAACTTCAGCGTTTTATGTATCATTTACTCTTTTGTAGCAAAAATAAGGAGCAATTCTCAATTATTTGGTACCACAATTCTTAGATTACACTATGATCCACTTACTTACGCTATTAAACATTTTAATCAGCAATTATAATGTCGCATGTCACAGTCAAATGCCTCCCGCCGTGATATGTAATATTCATATCCTGTAATTTTTGTTTGATACCTTCGTTCGTACCACTGATATTTGTCGAAATAATTTGATGTTTTTAATTCGGTCCCCATATATTCTTTTTTAAATAAAACCTATTTTTATCTCGGAAACTATTGAATTTTAGACCCATATTTACTGGAAGCTTTTTACTCAGTTTACTGAGTTGTACACGTCTTATTATTTGCGCAGTATATTTTAGAAACATTTTGTATATCCATTAAATGTATTAAAACTTATACAAGATTTCGCCGTAAAATCGAAAGAAATAGCCTTGATAAGATGCGTGAACCGGAAGAACAGGTTTACCAATTGGTATTTACGGAGAGTAAATGATTTTTGCCGTACGAATCTTATAACGGCCATATGCAAACGGTAAGATTAACATGAACGGCTCGATTGTTACAAGAGCCTGAGTCCCGTGTAAGTGAAAATAGTTTTTCTTGGATGCGTTCCGGATTGAACTCACACGTCTCTGCCGCTACAGTGTTTATATTTATGTAAAAATGGCCGGGAAACATGGTTTCCATGAAAACCGTTGTATATTTCTCGAATGCGAAAGAACTTGGAAAGGAAATATTTTTGTTAACATGACACGTTGATTTTATGTCGTACACGATCCCGTTGGAATTGCTTGCAGAAAGAACTGTTTGGAATTCTACAGAAAGCTTGCAGCCGTACCGTACAACGAGCTCTTTTTATTCTTTCACCGTGTGTAAAAGTAATCAACCCATTCACATTCGCTTTGGCCATTTTCATCTTAATTAAAAATGCAAATCAGTTCTTGGAAGCAGCATTCAACGCCGATATACCGTTTCAGTAATTGTTTCATTTATAACTAACCATTTAATGCGCAAGTTTCCTTAGTGTACAATGCTTTAAAACAAATCAATGATGTTTTTGAATTTAAATAAATTAATAAGGTTCAATATTGTCCTTTAGAAATCTATTATACCTGTATATCTATGGCATGACCGTTAAAGTCTTAAAGGTGTTATTAATAAAACATTATGTTTTTTATACATAAAAATACATTATACCGCTTCGAATATTGAATTGTTCGACGTTGAACGTATCACGAACGGTCAGATAACCGGTTTTAAAATTTAATTTCACATTCTCCGTCTTTGTTTGTTCATTTGACATTAAATGAATTCCTATATTATCAGATTTATCAGCTTTTCAATTTTTGTCTTTCCGTCTGTTTCTGTTTTCAATAAGAAACATTTATCGTTTAACTTGTTTACCTTTATTTTATAACTTACAATACAAGAAACGGTATCGAACCTGGAAATTCAAAAAATTATGAAACTTTGTGCGCAAGCAGACTAAGTCAAACTTAATACATTGCAATTTTTTCGTGTTGAATTTAACTTTGTAAGGATAAAACTACGCCTTGAAAAAATGCAAATTTTTCTTTTCCGTGGATTATCTTGAGAACCGTAAAAGATAGGGGAAAAAAGGTTTCAACAAAAAATACATTACTCTTTCACGTCTATAAAATTGCAAAATAAAATTTTGACCAAATTTTGAAATTTGAATCTTGATATATCGTTGTAATTTGTCATGTTTTAAAGCAGAGTATTTGTAACGCGTTGTTCAGCATCTATCATCGAAAAGCCGATTAATAGGCTTGCGGTAGATAAAGCGTTAATCTAAATACATATATGTGCCAAGAGCTGACTCCTAATATTTCTTTCTTTTAACTTTCTCCCTAAGATACACGTCTCTAATGACAATTGATGAGTACTTGTTCTTTTGTTTTTAGTTCTTTTTTCCCGAGTCTTGCTTGTTGTAACATATGTCTTCCATTAGTCATTTATATTTTATATAAATCTTTGTGTTTCTGAATAATCAGTGTAACTTATTCTCTTCAGACCTCACAATTTAACACTAAAGCTATCAGGCAGGTAAAAATGACCTATTTCTGATTTCTTCTTGTACAATCACTGACAAGATACATACGTTTCTCAGGAAAATGCATAAATAACCTGATTTCGTAATCTGCGAACTAAAATATAAACCAATGAAAATCTCAATAAATATACTCTTACAATATCTCCAGAAAAATAAAAGAAAGACAATTTGACTGCTCGACAGTTCTACTGTTAACAGGTAAAAAATGTACAGTCCATTTACTAGCCCATATACAGAAGAATTGCCATATTGACAGTCAATGATGATAACAGTAGAATATGTTTTCGATGAATTTCGGTCGATGAAATCGGTATCAACGATTTCCATGTAACACGTTTCGCTATCACGTTACATCTGTGCACTTCGCCGTTGCGAGAACGTTCGAGCGCAGATCGCAGAGGAACGATTATCGAGTGTAATACGGCTATTCACACGTTCCTCCCATTTTCAGATCGAGCGTTGCAGTCTTGATCGGTTTCGACAAGAAACGGGAATTTCCTCTGGTAACGGACGATGAAGTCATGCACCGCGTGTTCGTTCATAACAAACAAAGTTAAGGTAGCTGCATTAATTGCCTTCGAGCAACGCGACGAAGCGCGAAGCTTGTTTATCTTTATCCTTTTCCCACCGAATACGATGTCCTGAGGCGTATTATGATTTCTTGTGCATACGTATCGTGACAAACTATGCAGAATAGTTAAACTTGTCTGCTGGAGAAGCTGATTGATCCTTCGCACGATTTAACAGTAATTGTATATATATATTGTATATATACAATTACTACGAATATATATATTCGTACCTATATATAGGATCTACGTATATATATAATCTTCTAATATTATATCTTTTAATATTTTGCGCGTGAAAATTGTCGAAGGTATTTAAATTTTAAACGAGGGTTTGTTCTGAATTAACTTATAAATATTAAACTTACGCTTACGTGGATATTAAAATCACAGATGACGGACTTTAAGAAATTATAAATAAAATGACAATTGTGTGAAATGATAAATTGTATCGGATAAGTGCATTAAAATATAATATTCAGTTTTTGGAAATATGAAATATGACGTACGATATGCTGACCTTCGTATGAGATGCACATTTATCTATTGTAATTTCTTGAAAATAGAATAAATTTTCTCTGTAAAATATACTGTAGTCCCAGGAAGCAGTAATTATTTTTCATTAATTTTACTGATGTTTAATATACGTCGTTTTATAGCATACATCTTATTAATTAATATTTTTAATAATATGCAGTTAAAAAAACAAACTCAATTTTCTTGTTTATGGTTTCCACAGATCTTTGATAAATTCTCCATTTAATTCTCTTCTAAAAGTTTTAATGATCTAATGAAAGGAATCATTAAGCGATGCCAAATCATACAAATATTAAGGTTATACATAATTTGTTAAAATTTAATAGAAATAATATTAAAGAATAGTAGTAATACTACTAATAATAAAAGAATAGTAATCAATGTTTATTATCACATATAACTGTAATTGATGCAAAATTAAATTTCCGTACGAAATTAACATAACAAAATATTTTAATGGCACTTGTCATCATTACTCACATATCATTATCATTAATTTTGTAGAAATTCTAGATTACATCTATATGCACACCAATAGTTTTATTATTTCTTAGAAAAACATTATCAGTATTCAAGGTTGATAAAATCAGTATCTAAGATGACAACAAAATTGATAACGACCATGTCGTTAATTGTGGTTTAATGACTTTCTATTACAGAATCAGACAATACTAATGGATATACTGAAACTTTTAGTTCTAAATATATACGGTGTTCAACTACTCTAATCTCAAATATTCCCATTATTAGGGTCATTAGTTTTCGTATATTACCTCACAAACTCGTCAACATTACCTATGATTTTTCAAAACCAATGATATATAACTACCTATAACTAAGACAATCATCTTTCTTAATCATCATTAAAAAGTATTAAACGTGGTATCAATCATAAATTGCAACATGTTTAATAATAAAAATATTAAATTGTGTAAGTTTCATCGTCATTATATATGTATCAGTGTAACATATTCTATCGATGAATTACTCAATCCAAATAGAGTTATCGATGCTGATTTATACTGTCAATAACTTGAATGGGTGTAGCGAGGACTACATTGAAAAACTATTCCTTATACTTTGAAAGGACGATAAAGACAGGAAAATATCAATCTGCAATAAAAATTCATTTCTCGTGCATCGTGCTTTTTAGATTTGATAACAACAGATTTTCAGCTGTCTTAAACACTATAAAACATCAATATATTATGTAAATATTGCAACACTTTTTCTTAACATTCCTCATGAAAGAGAAAGCGCATAAAAATCCAATACAAGAATTTTTCTAAGAAACACTGAATGTATAAAAATTAGAAAATTTTGTTTCTTTATCTTTTTTTAACCACAAGTATTCTTTTTCTAACAAGTAGTTATCAATAACACTAATAATACTGAAAGATAGCATCATTATGACATAATGATACGATATATTCAACTTAACAGTAGTTAATTTTCCTCTTCCTTTTGAAAAACTTGAAATTTAACACTTGCTACGTTTTCTACAAATACCCTTCAATTACGATTCCGAGCAGTATTGAATAGTAGTGGGAAACATATATATCAACACGTTGACAGCTACAGTAGTCACCGATGACCAGAGCGTGAAATGACTGGAAAACAATTACAAGAAGAAAACTGATATCGAATTAAAATGTTTAGTAACACGGGTAATTAAATAGTAATATAACTTAAAAACTATGATGCCAAACCATGAACAACTAATTCTACTACTATTTGCTTTTATTATGATACGGTAAGTAATGTTATACGAAACGCTCCAAATTTTTGTCGCGGTCAACGTGTTAAAGACATACCCAGAAACGATAAGGTTATCAATAATGAATAGGTATGACAGAAATAGATTTCGTGAAAGCCAATGATATTTGCAAAAGAATATATATCAACTTTACAAATATGATAAACTGTATTATCATCATTAAAATAAAGTTTCGGTTCCATGAGAAAACAACTTTAAATTTTATTTGCGAAAGTTTTCTACGTTACTTACTTCTGTAAATAATCACGATGAATTCCCTGAATAGTCATTAGTCTGATGAACTGCTTTTTTTTCTGATTTTCATTAAACAGAAACCCTAAACAATGTAGGTGTGGCAGAACATGTACCTGTCTGCGGAAAATTAATGCGAGCTTCGCAGTAAACTGACACACCTTATTAGCAGTACTCTTTCTTTATGGAACAGTACATAAATTGTCAATTAACCTTACCGGATAGGTATTACGACCTTTCTAACGAGAGAAAACCACGAATAACTAACATATGAAAGAAATAATTCTGCAGTTAAATGTAATCAATTAAAACTGTTATTAAAACTTTTTGTAAAATATATTAATATCGTGTCAGGAGTTAAAATACTTTAATAAAGCACTTTAACAAAACTAATTCATTCAATAATTGTATAATCTTTTACGAAATATGTATATATGTACACTATGTATAAATTCTTACTTAAATTGTTACATAGTTTATTCATATTTCTACAAATGTTTTCATTTTATTTATTATCTTGTATAACTTCTGAAAAACGTAAGAAATGTATTTAAATAATTTCATTACATCTTTAATGCTTTTAAAGTAACACTAATTGTGAGGAGATAGTTTTACATTTTACTCCATAAATTAGTATCGTTTGAATAAACCTAATAAAAATACATTTTTTAATATCAAATATGTAAATGTCATTATCCAGGAAGCATAGTGTTTGAGAATAGACTATGATCTTAGAAACGTGGGAAATATCAAAGCAAACAAAATAGTGATGTTAAACATGTGTCATTCCTAAATGGTGATTATAGTAGTTGTACAATGAATTAAGCATGAGATATCTACTTCAGCTATGTAAAAAGAATATATTTCCAGTCTTCAGTGTTTTATGAATGTGTGAAGTTTGTTACAATGGATAGTTGACATTTCTCGGACATTTCATGACATTTCATCTAACCAAAACAATTTGCAGAAGAAAATAACCCACTTCGTCATAAATATATAAAATGCTTTAGCATTAACACATACTTACAATCATTATCGTTACATTTTATCATTATCATATCAGATATTTAGGAAAGGATTTTTTATCATTTAACTGTTTAAAAAGTCTAAAAAATTCTGAATATCAGACAAATTACAATTACACAAATTACAGTTTAAAAATCATAATGTGGTTACTTTAAATAAGCTATTTATAAGAAACATAGAGTCAAATTAATTAATAATTGATTAAGAACAAAACAGTTTTGGTAAGCACATCTGCAGAACACATAAGCCAGAGGCTTAAATTAGGGATTATTATTTACTATCTATCTAATAATTATCTAATTATCTAATAGGTGTCTTCAAATTTCTTTAGATTTTGACATAACTCAGAACAACGAAAAATAGCACTTAATCATAAAAGATCGAAACTACCAATCACATCGGTGAAAAAGCAAATTTCCGGTGGAGAGTTAAATAAAACACATTTGCAGACACTCACCCACAAAGATCCGTTCTCGAAGCTGATGTCGTCGGCGCCAATTTCGTAGGTAACCAACGCACCTGATAAACAGTTGGGCGTGCCTTTGGGCACGTTCAAAAACTCCATTTCGCCCAATGGTTTAGGCAGCAACTCCAAAAACTCCCGAGAGTCGGTGAAATTTGCGTCAGCAGCTACATACGATGACGTTAGACAAGTTTTCGTATCCAAATCGAACTCCGTATTTTTCGGACAACATCGTCTCACGTTCAACATTTGTAACCAGGTTCGCTTTAGCCGTACCTCGTCCCCGTACTTTTTCGATTGACAAACGACGCCTATCAGAGTGTCATCGTTTGTGGATTCCGCGTGCAGAATTTCTATGCAGGCTGGCAGCTGTAAATGAAATAAATAAAAATCGTTTCAATCGAATCGCCGGCTTCATAGTTCCGAGAGGAACAGGAAGGAAGAATTCTCTGCACACGAAACGAAACACGCAATCGAAACGACTTTCATTGATCGGTAAATATTGACAGGAACAAAAATTGATTTCGCTTTTCGAACTTTTGTACAGTTTGGTAAAACCGAGCAATACGCCACGAGTGCGGTATTTTGTCTCAATCTCCTGGCTTTGAATGTTTCTTTTGATTCCCCGAATTCTGATGTAAAGCAATTCTTTATATAATGTGGCTTTCTTTTTTAGGATTAATAAGCATTAATGCCTTAGGATTTATTTCATAACTGCACTCCATACAATTATTTTATTGCTTCTAATTCGCTAAAAAGAGGAGTGCAATTCATGATCATGCTATGTCTACGTTTACTTTACAGAACTACAATTGATAATAGAAAGGTAATATTTAATTTGAATTCAAAGGGATTAGATGACATTATTATTTGTTAAATTCTGTTTGAAATCTTCATTGCGTGTCTCACACGATGTTGTAGGGCAAGGGGTTAAAGAATATTTAACACTTCGAGTGCCTTATCGATATTTTGGATAATTTTTGTCGATCATAATTAAAATTTCGTGTAAAATTTTATTATAAATATTGTCGTTTATATTAGTGACATGATGTACGAAATTGTTAATACCTAGATATTGAATATCTCTCTTTTTTTTATCGGTTGAAGGAGGGAAAGTAATAAAAATATTTATTGGTTAAAGAAAATTTAATTGATAGAATATTGTGAAATCATTTCAACTTAATTCAGTTAGTAAGAAGTAAAGAATTAGTTTTTGCTGATGTTAACACATATTAAATATTTCAGAATCAAAAAGTTATATATTTTATATAGTATTAAAATATTAATAACATAGAGTTTATTAAAGAAATATCTGTGATTACATGATGCAATAACCAAATTCATATTTTCAGATGAGCAAAATGGATGATGATGAATGAATATACATCAATGATAAATGGAATTTTTTATACATTTTATATATCTTGTGCTTGCAACCTATAACAGAGGAAACATTCAAAGAATTTAAGAACTTTACTATACATCTTACTGTTAAGTTATTAAAATTCTTTTAAGAAGAAAGAATTCATTATTTAATCTCTGTTTTCTTAAATTGCCTCAGACTACTTTAATTTTACAGAAAAATACACATTTTGATTATAAATTCCCAGACTCTCCATTTAATAAGAATAATTTTTCATCCTCAACGGTAAAGTCTACATGCAGTAAACAGAAATATGAACAATTTAAAAGGCCATATTCATTTTTCGAAAGAATAAGATCCTACATAATCGATGCAATAATTATATATAATCTAGATACCTTTAATTATGTAAATTATAAATTATTGGAAGCAACAATAATACAAAGGTATTAGAAAAAAGTGCGATTTTTAGAGATCTAATCTCTTCCGAACTCAAGCTGTAGAATTAAAATACGTATTGAATACGAGTCGAGAAATTTAGCACGTCCAGTGTCACGTGTACCACATATGGTACGCGCCAATTTTTCTAAGCAAATATTTTTAAGGCACACATGGATAGTGGTATACGTTATAAAGCAGTAAAAACATAAAGAAACAATATCAAAATATATAAAAATTACCAAAAACTTGAATATAAGCTAATATTTTATTTAAAACATCAGTACAGTTTATAAGCAACATATAACAGAAATTTCCGTGACACGAAACATGTTAAGTAATAGAAATTTTATATTCCGAGTTATAAGGGTTTTTATAGTTGAACAGAAGGGAATGGAGAAAATCGAATTATAGAAGTTCGAATTATCCATGTTCTACTGTATATCAAACATTTCAGACATTCCCCAACACATTTACTCGTGTCCCAATATTCGTGATGTCCCTCGAAAGTACAGCTGTCCGTTAGGAACTTTCAATTAACGTTCCTCGACCGGTCCACGGAAGACACGCGCAGATATCCAGAGGAGCAAACATTCGCAACAAGCTACTAGATTGGAAAGAATCGTCGCAGGGTGGAGAGTCTAAAAACCTCCGATGGGGAAAAGAGGGTATCGCGGTCTCAATCAATTCTATTCATCGCGTTTAGCTCTGGCCAGGTCGGTTGAAAATTTACGAGCGGCACCCGTAGTTAATGGCAAAACGGCCAATCCGTTTCGTACCTGCAGAAAATCGGTGCCGTTCAGCCTGGAGAGCTGCGACGTAGCGACATCCTCCGGTTCCTCGCAGATCGGAAATCCATTCGATTGGTCGCTGACGCCGTCGTAATTCACGCTGTAAAGTTCCGTCGCGTCCGCCGGTACCGGGTTACAAACCGCTTTACCCCAGAACACCTTTCCGGGCGGACAGCATTTTATTAATTGGTTCTTCGACGCCGACGCACCTTCCGAGAATGAGACCAGCGCAATGAGGATCAGGCCGCGCGTCGTCATTTTGATGTGCACGCTGCTGCTGCTGGTAAACTGCGACGGCTTCGTGTTGGAACGCGCACCTCGGCGATTTCACTTTCTCCAGTCTCGACACTGTTATTTCGTTATTAAGTCCGGTCTCGCCGTTGTCGCTGCAAATTATAATAATTTGGTTGGTTCCTTGATGAAAGACAGGGTACGCTAGAGTGCAGTGGGACTATGTGTGTGGTTTAACCCGTTGCTCTATGATTTGTTTCTTAACTGTGATCGATACGACTACTTTATCGTTAATAATTCAATTATGGACAGAAAAATCCTAACCATCAATAATAGAGTAATATTTAATTTATATTTTAAAAAAGTAAATAACACTTAGATTTCTCATATTCTAAGAGGATATTGTAGGTCAAGGGTTTAATAAACCAGTTTTCTGACTGGTCTGAGGAATCATTATTCCTTATTGAAGTATATTTTTGAAATTCAATGGAAATGTCAGGTCTCTACCAATGATTTTTATAAATTATACGTACACAAACACAGTAATTTTAACTCTTTAAGCCCCCCGAAATTAGAATTTGAAATTGAAAATGCAATATTGTTGATAATAAAACTTTAATATTCTAAAAATTATAAACATTATCTAGCAACAATAAAATATTGATTACATTAGTCGACGTTTTGATGATACCATCAATTAGTTTATGATTATGATTTTAATTTCAGACCAGAAGACTACGTGAAAAGATACAGTAAGATGGTTTCAAAGTGAAACCACAGGCAGGAAGGAGTTAACCCTCCGACGATCGCACACGTCAGGCTTTTTCTAAATAACAGCAATAACTTTTTCGAACATATTTCTAGGAATATCCCGAAAATTAAGGTCGAGGAGATAACACGTATAAGGAGAAGTTGTTCAGAATGATAACCCTAATCATATATTTCTAGGTCATCTAAGTTAATGAGGAATCATTAATGTAAAATATATTAGAGCAACGAATAAAATAGAAAACAATATACAAAATGTTGTTAAATTGTTAAAGTGTTGATAATTGATAATTACACATAAAAGGGAGTCTCAAGTATTTCAACTCGTTTCCATGAATATGTTCAATGCATTAAATAATGCATGAATGCATTCGATACGATGCGAAAATTGACGATGAAATAAAAATTCTCCAATATAACCACTCATGTACATATTAATCTTGTCTTCGATCAAAATATGAAGATGAAGGCATAATTCCAAACAATTAGCATAAATTCTACAAAAAATTAACAGATTCGAAACCATTCGCCCAGAGCTACGTCATTTTACATTTTTTATATCAATACCTGTAACTTTCCATCAACTTCTTCACTATGCACTTGTAATGTTCAATTTTTTTTAAATTTTGAGCAATAAATAATCACAAGTATCATGTCAAAAAAATAGCATTTTCAATATACAGGTACATCTGATTAACAAACTCTTGCGACATTCAGCTACAAACTTTTGCAAATTACATTTTCCAATGAAACCAGAATCTGATAGAAACGTATCGCTTCTAGTGTTAATCAATTTATACTCGCGACTCACTAAACAAAAAACAAGAAAAAAAGCAAAAGAAAAGGACACACGTATCCCATGAATGAAAACTCACCGCTCGATTGCCACTCGAGTTCCCACTGCAAGGACCGTCCGCCACGAAATCCCAAATGTTTGCTCAAAAAGTTGACACCGCACACAAATATTTATTCACTTTTTATTCCACGTTTTTTCGTCGCGTTGCATTCGAGGGGCCGGTGTAACGGAAAAACAAACTAAAACATTGATGGAATCGCGCGCGCTGATAAGAAACCGCGATTTGCGCGCGACGGCGCACAGTAGGTTGGATCGGAAGAGTAGGTGACATTTTACTATAACTTTTCAACCATAGAAGGTATCAGTATGAAATTTGCACTAAAATTCATTTAAAAAATTATTATCTTGTAATTATAATCATTGTAATATATTTTATGTATTTTGTTTATTCTTTACCTTTACTATACTTCTCTATATATTTATAATATGAATGTAATAATAATATCTTTCTTCGTTTTCATTAGATCAGAAAAAAAGTTCTCTTTAAAGCTTCTAAATATGTTGTATAATAATTTCAGAAACCAAAACATTAATTCCTTCAATTTTTGTTTTCTGGACAACCGCATTGACTTCTGAACGACTCATTTGTGACGGGCGTAATCTTATATTTTGCATAATGAAAATTAAATTAATTCTATAGGTATTGTTATTTAAAATTATAAGCTACGGCATTATATTTAGGAACTCAATGACTCGTTTCAGTTTTATTTGTGCAATATTTTGTTTAAAAGATTTATTGGATTGAATAAAATATTATATTTGAGAAAACCGTCACGGAAATAAACGCTGGTAGCGAACGTATTAAGTAATTTGAGAGCTTTGGTCATCGTAATTAGCTAAAAGGATATAAATGAGCAGAGACATGGGGACTCCTCCACTCATGATGCACGGAGCCGCCTCGACTTTCGACGCATGGTTGAATAACAATATTGGCAATAAACACGCATAACAATAACAAAGGACGGAAGCGAGACTGAATATGACGGAATCAGAAGGAACTACAGAGAATTTTGTTCTCTATCGTTACGTGTCACTTCATCGCAATCGGTCTCACTTCTGTCCTCTGTTATTGCCACACGTCAATAACGACTATGCGTCGAAAGTTGAGGTGGCCCGAGCATCGTAAGTGGAAGAGTCCCCTTGTCCCTGTGCACTCTTAGCTTGATGGACGATGGAGCAAACGTGAGCGCTGCACTGTATGTAAAACTTAGTGTCAAATCAGTATTTTCATGCAACTTTAATCGCTAATAACTTGTGACAGTGGACGAAAGTGGATATGATATTCATAATCCTGTACAGAAAACTATGCTCAGTATATTCCAATTTGTTTGATCTAATTTTAGCACTTAAAAGTTATTCCTTATCAAATGTAAAGAAGTTTAAGAATTTTTATTAGTTTATTAAGCGTTACTATTCTAATCGATAACAAACAGTACTGTTTAGTACAAATGTAATTTTAATCGGAACAGTATGTTGAACATTTTAAGACCAAAACGAAGCAAATATATTAGATACAATTGTCATAGCATCATGTATGAATTCTCTTTTGAGAGAATTGATACTTTTAAAATGTCTAACTTTTAACATTTATTACAGTTCTTATAATATGTACTAAATTATACTAATATTTTCATTGCTGAGGTTTATAGACATTTAAGAACCAAAGTGCATTCATTAGATATATATTCCAGAAAGTTAACCTTTTGGCAAAATGTCACCTACTTCATCCATCCAGCTCACTGTGGCGCGATTCGGCCGATTGGACGATTCCTCCGCGTTTGTTTAATTTTGTCCCATTTGATCTCCGATCCCCTTCGACGCGCGAACATTCCAGGAATCGACAACTAAAATTGTCTTCCGGATCTACGCACATCTCTCGCACACCACTGCTCCACTTTTTTCGTCTATTTTCGTATCACTTCATCAGATCGTGACTAAGGGATGTGATAACCCCCGAGGTACTTTGATCTATCGTACATCAATTGCTTGTTAAGTGGCTGCTAACACTTTTGATGAAATATGCGAGGCACATGGGCACTAGGAATATACAGGTGGCTGCAGTTTGCTTTTACTGCAACTCTAAGTGCCAAAGTAATTTACGAAATCTGATATTAAACAAAAACAGGATGAGAGAAGGATTGAACTGTTTAACCATTTGTTGTCGGAAGTGGTCTTGGATTTTCACAAATGTGCAACTATGTTACATAATCGTGTAGTCAATTTGCCTTTTCACTAATTTGAGAATATTTTGTTACTGTTGAACTGTACTTATTATTAGACGTGATACGATTTAGAATAAAATCGAATATTCCGTTTCTTTCACAGGTTCAAACGGCAAATGATTCAAATACAAATACAAAGCTTTAGCACTAACACTACCTACCATCTATTGGGAGCTTAATTAATTTACAATTCAGTTTGCCTATTACTAAGTCAATTTCTTTAATAATTTCTCAAAGAAATATCTGTTATTTGTTTAATAATCGTGAAAAGAAGAGATTTGGAATGGTTCATTTTGATGCGTTCAATAGTTTTAGTGTTAACCGATGTCGGATAGTCCATTAACTTCTCCTGATTATGTTCAATCAGCAAACCTCTCCAATTTTCTCGTTGTCCGTTTGAATCGTTAGCCGTACGCATGATCGATAACCACGAGCGTTGTTGTTCGTTACTTTTCCTTGTCGAATCCCTAACTCCAGTGTCCCAGTGGTAATCTCGGAGTGATTCAGTGTAAGCCGTCTCTGGTCGATTAAATCGTCGCTTCCGTTGCATAATGCAACAGCGGACTCGCACGCAACGGCATCGCGGATGCTCGCCGAGGAACGACTGGACAATTAAAAAGCAGCTATTTCTCGAAATTAGCTAGCGCGTCTCGAGAAAAGTAATCTTATCGTCCAGAAGAAGAGATAAAACGAAAGGATAGAGGTCTAGGATGAGGTCAGGAACGAAAGTTCATTCAACGTTTTGCTTCGTTAGCCAAGCAGCTTTCTCGTGATATTCCAGATATTTCATCAAACTTGCTACGAAATTATTATTATTCCTTCACCTTCCCTGCATTCTCATGATTGATTACCATAGCTCTAATTTCTATTTCTTTGCCTATCAATCACGCAATCAAAGCTTCACGGAATTCCATATTCTTCTCAGAAGCGACGCGATTCCTCTTATCCCGACAATTACTTTTCCGAACGCTCGTTCGCCGATGCTTATATCAACGAGACGATTTCGTAACGTGGGGAACGGCAATTAAACACCGATAGTCCCCGTGTTCTCTGGTTGATCGTTAAAAAGAAATTCGTCTGTCGAATCGCGCGGAATTAGTTCCGTGGAAAGTTACTTTCTTCCGGAATTCGATCCTCCGTTCGTTTCGGTCTGTTCTTGTTCTCGCGTTACTAGTTTTCCACTCAATCACGCGGTTCCCCTTCGTTCCTTATTTATCCGGGAATCGGCGGATAATTTTGTGCTCTTAGATTCTTCGAGTTTGCACTTAGGTTGCATGCAATAATAGAACTTTATGCTTTATACATGATTATTGTAATTTCCAACGCTATCATGGTTATTTCTTATCGTTATCTACGTGTGTGTATACATGAATATGTAGTAAAGGTGTGAAAATAATATATTTATCAATTATTAATTTCTTCAATCCTTTCGCTTGTTTTTAAAGTTTCGCTTATTGTAATATTAACACCGTACACATTCAACTAAGTTTTACCTTCATCTTTTTAATAAAATCATATGTAACGAAAGTGTAGTGATAATGATTTTTTTAATTATACACTTCGTAAATGCTTTGGCTTGTTTTCAAAGTACCATTTAACCTCTTACCCTACAATATCGTATCAAACTCGTGATGAAGATTTTAAATAGAATTTGACAAACATAAATATTATTCAATTTGTTCGAATGTAAATTCCTTTGTTATCAATGATTATACCTTAGAGTACACGTTTACATAGAATAAGATTGGAATGTTCGCTGATTTTCAATAAATTATTAATTACAAAGTAGTTAAATCGATCACAGTTCAGAAAGAAATCATAAGGCAAGGGATTAACACTGTTTGCGTTCGACTAAAATTTTAATCTAAGTTTGACTCTTTATCTCATTCTCCTCATTTCTCTTGTCATCAATTTTGTCCTCAAAATAACTCGCATTTCCCGTCAACCCCTAGTCTCGAATTTATTGGCCTCCTTACACCTTCTCGTGGTTTCTTTTCTCCCTCGGAGCTATGATTATACTGCTCGCGCAGTTCTACCCCTGCCGACCATAACGCGAATCTATCACAACCCTCCGTCTTACGAATTCCACTTAACTTAAGTACACTTATTTAAGCGCTCCACGAGGTGCTAAAGCGATTAACCAGCGCTTTTCTGGAAAGATTATTTGAATTTCTGCTTTCTTAGAGCTTAGAACGCTTTATTTTTCGACAGCTTCAAATTTACCTTCCGATTAATTCCTAGACTTTCGTTCCATCAATATCATAGTATCTTCTGGTTGTAAATTTTCTCTGCGTCTTCTTGCACACTTTTACCATTTAACACTGACAACAAATATTCCTTCCTAATTCGGCGTATGAATAACGAATTCATCACTTAGAAATCCCAATGTCGTAACTTTGGGAAGCTCGATTTTGTTATTTTTTGGAGCTTAATCTTTTAATTATGAGGAAATTAATTGTTTGATTATAAGAATCTCAGTTCTTTTACTCTGAGAAGTTCAATTTTCTTACTGTAAAGCTTAATCTTTTAATTCTGAGAAACTCAATCATTTGATTATTGGAAGTTCGATCTTTTCACTTTAAGAAGTTCAATTTTTTATTTTTAAAGCTTAATCTCTTAACGTTAAGAAACTCAATCATTTGTTTATAGAAAACTCGATCCTTCTACTTGAAGAAGCTCAATCTTCCAGCTTTATAAAGCTCAATCCCGTGACAATTACCTTAATCACAAAACCACTCGATTAAAATACAATTCGCCCTCCCATTTAGTACCGTTTCATTATCGTCGATTAGAGAAACGTTCGAAAAATGCTCCGCTATCTAATAAAAAGTGTCGCAGCATGGCAGGTATTTAAAAAATTCGCTCATCATTCCAAAGTAACAGTTGGTATTTGAAACTTTGGTCCCGACCAATTCTTTATTCGCAGATTCACACGCGAGCCTCGGATTCTGGATCACGATCTAGCGCGGGAACGCGAGTTATCCGTCAATTGTAGTCTTTGTAGAGCCGCGACGAATATTTATCGAAGCGGATCGACGATTATAGCGCCTGATCGCAACAACGGTAGTTCTATCGCTTTATCTCCGGCCAAGTTTGCTCGTCCTCTCGCGCGCGCGAGCAAGCCGACCGGTTCGAAGAGGCACGCAACCTACAAACGCACGATGAACGCGAACGCAGAAACGCGACTGCTTCACTGGGTAGGAACGGACAGCAGAGATCAGACAGAAATTCGACTAGGCTTCGAGTGGCGGGAACGACAAGGAAACCGTACGGAACGAGCCTCTTTCTGCTGGCGCTTGAACGTCCCCCTCCATACTGTGACGCGTCAGGATTCCCCTCTACAAGAATACACCACTGCGTGTATATGTTACCGGTAAAGTGTATAATTCAGTTATTTCGTAAACTAACTAGGTATGAATTATTCAACTGACTTGATTAAAATGTCAAATACACTATTTCAAACTGTATCTAGTTATTCTATGAAATAACTAGTTGTTTTGTAAATTAATGATATGTAGGTTAAAGTCTTTAAGAAATACATCTAATATTACGACTAACTGAATTCAACAGTCAAATAAATACACTATTTCAAACTTTACCTACTTTTTCGATCAAATAACTAATTGTTTTGTAAATTAATCGATGATATGTAGGTTAAAGTCTTCAAGAAACACATTTAATTTACGACTAGATTAGTTGAACAGTAATAAAAAAATAACAGAATGCAATGTAATGGTGATGTTTATTCAATTGAATTTCAAATTTTAATGCTTATGATTGTATAAAAAATTAGGCCACTTAGGCCTGCTAGCAAACTTACGCGGTTTAAAAAATATTACAAAAATTTTATCCTACGTTTGGTGAAATTTTAAGCTATGTGAAATGAATATGTATTTATAAAACTTATACCAGCTTTCTTTTCAATATTTTGTTTTCTTTTATACTGTCAAATTCTAGTAATCGAGTGAAAATTAAAAACGAATCCACGTGGAACGGATACTCCGCATAATGGAGGGACGAGTGTGGATACATTAGATAAACAAAGAAGTTCGGGAGGACACAGGGGCAAAGTGGGTCTTTTGCTGAATATTTTGTTTATGGTTCTAATTAGTTATGTGTAATCATATTAACAAATGGCAAATTAATGTCAAAAATGAAATGAAAATACACGAAAACTGGTTGATTAGATCTGCATTCCACAGCCGAGCCATTGGGCAACTTTACATACAGTCGAATCTCGATAACATCAATCTCTACAAATCCAAACATAGAATTCAATGAAATACAAAGTGATTACATATTAACCTGTTGAGTGTGAAATTTAATTTTGTCTCTCGTAGAGTAATGAAATTAAATAATGACGCTCCAAACTCAAAGAAAATATACATGTATGTACCTAACATCTATTTATTTCTCAAGTCTGTGCGGACTACCAACAAGCTAAGGGTATAAGCCAACATTTTTTTTATATTTGTTTTAGTTTAAGAAATTAAGATAAACAAAACTTTTTAAAATATATTTCTTTTATTTTAAGAAATTAAGACAAACAAAACGTTTTGAAATATATTTATAATTTATGTTATGTATCAATACATGTGATCCTAATAATTTTATAGGATTCAATAAATTCATTTTATCAGAGGTACCGAAACCTCCCACAAAAATAGCAGAACGTCATAAATAATAATGACGATTATTTCGATAATTAAGCATTTGTGACTAACACTAAACTGATTTTAACACTCCACCGAGCAGTTAAATTTACTTTTTGAAATTCCTCTATAACAACCTCAAGAGTGCTTCTATCGAGACTTTAATTGATTTATAATTCAGTTTGCGTATTGCTAAATCAATGTCTTTAATAATTTCCCAGAGAAATACCTGTTAGCTTTTTAATAATTGCAAAATGAAGAAATCAGGAACGGGTCATTTTGACCCGTCTAGTTAGTTTTAGTGTTAAATAAAACTTGTATTTACTTACTCTTACGATTGTATTTATTTTTACTTTCGTCCCTCTGGGATCCCGTTGTTTAATCATACGATTAATGTCCTATCATCGGTACGAACGCCTAGCCAGTGATGAAACTCCGTAGATTACGAGCGACGCGGGTAGGCACGTATAGAACTATTGATCACCGGCGAATAACATATTCCCCATTTACAACTGGGAGGTATTCTGAAATCAGTATCCTGAAATTAAAGAAGTGTATTTAATGATTTCACACAAATGAGTTACTGTGATATATCTGATTAATAATTCTCGAAATGAGCATGCGTTTGAAGGTCATTCTAAGTAGATATTACATGTTTCAAGTGTTACGTAATTTTAAACGTTTGTTTTAAATAATGATATGGAATATTGCATATTCTACATTTCTCACGATAAAGAATATTCTATATTCTATATTTTTCATGAGAAAGAATATTCATTTTTTAAAAATTGTAGTAAATGCAGAATTATAATAACAAATATGGTGACTATGATGATTAAGTGCAGTAAATGTAATAAGATAATTTTTTAGGAATATCAAGCAGAAAACAGCAGCGTTACGTCTATTGTCCATTGGGCAAACTTACGTAACACTATCCTGTTCAAACAGGTTTCATGCAATCGCAAGAACAAAAGCATTTGGTTAAAAGAGATAGTCATACATAGTTTCCAATGTAGTCGATTTTTAACATATTCAACTTTGAAAAAATGTCGATTATTTTAACCTGAAAAAACGTTTGAAGGTCGAGTAATGTGCTAACTCGTTTAGTCAACCTTCTCCAGGAAAAGATAAAAAATTTATGAGTTGATCAAAAGTTCAGCGCAACGAAAACTGCATAATATTGTAAGAACTAGTTATTCAAAAATAAATGAATTATTTATTCAATACATTTTCAGTTATCGTGAGGATCGTATCTAATAATTTGATTTTAAGTATAACGTATTTAAGAAACTTACATTTATTTATAAAATAAACAATACAATTGAGAATTATGAATGTCACCTGTAAATAAAATATAAACTTTATGATTCCTTTAACACAATAACAATGTTGTTAGAGTACATTTCTAGATAGATTAACATATTTTTTTGAAACGTTGATACAATAAAAATAACAATTTTTCAAAATGCGTTTTATTAATTTAAATTTGTATGTCTGCTTTACTCATCCAAATTAAAGAACCGAGTATACTTACAATCAGAAAGTTTCTAAAACATTTATATTTGTTCTTATGTCATATACAATAATATTATTGTCAAATGAGCGCAAGCATGTATTCATTACAAGTTTTGATTTCCAGAAATATTTTTCATTAATCATTTAACATTAAAAAATCAATTTTCATAACATTAGTATCATAGATTACAATTTTGAACGTGCCTAAGGAACTTTTGAATAACCAGTTACTATTTGGGTTAATTCACTACAAGAAAACAGGAATAAATTATCCCATACCTTAATCCATACTTAACCCTTTGATTACGAATCATTTGTTTTGAAGGAACAATATATAATGTACACTTTGTATTTATCTAGGAAAGTGTAAAAAATTTACTACCATTATTTCAAGTATATTTATATAACTTTTTTGCGCCAATCAATGCTACAGATTATTCTCTACAAAAAAGTGTTAACTTATCTAAATAAAGAATTCATTAAAACAGAAAGAATTGCATTTGAGACATTTGTTTAAATAACGAAATAGTTTCATAAACAATTACAATTATAGATTAAAATGGGATAGTTTATGTAGTAAACTACTGCAGAGATGTGATACGAAGGTCCTTGGAAATTCAGTAAACTATTATTAAGAAGTCGAATATACGAGGTGTCAAAGATAATTGTTAATTTTCGAAAAGTTATTAATTTTGTCGAATATTTTCAGAATACAAAGAAATTATTCAGGATTATTATTTATTTGTTGATCTGTTTGTTATGTACGACTCTTGAAGAATATTATGTAGGTACTGAAAATTAGAGATTCGTTTTTATGCACTCTACGGTATCTACGTATATACTTACATATGCAAATTATTGCGTGCACCTGCATTTACATAAAAAATTATTCAAATTAAAACGCGAGCACCTTAACACATTCCGTTCCAGCTAACTTTCTTTTCGGAAGTTCCCCTCTTGCTTTCTTATATGTATATGTATAAAGGTTATACTGCAATATAATATATTACAGCTACACAACATAATTCATTAAAACAAAGATCCTCGAGATAAAGTGGCAATAACCAGCAATCGTTGATTAAAAAACAATAATGGTAAAGAAATCAGCGATGTAATCATTGATTTAATTAATTAAAGACAGTAATCATCAATCATTGATTAAGGAAATTGATCGTTGAAAAGTCGGGAAGTATTTTAATCGATTAATGGAAGTAATCATTATAAAGTCAATTATAATCAATAATCATGATACAATAATGTTGAATTAGATTAAAATTTTCAGTTAAACAAAAATTCTATTTAAGATTCTATTTAAGATATACCATATTTCGATAGAATAATTCAATACTTCATTTTCAAGCTCTTACTTACATATATTTCATATTTCCTTTTAATATTACAGTTTCTGTGATTTTGCTAAACGACCCTATTCAAAAACCATATGTTTTCGTCCCACTTTAATTTCGTTAAACCTTTGCTTATTTTTGGGAACTATAGACAGGATCATATTAAAAGGAAAACATAGTTAGAAGTAACTTTTTACGATTATTTCGAAAACTAAAACAAAGCACCAGTTTTCTTAGGGGAAAAGTTGTTGAAAATGATCTGAACACCACATTTCAAAATTATCAAAATCGGTGTAGCCTACATAATCATATATTCATATTTATTAATTAACTTTATATATGCATAACTTCTAAATCGGATATCGAATGTCAATACTTGAAACTTAATGTTTAGCCTTTTTTCATCGAGTACTATCAATATCCGTAAACAAGTTTTAAAAAAATCGTGTCCCAAAGTAAGTTCGACTAAAATATCTATTTTTGCATTCACGAATTCAACATTGAGTTGAATTTTGCGTTATAGCTCCGAAACGAAAAGTTTTCCCAAGATGCACCCAATATCGTTTAAGAAGCATGATATGAACTTCTCAATTTAAGCTTTTTGTTAAAATCTGAGGATACATTTTTGGGTATTGCATTTTTATTGAATTTTCCATGAGCACGGAAATCATAAAGTGCGCGAAAATTAGTTAAAAAAATTAAAAAACTAAAAGATCGTACATCGTACGAAAGTTTGAACTTGTGATTTTTTGCTGCAAAGATCAAATCGATATCTATTTCCAGTCAAAAGTTATAACATCCCATGCACTCTCTTAGGGCCCAGAAGAAAATCACGATAGGAATCGATGACCCACATACAGGTCCATGAATATCCAAAGTTTTAACGAAATTGAAGTGGGGCGAAAACATATGATTTTTGAATAGGGTCCTTTGCAGTAGCAATGTAGCAGGAAGAAAAAGTCTCTCTACTGGAGCTGATGATTCCTCATTTCTGGGTTCCGGACGAAAATGTGAAATTGTTTATTTTCCTTTGTAGAAAATTTTAATACATTAAGTTTTACCTGTTAAATTAAGACATTTTCTTCTGAAGTATCCGTGATATTTGTGCATGATATTTTTATATACTTTATTTCCATTCCTACAGTCTGTTGAAATGAAGTTAAAATTTGTTCGTGGTAAGCAAGATCTATATACGACAACTAATGCTTTTTTAAATGTGGATAGTATCCACCGGATATGACAAAGCGGTAATAGCACCTTTCTTCGATGGAATTGAAGTAAAATGAAAAAATTCATAAAATCTTTTTCTAATTCTGGTTCCAAAATTTTTTGCTAAAGGAAAGAATTCTGCCTATCCTTTTTTGGACAATAAACGTAGTTTTCAATGTAAAACACAAGACAAGGTAAAGTAATACCATAATAAGCATTATTTTCTCTTTGAAGTAAATTTAATGCTCCTGCTTTCTTTCAAATATTTATAATCATTTTCATTTTACACGTTATCAATTTCCAAAGCAATGAACAACTGACAATAGCTTCATAATATCGAGTTAAGCCGTTAAGAAGATTTCAAACAAAAACTAACAAAAATTTGAAGTCGAAAAATTAAAAATCACAATAAAATACTGTTCCGCTATTACCAATATTTAATATTTAGAGAAAATGTAAATTAAAAAAAATATAATCTCTCCTGTTTCTTCCCAGAATACATTAGTTATGAAATATCAAAAAATCAATATAGCTTATAAAGAGATCATAAGATAAGGGAGATTAATAATTAGAACTTAATTTTAGGAATTATAAAAATTGTTCCAGTATGTCTTGCATAATTTCTACAATGTTTAGTCACATAGCAGCTTTTCATAATAAATTACATTTTCGCATAACTTGCCTATGTGTGAGAATTAAGCTTTCCCAAGTTTCCAAAGTCTTGGCTGCATCATTTGTAACGCAGGGGCTTAAGATATAGGCACGACATTTTATGTTATTTACGTCAATGGATTAAGCAAGGACACTTTCAAACGATGACCTACGTATTGCAATATACGTTTGCGATATTATAATCTTTCCACCGAGACCAACCAATGAACAAAAATGTGCGATAACTAACTCAGGTGCATCTGAGACAGCCATATGCGTTGAACAATCATAGTACTTGGCTAGTGAATGTTTTGTTTATTTACTGCTTTATCTTATTGCATATGAGTCATACATTAGTCAAATCGATTAACAGGTTGACTGTCACTCACTCCGATCGGAATGTATTTTTTTTTAGAAGTAGCTATCCCATACCACCGATTATTATTTCGTAATTAAATATGAAAGTGAGACAACCTAAATAAACCTCAATATACATTTATATATAATGAATTGAAATGAAACTTTGGACATATCTTTCAAAAACTTTGAATATTTTGCTTTTGCAATATCCTACATTTCCTTGCGTTCCAAAAATTGAAATAACTGATACAGGTGCAAACAAGAGTTAACTCGTGATCAGTCAACAATGTGTTAATATCATAAAAATCAAGTGTCTCAATTAAGTTTAAAAAGTCTGAAATGCAATTCTTTATGTTTTAATGAATTTTTGACGTATATAAGTTAACACTTTTCCGTAGAGAATAAAGAGAATAAACTGTTGCATTGATTGACGCAAAAATATTATATACTTGAAACAATAGTAGTGAATGTATACTTTCCAAAATAAATTTAATTTTAAGAAATCATTCTTAAGTACTCCACTGCTATATTATTTCGACCGAAAAATATTTGAAAAAACTATGTCGACACCCCAGCTAATAACCTAAAAATATCAGTGGCAGTCAACCTGTTAACTTCTATTATGTCAGGTAAAAAGAACAGTATAATTGCAGGAATAGGAGTACTTTTATTTCATAGTTAAATAAATGTTGATAGGTTCGGATTAGAAATTGTTCTTCTTCAATTATCGTTTTTTAAGTAAGAAAACCTCGGAAAATGGGAAGTCTAGATACTGGAATTAGAAACATTTAGGGCGTAGAGTGATTCACGTTGCGGGTGGGGAAATTAAGGGTTTACACATTGGACTGTCAGCTGGTTTTTTGTATACGAAGTAGCGCAACTGTTTATAACTAGGCGTAGTCATAATGCTAGCAAAGATATTTCTGGAAACGAAAATGATAATAACATTCATGTTAATAACAACAATAACAATAGTAATAATAGCTACAGTGGTAATTATAATTACAGGAACAATAAAAAGAATAATAATAATTATAAGACAAAGAAGAATAAAAAGAAGAAAGTGATGATAATTATGATTGAAAATATTGTATTGCAATGAGCTAGGATGAAACTCCACAGAACAAAAAATAAAAAGAAGTGACGCAATAATATGCATTAATTTAAAAATTTTCCTTTAAATGAAAAATCAAATTAATATTATAGAATGCATTTTACTTTATTATGACAGATGCAGCTTTAATCAAACGAATACGTAAAATACATAAAACAGAATATCCTTGAAGTAATCTTTATTATTATTGCAATTTTCGCGTAGCCAAAAGGATTTTTGTTATTTCCCGGTACGGAACCCAATTGTAATGAAACTCATTTCAAGTATAAAAAGTTAAGTACCAATCAAGCGGTTTAACGATTAAATGTTTAAATATTTAAGAAATTGTATTAGCCGATTTGTCTAAATTAAGTCAATGAGTGGCTGATTCATATATCTTCTTTATTTCTCTATCAGTTATTCACCTTTTAGTTAACACGACAACTACGAAACAGGTCTAAATGAACCATTCCTAAATTTTTATTTTGCAATTCTTAAAATGACATGATTTTTTGAAAAATTATCGAAGTAATTGGCTCAGCAATACGCAAATATAAATTAATAGAAATCTCAATAGATGCAGTCTTAGACTTTCTGTAAGAAAATTTCAAAACGTCTATTTGACTGCTCGGTAGTTTTAGTATTAAGTATTTCGTCTTTTCTTAAACTCTCAATCATGGTTCGTTAATTCAATGTTTTATCTACCACCTAAATATAATAAGTATCATGAAGAGCTGAGATTTTCGGGATACACAAAATAAGTAACAGGATACTTTACTAAACTACTTTACTTTAAGACTAACGGATGTTTAAATGCATACATGATCGGGCATAACATTAAGATAAGTACTATGATCAGTTCAAGATAGCATACATTTTATTTACATAATTTACAACATTTGTGAGATACCATATTTTAAATGAATTCATGCCTGATCTTAACATTCCTTCAATATTCATAGTATTCACAATATTTAGAATATTTCAGTATTTGTGAAATGAAAGACGTTAAACCCTTCGATACGTCTATTGTCTACCGCTTATATGGTTCTACTGAATGATCAGTTAAAACGTGAACGTACATTTTATCGAGAAGTAGGTAAAGATTGGGATATAACAATGTATATAATAAATCATTATAAATACTCAGATTTTAAAAATTGTTTAACAGTTTATTTCCGCGTAATAAATTAGAAGACAAGGGTATACACATAAACCTACATCACGTGATTTATAACAATAATGCAAACCAATGTAAAATATCAGTAGGTGACTGTAGTCACCGGTAGAACACAGTGAGCGTAATATGACATGTGACTATAGCCGCCGCTTGTATCGAAAAGGATTTTTATTTCTTATATGCTGATGTCAGCGTTAACTGCCTCATTAGCAGAAGCAGGCACGTTCCTTATAAATTTCGAGAGTAACTAATTTTAGAATTACAAGAAAAATTAGACCAGAAGGAACTTGAGCACCTAATCTATGCAATTAGTCCGCTGACATAAATATGTGTCGTGTGACGAATTGTATCACATTCACCACAATTGTCCTCTCGGTTTTTCCTAAACTGTCAACGTGTTATTAGGGCATACGTGTCTATAAGTAGTTCATGCGAATTATACAATTACTTTTGTCAAGTATTAATTATATCTCATGTGAGAAATCTTATGGCATTGTAATACTTCATATAATAATAGAATTGTAACGTATAACTGTAATATAATTATAATAATAGCACAATATTCTAAATAATAATATAATTATTACTGTAAATACATATAAACTTTCAATATTTTGTAATACGAGTACAATATTCAGTATTTTTTTATAAAAACAGTCTTTTGTTCCAAAAAAAAAAGTTTGTATATGCATATAAGAGATTATCTGGTTCTCTAAAGATTAAACTAGTAAAAATACCAAATGAATAAATTTGAATAATGCCGCGCTTTTAACTTCGTTTATTAGAAACAGGAAGAATGCTACACATATTTCATGATCATCAACGGAACGGGTTTCTAATATACTACAAGATGAGTTTAATGTCAAGAGAACATAAAGCAGACGCGTCCAGTGAGATTTATATTAGTTCATGGTTCCAACCCCTTTTTTGCTTTCACCGTTCTTGGCTTCCTCTACTATCCTCTCCCATTCTCTCTACATTTGCATAAGTAATAGCTTTTGGTTCCCTATAACCTATAGTAAAGTGGAAGTGAACGTTATTAATGAAAGATTTCAAATTTTCTTTCTCAGATTCATCTAAACTTCATTGGTACTTGATTATTGACATATTCTATGAAAATACTAAAATATATTAATGAATGTACGGAAAAGTGGCTTAAGTTCCAAATTTCATTCAGCATTGTAAAATCTATTGCTCAAAATCTATTGCTTATTAAAGAAGAAAAAATACGAAGTTGCTCCAGTTTATATCTTTAAAAAGTAATATATTACTTATCAATCAGTTAACTGCGTTTGAAGAGTACAGACTTCATTTTTTGATTTTATTACGCGCAGAACTAGAGATTTTTAAACTAAATTTTACAGTTACCAGGTTAATTGTTAAATTATTATTTTCATTTTTTAATTTGGAAGAAGGGCCTATGCTGTACTACTATAATGCGGTAGAATCTCGATTATCCGCCTTAATTACCTAGCTATTTATGTTTTCAAACATTTTTATTTGACATCCGTTTTCTTGTTTCTTGCAATTGTTCTCAAGCAATTTAGAAGCTCCGGTCATAGATCACCATCGTGGCAATCAATATGTTAAAGTATACCCTGAAAATTCGAATGATTCAATTTGTGAATAACCAGGACTCTGTACAACCTACATCACAAAAAGCATTGACTCCGTTAATCAATGTCCTACTGTAATTTGTTTTTCCGTTTTCCAAAATGTATAAAATGTAACAGAGGCCCTTCTTCCAAATGCTTATTCAACTTTTGTCCCTCGTAAATCCGAAAAACTGACGCGGAATTGAATCGCGATTGCGCCGAAGGAGAAAACAAATTAATTTCCGTCTACCAACCCGGTGTTTATCACTCTGATTAATCGCCCCCGGTGGCGGGAACATTGTCGTTTCCCGGCCGACGCAATTCTCGGCACCCTGGATGTGTCTTGTTTCGTTGATCCGGCGCAGAACGATTTTTTTAAACTCGCAGCCTCATCTGTTAGTCGCGGCGGCGAACGACGCCTGCCTCGAGGAACCTGGATAAAACTTAATTCATAGCTAGCATGCAACCCCTTAGCTGGGATAAGCGTGAGACTTCTAATTAATTTCCAAAAGATCTTCATCTCGGACGCAACCGTGAAATATTACGCGTATCGTTCATTTCGGACACGAGCCAACTCTAAACAGCAGACTCTCCTAAGCACGACTTCCCTTTCCGTTTTTTCCTTTCCTCTCGTCCGTCGTGCTCTCTTTTTCAAACGGTCCTCATATCTCGTTCACCTTCGCCTTTTCCTCAGTGCTCTTACTCCTCTTTCTTTTGATCTCCTTTATATTCTTTCTGGTAACAGCCGTCTTCTTTCCCTATTCTGGTTACTCTTTGTTGCAACCACGGCTTTCCTTGCGTTTCTTCACTGCTATTCACCGAAACACGTCTCCCTCGGTTTCCTTTTCACCTTATATTAGCTCTACGCCAAAAATTCTGGAACGGTATTTCTTAACTTGTTTCGTCGTGAGTCGTAAGTTCGAGCGTTTTTTCATGTGTCATGGAACCTTTATATTAGCCCTTTGCCCTCGTATGTCATGCTGGAAATGATAATACAAATTTGTTATGGAACACTGGAAACTTTTGAAAAGTACCACACTTTAGAAGATTATAAAAATTAAATCTTATAATAATAATAAATAAAATAAATATCATAATAATGTAAATTTCCAGTATTATCGGTATTATTAATGATTAATTATAAAAAGGAAAACTACACTTTAATTGTGTCCAAATTTCTTACTAACGGTGGTCGATAAAATTATTGATTTGTATAAATTATTGATTATTCTGTTACGGGTTTTACATATAAAGAAGATGAATTAAGTATCACTCTCCAATTAAATATTTATTGTGTTATTAAGGTTTATGGCGTAATTAAATAAGATCCCAGATAGATCTGACAAATTGTATACTACAGGATAATACAGAAGCAACATTTTTCAATTTCAGCATTTACAATGTTTCCTATAAGAACTCTTTGATTCACGTGTTGAATTTCTAGTAGTACAAAAGATTTTGCACGAAAAAAATCCATAAATTCTTTTTCGTTGATTTTAACGAAATTTTAAATTTTGTGTTCTGTCATCCACTTGTTTTAAGAAACAGTATTATTCAATTCTTATGATTGTTTCGCATTTTCTTCCACTTTTGGTTCATCAGTTTTCTGTTTGGAACAGCTGAATTTTATTTCTTCTTTTCTCTTCCTATATTCATCATTCCCTTTAACCTTTTGGATTAGGAATTCAAGTATTATTAAATTCTGACACTTTCACCACTTTCCCCCTGCCTTCGCGTCCTTTCGACCATCCATCAAATTTATTGAAAGATCAATCGCTTAAGAAGTGCCATTCTTTATTTCCTCTTGTTACCCAATGATTTTCCTCATTTCTCTTCCACAATCCATCTCCCCCACAGTGACACCGCGCGTGTTACGATGCTATGCAACTATTCAGCTTGACTTCTCCATTACCCGCGCAACTTACCTTCCCCTGCATTTTACGTTTCATATCTGTCTGACATTTTCAGCTTGGTTTTTACTCCTCAGCGCGTTTCGTTTTCTTTTCTTTTTCGTAGCGACTTTTCTCCGTTATGCGACTTCATTTAAATGAATTAGAATTTGATTAATCCAGTATCTACATTTATATATACAGTGATTTTTAACAGATAATATACTGATTAAGAGAATGATTAAAAATAAAAAGAATTTGTAAACCTAAACTTGTAAATAAGTGAATTATGAATTGATTATGACGCTGTTATCTAAAAATATGAACATTCATTTGCTGAAGTTAACTTCATGAAATAAAATTTTGGAAATTGATGAAATTATGTTATCGTGCTTCGATAAATATTTAAGAACAATTTTTTAAGTTTCATTGTCTTTAATGAATAAACTAGATTGAAATGCCAATTAATTACTTTGCCAATGAATTGCTTATTCGAAAACTTTGTTATACGCAACTAGAATTAATTTTTATATTTATAAACATAATTATTAAACACTTTTGTGATCGCTTAAAAGTAAATATTATACCTAAATAAAAATATGTAAACAATTTGTCTTTCGATCTGTAGAGTTCAGTAAAATTAATGTGAATTATGCATTCGAAAGAGGATTCAGTTTGAATTTATTTATTTATTGAATTTATTCTTGCAACCCTTTATTACATATATGTGTTTTTTATTTTCACGTGCACAAGAAATATTCGTATGTCGATTTGTCAACGAATACATTTTAAAAGTATTACGTGTAGAGCAGTTCATGAATATTTCTGAACATTTTTCATTGCTTTTCTTCAAGAAACCCAATGAATATTAATTTCCTTAGAAAAAAGCGATCTAAAATTCTTATATACGTTCAAGCCTAATCTGCATTCAACGTTTTAGGTAGGTACATATTAACAAAATTGGAATGAAATATTCATATCTTAATGAGATCAGTCTAATAATTTACGCAACTTTACATAATATTTTGAACAGATCAAAGGTATTAGGAAAGATTTTTGTAACATGGACTGTAAAAACTAAAATTGCGTAAGTCAAAACAAATCGTAGTATGTTTTGAACATCCTGAAACTTACCGTTAGTGAAATTTTATTAACTCTATTAACCCTTTGACTAGAGTTATAATTATTATAACTATTTGACTATTTATAATTATTTAATAATTGTTTTATAAATTCACCATATTGTAACCAAAATAATATTCTTATTTTCATAAATAAATTTAACTAACTTCATATTACTTTTATTATTTATTAATTCTTCATTATTTTATTGACTATTAAATTTTATTCACAAAATCGCGACAAAATTAAATACGTGAAAAGGAACATTTCAGTGGAAATAAATTGTAAGGTAAGGGATAAATTTATCTAATATACCCTATATGATGTAGTATCTATAATAGTATAATAAACTAATATACTATAATTTAATAGCGTGAAACTATTAAATGAATTTTTTGTTTATGTCATAGTGGTACAATTTGGTAAGAGGTTGTCACGATACCATTTCTAGGGGGTAATACAGCTTGTAGGAAAAATTTTATTTGACGCGCATAACTTCATTCGATTGTTTGACCCGCAGTTATCGCCGCCACTTACTCGGTAATTTTCTCAAGTGGCTGCAGCATCGAAATTTATGGCAGTGTTGTTAATGGCATTTCTTCGAACAAATGAAATAAAAATATAAGCCATGATATAAACGCCAATAAAAAAGAAAACGAGCAATAGAATTCAATGTAATTAAGGATATGATCCTTTCCGACATCGTAATCGTTAATTCGTTAACTTTCAGGATTCTTCATATTTTTCAGCGTGAACTATACAAAATGGTAGGAACGTATGAAAATTTTCAAAAAAAATATACTCGTGCCTGCTCCACATCGTAACGAGTCTACTTAAAATGTATTCGTTAATCAGACAACATTTTTTGCTGCAGTAATGATGGTGAGCAGAAATTAGAATAAATTAAGTTTTAATTTAATATTTTTTAGTCTGCTACGGTTCATATATGTATGTAAATATGTATTTACTTACATAGATGTATATTGGTCAATTAAACTAATTCAGAAAGAAAAAATAGAAACTATTTTATGTAGATATGTATAACAGAGACTTTTATTTTTTAATAATAGGTTATTAATTAGAAATTACCACTATTCGGCTTAAAAGTGATTTTCATTCATTTGAAATTTAATAATTATAGTTACAATTTCTTATTTTAATGAATTTTGAATGTATTATACTTTTTTAGGCGTGACTTCAAATTTTATACTGACAAATTATAATTGTATAACAATTTAGAATAAATCATTATCAAATTATTTCTCTTTTGAAATAAAATTAAAAGCTCAGTCTTAAAAAATATGTATATAATACTACAAATATTTATTTCATTTTTTTCGTAAACGTTGGCATCAAATCTTAATATTTATACAAATGAATTCAATAAAAAAATCACATGTACTAAACTAGTGAAATATTTGTACAATTGTAAACAAATTTTACAAAACATTAGAAAAATGGCTTTCATAATACATATAAATGAACTGTGTTTTTGAAATCTATAAGAAATAAATTAGTACACTAGAAAATGAATTCTTTTTTCATAAAATTCTATCAAATAAAATACCGATGACTCCACCATTCAACAATTCTTGTTCTCAGTTCAACGTTTTAATTAAAATTATAGAAGAACAACCGAAGAAGTTGCAATATAAAAATGCATTTCTATAACGATTGTAAAGAATTTAATTTAGCAGCATAAACTTAAAGAAAGAAATATTTTTCATAATACATTATATACAAATAAACACATTGTATGTTTAAAAGTAATATCACATTTACAAATCTTCCAACTGAAGCAGTTCCTACTTCTATTTTCCAGTTACAAATTGTTCAGGCTTAATTAACATAGTTACGTGCACAGTAATAAATGGTATTTATATAAATACATACATGGTTCGTGATACTTCAGTTTCGAGACTCTTGGATTATTTTGCGTCTCGTCCCTCCACGTATGTACTGCTTCATTGTTACGATCGCAGTCGGCTCTGCCATTCAGTCGTGGAACGACAACTGAAACTGACGATAGAGACGTGACAGAATTTCAGCGAAATTCGCTGGATCCAGCCGCGTTTTCTTCGTAACAACGTTCCGCATCGTAGGGCCTCGCTTGCCGTGAAGAAACAAAAGTTCGTTTCGCGATACCGGTATATACCGACATTCGTTTGCAATAGATAAAACTACGCCTGTACCGAAGCAAATTTTCTTTTATTCTCTCCTGGTATCTGGTAGAGTATTTCGGAACATTACATAACTTTATTTTATGTACCTAACACACGTGTGAAATCGCACAAATTTGTGTTACTCTCGTGGTCAAATTTAGATGTATTTGAACAAATTCAAACCAATTGTATAGGGGATATGAAGGATACTACTACATTTTCAAATATAAATGCGCAATTCCTCTAAAACCTGTGAGCATTTCGTCTAATGTTACAAATTCGATCAAAGAGTAACATTTTTGACAATTTTTAATAAATTCATTAAAAATTTCTCGTATTGGTATAAGTTTATCAATAAGTATTTCTAGTTTATCTCGAGTATTTCTATCATCAAATCTTAAACAATGCATCAAAAATTTAAATCGTTTCAAGTTCATCACCATACCAAACTTTTCTACTCCATCACCATTGATTCCCCATAGTTCTTCAAGGCTTTGACGATTCCTTCTATATTTGGCGTCTCTTTCGCGTCCATATTTATTTTTGATAATATTTATATATTGGATAGTATATTTTACAACGATATCCGGAATATCTCCAGTGAATAAGTATTTCCAACAGTCAACTGGAGATTTCGATAACTTTGCGAGGCTTATAACACTTGGTAACTGCTTCAACAAATTATGAAGCGCGGCGCGTTTTTTATCTACAAAGAAATAACAAAAATAGCGTCATGGGGCACAATGTGCCTGAGAGGAACATCGTGCCTCATTATGGAGTTGAACATTATAAGATTCAAAAACAATCAGGTATGGCATTAATATGCTTGAATTATCTAGAAAAATTACTTACCAATGTAATCATAGATATATAATGGTTCTACTGTAATCGGGCGCAATGTGCCTAAGAGACACAAAGTGCTGCGACTCGCACACAATGTTCAAATGCGTACTGCACATTATAGGTCGCTGCAGAATGTAAAAACAAAAAGCTATTGAGGCGGCCGGGCGGTAACGAGCACTCGCTTTGGTAGGACAAAACAATAAACATTAGCCGTGCCTGTTGGATCAGTTGCACCCGACTGAGGAATAATCATGTAAATTTCTTTGCATCAACCGATGCAGCAGATCATTCTGTAAAAAACGTGTTAACATCTACGTCAATAATTTTGTAACATTTTATTTGCCACGTCACCCGAACTCAGGTGATACCAGTTTTTACATAAACTTAAATATTAATTAAGGATGTTGACTTTCTAGTATCCTTATCAAGACAACCGTTTCTACTGCGTGGGATTCAAAATATTAAATAACGAATAGCTCCATAAATAATTGTATTTATAGACTACAATGGAACATCCCGTATACATATACGCTGTATAACTTTGTCTTCTCCGCCGCAATAATTTTAATATTGTAATACTACCGACATTACGGATTCTTCAAGTGATACCTCTCGAATGTCCTAGGAGCTCCACCTTTCGAATGCTCCACCGTTCGTGCTGCTCGCATTATAAAATTTTACTGCGTATAAAATTTCCATCCAGTTCGATTATAACATTTGCTCGTACGCTAAATTGGCGTGGCTCGCCGTCGCGTTTCTTCTCGCACCGTCGGGTTGCCCGATTCCCTCGTACACCGACCGTGAAACGGCACACGAAATGGACAATAGAGACGTGTCAGAGAACTGGATTTCATGGAGTCTCATTACACTTTCTGGTATCGTGCTGGTACCGTACTTCCAGCGCCATACCGCCACACGCGAAAAACTTTCATAAGATTACACCAATATGTATACAGAAAAAATAATGGAACAATACCCCTCTTGTTGCGACGCTATGTATAGAGTATTTGGTACTTACATATTATACAGACCACCTTTGTTTCCTATCTGAAGATCGCGCTGCTCAGTCGTTTAAGTTAGGTCTCGGTTGGTAGTTATTTAACATTATAACATATTATAATGTTTTAAAATGATAGGAGAAGAAAAATATGCCGCTGAGCAAAATCAAATAACTTTAAATGGTACATTAAATAAGTGAACTTTTGTTCTGAAACTACATGTGTCCAATTCAATTTATATATTTTTTTTAAAGTGATTATTTATTATGCATTGATTAATTTACATCTTTGTTCTATGTTTTCATGGATAATTTTATAAATTATAGTTTTATAGATTATAAATAATATCATAAAAATCTAAAATTGCACAAACTCCTTCTATTTATTAATACAACGTAATGCAGTAGTGCATCCACTTAAATAAGTCGCAAATCATAAAAATTACCGTGAGTCTATGCGACCATCAAAATAGTTTTTATTCGAGAAGATTGAAACGAAATTTATGACGACGTATAAAAGTATCATATCAGGTAGAAACGTAGTAATATTGAAAAAGCCGGGGAAGGACGTAACACAGAGCATTCGTTCGATGTCTTTTCCTTCGAATGACCTAGGACTTATTTTTCGAACGTGGCGCTACTCAATAAGTTCAAAGGAGGAATCCCCGAAACGGTTTTATTACCGAGAAATCTGGAAATCATTGCCGAGGAACAAATTTTTGGCAGCGGGCCCTGCGCTTGAACGTTCGCGAGAGTCTGTTAAACTCTTTCGTTCATTTCACGATTCGTTTCACTCTTCCCAACCTGCAGGATGAAAGCCGACAACGTGAGAAAAAGATCGATAAGGTGATCGATAGATACATCCGCGAGAATACCGAATGAGGTTCACACTTTCATAACGGATTCTTGTCGAAGATGTGTTTTCCTCAGAATTTTGTTCCAAGGATGATTTAATCTACACGTACTAAACGTAATTTGAAAAACAGGATTTTCAAATTTCTGTATTTTTTCATTGGTTTCTATTATTTGACTAAAATTCTGAAACAATATTTAAATAATACATACAAATTTTGAGAAAGTTATAGAATTTTCAATAAATTATGATTGTTCAGTATTGTTATTAGTATTTTAAATAATATTTTAAATATTAACTATTATCATCAATATCTACGTGTTATTTTAAATATTAATATCTTTAAGTCACTCTCAGTGAACACATAAAGCAAAGTCTGTTTCTACTTAACAATTTTTATGTTTCACAATTTTGAAATTTGCATAGTGATCTTTGTTTGTAAAGTCGCCGTTAACCAGGGAAGATCAACATTTTTGAGAAAATTGTTTGAGTCTAAAAACTACTGGACAATGAAGAAGAGAAAAAATGAACAAAGCAAATGCATCTTCTGTAGTTAAAGCTAACACATTTTCATAGGATTTTAAATGCAATTTTTTTATCGATATAAATAGTAATATTTTTAAATAATTTTTCATTCTCAATAATAGTTTTCTGTGTACTGTACAACTCAATATCTTTGTATTACTTCGTGTACTTTCAACTAGCAAATATCTTTACATTTATAGTAAGCATTACAAAAAGAAAAGCACATATCAATCTTTCGTAATTTAAATTATTAAATTATTTATTTAGAGCTTTCGATTTTAGATATCAATATGGATATTTTCTGGTCAAACTTGATTTTTCATTCTTATGAGTTCTGTAAAAATCTGAAAAATTCTAGGATACTCTCTGTCGTGATGTAAGATGTTATTGAATACTCGCGACAAATATGTTTGCAAGTTATTTATTTATGTAGACGAGTGTTCGGAGGCAGAACGGATAATCTGCCTCCTCGCGCCTTTCCGCTTTATTTATCTGCGTCTTCAGAAAGGCGTTATCCCTTGGGTAGGGTAGCCTATTCAGCTACGTACGTGTAAAAAGTGTAAAATATCTTCGCCGACTTACAGACTTTAGGGTAGGCTTAATTGTCTATACCTAAACATCTGTAAGTGGTCAATGTTATTTTCTACCAACGCTGCGAGCCACGTACCGCTACACTCTCATAGTCTCTAATTTAATCCATTCACTGCACCAAGAGATTATACATTTTTATTTTAAATATGTCACAAATCCATAAAAAATTAAAATTTGATATTTTTAGAATTTGATATCTTCTATACTAATATATATAGCTGATATATCATATAAATGACATTATTTTTCTTAAAATTTTATTACATGGTAATAAATTTATTTTCAAATTTAAATACCTTCAAAAGTACCGAGTCAGATATATCCAAACGTCGCAGCAAAAGGGTTAATGTACAAATGATTCTTTAGTTGAATCATTAAATTATTTTGCAATAAAAATTAAAGATATTTACGTATTATACGGACTACGTTTGTTTTAAGAAATAAGATATTATATAATATCCATGTAATAAATAATATATTGTAATATTATAAATAAAAAAATAATGTATAGTAATATTAAAATGATTTTATAATAAAATAACATATTATAATATTAAATGAATAGTACCACAGGCGACTGACAAGTGCGACCATTAAGTTAAGAGACACAAATGCTTCGTATAATACATAAATACCAAATGAAAAATCTTGGTGAAATCATGAAGAAACGAGATTTTCGATAGGCCTTTAACACTAAAACTACCGAGCAGTTACATTGACTTTTTAAAATTCCTCTATAGAAACTTCAAGAGTGCATCCATCGAAACTTTAATTGATTTATAATTTAGTGTGCGTATTGCTAAATCAATTTCTTTAGTCACTTCTCAGACAAACATATGTTATCTTTTTAATAATTGCAAAATATAAAATCAGGAATGGGTCGTTTTAATCCGTCTGGTAGTCTTAGTGTTAATGGTCCATACCTCCAGCAAAAGGTTAAATACCGCTCAATGACGGAAAAAATAAAGTCTATCTCTCCGCAGAAATAAAGACCATTAATAAGTCACAGAAATATCGTAGGAAGTTGGACAGCATTACGGAGAACCCTTCAACCTCCAATGCGGGTCTTGTTCCTCGAGCGGACGGTCCCTAAAGGTTGATTAATAAGTCGGTGGGTCTTCGTCTGTCACTCGTGCTTATTGTTCTGCTTCCGTGACGGTCGTCTTCGTCGTGCACTAGCCACAAAATGGAACAGGAAGCTGATGACAATGTAGACTCGGAACGAGCAATCTTTCTTCAGCCCCACCTCCCTCGCCATTCCCTCATCTTACTTTCTTGCACCGGATAATAAAACGGTAGTCGTTTATTTAATACCTCGATTGCCTTCCCACTCATCTTACCCAAGGCTTCTTCGGTACAGTGCTTGCAGCCGGGTTTTGTATAATCGGAGAGGAACATTTCGGTCGAGTAAACTGAAAAAATATGACGACAGTATGGAAGGCAAGGAAGAGAATCTATTTCTGATCCTGGAGCCCTTATTCTATTTTCTGTTTACCTATTACGTATAAAACCAATTATTTCTTTCACTTTCGTTCTGCGTGCATACAGTAATTAGGAAAATGGATGAAGAATTACATTTAAGCAAGAGAATTATTGTTCTACAATTTCCTGGAGATTGAAATAACGCAGTGAAAATTACACTATTATGTTCTTAAATCTAAAGTTATTATTACCTTGTTTTTCTCAATAATTAAATATTATTAATACTTATCAGTAGTCTTACGGACATTTATTGTACAATTTATTCTACTGTACCTAGAAAAGTTGATGTTAGTTCATTTAGATCTTGGAATTTAGAAATTTAAAAATAGACAATTAAAATACAAATTAGTGCAGACACGTCAATCAAAATTGATATAAACATTTGCCAAATAATGTGTACAAAATTCAATGTGTGTCACTTTGACACGTTCCGAAAACCTAGTGTTAAAGAAGGTAAAGTTTATTTACTTAAATGAAGGTAAATGGTTTTATATTGTGGAATATGACGAAAAAACAAATTTGACGATTGATTATGTTAAAGAAGCTGGTAAATATTTTAAATTAATCAACTTTGAGAAATAATGGTAATGAATTACTGGGTTCGTCACTAATAACTGTACATGAGTAATTGATATGACAGTGAACATCATGTAAGAACCAAAAAAGACATGTTCTAATTTCTACAGTTTAAGTGGTTGAATATAATGTTTAAATATACACTCGAGTCCTTTCTGGAACAAAATTATTTGTCAATTTTAAAATATAACATACATATTTGAATTAATCTGCATTTAGTTTTCACTGCATTTTCTTCTAATGAATAAATTTTCCGGGAAGGTTAATATCACTTGTAAATTACAGTTTTTACCGAACTGTTTATTTTATCTGATCTATAATTAGTGTAAAACTATACCACTAGCAAATAATTGTTTATATTATCGATACACAAAGTAAAAGTATTAATTGCAGTTCTACCTGAAATTCGTTTAAAAATTATTTTTTCATTTCTTTAACTATGGCGCAGTAGGCCAAAAAATATGAAAAAAATGGAGAATGTCTGTCACACCAATGTGTCTATTACTATAAAAATTAAAAAGTTGTCGCTCGAATGCTTCATTGCAAAAACTACATTTTTCTATTTTTTGAGGGGTTTTTCATTTTTCATGTTAAGAATATGAAACAAAAAAGTCTCAAAGAATTCTCAACCATGAACTGCTTTGTCAAAGATTTCTGCGAATTTTTTTACAATTTTTATTTATCATTAAATAGGGAAAATGGGACAAAAACTGATAATTCGAATTTATCCTATAACTACCCTTCTGGTTGAGATGGAGGGCTGAAAATTGGTGTATAATATTTTTTATGCATAAGCTGTTGAGGAAAACTTTCGCGAGAAAAATCGGTCTAAGGGTACTTTTGACCCCCTTATTCTGCTATACCCTTTAATATTAAATATCAAACTTTATCATTTTGATATATTAAATCAAGTATCGAGTAAGAATCGCCTTTAGAAGGTAAAAGATTTAAAAGTAAGTTTACTCAAGAAATTTTTTACTTCAGAGTGTATGCTACACAGATCTTCCAAAAATTTGTCTTCGTCTATTAGAAAAACATCACACACTGACTGTAGCTGCTACAAGACTATGAGGTTAGTAGAAAAGACCTGCTTTCAGCGATTAACCCACTTTCTGCAAATAAGAAAAACCTGTAGTTGAAAGTATGGAAATTCCATTGATTTATTATACATAATCGAAGAGTTTCTCCAGGATACTCTGTATGTCCCGATCGTATACACGAAGAAAAACCTGCAGTTGAAATTATAGGAATTTTATTGGTTTATTATAGGTAGATAATTCAAGAGCTGTCCTGAAAAACTCTGTAAATGCCAAAATTAAAAAATTTTGGTTTTTAGTTACCTGTAATATATGATTAAAGTCCAACCTTTTTCTTGTAAGTAATCAGCAATAATATTCATAATACTGAAAGATATCATGGCAGATAAGTGTCCGTCTTCTGAAAAATTTAAAGTTTGACACTTATTACCCTTTCTAGAAATACTCTTCAATTACGTAATTACCATTGACGCAAAGAATTAGTAAGTTTCCAGTTAAGTTGTCAATGAAGATTATTTACCTCAATATTTCTAATTTATCAGTGACCTTCATCGCTGCTTTAATCGTTACTTCTTGTGGAATTTTGTTTTCGTTATTCTTTACTTCTGACCATTAATGAATATTCGAACGGTAATTAAACCATTCAGTTGACCGACCATCGTTTAAAGGTCTCTCAATGTTACATACGTATATAAATATATAAGTAAATTTTTATACAAAATCTAATAATTTATACCTTGAAGTTCCCAGGAGTTCACTACGCATTTCATTTATTTTTGTTCACTTTTAATTTAATATTGAATTCTATTACATTACTTAAAACTCAATTAGTGGCCACAACGTCCTCTAAATTATAACGCAGTTTCTTCTTCTAGTTACCAAGGGTATTTTTTTAATTATCCACAAAAAGCAATGTAGAACGATTTCTTTGGAAAACCTAAATTATCTTTATGTTATATATTTACATAACGTTTGATCACGCACGGTAAATGTATTAAAATACAAAAGACAAAAATTTGGAGTAACGAAATTGTAGTTTCAGTTACGTTTTCAAATCATTAATTTAATTAATATTAACTATAGATTATTAAATTACACTTTTTCAGTAATATTTTTTAATATTATATCAAAATAATAATACAGATGTCAACTTTGCCACTTCTTTTCTAAATTGATGGTACAAAACACATGAATAAATTAGACTATGTAACAATGTAATGAATTAAACTACATAAATAATAGATTTGAGTTTTATTCTGACGATAGATCAATCTAGGGTTACAAAAGTATCTATCAAATCGATCTGTATCGTTTTTTCCAATTAATGTTTCACTAAGTAAGTTTAAGTTACTCTATATTTATATCAATGAAAGAATATTGTATCTTCGCATTACTACAAAACCTTATTGTACTTTATTGTATATATTTTCTTATTATACTTTATCATAACTATTACTTACCTGAAAAACGTTATATTTCCCAAAGAGACTATACATAATTTATAAAACAAAATTTCTAAACTAAAATTTTACAACAAGATATTATCTAGTGTTTGTATTAATTTCAGAATTTTTGTAAATTCCATTTCCATTGCGAAAACCTGTGTTAGTTTATTACAGTTACTATATTTTAGAGATTATTAAAAATTAATTCATTTGAAATGACTGTTTCAGTAATGCTCATTAAAAGTATCGGATTTTTTAATAAGTTTCATGTATGCAAATGTTTAGAAACTGTAATCAAACATTATGTAAGGAGTTCTTGTCAACACGTCCTTCCGCATTCTTTAAAAATTTTCCTATGAGCTTTCGTGTGTATTAATAATTCATTTCTGTCAGTCACTTGGAACGAAGTCCCTTGCTTTATTCAGAATACATTTATAATGTATGCGCAGTAACGAAATATCTATTACAGTAAACTTGAAACCGTTTAATGATGTAAAATGTAACATTTATGTCCCACATCCAATTTACACTCAAACTAAAGTTTGTTAAATAGACTGAATTATATTGAAAACTAAATAAAATGCGAATTAGAAAAATCTGAACTTGATTAAATTTTTGTTATTATATTAGCTATGTTATTTTTTCTTTAATAAATACATTCCAATTATAACGTTCATTTTGAATTAGAATTATGTACTACTTCGTTATTGTGACAGATTAATATTTTATTAATTATTAGTAATAATTATTATTAGTATATGTTCGTCATAAAAGGAAACGAAAATAAAAACTTTATACCATATGAAATAAATGAATTTTAACTTTTGGTGATACAGTTTTTGAGTAAATGTATTATTTATGGATGAAATAATTTGAATAAAAGGATTTGTTTCTGAGTAGTTATTTCTCGTTACTAAATTGAGATTTAAAGTATTGCATTACGTTGTAAATAAGTTTGTTCCCCTAATTAATAATGCCAATTTAATGTTCTTTCAAATTGTTGCACACCCCGGAGTTCCTGCATGCATAATAGTGTAATTTTCACTACGTAATTTCAATCTCCAAGAAAATGTAGAGTAATAATTTCTTTGCTTAAATGAAATTCTTCATTCAGTTTAAAAATTTTATCTTCTTATAAGCGAATTAAATTCTCACTTTATAATACTTGAAATTACAAATTTTTCTACTACAATATAAATATACTCGAAATGTAGTTCGTGAGAATGGAAAACAGGAATTTCTATGCGCAGAAAATCTATCGAAAAACAAGGTGGGTATGTGAAATGTTATTACTGGACTGTAAATTCCTATTCAATTTAAAATTTTTACAGTAACATTTTGCGAAACGGAGGTAAAATGGAATATTATTTTTTTACACCAGCAGTTTCACTGGACTCGAAATATTTGACAGACTGAAATACTATGGAACATATTTGTTTTATTCTTTCTCAAAATATTAAACTTTTCAAAGAATATAAGCTATAATAAACGTATAATGTATCTTAAATCACTTCTGTAACATACATTTAAATGTATAATTATAAAATGTAACAAGTAAAGGATATAATCTTGTAATACTTAAATTTTATCGATTATTGAACATGTCAATTTGTATAACATGACGTATACACTTTTGATCCGTATATCTATTTAAAATTATTTTTTACGGGCCATTATTTAAACCATCTATAAATTGACGGTTTTTTTAATTGCTTTCATTTTGTTCTTAAGGTAGTAAATACTTTTCTAATATATCTACTACATAGCAAAGGTGGAATTGAATTCTAAATCAGAGAATTAATCGAGGATGAAAATACAGGAATCGAACCTAATACATACGTTAAAGAATAAAATAGCAACACAAAATTGCGAACCAGAGATAGAATAATTTTTAATAAGTGATTGCATAGAAGCTGTTGCGATATAAACATATGCATATATATCAAAATCTCGCTATATTGTCTATATTTTTCTCAGAAGAAACGTATTAATGAAAGAAACAATTATAGGAGATAATATTTTACAAATTTTGAACATTATTAGGTCAATTAGAAAACCAGAATAAAGGAAGATAATTATATGCCTTGAATAACATATTTCCTTACTATTTTCTTCTTTCTTTTTATGCTGAATACAATGTGTCATTACATAATCTTCATTTAATAATAATAAAGCTTCCAATGTTCACTACAGACATAGTTTTAAAGTTAAAGCTAATTAGTTTATTATAAAAGGAACGTTTATTCTTATTTACTAATTCTCCTTGTGTATGTTTTCAATCTCTATAACTTAAATTCACCGTTTTATAATGATCCTTTATGTAAGTCAAGTTGCAAAAATACATTAAATTATTTGAATATCTTGTAACTGGTTATACCTTTTCATTTCGATGTTTATAATAGTAAGAGATGCGTAATCTGGCCTTTGAAATTCCTGGTAATTATGTACCTCACTGCAAGTATTCCCGAAAACCGCAAAATTCGGTTCACATAAATCCATGAGAAATTAGGTCAAATTCCAGGAATCTGCGAAAACCACAAAATTCCACACCACATCTTTCGGTACTGTGTCCTCTTCAAACAAAATTTCTATTTTTTTTAAGTTAAAAACTTAACTAAATTTCCTGAACAATGTTTCTCGAAATTCTAGAAATTTCGTACTTCATACCGGCTTTGCTATCGATACGATCTGTTAATGTGAAATTTCGACCTGGTCAAAATTTACATAACGACACAAAGTAAAATTAGATTTACTAAATTTCTAAAACCGATGAGAACAAATAGAATTAATTCGTGTTCCAACAGCTTCGAACTTTTTAGATTTAAAAAATAGATTTCATTAACTCAAAACCTTCAATGACATGTATATCAATGAATATTTCTTCTAGAAAATTGAATACATACGTTTGAAATCGAAGAAAAGTACCTAATTAAATTGTAACAGAATTATCTAATCAAAATAATTTACGAATTAGTAGTTTTGTGCCTAAATGAGCCAAAACTTTGAATAAATATTGTTCATAAATTAGTAATCATATTAAATTTTATACGATTGTATATACCAGTTATAAAATTTAATTTAGTAATTAATAATTATAATTATTTTAATAGTAAAATAATAAAATAAATGCTATAAGAAACAATTTAAAATTTCATTGACTTTAGATAATAAAACAGTAAATTATAGAAATAATTTTAATATGTGAATATTAACTCTGATTACATTACTCTGTAGTTGTAACTTGGTTACAGCAAAGTAACATCAAGAGGAATATTAACCCTTAAAAGCTATCAGCGTGAAATGCTAATATTGTTACGTTTACAGCTAAGTAACGGCGGGAGAGTAATAGTCTATTTCCTAATAACACCATCATTCATAGATTCAGAATTCATAGACTCAATATCAGTAACTGTTAAAAAAAATTAATTTTATCAATTGTCATATTTTCGAGTACTAATTTACCCACTTTTAGCTTTCAACCCCTTGTCCTATGATTTCTGGCATAACTGTACTTGATAAAATTAAGTAAGTAATGAAAGAAAAGAATTGAAGCCTATTCTCTGTCTACGTTTGTTCTGTCGTAAAAATTAAAGAAATAGACAAATAATATTCCATTCGTATGAAAAATAAATGAATAATTTGTCAAATCCCATAAAAAATTTGTATCACGAATCTGACTTGATATTATGTGAGAAGCGGTTAAAAAGTGAAGCTAAAACTCACGAAAGACAGATGTCTTTTAAGAATATTTTTTAGGCTGTCTCCTTATATTTGTTTTTTCTTCGGTTCTCCGGCTTTGTTTCCTTTCCTTTTGTTGTCGCATGTAAACTGTGTACATATGTACTCAAGAAAAGAACGTCTATTTGAATAAGAACGTTTATTTAATTGTCAAGATTCTTTTTATATAATTCTGGTGTTAAGGTACAAACACAGATTAATATGAAACTTTTTGTTACTTCTTTCTACCTTTATTAATGTTGAAGTAAAACAAATACTCGGAAAACTCCATCGACAAAAATAATTCGTCTGGGACGTGTTCGCTTCCGCGTTTCTTCCTTGTTTCGTTGTTCAGTTGTTATAGACGCGTTCCTTCGCGTGGCGTCTGGTCGATAATATAATGTGTAATGTGTAGTCTGCCTCTTTTGTAAAATATATACTTCATCATTTAACAATTACATTAAACGCAGTAACAATGTTTTAGAAAAGCGTGCATGAAAGAAAAATACATCAGAAAATTATGAATCAGTTTACTTACGAGGCCCTTAATAAATTTAAGAGTTCACTATATACCTAAAGTGTATAAGATATAAAATATAGAATACTTACTAAATATACTTACTAAATTATTATATTATCATATATAATAATTATAAATTACTACATTCTCTGTATCTCACACTTCATGCTTAAATTTTTATTACTGTCATTTTACTAAACATTTTAATACAATGGCATTTGGATATAAACATTTTAATACCTAGATTATCTATTTCAATTATTTAATACATTTTTAATAACTGCTCTCATATCTCTAATCAAATTTTATTTAATAGCTATATTACTGAAAAAAATTGAAATTCACAATATTTAACGACTAAATTGATTAACTGTACAATTAAAATCTGTTACTTTGTTTAAAAAACAGTATAATAGTACTATATATTAAAGGATTCAACAAATGCTTAATTCGTTCTACATGAAAATATACATACGAATATTGGGGATGTGTCTATTAAAATATATGGTGTATAGGACCTTCATATCCCCACTATCATAGGTGATTAATTATAATGCTCCTCGACGCCCACGTCACATAATGCGTCGTCACTCTGGGGTAATATTACTAGGAAAGGGACAAATGTTGGCCAACTTCGACTAATCGCGTGTCTGCAATCAAGGTCTCCTGCAATACACTGACATGTAATTGCTATTAAAACACTTGATTCTGTGAAAATTGAGTAAACTATTAGTTTTCACAGAATGTACTTCATGGAATTAATGTTACTAATGTGGAAAGCCTAATTACCGTTAAATGAAGAAATTTCGAGAAATGAAAGTACTAAATCTAAAATGTGACGGTGTTAATGCAATGAAATAATCAAAATAAAAAGCAGTATAAAATAAACTGGAAGCTCATTTTACAGAAGTATTCTTTAATATTACATGAAAGTTTTCCTGACAGAATGAAATTTGCTTCCAAGAAGAGGTGAGCGTTATTGTAATTGTTTCAAAGAAATATTTGTGTGAAATAATTAACCGAATAAATTCTTGTTACTTGAATATTTATTCGAATGATAAAATTGTTATGATTAAAATGACTCCAAAGACGATGGAAATCGGATGAATTTTACCGACTTAATGTAATTAACACAATTAGTTCGTTTGCCCCAAATCGATAAAACTAGACCGATTTACGTCGTGTTTGGACTAATTTTAATGAGAAGAATCTCAACATTCCATCGGTACTACAATTGAGAAGGTAAGGTTAAAATCATTGCAATTGAAATTTTCTTCATTGTATGTTTACACTTGACGTGTGCGGCATCTCATTCACCTGTGTCTGTCTCTATTCTCATTGCATTCATTTTCTGTCCCTGTCTACTGGGACCACGAATACACTGATTTCGAGACAATGAGTAGTGGGGAAAGAGTAGGTATGGTGCAGTGGAATTAAGTCGAGCAGATTTCTGTGGAATTTAAACGCACATCACTGTATGCGCTAATGATGGAAATGGGTTAACGGAACGAAGAGTGCAACACTGGCTTCCGCGAGGATCTGTTGGTCAAACTCCAGCTTAACACCCCCAACACTTTAACATTTCCGTCTCTGCCATAAACCACGCCCGTTCGAGGCCTTAACAATGGATAAAATAATCCCAAGAGCTCGACCAATCTCGAGCTCGACACGATCCTCGGGTCGACAATTTTTTCGGACACAGGATACAGAGCACTCGAACTGAAAGCGCGATCAAACCGATAGTATCACTTAACCTACCAGTCGGGTAAAAATACCCGTTAGACTTTGTTGTAGATTGAAGTCGTTTCTCAGTTATTTATTATAACAATGATCAGTTTCTTTATAAATTTATATATTATACAATAGTAGCTCAAATTGGAAATCATACAAAAATATTGATAAATACGACAATTACTACTCTTTCTACAGACTTACAAAATATTGCCAACGAAAATGTTCTAACCTAACTACCGGCCGATTAAGTGGTATACTCCGATGAAGAAAAGATTTTGCTTGTCCTAAAAGCTAAAAAATCAGGAACGTAGGGAAACTGGAAGGGACACCGAATGAGACGAAGTGAGATGTAACGATAGATGAAGTTGGCGACGCTATGAATTTTATTTTCTATCGTTACATCTCACTTGGTCGCATTCGGAGACACTTCCAGTTTCCTTGCCTTCCTGACTTTTCAGCTTTCAGAACAAGAGAAGTCTTTTTCTCCGTCGAATTATATGTATCGGGCCTTGCAGTACTCGCCGCTTCGTGACTCAACTTGTAATTAGAACGACTGAGAATCAGAGAACGCGAATACGCACAAAACGCGGGTCGAGTCAGTGAAAAACAACATGATTGAAATTGATGACCTGTTCCAGAGCGGAGATTAAAACGTGAATTCGATATACGTAGGCGGGCGGGCGGCAAACTTTCTGAGCGACTTGGTAATCGTGTTTGCACGGTTTTAACGTCGATTGCGCCGGGCAATTGCCGTATACCACGGAACTCTTTCCCGACTTTTACGCTTGAATTAACCAGCTAAGACTTCTTTTGGTCGAAATCTATACGCCAATGTCAATGCATCCTCGGAAAACACTGATTACCTGATAGCTTCACGACTAGTTTAATTGCAAGTGAAATCTTTACAAAACATTTATTTTTCAGTTTTTCACTGTGTAACTATTTTCTTCTTTCTGCAGAGAATGCCACGCTGGTTTCCGTACATACTTTGATAGGGGTCTTTTCACGCATGAAAATAAAAGTAAAGTGTCGTGTAACAAAGAATCGGTAAATGCTGTTTTGCGAAGTTATAGGAGAATATGAATCACGGTGCAAACGCTGGAGCTACCTTTTGTTTTTCAGTCTTTTGAAATAAATTGATTGAATTTCTTCATGGTTTTCTAGTGATTTTATTCATATCTATTGTTACAATTAATTTGTTTTCAGTATTGCGATGAAATATGTAACCTTCTATCAAAGTGATCGGAGTACTTATTTTAAAATTTCTGCGCAACATTCATTGTGATAAATGGAAATTGAAGAAAATATTAATTTTTTAAATAAATTATAATTGTAAAATAAGAATATGACATAAGAAAACCTTATTTAAAAACCTTATTTTTAATAATAAAATAATAATAAAAAGACAAATATTAACGTAAGTATATTTTAGCTTCCACATTTATGAAATAACTTTTTAACAAAGTATTTGTGATTCATTGCCACATGATATTTTATATGATAATCAATTTTATATGATTGTGTATATGATTATGATAATCAATAAGTATAATAAAATTCACATCAACCATCGGTCGTATTGAATAAACAAATGCATAAATCAAATTTCTAACAGTAAAAAAAGTATTTTTTCCATATGTATAGAATATATTTTATATATTTATATATACACATATTTAATTAAATAAAATTATATAATCCAATCTAAATTAATTAATAAATGTATAAAAGATGTTCGATTAAAATAATAAAACTATATTGAAATAGAAAATTACATATTACTTGTAATTCGATGGCACATCTACAGAAAATTCAATAATTTCTAAAATCAACGTACTTGTCTTACGCAAAATATAGTCTACAATATCTGAAAGTCATAAATTTTGCTAACACTCTGCCATTGTTTAAGTGGCCCATGCTGAAACAATGCGGTGAATTTTCTTGTCTGAAGACTGAAAATATGAATCATAATCCTTTACAAGATTAAGCTGACAGAAGCAACTGTTCTCCACTGAACTTCGGCGTTACTGTTAGATAAATGCACGAATCTAAGCGTTCCTTTTCCTGTACCTTGTCATGCAATAAATGTTTTCCGTAGGTATATTTATCTTCAAAATTTAAATGTTTTATGATCATAAAAATCATAATCGTTAATTAAATCATTCAATATTTTTAATATTATCTATTAATTACAATTTCTGATTGCTTCTTTTACTCGTGTGTACTCATTCTACTTGTAAACTTCGTATCATATTTATTGCAATGATTTCAGAATTTTGTTCAAATGTATTTTAATACGTATCCCTTGAGTAACTTAATGTATTGTATAACAAGTACTTATCTGTGCGAGTGAGCAAATCAGAAACATTATTTATTTAATAAAATACACGAGAATATTATTTTTTAAATAAAGAAATAGTCATTCAATAAACTATTTAAAATGAACAATTTTAATTATTATATGTGAACTAATACATAACGAATACATACCTAACTATAAAATTTCAAAAATGAATATTAAATTTTAATCGAATCATAATTAATAATATACCCAAAGTAACAACTCTTAATTAAACTTTTAATTAAGTTATAGGAAAATTAATGTTATTTATCAATCAATTTAACCGTATTCACCCTTGAATATTAGGAGTATACCACGTACAAACTTTGAGAGTTTAAATAGCTCCATTAGATAGAAGCAAAATTACTACCCCTTTTCCTTATCACTATTAAATTTCACAAACATTGACCATCAATTACCACTATGCATATATTTTCCACAAGCGCTAATATCCTACGCAAACTTTTAAGTAGAACTTCTAAATATAATTTCAATCAATAGTACCAATTGTTGACGCTCGGTGTCACAAACTGAAGTTACGTCAACGTTCCTCTAAATCTTTCAGGGGATCGTAGCTCAAATAACTTTATGAAGCCATCGACTATTACCTTCAACAACCACCCTCAGCTGTTCGAGGATTAGCATTTTTACATTTTAGATATTTACTCTGTGCATGTTTTATTAGGGTTAAGGTGCTTCATACAGTTTTTTACCTGCTACGGTCGAGGCACGCGGAATTTCTCGAAGGTACTCTCGATACCTGCAGGTGACCGATGGACTTGGAGGCGGTCAACTTTCCGGTGATTGTCACCAATCAGGAAAAACGGCCTCTTCCCTGTCCAAAACTTATAACTCTAGGAGACAACCAATCTGCGTGTCTCATCCCCCGACACTACCCTTACAGCTAACTATTTAAGGGTAGACCTTAGCACAAAACGCCGAATTTCTAACCAAGAGTTCCACGGAGTCTCTAACGAAGAGTTCCACCACAACACGAATCGACGGAATCTCTAACGAAAAATTTCACAACTCAACGGATCAACATCGATCCACTTACAACTCATCGAAAATCTCATTATTTCATTCAGGCTCACTATCACTAATTTGAAACTGAGCTAGAGCATCGCCGTAACTAACTGCAACACTCAACACCAATGATCAATTACTTCATTCTATAAACTACTTACGAATTTGAAAATAAATCTCTAAATATATAAATAAACCATTCATAAAAGATAAATATCAATTTTTGTATGAAATTTTTGGAAAAATCTGGAATTTAATAATATAATCCATCATCTAACAATATAATTAAAATGAGGTAACATAGTATAATGAAATTAATTCAAGTAATATAAGTAATTAATAATTATCATCTAACAATGACAAATATTTTCAATAGTATTAACATATTTTATAATATATTGTAATACCAATAATCTGTAAATAAAATCTATAATATAAAATAAAAGTCAATTATTAAGAAATTACAGTTTTGATTTCGCTTACAATTTATTAAAGATTAATAACTTATCTAATGTATAGCCATCCATTATAATAGTGGTGTGCTCGAAGCGGATCTGCACGAGCTTGGACAGTGACCTACCATACGAGAAACAGAGTCGGAAATTGAACTCACACAGTGCTAGTAACAGGTTTGAATAGCTTATAATTTAAAAACGAAACTGACAATACAATTTATTCACTCTCGATTTTTATATAATTTCATTTGTTTTATATAGTCACCTATTAACACTAGAACTACCTAGCGTTTAATATATTAAATATGTAATCCTTATAAAAATTGTAATAATAGATTTTTTTATTTCTTCATGTATTCATTGTAATATTGAAGTGAAACAATTTTAAAAGTCAGTTTAGATATTTAACATTTTTAAAATATCAATAATTGCTACATAAGGAACCTGAAACCCGTCATTTTGACGGGTGTATTTGTATTTTTATATAAATGTACTATAACTGACTAGAATTAAACTAAATTATGTATCTTAATCTATTCTACGCAATACTACGCTGTTTTACGCTGGTCTGCTCTGGCCTACTACTATAGAGTCTCAAACTACACTGTTCCACGCTAGTCCACTCTATCCTGCTCCTCTCAACTCACGAAATTACACTATCCTAAAAAGGCCTTACAATCATCTTAAATACTAATCCTGTCAACCCCCAGCGAACCATCTGAGTCCAAGTGCCCTGGTCATAACGGTCCGAGTATACCTGCGATATCCGGCCTTATGCGTCGCACCCCACACCATGTTGCAAAAATGTAATTGAAGCTATCAATTTAACAATTGCACAAGTCAACCAATCAACATTTCAAGAAAATCAATATTTCTTTTCAACTTCATTCATTTGTTCATTACCTGTTTTCTTGATTCTTGCTGCGAGCATTGGCTACACGTACATCGTCATTGTTGTACATTTTTAATATTATTAAATAGTATTATTAGTTAGTATTATTAGTTAGATTAATGTTATTAAATAGTTTTAGATAGGTTATCACTAACGCATATAGATAACATTAAAAATGTACGCATGCTGTTTTGGAATTCACGACTTCAATTACTATTGTTCTTGAAATCCTCGAGTACTGATTATTCTCCTTCAATAAACTATTCAATAACTGCCTATACGCACTGTGTTAAGGGTCTGATTCGCACAACTGAGACTCGTTGTATGTTCAGAATGGTACTAAATCATAAAGAGACCTACAAGAGAAAGTTAAATGGTATTGTAATATTTAATTTTCTTATAATTTCATTATTCTTGACCAATGCAAAGATACACTTAGAGAATGAAGAATTTTATTAACACTAGGTTTACGGAACACGTCAATCTGCCGTGTATTGAATTTTATCACTATTTGGTACATGTTTACGTCGATTTTGATGAATACAATTATGCCAGTATGTACCTCAATTATTTATTTTTAACACGTTAAGGGGGGAAATACCTTTAGAACCTTAAAAAATCGCAATATTTTTTTTCTATAGGATGTTAGTATAACATCTTAAGAGTATGGTGCCAAAGTTTTAAAGCGAAATTCGTAGCCCTTCTGATGCTATCGGGACTCATAGGCGGTAGCCCACCGCAGATATATATTCAGGCGCTCGAAGCGAAGGACCCGCCTTTCATAATTCCCTCCTTTCAATCATTGTAAACATGTTACTTTACATTGTTTGCGTTATACAAGAAAAATTATCATACAGCCGGCTTCGAAATATTAAAAAAACAAAAAACCTCGGTGGAAAAGGCAAGCTGACTGATGCGCTTATCAGGAAACTCACCGCATACTATGGCTTAGCCATACGAAGAAATATTCATAGTGTGGAAAATATGAAAAAATCTATAATGGCCTCGTATTATCTCTTATGCTCCACCAATGAAAATCCAAGGCACGAATACTGCCCGGTAGGAAATGACAGCTGGTGCAAGTGGCAGAAAGCTCTAGCTACAGGAGCAAATTTGGACCTTATAGAACATCCTGCACCACTGCATCCAGACGTGCAGAAGCACATCCTACCAATTTATGAAGGTTTATCTGAAGAGAATCTACTTGAGAGGTGCTTGGGCGGACATACTCAGAACAATAACGAGAGTTTCAACTCAACTGTTTGGCGCTTCGCTCCAAAGCACCTGCACTCAGGAATAAAAATTATTGAAATTGCAGCATATTTGGCAGCTGGCTTATTTAACGAAGGATATGCTTCAGTTTTAAGAACTATGAGTGCTTTGAATACTTTAATTGAAAACAAGCAAAAACATACACCGACAAAATCGACGAACAGAGAGCAATACGACAGGAGCGACGCACCTCATTAACTACCAAAGAGGCTCGAAAATCAAGAAGTGAGCAAGATATGGAGGAAAATCAGCTCTATGAGGAAACAGAAGGAATCGCAGACTAGCTGCTAAGTCATTGAAATTATTGAGTTATCACTTATCGAAACTTTGAACGTGTTTATATCAAAACTACATTTTCGAAACCGGTGGAATCAATAACTCAAAAACTACTCAAAAAATATAGCGAAAATTTCATGTAAAATTCAAAGTTTCTGTTTAAAAACGTGTCATTTTTTCAATTTTCAATATTTTTCGCTTTCCTTAGGTTCATCTACAAACTGTAAATGTTAGTTATCGAAATATGTCTTGCTGGTTTGTTTCAAATCAATGTAGCCAATGCTAGAACTTACACCATTTAATAAGTCGCACCACAACCTTCCCGAAAAACAGGGACATAACTCCGTTATTTTTAAATATTTTGAAAAACAAAAAATACATTGTAATAGAGAAAGAATATAATAAATGATAACCAAAGTTTCAAAAATGTAAAACAATCCTTTCCTTTACAAAAGATTCATAAAGATCAGCTCGTTTTCATCCGTCTAAAGGTATTTCCCCCCTTAAGCGCCATGTCAGTCGCCCTATGACCGACACTTTTGAATTATTTGAAAATAATCGTAACATGCAAGATAAACAATTTTGAATGTAAATATTTAATAACGTAACTAAGTTGATAATAGTGTAACGTAAGAATTGTAACATCAAATAATCAATAACTATTTCTGTTTTCTCTGCTACAAAGGAATAACTCTAAGAACAAACGGTCAAGATTTTCCTGACGTTTAATATGTTAAACCTCTAACTTCAAAACTCCAATCGAACGACTTTCACTTTGTCCAGAAGCAGTAGAATAAATCGTGCAATAAATGTTCGTAAACCTAGTGTTAACAGCGACCGAAATAGGCGTGGGTATATATGTATCTGCACATTTAATAGCCGACCAAACACTGTTTAACAATAATTACATAATCGAATAAGCATACCCCGGTTACAACGTGCGTAAATGTTACCGACGTCCATCGGCCCGAAATTATATTAGCCTTTCAGGAAAATTCTGCGAACCGTAAAATTACCCTGCTATATTGTAGCGGCGACATGGTCGGTCTGTTGAGTAATCAGCGAAAAGAGAATAACGAAGGCAGTAGGGGAAAATTAATCAACCAACGTAACGTGTCACTCAACTGCACCCATCGTGTACGTTACACCCTCAAGGAATCGTTTATGTTTTTTTGTCTCGCCACGACTAATTTATCGAGTCTGTTTGCTGTGTAAACCTATGTACATCCGTACTACATATATGATTGTACATGTCCACTACGGAAACGAGAAAGGAGAGCTCCGAGGTGACTCATTCATAGGCCAAACAAATTTGTCCCTTGCTTACTTCATTTCTTTCGACACTCGAAGTATTTACACCGAGGAACTTTTTATTTACTAAGCTGTTAACAGTGGAATTTAGTTTCAAAAATCAAAAGATGGAGAGTGTATTCGTCAAACGCTGGACGAACGCACCTAGGGTATACTTTAATGAAAAACCAAATCAAAACGAAGAAGAATTACATGTTTATCTGAAAAAATAAAGAAGTTGTCGTTGAAAGAATTAGTATTGTTTCAAGCTTCAATGTTTCATTTTTATTAACATTAGGTTTACGTAATCCGTCAGTTTGACGCATATTGAATTTTATAAATATTATTTGATGAACGTTTATGAAGATGAATTTTTCTAAGAGCACTAGAACAAATTATACAATAAATTCTTGTAAGCGTAGTGTTAAACATGTTTAAATGGGAAACTGTGAATCAAGCTGTTATCCCTAATTGTTTAATTGATATTAACGGGCGTAAAGTAAATCGAGAAACCTCTAACAAGTAAAACACTTCTAAATGAAAAAATGCATATCAAATTGTTGCCCTTGTTTAATTAACTCATTATGTCATTAATGGACAAAGAACTCTTTGTATTTACGGTATATATTAATGTATAAAGCACAGGCTGAATAAAATTAATAATATACAGTAATGCTTTAGTGAGATTTATTTTAGTAAGAACCATTACTGAAAAAATAATCTATTCCTTTTTGTTTTGTTATCGTAACGTAGAAAAAGTCGTTTTGTAAAACAATTTATGTTTATCTAGCATATACTATTTTTATTTCTAATAAATATTTATGTAACATTTCTATTCAGTTATTTTCATAATATATGAATCAGTCGTAATCAATAATTTCTATACCTAAAAGGAGGTATCTATCCAGAGTTTCTGAAAAATTTAACTTTATAGAATGTAATTTTAACTTTGAAATTACATTTGTGATTTTATATGCATTTTTCTACACTCTGCCATTAAAACTATGATTAACAATTTTGTACTGTGTATTATTAAATTTTTCCACTATCCATGAACCTAATTCTTTGTGGTTAAAAGTGATTCCTAGATCAAAGATTTTTCACTCTGAAATTTGTGTTAAGAACAGGTACTTAATTCTACTGTAGTTTAATATGTTTACTAATTTATTTAAAAACAAGCATTACCATTTCATTCGTATATAATACAATTATGATATTGTGAATAATTATAAAAAAAATTGGCAGAATACTTAACCCCTTGACCTACAACATAGTGTCAGGCTTATGACGAAAAGTAAGTGTTACTTATTTTTTTTAATATAAATTAAATTATAGTTTTCTATTATGAATCGTTAACTTTGGATTAAATGTAGACATAAATAGAATAATCATACAAATTTGTTGTTTCTCTAACAAATTATTAACGATAGAGTAGTTATATTAATTATAGTTAAAAAATAAATCATAGGGCAAGAGGTTATAATGTGATAGCTTAATTTTGAATAACAATATCTGTAGCATTAATTTCAGTTTCTTTATATAAAATGTAGAATTGCAGTCCTCAAAAACATGCGACGATGGTAGCGAACGTGTTAAATAACCATTGAAACGAAATTCAATGATAAATCTGCTTCGACACAACCATAAATGGTTAAAAACAATGAGCATGTACGAAGATAAAAACGAAAAAGATCCGCGGGTTTTATATTCGTTTTTGTCCTACTGTTCCTCTATTCCCATTGAGTGGTTACGTTTCCGAACGAAATAATTCGTATCGTATTGCTGCGACCACTCGCGCAAAACGTGTTCCGCCGCTTTCGTTAGGGAACGCTTTGCAACGAAATCACACAAACACGAGAATAGGGTTGAGCACGTGGACGAAATTTAAGGCTGCCAGCTTTAACTGCGCGCAAGTATTTTCCCCGAAAAAATGCCGAATCCCCGCGATCGAACTCGTTCACTCGGCTCAATAGATTTTTTACGCGTCTTTCCCCGGCTTCTTCGCTTCGAAAGTTTCGTGAATGGAACTCGTTTCGATTCGCTTTAGCGCTAGGCTGTGAGAAGTGATTATTTTAAAATAAATGAAAATCTTAAAGAAAAACACCATTTAACCCTTTGACCTACAATTTCATGTGAAACTCGCAATGAAAATTTGAAGCTGAATTTGACAAAACTAAGTGCTATTTTACTTTTTTAAATTTAAATTAAGTAATAATTTTCTACTAACAATCATTAATCTTTAGTCTACTTCTAATAAAGTATTAATGATAAAGTAATTGCATCGATCATAGTTAAGAAATAAGTCATAAGACAAGGGATTAAAACTATTCCAACATAAATTACATAAATAACCCTTTCCTATAAACAAAAGTCTAAAGTATATTTTGGGTATGTTTTGAGATTTTCAAATGAAATTTACTAAAATATAAGCATAATATGGTTCCGTCTTACAAAATTTGGATGAATATTTGTTCTACAATAACAGTAGAAGTAGAAAAATAGTATAACACTACAGAAACAAAAATTACTTTTCCCTCAAATGCCTAGTGTTTGACAATTTCTTCCTACCATCGTACTCTAAGTGAAGGAAAAATCTATAAGAGTATGGTAGAATTTCTGTTGGCCACTTAAAAGGAAAAGACCAAGACTGAACGTTTAATAGGATTAATGTGCAACTTTTCATTTCTTCATATATTCATTATAATATTGAAGTGAAACTATTGTAGATACGGTGGTTTTCGGTGTGCATGAGTGATGAATGAGTGTCTTTGTGTAATCGATATGTGGAATGTTTGGAAAATTTTGAATACATATCACATGTTATATAACATCAATATTTTCGGAGATCAATAATTCTGGAACATCCCAAACGTAGCTGAAGTATGTAACGTATGAAATTTGTGAAAGCGATAGAATGTGTAGAAAGTGTACGAATCAGATGGATGTATTTCAACGTTTGCAAGAGTGAGACGAACGAGTCTGAACTTATAAACAGAGAACTTGAATTGATTTGGATATTCATTGTGTGTTGAATCCTGTAATTGCGAAGTTATAATTTATACTATTAATTCCCTTAAAAATTGTTATCCTATTCAGATTAACTTAAATGAATCCCATACTATTTATTTTTATAATCATTTTGGATATTTAACAGTTTGAGATATCAATAATTGCGAAATAAGAAACCTGAAACCCATTATTTTAAGGAGTGCAGTAGTTTTAGCATTAACCCCTTGTCCTATGATTTCTTTTTTGATTTTAGGATTAATAATTCATTAGAAAAGAAAAAATTTTTCATAATTATTCTATATCTACGTTTACTTTAAAGGTTGATAATGGGAAAGTAATATTTAATTCATATTCGAAACAAGCAAATAAAAGTTAGACTTATCGAATTCAGTTTGAAATGTTCATCACGAATTTGACACGGTATTATAAAAGAAGGGGTTAATCTTTAACACTAGAACTACTGTATTAACCAAAATGAGTGGTTTCGATATTTTTGTTTCGCCATTATTGATATCTTAAAAGCATTGAATATTCGAAATAATCTTGATAATAAATGGTTGCAATTGAATACTATAATAATTGTCTGAAGAAATTGAAAATAATCTATTGTTACAATTTTCATAGAGATTACATATTAATCATATTATATGCTCGGTAGTTTTAGTGTTAACACAAGATGTACAAGTCAGAATATGTTTGTATTATCCACTCAAACACAAACGTTTCAATCCAATAAGAAACAAGCAAAGAATATATATACCCAAAGAAAAATTCAGAAGAATAATTAGGGAAAAGATTGGAACCAATTTTAAGTAGTTTATTTTGAAAGTTTGATATATAAAGCTGCGATATATAAACGTAAATGCTTCTTCATCAAATATTCAAAAAAGTTGTTACACTTTTTCACAATAGAGAGATAATAAGAAGTTGTTACATTTCTAAGTTATCTACAATTTGAAAAGAGACAGCAAAGAATTTGATGTTTGAGCCAGTATTTTTTTAAACCCTTCATTTTGGGTGATAACCTATATATTAGGCGATTAAGATTATATTAGGCGAGAAGGAGGTCGATGGACATACAGCGAGTTGGCTGAAAAATGTTTTTAAAAAGTGTTTCGAAAGCTCGGAACGAGAGAATGAAAAAGTACGTCAAACCCCCTGGAGCCAACGGGGACCACTTTGCAGGGGTGAACCATGAACTAAATAATTTCACGGTGATAAAAGTCTCGCGGAGTCAGCGTGATTTCGTTCTTTCACTTCTTTTCCCGCTCGGTTACGCCGCGGTCTGCTTCAATCAAAATTTGAAAACTGGTCACAGCGGGTTCTGTGCCACGTTTCACAGCCTCGGTAATCAGCTTGGGAAAAATTCACGATTCCCGATAATCGAAACTCTCAACGAAATACCAATCATAAGCTTAACCAATTAACTAACTGCATTTGACGAGTACGCACGTAATCTTAATGTTTGAAATGATACTAATTCTTTAATCAATGAATTATTTATTTTTTCAGGTAAACATGTAATTCTTTACTGTTTTGCTTTGGTTTTTCATTAAAATATACCCTAGGTGCATTCGCCTTGCGTTTGACGAGTACACACTTCATTTTTTTATTTTATTGCGCACGAAACGAGAAATTCTTCAAACTAAATTCTGCAATCGACAGGTTAATCGGAAAACGTTAATTAATTCATGTATTTGTGAGAAATTGCAAAATATAAAACATCTGAAGTATACGATAAAGCCCCGATTGCTCGATTTAATTGGGAGACTCATTATCGGGATAAATGGAAGTTGAGAAGAAATTTTTCAAACGTGTTTGGAAAGTTCGATCGTATATATTCTGAGATACAATCTAAGAATTCTAATTATTGAGTTCCAATTTAACCAGAATACTAAATATTCTAGATCACAGAAAATAGCGACTCGGTTAATTGAGATCTCACTGTATTTTTTTAATTATTTAAGAAAGGCCATTTTTTATCTATGTATTTGTATTTTTTTTAATAATGTTCTTAGAAATTTGATATTGCGTAAATGGCTATTTATGAGTGTGTTACGAGCCGAGAGCCGGCGATGTAATTGTATGACCAAGCATTGTTGACAGCAGGGAAATCGTAGATGGGCCAGTGTATCTTTCACCATTAGGTGCTACGATTGGAAATAGGAATGATTTTGCCTCGTAACTCTCTAAAATGAATGAAGTACACTCTGTGCGACAAAAGTATACCGTAATAGGAATGTACTAATACTGTAATTTCAAATGTGATCACTAAATAAGGTTGAACTAGAAATGGGGAAAATCATTTAAATATATTCTGATGAAAGTTATGTAGTACAATTGTTAATGTGTATCTTGTTGCGGACTCTAAGTCGCGTTCTCTCGGTTTTGGCACATTGAGGAATGCAGGGGTACAGTGTAGCAATTATACGTACCGTCAGACTATGTTTGAAAAGGACTGGGAATCCGATCTCACCATGTATCTCTCATCTTACGTAATTCGAAATGAACCTCCTGATGAGCAAGTCGGTGGCCCTTAAATATCAAAAAATGCGCAGACTGGATTTCCCAGCCAGTAGACCCCCGCGAGGGAATTAGAGGTTTTTGTATATACGAATGAGCTCCCCTTGAGCAGCATGCAGCTTCCAGAAGAAAGAAAAAGTGACTCAGGAAAACCCCGTACGTAACAAACGTGTAAATTATTTATTATTATTAATTAAATGAACATTTTAGACATCTTTTTTATTAAGATTAATACACACTAAAAAATGTATTTATTATTAGTTATTTGTGAATTCTTATGTAAATTCGTATTTTTCAGAATAAGATAAAGATTAAAATAAAGAAATCTTGATACAAAATTATTTTATTTATCAAGCATTATAAAAAATATCATACTTTCAATATTTTACATTTTCAATATTTTATATTTTTTCGTATTATATACATTTTATCGAATTTTGCACTTTCAAATTTCACATAAATATATAAAAATCCATATTTTAATTATTTGAATGAAGAAACATGATATAGGAACAGTTTATTTTACGATGTTCACATTTCCCTGCATGCGAAACTGGGTTTTATAACTCCTATTATATACACTGGTCAAAGTAAATGAAACGTTCCTGAGAACACAAAAATTTTTAATTTGGTTTACTCCAATGGTATGTGAAAATACAGAAAAATAAAGATTTAATTTATTATATTAAAATTTTCACTTCACAATTCTGTTATATTCAAATTATTTAAAATGCTATACATCTATAAAAACCATTGCATTTTCAATATGATTTGCTCAAACATTTGCGTTCGTTTACGGAATACCTGCAAACACGAATAAAACGTTACGAAATATCATCAAATGAACGAAAGTTCTATTTGTTCGCTCTTATTTAGTAGGACCGTTTATTACAGAGCTGGTTAAAACAAACTGTCCATCGATAAATTAACCCCGCCTCTCTAATAATGCAATGCGGTCATGGTGGTGCATGTCAAATGAATTTGCATCGTCCTTTATTAAAGCATTTCTTAATAATCGATCGATCCAGGGAATACGAGCTATTCCATGTCAAGTCGTGAACCTGAAATCGGAGTTGTTTACAACCATCTTATACCCTCGACGTTTATCGGCGTTCGAGAAAACGAGTTTCCGCTAGTTTCACGACGTCTCTTGTGAACGATTTTTCGTATAATGGAAAAGAATAATTTAAAATGTAATAAATATTGAAATATACACCATCGTGCTTGAATTCTTATACACTTTTCATGCAATTTTTATAAACTAACTATATATTACAAATTGACAATCGTAAATCAGATATGATATGGTGTTTTCTAGTTCTGTTTGGTTTATAGATTGAATGCTAAAAATAATCAAATATTTCCACGTGTTCTAGATTCGAATAAAATTTCATATAAAATGTGATTTTTACTGGTTAAAAGTCACAAGATAACTTTGCCTTATAATAACAAATTCAAGTTTCTAAATATGAGTATTCCTAGAAACATTATCAATTAAAGCAAAATATTATCTTACGCTAGTGAACATTAAACTTTCATAGTGAACATATAATTTAGAATGAATATATAATTGAGTCCCAACTAACAAATTGTCATCAACAAAATAAATATTGAAGCTATCGCGAAATAAATCAAAAGTCAAGGGGTTAACCTTTTACATTCGATAATATCTTTTCCTATAAAAATTCATTATTTTCTGTTGAAATACTGATTATATCTTTTACAATTAATTTAAAGAAATATATTGCATAAAGTAAAGTGCGGAATTGTTTTATTTGAATGTTACATGCATTGATATATTACACAAAATTTAATATTCAATTTTATAATTTTGTTTCGAATCAACTGACGACTAAAAGTCGTCTCTCGAGTGCAAGATTAATAACTGATATACAATTTATAAATTACTATTATCAATGCCATATAATGTAGTAATTTTCTAATATCCACCGACGAGGTTATTCACGCTGAACCCAATATTTACTATTACACTAAGAATCCTGAAGTCTCGAGCCATTTGTGCATCCCCTGTCTTGCTACTGCATTCCAATCACGTAACCTCAGTTCGTCGTATTTCGTCCAGTAACCTCGGTATGAAGCCATAAAACATGTCTTGACAGTAAATTACCAATAAAGATGGTAATTTGGACGCATTACCGGTCGCCGGTGCGGACGTGTGTACATCACGAAATATACAAGCCACGCGCGAAACGGCGATCGATCTGAAACCGCGAATTATTTGTCGCGTGGCGAACAGAATTTTTCACGATTTTCCGCTTTATCCATACATATTTACGATCCTTCCGTTTCGTCGGACGGCCGGAAACATTTTCATTCGTTACTCTTCCGGCTCGGCCAGAAAAGCAAACAAAAAGAGAGGAAAAGGAAACGCCGTGTACGAGCACATGTATAAACGGGTTCACAATGTTTGTTTCAAATTATTTACGGACATAATTATTTTACGCTGTCTCGTGCAACGACCTATCGAAACTTTTGGAGTACATGTCTTTTATGCAAATATTTTGGTACGAGTGAATCTAATTTCAGAGATGAGTTTGATACATCAAAGTAATGATAGTGAGAATAGTTCACGTGAACGTAGTTAATAGTTGACTTGGTTCTTAATGTTATGCCTGAATAGTTTAGATCAAATGTATTAACACAAACTTAAGTTAACTAAGTGAAATTGTTAAATGGACTTTAATCAATTTTTTAGTAGTCATTAAGTTGAAAACTTAATCAGACTTAACCAGTAAAGTCTTCAAATAATGTAACGAAATTACTATTTGAAGAATTAATTATTAATCTTTTAAAGAATTACGTGTAAGTATAAATAATAAAAAGAAGCTTTAAAAACTCTTAAGCTTTTTTCAATATAGTATAAAGATTCAAAAGTTAATAAAGAATTGATAAACTTTTTGTATTGAAATGATAAATGTATTCTTTAGAAATGTCATTGAGAATAGACGAATCTGAGTCAATAAAATAATTTTCATTTTTTTTCTTTCTTCATTACATCTCCAAACCATTCTCTTTAAAACTGTATACTGTATTGCCATATAGTATTGGTATTTCCTGGGTGGATTCTACACACATGTAATGTAATGCATAGATAATTTTATTAAAATCCTGTGATTAAAATCTGTTGAAATTCAATAGAGTTCAATTTATCGCACGATTTATTTGTGATATGTAATACCAAGTTCAAATTCAATATATAAATACAAAAGTATTTATTAACCTAATTTCATTATCTATGCACTTTATAAAACTTCTTAAATTTCTAAAAATGTCTGAATATATATAATTTTTCAAAATATTTTTATTAAAGTAATAATTATTTCTTATAACAATTAAATTCACTTTTTATAATAATTTTAGAACAGATAACATCTTTATCTAATTACAAACAATTACCATTTATAGGTAATAATTGCCATGCATAGGTAAATAACTTGTTCACTGAATTTCAAATGATATGTAAAATATAAATATGATATTCTATCATAATTTTAAGTCTTTGAAGGAATTAAATAGTACTTAACCACTGTTTTTTGCCATTTTAAGTCTGAAAGATATCCAAAATTTTCGTACACTTACAGTATCAATCTAACAATAAATATATTACCAATAATTCACGAGTTTAGGAACACTAGTAAAATTAAGAAATAGAATACATGTTGTATATTTAATTTAAGGGACTGCTGCATATGTCCGAACTACTCTGAGATTGTATATTTAAACTTGAAAATCATCCAAATATTTCATACAACTAAGCTTTCTATTAACAGGTATAGCACATACTACTTATCTCTGATCACAAATGTAGGATCCCTCCATACCAACGAAGGACAGGATAAACTAGGCATCTTTTTTAGCTTCATATCTGATGATCTGAAATACCAATCGTGTAGAAAAAGTAGATGATTCCACCGACAAGAGATAGGATAGACTAGACATGGAATGTCAATATTTATCATACGGCCGGAGGAATACGTGACCCTTTTACCATTGCCATGTCACTTACAACCAGGAATTGAAAAGATTCCAAAAATATCTGTTTGAAACTGTTATACATCGGTTCTAACTGAAACAGTTATGCAAAACCGAGATAATAATAAATAACGGTATTATATCAATTCTAAAACGCTTCGGCAACTGTTACTTTTTGGTTTTCGAAACAGTTATGAAGAACCGAAGTGAAGAACTATGAAGATCCAAAATGAAAATCTGAAAAATAAGTCATAAAACCGATACAGAACCGATATAATATCGGTTCCGAAGAACTGGAACCGTAACCGATATACCAAATAACAATTATGGCTTGTTTCAGTTCTTCATAACTGTTTCAAGGATCGAAACTGATATTATAACTGTTTTCAATCCCTCCTCACAACCTTAATAACAGAGTACAAGTAAATACAAGTACATAAACAAAAAACATATTCTTTTTTATTTTCTTATCTGAAATTAAATTTTTCTATATACTCGTAATTTCATATAGATACTTATCAGAACATTAAACATAATTCAATGAACATAACTTATATTATTCTATCAGATCTGCTAAAATATTCATTAAAACACAGTTAAAAATTATTTACTTACTTTTATCTGTATAGAAAAACTAAGGTGTTTATATTTTCTAATAATAAAATATTTAAAAAAATAAAACAGAGCAACGCGACGATGTGTATTAATTATCGCAAAATGTATTTGTTCTCTAAGCATATAAGTATCTATTCTACATTCCACAGTTACAGCTTATTGTTACTAATAAAAAATTGTTTAAATAATTTCGGGTGTAGATTACATTTTTTGTTTCTTTAAAAAATTTAACTTGCATGTTATTAAATGAAATTCTACCACAAATCTACCAAAGAACTCTCATCAGAGGAGTGGCTACTGAAAAAAAGGAACCCATTAAAGCGGTTAAACATACCAATACTTTAAATATACCCATTCCTACTGTAACCAGACCAATAATTTGTTATAGAATAAAGATAAACAAATTAAACGATAAATGTTTCTTAGTAGAAACAGAAACCAAACCAAAGGAAGAACAAATGAAAAAGAAGAATATAAGAATTGGTACAAAGTTAAATGGACGAAAGGAAACACAGAATTGTAAATGAAATTTTAATATCGGTCATATCGTGTTACGTTTAGTGTTAAATATATTTCGACATAGGAATATAGATCACAGTGCGAACCACAGTATTCATACAGGTATATTTGATTTTTATTGAATGTTGGTTTTAATATAACAATTATGTTGCTTAAACTGATTTTGGTATAAATATACATTTATATACAAACATATGGCTTAGATTTTAAATAAAATTATAGTACAATGTACAATTTCTATTTTCTGTGTTAGACGCAATAAAATACTGTTAATTATTGTTACACAAGGAATAGTCATGGGATATAATATATTAATTAATTTATAATCATAAAGTTAAGCCCGATCTTCTGAAACATTTGGCAGTTTCTTGGCTCTGATGAATCGTAGGTACAAAATGTCTCAACCCTATAACCCCGTTTTTTTTTTAATATTATTTACATTATTATCGATGTTCTCGCTGAAGGTAAATGTCACTTAAGAAAGTATATAGGAAGGAAAGGAGGCTAACAAGTCTTGTACCGCGGTACATATTTAACGTTACATATTTCATCTGAAGAAAGTACCAATACACCGGTCAGTATCACAGCTAGTATTCGCACTTTCGGTTCGAATCTAGTAAATACATACATTTGGAAAATTGTTTATTCTGTGTACGCGTGGTGTTTCGAATCAGGAGAGGAGAAAGATAGAAGATTGTTTCTTGTTGATGCGATTAAACGCCATGCAGAGTTTCAACTACACCGATGTAGGAGATTCGAAGTATTGTATCTGCAACGTACTGCAACCGGACGCAAAACAATCTGCGTTCGGCGAGAACTAGACTTTCGTATTACTCATTCACATACAGTGTCAATGAGCAGTTGAAATCCTTTGGTCCGACACTTTCTCCTCGACAAATCATTACTAATTCATCTGGAGATCATACGCTCATTTAATCAACTGCGCTACACACGCAAACATGTTTGCGTATTTAGGAATATAATCACCTTTAAATAACGCCTGTACATTGTACATTCTATTCTTGGTTTTATATCTAACCGCAACAATTATTTATTAATTCCTTACGACTCCGCATATCATAATATTCGGCAATGCTCCACGACGTTTTCGCCATGCGCCAAGTGATTGTGCATGAGCTTGCAACGTCCTACACCATCTCTTTGTTCTGGCTCCATCTTCGGCCTAAACAGAAGTTTCAATTTTTTATGATATATTGTCAAACAATGTAGTTTTTGCATTATTTTGTCATTTGGCTGAATGATAGCTTATTTTAGTTTATTTGAAATTGTTTTAAGCATTATCTATTTATAGCTTTGTTTCATACTATTAATCCTTGTTAACCCCTTCAGGCCTGATTTTCGCACAAAACTATGTGCACTTATTTGACAACAGAAGATTGCTACTCAATGCACTATCAGTAATGATATCTACTTTGAATAAAATTTGATAATCTACTACTTTTATAATAAAAATAGGCTTAAAGAAAGGGTAAGCTTAAACAATTTCCAGTACCCAATATAAGCTACGTTATAAAGTGGAAGCACTGTTCACAAAATTTGCTTTATATATATAAAAATATTATTCTTCATATTTATTAAATACCTTAAATATAAAAGTTTCCTTGGAATACAGTTCTTGAACTTCAAAATAATCCTCAAGATCTGTTTCACAGCATACAATACACTTGTCAAGGTACAGTGGCTCCTACAACGAATGCATTCGTAAATAGAACATATATTTAACAGCATGCTACAGAATTAAAACTGTATCAAAATTATATAATTCACTTACGCGTAACAAGGAATACCGCCCGAATTTTTCTTTCACTAACAAGAGGGTAGCTTCTTTGATACCTATGTACCTTGGAAAGAGGGAGTCGTCATTGAACTCAATGTCTTCAGCATTTGGCTGAAAATAAAAAAATATTTCGTGTAAAATAAGTTTATTTTATTTAAGAAAAAATTCGTATGGGTTCTTAAATGAAAATTTAAATTCAGAGAGTGTTCCTGCTAAGTAATTTTATCTTACTTGATATTAACGGCATAAACATAATTTGTTAATACCAATTTCATTCATTAAACTAGTAAAATACTAATTGAAGTTAAACCTTAATTCATTGTTAACAAGAAAATCATACGAACAATTTCCAGCACCTAATATAATTTATGTTATAAATTTGAAACACTGTTCACAAAATTTGTTAACTTACTTTGCCATTGGTAACCAACATGGCGGTAACAGGAGCAAGCTTGACGGTTCGTCCTCGTCTCCAATTGTTATCAGTTGGTTGAGCAACTAAGAGACGTCCTTCCAGTACAAATTTGGCTTCCTCATGAGCCCATTCTAAAACTTCTACGGCCATCTGTTAGAATAAATATATCATTGAAATAATTTACATCCAGTTAGAACAAAATTCAAGTTCTTTCTATTATTAATTACATAGCTCTAGGTTCTTAAATTTCACTCTTAATCACAAATGTTTAAGACTATATTTTATTTAAGAAAATTCGTATATCAAAATCTGAAATAAATTCGTCAAGCATATTTTAACCATGTTTTGCAATACATTTGTCAATTTTGTTTTCTTATAATTATAGGTCGAAATATGTACTTTTTTCATATTTAAATTTATCAAACAATATGATTGTTTAATAAAGCTTATTACGAACTGTAAACATAACAGTTACATTTTGAAAATATAATTATATTGAAATTCCAAATACATCCATAATGTATCTTTTAAATTGTTCATAATTACCTTTCTCAATTTTATATTCACCATATCTTGCTCACCGATTGGCCGTCTACCATTTTGTATAATGGAAATCCTTCTCCAAAGTTTTGTTGAAGTCACATCTTTAGCTTCCTGTTGTAGTATTATAGGAATAATTACATTAACAAGTCAATATTTAACATTTTAAATAAAAATTTAAATTCATCTTATTTTAAATAAATATTGTATGCGTAAATAAAATATTTACAGCATTCATGTGTTCCAAATGTAGCTCGATGTTGGCTTGGGCCTGTTTCAGTCTTTCTTTAGCTTCTTGGATATCTGGTCGTACTGATGGTGTAGCTTTTAGTAATCGTGCCAGTAAAAGAGGATACTTTGTCACTCTTTGGACAGGAACCTTAAACAAAATTATTTTTCGTTTATGTAACTATTTAACCCTTTAATTTCTGGTGACATCGCCTTCAAACTATATACTTCAATATTAGTAAAATGCAAACCAATGGACTAATCGCGAAGCCACTAGTATAAAATCGATTAATAACCACCTATTTTTTTATCATTAGAATAGCATTTATAATAAAAATGGTTACTTTTTTTACAAATAATAAGATAGTTAATGTATATTGTGAAAATAAATGTATTTTTTTCTAAAAGCTTTTATTTGAAATCTAAAGGGTTAAAAAATAAACTCAGAAAAGGAACGGGAGTTATTATTTTTAATATAATAATTTATATATTTCATATAATGATTTAGTAATTATTTTTAACTCATCATATTCATTATTAATGTTTTTTGTTACTATAAAATTTAACGATTAATGTTAAACTTCCGAATATTTAGTATTGTCATTATTCTGTAACTATCGTCCATCGAATCTTTTACCATTTCTGAAAGCTGTTTTTACCTCCAATGTATAGAAATTGTAGCTTTGTGATTTTCCTTGGATCTTACCATAAGAAATGAATTCAAGTTCATCCTACGTAAAACGGTGTTTTCCATTTGCGAGACTCTTAAAAAAATTCGCAACAGTTCCTTTTCTTTCTCCAGATTCTGTAGTAGTAAGCTTGCGCTTCCTTGACGAGTGCAGTAACTTTCGAAAGCATGAAGCATCCGTTCAGACTCCAGGAAGATTTTACCTACGTCCACTGTTAAAAGATCTTCGTCTCCGGATTCCTGTTTACAATTTCATTAACAAATTATTTTTGTTTTGTATGATATCTTTTTTATAAATCTGCTATAATAATAAAAGTCTACTTATATTACTTATTCATTTAATTTTAGATTATTTACGAATCCTTATTTAGTTATTAAAAACTCATACAATTTGATACATAAATTTCGATTAATTTATTTTTGGTCTTGCCTTATTACTAATTTAGTTTTTCTTTTATTAATTATTTTTTATGTATCTATTGTTAATTAAGTACTTAAAAAATGTGTGAAATAGGTCGTATAGCAAACTTCAAACACTTCAAAAATAAATATTAAAAAAAACATGTACAATATAAATAAATATAATACAATAATATCTATTGTATTTGAACCAAGGTGTGTAGTATGTAAAATAAATGAACATAAAAATGTTAACCAGACTTTTAAAAACCTGGTTTTTTGTTTTTTAAAAACCTCTTTTTTTAAACCTTTTTTCAGACAGTATAAAAAATAAGGATAATCCCAAAGTATTTATTATTTTACAATGGTTATATTACAAATGGCAGCTGAAGTATATTTTTACTCTGTCCCCAATTTTTTAGCTATATTTAGTCAACACAAAAAAATAAATATAATTTCTTCCAAGCATTTCTGCTCAATAATAATTAACAAATAACAAACAATCAAATGTTCATTTACCTGTGCCAATTCTACAGCATCCTTCAATTTTTCAGCAAGTACCAGATTGTGTTCCAGTAGCTCTTCGACATTGAGAAATATTGCTGTTAGTTGTTCCGAAGTGAGCAGACCAGCTCTGAACATCGGTCTATGAAACTCTTCAAGTATGATTTGCAGATCCCTCCCATACTTCTGTTCAGTCTCCACGATTTCCGTTATAATTTCTTTGCGCTCCACTCTCTTTTTGGCGCATTTTCTGCATACAAAGGGTGCATACACTACACCACTAGAAAATACTCATCGTTATTGTACATAACATCCCATTCACATAAATTAAGTTACAAACCTTATAATTTATGCATGATTTTCCTTCATTAAGTTCTTTTATATCATTTTATAGATCGCTTATTATTATATAAAATTGTTCTCTCTGTTTAACAAGTCATTTTATCCGATTTTTTTAGTTATACATTCGTTCCTTCATTTACCTGGTACTTTTCATACGTGAGTTTCCTTTTACGCATTAAATTATAACATTATTTACGCAGTAAAGTTTTTACGCGACATCTATTCACGAAATCTAAATTTAACGACATCCAATAAAATTTACTTCTATTTTCTGACATCATTATTATTATTTCTTTCTGAAGCTATGTGAAGTAAATATGTTCTTCTAAAACATACAACAGTTTTTCTTTTCAATATTTCGTTTTCTTTGGGTCTGACAGATTCTATTTGCGCGATTTTCATTCGCGTAAAACGAATCCACACGAAACAAACACTTCACATAAATAGAGGGACAGGTATGTATTATATTTGTTCACACACTATATTTTTGTTCGATGCGTTGAAAATATATTAAAAATGGTATATAAAGATATGTACTTTTCATTGCAGAAATTCATTTTATATTACTTATTAATGCGATGCATTTTTATGCAGAATGCAGTCGAAAGCGTTACTGGTATTTTGGCACAGAGGCTCAATTGACGTTGATGTATATTCGGTAACGAAACTTTCGCTTCTTGCGGTAAACAGAATCGATAGTAAGAGAAAGCGAGATTCAATGATTCTTGGACTTCTTACGCGGTTTGTCTTCGGAGATATTACTGCAGCCTGCGTAAAATATTTTCAGTAGTCCGTGAAACATCACGTTTTATATAACTTTAACAAGGGAAAACGTGAAGCGAATTTGATACTCGCATAAGAAATAATGCATAATAAAATTCTACAGACGAACGAAATCTGCCATAAATGTATTTGAATGTATCCCTTAGTATATTTAATATTATATATATATATTTAACTGCATCATTAAGAAAATATGTTTCAGGAAAGACTGAAGTGGAAAGTTTCATTGAGATGCTTCCGAGACATTGATTAATATTTATATTATTATGGACACATCAAAGAAAGAAGTAAAGATTCTTCATTAAATTTTCTAGTTTCATATTTATTATGGAAAAATTTGAATTTTCTTGCAAGCTCACTCGTCTATAAACAAAACATCGTTTAACTTATTTTCAATCTCACCTTGTTATTAATTTATTTTTTGTTTCATTAATTATTTTGTATGTATCTATTGTTAATTAAGTATTTAAAAAATGTGTAAATTATGTCGTATAACAAATATCAGAAATAAATATTAAAAATATATAAAATATAGATAAGCATAATATAATATAATAGTATCTACTTAAATGAAGGCATTTCATAAGTGTGTAAAATAAATGAATGTAAAAATACGTTTCAGGAAAGACTGAAGTATAAAGTTTCATTGAGACGGTTTTAAAACGTTAATTAATGTTTATATTATTATGAACACATAAAAGATAGAAGTAAAGAGTTTTCATTAGATTTTCTAATTGTATATTTATTATGGAAAAATTTGAATTTTGGTATAAGCTCACCTATCTGTTATCAAAGGATCCAAACGTTGTTCGCAATCTTCGCAGAGCTTTGAATCACCGGAAATCACTTGTGGGATTCCACCGAAGAGACTTCCTGGTCCCGAAGAGACATTTCCTGCTCGCCAACGTCGCGGCACGCCTCGAGTGCTGCTGGCCTGGCTGCTTTCCGATCCCACTCCGCTGTCAGTTCTTTCTATATCCACCGCTCGGGCCTATAAGAATTACAATTCTAAGATACTTATTTAATTAATGAAGCCTTATCATACTAATAAGTATGTGTGTGAACATTGTTTATTATTTATGAAAACTGTAAATGAGACGTTAAATTATGTAGTAGAATATCTTGCAATGCACCTTTCATTAGAAGAATTGGTAGTATTGTTTTCGTGATGCGTATAAAATTATCTGCTGTTAGGTAATGTTTATCAGTAAATTGCGAATATTTATATACATTTGTATAAATAAAGATTTTATAAAATTTTAGTTGTAAGCATTGTTTTATTGTATTTTCTATATTATTTTATTTATACTTGTATTAGGTAAACATAATAAGAAGACGGCAATAGAAGATGATTATATGGTTAGATAGTAATTGATAAAAACTATTGCAATTTTAGTGATAATAAAATTATATGAACGATGTAAATAGATATAAACAAGTGTAGGGATTTGAAAAATTGATAAAATTATAACAATTCATTTCGGTAACTCGTTGATTGAGTCGAAACTTTAAACTAATTAAAAATAAAAATCTCTTGTTGATTAATTAGTTTCAAATTTCGCAACTTTAGTTCTAGCAGTACTCAATATCTGTTCATATTGAAAAATACTGCGACCGGTCAAATGACCGTTCTAAAACGTAATTTAACCCCTCCCGTTATAATTTATTTCTTAACTATGGTCGGTACAACTACTTCATCGTTATTAATGTAATAGCAAAACGGTTTCAATGCTTATTCTATGTTTACATTTACTCCAAAGGTTAACGGTTGATAATAGGAAACTAATATTTGTTAATAATATTAATATAATTTAGATTTATCAAATTCAATTTAGAATTCTCCTTACGAGTCTGACACGATTTTATAGACGAAGGGGTTAAAATTCTGCGTTTTTTGCCTTCATTTAACTTTACATCAATTCACGTATTGTCGAATGAATTAGATTTTCAATTTCCGTTTTTCCTTTCGTTCCTGTTTCCACTACAAAAATATGCGGTCCAACTTGTTCACCTTTATTTTATAATCAGGTATTTGACTGGTTACGGTAGGAACAAGTATATGCAAAGTGTTGGTACGTGAAGTGTTAATCCTTTGCCAAGTCGCCATTTGATTTGATACAGCAAAATTGTAAAATTCTATATTGAGTACAATGTTTAATATAATGTAATTAGACATTAAATATAAAAATAAATTAGCTGTATCCCTTAATTCCTATATTATTTCTACTTTAATACAGTCAAAAATTTAGTCAATGTTTCAATGTTCAAGTGCGAAATTTAGTTAACACTAAAAACTACCCAACACTTAAATTGACTTTTTAAAATTCCTCCATATAAACTCCAAAAGTACATCTATTGAGGCTTTAATTGATTTATAATTCAGTTTTCGTATTGCTAAATCAGTTTCTTTAATAATTTCTCAAAGAAACATGTGTTATCTTTTTAATAATTGCAAAAAGGAAACATGAGGAATGGATCGTTCTGACCCGTCTATTAGTTTTAGTGTTAATATACATGGTGCATATGAAAACTCACCTTGGACGTTTCCGATGAACTAGTCAAGATGATGTTGCATTCCTCACTGCTGTCAGAAACATTAGAAATTTGCGAGCTTTTCGAGCTAAGATCTCCAAGACTAGTCTCCTTCTGCTCGTACAGCGCTTCCAAGTCTCCTTCGGTGTCTTCTTCGTCTTCGTCCTCATCGTCCTCGTCGTCCTCCCCTTCGATCGATATCGCTCGATCCTTCGAGTCCATCAGGAAGTTAAGCAGTTCGAATTTGCTTGAGATATTCTCCTCCTCCGGCGATATGGACATTTTCTTAAAAAAGTCTTCGGGGCTCTTAGACAGATAAGTTTCCGTGAGATCCTCTGACGTAGGCTTCTTGAAAACATTCTCTGTCAAATATGACTCGAGAAACTGCTCGGAGCTGCCTTTCGTGTAATAATCAATATCTCCAAAGTATATTCTGTCCTTTAAATAATCTTCTGTCGGCGGTGGACTCAACGGCAAAGGAGGAGGCTCATCAGGAATCTCCTCATAGATAGGCTCCTTGATGACTTCGTAAGGATTCTCCTCGAGGAAAAGATTCGTTGAGATGAAGTCACCATCCGAATTCAGGCTGGACGTCCTCGAGTAATTCGCCTCGAGGGTCGATTCCGAGCTCTCGTACTCCTTGCTCTTCAACAAACTTTGCTTCAAGATCTTCAGAATCGCCTCGCCGCTGCTTTCATCCAGAATCTCCCCGTTCTCACGGGCCTTCCGTAGCGAATCCTCTAGCAGCTTCGAAATCAACGCTTCCTTCGACAGACCAGAAAGCTTCGACGAGCCGTCCTCATCCTTCTGATGACTCCTCTTCTCGGTTCGTTCCGTTTGTTCGTTCGTCGCTGGGCATTTCCCGCTATCCGCGGTAATAGCTTTAGCTTCTGCATTCGATTTCGTTTGCTTCTCAGTGTCCATGGATACGTCTGGAACGATCACAGATGACTTGTCGCCAGACGGGACTTCCACGTTCTTCGGAGGGGGTTCGTCTTCCTTGGCAGACTCGGAGCTCGTTTTGAGCGGCTTTGAGTCTTCCTTAATCGTCTCAACGACGATGTTCGATTTGTAATTGTCTAATATCACGAGAGTGCGGTTCTCTGCGGAGCTTTTTATCCGAGGAGGATTTTCCAGGTTCACCGATATCACCGTTGGGTTGTAGACACTGTCCTCCCCCCCGACGCTGATGGTCACCTTGTTATCGGACGTTGTCTCGGTGCTTGGCGTCGGATCTCCGTTGATTAAAATCGACGTTCTCCTCGACCCTTTGGTACCCGGACCTATCTGAAGTCGATGAACGAGTGGGGAAGCTCGGGGACTGACTGTGATTTTGTATACGTTGTTCTCGGTGACTTGTGATGGTGTCGGTGACCCAATTTCAATTTTCGACGACCCGTAAGAATTTGATCTCTTCCAGGTAGTCTTCAGCATAGGGCTGCTTCGTTCCGACTGTGACTGACCTATCTCCTTCGGCCTTGTACCTAGATCACCCACCGCATGATAGTACTTCTGCTTTCCAGGTGGCGGAGACCAACTGGTCGGTCTCATTCCTCGGAAGTGAACATTGCTTTCCTCGAAACTGTTCTGAACTTCCTTCGAATTTTCCGCTTCCGCTTTGCCTAATGTTGTCGTTTCATCGTGAATTTCTTCGACTTTTTTCGTGTTCGGTAAATATTGCTCGGATTCTGTTTTGATTGAATCGTCTTCTTTCTTCGCGTGCTTTTCTTCTGGTATTTCATTCGTTGGCTCGGGCGTGTCTTCTCGACGAATCGTTTGTTCACTCGGTTCTGTCGTGGACGATGGTTCTTTCACTTTTCTGGAAAGACTAAAGCGCATGGTGTCCATGAAGAGCACATTTCCGGCTGAAACTTCCGGTCTGTTGTAGGACCTTTCGCTTTGACTGCGGGATAAAGATGATCTCTTCGAGTTTTCTGAAAGTTGATTGAAAAGTGCGCGTTGTTTGTGGATGTAAAAGACAATGTAGTGTAATGTTTGAGAAAGAGATACGATATGTTAACTTTACAATTCAGTTTCAATGCGATGCGCCAGAATTTGAGGAAGTAACAGCTAATTACTAATTTATATAACTATAAAACTTTATATTGTGATGTCAGTACAAGTTCTTGTTACTGATTTTATAATAATATAATTTTATAATAGTTTTACAATAATATAACGATCATTTTTGTTAAAAAACAGTCTATCATCAAATAGTTCTGTTATGTATATAATAAATGTAAGCATCACATTTCATTTCTAAACGGGTTGGGTTTCAAATTTAAATAGAGTTTTCTTTTGGTTCAAACGTCAATAAATTGAATACTTTTAAATTACTTAGAAACAAAATATAGACTTCAAAATATTTTACGTTATACAGATAATTTAATTATTTTTTTATCTTCAACGTTATTAGTGATTACAAATTTCTCTGGACTATAACGATTCGCAAATAACAGCTATTATAAAGCAAATTAGTATAAGCGTTAATATTAATAATATAAGAGATAGAGCTAGAGTCCTGGCGCACACATTAAAAATGAAACACAGAATAATTTCTTTACTTTTCAGCTCTACATCATTGTAAAGTATCACCCATATAAAATAAAAGGCAAAATACAAAAGACTAAACATTATCTTCGAAACATATTAGATTTAAAAAAAATGATCCACTGAAAGTGACATGAAATTACAAATGATATTATTAAAAATCTAATTACAAAATTTTATTTCATATGACGCTCAAACATATAACACAATATTCTTCGCAGCACAAAAACACAAATAAAACATTTAAAATTAAAAAAGTCGAATAATGCAACCGTATATTGCAAAAAGAATAGCCAATTATTAGCACATTCTTGACAGGCAATTTCACGCAGAAGCTATCCCATGTCGCCGGGTATTATTCCGTAATTAAATATGGATATGAAACAATCTAAATAAATTTCAATATACTTTATTTACATATAATGTATTGAAATGAAACTTTGAACATACTTTTATATAACTTTGAACATTTTTCTCTTGCAATATTCTATATTTCTCAGCGTTTCAAAAATTGAAATAGCTAATGCAAGTGCAAACATGAGTTAACTTGTGACCAGTCAACAATGTGTTAAAATCTGCAGTGATTGAACTCTTACCTTCCGACTTCAAAATCAAATCCTTCTCATCGACAGCGATGCCCGGAATGTGCCGCTTGGGCTCCTCGATCTGTTCAGCTTCACCAACTCCAGCTACATTTTCCTCGTCTACCCTCTTCTTCTTTTCATCATCCCGTTTCGTAGTCTTAAGCTTCGCCGGGTAAACAGTTTGATTAAAGTTTTTCTCGTGGACGTTTTCCTCGCTTTTCCGCAACCCGTCCTTCTTTCTCAAAGGAGGGGTATGCTCCACGTTATAAGGCGGAGGAACATACTTGTCCACCTTAGCTCCCTCCAGGGAGTTCTGGCACATGTCCTGAGAGACCTTACGCTCCTTCAACCTGACTCTGTCTATCTTTGGGTCCCTGATATTGGGAACAGTGATGAAATTGTATCTTCCCTTCCGCTCGACATTCGCCGCCGTCGCCACTTCCTCCTCCTCTTCCTCCTCCTCCTCGTCCTCCTCTTCATCCTCCTCCTCCTCTTCTTCCTCCTCGGACTCGCCGTTGTTCCGTTCCTCCATGCTCGACGCGCAACTCCTGGTCAGCCTGCCCCAAGACAGCCGCGTCGCCTCGGATGGCTTCTCGGGCGCGAATATCACGTTGTCGACGTTGAACAGAACGTTCTTCCTTCTAGTCTCGATCACCTTACCCCGCTTGAGAATGCTCTTCAGCGTTTGTTTGGCTTCCTTCAGTCTTCTCGGTGGTCGCTTCGGTGAAACCTTTGGTATGGGAATCCTGGTCGCTGGCAGGACCTCGTCCTCGTCCGAAATCTCGCGGGGTTCGTTGAACACCCTGATCCTTTGGCCGCCGATCTCCGCGACCGCGCTTCTGTTGGGTATCCTTTCGATCGATTTCACCTTCGACGAGTCGAACAAGCTGGACAGCGACTTCACGTCGTCCTGCTCCAGCGCGTTGTCCGACAGGTCGTCGCTGAGATCGTCCTCGTCCCTCTGCTTCTTCAGCAGCAGATACGGGTTCACATCGCACTCCAGGATGCTCCGTCTCAAGTCCCCGCTGCTGTTCGACGCTCGATCCTTCCATTCGTCCTGATTGATCTTCACCTGGCTCGGTTCCTGCGGTTTCGCGGCCCCGTTGTCCGACCAGTCGCTCCTCGCGTCTCTGATCTTCTTCGGTATCCGTACCAGTCTTCCGGGTGCTATAGAGGGTGGCTGACCCCGCGGAGTCGCCAGAGGAGCCTCCTCTTTAAGCCACTCGTCCGTGGACGCAAAGTTCGGTCGCGGCTTGCGCGACGGTTCCTCGTAGCTCCCGGTGCCCGATTCCTTGTCGAACCACTCGGACTTCGAAGAAGTACTCTCGATCGAGGCCTTCCTTTCTTTCGCGTTCCGCGCTACGCTCTGGCTCCGGGCATCGCGTTGAGACAATGGCCGGTGAGGCGAAATGCTCCGAGCCCTCGTTCTCGGCTCCACTAGCCGGCTCCGACGCATCTGATCGTACGGATCGTCTATCGATGGCCTTAGCACTCCTGTCAATCGTTGTTTTATATAGTTAGTTCGTTAATTACAAGGGTCTTTGTGGAAACTAATGTGTTTGGCCCTTTGGCTATGGGAGAATTTGGTTCGAAGCTATATCTTTGTACGGGAAAGTCTGATGCAGACATGTAGAATCTACTGTAAATGTAAATTTAATATTCTTTTAACACATTGAATGCCGCACGATTTTATAGAGTAAAATACACCTAATGGGAAAAGTATAATAATCATAAATTGATTGAATTGCATTATAATTGCAGCACATTTATCTAGCTGAATACCACCGAATTAGGTAGCATTATTTACATTACAGAAATATTTTCAAATAATCATCGTTTAATCGAGTGAACTTTGGTAGTTCGATTTGGTTGGGGGTCGCCGATGACCCCTATGACATTTAACATGTTATGGATGCCCACCCTCGCCGAATAGGCGTACTTCTGTATCCAACAAAACGCAGCGAAAACGAACATGAAACAGAATACGACAAACTGAAATAGGTATAACGATAGAGAATGAACATGGGAGTCAATGTCTTATTTATATCTTATTTTGTCGCATTCTGTTTCGTTTGCGGTCTTCTTTTACGCGACTCGATGAATAACAAAACTCAGTGAAAAATAAGGCGTTACTTTTTCTATGGTTACTTACAAGGAAACCTTTCTAACCAGCACACATCAATTTGGATGAAACTAATGCGAGACATGATTCTAAAAAAATTTGTGGCACATATTTTTTGTCGACCAACATTCACTTTGAACAGGTGAAAACATCTCACAAAGGTCAGGGTAAAAGTATATTTTTTATATCTCTGAAACTAGGGAGTGTAGAAAGGAAACCTAAGTTGTTCATTTAAAGTCGAACATTTAAAAAATAATTTCTTTTCCTGACTCCCTAGTTTTAGAGATACTGTAAAAAATATACTTTCAACCCTAACTTTGAGGGATGTTTTGACGCTTTGGGAGATGATAAGAAAAAATACGTGTCAAATATTTTCTTGAAAACCATATTTCACATAAGTTTCCCTTGTCAATATGACATCCTATGTAAGTGCAAGAGAGCTCTTGATCCTGTGACTGTTCAACTTGTGAGTAGTGTGCGAACGCTCCCGAGCTGGACAATACCTATTGCAATTTGAGGCTAGTGGAGTTTTCCACTGTACAATTATATCAGAATAGACGACAGTGTGCATAGCTGTCGATGACAGAGAAAGAAACAAGCCACTTAAGCGACGTACCGTTCAGAAAGACGACATACGCAAACGTCGCTATAATGGCGTATCGTTCAGAGAGATGACATCCGCGGAAACTAACTATAGTGCTGCATACTAGCAAAAGTATTAAGAATGTAATGAGAAAAGTAGAATTATGATGAAAAATCGTTTAACCAAAAAAATACTATAAAAAACATTACATTTTAGATATTTTATATATTTCTGCATCGTCTGTATTCTAATATATCACTTTTTAATTTTCTATCAGTCCCTGTGAATCCACAGTCTTTAGACGAACAAGGGATCGGCGTCATTTATTTATATATAAGCTGCATTATTCATAAAATTATAATATAGTCAACCCTCTTATAGGCTACAAAAACACGGTTTCGATATAATACGGTAAAAAAATTGCGACAGCATTCCCATAACACGATATTCTTATGACGCGGTTTCCATATAGCGTGACATAATAAACTTGGAAAAATTTTCCATTACACCGGCCAAGTCAGTTGACGGCACTCTTACGACACTGTTTTAATACAACATGGAACAAATTATCCGTGTTAGGAAGGTTGAACGTAATAATTTATTTAATGACGTATGATATATGAGACGAGTATTTAAGCGAATTCTTTGGTGTAGAGGGTAAACAAAAACTGTGTATATATGTATATAAATTGTAAAATTATAGATGTTATAAAGATCTAAGGCACTTCGCTTCGTTATTGACAACACGTAAATAAACTACTATTTACGAATTCTTAAATTTTGATTTTATAATTTCAAATTTCCATACTATTTTTGTGGGTACAAAAGCATCGTATATTTATTATATCATATTTTATGTATTTGCAGAATATTTTGCTTAAAGTAAGAGCAAGATATTATGTATCCGGGTAATTGATACAAATTTCAATGACGAAATTAATTAATAAATAATCAAGACAGTTTTAGTTTTAATATGATGATAAATTAAATTTCTATTCTAATTACTTCCAAATAATGTGAATAAAGAGAGAATAAAATATCCTATACGGTTACATAAGGTGCAACGAATATTTTGATTTCGTATGTACTTGTTTGTGTAAATTGCAAACAGTTTTTGAATCGCAATGGAAACGAGTGACTTTAGTGCCAATTATTCAAAATGATCTTAACCATTCTAACACAAATAAAAAAGCCATTTTAAACATTTAAAACCCTTAACTAATATAAAGAAACTATTGTCCCTCTTCGTGTACAACAAATAAAACTGATTATTAACATATTGCAAACGCGTTCATTTAGTATATATTATCCAGCTCTAATTGATCTAACAGGCACGCACGATAATTATGAAACCTTCTTTTTCTTACTCACATTTCCTCCAAGACGCGGATGCAATATAAGAGAACGGAATGTTTAGTATTTAATATTGAAAAATTCACTGGAGAAAAAGTTGAATTGAATATAATTCAAAATTATGGAAAAAAAATTGTACTTACGTATTATACAGGATACCTTCGTTTTTAAGAAATAAAATATTAATAATAACAGTAATAATAATAATGATGATGATGATAATAATAATAATAAAATATTAATAATGTGTTATAATAATAAATAAATACTAACACAGACCTAACCCAAATGATTATTTAGCGCGATCTCCAGTTAAGAAACAAAGATGGTCCGTATAATACGCAAATAATTCTTATGTAAATTTATGTTTCTATGAATTGCAAAGGAAAAATGAGTTTATTTGATTGTAAATAATTTGGCAACAAAAAGGAATTACTTTTATATGGAATAGCAGGCATAAATTGTCGTAGATGTTAAATATTTATAAACAATGAATGGAATTTCAATTGAGTTATTATAAACTGAATAATATTCGTTTTTACTAAATTCAGTAAAAATTCTACCATATGTCTGATTCTACGTTATAAAGCCAAAAAATAAAAATACAATAAACGATTCTACAAATTATCGTTTAAAACTAAAACAACCAAGCAGTTAAATTGACTTTTTGAAATTCCTACGTAGAAACTCCAAGAATACATCTATTGAGGCTTTAATTGATTTATAATTTAGTTTTCATATTGTTAAATCAATTTCTTTTGCAATTTCTCAGAGAAACATCTATTACTTTTTTAATAATTGCAAAAAGAAGACATCAGGAATGGGTCATTTTGACCCGTCTGACAATTTTAGTGTTAACCAGTTAACTGTAGAATTTAGTTTAAAAAATCTTTGATTGTGCGCGCTGTAAAGTCAAGCAATCAAGTACATGTGTCATATACTCGTGAAACGCAGTGCAAATATATTCTATAATGTATTTTAACGAAAAACTAAAGCAAAACGAAGAAAATTTACATGTTTATCTGAAAAAAACGGATAATTTATCGTTGAAAGAATTAGTATCGTTTTGATTTTAAGATGACATGTATACTCGTCGAACGCAGTTAACTGGTTAATTATAATATATAAACGTATAATATGTAAATACCTGAAAAAGAGCTACTTACCTGCAAGGCTGGGCCTCGATCTCGAGGATATCGGTGGAAGTCGACATGTTCCTCCTAAAGGTAGACCAGTCAATCGGTGACCACCGCACTTGCGGCAATTGCCGAACTTCCGGGTGGTCCCGCTCAGAAATTCCGGGCAGGAGCACACTATCAAAATCGGTGCTCCTGGGGGTGGCGGTGGCGGCGGTGTTATGAAGCCTCGTGGCTCGTGGCCAGACCTCGATGATCGAACCGTCCCATAGAGCCATGGGTCGCCGTAGATCATTTGTCGTGAGTACCTACTATCGCCGCTTATGGTGCCCCACCCTTTCCCGTGATCATCGGTGCTTTGACTCTGCCGCGACAGGCCCAATCTCACGCTCCACGATTTCTTTCCTTTGCTCAACGTATCGTAATTCTGAAACGAACGAATTGATGTGTTAACGTTTCAGGCTTCTTATCTTGATGTATTTTTAGTAAATGATTTTTCTAATTGGGAATGGTAGATTTTGAAATGGCCTTTGTCTTTTTTGTTTCGTCAATTATGCCTGAAACTTTTACAAATTTTCGAAAGAAAATCATTCAATTTTAAAAATAATGCAATGGACCTGCTCAAATAATACACATAGATATATTTTAGTTACGTTTAAATGCGACTAAACAACCTTTAGGTATTTAATACAGTAGCCATTTAACGTACCACGCGCTATATAATTAAATATCTACGTATTTTAAGTATTTATACATAATATACTATCTTTTATCTTCATTAAAAGATGTATCAAAATTATTATTAGGATATCATATGTTAATAATATGTGCTTCCAAACAGCAAAGAAGAATTTACGCATCCGACTGAAATAAAATTAATGAAATATACTTCAGTTATCAGCGACTTCCTGTAAATCAGTAATTCACTTTGTTCGAGCGACTATTTTACTTGCGAAACAGAACATGTTTCCCTTAATAACAGTATGCGTATTTTAAAATTCTTCCATCACTTACAATGTTTAAAAAATTACATTTAGAATGGTGTTATAGTAGAATCTCAATTATCTAAACTGGTTAGCCGGCAGGACGTTAGGATTATCGAACGATGACGTTTCGAAGCAAGAACAAGCTTTCATTAAGCGGTATCTGTATTAATATTTTTTTAAGAGTTTAATTAGTTTAGTCGATTTCCATCCTGCTTTCGGCGTATTTATAAACAACCAGTTGCTATATTCTTTCTCAATGTAACTTATGCAAATGAAATTCTTCTTTTTCATACTACCCATTTTATGCTACCTAAGAATTTCTTCAATTGCGACATACGATTCTTTGTTTAATTTGTGAAAATAAAAATCACTAATTTAATGGGTGGTTTTAATACATGGAGGATAACTGTTAGACATATTCCAAAGTGTTCGCAAAACTTCAGAATATTCATTGTTTATTTTATGAATCGATAACAGTTTTGTTTAACGACGTTTTTGTGCGGTTAAAATAAAATTTTATCTATTTCAAAACATATATTTCTCTTGATATAATTTATTAAATAATGATCCAGTTATAATAATTAAATAAAATTTACTTAAGGCAATACTTCGTTTCATGAATAAAAAAATATATAAAATCAACAATTCAAATATTATACTAATTCTAAGATTACTAAGATAGTACTATTATCAGATTCTCATAACGGAGGTTCTATCCTATTACCCTGTTTTCCAAAATATTCAACTTTTACAGATCCATTCTAATAATACATCTTTTTTTAAAATGATTTCATTTTCGAATTGCACGTATTCGATAAACGATAATTATTCAATATTAAAATCGGAAAAGTATTAGAAACAAAAATTGATTTATTTTGAATGAGTCAGAGAATCAAAGCGCAATGAAATATTGAAAACGTAAATGTTTAAAAAGTAATGAAATAAACTTCAATGCCATTACAATGTCTTCATGTTATGCACATATGTTGCCTAATAACATAGTATAGAAATTAAATTTGTAGCTACAGACTAAAAATTGTCTAAATTAAACGGAATTGTCTAATAGACTATTTCTTTAAATTATGTTCTTTTAGATCAAGTTAACAATATGGAGACCATTTATTAGAAACACTTTTATTTATTATTTTCTTGTATTATTTTATTATTTTGTATTTATGTAGAAATATATTTATTATTTCCGTTTTTAAGTTAACATGCACACGATGGAAGTGTCAACTTATTATACACATGTTTCCCGTACATGAATTTGTATTGTCTCCATTTTTGTAAGCGTCATTAATATACGGTGCATGTTCTTGTTGCGAATAATTAATGCTATTATAATGATTACAAAGGAAGAATGCGTACGTGAAACTTTCCATTTCGACAGGATATCCTCATATAGTAAGCGGAATCCTTAATGAGACATATATATTGTTATCAGTGTTCGAAATACTAATTCATTGTTTTGAATGCAACATCTGTATAAGGTGTCTCAAAACAAACCACTTTAAAAACGAGGAACGTAAATTCAAATGAATTGTAATTTTAACAATAGATAATGCTCTAATTAAAAAATAAACTATCTTTCCATATTTATTTATTACAATAAAATAATTTATCGTTGTAATAGAATAAGGGAAACGTCAAAGGTATTGAAATTAGTGAAGTAGTTGCAATGTTTAGTAACATAATATTTAGAACTTAAACGTTTCTTTTAATAATCCGTGTACAATTTTCAAAAATGTATTCAAATTAATTAAATTTCAACCCAGATGGAACATTAGATTCAGTAAACATAAGTAACAATATGTTCTAGAATATAAGTATTTTATTGCGGTATCAGTAATAATCAGATTGAGATTTTATATTTTATATAGATCATAGATCTATATGTACTTTAATATTAATTCTTTAAATAAATGTATTACCTTCTCATTTATAATTTAAGACTGAATATGGACAAGTCTATACAGATATATCTAAAATATCATATCATGTGTTTCGTCCTATTTTATAAAATCAAGATAATAAAATTAAAACATAGTAAGATTATACAAAGAATATATAAATAAAAAACAAACATGTAGAAAATAGGTTCTGATATATCATATTCTTGAATGACACTTCGATCATCACAAAATATGTTTTCCAAAATTTCTATTTTTCGTACATACAGCTTTATTTATATAAACTTTTGATTGTGTAGACAATAAACAAAAAATAGCACATTTTATACTTCATTATTTTATAAACATTTTCTAGAATAAAATTCGTGTGAGCGTTTCATTTCTTTCTCCTCTGAAGTTTAGTGGCTGACACAAAGTTAAGAAGCGAAGAAAAAAATGAAAAGCAAAAGGGAAAGAAACGGAGACAAAGGTGTAACAGGTTTCAGCGAAAGTAAATGGTGGTAGGAATCGTTGGAGATCGCATTTTAAATTTGTTTTCCCTTGGTGAAACTGCTGCGATCGGGGGACCAGCTCGTTTTAGCACGGTCTTGTGTTTCGAAAGAGGAGAGAAACCACGGGAGGACAAGGATATCTGAACCGGACAAGCGCTTTTTCTTTAAAAAAAAAAAAGTGAAATTTCGACCCTGCATTCAGCCATAAAAATTCTATTTACAAGAAACCATCACAAAACGAGGAAAAAACTGAGATATTTAAACCAGAGATCGGCTGGTGTGGCTCGCAAGAGGTGGCCAAATAATTTCTTTTTGCAAAAGGAAAGCAAAAAGCAATTTTGTTCCTGCATCGGACTATGAGTATTCTATTTATAGAAGACCTTAAGAAACTCAGGAATTGGAAAATGACATTCGACACGCTGCGTGTTTGATTAAACTGAAGTTTAACACTAAAACTACTAGACTGTTAAAATTGACTCATTTTAGAATTTTCAGTTTACAACTATTTAAATTATGACAAGGCATTTGCGAAAAATTGTAAAATAAATTTGTGTACTTATACAGATACAACAATAATTTTGTATAAAACCTTAAAAGTGCTCAAAGGACTCTTGAAGAACCGTATTAAACTTCACTAATTTGTTTACATTCAAGATTATAATTTATTTCTTCTGTTTAAATGAAAAGCTTTTGTTAGGAAAAATTACATGGTAGCAATTTTATATGGTTAATCAAATGGAAACATGAGTAATGGTTGACTTGAAGTTTGTATAGAATATTGCACATTGAGAAAATTTGTGCATTAAGGGGTTAAATATGAGTTGATATCATTTTTAGTAATAATTTTAACACTTTGTACTCCGAAAGTTTTTTACTGGAAGCACTTGACACATTTTTGGATTAAATATAAAGAATATTTTTTAAAAATTAATTTCAGAAATCATACATATATTAAGAAATAAAGCTGTTTTGTTTTAATATTTCACATATTGATGCATTATACAAAAGTTAATATTAAATATCGAACTTTATCATTTTTCCTATATCAAAATAAGTGACGACTGAGGCGGCCTATGGCGTGCTAAGGGTTAATACAAGTGAATATGAATTTTTGTGTGAAAATGATTAGTTGTTTACATAATGACTATTTATTCAAATTATTCTTCTTCATTTTTAAATTGATCGATTTGTAGTGAAAATAAGTTAGTTATTTTAGCGTAAAATTCAACTGCCGATTTTTCAATTTTGTGTTCATTATATTTTTGCAATGAATTCCTAACATTAAAAGAATGATGATATTTATATAAAAGAAACATTTGTATTTTAACGTGAATGGATAAGATTATATTTGGAAAACAGTAAAAGAAACGGTAAGCAATGCTGAAGGGGAAACAAATTTTAATTAATATTCGTCTGATTTCAATTCAATATATATTAGAAGGATAATAATATTCCTTTTTATAGGGGCAGATATATTTTAATGGAAATCTTGGATAAGCAAAATTATTTATGGAACTCACGTTAAAAAGATCAAGTAAAAGGAAGAAAAGAATCGGAACTGGCGCCTGCCTGGTTCTTCTGGTTTTCACGTCGAACTACCACTTTAAATTATGCTTAGAGAAAACTACCTTCTCACAACTACAGGAAATCTATCGCAAAATGATATGTGTGAATAAAGTAACAAATTCATATCGCTGGAAAAATTATGTAACTATTACTTGAAAAATTTTTTTTAGTAATTCGATTTGTATTGTTATCTCATTTATCATGGAAATTTCAATACAGCATTACTATTTTTTACTAAAGAGTTTAACATTAGATAAATTTAGAGCAGATTTAACATTTGGAAAAATTCGTGGTAAATTCCAGTATTGTGAAAAAAAATATTGTACTTCTGTTCTGTATACAAAACAGTAGGTAGAAAGTTAAAAAATTAATATTTATATTTTCAATGATTAACCAATGATATAATTGTAATGATCTGGGATAACAATTATGATTTAAAATAATTTCTAAATACAAAATTATATATTGCTTACAATATAGTTTGTAAATAATATAATCTGTTTTTTTATTCTATCCCTATGACTCTTCTCTTGATTTAGTTTACAAAAGTTACTTTATTATTAATAGTTTCCCTATAAAAGAAATAATTTTATATTCACTGTAAGTGTAAATTCGCTAAACAAATTACACGTTTTTCTCTTTATATTCTTTATATGCTTTAATCGAAATCAATCATGCTCATAAAATTTAATATAAAATCTTCAATACGAGCCCGATTCGATATTTCAAAGCAAGGGGTTAATTACAGCCTATATACCAATCAACCTGAATGTAACATTTACTAATAAATGAGTAAAAAAAGAAATTTTTTATAAATATCTGTGGGCTTGGTGTTTGTTTTGCATTTCGCTAAAACTTTTCGAGGGTTAAACACCTACGACATATAAGATGTATAATTGGCATGAGAGTTGTTTAGAAAGCGAAGGCTTAATTGTATTCAGGAAATACAGTAGCAGTTTCTCGATCATTGTTCCTACAGTTACGTTCCGAAAAAATTTTTATTTTCTCGTGGACCAAACTTTGACTCGTTAATACATAAAATTATGGGAATCTCCTTAATCGATCCATTGAATTCATAATGTTTACAGATTTCTTTTCTTCAAACGATGCAGGTTAAATAATTAACATAATGCATTTTTCCCCTGCAATCAACGTGGCCTGAAAAATTCTATACTTATCAAAAAACAGATATTCGACTAAACACGTTTTTCTTTAATTTTATATTCTATTTCTGCCGGTTCATTAAGTGATAAAAAGGAATACGTGTCAAATGTTTTTGCAGAAACTACTTTCTATGAAAATTTCATAAAAATCGGGTTCATAAAAGTTCGCTTGTTGATCAAACAATCATTTATTAATTCTCACTTAAATACAATGTATTTGTATCTCCACTCTTTATTTTAGTTATTGGTTTAAAGCACTTCTGACATTTACTGATATACTGAAAGTTTAGGCTAAACAGTTTAATAATTTCATTTAATTTTCTACAAGTTTTCGCTGTAATAATGATATTTCAATAACATGGCTTTGATTGTAGAATATTTCGTAAAAATTTAAGAGAATTAAAAATATGGAAATTGAGATTTAAAGAATATGCATTTATAGTTACTGTATGATAAAAGAATGTCTAAATTATTGTCTTAATTTCCCATATTATTATTTGCTATTATTGCATAAAGTTTTATTGATCTTTTACTTCGTTACACCAAAGTTACGAGCGATTAATTGCGCCCTTAGGAATGCCTAATTGCAAGAGATCATCGCATAGATATTAAGAGAAATTTAGAAAACATTTCGTCTGTTATTTTTTTTTGATACTAATAAGTTATTACACTTTTGTAATAATATAGTAATAGTAATTATATGTTTAATACAAAATGTTGTGGACATTTCCTTAATTGAATTATCGATAAATTTTAAATGCAAACACTACAGATAGAAATTTTAAGAATTGTCTAATAAACCTGTAACTTAAGAAATAACTTGTTTATCTTATATTTTCTTTTAATTTTATTAATTTTATAAGATTATGATTTCTGTCCTCGCAATGTTTGCTTATTTATATCCGTTGCAATTTATTTGATTTCTTAGTGCAAACAATAACTAAATTCATCATTAACAACACTTTTAAAAGTTTTTATTAATGTTTATAATACCTATGGAACTTGTATTTATGTGTATTTACACAGTGATAGGCCCAACTTGTGAAATTACAAAAATGACAAGTGAAACAATTGAATTATACATTACCTTCGTGCGCACATGCTATCACTTCAAATTACTGGAAAGAAACAACTTTAAGATAGCATTTGCGTGTGGATCGTGCGTGCTTGAAGGTTAAACACGGTCTGACGTGATTAAGGAAAATACGTGAAATTACATGCTCACACGCTTTTCCTTTAACAATAATAGAAAATGAATGAGGGCAACGACAAGTTCTACTACAGCTTTGAAACTACAGAACCTGGGAATATAATTAATAAAACTGACGTTAAAATGAATGACACTGTTTCATACGATTACAGTTATAATTATAATATAACGTTATAATTATATATTATATTATAATATAATCATAATATGGTTATATTAAAGTATGCATATTATTATTATATAATGTATCTACTTTGGAGTATATATTGTGTGTATGAGAAAGAAATACTTTATGCAATATAGTTATATCTAAATATAACACAAGCGCAGTCCAAAATAAAAATCTCGATTAATTATTATTGAACTTGTTCTTATACCGTCTAATTAAAAATCGGAGTCAATTTATCGGTGGTGTTTGATTAATTACTGAAACATAAGAGGAATTATAAATATAAATGAATTACTGAAGCATAAAACGAATTATAAACATAAATTAATTATTGAAACATGAAAGAAATTATAAACATACATTAATTACTGAAACCTGTTCTAGTAGTTAATTAAACATAACCGATAAACTTACTTCAATATTTAATTAGACAGTCTAAGCACAAATTGTATAGTTTCCATATTTTCATTTAATTTTTGTTCCAGATACGCGATTGGTAACACCTTCGAGGTTGTCAGTAGTCATCTAATCAATTACTGTTGCCCTTGAAGTAAGTCTCGCAAATCATGTTAAACCGTTTTTCAGAGCTTTTTGATGCGAAATAAATCTTATCATTAAACTACTATGTAATTCAGGTTAAATACTCTTGTTTTACCTTTTGTATTATTTATTCTTGATAAAGAGGGCGCAATCGTGAAATCTTGCACGAAATAAGCCGAAAACTCCGTTCACCGGTAATTACATTTTTTTTATAAAATCAAACAGGTGCTGGCGAACGAATTCCATGGCTATTACTTTCATGAAATTAACTCGTCAGGTTAGTGAAAAAATTTCACCACGATGGGATTCATGTGGAAAATTCTACGTTCTCCGGTATACTACAGCCAATGTGGATGCGAGTTTCGAATTTCTAGGTACAGATTTCTGATATGCAATTTTCTTCCTGTTCTTGAAATTTTATGAAAAATGCAGCATACAAATTGCATTAAGAAATATATCTCAATATAGGAGATATATTGTATTTTGTTTGATATATATATAATTTTAAAATAAAATATTTATATAAATATATTTATATATTTATAAAGAAAGTTATGTAGAATATTAAATACATTATCATTTATACCTTCCTTAGATTTAAGATTATTATTAGCAATAGGAATAATGAAGAGAAAAATTTGTAAAATTATACTTATGCAAAAAATATAAACAAACTATTTTCTAAATAATATTTCTGTAAATATTGTGCAAAACATGAACATTTTATAAGAATGTAATTAACATTTTAAATATAGGAACAATCGGTTACAGAATTTGCAATACATCTGTCAACTTTCAATTATTTGAATAAATAAGACAGATTTCAAACAAAGAATAGACATTTCCAAATTGAGTAATTCAATTCTACAAGAAAATGTAAATCAACAGAAAATACAACAAAATCTAGAGTTACCATGAATTTAATAAACTGAAAAAAATTCATTGTTATAACAATTATAATAATCATTAAAACCAATTTCATATATCTTATTATGGTCCTATTAATTGTACAATCCATAGGTGTTTTTTTAACTACACTTAAATTTTGTCTAGTAACTTTTATAAATCAATTTCCATAAATGAAATCATATGTACACTTTTTGGTGACTGAGTATAGGATCTCTACATTTATTAGAGTAATTGAACTCATTAAGAATAGATATTAGTAATTTGGAAAAGATGTAAGTTTTGAATGTATGCAGGTAATCATTACGATATTTTGACCTTTCCACTTGAACCGTACATACTCAAGGAAGCCTGTGTGTGAAAATTGTGTAAAAGTTGGTCAGCCAATGCAGAACGTGAAGGAATTTGCGATTAATGACCGACTATGGTAAATTACTTCCTTCACTCTAAATTAAATGAGATCGACTCCCAGATTTATTGGTGAATTGTTAAGGAAATTGGCAACTTCCTTTCGGCGCGTAGTATGATATTATAAGCATTTAAATGCACATAAATGAATTTAAATAATAACACCGCTACGTGAAACTCGTTACAAATCAATAATGAAATATGTACTCTTTTAAAAAATTTTCATGTTTAATTAGTAGGATTCGAAAATCTAAGTAACCATATACTTCGTTTTGCCTTTGAAAGTTAGCATATTATTTAACCATTATATTCATAATACAATTAGACTTAATTTTTATGCATTATACCATTTTCTAGAATATTAATATATTTTTTACTTAAATTTAGACTCAAAGGCTAGGAAGGACCTACAAATATATATCATGATCAAATAAATTATGACATGCATTAATTTTTCTTTGCGTTCAAAATCATCATTCAAAACACTATAAAATGAGTATCATTCACAGAAACGTACAAACATTTTTTGTATTTCAGATGTAAATAAAATATGCTTTTATAACAAATTAACGGTAAAAATCACATTCAATTTAATACCTCCTGTATTGATCTACTTGCGTCGGTTACAACATTTTTGAGCTAAATCAACGGTAAACTTCTTTCTATGTAATGAACAATGAGGATTTTTTGCCGGTCATTCCGTAATTTTAAAGTGGATTTTTAAATTTTTGTTACAAAATAAACGATTCCAAAGATATTTATACCATAAACTGACGTCATTAATCCACTGTCAAGAAATATACTTTGCAGCTTTTATATTAATTACAAGTATTACAAGAGTATAACGTCCGATAATAAAGAAACTAAAGAGTAACACGCATCAATTTCAAATGTTTATCTCTAACTTTTACTAGAGAAAAAGAACTAAGCTGTGGGCAATAGCATTTACCCGTGTATGAAGTCTCGTAAATCAAGCACTAATTAGGTATACGAGATGTTTCATTTTTATTCTAACAAACGGTGTCAGTATGTTCTGTGATTAAAAATAAGAAGAAAATACTACAATTATAAGCACAGGGTTGTAAATATTTTATATTTTATTGTTTTCCACTAGAAACATTTAACATTTTCAATAACATTTTAAGTATCATAAATGATACTTTCAAATTAACTTAACAATAATTCACATATAAATTAAGAAGCAAAACTATTTCATTTCAATATTTCACACATTGATGCATTATACAAAGCTTATTATTAAATATTAAACTTTATAATTGTAATACTGTTGTAAATACTCAATTGCATTAAAATTAACACGTTGTCCGCTACGATTGTCATCAATTACCGGAGCTACCAAATTGATTGAAAACAATTACAAGAAGAAAACTGCTGTCGAATAAAAATATTTATTAACATAAGTAACTAAATATTAATGTAACTTATGGACTATAATACCAAATCATTAATAATTCATCCGAATATAATGTCTTTATTATGAAAGAAGAAGTAATATCATACAAAATGTTAAAAACTTTCGAGATATTCAACGTGTTAACACTAGAACTACTGAGCATTTAATATAATTACTATGTAATCCTTATAAAAATTTAGTAATAGATTTTTTCTAGGTTTCTCCATATATTCATTGTAGTATATGTAAATATTCTGGCGAATATGAATTGAATATGTAAATATTGAACTAAATATGAATTGAATGTGTAAATATTCAAGTGAAAACATTCATTTTGTTTACATTTCACGGTTTACAAAACACTTTATCTACTACAAGCCTATTAATCGGCTGTTCGATTAGCGATTAAAATTATAAAGCTTTGCAAGTAAAAACATACACTTCTACGCGATAACGAAAACCGTAGATCAGAAGCAGTAGACAAAGTGTTAAAATCATTTCTAATAATTCACATATTTAGGATATCAGTAATTACAAAATAATAAAAGTGAATCCCGTTTGTAGTATTCAAGTAAAACCATTTATTTTTAAAATCATTCCAAATATTTAATACTATACGATATCAATAATTTCGAAATAAGAACACTGAATCCCATCATCTTCACGGATGCGGTAGTTCTACTGTTAATGAAGTTCTACCGTATTCAGGAAGAAGAAATGCGGTTGGCAAAGAGATCTTTTTGCGTTTAAAAGACGGACACAGTTGGTCGGTCAGCGATATGACATCGTGGCGGCGCGGAGCGGCGTGGCGCGGCGCACGAGGTCGGAAAATGGAGCAGATAGATAGCCCGCGGCAAACTCGATATGCTTTACTTTCTCGTCGATGCTGGACTTTCGTAAAAGTCTCGTTCCAGAACCTCACGTAAGAGGAGCGGCCTATACGCTCGGCCGGTTGGTCGAAAAACAACAAGAAAACTAACGCAGGGGCGCTCGATAAGTGTGCGGATACACGTATAGGCAGGGAGTTGCAACGCTCGTAGAAATGCACCGATATCGCAGGTGCAACGAGAGAACGGGTGTGGCCGACAAAATTTCAGACGAGCGGTACTGGTTTTAGTCCAGTGACATTTCGAACGATTTTTCCCGGTTGGTGAAATCTGCGCGGCTAACGGACACATCTTATCCACGCGAATCGACCTGTTTGCCTAGCCTCTTTTGTGCGCCTGCGAGACATCTTGTTCCTGCTCCTAATGTACGGCTTATTTCGATTAAACTAGGGTCTCCGGCCTAGAAAGCTCGAAAAAGTCAATATTTTCGAATTTTCTTTCTAACGAACTGAAGAATATTTAGTAAAACGAAGCACTGTAACCTGTTAACTGTGGAATTTAGTTTAAAAACTCTCGTTTTGCGAGCAGTAAAATCAAAAAATGAAGTGTGTATTCGTCAAACGCAGGACAAATGCACCTAGGATATATTTTAATGAAAAACCGATGTAAAACAAGGAATTACATGTTTATTTGAAAAAATAAATAATTCATCGTTGAAACAATTAGTATCATGTTAAGCTTTAAGATGAAAGCTGTGTATACTCATCAAACGGAATTAACTGGTTAAATAAACTTTATTAAAACTCATTCTTATAACTGGATGATATTCATTTGATAAATTATTCTCAAAGAAGGAAATATTTTAAATAGGATAAGTTTCATTTTTAATGGTTAATGCTTTGAATTTTGGCACAAGATCTGAATATTTTTAACAATTTTTCTTAATTATTCAAAATTATAAATAGTACAGTAGTTTATGAATGTATGTAAACATGTACACCCAAGTTTTTGATTTCTAAGTGTTTCTTCAAATGTAATTGTACTGTGAGAATATAAGAAGAGAGTTACGACGTGATAATAACTTTTTGCTTAATTACGTAGAAATTAAGACGTAACTGGACGAATACGTTATAAATGAATTGTGTATTACGTCTCATATTGTTTTCGTTTATAGTGTGGTCAAACTGAGAAATTCATGTTTGTCAAATGTCATAATAAGTTATCTGACGTTTCTTCGAGGATTCAATGTTTGAAGTTTCCCTGATAACCAACGAATGAAAACTATTATCGCAGCCACGACTAAGATTACATTCGATGCTTTTTACATAATTTGCAAGTCAAAGTTAATGTTACTGGAATAGACTATACCCAGAAGCAAATAATCCTAATTGCGCAGTGAAGTGACGTGATTTTTAAATAGTTCGTAGGTTTTCGACCTCTAGAAGTAATATACCTAATTACAGATTTCTAAAACCGGAATAATAAAACGAAACATAAACATGTTGCAAGTTAATTAGTACTTTCATACTGAATACAAGAACTATACCATTAATATTTTTAGACGATTAATTATTGCATGCAAGCACACACGGAAGTTACTTTTATACTATATCGAAGATCGAAAAAATTATAAGAAAAAAACGAAGAGTTTGGGGAAAGCTATCTTCTCATAAAATAACATTTACATTCAGAAATGACTTAAATTTTTAAGTTGCTTTTCGTGGTTTCTATATAGAAGCCTATAATTAAATGTGATTTCAGATTTTTAATTTACAAAATAAACACTAAAGCATTTGTCAAATTAGTGCGTGACTATGGATTCATTTTCGGTTAAAAACATTTTTACTGGTTTTATATATGAAGCACAAGAAATATATAAAGTAGAACATTTTATTTCTTTTTAAAATTAAATTTCTGTAAAACTAATGGCAATGGAAGAAATGGAATATACAAAAGTTTACTAAAAATAGGCCACTGAATGTTGGAATACATCCAAAATTTGAACTTCATCCTACAGAATGATGTAGAATGAAAAGAAATAATAATGTGTACACACTATAAATAAATAAAGTATTGATATCTATCTGCTTTGTATTATCTCTATGTGTAAGAATCACTTAAATCTAATTTTCACATCCAATGGTTTGAATCGTTCAAGTTTTCGTTCATCACATGCATCTCCAAGTGGTTGTTCAGCTAATGTATTAGGTTTATGCAGTAGTTTTTGCATATTTTATGACTTCCTGTTTAATGCTAAGACTTTAGAGCTTTTTTTAAGTGTATCATTGATTATAAAACAAAATGCACTTATGATTATTCATAGAGTTTTCGATTGAAACGGCTCTTAAAATCTCAATGTTACAGATAGATACAGAACCACAAAGCTCGGTTAGAATCGTTGAGTTAGTGAACCATAAGTTCATGCATTTTTTATAGACCGTAATTCTATCATATTATTTCCTAATAATATTTAGTAATGTTATTCCATTGTGCTGTGTAAAAGATCGATCTGCAGGTATTGAAATATTCTTTGTTATCGTACAACATTAATCAGTTGTTTATAAGTTAGGAAACTGGTGCGTTATTTAAAACATGGAGAACTTCGAAATGCATGTATTTTTACGACATTATTGGAAACAAAACTTCAACACAAAATAAGAAATGCAGAATCGAGAAATAGCAGTTATAAAACCAATATAGCACCGATATAATATCGATTTTAAAAAGCCGGAATCGAAACTGATATAACTCTGAACCGATATACCTAATAACAATTATGACTTTATTTCAGTTCTCAATAACTGTTTCAAGTCGATATCATAACTGTTTTCGAACACAACAGAACCCCCAATAAAGCAATGAAAAGATAATTGAAAAATAACTATAAAAAATGAGGTTCTTTACAAGAAGGTAATACAAGCAAAGGAAAAAATTGGGTCGCCATCAAAAAAGGGAATTCAATGCGAAATTCGTAAACGTGAAATCTCTATAACACGGAATTTTTTAATTACGTTATACGAAGTTCTACTGTAGTGCAAATTCGAATAATGCAATTAATTTCTGGCATTCATTATCCGCACTAATCGAAATCTATCAGTATACATAGCACGTACATTTACAAGGTGGAACAAAATGTTTAGACTTTGCTATTATGTTGTAATTTTGTTTTATCGAGAGGTAGAGTGGTCTGAAAATGTAGAATGATGGGACGTTTTGTTTATGGTATAGCTTCAAACCATATGCTTTAACACTTTGAGGATAAGTGGGTTTAAAATTGTTCCACCTTTTTTACAGTTGATACATGATGGAATATTGTTTCACCCATCAAACATTATTAAAATTACTTATACTCTTATACTATTATCGTGCAAGTCGAGTTTCTTATGTCTTTAAAATTGCGTGACCTTAAGGGTTCAGCGTTCCTCGAAAAGGGTCCCGTATTGGACCAGGCACTTGGTCAGAATCTCCTATTGCAATACCAGAGAGATCGTCTCCTAGCACGACATCTTATATCATGATTTTACACCTTCGGTTTTACACTATTCATCTTCAACCCGTGGTTCCTTTAAGACTGTCTGTCACCACGATAAGTAGAACATGATGGTGCAATAAAAAATGTTAACCGCCTTTTTCAAGGGCAGAGGGAATTTGCGACAGCTTCTGTACTCGAATCTCCATCAAACCGAAGATATATAGAATCATTTTACAACAGCAAAGTGCAAACATTTCGTTCCACATGTACATATTAATAAAAAATTACTTGATAGCTAGATTGGGAAATGCGGAATGATGACCGGTTAATCAGTTTTTGTCTGTGCTCATTTCATTTTCGATTCTTACTTGCTATTCTTTAATAGGGTTACACAAAACAAACAAGGATATAAACAAACCACTGTCCTATCGTGCTACACATCAAGTCATCTACCAAGAGTACATACTACTAGGAGATCACTTGACGACTAGGCTGAAGGATTCTCTTGATTGATCAGTCTTCATTTTTCCTCAGATAATTTTCTATTGCTTTTGTTTCCTAATTTCTGACATTTTGGATTACTAATTTGCTATTCATCATTAGTCATACTTAACCAATCAAAACTATAAAGGCACAAACTAGAAAGACATATGTTTCCCCTATGCTATTCTACTAGACATCAAGTCATCTCCCAACTGTACATAGTGCGCGTCGGAAAATCGATTCCGTCGAAAAGTGGGGGAATGGAAGGGAGTTTAAAAGTCGGCTATGTATGACATAAAAGGCAGAAGTCCACTTTCCCCCCCGATGGCCAAGCCTTGGATCAAGATGACCTCAAGAGATGGGCATCTTCTATTCGCGTGACTACTCCTCCTCTCTCTTTTCGTTGGCCAGCAGTATATCTTTCTGTTTCCCTTTTCGCAAGAACCGGCGCGCGATCTTCCCGCGCCGGACCGTTTCCTTTTTACCCCTCCGTGCGTCCACCTCAAGCTGAACCGCGCATTTCGCGACTCCGAAAGCGCAGTTTCTTCTGCAACCTGTTTTCTTCTCCTCCCGCGGGGAAGAATTTCGTCCTCTTCACTCTCTATCTCCTTGCCTCTCTCTCTCTCTCTCTCTCTCTCTCTCTCTCTCTCTCTCTCTCTCTCTCTCTCTCTCTCTCTCTCTCTCTCTCTCTCTCTCTCGCGTACACGCATCATCTTTCTCGATCAAACGGAAGCAATAAAGAAATTTTGTAGTTTTCAACTGAACGCGCCGCTACCGCGATGAAATCTAACGAACGATCATCCTGCCGTTCCCTTGAGATTGACGATTAAATCCCCTTCGATTACGTTCATCCTACTATATTTAGAATCTGACTGGTTTTTCGTAATGCAATTATTGTCTGGCCGCGGTGTAAACGGAAATAACTTGATTCGATTAAGAACTTCGATGAGCAACCAAGCAGAGGGCTCGGGGTTTCCAAGGGTTAGTATTTAGTAGGTTCTCGACTCCTTTTAATTTAACGCAGATCTCTTTTGATTAGGAATTACGTTCGCGTATGATAGGATATGGGAGCTTCAAAATAGAAACAGTGATTATATAGAATAATAAGAGAAATAATATCTATTCGTTTTATATATAATAAATGTAGAAGGAATGGTGCTTAGAGAAAATAAAAGTTTCTAGAGTTGAACTCACGAACTTCACTTCTTTTTGTGGGATTTATTGCTCGATAGAGTAAACAATGTTTGTACTCAAAATCTTTTACATTACTTTATGTGTAACGAGAAAATGATATGCAAACGTTTCGTTACTGAATATTTTTATAGAAATATAGCATCGGCTAATAATAATTGCCTCAGAAATGTTTGTTTAAATGAGAAATGGAATAATAGATTTTGTTTAACACTAAACATTCTGCGATGGATCAAATGATCGGTTTTAAAATTTGATGGAAAATTCTGTATTGTCTTTCGTCCATTTAACTTGACATCAATTCATATAGTATCCGAATAATAGTACGTTTATTGTTAATGCACTGAAAACTTTCGACAGATGCGATCAATATTAATTACACAGTTGTCGACAACGATAAATGATAGTGTCGATAATTGTTCTGTGATTCTTTATGCTTAGCCTTTATGCAGAAAGGGCTAATAATAGACGCAGAGTCAATGATGAACGACGAGACGTGGAAAATTGTACGTTTGAAATGCTAGGCGACGTTGGCAAAGTTAGATATTCCGGAGTTGCGTGCATGCGATCGAAAAAGCACGTTCCTTTGAAGAGAAATATATGCACTACTTAACACGTTGGCGATCGGTGAAAACTCGGTGGTTCTGGTTGTGAATGTCGAATAAAAAGAACACTCGCATAAGGCATAAGTTCGCTCGTTTAATCGCAACGACGCACGGACAGTTGCTTTTTTTTTTAAACATTGTTACATTCTTTCGGAAACCTGATTGCCTCATTTATCGTAGCGAAAAAACATACCGAGTTTTGTTTCCATAGCAGAACATACAAGAAATGAAATTCTTTCAGATTGTTTTTATGGTACTGGAGTATTTGGAACGATATTAAAATTGCAAATTTTCGACGTGATTTGAAAGAAATTACATTCTTCATATCTTTTTTGGTGCCAGCGTGTTTGAAACACTATTAACGTGATATTTCATTTAGTTTCTGCAACCGAGTTAATTCAATAATTGCTACGTTCTTGTGATTTATTAGAAGAAAATTATTCTTACTATGCAGAAAATTTTTTTCTCATTATTCATAATGAAGGTATAAATATTAATAACATTGCAACATGTATTATTATTGTTTATAATAAAATATTCTAGTTTGCGATATTTTCTCAAAACATTGAAATTGGCATAAAGAGAATCATATGAAACGAATTAATTTCGTTAAATTCTATAAATCATGTGCCTATCTAATAAACATCTATTAACTTTCCGCTATTAATAGAATGACATTAAAACTAGATTTATATAATACATATTCTACAAAATGTTTCTACTAAAATTGACAAAGTAAATTGCTAAAATATAATATCAAGGAAACCTAGAACATTTCTAATTGATGAATTTTGCAAAACTGGTGTTAACAAAAATTAAATCGCATTAAATATTATTAATACATTGTCTGCCATAATTGTCATGGATGACCGGAACTTCAAAATTCTTTGAAAAAAAAATGCAATACGATAATTACTGTCGAATAAAAATATTTAGTAACATAAGTAGCTAAATAATAGTGTAACACGAGTACTGTGATACCAAATCATTAACAATTATTTCTAACACCATTTGCCTTTGTTATAGAAGGATAAGTATTACTATAAAAACGCTCAAAATCCTCGTGGCAGTCAACGCGTTAATATTAATAAATGTACCTAATTTATTCAATATTAAATTTAATCAACATCAATATTCAATTTCATTTAATCAATATCAATATTCAACTTAATTTAGTCAATGCCAATATTACACAATATTAAAAATAAATTTACATAATCATATGTAAATAATTTAATCAATATCAATATTGAACAATATTAAAAATTAATGTATATAATGATATGTAAATAATTCAATCAATATCAATATTGAACAATATTAAAAATTAATGTACATAATGATATGTAAATAATTTAATCAATATCAGTATTAAGCAACATTAAAAATAAATTTACATATATTATATGCAAATAGTGTAATCAATATATTTATAAACTATTACATTAATTACGGAGTCGAAGAGAGGGCGTTTACTTTCAAACTCGCGTGCAAACAGAGATCGCGGGGAGGGAAACAACAAAGACCGAAGGTAGTTTCACCGAACCGACCGAAAACGCCTTAAACATCGGACACAGGTGTATGCAATCGAAGATAGATGAATATGGACGTTATCGTAATACAATCTTATATGTGGACGACATGGGTGCACGCGCAAGCACCGGGGTCACGGCGGATGCACCATAGATGCATCATAGTACTCGTCTATGCCGACACGAGGCTGCAGTTACACAATCTCCTCGGCCTGTGCCTCAGACGGCACCACAAATTGCGACCGGAGGCTTTGCTCGCGAGCTTTCTGTGCGGTTCAACATCTTTCTTATTCAATGAGAAATCTCGCCGTTTAACACATTGCTGACGAGTGAATTTATTTAGAGAAAATATCTTTAAACTTTAACATACATAGTTCATTCGAATAGAATATGTCCAAACGGTTTAACCATTAAATATGCATATATGCGCGGAAGTCTGAAAATTATCGACTAATGTTAAATAATCTCGTTTGTAGTAACTAATTAAAAAATGTATTGTATTTATTTGTTTTTACTTATTTAGATATCTCTATACAGCAATAGTATCAACTATATGACGAAAACTCTATTAATTCCATAATTTACGGTATTACACATAGAAACAGTTGTGTTTATCTTTATTTTTTAAAATAAACGAAATATAAAACACTGCATTATTTACGAAAATACCCAATATATAGTTGTAAATAACACTTAATATTCCTCTAAAGCTTTCAATATTCTGACTTTCATTAAGGGAAAAAGTAAAATCAATTTTATGTGATTTACTTTGAAAGTTTCAATATATATTGAAATACAACTTCAATTATAACTATCGAGTTTCTAGGTCTGAAAGTATTCAGTGACAATTGTGCAAGCTTTAATCAAGAAGTTCCGAGGCATCATGGAAACGGCGTTTTCTGATTCGAATGCGTGGAGAGTGCGTATTTCTGGGACGCAATGCTTCGAAAGTCCTATCGCGACATACCAATGTGGGCCAAACGCAAAACCGGTTAAACGCAAGTCTGTTAATACTACCGTGTCGGAAGCATTTAATGGAGTGCGGAAAGGTGGGCGCATTAAGAAATACGCATAGTGGATTCATTATATAAACTGCAACGTGAAGGAAACCGTCGTAACATAAGTACCACTATTCGTGGACTTTGCGTATGAAAATTTCTTGCAATTTTCAGCTTAATATCTCTCGTTTTCTTTACTTTCCATGTGTTTCATAAAGAAGTTGAAGTTATCTTGATAATCGTTGATTCTCGATAAAAAATATTGTGAAACTTGTTTATTCTTGTAAATACAATATCCACGAAATTTACAATTATTCAATGTATGACAAAATGGGCGTGTCAAGATAGTTCATGGTATTGAAACGATAATTTTGAATGATAGAAGTACACTCCGATCAAAGTCGACAGTCTTTCGATGTTATAAATTTTAAATGATATGTAAAAGTAAAATTAAAATGATCCTAAATATATTCGTGTAATGATATTATACGAATGTATTTATGGCTATAACTTTTTGAAAATTTCATCTTGTTGATGTTTGGATACTTATATTCTGAATAAGTAAGTGTATAAAATTTGTAGATTTACTTATTTGTAAATCTTAAGAAGTACCAGGTAACAAACAATATTCGAATTTCGTTAAGAAGTAGTTAAAATACGTTAAAATACAAGTGTATTGAAATTTTAATTTTATAAATTGAATTAAATTCATGTTAGTTTCTTGTCATTATATTTGTGTACTTACTGTGAAGGTAATAATTCGTGAAAATGATGTTTTTATGTGAATTATCCATGCTCTAAATTATTTAAACCTATAACGATGCATTCTATAATTATTTACGTAACTTCTACACTGTATTTTTTAAAAACTGAGTACTACTTATCATACTAAAGGAAATAATGCGTGTTGGGCATTAATAACTTTAGTGGTAGACACTAATAAGTATCTAGTATTATAATGGAAAAAATATATTTTGTATCACAACACTTTAGTGGATTATTATATTGGTATAAATATGCAATTTTTGGTTGTATTATAATTACGGAAGAGTTTTTACATGCGTAGGTACGCGAAGTGAAAGTGCAACGATCAGTGTTTAAAGAAACCACTATGTTGACCAGTTAAACAACTTACTTTTACGCTCGAGGTACTGCCGAAGTATGCTAAATGCATTTCTGCTTGCGAAACTTTTTTGATGAAGATATTAGACAGTTTTATTTTCCTCCCCATGATTTATTTGAATCTAATGTCTTCCTGCTGCACGAGAACCCTCACGATATTTAAATGCGGTTGACCAATTACCTACTTCGATATTCAATTCCATGAGACTTTATAAAACACTCAGACTGACGTGATAAACTGTTTTATCTTGTACTGTATTGTAAGAAAAAATAATTTATTTCTTTTCGTTTTCAAAAAAAGATCAATAACTTTACAAAACAGATTTTTCTACAAGAAGAAATATTCGTAAGTGAAGGTACTACGATGAAAATATATGAACTGTTTATTTTGAAAGTGGCTTAAGTCCATTTCCCCTAAAAAAATCAAATTAATGGTTATAACAATTCCAATTCTATATTATCGTTTTATTTTTTAAGTTTTTTTTTTAAATGGACTTAAGTCACTTTCAAAATAAGCGGCAAATATATTACTAATAAAAGATTGCAAATTTTATGTGTTTATAGCATAGTGCAATACAATAAATGGTCAGTGTAATCTTAAGTGTCAAAAATAATAGAAATTATTCAAGATTTATAATAGTTTCATTTTATTTTTGCGCTAATAAAATCATTAACGAAGGACTTTTTGTTTTACTTTTATTCTTACAATGATGTTCAAAAATATGAAACGTCATAGATGTCCACAATTTCGTTATACCGTTATTTCTTTATTCATTTTTGAATATTTTTGTTTAATTAGTGTTACACACCTGCATCATATTTTATTAGCAGCAACGAAACACAACTTTCTTTACTTCCTTATATGTTAACAAACTTTCTAAACTTATTCGTGTTTTCTTATGGTCAAGAAACCAATAGATGGTTATTTAAAGCTTACAGGCACTTATGTACTCTAGCTAATTCAATCGTTTCAGTCATAAATTGCCTAGTAACAAACAATATTTAGATAGTCCTTCAAGCAGAATGTTTGCATGAAATTATTTGCTATGCAAACATTTTGAAACTGGTATAAAATATTCGTATATTATACAAAAAACATTAAAATTAAATTAAAAAAATAAATCAAGGAAATAAAATTTTTGAAATTAAATATTAAAAGAATAAAAATTGCTTTTATTGTTTTCCGAAAAAAAGGAATATATAAATATAATAACGAATAAGTGCTTGATCCTTTAAACTTATTGCAAATCTTAATTATTTTTTTATCTTGAAAATTAAAACAGTTCTTCAAAACTTTCTGAAATTATACCTGTAATTACTAAGTAAGCAATGAATGATTATAAATCAACTTTTATTTTCCATTTGTTGTACTTATAAGACATTCACATCTCTCTCGTAGAATAGATATAGTATAAACTATTGTTGAAATCCTATTCCTCGATTATTCACTTTAACATAGGTTAGTACTGGCAGATTAACTCATACTTTTCATTCATTTGCAATGAAAGAAACATATTTTCCTAGTAAAAGTTATCTTGCCCATTCTAAATCAACTGACAAACAAGTAAGAACATTTCATCAATAATAACACAGTATTTTCATTTATAATAGACTAAGGTTAATTAGACATTATGGTAGAATAGTATAAATTTACAAAGGATAAATGAAAATTCTCCACGGTTCAATTTAACAATACTCCAAAAAGTACTCTGTCACATTTATACACAAAAATAATTCAAACAACTGTTGGTATTTTTAAACCTCGTTTATTTCGATTCATAGCCCCTACGTGAAACTCGTTACACTGTTCGAATCAGCAAAAAACTGTACATCTCATTTAATAAAGTGTCCCACTTTATTAAAAAGACGGTTCTTAAGTTTCATTGGATATTAACGGAAAGCAGTATGAGCAACGTTTGGCTCGGACGCGGCGAGGGCTACGCGGTTAATTATTTCACAACTTACTCGGGCAGTTTCCTTCGGAAATTACCAAGATCGACCCGTAGATACGATTAACAGCGGTTGTTTTGCAAGTATCGGACGCGAACGAGGAAAACACGAAATCTAGCTCGCCGAGAGCGAACGTCGAACGGCCGAGCCCGTTTTATGCGACGCGCGGCCGTCTAACAGAGAAACTGAGGACACGAGGCAGTGTCCACCTTGATTCCAAGCCAGGCCGGACAGAAGACGCGACCGGTGAGTATTCGGTATCGCGGACGAAGTCTGGTTTTAAGGTAAAACCGGAGCCAGCCTTTGTGAGAGAGCTGGACGAATTAAACCGCGCACCGCGCGAGTGCTCTTACATCATCGGAAGAGCTGGCTCGTCCTTGCAAAGACGGTTCGTGTTTCAGGGTTTCGATAGAGAATTACCTTAACCAGTTCAAACCTAATTTTTCTACAAAATTCTGTTCATGTATCTAGTAAAATGGGACTGATATTTGACTCTTTTCCAAATCAAATCTTTTGGGAAAAATACATCAGTTAACTGCGTTTCACAGGTATACACGTCATCTTAAAGCTTGAAATTATACTGATTATTTCAACGATGCATTCTTTATTTTTTCAGATAAATATGTAATTCTTCTTTATTTTGCTTTGGATTTTCATTAAAATATACCCTAAGTGTGTTCGTTCTACGTTTGACGAGTACACTTCATTTTGTAATTTTATTGCGCGCAAAACGAGAGGTTCTTCAAACTAAATTCCATAGGTAACAGATTAACAATACACGTTAACTAACTTACCATTATTGACGAAATAAAAAGTAGTTTCATAAAAAATGCTATTCTGACTGTTGAAAAAATAGGTGGTTACTGGTATGTCGATTTTATATTGGTGGCTTCGCGACTAGTACACGCTTGCGTTTTAATGGTATGGGAATGTGTGGTTTTAAGGATGCCACCGGGAACTAACGGGTTAATGCACCAGTAATGACATTGTTTCGAATAAACTAGTAATGTAGTACTTTGCTGATAAAAATAGTCTCGAAGCAAGGGTATCTACAAGGTTAACAGTGTTTTAACCCTTCAAATATGGACCATTAACACTAAAACTACGAGATGGGGCAAAATGACCGATTTTTGATGTCTTCCTTTTGCAATTATTAAAAAGATAACAGATGTCCCTCTGAAAAATTATTTAAAAAATTGATTTAGCAATGCCCAAACCGATTTGTAAATCAATTAAAGTCTCAATAAATGTACTCTTGGAATTTTTATAGAGGAATTTCAAAAGTCGATTTAACTGCTCAGTAATTTTACTGTTAAAGGCCTATCGAAAATCCCATTTCTTTATAACTTTAACATGATTTTTAGTTTTTATCGCAAATTGATACGAAGATTTGGTAAATACTAAACATACCACTACTGGTCAAATGATCAGTTTTAAAATTTGATTAAAAATTCTATATTTTCTCTTTCGTTCATTTAACTTTATATCAATTCTTATTGTCCGATTAATCAGTTTTTCAATTTTTGTCTTTTCTTCTGTTTTTTTTTCAATACGAAAAATGTATCGTTCAATTCAGTTACCTTTTTCTTATAAACAGTTATTTGACCGATTACGGTAGGAATAGGTGTATCTGATATGCTGGTATGTTTAGTGTTAAAGGAACATTTGTGTATTAAATTTAAGATTATAATAAGTATCTTAGAATTTTTTCAGACTTTTATAAAACTTGCAGCAATGAAAAACTAAGCCTGGCCATGAAAAGTTCATATTGGTGGTCACGTTATTGAAAACCTGTATTTGCAGAGAGTTAATATTTTGCCAGGTATTGAAATGATAAAACGGTGTACATTGGTGTGTATCAGGTCTGAGAGGGTTAAAACAAAGACACTGGATTCTTCCATTTGGATTTCAGCAATTATATCGTCACTATGTCGAAATGCTTGTCTCTTGGTATACATTGAGATACGTAAGCCCTACTTCTTCAAATTTAGAGTTGGGTTGCTTTGTATTTGTACGTTTCATCGATTGAACATAGTATTTACAAAATAATAGATGTGTCCTTCGTTTACAAATATAATACTTGTGATAATAGCATAATAAATATAGAATAGAGGGTGAACGTTAATTAATCATTTTGGATTAATACACTTTTTACTAGTTTTATTTTTTTTAGTAGCTTTCAAGGTTATATACAGTTATTTTTATAAATAAACTTATACAGTTTTAAGCTGTGTGGTAGGGACTATAAAATATATTTCTTCGGAAAAAAGTATTATATAAAATTAGTTGCTGAAGAAGTTACTTCGATTGTATAAAATTGTAGATATTTCATGCAATAAAAAATCTGAGGCATAACTATAAATACGTTTTTCTCAGAATTAATTTACATTGATCATGAATACTTACGTTTTTCGTCTTATTAACTCTTTCCTCTTATTAGTTGTTCTATTAAATGTGAAATATTCGAGAATATTATGTAATACTAGATAGTAAAATATTAAATTTCAAATAAGTCTCTATGTTTCAATTTATGATATAAGTTATAACATTCATTGTCAAAGTATAGAGATTTATTACTGAATCATTTATAATTAACAAACAAATAGAAAATTACCTGATAAGTATTTACCATATTTTCTTCTCAGAAACAATGTGTTTCTCTCTAAAAAAATGCATAGTGCAATTTAATCAGTAACACATCTCAGAATCTACAAGCTATAACAGTTAACAAAAAAAATCATATAGATTCTAACAAAATATTTATAAATGTCTATGATTATATAAACAAAAAGTTAATTACATTATTTACATATATATAATTATATAAAGAACATAATCTCTTAAAAAAAGGCTCACTATTATTTTAAACTACAGTTACATATCAATCAATCATGATACTCTTTCTGTACCATTTGCCCATATACCTTTTAAATTTTTCTTTGCATCATAGTATAAATGTGCATTATTAAAAACATCAGAAAGTCGGATTTTCTGCGTCTTTAAAGAGAAAAATAAGAAATAACATTCCGGTCATCTTTCCGTTGAATATAAACGAAAAACAGAATGTAATATATTATCCCAATAATATTTCCGGAGCGCATACATGTTTCCCAATTGTTTCGCTGAAGGAAACGCGCGTCAGCTTCTTTCTTTTTCTCCAAGTAGATTTTATTTATCGAGACCGAATGGAATATAACGCAGAGTAACAGTAAACGCGGAAGGTTAAGCGGTGAATTGAATGTAAAGCAGTTGAAAAATTAGGACCCGGAGCTGCGTACGCAAGATTGCGCTGACCTACCTTGCCCGCGTTTCTTTCTATTGAAACGCGAAGGAATCGGCGAGCAGACACAAAGGAAAACCAAAGGAATGACATTCGAGAACGGCCATGGAAACTTACAGGCTGTTATTACATATATGCTACACCGTTATATAAGCGGCCTGTCGCAAATTGTAATTATTAAACCGTCCCCGCGAACTTTCTCTGTGTGGTTTTTATCAAAACGAACACGCGTCCTTGGTTCCGTTCTCGGTCCAGAAAACCGAGATGCGCAGTTTCTGTGACACGAATAAAACGTAATTTGTCCTATTATTCGCTTCACGATTCGCACGGAATAATTGAATTAGCCTTACGCGTTTAACCTAGTATTAGTTTCCATTTTGTCGTTGAAACTACCAATGAAATGATGTTTTGTTTTGTTTCAAATGTTGCATGAAATATGTATTACTTCATTTTCATTTTGTATTTTCCATTTACAATTATAATTCTAAATATATAAGTATAATGTATAATTTATATAAAAAAGAATTGAATCAAATTTGTGTGTATACTTACTGACGTACATTAAATTACTAAGCAACAACGTAATTGATCGAAGATAGCATGTCATATTTTCCTGCATATATTTCTATTGAAAATTGTTTCAATAAAATGCAAGAACATTTGAAAACTGAAAGATATCAAATCCACTTATACGATATGATATTTACTGATATTATTTTTCTTTCTTAATTTTTGTTTAATTATTTTTTTGTTTAAATTCTCTTGTTTAATTATTATTCTTATAAAATGAGTTTAAAAAATCTGAATTCACATAAATCCCCGCAATTAATTGATTATATTTTCTTAATAAATTCCTCGTTTATTTATTGTTCAATTGGTAAAATATGGATGTATCTTCTTCCACCGCAAAAGGTCATTTAAAGGTCAAAGCAGGATTAATAGTTATACTTGCTCCTTGATATACGAGGCTTAAGAGTTATATAATTCATTCCTTACATATCGTTGAATATGTAATTATTTTTCTTTAAGATTGTGTAAATATTACAAAGATATCATATTTCAAGTTATCTAACTTTCTTTCGAATATTTTACTACTAAACAGTTTTCTTAGGAATTTTTAAAAATAAAGATAAACAAAACTGTTTTTGATACACACCGGCGTAAACGCATTGACATTAAAACTACCGAGCAATTAGAGTGACTAATTTTCACTTTTTTATAAAAATTAGACCAATACGTTTCTTGACATTTGAAGGGTCTCCTAATCTTGTATCTGTACAAATAGACAAATTTAATTAAAAATCTTTCGCAAAAACGCCTTCATAATTTAAATACTTGCAAAATAAAGATTCAGAAGTGGGTGAATTTGATCTGTCCAGTAGTTTCAGTCTGAACACTAACCATACCGACACTTTTCCTACTGTAACCAGTCAAATAGCTGGCTACAAAATAAAAACAAGTTAGATGATACATTTTTTTAGTGGAAACAGACACAAAAGGAAAGACAAAAATTGAGGAACTAATTAATGGGATAATATAGAAATTGATATAAAGTTAAATGAACGAAAGGAAACGTAAAATTTTTAATCAAATTTTAAAACCGGTCATTTAACCGGTTCCCACTACGATTAGTGTTAAACGAGTGAAATGCTGATTGAAATCGAACCTCGATTAATTGCTAATAGGAAAACGGCACGAACATTTTCCGATACCTAATATTTCTTTCATAGGAAAAACCAAGGCAGTTTATTAGAATGATTCTTCTAATACCTCGTAAGTTTCAACGTCAACAAAAATAATATGAATATTTACTTTTTCGGGAGTGGGCGAAGCCGATGTTGAACTTAATCCCTGCTGTAGATGATACATCTTTGGCGTGAGCATAGATGGAGGTGCACCGAGGCTACCCGGGGCGACAGCCACGCTCATGGTCATTTCCAATGATGGACACAGTCCTCAGCTTCGTGGAAGCACCTGTCCGCGGCCCTCCGTGATTTTTGTGACTGTTCATTCTCAATCTGTGAACTCTGCAATATAAACAAGCACAATTTTTTAATGAAAGGAACGAAAAACGTTTTCCTATTTAACTCCCTTTGCACAATGGGTTTTTTAAAAAGTGTACTGAATGAAACTACTTTGCCTTTTAATAATTGACTAGAAAAAGAAAATAATTCTACAATTATTATATGTTTACGTTTACTGTGAAACGTAATTATTGATAACATAAAAGATATTTTAAAATTTGAATGCAATAGAATTGAAAAACATTTATATTGATTATGTTATATTTGATGTCTTTGCTTTAAGATTAACGCGATAAAGCAAGGAGTTAATGTTGCATAGAGAAGTTAATATATATGATATTTTTATAGTAAAGACTATTGACTTTGAATATGTTATATAATTATTTCAAATTATATGGTGGAAAAACTTTACCATATACTTTACATTATTATTAATAATATTAAAGGTATATGTATAGTTGTCACGATACGTCTACTACTATTGAAAACTAATTGATATTTTACAGAATATGTGTATATGATTTTCCATCTATAATTAGACAACTTGTTCATACGACACTTTTTGTTATTTCTTTCAAATTGATTTAATTACACATAGACTGCGTATCTATATGAATGCAATTTTTATACATTAATTTGTGAAAACTGGAATCAAAAAGAACTTATACATTCTATTAAAAGCTCTAACCTTCCATTCCAGAAATAATAGTTCATTGTACTTTTTTATTTACATTTCTATTCATTCAGAATAGAAAAAAATCATCTATATTACAAATTCATAAAATTCGCAGTTTAAAAGTGTTTCACAAATAAAAACTTTGCACATTAGTATATCACTAGACATTCTCAACTTGTACATGAAAAATTCTGCATTTCTTAGTTTAGTATGTATAATACACCACGTTTAAGAGAAGGGTACATAACATCAGACATATATGATTCGAAAATGTAACAAATCTCAGTATCGCGACAAATTTTCGTTTCCACATTCTTCTTTACAGCGAATTGATATTATTCTTGCTGCAATCTTACGTACGGCAGTTCTGCAATATAATAAACGTCCTGATCGAAATACTTTACTGAAGTACATACATATTTCGCTGATACGTCTAATTACGATTCCACGATTTTTAGTACACCTTTCTCTTTTACGGTCACAAGATCGATTTAATTTCCCGATATTCCTGTTCCGTGTGAGGGAAACCCATCATTGATAGGCGAACTGTCCCTTTGTCCGGGTTAGCACGGGTATAAATTCACAAGAAAATAGCCATTCAGTTGGGCAATCGTTTCGATCGCATTACGACATTCTACAATGGTACCGTGTAATTTTACTTTCGCCAGGAGATCGCAATTGCACAATTTTCGTCGCGCCAGACGAGACATTCGGGCGGACCTAGAAAGCGTCTAGGAAATGCTAATTCACCGGAGTTACTGGTCTTGCTATTACGTGCGCTAGGCGAAAAGACGAATATATTCGTTGATGCGGCCGTCTAATCGCTATTCGTAAAACTATAGTACAGCGGTGTAAACTCAAAATAACTTGATTATTTATTAAAATTACAGTGTACTGTATAGAGTAGCTAATTCTTGGAATTTGAATTATGCGGCGACTTTGATCGCTAAAATTGTGTGCAGAAGAATGTATAAGGGTAAATTAGAAATGTTCCTAAGCTTACGAAGTCTCATTGCTGACTGACTGTCTAATTCCTAGAAAACTCTCGCCATTGACAAAAAGAAAGGTTCTCGACGACTTCCAGGAATCTTGGAATGGAGTAATTCTCTTATTGACGGTTGAACTAAACAGATTTGTCACTGGTTAAATGCAATACGCGCGTAAATACATTATTTTGAATAATTATTTCATTATATTCTATTATATTCATTATATTCATATATATTATATTCAATTCATTATGTGAAATAGTTCGCATTATTATTTACTGCTTCTTCTCGTTTGATTAACAATTATTGTATTAAATTTGCAGTTCTTATGTTCTAATGTTTATATTTATTGTATCAGTCTTGTGTTACATTTATGTTTGTTTTATTTCGTTGGTTTATAGTAACATTTCGAATATTTATATAAATAGGTCTTAAAATTACTATATTTACTGAACTTTGTAATATGATTATCGACTGTGATGATCTTAGAAATGGCAAAGATGACGTGAAATTGGAAATTTTTATCTACGTATGCTACTTAGATTAGAACCTTGCATTACGAGCTAAACGCAGTAGACTACACTCTATATATAATGAAAGAGGAAAATAATATTAGGTTGAGTCATAAATTACTTCCGGTATAAGTAGAGGAAGCTTGCTTTCTTAGTAGATAGTAAGTAGTGAGGGAAGCTGCGTCATTTTTTATTGGTAGTCTGAAGTTAACCATTGTGTTTCATTACTTCCATCTTTTTTAATAATAATATTCACAATTATTTTCTTATTTATAATAAATTATATTTTAAAATCCTTTCACAATACGAACCCTTCAATCATTTTTTAAATACGCCTCTTATTCATTTATTAAGTATTTATTTATTAATTTAATATTTATCCTAACACTTGGAAATTTCATACTGTGTATATAAACAACATTGACGTCAAAGATTAAAAAGTATTAAACCATCTTAGTGTGTGTTTTACTTTAATTTACTACATCCTTCAAAGTAGAATTTCTTCGCCTGTTTTAGTAATTTTTGAAAATATTGCATGTCTAATTGATGATCTATTAAGATTGTAAAAGAAAGTTAACATATTTTTAGAATTCCTTAATGCTCGGAGTACTGGAACAAATGTTTTTCCTTTTACTTAAGCTTGCACATTTTTCTCTTCTTGTTAAAGGTTTTACAAGGAAAAGGAAACGTAGAGCACATCAACGACTGTGCCACATTAAAAGAAACACCTTTTCGTAATTACGTAATTGAACTTTTATTTAAGAGCAACAAGTTAACACGAATTAAGGAAAAAAGAGTTAATTACATAATATTGACCTAATTATTTAACGTTTAACAGGTATGTCAAATTGTTTGAAATCACTACACTAACCAATACGAAGAATAAAAATAATTTTTCATTAAGAATCTTAAATTAATCTTTGTTAAATTGAAAACGTTAAGTACAATTCGTGATAACAACATTAATATGGACGCAGGAAAATTTCCTACAATAGTTACGTGAGATTACATCAGACAGCGAGCAACGATGATTATGTGAAACAACATAGAAAGACCTCAATTAATGCATATCATTGTTTTTGTGTCATCTCAGGCTGTAATACGTTATTAAAAAAATTGTTAACTTTGTTGTAAACAATTCTAGAGTTTAATATCAGTTTATCAAAGTGCGCATCAACTGTTTTGAATGTTATGACGAACAGACAACTTCGAATATATTTACGTGAATTATTAATTACTATAACATTCCATTTATAATACTTTAAATTACTTTAAATCATTTCTAATTATTCGTTATTTTGCATTTTACATTTCACATTTCAATATTTATGATTCACACGAATGATATCATTAATTATAACTAACAACATACTTAGTACTCGAGTGTTGCAATAAATATTTATTTATACTTTACACGTGATTTGAGAAAGTATCAACAACAAATTTCGAGGAATTTACAAATTAGAACATTTTCAATTGTCGGTTTCATTTAAACGTTTCTTACAACTACTATAAAAATAATACTCACCGATAATTTGATACATAAAGCTACTTTCAAGTTTTGCAAAAAGTTTAGTAACATGAGGCTTCTCAGGAAGAAAAGAAACAATAGATAACCACTGTAACGAGAGTTCGTTTTGCGAGTATCCACCTAACCAGAAGGAACTTGATCTCAATAAATGATTAAGCTACCCGATAACGGTTTCTCGGAGGAACGGTTATTGACGCATGGAGACAGAGAAAACGGAGTCATTAACGTGAAAAATAGTGAACGGATAAATGAGAACGCAGCCCAAGCTTCTACAAGAAAAATGGAAAACGATGATACTATGCAAATAAACGTAATGTACGTTTTTGTCTACTAACTAATCTTAATTCTTATAAAAAAAAATTAGAATGTCATTCAAGTGTTACAGAGTAAACATTATTCCTATTTTATGAAAACTCATTTTACAACTTAATTTTCAAATTAAATTAAATTAAATGTTAAATTTATTTATTTAATATTTCAATTATATGAAAATATGAACAACCCCAAAAACATGAACGATTGCAAAATTGAAGGAAAAGTACCAGAAATTAAAATAATAGAAAATATATTGAAACTGTGTATTTTTGATGATGCAATATAAAAAACATAAATCGAAACATAAAGAATAAATATAGTAAATCATTATAAGTTAATGTTAGGAAGTAATTTAACGTGAAAGTGGTAATCTAAGGAAAACGATTATTAAGAGTGCCTCTCATACAGTTGCACCGAGAACTATGCATAAAAACATTACTATCCCATAGTTTTTCAGAAGTTTCGTTTCATTATTCTATTTTTAATCCAACGAAATGTTTTAGCATCGCTTTCGTTATTTTTGTGAAAGTACTCCACCAGTTCGATTATTTTTTATTACAACCGAAGAAACTTATTCGAGTTATTTACTGTTCCCAACATTGATGAAAACGTATTCTGTATTGTGGTACTGTTTCAACAAGGAACCCGATGAAAACTGCAAGTAGTGGAAAATAATTGCAGATCTAACTCCACTGAATTTGCATATCGAGAAAAAATAGAGTCCAAATGAGTCGTGGTTGTATCAGTTTCGCAAGAAAAGGAGAAATCGGTAGCTGTTTTACGGATCACCTGGCTGAAACAGTTGAAGATTTTCAAACAATCAACGAAGATAACAGAGGCGATTCCTCTTTCCTTCGAAACCAGAACTGAAATTTAAAGAAGCGCGAACTCCAGAGCGTAAACACAAATTTGAATTTGTTTCGTTCTCATCCTATACACCGCATTTTCGATGTAACACACAGGTGACACGGCACACAATGGCCCGTTCCAGCAATTCAGTTAGACAAAAGTCTCAATTAATATATCATATATAACTCATCAAAACAAAAGAAAAGCAACTTTTTCTTAGTAAACGATGTATAATATGTAATGATAATGAAATTGTTAACAATTTTATTGGACGGTTTAATTTATTTAATTTAATAAAAAAATGTAAGTAAAAAAGTTGTAATAATTAAGAGATAAATAATAAAAATTATATTTTTCTTTATATTTCTGATGAAGCAATGTTAGCTCATATTAAAATTCTTTAAGTTCCCACCTTATTATTTCGATATTCGTATCTAAAGAAAAATAATAAAATTATACATAATATGTTTTTTATAAAGATCAATGAACAATCCAAAATAAAAATTATCTGATTCCACGGGGTTCCTGAATTTTTGTGGATTTTTTAAGATATAAGTCGTGATTTGTCTCCTATCTATTTCGATTTTCCGATGTGCTACGAAAGTACGCGTGAACACATCTCATGACATACGATTTGCCAAAAATTGGTTCTTCAGTAGTGTTTTTGGTTTGTATTTGAAATAAAGTTTTTGTACCTGGTAGTGTTTTTGTGCTATTTGTGGTGTATTATTTTTGCATTTGTGTTGTGTCTATGTGTATAATTAGTTGCAGCTAACAATTTGCATCCATCTGTGACATGGTCTATCGTTTCCAGTTGTATATGATATCTTCTACAGGTGACTGTATTATTCTTCTTCTTATTAATATCATTATTATTATTGAAACTTTATTTCTTTAAAGCAAAGATAGTTCGTATAATACGTTCGTATAGTACCAAAAACGTTTCCTATATATTAATCCTTTGCACTACGATTTGTTTCTCAACTACGACCATTCCAACTACTTTGTCAGTAATAATTTATTGCAAAAAATGGAAAAATTCTAGGCATATCCTATGCCCACGTTTGCTCCAAAATGTAATAATTGACAACAGAAGAATAATATTTCATTTGAATTCACAAGAACTGAATAATATTTACTTTTGTTAAATTCTATTTGAAATCTTCACCACGAGTCCCACACGTTATTATAAAGAAAAGGGTTAACTGATAAGTTCAGTTAATTACAACTATTGAGAACCAACGCAGTTATGAAACTACAGACCTTTCTACACGCATAAATTTGTCTGCACCTATCTTGCAATATTGCAAGAGCATATTTTTTGATCTCTTAATATCCAACACACTTGCACGTGTCTGTAAATCACCAGCATCCGCTGTTTAACAATCATAATACCTCTTTCAGTGTTTATAAGGTTAATAGGAACAAGTTTAGATTTCACAGAAGAAAGGAACGTTTAAAGTTAAATCTTAAATATGGATACCTTCCGATAACCTTCTTACCGCTGCAGTGGATTGCGGCGCTAACAGAATTTCGTTTTTCATTCGCCTTTATTGCAGCACCAAATGCATCAAAAGAAAAGAAACGGACACGTTTCTTCGTGGAACTCGAGCCGTTCTTGCGTCTCGCAAAAGACAACTCGGGCTGTTACGCGAAGCCGATTGCCTTCCTTCTGCCCTTTCGCATATGTTATGTATATATGTAATACATACATGTATACTAAGACTCAAAAGTTACACATAATATTACGTAGTGAAACTGGCTGTTGTATTTTAATCCTTTACACTACCGACATTTTCAATACATTAATAGTTCATTTTTATAGCGAAACTTTCACGAACCTAAGGTTCCTTTTTGAAAAAAGCATTACAAATATTTATGAATTCACGTATTTTTATTTCTTTTGTTAATTTGCTTTATTCGAGAAGAAAGATACAGAAAAATTTCACTATTTCAAATTAATCATATGATATCTGTAATCCCAATTACGCCTCTATAGCAGAGCTGACGGAGTGCAAAGGGTTGAAATTAACTTAATTCATTCAACTGAAATAATAATTTTGGGTCGTAATGTATGAATTGGGCTAAAATCAGCAATTATGAGTCAGGCTCGTAATTCTAAATTGCATGCCAGAGATAATATTTTTTTCGTTTCGTACCGTTCATCCGCTTAAATTCATTTAAATTATACCTACATCATCTTATTGCTCTTAAGGGTAATGGTTGTTGTACTACTGCAGTATTTTCTTACTGTGTCCACTAATATTAACTCTTCTTTATAAATTACTTACGAAACTTTTATTACCCTTATTCTTCGTCCTCCCTTTAAAAAAATCACAGAAAAAATTAATCTCGATTTGATATATTAATTATATTAATTTTTTTATCTATAGATCGTGACTATGGTGGTTGATGATATATTTTTGAATGATACTGTATACTAAAATGCAGATTCACTTTACCTATGTACATAAGTGTCTAGTAGCCAAACGTACCTCGCTACATGAAAGTAGATTATCTTTGGGCGTGAGCCACGTGTGTGGCGCACAACTACAATTCTCGAGTGAATGGTATACATTAAATGGCAGAGAATCGAACTCAATCGATGCTTGTGTATCCGTTTCTTATTGAAACTATTCCATGAAACATTGTGCATCATACCTGTACTTTAGCGGTACGCTTTTATGCACAAATTAACTGTTAATCTTAATAAGTAATTAATTTTAATCGACAGTTAACTTTGTAAATACACGTCTACTATATTTCAAGAAATTACTTACCTTGGAAATCAAATTCTAAACTTTTTAAAATTATGCCTAAACTAAAATGCACGCTCATAATCTTCGTTTATAACAGTTGTAAAATGATTTCTAGAAGGAAAATTGTGTGTATTGTTATTCCGGTATGTAGATAAAAGTCAATACTTCTTTAAACGTGATTATTCTGGAAATGTTTATTCCTATAAATATATTTGTGTGTATAAAATTTTAAATATTATATCCACTTAAGAAGAAGTTAACTATTTTAGTTATATTTATATTTTATTTATATTTATATGTATATTTATATTTATACTTATATTTATATTTTATTAATTTTCATTAATTTTCTACACATTATAGGTACCCTTCTTGTTCGTTAATAATAATGCATTTATCGCCATTTTGTAATCTCAATGTATTTAATACGTTGCAATATTAAAAAAAAGAAATTATATTTACATTTATAATACTAATTAAAAATTTTACATTTCAATAACTTTACTTAATAAAAATATTTATTTACTGTCTTCATCATCTAAAACTAAACAAATACAATTTTAACTTCCATTTACTTCATCAAATATCCATATACAAAACTACTATCTCACTCAAAAATAAAAAAAAATTCATCACGCTATTTGCTCGCAGAAACTTAGTAAAACGTACAGCATGAACCAAAAGCAATGAAGAAAATATCGCTTTCCTCTCCCCCTGTAAGCACGAAATATCATCGATAGAATAGAAAGTAAGTAAGCATCGATTGATTTCTCTGGCAGACATACCATTTGCAACATTGAAAGTAGAATTACATAAAAGTCGTAATAATTTATTTTCATTGCTGGGAGTCAATAAACAACGTTCCAATAACAGAGTATAAACTAAAAGGAATGAAAAACAACGAATACACGAGCAAGCCCCAGGATGCGCCCACAGGTGTTCCAACAATCCTAAAAAAATATGTGCACAATGCGGCAGCCGATATCCGATTCAGTTTCGAAATATCGCAGACACATAAACAATCAACGCATCAGAATTCAAACGTGTTCCCATCCGAAACATTCTTGGCTTCCTACGTGTTTGCCTATGGACCCCTATTGAGCAGGCCACGCGGTACTTCTACGCATTGTTAAATTATGTAAGCTCTTGGTCCCTATCGACTTGCATATGGGAAGGTAAAATTTCCTTGCACCCAACCATGTAATGTAACCTAACCTACTCCCACTTACAATGTAGGTAGACAGCTTTCTTCGGCTCAAGAAAGTAGCCTCTCTTCGGGCGTGCATCGCGGATATACGCGCAAACATTCTTTACGCAAGTTCGATCTCTCCTTTCTTTCCTTTCCTCTCTCCCTTTCACAGATGCTCGCGGACTCTTTCTCCACGTCTCCTCCTTAAACGTATTTGCATACCGCCAATCGGCGAGCTAAATCCCGTTCATGGATCAACGAGACTGTTTTTTCTTCATTTCCGTTCATTATCGCCGAACGAAACACCGGGCAATTTATACAACTTCAATCGTAGAAATGTATTAGGCGATCTTTTCGTATGCGAACAGTAATACGGTGGAGTATATGATACCAACTAATTAATTAGCTTTAGTAAATATTTTTTGGTGTTAATCCTACTGGGAATTTGTATGTACTTATTCTTATTGAAAAGAGTTAGATAATTGGCTACGAAAGAAAGGTATACAAGTTAGATGAATTTTTCTTAGTGAGAATAGAAATAGAAGGAAAGATAAGAATTGAAAAACTGATCAAACAATATAGGAATTGATATATAGTTAAGTCAACGAAAGAAAACGCAGAATTTTTAAGCAAATCTTAAAACCGCTCATTTGACCGGTTTGTGATGCGATTACTGTTAATTAACACTAGAATTAGCAACCGTTTAATAATTTAAATAATTTAATGATTCTATCTTATAAAAATTGTAACAATAGATTTTTTTCATTTTTTCGTATATTCGTTATAGTATTCAAATGAAATTATTTAATTTTAAAAGTATTTAGGATATTTAACACTTTTAAGGTATCAGTAATTGTTAAATAAGAAAATTGAAACCCGTCATTTTAACGGATGCGGTAATTATAGCGTTAACCTTTTGAGAACAAATGTCGTCATTTTATCGATATCAAACTTCAGTATCTAAAGTATGAAGTTGCAAGCAAACAACTTGACCCCTTAACTCTTTGAGGCACACGATTTTCGATAAGGAAACAACCCAAGCTGTACAGAATTGACCACACCACACAATTCGCCAATCTTAATCACAACAGTCTCGACAACTTATTAACGAGTTTTGACGTGTATACATTTTTACTTTTACTTATTTACGCATTTATTTAGTTCATAGCATTGTCAACTGGATGAAAAACCATATACAAAATATTAAACTGTATGACTATCAGTAACTACAACTTTTCGAGGTGGATTGAAACATATCCCACCATGCATAAAAAACTAAGCAAAGGGCGAGAAAGATTTTAACCGATCTAACCCCAAAGAGTTAACGGACAAATTTTCTTGATGTGCAACGTTACATACGAACCTCAAGTTAACCATTCCTTATGTTTCCATTTGGTTATCAATCGAACAATCCATCGTGCCCATGTATGTTACGGAGCTGTGCATTAAGTAGTTAATTATTCAAATAACAACAAATCAGTACGCAATTCTGTTTTTCTTTAGTATTTAAAAGTTCAACATATCATTTGGCTTCCTCTGCAGCAGGTTTTGAATACTTTAAAAATCCTCGCCCGCAAAGGGTTAATATACATTAACACGTTGAATGCCGTGGGGATCGCCGATGACCCCCAAGCAAATCGAATTACTATAGTTCATTCGATTAAACGATGATTATTTGGAAACACTTCTATATAATAAATAATTCTACCTCATGTGGTGACATTCAACTTACTGAACGTGCAATAATAATGATGCAATTCAATGAAATAATTTATATTACATTTTGTTCTATTTGTGTATTTTGCTCTATGAAAACACCCACTACATTTGACTGCTTTAGATATCTGACAATGTATTTGAATTTTACCAATACCTATCCGTCGTATCGTTTACTTTTTCTTTATGTAAACCATATGAGTAATACATTTTGTTCCTGGTTTGCATTATTTTCGAATGTTTTGATTGACTGAAAAAGGCGTTGTCGCGCTACTTAGCATTTGTCTATATAAGCTAAGCCAAGTGCTATTGCATCCTTTGGTGTTTTTTGATAAGGTTTTAGTCAAAAAATCTAAACCTCAATGTATTAAAGAAATTTTGAAGAATACATACATGTTCGAGACTTTAAAATATATTCATTTAAATAAATATCACGCTTTAATCGTTTCCTAATCTTAGATATAACTGAGACACCACTGTTCTAGGGTTAATGATTCTGTAGTGAGAGAAAACTCTTAAAACTTATATCGATCTAAAAAATTTTGTTCGCGATTGTTTATTATTAATTAACAACATTGCACAGGATATTATGTGACTAATAGCTGAACGAGGTAGAGTATGGTCCTACTTGAACAACTACACCGACAAGCTAGAAAAGCGATGTTTCGTTTGAAATCTCGTTTTCGAGAAAGTTAAAAGCTAATATTTATGAGATGTGGCGTACGGTTGGCTAACTTCTGATCAAATATGGGCGGGAAACAAATAAGAATTTTGCAATAAAATTTGTTTTTTTTGCGTCTTCTTTCGTGTAACATGGATTTACAAGACACCTTATAGAAATTAAGCACTTTAAACGTTGTACGATAAAGAAAGAGATCTGTAGTTCGTAGGTAATTCACTTTTTAAGGATGATTAAAGAATGTGAAAGAAAGTGGTAAAATAATTTGGAGTTTTGCGGATGCTTTACATCTGGCGAGTAGTTTTATTTTCGAGGTTCTTGGACAACTATGAGAACTACACAAAAATTGAAATTTTCTTCAAAAATATTGAAAACTAAATTTTCTATTTATATTCCAAAAGTTATAGATCAAGAATTTTTTATATAAATAATAGAAAAATCGTAAGGATGTTCTAAAAGAACGACTTAGAAAAAGTAAATGTTCGAAAACAGTAACACTCCAATAATTAATATTTCCACAAAAATGAATAAAAATTACAATTTAATAGTGAACAATATAAGAAAGACCAAATTAATATTACCTAATATTATATGATTAATTGTATAGAATTACGTAATAAAATCATTGTCCGATAAACCTGCCACCTATAAATAATTCGCTACCTGGCCATTATAAATAGGAAGATTGCTTCCAGCTGGACAGATATTAATGCAATTAGCTAATTAGGACTTTTGCATCAATTTATATAGCGGGAGGAAATAGACAATTCGTTTTTGAAATGAAATTAGTGCAGCAGTTGCAGACACCTTGCATCACATTCACGATAGAGTGCTGCTAGAGTTTGTTGATAAATTAGCGTTAATTTCTGCCTATATCTCCGCGGTATAAGCTTTCATTCACCTTCAATAGAAACGGATTAATGAGCACTTGAAACCGGATTTCCTCTTTGCACTGAAGATAAGCATCGATCGATCGATTTCCATTTCTCTTCGCTGTTGATTTGTTTGGAGATTTGTAACTCCACTGTCAACGTCCATTACAAATTGCCTCGCTGCCTAGCCTTTTACAGTACTTCAATGTAACATACTGTTCATTATGGAGGAAGACGCATACGAAAGAGAAATTACTTATGCATTGGAGAATACTAATAGAAGGCGACATCCGCGCAACGAGCAACTCCCATGAACTTCCGCGTGACTTCATCATATTTGTTACATTGATTTTGACTTATCTAACAGCGTCCACCCGGGTAATTATTCAGATGAAACATCAACTTTTATTATTATTTGTGCACTTATTATTCTTTTAACTCAATTTATGGCCCATAAAAAAGCGATAAAGAAATAGCCAGAAAAAACAACAATAAATTACTTTACATTCGTATTTCTGTTTTCACGAAACGTTTAACGATAATTGTGATACAGTGAATGTAAGCTTAAATACGGCACAGATACGCTATATAATATTGGATCTAACATAAGAGTACGTCTTTTGAGAGTGTACTAATTTTAGAAATTTAAAGCTACTAGCTGTCTAAGAACAACACCCACTTTTGTGAAGTTAAGCATTGATCTAAATATTTTAGTATTTAATATTAAGTATTTCGTAATGTGGAAGATCAAAGTATTTATTAATTTTTATAATCTTAAAATAATAAAAGCAGTAGTAGAGTCTTAATCTTAACCCTTTTCCCTATAATTTATTCCTCAATTGTAATCAATAGAACTACTTTGTCATCAATAATTTATTGAAAAAAAGAAAAAGATTTTAGATATATTTCATGTTCATATTTACTGTAAAGTATAATAATCGATAACGGAAGAATAATATTTTATTTGAATTCATAAGAATTGAATAATATTTATGCTATTCAAATTTTATTTAAAATCTTCACCATGAGTCTTACACTTTATTACAGGGTAAAGGATTAAATTACTTAATATCAATTAATAATAATTTTTAATTTTCTTTATTATTTGAAAAATCTTATATGATACTTATGTGACAAATTTTTATATGCAAACGCGAAGTGTAAGATAACGCAACGCATTTACGGTATTCGTAAACATTTACAAATACTCGAACGTGAGAACTGTAAACGCAAAGCTCCACAGTCAACAATAATCAAACTTATACCGCAGTGTTTGCTAAATTGTTCAAAGTTGATGAGTAATTTTATCAACAAGAATGGAGATGAAAAAGAAAAATTCATTAATTTCTCTACATTAATTACCTACCTTTCATACAATTAAATTCAATCTTCTTTAAGAAAATTGCACTACGGAAGGCAACAATTAGGAATTTGTATAATTTATAAATATTTATAGTGGTGTGATATTTGTATATTACAGTATATTTATTGCAGATGGAAATAGAGCAAAATATGCAGACCAATTAAAGAATCTTATACAAACGTGTAAATATTCAACGAATTTTATAATTCGATTGCTGTAAATATGAAACTTCACATAAATTAATATCATTTTGCTCTTTGGATTAATTTTAATAAATTACAAATTGCAGAACAACCTATAAAAAATTGTTTAAAAAGAAAGATCTAGTTCTTCATTGAAACCGAGCCGCTCTCGTTCATATTGTATCTTTTTTAGTATTTACTACTCAATCAGCAGAAATTTATATTAAATTTAAGAATTCTTTTAACTATTGGAAAATTAAAAAATATACATAACACGGTAATCCAGTGATTGTTAATAACTCATAAAAGTGCGTAACATGTTTTGAATAACAAATTTCACTAAATCACTAGGCACATTGTACAGGATGTAATAAAATTAATGGTTATGCCTTCAAAGACTGATCCTATATCTTCGAATCAATAATACTTGCTAGACATTTGTAAAAAACCCTTGTCGTAAAATTATTTATAAAAGCGAATATTATTATTCAGTCTTTCTTTTAATCACTGTGGTCTACTCGACATGACAAAAAAACGTTTAAAAGGAATTATTTATTACAAACAAATAGTTGACTATCATTAACGTATATCTTATTAATAAATTATAATATTAAGAATTTTACGGGAAGATTTTTATAAATTTCCATCAACTCAAATATTTCAATTCAATCTCTGTAATCATGATCACTAATGTTTTTCGATTCTATACGTGTACAGTTTGACTCGAATCTCATGTAATAAATATACCATAATCGGACACAATCAGGGTCTGTTTGCTCTACATCAATATGGAGAATATCCTATTTAGGCTGTGCGACTTTCTTGTGCCAATGTTCTGTGGAACACAGATCATTTGCTTTTATACAGTCCCATGAAATAAGTATTTAATTTAATATAACATTTATTTGTGTAGCGAATAAACATTTACAATCTATGCATGTTGTAGCTGTTCATTATTTTTGGAGTTACTTAAATTAGATGTATATGGCTCTGTATTCACATATATGATTTGTAGTTATAAATTATTATGAATTATTTATTATAAATTACTATACAGCACTTATTATAACTTATTATAAACTATTTCTTATAAATTTGAAAGTTCACTGTACCTTCATAATTTTTCTTCAGTAACACAAGTTTAAATAATATAAAAGCAACAGTTTACAATAAAATGCCATTCACATAAATTAATCTTATCACAGTACCCAGTTTATTAAACGTACTGCCAAACTCTTGGGACAGTGTATAGAATCATTTTCTGCAAAACAAATTCGTACAATCTTTATACTTAAATTACAAAAATTTGTAAAGTTGAAAATTTGACAAACTTTATAATAATAAGTTTTTTTAAATGAATATATATTTAATACGAAAAATGTCTAAAAATCACCTGTTGGTTATTAGGAGAGATAAAATACTTATTTTACAGTGCAAATTTATTGTATAATAAGAAGAGGGTCTATATTTCTTTAACTACACATTAAATGGAAGTATACGTTTTATTTTATAATGCATATTACAAATTATCCTTTCTTCTTGTGAATAATTACTTTTATTTTCTGAGAAAAGCAGTAAGATGTGTTTCACGAACATAAAGTAATAAATGCAGTAATATACACCCTCAATGGTACACGCGGTACTAAACGTGTTAATAAAAACCAAATATGCGGGAAGCACCTGGCAAACTGTTTTTCTAAAGAATATTTGATTAGACTAGACGTTCAGTTTTCACAGGTACCTGTGAATAGCTCATGAATACTGTTCGTGAACTCTTTTCGAAGACTAGGGTAGCTATTGCATCGATTTTAGACTCTTACACGATCTTCTTGAGTTTTAAATCTTAAATCAACTTCAATGTATAATATAAAAATGTACTATAGATATTCATTATTTCCTGATGAAATATATCGATTGCACCATTTGCAACATAAGAAAAATCTTGCATAAATTAAGAGATGGAACTATTTTACTCGTATGTTTCATATGGTGATACTTTATCCAAACTTTAATCTTGAATTATAAATCTCTTACTTTTATACTTCCCATTCTACATTTTGATTGTCTTTGTTAATAATTAAAAATCGCTAAAAAAGTAGGTATAAGAATTTAAGTCTATACAGAAAAATACAAAATATAGTTATTCACAAAAGTATCTTCCCGTTCACTTGTACAATACGTTTGATCAAATTGGATAATATTTTTTTTAGTGAATTATATATACTTCGATTGAAATTATTTTATTAAATGCATTCTAATTTAAAATATATATAATATAATGTATTTAAAGTTTAGAACAGTACAAATTATACCCGATAACTTCGACGTTAACATTTGTTAAATATATAAAATATATTATATAAGTAAGTGGGCGGATACTTTTGTAGCTATGCATCTTTATAAAAACCCTTTTTTTACCATAAAACGCAAAATATAAAATTGCTTGCAGTTAAATGAAATTAATTTGAAACCGGTCCGTATAAAATCAAAAGGATTAACATTTAAGGAAATAAAATAATTTCGATTCCAGTTGTGAGTATAGTTGAAATTAAAAAAAAAATGTGAACAGAAAAAGATACCAACTGTAATCTAGTTTACAAAAAGTTAAACGAACTATTTTCACGACGCGAGACAACTAAACAGCAACCAAGTAATTGTCGCGTCGATACGCATAACGAGCTGTAAAAGGTAAGTTGGAGTATTTGTGTGTGCACGACAAAGACAACGGGAAAAGGTTCTCCAATGAGAGAGTGAGTAAGAGAGAGAGGGAGAGAGAGAGAGAGAGATAGAGAGAGATACCGCGAGAGGGAAACAGGGAGGTGAGCGAAAAATGAAGAAAGAGAGAAAAAGAGTGAGAGACGGAAAGAAAGACAGGAAGAAAGTCGATGTTTCCTTTCTCGATAGCGAGAATTCAAACCGGTCGCCAGTCGCATTTCCAAGTTTTTATTCCCAAGCATTCGCCATGACCAACGGTTCATCGGCAACGGGTCTAAACGGGTCATCTCCATTTGTCTTCCCATCGTAGTCTTAAATTTGTTCGAAGATCCCGGATAAAAGCTATTACTCCTATTTGACAAAACAATTGTAAACGGAGACTTGATTTTTGGTTTACCAGGGAAAATTATTCAAGATTTCTCGTCTTGTTCAAGGAAAGCTGTAAAAGCTAATGGTGGAAAGTAACAGTGGAAACTTTTGTATTGCATTTTTCTTAAGATGTAAGGAAATTAATTGGATAACTTCTAGAGTTTCGAGAAATATTATTTCGTTTAGAATTATGTCAATGTTATCTTCGTTGAATTGTAATTTAATACATATTGTTTTACACATTTTTTACACGTTTTTTAATACATTTGTTTGCTTAAAGCATGTAATACTATTGATTAATGTAATTTTGAATTACATAGGTAATTATAACTAAGGGTGTTTTTAAAATCATTTAAATGATACCATTTCTTTTCAAATTTAGAAGTATGTTACTCAAACAATTAAACTTTTTAGAATAACTGCAAACCACAGCTAGTAAAATTTTTATCTTACTGGTTTACACTGTTTTAATACTTTTTATAGAAAAGACACTCAATTGAAAAAGATTGTACTCTCGTTAGTCTGCGAACAAATAGATGCTTGTAAACGATTGTAAGTCGCATTCCGATGCATAGTTTCCTGTCCAGGATTAGATAAATGCAGGAAACACGTTGCAGATGTTTTGCAGTACTTTCCTTTCACAAATTTTCTTGAAAATTTCGAGAAATACAGATGCAATTTAACATTCATTTGTTTCATTTTTTTTGTATATACTTTAATTTGTTATAATCGGATTTATAAAAATTATAAAAATATTTCTTAGCCATATTACAAATCATTCTTTAATATTACTATCAAGACAATTAAGAAAATTATTATTCAATTCAGGAATAATATATACCATTAACAAATATAATTAATATTATATAATTACAATTATAGGAGTAAACAGTTTAAGCTTGATATACGTTTATAACTTGCATAAGTTATTTGATTATATTTATTAAAGAACGGCAAGTAAATTAAATACGAGATTTCTTCACGCGTTTAGAGTTTATTTTATCCGATTTTGCATATAATTTTTCAATGGACTGTAATCAAGCCTATAATTGCTTTAGTAAACTGATTGTGCTGCAAGTTTGTTTTGGAAGAACAGTCAATCGAAATGAAGTAAATTTCCACGGATCCGGTTCATGGTCTCCGTTCAACCGAGTAAATGCAATTGTGGCCGTTCGTGACAGTCCGAAATTACTGTATTTATATTCCATTTCGTGAGTCGACTAGACACACGGCGTACACCATGGCATTCGTCTATTTACTCGCCTCTTGACACACTTCACAGGCGTGGCGTAATATGGTCTTCATAAATGGTCGAACACTACATCGATTTTATACATGTTTGAATTTGTTCAAACCATTTCTACGTTTCACATTTATTTACTAATTACGGTACTTGTACACGATACAACCTATTTAATTACAGGTTATTCGTTATGTATAGATTTGATTATATTTGATAGTGTCAGATTTTATTTAAATAAGGCATATATATTTAACACGTCTAGCCAGAATTAATATCGTAACGCCATAACAAAAAGAACAAAAGACACACACACTCACAACCAACATCATGCAGTACATCAAACCTTGCATTGATTAAAATATTCGTACATCGAATTCTAACAGATAGTATCCTTTTGTCATTTAGAATTTACTTGTTGACCCTTTGAGGCATACTTTAATTAATCAAATAATCAATATAATTTTCTTTCTTTCTAATATTTAAAACTTCGGTGTAAACTTCCTCTGTTGAGGTTCTTAAATATTTTAAAGAGTTCACGACTCCAAAGGGCTAATATTTATAATGATATTATTGGCGGATTTTGTTATTTAGATAGAATATTTTATTCTGTCAATTTTGTTAATTACTATAAATGTTACAATTAGCTAGCTTCGAATATAAAATAAAACATTAATAAATTTGTTAATAAAAATATAAATATGAATGTTAATAATAGAAAAATATAATTTGAAAGTGGATGGTATCACTGTTTATCAATAATAATAATGAATATGTTGTACTATCATTATAGTGCTCAAATTTAACATAAATTCCGTTTTCTTATTGTTAAGTTACTGTCAATACTGATAATAGAATCACAGATCAATCCAACTGACGGGCACTACAATTTAAATTTTTCACATTGTAATTGTCTTGTATATTATAATTGTTATGTATTAATTTTAGTATTTTTATTATTTAACTTTACGGTAGTACTTGTGAACAATAATTTGTATTGAATCATTTAAAATCACTTAATTGTTATTTGAAGAATGATACATGTCATAAGATATTTGTAACAAAAATTTATTGCAACTGAAATAAATGAGTGCACTTTTTTAGGAGCCAGTGATTTCTCTCACTTACCTGACACAGTTCTGTAATAATGCGTATCACGAAATAACAGTATATTTCTCTAAAGTGTGATCATTTTATAATAAACAATGTATTCTTTATTATTTAAATCATAACTTTAAATTTTAATTTGATATTTAACACTTTTATTACAATTTTATTATTTAAAAAGAGAAAGTTATTAACTGACGTAAGTCACCGTTGTTTCTCCAGTACCGTTACCTGCTGATTAAATAATCAAATATTATTTATGCTAGATTTAGTGTTTAACCAACGGCCGCGCGTAAAAGCCCATGCTTAATCTAAAGAGGATTTTCAAGGCATAATTAAAACACGATAAAGGATAAATTACTTAGTTTCATTTTCTCGTCACGAAACACAGTTTCTTGATACAGTGAAACGCGAGAAGTTCGAAACAAAAGTGGGAACAACTCAACCTTAACAACTTTCGAAGAGTGAAGGTTCACAACTGCAAATAATCCGTTCGAGGTATTTTTGCCAGTAGATATTTTGAAACTTGAGAATATAAGAAAAATACAAGATCATATATATATGAGAAATTTAAATAATGTACTTAATTATCCATTAAACTTTATACTAAATAGAAAGAGAAAGTCTATAAAGAGTTTCTACAAAATGAAATAAGTTTCATATTTCAGGAAATATTATGTTAAATATTAATATTATATTTTACATTTATATTTTATTTAAAACCTCGTTTTTGAGAAAATCCAACTTAGAAAATCAAACATACCTACATTTGGGTAATTACGGGCAGCATACATTTAAATTTGAGCTTTTCGAAAACGAGCATTTATTTAATTATAACTTAACCAGTGAACTGCGTTCGACGAGTATACACGTACTCTTAAAAGTCAAAATGATACTAATTCGTTTGATAATGAATTATTTATTTTGTCAGATAAACATGTAATTCTTCTTCGTTTTGCTTTAATTTTTTGTTAGAATATATTATACATGCATTTGACGTGCGTTTGACGAGTATACATTTCATTGTTTGATTTTATTACATACACTATGAAACACTTTTGTTCCAAAAAAGTTCCATTTACACACTTTAATTAATTTCTTGCATCTAACTGCAATTTTTCCACCAACTACAGGATACCCTATATTCAGTAAAATTTTATATATTCACTACATTAACAATAGAAAATTACTCTCGACCAACTAATCACTTAACTGTAATGCAGAAGGCTTATATCCGGTACACCGTGACCCCTACTAACACATACTTAAATTACCTTTGCGTAACAATAGCTAACAGAAGTCACACCTACGTAGCATCGGCCTTCGACGTGTTAAATTCAAACAATAAGATCTTTCTAGAGAAACGATCGAGAGACCTTGAAAGAGAACAACAAAGAATAAGAAACATTACATTAGCAAATAAATAATTCTATTTTCGTAAAAACGATCGATCTAATATACACTGTCGGTCAAAAGTTTGGGACGAATACATCGGTTAAAGAAAAAACTTCCATTTTTTGTAAACAACTTTTATTATAGAACTTTGTGTGTGATAAAAGAACATGGATACATGAACATTAATCAAATATAAAGATATATAATTTTTGTTATTTTATTTTATATATTTATAAGACATGTAATTTTTCATTTGTGACGTTACATATCAAGTGGATTCAAACTTTTGATCAGCAGTATACATTAAAAATACGTAAAAGTTATCTGAAAAATTTCATACATAATACTATATACTATTATCTACAATTTAAAATGCCCACTCTGATCAGTACAAATTCACATCATAAATTATTTAACCAGTTAACTGTGGAATTTAGTCTAAAAAATCTCTCATTGTGCGCGGAATATAATAAAATGATAAAGTGTATACTTATCAAACGCAAGTAATTGATTAAACAATACTGAAATTCTTAATCCAAAACTAAACGAAAGAAAACGTATGGATTACAAAAATATATGAATGAATACAGATGTTTTCGCTTTCCCGAGTATACCTCCAAATAATATCGGCGTTTAGAAGTGTTATCACTTGATAAAATGACAATGAAATTCGAATAAAGAACAAATGAAAGTTATTTCAATAAATAGGCACGATTTATACCGTTATCCTCGGGTACAGATTAATACCCGAAAACGATTTTCCACAGACAACGGCGCAATTTCGTCTCGCCCATTGTACACGCGAGTTCTTCCAAAGAGAAAATTCGGTATAATTTGTACATTTTTAACGCTCTTATTACCAAAGAAATATTTTTCGCAATGGGAGACGTGATTTGTCATGTACATCACGCACTGCCGTTCTCCCAGCATGACTTGTTCATCGAACAAGCGCCTTTACCAGGACGCTCCGCCGTTACCGTGCTGTAAAGCGGTATACATACATACACATTATCTTATCCCGGCACGACGGTGCATCGAATCACAAAAGGTTACTAGGTTTCATGTTATGCAACTGTGCCGTCGCACCTTCCACCAGGAACTTACCATTCGTACGATTAAATGTTTCTCGAAATCGAATCGAATGTGTATCTAGAAGAACGAGCTATGTTTCATTTTATATATTTTAGTGGACTGGAAAAACAAATTACACCTGACCCTCGATTTACGCGAGTTTCTTTTTTACACGGTAAATTAGAATACTATTTATGCGGTAATTTTTTGGAGTGATCTGAAATTAGTATACTCGTTCCTTGAGTTTCGAAGAATCTCTTAGACTTGTATCTGTAGAAATCCACAAATATAAGTAACAATATTTTGCAAAAACGTCTTCATAATTTAAATACTTGCAAAGTAAAAATTCTGACGTGGGTCAATTTGACCCGCCCGGTAGTTTTAGTGTTAGTAATACCGAGTAAAATATACTTTTGTTTTCTGAAATGTCATTATTATTATTTCTTTTGTTTGGCAATATGAAATAAACATGTATTTCTAAAATTTATACCAGCTTTTCTTTCGAATATTTTGTTTTCTTTTGTAGTGACGGAATCTATTTACGCCATTTTCGAAGGTCAGGTGTACTGGTAGCAAATGAACAGATGGTTTGTGTAATATTGCATTTCTTCCAAATTGAAAGATAAAAGTAATAGTTCAATAATTAATACTAACCGCACCGCGAACCGGTCGGATGACCGGTTTCAAAATTTTATTGGAAATCCTGCGTTTCCTTTTGTGCATTTGACTTTATATGAATTCCTATATTGTGCAATTAATGAATTTTTCAGTTTTTGTATTTCTGTTTGTTTCTGCTTCCACTAAGAAACATTTGTCATCGAACTTGTTTAACTTTACTTTGTAGCCAGTTATGACTGATTACGATAGGAATGAAAACAAAATGTAATTTGTTACTTCTTAAAAACTGAAACGAGTTCTCATACCTCCTAAATTGTGTAATATAGGACAGTTTTCCATACGATTGCCAATGTTCATTTTTCTTTAACACGTCACTTTTGATATTTAAAATGACACCAAATACTTCTTAACATCAAATTCTATCCTCTCCTCACAAGAAATAACGACTCAATTTTATAAATTTATAACAAAGAAAAATTTTTCTACTGGATCCCTATGCAATTGTTACTCATTAATTATTTAAGGTTCTCGGTTTTCACACAGTCGCTGATATGATATCATGTAAAAGGCAGTATTGTCATTTATGATTGAAAAATTAATCGGTATATAAAAGGTGTAAAAGGTGTAAAGGTGTAAAAAGTTAAAAAGTGTATAAATATCTGTTATATATCTGTTAAAATTCGCGATTTCGATTTAACTGAAATTAATGTAACTATCAAGTTTTTCATGGACTTTGGTCTAATGGTCAATGTGTTATAGACAGATTTAAGACTCATGCAAACTGGTATTGTGTTACGCAATAATAAATGCTGTGTTAACGTAAACATTAACAAATGCTGTGTTAAAAAATGACTGGATCTATAACATATGTCATATTTTCTGAAGAGGTTAAATTAAAAGCTACATTGTTGGAATAGTCGTGGCATGTTTCAAAGAAATTAATTCTTATGTAGTTCCATGTATTCAAATATTTTTTATTTGACTGTAAATTTTTATTACACCTTTCTGAAGTACCTTGCAGATTCCAGTGGTTCAAATAGGCACATTATTTATACTAAATGAATAGTTAATCGCGATAAATATTAAATAGTAATAACTCAGTCTTTCCACGATTAGACGACGAACTGTATGTATTGTGGAGGCAGAGAAAACGAGCTCCACTTTCATGTGGAAGTAAATCTTACATTCAATTTTATTTGCATTAGGTGATCTGTAAATGTATGGAAATATTTCAGAGTAAAAACAGAGTAAAGCATGTAAGAAATGTTATTAATACACAGATATTATTTATTATGCGAAATATATATCCATCTGGGTACTACATATGTTTTAATAGTACAATTTTTGAATTTACGATCTGACCATTAGACAAAATACTGAACTCAGTCATCTTTTATTCACAATAAAACTTTTTACTTGCGCTTACTTTAGGTAAGAAAATCATTAAACAAATACTCTCGTATTATAGTTTTTGTCGTATCTAGTATCAAATTTGAACAATTAAAAAATGTTTAAATTAGAAACACAAAATAGTAAGTCAGATATGTAGATAAAAAATGCATATAAAATAAATAATTATAAATAATAACATCATAGTTTAATTTACTTTTACCATAAATTTATAACCTTATTTTTCATTTTTTTTAAATATTTCTTCTTGTCTTCTTATTACACCATAAAAGTGCTAATATTTCCTTCTTACTTGATTCGTTTTCCATGATAAAATCTTAATTAACTAAAAGAACACTTTGACACGATGGGCGTAAAATAATCTCAAATGATAACTATAATTAAATATAAATTAATAACTCTAGTTTTATCGTTTCTCTGTGATCGTATGTATTAAATGAATATATAATATAAAAATTTACATGTACAAACATACTTATTATCTGTATTACTTCTACTTAAAAATCCAAGTTTTAGATTTATTCTCTTAAATCCTGTTAAACATCCTTTCTGAATCATTCTGTATTATTTGTGTTCATTCCTGTGATGATATTTAAACAACTACATTTCTTTTAAGAGGTATATTCTAAATTTAGCGATTTTCAGTCAAAATGATTCTTGATCCAACGAATGATAATAATGTTTCGGGGTCAACTGTTTCACGTGACTAGATTCTGAAAGTAGTTGGACAGATAATATTTTTTTCGCGTACGCGTATGACGAATCTGATCCTCGTGACACGAGAAAACCTGTTCCATCGAAACTACAGTCATCGTCTTCTGCATTTTTGCATAGATTTAATCGTCGTTTCAATGCCAAAATTGCTTGTAATATATGAAATCTTTCGAAAACATTGATTTTGAATATTTATGTATACATCCAACTAAAAGGAGCTGTAACGATTTGGAAGTGTATTAAATATAACCTTGTTATAAGCTGTTGCGCCAACCGTTTTAATCAATTGTACCGAAAAGAAAGAATGGAGACTAACAGGTAGAAATGAAATTTTTTCCATGTATACTTAAAATTTTATGCCAGTTAAAATGACAGATTTCGATTTTGTTTTGCAATTATTAATATCTTAAAAGCATTGAATATTCGAAATAATCTCGAAAATAAATAGTTTCGCTTGAATATAGTAATAGTAATAATAGTTTCATTATAGAATGACAGAGAATATTTTGAAAGACAATAGAACCATCACTTCAAACTTATTTGTGACCTTTCTCATATTTCCCTGAAACTTTTGCAGCAACCCACCTAACAGATACCATTGATATTTCATTAGGAAGTATCTAGTAAATGTTTATAATGAAAACACTATTGAGTACAAAGTATTAAGTTAGATTGCACACTTAAAAGTCTGCTTACACCAATAATACACTTTCATCAAATTTTATCGAAAAGAACCATTACTGCAAATATTTCGTCCAATCTGGAACTGACGAAGAAAACGTAGCAACCAGCAGGAAGTGAAAGAGAAAGGAAATTAAGAGAGGCGAAAGAAACTTTTCACTGAAAACAACTGTTTCACTGAAACGATTTTGGACAATCAAACCGCGAGTTCAACGTTTCCGGGCAAAATATCCCGACCCACTTCTTTCCCTGTTTTTTCGTACGCGCGGCTCCCGAACGTGTAATTAAGCTTAATTCAAATTTTCACGTTTCTTTCGTGTTTCGCCTCTCGAAAGACAAGAAAGAGTGTACTCTCGCCAGAATTCGACTCTTCTTCCCACTGGGTTTACTTTCTACGAAAACAATCAGAGGAAATTTTACCGCGATGCTTTCACGATTGTCCTGAGTTCTCATAGTTCTGGGATTTCAAATGCTATTGAGTTACCGCCACACTGCGCCGGGACACACCGAACTAACGGCAAAGTTTTTAACGTCGCGCACGTTTCCGTGTGAAGTCAATTATCGTGTACGCATATCTCTGCCCCTGCTCTGTTCGCGACATATCCTTGTGAGAAGTCCTCATCTCATAATGCGTGTGTAAATTAGCCGACATTATATGCAGACCAGACAACTTTTTTCAGTATCGTTTGTGCAGGTTCAAGGATCTTGGGCAATGCAGTCTGTCTAATGAGACCGTCCAAGATAACTGTACCAACAACTAACCGATGACTGAAATATAAGTAGTTTAATATAAATATTTAGTATAAAATATGTAATCTAAAACATTTAATAAAAATAATTTTATATTAATATTTAATGTAAAATATTTAATATAAATAGTTTGATATAAATATGTAATGTAAAGTATTTAACATAAATGTATAATCTAAAATATTTAATATAAATATTTATGTTTATAATATAAACTTATAACTTAATGAGTTAATTATTGGTACATTTACTTTACGGAAAAAACTTTTCCTGGACAACTGAAATGTTAAAAATCATAACAGTGCAAGTCATGTATTGCGTGTCTTTCGAAAAATTAAGTTCTACTTTAATTACTGAAAATTCAAGAAATATTCCCTTTACTAAACATATGACATTTAGAGTCTGATTTAATTATAGAGTACCATCTTTCATGAAAATTGAATTAAAAGAAAATTTCATCAGTTTTACAGAGAAAGAGATCATATTATATTGAACCATTTTTTAATTATACCCTTGATTCATAGAACACCAATTGTATGGTATAATCTTCGAATAAAAATCGTATGCATCGAATTTGCCGAATTATGTAATTGTTTCAAATTAAATTTTTTTCGTACATTTTTCGGTTAATTCATTGTTTAAGTCTTTTTGCCTGAGACATCCTCGCCCATTTTTAATCAAATTGGCGTCAGAAAACTATTTAAATATTTGCCGCTTTTTATTGTGCTGGGAGATTTATACTTCAATATTTTGGATGATCATCCTCTCAAAGTATTCAATTTTAATTTTTTATAGTACCATTTCAAAACCGATTCTCTCTACAAACACATAAAAGTCTTAAAAAACGTTTCTTCGTTAAGATGAAAAAGTTATTAAAAATTCACCTACAATGCACCGTAAAGTTAAATCCTTGTGGACAAATACAACTAAATAAACCTTTTCGCAAATAGAGACGAACTTTCATACAACAATTAATCTTTTAACTAGAAACGACGAGTTAACATATCATCGAATTTCTGTTTCATTTTTCAATAGTTCTATTTTCTTATAATATTGAAATATATAATTGCATTTGTTTAAACAAATAAGAGCAGTATTTAAATTTAAAGATTGAAGCAATATTTCAAAATTGAATGAACAGAAATATACTAAATTATTATAATAAATAGCAGACTGAACAAAATATTCAGATAAAGGAATGTTAAATGACACATAGTATTCGAAGACTCCAACATATTTAATTATAGGAAAACTAAATATTTTAATAGAGTACGCGTAAGACAATATAATTACGTAAACCTGTTCCGTACGTTTGAACGTCTCCGATTCACATTTTATTTCGCTATTTGTAAAATTTAATAGTCGTACTAAAAAACCACTAAAACCCATTGAAATATCTTCTATTTACTCGCCGCAACGTCTAATGTTTCGTAAGTCTATCTCCTGTAATTTTTCACGAAAATCGTATTTCCTTCATCTCCCGTTTCTGCGGTCGAGTACAAGAAGACACAAGGAACGAGGATGATGCAAGTGGCGGTTGCTCATCTTGAATTTTACCATCTGATCTTAAAAAAGGTTGTTCTAAGTTTTCATATGCGACGCAAGTTTATTTTGTCGTAAGCCGCATACTGCTGTTTCTTTGGTAAAGATAAACCACAGCAGAGGTAAATGTTCATAAAATAGTCACGGAAATGTATTCTCTTAACCGTGTGTATTTTATAAACACTTTTAATAATGTTTCATTATATGGTTTCACGTAAATTCTGAATAGAAACAATATAACACTCTGTTCGAATGTTTCGAGTTTTATTAAATGATTGTTAATACTGTACCACGGGAAATTTTCAATGAAAATGTTTGAACATACCTTTTTCATTTATAATAGTTAACAAATGTGTGTATAATATTTGTACAAATGTCATTTTAAAATAATTTATTTTCTGAATAATTTAATTATGACATGTAAGAATGTATTTGCAAAAGTTAAAGGAATAGGAAGGAACAAAGAAATTTATAAAATTGTAACATATAATTGTCCTTCTAAATTTCCTTATCATCAGCCTTGTTACACTATTCTATACATAATGAGATCGGTTGTTAAATATTCAATAAGACAAGTTCTTGCTCTCATAATTGTAAATTCACTCTTTCCGTTTATTACAAATATCAAACGGATAATTACCTGCGTAATCATAAATAAATATTAATGAATTAGTATGATCTGAAATGTAAACATCAATTTTAGTTTTTTTCTAAAAATGAGGGTTTACGTTAGATAATAACAGCTGCATTAGTGCTTCCTTAAACAACAGATATTCAACGTAAATTGCTTCATTAGTACACCTAATAAAATTGTAATTTCAATTTTAAAGTGCGAAATAATTATCTAGCTAATTCTTCCTAAACAGACCATTAAATATCTGTAAAACAGAAAAAGGAAGAAATTAAACTGCATTCTGTAATCTAAAAATTACATTTTACATTGATGGTATAGTACAATAGGTAATAGCAAGTTGTAGGTTTTACACGTAAATTTATGCACGCTAGTAATTTATTACGTAAGCACATAAAACACAATCAACCAAAAAAAGATTGACGACATTGTATAATGCTTCTACGTAAATATTTAGTCCAATAAAATACTTTCTTAGAAATATCTTATTTTTAAAGTATACAATTATTATGTAACTTTTTAAATATATATATCGTGAAATAATAGAATTTTGGATTAATATTCGGAGTCTAACAAGTGTCATTGGTTGAAGCACAAATTATACACAGAAATTTTTCAGATTCTACAAAAGGATTTATTAAATTACAATTTATAAACATTACATCAAACTATACGTTTGTATTGCCATTTGAATATTTATGCAAATTCACATTTTCAACGAATAATCCATAAAATGTAAAGAAAATTGAAATTAACGTCCTTATGAAAAAACGTATTAGACCAGAAACATAATCAACAGACATCAAAATAAAACACCAGATTTTGTTTGTTCTTACGCAATTCAAATTTACTATGCATACAGAAAATCAAATATGTAGTCGTAAGGAAGGAAACTTGGGTAAGTCTGTATCAGGTTTTCCATTGTCAATTTGTAGACAATTATATAAGCTGTATATAATTTGTTGTTTTGACTTGTCATAAATTATTTAAATATTATTCATCAAGAATCAAGATCCACACTAATGTTTTTAATGCCATTTTTATAGTTCGCTATACTATATGTATAACGAAACATAATGCTTCATTTCAATGTTAAAATCTTTCGTGATTCATGGATCCGCCATTACGTAAACTTCGTCCAATTTATTTGGATACACCTATTACATAACAAATTGCCTATAAACGTCTGAAAGAGCGACACAAGAAATGTTCAACTCACAAAGGAATAAGTCTCCAGATTTATGTTAACCAAAAGGTAACGCTTTCCTTTCGCTCGACACTCCTTTCGAGCGTTTTACTCGAGCGATAAAACGTTCCGATCCAATAAATCGGGAAAGATTATTACCGCGAATTCTTTCGGTTTAGTTATCCGAATCGATTCTGTCAGCATGATTGATTATCGCCACTTGTTTTCACCGCGAACACTGCTGTGTAAAAAATTCTGCCATTATACTGGGTTCACTGCTTTGACAGTTTAGATAAAAAAAATTAGAAATAACGAATAACTTTCGTCGCTGATGATGAAAATTTCGTGGATAATAACTAGGAAATAATAATTATTATACATTTAAGAATAATAATTATATATTTAAGACTAATTATTTTACCGAAAGTCTACTTTATTATTAAGTTTAATAACTATCGTTAAACCTAAGGTATTTTATAACTAGAAAATAATAATTACAAAATACCTTAGGTTCAACAATAGTTATTAAACTTAATAGTAAAGTATTAAGGTGAAATAATTTTAAAAGAGAGAAATAAAAGTTATTCGTGACTGAATTCAATATTTTAATTTTGTTGCTCTGCTTGTATCTGTGTGATTGGAAGTGAAATTTTAATTTTGGTAAGCAAATTTTTAATAACAACAGTTTATTATTAAATAATTGTCGGTTTTCTCATGTATAATTATTAACGTAAATCATATAAATTCTCTTATATCCTTAAAGTTTCGTATTTCTAAGCATAGAGTCATCATAAGGCGTAATAGAACCGTGAGAGGTAATTGTGGGGAACTGCAGGGTTGAGATAAATCAGCAACCCCAAACCATTTACCAAGTAATTTAAATAGTGAATTTTATAAAGCTGTTTCTAAGGAAAAGATCCATACTTCTGATATATGTAAGTAGCGTTGATTAAGGTAAATGAGGTAAAATTACTAATATAACCGATTGTATGTTATAAGTAAATTACTATTCGAAACGAGACTCAAATAAAATCGAAGTTTGTAAATTAAATAAATGAAAATTATGTAAGAATATTATATCTAATCAAATAATCGAATCATACACTTATATGTAACGTGAACTTATTGAACATTAATTTACGGAATATTCCAATAGAATAAAAATACAATTCCTATTTAGCTATTACTGTATTTAAAAAGTGAAATAATTATTTTCTAGAAAAGCATAATTTTCAACTTTTAAAGGAATTATTGTATAATTCCTTTGCGTCTCTTGCTTTCTTTTTTGAAAACTTAATTTTTCTGTTATATATAATTCACTGAAGCAAATGCTAACATTACTTTTATAAATACATATTATAAAATACTAACACTCTAAAAAGGAATTATACTAACATACATTTTATAAATACATCAACAAACTATTACATTAATTATTACAATAGTAAATGTTACTCCTAATACTCTTCTACAAAACATCTAATAAAATCTGCAGAAAATATTTTTCTTCGTCGTCTCTTTAAAAGAACGAAGATTTACAATGTATGTCGAAACAGCAGCCAATTTAAACAGAAATTCAAATTTACAATTCCAGGTTTGAATTTAATTCATGTTTGTTGTGTAGAACAGCCGAAATAACAGTTACAGCTTTATCAATACGAAACAATGAAAGTTGATTCATACAGTGTCTAGGTAAAACGGTTCGCTTTTCAGTTCGATTCGACTATGACCGGATAGCAACCAAAAATTGAAAGGAACGATCTGGTATGTCCCGCAACCCGGAATACATAGTACAAGCCTCGCCGGGAATTTATTCCTATCACGAATACTGACGGCGGAGGTCAATCCACTTGAACGCAGAAAAGTCAGGATGCTCACTCAAACTGGACTTACTGGATACTCCAGAGTCAAAGACTCCAGTTCTGGCTGGGAGAAATTCATGGAAGCCGATTGTGGGATATTCTATAGTTATGCCGCAGAACGGAACAAATCGCACGAATCGAACTGCTCTAAATGCGCCATGGGAAACAACTATTCAAACGAAACTCCTAACTGTTCTTCGACCCTTGACAATTGTTGAATACGAATCGACAAAATTAGACTTTACCACAAGCGAAATCTGCCGAGATTCTCGTCTTCGGATCGTTAAATGTGGCTCATGTATTCAAGCAGTTATTAACAATGAGAATTGAATGAATAATTAATAAATCTTCGCCATTAATTACTGTTTTTCGTGATTTAAAGTTTATCTAATGAAGATGTTACTCCTATTAAATACGATATTAACGCTGAACGTACCACGACCGGTTAAATGATCGGTTTTCAAATTTGATTAAATATTCTGCATTTTCTTTCATCCATTTAATGTCACATAACTTCTTACGTTTTCCAATTAATCAGTTTCTTCAATATCGTCTCTCCTTTTACTCGTGTTTTCACTAAGAAAAACTCATCATTCTACTTGTTTACCTTTATTTTATAACCAGCTAATTGACTGGTTACTGGAATAGGTCGTGTAAAGTGTTAGTCCGTTTAGTGTTGAAAAATTCGAATCCAAAGGGAATACGAGACTGTGAAGTGATGTAAAAGAACCTCGAAATATTCTTAATATTGAAAATATGAATTATTATTTCTGCTGCTTTGTTTGAAATGAGTATTTTAAGAAACATTTCTACAGTTTGAAAGGATAAAAAGTAAAGGCCGTAATTGAAAATTCCCAACCACTCCCGTTAAATGTTCGTTGTTAATTCTAAACCCATTCTCACACCGCAATGAAGTTCTGCTTACGCGCAGTCATTTCTTTTAACCCGTTAACCCCTTATTCCTTTCACGATTACTGAATCAGTACACTTACGAACGGATTTGTATAATCGTTTTATTCAAAAGACCCGAGAAAGATTTAGCTTTTTTAAATCAGGAAACATACTGTTTGTATACGTACTGTTTGCATCGCTTCCTTGATGTTTACCAAACGAGTATACTTCATTGAAATGAATTACCTTTTAATGTAACGATGACTAAAATAAAGTAGTTTTCTTTAAACATGAAGATCTAAGGAATATATAGAGGTATAATAAATATAAAAATGATGTGAATGTTAGTACAAATTTAGTTAAAACCTCTATTACTGTTATAATTATTTTAAAATACTCCTTCGTTGATTACAATAGGTTTCAATGTTTAAAGAGAATTTTTTGTATTTTCAAATTATTGCATGATAGGTCGAATTTATTTAAACAATAATTACAGAAACAACTAAACTGTTATTTGCAATACAAACATTTTAAGAAATATGTCTAATATTCTTGTATACTTAAATTATTTCATAATAAAGAAGCTAAACAATTTACTGAAAACGTTTCAGTAAACCCCTCTTCGAAATTTAAAAATTTATTTTATTGTATATTTTATAGTAGTTTATTGTATATTGTATTGAAGCAGCTATCCATGCCGACATCATTTAATAGTTCATTTTGTTATACGAAGATACTGGTAAACCATTAATGTATGTATATAAAATTTTCATGCTTTGAAAAGGCTGATGAGAACGTACATACGTACATAGTTAACATAAGAAGTTTAGACATAAACAATCCTTGTCACGTGTAAATAAAACAGTATATAATTCATGAATATGACTCATTAATAGACTTCAGAAATTTATACAAATTCATATTTTTTAAAAGAAAGTTTCTGTAAAACATAAAAGAATCTGTAAACTTAATAAAACTTCAAATCATTCAGAATCTTGGGAAATAGAATCATTCAATATACTATTACTAATCATTACTAAAAGAAACAAACACTGAAATACTTTTAACTTGTTTATGTACTTCTATTTTGTAAACATTCTTAGCAACATCAAGGTAGACCATACTTTAATATTGACGTGTTCATAACTGCAATGAAGGTTCGCATCGTTACTTATTCACGTATATGCCCATACATGATAATTATCTGCAATCTTCAGCAAATAAAAATATATGTGACGCAAAACACCACCATGGGCATAAAAATTCGAGTTTACGATTTCCAAACGATTATCTTCGCAGACATTAACAAGTATTAAAAAATTTGAGCTAAACTTAATGTATGAGATCGATAACATAAATTACCCTTATGTTGCTACACCATTGTTACTGTGAAATTAGATGTCGTTGCAATTCATATAATACAATTTCTAATATCTGATAGAACAGGTCAGAATTGGTCGTAATTTGTGCAATTATTTTATAAATTTAAAAGATTTTTTAAATTTAACTTAACAACATAAGACATTTTATTTTATGTCAATTGAATTTTTATTTCATACACATTTTCCATAATACATTGACATGTTAAAGGTAAAATATATTTTACTTTGTCAAAATATATCAGTCCTTTAAAGGAATAGATAATTGGTTAAAAGTATCAAAGTAAATTTTATAATTAATGAAAGAAAGAAGATTATGTTCATTAAAGGAACTGAGTAAAAGTAGTGCATTTATCTACTGATCCCATAAGCTTTTATTATACGATCGTAAAATGGTATTTTACTATTCCTAAAATTGTGAACCTTCATTTTATATATTTCATATAGACTACATATTAAGGAAAAATCTGTATTGATAAAAAATGAAAAAAATGGGAGTTTTAAAAAGATTAAATTTTTACTACAAAAACTAAACAACAAATCCAGTTCTTGTATACGAATAATCTGTTATTTAAATATAATATAGAAATCTTGCATTGCTTCTTAATAAACATTTCATGTTATAACTTCATCTTAATATCTCGTTTTTACTTTTATATTTCATTTTGGAAGAACTTCCACTTTTTCAGGCAATTCCAAAGATCGTGTTGTTTTCTATTGCAGTAAAAGAATACTGTAATATTCTTTGATCCATGAAATTGCTTTAAAGTCACGTTACCCTGTCTTGCACGAAATATCAGAAGATACCAGTGAAACAAGTAGCCGCGTTTCTCTGCGCCGAAGGAATGCATACAAAATGACCGACATAATACGCTTCTTCACCCTTCAACGGTAAATCTTCGAATCTTTGAACTTAACAACCGAATATACAAACTCGTTCAACGGCAACAGCCCATTAACATGATATTCATTTCCTTACGAACAAGAAACATTTATTACACTATAGATCTTAGTATTGGATCGTTCCATAAATAATGCGGGTTTTTATATTTTTTTATTTAAAACAATTAAATTATTTCTTACTATTACTATACTTAATTTATATTTTTTTAATTAATTCATTATCTATAGATAATGAAGGAGAATATATTTTCGGTAAAAGGGTTCCGTCTACCATAATTTGTAAAAATAAAAGTATTTTAAAAAACGGACTAGTTATAGGGTGTTCCAATAGAATGTAGGCATGTCGAACACGTAAATGTATATTAGCACTAAAACTTCTGAGTAGTTAAACTGACTTTTTTATATTCCTCTATAGAAACTCCAAGAATGCATCTATTGAGAATTGAATTACTTTGCAATTCAGCTCGAGTATTGTTAAATCAATTTCATTAATAATTTCGCAGAGAAACATCTATTATCTTTTTAGTAATTGATAGTTTTAGTGTTAATATCTGCAATAAAGAATAACTAAGAAAAATGAAGTACTGTCATTACAGCTTGGTCGTGTTCAACGATAACATAATTTACTGGAAAATTAATTTGGTCATTTAGTTCCACCTAGATCGTCATCGATATTTACCATCAATTATTCATGTCGAAGTGACGAAAGAGCTTTTTAGACAGTTCTCCAGCGTACGGGCATTTAAAGGTCAACGGTCCACGGAGCCGTCCACGTAAGTCAATTAAGAAACGCATGTAAATGAACACTGAAACTGAACGAATTTTAAAAAGCTTCAGTGGAATTTCCCAACCGGTGAAAATAAAATAAAAGTATCTTATTGTAAGAATATTTTATGGAATCGCAATCTCTGACTATTTTTCAATCGCACGTGTACGCGCCTCTCTTTCTATTTCTCGTGAATATTCTCCTCTAAAACGTACAAACACTAAAGAATCTAAAACATGAAAACGTAATTATTCGTATAGAAAAGGACATTACTAAATAAACATAACTACAACTAACAATCTACCGAAACTTATTAAACAAACTCATTTCATGTAACCATCACGAATCATCGAACCCAACAGATTCTACATCACGAATTCCACAAAAGTGTAAAACCGACGGAGCTTCAAGTAGACAGAAGTTGCCCCCGTTCAGCGCACCGGACCTCCAGCGATCCACTTTCTTTCGTATCTTTTTTCGATCAAAGAAAAAGAACTGAAGGCAACCTCTTCCCGTTCTCGTTTTCTGAATTAATATCAAGAATCCAGCCTGCTCTCCATAATAATGGGTTCCGTAAATGCTCAAAAAGAAAGGAAAAAGACATCGAGGCATCCGCAACAGAGATCGGCTCCAGGGTGTAGCGACCGCGGGGACAAAAGCGGAAACGCAGTGTCGCAGAAAGGACTTACCGCGGCTGCCATCCGATCCATTCACAATCGTATCCAGAGTGTCATGGCACAACGATAAGAACAAAAAGAAGATACAACGATCCGCAATCCGCACTGGCGAACCGGAAAACCACCCGGACACCGAACAATTTCACTGGCGGCACTAATCCTCCAAGCCAAGATCGGTTACATGTCTCACTTCCGCGGCTCAGGGGGCGATTTTCACAGGTCAGCTCCCTCCGGGCTGTCGGGCCCCAAGAGGTGGGAGTAGGCTGAGGCCCGATCGGGTCGAAATCGGATCGGTCCGCTCGAAATCGACCAGATATCGGCTGAGCTGTTCGAATGTAGCAAAGAGGAACCGAACCGTGCGTGCCGAACGTCGCCGGCCAAGTGAGAGGCTAGCGGCACTACCGACCAGGCGATGTGACGTCAGAGTGCCTCCTCTCTTTTTGCCATTCCACAGCGAGCGCCGCGAGAAAGGTGCCTATACAACTTCGTGTATCCCCTTCTCTTATGTCCTTGTTTGCGAGGAGCACCAGAAGAGACCTTAAAGGATACCTTCGGTGCCAGGCGGAATATTTTCATCGAAATTCTTTAGGCGAACTGCCCTTTACAGCTGTTTCTACTTGCGGATGGGCCCGTCCGCGAAATGGCACCTCTCATGGAACAATGGGACCAACCAGCCGATGGAACAGGAAGCGGACGATCGATCGGGGATAGATGTTCCGGTATTCGGTCGTTTCTTTTTCGCGAACTGCGACCGGGAATTGGCTCACTTAAATGGACCGTGGACGAAATGAAGTATTTCGAAAGGTGCTAAACAAGGCCTCGAGATTGGATGTACCGATCTTCGAGATTGTTATATACCCAGTATTTTTGTATGTATGTGAGAGACATTCTGTTTAATGTTTTAGTCTCTGTTCTGTGTAAACAAGTATCAGGGAATTGTCGTTTTACTATCTTTCATGTTATTTATTGCACGTTTTTGAGTAGATTGTAGGAAATTCCGAAATCGATTGGTTAAATTTCTTTGTTTACGATTTATGGGTAGTATTGGATATTTTGACCTTTGTAAATACAGCAAAATATCTTGTGGAATCGTTTCTTAAACATTGGAGAACGTCTTTTATAACTTTGTACGTGATTGATAAAAATTGTTTAAGTTTCTTTTATTTTTTAATTTTCTGTTAATTACTTTATAGAATGTTTTAATGGCACTGTGACATTTATTATTGGTTCAATGAACTTGCAGAAATAGATTTCTTACTAGTCGGTGCACTTACGCGAAGTTAAGTCAAGCGTTGCCATATTCAAATGGACTTTGCACACGTTTTAAATAAAAATTGATATTCTTGCTTACCTTTTTTGAAGTTTCTTGGTCAAATTTCGCTTGAGTGAAGGAACTATTCTATTTTCACTAAGTTAATCTATTTCTTTCGTTTATAGAAAGTAATCTCATTAACCTGTGTAATGAGTATACTCGTAGAAAAATATTCTTAAACCTTGAATATCCATACGTTATAATGTAACTGATAGTCATATTACATTTGACGATAATTAAAGATTAATACTTACTTTTTTAAAACATACTTTTCATAAGAAATCTTATTTGAACATCTTTGTAATAAATTTTAAAAGTTATGGTTTCAAAAGAACTTCATTTAATTTTTTGTTACAATTTAAATATTTTTAGTTTGAAATTTTCTATTACAATTAGTTTTCCCATGAATCAAATGGGTTATTTCTTTAAAAAAATTCCTATTTTTTACACACAAATGTTTCATTAGTAGTTTACGTTAGACATGTTAGTTAACATAAATAACCTAACCATTTTACGTTAACTTTTGGAAATTGTATGGGCTACACAAAAGTCAACGCATAACATTAAATTTTAATTTTTATAGATATAAAAAAATAATAAAGTTCATCATTTTCGTGAAATAAAAATAGGTTACGCTTCATTTATTGAGTCATTCAATTATGTTGGATTCTTGAAGGTAATTCTTATAGATGAACGATACTTCAATTCGTTCAATGTAATCAAGAATAAAAGCACAAAAAGTAATGAATATTTTTTAATTAAAAACATTATTAGTTTCTTCATATCTATCAAATTTTTTAATTTTTCGATCCCGTGAGGACATATATTCATCGTTAATAAAATTTTACAATTATCAGAACAAATCATTCTTGCTAATACTAACAGATTAAGTATTACAAATTATACTGTATATTGCACTGTTTCTCCTACAGATCCTTAAATAAGTGTATAAATATTTATTCACACATGCATTCTATATTGTATTCACCAAAATTCATTTTCTACAAAGCATCATATTTTGATATTTAAACGTTTTCACAATGATCTACAAAATAAATTACCGACAAAATAAAATCACCAAGTAAAAATATATTTGTCAAGATTCAATAACACGAGGTTCCAGTGTGCGAGAAAGAAGTAAGGTTCGCCTTTTCATCCGTAATTATTTAGGTCAAATTCCATTAACCGTTCTCCGTCTTCTGTGACAATCGTCAGGGTTTTTGTCACCAATGCCTCGGCTCGGAATACATTAATAATAATGATCCTCCGACAATGATTGATAAAGCGAATGATGTTGGAAGTGCGACGATCCAACCGAACCCCGTGTGATCTTATTTTTCATCGGAAGGTTCGGTCATGTCACCCGTTATATAAAACCGTACGCGTTCTTCGAGCATGCCACAAAGCGAAGAGCGAGCACTTTCACGTGGAGGCCGCGTTAGTAAATATCATGGCCATATTTTCTATCCGCTCGTCCTTATCCCGCGTACACCTCACCGATGAACACGCCTATCTCCGTCTTCTTTGCAATAATCGAGTGTGGGTCATTACATGTTCTTGTCGCCCCTCTTTGTTCGCTACTCCTCGGGCGAAAGAGAGACACACCGCAGTCTCCGATTTTTCATCGTGACCATTCTTTAACACGTTGACTGTCACGGTGATCACCGGTGATCGGACCTTCCAAATTGCTTCAGAACGATTACAATAAGAAAACTGATGTCGAATGAAAATATTTAGTAACATAAGTAGCTAGATAATAGTGTGATACGAGTATTGTGATACCAAATTATTAATGATTATTAACACATTGTTGACCGATCACGAGTAAACTCGTGTTTTCATGCTCAAACATTGTTGACCGGTCATAAGTTAAGTCGTATTTGCACTTGCATTAGCCATTTCAATTTTTGAAACTCAGGGCAATGTAGGCTATTGTAGACGCAAAATATTCAAAGTTATATGAAAGATATGTCCAAAGCTTCATTGCAATTTATTATGTATAAATAGAATATATTGAAGTTTATTTTGATTGTGTCACTTTCATATTTAATCACGGAATAATAACAGGTGACATGGAATAGCTTCTGCGTAAAATTTCCGGTTAACAATGTGTTAATAACATTGATTATTAATTATAATTACTTCTAATACCATTTATCTTTATTGTGGAAGAATATTATTATGCAAAACGCTTGAGATTCTTGTGGCAGTCGACGTGTTAAATCATGATCTCCATTATCCAATACGTTTCACTGTCTTCATTATCGTACTCGATCACGCAAATCTCCTGCATAATTTACACGTTACCATTTTAGACACACTTTATCTTTCAGACACACAATTTCTGCCATTGATCATTTTGAGGAATGGATGGCAGAATAATGTCGATTTTATGTATTCATAAGATGCTAATTACAAGTAAATAATGAAGATTTGTGAATATTTTAAGATTATTTTTAGTTCTCTTGGATCTTTACTTTACCTAATATGGGAATTTAAATTATTACTAGGGTTTTTGGTATAGGCATCGATTTGGTAATTTGGATTTAATGTTTAAAAATTATATTTTTGTCATTTTCTTTGAAAGTAGATATTATCAAAGATGATTAGTAATAATAAACTGTGAAAAAGTGTGGTATACGTTATTTTAGGTCTTATTTTCCGCTTTAATAGTATCTTAACCTAATTCAAAGGTGTTCCAATTCAATCATTATTAAATGAAAATATTTCTATTATTTTACATTGATACGAAAAGATATTATGTATCTAGAACATAGCTGTGCAAGTTCAAAGTTTTTTTATTTATGGTATCCTTTCATTAAAGGAGTAGGTATATAACTGTTTTCCACGCCCACTACAAAGAGATAAGTAGTTTTAAAAGGAACACTCTTCAAGTTTTGCCCAACCCACAGAGCTACCTAGATCGTTTTATTGGCAACATTATAATTTCCTCGATTCTTCGAATTTCCACATAGTACCAGTTCTACGGCGCATTTCGAATGTTAATTTGTGAAATTATGTAAAACAGAAGCGATATTTTGAAGTAATCTTCAAACGATTATGCCCCATTAAGTATCAGTGCAGAAATTATAGATAAACCGTTTCCTGTTTGTAATCTTTTACCCTGCGAATTCCAAAAATCTCGAATTTTCCAGTGCTCGAGTAACGTTCCTCGAAATATACATCTTCGCCGATTGCCAGCTACGAAACTATCGCAAAGTGCGGAAGCAAGCCGAGTTTACGATCGTGACTTTTTCTTTGGCTTTATAGCATGGCATCCGAGTCTCGGTCAGTGGACTTGAGTCATTGGAAGAAGAGGAGGAAGCCTGTCAAGGAGAACGAGAAAATTCTCCCTTCGCATCCTTAATAGTAACTTTTTATTTTCAAGCTAATATTCACCCCGTGGATGAAACACACCGGAGGAACATTTTTCCAAGACCATCGAGTAAATTCGTGACAAAGCTATCGGCAGTCCTTAACACCTAATACGCTAACACTTCTGTTACGTTAACATCACACTTATGTAATAACTGCAAATGTCCGCGATATTTTTAACAAACATTTCGTTTACGAAATGCTTTTGCGAAACAGTGAACGTTTTCCTTCCATCCTGAAATTATGAAGATATACTTCTATTATCAGAGGAGTTTACAAAAAGAAATAGTGTCTAAGTTTTAATCGGGAGGTATTGACACTAAAACTGACCATTTTATAAGTTTAAATTGTGGTTAGAAGATAATATCTTGTAAATTTTTATTTACAAGCTTCTTTTAATGTAAATTAATTTATATTTGTGAAAAATAATAAAATTATTTATTTCACTAAGAAATCTGAGAACTAGGGAAGTTTTAAAGATAATTTTTAAGATGTTAAAAAATATTATATTAATACCTTTTTGTATGATTTCTACTAATTATGTAATAATAAATTATACTATATGCAGGTATATATAATAGTCAAGTATATAGTTATATTTAACTATTTCTTGCACCAAAGTTTCCACTTTGACTAAACAAGACAGTGTTCGAAATCACAATAATGAGGAATCTACAATTTCTAATGCATCTTGTTAGGTTATTGGTCGCTAGAAACAAAGAGGTCATTGGTTACTGGTTATTACTACATCTCGCTCACTTTCGGTCTAATGCCGTTTACTTTCTTCGTCGAACTATACACGTAAGGAACCTATATTCACGTAAGTATGAAATGATAATTCATTCATTCATATTACCATTTCTGTTTCTACTTCTACTTCATTTACAGCATTCAAAATCTCACGTATACTTCACAAAAAAATGACCAGGAACGTCAACCATAATATTAAATATGTTATAAACTTGAAACATATAAAAAAAAAAAATATATATATATATTTTTTTATTATTATATATATAGATATAATTAAAAAATATTAAAAATAGATGTACCTACTAATTGCAATCATTGAACTGATGTTGGTCATCCATACGATTTAGAATATTACATGCATACATAATGTTAATAAAAATTTCATAGTCTTCAAATTCTATTTCAATATATCAATATTTTTTACGAAACACAATTTGAAAAAATAACATTTTTATCTATTTCATGTAACAAACAAATATTTCAAAATATCATGAAATATATTAGAATAAAATTACCAGAATAAAATAAACATTCTTATACCTCTGATAAACTTAATCTTCACCTTCTGTGTAATCAGTATGAAAATGCACAAATCAGAACCAGAACAAAAATAATTGTCTTTTTAACTAAAATAATAATTATAGGTATACAAATGGTAATTATAAATTTAAAAATAATAATTGCAGGTAACACATACAAGTCCAGCCTTTCTGCAACCTAAATAGAAATTTGGGGAGTTGAATCACTGATGTCCATTCCACTTACAGAATCTCCAAATGTGGCAATGGTCAGGTAACTGTGGTGAAACACCGTGGGCGTGCAATATTGAATTTTAATTCGACACTGTGTGAAGTCCCAAATATTAAATCTGCTTTCGATGTATTTTTTATTCACATTGAAGACAGTATGCGCATCATTAATCTCTTCTAATACTGAATATTTAAGGATAGGAAAATATTACGTATACCTACATTAAAGTTAAGTGAAGTCATATATAACTTTGCCCACAGAAATTGCTAAATTTTTCTTGTTTTTCAAATATTTTAACAAAAGAGAATATTTTTAGTTGTAAAAAATATCTCTGCTTTATTGATATTTGTAATGTTACAAAAAGTTTTTTTTAATTAAAAGTGTTTAATAAATCTTCCATTAGATGCAAACCAATACATGACGTATTTTTCTGTTATGTAACGTACTTATACATTTTATTTCTTTTAAGATAGTATACTAAAATTCGTCTTTAATATCAAAAGATTCTTTAGTATTCACTAATTTTTAATCTAATTTATTCAATGTAAATTTTTTTACTTTAGTAAAAAGGTATGTTTTATTTGGAGAACTTAGAAACGTTCAAACTGGTATTACCCTCCGAACCAATAATGACCTTTTTAGAACTATGTGAAAATCTTCAAATTCTGTACATATAAGTTGTATTGTATATATATAAATATTTGTAAAAAAAATGAACCACGTTTTCATGAAAAAACGCAAACTTTACAAAGATTCAAAGGCAGTAATCTTCAATAAATATATTTTTGAAAAATCAGGTTTTCATTTACCCTAATATATACAATCGCATAAAAAAGTACACTCAATTCTCTTTTCGTATTAAAAAATATAGTGTACCTATAGAAAAATAAAGATTAGTTCCAGACCTAAGAAATCAATAATTAAATGAAATCAAATCGTGTAAAAAGAGATAAATAATTCGTGTTAAATCAGAATTCGCGTTCTTTTCCGTTTTTAAACGGAATTGGGTGTGCCGTTTACCTATCATTGCTTGTAAACTGTTTACGACTTATCTCTTTAACGACTTCCTTGAAACTTATCTAATGTTCATACAAAACTGTGTAAAGCTCTGCAGTGAACTAATTTACCCGATTTTTCCACATTATTCGTGTCACGAGATTGGCGATTGAAGGAGGAAACTTTCACATAATGATTGATATATTTTTCCAGAAGTTAGAAAGCAGTGATTCTCCAGATTAAATCGAATGCAAGACAACTTGACCTAATTAAAGGACTTATTCTGAGAACTCAGTTACGCCGATGTTAAGCGTGTCTGATAGAGGTCGAGGTTTACAACAGTATTGTTCCGCAAATCAGGAGGTGCCTAACGGTAAGTTAAAACCGATGCATGTGATAATTACTTCTCGCTCACCGTTTCGTTTGAAGAACCATATACATACCGGTTTTTCCTAATGAACGTAAATAAGTAAGTTACAGAAACTTTTGAATCTTTTGCAAGAGAGCACGCAAGAACTTCCTTCGTTTCATCAATGACGTATTGCTGAGTAACTACAATTGATTAGATATTAATCATTTGGATTTAATATTTTAATACTTATTATTAATAATATTTAAAAAAGGAGGTTTAGTAATGTATTTCTAATGCTTTTGGAAGCTATCATGTAAAGGTCTTTTAGATAATAATATTTCTGAGGTATTATAGGATAAAATCTTCCTAAAGACCTTTATGATCGGAAAAATTTACGTAATAAATTTAAAATTGGTTTGGGAAAAATGTTATATATTTTGAATATTAACTACGAATGTTGGTAATTTTTAAGACTACCTATGATAGAATTACATACTGTATTTACTATTTTAATACGATCTTAGGCAGGAATGGGGCAGATTACTTTTTACACAAACATACATTATCAATTAAATAAGTATATAGATTATAATATAATCTATATTATGTTATTATATTATTATATTATTATACTATTATACTATTATATTATTACATCATTACATTGTTATATTATTATATTATTATATTATTATATTATTATATTATTATACTATTATACTATTATATTATTACATCATTACATTGTTATATTATTATATTATTATATTATTATATTATTATATTATTATATTATTATATTATTATATTATTATAATCTACTTCTCTGTTCGCTGATACAGTGCTGAATAAAAAAATAATCTCCCCCTCTGTTTAAGATTATTTTAAAAAATATATTACATGCCCTTTATACTTGTACGTCTAAAACTGCAATGATCTGTATTTGTGATGCATATAGGAAAAACGAGCTGCCATAAATGTAGATAAATCTGGATTCTTATTTTCAGCGATAGTAAATCATGTCCATCTACATAGCAATCTAGTTAAGGAAGTGAAAACATCAGACTAACCGACTGTTCCAGGCTAGAAGTACGCTTTGCATTCTGAATTTCATCAAACTTCCTCATTGAACGGGAGCTTTTCTTATGTAATGCCGTCGGCAACATTCTTTCAAATATAAACACCATCTGCGTAAAGAATAGCAGCTGTCCCTTAAAACGGTACGGTCTACATAAGTGACACGAACGAATTAACGAGCGAAGCCGGACACGCGGGAGCACCTGTCGATTTTATGCTTAACGTACGTGGTCCACGAACACCTGCGGAAAAACTGTGCGACAAAAACTGAGAGGAAAATGTTGGGAATGAAGGCATAAAAAGCGCCGTCGGCTGACACGACCGTAGCCCATGATCTTGAGCAGCATTATTGAGTCGTGGGAGTCCTTCGCATAATTAACGCCGCGAAAGAATGCAACGGTGAAAGAGAAGGCTTCGAAACAGAGAAAAATCGAGTTGCACGCGAGAAGAGGACAGATACTCTTCGCGATAAGCGTGTGAGAAGAAGAAAAGGAAGTACCGCGATGAAAAAAAAGAACGGGGAATACAAATACAACCACGGAGTATGAGCGACATAATTAATGATTTCTCCATAATAATTAGTGTTTTCACTGATCTCGACTAGCGCATAATTCCTTCCTCATGTAGCACGTTCACTCTTCTTTTACAGCGCGTACGTTATGAACAATATTCCTGAGTAACCGACATTCGACGTTGGTCGTCAACCTCTCGTGTCGAATAATTTTATCGCAATGCTAACCTTTTTGTCTAAAACCTGCGCGCAAATGTATATAAATGGAAATAATAATAAATAATTGCTCTTCTATCGTCAAAACTGTAAAATTGTAAAACTGTAAAACTGTAAAACTGTAAAACTGTAAAACTGTAATTATGAAATAAACTGTTTGGTTTAGTGAAAAAGCTTTTTGATTGTTTTTTTCCAAAAATATTTATTTCGTTATTTTATATTTAAGACGCAAAATATTTTAAAATTTTGAAAAATTTTCAGAAAAGATGCAAATAAATTAATTAAACCATTGTAATTAGTTTACTTATTTATTTGCTGCGTTATATTAGCTCGTTATGTTTCTATTAAGAACACATAGATGTTACGAGAAGATTTAAACTTCATCGGGTATGAATAAAATAACGCTTCTGATGTGGAAAAAATGATTTTTATATTTATTCTAAAATGGAAAGTGTTGAACTGTTACATGAATGACTTTTTGAATATATAAAGATTTTAATACATCGAGTCTTCCGCGTTGAGTACCGTAAGAACAAAGAACGCGTGGAATAGGTTGTGAAGCTTCAATGAATAAGCATGAATGAAATTCAATGTACTTTCAAGTACAAAGCTTCGTATGTGCTCGTATATATTATCGCAAAGATCTTAGCCCCACGCGAATTTAATTATCATGAAAATGTGTTGCATAGCACTTTCTCTTGTTGAAGACAGAAACGAGGGAATACGTGTAAACGAAGCGAAAATACTCTCTACTTCTAGTACCGTATCCATTTTTTTCGTATTACAATCCACAAAATAAGAAAATTCGAAATCTTTGTCAAGTTAAGTTTACCATTATTCATCAAACAGATTAATAATAATAGAAATAAATTATAAATATAAATATACAAGTAAATGCAGGAAAGTTTCAGTAAAATAATTTAACTATAAATTTTCATTGCTTCTCAACGAATTAATATGCTATATGAATAATCTACTTCATGGTGTAATATTCTGAAAACAAGATTGCAAAAGTGTTTTTACAATAAGTGAAAATTAAATTTGATAACTGAATTTCTAAATCTTTCAACTTTCTTATAAGATCTGGCATAAACTAGTTTCTTCAAAGAACAATGATTATAGACTGTTCAGATATCCAGAATTTTTAAAAAAATAATTTTACACTTGATAATTATTTTATTTCCAAAGAAAATAATTGAATTACTATAAACCCATTCATAGTTCTGCAGACTATATTTTCAATCTAGTTTCGAATGCTAATTAAACATATATTTTTTATGATGTTACATAAAAGCTTTTGCATAAATATCTTCCGTGTTTATCTAAGTACATATTTGATTCTGTATTATTTTGATGATATTTTACAAGTAAAGACATCATTTCCAATGAATGAAATAAACGTGAATGAAATATAGTGATTCATCGAGTTACATAAAAAGAATTCCTTTGAGAATTATTATTTTCACTCAACAGAATGGAAAAAATACGTTTTCTTTGTAAAAAAGATTTGTACCTTAAAAAAAGGAATTTTGAACTTGTTTATTGAAAAATATTTAGAACAATTTTCTTGAAACTAAGTGTAACATAGAACATTTGTCGCGTTGTATTCAGTAAACCGATTAAATGTGTTACAAGAGATTTCATATGAGTAAAAGCGTTTTCCGTAACTGTGATCCATATTATAGGACGAAGGTGGGTGCAACGGATAACGGAATGCCTCAAATACCACCCACGACCGAGATCACTAACATTTCACATATGGCCGTTATCCAAGGGTAATTTTCGCAACGTGGGAATCCGCGACCTTTCGTTTCTACATTCACAATTAATCCTAACTGAATAGCGGGAAAAGCCACATGTACTATGTTGCAGAGATGATTCCGTACAGAAATTTACATTCCTGGAGGTAATTAAAGTGCCAGAAGTAGGAAATTATGTTGCAACCGATAAGCTTCTTTAATACACAGTATTTGATATCAATTTAAAACGAAATACTGTAATTTACAAATATTAGGATGGTCGGAAAGAAATTCATTACTTTTAGTATTAACAAAAAACTTTATTATTTTGTATAAATTGTTAAATATTAATCCAAAATATAATATAAATAATAGTTTTTGTCTACTGGTTCATTTTCCACTTTATAGATTAATATTTAAAAATTTATTTGAAATAATAAAATTTTCTGCTAAGACTAAAAATGATGGATTCTTTCTTATAGTTGTGCGACTATAATTCACTGTACAATTACATACGTTCCTCGTTTGACGTTGTTAGTTTCATTCTCTTATATTTTGAATATTTTAAAGTATTCCTATGCAATTTATTGATATATAAGATGAGCTTTGTAAATGAGATCACGTAAATCTCTTTGGTATTTAAAATATGAAATAAAATGTACTGTATTCTAATTAGTTTTCTTTTATCATTTCATTCCTTTCATGGAGCACATCCTATAATTATATAGTTATAACTTATAATAGTCATAGTGTAGAGTAGTTTGTAACTTTATTTAACTGTGGAACAATTTTTTCGTAACCCATAAATACCGGGAAGGCAATCAATATAGTTAAGATGAACAACGAAGAGGAGTGGCGTGCAGTGTCTCGCATTAAAGACAAATTGTATCACATCAATGTGTACAGTTAAATAACATTTATTTAGTTTTATTCGTTAAAACAGTAGTTTATGAATAGATACACTTAAAATAGGTATATCTAATACTTACTATCAATCCTATTGCTCTCAATTAAAATAAATAGTAACAATAGGTACCTTCTCATTAACTTTAGATTAAAACGAAGGAGTTATTGAGATTTATAAATTTCTTATCGCAATTAGAAAAACGGAAGACATGTAAAAATTATTATCTTGAAAATTAATTACTTCTGCTCTTCGATCATATAAATATGTCAGAAATCTTTGGTAAATTTGTTATACAATAATGCGGACAAAAAATGATCGATAAGAGATACAAAGTAAATCAATAAAGGAAACATTAGGCAAAACGTAATTTTCACTACAAGTTTCTTCTCATTCAGGTCACTCTTGAAAACTGATTTAATTAGAAAACTAGAAAGGCTTTCAATCTCAATAATTAATATCTCATGCAAATAGCTTTAGATGATAGAAACAAATATATATTTTTTTATAATAATATTCTTATACGTTTGTTAACGAGATTATTTACTAAATACGCTAGATAAACAAAGTTCAAATCGTCCTTATTTGTTGTAAATACTATATAAGTGATAACATGTTGGTTAAGACAAAAAATTAATTAAATTCTTTCAATAAATATTACTGAATTTAAGAATGAAGTTTAGACTTATTTTCACCTAATATGATGTGACATTATTACGATTTAATAAATATGTAACTTATTATCAAAATTCATTACAACACATCTCCTTCATCCAGATTAGCTCAGTTATAAAAAAGTCATAATACATTTTCACAGTAATACTAACTCGCTATTGTATTTTCAATGAGTACTCTATAATATTTTTCATTAAAAAAAACGAGTTTTCATTTTTACCTATTAAGTCAATATAAATGACTAAAAAATAATATTTATAGCTCTCGTAGATTTAAACATAAAATTTAAAATCCATTGAATTGAGTTTCATAAATGTAGTATTAATCAAACAACATGAATCCCAACGAAAATACCTATTATCGTTTGATTTTTCCTCGCTGTTTTTCTTATCTGCAATTTAAACAATACGTTCAGTAATCAGAAGCGTAGGTTCGTTAACGACCCTCTTCACAACTTCCTCGAGCCCTTCAGGGTTATTATCCGAGCGCGTGAATCGCGTGATCAGCGTTGTCTCACAGCCGTGAACCCGGAACCATCTACATATTTCCTGCGTAGAGAATTTTTTTTGTATTTCTTTTTTATTTCTTACTCGTCGAGGCGTCATCGAACGTTGCGCGTTGAAACTACTGGCGGAGTCAGGGAGGAACACCGCGAAACAAGTGAAATTGTAACGCGTTCAACGTTCCAAATAGAAAGTGCTGTCTGGTATGTATGAGAGACTCGTTATTGCTCCACCCTCCTCAATGGAATATGTATAATACGTGCTCAATGAAAGTTAGTATAAACAAAATTCGAACAGGATTCCGTAAACGTTAACAACATATCAAAATTAGGATGTTAAATAGAAATTGCTCTGCACATTTATTATTCTGATTGAACATATTTACACGAAGCAAATTTTTGCATAGTCTATTCGGATGAAATTGTAAATATTAAAAACAATTTCAGGTAACTGTTGTAACAGAGCCATATCGGTAACTGTTTTAACACAGCCATATTTGTATCCATTTATATTATATTACCTAATCTCTGTAATGACAAGTTATTACAAAATAATTCAGTGTTTCATTATACACAGAAACGATAAACTCATTAAGAAACCTTAATATGTAGTCTGCTATTAAAAATATAATACGATAAAAAAAGGAAAGCTTCATGTTTCAGGTAGTATTTGGCAATTGATAGTCGTTACAGCAGCTAAACATTTGGCGGCAACGTATTGCAAAGAAAAACAAGAAAACCCTCATTTGTAAGTACCAAAGGTCCATCGATTGATATTACATAATTATACAGAGAAAATGTAAATGCTCGAATCACAGGAAATATATTATTCCATTACTAAACTCAAACAAGAATATTACATAAATTGTCAATGTTTCGTGTATAACGTACTTAATTATAGTGAAATCTCAATTGATTACGTTAAGGAAATCATTACGAAATAGTAAATAGTCGCACTTTGCAAGTAGATACTAATGAATCGTTTAAAATGCAGTTGCTTTCCATGTGACATAAACTCATAACTTTTTCCTATATAAAATGTCCTATGGTATTATTTATTGCGTACATAGTTACTGAATAATGATACCTTATACTAAATTTTCCCGCTAACTTTTATTTGTTAAATGTGTATTTATCAAGTTTTTGACCAAAATATTAGTGAATAATAATAATATGATCATTGTTGAATTTATTTCATAAATCAAAATTTTGATACGTAATTTGTAAAGTAGTGAAAATACTAAATATTCGATACCAAACTGATATTAAAAAGATTTTCTGCTTATTATATCTAAATATTAAGCCAACTTATTTAATTACACACAAATTCCAAATAATTACATATATTTTATAATATTGATAAATTAATTATTAATAAAAATAAAAGTAAAATATTAATAATTATTTACTAGTCTTCTTACGAATTATAATAACAAAAGGTAAGTTTATTTATGAATATATCTCGCTACATATTTTAATGTGTTTCTTTAAATTTGATTCATTAAAACGAAGTTAGTTTATTGTAAGAGAAAGTTATCATGGGTTTACGAATTACATTATAATCTAATTTCCATTCAAATTGTGCAGAGCATGTATCTATGTAGTCTTAATTGGATTCCTATATGTAATCATAGATATGAAACTGAAAAGTGAATAATAAATCAAGATCTTTTTTGTTTTTCAACTCCAATTAATTTTTATACATTCAATTTTGTAATTTTAAGAAGTATAAATAACAACCTACAATTTATAATTCTATCAACTCACCAGTGATATATAATAAATATTATTCATTGCTTGTACACGTTCAAAAATTCCGATATATTTTTCAAGCATACCAATGCATTAATCAGACAAAGTCAGATTTATAAGTTTCTTCTTACACTTCTCATTACAAGAATCACTTATGACATGAAATAAACGATTGTTTTAAACTAATTCAAATTATATATAGTTAAAAACAATTTAATAATATATTGCGTTCAAATTCCCTGATGGTAGTATCCAAAAGTATATTTCTTACTGTATAGTTTATTCTACATATTTATAGTAAATTCGTTTTGACCGGTACAATTATTACAATTTGAAAGACTCCGATATTATTCATTATCCTTACTGGCTTTGTTGAAGTATCATTATAGTAAGAACATATACATATAAAATGAACACATAATTTCTATAATAATAACGGCTTACTATAAGAATATCCAGCAACTGCACTCACTGCAAAATGAAATGTCCAAGGAAACAGTAATAACAAAACAACACAATAATTTTAATGATGTTTTAATGAAGACAAGTGCATTACAAGAATGTGTTCCAGCATATAATTGGAACAATCATGACACACTTCGTCATTCATGTTACTATATACCAATAAAGAAATACATACCGATAGCAAGGAGTATAGAACATGAAATGTATATAAAGAAAGCAATATAATGGCTCTATCGATACTATCAATTTTCTTCTAGACATTGCAGCAAAAATCATTACCTTCATCAATCAGATTGAGGACGTGAATTAATATCAGGTCACTCGCAGAAAAGCAGGTTCTTCTTGTTAAAATATTCAACGTGCTCAATCTGTTTCGAGGAAGAGCTGCAATTCCGATCATTAAATCGTCTGTATGCTTTCTTGACACATCCAATTCTACATCCCCCCACGAAGACGTAATACTAAATGCAATGTGGATTCCTTTTGGATGTTGTAATCTGAAAGAGTTCTTCCATCTTCCAACTGTTTACCTGCAAAGATCAATCGCTGCTGATCTGGGGGAATTCCTTCCTTGTCTTGAATTTTAGCCTTCACGTTTTCTATTGTGTCTGAAGCTTCAACCTCAAGGGTGATGGTCTTCCCTGTCAGGGTTTTCACGAAGATTTGCATTCCTCCACGTAGTCGCAGAACCAAGTGAAGGGTGGATTCCTTCTGGATGTTATAATCTGAAAGAGTTCTTCCATCTTCCAACTGTTTACCTGCAAAGATCAATCGCTGCTGGTCTGGAGGAATTCCTTCTTTGTCTTGAATTTTAGCCTTTACATTTTCTATTGTGTCCGATGCTTCAACCTCCAGGGTGATAGTTTTTCCTGTGAGTGTTTTCACGAAGATTTGCATTCCACCGCGGAGTCGTAGAACTAAGTGAAGGGTGGATTCTTTTTGTATATTATAGTCCGACAGAGTTCTTCCCTCTTCTAATTGTTTCCCAGCAAAGATCAATCGCTGTTGATCAGGAGGTATTCCCTCCTTATCCTGAATCTTGGCTTTCACATTTTCTATTGTGTCTGAAGCTTCAACCTCCAAGGTGATAGTCTTTCCAGTGAGCGTTTTGACGAAAATCTGCATTCCTCCTCGAAGTCGCAAAACCAAGTGGAGGGTGGATTCCTTCTGGATATTATAGTCAGAAAGAGTTCTTCCGTCTTCTAACTGTTTGCCAGCAAAGATCAGTCGTTGTTGATCAGGTGGGATTCCTTCCTTATCTTGAATCTTAGTCTTGACGTTCTCTATTGTATCCGAAGCTTCAACCTCAAGAGTAATTGTCTTTCCTGTGAGTGTTTTTACAAAGATTTGCATTCCACCTCGGAGTCGCAGAACCAAGTGAAGGGTTGATTCTTTTTGGATATTATAGTCCGACAGAGTTCTACCATCTTCCAGTTGTTTACCAGCGAAGATCAATCTCTGTTGGTCAGGTGGAATTCCTTCTTTATCTTGAATCTTGGCTTTCACATTCTCTATTGTGTCCGAAGCTTCAACTTCCAAAGTGATGGTTTTGCCAGTGAGCGTCTTGACAAAAATTTGCATTCCACCCCGAAGACGAAGTACTAAATGCAATGTGGACTCCTTCTGAATATTATAATCTGAAAGAGTTCTGCCATCTTCTAATTGTTTACCAGCAAAGATGAGTCGCTGCTGGTCAGGTGGAATTCCTTCTTTGTCTTGAATCTTAGCCTTCACGTTTTCTATTGTATCAGAAGCTTCGACTTCCAAGGTAATGGTTTTCCCTGTAAGTGTCTTAACAAAGATTTGCATACCACCTCGAAGACGCAGTACTAAATGCAATGTGGATTCTTTCTGGATGTTGTAATCTGAAAGAGTTCTACCATCTTCTAATTGTTTGCCAGCAAAGATCAATCGCTGCTGATCTGGAGGGATCCCTTCCTTGTCTTGAATTTTGGCCTTCACGTTCTCTATTGTATCTGAAGCTTCGACCTCCAAAGTGATGGTTTTCCCTGTAAGTGTCTTGACAAAGATTTGCATACCACCTCGAAGACGCAGTACTAAATGCAATGTGGATTCTTTCTGGATGTTGTAATCTGAAAGAGTTCTACCATCTTCTAATTGTTTGCCGGCAAAGATCAATCGCTGCTGGTCAGGTGGAATTCCTTCTTTGTCTTGAATCTTGGCCTTTACATTCTCTATTGTGTCAGAAGCTTCAACCTCAAGGGTGATGGTCTTCCCTGTCAGTGTTTTCACGAAGATCTGCATTCCTCCACGAAGTCTTAAGACCAAATGTAGAGTGGATTCCTTTTGAATATTATAGTCAGAAAGAGTCCTTCCGTCTTCTAACTGTTTGCCAGCAAAAATCAATCTTTGCTGTTCAGGTGGAATTCCTTCTTTGTCTTGTATTTTAGCCTTCACGTTTTCTATTGTGTCTGAGGCTTCAACTTCCAGGGTGATAGTTTTACCCGTGAGTGTTTTTACAAATATCTGCATAATTAGAGATCTGTTAGAAAATAAAAATAAAAGGTATAAATATTTTTCAGTAAAGAATTTTTTTTCAGTAATAGAAATATTAATTTATGAAATATTGTTTATTGAATAAAAATTTATTAGTTAATTTCATTTCTTCTGTTTCTTAGAATAAAGAAATTTGGTTTTACTAATATTATCATACACTTTTATAAAATGTTCCACATATTTTCGATGAAGTATGGTAAATGCGTCATACGAAGGTACACTAAATGGCGGCGAAACGAAATTTTGTATGTACCTTAGTGTGGCATAAAATATGGTAATACCAATGTCTAATATGCTTGGCGAAGAATAAAACTATATACTTCATGAAACAGAACATTCGTAATGTTTATCTTTAGTCAAAAAGTTTATACACCCATATCATTTTGTAATGAAAGTATTGATTTTGTGACATTTCAAAATGGCAGTTAAATGATGAAGCTATTTTTTATTACTGCAGAATTGATCCAATATATACCTTTTTTAAATGAATATAAAATCTGTAAACTTGTTAATTACTGAATATTTACATTTTCTGAAATAATTTATAAGAACGTACAAGCACTCCAAGTTTAAATGATCAATATGTAAGTCTAAATGACACAAGATGGATGAATGATAGAACCATGAATTTCATATAATGCAGCAAAATTCATCAAATATGATTGTTCAGATAATAAAAAACTTGATTTTTAGAATACTTACATACAATTTACACAATATATGTACAATGCAAATCAAACTAAATAATGTAAGAAATTAACTCAAATTGAAAAATAGATGATGAAATTATATATTTCGTATAACACTGTAAGATTTATCTAATAAACATGTTTGTTTTACATAAATATAAAATTGTTAATTACAAAATACTTACATGCGCTGAAATAATTTACAAGAATGTATTAGCAACACAAGCGAGACTGAACAGTACAGAAACTAACGACACAAAAGCATACCAAAGAATACGGACTAGTCACCGAAGTGGCAGTATATGACGTCAATAGTGGCTTCAGGTAAATTTTCAAATCGAACATGGATCAATGAAAACTACCTTAACGGAAGGATCCGAATTACGAACAGACATAATAAAATTGATTAAAATATCTAACTTCATTTATGTTCCAATGTTTCTTTATTATAGACAATAAAATTGCGAATAAATATAGTTAACTTCGCTTGAAAATAACTTTATTTAATTTAGAATTATACTGAAACACAACAAAACCTTTTTTAGTAATATGGCGCAATACTAGAGTATGCACTAAATTTGATTAAACAAAGAAATTTTCAGAATTGATAACCATGATAACTTTTTATTTATATTTTATATAAATAATGAATAATTTATTCAGGAAAGACAGAAACATATAAACCCAAATATAACAGTTTATATGATATATGTATGACAAAGAGTAAATCTAACTTAATCCTCTCACGCTAGTAACTCGAAAACAGCGTTCCCCCACTATTTCTACTCAAGGAACTATCCCAGACCACAGATGAGGTATAGAATAGATATAACATGCAATGTAAAATTTACGTTAATCATACGCTAAAGAAATTACGAGTATATACAAAAATGTAATATTAAGACAAAAAAATAATAACGAACACGTTTTCCGTTTATTTATTTGTATTTATTTGTACAGACTTAAACAAAATCATTATATCCACGTTTAAAATGATACAGCTAAATGTGTTATACATTTTAATCCTGAATGCTTAACAATTTTGTTAGAAATATTATAGTTTAAACAAATATATATATTGAATTTCAATTTTATTTATCAAGATTTTGTCTAAATATATTTCACCAATAAAAAAATGTAACAAAACTATGACGTCATTACCTTTCCGACAGAAGTACAATTTGAATTATTGAACGATAGTTCCTAATATTTTTTCAAAATTTTAATTATGTCAACTTTAATAGATTATTTAGTGCAATAATTACAAAGTTTACTTGTAACTACATTTAAATTTAAAAAACTGTTTGTGGAATTCCTTTATAAATAATATATAGTTTCAAATTACTATTAGTAATGAATTTTAAATACTATTTTGAATCCTAAAGTTGATACTACGTTCAATTTATAATTTGAAAAGTTATACCTTTGGAAGAACATTAAGCAATTAACAGTACTCAGGCAATGATTAATTTAAAAATGGACATTTCTAATATTACATTGGAGAGAAAAGAAGATACAATTTTGTATATTTCGTCACCACACATAAACGAATTATATTGCATAATTTGTGAAAATGATTTTATTGAATTTCGTGAATCATCCGCAAAATCAAATTTTCATTGGCAAACATTGAAATGCCGGTATACTCGATTATAATATTTTATTTCCTCCTTTATGTAGATCCCCATATTTTTATTTAAAATTATTTTCTACACTATAATAACAATATGTTTTCAGATTACTCATTCATTTAGTTTCTGATGTAATTGCTTCGCCAATATTAGGCACCGAAAAATATATATTTGTTATTACACATAAAATGTTTTTTGAAAGTGGAAAGTTAAAACAAATTTTAAAATATTTGAAGCTAGTGGTTTGTTAACTTTTTGATATTACTATTTATTTAAATAAATAATCACTATCTATTTTGGAAATGGTTTTGCTTTTATTCTTTTCAACAGTATCTAGGATTAAAACCAATTACAGACGAAGTTTATAAAAACTGTCTTTTTTATACAATACAAACTAAAATAGCACCTCGATGGAACAAAGTTGGCCAATTCTTGCTTCAAGGAAAAGAATTCTATAATTATGTCAAGTCAATTAGAGCATTAAAATTAAATATTCGTTTGCAAGGTACTAAAATATTTATATACAAGCATTTATTTATTTCCTATAATAATATGAAACAAATTTATAGACAAGAATGTTTGTTTAATACTTCATGCCAAAAGAGTTAATACGCCATATGTAAAACTTGAAGATTATCTCCCATCGTCTGTTGTATCTCAGTTTTTAGCAGATCCCAAAGGATATATTGATTTATCTTATTATAATTTACCATTTGTACATGTTTTGCCAAGGTATGACAAATGTATTAAATTGTTGCATATTTATTAGCTTCTAAAAATAATATAATAATTAAAATACTTTCAGTATGAAAAGAGGCAAATTATTATCTGTATCTAAAGAGATTCCACCAACATGTGTTTTTAAAGATTATAATCAAATGCGTAGACACTGGAAAAATATGGTGGATATATTTACATCAATGAGTTTTTCATTATTTATATTATTTCTAAATTTGTTGTATAAATGTATATTATATTTCAGTATGGATATTCTTTACCAAAAAGTAACGATGGAATTTTATATTTTGAAATTAAATTTCCAGTACCAAGGTTGCATACATTCATTTATCCTCATATATGTATCATTTCTGGCTCAATAGATATTCTTCCAAGTAGAGATAAAGAACTCATTGTTACACAGTTTATATCTGATATGCTTGCAAAATTACCTACAATTTGTGGTAACCAGTTGAAAATATCCAAACATGCTTTCCATGATACAGTAAGTTAAATAATAAACTATTTTTGTAACATACATTAATGAATGTATAATATGTTTCATGCAGAGCACCTTAAATACAAATACAACATCTGATGGACTGTTACAAAATAAACAATTAATTACGCCTCTCAAGAGAAAATATGATCCCAGTTCAACTATGCCATTAGAGCTTTCTGCTAGATACGTAGAACAATTAAAAGGAAATACTGATACTATTCCTAAATCATTAGAAACACAGTTAGCTAAAATTCATAAAATTCATAATACATTACATTCTAATATTAATAAACCAGATGTAAATAGCAAAAGTATTAAAAATAATAAAAATGGTAATAGAAAAACAATATAAATATGCAAATATTACATACATTTAAATTACTATAATGAAATATAACTTTTCAGAAGATTCTTTTTTAAATATTACTCATATTAACAATATGCAAACTACAAAAGAAGATTCCAATAAAGTAGGAACATCAGGAAATTTAAATAATGATATTGTTGTAGCCAAAGAAGAAACAATTTCTAAATATTTTAAAATCTGTAAATCACACACTCAGATTACTGAAAGAGAAGTAACCGTTGTTCTACTTTTTAATATATTTTTTTAATATATATATGCTTTTTTAATATGTATGTATATATGAATCAGTTAGCACCAGATGAAAGCCGGAAAGATTTAACATTAAAAGAAAAATTATTAATAGCTAAATCTAATGATAATATAGAAATAGCCCCACAAGAAAAGGCAAGTACTTCTATACATGAAATTTATACTAATTTATGTAAAATAATGTATGTAACACTTTCATTAATAGGATCAATATGAAGATGTAGAAGTAATGGCTAAACGTAATAAATTATACATGGTAAAAAATAGTGTCTTGAGTATGTGGTTGAAAGAACATTCAATTCCACATAATTCCAAAGCAACAAAACTAGATCTTATTAATAAAGTATTATCTCATATAAGGAACACACAAATGTTAAAACAATTTCGTATATAATTATAAAAATATGTATATAATTTTAGAACTATGAAGGTATTACAGAATAATATTATGATATTATTAAATAACAATATGTAGAGGATGTTTTATTTTCCTTAATCTTGAAATTCAAGATCGAGGTCAATCAAGTAGCAAGTCACACTACAGTAGCCACAACATATAATTTTGAAAAACCTTCTGCACATTATTAAATGTTAAATATTAAAACCAATTAAACATTGTGTTTGCATTTTTATAGTAATTTTCTTCAAATATTATATATAAAAATAAAATATCCAATAAATAAAATAACAATATAAATAATAATAATATACATGTCTCTACATCATTGATTTAAAACACTCATTTATAACATTCAATATAACTTTTCTGTCTGAATCATCCTTTATACCAATTTCCATTAAATCCTGATCGGTTAGAGTCATAAACAAGTCAATATCTACCTGTAATAAATTATGCAAATGGTTAAAATGGTATGCACAAGAAAAAATTTGATTTGTTTACAGATGATACTTATTAACAGCAGTATTGTTAATTTTATATACACTTATATTACTTTATACTGTAATATTTCTAATATAAAGGTCTTACACACTTACTTCTTGCTCAAGAAATATAGGGATATGCTGATGTAATCCATGATGTTGCAATAAAATACACATTTTTGTTTCTTCAGAATTCAAAATCATTCCTCTTGGTGGTGTTCTATAATGCGGGGGGGTTGGTGTATCTTCTCCAAACACATTTTCATCATTTAAATCTGCAGGTACATGTGGTGAACGAATTGGGCTAAATTTAGGTGTAAAAGTAAGAGTGGCATCAAGATCCTCCTGATCATTTTGAATGTTTAAGTCTGGTGGTCGGATAGACTGCAGTCTGTACAAAAGATATAATTATGTTAAGACCAACAAATTATTTGATGAATTATTATTATATTTAGTGGCATACCTTTGCAAATGTGGTTCCTGTAAACATTCATTACATTCCAAATATTCTGTTGGTGTCTTATTTTTATCTTGAATTAATGATTCATTTTTCACATTGTTTATTACATCCGTGTTAACTTCATTGTCATAATTATTTTGAGTAAAATATATATTTGGAGATGCTGGTGGTATATCAAGAGTACAGGTCAGTACAGGTGAAATTATACTGCTTTGAATGGGATTTATATGATCTACCACTAAATTTAGTGTAGAAGGTCTTCGTTTTATACACTGATTTGAATTCTCTATTATGTTCTTATTAGAGCCATCATTTTTTTCTTCCGAAGGGTGAAATACAATAGTTGGATTTTTAAAAGAACTTAAAAATGGTACAATATTATCATTTTTATCTTTCTTATTGCACTCATTTTGTATATTTTGTAATGTTTGCATATCATATTTCTTTTGATTTTCTTTTATTGATTTGAAAGAATGCAGTAGCTCTTTCTTTTCTAAAGTTACTTCTGTAGAAATATTATCTGAGATATCACTCCAATAATCTTCTACATCACTTTTTTCTGCTAAATTTCTTATTTCAGGTACTGTTGATAGTTTCATTGTGATATGTGTATATTCATCTATGAAAGAGTATGAAGAAACCAATTACAAATGTATTATATATTATACAATTTGTTTATATTCAAAAAAATATATGTATATTCTTACTGATTTTGGAAATTTCAAACCCTAAATCTAGTAATTTAAAAAAAAGTTCTTTATCATTTTTCATAGCAGCTATACAGAGTGGTGTAATGTCATCATGCATAGAATTTAATAATGCAGATGGACATGCTTCGTATACAGTTTGAAACATATTTGCATCTATTGCAGCTGCTAATCCAAGAACAGACATACCTATAAATTATCAAAAAGAAATATTTGCATTGTATTCAAGCATTATTTTCTAAATAAGAAGAAACATTATTCTGTTTCTCTTTTAACCCTTTGCATTCCAATGATGAATCTCTTTCACCATGCTCATCTTATTTTATGTTTTCTTTCAAAATAGTCTGGAGTTGCTCGTAGCCCTATAGGATAAAAGTTTAGAATGCAAAGGGTTATATTTCACAAACTTAATCTGTAAAATTAAAAACTCATTATACTCACCAAGATAAGTTGATTTATTTACATCAGCATTATTTTGTAAAAGAAATTTCACTGTTTTGATATCTCTATTTCGAATAGCTAACATTAATGGTGTCCATCCAAATTTATTTTTTCTGTCTATAATATTACCGCAAGTTTCGTTTTGTAAAATTTCTTTTGTAATATTAAAACAACCATTTGCGACACTGATGTGCAATAAATTGTCCCCATAACAATTCACTGTATTTAATGTATAATCTGACAAAAATAAAAATTATTTTAAAATATGAAATTTATTTTTGTTATATGTACGTTAACAAATAATTTGAATACTTTTTTTTCGTAGTACTTCAATAACCTTTGCTTCTGTAATGCTCTTTGCATTAGAATCTGCTGATAGTTTAATATTATCTTTGCAAAACATTGTTATTATTATAATATGAATTTCTTTAAAATAGTGTTATTTTATCTTCTCTATTATTATATGTAATATATACATTTATGAAGATTAAAAACGCTAATGATATTTTCAAATATTTTTCACTTTTGAAATTAAACAACGAAAGTGACCTACAAATACATTCCCTTTTTTCTTTACTGTTTGTAAAGTCTTCATATTAAATTAACTTTTCATCGTAATTCACAATTTTGAAAGTAGTAATAATTTTTAAAGAAATTATATATTTTAGTAATTAAAAATTATATTAATGTTACGACGAGTATATAATATTCGACTCTATTCTATATTTACATAATTTCCGCCAAAACTGTATTTCGTTTTACCGAACTTTTTTAGGTACAGTATGGTGGCAGCACAGTCTCGTAAAATGTGACGTGCATAATAATTTCTGACAGCATTTGAATTTCATTTTACGTATCGCGTGTCTATTTGGCTCATAAAGTATATTACTTTGTAAAAATATATAAGTACCGCTGACGGATTTATTACTACAACGTGTGAACAACGAATTAAGTGTGACTGTTGTAATTTGAAGCATAATTTACGGCGATAATTTATAATTCAATGTAAGTTATTCTGTATTAAGTACATTTTCTGGAACTCTTTCAATTTAGTTTTGTTTTTTATTCGTTTACAAGTTTTTTAATTTATTATCGCACTATATGTTTTTTTCCAATATTTTTGTTATTTGTTTTAATGGTAGAAGCACTTGCTAGGTTAACTTTCGGACGACGCCGAGATCATATTTTTTGGGGTGGGGGCAGTAATTAAGAGAATGTGGATGGGGGATACGAGTATATATCGTCACCGTTAGTGGATAATTTTCCTGAATCTTTATTAACTTTGTTTGTACGTGCTGTCGTGTAAACCAATTTATGTATGTTAAACTCCATTTAACTCTTATGCAAAATTGAGTATGTATTACTGATTTTTATTACAGCAATATGGAGATATTGTTAATCTATGGGTTTATGTTCAAGAATTTTTGCATTGTTCAGAAGTTTCAATTGACTAAAATGTACTTCATTGTTTAGAATGGGAAGCAGCAGCCAATTATACAGTCTCTCTTGGGGAGAATTCAATTCGTCTTTGGCTTCTGCCGTGCAGCTATTAAGAGGTCATGGTGATTTGGTTGATGTTACTTTAGCTGCTGGTGGACGTAGTTTCCCTGCACATAAGATAGTTCTTTGTGCAGCTAGTCCTTTCCTGTTAGATTTATTAAAGGTTTTAATATCAACAGTTTTCATGCATGCAGTAATACATTGGCAACTATTGGAAAATGTTAAAAAAATTATAGTTCTTTTCTGTTGTTGAATAATATTCTTATGGTTGGCAAAGTATTAATATAATTGTTATTTTTTAATGTGCTATAAACGAAAACCTGTCATTTGATATTGTTGTTATTTTATACAAATAGAGTACACCGTGTCAACATCCAGTGGTCATGCTAGCTGGTATTGGTGCAGATGATTTAGAATCATTATTGGAGTTTGTTTATCGTGGCGAAGTGAGTGTAGAACCATCTCAGTTGCCATCTCTACTACAAGCTGCTCATTGTCTTTGTATTCATGGGTTAACACCACCTACTATACTAACCGAAGTATGTTTACTATGATTATATATTACGTCAAGTAAAATTTTTAAATACACAATACTTTTAAATGTTTTTTACTATAATTTTTATATACCTAACTGAAAAATATTTAATTGCATTTATATAGAATGGAGAAGAGGTACCTGCATCAGCAATACCAACAACAAATGAAGCTTTATCAAAAGAAACAACTAATCCTTACTTCCCATTAAAACGAAGAAAGAAAAGAAGAAAGTCTTCTTCATCTTCTGGAAAGTGGCCACGTACTGGCAGTAATGTGGATAATGAAAATAAGCATGCAGATAATCATAAGGATGATGATAATACAGAACATGGTGATGAAACAGGTAAGAAACATTATAGAATCTGTCTGTAAAGAATGGTTCCTAGAAGGAAAATGGTAAGGGAGTTAATTGAACAATTTATAGTGATATTAATATCAAAAATTTTCATTGTGATCACTGTTTTTTTTTATAAATCTCATTTTATACTATACACATGAAATACTAAAGTTTGTATAGCTATTGATTGTGAGGTTATATTCCAAACAACAAGAACACTTTGTTTGTAATATTACTACATAACTTAAATTATACTCTTAAGATTTCTTAAATTTACGTCATTGATTTGAAATATCTAAGTCTAATTTTACCTTGGCAATAGACATTTCTTGTTCTCTTACTTTCTCCTCCACCGCCATTAAGGAAACTATCTTTTTTAGATTTATAAATAAAGTAAATAAGTTTTTAGGATATACATATATATACATATATATTCTGTTGTAATTTGATACCAAATATTTATTTATCACAATAAAAAGCAATGTTCTTTTGTTACTATTTATTGTAAGTGTTCTGTTTTTTATTGATTTTAGAATTACATATTCGGTGGATTTAATTACTTCAATTGTTATGTATATTTAGCGATTAATTTAGTAAAAAAAATTTAATAAGAATGGAAGTATTATATTACTTGTGTTTTGTGTCCGATATAATTATTTATGTGTCTTAATAAGTACGAAATTATTATATTTTGGTTATCATCTAAGGTTTCAGTCTTTTCATGTTTTTTGCCGCTATTAGAAAACGGACACAAGCACAACCATCAATTGGGTTGAACTGCGCCTAATCAATTACACAATAATGCTATTTAGATAGAACTTAGAAATTTCAGAAACAATCAGTTCAGCCCTGCATGGTAATACTGTGTTTGTGTCTGTTAGCAGCCAGCGATCGATTGGAATATTCGAATCATCGGAGTTGTCATTCACCACGTGTTCAAGAAGCGCAACCGATGTCGACAGAAAATTCTCAAGCAGGACCGCATCAGGATCAAATATCGGATAATGAATCACATCTGCACACTTTAATGCCAATGCAGCCATACTCTCCACTGCATATACCGCAATTTCCCGGCCCTCTCAGTATGGGTTTTCCTCCTGGAATTCCACTACCGCTAGTTACTCAGGGTTCGGCTGCCGGGACGGCATCTTGCGGATTAACCGGGAATATGAATTTATCAAAAATACGTGGTGCATCTGATTGTCCAGGCGTTTGTCCGCTTTGTGGTGCTACGTTACGGCAAGCGAGAAATCTCCGAAGACATCTGTTGTCTTCTTGCAAATATCGGTTTAGTAGTAATTCCGTTCAAAGTTCCCCAGCTGATGCGATGATGATAGAAATAAAGCCTGAAGTCGAGTTGTCAAGTTATAATGAGCAATCAATGACCTATGGAACCGATAGCGGAAGTAGTACCTGTGAGCAAATAATTTGTAAGCCCAGTCCACTTCCTTCCCCAACGTCGCAGGGGCCGAATGTTGTTTCGCCTCAAAGCAACATTCCGTCGCCAACGATTGCCAGATGAATGTACAGAAAATGTTTAAACGCGAAAATTCAATGCAGACAGAATTATTGTTCAGTTCTGTTTATTGTGATTCAGGAGCTACCTTATTTTTTTCAGTGATTTTCTTTTACACTGAGTCTTTCGAAAAAAGGGGTATATACTGATGCCGGGAGTCTTGAGTTTAGAATGGTACATAAAACTTGTGTTCAAAATATTTTAGTGAATCTTAAATTAAGGTTGTGACTGACTTGGAAGCTAGACAATTTCTCTATAGGAAGAAATTTTCATTTGAATAAAATGAAATTAATGATGGAAGTATACAGAATGAATTTATACACAGCAATGTGTGATGATAATATTTTTATAATGTAACACACATTATGTTTTTATTTCTGTTTCTTTACTATGTTTCGAAATATGTTTATATGATAATAAATGAAGTTAAAATTGTTTATTAGTTTATTGTAATTACTTATATTATTATTTGTTCCTTATATCTTTACATTTTGTTTAATTTTAGTTTATATTTTAATTCCCGTTTTATCGTCAGGGTAAATATTGTATCTGTGCATACATTTTCATGCTAATCCGAGAAGGTAGTAACAATTGTTGGTAGTAGTGGTAAGTAGTAGAGAATATGATTGATATTATAAAGTACAGCTGAATTGTGCAATGCAATAGTATAAATATAGACAAAATAATTATTTAACTGCACGTATAAATATTACTTAAATCCATACTTTATAATAAATCATTTTTTCTATGAAAGTTTCTTTCTACGTGAAATCATAAAAATATCAAATTTCAATTTTAAATATTTTCAAAATTGCAGATTATTTTGAGGATTAATTATTCAATTGAACAATTAATGTATCAAAAGGAAATATTGATTGAAACAGTGTATGTATTCTAGGCTCAATTCGATTTCCATCGATTGTGATTTTCGGTATCTGCACATCCCTTATTAGTGACTTAATTTAAGCGAGCGTAATTTTTTTGTGTTGATTAAATGTACTTACAGAAGTTTATAATTTTTAATATTAATCATTTGGTTTGTTAGTTAAAAGAAGAGAAATTGCCTGAAAATTATTTTTAACGGTTTGATAGTAGAAATCAGTTGTTATATTACTTGTATAGTTTATTTCGTAATTTTTACCTGAATATTTTTTTATACGCATTTTTGTACCGATCCAAATACATTTAGTTTGGAACAATATAAGAAAATCTTCCACGTTAGCGAGTAAGAATAGTTATCATAGGGTTAACAAGGATAGCGTTCGATAAAAAATTATACATAGTGACAGTAATGGTACAAGTATTTGCGAAGTACTTTAACATTTTTTATACCTTTCGGATATTCGCTTACGCAGTAACTCTCTGTGATCAGTTTCATACAAGTCGTTGAACTACAAGTTAATTACCTTGCAGCCTATTTTTCCTTTCCAAGTGATACGTTTAATTAATACCCTTAAATAATGCATATGCCAACGAAATTGGCATTCCTGTCATTACTTGTCACATATCTTTTAAAAATATGACACTAATGACATATTTAAGGGTATCAACGGAAGAAAAGTATGTATTTATGTTTCTGATCATTAATGTTGCAAAGAGTTTGATGAACTTTTTATTGGCGAGAGATCAAGTTCCTAGGTATTTACATAATTTATTCATTTCATAGTTATTGATACACTGACTGACATTATGTTTCACAGTTGTATACACGGAATGTGAGATTTGCGTTAACGTACCTAATCGACATTAGGTAATGAAGTTTCTCAAGGTGGTAGTAAAGACTTATTTTCATCAAAAGCATCACTATTCTTTGAAATAAAAATCATTATATACAATACTTTCTCAAGCTTTTTTTGCCAATCTTCTTTTTTTGCATATCGTAGTTTTTATGTATACTTATTAACTACTAAGTAACTATTCATTTAACCCTCTAACTAAACACAAGGCGTCGCAATTAATTCGTTTTAAAAATAAGGTCCATGAGTTTATATTTGATTACGTATCTTTTTACTTTAGAAAATCAGACAGTCTTTATAGTTTTATAAAATTAACTTCCAAATAAAAATCGTGTAATTGCAGAAGAACAAGTTATAAAAAAGTTATAAAAGTTATGACAAAAAATAGTTTCAAAGACATGAAATTGTAACAAAAATCATCCACGTGCAATTAATTTGAAGTCAATTGTTTTTGCTATGATAAGTTGAAGACAAATTACATATATAAATATTTATTTAAATGCCTTTGTTTGTTGTATTACAATTTTTAAAATATTTTAATGATCAATCGTGTTTCGATTACAATAGCGTTTGATTGTTGACAATGTGTTATGGAAACTTTTCTTGTGTCCTTAAGTCAGTTCAGTTTTTACGGACTTCATTTTAGGAGATGGATTGTCCAAAGCAAGAAGTATGTCGGATCAACCAGCACCCTGTCCACTGTGCGGGGCAATTTTACGCCAGTCGCGAAATTTAAGAAGACATTTGGAGCTTCTACACTTCGGATTTGGTAGCAACAGTAAATCCGCTGTTCATGCGAGACATCGCAGAACTGACAGGGCAAAGGATCTCGTACGATCCACCTTAGCGTTTATTTGTCCGCCGCATATGACGAGGACGGATCACTCAAGAAGCGAGAACACTGATTTTTTGACATCCCTACCTATTGCTTCAACACTCACTTCCAGTGTTGCAGGTGAAGAATTAGCTTAAAGTATTATAGGAAAGCTTATAGGAAAGGGAATAATTGATACAATAAGTTTTGTAACGTAAAGAGCGTAAACGTATTAAAATTTATCTATAATTTATTTTTTAGTTATATTTATTATTATATTGAATCATTCTAATTTAATATTCCATTTTAATGGAAAATTACAATACGCAGTTTACAGTTAATGAAAGTGTTTGATTATCCACATAAATTGATTGTTTTTTCATTTTTCTTGTACTTTTTGTGCTGTTTGTGTCTATATGTAAAAAGTATTTTTTTTAAATATTGAAAATTTTTTGTAGGTATACAAACCGTACTTAATTGTATTCTGTTTGAAAATTGTACATTTTATAACTTACTTAATTCTTGTCTCAAGTCGCTTCAGACAGCGTTTTATAATTTAGTTGGTAATAATCAATTGAGTAATATTGTATCAGTTTTCTTATTTTTGTATGTATCTATGTGTTCATTTTTTTTTCGCGTGATGCCTTTTATTCTTTTAACAAATTTATCGATTTTAATATGTATTAGCATATGTGAGGCTTAGAAAGTAAGTTTTATGGATTTTTATTATTTATATCAAATAACTAAAAAATGATATTTTAGTTGTTACTAAAATGCTAGTATTTATGTCAAAAGTACTATCAAGTTATTTTATTTCTTTTTATATTATATTTATTTTGTTTGTTCAATATAAAAAAGATACTCCTTTACATGAAGTAGTTATTATTTCTTTTTTACTTCAACTTGAAGTCAATACTACTTTAATAATTTTATCCACGATTTGTATTGAATTAATCTGGTTAAAATAAATTTTCTATGATCTATGAAATTACACGTATTCGCATCTTACAGTAATTAGTAAGGCGATTAATAATGAAACAGTACTAATTTTTAATAAATATTATTACAAAGATTATGTTTCTCAATGATTGAAGATAGACAAATTTTCGTATCATTGAGCGGTGATCATTTTTCATTCTCATGAAAAATAGAATGAAATTTCATTGAACAATCGCTTGTTTTTTAAATACTCGCGTGAAACGTTTAAACAACATAACTCATCGTTCTATGTGTTTGTATTTAGGAAGTTTGACAGGACCAAGTTTGAATACAGTTGCAACCGGAGATCAGAGTACGAATTCTGCGCTACTTCCAACTGCAACTTCGTGTGCCACTTCTACGACTTCTGTTAATAGTGGAATATATTCGTCAGATGCTAGTGTTAATATGTTCAGTTGTGTGTCACCTTCGCCATCATCTATGCCGCCTCTCTTCTCTCAGCACGACGTGTTCCGATATGGTGAAATGTTACGAGCTGGTCTTGCGTATCACGAATTCTGAAGATAGTATGTCAAGCAAATGCAGCAAACGGATGTTACTTCACCTTCTTCAATTTAAAACACTTTCCTCTTAACCTGTTAAGTATGCAATTTAGTTTAAAGAATGTCCCGTTCTGTGCGCAATAAAATAAAAAAATGAAGCGTATGCTTGTCAAACGCAGGACGAATGTACTTAGGTTATATTTTAATAAAAAACCAAAGCAAAATAAAGAAGAATTACACGTTTATCTGAAAAAATAAATAATTCACCGTCGAAAGGATTATATATCATTTATCATTATATAGATTATATATTAGATATCATTGTATCATTTCAAGCTTTAAGATAACGTGTATACTTATCAAATGTAGTTAACTGATTAACACATTCCATGCCACGTGTACTCTTTATAGTAGACGCGCAATTTTTGTAAGGGAATATTTTTTGTGAGACATGTGTCAAAGAATAGTGGTACACGTCGGGAAATAACAAAAACGTAAAGAAATAATATCAAAATATCTTAAAATCAGTAAAAGCTTGAATGTAACTTAATCTATCATTTAAAAAATCAGTGCACTTTATAAGTAAGATATAACCGAAATTTCCGATGGCACGGAATGCGTTAACCATTCTAATATATAACATCAGTGTAACATTCTTGATTTAAGTGATTGCACGAAATGAAAATTAGTTTACTGCTCTAAAACTCATTATCTCATATTTTTATGAATTATTTGTAAAAAGTATAAGATAAACGCAATTCAATGTATCATTTGAATTTAGAGATTCGTAGTTAATAATTTTGTGATATTTAGATTAATAGTGTTAATCGCGAGAACACGTGTCTTTTTGTTTAGTAAATTTAATTAACATTATGATTTTTAATTGCAAATCATATAAAATTGAGCGGTTGGAAAATTATTTAAATGGAAGTCCAATTGAAAAATTGTGAGTTAGTATTTCTATAAAACTTATGGAAATGATCATCCAATGGAGGTAGAATGTAATGACGTGTGAAAAAGACTAATAATTTGTTTGATGATGAAGATATTAAAAGAAGCCGTGAAAGACTGATCAAAAGCATGCTAAATCGTATTAAGAACAAAAGAACTCATATTATATACGAAATGTATGTCGATAAACTGCAAATAAAACATTATTTTGAAAAACGTTTTCATTAGTTTATTTTTTATTGGGTTTAATTTCCCAAACTGTAATGTTTTTTTAATAGGCAACGTAAAAGAGAGTTTATTTACTGTAATTGAATTTCTAATTAAACATATTTTTCAAAAATAATAATTAATTATAATTACTAATTGTTTTAATCAATGATGAACGATTAAGTATAAATTAACCGGTTTTACATATTTAAATCTTTAAGAAATATATAAAATCTGTGGTCAAATAACGAGAAAAACAGAAAGTTAATTCACTAGTAAAATTTATTTATTTCTATTATATGACAAAAAGATTATGAGAATAAAATGTTAATTCGCAAATGAGATTGTGATCGAGATTGTCCTTACAATTTAAAATTATTTCATAATTGTACATCTCATTAAATTTAATGATAAATATCAGAACATAATAATGTATTTAATTTAATATTTTATTTTTAGAAACCATGATTCTTTTTATTTAGGCAGTAAAAGTATTTGTTAAAAAAATTAAAAACTGTAAATACATACTTCAAAATATTTAGTTTATAAAATTTAAAATATATTTATAAATAGAATTTTTCTAACATAAATACAATTATATATATTTTTATAACGTTTTTGTCTACCATTCAATATTTTTGAATGCTAAACTTTCAGGCCTGAATTATTTGGTTGACAGTATATTACATTACGACAATTTTTTAAAATAGAAAATAATGTTCTTACACACACAGATAGTATTGTTTTATTTATAAAATTTTATATTAATGTGGCCAAGGACTAAATAATTAATAATTAATCTAAAATATCTAATTATTGTTTTCTAGGGTTGTGATTAGTTGAAAGAAGTACTTATTCATTAGAAAATTTAGCATTCGAATCTTCAATGAAGAAACAGTTATTACATCCTCGGTGCAAAAGATATAAATTATCATACAAATTTCAGTAGTTTCACTAATCGTAAAAAACTAAGCAATGTACAAAAGCCTGAAACTAGCATAGGTACTTCTGTTTTGTATAGATTCTAATTTTAATTAAACACCTGCCTGCAGTATTTCGCGCATTTAAGTACCATAATAATAATACTGGCACCAGTTTATTGTTACAAACGACAAATTCGAACATAGTTTTATAACTTTTTTTTATAAAATTATGAAATCATGAATATATATTTACTGGCATACGTAACAATATATTGTTATGAAAAATTTTTATCTTTCTATCAAACTTCCAGGTAAAATTTCTACAGAAATTTATTGTTATAAAAATATGTTCTACATAGAACTTTCAAGATATTAATTCATAGAAATTTCAATATATTTACACAGAAATTTAGTTGAAATTGTTTTAGCAATAATCTGTTGTTAAATTAACTCTTGTAAAGTTTTCATGCGACAAAATTCAGTTATATTTAAATAGCCAAGATGGGAAGGAATTATAAGATAAAACTGATTCGATATTGATCTTAATACTAAGTTCATTCATTTGAATTTCTCAATAAATTTTCCTTTCTATCTCGAATATTTTCAAAACGCGAATTCAATGGAATTGTTTGAGACGTCTTACATCACTGACCTAACAAGTTTATTGGGATTTTACGTTCTTGCGAATTAAATGGCAGTGAAACGTTTCTAAGATAGGTACTTGCGAATTATAAAATTATATATATTTAGAGTTGAATCATCAATAACTTCCATTACAGCTAACAAGAATTTATTACGTGATAACTACAAAACCGTTCCTACTGAATGAACAATTTTTTAATTCAATTGTATGATTAATGGTACAGTAAATGGACGGTAATTGTAAATTGTTATGAACTGAAATAAGTTGATAAAATGGAAATAGGAAGTTATTCTTGTCTCAACTTAGTATACAAAGTTTATATATTCCTTAGGAATGATATATTCAATATTGTTCCTACAGAAAATATTTTAAAAATGCCCTTTGGCTTGTTTCCTGTTATAAAATTCTATCGGTGTCACCAAGGAAAAATATTTTTATACGATGAGATTCATTTCCTCCGAATGATGTTCCGTGCGCCCCGCGACGAACGGCCAATTCCTCTTAGAAATTCTTTTGAGTTCTCCGCGTAAGAGATTTAAGATATCGTCAAGATATCGCATCTCGTGAATGTCCTCACGAAGTTTACTTGTATTGTTCGAAAGATCCTCCATTTTTCGTTCGTCGCACTGAAAAGTGTAATATTCTAAATATTCATGCTGGTAATTTTTAAATTTTCTTTGTATTGTATAGTATGAACGCATTGAAATGTAGAATTGGTAATTAATACGTAAACGATATCGAATTCGTGACCTGACTAAGTCTTGAGCGAGCAAAGTAATATATTCTATTGGTATTTTTGCAACTATTTTGATATTATATTATTCTTAATTAACAAGACAATCACTTCTAAGAAAATTAAGAAAAGTATTTTTTTGTAAACTCTCTACCTGTGGAGTATAATTATTTTTCAATTTCTGTATATATTTATTTGATGGCTAATGGGAATATAAATAATGATTTTCGAATATTTAAATTATGCTTACAGAATTTAAGAAAATGTCATAGAAAACTCTGTGTTTTATACTTGTAGTGTTAAATTTTAACTATCTCTGCATGTAATTAGCATTGTTGATGGTATAATGATATATTCTTTATTAACGTCATTATATCTAAATTATTATTTTAAATTAATCAATTATAAGCATATAATGATGTGCCAGCGTATTGTTAATGAGATTTAAACATTGCTCAGCTGAACTAATTATTATGGAATAAATAAGAATGCATGAGCCAGTGTTGGAAATTCATTATTTTCCTATATATTACATTATTCATTTATAATAATTAATAGTCATTTATTAATTGATGTTCAATAATAATGATGAAGAAAGTCCATTATTAACAAATACTTTATTTTAAATTTATAATATCTGATAATATTTTCAGTAAAATTCCAATATTTATGTAAATTTAAACTTACATAAAGAAAGTTAAAAAAAAATTAAATTAAAGAAGAATATATGTTTTTATCTTTTACGTTTCATCATATGCAATAAGAAACAAAAATCTAAAACTTCAAGTTTACTATGTATAATAAATTCATGTTCACGAAAGGACCGAGATTTAGATGTGTACATAATGAAATATGTAGTGTGGACTGAACAGATATTTCGATACAAAAGAAATATTATACATCAAAGATCAATATTTTTGTATCTATCTATTGAGTATATGTTCTGGTAAACGGTATAGACACGATGAAGCAATTTTCGAGCATGCAATCATGAAACAAAATGTGTAAGATGTGGAATCAATGAACACAATGCACAGTATTCTCACCTGAAAACTTTGCCTCAGGTTGCATATATCTTTGAACATGTCTTTACTACCAGCTTGAAGCTTCTCCACCCTCCTTTGAAGATTTCGAACCACATTTTCGGAAGTTTCAAGAACATCCGGCACTTTCGCATCCGTTTCAATCGCCAGGGCTAGCCTGGTTAACTGATCGTGGGAAGAGGTGCTATCACAGAAACGATCTTCTTCGAGAAGAACCGCTGCTTTTTCGGGGTCCGTGTCGAGGACTTCAAGAATCGATACCACTTCATTGATAGCGGTACAACGTCCCTATAAAATGTGATGTGTTTTTAAGTAAATAATTTGACAGATCATTTAACACTATAACTACCGTACCAGTCAAAGTGACTGGTTTCGGTTTCCTTGTTTTGCAATTATTGATCCCTTAAAAGCATTGAATATTCGAAATGATTTCGAAAATAAATAGTTCCACTTGAATATTATTATAAATGTTTGAAGAAACTCAATATAATTTATTACACGTTTTATAGCGTCGCAAAAGAGTTATAGTTATTTTTGACGAGTGTACTCGTCGTAACATGAAACCTTGCCATTTCTTCATGACGAGTATATTCGTCAAAAGTAGCTAATGGGTTAAGTGGAGAATATACTTGGAACAGAATTTTATTTACTTAATACGAATAACAATGTTATTATCACACTAGAAAAAATTAATCACACATCGAGTTCCTAATATAATTAAACTTTATACAGTCTCGCTTCAATTACTTCAAAAGTTGGTTGACTCTTCACACTCGAAAAATTTTCATTTAAAATATTCAACATTTTCTGATGAGATATAGACGACATTTTTTGAAACTGACTTAACGATAGACATAAATTAAGGAACAAAGCTATTTTGTTTCAATATTTTGCATATTGATGCGTTACATAAAGATTAACATTGAAATGTCAAACTTCACAATTTTGCTGTGTCAAATCATGTGGCGACTGAGAATTGTTTTTTGAGTGCGAAGGGTTGATATAAATTCCATTACGTATAATTTGTATCAATTAAAATATATTTTTAATTTTATTAATAATAGAATTTCTTTCGTCCTACTTATTAAATTTTAAAAAGTTTAATTAAAAAAATTGTATTTGTTCAACATTACAATTAATTAATTGTAAAAATTAAATTATAATAATTATTAAAACTGTTCACTGATAATTCAGTAGATGTTAGGAAAATTATCACGGGGTTTCATTGGCAGATTTAAAAATTATATTTTAATAATTTTAGGAACAGTAGGTGTTCTAAAATAGGAAACTTGGATCTGTAAACTTTCATTTTGTGATATGACTATTTTAACAAGCTTCAGAGATCAAGAAACTAGAAGCTTAAAATAGATATCACGGAATAGTATAAATACCCTTATCTAGTCTGCTTCCACTACCAACGCATTAGCAATTATATAAACGAGATATTGCACGAGTAGGCAAGTAAAACAAACTTTTAATGTAATTAGAAATCTGACAGAAACATTCATTAGTGTTAATGTAAAAATGATTTCATCATTAATAATTTTTGAAAATTACACTAATTGCATCCTTAACGAAAATAGTACGAGATTTCATGATAGTGAAAATTATTTATTCTCAAAACAAAGGATACACCTACTTATTAATATTTTTATGCAGAATTTGTGTGAAGATTGCTTCGTTTATTTAAAAAAATTATAGAATAAACAGTATAGACGGAATGAATACATGAATATTGAAAGAAGTAATTTCCATCTCAGTTTGTGATTTGAAGCTTTATAATCTGAAATTCGAAAAATCTTTATAAAAAAGATTATTTTTATTAAAAATGGCAAAGCTTTTTTTATATAATTATTATATTATTCTCACGAATGAATAATTGTTATATATTTATATAAAATTTACTTAAAGCACTTGTTTTATTTTGTTGAACGTCAAAGGATTAATCCTTTACACTCGAGTGGCGACTTTCAGTCATCGCTTGCAGTGATATATTAAAATTATAAATATTAAATATTAAACTTTGCATAAGGCATCACTATGTGAAATATTAAAGTAAAATAATTTTGTTCTTTAAATTATGCATGAACAGTTAAAATAGTTTCAGAAAATATTCTTTATATCTTATCAGAAAATATTGAATATTTCGAACGTAAAACTTTCGAATGCAAAGGGTTAACCCTATCCTATTTTATTTAATGAATAATCAATTCTACATTTGCAGCCATTTAAGAAAAAGTAACTTATAAAACTTCATACTAGAGAAATATCGTTGACACAATTTAACTCGGGTAATATAGACGTTAATTAAAAATAAATACCTGTGAAGTGTCTAACTTGTAATTCGTCGATGCCAGCTCGTCGGAAAGGCATAATGGCGTATTTTGTAGGTCACTGTAAGTGTCCGAGCTCCAGTCATTACTCTGGATACCAGATGTGTCATCCATAGAGGAGCTACGGGTTTCTATCCTCTTACAATCCTCCCAGGTGACGTTCAACCCCTCGTTACTGGATCTTTTATAGATTGAGTCTGGCGTTTGCAAGTCGATAGGTTTCTTGTGGTCCATTGTATTCAACGGATGATCCGTTTTTGTGCCATCATCGTCATACTCCGACGAAACGTCATCATTGAAATTTTTTCTACAATTCTTCCACGGTGGCGAAAAAATAGCTGGCACTGCTATCTCCACAGGGGTAGAATTTAGGAGAACTCTCAATTGCGTCGAACCTAATGAAACATTTACTATTTAAAATTATATTCTTTTGAACCATTTGTGGAAGTTTTAACGCATTGTATGTCGGTTAATTTAATGAAGAATGTTTGGTAATATTATTTGTTTTATGTAAATATTTTATATTTGAATGATTTAATAGGTTGAACATCTTATTGATTATAAAATATTTCTTCTGTGAAATGTAGAAAATCAGCTTGAAAAATATTAATTGTTTAGGTAATTACTTAAGAGATTTTGTGTTTTATGTTATGCATCACTTGGTGCGTATAAAAACAAATTATTTATAATATTGTCACGGATAATTCTTAATGTAACCTTTGAAGTTAGTTTATCTATTTTAATTTTGAAAATATTAAAAAAAATAAAATTCATTCCATTTTATTTTAAGACTTTGTTTGTTGCAACGCCTACAAAATAATAAAATACATATTTACAAAAAATATCCAATTGACTCCTTTAGACGAAGAATTCTCAAATTTATTTTCTACCGTTTCCAAAAATAGTTAATCATTCCTCACCCCAGTTAGAAAATTCAATAAATCTATAATCCGAACAGTACGAAAGTATGTTAATTTACTGTTGGTATTCTTGTGGATTCTTGTGTGTATATATATATACAATCCTTATATATATATACACAATTAGATACACAATTCTTCATTGAACTCTGACCTACTAATTTACTGCGTATATATTAAAATCAATGACTACAATGTTCAACTTCTAATCTTCTGACGTAGTTAAATAAATTAGATTAAAGTAATTTCTTAAAACACTTTTCTTCGCCAGTTACATGAATTTAAGGTACTCCTAAAAGTTTATAAATAAATATGTTTTTCAAAAATACTTTTCACGAAATAAATATACATTTGAAATATATTTTCAAATATACTATAAAAAAAAATTAAATTCATAGTTTTATTTTAATATCCTATAAATTCTCCTTTCAAAGTTAATTAATATGGTCAATGAAGATCACATTCTAACTATTTCCAATATAAGAAAAATAACGCAAGTATCGATGAATATATTTTATCTAAAATCTTCCGATTAAAATTTGTTATTTTCAACTTGTATATGAACCGAAGAATTCGCTGTACTCGTGGGAACCCCTAATATCGGAGAAAGAATCGGAACATTAAACGTACAGCTCCAGTTTTGCAAGTAATCCGCAAAAATCTGCGCAACAACTCGCCAAGTTTCTTCCCGGTAAAGTGTAGCAGTAGAAGTTTAAGGGTGCAGGTGTTGAAACGAAAGTACGTCTAATGAACGCGAAGCGAACCGATTTCACATATTGGTAGACCGCGAAACTTTACTGGGTCAGACACAATGGCTGGGTTATATGTATTCAAGTTAGCTGACGGCAGCCTTGCTCGAACAAGTTTGCGATCTGCTGTGCGCTGTTGCACGCTCCGTGAATGTCGAACGTGTACGAGGATCCCTGTATAAAGGGGAAAATACCTACCAACTTGCTTAGAGTCGATAAGATAATTCAATCGCCGTCGGCAACGAAGCGCTTTCCGTGGATTTTCATTTTCTGGCATGAGCCTCGCTTGAGAGATGGATAAGTAACGGGACGATGGAGTGAGTATTCTATACTCCTGAGACCTAACCAGCCTTTCCGGTGTGTAGCATATACCGCGGGACCTCTGTGATTTAGGCTCTGATTCCTCGAAATAATCTTTGGCCTCTTTAGCTGGAAATGCCGTGACATCCTAGAATGGGACAGACGTTCTATATTTCATAATATTATGTGGAATATTACTGTACCACAGGGGTCAAAGATTCACAGGTCTATAGTTTATGGGCTGTATATATATATTTGAATTTGTGTTTTATACATGGATTTCAATTTAGCATTGCAATCTTTATTTTAATCTTGGACTTTGCGCCTTACTACTTCGTGCAGTTATCTTATGGAATTGGGGTTTTGTGAACTATTGTTAAGAATTTTATAATTTATAATAACATTTTAAAGAGTTTTATAATAACATTTTATTGGATTTTTAAGTAAGGGACCTTGCGTATAATTTAATTCGATAGTTTGGGGGTTGATAGTGAGTGTTCGTGTATGTTAATGTAGGTAATATCTTGATTCGTGTAATATATAATGTTGTAAACGTGACGTTTTGACATTATGCATGTATCAATTTTTGTAATTACATAATAATTATTTATCCTTCGAAAGTTTAGTTTCCCTTTTAAGATAATATTGAAATCACTTTCAATAAATCCACATTTAAGCAAATTATTGTTCAGAATTAAACAAAATTTGTTTGTACCATACTTTATGATTATTTTTATTATTTATATTATGAATATTTTCTTGTTAGTTATTTATTTTAAAGTATATGGAAATTTTGTAAAGTTTTGTATACTGGTTTCATAACGGTTTAATTTACAAGTTAAAGCAGATAATAGTTGCAACAGAATGTGTCCTCTAATATTGGAAATTAAAACAAGATACATATTAATGTTTTCATGAATTGTAAATATTTCTATGTATGGTATCGAATGAACTTTGCTTCTTTCCAAGCATGATTAAGTAATGTTATGAAAAACAATCGCGGATAAATGTTACTTTTGTAAAACGATATTCAATACATTGTATACTATATAAATAAATATATATATATATATTATTTTATTAATTATTATGGTTCGTTAGAGGTCCAATTTTTTTGAAGTTACAATTATTTTTGTTGAGTTTCTTGAAAATCAAACATTTAATTAAGTATCTTTTGCCTAACCTCATAATATAAATAATTGTTTTAAATTATGTTACAGTAGTTGTTATTACGAAGTGGTAACAATAGATAACCAACTGACCCCACAGAACTTTTTACAATAATACCAAAAAGCAAGCAGCGTAACATAGAAACGGGTAATCACACTTGTTTACTTGTTGAGTATATTGACAATACAAGGAAACAAATAATAATATAATAATAAATTAATAATAATAGTGCAATATTATAATGATGTTACAAATTATATTATTATTAGAAAAGGAACTCAATAGGAACTCAAAAGGAACTTTTTCACACATTTTCAAAAAATTGAGTTTGAACATTTTTAAACTAAATTTTCTCAAAAAAAGCCTCAGATAAGCAAATTTTATTTCAGGCCTTCAACTGGTCATATAAAATCACCCCTTCTCAGTTGTACTATTGATTACAAGACACCCCATTCCAATTCTGTCAATTTAAATTAAGCAGAAATTACAATTACCCTAAAATTAAAAAGAGAGAAACTCTAAGAAAACTTAAAGAAAGAAAATTTTAATTAAAATTAAAAAGAAAGAATATTTTCGACATACCGGTTCATTCCTAATTGCGTCACGTTCAATAAGGTCCACATTAAGATCCTCGTGAATTAGGGATGTGAGTTCTATCTTCTCGCAGTTATCATTTAACTCTGGTCTGAATTCCTGTGCTAGAGAGTAACTTTCGTCATCGTCGGAGTCTATGCAGGAAAGCATCGACTCTGACGCCGAATCCAGAGACAGACAGTCCTTGCTCCGGCTGGATCTCGGAGACTTCAGCTCGTCTTCATTGCACAGCCACCATCCGCAATCATCCACGTTTAATGTTTCCTTTAGTTTCGCGTCGCGATTCCCCCTCCCCTTCAGACAAAACATGGTTAAAGTCTGCTGATGCAAATCCTCTGCACCAATGTTCGCGTTATCCTCTGGTCGACGGTATATTGAATTAAATCTGTAATTAAAGAAGAAATTACGTGCCGTGTTAATGTCGAATTCACTCTAATCCGTGCAATGGAAAGTTTAAATTGTGTGATACCCTTGTTCCTTTATTACACGGAAAACAGAAAATAATTGCCTGGCGTCCGTTGACCAAACACAAGAAGTGCAATTTCAAAATAAATTACCCCGTCACATTGAATAAATAAATAAATAATTATATTTTTAAGTAGTTGTTTCATCGAATTTATTGTTCGACAGTCGATCATATGTGTTTTGAATTATAGTAGTCGTTAATATTGTTCTTGTTCTTGTAAAACATTAAATGGCGCATGATAGACAGACATATGTCAAGTTTATTTGAATTAAGGATATGTTTGCAAGAACTTTGAAAAGAAAATATAAAAAGATATAGACGCTCAAATATTCCAAATACGAAAAAATATACAATACACTTTCTAATTTCAAATTTTCTCCGATTAAAATTAGTAGTTGATTTTCGAATCTTATAGGTATAGTTTTGCTCCATTTCTTAAACTTCGTTTCGTTTTTGAATTTTTTAAATCTTAGGTTTAACATATTCTGTCAACTGTTAGGTTATTTAGTTGTAGTTCAGAATTATTACGATTGTAAACCGTACAATTTATAGCAAATATAAATTTTTAAAGAAAAGTACACTAAAATTTCGAAATATCCAAAGCATATAATTACAACACTCTCTCCTTTTTATGACAATGCTCACGTAATACTAAATTTAATTCATTTATTTTAAATTTCGACGTTCGAAACTAAACTCCCAGACATTAGCATAAAATAACAGTAATATCATCACGTCTCCAGAACAACACAGTAATGTCACTATACCCACACAAACTCCACCAATAATTAAAAATAAAATACTCCAAATTTAACAGAAATCACATATTCTCAAATTCTGATAGAAGAATTTCGAAGGTCATTCCACCGCAATCGAAACACCACTGTACCGAATTATCACGTTATTACGGCACATGTGACTTTACCTGTCCCCAGTTATCACTAAATTTATTGTCTTCACTGACTCGGATGACGCAAATATCCCCCGCCATTTCCTTGTTTACTATTCCAAATATTATTTCACGAAAGCCCGATAAACAGCCCATTCACGTCACGCCGCGATAAAAAATAATAAAGTCGCAAAGCGTAATAAGAGCGGCGGCGTATCTCCGATCAAAGCTGTAGAAGGAATCCGACGGCGAGTGAACCATTATACGTACACTTGGTTGGCTTCGGTGTCGACGTTGGAAGACGCGATAAAGGCTTAATAATTTAAGAGCTGGCAAACTAGGCGATAATCGGACGATCTTCCGTGCGGCTCTAACGGATGCCTCCTGAACGGAACGTCTTTTCCGTGGGTCAGACTACTACTTTCCACGCGAGTTAGGGTCATCGGCGAAACCTCGTCCACGATTTCTCATACTTTTCATACCGGTTCGTCGAATCCCACGAAGCGCTGTCACTGCCGCGCTTCGACTGTCTACGAAACACCCATTTCCTTGACCACTGGTCGTCATGGGGACACTAACTTAATAATCCGGCGTCTCGCGTTCGCGTTGCCGTTAACGCGTTCGGTATCGCTACCAACGACCGCGTCGATTAATGTTAATGCAGGCCACCGCTCGCTCGTCGAACGACCTCCGTAATTTCATTCACGGTGAAATCTAATTAACCCTTTGACTGCGAACGGCTACGATAAAAGTATGGTCAGCGACGCGGGATAGTCGTGTTACGATACCTGGAAGGGTTTAGGGTGGATATCGCGGTCATTGAAACGATTTTTGCTACCCCCGATCATCGTAAATTTTTTGAAGCTTTGGGTTGTCAAAGTTCATTGATGATGTTTGTTGTAGGATGAGGCAATAGGTATAATTTAAAAAAAAGTATTATTATATTTAATAAAAAACGTGAAAATGATGTTTAAAGAATTACAAATATAAGATGTAGGTCTAAGAAACATTATTAGTGTAGTTATTTTGATGATAATCTTGTGACAGTTATATAATTGTCACTAAACTGTTTATTACAATAGAAATAAAGTTTCCGTCGTATAATTTATTGAAAGTGGAGTTGATTAAAATTATTTAATGTTTTTTGGTTTGTCTGTTGTTTTAACACGTTAATATCAAAGTATTAAAACAACAAAATTTTATTTAGTTTTATTTCACATTGTCACAACGTGGATTTTATGCGTTAATACATAAACCATGTAATGAGATACAAAATTTAATAGAAATTAATGAAAGTTTTATTTTTCAGTTAATGAATCATTTATTTATAATTTACTTTAGTTAAAGAAACTTTTTTAGCTTCGTAAGACAGTCTATTAAAATGGAAATTTGTATCAACTGCTGTAATCTGTTAATGAGATTCTTTAACGACTTGAATTTCGTATTAATTTCTCTATCAAGTTGCTCTTCTTCAAGAAAAGTAGTTATTTCTTTGCAGAAAAATGAGAAAAACGCCAGGGCACACTTTTTGAGAAAGGAATTGCTTAAAAAGATAAAAGTTAATAGGTTCATTAATACTAAAGCTGATAATCAATCAAGTGCATTTTAAGAACATATTGAGCATTTAGCCTACTTTACTTTAGCGGATAGCACACTTAATTTTAATAGGGTCATCGCAAATGTAATTAACACTTATAAATGGGTACTTGGCTATTTATAATTATTTCTTAAGATATTTTATCTTTTTTATGGACAGCTTTTTATAGAAATAGAAATTTTTATTTTCTTTTTGTATAAAATCGTCTATACTGTTTATTATTAATATAATGCAATATAATAATATTAATCGTATATGTATATGCAAGAATGTCGGAGAATTACAGATACCCTTTATAACATTTAAGCTAATACGAAACACACGAAATTTAAACAGTTTGAAATTAAACGAATTTGAATATGAATTGAAAAGAAATTATTGATATCTATTATACACGTTTCATTTGATTAAAAAATCTCTTTCTGCTTCTGTGCAGTGTTTAGTCTGTAGCTGCGTAACAGATTGCGCGCAATGTATTACAATTATCATATTCACACATTGCCAGTAAAGATAATTGAATTATACCGGATTTCAGTCGAAGCCACGAAGCTTTCCAATCGACCAAAGAAGTTTTTGTTCGATCATAGTTATATAAATCATTTTATTTATTAATGTTATTTTTACCTTTGCTATGAATTGTATAATATATCAATAACAATATTAATGGATAGTTCATATTAATGTACTAATGTTTATTTACAAATAAACTACAACCCACATCTATTTGAATGTAGATCATTTCTAGTAGAAATGGAGGAGTATAATAGACGAGCATAATCAGAATTTTTATACACCGTCCAAGGAAATTGAAATTTAATAGACTTTGTATTGTAATGAACCAATTTTCAGACACATTTCAATATAAAACCCTTGATCTTAATTAAGCTAAAAACAGAACAAAAATTTTCGTATAGATTATTAAAATACATTTCTTTTATAATTTAATACAAATTACTACTGCGAATGTATACAATTCACAGTTTAGTAGTCCTTTCATAAACAATTTTCATATTAAACATATTTCAACTCCTTATCAGTTGCCCACGTACTTTTTACAACACACATCTTCATAACTTTTAATTAACTTTTACCTTCTCACTTTTCATATACCTGTTTCTTCTCGAAAACAGTTAAATTAAACACAACTTCTAACTATCATAATATTTTTCCCTTTATAATTCAAACATATATATTTAACTAAGCATTGTATACCTAGATCAAACATTAAAATTAAAAACACTATAACTATTTACTATCAATGTTATACCATCACTTTTATTCACACTCCAGTTTCCACTTTTCAAATAAACAAAAATTGAACTCTTGTCTCAACTTATCGTTCAATACACTTTTATTGCTGAATACGTAAGCCTGCTTTCCTTTCAGCAGGAAATAAACAATATTCAAGCGATTACACTATTATCTCCACTGTTTTCGAAGGCAATCTTTAGTGCGAGACTTCGCGAACTTCGGCGAAATTGTTTTTCACTTTCCAAATAAACAAAAATTGAACTCTTGTCTCAACTTATCATTCAATACACTTTTATTGGTGAATACGTAAGCCTGTTTTCCTTTCGGCAAAAAGTAAATAATATTCAAACGATTACACTGTTATCTCCACTGTTTCCGAAGGCAATTTTCCGCGTGAGACTTCGCGAACTTCGACGGACTTGCTTTTCACGAGAAGTCTGGCTGCCGTTGCGTTTAAACGCGTACTAAACGAAGCGACATTCTTCTTGGAGCTAGAGCATGGGTCGGGCTCACGATGAACGCTATTTGTTTTGATATAGCCCAAACAAATATGGAGATACTACTGCGGTAGACAATTCTTGCAGACTGCCTGCGTGACGCGCGTTAGCGAGAGTGCATTTCTCTGATAACACGGTGACCCTTTAACAATATTTTCTGTTTGCAATGAGTCGAAACCGGAGCCGTTTCAGCCCACGCTGATTAGGCGATGTGCAGAAGCTGTTATCTTTCAACTTATTATGACGACACGCTGAGTACACACGCTCAATGAACATTCAATTTTGCTTGCAGAAAATATCCCGGGATTACGTAAATATTTGAGCTTCAGAATTCTCGCTCGGCGAATACCAAGCAGATTCGAACTACGAATATTATATTTATATTGTATTACACTGTACTATTGCGCGTTAATCATTGTTTACTTTCGTCTGACACGGTACGCGTATTATTTATTTGTACAGATATCACTGCATGTGAAGTTTTATGCCTATTTGGAATGATGAATTTATAGTAATAATGTCGTGTTTAATACTATCTGTACCGCGACGGGTTAAATGATCGGTTTTAACCCTTTGCACTCAATTTATTTTCAATGTTGTTGGATGTAAACTTGTATTTATTTTTAGGAAGATGAATTCAACTAATTTGTAGCGGTAGAATTTAACGTTTTATATTTATTTTATTTATTATTATTATTATAAGATTTAATTTTTATAATCTTTTAAAGTGTGGTACTTTCTCAAACAATTTTCAACGTTCTATAGCAAATTTGTATTGTCATCTCTAAATGTGTAATTCTTTTTGCTTTGCTTTGGTTTTTCGTTAAACTATACCCCAGGTGCATTCGTTTTGCGTTTGACAAGTAAATACACACTTCATCTTTTGATTTTATTGCGCGCAAAATAAGAGATTTTTCAAATCAAATTCCATAGTTAACGGGTTAAGAAACAAAAACTCTATCGACTTGCACGATAATAGTATAAGAGTATAAGTAATTTCAATTAAGTTTGGTGGGTTAAAAAATATCCCTCTCAAATAATACAAAAAAAGTGGAACAATTTTAAACCCATCTAACCCCAAAGTGGTTAAATTTTATTTAACATTATTCTTATACTGTTCGATGAATCAGCTTTTTAATTTTTGTCTTTCTTCTGTTTATGTATTCACTAATAAAAATTGATCGTTTAAGTTGTTTACCTTTATTTTATAACCAGTTGTTTAGATAAGTGTATATATAGTGTAAAGAATGAATTAATATGAGAAGATAAAATTGTAATGTTATTAGTAATGAATAAAATTGAATTTATAATGTTTTGTCGATTTTAATGTGACACTTATTTAGTGATAAGATTATTCATCCTTCGACAGTGAAATATCTAAATTTTAAAATAGCTTCTGTCGAATATAAGTAATGTCATAAACTGTGTTGGTACCAAGAAATATTTATGTATATTCGGATAGAGTTATTGCAGAATTATCTTACGTCCATAACGAAATTGTTCATAGAATGTTTGAAAGAAATGCATTTATTTACGAGAGAAATGATTTACTTTCTGCTTTATATTGTCTCTGAAAGTTAATTTCAAATTAATCGTGTAACGAAATCATTGTGTGAATGATAAATACGGCAATTACTGTCATGATGAGTTTACATAGTAGATTACTGAAGATATATTTAATTAGGTAATAGTCCGTTTCAATTATATTGTATAATATGTTTAATGTACTTATACAGCATACATTATATTAAGTATTTTTTAGTATATAATATCCATTTATCTTAGCAATTAAAATTTTTTAATTTTTATCATATTAACTTAACTTTTTAATTCGTTATTGTAATGAAGGTAAATGATAAATTGAAATACAAATAATATAAAAGATATTTTAATTCTATATTATTGTTTAAATAAAATACACATTTTTTTTATTGTCTTCATTAATTCATTTGAATACGACAGTTAAATAACATTAATGAATTGTGAAACATTTCACGTAACGTTTCAACTTTTTGTGAATGAAACACAATGATCATATCATTAAGTAAATCGATGATAAATGTTGCTATACAATTTCTGATGTTACTTATATACTTGTATATGTATATTAAATATTTTTGTTATTTTTTTAATATAAAAGATCGAGTTACAATAGACGGGACAATTTTATAGCTAACAACATTTTAAATCACAGCCATACTCTTGCCAATTTCATGATCATTGTTTCGTTTTTTAAATAGGATCATATATTTTTAGTTAGATATAAGTATGATATTATAATTAATATTAAATTAAATGTAGCTGTACACTAGAACATAATCTATGATTCATTTTGAAGTTAAAACACAATGTTGAAATCGTCAGAAGTATAACCTTTTCTTAAAACTTAAGTCTTTATTTAAAACTTTTCAAATCAGAATATCAAATATAACGAAAATATTTAGGTTGATTAAGATGAAAAATTGACGCCTTATGCACGGATTAATTCTTCAAAGGTGCATTGAGAATATTGCTTTCGGTAAAATTGAAATATTTTTGAATGACCTTATTAAAGATAAAATATTGATGGCATACATCAGCAGCGTGTATGTTTCGTAAGATTTCTTTATTCTCATATTATTCTGAAATTTCTAGAATCAATCACTGCCCGAAAATTAAGAGAAGTACCTATATAATTACAATAAAATAACCACAGGTGCTTAAGTTTTTTTAAAATAATTTCAGAAAGTAATTAATCTAAGAGTTGGAAATTGAGTTTTATTAATGTAAAACTTCGGTAAAATTTTGAGAAAATTAACTTTTACTTCGACATTAAAATAAAAAATGAAATACGTGCTTATTAATAAAATTTGAAATAACGTCGCTTTAACAGTTTTGTTTTTTATGATCCGCGTATAAAAAATATTATATAAGGGTCATAATTATGATCCTATAATTATTATAATTTCATACAGTTGACATTTTAGGTAAATTTCTAAAATGTAGAGAATTTGTTTCAATTCTCTTCGTTACTTAACACGTTAAACGCCACGCCAGTCCCTAGGGACCGGCGTTAGACTTTTCGTTAAAAGTTAATGTAGTTTATTAAAACAGGGTAAACAGAGGTGTGGTTTGCTTTTACATTCATTGCAGAAGGTGCTAACTTTTTGTATTAAATTCTTTGACACCTTTGAACCTAATATTCGGGAATTATTATTATAACATTGAGAAAACTCCGGTTCTCAAGCCGATATTTCGGCTCGTCCGTCAGTGTGACGGCCGCGTCTGGGCCTGAACGGAACGACAAGCAAGTCGGGCTGGGCACTTAACGTGTTAAGAAAAGGTAGGAGTTAAATGAAAAATCACTTCTCTTATGAATTTTAATATATTAAAAACGATATAACAGTTGTTTGTTTATAACGAAATTTGATATAGTGTTTTATATGTTTATATAAATGTTATAATCGATCATATGTTTACCACTACTTTAAAAATCATTTATTATTTACTTCGATATTTACTTAGGGTTATTCTAAAGACTTTATACTAATTCTAGATAATGTTATTAATAATACTATTTTAAAAGTTTAGATCGCATTTTGAATACAGAACAATTTTGACATATATACGAGTAAAATATATAATATCTGAAAACTTATTTTATACTATTTTTATTATCCTATGGAACACAAAACCATTCCACTGTTTGTGACATATTTTTCACCAAACCAGATATGAGAGAAACAAAGAGAATTCAGTAAAAAGTTTCGATCTGCATCAGATGGAAACAGCGTATTATGTTTGTTTTGTTTGCTGTATACTATGCATGACACAAAGAACAGTTGTATAACAAAAAAAAAATTCTGTATAGAGTTGAAAGCGTAAATTACGGGAAGGTCTGTTTGTAACATTCGTCACTATGATCAGAATTTAAAGTATACTAGCCCAATTACCATTATGTCATAGTGTCTGGATTATGTCATACTAATAACTATGATCTACACTCTGTTATATAATCGTGATCAATTCCATGATTGTAAATTATTATAAATGATCATATAAAGTTTTATAAGCTATTTATTATCGAAGGAAAATAAAATTTGTTATATAATGGTATTTCTGTATTTATTTAAAATATAATACTTTAAAACAGGAAGTTTTATCGTTAGCACTCATTAAAAAACAAAAGTAATGTCCTCAAACTATCTGTAGATTGAAAAATAGCGTAGTAAATATAAACATCTTCCAAGTGTACAATATTGAAAACTATTATATAACAACGTAGTGCATTCTTTCGATAACGACTTTTTAATAATTTTGAATAAAAAATTTACAGTTGATTACAGAAAAAGAATTATACATTTTGAACCATAAAAGTAAAGAAAATTTCTTTGTAAAATCACATTTCAGAAAAATTAATTGAGTTCATACTCAAATGCGCATAAAAAAGCAGTACAATAAATAAACAATATTTCCACAAGATTGTCGGTAACATCACATCACATTTTATTTTATAATTCAATCAAACACCAATTGGTCCCTTCACAAAGAAAACTATATTTCATTTTTATAATTGAAAGTATATAATACTATATACTACCACATAGTACTTTTAAATAAAGTTTACACAAAAATTTCACTCTGTTAAATCAAGCTCCAGTAATTTATGCATATTTTATCTGGAAGCTTTCAATTGCTATATAATTCACTTATTTACAATATCTATTTGTATATTATAACATAAACGTTACATGGAGAAGTAAAATAACAAGACTTTCCAGCCAATCTAATAAAAATCTATTATAATTCACTTATTTACAATATCTATTCGTACACTGTAACATAAACGTTACATGAAAAAGTAAAATAACAAGATTTTCCAGCCAATTTAACAAATCTATTTTCACAAACAGTGGAGGCTACGATATATTCAAATATTTCCTTGTAATATGCCGTCAAAAATCCAGATAAGTCCACTGGTTTGCACCTGACACACGAAAACATCAGCGAACCGCTGCCTGCCCCGGCATGGACGCTACGCAGGCAGAGCCATTGAACGAACTGCAAACGATAACGCGTCCGTGGCAGATTGTCTTTCAGATTTTTGCTATTTTGTCATAGTCAGCCTGTGGTCTAGGGGTACGATTGATCACCGTGAATCCAGTGTATGGATAGAAACGGGTATTCGAGACTACATGCTGATTTTCAATTTTTTCCGAGGCATTTTTTCGGTCAAAGGTTAACATGGTTCGAGAGGGGTGCGACCCGGTTAAAAACTCGAATTTAATTCGCTTTTTAGAACGAATATTCATGAGAGTGACGTCAAAAGGCCTTGATCGAGGATAAAACGTGGCGCATCAGCGATAACGTTATCGATATAGGCATTGCAGTCAGGTGTAACGGGTGTTTTCCAACGTCCGAGAAGTCGCGTCTCTCGCGAAGTTATAGGTCAGGCGAGACTGTATTACGATGGATTACCGGAACATATTTGTGCACGTTTTATCATTTGTTATTTAATTTGTTAATATTGGGGTATGTTGAATGTATCTGAGTATGTAATGTGGTGTTGAATTAAACTTAAATATTCTATATTCAATTGAATTAAAATTGAATATTTGGATATATAAAATAAAATGATTCGTTATGTTTAGTATTTATGTTTTAATTTAATTAAACATTAAGCGATCGACACAAATTTCGTATTGTAACATAGGAAAATAGATAAAAATTAATGAAGTTTTTGTTTATGTACAAGTAGTTCAGTAGGTACAATATACTTGTCTTGAATTCTGTTTCTTATAAAACTGACTTTTTTGAAGTTGAGAACTATACGAACAATTTCAACAGACATATTTCGTGTGTTTCACGTAGGAAGATGTTAGATAGTTTCATAAAAACGCGTTTGTTGCTAAAGGAAATTAAATTTTACACAAAATTCATACAAAAATTGTGCAATGTTTAACTGATGGGAAATGATTAACGTAAGTCTACATTATGCTTAATCCTGCAGGTAGTAAAATTATGTGCACTGATTTTAATTACGGGGTCAAAATAATTGTTAAATCTTCATATGCATATATTATAATGCTTTATCAACAGTACCAATTGCTCCTTTATATATATCGATTTTCTTCAATAATTTTTTATCTAGATACAATTATATTTATTTCCATTTACATTGTACAGAAACATACGTTTAATATTGTTAGAAAAGTATAGCACATATATATAATATATACATACATATCGACGTTCGTTTTGTTGTTCTGGGTAACGATTTTGTTATTTGTGGTTTTGTTTGTTTTGTCCTTCGTGTTAATAGTCCTGTTGTAATAAGATTTGTATTCTATTTAATAAATAAAGAAGTGTTATTATTTAATAAACCCAACAAATATTATATTTCACAGGCCACCGTGTGTATGGTAACTTTACTGCAAATTTCTGATTGACTGACCTTGCCATCCTGATCACAACGATTATCTCGTAAATGATAACGCGAATTAAATCAAGCGTGATTCATGCAGTGTCGCGTGAAACCGCGTAGCTGCATTTCGCGGTTGGAGAAAAAGAAAACAGAGGATACTATTCGCTGATGTAAACTAATATCTCGACGCAAAACGTAATGCCTCGCACAAGGAAACAAAGTTAATTATCCCTTTATTGTTTTTTTTAATGAAATCATTATCTAAATCGGATTCATTTCAGGTTTCACTTTCTACATGACTGGAAAAAGATTTAATACACACACGTGGTGAAAACAGCGTTTCCGCTTGATAAAAACGATTCGGTGTTCATTAATGGACGTCTATTGACGATGACACACTTTCTAAATAAATCAATCATTAATTGTGATGTTCTTTTAATTGTTTTCGATATTATAATAACGTCAGATTTAATTGAGCAATACATCATGCCTTCTGGAATGATTGCTGCTGTTAAATGCTGAATGCCATCAAAATACTGTTTTAAAATTTCATTCATTCTTTTAACCGTTCATTTTGTTTCGAGATCATCACTCAGATATGGCAGATTGCGTTTCGATAATTGTCATAAGAGACAACAGAGAATATTTTTTCTTAACGATAATGCCAATAAAAGACGTTTATTTTTACAAAACATTTATTATATACTTAGAAATTAAGGACATAAGTATGCTATTTAAATTTAAAGAGTACTTTCATCTTGAAGTTCTAAAACATAGGAAAAATAGTTTTTAACGTTCCTTTCAAGAACGTTTATACATGCACAAGAATAAAACAAAGAGAATTTTTAATTTAAATTAACTATTCGACAAAAATGGTAAATTACTTGTTGTTACATTTAGTTCCATTATCAAAGCTTTATTATTATTTTTTCATTTAATACTTGCCCGATTGTTATCAATAATAATAGTAATAATAATAGGACATTTTTTAATTACAATATATAATTCGATATAAAGAAGCAATGAAGAAGGAAAATAGATGTGAAAAATTATAATAGAGAATCAACGTTTGAATAGTTTTACGAGTGACATTATTTTTGAGAACTTGCAATGGTGCATGTGGAAGTAAAATATAATTGTATTTTTCTTTTTAGATGGATTAAGTGATTTGAATGATTATTAAAAGCAGAAATACTTCTGTGGTCTGCCGATTCTTATTTTTCTTCTCAAACGTGTCAGGAGTAGTTCTCAATTTACTCATTCGTGAAACCGGTTCATGTTACGTATCTTGTATAGGTGTATCTATTGTAAGAGATAGATAGGTAGATAGGTGGATGGATAGATAAATAGATAAATAGGTACAGAACCGCTTTAGATTGGCGTCGAAAGGTGAATGGAAAAAGGTTTTGTTGCGGAAGTAGTAATAGCTCGGTTTCGTCAACGCATTAAATTACAATTTTCACCGTAATTTGACGGGAACATTTTTTACACCTAACCTGTGCGTTCAGTTTTCTATTTTATATATCAGATGGAAAGATAAATTCTCCATTATTATTGTACATTCAAATTAATTCGGATTGAAGTATAGAAAAATGTGTAAAATCACGGTCAATGTACTGTGTCGAATAGTGAAAGTTTAATAAATTTATTATTAATAGATTGTTTCAGCATCAAAAATATGAAATAAATTTAGTATTACTAAAATACTGAGTATAACGAAATTAATTCATGTCAATACAAATTCAACGAAAAACACTTGATATTAATGGTAAACGTGAATTACGAGCAAAGTATTGAGATTGAAGTATTACGTTCTTTAATTTATATAACTGTCTACATATAGATTATTAAAACCATGCAATCAATGAAGAAGATTAAACGATGGTACGAAAATATAAACAAATTTATTAAGGTGTAATTAAATTTGATGAAGTACCTTGTGCTCTTGTTACTTCACAAATAATTTAAAGTTTAAAATGAAACTGAAAAGAGTACAAGAAAAATAAAAACAAATTGATCGTCAAAATGAACTATACAAATATAAAATAAATTATGCAAACATCAGTGAAATGAAAACGAAAAGAAACTAATTTACTTAACACTCTACATGTAGTAAATAATATTATTGCCAACCTGTTAAGTTCCTCCTAGTTTACTCCATTTCAAACATCATTATCCTCATACAACAATCTTATTCAGTTTCTAAAGTCTTCTTTACCATCCCTCAACACAGAATCACACTGTAACCCTAAACACACCAACAAAATGAAGAAAAACGAAATGTACTCACCACGAATCAACTCACAACATTGTCGAATACTACAAAAATCGAATAAAAACAAAATTATCCACGAACTCCATCACGGATCACCAAAACAAAGAAACCACGACGCGCTACATCCACAAGCCGACAACCCTTAGAGGAATGCTCATCGCAACCTTATTCAATTTCCAAAACCGCCACCATCCATGATCACCAAAACACGTATCACCTAAAACACTCTATCAAAATCAAAGAACCTCCAACCTACTGATAGACTCGCAATACCGTGAAGCACTCAACAAGTCAATAAAAAAAGATCACCCACGAACTTCGTCGAAAGGCATTGCGTAGTAGGAAAACAAAGAATCCACGACGCGCAGGGTCCACGAGCCGGTAGCCCCCAGGGCGCACAATCGTAGGGCTATCGGCCGTCAATAAATTGAAGAGGTGAATGGGTCTCGGACGATGCGAAGGAGATCGGTGAAGTTTCGAACGAGCGTGGGCAGAAATCGCGTGGCAAGGTGTACACTTCCGGGTGTTCAAAGCGCATGTACACAAATATGACGTCCGACGTCGGGGGAGGGTAGGTCGGTCTCGGCAAGCGTACGCGGTGCGACGAGGACGCGGGGGTTTGGCGGGGTTTGTCCGGATCGATAGCGCGCACGGGGATGCGCGAACACCTACGCTCGTCGCCGGCGATCGTGACGACCTGGCCGCCACCGTGACTCGAGTATCCGGCGAGAGTTCCCCCGATGTCAATAGCGTACGTGCGTTCCAGTGACGAGCACCGGACCCGGTAGCTCGCGAGAGACCCCCTAGGTCCAGTGTGTGTGCCTCGCAAGCGCGCGTGATCGGTTCGTCGCGATCAGAATGTCGGCCGGCCGCGGTCCGATCCAGCTCTGAACGGGAGCCTATCCGCGAGTGACTCTCTCCCCGATGCACGAGGTCGTGTTCACGCGCGGAACCGCCGCGGACGCCGGTATGGTGTCTCGTTGAGGGATAGTGAATAATGTCCGTGATGTCCCGAGGCTCGCCCTGGTGCCGCGTCGCACCGGGGACTAAGAAATCCACGTTTCTGCTGATCGTCGTGCTTGTTGGCTTGTTGTCACCAGGCGTCGCCGGCGAGAAGAATAAAAAATGTAAGTGGGCAAGTCACGTTGTCTCTGTTGTTGTTGTTATTCTTCTTCTTCTTCTTCTTGTTTTGTAGGTTTCTGTTATTTTTTTCTCCCTTTTTTTCATTGACGATGGGATCTTGGTTCGGTTCTTTTTGAATTCCGTCCGGCATCGGTAACTAGCTACTCTCGCACCGAAGGCCCACGAACGTGACAAATTGGCGTTGTTTCCGTGTGGAATGTGGTTTGAATGTTTCGGGTCATGCGCTCCGGGGGACGCCTCCTGGAGGCTGTTGCGATTTGTCGAAAGTACTCGACACGTTTTTGAATGACGCTCGTATTTAATGAAACTGATTGGGTGAGTTGGATGGGAGGGGCGGGTTTCGGAATGAATTTGTCTTTCGTAATTTGTTTGTGATTGTTGGGTGTTGGTTCATTTGTAGCGGGGTTTTGTTTATGTTGTTATTGTTTTGGTGATGTTGGGGAGTTTGTGTTAGGTGAGCTTCTTTTGATGATGAATATGCGTTGTTGACTTCGATGGTGTTTATGATATGCGTAGAGTTTTTGAAATGTTGCAAAATAATTGATATAAACAAGTTTGTAGTTTCCACTATAAACATTCTTGTTTAAATTTATGTATTACTGGTACGTGTAATTAAAAACAAAAATGTTAAATTACTGATCCATTTTAATTCGGGGGCAATTAATGAGAAGTTAAATTATATCTATTTATCTCGGTATATAGATTTTTTATTCTATAATACGTTCGTATACTATATTGTATTTTATAATAAGTATTCTTAATTCCTCGTTAATTTGTTTCTTTGAATTTTACATGGTTTTACTTTGTATTAGATTGCCTTGTTCTTCGTATTGCTTCTACCATGTTCCTAGGACCACGTGGAAAGGGGCAGCTTACTACAGGCATCTTTTAACTCAGACAAAAATCAGAGAACTTAAATTTAATATTGGTACATACCTGATTGTGAATGCTTTAATCTACTTATGTAAAGTAATTGGAAATTAAATATTTTTAAATTGTCTTACTAAGTTGATGATATTGTTTATGCCCATGAAAACTGAAGAGAATAATAATATTTTTGGATTACAAATATAAATAAATTATTGATTGATTATAGATAACGAAAGGAAAACATGAAACAAATACTAATTCGTGTCATATGAGATTGTATACAACATAATAATAGTATTTTTTAAATTTAAGATATATTTTTCACATATGTTAAAATGTGCACGTTATTTTGTAAAATGAAAATAACATTAAGAAAACATCACATTTGTTACTAGTATTTTAAATTGCAAGAAAATAGGCACTTAGTTTAATAATTATGTACTGTAAGTGCTAATAGTAATTTAACAAATTATTTAAATTTTCATTTCTTTAAATTTGTTGAGTATATTAGTTTCTGAAACAGTGAACATTTCTTTTAAAGTATATTCGTCATGTCGTGGATTATTTGAATTTTTATAAAAGTTTAAGTACTGATGATTGAAGCTATTATTAGCAATTAGGATGTAATTATGATGATTAAGTACACAATTTAAAAAGAAAAACACGCGCAATAGATATTTCTGACTGTTCGATCGGAAAATATGATATCACGTGTATCCTATTTACAATAATTACTATGTTCCTCTGATATCGAAGAGAATGCGTAAAAAACCAAGTGAAAGCTTGTAGAAATTATAGTGATAGGATTAAGAAAGGTACGAAGATTGAAGTGTCCATTCCTATATTCTTATTCTATGTTTTAGATGACGTATTTGATGATTTGTTTGTTTAAGAAAAAGTATTGGGCGATCTCATAAATAATACGGTTTTTTATATTTCTTTTATTTTTACAAATAAAGATAAACAAAATTGTTTTAGTCTAGAATATATTCTCCTACATTATCTATAAATTGTCTACCTATACATTATAATTACTTTAAAAAAAATTCCGTTCATCATTATTTTTAAAAATAAAAGAAATATAAAAAACCATATTATTTATGGAGTGACCCAATAAAATTCCGCTAACCAAAAATCTTATCAATAAATCAAATACATGTGGAATCCGTTTATTCACCGGAGTCTTCCTAAAGGATATCCCGGGAATAAGGAAGCCTGATGTTAAGATAAAATGATAAGAAATCGATAGAGAACACTAACAATATATTAACAAGTATAAAGGGTTGCAGACTTATACGTTCTTTCGTAGCTGGACGCAGACTAATTCTTTCCTGTAGATAAAAATATACTGCCCTACTCCTTTTAATCCTCGTCGCTCTTTTAATTGTTTATCTTTAGGCTGTCGCATACATCGCACTCGCCTGCTTCACTGCTCACATACATTTAAACGAGTATTTTGTAAGAACGTTGTTTTTACGAAAAACATAATGCAAGAAATGTTTATTCCTCAAAGTAACAGGTGCTTTCAATTTGAAATAAAATATTAATTTAATTCATCTTTTGTTAAAACTTTTGAATGATTTGTATTAGTACGTATAGACGTTGCAAGTGATAAAATCTCCGATATACAATAAAATTAAAATTGACGCAACAATTTTTATCTCGAATTAATTCTAGTTGGAATCATTTCTACTACCTTCTTATTTCGTAGTGTGCAAACTTTTGTCAATGTGCAAAACGCGGTCGAGTGCCTTTCATTGTTGGTCTGTCTCTCTTACTCTTTATGTATCTGGATCGCTGGTCCCGTTCAGTGGTTATTGAAATGAGTTGGACCAATTCATGGCAAAAATATAGTATGTTCCCCGGTTTAGCGTTCCTCTGGCGCCCCAATTCCGTTGTAGTAATTCCTAACATACTGTTGTTAAATGCACAACTTTTTTGTAACAGCGTTGGAATTACTGGAGTATAATTCAAATGAACTACGAATTCGTTTACCCCTCAGGTTGTTTTTATTTGTATGTATGTTTAATTAATTGCAGTAAAAATTATATACATGATATTTTAACAAAACTGAAAGAAAAGTAGTTAAAATATTAAAATTCAATTATAAACCTGATTTGAGTATAAGTTCTAAATATATTCCTGTAGTTTTAGTAAATTAGATTTTCTTGTATTTAATTGTTACTTTAATAAATGTCGCTAGCTTTTATCCTTATTTATGTTATCTGTAATTAAGTATTTAGTATAATAAATATTTCTGTTTTTATAATGGAACAGTTTTATTAATAATTTAGCTATAAATATCTATAGCTAGTTTTAAACACTTACATGTATATTTTAATGGATATTTTTCAATATATAAGTTTAATATCTCAGCTCAATGGAAGAAAAGAAATTTGGACTTCAAGTTAAACATGTGTCCTTTTTTCCTGCCAAAAACTTATGGAATAAAATGTCTAAATCGTGACTCTTTAATGTAATTATTAATGTAACAAGGGAAAAACCAATTAAATACGTTGGTGAAGGAGTAAGACGGAAGCAGTTCGCAGAGCGACTCTAATGCGAGTCTTGAATATTAATGTTACACAAACATTACCTAAAGTTGCACTTTACGTCTTTACGAAGCATTTAGTACCCACTTTGACGAAACGTTTTACTATCGACTACGTCAACTAAATGCAGGATATGCAAAGTGGGTACTAAATGACTAAATTGACGAAACGTTTTACTACCGACTACGTTAACTAAATGCAGGATATACAATTTGACGCTGGTTCACGTTAGATATACCGTATTAAAATAAATTGACAATATTTTTTCAATGCACCTTTGAAATAGTTATCTCTTTAATACATTCTTTCAACTGATTTGTTAGTATATGAGTGTAGTATATGAAATTTTGAATTCTTTTGAATCATTTAAATTAGATTAAATTAGTACAATGAATAGAAACATAATCGATTAATTATGTCAGCTGTTTTAAACTGATTAATTTTCATCCATGTTGTTTTAAGTAGTCTTATTTTTCATTCACATTAATTAATACTATTAATTACAAGAAACAATCGTTTTGAAATGAATATATTTAATATTTGAAACCGATACTCTAAAATATCTGTGATATTTGATTGAGTATGTGAAATTTGGAGTACGTATAAACACTTGCAATCTATTGATTCGTTTAAAAAACTTTAATTTTTAATTAGGAAGCTATTTAATTCTATCTTTTCAGCTAATATCAAACTTAGAGGAGGATATTGAAGTTGTTTGTAGTAGTATGTAGGTACACGAAATTCCAAGAGTCTTTGTACGTGTACGTTCATTTCTGCATAGACGTGATGTGGTTTGCATTCAAATGAACAGTCTCCCATTTGAACATCTGTCGTGAGTGTGTCTGACCCTCAAGTTCTCCAAGGTCACTTGTTGATACCTTAGTCTATTAATTACTATGCTAAAAAATTGAGTGTTATAAATATAATTAAATCGGCGATTCAATTTAATAAGCATTTTTTTATTTCCCTCGGTGAATTCTAATGTCTATTTTCTTCACTGTCGTTCATAATTACTTTGTATATAGGAAGTGTAATTCTTTTAACTATTTTAATTAAGCTCTTTGTTATAATTTGAAAATAATAAAGCAAAACAAAAAAAACAGAACAGAATTACATTTTAAAATAACAAACAGGTTTATCATTTCCTCAATAATTACATGACAAACATTTTAAAGTTCCGTTCCTACAAAATTCTGTCTTTTAAATTAGTAAGTGAAATTAATTTAATTTAGAAGTTACAATTAATTATTTTATATTTCTACAATATATATAATTAATGAAGTTATTTCCTTTCGTGATTACTTCAGCACAAACTAATCACATTAATGTTACTACACAACAATAACAAGAAACATTCATTTATTTTGGTATATAATTTTGCTGTAAAATTATGCAAACTCTCAAGTATCATATTTCTTTCAGTTACGTTATTATCACTTCTTTAATTTTTTATTTTATAAACGTACTCTTCTATCGTTACGAACAACGTTAAAAAAATATAACAGTGGAAATGAATTACATATTATGAATTAATATATCAACTTAATTTTAATTATATATATATATTTATATTATATTTAATTTATATTATATATTTATTTATATTATATTTAATTTATATTATATATTTATTTATATTATATTTAATATTACGTAACACTAAATGCTACAAATTTATAAATATAATTTGCAGAGTTCCTTTGTCACTTTTTAAGTCATAATATTAGAATAATTAAATTTTTAAGAAAAACGCAAGTGATTAGGAATGACATATGATGCGTGAAAAGAAAAGCAGTTTTCTCTTTAGGTCCCTTTTATGCTAATCCTTCGATTATACTTCAGCAGTGTAAATTAGTCAACATTATTTTACATTTACCCGCTTCCTACGCTTGTTTCTCTTAAATTCTCTTGCCGTTGGAAGGATTTTCCTCTTCCGGAGCATAATAATGTTTCTTCTTACTCCGGCTTTCCTTGCACATTCCAGGACTGTATAAAGCCTTTCCGGCGTTTCAAATTCCTTCAAAAGTATCATTCTGATACTCCGTGCATACTATGGTAATAACGAAAGTAAAATATTTTTTTCATTGTTCGTTGAATAATTCATTAACTGGGCAATAAGAAACTATTAAATACGAATATATGTACATGATTTGTGTTATTTCACTGTCACTGATTTATAGATAACTACATAGAAGATAGTTGAATTTGCATTTGAATGAATTTAATACAACATTTACACTAATATTTAATAGGAGAATTTGTTAAGAAATAAATTTTATATTGAGTAGTGCTTTTTGACTAGCTTAATCTGTTATTCACTTCTCCTCTTTAAATTTTTCAAGAAGTCTGATAGAATACAATGTGTCTATCCTCCATTAAAATTTTACAATGTCATATAATAATATGTTTAATAAAACATCTGTATTTTATATATTTCATAATATTTTTATACTTTATAGTATCATCAGACATATATAAAATTGTATATGAAGAATTGTAATGAATACCTGTATCAAATGTTATTATATATATGTATTCCCAGTGATTTCCAAGATTCCCTAGAACGTAATAACTTTCTGACTTTTCATAAGAATTGATTGCCTGTTAGAAAGGAACAAAGAAAAACTTAGTTAAATTTCGTGTTTCCAAGAAGTAATCAATTAATTTTTCATTACTGAATTATTACTTTTATTTTTCTATTTGGAAGAAGGATATGTGTTACACAGTTCAGTCGCTATAAAAATTTAATAATTTAATTAATAATTCCTAAAAAATTATTAAATTAGAAAAGAATTATAGTACAGTGAGCAGTAATTTGTTTTTCCGTCATCCTTCAAAATTAATGAAATATAACATAAACCCTTCTACTAAAGAGCCATTCAATTATTTTAATCCTTTCGTTGTGCTAATAAATTACAAGTCTTTATTCTAAATGTGTCACAAATCCATAAAAACTTCAAAGCTGACATTTTTAGTGTTTTATATCTCTTATATTGATACACATAACTCTATATTATATAAATGACATTATTCTTTTTCTGAACTATGTTACATGATAATAGATCTACTTTTAAATTTAAATTTAGTAAAAAATATCGATTCAGATATACCCGAATGTCGCAGAAAAAGGGTTTATTTATGATTCACTATTTGGAGGAAAGGTTCTCCATTGAAAAAGTAGAATCTCAACCGCTTCTAGTTGATTTTTAGAATCTCTGGTGTGAAATTATAGGGACATCACTGGAGGTGCCGGTAAACGACCGAGCTGTCATGTGAAAATTGCTGTAATCACACCAAAGTTACCGGAACAACGTTAATTGTTTGCTCCAGCGGCGGCAGGAAGATTACTGCATCGCCGCGGCCAGTGCACGACGAACGTGACACGGCCCGATAAACGAAGCTAATTACGACAGTCAAATTAGCTCGGCCGAGTAGCCATACCGCACTGATTTGGCGGTCACGTGTGATCGATCAATGCCATATATCGTCGATCGAAACCCACGCGTACTATAATTACTAGTGTTACATGTTAGTGACATGAAGCTTTGTTATTGTTTAGAAAAACAATTGATTATACAACATGAAATTTATCTGAAAGTATCATATAAAAGCAATCTGTGAAAATATAAGAATCAAAAGGAGGTAAATGCACTGGTTAACGAGCAAAAACGTGAAACTTAGCCTAGAAAATAAATTATTGCCCTACCAACTGATAATGAAGCCCATTTGGACATATGCAATAACGTTTTGACGAATGGCAGCTAAAAGACATATAATTTGTGGAAGTGGAATTTAGTTTAAAAAATCTCTCGTTTTGTGCGCAATAAAATGACGTATGTGCTCATAAAACGTAGAACGAATACATCTAGGGTATATTTTAATGAAAAACCAAAGTAGAACAAAGAAGAATTATATTTTTATCTGAAAAAATAAAGTATTCATCGTTGAAAGAATTGCCTTTCAAGCTTTAAAATGACGTGTATGTGATCTTGACCTTCAATTTTTGTTTTATTAGGAAAATTGCTGAAGTATAATTATAATACATTTTGTAAATATTTTTACTTTTGTAATATGAATTGTGCTTCTTGAAATATGTCTATTTACTTGTATAATTATATAAGTTTATATATCGTATATAAATAGAACTTTAATAATCTAGAAATTAGAAACAGATTTTTTATTGTATTATTATATACATTATTATCATTATGTATTATTATAAATACATACTTTTGATCAAATTTAATTAAAAAATGTTAATTTTTTCTATATTTCCAACAAACAACTATGACAAAATAATTTATGTTCGTTGAAACATAATTTTGGCCATTAGCTTTGATCTAATTCTGGTTCACCCACTGCCATTGAAATTCTGTTTGACATAAAATGTTAGATATCTCTGACCTAAACTTTTCAGCTGAAAAAAATATTAGCTAAAATAAAGTAGCTTGTTTAGTAATGTCGTAACATATTTATGTCAAGGCAAATATACAGCCGCTAACTTTTGCTAAATGAGAATTAGATCAATGGAACATTATTTAAACCGTATGGATTTCAAGACGGAAATCGGTTACTGTGTATGTAGGTCATTTGAAACAGATGAGAACGACGCAGCCCCTTGGGATATGATGCATCTGGTGTGCTAGTCATTCCACGCCAGACGGATCATTTCTTGAATGCAATGCCAGTAATGTCAGGGATTTGATAAAGCAGAAATGCGATATAGTCAACAGGACAGATTAACCAAGATTTGGAACATCATTCTGTACGTTTCCGGTATTTTATTGAAATACTGGTTAAGATGGTTAAGCATTATTATTTTATTCATTTTCATGACAATGGGGTACAAAAATTGATTTTTATATTTAAAATTATTACATTTTTACCCCTTACGAGTAAAGTAAAATAAACGTAATTTGTCATTTATTAAATAGTAATTTGTAAAATTTCAAATTTCAAAAAAATTGAGGTTAATATAATTAAATTAAACGTCAAATTAAGAGTGAATTGCATTTCTAGATAATAAGCAATTTCTGTAAATAGCAATAAATGATGATACTGAAGAATTTTTATTGAATTAGTGGCTTGCTTTTTAGATTAGTAAAGTTGTTCGACAATTCTACTTTTTCCCGTTAATTTGAAGACATATTTGTGTACTATTTCCTAAAAAAAGTATCTATTGTACATGTTTATGTAACGTGTGTACATTACAAATTTCAGTGTTTCAAGTGCTCAGTTGAGCAGATCATTGAAGTATCATAAGCGTTGTTTAATGCCAATGTAGGCTTTTAAACTGTAGTCGAGATTAAACTACATTCGCGAGACAGCCTTTAAGCACGGCTTAGACTTTAAGCTTTGGCAGAGGACCTCCAGGCAAATAGTTTTGATTGATAATGAACGAGGAGAAACATAGCAACGAATTGGGTACAAAGGAGGAGCTAACCACATTCAAGCTTCGGTATAGTAGAACTAATGGGCTTTAACGGAATTATTGCACAGTATCAGAATAATCGATGGGTACACAACTAAAACAATATTAATGTGATAGTAATTAAGGATTAAAAATAGGTTTGGCGTTAGTTTCTGCGCTGCATTATTAAGTAAATGATATACATTTTTTGTTACAGTTATTAGATAATGTTATTTATCTCCTACTGATTCTATATCACTTCACTTCATGAATTATTTATGTTGTGTTTGTTATATTTCTAATTATATTTGTAGTAATTGTATGTATATACTTTTTGTAAAATTGCATGTTATAATCGAGATAAAATATGTTTGAATAAATCGATAATTTTAACGTTGCAGTGGTGTACAAACCTTTTTAATATGTATGTTTTTACTTACATTGATTTTTCATTTCCTAATCACTATCGAGAAAGTTGCTTGTAGATCATGTGCTTCTTAAGTAGGTATTTTAATTTTTATACAGTAATACAATGTTATAAATAATTTTTCTTTTATATCTGGAGCACCAAAAAAAGTAGAACATCAACAAATAAATATTTACAAGAACATGGTATACCCGGACAATAAATTGTTAATAATTAGAGAGTATTTTTAGTTCCCTGAAGAAGACAAGTACTTCAGTTCCAAATAAAATAACAAGTACAAAAATAATAACTGTGATAAATACATTATTAACTAATTAAGGTAACCTGAAATAATAACGGAATAAATATCGTGTAAGTTAAACATTTTATATAGCTAGGTAGTTGATTGAATAAACTTTCAGTTTATTTCCGTAACTGAAAACTTTATCGCTGTGTTGGTGTACTATAAATAAAATTTTGGCTATAATAATTTCTTGCTGGTTCAGTAAAGGGCAGTTCGCGTTCACATGTATTAAAGTGAATGGTGAAGGGTTGAAAATGTTGGTTTTGCAGAGATAAGGGAACCCAACTTTGATACCACTCTCCTTTATACCCTAGAAGTGGTGGATTTATGATGCTGGGGCTCATATGTTGTCGTCCATGGAACATCGGAATTCATTTTCTATTCACCGATAAAGCACTTACAGGGTCGCTTATAGCTATTTTCTTTCAAGTCTTTTTATATTCCAGCTCTGAAAGTGACGTTCGGATAAATGAGAAACTTTAAAAGAGGTGAGGAGAAAAGAGTTTCTTTGTATTTGCTTCTATAATACGCCAGGATCTATAATACGGTCGTTTTACTTTGTAAACAATTTATTTTTACAGTGGTCTGAAATATTTTTCATTTAAATATAATAAAGGATAATATACTGTTAACAACCAAACCACAATAATTACGAGACACTCGAAAACAGCAGTTAAATAGATATTTATGAAAAAATTTGCATGATCGAAGAAAATTTAAATTATTAAGTATTCAATCCCAAAGATAAACTATTTAAATATTTTAATCTATTTTTTAATATATTATAAATTTTGTTCTTTAAACATTTAAAAATATTTATGCTTGACACATTTTATTATTATTCTATTTCATTAATACATTCTGTATGCTTCTAATAACAAAAGTGACGCTGTTAATCCCATGCCCTATGATTTATTTATCAACTATACTTGATAAAACAATTTTATCGTTAATAATTTAGTAGAAGAAGAACAGAATTTTATACTTATTCTGTGCCTACGTTTACTACAAATGTTAAAGATTGATAATAGATAAGTAATACAGCATTTATCTTAAAAATAAATAAATGATATTAACATTTGTCGAATTCAATTAAAAATTTTCATCGCGAGTCTGATAGGTTATTATAAGACAAGCGGTTAAGATGCATTCATCCATATAACCAATGATGATTATCAAGATCATACATGATCAAAAATCATTAGTTTGTTCTTTGAAAGTACACATAAACAGAAAAGTACCTATTTATCCCACAATTCAAATTATCAATAACAAATGGAAAAGAAAACATTTGTTGAAGGAGTGATCTGTTCTGAGTGCAGTCCATTTTACTTCCAAAAGTTTAATTTCACCGTCCCTTCTAGAAATTGCAAGGCTGCTAGTGATTGATAAGATTCCAAGGGTTTCCAGTTCCAAATTCGCTCGATTGAAAAATGTTTCAGGCAATAAAGTCCGTACCATCGTTTCTTCGAGCGTAGACGATTTTTCTTTCGCGGAGGGAGGAACATCGGTGGCAGAGCCGCATACTCCTGTTTCTTATGCCCTCCCTCTTCCGCGCCCTTCTCGAACTTTCGTGGCAATCCTTGTCACTGTCTGGCGGCTTGATTTCTTGCTAAACTCTCCCAGCAAGAAACTTCGCGTCCCGAAAGGAGTAACTCTCTCTTCCTCTCTCTCTCCCCATTTACTTATCCCACGGGATAGTCACGGCCGTCCAGACTGTGCATCGCCAGTCGACCATCGGTCCTTCGACTTGGCAAAATTCCACTCAATTTCCGTGGAATCTGCGTGCGATCGACGGGCTGCGAAATTCTTCGTGAAACGATGGCCGCGGAATTATGACTGATATAGTGTTTTGTGTATATGTATGTTAAGGAGAAAGATCATAAATTCTAAATCTGTCCACTTTTTTATCTAAGTTTTAATAAATTTTTTAAGAGCAATACGAAGCTGCATTTACTGCTGTGTAAACAGATGTAGATATATTTTTATTAAATAATGTGGTAGTCTTGCTTTTTGTTGATTGGAATGGTTTTTAGTAACTTGTATTATTGTAATTTGTCGTGGATTGATGATTGAATCATTTTTATTTGACAACTTTTTTTTAATGATTTAGTGGAAATGGCTGATAAATCGTAACGATTAATTTACATAGACGCGATACTTATAGGTTTTAGTGGACGATTATGGTAAATATTGGATATACAATTGGATGTAAGGAGTTAAGTTTTTAGAATAAGAACGGTTTCAATCATTTTTTCAATTGGTCCAGATTTGTGTACTTAATGTTTTTACAATATTTTATACGTTCTGAATGAATATAAGCAAAATCTCAGAGATAACATTTAGTACTTTCTTTTAAACTCAATTCAAAATTTATAAACATTTAAGATAAAAACTTGGAACGAATTGTTAATATTAAAAAATAATTCTGTATTAGTTTGGGAGATATTATAATGCTAAACATAACATACAAAAATTAAATTAAACAAATAAATATTTATCAAATAGCATGTGTTTGTGAAGCTGTACTGGAAATAAAAATGACCTAATTTCTAACATAATTTTCTGTCATAAATTGGCAGATCCTGTACAAATTATGTGTGTAGTATTAAAATCTATGTTCTTTTAATAATTCTAAGTTTTTCTAAATGTTTGCCATTGCTCGATTTATGGTGTCATAGTGCCGCAGTTTTGTCTTCGCACCAGAGTTGGGTGAAACGTAATCCTCTTGGCGATTAAGGATTATGACTATCGTGAAAGTAATGCGAATGGAGTTAGTGATTAAGGGGTAAGATTACTGAGTAATCCCGTAGTTGTGATTAATGGATAGACTACGGCCTTTCATACAAGTATAAACTTTTAAAAATATGGGTAGAAAAATATAAGTACCATAGAAAGTGATTTTTCCTGACAAATATTATTAGTATGAGGTTCTATATCTCCGATATATTAGGCATATACTTTTTCGCATCGTGTATTTCCATTCCATACGATTCTGCACTTTCAAAGTTTCCGTAAATAGAGAAAAATTCGCGATCTATTGGTAAATAATAGAATTAAAGTAAATATAAAAGGAATCCCATTTTCTATATTATTTTTATCATTTAGAAGAAAAATTGTATTCCTATCAAAATTTCATGTCAACGCTATACTTTGAAAAATTTCAAAAACACTGTTGTTTTTGTAATGGTATCATATATTTTTATTTATAGTGTATCATAACTAACACTAAGACAAAAGTATTCTTTTATAAGATGGTTTTAAACCAGACAACTTTGATTAATCTTACAGCCAAAATTTTGTGTTTGAACTTTTTTCTTTCGTGATTATTATATATAAATTTAGTTATCTGCTTTATTTTGAGAAGTAGGTTCTTCTTTTGTATGTCTTCGAATGTCCTTTGAGCAATCATTTACAATTACTTTAGAATTATTCAAGTTTTATTCAAAATATTTATCGATGTGTCAATAGAGTCGAGACTATTTGCAGAAGTCAATTTAAATGACTCATTCTATAAATGTTATTATGAAAGAATAGAGTTTCTGACGTTTATTTAATTTTAGAAATATCAGATTCCACTATAAATTATGCATTAAATATTGCACAACTCATCATGCTCATGAATAACTTACACACGTTACATCACAGCATACTATTTCCATATTGTCGAGACTGCAATTGTCTTTGAGAAATGTACTGTAACGAAAAGTTGCATACACAGCAGCCGACAAACCCAGAAACGTCGCATTGTAATATAGATTGAAGCATTTCGTAGACTGAAGAGTTTCGTCAAATTGAAAGCCACCAGGCTGTAATTTGGAGTGGCGGCTACTAATCGTTATGTCGAAATGTTGCGCGGGAATTACTAACAGATCTCGATTGGTAGTACTAGCGAAGGTACCTCACCTGTCACCTTCCCGGTTTCCTCTCTTTGTGAGAAAGACACCTCAATTATCGTTTGAATCGGTAACTTTGAGGCGGCCATATGCCTCGATCAATTAATTGCAACAAATGTCTGAACTTCGTGTAATCAACACAAACACTTCCATTGATTTCTCAGTTTCTTGAATTTCAAATCAGTCGTAAAAGTTATAGAGTTTCCTTTCACGTTTAACTTTTTGTCCTACGATTTTATTTAGAATTATAGAAATTCAAGACGAAACTACTTTATTGTCAATAATTTAGTAGAAAGGAGGTTGGAGATAACGAATGACAATAAGAAAGTGACACTTAATTTATGTTTAAAAGAAGTAACCATTTAGATTTGTCGAATTCGATTTAAAATTCTTATCACGAGTCTGACACAATATTGTAGGACAAGAAGTCAATTCAATATATCATTTATTGTCATAAATGAACTATAATATTTCTTCTGTATTGAATTTATTTGAAACTTAAAGTACAGTGGTTTTTTTAGAATATTATTGTATGAGACATGTACCTAAATATTCTTAAATTCTATTAATACCTGAAGAACCCTTTTTATGAAATAAATGAAACGGTAATAATTAAAAATAGAATTGTACAACATTTTATAAACGAAGCTAATTTTATTAGAAAGGACTTCATATCAAACCATGTATACCACTTTGAATAGTGGACAAAAAATGACGAAATAAATTTTGAGATTTATTTATAGGTTAGATTATTTTACCAGTATTTTATAATTATTATTTTATTTTGGGAATAATATTAAAATTTGACTTCTATTTAAAGCAGACTATCTAAAATGACGAATTTCTTGCTTTCATGAATTTGATGTGAAGCTTTTGTTGAATTTTGTTTGTGCTTTATATGCGTGTTATATATTATAATCTGTTTACAAATTTGTAAGCTACATCTTAATACTAATGGTATTTCGGCGATATCTTTATTTAGCAGGATAAACGATATTTACATTTTCTGCTTCAGGCTACTCTTTCTTCTTTATATGCAACCGTCGCAGTGGTATATTGTGAATTTCGATATGGTTACTCTTCCCCTGGGAGCAATACTGTCTCTTCAAAGAAAACATACACGCGGGTCTTATAATATTTTTCTCATTCTATCCATAAACATAAATGTTGAAATTCTATATGTTTTGCTGTGAACTACATAGAGATTTATCTATTGATGCTCGAGATTTATAATCTTGTTCATGATTGTCAGAATTATCCTTCAAAATAAAAATGTTGCATTTGTATTATTTTATTTTTCGTTCAACGTTATTCCTATTTATAATACAAAATAAAAGAAACCATTTTTATATGAGAGTTCCTTTTGATAAGACAAATTTTGTACTTATCTAACGCAATATGAAAGCATATATTGTTTTCGTAATTATATTACATTTATTATAAGTACATTTCCTACATGTTGACGATTATGATATCGGTATGTATTATATATACACTTGAATATATAAATAACTGACAATTTGTTTATGTTTAAAAAAATGATGCTCTAATAAAATAAAATTTGCAGCACAGGATAAGAAGTGAACTGTGTAAAGAATAATTGCACTTCAATTACAATTTGAATTTTATACCTCAATTTAAACGTATTTGTTTCCTATTATTTTATATATAAAGGATAAATATTACCCAAGAAATTCAAATATTCCATCGTTAACGATTATTACTTATATCATCATTATCTTATAACAATATATATATATATATTTCATTGTAGAATGAAGACAAATTTTTACTAATCAAATGAATATTTAGTTTTGTGAAAGAAAGATGGACATAAAAAATTGAATTCCACAATTTAATTTTTAATTTATTTTCTCCTACTCCTGTTTATTTAGATTCATATTAATTATACAAATGTAATATTTGAATTATGGATATTTATACAAAACAATATTGTATTGAAGTAATATTCAGAATCAAACATTAGTCATTTATATTTTCCCATAAAAGGCAGTAAAAGAAATTGATGAAATTCTTAATATTGCATAAAAATAATTTAACTTTATTATATTTGGTAGATTAGAAACAGTAAATTCAGCGGATCATAATAACAAACTGCTTTTACCGTTTAAATGCAACAAGGGTCCTCAGATCCAAGGCCATTTTCATCTCCGCAAAAATTTTCAGAACTGGTCTAAAAGGGAAACTAATTTAGAAGTGGGGTGCTTTGCACAGCACTGAGCGAGCTCTGACTTTTCTACTACTATGATACTCATTGTTGACCGTCGGTCTCAAACCATTCTTTATGCCTCCGCTAGGTTTATTACTCCACTGCATTGTTGCATCCAAATGCATCTACAAACATAAGTAAAATTATTGTTTTAATTCATAATTAAAAGAGGATTGTTGTAACAGATGATAAGGCACTGGAATTTCTCGAGAATGTATGAAACGCACTTTATCAAATTCCAATTTAAATGCCTGAGGTTCGTGTTCCTAACAAATTTACCAGTACATGGTGTTAGTATGTATATACTATACACATTTCTAGCATGCTCGAGAATGTATGCCTTGAATGGATTACGCCATCCTCGTCTCTTGAAATATTAAAGGAATTTACTTCCTTTTATAAATATACAGATTTATATGAAAAATCGTATCATAACCATTTTAATCCTGCTTTATTTATTAAATCATGTATAAATATAAGGTGTGCATATGTAAATATACTCTGCCTGAACTTTACCATAAAGAATCATTCACTTTAAGAGACTTTAATCCTGCTTTTTGCACAACAACCTTTAAAACTGCAAATATAAAACAGGTATTACAAATTATAATAAAATAAATGTAGAAAACAAAATGTAATGAAGCTGGAAAATTAAAAAAAATGTAAATTTATATACAAATTGATAATATTATATTATACTTTTTACAAAATGTAATACATTTTCCATTAATTCGTTTCTTTCGTCCATTTGTTGGATGTTGCACTGTAACGTTACACGTAACATTTCATTTTTCGATCCAAAATTCGTTGCGACAACGAAATATTGAAACAATGGTGACATTAAATTCACATTTGGAGATGATGCGCGCTATTGGTTCATTTTCAACGGATTAATGTCGAGTCGCGGGTGGCAACGGTTGGACAAAATCTAATTGATGAATCAGCATTCAGTGCGTGTAGCTTATGCAGGCTCGCTCATCCGTGTGAACGATTCCGCGAAGAGTATTGACGTCATTACGGGGCGAGTATTTACTTTATATCATTCACGTTTCATTTGGTATTCATAGAAAACCCCTGGCTCTGACATTCGCAGAGGCGCAAAGGGGATGTCCTCCTCAACAGGCTGTAGGAAAGTAAAGGGGGGTTGAAGAAGAGGGCTGAAGGGACGAACGTGGAAATTGAGACTGCATCTATCATCCTGAAGCTAGCTCAAAGAAACCGAGACGTCTCGGCCTCGAAGGAGCCGGCTCGGCTAAGGTAAATGCTGTGTCACCTCGACTGCTGGGCATATCAGGCCAGTGTAAACAGATCTTACAGACGTATTTAACATTTTCTCGAGACACCGGGTCAGACACTCATCGGGAGAGTTAGTTAGTGCAGTTAAATTGACTTTCTAAAATTTCTCAATAGAAATTCCGAAAGTGCATCTATTGAGTCTTTAATTGATTTACAATACAGTTTTCGTATTGCTAAATCAATTTTTTAGTAATCTACATTCTTCTGAATCAGTGAACATCTATACAGAAAAGCAAAGTTTTTTATAACATGCAAATTTATATTCTGTGCCATGCAAAATTCTATTTTCTACATCAACGGATTATAATCGATAAGTACAGAAAGAGATTAAAGAAAATCAAATGTAACAAATAGATAGTTATGGAAATATAAAATACACAATAACCTAACTTTACTGTTTAAGGATTCAATCCACGATTAATAGTAGTAATTACGTTCTTTGTTGCTATAAAGACATTTTTACTGCTTGATTTTTGAATTTCACAAAGAGACAGTTCTTGGGGTTAAGTTATTACAACCTGAAATATAACAAATGGGGTGATTACACTTGTCACATATATTATAAAAATGGTTGTTCATAATCCATTTACATTATATCATGTGAAAAAATTTAGTTAAATGCTACTGCAATTCTTTTTACTTCCACTGTCGTATATTATATCTTGGCTTATATCTGAAGTGACTTTAACACGAACGCAGAAACCATTGGTTAAGTATCTTCAAATCTACAATAGCGACAAGAAAAAGTGAGGTCCGCGGACAAATGGCCCATGAACACTCGAAATGGGTTTCCAATGCCCGTGGATACGAGTCCATTCTACGTTTCATTGACAGAACAATTCTAACTCGACAAAGTACAATAGTCAATTGGTCTTTTATTCAGGAGTTACCGATTGAGTCTTTTCTTTTCAATCAAAAAGCTAACCTATTTGAACTCTGAGTTTGAACCCTTTTTATTTTTCGATGAAAATAGACGCGTACTATAATTATATTTAATTGTTGACTTGATTTCTACGTTTAGAATAGTTTCGTAATAGGATAGAAACAATAATAATTTAATATGCATAATAGAAAATGTGTTAATGAGTAATCCATTGTAAGTTTAATGTAAGTACTTATGCTTGTGTTTATTTTGTAATAAGTGTTGAATTTAAGAAAAGTACTTGCAAGTAATATTATTCATGCATTCGTGTATCTAATTTTATAAAGTAATTTGCTGTACTCGTATAATAAGATTGCGTAGGCTGTGAAATGTAACTCAATATATATAAATATATTCATCAAAGTAAATACAAATTTTTTGAAAATTCATAGTTTGAATTTTTATGAATTACTATCAATTTCTAAAATATTATTCAGATTTACAAATATACACAGTCGTTGTTGATTTAGTACATTTTATTAAAACACTAGCAATTTTTATCATTTAAATAACTTGCTTTGTATTTTCAAATAATGACTTTTATATTTCTTTACAAATGATTTTTACTTATTTGAATAACAAAGAATCAAAGAAAACACAAGAAGTTACATCAACAAATTACAAATACAACGAATTGAAAATACTCTTTTCTTCTTTAATAACTTAATACAACCTACATAAGCAACAAAACCATAATCGAAGAAACCAATATAATCGTGTTTGAATGAAAGGATGACATAAACTGGCACAGTACTGATAACCAGTACGTTTATTCTTCACATAAAACACGTTGGATTGAGGTCAAAGTCTTGCAACATACATATAACAGAACATGTAACAGTCAGAACAGTCCTCGACTTGTCATTTGAGGAAAAGCAATAAATAACAACGTTCATCCTCGAATACCTTGGAGTTGATTAAATCTCGATTCGCTTCTCTGACCACGATACGAAAGGGTTTTCATGCCGAGAGACCATTAACAATGCAGAAGAAGGAAGGTTATGGCGATATCGATTCGCTTTCTTCATTTACGTGCTCACCGACGTCCCTTCCGCTTTGTCTTTCCGAGCTGCTTGTCCTTTTCGAACCTTACGGCAATTCGGAACGCTGCGCGTCAGAAACAGACCTTTTCATCCACGTCGTCAGCATTATTGCGCACGCAATCTGTACGTACAACCCTTTCCTGGCGGTTTGAGCGCTCGCAAACCTGCAATGAACATCACCAACACGCCTCCGTTTTTCCGGCGGCGACCCTACTTCTCTACCCTTCTTCGCCTACGGTTGCACTCGAAACGATGTTGCCTCGTGTACGGGCGGCACGTTCAATAGATACGAAACGATCAATGAGATACTCGTTTGATACATACGCAAGCAATGTGCTCCTTCCAATTCTTGTCTTACTATCCGCACGTGTTACCGAGACGATCCTATGTATCGGGCAAACGAAGATAAGATCGTTACGCAAATAACTTGGAGCGTTCTACGGAGGAATTCGTAATCCTTAAGGCTCCCATATACGCTGAACCATGCGGTGATGCAGGCATCGCTACGAGCGAGGGGTTCGAGTCTTCCAGTTTTATGATACATGTTGCTCTCAAACGAAAAGTGAAAAAGTCTAAAATCCATTCCTACAAATAATGGGTTTGTCTTTCAATGTTTCATGGTATACGTTACACTCAAACTATAAGTGATAAAGACTTCAAACGCCACAGATTTCAACGTGTATAGAGACTTCTATAGATGGTCTAAAGGTGAATCTCCAGCGCGATCGAAGGAAAATAAGAGAGCGATGACCATCTTTGGAAAATGGTGTTCAGTATGTGAACATTCTTTATTACCGAGCCTTGACATTTAATTAGCTTGGTTTCTAATGCTTCCAAAGGATTCGCCTATTCTTCTGTTTCTTCTTTTTCATCTACGTAGTACTGTAGGAAGTTGACTCGATGTCTAGCGAGCCGGCACGGGGATAAGAAGGGCCCTTCGCTGTGTGTTTTGTTTGTAGTTTCGATTGGATACACCAGGTTATCCAACAAGCTCTTTCGCGGGTCAGGGCAGCCTTGACTGCCCATAGGCAAAATTTCGAGAAAAGGTACAGGCATACGTTCCTGAAGTGTGGGAGATGTACTTGTGTCAGTGTCCGTGCGTTAGGGCTTTAACACTAAAACTGCCGAGCAGTTAAATTGACTTTTTGAAATTCCTCTGTAGAAACTTCAAGAGTGTATCTTTCGGAACTTTAATTGATTTATAATTCAGTTTGTGTATTGTTAAATTAATTTTCTCAATAATTTCTCAAAGAAACATTTGTCATCTTTTGTAATAACTGCAACATGAAGAAATCATACCTAGTATTTTACAAAGTAGGATATCAGACAGAACCAAAATTTGAAAAAAGTATATTTCTTGGATCTGAAAGAGTTGAACACTTCATTCATTTAGACACCAATATTATTCACCTTGTCTTATGTTTAAATCTGTTTAGTCACTTTAAATAATTGTAATTTAAAAAAATACTACAATATAATAATGTTAATTCCATTGATAACGTTTTTACGCTTCTGACATAGTAAATTCATTTTCTTTTGACAGTCGTGAATTACGCTTAATATTGTGTCAAAACTCAAAAAAGAAAATGAGTTAAAAAGATCACTACTATTTTAAAAAAAATATATACTTTTTAGATTTTAAAAGTATATAGTTCCTGCAAAGATATTATTTGCATTTTTATTTAGAATGCACCGAACATTGCTTCTACATGCAGATGTACTATCAAAAGGCGGGGAAACAAATCGAATGATTGTAACAGCATTTACTGAAATGGCGGCAGCGAAGGAAGAGATAAAGAGGTCTGTAGGAAAATTCATTCTTCTAGAATACGTTACTACATACGATCTAGCTATATCCTGTCGAGTGATAAATTCAATATGTCTCCCGTGATACCCCTTGAGAACCTCTAGCTATTGGTACATGAACGATACGTTCGTACCGACATGCTTCAAATATTTTTCTTCGTATTCGCCGTGTTTTGAATATTCCTTTAATATATTCGGTGATTAGTTGGGGTGAATGTAAAAAGAAAATGTGTAGTACGAGTCTCTACACATATATTGTCGGTTTTAAATGCCTAAGTTTATTGTAATAATAAATTTCTTAAAGATTTACACATTCGATTGAATATTATTTAGGAAACGTTCAGAAGAAATTGGACAAGTTTGAGAACAATAATTTACGTAAATATAAATAATAAATTTGGTATGTTCTACGATATTAGTGTATAATAAAATAATTTTCTCACGAATTTATTATTGAACAATTTAAACAGCTTAACATAATCATGTATATTAAAATTAAAAATATTAATAAAAATAATTTATCAACTTACTTGAAAACGATAAACATGTAACATGTAAAGTAATTGACGTTGAATAAAAATGTGTGTTTAACAGACTAAAGTAACACCAGATAACTAACAGTGTAACGTTAGAATTCTAATAATAGATAAAATTAATAACTGTTCCTGTTTATCTTCGCTATGAAAGAACAAGTAATGCATAAACTATTCAAAATTCTCGTGGCAGTCAACCTGTTAAAAGACCTACGTGTTTTCTCCGTTATGGAGAGCAAAAACCAAGCTGCCGCTTTTTGCACATTCTGTAGTGATTCCACCGCAACAAAAACGTAGTTGATTTAGTTGCAACATTTTATTCTATGAAAGAAATTAAAAAAATTATACATTTTCTCAAATGAACTTATGATCTTTTAATCTTTTATGTTGGTGTGATTACAGTTTTTTATTCCACATATGAAATTTCTGCCATTTGACACTACTTTAAATAAATTATAATTACATAGCATTTTGTTCTCTGAATGTGAATTAAAAAAGTAATTTCCAAATATACACGTATAAAATTTTATATGTAGTAAGAGTATAAGTATAAATAGTATTTTATTATCTTATTATAATCTACATAATATAATCTATTGTATGAATAAAATAAGAGCTTCATAAAAATATTGACAGCAATAGAAGGTTCTATAAAATACAGTAGAGAATATAACGTATTAGTTATTACTTCATGATATATCATTGTTTAAATAGTTAGTTATTTTTTATATAAGAAAAAATTTTTATTATTATTATCTATTTTGATTATTTTCAAAATAAAAATTGTATAAAAGTAAATTAAGGAAATACTCAAGGGAAATGTAGATGTAAAGTGTATATATTGAAATCAAAGAGTTCGGTTTCGTTTAGCTCAATGGCAATGTCGAATGAGTGTTCGACTCCCAGTCGAATGCACCCAGGATCGATTCCCGAGATCCACCAAAAGTCGGGAAATACTTTGATGCTCTCTCCTCCCCAATGGGGTCTTCCTTCGCTTTTCTTATCTTTAAATAGACCACAGTAAAGCTCCATTCGTATGTTATCAATTGTACGTAATGGCGTTCCCTAGCTGTGGAGATTAATTGTGCTGTGTGTCGCTATGTTTCAGAGTTTAAATTAAGTAGCTCTGGTAACACAAACTGCAGCCACATAAATTTATATATTATTATCCTCTTATTTAAGTAAAATTATTTTAAATGCAGTTTATTACTAATGTTTATTGGAATATTATTTCCATATTACATATTTTCATATAGTCTCTCCTTATATATGCATATGTATCAGATCAGTCCTTAAGTTCTTTCAAATTTTTGTGGAACTTTGAAACATTGCAACTAAAATATATTTTTCTTACGAGTTTAAACAATTGTATAGTTTTATACATTTCATATATTACTACTTCCATTATCTGTAATTTATGACCTCTAATTTATGAACTTATAAATAATTCTTCTATTTACTTAATTTGTTTGAAAAAATTCTAGTTGTGATCCAGAAAAGAAATTAAGAAATTAAAGATACATATAGCTCAAAAACGAATGAACTTAAATCATGTATTTAATATTTAATATATTAAAAGCTATACATTCCAAATTATTCACTCTATTCATCGAAATAGAAGGAAATATAATACTTGAAATTAAATCACGAATATATATAACGCAATTAAAAGCTAAATTGTTAATAATTATCAAAATATAATTAATCTTATTTTATCAAAATTAAATTAATAAGAATAAATGCAGTGACCTATAAAAATGATTAATTCAAATATACGCGGTCTCGTCTATATTATCACGTTATTTACATTATACGTACATTTTGAAAACTATAAATATGTTTCATTTAATAGTTTCAAATGTTTTAATTATCATACTTATAAACTAGTAACAATTTTAACCATAATGTTCCTTCATGTATTGTTTCCTTTTTTCCCGCAAATTAATTTTCGTCTAATAATAAAACATTCTACAAATAATAATTGTATAAATACAATTCTCTAAATACAATTATATTTATTTCCAATCAAATAAAAATGATAAAATATAAATGAATATCATTTCGTGTTTATTCGATTCACATGCAGTTGACGGATCGATCGTAAACCCTCGAAGACGTTTATTTTGCGCTCGAGGGGTTTGTTTATTCTTTTAACAGATTGAATATCCCTTTCTGCATTCTGCCTTTGCTTGTGCATCATCGGCATGTAGAAATGCAGCGATGCACAGAACAAGGTAATTAATGTTGAAGTAAGTTGAAATCACTCGGAACGAAATAGGATTACTCAGTAATTGTGGCGGACCCATGAATACGTTTCTATATCTGTGCTTGTGTTTCGGGATTGTGCTGTTACTCCGTGACTCCGCGAACCTTGGAAATGTGCGTAATTAAAACGTTCAAATGGTTGTACGCTCTAGAGACACTTGTACCGGCATTATAGCTGTACACTAACAGACATAATTTCCGTTTGTGTTGCAAACGCATCGTAAGAAACTTTCTGCAATATAATTAATTACCTGAAGGATACTTTAACTGAATGTTACATGTGTTTCATTTTTATGTCATACGAATTATAACGTAATAAAATGATTTTCATAGAAGAATCACTGCCCATCAGATTCTATCTCGATTAAATGACAATTAAAAGTGCAAAGGTGTTTACATAGTTAATTCGCAAACTATGTTGTTTTTATGTGCTTTAAAAATACTTTTAATAATAAGTTATTTATCATTTATAATTATAATAATTTATAAAGTGTTCAAAAATTTTAGTGATTACAGTGTAGCTTATATTTATTATATTAATTTTCATAGTTTATATAGTATGGCTTTTATAAAATGAATTATCACATTAATATGATAATGTAATAATGTAATTAATGTAGCATAATTAATTGTTTTTTAAATTTTTGAGTAAGTGTACTTACTTTTAAATTAGATACTATTTTTTCTGTAAATTTATAATGAACTATGATATATTGTTTGTTTGTATCATTTGAAAACGTTTTAATTTTTAATATTTTCAAAACTAGTTTTCTTACATTTTAGAAGAATGTAAGTGATGTAAATCACTAGACTACTATTTGTAGTAGCAGCAAACGCTGGTTATCCAAAGCTCATTTAATGGCACAACCAATTATGCGTTTACTGTTTAAACGAATGTACGGTTGAACGAACATTGGTTAACCGAACATTTGATTATTCCAGCATCGTTTAACCGAACATCCTTTTCTACGAACATTGGTTAACCGTACATCCGATTAACCTAACGCTGTTGAGGTTACAACGATGTTCAACAACCAAAATTAAATATGTTTAAAACCACCAAACCGGCATCGTTTAACCGAATATCTTTTCGTACGAACATTGGTTAACCGTACATTCGATTAACCAAATACTGCTTAGTTTACAATATTATACAATAACCACAATTAAACGCCTTTAAAGCTTCCAACATTTTTATAATGCGTTTAATAAATCCATTTAATATGATTGATATGTTATCTCTATAAAAATTGTAACGATAATTTCTTTAGATATTCATTATAGTATTCAACTGAAACTTATTCTCAAAATCATTTCGAATATTCAATGCTTTAATGATATCAATAATTGCGAAAGAAAACTGTAACCAATCATTTTGACTGGTCCAATAGTTCTAGCATTGAAAGGATGAAAAAAATCATTATATTGAAAATATTTTCGGGTTTGTTAGTTTTAAAATATTGGATTGATCCGCTCTCAGCTTCCAATTTTTATAAATCCGTTTCAAACGATAATATTTGGGAATAAACATTTATGTACTGTTTTCCTTGTTACTAAATTTCATAGTTGTTGTTCTCGTTAAAAACTTTTATGAATGCCAATGTTTGAATATCGTTTACTACTAGCTTGTTGCAATAAGCGATGGAAGCTATTTGTAATTTAGCGAAAATGATTCTTATTACATGAACTCATAACTATTTTAAGTTCACGACAGTCTATACATATTTTACTTAAGATTTCTCTTGAAAAATGTAAAATACGATTGTCCACAATTTTAAAATGAAATTATGATTCCTTATTTGACCCGATACTGAGACATACATATACACGATGAAAATAGTACTTAACATCGTACAGATAAAGGTTTCAGTAATTATAGTTGCATAAAAACATATGTTGCAATATTTTGTCAGATATAACGTATCTTATAAATGAAATAGTATTGAAAAACTGTAAGTAATGTCGGATTATTTAATCGAGAAATACACAAAGTAAACAAATTTTGTTTAAATAGTATTAACAATGAACCCACAGTATCAGATTATATCGTCATATATAAAAACATAACACATCAGATAATCAATAAGAATAAAGGAAACCAATTCACACCGATGTCAAACGCACATTGAATGAACAAATGCATAAATTGAATTTCTAACAATTAAAAAGAATTATTAAATTTCTAAATATGTCACGTGTTATGACTAATAATAAAGTATATAACATTAATTGTAAAAAGGGTTTTAAAAGAGATGTTACCTATGCACTTTTAACTTAAATTTCAAACCACTCATAAAAGTATAATTAAAATAGTTACTCCAACTAACTGTAATACATTGACAAACAATAATCGAATTTGGAAAAAAGTAAATTAATCAGGAGTTTATGAAAAACCAAGGTCCTATATGTGCGCAGTTTCAGCATACAACTTGTACGTGTCTGCGAGAGCTGTTTTGCAGTAGAGCGTTACATAAATTTGAGGTAAACCGTGCAATAGCGGAAACTCAGTAACAGCATGAATACTAAATTTACGGTTTGCTGCAGTTTTGAGGGGGAATTGTATTTCCTGTTACATTTTCGACGAAGTTCACTAATACTCACTACTAAATTATAGTCCGCTCTCGGGACTAATTACTTTGGCTCCAACAAGTACTGTTAATCTTGTCTATGATTTATGCGCATAAGATGTACTTTACACAGCAACGTGCAGGGAAAGAAACCAGAGATATAACGAATTCGTTAGATTTCGTAGCCAAGTTGTTTGATAACTTGAAATTACAATTGCTTCTTATGAAACATTTACATATAACTATATATCCAATAATAACAAATTATTTCTATATATATCTACCTCTCACGAAAGTATTAAAAACCAAGAAACATTAAAAATGTCTGATATTAAGATTTTAATAAGTACATCCGCTACCTGACCCCAAAAATACCTATCAATCATAAAGTCCTAGATATTTCATCACGTTCCAATACCTTTGAACCGTTCAGGTCTATTCATATCGCAAAATCAAGAATTTGATGAAACAAAATTTAACAAATTCGTTGCACTTCGTAACTTTCAAATTGTTTAATAACACGATATTGAAATTACTTTTCACAAGATTTTTACATTGAAGTATAAATGTATTCAATAATAACAAAGCTTTTCTGTATGCAAACCTGACAAAAAATATTGATAAAAAAAGCGATTCAAAACGTCTCTGATGCAGAAAATTTAAATCCATCCACTCCTATTTCCAAAAAACTTTTATTATCAATCTCAAAGCCTTGGATACTTTATCACGTCCCAATTCCTCCGAACCGTTCGTCTCCGTCCATATTACAAAATCCATAGGGCCCCGCGATCATAATAACACCCTTTAATCCGCTGAAAAATGCCAAGAAATTCGTCGAGCAGGGAAATCCGCGAAAATTTCCTGGAGGACGGTAAGATTTAAAGCTATGTTCACATCGACTTGGCCTTGCTATAGTGTACCACGGTTCGAAAAGTCCCTGAATAAAGTGCAGACGGCTCGAAAATCTGTCGGTCCACGTTGCATGACATGCCACCATCGAAGTGGCCAAAGCCTTGTAAAGGGGCGGACACACGTATCTGACGAGAATGCTAGCGGAATGGCACAGAGCAGAAGTTTTTTTCTGGGTTCTGTTTATAAGATACCGATACACTAGCAAGAAACTTGCAACATCTTTTTCTGACAACGATTCTCATGATCTGTGTAAATGCATCTGGGATTGCTTGTGGTAAGTTGAATACACTTGTGATAGTAATGCAATAAAATAGAATAAAGCAAAGTAGAATAGAATAAAATAGAATAAAATACACTAAAATACATTAAAATAAAATAGAATTGTGAACTTTTAATAAATGTCACAAATGTATAATTGTATTGACGAATAGTAGGTACCGTCATCGTCGAAAATGAAATAAGAACAGATGAAAGCTGACAACCAGTATTACTTTCGCAATCATTCTTGTCTGTGGCGCGTAATATCAAATAATTTGCTATATTTGTTTCAATAACGCGTTTCATGACCAGTGTAAACGCATCTAAGATTGTTGGCAGCAAATTCAACCCACTCGTAATGGTAATGAAATAAAATAAAACTGTAACAGGTTTCCTCTTAGTGCTTCTACGTCTTACGGAAAATCTGCGCGCTAAAAGCTCGGTCAGTGTGGACACGGCTTAATAATCGCTTTTCCCGTGAACTCGGGCACACACACCGGGAGTCGGTTATAGAACAGCGGCGGTGTAATAACCTCCGTGGCCCAGATACGGGAGAAAAATCGAAGTCGACGACAGACATATTGGATGCTGGGAAGATAGTTCCCGTCTCGATGTTTTTGTCCCACTTCTTACGCCGGTAACTCGGCGCGCCTCGAGCCCCGACATCCAAATATCAATTCTCCTCAGGACACACGTGCGCTCAGGGTAGATCGATGCGATTCGGGGGTGCATAATCTCTTTCGTGACAATGCGCCTTTTCTCCATCGACGCTGATCGAACGAATCGGAATAAAGTAAAAATGCGACGTCCGTTTTACCACTACCCTTGCGTTTCTAGAAGGGAATACGTGCTTTCAGAAACGACGGATCAGATAGTCACGGATTTCGAGAGTAGGTTCATGGTACACGGTGGTAATTCCTTCTTCTTTAACACAGGGTTTATGGACATTTTTTGTGCAGTTTATTTTATTGTTCCTAGACGAATTGTTGTTCATCCATTTAAATCTTGGAAATTCAAGGTTTAAACCTTTTGTCTCTTAATATGTAGTTTTTCCTCTAAATCAAAGAAAGGTCCAAGAACAGCTGCTTTCCAGTGAAATTGAAACTTTTCGGTGAGAGGAATAAGATAAGTACTAATAATAATATTAATTAGCACTTAAATTGTTAATGTGTACCATTCGGAACGGAAGGGTTAAAAGTAGATAATTATAGTTACTTTTTAAATCTAATTTAATTTAATCGTTATTAATTCTACATTCAGGTATCAATTTTGAATGAATGAGTTTGATTTAATCTATTACGAATCTATTATCAGCAGATTCTGTGGAATTATCTCGAATTTTATCGAACATTCGACAATCATCGTTTAAAATCCGTTTGTCTGCGGTTAACCCTTTACGTCCAAAACAAAAACTTTTAGGAAAAATAAATACTTTTATAAAAACTGTCAAAAAACAAGAGGGCGTTTACTATATCGATTTTGTACTGGTGGCTTCGCGGCTACTACACTGGTTCGCATTTTACTGATATTGAAATATGTGGTTTCAAAGTGATGCTACCGGGACTAAAGAGTTAAGCAATGGGTTCAAGTCTTTTTCACTGTGTGCACGATGTATTGATATATTCGTATCGTACAGAAAATAAAAAAAGGCTCAAACCTATTGTAATATTGTCTACGATCGGGCAGGTCGATTCTTAAGTCGTAGTCTTAGGTTCTAGTCCAAGTAGGGGTCATGATTGACGTAGTGATGTCGAAAAAAAAAAAGTAGAATCAGTGATTCCTTTTGTATGCAGTTGACCCATTCAGTGCCAACTACCAGATATCTGGTAGTTTGTTATTAACCTTGGTACTCTAGGCAAGACGCTCAAAATTTTCCTGGCAGTGAATGGGTTAACTGTATTGTCAGAAGTGTGTTAGTAGGACATGGTTCAGAAAAATCTGTCTCTTTTTCTGGAAAATTGTACAGGGGAAATGTAGTAGAAGTGTTCGTAGTGTTGCATTCCATATTCACAATATTAACAACAGTTATATTTATAATAATGGTAATAATAATAGTACTACTAGTAACACTAATAACACTAGTAACACTAGCAATACTAGTAACACTATTAATACTAATAATACTAGTGATACCAATAATGATATTTACAACAATAATAATAATACTGATGATGATGGTAATAAAATACGGATAATTATACTGACGGCCTACAATCGAAGGTAGTAGGATATATCACCCATTGTTTATCCGTGGACAAGTCTCATCGTGTATAGAGACCTTTAGCATGTTCGGCTCGAATAGAAACGCAGCATAGAAGAGAACAGTGTCGTTTTGTTTCATCGTGGACGATTAGTCGGCGGTCGAAACCCTGTTGTCTACAGCTTGCATTCATTGGGTTTATCGGATCGTAAGCCCGGGCGTCCGTACGCACGCTTAAATTAGCGTTACACAATAATTCAGCCGTTTCGAGAGCCCGTACCAGGTTCTCACGCTACAGCGTTCGTTAATTCTTTACATATTTATTTATTGCTATTGTGCGCATTCACCGCGCTTATCCGGGATTATTTCCGCCGTTCGCGTGAGTTCGTTCCGCATCTGCATACATCTTGTGCCACGCAAGTTATGGGACCCAGAAATGTGATCTTGAACAAAACAATTGTGCATTCCGGTATCATAGTTTATCGAGATTAAATTTTCATGCGCACGAATTTGGGAGAAGAGATAAGCCTGCTTTTGCAACGTACGAATGATTTGGACAAATTAAATATGTTACCGGCGTTATAATACTCGACCTCTGCAATATGAACGGTTACGGTATTTGCATTAAAATTAAATGAATTTTGTGAGATCTTTTCAAGCAGAAGGAATTATAGAGGAAATTTTATTTATAGTAATTTATATACTGTCATTTGATTAATATGAATTTTTGGAATTTTTAACATTAGATTTATGGACATTTACTGAACAGTTTCATCTATCGTTCTTAGAAAAACTGATGTTCGTTGATTTAGATCTTGGAAATTAGAGGTTTAAAAGTAGACAATTAGCATACATATTTGCGGAACCGTATCAATCAAAATCGACTCGACGTTTACCAAATAATGTTTATAAAATTTAAGATGAGTCACATTTACTCATTCCGTAAATTTAGTGTTCATTATAAGTAATATAGTAGGATAGTACTAATTTTATATGTTTAACAATATAGATAATAAATTTAACAATAAATAATAACCCAGATAATAATTTCTAAAGTTCATCCTTTTTTCAATGAAATCTATTTTTCAATGCATTGACTGTCATACTAATCATATACCTATATATGACACAATTTTTTAAAACTATTGTATATATTAATCTTTATGGGAATGGGTTGGGGAAACGAAACTTCGTTAGAACTTGTAAAATTCTAAAAGTTTGAAAAATATTACCACAGTAAGTCCTAACTTTTCATTTTATATTCCATTAAATAAAAAATTTCTTTTTCCTGTAATTTCTAGGTATTCTGTTCAATGTAATTCAATATTTTTTATATCATTCTCTTGACAACATATTTCAACCTTATTAAAATCAACGAGTAGCACGCTTTTCTATATAATTAGTAATTATTAATTATCAAGATGTTCTGCTCGTTAAGTTAAATAAGCCACAAATATTTCGTTGTGAATAATTATCACTGAAATTCTCGTGTAACGCTAACATCGACGTAAATATCTACATGAAAAATGTTTCATTAACTATCGTGCCATCAATTACACCTAATGGAATGTTAACACTGCCGATTATACCGTGCAAACTTGGTTAATGAGTTATAGGCAATTTAAGCGGCAAACTTACCACCTCTTTTTCCCGCGTCGTTCTACCAGTAAAATTCTATTCACACTTCTGCCCGGCGAAATTGCCTTCTTTTTTTGCAGAAAGATGGAGGCTGCGCGGTCATTAAAAACTGCTGTGGCTGCCATTTAATACCTTGGTCTGGCGGTGATCGTTACGGCGAGGGGGATAGAGTAGCGAGAGATAAATGAATTAAGGGTCGAATGAATAATCTCCGAGGTAGCTGTCGATGGTACAAAGACCGCACCTATATTTTAGTCGTGCTGCACTTAGTTGCACGATCCTCTTTTTACCCTCTGTCCCCTTGTTTCCTAAGTTTCCCTTCTTCTTCCTCTTTCTGTTTTTCCTTCGTCCTCCTTCGGCATCGCCGAACTTTCCTCGAAGTCGACGGCGGCCATTGTCTGAAAGATTTTATTCAATTCTGAACTTGGTTGGGACCACAAAGATTCTTTTATCGGAATTAACGCATGGCAAGCTTTCGCCGAATCCGGTGTCGTATGGACGTTACAATGATATCCATTCTTCTCGAATGTTTATATTGGAATTGAGTATTCCAATGAGAGCAATAAGGTTATCTATAGCTGGTAGCTGTACATCTGATTTTTTTGAAATCACTGAAATTTATGAAAAGGTTTCTGAACAAATTTGAAGGTTGTTGTTCGCGATTGTAATTATGAAATGCAATATATTACATATTTTAGTGATAAACAGTCTTTTTATTTCATGAAATTTCATTAAAAGATTGACGTTTCATTTAATTACTATTTCTTATTTACAGAAATGAAACTTTAAGAAAGTTTTGTATTTAGGAAGTTTTGTATTTAGGAAGAAATGATGGATTTCCTGTTTTAGTTGGTTTTTTCCAAATGGATACACTGCATATGAAAGTGTGATTAATAATGATGGATATCGAAGGAATAAATGTTCAAAATTTTCTACTTAGATACATGAAACTTGACAAAACATGGGCAAACCAGAAAAGGACTGGAAAAACAAAACTACGTTTTATCAGTCATGAAATTGTCTAATTGCAATTGTAAAAATGCATAAATGAAATTATATATAATAAAATTATTCAATGAAATATTCCTTTCTTTCCGGTATATTTCATGAAGTATTCAAGAAGCAACTTTAACTGATTAAAACTAATTTGATAAGCTGAAAAATGCTTAGAATGTTATCCAAGTCGAAAGACAGTGCATATTGACACATGTATATATGAGTATATTAATGCTGTGTAGCTTTCACGGTTCATAAATTCCTTGACGTGCCTTCAAAGTAGAGATGAAGGCTAGTTATTAGTTGGATAGTTCCTCTGCTTCTCTAGTTTAGTCCTCACTCAAGTGTGTTGCGTTAACTAAGTATTTCTACGAAACTTAGAGTAGTGCATCTCTATTAATTTACAGATTAATAATTTATTAAAGCATGCTAAACAACAGGTATTAAGGTACAGCGTTATTAACTTGGAAAATATTTTCTCTTCATACTTTCCTTAGCTAAGTTTAAAATGTTTGCATTTTCAATAGTCATTACAGTGTTTCATATTTTTATAAACACTTTTCCAATCTTTTGATTAATATTATAATGTTTCCATTCTATTGAAAAACTATGTAATATTTCCGTTTTATTGCAAACGTATGTGATATATTGTATAGATCTTTGAATTTTCAAAAGATCGAATGCATAATATTAAAAATACTTCTTGCATTAACAACGTATTTGAGTCAAAACCGCAATTATGTAATAAATAAATTAGATCAGTTATGTATACTGCTTCAAATAAATGGATCGATAAAAATTTGACACTAGTACAACCAAATTTGTCAAAGTGATGAATTTTAAGTTTCTTGTTTTAAAGTTCAAAAACTATTAAAATATTTTTATCGAAGTTTATATTGACCTTTATTGAAATAAAGGATTGGGTATACAGTAATGCTTGCTTAAATTTCACAATTTCGAGTCGCAAAAGTGAAATTTAACCGAGCAGAAAAAACAGGAAGAAGCTATTTGAGGAAGCTTCCAGGAATTGACTTGAGAATAGCCCGATAAAGACAGAGAATGGATGTAGTGAGTGGTAGCGATTACAAAGCGATGCCGCATGCTTTAAATATAAATGTACAATGAAGAAAATTTCAATTGCAATAATTTTAACCTTACCTTCTGAATTGTAGTGCCAGTGAATTTCTGAGATTGTTGTGTTTAAAATAAGTCTAAACACGATGGAAATCGGACTAGTTTCACCAACTTAATGTAATTAACGAAATTAAAGCTTCATTTCCCCCAAATCGATAAAGTTAGACCGACTTACGTCGTGTTTGGATTCATTTTAATGGAAAGTATCTCAATATTCCATGGGTACTATGATTGAAAAGGTAAGGTAACACTTCAGAAAGTTTCACATTACACTGAGCTTGAGACAGTGAGTAGTGGGGGAAGAATAGGGATGGTGCAGTGGAATTAAGCCGAGCAGATGTCTATGGAATTGATGCGAGCATCACTGTATACGTAAATCTATTTTCATTGGACACTCCATTTTTAACAATAACTTCTACATATGGAATATCCGTGTACACTAAAATCTATCAATATGATAGGTTTAGTGATTTTATAGATTATTGCAACTATAACAAAAAATTGATCAAGTAAATACGTATCGAGTTTGGTTGTAAATTACGGGACTTATGGACCTGTAGTAAATGGACGGTCGTGACGCTGTCTATTTCCCAAATAAAGCAAACTAATGGTACAGTATTTCGATAACAGTTTGTATTTGTTATCTGAAACTGATAAGAGGAAATTTATTTGCAGGAAATATTTTAAATAGTTACAGCCACAAAAATTGTTAACATATCGTAATTAGTTTTTCATTTTTAAAATACTAACAAATAAAGTGTTTTTTTTAATACCCGATAAATTAATAGATTGATTTATTAGAAATAAACATACTTTTAATGTTGATTGTTCTAGTGTTAATAAAATGTTTATTTACTATTTCTAATAAGACTAAAATCTATATAGTTTTAAAAGAAATGGAAGCTTCGAGATCTCTGAATATTCAAACGATATTATCATTATTAGGGATTTGAATTCAATTTAGTAACCTAACAGATTATATAATTAACAGTGATATGCTTGCCTTCTGCATCTGACACATTTGGATTGCGGTTTGTAGTGCGATACACTCTGCCGAATTTCCACGAATTTTCCTGTCTCCTAACAACTACTGTTTACTGTTTCATTATTGATTGATAAATACGTACCTAGAAATTAACGTCTGATATTCAAGTTCGCAACGTTTGCATTTTCATCTTTGATTATTTTGCTAATTTTCGTATACAAAAACAAATGTTCATCGTTTTCATTCTGTTTTATAATTAAATGATAGACCTTCACACACAAATACAATTTTTATTCATTATTTCACATATCCTACATATCGTTCGTTATAGTAAGACTTTGATATTATATATTATATTATTAATTAGTATCTTTATTGTGTGTTGCTATAAAAAGTTTCTTTAATTAGTTTCTTTAATTAGTTTAATAAAATAATTCTGTCCCTTGACTTATGTATAATTTTTCTTTAAGTTAACTGTAAAGATGTCATCGATATTTTATCAGGAAATGATGAATATTTATACTGCAAAACTTTCGAGTCTAAAGGGTTAAATTTATGATAAATACGCAATCTATGTCAATACTTTGGATTCTCTTAATCTGCTCTTTAGTTCTGTATTTTGGGAAGAGTTAGAATGAACCTACCGGGCGTATCTTATGCCTTCATTCGTGAGGAGGTCACGAAACCCTGATATTATCAGATTTTAGTATAGCTTATGGTCGATTATTGTGGGTAGAAGATGGTGGTCTGTTGGGTCAACCTCATCGGTATATTGGTCCACTGGAATACTCACTCTGTTCAATCGATATTTGCACTGTATCTGAAAGCACAATGGTACTCCAACAATGTTTTCACTACTTTTCTATTTCACTTTTTCTATTCTTACTGAACTTCTGCGTGCATAAAGAAAACTAAGTTTTTTCAGAGACTTTTCTTGAGAAAGTTTTTTTATAAAAACTTTTTACACGGTTACTCTAAATTAAAATATTCATGTAAATTATATGCATTGTATACTTTATCTTCTACGAAAATGTATTGCATATAACCTTCAGATATTTTTTAATTTGTCTTCATTTAAATTTGCTTCGCTTTTATAGTAAAGGAATAGTATACAAGAAACACTGTGATTACACTATTAAATAAGTCACCGATGAATTGAAGTTTTCAAAATACTCGAAAACAATTAAAATTTGTAAGTTGACTGATCTCAAATAAAAATGTTCAATAGCGTAAATAATTAAATAACAATGTAACATAAAAGTTGATCCAAAACAATGAATAATTGTTCCTTTTTATTTTTGCTAAAGAAGAACAAATGATACGTAAAACTCTAAAGATTTCCACGGTAGTAAATGTGTTAATTCAATGCAAGAAATCTAATGCGAAATATGTAAATAGACGGTTACAATAAAATATCGTATTTTCACTGCGAGTATCAAGTGATTTAATACTTGAATGTGTAGGCGTGTGTATACGCGTGCCATAAGTAAAACGAGATGGTGGTGAATCTCGTTTTGCCAGTGGTTCACGATAAGGAAAAATTCTCAAGATTTCCTCGGTTCATCTCCTGAACAGGAACTTTATTTCCTGGTGTAAATCGGAGGCGGAGATGCAGACTTGTTACCCCAGAGACGTACTTTTACGAATCTAACCATTGCAGCTGCAGCTATAAATCTTTCCAGGATATTACTTAATGCAGTGACGTTTCGAAGCACGATAAATCGACTTCTGCTACTTTCCCGTCAATTCGTGTCGGTACTTCACTTCGGTTGTGCCAATAAAGCGTTGACACATATTATTTCGCGTATTTCTATTCTTCACGCGTGAAAATACTATTTCACAGTTGTACATCAGTCATATATTTATTAAAAGTTCTGTCTTGAAAACTTAACCCTCATAAGTGCACAAAATGAAACTCAACTCAACGTTTGAATTGTTAAAAAATAACACTTTAAAAATGGTAAGTTATTTGTATCATTTCGAATAATTTTCCTTTGAATTATGAATCTGGAGCAGATGCTTTAACATATTGTTAAAAGCAATGAATAAATTTAGTGAATAGTTTTGCTGAAGAGAAAATACCATGAGAAATAATTTTATCTTATTTGTTGAATTATTGTTATTGCAAAATGTCGTTTTTATTGTCCACGGAATGGAAGATTATTTACGTGGAATTGGAAACATTCATATTTTAAACAATATTTTATACATGTATGGGCTTGTGCCTAACTCAGATCTGCATTTTATTTAATTATTATTGATTAATAGTAACTTATTATTTTATGATTTTGAGATTGGAAGTTGCAATTAAAAAGTTTACATGGATAATACGTAGAACACGGTGTTGGTACTAACTATCGGTAAAACAGGAAGTTATCGAATGACTTGAACTTCTCAGTTCTAAGATAATCATAATAAATAATCATAATACATCAATTTAATAAAATAAAAACACTTTTACAATTAAAAATATTACTTGTTAGTAAAAAAAATTAAGACTTTAAATGATAAAGAAGAATAAGTAATGTGGATAGTCGTATGTATCCATGTTTTCCGATATAAAATACGAAATAAAAATGATACAAATCGTTATTATATTTTTTCCGATAATGTCGTAAGTTGCTCGAGCAGGCTTTTCGAACGTCTACCGCAATACGATCATCAAACGGTTTTTAAATTGAAACTGCCAATATTTTCCAACGATATACGAACCGTTCCATGAAAATTGTGAATTCCACTCCTGTTCACGATTCAAATCTCCTCACGTCACATGGAAAACTCGCAAAAGTGGCTAAATTTGCCGGTGACCTCGTATCCGCGCCTTTTGCGCATACATAAGTGTTTCCAGTTCCATGGCGAGGCTCTTCTTTCACCTCGTTCACGACGAAACTCAGCAAGTTTAAAAAGGTTGCGATAGTTTAACTAGATCGGGAATACTTGTAGCCAAACTTACCATTACGATAACACTGTAACTCTTGATAGAGCTTTAGCTGATAACGTAGGAAACTATCGTGAAGTCGGTACCATCTAAAAGTCAACGCCCTTGGAAAGTAAAAATCAGCGAAACGAATAAAATGTCTAAATGTCTCTTTCTTTCATTCTGTGAATCGACTTAATATAAAATTGTTCTTATCATCATTAACTTTTGTAAATTTATTTTCTGTCATTTGAATTATTATGCATAATCTTATACGAAAAAGAGTGTCACTAATCAATTTGAAATATTAAATATGTTGTTGTTTCTCGTGCACATAGTGCTCGAGTTTATAGTTTTCGAGATATTCGCAAAAATATATTCAATGTTATGTCATAAGTCCATGTTTTTTTGTTTTCATTAGTTTAAGTTAGATTCATGTTAAGCATTTATATAATTTTCCACAATCTGCTATTGTTATAATACTTATGTACATATATAACATGTATAGTGGAGTTGTTCAGAATCATTTTCTTGATAATATATTTCAACCTCACTAAAATCGATTTAATACAAAATAGTTTTTATCATCATTAATTTTTTAAGCTTACTTTTGTCTTTTGAATTATTATTTATAATCTTATACACTTGCGTCGTTTGTGTCATTGGCTCTCGAATAATGTCAAACGAGAAAGGAGTTAAATTAATGATAAATTAATAGATTCTAATTGAGTATTTCTATCCGAGTAACAAAATAATAAGAAATAAATGAAGTGTGATTATATTTTCATATTGCTTGTAGCGTTTACAACATTTCGTAGTAAATAACTTTTTTGAGAGTTAGGATTCGAAGAAGATTTAAATATAGTATTAACAATTCAGTACAATAAAAATTTATTACACCAGATGTTACGTTCCATCTAATTGCCTTTCTTATTGAAGAATATAACGTATGTTTTGTACAGTATTGAAACATTAATTATAAAAAAATTTATCGTAGTAGTTTGTGGGAAAGACTCTAAACTTTCTGATAGCTTTATCTTTCAAAAGAGTAAAAGTAATTAAGAAAATCGAATAACAGTTTTTATTTACTTTTCACTTTTATAATCTCCTACACAGATTCAAGTGAAATTATATCATTAGTCGATGAAAAGAAGAGGTTAATGTATTTTATTCTTTATTATCTGAGGACGTGTAGTTATATTTATATATAGCTTTATGTCCTTTAATAACACATGTACTATTTTCATTTAATTTAATTTTTTTCTTGTACTATATCTTCATTATGTTCATAAAATTCAAAGAGCGAGACAAAATAAACATTTCACTTTTAATATCTGTTTCCTTAATTTTTTATTCAACTACTTTAATCTTACATTTTATGAATGTATTTCCACTATAAAGTGTGAAACATTTTTATGTTTGAAGAATGATTATGTCTAAATTACGAATCTTTATATTTCTATAACAAATCGCATATAATTCAGCAAAATAGAAACTTTAACAAAGTAGAATACAGTTTTAATTTCCTTCTTCAGTAGACGAAAACAGTTATTGTGATAATAAAGTTCTATTCAATTTATTTTTCGAAATATTGCACTGTTCCATATTACGTACAGTTACCCTACACACTGTTAGTGTACTATTAGATAAGGAATATAATGATAATAATGTTGGTAATCCATTTAAGTTAACAAATAACCAATTATACAAGTATTCAGTAGTATTGATATATTACTTGAAATGAATCGGAATACTTGGAAATGGAAAGAACTAGTAAAAAACTGATTATCAGAAAAGGAGAATAGAAACTGTTAGTAATTGAGGTAATAAAAGAAATAAAAAGAGAAGTATAAAACAAACAAACGAAGATATGTAATATCTTTTTATTGAAAACAGTAGAACAATCGATAAGCCTTTTTTCAAGATTTCTGCTTCATTGTTAGAATAGTCTTTCCAGGAAATGAGTATGATACCAACAAATAATTTAAAAATATAGTTTAATACTATCATTTTATCAAAGATTATCGCAACATTACTGTACCTTATCGTGACTGTATCTTATTGTATCTTATCGTGAAAGGAAATTGCATTTGTATGCGATCGGTTTCAGTCAAACTCGCTACTTCGCCGACTACCCTATAACACTAGTCGAATATAAATTTCTCAGTCGGTCAGTTCTTTTCGTTTGGCTTTCCCAGGAATTGTAGGTTTTCGTTTTAGTGAAGCTTATACATGTGTAAATAAATCATAAATATTTATTATACTAACAAGTATAAAAAGCGAAAAACATTACAATCCTCGATGTCTGGCGGGTTTAATTTTAATAATCTGACACGTCAAGCGATGCCGTTTAGGATGCCCGACAGTGAATCCCTTCCGATAGAGGAAGGTCTACCCAGGAATTTGTCAATTGCGCAACACAGAATTCGAATGTCAACAAGACAACTGGAAAATGTTCAGCCTGGAACATCATTCGACATCGATTCAGCGTATGAATATCAATGGACCGACATCGAAGAGATGGTCATGGATTTTGACAGTGAGAATTGCAAGGCGGAAACTTGGGCAAATCACGTAAGAAAATTAATTCGCAAGTATCGCCTCAAAGAGGAGGAGGCTAAGTCCCTGGTGTATCACAAATTAAAAGGGAAGGCTCATAGTTGGTACTATTCGTTGCCCAATTATGAAGACATGACATGCGAGAAAGTATTAAGTGAATTGTGTTTTAGATTTAAGTGCAATCCATCACAATGTTAAAGGAGCAGGGAGGCAACGGAGAGGCACGCTCCACTTTGGTCCTTCTAGGGAACATAGTAGCCAATGTATTAGCCGGAAAGCGACCAAATGATTGCGTGTTCCCCTCTCCGCTTTATCCCTTCCACTATCCTATTCCTCATCAGCGGGCATCGCCCAACAACCTCCGCAACCACTGCGGAACCCCTCGGTAACGCCAGGGAGAGGGTATACCGCGTTCCCCTCAATTTCCTCGATCTGGCCACACTGATAGTAGCGGAGTCTTCGCGTCTCTGAGACTCGGTGAACGTAAAAAGCAGCCAAACCGTGAAAATCCTCGTTTTCCGATGCGAATGTGTTAAGAGATACTAGATTATATATTATATTATATATTAATTACAAAAATAATTGTCGCAGTTTTAATACACACATGTTAAAATATTTTTATGTTATTAAAGCTTAACAGTCGACAGTTTTCTATTAACTCTTTGCGGACGAGACTATCTTGAACTTATAATATTTCTTTTCATAAACATCTGAATTGCACATCGAGGTCTTAAATACTAAAAGAATAAAAACCATGTGTCAGACTCTTGTTAGTTGAGTAATGAAATTATTCATTTGCAATTTTCGATTGTAGCTATCGAAACTCGAAGTCGCCAAAAAATGCCCGATGCGAATGTGAAGATAATGAGCTTTGTTCTTAAGAGTTAGCTCTTAAAAGCGTGAATTTACATGTAGATCCGTAGTATATTATTACCAACCAGATTATGGTCATCGCATTAGCATTTTTTCTCTATTCGAACTTACTGAAGTTGGAAGCGAAGAAGCACCGTTGCTCCGTAGTTTGTATTCACATCGTAACTATGTAAGTACGTTTTCCATAAAAATTTATGTCGCTTGGATAATTTCCTTCTTAACACAGTAGACTTTCATAACCTTTAAACTTTTGTTGTACGGTTGTTTTCACGCGTTCAAACATAAATCCCCACTGTAAAAGTAGCGTTTTTCGTGTAGTTTGTTTTCTACAGCGCCACAAAGTTTCATTGTACGAAAGGAATTTTAACGACTTTTATTTTTGAAATTCTTCGAATTTATCCAATTACCATAGAGAATCTAATTTTGAAATATTATAAATTTTATGTTACCTTACAATAGTAAGACTCTTTCAGAGGCACGAAAAACGAATAAAATGAAAAAAACCGGGGAACTTGAAGCACATAATACGTTCTCTATTTTACAATATATTAACACTAGAATTAGAACGCATTTAAATTGACTATGTAGTTAATGTGACCACCAAATTTTTCGCTTTTCTAATACTCGTTGCCAATGAAAATAAGGAACATAAATAAAGAAAATTTAAACTAATTAGCGCAAATTTCTAACGTTAAAACAGGGACAAAAATTAGAAAATTAATTTTGAGATATTAGTTTTGTAACGATCTGTTGTTTGAAATGAAGAACTTTCCGTTAAAAAGTCGTAAATGGAACAGTGCACAAGAATAAAATAATTCGAAAGTCATTATATTTGCAAAGACGTGAATTCACGTCTTTTTAAATTCAATAACTTCCAGAGAACAAATAATTACAAGACTAATATTTAAAAACAAATTTTCTCATTTTCGTCCTTATTTTAACGTCAGAAATTTGTGGCAATTATTAAGCAGCGTAAAAAGTTCGTTCTGTTTCCTTGTTAGCAATGAATTGAGGTCCGATGTCAATTAGTATTTCACTAGTTCAATGAATAACATTGGCACCAGCAGCAAGTTATGTTTATGTCGTTGGTACCAAATAAACCAAAATAACTATACAAAAAGGTTTTCTGTGTTTAAATTCTGATTAAGGTTCGTTCGAACTATTCCCGGTATCTATATAGCTTAACCAGTTAACTGAGGAATTTAGTTTAAAAAATCTCTCATCGCGCGCGATAAAGTCAAGCAATATAGTATATACTCGTTAAACGCAGTGTAAATGAACCTATAATATATTCTAACGAAAAACTAAAGCAAAACGGAGAAGAGTTACATGTGTATTTAAAAAGATAACTAATTCATCATTGAAAAGATTAGTATCCTTTCGAGTTTTATGATGACATGACACTCGTCAAACGCAGTTTTTTCCATCTTCATTTTTTTCATGTTCCCCCGCAATTAGTATTAAAAAAGCGAAAAATTTGCCTGTTGCGAATGCGTTAATACAAATTCAAATGAATAAGTAGTTATACAAGATTTTTCAGCACGAGGGAAGGTGCAGGGCATATTACCCACAAAATCGACCCAAGGCCACTGACTGACCCTGTTCGACCCGGGAAGGTTGAGAAGGGTTGAAAATCTTTGAGACGCGAATCAGTCGGATGAAGATGATGAGAGTTGACATGGGAGGGGGATAGGGTGGCTGCGATGAAACGACGGGAGGCTGCGAAACAATTCCTATCACAGCTCGTCGAGTCAGCGGTAAAACGTGGGCCGCCCGAGGGGTTTGGAATGAGAACGGGGGGGTGAAGGAGAGTCCTTCAGGACTCCGACAGTCCGCTACCGGCGGCAGCCAGATTTATGATCCCACAATATCCTCCTATGATTGGATCCTCACAACTTTCTTGGCCGGCCTTTTTTCTCGACGCCCCCTCATCCCTGTTTACTTCGAACTCACCCCTTCCAGGACGCTTTCCTCTCTCTCTTCGTCACTCCTCTCTTCACCCTCCTCTCTTCTCTCTTCTCGTTCTTCTTCTTCGCCGCCTCCTTACCATCCACTTCACGTTGAACCTCCTAGAAATGACGTTTCTCTCCTTTATTCCTTTTTGATCCTTGTTCCGCGAGAAACTTCCGAAGCTGCACGTTCGCCGCTGCTGGCCACCCCGTTCTTGCATAACCGCAGTATCATCCCCTCGTTTTTATAATCTTGTATACTCGGACGAAGAATGTGCTGGTAGCAAGTTCGTAAAGTAGATTCGTGGCGATCCACCGCGCTATCGCTGGCCGGAATGGGATTTGGGAAGGATTCTCATTACGTGAATGACTTTTCGAGCGTCTGTGCTTTTAGCTGCACGGGACTATCGATGCGGAGACGAATTGGGAAATTTCGTTGATTTTGATTGCTTCGTGGTTTGTATCGAGTGAGGTTTTATTTTACCAACATGTGTTATCAATTGCGGTCGATGAAATTATTAATTTGTATAGAATTATTTAGTAGAAATTTGTTACAGTTGTTATTTAGGGAAGGGATGAATGTAATATTTTATTGGACACTTCCGTGTTAGCGTTCAAAGCATGTACATGTTGATTTGTTCTATACAATGTAATGTGTAATTAAATATGTATTGTGTTATTGTATTATGTGGTTTTGTGCTTGAACGAGATTCTGGATAACTATGGCATATTTTAATTTCTCATTTAAGGTTTATTTATTTATACGGGTGTTCATTTTTCAAAATAGTAACCATTGTTAGTAACCGGATATTTATCTGTATTCGATGTGTGTTTACAGAATTTTAAGTTAATGTTGAAGTTAATATGTACTGAAAAATCGTGTAACTTCTTTGTTAAATAATAGTAGATTTATGAGAACTTCGAAATGATGTCTTCTGTGATTTGGATAACGTTAATCAATTTTTAATAATGGTTATTATTGTGTATTCGTGTTCTTCGTAATCAAACTTACGGATAAGTAATTTTTATTATTCGTCATTATTTATGTTTTACTACCTTTATTATGTATTCAATAATATTAATTGCATATGAATTCCTATTGAAAAACCTTATTACGAATAATTACAAAATAAGACAACCCTCATTTTCGTAGTTACTTAAATCTTAAAAGCTATTAAAAGACATTATCACAAAAAAAACTAGTTCTTTCACGTCTTTCGCTGTAAATAACGATAGCATTAATATATTTCTCCATGGCAATAGCTTTCAGGGGTTAATGATATTTTAATATTAATGATTTTAATAAATTATCATATGATTAATGTTCAGTCATGAATGTGTTTGTCGCTCCTTCATATACAGTGCTGGGTTAATTCGATGCATCGATTGTTCGATGATTATATACCGTACGGGGTGGCATCTGTCTGGGTGCGCCGTCTTTTCGAATAGCATTGGCACATGGAGCAGAAAATTAAACAAAAAACCGTCATGATCCCTTTCAGCGAGAGGCAATCAGGAAGGCTTACGGTGACGGCTCCATCTCTCATAACTGGTTGGATCTAAGGACCTGCAGCTGGTCCGCGAGTTCCTTTTCATCGAGGATTTAATATCACCATATAGACACCGAATTCTCTTATTCCATTTCGAACTTCGTCGATTTCCTTCTATAATACGTCACCTTGTTTTTTTACAATATTCCTTTTCCTCTGTCTTTTCGATCGGATCGTATACAAAATTCGTAAGACTTTGTATCCATATATTTTGAATCACTTGAAAACGTCATTTATAAAATATTAGCTTTAGCAACTTTGTATATTATATAAAGTGGATCATTTATGTCGAATACATCAAATTAGTTTCAATGTGAAATTGTTTGTTGCATCGCATGAAGCTTTGTATCTTTGTATACATATACAATAATGGTTGCCAAACTGTAAATCTCTATGAAATTATAAATTGTTATGAATTACTTTATAGAGTGTAGAATAAACTAAAAATTTGTTTGCAGTATTGAAGGTACTTAAATCTAAATTCAATATTCTACTTAAAATGTTTCTTGAACTAATACTTCAAAAATAAAAATATTCGGGATATCAATACATATTGTGTAAAGAATTTAAAAAATACATTAATTAGTGTATAAAGGAACTATAATTTCATGAAAGTGATAAAATTGTCTTTGAAGTTTTGAATTAGGAAATGATATAAATAAGTACATATGGTTTCATTTAAAAAGTAACTGATTTTGAATTTTCAAACAATCTGACTTTGATACAAAAAATTCAATAACCACAAGATTTAGTTCTCAAAATCTTATATATTTTATTTTACTTTCTTTGTTTGTAATTTCGTGTGGTCAGGATAAACAGCGTATCATAAATATAATATTCTGAATTCGAATTGATTCGGTATCCAACGAATCTTCAAAAATTTCTATTTTCCAATCCAAATTATTCCAACTGAGAAAGAATTTTTTAATATAAGTACGATTAAACTGTAAATATAAACTGCAATAGAATTATGAAATGATCAAATCATCAAATCACCAAATTAAAATATGGTTAAACTATAGATATAAATTACAATGAGATCATATAATCATAAAATCAAGATGCGATGAAACTGTATATGTAAATTGTAACGAAACGATGAAATTGATATTTGCGGGATGTTTCATACACCAGCTAAAACCTGAACATCCATTACGTCGATGTGGTTCGTGTACTTACTTCGGTATTTGAATAATGAATACACTTTAACCATGGTTCTCAGACTTAAACCGCAACGAAGAGTAAAGGCAAATCGTAAGGAGGCAGAGGTACGGCGAAAGAAGTTAACAACCTTCGAAACAACGTAAATTAAACAGACGCTATAAAGTCGTGGACGCGTGGTCTAAGGAACTCGATAAACGCGCCGGAAGTTAGATGGTCGACGTTCCAGGCAGATCGGCGTTTCGGTTCGTTGTAATCTCGTTTCTATCTCGACATCGCCGGCAAATTGTTTCGGGAGGTTTGGGAGATAACAGATCGAACTACCTACTTGTCTATATACTGTAGTAACTACGGAAATTTCATGGTAAAGCTTTTACACTGAAGCGTTATTTGTCCGCTCCACGTGCGTAACAAATTCAATAAACACGCCGTTACTAAATTGTCTATGGAAATAGAATTAATCGTGTTTGGGCGGTGCATGTTTGCGCATAGTGGAATTTTTTTTCATTTCAACATGCAAATTCGGTATTATGCAAAACTATGCAAAAATTTGTTTCCGTTGTAAGTGATTTTACCGGGTCCTGAATATGTAATGAATACTGTTAAATGTTATTTTATGCCGATTTCGTACATCCACGAAATGCATGGTCACGTAAATGTTTTTATCGGTTATTTACACTTCCTTATTTTTATGTTGTTTTATTTCGAACTATTTTTTTAATACGACACAATTTTAACGTTACGATAACGCGAATCGTCAAATTTATTTAAATATTTGTTGCGATATTAAATAATCGCATTACAAAAACCCTATGTTAATCTCTTGTCTTATAACAACGTGTCAGACTCGTGGTGAAGATTTTCAACACGATTTATGATATAGATATAGAATATGCCTACAACTTTTCTCTTTATCCAATAAATTATTAAAGACAAAGTAGTAATATCAATCAGAGTCGAGAAAACAATCATAAGGCACTAATGTGAAAAAAATAACGATAACCCGGAAATGATATTAAAAATGATCCTAGAAAGTCTTTTTATAAATAAAGCTGAATAGACATTTTTAAAGCATGTACATGTTTCTTTGCCTTGTTTTGTTACTTTTGATACTATAATAAATTATTAAGATGTTCAATTTAAGTATGGCACCCTGTATATAAATTTTAGCGTAAAATATGTTCAGTCATTTGACGAAAATTCGTCATTTCGAAGACACTCACCAACTAGTCTTCCTCATTTGGATTTTGTAGCAAATAAATGGTTCTTCTTTTTATAATTTACATAAATTAACATAAAACTTTCACTCAACAAAAGTATTTGTATAGGATCAGTAGTCGAAATAACTGATCACATGGAAGTTATGTTGTTTGGTGGTAAATCTCGAAAAATATTATAACTCAAACGGAGAAATATTGTCAATAAACAATTCAAATACAATATGATACAATCCGTAAGAAATATGATACATTTAATCGAACGAACTGTTCGCGGGAACAATTTAAGTGTACCTCACGACGCAGAGATGCAAATAATACAACTCTGATTATCGCTTAGTCTGGTGACTAACATTTACGCAAACTCGATAAGCAAGATGAAGAATCTGAATCACAACAAACACAGGATTATCTATTAGCAGCAACATTTTTCGTTATGTCCTACGATAAAAAATCGTCTAACACGCTTAATTTATGGTTGAGTATCTATTTCCTTCATTCCAGTACGGTTTATCATTGAGTCATAGATCATTGTTTCACACACTAATTAGTGGCGACGCCGCCACTGTCAATTAGGGGATGATCCGTCAGATAAGAAAGTGCATTTAGGAACGCAGCGCGACATCGTTAATCAAAATTGCCTTGTGGCGCGCTCCCATTATACGCGAGGTAGTACGACAGCAGATGTAACTGACACAGAGTAAGGTCTCCTCCCAGATCGCAACGAAATTATATTATATCTTCCATGTTTCCGGCCTGTCATCGCGCGATTATCCTTTCTATCTTCCGTGCGTCGCTTCTCCTTCACCCCTCTCTCTTTTCTCTCGCATGATTCATCTACCCAGCGTGAATTTTCCGATGAAATGCGCGTTACCACCTCAGTATGTTTTAGACAGCCTGTTTTATGCGTCAATTATACTGTTGTTGCATAGCCTGATAGCATCTGATCTTTTCTGATCCCGTTTCGAGCCGCTCAAGTTACAGCATTATATTAAAAACCTGTTTCCCTTTTATTGAAGTTTTTTATTCAATCCATTTTTTTAACTTTCCCGCTACCGCTATTCATGGAAAAAGTTGCCATTCATAACCCAAGCTTCGAACTTTAGATATTTTACGTAATGTGATATATATTTTTATATGTAGAGTATTTACGAAAAATGAAAAAAATAAATTTAAAGAAGTGAAGAAGGTGTAGTCCTCGAGATTTGAATCGGTTCGTACTGATGTATGAATACAAATACACAGATCTGCTTTATAATTTTTCAGAAAAGCATCTTTACAGTTTCGATCGCTATGAAATATTTCCAGATAGATTAGTTTCACTGGTCTAATAGTTTTACTGTTAAAATATGTAATAATCAAACAGTTTTAACTGAATAATAAACTATTTTGTTTTATTAAACTCCGTTTTTCAGCTTCAAAAATTTAGAACAATTTCTTCGCAAGCAGAAATGTCTGTTTTCTTATACAATAGCAACTAATAAGCTTAATGGATTTTCAGTCTTCTTGAAATTGTACTTTTTAGATACAATAATATACTGAAACTCTAATATTGATAATAATCTATCATTTATACTCATAATAATCATAATACTTAATCTTAATAACAAATAATACTAACTAATAACAATACTAACCAATAAATAATCATAATACCAATCCTAACAACACTGAATCTACAAATGCTAATGTAATGGAGATTTACCCAGAAAATTTAAGGATAAAGGAATGTTATATTGCCATTTCAAATAGCGTAGAGTGTAATCCTCAGCGAGTGTAGCTAGTTTTCCTTTCTCAACTACGTTTCCGATAGCATAGAGATACAGGCAAAGAAGTATGTAGTAAACAAGGCTCTTATCGAATTTTTTATTGGGATGTCCTGGTTCTTGAGGGATCCGGAGTGAATTCGAGAAAAACGATGTTACGTATATCGCTGTGACTGGATTTCTCCTTCGTAGCAGTCTACCGTATTCTTAGGCGTAGCGTTGGGAATTCTGGTACAAGACGTGCATAAGGCATATCTGATGTGCGTCGGTGTTATGATATTTTTCATGACGCGTGTCGGAGGAACGGCGTTAGTCGTTCGTGCATTGAAATTCTTGACGGATTTAAGATGGTCTTGAAGATGTTCCAGTTCCTGATCGATGTTTCTTAACCTACTGCGGACGAACATATCATTCTCGATGTCAGACTTTGCTTATGACGTTCAAAGTCGCAGCTCTTAAGATAAAGAAATAATATTTTCACATTAATCCTTTTTACCATTTGAGGATGAATGTCGTCAGATTGGTAACATCATACTACAGAATTTAGAATTGAATTATTAATGAAAAATCCTTATTCGAAAAATAATTTGTTTTTATTTTGATCTACAAAAACTGTTGTTTTATATGATATGGTAGATTTATATGGTAAATCTTCGAATTGAAACTTTTCAAAGAGATAAGACAATGAATTTTATAATCTGATAATCTTTTATGAAAAAAGTAGTCTCTGACCGTGAAAGAATGTAGTTACAAAATGAATTCTTATTATTTTGATTCTATAACTTAATTCAATGTAAAAAATGACTGAAGAATAAATATTTTCCAAATTTTATCTAATAGTTGATGTCGCGTCGCAACGTGAGATAGTCCCCATCAGCTACAAGTAGATCCAAACCTCGAGCGGCCCTTCAACACCTGGCCGGCAATAAACCCGCGTTCTTGGGCATCTACAAGCCAAGTGTGGAGAAAATTCTAGCCACTTGGCGAACGCTGCTCGAGACACCAAATTTGTGCGGGCCTTGGGTTTTCCCATGTGCAGGCGTTGGGATTTTCCCTTGACATGAAACAGTACCATAGCAGGCAGTTGGGGGCAAGAAAATTGTTCGAAGGGAACAGTCAATCAAAAATGTTGCTCCCAAAAAACAAATCAAAACGGTACCTTCAACGAAACAGCCGAGAAGAAAAATAGTCAGATCAAATCATGACAGTGTTCGAACAACACAAACTGTACGACTTCTAAGTATTAAAGCTTCTGTTAAACATTGAAGCACGCTGATTCACCTGGTGATACCTATCTCTCACCATTCCACCACCAAAGCATTCCATGGCTATTAATTTTACGTTGGAAGTGGGCATACCACGAATGGAACGTTCAATTCGTGATCGCAATCCGTTGCCCACGCCGTAACAGTTGATTTTCAGCTGAGTGGATCAGGATACACTGAAATTATCTTTAATAGAAACAATTATCTTACAAAACAGTAAACTGAAATGTTAGAATTTTGGTACTTACGTGTTATATAGACTACCTTTCTAGCATTCAAGAAATAAAATATTAATAATGATGGTAACAATACTGACAATACTAATAATAAAAAATTAATATTGTGTTATAATATTAAATGAACACTAACTCTGACCTAACCCAAATGACCAGTGCGATTTTCAGTTATACATAAACGTGGTCGGTATAATACGTAAGTACCAACATTTTTTCTAGTGATTGCTCCCTTAACTCTCGTGTATCTCATAGATTCAACAAAATTTGATTCATTCGATAAATAATCAAGAAAAGTAAAATTTACCCTTTAACCTTTTGTCCTATGATTTGTTTGTCAACTGTGATCAATACAACAACTTTGTTATTAATAATTTATTGAAAAAAGAGAAAAATTCTATGCATATTCTATGTCCACCTTTGCTCTAGAATATAATAATTGATAACAGAAAAATAATGTTTCATTTGAATTCATAAGAATTAAGTAATACTTATGTTTGTTAAATTCTGTTTAAAATCTTCACCACGAGTTTCACGCGTTATTGTAAGACAGAAGGTTAAATATGGGCGTGCGGTCTCACAGATCTCTATATAAAATATTGTAAATTTTGAAACCAACGAAATTTTCGTTATACAGTTGGTACTATTACTATGTATAGATATTTAAGTAGATAAAAACAAACGAATACAACAAATTCATTTATTAATAGCTACAAACCTGAATTTTTATCATTAATCGGTAATTGTCAGACTTCCGTACTTAATCAGTTAACTGTGGAATTTAATTTTAAAGATCTCTTATTGTGCGCGCAATAAAATCAAATAATAAAGTCTCTACTAGTAAAACGTAGGATAAATGCATCTGTAATATATTCCAACGAAAAACTACAGCGAAACGAAGAAGAGTACATGTTTATCTGAAGACAATAAATAATTGATTGTTGAAAAAAGTAGTACCATTTTGCGTTTTAAGATGATGTGTACACTCGTCGAACACAGTTAACTGGTTAAATGTGATATTTACGTCCATGCTTGGAGGTTAAGTCCACACGAAGTATGGTGCCAACCGAAATCAGGTGACATAGCAGTAAAAGAGTAAAAGATTCCTCTACCTTCTCAATTAACAATTAATTCCCAAATGCATCGACAAAGCGTGGATCTTTTTACTATTCGCAGCGAGACTCTCAAATCCCCAAAATTAATACGACACTCGTCGAGCGATTCCTGTGTCCAGTTATTTACTCGCATCCCGTGCGCGTTTCCTTTCATCTCCTTTGATTGTTCACCGATGCAAACCTACAAACTGCTCGGAACACGTACTGTACGGTGTTTTAAACGCTTCTTTAACCATAGAAAACCGATCGGCGTACAAAGCGCGCATTCTCGTTAGTAAGAAGCTGTTTGAATCCGATAATGCTCGCGACCGTACGATTTAGATCTCGCGTTCCATCTGATTCAGATTCGGCCGCAATCTGCGGCTGTGTATCATGATCCGGACTGCGAAGGAATTCACGCCCGGGGCGGTTCGTCCCGGTATGCCGGCGACTAATTACCGATTACCTATTATTATCGGTTGGAGCCGTGGACTAGCCAGGTGTAATCCTCGAAGCGCCGAGGACTGCACCGTTATCGACACGGATCCTTTATCTGTAGAATGGAAATCACTTCTACTTCTGTTTCCATATTTCCCTCCTCAACGTTTTTTCCCAAATTAATTTTATACTGGCTGTTCCATTTTAACCCTATGCGGACGAGCATTTATTAAACTTTTAGAAACTCTTTCTATAGAAATGTTGAAAATCTATCGAGCTTTTAAATATTAGAAAGGAAGAAAATAGTGTATCAATCTATGCTATATACTAGTTCTAATCCTGAACCTAATGCCTCGTTATTTGAATAATTACATTATTTATTTACCGCTTTACAAATTTTCTGCCGGTCTACGTAAAATTACATTTTTCTTATATACGTTACGTTATGTTGTTTTATATATTTTACTGATACGTTGTTTTGCACTGAAGTTTATATAAGTTTATATAAGAAACTTGCATTGTAAACAAATATCAATTCTTCAAAAAAGGCAGTTCTGAAGGTACGAATATTCTTGTGACTCACTGTAACTGTTACATCAACTAAAACTGATATCACAAGTACTTTCTATTTCTGAATTCTGCCCTGATTGCGCGTCGCTGGTAACTCATAATCGTGCGAGCGCTCTGATGTGAACTGGTTCTTGATGGCGCGCCGCTTGTCACTTGTGTTAAACGACGTCGATTCTCTGACAAGATAGACGAACGCACGGCCGCGCGTTTTAAACGCACCGAGTCTTATTCGAACGAGGATTCGCTCAAGTGATTGATTACTCTGAATGACGGAGTGTCTCGAATGCGGCTGAAATTTATCGAGCACAGTCATAAATTTCCGATACCCGCTACAAGGAAAATGGATTTTTCCCGCGGAACTGTATGATCTATTTTAAATAAGCCGGCAAATTGAACGTTCTTATTCGATAATAATGTAATAAATTGTGTAATTAGTTGCGAATTGCTTTGGAATGTAATTAATATGTGAAAAGGAGGAAGGGAGTCTTTTAGGGTTTGATTTATTGCTTACTTAATGCTTTTATTGGTGGGTCTTAAATCTTTATAGGAAAAGAACAGTTTTTTTTAAGACATTATGAAATGGTTGTTAATCCCTTTCTACTTTATCCCTTACGTTATCTATTTTATGAATAAATAAATTCTTATTTGTGGCTCTAATATCGTAGATTAAAATGGATATTATAAATACCTGATTGTACCAGAATTGTTGGCAAAATTTCGAATACATGTTGTTTTCAGCTAAGTTCTTCAATCACGTACGGGGCGAAAAGGTTAAAACGTGGCATTAAAGTTAAGAGGTTAAAAACATCGTCAACCCCCGCAGCGAAATCCGCAAAATTCGCTTGCGTGCGCTGCTCCGAAATCGTCCATAATAATTTTTAATGCGAAATGTTAGAAACGTTTATCTCGCTGCGGGAGCCCGCATTGTACTCGTTCCTTTACTTCCGCGCCGAAATCCTTTCATCCCGTGCAGCCCGGCGAGGATTCATTAGCGAGAGTTGCATCCCACGCGTGCGGTCTATACGTCTGGCCGCAACAGAAAGACTGGGAAATTGCGATTACGAACTACTAAACGCTCGGCGTCCGACCAATCAGGGAACGGTGTGTACGCGAGATCTTGCCAGCCCGTTATGAACTTCACTTTCTGCCACTGCGTGCGTGGGAATGAGAATCCTAGAAATGCAATTATTGTCGATCGCTATAGGGCGCCTTTCAATTCCCTGCCGCGCTAGAATAATGCGTATGCGTGTACCTACGTACCGCCAACTGGATTACCTTCCCACGTGCTGTATATGCAAATATGTACATTCGACCAAGGGCCGAGCTTTTTCCAGTGAAAAACGTTACAGGTGAACCAGCTGTACGTGATAAGCTCGTCGCATTTGTTCTTCTTTTTTCTGTATTTCGAACGTTTGTTGGATTCCTTTTCGTTTGAATTTGATCCTTTTTTTCATAGTAATTTTTGTTTGTTTGAAGCAGTTGGTGAAGTAGATGTATCTAACGTTTACAGTGAACATAGGATAATTGCAACATCGGGGATCTCTTCATAATTGCAACACCGTCATCCCCACCATATCTTCACTAGGTTCCTTTTATTATATTTTATTTATAACATGATCCGACTATTATCGAACTCGACGATTGCAATGTATCTTTTTTTCTATTTGCAGTCCTTTTCTATATCTGACACTTCAATTGCTTATTACACAAGTAATTATGACCGTAATTCTATCTTGCTTAGTGTCATGTTAATCAGAGAGACACGGCAAACATGATGGTGGAAGTTTCATTTATCAAAAGTCAAAAATAAAAATGTTTGATTTCCGCCATCCTACATCTTTATTCTTTGGGATCGTTTCGATTCTATCTCTTCATAATTGCAAACTTCCGGTCCTGATGAATATTGCAATTATCCAAAGTTCACCGTAGTAAGATCCACATGTAATCCTTATAATAATCCTTACAATTGTAATCCTTTATATATTCATTGTAGTATTCAAGCGAATTTATTTTTAAAATTATTTTGGATATTTAACTGTTTTAAGATGACAATAATTGCGATATAGGAAAACTATAATCAATCATTTTGACTGATAGTTCTAATGTTGAGCGAGAAATTGGAAGTGTTCTGTATTGGATCAGTGGCGAGGTAAATTATATTCCATGATTTATTGGTCTCAATGAAGTGGAAGATACTCTATCTGTTCTTACAATGGAATTTTCTTATTCGCGAGCTATTGGTTTTCTTTGAAAGGCTGAAGCATTCCTTTCAATCGGATATTCTCAAATTTTCCAATTATCTTCTTTTGGAGTGGCGGGACAATAATCTATTCAGAACAAGGTCGGTATGCAGCTAATTAAAAGTCCCGTTCAGTGGATGCTACTTTTCAGTAATCGTTGATGTTAAACTTCTCGGAAATGAAAGCAATTTACTCACGTGTAATCACGCAATGGTGTACTGCGTATTTTAGGTGTGTCATACTTTTATTTACGATAGCTTTCATTGTTCTGAATGTTTGATCTCCACTGACAGAGAAAAAATAATTGAACTTTTTAACTGGGTACTTTCCGAACGACTCAAGGAAAATTCAATTAATCTTCGATTGTATTCTATTCCCGATCGAAAACTTAATGCTCTATAGATCTATGTGACTTTGAAGTCACATACTAAAATATTGGCATCTTGTTGATTTATTTCATTTTACATAGCAAAGTGGCAAATAAAATTAATCAATTAATTGACTTGAACTTTTATGCGCTCAGGCGTGAAAATTAAACCTTAGTGTAATTTCAAAATTATAAGATATGTTTGTTTTAATACAATTATTAAAACTGTTGAATATATTGTTAATTTGTATTTACAGGTTAATATTTGTTAATTTTATACCACATACGGTTTTTTTATAGTCAAAAAAAGAAAATTCGGCCTATGAGGTGTTAGACTCACAGTATAAACATTTCTTTTTAATTTTTTACCCATATATGTATGAAGTTTCCATGGGAACAGTCATAAAATGCATTAATTAATATTCTGTATTAATATTTTTATTTTATTTCTTTACTACATCAATATATAAATAGAATAACAGTTATATATTTTTTTAACTCCTCATAAAAATTCATACAATATAGGTTTAGTGGAGTACGATAATTTATCGAATAAACACGAAAACGAAGAGACTGAAAAATGAAACTAAACTCCGCTGACGTGTTAACTCGTCATGTCCAGTTAAAAGGTCCAAATTGACATTTGTTTATAATCCGTGTGAGTATTGATGACAATGACTTGATTTTTATTGCTGAAAAATTTATTCTGCGTCTAACGAACGATAAACATTATGTACATAATATGTAATATACATATATTTATATATTTAAATACAGTTGTAAATGATAAATTAAATTTTACCTATGATAATATCTATTTGTAGATAACATATTTATTTCAGTTTTTAATTATATTAGAAAAAACTTTGTAATGTGTATATGTATATTAAAAATGGTTGACCGACATATTCCTATCCTAGATACAGAATAAGAACGTGATGTATTAAGGATTTAAGAAATTTATATGATAATGTAAGTTTTCATTCATAAATTTAAAATTAACACTTTTGGCAATTAAAATTAGTAACTAAATATACTTTTATCATGTTTCAGGTGAGTCTTCACGTATCTTTAACATAAGGTTTCTACCAAAAATGGGTGAGTAATAAGAAAATATACTTACAAATCTGTAAATATTTTGTTAAATATGCATCTCGACTTGAATTTTTTATTATTTTCTTAAATTTTCAATTGTTTGCCATTTCATTGATTTGAGAAAACAACATTAATAACATCTTTCAAATTCTTATGTAATTACCATAAACGAATTTTAATTTAAGAAGCTGTACATAGTATGTATGAAATAATAACATACAATAATCGAAACAATGTTTATCGTCAAAGTAATCATTTGAAAAATTTGTGTTTTATTCAAATTTGATCAATATTGTAATTTCGTATTACAGAGAATTTATAAACCAGAACTTAATGCAGCATTCGTATGAAACATATTGATTTACTGATTACTTTATAAAACATTTTATTAAATTTTTCAATAAATAACTATTAATCTACTTCTGATACATACAACAAAACTCGTTTTTAACAGTACTATAACTGCTGTTATTAACTTTTCTAATTATAATCATTCAGAAATATTGACTCAATTCAGTTTTAAAGGAAATTTTATAAACTTGTTTATACATTTTTAAAACTATTGTTACGATACTATTTAAAATTCTCATTATTCCAATTGTTTCCTATGTAATAAGAATTGTCAAATAGAAGTATATACAGTTGAACAAAAAAATAGATGTATTTTGTACTTAAAGTTTGTGCTTATTTTAATGTGTATTTACTTATTTCTATTGGTTCGTTGACATATGAAATATTTATTTTGTATTTTTATTAGACCTATTAAAATCCGTAAAGTAGGTCACTTTTCATGCACAAACATAAGAAATCAATACATGATTGTGACATATTTATGACTTATTTTTTAACGTCAAATTATTCATCAAGCATTTTTATACTTACTATAATTTTTATGGTAAAAAAAAAATTCTATTATGGTGGTACTTTAGTCACTGCTACAATTTACATAATATTCTATACGTATAAGGCAACATTTTATATAAGTTAGTAGGTAATTAGAAAATCAACATCAAATAAACAAAAAACTTTTAAAATAAAAACATTCAATTTCTGAAAATCAACTAGCAGGGAGATATTCTAACTTCATCAATTCACCAAACTCATTATTTAAAAAATGAAAGTATCATATTACATAATTTAATATTTACTTTCAATTAAATTTAAAATGATAAATTACTCTCCTTCAATATAAAATAATTTCTAACATACCGTTCTCACAAAATTTGCTTTATCTACATTGAAACGATGTTCCTCTAATTTAATGGTACAAGACAAACTTTCATTTCCCAAGTAATATGTGCTTCCTCGTAGGATACATACGTCAAACATTTATCTTGACAATAATAAGTGTTCCTTCAGAGTACCTCCATATTGAAGCAATTTCAGATAATATTGGATTGATCACAGACCGGAAGAAAGGAGAAGAAAAGCGATTAGAAAGTTCCTCAACTATTTTATCGGCGCTAGATATCGATACTTGATATCTTAGATACCCAGCAATTTCTGTGTCCTACCATTCTGGAAACTGGTGGTCTGCCGATGGAATTCCTCGTTAGCTGCAGCTCGTATTTACCGGGATAATCTATACTACCAATTTGTTGGCGATATCTGTGGCTGAACCAGTATCTAGTTCAAAGTGAAATTCCGATTCAGTTGCAATTTGTCCCCGTTTCTAATAGTTCATGTCAATATTAAATTCAGATAATAAGTTCCAATTTGGGCGTTAAATCTTGCTATACAGGCTGCTACTCTGTATGCTAAACATGTAACTGTTCGAACGTTAAATCTCATTAATTTACGAAATAACTGAGTATTCTGTAGAATCATTAATACTAGAACTATCAAATGGATCGAGTTGACCCATCCCTGAATTCTTCTGTCCCAATCATTAAATAGATAACAGATACCTTTCTGAAAAATGACTAAAGAAATTGATTCAGTAATACGCAAACTGAATCACAAGTCAATTGAAATATCAATGCTTGTACTCTTAGGGTTCCTACAGAAATATTTGAATAGGTCAATTTTACTGCTTGGTAGTTATAGAATGTGAGATAGAATAAGTAGATAAATAAGTAGAATCGTCTCTGTTATGATAAGACATAATAGTAAAATTGTTATTGACATTAGAAGAATCTATTTTGAAGATAAATACAAAAAAAATTTAGCGAATTTAAATTCAGAGTGAGGTAAGTATTTTTTGAATTATTGATCAAAATAAGAAAGATGATAAAGTTTATAATGACAACAATGCAAACTTAACATGTATCATACTAATGGAAATATTATGAACAATGTTTTAAAATATTCTGAATAATGAAAAAATTCATTTTCTTTGTGTCGGTTCAGGGAGGCTTTTGCACAACGTGGCACTTGCAAGGAATTGTGTACCATGTCGCACGTGGCCTTCTTATTATTAATTAAACCTGTCATACTTTCTTACGTTTCTTGAAATTTAAATTTAATTAAAAATTATCGAGAATTTGAAGCTTCGTTGAGAATGATTGAGAAGTCAAAGTTTAATTTTTAATGAAATTAATTAAGAAGTTTAGACAAGTATGGGAAGTTTAACTTATATAAAATTAAAGAATGTCACACGTAGAACACAGTTTCTTAATAAACACCACGTTGCGTAAAAGTTTTTGTGTACAAATTCTTGTGTTATTTGTGTATAAATAAAAAGAGCTTTTTAACGTTTTTAATTTAATAATGACGCCATTTTTAATTTCTGTTGCTTCTTGATTCTTTGAAATATGTTTTTTACATAAAAGTTACAAGAACGACTGAATAATTGTGCTCAACGAATACGGTTAAAAAAGATATTCCTAGTAAAGAAATTTCCACATCTTATTATTTATCGCCAAACAGTAGCATATTTTTCCTAACAAAATTATTCATAAAATATAAAAACTTGTTATTAAAAATGTAAATTTAAACTTTATACAACAGAAGAATTTATTGATTAGATAGTAACTCTAATATAATATACGTTATTTTTAATGCAATTATTTCAATTTAATTTTTATATTAGAGTAGAATCTTTAACGTAAATATATGAAGTGAAATAATGTAGTAATCATGGCGATAACATTAAAAGATAATGAAAAATACAATATTTTTAATGCCAGGGAAACAGCAGTACGCTTTCATATAAAGAACAATGGTAATATGTTTGATCTTTTCTTTTTATTTTTGTGTTTACATTACCACATAATAAGGTATGTACCTTCATTAATATTCACAAAGTTTTTGGAATTGCGATTGTTATCATTCTTCGAGGAAGGAAGGCACCCTCATACGAAGGGTGTTTTTGGCTACCACAATGAGGAGACTGCAATTCATATTAAAGTTATTAATTACATACCTATTAAAGTTATTATAACGTATACGAATGTATGATACAGAATTTAGTCAAAGTTGTTTAATTTAAGAAATTTACTGTTGAATTATAAAGCATGTTAAAAATTTAATTATTAAAATTTTTGGTGTGCTTTATATTGTTAAGTTCATGAAAACATCATATTAAAAATTAGATTTGGACAAATGAAATTTATTTGTAGTTTTATAATTGGCGCACGCGCGTTTGTGCATATAATTTTCATTTCTCTAATTCTCATAATTTTCATAATTAGATGAAACAGTATATATATAAACGAAAGTCTTTAATTAATTACACGTTTGTATATAATTGAATCCTTTAATGACCATTAGAACGACTTGTACGTTCCACCACGTTATCAGAAATAAACAAGTCACCAAGCGACGATGCAATGCTGGTTTCAATGTATTACTGAGGTACTTAGTGCAACAGCAAAGCTGTGTTAACTCACGAGTCGCTATCCATAAATTGTGAGGAACTTCGTAAAGCTGTTATAGGTTGTTTCACTGGAGGATCTATGTTAAATAACGCTGCACTGATTGCCAGGGAGAATAAACGTACAAGCTAGTTTTTTAATAACAATGTAATCCAATAGAGAAACAATATTCTATGAGAATGCATTTCGAAAATGTAAAATAACGTTTCGTAACAGTGGATTTCTTTAATGATTTTAAATTGGATTTAATAAACCTGAAAATTACTTAGTGTGTATTAATTATAAGGTAATACTTTTTGTTGGGATATTGTTAACAACATACAAAATAAATCATGAGGATAAGAGTTAAACATAAATTATGGTATCGTTTGAATTTATTACCCTATTTACGACTTATCAAGGTATTGAAAAAAACAAATGATACCTAATTAAATTTTTAATATTATTAGAGAATTCATATTTTTAGAATAACTTTCAACAACTGAAATAAACTACACATTCATCTTTTGTATTACAAATTTTATTTGATTAACAATACAGTAGTAGGTTGAAGAATTTTAATTAAAATGTCAATAATCCATCCATGTCTCGCAATCGATCGAACTAACACACCTTCATGTAAAATCAAATTAATTTACCGAAACGACTGCAGTTAGTTTGCCTTCGATTTCAATAATTACCAATTAAAATACAGTCTATTCTTATTTCTGAGATTACAACGAACTTAATCACGTCAGTTTAAGTTTTATTAATAATACCATGTATCAAACAGAAAATATATAGACCACTTACCGTGCAAAAGAAAAAATTCATGAAAAATGCACATTTTCTATGTACTTCTGAGCGAACATACACTTAATTATAAATGAGAGAATGCAGATGAGCGGGTGTTTTAGTGGCGATACCGTACAGAATCACAGCAGACAAAAATTAACCAGTGAGCGAGTATTGTCGCGTGACGATAATCCAACAATACAGTAGAAACTCGATTAAAATACACGGCATTGCTATTTACATACAACACTATGTAGACGCAGAGACAGGAAAAAACTATCCGTGCGTACACATACGTCGCGAATTCCTGATTTTAGTTGACTGTATCAGTCTATTAAATTCGATTTTAATAAAACAAATTGTAATACTAGAAACAGTATTATTAAATCAAACAAAAATTAATATTTTTTTGTTGAACATTTTTGTTTACTAATATGAAAGGAAAACTTTGAATCTGATATAGTTATGATTGAAAGTTTGCATTGACGAATGATATTTATATCTATCGTGACTGTTTTAGAGCCACAAATTTCCATGGAACAAAAGGAATGTTATTAGTGGAATACGTCACTTCTGGATTTCAAAGTTTTAACATATATTTCAACTAAGTTGCTGAAACTCCGTTATTCTTTTCTGACTGTATTATCTATAGTTTCGGAGTTTACTTCAGAATTCCCGCGCTGTACTGAAACTTCTTATAGGTAGTTTCGTATCTAGTAATGTCCACAGAGGTAGATTTCATTTCTATCTTTCCAAAGTTTTATCTCTTTTCACTTTACCTTCTTTCAAATAATTTCAGGTACGTATATTTATGAGTTCCAGGAGGCATAAGTTTTAACGTTAGTTGTCTGTTAATATTTCAGAAAATATTCATTTGAATATGCTGCTTTTCAATTTGGTGACAATATATATTTACAACCACATAGTTTGGGTTCAAAAATATTGTTCCTTCCCCAAAAGCGAAGAGTACTTTGCGCAGAACATTGTAAGTATCGAGTATTGGATTTTATAAATATTAAATTAATAGTGATTAATTAGATTTTTCAACAAGAAGAAAAATATAACGTATCTTACATTGGAAGTACCAACAATTTTATCTTTTAACATCAGTGATGCTAAAGATGAGTTGAATTTTACTTTGGGACACCACTTTTTTTAAATTTGTATTCCATATATCGACAGTACTTGATGAAAAAAGAATAAATTTTATATCCTTTTGTGTAAAATGCTATTTTCATTTTATAAAAACAATATATTTCGTTTGACAAAATATCGCAATCGTGGAGGCTTCCATTAAAATAACTGCTTGTAGCGAATACGTTAAACTGTACACTACAATACTCCCATTGACACGTAAAATATTCTTTCATCAGAATTTTTCAATTATTGATCATCCAGTTACAATCTGGTTTGAATAGATACCGCGTTGCTATCAATTCTTCGCAGCCGAAGCTATGCGATTTTTGCTTGTAACGACATTGATTTTACACGCTTCGATTTCTCTATTGTGCCACGTCCTTATCGGGTAACGTCGAAACAATGCTGGGGAATATTACGGCGAATAGAGGTCAAGCGTGGTTGAAATGATGCGTTCCAGGATTCCCAAGCCCTCACGGAAGAGGCCGGACAAAATCGAACAGACCAACATTCGGCGTTGGTTGTCTCGATAAATCGTGTGTCAAAAGAGGCCGAATCGAGATTCGGATTTCGGCTTAACATTGAAAACTGCGATACAACGTGACTCGGGTAGAGAGAAAGTATGATATATTCGACGTGCCGATTTTTTTCCGATCGACTTTCGTGTTGGTGGAATTCACTCTTTTATATACCCATTCGCAGAAAACGCGCCGTGTACTCATTGATCGACAATATTTCCGCGAGTTCGCGAGAAATAATGGGAATCGCTTCTTTTTTCTTCTCGTTGCTTCCGCGGTCTTCTGAATTGGTTCGAAGAGTTCTCGATGGAGAATCCGCGGAAATTCTGGCACCAGTTGAGCGTATTTAATTAGAACCGGAATGAGAAGGAACGAAAAATGTCATACACGTTTAATCTTGCAAATTATATTTAAAATATGATATTCAATAGAAACAGAATCTATAAAATGATAGATGTTTTGAAAGTTTTTAGGGTAGGATGCATAGGATACTTACATATGGGCCCTTAACTTTGCAAATATTTTCTTATAAGTTACATGAAACATTACACAATCATAATAAATTCATATTTTTCAAGACTAAACGTTCTCTGCAATACTTTGTTACATGGTATAGAAATATTTTTCAATATATTTTTTAATTGTAATCAACTACAAACCTTTAAATATCTCGAAACTGAAGATGTATGACTTATCCCACTTTCAAAGTTAACGGCACATACGTGGATTATGTAATATGAATAAATTTCATTGAAATCTAACAACATACATCGGAGGTAGAATAATTTTATTTGATTAATGATTTTGAAACAGATTGCTTATGGTTTTACTGATAAATATTGGTAATTCATAAAATATCGTGTCAGGCATCAGTTGTATGGAGGTTTATAAACGTTTTATTTGCTGACTAATCAAAGTTGGCTGATGTATATTTAATGAATTATTAACATAACATTGTATCACAAAAGTATTGTTATTCATAATTTACTTTTTCATTTAGAATTTTCAAGCATTATCATCGAAGACATAATACCCTGTGGATATTGTAGTTTTCATAAAAACTGATTATGAGCTATAAGTACGTGCAAGAGAAAAGTTTCTTTATGATAACGTTGCCATAGGTATAAACATAGTGTAATAATATCCATTACCATAAACGTATTACTACAGTTTTTATAACATTATTGCATACAAAATTATCGAAGAGTCACAATATATTGGAATATTTTATTTCCGTTTGAAATTAAATAAATGTATCTGTGAATTAAAATAATTCTCCCTGTTTTAAGTTTTTGTAAATTGGTTTCTGAAAATTTATGTACATACTTTAGAATAATTAACTTTCTGAAGTGAAACATGTATGTTTCAATATGGAAATTATAACAATTTATGACAATTAGTTTTGCACTACGTGTGCGTCACGAATAAGAAATACTAGATTTGATTATTAATAAATAAATTAATTAATGTTCGTTTACTTTTCATGATACTAAGGTGTAATAAAGTTCATACACCATTCGTGATCATTCTATAAATTTTTCTGATTTTTAATAAACATTTTTATTATTATAACCATTAATATCGTAAAAAAATTATACGTTATACTATATAATGTATTGTTTTATAGTATCATTATTGTTAGAGGTGATGGATCAAAGAACATTTTATTTCATAATAACGTTTACAAATTGTTTTAAAGTGTGACTTGATTCCAGATAAAAAATTTATAAAATAATTAGATGTTTTATTGCTTTTGTCTACTTGCATTTTACCTTCGATCATCTTGAAGGTATATTGATTGTCTATATTATTCTAAAAGTTACAAAATTGAAAAAATATACTTCATTATATAATCATATTATATTTTAATATGCTTCCTGTGTATAAATGCACAATGCATTTCAATTGAACGTATCTTACCTACCTTACGTAATTTTAAAGTTTTATTCCTTAGGTTTTCTGATTTGTCTTTTTTCTTACGTTCGTCTGACTTCCATTGCCCTTCTTCTTCTTCTTTTCCAATTTTCTTTTTTCTTACTGCAAGTTTAATTTGCTCTACTGCTTCTTTTGTAAAATTTTGTTCCTTTTTCCTTTTCATTCTTTCTCAATTTCATTAGTTCGTTTTTGTTTAGCTTCCATAATATTAAATTAATTATTATAAAGAAAAATTAAGGAATTGTACTATAGCACATTAAAAATAACTAAAATAATTGCATAGTTTATGTTTTAAATGAAATAAAATAAACTATTTCATTAATAAATATTTTTAAACATACGTTACAAATACAGTAATCGATGGTATAGTATCAGATCTAGTTCTGGCTATCTGAAAACAGAAATACTAGATTTATTTTAAAAAATTATTCTCTCTTTGATTGCCATATTTATACATAAAAGAGAACGTAATTTAGCAGTTAAATATTTTCTCAGTATATTTGTTGTCATTTTTAAATTATTTGTATAATAACTGTATGAACATACATATTTGTACATTTTAATCAATTAATATAGACATTATAATAACCATGAATTTTTATATCACTTACTACAATAAAAGGTTTTCACATCATCTTTCAGGGAAAAAATCTTAATTACAATTGATTACATTTTTTAAATTGTGTAACTAAGAAAATCATTCAGAGAACAAAGTTCTCGTGTAAGCTATAAATAAGCAATAAATAAAATGGTTGATGGTGGAGTTATTTGGAAAAATGTCAACTTCTTGAAAAATTTTATTTTACAATTTTATAAGTATGAAAGAACAAAGTATATTTTGTTCAAACTCTTTTTCGCTAGCTCTTACCGTTTTCTAGATAATCCACGGAAAAGAAAAGGTATTTCATTCCTTAACAGTGAAATTCATCACGAAAAAAGGTTGTAATATATTAGGCTTGACTTACTCTACTTACACACAATGTTTCATAATTTTTTGAATTTCTGGGTTCGATAATTTCCCTTGTCAGTAATACGAAATCTCTGTAACTCAAAGTATTTTTACTCTCTTTCAAAATTCAACTTATCAAAGCTGGACTGTACAAAAAAATCCAATAAAACCATAGAATTCTTCGATTGAAGAAAGTCTTCCTGTAAATATCGGAATTCATTGCACGTGGCATGCTGTAACTTTCCCGCCGAATCGGTTAACGGAGCCGGAAAAATAATACTTTGATGTACCAGGCGACATCGCGCGAAATTTATCCATAAATCGTGTCGTCGGAAGTGCGAGGAGGGTAGACGAGGTAGCGGGCCGAAATTTTCGAGCTCGCTTCCCTTCCAGATAGCAGTCGTATCCTTTTTGTTTCGCCTAACCCCGGCCCTCGGTTTCTAGTTACGCCGCGAGTTTCGCCGACTCGCAAACTTTATCGGGCTCCAATGATGCATCGTCCGGAAATGGCGAGGGTAGTTCCTGGTCGGAAGTGCGCCACATACGTACACCCTTCGCCTCATGTACGTGTAACCCGTATTATTGTGTCTGGCCATGATACAGTCGTTTGCGCATAAATACTGTGGATTTAACGGCAAGATTATTAACATTCAAATGGACTTAGTGGAATGTATGAAGGGGGATTTTCTGCCATAGCAGTACGATCGACTAATTTCTTAATATTTTCGTATTTTCCTTAGAAAACTATTGACTATAAATGTTTATTACTTTAGGGTTAGGAAGATACATTTGAAAACTAGAAAATTATTTGTGTAGTTAATTTTTGTCGCTATTAAATCAGAGTGCATAATTATTGCTGTCTTCTTTGATAATGTACTAATTATTAGCGTGCTGTGTAGCAATTATAATCAGAATCTCATAAATAATGATGTTTTTTAATGTTAGATTGTTTGTGCTGGGGTTATAATAAGTTTTTATAAAAATTGTTTAAAAAGATACAAGTTTTACGTTTTTGATATGGAAACTTTGGATTGAAAAAAGTTGAATTTCGTTAGTTACTAAATTAAATCAAATAATCGAGATTTTGCTGCATTAATAGTTTGCAATAAAAATTTCGTTGCAATTCAACTGGCTATCAAATACATTAACTGTTTTATGAAATTTTTAAGTGGTGCTCGATTCTATATTAATCTTTTGAATTTTGTTTCCTAAATGCCGGGCTACAGATGATTTTTTATTGTTAGAATGCCAACTATCGGTAAAATAGATTTCTGATTTTGTATTCAGAGTTGAGGATGCTAGCGGAACTTATGTTCTTGAATGTCTTCGAGGTAGTAGATATAAATTAAATTAAATTGAAGAAAGTGTAAGTATAACAATTTGTAACTGTATTTTAATGAAGGTGGAAATATAAAGTATCTGAGCATAAAAGTTTAATTATATGTCTAATGGAAGCGTTTATTTTGTCACTATTTCATTAGCCACCATCTAGATTCTATCAATTTCTGAAGATTGAATCATTTTGCATCAGTAACTATAATTTTTGTACTTCTCTATTTTTAATAATATCTCATTAATATATTGAAACTATTTTCTACTTGCACATCTCTGTTTTCACATGACGCCTATTTTAATCCATTTGCCTCCTATAACAAAATGAAAGATATTCCATTATTCCAGTAACTACTTTTTATTATGTTTAAATGATTAAAGCGTCGTAATATGTACATAAATCATTATATAAAATCATTAGAATAATAGTGTCATTGAAATGTTCTCAAATTGTTTAAAGTAAAAACAGACATAAGAAATCAAGAGACACATAATTTAACACGTTGACTGCCATAGTAGTCATTAATGTCCGACTCTCTGGAATTTCTTAAAAATAGTTGCAATGAGACGATTCATCCGAAGAAATATGTTTAATAACATAAATAACTAGACAATAGTGTAGAAAAAAACTGTAATATTTAATAATTAACACTATCCACCGACCGTGATCAAGGCAATTATTTGAGTACCTACCAATACTGTTTCCGCCATCCCGTAGAACTGCATGTTTCTACTTATAAATCTCAGTAACTTTAAAATCGAAGTATCAGGGAATCGTTATATATTCTAGTTTCTTTTATTTCAAAGTAACATAATTTCAATAGGTTATCGCTTGTTACATATTCACAATTGAAACGCTAACCAATACACTTCCAGTAAATAAACTTCTAATAATCGTTTCCCATACTATTTACCTACCCATACCACACATATATAGGTAAAATAAACACTTAAAATTCTCATAGCAGTCAACATATTAAACTATAAAAATGAGCATATCCATATAATAAACTGCATCTAAAAAATACGATATGTTCAATCCAATTTCACCGGTAAAACACAAAGATTCTCAATAGAAGGTTTAACCTAGCGTATAAAGCATCATATCGTCGCAGGCACGTTGGTTCTTCTCAAGAGAATAGCTGCGATATTCGCGAGGACAACGTGGAACACCGTTCTACACCAGTGTTCAACGTGGAAACGCAAATCCGTCTTCGTGCCGTGCTAGGGCTGCGCGGCAAGGGAATAGAAAAGAGTCCGGAGACGGAGACAGGGGCTGGCTGGAGGTGGAAAAAGAACAAAGGCACCTCGTTACACGGTCGGGTTGGTTCCGCAAACAGGAATACAGAAAGCCCGGTTTCGCGACCGGGGTCCGATCGCTTGAAATTCCCGGACGAACTAACCCCCCGTTCGTTCAAGACGCGGAACCAGGCAGAGTCACACCTGCTTCGGCGGTCTGATCGATAATCCCAAGAGCGAAGTAGCTGCCTCGCGAGAGGTCCTTGACTAACGATCGTTTCTCGTGAGGGTGTGCGATACAAGGATGCGCGAAAGAGCTGGACGCTAACTGAAGAAGAAGGGAATGGGTTAGTGAGAGAGAGAGAGGGGGGGTGAGGGGTGAGAGAGGAACAGAGAGGAAAGGGATGAGAGTTACCAGAGGGTAGTCGGGGAGGATAAAGGGTTCCTCGAGCGGCGAGATTGGATGAGCTTGGATAATTAGCAAAACAGCGGAACTCGGTCGTTAGTGGCTCCTTCCTGCAATGTTCCTCTGTCGTCTGCAGACTGCCGATGATTGAGCACAATACACGCCTGATTTTCGTTGCGTGTCTTTTCGGAGAAACTCTTTCGGGGGTTTACTTTGAGTTGGCGGTGCGACTACGTTTCTGGGATTGGGAAGAGAGGTCGAGGTTTTTGTGAAATTGAAATGTTTGTGGGTTTATGTTTAGGATTGCGTGCGTTGAATGAGGATGAAGTGTAAGTGTTGCGAATGAGTCTTTTAGTTTTAGGTATTGTTTATTGGAATATACAGGTATTTTCTTTTTATGTTAATTAATGATGTGTTTTGTATGTTTGTATTAACTTACTTTATGTGTTTATGATGGAAATTGTATTAGTGATTTACAGTTATAGTGTTTTATAAGAATTTTTAATTCTGTAACGTTATTAATTGAATTTGAATGCTTATTTTATATCAGTTAGAAGTATTGTACATATCCTGATCTACCTAAAGTAGTTCATCATAGAATTATTTTTTATTTAATAAAAAATTACAACCATTAAGGAATCAATAAATTTTCTTCCAATGGTCTAAAAGTTACAACAGAACATGTATTTGTTCTGGAACTGTTAAAATATTACAATAAGAAATTTTAACGTATGAATTTTACTGACAAATATTTAAAATACCAATGAATGTTACTGACAAATATTTAAAATATCAAAGAATTTTACAAACATTCGTCTTTTAGTTGAAAAATAATAATGGCACGACATACCTGCATCTAATAGTTCCAAATAAATATTCCTTTACTATTTTATAGTTCATATATGCGCCTTTATCGTTTCGTGCCTGTGACTGAAATATCAGCAAAGATTTGCTTCGTTGTTGGCAGACCATTCGTCATTGCACAAAGGGACTCTCAAAACAGCAGGAAACTGCTGCGCTACTTGCGTATGAATAGCCCGCGAATAATTCTGAAATGAACCATTAAACATTAAAGAGACACTTGAAGCACGTGAATAGCCTTCCTGGCAGTAATATTCTCGAAACTTTAAATTCAAATTAAACTTCACAAAACGCGGCACCAATGCGTTTCTGCCGGTCTAATTGCATGTTCCCGTCGTAACAGCAAATTAGAATCTCTATTTCTATATATCGCGGCGAGGATTGTCGAAATTACCGAATTTCAAACTTATATACGCGAATTCGGCTAGACATTGTCGGTATTAATCGACCATAACGTAATTTCGATTAACTAATTAGCTGCGTTGCCCTATTTTTAAAGTATGCACCTAAGTTGCGCATAGTGTACATAATTTTTCCATAGTAATTTTATATATTCCTCTTGCTAATTATATTTAGTCTTCGTCTCGAAATGTGTCTAAATTTTTGAAATTTACAAATATATTTTACTTTGTACTAAAACTTCAATTTTAATAACAGGTACTTATTATGCATGACGATTATACTTGTCATAATACAAAAAATTGTTTCGTGGCAAGTATATACTTTATAATTTCAATTATCTGAACTATAATATATTTGTATTGGGTTGATGCCAAAATTTTAACGTTTCTTGGAGCAAATAAAAATATCACTGGATTCTTTTTTCTCTTCGAAATCACAACATTTTTACAATGATGGGACAAATAAGCGTATAGAAAGATGGGAGAGAATAATAGCAACCAATAGAAATTATAGAATAGATTAAATCAGTAAAAATATTTGAAAAATTCTTCTTTCAATTTCTTATAAAAAAACATTAAAACTTTTGCACGAACTGAATAGATTACAAAAATTAGTTATTTTAATTTTTCAATTGTATACACTGAATTTCAGTCCCCTCGCTAATCGTTCAGTGTCTGTACAATTCTGTATGTACCTACGTGTAAACGGAGGATTTAAGCGATCGATGAAGAAGAGCGACATGCGGAAGAGGCGGCCACCACTGGCCAGCCCTTTCGCTGTAAGACCGTAGAAAAGTCTGGGGACATGGGATCTCCGGTGTTCATTGAGATACTTATTTTTCCTCGTTCGGTCTGATACCTTGGAAAATTTAGGAACATGAGGTAACACATGTTGCGTCGTGTCGTGTTTCTGAAAGCTCAATTGTGAATGTAAAGAACTATTGATAAGCTGAGTCGAAATTCACTTATACTTGAAGGATGAATTATATCTTCATTACTTATACTGTATATCTATACAGAGGTAAGTAGATTTTCAATATACATTTTAATTAAATTTTACTGAAATTGTTTTTAATGAGAGTAGTTTTATTAAATGAATTCTTATTTTAAGATTTCTTTCAAAGCTGCGCTTAACAGAATTGTTGTACCATGAATAATTTATTAGAAATTTATGGGAATGCGTTTTCATTTTAAGTCGTCGCATACTGTAAATATCGAACTGGTTGATGTATGATCAGAGAAATAATACTTCCCCAATCTATTAAGAATATGAAAAAGTAACAATATTCACATTTAACTAAATGGAATTTAATTAACAATAAAAATAAAATCTGTTTTCACATGTAATTTAAAAGAAATTTTCTAGTGACAATTATACGTGAGAATAAACGGATATACAAAAGTTAATACTAGAAATACTTATGAATTAACTAATTGATGTCATCAAGAAAAGTTCTGCTATATCAGAATTTATTAACTATATCAGTTAATAAGAAAAAAAATGTGAAATCATTTCTTCAAGCTTTCTAATAATTCGAAACTCTGTTTCATGAAATTATTTAAAATTCATTACCATTATTCACGAGTGTTCATAAGTACACGTAGTTATTAATTAAATGAGATCACGAGTAATGGGTGAGATGTCATTTTTCGTGGATATATATGCGTCTGGATGGAAGTGATGAAGAATGAAAGGAGAGAAAAAGAAATGTATGAGTAATGCATGCTCGACTCTTCATTGATCTACATTTCTATGTTTGAATTAAGCCCGTTGTTAATTATCAGTTATGATTGCACGTCGACATTGACTTTGAATACTAATAATAGAAACATTAAATATTCCTAAAAGAAAAATATTGGTCTATTTAGTTTAAAAAGATTTGAACAGTAATCATATTTGCCAAATTTACATTTAAAACCTTAACTAGATATCTCATTCTATATTATAATGCTGATAATGTTTAATTCACAATGATTATAAATTGTTATTGCTATACTATATTCTATTTTAAATAATAATTATTTTATTGAATAATAATGATTATTATTATCATAGTAATAATTTATCAAATTGATTCAAATAATTGTCATGTAAAATATAATAGAGTATAGTAATAACAATTAAGGCATAGTGATAATAATTGCGTTTATACATACTTATAAATTAACATTTGAGATGAAAAACAATTGACATTTATACTTTTTAATCTAATTAATGTAAACAATGAATAAACTTTAAGTAGGTTGTCCTATATTTTCTAAATGGAACGTATATATTTTTCATATGTATAAAAATGAAAAATTATTTACATTCTTCATTCTTTGCTATTAAGATGTTAAGAACAGACAATTGAAAATTTTGCTTATGAACCGTGCAGCTTGAGCTCTGAGTCATATGTACGCACAGAGTGAAAAAGGGGCGATGCTCCCGACAAGGGACACGGAATTCTCCCTCATGCAACCTGGAATTATTTTTCCACAACCATTAACGTGTTTTTCATTTTTTTTAAATAATATAACGCACGCTACCTTTCAGTAATTTTTCACTCAAGATCTATAATCTTCATGTAACTACGCAAAAAAAGTATTATACAATGTAAAGCACGCACTAAATAATCTTGATAAAAGGCAGTTTTCAGTAAACGTTTATGCACTAGTGCACTACATTCACTGCTATAAAGAATATTAAAATGGAGCACGTTCAATGGAGATGTCAGCTTTGGTTGTGGTGAATATTTTTTTGGTAAAAAAGCGTCAGTGATCTCAATGTATCGCGTGAATGGAGGCCTCGACAGATTAATCGCTGGGTTTTAAACGGCAAATGAAAAAAGCATGATAGATACTAATCGAACTATGTCATGCAATCAAAAAAAGCAATGCTCACCATATTGTTTCCTCAACCAAGCACTGTTTTACCAGTGCACATGCAAGTGCATTGGATTGTTTGGGATGATAATTCAGGAGAGATAAGAATAACGAATACGATTTTATTGAAATCAAATTATATTCGGAATAATGAAGACAGTACAATTAATCGAATAAAAATTCTACAAAATCTATAAACTGAAAATTTTTACCGATCTATAATATCCACTGTGTGATTATCATAGTGTTCCTCGTTTAAAAGTCAAGTAACAATATCTTCCTTCTTTTAGTGGAATCTGAATTCTTTTACAAACGGATAATTTTAGGTATAAATGAAGTATATTAGTATATAAAATTATTAAATTTTAAACGGTTGCAAACGATCATTAAAATTGAGAAAAGCAGTAAAAACTTTTAAAAAGGAGACCCAATTGTTTATGAACTTGCAAAATTTATATACATACAAATTTACATTATATATACCTACAACTGCCTATGATTTACGATATAAATCGTATTGAATGTAAATACAGAACCCACAAAGCAACCATTCGAGCAACATAATGTATAATGTTCAGCGCAAAGCAATGGCACAATACTCGCAATTAGCACAAGAAGCAAAATGGTATACATTGTTTCCTTCAACTGAACAATCAGATAAACAGCGTTTATGCTGTATTTCACATTCACCTATCAAAACCTTGCGATTATTCCGGCGGGCACCGCACCCGCGAACGAAATCCCGTGGTCGAGCGGACACGATAAATTTTCAATGTTGGATAGGACGAACTGGTGGGAGGGCACCGAAGCATTTCCATGCAGTTAACAAACTTCAAGCGGAATCATATCTTCGAGGAGGTAGGGATGATATTTCGAATGCAAGGCTAGGTTTCGTGCTCCGGTTCGTAAGGGCTATTACAATTCTGGATGTGACCCGACCCTACCCGACCCGGCTGATTCCAGATCTCTGTCGGATCGATGGTACGAGCTGGAATGGCGCGAACGAGATATTAATTTGCATCATTCGAGCGTCCTCCCATTCTAGTGGCCCCAGACTTAATTATTCTGCCAATCTGTCTGCATATTGGACTGAGCGAAGACGAGGATTCGACGATACGTAATTATTGAGGATTGTTCACGGTGGTGCGCACCGTTGTAACATTAATTGCTAACGTGCCCGGGGCCGCGGCAAGATGCGCGCGCGCGCGCGCGAAACGTGATTGAAAATTACCGTTCCCGTGAGTTGGCATGTTTTTGAACGAGCCGGCACCGATGCTGATAGATTCCGCTCTGGGTGTAGAATACAGCTGACCCTCGATTTACGCGGAAATCCGTTCCACGTGAATTCACTTTGCGCGAATGCATAAATTGAGTCTGTCGGTACAAGAGAAAACGAAATATTGGAGAAAGTTGGTATAAGATGTAGAAATACATATTTGAATGGCTCACTTGCTAAATTGTTTAACTCTGTAAAACGGAAAGTGGAGAAAAGTGATAAAATAATACACTATGTTTACTAAAATTTTTATTTAACGACATATAAAATGAATAAAATAGAATGTCCTTGGAGTAATCGTTATTATTACTACAATTTTTGCATGATTAAGGAAATTAATCGATTTGATAAGTGAAAAAACAACAAATTCAATTTTCACTCACCTTTTTATTTTTACTCCCTTTCGTGTTAATATTATAACGGTATATTTTTTCGTTTTTTTTTAAACTGACATTAAAATTGAAATAACTGTTTAAAAATTTACAAGTAATTGCTTCAGTGGCAGTTTGACTAAAACAGATTAAATATCTTTTATATTTCATTTGTTTTTGTGTTGATACAACAACAATAAACAAATTATTGTTATCATTTCAAATTACATTATTGCATTAAAAGAATATTTAACTAATTTTTATAACGTATTAATAAAATTAGCAAAGATTTTAATTAGAGTATGGAATTATTTAAATTGGTTTCTGAAATAAATAATTTAATATTTAATGGCCAAAAAAATGTTGTCATTTAATGGCGTTAATTCTTATTAATAGAGAAATTGGTTTAAAATGTAAATAGTTAGGAGCAAATCAAGTGCTTTGACACTAATATTTAAAAACATTCAAAGGGTGGAGTTAATCGATTCAGCAAGAGAGTAATTCATTTGTTTTTAATATGGCTAAATTAAAAAATAATAATAACGTCACTTCAAAAAACAAAAGTATATTTTATTCTTAGTTACTAAATTCAGATCGCGTAAATTAAGATCGCGCGTGAAAAATATAGCGTAAATAGTGTTCTAACTTACTGCGTAAAAATGTAACGCGTAAATTGAGGGCCGAGTGTACGTGGAAATGTGCTCCGAAACTACGCGAACTTCGATAATCAGTTTTGTGGAGCGAAACGTGACTACGAGTTTTTCGAGTTTCACTGTGACCCCGTGGAACACCGATGACTTCATTAACCTTCGTTCGACTTCCGCGTGGTTTGCATTTAAATTTCATTTCAAGAAATTCATTTCATTGCGAGTGTGAAATAACGTGTTCCAATTAAGTGTATAATATTTATGTACCAATTTATGGAGAGAGCGTGATAATTGAAATATCAATCAATCTTGTAACAAATTAATCTATAAAATAATAACATAAAATAGTCTATAAAATATAAATTAAAATATATTCATAAAATTGACTAAATTCTATTTTATATTTTTTTTAAACTGCACAGAATTTTATTTCACAGATAAAATTAACGGCTTTTTCGTCCTGTGTTAGTAATGTTTTCATTTCAGTGGCAATGATTTTTTTCTAGAATCTACAAAATTTTATTTCGCATGTACAATTAACTTTCCATCGTTCTGTATTAGGAACATTTTCATTTCAGCAGCAATGATTTTTTTTTATTAGGTCGTCCCATAAGCCGCGGTGTGTTGATACTTTTCGTGTTACTAAACCCTTATGCGTCAGTTTAGTCAATGGAAGGTATTCGAGAACGACGTGTCGTGAAGTTATAAGAATTATATGTTTCATATAATATTTTTTTATGTGCTAGGAAAATATAGTGAAAAATATGTGGATCGGGAATAATATAGACGAGAATATAAAAACTAACAGGTAACTATGTTTATTAACAATAAAACAAGAAACTACATGCTAAGGACGCGCAACTCAAACGACACATAATTTGCTGTCACGAAGGCTAACTCACGCCTTCATACAATTTATTGTCACGAAGGCCAAGACAGGACTCTCTTCACATAGTCACGCTTTCGGACATTCGCACTCAAAACTCATTCTCTCCCCCGCAATCATTCTTCTCACTCGCACTCTCAACAAACTCACATCTCTTCGAAGCCTAACTGGAAACCTTGGGCCTGCAACGTTGTGCAAGTTACTTTTTCTCAATCGTTTCCCTCTTTTATGACCCTCCGCTCACATTCATTCTCGCATTCACACTTCTTAAAAATATTCTAAAACTAGCCTGAAAATTTTAGATACTACAAAAATAAATAGTACGAACTTATGAGACAACTTAATAGAATCCACAGAATTTTACTTCAAACGAAAATTGATTTCCTTTCGTTCGGTGTTAATAATGTTTCCGTTTTGGCGCCAGAGAAAAGGCAGCTTGCGCTTACCGAGGTTACTATATAATTCTCTACCTTTCCCATAGTTTACACAAGCTCCGTCGTGCGCGAAGAATTTTCCAGTGAACGGAACGTTGGTTTTCGAGCTTTGGGAAAAGAGTAACGCCGTGCTCGATCGTTACTAGAAATCACCGTTTGTCGTTGGTTTCCTGCAATCGGATTCATCGTGTAAACGCGTAACACGCTCGATTAATCCATTCCGTACTGGGCGCTGTTAACAATGTTGACGCTGCGGTCGTCACGATTTGTCGGATCTGTAATCGAATAATTCCAATCGCAAAGTTTCCTCCCGGTGAACGCATCCTTTCTCTCTCTCCTTATGCTTCGTTTCCATTTATCGATTCCCGCGGACGGTTTTTATAGAATTACACGTGTAAATTGGCGAACGTAGAATATTCGCGTGCAACGATCGTGTAATTGATAAATTATTACTGTGCGGTATCGAGGTACTCCTGGTTAATTGCCGTGGACGTTTTGTGGCAAACGAAAGACATTACGAGTTTTCATTCAGTTATTTTAAACAAGGTTCGATGTGTTTTACTTGAAATAAAAATAATAAAGACAGGTGACAAATAAGGTGATAAATAAATTTGAAAATATGGATGTGTGTATATAAAATGTTGAATTCTGATTTATGGTTAATAATTTTTATACGACGTGCTTGACAAATATTTAGTTACATTATATCATAATATAAAATAATGAATAAAAAGTTTTCTTAAATGATGGGTAAATACACGATATAGTTATATACATTTAGATATCGGAATTTGAGTAATTTTTTATAACCTTTAAATCACAGCAATTTTTATAAATTTTTGAATAAAATTGTAAAAATGATTAAAAAGACATTAGTAAATTAAGTCAATTAATAAATAATTTCGGCGTTTGAATGTGAAAGGATTTCACATGAAGACAATAAATATTTTATTTGGACAATACAACTTCTGCCTTTGCATCTTTCGCGTAAAAACTATACTTCTATGTTTCACTTGTTCAGACATATATTTTATTTAAAAAAGCGGGTATGATAGAGACGATTACTGGAAAGTTTATAGTTTTTTTGATGATCCACAAAGATTATGTTCCAGATAAGGATTAAATATTTATTTTTATAAAAAAATCGTAATATATATAAAACATTGCGAAGCGAAGTAGTTGACTCGTACAAATAAAGTTCTCGTTTTTATGTGGATGATTTGATGGCCAGATCGAAGAGAATTGAACGATGTCAGCGACAAGGGCTGGTGGATTTCAAGTTTGAAGAACCTCTTCCAGACCACTCGAACTGGCCGTCCTTCTTCTAGTACTTCTGAAACAATTTAAGTACCATTTCATAGAACTTACCTGAAAGTTTCTTGACTGCTGAACCTAGAGTATAAATAAGCACCTCAAAAAGTTTGCGAGTGCCATTCCCGAGATTGTAACTGAAAATAAAGTATGTGGTAGGATCATCTAATTCGATTCGTAATAAACGATGAATAAGTAAATACATATCTCTGTTTCACAACGCATGTTTATTATCACTGAATATTGTATACAATGTTTCCGTTGGGGAACAGTGATCCGTCATTGCAATAATTTCAATGATTACTGGATTGCTAGTTATTCATGATGCAGAAGTTACTGATTTTATGTTAAATCAAATTAGGTTTGTAAAATCAATATTTTTATAGGAAATATTTAAATGTGCTGTAATTTAAGATAAGACTAATGGATGGTAAAATACCTTTAGTGATTTGTTTCCAATAACCATATTTTAAATTTTGTCACCTTTCTTTTTTTACTGTCATTGTTAACTGTCAATATGAAATGAATTTATGTATTACTTAAAGTACTTTAAAGTATTTTCATACCATAAAGGATTAAGTTTTTTTTTCAGTTGATATGTAATAATTAGATCGCAGACGTTTGTATGTAATTATAGAAATATTTAAAAGAATTGAAATTGGAATGAACTCAATGTTTTTTTTAAGTAGTTTCAGTAAATTAAAATAAAAATGGAACTGTATTAATTATTATTAAAAGTTTTATTTAATTATTTTTAAGAAATTTTTGTGTGCTATAAACGCATTAAGTTCCAAAAACACAAACTCTACTTCTCAAATGATAAATTCGATATAAACGTGATGAACGTCACAATACCTTTACAAACTTTTATATGCAACATTTCATGTGTCGACTGAATAATGCATAACGTAAATGTATTCATTGCTAACCAGTTAAGGCAGAAATTTATTGATAAATATAAATATTTATATTAATACATTCGTATGAAACTTATACATAAATATAAATATTTTAGTTATTAATACATTTGCCTTAAAGGTGATTACAAATATTATTCGTTAAATCACTGTATCCGTTAACTAAACGTTACTTAAATACTAATATTTATATAAAAACAACTGTTTAATTATTAATACATTCACCTTGAAGCTACTTACAAATAGTACTCGTTAAATCACTTAATCCACTAACCAAACGTTACAAAGCGCTTAACGCGCAATCGATTATGCGCGTAAATGAAACTCATCTTCTGTTACTCGCGGAATTAACTGCGAGCGCAACCGGGTAAACCGAGAATCTCCCCATAGCTCGGCGTACTTTGCCGAATAACCGCGTTGATATACAGATCCATTCGTTTCTCCCCAACCGTATATTAATTACGCACTATTGCGAAACGCAACCGACTAGCCGAGAGCATAAAACCGTGTATCTCCAGCGAAACGGCGCGGTCGTGCAACAATGCCCGTGATTTATTTTAATAATTTAACTAACCCGTCAAACCGGAAGCGAGTTTCCTGCGCCGGTTCACAACCAATCAAATTTTCCCTTTTACCTCCTCCCTTCTTCGTCGAATTCTCGTTTTTTTCGTCGCGACGATGTATTTATACGAGCAAATATTAAAACGCGTGTATCGCGAATTAAAACTATATTTCATGACTTAGCCTGTTTGAGCGCAGAGAGTGTAACGCTGACGCCAGAGAGCCAGATGAATACATAGTTCGATTCTCCGGCTATTAAGACTTCGATGCGCGCATCGCGTAACCAGCTGGGTTTGCTAGCTCTGTCCACTGTCTACCTGCAAGCATTTACTCAGGTGCTTGTCTAAGCATCGCTTGCGAGTAAATCGAGCTTCTCCTGTTCCGTCCCCGTTCGTGGGTGCTTGTAACAGCATGGCGTTATTAACCCTTTGCGATCCTATGTTGAGAATGGCTTGAAATTCTAATATTTTACTTCAATAGTTACATTGGTTCTGGAAAGTATTTAAAATATGGGGGAAATCATGAATCTGATAGGGTACGTCGGGGAGGGATAGTAAATTTTTCATAAAATATATTTAAGGAACCAGATGCGGACCATACATTTAACTAAAGTGAATTTATTGTTATGTTATTAACCGAAGAGAGTTTATGGTTAAATTTTGTTTCATAATAATGGAGAACGATGGTTTTCGGCGAGGCTGAATGAATGAATGAGTGTGTATGTGTATTGTGTATAAGATGCCTGAAAGATTTTAAAAAAACATGACGTGATATTAAAATTAATATTTTAGAAAAATCAGTATTTCTGGAATGTTTCAAACGTAGCTGACGTGTCTAATTACATACATTTATTTTTTATTTTTCTAGTTAGATACACTTATCTAATGTGTGGAAATGATAGAATGTTTTAGAAAGTAAGCGAGTGAGATGAATGTATTTGAATGTATGTATATACTTGTGAGATAAACAAGTTTGAACGTATAAATAGCGAGTGTGAATTGATTTTGAAGTATTATGTGTTGAGTCATGAAATTAACTATTAATTATTAAAACATCTATTCCACTATTATTAGAACTAGATTTACGGGACGCGTCAATTTGACGCACATTGAATTTTATAGACATTATTTTTTAAATCTTTATGTCAAGATTTATTGATTCAATTGAACGAATATGTATCCTTATTGTCTACTTTTTAACCCCTAACTTCCAAAATCTAAACAAATGAACATCAATTGTTCTAAGAACGATAGAACAGACTGTAAAATAAATATCCGTAAACCTAGCGTTAAACAAATCCCATAATAATGTAAGTATCAATTATAATTGTAATTGTTTAACTAAAATTCCCTAATCCTTCTTTTTTTAAACAACGTTTATGAGCAAGAAAATCCTAATACACGTTTTACTTTGTATAACTTTACGAGCATTCAGTATTTTTATTAACATTGACTGCTTCTACCTTCGAATTTCAGATTATCAGGACGGTCTTCAGATGCAATAACTCTCAGCTACTTTTTTCTGTGCGTCAGCAATTAGTCGTTGATATGACTGGTTAAAGGACGAAGGTACGACCCTTGAGGACGTCCCCCATCGTTCTCTTGGAGGATCGAATTATCTGCTTAATGGGTGGTAATTGCTGCAAAGCTGCACTTACCGCAGCAGCTGCTCGTGCTTGCACTTGGCGCAATTAGGTGCTCGGTCCGGCACAACCACTCTTCTAGAGTTATTAGAAGGGCGTAACGAAATTTTGGAATTTTTAGGAAGCTTAAACTTGATGTTTTTTTTCTGGCGTGACGTTACTCTTCTTCTTCTCCGTTTTAACAGCCATCAACTTCTCAAATTATCGCGTTAATAGACAAAGAATATTCACTAAAGAAGAAAAAAACTTCAACAATGTCTTTGTCTTAATTTCCATTCATTATTTTTTAGTTTTATCTCGGATGTCTTTAGTGCTGTAATATCTTTTACTTACATCCTTTATCATTTTCGCACATTACATATATAGAAGATCTGGTGTTATTTAATTAAATCTTACTACGTTAGAGCTAATTAAGTTTGTATGCGAATGAAATATTGAATGAGATTTTTAGTCACGAAGAATTTTTTGAAAGCCTTGGAAAATCTTATAAGTAGATTTCAAATTTGATGCATTCATAGCATTCATGTAAAAGCGTACAAAGATAAATGATTTTAGTAAGTATTAAAATAGTTTTTAATATAATCACAAAAATTGCAGTTTTTAGTAGTATAATGGTATTAAAATAATAAAAGAAATAAATTGATGTTTTATTTCAGTTTTTTTAAAACCTATATCTTTAATAAAAAAAAAACTCAAAAATGGAAGAACTCTATGTTTGTTTGAACTCTTACGTTTATTTGAAAGCTGTATGATTTATTTATAGTATTAAGTATTTTTCGGCTATGACAAATTTTCATTGTCATTTCCAGTGGACAATTAAACAGCTTTGACGTTGTTAAGCAGAATTCAGTCATATAATTCGACTTAATGTTGATTAGTATCCAGATTTGAAGTATGATACATGTTGTAACAAACTCCTAATAATTTCAGCTAAAGTCAACTTCACCATGCCATTATCATTCGTTATGTACCATGTTATTTGCTAGTCGCAAACACATTGATTGTGTTTGACATCGCGTATACGAAGGCAATGGAAAGATATAAATTGCAAATAGCTACACAACCATTTATTCATGAGCACACTGATGTTCGCAATGCTATCACTTACGTTAGGTTCGTGAAAACGCTAAAATTTAAGGATTTATAATGATATAACGATATAGCGACACATATAACTACCGTATACATACATAATTTCATCATGTTCAGTTTCTCTACAATGGGAAGAATGAAATGAATAAATGATTTATATTTATATTTATATTTATATTTATATTTATATTTATATTTATATTTATATTTATATTTATATTTATATTTATATTTATATTTATATTTATATTTATATTTATATTTATATTTATATTTATATTTATATTTATATTTATATTTATATTTATATTTATATTTATATTTATATTTATATTTATATTTATATTTATATTTATATTTATATTTATATTTATATTTATATTTATATTTATATTTATATTTATATTTATATTTATATTTATATTTATATTTATATTTATATTTATATTTATATTTATATTTATATTTATATTTATATTTATATTTATATTTATATTTATATTTATATTTATATTTATATTTATATTTATATTTATATTTATATTTATATTTATATTTATATTTATATTTATATTTATATTTATATTTATATTTATATTTATAAATACGCTATCCTTATAATCTTAACTAGTTAATCATTAATACTTTTACTTTACCTTACGACCTAAATATTAGGTTTCCATTAAATTCATTCATCTTCTATTTAACAGAGAAATTTTCATATGACCTCATACAATATTTGAAACAAAATATTTACGACTATCCAAACAATCGCGATTTACTCGACCCAAGTTCGCTCGATGTCATTTGCGTATTCACTCCTTTGCAGGTAAAGGAATGCACCGCGTTTTACTGTGTTCGTTAATTCCACGATGGTGGGGATCATTCGTTAATCTCGACCGCCTTTTCCACGTATAGTTTAGTGGCCCACAGCATGGGACAATAATACGGTTGATTGTGATGGGGGCTATGCTGCTGGTATTAGAAGCTCATTGTTCCGTGAAGCGGCTTTTCCTTTCGCTTCTTCTCCGTCAACTTATTCCCAAGTTTTAATGCCGATGCACGATTCCTTTGCGAACTTCATGAATCTGTTTTTGTTTGTGCTATGCTGCTTAACATTGCTGCGATGCTTAACTTATCTATACATTTGAAATGTTATTAATATTAGAATTACAAAACGAGACAATTTGACTCACATTGAATTTTATAAACATTAGTTGGTAAACGTTTGTGTCGATTTTGACTGATGCAGTTGCGCTAATACGTATCTTAATTGTCTACTTTTAAACCTCTAATTTCCAAGATCTAAATGAACGAATATCAATTTTCCTAAGAACGTCAGGTTAAACTACACAGTAAATGTCCGCAAATCTAGTCTTAACCCTTAGCTACTGAAGTTGGCTCCAGAAATCAAAAGAAGAAAAAAGTATTTAGCAATGAAGTATACTAATAATTATATTCAAAGAAATTACTGAATAAGTTTGATTAGAACAAATATGGTTGACTTATTTTCCTTCTTTCTTCACTAATTGATAAAGAAGATAAGTGACACTTAACATTTTGTATCTTGCACAGAAAAATTAAATTATATTGCAATTATAAATAATTAAAATCGTAACGCATGGTATAAGGTGCAGAAAGTTGATGAAATATTTTTCCTAAATTTTATTTGCATTTTATACAAACGATTTGTTGTATTCTATAAAATATTGAAATTATGAAGCTCACTGTTGAAGCAAACGTTAAAAAAAGGATTAAAATAATTTTATAAATGTCGCAATACTTTTGTAAACAAAATTTACTAATGAAATTCAATATTTTCAATATTCTTTTATTAACAAAGCTTTACTGAAGAAAATTTCTATCTAATATGAGCACTCTATTTTAGAGATTTTTTAAGCGCAATCTAATTTTTTTAAATATAAATCGTGAATCTGAAACGATGAATATGAACTTAACATCTGTATATGTTCGCCTGTAATTATACGTCGACTGACATAGTCGAACTCTGCTGTTAGTTTTCGATCTGAGACAGTCACAGGAATATAGCGGTATTCAGTGTGTTGTGCGCTTTTTAGTGCTTTCACCGATAACGGACTGTGTAGCCTGGTGTTAGTGTCTCGTAGTAAATTGCGTTTTATGCTCGTATATTCATACCGTCTAGGTGACAGGAAAAAGAAGATACTTATCAAGATACTGTGATACGCAATGAGGCATCGCTGCAGCCTGTTGACCTGTATTTGCTGGCACCTAAACGGAATCTCGTGTTCTGGCGAGTCATGCGCTAGCTTGCAACCTGTGACTTGAACTTGCTTCTGTGTTATACTCTGGCTGAAGTGTCACGTTCTGCTTGTAAGGGACGTCAAAAATCAGGAGAATATATTGGGTTGATGCAAACATTTTTACGTTTTTTGTACGTGGTTAATAACAAAATTGTTTTCTTCGAAACACACAGCATCTATTTTCAAACTATTATAACGTGTATAAAGGACATTTTTTTCTTCGTTTTTACTTAGTTTTGTTTTAGTCAGCGAACAGTTGAACTACTAAACTAAATGTGAAAACTAAAAACGTGAAAAATTTTGCATCAATTCAATGTTAGGTGTACTGAAATGTTCTGTCCGTTTTTTTAATTAAAACAAAAGAATACATTTGTTAATATTTACTGATCAATATAATATTTATCCTTACTAATGACATCTTCCCAAACAATGATCTTCCATGACAAATCCCATTTGTGAATTCCATTTCTGTAAAAAAACTCATCTTTAGAAATTTGGGATGTCATTATCGGAGAGAGCTCTTCGGTAGATCTAATATGTATTTTTAAATGTGATAGATTATAAAATTATGATAGCAAATGAAACTGCATCAGTTCTACAATATTACGAATTTGTTAAGGAAATATTTCTATTTTGGTAAGGTAAATGGGTAAGCCGATTATTTTAAGAATTCATTTATTGATATATGTAATAATATTATTTTAATAATTATTTGCCTGATAATTTTATAAAATAAAAATGGTAACTTTTTAAAATCTATTATGTTGAGTCGGATCATATAAAATTTGTTACGTTCAGTGGTGACCATATTTGTGTCTTTTATGTTTGTCTTAAAGTTTATATTCTGATATTTATAAAATACTTTTATATTTTTCTTTTCATGCAAAAGAAAATGGCGATTTCTGAAATAACAATTTACAATTTTCTAATTTGACCGTTCCTTCGTTTCTTGAACCATTTACCTTTATTGTCGCTGATTAACCAAATTACGATACATTTTTGGAAAGAGGTTTTAACAGATATTTTTGAAACAATATTTGTCAAATTCGAATTTTAACAACCTTCTTTTCATATTCTCCACGAATGTTTCTTATTCTTTGGTTCTGGCAGAGTAATACCATTGTAGAACTTGTAAAGCGATTCACATTTTATACAATGACATTTCTGAAAACATTTTACAGTAAGGAAACATGTGGAAAGTTGAAAACACGATTGTAGACGCAGCGCTTCCGAATAATAGATGGAATGATGAAAGATGAAAGAATAACTATGAATAAATTACATAGTAAGTCGTTGTACAGGTATTCCATAGAAACGTAAGAATATTTTATTTCAAACACATATCGATTTTGTTTGAGATAGTTAAATTTTGTAAATTGTTATCTGTACATGACGCATTCATTCTCTGCATATTCTGTTTTAATTTTTGGTGCAAAACTCTGCGTTAGAACTGCATGTGGAATTATATTCGATAGATTTTTATCCAATAAATGGGTAACCGTTTATATATTAATAAATGATGATTTGTGTTTATTAAAGCAAACATTTTATATCCTCTTTTCACATCACTATTTAACTAGTTTATTGTTTTATTTCTCTAACTAATTCGTGGAATGTAATATATGATTAAACTTCAAATAAAATAAAATAAAACTATTTCTCCTAAATTTATCAAACTAAGTATACAGAATTTTAAAGATCATCTATACTATAAATATAATAAGAAATACGAAAAATCCACAACCCATCAATACAAAGAAAGAACAATGCAGAAAAGAATGAAATAAATAGAACAAGTAGGATAAGCATGCCATTAAAACTCTATAGACAGTCAACTACATACGCTGGTTTACAAAAATATTTAAAGGCGATATGCTTCTAATAGAAATATATTCACGGGATAGTAGATATTTTAAAATTTCTGTATGTATACTGTTTAGGGTACATCTGAGAACAATGTATATACATTTCACTGAAATCAAATAACACACGTTTAAGATATCAATATTTATTACAAATACATTAATAAAACAAAGTATATTTTTAAGTTAACTTTATTTAATCATCTCATTGTTATAACTGAATAATGTTTATTTAACAAGATATATCAAAATAAGTAAATATTTTAAACCGATAAATTTAACTTTTAACCAGTACAGAAAGCAAGACACAAATCAATATAAAGGAAAAATGTTTTGACTACAAAACAAAGTAAAATTAAAATGAATATTTCAAAGTTTGGCGCACGTTTTGAACATATCTAACATACACCTATTTAAAATACTTCCATGGACCAATTTTTTTCCATCCCATTTCGTTTAATCTCTTCGCGAAAGATTGAAAGAGGAACAAGCGCTAGTAGAATTTGTCGAAGCTGTCTTTGAAGAGACTCTGCATTAGCTTCATCGAACAGACCAAACGATCATTGGGTCGCTACCCACCACCCACAGAAATGAAAAGAAAACGACGGCCACTGAACGTTTACCGAGCGTAGACACCGTCAGAATCCCCGATAGGTGAACATCAGCTTCATCAGGAACCCATTTCACCGTTGGTCAGGTCATTCGGGTAGTTAGGTCTGGGTCGAAGCTTTTACGCTCCGAAGTGCGAGCACTTGAAACTGATGTTCACTGAGGACCATGTAAGGATCCACTAGTACGCTTTCTTAGGTGTGTATTCTAGACCAGACCGATACTTCTTGCGACATGTTTACGCTCATTTTTTCGTCGCGTGGTATGGAATCAATAAAATTCTACACTACGGTTGTGCCCCAGTTTTTGACATAACAACAAATTAATTTGTGCCTCGTACAGAATTTCTGTGATACACATTCCTTCATTTATGTGGTACGTTTTGTATCTGAGTTATGTTTTAATTGTAATACTATTTAAGATAAAAGCATCAATAATTGACCAGGAAAAATGTTCTGGGTGAATAATAGTAAACGTTTACTCTATTATTAGCTAGAGAGACTCTATGCGTGAAAATGCTGTTTGAACTTCTTACATTATGTAACAAATCGTACTTTTTTAAATAGATACATATATTATCGAAATTTGATAGACATTTTTGAAAATTCAATATTTCCGTCAGAAGTTTCCGTAATCATCTTTCCGTAATCTTTCCGTAATCATCAAACGAGAAAACTAGTACTTGATCATATGTTACTTATCAGTTGACCACTTGTAGTAAAACCAAAAACCCTAAAGGTGATTACTTTAATATCGTTTATTTGCAATGCTTATGACAAATTACAAGTAAAAGGACAAACATAAATGAAAAGAAGTTAATTTCATATTGGAAATTGGAGGCATACAATCAACGCCAGTAAAATAAATCGTTCATTTCTACGATGAACAATTTAATTCAGGTAAAAGTGTTTCGGAGTTGGGCCGGCAGATGTTGTAGTATATCTATCTCGCTTTTATCGAAAGATTATTGTTTTTAAAAACTGCTTTTTTTACTTTTTCATGAGAAATGGTCAACTACTGATGCATACCAGGTCAATTATTGGTGTCTTTACCTTACGCAGTATTATTTATACACGACGTCAATTTACGCGATCTGAATTTAATAACATCGGATGAAATTTTGTTTTCTGAAATGTTATTATTTTTCTTGTTATGTTATGTGAAATAAATATGTATTTGTAAAATTTATATTGGCTTTCCTTTTCAATATTTTGTTTTCCTTTGTATTAGCAAATTTACGCGATTTTTAAAAATTTATTATCCGATCTTCATTCCCGTGAAATGAATTCACGGTGAATGGATGCTCCGTATGCTTTGAGAAACGGGTGTAGCTACATTCTAATTAGGAAACAATGGGACATCCTATAATCAACAGGTTTTATTATAAAATCAAAACGCTTATGACGAATGGAAATATTACAAAAAATACTTAAAAGTACGAATATTGATGATTTCTCTGCATCTGTATTTTTATAATTATTTTTATACATTTTTTGTGGGATTAATTATACGTATACAAAATGTATAACATTTATAATTAAGTCCCGGAATAAATTTTAAGTCACTTTATATTCCCCTTCAGGAGAAGGCAGTAATGAATGACAATAAAAAAATGGGTTTTTTAATTCGAAATTTAAGTATTCTGAAATTCTTATCATGAATATAATTTCACTCGAACGATTTGAATGGTTTCACCATTTGAACAGTTGGGAAGCTACTAGCGTTCATCGTGATTCAATTTACCACTAATCTTAATTAGACAACCAGCTACCTAGGATTTCCGAATATGACAGCTAAGAGGATTTGAACCGACATTTTGGCTAGAACTAATTGAAACGGTCTTTGCTTAATGTTGGCGGGGAGGCACGTGAGTCACATCGTAATACTTTCATGCATGCTTCTTCGTTCATTCATTTCCTACACCCAGTTTAATACAGCCAATTAGAAATATGTACATTTTATAAAGATTTTTCTCATTTACCTGCTCACACAATAATTCAATGGATTGCAAAACATTTTGCAAATTACATATTTTCACAAATAAAATTTAAGGAAGCAAATCTTGGTGTGATATTTCAATTTTTTTACTAATAGTTTTATTGATTAATTTTATTACTTAGTTTTATTGGTTTCCATAGATTTTAATTAATTTTGCATTTTATACATTTCTGAAAAATTGTATATACTATAGATGCATAAGTACTCTATTTATTGGTATTAAATTATTAAATCAGGTTTAGGATAATTGAAAATGTACATACGTTTAATAACACTAATATGTTAATACTAAATACAAATGATTCAAATCTATTCTGATTCCATATTTTGTATAAAATTAATATAAATAAAATGTTTAATCCGTTCAGGCTAAATATATTCATCTTACATATTTGAATGGTAATTTGTATATTGGTAAATAAAATACTTCAATTGTTTTTTAACATCGCAATTGTATTCAATAATTGAATAAAACAAGATTTACTATCGTACTAATCAAAGTGTCAATATGTATGTATATCAGAACAAAGTAAAAAATTGATAAGTCCAAGAATTAGGCTAATTGTAACTTTTCATCAATATAAAAAAATATTAATTAATTGCGTCGAAGTATTTCGTCTTAATATTTAGAAGAAAACGTATTAAAATTTAAAATTCGAATTTTAATTAATAATCTACTTTTGTATCTACAAAGTAGTCACTTTAGATACAATTTAACGTATTTAACACCAAAAAACCATGTATAGTACGGGTAAATTGTTCTTCATGATGGTCTCTTCATCGTTCATTTCATAATGGTATTGACAGTTGTTTCACTGAAAATGAAAGAGGGTTCAGAATGAAAAAATAGAAGGGAACACCGCAGAAATGAACAAACCGAAGTGAAATTTTACTGAAAATTAATATTTTATTAAATTATAACTCGTACATTGATTTTTAAAATGGTTCCTAAGTATCTTTATCTTAATTATTGACATTAATGAATACTTTCATAATGAACGCATCAAACATTGATCCAGTAATACGCTAAAGAATTTTCAACGATTTAATATAATATTACAAATATCCTGATTAATCGGTCATTCAGAAGTCTGAATATCGATTATTTAAATTAATACAATTATTTGCGCTATTAAAATGTTTTAATTGTCGGATATCGCGCGTTTTGCTATTATTCTATATTTATCTTTACGGCAGATAAGGATAATTGGAAAATTTTCAATATTATTGGGAATCTGATACAAACGCGAGCAGAATATTACAACCAGTAATATGAGATGCTGTTATTGTTCGTATATTAAATCATTATTAATTCTTAATTGGAAGATTACACGCAAGTAAAAGTTTTTCTAAAAAAAAATATGTTTTTATTCTTTTGTAGTTCATAGCTCAAATTTTTGTCAAAATGAATTATGTAAAAATTCTCACAGATGAATATAATAATTTTTGAATTATTACACTGTTGCATTATTAACTTCAAAATTTAAACATTCATATTATACAATGTATTATACAATTATATCATGTTATATTTTTTTTAATCTTTAAACTAATTGACCGTTACTTTGTATTTTTCAAATACACATATATACCATAAAAAATTACAATAGACATTAATTTATACTCTTCCTGAATATGATTAACAACAATAGAAATGCCGCTACTGTATGTGTCCCTATACAGTAGTAGTACTAAATTAATCCTTTCCACTCTACTGCACCTTCCAAAGAGTCATCATTTAGGTAGTGAAACTAGACAAAAAGTTTAGTTTATTATAATGGGCATCAGATTCAATCTCAGGTATCACTTTAAAATAAAATGTTAATTAATAACTCGTAAATAAATAAGTTTGAATAGTTAGATAGTATTCCGAAAGAGATCTGCGGTCATACAGGATTGAAATTTTATTAAAATTAAAGAATCGATATTTTTTTGTAAATGTGTATACGTATCATTGCGTAAAAATTGAAAATTTACAAAGCCCCTAAAGGGGTTTGGTTCTTTAAAGGTAGGTACATATGTTTATAGCGTAACTGCGATACGCAATAAAAGCAACGATGAGAGCGAAGGGAGGAAATACATACTTCTATTTTAAACGAAAATGTTTACGATGAAGCGATGCGATGCATAAAGCTATGCGCAGTAATTGATTAACGATACAAGTATTAATTGACGCTCTCTTAACATCTTTCTGACCAGCGTCACATATTTGTGACGCTCAAGATTTTATATCTTGCGCAAAAGAACTTAAATTAGAATCGAAATGCAGAATCAAAAAATACCAGTTATATTAATATTTTGAAAAATCGGAACCAAACGCGATATAGGTCAGAACCGATACGTCCGATGAAAATTATGACTATTTTTGTTCTCTGTAACAATCATTCGGTTATTTTTGGAGCCTCTTCACTTCCTGCCATTAATTTACCTCCCGGCAGTGCTGCTAGAAGGTCATTTGACGACTAATCTAAGGATTCGACTGATTACTTAGTTTTCATTTTACCTCACCCAATTTTCTAACGCTTTTTTTCTTGATATTTCCAATCATTAATTTATTATTTGTCAATACAGTGTAAGGAAACGGTATAAGGTGCTGAGGAAGCACCACTGAATGGTATTTACAATAAGATATACATATTTTGTACGAATTTCTACAAAGTCGCGTGTTCTGCGTGCAAAGGCAAAGATTCGTTCGCACGAGTACAATTACAAGAATGCCACGAAACTGTCGTAAGACTGATCTGCAACCGAATCACGATAGGAGTAAGATTGCCCTAGACTTCCTCGCAAGGTACCCACGACAATCCTTTTGAGGAGGATCGATTCCTACCCTCTTAACACTAAAACTACTGAGTTATTAGAGTGACTTATTTTCAATTTTTTGTAAAAATTAGAATAGTACGTTCTCATAGTTTTGTATCTGTACAGATACAGGAATTTCATTGAAAATCCTTCGCAAAGACTTCATAATTTAAATATTTGCAAAATGAACATACTGGAGTGGGTCAATTTGACCTGTCCTTATACTCATCTATTAATCCTTCGTTGCAACTCCAACAACTGTAGGCTCTTAACTAGCATCGGCAACGTTGACGAAGGACACTGCGTCTGGATTAGGGATTGAGAAGGTTCCGAAAATAACTCTTTGAAACTGTTTTACATCAGTTTCGGTTCTTCAATTGTTATTGTCACGATTCTATAATTGTTATATTTTGGTTTTTGAAACAGTTATGAGGAACCAAAATGAAGAGCCGAAAAATAACAGTTATAGAGCCTTTTCAGAACTGATATCGTATCTCAAATACATAACTAAATATCGATATAGCTTAAATACATAACTTTGATACTCAAACATCTCTGGAAGAAATGATGTGTAGGGCGAGAGGAAAAGGCCAAGGTTTGAAATGTGACTTCGAAGGGACTAACTTTGGGCAGTCCCTGAGCGAATTGAAAAAGGGGCGCACAAGGATATACATGTACCTACAACGACACCGCGGAAGTGTTCAGCGTTTGAGCTGTCACACTGTTCAGCGCAAGCTCCTTCGGAACGACCAGAGTCAAGAAGACTTTTTGTTCTCCCCAACGTTTCCAATAACACAGCGCCGTTCGTTGTAAACACCAGGCCACCCGTGTGTACAGACAGTGCGTGTTTCCTATCTAACGGGGTCTCGGAGACCTATTCGTGAATGTGGCAAACCGACAATCTCATCTCCACATAAACACGCTGCACCTTCTGCACACAGAGAGGAGAAGAGGCGATGCTCGGAGCTCTTTAATTAACGTCTTTGACAACGTGACGCGTCCTTGTAACGTAACTGGCTGAGTTACTAAAGTGTCGAAGACGGACCAAGATTTTAGGCGCCGAACATATTCGAGCGTGGACCTTGTTGCGGGTGCGCGGAACCTGCTTTGAACATTTTGGTAATGAATAGACTGCGAGTGTTCATGCAGATCTACATTCTCGTGGATAATTTATGGAAATCTGACTAATTTCTCGTGGTAAAGAAAATTGTATTAATCAGTGAACTGTGTTTGACGAGTATACACGTCATCTTAAAGTTTGAAATGATAGTAATTCTTTCAACGATGAGTTCTTTATTTTTTCAGATCAACATGTAATTCTTCTTTCTTTTGACCTGGTTTTCCATTAAAATATATCTTAGATGCATTCATCCTGCGTTTAACGGGTACACACTTCATTTTTTTATTTTATTGCGCGCAAAACAAGAGATTTTTGGAACTAAATTCCACAGTTAACAGGTTAATGGGACGAGGAAATTGTTGCAAAATGAGTTCAATGAATTTATGTATTCGTAGATGTCAAAAATTATTTTTGGTTGTAGTAGAAGCAGATAAAGTAGACGATGCAAACCTATTTTTGCTATTACAGGAATAATTATTGAGAATTAATTTATATTGTAACAAAAATAGATGAAATAAATAATGAAAATTTAATTTCATATAAATGAAGTAGATGAAATGTGCAATGAAAAATTATTTTATAAAATAACGAAACGGATATCATTTCCTTTGACTTGAAACTGACTTTTCGAAGAAGGTATAAGTAGTAGTGAACATTTCTTTTTTAATTGATGGGAGCTACTGACTCGCGTCGAAACTGTTAACCAAAATACATGAATGTTGCGTTAGAAAATGATCGCAAAATGTGTTCAACGAATTTTTATATTTATAGATACTGAAAATTGATTTCCTTTATAATACAAACAGCGAAAAACATTCATCAACAAGGAACAAATAATACTGTTTCCCTCGAATTTTTGTACCAAATCGGAAGATTAATCGATGTTCTACGTTTCTTTGGTAAAAGCTCATTGGTCGCAGCGAAATACGCGACGAAATTGTTGTTCCGAAGGGGCGTCATATTTTTCACGGAATCGTTGAATTTTTCGCCGGGTACGGCAATTGTTTGGCGGCGGCTGGAGCTCGTCTCAACGAATTAACAAAAACTGCCGGAGAAGCTGCGAGGTACGCGTCATAAACAGAATTTATTGCCGGGCTCGGGTCTCGCGTGCGTCGTAAAGAAAAATTCTATGCATTCGCAATGAATGACTGTGAAACAGAGTAATAACCGCGGATGCGAGTCGTCCGTGCGCGGCGTCTATCGTTTAGGTCGTTTGCGGAAATTGAAAGAGACGTATCTTTGATCGACACCAAGTGCTTACCTTATTCTTCAAGGTAAATTTTTAAAGATGCTTGTCGCAGGTGGAAGCGTCTTACGAGACACATATTGCCTATCAAAATGGCGATGATTAGAATGTCTTGAACGGTGGGAAAAGGTCTTCGTGGATTTTTTAATGTCTACATACTCGTAGTAATCTGGGTAAGGAATATTAGTTCCTTCTCCTGTAATAACGAGTCAGAATCATGATGAAAATTTTTAACTGAATTCGAGAAGTCTAAATGTTATTTATTTACTTTTCGTATAAATGCAATATTACTTATGTATTTTGAATCTTTAACCTTAACCCCTTGCCCTATGGTTTCTTCCGTAACTGTACTCATTGCGACTACTTTATTGTTAATAATTTACTAGAAAAATACAGGAATTTGATTCTGATTCTATGTCTACACCTACTTTAAAGCATAACAACTGATGACAGATTAATAATATTTAATTTTTACTCAAAACAATTGAATGGCATTTGTACTTATTTCATTTTGTTTGAAATCTTCATCACGAGTCCCACACGATATTATAAAGCAAGAAATTAAAGTAAACGTATGTATAAAATAAGCATAAAATTTTTGTCCTTTTCTACTGAATTGTTAACGATAAAGTAGTCCTATCGAGCACAATTATCAAATAAAAAGTAGGACAAGGGTTCAACGTTTTGTGGTCGAATGTTGCAGTAATGAGAATTTCGTGCTGTCATATCTAAAATCGATAGCTGCGAATGAATAATTTAATTATTCAAGTAATGAGAGACTGGTACGTGGTTTTCTTTTTTGATATTTAAGATTTCGATATTTTCGATTTTTTATGGAAAAAGTTTTTAAAGATTAAAAAATTATCATGTGCAAAGGTTTAACCGCTTGAGTGTCAAGTGACAAGATTGCGCTTCTACGTTAGACTAAACGCATGGATACTGAACTTACCAGTTAACTACGTTTGACGTGTATACACGTCATCTTGAAATTCAAAATGATACTAAGTTTTTCACTGATGAGTTATTTATTTCTTCAGATAAACACGTAATTCTTCTTCATTTTGCTTTATTTTTTCATTAACACATATCATAGGTGCATATCTCCTACGTTTGACAAGTATATTCTTCATTGTTGACTTCTTCAACTTTATTGCCCATATAATTAGAGATTTTTTGAACAAGATTCCACAGTTAACACGTTAAAAGTGCCAGCCTATCGGTTCGTAGGATTAAATTAAGTTTATTCTTGAGTCTTTAGTTAATAATTTCCAGAGTATAGAATATAATAAAGACTCAAGAACAATGTAGATCAGTAACACATACTAATAAATAGGCTGGATTAAAAATTAAAAACTTCTTTTTCAATTTTTCTCGGTATTCATAATCTGCCAGTTCATTTTTCAGAATTTCTACATTAAAATAAATAGAAAAAATAACACAGTAATGGATAATTTAGTTTTTTGCAATAATCCATTCGATAAGAATAGAGGGTTAAAGCGTAGTAAAATGTATTGCCTAATGAAGAATTATCAGATACCCTAACATGATTTTATTTTGGTTTACGCGCACTTTCGATTTACCCTTCCACTTACTGTTGATCTAAAATATCTTTTACATCAAAATGCGTATAAAAAGCGTATAATGTTGAAAGGAGCGCGATGAATGCTATCACCGTAATAAAGATTTTAGTTTTTTCTAAAATACGTATATATTTTATTCAGCAGAATATAATTCTTACAATACTTCCTTTTACGTCTGAATCATGGTTTCGCGAGTACGCACTAAAATTTATATATCTGTTCATTGATTTCCACTAAAAACTGCATTCTCTTATAACTTTCATGCGACGAAACTGTGTTTCTATCCAAACGTGCGAAAGTGCCGAGGTGCTAACTATCGGGCGTATGAAATATGTAAAACTCCATATTGAATTTATCCAACGGACGGCCACAGTTCCGCATTATTCAAACGCCAAGCGTTCACATTCCGAATTTGCTGGTGATTAAACCGGCACGGCGCTTACGTGTGACTTGCTTTTTGAAAATTATTAACGGAGAAATTTGACAGGAAAAACCTTCGCTGTAAGGCACGTACGAACGTCCAGCTAATAATTTAACACCGTTCATCCGCACTGCGTCAGAAAATTTGAATAAATTGAAGTGATAAATTCATCGCCCCCCCCCCCCCTGATTTCCTAGCTTCGCTATTTGCACTTTCTTCGAACAAATTCACAATTTCCCGCGCTGCTAACACACTAAATTATATAGCGAATAACTTTTAATCTATCTTCCGAATTTATTTCGATTTCAATCTCGTCGTAATTAAGGGTCATTTATTAAACATTATGAACTTATAATCTACTTAGTAACTGCTTTTTTACTTAAATATATTTGTTATTATTGTTATTTAGTTATTATATAGTTATTTGCGTTTGTTGATAGAAATATACTTACAACCCACCCCAAAATATGTAAAAAATGTTTGATGTATACCTTACTCACTTTAAATATCGTTCAAACATATTAAAATATTCATAATATTGTAAAAATATATATTAAATTGTATTAGTAACCTATAAAATGATCTTTCAAAAAAACTTAGTATAGCTCATGCAACTAACACACAAACAATTTTTAAACATTGATAATGTTATTTATTTACGAAGATTATATTAAATGTATGAAAGTTACATGAAAATAGAAAATTTAGTAAAATCCTTTATTGAGTGTCAATGCTCATAAAGAAAAGTTAACGTTTTTTGGTCTGCAGTATCATTTTCATTCGTACCAATTTGAATTTCAGTATAAATGCAATGAAATGACATCAGCTTCATTTCTGAATATAGGAGAACACTTTCTAGGGACCGAATTTTTAAAGCAATGAAAGTAATGCATATACGGTGTCCAAAAATTCCTCGTAATATTGCGTATGGCAGATATCGGTAGACAGTCTGCGCCGCAGTGATTCCATTCTCCATTTGAAGGGGAATTTCTCCGGTGATAAAATCCAACGAAATCCGAAGCCACCCGCCGGAGGAGTTAGTCCGCTTGGAAAATGCAATCCGCCGTGGAAAATCACTTTGGAAATTTTCAGCTTCACGAAGCTCCGCACATTTTTGCGCGGCCGTACACGCGACCGTGTTCTTTTTCGTCCTCTAGAACTTATTTGGGAGAACATTGCCTGGGACTGAAAGCGTTTTAAACGCGCTGAACTATCGAAATCCCTCTCACTTAAGTTTATCGCCAATTCGCAGATTTCTAAGCCACTTTTAATGAATCCTTTCCCTATTCTCGCCCAGTGTCAATCATCGTTTCGTATTTTATCGGTTCCCGCATTAAACGCCAGTGAATATATATCATTCTCCTCGGAATGTTTGGTTTTATGTCTCCAAGTCAAAATAGTTCGGAGAATTATGAGAATTAAGGGTCTTGTAAGAAATAAATGTATAATTGTTTTCAATTTATTATGTGCAATTAAAATATAGGGAAATGGGTAGTTATTTTTGTGGATTTTGAATTCTGTTTTATTTGGGGGGGGGGGGGGGTTCCAGCAAATTTGAAATGTTAAATTGATATTATTTTGTGTATTACAATATTAAATCTGTTTAAAATCGTTTAAAATTTGAAATTTAATTAAAATTAAAAAATTTTTTTTAAAGCTTAATTACAATGTAATTTTGATTAATATTTTAGTAGTATAAAGATTTTGTTTTTAACTACAGTTTTAAACAATTATGAAACCAAAAAACATGATGTTGGAGACATCTGCAGTGTAAATTGTAAGAAATTGTAATAAATGTCAGTTTTCACATCTGTTATAACTTTTTGTGCAATTTTACCTTACTGCAACATGCGAAATATTCATTCCTGCGATGTGTTCTGATTTGTGAACTAATATTAAAAATTCGTAAAATAAGAGGAAAATATAATTTAATCTTTAGAAACTTGTAATGAAATCTACAATTATTTTGAATGATACGAAGACTTTCAATGAAAAATACAATTACGTGTTAGTGATCCTTTACCTAACATAACACGTGTGTTAAAAAGTAAGTTTAAGTACCAATATTTACCGACAAAACTTGAGTACGCAGAGAGCTTCACAGTATACGTAGAACATTGCGGGATGGCATTCAGGATACAAAAATAACAAGAAAAGTTTATATAAACGAATATTCGATATGACCCTGTTTCCGAGTAATAGCCTATTTCGTGTTACAACAATCTTTCTCGTGCATATATAGATACAGTATGGTTGAATATTGGTTTTCTAGAGAATGAAATAACCAAACTAATTTGTAAATATTGATGAACAAATATAATAACTTTGCAGACAACTCATGCATTAACATTAAACGTATTTATACCTACAAATACGTGTAATAATGTATTTTAAATTAACGTAAATACTTATTTTCGCATTATCGTGTAAATATATTTTGAAAGAAATCAATATATTTATATTTATATTATGAAGGGTAATTACTAAATATTAAATATTAAATATTAAATATAAATGCCCGATTATTTTAAAAAAGGAGAAGAGAAATGAAATGAAAGAAATGAAAGTAGAGAAATGTTTAAGATGGTAAAAATAAAATAAGCTTATGATCAGAAATCAAATTCTGGTTTTCTGAATACAAGGCAAGACTCAAAGAAGCAAGGGGCCGATATATGAGTGACATTTCACAAAGCGAGAAAAATTGAAAAAGTTTCTGAAATACCTGACTCAGGATATCCTTCTAGCTTCGCGATGAGAATCGGGATAATAAAAAAAAATCATCGAACATATTTCTAAAGTTCATTACCTTTAAATTTTATTTTCTGTGGCCATTTGTTCTGACAATAAATTTTCAATTATCCGGGAGGCAGCGTCTGCTTTTTCTCTCAATTAGGAGTTGACTGTAGCATGTAACGTATTATAGTCGAATTTCTACCTGTCGTAACTTAGAGGGAGTCATCCATAAAATATTAAACTGTTCATCTCGTGTTAAAAAAATATTCTTTTATGACTGGTTAGAGAATAATTATAACACAAGTTGAAATAGTTAACGTTGCGAAATAATACTTACATGGACGATATTTACTTTAGTTTAATTTTGCTTTTTTTCATCAATACAAAATTTACGGAGCATAGAATTTATTCTTAATAAATAAATTAATCTTGCTATATTGCAAAACTTTAATACTTAAGGAAGTGTTAATTTATAATAGATACAAATGGTTGATTTAAGCATAATACGTATTCTATCTTGGGTACAATTCTTTAATAATTGTAAACATGAGTTTTAATGATAAACATCAATACCTTAAATGTGATTGTCTGAATTCGAAAATAATTAAGAAAAATAAATGAAAAAACTAGATAGTAAATAATTAAATTATTTTTATTTGGTGTTTTTATAATTATAATAAGAAAAAATGTAATAATTTTCACACATATTAACTGCACGAAATTAATTACAGAAAAATTGCACTCAAAAGTAAAATAAAATGGCTAATGAATAAGTAATAACTTATCTTACATACAACAATTAACAGCATGGGTTGATTCTTTTTGTAATTCTTCAGCATAAACTTCCAAGTATAATTAATTTCATGGTAAATACACACTTCTATGAATTTTCATTAAGCGTATATTAAGTGTCATCTTGCGTAATTTACCGTCACTTTTAAAATTTAAATTGGACTCGCTGCAAATTTTAACAAACTTTTGAACGTGTCCCTCGTTTTCCGTTTCTGCATCTTTTTGTTACATCTGTTCTGAACGAATCGGTTCGTCTCTGTCCACTATCGCAGTCTCATTTTCGACTTTAAGGAGTTTTGCGAAGTTTCGTACGCTCGCGGCGCACTGTGCGAACGCGAAGATAGCATACGAATTCAAATAGTTGATTTTGGGAAATGAGCAGAACTGATTTCCATGCTAAGAAGGAGATTTCCCTAACATTCTTTCCAGTTTAGCTGATTTCCCATTTACTTTGTTACTTAATGAAGGCTCGCATCGTCTAACAGGATAAGATCCCTTATTTACGATTTTATACGCCGATCTTGCCATATTGTTAATAATAGTAAAATACATTTCAATGAATAATTATGATAGGAATATTAATATCAAAATAAACTTTCTCGTTAATGAAAAAACAGGTGTTCTTTATAGATACAGACATTCTGAATCTGTTCCTTAAATGAGAATTTTTCCAGCATATCTAATTTCGCAGAAAATTAAATTTTTCTAGATATTATTGATTTTTCTACATAAACTGGAAAAACTTTCGTCTTTAGATATTTTGCCTAAAATTTCAGTTTAAAATTAGCTATTGAACAAAGTAGTTGTATTACAGAAATAACAAAAAATTTTGGCTCATTATTTTTCTGAAATTCATCGAGTTTAGTCATAAAACTCCCATGAAACTTTTTTAATTTCAATAGAAACTCTTCATGCATTAAACTGAAATTTCAAATTGTTATAGTTCTTTTCAAAATTGTTTCAACACATTATTTACCGATGATTATTTAATACAATTTTAATATTCAGCAGTGAACAACTAAGAATTTCTTAATAAATTGTTTAATATGAATAATAATTTCAACCGTAACTCTTCAAATTCATTTACATGTCGTTATGTGCCAATTTAATTCAACATTATTATTAAAAAAAGAACTTTCGTTCAATACATAAAAGTTTTGAGTTTTGGAGAATTATCAATATATTCTTATCAAAAATCATTATACCTTATGAAACATAAAAAATTATTGTACCTTATGAAATATCAAAAATTATTATACCTTATGACATATCAAAAATTAAAATTTTGTGCAGACCTGTCCTACTCAGTTTCTATCGGTTCTATTTTCACGTACCTACAGCCGTGACTCAAAAATGAGGCGACAGATGAAACATCTACCACGATACCTACGGAACGAACGTCTTCTTCAATCTGTTTCAACCTGAAAAATCTCTAGGTCGCTTCTATCAGATCCGACAAACTACCTTGCATGTAATTTCACATCCGAAACTGTGCGGCAGACGTCGACACGGACGTCACCGTCGAGAAACCAGGACAAAAGCGTCGCGAGCCAACGTAGACGCCTCGTGAGCGAGACAGATTTTAAAGCGTGTAAAAGAATCGATACTCCGGTAGATGCCGATTATTCAGCGCGAAATAGAAAGAAATTGAGAATCTTGCAGCGAAAGGCATGCAACTTCATTTTTTATTGTAACATGTTCATCTTTTAGTTGTAACGTGTAACATAGAAGAGGGTATGAATATTAGACACCTATTTTATTTTTGAGCATAGAGAGTATTTATTTTTTAATATATATAGAGTCTTAGAATAATCGTAAATAAAAATGTCAAACGAATGAGTTCATAGAATTTCATATAAAATATAAGCCGTGAACATAGATATTGTAATTCTCACAGAACTTCTGATTTTAAAAATTTTTCTAACTGAAATTAAAATCAGATTAGTAGAAATTCAAAGAAGAAAAAGAAAGAGAAATAAAATCGCATTAAAGTTAGTTCCCAAGCTGTTTAAAGTAAGTGTTAGCCGTCATCCCAAGGAATTTTGATTGCATTTTTAAAATATAATTAACCAATTTGCTTCCGATTTCATCTTCTAAAATTGTTTCGCTTCTTTTCCTTATTTAACTTTATTCGTTACACTTGAAAGAACGATTAAAATTCAGTTTAATATTTGACAGTCTCATATTATTATCCGTTAATTACTTCATATTTTTAGCAATTTACCGTTTTACTTTTTCTTATTATATTATGAGTAAAAAGACAAGTACTTCAAATCCTTACTAAATAACACGCATAAAAATGATCTATTATAGCTGATAATGAAACATCAGACATCCATTAAACAAATATAAATATATACAACATTTGCTATAGAGGAGTGTTTCAGTCAACATGATACTCAATATACAATCATTGTCAGAAATATCAGGACATTATGTATCATAAGTCAAAACCTTGGTGTTTAATATTATGTACTGCTTTATTTCATATGTGTATTGCGTAACAAATTGTAAGTCTTTATTATTTGTTTCATGCATATCCACTAAAAACTGAGTGATTTATTTCAAACTGTAGACCTGCAGTCGTTTCGTTATTGTGCAAAATTAACGTTATTCCTTAATGTTCACAAAAAATCCCCACACATTTTTTTGATATTTGATTAATAAAGCAAAAATAAACTCATGAACTTTATTGTATATTGTGGATGAAAAATAAAGAAACAATCATCATTTACACACTCTGATGCAAATAGGCTACACCTATAGATTTAAAAAACTTTCAAAACTTTCACTTACTATTCTTTCTGTAAAGTTAAATTAAAATAACAATTTTATAGTGCACTCAAAGTAGATGAAAATAGAGCTGCATTCCTTAAGCTGCAACGTTCCAAATTTACGAAGAGTGATATTCTGCGGTTCCACGCGAGAAAAAGAATGGTTGTAGAAAAATATTACTCACTCCTATTTTGTTTGTTGTCGATTACGTTATTTTGCAAGTGTTGCCAGTGGCTTATCGAGTATTGTAATTCACACAGTTCTCAACACTGCTCGTTGGAATATTCCTGCTCGTAAATTACGAACAATACAACTGTCTTCTCGCTTTTGCTAAGCGTTACTGTATCTTGAATATTTTCCACCATTCCTCTGTTTCTTGTTCCGTTCCCATTATCTATGATTGAAATATATTCTCCGTGGAAACCTGGTGCTGCAGTTATTCAGAGAATTGTGATTGTTATGAAATAGTGTCGATGTTTTCGAAAGGAATAATTTTTAATTGTCTAGCATCTGAATCTATAACTTTTCTATAACCATTTATAACTTTTTTTATTGATTTCAGAATAAATATATTCGGTTTGTAATTGTTATTTATATTATGTTAGACAGAAGAACTTGATGGACTTTTTCATTGTAGTATTTGTATTACGACACACGAATAAATATTGTAAATAAATGAATATTCTGAAAATTTGCAGAAAGTTGCCGAAGGAAACGAACAGTAATTACACTTTACAGTTTAGTAATGGTTGATTTAACTCCTTTTCTTATAATAACGTGTCAAACTTGTGATAAGAATTTTAAAGGGAATTTGACAATGGTAAATATTACTTAATCCTATTGAATTTAAATAACATATTATTATTCTGTTATCAATGATTGTTGATAATTTTTATTCGTAATATTTATTTTTAGAATCTTTTTCTTTTTTCAATAATTTATTAATTGCGAAGTAGTTGTATCGATCATAGTTGAGAACTACATTATGATTATAAGAGAAGGGGTTATTAAATAAAAGGTTGCCATCGAGTTTGCCTGAAATATACGATAAAAATGTTTGGCTCAACTTGTTTATACAAAATTATTATTAATAACACTTCAGTTTTTCAATCCTTTTAACAAATTCATTTAATAATGTGTAATTTGATATAGACGATTTCACTTGTGAAGTCAAAAACAAAAGAAATAAAATGATTATGAACAAAAATCAATATTTCTAAATGACAACATGCGTAGAAGTAGCTGTCCCTAACAGGTGAAAAATATTTCGACGCTTGTCATTTCCACATGCGTTTTATCGAACTCGTCTGCCATTCTTAAGTCGAGATGCCAATAGGACATGACAGATTGTATTTTGTTTATCCGGTTTCATTGATAAGTCTGAGAAAAATTAGGAATCAAATTTGCTGCGAATAAAATTCATTGTTATGTTACAAGAACTTGATATATATATATTAATTCTTCATTAAAGATTTTATAACTGTTACTCCACATTATTAACTGTTACGATCAACTCAATAAGTTTGTAATTTTTATTTGGAGATCCGTGATTAATTATTAAAATAAAACAAGAAAAACAATGAACAAATTTTCTTTAAGAAATTTATTCCTTCATGATCATTTTTTCCATTAAATACCAAAATCTGCTTTTCATTAAAAAATTTTCCGAATAACAATTTTCTCAGCATAGAGCAGGTCTATAGAGTTATAAATAAAACTTTAAACTGAAATAATTTTTAAATTAACAATTTTAAGATGTAAGCACTATAAATCCTTTTGTAGACCGAAAAACTACATAGATTACTGTACACAATAATTCAAGGTCCTATTTAAATAATATTTTCGACAAATGTTCACCTAGCTCAACAAATATTAAAAAACACAGCCTGGGGTATATGTAGTTGCACTCTCTCAATGCATGAAAATGCACAAAATCCTTCCTGAAGCGTACTGCATTCTACATATTGTCATACGACCTAGATTCTCATTTGCAACAGTTTAAAAATGACTGCTAGCCCTGTTTAAATGGGATTTTTTGTATATTTCCATTGTCAACCAAACATAATTGTATATTTCCGAATTCTAACGTTCATGTTCAAAAATTCGCAAATAAAATAGTATCCTCAGAAAACCTACAAAAATTGCTGCCTAAACAAGGAAACAAACCAAAATTACTGATTTCCGACAATCCTAAGTTGCCATCTATCAAACAATTCCAGCAGACAGGTAGCGCCGCGGCGTGCGACTGATATTCCAGCAGAGATTGCCTAGCCAGTAATATCTGTAACTCGAAAGAAATGGGAAAAAAAGAAAAATGTCATTCCGGAATGAGCGATGCCACGCGACTGCGACTCTCCGGCCGAAAAGAAATCCTTCGCGGAATCAGGGCACCGGTGAATCCGCGTGAATGAATAGCTGCGCAGATAAAATCAGCAGATTATGTTCCCGGTGTCTGCTCGAGGGTGGTTGCAGCCGATCGTAATCTGGAACGTTGCAGCATTTCTGTTTGTGAGAAGGAGAGAAAGCATAGAAAGCATAGGACTGAGAAAGAGAGACTAAGAGAGAGTGACGGGGACAGACAGAAAGGGGGAGAGAGAGAGAACGAAATAGGAGGAAAGCAGAGGACATTGTACAGGGCGCCCTAAAAACTTAGGACAAAGCTCGTATAGGGTTTGTTTAGTATACTCGTTGTTGACTTAATTGGCTGGGTGCATAGCTAGTGTTGAGACGTTCTAGATAAATATTAAACCATCGAGTATTAGTATTTTTAATAAATTAGTATAATAAAAGTAAATATTGGACTATTTGGTCTTATTGTCACTGACACTGAGTTCCATTAGTGTTATTGGGATCTATTAGTTATATTGTCAATGAACGTGTTAAACGAAAAGTGTTTGGGACTGATCTGTCCATTTGACGCCTCACTATTATCATCATTCGACTTGTTAGCAATGAATATCTTAATGAGCTCAGACAGGTAAAAATGTTCATAGAAATTTGCGTTCGAAATTGTTTTATTTCATAATCATAAACGTTCAACGATTCTCAATGAAACTGTTTGTCAGATTTGATACACTGTATCGTAGATGAACCCAAATACATACTTGTCGTTAATAGCTATTGCTTATATGATTCAACCTACAGTTTAGAGATTTTATGTTACTAATATTACAATTAGTATATGCTAATAATATTAAAATTAATTAAATTTGTGATTAATACTAATTAATACTATTGATAATATGGTAATATTACTAGATATTTAATTATATATTTAGTTATTCCAAGAACATTTCAGAAAGCTTCTTTTTCTCAGCAACTTAGAAATAATACAATTACTTAGATCACTATTATTCCAACACACTCATTTACTTTACCGTCCGACCGATTTCACAATTTCGCTGCACTTTGGCGACAACCGTAACATATAGTATAAGTATAACTGTACCTTCATTTATGAGTCATTAGTTACAGACGATGAAATTGACAAAATTAAAGGTTCATTTCCTTAAAATCGATCAAACTAATCCGATCTACAACGTGTTTCAACTTATTTTAATCACAACAATCTCAAAAATTCACTAGCAATATGCTTGAGCAAGTAAGATTGAAATTAATAAAATCGATATTTCCTTTATTGCATGTTTATATTTGACGCGCACGGCGTCGCTATAAAGTCCCGCGTCTCGACCCTCGATGTCTCGCCCTTATCTGTATCTCACTTTATCGTATTTTGTTTCATCTGTGATCTTCCTTCACGCGAATCAGCCAATAACAAGAGCGTTCGAAATCGAGGCGTCAACACGTTCATCGCGAGTGGCCGGGTCTCCTTGTCGCACTTGCCCCTTTAGTTCGATGGACAAGTTACCGAATGTCGTTGGAGGATAGTAGTTTTGCCCCCAGCTTTCAGGTCACCCTGTACAGGCAAGCCACCAGCGGCACGTCCTGCAGCCGAAAATCACGTCGATTGCGAATGCTACTGCCGAACACTCGTAACTAACGATATGGAGCCGGATAAACGCCGTTAAGGCGTGGCTCGTCGCGCGAAAAGGGGGGAGGGTGTGCAACTTTATTACAGGTCCCCTTAGATACGAGGCACGAAATCCGGCGTTAACGACTTCCGGATAGATTCGAGCGGGTCGCGTTGCGAGTGCGGCTCTACGTGTCCTGGAAAAGTGTTGATGTGCGGCACATCGTCGCCGACCGTTTCCAATGGATCGATGCAATTTGAATGTGCGGCGCAATATGCGCGGCCTGCACCGAATCACCCAAGAAATGTACAGATGGAACGCGCGGTAGGCGGATCGCGCGAGTATGATTATAAAGAAGCTTTCTTTTTAGATTGTAATTGGGCGAAAGTGAAATTAATATCGGAAATGGAACTATTTCAGAAAGAATAACGAAGGGGAGAATTGTGTTTGCGTTATCGATTGAAAGGGTGATGGTGCTCGTGCGATGAGTAATTTCGTGTTTGATACTAGGCTTATGGAAATTTATTGTGCACTGTAGTGTGCTGTTTCTGAAGCAATGGGGGTTCAGTCTTGTAGATCTTGGAAATTAAAGTTTCTAGTATAGGAAATTGTAATATTTTCTATAATTTCATTAAAAAAATTGAGATAAATCTCTGGAAAATAATTATAAAAATATTGATTACAAAAATTATTATTTATCAGACGGGTGGGTTTTGTTAATTTGGTTTTAACGCTTTGCTCTATGTCCTTCAAAATTGCGCGTATTATAGTTATTTTATCTTTTATATTTTACTCGGCAAAGAAAAAATTTCATCATTCTTCGATATTTACGATTATGCAATTATGTTATTCTAAAGATTCACAATTATACGAATCTAAAAAAATAACAATTGGTAATAGAAGTAATATTTAATTTTTGCTGAAATGCATTATATAGTATAATAATATTTACATTTGCTATTTTTTATACATTTTTTGTTAACATATCAACACGATATTCTAATGAAGTAAATTGTACTTTTTTCCTACATGAATCAATTATTTTTAATATTGCGTTACATACTTGGTAGAAAGGATTCCATCAAGTATTAATATAATCACCAGACTGCGGAAGTTTATGTAAATGTGAATTTTTTATGGTACTTGCAGTAATAGGAATCAAATATGAGTTCATGTTTTTTACTGAAGATTTTATCTGATGAAAAATTTGATGAATTTTATTCGTGCATAATACATTTTAATGTAAATTTCAATTCTTTTGCATATTATACATTCCAATGCAAATTTTTATCCTATTGTGTGTAATACATTTTTATGTAAATTTTAGTTTTCATAAAAAATTGTAATTTATATGTCTGACGTTGAATATTTAGATAAAATTATATTTTCATAAGCCATCTCACTACAGTAAAAATGATTTTTTCCTAAAATATTCTTGTTTGGTAAAGAATAAAATAATGTAAAATATTACTTTCCTGTGCTTACATATGCTTACTAGAGATAGACAAAACGGTTTTTTAATTATTTTAAAAATTATTTACATACATATCAAATATAAAAAATCTGATTACATAGACGGCGTAGAAATAGAATAAACTATTTGGTCATATTTGTCGACTATATTTATATAATAAAATACTAAATATTCATAGTTATTGAATAAAACATAATAATTTTGTTGTGTCTGTTACTTCATTGTTCATTGTAACATTACTCTAAAGCTTTTTTTCATGTTTTTAAATTAAATTGCGTGTATACATTCATACATGATTTAAAGGTAATTTAAAAGTAAGAGTATTCGCACATTATTATAATGAAGCGAGAAGAGAGAAGCTGCCAGAACTATAATGTCAAACTGGTGAATCTCGATTTGGATAACGTTTTATTGTGCCATAAACCAGGGACGTTGCGCGGGTCGAGTTTTAGGCAAAAATATGCTGAATTTTCGCCAAAGTGGATAGCAAAATTTCATACCAGCTTCTGTTCAGGATCTGAATACAGCTATGTGCAAATTCAAGCATCGAAAATAAATACTATTACTTTTGAGAACTTTTATGATGGAAAAGAATTATGCGTTTGTATATCTATTTGTTCGTTTTCTGTACATCTGCATATTTATAACTAAGAAATAAAATATTGATAATTAATATTATTATATTATGTATTACAGACTTTATTAATTTATATATTAAAAAATATATCGATGTATAAGATCTGCAATTCAGTTCTGAGTTATGTATTTTTTCTTAATTATCACATTCTGTTACTTAATAGAGAGCTCTACAGAAGACTTTTTACAGCAAACATTCAAATTTCATTCCACCGAAAACACAGAAACATACGAAATAACTGAATATAAAAAAATGAAGAGTGATTTATTATGAGATAATTTTGACTCTCATTATTTTTAATAACCGATCTTGTTAATAACATTTTATGAACCAGATACTTAAAAATAATCTTTAAAATGTGATATATGAGAAAGAAGCATAAAAGTGTTTTCTTAAACAAGAATCCTAAAAATAGTGTTTAACACGTCCCGTGCCGGATCATTTTTTTAAGACCTTCCCTTCAGGCCGTATGGGGCGTATACGACCCACATTTTTACAGTCAATTAATATTAAATAAGCGCAGTACACATGATATTGAAATACCTATCTTTGATTTTATAATAAATTTGTAAAAAGTTCTTCGTTTTTCATTGAGAATTCATTTTCGGTCTGAACGCAAAATTCAGCGTAATTACAATACTAATTACTATAATCATTAAAAAGAAGCATTAAAAATCTTCAGCCATTACTTAACAGTTTTCAAGAAATCATTAAACAAACGTCGGTAGACGAAGCCTTAACACTAGAACTACCGAGCGTTTAATATGATTAATATGTAACGCTTACGAAAATTGTGGCAATAACATTTTGTCGATTTCTTCATATATTCATTACAATATTTAAGTGAAGCTGTTTATTTTTTATATCATTTCAAATATTTAACATCTTTGATACATAAATCATTGCGAAATAAGGAATTTCTAACGCTTTATTTTGATGTTTGCGGTAGCTCTCAGTGTTAAGAAGGAAATACCATTTCTTTCAACGGAAAATATGTCAACCGTAGAAACTGTAGAAACTGTGATTCCAATTTACAAAACCGACAAAACTTACAGAAGTATTATAAAAACATATACAAAAGTTTTGAGTAAAAGATATTATCTTCATCTAGATAAGATTCATGCATTTTTCCACAAAAACACTAAAAGATCCATATTTTCCATCGGCAGAAATAAGATTTCCCCCTTAACTCATCCCTGATTTCTTCTTTTTGAAATTATTAAAAAGATAACAAATGTTTTTCTGAGAAATTATTAAAGAACAATATTCAAACTGAGTTGTAAATCAATTGAAGTTTCAATAGATACACTCTTCGCGTCGCTACATAGGAATTTCAAAAAGTCAATTTAACTGCTCGGTAGTTTTAATGTTAATTACGCATATTCGTGTCCCCCAAGAAGCACGGCAAGAGCGCGCCAGGAGAAAAACGATTTCCTAAATCGCTTACGAGTCGCAATTTTACAAGATGTCTGTCGCGCGAGCAGACACGCTGGTTTCAGGGGGTGCGCGAACCGCCACGTCGCGCTACGCTGCGCGGTGCGGCGCGACGCCATGCTGGAGAAAATCTCGCTCCAGGCTGACTTCCGACATCCACGTGGAAACGGCGCTGCGGTAACTCGGTAATTGGTTTCGCTGGCTAAGACAAGCCGTTTCGCTCGGAATCCGTGCGCCGCGAATAGCTTCAAGTGGAAAACGCAGGAGGATCGCCCCGACGGAAGTTGCCGGGCAACTTGTGAGTATCCACTCGACACGACGCTTAGATGAACTAACGCTGCTTTGTACTAAAGAAATATACAAGCCGCGATGAAAATCCATCTAAGGGACTCTTAACACGGAATCGTGAGTGTCATTCTTGTTCTTTGCGCGCTCATGCCTTTGCCCGAGGTGCTATCGCCGGGGAAAGGATTCCCAGCAGAGGATAAGGAGTTACGTTGCAAGAGATTGCAGTCTCTCCGGCAAGGAGTACGGAGAGATTTTTACCTGGATGCTGCTAGCGTAGACATTCTGAAAGGAGGTAGCTCGTTCTTTGTGATGCATTTGTGTTGATGTGGAATCAACCGTTATGGTCAAACAGGAGTCAATCTGATTCACTGGTTACTATCGTAAAGGGTGACTTGGAATTTTAGTTCTGTAGGCAGCGTTGGTCTTAAAAGAATCAGGATTTTGTGTTAACTATTTTTACCGTTTTAATAAATGATTTAATATAATCTAATAGATACGTCTACTGCTAAATTCATTTTATAATCATTATAGAAATCGAGAAGTCAATCGAGAAAAAATTATTAAATTTAGAAAATAGTTTTAAGTTAAAAGGTGTCTTAGCATACCTTTGGTGAAAATAGTATTGGAACATTAATTTTCTTTAATTTCTTTTTGCTATTTTGTTTTGATATTCTTTCAGCAGTAGAAAATATTAAAATCGTAAATCAAGAATTCTCTTTAACCATTTAACTGCGTTCGACGTGTATACACGTCACCTTAAAAGTCCAAATGATACTAATTCTTTCAATTTCGAATTATTTGTTTTTTCAGATAAACGTATAATTCTTCTTCGGTTTGCTTTAAATCTTCGTTAGAATGTATTGTAGGTACAGTTGTGCTACGATTAACTAGTATACGTTTCATTGTTCGATTTTGAAACTAAATGTCTCAGTTAACAGGTTAAATATCCAATGTAACAATTTCTTTTGAAGTTATTACGTAAAAAAGAAATTACTAAATGAATATCGAATGTAGCACAGATATTAACATTTCTATAAAAGTGTTGAGACACAAAATCGTGGCTGCATGATACGTCTAATACACGTGTCGAACCTGATTAGAATGGATGCAACTTCACATTGAATGATGTCCTTGTCTGCGTTAAGTGTTTTCGTTGCCACGTTTCTGACCACGCGAGCTGTATTACCTGTGAATTATTGGCGTCAATTTGGGAAACGTGCTGCGAGAAGATGAACGGTGGCGGAGAGTGGATTACGCCGAGGACGGTACATGGTACTCCGAGAAAGTCACTGCGTATCGTGCAATTTACATGCGCCGCGCGGTCTAATCTAGCTGCTTCTGGGTTTACACTTGATTGAATCATAACCAGCGAAGTGGTTTACACCAGGCGAGACTGCATTTTGCCTTGGATGCAACAAATTAGCTCGGCAGTAGTTTCCACGAGGTGCGAGCGTGTTATCGTTCCGCGTGCACCGTTGGCGGCACATTTGCGCGACAGATATCCTCGGCGAACGGATTTGAAAATTACTCTTCTCGAACGAACTTTTCTGTATAATCCTTGTACGATCGAAGTCGAATTAAATTTCTCCGCTGTTTTAGTTTTAATTATAACTGTGCGCGTGAATTACTGCAGACGTTTATACCAATTCGTAATTTCAAGCAAAATTGTATGGAAGGAAAATTGGAAAATGGCATTTTTGCACTGATGAGTCTGTCGCTATCGTAATAATATACGTATATTTATGAAACTTATTAAAGTCTTTAGTTTATTGTGTTTTATAGCTTAGAAAAAGTTATTGGTGTTATGATATATGAGTAGTATGGTGTATCGATATATGAATTAGCAATTTATTTATGACTTTGAAAGTTGATTAATGTAATTAGAGACTTATATTTTTCTTCCTAAAAATTATCATAATGACGATGTTAAAAGTATTTCATGTCGATTAAGAAACGCGTGCGATTTTTAGATTTAACATTTAAAGAGACTTAAAATTATATTTTAAGCAGGTGAATTCCGATAATTCACGAGATTAGTAAATATTCTTCACGAAAATATTCTTCGAAAGTTTTCATTAATACAGAAATCAATAAACAAATTCATATCAAATGCAAGAGCTTGTTTATATATCATCTTCAACGACATGATTCTTTTACAAATTACAAACTATTTAAAAATGTCCCATTTTCAAATTGAAAAGTAATATAAAAAATGAATAAAAACAATGTTACATGTACAAACTCTTTTATTAAGAAATATGACTTATTGCCAAATACCTACGACATCGATAAAATACATACACAAATAATAAATTTCCTACCCTGACAATTTCTAAGCCATCAGTTACTTTTTATTAAGATACAACGAGACACCAGAAGAGACGCCAGAGACTCCTTAACTCAAATTTAAACAAATTATACTTTCTGTTGCAAACATTACTAAGCCAAGTTTATTACTAAATAAAACTTTATACCCGCATACATTCTTGTTACCATTAAAACAGTACATCTTTCACAGCATTCCACGAAATGTATTTCAAAGCGCGGTCGTAATATAATAGAAGTAACTGTTTTCCCCAGAATGTAATCAAACGACGGCGGAAACGTTTACTCGGATATTCAAAGGTCTTCCGGTCGGCTCCACCCGAGTCTTTAAATTTTAATTCACGGATCCCGGCCTCGACAGCGGCTAGTCCGTGGAAAATCGTGAAGCAATATTTTTCCGGAACAGCAAGAATAATGAAACTGGGATTCGCGAAACGTCGCAGCTGTTTGTCGAGGACAAATCACGGAACACGGTTCGCGGGGTTATCTTTCGAAGGACAGTCGGTCCTGGTTATTAAAAGTCAATAAAAGAGCGCGGGAATTACCGGTTTTCGTCTGGAACCCTTTCTTTTCGCGGATCGGCTTCGTAAAGATTGAGCCCACGTTAATCGGGATTTGAAATGAGCTTAAGGAGCGTAAAGCGGGTTTTTCCCTATCGAAGTGAAACCCCTTTGCCATCAAGGGTGATCGATAGACCCGATTCCGGTAACCTTCGGTCCATTCTTCCGTCGACGGATTAAGTTCATTACTGGATCAATAATTACGCCGGTAATATATTGTTCCGCATATTGTACATGTCGCGTATATCGGTCTTAACACTGTAAAAAATCAGTAGTGTTCGAGCAACGCATTTTCAAATTGCTTTTTATATAGAAACAAAATTGTTTAAGTATTTTACTGTTATACGATTTTGGTTAATATAAATAGAATAATTAACTGAAATATTCAATTTCTCATTTTTCAGTGTTTTGCTTATGAAACGAAGATTTTCAAATTAAAAGAAATTTTTTTATTGATATTGAAGTGGAATGTCTATTTATAAGGAATTTATGAAACAAATATTGATTCTAAGTTTTAACTAAATCTGAAATGATCTAATTCGCCTCGGTCTATCCTATTTTTTCACCTAAATCAAAGAGAGGGTCAAGAGCAGCTGCTTTCAAATGAAATTGAAGTATTTCGGTGAAAGAAGTAAGATAAGCAATAATAATAATAATTAGCATTTAAGCCGTCATAAGCAAAGATTCCCGTGTGGTACTATTTTCCTTTATCTTTAAGGCGTTTTCTAGGTTTCCGGTAATTTAAAATGTTTGCTTTATTTCTCAAATTATTTTATAAACATTGTTTGTAAGAAAACTTTTTCATTTTATTTTAATAAATTTCCACAGGTTAATCGCATTATAAAGACATATCATATTGTGAAGGATTAACGGTATCGGAGTCGGATAAAATGTAATCTGCTCACGTAATACTGACATTCATTCAAGTGTAATAGTTGATTCAATTACAAATTTTCCTTTATAATCGTCGATTGTTACTAATTTACAATTGAAATTGAAATAGTTAGAGCGCGTATTGATTAATAATTGTAAATAGCAATCTACAGTTGAATCGAAAGTTTAATAGTTAAAATGAGTCTCAGTAATCTATGTGACTAAGTGTTGGCAGGTTGCAAACACCTAATTTTTCTATTATTTCTCGAATTTGCAATGTCAACATGTACATTAGCCCTCGGTTTACACGGCGTTCAAATTGCACGATTTCGATTTAACACGGTGCAGAAGAACGGAAGAACTTACATTTACACGGAAATTGCATTTTACATTAACACGGTCAGGTCAGACAAATATAAAAATTACATTAATTCTTGTTTTGTGAATTACACATGCAATCTTGTTGTATTTCTGTACAATGTGAATTGTGGACACGAATTGTATGATTTCAATTTATACGGCATTTTCGGGAAACTCTATACATAACTCATTAGTCAACAAGTTTACTCTACAAACCATGAACCTGCTAACTGTGGAATTTAGTTTCAAAAATCTCTCGTTTTGTTCAATGAAATAATAGAATTAAGTGTGTATTCATCAAACGCAAGACGAATGCGCCTAGAGTATATTTTAATGAAAAACCAAAGAAGAATTACATGTTTATTTGACAAAATAAAGAATTCATTATTAAAAGAATTAGTATAATTTCAAGGTTTAAGATGACGTATATACTTGTTAAACGCAGTTAACGGGTCAAAGAAGTATTAAAAGTGACAAAAAAATTATTTTTCTTACAACTGCTCGAATATTGTGTGTGTGTGTATGTTATCACTGATACCCATAATAGAAAAACATATTTGTACCAGCTCCCACCGAAGGTTCCCCATAACACGTATTTTCCGAGAACTACGACCAACAGGGAACACGTAGTGTACAGTTATCGAACGGAACCAACATGTTCTTAACCGCAAGCCAAAGTGCTGGAAGACCTTGGAACAAGTGTCATCGGGCGAAGTTCAGACTCGTCCCTTTGTAAAATCGTAGCTGAAGTTCGCGATCGATGAACGTCAATTGACTTGAGTTGTCGCGCAGAAACTTTCCGAAACTTTTACGGGGGAAGAAGCTGCGGCCACTTGATGCCCGTACCAAAGTGGTTACACACTTTCAGGAAGCCATTATCGAACAGACGAAAGGCGTCGTCGAACATCTTCGAACCTGAAACCACGAACATATTCCTTTTCTGCTCGCCGATCGACAGACTGGCCTCAAGATGGTCTATCGCAAAAATAATCGAACTTTTCGACTCTGCTGAGCTCCTCAATTTATCTACATGCACTGGTCGATGAAAGTATTTAACACTGAAACTACCATGCAGTCGAATTGGCAGTTCGAGATTTTTCTAAACAAACTCCAATAGTTCATCTATTGAGATTTCTACTGATTTACAATTCAGTTTGGGTATTGCTAAATCAGTTTTTTTAGTTATTTTCAGAACATCCGTTATCTTTTCGTTAAATAAAAAAAGGAGAAATCAGAATTGGGTCATTTTAATTTGTGTGGTAGTTTTAGTGTTAAAATATGGGGAGAATTGTTAAATTAATAAAATCATTTTACCTCAGATGTATATTATTTAATTTCAAAAAGATTTGTATACTAGAATTATTAATAAAAATCTAAAAGCAATATGATATTATTAAAAAAAATGATAAACAATTTCCAAACAAACAATTTCCTTCTTTCTTACATTTTATTACATTTGTAAAACTTTCATCAATACCTCATTATGGTAGAAAAATCAATCTCCAGTGATAAAGCTAAAATTTCCCACCAAGCTAATATAATTTTTCACGACACTCCCAACTTTTTCGCAGTTCCTTGATACTATTCACCTTCCAGGATCTGCGTAGTTGAATTTTCTACGGCGAGCTTCGTGCTTTAAAACGCAAAACGTATAGGTATAGGGTGTATCGCAGCCTTGTCTGGCATTGTCGTGAAGTATAGAGAAGACGCGTGTATATTTTCATAGGGAGACGACCGAGATGAAAGCGAAGGCCGGTAGAAGCTTGTAAGAGGGGCAGAGGGAGGCGACATACCCTTAACAAGCATAATTGGAGCAGGTGGTCGGCCATGGCTGCGGTTTCCCTGCATAGATAACTACCCAAAGGTATTCTACCCTCTGTCCTACCGGCCCAGTCGCCTTTGTTGTTGATTCACCTCACTTCGAACAACTGCGATCTTCCGTGGCTTAACGAATCGAACCATTACCATTTTGCTGAAAATGAAATGTCAAAGGCAGGAATAAATCCAACAGACCTAACTCGTTCATCCTTTTTCACTGATTTCTTTCTCATTCCTCTCTCTATCAATTTTCCTTAACCTCTTGACCTATGATTTTACAGATGTGCTTGATGAAACTACTTTACTGATAATAATTTATTTTTTAAGAAGAATAAAATTTGATACTTATTATATAAGTAAAGAGATTATTATTAATTATTAATTATTTTCATTTGTGGATGTAGTAATCTGTGTAAAAACAAGAAACGAAGCACAACTTTCTGAACGAGATACAAGATATTTTTTTGTATATATATTTATATTTATCATTTCAATTATTTTTTAAACTTAATTTAACTTTGCCTTCTTTTATAAATTGTGAATATTACAAATAATTCCAATAAAAAAATGCTTCATTTTAATGTAAAAATAGATTGTATAACTTTACCGTCAAACAAATGTAACATACATAAAATATCAAAGTAAGTTCATATCCTTGTTTCGTCCATCTGACGCATAAATTTGTTATGAAAAGCTAGTAATATTATGGCAATTTCAATACGTACAAACTTTATTACCTACCTACAAACATAACGGTAGCCATAACAGCGAGTGTACTCACCAAAGTAGAAATAACTATTCATGGTCAGACGCTTCACGTAAATGAAACATGAATACGTTAACATAAATTTAATGTTGTCGTGATTGAATTAGTTTTATCTCACTATTAATAATTTGCAAAATTACAAAAATGTCTTATAAAAAGTAATATATTTATGTGAAAGACAAAGTATTCATAATAGTACATTAATTTTTATTAAATTGAGATAAAAATCTTCATTCGTTATTCATTATTATCAATCGAAGGATTAACATTCGTATTCAATTCGAACAACAGTTCGCCGTTCGAAATTTCTCTTTACACGAGGAATTAGCTCGTGTATTTTGAGGTACCGTAACACTACCGTTCTGGACAAACCTGTCCGGGTTGTAAGGCCGATTACGCGACGCGACGCAGCGATATTGAACGGTACGTTGTACGGGGTATCAGCGAACTGGTAATCCAACCCGAAAAGGGAGAATCTACGTGAAAAAGTAAGTCGAAAATGTAAAATGAAATGTTTTCCTAGGAAACTTCGTATTCAGAAAAATTTAAACGAGAGTGTTAACAAAAATTGAAACAAAAAGACGAGGTATATATTGGGTTATTCCGTAAATAATGTAAATTTTTTGTATTTCTTTCATTTTTAAAAATAAAGATAAACACAAAACTTTTTTAAAAGTAATTATAATGTATACGTAGGCAATTTATGAATAATGAAGGAGAATATGAATGTGCGAAAAGTTAGAATGTTTTAGATTAAAAACAGTTTTGTTTATCTTTATTTGTAAAAATAAAAGAAATATAAAAAACTGCACCATTTGTGGGATGACCCAATATGTTATTCGGTAGGACTTGTTGTTGGTTTTATATTTAAATAATACATGAAACTATAGTACACAATAAAACTATAGTAGAAAACTATACTACACAATAAGAAACACATTTTTACAATACAAAATCTCAGGATGTAATTCAATTTTATACTGCCATGATTGATAATTTTCGAAATTTTTTGTAATTGAAACACGAGCTGCATCCACCATTTTGTTGCTTTTATTCCTGTGTTTCCTATAAACTTTCTTGCCTAAACAGTGCCTGGGCCTATAACCTGCTGGCTTTATATTTAAATAAAACTGATTTAGTATTCAAATATAAAACTAACACTTGCCACTAATATTCGCGCAGCGGATAACTTTTGAATTTTTATTCTTATTTTCTCGTTATTGAAAATTTGTACTAAAAGTTATTACTATATATTTGTTTGATTTAATTTTTCATATAGATTCAATCCTTTACAAATTGTATTATTAGTTCTCCGACAACTTGAATACTAAGTTACTGATATATAGCTGATGCATGTAATTGAAATTGTTTATTGTATATTATATATGCGACTATATGCAAATATTTACACTTAGTATGCATGAGTGCGTGGAGAGTTGCTCCGAATACAGAAATTTTAGTGTAGAGGTGTTTAGAAATTGATCGATTGATATACTTCAGTGTTTCACTTAAAAAAGAATACTTTGAATTCTTAATTACCTATTTGAATTTATGAGATTATAGAGTGATTTGAGATCAGAATAATTACATGTATCTTTTGTGCCTAACTGCTATTTAAAGATGAGAAGAGAATAGTACCACAAATGCTACATATTTAAAAAAAAATCTTTTTTTCTCACAAGGACTATAACGCTCAACAATAAAAAACATAATACTTTAACGAAGAAAAAAAATATAAATATATACGTAATTTATTATGTAATCGTTAAGAATAAAACACTATATTTCGATTTTCCATGAAAATGTACAAACTTACAAATATTATAAAGAAAAATTCTCTTTCAGGAAAGAAGTTTGTTTCCAAATTTTGTTACTACAAGTTTAGAATGCTGATTGTGTGATTAAAGATTTTTCATCCTGGCGATCTAATTATACTATAATTGCAAAGATTTCTACATTTAGATTAGTGTCTATTAGAATAAAAAATGACTCATGGAATTCAATCGAATATTTGCGCAAAGATAGGCGAGATACTCACAGTTACAGTTAAGGTGATAAGTGACCTAACTCGTCTGCAAAGTTATCATGAATGGCGATAGTCTACAGCTGGGGTGCGCTCGGTGCCACATTGTGCAGAAGTGTGCAGATTACTTTTATTTCCGAGGAGTCTCATGACAATAGCTTCTTAAAAGTTGTATCCACGAAACGGTACTTTCAATTGCTGAGCCAAGAGGTAATTGTGCAGTATGAGAATTTCTGTTTGAAAAGAATTTGTTAACTATGCAAAGAAAGTCAAAAGAATAAGAACAGACGGATACCGCAGGGATGCAAAAATTTCGTAAGTATTAAGACGCGTAATGAAAATGAAGTACATGTGAAAAATAATCAGACAATATTTTTAGAAGACTGTAGTATTATTCTCTATCATGTACATATTTTTTTATCAAAATGAATAACATTGTTAAAAATATTTTCCCTTATATTTCTTTCCTATAAAATATTTTTTCTTAATGTTAGTTTACACAGTTAAACTGTCATCACAAATAGTTTGTTATTAAAGGAAAATATGATAACCTCAAGATTTGAGTTTGTTGCAATCAAAATTACTTACGTGAATATGACATGACAGTAAGTAATTAATTTTCAAGTTTATAATAATTGCAAAACAATTATGTGTTCCTTCCGATTTTTATTCTCTCCTATTTATATGCAAAGTAATTTTATGAATATAAATCTGAAAAATTGTTTGATGCAATTTAATTCGTTTTTTTTCCATATGTTCGATATGATGTATAAGTGAAAAGTAAGAAAATAATTTGTCAGATAATTACGTTTGTTAAACATTTAAATTTTGCGGTAAAAATACTAACACTTAAAGACTGATACTAAAGAAAGACCCATTAATAATAATATCATTATTGTAAGAATTTATTTGCTTAATGACAAAATTAGCAATATTAATAATCGAAATAAATGTAATACTATATAATAATATATAATATTTTTGTTTAAGGAATCCTTATGAATTTCATAATATAATCCAGTGTAATTTTCTAAAATTCTCTCTTGAATTCTTTGCTTTGTCCAGTGCGCGTTTCTTGCTATACCTGAAATTTTGCCAATCCTCAGTGCCAAAAGAAAACCTTGTTATACCTGGATTGCCCGTGGCATTTATTTTACCCATTTTTTTAGAAAACCAACAGATATTCGAATATAGTTATTCGCAAAAATATTCGTCCATCCGTATGAATTTTATTTATAATTTTTATTTATTAATATTTATTTTTGTACATTAATTAACATATCTTTAGTAAACTCTATACAATGTTTTGAATGTATTATAACTTAAAGTGAATGAGCCAAGACTTATAAAAATATAAATTGTACTTGCTAATCTCTACTTTAACATTTGTTAACTCCTTAATAAATGTATTTTCATTAAATGTAATGAGTTTCTATGTTTCCTGTGGACTCATATTTTCTCGTTATTTTTTTCCTAATGTCAGTACGAGGTATCAATTTACGAAATTAATTATAGAATTATATTAGTTTACACGCAGAAATAATTCTAATAGAATGTAACTCATACTCAATAATTTGGCCAAATTTCTGAATTCATTTCCAAAACAAGAGGTTAACATATTGCATACTGGTAACGAGAAATCTCGTTTTTATATAAAAACAACTTTAAATTTTATCAAAACCGATTATCTACTTAAAATATATTACACAACAATATGATATTTGAGTTTCTCTACATATATTGATATAAGTTGGTCTCATTAAAAATCGCCATCCGCACAATTCAGTTTTCTGATAATTAACACATATGCAATGCGATAATGATACTTAATGTGTAGTATTTGCATCTTTCAAAAGAATGGTCCATTTCTCCTCGACACACCCTACCGCGTAGTGTTATAATTTACTTTGTAAAAAGATGACTCGCGTAGATGGAGAGATGTCTGTAGCTATGGCTATGGACAGCGGTGCAGGTCTTTCGGTTAGAGATTTGAGAATGTAGGAGTCAGTAAGGGGTGAAACATTCAGGGTTGGGAGAGGCCTCAGCCATCGGCCGCTGAAGCCAAACCCAAATCAATAGAGTGCTCATTCGATATTCGTAGTTATTCAGTTGTGTTTCCGTCTGCTGTGCTACGGGTCCTTGTGACGAGGGGCACCCGCAGCGCGAAATCTCTCTGAACGCGGGGTGCAGGTTCGCACTGTGGTAGTGAGACGCGAATTGAGTAGGTAGCTGTTACGTCCACTCGGTTTCCAACGTTCTGTCCAGACATGCGCAGTTAGACCGTGTCCCTAATACTCGGTGGACATACTCCATAGTAACCGCCGCACCCTATCCAGCGGGGGTTGGGGTGTGTGGTACACGTGGACAAGATGTGACTCGGCGAGCAAAAGCGAATGAAAAATCTGTATACGATTGTAATACGTTATTACGCAGTCATAATAAATTCTCATTTTTCAAGACTTATTATCTGAAATAGTTTGCTGTATAAAATATTCTTTTAATCTGTTGTGTCTCTATTTTTCATATAGTAGGAAATTTTTGAGAAAATAGAGTTTCAATTTTCGTTCAGTAGGCATGATTTTTAGTGATAGGAATAGTAGTATATTTATTGTATTGAAATGTGAAACGAAAAATATTGAAGTTGAAGGAATAGAATTAATATTAATTAAAAATAATGATTGGAATTAGAACAGTATAGGATAAAACGGAAAATAGGAGATAAAAGCACGGATGAGGAACTTTAGATCTGAACAGGGTTGTTGTTATTTGTTTCCTACCAAAATTCTAATTCTTTTCATGATTTCACAATTCTGATATTTCTTTGTGGAAAAATAAAAAGAGGTTTTGAAATATCATATACTAATAGAATGGAGATCATTTTATATACAGATGTGATTGTGTTAAAATCGACTTAACTTTTTCGATAAAAATTTAAATGGCATCTGTATTACCGAGGTTACCCGTAATCTGAAATTGAAAAGTGGAACGTTAGTTTTATTGAAACTGCAGCTGAAACTAAGCTTATTTATTTATCCTTAATAACAATGGAACGAAAATAGTTTGAATACAAGTTACTAATTATTTTATATCTTTGTCACCTTAAAAAAAATGAAAAATGAATATAAAAATATAACTGTAGTTTTGGCTATTCTTGAATGTCTGTTAAGTTTGAAAGAAATTAGTTTCTTACTTCTCTTTTCATTATAAAATCTTTGTTCTGAGGAAAATGCGCTTAAGATTTTGAAGACAATAATTATAACATTCTCTTCTAACATGGCTATGCATGCTGTCCTTTTTTCTGCTCATTATTTTTTTACTTGTCTTCTCTTTATGGCCATAGAGTGTTGTTTGGAGTAAATCCATTCTTATCATGTGAAATCCTCGACAATTGAATACCCGTTTCAATAACAATGCCTGTGAGCTTCGTAATTCGGAAAATGTTACTACATCCATCAATATGGACTGCACGCACGAAGTTAAATTGCTATATGAAGCTAAGCTTTGCAGGGATGTATGCACTTCGATGCAACGATCCGCATTGAACAGTATCCATGCATTCAGACATTTATTATTACTGCGCATTTTGGTTTCGAAATATCTCTTCAACAAATTATCAGTTAAATTCAATTGTAAAATTAATATCCAGGCATAATTGTATTGGGAAAAAAATGAAATATTTTATTGATGCATTATATTTGCCTTCAATAAATGTAGACTAATTAACATTCAGTATTATTAAATGCAATTTGAAATCTTTATCGATGATTTGATTCGATATTATAATGTACACGATTAAAAATTAAAAACAAACTTTCATAAATTTCAAATATCATTCAATCGTTTCAGATGAACAATTCGTTGCATTTTAAAAAACTACAAAACAGATAAAAACATAGTAATAGGATTAAAAATGTAATGAAAAATAAATAAAACAATTTAAAAAATTATGGATTAAGCAAATCTGACGTTACCTCTCAGTAGCATTCTAAATTAAACAGTTAACTGCAGGGGAAAATTTTGCAAAACGGGAACGTTAAGGAGACCATTGCTGTGCAATTTCGCGTTCACTAATTTTGTATCTATAAAAAGTACTGCGTACAGTATTAACATCTGTTTGTTAAAATATATTAAAACACATTAAAACATCAGTACCCTAAAACAATAAAAAAGTCAAACAACAAAAGATCAATACATTAATCGCTTATGTTTTAATACCCAAAAGTCCAATATTTAATGTAACCTTCCACAGAAAATATTCTGAACGTCTTCAAAACTCCTCATCTACGACATCCTTCGTAACAGAAGAAAACTATTCCGCACAATGTTCCCACAAAACATGTCTATATACCTATAAGTATTTATAAATCACGAAGTCAATATTTCCGATGAAAACAAATCATCGGCGGTCTACTCGGCGCTACACGGCTCCAACCCCTTCAGTATCGTTTCCGGCGGTAGCGGTCGCCAGTAACACGCTCGATTCGTCGCGTATATATTTTCTCAGGTGGTATCATACAGTGTATACCTGGTCCGGGTGGTTTGAGTGTACCGGGTCGTGGGAGCTCCTTAACACTGTCGAGACAAAAGCAATTAGAGTCGGCTGCCCAGAGAAACTCGAGATTCTGACCTCGGTCGTCGTTGACTTCAAGCCTGATTCAGGAGCGTAACCCGCAGTTTCCCTCTCGTGGCGTTTCTCGCCGTCGAAAGGGAGCTCGTGCCTTCAGACACCGGAGCTCGATAATGTCTCGGAAAGTGAGTGGGTAATTTGATTGCGCCCTAAGATACCGGAACAGGAAGTTGATGTAGTTTCGGAGGAGTTCCTCTACTCTATCATGCCCTTTCCGTCGTGACTTACCTTCGCATTCACCTCCCCCGAGCTCCTTCGCCGACCCCTCTGTCCCTTTCCGACCTGTCAGTCACTGTTAACTTTAAATCAACTCTTCCGCTCCGATAAACCGTCGCGCCTCTTAAAAATTCTACGCTTCCTGAATCGGGCGAAGATCGTGCAAGGACTATATCGCTGGAAAACGGTTTTTGTTTTGAACGTACGACGAATGTAACGAAGGATCGATTATTATGGTGGAACTTCGATTATAATAATTTGATATAATTTATTAATTTGGTGAATTACAGTTAAGATAAATGGAGGTTTGAGATATTTTGTAAAATATTGTATTGTATCGTTGGTGTAATAACTGCAAAAAACTGTTATTTATTACAGGGATTAAGGAGCAAGGTGAATAGAATTGAAGATATTCAGTTTAGAGTATTATTTGACCCATAAATTATAAAAGGTATAATTCATTATTCAGATATAAAAGTGTCTAGTGTAATCCAAATAACCACATGGATATTTAATGAACTGAAAGAGATGTTTGAGTGTTGTAATAATTGTGGCTTCTTTTAAAGTTACAATATATTTCCTCCATTAATTTCCTTCGTATAAGAAGATTTGAAAATTCTACGTTGATTATTAACACCAATTTCTCCCCTACTGTACTGACTAGAATTATTTAATCGTTAATTATTTACTAGAAGAGAATGAAATTTTACTTTTATCGCAAGCCGAACGTTTATTCTGAACATTAAATGTTAATAACAGAACAATAGCATTATATCTCAATTTCAAGAAAATTCACACACTTTCAATATTATAAAGCAAAGGGTTAATTCATTTACGATATTACGAGAACCGGTGCGTTAATACGCGGTATGAACGTTGCCTAAATACTTCTTGTACAAATTGAGCAACTTTCAACAAAAATGTACATGAACCATTTAGAGCATTTTATAAAAGAATTATTATACAATACTCATTATATATTGACACCGATCCGTCGACGTAATATGATTATTAGAGTATTACTAGCGATTCATTCTTATCTTCTTTGGAGACATAAAGTGGATCATTATATTTATAATAATTATAATCATTATATATACCATAGGCGGGTGTCCCTTGTGAATGGTAAGATATGAAATTGTTGTAATGTAATAGAACTTCAATTATCTAAAATAGTTGTGTTTAGAAATGTTTGCATAATCGAATGGATGACATACTTATAATATAATAAACTATATAACTACATAATTGTGTAATGTAATAAAACTATAGTATAACTATAGTATAAATATATAATTATATTTTATTATATAATATTTATTTACATGTATTACACAAGGTATATCCAATAACTGGAACAAGAGCTAACTTTATTCCTGATGAAGTTAGAAAAAAAGTCATAAATGAAAATTTTGCACTATTTTATAGGCTTCATCATACTGCAATACCCATTTTTTCGTAAATATATTGAAGCAGTTGCACTCTTTTTAAAACGAAACTCTATGTTTTCCACAAAATGTTAAAGAAGCATTTATGGTCATAATTTATTAAAACAGCGTTACAAGAAATCTCATTATCCAATCCTAGGCTAGTTTTTATGTTTACCGACACGTGTGTAGTTGCAGTTCTCTGAAATTTCTTTCGTTTACCGCGCGGATAATTCGAATGTTAAAGCTTCGCGGCTCGTTCTCTGATCCTTTGAACTTCCTGATATCGATCCAACGCTCATTTTTATTCGCCGGGACACATGCACGTTCATTCAATGGAACGTCGAACACGCGAAAGAACGAGTAGACCGTAGGGAAGACGAGAAAACCGCTTTTGTTCCCGTCTGGGAACGAATAAAAGCAAACGAGCCGTCGAGAAAAACTAATTCTTCCGTGTTCAAACGATTTCCACGTCAAATTCTTCGTAAACACTTGAACGGTTATATACACTTATCCGACTTTGCTGTTCGGAATGAGCTAACGGAAATACGGGTTTCAAGGCTGTTATACCACTTCCTTCATAGAATACCCGATTTTCGGCGCTGTCGATTACCGAAGCTTTAACCCCTTGCCTTAGAATATGGTGTCAGACACGTAGCAAAAATTTCAAATGTTGCATAACCAGTTAACTGCGTTCGACGTGTATGCGTGTCAATTCAAAGCTCTATTACGATGCGGTTGACGTGTTTACTCGTCGTGTAAAATAAAAGATTTCCATTTACTATAAAAACTGGAAATTACAATATGATGTAATATAAATGTCATTTGGTGGTATGTTTCCTTTACATTGCCAATAAAACTGCTATGTATTTAAAAAAAAAAATATTCGATTGTAGAGAAATTGAAGAGAAATATTCTTTTTGGTATGTATATTGGATATTGCCCGTACAATGTATTACATTTTACAGTTGAATTTCCTAAAATTAGTTTTTTCTTTAATTTTTCTTGTTTATGAATTTGATTATTTTTTGACAATTTAAATATTCTTGATAACAGTAACCTTTTCAATAATGATTGTTAATTTTTTATCGAATAAAAATCCTTTTTTTATTTTGTTTGACTTTTTTCGTTAAATTTAGAATAGGAGCATTTTTCTTGCGTTCAATCCAGCGCACGAATTTAAATAAAAACCGATTAACAGGTAGTAGAAAAAGTTACTTGAAGAATTTTAATTAGACAAAACATCTTTTTTAATAATTTTCAATGTGATTAAGATTCTGACACAATATCATACAATTTAAAAAAGGAACTTTATTTTTATATTTTTTAGTTCTGTTGATGTTTCGAAAAAGATGCTTTTATCTCTCAAGTTTAGAAAGTGTTTTCACCTCTTCAGTACAAATAAGGTTTCCGAAATATATTGAAATATGTAGAATGAATCACAACATTTAAAATGCACTAGAATATGATAAATAGATCCGAGTGCGCATAATATTAGGTTAATTGGTAAGATTCATTTCCGTATTTAATCTAAGTACTCGCTTGAATGATTACTTAGGGACTAATGGAGCTATCGTATATGATATACAGGGATTTAGTAACACAGTATTTAGGAATTGATACGTTATTTGGATTTCCATAAATTAAACATAAATATATATACATATTTGAATTGTCGAAATGAAATCTACAAGATGGCGAAATACAGATGAAACTAATTACTTTTCGCAGAATTATTCGAAATAATGTATTGTATTAAAAAAGAACAAATTTTATTGTTTACTAACGCATAAATGAAATGATATTTCGAAAGAATTTTTTAAACTTGTGAGAATTTACTTTAAATAATAAGTTCAATTTACTTTAAATGTTATTAATATACCCTTGTCAGGATGATAATAGATTAATAAAGTGTTTTAAAAGTCTTTTGCATGTCTGTCCTATAACAGGATTGAAATTAAAAATGTTTTAAGTTTTAAAAAATTTAATTAAGATAAGACGATTTGTTATACTAAAAAGTTCAAATAAATAGATGGAAATTCTTAAGAAGTTTTCACATTACTACTATTTATAAAATGTGTAAATAATAATTTATTTCCTGTTTTCACTGCGTGACATGTCAGTAAATGTCTCGCGTAAAAGATACTTTTATACTTCGATTAGGACCTTTATTGCAGGTACAATTAATGATGAAATAAATGCGATCGAGTTGTTTCAATTTAATTATCGCACGACATTAAAGATTCTTCTTCTCTCCTGTATTGTTTTTGTTCGACCCACATTGAGCGGAAACTCGTAGAGAACAGCCAACGCAAAAAGAACAGAGCGAATTTTTGAAACTTGGGAAGAGAAATTGAAAGAAAATACGAACCATCTGTACCGTACATTTAACCAGAGAAATGTTTCTCGATCCTTCTTGTTTTTATTACGTTTCATGCTTTTGACAAGTACTAATGCGAATTCCCTTTGTTGATCGTTGATTTTACACGATACACCGGCCGAGAGAACTTCGTCGATGAAAGGGACGTTGTGCTATTTCTTTTGTTTTCGCTTGACCACGTTTGTCTTAAGAACTATTCCATTTCTTTCGTTACTCCCACTAACATTAATTATTTATTTATTTCGACCACTGTTTTAAAACTTTTTTACGAATTAATGAACGTACATTTCTTCCTTCTCAAACTTTGAAAATTGACATAAATGCGTATTACAATGTAATTGTTACTTTTTTCTCGATTTTCATTTATTAGATATAGCTATTAATCTGGTGCCCTTTTAAAAATACTTATACGCGAAATATTTGCCACTTGTTTGGATAACTTTAGTCTATATTTGAGACAGAAATAGGAAATTCTAGGATTTCCGGAAATATGAATATGTAAAATTGATTAGATGTATTTCTACAGCATTCAATTTAAACTTATTTCTTTCATATTTAAACTTACTGTAAGACTACATCTTAATCACGAAGAAATATACTATAACGATAAAGTAACGTTGAATAAATCTGTTCTCGACCGCCAGATGCAAATGCAGAAATCACATACTCTTATTAGTCACGTTTTCTTGCTTTCAATGTCAGCGGAGATAATTTAAATGTTTAATTCAAGTGAATTACGTCGTATATTACCAAAGCACAAAGAAGAAGAAGATGTTTGCGTTTGTTTTCAGTAACCGAGATTTTATGTTCAATTATTCTTATCACCGTAGCCGAGAAAGACGAGGGCAATTTGTGAGGAGTGTCAGGAACAAATGGTGGTAGCGTTCTCGAAGCTCGTTTCAAGTTCGAGTCAGTTAATTTGTTATTTGCGTTCTGCATCTTTCCATGCTTTCGTTCCATGCACACGACGAGCTTACCCGCCGGCGTACTCGCTTTGAATTTCGAATGAGATTATTTAATTCATAGTTTCCAGTCGAAGTCAACGTTTAATGGAAATCCTTCATTTCGCTCTATTCATCTTCAAACATCTTACCGACGAGAATAAGACGGCGATTCTCATTCAGTTTTCGTTTGAGACATTTTATAAAATTCTTTGAAGTAGCTGCACACAATTATTTCACTTAAAGAACACTTCCGTCGAGCGTTCATTACTTCAAAGTCTTCTTCAAAGGTCTCGACGAGTACGTTAGTTGTAATTAATTGGTAATAAATCGTGGCTGTTGAAGGTTCATTGATTGAATCCTTCCGGGGAAGTATTTTGATTAAATTTCGAAGTGGAAACTGATAGCATTTTGCAGAAAAAATTGGCTTAACAATTCTCTGTCAAATGAAGGACACGTAATTGGATAATTAAAATAATTGAATAATTGAAGATTTTATTTTGAATTAAAAATGAAAACTTTGTGAAATTTTCTTGTATTAGTATTAGTCATTTTTTAGCAATGTTGTTGATGGTATATATGTCGTTACTCGTCTTAATTAATTAGATTAAATGAATTGGTATAAAATGAAATAGAAAATATGTGTCTGAAGAATATTCAAAGTATATTAATATTTTCCTGTACACGTGTAAGTATGCATTTTTACACACACTGTGTTTATTAATTAAAACTTATAGAATTTTTATTTTGAGGCAATCTTAAAATATGTGTTGTTATTCTATGGAATGTGTATTATTAATTAAACTCGTTTATATTATACATGTATATTTATACAAGATGATATTGATGATTTTTAGTTTTTAATACTACCAACAACTACTTCAATACCAATGTAATACCAATAACTACTTTATACTTTTACGGTACGAGTTCATAAGCATTTTTCTGTTCCAACATCATACTATTCTACGTAAATTACTACGGACAAAGGCACATATTTGGCCTAAAAAGAATAAATAATCATTCTTTTAATAGTGAAAAAAATAATTAAAACATCTTTCGGTTAGCTGCAGACGTAGACTGTAGGCCGATTAAAACTCTTTCCTTTTAAGCAGAAAATTGGATTACTGGAAGCGGGGAATATTAGAAAGGTGACGAGATTAAGAAGTCGCCCCCGAGAAAGGGTGAAAGTCCGCGGGGTAAACTTCATTTTAAAAACTTTACAAGTAAGTTACTGTCTTTGTTCACAAATTATATCGTGCGTTAATCTACTTTTAACATCTTTTTTATACGTGTCGCTATTTTCCCCAACGGAAATTAGTTAAATAACTATTATTTAGAATACACTTCTCGCGATAACATTCGAATCACGAACACGAATACGAGTAAACATTAAATATTAATCATTAAATATGATTAAGTATAGTATCTACTGATAATTTAGAATTAAGGAATAGAACTAAAAATACTAACTTTTACCTAACAAATTATTTTACATTTCATTAAAACTATCAGTTACGTTTCTCTCAAAAAGTACATCTCAAATACAAGAGCAAATTAATTATTTTGGCTGTAATTTCCACAGAAAAGATCTATCGAATGTAACGAGACACAATCAAGTGGATTTGCCGGATCGAATTCCAGCAACGTAGCCATTGACTGTGCATTATCCTCCCAGGCTTCTTCACGGGGAATTAATCATGTGTAACAGCCAGGGGGTGGGGGTAAAAATCGAAGAAAACTCGTGGGGGTTTTGCAAGCTTGCAATTATTTAAATGGCGGCCTGTTAAGCGTGCCCTATTAAGAGACGTGTTCCATCGCGAAAGAAAATCCCAAGTCCCTACACGGTGAGAACGAAGAAACGAACCGACCATAATACTCTTTGTCTTAAAAACACGCTTTCTCCGGCGCACCGTCGATTACGATTAAGCTGCCGGCGATCTTTTTGCGTGCCCGATAAAGCTGAGCTTGTTGAACGGGGATTTTTGTAAGGATGCGGTCCTTTTTCCTTAATTCTTTATAGGGCTAAATCTTCCAGACAAACAATACTCTTTTTTTTCGTTGAAGATTGCTGATTAAAGTCTAAGAAAAATGAATCCACCATTTTCATTATTTTTTCTTTTTCCTTTATTTAGAAGTTTTAAGTTGTATTATTAACTAATATCATTGTCGACAATAAACTGTTCTTTCATTAAAATTAAAAATTTCCAGTGTTTGTAGTGGTTGATAAATGTTAAAGTTTATATATAAATTCTTAACTTTATAAATAATTATTTTACAAACAATATTCATACAGTTGAGTTTATATATAATAATGTAGAACGGTAATATATACGATTTTATTTAAAGTATGTAATAATCGAACAATTTGGTTTTCTCTTGAGTAGTAGTCTATTGGGTATAGTTATTTTAATTTTAAGAGTTATCTGATTTGTGACGTTGATAATGAGTTCAATGTAATGCAAGGTACCATATAATTAGATATACAAGCTAAAAAGGAGATTATTGAAAATATGAAAAAAATTAATTGAAAAACAGATATTAATACTATTACTTATCATATTACGTACATGAAAAAAATTTACTTATAGAAGATATTTGCTATCGAGATTTCGAATATTTAAGATGACCTCAATTTTCTAAACTGCCATACTATACTTTTTTATCCTTCTCATGTTAGTGGATATTTAAACGAATGTAATAATTTAAAGTAATTTTATGGATAATTTAAAAAGATGGCAGTCTCCTTAAAATCTTTGAAAACTCAGCATTTACTAAAGAATTATTCCTGAAATGTTATGGTCTCTTCGATACTCTACAACTTTTGAATATAAATTTTCTTGCATCTCTAAAGCTAACGATGATATTCTAAGCGGTCAAAGCTTAGGTACTGCACCAATTTGTATTTTTAAAATGTTTGTTTTTCTAATTACTTATAGTTAAATGTTAAGATAATTATAAGTAGCAGGGAAATAAATTAATAATAATTTATGATTAAAATGTTTATGCTATGTTTATAGTGAGAATTCAATTTAATTTAATTTCAATTAAATATTTATCTACGCTGGTATAAGTAATACTATATAACACGTGCATGTGGGCAAGCATACGAGTGGATAGAGAGGGTGAAAATGAAATGAAAACATTGTAAAATTCAAAAGCTGAATGCTAATCTGTTTAACGTAATTTATGAAGGATTTTTCCTCCAACGTTATCGTTTAAAATACATACTAACCTTTCTTTTTATTTTACTACCAGATTCTGGCTGCTGATATAGCTAGTACACGTTGCTCACGTTGCACTCCGACACTCGTCGCAGTTGTCAAACGTTTTATAGCGAGTAAAACTCGAGCGTTTCAACTTGAAACACTTTCGTGTGATGCAAGGAACAAAGTGATACTTTAGAAGACAACCAAACTTTGGTTTGAAGTGCTTCTACGAAACGCGATAGTTTTATGATAATATTTTCATGAGTCGATGCATATCCATTTATGATAAATAAAATTTCAAATTTTTATGGTTATTTGAATTGTTACAGAGTAATATATTTGGTTATTGCAAACTTACATGGAGGACGGTGAAATAAGGGTTCAAAACTATAAAATAAATAGTATTAACTTTTAGAGATGAAACTATTCAGGAGGAAAAACGAATTGAAGATAATTCTTTGCTCTAGTTAAAACAAATAGAATATTCGGTTACTTTGATTGTTATCTTTGCTTCAAAGATTAATTATTATAATAATTTTTCTTGTAATTACAATATTTTTCCACCAATTGTTGATTTGTACAAGATGAAGCCAGTTTTATCCCATACTGGAACGTTCTGTATCAACTCCTTGTAACTTAATTCTTGTAACTTTTTCTAGTGGAGTTGATATATCTTTTCTTCCTGTTATAAGAGAGTATAGGATATGAATACGATTGTGAATTTTATACACTCATACCGAACAAGACTGCTTGTATGCTATAAAATTTGAGATTATTTGGAAAACACTACAATTGTATTTATATATACAGAGTACAAGGAAAATGAATAAAATACGTAGCTATTGGAATACATAAAATTAATGAATAAACTTTTTCACAATTACTGAAAAGGTACAGATACTTCTTTGAGAAATTATTAACCGTTTGAAGTTCAAGCAGATCGATTGCGCTTCTTCGCTGCATGGTCTAAAAGTGCTAGTCTATCGGTTCGTAGTATCAAATTAAGTTTATTTATGTTTTCCTCCTAATTATTTAGTTTTACTTTTGTTATTATCTGCTTAGAAATGGAAAAATGGTACGTCAACAGTATTTAGAATTTTTTATGATAACATAGAAAATCGTAGTTTCTAAGCTAAAATGCAAAAAGCACAATCGTGCAACTTGACACTTTTTAACCGAGTTTTCGCAAAGACTCGTGTCACTCAAACAATTAACAATAGAACTACCGAGCATTTAATATGATTGATATGTAATTACTATAAAAACTGTAATAATAGGTTATTTTCAGTCTCATCTGACATTCAATGCAGTATTCAGGTAAAACTATTTTCAGGATAATTTCGAATATTCAATGTTTTCAACGTGCCAATAATCGAGAAACAAAACAATTAAAACCAGTCATTTTAACTGGTACGATAGTCATACTTTTAAAATAGCTAGTTCAGTAATACCTAAACTTAAGTATAAGTCAATTAAAATCTTAGTAAACACACGCTTATAGTTCCTATAAAGACATCTGACAAAGTCAGTTTAACCCTTTGCACTTGAGTGGAGCCTTTCAGTCGGCATTCAGTTTGACCTAACAAACTTATAAAATTAAAAATTCACTATTGAATTTTATACAATTTATCAACACATAGAACATTGAAATAAAGTACATAGTTAATTGTCCCTTTACTCTTCCGCTATAATGGACGAGATATCTCGTGTATCTTTATTATTGATATGAAATATTTTATTTGAAAATTTGACACAAGCAATAAATTTTTAAGGTATGTCATCGTTGGTGGAAGGTGCTTAAAGATGATAAATATAAAACACTCCATATTTTATAGAATTATAGTTTTGATTAGAGAGAGTTTCTTCGATGTCAAAAAAAACGATGACATGCCTTACCAATCGATTACTTGTGTCAGATTTTCAAATAAAACACTTCGTATCAATAATAAAAATGCACAAGGTATCTCGCCCATAGCATTGTACGACGACATAATGGTGACGAGATGTCTTTTCTATAACATCGTTTCTTCGAAAGGGTTAATTTATGCAAGATATTGCTTTATATTGGTTGCAAAAAGTATCATTGATATTTCATAAAAAAATAATGAATAAAAATATCCTCCAGTGCGAAAAGTCGAGTATTTGGTAGTTCCATCTTTAATATGAGTAATAATTATTTCATTGAACGTTCGCAGCGATAATTTCCATTCGGTTTCTACTTGATCTTATCACTGTCCGTACATTCGGCGGGAACACATTCGTCATCTCTCGCTCATCGGAATTCCCTGTGTTTCTTTTATGTTCTCGCGACGCAGCGGGCGTTCATAAAATCGAATCGCTAATTTGTTTCCTTCGCGGATTGCGTAATATGGAACGCGTCCGAACGATTAAATTGCGCCAACACACGCGCGTAGCGATTCCCATTCGTTTTATACGCGGGACACGTATCGCCGTTGGAAATCTCGTTTTAGAATCGATTAGCCAACAGCACGTAGAATCGACGCCCGCCACTAAAAATGTCGCTGAAAATTAATTGCACGCGAAGGCGGAACAATAATCGCGGCGGCTGTCCTTATTTCGCGATCCGATAAACGATACCTGGAATTCCCTCGTCGCGTTTTACGCGCGCCGCCGTTCCGCGCGAACGAAAATTATTAACACCCCCACCGTTTCGCTTCTTTTCATTTGCTTTTGGCGCAAACTATGCCGGCGGACATAAATAATACTACCGTGTAATTAAGGAAAGCGGTAAATACAGACTGGACAGTTTTGAGGTATCTTCTAAAATATATATATATGTTCCGATTTTATTTATCGTTTGCACATTTACATCGGAGAGGCATACTTCATTTTAATGTCTGCGCCAGGAAAATATAAGTCTGATTGAATTTTATCAAATAATTCCTCTTACTCTACAATTTATATTCATCTGTGTTCATTTGAAGTATTCTTTGTGATTGAAATTAATCTCTAATTTTTCACGCTATTAACGGTACGTAATGTTTTTCACGATTCGTGTGTATACATAAAGATTGTATATGTAATAATAAAGTGTAGATTGCATGTCAGGAAAACTAGGCACATACTACTTGATATTAAAAGTATTTATTAATTAAATGATTAAATTATTAATTTATGGAAAAAATGATTTACGGAACGATTTGGCTCATATTGAATTTTATAAGTATTATTTGGAAAATTTTTGAGTCGGTTTTGATTGATGCAATTATGCCAATATCCTCATTATTTACTTTTAAACCTCTAATTTCCTAAATCAAACTGAACGAATATCAATTCTTCTGTGTCAGATCGCAATAAAGGGATTGTTAAATAATTTTTCCAAATTTTTTCATAATTTAAACTTCAATTTGGTGAAATCTTTTAAAATTTATTATCATTGTTTGCGAATGTTCATGGATACACACAGTTATTAATTAGAGAGTACGAATGAAGGGTGAGACGACATTTTTTGCGGATACATACATGTCCGGATAGAAGTGACGAAGAATGAAAGGAGAGCGAAAGGAAATGTATGAGTAGTTCATGCTCGACCCTTCAACAGTCCTCGTTGTTCTACACTTTCCTCTTTGAACCAAATTCTTTGTTAATTATGCGGTTGACTGCTTCGTAGTTAAATTCAAGCCTCGAATTGTAATGGTCTTCTCTGGTTGTTCTCTCTAGCATGAATTCTGTTACACAGGTCAACTAATGATTCTGATAATGTAACTTTTCAATTATATAATTCAATGTATAAATTGTAAAATACATTGCATAACTTCAAAAACTTTGTCTCGCAAACAAATACTTAGTTTTTAGATACAACTTAGTATTGATTCAATTTCCATATAACTCAAAATGCTTGTTTAAACGAAAACAGGCCGTATATTATTGTTTTCAGTCAACTATTTTTGATATAGGAAATTTTGAATTGAAGTTGAAATTTTTATTGTAGTTTAAATACATGTTAGAAATAATTTTTTACCTGATAGTATGCTAATATCATTACGAGTTTATGAAATGAATATTTTGTTCAAAAGGAATAGAGATATACCGTCGATATAATTTTATATAAAAATTTGTTCACCTAAAAATGTAGAAATGGTAATAACATAATTATTCAATTTTCAACTTATTCAAGAAAAAAATATATTTTGCAAAAAAGAAGTTTATACTTAAGTAGAAGAAAATAATAAAAAATTAAGCTTAATGTAAAAAAAGATTTTTTGTAAAGTATAATCATTCCATAAATTTGCAATAAAATTATTTCTTTCTACTAAAGTAGAAGATACAAATGTAAAAGTTTTTTATTTGTAGAAACTTATTTGATTAATATCAATCAACGAATAATGAAAACAATAATGGTGTCAATATCAGTATTATGTGGTAATACGGTTGCGGAACACGGATACCGATATGAAATGTTAATTAACGAAGCAAGTGTACAATAGTATTATTCCCTTCTATAGAAATCTGCAGATTATTATTCATATGAGGATTATTTGGCAAATTTAATAATAGTACGTGATGTTCTAGTATTAAACTTTCTCATGAAAATTAATATTGCGATAAATAATAGCAGTACGAATACTTTAAGTAACATTTTTTTAAATAAAATTTATTTTAATCGAAACCACATTATCATGTGGCGATAATGAATAATTTAAGAAAATTGATTCTTTTGTTCACTAAAGCAATTAAATTATACAGTATTATCTGAATTTGGGTCTAAAAGAATAACAAAGCCACGTAGTATTTAAAATTTATGTTATTCAACATAAATCAATATTTTCTTTATTTTTAAATAAACTTACGAAAAATAAAACACCGTAATAGTATTCAAACTATTTACTTTCTTGTTTCAAGTCCAAATACAATTTAATCAAATCTTTTGTAAATAAAACTTCATCAAAATTCGGGGAAGAAAATAAGAACAGTAAATCCACCCCTGAACGCAACCGTGTTAGATGTTTCTGAAATGAAAGCTATAAAGTTGTAACATATGTGTAACGTTGCGTGACGCAAACATAGCGTTACCGAGCTAATATAAAGTTTACTACTTCCACGTAAGAGTGAGTCTGACACAGAGTGAGTCATGCCACTGAAACAATACATAAAATCTTTAATGCGCACAAATAATTAAAATGTGAATGTAATCTCGTTGTTGTTTTCATAACAGTGAGCACAAAGATGCAGTCATAATTTTGGATAGTAAGCTCGTTGTACGTTAATGAACAATTCATTTTGGAAGGGAAAGTATTGTTTAATTATATGAAATAATATATTTTATCCTTACTGAAACTTGAAATACATTCCCATCTTTATTTTCGTAGTTTCAAAAACTAACGATTTTTTATTAATTATATGTTGCAATCGAAAAAACATGGAACTTATTAATTTCTTAGATACAATTCTATGATTGTTAATGACATTAATCATTGATTATATTATATGCTGCACCCATTTCGAAAAAGTGATAGATATGATCACACAACAATTTATTTAATTCAAAGGAATTTACATTTCTCCAAAAGAAAAAGAAAAATTATAATTTCCAATATTTATTCTTTCTTGATTTTGGTAGTACCGCATTTTCTTGCTGTCTCCATATTGTAATACAAATATATCTCTTTCTCCGTGCTCACATTTATTACCTGTATCTGTCAAATTATTTTGACTGGGTTATAAATGCAAACACAATACAGGCATAGTAAAAATATATGACAACTTCCGTATAGAAAACTTTATTGCTTTTTCGTTCTTATCTTTACATACAAAAACGTCATATTTGTTCTTTTGTTTCTACATTAGCTATGGCTATGTATCATTTTTAGAATCGTCGTTTCGAATAATATCGCAATTAAAATTCACATTGGCTCTCGAAATATTTTACATATCCGTTGCACCATTTATTTTCGGGGAGCGGCGTCGTTATTGGTAAGCAAATTTATGCAGTTGCATTTATAAAATTATTCCAATTCATTTGTATGGTCTTACAACAAGCTGAGCCGGTTAATCGATCATTTTTATGATTGAGCGTATTAAAAAGCGAATTTACATATTATTTTACAGATTTTTTCTTATACATAACGATCTCCGCTGCGATATTTTCGAGTACACTTCGCCCTCTCTTTTCAAGCTCCGTGAAACTGCTGCATCGTATATTTTCATTGATGTAGTCCTTCCGATTCATCAACTGTTGACCTACAAAGAATTCCATGGGTACTTCATACCTCGAGTCTGCCAAATCTTAATCAGTATACTGTCTCTTCAAAGGTAGTTTCTTTTAGAATTTGTTATGCAATGTAATTCTAGAAACATTAGTAAATACTACGAGTAAACATGATAAAGAAATATTATTTGGAAAATATCTTGCATGAAATATTCGTATTATATTATTGTTTTCCCATTCAGTTTGGGAAATTTAATATTTATAAGAAAATGGTGCATTCTTCATCAAGAATATGAATTTTCTTTCATTTTCTCGCGTTTTATATAACAGCATGTGCACCTCCAAACTAAAATTGAATTTCTTGAAGAACGAAGCAAGCTACAGAAACATTTTACTTTATATTTTCGATTATTTATTTTATACGGATACGTTCTTTTTTTTAAATTGCATTATCAATTCAACAAACTCGTGTAAATTAATATTTTCATGCTTTACTTCAAATTGTACATATCGATGGAATATTTCAGTATTTTCCTGTTACGTACGTTTAAATTAATATCTTTGCTGTTGCAAAATGAAACCATTTGCATTGCATTCTAAAAACATATTTGGGTTTGCATAATTAATTATACGTTCGAATTTCTGTTTAATATGCTTCGAATAAATTTTCAGAATAGAATGTTACAAGTAATAACGCCATAAAACGCCATAAATAACGCCAAACTAAAATATAAAATAAGTAAAAATTAAATAATTTAATATTGTAACACATGTAACACAATATGTAGCACATGAATGAAGAAAAATAAGTGTACAATCCCCTAAGACATGCAATTAAAAATACATTATTAACATTGCAATAATTATCACCAATAATATGAAGAAAAAAAATATACATTTGTAACAACCAATTTGCGACGAACAAAAAAGAAAGCCGACCCCAGCGAATAAAAGAATGACCCGGAATCAGCTACGAAAGGGTTAAATTATAATAATTAGCGAAAACAGAAATACATAATACGCTGAGAAATGCAATTAAAAATACATTTGTAATATGTCAAAAATCGTCGCTCATAAGAAAAAGAAAAAGATATACAACTGTAACAACTAATTTGCGACGAACAAAGAAGAAACCCGACCTCGATGAATAAAAGGATGACCCGGAATCGGCTGCGCGAGGGTTACATTATTAAAATGGCTCGCCTCGGCAGCGCCATTTCCCTCGAAAATAAAGGGACCACTTAGCCAATTTTGGGAGTGAATTGTAACCGCCGCGGCAGCGGTTTTTCATTCAACAACGCCTAATTTCGGCGAGCAAGAGGGCGGGCGGGCGCGCGAGCGAGCAGAGGCTTGTCAACGAGTGCTCGCGCGGACGTTGACTCTAGCCCGACCGTCGCATAATAGCGGAGCGACGCGGGGGCTGGCTGAAGAAGAGCGCAACGCGGAAACTTTCCGGGAAAAGTTCTCCGGTGTCCGGCGAAGATTTAAAATTCGTCGCGCGGCCGACACGCGGGGAAGAGAAGAACTAGGAACCGTGACGACGATAGGCGGAATTGCAAATCTTTATCGCGAAACTTACGCCGTCTGCCCACGGGGTGTTCGCCGCGAATCCGAATTCCGAATATCACCCTCAGCGGTACAGTTTATTGCGATCTTATTATCCGGTCACGAAGAAGATATGCTTCGGTCCGTAAATCGAACGCGTAAATGCCGGGTACACCCGTTCCACCATTTGCTTGGTACTCTTTTTACGCTGGAATCTTCTTCGTGTGGTCCTTTTTTTACGCTAGAAACTGCTCTCTCTCTCTCTCTCTCTCTCTCTCTCACTCTCTCTCTCCCTCTCCCTCCCCCAAGAGAAAGTATCCGTTTTATGTCGGACGCGTGGAAACTTCAACGCCGAATGTAGTTTTTTTGGAGTGAATAAACACAAGAAAAGTAGTTCCAAGTAGACCGTGAACTTAGGCTTTTGTGGTATTTCAAAATGTGTACAACAACAACGAAATAAAAAATTTTAGTCAAACAGTCGACGTGTTCGTTTCAAAGTTTCGAGAAATCAATTTTTTTTTTTGTTCAAAAATTTTGGAAATTCCGATGGAATACCTAATTGAATAAGTTGTATAAAATACATGTAATTAAAGATTTTTTAAACGGATGAATTAAACATTCGAGAATCTTTTGTATTTGGGTATTTTCGACGTATTTCGACTATTAGATACCTCTGAAATAAAAATTCATCCGACCCGTAGCTTGTTATGAAAAAATAATTAAACGAAATTGTAATTTTATTAAAAAGAAACGAATGAAAAATATTTTCAGCAAAATGTTCAGAAGATTATGAACCAGAAAGATAAAGTTATGATAAGAGAAGCTATTCGTGATATTTATGAAAAGAGGCGAAAATTGAAAAGGAGCTAAATGCGTACTAATATAATCCTCTTTTAATGAGCGAATTTGTCGAATCAATACGCCTCTCCTAAGAAGAATTAAATAGATTTACGGTAATGAGGTCTGAGCAGCTTCACTCAGAATACGAGTTACAATTGATCGAGTTATTTTGGGAAATTGCTTCGATTGTTGAATGCTATGAATGTAAAATTCGCCTTCAGAATCTATGGAATATGCGTGAAATAGGACGCTCTTCACGTTACACAGACTTTTCGAATGCAGCGAGCTACTAGGGAAGTAAAAATTACTAAGTAAAAAGTCAGGATAGGTACTGGAGAAGTTACTAGTTCATAGGAAGCTTATTTCACGTGGTAAAAATTGCAGATCATTTAATTTGAAGTCAAGAGGAAAGCTTTTTACATGTATTTCTACTACTACTAAAGAAAATAGAATTTTACCTAAAGAAAAATGTAACCTGTTGCTGTTTTTAAATTTAAGGTAAGATATTACGCATATGTAGGTATTATATTGCATACGTTTTATATAACTTTCGCTAACATATTGATATACAATAATGTGATAACGATTTCTATTCCTTAGATACATCAAAATTTCCTATTCAAAATAAAAAATTACAGACAAATAATTTAATTTAATAATTTACCTTATGATTTACCTCTTAATAGAAAATATTTTGATCACTTCAAAAAATTGCAGATATATCCACAGTATTTATCTAAGTACATTAAAATAATTAGTATTCAAACAATCAAGCTTCCACGATACAATCCAAATGCCAACTATATACGCCAGGTCTTTAGGATAATAACCTTCAAAGAAAGCTTTTACCCTTGTCGTACAATAGCGTGCCAGACTCGTGGTAAAGATTTCAAATAGAATATAATAAACAAAAATATTATTCAATTTGTTTGAATGCAAATACCATACCATTACTTCCTTATCAATGATTATACCTTACAGCACACGTTGACATACAATAAGACTGAAATTTTGTCTTCTTTTCAATAAAAGATTAATAACGAAGCAGTTAGATCGATCACAGTTCAGAAAGAAATCATGGAGCAACAGATTAATATTGGATAATAACTTATATCATTGAATCTTTTCAAATCTTAAAAAAAAACAAAAATGCAGAAAAAGTATTAAACTACGCGTAATCCGAGTTAATATCACAAACATCTCGTCGCGCCATGATCGTGCCTCAATATTTACCAAAGCCAAACGGCCTTTAAACACGACCATTTACAAAGCATCCCAAAACGATCATAAAACGGTAAAGCAAAGAAGAAGAACAATGGAATCCCGAATTTAACAACGAACCACCACCACCCAAGCCCTTAACAATGTTATTCTTACACAAGCACACGCGGCGTGTTCGGCACGGGGCGACTCCGACACGGACACACCCTGTGTGTACCGCGATACGCTCGTAAAACCAGCCTGTATCGTTTCGCTCATTAACTCGCCTCAACAATGACCGTGGGTGTCGGGCGTAGTACGTCGAGATCCTTTCAACTCCCGCCTATCCACACCCTTCTGACGGTGGTAGTGCGCATACGCGGCGACAGCCACCGGAGTGAGGTGGTTCGCGCGTAAAATCGCGCGGAGCGGCGGCAGTCAGTCGCGCGTAACACGGCGCGGGGTGCGGTTTGCAGTGTTCGGTCGTCTTGGTACTAGACTCGGCTAGTCGATCCCTTCGATCACCCACTTTCCCGTTTCTTTCTCCCTTTTTCCTTCTATTTTGTGTTTCTCGTCTCACAGTCTTCTCTCGAAGAAGATCTGTGGCTGTCCTTTCTTCCCCGATCAAGTCCTAAACGCGAGGGCTCCGCGGAAGCTGCGCTCCCCGACCCGCTTTCTCGATATGTGGCGCGCGTGACAGTAAAACGATAAAGCCGAGGGAGGATGTGGTTCACGGGGAGTTTCTGTGCCTTCCTGCTGCTGGCGCTGACACTGTGCCAGGGTCCCGGCCACGTCCACGCGAAGAACGACAACTGTGAGTAATCTTGTCACTCTGCCGGCATCCCCCGTGTCCGGCGCTCCCCGGTGTCTAACGCCCTCCCTACTCGCCTCTGTTGCTCTCGCCCTGAGGGAAGATTGATTTTCTCTTTTTGCTCGACAAGTGGTTATGGAATAGTCACGGCCTCCGCGGTTTCGCGAAAATATTTGCGCTCTCGCGGTTCTCTTTGATCCTTTTCACTCGGGGAGCGACTCCCAATCGCCACTTGATTTCATGCGGAGAAATTACGGAGGTTGGTATTTAATATTGGAATTTGTGTAATGCGTCTGTATGGAAGTATTGGGATGAAGTAGCTTTGTAACTGCAGTTATTTGTGATTCAATGTGAACAGTTCATTTACCGAAAGCTTAATAATAGTAGTTTCTTAATAACTGTGTTATAGGAAAAATAAGTTCTATCATTTTCTTATATATAATAATCTTAAGATTTACCGAGAATTATAATTATTATTGCCATTCAGAACTTTCTTAAAAAATCCTCAGCTGTTAATCATGGATCTTTAAAGGATTTAAATAATTGCCGGTAGATAAAGTATTGACACATTCACGAGCGTTGACGGGTATTCACGTCTTTTCGAACTCTATTCCTGGTGGCCAACAACGTCTTTGTAAGTACTTCTTTTAACGAATCGTTTTTGATTTTAAGCAACAGATCGTTATAAGAATAATATTTCAAAGGAAATTGTAATATTTGTCCTTGTTTTAACTTCAGAAATTTGCGGTAATTAGTTTAAGAAATTCTTCATTTTCGCCGGCCATGAGTACTAGAAAAATAACGAATTTGCCGGTCACGAATGTGTTATGTTAGTTTTAAAAAATGTTGTTTGTATCTCGTCAGAAAGTTTTGAGTATTATTAGTGAGAAACTACTTTTGAGTGCGAAGGGTTAACTCTTCACTAGGGAACTGCGTTTGAAAAGTACACACGTTATTTTAAAACACAATATAATATTATACTAATTTTTTCAACAATTAATTCTTTACTGCTTCAAGTAAACATGTAATCGTTCTTCCTTCTGTTTTAACTTTTTGATATACTCTTGATTAGTTATTGATATCTGTAAAGTTAACATTTTACCCGCATATTTAAAAGTTTCAAACAATTCACTTGGTACATGTACTTCTGTTTCGTAGAACATTTCCAGCTGCAGTTCTCTGTAGGTATAAATATATAAAAATATATGTCATATCTTTTTTCTTATACAGCTATCTGATATTAGTTTGATATTTGTGACAGAAACACGCAAATAATCACACAACTAATGTATTGTTATACTTAAAAAAATTGGTTTTTGAATGATATATCTGAAATTCTTTACAAGAAAACATAGACTACTAGGTGGACTATCCCAGAAATTTACTTGCACTAAATACCATTTCGAATTAATTTTTGTAAATACATTTACAAATATCGATAAATATCTTTAATCCGTTAATATAATATTTGTAGCATATCTATAAACGTATGTTCACATTTGACGAAAACATTTTTTAATATTAAAATAAGATATGTCATTTCGAGTAATGTTTCGTTGGCATAATTTCGATAAAGTTATATAGGAAAATACTAATTTATTGATATAATGTAATAAAATATTGATATGATACAAATTTCAAATAATAAATGACTTCATTTTTTTTTTATTTTGAAATTTACAAGGGAAATGATAAAAAAAATAATACAACCAAAACATTGTAGGTAAAATGAATCTTTGCCTCATTTGTTTTAAGTAGAATTCTTCCATAAAAAAATATAGTAATAAAAGATTATTGTACATAATTATCGCGATAAAAAATAACTATTTTACTGCCGTGAAAGATGGTAGAAAATTGTTATCATTTCATACACATAACTCTCAGTTCATTAATCTCGTATGTTAGTGCATGCATTTTCCTCGTGCATTCTGATATCAAACTTACGATTAAATTCACTTACAATGTCATCTTCATCATCTTTAACCCTAGATAACCAAATTGTAATCAGTGTTACTCTGTAATTAAACATTCGATTTATAGACATGTATATTTTTATATTTCTTTTATTTATATCAAATAAAGTAGCACAATTTAAGAGACATATTATTAGATTCTAATCAGAAAATAAAGCACTGTTCAAAATTAACATTTGCAGTCTTTGCAGACGTTAAAGGTGCACTCCTATACTCGAATTCTCGTAAATAACGAAAGTAGGTAGACTATTCAGGCAAATGCTTAATTATTTAGGGTTAAACTTGAATTGGCCAGTTTCTGGCGATCTATCAGTAAATTAGTATTTTTCGTACGTACATTCTATTATTATTACAGTATTCATAAAAAGTTGAGCAAGAAAATGCATTTTCTTTTGTAGTATCAGAGCAATAATCACGATGTTATTTGGCAATACATAAGTCATACTATACATTGATTATTTTGTCATTTTATTATTTTAGATACAATATAATTATTCATAAAACTATTTTGGAATAAAATGGCAATATTTGAATCGAAATATGTCCAAGTTTTATATATTTTCGTTCCACTTCTAAACATAGGAAGTACTTGCTGAATGTGTAAGCAAATACGTTACATACCCTACAATCTGAACGTAATAAAACAAGTTTTGTCTAATACGTTACCCAGGTAACACGTGCGTCACCGTTGACTTCATATACAAAAGGTGTCCCCAAACGAAACGGTTTGAAATACACTTCAGATTGCAATTTGGTGGAGAAAAGAGACTAAGTTTGTATTTTCTGTTCCTTTCTTTTTGCATTATCTGTGCATGTAAAAATTTTTACAAAATATTTATTATTAAAATACGTGTTAACAAGTTTTTATTAAAATAACATTTAAATGTTATGTACATTAAAATATTAGAAGTTTCCTTCTACATTAATATTAAGATAATTTCAATTAATATGCGATAATGTACAGTTGATATTTCTTTCTAATGTTAATATAAAGTAGGCTAAATATGTACAAAAGTCTACAAGTACATCAAAAGTACAGAGTTACAAGTATTGAGAATTAAATATTATTATCTGTAACACTTTGATTGTTATATCAGTTCATATATGGGTGATTAAACACAATTGAGACACAAATTTTTATAGTAATATAAGACATAAAGATAAAATCCATCAGATACAAAAATATTGAAAGAATAATCAGCAAAGAATACGTTTTAATTTCTCAATTTCTATTGTATTAAATACGTTACTTCGATTTTATGAGATTTTCAAAGGTATTCAATGATGAAATTAACAACTAATTGCATCTCATAATTCTTATTCAATATAATCATTACTACATCATATATGCATACGTGACAGTAATTGATCGACAGTTAATACATTATTTAAAATAAATTCTATTAAAATTGTTTAAACACGCCAAATGTGAAGTAAAATCGATAACAAGATACTACTTGCGATTGTAAGTTAATACATAATATAATACATTTAAAATTTTCTAGACAATAGGTTGATCACGTGGAGAGTATTTAAAAGTACTGATTTTGACTGTTAGCAAGTTAAGAGGCTTAACCGAGACCAAAGTTAAAGCGGATTGTGTATTTCGCTCAAAGTTCCTTTGACGTGATCTACCTCGCCACTAATGATTTTTGAACAAAAGTTTTGTTACAAAATCAATAAATACTACAAAGGCTTTCAATTTTACAGAAAATTGAAAAATAAACTTATTCAAACATAAAAGCCAGATCAAACTAACTCACAGATTTTTGTTATAATATGTACATATTACATATTACCGTTCGAAAAGCATGTACGAGTTATTTCGAAATATATCTTTTCATTTTAGTCCACCTTAACTTTGAAAACGTCATTGAGTTAACATTACTTTTGATTTTAAGTAAATGAAAAACAAAGAAATATGTTTATCTTCTACTAAACTAATTTTATTAGTTTTTACTAGATTAATTTATTGATTACTATCTTTGTGTAATTCTGTTTACTTCTGTTGTCAGTTGTTATACTTTAGAGCAAACATGAATATAGAATATGTCTAGAGTTCTTCTCCTTTTTCAATGAATTATTAATGGCAAAGCAGTTTTTTCAATGAGTAATTAAGTATGTAAATTTATTTGCCATAATTGATTGTCTTATTACATACATATTCCTTGGCACATATTAACAAATCCCGTAACAATTATTGTATACATTGTTCAATATTATATTTTGATACGTCAGTAAAAATTATTTACTCTCTAAAATAATTTCAATATAAAACTGTTATTGAATGATTTACAATAATTTCTAGTACAGCTACGAAGGGAGGAAACTTTTTGTTTGATGCTGATACAAATACCGAAAGTTACTTGTTCGGTTTAAAACAGGTCGTGTGGTTCTATGGCACAGCTTCTATATATGTAGCTCTCTAAACTTGTTGTCCTAAATTCACCAACTGTGGAACAAAATACCAAAATTTATAACCCACTTTACAAGCAGTAGCTCCTTTATAAAATGACTACAAAGTACTTAACACTAACTACAAATTTGCTTTACTTATTCGACGTGTGTTCCATATGCATTTTCTTAATTTTAGTTTAGTAATAGTTCATGACTGTACTAATTAAATCTTTTCCCTAAATTTCAGTATCTATTTCACATTTTATAATATGCATTAAATATTACAAGAATATGTAAGACTCATAAAATATGTATTTATTATTATAAAGTATTATCAATTATTTTTGTAAGGTACATATATACATAGGTATATATTAGATTCAAATTATTTTCCTAAAGCTTTACTCGATAATAGAATGCTAAAAATCGATAAATAATGTCTACAAAATATTTTGAATATTCGATATTCATATAAATGAACATGAATATGGCAAAAATTACAGTATTAATTATTGAAAACTCTAAGAATGTTAGAAAATAAATTTAAAACATTTCTCATCGATCTACGCAGAATTTAACTCTGCAAAATTCCTACTTAATATATCCATAAAAAACGCGGAAAAAGTAATGAGATACATTTGAAACAAGGGTACAAAGAATAATAACAATAGGTATACGTTTTTAAAAGAAAATTATGTTATCGCTACGTGAATATAGTAATTATGAAATACGCACATTGAGTTCTCTTCAGTAGCATGTAAATCTAGCCAAAAATTAAAACTGTTCGCTGAAACACGAGCTCCGAAAAAATATATTAAATCTCCACGTAATTTTGCACATATATTCAGTACTTTTTAGACTGGTATGTACAACATCCCATGTTTTAACAACAATTTATATGGAAAAATTAGACTTCATACCAAAAAATGTCACTTTGCGCTTTTTACTTATTTTTTCGTATAGATTCATCTTCTTTCGGATTGTATCCCTATTTCGAAGTTACCCTATATATTGTATACTGCAATACATAATAATATATACTGTTATATATAACTAATTGAAACTAGGTGAGAATTTATATATTATAACTTAAAGATTGATCAGATATATTTAGATTTATATATTTTATTTCATAATATTGCACGTAGGTATATCATATCGATGCTGGGTGTTCTACTTTAATGTATAAATGTAATTATTTCCGAAATTGTGCGTTATTTAAAAATTATCTCGTATGCAATTTTTTTGTTTTGGAAGAGTAGTAATTTGGTACATTTAGTTTGTTTTTAGATGGACGTGTATCTACGAAGATTGCTACTGTTTTTTCAAGTATAATCATATAATTTTTGCATGTTAATCGATGCAGCAAGTTATTATCTACAAAAGAGTATTAACCTATCTTTCGTTAAAGACTAACCAAAACAGAAAAACTGCATTTGAGACAATTTTTCATTTAATTAAATTTTAAGTTAGTAACCCTTTGAGTAGGAAGTTTAGCCAGATGAAGTTCTTGTACATTTCAAGAAATGCCAGACAATTTTAAACAAAGATGCGTAATTATAAATAAGAATATATATTTCGGTTAATTTTGATCTAAATTTGATAACATTTTTTCACAATACTAAAAACATGTGGGACTTCCTTTTTTACTAATAACACCAGGAAGAAATTTGTCGCAAGTGCATGAAGGTGCGATATATCACTTCTTGACACTCAAAGGTTTAATCATAACAATTATTAATATCTTTATAAATTTATATATTTTTTTCTAGGAATGGCCATATGCTAGCAAAATTCATAGTTCACATCCTCTTTCTGCAAACTTACAAACTATTCTCGGCCATCAACGAAACTTCTTTCACGTAACCACCAGCTGGTTAAGTGTTAAATAACAAATAGTTCCAACGACAATTACATTTATAAACTAACCTTCTTCGCTGAAAAGACGTGCCACAAACGTCGAGATGTTTTTACTCCAAAATTGTCAATGATATCCAACACACAGATAATCCTATTGCATTACACATACTAGATTGCTTCGAAAAGTATCATTCTATGTAAAATTATTAATAAACAAATTTAGCGTACATATCTACGTGAAATAGGTAAAAACAAAATTCTTCGCGCAGGACTTTGCCAAATTTCTGAATTAATTTCCAGAGATTAACATTAAATGTGCCAGCACTTTGTATATAACTATTTCCACTTTAACCAGCTAAATAATTAATTATAAAATGAAAATAAACAAATTAGACGAGCAATTTTTGTAGTAGAAACAAACAAAAGAAAAGGCAAAAACTGATAAACTGATTAAAAGAATATAAGAACGGTAGAAAGTTAAATGGACGAAAGAAAATACAAAATTTTAAATCAAATTTGATAACCGGTCATTTAACCGGTCGCAGTAGGTTTAGTGTTGAAGTGAGACACCCTACATACATATATACTTAATGTATACATACATACATAACTCTAACATGTACTACCATTCATTATTAATATCACCATATACCGTATAATACTAAAACTACTTGTGAAAAGCATAGATACAGTGATTTATGAGAAATACGTGTGTATCGAATACAGTTCTGTAGTGGAGGTACTGACATAAACAAACGTGGCCGACTAGATTATCGTTTCCATGCGAAGTGCTTGGTCGGACGCAAGTTTTGTTCATGCAGTACAATTGAGATTACAGTATTTCATAGTATCTGCGCTGTTTGCCAGTGTCGGCCATAAGCCAATCCCAACGTGATCTATTCGGCAAGATTTACGGTGGCGTCCGCGACGAATACTGCCGCAGCGATTCCGAGATATTTGTAAGCACATTTGCATGTATGATTATCCGTGCGACGTCAATTCGACTGAGCTGAAACTGCTGAAATATATGCTCCGCTTGACGAGGCTGCGTCCTCGAAATCACAAGCAGCCGAGCAATCCAAATACTGTGTCCAATCAAATGTTTAAACCCACGATGATGGATGCGTGAACACTAAACGCCTTCAAACGACGAATTCTCATCGTCATATAGTGGGCCTTTATGCAAACTTAAAATTTCTCGCAACAATTTAACCTTTTGCCGACCGACGATTTTCTAGAATATCAATAGTTGCTTTCATGGAAAGTTATACTATACATCGAAATCTTAAATAATAGGAAACAAGACAACTGTATGCTGATCTTTCGTTATTTAAATGTTTAATTTACTTATTTTCGACTTTTCACTCTGAATATCAATGCCTGGTGCCTTCAGTATGACGACATTCGTCCTCAAAGGGTTAACACTTAACAAAAGACTAAACTATGTGAAAATGTAAAAAATGTTTTTATTTCTATTCATTACACTTCCCGTAGATTGAAATACATTTTCTACTTTATTATATTAACCTTTTTCACTCGAGAGACGATTCATAGTCGCCATTTGATTTGACATGCAGAATTATAAAATTTCATATTTAATTAAATCAGTATTTGATATTGTAGTATCTAGAATTATTTAGCGTAGGTTAAAGTATTGTAGGATGAATTGTTTGTTGTGCGTGCGTAAGGGCGACCAGGTCGTATTGCGACCGACCGGCGCCGGGATGTTTGGAAAATAGTGTGACTGCGTTTAGAAAATCTCGAGTGGCTGAAAAAATACGAGGAAGAGTGTCTGGAACTGAGCGACTGGACCGTGAGAAAAGCGTGCACGTGACTGCGTGAATTTTGACTATGGACGAAAGATGCGAGTGAGAAGGGTGCAAGGGTGAGAAAGACAGAGCGAATGGGGGTGTGTGTTAAAAGCGAGTGGGAATGCGTGCGTGAGGACACATTTTGGTGAGAGACAGCGGATAAGAACATTTTCACTATAATATAATATAATTAGGTATTAAATATTGAAATAAAATAGTTCTGTTTCATGATTCGTGTATTATTTCTATTTGATATAGTCAACAATTTTATCAACGTTTTATTAAAAAAATTATGAATATACGGAACGAGAACACGTTTGAGTGACAGGGATTGAAAGTCCTATAAACCTATTCTCTATATTCAGGCAGTATTTTGTTGTTTTGTAGATGAAATGAATATTGCTAAACATTTATCAATTAAGGATTAAAAAAATAAGAGTTAAGTAAAAGCTGATTTCTTCTTCTAAAAATGTTAGTAAGTCAACAACTTTTACTGATTGGCAATTTTACTCAAAAATTATTCCTTTAAACTTCAATGTACATATCATATTTACATATAATACATTAAATTGTTTAAAACAATTTAATCAAACGAGTTCTATTAAAGACGCTTCAATAAAGACTTGTATGCGAAGGAGTCTGTTCGTGGAAACACGAATTAACTCCTGACGGGTTAGCAAGTTGTTAAAAATATATAATAATAACTTTTTTAAATTTATACAATTATATTCTACGTACTCAATTCTTATAAATGCATAAAATTTCCTGTCTATTCATCGTGAAGTATAAGGTATGATTATTATCTGTATGCTGCTCACAGATTGTTCTTGTTAGTGGAAGGAAAACAATTTAACAATTTCCATTATATGTCCACAGCTTAATTTCGATAAATAAAGTGAACTGATTGATTACGGATGGCATTTTATTTGCTTAAAATTGTATTCGGTGTTAATGATTAAATAGATTGATCGTACAAAGATTTACTTGAGTAATTGCTTATTGGTTTGTTTGAAATTTTGGGTTGTATTGGATTATATTGAAATATTGAGTGGTATTGGAAATATTTGTATTTGGCCGTTGTGCCCGTTTTTCGTTAATTTTATAAAGTAGTATGTTAGTATGATTTTTTTATAGATGATTATTTTCATGTAGGTTTCTATAATTAATTTTTCTTAACATATAGTTTGAAAGTTTACTACTGTTTAGTAAATTAACGTTCATTCACATTTAAATAATATTTTCCTGTGTTTTCAAGAAGTATATGTGAATAGAATTAGTGGATACTCCTTAAATTATTGGTTTCGTTGGATTTTTTTTTGAAACGCGTTTTCTGTGTATTTGTCATTACAATTACTACTGAATTATTTTTAAATTATATAAAATGATCTTATTAAAAAAAAATGTGTAACTAAAGTAAAAACTGTATAGTTTTGTTGCCTTCAATTGTTTGTAATTTCGTTAAGTTTGTAATTAAATTGATCATAATATTATCAAGCGTACCTCATAATATTATCAAGCGTATATCAAACCAATAATATACACAAAAAAATAAAAACTGTTCAATTGTACACGTTCTCCAAATTCCATAAAAGGGAAAATTTCATGAAAAAGAAAATTCTGTAAACAAAAACAAAAGATCTATAAAAAAAAACAAAATTTTAGACAAAAAGCAAAAATTTATAAAAAACCAAATTCTATTAATTGCTACAAAAAGTTACTTTTATCTAAGTAAACTAAGAAAACTACTTTTATCTTCGCGTCCGAGCTCAGATTCACCCTAAGCAACATGATCACCGTAGAGCTTTACTTTACGGTCCACAATAATCCATCCCATGGATCGATACCGAAGTCGCATGCCTAAGGAAGCGTCCAAGAAAGAAGAAACAATAGAAGAATCGGGAGAATCCGCAAGCAAACTCCTCGCAGCGATCAGATCGTCTTCATCGAATCAGATCGCGTGGATACCCAGTGGCCCGTTTACCCGCGTCGATCGCGGGAGGGTTGAACTTTTAAGAGCCCGTGCCCGTTATGCTGCGATAACATTGTTTCTCCGTTCCCGAGGCGTCGTCGTTACTCCGGCGAAACCGGATAAAATCGGGGGTGGTTCGAAAAGAAAACTTTCTTGGAGCGAGAAGCGGTCTACGGAGCTTACAGCACACTTGGGCAGAGTGTAATCTGGTTACATAATTACATATTAAGCCTTTGCCATACAATATCGTGTCAGACTCGTGAGGAAAAGCTCAATAAGATTTATTTATTTCCATTAATTTCAATTTCAACACTAACCGTGCCAGCACTTTGTATATACCTACCATAGCCAGTTAAATAACTGGCTACAAAATAAAGGTAAACAAGTTCGATGAGAAATTGTTCTTAGTGCAAATATAAACAACAGGAAAGATAAATATTGAAAAAATGATTAATCGGGTAATATAGGAATCGATGTAAAGTTAAATGACCAAACGAAAACGCAGTTTTCAATGAAATTTTAAAACCGGTCAATTGGCGGTTAGTGTTAATTCTTTTGAGTATAAATTAAATATACTTCTGTTATCAACTGATACACTTTGGAGTAAATATGGATATAGATTAATATGAAATTCCTCTTCGTTCCTGATAAATTACTGATAACGGAGTGATTCGCGCTGGCGGAGTTATGATATAAATCATAGGTTAAGAGGTTCACTCAGTATTATGATTTTTTTTTATATTGACACGAAAAAGTTTAAAATAATATCAGTATTAGGCTGTGAAGAAAATATATTATAATGTTAAAGCATTACATATTTTTATACAACTTTACTATTATTTATTATTAAATACGTGGCCATCGTAAATTTTCCAAAAAGGTAAAACAAAGTGATTAAGGGAAAAGAGAAACACTTATCTGTTACTGGCAGTAGTTGTAATGAAACGTATTACGTTTATAAATGCGACATATTGCACTAGAAGGAGCTTTGTATTTATGTTTTCATTAGGGAACAGCTTGTAGAACATAATGACAACAATGTACTTAATTAATTATACAGGCAACCTACGTATGACATGGCATTTCTAATTACACGTTTTCTTTAAATACTACTTTATAGTAATTCTTAATAACACTATTTTACGTCGCTTATTAAAATCTTGCGCAATCAAGAAGATACATATGGAAGTTGTACTATAATCTGTACTGCAGTTATAATAGAAATTGAACCTTATCGCTATTAAAACTCACTTTCAACTAACACGGTTTTCAATAACACAGATTCAATGAACCATGTTATTCAAGGGTTGACTGTATTTTATATAAGAATCAATCGATGGCGTTACCGACATTTTCTATTCACGTCACACTGATATTACACGATGATACTAAAGGTTAACATACATTCAGCCTGATTACGATAATTCGTTTCTTACGCTTTGCAGTAAGTAAATGAATTTTTCTCGTTTTTCAAATCTGTATGCTTAAACTAAATTTACTTTCTGCCAAATAGAGATATTTTATAATACAGTGGTATCTAGATTGACGGAGTCGCTATTTTCCGCGACCTAGATTGTCCAGAGTTCTGATTAAATTGGTACTCAATAATTCGAATTCTTGGATGGTATCTGAGAATATCTGTATACGAACGAATTTGACATAAACTTTTGAAAAATTTCTTCCCCATTTATTTGAAATATTAACAATCGACAAGTTGAATTGTAAATAAATTAAAGTCTCATTAGATGACCTCTTGGAGTTTCTATAGAGGAATTTCAAAAAGCTAATTTAACTGCTCGATAGTGTTAGTGTTAACTAAACCCCTTCACACTAGATTTACAAAACCCGTCAATCCGGCACATATTAAATTCCACAAGCATTTGCTAAAAGGCTACGCCAATTTCGATCGATGCAACCATACAAACACGCATTTCAATCCTCCGTTCATCCCCCAATATCCAAGATCTACCATAGCGAACACCTATATTCCTACAAACACTAAAATACAGTATAAAATGGATATCCATAAATCTCGTATCAAAAAGATCCAAAATTTCTACTCGAAGCTCAACGTTGCCCAATTCAACACGGAGACCTTCCCAGAAAAAGAAAAAGAAGAATAAGCGCGGCGCCTCGGAGCCGAAAGTGCTCGCAACTTAATATGATAGCGCTCGGTTGCCGCTCAGACGAGCCGTGCCGCGCTCGAAGAGAGAGTAATATTGATCGACGAAGCGGGCTTACATCGTCCCATGAGGGTGAGGAAGGGGGGAAGGGGGAGGTAGGGGGCCAGCAGAGGGTAGAGGGAGCGAGCAACGAGGGAGAGGGTCGCGCTCTAGGGTGCCATGAGAAGGAAGAGAGAGTGAGAGAGAAAGAGAGAGAAAGAGAGAGTGAGAGGAACAGCGAGAGGAACGTCGAGGGCTCCACGGTGGTGGTGGTCGCTGGAGGGTCGTAGGGCCAACGCGCACGACCATGGCCAAAGGGTGGCCTCTCTCTTTCTGCCTTTTCTTTCTCCCTTCCTTACCCGACAGGTGCCGCCTCTTTCTCTGTGCTGGCCCGTTTTCTCCTTTCTCTTCCCATTTTCCTTTTCTCTCTGACTCCCTTCGCTGCATGTTCCGTTTTCCCACACCCGTCGTCACCCCACCACTCTCTCTTTCTCTCTCTACCTTTCCCTCTGTCCTCCTCTCTGTCACCTGGTTTGTTTTGCACGCGACTTTTCGTGGAACCTCGAAGTTCTTTGTAGTCCCGTCTCAAAGTTCCCTTTTACAAGCGGCCGTTTTCTTCGTACAGCGGCGTGCGACCGATTTAATTCCTTTTTTTCTCCTTTTCGTGTTCGCTCGTCCTCCCCCTTACTTCTTTCCTTTATCCACCTCACTCGTTCCTTTCGGCTCGCTCTTTCGTGTTACGCGTCATCCGCCGCCGTTCGCCGTTCGGTTCTCGCAAGTTACGGTCTCCACGGTTTTATTACGACCGCGGGACTTTCGGTGTTATCACTCGTTACCCAAAATTTGATGGTATCGCTCGCAGTAGTCGCTTTTGGCGGGATACGGTTGGGGCAGTGGGGTTTGAAGTGGAATACGATTACTTGTTACCGGCGATGATCGTATGTAAATGATTCTATTGCACATTGGCTTTTATGACTATGGATTGACATTAATTTACGGTTAAATTATGCATTTGCCGCTCGACAATTATACTTGGAGCCATGTTTCTTTAGGACTCCATAGTGCAAAAATGTAAAGTTACCCTCTTGCCCTGGAATGACGTACCACGCACGTCGAGATATTTTTGTTCCAAAATTGCTAGTAACGCTTTACACGCATCGATAGTGTTGTCGCATTACGCATACTGGACTGTTTTCAAATGTATCACTTTATACAAAATTATTAATAAACAAAATTAGTTTACGCACGAATACTCTGAATTAATTTCCAGTGCAAGAGGTTAAAATATAACAATAGTTTATAGTTAAGAAATGTATTTGAAAATATATATCTTATAATCAACTAGATAAGTAAGATAACAAATTAAGTAAATAAGTAAATATATTTTATATTGAACATTAGTGCATCGTGTATGCAACGTACAAAGTAACTGTTGTCTATTTATATTTTATTTAATCTTCTCACATTCCTTTATCAGTTATGTTGTTTCTAAAAGAAAATATTTGCGGTTTAAAATATTAATTATTGTAAGCGAACGAATCACATAAATGATAAAAGAATAGAATGAGAATGTGTGTGTGTCAAGTGTGACCCAATATGGTGGTCTCCAGGATTGTTAACCGTATTAGTAATTGTCAATAGTAACTGGAAAATGAATAAAAGTACATTTTAATCAGTAGTCTCAACTTTTAAAAATTCGGTCCGATTTTGTATCGTAAATAACCAGTAGTGTCTAATAAACTTACAAATACAGAAATCACACCATTTATCCTTGTAGGTTTGGCTTGTGTTCACGAACCCACAAGTTGAAGTAGGAACAATGGAAGAAGGATTCCGCATATGACGTCACAAGATAATTCAAAATGATAAATTCCACTTAGTGTGAAAAGTTGCTAAAAGTTAAATCACCAACAAAAATTACAATACTTTCATGATTATTTTATTACTTCACTATAATCATAGTCAACGTGATTAAGAAACAAACTTATCGAATGAAAATTATCTAAAGAATATAAATTAAAATTTCTAATAAAAATATGCATTTCTATTTATACTTTTCTCCCTACAGCCCTTTATAGAATCTTTCAAATTTACATAAAAATGACTTCTGCCACGAAAAAGGTTGCCGAGCCCTGCTCTAAAAAACGGACAAACGCGATTCTGTCACGTCGCAGAAACGCTGTTTCTGTTTCGTCGTTGGTTGCCACGGGGGAAGAGCAGACTTTTACGTGGTAGGTTTCTTCTGGGTGTTCGAATAGCTCGACTGGGTTTCGGGTCGATGTTTCGAGGTCGCCGCGGGGGGAGAGCGATGGCCGCGAATTTACGGGACGTGGCCGCGTCATTAATATCGGCAAATACCGTATTTCTACGTCGATTATGTGTTCCCCTGACCCGCGCCGTGAATTATGGTCAACTACGCGTGTCCATCGGGTCTGTGAATTAAACGTAGGAAAGCTGCGGGACTAATAACTATGACGAACAGTCCGGAATTCTGGCCAGTTCTCTCGCGCCTCTGGACATTTCTGGCTCTGCAATTTGCGAGACACTCGAAGAACAAGTAACCCGTGATTCAGGGGATCTCACGGTTACCGCATGCCGTGTGTTTGATTCGACGGAATTAAACGTCCGCGGGAAAAATTATTCGCGTATACGACGGAGAAAGTTTCTTCGTTAGTGGCGGGATAAGAGGATTGAATGGATTATCTGGGTTTCAATGAGTTGTTTGTGCGAATGTAAATTGCATCGGTGAGCATTGTTTATTTACAGGAATTCAAATGAAGGTGTAAGATTCATTTTCATTTATTTATTCATGATCATTTGGTACTTTGTTTGAGGGATATTGTAGATATGGAAATAGGAATTAGTGGGATGTGTGATTTTTAAAAATGTTTATTGTGTTTTAGAAAATATTATATTATTGTTTATTTAGTTCGAGAATTAGAGTGTTTATTTTGTTCTTAAGAGTTTTCTGTGAAAATGCTTGTATGTTTTGTTGTATTTTTCATCAATAAATTCGTCTTTTATTTTTAATATTATATATTCATGAATACGACACTAAAAATATTTGTTACGTTACTTAATAAATATTTAGCGAAAACAATTAAAAGATTGTTTAACTAATAATAATTTAATTTACAGGGATATGTACTTTTACATAAGAGTCACGAGGCCTATTATAATTTAATTATTTATTAACGTTTATCGTGACTAGTGAATTATTAATACTTGCCTCTGCAAAAATTAATGGAACCTGTTTAGCATAAACAGGTAATAAAAGTAGACATTAAGAAACATTAATGTAATGACAATTATCTAATTACTGGGACATGTGTTTGAATTTACCAAGTTGATATAATCATATCAAAGTCAGTTAAATAGAGTTGAGCATGCCTCGGTATGACAAATATTGGATTGGGACTTACGATTACAAGTCGGTTAAATATTTATGCGTGTTCCAGCAATTAAATTATGCAGATAGATACATGGAGTAAACAGAATATGAATTTGAAGGTATTTCAGCGTGCTCTATTTCCACTTACGTATTCTACTAATATCAGTTTCAGCGTTATCCTATAAACTTGACGTTGTACTTATTTTGTTTTAACGATATTCATTTTAAAATAAAATCAAAACTACAGAAAGAAGGGAATTTTAAAATAAAATAAATTTTTCAATAAAATACAAAATTTTGTATCGTTCTACAAAAGCGAATTGTGACTGCAGAGAGTGCACTTCAAGTATTATAAAGTTATAGATCTGTACTTATTATAATAGTTTAACAATAATTCAGTTGTCTAGTTAATGTTTTACCAGCAATTAAAAGTGAAGTATACTTTTTTGAACAATAGGATTGTTTACAAGAAGTGAGCGAAATTTTTATCTGAAAGCGAAAGACAATCTTACTGGTATTTCAGTATTTAATACACGTAATTATCTTCTTTTAAAAGAAAGTACAATACCTTAATAATGAGGGTATAATGTATACTCTAACTACCCTCAGGCGAACGTGTTTTACATGCTCAGGATTTATTCTGCGCCACAACCCAAATGCGTTTACATTTCTATCACGAAAAGTGCATTATTTATTCTTGTTATTGATCGGAACATCAACTATGTTGAATGTATTTCAGATATGTTCTTTACTTTGTTCAATATATTGTTTCTCATATTCATATAGTAAATGTCTCATGTAAACGGAACTCTGAACGGAAATATAAGTAGATACCAATAACTAATCCATTGAAACTATAAGGATAATATAGTTATATTACAAATATACAATATAAATATAAATATTAGTTATACTTAATTGTTATTTATATACTTAATATTTAATATAAATATTTATATTTGTATTTATGCTTATGTTTATGCTTATGCTTATGCTTATATCTATATGTATATAAACTTTATTGCTCAGTTAGTGATAGATTTAATTTTTTGGTTTATTTTAAAAAGAAATAGAAATAAAAATACTTCAATAATAATTTTATTCATCATTATTGATTGATGTTCTTCAAATAACACTTCACATATTTGTAAACATTAATTAATTTTTATCTTCCATAAAAAGCATTAACCTTTTGCTGTCTAAAACCTGTTTCCATTTTTATTCCGAATTATAAATAATATTATAAGTAATTATATGAAAATAAAATATATTTAGTAGTTGTTAAAATGAAATTAAGTATCAAATCTATTTAAATATCAGACTGCTAATGTGACCTATAAATTATACACTATAATTTAGAACTATTAATTTAGAAGTTATTATAATTCAAAATAAAATAAAATATTACAAACCTTTGTATTATTCATATATAATAAACTAAATCTCATAAATTGATCAAAATTACTCGTTCATAAACATGGAATTATTCAACAAAGTTAAATAGAAAATCTCAATACAAAATTAAAAACGTTGTTAACATCCTTCAAGTGACATGCAAACTTAAGAATTTGTTCCTAAAAATGAAAATAACCATTTTCAAAGTTATAAGCATGATTTAATAAAATGAAATGCCGTTTATCTAACGTTCGAAATAATATTTTTCCCGTATTACGATCGAGAAAGTAACTGTGCCAGATTTTGACGCAATAACTCTATTTCTGTTCTCAATATTCTGTACTATTATTTTAATTACTTATGAAACCAAATACGGTAATTTGAAAAGAGATGGACCATATTTTTTTGAAGAACTATTATATCACAAAATCATTGATACCTAAACAAATAAAATATATTTATAAAAGTAAATGCAGATAAGAAGAATAATTAAATAGACCTCTATGCAATATTCAGTATGCCACTAAAAACAGTTGAAAATATAGATATTTGACAATCTAATTGAGATTGGGCCATCTCACTCGCAATTGCCCTACTCTTTATAAGTAGAAAAAGATTCTAACAAAAGTAAATTAATTTATAGTTTTGATCAAATTCGTGCGACAATTTCACGTCCAAGTATAGGTGATCCTTTCGCCTGATGGGGTTCGTCTAGATTTGATCGAACGAGAAAATAAAAATAAAAACCTCGAAACACCGTCGAGTGGACGGAGGCAAAGAAACTCGATTGAAAAGTTTTCGCTCGTGTTACGCTTTAGGCCATCAAGAGTACAGCCGTGAGATAGTTTTCCGCATGACGTAGTTGCAACCTGCGAGAGTTCCGCTCGAATGTGGGCCGGGAACATTCTTGGGAAACTACGGCAAGATTTTCGATAAAACTGTGCATCGTGTCGGAGGTCACGGTGCGACGCATGTCTGACTTTCGAGACTTCTCCAGGCTGCTCAAACATTTTGTAAATTGCAAACAGCCGAGCCGATGTATCGTTGAATGCCGGCGCGACTCTCAGACAAAATTACAGCAACAGATGGTTCAACGATTGGTAACCTTCTTTTCGAGAGCTACTATACACTGTGCAGGATACAAATATTTATATTTTATAAATATTTATGATTATTTATAATTTAACTACACCTGTCTATCCATTTACGCAGAGTGTACGTTTCATGGGGATTCGTTTCACGCTATTGAAAGTCGCATAAATAAGGTCTATCCGTACTAAAGAAAACGAAATATTTTTCGTATATCTATTTTTTTGAAATATATATTTATTTCATATGGCTTAATGAAAAGATAATAATGACATTTTAGAAAACAAAAGAAAATTTCGTTCGGTGTCACTAAATTTCGATCGCGTATAAGCAATACCGCGTAAATAGTGTTATAATTTATAATTATTATTTATGTTATCATAAATCCTGATTTCTTCTTTCCTTAATTATTAAAAAATAACACGATTCTTCGAGAAATTACTAAAGAAATAGATTCAGCAATTGTAAATTAATAGAAGTCTCAATAGATGCACTCTTAGAATTTCTATAGAAAAGTTTCAAAAAGACAATTTGACTGCTCGGTAGTTTTAGTGAGAATACTAACTGTACATGATCGGTCGAATGACAGATTTACAATTTGATTTAAAATTATGCGCTTTATTTTGCCCAATTGAACCTTATCAATTCTTATATTGCCCGATTAATCAATTTTCCAATTTTCTTCTTTCCTTCTATTTCTATTCCCGGTAAGAAAAATCGATCATATAACTTGTTTATTTTTATTTTGTAATCAGTTATTCTAACGGTTACTTTAGAAATAAGTGTGTACAAAGCGCCGGTGCGTTTAATGTTAACATAAAGATAACAATTGGATTACATACAATGACTAGTAGCACGGCACGTTATACCCACGTCATTCCCGAGGGATTAAACAGCTTGGCGTAAAACGTTGTCGCTTAAAATTTAATCTGATTACATATTACAAACGACAATTTAAATGCAATAGTTGATTCAGTTGCAAATTATCATTTATAATTATCAGTTGCTACTAATATCTGTATAATTGAAATTGAACTAATTATTGATTTTCAATTAATAATTAAAAGCAATAATTTGCGATCGAATCCGAAGTCGTATTTTAATCAATAATTAGCGTGTAACCAAATTACCTTTAGTAGTTATCCATTGTATCTTTAAGTAATATTTCTTTCTTTATTTTTTTAATAATAAGGCTAACTGATAGAAATTTTCGATAAACTTGATACGCAGAGATAAACGACAATAGAAGTTTTTTCATTCTCTGTGTGTTATCGACTGCAACAGAGCGAAAATAATCACAGCAGCGCCGAAATGGAATTCAGGCCATTATCCTAGTGATACGCAAATCAATTGGTCGTCAATCGATTGGATAATTCAACCTAGCATGCCAACAACAGGTACAGACATTAGGACCCCTTGTCTGGTGCACTTCATTGAATTTTAAAGTCCACGAAATCGTTTCTTCCGGTCGAAAGCAATTTGCAGCAACTGAAAACCTGCAGATTTTTCGGTTGATTGTACGTTCGAAGTTTTTTTTGGAACGATCGCGGTGCTTTTGAAAATAGGTTGACCTTTAAACGCACCACGATTTATGATTATTGAAAATTCATTGCTCCGAAGTACTGCTGGTCACTCAGACCTTACATCTGTCGTTTCTTCTGCAATGCACGGTACTTATTTGCGTGTTTCTATCAATACCGTCATTATTTATTGAAGCGTGAAGCTTAAAAATAATATAATAATATAATAAAAAATAATAAAGATAAAATTATATGAAGACTATAAAGAAACCGTTAATTTACTGCCTCAAATGACTGTGTACATTCATGAACAAAAATTATTTGCATTGGGTTGTATACTATTAGTTGGACTAATTTTAAATATAGTATTTTATTTCAGTGAAAATTTATATTGTTATACGTGTTGGTATAAACATGTGAAATGTGATAAAATAAAACAGAATGGAAAACATTGAAGGTAATATTATGATGTCAGAATTTTCATCCTTCTAAAGAAAGCTTTGAGGTATAAATTTATTTCAATATAATTATTTAAAAATATTATGGTTGAATAAGCGCTTCTAGTTTATAAATAAACTTTTAATTTAATACAAATGTATGTACACTTTGAATAATACTTATTAACATATAAACTTGATCTACATTATTTCCAGCAACCGACCAATGATATTTCTACTTCAGCATATAAAAGTAGTCACAATAACTAATTTTAATTTGTTATATATTGTTTCTTTTATATAATTTTACCTCACCTTAGAGCTTACGATAAAATTCCAATAATTAGCTGTATTAAATATATTTTTATAAAAAATAAGCGTTCAATAACAGACGATTAAACAAAATTTTTTAAAAGCAGAATGTAAACGCACGTAAACACGAAATGCAGGCCAGAAATCCTCTGTTACGCAAACAAGAAGGCTGTTTGACTATTCAAAAGTTTGGGTTAATGTTTCATTAAAATGGAAAGTATTATCCCCCCTGGGGCCTAATAAGAAATGCAAAGAGGACTGTACCAGCAAGTGCCATGATTGTTAAAAAGTTTCGGTTGTTTCTTTATTAAAAAAAAAACTATATTTTCTGCGACCTACCAAGAAATACACAAAAAAGGAAATGTTAATGTCTAAAGGGAAACATGAAATAATGTTTCCTTATTAGAACAGAAATTTTTTTATGAAAAATTCTATACAGTGCAAATATACATAACATAACGAAGCGAATGTCTTAAGTCGTAATACACATTGATTAGTTTTATAAATATACAATTTCTTCAAAAGGTAAATCAATAACTTTTCGAAAATACTGTTATCTACTATAAGTAAATTTCATTGGTTATTGAAATATAAAATTTGTATTAAACAACTGTATTATTATTTAAAATAATTTTCTGTAATATATAATATAATATTTTATATATTATGTTATATTATATAATATAGGATATAAAGAAGTGTCCACAAAATTATCTCTGACCATGAAAAAAAGGGTCAAAATTTTGTATCGTTGCATTTTATTCTACTCGTCGCGGAAGTAAATATTTTGAAAGGTCCCATGGGCTGAAAACGATTCGTTCGCTTGCAAATTGCTGTTCAGATTCACATGGGAGAGTAAAGGGCCATATCCAGTGTCCTTTTCCGTTACACAATGAATGACTGGGCTGGGCACCGTAGGACTTCGTCCTACGTGAAAATATGAACGACATTGTTTATCGATCGAGTCGTCCATTCAGATCCGTGAATAAATTGCGTCACATTTCGTCATTTTGCGCTGTGGCAGAACGCAGTCATTGCACTCGTAACTTCGATTAATCGATGAGCGTGTATCTAACAAGGACACCTGATGTCCCAGCTCTGTACACATCCATATGAACTTCAGTAATTTGCAAGTAAACGATTATTTTCCGACACATGGTTCCTTTCAGACTATCTTAAGCCCTTTTTCATGGTCAGAGTGAATTTTGTGCTTACGTTCTTTTCGATAGAATCTAAGGTGTAGAGTCACACCGTGACAATCGTGATATCTAATTTGATGACACCCTGCACAGTTGGAGATGTTAGGTGTTTAACGGAATGACTGAGGACAAAATGTGCCTCTCTAGTTTACAGTTTTATAATTTCGATTGGTTCCGAGTATTCGTATTAACGAATAGCCAACTAGTAATTGAAAGTATTAGGAATTAGGAAACAAAACCAACAGAAAATTAGGTGGGAGAAGATGAAAACTAATCGATAGCCTAGCTATCAAGATCTGCTAGTAGTATAGTAGGTATATATCCCCTATAACGTTATTAAAATATTGCTGAGAAATAATTATAAATATGAGATTCTTCATAAGAAAATAATACAAGCAGATGGAGAAGTTGGACCAGTATCCGAAAAGGAAATTTAACGCTAGATTCGTAAACGTGAAATGCCTATAACACAGAATTATTTAATTGCGTCATATGAGGTTCTATTATAAATACAGAGAGAAGTCGGTAGTTTCTCCTCCGAGTTCCTACCATGAAGGCCTATCTCAGAGGGCCGCCACGGACGTGGGATTGGGATGAGGCCCAATCAGCCTAGGCCGAAGTTACCAGCGTTGTCTCCCGGGGATGACGAATCCCATAGAGGTATCTAGTCTGTTGCTAGCGCCGAGCTCATTTTCCAAAGATTTACTAGCTCTCCAGGCTAGTGTCGAAGCAGGTGAGCGCTGCTCACACACCAGGATTTTCGAGAATCCCTAGTCCAGCATGCGGGCTTCCAACCACTGCCACTACGAAGCCAACGCCAATGTCCGAGACGGCTGAAGCCGTTGGGCACCCAAACCTCGTAGTACTAATTATCACAAATTTATTGGTGGAATCTGTTTAATTTCTTATACAAAAATAAACAATATCTCCCATATCCAGATATCTCGTCCATATCAGGGCTTAGTTGATCCAACTTGGGTATCTTGGGACCGCCAATCTCATACCGCAATCGCCATACGAGCTCTGAGGGTTCTACTGTACATAAAAACGGGTCACCGTTACTTGCACTGGTCACACGTCATCCATCAATTCTAACAAATTTGGGTATCGTTTGCTTACAGATCAAATGAGTGATGTATGCAAGAAGAAGTTCATACGGGATATCTACAAGAAGATCGACGGTGCCGTTCTCGTCTCGCAGAACGAAAAGGACCTCGACTGCACCATCACTTTCCAAACCCATAGCATCCTTCAACGGTTCATGCTTCGGTTCGATCAGTTGAAACTGGACTGCAACGACCATCTTTACATCTACGATGGCGCACACGCGGTCAGCAGTTATAAGGTAAGTGCAGGACCAGTTCGTTTAAAAGTTCCTGTCGGATGGTTGTTAGAACTTCGTGGATGTCTGTCCACGTGAAACGTAATCCTGTTCTCTGCATTCAAATTGGAATTTGAAGGCTGAATGTAATATTGCCGGTTAGCCGAAAATTTGCATCCTAGGAAAATACAGTTTTCAGAGGGGACATGCCGGGCCGCCGCGCCGCGCCGCGTTGCGGCCCCGAGATGAAACGGAGTTGTGGACGAGTTGCCGTTTCATCACTCGTTCAAGATAAAGCTGCCGCGTTGTATCTTACGCTTCAAGGATCGAGGAATAGTTTCGAAATTATTTGCGGATGAAATTGCAATCCACCGCATAAATTTTACGAGTCTGGCATACCAATTAATGGAAGTTTGTAGTTTTATTACTGATAGCTTTTGTTGATGTTAAAATGAATTCTCTTTTCATTTCGAGTCTTCGAAGTTAAATGGCAAATAATTATACGACTAGAAATTTTTTAAAGCTAAATTCTGGCATGTAAGAGTATGTAAAAATTAAATTTCTTCGAAAGTATTCGGGAAAAGGAATTTGGATAAACTTTTGTTAATTACTTAATGTAAGGGAGAAGGTTTATAGCCTTGATCTTCATATATGCTGTTAAAGACATGATTCTGAGTAACTTGTTCTAATAATTTAATTGGTGGTTTCCTATAGGTTTTAAAATATTTGTTTAACAATTTCGATATTTATTTTAATGACTTTGCAATATGTTTTCAGGAATATAATTCTGAGCTATTTTTCTTTATGTATGTAAATAACCATTTCTTGGTTTTTGCCCACAAGATATAAATATATATTCGGTATTACATATCTAGTCTGTTTGTCAATAGTAAATATAAGAATTGTATTACTTTCGGTTTTCATAGAATTATTCAATTACTTGTCCGTTTTCAACATTTTCCGAAAAAGTTTCGTAAACGTAAATGCGTAACACTTTTATATTTATTATTTAAATTGTTTGATTAAATTTGAAAGTTTGAAAATTTTCACTAATGCTACCTTATGTCAGAACCTCTTGTACCGGTATAAAAGTTCGGTGAAATTTTCAAGAATTTGTGGTTACATAAGCCGGCGAAAAATCAGGGAACAAGAACGAAAGAGGAATTTTCAACGAAAATATTCATCTTCTCATATTCATGCATGAGGTTTGATTCACATGAGATATATAGAACTGATAACAGGGCTTTTCTCAGGCGACATATTGTATTTTCAAATTTGATTGGAATAAAAAGTCAGCTTCAGCAATTGCTAGCCAAAATATTTGCGTTTGAATGAAAGGTAAAGTATATGTAAAACGTGTGTGCGTTGTCGATCCCGTCTTCTTGTGTTCTGATTTTCGATAAAATATATTTAGATAAAATATATTTTCATTAAAAAATGAGAAGGTTCCAAAGAAAAGAAATTTCATATTTTGCCTTGAAAGTATTCTCTTTTGTATTAGTGAAACGTGAATAGATTACTATTCTGTGACTTGTTAATTACCCAATAATTATTTATTTAAATACAAAATGTGCTTTAAAATTCATTAAAATTCATACCATTTTTACGCTACGTGAAGTTCTCATTTATAATCATCATAAATACATTGATGCTCGGGAAAATGTTTAACATCTCTATAAGAATATAGGAATAAAAATGTTGAATAAAATCTGAAAATAGTTTTATATTTCAAGAATGTCTTAAAACCAATGATTTACTACCATAGGAATTTATATTTTTCCAACAATGACATATTATATTATATAGTGACAAATCAAATTTTATCCATTTACTAATTCACTTTATCTTACGCTAGATAAAGCTTGTAGCAGCATTAAAGAAGCGCAAAGGGTAAACGGTGATTTCAATATAACGATACATTGAACATAATTTATAGCTGACTATTTTACAAGAATTGATTTTTCTATTAAAAAAAGCGTTGCATTGAAAAAAGTATTATTCATTTAATCAAAATGAGCAGCATGGATATTTTATTTCTACTAGTAGATTTATTAAACTTCCCCTTACAGTTGCTTTGTTTTAAAATTGTCGGCCTGAAAGGGTTCACTCATGTAAATAACGCTTCTCTAATCACACGGCGATCTTTGCCAGTAATATTGACCGTGGCAGGGAAGCGAATGAAACGGCCGTTGTCCTCGATCAACGGTTCGAAGCATAATTGCCGTCATCGATCAAAAGATGAAGCACTAATTGCAGGAGGAATCGCGTTATTCTTTCATGATTACCACCGAAGACAATAGCGTTACGGTAGGAGGGACCGAGTTTTAGTTGCCAGGACCATTATAATATATTCCGCCATTAGAAATTCTGAACATGGTCAGCACCCAGTAAGGCGCTGGAAACTTGAACCATTAATCAGGATTCGTTTTTTAGTCAGCGATGTATATAATTCCTTCGCACTTTCCTTCAACATTTTTTATTTCCGTTTCACCTCATCGATAATCAAAAGAAAATCAGTTTGCTTTATTAGTTTTTATTTGTCGAAAACAATTATTTTCTATGAATATTTTAACATTTGACAATTGAAAAGGAATATTATGCATCAATCAGTTGCAATTGTAATTTTTAAAATAGATTTTTAATAAATACTTTTCATTTATGAAACAAATCGAAGAGACAGTATGGATTCATTAATAAAGTAATGTTCTATCTCTGAGCTTTATCTTGGTATAAAATTTTTTAATACTATAGTTGTATCTACTCCAATAGTAAACACTGGAAATCAACTTTCAGATGGTTAAAGAAGTAAATGGAATAATTAATCAATTACTCCCATATATAAAATCCCATTAATTCCAAAAATCAAAATTCATGAGATTTTCTCTTAAACAAGTATTTACATCCCCGTATAATTGCATTTTAAATAGTTCAGTACTGTTTACATTAGATGAGGTTGCATTGGAGATTTGGTGAAATAATTAAAATATAAAATTTCAATTTTCTGATAGTGTACTGAAAATATTAGAAAGCCTCATTTTTAAAAATCAATATTTTCGAATCTAGGGACTGCAGAATGTACTGAAATATATTATTGAGTAAAATAACATTAAAATACGAAACCTTATTGTTGTCCTAAGTGTATTAAAATTCTGTAATTAACTTGCGAGGAATTTAACAGATTCATTCGACTCTCAATTCAACTTACAAAAATATCGAAATTGGTTAATTAAAATCAAATTGACTGCAATTAGGAGAAATGGACAGAAATATGTTTTCAATACATACGTACATGAGAAAATCAATAAGAATTTAAATGCAGGAATAATTTCTGTCAACATGGAGAAACTCCGCAAAACCAGATCGAAGAATTTTTCCGATTCGTTTAACTCAGCAGTGAATTACCGTTGAAAATTCGGCTAAAAATACAACCGAGCAGTTTATTCAGGAATGTTTGCGCGTTGTCAAAAGTATACTTGAATGACAATGCTCGTATGTATTGTACTTTTGTAAAATTGGAGTCGACAGAATATATCGGATTTAATAGTAATTTTGATTGAAACAAAATGTTTTTGAACAAAACAGACCATGCAAAAGATATACAGAAATGTGTTAGCTGTTATTTTCTTTCACCTATACGAAGATAAGTGAAAATGATTCATTATTACGGATAGCTACATTGATTGTACGAAAAAGCTATAAGAAAAGAAACACGTAATGGTAAACAAATGTGTTAACGGAGAAATAATTAAAAAACGAATTAGAACTGACTAAAACGTGTATTCCTCAATTTTCTACATCCATTTTATTTCGAACAATCCATTCCATTTTCGAATATGCAATTTTCCTTTTACTTCAATAACGTAATCCAACAGTTACTATATTCATTTGCATCAGAAGACTAAATACAATAAACTCATTGTGTGTTATATCTAAAAAATGTATGATTATAACAAAACTGTTATGTGAAGAAACAAAAATGTCTATTTCACTATTCTCGTACATGTTATTGTTGTGGAGCTTATTAATTCAAAAATTTTAATTTGTAAATAAAGCACATTGTCAGTCTCCGTTCGAATGAAGTATTATGTTCAAATTCTATTTTGAAAGTTGATTGCATCGATTAAAACATTTCATTTTCAAAAATAAACGCTTCATTTACTATTTACTACTTACCACTTACCACTTACCACTTACCACTTACCACTTACCACTTACCACTTACCACTTACCACTTACCACTTACCACTTACCACTTACCACTTACCACTTACCACTTACCACTTACCACTTACCACTTACCACTTACCACTTACCACTTACCACTTACCACTTACCACTTACCACTTACCACTTACCACTTACCACCTACCACTTACCACTTACCACTTACCACTTACCACTTACCACTTACCACTTACCACTTACCACTTACCACTTACCACTTGCCACTTGCCACTTACCACTTGCCACTTACCACTTACCACTTACCACTTACCACTTACCACTTACCACTTACCACTTACCACTTACCACTTATCACTTGCCACTTGCCACTTGCCACTTGCCACTTGCCACTTGCCACTTGCCACTTGCCACTTGCCACTTGCCACTTGCTATTTACTGTTTGCAATTTATTATTTACTATCCTCTAATCACTATTTACTATTCATTACTTAATATTACAACTACCAAACAGTTAAAGTGACTTTTCGATATTTTTCTACAGAAACTTCAAGAGTGAATCTGTTGGGATTTCTATTAGTTTACGTTCGCGTTTGCGTATTACGGAATCAACTACTTTGGTAACTTCTCAGAGAATCATGTTATCCTTTAAATAATTGCAAAACGGAGAAATCAGGAATGAGTCATTTTGACCTGTCTGGTAGTTTTAGTGTTAATATTTACCATACTTATTATATATTATTTTAATATATACTATTTATATAGTTGATCATATGAAGCTTCAGAATATCTGTTACTTTACTACGTATAACAATAACAATACTAACCATGTTACGTATAACGAACCCATATGTTTTGTACATTTCAATAACTTTCCGCTGTGCAGCGTATGCGCGGATATGTAAAGTTACTAGAGTCGTTAGGATCGAGCCATGTCTAGCGCAATTGCAAGCCATCTTTATCGATAGCATGCAAGCACTGCGCCCTTGTTCATGCGACGTATTCCATTTCGAGTTATATTTTCCAGCAGGTCACAATCGCAGGTTTATGTATCGTGGAACATCCTAGCTCTTAGGTTCTGCCACCTTCGCTACTAGTATCGAATCTAACATTTTTATTGGTACAGAAACCGACTCTCGGGAAAAGTATTGTTTCCGACTGGCATTACTGCAACTAAAAACGGTTGAATATTATTTATTGATATCTTCTTAAAACCAGAGTGGAATTCATTAAGAAAATACAATTAACTACAAAAAAAATTTTGTCCGCAAGAAAATTCTTCAATAAGTTCTCTTTTTTTTGCAATTTTTGTCATTATGTATATGAGATGAATCATTCGTTGTGCGCGCGTGTGGGCGACCAGGTCATATTGCGACGGACCGGCGCCGCTATGTTTGGGAAATAGTGTGACTGCGTTTGGAAAATCTTGAGTGACTGAAAGAATGCGAGGAAGAGTGTTGGAACCGAGCGGCTGGACCGTGAGAAAAGTGCGTACGTGACTGCGTGAATTTTGGCTATGGACGAAAGATGCAAGTGAGAAGGGTGAAAATGTAAGAAAGACAGAGTGAATGGGGTTGTGCATTAAAAGCGAGTGGGAATGCGTGGGCGAGAGACATTTGGTGCGATATATTCGGTGAGAGACATTTTAGGTGAGACATTTCGGGGCGAGACTTGTGTGTGATACTTTGGCGTGATCAGCCAGCGAGCGTTTAGATATCAGTACAAATACATTTAATATTATATCACAGAGAAAGCGTTATTAGTGAACCAATCTCCCCGTTCCGAAAGAATCCTACAGTCGAAACGCGTTCGGAAACGTATCTTACAAAGATTGGGACTCGTGAGGGATAATTATCATCCTGATTAACTACTAACAACGTTTTTTGTATAATCTTGTGGCTTGATAAATTTTATGGATCAGTGTTGAATACATCATATATACATATCTAGTCCATTATTTCAGATTTTAATTAAGATATTCTTGTTTCTCCATCAAAACACCAATTGTCTATTAAATCAGATCGATGTATGTAGTAATATATAGCGTTGTTGTTGAAGTCATTTTCACTTTATTCGCATTTAGTTCAGACAATTGGCTTATCACGTGACAATTTTAAACCGGAACTCTTTAATAAGTGGTTGAGAGATGTCGACAAATTTGTTTCTGTACGTTCAACGTTGTAGCGAAATCTTTCTCTAATACGATCGCTACTAGCATCATATAACTATAACATACTGTTTCCTATGTTATTTATATAAGAAAAGTAATTTAGTAAATATTTTTAAAAATATTCCTATATACTGCACAAATTCCATAGTTTTCTACGATTTCCGTAGACAACATACATACTGCGGAGGTGTCACATCAGCTAAGCCGATCTTTGGTACAAAAGTGAAGAAGGGCAAGGGGACTCTTCCACTCACGACGCTAGTCTTTCTAACACATGGTTATTATTGCTTTCGGGCCCATGGTTATCGGCGCACGCCGAGGCCCGAGCATTGCGAGTGGTAGAGTTCCCTTGCCTCTCTTCACTTTTGAACCAAAGGTCGGCTTCGCTAACGTGGGACTTCCACAGTACCTCCGTTAAACCGAGTATTAGTCTTGTTTCTATGTTCTAATGAACGTGAAGCTGATGCCATTCAGCCTATGATAATATAAGCTTTCTGTTTGTACAGAAAATCCAAAGTCCAGAATTTAAAAAAGTTAATAAGGTTTAATATTGATCTTTTTGACTTTACCGTGTATGTCGCGTGTATGTTAATTTAGCAGCTAACTCTTCCAAATATAGATATTTGTAAAATTCGATCGTATATATTTTAAGTTCCTATTGTTAGTTACAAGCGTTTGAATTATTGACTTCCAGTTTGACCAGGTTCGGAATTACTTAGGACGCGGAGATAGCGACTTGGTTAATCGATGTCTTACTGTACACAATTGTCATTGTACATTTATTACCAGTAATCACCAAGTTAACTGGTCTTTCTTTTTTTAATATAAATTATACATTGCTTGTGAATATGTTCCTTGTAATAGAAAAAGCACCAAATTTTTTTTCTAATAAATTATTAACGTTAAAGTAAGTACATTTACCAAACATGCTTGTGAAATAAATTATAGGGCAAGGAATTAATATCGTACAGTCACATATAGTGCACTTGAAGTGTAACGATTCAACTTAAATATTTATGAAAACTTAGTTAAACATATGAAGTCGTGAATAATAGGAGGGAGGGGAAATACTGCGATGGAGCAGACGAAATTTCTGTTGAGCAATTTTACAAAGCAGTAACAACAGACTTACATTGAAAATGGTGTTCGAATGATTTAATCTCTTTCTTTTATAATAAGACAAAGTGACGTATTTCGTACGACACGAAAACCCTGGTACAAACTGATACTGCTCAGTATATTTATACCACTAATAATCCTTCAATGATCAAATTTGAAGAAGAATTTAATATTTCTTCCGCGGGGTACCAATTACGTGTGATTTATCTGTGAAAAACTGTGATTAAAGGTGAGCAATTAATGTAATCGTCTTCGTAGGAGATGAAATCAATTCACGGTAGTCATGAAGATGGCAACGTTTGTGAATAACCTTGGAGAAACGCATTTTCCAAAGAATATATTCTATTTCCGTCGCACGTGTTTCATTCACATTGATTATATAAAATATGCTTCAATAATTTCGAAATGCTGTTAAAAATGATTTTTTTTTTACTTGAGCCAATTTTTCGCATATCAGTGAAATTGAAGGAATTGGAACATCAGATTTCACATCGAAATAAAATTGAATTTCTTTTTTAGACAATAATTCACGAGAATTAAAATTATAAATGAAAAACATTTCTCTCCCGTACGGCCACCTCCTCCGAAATTACTCTATATCATGTGTGATAAATGTTTAAAAAATAGCAGTAATCGTATTATAATGCACTGAACGTCTAGATATATTGATTATGTTTTATTTATCGAATTGAAAAAATAATTTGAAATGTAATTTTACAATTTAATAGCAGTATGAACTCAAAATGCACAAAATAGTATATTATTAAAGTACTTTTTATCATTACTGCAATTTTAACATGGTTAGAAGGATAGGTGATATCTCGTGAAATACAATAATAATCCTTGACATATGTTATCCCTACCTTGCTGCGCCTCTCACGAACAGTGTGCAGGATTCAAGCTATAAAAGATACAACTCGTTCATGAGAGAAACGAGTTGTCCGCGATCTTCTCTCCAATGATGAACATGCACCGTTATTTCTGTTGGTCTTTGCCGAACTTTGTCTTCGCGACGCTTCTTATCACTTTCAGCGCGGCAGAAGGTGAGAAATTGTTCGGTAAATGGAAACTGTGACTAGTAACTGAGTAGAAGTGATCCGTTGATGATTAGTGTCAATTGTATTATTTGAAAGGAGCTTCGTTCGGTTATACGAACGAAACACGGTGCTGTTTAGAGTTATTCTAATTGTTCGTGATTTAATGATCAAACTGTGAGTCTTTACGTAAACATGAAATTTCGTGAACTGGTTTGCAAGCATTGTAATAAATTAAATGAAAAATTTTTTAACCGTGGTACAGATTCTTCAACATTTAAAGAAAAACAGAAATCTTGTTAAATATAATTAATAATTTCATTTCATCGCGCACGTAAAATCTATAACCTATTAGTGCTATATGTTATTTATAGAATAATTTGATAATAATAATTGAATAATTTAAAAATTATTTAATAATAGTGTAACAATATTTCGGAGTAATAACTTTTGTGTGTCATAACACACTGTCCAGAATACGACGCTCTGATGTTGATGATTTCAATATCGCAAACACTTATTTTATAATTGCATACGTGCAGATCTACCAGATTTAAAAACGCTAACCATTTCTCTTTAATTGACTACTGTGGGTTGTTGTTACATTAAAGATTGTAGGTTGACTTGTACTACTTCAACTGCATAACTTTTTATCTTTAGAATGTTTTTCTGAAATTTATTTCTATTACGTCACTCTGTTTGGTCTTCATTCTAAATAGCAGAAGTGTTTTATTACTTTTTCTTTAATTCGTATACTGTAAACTCTTTCGCGCATCACATTATTTTCCCGTTTGGAATTATTTTCTTATACGCTGCGTTGTATACTACCTCTTTCCGGTTTTAAATGTTTAATTTTGGATAATGGAACCGTACTTACGTAAAAGATAAATTACATCACCAAAAGAAAAATAAAACAACCCCATGTAATAGTCTCAAGTATATCTGCATTAAATGTTCTGATTTTATCTAGTTTTATTGTTTTGGTTTAATTTGTGATGTTACACATTTAAACGATGCTGCACATTGCTAATTTCAACTTTATTCATTGATTTTGTTTATTTTATGTACAAAGAGATCTGTGACAAATCGAAGTGTCCAGGTCCTCTGGCATACTATAAAGGCCTCGACTGTAAACCAGTGTATAATAATACCAATGATTGCTGTCCTGAATCATTTGATTGTAGCCATTTAAAAAATTTGTCTCGGGACAAATGTTATGTAAATGGCAATGAATATAGCATTGGTGAATCGTTGAAGGATGAGGATGCAAATGCTTGCGATATAGGCTGCATTTGCGCAGAAGGATTTTATGACAGGTGAGTACTTTTAACACGGAGATTAATTGTACAATTTACTTTATTGCTCCTAGAGAAATTAATTTGTGTTCGTTTAGATCCTGAAAATTAAAAGTTTAAAAATTGATGGTTGAAATATATATTCCTTTAATTGCATCACTTAAAAATGGCGTAAACATTTACCATATTATTTTGATAGAATTCATTATACACCAGAATGGACGCATGCCCCAAGCTTAATGTGAAACAAAGCTTACGAAGCTTACTTTATTGTTCTCTATTGTTTTTAGGAAAATTGATCTGTATTTATATATATCCTAAAAAAAAGAGACTTAGAAATAGTCAATTAGGATATATATATATTTTTTTTTAATTGCCGAATGTTCCTACAATTCAATATGCGCGAAAAATTATATTTATATTATAGAAGTTTCTAAAATGTTTATCTCCATTCTAAATTATATGTCATTCAGCAAATACTATTCTATAATATAATACGGAAAGTAAAAAGACTTTATTGAAAAATATGAATCGCATTTTTATACTTCTTGCAAAACTTAATTAATAATACATGATTTTAAATTCTGAATAGAACGGCCAGATTTTCGTGTGGATACATATATTGTCCGTCGTTGGGTCCCAATGGAAATTGTTTTTACAAAAATGATCATGACAGCTGCTGTTCAATAACGCGAGTTTGTTGTAAGTAACCTTAGCGCAGTAAGTTTTATTCAAGAACATTATGAAGATTAATCCATATGCTACCAGCACTTATTACAAAAACAATCTCCTCGCGTATAATATTTGATAAAATAAAACATATTGTCTTCACAAAATACAAATAATAATCAAGAAACAATATCCTCCAGAGCCATACCATGGTTTACAATAGTACATAAAAATGCACGTAAATGTAATTTACTCTCCTTTGCACGAAATATGAAATTCATCGCTGGTAGCGAACGTGTTAAGATACTACATTGATAAAACAAAATTTTATTCGTTGTCAGATCTTCAAAAACATAATTATAGCTTCAAAAGCATAATTATCATTTTTTTTAATTAAGCCACTATTCTTGCCCCTTATTAATGAAATGTAAAATTAAAGTAATGAACACAATGGAAAAGATCATCCCATTATTTGGATTTGTTATTTAGTTATAATTGAACATTAAATACATTTGATGTTTATGAATTAATCGTTAGGATGTTTATCAACACAATCGACTGATAATGACGTAATGTATTCTGTAGTAAACAATAATATAAAATATAGTGACAATTGTACTATTACTATAATAATAGTTACCTAACTCAAGAACGTTCACAGACGCTTAAATACTATTTTGCTTGTCAATTTATGGTGATATCAACACGAGTAGAATTTTCATGTGAAGTAACAAATAAAATTGATTGTGAACTGTAGTGAAGGAAGGTGAAAAGAGGGCAACTTGTGAGGTTGATGGCAGAACTTATCAAGAAGGGGAACCTTTTCAACCAAAATCTAATCCAGAATTGGATTGTTACTGCATGCCAGATTACAAAGGTACAATATTTATAATTTAAAATGAAAAAGAGTATCAGAAACGTCAATTAAAGTATCACTGAAAGCTATGAATATGTAAAACATTTCGATACATGTATATTATCAGATGGATAATCAAAAACTACATATCATATTCGATTGTTAAGTTCAATTTTATATTTTCGGTTTTATAATCAGTTTCAATTTCAACCTCAGTGCTGCTCAATCAAGACGGCTCAAATCTTCTTGATTCTATTAAATTTTGTTTATCGAAATAATTCTGAAATATAATCTAATCAGTTTATTTGCAAGAAATAAATTAGTTTAAACCTTTAAACAATCGAATAATTGCAATTGAGGAAGAAAACTAGCATTTAGCAAAGACGTCTATGGAGGGACTATCATTTATGAGGGATACAAAGTTGTTGAATTATTTACTGAATTTTTTATTTCATGTATCTATGCATACTTGAATCCTGAAGATTTTATATCGGAAAGAAACAATATTTAACCAAATTTATTATTATTTCTAATATGGAGATTTTATGGGAAATTTCATGATTAGGTGAAAACGTTGCACCCTTCTGTAAGAAATCAAATCGCAGTTCCTGCAATCCTTTATTCGATAGACCCTCTGACATACATGAAAAATGTGTGCCCGTCTTTTACTTCGGTCAAAATCCGCAAACTGATTGCAATGTTGGAACTAGATGTCGTAAGTTTTTTTTATTAATTGTATTACTGAAATTATGTAAGATAGCACTTGTGAACTTTTGCAAAATAAATTTTCTCAATCTTGTAGTAAATGAAAAGGACACTGTTATTCATAATCACGACACCGAAAATGACGTGGAAACAGGTACGTTTATTTTCATAAACTGTCATGATAATTAACAAAATACAACTAATCGAAAATTTTCACTTGAGATCTAACATTTCTAATAAAGATAATTAATTCATTTTAAATTTCATTTTCTTTTTGGAATGCATTGTACTTTACCTAAGTCGAAACTTAAACCTTGTAATTACTAAGAAACTCATTCAATTTTATTCTGTTTCAATAAGTAATTTTATACAAATTCAAATTCTTTGACATACTTTACCTATACCGATGAAAGAGTACAAATTAAATTAATGAATCCGTGTTAATTATTCGATTACCCTGAATGTTTTATTCCATTTCTTAAGAAATTTTAGAAACAGATTTAAATTCAAGAAGTCCACCTTCATTGAACTATGTATTTCCCATTTCATTTTACAAATTCAATTACTAATAGAAATAGAGTGCGAGAAGATATTTCGGTCAGACAGTTGTGCAGTATGAACAATAATTTCTTCCATTCCGTTTTATTATTAATTTAAACTTACAGACGAGAGTAAAATGTGCCGATTTGGTAATCTGACGATGCACATTGGAGACGAACTGAGCGAGAATACTAGCTTCGATTCCTATTGTATCAAATGCGTATGCGAAGTACCACCGATTCCAACTTGTAAGCGCCGCGAAGATAACGAATGCGCCTTCGAGACAATTACTGGTCCCATTATGGATCCTAGTGCGCCAGGAGCTGCTTAAGAGTAACTGGTTATTACGAATTTTAGTCTTAATAAAAGGAACGTCATGTACTTTTGGAAAATGAAATGATAAAGAATATTTGCGATCTAGGCTGCTTAGTTGCAGTTTAGTTACCAGATTGGCTACTGTTGTACTTAGATGTAAATAATAATATCATACAAATGTTTTAGCCTCTTAATTGTTCAAATTTAAATTGTATTTTGTTGTATAATATAAACAAAAACACACTGACAATTTTAGTGTATAATAAAGCACTTTCGTGTACAGTTTGTACCACTTTCTTTCACCTGTTCATGCTGCAGTGAGCCTTTTATGGAACGCCTAATGTTACATGGGCACGGTGTCAAGAAGAAGCGACTATTCGCGATGTTCAATCGAATATATAGTTGTAGCCACAGTATTTTACCAGTTGCTCTACATTACTGTAGGTACTTGTAATGCTTCTCAGGTTGTCTTCTTATGTATCTTTATGTATCTATACACTAAACATGTGTAGAGGCTGGGATCAAGGATACAAACAATGGTGATTTAACGTGGTGTACTCTGCACCGTAGGAAAAAAGTCGTGTGGGGGGGTCAGGGGGAAGAGTGGCCTTTTATAGTGTGCGTCGCGTGACGCGATGGACTTAGTGTTTGTGATCCCATCGAGCAATCGCACGTTGCAGCCGAAAATGCGTGAACAAACGGACAGGGCCCCTTCGATTCTGACCATTCAAGCATACTAGACTTCTTTCGTTCTCCGCAAAGTACAGTGGATCTCTCATGTTTAGAGCCATGACCAACAAGCTATAATTGCACAGGAGCAAGGGAAATCGGTTGCAGTGGATGGCTCCCTTTGCTCGTGTGCACTCTTAGCTTGTCGTTCGCGGCTTTAGATGTTAAAGCTGCATTGCACATAGCATAAAGCCTTCATAACGTGGCACCCATAGGCGTGAAATTGAGATGGGACCTAATCAGCCAGCCCCATGTAAAAGACGACGGGTCCCAGCGTAGTCCCGGAGATCACAGGCCCTATATGGTTACACTGCTAGTGGCACCGGATGCATTTTTCAACACTCTATCCGCTTTGACGGCCAGCAGCTGTTTTTAAATCAGATTACCCGCCAGGACCCTGAAAAACGGGGTCCTTTGGCTGGCATGAAGGCTTTCAAACATTGTCACTACGAGTCTAACCCAATGACCACAGCGACCAATGCAGCCGGGTACCGATCCCGTAGTACCAGTCGTAACGGTTTACTGGTGGCACCTGTCGACAGGGGTCTAACCCTGTCTTATAGCTTTAGGTCTTCTGTCCAGGCCGACGTGAGGAAACTTCCACTCATGATACTCGGTTGAGTAGCTATAACAACAGTGACACCACGGTTTTCACATATTGTTGTTATTGGTCAAACTACGTAACTAAGAACGCAGCCGAAGCAAAACGTGAGACAGTAAGATTTAATCAACATTGGCGTCGATTTCGCTTCGTCTGACTGCTATGTTTTTTGGAAGGATCGGGGGACGGTACGCGGCTGATACCGTTTGTACTTTTAGCTTGTTGGTAATCGGTTAAATTATTATCGTAAATAGTACTTCTACCATTGAAAATAATATATCTCCATAAAGTAAAAAATATAACGGTAACAAATATAATTGACAATAGGTCGACTATGCCGACGTCACATTCAGATCAAACGGATATCTGAAGAAAAATGTAGGAAGAATGGCCTGGAAAATGTTTCGAAAGGGTGGAGACTTGAGACGTTAAGGGAAAGTTCCCTTAACGTCCAAGTTTTTTCACGCTTTAAATGCCATATAAGGATTTCCGAAGACTATATACATACTTGCGTTAAACCAAGTACACCTGACCTTTGATTTATGCGAAAATCTGTTTCTCGTGGGTTTGTTTTATGCGAACGAAAATCGCGTAAATAGAGCCTGTCGGTACAATAGAAAACAAAATATTGAAGAGGAAAGCTGGTATAAGTTTCAGAAATACATATTTATTTCACATAGCTTAACAAAAAAATAATAATAACAAAATTTTAGGAAAACAAAGTATATTTTATTCGCTATTACTAAATTCAGATCGCGTAAAAACTACCGCGTAAATAATGTTCCAATTTATCGCGTAAAAAAGAGGCTCCCATGTAAAATGTCCGCGTAAATCGAAGGTCAGGTGTATTAGCCTTGTTTCTATATTCTGATGAACATGAAGTTGATGTCATACGGTTCCTGGTAACATAAGCTTTTCGTGTATGTTAATTTGGCAACTGACAATTAAGGGATATACAGTCTTAGGAAGAAACTCTTCCAAATATAGATATTTGTAAAAATTGGATCATATATATTTCAAATTACTATCTGGGAATCTGAATTATTGAGTTCCAATTTGACCAACCTCTGAATTGTCTCGATTGCGGAAAACAGCAATTCGGTTAATTGATCTCCTACTGTATACAATCGGCATTGTACATTTATTAAAAGCTATCATCAAGTTAACTAACATTTCCATTTTACATACTAATATATAGTTATATATAGTGCTCTTGGCGTTTAACAATTCAATTGAAATATTCATATTAACTTAATTTAACATATGCAGTCGTGAATAATAGGAGGAAAAAAGAATACTGCGACGAAGCAGTAAAAATTTCCGTTTAGTAATTTTGAAACGCAGTAACAACAAAGTTTCATTGAAAATAGTATTGGAATGATTTAATATTTTCCTTTTATGGCAATACAAACAAAAAGTGACGTGTTTCATACGACACGAAAACCCTGATACAAACTGATACTGCTGAATTTATTTATAGTATTAATAATCTCGTAATGATCAAATTTAAAGTTCAATTTAATCTTCTTCTTCGTAGATTACCAATTGTGTGTGTTTTATCATGTAATACATCTAGTGCACTGTGATTAAAGGTGTGCTATTAATGTAATCGAATTCCTATGAGATTGAATCAATTCGCGGTAGTCATGAAGATGGTATCACTTATGTGATTAACCTTGGAGAAACTCGTTTTCCGTAGAATATATTCTATTTCTTCGACAGATGTTTCAGTCACATCGAATACGTAATATGCTTGAATAATTTTAAAGCCATGTTAAAAATGATCCTCTTTTGCCTTGAGCCGATTTTTAGTAGGACAATTCTGTGGGAGACGGCCATATTTTCTTTGAAATGCATTTGATTAAGCATGTTAGCTTTATCATTCCTAGAGTTATTTGCATAACTACGCGAAAGTAAGAGGAGGAAAAATTATCTATTTAATTACTGTTGTACATTGTAATTAGTAATGACTATGTTGATGTTAAACGTGTTTGCCTTTGACACGATTGTATTTGTTTGTATTAAACTTGGATCAAAATGTTCGATAAATTTGTCCTTTTTAAAAATAAAATGATACAAAAAATTACTGACAGAATTTTGAACGATTAATATATATTAATTATTTTATTTTTTAGTAACTAATAAATAGTTTCTAGAGATTTTCATAAACGAATATAATTGTTAAAGTTATTTTTCTTCATCAAGCAATGTTTCTGAAACATTTAATTTTGAAAGATAAAATCAGATGTTCAATTTTGAAAAGTATGTACACCATTATGTATTGGAAAAAGTTCATGCGGGTTCTTAAATCAAAATTTAAACAATGAAACTCAATAGTGATATGGTAATTGAAATTGGACCTCGATTCATTTCTAACCAGAAAATCGCACGAACTTTTTTTGATACCTACATCATATAATTGCTATACAAACGGTTTCTTATAAAAATAATTCTATGAACTCTCCGAAATAAAGTAATATGTACTGATGTATCGATTTTAATGTAAAATGTGATGCATAAAATTCATAATCGTTCCAACTTCCTCTTGTAGGGTAATTTATCTTCCACTTTTTTGTAATTAAAAAATTCGAAGAAACAATTAAAAGTTCTTTCAACTTAATACATTATAGAATGTATTTTATTTCATTCTTACAAATTAGGTTTAACTTAACGATCACACAAGATACATAAAATAGTATATTCTTGAAGTACTCTTTATTATTACTGTAGTTTTAGCATGGTAAAATGAACGTTTGTTATTTTGTGAAACTCAGTAATAAGGAAGCTTACTTTTACACTTTGAGTGTCTCTTCCAAAAATGGGAGACGCACAATTTTACGTAAGACATCCATCTTTTAGAAATGAGATTCATTTACACAAGTAGTGACCATTTTTGTGTTCCTCTTGTATAAACTTTGAGTACAATCGTGGGACCTTATTTTTTAAACATAATGAATGTATATTATTCCATAATATTAAAAAATCATTACACTACAATTGAAAAATTTACGATTATTGAACTCCTATAACTTTATAATAGTCATACATTCTACCTGAGTTCGTTATGAAATAGGAAATTTCCATATTTTCGCTTTCCTTAATTCTCTATAATATTTCAACCTTCTATAACGGATGGGAAAACAAATATACTTTGTCATTTCGATAACTTTACGCTTGGCATTCAGAGTATTAAACATAAAAAGTTAATTAAGCTCTTTCACCATAGCACTTAAAAAAAAAACTGAAAAACAGGACTTAATCAGTTTTAACTAATGAACAGTTCAATTACCTTACAATTTCTGTATATTTTTCATTCAACGTTAATATATATGATTTAACCGTACGTGACTAATTTGCGGAACGTACGAACGTCGTCATCGGGCCATCGATAGGACATCCGCCATATTGAAAACGTTAGCTGGGTCCCTCACGTATTCCTACAACACTGGGACGTGTGCATAATAATATACGAGGAAACACCGGCGGATCCTCCTTCCTTATCCCACTTCCTGTCACTTTTGATTTTCCGTTTCTTTCTTACTGTTCCGTACATACCCGCGTCAGTGACGTCCTCCGCGAACAGCTTGTACAATTTGATAAAACAACGAAGGTTTCTTCTTTAAGGACCTTGACACAGGAGATCCCCCTCTTGCTGCGGTTCTCATGGACAGCGTGCATGATTCAAGGTATAAAAGATGCCACTCGTTCACGAGAGCAACGATTTGTCCGCGATATTCTCTCCAATGATGGCTATGCACCGTGATTTCCGTTGGTCTCTGACAAACTTCGTCCTCGTGACGCTTCTCGTCGCTTCCAGTGCGGCACGAGGTGAGAAATCGTTCGGCAAATGGGAACTGTGATTGGTGACTGAGTAGTGATTAATTGATGAGTAGTGTAAATTGTATTATTTAGAAGAGGCCCCAGTCGGCTATATTACACGATGCTGTTTAGAATTATTGTAATGATTGTGACTTAATGATCAAACTGTGAGTCTTTATGGAAATATGAAGTTTTATGAATTAGTTTACAAAAATTGTAATACCAAAAAAAAAAAATTTGTTAATTCTTTATTGAGAATTTCATTCCACCGCGTGCGTAAGATTTGTTATTTATTAATGGTGTATATTAATGGTTGATTGTTAAGTACTTTTCATTACTGGTACAGTACGCTGAACATGTTTTGTTATATACATGTCTTACGACTGTGCACAGTTGTATTCCTGTTTATTGCTAAAGTATATGACATATATGTCTGCGTAGAAAAATAAATAGCAAAATTTGGTTTCAAAATTTTTCGTAAGTGTGAAATAAATTTAAATGATACCTGTAAATTCAATTATTAAGTTCAAAGAATATTCGAAATGTATTATCGGGCTACTTTACTAACATGTGGCAATAATTTAATAATAACAATTGAATAATTTAAAAGTTATTTAATAATGGTATGGCAGTATTTCGGTGTATCACCTTTCGTATGTCATAACTCACTGTTTAGATTATGGCGCGCTGATTTTAATTATTCCAGTATCAACAATACTTATTTCATAATTGCATAGGTAGAGATCCTCCAGATTTAAAAACGCTACCATTTCTCTTGAACTTTCTCTTGAACTTGACCACCATTAAAAAATGTAGGTTGACTTCAAATAGTTGGACTTTATGAACTAAAATACAGTAAAAAAATGATATAGTTCAGTACTTTGTATCTTTAGAATGTTTCTTTGAAATTTATTTCTATTACGCCATTTCGTCTGGTCTTTATTCCAAAAAATAGAAATGTTCTATTATTTTTCCCCGATTTGTATACTTTGAACTCTTTCGCGCATCACATTATTTTCCCGTTTGGAATTATTTTCTTATACGCTGCGTTGTATACTACCTCTTTCCGGTTTTAAATGTTTAATTTTGGATAATGGAACCGTACTTACGTAAAAGATAAATTACATCACCGAAAGAAAAATAAAACAACCCCATGTAATAGTCTCAAGTATATCTACATTAAATGTTCTGATTTCATCTAGTATTATTGTTTTAGTTTAATTTGTGATGGTACACATTTAAACGATGCTGCACACTGCGAATATCAACTTTATTCATTGATTTTGTTTATTTTATTTATAAAGAGATCTGTGACAAATCGAAGTGTTCAGGACCTTTGACATACTACAAAGGTCTCAACTGTAAACCAGTGTATAAAAATACCAATGATTGCTGTCCCGAATCGTTTGACTGTAGCCATTTGAAAAATTTGTCTGAGAAAAAATGTTATGCAAATGGCAATGAATATAGCATTGGTGAATCGTTGAAGGATGAGGATGCAAATGCTTGCGATATAGGCTGCACTTGCGTAGAAGGGTACAATGGCGGGTGAGTATTTTTAATACAGGGATTAATTGTACAATTTACTCTATTGTTCCTAGAAAAATTAATTTGTGTTCGTTTAGATCCTGAAAACTAAAAGTTTAAAAAAGACGGTTACAATATGTATTCCTCTAGTTGCGTCACTTAAAAACAGCGTAAACATGTATCACATAATTTTGATAGAATTCATTATGCGCCAGAATGGTCGGACTCCCTAAACTTATGTGAGACAAAGTTTACAATTTCGCTTTGAATACGCGTTCAATTATATTTATATTGTAGAAATTTCTAAAATACGTATCTCTTTTATAAAGAATTTATATGATCTCAAACATTGTGGGGATATGTCACTCAGCAAATACTATCATTTACTACGGAAAATAGAAAGATTTCATTGAAAAATGTGGGTCTTATTTTGATACGTCTTGAGGAATGTATTTTATAACACATTATTTTATTGTTGTAAATAGACTGCCATACTTCTCGTGTGCGATAGTAGACTGTCCATTCTCGGAAATCGACGTTAGGGAAAATTGTTTTCATAAAAATACACCTGACACCTGCTGTGCAACATCGTTGGTTTGTTGTAAGTAAACTTATCGCAGTAAGTTTTATTCAAGAACAATATTAAGATTAAGAGACTTCAATAATAGAACAAAATTTTATTCGTTGTCAGAGTCCCAATAAATAATTATAGCATTGTATACAAGCACTTATAATTTAAAATTTATTTTTTCTGTTTTACATTTATTACACTTTTTACATATTCTAAATTATATCAATGGGGATATAGTAAAATCATATATTTATAATTTCCTTAAAATTAAGGCATTATTCCTCACGCTCGTTAATGACATCTAAAATCAAAGTAATATGTTATAAACATAATGATAACGACCATCGAATTATTTGGTTTGGTTGTTTAGTTACAATTGAACATGAAGTCCATCTGACGTTGATGAATTAATCGTTAGTATGTTTATCAACGAAATCGATTGATATTGACGTAATGTATTGTGTAATAAAACAATAATAGAAAATGTAGTAACAATTATACTGTTACTATAATAATGTAAAATATTACTATTTTATAACAGTGATTGGGTAATTTTCTACCAGGACATTCACAAATGCTTGAATCCAATCTTTTTGTTAATTTCTGATGATATTAGAACGATTAGAATTCGCATGTGAAATAACAAATAAACTTGATTATGAACTGTAGTGAAGGAAGGTGAAAAGAGGGCAACTTGTGAGGTTGATGGAAAAACTTATAAAGAAGGGGAATATTTCCAACCAAAATCTGATTCAGGATTGAATTGTTACTGCATGCCAAACTACAAAGGTACAATATTTATAACGTAAAACGTAAAGGAGTATCAGTAACTGTTTGCATAAAATTTCGTTCATCGAAATGCTTCTTCAATATAGTCGAATCAGCTTATTCACAAAAAATAAATTAGTTTAAATCTTTAAACAGTCGAATAACAATAATTGATAAATCATCATGTATGATGCATACAAAATTGTTAATTTGTTTACTGAATTTTTTATTTAATATATCTATGCGTATTTGTATCTTGTATATGTTCTATCGAGAAGAAGCAGTGTTTAAAAAAGTTTGAAAAAGTTTTCATTATCACTTCTAATATGGAGATTTTATGAGAAATCACATGATTAGGTGAAAACGTTGCACCTTTCTGCAAGAAACATCACTGCAGGCCTCTATTCCGAGGAGCCGATGATGTACGTCAAAATTGTGTGCCGGTCTTTTATGTCGGTCAAAATCCGCAAACCGACTGCAATATTGCCAGTAGATGTCGTAAGTTTTCAAAATAATTCTGTTGTTGAAATATTGTGAGATAGCAACCGTGAATCATTTGCAAAAGTAATCTCTTCTAATAAAATTTTCCCATTCTTGTAGAAAATGAAAATGACACTGTTATTAGTAATCACGATGCTAAAGCTGTCGTGGAAACAGGTACGTTTATTTTTATTAATTGTCATGATAATTAACAGTAGGTAACAAATCGAAAATATTCACTTGAGATCTCATACTTCTAACGACAAAGATAATGAACTCATTTTATCGTTTACTACATGAAAGTTTGTTATATTTCACCGAAGTCGAAATTTGAACATTTATTCACTAATAAACTCGTCACGTATCATTCTGTTTCATTAAGTAATTTAATCTAGCTCAACATTTTTTGTTTTACTATCTCTATACCGTTAACAAATTACAGTTTAAGTTAATAAACTTTTATTAATTATTAAGTTGGCTATAATGTCTTATTTCACTTTTTTAAGGAATTTTAAAGATACATTTGTATTTAATATGTTGAACATTATTGAACTATGCATTGCCGATTTTAAGTGGCAACTGTTTATCATCTATCAATGTAGTTATTTAAAATATCTTTTCGTTGATTACATTATGGACGACATTCAAAGGAAAAATGACTTAACTGTGAATAATAATGAGTAGTCAAAGTATTTACGATTATTATTTGCTGATTACACGAGAAACGTAGAAGAAGATATTTATCTAATACTGCACTTGTAATGTCATAAAGCTGTAATATACATTGAATTTTCGAATTACGTTAAATATCAAAAATTACTGAGCTGTCTACAAGATAGTTACCGAATTGGAATCTTGCACGTACAAGCTTCAATTTAGAACTATTTCAAAGTCTATAATGTATTCTAATCTGCCGGAATCTTATCCACAATTTAACTAGAACTATGTAGTGTTTGCTGTAGTATTACAAATCAAATTAGAGTCGTCTGGGTTTCGAAACTTTTTTTTCGAAGCTCGGATTCCAATGTGAGCAGTTTAATTTGTACCTAATATACTCACAACATATTCACATGTAATTCAAATGTTCTTGAGTACGTAAATGTACTAAGCTTTTACAGAGTTTTCACCTATCTTATTAAGAACCATAAATTCAATTACGAATTGAAATAGAGTACGAAAGGATGTGTAAGTCAGATAAGTGTCAGATATGAACAATAATTTCTCGCGATCAGTTGATTGTATTATTAATTTATCATCATGTGCGTGTACGAGGATATTAATTCTTATAGTTTCCTAAACTTACAGACGAGAGTAAAATGTGTCGATTTGGTAATCTAACGATGTACATTGGAGACGAACTGAACCAGGATACTGGGTACGATTCCCGGTGCGTGAAATGCGTATGCGAAGTTCCACCGTTTCCAACCTGTATGCATCGCGATGATGGAGAATGTGCTCCCCCGTCACTTCCTGGTACTAATTTGGATTAATATCCACTGGCTATTACACATTTTAACTTTATCAGAAGGAACGTTACATGCCTTTGGAAAAAGAAACGACGAAGAATATTTGTGATCTAGGCAGCTCAGATACAGTTTAGTTACCAAATTAGCTACTATTGTATTTTGATGCAAAGAATAATATCGTATTTATGTTTTAATTTCTTCATTTTTTAAATTTAAATAGTATTTTGTTATATAATATAAACAAAATGTTACTGACAATTTTAGTGTATAATAAAGCATTTTCATGTATAATTTGTACCAATTTCTTTCGTCTGTTCATGTCACAGTAGATCTCGTACGGACTATCAAAAGTTACTTGGGCATTAGCGATGTTCAGTTGAGTGCATACTTATAGCAAACAGTACCTTAACACACACTTATCGAACTGCTTTCCGTTATGCTGCTGACTCTCGATCAACGTTCTTCTGGTATTTTTACTCTAAGAACTGTCCAAGACTGTGAACGTGAGTAGTTCTATGCAGTGTTCAATACAAACAGCTGAAAGTAGGTACGGAGAGGATTACTCTCCGGAGGGGTGAAGACCCTAAAGAGCACACCCCTGTTTTGCGGAAACGGAAATGTAAGCGGAACACAATGCGACATTGTGTAAGAAATACTATAGTGTGCTAAGGGGACACCACTGACTAGTATTTACAATACGTATATTTTTCTGTTAATCTTCACAAAGTCGCGTGTTCCGCGTACAGAGGCAAGCATTCGCTCATACGAGTATAACTACAAGAATACACGGAGTCCTCACTATCGTCCCTTTTTGAAGAGCTTCGATCCTTTGCGTATCAATTTCGCTTTGAATACTTTGAGTTATTACAAACATCCTTATTCTCATCTGTTTATCCCTTGTTGCAACTCCAATATCTGCAGGCCCTTGGCAAGTATCGACGGCGTTGATGAAGGACCCCGCGTCTGCACAGTGTCATTGTTCACGCCAATTGACCGTCCGTATTTTCCTGATTCTCAAGATATTATTTATTACATAAAACGAAATCAACATCAATGAACTCCGCGGACTGGAAATTTCAACTTAGTAAGAAATGTGGAGCGAGTGTACGCCTTCCCATGTCTCTGCGCGCTTTTAATTTGTGTGCAGTTGACCAAGATGTGAGTCATATTTTCCGCGCACCATGTCTGTATTGACTATTTTTAGGCTGTTTTCACACTACGATTCCTGAGCATAAGATAAAGTGGTTACCTTTGTTTCTTTTAATCGAATGTCCAGTTTTTTATGCTCGATTTCGATAGATTAGCGTATTCCGAGTATAAAAATATCAACATGCATTTGTCCCAAAATTGACCGTTGCTGAGATATTTGACTTTCTTCATGAAGCATGTTCGAAATGTCGGACATCTGCAGCTATGAAACGTTGTGGTCTTTGAACTGTTGCGTCCTTCACGCGCCTTATTGTTGCAGCGTCTACCGTAGTACACGCTGCGATAATTCGTTGCTTCATATCTTCCGGAGTTGTTGGTGTATCTCGATAGTCAATATTTTTCAATAATCTCCACAAGAAAAAATTTAGGGGTGTTAAATCTGGACTTCGTGCTGACCAGCAAATAGTGCGTCCGCGTCTTATCATCAATTGGGAATATTTCATCAAGTATACATCTTACCCTTCGCGCGTAGTGTGTTGGATATCTATCTGTTACCACGACATTCCGAACATGCTTCATGACGGAAGTCAAATATCATAGCAATACTAAGTTTTAAGAGAAATGTATCTTAGTATTTTTGTACATAGAATATGCTAATCTACCGAAATGGAGCATAAAAAATTATACATTCCGTTAAAAAAAGCACAGGTGACCGCTATATATCCTCTACGCCTCCACTTGCAAAAATAAAATTTATACCATATTCTGTAGTTTCTCAAACCCTACAATTTTTATCGGTAACATTTTATCGTATTAGTTGAAATAACCGATATTTAAGTGGACAAAGTTTGTGAGACACACTGTATATACGGGGAAATACCGGCGAAACTTTCTTCCCTTTCCGCATCCTGTTATTTGTCAATCTTTCGTTTGTTTTTTACTTTTTCCACACGTGCAACGGAACACATACAATGAAGGTTTCCTTGTGGAATACCTTGGCACAGGAGATGCCCAACTCGTGGTGTCTCTCGGAGATAGGGTTCATGATTCAAGTTATAAAAGAAGCGACACGGTCACGAGACCAGGGATTTGTCAGCATTGTTCTCCCCGGTGATGACCATGCACCGTGATTTCCATTGGATTTTGTCAAACTTTGTCTTTAGTATGCTTCTCGTCATTTTCAGCGTGGCAGAAGGTGAGAAACTGCTCGGTAAATGGAAACTGTCGCTGTTGATTGAATAGTGATCAATTGACAATTAGTGTAAATTGAATAATTCGTAGGCTTCGTTCGGTTATATTATACGAGGCTGTTTAGAATTATTGTAATAATTGTGATGATATAATACTTCCAATGATATAATGATATAATACTTCCAACATCATAAAGCAGTAATATACATCAAATTTTCAATTTATCTTAGACATCGAAACTTACTGAGCTATCTACAAGATAGTTACCAAATTGGAATCTTGTATGTACAAGCTTCAAGTTAGAACTATTTCGAAGTCTAGAATACATTCTATTCTGTGGGAATCTTATCCAGAATTTAACTAGAACTATGTACTATTTACTGTAGTATTATACATGAAATTAGAGTCGTCTGAATTTCGAAACAAACGTAGACAATGCAGAGTAACGATTACACTTACAACATATTCGCATGTAATTCAACTATTCTTAAGTACTTAAATGGACTAAGTTCTTACAGAGTTTCTACCTGTTTTATTAAGAACTATACATTGAATTACTGATTGAACAGAGTGCAAAAAAAATGTCTAGTCAGATAATTGTCAAGTATGAACAATAATTTCCTGCGATCAATTAATTTTATTATTAACTAAATGATCACCATATGTATGCGTGAGAATATTAGTTCTTGTATTTTCCTAAACTTACAGACGAGAGAAAAATGTATTGATTTGGTAATCTGACGATACATATTGGAGACGAAGTGAACCAAAATACAACGTACGATTCCTATTGCGTGAAATGCATATGCGAAGTCCCACCGTTTCCGACTTGCAGAGGCTACACAGAGAGCAAATGTGTCATCCTAACACCAGATTTACTAAACTCGACGATTTGACGGAAAATAAGTTTTCTAAACGTTATTGGATTACAAGTTAAGTCGATTTTGATTCGAGCAGTTACATGAATGCGCATTGTAATTCTTTGGTTTTAAAGTTATAATTTTCACGATTCATAAATACAACTTAACAATCTGTTCAATAGTTTTAATGATTGTATTAAAATGAATATACCTTGTCATTTTAAAATTACAATGACGTTGAACTTTGACGTCTGAGATTATAAAAGTTTAAGTTAATTAATACTAAAACTACCGAGCAGTTAAATTGAGTTTTTAAAATTCCTGTATAGAAACTCCAAGTTCCATTTATTGTGACTGTAATTGGTTTACAATTCAGTTTGCATATTGCTAAATCAATTTCTTTAATAATTCCTCAGAGAAGCAACTGTTATCTTTTTAAATATTGCAAAAAGAAGAAATCAGGAATGGGTCATTTTGTCCTGTCCGGTAGTTTTAGTGTTAATTACTTAATTTTATTCGTCACTTTGCTATGCAAAATGAAATAAATCAGCGAGATGCCAATATAATGCGATTTCAAAGTCACACGGTCCTATAGAAGTTTAAACATACTTAGTGTTTTTGGAATTTACTTATGAGACCCATTGGATAGACACATTTTAATTTTACCAGAAGTAGGAATATTCGTTTCTTTTCCATAGGCATATATTTTTTATTTAGGCAGCTCAGCTATAGTTTAGTTAACAAATTGGATAATATTGTAGATGCAAATAATAATATTAGAATTATTTTTTAGCTGCTTAATTTTTCAAATTTTAAAAGTGTTTTCTTATATAGTTTAAATATACAATTATTTAGTATTTTATTGCAAGATAAAATATTTTCGTGTGTTGATAGTTTATATCATTGTTTTCATTGTATTTAATACTTATATGCATTGTCTCCAATATTATTTATCAATTAATAGTCCTTTCTTACTTGTAATACAATTATTCAATACAATTTCATGTCTACATAGCTGTAGTATGTTCTTGAAAATCAAATTTCACAGGATTTTGTCAAAAATTATGAAGTGTCGGATTAAAAAAACGATTAATTATTAAAGTTAACGGTATTTAAATGTGTAAACTAAATGTTTATGAACATCTTATATTGAATTTTATATTCAAAATACTTTAGACAAGAATGAATATAAATGAATATCCTGTTCTATTTAATTTTCTTCACTTTCTGTGATAGTTAAATAAGTTTCAGGAAATTATGTTCAATAATGCCATGACGGAATATTCCGTCGGCAGATAGTTTGGGCCTATGTCCAGGTAATTTACATAACGGTGAATTTTTATTCAAAGTTTCTTCCGTCTACACGCTGTAGAAATTATTCTGGAATCCCAGGAGAAATTTATCCTCTGGCAATCTGATGTAATATTAAGCAACGTGATGAAAATGACGATCCGATCCTTTATTTAAAAGATCATATGTAGCCATTATGGCATAAAAGAAACCAATATGTAGATCTTTGGACAAAAGGTACTATTTTATTAAATTTTATAACAGATACGTATAATAATACACTTACATCTAGAAAATATTCTTCTTCATTGACAGTAATGCATATCCAACGTCAGAAAAAAATGGTGAATAAATATCGTTTATACTCTGTCGTCCAGAAATTCAGTTATAACTCTACCAAACTCACTCATTGCATTTTTTAATGCATCGGCACATTATATATGTAACTATTTCAACTCGAACCAGCTAAGTAATTAGTTATAAAATAAAGATAAACAAATTAGACAAGAATTTTTTTATTAGAAACCTAAACAAAAGGAAGGACAAGAACTGATCAACTGATTAATTGAATAATATAAGGATTGATATAAAATTAAATAGATGAAAGAAAATGTAGAAATTTAAATCAAATTTTAAAACTGGTCATGTAACCGATTGCGGTACATTTAGTGTTAATCGTATTGAATTATATTCAAGAGTTTAAAATAATGATCACCACTAAACACACATTCTGTAATCGGCACGGACGGAAGTTAAACAAATTATCTGACTTCTATATTAATTGAAAATTTAATATTAACATTTTTTAGAACCTTATGAACCATGGACCATTGCACTGACTTAAGTAGCTATTTGCAATGTTGGTAAATCTATGGTATTAAGTTGTATGTTACAAGCAACAGACTGCTCTGGAAGTTTATGGAAGTACAGAGCAGTCTTAAGACGTTTCGTGATAAATGGACGATAACGTAGAAGAAGGGTACTATCCAAGAGTTATATCATCGAGTGCTTCAACCGTGATCTGGGTCCAACTTGCAATGGAGGCTGGACCTGGACTAAGCCTTAGAATTTCCTCCGACTCGAAGAAAGAAGTAACTTTGATTTTATTCTGAGAAATACCGAAGAAATGTTTTATCTTGAATCACTTTATATTTCTTATACATGCTATTTTATATAATTATCGTCAAGATAATTTTACTTTCCACTGCACCTATAATTATTAAATTTTATTAGTGTTCTTACTTTCAAACAATTATTACTTGCCCATAATACAAACAAATTCATAAAAATAAATGATGTACGTATAATATAAAATTATTGTAAATCAGAAACATGCATTTTTAATAGTCTTCCACTTTTTCCAACCATTACTTCCCTTTAAAACTCGAGTAACATTACATCCGATTTATTTGTAATTACAACCAATCTACACCAAAATAGGCATTGAACATTTTATAATTTCGTTGTCAAATATGTTAAATGCCACCTGCTGTATGAAGATCGTAAAAAATGAAAATCTTTTTATCAAACAACGTTTATACTATAAAATAATAAATATTAAATATGGAAGTTATTGTTTTAACTATTTTACGAATGAAAGATTTATTGTCCGTTGGGACTTTTTATAGAATACTGGCTGAAATATCAGACACAATTTTCAGAAGCTGTGTATATGTATCTACATACGTGGATGTAGGGCTGGATTCTATTTGCGGCGTGAAATATCAAAACCGTTGCCTTCTGTACCTCTTCTGTTCATACATATTTCAGTGTTGCCCCAAGCCAATGTTGCTACTTTTACTTTTATTTAGAAGCAGCTGAATTCTGAGAAATAAAGTGTCCAATGACTTTGTATGTCTTATCTGTTTCGGACCCTTGGCGTGCGCTTTATTCAAGTCGCGTGTCCCTTTGCCGCAACATTCGTTCTTTCTTACTCTCCACATTGTCTCTTCGTCGGTTCTTCTCATTTATGCAGATTTGAAGAATAAGAATCATTAACTTAGCCATAGAGAGAAATGACGAATATTCGTCATTCGACACTGATCAATTTTTGATGACCGGTGATCACTTGTAAAGTAACAAATCTGTTAAACTGTTTTTTCCTTTCAAAATGAGAATATTGCAATCATAATTTTATTTTTAATATTATTCTTACTGAAAGTTTTACTCATTTTCTCCGATTGACTTCTCAAATTTTTCCGTAGTGATTATAAAATTAATCCATATTGCTAAATTAATTTTATATTTGTCTACATACGAACGAAAAATTAAATTATAGGTGAAGAGAAGAAATATTCTACTAGACATGAACGAAAGTAAAGTTATTAATAATCGAAGAGACATGTTTTGCTTACAAATTCAGCAACGGTATTAATTATAAATTCATTGTCTCCCGTAGCGTCGCTTCAATCACGTAAATATTTAATGAACAAGCTTGCTTTACAGCTATACATAACTATCAAGACGTATTTCAGGCATAAATTAACCGCAACAATAGTGGGATTAGTCGCTGATCATTGTATAGATTCTGTTATCTGGCTGCGGCCGGAATCCATTTCTACCTTCGGGATCTAAACTTGTGTGGCCATGACTGCTCTGCAATTGATCAGCTAATTAATTCATCTGACGCGTTTCTTAGAGCGTTTCGGCTTCTATGCGGGCATGATCTATATGGAATCCTCCATTTAGGGAAATAGTAACTGTTTCGATTGAATTACCATGATGGTTTCGGACATTTCGGCTATCAATTAACGTCTACCGCGACACAAATCGCTGAATATTCGATTAGTCTTATATCTGTGGAACGTTCTATGTTTAATGGATGCTTCTGTCTATCATAGAAGTCTGAAGAGTAGACGGATTTAACTATTTGATATCCAATCAAACAAAAAATAGTCGGTTCGATTAATAAAAAATGACAAATTTCAAGATATTTTTTTCTGTTTCAGGTGAGTCGGAAACACAGAATATTCTTTGGAAGTTACAAGAAACGTAAGTGAATTCTTTGAATCATACTATACTATACTTTTTTGCTACGATCCTATCAACGTTTCACTGTTTTAACTATGTCAAGTTTAGTTATACCTTCTTTATGTAATTGAAGTTTCTTAGGGATACTTTTGAATTTGAAAGACTTATTAACCTTTAAGTATGGGCGTGCCTTATTTCGATTTCACAGACCTCTATATAAAATATCTTGAATTTTGAAACCATTGAAATTTTCGTTATATAGTTAATACTGTTTCTATGTAGAGATATTTAACCCTTTGTACTCCGAGCAATTTTTTGTATGGCCTCTCAGTAGCTCCGAGTCATTTCTATTATGGGCTAATAGCTACTCCGGGAGTACTTATAATGGCGTAAAATCGTGTTTGATCATTGAAAAAACGCGTGTACATTTTAATGTTATGTTTTATTAATACAATTACAATATAACAAATGTAACAACACATAGAAAACAAAATTGTTTCTAGATGCCTCTGCATCGTGTCGCCGTAACGGCGACAACGGAGTTATAGGCTTACAGTGCAAAAGGTTAAATACGTAGAAACAAATAAATACAATAATTTCTTTTACTAGTTGCTACAAACGAAAGTATTTAACATTAATCGGAAATTTTCAGACTATATCTAAAGGTTAAATTCACGTTCATATCTAAACGTTAAAGATTGTTTTGGTGCTTACCTTACACATTGTTCCAATACTTTTAATATTATCTGTAGTACATAAATAAATTCAAGACCGCTACAAAGTTTATTTCTGTTACACTCTATTCTATCCTGAACTGAAGAAATGAATACTTCTTCATTTCCTATATTTATATTCATTATATAAATGGAAATTTAAAATCTTGCTTCACAAAAAAATATTAAAATATTCTATTATCCTCACGAACAATTGCTTCTTTAACAAAAATGCATCTCTTTACAGAAATCAATGACAATGAAAATGCTTCTCATCGCAGCAATAATGTAGTCGAATCAATAAAATAATAATAATTAGTATTATAACTATAATAATTATAGGTAATTATTATTATTATTATTGCGAGTGAATAACTATATCACAAAAATAGTCTTAATTTAATACAGTAAACAGAACTTGACAATAGTAATGCATTAATTAAAGGTCGCAGAAATTATTGGAAATACGAGCAAGTTCAATCTGCAATTTTTGAAATCTTTTCACAGTAGTATCCACGCAGCAGATGGAAACGATGGAACCATCAAGCGAATTATATTCACCATATACCTCATACAGTCATTACAATTAAGTTACATATATATACATATATAAAAAAAGAAAATTACAATGGCGTTTTTCAAAGTTTTATTTCACAGTCTGGATTTTTGTTATATAATAATGGGAATTGACTTAAGTTCGTGCTGCACTGTTATTTGATACATTCATCTCGCGATGCATAACCTTAAACTCGCAGGTAGAGGCATTTAGATTTCCGCAGGGCATTTGTCAAAATGCACTTTTCGATTGCATGGTTCCAACACCGTGTTGATATGGAGTTTCCGACAGCTAAAAACATTTCCTGTATGCATATTCATGACTCTCCATTCGCTGAATCTCTTGATATGTATGTTGTGTGTACAGTTAGATGATGGATATGACAGTTTAGTAAAAGCAAGTAGAAGATGCCTACGAATTCCAGAGAAAGGGAAACACATTCCCGTGCATAATATACAGAAATATTTTAATCGTTAACAAACATTTCTTAATTATAATTGTGTACTGATGTAATTGTAAAAAATCGAAAGTTAATGTATATTCGTACATTGTAATTAGATATTGATAATGACACTTTATTGCATAAGGAGTTAAAATGTAATTTAGGTATTTCGTTTTGTTTCTGTGGATTTAGATGTTGCGTGTAAGCAAATTTGTAACTTTCTTTGCATATCTAATTTACGATACCTAATTATCAGTCTACAGTATCAGAGGTGCAGTGGGCAGAAACAGTAAGATTACTATGGAAAATAAAGAGTACGTTTATTGAGATACGGTTTAAAATACAAGATCTATTCTACGCGATGGTTCGGCTGTGATTGACTGCAGCCAGCGATGGGACACTTAATTTATGGTCCACCATCGGACCACGTGCTTTAAGCACTTCTTAAAGAAAACTTCTTAAAGGTTGAATTGTATAAATTCTATAAATACTACAGTTATATATTCAGTTGAGGGAAATTGTCCACGTATTGTCAAATGAGTTAGTTACAAACGAATTTGAGAGGAAATTAAATATCCTGTTTACAATGTGCAGATAGTTTAAATACTAAAATAACGGTTGTATAATAATCTATTTACACATTGCAAACGGGATATTTAATTCCCTTTCAAATTCAACTGTAATTAACTCATTTCACAATGTGTGCACAATTTCCTTCAGCTACATGTAATATTCAATATAATGAAATTGTCGAATAAATACTAAAATAACATTTTTATAATGTTCTGCAATTTTATAATTATATCGTAGGAAAACTCACTATTCTATCAGCTCGACAAATGAACACAAAATTCTACTTGATTTTCTAAAAGGCAGTCAACTTCAAGATATTTTTCCTAAGATCATGCAGTTGACAAACATTCGGGATATTATTGTAGCGATTCAACATTTCCTCGTAGACCACAACGCTAGCCAAGTAAGCTCCATTGTCCTGGAGACTGTATCTCAAACGCTAGCAACGCGATATATGGACGCCATGGGATCGCAAAACCTTCAGACCATTTGGTTAACTCCAGTAATCTCTTAATTTATTGAGTCACCCCATAAGTAATGCCTTTTATGAATCTTTATAATGGAAAATCACAAAGCTTCTTCGAAAATTGCATTAAAAAATTAATCTAAAAGGGGCAAAAGAGATTATACATAATAAACGTTAATACATTGATGATTAAAAGAAGAACATAAATTTTTATTTTTTACACTGAAAGTTAGCATTAAAAAACGACATTACTAGTGAGATGAACTATATAATATAGACACATATGTATACATACATATACATATATACATATTAAATGCTGATATCTTAATCCCTTGACCTACAATATCATGTCAGATTCGTAACGATGATTTAATATTACTTTTCTATTATCGATTGTGGTACTTTCGAATAAATGTAGACATAGAATGAGCGTGGAATTCTTTTCTTTTTCTAATGAATTATATAGAATAAAATAGTTCTGACGAGCGCAGTTGCAGAACAAATTATATTGCATGGGATTAATAACGGCTTGCACGAAAAATTTAATTGCTACTGTTTCAAAAACGTTTGAATGTGATTTATAAAACTATAAAATAGAAACTATAAGATTTTATTAATGAATTGTAATGTAACCTTTGTTCACATTCTGTTACATTTATCTAACATATTTACTCGTATTACTCATATTTTTTGAGATAATTAGATGTTCTCAATTCGACCCCAATACATTTTTATTAACATAAAAGTTATTTTTTTCGCGTTCTCAAAATAATCCACTGGAAAGAAAAATGCATTTTTTCAAAGGCCGGTTTTACCCCTTCAGGGTGAAATTCGTCACGAAAAAAATTGCAATGTATTAGACTTAACTTACTCTACTTACACAAAAAGTTTCATAATTTTTTGAATTTCCAGGTTCGATATTCTTCCTTGTCAGTTTAATGAGTTCTATTCGTCGTTTAATTTGTCATCATTCTCGGACACCCTGTACATATAGCTTCTACTGTTCATTTATCATGAAACGAAATGATAAGGTAATCACTGACATACTGACAGTATTTCACAGTTCTTACGGTTTACAATTTCTATACCTAGTAGAACATCATGTTCAATGTATTATCGTTGATAAATGTGAAAATGTATACGAACACGTCATAACTCTTTGAACTATGGTTTAGAAACTTGTTAGTGAAATTGAAAAGTAACATGTACAGACGTTCATTTAAACGATGACAATTTATATATTTTTCGTTGTCAACACAAACTTCGTTTTTTTTTAATACCTTTTCTTTTTTTCGCGTTTATTCAAAACAACGCATACACGCACGCTACACCCATACATATGCACGCACATCCATGAAGTTTACATCAATATTAACCTACGCGTCTACACATGTATAGTAAAAGATCTTTTAAGTTAAATAATTCCTATAAGACTATGCAGAATTTGCTTGTTATAAACATGTCAGCATAATATTTTCTCTATATGTATAGGTGCCTGTAATATAGTGCACCGTGTGTATGAAGTTTATTAATTATGTTGAAAGAGTTTAACGAACGTCAAAAAAATTGACAAATCAGAAGATAAATAAAGGGATGTCGGTGCAAAATGTCGAGTTTGATGTTTCAATCCCTTTTTCAGTAATAGTTTCGAAAGTTTCTTATATTCTTTTGTATTTTGGGGGGAAGAGATTATTTAAAGTATTCTCGAAACACTAATTAAGTTGAATTTCCATTTTGAAGATGTTTAACCATTACTAAACGTATTTAATGAAATGAAATAGACTTTATGATATTGAATTATATTGGTTTCTCTATATTGTCAGTTACTGTACACATTTATAATGCTTCATATTCTTCTGAATAAATCAAAATCTAAACTGATTACAGATTATTCATGATGATTAAAGTGTAATGATTAATTCGACCATAAACTATTTGTCATAATCATTAATTGCTACTAATCTACAATTAAAATGGACGTAATTACAATCTGTTCTAATTAACCCATTCATTTGTATAACTCCACAAAATTAGAAACAATTCTTTTAAATAGTTTCACTTGAATGCCATAATGAATATATGAAGAAATCGAAAAATATATAATATTGTTACAATTTTTAGAAAGTCTACATATTGATTATATTAAACATTCTGTAATTCTATTGTTAACTATAAAGTAGTTTTATAAAATACAGTTGTGAAAGAAATCATGTATAATATTTAAGGGCTTAAACCTAGAGTGAACCGTAAACAGTTCAGTAGTAACATGGATCAAACTTAACACATTGTTCACAGACAATTTTATGCAGAAACTATCCCATATCACCGGTTATTATTCCGTAATTAAATATGAAAGAGAATCAGTCTAAATGAACTTCAATATACTTTATTTATACATAACGAATTGAAATAAAACTTTGGACGTGTCTTTTATATAACTTTGAATATTTTGTTTTTGCAATATTCTATATTTCCCTACGTTTCAAAAATTGAAATGGCTAATGCAAGTGCAAACACGGATTAACCCTTTGCACTCAATTTATTTTCAATGTTGTCGGGTGTAAACTTATATTTATTTTTAGGGAAATGAATTAAAGTATTTTGCAGCGGTAGAATTCAACCTTTTATATTTATTTCATTTATTATTACTATAGTAAGACTTAATTTTCATAATCTTTTAAAGTGTGGTACTTTTTAAAATAATTTCTAACGTTTTATAATAAATTCGTATTTTCATCTCCAGCATGACATACCGGTACAAAGAGTTAACTCGTGACCGGTCAACAATGTGTTAACGTTCATAATTCAAGGTAAACTACGACCTCAATCGAAATACTAATTCCTAACATCCGTATAATTTTTTCAACGGTTGACATCGCTTGTTCGCTATTGGATGAGGGGAGGGGGCGAAGATCGGGTCGGCAGATTGCAATTATGATAAACCTGAAAGCTCCTTTCGAAAGCTTTTCAGTGGTATCGCAGACACACAAAAGGGATGACCGCACCGGGACCCTTTTGACTCGACCGCGTTTTAATCTATATTGCTCTCTATTTCCTGTTCTCTTTACCCTGAGACTGCCACGATGCATGATAAGCTTTTAACTTGCGAGCGCTCGCGTCAAAAACGTTCGGTGCCCTAGTTGTATCGTGTTTGCGGGATCAATACAGGAAGGGATGAAACTAATTCGAGAATGGTTCATTTGTGTAACGAAGTATATTCTTGTACAATGTTATGCATTCATGATGAACATGAGTGTGCGAAGTCGAAACCAGAGAAGATTTCAACACGAATTTGAAAACAACGTTACTTTATTTATAAATTAGGTACTTACTAGAAGGAAGAATTTACTATTTGACTTTTGTTTTTTTAAATTGATTTGGGGAATTTTGATTTTCTATGAAAATTGGCGAAACTGTCCAGTTTCAATGCTTGGATGTAATACTTATTGAAATTATTTATAAATAATGACAATTATTTAGCACGTGCGAATTTAAATATAAATAAATTATTATTTTCTCAACATCTCGAAATATTAAAAAATAGATGCATAATTTTGGTTTTCGTGCAGTAGATTTGATAAAAATTCATTACTGTTTTTTTAATATTTCAAAGCATATAAATATACACTTTAAATTTAAATAATTTTGTTTTTAATTTATGATTGCATTTACGTAGCTTCTTTATTTTTAGTTGGTCATACACTAAATTTAAAAAATCAAGTCCAATTTCATTTATAATCTTCATAGCTACTTATTGTCGACATTCATAGAAATTGAAAGAATAATAGAATTTAATATCAAAATTTAAATTCTTTTTGTAAGAAAATTCCAATTTCTTTAAGTGGGATTAAAAAATGAATATTTGAATTTTAAACATGGTTCGTTAAAAAATGTGGAATTTTATTAGGAACTCTTCTACAACATTTGACGTGAATTACTAAAATGTAGCACAAGTTCTCATGTCTACCGTAAAAAGAAAAGTAATTTCGAGAAGAATGCGTTTAAAGTTTTAACTGATCCGACGAACTACTTGGATCGTCTCGTTTAAAATGTTACAACTTCGTTACCTGTTTAATTTTCTATATTGTAATTACTTTATAATATTATTAAACTATCAATTTACAGAAAAGTATAAAAAAATTGATTTTTTTTAAGTTTTCATGACCTGCCGACGCATATGAAAATTTTTTGTCAGCTGTAGCTATGGACTTTTGTTATTCATTAATATAATTGTAATATACATTAACAATAATTATTAATTGTTATTTAATAATTATTTACATATACCTAATAATTGTTATTTGATAACCATTCCTAATGTAAAAAAGAAGAGTCAAAATGTTTTTAGAACTTTTAATCTAAAATTTCAATCACACGAAAGAGATGTTATTCCAACGCAAATGATCAAATAATGTAATTTATTCGGCGGATGTTGTGTAAAATAATTATTTCTAACAATATCATTTCATAATTTATATTAATACTTTTTTAAAACACATTTTACTATTGTTCCAATAGTTTTGTTGACTAAACATTTTTGTTTGTTGCATTACATTTTAATTAAAATTTGATAATTTCATGCATCGCAATCATATCCTTTTTCCCTTAAGAATATAGCAAGAAGCACACGCGCTAAAGAACGTTCATCTCTTTTAAATTATTCTTTATGAGATGCCTGTTTTATATGAAATAATGGCAAAATATATTTCACCTGCTTCGCGCGGAGGAACTGCAATTCCTACGCGTCCGTAATATTATGCGGTGCTTATATTTGACAAATGCGTCTCTGGGTAGCGACCAATTGGGGTTAAGAGGTGGCACATCTTTGGTTGGATAAAAAAATTGGGCTTTCAAAAATTGTATACTTTGTTAGTGCAATCTGTTTAGAATATTTTTCCCGAATGTTGTTTAAAAATTAGTAGTAATATGTAACTGAAATTTTAAACAGGATTTTCTTGAAATTAAATTTTTAGAACCGGTATTAGAAATATTCCGGAAACTACTCGACCGACCTATATAAAATTTCGCAGTAACATTTATAAGGCAATTATCTGATTTTAAAAGGGATTTTAAAAATTACATAAAAATTTCCAATCGATTTTTATATTTGCGCATTGCTTTTTGTTTTATTAACAAAGGAAGTTGAAAATTGAAGTGAAAAACTACATGTTCGAGATCGAATGGCTGGCATTTTTAAAACAATTGGTATTTTCAAATTCGGTTTTAATGAGGACTAGATTTTTTTATGTACTTTAACGTAAAATTTAAATAAATGATCTCAGACAAAACATCACGAAGCTATTTACATCGGGTACTGAAACTAATGTTTCACGAAAATGGATTTAGGAAAACGACTGCCATTTTTTCCTATTTTAAGATATCAAACTCAAATTTTCAGCAATTATTTCAATATCATACGGTATATTTAAAAAATTGTTAAATTTTTAGTATATTTCGAACTTTCAAAGGAATGTAACCCTTTGAAGAGCGAGGCTCTTATACTTGACGAGCAAATATCATTTTCGTGCAGCCATCTCGTAACTATCAAATAATTTTGCATATGCTAAAACGTAAGGAAATTAGTCTCCACAAATTAAACTCAAATTTAATAACGATTCGTCTAGGCCTTTAATTTTGTTAATGAACAAGCCTTTTAAGTTAAATCTAGGTGACGCTTAAATCAGATTTTTACAATTTTGTGCATTATCTCTACTATGTTGTTACAGCAGAAAAGTACCTCTGAAGTTTAACCGAGCCAAGTCACGACAGCCTCTTGCATTGCAAAATTTCTGAGCCGCAATACATTTTTTTGTATCGATTACCATTTATTAAAGACTAACAAGAAAATATTTTATTATCGTTTTACTACTGACGCTATTAGTAAACTATTGAAAAATAATATTAAAAATAATATTAAAAATATTTTCCTATCAATCGATATTCCAGCAATACTTCTAATGTGCAAGTAAACCGAGAATTACAACAGTTAAGAAAAAACATCGTTAGGTTTTATTTTATTTAGCGCAGTATTCATTTAGTTCTTAATTTTTAACTGATAATAGTGTACAATATTCATATTTATAATATGATTTACTTACAATACTCAATTATGATATTCACTCATTTGTAGCAAAATATAATATACCCAGTTCTGTTTCTAAATGATAAACGTTCCATGTAATAAAACACACGTATAAAAAAAATAGTGATTAATTCCAAGCCTAAGAAATTATTAAAGCAATACAACAAACCATATGAAAATTGATGTATCAATTTTAACCGCGTGAAATTGAACAAAATCATAAAAAAAGACAATCAATCTTCTTCTAATTCTTGTCAAATCAAACAAAAATCCTGTAAAAGTAGAAAAATAATACATGTTAAATAAAAATCTTTTAAAAATGAAATTGGCTACACTTTAATATAAATATTACAACAAGAAAAAGCATCAAAATTCTTCACCGAACCCATCAGAGATTCAGTTCTATTTTTCCTAGGGGGCTAAAGTGTCCAATCCCTGAAATATCAAAAACCGTCGCAGCACAGCTAGACCATAGAGGGGTCACGAAGCTATTTCGGTTCCCAGTCGTTCCCTTAACCGGTCGATATTTGTCCGAGCACGAATATTCGCCGAGTATTGTTCCGGTCGAAAATCGATTAAAAGCCATACGGCCGGGTTCCCCCCAAAGAAAGACCTTACGTGACCTACATACGTCCCAGCGAAAGAAGGATTTCGCTGTTTGTGCGCGTGACAATACAACCTTTGTGCCCGACAGAGTTTTCCTCCTTCCGTGCCTCCTCGAAGTCGGCTTAAGGTGGCATTGTCGTAAGCTCAAAGCCTTTCCGCTCTCCCCGGAGCCTCCTCGCCGACGTCGTTCGCGGTAAGAAAAGAGAAAGGCCGTGTCTTCGACGCTCGAAAGCCATTCTATTTGCGTGAAATACAGTGGATGCTATGTAAATGCAGATTCGACGGTCCAGTTCTCTGTCTTCGGCTACGTCTTCCGCTTCGATTCTGCCCCGCGTCGTGCGCCGCTCCGCGAAATGGCACTTTCTGCTCCGTTCGATCCGCCATTTTCGAACGACGCCGCGCGGACTGATCTTTAGGCGTTTTTCACCTTTCAAAAGATTCTTTGTCGATTCACCTGTGATTCGTACGATCTGTAACGTAAGCTTTGGACTGACGAGATGGCTTTTTGCAGATAAGCAAATCAATTCACGGTCGTATAGCAAAACTAAATAAAATGTCCAGTAAGTCACAAGAGTATTCGTATTTCCTGAACTGCCGAACTTAACACATTGATTGTATTTACCACGATGATCACCAATGACCGGAGCTTCCAAATTACTTGAAAACAATTTTAATTTGCCAAATAATTAATCTCGGATGAGAATGTTTAATAGCCTAAATAACCATGCAGATAACAGTGTAACGTACGCATTTCGATCGCAAATAATAAGTAACTGTTCTTCTTTATCTTTGCTACGGAAGAATAAACGATACACAAAACTCTGAAGATTTTCGTGGCAGTTAACGTGTTAGACGATTGATATTTGTTTAAAATGCAACTTTTCGGTTTCGAATGTTTAGAATCGGTAACCGACTAAAATTACACCAGTTTAGGACAAAAGCAATCAGAACGACATTACGAGATTCCTGTACACTTTGATTTTAAAATTACAAAACTTTGCAAGTAAAAACACACTCGAAAACCGTTATCGGTTCCGATTGAAATAGTTATGAAGAACCGGAAAAATCATAACTGTTATTTGGTACATCGATTTTGAGCTACAGTGAATCACAAGAGTATTCATGCCTCCTGAACTGCCGAATTTGAATGATCGATATTTGTTTACAGTGTAAGTTTCGAAGTTCTTATCAACAGGAATGCATGTTGGAATTACGAAGTTTTCAAACTTATATATACTTTGTTGTAAAATAACTTATATTGTCAATACATGAAACATGTAATTGTACGTAAACAAGAAAAAAATTGGTCTCGCAAGCTTGATGAATTAGATGGTCTCAAAAGTATTATAAAATATAAAGGAGGCTCAGGAAAATGTTAGTTATTTATAAGTTAATTGTATTTTTAGTATAACTTGCACATGTAGGTACGAAAACTCTTGCGAGACCAATTTTGTTACGGTTTACGTAAAATTACATTTTTCTTATATTGACATGTTATTTTGCAAAAAAGTATATACAAGTTTGAAGGTTTCGTAATTCCAACATGTATTCCACATTGTATATACAATAATTTTCAAAAAATCAACCTTTTGCCTTATGATATTTTTCGTTGTAATACATACCTGAATTACTTTATTGTTGATTATTTGAGAGAGATTAAAGGAACTTTATATTTGTTATACGTGAACATTTTCTTTGAAGATTAAAAATTAATTTTTTAATATTCATTATTAAATATTAACTAAACATTAATGGAAAATACTCTTTCACTTTAATGTACGTGTAACGATATATAATGATGTTTTCTTCAATTGAGTTACAAATCTTTGTTTAAAGTTTCGTTTGTTATTATAGAAAATTAATTCAATTATTTTTCAAGATTGTTAATGCTACCATTTACAGCAAAATATTCGAAGTTTGAGTGTCGAAAAAAAACTTATTTTATCTATGAAACGTTTCACGGAACATGAAGAAAATCGATCATCCTATAAAATTTAAGTGAAATATATATTTTATGGAATTGTTCGGAAAATTCGTACTATTTCGAACAAAGCGTTTTATCGAATTTTCACTTGACAAATGAAAAATCGATCATTCTGTGGACGTGCATTCTTTTCGAGATACATTTCGAACGTGTACTCTATGCTGACTGACTCGTCGATTTTTTGTTTACTGTGAAAAATGCAAACGAAAAATCGAAGGCATACGCAAAATGCAAACTACGATTCTGTCCACTGTACCGAGTATACGAATGAATAAGATTAAAAAATCTATTTTTAATCAAGCTAGTTTTATTTACAACTTCTTTGGCACTATATAAATTCTATTAAAAATGTTTTTCAAAGCATCTCTATTTTAAAAAGTTTCAAACGTTTGTCGTATGACGGCACGTCCTGGAAAATAAAAGAACGTCATGCTTCTGGCATAATAACAATGGGAAAAAAATGTTTTTAATTGGAAACAACAGATTTCAATTTACTGCAAACTTTGCAAATAACGCATATTCACTTCATACATTTACTTGTGCTACTGTTTTCTCGTCACCAGTTCTCCTCCTAGCTGTCAATAAAACAATAAAAACCTGCCAACCGACGAATCAACTATAGAATTGTGTTCTTCATTGTGTACAATAGTGTTGTCAATCCCAATCAATCCAACTTCATACGAAAAAAGTTTACTTTTTAAAAGAAAAAGTTAATCATATTAATTAACAGACTTCTCTAAATACTTATTTATAGTATATGAATTCATCATTAAATGATATGTATCAACAGAAATATTCGTTCACACGTTATTTATTATTATTTGATATTCAAATACGTATCTATGTATGTAAGTATGCATTAACATATTTTATTTCAACGATTGAACTTGTTAAATTTTTATATTCTACTAAATTTAGATATTTATAATAATATATCTCGATGTTTGAAATATAATGTTTGAATTCACACTTATTCAATGAATTGAAATCTAAATATTAAACATAAATCTAGCATAATTTTTTTCATTAAACTGTATATACTTCCCAAATATTTTTACAAGTGTGAATCTGTTTTCAAGAGAATGTAAACATTAATCAAGATGTTTGACTGTTTCTATATTTAAGAAGATTGTGTAAACGGCAGTTGCATGCAAATTATCTCCGAAACTTATCAAACCTTCATTGAAATAAGAAAAGAATGCTAAAACCTTCGAGATAAAATTAAAATATCAAGCACTCCTTGACACACATGCACGAAATAATCTGTGGGCGGCATATTAAAACATTGAAAGTCTAATCGTTATACTTATAGTTTTCTTTTTTCTTATTTATAGTATACATAATAGTGAAAGTTACTATTCTCTAAGACTTACAGAAACTAGACGTATTCTGGATTATAATAATTATAACTTAAATAATTACAATCATTATACAATTAAAATGGTATTTTTTAAAGAACTTTTATAAATTGTTTAACTTCACACTGATTTTTGTGCACATTTGCAATTTTAATCATTAATTTCCAAAAAGTAAAGTAAATACTGTTCTGTTTCTTACTTTATATGCTTTATTGTATTATGTTATTTATCGTTTCATACTACATTAATATATTACTTAATATATAAACTTCAGTAGATCAGCTATTTAAAAACAATTCTTTAACATTAGATTTACGATTTTGATTGATACAATTATACGAATACGTATCTCGATATTCAGATTTTGAAGCTCTAATTTATGAGTATATGAACATCACTTTTTCTTAAACATGTGCAGTAAATGTCCATAAATTTAGTATCAAAATTGTATTTTTCTTGAATAATTGAAGGATGAAGTCAGAAAAGGAATGGTGTGTAATTACGAATTTTTATGCGTTCATAGTTAGTTGAACACAGATAATATTTTTCTTTAGTTATTAAAAATATTTATTCTAAAAGTAAGCTGCTATCAGATTCGATTTGCAATGGATTAGTTTTAAAAATGTAATTTGACTTCGATATCCGCGCTTCAATGAAATATCTAATGCTTATGGTACATCTCCATATGATCACAAGTGTCAGAGTATTTTAGTTCAGCATAACTACAGTTACCTGACGAGAATATGAATTTCAAATGGTTAATCCAATATTTGTTTTACGATGACACATTTTACTACCTATAACATTTATGACATATATCTCAGGATTTTCATATCGGTGACCTACAAAAACAATTGCATTAATTGAGTACTTCAAAAGCAATAGAACCATCGTTATTTCGACAACAAAATTCTATATCGTGTATTTTTGTTATTAAGGAATATATTTTATGAAACTCGAAGTGTTAAAAATGGGAAATTTAATGTGATAAGTTTGACAGTAAAATCACATTTGTATGACATAAAAAATGTTAAAATATTAGGATTCACAATTATGATTGCTGCTTTACTGTTAATGCTTAAATATTGTTGAAAATGAAAATAACAATATAATCAACAACTATTTTTAACCATGACTTGCTATCAGTTTCAACTCGAAGAATTCTTATTGCATGAGACCCTGATTCCTTATATTCATTGAAAGATTGTGTACTTTCGCAGAATTATGAAGTTATTTAGAACTCCTCAGATTGAAAGCTGGAGAACTTCAAGAAGCAAAAAGTAGGGCGAAGATTCGCTTAACTGCGATCAGTTGCGGAAAATCGATACTTTTTCTGTATGTCATAAGATTATGAAATTACTGGATGGATTACGTAACAAAAGATTCAGTTCAGTGTTGTAAACTTTTATCTGAACAATGGTCGATATAGGTATCAATTTCAAGAAAAACTGTGCTTGATTGAATAGGGTATTTTAAAAAGTCTATATGCCAATCAAATTTCTAAAATTTAAAAAGAAACACAACCTCATTTATTAGTGAAAATTACACAGAGTTTGAAAATGTAACTGCACTTCTTACATTTGTTTACCGGAAAATGTAAACTCATCAATTTTATGTAAACTTCCCAACGTTATATACATGTTTATAAAAATTTCTTATCTTGGTTATTATAGCTTCATATAGTCATGTTTATTATAGTCATTATTAATAGTGACCATTTGTAGATTTTCGTTAGAGAATTCATATTTTCACGTAAATAAATGTAACGGTTGATATTTTTATCAGAATCTGTCTAATTTCAACTAATAAATAAATCAGTATCTCTAAAATGTTCCAAATCTTCGTTCTTGTTATTTTAAATATTTTGAAATTGATAGGAATGTATAGATTCTTGCGACTGACTGTACACGTGTAATGTTAATTTTGTAAAGTATTAAGTTAATTATTATTTTCTTACTACATTGCTGTATAATTCTTTTCATATTAATATATACCATAAATTTTCCTTCGAAAGTTATGAAGCTGTACATGATTTTTGCATAAATATTTACAACTGTTTATTTATAATACATCTACTATTGTAAGACAGATACAGTTTTTCGTAAAACCGAGTTCGTACTGGGTTAATACTTTGACATTTTTAAGTTAAATTTTTACAACAAATCTCTATAAAAGAACATGCTTCAACATGTAATAACAGTAAGATAAACTTTTGAAAATTTCATCAAAAACATTGCCAGATTACACGATCAAGATCTTATTAGTTCATTAGGTACCGAAAAAGACTTGTGCAGTTTTCTTGTTAGCAATGAATTGTCCGATTTCAATTAGTATTTTACTAGTTTAATGAATGAAACTGGTATTAACAATAAGCTATGTTTAAGTCGTTGGCATCAAATCAAATTTTATAAAAACGTTGTCTGCGTTTAAATTTCGATTTAAGTATCCGCAGGATTTTTCTGTTACCTAATAAAATTGTAATATTTTCATTTAAAATATGTACATATAAAAAAGATATAGAAAAATATTCCCAATATTTATTAGGAATAATTCGAGCAGTACCCGACTCTGAATGGGTCTGTAATTGAAGTAACGTGGTTACGGTACACGAAATCGACAATTGAAAGTTAGGGTTCACGCGTACATGATTCTGTCGTGGAATCAGCGAACTCATTGTTGCGAGAAGCATGGAGAGGACCATCGAGAATATTGCCGGCGCAGTAACATTGCAATTAAGTGCTGCAGCGAGGCCGGCAATTGAAGAAACGATATCGTAGTTTGCGATAAAGCTGCCCGTACCATCGAGATCGCTATTCTGATTCCAAACGAAAATTTTCAACGAAGGTTCCGACTCTCGTGCAATGTTGAACAGCAGCTCGGGGCATTTAGTGGCCACAAAAATGTTCTCGTTTTATCGGGGTTGTTGTAAGGAAACGACGTGATATATCACTGCTTCAATGATACCCGGATCGTTGTTATCGAAGGGGAGATTGAATTCTTTTTTGCTTGCAACGTCGATTCTCAATATTTGTACTCTCTTCTATTTTCACTCGTGTACTTTTTCGGTACGAAAAATGACCCTTTTCTAATGAAGTTGTGGCCGCTTGAAAATTTATTTGTAAAGACTTTTCATATGATGAATTATTATAAAATATGTGATCGAATCCACAAATCAATAATAAAAGATTAGACTCTAATTTAGACTTTTACTACCTAGTATTTTTATTTGGAAAGAAATATACTTGCAATTGGCATATTCTTAGTAGTATGTATTTCGAATAAATGGTTCAAATCATTTTTTAATGTAATAGATGTCATTGGTGTAAAGTCTTACCTGAAATTTATTTATTATGTTTCAGGGAGATTAACATAAAATTACGAAAAATTCGTATTTACTATAGAAATTATAATATTTCTTTTAGCTTTCTCAAATTTTTAAAGTAAAGAATATTAGTAAAAAATTGATATTCTTTCATTTTAATATTGTTCTTTTCTTTCACATGGCTTTTATAATAACACTTGAAACTACGGTTTTATAACCTTCGTGAGTATAAGAATATATACTTGCTCAGCTTTCTTAATTTCGAATAAACACGAAAGACCTAATTCGTGGTCACTATCAACTATAAAGAAGTTTGTTTTTGCTCAATTTAATGTAACACCCCTTGAAAAATCGTAATTTATTTTTAACCAAAATTTCAACAGAACAAGCTTTATTAACACATTTAGGATCAATATCACATATCTATAACAGTTACATTACTATATTTTACATAAAGAAGATAAAATTAATGCGATAGATATAATTTAAAATTATAAAAAATGACGTTATATTTCGAATTTCAATAACTCTTTTCACTTTCACTTCTCCAGCATGTTCTTTAAAAGACTTATTGAATTTAATAGAATATTGCTACTCAGAATATTGTCACAGGCACAAATATTTCTACCGGGAACGCATTATTAAATACATCTTAAAAATATTGAACGTATGCGGTACATTTTATAAAAAAAAGAATCGCAAAATCTATCTATATTTCACGTTTTAGAGTGAAAATACAATATGCAAAAGTGTTTATTAAAGTTTCAAGCTTATCTGGAATTTCGAAGGAATTGAATGATTTATGTTATTTCTTTTACACTGTCTCGAACAATCAACAATGTTTAGAATCAATCGATTGATTCGTTCAATATTAAAATTTTATTATTTTATTTGTGTCACGCCATAATGTCATTAGGATTGATACAAATACAGTGAAATTAGTTTTTATAATATATCGAAAGTAACATCCATTAATTGATCAGAGTCGGAATGTTAAGCACGATATTCTCCTGACCACTTTTATATAATTATGGCTGGAGGGTTTTAATGTGAAAAATTAATCTTACAATAAAAGTACTCAAAGTCACGGCTACGAAAGCTCCCGAAAATGGAAAATTTAATTTGCTCGCGAAAGATCTCTCTACGCCGGATTAAATTATGGACAAGTAGTCGAAGGATTATTTAAAACTGTAAAATGGATTCGTAATATCCAGTTTTCTGGTGAATCCTTTTAATCTTAACGAAGAGCACTCTGGCTGTTTGTACTTTTAATTGTAATACGTTGAAATGAAATTGTTATTACTAGCGTAATTTTATAACCTATTCATTGCAGTTTGAAATATATATTCGTAAAATTATCTACCTATTTAATGGAAACGAAATAGTAATTAATTTTGAGATAATTAGATACGCCAATCATAAATTTTGTTTAAAGCTTACTCAGAGGTTTATAATTAACAACATTAGACGTGTATTTTTTATCCCCAATTATCCATATTGAAGAGATGAAAACAGTCCTCAATGATGGATAAGAGCCATTCACCCGAATTTTCCACTTTCACCTTTGAGGGCCTTTTTCACCCCTTCAATATCATCGATTGCAGATAAAAAATGGATAATATTGTTGAGTGTTAAATGTTCAAATTTCGATAAAATCGTTGATCATCAATTCAAGGCAGTCTCTTGGGAGTATAAGACAAGAAAGAACAATAAATTCATTATAAATATAAAAATCATTTATACATCACTAATAAAGTATTGTTCTTTCGCAAATTCCTCGATATTTCTGTAATATTAATAACCATAATAATTCATGAAATAATATCAATGTCTTCATAACGCATTAATTATTCTTCTGTATTTATTAATGTTGAACATTATTCGAATTGTTTTGTGTAAATATTTATGTAGCCAAGAAATATATCCTCGAAATTTACATGATAATTCTTGAAAAAATATTTAAAAATTATTTCTTTTCAAAATATCTCTAGAACTAAGTGGCACAGAAAAAATATTCTTTTTAAATGGTGCTTTAAGGTTGTTGAATAGATAAGCAAACCATATAAAAAATTGATAAAGAAAATCATTTTGTCATATAATATAATATAATTTATATTAAAAACTTAATTCTTTTCCAACAGTAGTTTTTACTATATCCCGATTATGAACTGATGTGCGTGTGGTCTATGAGTTAAGCCAAATAAGGATTATCCATTTTGTGCATCTGAATTTAAAAAGAATTTTCTAATGAATTTTCGATCAAGTAATTCGATAATGCATGCTATATTCTAAAAAATTTTAATTATTATCAAAGGTATGATTGGCACAGTCGAAATAAAAGAAAAAAAATTGTTAATCCGAATTTATCTTACAGTTCTCTTCTTAATTATGAAAGACGGTTGAAAACTACAAAATGTTTCTCTTTGATAAGATATCAAATATTTCATCAGTGATTTAATTTGATTCAAAATCATTTTTTAGCACCTTATACAAACACTGTATATCAGGTTTTTTAAAAAACAATACGCAAAAACGCTACAGAAGGGTTTAGATTTATTAGAATTACATCTACACATGTTACTATCTCCTTGTACAATAATGTACATAATTAATAATTTACGTGTGGAATATCAAAAGCTCAGAAAATTAAAAATTGAATTCAAACACAAACTCAGAAATCAGGCTAAAAATTGGACTGCGCATTCTGGTCTTGTCGCTTTTATTTGATAACATCCTTAACACTAGAATTATCGAACACTCAAATTGACTTTCTTTTATTGTACTGACGATATTATAAGACTGTATTTATTGAGATTTTCATTGACTTATATTTTAGTTCGAACATTTCTATATCAAATTATTTAATCATTTCTCTAAGAACCGCTTGTATCTTCTTAATGATTACCAGAGGAGAAATCAGGAATAGGTCATTTTGACATGTCTGATAGTTTTAGTGTTAAGTTAGATATTTCTTTGCTTCAACAATTCCCTGGTTGTATAGGAGCTCAGAAATATTCCTTCGGGAGAATTTGTTATGATTCTGTAAAACGCAAGACGCTGCCACTACGACGATCTGAATGATATAATCGAGTGTAATTTGTTTGCTGCCGCGGGAAGGTTCGGGGTAACAATTTTCATTAGTCACTCTTGCTTGAGTTGTTCATAAGCCAGATCGATTACTTCTAATTTCTGAATTTTTCTTTGGTTTTTCATAAAAATATACCTTATGTAGGTGCATTCGTTCTGCATTTTACGAGTACACACTTCATTTTTTGATTTTAATTAAGATTTTTTAAACTAACTTCCACAGTTAATAGGTTAATAACTGCATTAACATCACGAAATGACAAACTTTTTCAGGCGCGAAATAATACCAAAATTTCAGAAGCCAAAGCGATTGAAGTCTCTATAACTCGATGGTGTGAGCACAAGCCGAGGTCAAGTAAACAGTGCTTTGTCGTTTCTGTCGATAGTGTTGCCTTATTATTTATTATTAAACTATAACTTACTCAACAATTCGAATCAGACAGTATTAAAAAGACACAACTTCTCTCATCGCTTTCTCTACTTTCTATTTTGCAGACGTAACACCTTGTTCTATGATTTCTTTCACAACTATGCTTGATACAACTACTTTATCGTTAATCCGTTAAATGCGGAACTTAGTTTAAAAAATCTGTTATTGTACGCGCAATAAAATCAAATAATGAAGTATATATTCGTCAAACGCAGGCCAAATGTACTTACAATATATTTTAACGAAAAACTAAGGTGAAACGAAGAAGAATTACATGTTTGTCTCAGAACATAAATAGTCCATCGTTGAATTTAGAGTCTTAGGACGACGTGTATACTCTTGAAATGCAGTTAACTGGTTAATAATTTAATGGGAAATTACTTAATGCTTATTATGTGCCTACGTTTACTCTAAAGGTTAAGAGTGATTACAAATTGATAATAGACAAATAGCATTTCATTAATACAAAATTATATAAATCACACTTAGATGTGTTGAATTCGGTTCAAAATTTTCATCACGACGCCGACCCGGTATTATACGGGAAGAGGTTATTCGAGCTGGTAAATGAAACGACTCATTTCCAATTTATTGTCCGAACAAAATTGGGTTCAACACTGTCATGAATTCAATTTCCAAAGCTCATCGGTGTTTGTCCCCCGAAGATTTCAAGGAAGATTTGACAAGCGTGCGCGCGTCCTCGATGCTTCATTTCGTGTGATCGATGACGCGCGACATCGCAATTGACAGGTGCTGGTGCAATGACATGCGGCCCGATTGCGGTCACATTATTAAACCACCGGTTATTCGCGTACGCAGTCCCTAATACGGCGAAATGTACAGTTTGTGCCCTGCAAATAGACCGTTTAGATCAAGTATAACGTGACTTCGGCGCGAACCCGTGCCGCATGCGCGCGCGCCGATCGGTTTACAATAATGTAATCGCAAATTGAGCTAACTGGTGTCCAATAACAGCAGCGGCCGCTGCGTTAAATCGCGTCGGATCCTCGCGATTCTTCCGCGGCCAATTGGAACCGATTGTACAACGAATCCGTTTAATTTCAGTCGAGCAGACGCACGATCCGCTCGGAATAATCGAATCCTTTGTGGGATTAAATAGGGCGAAGGAATCGTTCTGCGTTTCTCTTGCTTTGCCATGCACGAGGACATTATTAGATACGCAAATACAGGTGTGCGTATTTTTTCAATCGAGAAAAACCGTTTCTATCTGTTTGAACGGAGCGAGAGTGCATTTAAATATTGGAAACACGAATTGTTAATTCATACAAAGTTGATTATTGAAACGGTACATTTGAACGTTGCTGGTTACACTTTTGCTTCCAAATTTGTTTGTCGTGTATCTTTAAAATAATATTCTATTGTTATCCTTTTAATGTTTGATATTTTTATTGTTGTTTGGTTATGTTTATGGTTATGGCACTAATGTTTGAGTAAAGTTACTAAAGTAAATTTGTTGAATATTTTAACACTAGATTTACGGAACGAGTCAATTTGACTGATACTGAATTTTATAAACATCATTTGGTAAACGTTTGCATTGATTTTGATTGACACAGATACGCAAATATGTATAATAATTGTATACCTTTAAAGCTTTCATTCGCAAAACCTAAATGAACGTTATATCAGTCTTTTTAAACACCTTTATGATTTTAAGAATTGTAAACTAAGAAAACATAGTCATATTATTCTAATCTATCCAATGTTTCTAATGCTACACGAAAAATCCGAGAATTCATTATTTAATTGTTCAAACATGTTTCCTCCACTTTAAAAACAACATAAAAAACAGTTTCATATTCAAGTAACGTTTCGTTTACTATGATCTTTGAATCCGCGCACGCTACAAGTGCATAAAAGTCCGCAATTTAATTATTATATTATGCTTTCGAATGAAATGGAATATTTCGTGAGGTAAATTTCATTATCGGCGGGTTTTGTTAAATTGCCGCGGGAAAATGGAATATTTACAAAACAGGGAAGGAAAATTCGATCCGGAAGTTTATTTTAACACATTGACTGTCATGGTGATCATCGATGACCGGAGCCTCCAAATTGCTGAAGAATAATTACAATAAGAAACTTGATTTTAAATAAAGATATTTAGTAAGTAGCTAGAGCATACCGTAATATGACTACTGTGATACTAAATCATTAATAATTATTTTCAATATTATTTGTCTTCGTTATTCACCCTTTGGACTCGGAAGCTTTTCACTAGAAACATTCGACACATTCCGATGAGACATAGACGACACTATTTGAAACGAACTAATGAGAAAACATACGTAAATTAAAAAACAAAGCTATTTTATATAAATATTTCATATATTGATGCATTATACAAAACTTAATACTATGTACAACACTTTGAAATTTTATTATATCAAATTAAATGGTGATTAAGAATAACCTCTTGAGTAAAAAGGCTTAAAGAATAAATATTACTATACAAAACGCTAGAAATTTTCGTGGCAGTCAACGTGTTAACCGACCTTTTCCCATGAAAACTGGAACGTATTATCGACTGGTTCCCAGAATGCTAGCCGCGGATTCGGTTTTCAGTTTTCAGTTTCCAATTATTTCCGCGAGGACCCGCGCGACAGGGTCCCGGAATGTTGCAGACGGAATAAAACCTTCAGGATTGAGGGTGATAAATTCGGGATACGCGGGACGTCGGCTGCATATTTTCCGCGGGAAACGACCGGCAATAATTTTAAGTTTTGTCGCGGCCGCATTTGTTACAGTCAACCGTACAAACGACGTAATTTGTAACCGGCCTGTAACGATACGAAAACGTCGTTACATGTTGTTCCCCCAGCCGTTCGGGGTGATTTGATAAACGGGGAGGACGATATAAACCTTCGACCCCCGCCTAACGATAATAACGTTGTTACACCAATGAAATTAAGCTTATCGATTCCCCAAAAATTTAATGCGCGTAATTTACGAGACTGCTCGATAAGCATTTCTGGGGTATCGAGCGGTATCGGATTTGATAATCGATATGCGTGTTGCTCACTGATACACTACTTTTCTTGTCCTTAACACTAAACGTACCGACATATAAATGTATTTGCATCGTAACCGATCAAGTGACCGGTTTTTAGATGAAAACTTTATTTTTCCTGATTGAATGTAGAAATATTGATTTTAGTAAGAAAATATTAAATAAGGTAACTGTAAGATAATGATTCAACAAAAATTGATTTTTTCAATTTCTATAAAAAGCAAAAACTTATTAATCGCTAGATACCGATAAAAAGCGATAACCTTATATGCGAATTTTCTAATCAAAAGTTTATAATCGGTTACCTATCTCAGGGATTGAAAACAGTTATGATATTGGTTTCAGTTCTTGAAACAGTGTTATATTTCGTTAGATTTTTGTCTGTTGTATAACGTTTATTATACTACAATGTTTAAATTGCAAATAGATTTGCAACTATTTAAATGAAAAAGTACCAAATTAACTGCTACTGTTTACATTATTATACTGTGGATTATAAGTAAATCTTGCCCTTCAATTTAGGATAAGAATTTTATCAACAAATTTATATATACTTTAAAGAATATAATCGCGACTATGAACAACTTAATTTACATTTTTCTGAACACAACCACCTTTCTTCCGTGACTTACCAGGTAAAGATAACGTGTACTCTATGCTGCAAAAGCGATTACAATGACTCATAAAGTTAACAGTGTACCTTGTAAATCTTGTAATATGTTTATAGTGGCCTTAAACGTGGACGTTTAGTGCTTGCGTCGTGTTTATCGCTGGGCGTGGGTTGCATTGCAAAAGAATTGAAACAGTGGCAAGGAAATACTAAGAACATTCTCGTGTGCAAGGCTATTATTAGTCTTGATTCTATTACTTTTCGTAATAAATTCTATTGCAGAATTTATTAAAATCATATGACTATCAACGTATTCTATCTTGTTAATTTTTTTAATTATTTGCTTCATATAATACGCAACATTATCATCTTAATTTAATGAGATATAGTTTTTGTAGATAGAAAATTATTATTATATATTATATAATTAATATATATATTATATATTATATATTTTATAATAAGTACGGGGCCTAGCACTCGCCCCTGCTGACAGCGTTCCTAGAGACTGGTCAGGAACTGGATTTCCCCCTAGTGGATTACAACGGGGAAAAGTGTATCGGATTCTCAAGGATCCAATCGACCACGAGCAAAGAATACCGGATGAGCAGCAACAAGGCGTACTTGATGGGAAAGCGACGGAAAAATCTTCACGTGACGAAGATGAGCATGGCGGAGAAGATACTGATTGATGAGAAGAGCAAACAGGCGGTCGGTGTTCAGTTCGTGAAGAGTAATCGTCGTTTCACGGTTTACAGTAAAAAAGAAGTGATACTATGCGCGGGGGCAATAAGCTCATCTCAGTTGCTGATGCTTTCCGGAATAGAACCTGCCGAACACTTAAAGGAACTCGGGATCAAAGTGATCAAAGACTTGCGAATTGGAGACAATCTCATGGATCACACAATTTATTTTGACATTTATGATTGACCAGCCGGTTAGTCTTAGGATGTTGGATTTGATTAACATAACGCTACCGCACATCAAAGATTTCCTGCTTAATCGGAAGGATCCGCTCACACTCATCAAGGGATGCAAAGGTATCACGTTCATTGACCTAGACGACCTGAAGAATTACGACGGTCATCCAAACATAGAAATCATTACCTTGATCAACTCAATTTACATGCTCAAAGTTATGATGGACAATTTGGACTTCAACCAAAAGATACGGGACAAAACCTTGCTGGTCTAGAACGAATATGCTTTCAGTATATTTCCGGCTCTGTTGAAATCAAAGCAGCGGTTTGATAAGACTGAAGTCTGCAAATGTGAACATGATGCCGCGGATCGTTGCCAATTATCTCAATGGTCCATAGGACATCTAGAATTTGATAAAAGGGATCAGAATGGTAATGGAGATTAGCAAGACGGACGCTATGAAAAAGTTTGGCGTGACCTTTGTCAATAAAACGTTGTCTGAGTGCGAGAAGTATATTTTCGATTCAGACGAATATTGGCAGTACAACATTAGGATGGAAACGTCGACCTTGTACTACCATAGCGGAAGTTGTAAGATGGGTCCTGAGAACGTCGCTACGGCTGTCGTTGATCCAACTTTAAAGATGAGTTCGTATATTCTTAGTGAACGTTTTTATTTTCTTTTGTTGTGATAATGCATTCTTTATCGTTTATACTAAGAAATTTTAATGTATCTTTTAATAACGTGGAACTGTTCGAAGTACTTAGTCAACAAACTTTTCAAATAACACGTGTGTATGAACACATTGATAAATAATTAATACTGCTCCTTCAAATATTCATAACTTTAACATTATGTTAAACGATTGTAATTGATACGTTCCATTTTATAAAACTAACGAATGAACAATGTTAATTGGACTCGAACATTAATGTTATTTTACATTGTAACAGCAAGACGTCTCAGGTCGGTACTTCTGTGAGTCCGCTAGCTACCATTGCTTCCACTGATTTTCTACACACGACCACAACGTCGAATTCCGGGCACAGAAGGAAATTTGATTTTATATGTGGTATATAGCGCTGAAGGTTTCACCATGCAGCCCCCATGGGCGAGGGATTCAGATGAGGCCCATTACCTGGAATCGAAGGTCTTTTAATGTAGTCTCCTCGGAGTGACAGGTCCTGTGGAGTTAGACTGTTAGTAGCGACAAGTTCACTCTCCAAATCTCTATAAGCTTAACAGGCTGGCGCTTGAGTAGCAATGATATTGTTCAGTCGATTTTGGGGATCCAGCTAGTAGCTGAATTAGTAGCTAAATATATGCTGAATTTTTACTAATCGAAGGACCACCCAATGTTGGAACTAAGACTTCTAAATAACTAACTGACTGACTGACCTCCCTGAATGGGAGTTTTCTGAATTGTTTCTAACTTGTTCCTGATTGAACGTGGTTGCTAATTGATCGTGTTCCTGATTTTAATTCTGACTGACTCAAGGGCCTTCTAGTTCTAACTAGTCTCTCTGAGTGCCCTTCTAATTCTGTTCTCTTGAAGTGTCTCTGATAAGGGTTTTTTATAATTCTCGTGGGCCCACTCCCTCCCTCTCGATGTACGAAGGTGGGGCCTCAGGGGCGGTTTTTTCATCCCTTCCTAACTATGATGACTACTCATGTATCATCCCCTTCTAGTACGCCCGTAGCGCTGTATTTCCCTGGAGCGGGGGTGACGAAGTTGGTCGCTACGCTGGACGAATGTTCGGCAACGTTGGGGAAATTCCGTTAGGTCAAGATCCTTGAGGACACTTTTTTCTGAAATTCGAACGGACCCTCTGGAACACGACTTTACGATACCTGGGCTGAAGGGAAACAATAGACAATGGTTGATTTCTATTTATGAACGTCTCTACGAATAATTTTCCGTATTGTAAAGTTCCCTTGTTGTCCTGATAATAATGAGTTGAAAGATTGGAAGTTTGATGTACAGTATGACTCGGCCACACGCCGCATCTCAGTTCTTTCAGGAAATACAGTAATTATTGTTGTAGCATATACCTACTTATTGTTATAGGAAATCAATATTTGTTCTACAGCTATCGACGCGAGTACCTTAAGTGAAAGAGTTCCCTTGTCTCTGCTCACTTTTAGCTTGTCGGAGCTCGGCACAGACATAGCGGGAACACTGTAAATAGGTTTGTACCAGCTGTGCAACATTTTCGCAAGTTACAAGCGATCATAGTATACCAGCATCAGATTAATAGTAAATAAACTGTATAACTATGTTATTAAGACATGCTATCGCAAAGTAAATTTATATAAACCGCTTAAATATTTGTTATTCAATCTTTTATTGATAGCTTCGTAATACCAGCGTAATATTCATATTCGTGCATGTGTACATACTGATTCATTTTATGCAAGTTCGCGCGATAGTTCTACTAATGTTGTAACTCCTGGGCACTCTAAATCAGTGATAGCGAGCGTTAATTACTTTCGTAATTAGCAATCGGCAGCGGGCTGGTAGTTGAAGCTTTCTGTAAAGGGACGGATAAATCTAATAATATTAGAACTCCTCTCGCGAGCTACTTGAGCTGTGCATATCAATTCTCTTTTAATAATTTCAATCCATCCTAAGAATTTCAGAGCAGTGTTCCATAACGATATCCGTCATTATATTTTGTAGAGTCTATACATTTATACGTGTAACTCATTAAAAGTTTTTTTTATCTTGACACTACGAGTAATTATGTAATTATCTCGGTTGGCAATCTTAAGTAAAGAAAAATAATTCACTTTTACCTGATAATCATCTGCTGCCTCCAACAGGTTCAGATTAACCTCTTTTTTGTGGTAAAAGATTTTATGTTACGTATTCTTAATTGTCTTGCTTCTGAGTCTTGAGAGATGCAAATATAATCAGATTGAAAATAGTCTGTTGCAATAATAAGAAATCGAAAATCGAGGTTATCGTTACAAGTATGACGTTTTGAAATACTCATTACTGGACTTAGGGTCTTTATTCATTTTCTGAAAATTGTAATGTTCAAAAGTGTAGCGGACACATAAGATTAAGAAAATGTATAATAAAGATGTAATACATAAAAATATGTATATACGTACAGTGATAATTTATAAAACATTCTGAAAGAAACAACATATGATATTTCTATTTTATGGTTCATAAATATAAGTTAACATAATTACAATAAAATACACCAAGTATGTAACTGAAAATATTCTGTATTCACTAATTATTCGAGTTAATAATTACATATTTTTGTATTTCTGCTAAAAGATATTAAAATACAATTATCTCATCTATATATAAATCAGAGTAATTTAGAATACAGAATTATATGTACAAAAATGCAGTTTTTAAACATTAAAATACATCTTTAACTTTATATTGTTATAGCGGGGGTTAATACGAATTCAACAACTTAGAACATTATGGTCCTGGGCTTATAAATAGCGCTAAAATACGGTGCGGCGCTGTAATTCTTGTTTCTTCCCATCTAGTGTCGAAATTCTTAAAATTTTTGAAAATATATTGAGATTATGAATAAATAAATTAATTTTTAAACATATGGCAATTTTTTCTATTTACCGAACCAGTTTAACAGAGCACATATTTGATGTTACACGCCATCTAATCTCATATATAATAGAAAATTATTAAACCATTGATTAAGATCTACCTACGAGTGATTTATGGATAAGTAAATAATTATTTCTCTGAAAGTGTTGAAACTCGTGTCAAATAAGACAATGGAAAAAATAATGCAATATAATTAACACTAGGTTCATGGGCATTTATTGTACGATTCATTCTACTGCTCCTGGAAAAATTCATGTTCGTTCAGTTGGATTTCGGAAGTTAGAAGTTTAAAAATAGATAATTCAGGTACACACTGGTGTAATTGCATGAATCAAAGTCGACGTAAAAGTTTACCAAATAGTGTTTATAAAATTCAGTGTGCGTCAGATTGACGCGTTCCATAAACCTAATGTTAACAAAACAGAAACAATTTAGTTAATGCGTTATTAAACTATCATTTATCAATTCCTTATATATACCTAAGATCTTTGTCTTAGTTTTAATAAAGTTGTAAGAAAAATGAAGTTGAATAAAATAAGCTAATAAAACAAGACCTTTATTAATTACTTTTAAAATAAATTAATTAATTGGTATGCAGAAATAATTCAAATAATTATAATTCTTGCAAGGATCTGTTATGTCGAGTCAGACTGGACGTTGGACTGCAAAGCGTTAAAGTGCGAGCCACCGGCGGTACATGCCGGCGTGAACGTGTTAAACGGGAAACCATAAAATAAAGTAAAATTTTTGTTAAAAACCGTGGATTTGTGGGAATATCCGCAGCGCGAAAAGAGGATAGGAAGATTAGTGTGCGTATGCAGTATTTTCCCATTCCGCTTTGTTAGTTTGTCCGATTTAGTAGACCGGCGCCTAGCTAGCTTGAAAATTGTCGGTGATTTTATTGTTAAACGCAATCCGCTGCGAAAACTTGTGGACGATTTGCTAAAAGTTTTACAGTAGCGACACATGCAGAACATTCTACTGGTTTGCACGATTATCTCCACACGCTGCGCTTTTCGTTCGCCTCGCGGGTATTCGTCGTAATCGTAACTTTTGCGTTACGACGTAATTTACGTTTAGTCGTCGATTAGCGGAGAATGAACGAACCAGTGTAAAAAGTAATTGCTCGCAGGTACGATATTAAGTAACTCTACGGAAGTATGTATATCTTATGGGGCGGTTTAAATCGCTGTATGGCGATAATAACCGAAGGAAAATGTGAATTAAGCAGGGAAGAGTTGAGAAGGGTTGAGAAGTGCATGCAAAAGGAGCACTTGTGATTTCCACACTTACTGATTAAAACATCTACATGCATAAAATTGTTGTTCAAACAACCTGAATAATGCTTGAAATATATTTTAAAGAAATTTAATCATTAAAGTAACGTCACTTTTATGAAAACATATATTATTAGAAAATATCATGCCTTTTCTATATTTTTCATTTACCATAGGATAGGCTGAACTGGTTATAATTTGAACCAATTGCTGCTTCAGTGTCTAAACTATATGTTTAGAGATAATTAAATATTTGGAGCTAATAATAATATATTACTTTGCTTAATTTCTACTATAAACTATGAGACCATTTTAGCCATTTATAACACATTGTAATGCAATTGCTTTTATCCTCTGTATTGATCTTACGTAAGCACCGAATATTATACAAGTCAAAAAAGGAAAAAACTGAAGAAAATTGGTAGAAAGAAGAAAAAAGAACGAATAAAATTAAGAATGAATACTTAATTACTTAATGATTTAATTGATAAAGATTTTGCTTTCCGAAAGTAAACTGTGCTTTTAAACTAAATATGTATACTTTATGATCTATTGTATTAACTCTGTCGATTGTGTTTTGTGCCACGACGAAGCACGTAAAAGTTTACTGCAATTGTTGTATATTCACAATTGCAAAATAATATTTCCCCCGAATCGATGTGGTTTGAATACTAATTGCATTCGTTAAGCATAATTTAAAATCTTCACGAAGAACTTAACTCCTCAATCAGTTAGCCCCTTGCTTTTTGATTTATTTCTAAACTACGATCGATACAACTACTTTATCATCAATAATTTATTAGGAAAAGAAAAAATGTTGATACTTATTCTATGTCTACGTTTACTCAAAAGGGTAACGATTGATAATAGAAAAGTAATATTTTATTTATATTAAAAAAAGAATAAATAACACTCAGATTTGTTAAATTCAATTTCAAATTTTTGTCACGAGCCTGACACAATATTATAGATCAAGGAGTTAACTGCGTTTAATGAGTATACACGCCATCTTGAAGCTTGAAATGATACCAATTCTTCCAACGATGAATTTTTTATTTTTTCGGATAAATATGTAATTTTTCTTTGTTTTACTTTGGTTTTTCATTATAATATAATATATTTTATTACACAGTTGACAGGTTAAGTAAAGTCGTATGATTCTGGAACTAATGGACCGAAACACACAAAAATCGATAAAACGGCTACAAGGGGTGTGTTTGTCCTGTTCAATTTTTGTTTAGACCAGCAAATTCGGATATTCGTTCGCGCGGTCGCGCGATGGGGCGTAATTTTTTTTCCTTGCTGGAACAGGGTGGTTATACGCGTCAGGGCCAGATGTGCGCCATTTTGAACGATTAAGGCGCACCTTTGTGAACGCGCCGTCGTCTTTGTTTTTGTGACGTTTTGATACGCTGCACTTAAAAGCTTTGATGTTCAAAGGAATATGAATAACGTCCAAATCTGCGGAACGTATCCCATTTGATATTCCACCGTAAAACAATGACACCCGTGTTCCGAACCGAAAAGCCACATTATTCGGATAGGATTTTAGCTTTCGCGTCTTTCTTTCTCAGTCCTTGTGTATTTACTTTAATTCCGGCGTGAGTAAGTACTTAATCCCTTCGGTGCAGCGTGAGCGTAATGTTATAAACCAAAAACAGCTTTACTTCAAAAGCCATTAATACAACGAGCAATCGCTTGAAAAAGACCGTGTACTTACACTTTTCAAATACCCCGTCGCTGTTCCTACCATTCGTAAACATTGTTGTACATTTTTCACAAGTTCTTTTTTCCAGTATTTATCACGTCATTGCTTGTTTTCTTTGAACGAGAATATATGTAACAAAATAAAATCAGTTTTTAAGTGTTAAAAGTATCACATTTCCTTGGTTTTAGAAAATAATTATTATCTTTAGAAATGTTCTGTTTTATCGGTGAAGTATTCTAATTCTGCAATTGTTTTTTATTTATTATAGTTACACATTAACGATTTTCCTGTTCTTTAGTGAATAAGTATTTGAGAATTCTGTTTTTCTCTGAAGATTAGTGTTGAATATTGGATTTCAAATTTGAAGTTTAATCTCATATATAATAGAAAATGAGTTAACTACTGTTTAAGATCCACCTACAAGTCATTCAAGGATAAGTAAATAATTATTTCTCTGAAAGTGTTGAAACTCGCATCAATTAAGGCAATGGGAAAAATAACAGAATATCTTCCGACAGTATAATTAAGAAGACAAAAACAATTTAGTTAATGCGTTATCATTTATTAAGTAATTAAATAATTAAACTATTACTTAACTGTAATTTTAAACATCTAAAACTCTTATAAACTGGTCTAGACTATTTCGTATTGACTTATACAGGAAACATGCTTGATCACAGACTCTTCCTGTATGTAGGAGAAAACAATTTATCTGCGGGACGGCGAGCGTAATTGGTTAAAGTAATTGTACAATAAAAGAGAGATACGGGTTTACATCCTGCACATTAATACAATCTTACGGTTTCTTTTTTCTGCAAATGGGATGTTTTAAAACTCTGCGGTAGACAAAAAATTTAACTCGAAACTAAAGAAGAAAATTCGTTATATAACTGAAATAAAAATAGAATACTTTCACTAATGAAAAATAATAATCAAAGCATGATTTTTTATATAAATACATATACTAATAATGGGAACTAAAGGGTAAAGATGTCTCATTTTTCATAACGACCGCTCCACTATATTTCTTATATCTCATACATCCAACAAAATTCGGTTTGATCGGAATGTCACCAAAAAAAGTTAACCTCCTAACTGATAATCATGAATTAACACGTCATCCGAGTTCAGTTTCATTTCTCAATAGATCTTCATTCTCCTGTTCGTTTAATAAATAATTTCTATGTTTCATCAAGCCGTAATATCCATACTGGTACAAACCATGCTACTGTGGAGGTCCCACGTTAATCAAGCCGACCTTTGGTTCAAAAGTGAAGAGGAGCAAAGGGACTCTTCCACTCACGACGCTCGGCTTTTGGATACATGGTCATTATTGGCGCACGCCGAGGTCCGAGCATCGTGAGTGGAAGAGTTCCCTTGCCCCTTTTCACTTTTGAACCAAAGGTTAGCTTGATAATGAGGGACCTCCACAGTATATTGTTGTGTATCAGCGTACAGTGTTTACTACGTGCTGTGATTATAATAGGGAGGCAATATACGTAATTATACTTTTTATTCGTCGGAACCTCGAGCGCAGAGACAACCCTCTAGACACTATCGCTACTCCCGGAATACTCATCGCACCTCCGAAGATCCACGCACTTATAGCATTCACCCCCAATCACTCTTACTTACTTTTCACCCACATCCTTCCTCACTTGCACCCTGGCCTAACGGCCATAGACAACATTCACGCAGTCACGTTCACGCTGGTTATCGCTGCTTTTTCACGGACCATTCGCTCAGTCCAAATGCTCTGCTTCGCATTTCTTCAGCCACTTGAGATTCTCTAAACTCAGTCAGGCGATTTCCCAAATATACTGGCGTTGTGTAGTCGCAAGGCGACACTGACCATACGCGCAGACAATTGAGCATTCACACTTTACAGATCCAGGCACTCGATTTTCCACATAGCCAAACAAGCGAAATAATAATACTAATATTTCAGAAAAGAAAGTGTTATGTTGCCACAATACACGGGAGGAATACGAGGATCCGGAGGAAATCAAAGTTAACGGTCAAACCACGTAAATTTATGTTTCTTCATTCTGACTTTCTAAGATGGGCTATGTAGATTTACGTTTCTGCTTGAATTTTTATTACGCTGCGATAGTTTCTCATTTTTATGCAAATCGGTTTTTTTTCTTTTTACCGTTAGTTGCAGGACTATCTGCCTGCTTAACCTACTGTGCAGTTTTTCTTTTTAGGTAGTATTTTTTAGTAATTTCGTATTTTTTAAACCATACATACATGTTGATTTAATTCTCATTAAAAACGCCCAGAAATTGAGAAAGATAAAGAAGAAACAATGCGTCCGTTAAGGGTTAAGATCGCGCTAAAAAATTACTGTGTAAAAGGGGGACTCGCGTAAAAATGTGCCGCGTAAATCGAGGGTCGACTGTATTTGTCAACAACGCTACGGGTATCGGATGACCCCTGATTAGCATTCCACAATTAAAATCACTTCACCTGCGCAAATCCGCGAATTTCACCGCGGCGAGCGCACGGACAGCGTCGGGGTGTGCCCATGAATTTTAACGCCGCGCGGGAAGAGCGTTTCAGACATACGCGCGCGGCCGGCTGGATTTTAATTATTTCGGTTTATGCGACGCGGCGAGATCGTCGCCGCTTCTCTGCACGGAGAGGACGGAGCACCGGAGATAATTAAATATGGATTATCCGCGTTTAAGCGTCCGCCAGCGCTAATAGGGTCGGAAAGAAGACAGTTATTGTGCGATAGACCGGCCGCAATATTTCGTGGGTAACGAAGCCGCGTGAACAACGGACCAGAAACGAGTGAATCGGGGACAATCGATGACCGGCCTCCGACGACCTCACCCCATCTTTTCTTTCTTTTGTTCCTCGACTCGATCCCGTTTCCGGGTTTCTTCGTTAAATCGTAAGACGCAACAAGTGTCGGACGGATTACGTATCGAGGGAAATAAATATGATCGATGCGACAGAATGAATTTTCGCCCTGTGGTCAGTGGTCACCAATGACTGGAACTTTCAAATTGCTTGAAAATAATTATAATTCGTGAGATATCTGTCGACGAATAAAAATAATAGTGTTCTAATTCAACCATTAGATCTTCCGTTTGTGGTACATCATATAAATGTAATTATTTTATATTCGTTTAATTTAGCTCAATTCAGCGTTTCGATTGTTTCAATACATTTTCTTAGAGATGCACGCTGACGCAATATTCCGCCGTTCTCAGTGTAGGCCGTAATTCATTTTCTGCCATATGCTGCGTTGCACGAAATGCATACATATGAAAATCTACGTATCCAAAGGGTTACAGGCCTGTTGAAAATCTTATCTCTTCATGACCAACCACGATTCTCAATTTTTATTGCAAAATGATACGAATGATTGTCTAACATTTTAATTGGATATTAAATTAGAGGCTATAATAAGTATCTTCACCACTTTTCAAATTTTCACAAAACTCACAACAATGGAAAATCAAAACTGATCATAAGAGGTTCGTATTGCCAGCCACATTAGTGAAAAATCACATCGCTTTAATCCATAAGCATTTAAATAATACTGTTACCTAAGAACTGTTATACCAAATCATTAATAATTACTTCCAATACCATTTGCCTTTGTTACAAAAGAATAAGTATCACTATGCAAAACATTTGACATTCTCGTGACATTCTATGTATTAATATTTCTTCCCAAATTTTGTATTCAAAATGACCAAAGTTTGGATAACACGTGATAACGATTTTTTTCATGAAATGCATTGTTCGCGTCCATCGCAAACATTTTTCCCTGTTGCATAGCTGCAAACAGGAAACAAACATTTTCCTGCATATATCAATAACAGTAACAGAAACCTCGCGGTTGGTACCATATGCGGTTTTCTCTATTAGAAAGTCGCTGTTGTTTGTTCAGCCGGTGACTGTGTATTGTTACCTCACAATTTTTTTTGTTTATCCGATGTAGCTGGTACAGCGATGTTTAAAATAAAATACAAAACCGTCGAATGAAAATCTTGCTATCCTTTAATTCGTTCAACGGTCAGAGTATTTTAAACTTCCGTGATTTTGAAATTCCCCGCGAAGTTCAGTTAAAATGGAAAGTTTTCCTCACATTCGATGTTTAGTAATAACGCGTTTTAAAGCGTTACTCAGACTCTCGTTAAAAGTTTCGACTGGAAACCGCATATTTATCCTCTTACTTTGTAAAGCTTAGTTTATGGAACGCTTTAAGAAATTCTGTTCCAGCGTCTTAAATGTAGATTAGAGGTTGCTGGGCTTTTTAAGAAATTCTGTTTTCATAATATTTTCTTAAACTTCCGCTTCTACATATTGAGAGCGAATTAAGTCGCGCGGTGTATTCAATGCATTACAAACCATATTGCGCTGCCGCTCCTGCAAACGCCGTCGAGCGAAGTGTTTTAGTTATGAATTAAACACGGCTCTCCGTTTTATGAAGAAGATAAATTAACCGTTGGTCCACTTAATTAATTTCACAAGAATTATGTGGAGATAAAGCTTCTTACGTGCTGCGTTTAAATATTTATGTATCGTTTGTTTTTGAATTTTGAAAATGATTAATATTTTAATTTTAAGATGCGGAATAGGTAATGTACAAAAGTCGAAGGGAACAATTTGTTCAATCGATAGTCGTCGATGATCGAGTCTTCATAATTAAAGTAATAATTATAATTTTGAGTTAAGTAATACAAATGTTCAGTAACCTAAATAATTATATAATGTTGTAACGTAAAAATTGTGATAAGAAATAATTGATAATTTTTCTTGTTTATCTTTGCTACAAAGGATAAGTGAGATATAAAACGCTGAAGTTATTCGTGGCAGTCAATGTCTTAATTATTTTGCAAAATGAAAAAAAATATACAAAATAGAAGAATATTGAAATAAAAATAAATAATGAAAGAAAAAGAAATTAAACAATAAAAGAAAAGAAAATAAAGAAGAAAAGTGAATACATATAGACTATCAAAAGCTACAAGTAGGTAATCAATGCCTCACTTGGACATGTGAAGAAGATTTGAGAGTAGACAAGATTTGGGGCACACAAACTTTTGTGGAATTCATTCGGAAGTGTAAGAAACTAAAAGAATCTCTTCAAGCTTTTAACTTGTCCACAAGAGTTAGCGGGGAAAGTCAGGGTAAAGTATACGAAATAAAAAGAGGGAAAGCTACAAGAAATGGATTTCGAACATTGCTAAGTTGGAAAAGTGTCTACGGTATACAAAAAATGTAATTTGAAGACTAAGAAAGATTAAATATAAAACGATGAATTTCTTGTTCATAAAATGTTGAGTTTGAACGGAGTGTGAAGTTATTAATAACAATAACTTCTCTTTCTTTTATTGGTAACTAAGATTTTTTATTTAAAAATTAAAAATTCAGAATAATATTACAAGAAATTAAACCAATATAGAAAATTTTGGGAATTTATAAAAGAATATATTTACGGGACTACTGAATACCAACAGAACAGAAAATAAATAGAAATGTATGGTAATATAATTACAGGAGTAGAGATGTTTATAAAAACATATGAAAAGCTTAAAAAACAGGAAGGTTATAATTTGAACGAAAATATGAAATAAAAATATGAAGGAAGTGAACAACAGTTTGCAAAGAAAAAAGACGGGAACAGTGAGAATAAATAGTTGAGACTGATTTGAATAGAAATGAAGAGCTTTGTATTCTAAACTGAAGAAGAACAAGAGAAAATAGTCTGAAAGAAGAATGAAATGAAAGAAAAGAAGTCAGATGAAAAGAAAGTGAATTTTTTAACACTGATTGAATACTTCGTTATATTCTTTCTATAAAAACAGACATACCATGTACAGGTGTCTCAAAATTAGAAAAATTAAAATAAAAATGGATTATGATACACGTATAAGTATTTGCATCAAAGTCAACACAAATTTCAAAGAAACAATAAAGAATGTGACGTTTAAGAATTATGAAATCTGTAAAATTGATATATTCCTTAAATTTAATATTGAAACATCTACTATGAATAATAGAATATATACTAGGCCATTTTGTAAGAAAGAAAATACCTGCATTATTTCAGTTTTGCACTTAATGTACAGTAATCGTACAATTGCAACATTATTTTAGAGATAAAACTTCACAGAAACAATTGAAATTGATATTGTTTCAAAAAATTGTTTAACTTCGCTTTAAATTGCAAGTAACACATTGAATAATAGATTGACCACTGAAAGTCTTATATCTCTTACTTGCGTGTATAATTCATCTTAAAACCATGGTAAACGCGATAGTGTTTTCTGTGGAATGTTTGAATTTAATGTGTGTTCTTTCTTTTGTTTCCCAGGCGGACTTTTCCTGTAAAAACACAGAACAGACCGTGGGCGCGATTTATACTCGCACGAACTTTGTGACACTGAAATACGTCACCGACTCCTGGGGCACTAAAGGGAATGGCTTCCGTCTCGTTATCACCGCCGTCAAGGATCCTAGTGAGTACTTTTCTCCATGTGATAATTCCTCTTCTACTTTTACCTCACGTTCTTCCATCTTATAAGCTCGTATCAGATATGGTGAGAAGTTGTGACTTTTGTCTTACGATCAGAGTCGGACCGAATCTGTACGATTAAACAGCTGTGAATTTATGAAATTTTTTTAAACACTAGAGTTATCAGATGCATATATGGAAATGATTCATTTTGTATTTCTTTTTTATGATTATTGGAGAAATTAATGTTATTATTGAGAACTTATTAGTTTTTAGTGTTAATGTTTTATTATTAATGAAATTGTTCATTGAAATGATTAAAATATAAGTCAATCGAAATTTTAATAAATTTATCTCTGCAAAGTGTATAAGAGAATACGAACTGAACAATATAATTGCTTGATTGTTCTAATGTTGAACATAGTAATAAAAAGTATTATATATTCTGTTCATGAATGTGTTCCCTTGTAAAATGCATTTTTTTCTAATATTTTTGTTTTACCTATCATTTATAGTTGAATTCCTTACGGAATTGAAATGCCAGATGGTGCATATTCTTACTATATTTTATATGACCCAATTTGTTTATTGACTTTAGTGTTATATTACTAAAATTAAGTGATTCCCTTTAAAAGATGATAATACTGAAACTTCAGAAAGTGTGATCTTCAAAGGAAGATTTGTTTGCGTAAAACACATTATCATTAACGAAACATCTTCTATCTTTTAGATAAAATAAAATGTAAAACCTAAAAAATACACTAGATGTTTGTATCTGGCATATATCCTATTAAAATTTTGAAGACAAAAAGTTAATCCTGAATGATTTTTAATTTCATACGTTTATTCATTTATTTACATTTGTAATTTCACTACAAATGTAAATGTCGACAAAATTCATATAACACGCGTAATAAATAAAAAAAGTCGGTATTTAATGTACTTTTAAAAATTAATATTTATAAATTTAAATTTCCATATAGCTAAGCAACGCTTTCGTAATTAAATTGAACATGTATATTTATCTACATACATATATACGTAGATAAAATTTAAAATTAGTTTCACTACGAAATGAAAAAGTAATAACGTGTATTATATGTTTCGGAAAGTATGAACATTTTCTCCCTAATACTTGTGAATATTGCAATGCAAATGAGCTGGAAAGAAGTTTCAGCTTAGAGTGACTTTCTGCAAGAAAGTAGAGCGACCGTCCTTTCTTTCCTCGATTCGGGAAAGCACTCTTTTGAGAATGTTCTGCTCGAGTTGGTTGCGCTTAATGAAGTGGTTAATACTTTGTGATTAAAAAAGAACTTTATGAATAAGAGGGAAAAAAGGAATTCGTCATAGAATATTTTCCATTCTTCATTGCTGTTAAAATCCTTGTTCTCCTTGTTACTGCAAGATAAAAGAGCAAAATGGGAATTGTTTTTACAATTTTTACACTTCAATCTCGTTATTTTGTTTAGAACTATAAAGAATCATAAACGATTAATGAAATTAAAGTTTCTAAAATTACGTGTCTTTAATTTATGATAATATTTACGTAAATGATACACGTGTTTAGCCAAGTTTTATTGAATAAAATTTAAAAGCACTGAAATAAAATTTGATTGATATGTATTTCGAATTTTTATGTGCTTATGTCAAAAGTATAATGAACATGAAGTAATGCGTATATAAAATATAATTAAATTTGTAGTGTTTGTATCTCGATATTAACATACTAAACTCATTCACAGAAAAAGCAAATTGCGATTCAAATTCAATCTCCGCGAATTACTTTAAGAAAATTTTACCTTGTATAAACATTTACATGACTTTCAATTTTGAAATTATCCACTCGAAATAGTATAATAATATTCCTAGACAAAATAACATAAAAAAAACTCCATGCCAACGTATTCATCGATCCAAATTACGCTGTAATTGGTAATTCTAAATTAAATATCAAAAAAAACCTCACAGCGCCGTTCAACGAAGCACATGCAACGGACATGTAATTTCACGCGATAATTCGGAGCATTCAAACGGAATGTGACTTGTTAACTTCAAGACGTTAGTCGAAGAAAAATAGTCGGCCACGACAGGTTCGCTTTAAAAAAGCCAATTACAGGAGCGAAGAAAAATTGCGTGGAATAAATAAAACAGTAACTAGAAACACGGCGGCGAATAGGAAATAAATATGAAACAGTGAATTAACAACGTTCCCTATTAACGGCCCTTAAATTACCAGCACTCGTTATTTAGCGGGACGGCCCCGATGCGGCCGGTAATTTCAAATTAACAACGACGCCATGACGGAAGATAATACTGTCATCCGGCCGAGCGAGACACGCTTCTCTGCTCGTTGCCGGTTGGAAAACGAGTAAGATCGTCGCCCGGCAAATCTCAGTGAAATTCTAACGCTGAAATTCGCGATAAATTAAATGCGACGTTTCGCTTCCAGCTCGAATTTTCCTGTTAGCGGGCCTGGAAAGTACAGCGAGAGATGAGAGCCTGGCCGATGTGTCCGCCCAACAGATTCGCCGGCTCCTTTCGTTGCATTTACACGTCGATATTCGTTCCCCGACGACCATCGAGCTATTAAAAAGGTCCTTTATTTCGCCCGTGTTTCGAGTTACCGTTAACGACAACCTTTATCCGCGCCGCTGTTGAAGAAGTTCGCGCACCGCGGACGAAACTGCTGTTTTACATTTGTGAAACCTAATCAGCGTTGCGAGTATACAAATGTCGTGTATTATTCGTTGTTAGATGTAATGGTAATTGCTCTGAATTACGGGTCCACGAAGATGATGTTAAAGCGAATGTTAAGTTGCGAGAGTAACTCTTAACATTAGAAGTACCGAGCACTTAAACCTTCTCACGGTGGTCGATTTGGCCGTTTTAACCGGCCAAAATTAAATATACGAATTAAAGTAATCTACAGCGATAGAATTCAATGTTTTATATTTATTTTATTTATTATTATTATAATAAGATTTAATTTATATAATCTTTTAGAGTGTGGTACTTTTTCAAATAATTTTCAACGTTCTGTAACACATTTATATTGTCATCTCCAGCACGACATACGAATGTAAAGGGATAAAATGTCTTTATAAAAACTATAAGTGTGAATTTATTGAGATTTCAATTGGCTTATGCTTCAGTTTAGGTATTACTAGATCAGCTTCTTTAATCAGTTCTTAAAGAAGTATCTGTACCTTTGTAGTAATTGTAAAACAAGAAGTTGGGAATTGGTCGTTTTAACCCATCTAGTAGTTATAATGTTAAGACCCCCATTCACGTTGTAACCTGCGGCGATGCTTGCATCGCTATATACAAGCGATAGGTTTGAGTCTTTCAAGTTTTCATGATACATGTTGCACTCAAACAAAAAGTGAAAAAGGCTGAAACCCATCGCTTGTAATGCTGCCTGCATCGCCACAGGTTTTAGCGTGTATAGAACCCTTTACAGTGTTTGTAATTTACCGCTGCTCGTTTTGCATTGCCTTTATATAAAGTGACCATGTAACCATGTAACCTAACTAAATTCTTCGAAGCCTTCGAAGTCAGATATTTCGAAGAATTTTGAGTTTTCAATGATAAATCTTAAATGTTTTTTAATAGGCACGAAAAAGCCACTTACAAAATAATTTAAATGATTAAGAAAAGTTCAATTGTGCTTTGCAACTGCATTATTTCTGAAAAAACCAACACCATAGTGTAATAGAGTCTGTCGAATAGTAGATATTTTTTCTTTACAATGCCTGTCAACTTTACCGTGAACAGAGTTATAGCCAGTTCCAGTTATTATGTACACCCTGTATACATATAAAAATATCGATGTTGTTGCTACATCTAGATGCACGTTACCCCTTAACAACTACAATAATCTGTTTGTCGAAAATTCTTCTGAAATATCGGTTTTATACGACTTGTATCGTGAATGTGTTCTTCAAACATTAGTACGCACCGCTGACTAAAGCAAAATATACGTATATTGGAATGAGGAAATTGTGTATCTGTAGTTGCCCACGCACAATGAAAATTGCAATTGCTTTGAGCCATTAACTTTGAAACTCAAAAACATGAAACATGTTTGGGAGGTAGGTAGATATATACCTGGCTTCAGCGGACAAAACAAACATTTTGACGAATGAAATTAGAGTCAGCGGAATTTAAATAGCCATTAACCATCGATCTGGAAACAGCGAAACGTTATTCCCATTCGGTATAATGCGTTGCTTTGTACGGTGCTTGGTGTGCAATCCGAGAAATTCCAAACTGTCCGGAATCACGAAAGCTTCTTGCCCAGACATGACTGGATGTGTTTCAATGCTGACAAGGGATTGTTGTAGGCAATATTAGCGCGACTCAACGCGAGACGTTTCACTGTTGGAACCGCGACAAAATGCTTCATGGAACGGTACATTGGTAATTATTGATATTTAATAAACGTTTCAGGCGTTACATGAACTAATTACAACCTATTACAAATTAGAATCACTAAGAAGAGTTTGTACTGAAGAATTCCTTTCATGAATAAAATAATTTCAAGTAGTAGTAATAATTACGCTGAATAACGTTTTTGGAATATGTTAGTTTCGGCGATAATTTGAAGTTGTTATGTTTTGTACCGTTATTATTATTTGAAATTATATAGTTATAAGAATAAGCATTGAAATAGGTTTTTAGGTTTTTAGATTTAAAAATTTTTAGATTTTTAGAATTTGAGATTTTTAGATTTAATTTTTGGACTTTTGGATTTTTAGACTTTTAGATTTTTAAATTTTTAGATTTTTAGATTTTTAGATTTTTAGATTTTTAGATTTTTAGATTTTTAGATTTTTAGATTTTTAGATTTTTAGATTTTTAGATTTTCAGATTTTCAGATTTTCAGATTTTCAGATTTTCTGATTTTCAGATTTTTAGATTTTTAAATACTGGTTGAAGCTGATTTTAACAATAGCAATTTGTCAAAACAGTGATAGAGAATTAAAGAAATATTAAAATATTCTAAGGAACTGAAGAATATTTCATTTCACTAGGTAAAATTTTGTTCATGAAAAACGATAGTCGCTACTCCTTGTAAAATGAGCTTCGAAAATTCTAAACTATCGAATTCTCAAAAGCAGTCCACCGTTAATTGAAAGTCGATCTCAGGAATCAAGTTGCATCGCGAATATCGATTATCCATTTTTCACGCGCAGCCTTTCACACGAATTATATGAATCACTGGATGAATAAGTCACTTGGTTAGTCGCTGGCTGGAACGTATCTTTTCAGTCCTTTCAGTCACTTTCAATCCGTGCAAGTCAATCACGTTAAAAAATTTTCCGGTCGAAATAAATTACTAATCACCTTGACTTGAAAATTAATACTATTCCTACCACAACCGGTCAAATGACCGTTTTTAAAATTTCGATTAAAATTTCCTATATAGAACGTAATTGAATAGTCTTTAAACTTCACGACTTTTCCTCAAATATACATATAATATATTTTTCAATATTCATTTCTTTTTTTATTGTTTATTTTCTGAGAAAAATTTGTAGTCTGTCTTACCTACCACGACTGGTCATTTGACCGGTAGAACGATTTATATCTTTTTGTAATGGTATTCTCTCAAAGGCTCAATTTTGAAACTATAATGTCGTTGCAAACGAAAGGTAATGCAGTTGTGGCATGATTTTAGCCGAAAAGTGCTTTCCAGAGACTGCTTTACGGCACTTCCAAGTGTTTACAGGTCTCGCTCGCCTATGGGCCTCAGTAAAATCGGTATAATCTAAATATCGGAGATTGTCTTTACAGGTATTTTTTAAAATCTTAGACTTAGCTGGGATAAATGCATGGTAGTCGCTTTGTGCGATTCTTTTGAATTTGCTGGGTATTCATTTTCAGGAATACGATCGTTCATTCAGTATTTAACACTTTTACGGCCGCATATTTAACGCGAGTGCTCTCAGGTTTCGCGTTTGGTTTGTTTCTTCAGTTTGCAAATTCTGCTCTTTGTTGATGGCCCTTTTGCAAATAATGTAATTAAAACATATTTATTGCGGAGAATATTGAAGCTGTCATTTAAACCGTTTAATGTAATGTCTTTTGTTATAATAAAAACTATCTACTGTAAAGTCAGCAGATAATCACTGACAGAGCAAGGGCACATATACACTTTAGTGTTAGTGTCAGTCACGTATATACGTTAGTTGACACTGGACGATAGCACATTGAGAAAACTATAATTCAAATTAAAAATTTCAAGTAATGTTTTTATTAATAACAAAAGGTAGCGTTTGGCGTTATATGCATATGTATAATATAAAATGTCTGTAAAATATGGTTAAAAAATATAACATTAGAATAAAGAATAAAGTAAGAATTTCCATCGATGGTGAATCACGTGACAAAACATATTCAATTATGTATTTTAATATATTAATATTTCATTCAATTCAATTCAATGATATACAAACCCAATTATGTACAAATAAAATAAAGAAGTTTATTTAAATTGCATAGGCATAATATTTATTTCCATTATAATTTGGAACAAGAACCAATAATGCAGAAACCATATTGCCTAGATAATCCTGAAAGATTCGATAAACTGTTACACCCTTTCTTTTGTTTCGCCTGAATTTGGAGAAGAGATACCAACCGGTTTATAAATTCTTCTTTTCCTAGTATTCAAAGATAGACGCGATGCTGGCATCCATATTTCTTTCTCGACAGACGCAGTTGCATAGATAACTGTCGCAGCGCGACCATCAATCAGGAAAGTACAGTTTCGAAGGTTCGCCGCGTGAGAGTCACTTTCATCGTAGCGAACACGAAAGCTTTCTCATATATCCCGACGATGCGCTCGTCGCATCACAAAATAAAATGCAAACTTATAATATTAATTTATTTTCTGAATCATTAATATTAGGACCTCTTACGTTGTTATGTAAGAAGCATACGCAGGGTTTTACCTTATTCATTGTGAAAGATGTAATTTACATATGTATATAATAATAAAGTAAACTGTGCTTAATTCAAAACATTTAGAATTTTGTTTAGGACATTTAGAATTTTTAATTTACAGGCAGTGTACAAAGCTTTTTTGTTTAAATAATGTATTCAATTGTTGAGAATCAGTCTTTATTAGTACCCGAACTATCACACTTCAAAGTCATGAGTTTTAATTTCCTTATTTTGCAATTACTGAAATCACAACGGTGTTTATTAAACTATATGAAAAGTAATATTTGAATATGTAAGGAAGGTATATGCTTATAATTTTTAGAAGGAATTGCACGTTAATCATTATATTCGAGAATTCTAATATTAACGAGCATCATTACGATATTGATAGTTCTTCGTATAGTACATCGCAGTGAAAAGGTTAAATACTTTATTGCTTTTTGGACAAATAGAAACCATTCTCGTTAACTTTGTATTTTCAACTTTTAGTATTTTAATCTATAATAATTTGATTTTAATAATTAAAAATTATTAATTTTTAATAATTTTCAAGCAGTTCGCCTTCGAAAATTACAAAACAATGGATGAAGGATAAGCAAATAAATTTGCTTTGTCATAGAAATTTCAATTACGAAGTGAAACACTAATGACACCACTAATTAATACGGGGAAGCATTTCAATTTTGTCTAAAATAGAGTTGGAACATGAATCTCTCTAATATTTAGAGACTCTGCTTTGTAAAGAACACTGGTTGTTTCTCCTTCACACACTGAAAATTAAAAAAAATAAGATACCTAGTTTAAAGTGACGTTAGTAGCTACAGTCCCGCATATGTACTTAGTTATATGATGCCTGCTGCTAACTGGTGGTAGTAAAGACGAATATACATGACATGCGGCGTGAAAGTGTTAACATACACGCGGTACATACACGAAAACGCGGTGAAAATTATTCAGAATTGTTCATTAACCTTTTAATGCTATTACTCAATATACATACATATGTTCACCCACGTTCCTTTCCACAGGCTGGTATAATACATGACACAGAGTCAACGTCGATTTTCTTCGGAATTAATGGATAAAATATTTTTAGTTTCATTACAGTAGCTTCATCAAATGAATTTTCACCAAAAAAGAAATCATTCGCTTCAGTGAAAGATACGGACTAAGAATCGCTAACCACCCCAACCTGCTAGCATCCAACCTACAAAATAAAGATATAATCAGAAGGCTAAAGAAATTCACGCCAAAAGACATGCAACATAGATTCTCAGTAAATAACTAAGAATTACACCCACAAACTACCTAAGCCGGGTCTAACTGGTCACCCACTCTGAATCCCGTCAACGCCCTGTGCTACGTCATCAAAATTTCTGAGTGTTATAATAATAGCAGATTGTAATTGCTCACAATAAAAAAAAATTAAATAAATTATTAACCGTTTAAATTGCTATTGAACAGATTCTAATACTACACGTATAAAAATATAGCCGAGGCCTAAAGCGATGAAGTAAGACGTAACAATACAAAACAAAATTCTCTATAGTTCCGTCTTACTCCGTCACATTCGACATCGCTTCCATCCTTTGATATTGCCGCGCGCCAAGAAGGACCATGCGTCGAAAGCAGAGGCAGCCCGAGCATTGTGAGTGGAAAGAGTCCCCTTGCCCCTGTATGCTTTTAGCTTGGTGGTCGATGGAACCAACGTGAGATGTGGACTGCAGTTAGGTCGTTAGCTAATTTAGTATTATAACTTTTTAGCTACTATGCGCCACTATAGTGGCTTTCATGTATATCACCTTTTTGAACGGTACGCCACTATGACAGCACAACTCTTTCTCTATAGCTATGCATATTATAGTCTACTCTAACGTAATTGCACAGCGTAAAATTTTATCCGTTTCAAATCGCAGTGCTACATTTATGATACGCAGATTGCGACAAACCTTACTGTACAGGGATATACCTCCGCGGCTAATCCCGCCGTAGCGAAAAGGTTAATACTAGGTTTACGGAACGCGTCAATCTAACGCACATTGAATTTTATAAACATTATTTGTTAAACGGTTACATTGATCTTTATTAATTCAATTGCATGAATACGTATCCTCGTTATCTGTTTTCAATCCCTAACTTCTGAGATCTAAATAAATGAACATCAGTTGCTCTAGAAATAATAGAATAAACAATAAAATAAATATTTGTAAAACCAGTGTTAGTAAACATTTATATTTATTTAGTTTAATTTATATCCTTCTGTTATTATTGATTTATATACTATAATAAGTAAGCGGTATATGTACAAAAGAGGAAGGACAAACCTTAATTTCCGTTCCTCCGCGGCTTCAATCGAGAAGAGAGATGATTCATGCGCCGTCGCGGACCAGTTCTTCCGAGTGCCTCCATTTCTTCGAGACGCGTCTCGTCTCGTCTCGTCTCTCGGCCATTGCCTCTGTCTTTGCGATCGCCTTACTCCTCTTCTGTTCTCCTTCCACCCTCTTCAGTCGGCCGCCGCGCCGGATTCAATTCTCGGACGCACTTTCAATCTTCTCCGCCTTAGCCGGGACGTTGCATATCGATTCCGATGCGCCGTCCGTCCGTGCGGCATTCGTTTCCCTCCTTTCAATATCACACGCTCGCGCGACTTTTTTCCCCTCGGCCGCTTACGTTCAAGACGTATCGCCGCGGAGCGAACGGAAAGGGTAAGCAGCTTGACATCAATCTTCCACGGCATATCGTCGGGATCACGAAGCCTTCTGTTCGGCCGCGCGAGAGTACAAGGAAACGAGAAGTGCACCACGGCCCTTGAAGCGTCAAAGGGCGTTTCTAAATTTCTTACTACCGTTTAACCCCTTGCCTTATGATTCCTTTCGCGGTTCTGTTGATTAACGATGCTTCATGACCGGTGATTTATGTAGTGGCGAAAAGATATTTATATTTCTTTTTGTAAATCCATGATTGCAGTAGAGATTAACTCGTAAGCTGCGTTTGACGAGTATACACGTCGTCTTAAAGCTTGGCATGATACTAATTCTTTTAAAGATGAATTATTTATCTTCTGAGATAAACATGTAATTCTTCTTTGTTTCGCTTTGGATTTTCATTACAATATATCCTAGGTGTATATGTCCTGCGTTTGGCGAGCATACACTTCATTTCTGTACACACAAAATCTAAATTCTACAATTAACAGGTTAATACTAAACGTATTGATACTTTGCATATATCTATACATCTACCGTGATCAGTCGAATAACTAGTTATAAAATGAAGATAAACAAGTTAACTAATATTTCTTATTGGAGACGGAAAAGAAAGGAAAGACAAAAATTGAAAAACTATTTGTAATATTGTATCAAGACGAGGTTACATGGTTGAATTTGTCCCTTATATTGGATACGCTATATTGTAGCATATGTATGATGTGGTATGATTTGATATGATGTAATGCAGTGTGATAAGTAGTATATATTTGTGTGATGTGATGGTAACGCTCTTTGGTTACCTTAATATTTGAATTTTATTAAAAGTATTTAATTTCTTCTTGGTTAGTAATGCTCATCAATTTTGTAGAAAATATAGAACTATTTCATTATCACTGTGTATGACATTTATGTAAAATGCGTTATTTGATTTATTTACTATGTCTTAAACCCGTAAAAATTCTATTTCATAGAATCAGATTTTTTTGAAGAATGGAAACCTTATTTGATGTTCTAAAAGACGTTTAAACAATCAAAGTATGGTTTATTCGGTTCGATACGTTTTTTCTAACGCGTTTTTAATGAATTCCTTTCTTGAAAAATTCTGAATTGTTAGAATTAATAAATTCTAAAGATATTGAAACGAAATGTTGCAAATCAACACAACACTGTTCTTTCATTCACAGTATTGTCCCCAAATGCTTTGTTTATACTTTTCATAGGTTTTGCAGCATTATTCCACGTTTGAATATATATAAGAAAATTACACAAATGTTGGCGGTATCTATGTTTGCAAAAAATTATTCAAGAAATAGTTATTATGCATAATTCGGAAAAATCTTTATATAAAAAACAAATGAATAACAATAATAGGAGTACAAACATATACAAATAAGAAAAGTCATTTCATATGCACCAACCTAATGTTTCAAATTCGATCCTGATCGCAAACATGTCAATAGATATTTTGAGAACTCTTCAAGTTTATATAAATATTTATAAATCCTCTATACATTTAACTATTAAATTACAGAAATGTCCACTACACGTAAAAAATCGTTATAATCAGAATTCGCTTCAATCTATTTGAATAATGGAACATCTGCAGAATACAATGATCAGATATTAAGGTATTCGAAAACAAAATGATCTATTGCCACGAATAACAATATCACACTATAATATACTTTTACTTCATTTTTCGCTCGATTTAATCGTAAAGAATTATTCACGGAGTGTGAAACGTTTGAAACTGTACTGAAACACGCCTTCACTTCTTCTTTTTGTATCAAAAGATTTTAATCCGGTCGGTAACAATCGCACCTTGAAACTTGAAACTTCCTTAGCTGGCGGAAGCCCAATTAATTACCCCGAGCGGGGATTCGTTAAATAGATTGTTAATGGACTGCTAAATTCAGACGGAACTCATTAAATAGCTCTCAGTTTTTCTCGCTTTCGCTTCACCTTTGTAAGTTCTTGCATAACAAGATTTAATCGGTGTTTTTCGTCCTGTAGGTGCCCGCGCCGCGGCGAAATGCTAATTAACCTATCGCGCCGACTAAACACTGGTTAACTACACGATTTATGACAAAGGAAACTTCAATGACGTTTACTCAGCGTTCTTGTACCAGACACATTCACGTTTTTCGCATAAACAAATTGCGTGTACAGTTTCGGTATTTACGTTGATGCATTTTCATAGTTATCTAAGGAACGTCGGAAGAACAGCAAAAAGCTGTTCATATTTTTAAAGCCCCCATGGGTGCTCTGTGGTCAATGTTATCCGGATTTTTAGCGTCATCCCGCGGTTTATGTAAATCACCCCATCGTGCTTCAGTGATTTATGGAATATTTTGTGCTGGTATTTTGAAAGGAAATTATCGTAGCGGGTAAAAATGTCGTTAAACCTTTCACGTTAATGTTTCGGTTAGTTTCTTAATGTTTTATTCATCGGATTGGTTTGAAAGTTTTTCTCGTGTTTTAATTAATGAGATAAAATTTTAAATATTTGAACTTTGAATGTTAGTTATTCACTCAGACTTCTTTGATTATCTATGATAATCTGGTTTATTTATCCTAAATTATTGAAAACCAGATGAGTGTTACCTGTTTGTTACAATACACAACACGAAATACAAAATTTGACATGAGTTGAAGTTTTAAATTCGAAACTCTTTTTAATCAAATTTAATATTAAAAATATAACAAATGTGTGCACGAAGATTAACAAGCAGGCGATAACTGTTAACAAGTAAATTTTAATTACTTCTTATGATTATTAATGGAAACATAACTTAGATATTCGAAAAGAAATGGATTAATAAATGCACATTGAAATTGATTCTATTTTTAACTAATATTAGGATAACAGAAACGAATAAATGTTCAGAAACTCACAAAAAAAATCGACAGTAGTTCGCATAGTATAATAGATCGTCTGTTTTCGCACAAATCGATATTCAATACAATAAAAAAATACATATTTTCCATACAAAAAAGCATCGATTTCCGAACAAAATTTCGGCTTACTAAATGAATAGTTTGGAAATAACATGTTTCTCGTATGAAGGGAGAGAAAGCGTTAATTGAATACATCTATTTCACAATCAGTGGAAACATGTATTCGATTTGGCAATGCCCTAACTTTATTATTATTTTTATAAATTATTATTAAATAAATTGCACTGCTATTGACAAAGAATAATGATAGTGATAAATGAGAAAGAAAAATGGCTAAAACAACAATGAAGGTGAACAATTCTTAAAATGAAAAAGAACAAAATTCTTGGAAAAAGAAACTCCAAACATATAGTTGATGTATATTTTTAAACAAAAAAACTTCGTTTATTATTAAAGGTAAATTGTCATTGTTATTTTATATTGCTAGAAAATTGTATACGAATCGATATATATCGACGTATTTAACATATTGTATTTTGTTTATTGTTCAGGAAACGATTTTTTTATTATGTTATATTCATATTTGATATGTTTTGCGGTCTCCTTAAGTTTCGTTTTGTGTATTCAATAAAAGTATAATTTATTAAAAACCCAACACATATTTTATTATGTTTGTTCTTTTGTATAAAATTGTATTTGTTGACACTGTTTTTGTTATATTACTTCTTATGAGTAAAATAATGTCGTTTTCGAAAAAGCTTTTGGAACGAATTGTGTTCGAAAACCGAAACTCCATTGTATTTCAAATTCTGAAATTCTTTAATAATTTATCGAAAAACGCGTGTATTATTTATTGTATTCCGTTAAACTCATATTTATTGTATAACATTTATTAAATTAAATATATTTATCACAATGTTACAAACTTAATAGAATTTCAGTAGATCTAGATAAAATGGTATAATTTGAATTTGTGATGTAGATAGATGCTAGTCAGCGGACGGTTTAAAAATGAAAAAAGGAAACTGTGAAGTAGGAGATTAGGCTGTGTCATCAGTGAGTAATTGGTTTCGGAGGTGTGAGCAGATAAAGGTTTAAGGGATACCAGTAGGATTTCAGTTGTTTACTATAAAAAATCATTGTACAATTATTGCTTAAACTTAGGATTGTATAATTATTGTAAAATATAAAATTCAGTTAAATTTGTATTCATAAAATTCGTTAATAAACTTAAGAATTATATAATTTATTTGTAATACAAATATTTAATAATAATAATAATAATAATATAGTACAACTAGGCATAACAATTCGATGCATTAGCATACAACATCTTCATTTCGTTGCGAATTAAATTACGTTTTATTTTCCACGAACATCTACGAAGGTTCCGTTGATTTTTCACGGTGTTTGGATATCCGCGATGAACGCATAGAGAAAATAAAAATAAGACTGGAAAGATAAGCCGAGGCGAAGTGCGCAGATGTTCCGCCATAATTTTGATACGCCGAGTCCTGGGAAGCGATTCTAAGGATTCCAAGGGAAGCCCGTCGTGTACCGGAGCTCGCTTGGCCTTAATTGGCTCCACTCCATCGCCAAGATTATCTGTGAATTTTGGTATCCTTGTGCTGTGACAAGCTCACTGATCAGATTTATATACTTTTTATTCACTGTTTAGATCTCGAATTTTATACATTTTTTAATATTTCATTGAAATTGGAAATGAAGGATGGTACAAGTCGAAACATTTTTCTTCCAAAGTGATTCAAGACAAATTTTACGAGAAATTAATATTAGGAGATAAATGCTTCAAAACATTCATCGTTTAAAAGTACATTTGCATGATCATTTGCTTTCTGCAAGTTCAAAATAGAATTATATAGGCACGTACATTCTTTCATACGTTATCTCGTGTAAACAAATTGCAACAAAGAGCACGAAAAGTGATATATTCACGAGATATTTTAAATAAATTTCTATATTACAGGATTTGTTCTATGAAAAAAGAAGTTTTCTGAAGAATATATGAAAACGATAAATATCATTGTTAACTTTTACGAAATTCAGACTATTTTTATGTTATTTCTTACACATAAGGGTGGTGATAATAATATATGTATATATTTGTTTCAAAATTGGTATATTATAAATTTTAAGTTATGTATATAATTATATAAAATTCAAAACAACAATCTATAGGTGACATAAATCAAATTACCCATAAGAAAATTAGATCCTATAAATTTTGATATTAACAATTTCTAGAATTCAAACTTAATCACATTTAAGAAGCAATAAATTTCACGACAATCTTTTACTGTCAAAAACAAAGTCAAGTGAAAGAAGCTCTTCTTTCATTTCGTTTGTGCACTGAATTCATCATTGAAGTTATGCCGAGATGTTGCGGTACACCTTGCATGCCGTAGTTTCTTGTTAGCACATAAATTCCGAAGTCAGCAATTCAATTAGCCCACCTAAAATAGAGGAAGAGAAATTCCCCTGGCGGATTCTGGTTTCGATGCCTTTGAAATCGATAACGTTAATGCAATAATAATCCATCTCTGGCGGGTATCCGGACTGCAGATCCATCGGTAAATAATTACAATGGAATTCAGTGGTTACCAGAAAAGGGACAACAGAGTAGTCACGAAACAACGACATTATTAATTTCATAGGTAAATAGGTAACGCGCGTGTATTAAAGTTGTTATTTCTACTTTAAACAACTCATCTTTTCATATATTAAGGATTTATTTAATTATATTTATTCATGTTATTTAATTATATGTTAAGGATTTTTATAAAATTAAGATTTAAAACAATTGACATATTGTATTCGGGCTATTTCGTTCATTTCAACTAAATATCGATTACATTCAACTCATTTATTTATTATTCAATATATTTTCGGGAATTTCATTTTTCAATTTTATTTAATTGGTAATAAAAATACGTTCAATTATATGTACAATGAATTGAACTTTTACTTTTGAGATAAAATGTTAATGAAATAAATACAAACGTTTATTTATTGTTATTGCGATGATACACGCGAAACGTATTTTTACGTGATACGTATATAATGTGTTAATAAATTCGGGAATTATGAAGAGAATTTAAATAACCTTGCCAAAAGTTTGCTTTTTTATGAGAAATATCTAACTTCGAAATTAAGTATTTATATGTGAAACTTTTATTGATTATCAAAATAATTTTTGTAATATAAGAGTTAAAATCAAATTTCTATTTAGCAATTTCTTATATCTAGTTATTTTACGTGAAACTTGTATTAACGGATTTTTTTATTCGAACACTGTTTTTGAGAGCATCTCAAGTATTCTTTATGAGAATATGGGAAAAGACTTTAAAAGTCTACTTTATAGTTTTCACTGTCTAATGTTTGGACCTTAATGTAACGTTTTCTTTATATAAATATTGTATGTTACATCACTTCACAGTAGTCTGGAACTAAAAATTCCAATATCGTGAAAACTTACAGAACAACCTGCATTTTTTAAATTTTTTAATGAAAAACTAAGGGAGAGTTTTTACATCACGTTTTAAATAATTTATTCTTTATTATTTGTATTATAACTTAATATTCCGTTGTTGTGTAACATGTACGTACGTTGTCGTGTAACTTACATGTACGTGTAAGAAACGAACTATTATATAACTACATATAGAATTACTTCCAATGAAATTGTAAAAATCTCAACACATTCTTTTGTATAACGATATACTAACAAAATAGTAAAATACTTTCAAAACAAAGTATTATATTAAAATATTCCAACATTATAATATAATAATATAATAATACAGAAAAATAACTATAATGATATAATTATATAATGTATATAATAATACAATGCAATAATTAAAATAATGTAAAACATTCCTTTTCCATAGAATTCGTTGTAATTTTATACAAACTAAAAACATTATCACATTTCTCACGTAATAAAAGCACCCTTCATTAAGATACCTCAAAACCCAAGGGACTAAAATCTTCCATTAATAATACCTACCCAACAATTACCTACCATTATAATTTAAATATTCCCCTCACCCGAAATTCGTTATACCTCCACGCAAGGATAATAGAGAACCTATTATGTTCCCTGTGCACTAAAATAATATTTCATACGTACCTACACGAAATGATTTCATTCGATTTCGTGTACTGTTATTTTAACATAGAAATAGCCGGGACCGGTGGAGTGGGCGGATGGGCTGTTAGACGCAGAACGGAAGGAGCGCGAAGCCGTTCTCGCTTGTCGGTAGAAGAAAAGTCAATATCCTTGGCCGTAGGACTCGTAAAAGAAAGGATAACTCGGTCGTTTCGAGTGAATTGAGATCGTACTTTCGTTCAGGAAACAGGCAGCGATCCCGCGGGCAAACGAACCGCGCGGTTCATTCATGAAATGCATTGCGTGCTTATACAGCGGCGCGGCGCAACGCCTGGTGAATCCGCGGGGATGAATCGGGCGAAGAGAATACGCGGGCAAAAAGAGAGTCGAAAATATGATGGCGTGATCAAGCGCCGTTCTAATAAACTTTTGATCTCTCTCCTGGGGCAAACAGAAATAGCTCATCCATTTTAATATCGGGATACGTTTAAAGGACGTGATAAACTTTCTCTCTTGGTAGGCCGCGTTAAGACGATCATGTTCTTCCCGGGCACGGAAGTAAATCGTATTTTTACGACGCGTTTTTCTTTTTTCATTCGTTGCTTTAGTATCTTCAAATGAGTGGGACTAATGAAGTCACTCTTCGCCGTTCATTTTATCACCTTCGCACCTCTTTATTGAGGTATATTAGGTGCACGCTATATTCGCTCGTAAGTGTTTACTCTCTTGCCCGTCGGTTTTCGTTTTACTTCGTCTGCGAGGTGAATCTTGTGATAGGTCTGCCAGAAAATTCTGTTCATTTTTTAACTAAACTCTTGCCCTATGATTTATTTCTTAACTATAATCAGAACAGCTACTTTAATCTGAATAAATTACTAGGAAAAGAACAATATTGATGTCTACTCTATGTCCATGCATACTCCAAAGGTTAACGAGTGACGATGGAAAAGTAATATTTAAATTATATTTCAAACAAAAAAATAACACTTAGCTTTCTTACATTCAGTTTAAAATTTTTGTCAGGAATTTGACGCGATATTGTAGGTCAAGGGGTTCAAAGAAAAGATGAAACACTTTTTCCAAATAATGTTTCCTCGGCGTTAGAATGTTTGACCGGGGATAGGTACAATGTTGTGTTTTTATGGTGAGGGTGATTACTACAGATTGAAATAAAAATGAGAACAAGCCTATAAATACACGATAATTAGATAAATATGTACCCGAGTAGATAAATATTTAGTTAATAGTGTACAAAGTAAATAATTGTACCACCCAAAATTAATTGTGAACTCTCTGTTACATGAAAGAACGCATCAAAAGAAAATTGTGTAATAACAAGGGGTGCATACAGTGTAATTAATCATTTGATATCCTGCAAAGAAACTGGTTTCAAAGAACTACAATTTAAACGTTAGCGATAAAAGTCTGCGCTTGCCAAATTTAAAGCAATTATAGAAATCAAGGCAAGTTATAGACATTATTCATTTATAAGTTAAAATAAGTCAGATGTTAAATAAATGATTACACTTCATACACCTTTTTATTAAAAACCAGATCAAATTGCAGGAAAATTATTCCTACCATTTATATAAGGAGAGAAAAAATTACAATTAAAGAAGTTAAAATTATAAAATCCTGAAACATATTATATTACATATACAGTTATATAGGGTAACAAATTATTATATTCTTATTAAAATTATTATATTAATTGCGATTATTATTAGTGGTAGTAATATTAGATCAAATTTTATTCACTTTAATATATATTTATCATATCTGTATCTTTTTAAATTCTTGTTCAGCTGTGCCAATAAAAACGTAATGTTATTTGTCAAACGATAGAGCCATTTTATGTTAATGGTCAATTAAAAGACAAAAACTTACAAAATAATGAAGTTTATCTGATACATCCACAGAACTATAATTATTTTTCCATTAATCCAATATTATGAAAGTTACATTATGAGTCATGAACAACTCGGCGTTGGCTTACCGTGTCGCTGTTGGACAGCAAGGAATATTAATTACTTTACTTTTTAACATTTGCCAGTATAGGTACAGCCATTATGGACGTTGTCGACCTTCGTAATCTTTTCCATTCGAGCATCGACTACAGCCAACAGTTACTGAGTGCATTTGTAGGGTAGGACATAGATTCGAATCTTTCTTTTATCGTATCGTACTATAATACATTTCTTTACGGCGTTCATAATAATAAAACAATTCTTTAACATTCATCTCAACTTTTAACATCACTTTTCCATTTACTAAAAAACGAGGAAAAAAATTTCTTGCATCTTCATAATACTTTATTAACTCTTTAAACATTTTACTTATTTTTTCAAGTTCGCATCTATATGCTTAATAGTTTTTAACCCATATTTTATTAAATAAAATATATCGTCTTTACAAAATAGAAATAATATTCAAGAAAAGAAATCTTCTCGACTTCTAGCACATTGTGCTATGCGTTACAATATTCGATGAAAACACACTTTAATTTACTCTTCTTCGCACAAAATATGAAATATTGATCGTCACAAATATGTGATGCTGGTCACAAATCTGTTAAGCAATGACGAATATACTCAGTAAAACCATAGTAAACAATTGCCGGTGCGGGTTAAAAACTATTAAACTCACTAGGTGAGTATGTAATCTACAACTTCAGCCCCGGTTCCTAAAAAAATTCTTATTTCGCAAGTATTTAAATTCTGAAATTTGCATATTTGTACAGTTACAAGATTAGGAGGCCCTTCGAATCTCAAAAAACATAGTTCTAATCTTTATGAAAAATTGGAAACAAGTCACCCCAACTGTTCGATAGTTTCAACGTCAAAGGTTAACACGTTGACCGCCATGGGCGTCACCGGTGACCCCCAACCAAATCAAATAATTATAGTTCACTTGATTATACATTGATTATTTGAAAACATTTCTATATTATAATTAATTCTACCTAATGCTACCTAAATAATAATGTAATTCAATCAAACGATTTAATATTATATTTTTTCCATTTTGTATATTCAACGTGTTGAGAAACGGAATTAATCCAACAATCGCCATTTTCTCCACGTGAACTCATATGACTCATGATTTCGTGCATGCGGTTAGGCTCCGATGCGTTGACCTCGACAAGGAATTAGGGTGGTGGGCGAAGGAAGGGGAATCATTTCCATGGGGGATGCCTCGCCGTACGTATCCATCAAGCTAGCACTCTGGCGCAACCTTTGTGCCAAGATTCAGGTTTCCACCCTCTGCTCCGTTTCCGCTTCAACCCCGCGTACGTCAGAATTCCGCCGGCGCGGCCTCGTTACCAGCGACTAATGTGTTTATGCATTTGCGCGACGCTTCCGTCCCCTGCGAGCCACCCCGCCCAGCCGCGCCGCGTTCGCGCATCGACATCATTGCCCATCTGCGTGCGCTGCAGAGGCTTGCGGGTACACGACCTAGGCTGATGATGAATGTTCGACGGCGCAGTGAACCGAAACGACGAAGAAAACGGAACACTTTGTACCGCGTTCGGTGCCTTAACCCTTTCAACGCGGGACAATGCGTTCCGAGGAAACGTTTACAAAAAATCCCCTGGGACGAGCTAGCTGGCAAATGCAACTGCTTATTTGCGGCCTCTGCCCTTTTAGCGCTCGTCACACTTTGGTTGCTATCTTGCTGGATTTCGCTAATGGGTCTTCGCTGATATCGTTTTGGAATTGTACAAGGAACTTGTTTTTGTTCGGTATAGGAGTATTCGTTTCTAACGTTGTTTCGAACTATCTCGTTTGTTGAACCGGGAAGTCCGATGCTCTTTCAACAAATTAATGTCGTTTGAGCGCGTTGAATGATTGAACGGAAAATTTAATCGAAAGTATTGACTCTCTCGGCAGTTAGAGACGAAATGGTCATGACGTTTTTCCCCAATTCGGAAAACGTCCCCAGTTTGGTGATTACAAGTGTTAGCGCACGGTGTACACGCGTACCTCCAAATGCACTCTGACCTGGTTTCTAGTTAGCACCTTCTCGAAGGACCAGCATGGTTAACCCGCTCATTTAATTGGCTCACCATTCACTTAATAAACTGCACTTGTTTTCCCTTTTTCTCAACATTTATTTACATCTGAACGTACAGGATCCCTGACTTGTCTTCAGGTTTCTAAAGGGCACTAAGATTGCTAATGGTCTAAGATACTATCTTGTTCCGGTATTTGCTAACTAACTGCTCGTGTTTGAGCGACTGACTTTTGGCGATCTTCCTCTTGATCGCCAAGTCCCTATTTTCTAAATTGTCCGCTGATTGGTTTCTTTTCATTTTGGCAGTCACCAATCAGCAGGCCTAACTTAACGCAGACAATCTTCCTTGCGCCCTTAGCGCGCTCACTTGGGGAGGGGTGCCGCGGTGCTCGTGTGGGGGCAAAGACAACGCTGGTGGAAATTCGTCCAGGTGGCGGACCTTCAGTATCTTTACCGTTACATACAAACTGAATGTAACAATATAGTTAATGATATGTTATAAATATTTATAATGATATTTTTGGATAATTGGTATTTTAGAATTTCAAAGTATTTTGTACATTTTTAAACCATATTGAATTCGAAGAAACCGTGTCATACCGAGACAGCGTTAAATGGAACAAAGTTGAGCGGGATCTTACTGGAATTTCATTTTTCCCGTTGTAACTTATTATATCCACGTGTATGCGACAGGAACACGCGATCCTTCGCAATGGATTGTCGCGTGAATAAGAATAAATGTGGGGTAAAATGGTAACAGATGCCCATAAATGTGGTTTGGCGGTTGACATTAATGTGCGAAAGGTAACGGAAAGGAAGCGGGCGTTACCTTATGGGCCTAGTACACTTATTGGTTAACCGACCAAGTTTCGTAAAGCAATATTTATATCGAGTGATAACCAGCAATTTTGACGAAAGTTTGATATAATTTAATTTTCATCGAAATATTTGACATACGGTTTTCTTAGTTATTAATAGTTATGTTCAAAATATAACAGTAGTCTCCAAAGCAGCAGTGGACAACGATGTTTGGGATGTGAAATATCTGGAAAACAATTAGAGGTATCAGAATTACATACGGTAATGAGTTTTGAGTTTTCGAATGACAAATCTAACTATATAAACATAGTCAGAAAAAATTAACTCTTATTATTCTAATATAAGGTTTTAATGTTCTACTTTTAACTACTTTTAACTACCAGCTATTAACTACTACCAGTTTATGTAGCAACGTTTTAGCATAATGTATTGGCAGTCACTCGTACAGTTCCGCATCATTTTGAAGCTTGTAACTAATTGTTGGTGACGTAATTTTGTGTTACTCAACCTTTTACATTCGAAGTATTACTCCGGGGAACAAAGTTTCACGTCGTACTCGAAGTGTGTTACAGCCACCAACAATTCGCTGTAGTAAAGAATCAAGCGTCACTTAACATTTAATTAATTTTCAATAAAAGCAAGCATCCTTCCACATTTCTTTTCTGACTATTTATATACTCTTAATTAAAACATAAATCTCTGAGTTGTTGTGACATATATAAATATAAGTTTTCATTACCTGTTACCACATTCGCATCGGGCAATTTTTGTTAAAACTTTCTTAGAAAAAAGAGGTATTTTAATGATATGAAAATATTTAACATATGTGTATTGAAATTGCGACAATTACTTTTGTAATGAATGTATAATATAATATATAATCTAGTATTTTAACACCTATTCGCCTCGGGAACCAAGGCGAATGGCAAACGTTATAATTCTCTTATAACGCTTATTTTTGAAAAACGAGAATTCTCGTTTAAATACAGTCTGGCGAAAATGTTTATCATTTGCCAGACAACTTTACCTCCAAGCCAAAATTTTGTAACTGGCGTAGCTCCACGGTGTGAAGAGTTAGTTCCTCGTCATCATAATGAGGAAACATTTTCTCCTGGCTTTCTCGATTCCAAAGCGTTTAATTCCACTTGAATATCCCCTTGAACGAAAGAGTACAGAAGTTTCAATGGGGCCAGTTCGCCCGATGAAGGCGCGGTTGATGCGTTCTTTCATTACGAGACGTTGTTCTTTCGTCAAGACGACAATTCACACCAGACAAGAGATTCTAACGAACCGTTATGAGAAAAACTCACGACTTACCGGAGGAGACGAATGAACAATTGGAATTTCCCGCGGAATACGCTTACAGAGTTACTGATTACACATCGGTCGGTGAACGCGACGCACGTCGCGATCGGCGACGAGGGAATTTCATTTCTCTGACACCGTGGTGGGGAAATTTTATTCGAGAAACGTGTGAGAAATGAAGACAACGAATCAAATTGTTTTTAAAACTATTGAAAACAGTTTATTTAAATAATTATTTTCTCAAACAATTACTTCTTTAAACAATTACTTGAACAGTTTACCTAACCAGTTAACTGTGGAATTTACTTTGAAGAATCTCTCACTATGTGTGCAATAAAATCAAATAATAAAGTGTATACTCGTCAAATGGAGAGCAAATGCATCTATAATATATTCTAACCAAAAACTAAAGCAAAACAAAGAAGTATTACATGTTTATCTGAAAAAATAGATAATTTATCGTTGAAAAAATTAGTACCATTTCGCGTTTTAAGATGACATGTATACTCATCAAGTACAGTTAAATGGTTAAACAATTATTTCGACAGTTTACTTAAACAATTTTTTTTAACGATTATAAGGAATGATGAAAAGTAATATTGAATTATTTCTTCAAATAATTGTTCAGTGTTTATTTACTCAAGTGCACATTGGAAACTGTGAATTTGCATAAACATCCGTAGACTATTTATAACATGTATTATACAATTAAGAATGATTCTTATTTATCGTGTCACTGAATTAGAGTTTACGTACTATAAACAGAATCAAAGAGACAAAATAAGCTGAAGGTGAATCTATACCTGCTATATATTGTACATTTATCAAAAGGAGTGGTTCGTTAAATAGTAACAGAAAATTTAAATTGTAAGGTATATAATTGGACGTGATTATACTTCACAGTGACGTCAATGGAGGTTTGAATATGCCAGGAATATCAGAGTTAGACAGATTCCAATTCATTCTGTCCCATTATTTCTATGTAGGCCAATGAGAATTGGAAGCATCGATTACTTTAAATTTCGACTGTTACAATATATCGCGAATATTATATCCATTTATATGAACAATATTCAATTATTACGAGTTCTATTGAACATTATGTTACAATCATTAGAATATTATTATTGCTTCAGCTTGTACAGACAAAAATCTGGAAATTACAAGTTGGAGAAAAATAAACTGCAGTACTTTTATGCAACATTTGGGAAACATGAAGTGTGCATTATAAGTTATTATTATTGGTAATATATGAATTTAAAAACGTTATTTTTATTTAATTATAGTATACATATGATATACTGAGAAAAAATTATTTGTCTATCCATTCAAAATGCTACGACTGCAGATATGAAAATTACAATATTTTCCTTTATAAATTACAAACATAATATTTAGAAATTTTAAACTGTACATCTTCAACCTTTATACTCAGTGCGGAAGCTATTATCTAAAACTAAAAGCGGTCATATATCATTTATTTTTACCTTGTGCTCGCCTGTCGAGCAAACGAGTACAAACCAGAAATAACGTCTCTGGGGAGAGCATAATTTTGAACAGTCGCGTTAATATTTTTTCCCTTGCTATGGGCAATATTTTATAATCTGCTTCGTTGTGAATTTGGCCATCGATACGTGGAGAACAGTTGGAGTGTGAAGAGAATGACCAGTAACGAGCGATATCGAATGGAACATTTACATAGGCAGGATAGATATGCTGCAGCATCTACCGACCCAAACACTTTTACCTGAATGAAATTGTTTATCGTAGGAACTAACGGTTTGTTTCATTCGCGTTGGTTGTACACCTCCATACTTTAATTTCCTTAACATTATCATTAAGAAACGGTGTACAATTCATGGTAAGAAATTAGCAAACTTCTTTTCATTTGTAATTGCTCTTTTACTTGTAATTTGTCAAAATCGTTGCAAATAAACGATATTAAAGCGAAGCGTTATTGAAAGATTATAATGTTGTTTTCTAATTCCTTATGGGAAAACCAATAAAAGTTTGTACTCGGCCGGCAGATATTTTTGGTGTGCCCCTGATTATACTGTTTAAAACATTAAACTCTTTTGATTTGCGTAATTAAGATTTGATTAACACGATAATTATTAATCTCTAATAATGACTATTGATTCTTGGATGTTATTATTAATGATAACATACTGCGTATAGAAATATTACTACAGAATTAAATAAATTTTTCTATTGCAGGTGATTTCCAAAAAATTGAGCGTACATATATATTCATGAAATACAAGTAGCACAAACATCATGAGCTTATTTTACACGTGAAAATATGTAAATAACGTTTTATTTGTATTTCATTTTTGGAAAACCTGGATTTCGATACATTCTGTACACAGTTAGATGCAGACGTATGTACTCAACGAGTTTTTCAATTAAATTCTCCTGAAAACGAGTTTTTTAATAGAAAAATTTAATTCTACATTCTCCATTTTTTACTTATTTCTTAATGTAATATAACTTCCTGTCGGTTACACGTTTAGTCACACGAATCAAGATAATCTCCTAAATAAAAAAATTGTATTGCATGTTTTCAATTAAATTAAATTCTCACGATAAAATCACAAATAAAAAAATTGTATCGCATATTTTCGATTTAATTTTTTTTTCATATCAAATCACTTTCATTCCTATTGTACCATTTGCGATATAAATACCAGATACTCTCTGTAAGTACCAATTATGGATTGGAAGTTTTCTTTAAGAACGAGTCGCAACAGTATCGAGCAATTACTAGAGAACAGACAGGATTCAGGAAATCGATGGGAAGAAAGCGGAGCTTCAATCAGTCGTTTGCTAGGAGATCAAGAGATTCCGGCGAGAGAACGGGAAATGAATAAAACATAGGATATTACTTCCCGATCGATTCTTGGGTAGATTATACCGTTTCCCCATTTCCCGCGTGTAATGATGTCGGAACCGTGCGAAGTAATTCGAACGTTTTCGATGTAAGACCGCCATTTGCAGCGGCGCCTCGTTAGCAGCCATTAGCATCGTTCCCGATACTAATCGATGAAAACAACGCGGGACGACAGTGAATATTCCTATGTAACTGGAGTAGCAACGGCGGTGTTTAACCTTCCCGATTGCTGTAATAATTTAGCGTTGGCCAACGGCGAACCGTGAATCCGCCCTAATTTGCTCGATACACTGATGAAATTAACAATAGTCGTTAAGCAAACCCGCTGCCCTGCAGCCTCCCGTAATGACGCGGAATGTCCTGAGAACTTACCTCGCAATTGCGCGTTGTTTGCTCGTTGAATCGATGTTAACGGCGTGACCGGTCAAATTCGAGGATCGGTTAACGCTTTTCACCGCGGAAATGGAGATGGAAACGCGCTTAGACCATTTACGAGACCGGACGGAGCGTTATTGCTTTCGCACGACAAATGCGGCGAGACTTGTTCCTGGATAGAGCGATCAGCAGATTGAATCTTCATGCGAACTTCTGTTTTCATTAACCTGTTAACTGTGGAATTTAATTTGAAAAATCTCGGATAATACTCGCAATGAAATCAAATGGTGTGTACACTCGTCAAACGCAGCCTAATTGCACAAAAAAGAATTACATATTTATGTGAAAAGATAAATAATTGATCGTTGAAGGAATTAGTATCATTTGAATTTTCAGATGACATGTTTTATTAGAAAACGAAATAAAGGGGACAGTCATTTCGTCGAATAAAATTTACCCTGTAGTACAGATAAAGTAAAAATGTTATTAGCGTATATATACGCGCAATTTTGTTGGTCATTATCACAAGAGATCAACATAAACATCACATCTTTGCGGTTTATTCTTTCTTATGTAAGTTTTATTATATTTTATATATTCTTTTAGATTATTTTCTCTACTTTTTATTGCAGAATACTGAAATATGAAGTTGCTTTTACTTGTAATGTTTCTACTTAAATGAAATTTTTTTAAAAATTGGTGATAAGGGCCTTCTTTTTCATACTTCCTTATAATACAAATGGGTTAACACGTTCGCGACCAGTGTCATATATATGTGACGTTAAATATTTTTTACCTTCCGTAGGGAGAATTAAATTATTCTCACGTTTGTTTGTATTTAAGATCGTGGTGTAAAATAAAGGAAAATGACACAATATTTCTTTTTAAATCTTATTTGCATTTTATAAAGACGATTTCTTGCATTTAATGAAATATTGCAACCATGAATATTGCCACTGAAATAACACTGATCTCTAACGTGTAAAATTTGATAAATTGAACGACTTTTTACATTTGACAAATTTTCGTGTGTTATAAGTGTATAAGGATGGGTAATATAGTAATGACTACTAAACGTTCTTAATGTATTTTTACTTAGAAGATTTGAAATTTCGAATTGAGGTAATGTATACAATATTTACAAATGAAAGAAACTTTGCAAAATAAGCAACGCAAGGAAAACACCCAGAATGTACGAAGCATTAAGCACAAAATAATCTCATTACACCAGGTTATTGCTAATAATAATTACTATGTAACTAGCAGTAATCATATTATAATAGTAGTAATCAATAATAGTAACCATATTAATCATAAGAGTCAGTGATTAAAAAATCATTGAGTTAATAAACTAGATTAAACTCATTTATTCGATTGATAATTTCCAGAGATAACGTTCGATTGTATTTTATACGTACGATGAAAATGTGTCTGAAAATTATTAACAGAATTTTCACATATTCGAGAAGCAGTGAATCGTGTAAATAATTCATGTAAATAATTGTGCTTGAAATAGGAGAAATAATTTAGGGGCGTGTAATGTGGAACAGACGTTCAGGACCAATTTATTTACACAATTTACGATGTTCGAAACTCAAACCTTCCCAGTCTTTAAAGTGGCGTAGTTCCAGAGTCCATAGTGCCCCGCAGAAAGTCAACAACGAGCCCCTTGTGAGTCTTCGTTGGTCCAATCGCAATCGCGGTGAAATATAGTTCACGTGAAAACTCTATTCACGTCCGAACTTTGGGAATTCTAGTCAATCGAAAATGTATAGAGGTCTCTCCGTAATTACCGTCAAGATCGACCACTTTTTGTAATGAATAGACTGCAATATTCACATAGATACTCGCTTTCAGAAATTTGTCTACTTTAAATTAACAAAAAGTTTGACTGGAACAAACTGCAGAAGTTAATTTCTTTTTTATAATGAGTGATACAAAACATTGCGGTAGGTAAATTTATGATCAAAGTTTTGTGTATTTTGGTGAACTATTATTCTCAACGTATTAGGTGACCAATTTTAACTCGTTAAAGAAAATTAAAAATTCGTACTCTGTGTAGAAAACAATTTTTTTGAGGATTTGAAAGAGAGCGAAAAAGATTAAAGTACGACTGAATTTCGATAACGATATGTCCAAAAAAAACATTTCAAGGTACTACTTACTTAGTAACAATATCATATTACAGTGCAACAAACACGCAATAACAACGATAAGAACTTCAAAAGAACTAAACATTGTATAATTGTGTCTTTGTAGCTGATAGTTTGACCGATAAAGCAATTTTTCTACATGAAAAAAAAAGTTGAAAACATGAAATGAAAGTTTTTTTTTCGAGGCCTAGTTTTTGAGAAAGTTACGCGTACGCATATATAAGGCGCGCATGCGAACGTGCTCCACAAAACTTTTAATTAAATTTTCTCGAAAATATGACATCATACGAAAAAGGCTATTAAATATTAAACACACTGAGTATTTTACTTAATTTCTCATATATACTAATTTCTTTATAATTATAATTCGATCAAGTCAGCGAATCTTATAGTTCGATAAATATTATTTAAAAAATTGTTTTCACGTTTTTGATGAATTTCTCCTTAGAGTTACCCTTTCCCTTGTACTTGCAAACAATCATGAGAATACCGATGTAATAGTAATGCAAAAACTTCGGTTCACAATAATGTAAAAAATTCAAATATTCCGGCATCATTTATACCAGCACCGAAGGAATTCGTTTCATCGAAAGGATACGTCGAGGAAGATTTGTAGGTGACTTCGTCCCATTTTAATCACGATGAAACGCATCGCTCCGCCCACTTTTTCTTTCCCCATCTCGAGAATCGCTCGAATCCGACTGAACGGAAAGGCAAGCGGGAAAGATAAAGGCCAAAAGAATTTCAACTATTAAATTATAGAAAATTACGCTTCCCGGGCCATTGCGACGATCGCTGCTTTTTCTTCGGTTCTATCCGGCCATTTCTCTCGCGCCAATCCTTTAAACTCTACGTTTCTAGTTTTATTACCTTCGATCCCGAACCACCACCCTCCGGAGTTATAATTGCGAACCCAGACGGGAAGAGTCATTTACTTCTCTTTCACCGTGTTCCATCATCGACTACTGTATTATGCTGTGCCAAAGTTATGGCTTGTGATAAAACTTTTGTAATGACCTACACGAACACTTTTATTTAAAACTAAAACTATCAGACGGGTCAAAATGACCCATTCCGGATGTCTTCTTTCTGCAATAAATAAATTGACATTTTCTAATGAAAACGGTACTTGAAAATTATAATTTAAAGATTTTAATACTGTTACAAGTACGTTCATATGTTCTTAAACTGTAGAAAATAAAGTGGAATCTTTATTATACACGATTAAATTTCGTACCACATTTCGAATGTATTTTTGACTTTGAAAAATTAAATAATAAATTATATTATTATATCTACAATATTAGGTAATGATTTTCGTATTTGTACATGGAAGATAAATGTTATTGCACACATTAAATGCCTTGAAATATACTAAAATAACACGAAAGAATATTGATACAATATGTGAATTCAATGTTTATAAGCTAATAATAATTATTTATTTTTTATTAATGTTACAAGCATTTATTTCTAGTTAAAGTATATACCTTCTGTTTCTAAAATAAAATTTAATACTGTCATTTACTTCATCATTTCCTTAGAGTAAAATTGTTTTATTAAGGTACTAACATCAACTGATATCAATGTTTTCATTAATATTAATTAGTTCAAATTAATTGTGGTAAATAATGACGCGCTAATCAATTAATTTCCTTTAATTAAATCAGATCAATAGGACTCTGGTATAAAGCGAAACAGGATAATTACTAACTTCATAATATGAAATGTTCACATAATTAATTGATTCACAGTACAATCACGATGATCGTTTCAGTTAAACTTGATGTATCTTAATTGGCTGTAGGTACATGTTATGCAATCAATGTTCTACTATCATTTATGTAAGTACTTCTATTTTGCGAATACCAAGTGGGTAAAAAGTTACAGACAGTTATAACTTCCACATTTTCAAAATGACGTATAGTAATACTTGTAGGTGTATTTTTATTTTATTTTATTAAATATCTGTTACATCGTAATACTTTTTCAAATACATACTAATTCCAATAGTTTGAAAAACGTTATTTAGAGAATAACGTGTGCAAAGTTTCGTACGAAGAAAATGTTACAATTTTTCTTACCTGACACGTATGTAGAAGATTATGACTAATGAATGTATAAATTAATTTTCTTTTCTATTGTTTATTGTTCATCTTTACCAAACGTTTCTATTGCCGCTATATCCTACTCTTTTTTATTTGCACTTTTTGTTTTTTTGAACAATGCCGACATTAAGTATTCTGTTACAATTTATGAAACATTTGAAGGGGTAATTGTATATACAACTTAAAAAATTCGAAGGTGTGAGTATGTTGCCAGCTCTCAAATCTACAACAAATGTCTGTAACTACATGAAAGATTCAAAGAATTCACAGTCAAATTTAAATAAAGATTTTACAAAATCGAAGTAATTTATGTCGTAAAACAAAAAGTAAAATTTTACGATTCATCATAGTCATTACTTCGTTAAATTTGCCATATCTTACAAATTTGAGTAAGAATTGAACACGAAAATTAATTTCTAAGTCCGATGAACCCCTTGTGCCACGCAAATTTCATTAAAATGTACAAACTGCGACGAAATTGAAAAAATAAAACAACTTTAAATCAATAGACACTTTAATCAAATGGTTTAAAGTTAGTCTTTCGGGTGAAAAGATGATTTTCAAAATAAGAGTTTTATCTGTACTCAACCCGAATCACGAATACAACACTGTATGGTTACTTTCGTCGCAATACCAGAATGTTCAAAGTTCAATTCAGAACTCATTTCAAATTAATTTGAAAGACAAAGTGCGCAACCAAAACTGGAGTTATTAATAAAAGAAAGAGTTGCAGGCTGAAACAGGAGCGCGAAAGCGACAAGAACAGTCTGAGAAAACGGCTGGCCAAAACCGCGGAGCGTGTTTCGAAACTGGACTGTCGTTGAAACCTCGACACTCGTCGAAGAACCCTCAACTCGAGGGGTGCGTAACCCTTTTGCAAGGTCAATGCACTTGTTCGCGAACCATCATGCCTTCTTTTTTCATTCGCCCCCTCGAATTCCTCTACACCTTTAAGCTGTATATGCGGTCTTGGTTAGGAGCTGACTACATTTTTCTCTGATAGCAGCTTGCAAAAGTGTTTACACTCCTAGATTATATTTTATATTAGGGTAATTCCGGAGGGGATGGTCATATTTTCTTTGAAACGCGTTTAAATGAAAACTTAAAGAATTAGAACACTAGATTTGATTTTGAAATAAACTTTAATTACTTTTTTATAGAACGATCAACAAACCAACACGTCATCATATTGTGCTTTAAATACCAAAGGGAAAAAGAAAAATATCAAATAAAACATGACGCTAAAGAAGTAACCCAAACAGTTTACTCATGCTCTAATATTTTTAAATTTCTGAAAGAAATCAAAATAGTACATTTAATTTAATCCACAACTAAGAAATATACAATACAATCATATACATAGATAATAATCTGCGTAATTTAAAGTAGTTGCCAATGACCTATTGGAGTTGATGCTACATAAAATATACAATAACAAAAAGAAAAAAATTAACCCTTTGCAGTCGAGGCATCAATGTTTGTATTATTATTAATGAAAGGTTTTTCATATAGAAGTGATGTGTCTGGGAATTTCAGTAACTGACTGATAGAAGCTTGCTACGAACGTTGATAGTTGAACGAATGTAGACAGCTTGCATTAAAAAAAGAGGTTTATTTGTGCCAAAAAAATACATTTACTTTCACAAAATACCTTAACTAACATATCATTTTCGACTAAAATAAATATTTTCATTAAAAATGCTATTCCAACTGTCAAAGAAGGAGGGTGATTACTACATATATCGATTTTATACTAGTGGCTTAGCAACTAGTCCACTGGTTTGCATTGTAATGATATTGAAATATGTGGTTTCAAAGCGATTGCATCAAGAACTAAAGGATTAAAGCTTGAGTTACGACTACAGCGTTCAAGATTCGAATCTTAGGACTCATTTTTCTTAGACTAATCTGAAATGCATTTACACTCGACATAAGAGTCGCTATTAGAAGAAATGTCACAAATTACTTGTTAGTTATCTACAGCTTCTCTTTGCCATGTTCTGCCACCTTTAAAGTGGAAGTTTTTCTTCAATTCCAGAGCACACCTGTAAGGACTTCCGGTGCACCGAGAAGGAATTCTGCATCGAGATGGACCTCCTTTGCGACGGCGTAAATCACTGCGGCGATGGTTCCGACGAGGCCACCTCTAACCTCTGTGCCAGTAAGTTTCACTTGTCAACGATTCATTTACCACCCACCCACCACCAATACGACTTTCAGCCCCGAGGGTTCATTTCGCTTCTGTAAAATATGGGGAGTCCCGGGCTGAAGGAGGTCACCTGACTATCATCTTTATTTTTAATCATATGACGATCACAGTTTGAGATATATGAATGGTTTTAAAAGAGGAGTATTGCATTATAACAGCCGTGGTTTGAAATATCTGAATAATATCAAGGAAAAAAAATTGTAAATGAAAGACAAAATTTTTGAGAATCGAGAATTTTCAAGATTATAATACTTTTTTTTGCAAGAAATACATCTAATATTATCTCAAGATTCCTGTATATTAGAATGCAGTTGTTCATTTCCTATAACATACAGTAAAAAAAAAAATAAACATTCCTCTACGAAGAAAAATTGAAAAACACATTTTTTCTCAGAAGGAAGGGTATTGAACTCGGGAATTTAAAAAATTATGAAATTTTGTGTATAAGTAGAGTAAATCAAGCCTAAAATATTACAATTCCTTTTGTGCCGAATTTCATTTTGGAGGGGTGAAACGGTAAAAGATAGCGAAAAAAAGTTTAAACAAAAGATACATTGCTTTTTCTCGTCTGTAAAATTATAAAATAAAAATTTTCAAAAAGTTATGTTATTTTCAAAATTTTCAAACATTTGAACATTCATCAAAGTAGAACAGTTATACAGAAACAGTTTTCGTAATAAAACAGAAACTAAACAATCAAGGTCCTTCATAACGATTACTCCACTATCTTTCTTATACCTCATACATTCAACAAAATTCGGTTCGTTTGATAGATCACGATGAAAATTAATCTTCCAACAGAGAATGATGAGTTAACAAGTCACTTAAGTTCAGTTTCATTTCTCAATAGCTCTTCGTTCTCGTGTTCAGTTAACAAATAATTTTTGTGTTTCATCGAGCCATAATTAATCAAATAAAAGCCAAGTCCATACTAGTACAAACTGTGTACAAACTATATTGAAGTGTGTCATAAATGTTCACATTTGGAAAATACAGATTTAAAAGTTTAATGTTTAAGTTTCTGTAAAAACTGGTGCCACCCGAATTCTGTTCACGTGACAGTTAAAACGTTAAAAAACATTCGTAGCTTTAACGTCGGGCCAGGGAAAGCTAGGCAAAGAATTGTAGTGTCGATGGAAGTGTTTTTTCCCGTCGCGATGCCGTAGCATGTTGCAGCTCGTAATGATAAAAAGCAAAGTATGCAGCGAGCCTATCGATCTCTCGATTTATACGAAATTGCGTGCATTTCTCAGAAAACGGTCTTTGTGTTGCCTGTTCAGACGAACACATTACAAACCGTCTGAGGAAATGAATTCCCTTCTGTTGTTAGTTGATTTGATATCTAGCGCTGAGGTGCGTTGCTATCAATGTTGTAATCACTCCAATTGCAAAGAGAAACACGTCTTTATATCTTGTCGTTAATTTGTTACTGAATCAATTCCTTGACATTTTTTTAATATGTACACTAACTATTATGAATAATTGAATGTGATTCTTACAGGCTTTAATATTGCATTTATAAAAGTGTATCACGCAAACTTTTTGACATTTCGGAAAATATGATCTAAAAAATAATCACTTTCATCGTAATATTCGCTATTTTAAATTGAATATTTCTTGAAAATTAAGATAATTCAGAAGCACAGCTACTAAGAGTTCTTCATTGGCTGGTTCAAGTTACAGTGAAGTTTATTATAAATTAAACGTGCTCTCGATCAATTTTCGTAATTAGCATTTCAGATATGGTGATAACCCATTTAATCTATTGTCCTGTAATGTCTTTTATAACTGCGCTCGCTATGATAGCTTTGTCATTAATAATTTATCAAGAAACAAAGACAAAATTCAAAATTCATCTATATTCACCTTTATTTAGAAAGCTAACAATTAATAATAGAAAAATAGTATTGAATTTAAACCTAAAATAATTTTTACCATTTCAGTTTGAGAATTCAAATATTTACAAAATGCAGTCAAAGATTTTAACATAATATTTATCATAATTAAATGACTAAAACAGAATACTAAAATTTATAAGTTGCAATTAATCCGCTATTGTATTAAACTACATTATTCAATACACAATAATAATCACTCTGAATATATTCTGTCTAACACCTACAGATCTAAATGAACAATTCTATATTTGTGCTTTCTGCGAACTAACAAATGAGTTTCAAGACTTGTTTTAAATCCATTGCCCGAATTCATTATGGTCAAAGTTTGAACAAGTCATCCAAAACGCAAACAATTAGGGATCTGTCTGTTTTAATTACCTGTATTTCTTCAGACATGCAAACACTTGAAAGTGGAAGTCAGGAATAGAGAAAGTAATCTTTTCTCCAATATAAATAATTCATTAAACTGTCGTAAAACAACAGAAGTAATTTAAAAAATGTAGATCCCAGACAGTTTTAATTTCACGCTATTTGCACTAATTGCGAGGTTCAAGTAGACAAAAATAATTTCGAAACTGCCATCGCTTGAGTTTGTATGATAACACATATCCTAAATTTCATTATCCATTTGTTTGACTGAATCAGGGTTCCATACCAATTATGAATTTTTTAATTCCTTCAATTCATAACTCATGTTGTACATAAGTCTCCAGGATCATTTTCACCAATTTTGTACTTCTTCAGATGTTTCGTAATTGATTCTATTTACTTTAACATACATATGTAAATACTTATATAGATATCTATCTGACTCATTTATTTAGTGAAATGATTAAATCTACGATTCAGAAGTTGAGAAAATTGATAAAATTAAATTATTAGGATATCAATCGAATGCTTCGACATTAAAATTTTAAATAACTGAACAACTGGAATTGGATATTTTATTCTGCGAACGGCTGATATCTTACTTTCACATTTAGTATCTAGTATTCCCGATTAAAAAAGAAATCTTTCCGCATATTTATTTTAAAAGTATCATAATAATTAAATATGAGTGAGAGATAAATGAACCCGATGTTTTCTCAAAATATTTATCATTATTTTTAATATCATAGTTGCATTTTCAAGGCGAGAATGGTAAATCCCAAAGCAACGAAGAAACAGTAGGATGTTTAACGGATTTGTAATTAAAGAAAAAGACACTGCATTTAGTTCTGATTTTAATAAGCAAAATTAATTTGTTTCTTGCCAAAAATATATAGATAATACTGTAACTTATTAATCCTTTAGCTTCGAGTTTTGATATCTAAAATAGAAAGCTGTAGATAAGTAATTTAATTATTCAAATAACAAGAGATCGATATAAGTGGCTCAGAATAAGAATGTGTAACTCCTACTTCTGAGTTCTTGAGAGAAAAAAAGCTTATGTGAAATGTTCTTGAATTAATTAAATACTTATATAACAATGACTAAAACATTCTAATATTACGATTACTAATACTAATAATTAATAATAACTAATTAAATTAATGACATTCTGCTATTACTATTTAATTAATCCAAGATTTCACAAAAATTTCTTTTTCACAAGTACTCAGGAAATAGTATCTAGACCATTATTCTAAGCGACTCATAGTTTACTTCTCTCCTACCATTTAAAACCTCGATGCATAGTTCACGTTTTCACCGAAAAAGTATTTAAAAGTTAAAAAAATTCTCATTCAATCTCAACATTCAGACTAACGTATCATGTTCCTTTCTGTTTCAGACTCCGAGGCATCAACGATTCTAGGCATGCAGGCAACCTGGTTCGCGATCGCTCTTGTTTTTCTGATACTGAGTATAGCTGGCATGGTGACGGTGACGGTGCTGTGCTTCTGCAGACAACGCGTCCCGACCCCCAGGCATCCCCATAACGCGCACAACGCCCAAACTCATCCTCCAGTCAGCTTCCCATGTGAGTCGCAAAAAGCACACTCGTGCACCACTACCACGGGCCCATCCTCCGTGTTCTGTCGTTGTTTAGTCGTTGCTTGGCAGCCCATTCAACCCTCCGGCTTTTTCACCATCCGAACGAGATTTAGTATTTTTCTTTTTCCCTTTTCTTTCTTTGTCTTTTTTTTCGTCGGAGTTGTACAGAGGTCCCTGGACCGGTCGAGGAAACTCGAGACTTTTGAGCCTGCAGATTTTTCATGACGCCGAGAATTAATTAAAAGAGCAAATCGTCGGGGGTAGCTTTTTCGTATATCCGTTTTACCACCTGTTCTTCCTTTTGTTTCGTCTTACTCGGGAATTCTGAATTCGAGAGTTTGTAATTCGCCTGCAGCCTACAACCTTTCGACTGTGTGTATGGTTTGGAGCTGAATAGTCATTTCCGTATTATCTTCTTGTATATTCGATTAATGTGTAATACATTAATTACTGTTAATATTATAATGACTACGTTTGTTAAAGAATTTTCTTCATTCCATTTTAATTTGAAAAAAAATTGGAAATTCAAATTGTTGTCGCTAAGTCTGAGTTTTAGAAATTTGAAACAGCAGCGTCCATAAAATATAAATGTATGATATGGTACTTTTGGCGACACATTACTGAACCATTTCTTATCGACGACATTTTAAATGATCAAAAGCATGAAAACTTTTTGGCTGATCTGTTATCTGAACTGTGGAAAAAACTCCTGCAACTCACAAAAGTCAAATGTCGTGTCAATATGATGAATATTCAGCTTACGATGCATCAAATAGTTCGAAAAGTATAGAATCATAAATTTCTTCAACGTTGGTTCGAGCACAGTACATACAAACAATTAATTTCTAAAAATTTGCAAATCTTCTATAGGTACATACTTTTTTGTGAAAAGTAATTTCTGGTAATTTTTTGATGGCACTTGAAAGTATGAGATTAGAATTGTATATGAATAATACGCATCTATATTATACATATATTCAATAATCTATAAAAAAACCAGATAATTATTTATTTGTATATCATTATTTGTATTTGTATATTTATTCAATTCTTTAATGTACTTATAAACAATCAACAGTGACAACTTTTTTATTATAATTATTTACTTCTGTTTTTATACAATTTATAATTCTTTTTATACTTAATGACGAGTGAAGATTATAGTATTAGAAGTCACTTTACTGATCTTGGATTCAGTAATTACTGCAGGATGATAAAAATATGTTTTTTCACTGTGAGAAACATGTATAATCTCAGGATCTTAAAAAATGTAACTTCAAGAAAAAATATTTGTTACATTTATTCTTTCCAAGAAAATATTATAATATTCTGACATTTTCTTCTGTCATCAAGAATAAAAAATTCAAGATTCTTAAGTTAGTCAAGACATCTTATAACTATATATAACTTACAATTCAAATAAACATACATAAGGGAAATGTGAAACTATAATGTTTTATTCAGTTGAATTTCGCGAAAATATTATACCTAAGACCCAACAAATTTATATGATACTCACGTAAATATTAAATATAAGAAGCAAAAGGAAGAATGGGATGTTGTTTCTTGGCAATAATATAATATTCTTCCACCAGTAGAATAGAATTTACGTCTAATTAGCTCGTAAGTTATGCCTTCAAGACGGGTCGAACCAATGAATGAAGGATGCAGCTCTGCGTTTGTAGCTCGTAAACTGTGTATAATTTGACGTGATGAACGCGCTACAGGAACAGTATCCACGCTTTTACAATGTGCTGCATATTAATTCATCAAAGCGGCTACTAATTAATTTTGCGCGAGATTAATTTAACGGGAACACAGGTTATACTCAATGAACGTTGGCAACAACTTTGTGCCAGTTCAGTGAAAACGGTCAATCCTCTTCTTCATTATAAAGACTGGCACAATCGCATCCTAATTTCACGCATCGGAATTAAACTTCATTCTGCCCGACATTTAATATTCTTAACTTAAATTAAGTAAATGATTTAAATATTATCTCTATAATATAGTTAAGGTGCTCGAAAAAGCGATTAAGATGTTCGAAAAAAATGTGACCTATCGATGACTGGTCATTTGATTGGGATAATTTAGGGAAGAACTTTTTAAATCCCTGAGAATTTGAAAAATCATTATTGTATTATTTGATCATTCATTAAAATTTTTCTTTTTCTATTTTTTTTTGCAGTGTACTTGGGTTTTCGAAGAGAAAGATTTAAGAACCCTGATGATTATAGTACTTATCGACCCTAGTATAATTATTAGAGGTCTATAATACTTTGGTGCTCAGATATAATGTACAAGTATGTAATTAAAATATATTAGAATATACTAAAACTACTAATATATTAAAATATATTTAACTATACTAAACTAAATACTAATATAATAAAATACTAAAACATATTAAAACATATGAAACTCTATTAAGATATATTGAAATATATTACGTAAATCCATACCACAAAAAAACACATAATTATTGAAGAAAATAGTGGTTTTATGTTTTGCACTGTACTTTTTCATGTGAAACAAAAAAAAGAAATGACACATAAAATCCTCTGTCCACATTTCGAATATGGTCTGACAAAGAAATATATCGAACCCGGAAATTAAAAAAATTATGAATCTTCGTGTATAAGTTAGAGTAAGTCAAGCCTAATACATTGCAACTTTTTTTCTTGCCGAATTTCACTTTGAGTGGATGAAACTATCCCTTGAAAAACATGAAAACCTTTTTTCCTCGTGAATTGTCTTGTAAATAGTAACAGATAACGAACAATTGTAATGTATTAGGCTTGACTCTACTCTAATTACGCACAAAGTTTTATAATGTTTTTAACCTTCAGGTTTAATACCTTTCCTTGTGAATCTATCTGTGAAGTGACTTATTGATGTGAATACTCGAACATACGCATACATATCAAAAGTGTATCTGAATTAATAAAGTGCATTATTTAACAATTCAATGTAAAATCAGTAATATATACTTTGCACTAAAACAATTTTCTGTATAACTCTCTAATCGTGCGACAGAAGGGTTAATCAATTCACGTTTCCGAGAGTTCCGCAGTCCCCTGGACCGAGTAAGTTTGTTGCTAGTTTCAGTTACGTTTCCTTATCTCCGGTAATTGTTTATTACCCGACTGTGCTTCTGAAGTCGCAGTATGCTTTAGAGTTTAGTGTAACAGAGTTGATAATGCAGCGCAGAAATTGGCGCACCTGAGGCTACAGTGTACAACATTTAATAATTGGTTTCCTTACGCCCCGGGTGGAGGACCATGGTTTGCGTACATATTAGACTGGTCCTCAGTGTTACATTTTCTTGTCACTTAGATAAAGTTCTCCACGATCCTCTGCACAACATTCTAATAAAGTGAAGTGAACGCTGCCTGTCTTATACAGGTACTTGCCAAATTAAATCTTTTTAAAATATACTATTAATTAGCTTTAAACGAACAATTTAGTATAAAATATAAATTTACATAATTTTATATAAATATTTGTATTCTATATAATATAAAATAATTACACAATTAATTAATTCTCACTAAATGCAAATAAAATATTTACTGTAATATACTATTTATTACTCAAATAAAAATTGGATGAATGAAGATCACATAAAATTGATAAACATGATCATTTCTTAATATTTTTTAAATGTTATATAATTCTAAATTGAAATTGAATACTGAATCCAACGAGTGAATAAAAATTGAATATAAAAAAGTCGTTTTAATTAATAATCTCGAATTTATATCAGAAATTTTAATTACAATATAAATTATACGATCAAAACGAGTATTGTTCTTCATCATAAGAAGTTGGACTTTCTAATACCAAGTTTAGTTGAACTTAAATGATTATATTAAAAATATCAAATATAACTACAATATTAATTTCGAAGTTATAATTCATAATTTACATTTATTATCAATTTCTGATTGATAATTAGATATATCTAATGATCACGCCTTCTACACCCTTTTTCAAATATGTCTTAAAAAACATTTAAACCCAAACGTTATCAGACACTCGACATTGAAACGAGTCCAGTAAATATTACACCAATAAAATTCATTTAACTGGCGATTTAATAAACTGATCGACATTGGGAGATCTGGATTTATGCTGGTTCGAAACAAATGGTATGGCATAAATTTATTACCAATCCAGTAATTTAAAGTGCAAAGAATGAATACTCCGTTTACTTTGATCCCGAATCCGCCGTATTTCATCGGGTAAATGCAGATGAAAGCGGACCAACAACGAAGCAAACGAATGTCTGAGCAGTTAATCTGATTTGAAAATCATAAATTTCATCCGTAATGTAAATTTCCATCGGGGTCTCTGCCCATGGCGGACCCGCCTTGCGTTCAATCGTTTTTAGAATTTGCATTGCAGTAATCTGAATATTAACCGCGGCGACGCGACGATCGATCTTAAAATTTATCATTTCCCGTGTCCACCAAACGGAAATTACAATCGTGGAAAAGCCACCGTGCTTGGTAAAATATTACTGTTCACATTTTATGGCTCCGTACAAAATAGCCAGCGATAGAGGTCTAATAGATTTCCAACGCGACAAAGAGTCCTTTATTTCGCGAACGACGGAGAAAGTAAATAAAAGGACCGGAGTCACCTGAAATTGATATGGCGGTGGATGTAATGGTCTAACGAAAACGGGAAAAGACCGGCGTGTAAGTCACAATAATTACGAAAAACTTGAGACGCGAAGCATTAAAACAAATTTTCGTTTATTACAATATACCCTTTCCGTAATCTTTTTCGAACCTTCTTACTTGACGAATTTCCTTTTATTAGACGAACAATGATTATATAAACCCTTGTCCTATAGTTCTTTCACAACTGTGCTTAATGAAGCAACTTTATCGTTACAGTAATGCTCGCTTAAATTCCACAATTTCAGGTCCCAACAGTAGAATTTAACCGAGCGAAAAAACAGGAGGAAGCTATTTGTTACCAAGACTTGACTCGAGCAAAGCCAGACAAAAGCACAAAATCGATATAGTGAGCGGAAGCGGGACAGACACAGTCCGCCAAGCATCAGGAATCAGCTATAAATATGCAATGAAGAAAATTTTAATTGCAATAATTTTAAGCTTACCTTCTCAAATGTAGAGCCAGTGAATTTCTGAGATCGTTGTGATTAAAATGAGTCCAAACACGATGGAAATCAGACTAGTTTTACCGACTTAGTGTAATTAACGAAATTAAAGGTTCATTTCTTCCAAATCGATAAAACTAGACCGATTTAGGTCGTGTTTGGGCTCATTTTAACGAGCAGAATTTCAATACTCCACCTGTATTACGGTTGAGAAGATAAGATTAAAATTATTGTAATTGAAATTTTCTCTTTGACTTCTGTTTGCCCTCTTCCTCTCATTGTATTCATTTTTTGTCTTTGTCTATTGGGATCAGGTTACACTGAGCTGGAGACAGTGAGAGTGGGGGAAGAGAAGGCATGGTGCGCAATAAAATTAAGCCGAGCATTTTATTTCTGTGGAATTTAGGGAACCTCACTGTAATAATTTAGTAGAAAAAGAAAAGAATTAGATGTTTATTTTATATCTACGTTTACTATAAAGGCTAAAGATTTGATAATAGATAAGTAATATTTTATTTCTATGAAAAATGACTGAATTGCATTTAGATTTGTAGAATTCAGCTGAAAATTTTCATCACGAGTCTGACTCGGTGTTATAGAAGAATGGGATAATTATTTCATACAACTTATTATAATTATATAATTATTATTTTATATATTATTATAATTTTATTTTTATAATTGTATATTATTATATTATTATAATTTTGAATTATAATTTTGAAATTTTATTATACTTCCATACTTCCGTAATTAAAGAGATAATATTTAAATCGAACCAGAATTATTATACGGAAATATTTAAATAAATAGTTTTGTTATATATTTAATCCCATGTCGAATTTTTTATGAATTGGTAATGAATTATATTATACGATTCAATATTCAAGCTCTTTTTTTAGTAAAATGGTAAAGGCTATTTTGGTTTATAGCGTACATTTTTTAGGATTTACTAAATTTAATATGATGGGATATTCCTGTACACTTTCCACTATAAACTTGTGGATTTCGTATTGGCGTGGATACGGCTGGCCATTAAATGGTTTTACTAATAATCGTGAAAACAACATTCATTCGTTACTAGAGTAATTCTATAATGCTATATAATTGCTGCATGAATATGAAATGCGAATGCTATAGCTGTTTTCATCTTAATATTCAATAAAGTGAATCGATGGTTTGTTCATTTCCTATCATATTTCGTCTGCAATTAAATTTGTATTTGACAGCATTGTATTTACGTTCTGCTTCGATGTTGTTTTTAATGTTTTTAGATTTTACTTAAAATGCGTGTCATATTTACTTGTCAATGTCCTTGAACTGCTTTGCATTATATTTTAAGAATTTTATTATTCAAGGAATGGAAAAAGCCTGTGTATTGTAATTTTTTGCTATGTTTATGGAATTACGGTTTTACTGACACAAGCTTTGCGATTGTAAAAGATTTTAAACCTTTTACACTCGAAAGTTTCTTCACTAAATCTATCCAACGTTTTCTAACGAAATATTAATGGTATTTTTGATGACTAACATGAATATAAATAATAAATTTAATTTATAATTAGAGTATATAGTCTTTGATATTGAATATCAACTTCATAATTTTACTGTGCCAAACCGAATAGCGACTGTGAGTCACCTCTCGAGTGATAAGGCTTAACAGAATTTCAATGATTAAAAATTCTACTTAAAGCATTTGATAACAATAAAACAATAAAACATTTTGGATTAAAATTTAGGAGAAAAATTCATTAAATACTTTTTAAAAGAAAGTACACTAAAATAAGTGTAAAAAGCAAAGTACATTAAAATAAGTGTAAAAAGCAAAGTACATTAAAATAATTTTTTAAACATATGAACTAATATATATCAAATATATTTTATTAATTTATATTTCGGTATAATTTACCAGTAACTAATGTGACTACAGAATATATCAAGTGAAAAACAAACTCTTAAGGAAAAAATACATTTCCCTTTAACACTAGAGCTACCGCGCCAGTTAAAATGACTAGTTCAAATTTTCTTGTTTCGCTATTATTAATATCTTAAAAGCATTGGATATTCGAAAGAATTTTTAAAATATATTGTTTCACTTAAATACTATAATTTATATATGAAGGAACTGAAAGTAATCTATTGTTATAATTTTTATAGGGATTACATGTCAATCACATTAAATGCTCGGTAGTTCCAATGCTAACTACTTACTTCTATATATAGTTACAATTTCCCGATTACCTCAAATGGATAATTGTGTTTCGTAACTCAAATATATAATACAGTGTTTCCATGTGCAAAATTCTCTAGATTGATAATATTCATCCGATAAACGTGAAATTCGATAAAATCTTGTGCAAAGTAATCAAAAGATATTAAGTCTAATTAAATCTGATCCAAGGGTTCAAGATCTGCTATTTCCAGGGATGATCTTGCAATGTGCAAACCATTCAGTCAGATAATCCTGATCAAAACTGGGATTCTACGTCGCTTCCAAGCTCCGTCCATTCAAACTTTAGAAAACTTTCATCAGCTCTGAGACTTTAATATTTTACTGCGACTAAAATAAATGAACTCCTCTCTCGCTGCTAAAAGCAGATGAAGTAGAATATTTTTGTCGATTAACTAAGTTTTTACCAAGTTATTATAACTTCAAATGTTCTCATTAAAAATTGTAGTTTATTTGCAGTCAGTCTAAAGACAATGTGTTGTTTCACAAAAACAAATAATGATTTCAATATTCTGTAGTAACGTGCTACAAAAAACCCAACATTTTTTTGTCCATTTCAATAATAACTACCTGTAAGTACTGCGTGGAGATGACTTTATGGCTAAACTAATGATGACGCGGCTAATTGATCAGTTTTCATCTTTTCTATAATTTTCTACTCGTCAGTACGGTTACACATAACCATGTAAAACTCTAAAACCATGAACTAAAAAAACACCTGTTGTCTCTATGCCGTTCCGCTGGACATTAAATTATCTCGCACCTTCATATCGATATCACTCACACTGTTACATGTTCTGATTATTTTCATTGAAAAACTAATATTTTAAAGTTATAAAAGAATTTTCGTTTCAGTTGAAGTCAGTGACTTTTGTGTTTTCAATTTAAAATTATGGTATTTTATAGACGCAATAATACAAAGAAGTTGAACTTGTATGCGAATGGAAAGGTGAGATGCAGAAAATTGCCTGTAAGCAGAAAAAGTAGAAATAACAAAAGAATTTATCGTTTTTATATAGTACAATGGTTTTAATAGTGAAAAAGTTGTTTACTTTAACTGAAATAAAAAATGGTTGATTAAAATTTTGAGAATATTAAATTTGTTACCTAATGTTATTAACACTAGAACTACCGTGTATTTAATACGCTTAATATGTAATCTTGATAAAAATTGTAACAATAAATTAACTTCAGTTTGTTCAAACCTTCAATATAATATTCAAGTGAAGCTATTTATTTTCAAGATCAATTCGAATATTCAATGCTTTTAAGGTATCAATAATTGCGAAACTAAAAAACCGATACCAGTCGCTTTGATTGGTATGGTAATTCTATTGTTAAAATGGTTTTTTTTCATTTTTTCGATATATGAAATCGAACACGTGACGAAAACATCAAGAAGGATCGAATAAATATGAATATTTCCTCAGATTATAATAAACGTTTCAGTGTATATTGATGTACATTTATAGACAGTAACTTAATTATTTTTGTTAATTAATTTTAGTTGCAACTACGTATAATTCGAGGTATCAATTATATGACATTTTGAAAAAAATATTGTATAGAGATAATCAAAGAGGTATAATAAAAAAAAATCAATAAGATAAAATCATGAAATGGAGAATAATATTATCATGTTAATCATTGAAGTTAAAACGTCAACTTTTTAAAGAAATACATATTAGACAGCTATTGGATGTTCCAGTAAATTGAACTTTACGGATACTGTAATTATTGAGTCCGCGAGCATTAATTCACCAGAAATTAATCAGTTATTTTCGTGCACTAGAATTCGTATTGCGCTGCGGTAAACATAACACATGATCAACCGTAAATTCATTTTTCACTTCAGCCAGAAATGAACGAGCATAAATTCCGTCGTGGCGAATATTAATCGATGATACATGGAGTGTGCACACAGGTAAAGCTGATTCGAAGATTAAAATTCTTCAGTGAAAAATTTTGATTAAAACATTCAACACGTTGTTTTATCGTCATTATATCGCGGATGCTTATGTATGTATGGCACACGTGTATAGAATTTCCTAAAGGTCAATGTAATGAAGAATTACACTATTCAAAATTAATATCCGGCAAATAATGACCATTGTCGTAACCAGTCAGTGTTGTGATATTTTTAGCTACGGACTAGAATTTCTTTTATATACATTATTAACATTAGAACTATCGAGCGTTTAATACGACTAATATGTAATCCTAAAAATTGTAATAACAGATTTTTTTGGTCTCGTATATTCATTGTAGATTCAAGGGCAACTATTTGTTTTTAAAGTCATTTTGAATTATTAACACTTTTAGGGTATCAATAATGGTGAAATATGAAAAATGAAACCCGCCAATCACCTGTCAATCAACTGTCACCGACATTTTATCCTTCTTTTCAAAAATAGAGTTTAATGCAGTAAAATGATCAATAGAAGCCTAGATAAAAATTTCGTTTCATTTAAATGTGTTTTAGTAACATTATTAACTATTTAGAAGTTAAAACATATTACTTAAATAGGTGTCCGGTACTGGACGATAATTTTTGGTATGTTGCAAATGGCAATCGTTTCATTTATCCAAACTATTAATCATTACAATAAAATTTGGAAAAAAAACGATTTCTATGCACTTATTAAGTTTCATTTTTGTTAGGTATCGGTCAAATTATAATGGAAAAACTTAAAATGTCTGGTATTTTACGACTATCCCCTATAATAAGATGATTAAAACCCAGAAAAATGTAACGAAAACCTGAAAATGTCGAGTTTAATTTGCAGCGTAAAGTATGCGTGAAATCAAATTAAAAGCACGTTGCTTCTGCTCGCAGCAAATGCGCCGACAGTTTAATAAAGTCCAATCTCTCTGTGACCAGCATTCGATTTTCCAAAACAGCGGACTGAATTATTGAAACTCAAATTTTGTTTTACTCCACCATATTCGTTGAGTTAAACTGCGGCGAGGGTGCTTTCAATCGAATATGAATTGATTGGTTTTATTTATTTAAAATATGATATATTAAATTTACAAATGATGTTTTCACGACAGTTATCTTCCATTTAATGAGTAAGTAATCGATTAATGTTTACATCAAAAGTATACATTATGCAATAGCAACGTATCATTATGTTTTAATAAAAATAGGAACTAGCTTAAAATATTTCTTAAACATATTACCCATTAGTAATGTAATATGATATACAAGTAGAATTATAATATTAATATTCATTGTTTCAAGTTTAATTTTACAATTGCATATACATAAAAGAAGAAATAATTGAAACGAATATACCAAAATTATTAGTAAGATATTAGTAAAATATTAATGAAACTTGCAAAATTATATTAATGATGTATCTACTTATTTCTGATTTAAATATAATTGTTTTACAAAATAAGATCAAACAAATTATTAATTCATTTCACATGTACCAACACTCTATAGTAGTAAAAGCAGTCGTATTTCTTTAAACAATTGTAATATTACGGTGACTGTCACAAATAAATCTTAACAACGTAGAATGAACCTTTCTCTCGGGCAAGCTTGAAGAGCTCATGATCGAACTCGGGAAACAAACTTCTTATTCTGCCGCAGCGAGTTTAAAAAGAAAGAGAATATGGAAAATAAACGTTTCCATTTCTTTCCATTGTTTAAGTTCGAATCATTATTGCTCGGTTTGAGTTGGAACAGTTTGAAAAAAAAAGAAAATCGAGCAGACCTTATTAAAAGTTTCCTTTGTAATGCAACGCAAAAACTCGGACACGGTCGAGATGATGGCGGGACTTGGAAAGGGAAAGATCGTGACAAATAGCTTCACAGGGTGTATGTGTACCGAGTCGTGCATGTACTTTTTAATTAATTTAAAGCCTGTCTCGCGGAGAGGATACGAAATGAATTTTGTACTAACATTTTATACCAATGTAAAAGGCATTGAGAAATAGAAATAGCCAAATTACTGTGCGCAACAAGAATATATTAATATAAAATCTTACACATAAAGAATATAGATACGATATGGTCGAGAGGAAGGTAATTATTTTAATTAAACGTTGAAAATATAGATCTCTTAAATAGAAAGTTTCGTTTTTGAGAAAATTGTCTCCGAAAATTTGTTTAATTCAAAGTATTACGAAATCATTTAAAACAATTTTAGAAAAACTTTTATGAAATCAAATGAGAATTGTACTGAAGATTTCAAACCGAAATTAATAAATATGAATATTATTCTACTTTTTTAATTTATAATAAAATTCTTGCTTTCTGTTGTTACTGTTTAATCTTTATAAGATAAACGTAAGTATACAGCGAACATAGTGTTCCCTTTTTCTAGTAAATTATTAAGACAAAGGGTTATTACGTACTGATATAAGCATTCGTGCTCGCAATAAGTAGAAACAGTAAGTAAATGACCAGACGCGTTAATTCTCTCTTTTGAATGGTAAATACACCAAACAAATATTCAAATACGAGTTTCCCATCCACATAGTTCTTTATGAACAAATTTTACGCTCTATACCTGACTTATTTTTCGATTTATAAACTATGATTATATTTATTTAATGTCATAGTAAGATCATAGTTCATCTTACGGTGATCTCCAAAATTTCACGTTCGTGCTACGGTGATAACATGAGGTATGTGATAGTAAATTAATTTTGAAGTTAATTAAATGTACTTTCAGCTAACTGAATGTACTACATATTCAATTTGTTGGGCATTCATAGAAAAAGTACAGTGCGATTTTACATCTTTCATTTCAGACAGTCGTCACAGAATTCATCTTGATCTTTACAAAAACAGTTAAAAATTTTTAATTTTTTTCAAACGTGACACCGGTAAACGCGTTGATCATTTCAAACCGATAACAACTATATTTCACCATAATTATATTTCTTTACTGAAGTTCTTAATCATTTAAACTTGAACTTAACTACTCCAAACCGAGAAAAACTATTTCCTACCATAATCATATACGCAGCACAGGTATAGTATATAAACCGAAGTAAAGATTCGGTCAGATCAACCAAGACACTCCATAGATTCCGCGCGCAATTCGACTTATCTGGGCGGCAATGTTTCCGGGTAACATTGTAGCTTATGGATCTTCTCGAAAAAGTACTTCCGCGATTCCGTGCGTGCATGGTGCCTGTGTATCATTGAATTTCCTGACGGTATCAATCTTCCATTCGGCAAACGGGGCCAGCGACGGAGGAGTGAACCGCACGGAACGAAGGAAGCATTTGGCGGAGATTAAAAGACAGCCGGCCTCCAGCCTTAATTTCCGTCCCTCGAATAATTCAGCCGGACTAAAGTCCGCCGCTACCACCGGCGGATAGGTGAGACATTATCCGCATCACGAGACGCTCATAAATCTTGCAATGCCCCGTTATCTGTTATCAAGTCACCACGCTCCATTAAATCGGAACGTTACAAGCGGAGCACCGTTTCCAACTACTCTGTCTAGCTCCCTTTACATTTCGTCGTACCTCTCTCACTCTCTGAGTTTCTTTGTCCCCCTGTCTCTATCCCGCCTGCTGGCTCACGCACACTTCTTTTCCGCGTTCACTTTTTTCCCGCCATCGTCGTCGTTTCGATCCCCTCGATTGGCAGCCCGGAAACTCGAAGAGAATGTAAATAACCCTTCGGTTACCTTTCCCGAGTGAAATGTAAATGGACTCGGACGAAGGCAGAAGTATGGAAACGAAGAATAATTGTCGGGATAAAGTTATGGCCGAATCTAATGGCTGAGGGGGGAATTTGCTGTTGTAATAGTAAAATGGATTAATTTTTGTGTATTTTTTGTTTTTGGAAATTATTAACACGTTGAATGCCATGGGTCACCGGCGATCCCCAATCAAATCGAATTACTATAGTTCATACAATTAAACGATGATTATTTGAAAACAATTCTATATTTTAAAGAATGCTATCTAATGTGATAACATTCAGCTAGACGAACGTACAATAATAATACAATTCAATCAAATGATTTGATATGTAACTTTTTCATTCTGTGTATTTAGCTGTATGAAATCGTGGGGCATCCAACGTGTTCACTATGAATGTTTATTGTTTTATGAATATTTAAAAATATGTTTGAGAGATATGTATTATAGTTAAGGACATATTTAAAAATTGAAAGAATAGATTGTTTATTTATTTTTTTAGCAGTATTTTATCAGTTGTTGCTATTCCATTTGGCAGTGGAACAATTATTGGCATGCAGTATGGCGCTTGCAATAATCATTAAAGTTTAAGAAATAAGAAGTTAAAGTTAAATCGTTTGTACTAGATTTATACTAATTTCTGATAAAAATTATAAAACATTATACAAGTTTTGCGTTTTGCATGTGAAAACCATAAACCGAGAAAAGTTGATTTTTGTGTCAAAATGTAAAACTTGTGTAGTTTTATAATAATTTTATTAGAGATTAGTATAATTCCAGCATAAACTATTTAGCTTTAAAAAACTTTGTTATTTTTTAGCTTCTGGCGATTAATATATAAGTTCTACTACGCCTCAAGAATTAGTGCACTGCCAAAAAGGGTAACAATAATTAATTTAATAGTGGTAAATAAATAACAGTTTTTTCTAGTTTTCGTATATTGTTTTCGAATGTATCTTTGTATCTGCAAAACAAAAAACATTCACAATTAATAATTTTACAAATACAAATATTGAAAAATTAGTCGATTTTACTACTATAAGAGAAGATTCCTTCTTAACACTTAACTGACCGGTTGTTAAATAAGAGAATTTTCGTTGACGGCTGGCAATATTTTATAATGTAGATAATCATTTTATAATATAGATATAAAAATGAATTTTGTTTACAAATTACCTAGGCATTGCATATTAAGAGCTATTTTTTCAAATTGCTGTTTTTGACTTCATCTACATTTTTTACCGCGGTTTAAAGGCATTTAAATTTTTACATTGTTATCGATCAGTGTACGAATATTCATTAATTTCTTCGTGTTTTGACGCAAGTTTGATCGAAAAAAATGCATATCTCTTATTTTGCCAATCTTTTCAATTCAGGTGTTCCATATCAGATGCCATTACATTATCAGGGTATCGGTACGGTTAGTGTTAAGTATTAAATTCGACGGGCTAAGACATTTCAGTTCACGGAAAACCAATTATTCGTTTCCTTTTTTCCTTGGCGATTTCAATTGGTATCCGCGATGTCTTAACTAGTGCATTCGGTACCGTGATCAAGGAAATTAACTACGGTGCAATGGTTTCCACGGAATAGTGGTGATTAATTATGCGGGTGGTAGTTAGTGGTAATAGGTTTAATGAAATCACGAGTGTTAGCTGGTTAACGTATAATGTTAACTGACGATGTTTCCTCACTGAAGCAGCTTAAACTTGTTCCACTAGCGCGAACGTTTTCCGTGTCACGAGGCAGGGCTCGAGATTATTTGAATTGCTTAGAATAAATATTAATTTGTGATAATTGGCTGGGTGGGTTCTTAACAGTTGAAAAGTTTCCAGGCGTAATTATTATTCGTTATAGACAGTAAATTGTAACATTTATTTATTTGAATCATTTATACTTATTGGTTTTGATAATGAATTTAAATAATTTAGTTTTATCATTCGAATAATGTACTCGGATAATATATCTGTATTGATTAAAGTGATATATTCAAATAATTTCTTTTTGTTTGCTCGAATAATATTTCTGAATACTCCATATTTATTATTTTTAATACTAATACAAATAGTTGCTGATTGCTTTTAGTTTCAACGTAGTTCCTTAAGTTTGCAAATGGAAGGATTAAATTTTAAATTTGAATAATAAATTGTTAACTATTTAAGACGGTTATATAAATGTTGGTTATAGAAAATGGTTCTATGAACAGGTTTAAATAAAGTGATATATATTTCCTTATAACATTAGAAACATTTAAAAATATTTAAGCAGTCATTATAATGTACAAACGTTTTTTGGTGAACGAATTTTCTCATACTTCTGTGTTTATTTGGAAAACTAAAGATCTATGCCAAACTGCAATTTTTCTGCACTAGATACAAAGTGAACAATTTTCGTATGCAACACCATAAAAAAGCTGCGTCACAGATTTTATTTTCCAGAAAAAAATACGATAGCTCCATAAGACACATGATGCCACTGATGATTCTCGACTCTGACAAAACTTGATGTTCTCCGAAACACAACATAGATTTTCAATATATCATTGTGTTATTTTATTCATTAATATTATATCATATTATATTATTTCATTTATATAAATTATTTATAATACAAGAAGAATTTATTATATTTCCTGAAAATTGTGTGCTTCATAACTCATACCTAATGAAGAAATAAATGCCTTCATTTGTATCTGATAATAAATTTCAACAATAGCTTTCAAGTATAATTACCGTCTTTGTCGAAATAACGTTTCTTCATTATACCAATATTCTAATGAAATTATACATCCCTACTAAATATTAATTACATCTAATCATAAATATTTTAGAGAAAAATAAAATATTATTTATATTAAGTAACACTAGACTTTAGTATTGGGTAAAAGTTATTCAGAACAACGAATAAATCGTTTGTTGAACAACTAAAGTAACTTGTATTTTACTATTGTAATATTATTTATCGTCTGATTACAGTAACATACAAACTTAAAACTCATTTTTCTCGAAAAAGGAGGATCATTGTCAAACGCTCTTTGCAGACCCCTTCTCGCCAAGGCCATGATCACCTTTGCGCACAAATAAGGAGCTTACGCGCGTAGCCCATTCACCAATGATAAATCTGCTTAGTTTAATTGTCAATGGGAAAATTTTTTCTCAACGACGAGGGTTTTCCAAGAACTAGCCAGGCAGTCAGCAACGAGACTTCATGGCTCAAGAGCATTTCCAATTCACTTTATACATTTTTTTCTGTACATAATTTAAGCGACTAAAATCGCTACATAGTCAAACTCCAAGCCCCAGCTAATACAGGCCACTTTAATTTTTAATAAATAATTCGAAGTTATTTGGAGTTTACCTTGGAGTAACAAGGGAACCTTTTCAACCGGCAGACGCCGATTTTACTGAAACTTACAATAATTCCCGAAAAAATATTTGACACGTATTTTTTCTTATCAGCCAACATCCACTTCAAACTAGTGAAAACACCCCTCAAAATTGAGGGTTGAGAATGTATTTTTTATAATACTTCTAAAACTAGAGAAATCTCAATTGTTCATTTTGAGGCGAACTGTTTAAAAAGAAAATTTCTTTTCCACGCCTCCTAGTTTCAGAGATATTAGAAAAAATATATTTTCAACCCTGAATTTCGAAGGGTGTTTTCAGCCCTTTAAAGTGAATGTTAGCCAATAATAAAAATAGGTGTCAAATATTGTTTTGGGATTTATGTCTTACATAAGTTTCAGAAAAACTGGCGTGTTCTGGTCGGGAAGGTTCTCTTGTAAGTTACTCAAAAAGTTTAAGAATAGTGTATTAGTTAAAAAACTATTTTCTACAGCAAACTACAATAGTAAAAACCCGAAGAAATTCACTTTTCAAAATTCATGATCGTCCTATCTTCAGGATCAACACGTTCTTTCATTATCTACCGCAGCCTGTTTCATCGTCAGAAGCGGAATCCATTATCCAATAGTTTCAGAAGCGCAAAACAGTCGCGCGCACGACCATTTCGACCATAAAATCGACCAATCGGCAGCCACTTTGTCTAAACGGATTGCGTGCAATTATCGGGTAATAATCGCGCCGCATTATACCTTATTACAACAGATCGCGCGGGCCGGTGTGCGCGAGCCGGGCGCAATTTGTTCGCGGTCGTTTCGCGATAACCGACAAACCGATCGGCTTTGATTTATAGCGGGGATCGGTTATACAGTTGTCCGCAAGTGCATACAGGCCCAGTCGATTAATGAGACACGCGTTCTTTTCGCAGTTCTGCCGAGCGTATTCGGTGGAACGATCGCGCAGCCAAAATGCATGCTCGTGCGGTCGCCATTGGTTCGCATATCGCGGCGGCAAACGTGAATGCATTTATTCGCTAAATGACGCGCTCTCTAGTCTCGTTTCGCCAAATTTCATACAATCGGCATTCGTCGCATTCCATGAACCTGTTTCACCATCGCCCCACTCTCCATCACGAGACCTTTGTTCGATGTTTTATGGAAAAGTGTGATCATACTTGGCTGAACAATCGAAGGAAAATTGTTGAATTAACTGCGTGAGGTGTTATCAAGTATTTCTCGGCGATTATTGCAAACAACGTTTCGATTAATATTTTAGCTGTATTGAGATTATGTTAGTAGGATTTTTGTATGATATACGTTTTTTAACCCGTTCAATATAGAATTTAGTTTGGAAAATCTCGTATTGTGAACACAATAAAATCGAATAATGAAATGTGTACTCGTCAAATGCAGACCAAATACACTAATAATATATTCTAACGAGAAACTAAAGCGAATCGAAGAAGAATTACATGTTTGTCTAAAAAAATAAATAGTTCAGCGTTGAAAAAGTTGACACCATTTAGAGTTGTAAAATGACGTGTATGCACGTCAAACGCAGTTAACGGGTTAATTGGTGGGACGAAATGAATCGAATCAGTTTAGATTTAATAGTGAAAAACTAATAATTTACTTAAAATGAAAATTTTTTTTATTTTGTTATTAATACACATTCGGCTTCATGATTAGTAAACAATTTTTCTATTCTCTTGAATGATATATGTAATTATTGTTTAACATTTATTACGCTTTTCTCAGTGCTGTTTTTATAAATCTTTGTTGTATAGAAATCTGTGGAGAAACTTGAAGAAATCTAATTTTGAAAGAGAAAATATGAAGCAAAATTTAATAAACAAATATTACTGTACTTCTTTGCTTTTAGGTAACATAAAGAATTTATTAAATGAAAGCCATTGTGTAGGATTACATTTTCATTTTACAATTCCAAAAATAATTCAAATTTATTTTAAGTCTTTAATTAACAAATTTTTGTAAAGAATATTAAAAATATAAATGTATAAATATTATCCAACATAATTCAGACAAGGTATAATTCTAAATATTCTTTCATTTTATAATTACAGAAATAATCGCAATCTCTTTCTGAATTTTCAAATAACACAAAAAATATAAGTAGAAAGTAAATGTATAAATATTATTCACTCTACATTAAAATAGATGAAATTTCGAATTCATTATTAAACAGTCTCTATCCAAAGTAAATAGTAAATACAGAATTCAAAATAAAATATCTTACAATTGACACACCGATTAAATCAATCCATCTAAAAACATAATTATTATATACCAGAAAAATTTCGTGCTGTTTTCTTGTTAGCAATGAATTGACGTCCGATTTCAATTAGCATTTCTCTAATTTAACCGCTTGCCTTATAACAACGTGTCAAATTCCTGGTGAAGAGTTTCAACATAATTTAACAAATATAAATATTACTCGATTCATTCGAATTCAAAGTAAATATTATTATTCTCTAACCCATTATTATACTTAAGCGCAAACATAGACATATAATACGCTTATAATTGTTCTCTTTTTCCAATAAATTATTAATGACAAAACAGTCATATCGATCAGAGTTGAGAAAGAAATCAAGGACGAGGGATTAATGAATGAAATTGTTATTAGCAGTAAATCATGTTTACGTCGTTGGTATCAAGTAAAATTAAAATATTTAAAAAAAAATTCTGTGTTGAAATTTTGATCTAAGAACCCGCTCGAACTTCTTCCAGCACCTAGTATTTCCCATACAAATTAATGGTACACTATCCAAAATCAAAATTCCAAAATAGAAAGGAATTTGTTCAAGTCGTCAACAATCAAATATACCTTGGCAAAGGATAAATAAACTGCAGCGCACAGTTGAAATACGAATTGAATCCATTACCAAGCTCTCCTCAGAAAAGTTTCCCATTCGGTGACTAGCAACTACGTTGCCATTGCCTACCGTTGCTACAGCAGCGGCTCGCATGACTCGAAAAATGCGAAAAAGCAAGCTAGCGGCGCGGGAGGAAGTTCGAAGAAACGAAGAAAGAAGTATTCGTGGATGGGGAACGGTGGACTTTGGCCTCGTTCCAACGGACCATCGACCGTTTTCAACCCTGTTTCTTTTCCATTATCGTCGGAACAAGCCTGGATGGGACGGAGCGCCTCTTTCGCTCCGTTCCAGGTGCCTTGCGCCTTGCCAACCGCCGGAAAAACGGATCCCGTTCAATTTTATTACGACAACGTTAGACCAATGAAATGAAAAAGCTGCCTAGCCAATTATCCACCTTTAATTGGCAGGCTAACGCGCGTATGAATAATTCGACGAGACCTTCGTCGATCCTCACCGCCCCTGCATCCAGATTCGAAAATAACAAACCGATTCGACTGCACGGCGATTTCGTCGCCGGGTAATTGGCAATTTAATATTTGTTTATTCGTAACGAATGGATATTCTGTAACGGATTTTTGTCAATAATGAATCAGTTCCGCTGGCACGGGCCACGCTGGATTGATTCGACAGGCACGCCTTTCAGCTCTCTGTATGTGTCTAGGGTACCAGTCGTGTTCGCGTATCGTATTATTTTTCGCATTATTGAAAAAACATCGTGCAAACTGTTTATCGCGAAATTACAAGTTTTTATATTGATATTTATGGACGACGTTTGATTGTACTTTGTAATTTGTTGCGAATATTGTTCGTATACGGGGGATTATATAATGGGCATGAGTAATGTTGCATTTTTCGATATTGGGTGCAATTAATGATTGGAATTATAATGAAAATAATCGACGATCGATGACGATTGAAAATTTAATTTTTAATTAAAATGATGCGCGATCAATTCATGATTGAAGTAAGCGATTAATCATCGATCGGTTTAATAACTGCGCATTGAACTATAAAATGCTCTTGTTGGTTTCAGATTACAGTTTCAAAGTGGATGAAAATAATGTCGTGAAAAGAGTATATGAAGTAAAATTATTTTTACGTTTCAGTGATACGTTTTGAATGATAATAATAATTATACCAGAATATTAATATTATTATTCCGATGGTTGAAGATTTATTATTTTAATTGTAAGTATTCATCGATTAATCAAACTGAAAATAATATTTGACACTAATATTTTTTATTGGAAGAGAGCAAATGTTGAATTAGGAACAATATAGGTAGCTATTTAGATTTACTTTTTGCTTCTCACAACGGACAAGTTTTATAAATCAGTTTTTAAGAAATTCTACGTACAGAAATACAAACTGAAAATATTTAAAAAATATTTTAAATACAATCATTATTGAATTATACGTAAAATTTTTAAGTAAATAGAAATTGAAAAATCAATTGAAAAATACTGACCTCCAGAATTTTTAAAACATTTTGCTGGTTAAAAAGTTTTGCAAACGAATAAAACGAGCATCGTTCAATTGAATATTTCTCTCCGACGCATTTTCGACGAGTTAAATCTTTTCGAGTCAAGTTTTACTATTGGAAAAAGCTTTATGCCTGTTTTGATATTGAAAAAACAAGAATGGATTTCTACAATATACCAAGTGGTATTCAAAATTTCGTTTTCTCTCGTTTACATATAGAAGTTTACATCCATTTCCAGAATGAATTTACATAGATTCACAAGTTAATCATGAAAATAATTAATAAGTAAAGCAAGTTAATAATATAAAAAGTGCGCATTTTGCTGGTATTTTGAATCATTCAATATGTCACTTATAAATCTCTTTGAAAATGAGCGATAATATAATTTTTTAATATATAATTTAGGTAACAGTCAGTAATTCCGATTATATTGCAATTCTGTTACAAATTCAAGATGTTAAAGAACTTCAAGTAATTGTTAATATTTTCTCAAACAGTACTAAACATTTAACATTTTGTCTATGGTTTCGTTTAATTCAGTGACCCTACGTAATCAACGCTCGTTAACAATGATAATTAAACAGAAGACGCGTAATTGGGACACGTTAGTTTATTCCTTGAAACGAACGTAAAAGTGTTTTCGGGCGCAATTAATATTCTTCGACTGCTTATCGTGAAAGTTTAAGCTTTGGAGTAGCATACTGAATCACCACAAAAATTTCACCTTCTAACAGTGCACGATGCCGACGGAACTAAACGTCCACTTTCACGGTCGCTGCCGAATCAAATGTTGGGAATACAATTTTCTATTTCATCTTGCGTAACTACAAACTGATTAATAAACATCTGGCTTTACTAATTCGCTTATAACACTAACTCGCTCGTAAACTTCGAATTTTATGGATTCATATAATCTATATATAATAATATAATAATAGAAACAAAAAATTTGCAGAAATTAATTAAATTTTCAGGTTGCTTTCAATTTGATGAATATTTAAATTGTTAGAATGAATTTTTGTTATTCCTATTATAGCGAAATAGTTATAGACTATTATAGGAATAGATCAAAAAGTAAATTAATCATTAAAATTGTACATATGATAATACATAATATCTTTATGGAGAATGAAATTAGTATTATTGATTAATTATTTATTTTTAATTTCAATCATAGATATAAAAAAAATAAGATATTATATATTTTCCTTCGTCAATATTATATAAAATTTGTACATGGCAATGTTTCAAGTTGAAAGTCATTTTAGTTGTAATATTTAAACATTTGTTAAATTGTTTCTTTATTTGATATCTATAAAATCTATAACAGTAATCAAATTTGAAATATAATTTCGAATAAATTATGTGAATTAATAACGATAAATCATTGAAATAAATAAATACAATAAATTATAACAAATAATTATTATCTGATTAAGATACTCTATCATCAAGAAGTCATTCAACGAATTATCTTAGAAAAGTATTTTAATAATGACCAGCTCTAATTTAATAAAAGCTAATTCTAATTAGCAGCAAGAAAATGTATAAGAACGAAATTGCAATATATAATATATATTATACAATATTACAATGTGTAATATTTATAAGACTGATTAAATAATCGAGAAAGTGTCTGAAATGAGAGTCATTAATTTCAGTTAGAGATTTCATTGAAATAATAGTGCTGTTATGTGGTACGGTCAACCGTATGCATAGTCTGAACGGTTAACCCAGATATTTACTCGATCCGCGAGGCGACAAAGGAAGGTCAGTACACTGTTATTAATTGTGGCACCACTTTCAATGTGAACTATTTTGTAAAAGCGTTGTAAGCGAATCTAGCTGTATTTCTCCGAGTTGGTCATTTAAATACAATATTCATTATTTATTTTTGAATTCACAGTTAAATGAAACATTAATATAAACCAAATGTTACATTTTATCCAGTTCCTCGATATGTTAGTAATAAAGTTGGTATTTATTTATAATACATTTATTAGTGCACAAATCTATTAGAACAATAAATCAATTAATTTTTGTCAAAAATTTTTGTTTTTTACAAAAATTTAAAATATTAATTTTTCAATTTAAAATTTTTGTGTATTCTACTTCTATAAAAATGGTCGAAAATAATAAAATTTTATATTATACGTTTTTAATAATCATTTAAAACGGACAGAACGACATCTTAGGCAATCCTCAATTATATATGGGTAATTTTGTAGATTTTTATCATTGTTAAATACATTGCAGAAATTGAGATTTCTGTATTTATTTAAGTATAATGGACTCTGTTATTACTTATTGTGGACTCTGTTCAGCAACACTTTTCTATTTTTCGAATCATTCACATGACTATTTAACAATATTGATATATTTAACTACAGTGTAATATGTATGCTAACAAATCTAAATTGTATTATATTTACATCTTTTAAATATGACATTTTTATTAACGACTTAGGTCACATAAAATCGAGATTATGTATTTTCAAACGTGCTCATTTATTTCGTTGAATGTATAAGTAAAAACTTGTCCAGTAAAAAATGAAAATAATGAATGAGATAACAGGAAACTGACATTTTTATGTAGTAATAAAATTTTCTTACTCATTGTTTACTGAATTCGCTGCTAGAAGTAAATTCATATGGAACTCCATAGTGCTATTGAATGTCAATAAATCAATCACGCGATCGACACGTGTTATCTTAGCTATAAAGTAACCGTGTGTACTAAATAAATCAGTACATTCACCTTACTATATAGGAATAGGAAGACATTTTGTCCTGAGGACCGGTTGATGACCATTAAAATGTGATCTTTGGCCTTCAATGTAAAAAACATTAATAGCTTCTTTGTCTTTTCTACCTTTGTGTAAATTAAGTAAGACACGTTTCGAAGTATGTACTGAATCAGACATTGACTAATGACTCTGATTAATAATATAAAAAGCCTCAAACTTTTTCTACTTTCTGCAATAAATTTCTGACTGCAAAATCGTATGATGAAGCTTATTTAAAGTATAACGTTGTATTAGTACAAAAACAATGGGACACACTGTTGACTTTAAGTAAAATTGCAGTATACGTCTATAGTTCTATCATAAATAATTTGCATTTTTCTTTTAAAAATTTAATTCGTTTTAATCCGGAAATCGACATTGGTATATTATTAGATAAACTAATAACAATTCAGTACTTTTTACAAAATTCAGTAGATATTTATCTTTATGAGAATCAAAAGCGACATATTCTTTGAATATTATTAACTATTCTTAGAAATCATAACGATAAAACCTTATTTTAATCATTCTTGTTATTATTCTAATGGAGGATATATTATAATTAATAGCTTTGAAAGTTCATTTTGCACTTTGTTTAGCTAGAACGTTTTTCGGTATTAATATATTTCTCTGCAGAATATGTGCAATAGTTATTATATACTTATTGTTCCCTTTTTATAAAAAAATTATATTATAAGTATAATTGTTTGAAGTAAAAGGTTTATAAATGCATCGGGAAAATCGTGCATCAATATGATTTACGTTCTCGCTAGTTACACAATGCTTATCAGGTGCAGATTCGATTGAATTCCGAAGCTCGATTTCAAGCTTGACGTTTATAGTGTCTGCGGCACGCGCCACTTGCGCAAACAGCCATCAATTATCCATTCCGACAACAATTTTTCAAGTCATAGAATTTCAAATGTCATTTCACTGTCGATCATCCATTGAGAGCAGGAAGGAAGCAATGTAATTAAAAATAAAATATCATTCACTGTATATATTGATTGTCAAAGAACAACTTTAATTAACTTTCGTTTGTTATTATCAATGCTTGTGATAATTTACATAGAAGAACGCAATTGACAATCGTTTGCATAACTAAAAAAAAATTTAAAGAAACGAATTTTAAAAAATAAAAGTTAATGCCTATTTTATATAATAAATAGTAGATAAATGACATTGACATATAATAACAGTTGTCATACCTAAAAACAGAACTTCTTAATTAAATAACTTAACTAATATAAAGAAAAATTTTCAAATTCAATGTATGTTACTATTTTTGTCTACTTTTTGTTTTGTGGAGTTGGCGATCCTTAATCAGTGGCTCAATTAAAACTTCATTATTTATATTTTTTATTGTACATGTTTTATACGTTCAAAATCGAAAACAACAAGAACACTTAGTGGTTAAAAATGTATTTGTAGATTGTACAGTAACCACATGTATAGTAGTCATATGTTATCAAAAGAACAGTAAAATATTTACTTGAAATGATAGTATATCTGTATCTAGAATTAACAAACCAATAGTATCATCTTAGTCATTCTACTAAATATATCTTTAAAATGTAATGCAATGTATAGAAATTTATACGCTACCTTTTTAATTACTTTCAATAATTTTGTTCTTTTCTGGAGACATAAATATGAACTTCGAATTGAAAAATGAAGAAGTATGAAATTAGTTTCTATATCTATATATTTCTTATACTTTTAACTGGAATTCTTTCTAAATAAAGGAGCAATGTCAATAAACCTTTAGCAACTTGCAAATGTACTTTGTTATTATTCTTGACTAGTAATTCATTAACTACAAAAAGTTAATAAAAAAGAAATGTTGTTTTTGTATAGAATGAAGTATCAAAAAATTCAGGTCTTCGTTATTCCTTTTCGTAAACTTATGACGAAAAAATTGAATATATAAATACTTTTTTGACCCACTGCTAAATTTAGTGGCAATATAACTCCGTGTAATTTTATTGAATGACATCGATTTCCGCAAGACGTTCTACTTTGGAATAATAATATTTGAATGAAAACGTCTATCTGACGATTATCATGCTATTTTTAAACTTAATGGAAATATCCACATATTGTAATGAAGTAATCAATTTTATTCATCATATGATTCTACACACTTAAATCTGTTCTTTACGTGACAAAGAAGTTAAAAGAAGTGTGTGAAATCCTAGTTTTTATATGAATACTAATATGCGAATATATAAAATAATTATAAATGTTCCATGTTTTACTATAAATTAGTCAAAACTAATAGGACATGATAATCAGTTTTGTCCATTTACATTTAGAACATAAGTGTCAGAACATTAGATACTTTATTTAATTTATAATGCGATTTACTACATTAAACATGATTGAAATAAATGTGCAGGTGATAAAAAAAGATGAAATACGCTTTGTTTACTATTTCATAGCTTGTTATGAATAAGTCATTAAAACTAATTTAATAATCTCTTAAAACGAATAACATTCCTATGTCACATATTTCCAAAACAAACACATCAACGCCGAAAAGACAGCCGAACTTCCCACGAATGGAGAATCTGCTCTACCGGCGGAGTCGCAAAGCATATTAGGGGGATCTTGCGACAGAATGCGGCGGCCATTCTCGGTGCTGACTCGTGGAGACAATCGATACCATTCACGCCGTTCCGCGCTATCGTTCTCGTCACCGCACCGTTTCATCGGTACCGTTCCACATTGTCGTGAGATAGAAAACCGCGATTCAGTCTGTGCTCCGACAAGCGCAACGTCTCTCCCGCAGCGTGCACCTCGCCGTCATCGGTTCGACCTTCGTCAGAGCAGGCAGGCCGTGCGAATTGAGCTGGTCGGAGGCGTTTATCGAACGTCCGTACGTCAAACCTCGCTCCACTCCGCCCCCACCCCTAATCAGAGACAAGTCGCGTGTGGCATGCCCCTCTTTAGGGATTCCGGGCTCGTCGAGGCGGTACGTGCTGATTCAACGCGAAGTTTCCCTCACGGTCCGTCGGCGCGCGGACCGCTCGGTAGTTTCGTCCCGGCAGTCAAGCGAAATCGGCCCTAACGTCGGGATCGCACGGTCTCCTAAGCTGTGGCCCGGTGAACCGGGCAAACCGACGAGAATGGACACCAGGACTATTCGCGAAGCGGCCCGTGCCATTCTGCTGATGATACTCGTTGTCGCCCAACACACCTCGGCGGCCATGCAAAATCAGCCGCTCGTCATCAGCAACTCGGTCGACCAAGGCACAGCAGCTAAAGACTACTTCATTGGACCCTGTCTGGTGAACACCAACCAAACGTGTCCCGACAACGAGGTGACGTTCTTCCTCTACACCCAAAGGAACCCCCATTCCGGGCAACAGATTCTGGTGGATGAATACAGCTCGAATCTACCGTCGACCAATTTCAACCCATCCAAACCTACCAAAATCCTCATACACGGCTATGACTCCGATATGCAACTATCCTACCTAGTGGACGTGCGGATGGAGTACTTAAAAACTTACGATTACAACTTGATCTCGGTCGATTGGCATCGTCTAGCGTCTGCACCCTGCTACCCCATCGTCGTGAGGAACGTGCCGCATGTGGGCGATTGTGTGGCCCAGTTGATCGAGAGGATAAAGGACGTCGGTGCAACGGACATACACACGATCGGCTTCAGCCTGGGCGCCCATGTGCCTGCGTTCGCCGCGAACGCGCTGAGACCCTATCGAATCCCTAGGATCACTGGTCTAGATCCAGCCATGCCGTTATTCGTCACTGTGGACAAAGATGCTAAACTGGACGCTAGCGACGCGGAATTCGTAGACGTGTTCCACACAAACGCGTTCATACAGGGGAAAATCGAGATGAGCGGTCATGTGGACTTTTACATGAACGGTGGCATCAATCAGCCAGGCTGCTGGGAGTCCGGCAAGCTATTCCAGTGCGACCATCATAGGTCGGTGATGTACTTCTCAGAGTCGATCAACTCGAAAGTGGGTTTCTGGGGTTGGCAATGTCCCGGGTTCACCTACTACCTGCTGGGCCTGTGCCCCCCAAGGTACCCGGCCATTTTAGTCGGCGACAAAGTGGACCATACAGCGAGGGGCTTCATTCTGGTCAAAACGAACGCGGAGAGTCCGTACGCCATGGGGAACTTCAGCGTAAACCGGTTGGACATGTACACGTAAAGGCTGACGAGACGTCCTCTCTGCGTTAATGTCGCGAGATAAGGCTCGCTTGATAACGGGGAATATACGACGCAGCATGCGAACACGATCGGCATTGCTGATAACGGGAAAAGGGGCACAAGCACGTATACACATATACCTCTGCCCAAAACGAAACGACCCGTCTTGCGGAATCTTCGGAGAAAGTTCGTGATCCTGAGAGTTCTCCGGCTGAAAAACGTGATTCGTGTCAAGGTCAGGAGGTTCTAGGCACCTACACGTCCGTCTAATCGATAGCGTATCCCACCAGGAAGAAGGAACGAAGCTTAATCTCTCGCCACTTCACACACCCGTTTGGAAAACGATTTCTTATCGACATGTGTACGACACGAAGGGGAAGGAGTGAATTAGTATGTTTGTGAGAGACGCTTTAGTCTCGTTGAGGAACTTAACCTTCTACAAGGTCGGGATTTTTGAATGTTTGTATATGAAGAAATCGTGTAGAGGGTTGATAAGATATTCTATTAGTATGTTCAACATGCAACACCTAGGATTACATTGATCGAAAATTAATGGCTTTTTTAAGAGAAACAGTCTTCCTTTAAGAAATATATTATATTAGTGTACTATATTCGAAATGGCTTCAAAGTTTATTATATTTGTAGCACTTGTACTCTTTAGTTATGTGTGATTTACAAACTTTTTATTTGAAATCATTATTAGCCACATATGGACGTGTTGATCTAGTTGATTTAATTACCAATTGATTTAGTCAATTTAACTAATCTGATTCGTTAAAATATGGCTTTGTTGAATTAATTTAATTTTATTTTAATAGAAGAATTTCTGCAATTCGTTTGCATCGCTAGGAAAAATTTTATTGTCACGCGTGAATTTAATCAAATTACAATTCACCGTATTGCAAACGATTTATTGTCTATACAAAGTATGTATTTTACAATACATTTACATAACTTCATATGCACTTTACATAACCTTGTTACTCCATTATTTCAAGCTTACGAAAGCTTCAAGCGTGAAATAGATTTAATAGAGTTAAGTAACCCAAATAACTCTAAGCAAAAAATGCAGTAATAACCGATACAAATTTTGTATCTCCCAAAGCATACTTTAGCTGAGGTAAATATTCCAAGATCTCAAAATTTCAGTGTGTTTAAGGTTTAAATTTTAAATGATAAAAATAAAAGTAATGGGCAATTTAAACAATGATTATTGCCAGTGAAGTGAAATACATTGCTTGTAAAATGAATTCTTGGCTCTTGAAAAGAATGATTAAATAATGTTTATTAAATTCATTTCTGTGTAAAATCTGTGTAATATCTCTTTAACCAATCTTCCATAATATAATTCAAATTTATACAAATATTAGTTAAAACAGATTCAATAGAATATTAGACAGTTTACAGTTATATAATAAAAATGTTTGGAAGAACAAATTTTAAAATAACTCATTATTACGATAATTGTTAATTATTTATAACTAATATAAATTATAGAAATCATTTTTCATGCCAGAATTTGTTTGCAAGTAAGTCGTTTTATGTACAATTTCGTTCTTAAGAATGTTGCTTACAACCATAAGTATTGTGTATCTTTCTCTATATTTTCATTATATTTATTGTTTCTATATTTCATTGATCTAGAATAGTATAAAGTGCAATAATGAGTAAACTTCGTTTAAAAACTAATAAAAATGACTTCCATTAGAGAATTACCCAGGAGGTTTTGAATTGTTTAGTTTGATTTACTTCGTATAAGTGAGACTATTTTGTATTATTACAAATAGCAACTTCTGAGGAGCAGTCATCATCCTTTTTAGTACCGGAAAGACATCGGTCTTTACCCGATACTATGAACTTAGTTTTATTTATTGCAATATATTTTATTTGTTACAAAAATTGTGTAAATATATTTATTTCTAAACAATGTGCTGATATAATAGTTTCTATTCTTGTATTATTCCTTTCCCACATTTAATTACTTACACTTATTTAAAAAATATAAATAGTTATAACAACCATTTTTTCGTACATTGAATCCGAAATTTTACTGCTTTTGACACATTGCGCACGGATCTCGAGATATCTCGTATATAGCAAACCGAACTTTGCGGCCGAGTTACAGCATATTTCGTTTTACTGTTTTTTAATGCGCTCGTATCGACGACTCACGAAATTAAAACTAAATTGATTTTCTTGTTACATTACCAAGGCAACAAAGTCTTGCATATTCTTATCACAAATGATTAGTGAAATAAATGTATGTCAAAATTTCGAAAGAGTAGATAAAAATCGGTCAGTATTGCCATTACACCAGTAGGTCTATGTCGATCGTATATCATACCTTATAAAGTGTTTTATTGTTGCACCACACTTTGTTATTTGAAAATCCGTGTTTTAATTTGTGGGGAAATAGTTTTTTATTCAAAAAGTGCATATATGCATTGTACAAAATTTCTTTGGAACGCTCAGAAATGTGCGGGGAACTGGAAGTACGTTAAGCGAGCAGACTGCCGTATGCAATGTGTATTAAAAATGTTGTGGGTATAGAACTTATCTGTCTTACGTGTTTATCTGATATGATATTTAATATCAATATCCTAATCAAATGATCGATTGTATCATTATACATACAATACATATATGGTGTTATTGAAGATAATCTTATCTGACACAAAGCTACACATTTTCTAATTGGATTTTTTGATTTAATCAGTTGTAATATAATTAAATACGCAAACATACTTTCTGAATTTTTAAAGTATTAGGCAGTATTATATCAGAATTGCTAATAGAAGAATTTAAATTGATTTTAATTACTTAATATACAATTTTCTAATTTCTCTTCGAAAATATATTAGTTGACTACATTAGTTGTTTAAGAAATAGATTTGAAAAAGCAAATAGTGTTTAAAAATCACTTAACATATCCATGGTGATGCTATATTTATTATATGAATACTTTAAAATTTGTTTCTATGTATGTAGTTATTACTATAAGCTTGAAATATATATATAAGTTTTTCTGTAGCAGAAATTTTGTCAATATAAATTTATATATAAATAAATATAACATATTATAATATATAAAATATTAAAAATAAGAAAAATAACGATATCTAAACGATACTAATTAATTGATATCTATCGCTCTTTTTCTTGTTTTATCTTCGCTATCGTATAATTATAAAAAAAATTCTTGAATACGTTATATTATGTTGAACAACATAACACAATACACTTTCATCTGTTTTTTATATTTACATCAAACACTCTCTTATTTTTAATTAATATTTATAAAATATAATTCAATAATCCGTACAAATATGAAAAATAAACATTAACGAAAACAGTAATTCAGCAAACGAAATTAAAGTAGAGTTAACTGTGACATTAAAATTAATGCTGGTATTTAAATTAAGTTGATAATCTTCAATAAAGTACTAAATATATGTTCTTTCTGCAATAAGAACCAAACAGCAAAGGTTTATGCACATATGCATTTTCATAGAGATGTTTAAAGAATTTGAATAAAATTCAGTTTGCATTATAAGTACTTACAGTAAAATGAAGGCAAAGTAATTCTGTATTAAATTTTATTAAAGTCTTTATTTCATAATCTGCTGAAAATTTGTATACGGTGTGAATGCAGAAAGTTCAACAATCAAAAAACAACATTAAAGTCGGTATAGGTAGTAAAAGAGACTGCGAGTGTGAAAAGTAAATACAAGTTACTTTTGTTTAAAGATTTTAATCACACGCGGGAGACGTTATTCAAAGCCAAATGTTTCAACCTAATCTTCTCTTTTACTTACAAATGTGACGCATATACGAAACGTAAAACATTTATAGCCATAAGAGATTTTATTTCTCTGATAAGGAAACGGTGCAAAGACCTTAGATCGTCTAAAGGTCCAGAAGCCATACTGCATGATCTGGTTAGTTTCTGTAAGCCAACTTTAAGATGAAAAGATCCGTCATGCTCTATAAGTCACTGGAGAAACGTTTTAAAAGTCAAAGGTGTTACGAAGAGGGCTTCGATTAATTTAGCATGTAGTTTTAATGCTGAAATTTCTAAAATATTCTTACAATATAACCTGTATAGATATTATTTATGAAATAAAACAATTAAATTATTAAATTGTCAGAATATTTGTGATATTAGTCTGCACCACACATAAGAAAGATTAATAAATAAAATTTATTAAGTTTTTTTATATGTGCTACAGATGAATATTAGTAATATTGTACAGATATAAGAATTTAATTGTTTTATTTTATAAATAATGTATATTAATACGGGTTATATTTTATAATGATGCAAAAATATTGCTGACATGTTAGTAAATATGTGATATAAGAAACAAACATATAATATATGATTCAGTAATTAAATGTTTAGTAAAATTTCTGTAATTTATGCTTGTGCAGAAAATTCGTATTTAGTTGATTATATGGTTACTGAGAATAAATAAATAATCATAAAGGCGTATAACTAATGCAACGTTAAATAAACATATTATTGGTATGTTCATATGTACTTCTTATTTATTATACTACTAATATATTTCAATGATATACTGATTTATGTTCTACAATTAATAAATATTGCTACAAAGATTTCTTATAGATATGTTATAATAATTGTATTAAAAACTCAAACTTTTCGCTATCTCATACAATATACTATTTTACAATTTTGTCATAGTTACAAATAATTTAATTTTGCGTTACTGCGATAGAACTAATAACAATTTATTTGAAATTTCTTCAAGTATATATTACTCAAAATATCCTTTTATTAGAAAAGTAATTTAAATATTTTGAAAACTGAAAATCATTATATTTATTATTTTTATTTTCTTATTTGAGGAAGTAAATAATTTATTTCCCTATTATCGGTATTACTATACTTTATTTAGCGTTCTCCAGGTAATTCATTATGAACAAACTATGTCTTCTTTTACTCAAGGCAAGATAAGAATTCTGGATTTTCTGTTAGTTCGTACTATCAGTCATTATCAATTCAAATATTAACCAAATGGCGAGCACGTTTTAGACCTGGATTTTCCAAACAATTCGTTAGCAACTAACGAGTACCTCGTTAGCTGGAACGTGATGTCAAAGTGTGTAAGAACAAAAAAACGTGCAGAACACACCAGCTAATCTCTGGCGAAAAATGGAACCTGCGCGAATGAAAATCTGAAAAGCAAATCTAAATTATCCGTAGCAATTGATAAAAATTTACATTAATTTTATACGCTCACAATTTTGCAAAAATAAAATTTAGAAACTGGTAGTTTCAATTATGGGGTTTTTGATGAATATAATTTTATTGAACACAAATATAATTGTATCATAATAACAAAATCGTTTCTAGAACTACAAACAAAATACAAATTATGAAATACGTCGATACATAATAATTATTACACTTTTCTAACATTAATTAATATTAAGTCTAATAATAATAAATTGATAGATTGCGAACATTCGTACTCATAATATTTGTAAACTAAATATATTTCATTCTTAAATGAGATGATTATATTTTTTTTATCTTGAAACTACATATCTATTTTTTATCATGGCATCGCAAAATTATTAAACGAAATAAATTATAATGGTATAAACGTACTATTTATTTCAAACAATGATCTAAATTAATTTTAAAAAACAACTTTTCAGTATACAGAACGATCTTGCAAATTTTTAATCAAATCGTCTTCGATAATATTAAATAAAAGGGAAATAGAAAACAGCGCTCGAATGAAAATATCCATTATGAATACCTAAATAGTTGAAAACAATGTTAGTACCCTTTTACGAAACGTTATAACACATTCAAATATATGTAAATGCTTGTCCAACTTCAAACACGAAATTCAGGCTCCAGAAAGTCACTAAAATTGCGATAATGCAATTGCATATAAAATACAGTCGCTCCAGTATTAGAGAAGTAAATATAAATAGAAACTGTTTTTCAAAATTTGGACGATGTTATTTATAGTAAAAATGATTCTCAAATGTTTTAATTATTATGTACATTTATCAAATATATGAGGAATCTTGATACAGAATATTGCGAACCTTGATCTTCGATAAATTAAGAAGAATTTATGAAATCTGTAGTTCAACGACGTTCGCCAAAATACTCGAAATTCTTTGTATTCCATTTAGCCAAAACATTTACCACAGACATTTATTAAATATGAGGCAAGTGTTGAAAGATAGACGAAGTATTTGTAGAATTATTTTTCTGTCAGACGACTAAAATTTATAACGATACATAACAGGACAAAGATGGTATAACAGATTTTATTTCTTTTTAAATTTTAAATGTATTTAAATCATAAAATATGAAACTAAATTTTAAGTTGACGGCACAACTGGTAATTTAGTGAAGAACAGTATAATGACATATCACCAGGTAACCAAATACGATGTGCCACATATTTTCTTCAACAATGAAGCTTTAAGTAAAGGAACGTTGTCATACATTTTTATTTACTGTTTCATATAAAATGTAGGAGTATTTCAGAATAACTATTGATTAAATTGTCCGTAATAAATTGATTTAGTCAAAGTGCATGTATATCAAATTTCGTATATCGATTGTCTCGAATATATTTTATTCACAAGATACCCTTCAGGATATATTTTCAAGTACTAATGTTACAAATATTAAATGTTGCAATACGTACTTCCCAAGCAAACAAATATTTAATAATAGAAAAGTTTATTTGAATGTTGAGATAATATAATGTAATAATACTACTTGGGAATACTTGTGTCTAAAACTAGGATAATGAATTTTATAATTATTTGGTAAAAGTTTATATCAATTTTGACTGATACAATTATACAAATACGTATCCCAATTTTCTTTTTCTTCTTGAAGCATTAAATTCCAAAGTCTATATAAACGAACATCTATCTTTCCAGGAACAATAAAAGAAAGTCTACAATAAATGTCAGTAAATCTAGTGTCACTGTGTAACATACATAGCTACACAGTATTGATTTGACAATGCAATTATACACTGAACCTAGAACGTGACAACGATCAAGTTCATTAGACACCATTTGGTAAGACATTTCATTAGACACCAGCTTGTGTCTCTCTTATGCTTCTCCACTGCCAACATGCTGAAGAGTGCAATACAAAAAGCAGAATTACAGAAAGAAAAATTGCTACTCCAGTAATCACATAAACACTATTAAAGTGAAAATAAACCACTGATAAACTTGTCAAGCTTTCTTAACATTCTGAAGGAAATTTGTTTCTGTGAACTACCTAAAATGATAATCTTTAAAAAAACATCCATTGAAAACAATCGAAGATATTAAAATTTCATTCTCTCCAGAATGAATTGCTCGTTCTTATCCATTTGATAAAAACAACCAAATGAATCATTTTAAAACCGATTAGAATTTAGATGCAGACAATTCGTAAAACACTTTTGCGCTCCGTTTACATCGGAAGAACGCTTAAATGAATCGTCAACAGATCGAAATGAGGCAATTAAAATTTAGCCCGTTACGAAACGGAAGTATTGTAAACTGGCTGGGCTAGTTCTGGTGTTCTTGTTTCCCGCGCAATTTTCCACCTGCTAACGATCGCCAATTAATTTGCTGAGCTCCGTCGAACCCGTTCGCGAACGAGCGCGATCGCCGATGGACGGGCAAGATTATTACTTTTTTGAGCCGACCAGGCAACGCGCATTCCGAGAACGTAATCCACGGCCAGATGATCATCAAAATTTAATCGAATAACGTTGCGCAAGTGTAAAGTATACGATGGATATCGGGCAATCGGATAACAAGCGCTGCGACCGTTAATATGCTTATTCGTAATTGCGCGATGGTCTGCCTACTGCACCGTATAATTGTTATACGCTGTTCACACACAGGTGAACAATGACGATAATCGATCGTTCGTAACTGCCTTAGACGGAGATTGTTCCTTGTCCAATTTATTTTTCAATCCCTATTCATTCTTAACACTAGGTTTACGGAACACGTCACTTTGACACATATTGAATTTTATAAATATCAGGTAGTAAAGGTTTATGTCGATTTTGATTAGATACAAGTACGCGAATATGTACCTTAACAGTCTTAGATAAAGTAATGTCTGTAAACTTGAGATCTTTAAAATCTTTAAGTTTCTTCGAAAATTTAATAGACTATGTAGTATTATATAAATCGTCCATTGGTGTAAGTGATTAACTGTATTTTTTTTAATTTTATTAAATTATAAATGCCAAAACATGTAACAGATGTTTAATTGTCCATATTTAAAATAAATTCTCTTAAAATTATGGATATTTAATACTCGTATATTAACATAAATTGCAAAATACAGTTTATACGTGTGTGAAGTTTATAAAATACAACATAATTTTAATGAAAAAGCAAACTTCAGTTCCATCAATATGAGTCACGATAAATAGAAGAAAAGGATGATGCATATTGAAACGAAACATATTTTCTTTATTAAATGTACTTGTCATAAAAATTTGAGAATAAATCGAAGATGGCAAAATATAAGGTTTAACAATACTTTGAAATGTAAATTTCATGATATTCTGTAATTTATAAAGCTGTCGAATGAAACGGCACAAAATTTTCCTACATCATTAACGGTTTTAAATATTTTATGGAATTTTAAACAGCGTGAAGGCTATTATCGTTCCATTCTACTCAATTTTTTACGTATAATAGTTTTTAAGATATATGTATATGTACAACGAGAAAACCTTGCATTAACCTTATGAGGCGTTTTTACCCTGAACCGAAAAGGAACAGTAAAATTGCTTGATTCTTTAGCGGAATTTCTCCTGTAACACTTCTTTTAATGCGATACATGATGTTGCTACCATTGTCTGAATCTTGCTCATAACCTAAAGACGAGCCATTGTTAGGCATGTTTTTACTCTAGAAAATAAGAAAAACTGCAATAAATTCTGAGGTAATATACTTTTCTCATTACTCTTTAAAATTCTAACAAAACTTTAATCGGCCCTTCTGCGATTCTGAGATTATTTACATACTTTAAGTGTTATTGATGAACTAGTAATATGAATATGTTAGTAATAATTTTCTTACTGTATGAAATAAATTTGGTCAATTCCATTGACTTGTGACTCTTTCATACAATAATCACAATTAGAATCATGGAAAATGTAAAAAATGGTGGCTAATAAACCAATGTATAACAAATAATTCTTTTACGTACATTCTTTTTAAATTTTAAGTAGAAGGTTACCTTTATTAAAATGGAACATATTTCGTTTACTTTCATAAAAAAATAAAAGAAAGCAACTTGTAATCACAATAAATATTCGGAATATTTTATTACTTATACTAATTCGGAACTTCTAATTGGCTTTAGAACTTGAATGTTAACCTTAATCTACTAACATTTTAAAACTATTACTGTAAAATTCATATTTTTAGCTACCAACATTTTCAATTTGAAAGAATCTTAACGTTCGTTGTCATTAAATTACATCATGAACTTTTGAAAACTATATTTTTTAACTTTGAATATAAAGTGCTACACTGTGCGAGGAACCAAAGAAATTAACACACTACGAAAATTTAATTGAAATTCAGTTAAATAATTTTGATTAGAAAATTCGTTAGACACATACTACGTCACCATGTAAAGTTTATCTTCAAGACCAGTTACCGTACTCGAATCGATATTTTGTTTAAAAGTAATTCTGTAACGCATACATTTGCCGATAGTGATCATTTTTGCATAATAAATTCCGTGGTCAATAAGTTCAAGCTGCTGATGAGTTAATTAAACTGAGTTCAGAAAGTAAACAATCACCAATATTTCACATGCTAATATTGACTTACTGTAGCGACACGGATAACGAAATATTATCTCACTATGCCGCTAACGTGTTGTACCTGGTAGTATTCTATAACATTTATTGTAATAAAAATGTAATGTCAAAAATTTGAAAAATATAAGATGAAAAGAAGAAAACGAAAAAAATATTTAATAATATGAGACATAGGACAAAAGTATATTTCTTCTAAAATTGTGTTCACATATGTTTAGTCATATGTCAGTATTATTTTGAATATTATATACTTACGACAATTGTGATTCTATGAAACAAAACAAAAAATTAATAGTAATAAAATTTTACATAATTTTAAGGGTCTTCAGTTTAATAAAACCATTAAGAAAGTAAACTCGAAACTAGTGTCTGTACAATACTATTCAGAACTCTACAACAATATATACAAAACTAATGGTAGTAACGTTTCGTTTCTTTATTTGAATAAAATTTTCTGCAATATTAGTTCAAACAGTGAACTAAGATTATACCACGCAAAGAAAATAATAGAATAAATGTTTCCAATATTTCTTAAATTTAGTACGTAAGTCTTTATTAAATAATATTATTGTAACTTTGAATTAAACTCTTCAGAGTAAAATTCTCAAATCTATAGAAAAACCTTTTTCTTTAAAAAGAAAAATATAGGAAAAGTCATGAATAAGTTTCAACAAATGCTTTTATTCTATTTCAAAATATTCTTCTTCAGTATTAATATATTTTCAATTGTGTCGTATCTGCATTTTCTAACTTTAACACTAAAACTATCAACCGGGTGGAGTAAATTGACCCACTTCAGAATTTTTATTTTATATGTATTTAAATTATAAAGATGCTTTTACGAAAGATTTTCAGTTAAATTTGTATATTTGTACAGATACGAGACTAGCAGACTCTTCGAATCTCAAGAAATGTATTGTTCTAATTTTTATAGAAAATTGAAGATAAGGCACTCTAATTGCTCGGTAGTTTTAGTGTTAAAAATGTAAGGCTTTACGAAAATAACATAAATTCCCGTGTCGAAAGATTTCCGAAAGTTTTGCAGCAATCTACGTAATAGTACTCTTTGCAAAAGCAGTATCACGAAAGAGTCCTTCGTATTAGACGGGTTTACAAGAAACGCCCTCTCTGGAGTTGTCGAATTCTGGGTGAAAATTAAACGGACGCGTCTGCTGTTTGCAGACTTGAGAGAATGCGGGGCTTAGAACACCCTTTCACGTTGTATTTCATGTCTGGTTTCAGACAGTTTATCCCGGGTAATAATCTCTTATCCTCGCCCCCTCCATTCTGCTTCCCTTTCAACCCTCCGGTTAACTACTACGTGGCATTTTTAGTTTACGTCGCCGGAAACATGGTCAGGCCGCTATGGAGCTTCCAAACGCGATCTTCTATACCCAACAGCAGATCGGCTAGGCCCAGTTATGTCACTCCTTCCACGAAACGAGCAACCGTCATTGCCAGTCGACAACAATGCAATTTAGGGGATGAAAAATGAACGGAAGAAAACTGTTACGGTAGAAACACGATAGGCTTGTCGACTTCTCTTTTTAGAGACCCTTAAACGGTTCAAGATTTAGGGTGGATAGTAGAATTTCCTAATAACTAGTTGATCACGGGTTAACACTGAATTTATGGACGGTTCTATACTGATTTTTACTAGAAGGTTAATCTGTTAAATATACATAAGAATAGTGTTTGAGTTTCACACAAACGATTAACCCTTCATACTCGTATATCATGCTGGAGATAACAATATAAATTTGTTATAAAACGTTGGAAATTGTTTGAAAAAGTACCACATTTTAAAAGATTATAAAAGTTAAATCTTATTATAATAATTCTAAATAAAGTAAATATGAAACGTTGAATTCTACCGCTGTAAATTACTTTAATTCGTTTCCCTAAAAAGAAATACAAGTTTACACACGACAACATTGAAAATAAATCGAGTGTAAAGGGTTAAATATCTATCAGGCAGTACGGACGGTAAAAGTACATTATTTTTGCAGATCTTCAATTCTAAAAGTATGCTGTGCAATTATATGACCTACCACAGAAACAAGTATTATAGTTCTGAACTGATTCATTCACTTTTATATTGCAGTATGAATTTTCTTTGAAATTTTTTCACAGATATACCGATGACTATTAATATGAAAGAAGTTATTTGGTACTATAGAAACAATAAAAAAGAGAGTAATATACATTTAATTGATACAATATTAATAACCCTTTGCAGTGCTACTTGAGACAGAGTCGGTGCATTCAATTGCATTATAGTCGATAGGTATTTTAGCAATTTTTTTTAAAGACATACACTGTCGGTCAAAAGTTTGAGACCACTTGATATGTAACGTCATAAATTAGAAACTATACATCTTATAAATATTTAAAATAAGCAAAAATTATATATCTTTACATCTTACTAATACATATATGTCCACGTTCCTTTATCATACACAAAAATTCTCCAATAAAAGTTTACAAAACATAAAAGTTTGTCTTTTAGCCGATGTATCGGTCGTAAACTTTTGACCTATAGTGTATTATATAAATAGTATAACGACACAATCGATATGATACCCACTTCATTCGAAACGGTTTATGTTCTGCTCAGTCCTTACTCAATCATTATAGTATAAAAATGTTATCATTGTGCTTCTCGTATTAAAGAAATATTGTTTATATATATGTATATCACATTATTTTTTTAACGATACCTGTATTAGAAATAACCACATAACCCCTTAACCAGTTAACTGCATTTGACTGGTATACATGTCATCTTAATGCTTGAAATGATAGTAATTGTGTCAACGATGAATTCTTTATTTTTTCAGATAAAGATGTAATTATTCTTTGTTTTGCTGTGATTTTTCATTAAAATATACACTAGATGCATTCATCCTGCGTTTAACGCAGACACACTTAATTTTTTGATTTTATTGCGCGCAGAACGAGAGTTTTTAATTAAATTCCATAATTAACAGGTTAACCACGGTGCTCGTGTATAATAATAGTGTTAATACGAATATCTTATCTATCGAATTCATGCTTAACCATGCATTCTATTAACTTCTGGGTGCCTGTTTTTTTTGTAGTTATTTTCGGTTGTTTATGAAACGATTATTATTCATATATTCATTGCTATGGATTTTATTGAGAAAAAAATGGAGAAATCGCGTATTTCAGTTCTAAATTACTTAATGAATTTTGCAACACACTTCAAAACGTTTTTTCTTCGTCAAAATGATAACAATAAACTTATCTTATAATTCTAAACACGGTTAAGTATTAATATCTTTAGAAGGATTGTATATTATATAAAGTATTCCATTTTAACCTATAAATGCAATTATTTCCATAACTGTTCATTATTCCGGAAAGGATTTCAAATAAATCTTGTTTACTTTGAAAGTGTAGTGTGTGTGGTAGCTTGCTTTTGCGTGAACGTGTGAAGAATATGAAGGTCAACATTATTCTTTTATCACATTACTCTCTACAAAAAGGTGTTATAAATTTATGTAATTGGGCAATCAGCTGATACCCTTGGAATTTATAAACATTTTAACAAACAATGAATTCAACAAATTTAGTGCCAGAGAAACGATATTTTTATTATCTAAACATTTCTTATCAGTTAAGATAAAATAAATTTATAAGTAATTGTTTCAAGTGCTTGGTTTTCTACAAAACTAATCAAATATTTAAAAGCAACCAATTTATATATCAGAGAATACTAGAAAAACGGTTTAAATCATTCATATCATATTTTAAAGTACTCTTTTATTTAGAAAACAAGTTTATTTCTAAGTGACTATTTTTGTAAATAAGACCACAAAAGTAATAAAACATGAAAAAAAATGTTGTCAGATATCTTTTAATTTCTTCGGACATTCATTATAATATTCAAGTGAAACTATTTATTCTCAAAATTATTTCGAACATTCAATGCTTTGAAGATATGAATAATTGCGAAACAAAAAATCCGAAACCAGTCATTTTGACTGAGGTCTAATGTTAACCCCTTGACCTACAATACCGTGTCAGACTCGTGATGAAAATTTTAAACTGAATTTGAGAAATCTAAGTGTTATTTGTTTTCTTTAAATATAAATTAAATATTACTCTTCTATAATTAATCGTTAACCTTTGGAGTAAATATAGACATAGAATAAGCATCAAATTCTTTCATTTCATAATAAATTATTAATGATAAAATAATTGTATCGATCACAGTTAAGAAATAAATCATAGCACAAGGGGTTAAATATTGAAAAAAATCTCTAAAATATTACAAAAAGAATATTATCAAGTCATCCCTTCGTAGAGTATGAATAATAAATGAGTCTCGATATTGAAAAATTTCAAGAAAGAGCCATTGAAAAAAAGATCTCCAGTTTGACTCTTGAATAACTGTGTACAGGAAAGGGGGATTTCCTTTAAAGAAAATTGAAAAGATATAACAATAACGAAGTTGCACGCAATGAAACCCTCATCGATCATCGATTCTCAATAACGTGCTGGTACGAATCATTCCACTGGACCGTTGCAACAGCTTCGGTATCGAAATAAAAATCGAGGTCCGAGGGAAACGCGAAAGTAATTAGTTCTCCGTGTCACCGCGCCGGTGCCAATCGATAATCGGTATTTTGAGAAGGGTCGCTGAATTTAGTCGGTCAACTTTACGCCCACTACAGCACACTCGAATTCATTGGGCCGTTTTCACTATTTCTACCGTGACATATTTCTTCTATTCCACCTAACTAACTTAAATCTCGTAACCCCGTACAGTTCAACATCCGTTCACCGATTTCCTGGCTATTTCTGTCGAATTCTAGATTTCCAGGAAAGAATGAGAGATCATGTTCACGTGATACGAATCCTGGATTATGTTAGAGAGACAGAAAAGAAATCTGTTATTTTTAGTTCTAAAGGAAAACTTTATTATTCCATATGTATTTTGAAATATTAATCTAAAATATGATTCCTTTCTTCATTTAGGACAGTCCCCCTTTTAGAGATCCATTTTTCAAATCCTCTTTAAGGATCAATGTTTAAAAATTTATGTTGAAATTAACAATGAAATTTTTTGCTGAGGTTAAAAATAATGGATTTTTTCTTGGTCTCCCTAATATTTTATTGAATCGTTTCAGAAAATTTATGTACTGAGGGAAAGTCGAAACTTAGAATTTACAATGGGCAAAAAAAAGGATTTTTAGAACTTTATTGTAATAATTTTGTTTGGATAAAGTAACAAATTTAAACGGAATTACAACTTTTTTGTATATCACTGTAATACGAAAGTAATATTTTTGTTTGGAAATATGGCTGTATTGGACGTATTCGTTATCAAAGGGCTACTGAGATTACTTATTTTTACAAATAACATTGAAATGTTATATAACAATGAATTTATAAATGCTTTGCTACTAATTATAAGCTGTGAAACAAGATATGGAACGTGAAGCAAACACTGTATCAATTTTTGTATTTTGAAGTGTCTCCATCTGCATTAATACAAGTATGTCAATGCAATATTGTATTTTTATATTATAAAATCTGATCTGGTTTTTTCAATTAATTAATTTTCTGTATTACACTAAATTGAAGGGAAAGAAATACATTGTAATTTTCCACACAGCATTTATGACCCTTTTATGTTACTTTCATAATTGTAAAATTTGAAAAATTCTAAAGGAATTCTTTTACTATGCCTTTTCAAACCTTTTTATTTTTCTAAAATTTTTACAAATTATTTTAAGTTGCCAAAAATATCTCGCCGCAAATAATATTCGATTATTTCAATGTTCAACGAAATATTAATGTTTTAGTACGCTTGTTTTACATTGTTAATCATTCTTTCACGTGATAAGCATATGAAAAACACATAGTTCTAAGCAGAACAAAAAAAATCATTCGCAGGAGACTAATAATCACTATCTTTGTACGATTAAAAATAGTGAATGGCCGCAGAATACTTTTTTATATAACGTACTTGTCGTAAGTGATGTCATTTAACATATTCTGTTATTTGAAAATATGCGGATGCTTCTAATTATCGTTGCAAGGATGATACCAGAAAACGAATGCATTTAATGAATGCAAGATCATTTTAACCGATAATAGAAACTTTACTCTTAATTTTAGCTATTGTGCGCACAGTGCAAAATATTTTGAAGCCATAGATATTTAATAGTAAAACATACGAGATTAATTTGATTTAGACACAATTTTCGTTTTCATTAATTTTACGAGTATCTATATTTTAAAATTTAATATAAATTTTAATTACTCAAAACTATATGAACATAAAATTAAGGAAGAAAACGTATCCTTAGAATTGCGAATTTTAAAAGAAAAATTACATTGTTTTTTTAAATATTGAATTATTTATTAAATGAGAAAATATATTATAGGTCTTTAATATTAATACTCTGATTAATATAAAGAAAGGATATAGGTCTTTGCCATAAATCTCCAGACAATAACTTGTCAGTTCCTTGAAGTTTAATAAGAAGTGAAACTTTTATCTTCGACAAGTTTAATCGATTCATTAAACCTTCCATAGTGCTTAGGTTGTTAATAACAATTTTAAGTTGCTTAATTACATTTACTTAAATTCTCATTTCATTCAATAAAGATATATGGGTAAAAATTTACAGTTCATTTATTGCTTTAGATTTTAATTAATGAAGAGTCAATTAAAGTCATTTGTTTATGCTTAGACTTTTCAGGATAAAAAAATAGTAACTTATTATGAAATTATGCGATACTGTTTATCTAAATAAAAAGCAAAATCAAGACGAAAGAATAATTCAAAAGAGTGGTATACGATATTTAGACTTCAAGTTATAAATTATTTAATGATGTCTTAAATCAAGTACATAAGGACATAAATTTTATAATTAGAAAATTTTGAAAGTATGCGGTAGTTTAGTTTAAAAATGAGAAATTAACATTAGAAGTTTAAAAAAGCGAAATATTAACTATGTTTAGAATGGCTCAAATTATAAATAAATTGCACATGAAGAGTTCCAGTTTATTAAATTATATATCCTATATGCATTAAATACATTTTTATTAGTTTCTATTCTGCTGAACTTGAAAACCGACATTCTAGCTTTAAATGAAAGCTTAATGTCTCTACTTCATAAGTCTTTAATAAAAAAAAGAATTCATACTTGTATATTTATCTAGAAAAAATTAATCAATATAATTTTACAGAAACTTTAGTATTTTCTTAGATGCATATTTCTTATTCTACGAAATCACGTTTCATAATCCTGCTACCACCTCAAATATTACGTCGCAGCGAAAAAGGTGCTCGAATTCAGCTGTAAAAATGGCAGATACAGCTTGTCCTAAGCAAACAAAAGCAATAAACTCTGCAACATGATGAATATACAACTGAAACTTGTATGGGCCACCGGTAGTTTCTCAGTCATTTTCCTCGTCACGTTCCGCGAGTATATTCAACGCGGTACGTTTTCCCGTGGCCAAAACTGGTAGCACGTTAAACGCATTCTTGCAAGGAAGACTTAAAGCCCTTCTTCCACTGTCGTCTTTTCGGTGGTACGTTAAAGGATCAGCCTTCTTAAATTACCGGATTATTTAAAAGAAGCAAGGGAGAACTGCCTGCATCGTGCTAAGTAGCTAAAATATTTTACGAAATATTTTCTACATTATTATTCATTTTTACTCAAGCTAATGTTTAATATTTATAGTTCCATATTTGAGATACTTATCATTAGATGGGTAAACTAGAATTATTAAACATAACAAAAGAATCTGTTTTAGATTTTCTATTATATAGTTCTAAAGGTCATATGACCACTCCTGTATGGAATTGTTAAATAAATTCATTCGCTTATATATACTATAACAAAAATCTGATGAAATTTCGACAAATAAAAGCATTTCTGATACATACATTCTTTGTCACAAATGAAAAAACGATTTTAGGAGAGGTGCATGACAGAATTACGCGAAAATCAATATTATCAATTGTTTGTTCTGATAATTTTGCCGGTGTAAATCAATACAATCTAAATAATTTCAATACTCAATAATATTAAATACAATAATATTAAACCAATACCACAATTAATCAGTTAGCTATCATAACCTCTTGAAAAAGCTCCCCAAAAAGGGTCAAAAAGGTAAGTTACCTTATTTGGACGATATACTCGTCATAACACAAATCCTTGCCATTTCTTTGTGACGTATATATTCATCAAAAACAGCTAACTGGTTAACGCGACAAGTTAATTTAAAATGTCTTTGTCTTTGAAACTAAAACGAAGAATACTGAAGTTTACTTCGAAATAAAAGGAAGGTAAAGTAGCGGGATATTTGGGTGAAGGAAATAAATGTTAATGGAATAATTTCGAACCAAAAACGGAAGAGATGCAGGTGTTATGGCGGGACTGATGTGTTTTACGGAATTTCAGTGCAACAGATGTACGGATCGAACGGAGCGAGCGCAGGCCTGCCAGTGGGCATGACCACGTTGAAGGGCTCCACGGGCACTCTGGGCCCCATGGGGAACTACGGCTCGGGCTACGGGCCGGGCGTAACGGGAGCCACGACCCTCCCACGGCCGGGAAACTGGCTGCGCCCTGCGGGCCTCAGGCACGGGCACAGCGCGGCCCGGGTCCGCCTCTACTGCCAGGCAAAGTGAGGAGCCACGGTTCTGATAGGTAACTATCCTCTTTTTGATACCCCTCTACACGTTGAAACACGATGCGTTTGTTATGGTTCATGTAATAAATCTGGTTAATACTGATAATTAAGGAGTAATACTAATAATAACTGCGTTTTTCAGACAGTGTTATTAATAACATATAATAATTATATTTACCGGTAACTATTAATAATTAGCTGTAATACCTGGGAAATTTAATAAAAATGATTTGTATTATTTATCATTTAGTAAATATTATTTGTTATGTTATTTGTTATTACTTATTCTTTGTTACTCAATGATGCGTAATACTTATAAATATTTTTATTTTATAACGCTCGTTTATTTATTATTTATTTATTTATTTTTAGTTGATTTATCCTTCAAAGAGTTGGGTGGCGCAGTCCTTTATTATTTTTTGAGTAATAGTTACGGTTACGGATGTGGTATTTATTTATTCTTAGCAACCTGAATGTATTGAAAATTATCACATTTACCGTTGATAGTTGGAAATGATTAATAATCTGATTCACAGCCCTAAAACACCTACTCATGTGATAAATTCTTATAAATCATTCATATTAACCTTTGTGTTTAGTTGTTGTTGTTAATATTAGTTAGTTATTGTAAATATAAACTGATTAATCACTTGAACCGTAACACATATATCACTGCATGTTTCAGCGTGTAATGGGGAGTTTACAATTAGTAGATCTAACGTTTTCAGGATCAAAGTTATCCCAACGATTCGCTGGTACGGCAGCTGGTTTCATCAGGAGTCAAAAACACGCTGATATTGGTGTAAATCTAAAAAAACGCTCTATATGTATATTGACCCCTGATGAACTCAGCTGCAATGACAGCGAAACGTTGAAGCGACTTTCCTATTAGATACGGCTTACTCTCAAAAGCCTCGTATAACTATTCTCTTCGGAAAACATTTCCTTTGTGATACGTGAAAAATAGACCAAGCTACCACTTTTTATGAATAAAATTGGAATAAAATAGGAAGTTTATGCAATTTCAAATAAATAAATTGCAAATTATTGCGGATCAGATTCCAAAATCGACATAAATTAGAAAACTGTTTTCTTTGTAAAGAACTTCAGTATTACATTCAAAATGATATAAAAATTCTATGAATTATTAATAGTGTAGCACATAAATTTTATATTTTATTCCATACACTATCGGAAGTTGTAATTTATATTTTGTTATACATGTTTTGCATTAACAAAAAGTAAATAATTTGTTACTACAAATTTCTGTTTATCAATAGTCTACAATACAAGTCAGTTAAATTATTAATTGTGTGAAAGTAGCAGGAAAATATGTAGATCAAATAATATAAGTAAACTGGCTTTTATCTTTTGATGATTGAGTGTTAACAATACAATGTATGAACATACAATTCCTACTGAAAATAATCTTAATTAAAATAAACTTAATAAACTTAATTAAATACTTTATTTATAGCGACATCTCCTCCAGCCAAAAGGATGAATGGTTTGTGTAGGTGAGTGAATATAAATATTCATAATGACAGTTTTCCAATGAACAATCTATTCCATTCCAGTAAATAATTAATGATTACTATTATTTTAAGTTTCTTATCTCATTCAACCCAGATATTAAATTCATACATCATATTGCATAAAAACAGTTTATAATCTCACTGAGAAATTTCTTTCTTATTTCATACATTCGTACGCATAATAATACGAAGATTCGTATCATTATCTGCGTTTAAACAAGCTCTCTTACAGTTCACTATAAATTGCAAAATTTTAAATGTCTAAAATTAAATTTAAAAAAAACATGCTATATTCTGTTTTTACAAATGAAATATAAGAATTAAAAAATGTTCTTATATTTATATTGTATTTTATTCATATTTCATAGACCATTTTTTACAAAAATATTTCCGCAATCCAATAAAACAGACAATTCTAACATTAACTTATAATTTCGACACACTTAGATCATCATCCAAATTCAACCACCTTCGCTTGCATGCCTAAAACATCATATCCCCTTTCCATCAATATTCTAATCCTCATCAAAATATCTACTCCTTTCTTACTCAACAAATCTAAAAAAAAAATCCTTCTCCCTTCAACCTTCACAATATCCGTAAAAGAATCCTTCGATTTCAAAACCTATTATTCCGGCGCAGTCACAAGCACATTGATTGTCAGCCCGCGACCGCTGGGCATTAGCTTTCCGAAGTAAAACCTCGCAAAGGCAGCACTCGAGAATGAAAGAGCAGGAGAGAGTAAAAGAATGAGAGAATGGAAAAGCGAAGGAGAGTAAGAGGTTAAAAAATGAGGAGAATGAGAGAGTGAGAAAGTGTAGAGTGAGAGACAGAAAATGAAGGGAATGAGAGAGTGAGAAAGTGTAGAGTGAAAGACAGAAAGTGGAGGGAATGAGAGAGTGAGAAAGTATAGAGTGAGAGAGAAACAGCGTGCATGAGAGGGTGGACAAGCCGCAATTGACCGTGTTCGTTATTGCGTTTGACAGAGGCAGGCCTGGACCAGAGCCCGCAGGGTGAATTGGAGCGGTGGTGCCCTCACCGCCTCCCCTTCCCTACCCCGGACGGACGTGACGACGCCATGCGTCGCTTCGTTCCTATTGACATTGGTCGCGTGTTACCAACGAACAACTTTGTGCCGCGGTTTAAAGCGTGCAACGCGATTCCCCAGCCGCCGTTTTACCTCCGCGAGAAACCAGCGGATCCAGCAAACGGTCCAAGAAAACGGACTGCACCGAGGACTGTTCGAATCTCCTCCAGACAGGAGCAAGAAGAAGGTCCTCCGACTCTCCGCTCGCCGGGTAACGCCGTTTATCACGTAGGTCAGCCGCAAACATCGGTCGAGGATCACCGGGAAAGTTGAGCTCGTCGATCGAGTCTGCAAAACCCCAGGGTTCTCCCGATGCTCAAAATTCTCCCCGTAACACTGTCCCCGAAACCCCCGTGAATTCTCGCTTGCGTAAACTTCGATTCGCGTTATCCAATCGCATGCGACACGGTTCCGTTTGCACGAAACATTCTTATAGAGAATATGACACGAATGTTTATATGCGGCGTGAATGTTTACATCCGCTCAGTTTCAGAACATGCGTTACCTATTGTCGGTATTCCGTGTCTGAACAGATAACGTGAACGCCAAACGTTTTCGTTTGAACGGAACCAGGCAGTGACCGTTTCGCATTTGATCGAATCATACAAATCGATCTTAAGTCCAGTCGGATGATGACGTGATGCTAACGGGGATCGGACAGTGGAACGGAAAACCGGGCAGCGCTGACGTGAACGCCGCGCGTGGACACGTGATCCGACGGGTAATTGAACGAAATTTCGTTTTCAACGTGGATATACATATATACATATATTCGTGTGTGTACGCGGCTTGTCTAGGAAACGCGTGTTTATCGCGTGTTGGCCTCGCGTTAAGGCAGAGAGAACAGGAACCGCGCGCAGAAAAGAGTCATCGATGCACACACGCCGCGCACGCCGCGGCGCGGCGGATCGACCGGAATTTCGGTCTCCTGTAACACGCGCAGATAATGATTCTTTTTTTTCGGTGGTGTGTGATCTGACCGGGTGAATCGAGCGTCTCGTCGGGAGGATTTCTGTGAAACGATTTTGCCGGGATTGGCTATACTTTTTCGAGGAAAAATTTTCAGCGTATTGTTATTTGAATTTTTATGTATAAAATTGGAGACCGTTACTCAAGGTTAAAAGATAAGAAATTAATGTTTAATTGAAATACTTTTAGTTGTGATACTTAATCTTGTAACAGCAACGTAATGATATTGTATTTTTCTTGTTACAATAACGGGCTTTAGAAATTTTTAATACAATTCGTAATGTATGAGTTACTAAAAATAACAATCATTTATTTAATTTTTAATCAACATTATTACTATGATAAAAGAATTATTAAATAATATAGTTACATGTTTCAATCTCTTTTAAAAGATACGTTTAAAACTTGATAATACCTGACACTATCAGAGAAATTATTTATAACCGTGTCTAAAACCTGACAATTTTATATCAAATTGTCTGTATAATTATTACGAATTATATTAGGCTAACCTGAGTCAATTCACCACATAGACTTTAAAATATTCTTATAGCAATAACTTTCTATTAAAGTTTCATCGAAATTAAGAAACGTCATTTTAATATATTCCCTTGTTACATAAATTGATTTTCTCGTTAGAGAAACTTGGACAAACTTGGACTACGGTATGGTTAACTAGAGCACAGATAATGGTCCCATTATTAATACAATGCCAAAACTATTAGCGACTGTCCTATTTAAAAACCTTTCTCTCTTCAAACGATTTGTCAAAGGTTTAACCTCGATTCTAATCAATTTTATACTGTTTCTTACTAACTTCATACTCAATCATCATTTGCACTAGATCATTCAGTATAGACATATTGAAAATGAAAAGTCTATTTCTAATTTCATTTCACTCCAAATTTCTTCATCATATTCTGTATTTTATCGTTCACAAATACAAAATAGAATAAAAAAATTAAAAAAACTTAATTTATAAGTAACAAATAAGTTACAAAATTTATAACGTTGCTTGAGAATTCTACATTTTCAATTACCTTTTTAAAACCCGTTAATCGCAAAATAAATTGAAAATAATATCGACATTTTAAAGAAACTATAATTCAAATTGCATATATTGACTCCAAAAACGAATATTAATGGTAATAGAATACTTCGATTTGCACGATATAAACCAATATTCATCTTGATCAAATCTAAAGCGAGATTACCTTTATAAAATTCAATATTTTCTATGTCCAAAGATGAAACATCTACTATAAAAGAAAATAAAGATTCTCATCGACAAGCGGCACACAAAAACGCTTGCCATATACAGTGCAGTATACCGTAACAGAATCTATAGTCAATTTCCGTTGAACAAGATAGCCGAAGGTCCAGTCAAGGTATAACATATGCGAAAACCGTAAGAGTCCGTATCGAAGGTTCCCTGCTCGCGCGACGCAGAGTGTAAAAAAGAAAAGTGAATTACATCGACGCTATTGATCGAGGAAATGCTGAAACGTTTCACAGAAAATCATTACCGTGGGACACATGTATGCATGTGGGTGCAGTTACGTGTATGCGCGATGTGTCGTAGGGTATGAATAAGTAACCTGCGTTGATGCCTGATTGTCGCAGGACAAAAAGGGAAGGAAAATCGGGAAAAGATCGCAAGCAGAGACCGTCGCTCGAATTATTATAGAGGGCTATGGATACGAGGTAAAGAGAAATTAATAAAAATCCTGTGTGCTGGCGTTTCACTCTACGAAGCGGCGAAACTGAACGAAAAATAATAAGAGCGGAAATCACGCTAAAAGGACTGATAGGTGATTACCGCTTAAGATTTATTGTTCCCTCGCGAAGCCTGAACAGGTTTTGCAATGATTATTCCAGTCATTTAGCATTTTCGCTGCGACGCTCCATTACTTTCGCGATGTCGATTAATCTCGAAGATGATTGCCTAGTTCCTACGGTATTTCTAGCTTCCCCCATAGATAAACATAATAACGACTACGTAAGGATCGGGACATCGCGCGAAACATGTTTACAAGACTGTTAGCACTTCTTTCTGGTTGTAATATTTTTTATATGAACGGAACCAATTTCACGGGTAGCAGATATTTAAATACAGTGAACATTGGATAATTTAGGCTACATCGTCATCCTCATCATATCCTCATCAGGTTCCTTTTAACACACCATAGCGATGGACGACCGACCGTGGTTGAAGGGTGTAATATGATCACTATTGTCGAACTCGACCATTTTAACATCCTTCTGTTTTTTATTCGCAGTCCTTTACAATATCCGAAACTTCAATCGCTTATTATATTAGCAATTATGATCATAATTCTAACATGTGTGGTATTACTTTAATCAGAGGAACAATGAACATAATGGTGAAAGTTTCTTTCATCAAAAGTGAGAAATAAAGAAGTTCGATTTTTGAGTTAAAGGTCTCAAGCTCATCAGGAGCATTTGATGTTACCGAATGTTTCGACTTTCAGTTTTTCCACGTTAAAATCTTCGTTTCTTGGCGTAAATCTACAATTGCAAACTTCTGGTCCCATTGAGTGGTTGCAATTATCCAATATTCACTGTACAGTAGACACCTGCATAACGCGTCGAAGATTTGACGTTCTTTGTGGAACGTACATGTAAAAATATGCAGAAATTTCTCGAATTTCAAAATGGGGTAAGGTTTAGTTGAACATTACACATCGTTTTCTTCGCTATTACCGAATTCTCCTGTTCTCTAATTCTTTTATTTTTCACGAAACAGAAAATAGGAGTTAATTATAATCAATCGGAACATGTTACTTTTATTATTCGTGTTACACAAGAAAAATCTCGTACAGTACGATTTCCTACAACGCGAATTCATACCACACGTAACGTATTAACCGCGATATATGGAGGTTTACTGTACTCATTGAATTCAGAAAGTGTATTATTTTCATGTGAAACGTGTTGCAAAGATGAATTCGAGATTCAAACAAATGGAAAGTCACTTCAAATTTTCGTAACATCTATTTCCAAACTTCAATAAATGTGCTTTTCGAAACAAAATAACTAATATCGAAATATTAGACCACATTAAAAACTACAAAATGAAAACTTTATCCTGCACTGATATATTATAATCTTCTCATTTTGTAGTTTTCAATGTGGTCTAATTTTTCGAATTTGGTGGAAGTGTTCGAAATTCTGAAAATAATATAAAATTCCAAATCGCGTGAACAGTGTGCAAAGTAAAATATCGAGTCAGTGGAATATGGATGGCACAGATCAGACTTTTATTACGAACATCTTAAATGCACTTACTAAAGCATTCATTCTTATAACATAATATAATCATGTATTAAGTTGACAGGAAATTGATACCAATTACGCGAAAGATTCATCGCGATCGGTGTAATATTAATAATTAAGTAGAAATCTAATTCGACATACTCCTACCATGAAAATTGAGAAACATTAATTTAGAATCGAATAGAATCTTCCCCGTGCGAATATTTCGAAACGACAATCGCTGTAGCGTATATTTAGCAAAACTACTGCCGTGTATACCTGGACGAGAATAACAACGATATCATGTAATTTCTCAATATAGTCATCCGTAATACGGAAAATGTAAGACTACCATCAAACGGAATCGCATAAAATTGAAACGTAAAATTAATTACAAAATAAGAATAAAAGATACAATATCGACTGTATCCTATTTTATAGTTGAATAGTAACGACGAATCATTTAATCGAATTAAATGAAATAAAGTGACATTTACATTCACTACGATCGAATATCATTCATTTCCATTCAAATTAAAGTCTTTATGTTGTTGCACAAGTGTAAATGAATCGCACAATTTTTTTATAGGAATACTGACGATTGGAAACAGAAATAGTAGCGACGATCCTTTGAAAAGAAATTGACGAACGATGATCGGCCAGGACTAATCTGTGAACGATAATTAACAAAACCAAACGTAACTTCGTTTATCATATTTTTTGAACTGTTTTTTATACTGTAAAAGTAACAATAATATCTTTGCACTGCCTTTTACGGGGACAATAAAGTAAACTCTCCGCGTAGTCGTGTCAGAACTGAAAATTCAAAAGATACGAACCATTGTTTCGTTGTTGGTTCTTCATTTAATTATACATTAAACTTTCAACGGAACGCAAAGGAGTGAAATGCAAGCGACAGTGAACGTACTCGAGTACATGTAACATATTTGTATCTACTACTAGCCATTCAGCTTTGTGCCGTCTCCATAGATTACAATTGCGATAAAAAGCTATATATGTATATATATATACGTATATATGTATATAGCTATAGAGATTATAGCTGCGAGAAGAACATGATAAAAAAAAAAGAAGCATGAAAGGTAAAAACGATGAGAAAAAATCTATGTGTATGTGTGCGTATGTGTCTGAGACATGAATAATTGACAAAAAGTTTTTAACTATCGACTTTAGCACGTACTCCATATCACAACCAAATATATAAGTCACCGAACAATGTGATTGTCAGTTTGTGTTTGATACAATCAATGTTGATCGACAGGAAATCGATAAAATATGAAAAAGCGAGACATTCGACATACACGTCCGCGTGAGAATATGTGTAAATTTAAAAAAAAAAAAAGATGGGATTGTTCCGGTGCATATAAATTGTACTACGAATGCTGTTTCCAGTCTATTTGTTTCATCCGTCTGATTGTATTTGATAAAAACCATAAACGAAAATATTTTTTAAAAGATCAAATTTTTAATTATTAAGAAATTCAATTCGTTACGATATTTTAAGCCTGAGTGGATTTATTTTTTTCCAATTAAAATAGCCTAACTAGGAGTAACAGGAGTTTATTAATTATTTGTTTATTGTGTTCTCTTATAATTCTCCATTCAATTAATTTTCAAATTATAAATTGTATAGAAAGTTTGCAAGACTTCAACATAACACCTGGCACAATCCTATCAAATCATATTGATGTACAGAAACTACAAAATGATAACTGCTTCTCTTTGTCAGAGTGATCCTTTTGGCCTCAATCTGTAAAGGAGATTTTGCAATTCAAGATTGTGACATGGTTCATATCTTGCACATAGGTATTTTGCACCTTATACGATTACTGTACAAATATATTGATCAGGTCATGCAAATTTTTGTAAAATAATTGAGTTGAAAACTTGACCAGGTATCAAATATGATTTAGTGTCGAGTATTTTAAACCAGGAGGGACAGATATTTATAAAATTTGATAATATAATAATATCATATCAGTAGAATAATACTGATATAATATAATTATAATATTTATAATACAGAGCACTGTAAAGATTTCATAGTTATAAACCTGATTATTTTATGAAACTTTTGACACTGAATTCTAATACATTTAGTACTATATTATAATATGTCGCTTAATGGACCATTTTGATACTGGACTAAATGATCATGTGTCAATTTATGCAATTGACATCAATGGTGCTTAATTATACTTTATTTTAATATATTTACAGATCGGGGAAAGATTGTATTACCAGGATTATAAATTAATTCATGTTTGATCAATTCTCATTTGATCATCGATGCTAGTAGAAATGCAACTCATTGCATCATACTGTAAATGTTCTGCACTACCTATGTGTAGTATGTGAGCCAAATGTGGTATCCTTGTTAGCTCTTTTATCATTATGTGCCCAATAAGACATTCATGATTAAAAACCACAAGATAATGCAAATAGATGACAATGACAGACTGATGACAGTATAAAGAGGGAAAGCTAAGAAAACGAGTGAGTATTTGAGATAGAAAAGGGAACAAGAAAATTGAAAATGATGAAGGATGGAATGGATGAATAATAATGACACATATCATTCTACTTGTGTCCATGCAACATCAAATACCTGCGTATGAGTTCTACACTTGAAGACAATTCTCTTGTCTATGTCCACTTAAAAGTTGACTTCTGTAATTTTTAATCTTGAAAGTAGTTCTTAAATATTTACTTGAGAGCGGGCACTTGAAACGTTGTGTATTCTTGAAAATGGCTCGCGCGCAACGTAGCGACATCTATTCAAAAGTAATGATTCGGAAAATTACTGTGGCATTTGTATCCATGAAGTGCTACAGTGAAAAATATCTTTGAAGTAAACTTCTCAAGTTGATGTGTAGAATGATCTGAAACAAGGGAATGCATAGTGGACAGGCAAAATATGTGAGTAAATAAATTCGCTGACGTTTAAAGCCTGCAACCGAAATTAGGCTGTGGGAATAGGTAGGAAGTTCCGTTGATGTGGATTCGGACACACGGAAGCTAGCTAAAACTGCCATGAAGGAAAATGGGCTTAAGTGATATTAGTCGGAAAGTAATCACTTCCCTAACAAATTTCTTAGGTCGACAAATTGTCGATGTTCTTTTATTTGATCTTTAAATTGATTTTTACTGCTCAAGCTATACAGTGCTTAATTATGAGCAGAAGTAGTCATTGAAACTGTATAGTTTGTTTGACTGATGTGGGCACTATCATACCCTCACCTTACATGTCAAAGTAGGTGCAAGAAACCATTTAATTTCGTGGAGAGACTCATTTGTGCATGTTTTGTTCAGCTGCACAGTTAGGTAATTACAGTCTACTTCTCACATTAGCTTCATCGGCCTTAAGTTTAAAAGTGCACAGTGGCAAGGGGAAATCCGAGAGTCATGAATGAAAGACTCCCCTTGCCCCTGTGCACTTTTAAACCTATGGCTGATGGAGTTAACGTGAGAGGCGTATAGTACATTCTGTTTTGGGTGGGATTTCATTTGTTCACCTTCTTTTTTGTTTGTTGACTCTTTAATATCTCTTATTGGCCTCAAACTAGGTCATCTAAACTATACATATCAAATGAAAACATAAAACAGTTAGTTTTGAAAAATATAACTTAGTAGATAAATTATTTGATCATGTAGTATCGTACTGTTACTCATAGAAAATTAAGAGGAAGATGCTTAAAATTCCCTCTAAAATCGGACATATTAACTTTGAAGATATATAAAATTAAGAAAAACGGTGTGTATGATTTATTTGTATTATATATGTTTTTTATCTGTTCACAATTTCACTTCAGTCTTTTATTTTTATGAAGAATTTTAATTCATTAGAAGAGAATTTATATATCATAACTAATTATGTGAAAATATATTAGGGAAGTGGTTTAGCAGCATGTTATGAAAGAATGATTTTCTGTCTGCAAGGTAAATGAAATGACATGCAGAATTTATGCTCGAGTTGTCTTCTGGACAATTTAAGCAATGTTAATTATATGCCTTCTTGATTTAATGAACTCATGAGCAGAGAAATCTAGACGTAAAGCCAAAAAATAGAACGACATTGGCTTTAATAAAAAATTTCACAGAACCATTCAGACTGTTAGCTCTTATTTTCTAAAGAGTCCTAGAAATATGAATTCATAGTAATAAAATTTTCAGTTTAGTGATATATTAACTTTAATATTATATTTAAACAAAATAAAAAGCCGAGTGTAATACGTTCTATTTTCGCGACTTTCTACTTCTCTGTGATTTAATTATACCGATGAAAATATTTAATTTATCGTCTTTAACTAACAAATTACATTTGTTATTATATCTCATAAAAATTATTTTTACTAATTACCGCGCGACGAATATCATTATGCGTTATTCTATTAAGATTTAGTAAAAGGTTCAATTTTATTATCAATTATTTGAATAAGAAAAATCAATTTATTAATCTACAAATCTAACAATAAATTTTAATTCATAGTACTTTTAAAAGAAATATAGGAACATATATAAATTTTATTTAAATATCAGGCTGATTATCAATTTGTGTAAAATTTGTAATGTTAGAAATTGCTTTGAATTCTCTTTTCTAGAATCTGCAAAATGTTTGTTTTATTATTATTCAATGACAAATCAAATTGATCTCCCTATATATTTTATACTTTTATTTACCTCGTAAAATGATTCACTCAAACATTTATATTGTATTTATCTAGAGCCAAATTGTAGGAATGGAAACAAATTCTTCCTAAATTTCGTTTATGTAATTACATAATACTCTAATATGCATCATAGATTCAGAAATCGTTAAACTATAACACTTTTGTTCGTATTAAAAATGGTACTGTATGAAGATAATGTATGTCGAATTGTTAAATAATTTTCTTGAGCTTCTTTCAAACGTTAGAAAATTATCTACTTCCAAATTAAAGAGAATAATACAATAAGCTTAATTTGAATTACATAACAGTAGACCACATGATGTAAAATGTTTTTCAAATGTATGTTTCTAAATGACAGAAGTTCTGGGTGGTGAATCTGCTATCATTTCACGGAACACCTCAGCTAAAAGCATTGAAAAGACTATGCAGCACATCTATATAAAATATATATTTAATATTAGTGAAACTTTTAAAGTACCAATATGAGAAATGTGTAAAAATCTTTAGAATAAATTAGTTGCTAGGTATCTAGATATCTTGTTATAATAATTCAACGTGTCCTTGTGGCAACTATATAAGCCGAGCGACGTCGATTCGTGAAATTCATCGATGGCTCTTTCTAAATCATTTATCAATTCCTTTCTAAATTAAAATACAAACAAGTATAATTTTTATAACTTAGAGATATTTGACATTCAGTTAGTATATGTGTTTTTTATTTAAAAATTAAGAACTACACATATACTATAATTGAGAAAGGACTTTTAGTTGTATTTCACTTCAAATTGTGACAATGCTAAAAGAATGTTCACAAATGTCTAAAGTTAGTAATTCAAGGGATTTACAATTTCACATTTTAACAATTAATTTCGGATTGAAGCAAACATTTTAACATCTTTTAAATACGCGCCACCATCTTGTGCCCCGTGTATAAACTCCGAACAACAAAATAAGGGAAACATTTATTACCTGGCCCATATGTCAAATTCGTTCACATTTTTACTAATTTTTATGCTTAAGAAATACAATAAATGTTCGTACAACTTATTTTTTTCAATCAGTGGAATAAAAAACACAATTTACATTCTTCCAAGTCGACGGAGAAATGTCTGAGTTAGTTGATAAAGATGGTTTCTGTAGCTTTGCTCTCTGCTCTAGATCAATCGGAGATCCACATAACGATCATCGGTTAGACAGGAATCTGTGCAGAGTACAGGCCGACACACACGATATGTTTTGTTACGTTTGTGTTGAGGACGTTGCACGCTATTGAATATTAATCATCGCTTGTCTGTAAAGAAGCAAAAACGCTTGATATGAAGATTATCGAGGTGCTGCACTCGACTATCATTAAATAGCGTTGGAATTAATTAACATTTAGGATAACGATAAATATTTCGAGATCATTCTTAATGTTTATCGTTAGCCTAGGAATACGACACGCGAAACTATAGGACGGAAGAAATATTTTCGGAGTGTTTAGTCCCCGAACCGTTTATACGCGCGTATTTACAAAAGAAAAAGTTTAAATAAATGTGATTATATCGGGATTGTTAAGTTAAACCAAAAGCATTAATTTAATATTACGAGTAAGAAATGGCTCTCGCACGTTTTGTGAATCGATACACTGGTTCGTGCAGTTAGTTACCTTTCTAGAAGGATATTTCCAATCTCGATCCGATTTCTCTTGACAGGCAAATTGACCAAAACTAAGTAATTCGTCGTTTTTCTTCGTAACAATAGTTCGTCGTATCGTTAGACGGACCAGTCTGTTGTTAGAATTATGTATGCATGATGAAACGAATGATGCTAGTCAAACTGAATTGAAGGAAATAATTACAAGGTGGGATAACGTTTAACACTTGTTTAATTAAAATAAAAATAAGCGGACAATAATTATCTACGTTTTGGAATGATCATTTTTGTGCCGAGGAAAATACTTATGGATAACCGAAGTCGAGAAGAACTTAACGGGTATTAAGCGTCAGGTTATTCTAACCATTGCTGTGTCATGTAAATGAAAAAAATACTATTTAAAAATTCTTAAAAATTATCAGACCGTGTTTACATTTAATTTCAAATTGTTTTTTTAAAAAGTCTAAGTATAAGTTTTGTTTAATTCACAGGAAAAATATGCATATTAATTCAGTGATCGAACTGAGTGAGTTAAACAATTTGCACGGAAAAATGAAAAAAGATCCATTTTATACATATCTGTTAAATTCTTCGCAACTTCCGATACCATGAATCGTCACCAAGCATCGTTATTTCTAATAGAAACAAGACAACAGAATCGTTCATATCACAAACCAAATCATTCCCATTAGTTGTCTCACTCTCATCCGAACAACATTGATCTTCCCGCGAGGGAAGGAAGTTGTGTCAGATATTCGCAAACTTTCGTGCAACATTCGAACACAATGGCGGATCTGAATAGCGTATACGTAAATACATAAACGTCTTACTTGAAAAAAAAATTGATTGGGCACTTCAACCGTTCGAACGTAATCATTTACCCTTCCATCACAAAATCATTTTTCCGACTTGTCTCGGAGATCGCGTCCAATTCATCACTTCTGAATGAAATTTTGAAATTCCGAACCCCGAGACAAAGGCAATTCCTTCGCCATTCTATTTCCCTATCATCGTCATTGCAAGACAGCATCGATCATCGCGAGCATCATTATATGCATAACGTGGTAACCAGTTGTTCCACGCTCGAGACCAACCGAACACGAGATTTCAGATCATTCGCGTGAAAACTGTGAGCAGACAACATTCTCGGTGTTCATTAACTAATTGTAATTGAAAAAAGACAAATAATATACACTGTTTAAAAAAGAAAAAAAAAGGATGTAACGGGGAATATATTTCTCGCGTGTACCTTAGGTATTTACTCGCGAAGTGAACGTTGTCTGACGGTAGCTTGTGTTCGCCAGATCGACGGCGTGGGTCGCGACCTAATAATAAGTAACGGGAAACAATACAATAATTTTTCATACTGTTTTTACTTTTTACTACTATGATTACGCGCGACTGTATGATGTTACTCTTATCACATATTGTATGATATATTGAACCGTGCCGCGCGTGTACGCCAATTACGCGCGCTGTCGAGCATCAGGAAAGCATAAAACGCGTACCGACGCGCATGTCACACCTTAAAGTACCATATAGTTTATACCTCTAGTCGTTGCAGAGGATTCGCTCCGTTACAGTATAATTACGATGCGTGGTAGCAAATTTTTTCTATGCACACGTGATGCGCTGTCCGTTTCACAAGAGTTGGCAGTCGAGTTTGGCATAGGGGTAACAGAGTTCGCTCGCTATGTGCTTTGTTTATAGTTTTGATTGGTTATGTGTAACCGTATCGACGAATAGCAAATTAGTATTGAAAATAAGATGAGAAAAGAAGCTTTAATGCTTTCACGGCCTGGAATATTACATTCATTCTTGGCTTTTGGGTGAGAGCCGTGTCCAGTAGGAATTTATTCCCAACGTTTCGCCAACATTGTAGTTGGCTTCATCAGGGGCCTAAGGGCACACTGATACAGTATGTGCCTTTAGCCCTCTAATGAAGCCAGCTGCAGTGTTGGCGAAACGTTGGGAACAAATTCTTACTGGACACGGCTCTCACCCGAAAGCCAAAAATGAATGCGAGATGAGAAAAGATTGAAAACTGACCAATGGTGCACATTTCAGATAACTGCCAACTCTCGTGCAACGGGCGGTACTTACGTATATGTGACGGTATGCATATGTGCGTCGGTGTGACACTTGTTACGAGTAGAACAATATTAATGCACGGAAGAAACAAGACTCGTAGTTTGTTTGCTTGTAAATGTTAGACTGTTGATTTTATGCGTTCACGCCGTGTGCGAAAATGCGAGAGGTAATCGAATGAAACGTTTTTACGTTTTTAGAAATCAATTTAATTTTGTATTCCGTGGAAACGTTTGTTTTACCTTATCACTGCAGAGACACGTACTTCGTGGATAAGTTGCGATGTTAAAATTCACGGATTTGTCGTTTGTAGCAAAGTATTTAATAGGAAAAATTCGATTTCCGATTTTTCCGAATATCAGTGAAAACATGAACTCGCATGAAAATCTACAGTTTAGTCAAAACGAATCGTGACGAATATAACGCGAACGACAAGACGAAGCACGTTATTCTTCAACACTAGAACTACCGTATCCGTCAAAACGACGGGTTTTAGTTCTCTTATTTTGCAGTTGCTGATATTTTAAAAATGTTTTCAAAGTTTCAATGTCCGACATTGTTTTGAAAATAGATATTTACACCTGAATACTATAGTGAATATCCGAAGATATGGTAAAAAAACGTATTGTCACAATCTTTATACGGATTACGTATCAGTCATAATAACTATTCGGTAGTCCTAGTGTTAAGATAGAGAAAACTGATGAGCAGATTCCAGGGAAATGTCTTCTGGCACATACTCGAGGTATCTTGGAATCGAAAACCGAATTTGAACGACAAGTTTGCACTCTGTAAGTGGAAATGTCGATGTTCTTTGTAATTTCCCACGTGGAATGCTCGTATTCGTGCGACGATTTCATGAAATTTCCGTTTGAAAGATCTGTTATCGTGTCGTTAGATCGAGCCGAACATCACGAACCTGTAACGCGTAACCTGCTTTCAATGTAAATCGTTTTATAGTTTAGAAATACCGAGCAAAGTTTTTCTCCTTGCGACAAAGATGAATAACAGCGATTCTCGTTCGTTCGGAAACACGACGAGACGTTTCGAGCAAGTTATGGGATACCAAAGACTCTATTGTCTTAAAAATTTTCGACCGTTCACTCAAATCGATTTACATATCCTTCCGAACTCCGCTTACATATCAAAATAAATATCACGTTGAATGTATCGTGTTCGTACAAACTAGAAGTAACGTCGTGCCGCCGCGTGATCGGCGAACTGGAAGTGAGAACAATCTGAATTCAACGCGTCACGCGAAGAACGCAGAGATTTTGGCACGCGACAGTTTGTTGACCATCGAACCTTCTATTTGTTATGTACCCGAGTGATGTCACCGCCGAACTGGAGCGCCTACGCGTCACTGTAAATCCAGGAAAAACCGAGAAACAAGAAAAACACGAACCGAACCGTAAAAAACTTTCTGCGTTTATTTGTATTGAATACACCAATGAGTAATTTACTATTTTCGTAGTGAAATGATAGTTTCTTTCACGAAAATCTTTCGAAGTGTTGGAACATGAATATTCTTGGAAGAAAGGTATGAAATTTGATTAAGAAAATAGTGGATTATTCGTTGGTACGACTAACGTGTAATATTTAAACGCCATATCGATAACTGTCTGCGCATATCACGTATAACAATAGTCAATGGTTGGCCACGGAACTGCGACGAGAGTGGCGTGACACTCTTGTCCACGATAAATATTTCGTCGATCGATAAAATTAACAAATCCAACGTGGACCGAGAGGAGAACCTCTTCAGCGACTCTTTCTTGGATTCTCGAAGGGAGGGGCTTGGCGAGAGTTCGTTGGTCGCTTTCTCAAACTGTGAATTTAGTGTAAACGACGTTGTAATAAAGAAGATATTACGGAGATTTCCGGGTGGCCGCATCATATGTTTATCTTTGAAATGCGAAGCAATAGTTGGCTCCTTGATACGCGTGATTGACGGTCGGAATTTTGTCGGGGCGAGTCGATAGTAATAGTAATTATTGTATAACGATAGTAGTACTACGTGTGTCGAGATCGATCACGCGATCGAGCAGCCGTGACGACTACGAGCGAACTTGAAGTTTTTGAGCCGCTTGGTAATTTCAGTGCTAAAGAGAGATGAAAAAAACGAGGTAAAGAAAACTAAGAAAGAACACTAATTATACCCATAAGTATCCTATATACCTAAAACCAAAAAAAAGGTAACCAAAGCATTGTAACCTTCTAGATGCAAAGAAGAAATAGAGAAGTACCTAATCTTGTATCGTTTAGTTCGACCACTGATTTGTCCGTGTGTGTTCGTTATTGAAATATGTTTCTTTAGTAAAAAAATGCTTAAAAATCTATGCCTGAATGTTTATTATATTTCTGTGCCCCTTAAACGATTATGTAGTGCGAGATTTGTTGCATTTGAGGAGCAGCAAATTCAAATGGAGACTGGACCGATCGTGTACTAAATTGAGACGATGTTACTGTTTCAAGGTGTTAAGATTATTAATGTCTTTGCTACTGTTAAAGAATATGTCGAGTTTCTTTAGTTATATTTATAGCGTGATAAAGACTTTTTTAATTAACTTTCAGATTATTTTTATTGTTATTAAAAAGTTTTGAGGTGCTATTGGTATATTTGTAGATAACGAAAGGTAAATGTAAATATTTATTTACGATTTTCATACGACATGTTGTTCTTACAAATTTCTCACGTTATCAAGAATTCTTTATACTTAATAATATTGTATGATAATATATTTTTGAACGATGGTATTAATTATTAATGGCTAAATTGTCCACGTAAAAGCAAGCGTTATAGCACAAGATTATGAGATTGCGGTGAATCTTTCGTTTCGTCGATGCAACTTTGGTTGCATCTACTTCTGAACTCTGTTGATAATGTTGCGTGTGACTCAAAAATGAAAATCGAGCTCACCACAAAATCGAATCATAAAAATACGTTGATTGTCCAATCGATTCCTATATTTAGTTCACAATTCGATCTAAAAACTGTTGTCAACTCACTGGATAACTGTCCGACCGTAGAACCTCTCGAAACACTTTGGACGTAGGTTCATGACTCCATGGAGCCACTTTTTATTTCTACACTCCTTACATATTTTTGCAATTTCTAACTAAATGACAATGCTAATTGTTTAGTTACAATTGTTTTAATAATATTTTAACATCATTGCAATTTGAAATATACTAAAATAATTTTTCTGTACTTAATGGAGTCAGTGATTTACTAGCCGTGTATCTTATATGGTCTTTTTCAAATACATGCATGTTGGTTTGAGAATTTATTTTTAACACATTCAAGACGTAGTCCTATATCACTTAAATTCTTTAGCTGAATATCTGGAACATGATCCTACATTATTTTTAATTTTTTTGGAGGAATACCGGTAATATAGTCCTACATTATTTTACAATGTTTTAGGAAAGTGTCATACGCTTAATCCTATTATTTCAAAATTCGTAGGTAAGTATTGAAAACATAGTCTTATCATATATTTCTTATCTTTATACACATTTCAATAGTAGATTAGTTAAGGTGAAGGGTTAAAAGTTCCTGCAAAATGTTTCCTCGTAATATTCTATCGAATGATCTACCTTAAGTTCAACTTGGTTTAAAAGTATAATACTTCACTTCTTATTTGTCTAGACTCATTTATTTCAACTATATTTCGTGACAGTTATACCGATTAATATATATAAACAATTTATTCGCACGTGAAAAATGAATTTTTCTAATTATTGATATCTTGAACATACTTTTTCAAATTATTAACTACATCAAATTTCACATATAAATAGAAGATGAAAATATATTTTTTCTCTGTTGAGTAAATATATTTATTCTGATACAAATTATTTCATAACATTCTTTCATTAACTAATAATTATTCTTCTAAAACAATTTAGAAATAAGGTTTAAAAAATGTTGAAATCATCAATCTAAGGTAGCACAAGCCATTCAACGATGATAGAATAGGAAAAATTTCTTAAGAAAGGTAGGAAAACTAAAAAAGAGTAAATAAATACGTATGGTCAATAAGAGTGAATAATACAGACAAAAACGAAAAGGACTGCGATTAGTAACGACAAATACTATCTTTGTTGAACAAACATGAGTTATTCCTTATGGTATAAGAACCTATTATTAATATTATTAATTTTGGATATAGGATTTCATACTGTAATATGTGATCTAGATAAAAATAAATACCTAGAATAAAAATACCAAAGTTAAGATACTTTCTAAATGATACACAATTCCATCTGTACATCCTAAAACAATTATTCTACATCGATAAACAAAATTTGTTTTCAATTAAAATTGTCGAGTACATATATCAATTACCTATTAATAACATAGGAGCCATAATCATGAAAATGAAAATATATTCTAGATATTGAAATACAGAAGGAATGCAGTAAAATAACAATGTTCTTGATTAATTTAAAAACTATCTGTGTAACGATCGAAAATACATATACATTACACAAATATACATTAACTTTATCTAACATAAATATTATATGATTCACATTAACTAAATACTTTTCATACACGAACAACAAACATACTGTATCTTCATCCATCAGAAAATTATTAACAAAACAGACAACCCTTCCAAGCTCTACCAAGGAAAGAAATCATAAATTAAAGTGGTTAACCTACTAACAACATATTTTCCAAACGTAAGCATTCGTGACACCATAATTCGAGAATAATTAAATTGATATAACAAACACTATACAATGATACACGTCAACATTTCATGGCTCGTATTACTACAAACATTATGGCTTAATAAAACAAAAATGATTCAATAAATGAACACGAAACCGATGAACTATTGAAAAACGAAACCATAGATGACGTGTTAATTCATCATTTCCCGTTAAAAGGTTAATATCTATTATCATTTCCCCCCAAAAATCTGAAACAAGCAAGCATTAGTCACTAGACTGTTTCATTATCTCGAAATTCCTTCCCCCGAATGGGTACGAAATGGTCAAGCTTCCCGAGCTTGCCTACTGAAATTTATACCTGCCTCGACCCTTTAAAAAGATAATACAAAAATCCGTAACCTTACATCAACAGGCATTAACAGTTTCATCGGTGCACATGGCCGGCCGCGTACATCAGGTAGTCCTTCTACCTGTCAAAGCGCAAGGGTGGCGCAAGAGAGAGAAGTCGCGCGAGGGTTACCGGGTGGGGTGGACAAAGAGTCCGTAGCTCGGTGGTGGCTCGACACTTCAGTTCAGTTCGCTCGCGGCGCTCATACCGTTCGTGTTTCCCGTTGTGTGTCCCGGTTCCCTTTCGGAACGGTTCGGTCGCCACGAGACATCGTGTCTCTCGCGAGGACCTGTTTCCCGGTCGTGTATTTACGAGTGTTCGTGCGGAACGTACCTCTCGCGGAAAAAGAAAGAAAAACGAAGCAAAGGAACGAACCTACGGGCCAGGCAAAAACGGTCCACTCAACGATAGACGTCTTTGTTTACCAAAGAAGAAACCACTCGAAAATCCGCGGGATACTAAAATCACTTAACAGGGTGCAACAAGTGAACGCCGGACACGTGGAAAAATCGCACGTGGCTGAAGCGCGTTCGGGATCACTCGCGGCAATGGAACATCTAGTTGTCTCCAGCGGATAAGGGATGGAGACGTCCAACGTCGCTCGGTTTTGATGAACAATAATGAATTAAATTTTATTGAAACCTTCGTTCAGCTAGATTCGACTGTTAAGTGAGTTTCTTGTAAGATCGTTCGAACCTTTCGATCGATGATACGCGTGTGCGCATGTGCGGTACTGATCTAGCGTCCCGGTGTACTTTCGGTCGTTCGACCGGGAAAATGGAATCGGTTCGAACGACACGATCGCAGGTGACGGACACACGCGTAAAATGATCGCGCCGCCACGGGATAGAGAAGATAACAGGCGGGTAAAAGCTCGAACGGACGGTCCGTAGCATCGAAGGAAGAACGAGCCAGCGGGATCGGAGCGGAACGTCAGTGACGATAGTCGCGGCCCGAAGACTAGTTAAGAATTTCGCTTTCCCGCTTTCGATATATGACTCGCGTGTGCGTGAATGGTTCCCTTTGTTTCCCACCAACGATATCAAGAATCGCGGATATTGCTGTGAATCATGGCCGTTCGAACGCGACCACGTCTCCTCGCGTTTCAACGCCTCCTCGTTCTTCTGCTGGCCCTGTGGAATCTCAACGGCGCGCACGCCGCGCGGGGATTTAGACAGAGCATCAAGCATGGTGAGTCCTTTTGTTTGTGTACTGCGGATGTGTTTTCGCGCGGTCTAGCTGCGCGAGAACACCGGAATTTTCAATTTGTTTACTGTGCGCTGGGATGTTTGTGATTGTTTGGTGGCTGGATTTTAGCAATGCGCTACGGACTGGGGTTTTAACCCCTGTTCCTGTTGTATCGTGTTAGACTTGCGATGAATATATATTGATTATTAACATGAATTTAACGCTAGATTTAGCGAACCAGTCAGTTTGACTTATATTGAATTTTATATACGTTATTTGGTAAATGTTTTGGGTCGACTTTGATGCAATTACGCAAATGTGTATCCTAATTGTCTAATTAAATATGTATCCTTTTGAACCTTTAATTTCGAAAATTTAAATGAACGAATATTAACTTTTCTAAAGACGATAGAATAAACTGTGCAGTAAATGTCCGTAAATCTAATGTTAATATTATTGTCTGTTATCAATGTTTAACTTTTTGAGGAAATGTAGACATAGAATAAGTATCGCATTTCTTTATTTTGCTGCTAAATTATTAACGATGAAATGGTTGTATTAAGTACAATTGTGAAAGAAATTATAGGACAAGGAGTTAACTGTCTCGTGTCATTGAGATTGGAATATATATTACCGATTACAGATAGTTAATTTATTGAATTATTTATAAGTTATTTTGTTTGACATATTTAGTATTCTCCTTTATTACTAATTGATTATAGAATTTCTAAAGTAGTAAGATTTATTATATATTAATAACATTCGAAATAATACAAATTGTAACCCACGGGTTGTTCTGCATTTGAAGATTCGAAGCAGACTTTCATGAGTCCAGTTTCTTTTAGTCTATTATCTTTTAATGAGTACAGTTGACTGTGGATATTTATGTACTTATATTTTGTATATAATTCTAAGACGTAGTATAATCTCAAGTTATATAGAATTTGATGGAATTTTAGGTAATATTTCATTTGCTGAAGCTGTTGCTGCAAAAAATACAATATTACACAATTCTTGTCTCCTGAAGTTTGTTTATAAAAGTCTTGGACTTATAAACAAACAATAATAGACTTATAAAGGAAAAGTAATTGAACTTTGCACTTAGGAGTTTCATTTATGAATATCGTAGCGATTATAATTGTTTGGGGAATACTAACCCTTGTTGTATAATTAATTTACTATTAATTTTTTAGCAAAAAAATAGGTTGTATGATTATTTTAATTGTTCGCTATAGTAGTTAACTATTCACAAGTGGAAAATAGTATTTTTCTGTAATTGATGTGAACTAAAGGTATTATACTTCAGAGCACCACTTTTAAACTGGTTTTATACACTTAGAATTATATCTCGACCAATTACATTTAAAACACACGGAATTACGAAAGTTATAGAAAAGAAGTTTATTGTATTGTAGGATTATTTACGCTAGCAATGATGCCTGTACTTATCTTGTATCTTGATAGTATGAAATGAAAAATCTCGGTTGTTCAATTAATTATGTTTGGTGTAGTATAGAATCTGCTCCATAAATATGGAACGCCCTTTGTTTACAGAAATAAAGTAAATACTTTTTATTTACTAAAAATGTATGTGAAAAAATATCATATTATTTAAAACTATATCATTTAAATTATCTTATAATATTAAATTATATAATTATACACATGATCTTTTATTATAAAATTATATAAATCATTAATATGATATAAATAATATTTAAATGGACTTCGTTTAAAACTTAATAATGCTTACCAAGTAATCAGTTCTCTTTCGTTGCGCGATTATTATATTGAATCTATAGAAAAAATGCATTACACCTTCGTATCTTGTATTGAATACTCTCGCTGCGATAATTGCCGACATTGTTCTCGTTCTCGAACAATAACTCTTTTATTCGTCTTCAGCGCGAACTAGTTTTTAATGAATATCATTTCTCCCCAACGATAAGTAAGTAATTCGTTTAAATTCTTATTGATCATGTGCATATATTTTAGTGACACTTTAAATTATTTCTAATTAGAAGCTAGGATTTGGGGTCACAATATTTTGAGTATTCAATATTGTATTTATGTGAATTCATTTTTTAATTGTGTTGAATTTTATTCAAACATTCTAACGATAAGAGCAATTTAGATAACTGCACTTTATGCTTGTCTTATTACCTCGACAGAAACTTGTTTTCTCGTATACTTATTATTACATATCTTATTTTTGTGTAACACTTGATTACTTACCGTGATAGAAAATTGCCTTCTTTTTTAATTCTTTTTAATTTGATTATAATAAATAGAATAGAGAAATTCTAATAATAATTTTTAGTTGTGTGGTTTATTATGAACTATATTCATACACACCTGAACAAAAATTTAATATTTCTGTTTTAAGTATTACTAACAAACTTTCGTTTGAAACATTTTTTATGCGATAAATGGTTTACAAGTAAATTCAGACAGCACGATTGAATGACTTACCCTGTATACAGTAGGACACCGATTACCTGAACTAATTGGAAGACAAATCCGTCCGGATAAACGATCTTTCGGATAATCACTTTGGAAATACCGAAGTGAACATGTCACAAATCAATCGGAGATTGAAAAAACAGCTTTTACAATAGATGTACCGTAGAATGCCGATTATTTGAACCAATTGGGAGATAGATCCGTTCTGATTAACGTTTTTTTCAGATAATTGGATTGGAAGGGCCAAAATGAACATATTATAAATTAAACTAAAATTAAACAGTTTTTACATGTACTTTCACCCTTTTTATAGATGTTCAGTAATATTGTTTTATATAAATTAAATTTAATCGTGTACACTAAACTTACATTTAGACAAGACACTAAAATAGGACACGTGAAATAGAAAGGATACATGTTATAAAATGTAAACATTGGTAGATACCTTGTTTAATTTATAATCGTTCATTCGCATAATTGAAAGTCGTATAATCGGTGTTCGGATAAGTGATGTTAGATACTAATCAAAAGTCAGTAAGATTTGAATAAATGCAGATGAGCTAATCTTCTAGTAACGATAAAATGTTCTTTAGTAATTCAACAAGAAAATGATAATTATACTCGAAACTGAGTTCCCGAACAATCCGTCGTCTCTTGATTGATCAAATAAAATTAATTATTTGTTTCTCCCTTTTCGACTACGTATTTATTATTTTTCAAGAAACTTATCAAGTTTATTATTAGTGGATATTTCGTTTTTAATTAAAGAAATCACTTCATTTCTTTAAAAACTTCGCAAAATTAATTTTTTGCCACAGAAAGATCGACACTTTTCCATTATGTGGCGGCTATAGAACAGAATATAAACAAATCCAGACTCGATTCTTACCTTATGCCACGGTTTATTATCTTCTATACGTGTCCAGGAAAGTCATTTCGCTTACTAATAATTAGATAATAAAGATTAGTATGAATAAGGCTGTATGGTGTGAGATAGTGGTGCATTTTAATCTTATTATACCTACCTATTTCTAAATTTATTAATTCGTTTATTTACTAACGTGTACACATCGTTAAACTCAACTATAATACCAAAAGTTGAAAGGATGCATGAAACTGTAAAGAGAGTCTTTCGTGAAATTCACGCCTAATAAAGTTCTATTCTCAGTCAAAAATGACTTTTGAATTACTCAACTACGTCTGTTCCAATCATCCGCGTTCCCAAGGTGAACGGGGATGAAGTAGCAAAGATTTCAAACAGAATTTAACCAGCATAAATATTACCCCATCCTTTTGAATTCAAATTAAATATTATTCTTCTATCATCAGTTATTACCGTTTGGAGATATAGACATAAAGTATGCCTAGAATTTTCTCTAATTTTCGAAAGAATTACTAATAACCAAAGTAATCGCATCGATCATAGTTGAGAAAGAAATAATAGAGCAACCGATTAATTAGAAGACCTATGCCTCATACTTTTGGCAGACAGCGTATCTATAGGTTTAACATCATCACTAAAACTTCCGTACCTTTCAGCTTCTCCTTTCATTTAATTGAAGCCCCAAACGTCTCGCGTCCGCTCTATCAGCATCTACCTCTTTCGATCAAAACTCCCTCATCGCGCTTCGAACCCTCCGGTTCCCTTCCTAATGGTCAGACTTTAAGGTAGGCCTGGTCTGGCTCGAGTCAGACGCACACATTCCCACATGTACAAACGCACACACGTGGCGGTCGTCCTGCAAGTCTTGCTCCATTTTCGTCTACGGATGCTCAGAGTGTGGTCTTTTAAAATATTGTTGAAAATTCCGACGAATCCCGCTGGTCTCGTAAAATGCTCGTCTGCTCCAAGAATATTAAGTGTCAGGACATTCCGCACCTCCCAGCTCTTTGCTTTATATTTAGCGGCGACCGCAACGAATCAGCATAGAGTGCACCGTGAACGAACCCTTCGTACGACTCCAGCACTGTCAAAGGCATTCCCCGGGTTTATCGATTCTTTTCCGTGGTGGCGATAGGGTGCTCGTATCGGCTCTGACCGTTGTATCGATTTTGGTCATTTTCATGATTATCCCGTTGTTTTATATTTTACGTTACATGCAGTCCTTGATCAAGAAATTAGAACCACCATTGATGTCATCTTTGAGAGAATCAGCAATGCGTTAGCAGTCTGATTCTTGTCTCGTCGTGTTTTCTGATATTTATTTTGTAAACTTGATCCTTAATTTGCTTAACTTTTGATTTTAACCCTTTGTATTCTAGGATTTGATTTTCAACGTTAAACTTTGTGTAATGGATTAATATGTGAAATATTGAAATAGAATCGTTTTCCACCCCAATTTCTGTGCGATTTCTCGACGAGTTAGTCACATTATATCAAGGTGAATGCTTAAATTGAAATATAATGATTGTTAAAGATATGTATGCAAAATACATTTTTTATTTTATGTGTGCAACTATATCTACTATATTATGTGTATAATGTACACAGTAAACGCTTCTTATTCTTGTTTATTTACATTTGTTTTAACTCTGTTTTTTAAGATACAATAGTGATACAATAATAAAACAGAAATATGGAGCGATTATGGTTCGTCAAAGACTTTCAAAGGGCTTACTAATTCATTGGTACCCTACGGTAAAAACATGAAAATACATAACATTGTGATAGAAACAACTTAAATGATGCTTCATATATATTCAGAAAGTATTTGGTTATGTGACTAAGGTCACTTTCATGAAAAAATATCTTAGCCGAAAATACAGGAATCTTTTTTTACGTTTCTCATTTTTGGCAACCATAACTGAAATATATGTTCAGAAGTAATTGATATAGTACTACTTTCTTTAAATTGTAATCAAAATTACACTTATTTTAGGGCAAATTGTATTCGCAGTATAAGAGAATGAAACAAAAAAAAATGAAAGGCCAAGAAACTCAAGGAAACATAAGAAGAAAGACAAAACGGAGAACATTGAAAAAATCAATTCTTAAAATTACGTATGTTAAAATCTTTTAATTGAAATGAACTTGTACGAAATATATTAAAGTATAATGCAATTCAATGTAATAATAAAATTCTTCTTTCCATGCAATGAATCATTCGATTTTTCGTATTCCAAATGACCCATAACAAAAACAAATCTAGCAACCCAACATCCTAGAGGAAGGATAGAGCCAAAGAATATTATATAACACTTATCTAACATAAACACAATCGTGAATGCTTTTATTTTAAAGAAAAACGAAACCATATAGTCTTATGACACGACCCAGTATTTCTTAAGCGGATCGACGATCAATTTTATTATCGAAACGAATCTCGATCGCGAGAAACTTGTTACTGATACGAGCAGACTATTTTTTTTTGTCATTTCGTTTCACAAAAAAACGTGTTCGAAAGTGGCACATTTAATAGCTTAGATGTAGACGGTTAACTATCAGTGTACAAGAAACGATAAATAAGAATAACGTGCGATAATTAACATTCACCGAGGGTTGCTGGAACGCGATCCATCGATCGTACACGCCACGTTCGCAAGCCGCGCACCGATCGGATCCTCGAGATATCGAGATCCAAGCGGCACTCGTCGGCCCGCCCATGTATTGCTTCCTGCTTCTCTAATCGGGCTGATCGTTTTTCTTTACGCCCGATATTAATGCCCGGGCAACGAGAAAAATAAAACTACAACTGTAAGCCACGCGAAAAATGATCATTGTTGTTGTTGGTGTTGTTACAATTATTCACAGGCTGAGTTTCTCGAACCGTGGCACATTCGTAGCCTCTTACTGCATGAATAATGTGATTATGAGCAGACTTGAAGATGTTCATGCAAATTGCTCACTAATTTCTGTATAATATTCTATAGAAATTTATGACTGCATTTGTGGGTTTATGATGATGCTATGTTTTATGAAAAATAGAAGTAAAACATTTTTTTTGAATTTTGAACTTTGAATTTAACCTTGCTTAGAATTGTGAACATTTCGTTAATTTTTCTTCGTTATATTACTGTATTCAGATTTAACGAATTGAGAATTTTATATATTCATACAATTTTCTGCTTCAGTATAAATGAAGTTAATATGTGAAGTATGTTTAAAAAATAGATGAATTTTAGTAGTCTTCTGAGAAACTTTTAATGAGATAATGACGTAAATTATTTTTAACTGGCTTTCTTGTTTAACAGAGAATATCATGAAGTAATTAAGGATGATAATAAATTTTGTTAATAGAATACCTGATGTATATTTTATTGCAAATAAATTAAATGTGGAAAATATAGAAAAGTATTCATTGAGTATAACGTATATCCACAGTTAATAGCGTATACTATATTTAAATTTTACGTGTACGTACTTAAAAAGTTTGAAGCTGACGTTTGTAGCTCATTAGTTGCTAAACAAATATCTAGACATTAAAAGTCTAAACTTAATTTTGTAAATATCATTTTTTATTATAGTAATGCATGTATACTTATAAAACATGAAATTTATACGTTTTTAAACTTTATATTTTTTAATTACTCTTTCTTACCGTTGCTGCAATTTAGAGGTAATAATTTTTCATCTATTATAACACCTTTACTTTCGTATTTCAATATATGAAGTTTTTTCTTTCACTTACGATACATTCTTTGTATTTATCGCAAAAAGTGTGCAAGATTCTCAATTTTCAATTTTTTAAATTTTCAGTCTTTCACTTTAAATAAAATATCAAAATTATGTTATTCCGAAAGTAGACAATAAAAAACAAAAAAATACATTAACGAAACAAATTGATTATGAAAGTCAATAACTGTTTACAGTTGAAAGCATTTAGTTGGGAAATAACTGTCGAAAGTTTCAGCGCGAGTGAAAGAGAACCGCTTGAAGCGAGGACGAATCGGAACGAATCTGAAATACGAGTGAAATCACTGGTCTCCCTATAAACGCTTCTTGCGATAACAGTTTTACAACGGGATACGATTCTCTCCTCGGCTGAAAAACTGCTTTCGCAAACAGCAAGCATTCACATCGATTCGTCCGAGCGAACGATTAAATTCGCCCCTTTCGCCGAAACTTCCGACCGACGTGGAAGAGACGCGTGATTTTATTATCTCAGCCATGCTCATGGAAACGCCACCGTTATCTTGGCTCGTGCCATAAAATACGAATGTCATCTGGCATTGCTTTTCTCACGAATGTCGTTGTCGTTTACGTTTACTGTGTTCGTTGCTTGATAGGGTTTTTGACACTTCGACTGCCCACAAACTCTTCCACAAGCTACAGTACAGTTTGTAGCGAAATGTTTATCGTACACGTACTGTGTTGAAGATTATTAGAATAAAATTGTATTTAAATAACGATAAAGAACTAATCGTTATTAGGTTATTTGTTGAAATGAAGTAACTCTGTTTCTTAATACCAAAACTACGTTATCAAAATAACGGGTATTAATTTTCTTATTTTGCAATGATTGATATTTCAAAAGTACTCAATATCCGAAAATGATTTTTAAAATAAATAGTTTTACTTAAATACTATAACGAATATCAGAAGAAATCGAAAAAAATGTATTATTATAATCATTATAAGGATTACACATCAACCCCCACAAATGTTCAGTAGTTCTAGTATTAAATTACGTATGATTTTTCTTCATGTTAGTTCTAAAAAGTATCATTCATATTTCATTAACCTTTAAATACATAAGTCTAAAAATTACTGATTAATGTTAAATATTCTCTTTTGCAGCAATTAAGAAACAAATTTATTACATTTATTTGTTTCTACTTATTTAAATATCTCTATATAGCAATAGTCTTAAAGCTTGAAATGATACTTAATTCTTTCAACGATAAATTCTTTATTTCTTCAGATAAACATGCATTTTTCTTTGTTTTGCTCTGGTTATTCATTAAAATGTCCCCTAACTGCATTCATCCTGCGTTTGACAAGTACACACTTCATTTTTTGATTTTGATGACTTTGAAACTAAATTCCACAGTTAATAGGTTAAAAGTTAAAAAGTGATGAATATTTATAATGAGACAATTTGTCGAGTATAAAGACTTAATAGAGCACAGAAATTATTCTTTGGATTCCAAGTTTTTCAAAGGGTAAGAAAATTACGAGGCGGTTCGCTCACCGATATTACCAGCCGCCATTACCTTTTCACTGGAAGAGGAAGGGGCTGTGGGGAGGAAAGGGAGAAAGAGTTGCGAATTACGAGCAATGTATCTAGCAACGATTAAAATATTCCGCATAAAGCACCGACTCTCGTGTACCTTGTATTTTTCCTAGAGGCCGAGCAAGCAAATCACCACTAGCCGCTTGAAATAATTTCATTCTCGTTTTGCGTGCCTTTCATTTTCTTCTTGTTTAAATGCCGTTGCGCGGGCTATGCAAAGTAACACTGCCGGCGCGTATGTACGTGCCCAGAGTACTCGGGGTTCGCGGAGACCCGATCGGACCCTTTCTGGGTTACTTAAGAGAATGCGAGTCCTGACCGTGACAAGGGTGATCGCCTTGAACCCTAACCTTGCAGCCTTCGAATATCCCGATCAAATCGGATACACCATCGGATGGAAAAATAAATTTATCAAAATGTTGGGTTCGATCGTAAATAATTTCTGCCACGAACGCTGAAACCAAGCAGAATTGTAATTAAATAAGGAGAATATTGCGATATTTAACAATAAACGTACTGGTAATTTCTATATACCTATTCCTACCATAACCAGTTAAATAATTGATTATAAGATAAAGGTAAACAAATTAGACGATAAATTTTTGTTGTCGGAAATAGTAACAGAACGATAGAGAAAAATTGAAAACCTGATTAATCGGACAAAAGGAATTGGTATCAAGTTAAACGAATGAAGGGAAACGCAGAATTTTAAATCAGATTTAAAAACCGATATGTTTAGCGTTAAATTGAGTCGCAATTGCTGTATGAATTGATGAAACACAACAAGTATTAATAATATTGAAATATTTAAATTTAGTAACAATTACTGCATGAATAGCGAATATAATTATTAAATTATACTGATTTATTTAGTTTCAATAAAGATAAACTCATCTTTCCCTTAATTTTCTTTAATTACAAAATAATGTATATACATATTAAATATTGAATTAATAGGTATTGCATTTATTGAACGTTTGCGCTGAAAATAGTTTATTCGCAGAAGAACCATTATTTACTTGTAAACTTTTGTTTATGATAGAGAGTGTTCTATTCTTTATTATTCCAATACGCAACTGTAGAAATTCAGAGTTTCGTTTAGACAAGTGTTGGAATTATTGTCTCTCCAAACAGATGTCAGATTTTAAGTGGTTGCAACGTGTGCAACGATTTTGTAAGCATAAATGCATTAAAAAATAAGCATGTGTTTCGTAGGGTAAACTCACAGAACAGCCTGTGACATATGTATTTACGTATCTGTACAAATAACTAGGGAAAATCTGAAATAAACAACTGTGAATGCATCTAGAAACTATAATAATTATAATATACTATAATTGTATATATATACTAAATACCAAATATATAATAAATACCAAAAAAGAAACATAAAATCTTGAAACTAAGATTGCAGTTGATAAATATAAAATAGGAAATATCAAAATACCACAGACATATACTACACCTGATTAACTTCAAATTTATAAAATGATAAATCAATTACAAGAAGTTGTGGCTTCATCAGAAAAAAATATGAATATTTTTACGTATGTATATTAATCTGTTACACCTTCCGAATTCTCTATTATGTTGTTACTATTTGATTTGTATATTTTTCCATGCTAAAATTTATATACAATGTTTTGTTAGTTTTATGTTAAACAGTTAGATTCATTTAATGCACAAAGGAAGAATAATATTTTAGAAAATCTACTTGCTAATGAGAATTATTTCTGATAAAATTTATGAGAACTATTTCTACTAAAAATTATTGAAATTGTATTTAGTATACAGCTGAAGATATATAAATTTCAAAAAGGTAATGAAAAAGTGTTGAGAATTGTTCATTTTACAAAAAATAGTGTTTCTTATTTCTGACGAAAGTAGAATCTGATTTATGCAGTTTGTAACAGCATTAATTCTAATTTAACTCTAACGTGAACGGACAGGACGAAGACAAAGGGAATCTGTCTATGAAAAGTACAAGTTTCAGGGACACGACGAAACTGCTTTTCGATGCCTTCGGAACCTCGTTCATTATGAAGAACGCAAAGGCGCACCCACGCTTATGATAGGATGAATGGCCGCTCGAGAACATATAGTTTCCGTTCAGCCTTATTTTGTGGCCAGGCCTTTTTCTTCGGTTAATCTAAATATTCATCACCCATCAATTCAACACTTAATGCTTGAGTTTTGATTTTTATTGTACAAAATTACTTGATATATAAATTCTTCAATATATTTGTTCACAATTTACAGACGGATCTATTATTTCTTAATAAATTAACCAAACAAACTTTAAAGAGTACAGAATTTTTTATATATTTAAAATAATATTTGAGATATTTATGATTAGAGAATTGAAAAAATGTGAACTAATATAGTTTTTCTAATACTTATAACTCAACTACCGTTTGCAAAATAAAAATGAATACAGTAAAACTTCAATTATACGATTTAATTGGGTGCTTGACCCATTTGCATTATTAGTGTGTATTCAATTTTCCTGCTCACTATCAGCTTTTTTATACTTCTTTATGATGCAAATGGGTTTACAGTTTAGAGAAATGAAAACTTGAAAAGAAATTGTGCAAAGCGTGTTTGTAATTTTATAAGAACCAGACAGCTCCACTTTCGGTTTATTTTAGTAAATTAACAAAAATCAATTAAATATCGGATACTGCTTCAAAGGTGATGTAAGTTTATGGTCAACTAATATTTGTGATTGATTGACGAAATTTAAAATGATGGTATATTTTATTACAATGTTCAAAACTGTAATGTTTTAATGAAATATAACTTATGGAGTAAAATCAATTTCAAATGATAAAAAAAATAAAAGTCACAAATAATAATAACAAATAATAAATGTAAAACGTATATTTATATAACATAAACGTAATATTAATGTATATAATTTATTACTAATAATAATAAATTAATTTCTTTTCGTACCACACGAAAGATCACATTTTTAAAAGTGAAATTACATATTTAATAGAAAATGTATTAAAAATGTGTTTCGTTGCAGTAAACTCTTTAATTATTAAATTTATATATAATCAAAACCTTGAATGATCCAGATCGCAGAAAATAGTGACTCAATTAATCAAATTCCTACTGTATCAAAACTACGATCATTAATCAGATAGACTTCCAACGGACTCGCATCTTAAGTTTCGAATCGTTCGTTGGTCGTTAACACCATTTTATGTATCACTCATTCTTTCGTAACAAAAATAAAAGGAAACAATTACCAATTACTCAATACCACAATTTTTAAATCACATTATTACCTAGTAATTTACTACTGAACATTTTTATTTGACATCAGTTGTCTCACAAGCTATAATTATTTTCTTGTAACTTGGTAGCTCCGGTCATCGGTAACCGCCGTAGCAGTCAACATGTTAACTGGCAATGAGAGAAAAAGATTCTAGAGTCTGGCATCCGGGACAAATTCGTTTCGATTCTTTTTTAAAATCCTTGTCCGTCACACTTCCAGCTTTTGTATACCGAACTCTGTGATATAGGGTATTTTTGTCTCGTCTCTCACGCTAAATCGTAATATCTACGCGTGTGTCCCGTGACGGAACTCTAACTGCTCGTTTCACGTATGCGCGGAACCCTTGTCGTGTCGAGTTTCACGTGGTCATTAATCGTCCAACCTTTCGAACAATATGGATATTTTCGTTACGTCGGGTGTAATTACTCTGCTTCGACGTAATTACTGTTTTAAATTGATCGCGTGGCGCACATAGCGCACATTGTTCCAACACGGGAGATTTATTTGCCGAACGACGTCCGTTCCACACCTTTTGACTCACTGATCGTGGCCAAAGATATTATTAAAGCGTCATTTGTACTCGTCAGATTTCTGGTAGATCGAGTTAACGCAGCCAAATCTGCTCCCTCGGATTGAGATTAATTTCTCTTCGGGCTACGTTGCTGCCTCTGGGATTGATGATTGTGTTCACTGGATTACGCGCGTGAAATCGAAGGTAGATTTTAACTCCTCCTATAATATCGTATCAGTTTCGCGAAGAAAATTTTCCAAATTTGACAAATCTAAATGTTGTTTCCTTCTTTTTAACACTAAAACTACCGTATTAATAAAAATTTCTGGTTTCGATTTTTTTGTTACGCAATTATTGATGTCTTAACACCAAAACTACCGAGTAATTAATTAATAATTTTATAATAGACATGGAAATATACATTAAATTTCTAAATAAATATTTAATTAGAGAGATTTTTGGAGTACTTATATATCTGTTATGAATATACATTTATTATAAGATTTAATTCTTAATATTTTCCTTCAATGGGTGTGAAGAATATTCTTGTCTATTTAATTTAATCTAGAATCTTTTACATGTGTTTGAATTGTAATTGCAAGGAAAACGGGTAATTATCAACAGATACCTAATCGTACTACTAAAATTACGGCTGATACTAATAAAACAGACGCTTTCAGTTAAGGCAGATAAATAAAATACAGTCAGGGGAATGTTTCGGCTGCTACTTGGTCGAACTGCGCCTGTTCAATGGGGTACTTATTCAGCGCAATGTACACTTATTTAGCTATTGCGGCAAAAAGACGAATGGATTAACACGCTGTGTTGTTGGTTCTGATGTCAATGAAAAGAGAAAACTATACTTAGACTGCAATCGATGAATTTCTTCTCCTACGTCTCACATGTGCATACATATTCTAATAGCTATGCTCGATAATTCTTCAGAAGCATTACTATTTTTCTTAAATATATTTATGTAATTTTACAGATGTAGAAGATTTTTAATATTTTCAATTGAATATGTAACTGGAGTAACTTAAAATAATAGTCTACCTGTTACCTTTGAATTCTCGATAAAAAAATCTTTTGTGGAATATTCTTGGATTAGATATATGTTAATATTACAATTACTAATATCCATAATTAATAATAATTAATATAACAAATATCATTGTTATAATACAAAACTCAAATAGTTGGACTACTATTACTTTGAGCTATCCATTTGTTAACATCTAATTTAATAATAATTAATATTTTTCACTTCTTAATTTCATATTTTTAAATCACAACTATGTTCATGATATCCATTTAAATTCTAATTTTTCAATTTCACAATCACAATCGAACAACACTATTTTGTTAATCAAGAAAATTATCGTATTAACACATTATTTAAAACTTTTCACCTCGAAACATGTTGGTTCTTGCAATCAAGTTTATTTACGCTACAACACAATGACACTTTTTACTGCTCTGAAATTATAATTCTCGGGTTCAAAAGTTTGCATGCACTTCCTCGAACAAATTAAAGATCAAGTAGTCTCCGCCGTGCTCCGGCGTTGGTCCACTAAATCAGGAACACTACCGTCATAGCACGAGTTCGTGGAAAATTGGAGGCAGTTAGTTTCACAGCAGGGAGCCTCTCTAATCGAGACATCTCAAAACGATGAATCTGCTATCTTGTTATTATTTATGGTTTAAAGGTGAAATAGTAATAGGCGTGATTCATTACGCTTGAAGTCAGTCGGCGACATTGCCCGGTGTGTGTCACCAATCTTGATGTCGTGTACCGCGCAATTATTTTCTATCCACATTTTTCTTTACGTAGGTAGCAGCAAAAGTTTCGGGCATCATTCAACACGGGAATTCCTGTTACTTTCGTAAAGCTTTATATTGTTAACACGTTAAATGCCGTGTCGAACGCTAATGACCGACATTTCTTAATAGCTTGAAAAAATTACAATATACAAGATGACTGCTGTTGACTAAAAATATTTAATAACATAAATAAGTTAACAACATTCTAATGTAAGGATTCGAATGCCAAATAATTAAGAATTGTCCTTATTTACCTTTGCTGGGGAAAAATAAATGTTATGTAAAACGTTCAAGATTCTTGTCGCACTTGACGTGTTAAGATTAGGAAGTGCTGACACAACACAATTGAAAATCTATTAATGTTGAAGGAGAATATTTGGAGAAAGAATAAAACTATTAGTTCAAACTTATTTGTGACTTTTCTCGTACCACCTTGAAAGTTTTGCAGCAAATATGCGGTTGAGCATAAATAATGCGGTTTTTATCTTTCTTTTATTTAAAAAAGTAAAGATGAGCAAAACTATTTTCAATCTAAAACATATTTTCCTTCATTATCTATAAATTGTCTATTTATACATTCTAATTATTTTAAAAACAATTTTGTTTATCTCTATTTTTAAGAATAAAAGATATATAAAACCGGCATTATCTTTAATATAATAATATTAAATAAAAAAATGAAGTAGGTTGTTTTCGTTATTTTTATTTGATGTTTGCTTGGTTAGGATAGTAAATCTTATTTCACCATGAAGACGAAACAATAGAAATTTACTGTACTTTATTGTATCAGTAATGATACGTCTGTTAACGAGATTGAAAATTTCTCTACATAAATTTTGTGTATTAGAAATATTCTTTACTCGAAGTAAAAATTTTATAGGAAAAACATAAATAATGAATTTTAGATTAAAATACGTAAATACTAAGCAAAATAAAATCAAACTGTTATCATTTATTTCTTAAAAATACAATACAAATTTTATAAAATTCTTAGATATGTAGAAATGCATAAAATATTTAGGTTATTAATAATACAATAGAAAAAGGAATATCGTGACATTACTTTAATATAATTGTTCATTGCCACGTAAATATGTAAATTTAAATGTTGAAATTGTAGTACTTTAAAAAGAAGGAGTGGTAATAATGCTGTAGTATTAAAACTTGCTGTTGGACAGTTCCATTTACTGCAGTATATTGCATTTCCTCGACAATCAGTTTTCATTGAAGCAATGTACATCTGCTTCCGTTTCAAATTCAATGAAAAACGTCTCGACGATTCGGATATCGAGTTAGCACGAGACAATCCTCTCATGCTTGTTATTCTCAACTAGAACGGTATGTCTCGTGGAAGAAGATACAAACGAAAGCTTAGTAAATTTTGATCAAGAAACATTTTACTTAAAGAATCTAACAAAAATATTTTGTAGTAAATGTGTAATACGATTATATGAAAATAGATTAATGATATGTATTTTTATTTTTTTAATATTTATTAATTATTTGAAATTATTAAAGATTATTCTACTGTTTTTATTACCTTTGTGATTGATACTTCCAGGTTACGAATTAAATTTTATTATTTAATTTTAAGGTGTTGTATACAATTAATAATATCAGAAATTTACAAATTCATAATGGAGCTTCAAAATAAATAGAAATTAAATACATTATTAAACTGTTTAACAATGTATTTAATTTCTATTTATTATGAAGTTCTATTATGAATTTGTAAATTTTTAAATTCACTAGTTAGTTTCTAATTTCGTTAGTTACACAAACATTTTTCACCCATTTTAGAAAATTGCTTTTAAATTCTGTTACATAATTGTTCTATTCCTTTTAAATTCTCCTTCCCAGAAAATATGTGAATGCAATATTCTATACGAAATATCCATGACTTTTTCTAATGTTATCTATCATATCCACTATGGTGTTTATAATCTCTTTTATATTTAGACTACGGTTCTTAATAATACATTATGGATTTCTTTCGTTCAACTTCCTCTGCTTATAATACTTATTGCAATTGGGGGCGATATTGCCTGAAAAGCAGCACAAGAAAAAAGGAGGCTAGAACCCGGAAGCAGAACACGTTTCTGACAACTACCTGCGAGTGTCATCAAGGTGTACCAAGAGACTACAGTGCAATTAACGCGAGATATGCCTTGAACATGTGTCCCAGCCTCGAGTAGTTATTATATTAGAATCTTGCCTCATCCTTATTCAAAGTGTTGAGCCTGCTTCCTTGTTTAACGTTCCACTTTTTAGTCGCCTACAATCAAGTGGAGCGATTGCAATAAAATTTATCTACGAAAAACTTGTAGATTGAAGTAAATTATAGCTTTACAATAATTGCTGCGTTCAGGGGGATATAGCTATATACATAACTTCATCGTGTAAATGATATTAAATATCTCCGTTATTTTAATGAATATTCAATAATATTACAAATTTTAAATAGAGGAAGATTAATAGTCAACATTAAAGGGAAAAGTGCCATTTCTATAGTTTCAAGAAACGTCATGTATCCAGTTAACAGTGTTTGACGAGTATACCCGTCACTTTGAAACCGAAAAAATAATATTAAATTTCTAGACAATTAATTATTTATTTTCTTAAATAAACATATAATTCTTGCTCATTTTCATTTAGTCTTTTATTTTATAATAATATACGTATATTAGGTGCAATTGTCCTGTATTAGGAGTGAATGCTTGTCATTGATTGATCTTATTACACACACCATGAGAGATTTTTAAAACTAAATTCCACAGTTAACTGGTTAAGTAACAACTGGTTTTCACAGTATATATAAATTGAAAATTTGATAACCAATCAAAGTAATCGCACAAAAATCATTATTAAGAACTGATCTGTCTTAGTCACTTTCACTTTGCGGTTTTTTACTATAATAATCTAACTTTGGTACATACACTTAGTGCATTCTTAAAGTATAATTTAAATAATATATAATAATAACCACAAACTATAAATTATAATACTTGGTAGGTCTAAAGTATAAGCTCTTTATTCAATAGTTACTTGTAATTAACAATCGCTATCTCAATTAATTACAATTACATTATTCATTTTAAATAGAAATTGAATAGCAAATTTTTCGTGTATCAGCGTGTATAGAAGTAGAGCAATAAAAGATATCGTCGTAAGGTTCTAAAATAGTTTTTTCTAGCAGTTAGACCAGCTCGTAAGGCGGTAAGGCCACGGTTTTGTTTGACATGAAATCACGCGTAGCTTTTTATTCGAATCTACCGGAAGTGGAAGGTGGGCGAGCAATGAAGGGGAATCCTTGCGCGTGAACCTCGTAGTGGCGCGTTTCGTAAATAGGCATCGTCGTGCGACAGGAAGTCTTGCCAGATGCTGAACGTCTCTCTCTCTCTCTTTCACGCACGATTCTATTATAATCACGCTCATTCGATTAACAGGAGTCCTATGGGCTGCGTAAAAAATATTCTGTCAAATTTTATTAGCATGCACAGATTTATACAGGGTATCCCATTTTAACCCTTCAGCCTGTGATTTATTTCTTACCACTAGAACTACCGATCATTTAATGTGATTGATATCCTATAATCCCTATATTTTATAATTCCAATAAAAATTCTAATAAAAGATTATTTTCAGTTTCTTTCGATATTTGTTATAAAATTCAAGTGAAACTATTTATTTTCAAAATCATTTCGAATCTTCAATGCTTTTAAGATGTCAATCATTGCGAAACGAGGAAACCGAAATCAGTGATTTTGACTGTTATGGTAGCTCTAGTGTTAACTATGATCGATGAAACTACTTTACCATTAATAATTTATTAAGGAAAAAACACATTTTGAATACGATAATTTAGGTCAAGGGGTTAACCTGTTCACCGTGGAATTTGGTTTCAAATATTTCTTATTGTGCGCGCAATAAAATTAAATAGTTAATCAGTAAATGCTTTTATGTTTCAAGAGGGAATAATTCATTGCAATTAGTTTCACAATATTGAAGTTAAGAGAATCTCAAAAATTAATGATTTTTCGACGTAAGTGAATTAATACTTCTTTTATAGAGAATGTCGAAGTGTATAGAAAAAATGTACGGAATTATGTAATTTTATTTAAAAAATAAAGTTGACATCTATGATTTATTCCCGCGTAAACTTGCTAACAAACGAATTGTTTTTTTATTATTTCTCTGTTGAAACAATAAATTTCGTATGAAACATTTTTCCAAATAAATAGTTTCAGAGATAAGAGCATTTATTGATTAAAATGAGATACCATGTATATCTATGGTCTAATTATTAGGAGGGGCAAAAGTAGTTAAACAATTTCGATATTGCACACAAGATTATGGACCATTTATTTGAAATGAAAATAACAAATAGGTGGAAAACTAATAATTACATTAACCAAATTAATAATAAACATCCCTAGTAGTAGTGTTACTTTTTGTGTAACTTCTTACGCGTGTAAAATAATTTCGTAACTTATTTTAAGAAATAAATCATTTCCAAGTGATTCATTCGACAAAATATATTGAAATAAATATTTCAAGAAATAATAAAAGATTACAAATAACAAGTTTCTAATGGAATAAATACATTCATTCAGACTTTATAATATAAACGATAAATGGTAATAAACGTTTCGAAATGTTCGTGGTGTTGCCATGGAAGTTTTTTGGAACAACTTTACTTTCGTGACGAAATGAAATAATAAACTATATTTAATAAATGTCAATGATTTATTCATTATAAACTGAAGTGGTCTTGTAACCATAATTTATTTGAAATTCATAAAAAGAACATACTATCTTTTCCAATTCATATTAAATTAAAATTGCCTAAAGAAATTCATGTGAAATCCGAATTTAGTGTATATATTTATATATCGTATATAACATTCACATTTATACCTCACTCACCGCGAATATCAATAGGCACTCTGTATAAAGACATCATTTAATTTTTCATTCATTCGCATAACTTGTTTAAAACGTAGCGTTGCCAGTAGAAATCAACTGGTAATTCACATTCCACGATGCTTCGTCGTTGATTCGTCGGGAATAATAAGGGACGGTTGACACGGTAGATGAAGTGCCGTCGTTTTCCGATTTTATCGTTTACAGAACGGCGACCAGCTTTGTCGGAACGTACAAATTGTGCCACGGACGCATTCCGATGAAGTTCGATAACGATTGGTAACACGCAGGTAACAGGGCTGGTTAATCTGTTCAAAGGATCGACGCAAACGATATCCCTAAAAAGGATACGCGGCAGTGACGCAAGCTCGGCATGGACCGCACGCATGTCGCATAAATTTAGATGGAAATTATCGGCAATTGAGGTATTCGTCACTCCGTATCAGATGACACGTCGTGTATGTGTCGGGTGTATTTATGCGGGTAAAATATGTGAAAATATGCAAATGAAATGTCAGCGTACGAAAACACTATTCCAGCCATGCAAATAGTGTGTTACGCGAGTGTGAGTGTGTTACAGTAATGGAATACTAAATGAACATTATTTGATTGTGATAATTAACATTTTGTAAACTCATTTTTTAACTAGTTATGCATATAGTATTCCAACTAAGCAATAAAGTGAATTAGATGTGAAAAGATATAAGACAAATTCTTAAGTGGTTTGCAATTAGATCAGAAGTATGTAACTTAGAAAGTAGCGCATATTATTAAATGTAATGAGATTAAAATATTTATGACTTTTTTAATATTCAGTTCGTCAATCTTTTTTGAATTTATATCATTAATATAGTTCTATTAAATATGTATGATTAGAGAAGAAGGTAAATGAGATTAGTTTAAATCAATTGGAGAAAGTAGCAATTGTAATTCATTAATAATAGATAAATTCAGGTATTAAACGATTAAAGATTTTTCATTGGTAGTTTATTTATTTACCATATCATAGAACGAATATATTATTATTATATTAATCGTTTGCTTGTAACTGCAGTATTTTAATAACAATTAATACATAATCGCCACGTAAGTTTTTCATCATGTATGATTCATTTATTCCATTATTCATACAATTGTATTCAAATTCTATTAAACATTCAATTTTTACGCTGCAGAAGAAAAATTGAATGTTTAAAAAACTGAATAGAATGTTGATAAAAAATTGCTCTTCTTCATACTCGGAATGTGAAAAATCTACGGTAGCCTGGTTCTGTACGTGAAAGACGAGTACACAGTTCAGTATATACATCGGTCGATTGATGATACCGTAGCATCCGCGCGTCTGTGTTCCGTTTGTTCGCAATCAAGATGTCAGAGGAAGTGCTTGTACCGAGTGCAGTTATTTCTGTGATTTATAATTTGTTAAGCGGGTTGAAGGAAAAAGAAAGCTCGCGATGAATGATACTGTTCCAATAAAATAAAGCATACAAATGTGGCAACAATACATTTTTGTTGCTGAATAAATGCACGTTGCATTTTACAGTTTCCTCTGTAATTCAATTGCGTAATGTACATATTAAAAAGGGAGCGATCATCATTTTTCTTTGCGCCTATCTATTAAATTGCCTGCGAAAAAATGATAAAACCTGTTTAATTACTCACTCGTAATGCAAGTAACCAAATGACAGTTTTATTTTGCATAAAAATCCGCAGTCTAATAATAATTCACTTATCAAATAAAATATAATAAACCAATTTTCAAATTTCATTATCTATCAAAAACAACAATATCTTTAGGAACCGAATGTTGTGTATATTTTGTGGCTACGAAATATAATTGATAATTCAAGTTAAACAAGTCAATTAAATCAGATTCTCTTTTCAATACTTTCTTCAATTTCTTTAGAAATAGACGTTAAAAATATGCTCTCAGTTCATTCAATTCCAAATTAAGAATTAATGATTTAAAATACTAAAATCTTCGTTAGCAGTACTAAAATTCAAGAACTAAATAAATCATTAAATACATGCGAAGTTACCAAATTCCGCGATAAATTGAAAATAACCCTTTAAAAAAAGACAATACGTACTAATGAAGCGTCACGGGAGGAGAATTTGAAACTGAAGAGTGTCAGTCTGGAATGCAGCACCTTCTCACCTGAGTTGAACACATCGCGAAGATCGTACGCGACACGCAGAATAAAAATGTCCGTTCGGACGTTCGATTGCTCGGTCGGGTCGTTCAACCACTTTCGTTTCTATTCTTTTTCCTCGCCCTCATAGCCGCCTACTCGTCCGAAATTGCACCTCCAAGATCGCGGCGCCTACTCGCTCTGCTTTCTTCTCCATTTTTCCTTTTTTTTTGTTCGCTCCCTCAAGGCGCCACTCGAGCGGGGAACCGGAAACGTAGGCAAAAGATAACTGCTCCTAATTTTACGGCGCGCGTAGAAAGTGTACAATCCGAAACCTTCCTTTCGACAGCCGTTACTGTACGGTTTTCTTCGCTTTTTTCAGCTTATAAATAATATCTGGTTATACGCAACGCAACTACAGACAGTCCTCTTCTCACCAATTTCCTTTTTAACCCTTTGCACTCGTATGTCATGCTGAAGATGACGATATAAATTTGTTACAGTACGTTGGAGATTACTTGAAAAAGTACCGCACTTTAAAAGATTATAAAAATGAAATTTTCTTATAATAATACTATGTAAAATAAATATGAACCATTGAATTCTATCACTGTAAATTACTTTAATTTATTTACCTTAAAATAAATACAAGATTAAACTTAACAACATTAAAAATAAATCGAGTGCGAAGGGTTAACACATTATTGACTGGTCATGAGTTAACACTATCAACATGTCACTGTCTAACATGTTTACACTTGCATCAACTATTTCTATTTTTGAAATACAGGACAATATAGAATACTGCGAAAGTAAAATATTCAAAGTTATATAGAAGATGTGTCCAAAGTTTCATTTCAATTCATTATGTAGAAATAAAATGTATTCAAGTTTATTTATATTATTTCACTTTCATATTTAACCCTTTGCGCTCCTATGTCGAGCGTAACTCGACATTAATTTTATTCACGGACGTGATTCTTTGTCAAAATATTTTTAAAATAGATTATATTATTATGTTATTTTTAATATTATTAGTAAGAAAAATCGTTTACATTGCTCCCAACAAACTAACTATTTTTTAAAATGCATTTCAAATAAATATTTTATATTGAAATTAAATATTTTAATTTCAACTTAATTTCAAAACTTAATTACACTTGAAATGAATATGACATTCACAGGTTCTAAACTATGTTCAAAATACGTGTCACGAGTCTGACACATTATAAATCAAGAGGTTAACACTAAAACCAGGAGCCCAGTCAAACTGACCCATTCCTGATTTCTCCTTTCTACAATTATGTAAAAGATCTCCCTAAAAAGATTTTCTGTAAAAAATTACTAAAGAAATTAATTTAGCAATACGCAAACTAAATTGTAAATCAGTTAAAGCTTCAATAGATGCACTCTTGGAGTTTTTATAGAATTTCAAAGAGTCCATTTCACAACGATAGTTGTACTGTTGAAAAATGAGCAGAAAAAATATGAACATCTCTCTCATTCCACGGAGAATCCGAACGCAAGAATGCAGTCCACTCTTCCTTGTTCCCGACCCTTGCCGCACGCTCGTAGGAATTTCCTCCAAAGACGGACCGCAATTGCTTCCCCCGCGATGTTTTGTATTCCCGCGTCAATCAACAAAATAATTGCCGCGGCCGCCGCGATATTGTAACGCAACATCCCCCGGCGTGGTAGCGGAGCCATCGTTGCCTCGCCCATTGCAATTTCGTTGTCGCTTGTTTCTTCACGGCGGCGCAATTAAATAGCTGCTGCTTATTAACGCCAGCACTCGCGTAGTTGCCCATACAGTTCGCCACTGGCGGTTTTTGCTTGAACCCAGAACAAGGATTGCGTTCAACCGATACCTAAACTCGACGCCGAAAATTATGGAAAAAGAATTTGAAAAATTTAATTCGAGAAATAATTATTTTCAAGTCGATTCATAAAAATGATTATCTAGAATATACAATAGGAAATAATAAATATAAATTTGTTTAATGTAGTAAACATATTTAATACCGAAACAAAGATCAAAGAATAAATAATTTCTTTAATCATTTGATAATATTATTAAACATATTTTTACTGTCCAGTGAACAGAAGAAGTCATCTAACAATATCTTTTCCTTTCGTAGTTCACAATTCATAGTCAATTAATTTGCTTTAAAATACTTTTTCAGTGCAATTAAACGGTCGCCATTTATTAACGCCAGCATGCGTAGTTGCCCATCCCGTCTGCCACTCGCGGGGCTGCGGACGAATAAAACGCGGACTGTTTTTGCTCGGCCGAGTTGGGGTTGCGTCAAACCGATAGCTGAACTTGAGGCTAAGGCCAAGGCTGTTTAAGGCAGCCGCGGGACCGAGGCGCGTTCCTCTCTTCTCCGCATGCCAACTACGGTCAGGAAACCGACGATACGTCGGTTCTTGCGACGGTGGATCGTCCGCGGGACACAAAAACCGGCCGATCTTCCTTTTGCTGATCCCAGGGAACGACGGGCAATTATTAATTAACACGGTCCCATGGGATACGCTTCCACCGACGTTGAAGCAAGTGGATACTAATTTATAGCTGCTTAATTTTATGGCGTTTTACACCGCGGTTTAATGAAATTATATCACGATCGTTCGCTGAACGCGGAGCGATCGTCTGTCTTGTGAACTGCGGCGTTTAATTTAGACGTGTGGCGACTGGAGAACTTATTCGGATTGATTTGTTGGGATTGGGAACTACGAGATGTCACTTTTTGGGTTTTTTTGCTAATAATGTAGTTTTGTTAACCTTTAATACTAAAATTACCGAGTAGTTAAATTGATTTTCTAAAATTTCTCTGTAGAAACTCCAAGAGTGCATCTATTGAAATTTTAATTGATATACAATTCAGTTTGCATATTGCTAAACCAATGCCTTTAATAATTTCCCAGAGAAACATATGTTATCTGTTTAATAATTGCAAGAAGACATCAGGAATGGATCATTTTGACACATATGGTAGTTTTAGTGTTAAGTGGGGATGTGCGGTCTCACAAGTTTCTATACAAAATATTGAGAACTTTGAAACTAGTAAAATTTTCGTCATATAGTTGATACTTTTAACATGTAGAGGTATTTAAATAAATAAAAACAAATTAATACAATACATTTTTCTATTAGTTACTACAAACGAGAATATTTATCATTGATTGATAATTTTTAGACTTCCTACTTAAAAGTTAAATTCACGTCCATACGTAGAGGTTAACCTTTTCTCCTACAATATCGAGTCAATCTATAGTGATGACAATTTTCAAATAAGTTCAATAAATTGAAATGTTATTTACTCATTTTTCATATAAATGTAATATCGCGTGTCCATTATTGGTTTTTAACCTTTAGAGTAAATGTAGACACAGAATGAACATCAGAGTCTTTTTTTTTTGTTAAATTATCAACGAAAGAGTAAGTTTATCAAGCATAGTTGTGAAATAAATGATAGAAAAAGGGGTTAACCTTTGAGCTGTGAATGAGGAGTATACTCGGCATGAAGAAATTTCTATTTGTGAGTAACGACAAGTATCTTAGTTGTTTAAAAAAAATTCCTGTTATTTTCTTATAATGGAATTCAATTTTACAACACTTATACGTTCTCGGTTTGATGAGTACAATCGTCATTGAGTCATTCTAGTGACATAATATAGGTACACACTTTAGGAGTCGGAGTAGCAAGCCATTCATACTTTCAGTACCTTTCAGTAGTTTTGAAATAAATGTTTCTGGTGAGATTTTTGAAGAATAAAGTAATTGACGTAGATATACCTGTAGATAAAAACGAAGTTGTACTTGAAGTTTCATTTAACACTAAAATCCTATTATTTAATAAAACGAAGAAATTCGTAGATAATACGTAGGTGTACATAATATTAAAATATTTCACTTTCAAACTTCTTCTTTTGTGTTAAAAAGAAAATATATGATTACATTATACTAGTCTGTTACTGCACAAGGCGAGTAGCTTAATTAAGATATAGCTATATTTTGTGTTTCGTTAAAAATAGAAAAGTAGACATAAAGTAGAAAAAGGAAAGTTCTTTAAATTTTGAATCTTTTTCGTATAAAATGTTAGAGTAATATATATGAAAATTAAATACGTTTCAAGATATTATAACATAAAATAAACGACTCATTCTTTTCATAGAAGAAATACATTCTCTTTTCTAAAATGAATTTATTTACAAAGTAAATTTCTGCAGTAATATAGAAATCGAGTAAAAAATATTATTTTTAAATTAACAGGTTTCAAAGTAAGATATAATTTTTATATAGCTATAGATAGCGAACCTAAACATCTTTATAAAGTAATCTCATAAATCTTTGCCAGTCTAAAATAAACGTATTAGTCGTTTTCAAATGTGAAAGGTTTAAAGCAACAACGTCTACAAAATTGTTGGCGTGTTGTGTAATGTTCCGTTACAGGTGAAATTACGCTTGATTTCTTCGTGCCAGTGTTAATTGATAGAGTTTGCAGTATCAGCATGTGTAAATAAGATCGTTGCGATAGTTCAGATACAATCACCACGCATCGGGCAACTATGCTCAACTTCCTCGCGCTGTAAGCAATTTAAGATCTACGTGCACGTTGAATGTGGGTGTTACGCATTGTTAGTGCTTGTAATTCATGTACGATTTGCTCGAGCCATAATAAATAAACAAAATCTAAATCACAATTTGCAATGCTGTAATTTTTCTTTTCATTGGAAAAAATAATTTATAATTATTATGAAAAGGAAAATGAAAGAGTAGTTTGTAACGTTTTAATTTGTTCAAAGAATAATATTAATTTTAATATAAAATGTTAGTACAGAGCTAGTAGATATTCTAGTTTAATTTTAAAACATTGTTTATCGACAAAGTATCGACAAAGATTGTTCATAAATTATACACTACTATGAAAGAAAGAAAAATATGTATGCCTCTCTTTTTCAAATAATTAGATTATTCTGTAGCTGTTTCAAATTACAAAAACAAATAAAATATACATTTGTAACACTACAAACGATAATTACTTGTTAATCTATAAGAAAATATGAGTATACTGTCAACATAGTGTTCTTAAAACCATTGCCCTATAATTTATTTCCCAATGATCGATAAACTACTTTGTCATTGATACTTTATTGAAAAAAGAGAAAAATATAACAGTTGATAACAGAAGAATAATATTTAATTTGAACTCAAAAAAATTAAATAATATTTATGCTTATTAAATTCTGTTTAACACGTTATTATAAGGCAAGGGGTTAATTCAGATGTTCACGAAAAATCAGAAAAAAAATAATCATCAGTAGAGATTTTAATCTTCAGTAAAACTGATAACGCACGAGTTCCATCTGCAGTATCCTAAAAATATTGCTAACATGTGTTCTCTGTGTCAACCCTAAACGCATCTCCACACACAGGAAATCTAAAACACGCCAGGAAACTTCAACAGAAACCATCCCCAAACCGCGATAAGGTATTTCACGGTAAATTATGTTACCGAGATAAGCATTCCAACAAAGTGTTCGATATTTCAACGTCGCCAGTTGAAACTTATCACACCAAACTGTTGCATTCTTTCCAAACTCAAACAAAGTAGAGGCAACCCTTGTATAACACGGTCGTTATGTCCCTAAAAATGCCGTGTTATGCGATTCCGTGTTATACAAAATAAAGAACTAGTGCAAAAGAGACAGTTAGGTTCCAAAAATTAGAAAAACATAATTACCGTTTCTAAAAAAGGTTTAATAATGCGCACCCGAAAACTTCTAATCTATATATAATGCAGTAAAAAGAGAACACAAATTTTTAAAATGTACTTAACACTTCACAAATAAAATAGGATTTCAAATTCTAATGAATTTCAAAACTCTGCAGACAAATCTGACACGACATACACGTTCAAATGAAAAATTTCCAATGAGACATTTTGCGCACTTAAAAGCTCTTACTTCGTTGCGTGCTATACGGAGATTTCTCTAATTTCGAATTTTGCTCTTAAAAATTCTAAGCGTTGCATGGGGTTTTCCCCAATTCTCAAACCATGTTAGAGTGACACCATGTTATAGAAGTGCCGTGTTACGCGGGAGTTACCTGTACACGTAATTTCAATTTTACGCAATGATATTCAATTGATTAAATCTAATTTACCATTGAATTCAGCGCATACGTAAAGGGTAACTTTCTTTCCGAATTCATCTGGTGGTTTAATTACACATCAACTACAACGTAATTTATCACATTATCGTCGTACTATTAATTTCTCGGTTACTTCGCGATACTTGTGCGCTCGGCGAGGGTTTGCGTGCAAATGGCGCGCGAGTATAGGCAGCCGACACCGTTGATATATTAATGCACCTGGCGCATATTTAATTGCTCGTTGCGATGGTAGGTCGCAATTCGTTCGGTAAAAATAATGATAACCGATAAAAACGGTCAAGCTTGTTCCACATGAATATTATACGCGCAACGGATTCTGTGATTCGTCGAGAGCAACCTGTACGAGGTCTAGCATCGACTTGGTAATTAAGACCGAACAGAGTCCTCGTAAGCATGCAATTAAGAGCATTAATTGACGCTGGAGAGCCGGCAGAGAGCTAAATGGTCCACCCTTCTGCGTTAGATCGAAGAATGTCTTGGAATACGGGTACACGTGAAGTGATCGTGAGCGCCGACCCCAGTCGGCTAAAGCCACGTTCACACTTTTGTCTCGGTATACTCTTAATGAATGGAGGTACTTGAATGAATCCTAAACACGCCCTTGCACAGCAATGAAACTCTGTTCCTTTTTATGTTACTCCCTTTTATATCTTAATTAAAAGGGGGAAGTTGATAATGGATTGCAGACGTTCATGCAGATTTCCGTTTTCTCGGATTGGTTCGGGGAAGTCGACGTTCTGCATTCGCTGATATTAAGTCAAACGTCCAAACTAGATTTAGTAATATGAGAATATTCAGTTTACTATTGAAAGGAAATTAAAGGGGAACGCTGACATAAGCTGCAGATTTATGAAAATTTTCATTTTCTTGAATTGATTCAAAGAAATCAGAATTAACTGCTGTCCTCGTAAAGTTGAGTCGTGTGAATATATCAATTAAATTTTTACAAAGATAACATTCTATTCTTTTTTAAATTTAATAATATAATTAAATTAATCAGTTAACCGTGGAATTTAGTTTGAAAAATGTCTCATTGTGCTCGCACTGAAGTCAGGCAATGAAGTACATACTCGTTAAACGCAGTGCAAATGTAACTATAATATATTTTAACGAAACACTAAAGCAAAAGGAAAAAGAATTATATGTATATCTGAAAAGATAACTAATCAATCGTTGAAAAGATTAGTATCATTTTGAGTTTTAAGATGACGTGTAAAATAAATCATCTTTTCAAAATAACACTTTAATTTTAAGAATGCTTCCAAAAAATAGCTTGTTCAAAAACAAATTATATAGAAAACTATTTTGTCAAATTTCAAATGTCCGGTTTCTTGTCGTCCACCGTATACATCATGTAACACAATCGAATTAGAAACTGTTTGCAACTTCAATCTAACTTAGTTCACAAAAGATTATTACAACATTCATTTCGTATCTTTAATTTACATACTTACGTAATACAATTGGAACAGGCGTCTTGAAACTCGCGCCATAAATAACTCGATTCCATTATTCCTTATTGACTTACCCGCGCACGGATTGCAACAGAAACAATCTGACGCTCGCTTGTTCACGCGCATCCTCGTGAAGGCATGCTCCGATTGGAAAAATATTTATCCACGTTGACGGCCAATTACGTTGCATTGTGCGCACGTGGCTGCAGTCAACCCGGAAACCGCGTTGCAAAGCTGCATCCTCGATTCAGGAACAGCTCAAGCGAGATTTAAACTGTCGATGCGCAGCGTGTCTCCTCAGCGTGAAATACACTTTGTAGTAAAGGCGTCAGCGGCTTGATAGGTTTCTGACGCTTGAAAAGAATCCGCGACTCACGGCGAAGGATCAGGTCCTTTGTTGGATTCGCAATTAATGTCCTGGCCCGATGAACAGGATGTTCCACCACGCTCGATCTTGTCACATCGGGACGCGCCGCGTTACCGACACGTGACTTCGATATGAAAAGAGGGATTATTGGAAACTGCTCCCTTTCGTCGAACGAGCGAACAATGCATTCTTGTGCGGTAAAAAGTCAAGTGTCTGGTTTCGAGTTAAGTGCATTAAATGTCGTTGCTCTTTTATGTTTTTCGGTGGTGTTTTTATCTTTCCCTGGTTACATTGATTTTACTGACCAATTTAACCATTTGCGGATAAACGTCGCCATGTTGATGATGTAATACTTTCATATTTGGAATAGAAAGTTGTGGACGAATGATTTAGTTATTTAAACAAAGTAAGAGGAATACATAGTTTTTTTTCTAGTGTTAACCATGAAACCTGTTAACTGTGGAATTTAGTTTCAAAAATCTCTTGTTTCGTGTGCAATAAAATCAAAAAGTGAAGCGTGTGCTTGTCAAACAAAAGACGAATGCACCTATGGTATATTTTAATGAAAAATCAAGGCAAAACAAATAATTACATATTTATCTGAAAAAATAAAGGATTCATCGTTGAAAGAATTAGTATCATTCCAAGCTTTAAGATGACGTGTATACTTGTCGAACACAGTTAACTGGTTAAAAGTATGGCATGTAGTTTAGCTTCTTTTGGTAAAAATTTGAGATACTTTGAGAAATCTTTATCTGCAAAAGATTTAGCTTTTTTGTTCTGAAGGTACTTTAAATTACCAGTTTAATGAAAATGGCAGTTTTTTACTATCTTCAAGTTTTTCAAAGTTGATTTTATTTCATTTGAAGTAGGTACATGTCACTTCTTGAGACTACATGTTAATAAATAAAAAGAAATGTATTATATGCGTAACACTAGGTTTACTGATGTTTATTGTACGGTTTATTTTATTATTCCGAGAAAAGTTAATGTTCATTCGTTTAGATATTGGACATTAGGGATTTAAAAATAGAGTAGTAGGATAAATATTCGCGTAATTGCATAGATCAAAACCGACATAAACGTTTACTAAGTATTGTTTATAAAATTCAATATGCGTCAAATTGACGAGTTCCGTAAACCTACATAGTGTTAATATACACTGTGTTTTGTATAATATAATACTGTAAACAAAAGTGAGTAAAAAATTAAAAATTAGAAATTTGCAAGTTACTTGTGCAGGGATCTTACAAGCAATTAATTAATTTCAGAGGTTAAAATAAAATGTTGGTCATATTGGTTCATATATTTTTATTACATTGCATTAATAGGTCTATGAACGGATATTCCATATTTGGTTGTAACTGTAGAAAAACATACGTTTCTGTAACAATTAAAATTTAAGAATTATATAAATCTATATGTCTAAAAATTGTACCTAATTCCCATTTCTTTAAAGCATTTTTATCTTACGCTTACGCTACCAAACACTGTATTAAAAATTTTAATAGAATAATTCATTCTCAGTTCAGAACCGTTATAAAATATTGTTAAATATTAGTAACATAATCTTTCAAAATGTTAAGTGTATTATATTTTTTCTATATACAATAGCTTGACAACAACGAACATAGGGTAGAATAAGTTCTTATTTCCCCATTAGAAAATAAAGTATAATATTTCTAAAATATAAATATTTGTATAATATTGTATAAATTATATAATATTATGATAAACTAAAATTATAATATTATTACACATCATATAAATTGTACAAAAATAGGTATTTTCATCTTAAAAAATGAATATCAGACACAAGAAATAAATTTGCTCACTGGGTGGTCAAATATTTTGTATACTTTGAGTCATGCTGTAGAAACGGTTTTGCATAGAACCTCTTTTTCACATGGTGAATTTATTATGGCCGGAATAAATTTGATATCGAAACACGATACGCCGTTGTTTCTGCACCGTTCAGCCATTCACGTTGCACGCGGAAGTATCGATTGCAGTTGATTCTTCCTGGAAGTCATCATTAACTCCCGATGAATTAACATCAAGGGAAATGGAACGAGCCGCGGCCGTGCCCCGCGAAAAATGCATTACCCGGTCACGGTTGACGCAAGACACGTTAAACGTACCGATTCGCGCGTTAATGCTCGACGAGATCCAGTCGCGCCGATGTGTGTTATGTAATTGAAATGAAATGATATACCGAATCGAGATTCGTATCTGCCGATCAATCTGTCGGCCGTAGGGACTTCCATTAACGTGTCACCGGTGTAAATACGTACCGGTTGAATTCAAACAGTTGTCGAACAAAGTGATGAAATGATTAATAATCGGTCGCTGTACGAATAATTCTGTTGCATCGAATAAATATTTAGTACGCGATGGTTGATCTAATGAAGAAAGACATGATGGTTTTATTTGTTCAATTAAAATGCTATGCGATGCTAACCGCTGACAGACTTAAGAAATGATTCGATTAATATTTACTCTTACTTTATCTCCGTGTGTGTGCAATATTAGCAATGGATTTTTGTGCAAATAGACATTGGTAATTGTTTACAATACTGATTCCTTACCGATTTGGATAACCTTAAAGTATGTTGTGAAGGATTTGATTCTGGACAACTTTTCCTTATACATGTTACAGCCGCTCGGCCGTAGTTTTACAGATATTCGAAAAAATAGGTCCGGAAATGGGGAGTTTTCATACTCAGTTACAAGAAGAGTAACTTTCATATGACCTTGATTTTGGCATATATTGTTAAGATAATTTTTCTGTCTACCCAGAACTTTAAATTTTTGATAGTGAGCATGGGTTCAAAAGTTATGAGGCATTAAATTTTCGCATTGCGCTAAAACCTTTCATCTTTATTTTCATTTATTGAAGTTGTTCCTTATAATAAGTGTACTCGAACTTCGTTTAAATGACAGAGATTGGTTTTAATGAGGATGGTTTCTCTGGAGGGATAGGGGCGGAACCTGCACCCCAAAGTCGTCATTCATGTCGGCGAGGAATTAATGTTATAAATAATTATTCAGACATTTTTCTATATTATTTTATGGAAACTTGAAGTAAAAGGTTTTATATGTTTGAATTAAGTAGTTAAAAATGCATTGAGGATAAAGATAATTGTCTCATTTATGTATAAAGTTTGCAATGAAATAATTATATTTTATCTTTTTGTAGTTTCCACGTCATTCTTATTTTTTAATAGTATTTTTTGACGAAATATTTGCTTTAAAATAGAACAGGCACTATTATGGGAGACGAAAATATTTGTACAATGAAAACGTGGAATTATATCTGTTACTTATTACGAAGATATTATATAGCAAAATTATAATATGAATAATAATATTCATGTTTTGATTTCAAAGATATTTATTGGTATTCCTTGATAACCTGTACATCCTTGAACTTCATAATTAATTAATAAAGAAATAAATAGCAAATTCTATGAGAAGATATTTGTAGTGAAATATATATTATGAAGTATATATTAACTTTAAATAGAAATATAAATATCTAAGTAATACATGCTCCAATTTGGTGATTTCAACGCATGGAGATATCGTTGAACGTGGGTAGAATTCTAAAGATTTTATTACAGAATATTCCCACTTATTATTGTAACAATATATCAATTAAATTTCATTAAGAAACCAATTTTCCGCATCACAAAATTCGGTATATTTATTTTACACGTTTTAAAACATTAAAAAATTCTTTTATAGAGAACTATCCTTCACTTTTATTCTTATAATAAACAATATTTGATTTTCTCTTATCAATATTTTAAGAATGACTTTTCCATAATATTTTGAGATTATCACAAGAGATGCCACACTTAAAGGCCATGAATTATATTTGAGATGCTATGTCAAAGTGTCAAGTACTAATTTAGAAATTTGAGTATGATGTTCGTGTTAAAATGTTAATGATCTCTTGAGACATTATCGTGTTTATCGTTTCTGGGTAAGGTCCTTAAAGAAAAATCCTAAGGGTGCTTAGTTTATCAGTCTGAGAAACACTTGCACGAGAAAGCAGAACCCTAGTTCTGATACTATGTCCGATAAGTATAATCAACCTTGAAATATAAGGGAAAGGGGTAATCCGATATAGTTATCATAAAATATCGTTATATCATAATACAACATTTTCACAAAAATCACTTCATTACTCTTATTTTTATTCGTAGAATACACTAGCACCCTTTGGCAAGAAATAATAAAATGTTTATAAATGGAAAATAATAAATACACTAAGAAAGAATAAAATTTACAATACGAAAATAAAGAGTAAAATTTTGTTCATTTAAGGCTTCATTTTACAAAATAAAAGTACAGTGACATTTTGTTGTAAAGATTTTATACCTTAATAAATGAATATTAAAAACTTGTATCTATAGATTTTGAACTCAATTTTTTTCAAAAACGATGTTTTAAATAAAACCATTTTATTGTCGCACGTCGGCTTATATTTTCAGCTGGTTTTACCTTCTTCTTGCTTGTACCAAGACCTGAAACACCCTGTATATTGAATCTCTCTTGTTCCTCTATTATAACACTTTCTAATAGCCTTTATATTTCTATTGCTGTTAGTGACTTAGAATACCTGCTTGTTTAAAATTTTATGTTACTATTAATGCATTGAAAGTTTTTAGATTTTATGTTTATATGCATATTTAATCACTGGTGAAAGTATCGCCTTTCAAATACATATGTGTTTCTGATATCCTGGAATTCTAATTTTATAGTTTCTCTGAAGAGCTAATTTTAAGGATTATTATGAATGTTGTAGGAAATTCACGTTCATAGTACTTTTATGTACAACTGTAAAGTTATTATTTACGTTCAATAAAGTTTCGTCTGTTTTATCACTTATTGATGCAAATAATAGATTATTCGTTTATTTTATCATAACATCGACTTTCACAATTTTTAACACTATATAACCTTTTTGTGTCTTTCTCTGGAATGTCATAGAACTTTTTAATTGTTTTAAATTGTTTTAAAAGTTATAGTAGTGAATAAAGTGAATGAGAAAGAAAATGAGAGAAACACAATAACAATACTATTAGTATAGAACCTTATTTATTTCGAATTTTCATTAACTTATTAAAAACCTTAATGTCTTTTTTATGTCAACCTAAATCAATGTAATATCAAAGCTTTACTATTTCTATGCGCAATATTCACTTGCAAGGGAACTGGCATAAAATATCCAATAAAAAATAGGATATTGTTTAATTCTAGATTTACTGATCATTTTGAAATAGCCAGTCTGTCATTCCGTATCATTTCCGATTAATTTATGTATATGAAATGTACCGAATAAGTCTACGTCAATAAAAATTCCCTGGATTAACATTGACTGAATTAATGTTACAGCGAAAGGAGAACGCGTTTTAATGTACCAGTAAATATGACAAGTTTCAGTAAAAGTAGACATAAAATCGGTATCCATAAATTAACATTAATAAACGCATAGTATAGGTAAATACTTACTTATTACTAATTTTTAGAAAGTCTGCGAACATAAATTTTACTTATATTGGATTGCAATATAAATCATCTGTAAAAAAGTAAATAAAAATAAAGAACTTATTGGATTCATTGCAAATACGAATAATTAATAGAAATAAACCATTTACACTGAATTTAAAACCATCACTGTTTCATGAAACTAGTAAATAATAAATAAAATAACAAAGAAAAAATAGAATATTGAATAGAATTGAACCGATTGTTAGACACATTCAAAACATGTCAAAGCTCAAAACATTTAGTTTTTGCTCTTAATCGATAACATTTTTTCTTCTATCTATTTCATTCCCTATGAATCTTTTAAAACATACAATTTATTCTCTAATATATTTCCTTCTTTGAGTACAATTTATTAAATAAATATCATACAGTTATAAGAATGAATTGTTTAATTGAAGTTTCTTTAAAATATACTTAGTTTTACTAGGTATACAAGGTATACATACTTGGAGATATTATTCGTGACACGAGCAATTCAGGGCGAGATGCATTTTCCATGCAGCCAGTGATCGTCGTAGAATTTTATGATCGCCTCTGTTGTTACTGTCGAATCATTGTAAGGATAGTTTACTCTTTGTACGAAACTACCATAAGCTTTGTTGTTTATCACCGCAGCAGTGGTAACACGCGGGCACACTTGATTTTGTGGTATTTTAATGACACACACATCAAAGCTTTCGCGTAATTCCTCGCGTATAGCGCGGAGAAGGAAGTGAATTGTTGTAACCATTTTAATTTATTACAGTGTAAGTCACGCGAGCCAAATAAACATTCGCGGATAACTGTTCCTGCCACTCCCAGCTTGAACTTGTCACGTTTAATTAATCGCATCAGAAATTTCATTGTATGACAAGGTAATATGTAATATTACAGGTTCTTCAACATTTAGTTGCTTGAATTATTATGTATTATCAGGTGAGCGTAGAACGCATAAATTATTCGTTACGGAATGGTTTACTGAACCAGTTTATTTAATGCAGAATGATTTAAGAATTGTGTCAAGTACGTAAGATTCATTTGTTAACACCTTGCCCTACTATTTCTTTTTTATCTATGATAGATCCAACTATTTCATTATTAGTGATTTATTGCAAAATTCCAAGCATATTCTATGCCCATGGTTGGCAAACAAAAGAGTAATATATTTAAATTTTATTTAAACCCTTCATTACGAGTTAGACACGATATTATAAGGCAAGAGGTTAAAACAATTTGTTAGCTATAGTGTTTTTTGCAAAATGTGTATATCCAATTCAATTCCTTTTAATACAATTTATTTGCTATGTAACATTTTTTTATAATATTGAATGTTCCGACAAATTCCAGAAATATATTTTCTTTGTCAAGCCCATTCTATGCAACTTTTCAATTATAATGAAGTAAATAAAAGTTATAAATAAAATGCAAAGAAGACAATGAAAATTATGATTTCTAGTTTATCATCACCTTTTGAGATCAAAGTGAGCTTAAAAATTGAATTAATTTTTGAGATGAACTAGAATTTTATTTCTTAAATTTGTGTGGGTATAAGAATTATAAGAATTTTTAATATTATGAAACTCAATTACCTTTTCTCTTTCAGTTAAATATAATAAATTATATTTTTTTCTCTGTATTATTATTACTTTGTAACTTTATTAAAGATCCTTGATTTAAATTCAATTAAATTTTCTAACTACTTTTGATTAGATTTATAATAAATTAACAACATGTAAACCACAATTACATCTTTATTTTCTCTTCAGTCTAATAAAATCATCCATTGTTCTAAAATATCCATATTAAATTCCTAATTCATCAAACTATTAATTATGTATATACTAAAAATTATTTTATAAATAACCATTTAGTTTATACAAATCTTCAATTAACTCGAAGACGCTCATTCTGACAACATTTTTCAGTGTTGTTATAAACACTTTCCAATTATCATTAACTAAACACAAATAACACTGATCATCCCTTTTCCAACGTAACAAATCCTACCAACTAACAAATTGTTAATCCTCGCTTCGCAATATCTCAAAGAACGCAACCCGATAAATCATTCATTTATCTTGGCTTCTAAACCACCCCAACGTCGACACGATTAATCTTAGAATTCCTATTTGGCAGCGCATTATTTAATTAAATACCCTTTGGCAACATCGTGACTGCCTAAACAATGGGCCACCTCATAATTGAAAAAGGGATTCGAGCTCTCATCGGTTTATTTGCAAGAAATTATTTCTCTATTGATTCTTTCCTTCCCGCGTTGCTGTTGAATTCTCCGGAGATCGCTGCGAAGCCGTGTGACCATTAATATCGCTCCTCGTTAATCTTGCAGAGACCGAGACTGATTAATCGAACGAACAGTTTGGCGACTGGGCCGCATTAATTATCCCACACGGACAGGTTTTCATTTTCGGCCCGATATTCGCCGCGGGACGCCACTTACACGACTTCCCGAGACGATAATCGATTTCTCGCGGCAGAAAACGCAGCTGTATCTTGACCGGCCGCGTAAATCAGACATCGCACGGCATCCTCCGTGCCTCCACATAAATAATCGAAACACTGTCTGAAATGTTCAGTTCGCTGTTTGATGATACTATTGATAGCGATGGCTATTCCACTACTGAGAAAGGGTTGTCTTTTATTAACCCCCTTGTCCTATGATTTACTTTTCAACTGTGAACAATACTACTACTTTGTCATTAATAATTTATAAAAACAAGACGAAAATTCTAGGCATATTATATGTTTATGTTTGCTCTATAGTATAATTATTAATAACAGATTAATGTTTAATTTGAATTTTAAAAAATTGAGTAATACTTATGCTTATTAAATTCTTTTTAAAATCTTCACCACGAATCTGACATGTTTTTATAAGACAAGGGGTTAACACTAGAACTAACGATAAGTCAAAATGACACATTTTAGAGTTAGAGGTTCGAAAGTAAATAATTAGGATACATATTTGCGTAACTACAACAATCAAAATCGATTCAACCATTTATCAAATAATGTTTATAAAATTCAATATTAGTCAAGTTGACGCGTTCCGTAAACCTAGTGTTACAAATATTAAGTATTCGAAATGTTTTTAAAAATAAATAGTTTCACTTGAATACTATAATGAATATAGTATTGCGTTCACTAAAAGTATAATTTATTAAAAATCCAACAGCTATCGCATGCAGGAGTTTCCAAAAAATTTCAACACTGGTTAATAGCGTTACAACAAAAAGTGTGAGGTTGGAGAGTTAAATTATCTCGAAGCACAGTAACTTCTTCATCAACCCGAAAGTCATAAGCGATATATGTAACGTTACATACGCATTTATGTCGACAAATTACCTTTAATAAGCTTCAGGCGAGAGTAACGCGACACCATGTACAAAAGCGGTTCAAGCTGCCCGATGACAGTCTACAGCTCCCGGCACTTTGAATGAAGGAAATTGACTTTGTCAGTCTCGAGTGGTCGCGTCCACTTCTTTTCACTGTCAATAGGATGTCTGTAAAAACGAGACACTTGTGATCTGGGATCTCACAGTCCCGATACCTAGGAATGAGAAAGAACTGCTTTAACCATCGTGATGCATATGAAGGTGACATTTATCGAAGTCGTAATCTTTAACTTCAACAGACGTTGTTTTTGCTTGTTAAAATTTCATACATAAGTATCTACTACCTTTTTGACAAATTAATATTCGTTTGTTTAAAAAACATATATTAACTGTATGTAAGTATTTTTCTCTATCTGTTTGTAGCGTTTCTAAATACATTTTTTAGTTTATTTCTCGTGTTTTGAGTTTATTTTCTGAAACCAACAAAAACGTAAAATATAGTAGGTACCTACCTATTTAGATCATTTATTAAACTAAAAAAAGTACTGTTTTTGAAATATATTTTACAAATGATTGTACCTATATACTTCCTATTTGATATACACCTGTGTATTTGTTTATTGTTTTAAAGTATTTAACAGTACCCAAGTGAGTTCGAAATGAATCCTTCTAATTCAGATTCTATATTAATCTATCGCATAATTTGAACAATAAAAAAGTAATATGAATAAAATAATATTCTTATATATGCACACATAAAATTTTATAAAATAATTCATCAAAATGATACTTTTCTTATGAATATTTCCCACGATTTCAAAGATAATGCTCTCTAATTATATATTATTTGGTTTAAATGAGATTATATAGATGCTTGGCATTATAAGAAAGACATTAATAATAATAGTGGTAATTACAGGAAAGTAATCTTCCCAGATTCTGTATACGACAAAGTTCCCTAAGAAGATGTTTTACATTATACAGTATCATTAATATGCCGTGAAACATTTTTGAAATGGTAGGCTGGAGCAACTTCCCCTTCAATTTTCTTGTAATTATTAAAATCAAGTTGATAGGAATCTAATGACTTATTCTTAATTTACTGCGCCCACACATTAATTACAGAAACTGCGAATACATTTGAACTCCTACTGCCTATATATTAAGCTATGAATACAAAAATGCCATTAGAAGAATACAACATAAAAAAGAATCATTTTCGTGTTGTTTACTCCAATGACACGTATTTATCGCCTACTCTTTGACGCCCATTTACTAGCAGACGACAATCAAATACCGATGTTTAAACTAGAATTCAGTGACCGTTAACATTTGATTTACGAACAGTGGTTGCATAGTTTATACTATCGTTTCCGGGAAAGAAATTATACTATTGGGTTGATGCAACAGTTTTGAAGTTCTTTTTATAAGAACTAAAACGAAGAGTTTTTCAAATATTTTTATTGATTTGACCTATTATATAATTTCCATTGGTTGTTATTACCCTCTCCCATCTTTATATAAGTTTATGTATACGGTTATTGTAGAAATGTGATTTTAAACAGAAAACGAATCCAGTAATATTTTTATTTGCTTCAAAAAACGTCAAAATTTTTGCATCGACCCAGTATATGCATAGAAAATAAAATAAAATATGTACAGATGAAACTATAATAGAAAACGAGGGTGGAAATGAATTAGAATATAATTCACGAATGTTTATTCTACAGTGTTAAATTCCAAACCTTTGAAAAAGAAACAAGAACTATTGATATTTTGTAAATATTCTTAATGGATCTGTTAAAAATAGTGAGATTTTTAAAAGAATGCTGATATGTTTTACATTTTGGTATTTATTATAGAAATACTGTTTTACGAATTGTTTATAACAATTTGGTAAAAACTATTAACGTAAGGTATATGTCGTAATATTTACGAAAAGCACTGTTTACTCGAGCTCGGCTCGTCCTCATATTACCTGAAGTTATGAACCTGAACCAGTTAGCTGTTTTCATGAGTATTATCATAAAGAAATGACAACGTTTTGTGTTACACGAGTGTACTCGTCCAAAAACAGCTATCTCAGTTTTTTCTTAGGGTGTGCCGCGAAATTTAAAAAAACTAAGGTTGTGTTTATTTTACCATCATTATCCGAATATACGTACAATATCATCAGTAATTATTAATGTTACTTTTCATTCCATTTATTTAATTTAAAAATTTCTTCTTCTATAACTACGTAGGTGTGCCGCGAAATTTTTCTTTGAAAAATGTATCACGAGAGTAAAACGATAGAAACTCTGAGTTAACTCGTTGAGGAAATTTTCATTTTCGAAACGACCAATTTTATAGGTACACATTACTTCAGTAAAAATTTTTGAAAAATTAAATATGAACACGTACACATAAAAGAATAAGGTATACACTTTTCAAAGATGTCGCAACAGCTCACTGGTTAACAGTAAAACCATCAGACGAGACGAAATGACCCATTCCTGATTTCTTGCTTTTGCAATGATTAAAAAAATAACAGATGTTTCTCTGAGAAATTATTAAAGAAATTAATTTAGCAATACGCAATCTGAATCGTAAATCAATTAAAGTCTCAGTAGATGCACTCTTGGAGAAATTTCAAAATATCAATTTAACTGCTCAGTAGTTTTAGTGTTAATCGCATTGGTTTCTAAAATCAATTGAAAATTGTCGTACGGCTGCATTAGAAACGTGTCCTGGTTGAAACGTCCTCGATAGCAGTTCTTCTTGATGGCGCCATTGTCTGGCAATTAACATAGCAGACAGCAGTGGGCAGCCGTACGGGATTTCACATCGGCGAATCTCCTCGTGGCGCGTCCATCAGCGCGGCGAAGCCAGGGAACACACTTCGACGAGATTTTACGATCAGAGCCGGTCGCGTGACACCTGCGCCAACGAAATCGGCCCGCATTTACGAGATTGAATTTTCATTGATGATTCGCCCGTCTAGAAACCGCGCGAATCGACCGCTTTACTGCTCAATGGAATGTCCCCTAACGGGCGTCGTATGCAGTTTGACAACCGGGTACATAAAAACGATTGTTTATGCGCTTTTTTGTTTTTGCCTCGTGCGTGTCGGTGGTGGTATGCGGTCTCGACGCGCCAGAGGTGTCGGACAATAGATTGTCTGCGATTTTATTTCGTAAGCTTTGGATCTAAATTGCCTCGAACCCCGGCTTTTACGGGGATAAATAAAGAGCAGATTTGCTTCTAAATTGTTCTTCTAAATGGAACGCTTGAATTATTGTACTGTGCTGTCGGATGGCGAATGCTTGTGCACACGCGCGATCTTTAGAAATTAATTTATGCCCGGTTACGTGGAAATTGTGCGAAGCGATATGGGGAATTGAATCGATAGAACAATGGAAATTGTATGAGAGAACGCTTTTTAGGTATAGATATGAATAATTAGTTATTTGGAATATATAGATACCTAAATGCGTGTTATTATTCCGGAATTAAGTATGAAAGTGAAACAATCTAAATAAACTTCAATACATTTTATTTGTGGATAATGAATTGAAATGAAACTTTGGATATATCTTTTTTTATAACTTTTAATTGAAATAGCTGATGCAAGTGTAAACATGACTTAACTCGTGACTGGTCAACAATGTGTTAATATTGAAGTAAGAAGTCTAAATCTGAGGTACGGTTTTATATGGTAACTATTTCTATGGTAAAATTCGCAGGATATAAAAAGCATTCCAATTTGCATTAACGATTAAAGATAGTAATAACCTGTTCCTCTTTTTATAGAAAAATTGCATTTTCTGTTTAGAGATTAAAAATTGTTTTATATTGCAGATTATTGAAATTAGCTTATGTACCATTGAACTACAAACGATTAAAATTATGCATATTGTATATGTATTAAAATAGTTGTACACTACATATGATTTCACAGTTTAAGGACTTATTGCAGAAAGAAATATAAAAATTACAACATTAATTGCAACGTGGTTTTATAACATTAATAACTACTGGTAGTTTAACTTCTTTTGTACTATGTAACCTTCAAAATTATCTTTACATTATAAGAGACTATATTTGATTCTATGACGTTTTCAAAATGCAATTTATGAAATAGAGATACAAAGTTGTATTACTAAACTTTTTATTATACTTTGTATTAAATTTATATTACAATTCGTTAGAATGAAATGGAACCAACATAGTTTAATTAGAATACTCGTATCTCTTCTTATGTATAAAAACTTTATTTTCATTTAAAAACGTTTTCGTACATTCAACATTAAAAAAAAAAGAAGTTAAAGAGAAACACGTATAAAAGCACTTCAGTTGTCATCGTACAGTATATAAAACGAAAGCCATTTCCAATAAACAATATCGGCGGGGAATATCTTACGAACAAGAATTGAGTGCCATCGAAATAGGTGAATCACTATTGACAATCTTTGTATACCTAATCTTCTTCTAAACGTCTTCATTTCTGAGTAAGCATTCGCAATGCCAAAACAAATGGTGACAGTATAGTAAGCATCAAAAATAGGTTTATCGTTTTATTCTTTACCTCTTCCTTCGTTGTTCCTTTACGATTGCCTCGGTTAATGATACATATAAGAGTTATTGCAGACCGACAATACGGGTTCACGTGTTGACTTACGCACATCCCTCGTAGAACTTTCATGACTTTCATTCATATGAATGCATGGGAGCGCCGATAGTTAAAAGCGAGTGGGTTTTATGGTAGCTAGAGATGACGTGTAGTATAACGAAACAATAAAGTATCGTTGCTGCCTCAGCTTGCGGCATATCCGCACGCAGCGTACGTATTATTCTGCGAACGGACAATGCTGTTTACCCGTGATTTATCACATTATTTATGGGTAATTATGATTGCAACAGTGTGCGACGATAGCAGTTTTTCATGTCCACGGAGTTTATCATTAGATGACGAAATTTCACTCTCCCATGATAGAGCATAATCAGATTAATATCGCGAAAATCTCTCGAATTTTTGTGACGTTTCCTCATAAATCTTTCGTGTCGTTTTTTAAATGCTCGTCGGGAGTAATAAATTTGTTGAGAGAATAAAATTGTTAACGCATATGATTACATGACGTTTATGAGATGATTTTCCGATATCGTAGTGAGCTATGTAGTTACTACTTTAATTCTATGACTGTATTTACATTCATTTTTATCATAGCATCTTATTAAAACCTTCCTTTTTATATTTTTATATTTCTTATTAAATCTATTTATCATCAAATTTCCATATAAAAATCATACAAATAGAAGAACCAAAGAGAGAGTTAGAAACTTTACATGCATAATGGCAACGAGTAGAATCCAATGGAATGTCGCAAAACTTAACCTTACGGTAAATCCAGCACGTCTTCACTCGTACCTGCTTTCATGTCTATTCTAGCTGTTGAATATGAACAACCTCATATAAGTCGACAAAAAACAATAGGAATAATGGTGCACAAGACGAGTCTCACGATGAGTCAGTACATACTGTGCTAGTATTCTCCTATCAGCGTGTTCCCCATTTCTAGTAGCTCTCCGACACGACATAACCTCACAAGAGCTAAAGAAACGTGATAACAGCGTGTTTCTAGGTTCAGGTGCGATAACTTAATGGACAAACACTGAGTCCGTCCAGCATCCTATTCTGTCTTTCACCGTTTTAGGTGTAAGATGCCAGTGAAGGATCCACGAACGCACGGCGCCGGTTAGTGTCAGGAGATCTTGTTCCCTTTCGGTCCCCTTTTCTTTCCCCCTATTTTTCGAGATCGTGAACGGTTGGGAGCACGAATGGAACAACCCATGGGTAGCAGTGAGGTTATTAGTCATAAGGACCACCATGAGAGTCTACTCGTGGCCATCGGCATGTGGGCCAACCCTCCGCAGGCTATTTTGTAAACAAGTGATCCTGAACACGAAAAAGTGGCTTCGCCAGGTCTTCTCGGACGAAAATATTGTCAAATATTTTTCTTTCTTCGTGAGCGAAGTGCACCAAGGAAAGTGTCGGCTAGTTTTTCTTTTGGAGGTTCCTTGGTTCGTGTTCTGATTGATTCGAGCTGTGTTGGACAATATCTGGTGGGACAATAAGCTCGTAAGGAGCTAAACGAACCGTAACCGTGAGTCATGGTTTGCTCGATATATTGTCCTATGCTACTGAACTGATACGGTTATGAACTATTAGAGGTTTTTATGGTTCAACAGTGAGTATGGAAGAATTTTTGTGTCATGAAAGACATTTTTTATTGAATGTTGTTAATTGGGAACTGGAGATGATTGATTAAATATTTTTTAGATTTAAAAAAAATATCAGTTTATTTATAAGGTTTTAGTTGTATCAAAGTTTAAGGTTATCAGTGATAATAATTTGTCCTCTAATTATTGAGAAATAAAAATTTTTACTTTGTTAGTAAAGTAAAAGGGTTCATTCGTTGAAACCCTCGTGGCAATTTGAAATAGAATAACATGATATGAATTATTCTTGGTAGAAAGATGAAATAGAGATTAATATAAAATAATACTTCACTTTCATATTATTCTTAAATAAACACTTTTAATATAAGACATATGATACACACAAAGTTGCAAAAAATTAAATGAAAATTGAGTTTTATATTTACATGAATAGAAATTTCATATTACTTTTCCCTATAACTTTATAGTCATATCATTGAATACACGGTAACAATTAAGTGAAACATAACATACTATACAACGCAACAGACTTTTCACTGATTAAGTACTCTATATTCAATGTACTTACACATGTACATACATATGAGTGAATCATTGTTGGTTGTTGTACAGGCTTAATAACTCGTCGAACAAGTTTATTGATGCATTAATTTGTTCATCGTGTTTGCCCTCCATGAGAAAGTTGCAAAGGTTATTTTCAAGGTAATTACAAGGGGCCAATAAATTATTTTACGGAATCTCATTTACTCAGTGTATTACATTGATGAAAGATTGTTTTTTTTTAATATGTATACGGTATGATACATCGATAAAACATGATTTATTAATCGATATTCTGATATCTTTTCACAATTTGCTGACGATCGTTATACTCTTTTTTATCAATGCTAGAAAGATTAAAAAGGAAGTTCCTCGAGCCTGCCAATTATAATTATTAAATACATGTTGTTCATTTCACCTGAAATATTTCGATAAGTGTATTTATTATTTATGCTTCACAGATTGATGTTGAAAGATCATTTCTATTTAAGTGAAAATATTATTTTACACAAAATAAACAAGAAATGTTAAAAACATACGGATTCATTGGAATTTAAGTTATTTACGTACGAGATTTGAGTATTCTTGGATTAATCGTAGGTTACGTTATTTATGTATTGCAGTGCAACTGTATCTCGAAATTACTTTCTAATTCAAATTGATGAACCACTGTGATTCAATTGTCACTCGAAGCCCCGATTATTCAAGGGATAAAGGCTGATTTTAATATACCGTCCACGGATCGGTCTATTCAAATGTCACGATTGGAATGTTAACCCTATAGGGAGAAGTAGCATTTTGTATGCCTGTTGACGCATTAAAAATAGCTCAAACCATATATAAGACGACTATATAATGTTTTCTTATTTTCTTATTTAAGCTGGTAAGATAAAATGCTGTGTGTTGGTTTCATCAAAAGATTTAATAACTCGTTTTACAAGTTCTATCGCGTTTTGATCTATATAGCTATTCATCATTGCTACCGTTGAGAAAGCACTCACCTATCTAGTGAAACCGATCTTGGATTAAAAGAAATATTTCCAATCTTTACTTGTCTACGCTATCAAACGATAAGATTAAGTTTGCGGACTAACAGGTTGCTGTACATAATGTATTACACTATAGAATGCAGATGGCATAAGCGGAAACTGAAATTAGTTTACAAGTTAGATAAATATAAGATCTGACTCTTTATATTCTATTTTTACATTAAATTAATTTTAAATGTTTTTATGAAATGTTATTAAAATAAACATAATTCATAATTAATAATATCAATGACTTATATAAGTTGATTATAAATATACTGCATAATTCAAACGTATAGGTAATACGTTTGTAAAATTATAACACCGTTGTACTACAATTTGAATGTTATCGTAGATTATTAAAGTTTATGTTTTCAAATCAATCCTTAAAGTCTGTATTAACTATGAGACAGTACCATTCTATACAGTACCTATTGAATGTTATTAGTTTAAAAAATATTAGATACTATATAAATTACTATTTTGTATTTTAATAATTTAGTAGGCAAGAAAGAAAGAGAACCTAAGTAATTTTTTTAAACTAATTTTTTGTTAGATCTTTCGTTAACCTCAAAAAGTCAGACTTATATTAATTCTTAATTGCCTAGATGAAGTCTTAGAGAATGTACGGATCTTGTTTTTCCTCTGACAATATTCTATTTGATGTAAATTAAATTTCAATGCTACCATTTTTATTATAATGTACGTATATGCTAACATGCCAGAAAGAAGTGTGAGATTTATTCATTAAAATTTACTGTGGCGGTTAAGAGTTAAATAAAGTTAGAAATCTTCGTTATGGATTTTATTCTTGCCTTATTACAAGCTAAAGGGTTGAAATCCTGCAAATTGATCTTCGATCTCAAAGGTGAGTTAAAATATGCTTTCTTATAACTTATTATACAGAATAGGTATTTTCACAAACATTCAACACTTTGTATCCGGAGATTTCAATATTGTCCCATCAGAGGGAACATCCGAGTGCAAAGGGTTAAATTACTCACTGCAACCTTCTCACTACCAAGAAAAATACTTTATATCCATTACATCTTATTTCCCATTATGCTTTATTTTTGTTATTGTTTCAATAGATAATTCCAAAGCTGCCTTCTTTTTGCCTCACTACTTTATTATAACATCACAAATTTGAATGCAATATAGTTTATGGCGTATACTCATTCTCAAATGATCAGAAACGAAAAATAAACATAATAAATAAACAATAATAATAACTGTAATAACAATAAAACATACAATTATAAAATATAAGTATAATATCAACGTACACAATTTATTAATAAATAATACATTGCCTAAAGCCAGTTTCCTTCACACAAAACAGAAATTACGCATTCAACAAAAAGTCGCGTCAGAAACGAAGCTGCCACCTTCTCGCAGCAAGCCCTTCATTTTCGTGGATCGGATCTTTCCCGGGTGCATCGCGCCGTTTCATGCAAATCACGCGGTCTGCGGTACGCTCTGCGTGCGTCTCTCCTCACCGCGGTGTTGCGTAGGTTCCTCTCACGGACGTGGACACGTGCGCCGGGCCGACCGGCCGGTCGCCGGAAAGATGGAACAGGGTTATTTCTGTCGTCATCAGTCACTCGTGGTGGGCTTAAGTCTCCGCGCGCACCGCGCCCGGAGAAAAAAGGACAGAGTGCGAGCGAAGCAGGCCAGTTCGCCGGCGAGACACAACACAATGCTGCTCGCTCCCTTCCCCGGCGGCTCTGCTCCTTTTCCGGAGCTTTTATGCACGTATACACACCGCACAATCCGTTTCCACACGGCAGAGTTTCGCTCCGGGCAATGCGATTCCTAGGGACGCACGCTAACTCTCGTTATTTTCGAAACCAGGAGCAGTCCGGAGCCCGAGGGGGGATGGGATTAGTCACTGGCTACGGAGAGGGTGACTTTAAAGGCTTTCGCGCGCGGTCAGGAGGTTGTTCCGCTCGGGGATTTTCGGGACGCGTAGTAGTAGCTCTCCCTGGTCCAGGAAACTCGGCTGCTGATAATGCCCTCGGATGAGTCATGGCGTGTTGGTTACCCGGGAAAGTTGTTTTCATCTAGAGCTGACGGCGATAAGAGAGAGTGTTGTATAAGCTTTTCCTTTGGTTTGGAGTAACATGTTTTATTCTTGGTCTTGGTAGTGTTTTATTTTATTTTTTATTTTATTTAACCCCAAATACTTGAGAAGGAAGGATATACATTAGAAGTTCTCGCTTAAAATTATTGTCATACAATATCACATTAATTAGTTTGTTTGTTTCCCTTTATTGGGCGAGAGAAAAAGTTAAACAATTCATTATTTAACCCGTTGCCCTATGATTTATTTGTTGACTGTGATCATTACAACTACTTTATCATTAATAATTTATTAGGAAAATAAACAATTGTAATACTTATTCTATGTCAACGTTTACTTAAAATGTTAACGACCGATAATAGAAAGGTAATATTTAATTTATATTAAAGAAAATATAAATAACATTCAGATTTGTCAAATTTAGTTTAAAATTTCCGTCACGAGGCCTGACGCGATATTGTAGGCCAAGGGGTTAAGGAATTTTAATGTTTATTGAGATTAGAATGTAGGGTTACTATGTATTAACATAATTACATTGCTGCGGATGAATTTTAATATGATGTATCCTGAAGTCTCGTAAAAGTTTAGTTATGTAACTATTGCTGGATTATAAAAGTGGATTACGAGTTTTGGAAAATTAATGTTGGGTGGTATAAATGGCTGGTGTAGGATTATAAAGTAACTGATCGTAGTATTTTATGTGTATCAAAGATTGTTTTAATGTATTTATTAGGTTGATGAGGGAATTCAAATTTTTCAGAATTTAATTAGAACGAAATTACGATAAAGAATGGATTATTCTAGGAAATATAATAACAGTCATTATGCTTTGAATATTTTTCACATTTCTTTCTTGTCTGCATTCTGTGCAGTTTTGAAGTTTTAAATTTCTCAAAAATGTGTACAGATTTGCCATTTAGTGACAACATTTTTAAAGACCTAGTTACTTAAGATTTTATAATTTTTAATATGTTGTCGAGATTATCTATCTCAATAGTATCTTGAAGATTTTACTGGAATGTCGTTTAAAAGTTATTATCATAAAAGTTTAGTTGACAATAAACAATTTTTCTTCATAATTTATACTAAAAACTGAAATTTTACGAATTTTTCGCTTGAACCTAACCCAAATTTAATTTCAATTTTATCAAAATTGAATAAGAAAAGAGTTTGTATTAGTTTAGATAAAAAATCATATCAATCAATTTAAAATACTTATATTATTACTTATTAAATGAACACGTACTTAATTTACAGCTCACAAAATTTTTGTCTATTCGAGGAACAGTATTCACAAATTAATTATTGATTGAAAACCTACAAAAGTTTGATTCACGCCAATTTAAAAAAAAAAACTTATCTTCCGATTTTTTTATCTTAACGTACACTACGCTTAAATTACCTCTAGACCTACCGAGCATTTAATACGATTAATCCCTACGATTGTAGTCCCTATAAAAATTGTAACAATAGATTACTTTCAGTTTCTTCAGAGATTCATTATAGTGTTCAAGTGAAACTATTCATTTCCAAGATCATTTAGAATATTCAATACTTTGAAACTATGAATAATTGTGAAATAAAAAAACAGAAACCAGTCATTTCGCAATAAAAGATTTCGGCTAATAATGAAAATACTTGGAAAGCAAGGAATTCGGTTGCAAATCATGAATCCAAATAACTGTTATCGATGTGGAATGCCCGACAAATGAACCATAGGAAGCGAAAACGAGATTCCGATAACGGGTCGAAGTAAGCGATGCTTAACTGACGATCAAGATGGTAGCCCGAGCGATCAAGGATGGTAGCGGATATGACCGCCGTTGTCTCGGAGGCATTCATCGATTATCGTGGATCGCGGTTGCGTTCTCCTTCAACAATTTTAGCTTCTTTTGCGGTAACAGCAGTATTAAGGATTCCAGGGGAAGCGCCCGGCGCGCTCGAACTTCTCGATAAGATCGAGACGCAAGTGGGAAGCGTTGAACGTGAACGTAGGCGTGACTCTCGTTGACACGGGCAAAGAAGCACTGAGACCAAGAAAATTAAGTGGCTTCGACCGAGATCTACCAAGCGTAGCTGTTTCTGGTGAATCAGAGTAACTGTTCTTTCATTGGAAAAACATCGTGTCAAACGAAAGAAATTGCTGTCTCCGTGGCAAGAAGCAAACACTTTCGACAAACAGTCGGATTGTAACACTTTGACACTTATGTACACTGTTAGAATTGATGTTGTAAGAAATTCTGAGGTAATGAGTCTCTGTTAACTTTGTGAATGTTAATTTTAAAGTCATATATTGAGAAATTAAATAAATTGTTTTGTTGATTGGGTGTTTTTATAATATATAGGAAACTTGGTTTATTTATATAGTATCTTTTTTTTACAATGATAGTAATGAGTATTAAATATTATGTGAATTATCCTCGAACTCAGTTTAATTTAAATATACTTTTAGGTAAATTTTTATAAAGTATCTTTCTGTCACTTTATTGTACATTGTTCCAAATGTATAAATTTTCAGTTTTTAACTATATGATGATAATATTCTATTTTGCTGTGTTCATATGTGTCTCCTTAAACTTTTCTCAAATATTTTTTATTATTTTAAGATTACAGAATCTTACTGGGTAGTTTAAAATATTTGTACTTTCCATTTATAAAAATAAAAATAGTTTACATTATTCCAACAATTTACAGTGAAACATTTATTTTATTTTCAAAGTGTTATGAGCACAAATTTCTATATGTCAGCATTATTCATAAATCGTGCACTGATTTTATTTTAATGTTTCCTTTATACTCGATAGATGTGTTTATTTTATCATTATAAAACCGGTAACTCCACCGAATTGTCGAGAATTGAGAACTCTTTATTTCGTAAGTTATAAAAATAGTATTTATATACATCACAACCATCCAAATATATTCTCTTTCCATCGGTAAACATGACTCATTTCTATTTCTTCCTCGACTGAAAGTGGTTTATAGTAAAATTTGATCGCGCAGCCTTATATTTTATCATTGTGCCTACCAGTGTATATATACAATAGACAGTATAAGTGCATTGAAAACTTTCCCAATAATTTTTAATGTACAAAGTTTTAATAAATAATAGTATTAACTATAAAGAAAATAAAAATGAAAAATATATTTATTATTTCATTAAGTTTTAAATATAATAAGTAACCGAGAGATTAAATATTTATAAACGACATACCAGAAAAATTGTTCGTCTCAGTCAACACAACCATTTATATTTAACAGATTTATATCACACGACAAAATGAAAAATGTATCCATATCACAAGATTCCAAAATCATCGCTGTCACGCATAATATAAATGCATTCATATACGCACTCTAGTGTGATAATGGCGAAAAATATTTCACGGATATATACACTAATAATCCAAATGTGTTAGAGACCTTTAATTTTGCATTTCACAAGTCCAATATAACACGATTAACCAGTTAACTGAGTTCGATGAATATACGTAATTTTAAAATCAAATTGAAACAAATTCTTTCAAAGATAAATTATTTATTTTTCCAGATAAATATGTAATTCTTCTTCGTTTTGTTTTAACTTTTCGTTAGAATATATTATAGGTGAATTTATTCTGCGTTAGACGAGTATACACTTCATTATTTGATTTCATTACAAGTATTATCAGGGATTTCTGAAATTAAATTTCACAATTAATAGGTTGATCCCAAAACCATGTTAAATTCGACTTCAAGATTCATGCAGTTTTTACCAGGTAATTTCAGAAACCCGTGTATTTGCATGGCAAAGATACTCGGTCCGGTCTTGAATACGCTGCACCATCCGATTGTGTCGATATATAGGTAGCATGCATTACGCTGCACGCTGTACGTACTGCATAATTCACACCAGGCAGTATCATTAACCGGGAATGGCGGCTGTAAAAATCTTGGGGCCTCGAGTACCCGATATTATAGAACACACGGATGGCGAGCTATAAAAGCAACAACGTGGCCCGTAGGTGTAGGTATTAAACGAAATCGATGTCATTGATGAAAGCTCAATTGCATTTAGACTCTGTCTTTTTTCCATTACAATAGTCAGTGGCTGGGAAAATTATTTTAAACGCCCCTTTTGTTTCGTAATAACTTCGTGTTCAAGAAACAGCACTTTAATATAATTTTTTCCTAGTGTTGGCACTTGATTAGAAAATTGGAAATTAGTGAAATAAAATTTTGATCAAATAATAGTCGAGTAGAATTTTTATTTTACTTTTTTATATGTTTGGTGTAGTGTCTTATAATTAGAGTATAATGTTTGTATGGTAATGTATTTATGAAATAACTATTTTAATATTTGCGTGATTGTATAAAAGAAGTGAAGGGTTTCTTTTCTATGGTGAGTGATTCACTTTTCTTTTGCAGTATTTGTTTCTTCAAAAAAAATCTTTTTTTTCCTGAAGATTTTTATGTGTTATTAAAAATGATACAAATATTTTGGGTTCTAGTTTCACCTGATTCTGCGTATCAGGTGCTTCTCACAATTAGTGATTAAATAGATATTCGTTTGTTAAAAATTGTATAGTGTATTTATTTTGAATCATTTTATGGCATAAATATGACGCTATCATTTAATAAATTATTTCTTACCTCTATTTGCCATATTTTTAATCTAATGACACAATAGTGAAAGAAAAGTAAATTTCAAAAAATGCGTGTATGAGTTTAAAGATAGCATATAAACTACTGTAAACTATTGGAAATATACATATAATATGATTATTGTATATGTAGTGCAACACTAGTTTCACCAACTTCGTAACGGCAATGAGAGTTTCGAAAAAAGAGTCTAAAGCAATTTTCAAAAGAATTTATTATCTTTGGAACTCCGGATTATTATGGTAATGAAATAAAGAAACCTGTATCACCTTGAGAACAGTATATAAATTATACTGATCTTCAGCCCGAGTAAATAAATTAATCTTAACTTAGGTTTTGAATACAAATCCTTATATAAGTATCGACAGTGGCTATTAAAGAAGTCATTAATTCTAGAGTTCCAGATTTTTATGCCAATAGAATAAAACAGCTTCATAATGGCAGGAACAGAATATAAATTGTAATGGTCTGTATTTTAAATTATGTCGAGAGCTGCCCCTTTGAAGTATTTATTACTTCAAGAATTTCAAATAATTATGCTAATAGAACAAAGATACCTGTATCGCGTTGAGGAAAGTATATAGATTATAATGATCTTCTTATTTACTAAATAAATTTATTTTAATAATGTTTACAGATCTGCATACTTAATTTGTATAGTAAGAATGATAATTAAATTATAATTATATTTATTATCAATTATACCTCTACAAATCACCAGTGTTCCACATTATTATTGTCTACTAGAATATTCTTGGTAAATATCCAAATATCCAAATGTCCAAATGTCCTAATATTCAAATATCCAAATGTCCAAATATCCAAACATCCAAACATCCAAACATCCAAACATCCAAATATCCAAACATCCAAATATCCAAACATCCAAACATCCAAATATCCAAATATCCAAATATCCAAATGTCCAAATATCTAAATGTCTAAATGTCTAAATGTCTAAATATCCAAATATCCAAATATCCAAATATCCAAATATCCAAATATCCAAATATCACGATTAAAAATTCCAATTTATTTCGATACATTCTAATAATAAAACCTTCAAATTTCCATCGTCTTGTTTACGCGATCACATCGTAACTATAACGATTTCTGTGTTCATTTTGGAAAACGGTCCGATGAAAGCGTTCAGTCGCTTCTCAATACAGCTGTGAGTCCGAGGTGTCCGAAGCAGCCAGTGCTCGATAGCTCGTCACGTTTCTTTGATGCTGTGTAAACTCGCGTGTCGATTACGCGCGTTTAACCTGTTCGAGTGTTGAGGGTGGCCGGGTTACCGATGAACCTGTTCGTGCATACCACTATACTCACAATAGCCGCGTTGCAGCGCAGCATCTCTGCGGCAACCTGTTTCTCCCTGGACGATTGGTTTCATGCTGAGCTCTGTCAAAACCTGTCGATGTATGTATCTCAAGGAAATTATAAGATAAATCTCCGACCGTTTGCCGCGTGATTTTCCATTTCGATCACGGCTACGAATATTCTCGCAAGTATTTCCGTTTCTCGATGGTGGGTGCAACGCTCGACGAGCAGAGCTGATGCAACGCTTGCTGCCGTTTTAAACACTTTTTGCTGCTTCGATGCGTTTATTTTATAAATCATACGTAGCGTACAAGAAGTATATAAGTGAATATCTTCGGTTCTAAAGTACAACTTGCTTTTAGATAAGCAACTTTTACATGCTTCAAAACCGAGGCCTATATAAATTTAGTAAATGAAAGAATGCAGATTTCAATTATTTTCTCTTATTTCTGGGATATATTTGTATTGACTTGGTGGAATGTTGGAATGTTGGGCAAAATGGAAATTAAGAGTCAAACATTTTTTTAGATATAACTATTTCTTTTTTAAGAAAACTTAGTTAATATTCTTTTAACAGTGCTCTATGATATTAATATTGTAAATAATAATGTGTCTATAATAATACATTTACCGTTTTAAATTTAACACTAAGTTTATGGAACGCGTCAATTTTACTCATATTGAATTTTATAAACATAAATTGCTAAATGTTTACATTTGTTTTAATTTATGCAGTTACACCCTAAGAGGTTACAATGAGAGATTCTTCTCATGAAACTTATAACAGTAACAACTACAATTATCATTTATTTCAATTAAATTTTATTAAGATTCATAATACGTCGTTTTATTACAATTATAAACTACATTAATTATTTATTTTAATTTCAGGTCCATCCGGATTATACGGCTTAAACAAAAGTTTGAAAAACAGTGGCCTTTTCCCGTCGACGTTCAACGTCGCCGCGAAAGCGGACGTTTTTGTGAACGCAACTTGCGGCGAGGAGGGACCAGAGACATTTTGCAAACCCTCCGAGTCATCAAGATGTGCGGTTTGTGATGCCAGAAGCCCTGATCCTGGCAAGAGGCATAACATTAGCAATATCTTGGACTCGAATCCGACGAAATGGTGGCAAAGTCCGACCTTGGCCAACGGAGATCTTTACGAATACGTTACCATCGTTTTGGACCTTAAGCAGGTTAGATATTTTATTTCTCAATGAGATAATGATTTTAAAACTACTTGCACATTTAGTATTACTATTTACAAATTATATTTCTTATCTAAAATGTAAGAAATATATACTAGCGACAAATACGATATTTGTGTACAACAATTTAATTATTCATAATACACAATCACAAAACATTTAAATTTAAGATAGGATTTACTAATGAATAATCCTATAGTTTATTTTACTGAACTAATAGTACGATATAAATTAAAAATACTTTCTACTAATTCATCCGCAAAAATGGGTAGAAGCGTCTGAGAATAGCGATCAATATTCATCTATTATTAACCTAATATAAAATCTTATGAGAAATAAGTAAAATTCGTTAAAAATTATACCCATCGTCAAATTGTGTCAATTTATTATACCCAATGAAAACGTTCAACCCAACTAATGAACCAAAATTCTACACACGAATAATATAAAAATCCAAATAAATATTTACAAGATTTAAAAAACCATTCTCTTGATAAAAGCAATTTCTATCATCACCGAAGAACCACGCAGGAATGAAAAACTCCGTTATTCGAAGAATTCGGTGCTCCAAATTGATTTATCCTTTGATTGCGTCGAGTGGTAACCTTCGCCCAAGCGCCGCCGACAGCGTTGCCTTACATTACGTCGCCATTAAGAGGGTCGCATAATGCGTAGGGCGGGTGATCGGCGGTGGCTGTTGTGCTGTGCCCTTTCCGAAAAATCGTAAAGTCGCCTTTTCCCCGCTCGTTAGTCTCGTTTCACGCATTGTGCCCACTTTGCCTTCAATTTATGTCCCCTGGGCCGGGTCGGCGGAGCGAAAAGGAACCAAGAAAGGGGGTCAGGGAAGAACGGAAACGAAAGCTGGGGAAAAAGAGAGGGCCGAGCCAGTAGCATTCATTACGCGAAACACGAGGAACGAAGACGAACAACTGGGCAGGGGCACAGGGACGGGTAACGGGCGCTGCTTTCTGGCTCCTTTCTCAGAATTTCAGGTGCCACGAACAGGTATAGCTGTGGTGGATACCAGGCAGATTGCAAACGCGGCCCGCGAAAAACGTTTTAACGATCTCCGCGGCCCTTTTTCTAGAGGGATCGGTAATAAGGACGCGGTTCAACAGACCCTGCCCACGTTCCCAAGCAACTTTTCCGTTAATTGCACCCTCCTACTCCTTTAATCAGCTTGGTTAGCGGTTGTCGAACTCTACTTGCTTCTCCTTTCCCTCGTTCAACACGTTAAATGCCATGTCAATCACCAATGACCGACACTTCCGAATTGTTGAAAAATTATTGTAATATGTAACATAACTGATGTGGGAAAAAAGGTACTACCAGACGGGACAAAATGACCCATAACTGATGTCTTCTTTTTGTAATTATTAAAAAGATAACGGATGTTCTTTTTGAGAAATTATTAAAGAAATTGATTAAACAACAAGAAAACTGAATTGTAAATCAATTAAAGTCTCAATAGATGCATTCTGGAGTTTCTATAGAGGAACTTGAAGAAGTCAATTTAACTGTTCGGTAGTTTTAATGTTAACGTAAATAAGTTGACAACAGTGTAATGTAAGAATTATGATGACAAAGAATGAATAATTGTTCCTGTTTATCTTTGCTACGAAAGGATCAGTGTTATGCAAAATGGCCGAGATTTCCGTGGCGCTTAACGCAAAGGTCAATTTTGAAAATTTCGCCTAAACTGTACAATTTTTGCTGACCAAAAAAGTTGAATGTGTGAGAAATAAGGTACCGATTGCTTTTTTCGTTCGTGCATTAATAAACTTGTGTGCTTTGTTGAAAATTCGGATTTTTCGTGGAGTATTGAGATTTGCTCGGCTAATTCTTCGAAACATTTTTGTGTTTCAAAGAAATTGTGTACACTTTGTTCCAAAATAAAAGTTTCTCGGGTAAGTATGTGCTATACTTTTGATAGTCCGTGATTCTTCTATTATGTAGCTTTGTGTTATTATTTATATTTAAGCGTGATTTATAATCAATGATATTTCGTACAATTTTAATACTTCACAAATGATATTGTTTTACTGCCCTGTGAGATTCAATCTCCTTTCAAGCGCTATTATATTCGGCAAAGGTTTGTGTTTATTATGCACAAACAATTTTTACCGCATATTTCTGTCTTTTTTTTAGAGTATTTCTTTTAAAGTGCGACACGAAGCGCTCAAACACGCGGACGCGACCGTATGCTGGTGTATAATTAATATTTATTAACCTATTATATATTATATAGGTATAAGTATACTACTTAATTAAAAATTCTGTAAGTGAGAGTTGAACATTGACTAATCCTGGGAAGGATTCGATTAAAAATGCTAATTTTTCATTGTATACAATAACTGTTTATTTATTGGATGTAGAAGATATATTCATTAATAACAAAGGGGAATGTTGCAGTAAACGTTAACGGTTATCACATATACATAAATTAATGAATTTAAATGTGTTCTGTTGTAAATAAAATACATAACGTAAACATTGAACATCAATTGGAGAATGTTCTCAGTTATCTCTGAATAACAAAACTTTGTAGCGTTTTGCCATTTTTCAATGCTAGTATTGTTATATTTCTCATTTGGTAATTATTATGATTTGCAATACAAAATTTTTTTATGTAGCAAAATAAAGAATATTTAAGACATAAATAGTGATTTCTTTTGTTATAGATTATAGTATTAATATATTTTGTAACAATAAGTTTAGTAATTTTAAGGCTGTGAAAACAATTATGTACGAGAAATTAATTCGATAATGTTGATTATAGTCTTCGTAACGTCTCATCTGGGCTATGCGTACAATAATTACAGCGAGTATACGTAAGAGTACAAGAGTTGAATTCAGGTTTGGTTGGGTGTAATGAATACGTTAAGATAAACGAAATCTTCGTGTGTAATTAGGGAAGAGGAGAGTGGGCCGAAGATTCAATCCCTAACCGAACACTGATTGCTAATCCCTCCTTTACAGAGATACCTTCGGTGAATAATCGCGGTTCGCGGGATTGCTTGCAGACGATGATCTCCTCGTAATAATTAATTAAAAAGCCTTATTAAAGAAAATTTTTATTACTGCGATTAAGAATACATTGTTGTTGATAACTACAGAGAATATGTAGCAGAAAATATTGCAATAATTTACGAGCATTTATAAAGCAATAATTATTTTATTATTTAATTATTACCAGGGTAATTAGTAAATTACTCTTCTTTAGAGAATCACTATGATGCTAAACTGATAAATAATTTGAATGTAGATACATAGAAAGACGGGATAAATACGAGGATTAATAAGGGAATGAATAACAAGATGAGTTAATCAAACAATTAGAAAGAGAAATTTGTTGCTTATATTACATTTTGAATCAATGTATATAAACGAATTACAAATAGTTTTCATAGTTTCTAAGTATTTGAGAAATATATAAAGGAAGATACTTAAATATTATTACTTTTTTATGTAATATTTAACACAGAAGTGAGTCAAACTACTGTGCTAAATTATTAATTGTTAGGTATAAGAATATTAAATTGCATTACTCTATAATATTTGATTTCTAATAATAACATTCTATTAGAGCAAATATACAATACTCAATCTTCTTTAAATGTTCTTTTACGTATAGTATCAAAAGACGAATTTAAAATTAAGATAATAACTTTTCCCAAAAAGGATTCTCAATATATTTACGGGTCGAAACTTCCAAATAAATCAATTCTGGCCATAATTTAAATATTAATTTTATACTGCTAAGAAAAATCATGTTGTACCATTGTATCGATTCATTGAATACGTGTAGCAAGATTTTGTGTAACATCGGCATACAGCACAATTCATCGAGACATTCTTAAATAAAGGTCTACATGTATCGGGGGTGATTATGCTAATCGACGGATAAGCAAACCGCGGCGACCATATTTATGATCCTCGTTAACGTTCATTGCGTTTATTAATTTTACGAGCAGCCAACGTTGTTCGTAATTGTTTCTCTCGTCCCGCAGGCTACCATAAAATTATTATCGTATTATTGTTGTGTTATTTTGACGTTGCAATTATTGGCTACCGTATTAATTGGAAAATATTGATAAGTTCAATATTTTCGATTCTACAGTCGAAATAACAGAAAACCGTAAACATGAATAATTCATAAGCAAACAGTTAACATAAAAAATAATGATGGCAACTCAACAGGTAGCGTTAAGATAATGAAAGCAGTCCTATAAATAAACAAATTTCAATATGTGAGATAAATATTTATTATGTGGTTTATTCTTAATATTCTTTTATTCTGCATATTATTTGATTTTGAGGACTTCGCCTCTTTATTTAAAACTTTAATATAATAGTAATAATATAAATATACAATTCGTACTTCAAAACACTAGTTTTCAATGCATCTTTGACATACATTATCTATTTAAACAACAAGAGATTGGGTAATAAAATATTTATATCACAAAAAATATTCATTTCAAGATTATTCATCGAAATATCCAATAAAAAACGTCGTTTTATTACTAATAAATAAATACAGTTGATTCTTCAACTAAATTAAAAAATCTACTTTAATCCTAGATCATTAATATTTCGTCAAAATAAAAATTATGCAGTTCAATTCAGTACTAAAATTTATGTTTCATTCGTAATTTTAACATGTTATTGAAAGATATTACTGAAAAAAATATAATTTACTGCTCTAAAGTTAATTAAAATTTATTTGAGGAAGGAATCGCCAGTGTGAAGGAAGGGCGTACAAATGGATCGCTCGAAAAGAAAGGAGTCGGATGTTTTAGCTTTAAAGAGTGAAACGTGGCATTCAATTATTAAATGCGTCACGCGTTTCTCCTTCGCCGGTATAAACGACAGTTCCCATCTCGAGCTTTTGGTAATCATTTGTATCCGTCTAGTAATTGTGTAACACGTTCTACTCCCTGGCGGCGTATGGCAAGGAACGAAGGTAGTCAGTCCATCACCCATGACCATTTTAGGTAGGAACAAATTAATTTATTTCGCTGTCCATGATCGCGTGGGCGGTCGACGCCGATCTCCGGTGTCTCGTCATGCCAATCAGTAGCGCAAACAGAAGTTAAATTTAAAATGAGCCAACGACTCACACGAAATGTACGGAATGTCGGTCTCCTCGTGACACTGCAAATATATTAAGAGCCGGTCGCCGCTACTTTTACAAATGAAAACGGTGTCATGATGGTCAACGCCGATCTTTTCCGTTGACCAGGAGCGACAATGACGAATGTGTCAGAAATGACCGTTTTGAGGGTAAATTGATTTGGAATATACCGTGAAGTGCAATGATGCAAAGATAGTGAACGACTTTTTAGATATTTTTGCAGAAGAGGTGAATAAAAAATTGTTTTTGGATTGGAGATCTGATAAAATGTTTTGTCACAGTAAAAAATATTGTCACGTTATTTAGTCAATCCTTGAATGATATGGTTAATTGGGTCTTTGTTATTCAAAACTGTGGTGTATAATGGTAAATGTAAGCAATAATTATATTATAAATGTAAATATAAATATAAATATAAATATAAATATAAATATGTTTGTGTATACATATAAATATCTACATTATAATATTCATATTCTGTATAATATATATATATATTACAATGAATGATAGTAAATTCAGAAAGAATCGTGTAATCTTTTATTTTTTATTTTATACATATTTTATACAATTATATTCCTAATAATATGCTATTAGACTATTAAAAGATATCATAATAGTATTATTATAAAATATAACAATATTAGTAATATTCTTTTGAACCTTTATCCAATCCAGATGAAGTATAGTAAACACTCCTAACTTTTCTTACTTCATTATATCATCGACAAACATACTTTTCATTTTTGTACCGAATGGTCTTAAATATTTTGTCAATAGCACTCACGAATATTCCAAACTAAAAATAATTTTTCAAATCAAATAATTTAATTACAAAAGTATACATAACCATATGTATAAATTTGTTATTATATATTTTCAAAAGCAAATGAGATACAGTAAACTGCAGAATTATTATTGTATCTACAACTTTATTACATTAATCTGGAGAGCTTTGAGAACTGAGCTTCCAGACTGAAGTAATAAAACTTCAGAGTTTCAAATTAATGTTGGTCTTAAAAACTGAATTTTTAAAATTGACTTTTAATGCTTAAAAAATTCAAGCTCTATGCATCTATAAATGAAAGGATCCATTTTTTATACAAATTCTTTTTTAACAATTATTTCTTGTCCCAGGCAATCTGAACCCTTTGCACTCGAGAGGTAATTTTCAGTGACCAATTTATTTACTGCAAGAAAATTCTATAATTTAATATCCAATAGTAAATTTAGTATGATATAATAATACACGATATGTTGAAATAAAACAGTTCTTCCGATATTCCTTCATTTCGCATATAACCTACGTATGATCTCTTTTTATTTTAAATGTAAAAAATGTCTTCAATATATCTGCAGAAAATTATGAACATTTATAATCAAAAAAACCTTCGAGTGCGAAGGATTAACAACTAATAGTATACTAAATTAAAAACGTTCGTTTCACATCTTTCCATTGAATACTCGACGAAGATACTTTCTCACGCTCTCCAATATCAGAGAAGTCTAGAAAATCCTGCCATCTTTCTTGAAAATCAAATTTCCAGGAATTCTTTTTCCTGAATCACGTAACGTCAAGTAGTTCGAATCCCGACAAACGCGACACGAGTCACCGTGAAAAAATATCGTAGATGCCAGGCAGCAACCGTAGAATCGATTTCACGGTTTCCAAAGATCACCGGTCGCAACTAAGAACTTATAACCCTTCGGTACGGTCGTAGTTAACCCTGCGGCGAAATCGAAAGTGAAAGGAGGCACCGAGTGGTACTCTCGGATTGGGTCCGCAGGACGCCAACGAAATCTTTCATTGTTCACGGATTAACGAGTCGAGTTCCGGACCCTTCAACGGTTGCTCGGGGTCCTCAAACCTGCTCCATCGTCTTCCGAGCCACTGAATGAATCATCTCCTTCGCCCGTGGAAGAAGAATGGAGGAAGACGATGCGATGTCGCGTAAATAATACCCCGTGGGGTGAAAGGTCGGTTCTCTTGCGGGTTAGATTTTGCTCGCTCCTCGAGTCAACGCAGAAAGATTACGGGTCACAGGATGATGTTACTGGTATTTACCACGTGCGAGCCTTCCTTTAGGCGAGGCGCCAGAACAGTGGAATTTATCTGCAGGAATATTTAACACCAGTTAAATTTAGTTTTCTTATTTTACAATTATTGATATTTTCATACAATGTTGGCCGGGAATTTCACGTAAAAGCTATCTCATGTTACCGGCTATTATTCCGTAATTAAATATGAAGGTAAAACAATCTAAATAAACTTCAATGTACTTTATTTTATATAATGGATTGAAATGAAACTTTGAACATATCTTTTATATAACTTTGAATATTTTGCTTTCACAATGTTCTATATTGCTGCGTGTTTCAAAAATTGAAATATCTGATACAACTGCAAACTCGTGATCGGTTAACAACGTCTGGGAATGAAAATATGAGTTAACTCATGACAACAATGTGTTAAAAGTATTCAATATCCGAAATCCTTTTAATTCTTTCGTAGTCCTTTTTAATATTTGTCGGAAAGATACACTATAATTCTGTTTTCGTAATTACATTCCTATAAATTTGTGTCTGTACAAAGATCCACGGTATACCTATATCTCCTATATGCAACTGATGCAGCAGTCAACGCATTAACACTAAAACTACCGTACCCGTCAGAATGACGGGTTTTAGTTTTCTTATTTTGTAATTATTAATATTTTAAAAGTATTCAATATCCGAAATGATTCAAAGTTTCTTTTATAATGTCAACTAAATACTATAAAACATTTAATTTAATTATCCACTATAAAATTTGTTTATATTATTATTGTAAAAAACAATAGGTTATTATTTTGTTTAAGCAATTTTAATTTGCATTGAAATTATAATGCACGCAATGTAAATTTATTTTTTTATAAAAAAATGTTGCTTTACTAATTATTCGATGAATTTGACAAATAAAGATTTGCTAATGGAAACAAAATTAATTAAATTTAATTATGAGAAATAAAATTTTTAATTTAGACGTAAGCAACTAAGAATATTTGAAACTATCTGGACTAAGCTAAAAACTTTCGATTCGTTATAAGTATCAATAAATTACCTATAATTATTACCTATAATTCTCATATTGTCAATATAGCAAAAGCAGTATGTTAATTATTTTGCCTAAAATGTGTGTCATAAGTAATAAGTAAATATATATCATATTAACCATATTATTACAAGAACAATGTATACTAAATTCAAAAATTTCAATAAGTTTTGGAAATACATTTTTATTTCACATATCTTAACAAAAGAAATAGTAATAATGACATTTCAGAAAATAAAAGTACATTTTATTCGATGTAACTAAATTAAAATCGCGCATAAAAACTGTCAGCAAAGTATATACGGCTCGATATATATATATTAACGTGTCTAACATATTGTGTTTTCTTTATTCTTCAGATAACTAGTTTGTTATTGTGATGTATTGGTATTTTACATGTTTACGATGTCTTGTAATTTGTGTTATTTGCACTTTGTGTATTTAACCGCTTGCCCTACGGTTTACTTTTCAATTGTGATCGATACATCTACTTTGTTATTAATAATTTATTGAAACAGATGAATAACATTTCATTTGAATTCACAAGAATTGAGTAATATTTATGTTTGTTAAATTCCGTTCAACATCTTCACCATAAGTCCGACACGTTGTTATAAGGGAAGGGATTAATAAAGGCATCATTATCTATTAAAAACCTAACAAAAAAAAACTACCGCATAAATAATATTATAATTCATCGTACAAAAAAGAGATTCTCGTAAAAAGGAAACCGCGTAAATCAATGGTCAGGTGTAAATATTCCATAAAAAGTACATTGACCGGAATAAAAAATTCAAGTAATCGAAATATGTGGGCCGTGTGATCGATCGAAACGGATTTCTTCTCTGCACGAAACTCTTCAACCGACCGCAGGCGGTTCTTTGATTTTCGTCGGTACGCAGAGATCTTGGCACGTTACGAATTTACCTCGTAATTCAATTCCCACGGCCACTGGCGATAATTACAGACCGCGGTACAGGACCCTCGCGTACCGCCACGCTGCCGCCATCTTTTCGTTTTTTCAGCACACCGCACAGGTGATTCTCTGGGCGCACCGTAAGCGAACGATTCTTTCCTTCCTGCTTTCTTTCCGTTAGCCTTTTTTCCACCTTTCCTCCGCCCCCCTTCGCCGTTTGTTTTTTACACTCACTTCGTTCCCCCTCTTTCCACCTTGCTCTTTTTCATTTGTTCTGTTTCATTCTTGCCCCGGCCTATCCTCTCGTTCTTCCTCTTTTTTCTGCTTCTATTTCATGACGGCTTATTTATTCACGCTTCCAATTAGTTGCCCTTTTGTTCCCTTTTGTGTTTTAAGTCTTCTTTGTAGAACCTGCTCTATATCTTTGTTCTTATCCCTTTTGCTTCGCTGTCTACGCTGTTCGTTATGAACGTTCTACTATGGATAATTAGAAGTAACGAGCAGCCGAATTGACTAGTTTGTGCCTTCCTGTAGAAATTACGAGAGTGCTACTGTCGAGGTTTCAAGGGATTTCTATTTTGGTATCCGGGTGATTAAATTAATTATTCTAGTAGTTTTTCAGGGAAGCGGTCTTATCTTCTAGGTAATTATAGAAGAAGAAATTTAAAATTATCAAGTAGTTACAAATTTATTTTTTATTTTAAAAAATTTTGTTTTAGTAAATAATTAAATATTTCATTAGATATTGAAATGTTAATTACATGTTGAGTTGTATAAATGAGTATCGTTGAATTGCGTTTACGGATTAAGTAACCACTCTTTTTGTTGGAAATTTTTGTGTAAACGACGAATCATCCTGAACTACTACAGCACGCTTTGAATTCAAATAAAAGAATTCTTTCCGACCACTATAAAGCTGTGAGTTCGAAACATACCACGTAATATATTTCAAGCTGTTGTAAAAGAATTTGTGAGTCAATTACGGCGTAATATCTCAAACAGACCTAAGCACTTCGAAATTTTGTTGATATTATCATTCATGGGTTACCGAATAAGTATATTTATTACGCAAATAATAATCATTTTTTAAAAATTTACTTATCTTTGAATACAGTCATGTTCATTATATTTATATTATTAAGATGTAAATGACTTTTATTAATTTTCGGAGTTTAATGTTTTTATTGCAACACAATATGCGTACTTATGTTTTCTGATTTTTACATATTGTAGTTTAAAGATTTGTATAGATCGAAATTAATTAATTCATTTTGTAGGTATATTTATTCTTGCTTCTTTCTTGCATTTAATTTCCTATTACGTTATTTCTCATATTTTTTATTTAAATACAATTTAAGCCCTTTATCTTCTTCCTTTCACTGTATTTTTTCTAAATGTAAATGGTTCCATTTTTTTTATTATTTTGTATTATCTCCATTTTACTTCTCATTCCATTCCATTTTCTCCATAAAGAATTACTTATCAATGATAAATATCTCGTGTGACATTAAGAAAACAAACGTAATTAAAAGAGCAAAAATTCATTTATTTTAAAGTAATCTTAGAAAACAAAACTTATTACAATGAATATTCAATTAACCCTGTGGCATCCATTATGTCTTAATGAAATTTGGTTCACCAAACATATCAATGTAAGAATCAATTATTAAAATTGAATATATCATTATAGTGGAGTATCCTATAACGAAGTAAATTATAGAAAATTTAAAAATCTGAAAATTTGAAAATTTGAAGTCGTACAAGCTGTACATGACATGAAAAAAACATATGAAAGGATTTGTTATTATTTTTTCCAATTGAATACATTTTTAATTAATATTTTTCTTTAAAAATATCCAAAATATAGTCCTCTTAAATATTTAAAAACATGAGTTTCCATAAAGTTCCACGGTATATGTAACATGATGGGTTTCAGTCTTCTTATTTCGCATCCATTGATATCTTACAAGCGTTAAATATCCGAAACAACTTGAAAAATAAACAGTTTTACTTCAATACCATAATCAACATACGAAGAAACCGAAAAAAAATCTACTGTTACAATTTTCACAAGGATTATCCGTTAATCTTATTAAACGCTCGATTGTTAGTGTTAAAGAGAAGTAAGTTGTACGATCTTCCACCGAGGCAAAGACACCTGCGCCCGATCACACCCTCAGAAATGTTCCCCGAGATTTGTCCAGATCTTTAGCAATTATGAAGGTTCAAAGCGGTCGGGGGAACTTACTAGCCGTTGCAGCAACCGTCCAATTAGCGTCTTTGAAAGCGCTATAAATTTCTGTTTGACAACCGCCGTCCCTTCTTGTAATAACTCGGGGGAGAAATGTTGCAAGCCTCGCAGGAAGTGGTGCACCACCCACTTTGGGCTTCGTCGATTGCAACTTTTTAAATCTCGGTAGAGTCGCGGGCCCGGCGGAAACTCTCCGTAGCAGCAACCAGGACATCGTGCCGCGTCGTGACCGGTCGCTCTACCTCAAAATGTGAGAAAATCGAGGGCGAGAACGGGCTCACGATAAATCAATGGAGGAACTCTCCTGGTTCGGCCTGCAACCACGGTTCGGGGAGACATGGTGGTCGCAATAGAGGGAACTTTTGGAGTGAGATACACAACATTTCAGAATATGTAGGCGTAACTTCGCTGGTATATTGGGTGCATTAACCTCTTAGCTGTGACAGCGCTTTTGGACATATATGTTTGCGTTGTGTCGTTAGAACGACGCTATGGCGATTATAGTATTCAAAAACATAGTGTACAGCTGCTGTAACATGGAATTAAATTATAAGGAAATGACACTATATTTCAATTTTTTTAATTTATTTATTTCCATATAGTTTGATTACTTTCTTTTTAATAACTTTATTATTTTTAATTTCAATCTTATCCATGAAAATTATATTATTAAATAGAGCAAATAAATTATTTTTTTTAATCAACGATATACCCGTCGTTACACGAAAAATTGTTGTTTATTTATAAGTATTATTGTTTAAATTGTTTATTTATGAGTATAATCGTTCACAGCTAAGAGGGTAGAGTAGAAAAAATAGTTTACATAAATATAGGATATATTTTAATCTTAATTCTACGGTTTACAAGAAAAATATAATCGAAAATCAAATCACGTTTCTTATTTATTTATATTCGGCTACAATTTTATAATATATTTTATACAAAAAATATAATTAATAATTTAAACATTGTTATTTAAAGTTATAAGACATGGCATTACATTTAGGGACGCAATAATTCTTTTTAGTTTCATTTCTTCAATACTTTATTTAGAAGATTCTTTGTATTTCTTGGAAAAAAACAGAAAAGGTTCTAAGCATATTTCATACCTATATTTGCTGTAAAATATTATTATTAATAACAGAAGAATAATATTTTATTTGAATTAAAAAAAAACAACAAGTGGTTAATACAATATTGCAACTAGGAAGATCGCCACCAAAATAAATACTCGTAGCGAATATGTCAATCGGTACAACTAAAAAAAGGGTTATGATTCGGAAGCAAAGTCATATCGGAAGTACGTTTATATGAACTTTTTACTTATTTTAGTACATCAGTGTACCCGTAAAGTTATGTCCACATATTCTAAAACACTCTGTATAAACCAACCAATAGGCTCGACCCGTTGTACGTCTAAATATAATTCGGAGCTTCGCGGATGATTTATAATAGATATTAGGATTGTTTATGGATAAATGATTTCATGAAAATGCACGCCGTTGCCAGCAGTCTATGAGAAGATCGTGACTTTACATTCACGACTTAAATACGCGGTGTAAAATACAAGGCGGGAAAGTTCATTGGAGATACTAGTGGGTTGTAACATAAATTAGTTCGGTTATATTCAATATTCCTTTCTTTTTTATTGTTAGCTTCACAAAGCAGTGAAACTGCGGTGCTGGATTTAAACTGGCTAAGTACAAGTGACTGTTCGTTAATCATTGTTACGGGTATTTGCGATGAGTCATAATTAAATTCTTGGAATTATATGTTTATGGTTGCAATAGAGTTTATTTATGTTACAAGCTGATCTACAGTCTCTAAGGGTGCTCCTATTACACGTCAATTAAATTACTCAATGTTTTTTTTTAAATGTCAGTTTTATTTGAACGCAAAAATTCTTTTAGTGTAATATAGTTTAGGGTATATCTTTCAATATAAATGATATGGTGTTTATCATTGAGCACGTCTTAAGTTATGGGTTAGATTCAGTTACTATATGGCTAATAAAAAATATGACAGATTAATGTGTCTCCTTCACAATGGACGGTTTGTTGTCAGATTTAATCACGTTTAGTCATTTACAATTCAGTATTGTTTTCGATGGCTTTAATTATGCTCGTTAACAAACGTAGGTGCATCGAATATTATGTTTCAATATACCTTTCCTTATTACATTCATATATTTATTTGTTAAACTTTTTTCTACTACAGCTTGCAAATATAAGTACTCGACAAAACGTTGTTGAAAATGTGAAAAACGGCAATAAACGAAAATATAATAATATAATACAATTTGCAGCAATCGTGTGATAATTTATTTTTAACAATTTGTTCGAAGTCTAAAAAACAGTATCGATAATAAATTAAAGTATAATGGTAAATTACATCTAATCTACAAAAATCAAATTTTAATTTGTATGCCGGTCAAATTACATTTTGAAACGTTGTATTTTCTTCAATTTAAATCCTGATTATCCGAACCACCTAGGGTTAAGACGATTTGAATAATCAGCTGTAATAGTTCTGATAACTGAACAATAAAATAATAGAAATAAAATAATTAATTGTTGAAAATGCTTATAAACTGGCCAAAGCGTTTCAGAGTAACGATATACATTTATTATACACATCCATGCATATAAAAATGAAAAAATAACAAATTTACTTACAACTAAAATTAAAAAACTTTATCTTTTAAGAAAATAATCTTTTTCTTTCGAAGGATTTAAGACTGTCTTTCCTTCACAACGAGATTTCTCATCCGTGTAACACTAAAACTACCGTGCCAGTCGAAATGACTGGTTTCGGATTTCTTATTTCGCAATTATTGGTATCCTGAAAATATTAAATATCCTAAATGATTCGGAAAATAAATAATTTCACTCGAATACTATAATGAATATCCGAAGAAACCAAGGAAAATATATTGTTACCATTTTCATAAGGCTTACATGTCCATCGTATTAAATTCTCGGTAGTTCTAGTATTAAATTACACTTACAGCAGTGAAAAAATGAATAAAAAAAGATGCATCACTAATTCAATTAACTAAGGTTCAGCTAATCGAATTTCTACTGTATCTGGAATGCACTGTCATTGCACCTCGTAATATCAATGAAAAGTCGCACACGTCAGTTTTCAGAGTTCCTATCTGCCTTGGACAAGTGTTAAACGCAAGAAGGCAGTGCACGGTGGAATTGACCAGCAATTTCCAGTCTCTCCCCATATTTAACGTGATTTCTTCCTGCTACTCGCGTATGCACACACAGCCAGGCGTGCACTTCACGGTAATTAAGCCCATGCCGTACTGCACAGCTCCTGGTTATTTTTAAACTAGGCCCAGCTCCGACTTTCATGCCTAGGACTGATGAACGGTGCGCGTGTATATACCTAACACGGATGGACGAGGAGGAAGCAAGCGAACGTTCCGTTGCGTTAAATGATCGCCATTCGAAAGGTGGAGAACGCGCGCGACGTCACGAGGCGATTATTTCACCTGACGTTCGGCCTGTTCTACCCCGAGCTTTCGTCCTTTAATCGCTCAGAGGTGAGCCGAGTCAAGACACTTTCACGCTCCGCGAGGCGTGTTATGCACGTTTTTCACCATCGTTCCTCGTAATTTACACCCGCGCGTATCCGACTTCCCTTCGTTCGGCTCGCTTAGCATTGCGGAAATATTAGGTTGTATTGCAGGTGTGCTGCATTTTTTTTCCATTCCAATATTCTTTCTTTTCTTTTTGGAGTTTTATTTATTTATTTCGTTTGAGTTTATTTTAATGTGGTCACATTAACAGTGAAATCATTAGCGACCACCAATGTTTGGATATATAACTTGTTATTTAATAATACTTATTGCGTAATGAATTATTGTATAATATAGTAGTTGTGTGGATAATAATACAAGGTTTACGGAATGTCTTAATTATAATGACTTTAGTAGGTTAATGACATTTTTAAAAATTAATTTAACAAGAAATTATACGTAAGTTAAGGAAATAAACTATTTTGTTTTGAACGAAAATGTAATAAAGTATATTACCTATATAAATGATTTTTATGCAATTCAATTTCTCCCGCCGTATGATCTTTTTAGAATTCGTTGGAATTAATTTATCGTTGCTCATTTATTAGAATAATTTACTCATATTCACATTATTATTGATATTCGCATTAATTATAAAATTTCGTTTGAATTTTTTCTTACAAAACTATCGCGATATTATGAAGCAAGAGGTTATCTATATCAATATTTTTTCGTGATTACAAATGAATTTACAGTACTATCTAAATTAAAATAAACATTAGACTAAATATTTTAACACATTAAGTAGCAAAGTTAATTTTATTTGATAGGTCAATTAACATGCAACTAGCATAGGTCTGTATTTTATATTAAAAATTAATTTTGTTATTCATTATACATAAAAATATATAAGAAAAAATTACCAGGCCGAAATACCGAGAATTAATTAAAATAATCTGAAAAGTAATCTGTTATAAAAGATGAAACATTTTGTAAGGAGAAAATTGAACTTGTGTGATAGTTGCTACTCGAGTTTAATCAAGGTTAATCAATCGAGAAACTGTTATGGGTGATTCGATGTGTCGGCAGGATTCAAAGAGAATAATTTTGACTTCGATGATACTAAATTTTCATTGGATATTGAAAACCTGATAAAATAGCCTTATAAAGGGAAGAACGAATTATCGAATATCAGACAAGGTGATCAAAAAGACTCTCTGTATCTGAGATGGTTACAATTTTGCACTCGTGAAGTAAACAGGAATTTTTTGATTATCCTTTAATAAGGTTCTTAATCGGAATTTTTTAAATATTATTTTAATAGGATCTTAAATCACCCATTAACGCGAACACAATTATATCATGAGGAAGGATTTATTTTAAGAATAACATTTCAGACACATAATACAACTCATTACAATTATCGGAGCGTTTGTTAATATTTCTCTTTTCTATTTTATAAAAGTCAAATCCTAAACTTTGTTTAAAAACAAGAAGACATTAGAAAGTGCACAAGTTTTAATACTAAATGTATTATTGCAAAAAATCCTGCAAATACTTTTTAAAATGTCAGCAATAGTAAACTTAGAAAATTGATTTATTTGTCATGGTTTCACATAAAATAAAAACCTTGTGATACTACACAGTAAACACAAATTCTAACGTCCCAGCTATAACAAATTATTTTTTTCATTTCGCTTTAAAAAGTACTTAAGAGTAGATGGAAAAATTAACAAGAAAAAATTTCTTTGGAAATAAAAATATTCTTTCTGCCATATGTTTATAATAAGAATTATGTAATGTATTTAACTAATATTATTAATCTTTCTTTTGTAATATATTTATGATAGTCAGGAGATTATGCAATTGAGACTGAAGTTTATACTTTAACAATTTTATAAATTTCACCTTACCTATAATTTTATATTTGAACAATTGTACAAAATTCTCAGTGTAGCAATTATATCCATTTTTTACAGAACAAAATTTAAAAAAACACTTCAATCCACGATAAACGGGAAACGATAAATGATTGGGCAAGGCATCGCGTGGTCCATTGAATTTTTCAATATTTACGATCCGTGGTATTCCCTCCCTTCATAATCTCACGCGCAAGAATTTAAGTGTAACGGGTATACGCGAGCAAGGGACAGTGAAGGGCTGAGAAAGAATAAATGCGGTACCTACGTACCCGGTCGTTTATGGAGGCAGCCTTATGTCGCGCCGCAGGTATACTGGAGCAGGTATTTACTCGTGCAGGTTGTACACGGTACCTGCATACTTTCGGCTCCTCCGGCACTGAGCCGATCGTACGTACAAGTATTCGCGGCGTGGTTCCTTAAGCAAAGAAACAGTATGAAAAAAAAGGTGAACGCTGAGCGGTTCACGGGGGAGCGTTCATGGATCCGGAGGGCGATCCGTTCCTTCCGAGTTGACGGTTCGAATGCAAAGATTGATTGAAGTTTCTGGTGAATTTCGACCGAGGTTTATTGTGTTTTGAAGTAGACATAAGTCGAAATTAGGGTTATCGTTTTCTTTGATTTTTATTTTAAAATTATTAGGTTGTTATTCATTATTATGAGGAATTGAAAACAGTTGTGATATCGGTTTCGGTTCTTGAAACAGTTATAAAGAATCGAAATAAGTTATAACTGATATTCAGTATATTGGTTTTGAGTTATATCAGTTTCGGTTCCCATTCCAATTCTTTCGGAATTATATCTTAATATCTTCGATGTTATATCGATTCTGAAACGGTTTTATAACTGTTATTTTTTGGTTCTTGAATCAATTATGAAGAACCGAAATGAAGAACAGAAAAATAACAGTTATGGAACTGTTTCAGAATCGATATAGTATCAATTCTGAAGCACCGGAACCTGAATCGATACAGTTCAGAACTAATATACCGAATGACAGTTATTACTTATTTCGGTTCTTCATAACTGTTTTAGTTGGATCCGATATATAATAGTTTCAAATAGTTATTTTTAGAACCTTTTCAATCTTTGATCATTATTAATTATTATGTAATGTTTTGTGATCGAATGCTAGTGTAATTGCACCTTTACGAACATACAGACAAATAAAAAAAAGTCAATTTAACTATTCGGTAGTTCTAGTGTTATTTCACTGCTATTTCATTGCTTCATGAAAATAATAATAAAATAAAATATTGAGCATAGCCTATCCCAATCAAATTAGAAATAATAGTAAAAGTCTATTAAAATGGAAGGAATTACTTCGCTGAAAATTAATTTTCAATTATTTTTCAGATCAAGTTTTAAAACTACATGCGTTTAGATCATTCTTGAACTCAAATTTCATGCTCACATATTATTCATTATCAACAGACATTTAAATCAGATAAACAAAACATCTTAATAATAAAGTGTTCAAATTATTCAAATACACCCATACCATCTATATGTATTTTGTATTATCAGTACAACTAAGCAAAGAGTAATTCTATCTAGAAACAAACTAATGCAAAAATGTAAAATAAAAATCTAGTTCGAACACATTCAGATAACACATCCGCATTTGAAAAATACATTAGCAATGTGTCATTATCTTTCCTGATAAAGTAATTTCCCGTCAATTATATGATCTCATTCCTATGTAACATAATTTCCTGCCAATTGCATAATCTGATTTTTTCGTGTACAACACTTTCCTGCAGCTTGTACTACCTTAATGTCAGTAAATAATAATCAGATGTTACCCAATTGCGCACGTGCTTGTCAAATATTCATTCTTAGCTCCCTCCGTAACGAGGTCACGAGCGAAAAAGATTTTATACACCCTTTCTGATTGAACGCTCAGTTACAGGATACCACGTGTATTTTCGAAGAAAAAGGAATCAGAAACGGAGGGTAACAACGGCAATAATAATTCGATATTTTCATCGATACGAAGACCTTAATGACTGGCGGGGCTGACCGCTCGCGGGAGAATTCCCGAGGAAGCAAATCGAGTCGTAAAATCGACGGTCCTGGACCACCCAAAGCCCCACGATAATACGTTTCTTCAGACTTTCGTGGATGATGAAGGCGATTCCCCTTGTAACGAGCATCCGTGTCCCGGAACGGCTTAAAACGTAGCCGAAAAGCCCCGTGAGGTATACTATATACGGCCATGGGCGGTTGCCTATAACGCATCCCCCTTATATTGTGGACAATACATATAATAAATCAGGCAACGTCACGTTTGATAATTGCTCGGAAGCGTAAACGGCTTCTTAAAGTTTTTCGTACGCCATTAATAGCTCATACATTCTGCAACAAGGTTCGACGATAGTTATTTGTAGAAGCGGAATCCGCCTGTTACGTTACTGGAAACAATTACGGTTTCATCGTTTACCAACATGTATACATATGTTTAACAGAGATTTTACGACGCATATAATTTTATCGTTTGCCGCGTCGACCGGCATACATAAAATTCGTACAAGGTAAAGGGGGATGTTTGTAACCCTCAGTGGGTAGCTGTTGTATTGATATTTTGAGAGTTGATTTGAATTGAATTATATTTTATGTTGGAGTTGGGGAAATGTGTGATTATATCGTGATGCTGGTGTTAGAGAACAGTTTATTATTTATGGTTACCATAGTTTAGAGAAAGAAAGAAATAATAAAAAGTTATTATGAATTATTTTATGAATTTAATTATTTCAATATATAAGTGTTTGTACATTTCTTCATTGTGAAAACAGAGATGATAATTCGTTAAACAAATATTAGAATACATTTAAATCGGACTATTAAAAAAAATGAATTTGTATGTTTTTGTAAAAACGAAGGTGATAAATATCGAAGAGTTACTATTGTCTAAAATTATGAGCAGATTAAGAAAGCAGATTGAAAATTCTTTATTGTGCGTTGTAGAAATAAAATACATATTATCAACACTAGAACTACTGCACTCGTCAAAATGAGGGGATTCAGTTTTTTTATATTGCAATTATTAATATTTCAAAACTGTTAAGTATCCAAAATCACTTCGAAAATAAACAATTTCACTTAAATACTATAATGAATATATGAAGAAAGAATAAAAGACAAATCTATTACAATTTTCATAAGGATTACATACTAATCCTATTAAACACTTGATAATTCTAGTATTAAACTCGAAGTAAATACAATAGTTCAAGTTACAGAGTCTTCGTATTTCGCACTCTAAACCATTGTACAGTAAATCGAAAGAGAATGAAGGAAACTTAATGAATTGTATCCTTAATTTTGAGAATGGTCTAAACGTCATTTCGAGCGTCAAATAATGTTTATAAAATTCAATATACGTCAAATTGACGCGTCCCGTAAACTTAGTTTATTACGTGTAGATATAAATCAATCAACTTTGCGACATTCGGCAACAATATTAATAAACTTTATTTTATTTGACACGCGAAAGTACTCTGCGCAGCTTGTTTACCATTTTAAAGTCCACCAGTATACATGGTCAGCGCTGTAAATGCGTGTTCAAAGGAACCGATATAATATGCGGGATGCGCACCGTGGAAGATAAATGATCCTAAGTGGTAGGCACAATTTGGTCTCTTCTTCGACGGAAGTTTATATCGGATCGTGCACTTCCTCGTGTTCTCCCTTCCAGACTAATTTCACCTCCACAAGCACTAGGAGCCCTGGTTAACATCCACGCGCGCGCACTTCCTCGACGCGCACGGTTGACGCACAGACGCGAATCACTTTTAGCAATCGTGTCGGGTACGAAACCAGGTCCAAGCCAAGATCAGGTTGGCAGAAGACCAGGACGCGGAATCTCCCCGTGGCAGACCGCGCGGTGTCCGCTCGTTGATTTTGTACAGACGAGTTTCAGGCACAGCCCACCGACGCGACGTGTCGTGATGAGTCTAAGATATCTCGAAGAAGTATTCCCCGTCCGCGTTGCCTCGTTTACTTGGAAATATACGGACGAATTTCGAATTTTGAGACAGTGGGTTTATGTATTGCTTTATTAATGTTGTAATGGTAAGATAAATCCTTTACTCCATGGTTTATGTCTTAACTGTGATCGATACAACTATTTTATTGTTAATCACTTATTAGGAAAAGAAACAATTTTGATCCTTATTCTGTATCTATGTTTACTCTAAATGTTAACGATTGATAATAGGAAAGTATGTACTATATATTCCACTTATTTAATATATAAACAATGAAGGAGAATGTATTTTATACTGAAAACAGTTTTCTAAAAACAAGAAGGATAGAAGAAACTGTATTATTTATGGGATGACCTGATATATTATAATGGTAATAGTAATTAGTATGACAACAGTATAATTAATACTGTAATCTTATAAAAATGTACTTCATTCTCATTTTAAAATCGGCACTAATGTTTCTTATTAATATTTCGAAGTAAGAGATAATAAGAAGTTTTCGAATCAAATATGCAACGCCATAAGCTAATAAAATTTAATTTAACATAGTGAAATTTTTCTAAACCTCATTTGAAAATCCGACAAAACTTTTTATCCAACCTAATATAATATTGATTTCGAAGTTTTATTTGTTAAAATAGTCATTTAGCAATCTATTAACTTTTTTCAATAAAATACAAAATATATTCCGTTTTTGTAAAAGTTTCTGCCTTTTTTTAAATGTATCGTAAACTGTGCGAACGGTTACTTGATACAATATGCTATTATTCTATAATAATTGATATTTCCAAAATGTACTATTTAAACATGGGTCCGTGAGCTTTCACATGTTATTTTTAGAATTTTAAAAAGTTTGCTGCTATTTCTGGAATGTATACAATATTTCTTTAATTTCAGAATTTGTTAGTTAACCTACATAAGTATAAATGTAATCTAAATGCGATATCACTAAAACTTTATAAACGAAGTTTTTACTAATCCTAACTATTAAATTTTAGTAATTACTTTTACTTGTGTTAATGTCAACAAGTAGGATTGGCATTCTTGACATCTATTGTTCCACTGAGGTGAATGAAAAACAAAGAACAACGTTTTATGATCCATTGTTGATTATGCATGGACAATGGTTAATAGTAGACAGACATGATTTTTGTTTATTTCATTTTTATTCATGACAACTTAATTATACACAAATTTACAAAATCAATTTTTTCAAAAATTGAACGATTACTTATATTTTAATTTCTCATTTTTCTTCCTTTTTACAAAAATTATTATTTCTGAATTGGTTATAATATCTATTATAATATACTTTGTATATTTTTAGATTTGTAAATAGTTTAAAAGGGATATTATACCATGCATGTCTGCGAATTTCTTGGGAAGCTGAATTAAGAAAAGCAGCAGCTGTCGAGAGTACTTTAGTCAAATGACTTGAGTGGAAAGGATTAAATTTGGATATTCTCAGAATTTAGAAATGGTTATAAGGAAATTAAATAGAGTTGTTGTCTAATATTAACGATTTTATATAGAACTGAGCACTTAATATAGAGTGAATTCATATTGACTACGTTATTTCATTCTTAAATAATTGTTTTCATGACCTTCTCATCTTTTGTATATTTTACGAAATATATTATTATAAATATTCTATGAAATGTAGATAAATATCAACGTATCTATTTACATAAAATAAGAAGTTTAATAAAGGTTCAACCAAAATTAATATTTAGTTGCTGTTCACTGACAATAACTTGTAAATATTCAGAGATATGTAAAAGTTCATAAATCAATTATAATTTTCGTTAATACAAAAAAATGTTCCATCTTTTTAGTACAGAACTGTACTTAGTTTCTGAATATTTATTACAGATATGAAGCTTATTTTGATGCTACCATCCAATCAATATTTGACTGTCTTAGGAAGACATTTCTGGAAGTAAAATTAGATTTTCTCTCCCTAGTAACAGATGTCCAAAATCGCGTAATGAAATTGCGTTCCCATTCGAGAAATCATTCCAGCATCTGACGCTAATTGAAATTAAATTCCATTGCATTTCCATTTCGTTATCCTCACTTGTATTAATAAAGAAGTAAAAAGGTGTAAAAATAATTAAAATTAAATACATTAACGTAACATACATAAAGTAATCCAATTTGGTAAGCTTTGTTTATGTCTTATTTGAGAATTGTAAATTACTTAAAACAATATGGAACCTTTAATAAATTTGATTGAAACAATTGAATTGAAATTATGTCATTTAAATAGAATTTAATTTATTTGGAGAGGATTAACTGCTAATTGGTTCAATGGATCTTATTAACTTAAATAAGGTTGTATAGTATTTTAGAAAAATTACTATTTATGAATGAACAATTACATAATTTATTTGAAATAGTATTTAAGGAGGATTTATACTGAGTAAAATAAATTTTGTTTAAAATTATACGATTATGATAATATTTTAGGGTAGCAGTACTAGGGAATACATTCATTAATAAAAGAAATAGAATTTTGTCTAGTAATTTAATTGAACCAATAAATTTATAACAGTAAATTGAATTTGAGAAGGTTCAGTTTAAATTATTAAAGGATAATATTTCCCTATAAATGTTGAGTAATTATTGCTTAAAATTTACCATTTACTAATAACTTATTTATGATTTTCCCTGCTTTAACATAGTCCTTTAATAGTATTTTAATATTTTAACACTATTTTTACCAAAAGTATTAAAATACACCTTTTAAAAGTATAATTTAAAATTATTCTCGAACTTCAATCATTTCTGTTTCACTGACTTTTCGACTTTTTCTATAATAATTATAAAATTAATGTAACGATATATACTTTTGATAGATTTTTATTTGATTATATTAAATTATTTGTTTATATTAAGTAATTTAATAGATTTTAATTAAAAGAAGTATATTTAGATTGATGTATTTTGTACATAGTTAACAATACAATTGTTTTCTTTGACAGAAATAACAGCTGTGTTGATATTATTATAACGTGCAAAAAGGACACTTCTTCGTTTTTACCGAGATTTGGTTTAGCCCAGCAAACAGTTGAGCTACTAAACTAAATCTAAAAACTAAAAAGGTCAAAACTATTGTATCAACCCTATACAGAAGAGTAGTAAGTTGTTTTAATTGCGACTATCATTATTGAATCAATCATTATACACGGTTTGCATGTTACACGCTTTATTTTGATGGGACGGCATATCACAGACTACCATGTTTCAATCCAGTGAACCCACGTATCCGTGTACACCCGTGAAACAACCGGACTTAGAACGGTATCGTGTTACCAAATAGAAGGTGGACGTATTAATTGCAAGATGGATTTAAGGTAACACGAGACGACATAATCCGATTATGAGGCTCATGTCGGCTGGACGTCAGATTCGACGACGTCGGCCGGGATTTCTGGTTGAATATGTATAAGGTTACGAGATCTTGCGGTGTGCTAAATCGTTGGCAGTTGTCTCCTTTTTATTCGTCATCGTAATTTATAATCTTCATTAATTAGTTGCCGCTGTATCAGTTTTTTTACATATAATATATTGCCTCACTCTTTAAGGGTGTAAGATTTCATGTTTATTGATTAATTAACCGCCGCGGGCAATTAATACATTGTTGACCGGTCACTAATTAACTCGTGTTTGCACTTGTATTAGGCATTTCAATTTTTGAACCTACATATGTGTTAGAAAAGTATAGCACATATATATAATATATACATACATATCGACGTACGGTTTGTTGTTCTGGGTAACGAGTTTGTTATTTGTGGTTTGTTTGTTTTGTCCTTCATGTTAATAGTCCTGTTGTAATAAGATTTGTATTCTATTTAATAAATAAAGAAATGTTATTATTTAATAAACCCAACAATATGCAAGGTAATACAGAATATTTCAAAAGAAAAATATTAAAGTATATTAATAGTTATATAAAAAATATGACCGAAGTTCCATTTCAATTCATGCTGTAAAAATAAAGTATATTGAAGTTTATTTAGATTGCTTTACTTTGTTTCATTGTTTAATTACGGAATACTAACCGGTGACATGAATAATTTCTGCATAAAATACCCAGTCAACAATGTGTTAAATCTCTTTTGATCTTTGCAGCTCATTAAGAATCTTCAACAATACGTATTGATAATTTTAGGTTTCGTTAATTATTTATTGAAAGATTCTTATAATCATTGTACTATAACATTTATTATAATATGCACTATATCGCGTTTATATTTTTATTTTCATTTGAAGTTGTTAGCAGGTAGCAACAGATTAGTGAATTCCTTACTTTATTTTTGCTCATACAAAATTTGTTGAAAAAATAGCAATGCATGATTTTTAGATTATTATCGAAAAATACTATCTGACAAATAATCTTACTCTGTACTGAATTATTAATTGTTGACTAGGAGAGATTTATCGAATACTACGAAAGATTCAAAAGGTATTAAGGACCATATAGTATCAATTAAATACTACTCTCTTTGTTATGAAATTAACAGATGCGAAAATATTAGTGAAAAAATGTACAATACTTTGATGATATCCCTAGAATAACAAAAGTTATTGCTTACAGTCATTACCACAGAACATCACATTTTAAATTAGTTTCTTTATTGTTTCCCGTTATTGGGCGAGAGGATAAAATAAACAATCCATCATATAACCCTTTGTCCTATGATTTATTTCTTAACTATGATACAACTACTTTGTTATTAACAATTTATTACTAAAAGAAACAATTTTTGTGCTTATTCTATATCTGTATTTATTCAAAAAGTTAACAACTGATAATAGAAAAATAATATTTAATTTATATTTTACACAAATAAATAACAGTTAGGTTTGTGAAATGCAGTTTAAAATTTTCGTCGAGAGTCTGACACGATATTGTAAGTCAAGGGTTTAAAAACGTGTATACTACTTAGTTATGTTTCCCAATAAATATAACCAACATATATAGTTGACATTGTACTGCAACGTTGTTTCCAACGATGTACGCAGCATTAAATACAACATCCCTTAGACGCTGTTGACCGCAGCGGCGCAATGAAGAAGCGAGGAAGCGAAGGGCGGCAGAAGAACTAGAAAGGCTTGTATCGTAAACAGATCTCACGTCGCGTTGTTATCCGCGACAGGATCTCAAGGAGCAACACCTTCGCTCGTAAAGCATGTACCTGCACGGCGCGGAACGCGTGTCCACTCGGTTTCACGTGAACGTTCCGCTACTTCACGCGTGTTGCCAACAATAAGTGCCGTACAATCGTTTACCACTGCTACTATTTGTACCGTCCCGTAACGAGCCGGTCGACCAAAGGGTTGCTTGAGAGCGCAATCCTTTTCGCTTGAAAATGCTGACTAAGGTTTTGGAGTGACAGTTAAGGTAAATGTACTAATAATTAACTACATAAATCGGATTATATATTTAATATTTAATATTTAATACTTAATGTATATGCCCTATATGCCCTCATAGGCTTAATTCGTTAGTTATTAGTACGTTACCTTAAATAGAATAAATATTATTTTCTTCTTACAAGATGCATTTTCCTCGAATCTCAAATGATGTTTGCTATTTTTTCCGGTCTTGAATGAATTAAGTACATTCAAAATAATTGTACACGTTGAAACAAAGAAGTGCTGAAATAATATAATAAAAGATAAGTTTACGAAATTTAAAAGAGGCAAGAAATTCTATTTTTCTGTGATATATATTTTTTTTTGTAAAATACGTATATTAGAAAAGATCTCGAAGATATCTTCTATCACTCAAACATTTTACAAATAATATTTCCTAGATTTATAATATTTCATTTAACCCTTTGCCTTCTGTTTTTGTTTCATAACTGCGCCTGATACAATTACTTTAATATTAATGATTTATTTGAAACAAAATAGAATAGCACGTTCACCTTTATCCATATTTACTTTAAAACAAATTAATAAACAATTCGTGACAGAAAAATAACATTTAATTCGAACTGAAAAAATTGAATGAGATTTATTTTTATTAACTCCTGTTTAAATTCTTCCTCGCGAGTGTGACAAGATATTATATGACAAAGGATTAACAAGAAGTAAAACGAAAACAGCATTAGAAATGATTTAACACTAGAACTATCCAGCATTTATTGGAGTTAATATATAATCCTTATAAAAATTGAAACAATACATTTTTTTCAATTTCTCAAAACATTCGTTATAGTAATCAAGTGAAACTATTTATTTTCAGAATCATTTCAGATATCTATTACTTCTAAAATATCAATAATTGCAGAATAAGAAAACTAAAACCAAACATTTTGACGGGTACGGTATTTCTAGTGATAAATATCTCTTACTTCGGTTTATTCATTGATGCATATTACAAATATATCCAAGCTTACTACAGAAATTAAAATTGAAGTTTCCGCTTTGAATTTTAAACAGCATATTATACACCGAGAATCAGAAATTTTCGAAAGTTCAAAGCAAGATAGACGAAGTGACCGTCCCGTTGCGTTTCTCACGAGCCAAGGTGTCGTTCGTCCCTTTATGGGTGCAATGGGAGACCGTAAGTCCCTGCTTGCCGGCGAGGCTAAGGGGCACCACTAATAAATTGGCATTGTGCGCTATCTTGCGAGGACCGTAAATGGGGTGCACGAAGGTGCAGCAACAAGAAAGTTTACCGGACAGACGGTTCCTGGAGCCGGTAAGGCATGAAGTGCCCCTCTTTGCGTCCTCGAGACTCGTTTCTCAGCCTCCGAAGAGTTTCACTTAAGAAAGGGCGACACTTGTCTTTATTAGAATTCTTGCGTCTAGCAGCTTCTGAAGAATCGCTCGCGGTCACCGCAGGTCGGGGAACTGTTTTTATTAATCAAAGCAATGATTAAAATTGATGCGAGTAGCGATAATCAGTAATGGATCGGTAATGGATTCACGTGGACACCGATGAATTCTGATGATTAACTCTTTGCCTTATAATAACGTGTCAGACTAGTTGTGAAGATTTTCAATATGGTTTTAGCAACATTAATATTACTCGATTCATTCGAATTCAAAGTAAATGTTATTCTTCTGCAATCAATTATTATACTTAACACTTTATCGACCGCTAGCCTATTAATCGGCTTTTAGCTATCGACGGTTTTCGTACAGTGGGTTGTTGTTGTTGTTTTTATAATTACGCAGTATCAACGTCGTTGATTATTTGCCGCCCATACAGTGGGATTTACTGTTTTCGCAGTAGCTGTATACTAACCTCTCCATATCTTTATCAATTATAATATTTTTTTACCGTTTCTAATGGATAAAGACAGTGCAGATGAAGAGTTTTGCTTAGATACTTTGTCAGACTATAACAGTTATTCAGAAAGTGACAGTGATGGTGATAGTAGTGATTCTTCTATAAACACTCGAAAGCCGCGGAAATTATTGCCACTGCAATATAGCGATTCAGAAAGTGATAATGATGACACCGCTGAAGTAAACATCGATACATGGTCAACAAATGACAAATCAATTATTTTGGAACCTTTCGAAGGCAGCCCAGGTATAAAAATTCTACCAAAATCTGAAGAAAGTGTAATGGACATAGTGAATTTATTTATTGGAGATGACCTTTTGGAACATTTGGTTAAAGAATCGAATAGATATCACTATCAAGTAATCAATAAATATAAAAATATCTCAAGGACGAAGAAATGGGTGGATATTACGTTGCCAGAAATGAAAAATTTTTTAGGTCTAATTGTTCTAATGGGACAAGTAAAAAAAGAGAAACTTCACGATTACTGGTCAACTGAGCCAAGCATCGAAACTCCGTTTTTTTCGAAAGTAATGAGCAGAAGCAGATTTATGCAGATACTGCAGAGCTGGCACTTTTGTAATAATGAAGATATACCCACAAATTCAAACAGACTTGTAAAAGTTCAGCCAGTTATGAATTATTTAAAGAATAGATTTATTGATGTATATAAACCTTATCAACAATTATCATTAGACGAATGTATTATTCCGTGGCGGGAAAGACTATCATTCAGAACCTACAATCCTGCGAAAATAGTAAAGTACGGCATACTTGTGAGAGCAGTCTGTGAAGCTCATACGGAATACATTTGTAATTTTGAAGTGTATGCTTCCCAAGGAATGAAATTGGAAAACACTATTCTAGAAGTTATTGATCCTTATAAAAATATTTGGCATCACATTTATCAGGACAATTATTATAACAGTGTCCATATGGCTGATGTTCTCCTGCAAAATAAAGTACGGATATGTGGGACTATTCGGAAAAATAGAGGTCTTCCTCAATGTCTTCAAAAAATAACCCTTTCAAATGGTCAAGCTACATTTCGTAGAAAACACGATATTCTGTTACAAATATGGAATAACGGTAAACGAAATGTAAATATGATATCGACGATATATTCTGCGCAAATAATGGAATCCGGAAGTGTAAATAGAAGATCACATATATCAATTCAAAAGCCTGAGTCGATAATTGATTACAACAAGTATATGAAGGGGGTAGATCGCGCAGATCAATATCTGTCGTACTACTCTATTTTTAGAAAAACTAAGAAGTAGACCAAACGAGTTGTAATGTTTTTAATCAATTGTGCGCTTTTTACTTCATTTAAAACGTACACAACATTGAACGGAAAGAAGATGACATATAAGAAATTCTTACACAAAGCGGCAATTTTGTGGGTATTCGATTTATCACTTTCTGATAAAATAACATGAAAGGAATGAAATTTCACATCATTACTTACAGTGTGTGATGGATTAATTGCTGTCAAGTTCTTCTCTCTCCAATTGTTCTAAACAATGAATAAGCTTCGATCAACAACAGCAACAGTCTTTACATTTGCTTCATGCGTAATAGTTTTAGATCACACAGGTTTTCTGTTCTCAACGCAACCGGTTTGGCGAAACTTTTTTAATTACTTTATTATAAGACAGTTGCGGTCAGGAAATCGTTCTGTGCAGCTTCTTTTAAGCATCGTGCAACTTCACCATAAATAAAATTCAGTTCAATCCTCCCTTGCCTTGCCAGTGATAATAAGCTATCGTGAGATGCTCACCGACTAGTATTCTCTTTGCAATCAACCATGAAACAGATCTGGATCGTATCCATATGTTGCTGAACATAACTCAATGTATTCAGCATTGCGCTGCCGCAGAATATCTTACTGTCAATGAACAGTATTTTAAATATTTATAACGTAAACAGCAACTTCATGCAACATTCTAACACTCCTCTGAAAATTGATTATTTTTCTTATGTTTGGAGTCATTTCAAAAAAAATTGATATGCTATCTTGCAAAAATCACCAATGACCTTATAGATATTTGATAAAACGTTCCATTTTCATTTTGCAATTTCTTTTATTTCTGCATAGTGCCCTTTGTTATTAATGCACTATGTTTTTATACAGATGTGTATAAAATAAAAGGTATTATTGTGAAGTAACAGATTTCCGCACTCACTGAATAAGCTAATAACTTATTCTTCAAAAATATAGTCATTAATCAGTATTTTTCTTTAATATTGAACTATATGATATTTTCCAATATTTGCTTGTAGACATACAACATTTCATTTTCAATCCTTCTTAAAGTCTATCTTTCCTTGATCATTCTGCATCAATAAATTCTAATAAAACGTTAATTATATTTGTAAGTACATTTCCATAACAAATTTAATTATCATTTGAAAGGGCATTTATGTTTTCAATTCTATCTACTTGTTAAATATGAAGTAGTAAGAAGGAATTTACTGTTTAGAATTTTACAAGAAATGTTGTTCTGAAAATATAAACATTAATTGATTAGAAAACAGTCTAACAGGGAATGCAACTTTCTTCATAAATCTGAGTCGCTGACTGATGATGTATACAAGTAGAATCATCCAATCGGTGACCTCATGTACCGATACGAACATTATTTTATATACACGTATATTAAGCACATAACTGAAATATCGGAACTGTTCCTGTCGACTGTATGTAGTTCAACATGCAAGTATCAGAAATAAAATATTCTGCTGTGTACTATTCGACTTTCCAACGCAAAAGGTTAACCATGTCATGAAATCCAGAATTATCACTGTACTATGGGACTTTACATACTTATAGTGTGCAGGTGTGCATAAATATAATAAAATGCAAACCTTAATAAGAAGCTTAAGAAATTGTTATTTATTACCAAACAATTAGATACATACAAATTTGGAGAAATATAAGTTTCAAATAAAGGATATATGTAGTAGGATAAGGAGGTTAAAAATGCCCTTAGACCAATTTTTCTCGCGAAAGTTTACTTCGATACCTTATTCATAAAAAACATTGTATACCAATTTTCAGCCCTCTATCTCAACTAGAAGGGTAATTATAGGGTAAATTCGAATTATCAATTTTTGTCTCATATTTCCTATTTAATGGTAAATAAAAATTGTAAAATAATTCGGAGACATTTTTGATAAAGCAGTACATGGCTGAGAATCTTTTGAAATTTTTTTGTTTCAAATTGTTAGCATGAAAAACGAAAAACCCCTCAAAAAATAGAAAAATGTAGATTTCGCAATGAAGCATTCGTGTATGTATATATATATTTTTATATATATATATATATAAAAATCGAGAGATTTATTAATTATAAATTGTTTTCTGATAGAGTAAGAGAAAAATGTGATTTATTTTTATATATATAAATCACGAATCTCTATTGATTACTGCCATATATGAATTTCTAAAGTACAAGTAAATTTTCGCATTAACAAAAATAAATCATATTTTTCTCTTACACTATTAGAAAACAATTTATAATCAATAAATCTCTCGATGTTTTGGAACCAACCTAAGAAAACGGGAGTTTGCATCAAAGTCCACAGCATAAATGATACCATTAATAGAAACTAAAATTTCTAATCTCAAAAACGAAAGTCAACATTTCAATGAACCAAACGCCATTTCCATTACACTATTATGTATAATGCGTCTAACGGTGCTGGAATAAGAAAAAAAAGGAACTACCCATTCCTGTAGCACTTCGATAATTCATTTCCCGCGAAAATTGCAAGGGTAAGCTGCACTCCGCGAATCCCTCAACTGAGAATTGCCGCTGCATTATCACGGCCAGATTTTTTGCTCGTCCCGCCTTGCGCCTCTTGTGCATGGACGTGTTCACGCGCGCGTCAGAAAATAGCGTTTGCCTGTGTATTCGGGATATGTGGCCTACACCGAGAATAGAGTGTGCAATTTACTTTAGCGTTATATCATGACCGCGCTCGCGCGCGCGCGAAAACAAGAATACCGAACATCTAAAACGAATGAATGGGCGGAATGATGCGGCAGTTTATCTTCCTTTGTAAGCTACCGATGAAATTACAAGCGGCCAGCGCGCGCGCACGCGTGCATGTTCGGTAAGAAGGAATGCTGAAAACTGACAAACCCGCGCCCTTCTGTATTTATTTGATGATACACAATGTCATAAATCGATGAATCATCAGAAATCCCGAGACCGGAGAAACGTCGCTACTATTTCGGTGAGGGAAGAAACTATTGGGCAGTGTTTGTACACATCAGTTTTCGTTTGGATTTGTTTACAAAATCTTTGATATATTTACATATTTATATATTTATATATTTATATATTCATATATTATTACTTATACATGTTTTCTTTCCTCGATTGTAATGAACTTTTAAATAATATGTTTTTGTGCTGTTATATTTTTTTAGTGTATTCAATATATGTATTATAATTAAACATCATTTTTTCTATTCATTGCTAATATAACTAGACACATTTCACTTGAATTTTTAACATATTTTTGTTTGAAAATGAAGGTTCAACATTTTTTTTACACTATGTTTTCTCGTGGATTCAATTACCTTTGGATCATAACACTGTTCCAATGGCCCCTTTATAATGTGGTCAATGTTTAACTGCTATCTATTGCTATTTTTAATTTACTTAGTGTGTATTCTATTTTTGGTACCTTAAATATTATAATTAAAGAATTTATTTTTCATTTCTTTCCTGTATTGTGTTGTATTTAAGCAGTGCAGGATTAAAAACTTAAAGAACTTAAGTATTACTTACAATTTAATGTTCCTTACTTTCCATAAATATATTTAGTTAAATATAAAATAAGAAATTCAAGTAGTATTTTAATGAATTTAAAAAAATTTTATTATTTTAATGAATACACTCAATTTTCAGTTGTTTGTAACTCCTATAACAGTAAAGTATTTTTGTGTTTTATAATACCGTGTTAAGAAATGTCATCATTATATCTATGGAATCGATAGTACCATCTTCATTTAATTATGAATTAGATTAATCGATAACATTTCATATTTCAACGTCAAAAGTGTCATATTTGATAAAGAGTTGAGACAAAAATGTTTAATGCAGACTATTCGAAGAGGGCTTTAAGAAAGTTACCGAATTTCGGCATCTATAATTAGAGTATTTACATAAATATCGAGATGATTTACGCAACCAGTCACGGGCAATTTGTGAGCTTACAGTCTGTGAATTCGGAAGTGTAGACACTTTATCAGAAGCAACGTGGGCAACGAGTTTGGAATGGACATTGGGTTCATGCTTATTATTCTCAGAATACTAAGAGCAGATACGGTATCACATTTGGATTTTACCACTATTCATTACAAGCCACGTGTAATAAAATGAGATAGAGCTGACATTTAAATCAACAAAGTTGGGTAGTAGTTGGCTACGGTGAACTCATAATGACACATACATTTCCAATAAAAAACATGAGACTGGGTTTACCGTTAATAAAAGAGATTAATGAAGAATTTATAAATAATTTTTTTTCAAGTTACATTATTTTTTTCCATAATTTATTTCCAATTATCTGCTTATAATTAGTAATGCTTGAATACGGTGAAATTTCTCTTATCCAAACTGTCATTAGCATACTCTATTAATTAATACTATACTCCGTTACTAATACTCCAGTACTAAATTAAAAAATGTAAGTCCTTCTTTGCATAGAATTGTATTTGAATTCCTTATGAAAATATAATAAATCATACAAATAATCTATTACATTAATATTTAACTCGTCTCAAACAGACAGCATATGACAAGTACTAATTATTCATTTATTAAATAATATAAAAATAAATAAAAATAATGGACACAATTTTTATACAGTAAATTATTATTTACTATTTATCAGTAAAAAGCAATAACAGTTAGTTTCAATGTATATATAGTTACCATTTCTTTGATATTAACAAAAGAATTTGGACTATATGTTGACATTGTTATGTATTTCTTGTTTCGAGAGATTATGAAACTGAAGTTCACTGTGTACCCACTTCACATTTACATTACGAACATTATTACGTCCTCCCATACACATCCAGGTTGAGTTCCCATCGGGACGAAGTCTACATCCTGCTGGCCAGGGGGAAGGTCGAGATACTTTTGGTCGAAAATCAGTCTGGACTATAGAGCCCAGGTTTCCAAAGTGGAAATCTTGGATTCCGTTAGCCAGAATAGCCAGGAAGACGAAAGGTAGCCAGTTGACTTAGCAGTGATGGGACTCCAGGTTGAGTTCTCATTGGGACGAAGTCTACATCCTGCTGGACAGTGGGATGGTCGAGATAACTTTGGTCGAAAATCAGTCTGGACTATAGAATCCAGGTTTCCAAAGTGGAAAACTTGGATTCCGTTGGCAAGAATTGCCAGGAATACGAAAGGTAGCCAGTTGACTTAGCAGTGATGGGACTCCAGGTTGAGTTCTCATCGGGACGAAGTCTACATCATGCTGGCCAGTGGGATGGTCGCGGTACCTTTGGTCGAAAATGAGTCTGGACTATAGAATCCAGGTTTCCAAAGTGGAAAACTTGGATTCCGTTGGCCAGAATAGCCAGGAAGCCGAAAGGTAGCCAGTTGACTTAGCAGTGATGGGACTCCAGGTTGAGTTCTCATCGGGACGAAGTCTACATCCTGCTGGACAGTGGGATGGTCGAGATAACTTTGATCGAAAATCAGTCTGGACTATAGAATCCAGGTTTCCAAAGTGGAAATCTTGGATTCCGTTGGCCAGAATAGCCAGGAAGACGAAAGGTAGCCAGTTGACTTAGCAGTGATGGGACTCCAGGTTGAGTTCTCATCGGGACGAAGTCTACATCATGCTGGCCAGTGGGATGGTCGCGGTACCTTTGGTCGAAAATGAGTCTGGACTATAGAGCCCAGGTTTCCAAAGTGGAAATCTTGGATTCCGTTAGCCAGAATAGCCAGGAAGACGAAAGGTAGCCAGTTGACTTAGCAGTGATGGGACTCCAGGTTGAGTTCTCATTGGGACGAAGTCTACATCCTGCTGGACAGTGGGATGGTCGAGATAACTTTGGTCGAAAATCAGTCTGGACTATAGAATCCAGGTTTCCAAAGTGGAAAACTTGGATTCCGTTGGCAAGAATTGCCAGGAATACGAAAGGTAGCCAGTTGACTTAGCAGTGATGGGACTCCAGGTTGAGTTCTCATCGGGACGAAGTCTACATCATGCTGGCCAGTGGGATGGTCGCGGTACCTTTGGTCGAAAATGAGTCTGGACTATAGAATCCAGGTTTCCAAAGTGGAAAACTTGGATTCCGTTGGCCAGAATAGCCAGGAAGCCGAAAGGTAGCCAGTTGACTTAGCAGTGATGGGACTCCAGGTTGAGTTCTCATCGGGACGAAGTCTACATCCTGCTGGACAGTGGGATGGTCGAGATAACTTTGATCGAAAATCAGTCTGGACTATAGAATCCAGGTTTCCAAAGTGGAAATCTTGGATTCCGTTGGCCAGAATAGCCAGGAAGACGAAAGGTAGCCAGTTGACTTAGCAGTGATGGGACTCCAGGTTGAGTTCTCATCGGGACGAAGTCTACATCATGCTGGCCAGTGGGATGGTCGCGGTACCTTTGGTCGAAAATGAGTCTGGACTATAGAGCCCAGGTTTCCAAAGTGGAAATCTTGGATTCCGTTAGCCAGAATAGCCAGGAAGACGAAAGGTAGCCAGTTGACTTAGCAGTGATGGGACTCCAGGTTGAGTTCTCATTGGGACGAAGTCTACATCCTGCTGGACAGTGGGATGGTCGAGATAACTTTGGTCGAAAATCAGTCTGGACTATAGAATCCAGGTTTCCAAAGTGGAAAACTTGGATTCCGTTGGCAAGAATTGCCAGGAATACGAAAGGTAGCCAGTTGACTTAGCAGTGATGGGACTCCAGGTTGAGTTCTCATCGGGACGAAGTCTACATCATGCTGGCCAGTGGGATGGTCGCGGTACCTTTGGTCGAAAATGAGTCTGGACTATAGAATCCAGGTTTCCAAAGTGGAAAACTTGGATTCCGTTGGCCAGAATAGCCAGGAAGCCGAAAGGTAGCCAGTTGACTTAGCAGTGATGGGACTCCAGGTTGAGTTCTCATCGGGACGAAGTCTACATCCTGCTGGACAGTGGGATGGTCGAGATAACTTTGATCGAAAATCAGTCTGGACTATAGAATCCAGGTTTCCAAAGTGGAAATCTTGGATTCCGTTGGCCAGAATAGCCAGGAAGACGAAAGGTAGCCAGTTGACTTAGCAGTGATGGGACTCCAGGTTGAGTTCTCATCGGGACGAAGTCTACATCATGCTGGCCAGTGGGATGGTCGCGGTACCTTTGGTCGAAAATGAGTCTGGACTATAGAGTCCAGGTTTCCAACGTGGAAATCTTGGATTCCGTTAGCCAGAATAGCCAGGAAGACGAAAGGTAGCCAGTTGACTTACCAGTGATGGGACTCCAGGTTGAGTTCTCATCGGGACGAAGTCTACATCCTGCTGGCCAGTGGGATGGTCGAGATACTTTTGGTCGACAATGAGTCTTGACTATAGAATCCAGGTTTCCAAAGTGGAAAACTTGGATTCCGTTGGCCAGAATTGCCAGGAAGACGAAAGGTAGCCAGTTGACTTAGCAGTGATGGGACTCCAGGTTGAGTTCTCATCGGGACGAAGTCTACATCCTGCTGGCCAGTGGGATGGTCGAGATAACTTTGGTCGAAAATCAGTCTGGACTATAGAATCCAGGTTTCCAAAGTGGAAAACTTGGATTCCGTTGGCCAGAATTGCCAGGAATACGAAAGGTAGCCAGTTGACTTAGCAGTGATGGGACTCCAGGTTGAGTTCTCATCGGGACGAAGTCTACATCATGCTGGCCAGTGGGATGGTCGCGGTACTTTTGGTTGAAAATGAGTCTTGACAATAGAATCCAGGTTTCCAAAGTGGAAAACTTGGACTCCGTTGGCCAGAATTGCCAGGAAGATGAAAGGTAGCCAGTTGACTTAGCAGTGATGGGACTCCAGGTTGAGTTCTCATCGGGACGAAGTCTACATCCTGCTGGCCAGTGGGATGGTCGAGATAACTTTGGTCGAAAATCAGTCTGGACTATAGAATCCAGGTTTCCAAAGTGGAAATCTTGGATTCCGTTGGCCAGAATAGCCAGGAAGCCGAAAGGTAGCCAGTTGACTTAGCAGTGATGGGACTCCAGGTTGAGTTCTCATCGGGACGAAGTCTACATCATGCTGGCCAGTGGGATGGTCGCGGTACTTTTGGTCGAAAATGAGTGTTGACTATAGAATCCAGGTTTCCAAAGTGGAAAACTTGGACTCCGTTGGCCAGAATTGCCAGGAAGACGAAAGGTAGCCAGTTGACTTAGCAGTGATGGGACTCCAGGTTGAGTTCTCATTGGGACGAAGTCTACATCCTGCTGGACAGTGGGATGGTCGAGATAACTTTGGTCGAAAATGAGTCTGGACTATAGAATCCAGGTTTCCAAAGTGGAAATCTTGGATTCCGTTGGCCAGAATAGCCAGGAAGACGAAAGGTAGCCAGTTGACTTAGCAGAGATGGGACTCCAGGTTGAGTTCTCATCGGGACGAAGTCTACATCCTGCTGGCCAGTGGGATGGTCGAGATACTTTTGGTCGAAAATCAGTCTGGACTATAGAATCCAGGTTTCCAAAGTGGAAAACTTGGATTCCGTTGGCCAGAATTGCCAGGAATACGAAAGGTAGCCAGTTGACTTAGCAGTGATGGGACTCCAGGTTAAGTTCTCATCGGGACGAAGTCTACATCCTGCTGGCCAGTGGGATGGTCGAGATAACTTTGGTCGAAAATCAGTCTGGACTATAGAATCCAGGTTTCCAAAGTGGAAAACTTGGACTCCGTCGGCCAGAATTGCCAGGAAGACGAAAGGTAGCCAGTTGACTTAGCAGTGATGGGACTCCAGGTTGAGTTCTCATTGGGACGAAGTCTACATCCTGCTGGACAGTGGGATGGTCGAGATAACTTTGGTCGAAAATGAGTCTGGACTATAGAATCCAGGTTTCCAAAGTGGAAATCTTGGATTGCGTTGGCCAGAATAGCCAGGAAGACGAAAGGTAGCCAGTAGACTTAGCAGTGATGGGACTCCAGGTTGAGTTCTCATCGGGACGAAGTCTACATCATGCTGGCCAGTGGGATGGTCGCGGTACCTTTGGTCGAAAATGAGTCTGGACTACAGAGTCCAGGTTTCCAAAGTGGAAATCTTGGATTCCGTTGGCCAGAATAGCCAGGAAGACGAAAGGTAGCCAGTTGACTTAGCAGTGATGGGACTCCAGGTTGAGTTCTCATTGGGACGAAGTCTACATCCTGCTGGACAGTGGGATGGTCGAGATAACTTTGGTCGAAAATGAGTCTGGACTATAGAATCCAGGTTTCCAAAGTGGAAATCTTGGATTCCGTTGGCCAGAATAGCCAGGAAGACGAAAGGTAGCCAGTTGACTTAGCAGTGATGGGACTCCAGGTTGAGTTCTCATCGGGACGAAGTCTACATCCTGCTGGCCAGTGGGATGGTCGAGATACTTTTGGTCGAATATCAGTCTGGACTATAGAATCCAGGTTTCCAAAGTGGAAAACTTGGATTCCGTTGGCCAGAATTGCCAGGAATACGAAAGGTAGCCAGTTGACTTAGCAGTGATGGGACTCCAGGTTGAGTTCTCATCGGGACGAAGTCTACATCATGCTGGCCAGTGGGATGGTCGCGGTACCTTTGGTCGAAAATGAGTCTGGACTATAGAATCCAGGTTTCCAAAGTGGAAAACTTGGACTCCGTTGGCCAGAATTGCCAGGAAGACGAAAGGTAGCCAGTTGACTTAGCAGTGATGGGACTCCAGGTTGAGTTCTCATCGGGACGAAGTCTACATCCTGCTGGCCAGTGGGATGGTCGAGATAACTTTGGTCGAAAATCAGTCTGGACTATAGAATCCAGGTTTCCAAAGTGGAAAACTTGGATTCCGTTGGCCAGAATAGCCAGGAAGACGAAAGGTAGCCAGTTGACTTAGCAGTGATGGGTCTCCAGGTTGAGTTCTCATCGGGACGAAGTCTACATCATGCTGGCCAGTGGGATGGTCGCGGTACCTTTGGTCGAAAATGAGTCTGGACTATGGAGTCCAGGTTTCCAACGTGGAAATCTTGGATTCCGTTAGCCAGAATAGCCAGGAAGACGAAAGGTAGCCAGTTGACTTAGCAGTGATGGGACTCCAGGTTGAGTTCTCATCGGGACGAAGTCTACATCCTGCTGGACAGTGGGATGGTCGAGATAACTTTGATCGAAAATCAGTCTGGACTATAGAATCCAGGTTTCCAAAGTGGAAATCTTGGATTCCGTTGGCCAGAATAGCCAGGAAGACGAAAGGTAGCCAGTTGACTTAGCAGTGATGGGACTCCAGGTTGAGTTCTCATCGGGACGAAGTCTACATCATGCTGGCCAGTGGGATGGTCGCGGTACTTTTGGTCGAAAATGAGTCTTGACTATAGAATCCAGGTTTCCAAAGTGGAAAACTTGGACTCCGTTGGCCAGAATTGCCAGGAAGATGAAAGGTAGCCAGTTGACTTAGCAGTGATGGGACTCCAGGTTGAGTTCTCATCGGGACGAAGTCTACATCCTGCTGGCCAGTGGGATGGTCGAGATAACTTTGGTCGAAAATCAGTCTGGACTATAGAATCCAGGTTTCCAAAGTGGAAATCTTGGATTCCGTTGGCCAGAATAGCCAGGAAGCCGAAAGGTAGCCAGTTGACTTAGCAGTGATGGGACTCCAGGTTGAGTTCTCATCGGGACGAAGTCTACATCATGCTGGCCAGTGGGATGGTCGCGGTACTTTTGGTCGAAAATGAGTCTTGACTATAGAATCCAGGTTTTCAAAGTGGAAAACTTGGACTCCGTTGGCCAGAATTGCCAGGAAGACGAAAGGTAGCCAGTTGACTTAGCAGTGATGGGACTCCAGGTTGAGTTCTCATCGGGACGAAGTCTACATCCTGCTGGCCAGTGGGATGGTCGAGATAACTTTGGTCGAAAATCAGTCTGGACTATAGAATCCAGGTTTCCAAAGTGGTAATCGTGGATTCCGTTGGCCAGAATAGCCAGGAAGCCGAAAGGTAGCCAGTTGACTTAGCAGTGATGGGACTCCAGGTTGAGTTCTCATCGGGACGAAGTCTACATCCTGCTGGACAGTGGGATGGTCGAGATAACTTTGATCGAAAATCAGTCTGGACTATAGAATCCAGGTTTCCAAAGTGGAAATCTTGGATTCCGTTGGCCAGAATAGCGAGGAAGACGAAAGGTAGCCAGTTGACTTAGCAGTGATGGGACTCCAGGTTGAGTTCTCATCGGGACGGAGTCTACATCCTGCTGGCCAGTGGGATGGTCGAGATACTTTTGGTCGAAAATCAGTCTGGACTATAGAATCCAGGTTTCCAAAGTGGAAAACTTTGATTCCGTTGGCCAGAATAGCCAGGAAGACGAAACGTAGCCAGTTGACTTAGCAGTGATGGGACTCCAGGTTGAGTTCTCATCGGGACGAAGTCTACATCCTGCTGGCCAGTGGGATGGTCGAGATAACTTTGGTCGAAAATCAGTCTGGACTATAGAATCCAGGTTTCCAAAGTGGAAATCTTGGATTCCGTTGGCCAGAATAGCCAGGAAGACGAAAGGTAGCCAGTTGACTTAGCAGTGATGGGACTCCAGGTTGAGTTCTCATCGGGACGAAGTCTACATCCTGCTGGACAGTGGGATGGTCGAGATACTTTTGGTCGAAAATCAGTCTGGACTATAGAATCCAGGTTTCCAAAGTGGAAAACTTGGATTCCGTTGGCCAGAATAGCCAGGAATACGAAAGGTAGCCAGTTGACTTAGCAGTGATGGGACTCCAGGTTGAGTTCTCATCGGGACGAAGTCTACATCATGCTGGCCAGTGGGATGGTCGCGGTACCTTCGGTCGAAAATGAGTCTGGACTATAGAATCCAGGTTTCCAAAGTGGAAAACTTGGACTCCGTTGGCCAGAATTGCCAGGAAGACGAAAGGTAGCCAGTTGACTTAGCAGTGATGGGACTCCAGGTTGAGTTCTCATCGGGACGAAGTCTACATCCTGCTGGCCAGTGGGATGGTCGAGATAACTTTGGTCGAAAATCAGTCTGGACTATAGAATCCAGGTTTCCAAAGTGGAAAACTTGGATTCCGTTGGCCAGAATAGCCAGAAAGACGAAAGGTAGCCAGTTGACTTAGCAGTGATGGGTCTCCAGGTTGAGTTCTCATCGGGACGAAGTCTACATCATGCTGGCCAGTGGGATGGTCGCGGTACCTTTGGTCGAAAATGAGTCTGGACTATAGAGTCCAGGTTTCCAACGTGGAAATCTTGGATTCCGTTAGCCAGAATAGCCAGGAAGACGAAAGGTAGCCAGTTGACTTAGCAGTGATGGGACTCCAGGTTGAGTTCTCATCGGGACGAAGTCTACATCCTGCTGGACAGTGGGATGGTCGAGATAACTTTGATCGAAAATCAGTCTGGACTATAGAATCCAGGTTTCCAAAGTGGAAATCTTGGATTCCGTTGGCCAGAATAGCCAGGAAGACGAAAGGTAGCCAGTTGACTTAGCAGTGATGGGACTCCAGGTTGAGTTCTCATCGGGACGAAGTCTACATCATGCTGGCCAGTGGGATGGTCGCGGTACTTTTGGTCGAAAATGAGTCTTGACTATAGAATCCAGGTTTCCAAAGTGGAAAACTTGGACTCCATTGGCCAGAATTGCCAGGAAGATGAAAGGTAGCCAGTTGACTTAGCAGTGATGGGACTCCAGGTTGAGTTCTCATCGGGACGAAGTCTACATCCTGCTGGCCAGTGGGATGGTCGAGATAACTTTGGTCGAAAATCAGTCTGGACTATAGAATCCAGGTTTCCAAAGTGGAAATCTTGGATTCCGTTGGCCAGAATAGCCAGGAAGCCGAAAGGTAGCCAGTTGACTTAGCAGTGATGGGACTCCAGGTTGAGTTCTCATCGGGAAGAAGTCTACATCATGCTGGCCAGTGGGATGGTCGCGGTACTTTTGGTCGAAAATGAGTCTTGACTATAGAATCCAGGTTTCCAAAGTGGAAAACTTGGACTCCGTTGGCCAGAATTGCCAGGAAGACGAAAGGTAGCCAGTTGACTTAGCAGTGATGGGACTCCAGGTTGAGTTCTCATCGGGACGAAGTCTACATCCTGCTGGCCAGTGGGATGGTCGAGATAGCTTTGGTCGAAAATCAGTCTGGACTATAGAATCCAGGTTTCCAAAGTGGAAATCTTGGATTCCGTTGGCCAGAATAGCCAGGAAGACGAAAGGTAGCCAGTTGACTTAGCAGTGATGGGACTCCAGGTTGAGTTCTCATCGGGACGAAGTCTACATCCTGCTGGCCAGTGGGATGGTCGAGATACTTTTGGTCGAAAATCAGTCTGGACTATAGAATCCAGGTTTCCAAAGTGGAAAACTTTGATTACGTTGGACAGAATAGCCAGGAAGACGAAAGGTAGCCAGTTGACTTAGCAGTGATGGGACTCCAGGTTGAGTTCTCATCGGGACGAAGTCTACATCATGCTGGCCAGTGGGATGGTCGCGGTACTTTTGGTCGAAAATGAGTCTTGACTATAGAATCCAGGTTTCCAAAGTGGAAAACTTGGACTCCGTTGGCCAGAATTGCCAGGAAGACGAAAGGTAGCCAGTTGACTTAGCAGTGATGGGACTCCAGGTTGAGTTCTCATCGGGACGAAGTCTACATCCTGCTGGCCAGTGGGATGGTCGAGATACTTTTGGTCGAAAATCAGTCTGGACTATAGAATCCAGGTTTCCAAAGTGGAAAACTTTGATTCCGTTGGCCAGAATAGCCAGGAAGACGAAAGGTAGTCAGTTGACTTAGCAGTGATGGGACTCCAGGTTGAGTTCTCATCGGGACGAAGTCTACATCCTGCTGGCCAGTGGAATGGTCGAGATAACTTTGGTCGAAAATCAGTCTGGACTATAGAATCCAGGTTTCCAAAGTGGAAATCTTGGATTCCGTTGGCCAGAATAGCCAGGAAGACGAAAGGTAGCCAGTTGACTTAGCAGTGATGGGACTCCAGGTTGAGTTCTCATCGGGACGAAGTCTACATCCTGCTGGACAGTGGGATGGTCGAGATAACTTTGATCGAAAATCAGTCTGGACTATAGAATCCAGGTTTCCAACGTGGAAATCTTGGATTCCGTTAGCCAGAATAGCCAGGAAGACGAAAGGTAGCCAGTTGACTTAGCAGTGATGGGACTCCAGGTTGAGTTCTCATCGGGACGAAGTCTACATCCTGCTGGACAGTGGGATGGTCGCGGTACCTTTGGTCGAAAATGAGTCTGGACTATAGAGTCCAGGTTTCCAACGTGGAAATCTTGGATTCCGTTAGCCAGAATAGCCAGGAAGACGAAAGGTAGCCAGTTGACTTAGCAGTGATGGGACTCCAGGTTGAGTTCTCATCGGGACGAAGTCTACATCCTGCTGGACAGTGGGATGGTCGATATAACTTTGATCGAAAATCAGTCTGGACTATAGAATCCAGGTTTCCAAAGTGGAAATCTTGGATTCCGTTGGCCAGAATAGCCAGGAAGACGAAAGGTAGCCAGTTGACCTAGCAGTGATGGGACTCCAGGTTGAGTTCTCATCGGGACGAAGTCTACATCATGCTGGCCAGTGGGATGGTCGCGGTACTTTTGGTCGAAAATGAGTCTTGACTATAGAATCCAGGTTTCCAAAGTGGAAAACTTGGACTCCGTTGGCCAGAATTGCCAGGAAGATGAAAGGTAGCCAGTTGACTTAGCAGTGATGGAACTCCAGGTTGAGTTCTCATCGGGACGAAGTCTACATCCTGCTGGCCAGTGGGATGGTCGAGATAACTTTGGTCGAAAATCAGTCTGGACTATAGAATCCAGGTTTCCAAAGTGGAAAACTTGGATTCCGTCGGCCAGAATTGCCAGGAAGACGAAAGGTAGCTAGTTGACTTAGCAGTGATGGGACTCCAGGTTGAGTTCTCATCGGGACGAAGTCTACATCATGCTGGCCAGTGGGATGGTCGCGGTACCTTTGGTCGAAAATGAGTCTGGACTATAGAGTCCAGGTTTCCAAAGTGGAAATCTTGGATTCCGTTAGCCAGAATAGCCAGGAAGCCGAAAGGTAGCCAGTTGACTTAGCAGTGATGGGACTCCAGGTTGAGTTCTCATCGGGACGAAGTCTACATCCTGCTGGCCAGTGGGATGGTCGAGATAACTTTGGTCGAAAATCAGTCTGGACTATAGAATCCAGGTTTCCAAAGTGGAAATATTGGATTCCGTTGGCCAGAATAGCCAGGAAGACGAAAGGTAGCCAGTTGACTTAGCAGTGATGGGACTCCAGGTTGAGTTCTCATCGGGACGAAGTCTACATCCTGCTGGACAGTGGAATGGTCGAGATAACTTTGATCGAAAATCAGTCTGGACTATAGAATCCAGGTTTCCAAAGTGGAAATCTTGGATTCCGTTGGCCAGAATAGCCAGGAAGACGAAGGGTAGCCAGTTGACTTAGCAGTGATGGGACTCCAGGTTGAGTTCTCATCGGGACGAAGTCTACATCATGCTGGCCAGTGGGATGATCGCGGTACCTTTGGTCGAAAATGAGTCTGGACTATAGAGTCCAGGTTTCCAACGTGGAAATCTTGGATTCCGTTAGCCAGAATAGCCAGGAAGACGAAAGGTAGCCAGTTGACTTAGCAGTGATGGGACTCCAGGTTGAGTTCTCATCGGGACGAAGTCTACATCCTGCTGGACAGTGGGATGGTCGAGATAACTTTGATCGAAAATCAGTCTGGACTATAGAATCCAGGTTTCCAAAGTGGAAATCTTGGATTCCGTTGGCCAGAATAGCCAGGAAGACGAAAGGTAGCCAGTTGACTTAGCAGTGATGGGACTCCAGGTTGAGTTCTCATCGGGACGAAGTCTACATCATGCTGGCCAGTGGGATGGTCGCGGTACTTTTGGTCGAAAATGAGTCTTGAGTATAGAATCCAGGTTTCCAAAGTGGAAAACTTGGACTCCGTTGGCCAGAATTGCCAGGAAGATGAAAGGTAGCCAGTTGACTTAGCAGTGATGGGACTCCAGGTTGAGTTCTCATCGGGACGAAGTCTACATCCTGCTGGCCAGTGGGATGGTCGAGATAACTTTGGTCGAAAATCAGTCTGGACTATAGAATCCAGGTTTCCAAAGTGGAAATCTTGGATTCCGTTGGCCAGAATAGCCAGGAAGCCGAAAGGTAGCCAGTTGACTTAGCAGTGATGGGACTCCAGGTTGAGTTCTCATCGGGACGAAGTCTACATCCTGCTGGCCAGTGGGATGGTCGAGATAACTTTGGTCGAAAATCAGTCTGGACTATAGAATCCAGGTTTCCAAAGTGGAAATCTTGGATTCCGTTGGCCAGAATAGCCAGGAAGCCGAAAGGTAGCCAGTTGACTTAGCAGTGATGGGACTCCAGGTTGAGTTCTCATCGGGACGAAGTCTACATCCTGCTGGCCAGTGGGATGGTCGAGATACTTTTGGTCGAAAATGAGTCTTGACTATAGAATCCAGGTTTCCAAAGTGGAAAACTTGGATTCCGTTGGCCAGAATTGCCAGGAAGACGAAAGGTAGCCAGTTGACTTAGCAGTGATGGGACTCCAGGTTGAGTTCTCATCGGGACGAAGTCTACATCCTGCTGGCCAGTGGGATGGTCGAGATAACTTTGGTCGAAAATCAGTCTGGACTATAGAATCCAGGTTTCCAAAGTGGAAAACTTGGATTCCGTCGGCCAGAATTGCCAGGAAGACGAAAGGTAGCTAGTTGACTTAGCAGTGATGGGACTCCAGGTTGAGTTCTCATCGGGACGAAGTCTACATCATGCTGGCCAGTGGGATGGTCGCGGTACCTTTGGTCGAAAATGAGTCTGGACTATAGAGTCCAGGTTTCCAAAGTGGAAATCTTGGATTCCGTTAGCCAGAATAGCCAGGAAGCCGAAAGGTAGCCAGTTGACTTAGCAGTGATGGGACTCCAGGTTGAGTTCTCATCGGGACGAAGTCTACATCCTGCTAGACAGTGGGATGGTCGAGATAACTTTGGTCGAAAATCAGTCTGGACTATAGAATCCAGGTTTCCAAAGTGGAAAACATGGATTCCGTCGGCCAGAATTGCCAGGAAGACGAAAGGTAGCCAGTTGACTTAGCAGTGATGGGACTCCAGGTTGAGTTCTCATCGGGACGAAGTCTACATCCTGCTGGACAGTGGAATGGTCGAGATAACTTTGATCGAAAATCAGTCTGGACTATAGAATCCAGGTTTCCAAAGTGGAAATCTTGGATTCCGTTGGCCAGAATAGCCAGGAAGACGAAGGGTAGCCAGTTGACTTAGCAGTGATGGGACTCCAGGTTGAGTTCTCATCGGGACGAAGTCTACATCATGCTGGCCAGTGGGATGATCGCGGTACCTTTGGTCGAAAATGAGTCTGGACTATAGAGTCCAGGTTTCCAACGTGGAAATCTTGGATTCCGTTAGCCAGAATAGCCAGGAAGACGAAAGGTAGCCAGTTGACTTAGCAGTGATGGGACTCCAGGTTGAGTTCTCATCGGGACGAAGTCTACATCCTGCTGGACAGTGGGATGGTCGAGATAACTTTGATCGAAAATCAGTCTGGACTATAGAATCCAGGTTTCCAAAGTGGAAATCTTGGATTCCGTTGGCCAGAATAGCCAGGAAGACGAAAGGTAGCCAGTTGACTTAGCAGTGATGGGACTCCAGGTTGAGTTCTCATCGGGACGAAGTCTACATCATGCTGGCCAGTGGGATGGTCGCGGTACTTTTGGTCGAAAATGAGTCTTGACTATAGAATCCAGGTTTCCAAAGTGGAAAACTTGGACTCCGTTGGCCAGAATTGCCAGGAAGATGAAAGGTAGCCAGTTGACTTAGCAGTGATGGGACTCCAGGTTGAGTTCTCATCGGGACGAAGTCTACATCCTGCTGGCCAGTGGGATGGTCGAGATAACTTTGGTCGAAAATCAGTCTGGACTATAGAATCCAGGTTTCCAAAGTGGAAATCTTGGATTCCGTTGGCCAGAATAGCCAGGAAGCCGAAAGGTAGCCAGTTGACTTAGCAGTGATGGGACTCCAGGTTGAGTTCTCATCGGGACGAAGTCTACATCCTGCTGGCCAGTGGGATGGTCGAGATAACTTTGGTCGAAAATCAGTCTGGACTATAGAATCCAGGTTTCCAAAGTGGAAATCTTGGATTCCGTTGGCCAGAATAGCCAGGAAGCCGAAAGGTAGCCAGTTGACTTAGCAGTGATGGGACTCCAGGTTGAGTTCTCATCGGGACGAAGTCTACATCCTGCTGGCCAGTGGGATGGTCGAGATACTTTTGGTCGAAAATGAGTCTTGACTATAGAATCCAGGTTTCCAAAGTGGAAAACTTGGATTCCGTTGGCCAGAATTGCCAGGAAGACGAAAGGTAGCCAGTTGACTTAGCAGCGATGGGACTCCAGGTTGAGTTCTCATCGGGACGAAGTCTACATCCTGCTGGCCAGTGGGATGGTCGAGATAACTTTGGTCGAAAATCAGTCTGGACTATAGAATCCAGGTTTCCAAAGTGGAAAACTTGGATTCCGTCGGCCAGAATTGCCAGGAAGACGAAAGGTAGCTAGTTGACTTAGCAGTGATGGGACTCCAGGTTGAGTTCTCATCGGGACGAAGTCTACATCATGCTGGCCAGTGGGATGGTCGCGGTACCTTTGGTCGAAAATGAGTCTGGACTATAGAGTCCAGGTTTCCAAAGTGGAAATCTTGGATTCCGTTAGCCAGAATAGCCAGGAAGCCGAAAGGTAGCCAGTTGACTTAGCAGTGATGGGACTCCAGGTTGAGTTCTCATCGGGACGAAGTCTACATCCTGCTAGACAGTGGGATGGTCGAGATAACTTTGGTCGAAAATCAGTCTGGACTATAGAATCCAGGTTTCCAAAGTGGAAAACATGGATTCCGTCGGCCAGAATTGCCAGGAAGACGAAAGGTAGCCAGTTGACTTAGCAGTGATGGGACTCCAGGTTGAGTTCTCATCGGGACGAAGTCTACATCCTGCTGGACAGTGGAATGGTCGAGATAACTTTGATCGAAAATCAGTCTGGACTATAGAATCCAGGTTTCCAAAGTGGAAATCTTGGATTCCGTTGGCCAGAATAGCCAGGAAGACGAAGGGTAGCCAGTTGACTTAGCAGTGATGGGACTCCAGGTTGAGTTCTCATCGGGACGAAGTCTACATCATGCTGGCCAGTGGGATGATCGCGGTACCTTTGGTCGAAAATGAGTCTGGACTATAGAGTCCAGGTTTCCAACGTGGAAATCTTGGATTCCGTTAGCCAGAATAGCCAGGAAGACGAAAGGTAGCCAGTTGACTTAGCAGTGATGGGACTCCAGGTTGAGTTCTCATCGGGACGAAGTCTACATCCTGCTGGACAGTGGGATGGTCGAGATAACTTTGATCGAAAATCAGTCTGGACTATAGAATCCAGGTTTCCAAAGTGGAAATCTTGGATTCCGTTGGCCAGAATAGCCAGGAAGACGAAAGGTAGCCAGTTGACTTAGCAGTGATGGGACTCCAGGTTGAGTTCTCATCGGGACGAAGTCTACATCCTGCTGGCCAGTGGGATGGTCGAGATACTTTTGGTCGAAAATCAGTCTGGACTATAGATTCCAGGTTTCCAAAGTGGAAAACTTTGATTCCGTTGGCCAGAATAGCCAGGAAGACGAAAGGTAGCCAGTTGACTTAGCAGTGATGGGACTCCAGGTTGAGTTCTCATCGGGACGAAGTCTACATCCTGCTGGCCAGTGGGATGGTCGAGATAACTTTGGTCGAAAATCAGTCTGGACTATAGAATCCAGGTTTCCAAAGTGGAAAACTTGGATTCCGTCGGCCAGAATTGCCAGGAATACGAAAGGTAGCCAGTTGACTTAGCAGTGATGGGACTCCAGGTTGAGTTCTCATCGGGACGAAGTCTACATCCTGCTGGCCAGTGGGATGGTCGAGATAACTTTGGTCGAAAATCAGTCTGGACTATAGAATCCAGGTTTCCAAAGTGGAAATCTTGGATTCCGTTGGCCAGAATAGCCAGGAAGACGAAAGGTAGCCAGTTGACTTAGCAGTGATGGGACTCCAGGTTGAGTTCTCATCGGGACGAAGTCTACATCCTGCTGGCCAGTGGGATGGTCGAGATAACTTTGGTCGAAAATCAGTCTGGACTATAGAATCCAGGTTTCCAAAGTGGAAAACTTGGATTCCGTCGGCCAGAATTGCCAGGAATACGAAAGGTAGCCAGTTGACTTAGCAGTGATGGGACTCCAGGTTGAGTTCTCATCGGGACGAAGTCTACATCCTGCTGGCCAGTGGGATGGTCGAGATAACTTTGGTCGAAAATCAGTCTGGACTATAGAATCCAGGTTTCCAAAGTGGAAATCTTGGATTCCGTTGGCCAGAATAGCCAGGAAGACGAAAGGTAGCCAGTTGACTTAGCAGTGATGGGACTCCAGGTTGAGTTCTCATCGGGACGAAGTCTACATCCTGCTGGACAGTGGAATGGTCGAGATAACTTTGATCGAAAATCAGTCTGGACTATAGAATCCAGGTTTCCAAAGTGGAAATCTTGGATTCCGTTGGCCAGAATAGCCAGGAAGACGAAGGGTAGCCAGTTGACTTAGCAGTGATGGGACTCCAGGTTGAGTTCTCATCGGGACGAAGTCTACATCATGCTGGCCAGTGGGATGGTCGCGGAACTTTTGGTCGAAAATGAGTCTTGACTATAGAATCCAGGTTTCCAAAGTGGAAAACTTGGACTCCGTTGGCCAGAATTGCCAGGAAGATGAAAGGTAGCCAGTTGACTTAGCAGTGATGGGACTCCAGGTTGAGTTCTCATCGGGACGAAGTCTACATCCTGCTGGCCAGTGGGATGGTCGAGATAACTTTGGTCGAAAATCAGTCTGGACTATAGAATCCAGGTTTCCAAAGTGGAAATCTTGGATTCCGTTGGCCAGAATAGCCAGGAAGCCGAAAGGTAGCCAGTTGACTTAGCAGTGATGGGACTCCAGGTTGAGTTCTCATCGGGACGAAGTCTACATCCTGCTGGCCAGTGGGATGGTCGAGATAACTTTGGTCGAAAATCAGTCTGGACTATAGAATCCAGGTTTCCAAAGTGGAAATCTTGGATTCCGTTGGCCAGAATAGCCAGGAAGCCGAAAGGTAGCCAGTTGACTTAGCAGTGATGGGACTCCAGGTTGAGTTCTCATCGGGACGAAGTCTACATCCTGCTGGCCAGTGGGATGGTCGAGATACTTTTGGTCGAAAATGAGTCTTGACTATAGAATCCAGGTTTCCAAAGTGGAAAACTTGGATTCCGTTGGCCAGAATTGCCAGGAAGACGAAAGGTAGCCAGTTGACTTAGCAGTGATGGGACTCCAGGTTGAGTTCTCATCGGGACGAAGTCTACATCCTGCTAGACAGTGGGATGGTCGAGATAACTTTGGTCGAAAATCAGTCTGGACTATAGAATCCAGGTTTCCAAAGTGGAAAACATGGATTCCGTCGGCCAGAATTGCCAGGAAGACGAAAGGTAGCCAGTTGACTTAGCAGTGATGGGACTCCAGGTTGAGTTCTCATCGGGACGAAGTCTACATCATGCTGGCCAGTGGGATGGTCGCGGTACCTTTGGTCGAAAATGAGTCTGGACTATAGAGTCCAGGTTTCCAAAGTGGAAATCTTGGATTCCGTTAGCCAGAATAGCCAGGAAGACGAAAGGTAGCCAGTTGACTTAGCAGTGATGGGACTCCCGGTTGAGTTCTCATTGGGACGAAGTCTACATCCTGCTGGACAGTGGGATGGTCGAGATAACTTTGGTCGATAATGAGTCTGGACTATAGAATCCAGGTTTCCAAAGTGGAAATCTTGGATTCCGTTGGCCAGAATAGCCAGGAAGACGAAAGGTAGCCAGTTGACTTAGGAGTGATGGGACTCCAGGTTGAGTTCTCATTGGGACGAAGTCTACATCCTGCTGGACAGTGGGATGGTCGAGATAACTTTGGTCGAAAATGAGTCTGGACTATAGAATCCAGGTTTCCAAAGTGGAAATCTTGGATTCCGTTGGCCAGAATAGCCAGGAAGACGAAAGGTAGCCAGTTGACTTAGCAGTGATGGGACTCCAGGTTGAGTTCTCATCGGGACGAAGTCTACATCCTGCTGGCCAGTGGGATGGTCGAGATACTTTTGGTCGAAAATCAGTCTGGACTATAGATTCCAGGTTTCCAAAGTGGAAAACTTTGATTCCGTTGGCCAGAATAGCCAGGAAGACGAAAGGTAGCCAGTTGACTTAGCAGTGATGGGACTCCAGGTTGAGTTCTCATCGGGACGAAGTCTACATCCTGCTGGCCAGTGGGATGGTCGAGATAACTTTGGTCGAAAATCAGTCTGGACTATAGAATCCAGGTTTCCAAAGTGGAAATCTTGGATTCCGTTGGCCAGAATAGCCAGGAAGACGAAAGGTAGCCAGTTGACTTAGCAGTGATGGGACTCCAGGTTGAGTTCTCATCGGGACGAAGTCTACATCCTGCTGGCCAGTGGGATGGTCGAGATAACTTTGGTCGAAAATCAGTCTGGACTATAGAATCCAGGTTTCCAAAGTGGAAAACTTGGATTCCGTCGGCCAGAATTGCCAGGAATACGAAAGGTAGCCAGTTGACTTAGCAGTGATGGGACTCCAGGTTGAGTTCTCATCGGGACGAAGTCTACATCCTGCTGGCCAGTGGGATGGTCGAGATAACTTTGGTCGAAAATCAGTCTGGACTATAGAATCCAGGTTTCCAAAGTGGAAATCTTGGATTCCGTTGGCCAGAATAGCCAGGAAGACGAAAGGTAGCCAGTTGACTTAGCAGTGATGGGACTCCAGGTTGAGTTCTCATCGGGACGAAGTCTACATCCTGCTGGACAGTGGAATGGTCGAGATAACTTTGATCGAAAATCAGTCTGGACTATAGAATCCAGGTTTCCAAAGTGGAAATCTTGGATTCCGTTGGCCAGAATAGCCAGGAAGACGAAGGGTAGCCAGTTGACTTAGCAGTGATGGGACTCCAGGTTGAGTTCTCATCGGGACGAAGTCTACATCATGCTGGCCAGTGGGATGGTCGCGGTACCTTTGGTCGAAAATGAGTCTTGACTATAGAATCCAGGTTTCCAAAGTGGAAAACTTGGACTCCGTTGGCCAGAATTGCCAGGAAGATGAAAGGTAGCCAGTTGACTTAGCAGTGATGGGACTCCAGGTTGAGTTCTCATCGGGACGAAGTCTACATCCTGCTGGCCAGTGGGATGGTCGAGATAACTTTGGTCGAAAATCAGTCTGGACTATAGAATCCAGGTTTCCAAAGTGGAAATCTTGGATTCCGTTGGCCAGAATAGCCAGGAAGCCGAAAGGTAGCCAGTTGACTTAGCAGTGATGGGACTCCAGGTTGAGTTCTCATCGGGACGAAGTCTACATCCTGCTGGCCAGTGGGATGGTCGAGATAACTTTGGTCGAAAATCAGTCTGGACTATAGAATCCAGGTTTCCAAAGTGGAAATCTTGGATTCCGTTGGCCAGAATAGACAGGAAGCCGAAAGGTAGCCAGTTGACTTAGCAGTGATGGGACTCCAGGTTGAGTTCTCATCGGGACGAAGTCTACATCCTGCTGGCAAGTGGGATGGTCGAGATACTTTTGGTCGAAAATGAGTCTTGACTATAGAATCCAGGTTTCCAAAGTGGAAAACTTGGATTCCGTTGGCCAGAATTGCCAGGAAGACGAAAGGTAGCCAGTTGACTTAGCAGTGATGGGACTCCAGGTTGAGTTCTCATCGGGACGAAGTCTACATCCTGCTGGCCAGTGGGATGGTCGAGATAACTTTGGTCGAAAATCAGTCTGGACTATAGAATCCAGGTTTCCAAAGTGGAAAACTTGGATTCCGTTGGCCAGAATTGCCAGGAATACGAAAGGTAGCCAGTTGACTTAGCAGTGATGGGACTCCAGGTTGAGTTCTCATCGGGACGAAGTCTACATCATGCTGGCCAGTGGGATGGTCGCGGTACTTTTGGTCGAAAATGAGTCTTGACTATAGAATCCAGGTTTCCAAAGTGGAAAACTTGGACTCCGTTGGCCAGAATTGCCAGGAAGACGAAAGGTAGCCAGTTGACTTAGCAGTGATGGGACTCCAGGTTGAGTTCTCATCGGGACGAAGTCTACATCCTGCTGGCCAGTGGGATGGTCGAGATAACTTTGGTCGAAAATCAGTCTGGACTATAGAATCCAGGTTTCCAAAGTGGAAATCTTGGATTCCGTTGGCCAGAATAGCCAGGAAGCCGAAAGGTAGCCAGTTGACTTAGCAGTGATGGGACTCCAGGTTAAGTTCTCATCGGGACGAAGTCTACATCCTGCTGGCCAGTGGGATGGTCGAGATAACTTTGGTCGAAAATCAGTCTGGACTATAGAATCCAGGTTTCCAAAGTGGAAAACTTGGACTCCGTCGGCCAGAATTGCCAGGAAGACGAAAGGTAGCCAGTTGACTTAGCAGTGATGGGACTCCAGGTTGAGTTCTCATTGGGACGAAGTCTACATCCTGCTGGACAGTGGGATGGTCGAGATAACTTTGGTCGAAAATGAGTCTGGACTATAGAATCCAGGTTTCCAAAGTGGAAATCTTGGATTGCGTTGGCCAGAATAGCCAGGAAGACGAAAGGTAGCCAGTAGACTTAGCAGTGATGGGACTCCAGGTTGAGTTCTCATCGGGACGAAGTCTACATCATGCTGGCCAGTGGGATGGTCGCGGTACCTTTGGTCGAAAATGAGTCTGGACTACAGAGTCCAGGTTTCCAAAGTGGAAATCTTGGATTCCGTTGGCCAGAATAGCCAGGAAGACGAAAGGTAGCCAGTTGACTTAGCAGTGATGGGACTCCAGGTTGAGTTCTCATCGGGACGAAGTCTACATCCTGCTGGCCAGTGGGATGGTCGAGATAACTTTGGTCGAAAATCAGTCTGGACTATAGAATCCAGGTTTCCAAAGTGGAAAACTTGGATTCCGTCGGCCAGAATTGCCAGGAAGACGAAAGGTAGCTAGTTGACTTAGCAGTGATGGGACTCCAGGTTGAGTTCTCATCGGGACGAAGTCTACATCATGCTGGCCAGTGGGATGGTCGCGGTACCTTTGGTCGAAAATGAGTCTGGACTATAGAGTCCAGGTTTCCAAAGTGGAAATCTTGGATTCCGTTAGCCAGAATAGCCAGGAAGCCGAAAGGTAGCCAGTTGACTTAGCAGTGATGGGACTCCAGGTTGAGTTCTCATCGGGACGAAGTCTACATCCTGCTAGACAGTGGGATGGTCGAGATAACTTTGGTCGAAAATCAGTCTGGACTATAGAATCCAGGTTTCCAAAGTGGAAAACTTGGATTCCGTCGGCCAGAATTGCCAGGAAGACGAAAGGTAGCCAGTTGACTTAGCAGTGATGGGACTCCAGGTTGAGTTCTCATCGGGACGAAGTTTACATCATGCTGGCCAGTGGGATGGTCGCGGTACCTTTGGTCGAAAATGAGTCTGGACTATAGAGTCCAGGTTTCCAAAGTGGAAATCTTGGATTCCGTTAGCCAGAATAGCCAGGAAGACGAAAGGTAGCCAGTGGACTTAGCAGTGATGGGACTCCCGGTTGAGTTCTCATTGGGACGAAGTCTACATCCTGCTGGACAGTGGGATGGTCGAGATAACTTTGGTCGAAAATCAGTCTGGACTATAGAATCCAGGTTTCCAAAGTGGAAAACTTGGATTCCGTTGGCCAGAATTGCCAGGAATACGAAAGGTAGCCAGTTGACTTAGCAGTGATGGGACTCCAGGTTGAGTTCTCATCGGGACGAAGTCTACATCATGCTGGCCAGTGGGATGGTCGCGGTACCTTTGGTCGAAAATGAGTCTGGACTATAGAATCCAGGTTTCCAAAGTGGAAAACTTGGACTCCGTTGGCCAGAATTGCCAGGAAGACGAAAGGTAGCCAGTTGACTTAGCAGTGATGGGACTCCAGGTTGAGTTCTCATCGGGACGAAGTCTACATCATGCTGGCCAGTGGGATGGTCGCGGTACCTTTGGTCGAAAATGAGTCTGGACTATAGAATCCAGGTTTCCAAAGTGGAAAACTTGGACTCCGTTGGCCAGAATTGCCAGGAAGACGAAAGGTAGCCAGTTGACTTAGCAGTGATGGGACTCCAGGTTGAGTTCTCATCGGGACGAAGTCTACATCCTGCTGGCCAGTGGGATGGTCGAGATAACTTTGGTCGAAAATCAGTCTGGACTATAGAATCCAGGTTTCCAAAGTGGAAAACTTGGATTCCGTCGGCCAGAATTGCCAGGAAGATGAAAGGTAGCCAGTTGACTTAGCAGTGATGGGACTCCAGGTTGAGTTCTCATCGGGACGAAGTCTACATCCTGCTGGACAGTGGGATGGTCGAGATAACTTTGATCGAAAATCAGTCTGGACTATAGAATCCAGGTTTCCAAAGTGGAAATCTTGGATTCCGTTGGCCAGAATAGCCAGGAAGACGAAAGGTAGCCAGTTGACTTAGCAGTGATGGGACTCCAGGTTGAGTTCTCATCGGGACGAAGTCTACATCATGCTGGCCAGTGGGATGGTCGCGGTACCTTTGGTCGAAAATGAGTCTGGACTATAGAGTCCAGGTTTCCAAAGTGGAAATCTTGGATTCCGTTAGCCAGAATTGCCAGGAAGACGAAAGGTAGCCAGTTGACTTAGCAGTGATGGGACTCCAGGTTGAGTTCTCATCGGGACGAAGTCTACATCCTGCTGGCCAGTGGGATGGTCGAGATAACTTTGGTCGAAAATCAGTCTGGACTATAGAATCCAGGTTTCCAAAGTGGAAATCTTGGATTCCGTTGGCCAGAATAGCCAGGAAGCCGAAAGGTAGCCAGTTGACTTAGCAGTGATGGGACTCCAGGTTGAGTTCTCATCGGGACGAAGTCTACATCCTGCTGGCCAGTGGGATGGTCGAGATAACTTTGGTCGAAAATCAGTCTGGACTATAGAATCCAGGTTTCCAAAGTGGAAATCTTGGATTCCGTTGGCCAGAATAGACAGGAAGCCGAAAGGTAGCCAGTTGACTTAGCAGTGATGGGACTCCAGGTTGAGTTCTCATCGGGACGAAGTCTACATCCTGCTGGCAAGTGGGATGGTCGAGATACTTTTGGTCGAAAATGAGTCTTGACTATAGAATCCAGGTTTCCAAAGTGGAAAACTTGGATTCCGTTGGCCAGAATTGCCAGGAAGACGAAAGGTAGCCAGTTGACTTAGCAGTGATGGGACTCCAGGTTGAGTTCTCATCGGGACGAAGTCTACATCCTGCTGGCCAGTGGGATGGTCGAGATAACTTTGGTCGAAAATCAGTCTGGACTATAGAATCCAGGTTTCCAAAGTGGAAAACTTGGATTCCGTCGGCCAGAATTGCCAGGAAGACGAAAGGTAGCTAGTTGACTTAGCAGTGATGGGACTCCAGGTTGAGTTCTCATCGGGACGAAGTCTACATCATGCTGGCCAGTGGGATGGTCGCGGTACCTTTGGTCGAAAATGAGTCTGGACTATAGAGTCCAGGTTTCCAAAGTGGAAATCTTGGATTCCGTTAGCCAGAATAGCCAGGAAGCCGAAAGGTAGCCAGTTGACTTAGCAGTGATGGGACTCCAGGTTGAGTTCTCATCGGGACGAAGTCTACATCCTGCTAGACAGTGGGATGGTCGAGATAACTTTGGTCGAAAATCAGTCTGGACTATAGAATCCAGGTTTCCAAAGTGGAAAACTTGGATTCCGTCGGCCAGAATTGCCAGGAAGACGAAAGGTAGCCAGTTGACTTAGCAGTGATGGGACTCCAGGTTGAGTTCTCATCGGGACGAAGTCTACATCATGCTGGCCAGTGGGATGGTCGCGGTACCTTTGGTCGAAAATGAGTCTGGACTATAGAGTCCAGGTTTCCAAAGTGGAAATCTTGGATTCCGTTAGCCAGAATAGCCAGGAAGACGAAAGGTAGCCAGTGGACTTAGCAGTGATGGGACTCCCGGTTGAGTTCTCATTGGGACGAAGTCTACATCCTGCTGGACAGTGGGATGGTCGAGATAACTTTGGTCGATAATGAGTCTGGACTATAGAATCCAGGTTTCCAAAGTGGAAATCTTGGATTCCGTTGGCCAGAATAGCCAGGAAGACGAAAGGTAGCCAGTTGACTTAGCAGTGATGGGACTCCAGGTTGAGTTCTCATTGGGACGAAGTCTACATCCTGCTGGACAGTGGGATGGTCGAGATAACTTTGGTCGAAAATGAGTCTGGACTATAGAATCCAGGTTTCCAAAGTGGAAATCTTGGATTCCGTTGGCCAGAATAGCCAGGAAGACGAAAGGTAGCCAGTTGACTTAGCAGTGATGGGACTCCAGGTTGAGTTCTCATCGGGACGAAGTCTACATCCTGCTGGCCAGTGGGATGGTCGAGATACTTTTGGTCGAAAATCAGTCTGGACTATAGATTCCAGGTTTCCAAAGTGGAAAACTTTGATTCCGTTGGCCAGAATAGCCAGGAAGACGAAAGGTAGCCAGTTGACTTAGCAGTGATGGGACTCCAGGTTGAGTTCTCATCGGGACGAAGTCTACATCCTGCTGGCCAGTGGGATGGTCGAGATAACTTTGGTCGAAAATCAGTCTGGACTATAGAATCCAGGTTTCCAAAGTGGAAAACTTGGATTCCGTCGGCCAGAATTGCCAGGAATACGAAAGGTAGCCAGTTGACTTAGCAGTGATGGGACTCCAGGTTGAGTTCTCATCGGGACGAAGTCTACATCATGCTGGCCAGTGGGATGGTCGCGGTACCTTTGGTCGAAAATGAGTCTGGACTATAGAGTTCAGGTTTCCAAAGTGGAAATCTTGGATTCCGTTAGCCAGAATAGCCAGGAAGACGAAAGGTAGCCAGTTGACTTAGCAGTGATGGGACTCCAGGTTGAGTTCTCATTGGGACGAAGTCTACATCCTGCTGGACAGTGGGATGGTCGAGATAACTTTGGTCGAAAATCAGTCTGGACTATAGAATCCAGGTTTCCAAAGTGGAAAACTTGGATTCCGTTGGCCAGAATTGCCAGGAATACGAAAGGTAGCCAGTTGACTTAGCAGTGATGGGACTCCAGGTTGAGTTCTCATCGGGACGAAGTCTACATCATGCTGGCCAGTGGGATGGTCGCGGTACCTTTGGTCGAAAATGAGTCTGGACTATAGAATCCAGGTTTCCAAAGTGGAAAACTTGGACTCCGTTGGCCAGAATTGCCAGGAAGACGAAAGGTAGCCAGTTGACTTAGCAGTGATGGGACTCCAGGTTGAGTTCTCATCGGGACGAAGTCTACATCCTGCTGGCCAGTGGGATGGTCGAGATAACTTTGGTCGAAAATCAGTCTGGACTATAGAATCCAGGTTTCCAAAGTGGAAATCTTGGATTCCGTTGGCCAGAATAGCCAGGAAGCCGAAAGGTAGCCAGTTGACTTAGCAGTGATGTGACTCCAGGTTGAGTTCTCATCGGGACGAAGTCTACATCCTGCTGGACAGTGGAATGGTCGAGATAACTTTGATCGAAAATCAGTCTGGACTATAGAATCCAGGTTTCCAAAGTGGAAATCTTGGATTCCGTTGGCCAGAATAGCCAGGAAGACGAAGGGTAGCCAGTTGACTTAGCAGTGATGGGACTCCAGGTTGAGTTCTCATCGGGACGAAGTCTACATCATGCTGGCCAGTGGGATGGTCGCGGTACCTTTGGTCGAAAATCAGTCTGGACTATAGAGTCCAGGTTTCCAACGTGGAAATCTTGGATTCCGTTAGCCAGAATAGCCAGGAAGACGAAAGGTAGCCAGTTGACTTAGCAGTGATGGGACTCCAGGTTGAGTTCTCATCGGGACGAAGTCTACATCCTGCTGGACAGTGGGATGGTCGAGATAACTTTGATCGAAAATCAGTCTGGACTATAGAATCCAGGTTTCCAAAGTGGAAATCTTGGGTTCCGTTGGCCAGAATAGCCAGGAAGACGAAAGGTAGCCAGTTGACTTAGCAGTGATGGGACTCCAGGTTGAGTTCTCATCGGGACGAAGTCTACATCATGCTGGCCAGTGGGATGGTCGCGGTACTTTTGGTCGAAAATGAGTCTTGACTATAGAATCCAGGTTTCCAAAGTGGAAAACTTGGACTCCGTTGGCCAGAATTGCCAGGAAGATGAAAGGTAGCCAGTTGACTTAGCAGTGATGGGACTCCAGGTTGAGTTCTCATCGGGACGAAGTCTACATCCTGCTGGCCAGTGGGATGGTCGAGATAACTTTGGTTGAAAATCAGTCTGGACTATAGAATCCAGGTTTCCAAAGTGGAAATCTTGGATTCCGTTGGCCAGAATAGCCAGGAAGCCGAAAGGTAGCCAGTTGACTTAGCAGTGATGGGACTCCAGGTTGAGTTCTCATCGGGACGAAGTCTACATCATGCTGGCCAGTGGGATGGTCGCGGTACTTTTGGTCGAAAATGAGTCTTGACTATAGAATCCAGGTTTCCAAAGTGGAAAACTTGGACTCCGTTGGCCAGAATTGCCAGGAAGACGAAAGGTAGCCAGTTGACTTAGCAGTGATGGGACTCCAGGTTGAGTTCTCATCGGGACGAAGTCTACATCCTGCTGGCCAGTGGGATGGTCGAGATAACTTTGGTCGAAAATCAGTCTGGACTATAGAATCCAGGTTTCCAAAGTGGAAATCTTGGATTCCGTTGGCCAGAATAGCCAGGAAGCCGAAAGGTAGCCAGTTGACTTAGCAGTGATGGGACTCCAGGTTGAGTTCTCATCGGGACGAAGTCTACATCCTGCTGGACAGTGGGATGGTCGAGATAACTTTGATCGAAAATCAGTCTGGACTATAGAATCCAGGTTTCCAAAGTGGAAATCTTGGATTCCGTTGGCCAGAATAGCCAGGAAGACGAAAGGTAGCCAGTTGACTTAGCAGTGATGGGACTCCAGGTTGAGTTCTCATCGGGACGAAGTCTACATCATGCTGGCCAGTGGGATGGTCGCGGTACTTTTGGTCGAAAATGAGTCTTGACTATAGAATCCAGGTTTCCAAAGTGGAAAACTTGGACTCCGTTGGCCAGAATTGCCAGGAAGATGAAAGGTAGCCAGTTGACTTAGCAGTGATGGGACTCCAGGTTGAGTTCTCATCGGGACGAAGTCTACATCCTGCTGGCCAGTGGGATGGTCGAGATAACTTTGGTCGAAAATCAGTCTGGACTATAGAATCCAGGTTTCCAAAGTGGAAATCTTGGATTCCGTTGGCCACAATAGCCAGGAAGCCGAAAGGTAGCCAGTTGACTTCGCAGTGATGGGACTCCAGGTTGAGTTCTCATCGGGACGAAGTCTACATCATGCTGGCCAGTGGGATGGTCGCGGTACTTTTGGTCGAAAATGAGTCTTGACTATAGAATCCAGGTTTCCAAAGTGGAAAACTTGGACTCCGTCGGCCAGAATTGCCAGGAAGACGAAAGGTAGCCAGTTGACTTAGCAGTGATGGGACTCCAGGTTGAGTTCTCATTGGGACGAAGTCTACATCCTGCTGGACAGTGGGATGGTCGAGATAACTTTGGTCGAAAATCAGTCTGGACTATAGAATCCAGGTTTCCAAAGTGGAAAACTTGGATTCCGTTGGCCAGAATTGCCAGGAATACGAAAGGTAGCCAGTTGACTTAGCAGTGATGGGACTCCAGGTTGAGTTCTCATCGGGACGAAGTCTACATCATGCTGGCCAGTGGGATGGTCGCGGTACCTTTGGTCGAAAATGAGTCTGGACTATAGAATCCAGGTTTCCAAAGTGGAAAACTTGGACTCCGTTGGCCAGAATTGCCAGGAAGACGAAAGGTAGCCAGTTGACTTAGCAGTGATGGGACTCCAGGTTGAGTTCTCATCGGGACGAAGTCTACATCATGCTGGCCAGTGGGATGGTCGCGGTACCTTTGGTCGAAAATGAGTCTGGACTATAGAATCCAGGTTTCCAAAGTGGAAAACTTGGACTCCGTTGGCCAGAATTGCCAGGAAGAAGAAAGGTAGCCAGTTGACTTAGCAGTGATGGGACTCCAGGTTGAGTTCTCATCGGGACGAAGTCTACATCCTGCTGGCCAGTGGGATGGTCGAGATAACTTTGGTCGAAAATCAGTCTGGACTATAGAATCCAGGTTTCCAAAGTGGAAAACTTGGATTCCGTCGGCCAGAATTGCCAGGAAGACGAAAGGTAGCCAGTTGACTTAGCAGTGATGGGACTCCAGGTTGAGTTCTCATCGGGACGAAGTCTACATCCTGCTGGACAGTGGGATGGTCGAGATAACTTTGATCGAAAATCAGTCTGGACTATAGAATCCAGGTTTCCAAAGTGGAAATCTTGGATTCCGTTGGCCAGAATAGCCAGGAAGACGAAAGGTAGCCAGTTGACTTAGCAGTGATGGGACTCCAGGTTGAGTTCTCATCGGGACGAAGTCTACATCATGCTGGCCAGTGGGATGGTCGCGGTACCTTTGGTCGAAAATGAGTCTGGACTATAGAGTCCAGGTTTCCAAAGTGGAAATCTTGGATTCCGTTAGCCAGAATAGCCAGGAAGACGAAAGGTAGCCAGTTGACTTAGCAGTGATGGGACTCCAGGTTGAGTTCTCATCGGGACGAAGTCTACATCCTGCTGGACAGTGGGATGGTCGAGATAACTTTGATCGAAAATCAGTCTGGACTATAGAATCCAGGTTTCCAAAGTGGAAATCTTGGATTCCGTTGGCCAGAATAGCCAGGAAGACGAAAGGTAGCCAGTTGACTTAGCAGTGATGGGACTCCAGGTTGAGTTCTCAACGGGACGAAGTCTACATCCTGCTGGCCAGTGGGATGGTCGAGATAACTTTGGTCGAAAATCAGTCTGGACTATAGAATCCAGGTTTCCAAAGTGGAAAACTTGGATTCCGTCGGCCAGAATTGCCAGGAAGACGAAAGGTAGCCAGTTGACTTAGCAGTGATGGGACTCCAGGTTGAGTTCTCATTGGGACGAAGTCTACATCCTGCTGGACAGTGGGATGGTCGAGATAACTTTGGTCGAAAATGAGTCTGGACTATAGAATCCAGGTTTCCAATGTGGAAATCTTGGATTGCGTTGGCCAGAATAGCCAGGAAGACGAAAGGTAGCCAGTTGACTTGGCAGTGATGGGACTCCAGGTTGAGTTCTCATCGGGACGAAGTCTACATCATGCTGGCCAGTGGGATGGTCGCGGTACCTTTGGTCGAAAATGAGTCTGGACTATAGAGTCCAGGTTTCCAAAGTGGAAATCTTGGATTCCGTTAGCCAGAATAGCCAGGAAGACGAAAGGTAGCCAGTTGACTTAGCAGTGATGGGACTCCAGGTTGAGTTCTCATCGGGACGAAGTCTACATCCTGCTGGCCAGTGGGATGGTCGAGATAACTTTGGTCGAAAATCAGTCTGGACTATAGAATCCAGGTTTCCAAAGTGGAAAACTTGGATTCCGTCGGCCAGAATTGCCAGGAAGACGAAAGGTAGCCAGTTGACTTAGCAGTGATGGGACTCCAGGTTGAGTTCTCATTGGGACGAAGTCTACATCCTGCTGGACAGTGGGATGGTCGAGATAACTTTGGTCGAAAATCAGTCTGGACTATAGAATCCAGGTTTCCAAAGTGGAAATCTTGGATTGCGTTGGCCAGAATAGCCAGGAAGACGAAAGGTAGCCAGTTGACTTAGCAGTGATGGGACTCCAGGTTGAGGCCTCGCCGAGATGATGTCTGCATCCGGCTCACCAGCGGGATGTTCGAGTTATCTTTGGTCGAAAATGAGTGTGGACTATAGAATGCAGGTTTCCAAAGTGGAATACTTGGATTCCGTCGGACAGAACAGCCAGGAAGACGAAAGGTAGCCAGAAAAAAAATAAAAGTTACAGGATACGTGACATGAACGATGGTGCTTTCAAGCACATTGCCGCCCACAAGGGTGCACTTTAAAATGCGTCTACTGCCATACAATTAATCGTTACGCCGTGGATAGTCGTAAACATTTCTAAGGCTCTAATTAGCTACCATATGGCATCACTGTGACGATCGATTCACTGATTCGGAAGATTATTTTCGTGATACAAATTAGGATCCCAAAAATATGTGATTTTTGAGTTGGAATGTAATTTCTTTGTAATTTACTATCATAATTGGGATTCGAATAATTTTATATATAAATCGTATCTCGATTCAGTGCTCATGTCAATTTGGAAATAATTAATTTTTCAAGTGTATTTACAAATTCTTAATATATAATTGGAAAAGTAAGATTGCAATTGGAAAAGGTTTTCTTAGAAAACTATAAAAAGTTATGTCTCACTTTGTCAACCATGTTTCAACTACATAAATAGTAATACTTGCGTGCCATATAAATAAGGCAAAAGAAAACACACATTGTTTAATGTAATTTAGTACATACTAATATTTTATTTCACAATTTTATACACGCATCCGTATATCTACACTGGAAACACAAATGTTAACCCGTTAACTGTGGAATTTAGTTTCAAACATGTCTCGTTTCGTGTGCAATAGAATCAAGGATTGACGTGTGTACTCGTCAAAAGCAGGGCGAATGCACCTAGGGTATATTTCAGTGACAAACCACAGCAAAACAAGGAAGAATTACATGTTTATCTGAAAAAATAAAGAATTTATCGTTGAAAAAATTAATATCATTTCAAGCTTTAAGATGACATGTATACTCGTCAAACGCAGTTAACTGTTTAAACTATATACCCATCGTGCTTTCAGTTATTTTTTTTTTACTTCCAATAGCAGTGGGTATAATGTAGATGTTCTACTCGAGTGACTCACCTCGTACAGCATATTACGTTTCAAATATGGTTGTATTCTCTAACTTTCATGTAACTAATGAACCGTTCTGGAAGCAAAGTTCAGTTTCGACGGTGAAATTACCTGGGCATTTCTAGGACGCCGGTATGTTTAAGCACAATCACTGTGTAACAACACAATTGACCTCGATTCACACGAAGCGAAGCGAGCCTCATCATCGACTCGCCGCATGTCGCTGATCTGGTCACCGCTGACTTTCTTCATCTCCCGGGCTTCGACTATAAAGCGATTTCTGTCATTCGATGCTAATACCGGCTGCATCCTTACAAGGCTGTGGATAACGTCCGAGCTCGGAAGAAGGCGACTTAGTCGTCGTTGCTGATCGTGGGATCCTTCTGGAAACGGTGTGCTTCACGTGATCGACTCGGTTACGAGAATTCCGTCACTGTTCCGCCAGTGCTCGCAAAAAAATCGTGTTTCCCTCGGATGCTCCCAGCGAGATCGAGCGTGACTTTTGCAGTTGAGACCACTTTTAATTTTCTTTGAAGCGGTTATGCGTTTCCAGGAACACGGCTTCTCCCTTTTGTATTTGCCGAGCTGTGCAATCTCGGTAACCAAGAAGGTTTCAAATTTTTCCTTTGATTCTGGAGAAATTGATTGGAATTCTTTATTAACCTCTTGTCCTATGAATTCTTTTGCAACTGTGCTCGATAGAGATATTTTATAACGTTTTAGAAAATGAACAAAATTTTATGCTTATTCTACATCTACGTTTACTCTGGAGATTAATCATTGATAATAAAAAGGCACTATTCAATTTATATTAAAAACAAATAAGTAATATTTAGATTTACCAAATTTAATTCGACATTACCATCGCGAGTCTAACTCTTTATCAGAGGGCTAGGGCTTTTAAATAACTTCTCAAAGAAGTATTTGTACCTTTTAAGTAATTGTAAAAGAATTAGATAGATTAGATATATTCATATCAATGATTATTCATATTAAAGATATATTCATAATTAGATGGCGCATGGCATTTTTTCAGTTCATTTTACGGAGAAAATGTAGATTATGCTGAATTAAAATGAATAAGAAAAGAATAACAGTCTGTGAAGAGTCACAGAATTGAGTGCAGGCAAGCCAATTATTCATCATAAAATTAACATAAGTATCATGTCACGATTTAATCTAACAAAATAAGTAAAAATTCGATACTCGATATTAAGTATTTCAAATTAATATGTTTTTAAAACTACCACTTTTATAATTAAAGCAGAAAAATGTAAAAATGTTTTTTATTTGGATGTAATTTATTTATTTCGTAAGTTTACGTATTTATCATACAAGGAGCTAAACAATCGTTATCAACCTGTGAATATTCCGAGTCCTGACGTTATTATACCAGAGAAAGGTCACGATGAGGTGCGTCAAGTATAGCTCTTGAGGTGTTTTCTTGCAGGGTCATCCAATCGAGCCTACTATTTGCACGAGACAACCCCATTGAAGATAAACGCGGTGCCCCTTGAACTGAGAAGACCGGTTCGAAGCACATTTTTTCATATGATCTGTTACGAAAATTAACAAAGTTACGCGATGACTTTCTGAAGCTTCGAATAATTAATATTTAACGAATATATTTTGTTTTGTATCGAAAGCATTTGGGTGAATAATAAATGCTTTAACATTAATATTGCATGTTACCATTATTAAAAAATATTTATTAAGGTAAATATTCTGTTCTAACTCTAAGTATGCATAACTCTTTAGTTGAGTAAAATAAAATAGGATAAAATAGGAATAAAATTTCGTTTTATTTGTACGTTAAAGGATTTAGGATAATGACTGGGCCACTTTCAATACTAATAGATTGAAGAGTACATTAAAATGATAAAAAAATCATTTTGTTACCGTTTTATTAAGTTAAACAGAAGAAGCGTTTATTTGTCGAAATTGGTGCATACTACTTCCATCTATTGGGGTAGCGAGAAAGTAATGTCGATTTCTGATCGAGCTAAGATAAGATTATTTTTTGTTAATAATTAATTAAAGAGTAAGATTGCAAAATAGTAGAATACAATCATAAGAAACATTAATTGAACAGTGTAATTAATAAATTCATTGATTTAAATTAATACCATAGACACTTAACATATTTATATTTGATAGAATTTCGAATTCATTTAATTTTTCAGTGACATTGTCGTTATGAACAATGTGATGTGTTGATTGGGAAATAACATTACGTATAAAGAAGAGAAAATAAACAAAAATATTGAAAAATGATGATACAGTATTCCCAGCATCATTACAAGAAAATATTAGCGTAGGATCCTAATACAATGTAAGATCGAATTCTGTACTATAAAAATTATAAAATTAAGATATCTATTATTTAATACACAATTTTAATATAAATATGTAACACATTATAAATATATAATACATTATACGACATTGGAATATTCAATTTCTACTGACCCTATCAGGAGAGTCCAATACCTTTGGAACTTGAGAACGTCAACCTTGACTTTTGAGTATGTTCTTGGCGTCTACACGACCTACCCTATGACGAGGCACGCAATGCTGGTAGCGCGTCGAAACAGATGAACACGTGCAGCCAGTGTAAATATTTAGTCGTTGGAACGTTTGCACGTCTTCTTTCTGTTTTCTCTTTTTCCTCGGCTCTTTTTTGTAAATAAACTCGAATTTTCTTCGATGACACCTCTAAACCTTTGCAACTATTCGATGTATGTACATACCAATGAATATTTCGATATTGCTTATTATTAAAATTATTTCTGGGTGATCCCTAAAACTTTAATATAATATATATCAGTTATAAATTAACAATTTTTATATTTCAATAAAGTAATTTATTACATACATTGTCAGATAATTCTTTCACCTGTTCATTACTGTTAGTTTAAAGACTCATTAAGTAACAAAGATTCTAATAATGCGATAATTAACGAAATTTTTTTAGATTTTCGTAATTATTACATGTTGATAATAATTGGTTATTTATAATCAAATTTTATTTGTTATTTTCATCTCTTGTTTATTATTCGAAAAGGAATGATGTCCAATAGGGATCAGTATATTATACTCCACCTCATCCAACAACATCTGCCAATCTGTCCTTTTATCTAACTTTACATTCAAATACGTGCACGACAGCACAATTGTCAGAATATGCAACGAATTCAACAAAACTTATAACTCAATAAAGCTTTTGTCTACACAATTAACAATTCTTATCATACATATCATTAGACTACCCTCAACTGTAGATCAACCTTCTGTAATACGTTTAAAATTTTTTTTACTCCGACATACTGTTCTATACTTACGTAAAAAGAGATTTTTCTCATTAACTTTAAATGCATTAAAGTATGTAACTTTAAATACACTAAACCGATTAAATTCACTGTAAACAAATTATAGTAACTTTAAACAGATTGAATCAACTTTAAATAAATTAAATTAAACTATACGCATCCTGATCAGAATCGTGAGTAATGTTGGCGCTGTGATTCCTAAGGAAACCTTTCCGTCTCCTCCAATACCCGTACCGAGGAGGTCGATTTTGGTAGGCCTGGCATTTGGCAGTGGTACCTACTTCAGGACTGCAGCATTAACAAGCAGGCTCTCATGTTTCGGCTAGTTAGAAGAATCGAGTGGCGTATCTACATGGGCAACGGCTATCGACGGAGTAAAAGGATCGGATAATTGAAGTCCGCTTCCTCGGGACTCGAATCGAGCGTTCCGGGCGAAGTCCTTAGAAGGAAACGGACCCCGCTGGTATCGCGGACATGCGATCTGTCTTTATGGTCCGAAAGTGGGCGTCGGTCTGGCTTCACAATGCCGGCGCAACGACGACACAACGAGGACAACGACAACGGCAAAGACGACTCCGACGAGAGAATGAGGGACTCCCGTCTTGTTGATCCGACGAAACACTGCGACGCGTGTCTCCCGGGTGATAGGAATAACGTTCCCGGTAGTCCTACTGAGTTACCGCTACTCCGGACAAATTATTTAAACAATGTGAAATGTTATTTACATACTGCTGCGGACAGTAAGGCTTGATACACGCTATCCGTTAGGTCCAGGGGTTGAAATCAGTTATGATATCGGTTTTAGTTCTTGAACTTGACACAGTTATGTTTGTTAATTGCTTGCGTAATTATAAGCAATCGTAAATATTTATTATATTTCTCATCTACCCCTTAGCCCCCGTAAATAACTTAGCTCCTGGAAAATAACTGTTTGAAACTGTCAAATATCGGTTTCAACCAAAACAGTTATGAAGAATCGAAATAAGGTATCCATTCTATAATTGTTATTTTTCGGTTCTGATAGAAATGCAGAACCGTAATATATTATTATATAATCGATATAATACCGATTACGAAGAGCTGGAACCGATATTGATATGACAGACCCGATATACTTAAATTATGACCTTAGTTTGGTTCTCCATTACTGTTTCAGTCGAAACCGATATGTAATTGTTTCAAACAGTTATTTTCCAAGAGCTAAATTATTTATAGCCCTTAGAAATATATTAAATATTTAGGGCACAATCAATAATGTAATTCAAAAATTACACGACAATAAAGTAATCATAATTATATAAGCAATTCAGAATACGAGATAAGTAAAAAATAATCTCAATCTTACAATTACTCACAACTATATGTGTTCATGGTGAATTGTCAAATTCAATTATCTCGAAATAATTAACCCCTTGCCTTGGATATCGTGTCAAACACGCGGTGAAGATTTTAAACCAAATTTAACAAACATATACATTAATTCAATTCTTTTGAATCCAAGTTAATACATAGACGTAGGATATGCCTAAAAGCTTTTTTTTCTAATGAATGGTTAATTACAAAGTAATCGTATCGATCATGGTTATGATAAGAATCATAGGACAAAGGGTTAAACATCAAACAAAAAAATTTTATTGCACATTCTTTTCTTATTTTTCCATAAGAAATCACGTTCGCTTGACATGCCATATAAACGCACTCTATATAATCGTTACAATGATATCAATCACTGATTGCCATTCGTTGCGATCACGGAGTATGCGGCGTGGTTGAATGGTTCCCGAGTACTCCCGTCGTGCGAATTACTCCGTGTAAATACTTTCTGCAAGCCGCGAATTAATTATTGAACCGGAAGTCCACCAGACTCTGCGGGATATCCCACAAACCGTAGAGTATCTACGAGCTATAACCGCGGGCTATCTGCGTACTCCATCTTCCTTTTCATCATTACACACTGAAACGAGCCAACCGGAGAACACTGTGGGCGTTCTGTGTACCATCAGTGATACCTAGACAACGACGAATTATTGCAGTAGGGCAGTACACATGAATCGTTCGCGAGCGAGGAATCACGTTTCGTGAATTATGGTGATGTCTGTCGTATTTCTTGGCCCCAAACAACGCAAGGTACTACGAAATCACTGTCCCTTAACCTTTGAACTGTTTGGAGCAGTTTCGTCTCCAGAAGAAACGTTTTGATGTAAATAATGCATTATATTAGGTATAGAATTTTATAGGCGAATTGTGTATAATTATGTGGGCTTGAAACTTTGTCAGGATCTTGGCGTTTTGACAACTCCTGCAATGTGTAATGCAATTTTTGTTTGTACGTAGGGTATACCAAGGTGAATCGGATAATTTTCTGTTTGACAGTATAGAAGGAAAAGTTCTTAAATATTAATAAGAAATGAGAATTTTTTAATTTTTCTTTTGTAAAGAGAGAACGAAAAACGAGAAACATAATTTATGATATAGTAAATGTAAACTGTGATTCTGACAAAATGAAATATTTTTTTAAATAAGCTTTATTTAATTATTTTATTGTTATAATTGTATAATTGTTTAACAAAACATGTGAAAAGAAGTAAATATTTTAAACAGATAAATGTTATTTTGATTAGTTCAGAAAGCAAAACACAAATCGATATTAAATAATAAAAATGTTATCGATTATAAAACTAATAATGAATATTTTGAATATTGGCGCGTGTCGAATATTTCTAACAGATTTGCCTTGTTATGTACTATAGGTCCATATCACACAAACTTTATTTTATCTTTTTTCATTATATCAAAGTAAAGCGATTATTACAGTAACATTGTGTATGAACAAAAATATTTGTTTACGTTTTATTGATATGTTTCTTTTCTAGAAGCTTACAATTCTAAAGTAATACATTTCTTAAATTTAACAAGTGTATCTTAAAAAAAATTAATAAGAAACACTAACTATAAATCCTTTAATGTAAATAGTACAAGGATTATAATTAACATTTTATTAAAAAAATATATTGTAATTACCTGATCTTTTGTATAATCTAATTATTTATAAATCTACGATTTTATATAATTTATCTTGCGATTGATATATTGCTTTCTATATAATACTTAGGTAGTATTTGTATAAATAGTTTTTTGCCTATTTTATGTGCTGGGTTTTAACAATTCTAAGTTAAAAGTGTATTGGTAATTACCTGTAAGTATATATTCTTAAATTAATACATTTTGAACGTGTGTGTTCCAGGTGTACCAGGTGGAGTACGTGATAGTAAAAGCAGCTAATTCACCGAGGCCAGCTGCGTGGATTTTGGAAAAGTCTCTCGACGGTGAAAATTTCCAGCCGTGGCAGTATTACGCTCCCAGCGACGAAGAATGTTGGACGCGATATTCTGCGCCGCCAATTTCCGGAAAACCCGTTTATATCGGCGACGACGAAGTCATTTGCACCAGTATCTATTCGAAACAGACACCTATGGAAAACGGAGAGGTAGTGACACCAATATGATATTTCTTTTAACATTAGAACTACTGTATCAGTCAAAATGACTAGATTCAATTTGTTTCGCATTATTGATATCTTAAAGGCATTGAATATTCGAAATGATCTTGAAAATAAATAGTTTCATTTGAATATTATAATGAATGTTTGAAAAAACTGAAAATAATCTTCTATTGTTACAATTTGTATAGAGATTACATATTAACCTTATTAAATGCTCGATAGTTATAGTGTTAAATTAGATCCCTAAATTAAAAAAAAAACTTACAAAACAATATAAATCATTTTATGAGTTTCTCAATTTTTGTTTTATAGACTTATTCACCGTGGTTATCAGTATTTTAATTAAAAGTGCAGTAATGTACTTGAGAAAAAAATAAAAAAACACTTAAAACTAACCTTGAACATAGCTTAATGACATAATCAGTTTAGAACAATTAGTATGGAACGAAACAGAATTTTTAAAATTCTCTAATTAAACGGTAATTTCTTTGAATTAATTTGAATAATGGAAATTTCTTAGTGCCCCTCAGTATTCATTTTGTTCTTCGATTTCTTCAGACATTTTTTTATTATTTAAGTGAAACTGTTTATTTTCAAAATCATTTTGAATATTCAATACTTTCAAAATATCAATAAGTGCAAAATAAGAAAACTGAAATGATAGTTTTAGTGTTAACCCTTTGTCTTTCAATATTGTGTCAGACTTTCTACTTGAAAGATGCATTTCTGCGCATAAACATTCTTTTTAGGAAAATTTGACATTCTATTAATCTCTTGCCCTACGATATCGTGTCAAACTTGCGGCGAAGATTTCAAATAGTATTCAACAAATATAAATATCACTTAATCCTTTCGATTGAGTATTATTTTTCTATTATTAACTGTAATCCTGAAACATAGACGTAGAACAAGTATGGAATTTTGTTTCTTTTTCATGAGTTATATAACAATGAAATAATTCTGTCAGTCACATTTATGAAAGAAATCATAGTACAAAGGATTAAGACCGGAACAATCAAACCCAGCAAACCGACAAATTCCAAATATCTTATTTAACAATAATAAACAATTTCTTTAGAAAAATATTTAAAATAACTACAAAATGAGAAAAACATATCTTAACGCATAATTTGATAAATTACTCCTGCACAATACAGACAAAGTCGTTACATTTCCTTCGATTCACAATTCAATAAAAATTCTCAATTCGATATCATTTTTCTAAACCACGTAAATCTATAGTCATTGTATCATACAGTTTCCTTCCTATTTAAAATTCAAATACCTGAACAGATGATGACCCCTTCAGGATCGATCTACAAAGACCGGTCCTCATAGATGTCGAGGTCCGATCGTTCAATTACGAGCAACCCTCAATCACAACCGCGCAATATGTAGTTACTCGACATCAAAGCCCAATATCTGGTTCACTGTATGTTTATTTATTCAATGAAACCGATCGAAATCGCGAGTACACCGTAGAAATAAAAATCGGACGCGCACAGGTTGGCATTTGAGTGAAAACCAACTGCAATTGATTGCTGTAACGATTAACAAACTGCGTATTACAAATAACATCCAACGGAAAAATGTCGAAGATAATGTCGTTTGCTGGCTGTTCGGAAACGTCCGTGACCATCAATCATTGTCCATTCTCGTTAAGAGGTGACGCTAGTTATTATTTGCATTTCTCGCGAAAATCTAAAGCGCGAAAATACCTGTACTTTCGATTTATCGCGGCAGCCGTTCGAAACGAGATCATTAATTATCGTTCATTCCGCGTGGTCGTTCATATATAGTAATTACATGATTGGATGATTAGCTGGCCGATGGTTGAACAGTGCACGCGTTGAGGGGCGTCTCAGCGGAAACTAGTCTCCTGTGGCATTTCCGGTAAACTAGGTACTTGTTATCGATGTCTCACCTCCTGTTTTTTTCGAATCAAGTAATTCCAACGTGTCGGCGAGGATTGATGAATTGTTTCGAGGTTCATCAACGTTTCCAGATTGGCATCGTGACTTTTATTATTAGAACTATGCGAATATTGTTTTAATATGAATTATGCCACGATTTCTGTTATTTATATTTTTGTGGAAATATAATTTTTTGGTTGGAAGGAAACGAAACTTAAATTTCTACTTCAGTTTTAAACAATATGTATCCCATATTTTAATTTTTCAAATAAGTTTTTCGTTAAGTACTTGTTATATAATATTGTGAAACGTTAATTTAACGTGAACTCTTCGAATATTACATGAAGGTGGTTTAGGATTCATTTAAAAAAATTTAATTTAGTCGAGATTTTTAATTACCATTTTTCTTCTTGTTAAAGATCAAAAGTTTGTAGATTTAGTATTCTCTAAATTTCAGTAAACTTGTTGAAAGAGATCTCATTCATCGATTTTGATTATCTGGAAGATTTTCTGTGTATACACATAAGTGTCGATCTCGTTTAGTTTTCAAGATATTTGCGAAAAATTGCCGGTGTCAGGCAGGGGTTGAAAACAGTTATGATACCGGTTTATGTTCTTGAAACAGTTATGAAGATCCAAAGTCATAATCAATATACCGAACAACAGTTATAAGTTTATTTCTTTACTCCATAACCGTTTTAGTGTTCCCGATATATAATAGTTTCAAAGAATTATTTTCAGAATATTTTCAATCGTTCGTTAAAACTTTCTTCCGCGTGATTTAATTCTGTCTTCATGAAAATTTGACAAAACTGTTTTGGATGTCCACTTCACGAACACTTCCACGTTGAGTTTTCTTAAAAAATGAAGAAATTAAAAAAATATTCTAATACTAAAATTTAGACAAACACAGACATTTTAGTTTTCAACGTAAGGGTTAATAGTGACATTCGTTACTTTAATTTTACTTAGTTAATTCCCTCGTCCTTCCATTTCAAACATATGTTTCGCGCGACTGTTCTATCAATCCCTTCCTTAAACTAGCTACAAAACTGAACGAACAGCTTGGTGGGGGTAAATTAGCCGATTTCTTGGAAGAGCGGCGGATAATTAGAGCTTATGGCCGTGCAGAAGCCCGCGTGCGCGAGCGAGCGAGCGTTGGATCGGTTTTGTGCAAACTGGAAGGTGGATGAGAAAAGAACAAGGACGGAACGATACGTCGCCAGACGAGAGTAAAAGAGAGGAGGGAACGATGATACAAAAACGGCGATCCCTACATTCCGGCCATGTATGGAGTAGGCTGACCTTATATGGGGCTCTCACGTACGCACCTCCTAGGGGGGGTTGCCAGGTTTACGCTTCTGTACGCGGGTAGAACCCAGCGGAAGGAAAAAATCGGGAATCGACGAACGGAGTGCGTCACCGCTGCTACGGTCGTCGCGGTTTCACGGGAATCAGGGTTCCAGAACTGAAAACCAGATCAACCCTTTTGGTACAGCTGTACAGTTTTTCTGACAGGGGCGACGCGACGTCTCGCTGATGGGTTCAGCTAATCCGTTTAGCTGAGAAATGCGCCAGAGAAGAATTCCCTTGTTAGTTGCTAGAAGAGTCGAATAAGTTTACGAGTATCTACTTTAGGATGAGCCGATTAAGAAGCAGGAGCAATTTATTAGACGTGCGTGGGAATCCGAACATGTCGGGAATCCGATGATTGGATCTGTACTTAAAAACTTCATTATTATATCATCATAAAACAATATTAACTAATTAAGCTTATGATCTTAGAGACCATTAAATTTGCGAAATTTTGATCTTTAAGAAGAAGAGGAATGGTAATTAAAAATTAAAATAAATTTAATTCTTTTAAATTAAGCCTAAATGATGTTTATGTAATATGCGTAGAGTTCACGTTAAATTAATCTTTTATAATATTATTTAAGTAATACTTAAAGAAAGACTTACTAACAGGTTGAGAATTAAAAGATGGGATATTGTTAGTTACTTCAAGAGTTGAATAAGTCTTCGAGTACCTACTTTAAGATGAGCAATTTATTAGAGATGCGTGAGAATTCGATAATGCCAGGTATCCGATGATTGGGTCGGGTTCCTGGAGGAATTTAACCTTCAAGTATGGAAGTCTGAAAATTACCAATTAATGTTAAACATTCTCGTTTATAGTAAGTGATACAAACATTTATTGTATATATTTATTTTACTTATTTTAATATCTCTGCGTAGCAATAGTAACAACTATATAACAAAAATTTCACTGATTTCAAAATTCGCGATATTTGATATAGACCGCATGATCATACTTAAAAGTTAAGTGACACTAGGTTTGTGAATTTGAGTAAGAAATAATAATAAATGGAATAATATACAATGAAGTATTAGTTGGTTATTGTGTTTTCTTTGTGTTCTATATTTATTATTTCAGTAATTTTGGGAATCCGATCACATATTTTCGAGTTCTTGTACACCTCTACAGCTTACTTATGTTGTTACACTATTGGACAATGCACATTATTTCTTGCTTGAGGTAACGGTGAAGCTTGAAAGTCTGATAGTACGTATTTGGGTTACTACAAATATTTCAAAAAAGTATGAGAAAAGTCACAAATGAGTTTGAACTAATGGGTTTACTATTTTCCAAAATATTCCCCTCCACCATTAATACATTTTCAATTATGTTGTGTTAGCAAATTGTTTTAACATAAAATTCCATGCTAAAAGATTCCCGAAACTTTTGCAGTAATCTACGTATAACAGTGTTTCATCACTTTGTTAGATTGACAAGAATCATTTTTGTGATATTTTTTGTTACGTTTCGTTATTTTAACCATTTAATGCAGTTCCATAACATACACAGGTTCGAAGGATTTACGGAGGACCGTATTAAACTTTACGTATAAACGAAAAGCTTTTGTTAGGAAAAATGAAATGGTAATAATTTTATATTGGTAATCAAATAAAAACATGAGTAATGGTTGATTTGCAGTTCGTATCTAACGTTGCACGCTGAAAAAATTCGTGTATTAAGGGGTTAACTGTTTGAGTGCCATGGATTTTTGCAAAAATCCGGAAAGGTGATAAACGACACGATCGTGTTTCTTTCGTGTTAGCTAAGAAATTGAATTACACTTTTCTATTTTTACATAAAAAATTTTAAATAGTGTGACCGTACCATTTTTTTATTTCTAACCAGGTAATAATAAAAATAAATCACGTAATCCCCCATTTACACGGTAGATTGGTTTCTTGAAAATGTTGTATAAATTGAACTCGTGCAATTCGAGTTCACAATTCACATTGAAAAGAAATAAACATGTAATGAATTTAATAAATCCATATGAAACAGTATTATTTATTTTTTTGTAAAATAAAAAGTTATATACATATTTTCAAATATAAATTCATTAATCTAGGAATATTGCATATGTAATTCACAAAACAAAAAGAATTAATTAATTAAATCGTGTAATTCAAATGCCACGTAAATCAAGGGATAAGTGTAATTAGAAGGAAAACAAATAAATAAATTTAACGGAGAAGCGCAATTGCGACGCTTGGAATTCAAACGATTAGAGTAGAAATGTTTATTCGCATATACAAAGAGAAATGTGCCATATGCTTGAATGTAATTGTAAAATAAAGTTGCCTACATTAATTTTAATTTGTCAAAATCTATTTAAAACAAGATATTTAGCATGTCTTTTAAAATCTTCTATTATATTTCTTAAGTATTGAAATTCTCAAATATATCATATTTGATATCTTTCCTCTCTTAGTATTTAATCACTCAGATTTCATTTATATTTTACTATATCTTCTTATTCAAAAAGCAAAGATTTATTCTAATTATGTTATTATAAAATATTGATTCCATATATTTATACAATGTATATCAAAACGATGCTTACCTTAGACAACTAACATTACCTGCAGATAATAAGGTGAAAAAATTGGTTAGTCACGAAATGTAGGAAAGTGTAGGTGTGTATATTCCGAATTCCATGTAATTGTTCCGTATTAGGAGCCGCGTATTGCCATTTAAGCATAGGACTCGTTTTCTTAGCGCACAACGCCATTCGGGAATGATTTATTCCATCGGCCTCATGTTTAACGTTCTCTTGAATTTAGTACCGTGACTAAATATTTGAAATCGTCACCGTTAATTGCTGATATTATTTATGCCGGCATTTACATAAATGGAGAAACAATATAAAAACCTTCTTAATACCTTTATCAACTTTCCCGCACTTGGTGAAAGTTACGATAATGTTTCTACATTCAAATTATTTCTGCCATACCAAGCGTATAATTTCCATATAGCATTATAATTCATGAACAAAGTGGAAATTTAAAAATATCTAATTAAATAAAAATTCAATGACTGCTCCTTATTAAAGCAGTATTATTTATTGATATTTATTGAATTAATTTGATTTCAAATGTTTTGGAAAGACAGTCGTTTACTATTAAATAAATAAAAACAAATGCATATATTATTATTAATAGAACCATGTTATTATATGTTAAACACTCCATTCATAAAAATTAAATAAGGTTAATAAGGATGGAACATCGAGCAATATAAAAATATGTTTACATTTAAAAAATTCTTGTTTTTTTTTTATTTTATAAGAGCATACTATAAGTTACAGAAGATATTTTGTAGAAACAATTTTACGCGATATTTAGATCGTAATTAGATTCTCATAATTGGACTTTCAATTAAAAAAAGGTATATTAAATTAGTAAAAATGATTGGACTTCTGACATTATTATAATCATTGAAATTCACTATATTATTACAAACATTTATTGCTATTTCTCAGATTTAGAATAAAAATTTCCAATTAAAAAAAAAGTCTGTATCATTCGTTACATATTAGTCAAAATAAAAGAACTTTCCTATTATTTAATATTAATCCTTTACACTTAACAATATTTTTTATTATAATTATTCATTATGTTCTAATGAAATATTGATAATATAATTTACAATTAAAGAAAAATCTCTCTAAAATTCAATATTGAATTTTAACATCTATAATCTTGCTGCGATGAAGTGAATGGTGACTGGAAGTCGTTTTTCGAGTACAAAAGGTTAAACTTTTAAAGACAAATTAAATTGACTGAAGAAACCTTGGAAAAAACGTCACCAAGAATATACGATTTCTCATTACAGATCCATACACATCTGGTGAATGGCAGACCTGGTGCTTTGAATCACAGCACGACCCTTCAGGAATTCACTAAGGCTAAATACGTGCGGTTACGACTTCAGGGTCTCCGACGTAACGGGGAAGCAATCCTGGACAAGAGACGAGCCTTCTATTCGATCAAGGAAGTTAACATTGGCGGAAGGTGTTTATGTTCAGGACACGCGGCACGGTGTCGTTATAGTGTGCAACATGGGGTGAGTTAACGAATCCATTGACGAGTACAATTTCTCTACTGCGAAAAGTATTGACAATAAATCATTAAACGAATCGTACTTCTCATCTGCAGAGTCAGAAATAAATTGGCAACTTAAACCTTATTTCTGCAATTGACTTCAACATTGGAATTCCATTATTTTTTCATGATTTGTTATTTTATTTTTTCAGTATTAGTATACTTTATCTTTTCCTGCTTAACCATACATTTTCGGTTTCAGCCATTATTATGACAGAGTCATTACGAAAGGAATGTATAGTTTTTATTAATAAAAATATTGAAACATACACTGTGCTAATACTCATAGCGAATATAATTAAAATAATCATGAATTAAAAGAATCATCTTCGAACGAAATAATCAATGATCGAAATATTTATATGTGAAAAAATTCAAATACTGTAGGTATTTACTAGAAAAATTTCTAGAAAATTCTAAAATTTTGAGAAATTCTAGAATTTTTGAAACAGGTCAAAATTATCTCTAGGGACCAGTCTAAGGTGCAATACATTATCTTCAATAATTATTCTTTTTTTTTGTAGAATGTTAAAGATATATTTTTCTAATATCGTTTCCTTTTATTATATTATATTTTCTTTTATTATTCTTTTATCGTTTATATTAATATTACACGTCATTTCAAAGACGTAATTTAAAGAATGTAATTCAACGTAGAAATATTAATATGTTGACACTTATGTTAGTACTTACCTTCTTAACACCTACATCACCCACGCATAAAGGAAACGTTATACGTTTAGGATGTTGATTTCTAGCAGACATATATTTTACACCTCACACATCGACTACCAAAACGGGTTACAAATCCCCTAATTCATAGATTAAATACCGTCAAATTAAAAGTCATAACGTTCTCATGTTGACTCACGAAAAGTTACGAACTTAATCATTAACACACTTCTGCCTTTTGTATTTTTTATTTACGCGTTGGTAGAATTGTAGAATTGTAAATGTAGAATAATTAACGTATATATTATACATACTTTAAAATAAATTGATTTTATTAAAGTGTTTTATCAATTTTATGTTGAAAATCATAATTGTGAAATTTGGAAATTTATACTACAAGAAAACGTAATCGCTGATAAAGGTTTTTAAATTTTGTTCCGTGAACTTTACTTCAAATTGTGTAAGATTGGAGACCTCAATTATTAGTAATCAAATCATTTAATTTATGATTCGATTTTCTCCTTTCGTGTACAAAATTTATTTCTAATATTACGTCACAAATTACATTGATCAAAATAAATCAATTTTCTTTACTCATATTCTCAATTCACGGTAAATGCATTAATATTATGTTGGAAAAGGTGAATATAGTATTCGTAGAATACAGAACATATACGACTCCGTATATTACAAATATGAGTAACAATCCTCGAAAAATAAATTGTCACAGGGCCCAATGTCGCTCGAACTCGCCTAACTAAAGTTAGATTTCATGAATACCTCAGATTCGGAGGGACCGACTGAGGACGCAAGAAATAAATCCGTCGAAAGTGCTATAAACTTGTCAGACCTTTGTCTGCCAACGCTGCTAATGGCAGGATTGCTTCGTATTTTGCTCTTTGCTTCGGAACCGCTCTTAGGAAGCCACTGCCTCCTTTAGTAAGATACTACCGTATATTAAGGTACTATGATCGCGTAAAAGTCGCTCTAAACATTCGAGGATCGTTAATTAATGGACTACGAATATTTATGTAAATATATACTTTTACAAACTGATTTACAAAAGCAAAAAATCGACATTATTATGGCCTCTTCTATTGAGGGTTTCGTAATATTGAAAGTATAAACATATTTTTAAATCTCATTTGGAATTGTTTATTTTCTTGTGTTTTACACATTCGTGTAATATGATCTTGTTCCCTTTTGCTTGGATACATCTTTTTGAGTTTCTTATCGCATAGTGATCAAATATGAGATTAAATTGGTGTTGTTTTAGTATAGTTTAATAAAATATATAACAATGGAATATTTAAATATATAATATTACCTATATAATGTGAACTCGTAATTTAACATAAATTTTAATGCTTATTTCGAAAAACCATAATTGTTAAATTTATAAATTTGCATTACAAAAAAACATAATGTCTGAGAAAAGTTTGTAGATTTCGCGTCCAAAACTTTACTTCAGATTATGAAAGATCAAAGACCTTAATTATTACATAGTAATCAAATCATTTATTTGATATTTTAATTTTCTTCTTTTATGTATATAGGTACCTCAAAAATATCATTTGCAATATTGTAAGATATCTCCGTCGAGAGTTTAGCTGAATGCAACTGATCATTAATATGAAAGATAGATGATTTCCTTCCACACGTTTTCTCTCGATGCCATAATCGTGCAGTGACAGGAGTAAACATCTTGAATGCCATTAACAACCATAAATGGACATTCTCGAGTCGAGGTCTAACATAGACGAACAATCGTGATATTTTAATGTCTTCGGATCAGTAACCACGATTCTTACGAAACTTTTCTTCATTGCCCATTAATCACCCCTACGTACGTGTTGTTATTTCACCTGTGAGGAGTAATGAACTTAGAAAAATCAGTGGTCGGTGTACGTACCAAACGATCAGCAATTCTGCAACTGTCTTTGTCCCGATTCTTATGTTCGTAAATTATGCACATGCAACTGATGAATGTCCATTGGGATAACTACAAGCTCTAACAGAAACAGAAAAGAAATCTAACTAAACGATCAAGTTGAATTCATTATAAAAGAATTATCATATTTCTACAATTTTAAAAGAATTAATTTGAAATTTATTATATTACAAGTGGTATTTACTAGTAGTTATTAATACTGAACATTATCTTAAATTTAATTAAACATTATTAAAATTTACTTAAAAATATCTTAAAGTTTTGTACTAATAATTATTTTTTTATTTTCGTACATATTATGTAGGAACATAAAAAAAAACATTATCAATACACCATACGTAATATAGGATATATCAGAATATTTAGTCTGCAATAACTCATAATTTATTATATTATAATATATCATTATACAAAATAATATTATTATCGATATATTTTATTTTTTTATTCTATCTATATCCTTCGTATTAAGGAAATAAAAAACTCAACCTGTACGGAATTAGTATAAAAGTATAAGTAATTTCAATTAAGTTTGATGGGTTAAAAAATATCCCACCGTGCAATAACTGTCAAAAAATAAGTGGAACAATTTTAAGCCAACCTAACCGCAAAGTGTTAAACATTATTTATTAAAGTTAATGCATAACAAAATATTTCGTAATACCTTTAAATAATTTCGTTAATGGCTAACAAATACCGCCACTCATTGTAAGCACCAAATATTATTGTCCCGGGCGCGTCTAAAAAATTAGGCCGTGCCGTGGTCGGGTGGCGATTGAACGTTCTTACAGTGGCTCACTTGACTTTACAATACGTCGATTAGAATCGGCTTTTGGTGATGCTCGCCAGGCTAAATTATATTAGTTTTTGAGAGGGTTCAGCGCAGGATGCATCCGACGATTGGCACGTAGACCGAATCGCGACTGCATTGCTGAATACTGACGTTCGTCGGAGCATCAGAAATATTTCGTGGCACGTCTCAATCAAACTGTCAACGTCAATCATATTATTAGCTTTAAGGCGTTTACCGTGTGGTTCTTTTTTACTATCAGTTGTAATCAGAGTTGGCTAAAATTGAAAGATAAAATATTTCAAATAGGTACTATTATATAGCTGAAATAAAACGATACTTAATTATATAATAATGCCTTTATTCTAAGTGCAAAATAAAATATTTAAATCTTATATTTTAAATACACATTTAAAATATGAAATTTTCAAAATAAAATTAAAAATGTTTTTAATGTATTTCAAATGAAATAATATTTCATACATACTTAATTGGATTTAAAGGAAATAGATTATTTATGATTTACTATTTAAATACTACAACAAAAGAAAACATCCTTTTCGTATAAACAAGAGTCGTTATATGTGGTAGGAAGTTAACTGATTGTTATATCTAATTTTTGTAAAGTTCCACTTGGAGATATAGTGGAAAGTGCAGTGTAAAATAATTTCAAGAATGTAGTTTATAGATTAAACAGGTATTTAAAAATATGTATTTTTGTTAAAGTTATTTTACATTGCAGTGCTTCGATTGAGTCGCAAGTTCTCTTTAAAGCAATGCGCAGACACGATTTACATTATTATTGATTATTACATGCGTGTATGTAGCAATGCCGGCGTTAATTAAGTCTTCGATGCAACGATCTCACTAATTGTAAATCACACGATAATGTTTCAGACACGTAGTTATTAATTGTTCTCGCGATACGTCTATTCTAATGAATGACGGACGACCATTCATGAAAACACAATGAGGCTAGTGATGTATCGTAAAAAGTATAAATTGTGATTCGCCGTTCACATCTGTGATATAATAATATCGCCATCTTACAATACAAATAGACTTACAACTGTGGATTTATGGATTTGTAATTCTAATCAGAATGTACAGCTACTGGAGCAATTATTACCATTTATTATTTCAATTGTTCTTATTATTTTACTGAAAATGTATACTGTTAATTTCTCGATTGAAGAAAAAAATATATTTTGTAAGCATAATGTATTTAAAGAAGGGTAATCACTTTTGTTGAGAAACTCATCTATTATATTTACAGATTTCATTAATTAATTTGTAAGTAAAATAAAAAAATGTGGTAATTTAATACGTTGAAGATTAAGTATTATTATTAGAATATTAATACTGAAAACTGTAAAATATAATTTAATATACAGAGTGTACCACGCAAAGCAGATTACTAACAAATTTACAAAACGAACATTTTATTATTCGTTAAATAGTTTCTTTTATTTACAATTTGCATAAAATATAAAATATGTTTTATCATATACAGTAGAACTTCTTATAATGTTTCTTAAATTAAATAAAGTTCTAGCTTTCATTATACTTTTTTTATTATTGTACAAACGTTGATTCATTTTTGTTATGTTACTTGGAAATAGATGCTGAAGTATATTATTATCTTATCATGATAAACACAATTTTGTATTTGCGCTCCATAATAATTTGCTATTTAGGAACGTATTAATTTTATCGAAGTGCTTTTTTCACAATTTTTGTAGTAATTACATATCAATGGAAAAAATTATAAAATAGGTCATTAATACTTGCAAACCATAAATAGAACAGTTTCTTAACTTTTTTACTCCATCTTATACGTCATATGTAGAAGAAAAATGGCTCTCATAATATTAAGTGCTCGTACATATCGATTTGTAATTTGTTCATACAGGAAAAACACTTCGCACATATTACGTAAAATATCTTATTAATTAATCAGCCCTTGAGAGAAACGAAAAATATTAATAAAATTCCGAGGATCTCTTTAAGACGAGCAAATATTGTCAAAAATGATAATATTAGCATGCAAAACATAAATTATAGAAAACCAAGCAAATTTGCACTTATTATTACAGAATAAACTAAAACCTAATCTTCTGTCAGTTTTCATTATCTCATTTTACGAAGTAATTATTAAATTTAAGTGATACTGTGTTTATGCCATGCATAGGTCAAGCGATAGCGCTTCCTTTGTTCCATTATTATCATAGTGATGTTCTAAATACATCAAGATTGTTTTTACTCACACTTTCGTTATCAGAACACCCCCCACTCTAGAATTAACTTATTTAAACGTTTCATTAGCAACATCTATGTGCCATATATTCCTGCCATGAATAAGTGAATGATATAGTTTATTTAAAATGCTAATTTAAAAATCCACAATAAAATTGTTATTTTCTAGCAATTACTATTACATTTTCTAAAATTACTACTAAGTTACTACTAAAATTACTATTAAATTACTACTAAATTTTCCAAAATTACTACTAAATTATTACTCATTTTTAAAAAATATATATATAATAATTATTAGAATGAAAAAAAAAAACAGAAATTTTTACTGTAATTCAATTAAAACTGCATTTGTATATAAATCTGTCAATACATTTCGAAATGCCAAAACAACGAAGAATAAAGGTGGGCACGTTTAACTTATAATAAATTGTATAATTTTTTATTCACATTGTTTTTCATTGAATCGTTACTGCAACAAAACGTAAAACATAAAATGACAGGTAATTTAAAACCCATAATTGTCAAAATAACGCAGATAAAATTTTCTTCGGGTATATTGGCACATAAATGTATTTCCAAGTAGAAGAACGTCTACGCATCTATCCTACGCATTGCTGAAGAAGCTTATAATATTTCTTCGCAAATATATGTACGCATACGTGTCTGATATAGAACATGAAAAACACATGGTGACTGCAACGTGTGTGGCTACGTTGTGGTTTTATGTGGTATTACATAAAAGGCAACCTGAACGTCATCTAGTGAATCTTAGTCGCCGCTCCGAAGTGCTCGATATTATTTATTGCCATGATAATGGTTATCCTACGCGTATGCATCCAGCCACATGCAACTCGTTCACGTTGTAACAAATAACCGGATCCTGGTTTTGATAATCTTCCTTGTGTAATATTTCATGGCAGCAAGATTACATTTTGTATCAACGTAAACAACCTTCACTTGAATTTTGTTATTTTCAAATATACCGCGTCATACAATGCTATTGTCGTGTTGGAATTAATCATTATTAACAATCTACAGCAATATGTTCAACATTGCCTAATACTTTTATAAATTAACAATTGTTTATAATATGTAAGATATTACTAAACTTTTTTGTTTGTATACCAAACATTTGAATCTAACATTGTAATAAAATGAAAATGAAGAACAAAGTCAGATGAAACAATCATCAATCTATGAAAACCTTTATTAAAGTATTTAATTTCTATTTCAATAAGATTATCTATGAGAATGTGATTCTACGTGAACATTTTCAGTCTGTTTATATTAGAATATTTATTACACCTATATTTAATACTAGAACTACCGAACGTTTAGTGTAATTAACATGCAACCCTTGTAAAAATTCTAACAATAGATTTTCTGCGGTTTCTTCATGTATTTATTATAGTTATTATTAAAATCGTTTCGGATATTCAATATTTTCGACATATCAATAATCGCGAAATAAAAAACTGAGCCATTCTGACGATGAGTACGATATTCTAGTGTTACCATTGAAACTATCAGATGAAACAAAATGGTTCATTTACAATTTCCTCCTTTGCAATAACTAGAACAATAAAAATATATTCCAATAAAATGAGTGCATTAATAAATTCACAATTATAATCTCTGTAAAATTAGTCTTTTACATTTAAAGCTCGGTATTTCGAGTATTAAAAAACATTTAGTTCCAAGAGTCGATCCTCAACCCTTAATTATCGGAATTCATCGGTGTTCACTTGAATTCATCACCGACCCATTACACCGCACTGGGTCGATTAAAATTCGCTGGCCGATTGAGCCGCGCGTGATTAAATGTTTCCGATTACGTCGACAGCTATCTTAATGTTCTCATAAATTGCGAAATGTCACAAAGGGGCGATTGCGTGGCCGCGAGTCTCTTACATTCGAGCGCAATGTACGCGCGTCGTGCACGCTCAGATATCTGTATCGAGAAACATAAAGAAGCATCTTCGGCGCAACGGCGACCGCGATTTCTAAAGCGCGCTTGTGCGCGATTCCTGTTATCCGTTATGCCTTCCGAAGTAATTGATTCAACGGCCGCGAAAAGACTGTGAAACCGGAAACGCGAAATCGTTCATTTCTTTCGCTCTCGGACGTAATTCGGTTTGAACTGGTTTCGTATTTACTGCGTTTGCGGTGAGATTGGAACAATGGAACTACAGTCGTACCTTGATAACTTGAAAAATTTCTTCCTTTTCTTCCGCTTTTATGTAAAAATGCCTTCCTTTTCTTCAGCTTCCTTGCAAAAATGTCTACACCTCAAAATACAAAACTCTGTAACTAGAATTAATTACTTTGTGCTTAACTCTGACTGTAACACATCTGAGTACGTTCGAATCCCAAAGTGATAATTATTATTCTTTTTATTAATTCAATATAATGATACATTGAAAACTGTTCTTCTTCCCTTGTTATTATATGCAGCTGTCATAAATATCGCTTCAGATTTAAATTAAAACTGTAAAAAAACATTCATTAAAAGTGTCTGACAAGTCTTAAATAAATCGAGTTATTTATTTATGAAGAAAATTTTATTAAACCAGTTACTTATATTTAATTAATTAATTTTTGCCTTATTATCATTATTTTCAGAATTACTGATCTGTTCACGATGCCTTTCTTCTTGTTCTATTAATTTTGTTTTTATTGATTTTACGCTTGGTAAGTCATCTCGCGATTCAATTGCCACACAAAATTCTTCGTATTCCACTGGTAATGAATTTAGCAGCATTATCGATTGCAAATCTGCAGGAATCTTCATACCAGATTCTTCGAGATGCTCAAGTTTTTGTTGAAAGATATAACATACTCGGCCATGGATTGATTCGCCTCCGTCTTCATATGATATAATTGTTTATACAATGTTGATTTTCACATGGGTCCTTTTGACTTATACAATTTTTCCAAATGATTCCATGTCGCTTGAGATGTTTCAGTTTTCTTAATGTGATTTAACTGAGTCTTCGATACACACAAGAAAATCAAAGCGAGCGATTTCCCATCTTTGGTTTCCCAATCAGTTCCAGTTCCAATTTCTTCAGTCCTCTGAATTTGACCACTTGTATATCCCCATAATTCGTTACAAATTAATATACTTCTCATTTGTACTTTCCATGTTTCATAATTTGTCTCGTTTAATTTTTCAATATTGCCCACATTACCGATCGAAGCCATTTTTTTTAAATTCTCGGACTTTTACATTAACTAATTATTAGTACAATAGAAGAGAAACTAGTAAACTGAATAGACCTGGGCCCATAACCTGTCAGATTATTCGATTGAGAATATATTTAACATATTTAGTTGAGAAATATATTTAACATGTTTTGCTTGAATGAAGATCGTATCGCCATAACAAAAACAAAAGACACACACACAACCAACATCATACAGTACATCAAACCTCGCATTGATTATAACATTCGTACATCGAATTCTAACAAATCAGTTATTTATATTTAATTAATTAATTTTTATTAGTTAAATTCAAAAAATTAAATAAATCCTTATAAACTATAGCAAATAGGGGGGCACAATAAAAATGAATCAAAATAGAAAAAGTATTGTATATAAGCAAAAAAAGCTTTTTGTATAAAGCAACAGAGTTAGTTCACCAGACTCAATAATATCTATATTTATTTCTAAAATAATGAACAATACAGCATATTTATTGATATCTTTCTAACATGGCACATTGTTCTGAAACAATAATTAAGTCTGATAGTATCGTTCTTATTCAATATTATTTTCCGATACATTAGAGAAAAGGTGGAACAGTTAAGTCTTTAAGCGCATATGTATCAGTTACGTGTACGTTTCTGAAATGATGAATGAGCCTGTATTAAGAAGTCGTATTGTTTCCTAGCATCAAGAATGTGAATGCGAGCGCCAAACATGCGGCGAAAGATGCGAAAAATGCTGTCCCATGTACAATCAGATTCCGTGGAAACCTGGCACAGCTGCGAAGGGCTTTCACTGCGAGAAATGCAACTGCAATGGTCATGCAACCTCGTGCAGATATGATCAGGAAGTGGCCGACAGAAGACTGTCTATGGACACTCTTGGGAAATTTCGTGGCGGTGGCGTCTGCATTAATTGCACTGTAAGCCTGAAACGCTACAAAGAAAACTCAAACAGTCTTTCAGCAAAATGAAATCGTATACTATTTATTATTATGAAAATACTTATTGAAAATATTTTATTTGATTGAATAGAATATAAAATAAATAATATTTTAATTCTTATAGATTATTTTACATGATTTATGTTAATATAATACGATTCAATATTTTCTGTAAAGTAAGAAAATTGTTATATGTAATAAAGAAAAATTGTTTCTTATGATTTTCAAATAAATTAGATAAATATTAATTGTAGAAGCAGGTTTTATTATTGTTATTTAAATAAATGATTTATTTCAGGAACATACAACTGGCATTAATTGTGAAAAATGTCAAGATGGATATTACAGGCCGAATGGTGTTGCCCCTGATACACCTGAACCATGCTCACCGTGCAACTGCAATGTGTATGGTAGCACGGGGCACTGCACTCCCGATGACTCTTATACGCACATAGGAAAGGTAAACGCACAAATATTTCTAATAGTTTCTGTTACTTATTAAATAAACGTAGTTTCTAAAAAGCGAAATCATTAAGCAGTTATAATACCTTACTTTGAATATACTGTTATTAATTCACTTAAAATTAATAACTAGAAAGTATTATAATTAATTATAATAATTATAATAACAATTAGAATAATTAGACTATAAATGTTAAATACTAATATGTAAGTGTACAGAATACATGATATAGTAAAATTTATTAAAGTTTGAACATTTCTATTTCAGTAATTTCATTTTTAAATTAGAATATTAATATGCATATTTATGGAAAATATATTTAGTCCATTTATGAATGATAGGGGTATTTAAACTATTTCTTTTATAAACAATTTTTTTATTATTCCGAAATAATTGTTTTATTTATAATATTCCCTTCAAGCTAGGGACTAATTCATATTCTAAATACTACCAATACAAGCACAATTCAATACAATACTATAAACAATATTGTAACCATAATTTATACAATTTTGTACTTCAATACTTTAATTTAATATATAAACATTCACGGTTACCCTTGTAAACAGTAAAATATTAATTAAAAATTAAGTTATATTAGATCACTTAATAAAAAAAGACAATTATTTCTTCTTTTGTATGGTCTACTATTTAAAAGCCAAAGGTTGTTTACTGATAAGAGTATATATCTCTAAAAATCATTAACACTAATTGTGTTCTAGGTAGCAGGTGCTTGCAATTGCAAATCTGGCTACTCCGGCTACAAGTGTGATCAATGTGCCGCCGGTTACCGACAGTTCCCGGATTGCATGCCTTGTCCCTGTGACCCCCGTGGGATTCTTCCATCTCACGACTGCGAAGGTGATTGTCTTTGCAAGGCGAACGTCGACGGAGACTTCTGCGACAAATGCAAAACAGGACATTTCGCGCTAACAAAGGAAAACATCGATGGCTGCTTTCCCTGCTACTGTTTCGGTGTCAGTGACCGTTGCAGTGCGGCGAAGTTATCGTACTCTATGGTAACTCAAAAGTTTAATACTTGTCAATTATTAATATAATGTTTTTATATTTTTCAATTTGTAATGCAATATTTTAATGTTTTTCTATTAGTAATTTAACATTTTAATATTTTTCGATTAGTAATTTGATACTTTAATATTTCCAAGACTAATTTACTTCCTACTAGGAAAACGAAATTTCATTAAAACGAATGAAAAAGGATTATAACTGTATCGATAAAATTTTAGTATCATTCCTCCGTTATTAACAAAATAATAAAACTCTTAACGAAGGATATACATTTTTGTTTGATATTATTTTCATCGGATATACAGCCTTACACCTATGTAGATTCCCACAATTCTTGTTTCATTAACTTATAGATAGTTATCGATAACCATCCATTTTCAGATATCATCTCTGGAAAATTGGCTAATTACCAACATGAACGCGTCACAGGCTGTTATTCCTGTCGTGGACACGGACAGCGGTTGGCTCATGGTGGCAGCTTTCGAGGTCGAATACGATAGTCCATTTTGGTTGGCTCCACCAATTTATTACGGCAATCGTCTCTCATCTTACGGCAGTAATATCACTTACTCTGTCACCTGGGTCGTTATGCGTGGCGATACCAGCGGAAAACCGACCACGGGACCAAACGTTATTTTAGTTGTAAGTATTCATTCAACGATACGTGAATGATGGCACTATTAACCTAATACAGAGTACTACAACGTAAGTTGAATGAAATAAGAATCAATGAGTACAAATTTTGCCAGTTTGTTTTACAATATAAAATAAGATTGAAGTGTAATACAGTAAGAAGTCTATGAATTTTATTTCATTAAAAATATTTTGTTTTATTTAAGTTTCATTAAAAATTTTGTGAGGGAAATGTGAATTATTAAACTTGTATTGGTAAAGATTGATCGCACTTTCACATACAAACGTAAATAGATTAGTTATTTCGTGTATTATATTTTTTTAATAACTGTTTAATATAACAGTGTTTCAGTTTTAGTTTTACAACATATTGGAAGAGCTTAGCAGGGTATGATAGCTCTGATATTTAAGTGGTTCTAGAAAGACTTTGGAACGTTCGAAATGCTTAGTTCTAACAAAATAAATGTTAAGAAATGTTGCACAAGTGTAACATGCTAATGTATTGGAATTTTGCAGTATCCACTGTGAATGTTTGCTTTAACCGTGTAATTGGATTAAGTAAATAGTGGTGTCCAAATCTTATTTATAAAAATCTACGTATAGAACAAAATCGATACTTTTGTAGAAACATAATAACAAATATTTTAAAAGAGTTCATAATGAATTTAAAATTAATTATTAGCACCCGTTTCATATTCCTTTTTCCTGATGCATGTACATTCAGTAATTACATCATTTGATTACTCTCCAAACTTCTGTCATATACTTTCAGTAATTAATTTGTTACAATTTATTCACTATCAGTAGTTCATTATTAATATTTCTTTGTCATTTGTTTGTTTGTATACATCAACTACTTTCATTCACGGGGTAAAATAGATAAGATCACACATTAGTTAATATTCTTGAAGTTCTTCATACACGAAGAGTTATTGGACCACCTTGAACACTTGTTTTTTTTTGTTCATGTTTTAGTTCTGAGTTGGCCCCGAAAGGCAGATTACAATGATTACCGTTTTTGTAAAATTAATCTTCTCGTTTTATTTCTTCCCAGGGTAATAATGGTATGCGAATAGCTTACGGCGAGGAACAATATAATGGCCAGGAAGCGGAGATCAGCGTTCCTCTACTTGAAAACGGCTGGTATCACGTACGCAGCGAGATTCAAGATATTCCTAGCAGATTAAGGAGAACCGAATTTCGCGGGGATCCTGTTACCAGGATACAAATGATGCGGGTTCTCGCTGATTTGAAGTATCTTATGATAAGGGCGCAGTATCATTCTGAACAGATCGAAGGAAGGTATGACTAGTAAATAAAATCATTGTTTAAAGCCTATTTATCATAATGAAAATAATTTTTTATAGCTAATTTATTATAACGAAAATTATTTTTTAAATGAATTTATAAGAATGAAAATAATCTTTTATAACGAATTTATTATGATGAAAATTCTTTGATTTTCGCTTTAAAACTGTTAGAAATGCGCGCAAATGTTTGAAATATTTATTCTTCGTTTCATAATCGATAACATTTTTAATATTGATTTGCGTCTTGTTCTTTGATCTGGTTAAAAATGTTTATCTGTTCAAAATATTGACTACTTTTGACATAATTTGTAAAATAAACGTCATTCAGTTATAACAATGGGATAATTAAATCAAGCTTATTTAGAAACACATTTCCTTTTATTAGGAACTTGTTTCTTTGCCCGCTTATCGATTTTCTGTTTTGTCTTCGTATTTAATGAGGTATCTGAAAAGTAGTATTTGGATATTAAGTATTGTGACGTACATTCATTTGGTAACTTAAAAATTGTTAAATATATTAACTTTAACTCTGGGGAATTTTCATGTAGCGTAATTATTAGAGTAATTTTTGTGTAAAATAAAAATTTCTTGATGTAATTTAGGAAAACATGAGTAAATTGGAGATATAAAAATTGTTGTAGGTAACGGATAAGTTTATAACTTTATCAATTATGTAAAATTATTATAATTAACAAGTCATAATACATTACTATAACTTAATACAATTTATTAGATTAACTTAAATGATCACGTATCATTCTGTTTTAGTTTGGAATCTGCGATCTTGTGGGTCGGAGAAGTTTCGAACGACAGTGATGATAGTTTAGTTGAAATGTGCGAATGTCCTGAAGGATACACAGGACTCTCTTGTGAAGACTGTGCGTGGGGTTACGTGAAAATGGTAAAGAATGGATTGGATCATCAAGAACATCACGTTTGCGTGAAATGTGATTGCAATGGACACGCGAGTACGTGCGATCTTGTACTGGGAGAATGCACTGTAAGTATTTACGTCAATTCTTTAAACTTTTGATTAATGTTAAGTTAGACTAATTCAAAGGAGTTATTATGTTTAGTTGGTTAAATTTTTATTATAAAAATGTCAGTAACGAAATTTCGAATTTTTATTATAATTTATGGAATAGGTAAATTGTAATTAATATTTGAATAAATTACAAGTATTTATTGTAAGGTTTTTATACAGAATTAAAGTCTGTGGTTTCTGTTATATCGATTCTGCGTAATGTAGATGCAAACCTAAACAAGTTAGCATAGATTTCTTCCTTACCTTGAAAATCTTAACCATCTGAAGGTATCGTAGATATTTCAGGATAACGTAAAAGGAGTTATTCTATTCATAATAAGATTAAACTTATTAAATGTATGAAATCATTGTAAGAAACGTATATTTTATTATAAATTCATAAGTACTACTGACATACCTAATATTGAATAATGAATTTTGTTTATGTATTTAAGCAAAATATACATTTTTGTTAATTTACAATCTATAGTTTCTTGAAAAATTAAAAATTTACTAAAGAAATAATTAATATATAAACATATTTACAATATCACATAGAATTATAGATATATTTTTGTATTCACAATATATTTATTATTTCTTACCAACGATCAATAATAAGTCACTTTGAAACAATATTGGTATTTATTTAAATATTATGTACTGCACAACATCATTACAGAATCAACAAATTTTTATTGTTTTTGTTTTATATTTCATAAGTATTCTTTAAAGATTTTGTGATTTGTAAAATTTAATCGTTATTTATTTGTCGTATCAAATATTAAAATGAATTAAATTTTAATAATAACTATTTTACAATTAATTACAGTAGTTGTTAAATTATCGTTTTACATGTTTCGTAAATATATATTAGACTTTTTCCAATTTATATTTTTAACGATATTTTGTTTATCTGACACTACAATTACAATCGGATACGTTACCCTCTATTATCTCTTAAATAATATATGAAGACTTTTTTACCAGCATATTGATGTACAATTTATCAACCCAATTAGAGTATCTCAGTCGTATGTAATTATGTAGTGAGAAGTGAATTATTTTTACTCAGAAATCTTTTCTCAATTTGCCAGACTTGCGAACATAACACAGTGGGACCAAAATGTGATCGCTGCGCGCCTGGTTTTTATGGTATCGCCCTTTACGGAACTCCTGGCGATTGCAGGAGATGCGCTTGTCCTCTTTTGATCGAGTCCAACAACTTCAGTCCGAACTGTCAACTCGACGACCCTAACGATATGAGTAGCGGATATGTTTGTACACAGTGTCCGAAAGGATACACGGGCGATCATTGTGAAAGGTAAGAATAAATTAATTAATATTTTGGAACTTCAAAAATTTATGCGAATTAATATTTTCCTTTGAACCATTCCAAAGAGACTAAAATTAAAGTAAATATTCTATTTCCTTTTTGAATTTTTTTGACAATGGAAAATAGGGTGAAATTGTTATAAATGAAAAATTGCAATTTTATTTAACCTCTTGGCTATGTTGGCGCCTAAAGGCGCATTAAAAACTTGGTTTTGATGTAATGTTGGCGCACACAGGCGCCCGTAAGATATTATTGACAATATTTGCAGCAAGCCTCGTTTAAATCTAACGTAAGTGAATTCTAATTCAACAACTACATCTTTCGTTAGTCATATATTGTATAAATGTGACTATGCTAGATTGGTTTGATTTACATAGTTCAATTCAGTGTTTTGATGGTTTCAATACACTTCTTCACAAATACGCGTTGACGCAAAATTCTGCCGTAGCCAAAGGGTTAAAATTACAATGAATAGAAAAATTACCATATTATTTTAATTTACAATATGGCAATTTTATTTAAAATTCCAATAAATGAACAAATTGCAATTTTGTTTTAAATTAAAAAATAGTTACGTTTAATTATCTATATCTAATTTTATTTTATTTTGACAGTTGCGACGTAGGATTTTTTGGAAATCCTGTTACTCCCCACGGTACTTGCGAACCGTGTCCATGCAGCGGTGGTCCTTGCGATCAAGAAACGGGACGTTGTTTAGAATGTCGAGGTAATACAGAAGGTTGGAAGTGTGACAAGTGCAAGCCGGCTCATTACGGGAATCCATTGGAGCAGAACTGTTTGCGTGAGTGTTCTTTGTCTTCACGTATTATTTTACTATTCGAGTGATCATATTTATTAGATAATGATAAAAGTTTAATAAATTAACAGAATAAATTTCAATTATTTTTCTTACTTATTTTAAAGAAAAGAGAAATGCTATTTCGTGCTGTTACTTCTTCATAACCATCACTTTTTTATTTTTCCAAAACAGAGTTTAGTCTAACAGAATCATAATGATGCCTTTTGTTTTAAAATATAAATAATTTGCAGATTACGTAATTATTGTAGCATTACTGTTACTTGCATTACAAAATTTCGGAATAGCGTTAAAAGTCTAAAAATTAAATGTAATATATCTTGTAAAACTGTTGAGAGGGTAATTCACGCATAACAATAAACAAGATAATTAACAAAATGTTTAAAATAGCAAAAAAGTTAGAAAATATGATAGAATTAGTGTTTTAAGAAAAAATTGTCTATTGCATAATCATCAGGAGAAAACAGTATTAAATCATTTCAGATTTTCGTCATTCTACATCGAACTAAGTTTAAAGTTCAAGCATATGCATATTTATCGCCTCATCTTCTGTAACCTACAAATTAACAGAAATGTTAAATATTCGAAAACTTTCCTCCAACAGTGTGCACCACAGTAGCACATTAGTATTGAATTACTGTGCAAAAAGTATAAAAATATTCTTATAGTAATAGACAGCTGTACCTTACAAACTTGTCAAACCCTGTATTCAGTATCTATGGCAGCTAAAGAATATTATTTTCGGATAACACATGAAAGATAAAAATGAAAAAATAAAACTATTTATTCGTTGTTCAAAGTATTTATCTTGGTTCTTATGCTTTATACCTTGAACGATGGATACATTTGGAAAATTATTTATATTGTTATTTGAATGACAGGATGATTTGCTGCGAATAAATAATAATTTTGATATAATAACAAGGAATTTAGTATAATGATTGAATATTAATTATTGTGATTGCATACGCAAGAATATATCGAAAAGATAAAATGCAGTTTCTTATGATTTCTTTGAAAATCAAATACAGTGCAATTCGCAAAATCCTGGTTAATTACAAGTTATATAACCAACGGATGGTTATTCTATATATGAAAATATATAAAAAAATATGCAATAAAGCTCCTTATTTATAATTTCCCCTCGAAGAAATCAAGTTTGAGCTTGTTCTGTCATTAAGCCAAACGCAGTTAAGCTAAATCTCGAAACTGGATTTTCTCAAAAACAAGATTATAAATGAAATAGCTCCATCCTACATCTTTTACTTATTTTTTTCATGTACACTAACCTACGATTAATTATATTTTCCGTATTCAGTAAATCCAATTAAATACATATATGGTACACGCATAGTCTACAAATTTTCGTTTATAATTTTCGAAAAATGTGGTCTTGAATGAAAAAATTTCTTTCTTTATTTTCAGTTTACTTTTGCTCATAGAATTATACTTTAACTGATTGCATTTACATCATATGGAGTACTAAGAATCATAATGGTATAATGTGGTGCGTGTCCGTCAAAAAATTAAATTTTAGCTCAGTTATTAAAAAGAACAAAATATTCTCTTTGCTAAACACACGCTATTGAAATTCTGATGTAATTGTTAAATGTTAGATTTCGTGAAACTTGAATTAATAAGAAAACAAGTTATTTCATTTTTGATACATTTTCATTTTAATGTTTATACCCTGTACAAACATTTACAATGGAGTAACCTATAACGAAGATAATTCAAAGATTTCATATTTTACGAACATTTTAAAGAAAAATAATAAACAACAAAAATTAAGACATACATTTTAAATTTAATTATTATATTTAAATTGTATAAATAATATTTACAGATTGCACATTGCATATTGCAGATGAATAAATATTTTTGCATTTATCCGCGTTCGTTGTAGCACGTTCATTCGTTGCAAGTGTCTTGATTCAGTGAGAAAAGCTGTTCGTTATAGCATTTGTTGGTTATAAGGATGGTACGTTATAGCCGCGTTTCTCAGCTCTATTTACATTGTGAACCAGTAAAATATCACATAATTTTGCATAGACCTATAATATATTGTACATATTATTAGAAGGGTGTATTAAGAATATCTACACAACATATAATATTTATTGTTGGAATTATCAAACAATATAAAACTAAATAAAACGCTATAAATGCGTCATTGAATACATTCACTATCAATAGTCTAAAAAGAAGATAATTTATTAATTGTTTATTCTTATGTGACAGTCTCACATAGTTCTAAGATATTCGCGAAAAACCTATACCGAGAGTCTAAAATAAAAGGCTTCTGTTTCTTAAAATTTGCATACACTAAAAAGTTGCAGGAGATTGTAATTAAAATTACTATGCTTTTTATTGCAATTGTATAATTTTCATATAAAACAAAGTCCAATGTCTAACACTCCTAACCATTTTTATAAAACCTTTCTTACAGTTAAAATTATTATAAACTTCATACTGTTTCTCCATAAATGAAAAGATGCTTAAAATAGAATTAGGCAATCAAAATATAGTTACTAACATGCATAAAACTATGATTGAAATCCTTCATTCATAATCGTATAATTAATTTCAATCCGAATCTTAAAATTTCGTGAGATATTTTGAATTCCGAAGGTTCAGATCATTATTAGTTTACAGCAAAAAATGTTCAAAACATTGATCTCGAAAAACTGACTTTGGACCAGTAAAATCGCATGTCCACTCCGCGGTGGTTGACAAACATTGCGTTACAGAACACCCTACAATAACAGAAACAATAAAATCCTTGAAAAGTTTCGAAACGTTCGAATGGTAAAAATCGAAATCCGATTGTTCCAGCTTGCGACTGCGACCCCCTCGGGAGCAATTCCATTGAATGCGACGAGAGGAGCGGTCAGTGTCCGTGCAAGCCTTTGTTTGAGGGTCGTGACTGCTCCTCCTGTATCGAAGGTTACGGGAACGTAACTGCAGGCTGCCGGGAATGCGACTGCGACGTGGGTGCCCTCGACGAGGTCTGCGATCCCGTAACCGGCGAATGCAGGTGCGCGGATGGCGTCCTTGGCTTCCGGTGCGATCGCTGCGACGTCGACCATTACGGCTTGTCCGTGGGAGGCTGCAAAGGTAAGTACCGTTTCAGAATTTTTCAAGAATGCCGCCTTATCATGCAGCCGGTGTCCTCTCTTCGTACGAGTTTAAGGGTCGCTTCAGAGCCCTCTTAAGATTCTGATCATTCCATGTAATGAATTTTTGACCGAGATACGCGTTCTTTCTAATGATTGCTCGATGAAAAAGTGAATATTTGTAATTAAACAATGTGATTTAAATATAATCGGTACGTTTAAACAGTTATCGTTATATATATATAATAACACTGGAACTACCAAACGGGTCAAATTGACTCATTCCTAAATTACTAACAATATAACAGATGCTTCTTTGAGAAGTTACTAAAGAAATTGACTTAGTAATGTGCAAATTAAATCATAAGTTAATTAAAGTCTCAATAGCTGCACTCTTAGAGTTCCTACAGAAAAATTTGGGAAAGTCGACTGCTCCGTAATTTTAGTGTTCGATCGTTACACTTTAAAAAATTACTAAGTGAATTATTGAATTGTATTGGGTTGATGCAAGTTTTGACGGTTTTTTGTAAGAAATAAGGAGTTCTGTTCGCTGACTAAATCAGAACTGAGTAAAAGAAGAACAATAGTTTCAAAACAGATGTTACTTGTTTTAAAGAAAAACATTTTTTGTAAAGCATGTACAAAACGTTAAATTTGTTGTATCCACCCAATACTTTAAGAGGAAAAAGAAATTAGTCGTGTCCAATTCTTTTTATCGTCTGCGAGTATTTGGCAGAAAATCAAGGTTTTTACTAGCGCTGGAATTAGGTGTCACGTACATTGAGATGTTTTTGTTCCAAAATTGCCGCTGTACAAAATTATTATTGCGTTGTTACATTTCTGCAGAAAATTATTAACCCCTTGTCCTATAATCTCCTTCAGAACTATACCTGCTAAAACTACTTTATTATTAACAATTTATTAGAAAAAAAGAATTTAATAATTATTATATTTCAACGTTTACTACAGAAATGAATGATTGAAAATAAAAAAGTACTATTTAATTTACATTTGAAAAAGTAAATAACATTTAGATTTTTCAAATTCCATCCAAAATTTTCATCGCGAGTCTAATACGATATTATAGGCCAAGAGATTAATAAACGAGATTAGTATACATATCTGCATAAAATAGGTAAGGAAAAATTCTTCACACAAATCTGTGGACAATTTCTAAATTGTTCTTGAACGTACAGAATTAAACAACATTTAGTTGTCTTCAATATTTTTCATCAGAAAGTTTAAAGTGATAAAGCTATACATCATTACGTCGATCGAGATCTTCCTATCTTAAAGTCAGCTACGAAAGTCTCTGAAATTTAAATAACAAAAACCCCTTCAGGGTTTACGTTATAATACTCTTATTATTATAATGTAACAAATACTGTAGATGAAAATAACATACGCATTATCAGTTTGCGAGGAATAACACGTTACAAGCAACAAACTCGGTATCTAAGAACTACCCAAGTGTTGGGAGTTCCAAAGAAATCTGAGAAAATCATCCCCTGCGCGTGCAACGATTTCCGCGATAGTTTCGATGGTTAGGAAGTGAAGTACAGGTCTACGGTCCTAGGAAGCAGCGTGGAACGCGAGCAAGAGTAATGCAAAACGCTTCGTCTTTTTCTAACTAAGCCGCGGATGTTTATCTCCGGGCTTTCTTAAGTGCGGAGCACTTATCCGGTTGGACAGGAGTCGTGAGTTCAGGATGTTACTTGAGATTTACAAGAGTCGAACCACCCTTGCCCGTGGAACGCTTCTGACGTATAATCTGTTTAGCTTAGTTTTAATTTACGATCGCGATTTCCGCGTGCGGTACCGTTCCGCTTCGTGATACTTGCGTGTTTCAGAAGCCGCGGGGTTAGGCGCAGCATCTTTTTCCGAGCTTCTTCGTCATGATTAATGTCTTGGTGTCTGTTCAATGGTTTCTTTTCGATTTCTTGCAAGAGAAACATTGGTTACCTAAACATTCCGATGTGTTTAAAAATGGGTTTAACGCTAGATATACGGAACGAGTCAATTTGACTCATACTAAATTTTATGAGCATTGTTTGGTAAATTTTGGGGTTATCATCTTGATATAGAAAATATTATAATTGGTTGAAGCTTATTGTTACCACTACAAAAAACCTACAAATGTTACAAAATGTTTATAACAGAATTTTTTTAGTATACTTATCAATTATTGGGTGTACAGTTGCTATACTCAATGATTGATTATTATTAATTAATCGATTAATATTAGTGTTGCTTCTGTATTACGTAATTTAAAGGTTATGTTTTGTCTTTGCATTATAATTCAACTATTCATAGAAAAAATACAAATTTCATAAAAAGTATATAAAAACATTTTTTGATTACTCCTTCGTTCTTAAGCATGAAATTAGATATTTAATATTTGAAAATAATACAGCAGCAATGTACACGAAATAATTAAAATAAAACTAAAGTGCTGATTGTTGTGGAGGCAGCCTTAAGATCACTGTAGCCGATGGATTTCATGAGAAGGTTTAAGATCGGCCTCGCAGATCAGCTACCACAAAGAAACCCATAAATCGTAATCATTCAGCGTGAGGCCGAATGGTCGCGTAAACACGCTTAATGTTCTCCAGTTCCTCCTTCCTCGTCATCGCTGATCTAACTGAGGATCGTGCTGGTTATGTAATCTACGCACATTCGAATTCTGAAAATCTGTTACTCGAAAAATCGATTGGTCCACATGTTCCAAGTATGAAAAACAAAGTAAACAGTAAAATTGTTTATTAATGAGATATTATAGGTGCATTAGAAGTAAAATAGTCAAATTTTGTATTGACGAAATATTATATATATATTACAAATTTTTTTATTTATTGGGTAGAAAGGAACTGTGTGTATTTGAAACTATATTATATTAATATTAAATTAATATTATATTAATATTAATTACGACGACTAGAAAAATTATTTTTTTCGCCACATCGTTGTAAAAAGGAAACATAAAGTAAAGAACTAAATGTTAAACAAGAGATAACATCGTTCCATGAAAAATCGATGCACTTGCACAAACCGTTCTCTTCGGCGTGTCGTGGTCTGAACCAACCCAGACCTAAACCAGACGAAATAAAACGTCCATTTATTATTTCCTAGCCAGGCAATATTTATTTCCGTGGAAGAAAACGCTAGATCGAATCCTAAGTTACGGCTGGTCGAAACAGCAATCGGGACATCGTATCTCATGGCCGCTCCGAGATACGAGGACAGATATCATAAGATATGGCGCACCATAGGCGAGGTTCTAGCTTGCTTTAGCTCATTCCTGCCGAGCCACGACTTGTCTGAGATGTTAATTAACTTCCTGCGACCGCGGCAATACGCCGCTTTCCTCTTTCTCGCCTCCGAACGATACGCTTCGTTTAACTCGAACCGATCGACCCAACTTACAGATGCCCTCTGATCAAGTCTCTTCAGCGCTTACGCCTTTAGGTAGTCCACATTCGATGTGAAACATTAGATGGTCGGCATGGATTTTATGGATTTCTCTTCTATTAGCAATGGATACATTGCAACCTAGCTGCAGCCGAGCATACTGCTTATTATCGAGCACCGTAGGAGCGAAGAAAACAGTCTGGTTGCTTTGTTTCGTTATTTTATCCGCGATCTTTGGCAAGTCGAAATATCGATACACGCTATCGCGGAGTGGTATGAGACCGTTTCCGATGTTCGCAGTTTATGAAAGACGATAAGATAAAGAGTAACGTAGTATATTTCTGCTCTTTCTGTTGTTGGCGGTATTACTTGGGACCTGTTTTTAACCCTTTGCCGTAGAATGATGAGAGAGTCGTGGCGAAGATTTTTAATTGAATTTAACCGATTTGCGGAGAAAAGCGTGTTTGACTCGTATACGTTTGCTTTTTGCTGTGGTGTATTAATAAACATTAAGGACAGTCAAATGAAATATCATAACAAAGTATTATATGCAGTAATCAGATAACAATTACTCATCAGCATTCAATATACATTTTAAAATAATGTAGTTTGATAAATTTTTAGTAAATTAAAGTATAATTGAGTTTAATCTCTTTTTAATCACTTACTTATGCAAAAACAGAAATATTTTACTTTATTCCACTTCTGCAATATAGGAAAATTCATAGGAAACGAATTGAAAGGTATAATGAAACTCCTGCGTAAACGTAAAAGAGAAAGATGTACATACCGATAAACGATATAATAGGGATTAATTTATTATGAATCTTATGAAACATCTCAATTCGAATTTGTAGCTTGGAAATAAGAATATTTAAATTCCAAATTTTCAGAATTGTAGAACCAAATTTCTCACGTCTTATAATTTGATTGTGATTGTTTCTCACAATCACTAAAAATATTCCTATTAAGCTTAATCAGCGACAATAATTCAAAAATCAAGCAAACAATTAACAAGCTCGATGTTTATTTTACAACGATTGTACCATAGATCGTATTAAAACCAAATTTTCCTTCGAGCTCCGTCGCCGGTAGTCATTAGAAAAATCCGTATGAAGGTCAATCAACGACCGTAATTCAAAAATTAAACGAAGAATTAGCGGGCTCGGTGTTCGTCTACGCTTACTACCAGCGTAAATCAATCTGTGCGCTGGAAGCTGTCTTAAGGCCTCTTTAACCCCGCTCCGCGTAGCAATTAACGTACTGCCGGAGCTCTTAGGTCGACGTGAGCGATACGATAATCGGGTAGCTTAATAAGGCCGTATTTTCTATATGTCGTCTCGTATGTACAATCTGTCCGATTAAAGCGTGTTCAACTTTGCTAACAGAAAATTTGTCTATCTTAGTCATAAAACCTATGTATACGTTTTTTACATTTACGGGATCGGTTTAACCCCTTAGCTTACTCTTTTTTTCGTTTCAAATGTTTATGCTTACGCTATTCATCTCCTTGCCCTATAATATCCTATTAACGCTTTTATGACGTTTCTGAATTGCTTGAAAAAATTACAATATGTAAGATGACTGCTGTCGATTAACAATATTTAATAGCATAAATAACTTAACAATAGTGTAGTGTAAGAATACTGATGTCAAATAATTAATAATTGTTCCTATTTACCTTAAAACTACGAAGGAACAAATCATATATAAAACGTTTAAGCTTTTCGCGGCGCTTAACCTGTTAAATTCATGATGAAAATTTTAAACTGAATTTAACGAATCTCTTCTTTTTGTAATAAATTATTAACGATACAATAGTTTTATCAAACGCAGTTGTGAAAAAAATCTGGGCCAACGGGTTAGTTTTATCGCAACTTTATAGATATTATATGAACATTATAACACATCTGAAATACTGCACGTTCAATAAAATTTTATTACGAAAATAAGAATATTATTTTGGTTACGTTGCGGAAAATTTGTAGAATAAATTATAAAATCTTGTTTCGCATGGAGGACACGCACAAATGCGGCTCATTATTTTCATTCAAGGGGTTAACATATTGTTGACCGACAATTTACATAGAAGCTATCCCATGCCACCGTGTATTATTCTGTAATTACACATGAAAGTGAAACAATGTAAATAAACTTCAATGTACTTTGTTTATACATTATGAATTGAAATAAAACTTTGGACATATCTTTCATATAACTTTTAACATTCTTGTAATATTCTATACTGCTCTGCATTTCAAAAATTGAAATAGCTAATGCAAGTACTAACACGAGTTAATTCGTGATCTAAAAATTTTCTACTAGTAATACTCAACACAATTTCTCATAAAACATAGGCAACATTTGTCAGTTGAAACTTAACATTATTTCTACCGAAGGTGTCGAAAGACACCTTGAAATTTTAACTTACAATTACTTTCCGAGTTTAGTCGTATATTCTGAATTAACTTTTCGACTCTACCAGTAACGATTATAAAATTAACTATAGGTAACGTCCAAAATTCAATTGAGGAAAAATGATTAAGCTGAGAAAATAATTTCAAGTTAAAATGTCAAAAATTTGATAGCATCGGTAGAAATAATGTTAAACCATCATGTGCATTCTACTGAACTTCGCCTTTCCAAACTTCCCATAAATAAATAAAAATCTACAGTTCAGTAACAATGAATAGTAGACTATAATAATTAACTCGGCCTGCATTTAATGTTTCAGAAATGTAAATTTTTAGGAAGCTATCCTGGAAAATGTACATTTCTTAAGCTGTGCCACTATCAATGCCGACCAGCAATATCGAAACGCTGGTAACAACGTATATCAAAATAGACGCTGTCACGCAGACCGCGGCAGCCGAGATGCAATTAGCACATCGCCGGCTTAATCGGGATGCGCCGCGCCGCGCTGGCTCCAAAACGAACGAATCTCGCATCCTTCAACTCGATTCTTGTTTTTAATGGAGTTAAGGGAAGAAACGAGAAAATCGAGAAGTCCCGCGTGCTTCGCTGTAGAATCATCCACCGTCACCGGTAATGGGTGTCGCTGATGGCGATGAACACTCGAATCGTTTCTGAAAGTTATTGTTGAGCCGAAGCCGCTTCTTAACCCTTTTATCACGAATGATACACATAGGCACCACAAATATTTTAAATTGCCAGAAAGCTAGAAACTTTGAAAGAAATCTTTGCATATGGTTGACAGCTTAAGTGCTAATCAGCTGTCAGTACATGTGTTTTGGTTGATTAGTGCGCAGCCGTACATTTTTTTCACAAAATTCATATTAAAAATTAAAAAAAAATATTAAAAAAATATTCAAAGACGATAATGTATTATTTCAGGTAAACATGTAATTCTTCTTCGATTTGATTTATTTTTTCGGTAGAATATATTATAGGTATACACTTAATCCTTTGATTTCACTGCGCGCATTATCAGAGATTTTTTTAATTAAATTTCACAGTAAACAGGTTAAGCATTAGTAAACTTTAAGAATTTTTTGTTAATAACTGTTTAGTGGAAACTTCTGATTTTTGCTAGATGAATTTTATGGACGCCATTAAAGCAACTTTTTACTATTTCATTCAATTAACTGGAAATCGTTAAGGGATACTATAATAACTGTTGCAGTTTCTTTTCTACGATTGAAAAAAGTGAATCATTTTTTGCCTTCAAGGATCGTCATAACAAAGCTAATCAACGTGAAATATTAATATCAATCTGAAATATTGATTGTCAGTAAAGAATATTATTTATTAACCATGGTATCAGATTTATATTGTTCGTAAATATGTACTCGTACTAGACGGACTTTATGTTCGATCAAATCCACCATAACGCTTCGAGCACTGAAACGGTGGTTTTGGGACAACGAATCATTCTCGTGAAGCGTTACGGCCGAGAGCGCGTTCAGAGAGTAAGCTATGATCTCAATGCTTGGTTGAACTTTATAAATGGATCGGAGTTCACCTATCAACGTCGCGACACGTGCGATGTTAACCCTTTTCTCCACCGTAAAAATATGACTATATATGTTATAAAATTATAAGATAAAATATTATTACTAAAGATTCATTGACATGTATTCATTGACGTTCAGAAATATGTTTTAAGTATCCTTTTGTCTTATTTATATGATTGATCAAATTTATTATTGACAACGATTAAAAATTAAAATCGAAATGAATAAAAACCATGTTTTACTTCAATTATTTACGTGATATTTATTAATTAAAGGTAAGAAAAATATATTTCATTATAAATATCATTTTACAATATAAATTAGTATATGTATTTAATTGTAATAATATATAATTGTAATAAATGCAGTCCTATGTGGCAATACTAACCATATAGTAACAAAAAAAAAAATAATACAGACAAAAATAGAAGTAAATTGTTTTTAAGAATTGAGGGAGACTTAGATCTAGAGATGATGAATTAGATTTAAAGAAACAAGAAACTTGAATCTCATCAGAAATATCGTACAACTTTCACAGTTTTTTGATTTCAGCATTCCGCAAAGAATGAAACTTTTACAACAAAACTGTTTACATGAAATCAATGGAAAAAATAGAGTGTTTATTCCAGAGCATTTGAATATATATTGACCGAGAGTTACAGTTTTATTACTGTTCTCTGTGTCGTATGCAAATGGACGAAATAGAAATAGCAATAGAAATCTTTCGGTGGATTTACTTGTATCGCTTGTTTTAAATTCGACTTTCTTAGATTTTTAAGTTTGAGAATTTCACTTCATTCATTGCTTTTGTAAATTAGAACAGAAATATTTAAACTTTCTATTGACTGCTAAGAAAAATAAATCTCAGCTATCAGCGTTATGAAAGAATAAGTATAAATATTTTAGACATTTTATTTTATTCCTTTATAGATTAATTTGCAAAAAGTGATATCAAATTTTAATTTTTTTTATTAAAAATTGACATTAATTACAAATGGCATGTATTATGATCACTCTGGAATGAACTTACAAATGCATATTATATAAGTATTAAAAAGTAAAATTTAATTCAATCAAATTTAACTAAATCAAATGTAATTAAATTAAATAGAAAACTTTAACACCTTCAAACAATTTCAATACACTTGAATATAAATTCACAGTTTAAATCACTTTTTAACCTTTTGTTTCGTTCGACATAACCTTCTCTCACGTTGATATTCCAGATAAGATACGAGGCCATGTTCATTTGAATTTATTCCGTTACATCTGTTATACATTGACTTGTCTTCTTGCTCCCGCAAGTAAAATATACATAAAGTTTATATAGCCAATCTTAAATCCCGACAATACTACCTGAAGATTTCTATCAAACGAAAACAGATTTTCTAAAAAAAATATCTAAAGCTAAATTATCATTTCTTACCCATTTCAAATTTCACTAAATTAAAAGTTTATCCGCATGTGTTCGAAAATGTACATTACAAAAAGAAACATACAGTTCTTTTATCCTTTTTAATGAAAGGGAAGAATTAAAATAATCGCATCACAAAAAAGTGACGTGTTGCTCGTGTGTATACAGCTTAAGTCGCCCAATTAACTCTTTGAGTGCCAAACAATATATCGCTTCTTCATGCACTTGCCAAAAGTTTCGTTTTGATTGTATTAATAACAAAGAAAGTCTAACATGTTTTTAGCATTGTGTAAAAATTTTATGAACTTTAGATCAAAATTGACAGAAAAATAAAGGTTTATTTACAATCATGCATCTATGTGAATTATACAGTTATAAAGGAAAAACGAAGGTAGGAGAAGAGCTCTACATATTCATTGAATTATTTCAATAAAATACTTACTTACTGTTAAACAAATTACTTATTGTTTTGCCTCTCTCCTTAAATACAACAGTTGTCTGGTAATTTATTATAAATATTAACGGCTGCTGTTACTATGCATCCAAACGAGATTTATGTATATAATAAAGATTAGTATAGGAGGGGATGGTGCTCCCCGGTACGTTTTTGATTTTCAACTGTACAATTCGCATATGTACGGGTTATGCACTGTGCGATTCTTTCTGTATGCACTTTTTCCCTTAGCGACTTCGTACATGTGCACATTTTTCTGTACGTATTTTTCACGTAACTCTCGAATAGGTATGAAAATTTCCCTTGGCATTGAAAGGGTTAAATCGGATAATCGAGGTTCTCCCGCGCCTCTCAATTATCGTAGAACTCGTTCCGGTGGCGCGGTTCTGCTTTTTCGCGTTTCGGCGTGGCCCTTCGAAGTACCTGCAGTTCTCGTGTTACCGTCTGACAGATATAAGTCGATCACCCAACGCGCATTGTGATCCTCCCACGCGTGGACCGGCTAGCAACGACATAAGCAGACGTCGTCCGGATAACAACGGCGAAAATAAAGAACACGGTTTTACAATCCGAGTCGGGGGAAATTGAGAGATTGTACGGCTCGTTCGACACGAGCCTGCGTGCGCTGTGTTCTCTTTCCTTTTTTTTTTTGTCTCGCCTGCCTATCATCCCGGTAATATCCTCGCCATTCGGATTTACGCTTCGCGGTTTCTTTAAGGGGATCACCAAGGATCGTTTCAACGTGTCGATCTGCGATAAACAGGATCCGACTTGATAACGAACGGTTGCAGCGAAGACTTTCGAAATTTATTTTCTGTGTGGCATCCGACCGGTATATTGGGTTGAGCAGAAAGTTTCGTAGGTTTTTCTCGTAATATCAAGTCGGACTCGTGATGAAAATTTTTAACTGAATTCGACAAATCCAAATGTTATTCTTCGTATGAATTATTTATTTTTCTCATGAATGAAATATTATTTGTCCGTTATCGATCTTTAACTCCTTGCCCTACAATATCGTGTCAGATTCGCAGTGAAGATTTAAAATAGAATTTAACAAACAAATTGTGTTATTCCATTTGTTTGAATGCAAATTACATATTATTCCTCTGTTATTAATGATTATACCTTAGAGGACACGTTGACATAGAATAAAATTAGAATTTTCTCTTATTGTCAATAAATTATTAATAACAAAGTAGTTAGATCGATCACACTTCAGGAAGAAATCAGGGCAAGGGGTTAATATTTAGAGTAACAGGAAGTAGAGTTTAATGTTTTAGGCAACGGTTAAGGAACAAATTCTTTTTTTTTTTAATAAATTACTAGCGATAAAGTAGTTCTGTTAAGCAGAGTGTATGAAAGAAATCGTAGAGTAAGGAGTTCATTCTACGTGGAAGTACCAATTTAGTGTAGTAGTGTCATATTAGTCAGAATTCATTTCTATGGAATGAACAGTAGCAACATAACCCCTTGCCTTAAGATTTCTTTCCTAACTATAGTCTATACAACTACTTTATCGTTAATAATTTATTGAAAAGGGAGAAGAATTCTAGGAACATCTACGTTTAGTTTAAAGTATATTAATTAATAATAAAATAATATTTAATTTGAACTTTAAAATAATTGTGAGATAAGAAAACTGAATAAATAGAAAATTAATCAACACTGAATATTAACTCCTTGCCTTATAATATAGTGCCAGACTCGCGAAGATTTCAAAGAGAATTCAACAAACATAACTATTACTCAATCCTTTCAAGATAAATAGTTTCACTTGAATACTGTAATGAATATATGAAGAAATCTAAAAAAATCTATTGTTATAATTTTTATGAGAATAACATGTTGATTATAATAAACGTCCGATAGTTCTAGTGTCAACGCGTGATTGTAAACAGTGAATGAAATTTATTATTTTCTTAAAACTTTATGTATATTTATATCACTAAAATGATAAAAGAACTTTGGTGGCTGGAAGTAGACACATGACCATAAAAAATTAATTTGACTATAGGAATATATTATATTTCTGAACATACTTTGCACAAACTGTATGTTTCAAGTACTTTTTATATTCTTCTTTTTATGGCTTGATGACTCTTTTTTTAATGATTTAGATGTGAATAGGATAAGATGTTTTAGATTGGAATTTGATACGTTTCATAATTGTGCTGTGTGTTGATAATATTTTGTTTGAAAACTGATACGATTTTTCTAAAAAACGAAATCATACGAGAAAAAATGTCATATTGGACACTAAATTTATTTTTGTATAAAAAAGCACTTTTTGTTCAGTTATAGTTGTGTTACAATTAGTCACCAGGTTTTACAACTAAGCATACATAAATTACTATCAAGATTAATCGTACAAGGCTAATCCTTTTTATAAAAAATAAGGAAACACTTTTTCACTTTATGATCCGGTCGAACCTCTTCTCCTTTACGATTTATTTTAAATGAATTATTATTATTATTACTCATTAAAGACTACACATGTTTCCAATGATGTGACTTTTAATTCTTTGCTGTTTACATGTATGAATTCATAAATTATGTACATAAGTTAAAGTTAATTATATCTTCTGGGAGTGAGATAGACGGAGTAATGTCAATTAAAGTGTTTCTTCTTTTTCGGTCGTTGCATTCCAAACACTCTGAGATAATGTAAATTATTAATAGTCTTATATAACAGGTGTTATATATACAAAAGGAAAATGGGGATTATTATTCAGCACATGTAGGTGCGTCAGTTTAGTATCGTATCCCAGATATTATGGTATGATCTTTGCGATTCAGGTCGTAATTTGTTCTTAAGTCATAAACGTTGGATTATAAATTCTAGTTTCCTTGCATAGTATTTCGATATGTTTACAGATATCTAATAACGTGTTACATTTTACTGAACAGGCAAATTCTTCTGTGGATGCAAGTTTTGCTATTAGAGAGAAGTATCTTCTTTTTGTCGTAATAAATTTATTTTCAAATAAATTAGTTATTTATATTGTATTTGTTTACTTGTTTATATATGGAGTTATATTACATTAATTTTAATATAAATTTAATGCAGACAAATATTAATTATTAATTTAAGAGATTCTAATTAAGATCTAAAATAGTACTAATGAGGTATAAATTAAAAGAGAACTTACGCCAACTGGACTCAGAGTTTTCATTTAACAAATTATCAATTAGGCACCGCAAGTGTCGTTCTCCGTGATTAGTTCAATTCCAAGCTTTAAAACGATAAGATCATTTTTATTCCTTTAATTATCCATATTGCCGTCCAATTTAGTGAAAAAATATATTGCCGGAGACGGTTAATATTACAACACATTATTAATATTTTATTATTATTATTATTACTATTATTAGTAGTATTTTAATATTATTATCATCATTTTTATCACTATTATTATTGATACTTCATTTCTTATAAACAAAAGGTAGTCCATATAATACGCAAGTACCCTATAATTTTCGTCAATCGTGAAGTGTCGTCAGCATTTTCTGTATGAGCGGCGCTTAAATTCGCCCGTAAGTCATTTCTTGCGCGGCACCGTGGTCCCAGAAGAAAAGAAGAGCTTCCGTTCTTGAATGCCTTATCGATCGTACTGCATGATAAAACGTCAATCCCTTTTTAAATCGCCGCCGATATACAACACGAAGTGGCAGCGATCCTCGGCTCCGATAAGCCCTGTATAAGGCACCCTCACGGACAGTGACACGGAGGCGACATTTCGTGGCTGTTCTTGCTGCCGCGCCTCTTTTTCTTCGCGCGCGCTTTCCCCTTCATCCTGGCTGATGTTTAGACCCCGCGGTCTTTCACTCTCGCTGTTCGCCGCAAAAACTCGACGAAACCGCGGAATGCTGCTTCGAGGTATCCTCGAGGTATGCCTCGTGTATAGATTTTCGATGTCCCGTCATCGCCGTCGCTGGATCCAAACAGTCGTTCACGGTTGTCATTAAATTTTCGTGTTCAATCGTCGAAGGAAATACAGGTAACCCCCGCATAACACGGTTTGAGAATTACAGAAATCCCCATACAAGGCTTAACGTTTTTGGGAGCAAAATTTGAAATTAGAGAAATCACCATACAACACGGAACGAAATAAGAGCTTTTGAATGCGCAAGATTGGAAATTTTTTCATTTGAACGTGTATGTCGTATCAGATTTGCCTGCAGAATTTTGACATTTATTAGAGTTTGAAATCCTATTTTGTTCGTGGAGTATTCAGTACTTTTTAAAACCTTACTTTTTTTTACGCGTGAGTCCTCGGTGCGATCACGGTAGTAGTAGACGACGTAAAGTGTCTACTTGAGACCGATGAGTGAGTGGTTATCAAAAGACAATTGAGAATGTCTGCTGGAGACTGATGAGTTGCGACTGCTACTTAAGATTGTTGTCTAATGACTGCTATCCGAAGACTGAGATTGCGATTGTCTACTGGAGACAGTTGTCTGATGACGATTGTCCAAAGACTGACTGTCCGCCCAGAGGTAGATATCGAAAAAGTAGGTTCGCGATGACCTCCAGAACTAAGTGGTGAGTTTGAGGGAATGTTATTGGACGATGAAATTAGGAAGGAAATGTGGTGTGGGTACGTGCGTCACCGACTCCGCGTCGAGCAGGTCCGTGAAACCATAGGGGAGTGGGCCTGCTTATACCGCGGGGAAGTGGGTTGGCAAGCAAAGGATGGTAATCGAGCGACGCTTGACTATCTGTTGTTAATGATCATCCTTTCTTTACCGAAATAATGGTTATGGCCAGGATACACGACCTCGTAAGCTGGATAATTCTATGCTAAGAATAACATGTGAATTGGAGCAGAAAATTCCTATGATATAGGGATGAATTGAAATGCAGAAAGTTTCCAGCTCAGGTTGTGCTCCGACGCATTGAAAATCGAAAGTCTCAATGATGAGTTCACCTCAGTGACTATTGAAGAATTGAGAGCATTGAGATGCCGTTCCCGGAAGTTGTGCCGGAAAATATTATATGTAAATTAAAATATTTCGGGCGCGTATTATTAAACCTCTTTTAGAAGTGGTAATTATGTTTTTCTAATGTAGTTGTAGTGGTAATCCTTTGCTCTAAAATATGGTGTGAGACTCGTGGCGAAGATCTCAAATTGAAATTAACAAAAACAAATAAATTTTAATTCTCGTGAGCCCAAATTAAATATTATATTTCTGTTATCAACTGTTACACTTTAAAGTGAATGTGGATATAGATGAATACGGAATTTTCCTTCGTTTCTAACAAATTACTAATGACAAAGTAATTCTTGCTGGTGTAGTAATGAACTAAATCATAGGTCAAGGGGTTAAATAGGGTAATTCCGGAACAGTTTATCCACTTCAATTATCTTCCACAAACAATTGACACGATTACACATTAATATCTTTCCATTCATAATATTTATTCTTAATTACTATTTTATAAAAAATAATTATTAATTAAATTTAATGTTAATATTAATATAATATAATATAATTTAATATTAATAATATGTTAATAATAATATTTAATAATTAAAGTTCATTTAGAAATCAAATCCAATGTTCCAATCCCTTCAGTTTCCGTTTAAACACGTTCCAAAGAAAATATACTCACCTTCCACAAAATCACCTTACATCTAATAAACATCAGAACTTCCACACAATTTCTTAGTCCATTACCCACATTCATTTACGCAAAGTACATTTCCATCGCGTTCCATATAAAGCTGCGCGAAGGCAAGGGTCGAAGCGTGCGCGAAAAACGAGGATAGGAACACTGACACGTGGGCAGGGTGCGTTGTCACGGTCTCCTTCGAACCGCAGTCTTATTACCCTTATCGCGTGTTATCAGTGCGCATTGCTTTTCTGCTCGTGCAGCTCTTTAATCCGCACCTTTATCGGTCGGAACGATCGTCCCACGAAGCGGAAAATAGTTACGATTATTATCGGGAGCCGAGGATTGAAAGCTTCCTCGACCGATCCACGATCATTTATATCGTGCCGAACGCATCGATTTCGTGCGTCATTTGCACTGAATATCGGAAAACCGTCGGTCTCCGATTTAATTGGTGTTTCTCGATCGCTTCTTTCCCTCTCCCTCCCCCTTCCTCCCCCTACCGTCGACTGGATCTGGCTTTCTCCTGGCGCGAGTTCTCTAGCGTGCACGTACACTCACTAATGATGCAATCGGCCCATCAGATATGTCGACCGGCTGCTCCTTCCTCCTCCTCCTACTCCTTATTTCCTCGCTGCTTCGCTTCTTAACTCCTTATATACCCACCTGACCGTCTAGAACGTGCTAGTCGGCCCGTCTAGAACGCGTGGGCCGATCGTGTATCGAGTGGACGGTTCATTTAATGAAACCTCTCTTTCCCGTTCCTTTTTTCGCTCAGTTTGATGCTTGACTCTGACCTGCACATCGCGCGGGGTGATATTTCAGCCAGTTGCAGGGACGAAATTATTATTTGCGACCGGAGATGAGTTCTGTTTCATTTTGTTGTGGGTTTTCATAGTGAGAAATGTAGTTGATTATGTGTTGCTCATTTTTTACCCTTATTTCTTTAGGTCCGGAATATAACATTTTAGGGAAAATACATTTATTCTCATAATATACATTAAGTAACTTATCATTTTTAACGAAAATAAACATTTTTTATAAAAAACGCTATTCTATCTGCTAAAAAATAGGTAGTTATTACTATATAGATTTTATACTGGTGATTTCGAGACTAAGTCCATTGTCAAATACATGTGGCTTCAAGATGCCACCGGGAACGAACGGCTTAAAGGGACACAAAGAAAAATAATATAAAATCCCATGGTAGTGTCTAACATAGTCATAGAATGAAAAATATTTAGTAAAAAAAGGGTTTTATTTTATTATTCGTTTTATTTAATTTGTTAGTTTATTTTACACATTTAATACATGGTCTTGTTATTTTTAATGATCTATATATACGGATAAACGCCGCTTTTAATAATGGACGAAAAACTTTTGAATTGACGTCAATGTTAAAAATGGTACAATCTTATTTCTAAATAATCTAACCTTCTAAGTTTTGCTGATATAGGTATTTATTTCCAAATTAACCTACAAATCTTATTAAACAACATAGAATTCTACCCAGTTGAAATTCTTATAAACATTCACTGTCTATTTTTTAACAATCGAAAGGCTCCACTATGCGAAAGTGCAAAAAATGTTATTTTCATTTTTATTTATTATATTTGCTACAGTTTGGGATACATTTTTTATGTTATTATATTCAAAGTATTAAAATATCCTGTTATTTTAATAGTCTTTAACAGAATCTCACTTGAGTATTACTAAATAATCATCGACCTTTAAAGGTAAATATTCACATTTACATGACATAATTGATTACAAATACACGTCGAAACACCCGGTAGAAATAATTCTATCGTAGCACCTGGCAACAAAACACTCAAGATTCCTGGCGGAGAATTGAACTCTAGCAAATAACGTTCCTACGCCGGATAGTATTACACGATTGTATTATTTCATTCATGAAATTTCTCCGCGCATACTCGCGGACGTTTAGTCGACGAGAAAGAGAGAGAGCGAGGGAGAGAGAGAGAGAGGAGAGGAGAGAGAGAGAGAGAGAGAGACGAAAATGAAATGCTGCAAACGCTGGCGTCGTGCAACGGATTTTCATTCTTGAATCGAGAAAACGCGCGGCGATTAATTTCTACGTGGTTGCTGAATCATGTAATCAAGCTAATTACACCCGGTGCCATTTTGTTGAGAGCAGTGACTTATTTATGGAAATAGCGAACAGCGTGAAGCAGTTACAAATTACAGTCAGCAATTGTGCGATATTTTTCGAATGAATGATGGTCGCGGCTGAAATGAAAAATCCCGTGTTAAGGTATCCTTACTTGGAAATTGCGCGTGAAATTACTTTGACCTTTTTGCTTGAAGTATTTTACGTCGGCACAACGGTACAGGTTAATTGAATATTATTGCTACAAAAATCTCGCTCAATAGAAATCGCGCTCTCGTGATCTTGCGAACATTTTCTTGATTTTCTTACATTTTCTCCGGCATATTTTTTTACATTGACTTTCTTGTTGCAAAACGGATAATGATTAATTGGTAATGGTTTGTTTCTAGGCAAAAATGTGGTTGATGAAAGCGTGCTAGACTAGTCATAAACGTAATTATATAATTAACGTGAAGTACTTAGGTGGATACTGGGAACAGTAATTCTGATATTTTTAATTAGTAAATGATAATTAACTATCTTGAATATTTGAGGTATTCAGCTCTTGAATTTAATTTTATTGGTATATTGTTATTAATTAAGTAGGGCCTCTTAAAGTTTTATGAGAATCAATGTAGCTCATCAATATTTGTATATATCGATGAATTTGATTAGTAATTATATTTTATAATAAACTAAAAAGTGCTACTAAGTAGTACCAATTTCACGAATAAAACTTGTGCATAGATTGGATGAAGCTTTGATATTATTACATCAAAATACAAATATTTCTAATTAATTTAACGCCAACAATTTCTATGTACTTACATAGATACTTGTATTTCGCATTTACTACACATTTCATTCTACATCAACCTCTTCAGACCTGATATAGGATTGTAATGTACACTACTTTTACCGACAGAAAAAAGTTTAATATCTCGAATTACCTGACATCTCGAATTTCATATACAATACTAAATACCTGTTGTGCCAATAGTTAGCACTAACAGCACTACTTTACATGCTTTCTCTATATAATTTTAAATTCCAATCCTGAAAAATATATAACGATCGCAAAATAACAATAAAATATTCTTAATGGAATTCATTACAATTGAGCCTTCACTGGGTTAATTTTATTTACATCTTTCCGTATAATATTCCTACATACAGTAAAAATACACTGTAAAAATTATAAACAAGAATTGTCAAAGATGAATTACTTCTTACGACAATAATAACTCAATTCAATGTACAATTACATCAGTGCTTAATCTTGACACTTCTTTAATCAAAGAATCCCAGCTATGCAATTACATTCTATTCTACTTCTATTTGGTTTCAATAGCTTCGGAACAATTCAGAAATTCCAAAGCCGCGTGAGAAAATTCTACTCAAGCATGCAACGTTCAAAAGTCAATTAAAAATTACGTGATATTTCCGAATAAATTACAAAATTCTGAGATACTCGTAGTCAACCTTTGCGAACGTGCAGCTACTTGGGGACTATCAGTTCATCTCGTTCGTGTGAAATGCAAGACTTTATTACCCTCTCCTAACACTCGGGTACACACCCTTGTACAATTTCCAGTTCGCGGTATTCTAAGCCGTATTAATGAAGGGAAAAAAGCTTCGTCATTCAGTGAGAAAGAAACCGATAAGATTCGCCGATAATTGTACACGTCCATTAAGCCTTTCGATTACACGGAAACATCGAACGCAGCGCCCAAGCGGACAGTCCTTGCTACATCTTCGACTTGATTTGTTGGTGAAAATGTTGTCCCGTTTCGTCCAGCCTATTAGCAATTAGTTAACGGTGGATTAAAACGCCATTAGCGGTATATCGTGCTCGTACCGCCTCGGTTCGACATCGTTTCGTTTTAATCCGAGCTATTAAACGACACCCGTTTTAATTTGTTACGCGGCCCACATGTTTCACGTTCTCCTAGTACTGAAATCGTGTACAATGTGAACACATTTCAATGAAATATTGAAGCGAGATACGGTCAATCTTGCTTGGGACTCTTATTTCACGTAACTCGTGTAGGAATGATTATTCATTCTAGATTTCTGTATTATGTAATGTATTATAGAATATGTATTATAGAGGATTTACAAATACAGTTCTAACTTTGAAAAAGTTCGCTTGACACTAGGATAATTATATATTATAGAATATAAATATAAATATAATTATAAAATAAAGTATAATTCTGAATAATTTATAAAGAAATAATTAATAATACTTACAATTAGTAATATTTTATTAAGAATGTATAGTAACATAATTTTATACTTTTTCTAATACATTACTAATGGTGAAGTAATTCTATCAACTGTAATTGTGACAGAAATCATACGACAAAGAGTTAAATATTTGCTTTATTCGTGTTATCAATCGTTAATGCTTAGAGGACACATGGACAAATTTTATTCTTTTCCTAATAAATTATTAACAGTAAAGTACGTTTATCAAGAATAATTATGAAAGAAATCGTATGACAAAAGGTTAAATATTTGCTCTATTGATTTAACGAATCGTTAATACTTAAAGTAAGCATGGGCACAGAATGAGTATCAAATTTAATTTTTTTCCTAATAAATTATTAACAGTAAGGTACGTTTATCACGAATAATTGTGAAAGAAAACATAGGACAAGGGGTTAAATATTTGTTTTATCACGTTCATTGATTGGCCAGGTTTTTTCAAGTAGCCGGCCGTGAATCTTCCAGGAGCGGGTGTATTTATGCCGGTGCGTCGAGCTTTCGAGCATGTAACCGTGGTTAAAAGCCATTCTGGCACCTGCGGGTGGTCCCCGGCATACCGCGAACTTGTACCCAATCAATATCCGTACATCCCGGCAATTTCCATAAACTGGCCGTTGATCTCGGTTAAAGGCGAGCCTCGCTATACCCGGTGGTTCGTTTTGCTCGTATTACGCCGTGCCGCGCCGCGTGTCTAGGCGACTACGTAACTTCGGCATGGCACTTACCCTCGCGGTACGCGCTTAGGCACTTTGTAAATGTAGATACGGACACACAGAAGACACCTATGCGCCGCCTTGTCGCAGTAAACATCCGCATCGTTTTATCGCGGACACAGCATTCTGGCCGATGGTACACGCACGGGCTTCGGTTCCAGAATTGGCTCATTTGTCGTGTATTAATCTGAGTTGAAACTTCCGACCGTTGGCCTGCGATTTGTTCCTGATCGTAGCCGAGCCTTGTCGCTGCTTACCTTGGCTATTGCGTAATGATTGTTGCGGAGAATTCATTTCTTGCGAGTCAGTCTCGGGAGATTGACGAATGTTTGTTTAATGTTTGCAACCGTGAAATTTATGCATATTGCTGTGAACAAGTAATTTTTGGTGCTTACCTATTATACGGATTCCTTTTGTTTTTGAAAAGCAAAATATTAATGATAATAGTGATATAACAATAATAATAATAATAAAAATAAAATAGTAATAATGTGTTACAATCAGGGATTGAAAAGGTTCCAAAAATAATTGTTTGTCAACTATTCATTGTCGCGAAGAAACGAAAAATAACAATTATAGAACTGTTTCAAAACCGATATGTTGTCGGTTCTGAAGAACTGAGATCGAAACTGATATATAGCTCAGATTATAATAAGTTCTTATTTCGGTTCTTCATAACTGTTTCAAGAACCGTAATCGATATAATGGCTATTTTTATCTTTAGTTAGAAAACAGAGGCAGTCTGTATAATACGTAAATATTTAGCTAATTTTATTTGTTTGTAAAATTAGGAAAATTGATAGGCACGATTTAGTAGATAATATTGTTTTCAGCATTTAAATGTTCGGTACACGATTTCATATGAACAATTGTTTCTTTGTTTTTGCAATTTCAATTTATATGGAGAGTATAATTTATAAAATTAATTGATTTAATTTATATAATTATAAAATTGTATTTATCATTCAAGATCTTATGTATTTTAGTTTTTATTGGCAATGAAAATTCTTATACATACGTTTACTATTAAAGAATAGACTTTACCTGTACCTTACATTTTAATTCATTTATTTTTCAAACACTATTAAATTCTAATTATGTAGCTATTATTTACAACATAATTTAAATAATTTCGGGACAATGAAATATATATTCTCCTTTAGTTACAATTTATACAATAATTATTCTTTCCCATAGAGTTGCCACACAGATCAAATAAAATTATTATGATTCATGACTGAATTATACTTTCTGACGTTCATAAATTATGTTGCAGAAGCGAAATAAAAATCTATGAATAATAGTTAACGACTGGTGCACTATTATTCTATCTATCAACTGTTGGACAGTCTAATTCTTCGTGAACTGTGATATAATCAGGTACATAAAATCAAGCTTCAAAAATAATCAGTTAAAATGACACCGTGACAGGTACTTACAATTGCGTTCCACCCAGGCAGACAACCGCTGAATTCGTTTCGTACGCCGTCATCGCTGTGAAACAGTTCATATCTTTTCCAAGTTGGTGCACGTGTGCAGCATGTGCTTCAAGTGCACCGCGGAGTGCAGTATGAACGCGATTAAAGTTTATACATTTTTTCCTCGTACGTTCCCATTATACATACGTTCAGAGCCCGAGTGATCGAATATGTGATGAAGGAGCTTTAAACAAAAGTTTTTCTAAGAAATTCTGTAAATGTACACACTTACTTTCTCAGGGTTAATATTTTATAAATTACATTATCAATAGACACGCAGAACTAAAGAAAAGACAAAAGTCAATAGGAACCCCGATGCTGTAATCTGAATTCCACTATTTTCACTATTCTTGGTCATTATTACCGATATTATTGTCACTTTTAGCATTTCTTGTGAGAGCTTCCTGAGTTCCCAAAACCAGGGATTGAAAACAGTTATGATATCAGTTTCGGTTCTAGTTCTTCGGAAACAGTTATATAACTGTTATTTTCCAATTCTTGAAATAGTTATGAAACATCGAAATGAAGAATTGAAAAATAACAGTTATAGAATCGTTTCAGAATCAATATAAAATCTGTTCTGAAGAAGCGGAACCGAAATCTATATAGTTCAGAATCGATATACCGAATAACAGTTATGATTTATTTCGGTTCTTCATAACTGTTTCAGTCGGAACTGATATATAACAGTTTCAAATAGTTATTTTCGGAACCTTTTCAATCCCTGCTCAAGACCCTATTGCAAGCCTGTCAGCCAGTTGCCCGGGTACGATCCTGCCCGCCGAGCAACTTTTAACGCCGCTGCAGGCTAAGGTGATTGTTTTGTGTACTACTTTGTAAATATGTACTAGTGGTAGCCTATCCTAAGGCCCTAACGTGCAGATACTAACAAAAGTATGTTTCCCACAATTCGGGAATGTATGTTCATAACTTTGGACAAAGTTCTGCATTTAGGCAACCGAAGCTGCCTTTGCCCGCGAAAAGACCTGTTGGACAGGCCTGTCCTGGAGTGCTCGCGAGTTCGACACCCCTGCCGTAGTGGATTTCCGCGAACATTTCACCGACAAAGTCCCCGTCGCTATATGTATATCTCAGAGCTGTCTAACTGACTCCCTTCACGCCGGTAACTCGCAAATAGCTTTCCCTCACTACCACTACTTTAGGAGCTGCTCGAGACTGCATCTGTAAGTAACTCTATATAGTGTTCCATAGAAACAGATGAAAGTAGGTATGGGGAGGGTAGCTTTCCATGAGGGAAAAGTCACTATTGGAGCTCGTGAGCTCCCAGTTAGACAGCCCTGATGTATAATACCCTATATTCGTTGTTTAACATTTTAGCTACCATACAACACTATAGTGGCTTTTTTATATATGATCTGTTTGAACGGTACATCACTATAGCGGCTCAATTCTTTCTCTGTCATAGATAGCTGTCCACATTATAGCATAATTTAACGTAATTGCACAGTGAAACATTCTATCAGTCTCAAAACGCAGTGCTATATTTGTGATAAATTTATGAGGTATAGAGTTGAGGTTGGTCCCGCCGTACCTAAAAGGTTAAGAGATGGCAAGCAAAAACATGTGGATCTGATTAGTCAGTTTGTAGCCTTCCCTGTCTCATTTTAGATACTAATTTGCTATTCGACGATACGATTACGCATAATCAGTCAAAATTACAAACAAAATGGAGCGCGCTTGTTTTTTGCCAATCATTATCGACTTTGAAGTTTATACTAATTTTCGCTATACCCTTTAAATATTTAATTAATATTTTAAATATTTAATGAATTTCTTCCGCGTTTCCCCGTTAACACGCTCTACATATTGATTGGCTATATTAACCCTATAATGACTAGGGAAGAGAGCTTCTCGAACCCACTGCATCGGAAATTTGGACAAAAGCCTCATTTCTCTAGGTTTAGAAAATAGAATCCCAATTTGTATCAAAAACATAATAAATAATGTCGTAGTGAAAAGTTAATGTACACGAATTTCTCTTTTATATCATTTTTTCTCCTCATATGCGAAACTATAAGGTATGTACTCTTAAAATACTTATTGAAAGATACATTCCCATTAAATCTATAATAAATCGACTGGCCTTTGCCCAGAGCAGGAATAAAATTTGACGAGTTATAGTTTCCAAGATACCGAGATCGAACTATAACACTATAATACAGAAAACAGTGTAATAGAAATATAATATTCTTATCTTATGTCGTCATTCGTTACGCACATTCTCTAAACACGTGAGAAACATTTGCCGATTCAATCGTTGCCAATTCAGTTCTAAATAGCTAATATTTCAACAATAGGAAATGGCCAATCGCAAGACAGTTTCAAGCGGAAATGTCTGACGCCAATTCGAGCCCGCGCTCTCTAGATCCAAATATTTCGTACACAAAACAATAGGGGCTTTCCGTTGTTATCACAGACGTCTGAAAATTATCAGATAACCATGATTCAAGCACGAATTACGGAATGAAAGTATCCCGGGAGGCATCGGTTTCTGTATTCAACGCTCGGAAACAATGTGCGCGATATGTCTCGCAGCAAATTGCACCACCGAGGTACACCGTCGAGCTCAATCTGAACGGCTACGACGAAGGGCAGAGTGAAACTGCGCGATACATAAATCCCGGCGCATAAGTCCGAGTATAAATCGCACAGTTCAGAGGCGAATATATTAGATGTCAGAGGTACATATAGAAGGCTACGCCACGTACGAAACTCTTTTTTTTTCAAATTCCTCAGTTGCGTTGGAACAATGTAATGAGGTTGTTAAAGAATCGACGAAACTACAGATATACGTTGATATACGAGACAATTTGTGGTTAGACATTTTTGACCTCGTATGTAGCGTGCGATAGCTTTTTGCTAGTTTGTGTAGATAAATTTACTGAGTGATTCAACGAAGTTGTATTCGTGCTTTTAGAAAGAATTCAATGGACATTGTTTCCTCTGTTAATACATACTTTTATCAGATAGAGAAATACGTGTTACGTTTACTGTTGGAAAGAGTATTTTATTGTCTTTTTAATGTCGTTAATTTGAAACGTAGAAACTTTATTAATGAGGATTAAAATGAATCGTGTAATTACGTTTTCTTTTCTTCGATTTTTATTTGTTATAGTATTTATTTCAAATCATTGGAATATAGAAATTAAAGAAGTAAAACGAACTAAAAACTAAAAAAAGTGTCCGGTCCATCTTAGAGTAATTAAATTAAAAAATGTGAATTATGACTAATATAACTATTCTTTGTTACTTCTTATTTCCCTGTCTTAACCTCTATTTTTCATTTTTCTGGAATAATATTTTGTGTTAATATTATGTTATTTGCTTTGTTATTAATAATAAGACAGTAAACAAAATTTCAGGTTCGATCCGTAAAAAAAATTCGATCCAGTTCAAAAGTTACATGTCGGGGATGTGCACATACCGCCAGTAATGCGTCGTGTAACAAATTAAAAGTTAACCACTAAAAACCACATTCCATGCCGCTACGTGCTACCCTCCCGCGTTCTTGATCTCCTCCGGTTCCATATCCAAGCTGTGGTTATCGGCACCCGCTACCGCCGCGTGGGTGGAATTGTTTTCTAGTAACGCGTACTACACTGCCACCCTGTAAATTCAAAATATTTTTATTTCACCCTTATTCTGTAATTTTTTTAGACCAATTTCTAATTTCGTTTGTCGTAGTTACTGTCCAGTGAAGTATTTCATTGGACGTTATACAACACTATAATTTCTTTTAGTTCGAAGAATTCGAAAATTCCTAGGAGTATTCATTGTAAGCTAAAATACTTCAAGACTTTCTGAATTGCAGTATGAAATGTAATATGAAATTAGGTGTATGGTTTACGACTAAATTCTGAGATATGAAATGTTAGCTAGTTTGAGCTTGTTAATTATTGAATTATTGTCCTTCGTTTGTTTGGCATCATGTTACATTCGTGTACATAAAAGTATATAAAAGCATTTTATTATTTGTGTCCTGACTTCCTTTGCAATCAGTAACATGAAAAGTGATTAAAAAAGAGAACGCTGTTTTTCACGTTTATGAATTATATTCATGTAATAATATATGTTTGTTTTCAGAACCAGTTTTTCGCTTTTCTTGTAGCAAATGCAATAGCACTGGGGTAGTTTGTCCAACTCTGTTTACTAAAATATTTAATACTGTAAATAGTTGCTGTAGTGGAGCCTATAGTGTTCAAGGGGTTAATGAGGAACATATTTTCTTTATCTCTGATTATTTTCACTATTTTCCTTTGCTATTATAAATTTTATTATAATTATTCAACATAAGCTATACATATGATCACAGAATTGCCTGCAACTGCAGGGTTAACATTAAAACTACCAAGCGTTTAATATGATTAATATATAATTCTTATAAAAATTGTAACCGTTTTTTTCGATTTCTTTATATATTCGTCATAGTATTCAAGTGATATTACTCACTTATAAAATCATTGGTATCTGTCAAGATACTAATAATCTCGAAATAAGAAAACTGAAATCTGTCATTTCGTCCAGTTCGATAGTTCTAGCATTAACCCCTTGACCTACGATTCCTATTTCAATCACAATCAATACAACTATGTACTTCATCGTTAATAATTTATTGAAAAAAGAGACAAATATTTAGCATATTCCGTCCATAATTTCTCTGAATATAGTAACTGATAATAGAAGAATAATATTTAATTTGAATTCAAAAGTATTGAATTCTCTTCTACATCTCCAATGCACTTTACAATTTGTTTGGAAGGGACATTTGGTAAATTGTTTTATCGGTATGTGTGGATGTATTATGTAGATCTTTTCTCAACCTTATGTTATGGAGGGAAGATTTGTGTTGACATTTGTGTTTTCTTTGTAATTTTCTAGAAAAAAATTGAATAATATTTAAATTTGTTAAATTCTGTTTGAAAACTTCAGCACGAGTTTGGCACCATGTTATAAGACAAGGGGTTAAACAGGCCGTGAATGGTGTATCCGTCGTACAAGACGCTGGCTTTCAAAGTGTTAACGTGTTCGCGACCACACGTCACATACGAGCCACTCATAGAATAAATCAGTTAACTTTACAAAACAAAAGGTAGAGAAAAGTAATACAACAGTTATACATTGATGTTTAAAATTTCCCTTTAAATGCAAAACCAAATAATCATTATAGAATATGCTTTACGTTATTATTACAAGTAGGTTATATTATAGTCAATTAGGCTATATGCTTATCATAGCACACCGCCATCAGTGTGTTAAGTAAATATGTTAATGTCGCTTTGGCTATATCAAAATATCACATATATATGATACAAACGTAAAATGCTTTGTTTCCTTTATTTACTATATTTTAAATACGTAAAAATTATAACATATCAAGAAATGCACGGTCCGCAGTGGGAATATTTCAAATTCGACCGTGGTCGCGAACGTGTTAAGATCAATCCCGCGGTAATGGGCGACAGCGCGGAGCGGTGCCAAGCGTAGCAATGATAGTCGCAGGTGAACCGCGTAACGCGACTCCCGGCTTGGGGCTAAAGGCGTATATCAAGTAGCCGTAGAATGCCGTGATTTCCACTTCTTTTCTCTTTTCTTTTATCCGGTTGCTTGCGACGCACCGCGCCGGCCGTTCCTCGCTACTGTCGCCCCCGAATGACAGGGCCAACCTGGGGTGAGAGAAGACGAAAGATAGAAGAGGGTCGTGCTCGCTATCAGATCGATGATAAATACACTTGTGAAGCATCCAGCGAAATGATTTAATGGTACATGAGAGAGCCAGCATCGAAATTTTATTTGTGCGAACGATAAACCATTTCGATGCAAATACAAGGGAGAGGGACAGAGAAAAAGAGAGAGATCGGGGAGCATTGATTAAAATTTATCGAATCGTTACGTTCCGCGTTTTCTGTGCACGCGCCCGCTGGACGCCAGTGGATGTTCCTGCGACCGTTCGTTAATTGCTTTTGGATCGATCCGGGACAGGTTAATACAGATTAATTACTATCGAATTTCATTAATGACTACTAAATGGCCGCGACTCTTGTATATAATTAATCATCTTGACTCGTCCGGCAGCGATGTTGCTATTTGCTTGACTTTCTCCGTTGAGTTTTGCTGCGATCTTCTTTTAACGAATGGCGGGAATGATTAGCGGTTAATCCGATTTATCGTTGATTGTAAAATTTGTTTTAAATTTGAATTAATTTCGAGGACGAGTAAAATACAGTATTTTCTATTGAGTGTTTAATGATTTGAATTAATTTATTAATCCTTTTTTATTTATTTAATTTATTAATTACTTTATTCATGCTGTATTTTGAGGAACTGAAGCTGAAAAATGTTACGCGTATTAAGAGGTGGTTTCACCCCTTTGAAGTGAAATTTAGCACGACAAAAGATTGCAATGTATTAAGCTTCACTCACTCTACTTACACACAAAGTTCCGTAATTTTAAAAATTTTCAGGCTCAATACCTGTCCTTGTTAGTTAGGTGTTGGTTAGGCGAGGAAGCAGATAGTTTCAAAAAGAACCATGGATAAAAAATGAATAGTTTTCTTGTAAGTCGCTGTTGAATTTTTAGCACGGGAGAGTAAAGAGCTCCGAGAATAATCATTCTGTTGTAGCTATTAAATACCAAGTCTCATCGATATTCGTGTATCAAAAAAGTACAATGGGTTCTTCACCATTGATTCAATGGAGATTGATATAAAGAAGCAGTCACAAAATTCCTTTTAATCTTAATCAACATAATTTACAAGACTTTATCAACATAAACTTCAATTGAGACAATGTTCTACAGTGAGATTCAATAACGAGACAAGGTCAAGTACACGCGTACCTGGCCAATGTTCGAAATTGATTTATTCGGACACAAAGCTTCGTACGAAAAAATTTTGATCTATATGTTCAACTTACCTTTTTATATAGAATCACTCTCTTTCCGGTTGTATCACTAGTTACCGAACACTATATATTAGTAATAACAATATATTAATCTCTTCACCTACAATATTGTGTCAAACTCATGACGAAAATTTTAAACTGAATTTGACAAATTTCAGTGTTATTCATTCTTTTGAAAGATAAATTAAATATTATTTTTGTGTTATCAATCGTTAATCTTTGAAGTAAACGTAGGCATACATTAAATTAAAATAGACGCCAGATCAAAATTTGTTGTGTTTTGAATAAATTATTAACGATGAAGTAGTTGTATCGATCATAAATAAAAAATAAATCGTGGGACAAGGGGTTAATAAAAAATATTAATAATATATATTATATATTAATAATATTGATATGTAAAGCTTACACTAGCTTTTTTCAATATTCTATTTTATTTTCTACCGATAGACTTTATTTACGCGATTTTCATTCAAGCAAAGCAAATCCACGTGGAACAGATACTCTGCGTAAGTGGAGGGATGGGTGTACGCGTTATAAGTATAACTGAGACTGCACTCAGCAGTAGTACAGATAATAAAGATACAGTTAAGAATTCATATATTAGAAGTTCAGCATTCAGTACCTAAAAAATGTTTCTATCGTAAAAATATTCTACATTTCTAAAACATATAGAGAATGTTGCAAAGAATTTCAAAAGTAACGTATACTCGAAAAATACCTGACCTTCGTTACAACTTAGTACTTTACGAGTGTCCCAAGGATTATAAAAATGATTGGTTATTGTTCCCCACATATTTAGCTATCTCAAGCAGTAAACATTTGTACGGTTGATTTGGTCGTCCAACGCGGCCAAGCACTCCACTGTGCGGCAACACAATTATTGCCAGCTTATCTGAACTCAGGACCCGTGGCGTGTCTACCTGCCCCTAATCCAGCGTGTGATTATCGTAATTATCGTGGATCATCATAAACACTAGAAAAGTCGGCGGATATGCAGTACCACGATATTTAGCATTAAACGTACCAATACTTTGTGTATATGTACAAATTCTTGTAGACGAAAAAAAACGGACAGGAAAAATGTGTACAGAAAAATTCTTACGTGTAAGACATCACACAACAAAAAAGCACAGGATATAAAATACGCGCATAGATAAAATCACACAATGTAAAATACACAAAATGTATTATATTTTTGAATTATTAAAAAAATACTCAGTTATTCTTAAACAAATTATTTATTGTAAATTTTCAATTATTCTCAAATATAACAGTTTATCTGGTAACTTAGTATAAGTACTAACTGCAGCTGCTACTGCATCTAGAAAAGTTTTACTCATATAATAAAGTTTGAAATATGTGGGGCTAACAATTCATTTTTCCTATGAAAAATACAGATACAGAAGAACAAACAAAAAATTGAAGCACTGATTATTATTTGGACAACATAGAAATTGATATAAAGTGAAGTAAACAGAAGAAAACGCAAAATTTTAAATCAAATTTAAAAACCGGTAGTTTGGCCGGTCGCGGTGCGTTCAATGTTAAAAACAGACAGGTAATCCAGGGTTTTTACATCTGGAAGTAGGGGTGTGAAGAAAACAATGGGCAGCGTCGAATAAACTGTTCTAAGGCAAATGCGTGCTGACTACCTGTCACAACCTGCTCCCTGCGGCCATACCTACGGTGATCCTCTAACAGCGGTCGTTATTGATAATCCCTGTATAATTACTATGGCGTCATAAACCTCGTACGTTCTGGTGATTTCTGGGAATACCTTAAAGTACAGAGTGACGTTTTCCTCTCCCCTTTTTTCAGCCCAAGTGCTATTAGATTTTTATGGCGAGATTAGTCGTTTTTACGACTGTCCACACATGTTCTTAGGACTCGCCAGCAAGCAAGATTCGCAAGTGTTCTCGGATTTTAAACAAGGCAACGTAAATATCATGTGAAACTCTCGAGCGTGAACGGCGCCCTTGAAAGTTACGATTCGATCAGGTGATTTACGATTCCGGCGTTTGGCTTTGTTTACTGGAGTGCTAGTCTATTACCGAAATGGAAACACTTGGTAGTTTTCGGTATCCGACGAAGCTACAATGTCTGTACCGTTTCTGTTGACGTTTGAAATCGTACGGAATGCTTGAACAAATTGTTAACCAACAATTTTATGCAGAAGATATCCCATATTACCGGTTATTATTCCGTAATTAAATATGAAAGTAGAACAATCTAAATGATCTTCATACACTTTATTGATCATATCATATTTTTTATATAACTTTGAATATGTCGCTTTTACAATATTCTATATTGCTCTGCGTTTCAAAACTAGAAATAATTAGTGCAAGTGCAAACACGTGTTAACTCGTAGCCGGTCAACAATGTGTCAACAAGTTCGCGACTGTGGTCGAATTTGAAATATTGTTGTTGTGGACCGTACCTTTTTTGCAATTGTTTGATGTCATATGTTATTCATATGATTTTTGTATATTTAGAAGATAAGTAAATAAATTAAGCAAAACATTTTGTGTAAGTGTTATGTATGTGTGATATTTTGATATAGTCAAAACGTCAATAAGGTGTACTATAAGTCAGATGTATGTTAATATCATTATAACAACGGTAATTGAGAGTGACACGCATATGTGACGCGTTGGTCAAATATTATTCAAAATATCAAATAAAGAATGACGAATTTATTCAATGTGAATAATGAATATATTCATCATTTACAGATAGTAAATAAATTCAATTGATTTGTCATTTTTTATTCATTATTTTGAATAATTTTTGGCTGAAATTGCATATAATAACAGAAGAAACGTAAATAATATTGCCCTGCTGTGAATGGAATTTGTAAATACGAAGAAGAAATGACGAATAGTAAACAAGGAATCAAATTCTCTGTATGAGTAACGAGTAACATGAATAACAAATAATCCGATAACGAGTAAATTGAATAACAAACAGTCGAATTACTATTCATTATTTCTTCAGTAACGTTATTTAATAAATTTTTACTCGAATAATACTTTAAATTAATTAATAATAAAATTGAAAAAAAATTTGTTTTGATTTTTAAGAATGTAAAAAAATTAATAGAAAATAAATTATAATAGAGTATGTAGCGTGTGATATGTATAATGTGTGAAATTAATTGAAATGAAATTTCTTAAATTTTAATCTTAACTGCACAAACAAATTCTACACTTTTTAGTTTCCTTTACACGGCTGTTACTTTTTTATTTTAAGTATTTAAAAATCAATATGTTATGCGTGTTATAATATTGAAAATACATAGACACTTTCGAAAACTTGACAAAGTATGAAAATAATAAAAATTAAAGTTGAAATACTGCGTGTCAATCAGATAACTGAAAATCAACTATTTATTTATTACAAAAGAAATACGGTTCAATGGCAATACTATTATTAAAGTAAACTTACAGCTTCATATTTTGTTATACAAAATTTCCGCTTTCAATCAGCCTTCGAAATTATTACTTTTATTATGTCGTAATGAAGTCAACATTTTTCCCCATTTCTTGCAGTACCAGTCCGCAGAAAAAATATTTAACTATTTTTAATTTCTTTCCATTTTCTAGTATTATTGAGAATTGATTTTATTATATTTATTAATATTTGTCAACTGTATTAATCGAAAAGTCAAGAAATCAATTAACGAAAAATGATTAATGTTAGAAAACAACTTTAGATTAAATTCACGTCCATACTTGAAAGTTAATTAGACAATTTTAGTCCACACAATACAAAACAAATGGCGTTATTAAAGAGAGAACAATCAGGAATCAATATTAAGGAGGGATGTCAGCTTCCCTTCCGGCAGGTCTACCGGGTTGTCGACCTGCAATGATTTACTCCGATCGATGATCTGATATGCAAATTATATTCGTATGGTAGGGATCAGTTACCTTCACCGCAACCGACTTAAGCGGTCTCCACAAGGAATATTTAAACTGGCTTGTATCGGTTAATGTATACATTCTGTATCCATTGTACAATAGCAAGTACGCGTCCCATTAAAGTCACTGAAACGGAAGCAATATAATGTTGAATAGACGGCGGCCACGAATCTACGGTTCCGATCCTATTTTCCACGCGGAAAAATGAAAGCTCGTTTGCTGTTAACACGACGACAGAAATGAACTTGCCGCCGCTCTGTTCCAATGAAGTTCCATTTTTCCACGAATGAATGCAAGTATGTAGGCGTCGAACGGGAACGTTCGTTCGCGTAACGCAGGAGGATTGTAATTATAAGAAGATACACAAATGGTGCAGCAATATTCGCGGTAAATGTATATGGAAACAGGCGTGTGAATAATCAAAGTTTAACAAATTTGCGCAACCTTTCAGAAAAAGAAATTCAGATGTTATTAAATGGAACTTGCTTACAGGACGAACAGGAATTGATCCTGAAGATTTGAAAAGATCATTTTAACTGATTTTAGTTTTTTATAGTTTTGAATGTTTGTAAGAAATATTTTATTACGGAAAAGAGGATGCGACGCAACCCAGGAGTTTTTGGAATAAATGGTTCTGTTGTCGGAATACCAATGTCAATAGAATATTTTCTAATAAAATAATATATTAATTAAAAATAATTTATAATCGCATTCATATCGCAGGCGACACCTATGGAAGATTGCTTCGTTTCCTCTAACCTATCATTAAAGAATCAAGTAATAAGTACTGTTTTTTTGATAAAGGAATACCATTTATGAATTGTTATTACTCGCAGTTTACAATACAAAAACATTCCCATCTATTATCAAATAATCTCCGCTTATTTTCAAATAAAGAATTCAACTTTTTGTATCATCAAATTCTACCAACAACTCTTCAATCCCTTCTAACGCGTGAACTCTAAACGAATAACCTTAAAAAAAGCAGGAACCGTCAAAATATCCAACAAGGGTGCGGTGCATAATATAAAACCAATCTTAAATAACGTTCAAATGCATAGTTACTTTCTCAAAGAAGCCAAAAAGGATTTTACTTTTTGCATCCAGAGGTTTAACAAGACTCTTTAATCTCTTCCGACGCGTGGGTAGATGCAAAACGAAATAACAAAATCTAGAATAGAAAAGAAAGTATCGCAATTGTTCATTAACGGGTATTTCGTCCGGCGTTTGGTTATCTGTATCTATAACATAATTACATTTTGATGGTTACACAGTATGTATTACCGTCCAGTGACCGAGGATCCACCCACGTGGATCGTGTTCCGCCGGCCGGTGTCTATGGGGTGCACGGATCGCTCGTATTTTCATCGCGCCGGTGTATCTAGAGAGCTACGTGGGTAGCTGGTTTCCATCAAATCAATAATTATCGATGCGTACCAATAATTGTATATCACTACTTAATGCCAGTATACCGTTTCCATCGTAATAACATTCCGCTTACAAATGGACCGTTCATCGCGGTGTATCTTATTCGAGCCGCGTCTCCAGTGGCTCTCAAATCACCGGTTTCCGCACGGTCTCTAAACTACGCGAGCTCATGAACCGCGTCATCTTATTTATTGCTTGCACGCGTGCGCTTCGTTTTGCTCGGCCTGTTGCACAGCCCGTGTAATTAATTCAGCTGCGTTCGGTTCGAATTAGAGATACCAGATAACACGGGAAATTTATTGAGACTTCTAGCCAATTTTAAAATACTGCGAGAGACGGGTACAACTTTCAAAACTGCAGATATTCGCTGTTCGAGTTAATTAACTGGCGGTCTTAATTAACTATTGTGCGGCTCGCTTTCTGGAAGAATATATTCATTGCGGGAAATTAAAGAACGGAACGATCGCTCCTTTGAAGTGTCGCGCATGTTACTCGATGAGTAACATTTGGCGTAACGCATGACAAATTGTGCGTAAACTGATTTTGCGTGCTTCTTCGCAACGTTTTTGAATAATGAGACCTAATTCTGTCTTTGTACGGTTTTGATGTAAGAATTATTTTTCTTCGAGGCTCGTGCAGTTTAAAACGAAGTAGAGAAAATTTATTTTCTTTTTTCACGATATTTGGTTTGATTTTAAATCGTATAAATGCTAATGTGAATTTTTATATGGTCTACTGTATTACTTTATAGATTTCTTGGTATCAATTTCTATTTTTCTATAAGCAGGATATATTGTTTTTACACAAATTTGTACACACACAAAGTATCTATAGCAGAGAAACAAAATTGATTATATACGTTTTCTGAATTTTGTTCAGATCATTTTATACAAAAGCAATGAAAGTAAATAGAATACACTGTTCAAGAATTATGTTCTTTAGAAAATGGAATTTCTTTTGTTTCACACCTAGAACAAAATTTGATTAATTTTTCCCGATTATTACATTAGGTTATATAATTTAATGTTCATTAGTGATGGTCTCCATTTTGGAGACGTAAAGAGAGGGTCTGCATGTTCAGGCTCATTACAGGTGGATACGCCTCTGGTCGCCGCAAAATGAACCAAAGAGAATTACACGAGTTGCAAACCGACCCGTCATTTTTGTCATGGCGAGACCAATCTTTAATATTCGAAAGGCGGATTATTTATTGAAGTGCCAAGCGGCCACCGGGTTAAAATGTATTTACTCGCTCTTTTATCTCCTCTAATTATTAACATTTCCTTACTGTGCGTTGGTATTATTTTATCGCTACAAATAAATCGAATTTTACAATAGAAGTTCCATACCTGCTAATTCACACGTAAATTCTGTATTGACGTATTATATATATTACCTTTGTTTAAAAAAAATAAAATAATAATAATAAGGGTAATAATAATGAAAATGATAATGATAATAATAAAATATTAATAATGTTATAATATCAAATAAACACTAACCCAGACCTACCCTAAAGGTCTGACTAGCATGACCTTCAATTAGGAAACAACGGTGGTCCGCATAGAGTATCGTAAATTCTAACAAATTATTAAGCTTTCTTTATTATAATAATATATATATATATATTATTTATATATATTATTTATATATATTATTTATATATATTATTTATATATATTATTTATATATATTATTTATATATATATTATATATATATAACCTAAGAAATAATAATTTCTTCATATATTTATTATAGCATTCAGGGGAATCTATTTATTATGAAAATCGTTTCGGATGTTTAACACTTTTGCGGTATCAATAATTGCAAAATACGAAAACTGGACGGTAGGACTAGTATTAACTCACAAGTGAATTATAATAACAATGTTCCATGGAAATTCGAACAAAAGTATGTTTCGTTGAAATTTTTGATCATGATTCTGTGTGTACGACGCAGAATTCCGGTACGTCGATTTTCAAGAATATCCTCGTTAATCACACGTGCTGCGCCCTCGCGTCAGAATGTTGGTAAAAGACGAAGGAGTGAGAAGAAAAGTTGATTGCCGGTGTTTTAATGATTTTTTCTTTTTTCATTGGAATCGATGATCCTCTGCTGCAGGAAGATCGTGTCGGCGGCGTGGTGCAAATCTGTCAACACCGTAATAGGATGCGCGGCGCGATTTAAAATATTGGCAAATATATGAGCATAACATGCAGATGTACGCGTCAAGAAGAAATGATCGTCGCCGTTGGGTCTCCTTCCTTTTGCTTGATTATCCGTTTATTTTGCAACATGTGGCTCAGTTCAGATAAATGCGCGTGTCGCGTATTTTCTTAATTTGAAATCAGTACCGAGCGTTACTTCGGGAAATACCAGATTTCGAAATGTATTGAGATATAGATATCCAGAGATAAACACTGGTTTCTTAACAATGAAAGAGAAAAAGAATTTCAAAGATTTCCTTTTTTTTTAATAAATTGAAATGTATTAACCTTGTTTAAATTCATTTAATTTGTCAATTGATCCTTTACTCTTTCATACTTCCTTTAAGTTAACGAGATATAATTATAGCGATATTGCATCGTTAAATTGTGGGCGATATTTTAAGCATTAAGCATGTAGCATATTTAAAGTTCTGAGAATAATTAGTGTCTTTAAAATATTGAATTACGAAAATACATTATTATTAATTATAACCATAGAGTAAAAAATTTAATAAACTGTAATAAAATTTCAAATTAACCTATAATATGAATTTGCATAAATATCCTATGGTGATTATCAATGCATTTGATTGGATCGTTGGATAAACGGGTTAATCACCATGAAATCTAAAGTACAAATTACAAAATGAATAAGTTGGGATAGTTTGTGAAAATTTTCGTTCAGCCGTAGGTAATTTAAATATACGCAGTGCCACCTATACCCAGTAACCCTGAAAAATGGAAAAGACAGCCCCGATTTGCCTTTCTTTCAGTTTGGCAGGTATAATGAGATACCCCCACCATAGACAAGGGTAGTCAAGTCGAAAGACGTAAACAGCAATGAGACCCTTGTTAGGACGCGTCATTTTGCGATTGTCCGTATAGAGAAACATATTCGTGACGAGTGTCGAATTTTAAGTTCCCTCATCGCAGAGTTCTTCTAAGTATTTCAATTTTAACTTTTTGATATCTATACTCAGTTTATATAGATATGGCAAGTGGTGAAAATGAATTTAATTCCAGTACAGACTATGAGGTATGTATTAATATTATGTTTTAGTATTATGTAGTATAATATATATATATTAGTATTTTAGCTTTATGTAGACATGTGTCAATATTTTATCTTTATGTAGGGATCTATCAATATTTTCACTTTATGTAGACATCTATACATATATGCTTTAAAGGGTTATCAAAATTTTAATCTTATTTTCAAAATAACAGTCTGAATTACTTCATATTTCAAAGTGATAATGAGTCAAAGTGTTCATAAAGTAACTTGTCAGCACGTGTCTATCAATATTTTAGTTTTACGTAGATGTCTATGAATATAGGCTTTTAAGGGTTATCAGAATTTTTATTTTATTTAAAAAAAAACAGTCTAAATTACTTCATATTTCAAAGGGACAAGAAGTCTGTGTTCATAAACTAACTTGTCAATCATTTGACAATATGAATGTTAAAATAGTTTTAAATAACAGTCTCCCAAGTTTACGAATGTTTGAGGATGTTTAAATAAGTGTTATTTATAAATTTCCTTAATCCTTTGCCTTACAATAACTTGTCATACTCGTGGTAAAGATTTTAAACAGAATTTAACAAACATAAATATTTTCGAATTCTTGTATACTCAAATTAAATATTATTCTTTTGTTATCAATGATTATACTTTATACCAAACATAGATTAGAATCTTTTATTATTTTCAATGAATTATTAATAATAAAGTAGTTGTATAGATTATAGTTGAGAAATAAACCATAGGGCAAGGAGTTAAGTTGATATTGATTTAAGGAACAAAAATTTTCAAATATTTTTATCTGACAATCGCTCTAAGAAGTAAATTATTTTTGTGCACTTCAAAATTTTGAAAGTAGAACAATATATTTTGTTAATACACTTGTTCGCCATTAAGCTTTCGAAAATTGTTTCTGATCTTAAATGAGTTGTTGAGATTTAAAACATGTGACTCCAAATACAAATGTCAAATATCACTGTTCAGTTAATTAGGATAAAACGAAACGATCATTAATTACATACACGTGTGTTAAACTTCTCAAATATTGCAGCTGTTGGCGTTATTCGACGACATTTCCGCGTTGTCACATCTCGAAGATAATAGTCTCGAGGAGACGTATCTGAGTTTTCTCAACGAGGTTCAATCGGATGACAATACACAACCGGCACACACTAGTAGTGTTCAGGAAAAGGTAAAGGAACAACCGGTTCACGCGGCAAACGGCCAGGAAGAAGTGAAGGATGTGTTTGCTGTGCCGAAAGTGTACACATGTATATATTGCTACAAACAATTCTATAATCAAATGGCAAGTCACATGCATCAGGTCCGCCATGCGAAACAACAATTGCAATGTCCGTATTGCAAAACGAGATCGTACAATGCTAGCATACTTCGAAGGCATTTTCAATATTTTCATCCGTATGCTTCAAAACAAATATCAGTCAGAAGACGTTTGTGGTATACTGTGACCTTTAATTAACTAATTTCGTCTGAATTCCGAGAGATATCAAACTCCTCCGAATATTAAACAGTTTTTATATTTTTATTTGAAAAAGAATTTAGTAATTCGCACAGTGCAAATATTTAAATGGTATGGAATATTTTAAATATTGTAATTTTTTAAATATTTAAACATTCAGTATTTTAAATAATATTTTTAATACTTTGAACGATATTTAAAAAATTTAAATACTCAATGTTTCCTCTATTATTATATAATTTATATTATTTATATTTTCAACTTTTGAAGTTACGTTTACTGTGATTGTTTTACTCAATTAATATTTTTATATTACAACATTTAAAAAATTCTGTTGTGTGAATTCTGAGGAGATTGTGACTCTTTTATACTTTGGGACTAATAATTGTTTTCTTTTTTAAGGTAAACCGAAAACTGTTAATACCTTAAAATTTGTCTCATTTTTATGTGATTTATATTATTTTTACTATCAACCGATTGTATCATACAGTTATTTATATTTCGTCATTTTCATTCTATTTTGTATAATAAATACATTCACATTTGCATGTGGCACATGTAAATTAGAGTACCCACCGATGAGACAGTTTTCATGAAATATTATCTGTGATCTCAATGTAACTACGTTGTATAGCACCTTGGCGGATGAAAATAATTCTCCGATAATTTTGATACGCCTTCGTTACCCGATACTTTCGTTTTAATGATTACATCGAAGACTGAACGTACTTATTACGGATATTAATTATCGTGGCACGATTCTCGACCGAGACGGCCAATTAAAATTCTATCGAGTAGCTGTTTGAGCGTGACAAAGTGGAAATTTAAATATTTTTTATACTGGCACAGTTTTGGAGGTATTTCAAATAAGATGTCCGACACGATAAATAATTGTGATGTATTTACACGATGCAGCTTTTCTGGAAGTTGCGGTGAATAAACTAATATATCAAAAAAATAATAATAAGACAGTCTTTGATTGTCAGATTGTGATAAAAGTTCTAGTTCCATGACATATATTATTAAATAGTTTGTTCATTAATTTCATTATTTTATGTTACTTATTAATTTATGTCATGTACCTACCTGCAGCCATACAAAGTTGAATAATAATTACCACATTATTATCTGTTTATGTACATTGTGCGTTAAATATAGGAACGTTTATAACCGATATTAATATTATTTGTTGAAACATGTGATTGCAGGATATGTTACCAGTAACTAAACTGTTACAAAATAATGTGCAAGAGAAACTTTGTATGTGATATTTTGTCCTATTATAATTAAAATTGACATAGCGTAAATTGTGAAAATCTGTAATATCTTGATGTAGATATAGTGAATAAAGAATTACAATATGTTTGATTGTATTACGAATTAAATAAACTGTATTCGTAGACGTGCATATACAAGAAAATAATTTCATTACGAAGCAGTAATGGTTATGAGGTAATAGTATATATTTATATTATAATATTGTATTTATTATAATATTATGTACTATTATATTTTTGAGCTTCCTATTACTGTATAAAGTAATCATTTTGAAAATATGTATTTCTTCAGATTTCACAATTTTACCATGTTGTTTTATGTATTTGCAAGGTAAAAATTTGTAAGTTTTGTAAATAACTTAATAAACAATACAATGTCATTTGTACTGGTATTATTAACGAAGAACATTTCCTCGGCCTATGTTCTAATAGCTGATTCGTAGAATCCACGCGAGAGAAGCATGATTCATGTTGAGTCATTTAGAACGAAAAGCAAACGAATATTGATATCTGATAAAATCCGTGCCACAAGCATTCTTTCAAGAAATGTTAGATAAAAGAAACGACGAAGTTAAGAGAGGCGAGATTTAGTGGCACAAAAGTTTTTCACAGGAGAGAGTATTGCAATCTATCTATTTTAACGCTTTGACTACGAAATCAGCATTCGTCGAAATTTCTATGCAGTCGACACAGCTTTCTTAATAATGCAGGAACTAAAAACACAAAGTTCTTCATAGCCATTGCTCTACTATTTTTTTTATATATCATACGTGCATCAAAGTTCGATATGTTCGATAGATAACCAAGAATATTCATAAGTTGATGTAAAAAATGGCGTTATTCGAATTCGGGTAACGTGCCAGTCAAAATATTAAAAAATATGAAATATGTACTTTAAGAGAATGGGTCGTGTACATAAAAAAATTAATGCTCACAGGTATTTTTAAATATAAATAATGGAAAATGCTATATTCCTCATTTCTTATGCATTATCTCTTCCTAGTATTAGACAGTACATTATTGGATGTTTTTAAGACTAGCGAGTGACATATTTGAAATATCAAATTTTTCTAGTAATACTTCATTCTTAGTATATATCAAGTATTATGCATACGAATTAAAAATATTTCCGGAAAATTTATGCATCTTCATTTTTCCTCTTTATACATATAGAATTGAATATTTACGTACAAAATTCTTAATCACAATGAATACTTTTTTTATGCATACGACTCAAAAAATTAGTTAACATAGGTAGTGGTATTAATTAATAAAAAGAAAATTCATACCATTACAAAATAAAATTTTTATTTATCACTAACTCATATAAATGTTTCACATGTGAAAAACTGTTATAATCTCAATGTAAAATAAAAATAAATTGTAGATGGTTTAAAAAAACAAGCGTATCATTTATCTAAACAATTACATACAAAATAAGCGTATCATTTATCTAAACAATTACATACAAAATAAGCGTATCATTTATATAAATAATAACATACAAAATAAGCCTATTATTTATCTAAATAATTAATCTTATACAAAGGAGCTATTTAAATTTTTGCAAAATATAATATGTATAATTGCACGATAGCTTACAAACTAATTCATTGATTAACGTGCTCAGAAAACGTAATACGACAACGATATCTAAAACGCATTTAAAACTTTTTGGTTCAAATTTACAATCTATGTATATATATATAGTATATATGTACAGGCGTTTAATGCACTCTCCTACAGTTACATAGATATCAAACGATATACATATCATTTAAAATAATTTCCTACTCTAAATTTGTGTTTACGAGGATCATCCTTACGAAATAACGAATGTAGAGATCATGTATAACAGATTTTTATAGAACAATTCAATTTCAATTCAAACAATTTTATCGACAGCTTAGATTGTGTCTCCTTTTTGCTAGCTTGGAACTGAATCCTTGATTGCACTTCATGCACAGAAATTGCTTTTTCATATGACGGATCATATGTCTTCTGTAAGGAATTTTGTGAAAGAAAACTTTCGTACAAAATTCGCACTCATACACCATCGGCTTTGGAAATTGGAAACTTGATCGGTCTTCCTGTCTTTGTTCCGGTCGTTCACGTTTTTTCATATTTTTTTGCGTCAAACCCAAGTATTTCAAACACTCCGCCGCTGTGTCAGTGGCTAAAGTCAATCTGGCTCGTTGAGCCTTCTTCTGTGCTTTCTGTTCTTTCCAATGATCGAACCTCTTCGTTCTCTTCAAAAGAAAACGTATGGCTATGCTATCTTTTAAATCCTTCATCTCCTTAGACACCATTTCGGATGATGAAGTGTTCAAATTCTGCAACAGTGAGTTCAAATATGCAACACGGAACATTTATCCTAAATGTACACAATGATTTATAATTAATGAACAAATTATAATATTAAATTATAAGAGTTACTAATAAATGTAAGATAATGGAAGATAATGGATGAACATTTGTAAACAATCTTATACAACGAAATTTCACTGAACACTAATAGAATGACACTGTTACGTTGAATTTTTTTTATGAATGATTAATTTCAAATAAAAACTCTGAATTTTCCGATGCCTCGATATAAAAATTATTTTCGAACAAGTAATTTAAAATATTTGAAAGTTAAAGTAGAAACACAATCGAATAGTTACCTCGTTTTGTTGCAACGCGACTTGCTTGCGGTTAACAGATCCGGAAACAGTCATGAAGGCAGAATATTTTCTCTTGACGTCTTACGCAATAATTTTCACCAAACTGATACTTCGAGAGATACCTCGAAACTGAGTTGTGACAGTTATGTTCAGAACAACCCCAGTTGAAATGATCGGTAAGAATAGGGTAAGGACTGTTCTACAGCGTATTTAAATGGCGAATCGGGTGGATTTTCCCCCTCCCTTCGGGGCTGCAAATGATTGTTGTTGTGGCGGGTACTCAGGTCATATTGTCTCTAAGCAGTGACATATACTTGGAGTGGGGGTGAGGGGCCCTCTAAGGGGTCTGGAGATGAGCACCTCGCTGCTGCATTTTAATTTGCACAACTATGAACTATTAGATAATAATATAGCATGTATGTATACAGGGTAAGTTGTTCAACCTGAATTTTCTTGCAAACCATTTGTCACATAAACAAAATGTTTCAAACGAAAGTTATTTCGTTATATATTGAGCTCTTGAATCTAAACAAGTTTTCCCTCGAACGTTTTTTTACCCAACAAATAAATTTTGGTGACATCATTAAACGACTCACTGTGCATATACAAATTTTGCAACAATTTCAGTATACGTATGAACGGTCACCATTTATTTGAACTATTTGTTTATTAAATAAATGAAGTATAGATATTTAAAAACTATAATACAAAATACGATAAAATATCGTGTTTATTTATACTCAGGTTGCGTGATATTCATTTTACATGATATTTATTTTATATTATTATTTATTTTTTCGCAAGTAATTTTTCGTTTGATTCGAAGATTTAAAATTAATAATAAAAGAATTACAAAATTCGGAATTAAAGCTTTTTTAAATCCAAATTTACTGTGCTTTATTAAGTAATCGCACATGCAACGTTAGACTTTTCATGCAGTAACATTCTTTGGACAGAGTAAAAAACTTGTCCCCCGGTTAATCGAATTTTTATCTATGAGTGCAAAATCAGAGATACTATAAAATGCATATACGAATTTATAGTGCACGTTGAATGGTTGTACGTGGACACATAAATCGTTTTACATCGCATGATGAACTATTTTTTGTATATCATATACGTATTCATAGCACTGTAAGTGTCAATTATTGTCCATTGAAATTATATCCCTCTATATTATTAAGAAATTAATTTATTTTTCAACGTGTTCTTTCTTGTTTTACACACTGTCGTATCTAATGCTGTTAGAATTATGCTTTTATTTTCCTACCACATGATATTTTATTTTCTCAAGGACTTTAACCTTCCAATGAACTTTCCATCAATTTTCATTTTACATTACTCTTATATACTAAAAATATTATATAATGTACCGAATAAAATTGTATACTCCTTTAGTTTTGCAATCTTTGGTTATAAATTTGCATAAAATGTATTCCATAAATATCTATAAAATTTCCATAAAATAAAATATATTCTTTCGATTAAAATTAGTCCAAACACGACACAATCTGTACCATTAATTATATCCATTTACATATTTAATTTTGTTACTTGTATTAAACTGGTAAAATTAGGTCGATTTACTTTCTGTTTGGGCTTGTTTTAATTGGAAAAATCTCAACTATATTTTGGTGCTATAATTATACAAGTAAGACGGAAATGACTAAAAATGAAATTTTCTTTGTTGGATGTCAGTGTCTTTTAGTTTATTAATATACCTCTGTTTTCCTTCTTTCTATTGTGTTCATTTTCTATCCTTGTTTATTTGAGCTGAGGATTCGTCAAGCGTAAGCTACTGTCCATGAGGGGTGGGGGATTGGAAAGGATTAGCTGGATAAAGGAGTTAACACCATACTTACACCTTTTTTGCCTATAGCAGCGGGCTTTGATAAGTTACTAGTGGAAAACAATTTACCCCAATTTTCAACTCTCTACCTCTGGTGGAATGGTAATTACAGGAGACACCGATATTACAAGTTTTTGTTTCAGTTTCCTTATAGAGATATGTAAATAATTCCAGCAAGTATTCAGACACATTTGTAACATATAAGTCAGATAATTTTTGGAGATAACTGTTGTAATTCCTTCAGGTGAAAAATGAAAAACTTCCCGAAGTACTGAAAGATGTAAAACCAAAGCAACTTTTTTGTATATATTATTAAAAAAATTGTGAAGTAAATATCGTTTGTCATGTACTTGATAATTAAAAATAAATATTATAAAGAAGTTAAATCCGGCAGAGCGCGAAACAATAACAAAAAATACTTTCATACATGTGACATATGTATTCGTTTCCGATTCATTTCGATAATTTGATTTTTCTTTATTTGCATGTTATTCTTTCAAACATAGGAATATTAAAATTTGTACTATATATATATATGTATGTATGTATAAAAGTACTACAGAAAAATTAAATTTTTTCCCTGAAATACGCCGAACAAATTAGTTCCCGATTTTTTTAATTGTGGCACTGTCAGCCAAGAATTCCAAAAATATTTAGAAATAACTCTCATGTTGTCGCCCAAAAGTTTTAATAGAAAATCTACATTCTTTAATATTTTTGGACATTTTTCATATTTCACGCTACGAATTTTAAACAAAAAATTCCCAAAATATTCTGTGACATACAGTGTTATCTCAGAAATGTCTCCGAATTTTTTTGAGAAATGCTTTACGTGCCATTATAAGTAGAACTAAGACTAGTAATTTAAGATTACAATTATCTTTTCGAGGTAGAGAGTTGAAAATTCCGGTACATTGTTTTCCACGAGTAATCGAACGACACATCCATAGGTACAATCGAAGTAAATGGTTTAGAAGCGCACCGAACGTATTTGTCACCCAAGTACAAACTTTTATTGGTCTCAGCTTAAAACGTTGAAAACATCATTATGATCTTCTAGTAATGCTTCACCGCAAGGCCGCAGACTTTCCACGCTATTAATAATTATATTGCATTGCGTTATTCAAATTAGACATTAGGTACATACAATAAATTTTAGATATTTGTCTTTGCAGCCCGGGAGCGGTGCATGCCTTGCACCCCCAAGTTGGCATGGTCCTGAAGAGAACATCCCTTATCCTGCTGTATTTTTTATCAGCACCGATTTTTATGAAAAAGCGAACACAAGAATTCGTGATATTGTGGCTGCAGCAATAAATGTTATGCAGGAACATGTGCAAATGCAGTGCAGCTCCTACGTTAATAGCAACGACTTCAAGTTTAACCTTTTCGTCCCGGAATATGTATTTTTCCCCTAAATCGAATAAAGAATCAAGAACAGCCGCTTTCAAGTAAAGTTTAAGCTTTTCCGTGAAAGAAATAAGATAAGCACTAATAATAATAATAATAATTAGCACTTAAGCTGTCAGCTATAAGCAAAGACTTCCGTGTGGTACAATTCTCCTTTATTTTGAAGGCGTTTTTTAGCTTTCTGGTAATTTAAAATGTTCGTGGTACTTACAAGTGTCTTCTTTGCTGCTGCTGTTGCTATCGCTGCTGCTGTTGAACACCACAGTGGAACACCCTAATCAGGAATATAAGTGATAGAATTCTTTGAAAGTTGAAGCTCTGCTGGCTGTATCCATGAAAATACACGAATTTATTTATTCTTCACAAATCCATGCTTTAAAACTGCATTTGTCATCGATGCTGGTAAGTGCTTCTGCGTCAAATATTCACCAAAGATTAACGTCTCAAGCGGCACAGAATGCTACTTTGTATGTATACCTTTCGGGACGAAAGGATTAAGCCAGGATTATTCGAGCGTATTACACGCTGAAGGTCGTGCGCCGCGTGTTCCCCACTGATTTAGAATTTTGATCTGAGTTTTACGAGCTGTTTACACGGTGCGCTTCTAAACCATTTGGTGCGGTGTTTATTTCAGTTCTCAATAACTGTTTCAGTCGGAAACGATATATAACAGTTTCAAACATTTAGCTTCGGGACCTTTTCTACCCCTTATTTTATACTGTCCAGCGATATGGACCACTTTTTGTTTTATAAAAATCATAGATGTAAGGTCATTTAATATTTTTAATAATAAATATCCTGATTTTAACTATTTGTGTTTGTTTCATTGTAATGTTCAGGGTTTCCAATACAAATTAAGTCAGATAAATAATTCAGAAGACACGTATTATATTGGGTCGTCCCATAAATCAGTGTTTCGCCACCTTTTATCTTCCTGGGCACAACAACATTCTTTCGATATTCCGTGGTACAAGTAAAAGTTTGCAAATACATAAATTATAATAATATGTATATGTTTTTATTAGATAAAAACACAATAGAACAGCTGTATGTATGTAAATATTTACTTTTATTTAAGCTTCATATAGAGCTGTTTCAATTGTACACTAACACGAGAACAAAAATATACAATTATAGATTACATGTAAAAAAATTTCCTCTTCAAATTAAAAAAAAAATTTGTTGTCTGGTATTTACTTGCGCCTATTTAATCAAAGTTAAGTTAAACATAATAAATAATTTATTAATGAGAGATTTGAGCTTGTTTTGATGAACGTGTACGTTTTATATTTGGTTCTATTGGGTTGTTAGGAAAGTTCGTGCTGATTTTTGGTAGGTGGCGAAAGGACAGGTCTGAACATATCAGAATGATTGAAAACAAATGACATGCATACATATCGAAAAAGTCGGTACTTCAGACTTATTTGGAAAAAAATTTGGTTACGATACGTTAATTTTTGTCAGTTTTATACGTTTTTGAATATGGACGAAAATAAAGTGCAGTTTAGGCGTTTAATGCTTTTCTTTGCCAAAATTCGGCACAAACTTTCCGAACAACCCAATATTTTCTTTCCCAAAAGTTCTGTTTTTTTACAGCACCACTTGTGCTAGGATCATTATCATTTGTGAGTGAATTCGAAAATATTCTCGTAAATACTTGTCCATATTTTTTAAGGGTATAACAACAATATTACCCAAAAATGCGATGTTCAGTGGGACAACGTCTTTACTCTTTCGCGTTCGGATGACAACTAACTGTCATCGGTTCGGTAGATAGAACAAAAGTGCGTAGTCACTCGTACATAAAGGTGCCGATGCTCGAGCATACATACAATGTATGATAACTACATGTCTTTTTTGTGTATAATTTCGACCCCGAGAACTTATATATTGACAAAATATTGGAAGAATATTTGACTTAGAGAAATTTCTAACTAATGCGGTGGTTAAACAATTTTTTTATTTTCGAGAAAATCATTGCGGCACAGCGCTTGCGGAGAACTACCAGAAATAATGCGGTTTTTTATATTTCTTTTATTCTTAAAAATAAAGATAAACAAAGCTCTTTTTAAAGTAACTATAAGGTGTAGATAGATAGTTAGATAATGAAGAAGAATATGTTTTAGATTAAAAACAGTTTTGTTTATCTGATATTTTTAAAAATGAAAGAAGTATAAAAAACCGCATTATATACGGGATAACTCATTATAATATAATGAGATAACTAATTATAAATATCGTTAAAAAACCTTAAGTATCCGAAACTAGAAGGATGTCTCCTATACTTATTAAATATTATTATTCTTGGCCTACACAACGTATCGTACGAAATATAATAGATTTTAAATCAATGTATACAGATTCATAATAAACTTTGTAAAAAATTTTTATGTTTCATTCTAGAAAGGTTGCAACCCCTATGCACAGTAATTAAATAAACCTGATTAATAACTACTATGAATATTGTTCTCTTTCTGTAAACCAAATACTGGGTTAACAAAATTTTCCAGAACCACTGCAATCTGTGCATAGCAAATTAACTCACCAGGTTTACCTAGAAATATAAACGTTTCTTATATGAAACGAGAATTGCATTGAAAGGGAGGAGTTCGGCCACCCGGCAGCTGAAATATTTCTCCAATCATCTTTGGTTCTCCGCCCTGTCTCAAGGAATCTACCTTCTTAGTAGGTAATGGAAACCGTTTAATAATTATGGTTACGGTCTCGGTCAGAAAGTTGACTGAAATAGTATTTATGACAGGGATGTCTGCGAGTGCGCCGGGTTCCCCTCCCACGAATCGCAAACACATTCTGCTTTACCGATCATTTTAAGTTTGCGTATTTGCATGTTCTCCTTGCAAACGTTAGTTTAAGATATTCTATCACTAGAACATTACCAAGTAGTCAAATTAACTTTCCTTTATTCCTCTGGGAATATTATAAAAGTATATTTATTTAGATTCTCATTGGTTTATATTTTAGTTCGTACATTACTAAACCAAATTATTTAGTCATTTCTTCGAGAAACGCATGTATCTTCCGAATGATTGTAGAAGAAGAAATTAGGAATAGGCAATTCTCACGCGGTATTTGATTCAATATAGCAAAATTATAAAATCAAACATTTTATTGAATTAATATACGATTGCAATCAAATATTGCATAAGGTACCAACATATGAAACAGAAATAAAACAATTTTGTCCATTAATTTATGCAAGATGTGTCTTTACGCAAGTTCGAAATACAATTAATATTTCGTCAGAAAATAATGAACGTTTCTAATGAAAAATATTGTTGAACGCAAAGGGTTAAATAACATTTAATCCGAATCTAAAAGAAACGAGTGGCGTTCATTTTCGTCAAGTTCCATTCAAGATTTTCCTTGCCCGACAAGGGATTAATTATAAATTAATCTACCGATGAAAGCCACGTGATTAACTCCAATCCCCTAAACGTTCCAGTCGGATCAACGTCTCGGAGTTTCATTAAAATCAGAATTTCCACGCTGATAGTTCATCGTCAACTTGTCTCGCGTTAGAAGTCACTTGCCTCTATCTCCCTCCTGCTCACCCCGCCTCGGCGTTACGGTACCAAGTGCGGTTTCATTTGATGCAGAAAAACAGGAAAGGATCGTCGATTTTTGTCCCGGCGACAGGAGAAATTAATCCAGTGAAAAGATTGCGACGATATCCGGCGAAGCGTTACGAAAAACGACCGCAGTCTTGCGGTAGGTTGGCCGAGATCGGTGTCAGCTGATGAGAAGGCGAGGAACGACCTTGGTATCAAATTTCTCATCTATATCGAATCGAAAATTTACATTTCATCCGCGCCGATCCACCAGATCTATCCCCCGGGCCGAAAATTTACATTTCACTTTAACATTAAATGTTCCAGCACTTTGTATACACCTATTACTACCATAACCAGTCGAATAACTAGTTACAAAATAAAGGTAAATAAATGAAACGATAAATTGTATGTAGTGAAAACAGAACCAAAAGGAAAGACGAAAACTGAAGAACTAATAAACCGAAAATATACGAATTGATACAAAGGAATATGTATACATACATATATAAGAATTTATAGAATTGATATATAGCCATAACGGCACAAAAGAAACTAATATATAGAAATTTTTTATACAGAAAGTTCTATTGTATGAAATTTTATAAGAGATATGTATAATAATACATTTACATGTAAAAAATCTTGTTTTTCATTGAAAGTACTGCATATCTAATGTTTAAAAAATGGTGAAAGAATATCGTTTGTACTCTGTCGTCCAAAAATTCAGTGTAACTCTACCAAACGCACCTATTGCATTGTTTAACACTAAACGTGGTGGTATTTTATATATACCTACTCATACCGTATCCAGTAAAATAATTAGTTACAAAAAAAAGTGAAACAAATCAGACCATAAATTTTCCTTTATGACCAGAAATAAAAGGAAAGACAAAAATAATGGAAAAACTGATAAACCGAAAAATATAGGAATTGGTATCAAGTTAAATGAACGAAAGAAAACGTTGAATTTTAAATATTTTTAAAACCGGTCGCTGTACATTTAGTGTTAAGCGGCTGATGCAAATCCGAAGGATAGCGTAACTCCAGCTTATCTGACGCCCCGATCTAATTACAATGTAATATCTTTAGAAACAAATATAGTAATCGATACGATGCGATCGATGGAAGCAGCGAGACGAAGCGAATACTGACGAAAGATCGTATGTTCAGATAATCGCGCGACGAATCAGAGCGAATAACAATTCAGAGACGTCGTGTCGGTCGCTTCCCTTCCCTAGCGTAATCTTTTCGTCTTCGCGTCGCGGCAGAAACGTGTGCGTGCTAATTTCATTTTTTGCGGGCGTCACAATTAAACCGGACAGGTTTCTTAACACTCGTTTGTCGAGGACCGTCCTCTTAATAGTATTTTATAGTAAATATTATTTTTGAAACTTAATCTGGGATTGTTTAAGAACTTGATGCAACGGCTTTTAGTAATTGTATAACATAATTTATAGGATGAGCGATATCGCTTATGAACTATTCGAATTTTCGTCGTGCGAGTGAATTCTTACTTAACCTGCCAACGAATTTTGGAATTTCCATTGTTTTAAGGAAAAGATTGTTTGTTATACTTTGTATAGATTGAAGATAATGAAATAGTAGATCAATTGAGTAGTTTTGTACTGTAAAAAATTGCGGCTTTCAATTGTTATACTTGCAGAAAGTAGTTTTATATTATCTTGAGTACCATTATTTAAAAAAAATGACTTTGGTCCAGCGGTTTACATGGGTTTATCGATTCCGGAAAAAGGTCCTTTATAAACTTTAATTCATTCACTGCTAGCTACGAGGTATCTCGGAGTAACAGTTTGTACCAAACCTGCCGGTTACGAGGTACAATAATGCTCGCTTAAATTCCACAATTTGGGGTCCCAGTAGTAGAATTTAACTGAGTAGAAAAAACAGAAGGAAGCTATCTGCTTCCAGGAATTAACACGTTCAGTGTCGTGTCGATCACCGATAACCGACGTTTTTTAATTGCTTGATAAAAATTATAATATGCAAGACGACTGCTATCGATTAAAAATATTTAGTAACATAAATAAGTTAACAATAGTGTAACACATGAATTCCGATACCAAGTAATTAATAACTGTTCCTACTTACCTTTGCAACGAAGGAACAAATCTTAAATTCCACAGACATCTGCTCGGCTTAATTCCACTGCACCATCCCTACTCTTCCCCCACTACTCACTGTCACGATCTCAGTGTAACGTGATCCCAGTAGACAGGGACAGAAGATGAATACAATCAGCAGAAGGGAAACAGACACTTCAATAAAGTGCCGCGTATATAAACAGCAATCGTACAGTGATGAAAATCTCAGTCTTATCTTTCCAAATGTCGTACCCGTGGTTTATTCAGATTCTTCTGATTAAAATGAGTCCAAACACGAAGTAAATCGGTTTAGTTTTATCGGTTTGGGGAAAATGAACCTTTAATTCCGTTAAGTAGATTACGTTTGTAAAACTAGTCTGATTTACGTCGCGTTTAATCAGAAAAATGTCAGTCACTCATTGGTACTACATTTGAGAAGGTTAAGTTCAAATCACTGCAGTTGAAATTGTCTTCATTGCATGTTTATATTTGACTCGTGTGACATCGCTTTGAAGTCCCGCGTCTCGACCCTCGATTTTCAGCGGACTGTGCCTATCCCGCTTCCACTCACTATACCGATTCTCTGTCTTTGTTAAACTGTGCCTGAGTTTGTCCCTCTAAGCAAATATCTTCCTCCTGTTTTCTCTGCTCAGTTAAATTTCACTGCTGGGACCCCAAATTGTGGAATTAAGAGAGCATTACTGTACTTCCCCTTTTTTCTCGAATCGATAAATTCGTGTAAACCGTTTGACCAGTATTTGCACAATCAATAGAGGTAAGTAGCTATCACCGGGCACTGACAAATCGATTTACCTGACAGTAGAAGTCCTGCTGGAATGACACTCACCTTCCGGGGACTTATTGACAAAGCGGGCAAGCGCCGTGGCCAGACGACCGTGCGGGAAAATGACTTAATACGAACATACGAGGGAGTTGCATGGGATGGCCCGTGGCGATCCGTCGGACCACCCAAGAGGTGATTGCCGTGCAGAGGATCTATCTACAAGCCGCCATTGCCTTCTACGTGCTTAATAGTACTGGCTTCGCGTGCCGCATTCCTAGATCTCGTCCTGCATCAGACGGAAAATTCTTGCCGGATATCGCCTCGGGGCTTTCGAAACTTGTCCATCGTGGTTGCTTGCGACGAGCTGTCTCGGATGTGAGTCCTTTTTCGTGATTCAACGGCTCAATGTTTGCTCAGCTGCCTTAAGGTGCGGTTATATGCTGGATGTATATGTATCTGAACGAATTGGTGTTTTGATGAATAAATATCTGGAGAACGTTGTGTATGTGAGGACCTAAAATTTGTATTGTACGAAAAAATGAGAAACATACCAACGTCGATAACATTTTTCCGTTAAATCTAAATACAATAGGATTGATGAAACTTTAATTCTTAATTTTTCTAAATTGATTATAGTTTTTCTGATTAATTATGGTCAAAAGGAAAATTATGATCAATAATTGAATTATGGCGGATAATCCCATTATGATAGTCGTTACATTACATTCGATAACCGAGGCTCTATTGTATTAGAAATTCGTGTTTTAGGTGGAGGAGAGACTTAAAAGTTTCGATTTAAGCCTTTAGGTTCCAGAGGAAATTTTCATACATATTCAAGAAGTACCAGACAATTTTAAACAAAGATGCATGATTATAAACGAAAATTTTCAAAAGTTCATAAAATTTTAACACAATACTAAAAACATGTTGGACTCCTTTTATTACCAATAAAATCAAAAAGATACCTTTTGCAAATACATGGAGAAGCGATATATCACTCCTTGGCACTCAAAGAAAACAAACGTTAAGAAAAAAAAAATAAATCCATGCGAAAGACTGCTTCGAACACTATCAATTATAAGATAGATGAGAGCATAACGCGATCGACTCACGTGACGCATACAATTGAAAACGTAATGCTACTTTGCTTTTTTTGGAAATCTAACTGTTGAAACAATTTACCCTCTAGAACTTTTATCTGAATCTAAATCTGTAAAATTTTTAATTCACGAACATTTGAAATTACTGAAGATCTAGAAAACGTTTAAATAAAGGAAAATTGTACCCCACGGGGATCTTTGCTTATGGCTACCAGCTTAAGTGGTAATTATTATTATTATTAGTGCTTATCTTATTTTTTTCACGGAAAAGCTTCAATTTCACTTAAAAGCAGCTGTTCTTGATCCTCTCTTTGATTTAGGAGGAATAATACATATTTAGGGACGAAAGGGTTAAACCTGAGGTCGTTGCTATAAATGTGGGAGCTGCACTGCATTTGCACATATCCCTGCATAACATTTATTGTTGCAGCCTCAATATCACGAATTCTTGTGCTTGCTTTTTCATAAACATCGGTGCAATTAAAAAATATAGCAGGATAAGGGATGTTCTCTTCAGGATCGCGCCAACTTGAGGGTGCAAGGGATGCACCGCTCCCGGGCTGCAAGACAAATATCTAATATTTATTTTATGTACCTAATCTCTAATTTAAATAACGTGTGTAGTGGTTGATTAGTGCGAAGCCATAAGTTTTTTCCACAAGATTCATATTTAAAAGAATACATATTTAGAAATGAAAGGGTTAAGTACACGTATGTACGGATTAAACATTTCAACATGAAATTTTGAGTTTCGTATTGGTGATTGTGAGAAACAAAGAAATCTCAATCAAAATAAGGTTACATAGATACACATGTACAAGAGGGATTTAAAAAGTTCCTGAAAAATGGTTATTATTTGTAAATAGTATGTTGTATTTATAATTAATTGATGCGTGCGTAAACTTATTCAAACTTGTTGTACGAGGATTAATATTTAATTTAAATCAAATATATGTTGGCAAATAAAACATGATGAAATAAAACTTGAAATTTGAAACTGGAAACTTTAACTTTGAAAAGAAAACTTGATTCCATTTGTTATTTCTTTATTTACACTTTTCAGAACCACATAGACATTCGGTTGTCCGATTTTACGAAATTGCCGAAAAGACAACCAAATTCTTTATAAAATTGAAAGTACAACGCTTTATCTTACTGAAACACAATGCCAAACTACAAATCCTCTGTTACTAAAACGAGTGAGAAAAATATCATTCTTAGCTTTCAATATTCTATTTAAGAAAAAAGAACTAAAACACGTTAACATAATAATAAACAATCTTACATAAACATACGTATAATTCCTATATTTATTGAGAATTTATAGTTATTGCAATATATACGTACGTAAATATTTAAAATTATTACAATATAGAATTTTTCGTCAACCAAAATACGAAAACCCTGAGAAATCCTTAGGAAATGATAAGGTATAAAGTATGAAATTCTATCTCGGTAAAAATGTGAAACGAAGTATTGTGTTTCAATTATAAACCATTACAATGTCGCGGATTATAAAATTACAAAATGCTGGTGCGTTCGGTGCACCGTCACAATATACGCCCTATAATTCTCTTCGGGTGTGGTTGCGCGGGACACTCGAGGGCACGAGCGCATCAGACGACCCGTAATGGAGCCAAATTCGTGCTTTTAGAGGGGCATAATGAAAAAGCAGACCGCGCATAATTTGAATCTACGTGTGGAAGTGCCGGTCTCGAGAGATCGTCGACGGCTCGTTAACGAATAGAAAGAAAGACATGGCGTAACAGGCGCACTTATAGAAACCGGACCATAGAATCACTACCGATCCTCAATCGCTTCATCGCCACGAGCTGCGCCCGGACGGAGGCTCGACGACGGCTCAATTTTGCGAAATATTGGGTTGAACAGAAACTTTTGTCGGCAGAATTCGGTACTTGCGTATTATACGGACTACCTTTCCGTTTGTCGGATTATTTAATTGGGGAATATGGATAGGAAATATAAAAGTCCGAACAACAATTTGTAACCCTCGTACGGTGGATACAAGATCATTTAAACTCAATTATATATAGTATAAGATGCGTAGTACGTAGAAAATTTATATATGATAATCATACAGTACATGCAACTACTTGATGTACTAATTGCCCTTAAGATACTGTTGACCGTTCACGAGTTAATTCGTGTTTGCACTTGAATTAGCTATTTCAATTTTTGAAACGCAGGGCAATATAGAGTGTTGCAGAAGCATAATATTAAAAGTTATTTAGAAGACATGTCTAAAGTTTTATTTGAATTCATTGTATAGAAATAAAGTGTATTCAAGTTTATTTCGATTGTTTCACTTTCATAGTTAATTACGAAATAATAGCCGGTGACTTGGACAGCATCTACGTGAAATTGGCGGTCAGCAATGTGTTAATTGTAATGAATACTATACACATGTGACCATATTTGTAATATTTTATTTGAATATTCCCTTGTGAATATCGGGAATAATAAATTTTTTCGATGGATAACTTTGATCCTGCATTCGGTTGTCGCGTGAGTGTCGAAGCATCGACATAAAACGTAACACACTAGCATCAAACTGAACAAGTTCATACTCAACATCGAACTCGCATTGAACAAATTCGTAAATGGAATATTTGATTTATTTATCTCTATGTATTACATTATGAGAAAAAATCGTTCATTTCACTTTTAAAGTAGTAGATCCTACAGCACATCTCAAAACCTGTTTACTTATATAATTGACATAAAATATAGATAAGAATGAGGCATGAACAAGATTATGTTACATTGTAAATAAGATAAGATATAGATTAAATTATATAAAAAACACTTTTTTTTCTTTATACGACAGTGTATTTTATTTCAAATTCTATATGCAAATGATCGTTAACATTAACCGTACCGCGACCGGTCAAATGACCAGTCTCAAAATTCGATTTAAAATTCTGCATTTTCCTTAGTCCACTTTATATCAATTATTATATTGTCCTATTAATCCATTTCCCAATTTTTGTCTTTTCTTTTGTTTCCGTTTTCACTAAAAAAATCGATCCTCTAATTTGTTTACCTTTATTTTATAATTTATTACTTAGCAGTTTACGGTACGTTAAATCTGTTTTAATTGTGTCTACCACAGCCTTGCGTCTTAATCATAACAAAATAATCATCGTGAACCTGAACGCGACTCTATTCGCACAGATACAAAAGACAGATTTGCTGATCATGAATTTATGCAAACGCCGCTGTTAATAACGTCGTGGCACGGTGGGAGTAATTACTTGCATTATCGGCACGCTGTAGCGGGAATGCAGATTCACGTGGGCGTCGGCGACGGGGACAAGAAGAACGCGACGTATATATACGTTCGTCTGCCGTATTTATCAATAAGTATATTAATGACGTCGGTCTTCGCAGCTGGACACGAAACCGCATAATTACCGGAACGAACTCTAATTACACGAACGAACACTAATTTGTTGGTGTTGCAAGCTGAGGATTTTTCTTCGACTGTTTGTCAATGAAACATCTCTCTAAATAATTGAAATAAAATAATCACGGAAAATTAAATAGTGGAATAACATTAATTAAATTAATCTAATCAATGTTTAGTAATAAAATTAAATTAATTGCATAAATTTAATTAGCATTTAATAATAAAATGAAATAAATTTAATAAACATAATTATTACTATAATTAAAATAAAGATAGAAACCAGTTGAAATCCGTATACTACGAATTGTAGCATATTTATAGTCACATGTTCTGTTGTGAAAATTTTCACTTATTGCTGACGTTTCCTAAAAGTTCTTCTTTAATGTAAAGAATTTATAGAAGGTAATGTAAATACTTGTTGTTTACAAATTAATAATATCATTGCTATTTGAACTGTAAAATGCAATGCTTACTTAATTTCAACATCAAGAAATGCTTTGGGTGAGATATGAAGTGTCAAATTTGAACAATTTAATTTAGTAGTGTGTATTTCGAATAATGGAAAAGCACCTTAATGTGATAAGAATTATTAACCACTGATTGCTAAAGCTCAGAACTATATTATACCGGTCGTTAAGTTGTTAATTGTAAAGTGAAATAATAACTGTATATATGATTAGTGAATAATGCTACTTCAGTTGTTATCTGTGAATAAAATATTTTATCTGTTACAATTCAGATAATTATATAAATGTAATTAATTTTAATTATTATATTACGTAAGACAAATTCTTTAATAACTTCCATTTTACTGTTTCAGGTAAGCACTACGCCTGTTACATACATTCAGATTTACGTTTACAAAATCAAGAGTGTCTACCAATTTTTGGGTGAGTTATTTGATTTTACTCATAATTGCAAATTTTGAATTTTTTCTTAACTCCTTAAGAGCCAAATTGTTTTACAACAACCTTCGAAATTTCTCGACTCCTTTTTCATGGATTTAGCAAGTCCGTAGTATTTTTGGAAAGTGAAATATTTCGGAAAAAATACCTAGCTCCTCTAAGTACACTAATAAAAAAAATATTTTGAATTATGTTGTAAGATTTATTACTTTAGATGTATAGTAATCGATTTCCCTATTTCTTCTCGTGATGAAATCCACAACGATAAATAAACCGAATAATCGATTTACAAACAACGGAATACACTCATAAACAAAAAAAAGAAACAAAATACTCAGAAGTTAGTGGAACATATAGCTATACGTAAATTAACACAAGTTGTGGAAAATCAAACAGAATATTGAAACCGTTTATAAACGGACATAGTACATAAGGGGTCAAACGTTCCTGGATTCTGGAAAAACTTTTTGTAGAAGATGTACACCTAATAGTAGATCACTGAAATGAATAAATCAACAACAACGTACTTTTCCAGCAGTTGTTTATATAAAATATTCAATTGCGATAAAAATAACAAATTCCAAAGGTGGCAGGTTCTCCAAGCTGTAAGCAGTGTTTTAATACGTGAATGTATTTGTGTATGAGTGGGTTTATATTACACATCTCATTCAATTCATATAATTATAATTAAGTGTTGCATATTCTATACAGTCTTGCGGTTATTCTTCCGAATACCTATCTTATATGTGAAATTAATATTAATTCTGTAGTTCGCTTGATATGATCTGTTAATTCATAAAATATGAAGTTATTTTGTAAATTAACACTAGACTACTCGCAACTCTTAAAATGACCGGTTGCAGTTTTCTTATTACGTGATTGTTTATATCTCAAGCGTATTAAATATCCAGAATGACTTTGAAAATAAATAGTTTTACTTGTATTCTATAATGAATACATGAAAAAATCGAAAAAATCGATTCTTAAAATTTTTATAATGATTACATATTAATCATATTAGGTATCGAAGAAAGATTTTTTTGTTAGCAATGAATCGAAGTCCGATTTTGAATCAGCATTTTGCTAGTTTAGTGAGTGCAATTAGTATTAACAGCAAATTATCTTCATGTCGTAGGTATCACATAAAAGAAAATAATTTTATAAAGACGTTCTCTGTATTTAAATTCTGATTTGTCCTTTAAGTATGACAGTCTGAAAATTACCGATTAACGTTAAATATTCTCATTTGTAGTAACCGATAAAAAAAGTGATTCTGTTTAGTTGTTTTTACTTATTTAAATATCTCTACATAGCAATAGTATTAACTATATAACGAAAATTTCACTGATTTCAAAATTCACAGTATTTTATATAGAGGTCTGTGAGACCGCACATCCATGATTACGATTTAACACTAAACCTACCGAGCAGTTAAACTAATTTTTTAAAATTTTTCTATAGCAACTCCGAGAGTGCATCTACTGAAACTTGAATTGGCTTAGAATTCAGTTTACGTATTACTAAATTAATTTCCTTAATAACTGATCAAAGAAACATCTGTTATTTTTTTAATAATTAAAAATAAAGAAATCAGGAATGGGTCATTTTGACCCGTCTGGTAGTTTTAGTGTTAATTATAATTAAAGGTTCAAATGGTCGGTAGCTTAACGAAGTTCAGATTCTGTCAGTAACACGTTCGTTATTTTTGTCTGACTTTCTTCTTTGAAAATCAGTAATGAGAAACACAAGTGCGGTTAGTAGGGCAACCTTTAGCCCAGTAATCTTGAAAAAGTTAATATGTGGCCCGTGAGTACCGCGTCTGTCCAACGAAGAGAAAACACGGGATCCTTTGATCGGATCTCCGACGACGTGCGTTGAAATGCGTTGACATTCTTTGACGCGATCTTCTCTAGAGTATATTACATGTGCATACACTCGGTACACTGGTATTATGCGCCGCCGCAAAGTGCATTCTGCGAAACGAATCCCTTCTGCTCCATCTTTTTCGAAGTACTCTCAGGAACCAAATATATTAGCTCTTCGCACTTTGAGTATTTTTCAATGTGATTAATTCCTCGTTCTATGATTTCTTTCACTATTTTAATGGTAATATTAAATGCAATATTAATATAGTTTTCATATTAAATGCATTTAATAACAAATTTTAATGTTAAATTGGTTTATCCATCACCACTATTTGTCATGTTATTATTATTGTTATATATGTCCCTAATATTCCACTTCAAATAAAAAAATACTCAGACCTACTATTAATCTCAGTGTTAATCCTGTTATCAACCGGGTACACACTTTCAAATTTTCTTCATTACAATGTCTTGTGTCCTCATGGAAACTTGACATGCTTCAAAAATAAAACATTTACACAAAAATATTGCAATATTAAAGTTCAAACAAACACAGGCATTTCGGTTGCTATTTTAATAGTCAACGTAATTTTCAAAGTAACAAAAAGTTTTAATTACTCTCCAATTAACATCCGTTCCGGAAAGCTTCTAGCGGAAATGTAAATCTTCCTGAGCGCGATATTTAATGTCATTCGGTAACTTAATGGTCCTCGGCGTCTAGTTATCATAGTCTTCGGTCGTATTTCATGGCCCGGGTCTCTGTGTACCTTTTTGAACGGATTGCCAAATGGCCGAGCGAGAGAAAGAGGCAGGTGATCTCATCACGGAAGTACAGCGCGGCAAGGATTTTGTATTCCGAACGTGTGGGCTCTATAAAACTAGCCATGCCCACACGGCATATCCATTATGTACCGTAGCCCACCTTGATACTCATCGTCACGTAGTCGGGTCACCTGTGTCACCATGAATATCCCATAAAATCGCGGGTTTTTATTTCGAACGCGCCGCACTGGGAGTGTCAGTGTCACTTTTTGAACGTTTCGGTCGGTCGCCGTGCACGGCGAAACAAAAGAGAACGCGCTTGTTCATAAGTAGACTGGGAATGTCTATGCAAATTTGAATCTTTATAAGACCTGTGCCGCGAGTATTCATAACCTCGTTAATTTTAATTAAATGGGTGATTGTTCAATCGTTGGAGCTAAATATTCTGTAAAACTGGAATTATTTATCCTGTTAGCTATGGAAAATAATTTGAAAAATCTCTGATAATGCTCGCAGTGAAATCAAATAATGAAGTGTATACTCGTTAAACGCAGGCCTAATGCACCCATAATATATTCTAACAAAAAGCTAAAACAAAACAAAGAATTACATGTTTATCTGAAAAAGTAAATAATTGATCGTTGAAAGAATTAGTATCATTTTGATGTTAAGATGATGCGTATACTTGTCGAATGCAGTTAGTTGGTTATTTAACCCTTTGACTGTTATGTTAACTCAATTCAGGTGGTACCAGTTTTTTTACATAAATTTGGAAACCAATTTTTTAGACAGAAGAGTAATGGCTATGAAAAATCTTGACTTTTTAGTTCTTGCTATGATTATTTCTAATATAGATTTTGTTGAAAATAACGCGAATACACATTCTGTATTTTATATTAATATAGTTATTTGATATAAGAAACACAATTTTATAACATGTTTGTAGAACGACGACTGAGCAACGAATGAATAAAACATACCGACTGTGTTGCTACGATAATTATATGACATATTGGGTGTGATCTTTAACATAGCAAACTTTATTTACATGTATTCGTATTAATATTTGCTTCATTAACACGTTTGCTACCAGCGTTACATGTTTGTAACACCACCAATATTTCATATTTTGTGCAAATTGTAAATTACATTTACGTGTTTTCATCTAATATTTTAATGCATGGTATAAAGCGCAGGAAGTCACGGAGATTTTCTTTTAATATTATTTGTGTCTTGTTAAGGTGATACGTTTTATTTCATAAAATATTGTATTATAACTGCAAAGTCTGTCATTGAAAAAAATGTTGGTAGCGAACGGGCTAAGAGAACTGTCTCGACTTTATAGTTTCGACTTTTGATGAGTGTTTGCTTGACAATATTGATTTTTGTGCAGAATTCTGTAAATTTACCTAACAATAACAAACTACTATTCATTGTTCTACTAATAATGACATTGTTTCGAATAAAATAGTGTAGTACACTACTTTCCTAATTCAAATAGCCTCAAAGTCAAAGCAATTTAATGTAACGAATACGACCTAAATCGATTTTATAAGGACTTATATTGCAATCAGATGAAAATCAATCAAGTGAAAATATAACTTAATCCGTAAATGGTTTGAGTCGTAGAAATACGAGTTAACCCATTAGGTTCTAAATAAAAACTTTTAAAGAAAATATATTCGTTTTCGTAATATACGTTAACTAACTCATCATTTTTGACAAAAATAAATATATTTAAAAATGCCATTCTAACTGCCAAAAGGAGGAAGGACGATTACTATATTGATTCTATACTGGTGGTTTCGCGACTAGTTTGCATTTTACTGGTATTGAAATACATGGTCTTAAAGTGATGCCACCGAGAACCAAACGGTTAACTGGTGCTCAGTTCGGAAAGTGTTAAAGGCCACGCAGTGAAATAGTAAAACAGTATACATTACAAACCTAACCCTCGATTTAGACTGTAGATTGGTTTCCTGAAAGTACCGTGTAAATTGAAATCGTGCAATTCGAGTCCACAATTAACATTAAAAAGAAATACACATATAATAAATTTAACAAATTCGTATGAAACAGTATTTATTTTGCGTATAAAATATATTACAAGAAATTACCAATCTTACTCTTTTTGTCTTATGAAGACTCCTTTTATATACCATGTAAATACATCTTGTTTCAATTATTTTTCTTTTTATTCATTTTTTGTTTTTAGCTTCCTTTTCACTACAGATTTTTCGAGGAGAATCTGTTCTTTTAATACCCGTTTGGTGGTTGTAACATTACGAAAAGATGAATAATGTAATTTTTGTATTTATCTAACCTAACCGTGTTAAAGTGAAATACAAGTGCCGTGTAAATAGAAGTTCTTCCGTCAATCTTCAACCGTATTAAATCAAAATCGTGCAATTCGAATGCCGTATAAATTGAGGGCTTAATATAATGTGCGTCAGGTCTAAAGCGGTTCCAGAAATAAGGGATGAAGGGTGAAAAAAATCGTGGCGATTATTTGTATAATTATCTTACGTCTCATTAATTCAAACGAAATTTGATTTACTTAATTTGTCACAGTATAAACGAATTTTTGAATTTCAGTGAAGAGTTGTGTTGTCTGTATATAATTATTCCGAAATATTCGTCAAAATTCTATCTTTAACATGACAATAATTTTTTATTTTATTCTTAAATTACTTAAAAGTAATTAGTTTACTTGAAAGTAATAGTTCTTATATTACATGAAAGTAATAGTTTTTATATTACTAGTAGATGGTCACTGAACATGATTGCCAATAGAACGTCTGATCCACAATATGTTGACACAAGAGTCAACACGTTGAAGAGTTTCTTTGGATTTGTGAATTATTTTTTCGAAAGATTGAGTAAAACATGAACACATTAGAATCCTTCAGATATTTATGTACTTTCGTAATTACAAAAATGTTTTTAGAATGCAAAAATACAATCAAATGATTCATTTGTTCGCAATATTCTTAGTATCATTAACATTTTCGCAGATGTTCAACAGAATTTACTTCAATGGGCAGTGTGTACTTACTATTCTCCTAACTTGAACAGTCTCTTATTCAAAGTTTATCGTTTTTACGAACTAACTCCTGTGAGATCCATTCCGCATTGGTTATGCAATACGCGCTTCTTGTTCAACTATTCACGTCATGCATAACACTGACAGAATTCCTTTACCGCGCCTTGTTGTCGATAAATATTTGAAGTGTTTTTCCTGAACTACCCTATGAAAGCAATAATGTTTTTCCTTCGTAGAAAATTGTCACTTCATTCTCGAAACTTTTGGTCATTAATAAACTCTGGCTCTTTATATAAATTTATATAAATCTCGTAAAAATTTATATAAATAATGTTTATTAGTATACAAATATATTATGCTATTAGAAGCGAAGACAGTTTATTGATATATGTGTGGCCACTATTATGTATGACATAACAACTCTTGTTTGTTCGTAATATCTCTATCAAATTTTAGTGTCTTTCGAATGCTACCAAATGGGTTAAAAAGGTGCCATATTAATTACAGCTGAATTAAAGACCGTCAACAGAAATTCCATTTAATATTTTGTTAAAAAACAGTGTTCTTTCCAAAAACGATGTATATATACAACGCATGCTTGTAAAGAATCTGAAGGTTTGTATGCAATTTTAAAGGTATCAGATCTAGTAATATCCGTTTTGTATTATATGCTTTTGAAATCGCTCTATGATCATCTAAACAGCATTATCTAAAAACATTTTATGTGTGCAGAAAGCGTGAAGTTAATAATGACATTTATATCACAGATTCACTTTCATTCTTCTCTTAAAGAAATATTTTCAACCCTATACAAGAAAACGACATTAATTATTACTACAATTGATAGTTTTGCTACACTTCTAAACTCTTTCTTAGAACAAAAGGGACTGCTATAATTAGATTCGACAAAGAATCACGGGCATTCAGTCTCGCGTGTGTCTCACTCAATTTATCTGTAAACTTTTCCTCCACGCGTCAGGACACTTAAGCTGATCGGTTCTTTCTTCGCGTTTCTATTATTTCTCTAATAAATCAAATTGGAAGACCCTAAAGAAATAATTCACTGTGTTTTTAGTCTGGTCGCTGAATAGGGTTGTCACGAGTAGTGCATATGCCTTGTGCACGTACCCGCGTGTTATGTCCAGTTATAACTTCAGCAGTAGGTGAAAGGCAGACCATTTCGTTCGGAAGACCTGTTAAACAAGTCGAAGCCAATGAATCCGATTGTGAATCTTCTTCTGGATCCTCATTACGTTCCGTGGTCGTATGATTTACATGGCTGACCGGGGATGCGTGTTTCCTTATTCCTTGTTCGTGATTTCGTGAAACGAGAGAGAAAGTTACAGTCCTCGCGTTGAAGTCACCACACCCTTGATCATTCGTTTGCCGTGGAAACACGAGTCTAATGACTCGTGACAAAGAACCCACAATTACAGTTGCACTGGATGGATCATCGTTTATCTCTTAGCTGTAATGCCGTTTTTTAAAGTGCGTATTTACATTCTGTTGCCAGAACGACGCGATGATGATTGTACTCGTTGAAGACAAAGTATGTGCAGCTACTGTATAATTGAATTATATTATTATAATACTTTGTTATATTGTAATATAATATTATGAATGTTATAATATCATAATATAATTAGTACCTATTAATAATTTATATTTATTATTATAATATTATAATATTATAATTTTTCTTGAAAAATCAGTAATACTCATTATTACAAATTAAATTGCCACTTTGCCATGACAAGTATATTCGTATTTTACAGCTAAAAGGTTAATAAGCTGTGAGAGTTAATGACTATTGTTTTTGCCTCTACTTTCATCTTACTAAGCCAGGAATAATCCCTGTAATCTCTGTAATAATCTCTGTAATAATCCCTGACTTTTTTTGCAAAGTTGTATTTAATTTAATCCTTAAACTACTAGTATCAGTTTGCTTTCATTTTAGGATAAAATTCAGTTAAAGCAAATCACCGAACATAAATTGTAACAGAACGCTCAAATGATAGGATAATTCCCATCTTTAAATTAAATAACTGATTTATTTTACAAACCAAATCTCAAATTAGTATTAGAATATATGCACAGCAGTACAACTCAGACGGCTTGTTTTCCCAATTTAAATTTTCAAGTATATTCTAGAATGCATTATTGGCAATAGAAGGATTAAGTACGAAATGGAATCATTTGTTAGTCTTTCATTACGTAAATTTTTTTTCTGTTGAACGTCAGTGGTCACAAATTAAGAAAGAGTAGATTACTTTCGAGTTTTAAACAATTTTTTTCTTTTTTTTTGCTTTCTATGGATAATAATTTCTTCTTATAGCAGAATAAAACTTTCAGTTTAGAAATATAAATCGAGAATTATTAATACTACTTGGATTGCATTAAATCATTCAATGTTATCGGTACGTCAAAGAACCGTAGAGGGTTAATTTACAAATATATACATTACAATATAAAAGTAGTTGTAGCAGATTGATTTATTAACAAGAATGCATTAATTATGAAGTAATTTAATAACCCACACATGCGGTTATTAAAAAAATTATTGTAAGTATTATATAATTAAAAAACGATTTTATCTTACACATTAATTCAGAGCAAGATATCCTCGTTTTTTTTCAAGATATTTCATGACTTACATGTAGGATAATTCCACGGAAGATGTCCATATTTTTATTGAAACGCGTTTAAACGAAAACTAAAACAATTAGAACGGCAGATTTCATTTCTAAATAAACTTTACTTACTTTCATACAAAATAATCAACTAGAATTAAAATTACAAATGAGAAGACATTAACTGTAATTGTAATTCTATCAATTATTTCTTCAGAATGATTAATCTGACCATCTCTCCGGGCGGTCATTTCCCCCAGAATTACCCTATATTATAATACTCATAATCCCCATTCTATAAATGACTATCCATACAGAATAATATAAACATTTCATTTATTACCTTATATTGTAAATTTAATCACGCCCAGAAAGCATAGAACCATCTCAAAGGAAATGGAAGAAACTCGCAGCAATCACGATCCCGTGATTATTCAATTAACCAGCGGTTACAAAGAAATCAAGGAAGCGGGACACGATTGCAGGAACACCGCAACGCGCTTTTTCCGGTCGAATTCTTATAAACTGGTTTACCTGTGAACGGACAAAACGAACGAAGAAAAAAAAGGGGGGAAAGAACGGTATGGAATACCCGAAGGGAACAAAATCTGAATTTATTAAACCTAATCGCGACTATTCGCGTATCCCGTACATCCGATAACGATGTCGCGCCACAACGGAGAATCTTGAAAGAATTCATATTGCGACGGGGAACGAACCGAAACCAACAATCCCACAATAATCAAGACAATTTGACGGCGAGGGGATCAAACTCGGTGCCAGAAAGAAATTCCTCGGTGTCGGGACGTCGCGCGCGGTCGCGTACAGGCAACAACAAAGAACGCTCGTAGGCGAAAAACACCTCTGGAAACCTGCTAGAACGACCGCCTACCAGTGAATCTGATCGTTAATCATCGCCCGGTGTTCCTCATTATATTTTACGAGCCAGATTTATATTTCTATCAAAGGTGCTTAACCGAACGCCAAGATACGTGGCCTGTCCGCAATACGCGAAACGTGAATAATTTCAAGTATATATTTTCTTATTTGACATTTCTTTCTCTGGTCCGCGAAGCGTTTTGCAATAGGCGGTTACAGAAACAGTAAAATTGGAGAATGTTAATGTATTTACGTTCTATCGCGGTTCGCGGGGCATAACTTGAGTCGCTCGTTAGCCAAAGTGTCTAACTTCATTTTTGCAAATCTTGTTTTTTTTTTGGATTTCTGGATTTTAGTGCTATCGAGTTTACGTCGTGCTTAGGCTTTTTCGTGTTTAACCTGTTCACTGTGAAATTTCGTTTGAAAAATCTCTCGTTTTTCGCGCAATAAAATGAAAAGATAAAGTGTGTACTCGTTAAGCGCAGTTAATTGGTTAATGGGTAGTGAGTTTATTTCGGGAAATAATGGGGACAGTGTTGTTATATCGACGTATTGTAATAATATAATGGAAATTCTTTTTTACATATGTATAAGAATTTAGTTTTATGTGTTGATATTGTGAAGCAGTTGTACCAAGATTGTCTATGTTGGGTTTTGAATAAATAATAATACTATTATTTAAATTTAGTGACTTTTAATTATTTTTTATTATTATAGTGACTACACAATGGAAACGTTATTAACTAAATCTTCTGGGCCCATAACCTGCTAGGTTTTTAAAAGACAGATAATTCAATAAAAAAATCGTTACCTAAACAATGAACAAAATAGAATATGTTAAATACATCGATATATATTGCTTTGTATACACTTTTCTAACAGTTTTCTTGAGTTTGATGTAGCGAGTGGTTTTATAGTATAACAAGTGCGTGTTTAATAGAGTTATACATATACAAAAATTGATGTGGAAAACTACTTTTTCTGAAACTAAAAATTAATCAAAATATACAGAGAGTACGAACCTCTTCCCAGTGATTTTTGCAGTTCCTAAAAAATGGTAACTAGTGATGAGTTAACAACTTTACTTCTACCATCGAAACGATGAATGAATCATCAAGCCATTAAATCAAAGTTCTTTTCAGCATTTACGGTGTGCGACACAATGGACCGATTTTTAGTTTTCCTTTCCTGATTGTAACAAGTATTTACTCATGTAACGTGAGGGGTTTAACCCGCGAACGAACGAGGACGTAGGTAGTTGAAAGATGTGATGTTCGATATGAACCTCATTCGTAACCTTCAATTTGTGATGCATACAATTGTGATCGATTTAATTATATTTATCCAGTGACATAATACTATATCGTGTTTAACACTATTTTTATTACTTTATTTTATATACCTTTTTTTATCAACAGGTAATTTAATCAAATTTATTAAGTTACTGGCGTAAGCTAATAAATAATCTATATTAAATTATTAAATATAATAGATACTATTAGTATAATAAAAATATACATCGCTAAATTAATTTTATAATTATTATTCGAAAAGTTGAAAATTCAGTTGAGGAAAACTAATTTTTAAAAATTAATTTTAACTTAAAATTTTTTAAGGTGACTTTTTACACCTTTGATAAAAATAATGTTAAAGCTGGTTCTGAAGGTAAATAGCATTGTTTTGCAATATTTCCAATATATAGGGACGGTCAAAATTATTCATAGTTCTGATATGAAATATTAAATACACATATAGTAATGTTCATTAAATCCAGCGAGAAAAATGAAAAATAGCTTATAATAAAATTTATAATAATACGTAAATATACGAACAAAATAATAAAATTTAATAACAATTTTGCATAGTATTTAATAATAAATTAAAACTTACTAGAACTTAATTATGTATTAACGAACGACAATAAAATTTAATAATTAATTAATTATAAAATTAATACCTAAACCCATTCTTTAAATTAATATCGAAACATTAATTTATTTGTAAGTAATAAATCATTGCTATAATCATAAATTCAACTGATAAACTTTCGGTAAATAAGGAATGACGTACAGTTACGTCAGCAGCTGCCAACGTATCACATGCATATGGTTACGTGAAAACTCATGCAAATTGGTACGATTACTTAGTTTCAAGAATATTAACTCTACGAATTAAATAGTGAATTTAACAAGTCGCAATGGAAAAATATCTGATGGTCACATCTATTTCTCATTTCACATTCTAAGCACGTTTAGTTGTTAGTTGAAAGTTATTTACTTGCACGGCAGTCTTGATAATGCAGACACGCATCAAATGAACTTGTACAGTATGTCAAGAATGTAGATATGTGTTTCTTTTAGCGTGGAATGCTACAATAAACGATGATGAACCCTAACCAAAGATATTCCAATAAAACACGTGTTTGTAGGCATGTAGTACACAGGTATTTGCGGGTGTCGTAATACGGCGCTAGTTAAGCGTCGAGTTTAAGAAACTTGTAGAGAAAACGATGTTTGCTCTCAGCAAACTAACCTCGATGACATCGAAAATAAAAAGCCCGGACCCTCTATAGTTAGACTGATAAAAACAGAACCGTTTACTATCATTTTAAGCACAGCATCCATATCAATTTCAACGACTGCATTTTTAATTTAATTTTGGGAAAAGTAATTTTATATTACAATTGAAATAGAAAATTAATTTTAACATATTTTTTTTATTTTATTCTTATTTAAAATTTTTAAGGATTTTGTATACTAAAAATAGAGATGAGATGAGTTAGATATAATAAGATACATATAGTTTTACTTATTAGATATATAGTTTTATATTTTTATGATACGTATAAAGAAACGTAAATATATAATATTTAATAAAATATAATAGTTTTCTTCAATAACTGTACTGTATCTACAATGAACAGTTTATAATGAACTCAACAACTAATTGTGACATTAAGTACTGTTTGAAGAAATAATAATGTACTATCAATGAAATTATAGTAGTTGTAATATTCTCATTTGACATAAGAGCACATCATTAAATTGAAAGAGCACGATTAAAAATTAAAACTTTTTACTTTAGAGAAAACTTTCTTATGTTAATGATGCATTACAATGGGAATTCGTTGTGGACACTTAAATTTATAATAAAGAATAGGAACAAGAATACTTTCTCAATCTGAATATTTGCATTTGGAACTTGGAACCATGTTAGGGATTTGATTATAGCTGCAATAAAATTAATAGCCCATAACTTATCTTTCGAAATCACATTAATCCCTTGCGTGGAACTGACGCATTTCGCCGGCACAAATTTAATTGAATCTATAATATTTTAATTTTATAACAGTTGTGTCTATAGAGTTGCGGCAAAATTAAATAGCGTAAGCAGGAACGTTCGAGATGAAATAAATTCTAAGACAAAGGGTTAACTCTGAAATGCTACAATTAATTTCTCAGGCAGCTGGCGAATTATACATCAATGCTGCAACTTAAATAAAAACATAAACTGGTACTTATGTATTATGCAGACCACGTTTGTTTCCTAACTGAAAGTCGCGTTGGTCAGTCGTCTGGATTACATCTGGATTATTATTTACTGAAAACTAAAATTACTGAGCAATCAGAGTGATTTATATTCAATATTTTATGAAAATTAAAACAACACTTTTCTTGAGAATCAAAGAGGTTTAGAAATTTACTTGAAAATCGTTCGCAAAAACACTTTCATAATTGAAATACTTGCAAAATAAAACTTTTAAAGTGGGACAATTTGATCCATTCAATAATTTTAGTATTAATATTATAATATTTTATTTTACTATATTTAATATTATAACACATTATTACTATTTTAATTTTTTTACTATTAAGGTAAAAGTACCAATAGTTGACCACTTCAGAAAAGTGTTCAGCGTGAATAATAGTAAACGCTTGCTCCTTTATTAAATAGAGAGACTTTATGCGTGAAAATGCTCTTTGAACTTCTTACACTATATAACAAAACAGACTTTCTTGAAATAGTCATATTATTCAAGTTTTATAAATATTTTTGAAAATCCAATACTTACCTCAGAAATTGACCATCCTTTAAAACGAAAAAACCAATAATTAACAATATGTTAATTAGCAATTGATCGCTAAATAGTAAAACGAAAAACACCAAATCTGATTACATTAATACCGTTTATTGGAAACGATTATATCAAATTACAAGTAAAAGGACAAGTACAAATGAAAAGAAGTTAATTTCATGTTGGAAATTGGAGGCATACAACCGACGTCAATGAAATAAATAGTTAATTTTTAAGATAGACAATTTAATTCAGGTAAAAGTGTTTCGGAGTTGGGTCGGTTGATGATACAGCATATTCATCGCGACTTTATCGGAAGATAATTACTTTTAAGTACCTTATTTTTTACGTTTTCCTGAAAAATGGTCAACTACTGATACCAGATCAATTACTGGTGCCTTTACCTTATTACTAATATTCCATTATCATTAATATTTTATTTCTTAAAAACAAAGATAATCCGTATAATACGTAAATATCCATAAACTGTTAATAGTGTTTCGACATTGTAAGTCATGCACGAATAAAAATGCAAATAAATAAAAATATTGAATTGTCTGAATTTAAGGGTTAACTTCGATAACAAGTAATAACGGTGTACAAATGGTTTCAATTTGAAACAAGGCGAATTGGATTAGAGGATCATTTACCAGTTTTGTTAATGTTTGTACGTACCTGCTGCAACGAGATAGTGTCCTTGTTATATCTGCATGATTCCTGCGAATTCAAAGTGAATTCTGTTGGTCGGTTTCATTCGAAGTACAGCTGAACTATGAATCTAACGAACCATAAATTTAGCCGCAGGGTGACTCTAGCGAATATTAGATCTCATTCATATTCGCTTTAATAGCGGGAAACTAGAAAGGGATACGATTTAAACGCTTTCCGCTATAACGCTAATAATATACTTACATGTAAGTACGAATTAAATGAAAATAATATAAAATACTATGTATTAAGGAAATGAATAGGACATTGATGAGTATAAAATGAATACTTTTGAAAAAGAATTTCTAGTATGAAAGGTGGCCATTTTCAATAAAAGGTCTCTCAAGATCATTTATTACTACATTTATAAGATCATTTGTGAAATAATTTGTATCCTCACAAACACTCCATGGTTAATAGAATAAAGAAGAAACAATTGAAAAATTCTATATTCTTGTCATTAAATTATGATTTTGAATCTTCAAAAATGAGTTCTTTTCCTTTTCAGTAACTCCATCTTTTTGTGAAATTTCGAAAGTTGCGTAGTAAAGTTTCATACTGTGCTCGGAATACTTCAGATTTAAACAAATAATTAAGTTAACCCCTGCTTTCATTTGTTGTATTAATTAGAGGTGTTTTATAATTAATGATAAGCTAGAAAAGAAAAGAGATCTATTGTATACTTTTTTGTATTCATAAAAGACGTATAACTTAAAAGACACACTTGTAAAAGTATTATTCTTTATTTATTCATTACCATCGGGAAACAATTTTATTTGAATCAAATTAGTTTTTATTACCTTTGCTTTCACAAATTATTAATTCACAAATTATTTTATACAATTTTCTTGAATAAGCCTAACTTATTAATTATCTTTCATTTCTGCGAGTAATGCAAATCATGCAAATGGATATTTAAATATTCATAATTATGAATTAGCTCAAACTCATTCGTGACCATTCTCACACTTTTCCCAAAACTTTTGCAACAGCCCACGTAACTTGAAATGAGTTAACGTTAACGAGTTCTATTAATGAGTTTTAGACATTTCTAAAATTTGACACCCACCTTTTAAACACCCTGTACAGTCTATTCTAAACAAATGGACGCATACATACATGTTATAGCAGCTGTCATTATCCGCGTCTCTTTTACCGTGAGTGATACAAAGCAGTCGCGCTTCCAGTTAATTGAATGCAGCGATGCCCAGTACTTACGAGCATCATACGCACAACCGGGTGGGTGTTTCGCGAGCAGAGCTTTATGAACTTATCGCAGGTGGTCCGTGCCTTCGAGAAAATACAAGGTGCACGGACAATATCGCTGCGCTGTCTCGCTGCGATGAGATGATTGGATAATTAATGAACTGCATTCGTTACCGGTCGAAGTGCGTTTATTAGTTCGTTATGAACGCTACGTTGACAGGCATAATAAGTACTTTACCGAGGAGAACTTGTTTTCGTACCCTGTTATTAAAGTGATACAAAGTAGAAGGATTCTGTTCAGAACGACTAGAAAACTTTGGTAATGATACGAGAGAAAGGAGCTATGAAGAAGAGTCTATGTGTAAGTGAGTTTATGAATAGATTGTTGAGTTAATGGATTACGTGCGAACAAGCATCCGTTTCGATTGACATTAGGTTGCGTTTAACGCTTTGCAGACAAATGACGGATTGAAGCAAGAATCCAGTTCACATTTGTTATATCGCAATTGATATTTCTCATTTCTTATTTCTAATTGGCAAGAGAAAAGTTTAAAATTCTTTTTCACTTTTTATTATTAACATGTTGACTGCCATGAGAATTTTTAGCGTTTTATATAATATTACTTATTCTTTCATAATGAAGGCAAATGCTATTACTATTAATTATTAATGATTTGAAATCATGGCTCTTGAATTAGAGTATTATTTAGTTACTTACATAACTAAATATTTTGATTTATCACCAGGTTTCTTCTTGTAATTGTTTTTAAGTAATTTGGTGGTGATCAAAGTGTTAAGTACTTTTATTTTTTTATTATCTATACTAAAAGAAGATGATTCAATTCGTCTCGAACTACTCTATAAAGTAAGTTGGAGAGGGATGGCACATTTGGTTTAAAAAAATTATTACATCATAAATCTCATTGGTACTTAATACAAAAAATATATATTTATGAGAATAAATACATATAAGAAGAATAATTAAACAGACCTTTGTACAAGATTCAATATATCACTAAGGATAATTGAAAATATAGATATTTGACAATGTAAATGAAATCGGGCCATTTTACTCATAATGGCCTTGTACTATTCGAAGTTGCAAGAATATAATTTAATTTTTTCAAAAACAAGAGGTGAATACAGTATTTTCTTCTCAGATTCTATAGCAGTATTTACTAAATGCACATAAAATCTGTAGAAAACTGATCCTGAAAGTAAGTAAATATTCAATGTATTATTGTAAAGCTATAAGTTCTCCCGCTAAGTAATTCACGGTATAATGACCGACAGCGAGTGTGTAACTTAAACGTAGGTAAATCTATTGTCGGCCAAACGGTTCAAATAGAATAAACCGTGTGATTTGAATGCGATAGGGACAGGTTGTAAATCACGTTGAATTAAACCATTCTTCATATCAGGACATATTTTATATCCTATCATCATTTCGCGCGTTAATCAATGCACAGCTACGTGTAATTTATTGCGGCCTTAACAAAAATGCAAACGTCGTAACGGTACACGGTGGCTTTTGTCTTGCTGAAACGGTAGAGCTGTGTTCAACTATGCTAATTTCAATTATAACCTAACAACGACTACAATTACGAACTAATCTTCTTGAAAAATTGTCGTATAAATAACAATTCAGACAACATTATGAAAAGGAATATTGTAATTGAATGAACCAGCAGTAAAAAATATAGTTTAATTGAAAGTTTTCAAATATTGATGTTAGAACATTTAATTATCTACTTATTTATGTATGTAATTTTATAATCATTTTAGGAAATGAATTGTAGGATGAAATGGTGTCAGTGACGTCTATATTTTATCAGGTTATTTATCTCTATTGTCTGGTATATATAAGACAATGATTGTGAGTTTATTACAAAACGAACGTCTGCGCCAATTAATCAATTTCATTTACATGTATTGTACTCTACGATTTGCAGTTCCACTTAAGTACGTACAAATATTATTGACATACTTAATATCAATTAACACACACATACATATCGCTTATCACATTTTTTGCTATATTCTACCAATTATAAAAGTCTTAACGCGTTGCTCGTATTTTATAATATCATCATAAGATTTTACGAAACATTTGTGGGCCATTTTTATTATCATAAAATTTACATGAAAATATATAGAACACATTCTAAATATTTTTACATACCTTCTCACACTTTCAAATGATCGTAAAATCACAAGGATTTATAATAATAATACAATATCACAATAATCTTCGAAACATAAACTAATTTCAAAACCCCCGTGCAAATGTTTCACAATCATATTCTATATAACAGTTAATTTACAATATAATAATACTTTCACATACCAAGAACCAGAAACAATGAATTTTTCAAAAGAATACAATCACATATAAAACTCATAAATACACTCTTAACAAGAATGTCACGCGAGACCGTATTTTCTAAAATAATATTCAAAAACTACACTGAACAGCCACGTGTCTCATAAAACAAAAATCTCACCTCGAGAAATATCAAGTAAAAAAAAAAATGTTAACTCTCGACTTATGCGATTCGCGAATCCTTGAATGCCTTAGATGCACGAGCTCGGCGGCGCGGCATACTCATAAATATTTATTTTTCTTTCTTGGCGTACGTTGAAAGGGTTCGAGCGTACGTCTTCAGGTTTCGATACCCCATACGGTGTACACGGATTCGTCACTAATTAGGGCTTGATAAACGTTTATCGTGGCACGGGAGACACGGGAGTATCGTAAATGCGCGGCATGCACTTTTTCCCGTCTGCCCTAAGCAGCAGAATCTCCTTCGGGTCGCGTCGCATTCCGGCCAGTATCCTCTCAGCTGAAATTCTTCCCCGTCTAGATGCCGGAAGCGAAATCCGAGTGGGATCCACGCTCCGCGCAATTAACGGGAGTTCCTTGGTAGAGAATATCGGCTGACAGTCGATATCTCGCGACCTCTAAGCCGCTTTTTTCGAGCCAGCCACGAAATAAACAGAACCATTAACACGCTTTATAAATATGCAACGGGTGTGCACGCGAGAATATTGAACGACAGCATCGGCGCAAAACACGGCGAACAGTCGTCGGACAGGTCGACGTGTTCGGTGAATGAAGAAATTTTATTTTAAGGTTATTGAGATTAAGCAACGCGCGTTGTATTTATTATTGTAATAGCTGTGTGGAGTGGCTTTGGCGTTCGCGAGTTCCTTTGAACGTTATAATTTGATTAATCTTTAACCAGTTCGACGAATATACAGGTCATCATCATATTTTTTTCAAATGAACATGTAACTCTTCTTCGTTTTGCTTTACCTTTTCGTTAGAATATATTGTAAGTGTATCTGGCATGTGCTAGATAAATGTACACTTTGTTACTTGATTTCATTGCGACCGTTATCAGAAATTTCTGATATTATGTTCTATAGTTAACAGGTTAAAGTTCAGTTTAAACTGAAAATTAACTATTAAATATTCTTGTTTTTGATAGCTAATAGATAAATTCGTTGTATTTATTTGTTTTTAGTTATTTAAATAGTTCTGTATAATAATAGTATTAACTATATGACGAAAATTTTACTAGTTTCAAAATTCATGATAATTTATATAGCGGTCAGTGAGACTGCAAATGCATACTTGAAGGTTGAAATAATTTTTATGATGATCTGTATATTTTTATCTGTTGCCAATGCAGGAGTGTTGTTATTGGAAGATTATTATTGACCGATTTTATTATTCACTGTCTTCTTGCGACATTATGGTTTAATTGAATCAATTTTCATTATGTTTTTTAAGATTTCATGTGTTAGTGATATGTGTATATTTATTATTATCATATTGTTATAGATTACTTTTATTATGGGGATTTTTTTTTTCAAACAATATAATTTTTGTTAATTCTAATAGTTTACATTTCGCTTATTATGTAACAGAGGTGGTTTTAACTATTCATCGATGTAAACTGTTGCATAATTTAAATCTGGAACAACGAAGTTAGTTAATTGTACAATAATGTCTATCAAATTGTGTGAAAATTATTTTGTTACAATACGGTACACTTACAAGACGTTATATATATGCGTTTGAGGTTTTTATATGAGAAAATCAAATTTTATGCGTAACAACCCGGTATTTGCTAAATTTAATTTATTTATGTTATTACTAATATAATATTGTAGCAAATGGTAGTATACTTTGGCACCTATCTTTAAATATTATTACAAAAGAAATATTGAAAATTCGTAAATTTTAAATCTTAATTGTGGACTTATGTAAATATCATATACTATATTAAATTGACTGCAATCAGAAAAATTTGTTTATGCCATTAATGAAATAAAATAAGAGCTTTATTAAATATTTGCGATTTAATTTATCAAATAAAAGATGATTATATTTTGGCTTAAAAATTTGTATACTGTTTGGAAATATAGCTGTTCAAATAAATTACCTACGATAGTATAATTCGTTGACTCTGTGTCATAGAAATAACATTCATACTGTGTCCTATATTTGCAACGTATTGACGTTTAACGTACACATTCGTCCTTGCAATAGTTTGCGAACACATCACTTTCTTATCTAAGAACTAAACAATTGATAAAGACGTGCCGTAGGATTAACTGCAACCTACTTCTGCAATGCCGACACGAAACAATTCAAACAAAAGGTCTGCTTATGGTTTCAACATTACCTAAGTCAGCATAAATGTTTAATTACTTCTTGCTTCTATGAAGTTGATTTTATTATCATAAAGTTTGCATATTTGATTATAGGTTATTAAAAAGAAATATTATTTGTAGACTTATGTTGGTAATAATAAATTAAATACTTCTTCTAAATACTCGAAACAAATAATAAATAGATTAGAAAATTGGATACATTATACTAAGTAAATTTTACGTTCATTTTACGTTTATATTAACAATAGGCTATAAATAATATTATGTATTAAATGTTATATATTAAAAATTAACAATATGACGCTAATAGTTTGTATATATTAATTGAAAAATTGATTTTTATTTACAAAATGAAATTTTTCAAAAATTGACTATGTTAAAGAAAGATACACACAATAAATGTGAGTGCGATACAACGTAAAAAATGTTGAAGCAGATGTTAATATTAAAAAACTGAATACATCAACAAGTGAATAAATGTTATCGACATTGTTAATTACGAGTAAATTGTTTATGAATACAAAGTTCACGCTAAATTAATGTTATCTACGTAAAATATTGGTTTTCTTATATTTTCTTTAAAAAACACCACTTTTATAATAAATGATCCAAATGTTCCATAAATATCCTAGACAAAATTATTTTCAGTTTCAGTAATATTATTTACTTTATTCTATGTTGTACTTATGCAAATGCAACAAGTTTATAAAATTTACAATCGAATTATGATAATTACCAATTTAACCTTCGCGTTAATCGTGCATAGCCACAATTCTTTGTCTACACTTAAAAACGTATATTTACATTAATACATAAAACCAAAAGGATCTTCGAGATACAGAACAGTTCAAAGACCAGCTACCACCATAAATCTAAACCTCACTGTTCCCATTTCCCTAAATAAATCATTCGAATCTTCAAACAATTCACCGAGTCCATTACTCAACGCACCAAAAAAATAAACAAACCACTTCCAACCTCCACCAATAATAGATTTACTGCCACCATTTATCTATTATTTTATATAAAAACATGTTATCCTCAAAGGCTAACACTGTTTCCAATTATTACCATAATTTGAGTACAACAATACATTTTGAACATATTTTTCACAAATTATACATTCTAAATACATTTCCCAACTTCTGTATTGCCATTCATATTTGGATAACAAAGCCTCTGAAGAAAATATTCAACCAATTTTATATATAAAACCAGCCAATATAATAACAGGACAGCGAATTTCCATACATTTATATAAAACATGCGGCTATAAAACTACAGAAAAGGCACTCGATTAAAAAAAAAACATAAAACACTAAAAATATTTTTTTTATAGTACTCATAAAGAAAAAATAGATCAAAATGGCTCATTCCTGATTTCTTCCTATTGCAATTATTAAATAGATAACAGAGGCATCTCTGAGATATGACTAAGAAAATTCATTTAGCAATACGCAAACTGAGTTGTAAATCAATCAAAGTCTCAATAGATGCACTCTTGGAGTTTCTACAGAGAAATTTCAAATTGTCAAGTCAACTGCTCGGTTGTTTCACTATTAAACCTTTGCGGTTTATTTTCAATGTTGTTGGGTGCAAACTTGTATTTATTTTTAGGGAAACACATTAAAGTAATTTACAGCGGTAGAGTTCAACTTTTTATATTTATTTTATTTATTATTATAATAATAATTAAATTTTTATAACTTTTTAAAGTGTGGTACTCTTTAAAGCACCACAAGTAAAATACAACAAGTTTGTATTGTCATCTCCAGCATGACATACGAGTGCAAAGTGCTAATCCCACTTCTACACTTCCATTTTCAAAACTCCGCATAAAAATCCGCAATACAGTGATAACAAAGACATACCTAACAGCAATACACGAATACAACCAGCAAACCCAGAAACACGCGCGATATGGAAAAGTGTATCGAAAAACAGGAGCATGTCCTGGTGAACAGTCCTTGATCCAGAGCCAGTCGTCGCACACCCACGTGCTCCGCGTGGCTCAGCAAGCGGAGGAGATTCGGGTTTCCCGTAGGAAGGAGGAGGAAGCGGAGCCACGGCCGAAGAAGAAGAGGAAGAGAGGAGAGGGCAAAGGCAGCTAATGGTAATGGTAGCAAGTCAGTGTCTCTCGGGCCGTCGTCGAAGCCGGTACATATTCGCCGGATCGTGGTCCACGTGAGAGCTCCGCTTTTTCTGCGACTTCTTCCCGGCCGCGTACACGTTTTACTTGTCTCGATCTCTCGATACCGTAACCTCTCGGGGGTTCGGCTTCGTTCGTCTCATCGACTGGACCCGGTGCGTGGACCTCGGACCGTTCGTTCGTTCGTTTCTCTTTCTTTTCATTTCTCTTCTTTTTTTCTTTATTCTCCTTCCCGATTTCGCGTGACGCGCGCTTCGTTCCCGACCAAGTGGCCTGGTCGATCCACCCGTCGATCGACGTTTCGGGCCCCAATGAATCTTTCATCTCGACCCTCTCGTTAAGGCGTCGACGAGATCTTCCGGCTCGCGAACGACTTTTGCCGTCGCGACGGCCGAACGTGGACACCGCGACACACCGGTGAAAATCGTGGATGGGCTCCGGGGAATGCGCGCAAGAACCCGGTGAGCCTGGAACGAGATTTCGTAGATCCGCGGACTCCTTTCTCGGCGCTCGTAAAAAAACTAGCATAATTTACGACCCGCGACGGCCGAGAACCGTGATCTCGAGTCGGTGGTCCGCGAACGCCGAAAATATCGCGGAGCTTTTAACAGGAGCCAGTGATCGTCGCGACGACGATTGGACTGAATGTTTATGGATTAGTTTTGTGAAGTGATGAGCTAGTGACATTGTTTCTTTGGACCGTCTCGTAAGAATCGATTCGATTCTGTTGTTATTCTATACGCTGGAAGTAATGAACTTGTCAACGTCCGTGCTGCATTCAAGAAATAAATAATTTTTCTTCTTTACAAACTTAGCTACCATAATTTTACTGTGAGACGATGGTCTATTAAGTATACAAAAGGAGTCATTGCTAACTGCGTTGTACTGCAAGCGACGAATGGTAAACGCAAACGTCAATAATAGTGAACGTGAATTCAACATGAGAAAGACGTCATCGGCATTGAATGCGTTAAACGATAATCCTAAAAAAACTATTACACCGTCATTCTCAAGATGACTGGATGCGCAATTGCGTCCGCTACAACTATAAAAAGATCAACTAAGAAGTCTATAACTTACTGAAAGACTCAAACAACAACTAATAATTGCTGCCAAGATTACGTAAAAAGTCAGACTAACTTAATACAGATTTTAATATTCATCGCATCAGCAATTCTACATTCCACCTCGCAGCTCGCAAAACAGGAAAATATTGAACAAAACATCGCTCCAGAAAGATACTACCAACAAATGCTAAAGCCCAACGTCTCTATCAACCAATCAAGCTCAAACTCCCCAAATGCTACATCCTCGCGAGTCCCGCTAGATCCAGCGAGATATCTCACAAGGTCTAACACCTTTAACATGTCAGCGCGATGACAGACGCGCGTAGGAACGAGAGCCGGTCCTTCCGATGAGCATGGGGTAGAAATGCACCTCGGAAGGTCAATCTGGACTCGGGGCGTGTTGGCCCTCGGAGTAGGGGCCGTGTTCCTACTGGGATGGAGGATCGACCTGGATGGCGGCGAGTCGTCTGGCCCGCTCGCTGGCGACTCGATCCCGAGCACGGACAACGTCTACTTCGTGTCTTCCCCTTCACTGCGGGCCCTGGACAGCCGGAAGGGAAAAGATCAGCAGCCGAATGGCGAGCCAATGACAGACAAGACACGAAATCGACGCGTTGACCGGAATGCCAAACTCGACGCTGCCCCAGGGACGAGTTATTCCGACATTCGACTATCGACGTCGAAGCAGGTTAATAGTTTAGAGAATTATCGCGGAGCTGGGCGTGGTATAGGACAGGCTGCAAGTGGTGCAGCTTCTCGCAGCGAGCCGGATAATGAACAGGTATTAAAAATTAAGCAGATGCGTGAAAATGAACTTTTGAACGAAGACAGTCGACTCGGTATTGACTCAGTCCTAAATAAGGAGAGTGTCTACCTCGTGTCTGAATCTTCACTATCAACCCAGAGCAGGAAGGAAGATCACCTACCGAATGATGGGTCAGAAATAGAGGACACGCGGAATCCCGCGAAGAGCGATCATTCGCGACGCGTCGACCGGAGTGTTGAACCCGACGCTATCCCAGGAACGAGTTATTCGGACATTCGGCTTCCCACATCGGAACAGGTTAACATTTTAAAGGATTATCGCGAAGCTGGACGTAGGTTAGGACAGGGAGCAAGTGACCTAGCGTCGCGCGACGAACCGGATGATGAAGAAACTATTACGGTGCTCGAGAGCGGAAGGACGCGTGAAAATGAATTTTTGAATGAGGACGAGGAGACTCGGGGAACGTTGAATGACTCCGCAGCCGGTGAAAGGAGTGACGTGAAACTGAATTTCTCGCGGCGAGTGAATGGGGATTCTATGAATGAAGTCGGGATGAGCCCGGCGAGCGACCGCTCCAGGGATCGCGGTTTTTCGGTTCTTGTGAATGGGGATGAGGACAGGGTCGAGGAAAGCGGAGAAGTCGATGATGCAAGGACAGGATATTTGCATTCTTTAAATAATAATGTGAGGGTAGAGGAAGACGCAGGACACAGTGACAGGACAGATGTGTTTCATTTAGCATCTCGAAGTTTGATTGATCATGACGTCGCGCTGGTGAAGAATGATGAACAACGGTCTAATGAAGAATCTGGTTCAAACAGACACAGTGAACTAGTTAACGAAAATAATCAAAGAAGTTTGAATCTAGGCACTTTCAAGAAGGTTATTAACCAGTTTCAAAATGATGACAACTCTCTATACAAAGTCAAAGTTTCCAAAAAGGAAAAACACGAAGGAAGCTCAAACGAAAAGGAGGACGGGTCGATGCAAAAATTACCTCTCCGGGTGAGGGCAAGGTTCATGCAGCGTCTCACCGGAATGCGAAAGAACCGAGATCTTTTTTTTCGCCGGGACCAAGGACCAATTCGGTCTTCCGCAAAGATGGTGGAAAGAGGAACACGTGGGATTGCGTCCCCTGACAAATCACGCAGCACTGCGATCGCTTCTTTGAATCTTCGCGCAAATCATGAAGATAACAATGAACACCTAACGTCTGGTTCTATAAATCGTGTACGCGAAGTGGGTACGTCGTCGTCGTTGGTGGTTTCCAAGATTCACGGAGGAGTCGAAAGAGATCGATTGAGAGTTTCAACCGCGGCGATGGACGGTAAAAACGAAGTGATGCGAACGGACGGAGGATTTGATTCGCGGAACGCGTCTTCGAGCATTCGAGGGACAAGCGGTGGCACACGTGCGACGGATGCGAAATCGGACAATCAGAAATCGTCCTTATTCCCTTATGGAGGAGGTGACTCGCGGCGCGACGAGGGAATCGGCGTTCGCCGAAAGAGATACACGAATTATTATTCGCCGCAGTCCGTCACCCCCATGGCGTACGTTCACATACAGCCCGCGTATCCGGTGCCAGCGCCTCCACCCGCGAACCGGAAATGCGTACGGTGCATGGTCGTATACAAACCGTGTCCACCACCGTCAAGACCGCCACCGAGGATTGTTCATCCGAATTACAGGTACCAGGACGTTGCTATGAAGTGGCATGGGCTCAAATACGGTGAGTCAACGAAATGTACACTAAATGTACACATAATATAATATACTCCCTCCGTTTGAAAGTATAAACAATTTTAATGAAAATTAAAACTACCGAGCAGTTCAATTGACTTTTTGAAATTCCTTTATAGACACTCAAAGAGTGCATCTACTGAGACTTTGATTGATTTACGATTCAATTTGCGTATTGCTAAATCAATTTCCTTAATCATTTTTCAGAGGAACATCTGTTTTCTTTTTAATAATTGTAAAAAGAAGACATCAGAAATGGGTCATTTCGACCCGTCTGGTATTTTTAGTGTTAATTAGAATGATTTTATATATGAAATAGTTATAAATATCTAGTAGAACAGAAAATAATGCAAAAAGTTTTAATTTAATAAAGACGCGGCTGACTGCACAGTTTCTACATATGATCACATTATGATGTTTGTAATCGTCCCTTACGATGAAGTTTTACCTTATTAATATGCGGAATCTTATACGCTGATTAAGTGTCAGTTGCTTTGATTTGGAACCGCTTTCTTTCAATTCAATAGAATTTTGATAAAAATTCGCCATTTTGTAAGAACAGTGGGTGTCACTTTAATTTGTTTAAAATACGCAGTTTCTTTTCTGTCGATTACCTTTGACACATGCAAAAGTATTTCCGCGCTATTTGATTATTAATTGTCTAGCAGCCATTTATTTAGAAATACAAACAAAAAAGATTAAGATAATATTACTTTCATTAATCCCACATTTTTAAAGAAATGTATACTATATTTCGGGCGGAGGGAGTATATTCTGGCGATTTCAAAATTGTCGCGGACTAGTGCAAATTGAGGCTCGAAAAGTTTAATAGAAATGTAATTTGTTTTTTCCATTTTTTGGTGTTAATACATTTCTTACCATTTAAAAATGTGTTTATTATTTTACGAAGTAAAGGGAGGTGCTAAGATTAGATTTTTGTTGAAGGTAACATAATGTTTGGAAATCACTGATTTGTCTGTTAAAAGCGTGTTCAAGATTAGTAATAGAAGAGTTTTGTTTTTAGTTTCATAATCCAGACATGAGGTAGACCGAAGCAAATCGGATCATTTTCTGTTTGATAAGTAAACATACTTGAACATTCATAATAAGAAATAACAAAAGACTTTTAAATCTTTCTTTCACCTATAAGAAGTGGAAAGTGAGAAATATAATTTGTGACGTAACAAATGTAGACTTATAATCCCATTCGTTTTACCTGGCCCTACATGTTTTATCTTTACGACTGAAATGCAATTGGATTAATAGGTAGTTCAGTAGCTTATAGCACTGATAATTGCTTAGTACTCTCGATATATTCTGTGGACTACTTTAACCGCCTTCGATGCATTTCTTGCGTTAATTGTTTAAGATTTAATATTCGCTTCCTACGAAGTTTCTGCTTCATATAAACCTACGCGTTCTCAATAGAAGTTGCGTCAGATGACTGTGACAGCTACTACAACTGGTTAATGTTGATCTCGTTGCACTATTTTGGATCACTATCCTTTTAATTATTAATCCAACTATACTTTAGTCGTACATATAAAAAATATTAACACTAAGTTTACAAAACGCGTCAATTTGACGCATATTGAATTTTATAAACATTATTTGGTAAATGTTTATGTCGTTTTTGATGGTTGCAATTATGCGAATATATATCCTAATAGCGTATTTTCAAATCTTTAATTTCCAAGATCTAAACGAAGGTATACATTTTTCTAGAAACAATAGAATAAATCCTACAATAAACGTGCGTAAACCTATTTCTGAAGGCTATTGGATTAGGTATACTTCAGAGAAAGTATTATATGTACTATTTTGTGACAAACATATTTTTAAGATTTTCGTGTTTCATATCATTAATTTTTGTAACAAACAAAATATATTTGACTAGAAAGAAAGATATTCTTGAAGAAGTATAATTTTAGAAATCCTTGAAAGAAAAAATCTTTTTATGATTCAACGTTATCTCTGCGTGACAGCCTAATAAACGTAAGGAACTTTTGTTGGACGATATCTGCGATTCTAAAAATACCTGCTTTAAATTTTATTCGAATACAAAAAAAGGAATTTCCTAAGGTGTATGAATAAAGCTAGTTCCACGCGATGTAGAGGATGTTTTATGTTTTAATTTAGAAGAAAAATGTAAGTTTGAACTGCAACTTTTGAAAAAAATATAATTGATTTATAAAAGAACGTTTATAAAGAAAGGTATAGAAATTAATGTGCAAAATTTCATTCCTTCTAGTTAATTTTTATCATGAAGTGCAATGTGCATCGGTTTAAGGAATGTAGTTTCAGAAAACAGAGTTCAAGATTTCAGATACTATTAGTTAATTTTACTGTATTACAACTACAAAAGGTAATTAATGAAAATAATGAACAACACGTTTATTACAATATTTCATTTTTAAGAACAATTCCATTCCCATTGTTTTTCGTTAATTCTCGTTTCTTCAAAACAAAGCAGCTATTAATGACTACGAACAATACTATGCAAACAATAAACTCCTAATTCCTGAAATAAAAAGATTTTTAAATGTATAAATTCAAACACATTTGTTTTATCATTTAATAATTCATTGAAGTGCGAATATATTTCATTAATTCACATCGAAGTGTTTAATTCATTCATTATATTTCGTAGCCAATAACGTCAGACAAAATCCGCTTATAAGCATTTCACATACAAAAACAAATCCAGATTCAACTTTGTCATTTAGTCTAACAGCAATTTTCCAATTACATATAATTGGAAATTAATGTAAGATTTTTATGATATTACATTCGAATTATATATAATTGTATATTTATATAATACCCTGGCCATGTTAGGAAAATTACATGTATCGTATTACTCAAGAAACTTTGTAAACAGGATTTGATTACGGTTTTTCTGTGTTCAATGGGTTTGCGAAATCCGTTGAGCGTATAAAACACCGCTAAAGTATCCTTTAACGCTGATTGCAATTTATAGCCGAGCGGTTTATTCCTAGAAAAAGCACGTCGACGTAACATCGCTCGGTTAATGAGCCGCATCCGAGGCTCCTCAACTTCTCCGTGGAGGTCGTAGGTCGAATCTTCGATCGACCTAACGCGACACGGCATAAAGTTCAACCGTCGAACAAAACTTCTTGTTTATCTACCTATCATCAAGTCTGTGATAGATGCACCATTTTTACTTCAACCTTCTAGAAAGACGTATAATTACAAAATAATAGAAGCATGCGATAAAAATCTGTAAAATATCGTGTATAAACAGTATTTCCTGTAATCAGTGACGATCATGATGCGTTAATGCGATCTCTAAAAATCAATGATATCATAGGAGAACGGGTTTGAACGCAACAGTCCTTATCCTGTTTAATCGTAATGGCTACTGTCATTTTCTATGTAATAATCTCGAGTTTCTCTCAATCAACCTCTCAATTATACTTTTCTATATATATTTCATTTACGAAATCATCTAACGTGAAATAGAATTTTGAAGATAGGAAACTCGGAAGAAAATAAGTATATAATTAGTGGACAATAATTGTGTACCCTATAATACCGAAAAGATTGTAAAAGAAACAATATTTAACAAGTATTATACGTGACATAATCAACACAGAATTCCACGAAATTTTGTATCAAAATATCGGATGTAATTTTGAAATCAAGTGTTTATTTGTGACAAAGATTTTCCTGTGATAAGTTTGTATGTATTTCAAATGCAAATTTTTATTGACTAGATTAGAAGATTTGTTGTTATAAAGAAATATTAATAACAACAATAATATTAAATCTAAACATAAGAAGCTCAATTTAATATATAATATGTTAAAACTAGCAATAGCACGGACACCTTCCTTTTAGAAGTTATAAATTTCATTTACTATTTAATTTTCATCCTTTACTCAGTGTAACAAATAATCAGTATACATAGAATATTTATTAGTAAGAAATATTAATATTATATCAACATCTAATAATACATCTATATACTAAGTATATCATCGAAATGCAAGTAATATAATCATTATAATATAAATAACTAATTTAACGCAATAATTTAATGAAATCAAAAATACACGAACATATAATAGTGTAATAATTTTCGTCCACAAATGTGATGAAACATAATTATTAGAAATACTGAAATTCATTGAAGTCATTAATATTTATTAATTATATTCAATGGAAAAATACGCTGATAACAAGCATTCAAGGTGAAGTAGATAAATCAGCGTATCGACGAGGCGAATCGTTCAAGCTGAAGTGGAAAGAACGTTTCCGTGCAAGACATTTGCGTAGGCACGCGAAACGAGTCATTGAAAAACAACGGAGAAACTAAAAATATCGACATATCAACGATGCCCTGGCGAAAGTTCGTGACGCAATGATTTTTATTTCGAATAGGAATGGGATTAAGAGAATCGCGAGCAGTTTCGAAAGTTTCCGAATAATTCAATAAATACATTACATGGCCTGGAATGTAATATTGAAATGAAAAAATTAAAGATAACAATTCTATTATTCTAAACAGTTAATTAATTATTCTATATTAATATCGTACAATTATTAATTTACTTCAGCATAGAGGTTGGTCCACTGAATCAAACTATTATCTCAAAGTAATAGGATATATAAAAAGTAAAGAAAAAAGAAATATATATATATATATATATTTTTAATTCAAATAAAATAAAATATTTACAATTCACTACTTACATTACGCAACAAAACAAATTCATAATTGATATTTTGAAATTCAAGATCAGCCAAACTATCTCTAAACAAAATTATGTATTTTTAAATCATAATTGACACATTCTCAAATTTTTTATGGAACTGGAGTATTTAGATACTTGTATCGAATACTGATGAATTAATTTAAAAAAATATATTATCTTCAACACTGCTTGTCGACGTGTAAACGTCTAAATGCATTCATTTACGTATGCACTCACTTACAGTGAAATACAATAGTTCAAGCGGTCGTTTCTTCAATAAAGTGATTATTAATATTTCTTTAATGAGTCTCATCCGCCGATGTATATTGATTTTAGGCGGTGTTTAGTAAAATGATTTCCCTGTGTCTTTAAAAACCTACAGCGTCGCGGTTATTAAAAATATTTTTACGCCGCGTCATTACTCGTTCAGTTTTTTGGTCGTGCATGAACACCACGAAGAATTCCCATTAATTACGTCACGCATGCAGTTAATGACCAGTATCAATCACAAGAACGTATAGCATAATCGGGTCGAACGCGATCGTCCGTGATCGTGCGTGAAAATACTCGTCCGGAGGAGCCCTAACGTAAATCTTGTTCCTCGTAGCGAGACTTTTAATTGGTGGCAACCCTATCAGACTATATTCATTAAATTTCCTATTTGGACAAATTTAAAAATAGATGGCGAAAGTATCAGCGATTGCTATCGTGATTTTTGTACCGATCGTATACACGTGTACAGGTGTTTTCTGGGAAATAACGAGAATCACTTTTGTTTGTTGGTCCGTTGAACGATATTTTAGAACAAACATTAACGCTACAATTATTTAGAGTTTAATAATATTAACTTAATATTAATATGTAATCTCTATAAAAATTGCAATAATAGATTTTTTCGACTTTTTTGTACATGGATTATAGTATTCAAGTGAAATTATTTATTTTTTAAATTACTTTAGGTATTTAACAGTTTTGAGGTATCAATAATTGCGAAATAAGAAAGCTGAGACCCATTTTAATGAGTGCGGTAGTCTACATTAATAATTATGTATTTTGTTTCTAATTAATTTGACATTCATACTTTTATAGACGAATGTTTATTATAATTTAAATTGCAGACATTAATACGAACAGATATTTTACATTCTCCTAGTGATTATATAAAAATCTTTATTCTCTGTTAAGAGTATAAGCTGTTACAAAACAAGAAAAATATGTATTACTTTATAATTTGATAACGTAGTAAACACATTAAGCATTTCTTAAATACTTTCTTCACTTTTAATATTTAGATAATCTGATTAAATAGTCCATAACTGATCTGTTATTTGTAAACCTTCTTAGCATACGAATTGTGCAATGCAAGTACTGAATTTACTTAATAGTAAATTTCTAAAATTGTACGTGAGATATTCAAGTAATAGTTGAATTAAATCGGTCATGGTATAATAGTTCAGTATGTAAAAAAAGGTTCTACTCAGATGATAAAGATATTATATAACATTTTTATGAAAATTGAGATATTATAATCAGTGAAAGTGATGCGAGGCAATCTTCCATAAAACCCTCATCTCAGTTTGTTTGATCACAGAGCAAAACAATGCGGAGAGAACGAAGATCGCGTGTTATATAAGATACACGTATCGCATAATAACTTTAAACACAATTTACCGGCAATTTCGTATCTGTAACGTAACACCTTTATCCTCTGAACCTGTCAATTACTGAAATACAACACTGCTTGTAAAGCAGAACCATGCTTGGCAAAACAAATAACTGCAATGGATGAAAACGGTATTCGCATGCTAAGCTTTTTCGTAAAAACTTTATGTAAAGAAGTGGCATATTGATATAACATAAATTTTTCAATAACATAAGATAATACAATGTACATTAATGCTAAGTTTTAATATTATTGAAATTATAAAGACTTTTCTTATAATAGTAAAATAAACTGATTTATTTCTGCAAATAGAAAAATGAAAGTCACGTAGAATATCAAAAAGTATACTTTTCTAACTTTTATAAGAAATTTTAAACAATTTAGTTGAAGTTATCAGTTAATTTTAGCAATAGAAAAGAATTTTCTTGTCTAATTAGATGCTGCAACAATGAAATGGAAGTACTTACAAGCTATGTTGAAGAACATGTAATGCCTATAGTGTTTGAAGAATGTAATTGAAATGTTCGAATCAATAAACAATTAAAGTAAATATTTAATCGTCAAAGCAATTAATTGTATAGAGTAGTGAAATATTATTATTATTCATTGATAATTAGTATGAATTATTTCATAATTATTTCATAATTCATACTAATTTCATTATTTCATAAATAAATTATAATTGAAAGATAAATATATGTTATAATTAAAAAGGAAATACATTTTCTGTTAAAAGCCAATACATCGTTCAAGAGAAAAACTTCCATTTTTTGTAAACAACTTTTATTAGAGAATTCTTGTACATGATGAAAGAACATTGACATATGTATGTGCATTAGTCAAATATAAAGATACATATAATTTTTAATTTGTGACGTTACTAATGAATTATAATTAAAAAATAAAATAAAATCGTACGTTGTTTTTGTTGCCTTAATTGTAAGTCACGCAGAGAAGGCGCTTCTATCATCCTGGATGGACTTGCGATGCGAATTGCGTGAGAAAATTCGTAATTGCGTGGCCTGCAGTGTCAAAGGTGGTCATCCGCGTGCATAGACCCTCAAGGAAGAGTTTATAACGTGCTCTTCATTAGCGCGCACTGCGCACATTCTGTATTAACATTCTGATCGGCGACAATGTAGCATGTCCATGCGCGGATACATTAATGGCCGGCTAGTGTTTATAGTCTTACGCAGTTTGATTATTGATGGCGACGAGTGATGTATCGCTGAATGTTAATGCAAGGATTGACAACGAACGAGTTTCCTTACAATAGACTATCATCTCAGAGAACGGTTTTTTTTTCTTCATTTAACACGCCCAGTTCCGTATTTACCACATATGGTACACGCTAATTTTGATGAAAAAATTTATATTAATAATTTATATTAAACCTTTGCACTCCAAACTTGTTCCCTATAGGATTACCAGCAACTCTAAAGTACTTTTAAAGAAAACATAAAATAAAGTCACATGTATTTAAATTGAAAATAAATTTTTTATTTGAATGCGTTAAATATTTTTATTTTAAAAGCATAATATTTAAACCTTAAGCTCTATAATTCTGTTTGATGTAATATTTTGAAAGCACTCACCAAGGTGCATTCCAGGCTTTTCTTAAGTGTCACAAAAATATGTTGTTTGATGTTTCTTGCCTTTTTTGTTCTGTCAGAGCAAACTTTGCTATCTTTGGTCCTGCCTGGTAGCATAACATAAAGCCTTTTATTTAAGCGAACACTTAACTCTTTGTTAATGGATGTCGAAAATCTACGGTTTTTTTTTAAATCTCCTATTATTTGACTTTGAGTTTTAATTCAATGTTTAAATAGAATTGCATACTTGTAAAGTTACTGTTAAAGGATTTCTATTTTGATTTCAAAATTACGCGATTCTGTTGAAATGTACGCATTATCTTAATTGAATTCCGTTCTGAGGTTTACCATCTTGGAAACTTCAAATTAGGTTCTCGTGATGTTAATATCAGTTTATGAATTTTCTCTTTTCGCGGTAGCGTAACCGCAGCTTTGTTGGTTACGCACTCAAATATCCTTGAGAATATTATTTCCCTAAATTCCACGATGAAATATCACAAATTAGTGAATTGAAAAGAGACTTGCTCCTTGGTTTATATTATCCGTAAAATAAATAAATATAATAAAACGAAAAAGTATATTCATAAACGAATTCTAATATAATGCTAGTTGAGGATAATAAATTTAAATTGTTACATAGACTAATATAATTGTTATATAGACTAATATATACTTCTGATATAGCAAGTTTTCATAATCTTTTGTCTTAAAAATTGAGCACATTTCTTATTTAATTCAGAATGATATTCATTCAATATGAAACAATTAGTAAGTACGTGTATAACACATTTGGGTAACACGACAGAAAATGTATTATAAAAAATTGAAGAAGAAAATATTACATTGTTTAGAGTATTTGTATTTACAGTCTCCAAAAGAGTTTGAGAATTGTTGCTTCGTTGAAACCTTTTCTTTCATTCCTTGATAGAGCACTGATACCTTTTATCTTTTAGGGCGTTCATATGGTTGGTTATAGCTGAGTATGAAATTCTTATCACACTACGATGGCCGTAAATATGTTCCAACTTCAAAGAAATCTGTAACACGAATTATACCTCTTATTCTTCAGACTTAAACTTTCCACATTCCTCTGTATTTACGATAACTGAAAAATATATTATTTACACAAGATTTGAAGTATTTCGAATGCTCTAAGATCTTGAAAATTTCAATATTGCATTAAAGAATCGTAGAAACATTCAGATTGATGTTCTGCTTTTTATTGGCTATCTGGATCGTGTATTAGAAAAGTGATGGAAGTTCACCTTTGAAGAGAATTGTGGAACGAATTATTTAGATGTGTCATAATGTTTATTTTTTTTTCAATTCATTTCAATTTTTATTTCTATACATTTTATGACCCAAACAATTTGTTGGTATGATTAATTCTTTTAAATTAAATAATCATAAGTTAATTATATTTTAATTCATACAAGTATGAATAAACTCAATAAAGTTTATATTATATAGAAATATATACACAATAATATACATCATTCACACACGCGCTCGCACACACAATTTATATATGGAAAACCACTTCCACATATGCGTGAAGCGTTAGATACGTACTGAAAGTCATTATGTTATTTTATAAAAAACTAATATACGATTCCACTTGCAAAGATCATCAGGTAGTTCATGGTCTATTTTGTGAAGAAGGATCTCTTAATAGCATATGACAAGAAAAGCTATAAATGTACAACTATTAGTCATAAAGTCGTTTGAAGAACTTAAAACTAGTTTTTCTCAAAATATAGTTTTACTACCATATTAGGTTCTCTTGTTCTAAATACATATCAATACGGTTAAAATTACAATCAGTTCAGCACGATACAATTATTATATTTCTTAGAAAGTTAAAGCCAAAGAAAATAATGGCAATCGTGTTATTTGTCTTTATTTGTTTATAGTCTCAACAAACTTTTTTTAAAAACGATTCTAGTGTCAATCACGTGTATAACGAATGTATTATTATTTTGTTAATTCCAGATCAACGATCTACTCAACAGATATTGACTTTTACATTATAGATCCCTACATATAAACACACCTACATATTAAAAAATAAGTTAGCTTGCAAATACAAACGTAACCGACTTCGAAAAATTCACTTAACTCCTTACAACAATGAAGCAAACTTTACAATAACAATCCTCAAAATTTTTCCAGTACTTCAATTACATCGAAACTCTACGAACAAACTAAACTATCTACCATCGACCTTCAGAAACTGGTCTGCAAGAATCGCGATTTACATAAACATCGACAGACTAGTTGCAACTCGTTACAAACAAGTTCATTAAAACAGAAAACTGTCACGAATAATTATGCGGATTGCGTGACTAATGGAATACAATTGAAGACATGAAATCCGAAGCAGCACAAGCCCAGTAACTAATATTCCAAGACAATCTTTCTTATATACCTGCATTAATTTAATATCAAACTTAATTATTTATATTTGAAAAACTATGCACTTGAGCTATTTTGGAAATTATTAAAGAAAGTATTATATTACTAATCTATTTAGTAAAAATTATTATTGAAATGAACAAATTATATTTTATAAATAGAAATATTTGTTCGCTACCCCACATTTCACTATAATTTTAGCGTAATTTCACTATTATAAGCTCTTCGTTTAAATTGTAACGACTGCATAATTAATTTATTCCTTGCTGCATTTACAGTTATCATTTTTCTTTTATAATCAATAATTTTATATGTAGGTTTGAAATTTACGTCAGTCTACACAGTATCATGCCGATGAGTTCCAAAACCACACATGTTAAGGACTCGTGTCATTTCGAATGTCATTGTTCTTAAAAACCATCTAAAGAGTTCAATTTTTACATTGTTTGAAATATCATTAGATGGATTTGGTAAGGTAAACTATCGAAAAATTTGCATTTTTTTCTAGGGGTAGTTTCACTCCTTCAAAGGAAGGAGGCACGAAAAGAGTACAATGTATTAGGCTTGACTTACTCTGCTTACACACAAACTTCCATAACTTTTTGAAATCCGAGTTCGATAACTTTCCCTGCGAGTACGCTAAAAGCAGCTACGTGAATAACTCGTATAATGTCAAAAAGTGGACTTACACTGTTTTAGAACTGAGTCCTTCAGGAGCCAATACGGTTAAGTCAATTTTTTCATGTTTTCTGAGTTTTGTAAATTGTAATGGAATAAATACTATTTTTTTACTTATTAAAGATTTACTCAGTTCATCGTTTTTTCTCCTTTTTATAGCTTCTGAGCGTGTTGCATAATAATTTCAGAAATTATTACATTACTTTTCTCAATTTTTGTTTTCTCGACTTAACCGTATTGGCTTCTGGTCAACTCAATTCCGCACTCTGTCACTCAACGAAAAATCAAATAAACTTCTAATACGAAGTCACTTGTTTCTGTCACGGTCCAGTAGAAAACGTTTCAATCCGTTTGCGCGACGTATTTTTCCCAAAGGCAGAGCCCGGGTCGTCAAACCGCGCGAACACCCACGATAAAAGTAATTTACAGCGATATTACAACTGCCCCGTCCCGCCGCCGCCGCAGCCGACGCTATTTACTCTTATTTCACGCCGTAACTCATCGCCGGTTTACTCAAACGTGCACGCACACATCAAAGGTGTACCTACTACGGACGGGTGGGCCCGTCTTCTCTTATTTCCTTCCTAGCCGCGTTTCTCGCGCGCGAGATCCTTGCTCGCGGTATTTCATCGCTTCCTCTCCTGTAACCTTTTCAGCGAGACGCGACGGGCCGCCCCGTGCAACAGGTACAACGGGACTCTTGTGAAAATGTGATTTACGGCTTGATTAACCAGTCGAGCGGCGGCACCGGTGTGCCTCGTGCGTGCTTTCTCTTCGCGCGCCGGGACACGCAGATTTGTCAGGAGTCTTGGATACATATTCTGCAGAACTCGCCGAGATACATATCCGCTTCCGCCATGTTGTGGAAGTTGCCGAATATTTAACCGTTTGCATCTTTGCTCTGAATCTGAAGCTTACTTTAGAAATCAGGGATGTTCAACTGAAAGTCTTATAATATATCGCGTTCATTATAATTATAAGTTAATTACATTTTAATCATCTTGGAAAAAATTATCATATGAAAAACTATATGTCATCTGTATACATGGAAAACCGCTATCAAATATGCGTAAGACGTTAGATACCTACTGAAAATCATTATGCCATTTTATGACAAACTCATATACGATTCCACTCACAAAGAACATCAAGTAATACGTGGTCTATTTTGTGAAGACTGTGATAATACTCAAACTATCTATTAATTCATGCTAACAGAGGTACAGTGAAATATAGTATATTATATCGTAAATACGCACTCGGTCTCCGAATTGTCTGAACTACGCCATAGCTTCAATGCTGAAGTAACCATAGCTAAAGGGTTAACAATGCCTTGAAGTCAAGTAAATCTAATAGTATAACAAGTTTAGCGCCTGCGAGATACTGTTCAAGTTGTATTCCGACTTTCAATGATACCTCGAAGGCACAATTCGAGTGCATATAATACACATAAATGTACGTAAGTGACATAAATTGTATAAAAACCTACAACTCAAGAAAATAACCAATGCTAAACAATTAATTTCCTAATAATACAGTATATCTATAAATATGTTTCAATCGCTCATTATACCGTGTGTACTGATCAATAATGACTTTACTTAATCACTTACCACAAAAATTATTTTAAATTTTTATAATTTAAAAATAGAAACAGTAAAATGGATAATTTTGAGTATGGCGTTTGACTAATGTTAAATCTATTAACTTGAAAGGGACGTACTTTTACAGAAATACATGTCCAGGAAAATACAATATACCATCCAGATAATAGTAAATGAACTCAAGTAACCTAATATTTTATTGATTTTTAATTTACTATCAATGCAAGATGTTTCGTTTACAAATAAATGCGTAATAAAACAGATCTATTTTTGATAATATTATCACTACTGATAATCTGAATAAACACTCGAAGAATTAATATTTTCACTCAACACGTCTTGTAATAGAATTTTTAACTGAATTTATTTGGAGCAGTCGACCAAGATTTATTCTATTCTATTCTTTATTTTATTTTATTTGTCAAAACAAAAAAATGTTGAACTCATTTTTTTAATTTAAATTTTTACTTCCGAAATAATTGCTTTCGAACATGTTTTACCGGTAGTTCTATCTACGAAAAAATAGTTTAAACCTCGTATTCTATATTATCGATTTATTTTTCCATATGGAATCACCGGTTACAGGACACCTTGTACATTATTTAACGATATTTTCTTTGCTTTACACGATCATATCATCGGATCTTTAATGTTACATGAAGATTCCGATTAAACGCTTCAAAGAAGATGGCACCTCAAGCAAAAAAAGAATAACGTTGCAGACACTTGTTGCTCTTCAGGTTCAATCAAGGTTTAAACGCTACCAAAGCCGCTGCAAATATTCAGCGGTCTATGGATAAGATTCCATTAGCGATTCAATGGCCCGAAAGTGGTTCACGGATTCCAAATAGGGCAATTTTAATCTTGATGATACTAATTTTTCAATATAAAATCAAAAACCTAATAACACTATCTTGTAAAACGAGGAAACAGCTATCGAATAAGAAATTGCATTTATCCTTTTGCACTTGGAATGCCGTTTATACTGGCACGAATATTTTCGTATTTCTCGTTATACGCAATTATGTGAATGCAACTGCAAATGTATTCATTTCTGAAAGAGTGGTTCTTAACGAGCATTCTTCGAAACTTGTTACAAGTGCTACGAATATTATGTTGCTTTCCTTATTATATAATGGAATCTACATTCAAGTTTTTAAAAGAAATAATATATTCATGCACGCCAATATATTTCTTTTGCGAATTTTACGATTATAATGAATTCAGTACTCCACGAATTCATTCTGTATCAAAAGTATTCTGGCTTTGAAGAAGTTAACAATCATTATTCTAGAAACTTCGATTATAATGGCAATTATCAATATATATTGTCTAGCAAGTCCAAAATGTTCCTCCTAAACTATTATTTCAAATGTTTCACAATATTATGAAACGTTATTAAAAAATTGAAGCGTTACAAAATGTAAACTTTCATTAAGAAAATAATAAAAACTGAAATAAAGAATAATCAAATTAATAAAGAAATAATGAAATCTAATATTACCTTTATAAAAAGAAATGTAAAGTAAAATATAATTTTATTTACATGTCGCGTCTTACGTATGTATGCCTCACATACATGTACCGATTACCACCAAGCGAATATCGCGAGTGGATGCTTCTCCTTTCCCTTATGCATCTTTAGCTTTTAAGTAATCAGCATATAAAATTATATATGTCCCATTTAAAAAATGGAAAAAATGATACAAAATTAAAAAATTATAAATTAAGCATTTGTAATGCAGAAGTCAAAAGTTCAAAAGTTATAAATCAGCATCATTTTAATAGGCTTTGAATTGTTAAGGTTTAATATTATACTATCATTATATTATCTTATAAATATTAATTATTATTGTATAATTAATATTATACGTTTAATTGTTAATAATTTATTTATTCAAATAACGGGAATCAAAATATAGCTCAAAGTTTCATATTTAATATTTCGGTGCATAATTCAGTTTTTCAGCAAAGACTTTAACTCAACAAATTCTCGTCCGCAAAGGGTTAAATTCCAATTGATAGGCTTGAGGTACTTAAAGTGTTAAGGGTTAAGAAGGAGCAAGGAGCGCGCGGCGTTCACGAAAGTTCGTGCAATAAGGGAAAAGGGAGGAGTAGGAGGAGGAGGAGGAGGAAGAGGAGCAACCGAGGTGCTCGGAGATTCTCCAGGGACTCGCCTCGTTTTCCTTGCAAGCGTGCCGATGCATACAATGCATTGCGCGAGGCGTTGCAACGATGCAATGCGCCCGCGGCGGTGCAACGCAACTCCGTCGCGGCCGCTTTGAACCGCTCGACGAGAACAGCGTGTAGGTATATATCTCGTGGTATCTCCGGCAGTCGTGTCCGGCCAAACACGAGAAGGCGAATTTCCTTCCGCTGTTTCGTTCTTCCCTTCGCCGACCTCTCCTTCTTCCACTGTCCAACAATTCGGTGCCGCGATTCCAAGGTATGCGCGGCGGAGTGCATACAAATAGGGGAAATTGTTGTAGATTTCGCTCAAATGGTACAAAATGTTAAACATTTTAATAGATTTACAGCGGGAAATTTTTATTAAAACTTTCCTATGAAACCGGGTATTTTAACACCAGAACTACTGAGCAGTCAAACTGACATTTCTTAATGTTTCTATAGGAACTCTAAGAATGCAGCTATTGAGGTTTTAACCAATTAATTGCATTCGACGAGTGTACACTTTATTATTTGATTTATTGCACGCACTATGAGAGATTTTTCAAACTAAATTCCACAGTTAATGGTTAATTGACTTATGATTCGGCTTGCTTATTACTAAATCAATATCTTTAGTAGTTTTAAGAGAAGCATCGGTTATCTTTTTAATAATTGAGGAAGAAGAATTTAGGAATGTGTCAATTTGACCCATTTGATAGTTTTAGTGTTAATGATATAACAATGTTTCAATGTCAATATATTCAACCAATACTTGTTGCGCCAGAAATTACTTCAATATTCGGGCAGTTCTTATTATTGATTACTGTGTCTATGAATATCAATATTTTTTAACAAATTTTTAAATTAGAAATATATGCCCGTTAACACTTTATCCGCTGCAAGCCTATTAATTGATTTTTTAATTACCAATGCTTAACAATCTATTAATATTACTCTATTTTAAAACACAAGAAATCAAAACGACATAACAGGATTCCTTTACACTTTAATTTTCAAGTTACAGATCTTTGCAAATAAAGACATACACACCTACGCCTTGGTGAAAACTATATTATCAATTATATAGTAAGTGGTTGCCTCGATCAGGAGCAGTAGATAAAGTGTTAACACATACGCATCGAGCAATTTTTACTGAAACTTTCTTATGAAACTTGGTATTATAATGATGTTAAAATGTTTGGGCACATGTGTATTAAAACTGCGATAATAATTTTTGTAATTAATATGTAATATATAATCTAGTATCTTAACACATTCGCATCGGGAAACGAGAATTCTTATCTATTTTTTGACAATGAGAATTCTCGTTTCCCGATGCAAACGTGTTAAAATTATTGTGTTAGGAAGGGTAAGATTTCTAAATATATCTGTACCTCTATTCATGCAAGTCTAGTAAAATAAATGTATGTATTCAGATACTAAGTAATATAAAATTTAAATATTTTAATATTTTAATATTTCATACATTTATGTAGTAGGTAATATAAAATTTAAATATTCCAATATATTGTGTATGTAAGTACTAGGTAACACAACATTTAAATACTTCAATAATTTATATATTTAAATAGTAACACGAAATAAAGACTGAAAAATCGAACTTCCTCGTATCCAATTAATCGTTTTGACTCACTCGACGCACCAATACAAATTATTTGTTTAGAAATCTAATAAAAGAATCGCACCCATATAAAACTGACGCAACAATCAAAGCGTTAATTCTAATTATATTACTAATGTAAAGCCTTTATTGCATTTGCAGTCACAAACAAATCCAAAAAAAAAACATTATTACATAATTCCTGTAACTTAAAACATCTCTAATCTCCCTATTACGATAACCAAACATGTAAACATTATCATAAAAAAATACCAAGACCACTTTCCTTAATTCAACATACAAAAATCAACATAATCAAAATACATGGCTATAAATTTTCCATCGACCCAAAAATACAAATAAAGTTTTACAAACGAAAGTTACACTTCGTATAGCCACACATGTCCCGCAGTCCCATAAGATTTTATCGAATCCAGATCCACTTTTCGCGAAATATGACCAAGACCTGGAATTTTAACCAAAACCTCAGCCAACGTTTATCCTTCCTCTTATTACACAAGTACCACTCATAACGCCGACTATTATCAGAATGGTACTCAGAGTGCCGACATTTCTAATTATGTAAATCAGGTTCTATTAAACGAGAGAAGTTGTGTCTCCCCCTCATCCTCCAGCCCGGTGTCCCGTTTCCCCTGTTATCTCATTCGCCGGGCGTTACGTTCTGTTTCGTTCGAGAAAGAATGAATGGAGGCACGCGTGCTATTTCGTATCTGGAGCCGAGATCGTGCCGCGAATTTCGCCGCTAATAACGTTACTTAAATTCCCTGTAGGAGCCGGGACACGTCTTAATATATCTTAATCGCCTTGTTTATTCTCCCATCGTCCCGCGCGCAACGCGCCGGGTCCACGTAATACAATGGTCGTGATCGGAGACCGAGAGGAAACACTAGAACTCGCTAACGGTACCGGCATACCTGTAAATCTATTTTTCATTTCGTTACCGTAAGGGATTGATATTTTATCATTATGCTGTACGTTTTTCGCGTGCACTCTTGTTCTTGTTATCGAGCGATTCAAGCGATTCATTGCTGTGTTTCTCCGTTGTGTTTTTTCTTTTGGTTTCACTTACGTTGGAGCTGAATGCTTTGCTGAGTAGACGAAGAGGAATTTAATTTAGTTATTTATTTATTTAGTTATTTAGTTATTTAGTTATTTAGTTATTTAGTTATTTAGTTATTTAGTTATTTAGTTATTTAGTTATTTAGTTATTTAGTTATTTAGTTATTTAGTTATTTAGTTATTTAGTTATTTAGTTATTTAGTTATTTAGTTATTTAGTTATTTAGTTATTTAGTTATTTAGTTATTTAGTTATTTAGTTATTTAGTTATTTAGTTATTTAGTTATTTAGTTATTTAGTTATTTAGTTATTTAGTTATTTAGTTATTTAGTTATTTAGTTATTTAGTTATTTAGTTATTTAGTTATTTAGTTATTTAGTTATTTAGTTATTTAGTTATTTAGTTATTTAGTTATTTAGTTATTTAGTTATTTAGTTATTTAGTTATTTAGTTATTTAGTTATTTAGTTATTTAGTTATTTAGTTATTTAGTTATTTAGTTATTTAGTTATTTAGTTATTTAGTTATTTAGTTATTTAGTTATTTAGTTATTTAGTTATTTAGTTATTTAGTTATTTAGTTATTTAGTTATTTAGTTATTTAGTTATTGTCAAACAAAGAAAGAAGGATAAACAGAATTTGATACTAAATACAAAAGTTGGTGTTCATACAGTCTTAATATTACATTTTGTAACATTACGTAAAATTACATTTTTGTTATATTGACATGTTATTTTGCAATAAAGTATATACATATACGTTTAAAAGCTTCATAATTCCATCATACATCCCTGTCGATAAACACTTTGAAACTTGCATTGTAAGCAAATATCAATCGTTTTAATTCGGCAGTTCAAAAGGTACCAATAGTCTTGTGACTCACTGTACATTTCGTTCGAACCTTTCCTCCAAAATCATCAGGTACGAGGTTTAATTTTTTCGTGGAAATCATGGATTATTCGACTTAGCAACGACATACCATGTATGAGAGTACTATTCACAATTGTCCATTGAGCTTGACCCTAGGCATGATCAGGTCAAAGCGTTCAAGCAAGCAGTGCATAACCTTTTCATGGAATTGCTGTCCTGGAAAGAGCAAAGATCATGGAAAACGATCATGTCGTTTCCTAGTCCATAACTCAGAATCCATCACGGTCCACGGCTGCCTAGAAATTCCCCTGTATTTTCTTTTTTTAACAAGCCGCAAGATTTCGTGTTTCCTGCCGCCTGTTCGTGCACGTACACTACCGTCCAGAAGTATTTGAACAACATTCACTTCATCGGGAACACGCGAAGTATGTTTGAAGTAAAACTTCTCAATGTAACTTCTCTTTCTGCGTTTACCTTGTACATTCACAGGAAGCTAATAATTGATGATACAGACAGGTAATGTTTAATGTCAATTATTGTAAATACACAAGTAACAACAGAGATTTTATAAAATTGCTACGACGAAAGCACTTGAGTATAGGAGTTTCAAGTGGCTCCATGCTGTGCCTGCTTATTGATGGTATTAACAATTAGAGAAAGAGTATTGAACTTATCTACCAAACATATGGAAGTAGATTAAGAAAGAAATAGTAACGCTAAAAAATGTTAGATAGGACGGAATGATTTATTTTGAAGGTCTTCTTTTAGGACCATTAGGGAACTACACGTACTTTAGCGAATAATTATTAAAGAAATGGATTATTTCGAATTAAAATTGATTTGTTTAGATTAAGATTATGAAAGAATATTTATAATGAAAATGTTGCCCCCGGGTAGTAGGTATTTTAAAATTTCTATATGTATGACACTTGGGATACATATGGAAATACTGTGCATACACTTCATTGAAATTAAATACTTAACACGCATCTGAGGAACCCATATCAATTACAAATATATCGATTTTAAATACCCTCGTGGATCAGTGTAAGTCAATAGGAACAAAAATATTTAATACGATCACTTTGCTTATTCGATAGCTCTACTATTAACCGTTCGAGTGCCAAGCAGGACGATCACGTTTCTCCGTTACACTGCTTAAAAGTGCCGCTCTATCGGCGTGTAGAATCAAATGAGTTTATTTATTTGTTTTCCTTGTAATTATTTATTTTTATTTTTCTTATTGCGTTCTTAGAAATGGAAAAATGGAACGATCGCGTTATTTACAATTTTTTAATGTAAAAATAGAAAAGCGTAATTCAGTTTCTGAACTGAAACGGAAGGACCGCGATCGTGTTGCTTAGTACTTTTCGACCGGATTTTTGCAAAGACCCGTGGCACTCAAATGGTTAAACTCATTGCTGTGTTACCTTAAATCGATAACCTCATTTAAACAGATTTAATTTAAAATTAATTTCTAAGATTAATCATTTTCGTTAATTGATTTTTTGACTTTTCGAGAAATCGACTATGATGATTATAAAATTAATTTACCGGCATATATTAATGTTATTAGTGTTACAGTAATGGTACAATAATCCTACCATTACATTAATCATAGAAAATAAAACTTTTAAGGAAGTCTGAAAATGACCGATTAATGTTAAATACTCTCATTTGCAGCAACTAATAAAATATTATATTTTAAAGTATTATATTTATTTGTTTTTATTTATGTAAATATTTCTATATAGCAATAGTATTATGTATGTAACAAAAATCTCACTAGTTTTAAAATTCCCGATATTTTATGTAAAAGTATATGATACTGCACGTCCATACTTAAATAAAAATAAAGAAAAACTATACCACACGATCCTTGCTTATGACTGACAGCTTAAGTACTAATCAGCTGTCACTACATGTGTTTTAGTTGATTAGTGAGCAGCCGTAAGTTGTTTTCACAAAATTCATATTAAAAAAATTCATATTCAGAGAGGAAAGGGTTAAAGATTAAATCAATCATATAAATTAATGTTCATTTTACTTTTGAATGTTTGAAGTACCACCGACTACCCAAATACTTATGAATGATAGTGTAACTAAGGATTCGCGCTCACAACCAGCTGCATCTTCGATGAATTAGATTAGCTGCATCTGATATTATTCAATAACAGGTGTAATGCTGGTCAGCACTGTGGCTCTAATCCAGGTGCGTGCGGTGCAAACAAAAGGTAAATGTTTTGCACCACCGGATACAAAGCTGGGTATTATCTGCATACGTAAGTTTACCAACAGCAACTATGTTATCCCACGCGCATTTATTCTGAGATGTCTACGGAATGATGCATACCTCTGGTTGATGAGGATATTGTTGGATAGTCTGCCCTCTGGCCATTCCTCTTCGTTGTTGATGAGGGCAAAAAATATGTTGATGTAGCAAGGGTGAACTTTCTTTTTTATCAACTCCATTTCTACATTAACCCCTTGCTTTATAATATCGTATAGAACTCGTGATGGTTTCAAAGAAAGTTTAAGTAACACATGTGTTATTCAGTTTTAGTGAGTTCAAATTAAATATTATTTATTTGTTATTAATCATTATGCTTCAAAGTGAATGTAGACACAAAATGAATATAAAATTCCCTTCTTTTTCTGGTAAATTATTAAACACGAAGTGATTTTAATGAATGTAGTTACAGTAAAAATTGTAGGAGTTAAGAGTCTGTCGATATAAATCAATAAATGAGTATAGTTATATTAATTAAAAAATGCAAGAAGATTGAAGTTAAATACAATATAATGACAGCTTGATAGAATAATATATAAATAGGGAATCAATGTAGTAAAAACAAAATTTTCAAATTTTCGTGATATTAATTACAAAGGTAAATATTTTTTTATAAGGGATTGAGGAAATTTTGAAACATTTGTTGTTGCAAATATACAATGTATATTCAGGTGAATCTCATAGGGGAAATAAAGAAAAATAAAGGAACGATCTGGGACAGGAAATGTGGTGAGAAAGCAAAAGAAGACTGTGGCTTATAACTGTATTGTGGAATAGTTATAATCTATATGTGTAGTATCACTTAAATTTGCTCTTTGAAGAAACCAGTAAAAAATGAAAAATTGAAATCGACGATGATAAAACGAAGTATTTTTTAAAATAAACTTTATTTAATTGTCTTATTGTCATAATTGGATGACATTTATTTGACAAATTATATCAAAACAAGTGAATATTTTAAACAGATGAATTTCATTTTCAACTAGTTCAGAGTGCAAGACACAGATCAATGTAAACAAAAAAATGTTATCGATTATGAAACGAAAAGTAAATGTTTTAAATATATTTTTCTAACAAACAAATACAGTTTAAGAATTAATTATATACCTTTCATCCATGACAAATACAATGTATAATACAAAGTGTCTTACAATGCACAACATTTAAATTATTCTTATAACTTGAAAATAAATAATAGAGGATTATCTTAATGATTCTAAGCATTCGGTCAGTTTTGTGAAGTTAATAATAATTAATCTCTTTGTACTGCCAAAGCATATGTTTTGCATCTGTGTGTATGTTTCATCAAAGGATTAATTTGATCATTAGTGTTAAGCGTGGATGTTGCGATCACCGCAAGTTACATGATATTAGTAAAAGTCCAAATGGAAATCTGATCGAGTCATGAGTTAAGAGACTTAATGAAACTGGTTCAACACAGATCAGGCAGATTACTAATACCTTTCTTTTATTCGAGTGGTAGCAGCTGGGTGACACTGTTTTCGAATTAGCTTATAAAAGCATAGTTGATAATTGATGATTGAAATTGGTTGATCACTGACAGTTGATAAGTTGTAATTTATTATTGGTAATTAGTGAATGGTAATTGATAATTGGTGACTGCTGATTGATAATAATTGAGATATAATACATGCTTAAAATATATTTCTCTTTCTTCATTAACTTATTTACACTTTTTTCCTAATTTATTTTTCGTTTATGTACAGAAAATAATTTTTCAAATTACCATTGTGCATTTATAAAATCATCTCATTTAAATATTCCTCAAATAAGTACAATCTGTTGAATTTATAGTTACAACTAATAATAACTCTCAAATAATAATGACAAAAATAAAACAAAAAGTAAAAATTAGTCGTTAACACTTACTTACTAAATTAAAGAGATTCTAAATACATTTTGTACTAGCTAATAGGTTATTCGTATGGTATAATAGAATGCAAAACCTTCATACGTCTTAAGAAATTCACGTTTTAAAATGATAAATTGAACACACTGTATAATCGCATACAATGACACCGCATTTACAAGTACAATACATTCCCATTTTCACTAAATTATTGTAAAGCGACGTGCATTATGTAAATACGTATGTACATACGATGAAAATCAATTTTACGTTTCACCCGACAAAAGATCACTTATTTCAATTTATACCTATGTAACATTTCCTTTTATATAGTTTATAACTCATTTCCACTTTGAACACGCACTCACGCAGATTACCGCGGGAAACATAGAACACCTTGCATGGGGAACACGTCGCGTCGCGTCTCGGCGAGCATTTCGCGCGCACTTAAGTCAATCCATTCCCTGTAAAATTGATTTTATGCAAGTTAACAAGTTAATTTACATTTTAAGTAAATCCCGGTATCTCGGCACAATGCGATTCAATTGCTGTGTCACACTGCATTAATCATTATCGCAATTTCCGTCTTTCCGACACCGATAAAATCGATGCCCACGTCTCATCGTTTTGTTGTATGTCTTAACCCCTTTTCCTATAACACCGAGTCAGGCTCGTGATTAGAATTTTCAGCCGACAAATCCAGATGTTCTTAATTTATTTTTCATATAAATGAAATATTTAAAACCAACGTAGACACAGGATAAGCATAAATACTTTTCTTTTTTTACCAAATTATTAACCATTTGTAACAAGCATATTTGTGAAAGAAATTATGGGACAAGGGGTTAAAATACTCCAACAAAACATCAAAATTCATAGTATCACAAAGTATTAAACCTTTCTAAATAATGCATTAAACCGAGAGTAAACCGTAAACTGTTCAACAATTACGTGGATCAAGTTTAACTCCTTCAGACCTGATTTTTATACAGAATCATCTACATTTATTTATCGACAATGAACTGCCATTGAATGCATCACCAGTAACATTATTTCGAATAAAATATTGGTAGTACTCCCGACCTTGGATTTACGCGGACTTTTTTAATGTGGTAAATTAGAATACTATTTATGCCGTAGTTTTTATTTATTTCTAAAATTTAACTGCTTTTTTCCAATATTTTGGCTTTTAACTGTTGACATTTAAAATAAATTTCATTCAAACTGGATTTGGTACCGCAAAATAATAAAAAGTCTTTTGGCCATGTAAAAATTACAATAATAATAAAAATGACTTCAAAGATATACTATTGTATGCATTTTACATGTTCGATATATTTAAACTACACCTATAATAATAAAGTAAAATACATTCTACAACAATTATTTGATTTTGCATTTAAAGGAAAATTTTCAAAATCAGTATATAACTATAGCATCACGTTCCTCTACTTTTTGAATGAGTAGCTGAAATATGTATTTCTGAAACATATTACAGCTTTTCTTTCCAATATATTATTTTTCCTTACACTAACAGACTCTATTTACGCGATTTTCATTCGCGTAAAACGAATCCACGCCGAACGGATTGTCACGTTAATGTAGGGTGAAGTATATACTACTTTTCTAATAAAAGTAGACTCAATGGCAAAAGTGTATATATGATTGCCCTTAAGATACCTGAAATTTCTCTCGTTCGTTCTCTGTCGGCTTAATGTTCCCTCAGTATTTATGAACTCGGAACGGCGAGTTCTTTTCAATATCCGCATCTTTTCGATCGCGGCGTGGATGCCGGCTAGCAGAACTACGAATTAACCGGATACGCGTCGCATAAATAATTCCCAGTGTGTATCTCATGGCGTCGAAGATCGCAATATTTCCCATCGTGCCACTGAGCGTCGCGACGAGCAAATGTTATTAAGTGTGAGCAATTAAATCTCCGCCGTGTGCATATGTTCTTCGTGTAGCACAACGCGTTAATGCGTTTTTCTATTCTGTTCGTTCGTGTTGTTCGTTCCGCGTGATTTTTAATTGGACCTTGATAACCGGTGAATTCCGGCTCGCGATTAATTACGTTATCAACGATTCCCCATTGGAACGGAAAATTCTAGTAATTTACAGGTTAACTTCTTCCACTTTGGTCGCGGCTCTCGAGTACCATCGCATCGGCGTAAGTGCGCGCCGTTTATTAGAGTGTCGTTTTATTGTGCTCGCCGTTTACGCGAGTCACTCGATAAAGATATTATCGAGGATTTAATCGTCCGTATAAAGCAAAAATTGATTAGGAAAGTGAGATGAGAATTTTGTTGTTGGGGTGGTTGATTTTGAATTTTTGTCGAATGAAAAGGAAATTAAGGGATTTCAGGAATTTTAATAGAACGAATGAAACGGAATTTAATTTGAGAATGATAATGTAATGCGATATTACAATGTGTGCGTTTTTCTTATAGTATCTGTTATTTCCACAAATGTTTTATTAGACAAAATTAATATTCTTTTTACTGATGAAAGAACCTTAACGTAGTACATATTGTTTTTCTTCCAAGCAATTTATATTGAAAGCATAATTTATTGCATTAATACTAAAACTACCGTGTAAACTAACATTTTGAAATTATTCTATGGAAACTCCAAGAGTGCATCTATTGAGATTTCTATTGATTTACAATTCAGTTTGCGTATTGTTAAATCAATTTTTTAGTTATATTTTAAAAATTCGTCTGTTATCTGTTCAATAATTCCAAAAAATGAAATCAGGAATGGGCCATTTTGACTTGCATCGTAGTTCTAGTGTAAACCCGAGGAAGAAAATATTATTACTTTCTTCGTATTTCAAATTTATGATTTTTTAAATTTATAAATATTACGTTTCATTATATTTCAATTTTATGAGTAGATAAATATTACTGTGCTACGTGGAAACTTATGAGTAACACTGTACGGATAACAAATTTTGCTATTGGTACAGAGTAATTTATTAGTTTCGTTTTTATTTATTATTCTTTTGCCTAATCGATGAATTGATAAATTTCGATTCTTACTTATTTGCAAGTCACCCGGTATGTAGCCACGGTCAGGATAAGCTGAACTCGCGATTGTCTTGCGGTATTTAATCGGCGGGATCTCTCAAGCAGAGAAATGAACCTTGACCCTTGACATTGCACAAGTCAACAAGGAAGTCTCATTGCAAAGTGAAAGAAAGCGAGGATTCACGATGGGAACGGCGATCAAATTACTATAATTGTACAACAACGTCCATCCTGTGACTTGTACAATGTTAGTTCCCTATTAATCATGATTTCAAATCGTTTAATGTGCAAACTTATTGCACATTACCAAACACGTGTATAAAACAATGAATAATTCAATGATAATCATTTTCTTCGCATGAGGAATAAATAAACTTCCCATTAACATTCTTGAACCTTGAATTATTGTTCTTGCAGTATAATACTGTTTTCAATTGAGATACATAAAGACTACTTAAATTAAACGACAAGTATAAATGTTTTACAATTATTAAGTCATAAATATATGTCTGTTTATACTTTACATTAAATTTAAATTAAAATTTAAAATATACTTAATTAAAATGAAATCTATTTGATACATAGTAGCATTACTAGTATAGGTAATAACAAAGTAATAAAAGTTACATTCTAATGTACCCTCATTACATGAAAAGTTAATTATCATTACGTGAAAGTCAGAAACATTTGAAATGCAGTTATATTGTTTCAATCAATTAATATTCGGTTTTCAGAAAATAGAAAAACTTTATTCGAAAAACTTTTTCTACCGCTATTTACCACTTATGTTTGTTTTTTTGTTTTTATAAATTCGTACTAGAATTAAACATTACTTGAATTTCCCGTCTTATAAATATATTGATAAGACAATTAATCGAGTTTTGTTTAAAGATGCTGTCATTTCAATATTTAGTTCAGATAATAATTATTCATTACTCACAATAAACTGTTTTATTTACGTATTGGAATAATTTATACGTAATATAACCAGAACAATGAACAAATAATTATCTAAATAAGTTCTTATTCAATAAACTGCACACTCATTAATATTGAATATAATTTTACCACAACAAAATTTTGAAGATATTCTACCACTATTCGAATTTCTCCCAAACTTATTATTTAATTTTATTTTACATTTCATTACATTATATTACATTACATTACATTTACATTTATTTTTCATTTATATATTTCTGTACTAAGATTTCAGAAATACCCTATGCAGCTATACAAATAAGACGTTTTGAGAGTATACAATGTAAATAGCAATAATATTATCGATTTTTATATAGAAAAAGGAATTCTAAAAACTTTTTGCACCGACTACGTATTTCATTCGACTTCTCGCGGAATCGATAGAACGTTCCCTTTTTTCCGTGACTGGGAGTGTTACCACCTACGACCCATTCTCGTCGTCGAACAAAGTGATAACAGCGAATGTGTTACACGATAAAGCGGAACCAGGTACTTCCTACATGTAATTGCTTAACTCTGACAAGAACAATTGTATATTGCCCAAATCCGGCTGCACTATCACATATTTGTTTTTATTCAAAAATAAAGTACAACGCACTTTTAGATTACAAATCCTGTTACACATATCATTCACCTAAGTTTCAGTAGATTGTTAATAAAATGTACTTTAATTTTCCTTTAGTCTACGAGGTCTTTTTAACGCTAAAACTACCAGACGAATCAAAATGGCTTATTTCAAGATTCTTATTTCACAATTATTAAAATGATACAAATATTTTTACGATAAATTTCAAAATAAATTTGTGTATTTCTGCAAGTGTAACAATAAGAAGCGCTTCAAATCTCCAGAAATGTTACTCTTCTATATTTTATATCAAATTATAAGTAATTCCCTTTTATTGTTCGGTAGATTATCTTTTGGCAAATTATCTCAGTTATAAACAAAAAATAATTTTCTTAGTATTCAACAAGGGGTAATATTAGTAACTCAACTATCCCCTTTATTTTTCATATTACATTAATTACATAATATATTCCCATTCTGCCTTCACATTTACTTCATCAAACTCATCCAATCAACGAAGCATAATACATCGTTTATTAGAATATCTTGAAAATATGTAGCAACACGCCTCAGTTGCTCCGGAAGGCTCGCGAGACTCAGGTTACTTCAGAGCCACCTCGACATTAATCCTATAGTCGGAAATTTTTACGACTTAGTGATTTTTAATCAAACCTCGACTCACGTTTCTTTCTTACACGGTCGCGCCGCGTCGCCGACTTTTTTCCGTCCTCGATTATCCTGGATTCACCTTCTGCATGCACCGGTTCCCATAATCCGAAATTACGAGTACCCTCGTTGCGATGCACGTATGCATTACGTGCATGCATAATGTGCACGTCGAAGACGAACCGCTGTGATCCGAACCTATTCCCCCTGTGAACGCGCGAGCGTTTTCAACGTTCATTACGTGTTCGTGACTGCGATGCTCGGAAAAAAAGTCGGAAAAAAACCGGGCCGAGCATGTGTTTAACCGTGACGAACCTCATTCTTTTCTAATTAAAACGTCAAACGAGATAAGTGGGCAATTCGCATGAAATAATCTGTTATGCAGATAGACTTTCAGCGCTGACAAGGGAGCCTTTCCGATTTTACGGAAACTCCTCGGTATCAGCGGAGAACATTTGAATAATGCTTTCTTTAACACGTTGATTACTAGGTATCGAAGTCATTTGTTTGATGGAATGAGCAGTGGTCAAAGGAAATTTACTAAATATGTCAATGTGAAAATGAAGTTTTCGGAGTGGGTAATTAGCGAATTCGATTAACACTTAATCAACCTAATGGGGAGATTTACCATTTTTTTTTAGCGACGAATTAACTATTTATTTTTTTCTTTTGTTGTTTAGTAAGTTTTGAACTGGGGATATTTTCAATTCAATGAATGTTTTTCTTGCCTTGGTGAAACAATTATTACCAGTAAGGTTGTGGAACGAATCAATTTGTATATTGAATTTAATAATCATTATTTGGTAAACGCTTATGTCGATTCTAATTGACATAATTACAGGAATATATATCATAATAGGCGATTTTTAAATCCCTAATTTCCAAGATCTGAACGAACAAACATACATTTTTCTAAGGACAATAAAATATAACGTACAATAAATATACGTTAGAATCTAAACTTTATTATATGATAACAGATTTACTTTTAAATTTAAATTTTGTAAACAAATATCGATTTGAACATATCCTAACATCACAGTAGAAGGATTAAAGACAAATTTTTCACTGTTTTTCTTTGTATAAATATGTTCAAAATATTTAAGAATCCACATTTTCGAACGTAACATTCGGATATCGTATTTTAACACCAAACATACCTGCACTTTAACTGTTATATTTTTACGAAAGTGGTATAGGTGATTGCTAATTTAATACGGAAACAATGCACAAAACAACTTTTGGATGATAAGAAAAATATCATATATTTTCACTTGTTTTTAACAAGAACGGAAAACTATAGATTTATTTTCTAATTTAAAAGTATCGGTCGTTTAACCGGACGTAATACATTTAATGTTGAATAGAATACTTCGTATGCATGTATTCGAAAATTTACGGTTCCATCAAGCGTCCCACGAAAAAGGGAAAATCTAATCGAGCGTCGATTCTTTGTTATCGGTAAATTTGCATTTATACGACGGACCACAGCCAGGAACGTGAAATAGCGAGTTAACGCTAAAAGTTGTTAACACCGGAGAGCATAAAGATCGATTGTTACGAACGTTTATTGAATAGATCGTCAATTTAACGAGGTACTAACGTTATTTAGATAGAGGCCGCAATACACGGAACAACTTAAATTACAACGTCCATGTGAGAGGGGATAGTGTACGGAGGAAGAAATTAACTTATCTATTACTAGCGCAGTAAACTATTCGCGGCTATCTCAATTGAGCCAGTCGTTATCAATCGAGTTAGCAATTTACTGCTAACATTATTCGAAAGGTATGAATGACCATGTGAATGTCGCGTATCAGGTATGACGATTGGACGGGTAACAGAAATGTATAACGAATGTCCCTTTCCATGCAATAACCGATATTTCCAGCATGTTTCACGATGAAAATAAACTAATAGATAAAGTCTGGTATCTTGCAGTGAATACAATAGTATGTACTCTGCATAACACTATTAACCTTTTCGTCTTGAATGGTACACATAGGTACCACGAACATTCTAACACTAAAACTTACAGACTCGTTAAAATGACCCATTCCTGATGTCTTCTTTCTGCAATTATTGAAAAGATAATAGATGTTCCTCTGAAAAATGATTTAAAAAATTGATTTGACAGTATGGAAACTGAATTGTAAATCAATTAAAGTCTCAATAGATGCACTTTTGGAGCTTCTTTTCGTAGTTTTAGTATTAAACTATCGGAAAGCTAGAAAACATCATAAAGATAAAGGAAAATTGTACCATACGGGGATCTTTGCTTATAGCTGACAGCTTAAGTATTAATCAGCTGGCAAGACATGTGTTTTGGTTGAATAGAGCGCAGCCATAAGTTTTTTTTCATAAAATTTATATTAAAAAAATAAAATATATTCAGGGACGAAGGAATTAAAAGGTTGCGCGCTATAGACACTTCACATTTACGGATTTCGCGTTAATTTTGACCGCTTTCGTATTTTTTATGTTGATTCAACTTCTTCCTCTATTTGTACTATTATTTTTCAGGACTTCTAATCGCTGTATAGAAAGTCCTATTGTGTTAATACTAAGTTTACGGAAATTATTGTACGGTTTATTTTATTCGCCCTAGAAAAATTAGTGTACGGCCGTTTAGATCTTGAAAATTGGATGTTTTAAAATGTACTAATAGGAAACATGTTTGCGTAATTGTGTGAGATATCTCGTAGTTGACAGTAAATGGATTAACATTGTTTAATCAATTAAAATGCAAACTCTTAAATAGTTTGCTACAAAGATTTTCCTTATGTACTAAATGGTTCATTTCATTTATATTTTAATAATAATACTGGAAATAATAAAAATATTTAAATGTGCAAAATTGGCAGGATACTTTGTACGTACAATTTTAAACATTTCATTTCTTATTCACGTTTTAGTTACATATATTTATATATATTCTCCTCTTATGAAAAATCTATAAATTATATTCAATAAATTATATTTTTTAATCAATAATAAAAAATTGCGGAAAAGAATAAATAAGATAGCATAAAAAATTAACAAAATCAGTTATGTAAATTTGCTACTAAATTAAACAAAAAGTAAAAAATGAATCAAGGCACGTAAAAATGATTTCTTACGAGCAGTTATAGCAGATATATCATGATTCTCGTATTTCAGACATATTTAATTTATGCTGACGCCAGTCTCGGCTTATCACAAAAAATAAAACTACTTTTCACAACGGTGTGGCGCCACTCTACTTAAAATACAGTAAAAATTATTATTATAATAATAAAGACAATGAATAGAATTCGCACAGAGTACAAGCGGTGAATCATGGGGTCAACGAGAGTGATCTTTTTCATTGAACTGTGTGATTGGGTCGACTAACAGTATCGCTTACGTTTGACGCAAATTGATCACGGAAGATTCAGTGACAATTGACAAGAGCGTGCGTGCAACTTTCGTCAGTATATTGATGAAACAATTGTTCTATTTAATTTGAAAGTCGATTCTTTATGAATAACTTTTTTATTATCTAATACTTAATAATAAATGTTTAAACCTGGTGTTAATACAGTAGGACTCCTTATAACGCGATTAAAATATTTGTCGAAAAATAACATATATATATATATATATATAGACACTAAGAAAAAATATGAAACCTAATGTTTCAATAAGATATAATAAACTAAATAATGTTATTAGAATCCATTATTAAAATATATAAAATTTTAAATTTCAAACTTATAAATACTTATTTTCAATAAAATAATTTTAATACAGTTACAAATTTAAATTTGGTTTAAACGTGTATTGAAAAATGTTGAGTGATAAATTTTATCACTTAGTACCTGTCAATCCAGGTAACAATATACAAGTATTAATCGATAAATGAATGATTTATATTGAATATACATCTATTAATTAATTTTTTATTAATGTAGTTAAACGTATTCGAAGGAATCAGATCTACATTTTATGTTTATGTTAATGTTATATGTGTGTCTTTAAGAAAAACATTAAAGAACAGTTTTTTGTTAACTTTTTTAAACGCACATATAATGCTAATGTATTCGATCCATACTATGAATGCAAAAAAAGACTTAAACCTTGAGATTTTGCAATGTCTTTCCATTATACAAGTCGTATATTTCAATACAATTATGCTTTGTCTTCTCACGTTGGTAAAACGGAACCACTGATCTTTTGATTCGCGGACCGGTCAAATAGCTGATTCATCGTCTTCCATCACGAGAAATACTGACGCAATATCTGCTTACCGAGGTCACCTCTTAAGTCGACTAATAGGCAACTGAAATTAATTAAGATCAGAGGAAGGATAAAAAGTATACGATAGTGAACCACTTTAACGCGAGCTGCTCTGTTTTGCGGATCAACTAGGATCAGGAAATTGAACGAGAATTATACTTGCCCGTAATAACATCCTTTATACCTTTACCCGCTTATCTATGCCGATCTGATTTGATTTTGATTGAAAGATCTGAATTCATGGGGTGTACATAACACGTCGTTTCTTTCTCTTCAGTTATTTTCAATCAACATTTTTATCGTAATATTGAAACGTGCTTGGTAAATTACTTCTTCAAGATCTGTAAGAATTTGTAGTCTACACAGTATAATTATCGTCGCTGTGAACCACTGTTAGGTGTCAGTTAATTAGAATTTGTAATTTCATTGATCAATTTACACTTACCATTATAAGATATCAGGTATAAACAATCGTGATTGATTTCTGAAAAATTGAATCTTCATTCAATTGAAAATGATCAAAAACGATCAAAAACGATCAAAACTGTAAATTTTGATTAGAAATATTATTTATCAATTTTCAATCAATACATAATATGCATGATTATAAATTTTACAGGTTAAAATTGTTTTAATTATAAAATTATAATTATAAAATTTAATTAATAATAAAATTAATGGGATTTTATAATTATATATCCTAATTGTCACCTTTAATCGTGAAATGCATTAAATGTTGCTTGGTACTTGTCAAATTAGTTTTCATATGCTATCCATTTAATGATCGAACTGTTTTTAACACTAACTTTACAGATATTTATTGTATGGTTTAACCTATCGTTCCTAAAAAAATTAGTGTTATTTAGATTTTGGAAATTGGAGGTTGAAAAATAGATAATTAGGATACATATTCCACCAATCAAAATCGATATAAACATTTTCCAATCAATGTTTATCAAATCCAATATGCGTCAAATTGACACGTTATGTAAACCTAGTGTTAACACATTTGTGACCACTGACGTGAGTTCACGTGTTTCCAAATAATCATTTTTGTCCTTGTTTCGTCAAAAAATTGTGACAGTTAGCTTAAGATTCAAAATTTTGAATATTACAAAAGCGAAAAATTTGCCTATCGGGAATGTATTATTAATGAAACAAACTCAATGTCGGAATATTTAATTATTGTCATACATTTGTAACCGAATTTACTTAAAAATCTAAACAACATTTAATACAATAACAAGACGTATCGGCACATAATAAACCATAATGTTTGTTTTATGATATAATAGCAAATCAGTTTTTATTTAAACTAACGCAACTACTATAATACGCAAACACGACGTCATTACGGTACAGAAGCTCGGGGCGTAATGAGAACTACTCACATTAACCTTTTAGCTGCGGCGGGATTAGCCTTGAAGCTATACATCTGTACGGCAAGGTTTGACGCGGTCTGCATATCATAAATGTAGCACTGCGATTTGAGACTGATAGGATTTTTCACTGTGCAATTACGTTAAATTAGACTATAATGTGCACAGCTATCGATGGTAGTGGAAGAATTGAGCCGCTATGTTGAGTCCACAGATGGCTGTCATTGTCAATTTTATTCTTAATACTCCTCCTCTTTAATACACTAGACCAAATTCATACTGGACATCGAACTCGCATTGAACGTGTTACGAGCCGAGCACTAGCGAGGTAATTGTGTAATCGAGGATTGTTGGCAGCAGGGGAATCGAAGATGAGCCAATGTCTCTTTCACTACTGGGTACTTCGATTGGAAGTAGGGAATGATTTTGTCTCGTAAGACTTCAACCCTTTGTGGTACAATTTAATAATGAAAAATTGTGCCTTAGAGAAGCATTTTATTTTTATTAAAGAAAACAACATGCTTTATTACATCAGTCATAAATTTTGTTAATTAGAAGTATATTATTGACCGGTGTTCACGCTCAATCTAGCAAGGCACTACTAATTATTACGGCAATTTATTCTCAATTAGAAACTGTATAAATACTGTGCATGGAAAAATATGTTACCTGTAATCTTACTCGCTTGACGAGTGTGCCTCGTCATTGTACGGTTTGGCATGAAAAACTAATGACGAGCTAGTTTCGTTACTTTACTGCAAGTTGTTAAAAAATGAATACGGTACACTTTGGGCAACAAAAGCGTACCGTTGTGGCAATGTACTGTAATTTCAAAAGGATATGGCCATTAAAGAAGTTTGAACTCAAAATAGAGGAAAACACTTACAATATATTTTGAATTAAAATGATGTAGTTACTATTGTAACATGTGTTGCGTCGCAGACTGTAAGTCAAGTTCTCTCGGTTTTGACGCACTGAAAAATGCAGGGGTAGTTCTAACAGTAATTATACGTATTGCTTAGATTACGTTTGAAAGAGACTATGAACCCGATCTCACAATGTATCTCTCGTTTTGACTTGACTCGAAATAAACCCGATGATGAGCAAGTTAGTGGCCTCTATATACCCGAAGAACGGACTAAAAATGGTAGTGGGGATATGTGTACGCGCGGGCTATATTTCCCAGCTGGTGAACCCCCGCCAGGGAGTTAGGGCATTTTGAATATACAAACGAACTCCCCTGGAGCAGCATGCAGCTTCCAGAGGAATGTATGAAACGTTGGAAATCTAGTTAGGAATCGAGAGGGTCCCAGGCAATAAATAACATCTTGAGGGCCGGGAAAGTATGCGAGGTCGATCGGCGTGACGACACTGTGCAGATACAATGCCCTTCGTCAACGCTATCAATGCTGGTCAAAGGCCTGCAGATGTTGGAGTTGTAATGAGGGATAAAGAGATGAGGATATATGCTTATCCTGTCGACGTTCCCGGGGAAAGCTAGCGATCTCGCGAGGCTGGGGATCGATACACAAAAGATCGATCCTCCTCAAAAAGGAGCGAGGGCGAGGACTCCGTGCATTCTTGTAATTATACGAGTCCTCGCGTCTATACGTGAAACACACGACGTTGTAAATATTGGCGTAAAAATATATACATTGAGAACTATGCAGTGGGTCTCTTCGGCTCAAACAAAACAAATTCATACATCGAATTTCACCGAACGAAACGAAACGAAAACACTCAACAAACGTAGTCGTGAAAGAAATCATGGAGTAACGGGTGGGTTAATGGTCATTCGGAGAAGCCGTGGCCGCTTTCCACTGTAACAAAGAGCTACGCAATAGTAAAACAAGGCGAACCACAGAAAAGTGTCCGTATAATGTACGATCGGGCGCACGACAGGTGGTCGCGTTTATTACACTATCGTGCTCGGTACACGCACACCCCCGGCCCCCATACATATGCATACGCGTAGCACCGCTCGTCGGTTGACAAGCGACAAGGGAATGCCCAGCCGTATAAGTGCGTAATACGACACGTGAAATCGTTTCCATGTATTGAATTACCAGGAATTGGAAGGAAAGTTCCCGCGAGACCACAAGGTGCAACACGAAGGGATGTTGAACCAGTCGTTCTAACCGTTAATGAAACAAAAGTTTCCTTAAACCCTTTCACGGCAGAAGAAAATGACGAACACGAAGGAACGAAGAATATCAACATGCCTGGTACGATACAAAGTGTACACACACCTTAGATTTATGGAATCGAAACTCTTTGATCGAGTGCAGTGCTCGCAGTTCAGTGGTAAGAGGAAATAAAAGATAATACTGGTCGCTCATTTATAACTGGACTACGGACATTTATCAAAAATTAATGAAGCGTTTGTGTTTAAGCTTGTAAACTTTATGAGTTTCACTTTTGTTTCGATTATGAGAAATGAATTTTTTATTTGAATTTTTGGAGTCTAATCTTCGAATATTGATATTTGCATAAGGATTTTTAGTCTGTTTGATATGTTACCATTTTTTTTCAATTATAAAGTGAAATTATTTAATCAATGTAAATTGCGAAAGTAATGTAAAATAATATAACCTACTAATATGAAAACGAACTTTTATATCTTTAATCAAATTACGTATGGTTTTTATAATTCTTGATGAGAATGATGAATTCTTAAAACCTTGGATCGTTTTCAAGTTTCCGATTTATTATACAAGTGATCAAATATTTCTATGATTTACATTTTATAAATTATATACTAACATTTAATTTATATATAATTTTGAATTTTGAATGATGTGTTTATATATATATTAAATTACTTTGTAATTATTTATTAATTATTATTATATAAATAAGAAATAAACACATCATTCAAAATTCAAAATTATTGTCTAACCATGAAAACAACACCAGGAAAAATTAATTAAAACTATACAAAAAATGATTATACATAACCTAAATGTAACTGAATAAGCTATAAAAAAGAGAAAGCGTTAATGGAACATTTATGACAAAAGAATTTGATGAAAATTAATTTTTTACGGCGTCCACTGATAAGTATCACCTAACGTTAGAACCATAACGCTCTGAAGACATTTTGCTCCTTGTCCATTTGATATGGTGATAGTTTATAGACGATGTTTCATAGCCGCGGGTAAGCTCGTTAAGTTCCGTAGAGCGGAAAGCGAGAGATGCTCCTCGTCGTCGAACGATATTAGGTATTACATAGACCAAAGCTCATTATCGCGTCAAAATATCGCGTGGCGGAGCAATCTGCTTTGCAGTGAACCAGCGCACACGACGGGATCGTTGATTAATCGCGTGTCAATTTGTCGGTAACGATGACCGAACTGCTTTTCCTGAATGCTTATCGAACGGTAGTTTTGCGGGAAATTTTAGACGCTTACGTAAATTTATAGATTAATCGTTTAAGCATTGAATGTATAATGATACTGATAATTCGCCTTTATCGTGTCCACATTGCACACGCACGATGAGAACAAAATATACGATTCGAAGCATTTGAACAATATATTTCTCAGTTATTGGAAAGTATATAATGAGAATAAAAGAAAGGAACATTTTTATTTTTTATTTAAAGTATCAGTATCTTCTTTGAATAGATTGATGGTAAGGAAGAAAATTGTTTATAAACGATGCTAATTATTAAATAGTAAATTCTATGGTGTACATAGAATAAGAAAAAGAAATATGAAATGTACACTATTAACCCCTTGCCTTATAATAACATGTCAGACTCGTGCTTATCTCGTCAGACATTTTGAATTTGAATTAAATATTATTCTTCTGTTATCAATTATTATATTTTAAAGCTGACGTAGGTATAAAATATACCTAGAATTTTTCTCCTTCTCAATAAATTATTAATGGCGAAGTAGTTTTATTGATTATAATTGAGAAAGAAATCGTAGAGCAAGGGGTTAAACATTGAAAGAATATTCTTGAACTATTAAAGAGCATATGACAACAACAAAGAAAAAAGATGCATAATTTGAATTCAATGTACATATTACTATTTGGTGCATATGAATTAATATTTGTTAAAGGTATAGCTTCAAACACAATAAATGATCATTCTAAATGTCACAATAAAATACATCAAACTGTATTATCATTGTCTATCATTTTATTTTACAGCACAAATCGAGAAACTTTTGAAAGATTGCAAATATTAGTATTGACTTAAAATGTCAAAACGTTCTCCAAACGTTATCGACAGTATCGATTATCTAGATCTCAGTCGAGACTACCTTTTAACAATACAACGGCCGTTCCGTTGAGAAGTGTTTCTTATTAACTGGACCGCAAATACCGAATGCTCATAAAACGATTGCTAACTTACTCGAACACAGACGTTTGGTAATAATTTAAATAATACTTCGTATATATATATATATATATATATATATATATATATATATGTGACGTGTTCTGGGTAGGTGTCACGCAGTGTAATAATATCAATAAAGTCCCTTATCCGTGAGCAATTTTAATTGATATGTCAAGGTGACAAGTGGCTAATGTGTTGCACCACTGGCTCGAAAGACATTTTACACACGATAAATTTCGATTACCTAACGTCAAGGAAAAAAGAGGGTAGCACTCAGCATACCTCATTTGCAAATTAACAGGTTCAAAATATAATATTTTCTTACCGATTATGGTGAATGATACTTGCGCATTAATTTTTATTACTCTTCCCCCTGATTTCGATAAACTTTGAAAGAATGGCCTCGAAAGTCAAAGAACAAATGTAGTTCATTGGAGATAATAAAAACTGGAAGAATATTTCTTGTAATTAATTATTCTGGATAAAAAATCGACATTCGCTTAGGGTTGGACATTATTTATACTACAGTCGCATGCTTTATTCATTTAATTTTTTCGTGAATAATTTTTATTTTTATTTGTTACATTTTTATTTATTTAAATTAATTGTTTATACATTATGTATCATTTATTAGATTTACGTCGTCCCTAAGTACGCAACACGGTAGTCAATTATTTTTAACGAATATTTCTTGCTCCAGGTGTTTAGTTTCAACCGAATTAGTCTGAAAGTTACTCGAATAACGACTTAGATAGCAATACATTAATATAGAATTTGAGAAATCTACGTGTTATTTATTTTTTTTAAATATAACTTAAATATTACTTTTCTATTATCAATCGTTAACGTTTAGAATAAACGCAGACATGGAATAAGCATCAAGCTTTTGTCACGAGCCTGACACTATATTTTACGTCAAAGACTTCATATCTGATAGTTACTTTTGTACTGCTGTCTTTATATGAACAAGACTCACCCATACATTCAATTTAACATATATATTATTCAAACAACAACAGTATTTTATACGAATAAAATTTTTTCACTAGAGAAGAAAAAATTATTTTTCATTTAATAAAGGATTAGTGGCGTATAAGTAAGTTAAATTAAAGTAAGTTTAATTAAATTAGTAATGTATAAACTTTACGTACAATATTATACAATAAAAATCTGCGTTGTTGCACACATACACATTACACTATTTTGTGTAACTAATAAAATAATATCCAGTGTAGAAAACGATAAAACAAGAATTTTATTGAAAACACAATCGTTCATAGAAAAATATTCTACAGATAATTCTAATAAATACAAGACCAAATTATTAGAGTAATTTGATACTTGCATAGTTGATTAGAAGGATTTTGTTCATCTCTTTCGTTTATTTAGTGTATTGCCACTGATACAACGTCCTCGTTAAATTATTGAATCCATTCTACCAAAAAAAAATCAAATGATATTAGCATATGCAATCGTGAAGTGAAGCGTATATGCCGTTACATAATGTAATGAGTCATTAAACGTTCATAAATTTTATGGCCATTACCTATAAACTGTAACAGGAGGCAGCGAAGAAGCACCAGAGATCACTAACTCTTCAACAGTCAGTAGATAATTGAAAAATAAGAAAATCTGAAGCTAAAACTAAAAATTATCCCGATTCCTTTGTGTAAGTAATCTTTCATGATTCCCATGATTAGTTAGCATGACTGCTAATGCATCATTAAGTTCTATATATAAATCTATTAACAAATACTCGACAAAATTATAATTAAACCATACTTTCATAACAAAATTGGTTTAGAAACTCTCACTGAATTTAAAATTCTGTCTGGGTTTTAATATAATATTTCTATATTTATAAATACTCCATGACTTGTTATTATATTTTAATATTTCCATTATTTCAATTTGTATGTCTAACATCTACATTTTCTCCAAACTTAAACAGCAAATAATTACTCAATATAATATTCTAAAGTAATATTTTTTATATTCACTCGTATTTTTACCTTGTGTCAATCAGTCATAGTACTGTAACCACCACAAAAGAATAAATACTTCACAAAGCTCGTCAACATAGTAATGTAGGAAGTTACATAGTTAAAGTCAAAATGGCAGTTAGAAACGAATAAAAGAAGCACCAACACTAGCCGTCGTTAGGGCTACCGATCAGCTGTCGGTCATTCGAAACATAAACAAGCGACAGGTGAGTGACCGAGAGAGTGAGTGAAAGAGAGTGCGAATGAAAATAAGAGTGAGAGCGAGACATTAGGGGCGATAACCGCAAAATCCGTGTATGTGAGAATGCGAGTGAGTGATTAGTATATTAGGAAGGATGCATGAGGAAAAACGTCTTTTGTCTTTTGTCTTTTGTGAGAATTGCGAGCTTGAGCGAACGAAGTAATAGAGAGAGTATAGAGAGAGTATTGCGAGTATTGCGAGTATTTAATTATAAGTTAAAATTAAACTTGAAATTTACTTTAAACCTTGCCCTTGATTCATTATAAATCCCACAGTAATAAAAAATAACAAAAACAATTTCGTACAACATTTCTTTCAGGTATGATAACATTTATTCTAAGCAGAAACCGATTCGCCGTTTTCCATGAACCTCGCGGAAACAAGACATCGAAGGGACAAGCTTTAATAACATAATGACTGAAAATTATAATTAGCTGAGTAAATAATAACCTCCCCGGGGGCCGGACGGTTTATTTTTCCGGCCGGAAATTTTTATTACTTTTTAATTAACGGAATACGCGTAATCTTCGATAATGATATTATGGGATTGGACGAAAAATTGATTAAAATATAATTGCTTCCGGTAAAACGAGTTTGCAACACGGCGCCGTGGCCGGCAGAGAGATCGATCGATCGATCGTGACTTAATCGAAACACGGCCAGGCCACCTAGCCGCGCGGTCCCTACGATACAGATCAATGGCTGATGATGACTCTAATCGTTCCATCTTAATCGATACAAATTTTCTGTGTGTCTGGTGACCGATCGTAATTTCTTTTCTCTTGATTGCGGCTCGCCTCTTCATTTTCATATTTTCAGCGGACCTGCGCACCGCGCGCGTCTGTCTCTGGAACAGGATTTCTGTTCTGCTTCCCTCGAGTAAACGGTAGAAATCTTACGTTACTAGTTTTTCACCGCGCTCAGGAATAGTTAAATGGGGAGTGATTGTACGCTGAAATTATCTAGTTAGTCAAACGAGCCAATTTATTGAAATTGACACTTACTTAATTATTTTCATGGCTCCGGCTGGATGAACATTCGAAGCGACTGATACATAGGTACGTACCTACTTAGTTTAGAAGTTTCTGCTTGGGGATGTCATCTGATAGTGTGATTCATATTTATATATAGATTTGATTCCTTGGATTTTTCGGTAATACGATCGTGTGATCTATACTTATATTTAAATTTAAATTCGACTTCTTAGATTATTCAATAATATGACCATGTGTAAATAGAACGTACATCTCACCCTCCATTTACGCAGTATTGTTTATATGAAATATAAATTTACTAGATTCGAATATATGGATACCGCATAAAATTCACTTTTGTTTTCTAAAATATGATTATTATTATTTTTTTGTTAAGCTATGTGAAATAAATAGGTGTTTCTAAAATTAGTACCAGCTTTTCCAATAATTTTGTTTCCTTTCGTATCGACAGTCTCTATTTATGCGATTTTCATTCACGTAGAACGAATCCACGTAAAAAGAATTCTTCGAGTAAATGAAGGGACGGGTATATCTAATAATTGGGACAAACTGTAACTACTCTAATACGTTCCTATTGAAATTGGGAAAAAATCATAAAAGAAATCATTATACTGTTTAACAAGTTCTACTACAGTGCAATGCCAACTTTTTCATACGTGCATTGATGCAGTTGTAAAGTATAATTGCATTTTCTTAACCCCTTGTCCTATGATTCCATTCAGAGCTGTACCAGCCAGAATAATTTTGGTATGAATAATTCACCAGAAAACAAAGAAAAATTCCCAATTCATCTATGTGCACCTTTATTTCAGAACACACTAATTAATAATAGAAAAATAGTATTTAATTTGAACCCAACATAATTGAGGGACATTTAACTTTTCTAATTTCCGTTTAAAATCTTCCTCAGACTCGATATTGCATGGCAGAGTTTAGAAAGGTGAAAACCAACACGTGCATATATACAGGGTGTATCTAATAATTAGAACAGGCTATAAACTCTGCTCCTATTGAAACTAGAAAAAAGATCATAAAGGACATCTTTGCACAATTTGACAAGCTCTATAACTCTGCAATACCATAATTGCATAAATGCATTAATTTAACATAAATTTCATAAATGTATTGATTCAGTTGCAAAGTGCAATCGCACTTTTTTAAATGAAACTCTATGTTCTTTTTGTATCAGTAGTTTCTTTGCATGATTATATATACTATAGAGGTTTAGAATTTCTCAATGACTACCCTGCTTACTCCCACAGTTATTTTATTCTTGATCCCGAAGTATACATTAAGAAGCGATAAACACACCTTCTACAACGCTCCTTATTGTTCAGTGTCAACGTAACGACTGTCGAACAGCATTTCCGGACGGAACACAACACCAGGTGTTACCATATGCATTTAATTAAAATGACACCTCCGCTTTCACCGCGGGCTGCGATAACACGAACATGGTTCACGCGAATTCATTCGTTCGTTCATTCGTTTCGTGCCTGGCTACCGAACGATCGTAAGTTTCTCATGACTCATAAGTAGAAGTTTTCGAATGGTCATTCCTTTATCGGCTTTGCGCCCAATCATAATGACATAGGAGAATTTCAAAGTATAATTTCAACGAACTGTAACATTTGTTAATAGGCGACGCGTTAAATCTGCGATTAGTCTTTTAAGTTACAAATGAAAAATTTTAGGAAAAATACATTTATTTTCACAATATACGTTAACCTGTTGGTTGTGAAATTTAGTTTGAAAAGTCTCTTGTTTTGCGTGCAGTAAACTAAAAAAATGAAGTGTGTACTTGTCAAACGCAGAACGAATGCACCTAGATATATTTTAATGAAAAACCAAAGTAAAACAAAGAAAATTACATGTTTATCTGAAAAAAATAAATAATTCATCGTTGAAAGACATAGTATCATTTCAAGCTTTAAGATGACGTGAATACTCACCAAACGCAGTTAAGTGGTTAACTGACCTACCATTTTTAACAAAAATAAATATTTTTATTTATAGTGCATTTCACTAATTTTGAAGTTAACCTCTTATCTTACAATATCGTGTCAGACTCGTCATCAAATTAGTTGAATATGAATACATTGTGATATTCGGTAGTATATGTAAAGCTTTGCAAACTATAAATTTTTAGTTCATGTTTATTATGCAATGTATCATTTTAAAGCATAGATGAAGTGTTATCATTTAGTGATCAAGCTTCTATCTTTTTCGTTCATTTATTTTCAATTTGTGTTACTAATATAATAACTATGAATAAATACCGTACATGTTTCAACTACTGTATAGTGTAATATTAAATTAAACTGCGATAAAACTTCAAAAGAATTCTCTTTTGGCGGCTGAAATAATAATAACGTGTTTCCACGAGAAAGAAGAAGGAATCAGGTAATCAACGATTCATTCTGGATCTACTAATAGAGTCAGCACTAAAACTACTTTGCAGACTCTGCTTTCGACGTAGGGCCGATTAGACAGAAAGTTAAACTGTTAACCGAATGATTCCTTAGCCTAGAGTGTTCAAATGAACAAAAATAAACGAGAATGATAACGATCTGTAGTGATTTGTTTTATAATCAACAAAATTAAAATTGAATTTTCATTGATACAGACAGTGTGCTATAATTCAATGCAAAAGTTTTTAAGTAAATAAATAAAAAAATTGGAAGTCTACTTGATGAAATAAATAAAAAATATTAACTGAAGTTTTTTCTCGTGAAGTTTACTAAGAAATTAATCGATGTTAAAATTTGGTAGATTGCACATGCATTTGTGCGTGAAGTATGTAGATGTAGTAAATAAAGAACAAATACTTTAACACAACCCTAATATTTTTTAAATTGAATATGAAGTTTTATTACGAGTCTCACTGGATGTTTCAAGACAAGAGATTAACACTACGTTTCAAATTGACAAATTATATGGTAAATATTTATGTCGATCTTAATTGATGCAATTACATGAATATGTATCCTAATTGTCTGTTTTTAAACCTCTAATTTTTAAAAGCTAAATGAAAGAACATCAATTCTCATAGGAACAATGGAATAAGCTCTATAATAAACGCCCAGAAATTGAGTTTTAAAGTGAATACTTTTTTCCTTAAAAATGTTCTCATGATTGAAAACAACAGAGATATTTTAATAAAAGAAAGAATGGATACTCAATAAAATTCTTTTAACATCTCTTCTTCTTTTATAGTATTTCTTAAAATATTACTAATGCTCCTAGCAAGACCTTGGACTTAAAACAATAAGCAATAAACGTTGAGGAATATTTTCTCAACTTTCTTCCTTGTTTCACCACTTTTTGTAATTTTATAAATTTTCTTAACTGATCCTGAACATAAGAATGTAAGAGATGGACATTTAATAAAATTTTCTCGTCTTCCTCTTTTCAATACACTATTCTGTTTAATTTTATAGGTAGTTTTAACAAAACCAACTTTTTGGAAATTTTCTTCTTTGTCAGTTTAAAATATTATTTCTGTTTATGACAGTGCTAGTATCGACTGCCTCGTAACGTCATTATCAGCGGTCATACTTCTTAGTAGTCAATGCTTAACGTCTCGATACTCCTCGGTCTACGGTATGTGTATCATTATCATGTTACAGTTTGATTTACTATGCATCTTGCGCGGATTCCAACATACCGGCACGGAAGAACGCGAGACCACCTGCGCATTTCTGCTATTCCGCTACATAATGCGGGGATAAATGAGAAACGAGTATCACACACGTGCAAAGTACCTGAACAACGGATTTACTCGTAGTAATAAAGATACACCGCAACGTGTATCGTGTGTTCGCTATACTCGTAGAACATTTAGTATATTACAGGGTGTTTTATTATAATCTGTAAATGCTAACGATAATTTAATCTACTTGCTATTTAAAAAATATCTAAAATGCAATTTTATTTATTTTGACGATTTTCGACGTTGATAGGTTAACATATGTTTATAGAAAATCTTTTATTTTTATAGTGTATCAAATAATACTTCTGATAAAAATGTTTGATAAAAAAAAGTATAAAATGTATAGAAACTATAATAGTTGAGACAGAAATTTCTGCTATGTGATTATGATAGAAATTATTTATACATTGAGAGTGAACGATTTTTGAGCAATATTGAATAAAGCAGAATAAGCGTACATAATATAGTTATATCAAGGAATTCATTAAAAATTGTATTAATTGAACGAATGACGATTATCATTTTATAAAACTTTCGTTATCTGTATTCAACGTATTGAATGCCATTTATGAGGTTAATATAAACGTTATTGAAAACTGTAAATGTACATTCACATTTATACGATTACAATAAAATATTCCTTAATTTCTATGAATGTTTCAATTAACACTAAACGTACTAACAATTTTTATATACTTATTTCTACTGTAACTAGTCGAATAAATGGTTACAATATAAGGATAAACAAATTAAAAAATAAATTTTTCATAGTGGTAATAGAAACAAAGGAAACATAAAAATTGGAAAAATAATTAATCGGACAATATATAAATTGATATAAAGTTAAATGAATGAAAGAAAACGTAAAATTTTTAATAAAATTTTGAAACCAGTCATTTGACGGCACGTTTAATATTAAAGAAATTCTTATTAGAACAATGACAGTTGAACAACTAATTTACAATATGATAGTACACAGAATCGTGACACTGATTTGAAATGAAGGTTAGTCTAGACAACGGAAGTGAGATAATTGCCAAGGAATTGCATAATTCTTCCTCTCCAGGCTGTCTATCGTTATCGGGTAATGAGCTGTCGGCAAAGATAAATTCGCAGAACACACAAACAGTTGCTTTCATATCTTCGAATGCGGTGCGTGTTATTAAAACACTTGTGCATCCGCAGCCTATTGCAAAAATATTCTCCTCTTATACCTTTCATTCTGAATAAATACGCTTCTCAGACGATAATTAGAATTACCTTTTATTAAAAAATATAGTACTTGAAGATCTACAATTGCAGTGGACAGTTGAAATATTAAACGAATGCAATTGGGTCATCCCACGTCATCTTCGTAGACATCGACTCGATGCATTTTGTATTCAAATTAATATTGTTCTATAATATAGAAAGACAAAATTAAAAATAGAGACAATGTATTTCAAAATTTAATTAATTGTTTTTCTGATTGTTGCAGATTATAATTTATGTTGTAACACTTTGTTTCATTGTTATCTCTGTAGGTATTTACCAATATCATTTCATCTTAATTCATCATATATTTGAACCGTTTATTTTGATAGTAGCTTAAATCCATTTAAAAAAGATTAAAAAACTATTAAAAATAAAAAGATTACATAGATTTGTAATTATTATAACAATTAACTTAATGTTTTTGAAAAATGAACTTAAGTCACTTTCAAATTAAACGACTCATTTAGTACTATAATAAACACATTATTACTAAAGCACTATTATATAATATATTAATATCTTGTTTCACTACCAAAAATAAATAAAATAATATAAAATAATATAAAAAAATTGTATGGGGCGTATACGACCCACACTTTTACAATTTAATAAAATTGAATAAACGCAATATACATATTATTAAGATGTCTATATTTGATTCTACAATAAATACTTAAGAAGTTCTTCGTTTTGCAATGAAAATTCCAAGCGGCCTGAACGGAAAGTTAAGCGTGGGTCGTACACGCCCAACGCGGCACGGAATGTGTTAATAAATAATTTTATTATAACATTTTAAATAATTCTAAGCTAATAAAGCTTCTCATGAAAAAGATGAAAAATAATACTCTATAAACAATTCATAAACCATAATTCTCAAACATTCGATACACATACATTTATTTCCCATTGATCAAACGTTTTCCTCGAGTCGAGCTACCTTCGTTCTCGCCCTTATTGCACCAATTATCCCATTTCACTTTTGTCATATTTCCAACTAAAAACAGCCACTGTCAACCGCTGGCAACGAGACACTGTTATACCGGTTTACATGAAATCTAACCGTCGACGCGAACGTGTTAAGATAAACTAATTAATATTCCGCTTGCTCCTTGTCAACAGTTTCAACTTCTTATTCTCGAATTACTCGGTTTATCGACATAGTTTATCGCATTCCGATTAGAATCCCGCGGTGTACGTCACCGCGGTGACACGCGTGGGCGAAACAGAAACCCCTCGGTCGCTAGGAATTGCGATTTTTCGATTCGGCCCGGATCCCACACGTCGGTGCGATCGAAAGTAGTTTGACATTTTTTGGGTCGGAACGAAAGGTTCGCGCAGCTTTTAACGACGTGCGCGCGATAGTCTACGGCGTTGCACGTGGGTGTCGCATGGGCGTGCAAAAGGAAATCTTCCTCTGCAACGGATCTTCAATTCCCGACGCTCCCCACGGGAGTATTGACAATCGAGCTCCTTCCTGGCTACGTGCAAGGGAGCTGTGCGCTACGATAGGAGCCGGTTTCCAGTAATACAGTAATGCTCGCTTAAATTCTACAATTTCGGGTCTCGACTTATGTAATTAACGAAATTAAAAGTTCGTTTCCCCCAAATCGATAAAACTAGACTGATTTATGTGGTGTTTGGATTCATTTTAATAAGAATCTCGACATTTGATCGGTACTACGATTAAGAAGGTGTGAAGGTTAAAATTATTGCAATTGAAATTTTCTCTGTTGCATGTTTATATTTGACGACAGTCGATGCTCAACGCTGCCTCGTTCCTGCTCATTATATTCGTTTTCTGTCCCTGTCTGCTGGGATCACATTACACTGAAATCGAGACAATAAGCAGTGGGAGAAGAGAAGGGATGGTGCACTAGAATTTAAGCGAGCATCACTGTATAGCTTACATTTCATTAAAATCCGTACGGTTAAATTTCCAAGACTCATCATCACTCTTCTCATACTAGTCAGTCTCTCGAGCTTGACGAAGTCTTATCTCAACAGGCAAGAATAGAGAATGAATTCAATGAAGAGAAAGAAATAGACACATCAATAGGATGCCGCGACCGTGAAAAGTAAACGTTCAATGAAAAAAATTTCATTTTTCGTAATTTTAGTCCTATTTTTATAATCGTGGCACCAGTAAATAGTTCAGACTCTTCCGATCAAAATAAACCCAAACAAGACGCAAATCTGACTAATTTTATCGGTTTAATAGGAAGAACAAAATTAAATATAGGAATGCTTCAAATCGATAAGACTGTTCCAATTTGTGTCGTGTTTGGACTCATTTTAATGAGGAGAATATTAGCAATCCATTCGTGTTATATTTACGAAGGTAAGCTAAAAATTACTGACAATGAAATTTCCTCTCTTGTATGATTATTTGTGTTCAGTTGTGGTACAGCTTTGAAGTATCGGGCCCTGACCGTCACTGTTCGACGTAATGTGTCCATTTCGCTTGCACTCCTTATATCTATTTTCTCACTTGGTCGAGTCATGCTCCAGTCAGTTCGCAGAAGACAAACTGTGTCCTACTCGCGAGAATTTCACTACTGGTTCCTCAGTTTTGTATAGGTACTACTGTACACTGTAACTATTATTTTAACCCTTTGCGGATGAAGATTCTTTGAAATATACAAACCCTTCTGCAGATAAAGCTGAATTATATATCAAATGTTTAATTAATATAAAAAAAGGAAACTACGTGATGATCTCTTGCTGTTCGAGTAACTAAATCATTTGTCTGCGATTTAGTCTTCCAAATACAAAAATTTCATCTCGCCGAAATATCGACATTCGTCCGCAAAGGGTTAACCCTTAGCACTCGACAATATTTTTTACTGCAAATATTCATTATTTTCCGATGAAATATTAATATAGACTTCTTTAACGGGAAGTTCTTCATCTGAAACAACAGATCATTACAAGATTAATATTTTAAAATAAATTTTCTAATTTTTCTCCCTACTTCAATGTTAGAAATTTGCGGCAAGTACCTTAAGATTTTTTTCAATTCAAAGTAAATAGTGTTCTAATTTACCGTGTAAAAAGGTGACTCGCATAAAAATGTTCCGCGTAAGTTGAAGGTCAGGTGTAAATAACTATTATCCAGTATATTGATTTCGGTTCCGATTATTCAGAACTGATGTTATATCAGTTCTGTAATTTTATTGTTCAGTTTTACATTTCAGTCCTGTATTTCGGCTCTACATTTCTTTTAGGGCCGTGGCATTTAAACGGTTAAAAATACGATCATACTCTCACCAACTTTGTGTCAACACACAATTATCAACATAAGAATCGAAAGGTTATGGTCGAATAGAAAAAATTTTGACAGTGCTTGGATCCAATTTGACGGAACACACCTTCCGTTTTGCACGCGTTAATCAAAGAACACGTAGTAATGCATTCAGGCCGTCGCGTCGGTGAACCTCTGGCTTCCATAGATCACGTTAATGCTGTCGCTACAGTGGCTCGTAGATCATGTCGATCCTCCTACGCAGCGATTGACTCGATAAGAAACCTTTGCACGGGTAGTAGACGTTCGATACACGGTTGCCTTCTGCGGTCACGGAAACTTCGAATGCAAAACGTTGCAAATCTTAATCAGATTTTTTTCGATCAATCCTTGTGACATGTACTGCAAAACAAATTTGAAAGACAAGAAATATAGTTGAAATTCTGGTACCCTCAACATGCACCACTATGTAAGACTTACAGTGTAAGTGAAAGCTTTAGTACTTGATTGAGTGGCTGTACGCCTAATTGTTCAACACACCTACATTAGGGAACGTAACGAACCCTTATGCACAGATTTTGATCGAATTTATAGGAAACAGAATTTTCGATGTTTAGCACCCTTTTTTAATTAGCTGACGTGCTTATTGAAGAAGTGATAAAATATGTATGATAAATATATGTGCAAATACGAATCTATATGAACATCAGTTTATATTTTATATTAACAATTAATATATTTAAAAAAATAACTTCTTAATGTATTACTGAAGTAAATAATTTTCTTTCGTAATTTATTATGGGATTGTATCCTCTGTTTATGTACATATGCATCAGTTGGTATTTGGTATTACTATAAAGAAACAACTTTTCAATATATTATTCAAGTGAATCATTTTCTCTGGTAATTTTTTATGGTATTGTATTTTCTATATAAAACATTACAATTGTTGTATTTTTACAGCTTCTAGTTTCTAAAGTATTCAAAAAGACATGACCAAAAGGAAGGAAATAGATATCACACTTTTCTACAAATAAATAAATTTTACCAAAATTAGCGTATAAGGTATATTCTCTTGTTAGATAATTTTTTAATTATCAATTTATCTTTTGTAGTATAGTTATCTGTTTTGGGGTATACATTCCAGAAAAATGTCCTGTTCTCAAATAATTCTAAATCGTTCAAATTAATAACAATTACTATTACTACAATATTATTATTAATATTATAATATAATGTTGCTACAAGAAGATTTTGTACTTCTTATAAAAATTTGCATCGCTTGTTTTTTAAAACCGTTATAAAGTAGAAATTGTTTGTAATTTTATTTTCGAATATTATTTTATTTTCAAATATTAATCTATTCCAATAAAACATTATTCAGAAAATCTAACTTTCAAGTTCTACTTTTATCAATATAGGTATAGAATTTTTGCTATATTAAAACAGTACATTCAATATGTAATATACATAGCATAGTAACACTTAATCAGTCTTACTTTGAAAACAAAGTTTATTTACTTTAATCATGAATTAATATTCGTAACGTAATTGTATTAATTAAATATATATAAATTTAAGCTACAAAATATATGTTCATATAATTTTTTTACGGCAAACAATCCAACTTACAAACAACCACATATTTACTAGAGTTTACTTCAATTAAATAATAATACTAAATTAAATATATTTAAATTCAAATTAGAGAATCGATGTTCACATTATTTTCTTACGCTAAATAATCCAAATTAGAAACAACCACAATTTTCTTTAGTATAAACCGCTCCTACTTATATGTGCCGACAAAGAGTATCTTTGAAACTTCACGACCTCAGTGCCTTTCTTAGAAAGAAAAATAAATCGGTATTGATTCAAGTCTCGAAGCATAGAAGATACATTTGTTTTTTTTTTTTAATCGATGACAGCACCGTTTGAACGCGATCTCTGTTTCAGAATAAGATTTGCTTATTTTGCCAGCAGTTCGTTTTATCAGCGGATCTGTTTGCGCTCCGCACGAGTTACACCCTTTCAGTTCAGTTTAAGTCCTTGAAAACGAATCGCCCGGAGATGATTACTAAAAACAAATTTTTAACTCTTGAGGGCGTTCTGGTGTCTGGCGTCTGACTGGAAATAGAAGGTTTCACTGTCCAACAAATATGCCCGCCCGCGAAGGAACACGGACGGATTGGAATTACGTATAAATTAACTGGCTGTTCTACTTGGTACGGTTTAAAATGCGAATCGTTCTCTTGGCGATAAAATCATACCAGAATATTGATTAAATAAATTTCAGTTGGAAATTAAAAGAAAGGTATGGCCAGTTGTGAACGTAGAACTCAAGTAAAATTAGTATTTAAAAATGGAACGTGATATTGAAGTTATGGAAACGTTAATGTTACACTAATATTCTCAATTCTTGAGGTATAGAAGTAAACAATTTTTTTAGATAGGTTTGATTAATGTGATAATAAATAACAAATAACTGGATTTATAGTATTTGTTTAATATTACAAATACATTTTGATGCAGTCTTAAAATATTTTACATGCAGTTTTAAAATATTAATAATACATTTAATACACTTAGATTAACTAAATATTGTATAAAATTATTACACTTGTGACAATATGAATTTTCTACAAAGAAAATATTTACGTCTTTACTCTCTCAAATATTCTGTGTTAAAATAATGACTAAAAATTAGCTAGGATTTTAATTGATAAACTGTTTTGTTTTTAATGATCAACACTTTTTCCAGTATTTTAAAATGACACACTTTTTCTAGAAAGGAGAAAATAAATATTAAACTTTTTTTTATTTTATATCAGAACTGTTTAACAACGTATTTAAAACGAAAAAGAATATTTTTGATCCTTTGCCAACACATTTTTCAAGTACATATTACAAGAGCTTCTGTTAACTCCGAGTCTGGTGTCTGACTCTAAATAGAAGCTTCCACTGTTTGACTATCAAATGTGTGCAAACACGGATCATGATGAATGTTATCAATCTAAGGAACACAATCAATGCATGGTATCAAGTGATTTACGATGTTCTGAGATATTTTGATTTTCTAATACAAACATTACGAAATAAAATCAAATATAAAAATTAAAGTCAAATATAAATCATTAGTAGTGTCCTTTTCATGAGTTATTTACGTATTACCGAAATAGTAACCTTAATTATAGATTACAAATTCGATGTTTATATTCAGCATGTAATTCTTTAAGAAACACTTAACCAATGAATTTAACCAAAATTAATTAATATTTTACACAATTTGTAATTTATTAAAGTAATACGTAAAATAAAATTTTCTTTTTTTCACTCATTCTGACATTTAATTAAATGTAATAATAAATACTTGAAAATTTCTTAAAATTGATTTTACTTATTAATAAAAATAAATAACAAATTTATTTATTATTTTCTTTAACATCTGTTGTATCATTTATTAAAGAACGTTTAATTATTGTTTCATTTTAATACAATCGATGCAACACTTACCACAACAAAAGCCAATAAAATGCTCAGAATAAAATTGTCTCTGTTTTCAAATGTATACAACAAAAAAACAAGAAGCAATTGCTTGTGTACACTTCCTAACTGTAACGAACACCTTTTTTGACACCTTAACAGATAATTAATAACCGTAATAAATTGCATCTGTGCGCTCAGGTTCATTCGGAGAGACAGAAACGTGAACGGAGTTCGAAAACGGGACACAATGTTTCATCTTTTTCATTAGTCCGTTCGCGCCGGGTTGCTGGGTAATGATCGTTAACAGATGATAATAATGATTGATGACGAGTACGCGCGCCGGTTTCGCATTCAATTCAATCCTACACGGTCAAAAATTCTTGATACGAATAAGACGTGTTATTTCTGATGAGACGTAACATAAAATTAAATGATGGGATCACAGAACTATAATTTGCAAAAAAATCATCCAATAAACTAAATGAATACAATCTTCGATGACAAGCATCATTAGGTATTTTTTAAACGAACGTATTTCATATAAATGTACAAATTCTTCATATGATTTTGTAAGAAAATGTTGATGGATGACTGGTGCAATAAACTATGTAAATGAATACAATCTTCGATGACAGCAATCATTATATATTTTTTAAACGAACTTATTTCCTAGAAATGCACAAATTCTTTATATTATTTTGTAAGATAATGTTGATGGATGACTTGTGCAATAAACTAAATGAATGCAATATTCGATAACAGTCATCATTAGATATTTTTTTAAATTACTGTATTTTTTACAAATGTACGTATTATTTTGTAATAAAATGTTGATCAGTAACTCGTTTGATAAACTAAATAAAACCAATCTTCGATGACAGTCACCATTACATATTTTTGAAACGAACGTATTTCCTAAAAATGTACAAATTCCCCATATTATTTTGTAAAAAAATGTTGCTCGATAACGAGTTATACTTGAATATACTCGAGTTTGCTTATGCATTAGCTTAACCAATTATTGAAGTACAAATTGTGGAAATTGTGGTCATAATGTTGATTACCGTTTTGGACAGTGTGTTTCGATTTAAATCGACACTATAATTAGGACGATTAAAATGATTTTAAAAAGCTAGATATTTAACAGGTATATTGTAATAACGAACTACAAGTAGATAAGTTGTTCAAGCAGTTACTCGCACAGTTATAATGGTGCTTATAAATTATTTTTGAAAAAACCAAGGTGACCTTAAGTTTTTTTTAATAGAATGCTGTATATTCTGTTATATGATGCGAATTATATAAATAAACAAGGATGAAGCGAACATATTAAAATAATAATATCCATATATTTTTTTTTGCGTGTTAAACTTAATATCAAACTGAGATTAAACGTTTATCCTTTCACTCCGGATATTACGACAACGTTACTTAATTTAAGTGTAATTTGATGTGCCATTTTATTAATTTATTTGAGAACATTTAAGAAACACTAAAACTGTAAGTTATACATGTGGTATGATTATAATATAACGGATAATTGTAACACAAATTAATAAAATATGTAAATATTCAAATAAAATTGAATGTGGAGATTGTATCGACTTAGGCCCGCAAAAAGTTAATGTACAAAATAATTGAACAAATATCTAATCCAAATAATTAAAGATTTTATTTTAAGACCTTACTTAAATAGTTCATTATACATTTATTATTTATTATTATATATATTATATTTATTATATATAAATTGTTTATAATGAATAGATAACAGCTGTGCAAAACACAAAACATTGCATTCAAGAAGTAAAACAAGTCGAATGCATACAGTTCTGCGTTTACACATATTAAAATTTTGGGTGATTATGATAAATCAAACCAATTTGTGTAAAAAAGTGCCTTTTTTTAAATACGTGTTAAATAAAACAAAAATCGTGTAAGAAGAGGAAAATAATTCATGTTAAATCAAAATCGTATAAAAAGAAACTTATTTTTTTCCAATACATCTTTAATCAACCAAAAATCGTTCAAAAAAGAAGAAAAACAATTCGTGTTAAACAAAACTTGATATAAAAACAAAATTGGATGTATTCGAAACTGTCGTCCCCATTTCAGGACTAATAGCAGACTTTATACATTCACGTTTCAGCGAACGAACTGTTAACCGCATTTCTTGCCGCACTGATTTGTGCGGCAACCCTGAGAAAGCCTCGAGAAGAAACGGCTCGCGTCGGTAAAAGCGATTGATTAGTGGGTGGGTAGTAAAGATGGAAAGGAGTACGCGTTAAAATTACCATCGAATTATCTTCCAGTTAACTACGAGCACGGTTTACGAGCCTGTTGTACTCCCAAAGAGGCCGATACTCTTTATCGTTCGAGCTTCTCGCGTTTCAGACTATTGTGCACGCCTACGGTCCGGCTTTCGTTTACGTAATGTCGCGGCTACTACTCCATGTACCTCGACACCCTGCAATAATTCGAAATGTCAATAACGGAAAACATTATTCCTCCGATACACGTTATCGATATTCATCGGAGATTGACGGAGCGTTTTATTATTCCTTAAAGATCATCTTTCTTTCAGTCCTTCAGATATAAAGTTAAAGACATCGATTCCTATTTTGTCCGGTTAAACAGTGCTCCAATTTTCTTTCTCTTTCTTTCTGTTTTCGCTAAGAAAAATTTACCCTCTAATTTTTTTACTTTTATATTGTAATCTATTCTTCGATTGGTTACAGTAAGAATGGGAACATACAAAGTGTTGGTGCAGTTAGTGTTAACACTAAAACTACTTACCGTCCTATTTCTCGTTATTTGCATTTTTGAATTAACAAAATTGGAATATTTCAAACACGAACGGTGTTAGGAATTCACAAGTGAGCTAAGTTTACGATAAATACGTGGCATGCCTTCTATGTCTGAGATCAAGGGTTTTAGTATACATTTTGTGGTTCTCCGTTATTTATATTTACTGTCTGGATAGCTTCAAGCTCTAATTTATTAACGATAAGTTTGGATTTCTTGGTCCACCCCAATGGTAATTGACGTATCACAAAACCGATCGGACTCGAGTCACAGCTGTAAGAAGACCAGCGCTGTCTTTGGTTTTTCCAGAAACCATTACACGCGCATACCGCTTCGGCACGGCATTCCACTTTCTTGAAAGCCACGGAGCCAGCTGATAGCAAATCGAAAATCTACGTAAATAATATCGATACGTCTACATAAATCTAACTAAACTCAAATCTACAATTATACTAAACTTAAAAAATGTCAAAAGAAAAGAAGCGATGAAATTAAATATGAATAATTTCGAAATGAGGACTATTTGCAGGTTAAGAATCCCGAAGGACAAGTTAGTGAATGCATTAACATTTTGATAACCTATGTCACGTAGTGATTTCATTGGTGAAAAGTTAATATATTGTTATATAGTTTAAGTGAAAAATATAATGTTGCTCCCAATAGATATATTATTATAATATCATAAATATGTTATAATTATTTTATGAACCATTGTATGGAGAACACCAGTAGCATACTAAAAGATTTATGGACTTATGGAATGGGTTAGTGGTTTGTGAAAGTATCAGATGAGTTAAATGCAAAGCGTAAGTGCTGAAATCACGAATCAGGTTAGTCAAAAGGTGCTGTTGCGTTTTTTGAGGATGTTTGACGAGTGTATACAGTGTATTAAATTAAGATTTATTAAACTCTATATTGCTCAGTTTGTTGAACCTTTTACTTTCACCTTTTAAAGTAAATGTATCAATAATTAACTAATAAGGATTATATAAATATTTCATATTAAATTAATGTTAAATATTAAATATTTAATGCATAAACGATATTTAATACTTAATATTTATATACAAGCATATTTACACTCGTACTTATATTATATACCTATATTTATAATATATTTAATTATATTATAATTGTATATAACATTATATCTATAAAATAATTATTGATACATATTTTATTTTTATTTAACTAAGTTTAAATTTTTCAAACAGAAACAGTGTCTGCGCAATATTCCCTAGCTCTATACTACCAATTTTGGCGTCAAAATACAATATAAAACGAAAATGATTTTGTTAAGAAATGGGTAAAAATCAAATATATACCATTATGGAATGTATTACATTAAGCAGCAATTCAATTCGTGACACAAGATGCCCTGTGCACTTGAAGTTGTTTGCACCGGTGCATCCGCAGCCGGTTTAGCCAAGATTTCATCAACGTGGCATTGATTACGTACACTCCGAATGGTTTTGACGCGGTGAGGGCCTGCATTTACGTACGAACCTACAACAGAATAGTTAGCTTGTTTTATAAATAACGTCTTTTCTTATTCTATTTCAAGCAAACAAAGTAATGCAAACTCATTTTTTAATCAAAGCGGCCAAAAATAAAATATAGTACGTTCATGAAAAGGAATAATTCAGATATCGAATATTAACCCCCTTATAATTTTGCATAAATCTTGTGTAAATAATATTAAACTCAATTTAACAAGTATCAAAATTATTTACCTTTTCAATCGAAATGCAGTACTATTCCTACATTATCATTATTTAATCAATATTCTCTTGCAATAATCTTTGTTTAGAATTATTTTCCAGTATTTAATTATTAAAGATATAACAATTCTAGTGAGTACAAACACGAAAGATATCGTGAAGCAAAGGTTAAAAAGTTCTTGCTAATAAGTGAACTTGTTAATTTATTTTAATTCAAGTGAGATTCGAATGCAGTTTGATATTTTTACGTAAATGAGAACTATGACAAGTATATTCATTATTAAACAAAAAAGTACCATGTTTTCATGTCGAGTATACTCTTCATCAAATAAAAAATTACCATATTTTCATGACGTGTATATTCATCATTAAACAAAAGGTTTCCATCTTTTAATATCGAGGATACTCGACATTAAGCAAAGAATTTCCATCTTTCCATGACAAGCATACGCGACATAAACATCAAAAGGGTTAATTGTCACATAACTAACATTGGAGATGTTCGTTACGCAAGCACTTACACATCATCGTCATTGATTAGTTTCTACTTTGATGTCTCAACATTGTGACATAAGACGAGGTTTACGCTCTTTGCCGTACACATTCTCGCGATTTCCCCGGAGTCGTAAAATCTCGACACCGTGAGATGATCATTAATTAAGATCGTCCACTGAAATACCTTCGACGATTTACCGCAACTTTTGCCCATATCGACACAGTCGTCAAGTAGTGCCGTCGGCGGCGGTTCAAACCTTCGTTCTTTTCCCGATTGGATATGTACAAATGCGAATACACGTGATATTTCATCAGTTAATACGTTAATGGTATTTCTAGTATCGTTATCAACGTATTTTCTTGAATATCATTGAAATATTACATATTTATTATGTACAAGAAAATGAAGATGATTTATTGTGTATGAAACAGTGCATATCAAATATTGCGTAATGTGAACTGTATACAATGTATATTATGTAATGAAAACTGTAGTAGATATAGCAAAAATCATTAAAGTAAAAGTTTAATTTATTTTATTTAATCTAAATAGTATAAAAATCTTCATAAAATATTCTTTACTTCGACAGTAAAACTTGTTCAATATACAACATTTCTGAATACAACTTAATTCTTTTCAAGTCGTCCAGTTTTTAAATCAGAAGTTCTTAGGAATTCGGTAATAATTTATAGACCCTAACACTTCCATGGTCTGTTGATAGAAATGAACGAAATAACGCTAAAATTGATTTAAAATCAGTAATTACCGGTATTAGCTTCCGAACTAATAACCCAGAGATGGTTGGAAAGTTAATATATATAATCTTTGCAAAAATGGTAACAATAATTAATTATATAATAGACAACAATTACAATAATTAATGATAATTATTACAATTTTTCTCGATTTCTTTATATATTCATTACAGTATTCAAGTGAAGCTATTTATTTTTCAAATCATTTTAGATATCAAACACTTTTAAGGTATCAACAATTGTCAAATAAGAAACTCGAGACCCGCCATTTTGACGGGTAGTAACACGGTTAATACCTTACGTCGTCGCCATCTTATCTTTCATTCGTGCTAACTTAAAGCCAGCTCCCCTTAACCAACCTTTGATTTCTGACCCATCGATTCCGAAGCAATTACACCGGCTGATTTTCAATAGCGCAAAAATAGAGAGATCGACGGTATCCCCGATAGATGTAAATTCTCGTTTATGGTCCGACGCTTATCTTTATTACAAAGTATAATGCCGCCGGCTTCCGGCCTATTAGCGGGCTGACCGGTGGACGGTAACGAGGAATTTCAAATTGAAAATAGCGCAGAGGCTCGCGGCTCCTTCGCGACTCGACACTTCAATCCATTTAATGACCTTCCGCGGATCGGTGCCATAACAACCGGCAATTTATCGCCTAATAAATCGGAGCTCTGGTTAAGCGTCAACGGGTTAAAACCCGGCTACCATCGAAATGGCTGATTAATCCAGAGGATTGGACTTTTTTTCTACTATTCCGTAATGCCGATCCCAATTACGAATTATTCGCGATACAATTTCTACTCGTGTTATTTTACTCGAGCCGATATAATTTATGAAAACTTTAATAGAATATTAGATGTCATTAAAGAAATCGAATATTTTATATGCTCGGGTTCGATATTTATTAATTTCACGCACGATGTCTTTGATTTATCACAGAAGGTACAACGTGTCGCGTTTTCATCGTTTGCAAAGGTGTTATTATGAAATATGTTGGTAATTGATACTCGGTACTTTTACTCTGACGGTTTTAGTATTGAGATCGTAGATGGTTTATAAATAAGGGTAACAATGTTTTATAATAATTTGGAGTACGTTTTTAGTGGAATCGGGGAATTAGGATGTCAATGACGACCTGATAAAGAAATGTTGTCGTTAGCGCTACAACTATCGAGTAAATAATGTGACTTATTTGTAAATTTTTGTAATGCTAGGAATAGTTCACTTCTTAAGACTTGAGACGCTTTTTATTGTCATATTTGATCCATCTAGTAGTTCTAGTGTAAATTATTATAAATAGTGTTTGAAATATTTAAAAATATGGATATATTCTTTTCATGTATAGCATCACCGCTCCTCCCCTCCTCAACTAACTTATACTTTTTCTTACATTGTACCATCTTGTAAAACAATCTATATTTTTCCATGGTACAATTCATTTCACGTAAAGGTTAATTTTTGTACTTTAACATGCACTTTGTACAGATGTTATATTGTTACACTCTCTTAGTAAAGATGATTCTTAACAATAAGACTATCGAATATTTAAATTATTTATTTAAAAATGTTGCAAAAAGATATTTATATTTTCTCAATAATTATAAAACGAAGAAATCCAAAATCTGCCATTTTGACGCGACTGGTAGTTTTATTTAATCCTTTACTACTGAGGTGAAAAGAACATACACCGCGACCGTTATTAATCCATGAAACGAGCATGCATTTTAATATGCAATGAAAACATTTTTAAAAAAGTAAAAAATGTTCTATTTGTGATTTATTCTTAATATACTTTCTTCGTTATTTAGAGGAAAAATATAAATGGTCAATATTTATTCTAATCAAATTAATTCAGAAGCTTTGAGTTCACGTTGTTAGTTCTTGTAACCAACACAGGTGTTACATATGTAGATAAAGGTTAACCCTTTGCGCTCGAAAGTTTTTCATTAGAAATATTGAACATTTTCCGTTGCAATATACATTTTTTGAAACTAACTAATGAGGAAACATACACAAATTAAGACTCATCGTAAAGATTTCAAATACAATTTAATAAATATAAACATCACTTAATTGTTCCAAGTTCGAATTGAATATAATTTTTCTATTACTCATTGTAATGCTTCTGAGTAAACGTAGACATAGAATAAGTGAGAATTTTCCTCTGTTTATAATGAATTATGAACAATAAAACATCTTTGTTGAACGCAATTGGGAAAGAAATTATAGGGCAGGAGGTTAATATTATATACAAGACTGTATAATGTTGCTGTATCAAATCAAGCAGTAACTGAGAGTCACCTCTCGAGTATAAAAGGTTAAAAATCATAAAAAAATGGCGACTGACAATCGATTTCCCGTTTTAGCATTCATCAAACGCTTTCATTCGCATCATTGAATGACGCCGATTATGACTTGTCAAGGTGAACTGTAATTGAACTGTAACTCTAGTAAACGATCCAATGTTGGGTTATCCATTTGAAGAATCATCGATACCGGTCATGATTAAGCGGCATCACGGTCAACCTCAGACTTGATCCCTTTGTAACAAGAGTCATTCATTTATCAGCAACCGCACAGTTGAATGCCGTGCGAGATTAGAGATGTGAGATTATTATTTACGCTCCGACCGTAGTACACATTATCACGATCGTATGGTTCACTTCTGAAGATGGTCTGGAAGCACACGTTACGACTACTTAGTGATAGGTATTCAAGCTATTCAAACGTGTTATATAGAACCTATGCTAGACTCGCGATGTTTGAATATATTTCGCGACGCTCGAACGATTTGAAACTCGAACTAGAACTGCAAACAGGCAGTGGTTACTTGATGGCTCGAGAAAAGTGGGGAAGGGAGAGACCACGAAGTTGGGAATTATTCAAACTGCTTTGAATATATATTTAATTAGTATTAGTAGTTGAATGGATTCTTGTTAGTCGAATATATTTACTTATTTACTTATTTACTTATTTACTTATTTACTTATTTACTTATTTACTTATTTACTTATTTACTTATTTACTTATTTACTTATTTACTTATTTACTTATTTACTTATTTACTTATTTACTTATTTACTTATTTACTTATTTACTTATTTACTTATTTACTTATTTACTTATTTACTTATTTACTTATTTACTTATTTACTTATTTACTTATTTACTTATTTACTTATTTACTTATTTACTTATTTACTTATTTACTTATTTACTTATTTACTTATTTACTTATTTACTTATTTACTTATTTACTTATTGTTAGATAAACGTTATATTTATAATAGTTTTACAAGACGTTTGTAAGACTACAGAATAATATCAATTGTTCTTATGGTACAGGTCATCCATCTCTCGCATAAAACTATAATTTTTATTTTCTTTCACATTTACTTATTTATTTATACTAAAGTCGTCGCATTAACAGTAGAGTCAATACTACTCTCAAATGCTAAGGATTAAAGAATGTTGAATGTAGACGAAATAAGTTCGAACTCTTTGTGCTTTAACAAAAGTGTAAACAGTAAGTATATTCTTTCAATTATACTTGAAACCTATCCAAGTAGATTCAAAATTTTATGACTACATTTCACAGCCTATAACGTACGATAGGCTTCTGCTTATAACTACTTTAGTTCTCAGTAACCGAAACACATTAAAGGTCCAATAACATCAGTTATCCACATCTCACTCGTACATAGAATCCGTATATTACTTGATAAACATTCAAATTTTCGAACATCAAATAACTCATAAATACATTTCCGAAACCTATAGATATTCATGCTAGAGTTCGAAACCAATTTGTAGAAAATGATCACATTAGAGGTATACTCATTGAAACTTTATTGCTTTAGAATAGTAATCGAAACTCATAAAATGAGACTCGGTTATTGAAATTGATTCCGATTCGTAGGTACCTACATATTGAACTTAATCCTATCTTTAATCCTATCGAATGACCAGTATCTTCAAATGAAAAAGAACACCTGTTCTATTCCGTTTTTGTTAAAAAAATTGAGAACGAGCATTTTTTGTTCTTATTATTTACAATGTTATTTCTTGCATTGTATTTTATATTAAATTAATAATTAGCTGTATTTCTTACGAAAAGCTTGACCTGTATTTCGTGTCCGATCAATGAACAATAGGAATAAGTATACAAGGTGATTTATAAATGCATGTCTAATAACTAGTAAAGTATCTTTGAAATAGGGCGGTGGTAATATTAGAAGTTTAAAAAGTGGTATTGTTAGCACACCACAAAGCTTGAAAGGGTTAAGACTGAAACTACCAGACGAGCCAAAATGAGCCATTCATAATTTCTTCTGTTTGCAATTATTAGAAATGTAACAGTTATTAAGAGCAATTATTAAGGAAACTAAACTGTAAATCAATTAAAGTCTCAGTAGATGCGATCTTGGAATTTCCATAGAGGAATTTCGAAATGGCAATTTAGCTACTCGGTAATTTTAGTGTTCAAGGCTAATGCTAGACTCGTAAACGCAAAATCGCTGTAACAAGGAATTTTTAAATCGCATTGTACAGGGATCTACTGTATTGTTTCTTTCCAACAAGGAACGAGCCACCTCAAGCGTCATGGTTGCCCGAATTAATCATGCCTTTTCTTGGGTGTCATATTCGTTGTAACGAGCCCTTAACTCCTTCTGCCCGGCGATGATTAAAAATTTCTTGTGTTTTATGCCGTCGCGCGAGGAAGCTGTGAATTGATATTACAACGATAAAATAAATGGAACGCATACGCACAGAGCCCGGTTTTATTGTTAATCATCCGGTTTTTACGATTTCGTGGAATGGCCGCTGAAAATAAATTTCGCCGCGGGACACCTTATCTATTTAAAAGTATGGCCATACTTACGCTGCTTGTAATTCCTTTTTTATCCCCCTCCACCCGTTTTGCCTTACGCTAGATGCGAACTTCAACGGCAGACTGATTTATCGTATTGCTTCGAAGCATTCTCTGACTGTGCATCGTGATTATTATCGTTGCATGTTTACGATAAATAGTTATACTTTGCGAAGCTTTTTGCGAATCATACTCCGTCGCTGATGAAATTCCGTTTTATGGTAAAGCAGATTTCATAATTTCTTCAGAGCTAATGGAAAGTCGCGGTCGGATTATGAAAATACAAATATAACTGGTATTTTTATTTGCTTGATAGGGTAGCGTGCGATTATAGCAAGTGTAACTTAGTGTGTTGGAAATAAATTCAACGAAATGAAAATAGAAGATGCTCTTTCGAAATAAATTGAAATTTACATTGCTCTACAAATAAATGTAAGAAACAATGATTGACGTAGGATTTAATGGACGCAGGTTTAATTATAATGACCTTGAAATATGTCGTTAAGGGCATAATTTTGAGCAACTTTCTTTCTATACATGTTACTGTCGCTCAATCTTAGTTTTTGAGATATATACAGAAATAATTTTGATATTATGTATTTAATATTTTGCAATTTATTTATGATTTGGGTTGAATTTTAGTTAAATTGAGGTGAAGTTTAACTAATATTTAGAAATGAGTTTAAAATTGTAGAGTGATAGTCATTTTAATTCATCTAGTAGTTCTAGTGTTAACTCTTTGCCTTATGATATCATGTCAAACTTGTTGCAAAGATTTTAAATAGATTAAGCAAAGAAATAAATAATATTCAGTTTTCTTCATTGAAATTTAATATTATTTTTCTATATTCAAAGTAACTGTGGGTATAGGAAGATTGTAGAATTCTCTTTTATTTCTATTCAATTATTAACAATAAAGTGATTTTAACGAACACAATCGCGAAAGAAATTCTAGTGCGCAGAGTTAATGAAAGCACAACGTATTGCAACTGTATTCTATATCAATACAGTAAAAACAAACTCTTTTTTAGTGAACAACTTTCATTGGGGAATTTTTGTGCATCATAAAGGAACGTGGTCATATGTATATTAGTCAAGTATAAAGATATATAATTTTTGGTATTTTATTTTATATATTTATAAGATGTATAATATTTAATTTGTGTTGTTACGTATCAAGTGGTTCCAAACTCTTGACCGACAGTGCAGTTGTACAAAGTGTTGAAAATTTAGAACTTTAGAGACACATACTATTCTCTGAAACAAAGGAAAATGTCAATAAACACCAATTCGTGACTCATGAAGATAACATACTATAATTTATTATAATTATTCAGAAGTTTTATCAAACCAATTCTCGTTTCGCATTAGACTGCTCTTATCGTAAATAATGTTTACGTTATGCTAAATATCTGGGTCACATAAAAAGTACGAACGCATTACGAAAAATCGAAACCTGTTTTCATTGTTCATAGCCACCTAAAATTGGCCTGACATTCATAGTAGTTGTTTGCAATTTATGCCTACCTTACATGAATTCCTTATTGAATATTTCGTTTCGTTTCACTCGGAGGCAGCAACCGTGAAAGTGCCAACAAAGGTTTACATCGTTTGAATACAATGCTGTATACGTCTTGGCGACATTGCTAATTGCGAAATGCGATTGATCACGCATCAACAACGATAGCAGTACGTGACTAAGGTTCGAATTGATCAGATATCAATCTCGATTTATGTAGATGCATATACGTATTGTTGCCTAACTTGTAAGACTGTCCTTAATACCATTCATAGTTACGATCGAAAAGAAATATTTTTTTCTTTTTCTTTTTCGAGTCCAATGATACAAATCATTTCATGTGTATAAGTAATATTAAATTGATTTAACCCTTCAAACTTAAATGATCTTTACTAGAAATATTTAATATTCCTTAATAAGATGTGGAAAATATGCAAATTAAAGAACAAAGGCATTTTATTTAAATGTTTCACATATTGATGCATTATACAAAGTTTAATATTGCATATTAAACTTCATAATTTTGCTGTAACAGCCCTATCGAGTGCAAAGGGTTAAATGTGTAATTTAACTCTCTATAATTTTTTCAAAGCCAACACCATATACTTCTCTTTAAATTATTTTATTAGATCTCCTAAATTGTAAAGTCAAAGCATTTTATAAATTTCCTTAGTAAAATTAATTATGCAAGTATTAATTGAGACTAAAACTATGAAATAATGAAAAAGTTAGTTCCTATTGTTAAATTTCAATCGTTACAATAAAAAAATTTATATTTCTTTAAATTAATTTGCATGAAGAACAAAGAATTTTTATGAATTATCTGACATATATAAAAAAAATGATATCAATACTGAAAAAAACCTCAAAACTGATTTAATTATAAAAATTTCGAATTAATAAATTCAACTAATACTTCATATTTTTCTACCATGTTGAAATTTCAATACCGTTTATATCAAATTTATAATTTTGTATAATAACTGTAAAATTAAATAATTAATCTATAGCAATAACATAAATATCAACAATATCTATAAGCACAAAACTGAATTTTTAGTATACCAATAAAAAGTTCAAAAAACAAAACATAGAAAGTCTAACAGAATTTTATTTTTCTTTCATATTATTTTTAATCCACTTAATTTTTTAAGACAGGAAATAAAATCGTTTTTCATCTGAGTTTCACAATGCTTGCTTATAAAAATGTAAATTCGCATAAGAATCTGTAGTTTATTAATAATCTTACATAAATCTCTGACATAGTTCAAAATACTCTGTCCGAGTACTTGTAAGCTATAAACAAAAGAGACAAAAGAATACATAGTATTACTTGAAGATGTTTCTTAAATATTTACAGGTTGTCGATGTAGTAATCTCGGTTCAATAAACACTGCCTGCGATATCGTAACAGGACAGTGCCATTGTAAACCAAACGTGACCGGCAGACAGTGCGACCAGTGTTTGGTGAGTGAAACTTACAAGAAAATAATTTAAAATAACATTAATTTTAAATAACAAGTATTTATTATTAACAGCGTTATAAATATTGTTTCCTTGCATTTTACATTTGAATTTTTCTAATTAGTTTAGAATAGTATGTATGAGAATAATTAATATTTAAAATAATATATGTATATATATGAATTTTACTAATTACTTTAAAATAAAATATATAATTCATTTATTCTCCTTCTTATTTCTTTACTTTTAATTTATTAGACAGCATAACAATCTTTTTCTAAAGAACTATCATATTTTTTTCTTTAGTTTCGTTCCTCGAAAATTCTTCAAGAATAGACGATATAAATGAAAATTATAAAAATCAATTGGTCATGACTATTAATAAAGTATTACACAAGATAATTTTAAATCTATTCCACAAATAAATTTAATTTTTAATGATCTTTTCATGGCTATTTTAAAGACCGGCTTCTGGGGTTTCGCATCGGGAGCGGAATGCGTTCCTTGCGAGTGCGATCCTTTTGGTGCGCACAATTCTTCCTGCCATGACGTTACAGGACAGTGCTATTGTAAGCCAGGTGTTGGTGGAACAAGATGTGATGTCTGTTTACCTGGTTATTATGGATTTTCTTCAAATGGATGTCAAGGTGAATAATTTATACTTCGTGATTACTCTATTTTCATAAAGAAGATTTTTTAACATTAGCATGAATTGATTACTCTATTCTTATAAAATAGTCCCTTAAGTTTAATACGAATTAATTATTTCATTTTTATAAGGTAATTTTAAAAAATTTTAAAGCAATTAGTTTCTTTCTTTTTCATGTATTAGTTTCATAAACTTTATAATACGTACATTATTATTAATATCATTATTATTAACTATAATAACGTTTAAAAAATAGTTTAAAAACAACCAAAGATAAGTAATAAATATATGATGTGCCGGATTAAATTCAGAGAAAATTAATAATTTTTTCGTTTGAAATTCCATTATTAAAAATTTAATTTAATCGAATTCGAAAATTTTTCCGAGTACATTAAATGTCAATCTTAAGTTTTCTTATTGTAAAGAACGTTAGATATAGTCTTTGGCCAACATAATATATCCACTATCTAACGAATATTAACCTTTTCCACTCTATAGGCTCCACTACGACACCATTTACAGTATTAAGTACTGATCATTATTTAATGGTGATTAATTAATAATCAAAATTTTAAAAAACTACCCTAAGATTATTGCATTTGCTGCACATGCAAATTTCCTCCTAAAATGGAAAATAAAAAATCTAAGAAATATTACAATATAACATTTTCTTATTTTCATCAGAAGTGCTATAAAAATGTCTTCGAGTTAGTAGGTTATAAAATCAAGTGGAATGCTAAGGTTAAAGACATCCAATTCAAGTAAAATCATATAATAAGGTAAAAAATCCTGCTACTTTTACAGTTTGCGACCCGTGTGTGCGAGCTGGTCACATATGTGACCCTGACACAGGTCGTTGCATATGTCCAACCTTGACATTCGGCGAACACTGTGACAGATGTAGACCAGGCTCCTGGGATTTGGTCCCAGGAGTAGGCTGCAGATCTTGCGACTGCACTTTGGGTTCTACGAAGTCTCAATGCGATCTTCGAGGACAATGTCCGTGCAGAATAGGATACGACGGTCTCAGATGCGAGAAATGCGCGAAAGGGTACTACGGTTATCCGAGGTGTCGACCGTGCAGTTGTGATTTAACGGGTACCTTGCAGTGCGATGACGGGCCCTGTGACTGCGACGACGAAGGACAGTGTTTGTGCAAGGTAAGTAATACCTACTTTAATCCTTAACCTGTTAACTGTGGAATTTAGTTTGAATAATCTCTCGTTTGCACGCAATAAAATAAAAAAATGAAGTGCGTACTTGTCAAATGCAGGACGAATAACACAGGGTATATTTTAACCCCTTGCCCTACGATTTACTTCCTAACTATCATCGGTACAACTACTTTGCTATGAATAATTTATTGAAAAAAGAGAAAAACTCTAGACATATTCTATGCCTATGTTTGTCTAAATTATAATTGTTGGTAATAGAAGACTAGTATTTAATTTAAATTCCAAAGAGTTGAGTAATATTTATGCTGATTAAATTCTGCTTTAATTACGCTGTGGAATGTATTGTCTTTTTGGCAACTCTTTGCAGGCGAGACTACAATTTTTATATTATTATTCATGTTTATTAAAATTACAAAAATAAATAATCGATAAATAATCTAAAGTCTAAATAATCAATAACTATAAGCGGCTATCTGCCGATACGCGTCCAAAAGGGTTAATATTACAATTATCAAAAAGTAAAGATGTTTTATATTTACTTATAAAGATTATAAGGATACATTCTTCTTCGCAGATCTTTCTTCATAGAATAAACCATCTTCTTTAAATCGGATAACTTAAGTTTTCGCTGAAAATGAAAAATTTGATAATACAATCTTGTAAGAGAAGAAAAATATTAATTAATAATATATACTATTTAACGCGAACATAGTAGTCTCGTTGCAAAAATGTATGGTATAATATATTTTTAGATCAAACATGTGTTTAATCAATTTTCCATGAATTCGGTTTTACTTTTTCGTTAATGGTAAAGATTAAGAATCCTCTATGCTTATCGTTGATATTCTACTATATATTTATAGGTTTAAAAATTTCCTTACGTGAGAAAATAAATATGAATAATTTCAAGATAGAATAAGTTGCATAATAAATTTCTTTATGGCTACTTGCACGTGATCAAATTGGATTACTTTTGATTTCTGATTTAGGAACATGTACTGGGAAGACAGTGTAATAAATGCCGAGAAAATACTTTTGGACTGGCAATGGACAATCCTAAAGGTTGCACTGAGTGCTTCTGCTTTGGAAGAACAACTTCTTGCCAGCAAGCTGATTTCGGCTGGGGGCAACGTAGACTAACACGACCGCGAACGCTTTACGTAAATGACACTATTAACGATATTACAGTAAGTATTATTATTTTACTCTTTTTTATTATTATTTAAATATAATTACTGCAGATTCTGAAACAAATGCCGAATCACATGATTACTTTGAATAAACATGATTGTAATATCCTTTTGGTAGCAATAAATTATGTATCAAACATTTGAAGTACATTCTTATTCTTAATATTAATATTCTTTCAAGTATATTTCGGTCTTATGTAATCAGTAAATATTCTTCCATGTGGATGAAGAATTAATATGATTTAGAATTATTTTATAGTAGTGTGTGTAACAAATATAAGGGAAATCCAAAATTCAAAATATATGATATATATTCATAGATCACATAACGTTTAATATGAAACAATTAACTTGTATAAGTATTGTTTTCTTTTCCTTCTATTAGTTTTCTTGTATTTACTCGTGAGTGCCATGTAATGTGAAATTGATATAGTGATAATAATATAAATTCAACGATTAATTACTGACATTATTCAATATTATATAATTTGTTAAAGAGGTGTTTTACTTACATTGGTAAAAAGTAAAACAGAAATTGAAAACAAAATACTTTTTCTATGCAGATTTCCAAATATAGATCACAAATTGTTCTGACTCCTACTAACGGCGGTTTGAACGTAACCAATGGACTTTCGACGATTCCAGACTTCGAAGGTGATGTCACGATACCTTCGAATCTGTATTACAATTATCCACTTTATTGGATGTTACCTGAGCCCTTTCTCGGTGACAAGGTAATTGGACATGTTCATAGCAAATTGTTCTTACAAAGAGTATTTTACGAATTATTCAATTTTATTATATTTAAGATTGCAAGAATTTTTACAGAAAAAAATAAATTACACTGTAACGTAACTTATTATTCAAGGTCGTTTCCTACGGCGGATTTCTAAGATTTACAACTTTAACAGAAGGTGGAATACCTCTGAGAACAACCCTGCAATATCCAGTCGTGCAATTACAAGGAAACAACAAAATTGTTTTGGAATATTATTTACCTTTACCCGTGAATAACAATCACTACGAAGTCAGGTACCACATAATAAGCTTCTTAATGAAGGTTCAAAATTCTTTAACAAATTTATAATTTATATTTTTAAATTATATGTGGATTGTATTTAATATAATTCTATTTTGAGTTGATAAGACTTATTTAAAGTATATATTAAAATGTAATTTTTCACTTTTTTTTTTCATTTTAGATTTCACGAATCTTTATGGCAGCTACAAAATAGACCAGATTATAAAGTCACGAGGGAAGTGCTGATGGTAGCACTGCAGAACGTGCAACATATTCTCGTGAAAGCTTGCGATAACGTGGAATTCTCGAGAGCAACGTAAGTGAAATTTCCTTTATATAAATCCTCTTTTATTTTTTCCAATGTACAATCTAAAAATCACTATACTATACTATATTCTATGATGCATCCAAGACTTATACCGCTTTAAAAAAAAGACGGCTTATATATTTAATGTTGATTTTTATTTACGTTTAAGTTGTATAATATAAATGTACAATTATAGTAATAGTATTAATATACTATTATACTATAGTAATATTATCAGTATCAATAGTATTAACAGTAGTAGTATTAGTATTAATAATAATAGTTAAAACAAAATATTAAACAAAAAACATTTCGAGCGCAACAGACCTTTAGCAGAAATATATAAAAACACAATTCTTTATACGAATTTAACTAGAAGGAAATATTTATTTTGAACAAATTTTATAGAATCAACATTAAATTTCGTATGTTTATAACCTTTTGTGAAACCCGTTCCTTGTTAGTTATTCCATTAGCATCTTACAATTCGATATTACAGTTTACTCGAAGCTTCCATAGACGTCGCAGTATTAACACCCACGCATACGCCATTATTTGCGACCGGGGTCGAGTTTTGCCAATGTCCACCGGAATACAACAGTACATCCTGCCAGGATCCAAGCATCGGGTATTACAGGTGGTATCAAAACACAACTGTCACATCGACTATAGTTATTGATCTCGTCGGACAAGCTAAACGCTGCCAATGTAACGGAAGATCCGAGATATGCGATAGAGAAACGGGACATTGTCTGGTAGGTGCATTTAGTGTAATTTAATCTTATTAGACTGAAAATTAAAATTTTTTAAATGTAATTGGAGAAACAAAATTACAATATAGAACTATTTTTGCTAAGAAACATTATAAATAGAAATTACTATACGTCGGATATTTTATACATTTTTGGGAAAATGCATAATCATCTCCAGTCTACTTGCTGCGTTGGAGATTTTATCAATAGAATTCCTTTGTAGGGTAAAATTTTATTAAAAATATTTCGAATGGGAAAAGAAACATTTGAAACAATAATTCTATATATTTTTTAGAATTGTTTTACATTATTTTCCTTTGTAGTATGTGATCATTTACTTATAATTTTACTGAGAGCTGTTTATTAACTTTTTGAAGTTAAAGATCAGTGATTTTTGGGAAACACACTTAAAAAAGGGTTTGAAAAAGTTTTTAAATAAATGTTTGTATTCAAAATATAAAAATGATTTCAAAATATAAAAATTCAAGCTCTTCCTTGACAAATAAAGTGTTGAAAATATTGGGTTACCCCATAGATCATACGGTTTTTTTACTTCTTTTATTTCGAAAAATTAATTTTAATATAAAATATATTCTCCTTCATTATCTACAGCACTTTTCAATCTTTTGGTAGACCTTTCATAAGTAAACCCTTTAAAAATGTAGTGCATGCTATTAAAAAAATCGTATTATTTATGGGATGACCCAATATAAAATATTTAGCTAGTGAACTTTGAAAATCTTGTCGCAGAATTGTCGCGGGAATACTGCGGGACCCAGGTGTGATGTCTGCGCAGACAGTTTTTACGGACATCCGGATTTCGGTGGTTGCATGCCATGCCCTTGTCCTCAAACGGATAAAAGGTTTTCAAACACCTGTATGGTCCGCGCTGACACTGAACCCATTTGCGTTTGTAAACCTGGTACGTAACTTTTATATTTTTTATTTAAAATTAAATTTATATTTATAAAATAAAATAATTCACCATAGAAGTGTCATATTTATGTCTGTTAACATTGAGAATTAAAAATAATTATTAAAAGTTGTAACAACGATAAAATTCGATATTAGTGGGCAGTACATAAAAGCTTACAGATCGTTTTAAAGATTCAAAATATTTGAAAGATACATTCACATTTTTGAAGATTAAAAAGAATTAGTAAGAAAATTGCATCTATTGAAATTGTGAACGTTCTGTGCAGATGAAATATTGAAATATCAACGAAATTTATGTTTTACTGTCAACCTAATAAATCCTATATCAGAACAACAGTTTTGATTTTTAAGGCTTTTTTAAGTAAATCTGACGAATATGATTTTACACATACATTCATAGTTTAATGTATCAGTGCTAGAAACGCGATCTTTTTAACAATTTAAAATATTTTGAATTCAATGAAAAGATAATTTCGTTTATTGGGTTCCTTAATTATTTTGAAGAACAAGCAACTGAATTGAGTACCTAAATAAATTCAGCGATAAGAATAGACTAATGTTTGTATTATCAAAGGTTATACTGGCAGAAAATGCGAACGATGCTCTTACGGATATTACGGACTTCCGGATCTGCCTGGCGGTAAATGCACACCGTGCAAGTGCAGTCCTGCTGGGAGTGTAAGCGACGAATGCGATATGGAGACCGGACAATGCAGATGCAAACCTGGTTCTACAGGACGAGACTGCTCTGAATGCACAACGTATCGACATGTTTTTATAAACAACGTTTGCACATGTAAGTTAAAAAATGAAATTTATTCATTTAACCATCTATTATTTTACTATTGTTTTAATAAATCTATGCAAATTGGACAACGATTAATAATCAATGTTTTCTAGTGGATAATAATGTATTTTAAAATTATAAAAGTAACTGTTCCTTACATAGTTAGTAAATAGAATATCATAAAATGAAATTGTTTATTCTAAATATTTATAATTTTGGTAAAGCTATACAAACGATTTAACAATTATTTATCCAGATTTTTTTAAGGAATGTATATAATTAATTTATTTTAAATTTGACATCATATTATAAATTTACATCATTTACTATTCAATAAAACATTCTACACGTGACAAATATAATAACAAAATAAAAAGTTTCATTCAGTCACGTGTAAAACATGTATACTCAAAATTCACATTTAAAAAATATCGGAATAAGGAACATTAAAATGATTGTTTATTTTGTTAACCTCCTTATTTTTATTATATTTCCTTAGCGTGCGATGACAATTGCACTGGCGTATTGCTTGACACCGTAGAGATGTTGTCTCAAGAACTAGCAAATCGTACCAGTCACATAGCTAATGGTTACATTCCACCACCATGGGAAGAACTGTCGTACATCGAATCCAACGCTACTGCGTTTATCGCAGAAACTGATCTTCAAAATCGTTTAAAGCAGAGACTGAAGAATATTCCCTGGCACGAATACAAGAAACTTATGATGCACGCGGAAACATTACTTAGAACTGTACGTAATAATTTATTATTATTCATTATTAAATTTAATATGTTATTAAACATTTTAATATAACAATTTCATTTAATAAAGATGAACTATACACAAACATTATAAACTTACGACTTCGTAGTAGAATGCATTAAAAACGAATTTTGAACTAATTATTTGTTGAATTATAAACAAGTTTTTACTTCTCATTAATATTTAAAAAAATTTTAGAAGTATGCGTGTTGAGTGATACACAATTCCGATATCTTCTTTTTACTAGTGCTTTTGTGAGTTATGTATTGATTGAATTTAAAAAATTTATTTTTAACTGATTTTATTATTAATTTATATTATTTTCAACTTAACTTCGTATATTTGATGTTGTATTACATTTTTATGAAATAATTCAAAATTTATTGCTTGATATTCATCAATATTAAATCTATTTTGATTTTTCTCAGGCAAATGAACAAGCAATACAAGCAGATACTTTAAAATTAAAAAGCGACGACTTTAAGAACAATATATTTAGCGGGAAGATTGAAGCAGAGAACTTAAAAAAATTCATTCAAGGTAAAAAGTGAAATTAATTTGTCTACTAAGAATTGTAGACCACCGATACGAATAATAAATTCGATTTGTAATTTCAGAAACAGTCTATCAGCTAACACAGTACAGTAACGATAACAAAAGGGTAGAAATCAAGAAAGCCTTGAAAATGGCGAAAATGCTACTGAATAATTTGAAAGCTGTAAATCTACCTAGGAGAACAATGGAAATAGAAAACTTCCTCGAGTTAGTATTTGTATGCAAACATCACATATAATAAGTTATATTGTATAACCTTATCATTTTACCATTCCTTATTATTATTAAATTAAAAATATTTATACGAATTAATATTTTCATCGCTAAATTATTAACAATTCAAAGTAAGATATGGTAGTATCCTTTTTCATTATGTGCTTTGTTAAATAAAAGTGAAATGTACACTTTGAGATATTCGTCGCAGTTACATACTTTTTATTTAATAATAAATTATATATTAACTATAGTTACATCATTTTTATTTAATAATAAATTGAATATTAATTGATACATATTTTTTATTTTTACATTAATACATGCAATAAATATAAAAATTTCGAATTTAATTTAAGATTTTATTAAAAATATTCATAAAATTTTACTATTCTGTTATACTGGTGCAGACAGCATACACTCGTATTAAAACATGTTAAAACTTGTAGGGATGTCGCAGAATATACCGAGAGACTAAACTCTTTGTACGATGCAACCGAACCCTTAGCAATCGCTCAAGATGACGCAGAGGAATACTGGTTGAAAGTAAACGACATGAGACACGTCATAGAGAGCACAATGGAAACGTTGTTCACGTACGACGGTTCATACAACAATATTAATGACAGTCTAACGAAAGCAAGAGCACATTGTAATGACATTACCGTTATAACAAACGAAGTTAATAAATCCATTAGTGAAGGTGAAAAATTAACTGACGAGACACGTGGTTTCATTATTGACATTCAAAACAACATACAGGTGTGCAAATAAAATTTTCACCTAAAAATAAACCATAATAATTTATGATCATTCGGAATAAGATGAGTATATCATTAGTATAAATGATGGTGGTAGTGAAAATATATCATTACTATAATTGATTATGAATTATTTTTCATTACTTTGTATTGTCATAATTAAATCATTGAAAATGTGAAATTCAGGACTACAAGATAAACAAATGCTACTGGTGATAAGCTTATAGAAAAAAAATAATTTCATTTAAAAAAAATCAATCAACTATGTTTCGATAGCTATGATTTATACACTTATATAACAATTTCTATGTATCATTTACATGAAATATTCTACTAAAAAAAATATTAAATTGTAGGATTTCCCAGAATTGCAAAACAAATTGTCTTACTGGTTTGAAAAATTAACTATGAAGGAAGAATTACTGTACAGATTAAACTATGAATATAATGAAAAATACGTGGTGCCAGCTATGCAGCATTCGAAGAATATAACAGACTATGTCGATCAGTACGTTAGGTAAGGATATCATTAATCAACATTTAAATAATATAAAGAAATATATTATGATATAGACTTAAGACTTTTCGCGTTTTGCAACCTTTAATTTCTTTTAAGTAAACAGAATGTCAGTTTCTCTGAAAGATAATAGAAAATCATTTTTTCACGTAGCATTTAAAAAAATATTACTGGCATCATCAAACATCATTAAAACAATAAAATTGATTATTTTTAATGAAATCAGACTTTGTATAAGAATATACACTTGACTACTTGAAGATAACTTACATATGTTCCGCACTGGTTCTGTAATTCTAAAAACTATACAGAGTGTTTAAAACCGAAATTCAAAAGAAACGCTTTTTATTTATGAAAAGATAAACATATTTCATCGGAATAAAAATTCATTATTTATATGTAACATACTGTTTTGTAAAGTTTTTGTTTACAATCCATCCTTCCGATTTACGTAATTAGACTGAAATTAAAGGAAATCTATAGGAAATGTTTATATAGAAACTTCGTGTTACGAAGAAATTTTTCTTAAACACCCTGTATTATATGGTACCAATTGGCAAGACTTTCTTAGGAGCAAAATATTTTAAACGAATTAAAAAGAGAATAAAAATTAATGAAACGGGAAAAGACAGTTCCAGTGGCGAACAAAAGTCACTTAATTGTATGCTACTTTCTTGCATAATTGACGATCGATAACTTGATAAAGTGCAACTTGGCGTTTCTGCCGAGCAGTCTGTTTTCCGAGACAAGAAACACCGCAGCTAATCCGTTGAAGGCCAGTCAGGCGTACAAGAATATCGTCGATAGTATTAGACTAGCGAATGTTACGGCAATGGCGGCCAAAGAACTTACCGAGGACGTATATAACAAGGTAAAAAAAAAAGTTGAAATGTTTCACGATTCAAAATTTTCAGATTTTATAGTTTTTATTGGGAAAAATAAAAAATGTTTATACAACGAATTCTAAAGTTAATCGTTTTTGTTTATTGTGACGGTAAAAAAAATAGGTGATTTTTCAAATTTAAAAATATATTAAATACATCAATTCCAAGCTTCTCAAATTTAGTCTTGTGCCTTGCAAATCTATTTTTAAAATATTGTTGTGTAACAATTGAAATTAAATATATAATACTTGAAAAACAGTTAGAGTTCCTTTATAAATAATTTTGAAACATATAGTTCGAATAAGTCATATCTTTTTAAGAATAAAACAAGACCAAACAATTCAAATACCCTAAAGTTCAAATTTTACTATTATGTGTAATTAGATTTGAATTACTTAGACATTTATTTTATTAAAGTATGTTAGAAGTTTTCTTTAATTTTTTATCAGGCATTTCCCAATGGTGACAATTCGAAGTCACTGTTAGACAATACGAAAGAAATATCAATGACGTCGACCGAACAATGGGAAAATGCCAAAAAGCACGGAACGATGGTTAAGAATGCGAATGACCAATTGGACGTTCAAAAGCAAGCAGTAACGATTTTGAAAAATACGTTGAACAGTACTGGAATAAGAGACAATCAAGTCAATTTGAAGTTGCAGAATTTGCAAGATGATAGTAAAAAATGTAAGTTCATTTCCTATACCAAATATGTATAAATATTTATGGGTATTCGTACAAATAATAACTGAATAACAGAATTTGTTTTATATTCTCAAATTGTCTATTAGAATATAATTTTGTGATAAAAATTGACGAAATTAAGAATTGTTTTTTATTTAGTACGTGAAAATATCAAGAATTTATTAAACGACAACGATAAGGTGTTAGAAGGCACCAGAGAAACACAGAAACTCATTGATGATTACAACATAGGAATTTCAGAAAGGTTGAAACCGAAATTGAACGATTTGAAGAGAGAAGGTGACTCGAAAATCAGTTTAGCCAGTGAAAAATGTAAGACAATATATTTGTATCAATCTTTCATCATAACATTTTCTTACTTTGTATACAATTTACATATTAATTCTTTGTTTAAACCATGACTTTAGTGACAGAGGCATTGAGTAATATAAAGAAAGCAGACGCAAAATTAATTAGCTTATCGAATGCGGCCGTAAAGAGGAAAAATGAATTTGACAAGTGGAACGATACGTTAGCTACAAAATTACAGAATCTTAAAGACAAAATCACCGAGGCTAGAAATACTGCTGACGGGGTAATAGTAATTTCCTACATAATTAGTCTCGTCTATATTAATTCTTTACTTAAATTTCAAAGAAATCTCCTTTATTCTTTCAAAAATGAAGCATTTAAAAATCTATGTTTATGTAATATTCTTTCATCACTTTGATCAATAGAATTGTTTCACAATATATTCTATCATTAGTTCCTTCTATATTAATGTTTTAATTAAATTTCAAAGAAATCTCCTTTATTATATCCAAAATAAAGTATTTAAATATTTATATTTATATAACGTTCTTTTATCATACCGATACATAGAATCGGTTTATAGCATGTTTCACGTTATATTTTACAAATATTATGAAAAAAAACATTTTATTGTATAATTCTTCTCTGATCGTGTAGATTCGCGTATCGTTAAAGTCTGCCGACGGTAAAGAATGCATTCGATCGTATAGACCGTCTATATTGCAACCAACATCAACGAACACCATTATAATCACTTTCGCGCTCCCCAAAGGGCGGAAGGAGGGTGCCCTTTTCTACTTGCCAAGCAGTGTAAATGTATGTTTACTGCGTCATTTTCCCAAACTTCAATTCTGAATTTATTTAGAAGTAAATTTGATTTATTTAGAAGATATATGGAATGTGTAACATAAATTTTTCTCTGTATAGGATGATTTTCTAGCTTTGGAGATTCTTAACAGGAAAGTGAGATTTCTATGGAACGTTGGCGGAGGTACAGGAGTTTTGACTCACCCCGAAGTGATCGAGAGCGGTGATCTTCAGGATGATAGATCGTGGTATCGTATTGAAGCTGAAAGGTACGGTATAATTTACATAACGCTAATAAGTAATTCTGAGAAATAATTTTTATAATAGGGTTGTAAAAGTTAAATATGGGATTTTCACTTTTATAATAGGATTATAAAAACGAATACAGGATATACATTTTTATAACAGGATTATAAAAGATAAATATGTGCTGTAAATGGTTATATTGGGATTATAAAAATTAAATATGGGATTTTTATTTTTATAGTGGAACTATGAGAATTAAAGATAGGATTTTAGTTTTTATAATGGGTCTATGAAGATGAAACATCGGATTTTATTTTGTATAATGGAATTATGAAAATTAAATATGGGATTTTAAATATCTTGAAAAATATTCACATTCTTAAATGTTATGAAACCAATAAAATTAGTTAATTTACGAGTGACAAAATGTTATAACATTAAATGTTACCTGAAACAAACGTTTAAGAGAATAAACACTTTCTGAAAAAAATATTTAAAATTCTAATTGCATATTATTGATAGTAATAAAAATGAAAGAATTATAAATTAATCATTATTGATAATTAACAATATTTAATGGTAACCAATAGTTATAATTAATAAACATTACAATTGATTTAATATTTCAATATGCATGACGAAAATAATTTTATTAAACAATGTATCACTTTATTGTAATAAAATCATTGTATTAATTGTTAGTTTATGTTAATGATTCAAAGATTGGTTAAAGTTCTACTTCTTAGCTGTATCAAATAGATTGTGACTATAGTTTTACGGAAAATATTTCATAATTGCAGAATTCGTCACGTAGGTAAATTGCTTGTTCGGAAACAGTCATCAATATCCGGAGGATATCGGTATGTGACGAATTCATCGGATTCGGAGTACGGTCGATTCGATATTACCACGTCAGACCGCGTGTGGATTGGAGGTGTTCCTAGGTCTCAGCGTAGGCGCACGGAGCTTATGGCGATGAATGGACTTCCGGGTTGCGTGCACCAAGTCATTTTAGACGGTAAAATTATCGGTCTTTGGAATTTCATCACCACAGCACCGGATATGGCTTGTCAAGCCTGCGTAGAAAGGTAATTATGGACAGCAACGAGTATTATGAACTTCAGCTTACTTATTATCTTGTTATTTATAAAAATCAGAAGATAAGTGTAATCTCGCATAGTTTGCATTTATAAAAATGCAATAGAGTAGAACCTATTCTTACGCTTTAGTAACGATTGTTTATTTTCTATTTAATTTTTAATTATTAATCATTTTGTATACTTTACTTTTCAAGATCCACTGAATTTATTTTACATGCTCTATTTGTTTTTAATAATATAGAGTGGAAGATGCCAGGGATGATGCATATTACAGTTTCAATGGACAAGGTTATGCCGTCAGAAATCGGGTTTCCTCAGGACCATACGACAAATATACTTTCGGAGTGTCGATTAGCTTCCGGACCTATGACGAAAATGCTTTACTGTTTTTGGCTATCAACCCAGATAATGTACGAAATGTTCATTATTTATTATTGTTTATGTTGTTAAAATTTTCTACAATCTGTGTTTATCAAGTTAATCCTAGGTAAATCTATACATTACGAGCATTTATGTAATTCCTATTAATTATAAATTACTTACAAATTATTTTTCATAAGCGAAAAATAAGAACTGATTTTCTCTGTCAATGACGCCATTGAACTAGAAATCTTAATAAGGGAAATAATGAACAATGTTAAGTACATAAAGTCCACGATCTATTGGTCTCTTTTAACAAATTTCGAATTTTTAATACTATTTATAAAATTCTTAACTTGAATTGTAATTTAAACAGTTTCTAAAAAATGTATTGCAAACTTCATTCATTCTGTATATTTCACCCTTTTGGCGTTCGAGTTTACCCTACAAGCTTGAAAAACATTTCTCTCTGTTACAGGGTTCTAGTTTATACAGCCATATATATATATTAATATAAAAGATATAAGATATTAAAGATATCAATTTTCAATTGTTTATAGATTTATGACATATTTAGTATAACAACTTGTAATCTATTAACACAGCGAAAGGATTAACTTAAGAATGTTCTATAATATACAAGATATCAAATATTAGAAATATCAACTTTTAATCGTTTATAAGTTTATGACATATTAAGTGTAACAGCTTGTAAACTATTAGCACAGTGAAAAAGTTAATTTAAGAAAGTTCCTGTTTCCGCAGAATCAACATATCATGATATTCCTACGAGAAGGAAAAGTGATCCTGCACGTGGGATATGGCGGTAATGTTAGCATGGAGATGTCATCAAAGCACAAATACAATACTGGAAACTGGACCAAAGTAGACGCGTTCCGACAGTATCAACTTCGTAAGAATATTGAGAAGTGCAGCCTGAGCATCGGCGGGGAAGCTGACAAGAGAATCGGTGCACCAACGCCTCAGCCCAAAACAGAGGACATACCTGACCTAGCGCAAGCGAAATACTATATCGGCGGTGTGCCGCCTAGTTTCCGCGCGGATAAATTAATACTACCACGTCAAGTTTCTTTCCTTGGCTGCATGTCTAACATCATCGTTCAAGAGGGATACGATCCAATGGCGGAGCAGTATTATGGCGTTGAGCCTAGCTGTGGAAATAAGGTAAATACTCACGTAGGAAATCCTTCTTTCACCTGCAAAAATAGATAAACATTTCTTGCAAATTTAACACTTTGATTTTTATTTTTATTTCTGTAGATAGAAGAAAGAAATTAAAAATTTTTATTTTTGCAGCTGAAAGAAAGAAATACAAAATTTGTATTTCGTAGGCGAAGGAAAGAAATTCAACATTTTTAAACAGATATCTATTTTTTATATATCAACAGCTTTAATTTTTATTTCTGTTCAAAAATTTTTTATTTCGACAATTCCATAGTTCTTTAAAAATAAAACTCGGAAATATAAAGTTTGAACATTTTTTTGAGTATATCTATATTCAGCTAATCAGCTGATAAAACTTGTTCCTGATTACTGATAAAATTTGTTCCAACTAGTATATATTTTTTTAAACGTGATCTTAAATGGACAAATTTGAATTCATAGCCTGCTTTATAAAAATTGAAATTAAAGGAGAGTTCATTCAGTTTTTAAAAATTAGTATTAAGTTTTATGAATACTTGTATTAATTGAATTTAAAAATACTTTATCCATACATTGTTTATGTTACAGCCATTAAAAGTAGTAGGATTCTACGGTGACGGGTACTTAGAACATTCAGCATATACGCTGCGCAAAATTCATTTTGTGGTAAGCTTTTCCTTTAGGACGTTGCAGGAACAAGCGGTCCTTCTGCTGTCCACGTTTGAAGGACAAAAAGAGCGGATAAATAATATACGACACGCAAACGAAGAATCAAATGTACGTAAAAAAATCTTGTTTCCCTTTTTTTTTAAAAAAATTGCGCTTATTTATGATGTGCATAAGTATTTATTTTCATAATCTTACTATTCTATTTTCCCGAAAGAAAGGGGAAATAGATATTTTCAATCTTAACATTAATTAAATTTTTAATTTTGTTTTTAAATTCAAATTTTACTTTCAAAATATTCTTTAGAATGAAATGTTTAACAGGAAAATGGTTTCTGACTATGTGCAAACTATAAGTAACTTAAAAATATTTAATTATTATCATTGACATGTTTAATAATATATTAACTTGTGGACATTTTAACAAACGCGAGTGAAATGAAATTTATGCTGAAGATTTTGTTATGTAAACAAATTTGTTTGATTCATCATATTTATTACAATTTTTAGAAAGACAATTATTACTCAGTATGCGTGATGAATGGTCAAGTACAAGTTCGATTGAATGGTGGAAAAGGAGAGCTCGTCTTGCAATCAAATGATACTTTCAATGATGGAAGATATCACTCGGTAACTATTATTAAAAGAAGAAAGGATGTTGAATTAAGAATTGACGATGCTTACCAAACCACTGGGAGATTACCAACGAGCGCCGCAATTAAAGCTCCCGAAGGTGGTGGTGGATTATTTTTCGGAGGTTTACCAGTACTCATTAACAATACCAAAATGATTGCAACGAACATTCCTTTATATGGTGCAATTAAAGATGCAATATTTAATGATGAGTAAGTTAAACAATCCTGTTTAAATCTGTTACGATTTACAAGCAGTCAGTCATCAAGTTTATTGAAGAATATTTTTTTATCGAGAATTATCCATATTAGTAAAAACAATGTTCAGAATAGGAGATAGAAAACATATCTAATTCCTCTTGTAAAAATTATTATAGTCCAACAACTTCAAACAGTAAAATTATTTACTTTTAGTTTACTTTACACGAACATTGCACTTATAAAAAAAATAAAATTTTAATGTTTCACGTAGAAAAAAACGCGTTGTATTTTTTGTTTATTTATTCTCTAGTGTAGGTTTTATTCGATTAAATCTATTATTGCTATTCTATTCGTAACTTATAAAATATATTGAAGAATCTGATTTGACGAATAAATCATTTTCATATGATTTAATTGTTTCGCATATGAATGTAAAGTGACAAATGAAAGTTTCATTCGTACGTAATCAAAAGAACTTCGAATGTTGCGTTTCAAGAATCATCAATTTCTTTGTAGAATCATTCGATTTGATGAAGTTGCTAATTTTGAGCACGCTCTCATTGGTCGTTCTGGGCCAAGCATGGGAAAAGAATCTCCTATTTATACACCATCAGCGTCGCTGTCAAGAGGAATGTCTACTCAGCCGGAGGGATGTCAGAAAGTCCCATACTACTCGTTGGAACCTGGTGCTCTAAAGTTTGGAGACAAAGCAAACAGCCACACTCAGCTCTATCTAAATTTTAAGAAATTTTGGGAAAAAAAGTATGCAATAGAATTTGATTTTAGGACGTATTATCCAAATGGACTGCTATTTATTACTCCGGTACGTAAAGAAATTTTATTACTATCTTGATTCTTTTACAATTTTTCGTAAAGGAGAATCGTGCAAGCTAATAATAATGTAGTAAAAACGAATGACAAATGTACGAAAAATACTATTATATCAGATTTCCTTCTTGAGAAATCGACTTTGAAAGTTTATCTTGTACGTATGCATTTTTTATTATAGTATGTAAAACAGTAAGCAATACACAGACGCGAAAATAAAATCTCATTCAATATTCATATTTGATAAATTTTTATAGTCGACTTCGGAAAATAGCAAACATTTAGATTGAAATTATTGTATTTTAATTTTTGTGATTTAATTAAAAAAAAAATTATCTATGTTTAGTTATATTTATAAAATTGTATCTATGATTTCATTGAAGTCCGGCGAAATAATTCACATTTAAAAATGCATAAGTAATATGAATCATGTTTTTTACTTTCCATCTATGTACATACATTTGCTTTGTTTAAGTAATATTACATAACTATTTGATACTCAAAGAAATCTTACTATTTCCCATTTTAAATTGAAAATTAAAAGAAAATGAAAGTGTGTTGAATTTATTCTAGATTGTCATTTTCTTAACAATAGGTATAGATTGATTTTTAAAGTTTCCCTTTAAATAGAAACTTAAATCATCACTGTGAAATGTATTTTTCTTCATTATTATAGATGTACCTTTAATCTAAATTATATGTAAAATGTCTAAAATAGTATAACATTGAAGTAATGTTTATTATAATTGCAAGGTTTGCATGGCCAAAAGAATTTTTGTTATTTCGTGATGCTACACTCAATAATAAGGGAATTGACTTTAAATATGAAATGTTAAGAGCCAATGGGCAACTCATTTTATAGTATCAAATTCTATCTATTTTACAGGGACTTAGACCAAAAAATTATCTAATGATCGTAATACGAGATGGTCAGCTTTTACTCCTAGTAAAAAGTAAGCAGAAGAGAGAAATACTGTTCAAAACACCGTTCAATGATGGTAATTGGCATCACGTCGTAATTAGCCATGACGAAAGGAAACTAACGTTGCTCGTTGACACGCAAACGCCACGCAGAATCAAAGTCCCAAGGAAGATTGGTTTGGCTTCTATGATGTATATCGGAGGACTTCCCGAAAGTGGGACACCAATACCCGAACAAGTTGTAGTTAAACTTGAGACACTGAAAGGGTGCATCAGAGGCTTACGAGTAAATGGAAACGTGTACGATATGGTTGGTTCAACGAGCAGAGCATACCATGTTGGCCAATGTTTCCCAAACGTTGAAAGTGGAGCCTATTTCCAAGATGAAGCATATGCAATATATAGTAAGTACTATTTAGATATAAATTGAAAATGGCGAAAGTTGACTAAGAGAATGTGAGGTACATTTAGAATGATGAAAGTTCGCTAGACGATCTTAATGTTTATAGGAGGAGTTAACGGTCAATCGATGAAGTACTTGACATTGAACTTTTTTGAGTATCTTGTTCAGTAAAAAATAAATCTCCTAAAAATTAAATGTGCTACAAATATATCTTTCAAAATGTGTATGATAAAATTCATTTACTACTGATTTAAAAAATGAAGATTAGATGTAGATAGGTAGGAAATCAGGTAAACGCAATATCGCTTCTCATTTGTTGTTTGTGAAAGAAATACAATTAATTATTGTGGTATTCTTATATAGACTTTATAAAATATGTTTTATAGAAAACACGTATGTCTTATTTTTGTGCTTAAAGATGTATTCCAAGGATAATTCATACCTTAAACGTACCATAATAAAAATATTGAGCAACTTTAGCACAGATTTTATTTTCCTCTCGATGTAAGAAAATCATTCTCAACTTTAACAATATTATAGATAAAATGGTATATACAAAAATTTGCATACACATTTTCGATATGTTTGTTGTGCTGTTATAATAAAAAGAATTGAATACAAAGTATTTAATTTACAATATTAGGAGATGTATATTGAAAATATTATATTTTTCAGAAAGAAATTTCGAGTTAGGTGCTGTGCTAGAATTGCAGTTGGAATTTAGAACATCAGAATTATCTGGTGTTTTACTTTCCATAACAGCACCTGGCAATTCGCCCTCGCTGTCACTGGAACTGAATAATGGCAAAGTGATCATGTCGGGTGATCTAGGAGACAATAAACCGTTGTATGTAGAGCAGCCTTTTGCCAATCCATATACAATTTGTGACAACCGATGGCACAGAATACAAGCAGTTTATAATGACGAGGAGTTGGCATTAAAAGTCGACGAGATGGATCATAAATATGGTCTTCCAGCTAATGTCAATTACCATATAATGGACTCTACTGTCCCTGGGCCTCTGTATATTGGTGGCTTGCCAGGTAAAATTTAGTGATACTTATTTCATATTATCTATCTATGGTGTAATATTATTATATCTGTGAAAAAATTCTGTTATATTTTTATCGATATACATTTGAAAAACAAAAAAAGAGAACTTTTATACAAAGGATGTTATCAATCTGCTTAAAATTTAAATTAAATTACTAAATATGAGAAAACGTTGCTTAATATGTTTACAAGACTTCTAAAAAACCTATTTTTAGGTGTATGTGACATCCTTACAATTACTAAAATCTTATTAGTCTCATTACAATTATCACGTTGAACGCCGTACGATTTCACGACGCAAAATAGCCAAAATGAAAAAAGTATAATATGAATTGCCTTGGGTCACTATTATTGCATGTTAGAGGCTTATTATATTTTATGTATATTCCAAAAAAAAGGAAAAGATCAATAAAAATTAAATCTAAATTGCTTGCTTTGAAAAGAATGAAAAAATATTTTATAATTACATGTTATGATTGTGTTATAGCTTCTGCTCCAAAAGGTACATTAATAACACGGGATCACTTCAACGGATGCATAAGAAATGTAATGATAGGTGGCGAGAGACGCGATTGGACAGACATGGACGAGCTGCATAATATTCACTTGAGTTCCTGCCCTGTACAATGATGATCAGTACAACATGCCAAGTCCTTCAAGTTATTCACTTTAGTTCCAAAGACTGTTCGAAATACGCACAAAGCTTAAAATGTTACTGTGAACTCTATTTAATGCAATCGCACACTGGGATCAAGTGCCATATCATGATGGAAAAACTGTAATTGTTAAGATGTAAGACTAAACCAAGCCAAAAGATGCTAACTTACGAACATAGAAAGTTTACATCTGTGTTTCTCAAACTTGTTTTCTTATAGTGATGCATATCTGCAAAATATTGCATGATGATCGCATACGTCATACATTTACTAGAAACTTATGAATTTCATTTGGACCACATGAGTTTTATAATTGTTTTGTAACAAATTAACAAAAATCTATTTAAATTGTATAAATAATAAAAAAATAATAACTTAGATATTTATTTTAATAATCATAAATATATTCGTTGTTCTTGTATTCTATTAACTGTTGCTACTAATGCAATTTAACTAACATTCATTTATTATCAGCCAGGTTTCATAGCAAGCGCAGCAATCATATATAGATGGACATTCAAAACTTACGCAAAATACACGAAGTTAAAGCATTTCGTTATTCTTCACATTGTCATTCCAATAGGTATCTTAATACATAATACTGACACTCAATAACAAATATTCTTGAGATTTCGCATTCTAAAGATATGCCAATAAATCTCACGATTAAATAATACAGTACAAAGGTAAAGTGCAGAATCAAAAAAAGTAATTTATAACATTACAAAAGTCAAACAGCGATACAAAAAATATTGCATACTAATTATGAAATGCATATGTAATAAGTGGTAAAAATAAAAGCTATTATTCATTTCTATAGTAATTTGAATAGAAGGTATCTTCTAAACAATGATTTAAAAAAACAAAAAAACAGTTTGAGAAACGACGTTTAGATCGTTGACAAATTATGGCACAAATTCACGTCGAATTATATATCGTAAACCGAATGTAAAATAAATGTTACGACATACATGTAAGTAGCATGATCACTGCCATATAGTTTAATTATAATACACTTGTAAGTCACAAAACAATTGTACATCAGTATTTAAAGTTATTTATTACTGTTAATGTAAGTGAACAGCGATTTCGATCGAGGGCGCGCTAAACGCATGGATTTGCACTCGATCAAAACCGCAATTGAAAAGAAAAAAAAAAGGACGAACAAAGTGAAATTATTTTGTACTTTTGTAGCGATAGTAAAATATAATATTTAAGATTTTTCAAAACGTACACGCGAGTAAGTCACATCTAGCGCCCTGTAAAGTGTCCTTTTTAATGAATTAAATACTACGAGTAGGGAAAAATGTTCTTCACAAGAATATTTTAATATTTATGTCTAATATTTTTCTTATTCGTTGAATTGTACTATATTATACATACGCAGAAAAATTAACAATGATGTCTTCGCTATTGTGTATAAAATATATAACAATGAGAAAGTATGGTCACCTAATTTACCCTCTTCTGTACTCCAAAAGTTATATATACATTAACATTACAGCCAATGAATACGCAGAAGACATACTTAATTCCATATATTATTAATATTTATATATTTATATATATATTTATATACCATTCGCAGAAGAATAAAAGTCTATTGCAAAGTAGGTTATTAAATTTTATTGATGACATTCGCTGCAAGATGCTAACAGTAAAATATGACCCAAATTTAGTTGATGTACTCAATAAATATATATCATCGAGTGGTAGTTTCATTTATGCATATATAAAAACATAATATTTACAGACATGGGTAAATCGAACAAGTATGATTTGACAAAATTTCAGTTGTTCATCTTCCCCGTTTCTCTTTTTTTCATGGGACAATAAAAATGAGAAGTTATTACATAAAAGTTAATCATTTATTATTAGTAAGCGCGATTATTTATATCCCATCGATATCTCTCTTTTATTTTCGTTTCATTTATTTATCACGTGTCGGTGCCAGCTCACTAATAATATTCTCTGCTTCGAAAAATATAAATATTAAGCACAAGCAATCACCTTTCCAGCTACAGTTTACATCCTTGGCTTCAACATTTTCTTAACTTGTTTCGTAGGTTTCAGTTTCAAATCCCATTCTCCGTAAGCCGATACTTCTTGTCGATTCTTAAGATTAGTGACTACATCGTTTATCATAAATTCTCATTCACTTTTGTTCGTTTGCATCGTCATCATTCATAGACATACCGCAGGGCTCGCGGTAACAATTTTATAATTCATCTTATGGCGTTTACTTCACCTTTCAATATTGTCAAGTCGGACAATTTCAGGAATAATCGAAGCTCGCAATAATTTTTTTCTCTATTCACGATATTTACGACGATACGCAATAGATTTACAATAGACGAGAATAGAATAATGAACTTTTTTTTTTCTTTGGATACTACAATCGACGGATTTTTAATTATTTTTTTATTACTCTCTCTCTCTCTCTCTCTCTCTCTCTCTCTCTCTCTCTCTCTCTCTCTCTCTCTCTCTCTCTCTCTCTCTCTCTCTCTCTCTCTTTCTCTCTCTCACGCGCGCTCTCTCTTTCTCTCTCTCTCTCTTTCTCACCCTTTATCTCGTTTGTTCTTCTATCAAGTCTCACGTATCTGGAATTTGCCTCGTGCACGAGGCTGTTAAAATAATCGGGACGAGTGAACCAAGTTTATCGTTGCGAATTAAAAATATATTTTCCGCGATTAATTATGAAGAACATGAAATTCGATATGTTGCGTAATTGTTTAATAATAATCAATACGATTGTGTTGTATTACGCCATTGCAGAATATAGGGGGTCTACTTGGTTAAACTGAACCTATTTCAGTTCTTTTGCTGTCCGTGTTTTCTTTCTCCTCTTTAGTATCACATCCCAAAATTCCGTCCATGTACACCTATACCAACTGGCGCAATAGTTGTCAATGTGTGTATGCGTGTGTATATAATGTACTATATACAGCCATTAAGTAAAAACGCATATACAAACATCGGACGATCCCGTGAATGAATAAATTTTATGATATGCTAACAGAACTGAATTAATAAACGAACAAAACTAAAATTCTCTAATTGATAGACCCTCCATATTTCTGTACAAAAAATGTATTATTTACCTCTATCTATTCCTATCCATTCGCTCTATCAGCGTATTACGACAAACGAATTGTGTATGCTATTAAAAGGGATCGAATCGACAAGATGGAAGGTCAGTGCCAGTCCCACACGAAGGGCGGACATTAAATTTATGGCACAATAAATAGTTCTTCCGTTACGTTATTATGCTAATTATTCATCATGTACAATACGGACCGCGTATCTCATTCGCTTGAAATTGGACTGACGCATCCATTATAGGAAATGAAAACTATGCTAAAACGTACGATTGTTTGAAAAGAAAATAAATGAATCATGATTCACTGACAACAAAACTCGTGAACGGGATTACTCAACTTATACAACTTATTAGACTTCAGATTTTAGACTTCAGTCCGTTTCGTTAAAATTTTCGATAGACTTAAAAATGTTTGTAAATAAACGGCTAACACGCTTTCAGAATGTTTAGAAACGCGAGGAAGGCAGATCATGGATGTTGGATTATATTATATATGTTTAGGCCTAGGGAGATTTCAAATAAATAATGAATCGAAACATGCAATATGAACAAAATTTGTTACCTTTAATATCCTAGCCATTTTCTGCTTCCCTCTTACACCGTTTTGAAAACGACACAAGATTTAAGACGGTCTCGTATATCATAAAAAATAAGTATGTGATGCGCGCAGGTTATAGAGCAACTCGATCAAAAATCTCATTAGTTCGTAACCATTTTCATACTCTCTGACTACTCTTTATTCAGTTACCAAAATCAATCACTTTTGCTCGAACAACGAATTTATTTTTGGTACTGTTTGGTACGGTCCCATTCTCTCTTCTTAAATTCTTGAAAATCTATCTTATCCCAATACACACTTCACAGAATTCGCTTTGAAAACATCAAATCAATGTAGCGCATTATAAATTATCACGTAAAGAAAAAACATCCTCACACAACATCAATTACATTCAGATTGATCTTAAGGCTGATTTGGTATTCTCCTTCGCGAATCAAAAATCAACTTATTTATTTACAATCCACTTTTGTTTATGAGCTGGGTTTTACATTTTTCAACAAATGAATTACACTATGCAGGGCGTAAAGACACAATAAGTGCAAATTTCATGGATACATAAAATGAATGAAACTTTCATAATATACAATATAAAATTTCATACATATACCCCAAAAAGATGGCAATTTAAAATATAGATGAAGTTTTAAATTTATTAATTAAGTTTTTCCAATACGAAAAAAATGCTAACCTCAAAATCTTAATGTATTAATAGGTGAATGATCTTGACTCTTCTGGTGAATGATTTTAGAAGTTCTATTTACCCATACAATTTCCACTTATACTTTATTTACACCCTGTGCGTGTAGTTACAACTGTCAACAGTTGTAAATCTCATAAATGATGAGGAATCATTAATTCATTTCTAGTATTGACAGTGACATATTGGAAAAAATTTACAATGACACACAGAATAGTGACAAAACAACTTTGAATTTTAAATTATTTAACAGAAAAATCTAAGTTACAATATGAAACAAACAATTTGAATGCAAGACAAGTAACTGAATTCTGCATTTTATGAATAATAATTAAATACGGACGAAATTCACATTAAAAATTCACATCTTTATCGAAACTGCCACAAATATACTGAAATTAATGATCCTCTGTTTGCGTTTAGTAATTTTTAGTAAAACACGACGGTACTATGATAATAATAATCAAGGGTTTTTTCCATGTACGCATAACGAGAAAACCTGTGCGAATTCTTTTATGCAAATGTAAAGACGAAGTTTGTTGCATGAACGTTCATGAAAGCCCTGCCTCTCTCAACAAAAAGAAAAAAAGGCATGAGAAAAATTAATACCGTTATATCAGTCACATCCTTCATATACAACACAGTAGCTTACACGATTACAAGGCGGTTACACGTCGAAAGTTAGTCCGCGAAGGTATTAGATACTGACAACAAACCATTCGTATGGTAGATATTGATAATCTTACGACATAGTGATTGATGCTAACAGTAACTAATAAAACAAAAACTAAAAAAAAAAGAAAAAAAAACAAATCAAAAAGGAAACAATACTCCGTTTTGAAAGTAATGTGCAATCGTAAAAACATGCATGAATTAGATTACACCTTCGCGTCTTCGTGTCAGCATCAATCATTTGTCTTTATAAAATTGACTAAGAACGCAACGTTTGCATTAATTTAATATGGGCCTGTATTAAAATAGTAACTATGAACAACAGAGGGCATAGTAGCGTAATGTTAAGTGTGACACTTGTGTAAAACTATATGACGAGAGGCATGTCTTTCTTGTTCGGCAAATTCACTTTCTTCCCTTGCCAAAGACTATTGTGTATTGTAAAGGCATCTATGGTTACAGTCAGATGCTTCGTATGAACTTGGGAAAAACATTTTCCACCCGAATTGTATCTGAAAAATAATAAATACATTGTTAAAAAATATATTAATAACTACGTAGGTAAAGAATGATAATCTAGAAGACATTGCAAACTTACTTGAAAAACTTGTCGAACATTTTATCCATAACTTGTTTCGGTCCAGTACCGTACAACTTCGATACTTCTTCTCTGTCAGGGCAGTATGAGTAGAGAGCCCGGAATTGGCAACCAGCATCTCGAAATAAAATAAGAAAATGCTTGCTCTCCGATCTCGCAATTTCGTCTAAAACTCTTTTTTTTGCTTCCTTGTTCACCGTACCAGGAAATACGCAGTATTCCACGGCATTTAACATAATACCACGATTCGACTTAGTCGTAGGCTGTTTATACAATCTTGGACCTATGAACAGCATAAAAATAATAAATGTTGCATGTTATAATAAATGGATTGTAGAATATTCGAATTATGTATGAGAAACATTTCAAAGCAATTCATTTTATTTTTATAGAATAATATCATTTTTATTTAGATTAAGAAATATATATATATATATATATTCAAGTTATCTACACTAGAAAAGTAACAGATAAGTTACTCATGTTCTCTGACAATTACAAAATAAATGCTTTCCATTTCAAACAAATAATTTTCATTTATAGAAATTAGTGTTATTATGATTTTAAATACAGAAGTATCTATTTAACGTTCAATATTGTAATTTTTAATCTTAAATCAAAGGTTCCAATTTTAACTACTCAAAATAGCAAACATTATCAGAACTGTAAATACATGCTCATGTTAATACTTAAAATAATCCTTTTCTAACCATTATAGTCCATCATCGAACTTGGCGTGCTACTGATGTCACTGCTACCGTCATCGAAAACCCTTCTTTTAGTCATCAAACCAGGTGGTAAAGAGCCAGGCCCTGATGGTGAAGGAAGATGCCTCATGCTGCCCATGCCAGGACTCGGTGCCCTCCTCGGTGGTGTTGCCCTGCCCAGTCCGCTGTCCGTATCTGTGTATCGACACATCATACCGTCTTGATCACTACTCGAACCTGCGAACGCAAGCTCAGTATATGAAGATAGAAATAAAGAAAAAAGAAACGTTTGACAATACGTGTCCGTTCACGGTAATAGACGAGAGTACAAGACTTCCAATATTTGATCTTGTAACGTTTACGCACCCAAGCAAGAGGAATCCGAAGAAAGTAACTCATATTAATTACTGTCGGTTAGTTCCTGATAATACCGAGTTATTAGTTACTTGTTAGACTTACAAAAGACCTTCAACAATATCCATCTTCATAGCTTGCGTCCAATATATAAAATGATCACTTCAGAATATTTATATAAAGTATAAGGTGATTCAATAAAAATTAGCATCTTGAATATGTTTGAAACCGTAAGAATAAGAGAACAATTTATCGAATAAAAATTGTTTGGCATTAAAGAGCTTGAAATTATCTATGATAACTATTTTAATAATAATCTTATTCTTAACAATTTACCACTGTGAATTTCTTAGTGAGCAAAAATACATATTATGATTTTAAATGTGGCTTCGATTGTGAATATCACTGAATTGGCAGACAAATTATAGTCTAGAATTTTATGCTAAATGTATCTACAAAATTCAACAAAATTCACAAAATCCGTATCATTTATTCATTAATGGCGATTAAAATGGCAAGATTAAAATTTATTATGATGGAAAAAGCGGAAAATATTGTTTTTACTAATATTATACGGTTATGCAATTTGCCGCAAACTAATGTGTTCATTTACAATTAAAATTTGAAGAACAAAATAAACACAAAAACATGACAAGCTCTTTAAAAAAAAAACTGTCTCCTACTCTATTTACAATAAAATCGAATTACATACGCGGTTACATCTTTAAAACCAAACAATTATTATTCGAAAAACTTTGTTACTTTCATGGTTCTAATTCTTATTGGACCATTCTGTGTTGTACAAACATAAAAACCAAAACTTTCCAGTACTATCTGTCACCTATTTTATTTTAAAACAGAGGAAACTTTTTGTTTCTAAAACAATCTAAGGAACTATTTATTGGGAATTTCGACGATGAAGACGAAACTCTTTAACAGTTTGTTACTTTCTAGTTTACTAAGATTTTATAAACGCGATGAGAACAATGGATAAATTCACTTGTAAAAAAAAACGTAAGAACTAGTGACAATTTCGCGGCCTCAGAGAAATGAAACACAGTAGATTCACCTAATTTTACAGTTGATATGCATATATGTATATAATTAAATAAATATAATATACATATGTTATACGCGTATTTAATTCGTAAATGAAGTTAAAATGAATATACTGTGTCATTTTACCATAATACCTGGAAATAAAAACAGAGAGGAGTGACAGAACAAATACATATTTAACGTAAGTGATAGGATAACCATATGATACAGGACCTAAATGTGAGTCAGAGTGAAAAGGTTATTAAATGGAAACTGGAACCACCAACAATAATCTGAAAAACACTAAATATATTGGTACCCAGAACCAGTGCTGTACAACAAGAAGCCCAAGAAGCATCAACTGAATCTTATCTACTGCAGCAAATGAGTTATCCTGTGAATGAAGATCGAAAATATGTCTGCTTTTATAAGACTAACACAGGAAATCAAAGATCAACGATACATACAATCCCATTCGTGATATCAAATAATCTATTTTAACTAAAGGAAATATCATTTTTTTAACTTTAATATTCCGTAGACAAATTGTATAAAAATAATATTAATAATTTTGCTCTTAAATATGTTTGGTTGAGAATGTATATCAAACAATAAATTTTAATAGAACGTTTAATTTTCAACTACTACTGAAGCAGACAAAATTTCGACGACGTATCAATAATGTGCTGTTTGTGTATGCGTGTAAATTATCACTGCCACCTGTGCTCCAATCTGCCACCATGCGACTACGTGTATGCTATAGCCTACAAAAAATTGGAACGGTGTACAGAACACGTAATAATTGATGCACGACAGAAGGGGGATAAACGTATTCCAAGTCACTGGTGCTTCTTACCACACAAATTCATCAAGGAATTAGATTTTCTCCCCTTAAAGTTTTGGTAACTCGGGTATTTAGGCCTGCCTCTAACCTGTTGCTGAGGCTCCTGCACATCTGCAATAATGCAATGTTTACCGTGTTACATTCTAAATGCTATGTACGATCAAAGATTTAATAGTAGGGGATGCTTCAATCGTACGTCATTGCATCAGGGGTAGAGTCTAACTACGAGCCATGTCCGCTAGGAACATCAAAAACTCAAGGTAGCCGGTGCAGGTTGGTGCAGAACAACGTTGCGTTCCAAAACTGAAAGATTTCTACTATAAAGGCGCTACTTAAAAAAAATAAAGTCATACCCTTAAGTAACCTTACTCAGGTATTTGGAGAATAATCAAATGCTAAATGAAATGTATTCAACATTATAAGATTGATACGTAGTTGCCCATACCAGTGATACATCCTGCAACGAGTCTACTTTTATCAAGCCAAACGTTTAAGGAACATGATAAAAATGGCATTCTTTCTATGAATAAAGTTCAACCCACCTCTGGACGTCTTGTAGGAACCACGTCGGCCAAGCTGATTCATACTTCGACAAGGCGAGGAACCTCTACCGTCGTCGGGTGAATCTACGGAAGATACTAAAATAGGGTACCTCTATTACAATCTGTTAGTTCCTCTGCGGGACGAAACTATATCTATGATTACTACAATACTCAACTAATTGACGGTTATTAAAAACAAACTGAAGCATGCAGTATTGTATGAGGGAAAAGTGCTATAAGTAATCATTTCTACGTTAAAAATGATAAATTTTGAGTGACATCAAATACATTTCAATCTGGCTGATACGATTGCATACTTAGCATAACATATTGCACTTTCTTTGGTGAAATAATTCATTATATTCTTTCTTTAAAATTTGCCGTATATCAAGCGATGTCCTTTGGTATCAATTTATACTTGTTCTTAGTTGTCTGAGAAATTATATTCAATTTTTTTTTCAGTTTATAGAAGTTTTGTTATTTTGTTCTGACTTATCTTAAATCCTTGTATGAGCAATCGAGTACCTATATTTTTATTTCGTTTAATAATTTTTTATTTTTACGTAAAACCGTTTTAGATCCCTATTCTTTAAACACTTACACGTCGGTTTATACTTTTAATATAAAAATTTATACGAAGTTTAGAAAAAAATATAACTTCTGACACTATACTTAACCAACCTTATATAAACAAACACTTCATTCAATGTTTTGATAACCATAGAAAGGCAATACATAGTCCCAATTTTGTTGCTTGTTTAGCACTTTATATGCATACTCATTATGCAAAAGCTAACAAACATAGTCATATAATATATGTGATGTTTCAGATAAAAATGCGAGTCAGAGAGTGTGTGTTTGTGCATACCCCTGAGACTGCCGCCCCGATAAAAAGGGCCGGAACGTCGTTCATCGAAATGAGCAGCAGTGAGACTGTCCTGCGAGCCTCGGTAGTAGTCTCGTCTCATCGTCGGGGAGGTCAGCGACGCTACAGTAAGTGTGTTAGTGCAAAACAATCAGCTCGAATTTTCTTTACTATTCTAGTTTGGTTGAATGAATCTAGAAATGTATGTTGCGATCGATTGTGATTCTTTATAACGTCCTTATATCATTAATTGGATAAACTAGCATAGCTGAGAAAATTTTGAGCTTGTGAATTGTGACTGGGTGAGATCTCTCATAGAAACAATTACAACAAAACTCAATATGGAAAAAAACGGCAATACTAAAAACAAAAATTGTCCGAGTTGAATCTTCGCCATGCAAAGAGTAAATGCAATTACATTACAACATTGAGAAACTCTATTAGAAGATTATAACAAAAGGAGTACAGTTATTATAAATAGCAAAGTGATATTTGTTGTCTTGGAGATAGCTGTTCCAACATAGCAGAATGTGTCACACAAAAATATTAATTATTTCGAAATGGATGAGCTACAAGAATCCTATTTAATTTTCTGTTAGATTGAGATTAATCTCCAAGAAACACTAATCATTGCAACGAATAGATGTTACACTACAAAGTCATGTTATATTCACAGACATACCTGTACTGAGATTCGAAGAAGAACCCTTTTTGCCACGACTAGGCGTAAGAGCTCCAGAATCCAATTCCGCACCAGCATCCACATGAATAGTCTTAGGTCTTGGTCGAGTTGTAGCAGTCTTATTACGTAGTTTTGTTGGTTTTATTGCATTGAGAAGCTCCTTATCGATAACTTTGCCCTAATAAGTAAGTTTATTAGATTATTTGGTTCAAAGCAATATTTATGATAAGCTTAACCTAATCACATACTTCTCTTTCTGCCTCTTCTATTGCCTTCTTTACTTTATGTTGTTCTAAAATAGCTGCTCTTCGCTGTCTTTCTTCTTCCTTTTTACGAGCTCTTTCTTCTGCTTTTAATTTTTCTTGTTCTCTACGCGCTTGTGCCTCAGCTTCCTTCCTTTCTTTCATTTCTTCTTGCTGCTGTCTTCTTTGCAGCGATAGAAGCATTATACGTTCTTTCTTACGTTCCATTTCATCCAGAGAATTCTAAAAAATTAAGTTGAAGATATCCAATAGAGTTACATTTATTGTATTCTTTGCATAAACTTACTGGATCCGGATTCGCAAGTTGATTTCCAATTACTAAACCAACGCCTGATTGTCGATTTTCTGCGCTGGTCTCGCGTCTTTCCCTTTGCTTTTCTCTTTCCACTTCTCTTTGCAGCTCTTTATCTCTAATTTCATGTCGTTGGAAGTCCCTTTCGTCTATGTGACGCTGTTTTTCTCGATCTAACTCTCGTTGAGTCTCTAATAGTTTTTGTCTATCTGAAATGGTAGCCGGAGATTCGGGTCGTACGGTAAAATCTTCGTTTTCAACATATGATGATGCTGTTCGTTCCTAAAAAATATTATATGATTTGTAATTATAATAATTAAACGAAACTTAGACACTGGAAGTTTAATATTGAAACGTAGCATGAAAAGTGGTTTATATTTACCTTCTTGGGAGACGTTCTCTTTACTCTAAGAGTTGGTTTTGGTTTCTTCGGTGCGTCATTATCGAAACATATGTAAAAACCTTTTTCACCAGCATCCGTTGGATCGAGAGGCGTGACCTCTGGAGTACCTGATGGAGATGGTGTGGCCTCTCTTAATGATGGATGAGGTTGAAATGAATTACGTGATATTGAAGGTCTAGTTGGTGATGGAATTCTATATGTACGGCTGCCAGACGTGATGTGCAAACCTCTTATGCCTTGTGAAAGTTCATCATCATTTCCTTTAAAATACATGGGTGAATGAAGAACAAAAAACAGAAAATGAAAACGATAAAGATGACAAAAAATAGTGATGTTTACAGAAGCACATAATGTTTTTAAACGTGCAAAATATAACTTATTTACCAATAAACGATATATTTTGTGGTTTCATGTCATCAACTGGTGGAGCTGGAACAGGTGCATGCAATGCAGTAACCTGTCTCTTCTCTGTAGGGCTTTCACACTTAATTGGTATATGATGTACAGTCGGCCTTTTTGGTTCTGGACTTTCACTCATTAACTGGCTTATTCGATGAACCTATATTAAAAATGAAAATTTTGTTTTCATTTGAAAAATAAATCATACATGATTCTTCTATTAATAATAGGACACTATATTTCAATAACTGTGAAAAAAATATGCAAATAGTATAATTAATACACACTCACTGACAAGTTATGTATAAACAAACCTCATGAGAGTAACTATACAATCTTGTATTAGTAGATAAACAATATAAATACATATTGGTAATATTTTTAAGCAAGAAAAAGAAATTCAAACAGTATTTCAAAAGGTATAAACGGTCAGATGCAGTTTCAACACAAAACTGTCTGCCATACTGAGTCTTAAGAGTGCCTATAAATGTCCATTACATCACTAACTGGTTCCATGACTGTTGGTTACTTGTGTATGGGTATATATGTAGTAATTCATTTAGCATCAATGTGACTAAAAAGCTAAGTATAGAATAATTTCAATACAGTGACACTTTTAGTTGATATAAGTAAATTTCAACTAAAATTGATTATACAATGATAATTTTTGTTTCTATTTTCTTTTAATATTATTATGTTTGCAATGAATTATAATGTAATATTTTAGAGCATCTGTTCAAAATTATAATAAAATAATGATTAAAAAATGTCTACAGCTTACCGTTATCATTATTTATATAATATTTATTTATATAATAATAAATATACATGCCTTTTTTAAACATTAATTTTAGTTCATTTTCATGACTATTATACGGGATAATGCTATCTAACACGAACTTTAAAGATTAAAATTCTTACACTGCTTTACCATTGTTAATATGTTATCAAATTACATTGCAACATTGTAAGTTACATAATTAGTAGCACAAAAAGTCATTTATAATTTATTTACTATACTCCTATCATCTCAGTTTTACTTATATATACCCTGTGAAATTTCACACGTGAATAGATTTTGCATAGAATGTACAACTTACAGCATTTCGATGTTGAGGACTAGCAGAAGACGGTGGTGTTTGATTAAAGATAGATGAAGACGTTGGATATGTAGAACCAGGATGACTCATTTGATTATTACAAAGACTATGATCCCCACCATTAAGATACCTCGGTTCTGGAGGAGTATCATGTAAAACAAATCCTTTTTGTTGGTGAGAATGTGTTCCCCAATTTCGCGTATCTTGATATAAACGCATATCTTGCTGATAACCTAAAAATTATGTAATAAAAGATAAAGCAAGTTTATTCATTTTGGAAATTATTATTCAAATATATATAGGAGTTAATAACTAGCGTATGCGAAAGTCTGATTAATGTTTAGTATAAGCAGCCGACTTGCAGGCTTAGATATATATATTTACACACCTGTTGATTGAGACCCATATCGTGGATCCATTGACTGTTGATAACCTACGGCAGCTATTTCATTTGCTAAACTTTGAGTAGGAGGTGGTTGACCCCACATTCGTCTTTGCAACTGTGGTTGATCATGTAAATAAAATTGTGACTGTTGAGGCTCTTGTAATTTGGAGCTTAAAGTGTTCATGGCTGACATTCCAAAACTCTAAACAGTACAAGGAAGAAAATGTATCTATCAAAATTATAAAATCAATTCTTAATTATATATTATAATAAATAATAATATACATACTTGCATATGATGCTGACTCAGACTTTGCAATTGTTGTAATTGTTGCTGCATCTGTTGTTGATGCTGTGACATTAAATGTTGCTGTTGTATCTGATTCTGCTGATTGGCTAAACGCTGTATGTCTCCTTGTATTTCACTAAGACTATTATTCAATCTGTGAAAACACAGAAATATGTTTAGTAAGAAAAAATGTTAAAAAATAGATACTATATATGTCTTAAGAAGCAAAAATAAATACTGACTGTGATATAGACTGATGATACTGCTCAAGATCCATATTTTCAATGTCTGGAGTACGTCTTGTTTCAATAAATGGTGCATTACCATCATGCTCCAACCATTTATGTTCTACATCCCGCACATCCTCACTAATCTCCTGTAGTCATCAGGGTAAGTATTGAAAATTATTTACAAAATGTAGATAAAGCTGTCATTAATGCTATCAATGTTGCATATCTACAGGCTAGTTTAACTGTATGATTTATTGTGTTTAATTGTTATTACCTGTCATTTATTATATTATCTACTACTATTTACTATATTTGTTGTTGTATGTTTTGTATTAATAATATTATATAATAATTACATTATTACATTATAAAATCGATTTGAAAATTTATTATATAATTACACGTGGAAAAATTTTCCTGTAGATATACAATTATGTGTTAGTAAAAGAATGAAATTTCATCTGTGTGAAAAACAATAGAACGAAATTATCAGTCAAGTAATTTTTCTAATTTTGGATTTCATGATGAATAATATAATAACTCAATATTTGCAAATAATTATACATCTAAAGTTTATGAAAATAATTTTAAATATTAATTTTACATTTTCCAATGATTTTCAATAAAAATTATAGAAAAAATTCCAGTGAACACAGATAAATGGTTGCAATATAACTCAGGTAGATATTAGACAATTCACTTCAATCTTCAATACTATTAAACATGTGAATATCAACACGAAATTGGATCTACTGTTAATATATCGTGCCAGAGTATGATTAGAATACAAGTGTAAAAAACCGCCACCGCAAAGGATAAATAAAATTTCGAACACATCTCTAATTCTGTCCAAAGAGTGTTTGGTACTGTACCATGCATTCCGAGGGTGAATTTTTACAAATTGTATTAACATGGGAGTAGAGTTGGTAAAGTTTTTATAGACCACAGAATGCACTGGGACTGTTTCGTTTTCCTCTATACCTAAATGTAAGCAACAAGAAGCGGAATAATCATTCCTTGTTATAAACTCAATTAAGATTGTCCACTAAGGAAAAAATTATGTAAAGCGTATATTCTATTTTACTTGTAGCGTATTAGAGCATATTATCATTGCCTTTGAAATATCTCATATATTAAATAATAAAGGTAAGTATTCATATCCTGTCACTGCGTTCTTCAATCACGCTTGGTGGTATAGCAGGAGTATATGAAAAAAAGTAACAAATGTTTGAAAGCCATACATAAGCATGTATGTAAATCGCTAAAGAAATCAGCGAGTCAGCAAGTATTTCTTTCAAAATGTTCATCTACAGGAACGCTGTTATATGATATCGTACCTTGAGCGAGAAGGGTCTCTGTGGTTTTTCTTGAAAGGGTTGTTGGGGTACAGGGGTCGTCTCGGAAACACTTGTCGGGGTCTCCCCCGAAGATCCGGAGGTTACAGGAGTGGGGGGACCGATTTCGGCCGGACTGTCCCCCCCAGACGTTGATGAAGAGGGAGACTTAACCTTACCCTGCAACCAGCCCAAGCACCGTGCCTTGTTAAGTACTTGGAGTCCGCATATGCTGAGTCCAATATGTGTCTCCAACCACCACACCATGGTCGGGTGTCTCCACAGCCAAGTTAAACGTTACATTCAAGCACTAAATGCCAAAGCCAATTCAACTTGCAAACATTTCATTGCCATTGACATTAATTTGCTATTACATAATGTTCTTGAGTAAAGTGAAAATGTACATTTCTATGCGTTAAATCATTTCAAAACATTTTGCAAGAGGATTACAATACTTCTTCATTGCTTTCTATATCCTTTAATGTAAAGGACAACCTACTAAAGATTACTACACTTGTTATGGTTCTCTTTATTCTTATTGTAAGCTTAAAGAAATTATTTCTGATTTCCAATATATGAGTAATAAATCAAAATACGGCTGAATGTAACTTTCCCTGCTAAAAGTTGCTAGTAATATCAAGCATGCATTCCATCACCAGATTACCTATGTTATTTCTTTCTTCATATGCAGAATGTATACAAAAATATTATTACAAGTTCAGAGATGCATTTGAATACAGTCAAGTAATGAAGAAAACGTCATATTAACTCATGTTCCATTTGATCTTGCTTGAATTATTTCTTTGTTCATTTCATCCCTGAAATTTGATACATTCTGCAATACATTCATATTCTACTCAAGGTGTCCTCTACTTTAAAAAATACTAACAAAAACCTATATGCTGTTATCTTACAAAAATGCATTAAGATTTGAGAAAGACACCTCGGGCATTTCTCTTCTATGAAACAAACATAAAGCACAGAAACGGAAATAGCATACAAAAAGTTTAAAGAGTATTCTTATGTAAACCATTCAAAGCATCGAGTTTTTGTACTTCTTAAATGTTTGAAAAAAATTAATTTTTACATCTTCCATATTTGTTTTGAAATTCCATATACGTTAAAAAAGCTAAACGCATCTTCAAAATTTCAGAAAAGTAGCTCGAATACTTCCTCCTGTATAAAATTTCAGAAATACCCTACTCTTTCGTCTGTTCACATAAGAATATTCTTTTCATTGTCTATTGTATTGTACAGGTGGTAGGATCTACATATAACTTTACAATTTGGTAATTATGAAAGATTATTTTTTCAGCATGCACTTACCACCAAGTACAGCTGAAAGATGAGAAAGAAAAACGTATTACAATAAGATAGCTGGCAATCAAGATTATCTGCTTTCACCATGTGATAGGCATCAATATTACGTCGCACTTGCAACTACACACAAATTTTTTACTCAATAAACTAATAATACATAGATGTTAAAAAAATATAAATATTGGAAAAAATATGCCGTTTTAACCTGCAATAAAAAAAATTATTACTGCAAGCTCGCTTACAATCTACTTTAAAATGATCAAATATAGTAACACAGCCAGATATCAAAGAAATTAAAGAAAACATGTACGCAAATATAGGACAACTATGGTGCAGCTTGTACATCTAAACGGATTGTATTACAGAAGAAAAAGAAACTCTTTAGTGTCCGACGTACAATACAATTATGCTCTGTACTAAAACAGCCCTGTCTATAATTCAAGTAACTCATGGCTGTATTCAATGTTCTGTTTCATCATAATGATTCTTATATATTTTTACTTGGTGCGATTATAAGAGCAATAAGATGATAAGATATTGATTGAAAATATTCTTGCATTTCAGTAATGTGACATTTTAGAATAAAAAAAGAAACAAATCATTAAAATGGCCATGAATGTGATCTGGCTGGAAGTAAAGTATGACGTTCGAAATGGGAAATACGAGTTTCAAGATCATGAACTTTATCAGAATCACACGCTTTACCTTCGTAACAGCTTGCAAAAACGCAGCTTTCCCCACTTTCTGACGTTGTTTCGACATAACAACCTCCATTCTCCTCTTCTCGTTCTCTATGTGCCGACGTTTCTCTTCGAGTTTCAATCTAATATTATTCAGTTGTGAGGCCATAATCGTGTTACCACCGTTTTCATCTGCTCGTATGAATTTTATTCGATTCGTCAGTTTCAGACAGTTATTGTAACACATGTAATGCGATTTAAAGGATGTTTCATGTCTCAGGTCAACGAATAGAAGGTACTAAAGATTTTATTATCAAGAAACATATCGGGTACAACTGATACATTTATATAAAGATATTGATTAATTTTCATTACATGGTTTATTTGAACATTATTTAGTAATAAGTATGTTCTTATTAAGTTAATAGCGTACTACTAGTTTTATGTATTTATAATATATAAAAATATGCCAAATCTGATAAAATTTCTAATTTAATTTTTTAATAAAGTTTCTAATTTATTCGTTATATTATATATTATTCGTAATTATATATTAAATATATAATTATAGTTAAGAATTTTTAAGTGCAATAGAAGAATTAGCATTTAAGAATTAACTCTTTATACGACGCAATATATTACTGTTGTACTAAATAATCTATAAATATATCAATTCTTTGTATATTTAAAAATATTCTCTAAATTTCAGAATGTTACCACGAAGGAAAATCTATGTTGTGACACGAGACATAAAACTATTTCCTCAAAATAATGTATACTTACCAACAGAATGTTGTTCCGCCTGTTGGGACTGCTGGTTGCTTTGTTGCTGCCATGTAGTCGTATTCGGTAACGTGGCAAACGTTGTTTTTTTCTCGCCGTTACCATTGCCGTTTGTCTGGCCGTGTTTCTTGATCGTAAGATTCGATTTCGTCGTGGCATCCTCTGATTCGGTGTAAGTTAAATTGATCCCTTTCTCTGAGCTTTGCCTGTTCAAGTTCGCGAAGCTAGCTAATTTCGACGTGTCCCCCTCCGAATTATCGTTATCACTGGAATGTAGAATTTGCTTCAGCGCCACGTTGTCCAAGCTCGAGTTCGAGGTCTGCCTTCTCAATCTCGGAGGCTCATCATTTCCATAGCCGTTGTCCGCGAGTATGTGCTGCACACCACTACCATACACGTCCTGAACGCTCGATCTTGCAGGCAATGTCGGCTCGGTCGTACTCCGTTTGCCAATATGAACTCCAACCTCTTTATCTGGATTTCTACCGAAGTTGTGTAAATTATCCTGCAAAAAGGTAAATGGCTATATAGTATTCTTTCTTTCATATATTAGGTATCAAAAAGTTCGTGCAATTTTCTTGTTAGCAATGAATTGAGGTTCAATTCAATCAGTATTTCACTAGTTTAGTGAATGAAATTTGTTATTAACAACAAGTTATATCTATGTCGTTGGTACCAAATAAAATTTAATTATTTCACAAAACTGTTCTCTGCGTTTAAAGTTTGATTTAAAAAACCGCACGAACTTTTCGGATACCTAATACAAACAACGAAACTGGTAACCATGTTTACATTACTTTGCTATGTTCTACTTTACGTTCTTTTGTATGTTACATGAATAGAGATAATAATATATAGCATTAAAAATATTATGTAACACATATAGAAAATTTTGTTATAGTCGAATGCAACATGTTGTTCATTTATGTAACCCTCATATACGGTAGAAGATAAATTAGATTTCTTTGGATCTGTTGCATCCGAACAAGATATAGCAAATTTAATCGTACAGATCTGTTTATGTAGTGAAAGACAGTAATTGAATTCAAGTCCAATAGACCATCAGTCTATTATTTTTTCTCCTACGTTTGATTCGATCATTTATTTCCTAAAATAACTGAAGCATATACTACAAGCTTTTTTGGCTCAAAATTTCTGTTGTTAACATACTCTTCCCCTTGGCAACTCTTGTATTTATAGTTGATACATCCGTCCCTCCATTTACACGAAGTATTCGTTCCACGTAGATTCGCTTTACACGATTGAAAATCGTAAATAGAGTCTGTCGGTACAAAAGAACACAAAATATTGGAAAGAATTCCTGGTATAAGTTTTAAAAATACATACTTATTTCACATAGCTTAACAAAAACTAATAATAATGACATTTCTGGAAACAACGGTAAATTTTATTCTATATCACTATATTTGGATCGATTAAATAGTTCGCGTAGTGTTATAATTGACCGCGCAAATAAGAAACTAGTGTAAAAGAAGTGCCACGTAAATGGAGGGACGAGTGTAACAATTGAAGCCATGAATTCCAAAACAGCACTAGTCAACCAATCAACATTTCGAAAAAGACGATCTTTCTTTTCACCTTCGTTCATTCTTTCATTATCTACTTTACTGATTCTTTCTGAAAATATTGGCTACACATACATCTTCATTATGTATACAATTTTAACATTATTAATTCCTTACCTTACAGTAATGTGTCATACTCGTAGTAAAGATTTTAATTACCTATTCTCAAACAAAATTCAACAAGCATAAATATTACTCGATTATTTTGAATTCAAATTAAATATTATTTTTATGTTATCAATTATTTTCCTTTGAGTAAACACAGACGTAAAATATGCTTATAATTTTGTCCTTTTTCTTAATAAATCATAAATGACACAGTAGTTATATCGATCATACTTAAGAAATAAATCATAGGACAAGGGGTTAAATAAATCTGAATAAACGAAGAACAGTTAAATCAATAATTCATACAGATAACGTTAAAAAGTGAAATTGTGCTGTTTTCGAATTCACGACTTCAATTATCGTGTATAGTCAACTATCGTTGTCGTATCAAGAGCTTTCTCCTATATAATGATTACTCAGCAAACAAATCATAAAGTCACCTGAGAACCACCGAAGTTTTCTATAGTCAGCTGAGAGTCATCCGAAACGCTGTTACGCCTAGATCGTCGGCCAGCATAAGAACTTCTCCTCTGTTCTTCCCAATTGCTCGGCCGACCAGCGGCATCTGCTCTAGCTACCGACTTCTCATCTGCTACGGAGCTTAACGTAGGAATGCCTTTACCACGATGAACCACGAAACTCTCCTCGCTCCCCGTCCGTCTATAAAACAAAGAAGAATTAGAGATACGGAGAAACGATTATGTCGGGACAAACATTTACAGCTTCTAAAACGGCCATGATATAAGACGGTGGTTTCCAAACTTTATGTTACTACGTCCCTTTTAAAAAAATCTAATCTTGGCGCCTACCTCTCCTTTATTTCATGAAATAATGCAGACACGTTTCAAATGGTAAAAAATGTATTAATACACAAAATGAAAGAAAACGTGAATTACATTTCTATTAAACTTTTCGCACATTCTTTTACAGTACACTGCACTTTACAGTTTGAAAATTGTTGATTTAATTTCAAATTTAATTTCAATAAAATTATTTCGACACTGGATAAACTGCACATTTATGCACTTGGAATGCATCGAATACACGATGTGCAATAAAACGAGTACATGAGTATAATAAAATTTACATTTTAATAATGAAGTCTTTAACTTGTACATTACTAATAGAAGTTTTGTATAATTGAAGTAAGGAACGAGGTTTGTATGTTTTGGAGAGATTATTTGATATATTCATTGAAAATTAGACACGTTCTGAGAAACGACAAGGACTGTTATACTTCTTAACTAAAAATTTGCGTAAACTTTTTAATATAAAATCATGGAATTTAGTATACAGTATAATAATTAGATACTTTGCCAGTAATCGGTATAAGATATTTTATTTTACATACACTGAAGTCATAAAATATATCTCTGCGAGAAACTATTCAATCAATTCATTCATTTGTGCACACATAACAATGAAATTTCAATTGCAGTCTCCAATTATAGCAAATGGAATTTTCTTGTACTTTTATATGTCTTTTATATTTATTTGTTACATCTTGCAACAGTAGTTCGTATTTCCAGTATACCAAATTTGCAAAATTTGTTGTTATAATTTTAATATAGTAATACATAAACGTAATTTTCGAGCTTAATTTGTGTATTGGTGGTCAAAATGGCCCTAAAAAAGAAAATTGAAAGAAAGCGACATTTCAAGGGGGTGGCCAGAAAAATTGATGTGGCAAGGGTGAGTGTGACCATATTTGATCAAACAAGCACGCGATGAAAATGAAAAGAATAGGAATAAAAAAAATAAAAGATGATTTTATTGTGCAACATCTGGCAGATTTATAAAAGATTCGAGATAGCCTAGTTGAAAAGAGAATAATAGCGTTAAGTCGTGAAAACATTCTAGCATATGTTGTTTATCTGTATCAGATGTATGTCAATTAATCGTTTTAATATTTATGTATAACTATATATGTACCAATATAAAATATATATTCAGTTTTAGTTTAGTTCAATTTTAATCAGTAAATAATCGCTAGATGAATTCTGTTTTAATACTTAAAATAATCGCAACCAATAAAACATGATTGTACGTATTATTACTATATAATTATCTTACTACATAATAAGAAAAATAACAATTTTCACGAAGACTGCTGTTAGCATGTAAAAGAAAATATAAAATCTGTTGAACGCAAGGTCGAAATGAGAACATTTGCTGCAGTGAATTAAATATTATTTGGTTATATTTAAATGGTCCAAGGGTTGTTTTTCTGGTGTTATCGGTTAGAAAGGGGAAGGCTTACGTTAAATGATGAAATATAACAACGTACCTGTCATCGTGAGAGTAATTTTCGGCAGTCTGTTGCAATGATTGCGACTTCTTGACAGAGGAGGACGATGCTGCTTTCGCAACTAGAAAATAATTCAATGCTGAATCGATTGTTTACGTACGCATCTAGAAAAGAGCACCAATATCTAAGTCAGCAATCGTTTCTGACATGTGAGAGAATGAAACTTGCGTTCGAAATTTCTATATTTACTTTTCATACGTGTGTAAATTAAAATTCACATATTTCATAAAACATTAATTATTTTAAATAAATTTTTATCGAATGTATCCAATATCCAATCACTTTATAAATGTTTCTATACACTTTACGAACTTCTTTAAATCACTTTACAAAACCTGAAATTCACTTAAACATCCAAAGTGTATATATTGTATACTGCTGTAAATAAAAATTGTAACGTCAAGGAATTAATGTGTTTAATGACTGTGAAGCTTACAATTGTCCTTGTAGATGTAAGTCTTACACGATACAGAACATACATAACATAACCATTCTATAATTTTTATTATGTTCCAATGAAAAAATAAACTTTAATGCAATGATACTATAAAATTAATGATAAGTATTTTTGCTTTTTCTATTACAAATGACAATGAACCATTAAATTCAAAGTTCACTATTCGACACAGCAGTACATGTCAGTTCGATAGAAATTTCGTCACACGCAAATTTCTTGGACTAAAGTCTCTAAGGAATGAAAGCTTTCGTTATCATACAGTCAAAAGATATACACTTATCCAATAGGGTACAAGTTAATCAATCCTACGAACTAACTTTCTAGCGTCTCTAATCGTCGTGTAATGTGTGAAAAGAAAGGAAAAAACATCTGTAAACCATCGAGAATATGTACATAGAACTCAAGAGAACGCAGAAAGGATTAGTAAACAGACACAAAATACAAAACACGCATATAACGTAGACAATGTACGTTGCAAACAAAGTATACTAACTCAATATGGAGTGGATATATTAATGAGTCGTCCAGACTTCACGCTGCGTCGCTGAACGATACAAGACGAGAGTATACAACATGCAAAATGGAAAAAAATAAAACGAAAGGAAACCGGAAGCCAACGACAACGCAAGCAACCGAACAGCCAAAATTAGGAACCTGTCGCCAAGAAATGCGCGAAATTGCATGCAGTCCTATTTCACATCGACCGCTGACTATATTCCGTGGCACAAAGTACTATGCAAATTATATTGTTAATAAGAAGCGGTGTGCCTAATAGTTATTGCGGTTTCTATTACGGCTAATCTAAAGGAACTGGCCACGTTTTAAATGCAAAACGCATTTCATATAGCTCTCGAAATACGTTTCTTTCTTTCGTATTTAAATCGTATTTAATTATAACGATTATTTTGATTTCATTGGTTTGAAGATATTGAAGTTATTATACGGAAGGACAGATTATACAGTGAATACATAGATGGAACTATTAATTGAAGAGTGTTCCATGGAAGTATCTTACAAAAAATTGTTTGTCGGTAATTAGTTTGTTTGCTTGTATATTATTCCTGCTTTTTGTTTTAATTGAAAAGTAGGTATTGTTATTCGAAGAATAATTATCATTTTTCATGTGTTAATATTTTATGATAGTAATAATTATGCAATAACAGAAGTATTTTCGAATACAAAAATATAATACTATTTAATAAAGTGATATTAATATTATTAAATAGAAGATTAAAAAATTATTGTATTAAAATAGATATATTTTTTAATATAGGGAAGTTTTTATACTTATAAATATTATATAATTTCGATTCTAAAAATATAATTTTATATATTTTCTGTCGGAGCAATATTAAACTAAGTAACGAAATATTAAAATATCGTTAGACATTAAACAAAATTGAACTGTAAAGAGTTGTACCACAAAATAAAGGAATGTTTGTGTTATAAAATAAATTACCTTCTTTTAATCCGTAACTTTATTTTGATTTTAACGATTTCATTAATTCCAAATTCAAATATTTCTCAAAACAATTTTTTGCAGATATTAAAGAGAACCTTGAACATTTGTAATGGATTTTACGTGGATTGCACGTTCATAAATATAAACAAATACTTTGGAGTAGATGGAAAACCTGAAACGTGTATTCAGTTACGAAATTTATATGAAAATAGAAGTTCTATCGTATATACGTATGCGAGTTTTAAAATTGAATTTCGCGCAAAAAATACAGAATTAAAATAGGTCAACGCAATATCATATCGTATAATAATAATTCATAAATCATGATGTTTCTAATATTGCACAAATCATAAATTTAATGAGTATATTCAGAATTAACGTTTCCATTGAAAACACATTTTCAATTAATCTTTCACAGTGTTGCGATAAATGTAAATTTACAATCGGCATGAATATTACAAAAATTCCGGTCTAAACGAAAACCCAAATGTAACAATTCCGATTTTCCACGATTAATGTTCAAAATTGATCGATATGCCACAAAGCCATGAACATTAAATCCCTGGTTATAGTCATGATCAGATTTCACGTTGAAAACAACAAAAACCATAAATATTATTTTCAAACGATTTACATTAACTTTGATTAATGCAATTATGCAACTACACATATAAACTCATTTCCTTCTCATTTCTCTAATTTCAAATATGTACACACTCTTTATGTAAACTTTACACACTACTTTTATTCTACCTTTACTCCACATATATTTGATATCCTTGAATCTGCTTGTTAAGCCTTTGCACTCGAAAAGCAATTCTCAATTGTCATTTGATTCAACAGAACAAAATTACAAAATTAAAAATTCATTATTAAATTTTGAATAACCCATCAACATACGAAACACTGAAATAAAATAATTCTTAATCATTTTAATAATTTTCATAATTATAATTTAATTTTAATAATTTTCTAATAATTAATTTCCTACTTAATTTTAGTGTTCTTCCATAATCTTCTTTACATTATAATTTGCAAATAATATTACCCACATTTCATCAAGAAACAATGACTGCTTACAATAAAAAAGAATTATCAAGTGCAAAGGGTTAATACTATATAAAAGAGATCCCTCTCATTCATGTATGTATACACAACAATCAACTTTCCACAACGCAGAAAGGTAAATGAAAATGCGTCGCATTTAAAATGCAGTTATCCGAGAAGGAAGAACGAAAGAGAAGTAATTAAAAGAGAAATCAGACAAAAAAAAGGTAACATCAAGAAACGAACGACAAATTTTGCGAGGTTCTCGATCTCTGGGACCTGAATAGAACCTGAACGTTCTATTTCCTCTATTCCTTATATTTATCTTTTCTTTTTTGGAAGTATTCTCTTTTATTTCTCATGGCAAATCGACACATCTCAGTCTGCGAAATCCACGCGGATTAAATCGAGAAGACCACCTATATTTCTTTCTTTTTTCTTTTTTCATGATTTGGTTGTTTGGTAACGTGTGGGTACCTGTGAAGCCTGGCGCGGATACGGAGAGGTTGCTTCTCAGATCAGGTATCGGAGCTATAGACTGTGGCAGACTTCTTTTATGAGCTACACCATGACTATTGCGCGGGCAGGCTGCACCCGTCACCGCACCGTATTCGTTCATTGGCAACCGGAAGTTGACGAAAGAAGAAGGCGAGGATAGCGTTGTTGTCAAGCATCAAGAAGGTTACGCCATAGAAATATATGGAAATATTATAGTTTACATTACAAGTGATATACATTGTATAGATATATATATATATAAAGTTATGTGTGTATATATATACATATATATACGTGGAGGATCGTTGCTGTTATTTCTGTTTATTTGTTTGTTTGTTTGTTCTTTTCCATTTTCACATTTGTTCTCCGTTCTTAAAGGGTCTAGATCTGTTACAAAGTTCGACTTAAGTAAAAAAAGTAATGGATGCGTTTTATTAGTCGCTGCTAAGGACCTGGATCTCGAGACTGGGAACGAGTGTGTGTACTGACACTGATAAAAAGCGTGATACCGTTCCGGCTGCGGGCAATCCCCCATTCTATTGTTCGATTCGCGTATGCACGCTGACGATATGGCGGTGTGCAAGATATCGGACGCAACCCAATCTTTTTTCATATTTTCCTCGCTGTTTGAGGAAAATATCAAGATGCTTCGTGGTGGAGAAATACTATTTTGATGAAGAAATGAATGATCTGGGTATCTTGAGGTCGGAAATTAGGACTTAATAATAGGTTATCCTTCGTTTTTGGTGGAAATAGTTAAAAATTAGTAGATAATACAAATTATTAATTTTTATATATTATTTTTGCAATTATTGGACATTTTTGATTGTGCATTCTAGACGTGACTGAATAACACACATTCACTAAACTTCCTGATATTTTCCTCTCCTACTTTCACAATATTGTAAAATCAGTTTTTCGGTCAAACAGAACATAATATTAGATGTTTATATTTTAATGTATCAAAATGCGAAACATGGATTTTACATACAGGAGAATTCTTACTTAAAAGCAAACCAATGCCCAATTTCTCACATACAAACACACATACAAAATATAAACAGATCACTTATAAGCAACAAATACTTTGCTTGTCCCTCTTCCATTTCTAAACAACACGAATCCAATAAATTGCACATCCCATTAAAAATATTCGAAAGATTTGTATGTCTATTCTTGTTTCCAAAATCTTTCCAAAAAGATACATTGCTCGCAACAGAAACGGAATTCCATGGAAAAAAGTATAACAAAATAAATTATAGAACGGGTAAGTCAAATACAGAATGTACGCAGCCTTCACCAATCATATTAATCCAATACCAAAATATTCATGAACCCTTCCTGAACAAAGGGCGCCGTTCATAGTGTCGAACGAGTCTCTCCAATGCTATTTATCTGAGAATGTCATTCGTTAGTTCCAATACTTTACGTACCATCTAAGAACTGCATCGCCCTCTCCTCGCCGGGGTAACGTACGCACTTTGCAGGGTGGATCTCCAACACGTTATACATGTCCGCCAGAAAAACGACTAAATTTTGCTTCATAGACCTAATTAAAGAAAAAGACAATTACTTGAATAATCCCTTGCTTTAGAATGGCATGTTGAATTCGCGATGAAGATCTTGATTAACAAATATTCTTTATAACTATTATCTAACTAATGACTAATAAATATTGTCTAATATCGTTTAACAAAAATAAATGTCATTCAGTTCTGCTAAGTTCAAATGGAACATTATTTTCCTTGTTAGCATTTGTATAGTTTAGAAATCTAGACATAGGAAGAGCTATAGGGATTAACCCCTCGCCATACAATATCATGTTATACTCGTGAGGAAAATCTCAAATTGAAGTTAATAAAAATCAATGAACCCCGATTTACTTGAGTTTTAATTAAATATTATTCCTCTGTCACGAATTTAACAGTTGGTAACCACTTTGAAAAAGTGCAGCTTTAAAGTGAACATGGGTATGGATTAATATGGAATTCTCCTTTGTTTCTAGTAAATTATTAATGGCAAACTACTTCTTGCAGGTGCAAAATAAAGGGTGCTTATGAAATAAATCATAGCTTAAGAAGTTAAAAGGGATAACGATTTTAGATCATTCTTTCAATGTAAAATTGGGAAACAAAAATCCAATAAATAATAGAATACAATCAGTAAACACTATTCGCAAGTATACAAACTGAAGTTACATTTACGAATTTTCATTGAACTTTGGTAAAAAATGTTCATTATAACAATTTTTGATAAGTATTTCTTTTTATCATACATCAATCATATTAGGAACATAAAAATGAGCTCTAAAATGGAACTGAGAAACATATTTAGTCGAATATCTCTAAAATCCTAGCGATAGAAAATATTCAGTGCAAAAATTAAATTAATTTTTTTGCAATATTAGAATTATCAAATGGAGATTAAAAGAATAGACTGCTCTCAAAAAATGTTTAGTAAAAAGGAAGCTAAAAACAAAAAACAGATAGAAGGAAAAAGAATTGAAAAAGAATATGTTTACATGGTATATAAAAGAAATCCTCATAAAACAAAAAGAGTGATATTAGTAGTTTCTTGTAACATATTTTATACTAAAAATAAATAATATTGTTTCATATGGATTCGTTAAATTTATTACATGTGCATTTCTTTTCAATGTGAATTGTAGACACGAATTACACGATTTCAATTTACACGAGATTTTCAGGGAACCAGTCTTCCGTGTAAATCGAGGGTTAAGTGTAATCGCACACAACATATAGCAGAAAGTAGCAAGATCGATAAAGAACAACTAACATCGCACCGTCAGCTATACGTGTGCGAGATCTCGAAATTGTCGAGATCCCGATGGTCGGGTCAAGATGGGACGGATTCTCGAGAATGTCCAGTATTCCTGGAAATGTTCGCAATTTCCGCAGGAAACTGCAACCGAATTTTATAATGTAGTTTCTAGAAACATCTGAAAAATCGAAAATTCGAAAACTCGAAGTCACTGTCGTACTTATCAAAACGTGTATTGAAACAACAATCGAGGTCTCGAGATTTCCGAGAACCCCAACTCTTTTGAAAATTTCAAACATTTTTGAGAATTTTGAACTTTTTTAGAATTTCGAACATTCTCAAGAACCCGTACTAAATACGAACAAATGTTTCGTAACCCAATATTATCAAGTTCTCGCGTGTTTTACTATAAGCACTTGTTTCAAGTAGAAATAGTCTGAAGTAGTCAGACAGATTGCTCGGTCGGGTTCAAAACTATTTTCTCGAAAACAGGTATTCATTAAGATCGAATTTTATTCTGAATCGTTACTTATATCAATTCATGTATTATTTTATCGATTCATGAAAATATTTAATATTAGAAGACTATTATAGAAATTAGAAGACCTTTACGATTACACAACTGAAAGATTTTAATAAATACTAACAAACAAATGAAATTCAGGAGGTGGGGATGGTTCGAATAACTGGATCATTCGGGATTAATTACTAACGGTAATAAGACCAATTAAAATTAATAATTGTAATAATAAAAATAATAGTAGGGATTTATAATTACTAGAATCTACGAATGTTTCCTGCCACTATTGGAAAGGAAACGATTTTAAATAGTAAGAGCTCAGTAAATAATATTTAATGATAATTAGTGATGATAATATTAATAAAAATATTACTCAGGTTTAATAATTATAAGAATCTACTAGAGATTTCTTTCACTACTGAAAGGTAGATATTTTTCAGTGATAAAAGCACAGTAACGAATATCATACTTTATATATTATGTATATTCGGCTCCGTAAAAGCGAGTATAATTGTGCATTAAGCAAAACGTACAAAAATCGGTTGTTCGAACCAATATATATTATTGTACGTTTCTATAAAATTATGGTTTTCATATAGCATAAATAACTTCTTTATCTTGTATATATACAGTAGAACACTGATTATCCGAATTTAATTGGGAATCACATCTGTCTGGATAAACCATTTTTGGAATAACCAGTTTAAAAGGATCAAATTTTTGAACATATCATAAATCAATCACAAATTAAACAGTTTTCCGATATATTTTCAACCTTTTTGTATTCATTCAATAATATTCTTTCATCAATAATTTATGTTTCAATTTTAGCACTCCTTTTTTTTTAACGCTTGCGATATAAATGAAACTTCGTATCTCATTCAATAATATTTAATTTATCTTTAAATTTTAGTACTACTATTTTTCTTTTAGCAGTTACGAAATAAACAAAATCTAATCGTGCACATTAAACTTGGATAGGCCACTAAAATGGAACATTTAAAGAAAGAAGGATACGTGTTTCAAAAAGTAAGCATTTAAAGCAAAGTGAATATGTAGTTCAATTCATGTAATCAACCATTCGCATGATCGAAAGTCAGGTAAATGACGTTCCACTATAACATAAGCTGATAAATACAATACAGTTAACCCTCGTGTAATTTGCTTAATTCATATCCTATTGTACTGAAAACGTGCTGTAAGGAATACCGTCAACTGAGTTGATCAATGTCATGGCAACATTCGTACTATACGAAGAGTGTCCAACTTATTGCATCACGTTATATGGAATCTGTGTTGAAAGAATGTTGTGTAATAGAAAAGTTGTAAACAATTTTTCATTGTGTTATATCGAAATGTTCTTATTATGTCGTGTTAAAGAGGGTTGACTGATCCCACAAACTCGAAAAACCAAGAGTTCCACGTCTATAGTGGAGTCCTCAAGCCTTTGATCAACAATATCGTCTCAGACTCGTAACGAAAATTTTAAATTGAGTTTTACAAATCAAAGTATTATTTATTTATTTCAAGTATAAATTAAATATTACTCTTCTATTATCAATCGTTAACTTTTGGAGAAAACGTAGGTATAGCATAAGCATCAACAGTTTTTTCTTTTCGTAACGACTTACTAACGAAAAAGTATTTGCATCCATTATAGTTAAGAAATAAATCATAGGGCAAGGGATTAACACTTTGGCAGCCAAGTAAACACTTATTGAAACTCCTATAGAGTTGAAAGAGTTTTCTTAATTCAGCAAAACCTAAAAAGTCAAGATTCTTCGTAATAATTCCCCCACTATCTTTTTTGTATATTGTACATTTAACAAAATTTGGTTTGTTTGATACGTTGACAAGAAAATTAGTGTTTCAGTTTATATAAAAAATAGTGTTACCAGAATATGGGTTATGTGGCACTGAAAGTGCTAAATTCGAACGTCGCTATCGAAATATTGACACATTCGTGACCAACGTTTGTTTAACTGCGACAAACCGTCTTAACGAAACAAAAATAAAATTCAAGAAAGAAATCTATGCGTTACGATTTTACGATTACATTACGATTTTAGATAAAAATTCAAATGAAAGAAAGTCAATTTTCTTCACCAAAGATATGAAATATTAAAAACAAATGTTGGTCGCGATGAGTTTGAGCTTTCTTTTACTTTTTTAAAATCGTAACGCATAGTGCAACGTGTAGGAAGATCACGAGATCTCTTTCCTTGAATTTTATTTTTGTTTCGTAAAGACGGTTTGTTACATTTAATGAAATATTATAACTATGAAGATTTAATTTTATATCAATTCCTACATTGTTCTTCAATTTTTACATTTGTAATCACTTATTTGGCTGGTTATGGTACAAATAAATATATACAAAGTGTCGGCACGTTTAGTGTTAGACAAACGTTAGTCGCGATGGGTTTGAGCCTTCGAAAACCTGCATCGCTTCATGTTTCAGCATATATATGGGCCCTTAGATCAGGGTGTGGTTCCTTACCCCCTCATGTACGTTACGTCCTCCGGTTGCATGTGAAAAATGGAATACGGTAAACATCTGTTACAAAACGCGTGAACCAATGACAGATTGTGCAGCGCGTCCGCCACCGAGGGTCTCTTCGACACCCTGATGTCCATCCAGTTCAGCTCGCCGGGGCAATAAAACGCCACCACTGCGGCCAGGCCAACCCCGTCACATAACGATTGGAAGTCCTTAGCAGCTGGTAGCTCTGGCAGTCGCGTTTTGTCGCCGGCGCCCTCCTCCGTTTGGATTTTCGCGATCAACGCGTGCGATGCGTGGCTTATCCAAAGAAGAAGCCCTTTCTCGTGGTCGGCCGGGACCTCCACCTCCGCCTGGGGATCGAACCGGCGTATCGCCGAGACCAATCGATCCCCGGTCACGACCTCTTTCGCGTACAAGACCATCAGGCCCTCTATCACAGCCATATGCGCGGACTGCAACACGTAACGGAAACTTCAACACCGAGTTTTCTATTCGTCACAGGGAGTGATACAATTAGGGAATGTCTGGGAGAGATGGCCCAGTTTTTTTAAAGAGCTGTAATAATATAAACGTCATTGATATCTAATAAACAAAGTATGTTTATGAAAGGAAATACAAACGAGAAGAATAGTTAAACAACTGACTGCGTTCGACGAGTATACACATCATCTTAAAACGCAAAATGGTATTAAGTTTTTCAACTACCAATTATTTATTTTTTTTCAGATAATCGTATAATTCTTCTTCGTTTTGCTGTAGTTTTTCGTTAGAATATATTATAGATGCATTTCTTTTGTATCTGACGAGTAGACACTTTATTATTTGATTTTATTGCGCGCACAATGAGGGATTTTTAAAACTAAATTCCACAGTTAACAGGTTAAAAAGATCGAAAAACGCATATATGCGCCCACAGTCAATAGCGATGACTTTCGTTAGACGCACATACGCATCTACAGGTTACAATATACTCAAAGGGTTAAAAAGTATTTGACAATTTACAGTCTCTCATAAAAAAATTAGAACCACTTAGAACCACAAAATTACCTTTTGACGTTGTAATACTATGATTACCGTGAACAATGTGGCGTAAAAACCACGGTGGCTCTGTTTTTTGATTCAGTACTGTATGAGATTGGGCCATCTCATCCAGAATTATTCTATATTGAGGAATATAATTAGACTGGGATTAGGATTTTATGCGTTCCCGTTGCGGTTTTCACAGACTTGATTTCGATACAATGGAAAATTAAACACGATAACTATCGAATGGTCGACAATTTTATCGAATAATTCGATATAATACTCGGTGACAGTATATCGTTAAAATCAACAGTTATTTCCATAGTGTTCTTTAATTCTAAACATCAACTATTTTTTCAGGAAGTTTAAAAATTGTCCAACAAATGGTAATGGATCATAAAAAAACAAAATGAAAGTATTAAAACATATATTGTTATACTTGATTGAAAACCGAAATTACTTATAAAATGTTTTGTTTGGAACAGATAAATTTTAAGAAATTGTTTATAACATTTTTATTAGAATAAATTACCCAGAAAATAATGATTCTGTGCGCCACCTGGAATGGAACAATGCTCTAAGAACACGTAACAATTTTTTCTTACCATTTTGAGTGGTGAATTTTGAATGAGGATTGTTTCGGTGAGTTGAGTGTTATTTGGTTCCGTGAGGTAAACACCTTTTCTGGCAAGGGCTTGCAGAATACCGCAGTGGTTCTGATTGTGGTAATTTGGATCCGAGTAGATGTTTGCCAGCGCCAGGCAGTACAGTTCTGCATTGGAAAGTGCGTGGACAATCTGCGGCTTCAGGTGTTCTTGATCCTGCAAAAAAACATGGGGATATAAGAAACATCTCATTTATTTATTAACGCAGTATTTATTTATTTATGAAAAAGAAAACACGAGTTCATGAGAAATAACTTATCTATTTATTGACAAATAAATATAAAGTTGCTTTACTGTTGTTTAGATTTCCAAGTTGTTGTAAGTTTCTTTAATAAAAAACTATAAACATTTTTGTACGCTAATACGTTTCCCCCTGAACGTTCACTCTTCCAAACGGTTTATTCTGACACTCGATAGCTGTATGAATCAACGTGCATAGTCATCAATCATCGGAAAATGCCAGGAAGGTTTAGTTCTAAATACGTGGTCCCTTTCAAACTTGATCTAGCGTTAGAACTACTGAGTACATAAAATGATTGATGTATAACAATTATAAGATTTCTTTCACGTTTCTGTGTGACTGTCCTTATATCTTCTTTTTTCTTTTATATATTACAGAAAAAAATATTTATTTCCTAAATGATTTTAAATATAAAAATCATAAGTTCAGTAATTGAAAAATAAGAAAGGTAGATAATTTCTGATAAGAATGATGCGGAGGTGAACCTCGATGAACGTTAGGTCGACCATGCGACGGTACACAGACTTCTAGCCTAACACCTGGGAACGCCATGGATGCGAGCGAAGTATAAAGAAAACAATCGAAGAATACGCGGAGCGAACGCGTCTCAAATGATGTTCGTTTGTTCATCGCGTGCTTATTGCCGTGGTTTATATGAACGCCTCAACAATTTCAGTGTTAAATTTCTATATTGAATTCATCGAAAGCAATATGATATGAGCTCATCCACATCAAATGTGTACTTTGAATAAAATTAGTAGAATACTGTTATTTGGTATTGTTCTGACAAGAAAAGATTTCAATGAACTTTGTAGCACTCTCGTAATAAAGGAAATTTTCATATGGAATTAGTGGTTCACATATTGTGTGCCATCACTACAATGTTCGGTCGAGCGTAAGTGTTCAATAGGTCGTTGGTTGAAGGACGCCTCAAAATAGATGAGGATTTAAAATTTCAGATTTTCGAATATAAAATACTTGGTTATATTTACACTGTGTTATATCAAATACATAATTTTCTAATCGTACAGAATTATTGCATTATCCCAATTATTCATAATAATATTGTCCTTAAAATAAAAACTACCGAATATCTAAAACATTATTACATAAAATTTATGGTACAATTTCATTTTAGATCATGCTGTTAATGATAAGTTTAAGTGAAGTTACTCACTATACGAAAAATGTATTTTACTATATATGTAGTCTTTATTTGTAAATTATTATTTACTAATTTAATTAAGGAAATTTTTAAAAATGTTAATTAAAAAATAGATCAAGTGTTTACTATGTATGTTTCAAATTTCTATACTCATATACTTCACAGTATTTAAAATTTTTAAATCTTTAAAATTAAGAGTGGTTCTTACAAAATCTGGCATAGGTTTCTATGAATGATATACTGAACAGGTGAAAATTGTTGGGAATAATAAGCATATTTAATATAATATCTTAAAAACTCCTGTAGCTAGAAGAACGTTATAAACAGCAATATTGAAAATATCTTTTTTTCTAGAAAACTTCATTCGTTTAAGTAGAACATTTGAAAGCAACACTTTTCCATTTATCTTCTGAATTAAACATAAATCCATTACCTTGTATTTACATCTGTATGTAAAACTACACCAAATAATTTAATTAATTTGATGATATTCGTTTAATGATATGTAATTTTATCATTACTTAATAATTTAATAAAACTAAAAATTTGTATATAAAAACTATTTGTCCAAACACAGAACAAAAATAAAACACTATTATCTCTATCTTTTATTGTAATAAAAATGGCTATTACTTGCGTACAATCAAACAATAATCGTATAAACACAAATATAAAGCTGCATATCTAAAAAATTTCTCTTCAAATATCTTCTATTGGAAAGAATTTCAGAAATATTTACCAAACACGTTACTCACCCTCGATTACGAATCCTATTTTAACCCCTTCCATATGAATAACGACTGGTAAAGGGATACACACATGAAATATCTTCATAAGAACAGTTTTCTACTAAATTATACTCAGTTTACAATTCAATATATCCGAAAACAAACAAGTGTCTCTTATGAGAAAGGATTTCTTCTGGAAGTCAGATTTCATCGAAACAGATCTGCTGGAAGCGGCAGTTTGAAACACAATACCTAAAAGCGTAGGAGGGTGGCAACCGCATAAGAATATCCGGGAGATGCAACGGGCAAATATTGGTATTCCGTAACTTCCGGAGTGGTGATTGGAAACGCGAAGAACTCGAGACGATGCATCGTGGTTACTGAAATACACTGGGGACGATGGTGTTCGTAGCTGTTGTCGTTCGCGAAGTACATACTACGTTACGTACACGGTGAATCATACGTAGAAAACATTAAAAGAAATCGTGACTGGAAAGAATAGGTTCAACACAGTGTTAACGCGACTTGTCCGTCTTGTAGATTTTTTATCTATGGAAATACTACTGATTTGTAATTGATGATCAACAATTATGTAATTAGCTATTTGACGTTTCTTTTTGTCCTTTTAACACATTGTCCTATGATTTTTTTCACACTTGATAAAACTGCGTTATTGTTTATAGTTTCTATATCAGTTTTAGTTTAGTTTTATATTAGAGAGTTATTAAAATTTTATATTAGAGTTTATATTAGAGAAAAAAAATAATTTTGGTTAAGGATTGATAACAGAAAGGAGATATTTAATTTTGATAAAACGAAGTATGTTTTAAATAACCTTTATTTAAGTAATTCGTTCTTATAAGTAGATGATATTAATTTAACATTATGTCCAAAAAAGAAAATATTTGAAATAGAATAGATTTCATTTTTAAAAAGGTCCAGGGGATTGAAACAGATCGATATAATCAAACAAATGTTATCGATTAGAAATAAAGAATAAATGCTTTGCACTTTAACGTATGTTTTGAGAATTTTTAATAAATTTATATTTAAAATAGGCAAATAACATTTAGATTTGCCGAATTCGGTTCAAAATTTTCAACACGAGTCTAATATTATAGAACAAGGGATGAATTGTGATTTTTAGGTGTTTTTTCATCGTATGTTTTAGTCACATTTAGATTTTATAATATTGAAAAGAAACTTATTTTTTTAAATATTTATTCGGATTCACATTTCTCACATATGATTAAAATCTTCTAGAAAGTAAATTTTTCGTCATTTGTAGTTTTTCACGCTATGCAGTTGAATGTGATATAAGTACAATAGCAACACGTATTTGCTATTTTATCGGAAATTGTACTGGATTAAACAATGTATCATTGATTTATCTCTTGAAAGTCGAATACAAATTCAAGTCAATTAAAAAGTTGTTCTTCTTAAGTTATTTTTACATTATTTAGTGACTCTTGAAATTATGACTGAGTAATTATACTTTATATTAGTAATTTTGAAACATCATAAATTTCCGTAATAGATAAAAAATCTATATATAACTAAGTAATAAAACCATCTGCAGAGATTTTAATTTTTTACTTCCTTCTGAAACGTACGAAATGTATTTTTAAGATAGTAAAATATTAAATTATGCAGAAAGTGTTCAATCATTTTAATCTCTTACATAAGGAACTCTCCTTGAAGATTTTAACTTTACAACGTGATACGTTTGTGGCTGAAATGTGTAGATATATATGTAAAGATATGCAAAGAAAGGAGAAAAAAGGAAAAGAAAAGGGTGTTTCATCCATATTTCATTCAGATACCAATGATTTTAGCATTGGTGGACTCATCAGTAAGGCTATCATTTAAAATTCGGTCCAGTATAAAATTTATAGCTCTTAATAAAATTATATAAATATATTCACGAGATTTTCATTACGTTTGAAACACGATAGAACACTTAATAAAGTAAAATAATTTATGTTTCATATCAGTTCCCGTAAATAGGGCCATAAAAACGAATATTTGCATAAATACCGGTAGTCTACTCATCACCACGATTATATAACAGCTCCTGTCTTTTAGCAGGAGAATATTTGATGTTCGGTTAAAGAGAGTATGTACACAGTGTCTTATAATTGCTGATACAATTAAAACAAAATAATGTCATAATGGAAGAGTATGTCGAAAATACAAAACATTAACTTAAAATTATTATTATACATGCAATTTTTGTGATTATTTCTAATATGGATTTCTTAGAGTTAGAAACTAACGTGAACATGTATTCTGTATTTTAAATAAATATGTTTAATGTATATAAGAAATGTAATTTTCGTAACATGTTTGTACAACTACAGCTGAGCAACGAATGAAATAAACAAAAATCGTTTCTAATGTAATATCAATTTATGTACGTTAGTACGCTGCCGTTGTATTATACTTATAATTGAATTTATATTAATAGCTGTAAAAGACAGAAATGGTAAATCATGAACGAAAAGGGTTTAATCAATTTTGATCCAACAGCATACATGTAAAATATACAAAACTGAATATTTATCACAGTAAGGCGTGAATCTGCCGCCCACGATTGACGCATATTTATCTTTATATAAATAGTCTCTAATATTTTCTGCAAAATTGTTTACAATATTAAAAATGAATATTAAATATGTTTTCAACATCAAGGTATTTTGCTTCGTAAAAGGAGGAAGAGGTTGGTGAAAAGGTCACCTGGTTCACATTTATTTTCGAGTGGTGCATCGTGCACCATTTTCCATCACTTTAAACGTCTTTTGGCAGCAACTCAATAGGCGTTTTATGGTACGCGTAAGAAGTGTTGCTTCCCACTATAGAGTATCTAACAGTCTCAGAAACTTTCTATATTTTTCATACTTAATTTGATGAATTTTGGAAAATGACGCAACATTTGTATTGTTGTTCATAAAAGAAAGGAAAATTTATAAAGACTTTTAGTAAACCATGAATAATAATTCAAAATAATAATAGACATCGTAAGAAGACTGTTCGTGATATCATTCTAAGATTAACAGCTTACTGACCAGTAATTTTATCCGAAAATTATTCCTTTAAACTTTAACGTAATACTCTATTTACATATAATATATTAAAATAATTAACACAATTTAATCTAACGAATACGATATAAAATGTTGTTATAAACACCTATATTGCCTTAAGATAAAAAAGAGTAAAATGCAAACATAACTTGACCCTTTGTGGCAAAGTGTTTGCAGCTTGCAAACACCTGTTTCCGCACATATCTCGGAATGTGTTAATATTACTCACTTTCTTTATTCTGTCTTATATGCAAAGTTCTAACCTAACCCAGATCAGCTAAAATGGAAATTTAATAACTAAAAAAAAATGTATATTCATTACAATATTTACAATATTTCAAGCTATTATTCACAACTTATTACAATAATTCAAACCTTCTTTAAATATTTTTGAAGAGATTTTCGCGATTCAGCAGTTAAATGTCACAAAGGGTTACTTCGTAAATGACTCAGGTCGTAAAAATCCGATGTATTCTTTATTTTTTTAGATAAACGTATAATTCTTCTTTGTTTTGCTTTGGTTTTTCATTAAAATATACCCTAGGTGCATTCATCCTACGTTTGACGAGTACACACTTCATTTTTTCATTTCATTGTGCATAAAACGAGAGATTTTTTAACTAAATTCGTGAATTCACATCTTCCCAAATATGATTTTCAAAATATTTTATTCTTCTATTCTGTTCCATTTGTGACTTTTTTAATGGAAAATTCTTCATTTCAAACAACAGATCGTCACAAGACTAATATTTCAAAACAAATTTCCTAATTTTTGTCCCTATCTTAATGCCAGAAATTTGCAGCAATTAGCTCAAGATATTTTTCATTTTAAAAATCTGTTACACTATTAACACGCCATAAATCAACTGTACAATTGACAAAGTTCGTAAATCGTTTTGCTACTGTAATGGTGTATAAATCCTGTAACATCCACTTACAAAGACAGCATAAATAATTCAAGAGACACAATAGCCAGGAATTTCGAAAACACAATCACCGATCGATCAATGAATCTAGGAAAATAGTTGACGCCCGCCAATTCCTTACGCGAGATTCCAGCATCCTACACGAGACACAATTTACCCAGATCCCAGGAAAACTGGATCTCGCATGTCAAGATGCTTTTACTTAAATCGCCAACTAGAAACGGATCTAAAGCGATACGGAAACTAGTTTCTACCTTTACGGGCTGTACGTTAACTTGTCTCACATGAAACAAGAAATTGGGACGGAGTTAACGTTCTAGTAGTCAGTCAAGCCGGTATTAATGTTATCCGGCTTTCTGACAAATAACAAAATATCTTTTTTGTATTTTCAATCTAGCATGTCTCTTGGGTTAAGCTGATAATTAATCTTTTCCCCGCCACCAGGCAAAGAGAACGAATAGAATATGTATGCTTTGAATGATCCCGCAATTCTATCGTATAATTAGCTTCAAGAATTATTACACAGTTCGCAACGGAGATATTGATCTTCTCGTTCTTCTTTTCTGTAGTTATAGTTAAATAGAAGCTCTTTTGCGTAGCTTCGGCTATAACTCACGAGGAAATTTATGGCAGAAGTATATAGCGATAGCTTCCAGTTAGCTTCGACCACGTTCTCATCGAAATTGCCATGTTTGTCAACTTGTTAAGAGGAAATTATCCTTTTCCGGGTCCGGAAAATTGGATCTTGTTTACATATATTGGATTGGATCTTGTATACATATTTTAAAAGTTCGATGTCTTAGAGATATAATGCTACGAGTTCCTTATCGAACCTCGATATTTTAGAAAAGTTTCCGGCATCAGAACTGGAGGCATGTATCCGCTGTTCAACAAAAAACTTTAAAGTGGTTTCCTACACACTGCATTTTTTTAAGTGGTTGACATGGTTTCGGCCAAACTATTAGAGGCATCGATTTGAAACTTTTCCAGAGTACATACAACGATTCTCTATCGTACAATTTGGAATAATATATTGACGCATATCGAGAACGGAAAATCTCGTTTTTATATAAATACCACCTTATGTAACTTTGCTAATTATAGCTTCAGTACAAAATTACAAAATTTTGTTAGAACCGATCATTTGTTTAAAATATATTAAATAATAATAAGATATTGTATTTTTCTACGTGTAGTGACGTTACTTAACACTAAAACTACCGAACAGTTCCATCGACTTTTTGGAATTCCTCTATAAAAACTCCAAAACTGCACCTATTCGGATTTTAATTGACGTACAATACAGTTTATGCATTGATAAATCAATTTCTTTAATAATTTCTCAGAGGAACATCTGTTATCTTTTGAATAATTGCAAAAAGAGGAAACGAAGAATGGGTCGTTTCGATCCGCCTGGTAGTTTTAGTGTTAATTTCATTGAAAATAGCCAGGCACACAGCACAGTTTTCTTAAAATTAGCCAGTAAACAATATATTAATACTAAACGTACTACGACCAGTCACATGGCCGATCGTAAAACATTAATAAGCCTGTATTTTCTTTCGTCCATTTAAGTGTATATCAGTTCTTATATTGTTCGATTGATTAGTTTTTCTTTGTTTTTCCTTTTGTTTCTGCTTTCACTAACAAAGGAAGGGCCCCAATTGTCCGACATCGACTTTGATAGTTTTTTGTGAGATCGATATGTTCCTAATGATATATGTAAAATATTAGGTGTAATTACTCAATGGTCTTGAAGATATAAGTAATTAAAATTACGTATCTTGTGGATGAATCATAATTGTCGACAATATTAATCGAAACGTATTTGGCCAAATGGACTCGTTGACTGCTTCCTAACACGAAGATCCTGGGTTCTTAAGGGATATATATCTTTCTGTGATTGTAAGAAAAATTTATCAATTCATTTACCTTTATTTTATAACCAGTTATTTGACCGGTTGCGGCAGGAATAGATATGGTATATAAAGTGCTAGTACATTTAGTATTAAATTACATTCAGTTTTCTTAATCACTTGCGTTGGAAAGACGTGCTACGCACGTTGTGATGTTTTTGTTCTAAAATTGTCAACGGCATATTATGCACGCCGATAGTTTTATTAAAATACAAATTCAAAGATTATTTTGAAATCAAAATAATGAACCAAATAATCAGATCAACCAAATTAAATTACTTTAATTTATTCAATTAAACGATGATTATTTAAAAATTGTTTCATATTAGTAATAATGCAACCTAAAACGATGACGTTTAGAAAGATAACCGCGCGACAATGATAACGCAATTCAGTCAAATACATTAATGTTATATTCCTTCCATCTCGTTCTATAAAATCGTTCGGCATTCAACGTGTTAATAAATAAAATTAATGAACATATTTGTATAAAATAGACGAAAACGAAATTCTTCGCGCGAAATCCTGTTGAGTCTTTGAATTCGTTGCCACCGCAAATGATTAATTCAGCAACAAAAGGAAACACAAAATTGTTGATAAACTGAACATTGAATAATCATTACGTTCACAATATTCGAGTTTACCGTTTCATTCTAATTGATACATTAGCCACACAGTTCCAGAACGAAGAAATGTTTGTAATTGGTGTTTTCAATTTTAAACGATTAAAATTGTATTCAACCGTGTCTACTGTACTTAAATATTTCCTTGCGAAGAATAACAAAAAAAATTATTATTTTTTCCAAAAAGAAATGAATGTTGTATTTTAATCATTCACATCTCGAAAATTCTTTACAGCATAATTTTCATTAAAATGTTGCTACAAGTAAAATTTACTTGAATTTTTATTTTTAATTTAGTAGAATTTGATTGGAAGTTCGATCAGATGCAATTATATTATAACGATTGTGAAACATACATACACTTGGCACATATGCTAATTAAACCGCTTTCAAATTCTTTGAATGAAAACAGTAGTAAAAGGAAAGAATAGATAGTAATTCAGAATGCAAGAGGATAAAAAATGGTGCAACCGTAAAACGCGCATGCATCGTTGAACTTGCGAAGAAGAATGCGGTACTGAGAATACGGACCCGTTTGAATCATACATATTTCCTCTTCAACCTTTAGGAAACCAACATTTCCCATAAGAATAGTATTTTTTCTAATAGTTAGCATTCATATAGAACCTATATAGCTACATGTTGTACAAGCCAATTCTATTTCATTTAACCACCAAGGGTAACATTATTTTTTTAATTATAATCTGTATGCAAATTTCAAGCCCGTGTACCGTATTTAATTGTAATACTCTTATTTTCTTCGTTAGATGTACTTATAGAAATTTATAAATTAAAATACATCATTAATTTTAAGATTAATCGTTAATTCAGTATTAATTTTCAAATTAATTGCAATACTTAGCTTCGAAAAAAAGGGAAAATTAAAGATAGAACAGACTATTCATATAGAATTGTCATTTTATTATTTCTCTTCAACTGCATGAAGTAATTTCAAGCATTTAAGAATACAAAATTTGATCATTTATGTCTTGTTCTACATAAGAATCGTGTGTATTGATCATCGAACGAATAGTCAAATAATGCCCGAGTATTCTTGTTCGGTTTCGTAAGGAATACATAATCCCTTATGTGACTAGATACGGGTAACGGAAAAATAATTGCCATGATTAGATTTTACGGTACATTAATCCTTTATATGATCATTTAAATAAGTTCCCCATTGCATATGAAATGGCCAATTAAATCTGCTCTTGATCCATAAAGGCTGGCTCGAAAACCGAGCGCGCAGCTGAAAATCCCCTGAAAACGTGCAAGGAAACTGTTTGGTCTCGTATTACTTTAGAAAGTATAATACGCATGTAACGTTACTGCTAATTATTGTTAATTACGTAATCTCGTTAGATCGTTCTTACATAAAGAGCAATTCATCTTCATTCAGTATCTTCGTTACAATGAAGTGTTTTGATTCATGAATAAAAATTCAGAGTGGACGCCAATTCCAGCTGATAAGTGTGTAAGAAAGTTTGAATAAAAGGATCAGAAATTTTCCGGTAAACACAACATTTGTAATCTAATAGAAAACATAATTAATGAAGTGTAAGGAAATTAATTAATTTGATAATTAAACTGTAAAAATTTATACAAGTATGAATATTATATGGACTAATTTATCAAATTTAGTCTTAAATAATAAAAATGAAAAACGAGAAAGAAAAATGATTATTTAAAATAATTAGCTTGTTGATAAAAAAAATTGATTTATATTCATTTATTCCTCGACGCCAAATAAAACAGTCTTCTGATGCTAACAATAAATAAGATTGCAATTTTTATTTCTTTTTATTTTTTTTATTTTTTGCGTACAAATAGAACACTAAAAGCACACAGAGCTCTTGGTAAAATATTCTCTTTCAGAAAAGCAAACTGTCGAAAAGAGTTTATAGTTTATTGGAATCTGTATTTTATATTTTGCTGGGTGATTCTATAAATAATAGGGATCTTTATACTTCTTTATTTTAAAAAAGACTTAGATAAACATACCTTTTAATTTAAAATATATTCTTTTTGGTTATCTATAGTTAATTGTTATTTAAAAAATAAAAGAAGCGTAACAAAATATTATTTATGGGATGATCCAGTGTATATCAATATTTATTTAATGCAACTGTATGTCATTCACAACAAAAGACAGTATTCAATTTGACAAAATACAGATAATGACTGGTCCCATAATAAGATGTTAATCCTACGAGGACGATGAATTATCTAAGGATTCTTTCTGTTTTCTGGGATTCTTTTTCCCCTTAACAACGTTACCATGATTTTCTAATAAACCTGATTTTCTGATATTTTTTATAATTATCTTTGCCCCTGGAAAGTAAAAAAAAAGGTAATCAAGTAATGAGAAAAGAGATAAAGAAGACTTAAACTAAAAAGGAGTTAAAATCAAATCATTCGCACTATTCACAGACTTTACCACAATTTGGGGATAATTTTGATTTTCTGATATCTTTTATGACTATCGCTACATCCAAAAAGTAAAAAAAGAAGTAACAATCAAATAATGAAAAAAGAATTAAAGAAGAATTAAAGAGGGGTTAAAATAAAATTATATGCATAGCAGTGCTAACAGATATGGCACACATAAAAATACAAATATTTTGAAACATTAATAATCAGTAACTGCAGATTATTAGCCATTAAAAGTTTAATTATACATTAGAGACAATACAGTTTGACGATTCATCAAATAATTTAGAACAAATGTACCGTCATTAAATTTGCAACTGGTATACACTTTGCATAAATTTAGATTGCGGATCCAATGATCCAATTTCACTAGACACTACTATTGTACATCTCGTAAAATACCTATTCCGATTTTCCCATTGATTTTAACAGGTTGCGAAATAATTATTGCGTCGAATTAATGTCACAGCCGTAGCACTGCAGCCGTGTAAAGCTCGAAGCAAATCGATTTTGTGAATCTGCTCGCGGCTTTCGAATAAAATCCTTTGTCCAACGGTAATGTTGCAAATCAATTTACACCGAGAATTTTATTCAAATAACGCATTGCCGGCTGCTGGGAAGGTAAAGGGCGCAATTGGAATCGCGTTGCGATTGACAGTCGGCCACATAAAAATCAGCTGGGAAAACATTTTCGGTTTCGCGAGCAGCTGACGCACGCGAGCCTATACCCGGAGACCCGCAACGAATCGGCCTAGATAAGAGTACAAACAACAAGAAATGAAATGAGGGTGGCGCGAGAGGAACAATCAGAGACGCTGTTGTAACACAATGGCTGCATATATAGTGGATCAAGAAAGTGTTTGTATTCGAGGTTCCTGCGTAGTAACGAAGACTCTGTGATAAATGTAATATGAATTAATAAATATTGTTCCGGCACGGTTTATTTGGTTAAGATACATATCATAAAAAAACGGCAGCTCAACGACCTAAACCCCGAGCCCACAGCCACCGGTACCTTTGTAGGTCAGAAGGGACAACGTACCCCCTATCTCCACTACTCGTAATGTGGGCGTAGGTTAAAAAACTATAACTAGCAACACCTCGAGCATTTTAGCCTTCTGATTTGTCACTAAGGACACCGCCCCATATTAGTATTTTTATATATATAGAGAGACATTGAGAGGCAGACGGACAGACAGACATAGATCACAAGTTCATAACAATTACGCTGTACTCACTGGACAACACACACACTTTAACTTTGTAAACATATACACATTCCTTTCACTCAATATTCTACAAATACAGTCCACTTTCGAACGAGAAAAGGAGAAGCCATTTTTCATCACATCTATTTCACACAAGGTTAATTCGGCGTGTGAAAGTGTTACGCCACGTCCACTATTACTGCCTGGACAGCGTGCATGAACAAATATAAATCATTAAATATGATTAATTCGCGGTTTCTTCGTGGCAACAAGAATTGTGTAATAAATGTAATGTGAATTAATAATTATATAATAAAATATATAAATTAACTAATATGATGAAATTTGAAGTTTGATAGTTTATGAAAATTAACGAAAAATAATGCAAATTGAAATTTAATGAGAATAATAAGAAAGTGTTTGTATTTGACAAATGTAAAATGAATCAATGAATATAATTTAACAAATGTGGTGAAACTTAAAATTAAACACAATAGTTCAAAGAAATTTAAAAAAAATAATGAAGATTGAAGTTCAACATAACAGTTCATAAAAATTAACAAAATCATATGAGAGTCACTACAAACTCATTAGAAAAACAGTATATAAAAATTTCATTAAAACAAATCACTAAAAATAAAAAGTAACTAAAAAAGTTATTAAGAAAGACACTACACAAAAGATTCGTAGATCACGATGAATGCAAGCAGTACTGAATAAAAATACATAAATATTACATATTACAGTTGAAACAACGAATTTCTTACCCAAGGTAGAAAAGTATGTCCCTTCCTTACACACGTTAAAAAAGAATTTTCAGAAAGAGCCTGCGGCTAGGTGAAAAACTTCGCACGGAAAAAGAGTACAAGGGGCAAAGTATTATAGACAACGTAAACCCTTTGCACATGGAACCTTCCTCGGTGTGAACTTCCAATCCAGTTTTACGGTAAAACTTTTGAAAATAAAGTTTAATTTTGGAAAAAGGTAGAACGGTAATAAATATTTATACGTTCATATATTTTTATTTCTTTTGTTATCATATTGGCAATCGTTAACGCAGATATATGTTATTTTATATTTAAACCAGGTTATGCTAGGATCTGATCAAACTTATGGTTACTATAACCATTTAAAAATAAATTGATTTCGCTCTTCGCTCTTCGAAGCGAATAGAGCAAAAAAAGGAGCAAGTAAAATTTTTAATGGAACTATGGAAATTCCTTTGAAATTCCTTTGGAAAGAAGAAAGAAAATAAAAAGGATAAGATGTCAGAAGAAAACAGACAAAAAATGAAAATGCAAAAAGAAGAAACGAAAAAAATTAAGATGTCAAAAGAAGACAGAAGAAAATGAAGATGCCAAACGAGAAAAGAAGAAAAATGAAGATGTAAGAAGAGAGGCAATCGAAAATGATCAATTACCAGACGTTCGGTCCTAGCGTTTACGCTATCGAAGAAAACCGCAACACGATGACTCGCTGGATACGAGCCAAGCTCTTTTACCATTGTTTCCAGTGGACTCGTAATCATCGTCGGATTGCACCTCAGACTTTAAGGGGAAAGTCAAGACTGTGGGACTGATTATTCGGACGAAAGTTCAAGTGTGAAAAGGATACAATGATGAATAAACGGTTCCCTCGGGGATCGAGGTGTTCGCCGCACGAAAAAAGATCATGTCTTAGATGAGAGACAGGCTGATGAATAACGAGAGGAAGATTCTTGCCGGTTAATCAAGCGATCACTGAGAGTCTGGAGATTCATTCCAGATAAATTCAATCGTTATCGTTAGACACAATAAACAGTGTTGCATACCAAGTGCATTTTACTTCGTTAAGCTCCACTGCTGCGAGGAAACCTCTTTTCGGGCGTATAACTATTCTTATGTCTCACTTTCGATTTACACACCGTATTACCATTTTTTAATTATACCTGCGTCACTCTCTTTTCTTTCGAAACTGTGAAACTACGAATTAAGATTTATACTTCCCAACGCGTCTATTAAATTTACTTATTAAAATTCTAAGATTTACTATCTGCCTACATCAAATGTTTTTAGGGTTATTAAATTAAAAAATTACGCTTTTACTGTCATTCAATTTTGTACTTTGTAATTTGTATTCCTATGCTACATTTTATTCCGTTCATATGACATTTAAATCACATAAGCAAACTTATTTACGCTACTATTATTCTCTGTAATCTTCTTTAAATTCTTATTCTGTTTGATTAATTATTCTTAATTATTTTGATTAATTATTCTAATGTCGATTTTGTACAAGGTGCAACAAAATTGATGGCTCACTATTTGTTTATTACTAACAATATTATAGTCATTGGTTGTTCAAAGCATTAAAAAATGAACATTAAAAATGCGTATGGAAAAAGTGTTTTTCTTGATAAAATGTATTCAATTAAAGAATTTGAAATGGCGCAGAACTACGTTTCTAGTCGCGAAAGTATTAAGAAACAATGTTATTTTATTTCAGTATTTCACGTATTGATGCATTATCAAAAGCTTAACATTATATATGAAACTTCAAAATCAAATCAAGTGGTGACTGACAGTAGAGATTGAAAAGGTTCCGACTATTATAATATCGCTTCCGATATTGCATTGGTACTGAAGAACCGGAACCGAAACCGATATAGCTCAGAACCGATATGCCGAATATCAGTTATAACTAATTTCAGTTCTTCATAACTGTTTCAAGAACCGAAACTGATATCACAACTGTTTTCAATCTCTGATTGACAGTCACTTCTTAAGTGCAGGGGGTTAATACATAATTGTTGATACTATTTCATTTTCTAGTACATGGACGAGTTATTGCCAGCAAATATGGCACATTAAATAAAAATTTGTAAGAAAAAAAAAACGAATTATTGAGCAGAGTTGCAGCATTGTTTCATGAAGTTCAGAGGTCTCACCTTGCAGCATCGATAGACCTTGAACAATTCCTTCTCTACCGTCGGTCTCGGGCGATTCGTAATACCAAATTTAGAGACTTCCGTCTGGTCACTCGGCGCGCACGGTGAAACGGAAAAATGGTCCCCGATTAAATGCATCCCGGAAAATCGCGAAATGAGAAAGAAAATCAGCGGGAACCTTCGTCACGGCAGTTCCATGATTTACTGGCGAGGCAAAAGAGGTCGAGCGGGGACCTATCGTGAGTTAATCTGATTGGTTTAACTGGATCAGCGACAACAACCGACGCCCGCGCGCATATGTTGTACGCGAAACGTAAGGTGCGGTTGCGATACCATAATGGCGTAACAAGGTTCTTCTTTTTTATATCATTAACGGGCTGCGGATGTTTGTGCGTTTATATCGAACAACAGTGCGAGACGTGTGATAAAATATTAACCCTTTGTATTCGAGAGGGGACTTTTAATTATTATTTTATGTGCTACAGTAAAATTATATTTATTATGAGATATACTCAGTATATACTTATACTTAAAATACAGTATAATGTGAAATATACAAATAATATACAAATATACCAATTATACTTATTACTATTACATTATATAATTTCGTAGTTGCTATTAAGCTTTGTTCAGTATATCAATATGTGAAATATTGCAATGAAATAGCTTAGTTCCTTAACTTAGTTCCAAACATTATTGGGTAAATTTTTGCAATTAGAACAGTAGAATACACTGTGCAATAAATGGCTTTAAACCTAGCGTTAACCTTGTACCCTATGATATCTTTCGTAACTGTACTAATATTTATTGCATATATTATGCTCGGCGTCGTTTCCTTTTTTAATAAATACTGAATTAATCGAACTGAGGTTTGTATTATAAATATATATAACTTTATATTATTAACCGTGTATTACGTCAAAATATTATCTTTAACTTAATTTATATTCATTTTTAATGAAATCTTTGATTTAATTTAAAAAGAGTATTTTATAATGCACGTGATATTAAAAAACATGTTTTAATGGATTATTGTAGGTTATCATAAAATATATAAAAATATGTTTCATTGATAAAACTCTCCAGATTCTCACGACAGTCAATACGTTAATGTACTGATACAAAACACAAACATTTGCACATTTCTATACAAGTACCTTCACGTCTGTTCCCGGTATTTCTTGAAGAGTTTCCCTAAGATTTCCGCGCTTATTATCGAGTTTCGCCAGGAGTCCTTCCCCGAAAAAAGTTTATTAGCATCTCTCAAACAAACGGTCGGTAACTTTGTATGCCTTTCACGAACCGGTTTCCTCCACGGTTAAATAACGACGTGTGCCACAAAAGAGTTTCCAGGACACTTTAAAAGAGCCGAGGAAGCCACCCTTTAAGCACCCCGTTGCTCTCCACAATGTCGTATGAAAAAATGATACGTATCTCCTCCTTATTAAAGCAGAGCACACTTAGCGAAATTAAACTTTCATCGGAGATGGTTCTCAATGTATGAACTGCCAGGTGTGCCGATGAATAAACCGCTCCGAATTCACAATAAACATACCGGCACTTTATATGTCTATTTCTATCGTAACCAAGGATTGAAAACAATTATGATATCGGTTTCGGTTTTTGAAACAGTTATGAATAAATAAGTTATAACTGTTATTCGATATATCGGTTCTGAGCTATATTGATTTCGGTTCCGGTTCTATAATATCGGTTCTGAAACGTTTCTATTATTGTTATTTTTCGGTTCTTGAAACAGTCATGTAGACGTGAAATGAAAAACTGAAAAAGCAGTTCTATAACTGTTTATAACTGGTTATAAAATAAAGGTAAACAAATTAAGGGATAAATTTTTCTTGTTGGAAACGGAAACAAAGGAATGACTAAAACTGAGAAACTGAGTCATCGGAGAATTTAAGAATTGATATAAAATTACATGGACGAAGAAAGTGCAGAATTTTAAATTAAATTTTAAAACCGGTCATTTACCAATCACGGTACGTTTTAACTCTAAGTTAAAACTACGAGCTTGTCGTTTTTATTAACAGCTGTGTTAACTGGGAACGAGAACGGAGTTTTTATCGAACTATTCGTGGTTCTTGTTTTATTGTATTTCTTTGATCGGGCTCGTGATCAATGAAGAAAGTTAGCGACATAGTGGTAAGAGAAACTTGAAGAATCTCAACTTCAAGTTGAAGTTTTTTTCGTTTTTAAGAACTGTAAGATAATTTAACTCTTTGCGGGCGAAATTGTCTTAATCTTCTTAGATACTAAAAGAATAAGAACCACACGTCAATGTCTTGTTAGTTGAATAATTAAATTATTCATTTGCAGTTATCGATTTTAGATATCGAAGCTTGAAGTCGCCCTTACGACATTTGACCGTAGAGAGTTAAGAAATTGCATCGAGGATAACGTGTGAATAACAAACGAAAATAATTTTGGGATAATAGGAAATTTGATAGATTACAACTTGACACTTGATGATCAAATCATTAATTAACCCTCCGCCGGAAATATGATTTTTCATCAACGTAGCCGGCAATATAAACATTTCATGATCCGTTTTGATTTTTTATTATTCTGAGTTTTGTGAATGTGAACAAATTTTAAAGTACTTATTACAATGCCTAATTTATTATATTAAATGTTAGTCAAATTTTTATAATACTTTGAAATAAAAATTGAAAATCGTAGTTAAGTCATAAATAGATAAGATTTTTAACAGTCCTTTAAATAGTCCATATTGCTGAACTAAAAGTTTTTATTTATCAATTAATATTTTATATAGGTTAAAATGATTAAAAATAATTTTTAAGAACTAATTTTTTAAAATTATTTTAGAAATATCGCTATATTCAAAATACAGAGGGTTAACAACTGATGCTATGGTTGAATAGATGTTTAGAAGAAGGGCGTATTTTAGATTTCAAAAATTTTACAGAGCAAGGGTAAACCTAAATAATGAAATTTGAAAAATAAGATCAAGGAGGGACACCTTTTAATAAATGCAAATTTTTCATGGGTGACTATGACCACTTTTAGGATACAAGAAACACTGCGGCGTGTGTTATCCATAAAACGATCTTTGGTAGTTAAAGGATTGAAATTAACTAATGTCTGAGTCCGAAAAACTGAATTCACATACCTCATGATCAACATAATACGGCTCGCGAAGGTTTTCGGGCACTCGGTTGTTGTACGCCTTCGACAGAAGCCATTTCACGGAGGCACGTTGTTTGGCCTGTAACAATAAATGAGAAAGAAATATTTAATTATTACTTTCATTTTTGGCATAGAAAATGATACATATATAAGCAACCGTATTTTGGTATCGTTCAGTTTATCAAAAATACATAAAACACGTTTGAAATAAAACTTTGCAGTATAAGTTTTGTTACTGTATTTGTTTCGTATACTTCTGTGAAGTTTATGATTAATTATACAGATAATATTTCATACGAATTACAATAAATAAAAAAACTGAAAAAATTCAGTGAACCGGATATATATAATATAACTAGACAAAATATTTCATAATTTTTATCTAGTTATTCATAGGAATTTTAACATGTAACACAATCTAATACTTTCATATGCCTATCAATCACACAAATTGAAATCAGTTCTGCTTATAAATATTAATGGATTGTAATATATATGCTTGATTATATGCATTTTCTACATTTATTAGCAAAGTACAGAATTCCATACAATCAATCATGTAACTTCCATTGTTACTTATGAGTTTTCCAGTTTGAAGGAGTCATTCGCAGTGAGTCATAACTAAATTCTTAGAAACAGAACCTGTTTTTTCTTGCAACAAAACTTATATATGTTCCAATCGAATATGTATATTACAATAAAAATATGTACTTTCTATCCAGTTCTATCGAGTCGTTAAAGAAATATAAATCGACGTGAAAATGTTTAAAAAAAATAGGGTTTTAGAACAATTTTATTAAATTTTCAAAAGAATGTAACAAATTATATAAAACAAAATGCAGAAATGTCTTTAAGGAAAACCTAGTTCTCCGTATAAGCTAATAAAGCTTCATTTAAGTACTGAACATCTTGCTACTATCTCCAGAATTCGCTTAAAATTCCCCCAGAAGCATTTTTCATTTATATTTCTCAGTTAATTTACAGTAAAGCAACAAATTATATAAAAGAAAATATAAAATTGTTCACACAGGCTAATACAGCTCATTTCAATACTGAATATTTTGCTACCACCTACACGCCCACAATTCGTTGAAATTTCTATATATGCATTTATTCATTAATATTTTGCAATTAATGTTTAATAGAAAACAATAACCAACTCCTAACTGTTCACTTGCCAAATATGTTCTAGATTAAAGGACCGGCTCCAGAAGCAGAGCAGAATCTCGATAACACCTTCCCGTCTAGAAAATAATCAACTAGCGATCAAGAAGTACGTGGAAACCTTTATCGGCATGGTCTCTCGTCGAACAATGAAACGAGGCTCTTTACCAGCCACTTGAGACGCTTCTTCATGCCTTATTGTTAGTAAAATATTAAAACGCAACCAGCCCTTGCTCAAAATTACGGGCATGCCCTGCATCACTGTCCCGGCAAACGAATGATTCGCTATTTTCGGGTGTCACCCGTACGCTTAATGAATGCCCGCGAACGCTGGGGCAATAAACATCGCATAATTTGTCGATTTATCTCGTCACCCCCGTCCCCGATATGACGCGAACTTAATAGCCCACCTCTGGAAATAGAGAACGTGTTCCTGTGAAAGTGAAATGCAGATTTTCCAAGAGGCGTTCACGTGAACGAACTTTATGTTGATTTGATCCTTTATGGGGTGAAATTAATGGAATATTACGAAAATTAAATTTTCTGTGGAGTGACGTTAACTTCTTAGTTTATAATCGTGAGATTTTTAATAAATTATTCTTTCATTGATACAAAATTGTTGACACAGAAATTTTATTTTTATTTGCAAGCTTTGAGTTGATTCGACGGTTATGATTATTAAGACCAATAACCTGATAACTTTTCATTAAGAAATTAAATCTATAATTTAAACATTGAAAATTAAAATTAAAACTATCGAACAATCAAATTGAATTGTTAAAATTTTTCGATAGAAACTCTAAAAGTGCATATATTGACATTTCTATTCATTTACAATTGTGTTTGCGTATTGCTGAATTAATTTCTTTGATAATTTCTCAGAGAATCGTGTTATCTTCTCAATAATTCTAAAGATAAGAAATGAGGAATGGGTCATTCTGACCTCTCTGGTAGTTCTAATGTTAACAATGTTGTAACATTAAACTCTTCGAAGAAGAGAATAAACTATGCAATAAAAGAAAATTCTTGAAAGTCTACTGTAAATTATTTTATTTCATATATAAGTACAAAATAGAAAAATGATTTTAAATATACTTTATGATTTTAAATGTCTTTCAAATTAACCTTTTTATTACCTTCAATATTTTTTATATCCTTGTTCTGAAAGCAATTTAATTAATTAACGTCTAATCACATTTTCATATTTAATTACGATAACAGCTTCAATTATGTCATGCGGCAGTCACGAAGCTGCTAAGGTATTTTCGACAGAAAAACAGCAATTTATAACATTTGGGCGAGGCTCGGGTACGTGAGCAAGCTAAGGGGGTCAACGAAGTCCGGCCAATCATTGTTATCGACCAGAACCATTGTTACACGTTCGTCATCCTTCGGAATAGACGACCGTGGATGACGCTTTATGCCGCATTTTGCGAACTAAACAATGAATCGAATGAAGGCAGTTTCTGTCCAGATCATTTTCTTGATTTAAAGTTATTCGGATTTGTATTTTATTTTGCAATTATTCATATTATAATGGTGTTAATCGAAATTATTTAACAAAACGATGTTGAAACTAACAAACAGGATAAAATAACCTATTTTTTATATTTTTTCTTTTAGATAAATACATGTTTGCAATTTTTATAAAAAACACAAAACAGTTAATTTACTCGGTAATTCTAGTGTTAATTTCTTTTGTAAATTAACACTATAATTATCGAGTAATTATAAATTAATATTAAAAAGAAATTACTATTAAATTGTTTATAAAATTAAGTATTTAGATAAGTAACTACAGTTTAATAACAAATAACACTGTTTTCTTCTATTTTATGAAAACAATATATTCTCTATTTGCAATAATACTTTATCTACGGTGAATCTGCTCTAATAATACGTTTACTAAACTTTAACGAGATTTTATATTAATTCGAATCTGACAATAGGCTAATGAAGTTTAACTCAATAAAATAAAACTTGTCTCTAAATTTCAAACCATGAAACAACATTTCGCTATCAGCCTAACAATGAAAACAAAATCTCTATTTAGTTCTATCTTTAATAAAAAAGAAATCCATAAATATCTTTATTCAAAGAATAATTTTACGTAATCTGCACATAAGCTCAACGAATGCATAGAATTCGCAATCGCAAGTTCTACACTTTCAAGCTGATTGCACAAAACGGCAGAATTCTGAACATCTTATGATAAAGTGGGCGGATAAGTAGAAAATCTTGAAAACGCGATGAATTTTGCCTAGATAACAAAGACACCGCTGACTGCGCTCGCGAGTAGCTGAATTTCCACGGGAGAAAGGTGAATAAAAGATGCCGAAGAGGTCAGGTAATCGAGTGGAGGGCGCATAAACGTTTTAAGGGGACGTTGGCGCAGTGAAAAGGGCTGGTTGGTCTCAAACGTCTTCAATATTCAATGCACCATCATCCCTCGGGACAACTCTGAGGAAAGACTGGGCAGAATTCCGTCGACGGTGTCACGGCAAACATATTTAAACATTGGGTTACCTTGTTCGCAATGGAGACGGTTTCTTGCGAGTTTCTGTTACGCGGATGAAATACTTTTTACATATTACTGGGTAACGTATCAGAGGGAAGTCCGATTATCCTCCAAGTTCCTGCCGCGAAGGCTTACCAAGGAGGGCCCCCATGGGCGTGGGGGATTTGACAAAATATTGCGCAAAGAATTTTGCTTTTTTTATATTATGTACAAATCGTCTTTTTAAAATTTCTTTATAAAAGCTGTAAACGTGGATTTATTAAGATTTCATTTGGCTTATATTTCAGTTTAGGTATTACTAAATCAGTTTCTTGAATCATTACTCAAAGTAGTCTCTATACCTTTGCAGTAATTGTAAAAGAAGAAATTAGGAATGGGTTATTTGGACCAAACCTGATAGTTCTAGTGCTAACCATTTTGTGTGGAGTGACAAATGAGACGTTATAAGAAATTTTGCAACAAAAAAAAAACATCTAGATGTGCGTGATATGTAATTCCGGTGTAAGAGAATAACTTTGATTTTAATACTTTACGTCTTTGCACTCGAAAATTTGTTCACTGTTACATGGGCTGTGGAAGGAATGCCGAAGCTTCCCTGATAAATTAAGGGGTAAGAGTATGTTTAATATTTAATATGATATTTTAGTTTTAATACCTTACTTTGTTTTACTAATTTGTTTAATAATAAATAATAGAGAATAGAGGAATCAGGTATGAAAAAAGAGAAGTATAATAAAGTAATAACATTTTTAAGACGTCTATTACAAATTTTGGTGAAATTTGAAACAATTCCATTAAAAATTTATAAATTTATTTGCAACTGAAATTTCTTTCTGTCATTGTATATCAATATGTAATAAAATATTGTTTCTGTTATTGGAGAGTTTATTATAAACAGAAATTTGTAAATTAGTTACTTGTGAATGCAGTGTTAAAAACTACAAACCCTCTAATGCCTTTGTTTGTAAATGATCGCTTTAAAGTCCTGCTCGAGGAGCGTTTCATCAGCTTAATAAAAAAGTAAACCACTAGACCACGTTCCCAATACACTTGACATCAAAGCAACGGATCAAGTTCACTGTTAATTAAAGAAGAAAGCATACTTGTCGAAAAGCCATTCGTATTCGGAGAAACGTCTCGCTAACAGACAAACAAATAAATTACAATAAATTTAACACTAGGTTGATGGAACGCGTCAATTTGACGCATATTAAATTTTGTAAACCTTATTTGGTAAACGATAAAATTGATTTTAATTGACGCAATTACACGAGTATATAGTAAAATTACGTTATCATTAGTAATTTAGTAAAAGACGAAGAAAATTTGATACTTATTCTATGTATATATTTGCTCCCAAGGTTATCGATTAATAATAGAAAAATAATATTTAATTTATATTAAAAAACAATAAATAACACCTAGATTTGTCAAATTCAATTTAAAATTTTTGTCAGGAGTCTGACAAGATGTAGGTTAAGGGGTTAGAAAAGTTCCTAATGAAAATTTTGGAATGTTATAGGACCAATATTTTAAACCTCAGAACAGATCCAATAAAAATCTAGTGAATACCGACAGTTATCCAATTCTTACTTATTGTCAGATACAATTTTCAACGTCTTGCCATTAACACAGCTTCCCGATGGAATGAGAAATACGCTATACCATCGAAATAATCAGTTTTATACGAAATTTCGAAGCTGTGAAATAAACCGTGAAACTGCATATATCACACGCAAATGAAATTCCAAGAAAATTTCCTCAAGTCATATTCCTGGGAGAGGAGGAATGTAGGTTATGAAACCAAACGGAGGGAGAAAAAATTACGAAAAATAGCAGAACAGTGAAATCTACCATTCAATAAAGATCGTTTTGCAAATGTATGTAGAATGGTTCTAACGACGAAACCAAGTATAATATTATTTCAATTGGAGTTGAGAAAAATATCAAACTTTTCCATGGATTAATAAGTTCTACCATCCTATTGTTTATGTTCACAAATGCATCAGTGCAATTACAAAATGCAAACACATTTTTCTTTCTGAAGTGCACCTGTATAAGTTTTTCTACATAAATCAATTCCTACAGTAATTCTATAATTCAAAATTGTAAGATAAAGTGATTAAAATAGTTTTACCAATATTTTAATATTTTAAACATTTAATGTTTTATTGTTTAAATGTATAATATAAATATAGAATACTTCAAATATTTATGTATATTTTCCTTGCTAAAACCTGACAATATAGCTTCAAAAATCGAAGGTACTTTTTTAATAGATTACCATTACATTAATAATTTATAATTTGCAAGACTCTTGGTTTTTTACTGTAGAACTTGTATCAATGTTACTAAATTTAATTACCATTTAATATTATAATTTAGTAATTTTTTTTAATATACAAGAAACACTAAAATATTGTAGTATTTATGTATGAAATGATTATAATATCCGAACAATTATAGCAAAGACTGGTCAAATACGTATTAGAGTAAAATTAAATGTAGAATCACTTTTGACATAGGATTTCTAATAAATAAAAAACATCATTTTAAAACGCTGCCATATTAAAAATATTTCACAATCATATTTTAAATTTTCTTTTATATATTTTTTGATATTTTCCATTATAGCGTTTCCATATTCAGCGAGGCAATCTTTTTAGATTGATACTATCGACGAAATTGTGTTTCGATCATAACAAAATACTCAGCAGAAACATGGAGAAAATGGTCCAGCATCCTTGTAAGGGAACATGCAGAAGTGGCATCGTTTTATTTTCTGACACTTTGATAGAAAGTAGATCCTACGAAAATATTTCATACGCATGTTTATATTGGCTATTATTTATATTGAAAAAGTGAAAATAGCTCTTAAAGTTAAGGGTGAGAAATATATTCGATTGAATATGTATCTTCAAAACTACTGGGGATAGAAGAACGTTATAAATGTCAAAAACATGTACGTTTTAATAAAAAATCAAACTGTGTAAATAAATTATGAGAAAACTCCGTTTGTATAAACAATATACTGCATGTACATTATTAGATGTAAATTAAAGAATTAATACAGAAAACTTCCTAGACTATAAGATTTTACGAGTTGATTAAAAATAGATACACGTTCCATTTTTCATACATTTACAAAATAAAACATTGACAATTTCAAAAAAGATTATTCAGGAAAATAAGAACTTTGATGATTTTATCACATTTTAAATAAATGAATGTTTCGACTTTATTCAGACTTAGGCAACCGCCTGAAAAAAGCTGCAACTACAACCTTTTTCATGAACTTTAATTGAACTCATTTAACAGATTTCATTAAAAATTGTGTTTCATAAAAGTAAGAAAGTTACTTAATTAACTGCGAATGTTTACAGGTTAAAGTTTACTAAATAACAAAAAAAAGTGAAACAAAGGCAAAAGTGGGACATCTTCCCATTCGGTTGACTGTGTTAAAATTGTTATATATATATGTGTATGTTTTAAATAAATACAGTTTTGTATTTCAATAATAATTGCTAAAATATAATAACCATTTTAATTCTCTTGAAGTTTCGATAGAATTCATTTGAAACACAAATTCATCGTCGAAGGGAACAATTATGCATTTATTAATTTGCAAAATATCATTGAAGCACCGTGTTTTTGAATCACAAAGAAACTGCTTCGTTTTCTTTTTAAACGTTTTACATAATTATGAATACCGATCGGTGCTAGTTAAAGCGCGACGTAACACAAAGTCAGCGGGTATTAAAAATTACCTTTGTTTCCGCAATTGTTAATTTATTCACTTTGTTACTTTCGCTTCGGTTTTCCATACGATTAATTTCAGTGTCGAGCGGCGACGGCATGTTAATATTCAATTTCACCGAGGAGTTACTCTTTCTTCATTTTACTATCGATCGGTCTCTGCGATTGTAATTTCTTTTGAACCTATCCATCCTGTAGCGATGCATTTGCCAACAGATTTTATACATTGTTACTACGTATTACAATATTAATTGTATTTCGAGTTTCGTTCTCGAAAGACAAAAATCTGATTAAACTAGTAAAAAATATTCTCAGATTTGCTACTGTACTTATTTACGTGAAACAGCACAACTAACTTTAAATTAAAAATTTTCGAAAAATTGAACAAACTTTTTACAAAAATGACATTATCCTCAACGCAACCAAATACAATAAATTTTTAGCAACAAATCACCAAATAAAAGTGTAATAAATCTTCACTTCTTGATTACTTCACCCCTACATTTTGTCGCGAAGAATATATAACAGAATTTAATCCACGCAGAAACATAAATGACTTTACATTGATTCTTTAAAAAATTATAAACCCACTTTCATTAAAACACTACTACCAAGCAAATTTGTTCAGAACTTCCTTTCAAATCTAACTGTAATTTATTTTAAAACAGTGACCATAGCTCTCTTGTTGGAACAGAATCATAACTCCAAATTTTGCATTTTTCAGGAAAAGCGAAAAACTGATTTCAAACATAAACATATATTATTACATAAATACAATTTATGAACGTGAAAAATAGTATTCACTTTTACTAGTTATTTTTCACGTTACTGAAAAGGGCAATCAAGGTGTGTCTATGAGTAAGACGTTTTTATGAATGTAGCATGCTGTCGCACAAATCAAGGACAATAACATAATTACTCTCAGCTAGTCAAATTATACAGATGAGTAAATAAAACTTTCGCCATCGTTCAAGAGATTTCTCTACAACATATTTACATCGAAAATCGTGATTTCACATTATTGTGTTAATTTTACATTACTGACATTACATTATTTTATTGATGTTAAAATCATAATTTTTGAGTTACCACTCTGTCCCGGCAAAAGAGCGATACGTTCACACCCAAAAATAGTAAAACTTATTTATACTTAATTATTATTTTCTTTTTATTACATATTTTAAGTTGCGCCAAACCCATTAGGTCATCGGCAACTACTTTAAATTATGCAGATAATTATCTTGTATGTATACGATTACATTGTGCATTCCTTAATTGTGGTTGCCTAATTAAATTAAGTGTCATTTTGATTTCCTTTAGCAATTTCAAAATATTAGTGCATGAGTGAACTGTTCGAATTACTTCTTCGCTTGATAACCAACTTTATTTTAAACAGAACTTCTTCATTTTTAAGTGTGCAAACTTTGAAAATCGTCGAGCAATTAACAAGATTCATTTTCACTTGATTCTACGTTAACGAAGCGCCCCTGACAAACACAGAACTAAACAGTGGAAATAATTTGCTGAGCAGAAGGAACAACTAAAGTCAGAAGGCAATCTAATCTATTTCCGCAATCATCCAGCCATCGCCAGGAATAAAAATATGTTCGCCTTATTAGCTATTCGTGGAATTTACTGTGTAGGGACTTAATGCATCGTTCGCGGCCGCGTAAGTGGCAAGGTTGTAACCGAGCTCGAAACACCGGTCCTGAAGCATTAACACGCGGAAAAAGGCTGGCGCGCGGACGCGTGCACTACGTTATACGTTCGTCTATAAAAAGAAGCTATGTCATCGCTAACAACTAGTTGTTATACGACACGGAATATTGCGTCGGGGATAAAAGAAAGAAAGAAGGAACGGGTGGGAAGAAGAAGGAGTGGGAGAGTTGAGCTTGATCGATTCCATCGAGACGAGAGTCTCGGTTCGATGATCTTCGATGAGCGTAGAGGACCGTCTGCAACCCTGATTTTTGTCTGGTCGAATTGAAAAATTGATGGTGTCTTTTTAAGAAAAAAGGAAAAATGTAAAGTTTGGTGGGAGATTGAGACAGCTCCACCTTCTTGTTATTTTAGGAAATCAACAGAAATCAATTAAAAATTAGGCACTGCTTCAAATGTGCTGTCAATTTATTGCCAACAGATTCAACTTTTATGACATTATATTTTGTATATTGTATATTACTATAATGTTAAAATTAAGTTTATTGTAGTGTTAAAAATGTTAAGGTCTTAATGAAACATAATTTATGACGTGAATCATTGTTAAATAATAAAAAACAGTAACTGATATTAACAAATAATCATAATAAATATAAAACATACAAGGATATCATACAAAGGTAATAAGGTATGTAATTGAATAGTAATAAAAAGAAGGTACCTGAAGCTAATTTCTTTTTATACTACATGAAAGTTCACATTTTTAAAAGCGAAATTACATATTAGGTTGTACCCTAAGTTTATGCGGTTTATTTATCGATCATATACAATAATATTTTATGAAATGTAAAATTCGTATAACTTCACGACCTGTCGCTGTCGAATACCTTCTACTGACTATGTGTAAAAACTGAAGAATAAAAGTTTCGTCACCCAAGTCCTCGTATCGTTATATGATCACAAAACGTAACCCGAAATGTATAAGCACATCGTGATGCGAACTTATGGGACACCCTAATATTTAACAAAAAATGCGTCAAAAATAGAGTTGCCTCCTTCTTGCAACAAACCCTTCGAGTGTATTGTTACACAGAGGATATTTTAGAATTGATGAATCAATGCATGAGATTGCTTGCAATTACCCTAATTAATCTTGCGTAATTTGGGTCAAGAATGTTTACAGCATTGTCAGACTAAGAGTCTTTGTGGACTTACAGTTCTTTTTTATTCTTTTTATCATTTTTGTAAATGTATAAGATTTTTAAATTAGGACAACTTTACACAATAAAATTATATTCTTTTGTAAGTTCTTTTTAAAATAATGCAGAATATAATATTTAGTTGCATACCAGTTTTCCATCACTGTTGCAGCATTTTGAAAAGAATAACGTGTATTGCCTCTCTTGAAAAAGATATAAATATATTGATATAAATGCAATTAATAATTATGATAGTAATAATGATCAGTTTAGGATATTAAATAGAGTAATATAGATGCAAAGAAGAATAGTAAATCAGCATAATGTAGATCAATCCTTAATTCCGTAAAAATCAATTTCGTTCATTGCATATAATCCGAAGTGAAAAACTACTCCGCTGTTGTCAATATTTATTTCCCTCAAAAAAATGTTCACTTGACGAACCAATTAAATTAAAATCATTTTGACGAACTCTGTCACTAAAAAATTTATTAACAGACTGCGAATTTTCATGCATTTATGAGAAATTTGAGAATGAAGAATTGCACAAAATGCGACAGAATATCCAAAGCATACTACTTTCTATAATATTTTTTGAGAGAAATTAATTAATTCTATTTTTTTAACTATATTCTTAAAATTTTCAATTTGCATACAAATCCAGAGTCAAAGGTTTAATAAATAAGAATTCACTTCTTCAATCAAAGATTTCAGTAAGTAGCTAGATTGAACTAGAGTATTGAATGTAATTATACTTTATAATGTTTCCCGCATTCGTGTTTCACAAAAACGCTTAAAAATCCGCGAGCTTAACGAGGTATTAAACAAGAACTCATCGAAGCAAAATTATACGCAAAAATGATTTAATTTATACGCGTGGGGATAGCTAATTTTACAGATCTCATGTTATTATTGAATAATTACACGAGTGCTTCATAATTTGTTGACACATTAACAGAGAACCGCCAGCTCGAAAGTTTCTCCTTTAGAAATTATTAAAATGGGTGTTGGCACTCTTGGCGCGGTCATCTTCGGTGTGTGCGCATCTCGTCTGTGCAACGTCATTCCGCAACGTGTAAAGTATATCTTGACACGAATCGGAATGAAAGTGGTTGCGCTTTTTAGAACAGATTCCGCCTGTTTCAAAATTATTGAGGGAGACATCCGCTTTGCGGTGAAACGAGTTCCGTTTCACAGTTGGTAAATGCCGGGTGCCCGAATTTCTTTCTGCGGTGAGTGAAATTACAGTGAAACAAATAAAAGATAGTATTACATGAAAAATTGTGCATACTAAGGTTTCGTATTTATTGTACAACAAACAGAATGTTATCTGATGAAACGAAGTATTTCCTTAAATAACCTTAACCTTATTGCTATAACTGGATGATTATTTAATAAATTGTATCGAGAGAAATAAATATTTAGAAACAGATCAGTTTCATTTTAACCAATTCAGGGACGTAAGAATGAAATCAAACGAAACAAAACTGTTACCGACTCATGAAACAAACGAAGTTTGAATATTTGTAACATTATTTTATAATATATGTGTTTTATGTATTATTTGTAACGTTTTTGGTTTATAAATTGTATTGTATTTAATTAGTACATAAATTATGTTAAATGTAAATACGTTTCGTTGTAATGTGTCTGTTTATGAGTTTTATTGCGTTCTTTCGTAGCTGACAAATATACAGGGAAAATGGGAATGAAACAAATTTTAGTGTTTTTTCAACGAATATAATAGCATACATTCTTTCGTGTTTCCAATGTTTTTGGAGAAATGAGTACGAATACCACTTATTTTTAGTACTACACGCGTATATTTTTGTATAAAATGAGAACACGTCGACATAAATTTTATTTTATTTTTTTATTTCTCTCGTGCGCTCACCTGTGATTTTGAAAAACGAAAAAATTATAAAATAAAAATATGGAAAACAAATACACAACATACAAAATTTATTGAGAGAGGATATTACTGTATTTCAAATTAGATTTTATTGCTATTATAATATCATTAATAACACTTTATTTTATCTCAAATTTTTTCCTATACGTCTATTCCAGGTGATACGCACAAAAAATGACAATGAAGCTCCAATTATGCAAAATGCAGATTTCATCACTATATTTTCTCTGATTGTTTTTCGACAATTGTCGCGAATCACAATTCACACAACCCAAGATATATTTTTGTATATATTTTTCCACGAAGAATTTTTCAGAAAAATGTTATAGAATTATAAACCACCATTTATAAAGCTGTCATACAGTACTCAAATTGCTGCATCAAATACATCATGAATAATGTTTACACAATGGATAGACATATTATAAATATACTATATTAATATATTGCATTTTTATTAAAAAGTTGCATTCTTATATTATCAATAGTGATTTTTAATATTACTTTCTTCATATTTATCATTCCATCTGAATAGCCAAATTATCCGACATATTTAATAGTCCGGCACTGTCTCGGTCGTGAGAACACCGAATAATCGAAACTTTACTGTAGTGTTATGGTAACTTTATGAAAATCTTGCTCGACTTAAAAATACTAAGAATTCATCAGTCATTACTATAATTCACATTATATCATTTTTTCTTAATTCCATTCCAGAAAAATGGAGCGTTATAAGAATTTCACGTCACGAATAACTATAACTAATACCGAAAGACGAGAAAAACTAAAATCTAATCACTGTCAGAGTCCCTTAAAATTATATAAGTTCCACCCACATCACATTTTGGATGCTGTTCCAAATCCTTTATTCATCGAATTTTCTACAACATCAGAATGTATATATTAGTAATTTCTTAATAGGTCAGCTTGTATCGTTTCCTTAAGAAGAATCTCACTTTCATCATTATTTTCCAGCAATCTTCTAATCGAATTACAAATGAGCAACAGCGCAACTTTTAATCCGTTGTACTCGATAGGCAAGCCTCAATCACCATTTAATTCGATGCAATAATAGAATAAAATTAAATATCCAATATTACATATTATGTAATGTATTACCACATGAAATGTTGAAATTGAAATGTTCTGTAACCCCTTGTTCTATGATCTATTTTTCAACTATACTTAACAAAACAACTTCATCGTTAATAATTTAGTAAAAGCAGAAAAGAATTTTATACTCCTTCTGTGTCAACGTTCATTATAAATATTAAAGATTGATAATAGACAGGTAACATTTTATTTATGTCAAAACTAAATAAATGACATTTCAATTTGTCGAATGCAATTAAAAACTGTCATCACCAGTGTGACATGTTATTTTAAGGCAAGGGGTTAATTTATGTATAATTTTTCTTTATATTACCATACTTGAAAATCGTCCTTATTTGTCGTTATTTTGTTTATTTGTTTTCTTTTATTATTTAGTGAGTCTTGAACTAAAGTTATTTGCAATTCAATAAATACCTTTCTTGCTTTCGTGAAATATAATTTTTAATTAAATGTGTTGAATGCGTTCGGTTAAAGCTAATGAAAAAGGTTATAGTTATAGTGCTTCTTGGTGGTTGCTTAAGTGTTAAGATGACGTGTCTACTCGTCAAACGCAGTTAAGTGGTTGATTCCCGTTATAGAAATAGCGCGTTATACGGGGCCCTACTGTATTTACCTGTCGATGTACCAAACAATTTATATCACAGATACCGAACCCGCGTATCAAAATCAATACTGCTACATTATTGATCCGCCTCTCTTTTCAACGGGCTCGGGGGGTCAGTTGGAATCTCCATTAGAGAACTGGTTTACCATTGTTGCATGTGTAACAATCATTGCAACCGGCTTCGCACACATTTGCGAATGGTGAATCGCTTCGTATTTCCATACAGGACAGGGGTGTATTTGTGTGTATGTGCGTGTGTGCGCGCACCGCGAAATTTATCGAGCTACCCGGATCGCGCGAACATCTTAGGCGCGGTTGGGCCCGGCAATAAGGCGGACTCTAATCGCGATATAACCTTATCCGTAAGAGGATAGTAAAGATGCGATTACCGGCGTGTCGCGTTTCACTGCATCGAACCGGTATAGTAAATTGCATTCTACTCGGCTCGCGATAACTCCAGGCACGCGTTGCTGTGAAATACCGTTAATGCTGCGGCTTCGTACAGTTTCCGTAAGAAAAGTCTACCTTTTTCTTGGAGGAATTCCGGTCTAGAAGTTGAAGAAAATTCGTTTCTTTTCAATTTTCCACTTCACTTATGTGTGGAGAATACGTATTTATAAGGACATTTCAAGATTTTGAAAGATAATGAAGTTGTAGATATTTCAAAGACTGTCGCTGTTAGTTGGACTTATATGTCCAGGTCTAGAAGTTGAAGAAAATTCATTTCTTTTCAATTTTCCACTTCACTGATGTGTGGAGAATGCGTACTTATAGAAACATTTCAGGATTTTGAAAGTTAGCGAAGTTGTGGGCATTTTAGTGACTACCTTAAAAGTCCAGGTCTAGAAATTTAACAAAATTCATTTCTTTTCAATTTTCCACTTCATTGATGTGTGTGGAATACGTACTTATAAGGAAATTTCAAGATTTTGAAAGATAGCACAGTTGTAAGCATTTTAGTGACTGTCGTTATTAGTTGGACTTTATCATCACGTAAAACTTTGAACATGTTTTCCTCGAAACACTGTTCCTGAAATTCTGGATATAAATATCTCAAAAACTAATCAAATGATTTGAATGATTTCTTCTTAAATTAAGAAATATACTTTTCTGCAAATACTTAACTTTTAATATTTCGACATTTACTATATTTACTACTTCTCAAGCGAGATAAAATGGTGAAAAAATGGAGAAAATATAACTAGCTCTCTAGAGCAAAATCTCTCCTTAACTTTTAAAAAATACGTTTCGTGAGTTAACCTTGTTGTGATATTGAGTTTGTCCATTAAATTGTAGTATAAGCTCGATTGTAAGCGTAAACATGATCTGATATTCTAATTTAATTATAATATTCTGCAAATGTAAGTAACTGAGATTAACAAGAAGCTACTCGCAGTTGTTTGTCAGCTTTTTTGTTAATTTGATCCTCGAAGAGAAACTTCTCCACATACACTATCATAGACGTTAATTACTGAGCTTTGATCTCTGAAGTGAAACAAACATTGAACTATCGCATACAACTGGCAATACGGTTTTCGTTAATTACAGATGCAGGCCTCTACATCAATGTTCCCAGTCACGTATCGTTTGGCGAGCTTCAATCTTTGAAATATACAGAACGCTCCACTGAGACAAAAGGAAATTGCTCTTGGAATTGCATCATCGGGCATTACCTCGGCCAAATCTGCAATGCACGGTAAGAGAAGAAAAGAATAAGAGATGGGCTGGTTTGTCCACGTGGTAACCCATATTTTCCAAAGAGTTTTTAGTATTAATATTCTTATAGTTTCAAAAACACCTATTTCATGTTACTTTTTTTTATAATCATTAAAAAACTGTGGATACTGTTTTGAAATATTATTAAATAAACTAATAAATTACTAACACATTGTTAATCAGTCACGAGTTAACTCGCATTTGCACTTGTATCAGCTATTTAAATGTTTGAAACGCAGGGCAATATAGAATATTGCAAAAGCAAAATATTCAAAGTTATCTAAAAAAATATGTCCAAAGTTTCATTTCAATTCATTATGTATACATAAAGTATATTAGAGTTTATTTAGATTGTCTCACTTTCATATTTAATTACACAAACAAAGTGTTAAATAAAGATTTAGTAATGGAGTACTTAAACTACAAATAAATTGAGATTTTAAGAAAGGTATTATTATAACCTGCATGTACATATTATTTTCGATTTATCGACCGTTAATCTTGTATTATTATTCATGCAACTGGTATATGATTATACAATAAGTCATTGTGTAATAAGTATTATTAAGTAATAATTAATGTACCCAAATATTGATGGTCACTAATGACTTTACTGTTAAAATGACCACCTTAAAATAAACTCAAATGAAAAAAAAATACTGAACAATGATCTTCATTGAATAATTATAACATTAAGTATTTCCTAAATTGAAAAGTTAATCTATTTATGTAAAATGGATAAATGAGAATTATTAATTAAATCGTTAGATTTGTAATACGTTCTTATCTTGATCCGCGTTTATTTATAAAAATAGATATTATAATATATTTACTACTATTCGTTAGAGTTTTATTATCAAAGAGATTCATTTGTAGTTCATTGCTTGAACTGAAATACCCATACAAAATTAATTTCGTATACGCAGGAGAGAAAAAGCGAAACAAACATACTACGGATTTTGCGACGAAACGAACTATAAACAGGGACATTTTCAAATGAATATCTGAAACACTGGCTGCATGTAAAATACCGGTGCAGCCACACTGTTCTCAATCTACCTATTCGCTACTGTTTTACAAAGTTGTACCAAAATGGTGCGTAACACATCGTGTAATTCCCTTGCGAGCTCGATATGAGTTAGCAAAAACGAGTACGGGAATGACAGAGTAATTTAATAACCGGGATCTGGGTCTCATGAATAATAAAGAGACAGAGATACACGGGATGATGATTTGTATAAAATGGGTAACAGAACTTTTGGTGTAAATTACATACTAAACATGCGTTGCATGTGACAAAATATGTTCAAAATGAAATTTCTTGAGATCAAACTGAGATTTCAGTTAAATTTCGAAGTCGCAAAGGAAATAAATATAAAAATATCGTAACTGTTAATATTAGAAAATTTTATTTCCTATCGAAAATGTTCCGTGTTTATATCAAAAAAATTAAATTTCTATTTTTAATTAATATACATTAACCTAAAAAATTTTACTTCAATTTTTAATTAATATATATTAATTTAAAAAATTCACTAATATTCTTCATTTATAATGATCAGGATTAAATTAAATTCCTAGAAAGTAATATTTAAGAAGTCTAAAACTAAATTGCCGGATTTCATTAAATGTAATATTATAAGTATGCTCAATTTTCCCACAAAACAAATTCTATTCACGTCTGAAGAGTTCTGTCCCATAAAGGGTCGATACAAAAATGACTGGCAGAGAACATCCGCTCACGTAAAAGGAACAACGGCAATTCTAAGAGTTTCACTCTCGATGTTTACAAGCGTTTCCACTGATCGGATGTTATATTTTCACGTCGATGCTGCTCTTCGCGATGAACAACGTGCGCGAACTTTCTGGAGAAAGAATAGAATTCCCGCGACGGCAGGAAGCACGACGTTTGTTTGACTGAACGATAGGATCCCGACGAAAAGCTCCGTCTGTCAACCCCTTTCATTCCGACCGTTTTTTGTCCACATATTCTTCCCCTAGTCGTTTCCCCCGTGAATTCGCCAAATTGACCGACGAGAAACCTGCAGCATGTAAACAACGTCACGGAAATCCTTTTTTACCGTCCACGCCAGATTTCGTTAGCGGAGTTAAAATTAAAAAGGTAAAGCTTCCAGTGAACAAGAATTTTTAAAGGGAATTGAGACTCGCTATGTATGCATTTACAATATGTTCTTTATGAAGTATGGAAATAGTATCAATAATGTTTCGCTAAGATTCTCTGTCATTTTTGGTTTAATAAAATAATATAACAAAATTATTCTTATGAAAACTAATAAGTTTAAATATACAGCCGTCATGTGGATTGAATTATTCTAGAATTTACATGCGGGATTTTTATGTGATTAATGAGACATTCGTTGTTATTGAATAGCTTTTTAGTTATTTTTCTAAATAAAAGCATTATAATAATATTTGTAACTACATAAGTTAAATTAGTAACTCATATTTGTTTGTGTACATGTAAATAATTTCTAACGATCTTAGAGTAAGATTCCTCCGTAAGCAATAAATAAGAGTAATAAATTTTGTTTTAATTTTTGAAAGATACCTACGCAGTAGACGATCAAATTTAGAATTCAAATGCTGACAGCCATTGGCACACCTCTGCATTACTTCATATTTACATCAACGAATTCAAAACATTTTTCAAGCTAAGTATTATACATTAACTCCTTGCCTTACGATTTATTTCTCGACTACAATCAATCCAACTACTTTGTCATTAATAATCTATTGGAAAAAAGAGAAAAATCTTAGACATATCCTATGTTCACAATTGTTCCAAAATATAATAACTGATAACAGAAGAATAATATTTAATTTGAATTCACAAACACTGAGTAATATTTACTTTTGTTAAATTCTATTTAAACTTTTTACCACGAGTCTCACACGTTATTATAAAGCAAGGAGTTAAAGAAAAAAAATCCCTGAAATTAAATAAAGATTCAACGTTTACATTTATTATTACAACCCACGCGCTCAAAACCATCAGTTGTCAAGGATTGAATCCCACTCGATTCAAACTGTCCATTTCCCTCCTTAAAGCTTGCAACATTATTCTCGACCATACTTCAATAGGTCATTCTACAAACATACATTAAAACGTCACAAATGAAACTACGATAAGTTCATAAGCATTTCTCAGCGAAGAATCACGAGAAAAATCAGTAAAATATGCCACTGTTAAATTGAAATTCAACGTCCCGTTCATCTATCCCGACGCAAGACCAAAAAGCAAGGGATTAAGATCTCAAAGAGCCCATTGAACGTTGCATCGTGCTAGCACTTAGATACATATTATACTACTAAAGTGTAAAGCACGAGAGAACATAATCACCGTGAAAATGGCAGCACTAGCTAGAAAAATCTCCGGGTATATTTACACGTCCCACACACGTGGCCGTAGTGGTCGTTCGACCGGCAAGGAATCGAATGCGCGTTACCAATAATGCATAATCAGATCAAGTGTCAGACGTGTACGTTTACTCGCGCCCTTAGAGCGGCTGGCAATGGCAATGCAGGTTGTAATGCCGCTGATTGCATCGGATAACGTTTAATAATAGTACGCGTGCAACGTGTATGCACGCATTTGCCGCACCATTCACGGAAGATAGTAAACGTCGGGGGCCGGTTAATTTTATACGCAAAATAAACCCTTCGCGGCGGAACTTTATTCCCTTGCCGTTTCGTACGGTTGCACGTATATCTCTATTTACGGTGGAAATGGCGACGGTGCTTGTTCATACTTTAAAACCAGTGGAAACTGTTAACTTCGAAGGAAATTGATTTTCTTATTATTGGGGAAAGAGGATATAGATCTGTTGTTTGTAGCTTCAATAGAAAGCTTTAATGATTCATTATGTTGTATTGTATTATGTGTGTGTATCTGGTACACAAAGTACCAGCCAGGTCAAACTTATCCATTCCTGATTTATTCATTTTGCAACTATTGAAAAGATAACAGATGTTTCTTTGACGAATTATTAAAGAAATTATTTAGCAATACGCAAACTGAATTATAAATCAATTTAAGACTCGATAGATGGACTTTTGAAGTTTCTATAGAGAAATTTCGAAAAGTCAATTTAACTGCGAGATTTAGTGATATAAACGTTGTTTTTCAATATTGTTTCGATATGTGGAAAGTTGCCTCGTAATGTTATGTAAGGATAAGTTAATTCTTAATGATTACTATGATTAACTTTTTAATTTTTGTGATGCAGTAATAGTTTGTAATGCAGTAAGAGCAGTAGCTTACTTTACTATGTAGTTAGAAGTAACGAAAAGTATGAAAAATTGGAAAAAAGTGTAAAAATGTCAAAAGACACCTTTTGAAATTTTAACTTACAATTATTTTTCAAGCTTAGTCGTATATTCTGAATTGACTTTCCAACTTTTCCAATAACGATTATAAAATTAACTATACGAAATGTCCAAAATTCAATTTAGAAAAAATCATGAAATTGAGAAAAGAATTTTAAATTAAAATTTTAAAAGGTGTTTGTCAATACCTTCGATAGAAATAGTATTAAAGTTTAAAACTCTAAAAACTATAACCCATAATCAAGATCGCTGAGATTACAAAAAATGAACAGAAATTATGATAGTTATGATTGTTCGGATTTACAAAAGATACTCGAGTGGATTAATGTTAGATATTAATTAATTTAAAAATAATTTAAAATGAAAATCTTTTATTACTAGAAATTGAATTGAACTAATACTTGAGAAAAAACGAGGCCAACAGAGAAATCTTTATTTCTTTTTATCGTTTCAATGATGTAGGTTTTGAAAAATTGTTTAACATTGCGGTGAACACATTTGTAGTACATGTATGTGTAACTATTCAATTTCTGGTGAGAATCTATATGCGCATTTGATATTATCTTTGCCATTTCAAGTAACGGAGACATCTCCTTTCACCCTGTTCGACAAAGGAGAATGTTAAGTATTCTTAGAGGTGAAGATGCGTTGTATGTGCAGAATACAATAGAATAAATATTGGATATTTTAAATATAAAAAGGGTAATATTAGATTATGAATATACTTTTTTTTAATATGAATGAAAGTTTATTTTCAAACTTTACTATAAACATGCTGGGAATACTTAACAGTGGAATTAACGAGTATTTAAAATGATCGATTTGGAACCATTTGTAAAAATTGTAAGACCATATTTTATTCAAATTATTGTACGACATTTATTGTACCATATAATGGAAATATTAATTTTTTAAATAACTTTGAAGACGAACCTCATAAAGCCTTCATAATTGTAAAATAACGAAGTTAGAACTGATCGTTTTGACAAGTATGGTAATTTTAACGTTAATTTATGTCTACTCCTTAAAAGAATTATGAGATAACGTTCTTTTTAGCTTCTGCGCGCAACGTTTATTATATAATATGAACGAAAATATTACTTTTTATGAATTGCTTTGGATATAAACATCTTTACAATTTTAATAATTTTAAATTAAAAAGCGTAAAACTAGTCATTTTGACATGTATGACAACTTTATGTTAATATCTATAATAAATGAAATGAATGATAAATGTGTAACTTTGTTGAAGATTTTGTAATGTAATTTTCTAATGACTTAATTTTCGATCAATGTGCATTAAGAGCAGTAAATAATTCAATACAACGCATATTTTATGATAATAAGTAACGAAGTAGTGTATGATAAATGCGCATTGTGAAACATTTTAGCATTGTAAACATGTAAAGTTATGATCTTTGTGTCACCAGTGGTTACACGTGCACTGTACAACAAATGTTAACTTCTCCCATGCCATATTTTAACATTGTATTTTACGAAAACAAGTTTTCTCTATCGCGTACATTTAAAAAAAATTTAATTTCGATAAAAAACAAAATGATTAGTATTTAATTAATATTACATTAAAAGTAATTAATTTAATATGAAAGAGTAATATTGAAAGTTATTTTTCGTTTCTTACGTTTCTTACAAAAAATAATTTCACCGAATTCCAGACTAAACTAACATATATTTTTGTAACACGTTAAACGTTTAAGTATTTTTAAACAAGTTTTGAGATGAACAATGTAAATCCTTATTCACTCGACACGCATCGATTCTTATATTCTTCATTTTATTTAAAAAATTTATAATCCGAGACAAAATCTAACTGAAAATCATCCTCCTGTAATAATACATTTTCAAAACCAATACAGGATAGATTTGTTATATAAAAATAAACAAAACATTCAACTTATGAGCTGCGTAATCTTTTTATCGCGCAATATGACTGGTTCGTTGGCAGCTGAAAACAGTAGGATACCAAGTATAAACCACGAGCTTCCCTTCAGCTCTTTCAAGATACGTCACGCTCACTTGATATAGCTGGACATCGACACGCATTAAACTATTCTTAGTTTAAACTCGCGTTAAATTATAGTGGCCCCATAATGCATACAAGAACTATCTTAAGAGTGAAATAATTTTATGATGAGTAAAATTTAAAAAAAAAGAAAAAAACCATGCCATGAAATACTTCCTTTGAACTATAGGAGAACCGCAACGTACAAATTAAAAGTAAAATCATTTTATCTTAGACAGAAACTAAGAGCTAAAAATAAAATATTTTAGTTAATTATTTAATTAATTATATTGCAAAATTTCATAAAGAATAATTTGATGAAGAACGTTCCTGTGATGAGAACAGTCACGAAGAAATTTATAAAACAAGAAATCAAATGAAAAACAAACATCCTCGATAGTTAAAATTTCACACATGACATTCTTCACAAAATATACGAATTTCATTTATACTCAGAGCTTATAATTTTTAAGATAAAGCTCGTATATAGTATGATCGATGAACTTTTGGAAAAAGAACTTACCAAACCGAGAAAATTTTCATTCAAATTCGACACATGGTTTTGGCAATATATCAAAACGAGAATTTGTTAAACCAAAAAAGTTCTCATTCAAATTCGAAATATCATTTTGGCACTATTCCAAACAGATACTTTTCTTTTATTCACAAAATCTTCATTCAGACTGAACAGATTTTGACCCGTTTTTCCTTTGAAACTCAATTATCACACTGTACGTAAATTTCATCCACAAATTTATTAACTGAGTACATAAACAAAATGAATGGCGTTACCTTTGATAAATAGACGACAAAACAAGTATACTCAATATTGCGAGAAATGAAGAAAAGTTTTCTAGATGAGAATATATGGACCGAATATTTTTTATAATTGTGATCCTCGTGTTGTTAAATACTCGTTGCTTTGAAGTCGACAATTCTGAATAATTTTTTGAAAACAAATAACAATGCTTGAGCTACATAAATTAGGAAATACAAACGTTCGTGGAACTGCTTTATTCGTACAATAAAGCGATATAACTCGAGAATGAGAGACAAAAATAAAAAATCGACTTCAAAGAATAGATGACAACGCTAGGGAAGTTTTAACGAATGTACTCATGTAAAGTGTGTTAGTTTGCTGCGGCAAGTTCAAAGAGGCACAAACGAAACATAAAATTTTATATAATAAACGTGTCCAACCATGGCTATGAATTACATTATTACACAAACACTTGGAAACATTTACTGGATTTACACTGCTGCTCATGATTTTGAAATCATTTATCTGATCAGGAGAAAATTTTTATTTGGTAATGAAAAAATAGGAATTAACGTTTGAATCTTTGAGAAATGATAATTAATTGATATACTCGATGTGTTAATAAAATATAATTGATATAATTTAGTATGATTATTAAATTAAGTGTACTTAAAATTATTGCTTCTAATTCTTCTATATCCTTTTTTTCCTTTCTTCTTAATAGACATTTGAGTGTAGCTAAAAGTGCACGATACACAATATGTATTTTTAATAATTAAAATAAGTTCAAACGGAAAAATCTCATGACTGTTTGGTGAAACAAAGGATAGAAGAGGTAAATATATAATAAGAAGGAAACTCTAATAAAACTACTAAAATCAAGAACAATTGATGCACAGCATTTTGATTTCATTTTATTTTGGAAACCATAAAATAATTCCGAAATTTTGAACGATAATATATAGAGTGCCTCACTTTAATGTTTCTATATCCGCAGTTATATTCTGAATTGTCTGTAACTGTAAAATATAACACGGGTGTTATTTTTTTCTTTGAAAGTGTATGTTTCACAATTTTTAAGCTGATTATGACTTTTTAAAATCTAAAATTTCTAATACTATCTAGAATTAATATTTTCATTTAGGTAGGAGCACAGGTCACTCTCAAATGATTTTATCGATCTATAATATGATTGATTTTGAAGAACGTTCGAAGTTATTTGTTGCCATTTTATCTAGATAATTTATATTCACATAAAAATGTCAACACCCACTAACACGCAATTGTTTTAAAGCAAATGAGCTTTATTTAGTCTAAACTATCTTGACACTTTTCATACCTGCACGTCAAAACTACGAAAGTGGGACAATTATATTATTCGGTCGATGCACATGGAATGTCAGATTCAGAAGGAGATATGTCCAAACCGTTATCATAATAAAACTGAACCTTCGGAGGTAAATCTTTAAATTTCATATTAATATTGAGAAAACACTATTCAATGTTGTCACTCTGAGATAATCTGAAAAAAATACAACAAAAAATGTTTGAAAGTATCTTCCTCGTCGTACTTTATTTCTGAACACTTTTATTTGAGTGTATTTAATATGATGAAACAATCCATATTTGTGTCTCTAATGCGAAATACATTAAAATATCTAAATTTACAGATAGAAGAGAATTAAGCCAAGAAGACATTACCAATTTAACAATTTAACCCTCTGTATTTTTTATTTATTTCATTTTGTATTCAAAGTGGTGAATGAAATTAAGTAACCAGTTAACTTAAACTTTCATATGCTCAGGCGTGAAAGTTTACCGTCATTGTAACTTGAAAGTTAAAAAATATATTTGTTTGATGAAATTATTAAAACTATTGAATACATTGTTAATTCGTATTCATATGTGGATATTTATTAATTTTATACTGCATAGATTTTGTTATGATCATGAACAAAAATTCTGCACATAGAGGGTTAAGTAATTTCTTTCGTAAAAAATATAAAAAGCAATTAATTATAAAAAATAATTATTGTCATACATCTTTTATACGAGTTTATTTATATTTGTACAGTAAACCAAGTTCAAAAAGAGCTTAAGAAATTGTTAACATATATAAATTTCATAGAATTGAATCAGCGTTCCAAATTAGGAAATATTTAATTAAAAAACAACCATCAGTTAAATAGACTATATTATATTTTCTGATATAAATTATAAGAATACACTCACCGAAATCTTGATTCATTTATATTTTAGCTTGCAAATTAACAGATCAAAATTTGATCATTTTAATCAGTTCTTTAATAATTGTAGAAGAAATCCAGATCGTAATATTTCGATCCGTTTAATGCTTTTAATTTTATTTATGAAAACTAATTACTCAATTGTGTCGAATCTTCACGAATTTATGTAGGATGAATTTGTAGAACGAACGAAACCCAAAAGATTCATTTACCAACTCAAATAATTACTATTATTAAATTTCATAGAACTTACAAAAAATGTATCAAAATAAGAAACTACAAAATTAATTTAACTATGACAATTAAATCTTAATTTATCTCAAAATTTGCCTACAGTCGTGTATAGAATTATACGATTGCATTTTGACCAATAATTATTTCGAATTGCTATTTTGGCCAGAACGCGTGCAAAACGGTGACGTTTCGAATGCGTTCGTGCGGATCGCGGGAATACGATCGTACCCCGGTTTTGCAAAGCTTCTGTGCGTGGGCAAACGGTACCTGGGATCGCGTGGGTCGGAAATCCAAGTCTCGCCAACGCTAGTTTTGCTACGGTTTCCAAGGCTATGTGCAGCGAAAAAAGCTGGCAAAAGCGTGGACGAAGAAAGGCGAGCAAACGAACGCCACCATCGCACTGTGAGTGGCCAATAATTACGTTCAAACAGTTTTTATCACAGAACAAGGAATTTTACAATCGCAAAATTACAAAATTGCACGCACAAACCAATCCATTGGCATCTTACTGACAATGACTTTCATGAGTAAAAACATGTAAAATGTAATAATGCTGCAAAAATAAAATTTTACAAAAGAAAGAAAAATTTATGCTCGATTTTCGTTATTTAGATAACTACGAATAACTGAAAATATTCAAAATGCATCTGGCTGTGTGAAGAATTCGTCAGCAATACACCAATTTTTATGTATAAGCTTGCTAGAAAATTGGTTTTATAAAATAGCGTGTTTCTGCGAAAAATGCAACGAACATGACGAAAGAAAGCATTTTGGAATTTGACTGGGAAATTTCAATTCAACTCCCACATTCTTCACATCTTGTACTAACCGATCATCGTTTATTTTTGTCTGAACAGAATGCTTTAACACGTTGACTGTCACGGTGATCACTGATGACTAGACAGCGCATCTTTATGCAAATTCGAAATTTCGAGAGTATAATCAGAAAAATAGAACCACTATAAAAAATGATTATTCTTAACAAATATTATAGAAAGCACTATACTTTAGATATTTTAAAAGAAGTGTTTTTTAAAGCAGATTGTATAAAATAAAATGTATAGAATAAAATCAACACTGCAATGGTTTTCTTTTTGAATAGTAACAAATTATTAAATGAAATATATTATGTTAAGAAAAAATTATGGAAACTAATGACGATTACTTAAATGATGAAATAGATTGGAAGAATAAATGAATTATATTGAAACCGAATTGCTATTTATCAAGAGCAAATTATTAGGCTTACCGGAAAACTCTGTCAGGTTTTGAATGTAAAGAAGATAGTACATTTTTAATACCTTTATTAATATTTACTGAACAATGTAATTTCCATCGTTACTATGTAATTACCTTTTCTCAGCATGATAATTTATGGATTCCATTTCTGTAAAACACTGAAAATTCTGTAGAATGAAAATCTGTATTTTCTTACAGGATTTTTCTTTTTGGAACAATATGTTGTATTAACCGATACAAACAATGCAGGAGAGTGCAATATTAGGAGAATATTCTGAACAAACAATTACATCTCAAACGTCCTCCATTGAAGCACTGTAATTGCGTTACCTGGTTTAACTTCTCTTTGGATTTCCAACTTCGATTTTGCAGATACTACGTTTAACTATCGTATTCTTGTTCATATAATAGTCATGCCCTCTCTCTTCCTTCGAAATTCTGACAAAATTAGAATCAAATTATCAAAACTTTATTGTTTTGAACTATATTAAAATGTAAAGAAGACAATGTCACAAATTAATTTGAAAACTTTTACGAGATAAAAAACATTAGAATTGATTATTAAACATTGATTATTATATATAATATAATTATATAATAATATAATAATATATAATATACATATAATTGATTATTAACATTGATTAAAACATTAGTATTAATTTGAACAGTGCAGCAGAGATCATTTTAATTTTCTTTGCGATATAAAGAATTATGGAAAAATATGGAAAAATAGAGATTTTCTAGGATTCTATTAAAGTATGCAATCTTTAGTCTTCGACTAAAATCTGAACATAACATTTTTGAAAATTTTATTTATTAAATTATATAGATTTTCCGCTGTATTTTATATTTAAAAGAAAATTATCTTTACTGAATGAAACTTTATTAATCTGTATACCACCTGTTTCGTTCAATAATTTTCTACTATATGTCAATGTAATTATTCATACAGTAATACCCAATAACATGGAACCATTGAATGTATCAATTTAGATATATATAAAGTCTACATCAAACAAAAATGAAAAAAAATATATTAATTCTTAATTACATTTTCTCTGACTTAAATCAAACGGATAATTCCCAATAAAGCAGGCAACTACCATTATCTAACAATTAAATTAAAAACACTGACATTTTCAAAATAGAGCATTTCTAAAACCACTGCAACGCTGCTACCTATCTTTACGCCACAAAACACAAACACTTTACCATCAACTCATTATTGAACAGCTCAGAATCTCTAACATACAATCCTCACACTTCACAACCACATAAATGCGATGTGGTTGATTCCATCGTGGAAAAAAAACTTTAAAAACAGACGAGAACATCCCGCATGCATCTTCGCTGCATTCGAATGCCTCTCGCAAGTAAAAGCAAAGGAAGAAGAAGACGAAGAAAGAAGAGCGAGCACACGGTTATAGGCGCGTTCGAACCATTTTTTCCCTTTCCCCCTATCCTTTTTCCTTCTTCTATCCAGGGTGCAATTACTCCGCCAACCTCTCATTCACCGGCAAGAATTCCCTTCGCACGCTTTGAAAAAGAGTAAATCGGAGCACGAAACCGAGATCGTCGGCTAGAAATTCCGAGTACGTTGACCGGCGCGCAACTTTCGTGGCTCAGTATCGCTGTAGGTCAGTTACCTGTTCCGTCGTGAGAGGCACGTGCGTTTAGCTAATGCACGCACAGCTTCGTAATCCGAGAGTTGCGCTTCCCTCGCGACCGCGAAGATTAAAATTATGCACGCGCCGAACAAGATACAGAAACCCCGCGTCGCAGAACAACGTTCCATCGCCTTGTGGATCACTGACTAGACTGAGAAATGCGGGTCTAATTGGTTAGACCCGCATTTCGACAATTTGCTATTTGTCAATACATGTAACCAGTCACAACTACTATACGCCTGTCACGTTAGCTCCGTCGACCAACAAGCTAAAAGTGCACAGGGGCAAGAGGATTCTTCGACTCACGATGCTCGGGTCGACTCAACATTCGACGAATGATCATTGTTGACGCGCGACAATAACGAAAGACGGAAGTGACACTGAATGTGATGAAGAGGGACATAACGATAGAAAACAAAATTCTCTATAGTTCCGTCTTACTCCGTCGCATTCGGTCTCGCTTCTGTCATTAGTTATTGTCACGCGCCACAATGACCATGCGTCGAAAATCGAGGCAGCCCAAGCATCGTGAGTGGCAGAGTCCCCTTTGCCCCTGTGCACTTTCAGCTTCTGGGTAGTCGATACAGACATGGCGGGCCAACTGTGCAAATAAAACGAGTCGCAAGAGGGCCATTTTCCTTCTATACTTTTCTGCTGACCGTTAAGTCATAGACGGACAATATAGTTACATATCCAATAGTCTAAGCAAACGCCAGCGAAGTGTGATTACTAAGACCATAGATAAGGTAACTCAAAACATATGAATCACTAGGACAAAACAACTTTTCTCTTAACTCCTTAACCTGCAACATCGTGTCAAACTCGTGACGAAAATTTTCAATTGAATTTGAGAAATCTAAGTGTTATTAATTCTTTTTAAATACAATTTAAACATTACTTTTCTATTAGCAACCGTTAACCTTTGAAGTAAACGTAGGTGTAGAATAAGTATTAAAATTTGTTGTGTACTTAATAAATTACTAACGATAAAGTAGTTGTATCGATCATACTTAAGAAATAAATCATAGGGCAAGGCTTATCGGACGTGTGTCACCTCCTACGTGACATTACAGATTTTATTATAGCGGACGTTTGTCACTTGCTGAGTGACGTAACAAACTATTCTTCCAAATTGAAGACTGCTTTTACCCGTTAACTGTGGAATGTAATTTTAAAAATCTCTCGTTTTGCGTGTATCAAAATAAAAAAATGAAGCGTATACTCGTTAAACGCAGGGCGAATGCACCTAGGATATATTTTTATAAAAAACCGAAGCAAAACAAAAAAGAATTATATGGTTATCTGAAAAAATAAATAATCCACCGTTGAAAGAATTAGTACCATTTCAAGCTTTTAGACTCTCACAACTCATGTACGATCTCAAACGACATGTACTGTACAGTTTGTTCTATGATTCTTAAAAAAAATTGATATCCCTTAATTTAGATCTTGGAAATTAGCGGTTTAAAAGTAGACAATTGGCGTAATTACATCAATCAAAAACATTTACCAAATAATGTTTTTAAAATTCAATATGAATCAAATTGACTTGTTCCGTAAATGTAGTGTTAAACTGTGATTGAAAATATTGAAATGTATAATTTTTATTAATTACCAGCGAATTAGGGCTGAGTTGGCTAAGACGTGAGAGGCCTACTGTACTTGAAAACGGTACCCCGGTTTTCTTGTGGACGGTGGAACGCTTAAAATTAGACACCGCGGCGTTTACGTAACACTGCTAGCGTTCGGTATTTTCAAATTCGCGCGGCTCGACATTGTCGCGACGCGACCCTGTCTATTTAGGGGATATCTTGTATTTTGTGTAACAAAATAAACCGCATATTAATTCGCAGGTTATGTCGACTAATTATTACGTTTAACACGTTAAACGCTGATATTTCTTTGTAAGTACTTTCTGCCATGATATAGTAGTGTAGTACTTTTCTGATAAAAATGATCTCACATTAAAGTTGCCTGTCACAATTTTAACATTTTGTCAGATACTGAAGTGGTAAAACAATGTGTACTATGATCCAGTTGATCGACTTGAATTTTGAACAGGTTCTTCAGCAGATTTAACCCTACAAGTAGTACCTCCATCTTTAAAAAATCTTAATTTTTTACAATTTCTTAATATAGTGGAAGTAAGAAAAAAGTTTAAAAAACCTCAATCTGTACTTTAAACTGCCACCATTTTTTTGAGGAATAATATATTTTAATAATTTTGGTAGGGGCTGTACGTACATCGATACTGAATACAATTACACCTCGCTTTTTTTTCGTTTACTACACAACCGGAATCATGTCAACGATCAAGACATAATCTTTAAAAATGACTTTCATTAACAACGAGTAACGTCTAAACTTGTACGTGTTTTAACTTTAAAGAAATGAATAGCTCATTTGTACAGTCTACATTTTTAATACTTCGTTATGTAGGAAAATCATGTATCCATTTATAGACGTTAATCGTTTATTATTCAAAAACTGTTATACGAACAACAAAAATGTTGTAGTTAAAAAAGTATTTGTATTTGCAGTCCTGATTCATATAAGTAAAGCACATATTGTTTAAATAGAAAGTTAGTGTGAGACCACAAGAAATAGTACATACACTTTATCAGTATATGCAGTGGAAACGTCGAGAAAGGGACCATTCATTAATGATAAGAGCAAAGAGAAACGGTTGTGATATGCAAACGCAAATTTACATACACTGATGGACTTATGGAAAATTATATTCCCAAGAGGTGATATATATCTAACGATTTTGACAGCTGAAATTGTATCTAGATAATTAAATACACAAATTGATTTTATTACAAATGAATTTTAGTTGGATTGTATCAATTAACATAATATAAATACTATTTTGTTAAAATTAAGTAGTATACATAATTTTATAGTTAGAAGAATAATTAATTTGATTGAAATAAATATCTCATAAATATACTATAAAGTGTATAATGACATGGCTAATACTAGAAATTAATTGAATTTTATCAATTAAATTAAAAACATACAGTTGCTTTTAAATATAAATATTATTGAAATTTCAATAAATGCATACTTACAGTAGGTGCACTAAAAAGTCTTTACATTTTTTGAAGAAGCTAAAACGCACATTCTACTTTACCATACTTTAAATAAAAATATTAGAAAGTAAAGTTAACGCTAGAATTAACTTTAACCTGACACGATTTTCATAACACTTTACTTATAGAAATTTTATTAATAGACTTCTCAATGTTTGTGCCACAATAGAAAAAATAACTTAATAACTATCTTCAAGTAATACTTCTAAACGAAATTATTGCCTTAAGTTATTTAAAAAGAACTTCACGATGGTAATAGTCATTACCGACGAAACATCAATTAAGATATCTTTAACTATTAACCTATTAACCGACTGATATTTCAAACATAAATACTCACAACGCCATAACTCGAAACGAATAAAATTAATAAGGTCAACATTGCATAGTAATAAACGTCTATACAAAATAGTTTATACTAACGCGGATATTATAATTCCATACAACGCAAAAATTATTGGTTGAATAAATAAAAAGAGGAATGATGAAGAGAAATGATCAAAATGCATTCAGCATTTCATCTTGAACAAAGTCACAAATTCAGATATAATTTCTATTAAACAATGATCAAAATACATTTCGAACAAAATCCAAAACAAATAAAAAGAAATTAATTACCAAACCCTGCATATAACACAGAATATCAAAAAATTCTGTTCGTCGCGTGGAAACAACATCGAGAACACTTTAGAAAGTGCCGAAGCTACTTTCAGCAGCTTGCAATTTCCGACGTAAAATAGCAGAAGCAAGAAATGTTTAGCATATTCCTCAATATGCAAGACAGCCAGTGGAAAGCGAAACAAACCAGCCAGAAACGTCGCCCGTAGAAATGTTTTTGCGCGGCCGGTGCCACCGAGAAAAAGAGAAAAACCCGCGTTCGACGGATATATCGCAACAATCCGGTCAGATATGCCGGGAATTTAAACCTGTTCCCGGCACACGAACCCGCACATACCTACATACACGAAGAATCAATTAATGTGAAACATGTGGTAGAAATTTCGTGACCTGTCAATGGCCCGTTCGTTCCACGCGTCGAAGGAAAATGTAAACGGAGCTGTTTTCACGGAAAAATCGGCGAAGAGACCGCGGAATGTCGCTGAGCATCCCGGTGAAAAATAAAAGAAGAGTTCGTTGCGGCGCTCGCGGCTGCAAAATAGTAATCGCCTCGTGGTTAACGGTAACGAGTCCTTTTTCAGCCTCTCCGCAATTACATCCCTACTTTGGAAGTGCACACATCCGCAGATTCGCGACCGATCGATCGCAGCGATTGTGCGGTCGCGAGACGACACTGGGCACTCCCTGTTACCACGAATTTCAACCCTTTGCACTTGAATGTTTTTCCGTTTCGTATAGCTATTCACAATTCTCTAATGAAATATTGATTAATTTTCGACTGTATTTATACTAAAACTACTAGACGGGTCAAAATTGCCTATTCCTGATTTCTTCATTTTGTAATTATTAAAAAGACAACATATGTTTCTCTGATAAATTATTAAAGAAATTGATTTAGCAATATGCGAACTGAATTATAAATCAATTAAAGTATCAATAAATGCACTCTTGAAGTTTCTACACAGGAATTTCAAAAAAGTCAGTTTAACTGCTCGGTTTTAGTGTTAAAGAGAAAAATATACGAATCAAGGGATACGGATGGAAAAAAAATAAAATATATGCAGGAAGTGCAAACAAAGAAAACAGTTATGAATACAAACGTACATGGCAAAATAAACGTGTAAGGAGAATATAAACAGGGAAAACAGCTGTGAAAAAAGGTAAAGTAAAGTAAAACGTCTATGAGATGCGTGAGTGAAGATAATACAGATAGCATAAAGTGAAACCAATACTCATAAAATATTTTTTTGCTTATAAGGGAAGCAATCCTTACAATGCAATTTAAATATTGTCACTCGAGGAAATATTAAACCTTTTTGTGGATTATTATGCCTCAAAGAGAAATAGAAACAGGATTTTGGTTGAAAAGTTTTATATAAGACAATCTTCAATTTACGCCAGTCGTATGAAAAATTTTAAACCGGTTTCTACTTTTCCGTGAATTGGAAAGTTATTTGTTTTACAGGTGAGTGTTAAAAACATAAAACGCATAGTACAATAACATACAATTAAGATTTTTTGAAATATTAATAAAATAATCTTTTTACGTGCATTGATAGAGACAATAAATTATCTTACTACAGATTGAATTTTAAGTAGATATTCTACTATGGAGCATTGAAGATATTTCTTTCACATTTTTTTAAAAAAAGTAGCTTGAAAAGTATGTTCACCAAATTCTGTAATTGATAACAATGTTTAATAGAATGTTTCAAAATAGATAACACAAATGTTATTCTATATGTAACAATAAATCGAAAAAAGGATAAAATTTTCTCAGTTGTGGCCTCGTTTCCGAGTGACATACGCATTAGTGTTTAAGAAGTAGAAATGGTAAACCATGCACAAATGCATTGGCTAATTCATATTCACCAGCATGTGTACATAACGAATTTCACACACGATTTTCTCGAAAACAGGACTTTCACATGTTGAATGCCACGGGGTTCACTGATGACCCACCACTAAATTAAATTACTATAATTCATTTAATTAAACGAAGATTAATTTAAAACATTTCTATATTATAAATAACAGTATAATTCATTTAAACAACTTGATACTATATATTTCTTCCCTTTATGTATTTTACTCCGTGAAAGTTCCCAAATTACCAAGTATAAAATCATAAAAATATTACACCTTCTTTTTTAACATATTTTTGCATTCTAAATAACTTCTTGCCAAGTTATATTACAAGTTGTTATATTCACGGTATTTTCTTATATTTATATTTGCAACCATAAACTATACATTCGAATACAAAATACAAATAAACTGAAATTTTGATATTTACGTTATCAAAAGAAAAGAAAAGGAATTACAAATATATAACATTTTCTCAAGTTTCGTGCGTAACAAAGATTTTCTTCCGCAAAACTTTCCTCAAACCATTAAACCGACTCGCTTATCCCTTTTTGTCTCTGAATATATATTTTACAGACCATACAATGCCTTGCCTTACAATATCGTATCAAACTCGTGGCAAAGAATTCTACTAAGGTTTCACAAATATAAATGTCATTTAGTTCTTTTGAGTTCAAATGAAACATTATTTTCCTTGTTAGCAATGTGTATGGTGTAAAGTAAATCCAGACATAGAAAGAGCATAGAACTTTTTATTTGTTTAGTACATTTATAACGATAACTAGTTCTAACAAGTGCAATTATGAAAGTAAACCTCAGGGCAAGGGGTGAAGGTGTTTCCTAGCTTTTCGATCATTTAAAATATTCATGATAAATACCTATGTGTACCATTCAGGACGAAAGGGTTAACACATTCACGTTTAGACATATTTCTATATGTTTATTCATAGATAGTAATAATAATAATGTTTACTAAAATGATGTTGAAGTACATTCTTTTGTTACGTGCCTAGCTTTCTGACTTCAATTACTAACCATAAGTAAATATTAATAAATCATTTGATAAGTAATTTGTTTATTAACGTTGATTTATTTTAGTATTATAAATTAACTGTGTAAATACCACTGGCAGTACATACCGCCGTGACCGTGTTAAACCATTTCTGTCCTGTCCTTTCGCTAACACAACCTCCTCCGCACACTACAAACACATTCCGATGCGTTCGCAACTGTATTTCCAAGTTTAAGCTCACAGAGCATGAAAACACGAATGTTCAACTTTTCTATCCACCTTCGATCTCATATATACAATGAAATATTGAAATAATTAGAAACTGCACAACACACGCACAATAATATTTGCGAATTAAACGTTCTGCAGATGCAAACCTTATGCATTACACTTACAAATCACCGACTGAATTTCAATGTTAACTAATTACTATGAAAAAAATCGCGCAAACTTTCTCTTGTACCTAATATAAAACTTATTACCAATTCTATGTCTTTATTCCTTGCAGAAATTTCTTTTCTATCGCGACTTAGTTGAAAATAGCGTTAAGTGAACGGATTAAACGTTATCACGTTGACCGTCACGATGGTCACCGAGAACCAATTGATTTAACAAATTACTTAAAAACAACTACGGAAAGAAAACTGATGACGAATCAAAATGTATAGTTACATAGATAGCTAAATAATAATGTAACTTAAGAGCTATGATACGTTAAAAACCGTGCCAAGTGCAACCGCACCAAAATAGCCGTACACAGGTGAACCGAAGATTAAACAAACGCAATCGACGAACGAAGAATTAATTACGTCATGTCCAGAGAAAGCGTGCTGCAATGAAAGCGACCATTTCTGTTAAATACGTTTCGTATTCCTTTTTCCCTCTGCATCGGACGTTTTTCCCTTGGACTATTGGAGGAAAAAATATATATAGTGGAAAGAAATTAAACGAACTCGTCTGGAGCGTAAAGTAAATACGACTTTCTAGTTTGCATAGCTGACGCGCTGCCAAAATCGATGCCAGAGCCGGACATCGGGGATCCAACCAACACGAACGACGTCCACGTTGCTGGCCACGCACCGCTCCTTTTATGTATACCGTAGTACACAATGTTATCTAGCCAAGAGGAAAAAAAGACAATGGCGTGGGCCGGTGGAGACAACCGTTGAATATTAAATAATTTCATACGTGCGACAGGTTAACCCGCCATCACGGCTGACACCATTCACAAAGAACCGTCGAAGACCCATTGTGTTCCTGGCGTCAATGTATTGCTTAAAAGCGATGGAAAGTATAATTGCCGCGAGGCGAATTAGATTCGGAATTATATCGCGTGTATTGATTTTAATTCTTCATTAACCGGTTAACTACGTTTGACGAGTATACACGTCATCTTAACCTGTTAACTGTGCAATTTATTTGGAATACTTTGAAAAATCTCTCATTGTGCGCGCAATAAAATCAAACGACTATTATATTCGTAAAAGGCAAGGCAAATGCACTTATAATATATTATAACAATAAACTAAAACAAAACGAAGAAGAATTACATATTCATCTGAAAAAATAAATAATTCATCGTTGAAGAGATTAGTACCATTTTGCGTTTTAAGGTGACTTGTATACTCATCAAACGCAGTTAGCTTATGGAATTATAAATTCATTGTCATTGAAATATTATACATTTACGATGAAGTATAAGTTTATCAATTAATTTGTAAATTTAAAGCAATTAAGTAATTATTTCTTAATTCAGGTATAGTAAGTGTTCCAAGCGACTAGAAACAATAGGGAACAGACGCAGACAGACTCGATTATGCTCAGAAGTATACGAGAGTGGGAAGCTTTCAAATTTAATTGCTTATTAAACAAAGAGTAATGAAACATTTTCTTCGAGTAATAAGTAGTTCCTACGTATACTTCCGCTAAAACATTTAGGATCACTTGTTTCAACAAAAGAAACCTCACAGTTTGTAATACAAAACTGCACAGGTGTTAATTCTTTGCACTCGACAAATTCTCTCATGGTAAACATGCATCACTTTCTGACGAAATATCAATGATGTTTCTCAAACCTATCACTTAAAAAATCACACAAAAATTAAGGAACAAAATTATCCTGCTTGAACGTATCATGTGTAAATACATTATATAATATTTGATATTAAAATAATAAACAATAAAATACGTATATCATTTTCTTGTTATACTTTCTCTCATAAACTATAGTTATTAATCCCTTCTCTGTGATTCCTTTCACAACTGTGCTCGATAAAACTACTTTGTCGTTACTAATTTATTATAAAAGGAAAGAATTCAACATTTATTATATGTCTAGGTTTACTTCAAAGGTTACCAATTGACGATAGAAAAATAATATTTAATTTGGATTCAAAAAAATTAAATGACATTTACATTTATCAAATTCAGTCAAAAATTGTTATCAGTAGTCTGACACGATATTATGAGGTAAAAGATTAAAAGTGATCCCATATTTCATAGCGGTAGTGTATATGCATCACTAAAACGAATGCATTGTCCATGAAACAGAATGCTTAATGTGCACGTCAATTAAATTTATAGTTTCTTCTCAACCAATCCACCGATTAAGATGATTAAACACTGCGACACTGGATTACTTACAACGACCTTTAATTAAAATTAGTTGACTCGCCAAATCAAATGTAATAGTAAAAAATTACAACATTCCAACATACTTTTTGCCAAATTCTCAGTTGAACGGGTCATAAAATTTAATTGAAGCTTACGGATACAAGATTGAGATCATTCAAATATAAAATGCAGTTTCAGCTGCGTGCCAAGATCTCACTTGAAAGCATCATATAAATTGAATCTATAAAACTGTTACCAATACAGAAAGTTACAAAGTCCCAGTGTGTCTACGTGTCCAGTTCTCACTTAATTGAATCAAACATCAAAATTTAACTGAAGCTCGCCAAAACAAAATTAAAATTGTTACGAGTGCAAAGGTTACACAAAGTCTCAACACACTTATTAAATTCTGATTGAATCGATCAAATCACAAGATTTACTTAACCCCTTCTCCTATAATATCGAATCAAATTCGTGATGAAAATTTTAAATCGAATACGATGAATTTAAATTTTATTTATTTAGTTTTCATATAAATGAAATATTAATAGACAATATCAATCTTTAATCTTTAGAGCAAACATACATACATAAGCATAAATTTTTTTCTTCTACTAAATTATTAACAATAAAGCTGTTGGATTTATAATGGAATAATAAATTAGTTTTTATTTAACTAATACAATACGTAAACACAACGTCTGTTCGGTACAATGGATTGGAGCGTAATGAGCAACTACATTAACTTGTTTCATAAATATCGCCATGGAGCTTGAGATTCGTTTTTCTTTTAACTGTTTATAGGTTTATCCAGTTGAATCCAGAAAAGGTTTCTTACAGTACTGTTGTTGCAATTGTAGGAACACGTATTCTAATCCTCTGTTTTGGAAGCTTTCCTTTTTGAAGATCTATATGAATGAATCTCTATTTTTTTAGAAACAATAGAATAAAGTGTACGATGAATCGGCCGTAAATCTAGCGTGAGTATATAATTTAACACCTTTGCGACCAGTGTTACATGTTTGTATTTTTGTATTTTTTATGACAACCAACATTTCGTATCTTGGATGAGCAAAATTGAATTACTTTCATATATGTTTTTATCTAAAATCGTAACGCACAGTGCACCGTATAGGAAAACGACGAGTTATTTCTTTCAATTCATTATAGTTTTATCCAATCGAATCCATGGATGACTGTCATTGCCAATTTTGTTTTTAATAAATGTACCGAACGCAACTATAAAAGAAATCGTATGATAAGAAGGGTGGGTTACCCCGTAATAATCGAAACTATATTGTCAAAATTAGCGGCACACATGATTCAAAAACTATTGGGCCAATGGCGTTGAAATTTAACATACATATCGTTCATTACATTCTCTAGTCGATGAAACAGAAAAAAACAATACATTAATTACTATAAAATTCCTTTGAAATACGTTTATATTTTCAAGACTCACATTTTGCATTGAAATTGTCGCAATTTCATCAATTTACAGTAGTTTTTCATTTTTCAAGATTCACCAACAAACTACCTTTGTAAGGAATAAGACGTTTGTTTATTTTTTCGTCTGACAAGTTTTGAAAGAAAATATTAAATACTTTCTTTATAAAAAAAATTCCTAAAGTTTGCTTCAATTTTAGTTTACACCAGGAACCCCCTTAAACTCTTTCAACACGTTTCCTCCTTGAACTCTCACCGAAACCCATCAACGGAAACACTAAAACAACTTAAACAATCAAGACAACTGAAGCCAATCACAAAAAGAGACTCCGCAGTGACGTTGAACGCCATTCCGGGACTCGAATCGAGCGTGACGGTCGAGCAGAAGGGTAATAATCAAGCGAATCGGGTCATCGTTAGATCATTAAATCGTTAGATCACAAACGGCAATGGATCACAATCGAGCGTGAAGGGAAAAGACAAAGAGAGCAAAAGAAAAAAAGGAATGAACTCATCAGATCAGTTGCGCAACCACCGATTTCTGAAACTGTAACGACGTTTCCCGAGCACCGCTGGCTTTCGTGGGGTTCAACGTCCTTACCAAAACCAGCCGTAGTATCCAAATCATCCAGGCGGAAAGGTGATCGCGCAGAGGATCGTCTGCGCGTCTGCGGACGGCGGATCGAGGTCACCAATTTTCGGTAATCACGGCCGTGTCGCGGCGGATCCGCGGCGTGTTCATCGCGGCAACGTTTCCGTTTTTCCTTGATCGCGCGCGCGCCACGCAGGATAACGCGGAGGAAACGCCGGAGAAAGACTGCCTCGGTTCTTCCACGAACGAGCCAACGAAAGAACTTCGCACTGTTTCGTATCTGGATCGCCATCCACGCACCGATGACCACGTTAACTATTTAACGTACAGTTGTTAAGCGCATTACACAACGAGGATCAAGCAACGAAACAGAGAATGAACGGTAAGAGCCGCGCGCGGAAGGAATGTTCAACTTCGCGCGGATAGCTTGCGGTTCCTGGAGGAATTATTGAGCTTCTTCGGGATTGATGCTTGATGGTTTGCGGTGGCGTGTTGCTTTGGTGAGGATTGCACACTGATTGAGTCTTTTGGATTGTACAAGATATTTCTCCGAGTAATGGATCTCTGTGTTATTGAAGACATTTAGAGGAAACTGTGTCCTCTTTGTTAGTTATTGTCATCTATAGCTTTTGAGCTTGATAATGTTATTTTGAATATACATTATTTTAATACAGATTATCACCTTGATCGAATTTATAGCATTGAAAAGAATCTTTTAAGTTTGGAAGTATCCTTTTATAGCAACTTACATGATTTCTTCCGTAAATAATTGAATAAACATATGCTACTTTAACCTATTGTAAATGTTTCATGTACTTTAGATTTCTTGCCTTATAATATAAGAAGTGACTGTAGAATTCGTTAAGGCTCTGTAACTTCCACAATTTTGCGAGCATAAAATATTGGGAACATAGAAGAAATCGATTCTTCAAACTCATTAAATCAAATAGCCTCTTTAATTTGCTGTTTGTATAAAAATTCTCCACAACGCAGAGGCAATATGAATGCCTACTATGTTATTTGCTGTTTATAATCTTTCGAATAATTTTGTCCTTCCACATTATCTTTTAGCTGATATCAGCAATTTATTCTTTAAAATTTTTCTCTTTTACCACGATCAAATTATAGCGAAATTATAAAAATGTGTCAAATCCGTTTGGAAAAGTATCCTCAAAGGAAAAGTACTTCGTCTCCAGGACGCTTCATGGTCCGTTGAAGAAGTCTGTTCAATGAAATTGACCAAGCACAAGAAGCAATAATTCACACCTAAACAAACTTTTCATGCAGAAATAATGATCCTGTCTGAAACTGTAGCTGTTCCGCTATAAAATGATATGAGAAAAAATCAATTAGATAATCAACTGTTACAAATCTCGGAAGAAAGAAAAAGAAAGTTTTTTTAATTTGGATGATATAATTACTCTCTGAATTAGAATAAATAAAAAAATATCAAGAAGTTTGAAAAATCATGTCTGAAAAAAAATTTTGGTAAAATAATTCGAGGTAATTCAAACAGAAAAGAAACAGCGTTTTAAAAGCCCTGTGAAGTTTTAAATAAATTGAATCATTGATTTTTGAAATATCACGATCACCAACAAAAAAGAAATATCACTTCTTAAAAAATCATTTCATCGAGGATATTTCTGAATTTACAGAAAGTAACTAAACACGAAAATCTTCTACGTGTTCCTATTTTTTAAACAATACTTCAAATGTATAATAAATAATCATAGCAAAATTAAAACATTTTTCAAATCAATTTACGTTTTAGAACTCTAATTCAATTTCTTTAATTCGTATATATTTTAAAGTCACATGTTCAATGTAAAAAATGACAAGAAAATATAGAACAAACTAAAATTCGTTCGACAATTAACACAGAAAGATCTTACGAAACCAGTGAATGAAACTACGAAAGTTACATGCTAAATGGAATTTCGGGCTACCAACAAAATTGATTTAAAGTTTTCGCCACTGCGCTAATCAGAGACTACAGTACCAATCTGGCACAATGTAATCCCGTATTGCGGTGGAAGCGAAAACCGTGGCAAGGCATGCATGAAAATTAGATGATATAGTCCGTAAAAGCTGCATCTGCCGGTTGGTCAAGGTCCTTTTAACTTCCTAACGAGATTAGGGACACATTTCCCTACGAAACTTTGATCAAACTAACACTCTAATTTAATAGCGCCTTAGAGATGATCGCCGATTAATGAACAACGCTCGACCCTCGAGATTCGGTTTGACGAATCAACTTATGTGTGACGAAGCAGCAAATAATTCAATATTTAAAACTAATTTCGTGAGTGTATAATAATATTTCAACGAAATACAATTTTCCAGTAATAAATAACAAATAAATTTGAAGCATGATCGGTTTTAAAATTTGATTAAACATTCTGCATTTTCCTTTCTTCAGTGAACTTTATATCAATTCTTAGATTATCTGATTAATCAGTTCTTCAATTTTTGTCATTCCTTTTGTTCCCGTTTCCACTAAGAAAAACGTATCCCTTAAATTGTTTACTTTTATTTTATAACCACCTTTTTGACTGATTACGGTAGGAATAGGTATACTGTGGGTCAAAAGTTTCGGAGCAATACATTAAAAGAAAAACTTCCATTTTTTATAAACAACTTTTATTGGAGAATTTTTGTGTATTATAAAGGAACATGAACATATGTGTATCAGTCCGATATAAAGATATATCCTTTTTCGTTATTTTATCTTATATATTTATAAGATATATAATTTGTAATTTCTGACCTTATACATCAACTGGTTCCAAACTTTTGACCGACAATGTACATTATGAAGTGCCGGTACGTTTAGTGGTAAAATAATGTTTTAACGATCGGCAAAATAACTTCCTATAACTAACATAGATAATAAAACAGTTACAAAGCCGCTCCTAAGAAACAAATTTAATTATTTTTCCGGGATGAAATGAACCAACGATTCCTAAACAATTAGATCGCACCAATTAAGAGTTTACATAGTCTCCTAATTAGATGCGCGCGCACCTAGAAAGTTACAAGAAACTAGGTATCAATTAACTTTTGCCTTTCTTATTTCATTTTTAAAATTGTGTGAGGTTACCGATGAAAAAATCTGCGCGACCGCATGTTCGGAGAATCGTACTTATTAGGTACGGGAAAAGTTTATGCAGCGTTCTTCCTAACAATGAATTGAGGTCCGATTTCAATCAGTATTTCACTAGTTTAACCCTTTCTTTCCAAATGGTACACATAGGTACCACGAACATTTAAAATTACCGGAAAGCAAGAAAACATCTAGATAAAGGAAAAATGTACCACACGGGAATCTTTGCTTATGACTGGCAGCTTAAGTGCTAATCAGCTGTCAGTACATGTGTTTTGGTTGATTTTTTTTCACAAAATTCATATTAACCAGTTAACTGCGTTCGATGAATAACACGTCATCTTAAAACGCAAAATGGTACTAATTTTTTCAACGATAAATTATTTATTTTTCACATAAACGTGCAATTCTTCTTCGTTTTGGTTTAGTTTTTCGTTAGAATTTATTGTAGATGCATTTGCTTTGGGTTTGATGAGTACAGATTTTATTATTTGATTTTATTGTGCACACAACGAGAGCTTTTTGAAACTAAATTACAAAGTTAACTGATTAAGAAAATACACATTCAGGCATTTACGGACATTTACTGCACAGTTTGTTCTATCGTTCTTAGAAAAATTGATATTCGTTCATATGGATCTTAGAAATTAGAAGTTTAGAAGTAGACAATTAGGGTACACATTTGCATTGCTACATCAATCAAAGTCAACCCAAACAATTTTTTCCGACACGTAATAAAGTAGAAACTCTGATCCCCTTCCAATTTGCCTGCTGTCGCTTCATCCCCGAGAAGGGGAGAGGATCACTCAGTCGGCGAATAAAACGAATTCTATTAAGCGTGAACTCGGCGTGATATAATGTAAACCGCATCTGCGTACACGTAAACGTTATCTAATCCCATAAAGTAATCAACGGTGGAAAATAATACGCTAGACGAGAAATATTAAGTCACAGTGCATTAAACTTGCCGCGAAACGGTGGACAATGTTCTAAGAAGTGTTCAATGAGTCCTAACACGGTGAAAGAAAGTTCTTCCTATAGAATATTTCCTGTATAACGTAACGAAGCAATCATTTGAAATTATTGAAAATTTTATTTTATTTTATTAAATTAATTTCGGAAAATGAAATTAATAGTTTACATCTTTGAATACAAAATGTTCATTTTAACGCTAGAACTACCGCGTTCGTAAAAATGACGGGTTTATGTTTTCTTATTTCGCAATTATTGACATCTTAAAAGTATTAAATATCTGAAATGATTTGTAAAATAAATAGCTTCACTTTAATATAATGAATATATGAATAAACGAATAGAAAATGGATTGTTACAATTTTTATGAGGATTATATATTAATCGTATTAAACGTTCGATAGTTCTAGCATTAATCTATAAAAGCAATTGTTTTCCTAATTATTAGTTATTTAACAATGTCTGAAATTGTTAATCAAGTATCTGTATATAACAAACCGAAAGAAATTCAGAACCGAAATGCAGAACCAAAAAATAACAGTTACAGGACCGATATAGCTTAACAGTTATGATTTCACTTCGGTTTTCTATAAACGTTTCAGTTAGAACCAATATACAGTTTCAAGCAATTAGTTTCGAAACCTTTGTAAACTCTGCTTTTCTCGACTAACTTTTTATGTAAGAAAAACTTCCCTTAACGGAAAGTCCTAGGAATCAAATGTATCAGAGAAAAAATAGAATATTACTGAAACAGATACAAAGCCAGACTGCAGATGAGACCGAATAACCTAGCCAACAAATTATTTAATACAAACATTACAAAAAGACCCCGCAAAATACATTCGAACAAAAACAGAAAGAAATTTCAGGTACAATCCAAAGACGAAGTATCGTCATATTAACGCTAATTTAATTATAATTAAATATAATTAAATGATAAGTAATTTCTCAGAGAATCATGTTATCTTTTCAGTACTTGCAAAAAGAACAAATTAGGAATGAGTTATTTTTTACCTGTCCGGTAATTCATGTGTTCCTATTAAGAAAGCGCTAAAACAATTTACTGAATATTTTGTGAGCAAAACGAATTGTAAATTATCTGAGGAAGATAACAGGAAAAAGCTTTTCTTTTCTCCTGAAAAATTTTATGTTCACCGTGCTTATGGTTTTCTACGAATGCTCTTCAATTCGAACTAGAGTGATTTGTTGAAAATAGAATTCCAAGGACATGGATTAACATTAAAAGTACCGCGACCGGTCATATGACCAGTTTCAAATTTGATTGAAAATTCTGCGTTCTCTTTCGTCCATTAAACTCTACATCAATTCTCATATTTTCCAGTTAATAAATTTTTCAATTTTCCTCTTTCCTTTTGTATCAGTTTCCATTAAGAAGAATTGGTCGTCTAATTTGTTTTCCTTCATTTTGTAACTAATTATACAGCTTTTTACGGTAGGAATGGTTATACATAAAATGTCGATTACTTTTGGTGTTAAAAAGCAGCGAAAACGCGAATCAGGATAGTACCGTTATCCCAGTACAAGGTAAACGTGCGGCCGTCGATTCGCCGGATAGACACTGACTCGCGAGCACCGCGCGTGAACGCGTATATGCTCGGCGCGCGTAATGCAATAATGAGAGCCGCGCCGCTCTCGGTTCGGCAGTATCAATTCAGCCGGGTGAATCGCGTGTGCCGGCGCGTTTCACGTCCGATTAACGCGTAAAACCAGTAAATGTGGCATCTGGCCTGCGACTTTCTACTTTCCTCCTGTCGTATCACTGAAACGGCGCTGGGGATTCGTCGTGCGGTTCCTCCTACGCGATCGCAATTCGTGGAATGAGTCATTGAAAATAATGTGATTGATACTTGACCGTTTGATAAGAGTTACATTGTGATCAATATATAGGATAACGGCACCTAATATGGAACATCTGATTTTGAAATCTTTGCTGAAACGAGCAATATGCATTTTCAACAAAACCTGCATCAAACGAATAAATTAATAAACATTTATACACTCATTGATAACAATGTAGAAATTTTAATGCTTTCAAACCACGGTAAACAAATATAAATAAAGTGAAAAACAACGATCCGAAAAAATTACACCTAATATGGAACACCTAGGTAATTTGTAAACGAAACTCATTTTTATCGCGAGAAATGAATATTTATAAAATTGAAAAGGATAAATAAACGAATTTTCAACTTTTTTGAACTTATATTATGTTAATTATTTTTTCCTTCATGCGCTGAACATGTGAGTAGCACATCCAGACTGCTACATTCTTTTTCAACATAGTGCATTCGACATATTTTTTGTCATTATCATCATTTGTAATTGCCGTCATAAAATAAAAATATAACATAATAATATGTAACATTAACGAAGTATATGCACCCAATATGGAATGTGCTCCATGTTAGGAACCCACGTATTCCGATAAAAAAATAACTATTCTATGAAGAAAATAAATTTGAAAATTGTTCAACGATAATGTATGCATGATGTCGTGACTTATATGTTAAAATAAACTTCCTCCGTTTCTTATTAGAGACAGTAAGGTATGCTTTTCTTATTGCAAAAAACTAATTCATAATTAATTATATAGTTTTGAAATCGTAATTTTAAATGCTGACAATAAAAAGAACTGATAGTACCGGAATAAATTAAACCTTTGGGTGTTACCGGTACACCGTATATACCAATAGATTCTTGAATGTTAACTGAAAATATAACGATCGATTTTAACGATAAATTAACGACAAATGATAATTAAATAGGATCACTTACTGTCGGCTATCGAATGTGAAATTAACTTATTACGTAATCAATTTCGAGTCTCCAACTCGACTTTCTTATATAATAATAATAATAATAATAATGATGATGATGATGATGATGATGATGATGATGATGATGATGATGATGATGATGATGATGATGATGATAACAATGTTAATAATAATTCAAGCTAAGAGACAAAATACAAAATTATGACAATTCGTGACTAATATAAAAAAGACAAACAAGAAAAGAATGAGTATATATGAAAATCTAGTGTGCAAGTATTAAATTAAACATAAAATACTATGTTTACATGAACGTTATAAATGCCTACATTTTATACAAATTTCACGAAGGAAAACATGGTAGCGTTACATTTACTATTTGTTTATTCGCATTTTATTTGTTTCTTCAATAATTAAGTAGCTTGTTAGTGAATTAGTTACGTTGGACAACCTTGAACAATAGCGGACAATGTCTGAATACGTAATTAGCTGTAATGAACCAACTGCATTATACAACGAAAAAAAAACAGTATTGTATATACGAGTTGCTTATAGAGAAAATACTTCTAATAAGAAGAGCATCTTATAGTGATGCATCTTAGATGAACTGATAAAAATTTCTATCTTCTTTTGTGATTAAAATTTAATGATGTAAAAAATGATACTTGATTCAAAACTTGTATTAATATTTCTTAATAGTTAAAAATGCCTTATTTAAATATTATAGAAGAATTTAGGTAAGGTATATTTTGATTCAATTGAGATTAATATATAGTTGTGAGCAAATAAAATGCTTTCGAAAACAATTAAAATGCAGATGCTTTATTATAATTGAACATTCATACTGGTGAAGATATAAATATTGCTTTATGCATATTATGATACTGCTAATTTGCATAGTAATTCATTAGAATATACATTATTCCTTGAACATTATTTTTAATGCATAAATAATGCATTATATTTAATGCATGATTTTACTAAATTGTAACTAGTACCTTGACCAATAATTGTAACACTAATGTAATCAACTGATATCTAATACTGAATTATCCCAAGATAATAAGGTTTTCAACAAATTTCATTATAATTAATATTTACTCTTTATTATGTAATCAATATTCAATCCACATAAACCAAAATTAATAATTCTAAAATAAATAACAAATGTAATAACTTAATAAATAGTATCAGAAACACAACATTTATATAATATTATTTTAATTTCCAATAATACAATAATACACCTTCACTGTTCACAAATACTTACAAGCATTATTATATTTATTTCTTAATGAGAATCAGAATAAATCATGTATAACGATTTTCTCTATTTATAACTGTCCCACTGTATACGAAAATATAAGGCTACCTGATTTCCTAGCAGTCTACTGATAACCTTTCACCTGACAAGCTGAAAATATTCCGACTTTACAATTTCGTAAGAACTGAGATAATAATAACACGAAACTTTTCTAAGATATGATAATACATGAGTAAGTCGTGGAGAAATGGTCCAATTTTTACAGAAGAACTATTACATCATAAATATTATCGATAAATCTAACAAAACAAAATATATTTATAAAAATTAATATACGTGTATAAGAATATAGTTAAATCGGTTTTCTGACCGATTTACGCGAAAATTTGTTCCACGTGGCTTCATTTTACGCGAATGAAAGTCGCGTAAATAGAGTCTGTTGGTACAACAGAAAACAAAATATTGAAAAGAAAGGCTGGTATAAGGTTTAGAAATACATATTTATAAAAGTAAACTTCATTTGGTGATATTTACTAAATTCAAATCGAGCATAAAAACTGTCGCGTAAATAGTGTTCTAATTTATCGCATAAAAATGTGCCGCATCAATTAAGGAACCGAGATACCACTCGATCCCAACAGTATTCATAATGTGCTTAAGTTTTTCAGACAATTAAACCTTCTAAATTCATTATAATTAATATATATCTATTCCGTTAATTTTGTATTATTATTCGTACAACTAGTAAATTATTATAAATAAGCCATTATGTAATAAGTATTATTAAATAATAAGTAATGTATCCAAGTGTTGGTAGTCACTAATGACTTTACTCTTAATGTGACCACCTTACATTGTTGATACATCATGCTTACACTTGCATCAGTTATTTCAATTTTTGCAAAAATTGCAAAAGCAAACTGTATTCAAAGTTATATAAAAGATATGTCCGAAATTTCATTTCAATTCATTATATATAAATAAAGTGAACTGAAGTTTATTTAGATTGTCTCACTTTCATATTTAATTATGGAATATTAACCAGTGACATGGGATAGCTCTGCGTAAATTTACCGGTCAACAATGTGTTAACATAAACTCAAATAAAAAAGGAAGAAAAGAAAATTGAAAATATTTGACAATTTTACTAAGTTCGAGCCATCTCAACTGGAATTACCCTACTTGTTTTTTCTTGCTTCTTTCAGCTAGTGTTCGGAATGGCGTTAAATTCGAAAAATAACTGAAAAGCAGACAATGAGATAGAGGGTAGCGATCACGGACAAATGACCGGAAATTCTTACTGATCGTATCTGTGATTCTCGTTCTCCTTCTTCGTCGAATGCAATGATCGTTTAAAATCCAGATCGTCTGACCATAGCTGGTTCTTCGTTAATTACAACGGGTTAACGACCGTCGACTTCATACTCCACGGCGAAGAAGTATGTCGTCGGGATTTCTTAACACACGGCAACGCCTGGTAACGTTCACGGTTAATGTGTTATCCAATTTGACCTATTTCCCTGGAATGTTTCATTGAATGAATGTCGCTGGGACGATGGGAACCAGGTGTCCATTTCTAGAATCGGAAATGGTCACTATGGTGATTCTCATTAAAAAACTAATCTCCATTGCTTAATGAGAAACGAGATAAAGAAAACACCCCAGCGTGAAAGAATAATGAAAGTATTCCAACGGTCGACTCTCATAGTTGCATTCTTATAATTAACCGATAGTAGCTGTTTTATATGGTACTATATGCTTTTATGAAATATGCAAATGTTTAAATTATAAATATATAGTATTGCTGTATATGTGTATAGTTATTATAAATGTTGTAAATAAACGAATTGAATATCTATGTAATGTAATTATTATAATACAGTGCTTTATTTGTAATTGAAAGATTTATATGAAAACTAATTTTATTGTAATATTAAAATTTGATACAGGACCCGTTCTTTTAATCAAATTAATTCTTACAGAAATTTTAAAAATTCTATAAAAAATGTCGAATCTAAAAAGAAAAGGGACAATTCTTTGTTGCTGATAACATCAACCCTTGATGTATCACAAAGCTTATAAACCAAAAGAAAAAATGTTTATACAACATTATAAAATATTTATAGTAAAAAATATTGCCCAGTGCAAAGCGTTACATTTTCTTAGCTCTCAATTAACAATATCTAATAGGAACAAAATGTCAACAATATTACCCTATAAAAGGTTACTAAGGTTAAATGGCTCATTTAAATCACAGATTCGAATTAAATCAGAAAAAAAATCAAGTGAAATTGATTTCAGACAATACATAGCAAATAACATGTTACAAATGCCGTAGATCTCAAGCAAAAATCCGCTGGTAACTCGATATACCAGGATTAATAACTGAAATCCCGGACGCGAGCAAGTATTCCGAAGATGATTTATCGAGTAGATGTCACGACTCGGACCGGGCCCGATCAATATCACTGGCCGCTCGATTTCAACCGATCAATCTTTCCCGACGATTCATCCAAGCCGATATATAGTATTCCTATCGATGAGTCAATGACCCGAATTACATCACAGCAAAATGCAACTGCACGCGACGCGTGTGGAGTCGCACTTACGATTAACCACTTGGCCTGAAATAACTTCTCTCACGCGTAATAGCTGGGAGAATTGGACAAAATAATTGAAGCACCTCCCGCATTAAAGTTGCTATTACCAAAGGTGTTGAAAGATACAGTTTTTTAAATCCCTAAAATTATTCTCTAAGTTTAGTTGTTGTTTCTCAGTTGACTTTCCTAGTTTTCCTATAATTTAATTTATAAATATGGTCATTTTATAGTCATTATAGAATGATTAAACTTAGAAAAGCATTGGAAGTCAAAATTTTAAAAGGTGTCATAGCTACTAGTGTCAAGAAAAATCTTTATTGGTCTCACAATCACTATCTGGTTTGGCATAGTAAAATTATAAAATTAAATAATCAATATTAAATAATTATTACTTATTTAACATCAATCGAATAAGCATTTCTCTATTATAACAATATTGCCAATATGTCAAAAACAATTATCATCCATTATTTTAACAATACCCTTTCCATTCCCATTTTCCACATTCCATTTAAATAATTCCTGCAGACCACAGATGCATACTCTAATCCAAACGACCAACTCCATATACCAAATTCTTCATTCCTACACCGCTATCATAAAACCAACATTCAATTTTATCGCTACATTCAACATTTCCCTTGACCAATTACCACAAAAGCAGAAAAAAACATGAAATAAACCTTCGTGATTCGACAGTCCTCGATTAAATTCCAAGCCGAGCTAGCCAGCTCGGTTACCAACAAACGCCAGCAGCTAAGCTAGAGGACCCAGCGAACGCGGAGCGCACGCACGCGACACGCATCGTAATATGCATATCGCATATTTTCCACATATCGCGGAGGTAGGTATAAAGATCGGTCACGGTGCGATGAGATAACTTCCTTTGTTAGACAGAGCAAATTAGCGAGCGGCCGCGGCGATCCAAGGGAAAACGAGCGACGATTATCGGGGGGATGGGCGGGTGAACGAGCGCCGCGTCACGGGGGCAATAATTAATGGTAAACGGTGAATCCGCCGTGAAGATTCGATGCCAGATAGACCGCAGTGCCCCGCTGAAGACGATTTCCCTCGATTAGCCTGCGTTAGATAGACTAGAAGGGATCGAAGCCGGAAGGGGAGTTGCCCATTCAGTTCGTGGTAAAAGCTCGTTCGTTCCGCCGCGCCGGTGTATTTATACCGCGAAGCCGAAGAGGCTGTCTCTGTGACGAGCTAGGACTGCGAAATGGATGTCCCGTGTGTAAGATAGGCGTTTGAGGGCTTAAATAATGCTGGGAAACTGTGTTAGGTAGAACCTTTTTACTTCGACGGTGTCACCACGAAGGATATAACACGAGTACCCTGAGAAGGGCACAATTTAGAAGGACCACCCCTATCAGCGTGATTCTTGTTCTGTTTATGCTTGTTATTTCCAATTTTTAATAAAAATTAAACCAATAGGTTTCTTGAGATTTGAAGGGCCTCCTAGTCTTCTATCTGTGCAAATATGCAAATTTAATTGAAAATCTTTCACAAAAACACCTTCATAATTTGAATACTTGTAAAATAAAAATTCGGAAGCGAGTCAATTTGACCAGTCCGGTAGTTTTAATGTTAAAAAGACACCGATTGACGAAACACAGGAGACCCTTCTCCAGTAATATCGAGTCAAACTCGTGATGGAAATTTTCAACCGAATTCAATAAGTTTAAATGTTACTTATTTATTTTTCATTTAAATGAAGTATTACTTGTCTATTATCAATCCTGAACTTTTAGGGTAAATATATACACAGAGGCAATGAGACAAAGGGTTGGAAAATATATATGACTGTGACTCTATTTAAATGTTGGCGTGATAATGAAATAAATAAGAAAATATTAATAAACAATGTTACTTAGTGCATTTTATGACTGTTCGCATATGGGAACTTCATACATATACAGGTACAAAATTAAAAAAAATGTTTATTCTGTGTGAGTTTCAAACCTCTGAATTAATTCATCGGCACCCTCCTTTTGTAGGTCTATTCGCTTCCGACTGTTTACCCTTGCGTCACATTCCCCGTTGCGGCTCGACCTCATTCTGCGCCGCACCTGTACTGATGGGAGATCACTGGATGGCTAGGCTGAGGAATGTGACTCTGGTTGGTCAGTTTTCATCTGTTCTCATCTCACTTTCAATGCTAATTTGTTATTCGTCAATATGGTCATACGTAACCAATTAAAAGTATAAACAAAACAGTAAAACATCCCTCTTATCTTTGATTCGTCCCACTAGACATCCAGTTATCACCCAAAAGTACTGTAGAGAAATTACTTGATGACTAGACTGATGAATGTGAATTTGATTGATCAGTTCTCATCTCATTTACGATGCCAATTCCCTATTCGTCAATATGATTACACGTGACCAATGAAAATATAAACACAACACTCAGCAAAAGACTCCTCTTGCTCTGAATCTCACTAGACATCAAGTCATCCAAAAGTACTCTAGAGAGATCACTTGATGGCTACACTGAGGAACATAGGTCTAATTGGTCTACCCTCATCTCATTTGCGTTGCTAATTTGCTGTTCCTTAATACGATTACACTTAACTAATCAAAACTATAAACAGAATACTCGGCAAAAGATCCCTCCTGTCTCTGATTCGTCCCGTTGAACATCAAGTGATCTCAAGTGATCTCTCAACGGTACACCCGAAACATCGCTTTTAGCTCTTTTCCGGCTCCATATTCCCTTCGTTCTTCCGCGAATAAGAACCGACAGGTTCCCTTTTCGGCGTGCATTCAGCACCGTGTCTGGAAAGTCAGCTGGCACAACACACCATGCACACCCATAAAAACCTCGCCGCGATGAGTCACGGAGACTCGAACTAGCACGAATTTGGACCGGTCCGGTACGACCAGGCGAAAGCTCGCGGACGGAAATGGTTTAATTCAAGGAAGACAGTGCAGTTGCGGGGAAAACACCGACTTCTGGCTGCGATTGTTGGCCTCGATGGACCAGTCAAACGTTTTCGTTTGGATAAACATGGAGGAAAGGAAGGGACAAGAGAAAGTGTTTGGTTATGTACAGGTAACACAACCTTTTGTATAAATTTAATCCCTTGCGGACGAAGGCTCTTTAACCGATTAACTGCTTTTGCCGAGTATACATGTCATCTTAAACTTCTATATTATGCATCGAAGTCTTAAATACTAAATGGAAAAGAGTCATGTGTCAATTTCTCGTTAGTGGAATAATTGAACTATTCATTTGCAGTTTTCGATTTTACACATTGAAGCTCTAAGTCGCTATTACGGTGACATTCGACCGCAAAGGGTTATTAAATGTATTGAAAATGTATTATTTTCTTTTAATTAGAGAACAGATAGAACCTGTCGATAACCGAATATTTTATTCAACCAGTTACCACCTTCGTAAAACTGTAAAATGACGTAAGTTATTAGAATTCTTCTAAAAAAAATTCAAAATGTCGTAGGACTATATTATCGATCTCGAATGTGTTAAGTTACATATGCTAATAATTTTCTATTTTCGTACTGTGGATAATTATTTATTAACATAATATGATTATTAACAATATGAAAGAGTAACATACAACGTATTATATATAAAATACATACACGAATACAAAAAATATATTAAAAAATACACCAGATTATTAAAACGGTATATATTTACAATACTATAGACGTGTTCATTATCAAGTTCTAAGAATTGTATATTTATCAGTAAAGAAAAGCAACGAAGTAACCATTATATGAATTTCATCACGCGTAGAAATCGAAAACAATAAAATTGCATGAATACTATCAAAGAAGTAGAAAATTTCTCAAGAAATTCCTCAAAGAGCGATGCAACATATGATGTCAAAGTTGGCTACAATAAGATGATTCCATTTATATCCGCAGAACACGACATCCTAATATGTAACACACCCAACGGTAAATTAATCACCTAATTCCTCCTTGTATTAAATTCTCAGCTAAGAGAAACTAGGAAATTGACCTAGTACGTGCACCAGAAAATATGAGTGACCAAAAGGGGATAGAATACCTGAGATTTCTAAAAAAATACAAATTTATTCTATTCTATTCTATTCTATTCTGTAGTCCGTATTTTAAAGATCTCTATCAAGAATTTGTGAAGTTTATGGCAGACATAAGATTGTTTGAAACGAATAACGAAATACTAATTCAAGATATCCTAAAATTAGAACTAAAACTACTCAGCAGTAAAACTGACTGGTGTATATTTTCTTGTACAAAATACAGAGTGCATTTGTCGAGATTTCGATTGATTTATACTTCACTGTACGCACAATTGTTTTTCGTAATTTCTCAAACATTTGAAATGTATTATTTTGGTCTGCAATAGTATTAATATTAATATAATAGAAACTAAAAGTAAGGAGTAATTTTCCACTAAATACATACGATTTTATTATATTATATAATGTCGTGTCAGACTCGTGGCGAAGATTTAAAACAGAATTTAACAAACATATATATTATTCAATTCTTTTGAATTTAAATTAAATATTATTCTTCTGTTATCAATTATTACACTTTAAAACGAACATAAACATGGAATAAGCCTAGAACTTTTCTCATTTATTTGAATGAATCACTACATTTTTTAAGTAATGTTTTCATTTTAATAATTCACTAACTCATTAATGGCAAAATAATTAAATCAGTCATAACTGAGGAAGAAATCATAGGACAAAGGAACTCGTGAGACGACTCTCCATCACCACTTGGTTATGTGGCGAAATTACAAAATTTGATATAAACTAATTAAATTTCAGTTAATATCAAACTTCGTATAATTTATTAATATATGAAATATAAAAATTATATTTATTATATAAGCTTTGTTCTCTAATTTATTGATTTCCCTTCAAATTAACGTAAAAGAATCTTGCCTACGTCATCAGAAAATGTTGAATACAAAAACCTTCGAGTGCAAAAGGTTAAGAAGTCGAGCTACGTCGGACTGTTGGAAAGCCCACGAAGCTGGTTTCAAAGCATAAACGATATCCTTCCGACTTCTGCTGGTGTATTTAGTTTACGCTGCACGATAACGATAACTTCACGCAAGTATTACACCGCCAGCCATAAAACGAGTCGCGTTTTGTCGGTGATAAAGCTAACCCATGAGATAAGATTGGATTATGTGTGGTGAACATTGCTGGTGACTATCTCCGGGACGAACTTAGATCTTGTTAAATTTCTAGGTAGAATTACTTCGGATCAAATATACCAGTTGGCTCTATTGGAACAATTTTACTGGTTATATCATTTAGCACTGACTTCTGGTTAAATGTAACAGCTCAAGTGCTAAGTCAGGATATTTGAATTTTTCAGGTGCTTTGAAATATTATACAATGTGGTTCATGTAAGTAACAGGGCAAAGATACACTTTTCTATGAGACATGTGCAGAGAAAACATTTTTATCAAAATTGTTTATTTCAACGAGATTCTGAAACAACTGATATACCTTAAATAAATTTATTAGTCAATGCTGTATAAAATTGTAGCACAAAGTTAAAGGAAACACAGAAGGTAAAATTGTAATATTGATGAATGACAAGATTGAAAGGATTCAAATTCAGCAAGTGTAAATTTGTGTAATGTATTCTCTAAAAATTAAAGAGTAATGATAATTCGTATTCTTAACTAATAATCGTGTATTCTCTATTATATGCTATTATTAAGCACTTTCTTATCGAATTTCATTACATTTGACCAATTCAAAAATCACTGAACATCACATTCCACCTCGCATTCTTACGATCATCGCATAAAAATGTTTAATATAATCTTAGAAACGTTGAACACTGAACAAAATAAACATCTAACAATAGCTAATACTCGTTTAATTTGAACTTCTAATCATTTTTCAGAGTGTTTTCGCTTGATTATACGAAAAAGGGAAGGCAAATGATAGCAGAAGGAACAATGAAGGTCCCAACAATTGCTCGTAAATGCGTGAAACGTTGAACAAAATGGATATTTGATTACGAAATACCGGAAACGCGAACACGTAATTGAAAAGCAAATCGTTGTTACAAGTAATGGTAATAAAGTACGTACGCATGAGCAACGGGTGGTTACTTTTGTGCAGGCTCCAGTCACGAGAATAAAGTTAATACGGTGTCCGCACACCCACACCCACCCACGCATACACCATTTGCACAAGATAGAGCTAATTTCGAAAGCTGAAGGTGATCTTGTACGGTGGTAGTGCTCCCATGACGGAACAGATCAAAGGTAATCAACGTTTCCCATCAATTTATACGAGATGCTTCCAAGGAAAGGACAAATTGTAAGTATTCGTATTAACACTTTAATAAATATTAATACTTTAGTCACCAGACGACTATTAACCGACTTATAACTGTAGGTCTTCATGCAAATTAAAACTTGTATCCTTTAAATATGGACGTGAATTTAACTTTTAAGTACAGAATTCTGAAAATTTCCGATTAATCTTAAATATTCTCGTTTACGGTAAGTAACAAACAAATTATTGAAACCATCAAAACACTGAATTGAAATAAAGTAAACCAATGTAAAATAATCACATTTATATAATATACGACTAACAGAAGCTGTATTTATTGAATTAGAATTCACCTGGTCTGATCTAAGCGAACTTTGCTGCAATTATTGTCGATAAACTAGCTTTATGAATGGCTGTATAACTTAAATCTAAATAAATATAACATAAACGAAAATTATAAATATTTTATTAAAAGTAACATCTAAAATATATCCAAATCTGCAAGTGAATCCAAAAGCAAACTATGACCTCTATCAATGCACTTTTTCCGATGCTTCGAGATTTCGGATTCAAATGTTCAATGTGACAGTTCGGGTAGTGATGATAGAGTGACGATTCGAAGGAAACTCGAGGAATTCGAGTAGAACATGGCACAACTAGAAAAAGCACCGTACCAGAAAAAAAGCTCTTCAACGAGTCAACGCACCGCGATACGATTTTCAGGATTCATTTCGAAGTGGCATCTCCAGTATTTCAGTAAGATCATTAAAGGCCGTTCCGACACGTTCAAAGAATCATTAGGGAACGACCGGGGGTGGGACGCGAAGAACCAATTCGAAATTCCAGGATTGAATGGGCCGCTGCTCCAATCATCTTGTTACTTCTTCGCTTTTGTCGAGTGTTCGCTTCGTTAAAAAGTTTGTGCCCATTTAAATCGACGAAATCTTGTGGCATAAAGGAATGCCCAAAATACATTTATTAATACTAGAGCCCATTATACTGACGGGTTTGTTTTCTTACTTCGCAATTATTAATATTGTAAAATTATTAAATATCGGAAATACTTTAAAAAATAAATAATTTCACTTGAATACTATAATGAACACATGAAGAAACAAAAAAATATATTGTCAATTTTTTCTATGAAATTTTTCAATTTTTCATTTTTCATTTTCAAATTTTCAATTTTTCAGTTTTTCGTTTTTCTTTGCCTTTCATATTCAGATTACATATTAATCGCATTAAGCGTTGGATAGTTCTAGTGTTAAACTTTCCCACCCACTTGAATGAACACTATGCTAAAATTATCCTGAAGCACCGTAGGAAATCAAAAATTCGATCATAAGAAGTTTTTCATTGAACGTTCCCACTCAACTATTATAAATCCATCATCGACACTCTCGATTTATGAAAAACCGCGAGTCGAAGCGTCCGTTCCGAAGATGGAACGATGGGTTTGCGAGATTAGAAGAATTAGTCGTTCGAGAATGCTCGTTCACTCTCACCGTGAGAGCTCCGCGATCCTTGTAGGCGGATCGAAATGTGAGAACGAGCCGCTTCCTTGTTTGGTAACGCTGATCAACGCTTTCCACCGGTTTTTATTCATCTGTGACACAACGCGCGCCGGTACGTCTCAACGTGCGTTTAATGAAATATTTCATTGGCTTTCTACAATGATCCATCGCTGACCGAGCAACCAGTTTAACGCTAGATTTATGGACACTTATTGTACAGTTTATTCTATCGCTTTTAGATAAACTGATATTCGTACATTTATATCTTGGTAATTAGAGGTTTAAAAGTAAACAATAGGATACATATTTGCATAACAGCAAACAACAAATAATGCTTATAAAATTCAATATCAATCAAATTGTCTCGCTCCGTAAACCTAGAACCCATATTACCAATCAATAGTAATTAATATTATTAATAGTATGGTAATAATAGCAGTAAATTAAGACAAGAACGTTTCACGGAAGCTTTTTTTTCTTGGAAACTTGGAAGTAGTAGTTACATACATAGACCACTATTATTCTGAGCTAGGAAGTAATTAGAGCGCAAAGTCCGACAAAAATATGAAAAACTGAAATTAGAAATGTGACACATTCTGTAATAAGAATGGAAAAATACGAAAGTGAGTGCTGTAAATAAGATAATTGCTAAGACAGCAAATTTGATAGAAGTGGATAATGTGAAGATACGTGGAATTAAAACATTACTTCACACAGTTGTTACCCCAAACAGTTTATTTTACAAAATACTAAAAAAAGACTGATTTTCTTTAAATATTTCAACGACTTTTTCCAATTTTTTAGTTTTTTAATTAAATTTTATTAAATATGATACGACCTTTAGGAGAAAGTGTATTTTGAAGGTATCATTCAAAACATCATAAAAAAGATACACCTTTTCGAGGCTACAACTTACTATGTAGTTGACAATATGGTTTTCGTTAAGACGTAAGAGTATATGTTTCTACTTACAAAGCTCTGTAACTTTAACACTTGAACTACCAAACAGATCAAATTAATCAAGCGTCCATTATGAAATTGCGGGGTGCGAGTATCAGAGCGGTAGCCAGACACATTTCTTGCCCACGACGCATCGGCCGAGACAGCAACGCAGCCAGAGTGCTTTTTGTTTGTCAAAGAATTGCGATTTCTCGTGACATCGAACCGGTCCACGCAAGTAGGTAGCCGGCCGTCATTCCGAGCCTACGCGATTTACGGCAGTCCACGCAAAACCGAGAGGAAGCTTGGGATCCACGAAGACGCGAGACTCTGGAGTTCGCGGATGGAATACGTGATCACCCTATTAATTAGTTGTGCAACGCGTCGACAACACCCAGGGCATTGAAAGTCTGCCGGAGCAGAGCGAAAATTATACCGTGGCGATTTATGGAAGCGCTGTTAAGTCGCTATCTGTCTTTGGCAATCAATGACCAGTGCCGTATCGTTTCCGACATGCAAGTCTTGCTTCGCCAAAACGGGTTTGATTATCGTGTATTTACTTTCCTTTTATTAGAGTTGTTTATGTTATTAGAAATAGTCACGAGAATCTCAATAGCTTGTTAAATTTCAGATGTTTAAGAATAAGCTGTTTAAAGATTATGTGTAAGAAAATGTAAGTAAATCGTACAACGTTTGATATTAATTATAATCTTTTTCATTATATTTAATTGAAGTCATTCAACATATTTGATTAAAAATTGTGTTTTACAAAAGCAAGAAATGTATTTATTGAATTGCAAACATCCTCAGTTCAAGACTTGCTAAATAACAAAAAAATTCGTTGCCAAGGAAAAGATGGTAGATTTCCCTATTCAGTTGACTAAGAGTTAAATATTAAACTTTATGATTTTGACTCTTTATGACAAAGGTTAAATATTTCATTTATATGAAAAATAAATAGATAAATAAATAACGTTTAGGTTATTCGAATTTAGTTGAAAATTTCCATCACGAGTCTGACTTGATATCACGGGGAGGGGGTTAAAGGACGGTATACAAACGTTGCCAGCATCAAATGTTGCATGTTCATTCATAACAACCACTGTTGCTCAGATACCATGATGTTTCATGGTTCGAGAGTGAAATCTTGTCCTTGACACAATTGTTCTTTATCGCTGCGGATGTACGACACAACGCGACAGTGAACAACCGGCGTTGTTGTTGAACAGTAACGAAAGACACTTCCTGACATTGTATTTCTGGCTCAGAACGAGGAAATATGGGGACATGGAAACGCAAGGACACCGTTGGAACCCAGATCAGTATAAATCTTGATAAACTGTTCCTCGAAATATGCAATACCGTTCACAATCATTCCAATGAAAGAGATTGGTGCCCCCAATTCTGAAAATTGTCATTTCAAGCATGAAAAATCTTGTTTCTTTATAAGTTACTCATAACATTACGCAGTCATAATAAATCCTCATTTTGTAAGGCTAAATATTTGTGAAATATTTTGTTACATAATATAAAAATATTTTTTAATCGATCCAAATATAAACCTGCAAGTTTCTGGAAACTAAAAATATGATTTAGTCCATTTTCAAAATTAATTTTGAGGACTAAGTTGAAACGTTCCTTGTTATTGTTAGTATAATTAATTCTATGTTGAAACAACTAACACTTTTCTATTATACAATGTTTATAATGCTATACACGTATTTATTTCAGATGTAGTTGTAATTATACACAGCGAGCCACCTAAAGTTGTATAAATTGTTTTATTCTAAACCATTGCAAATCTCGACTCAGTCTAGTTTTTAGTTTTATTTTTAACATCACAATCACATCACAGATAAGTGCAGTTTAAATGTAAACTGTAACTCGACATCAGTTTTATTCTCAGGTGTGCCTCTTTGTCAAGATATTTTTAAAATATATGATTATATTATTTTCCATATTACTGCTTTCTATAATCTATCTTCGAAAGCGCATTTCAAATCAAACATTTAAAGTAATAATGATCTAAAACAAAATGCAAAAGGAATTAGAAGTGCCAAGGGATAAATTATAAGTTCAATTTCAGATACGTTGATACAAATTCCAAGAAACCAAGAACATTTGGTCCACAAACTGCTAAATGAAAAACCAACACTTCAAAAGCTCAAACGTCTGCTAAAAATATACAGAAATAAAGCTTCCAGTAGCCCAACTCCAATATCGATTTAAGAGCAGCCCAAAGAACCATTTATCTATGTTATCTCAAAAATAGCGAATTTCAGTTATCTATAGCATAAACCATAGCATACTACAATTTCTAAACCGACACGTATTTACGGTATCACGTACTCCCGCTGCGGACCTAGCTCAAACACGTGCGTAGATCGTTAATTCGTAAAACACGCGGAAACTCCATCACTGCTAAACGAACGCGATAGCCAATGCATTATCAGCATACATTACCGTGCGCTGATCATTGTTTACTCTGAGGAAACGAGGCCGCGCAGAAAATTAATTATTGCGACCGGTAATGCCACGCTAAAACGAAGAATCCGTTCTATCATAGCTGGTTGCTAGCCGAGAAAAGCTGCAACGGTGGTTATTGGGAATATAGAATACACTTATCTACAGCTCTTATCGCTCCTGTGTATCGTTGACCGATGAAGAATGGCGGACTACATAGCGGTTTACGGTTCGTTGATAGTCGACAAGGAATTTTGTATTCGGTATTATTAATACCCGGTTCGATCTGCAGGATTAGTTCCCAGTAGTCATCCCCACCACTGAGGGGCGAGTCCCCTCAGCAAGCCGAGAAATTCGACGGTCGAGCAGTTGTAATATGATACGCTGTTCAATAGGGTAGATATCGATGAGACAATATTAATGCAATTATAAAACATTTTTATGAGGACCTTTCTGTAAATGAAAATTTTAATAGCACATTTGTGAAATTCTTCGGATTAAAACGAGACCAAACATCACATTCTTTAAGTCATAATTTACTAGAAAAAAGTAGATTATGTAATTTATTAAATAAGTAAATGTGTTACAAAATATATCGTGTATGGTTTCATTTTAATGAGAAAAACCTTACAATTCAATTAGTAAACGTTTCAATTAGTAAAAGTGAAAAATAAAAAAGTTTAACATTCCATTAGTATGTATTCCTTCATTCATCTATTTCTTTTGATCGTTCCAAAGTCGGGCGTTTCGCTCTTTTATTCGCGTTGTCCTTTACAAAGAATAAACGGGCGCTCGACTCGAATCTCGACTTCGAATCAACAGCACTCCACGATTAGTGCTCGGTCGCAGTCCCGACTTTCGGGCACTAACCGTGAGAATATGTACACCGAAAAAAAACTTGACGGCGCCGACGTCTTGACGCATTTTTGATCGTGTACGACGACAGGCGACAATGAATTTCCGGGTATGATATCTCGTGGACTCTTTTATTTGAGTCCAGGATTTGGCACGTTTGTGCGACATTTTAAGAGACCCGGGACAAATATCGGGAACAAAAATGGAAGTCAAAACGGATAACGTGGGAAGAGAACTTCTCCGTGATTTCTCAATTTATGAGATTGATATTGTAGAAAATTCTCGTTCGAACGAAGACTTGAACAATCGATTTGGTGACTAATGCGCGGTCTTCCTAAATTCAGATACCGTGAAATCTAGACTTTTTAAGAATTCCGAGAGATGTGTCAAATTAAGGAATAGGATTTTGTAGGTGGAAGAGAGATTTTTTAATAAGTTCCGCAAAAAAGAAGTTTAACGATAGATTTATTGTATTCATGTAATTGGAGAGAATTTTAAAACATGTTCTTGAATAAAGTTGCTCATGAAGAGATTGAAATAATTTCAAAGGGCTTTGGTCCTCATTCTAAATTAATAACAATCGCTAAAGAATTAGTTGCACAAAAGAATTAATAAGACATTTTGCATATTTAGTTAAGAAACTCTTTATGTTGAATTTAATTAATTTCTTTTGCTTGTAAGTAAGAATATTCAATAAAAAAATCTATATATCCAATATTTCCATTTTTCAGAAATAATTTTACCTCATAAAAAGAAAAAACTTGAATTATATTTATCATCTGCTGAAATTAAATTTATGTTTCATAGAAATCAACATATTTGAATTAACTTTATCGAGCTCAGATAGAATGTACGAGTCCGCGAAATTTAAATGTCGAAGCACTGCACTGTGCGAGGAACGAACAAATTTATGATCCATTAAATTAGCATTCACAAATCATTCTTTGTTTGGTGCAAATCACTTGTTTGTATATTTATTTATCATATGAAAGATATCTGTCAGAACTCTCTGCTATTGTAACTTCAATGATTCTGGACACTGCGTCATTTTCACATTGATAAAATTCCCAAGATCTGCCAACAAGTAACGCCTTTCATGTACGCTCTACCTCGTTCACGTACAAAGAAAGTCGTACAAACGTGTCTTTAATGTAAATTGTTCGACGTTGTAGGTTACAATATACTGTTCATGTAGGTCTTTCCAGATTGCACGATTATAAAGTTTCTAACTGTGCAAATAGAAACTTGTGTTAAACGTTAACCCTGTTTATTGAAATATTGGAATTTCTAACTGTACTTTAAAAAAAACTCGTGCTAACTCAACGAAACTACGTATTTGGAGGATACATGGTGTTCTGTTAATGGCGGATTAACGAGGAAGCGAGTTTTCTACGTGAAGAAATAAATTGAAAATGGAAAACAAATTTGAGATCACATTTTCGAGAAAACACGTATCGATAATTTATCGAACTCACGTGCATGTAACTAACCCTTGATTAAATGCAGGTGATACGAGGGATAAAGATATCGAACAAAATTTATTTCACATTTTTAACTTATGTTTTTCATAGGACTAGCTTCCAATGCAATAATTTTATTATATGTTTTTATTATATATTCTTATTATAGGTTTTCTCGTAATTAGTTTAATATAGATTTTAATTTAGAATTTAACGTTTCTACGAAGGAAGAATTTTAAACGTCACGAGTTTATCACCTTCCTCAAGCAATTTACAAAAATAAGAATCAAACAGAGACACGTTTCTTCTATCAGAAACATTGAATATATTGATGTTTTTGTTCTCATTCACTTTGACCAATAAAGTATGCTATAAATGTATATGACTTACTTCTTAGAAAAATCGGTATAATACCATCTCTTAAGTTAACCTTCTAGTTACGGAAGTTGTATACATTCGCTCAATAAATTTCGTCGAATATAAGACATTTATTATTGCACTAAACTGGTATAGTAATCGATATATTCTTACATCTCGCGCGAAAATTTACTAAATCACTAGTCTAAGGTTATTTTTTTGCTCTATACAACTGAATGATTCAATTTCTAAGAATAAATATAACGTCATGTCTCAACGCAATGTTAATGGTTATTTGGTAAAGCGTGTCGCAATCAAAGAGTTTGAAAAGATTAAAACATGTTTAAAAATCAACTTTTTTTAATATGCCTTCACAAACTGATATTTTAAAAATGTTACACTTTACAAAAACACTTGAACAACTTCGATAATAATAATTTGCCAATAGATAAATAAGATCAATATTCATTGTAAATATACAGAATAAAATTTATTAACGGCAAGTCAATTTTAATTATCGAAGTTGTTAAAGTGTTTTGTAAAGTGTAACATTTTAAAAATATCAGTTTATGAAGTCATATTAAAATATACATAATAAAATTTCTTAATGTAAAATTTATTACATATGTTTATGCGTTGTCATTATTCATATATTTTAAAGAAATATAGCTTTATCCGGTGCCATCTAATAATACTGCATATTCTGTTGCGTGAGGACGGTTTTCAAGTCTATCTTTTTTCATGTTACGATAACTGTATCGTTTTAATAGTCTTTTGTGTTGTCCAGATTTATCACATAATGAAAAAATTAAAAACTAGAATGCTACGGCTTGCGAAAACAATAATAAAAGTATACAATGAATATATAGATGAGAAGAAGATACAAATATTTTTTCATTGCACGCTAAATTTTATTGTTTCTAGGAATCTATATGTTCGTCCATATAGATCCTGGAAGTTACATCTTCAAAGCCAAAGAATTACAATGTGCATTCACCTAATCACTCGAATCAAAATCGACCTAAACTGTTATCAAATAATGTTTAAAAATTCAATATCCGTCAAATTGATAGGTCTCATGAATCTATTGGTAATTAAATTAGCCTAGAGTCATTTAGAAAATACCTAGTTAAAAGGTTAAAATAAAATCATCGCCTAGTCACAATGGAATGATACATTACAAGTAAAACATCCCCGAAACCAACCCCAAGTTATTTTAGCGAACTTTCATCTTTTCTTATCTTATTTTCGATACTAACTTGCTATTAGTCAATATGTTACACTTAATATATTGAATGCCACACGATTTCATAGAGTAAAATACACCAAGTGGACAAAATATAATATTAAATCATACGATTGAATGGCATTATTCTGTGGTTATTCAACGTGTTAACCAATCAAAACCATAAACAAAACCCTAGCGAGAGACGCTTTTTGCCCTTGTGCCGTCCCGAGGCTCTTCTCGCTAACAACGCGGAGTATGTAATCACGTGGCCAACATTACATTCGAACGCAGCTTAAACGAATCTCAGCGAATCTCGTAACTTACGTAAACGGTCGTGACGGTTGCGTTTCTAACCATATCTCTGACGTCGTCTATTTCTCGTCTGGACGTTCCAGGCGCCGCGGTGGGCGCCAGCATCACCTCGCTCGCCATCCTGGAAATCGCTGCCTCTCAGACAATAACGTCACCAGAAAATATCACTGCACAATATACGATTTATACCTCCTCAAAAGCATCGAGACCCTGCGTCTTCCTCCGGGACGATTCTCACTAGAGCACTGCTATCTAAGGACACTTCGAACAATTCATTCCACAGAGGCAGCAAAACGTGTGCCCGTCGAGCAACATCCGACTCTATTTTTCACTGACATCAATTTTCTTTTGTAACTCATTAATGCGAATGTTCGTCAGGCTTATTTGCAACGACCGTTGGCGAATGCAATCCTTGAAGCCCACGTGAAAAGCGTAGTTTGAGAATTCACTGTTCGATTAGTATTTTATACCCTGTTTTAATTGTGTACGTGGTTCTTCGAACCGGATGTTAATTTACTTAAAAATCGTGAGCGTTAAACGTTTATCGAAACATAATTCATTTCTAGAATTCAACAGTCGAGAGAAAACTCCCACTAAAGAAATAAACATAATTTCCATCTCAACGAACACGGATGCATTCTCCTCGGTTTAATTTCCGAGCCGAATTTCGCAAGTCTGAGACTAACTTTAACACCGACGTAGCTGAGAATTTGTTTCCGACTTCTTTGTCACACATATGTTCACTGATACTTTCAATCTCCATCGTTCAGTTACATGTTTAGAAGCACTACTCGACAACCTCTACAACAAGTTTAACATTGAACGTACTGCGACAGGTCAAATGTACAGGTTTAGAGTTTGATTGAAAATCCTGCGTTTCCTTCAGTCCATTTAACTTTATATCAATTTCTACATTGTCTCATTAATCATTTATTCAATATTTGCCTTTCCTGTTGTTTGTTTCCAGTAAGATAAATGTATTATAACTAACTTGTTTGCGTTTTCTAACCAGTTATTTCACTGGTTTCAGTGGGTACATACAAAATGCCGGTGCGTTAAGTGTTAACGAACCACTGACACAATCTAACCGAACTATCCTAGAAATAGAAACTTCACGTAAAGTCCAGTCTCTTTTTACTTCGTCAATCTACATAATAACACGAATAAATCATCGTGTTCCAAAGGTCTGAGCAGCAATATCCAAGCAGAGTTTTCATCCAAGTAAAGAGAACACAAGCTTTTCTTCGAATTTCCAAGAGACAAGAACTAGTTCGAAGATTCTTCAATCACTGTCCTATCTCCTGTTTGCCACGGTTATATTTCGTATTTCGTGTTTTAACCAGTTAACTGCGTTTGACAAGAATGCATGTCATTTTAAAACCCAAAATAATACTAATTCTTTCAATGATTAATTATTTATTTTTTCAGATAAACATGTAATTCTTCTTTCTTTTGCTTTGGTCTTTCATTAACACATTGAATGAATTGAAAAAAATATAATATCAAATTATTTTTTTATTATTATTCCACGTTTATCTTACTAAATGTCACCGCATTAGGTAGCATTACTTATAATATAAAAATGTTTGCAAATAATGATCGTTTAATTGAGTGAACTATAGTAATTCTATGGAGGGTCACCGGTGACCCCAATAACATTCAACGTGTTAACATATACCCTAGGTGTATTCGTCCTGCGTTTGACAAGTACACACTTCATTTTCTTATTTTGCTGCGCGCACAATGAAAGACTCTGCAAACTAAATTCCACAGTTAACAAGTTAAATATACAGAAACATGTTCTAACGTGAACGTGTTAATCGACCGCGGGGGTGTTGCGAGCGGAACGCGACGATCGGCGGCGATCAAGCCGGCGAAGAACGGAACTGACCGCGAATACCAGAAGTGTTCCGAGTTTGGAACGAGACTAGAGGCGAAACGTGGCTTCATTCTCTCGGGAGAGAGAGAGCGTGGAGAGACGACGACTCGTGGTGGCTACGTGAGTCAGCTGGCGGTGTCTCAACCCGTGCAGCACTCGTACAAACTCGGATCGTTAGGTCGCTGGAATAGAGGGGGCAGGCGAGTCATTGTGATTCACGTAAAATCATCCCTGCGTTCGAAACCGCGATACGGGAGATTGAATGAACTCTTGATTCTTAGCGAATCAAAGTTCTTCTTTAGCACTAAACGCACCGCGACCGGTTTTCAAATTCGATTAAAAATTCTGCATTTTCTTTTGTCCATTTATCGTCTCATTAGCTCTTATATGGTTCGGTTAATCGGTATTTTAATTTTTGCCTTTCCTTTTGTTTTTGTTATCATTAGGAATAATTAATCATTCAACTTGCTTACCTTTATTTTAGAACCAGTTATTTGATCGGTTACGGTAGGAATAGGTGCATATGAAGTGCCGGTACGTATAGTGTTAAATAAAATATTAGGTCTAAAGTTTTATCTGATAATGTCATCTCAAGTTTCTAATTAATAGTCTGTTTTATAATATTTGGTATGGAAAACAATTCTTTATTGTAACTCCATTATTCTAATTATATTCTTAACCTGTTAACTGTGAAGTTTAATTTCAGAAACCTCTGATAATACTCGTAATGAAATCAAATAATTAAGTGTATCACGTTCACTACCAGCGTCACATATTTGTGACGATCGACATTTCATATCTTGTGAAAAGAAGAATAAATTACATTTACGTGTGTTCTCACTTAGCATTGCAACGCATGGTATAATATACAGAAAGTTATGAAGATATTTTTTCTTGAATATTCTTTATATTTTATAAAGATGATATGTTCTATTTAATAAAATATTGTAGTCACGGTCACTCTTATTGAAAGAACTGCTGATAGCGAATGGGGTATACTTGTCTAACGCAGGCCAAATGCACCTATAATATATTCTGACAAAAAGCTAAAGCACAACGAAGAAGAATTACATGTTTATCTGAAAAATAAATAATTGATCGTTGAAACAATTAGTAGCATTTTAAACATTGATCAGATTAATTGAACATATCAGATTAAACATTGTAATTTGAATAGAGATCTGTAGTTTAGGGATAACTATTACCGTTTTAACATTTTTCGCCAGCGGATTTTTTACAGTGTTTAAAACCTTTGAAATAAAAACGTAAATTATATATTGTAACTTTTAAATATTACAAAAGAAAAAATCTATTATATACTGATACTTTATTGTTTGAATAATTAAATAATTTTTTAGAACTTTTATACTAGAGGTCTTCAAAGGATCAACTTTACGAAAACTTCTTATAGTAACTGGTATATATTATATGATAATAATATTACTCGCAGACTTTATTGTATGTGTAAATTACATAGATCGTTGCACAAAAATGAAAAAAAATATTTTTCATGGAATTTCATTCTGTTTAACATCAGTCTGAACATCTGGAAAATAACTTTCTGTTTTATAATGTACTTTAGTTCCACAATTTTTAACTGATAAAAAGTAAAAATTCGAGCGATTTTCATATAATTTTATTACCAGTTCAATCTCTTCAATCATTGAAATACTTTTCATGTTTTTCGATAATTCTTTCTCAACGCAATGAAATTCTTCTAGAATCCAGTTTTAAAAGAATTCTCCTTACACGAAGAAAACGCACGCAATATTGGTTTTACATCAGTTACAGTTATAAATCTCGTGGCCATAATGATCAGTTGGTGAAAGATATGAAGAATGTCGGAGATCTGTTAAAGTTTCATAACCGAATTCCGAAAGTTAACTCGGTCATCAAGACTCAAAGCATGCATGTTTTTTTAAATATACATACACTGGGTGTACCTAATAAGTGGGACAGGCTATCACTCTAACCTTATTGAAACTAGAAAAAATCGTAAAGAAAATTTTTACTTTATTTAACAAGTTCGATACCAGTCTTTTCATAAATTCATTAATGCAGTTGCAAAGTCCAATTGCACTTTTTTTTAAATCAAGTTCTAAGTTTTTGCATAAATAATTTCCATGCAATGCATATTTTATATGAAAAAAGGTTAAAAGTGTTATCATTGGAAACTGAATATTTTTAAAGATATTTTATATTGTAAGATCTAATAAGATTATTTTCTAAAATTGTTAAATAACACTATTGGAATTTTTAAGGAAGACTCAATGGCAAGAAAATAGATCTTTTTCAAGTGTGTTGCTTCCTCCATTAATTATTCACAAAAAGTAACCTATTTCAATTACACAACCCATGCTATACATTCTGCCGAGTGGATAAAACCTTGGTCGCCAGGACTATTCACAGTTTCGTTGGATTTCCATACAACGGGGTGCATCCTTTCACAAAAGGACATGACCAGACAAAAAACGAGCTTCCTTTCATGCAGACGTTTCGGATGCACGTTTTAATAAGGGTAATAAGAAAATCGGCCTTAATTGAGACTGTAATCTACCTCGAGAAACTAATTTCAAGGGAAAACTACGATGAACCTTGAAAGTAAATGCATGGTGTTTCATAGAGTAAATGCATGCTCGGGAACAAATGCAAGGAATTAAGCTTCTGTCTCATTACTTGTCCTTAGAAAACGTTATAGAAGTTTTCGACATATGGTTACGTGTACTATCTAATTATCATTAGTAATTGAATCCCATGACTTAGATATTGGTAAGTAGATAATGTGTTTTATTCACCTATTGCATGGGTCAACTGAGAACTCAACGAAGTTGCACTAAAAGTTTTAATAAAATTGTCCTTTCACTTTTGATGAAATAAAATGTCAGTAGAAATCAATGATCACTTCATTTAATGAAAAATTACATAAATAAAAATCAAATATTTGTAGAATGAAACTTATTTTATGTTTACAGCCACATAGTCTGTTATCAGTAATTGAAAATACAATAGAAATTTGCAATTATTTCTATGCACAATAAAATAAAATAAATTCTAATACTTGAGTTGTTAAAAAATATATACATATAATTCTTTGTACGAAAAATTAATAGAAAATGTTTGTTATTTAAAATTAGACCAAAAGCTAGTGTAACATCTCGAAATATTTGTGTGACATTCCAAATTGATTATACAAGAGAACATACCACTCGAATATGATTCAGAAAATATATATAGAAACATAAAATTGAATTTTAAAGTTAGATGTTCTTGTTACATGCGATGATTATTGTGATCTTTCCCCGTTGGATGCATTTATGACAGACTTATCTAATCTCGTCACGCTTCACCGTGACATCGGAGCTCATCTCGGTGATGTATGCATCGTCATGAAACGCGGCTGATCATCAGAACGTTAGATACAGGCATCAAGATTTTCTGTATGTACTATGATTAACTTGTCCAGATTTGTACTCAATCAGATAAAACTGTTCCCATGTTTCGTCATCTACTTGTATATGTTGGTACATTTATTCGTATCAGACATGTATGTTAAAAATATTAAAAATTTATTAATTGTTTAAATATATTTCAGTTTCATTCAAGTGCAGAATGGACAAATAAACACATGTGGACCGACTTTTCTCGTCCTGAAAAGCAATTCAGAAAATCTATCGAGTATTTAATATGTCAGGGATTATATCGTTCACTAGCTATAGTGATTAATCCATTGTTTGAATTTTATTTAATTTTATGGTTGAAGCACTTGATCGATGCTAAACTTTTTATATTTTAAATAAACTTCCTTGCTTCGACACAAATAATGAAACTTTGAATGGTAAATAAATAGTGAATAATTAATAGTAATAAAAGCTTTCATTAAATAATCAATATTTTTTATTAAGGTTGATAAATTTTTTGTAGTGCTGTCTATTCGACCAGTAGAAAAGTAAATAAATATATGTTTTAATATAAAAAAGTAAAAGATAATTTTGAAAACTAATTTTCAAAAAAAAAGGTATCGGAACATATGATACTTTCAGCGTGAAGGTCTTTCGAAACTCTATTATTGCTGCCAGGAAACCGTAAAACCAGTTAATCCTCGGAATACCTGTTGGTTTGATGACCTACGAATGAGTCACTGGAATTTATCTTTGTTATTTTCATTTAGGAATGCGATTTTGTCATTTGTTGCAACCATTTTCAACTCTACATATTTAGGAATAACCTAGATATGTTATCCATATTGAGGTTATATAAATATAAATGAAAAATGAAAATAAAAATGAAAAAATAAGAATTTAGGAATAACCTATATATCTTATCCATATTGAGGCTATATAAATATAAAGATTATTTAAAAACGAATACAAAAAAATAAAAATTTTAAATAACAAATAATTTCAACTGCTTCACATAACATTTTTTATTTTAGAATTAAACTATATAAAGTAATTTCATTTTGTCCCAAAATCAACTAAGTTATTTACAAGTAACTTTTCATTTAAGTCGCTTCATTCAAATAGAATATCAGATAATCTCATCACGAAGGTGATGAGTCATATTGTTTATACACTTACCCTTGAATAATACATGATTGAAGTATGCAATCGCTAACGTTGACATAATAGAACGAGAAACTATTTATGAAATTATTTATAGAAACAGTTCATCAAATATAAAACACAAAATAAAATTGAATTCTATTTGATAGTTAAGAAATGATATAATTTAAAAAAGATTATTTCTTTCTTATAATAAATTAATGAATAACTGTTTTAAAATAACATTTACAAAAATAAGATTATTTCATTAATATATTAAATATTTGAAAAATTATTATTAAATTTTTATTTGAATAAAATATTTTATTTGAATAACACTAATGCTTACAATGAGGAAACATCATCGTTTACATTTTAATTCGCATGGCATGCGTAATATACGGAATGAAAATCCTACATACTCGAGCTGGAAAATGGTAAACTATTAAAAAGTAACGGATGCATATTATTACTCAGCGTTCTCAATTGGAAACGTAACTAGCCAGAATACAAAGCTACAGTTGGCAATCCTTAATGACTCTGAGTATCTTGTCGCTGAGAAACATTTACAACAGTCATCTTACTGTCGACCGAGGTCAACTGTAGCAATTAAGACACAGTTTACCTTAAATGTATGTATCCTGCGGAAAGCCTTATATATCCTTTAAAAATCAATTCAACACAATTTTCAGAAATCTGAGATCAATTTTTTTACGATTCTTATTTACGATTATCTTATCATTTTCGTGTATAATACTTCATTTTTAAGAAAATCGCGTCTGATTTGCCGAACATTTTTCAATATCTAATATATCTGTTCATAACTTACACTTTCTACTTTTTACCAATACTAACACTAAGAAAACTTTCGAAATCGATTACCTCGCAGAAAAAAAAATGTTGAAATGTTTCAGAAATAAAAAAATGATTAGAAACTTTCTACTGTACGTTTTCCATTAACTTTTTATATTAATTCACTTCTTTCTCAATTGTAGCATAACTTTTTAAGCATCCTATACATTATACGCAACAGATAGTGAAAGATTAATGTGCCTTATACTAATTACTTTTTATATAGAGAAGAAGTTGTTTCCCATTGAATATTGAAGTCTGACTGTAACTATATGTACAGAGAAAAGTCGTACAATGTGTTTTAACTTTAACATATTTCAAGTCATGTAATTCAGGAAGGTTTGCTCTAAAAATTAAGTTGTTTTAGACGTTTCTTTTATGTTCTGTCTGTAATACTACAGCTGGTAAAATGAAATAGGACATAATTCAATAACATGATGCACAGCAATTTTAAAGAAAATAATTCAGAAAACAGAGTTTTAAACAGAAAATGATTTTCTGAATAAACATTACAAAAAGCATGACACTTCCTAGATTTCACGTCATGTGCATTCTGTGCAAATTTACATTCACAAAATTCCCATAAATACCTAGAAATCTGTAGTCTATTAATCAATTAACCCTTGCCCTACAACACAGTATAAGACACATAGTGATGATTTCAAACAAACTTGTACAAACATAAACATTCCGTTATCAGCTATTACACTTCAAAGTAAATATACCTACAAAATATACCTAGAATTTTCTACTTTTAACAATAACTTATTACTAACAAAGTATTAATATCAATCATAGTTAAGAAAGAAATCATAAAGCAAGGGGTTAATTACTGCGATCAACACATCCAGTGCAACATATACCATGTTTGATACACGCGCAATTTTTGTAAGGAAACATTTTTTATGAAACATGTGGCAACGAATAGTGTTACACGCCGCGAATCAGCGAAAACATGAAAAAAAAATCAAAATATATATAAAAGTAAAAAAAGACTTAAATGTAACTTAATATTTCATTTAAAAAATCAGTGCACTTCATAAGCAAGATATAACCGAAATTTCCGGTGGCACGGTATGTGTTAATAAGGTCTCGAACAAAACCAATAGAAGAAGCTTGCCACAATGGAGTCCGAATCTCAGCATCGTGTAACGTGCGACGAATGAGCGGAGCGGAGGTATGCGAGGCATAAATCATGAACCGTCTTGATTACTCTAGAAGGTATCGTCAAGGTGTGCCGCGGAGATTTTCCCCTTGAAAAGATAGTTTTCTTGGTCGGCCGTGAAGCCGATGTTAATGCAAGCGTTCCGGAAAAGTCTCGATCTAAGCCGGCTCACCCTAGACCGTCCGCTGGACATTACCAAACGCGATCGATCCGTCAAGATCATTGGAGCAGCCATCGCTTTATTTAGATGCACGCCGAGTCCACTGACACCGGTAGCTCGCAATTAAACGTGAATCGAGCGAATCAGAGCCGACCACGCTGTGAATGTAATCTTGGCAATAATTCTAGCTACTCTAAAAAATCACAGGGTAGTGAATTCATTATGACATATAGGAACTACATTTAGAGGTATTTCATTTGATAGAATTGAATTGGAAGATTTATATGTTCGTTGTAATGTAAATATCTATAATTAGAACGCACGTCAGTATGGATGTATTGGGTTGCATTATATGTTAAAAATTTTAAATGCTTGTACATTTGTGTCATAACTCATTAACGTTTTCAAGGCTAATTTTTTTTTTAGAAGACAGAGATAATTGTATTTTCTGTTTGACTGTAATTTATTTTGTTAAAATCGATACAAATTTGACGATACGAAAACAGCCGAAAATAGTTGTGAAAATTTTACGAAAATAAGACAAGTTCGATGGACATTAATGTTAAATGTACCTGTATACATATGATGTAACCATATGGAAATCGTCATAAAATGCAACAAATAACATTGTTTCTTCATATCTCCATACTTATTTCATTACTACGCCAACATTTAAATAAAATAACTGTTATACTTTTCTTTAACTCATCATAAAAATTCATTCAATAGAGGATTAAGTTGGTTCACAATTCTTAGTGTATTATTTAATGAAATTTGAAGACAAATTGTATTTAATAATTAATTTACGTTACAGTTGCATTACTTTAAAATGGCTAAAATTCCATGTATTATTTAAAAATTTACTCCATTAAACTACTATTCATTAAAGATTTTGGTCTACAATCTTCTACTATCTTCCAGTATATTTAGTTAAAATATTTATTCGTGCATCATAAAATAAATGTCACATTGAAAAGAAAAATGACGAGTCTTTGTGATCAATCCAATATCTTTCTGCATGCAAATCCGCGGGATTCCGAACCTTTCGGCTTTTGAAAACGGGATCTTCGGTATTGCAAATACCTCCGCGTATCTTTGCGCAAGTAAAAGAGAAATAAAATATTTCTTCAAAATATATGAATAAAACCACAATATACGTATATAGTAGATAAATTTTCCTTCCTTTTAATATATCAATTTTTTGAAAATATAGGTTGGGGAATTTTTGTATCGATAAAATTTTCTAACAAATACTACACAGCTAAATCGAAAATAACTACACAAAACTTTAAGTTGAGAAGATTTCTTAAATAAGTATTTGTACATAATGATTTTGTTGGTATTTAAATAGTATTATCAGTGACAGATACATGTTCTTTAACAAAATTTTTAAAAAGGTGTAAGAATTTAAGGATTTAAGAAATTATTAAGCATCTCTAAATACATATTTTCCATATTAACATTTCTTTTCCATTTATAATCATGTTTCTTCCAAGAATCATTGTTCGATTTTAATTTACAATTTCCTTATATTAAAATAGATATTTCACGTATTAAAATTATAATCCGTATATTACACTATAATAAGCAGTGTTTCAAACCAGTATTTCAACCTATATCCAATTCTTATTATCGACTGATTTTCGACAAGCTTTGTCTTAAACATGAATATTTCCTTATTCAGCAGATAAGTCAGACTAAATCTGAAACATGATTAGATACATTGTACTCATGTTGCGAAGATATTACGTATTAAGGAGTATGTATATAAATAAGATGGCGTGCTTTGAATGCGTCTGATTTTCTCTTTGGAAAAAGAGAAAGAAATCGCAGACATCACCTATTTCTCAACTCGAGACACGAAACTACCCCTATGTTCCGATATCTCACGAAAGTCTCGGTGAAGTAGCTGTGTAATCTGGGTCATCGGATTCGTACGGTTTTGTTCAGCAGTATTCGCAACTCTGGGAAAAATGTAGTTATCGAGCGAAACAGGAGATTACAGTTTGTAAAATCAACAGTACTATTTATGACCTACTTGATTGGAAACGAAAAACTGAAGTTTTACTCAAATTTAAGAAATAAATACAACAATGGAACAACAGTTTCTCTTTTGCCAGGAATCATAATTTTATTATATTCCTTATCAAAGGTCGATTCACCCCTTGTCTTGTGGCATTTTTATTGATTAAACTTGCAAGCATTATTTTAGTCCTAACAATTCCTCAGTACAAACTTATATATTCATTGTAGGAGTAAACTGACTATGAAAATTAAATTTTTATAAACATGAAATGTTCTTCCAATTGATATAATAAAAATTATACTAATATTTATGAAACACAATGCAATCATTTAATATAATTTGTTCCATATTAAAAATTGTATTATAAAAATATTGGAACTTATTGTCCTAAATAAATAGAGCGTTATAAAATAACGAATTTGCAATCTTTCCTTTCTTTAAATTTGCATAAAATCTGTATACTTATTGCTACATTTTATAGTATCCTTATAACGTTTTATTCAACGCAGGGTAGAGTGAAGCGACACACCTTAGATTAGGTGCTTACTTTCCACAACATTAATCGGCGGAAACAATTGAGACTCGAGGATCCTTTGAGATCCTTGGATAACGTCATCCTCGCCATGTTACATATTTTTACAGGAGATATTTCGCTTGGGAAAACATGAACTGGAGTGTAGAGGAAGAATAAACATCTTCTATAAATTTATATTAAATCTTGTAAGATTAAAATTTATATTAAATCTCAATATGTGACCGTACAAAAATATGTATATTTTTGTCCGACCCCGATAACATATTCTGATAACGCAACGGAAATTGTTTGCAAAAATCGCAATCATGTTATAAAAACGTTATTAATCTACTACCGAAAAAAACTCCAAACACAAAACCATTAGAATTAAAATAATATAAAATATAATAAAACTATATTAAAAGTAAAAATAACTAAAATAACCAATTTTTATAATTAAAATATGAACCATTTTCAAATTATGTTATTTTAAATTAAGCGTAGAATAATTTTGAAAATAAGATATTTTATTTCTTACAGTATTTAAAATACTATTTACAAATAGTATCACATTAAAACGATACTGAAATTAATTAAACTTTATAACAAATAATTTATTTTATTTACTATTATAGTAAATAGTGTATAGCGAATTTTATTTTAAAATGTGCGTTTTTCATTAAAAATAAAATACCTATTGCAGTACATTTTTAACGACATCAGAATGGAAACGTCAATCGATGGTAGACGTTTTCTCGATGAAAACAAGACCGGACACATCATTAATCGGATAATAACGCGGATCAGATCGGTATTGAAAAATTTCATGCGAAGCTCATTGTCGGCAACGAGCCCTGTATCCGGTATTCGAGTCTAAGAAGTCTCGAGCCCGATGACGTTGCATGAATGTGCGAGTATCCGTACGTGTCGCGTTGTTGCCGCTGATGCTTCTCGCGCGCACGTGAATTCTGCGTTAATACATACATTGTTGAACCGGAAGGATCCCAGAAAAAACTACGAAATCGAGGCAATTTATTTAATAAATCAGGAACTGAAAATTCAAGATTAATACAAAAATTTTTTTAACCAGTTAATTGCGTTCGACGAATATACACGCCACCTTAAAGCTTGACATGATACTACATAATTTTTTTAACGATGAATTCTTTATTTTTTCAAATAAATATGCAATTCTTCTTCGGTTCACTTTGATCTTTCATTTAAATATATCCTAGATGCATTCATCCTGCGTTTGCCGAGTATAATCATCGTTTAATTATATTGCGCGCACAATGAGAAATTTTTCAAACTAAATTAACAGATCAATAAATGCTTGATAAATACAAATATTTTCTAAATGAGACAATTATAAAAAAGTTGATAATTGGTAAATAAATAATTCCGTTTCAATAAATTTTAAAATAGTGACTACACGTGACCCTCGATTAATGCGAAAAATCATTCCACGTGGATACATTTTACACGAAAGAAAATCGCGTAAATAGAGACTGTCGGTACAACAGAAAATAAAATATTGTAAACAAAAGTTAGTATAAGTTTTAGAAATACCTACTTATTTTGCATAGTCAGACAAAATAATAATAATAATACTTCAAAAAACAAAAGTACATTTCATTCGGTGTTATTAAATTCAGATCAAAGTTATCGTGTAAACAGTATTCTAATTTACCGTGTAAAAAAGAGACTCGCATAAAAAAATCCGCGTAAATCGAGGATCAGGTATATTCGAATAACCTCATTTGAAAGTGTCACCAAAAAGAATGCACTTGAATCTAGTACAAATTGAAATTACTACGAACATCGTCGTCTACTTGTTTAATAAAGGATTTCCGATGTAATTAAAACTGACGCAAACAATGCAGATCAATACAGGGTTCAATGCTGGATAGTTCGTGGACTAAAAAGGCAGTCAGAGTTTACGTCTTTGCTGAGCATGCTGAACGTAGGATTCAACCCAGGACAAGGCACAAAAAGCAAAAAAAATATAACGAGAAAGCCTGCAATAAAAAAAAAGAGAATCTAATGGCTCGGGCATCTACGATACTAAAAATAGATAAAAAAGAGTTTCATTCATCAATTTATTTGCAACACGCAACTGTTTGTGCCAGGTAAAAGTTTAAACACGATTTTCTCGAAACGGTGCCTTTAAAACCGGTGCCAGAAATATCTCAGAAATTACTGAACCGATTTGCGTGAAACTTTTTACTGCCGCGTACGAAACAACAGTCTTGTTCTTTTCACAGAACTTTTCTATATACGATGTTTATTTAATACGTTTACTACCAGACACATTTTTGTGCCAACTACGAACTCGTACTTTGCATAAGGAAAGTGAAATTTATTTTACGCAGAATCTTTATTGAATGTATTATTTCTCCCATAAATTATGCGTGTTTTTATATTTTTTTTTTTAATTTTTAAAAATAAAGATAAACAAAACTTTGTTTAAAGTAATTATAATGTACAGATAAACAATTTGTAAATAATGAAGAAAAATATGTTTTAGATCAAACAGTTTTGTTCATCTTTATTTTTTAAACTGAAAGAAATATAAAACCCTGCATTATTTATGGAACGACGTAATATAATGTTAGAAATATTCAAAACACGCGGCAAACTTTAAAACCTTCATTTATTTTCTATACGAAAATATATTTTTGTTTCATATCATTTTGTGTTTTAGTTTCTACATACGTTAAAACGAAATTTGTCTATTTCAAAATATATATTCCTCTTGATATAATTTATCAAATAATCATCACGCTATAACAATGGAATAATTAAATAAAGTTTATTTAAGAATTTCTTGAAATGCAGTGTGTACTCGTCAAATGTAGGACGAAAACACCTAGGTTATATTTTAATGAAGAACCAAACCAAAACAAAGAATTACATGCTTATCTAAAAAAATAAAGAATTCGTCGTTGAAAGAATTATGCATCATTTCAAGCTTTAACATGACGTGTATACTCGTCAAACGCATTTAACTGGTTAAACGAATAACCCTGTATCATTGTGTAGACCAGGTATCTGTTTTAGATGACGCCAAATCAATTCCCGCATTGAAAAATTTCATGACCAAGAACAATGTCTTGGGAAGATCGCCTCCTTTCCCTAATATCTCTTGATCGGGGTGCAGAGTATGCGGCACGAATCGAAGATCGACGCGATGCATTAATGCGGTTTTCTATGCAGCTATGTCGCGTTCACACGGTTTTCACCTAACACGAGCCGAGTATAATAGAAAATAATTTCGCAGGCTAATTAATGACTTCTTTGCAAAAGCGTTTCGCCAATGCCACCGTCGTCGACTATGGTGGCACTACAAATAGTATAACATCGAAGTCATTTTTATTGTTATTGCAAGTTTCGCATGGCCAAAAGAATATTCATCAAACTAGTTCTATCGACATAATGCAATGAACGAAATTAAAGGTTCATTTGCACCAAATACATAAAACTAGACCGATTTACGTCGTGCTTGAACTCATTTTAATGAGAAGAATCTCGACATTTCATCAATACTATGATTGAGAAGGTAAGGTTAAAATTATTGCAATTAAAATTTTCTTCATTACATGTTTATGTTTGACACGTGTGCTGTTGCTTTGAAGTTCGCGCCACAACCCCCGATTTTCGACGAACCGCGTTTATCCCGTTTCTACTCATTGTATTCATTTTCTGTCCTAGTTTACTGCAATCACGTTACACTTAACTCGAGACAGTAAGTAGTAGGGGAAGAGTAGGGATGATGCAGTGGAATTTAGTCGAGCAGATTTTGTGGAATTTAAACGGGCATCGCACGGCGCGCAACTGTGCCCTAAGAGAACAATTACAGCTGTTAGTCGATGAATAATGAACCACCATCGAGACAAGCCCGTGTCCAGAGTCGCCGAGCAATGAGGTCATTAACGCTGATCGTCGTATCACCGAATTAATCCAAGCTAGACCCCAATCATACTAATTTCAATTTTTATCCAATTATTCCGGCCTGGAACGCAGCATACGACGAACACATCGAACGAAACGCAATTAACAAGTGTAAACTGCGAGAATGTAATAAGCATATCGAATGCAAATATCGAGGAATGTAATTATTGCGAAATGATTTTAATGAAATAACGGTTACTTTAATGTTTTAAAATAGTTCATGGCAATTGTCGGTATTTTACGTGCTTGTAATTTTGCAAGTTTTAGTTTCCATTTTGGGGAAGGTACAGGTTTGATTTTAGTCATGCAATTTTGAAATGATATTCTGAAGTCACAAATGATTTCGAAAAGTATTTATGCAATCTTTAAATTTCTATTGTTGTTATAATAAAATATATATAACTCCATGTATATGTTTAAAATGTATTTATAAAACAACGTTCGTGAAGCACAAGCGAGCTGTTCATATTCGCGAGTTTTAATGAAGGAAAATGAATATTTACTGTAACCAAGAATCCAATTGTAGATTCTAAATGAACGTGTGATGGTATAAAAATCAAATGCATAAATATAATGCAAATTAAAGTTTCCGCAAAGATCTAATCATTTACTGCACAAATATAAATTAAATATAAAATAAGCAATATAAAATATAAAATGTGCTTCAAATGTAAAGTTACAAGTTTTAAATCTTAAATCGACCTTAATGGTTCATAAAACAGAGCAAGCAAATTCAAACGTAAGGAAACGTTTACGTTAATGTAAAAACAAAAATTAATATAAAAATAGGAATCGAACTCATTTCAAGAATAAAAAGTTCTTAATGAAACTGTCGATTACATTTTCCACCAAGGCATCGAGTCTCTCTGGATAATTTACACTTGTTCCACGCCGCTTAATTCCTCCCGTGCCACAATACTACAATAGTGTTCATAACTAAAAATCAAATTAACGCCACTAAAAGACGATTCTTTGCGCGGTACAAGCGACCAACCGAAGACTTATTACTTGGCAAGGTCTCGTCCTCCTTTTTCTTTCTTGTTTGCAGTCGCTTAAATTCCCGACACCTTTTTCCTTAAGAAGAACCAAAAGAACGTGGTCTTTTGTCTGGCTGAGCGCCAGTCTTGACCACCGATAACGGGGTCGCTGTCGTGCCTATATTGAATGTTTACCGCTATTATAGATTTCGCGCAAGCTGCAATGTACCAAGATTAACGGTAACGAATGGAACCCTGAATTAATGAACAATCAGAAACTTAACAAATGAATAAATGGAATGAACAGCTTCGTTGTTCAGGTATGAACTCCTTCCTTAAACCTTTCACTGTCCGTATCGGTACGACAGGTATTTTATTCGTTTGTACTAAAAATTTAAGAAAATTAATAAAGAAAAATTATAAATGGATTGGAAATTGATAATCAGAAATTGAATAAAGAAAAACTGTAAATAGATTGAAAACTGGTAATGAGAAATTGAATAACGAAAAATTGTAAGTATATTGAAAATTGATAATAGGAGATTGAATAAAGAAAAATTATTAGTTACTAATTACTTAATCTAAGATTCTTAGATAGCCCATTCGTTTATTAAAACTTATTAAAAAGTAACATAGAAATACAAATAAAACTGAATCATCTCTTATATTAATAACAAACATGACTGATTAAAATCACAGAAAAGTTAGAGTATTTTTTAAGAAATTCTGAAATTTTATTAAATAAAGGAGTTACAGCCCGTTCATCTATGTTAAGCATTTCAGAAATGCGATACACAGAGTGATTCACCTAATTGTAAGGTACATGCTCTGCGAAATATGTTTGCATGTTCAGCTGATTAGTAACCCTTTCATACTGCAAAATCGTAATAGTAATATTACTTTGCGATGAAATTATATTTATGCTACAACCTTGACATGAGAAGTATTCAAAGAATTCTGACTGCGGGTATACTGGACAAAAAACGAAGGTAAAGTTTACGTAACTGCACTCAAATTATAGTATACTCCCAGCAGGAGTTTTGACTGCAATTAAGGCTGTGTACGAAGATTTTATCAATGACGATTTATTGGAATGCTGCATGGGAAGATACACAAAAAATAATTATGGAAGTTTATACAACTTAATTTGGACACGGTTCAACAAAAATCTAAATAGCGGAAAAATTATTGTTGGTGGTATTATCGTTTGGGTGTATAATAAGGACACAATGTTATTAGTTAAAATAATGTAAGGCGTATATAAGTGCAGTTTTTTACTGGTATGAGTTTATATCGATGGTTACTGCCATAAAATGACAAATGATGAATGACAAATGACATATTGAAAACAATATGTATACCATTATTTAACCTCTAATGTGGAATTTTTTGTGTTATCGATAGTTTCCTTTAATCATAAAAAAATTATTAAACTTTTTCTCGGAAACTGTACTTAGAAATAAAATAAACACGTGTATTTGTTCTTCACGTAAGAATTTTAGAAACTGGCTATATCGAGGAATGATTTCATTTAACAATTTTCAAAAATTCTTTTTGCTTATATTTTTGTAGAAAACAGAGAGGAAATATTTTTGTTACTACAGAAGTCATTGAAAAACAGATAATGTTCACAAAACCATTACGTAAAATGAAAGCTATTGTAGAACAAAACATTTCTTCTGCAAATATTCCTAAAATTACACACTTTTAAAATCATCATTCTATTTTTATTAACAAAATTCTACTATACTATGATAGTTGCATAAATCGTACAAATTTTTACAAATGAATTGATCCGGGAAAGAATGAAAACAACGATACAAAACTGGTTCATATATCAAGACAAAGAACAGTTTGCCACTGTTACAATAAAACAAATAAAGCAATAGTGTGGTAATATAATTATAACAGAAAGTTAAATCTAAAAATATGTAACTTATGAGATCCATTACATAAATCGCATCAAAACAACGGTCACTTATGTTTCACTTAAATAACTCTCAATGAATTTGATCAACGTCATGCATGCACCCCCAAAAACTGATCACAATCAAACAAACGAAAAAACCGCAGCAATAAACGTACGAAACGCTGGCCACAAAGTACATAATAGTAGCTAATGTAATTCAAATAAGAATCAATAATCGAACAAATAAGAGAACGAGATCTCCATGAAATTTCAAATATCTCTTCTATTACTCCCATGACAATTTACCCCGGTCGAAGAAAACAAATTTCCATCCAACCCCAGTTTCTCTCTTCACAGAAACATGTATTTGTATACGGAGCCAAATTCTAGGAATGGGTGAGCCGAATGGCTGTAACAAGTTCCACCGTCTCCACCCTCGGCTTAACAAATTAACACTAGAACAACCGAGCATTTAATACGATTAATGTGTAATCCCTATAAAAATTGTAACAATAGATTACAGTTGGTATCTTCAGACATTCATTATAGCATTCACGTAAAACTATTTATTTTCTAGGACGTTTTGAATATTCAATGCTGTTAACACTAAAACTACCCGACGGGTCAAAACTATCCATTCCTGATATTTTCCTTTTGCAATTATTCAAAGATAACAGATGTTTCCTTGAAAAATAATTACAGAAATTGATTTAGCAATACGCAAACTAAATTGTAAATCAATTGAAGTCTCAATAAGTGCGTTCTTCGAGTTTCCATAGAGGAATTTCATAAAGTCAATGTAATTTCTCAGTAGTTTTAGTGTTAATATATCAATAATTGGGAAACAAAACCATCGAAAACAATCATTTTGACTGCTCCAACAGTTCTAGTATTAAATAAACGTGCAAACGCTCCGCGGTATGGGACATTATCATCGAGGAAAGTGGGTTCCCAAGAAGGCGAGGCCTCTGAAACGCGATCCCGAACAGTGGAAACGTCCGAAAGGGGTTCATTCGAAGTCGTCGTAATTAAACAGCTAATTACGAGCGTCTTACATCGCAATTCTCGGAGATCCTGAACGTCGCGCGAAAAAAGTCTCCTGTGGAGGCAAGTTCGCGGGCAGGTATTACCAAGAGGCTCGTCTCGCTCGCGCAATGAATAACCTTGCGTACAGGAAACGAACGTCGTATTCGTCATGGCGTCACAGTCAGTATAGGCTACCGTATATACGCACGAATCTTTCGAAACACGGACACGATCGTGCTCGTCCTTTTTTCCCCGCGAATAAACGTAACGAATTGCGAAACACGATTGGTTTCGACCGTAAAATCCGGACTGATGCGATGAAATCCGAACCGCGGGGAGGCGCGAAAGGATTACGACGAGATAACGGACTGAAAAATGAGGTACTTTCTGGAAATTCCTCGTTTTTTTACGGCGCCCATAAAAATGCGTACAAGAAGGAACTGATTCCGTTTCAGAAGGTAAATACGAAATGCTGAGTCGTATTTTCAAGGTCTTGTTTTCTAGAAAATTGAATTTTATGGGAACTCTCACGCGAGTTCGTGATTCTAAACCTTTATAATTTCGATAGTGTAGATGCACCGGTGGGTTTGAAATATCCGGTTCTCATATTTTACGATACTTCCCGTGTGTGATTTATCGATTGAATAATAATATTTGTTAATTGAAGAAGGTTTATTTATTAGCCTCTTGTCCTATGATCTCTTTCACAACTGTACTTGATAAAGCTACTTTATCGTTAACAATTTAGTTGAAAAAGAAAGGAATTTGATGTTTGTTTTGCTTTGACGTTTGCTCTAAAGATTGAAGATTGATTATGAACAAGTAATGTTTGATTTGTATGAAAAAAACAGCATAAGAATGTTATACCATCTGCATATTGGCTACCACGTCCAACATACAAGTTACTTCAAAGAAAGTATAACTGAAAAGACAGTTGATTCCAATAAAACTCTTCAATAAAATTGTAAGGAAGTCCAGTGAATGAATTAAAATTCTACTTAGTATATATCAAGATTTCCAACGTAAATTACGCATACAAAATGCTCGCTTGTCTCCCTCTAATCGAACTTTGACGACTTCTTTATAATGCCATCCACATCCCTACCACACCATGGGGTTAGCTTTGTAAAAGTGGAAAAATGGTGGAGTCAGTTCACCCCTCTATTTCGTCCCTACCAAAGGGGAGAAAAGCAATTAACAAATATTCTAGTACACTCATATCCAGTGCTCTGTACAATGCAATTCTAAGAGGAAAGTATACTGTATCAGAATGATTAAAAAATTTCATTCAAAGTCACTTGTCTTTTAAAAATTTCAAGACGCTTTTAGTTGCTTTAAGCATTCATGTAATTTAGTCACTTAAATAGATTCTCTACCAGAACATTCTAAACTAATTCTTAGAATGATTAAAACACTGTTTTTTTTTGTTTCGTTTAAATCGTGTTTTCATCATTTCATATGGCATTCTTTGTCTTATTTAGTAACGATCATGTAGAACGACCGGTATGATAAGGAATATTTCAAATATGTATTGAAGTAACTGGCCAAAAGTTGTATAAGAACTAATGAAGAAATACGAGAAATGAGCTTTAATAATGGAGAGACATAATCAGAAATACGTTTCCGGTGTTCCAAAACGATGCTTCTCAATCTGGCTGAATTAGCCGATTTGCTACGATAATAATCAAAGAAGAGATTATCATCGCCCCGATGGAATTCGGTAATTACCAACAATAATTACTGCACGAAATGATTCAGTAAATAATTATGTTACCGTTCAACCGTGTAAATTTCAAAAAGATCTCTTTTAATTGACTATACATACAATTGTTTTATTAACCCTTTACATACGGAAGATTTTTCGCTGCATATATTCATTTACTTTCTAGTGAAATATTGATTAGATTATTGATTATACATATATTAAATATGTAATAATACATGAATCAATAGATGGAATTATTTTATTTCAGTATTTTGTATCTAATTATATTACAAAAATGTGATATTGAATATTATATTTTAAAATTTCGCTACATCAAATCAAATACCAACTGTGAATCGTCTCTCGAGTGCAAAGGATTCATAGAAAGATTTTCAATGTGGCGCATAATACGAGAAAGCACGGTTTATTGCGGTACACCGCAAAACAAGGAAAAATCACGTTGGTTTATAAATTACTTCGGAAACTTTATAAATATAAAACAAGAAAATTAAAATTCTCAAAATTCTGAGAGTGCAATAATGTTAAGTTGAAGAAAAATTAAAAAATTTGAGAGAAAAATGTAATCAGGCATCAAATTTCGATTAAAACTGAAAAAAATAATGTTAATTTTATTGTTTCTATAACTGTATTTTAATTATCCTAAAAATAAACATTCTTCTCATTTCACTTAAATATTTTATATTCTTTTTTATATATTATAAAATTTATACTTATGAAAATAGATATTAATTTCTTTTTAAAACTAACAAAGTACTTTAAGGTCTTTCGTTTAAATAAAAATAACTGAAAATATGAGTCAAGGATATTTTTCATGTGAGATTATGAAAATTGATAATTTTAGTTGCCATTAAGAAATTTCACGGAAATTAATAATTTAGTATGCAAGGATTGATTTTATAGAAACAGTGACTATCATTTATTAATTCATATATTTAATACATTTGATTAAAATAAGACAGAAACATCATATAACAAACCTTTACAGAATATTACTACTAATATAATCATTATTTATATTATTCTGTTAGGTACAGTTAAATCTGTGTTACACATAGAATACTTCTTCTCTAATTCTCTTAATTTATTCATGAATGAATGATGAAATTAATTAGTTCATTCTTAATGAATTCATCTAATTTGTTTCTAATCTTATTACAAAATGTGTAAAGTATAGACATACATAATTACATTTAAAAACTAAAGATAATCGCAAACTTTTCAATTACAGAATGAAGATGTGAAGTATGATTTTAGACTTTAAAGTAAACTTAAAAATTTGAAGTAAACATGATTTAATTGGTGATTCTGTATTTCCCTTATTACCAATTGTATGTACTAATTATTGGTCTATTGGTTTCGTATATATGTGAATAAGTAAGGATAAAAGCATGCAGAGGTTATTATAATAACTGATTATTGCACCTATAGTTAATAGCTACTGTTCTATAATATTAACATTGCAAATGTAGAAGTGAGTCAGAGTAACATTAATCCATTATAGACTTTTTTCATAAAATTAATGGAAATTCTAATTACAATTGTATTAAGAAATTAAATTTTAGAAAATTTTCAAGCCTATTCAGCCTCTTCTTATTATGTTCATGTTAATATATTTATTATTCCAGGAAAGAGAAATTTAAGAAGTTTTATGAATATTTGTTCTTAGTTACTTTACAAATTGAAGGTACAAAATAAGATAATAATATCCTTAAACTCATTTCATTAAAGAAATCTAATACATTGATTTCTATCAACTTCTTAATTTATTATACTGAAACAGATAAAAAAATTCAATATCCTGTAAATTTAAATATAGAAACTAACTTCGGTTGAATTAAGAAATTGTATGAATGGAACACTACGTTGAAAGCTACACTACTTTCAAACAGATTACTGATGTTATGATTGTTATTATATATAATAAAAACCAAGACCTAATGTATATTAATTCATGAGATAGAATCTACATATTCATATGACAAATTCTGTTATAATTATGTCAACAAATGTTGGATAATGATATAAGGTACTGTATACTCTTTTTTCTTATTTATGATTAAGCAAATGTAACCACCTTGAACTTATGTTAATACTTTTTTGTTGTAGCTAATGAATTACAAACCTTCTCTGAATCTTTACTCTTTGGATAACGTTACGTTAACTTATCTTTACTACACAAAAATACATATCAAAGTTTTCAGCTACGAGAGTATCAAACTTATTTAATGGTATGTTTAATAACCATATATCCAAGTACATATATAATTATAATTTAATAGTCATAATATAAAGAAAATTAGTTTGTTAATGACATTTTCAATCATTGCACTCTACTTGAATCTGTTACAATAGTTCTCGATACATTGTAAAAGGGTCAAAACAGAATCGAAGTTTCATATACCTGATCCAGAACGCTCAAAGAATCCTAATCAACGAACGCTACAAAAAATGTTGGTTATAACATAAAGATTCACCCTTTAAGTCCTGAATAATCATTCTTATATTTTATTTTCATCCTGTTTAAATAATATATATGTATAATATTCATACAGTAAATAAAATTAAATAAAAAAACAAAACTAAGCATACCTAGTTGATAGCTATAGTTCAATAACGAATGTACTTCCTTCAAAGTATTTTCAGTACACAAAGGGTTAAAAGAAACATGCGTACATACCTGACGGGAATCGTAAGCGTCGGAGAAATGTTCGGATTCGGGTCCGGCGTGCTGTGGCTCGCCGGCAGGGCCCTTTCGTCGATCGTCACCCGCGTTACGATCCATTGCGTCGAAATCATGGACGACTGTACCTGGCACACCGTCACAGGTCCGATCCTCCGTCCTCGGGGCAGGTTCCACTGTTTTGCCCTTGACGAAGAGGCGCGAGATCGCACTCCACATTCAACGAAATCACAGCATCCGCGACGGTGGTAGCGACGATCCGTTCGAACGGGTCCTTGTTCTCGTCATAGCCGGCGAGACAATGTTCGTCCAGAGAATCTCACGTTTCTCCACGGTCCCGCGGACTTCTTCTCTGTCACGGTGTCATTGGGCACGCAAGCAAACCCGTTCTCAATAATTCGAACACCCTAGCACACCGTGAGGATAGCGAAGGTTAGGCGCCCGAGCGGATACCGCTGGATTTTATTCGAAGTAAGGTTAGAGTATGCGCTCGGTGAATCGCGGATCGCTACGAACTGAAATTATTCACGTTGGAACGGCACCGTTTTCGATTCCGATGTTCATCCAGCACTGTGACGCGCGCGTGCAACGTTGCCCGGAACATTCACGAAATTTAAACGGTCACAGATTACTCTTGCACGGTCCGAGCCGGAACACACCGCGGGGCTACGACACGCTAGATGTTTTGAACTTGCAGACGTGTTCCCTGGACCGAGGAATGGTGCGCGCGGTGTTGCCCGACGCCGCGCGAAATAAATACCGGTTAAAATATTGTAAAATGTTGCGAAGGACAAGCAGCGGTGAGTAAGGACCTTCGGGCTGCGTATGCCGAGGACTCTGCTATTTTGGTCGGCAACTATTGTCGCGCGAGCGTTCTACACTCGACGGGCAATGTGCGAGCTTCTCTATCGATTTTGCGAGAAACAGTGCACAAAACATGTATTGGTACAGATGCACGATCAGAGAAGCATGTCTTCTTAGGAAATTCGGAGGTAGATTTCGATTCGGCCTGTTCGGGTGGCCGTCTTCAAAGGTCAATTTTCGTGGATGGTTGTCGCAAAAATGTTATTGGCATCTATGAAAGGGGCGTACCTCGAGCGATTCTCCTTCGTTCTAATATATAATGGTTTCTATTGTTTCTCGAGTCGTGAGTTTGCGACAGTTTCTTGTTTAATTCGTGGGACTCTTTCGTGTGATTATCCTATGGTCCAGATAGTCAGGTTCTCATTGACAGCGGCACGAAAGTACATGAGATGACTACAGTCGTACACAGCACAGACTTCGCACTAGCACCACCAAAAATTCGTCGATTTCGTGTGATCGTTATTACCTACACACCCTGCGGAACACCCGAAAATTGCAATCCACTGTATCAATAACCGTGAATTCTCAAGTAAGAAACATTGTCAGCACGAAAAATCGTCATCTCGCACGAACATCAAGTCCACCGCACGTTCGCCGTCCATCGTGAAAACGATCATCGATTCGAAGCGAGATTATCGCTGAACGATACATCAAAATGGCGTTCGAGATTTGACGCCATGTTCTTGCCAATCGAGACGGTTTACGTTTGCGAGACTTTTGAACAATTGTGATTGGAATATTTGTTTTAAATTATAGAAGTGCAGCATGTGTACGCTTCTCCAAGAATTTGATCACCGGGATCTAATTTGTCATAGATAAAGAAGTTTTTGTTGATTCGGTGAGTGAACTGTCGTCGAATTTAAATATCCTGCGACCGACTGTGAACGAATCTTATTGGTCAAAACGAAATTTGGGAGATCACATGTTTTTTCGAGATTGTCGAATAAAAAGTCCTATATTAACAACTAGAATAACAATACTAAATAAAAAAATGCTCTTTTTATTCCAAATGCAGACGCATTGAGTACATTTGAAACAATTTCATAAATTTCAAATTTTACCAGAAGTAAAGAATACTTATATACTTGTACATTAAGTAATTTGTCTTGTATAATATCTAGTATGCAAATTACTAATGGATTAAGTTCAAAAATTTATTTGAATAATTGCACATATATAAATTATAGTTTTATTAAAAATTGTGCTACTAAATATATCGCATTACCGTGTCGTGTGTACATAACGCCATCTACAAATGGTTCTGTTAACTATGCAGAGCAAAAACAGAATCCCACAATTTATCATTGCATTTGAATGGATAATACATGAAAGATACATAAAATTTGTTATAATAATAATAATAGTAATAATAATAATAATAACTGTATATTAATTAATTACAATATACATAACAATTAATAATGCATTGAAATATAAAACAATTTTTAAAAATATTAGTTTAACTGCCATAAGGTAAAGTTGTTCTTTTTAATTTTTTAAATATTCTAATAAATTTATCTTTCTATTATACATAATAGTAATGATATTAATTTTTCCGAATATGTATATCGTTAATAAAAATCATTAAATTGAAGGAATTAAAATTTCTACTCCACGTTTAATACATTATTTTAAAAAAACAATTTCCAAATACGAATTATTGATCAATGATAAAATAATTAGCACAAGTATGTTGTACACATAATATAGTATGTATTATAGAACGTATTTACAACGATATATTTACATTGTCATTACAAAAGTTGTGTTAATAGTACCACAGACTATATATTCATCGATTTAGTTAACCGCATACAACATTCACTCACCCATCAGCTAAAATAAACTATGCTTTGTTCCCATTCACACACCTAAAACGCTCGTTAAAACAACGCTGATATTATTCTCGAGTAGACGCATGGTCAGATTTCGCGTTGAAAATAATTTAAAACATTTAATCTCACGTATTGATTTAAGTGACTATGAATTCTCTCGCGCTTACTTATGACTTCGTAAAAAATATAAATCTATACAAAAAAAAAGAAAAAAAATTAAGAGAGAAAAAGAAAGGGACAAAGAAAAAGCCGTACGATAAGCCGTTTAATTAATTAAGATTAAGTTCTCGCATCTATTGCACGTAAGGTTTCGTTCAATTCGTGATTTTACGCACGTTCGTCGTAATCTAGCATCATTGATGTTATTCAACAATCTGATTCTCTTCGCATGGTAGTGACGGTACTACAAAGTCGTGTTAATCAAATTTCTTTCTACACGTGCACGCATAATTCCATTTTTTATTTTACATTTGCATACGTGGAAAGGAGAAGTACACATATTTGTATACGCAGAGTGGACCTATAAACTATCACCATCTTAATCGAACAGTTATTATGGTTAAATACCATTTAATAAACAAAAGAAATCGTTATAGGTGAAATAAAATTTCTCAATGTAATTTACTTCTTTAATGTATATAAAGTAGACCAAGTCGAATCAAACCGTCCTCTCTTTGACAATGAAGAAATAAAAACACTTAAATATTAGTAATAATTAGTCGAAAAGAATTAAAAAATTTTTTTTTTGCAGTTTGAAAACGAGAAATGAGGAATATAATTCGCCATATAACAAATGTAGGCTGGATTCTTATTTTAATTCGATTCGCCTTGGTCTACTCCATTGGAGGTACTGCGGTAAGCACAGTCGTTAGATTCGAAAACACGATAAAGTATATTGCTTTATGTCGTTATAATGTTTAACACAGAATCATTGTTAATATCTTCCTTGGTGAAATTTTTCATTTTTGAACGACCTTTGGCCAAAGAATTTAAAATTCAGATATGAAAATCACAGAATATGGAATAAACCCTCAATCCTTTATATTTTACCTATGTAATAATGGATATTAGAATTTTACTATCAAACTTAAATTATCAAAACAGTTTTAATAATTTATAAAATAAGCATATATCGTTTCGTATAGTATCGTATAGAATATTTGTGATAGTTATTTTTATTCCATTATTCCATTATTATGTAATGATATGTTTTGGTCCACTCTGTAAAATGTTTCATATTCTCCGCATTCAGCTAAAATTTACTAATTAACATTTTTAAAAATCAAGACATGATTAAAAAACATTTTTCAAAAATACTTTTCGAAAAGTTTTGTTAGAAAAACTCAGGACCATGAAGTAAGATTGTCCATTGATAACTACCATTTTAGAAAACAATTTATTTTGACATTTTATATACTGTTTATGGCAGTTTAACTAATCAAATTACTTAAGTTGTTTTTAGTGGAAAATGAAATTAGTGAATTTAGCTGATCGTAGAGAATGTGATAAATGGCATTTCATTAATAAAAGATTTCTAAGCGAAAGTTAATTTGATTCTCGATGCTTTCGCACGCTCTTCATTTAAACAGAAAAGAGCTCACGAAACTGCCAAGAAACAATTCACGTTTGCTCGCGAAATCTTTCACTTTTGGGATTCGTGTTACATTATGAAACAGCTTGTACACGCATGAATCTGCTACGAGTATTAATAAACATTGTTCCTGTTCACTCGAGGAGACGCTTTACTTACAAACATAAATAAGACTAATTACAAAATATTATTCATTTTTTTGCTACCGGTTTACAAAGATACCTTTGACGCGCAGAAAACACAAGTCCGAGTGTTTCCTGGAACAATAACAAAAGAACAAAGTGTGTGATTGAGAGGAAGAGAGACGGAAGCAGAGAGAAAAAAAAGAGGGGAAAAGAGATTTTCTTGAAAACGATGTTCTCATTTCTTCTTCATCGTCAGACTATAATATCGAGGTTCGAATCATTAAATTAATATCACTAAACGACATATCAACTGATTGAACGTTTGGACGTTAGATGCTACATTTGAGTTGATTAAAAAAAAAACAGGAAAAAAGGTAAAAGAAGGAGAAGAAGAAAAATATGAAAAAAAAGAGAAACTATCCGGAGTATTGATAAAAGTCTCGGACTGTTACGTATATGTATATATATTACTGCATATTCGTTAAAAAATGGACAAATCACGCGTCGGATTGCACGTCAATTGATCGATCGGAATTCCCATCGTCACCAGTATAAAGTTATTTACGATCGTTAGTACGGAAGCACTTGTTTCGAAAATTACACTATCTACTAGTCAAAATTTGGCACCAGACGACCGATGTTCTTCCGCTTATGCTTGAACCCTGCCATCGATCAGCTTGTCCTTTACATTGAGCATAGGCGAACAGACGCTGAAACTAAGTTCGATCGGACTGAATCGAACCGACTCATAATAATATCTCTAACAAGGGAACATACTGAAATTTATTCGCTGATTTTTATGAAACCTTGGTAAAGAATTGGCTCAAATATGTTTGAGATATAGTTTTGTTTATTAATTATCATTCAGACTGAAGGAGTGAAGACAAGAAAGAGTGAAGCCTTCAAAGTTGGGAGTTGAGAAACATATTTAATATATTTGTGAGACTATTAGAGTTAAAATTAATAATTTTCCTAAAGATAAAAGAGACTTATATTTTTAATAGATTTACATTTATTGTAACAATATTTTTGATAAAAAAATAGTATTTTCTTTTAAAGTTAAAAAATAGATTTATTATTTCGTTACGTATAACATCCTTCTATTATCATCATTTTTTAGAATATTCAACCAAGTATCTATGTTTTTTATTCTAAAATTTAAAGACTATTTTAATTTTTTTAATATGTATGATGACTGACATAAAAGACACATTTCAGATACATTTGCAAGAAATATTTTCTACCAAAATTTCATAAAAATCGGCAGATATAATTTTGGTATGATCCTTTGTAAGTCTCGTTCATAAATCGATGTACATATTTTGAGCGATTAGTAATACTATGAACTCAAAGATTCGTCTTTTCGATTTTTACAAAAATTTTCTGTGGTAAATTATAGTGTACCACCAGTTACTGAACGTATCTCCCCTGTATCGATAATCAAGAAACCAACTTTAATAGTAAGTTTCTATCACAATCAAAGTTCTAAACAAAAATTTATGTTTCGCAAGAAAGATGACCAAGATCTTCTCCATGAAAATAGATCCCCGCACAAACTTATTCCAGTTATCAGTTTTCAAAATATCTTAACCCTTTAGTTCCCGATGGTATCGCCTTGGAACATCATATTTCAATATCAGTAAAATGCGAATCAGAGGACTATTCGCGAAGCCACCAGTATAATATTGATATAGCAGTAACCGCTTATTTTTTCAACAGTTAGAATAGGATTGTTTATAAAAATATTTACTTTTGTTAAAAATGATAAGTTACTTAACGCCATTTGAGACCTAAAGGGCTAAACTGTGTTTTATGATAATCAAATGAAAGTTGTACAGTATAGTATAGTTTTAAATTAAATCTTGTGATTTTATTACAAAACCTTTTCTAATCAAATCATAAACCTTTGCTTCGAACACGTAATTATATTATTTATTTTCAATCTTCTTTCGTTCAATAAATGCCAACAAATTTCACATTCGTAATGTTTCTATCCTAATAGGTTCCGAAAAACTCAATAATACAACAACTGTTATGGAATTAAAGTCGAGTATTCCAATTTAAACCATATGAAAACATTCCGATGTTACGAAGATACGGTAGCATTGGATTTGCAGCGAATGAAAAATCTCGGAAAGTGGAGTGAACATATGTAGATCAGAAATATTATTTAAAAATCGCTCGACCATACGAATCGACGAGTTCAATAAATAATTCCGTTGCCTAATAATAGACTGGCGGCAGCGTTACGAGAACGACTAAAGTCCGTGGTCCAACTAGTATCATGTCAAGTATCGAGTAGTTGGAAACGTTAGAACGCACGATGATTCGTCGTTAAAGGTTACTCGATCCGTCGTGGCTCGAATCAATCCACGAGCCGATGATTATTAAAGCCGATCCCGGCTTGAAAATCCAATTGGACGGTTGTCGTTTACACGTTCGACTCGATCCGTAGCGCGGCGTCCGCGCAATGCTTACTAATCACGGGGGACGATCAGTGGCAACCGCAACTCTTGACGACCATGTTTTTGTACTTCTTCAGTATAACGTTGCTTTCGTCGAGAAAATACAGCACGGAGATCGGTGAGAGCTTGGTAGGCGCGCAGCACGGCTTTGGTACCTTACCAGGACTCACCAGGTGCACCAACGTTTGGACGATCGCGTGATTGGTCGCGTTCATATGAGCGTTCAGAGGGAAATTGCATTCACCGCTGCAGTAATATGCGTCGTACCCGTCCGGTGCTATGATCCAGTCCTACAAAATTAAGAGAATTCAGTAGAAAATGAAGAGAAACATGAAAAATGAAAATGCAGAGAAAAATGGAAATGAAGAGAACAAAATATAAATTTGCTGTCTTCACACGGATATTTGTGATGTTCTTTTTTAAGTTTCATTTGCATAACAATACAGCTATTTACAAACAGGTGCAAATAAAACTACTAAAAACGGCCTTATAATAATACTTTGGCAAAGTAGCAAATTCAGTCTAGCTTTTCGCTTCGCAATGATATAATAAGTTTTATATGTATATAGTTTTAGTAATTGAGCTTTTGTAGTTCTAATCGAGGTATCTAGATCTATCACAGGTAAAAAATGGCAAGAAATGCGTTTAATAATGTTTTAGTATATGCGCGATGTCTCTAATCCGCAGGTGACACTTGTACCATTGAGCTATACCATAAAAGCGTTGATTGCAAGGAAGTGGAATTTGATAACTATTTAAATACTTATGATAGCTATTGAAAGTTTTAAGTATTATTCGAAGAACTCTTTTTTCCTTATACTGATTAGCAAATGAAAACTAAATTTTTGTGCGTTACTTTTTAATCGCCGTGTATATATTATATCATTGATTTGAAGAATCTGCGATATGTAGCCGAAAGATTGAGACGTTGTTGCGTATTATGATGTAATTTGACACATCTTATTTACCTGCCACTTTAAGTCCCTGAAGCTAACGTACAGCGTTTGGATTTTGCAAGTCTTCGAATTGTACTGCACTCCTGGATCTGAAAAATAATGAAATTCAATTAATATTTTTTAGCATGCTCTTCTGTTATTCGTAAAGTTATTTTATTATAATAACCCTTTTACAATGAAATAAGATCATGGTGATATGTGTAATAAATTAGAGTCTTTTTTCGACGAATTATTTTATGCTCAAAAATGCGAAAACAGTCTGTTCACACGTGCTTCCGTCTTCTCAGAAGTTGGGTAATAAAGTCTAAACTAAGTACGTGCACCATCGTGTTAACGTTTGAAATGATTCTATAACTCAAGGGACGTTGAAATTCCTTCGTTAAAGAAACAAACTCGAACAACTGCAAACACATGCACTTCAAAAATAGCGTTAAACACGTCAAAATTAATTGCAACCATCATTTCTTCTAATAATAAATATTTCCTTCTTTAAAAATCTTAATGGATAAGAAAATACACATCAGAACCGATTGTATACTTTTTTTCAAAATCGAAGCACAAATTCTTATAGTTCAACATATTTATTATCTAGACCACAAAGCTACAATTTAGAAATAAACAATGAATTTTTAAAGAATAATACTACACAGTTATCTGATGAATTATAGAATATTATTTTAATGCCTAACAATTTCAGTTTAATTATATTTGTAATATGAATAATATACATAAATATTTGTTATCTTTAATTTTGAGTTGTTTATTTAGGTTTTTTATAGAAATATGGTAGAAAAGTATTTTATTTTGTGATTCATAAATGAAAGATTTATTATCGATAAAGAATGACACAACATCTTAACTCGACAATTTTTTGCTTAACAGCTTTTTTTTGGGTGAATGAAAATCCTTGCGAAAGGGTTTCAAGTGAAGAAATTTATTGGTACATTGGACGTTACCTTCCAGACTTACCGGTGTACGGATTATTCCGATAATCCAAACTCGAGGACTCGCTCTTTTTTCTTCTCCTTGCGTCACGCTTTTGTCGTACCTTTTTCTCCCTTATACCAGAACTCTTGAAATATCCCACCATGAAGGGTTGTTTATCCGGATCGCCTCTAAAACCGACGATCCCTATGTCCTCGGGTCTCATCTCGTGTACTGAAATCGCAAAAAACAACAAATCTCATTAATATTATTTAATTTTATTATATTACATTTATCATATTTCATATGATCATTAACAAATTATGAATGTTCACATATTTAAAAAAAAAGGATTTCACCTAGGCATCTAAAATCCATATTTTCTTTTCAATGTAATAAACCTCTTAACACTTTACCTAAAGACAATCTGTTAAACTTCTTAACATTAGTGCTATGTTAAAAAGTATGTAAATAATTAATCTGAACAATGAAGAACTATCTAACAATTAGCTATCCTAAACAATTTTTTTAAGAATTAATTCATAATTCTAAAAGAAATTCTCAAGTCATATTGTTTAAAGAAAATTGTTGGTTCACAAATCTAATAATCAATGCTACTAAAAGATTGGCATCTACACCAAACAAAATCTCACATATCCATTAACACTAGAATTACCGTACCAGTAAAAATAATTGGTTTCGGTTCTTTTGTTTGAATTATTGATATCTTAAAAGCAGTGAATATTAGACATGATCTTAAAAATAAATAGTTTCACTTTAATATTATAATGAATGTCCGAAGAAACTCAAAATAATCTATTACAATTTTTATAGTGATTTCATATTAATCGTATTAAATGCTCGGTAGTTCGAGTGTTAAAAAGAGATTTAATCTGGATAAGTGAAGTCCACAGTTTCCTTTGAACTCGATAATTTTTTCAATAAACGGAGGAAAATTTATAGCTACGCCTTTTTTTCGCTTTGTTTGCTTTGATTCACTTATCGACGAACAATTTCGGAATACTCGAAAACTTTCCGCCAGCAACGTCACGTATCTATGCATTCGGCGATGGTTAATTACTCATTCGATTCCACGAGCGAAACACGCTCAGCAATGATCGCGTTCGCGGGTGTATTTATTAGAATGGCCTGCCAGGTCATGGATTAGAATTATTAATAGCCAACCTTCAGGAATATTAACTATTTAAGAATCTCAACGGCTGTATCAGCCGACTCGATACGTATCGAGCCGTTCACTTCGCCGATATAGGCGACAGCTCACGGTTTCCCAACACGTTGGCCCTGCAATTAAGTCACCGGTGTACCGTTGCACGTTTAATTAATTGATCGTTCCGACAGCCGGCATGCCGATCGCTCGATTATTCTTAATTATCTTTACGCGGCATGCATAACGATTCTGGCGGAGGATATCGATGGAATGGCAGAAGGGGGAGAAGGTTCGTAGAAGTTTTCAGTGATCAGCGTAAAAGCCGGCCGATTGAACGTTTCGTAATGTAATCGGAACTTGAAAAAGTTGTGACACTTGTTTATCATAATTACTGAAGCCGCGTTAATATTCATGCCGTAAGAATTATATTCCTTAACAGTGTACACCGCGACAAAAATAGAACCACTTTACATGCATTAGCATAGTGTGTCGCAAGTTGTTCCGCAGATCCATAATGGTACTGATATTAACATTAGCAACATTAGTCGAAATGTGACGGTAATATCGTGAATGTTCGAACGACTTTTGCTGATAATATTGAGGATTTATATTTTTTATTATTTTAAATGAATGAAAGAAAATGTAAAGCAATGGTGACTGTACGAATGAGTCAGTCATAATGATAATTGGTGTAGTAGATTCATTCTGAACTGTGAATGGTTGTGAAAATATATAACGTAGATTAAATAAAATAAGCAAATTGTTTAATTGGAACTATAGAAGGGTAAAAGTAGCTATCCTTCATTTTTTTACCTTCATTTGTTCCTTAAAAAGATCATAGTAAAAGTTAATCTCGATTTGGGTCGAAAAAGATCCTAGGGCTTGATCAGAGTTAATAGACTAGTTGTTTATTGTTTTCTTTTATTTTAGTAACTTTTGTTGGATTGCGTAACATTTAGTTGTAGTATTTGTTTTATTATGCATAGTTAAACAGTTGTAAGCAACAAACGTAACGAAGAAATACTCTTGTCAAAATAAGCCTTGAGGAGATGTTAATAAATTGTAAATAAGTATATTTTGGATTAAAAATTATTATAATGAATGTTGTAAATAATTTTGTTTAATTTCAGGAATACTATTTTATAATATTTATAATAACTTCTTTGGTCCACTATGTCGATTTTTCTGAAACAATATTATAGTAACACTAATGGTGCTTTGACCTTTATTACTACTGTTACTATCATTACAGAATCATTATTTTAACACAGTATAACTTCTCCATCTTCATTAAAATAATGACTAAAATAATGAATGAATGTTACATCACAATGTACTGATCATCTCTAGTACAAATAATAAGATTGTTTAAATATTAGTAATACTGTTATATTTTCTAAAATCTATGGACTACCCATCCGACGAATATCTTTTTCAAAAAATTTATTTCATTTAGTAATATGTAACATTCTACTAATAATTGAAACTCTCATTAAAAACCCTATAATGTTTTAGATTCTAATAATACGTACTACAAAAATATCGAATGTAACAAGCAAACGGTTAACTATAATAAAGCTACAATTCAAACTAACAAATTGCTTCCTCATTCCAAACAAAAACATATCAAACACTCCAAACGATTCAGTAAAACTTAGAAACGACGAACGGCAAGGAAGCGTCTGGTCGCGGCTAAAAATACCGAGCAAGCCGAGAAACCAAAGATAAGGTGGCATTGTCGAGAGCCAATTGTTGTTCCGAAAGTGCACGATCGAATCTGTTAGTCAAGCCGCATCGCGGCCATAGGGAAATGCGTGAAAACTATTCGAATGGAAATAAAGAAAAAAAGCAGACGGCCAGAGGGGGGGAAAAAAGACGAGGTGCGCGAGACGTAGCGGCGAATCGACAATTACAACGGAAAAAGGATTTTCAAGAGAAACCGATTGTCATGCGACTCGCGGCTGGCACCTCGCGCAATATCAAAATTCGAACGAAAGGACACGCGTGTACGTGCGAGCAATTCAAACGGTCTCATTGTATCCTCCGTGACCAGCCGGGGAGACTCGTCCCTGCCGGCAACGCGTTGCTGCGTATATGCAAATGATCGTTCTTACGAGCACGACAGCGCCGAGTTCGAGAAAGCTAGTAAATTGGCTCGCTGGAATGCGCATTTGCCGTGATTGCAGCGCGGACACCTGCCCCGCTGCACTTTGCGCGCACTGCGTTACAGAATCGACGGAACCTGCTGACGGCGACGAAGTTCCCGAAGACGAATGCGACTGGTCGCCCCGATTAGAATTACGGTCCAGTCGGCGCGAATTGAAAAAAATCGAACGGTAACGACGAGGTATACTCTTTCCTGGGCACTCGTGTAATCCCCGAGCATGGAACCCTTGTTTTATTCACCTCGCGACCGGAATAGTTTATTGCAGTGGTTTCCGAACTTTATGTCACTACGCCTCCCTTTGCGTTGAACGCGCGGATTTTCCCTAGTCTGTAGCATCGGAGCGCATATGAATGACTCACTTGCTAAAACAATTAACTCTGACTTCTGAATTTTTAAAAATAGTAGTGTCAAAGCACTTGATTTACTTCTAACTATTTATATTTTAAACAAATTTCTCTATTAATAAGGATCAACACCAAATGACGACATTTTTTTGCCCATTGAATATTAAATTATTTATTTCAAAAGCCAATCTAAATAATTCCATACTCTAATCTAAATTTTTACTGACTTTATTGGTGTGTAATAAAAATTAGTTAAGAATTTTTTTCATGCAGTAGTGTAATACAAAATGATAACAGTAAATTGTTTATTGTATCGTCACAAAAACAAATGAAATATAAAAAACATTTAATCTGTTATAGACAAACTGCCACTGAAGCAGTTACTTGCAAATTTTTAAACAATTGTTTCAATTTTAGTGTCAGTTTTTAAAAAAGGGGAAAACATATCGTTATAATATTATATAATGAAGTTTTTCTGTAATGTAAAAAAGATAACGATTCAGTTTCATATCATTTTTACTTGCCAAATCGATTAACTGCCTTAATCATGCAAAAATTGTAGTAATAATAACGATTACTTCAAGGATATTCTATTTTATACATTTTATATGTTGTTAAATAAAATATACATCTGTAGTAATACATTTTGCGATGTTTATTTGAATTTATAATCTAAAAGGAATTTTAAAAAACATAGTATATTATTTTATCACTTTTCTCCAGTTTTTGTTTTATGGAGTTAATCGATTTGGTAAGTAAGCTATTTATATATGCGCGCCACCTTTTGAGGTATTATAACTGGAGCGCATATGAACAAGAACACGAACATTTTTCAATATTCATTGAAACAAGTTCATTGAAGAAAACCCACAAACGTTCAAAACAATTAGAATGTGTGTATTAACTTTATTGCACTAAATAATATTATGAATTCTTTGTTTACGCCACTTTGTTTTTAATTTTCTATACGTTTTGAACCATTTTTCATTTAGTACAGTTGGTTTTGACAAATGATTTTTTTAAAGTATAATATTTGTAAAAATTCTGGTGATACTCTACTTATGCCCCGCAATGTACTAGGTATATTCTCATTTAATAAATTAACTGCTACATCGGTTCCTCGTAGTTCATTTATTTTCATTATCTGAGCATTTTATGGAAAGCAGTAAATAAATTTAAAATATTTTCAAATCGCTAACTTGTTAACTGTGGAATTCAATTTCAAAAATCTCTAATAATGCTCGCAATGAAATCAAATAATTAAGTGTATACTCGCCTAACGCAGGCCACATGTACCTATAATATATTCTAACGATAGATTACAGCAAAACGAAGAAGAGTTACATGTTTATTCGAAATAATAAATAATTGATCGTTAAAATAATTAGTATCATTTTGATTTGAAGTTGACGTGTATACTCGTTGAACGCAGTTAACTGGTTAAGGATTAATACGAAAACTGAAAAATACGTGACTGACAGAATAATAACTTTTCGCATTTGCCAATTTGGACATCGCTGGTGTACGGGGAATCGCCTCCAGCGATGACGCGACTCATTTAAGTTCCTTATTTACGAATATTGCGTTCCCCTTTAACACCGTCGTCGGGCGATCGTATTACGTTTGCGTGCATTGTCACTCTAGACATCTCGAATGCCTTCGACACTTTAAACCGTGAGCTTCTATGTGCTAAGTTGAAACACCTTGATACGTACCGCCGGCACGTACCTTTCCCGGGTACGCACACATCTCGTTGGATCGAAATCAACAAGTAATTTTATCTTGCGACGAACCACAAAAGGTTATTTTTGAAATATAAAAACAATCGGTTTTATGTAGTTGGATTTAATAAAAGAGGCTTGTCTTAGAATTGTTAGGACTAACTATTCGTGTCCTAAAACTTTTTTCGCTGATTTTGGAAAATTAATTTATTAATTCCTTTTTAGATTCTTTTAATATTAGTAATTGTTTTACTGTGATTATATTTGGTATCTGTATGTATCGTGATTCTTTGAAATAGGGTATACACATTGACTAAATGTGTTTTATATTCAACAATTGTATTTTGTCAGAGTTTTGGTTTAATATCTAAAAGGTAATGTAATCTTGACTGCTAATATAATTGATTACATCTGTCTATTACAGATTGAAATTTATTATATTTTATTTTATTGTTGACAGATATGTACAGATATTTATTTTACATTTTGCTGTTCCTAAAAAAATATCCTATAGATATTGGAAATAAGAGTTTCAAAATCAAAGAATTGGAAAATTAGCTTGAAAAATGTTACTCATATAACTGCATCAATCAAAAATTTAATTTTGCCTAATATTCTACAATATATAATAATATCAGTATCATAATATTATCATAAATATGTGTTTACAAATGGAATCAAAAATTAATATTTGTATCTTGCCATTCATTAATATCTTATAAATTGAGATCGTTAAATATTTATAAAATACCATTTACCATTCTTCGAACAATGTTTCTTAAGAATCAGTATTGTTTGCATTCGCACGTCCTTGTACCTAATGTTTCAATTTGTCTCGATTTTCAACTGAAAACACGGTTCGACTTCTGTCCCGGTACAGTAAAACCTCAACCCTTCTGCATTTATCTGTCAAGGACCTACGCGCGTTCAGCGAGCATAAAGTTGTCAGAAAAAGAGTACTTTCTGTGGGCGTTGATCGGTGATCAACGAGTCGATGTCAGATCATTCTCGCAAGAGGAATAACAAGTTTTCATAAGAGTAATTTCCATACGGCCCGTTACATTGTCAGTAATGCGACACGCGCGGGTTACTGCTAATTCTGTCGATTTCCTTGCATAAATCGCATTCCCTGTTTATGTATACAATAGTATCTTTCGAACCGATCTCCCGTTGAACACCTGGTTCACGCCCACAGGAGTTCCAGCTATAAACAGGTTGTTATCTTCCTCACTTAATTTCGCAATTACCATATTTCATAAAATCTTTGCTTTTGGCCTCTTTGCCTCATTGCCAGTAAGTCCTTTGTTCATTTTCGATCTACCTTGGCTGTAACCTTCATTTTGCCTACACATTTGAAGAATCATTCAAAAAGTAAGAATACATTAGTAATAATTTTCTTCTTCTTCTTTTAAATTTGAAAGTATGTCATTGACAAAATAAAAATGCGACTGAGAAACGGAATGGTGAGAAAAGGTGGAAACGTGATTTAATAGTAAAAAAGATAGCAGCGTGTTTTACACTACAATAATCCAAAGCAATTACAAGTATACACAAAATTTCATATTTCCGTTCCTTTTATAATTAACATTTTGAAATTATAATTTTTATAATTATTTCTATAATATTAAATGATATATTAAATAATTTAGTATTAAATTATGTTGAGTTTATTATCTCAGTGTTATGTTAATCAAAACTGTTTAATGCTATATGCCACATTATAGTTCGTAATGTTTAAATATTACGAAATTGAATGAAATAAAAGTGAAAAAGGTTGCTATTTTCTCGGCATGTCCCCTTCATGTCAGAGGTTCAAGGATAAAATGATTTCTTCCTACAAAGGGGCAGTCCTAAATCAGGCGGCTACGGTTTCGCAATACTTCCAACAGTCAAGGACATAGAACCGGTAACATTGTTCGCCTCGCAATTTGTTTCAACTGGTCGAAATAATCATGTTTCAAGGACAGTTAATATACTACAAAAAACTTTATAGAATTGTATATAATAATTCGAATGAACAGATTAATTTACAGAATCTAATAAATTACTAAACTATTAAAAATTATTTTAATGTTCAATAATTAATAAACTAAAAAACATAACACATATATACATACATTAAATTAATTTTTTAGAAATTTTTGTAATATTTTGAAACTAAGAAAAAATGTAAGTATAAATTGATTATCATATTCTTCTAAATATATAATCGCACATGAAAGCAGGTAATACAATACAATTACAGTTAATATAAAACTATTATACAATTTTTATTAATATTATATCTAACTATTTATTATTTTAGGAAAAATAATAAGTGTGAATTTGCTAGTATTTCCTTCTGCATATGTTTATTTTATTTCTCAGACCAGAATGTTTAAAAAAGTTTCATGCGTAACATACTTACAAATGTCGTAATAGAAGCAAGCTTTAAACGTATGTATTTAATATTTACTTGGAAGTATAAATTTTCTAATTGTATTACCTGTAAATATATATACCGAGTGTCCTAAGTTTAAGATTCCAAACTCTCAACAAAGCTTATAAAATGATAAAAAAGTAATTATTCATTCACCGAAAAATAAATTCCATTATGGATGGCATTCCGAAAATGGCATCATTTTAAATATCAGTTGCACCTACGAAATTAATAATAAAAATAATATCAGAATAATAATAATCAGTTCTCTTCGAAATCAGTATTTCTGTTCATAACTTTCAAACAATGCATGTTCATATACCATTTTTTTCTTATTCAGACTCACAAAATACACTAACGAAAGTTAGTACCTTAACACTAAATCTACCGAACAACTAAATTGACTTTCTGAAATTCCTCTATAGAAACTCTAAGAGTGCATCTATCGAGACTTTAATTGATTTATAATTCAGATTGCGTATTGCTAAATAATTTATTTAATAATTTCTCAGAGAAACATCTGTTATCTTTTTAATGGAGCATTTTGACCAGACTGGTACTTGTTAAACCTGAGTCACACTGTGTAACATGTAAGTAAACATGTAAAGTATACAAGTTTTCTCCACAAATAACGATCCAGAAGTAGTTCTATTACTCGAAAGGCAAAGAAACAACTTCTTCGTAACAAAACCAATTGAAACTTCAGGGTATTCGTAATTCCAGGAACAATAAAATCACGCGAAAAACATGGTCGCACAGCGGCGACGAGGCGAACGCGCATTTTCCACGCAGAAGTCAAATACCTTTGTTACTGCCCTATTAGCATCCTGATAGCGACTCCATTACCACTGAATTAGCATTGCAATAAGTACGGTCGAAACACGCAGCGTCGGTACAGGCCAGCGCGCGATCCTCCGCCGGGCTTTTGCTAGAGCTCTCGGCGCGCAATCTCCCTCAATATCTTGATTGTCCAATAAAACGACGATCGTGGACATTTCTCTCAAACGGCGCATAAAATCTGCTATCTCGGCCGCGGGGAAAAAATCACCGGAAGAAGAGAGAAACCGCGCACGGTATTCTTGAATCTCCGCTAACCACAGCCTCCAGTTACCCATCTCTGCTGAATACAAAGGTCTTTAAACGCACTCGAGCGGACGATTTCGTGACTACTCGCGAACGAACTTTGTTATTATATGATCAAGCGCGTGAATACATTATCCGCGTCCGCTTTGCTTTTGATGTATTAACCCTTTTGCACTCGTATGTCATGTTAGAGACGACAATACAAATCTATTATATTTTATTTGTGATACTTCAAAAAATACCACACTTCAAAAGATTATAAAAACTAAATCTTATTAAAATAATAATAAATAAAATAAATATAAAACGTTTAATTCTACCGCTGTAAATTACTTTAATTAATTCTCTTAAAAAGAAATACAAGTTTATACCCAACAACATTGAAAATAAATCGTGTGCAAGGGTTAATTCATTTGCATCGTAAGGAAATATGAAAAAGAAAACCCCTATTGCTATTTTTAAAAATTTTATTTAGGTAGAAAAATTACAACAAGTAAAAAGAACTGCTATTAATCAGAATTACTACTTTCATTTCCGATAACATCTTCCATTTTTATTTTGGGGAAGGAACAAATTGTTATGTTCATTCTATGTAGATTAATAATTGATAATAGTAAAGCAAAATTTAATTTATATTTTAAAAAAATATAACACCTAGATTTCTCAAATTCAGTTTAAAATTTTCCTCACGAGTCTGACACGATATTGTGGATCAAGGGGTTAACACTGAACTAGTGGACATTTATTAGGGTTGTTATGTAATGCTTCTAAAAATTGTACATTTTTTTACGATTTCTTCAAGTTAATGTTTGATTAATTTTTTAACTGCGTTTCTTCTATAGAGAAGTAATTTGTACTTAAAATTTTATGTTCTCTTTATTTTATGGCATTTTGTTAATACCAATATAATAACTATTAAATTATTATATTCATAAATTGTCCATAAAATATTTTTTTTCTGATAAGTGCGTTTATATGGCTACATTGTTCAAGAAATAAATCTTTATGACAATTCTAAAGGAAAATTAAATATATAAAAATTAAGGTTTCGATATCGTTTCCAAATTGTTAAAAATTCATATTCGCCAATAGCAGCGCGTGAATCAGGTTTCTGTCTTTGTTTTTTTCACGGTACGTCACTGTACGCACTCGAACTGACCTGCCCCACGTGCTCCACTATTGGTGGATCATCATATGTTAGAGAGTTGTTTGACTATCAATAATTTGAAAACGAAATTAAAACTATAATTCTATCATTCTTAATTGTTTACTTATATTGTTATGGAAAATCATGTCTTAAGATTCTCCGGTTGCCGACCAATTTGCTTAAACTGTTGCTTAAAAGTTCTTTTTGTTTTGTATTGAGAGATATTTATAAAGAAAAAAAATCATAAATTTTTTGCACTGAAGAAAAAAGAACATAAGTTTCTTATATTAAAAAAATGTTGTTGCCAAAGTTTCTTTCTTTAAATGAAATTGTACTAAATTGCACCGCTGTTTAGCCTTCCTTTTATGATTATCATACTTTTTTCAAAGTTTTGCATTCAGTGTACAAAAATAAAAACCTTCAATTGTTTTAATTTTAAAAATGATGAAGTTATATATAATTAATAATTTTTACAAATCCACTTAATGGTCAAAGTAACAGGAATTGACAAGAATCATAATATCAAATGATTAAATAAATTATAAAATATAAATGGTTTACTTTTTCTTAACTAGTCAATTACCTAATAAACTTAAAAATAATAATCCTACACGATCCATTAAAACTTAATCTACTTACACTGCTATAAAAACTAACATATTAAAATAAAATCCTGAAACTGCCTATTAAAACTACATTGACCCTCCCTCATCAAAAGAATAATCGCCACAATCTCCGACCTAAAATTCCCATTACCATAAACCTGTCAAAATCATAAACTTCAGGACTCTCCTCTACATAAACTTTATACCCACAAACAATATTAGAACATCATTCAAACAGTACCAGAAACTCAGCTTCAAAGTCTCAAGACATAAACCCTCATTTAAAGCTAAGTAACTTTCATAGCGTTCATAGTTTGCTATTGCTCGTGTTTATGTAATCTATCTCCATAAAAAGTGAGAATGTAGCAGAGCTTAGTCCAAACTTAGCCCAGACGTAACCCAGAATATTCAAATTTTCATATTCCATCCTACACCCATACCAAATCAACAGAACGTTTTTCAATATTTCTTTATTTTTAATTTTCTTTCCAAGACTTCCTCCAGTCAAATAATAATTATCATGTTAAGATACTGATAAACAGACTTATTTTCATATAAATCCAGTAATCTTATTGCTAACTTTACCTAATGGCCAAATGTACTTTTATTGAACAGCTACACTGTTCCACACTAAATGACAACAATGAAAAACCGAGAATTCTCGTGATTGGTCACAACCTTCAAAATAGATAACACGAGAATTCTCATAATCCGTCAACAATGTAATAGAAGACAGTTTTTCCTATCAAACATTACAAAAACTACTACACTTTAGACATTTTACATATACCCTCATTCCACACGCATTCTTTACAATTCTACACTTTCAAATTTCCGAACGCATAAAGATCCAGAATCCCTCGATAAGGATCGCTAAAAGCAGTTCGTGAACTTGTTGGCTTCACCTATGAAGTCTCGGAACAATTACCAAAACCGTATCTGCAAACCAGGATAGAAGCCGTGAAATAAATCTCGAGGCATCTAACGAACGAGGTTGGCTCTCGTGTGCAGTGATAACGAGGTGTCGCAAGTCTCAAGAGCGAGTGAGCGAACGATCGAGCGCGCAGTTAGGTACACACGTGGGCGTATCACGCGGAGGTGTGTAGCCGGTCTTTAGAGACAGAGAGATAGCCGGCTGGTACTTTCGAAAGCATCTGGTTTTCTGCAACCGGGAGGAAACTTCCTCCGGCTGGGGGGTGGAGAGGAGAGGAGAGGAGAGGAGAGGAGAGGAGAGGAGAGGAGAGGAGAGGAGAGGAGAGGAGAGGAGAGGAGAGGAGAGGAGAGGAGAGGAGAGGAGCGATTGCAACCGCGTGACGGCGAACCAGTGCAAACAAACCGGGGTCTCTTAACCGGAAAGAAGAAGAACAGGAGGGACAGATCGAGAGGAAGAACGCGAAAGAGAGAGAGGGATGAAACGGCAGGATATACGTGTGCGAATGCGTGTCGCAGCGGGGGAGGAGGAGAGGGGGAGTACAGATCCGAGGGAAACGATCGAACGAAAAAGAAGGAACGATCGGCGACGGGACAGGAACGGGAAAGAAAAAGAACGAGGGAAACGGAGGCAGAAATTACCGGGGAGAACGGAATCATGACTCTATGTGTACGCGACACTGGGACCCGTGAACGTGCACGCGCGCTACGGACGCTGTTGCGGCCGCTTATCTCGGTGTTTTATATTGAATGATCAAAGGTAAACCGGTTGCGCTCGCGGAGAAGAGGAATAGAATCGGTGAAGAGTCGGAGAGAGACATGATACAAAAAAAAGTTGGAGGGAAAGAGAGAAAGAGACGAAAGAAGGGAATGAGAGAGGAATGATTGGGATGAGATGGAAGAGGAAAATGAGAAGGGGTTGAGAGGGTGAGAGGGTGAGAGAGTGAAAAGGGGGAGAGGGGAAACAGGATTGGAGGGAAACGAGATAGAGAGGGGATGGAAGGAGAAATGGAAATAAGAAGGAGAAAAGGAAGAATGGAAGAAATTGAAAGGGAAACAAGGGGAGAAATCGAATTATGAGGATGATTATAAAAGAAGGAAGGTGAAAAGCAGAGAAAAGGATTGGAAAGAGATCAGGGGGAGAAGTGAAACGAGAGAATAAAAAGGAAATGAGAAAGACTGATGAAAGAGGACATGAGAGAGAATAAAAAAGAAATAAAAAAAGAGTGAACAGGCAGGAAAAGAGAAAATAGGAAGGAAGAAAACAAGATGAGAAAGAAGTAAGGGAAATGGGAGACGAAAAGTGAGAGAGAATAAGGGAAAGAAGAGTGGAAGGGGTTGGGGATGTGTGGTCAAGGAGAAGAGAGAGAAACGAACGAAGAGAGGAGAAGTGTAGAAGAGAGAAAAGTGGGGGAAGGAAGAAAGAAGAAAGAGTGACGTGGGCGGAGGGAAACAGGGAATGATGATTGGAGAAAATTCATATTCATGTACAGGGTGATTCACGCAATTGTTTCAAGCTATAACTCCGTTACTGTTACAGTTACAGTAAAATGTCAACGGAGAAAAATACATGGTTTTAGCGGTACTACATCCGTAGGATCAAGTTTTTTTCAGCAGTACAATGATGCATGTACAATCTACAAATGCATTATTCTTTTAAATAAAAATTTATACTCTTTTTATACGTATATAAATATCTCTCGCCGTACCCTGTAAAAAAGTATTAAGGTACAATAGAAAGTTACTGTATCATAAATATAAATATACAAAATTAAATGACAATTAGATTATCAATGTAAGTAACTAAAAGTATTTCTACGATATAGTGCCTCAATAAATATAATATGTTGTTGTTTCGTCTTGTTAAAATTTATTGTTTATTCCTAGATTTATTGTTGAATAATCTTATATTAGAAATAGTTGAAATCGTTTAAGTATCCTCTATTTTAGAACGAATCGGAAAAATATGACAGATAATTTGTTCACTTATAAGATAAATGAAACTGTTATAAATTTAAACTATTCGAACACTTATTCTTGTCGACTATCAATTACGAATGGAAAGACGAAACATTAATGCCATCGTATAAAAGTGAAGAATTTTCAATTCCACAGTCACGAGGAACGCTAAATTAATACAGACACTTGAATGGATTAATGTTAGCTGGTAACACTAATTCAGTTTGTCATTGCAATGCGCATATCTCATGGGCAATCTGAACACTTCACAGAAAATTAGCTTGCGATAAAACATTCTAAGTAGAATCATTCAATTGTTCAACAGTCGTGATTCAATTACTGTCGCAAATAGGATACGTCGATCACTTCTCATTCCTGAAACAATCATTTAATCTTGCAACCTTTACTGACAGAGTATCTTTCAAATAAATCAAAAAATAAGAAAAATTCGGGAAATGCAACAAGATTTTTATCTTATTTCCAAGTTTTTAGAACTTCTCGATGTAAAGATAAATGTCTCCCTAATTATAGAAAACATTAATTTTATATGAAGTATCACAACTGGAAGATTATAGTACGTATAATAATGAGTATTAGACGAAACTTTACAAAGGCATAAATTATTCAAAAATTAAAAAATCTAACATTAATATCTTTGATAATTCTCTATGTTATACAAGATTGCAACACAAAAGTAGGTTTGCATGTTTTCACTAAACCTAACGCTACCACCACTCTCATGTTACATTCACCAAAAATGTTATTTATTTCAAACTTTTACCCTAAAAGTATTTGAATTAATTTTCTAAAATCTATTTCTACCTCCCAGAATTGATAACAAAACACTTAATCATTTCAGTGCATTTTCACAATTACTAAAAGACAGATATCTATTGTTTTCCCTGAGTAACCCTGCCTCATAGGCCAAGGGTCAAACAATTCAGAGCAAGCGTTCCGCTTAATTTCCTCAGGAATCCTATCACCTCACGCATTAGTGGCTCCCCAGGAAGGTTTACCGAATTCCGATATAAAGATCATCGATACGTGTTGACGCTTTCGTGGTGTCCAGGACACACCCGAAAACACGTGTTCGCCAAGAATATTAGCCGGTGATCTCCGTTAGCCGGCTGTTTTTCGTATGTTATCCCAATAAGATTTAATCGGTCAAGACTACCAACGTTCTCAGGCTAACGTGGACTGATCCAGCCGAATCCTCCGTTGGAGGGAAACGAGAAATCATCAATGATCTAAAGCTCATCGGCACTGGGGCCAGCTCATCGCCGGCTAACAGGTGTACTTTATCTGAGGGATCGAATCGCGATAATCTTCCCTGTCGTCTCGAACGGCTCGCGACGATTCTCATCTGAGATTCGGTGGCAGAATCAGATTCAGGAGCGTCCTTATCTCACCATCTAGGCCTCTCCGTTCGCTCAAGTATTCCTCTCTCCTTTCGTTCAGCATCCTCTCGGTGTCTCCCCCTTCGTCTGTTTCTCAGACTGAATCCCACGTACCTTGCATACACGCATCTCGCCAGTATAGCAAGACAAGGCGACGCCAGACGCTTGGCCTCTCGTTGATGATGTATTCGTGCCTGGTAGGAAGAACTTCGAGTAACGCACGAAAATTTCCAACCACGAGCAAAAGACGGTAGCGTAATTCTGAGTAAGATGGCCTGATCTTCTTTAGATTATCTAATATTTATATCTTCAATCGATATTAGTGGTATACTGAATCTTGCACAGAAGCCTATTTAACACGTAGGATACCGTCTAAAAAGGATTAAAGCTATAACCTTTTTCATTAATTTTAATTGAACTTCTTCAATTGATTTGGTTAAAAGCTTTGTTTTATGAAAGCAAGGAAGATATTTGACGAATTGCAAATAACTTTAGTTTTAGTCTTACTAAATAACGAAAGAAAAAATAAACAAAATAGAAGGCAATGCAGTGATAAATGAAAAGTGGGAGATCTTCCCATTCGGTCGGCTAAGAGTTAATCAGTATTCTTATGTGTATTTACTTTCATAAATATATTTTGTTGTTAAGTATTAATGATGTTTGTAATGAAATAGTGCTTTTAAAAAATGTGGACTATTTCTTCCTGACTTACCCTGTTAAAGGTAAACACGTTCCGGACTGGTAACGTAGACTTACGTCAATTTTCATTGTTTTAAATGCCAGCAACGTGCTATGTGATTTTGCATTTCTAAAAAAATGTCGATCACTTAATCCTGCGACATTTTGAAATCTGTAGTTAAATATTCGAAGTACAGTTCTATTATATATTTTTTATACTCATATACATTTAGATAACAGTCTCTTTGTGATGTTGAGCTATGGATTTCCAGAAATTATATGCGGTCACAAATGCATTAACAGTTTGTGGGTCTGTAGTGTTTTCGGTTCTTCACTACGCAACTTGTATCAATGTTACTTAAGTGAACTATAGTTTAATGAAACACTTTTCTAATTTGAAAACATTTGAGAATCAGTTTAAAATGTTGTGATTGTAGTCACTGGAAGCTTTCTGGAGTAAGCCGTGTCCAGTAGGAAAATCACGCAGGCTGTGGAAGCATCAAATCTATTATATGAATATGATTAGGATATCATGAACAAAATAAAATGAAAATTGATAAAATACGCAGCTCTTGAGATAAAATTGAATATCAAATTTGTAAGTATCCTCAGTTTTTTACCGCGGAATTTGTAGTTTGGTATGGAATTTCTTTAGTTTCATTAAAATATTCTGAGAAGCATTGAAATTGGACTTGTGTATGATAAAATTAAATGGTAAAAAATTATTATGTGTATAGGAATATAGAACATATTTTTCAATTAAAATAAATTTATATAGTTCAACGCTGTTTTTCCCCTATATTGTAAACTATCTATACGTGAGTACATATGTTATATGTATAAGTGTCGAGATAATAGAATTTTTCGGACAAATTAGGAACCAAATATTTTTTTGCGACAGAATTCAAATACATTTATATTTTGTATAATAAAATATAATATGGCATTTATTTAAGAAAATAACGAGGAGAAGAGGATGTTAACCCCTTGCCTTGTATAATCATAGTCAGATTCGTGGTAAATTTTTATAACTTTACTATTTTCTCCATTTAATTAAACTGAAATTTTATTATTTTAATCTATTGATTCAAGTTCTATTTTCTTTAATCTACTACTATTGTAATAGGCTACTCGTCATGCATCTGAAGTAAACATAAATGTTTTATATACTCTGAATTACATGCATTCATACATTTTATACATATTCCTGAATACAATTCATTGAAGTAAACAATATAATAGAACACAGAATAAAATGTTAAACAGCCCTCTTTTCCTCATAATTTAAGTGAAGTATGAGAATATAAATTAATTGCACTTTAATCATCTTTGGATTGTTCCATTCTACATTTTGCGACATATTATAAATATCTCGACTTCTCGACAGAATAATAATTTTACCAACCACATAATTTTTAGATGATATTGTATACAACGTTGGGCAAAAGTTACTGCAAGTAGCGAATATATTTAATCTAATTGTTACTTGCGAATACTAAATAATTAATATATTCATTATTCGGAAATAACAAATAAACTGAATTCATTCACCATTTTTTAATCGTTATTTTAAATAACTTTAGCCTAACACTACATATAATAACATAAAGCTAAATCATATTGGCTTGCTGTTAATCCAATTTATAAGAAATAACCGAATAAGAAATTTCGAATAAGAAATGACCAATAGTAAATAACGATTACAGGTTCTTCACACGAATAACAATTAACAAAAACAGTGACTAACTTGAGAAACATATAATTAATTAACGATAACAGAAATAATGATTAATTTCAATAACATATACCTAAATAACATATAACAGAAACAATGACTAACTTGAATAACATATAACCGAATAACAATTGATCATTTATTCGTTACTGTTATTCAAACAAAATTTGTTTTCAAGTAGTGCCCAATGCAGGGTGTATACTTGAACCCATTACTAGCACCAAGCCATCACTAGGCTATCGGCTGCGTGCGCTCGAAGACACGTTATGCGAACGAGAAACGCTTTTCAGTATGGGAGTGAGAGCGTGAAACAGGTGTACGCTCGAGAAAGCATATACCTATGCAACCACGGAGGCTGCCTTCTCGAAGCCAGGTGTACAAGAAACGCCCGGAATTCACCGCGTCGAACTTCTGACCCCGAAGCGTTTATTAGCCACGATCCATTGCTCAATACGAGCCGCGTGTCCCGTCCACGTCCCGTGAACGTATACAGGGTGTCCCAGATTTTTCCCGTTTAAAAGTATCAGCTTATTTGATCCGTAAAAATATGGACAAATTTTTATATGAAAATACATTCATAAATTGTGCGACAATTTTTTTAAATGCAATATATTTTTATAATGAATTAATAAAATATATTAAGCCTTCAAGTGTTTCACTATATAAGAGATAATTTGAATCTTTAAATGGTTCCACACTTGCAAGCTAATTATCTTTTATGTTGATTAATTCGTTTATAATTACTCAATTTCTTTTTATATAAATGTTACACACGTTTCATTTCATTGTTACAACCAACCACGCTTTTCTACAAATTTCTAAAAGAATTTTCGTAAATATATTTTTATAATGATAAATTAATGTATTATGTCACATATCACATGAACGTTAGTTTATAACAAATTTTTATAAAGGAATGATCAAACAAAAAATGCAATATTAAATATTTTTCATTCGATATTTAATACAATTGATAATGTAATTTGCAATTTTCAACTTTTGACATATCACGAGTCATAATGAAAACAACATCACAAATTGTTTATTCAAAAATACTAAGTAATGAATAGATTAAATATAAAAGAAGTCTTATCAGTTGTAATATAAACAATCAAAAATTTATTAGGACACTTTAAAATAATTTTCTTTATAAATACATAGGACAGTGCTAGATATTATAGTATAAACGATATTTAATGACAAATACTTGTTAGAAATCGATATTCATTGCAATATGTATGTTTTTCTTAAACTTAATTACTTAAAATTTGTTTTCACTATTAAATGAACGTGAATTAAATCACAACGAAAAATGAATATTTCTTATATTAAACGAATAAAATTTATGATACGCATAGATAGTTATAATGCATCTTAAATTATAAAATGAATTTCTCAAGAACATCGAGATGCACAAAAGTTTTCAAATAAATATTGTTTTTATTTCGTAGATGTCGGAGGCCTCTTTAATCAAACAATTTCAATTCAGTTTGTGTTCGCCAATATGTCTGATACACGTGAGTGTTCGTTAAACTCGAAGTTTAACGATTTAATCGAGCATTCACAACTTGCACCCTATTGTTCTCTGTTCAGGTAATATTCTGATGTCTCAGTTAAGTAGAAACGAAACTAGCATACGTAAAAGAATATTAATGAACTTTACTCACCTGAACGATCTGCCGGATGTACTGAAAGGTACAACCCTTTATTTCCATCGGGATTATTCACCCAATGTTGAAGAGGTTCGCTAACGTTTAAGGTTAGCCATTTTTCTTTTCCTATTGTCGTGTTGACTGCATCCACGTATTGTAACTCCCTCGTCCTGCAACAAGCAAAATAATATGTCAGATATATGAAGTTTGTACAAAAACAATTTTGCAAATAAGTAGTATTAATTTTCAGGTAAAATAAATCTATGTTGATTTATTAGCATTCTGTAATCAAATAATACGATGATGTTTGTATTTCATATTTTGTAATCTGTATTCTAAATTGTGTTACAAATAATTTCCATTATTTTTCATTTTTAATACTTTTCGTTTCACATTAAATTACCGCAAGTTCGTATTGTTATATAATTTAAATATTTTATTTGTTTAAATGTTGCCGAAGCAAATTATTTATAAATCGAATTAGTAATTTAAAAAATGTTATTTATTATCTTTTTCAATTCAGTTGACTTCAAAGAAAATGGCAAACTGTAATAACGTATACAACAAATAGATTGGAACCTTTAATTAATTGAATCATTTTTCGTTAGAGTCGAGATTTATATTTTGCTGAAATAACCTTCTGGATAACAGTTACTTGCAAGCGTTGCAACGCATTAGGCGCTAAAAGTCACTCATAACGCTACCTCGGTGTAACAAATATCACTGCAATTTTCCGTGCATATATTAAGGAAAACTCGCATCAGTCATTACGTTAACACGCAGCTATGTGGAAAACGCAGAAAAGGCACTCGTAATGTAGAAACTGTTACGATGATCAAAACAAACACGTTCCTCGTAAACAATGCCATCTTCGTCACTACATATTTGTCTTTTATTAAAGACACTAAATTTTCATTTAGTATTAATCCTTTGTCCTATGATTTATTTCTTAGCTATGATCGATGCAACTACTTTTTCGTTCATAATTTATTAGAAGACAGAATTTTTATGTTTATTCTATGTCTACGTTCACTTTCAAGATTAATAATTAATAGTAGAAAAGTAATATTTAATTTATATGTAAAACATATAAATAATACTTAGGTTTCTCAAATTCAGTTTGAAATTTTCGTCATGAGTCTGACACGATATTGTAGCTGAAGGGGTTAACAAAACAAAAGTAAGTAAAATTCGAAAAAAATATATTGCTTAAAAATATACACTAAGTTTGTAAGAGTAAATATGGAAATAATTAAATTCATGTAATGTCGTAAAATGTATTTTCCGAAAATTGTATAGATCAAAATAACCAATTCCTAATCTTCTTTCACAATGATCAAAAACACATAACTGCTTCTTTAAAAAATTACTACAGCAGTCGATTAGGTAATGATTTTGAGTATATCATTTCTTCAACACTAAAACTGTCAAGCATTTATTTGGCTTGATATATAATCCTCATTAAAATTTTAACAATACATTTTTTCAATTTCTTCAGATATTCGTTATAATATTCAAATAAAAGTATTCATTTACAAAATTATTTCGAATATTAAATACTTCAAAAATATCAATAACTGCAAAATAAGAAAACTAAAACCCGTCATTTTAGTACGGTAGTTCCAGTGTTAACACATTAGCGACCGAGAATGAGATTTCTCGTTTTCATTTGACATACGTTGGCGACCGGAAGCGAGTTTTCTCGTGCTACATCTGTAACTTTTTTAACGCGCCATTGCGTAAAGGTGACTGTTTTATTAAATATCATACACAAAAGAAATTTTAGAGTTATTTATGTCTAAACAAGAAAAGGTTCTTCAAGTATATGCATATCAATTTCAAAGAATTATTGCAGTTTTATTACACGCCTTCCAAAATAATTGTACATCACTAAAATCGCTGGTCCCATAGAAAATTTGAGCAAAACATTAGCGGTCGGCAATGTGTTAATATGTAGGAATGTTTCCGCGGAGCTTCGAGTCGCGCAACAAATCGATAAAATCGATCAATAGGAAACCACCGGTCTTACGTAACCAATCCAGTCGTGATACACAACGATAGACGATCGGTCGTGTCGCGATTATTTTGCCGCGATTCCGTGGATCGTAGCGTCGTGACTCGACAATTCGCGCGGATCCATCCGTCGGCACGTCATACCCGCGCGTCGACGAGATTTCAGCGCGAGACACACTAATCATTGTTCATTGAGGAGCTATCCTCACCTCTGATCCCCGCGGACCGAAGACACTGCTTCTGAAACGACGTATTTATCGTTTCTTTTTCTTCTCTTTCGTCTCTTTCGTCGTCTTCGTCGTCTTCGTCATCTTCGTCATTTTCTTCTTCCCCTTCTTCTTTTTCTTCTTCTTTTTCTTCTTCCTTTTCTTCTTCTTCTTCTTCTTCTTCTTCTTCTTCTTCTTCTTCTTCTTCTTCTTCTTTTTCTTCTTCTTCTTCTTCTTCTTCTTCTTCTTCTTCTTCTTCTTCTTCTTCCCGGGATCGATTACCGTTCCCGTAATTGAATAATCGGGGGAAACATTGCAAATGTGCACAGAGAAACACAAATCTCCGAACACTTACGCATCGGATTCCTAGCTGGAAATTGTGCGCACTATTTGCTAATGAACACGTTATTTTTTTCTAACATTCCTCTTCACTGAATCATACGGCTCTTGCCTTCGTATGAATGGTTTATGAAACGGCCGTCGGTGGGAAATAATTTATACTCGTAACGTATGTCTCGTGTAGATATCGATAATTGGACATCGAATTTTGTAGTTTGAATGATGTTTTAATTGGATTGTATGAATCGTTCGTTAATTGCAATGGCTAGATAATTATAAGCGTCTTAGGTTTTCGAAAGTTTTACTATTGTGAAACTGTTGAAGATGGTTGTTGGGAATAAATATATTCATATAATAGTAAATTCTTATATTTATATGTCAGAAAAGGGACTTTTTGTAAAAATGTTATACAAGGATCAAAAGGTCTTGTATTTGAAATGTTAATGCTACTTGCGATTAGAATAAATGCAAGTGTATTCGGAAAACGAAAATATCACAATTTCATAACTTTGTTTTATCCCATTAAATATTGTATAATTTTTGGCAAAAAGATTGTTTTTCGTACTTGTTATGTTAGGGTATGAATTTTTTAATAGTTATACTTTGCTGTTAATAAGCAAAACATTTTAAAACTAATGTCGAATTCAAATATGTAAATGTGCAATGAAAAAAATATAATATATATTTTGAAAAATAGAGATATAGAAAATTGTTAAATTATTGAATTAATATTATAAAAACCTTTTGTGCTTTTCATCGAAAATACAAATATTGTTACTACGAATCTATGAACAATTTGCTACATTTTCAAGAATTCTACGAATAGTGAAAATCACTTCGGAATTGCATAGTCTTTGTTACGCGTAATTTGAATTTCAAAACACTGATGCTACATCGTAATTAACAGGACAATATCTCCGTCGCAAATGAATAATATTACCGAGTGACAAACATTGATTAAATGTTAACTGTAGATTGAATGTACATAATCAGTTCATAATGTACTTAGTACATGTGTAGTACCATCATACTTCGCAATATGATATCATTGAAACACTTTTAATAATTTCGACTTCAATTAAATTCTGATAACTGAGTCTTTGCCACGCAGACATAAATTTAATTTCCAAATTCAAAAATACGTGTCAAGATCAATAAGTCCCTTAACAGTTTGACCACCACACTTTGGGTGACATAAATTTTCAATCAATACAAGAATTAATTTTCTCGATGACATACCAAAGGCATCAAATTTTGTTGAATCTATGAGATGCAAAAAGACTAAGAAAACAATTGAAAAATCTTTTCAGTATCTAGTTCATTAAAAAAACTGTTTCAATCATCTAAACCAGATTTTCCTTGAGGTGCACTCATTCGTTATCCCCAGCATTCGATCCCACCGCATCATCTTCAACTTAATCCACAAAATTACCTCACAGAGCTCTATCAATGTACAGTGCATTATTTCAAAAGAGGCCCGAAGATTCTAATAAAGGAGAGGGTACAAGAACAACAGTAAGTGTAACATCGTTGGAGGTAACATCCTCATAACATCTACATGAACGTTATAAAAATTTTCCACATGCCCAGACAGACAAATTGCAAAGAAAAATTAGAAATAAAGAAAAAATAATCTCAAAAATCTGTGCCCCTATGAGCGATAAAAAGAAATCAGCACAAAGAATCAGAGAAAAGAGTAAGCTCAATGGAGCAGATTTGGCGTTCAAAGCGTCGAAGTCTAATAAGCGCGAGCGGGAAAGGGAAAAATCCCAGAATCCCCGGCTACACGGTGTCTATCTAAAAACACGAGACCCTGAGCGAGGCTCGTTACAGTAAATGTCACTGTCTGACTTTCGTCAGCCCATGGGGATCGTTATCGTGGGGCCAGAAAGACAGCTGACGCGCTGGCGTATCCCCTACCACGGCACGGGGAGCGAACACTTATGGAAACCTGCGCGCACACGTAAGAAACCAGAGTCGCCAGCTTGTCTCGGCTGGATCAGAAGGCGGAGGAGGATGCGTCACGCATCAAGTTTGACGGAAGAAGCTGAAAAGAAGAAAAAGGAGAGGAGAGGACGAAGGAAGAAGGGAAAGGTGGATGCGGAGGACGAAGAAAAATAGAAGAAGTGAACGGGGGGGAGGAGGAGGAGGAGGGGGAGCAAGGAGGGTGGGGGGGAGGTGGACCTGGCTGCGTGTATGTAACTGCGTAGGCACGTCGAGTAACTCGTGCTCTTAACTCGGACCTCCGAGAGCCCGTCTCCATGGCTAATTTACCTCAATTTACGGAATAGCGTTTCCTGTCGGGGCCCGTATATCGGTCAGGTCGCCAGTATTAAAGTCTACGGAGGTACCACAGACAGGGATGGCACTAGACACGCTGTCGCCATCCGCCACACCGTCCTCCTTGTCCGAGGAACGACGACCGGACACGTGGACTCGAAACGGCCAGCTCCTCGGCCGCTAACAATCGAATCGTTCCACGCACCTTCTTACCCAAGTTCTTCGACCGAGCTTTGTTCGATTGATATTGCTTTATGGGTACGAGGAATTAGAATATTTTTCTGGTTTGAAATGGTACTGGAATTATTATTAGTATATATGGAATAATTAACGGTGTTACGGTGGAATGTGTTGATAGTAGGAAAATCAATTTGGGTTCCTTCCATTTTGAAAAGTAATGGTAAATTTGTTTGTATTTACCAAACAAGGTACCCCTTTTGATGTAATTAAGAAATGGTTTGGTAAATGGTAATTAATTAATGGTCTATGAGTGTGTAAAATGAATAAAAAAGAGTATGGTTATGTAGAAAATTGACGTGTAATTTTATCTGTCACTGACCAATAACTTTTACTTTGCTGTTACCTTTTGAAAAATCCTCATATAATGTTCTAAAATGTGGTATTTTTTAAATTATCTGATCATTTAAGCTCGGTTTTTCTTATTACTAGCATGAAAAAGATAATTGTCTATTTTTTCACAATTTTCATTTCATGTAGATATATATCCGTAAAAAATATTTAGTCACCTTGGTATATTGAATGATCACACACCCTCCGTTTACGTCAGAAACTTGAACGATTGGTTCAAACACTCTTCGTTCTTGCTTCTGTCATTCTAGCCTAAACACTTCATGCTTGCTCGAAAACATGTACTACATATTAACTGGCATCGTAATGGAGATCTCTGGTAATAGATGCATTCGTAGTTGCCTTCGCATAATTATGCATAATGAAAGGAAGGAAAAACATTAATGCCAGCAAGATTGATATTTCAAATGTAAAGAATTGACTCTCCATATTATAAGGAACTCAAAGCACCATTGTCATTAAAATATTACTAATATGATCAAATTTTTCTTTTCCAACTTTATTTTAATTTTATTTCAAGTACGATGTACCTACTTGTATACGCAGCTTAATAATAGAAAAACAGATTTATGAAGCAAAGTAACAAAACTAAAGAGACAGCAATGAGAAATAAAAAGTATTTAAGAAATAGTATTTTTTTATAAAACTTTATAATGTATCTTTATTTCTACAATTCTAAAGTTTTATTTTACAAATTTTTTACTTCGTCTTTTTCTTATCTTTCTCTGTCTTCATTTGCTATTCTCTTTTGCTGCTCCTTTTTAACATTTTTCTTTCTCTTTTCATTCTAATTCCATTTCTGTTTCTTTTCCTGTAGCTTTTATAACATCCACTCGTTTATATGACGTTAACACGGAAAGTAAAAGCGGTTTTATGCATTATAAATTCCTAAAATTGGAACATAAAATTCGGTTGCAGTGGCTAAATCTGATGCAGTATCATAACCAGTTTTGCCGATCCCATGGCCAAAATAGAAAGTTTAAAAAAGAACTATGGGTACCACTTTTGACCACTGTATTTATAAATACGTAAATACTTTGGAAATACATTCGAAACACCATTTAAACTGTCCATATAATGATTATACGTATTCGGACATTTTAATTAATAAATATAGATAATATTCTTTAAAAATAAACTCAACGTTTAACCGGTCAGTAGATAAGAAAATTTTCATTGACAAAACAGGAGATGAACTATGAATTCTGCAATAACTTTCATATTTACCAATATCATTGATGATATTTAATATGAACTATTACTGTCTAATACATAAATCAATAAAGGAATTGATAATTGTTATGATTAATAACATAGAAATGACTTCACTCTACGACGAAGTCTACATGGCTATTTTTACCCAACCAACCGAACAAGTGTTAAAACGGGTTAAAAAGAACTTTTAATTAAAATTAAAATTAAAGTTTAAAAATAAAACAAAAACTGTCATATTGCCCAGAACGAAAGTTAATTCACCTTACTTATATTTTCCAGTAAAACATTCTGTCACTACATAACTTTTTCACATCCAGTATCCAGACAATTACCCAAACTAAATTATACACATCTAAAATTGTTAAAATGTCGCACAACGAAAAATCCTCACGATAAAGATCCGCGATACAGAGACACGATAACGGACGGATTTGACTAATTTATATCATATTAACGAGGCCCCGGAATGAAGATAAAAATCGATCGGAATACGGTGTAACCTCGGTGTGTCGGTGGTTCTCGAAAAGAAGAGGAGCTCGGCTCGTTTATTCGTGCACCGCTAGGTGGGCAGCCCCCGTATATGAATGAGAAAGGCAGAATCGAAAAAAGAAATGGTGGGTTGGTCCCCAGAGCTCTCACAGGTAGAACAAATACCTGAGATTTTTTCGGCGACTTAAGGACTGCCTAATTAGGGGCACGATGACGATGTCAAAAACCACGGACTCGGGGCCGGAGGAACCATCGAAATTGGTCTAGCCACCCGGCTACCCGGGAACGGACAAAGATGAACGGGAAGAGTACTGTTTTTCCACGCTGTCCCGGCCCAGCGGTCGTCCTTTGCGCCGCACGCGGCAGTTAAAGGTCACCTCGAGAAAGTATCAGCCGCCCTCACCAAACCCCCAAATGGCAGCTCAGCCTGCAGGTAAAGTCCCGATACCTGACTGAGTTTTCCGGGAACCGGGACTAAGTTTAATTGCTGACACGACAATGACATCAAGGAGCAAGATTATTGCGAATTTGCTAGTTGCGGAAACGTGTAATTCGTTTAACGCCGAACGTAGGGATTTTAACCCCTTGCCTTATAATAACGTGTGAGACCCGTGGTGAAGATTTTAAACAGACTTTAACAAATATAAATATCACTCAGTTCTTATGAATTCCAATGAAATATTATTTTTCTATTATCAATTATTATATTCTAGAGCAAATTTCGACATAGAATATACATACAATTTTTTTCTTTTTCCAATAAATTATTAACAACAAAGTTGTTATGTTGATCACAGTTGAGAAATAAATCATAGGGCAAGGGATTAAGACTTTGATACGAGGGAAAATGATAAGAGGCAGTTTCCCTTCTGAGGAACGTTTCAGACGCATTCTTGAGGATAAGGTAGATAACGGTATATGATGTCTAAAAATGAGGATAGGTTGGATATCGGTTTTAGAGAATGTTTGTGGGAGATTGGAAGTAGAATATTGATCAGTGTTTTCTTAGGTATTTTTCGAATATTGTATGTGATGTAAGTGAAGGGTTCAATGGTAATATAATGGACAATGGAATTTGATGATAGAAATCGAGTTAAAGGTATTTCTATTGGACAGTAAGAAATGAGAATTGAAAGTATATTGATTTGAAACTTCCAAAATATTTTTGTATTGTAAGGTAGAATGAGATAAGTGCTTCATTTTTTAGTAGATACATAATATAAGAAATTTTGTTTTATCATACAAGTACTATTTTTATTTGAATTGCTACGAACATTTTTCTGAAATTTTATATGTATGATTTTAAAAAATTTTAAATTGATTAATAATCAAAAATTGAAGATCTGATTGATAATACGATAAATTTCATTAATAACAGAATTATTTGTTTGACCAGTTTTCAATGACTAAAAAATGTAAGATATAACGATTCACAAAAATTTAACTTGCTCAAACATATTCATGATGACAGTATATGTTTTATTGACGAAAGTATAATTTTAAAATATTTTGCAGCGTACTCATAAAACATAGAGAATGATTGAAATAATTAAAAGGATTCCGTTTCTAGTATAAAGTTTCAATTCTATGAAAGTGCAATTATATATTAGATATGCACATTTCACTTCCATTATTTATAGTAGCAGATAAAAATATGCAAACAATGAGATAATTATACGAGCTGTAATCATAATCGGTGAATAAACTCTATTTCAATAGATGTTATACAACATTTAAATTACTGTTCAATATAAACGAATCAAATGAAATAAAATTTATATCATATCCTGTAAACTAATTTCAATGGAAATTCATAACAGTGTAATCACACGAATGATTTATAATAAACCAAGACAACAGCAAGCATAAAAGTCTATTATCACGTAACATCTGGTACGCAAATACCTCAACCAACTAAAAATATTAAAACAACGAAAATATTACAATTAGTAGTAGTTTAACAAATGATTTAGTTTAATAAATTAGACTTATCATTCCAAATATCGTTAAGATCAAAATCAACATTACATTCACTAGAGTTTTTTTACTGTACAAATACTTTCGTCCCCTATTGCACGGGGTACCTGCAGCTACAATCAATGGGAATCCTTGGTACACAAATTGAACAAGATCAGAGTAACTGAACAGGCCTAACTGCGTCGGCAGCAAGTGAATTCTGTTACAACACTCACCCGTCTTCGGTTCTCAAGACACGATACGCCGTGATCATGTACGATCCACGGTTTCTTCGATTCTTCACGTCCATGCTGCGATAGAGCCTGAGCTCTGCACCGATTATGTGCTCCCCTGGCGGTACCTCGGAGACGTCGAACCAAAGCCTTTTACCGCGCTCATGCCTCACACCGGGAACATGATGATCTGCGGATCAAGAAAAACGGTCTCATTAAGGTTTGGTCGCAATGATGAGCAGCGAAAGAGATGCAACTAAATGCAACGCCAGTAGGCATCGAACGGCAATTAGGCCTTCTCGCTCGGAATAAATTGCGGTTATTCTTTATCCCTCGATAATGGTAACGATTGGGAATAAGAATGCAAACAGTAAACATCTTTTTTTACTAACTGATACTAAATATTGGTGAAGATTGTTATGAAAGTTTGCAAAGTTTTAGTTAAATGAAAAGTTAAAAACAGATGGCGCCATTTAAAGGGACATCGATGATTTCCCCTTTAAATCGGTAACGGCAACAATTTATTTGTAACTTTAATATAAACAACTTTTTTAAATGGATATAAATGATAAAAATATTTATGTGTTCCCATACTAGTTGATGATTTTATAAAGAATATGTTTTTTAGAACAAAAAAGGGAGCAAAGAAATATCTTAACAGTTAATTAATACAAAATACTACGTTTTTACTGTAATTTATCGACATACACGTAAAAGGACTTATATATTATGAAAAGACCGAGTTTTCGATTATGCCATCAATTACAGAAGGTCTTGAACATTATGGATAAATATTGGATACTTATCGATATCAGAGCATAATCTCAAATTCTCTACATATTTATTTATCCCAAATGTAGACAATTACTATATAATACATATTAAGTTTTTCCTCGAATAAATACATAGAATACTTCATTCGTTTTTCTAAATACTATTGGAATTTATTGAAAAAAATACACCGAGTTTGGTTCCATTACTTTTATCGTTCTTCCACGGTTAAGGATACCCAATTTAAATCTTGTTTCGAGGTAAAGTTTCGTCCATAGTTTCGGACTATAAAAGGGAAACGCTTTGTGTTATCACGCCCGAAGCTTTTACGCGATATGAAACTGTAAGACTCGGGTTAATGGAACCGTAAGCATTACGTTAGTGGAAAATAAATGGCTGTATTATGGTTACTATTGACCGTACTATAATTGCAGAATGCACTTCGATCTAACGGCTTAGAATCACTTGCCCATTTCCATCCAAATTACTCGCATGAAATATTTTCTATAGATCATAAATAACAGTTACGCATTGTCTGATAAAACTTTATTTGTAATGTATATTTTTAACTTCCCAATACGCTTTTATCTTATAGAAGTTCGTAAACACATTTTATACAATTATTCTGTATATATAATACTTTCATGTGTTACATATTGATCATTATGTACCGTCATGTTTCATTAATATAATTTTAATTTTGACACATGAATATAATTCTTACACGAACAGGATATGAAGGTTAATATTTATTGCAGCGATTACTGAATTTCTTAATATTCTACTTAAAAAAACAGTAGATCTATTAGTCGTACATAATACAAATATCAGTAACATAAATTCATTTTCAATATTGGTTTTTTGCGCATTTTAAATTTTATTGGCTTGTCAACCTTTTAAGACGCCTTGAAATTCTAATTAATATTTTTCTATCCCTACTTTGTATATTTCTTTTGTTTCATTGTAGTCATAAGTAAATGATATAAAAAATTAAATAAAAGAAGACGTTGTCCCATAGGGGTTGTCTCAATAAATATGATGCCATAATTCATATATCTGCGCCAACGATTTTAAACAAAAAAATTAATAATTCAAACATAATTCGTAGCCATTTTCAAACAACAGGCTCTGTAATTCTACCATCTTTAAGAAGACGTATTACTCGTGTACCACTTGATGGGCACACTGAGAAATGCTCGCCCACTTGCAGAGTGTTCATCAGGGATTGAAAAGGTTCCGAAAATAGCTGTTTAAAACTGTTATATATCGATTCCAATTGAAACAGTTATGGACAATCTTATTTTCATCCTTCCTCACCCCATTTTCGATACCAACTACCTCTTCGTCAATAGGTTACACGTAGCCAATCAAAGCTAACCACCAAGTAGTAGACAATATCAGATTCCTCTCAAAAAAGACATTACTTCCCCCAAACTCCAACTTCAGTCACCCAAGCCCACGCCAAGTGTCAAGATGGTGGTCATCGTTCCAGCATCCACACAGCTACGTTGCCCCGTAGCGTACCAACAAGCCCACGGTTAATTTCATCGTTCACGGTAACTCGCCGGTAAATCAATTTTCTCCTGGCAGCTTCTCCCTGCCAGGCCCCCAATCCTCGAAACAATGAAGCTTGTTCCCATTCGTATCTTAATCCCCAATCGAGACGCGGCATCCACCGTTACGGTGCCCCGTCCCGTGGAACGAAACGGAATCAGTGAGGAGGGCGAGACTCCGAGATGGTCAGCAATCCACCGGGGCAACACCGATAACACCGGGCTGTGTCCTCCCGTTCCGGCACGGCTAGGATCGATAAGAGAATTGTTACCCTCGTAAATGAGAAGAGGGGACCTCGGAGTCGTGGACAATTCGCAGCGTGAAATCGTCCTTTTTCCTGCCGCCAAAGCCGATCGCCTTCTCCGGGCAAAAGGGAAGAAGCCACGCCGCATTTCCAGGGGTATACCCTTCCTCCGTCGTCCAGGAGGACCCGTGGGCCCTTAAGTAATGCCTAATGCCTCTCTCTCTTCCTCCGCTGAAGGAGGGCCGACTCACAGGCCAGCTTGGAGGGTGGGTTGAAGGGAGATGCAGAGAAAGAGAGGGGCTAGAACGAGGAGTAAAGCGAACCAGAGTTGAAAGGAGGGTCGCGGGGGAGGGTAGGGGCGGGTAGGGGGACGAGGGCATAAAAATTTGTTTTGTTTTTCTCTCGAACGGTCGCATTCCAACGGCACCTGATTGCCGCGAGCCGAGGCTGGACCCCTCGGCTCTCGGGGTGGTCCCGAATAGCTTGGGACCATCCTGGACCGCTCCACGACTGACTGGACTTTTGTTTTTTACCCCACCAAGCCTTCTACTTCTCTACGTCCTCGATCCTCGTTCGACGATCCTTTCTCTTTCTCTCTCTTTCCCCATCCCTTTTTCTGTCTCTGTTCCTCCGCTGGCATCTCGTACACCTACGAACCGTCGCTTCTTCGGCCTCCTCCTCCTCCTCCTCTCGCGTAACGTGCACGCGAGAAACGCAGAAAGAGAAAGAGGGAAGAACGGATCTGACCCTCTTCTCTCTTTTCTCTCGTAGAACGGCCAGCGGAGTCTGTTCTTGCGATATTTTCCTGGAAATATCCGTGAGTTGTTCCTCTCCTCAGTCCCGAGACCGAGTGGATCCACTGGAACAGCGGGGCCCGATCGACGAATGAGGCGATCTCCGGCTGTCTCCTTCTCTGTCCCTCCGCACGACGACTTTCGAACCGTGACTCTGCTGCGACCGGATTATTAGTTCTAAGTAAAACACCGGATAGACTCTTCTTTTCGATGATTGGAACGTCGACCGTGGGAAAATTGCTTCGCGGCGTGGTCCCGTCAATGGGTAGCGACCGTCTTCTGTTCTGACGCGCCCGACACCGCCACCGGTCGTCCTATTTGCGCTTCGACTACTTGGTAGCTCAGCGATCAGACGGTTTTACGAGTTTCGGTCAGTTGAACGGTTTCAGGGTATTTGTCTGAATGATCGGAAATAATGTTTGGGAATGTTCAAAAACTGGAGTTAATTATTTTCACCTGTGAACGACTTATATGTGGATGACTCTTTTTTTTGTTTTTGAAATGTATAAAATGTGTTTGAACTTAATCCTATTCTGAACATTATTTTGGCAACACCTAATTTATTCTTGAAAATGCCGACTTCTCCATAATCTAATTTAATAATGTCGTTTATATCGCCGTCGAGATATATCATAAAAGTAAAGTAAAAATTAATTTACTGCCGCTATTTACTTTAATAATAATGTTTACAGTTACAGTATTTTATTAAATGTAACGTATCCTTCTTTCGTGAAGCCATAAAAATATAATGAAGAATTCCAATTAATAAATAACTATGCCATACAATTTGTAGTCCTTCTGAAATATCTCCGAATAAATTATTAAAATGTTATGTTCAAGCATAGATGCATTAAGTAATATTAACGTAAGCTCTCAAACAAAAAACCAAAAACTTTCGAAAGGGTCAATACTGATGAGGATGTCGTCATTCTTAGAACAACTTTACACCGATAAAGATATGAAGTTTTATGAACAAGGAATTAGGAAATTGACTAAAATATGGTAAAGAGTACTCAAACAAAATGGACAATGCATTGTTTAATTCATTCGAAACCAATCACACCCCAAATGTGTAACGCACTACTTAACCAGAAAGACTAATCAGAAGTAAAGTAAAACTTAATATCATACAAAGATCAAAACTTCTATTAGTTCCAAACTAAGACCTCAAAATAAATTTTCAGAATCCACTCAATACTTTCTCCAAATTTTCAATCTAAATAAAAAAGGACTATGAACTCTCAGAAGCCATCCTTCAAATACACTCCAATCCCAAATAGGTTAATAAACTTTCCGCATTCAACATAAAATTCGACTTCCATTTGTCGAAAAAAAAGCAACGACCTTTCTAATGCGACTAGAACAACGAGAAAGGGAGCCGAAACTGAACAGCCGTCACAGAGACCGGGCCTAATCATTAGTCTAACTACGAGGCGGATAGGGAACCTCCGTCCGGGGCGCATTCGCCACTTTTATTCGGCGCAGAAAGACCGAACGGTCCATCCATCTCTTACCGGCGTGTTCCTCTTCTTCTTGGTCCTGGCCCACGCCACCCTTCCACTTCTCTCGGTCCTGGGTCCGTGAAGGAGTCGCCCTCGGGCGGAAGATAGATAGATAGGGGGAGAAGGAGGCTCCTCGGGAAGGAAGGAGCAAAACGAGCGGCCCGGGACGAGCCAGGGCACCCAAGTTGAGACATTTTTACCTGCCTGCGGCTTCATGTGGGGAGAGATATTGACTCGTCTTCCCTGTTCGGGTATCCGCGCGATTCGGCCGGAACAGAGAAAGCGGATGGGGGAAACTTTGTATAATATATAGGCCGCGCCGCGAGTCCGCGCGTACGTGTGCGACCACACGCTCGTAAAAATTCGTCCAGATGCGCGGTACCGAAAAGGGCCCCTGGGCCCGGGGCCCGGGGCGGCGGCCCATAAATCGGACGATGCTTTTTAGGGGGAGTATGCTCTAACCCTCTGACAAATGGAAAGATCATGTGGACTAATTATGCGAGCAATTAATATTTTTTTTCTCGATCGACCGGTGACAAGCCGACGCACGTATATCGCTGGTTTCGATTCGTCGTCGATTATACGTGTCCCTCGATTTATGCGATATTTCTTTCGCGTTAGGGCTTTCGGTTTTGTACCCTGATTTACGTGATGGGATATGTTGTATTGTTTCGTTCTTGTCAAGCTAGTCTTCCTTTTTTTGGAATCTAATTTTAGATGATTTTGAATGATGGATTTTGAAATGTAAGTTCCGTTGTTTTAGATTGAAGTGATTTTATTCACTGCATTGTTTCTTTGGTATTAATGATTGATTTTTGGAGGAGACGCGTGTCTGTAAAAAATGTGGAATTTATTTTTTTTAGTAAGTTGTTAACGGTAACAAAACTTTGGTGAACTTAACTTTGAGTAAAGGGTTAAGCACTTTTATATGGTTGTTATAGTAATTCTTTGAGTGATCTACCTATGAGATGTTCCATGCAATTAGAACTGATAGTATTGTTAAAATTGTTGGTGATCATGACACAAATTTAAATAATCTAAAAAGTATAAAGTTCTACTTAAAAAAGAGAACCGATTGCACTTTCTCGATACATCAATCAATGAAGGTGTATATAATTTCCAATATAATAATATAATAATATAATAATATAATAATAATACAATTTCTGTATGTGCCGTATGTTGAATTATTTTACTTTAAAGGTATAATTAGTTTAGTATAAGGCTTAGAAGATCATACGTGCCAACTTACAGATTTAAAAAACTGCGCATTATAAACTAATAAAACTTATTACAAGTCTAAATAGGAATAACTCAATTCGAATCTTAATACGAATAATTCAACGATAAATGAAAAGATGTCGAGATTCACGTTTATATTTCTGTACTGTAGAAGCAATTAATTCGCTACGAAATTGAATTCGCCAATAAATCTTCGTTAAAAGAACCGATTTAATTAAATTTCAAATACTATCGATAATCAACATTTTTATTTTAAGACGTGCCAACGCGTAAAATTAAATATTCAACTATTTCATTGATTTTTTTCAGCACATCCACATACCAAATAGTGACAAAATAATATCAAACACGTTACTATTATCGTCACCGGTGCCTTTCGCAGAAATGCTAAATACAAAATAATCGTTAATAAATTGTCGTGCGGCTGTCAATAAATTAGCATTAAAAATACGTCTGATACTTGACAATATCCCATAGGTAGGTGTGAAAAGGTCAAGAGCAAACAGCTTCTAAAAATGATGGCAGAACATTCTTCCTTGAATATCGATGACTTTGTCGGTCGGAGGGGATTGCAGATTTATTCCGAATTATTGATGGACGTGGATTCCAAGATTCGAGCGAGAATACAATTTGAATACATGATGTCCGCGATTAACAACGTTGAGAAAACAGAGCTTATAATGAATGATTTTTCTTATTGCCTCGCGCAGCCACCTGGTACGTTTACGTAACACATAATGAATTCCGACTACAGACCATTCATGTTAAAATTGGCTGATTGATTTCAAAATTTTGATTAAGCATTTCAATAAACAGTTTTGCCTAGAAAAATTTAATATTCCATGAACTATACGCTGTGTGGTCGAACTTGCCTATTATTTGCTTCTCATTCAAGATCATAAACGCGAATGTAAAGTTAAAACATTTACCATCTACAGGTGTGTTTTGTTTGTTTATTTGTATGAATGAAATTTTTTGTAGTGATTTATAATTTTTGCGAATAAATCGAAATGAGTATTTCATTAATTCCTGAAAAGTTTATGTATAAAAAATTCTATAAAATTCACAGTCTATTAATAAAAGAGATTTATATTTACTTATTTTTTATATTTTTATATTTATATATTTTTATATTTTTATATTTATATATTTTTATATTTTTATATTTTTATATTTTTATATTTTTATATTTTTATATTTTTATATTTTTATATTTTTATATTTTATTTTATATATTTATTTTTTACGATTTTTTAGTTCTGCGTATCAATATGTTAACCTATGATATCTAAGCTGTGAGTGGAAAGTTAAACAAAATAAATAGATTAATACATTTTACTTTGAGTCTATTTCTATCAAAAAAGTAGTATACTATCACTATTTTATTCGAAATAATGTTGTGATTGATGGTGCATTGAATGAAAGTCCATTGTTGTTACATATGTGAACATACTTTTATGCAAAAAACAGGTCTGAAGGACTTAATTAAATAACTTAAAATTCACCTCGACGGTTAAAAGTTAATGTTCGACAATAAATTTGATAAACTAGGTAACGTAAACAAATTAGATGACCGAAGTGTAGATATAAATAGAGTCTTAGTTATTGATTATTTATAGTTTACTAAACTCATTACTGTAGAATAGCTATTATTGTCGGTGAGTTATTGGCACTGAGTTATTGGCAGTTGGTTATTAGCGCTGAGTTATTGGCGGGCTGTTTCGACATTTGTGTCGTTTTCAACGGTAAAACCACTCATTCAGTGCTTCAGACTTTCACCTGTACCTCCGATGGGTGAAATAAGTGGGGCGAAATCACTGCCAAAGGTGATCCTGTCTGATAAATTGAATCACCGTGCTAAGTAATTTTGGCAGTATAACTTCATTTTAATGAATAATCAAAGATACCATAATTTTCGTTACTATTTTACAATATTTCACGGTACTTTGTAAATATTTTATATTATATTACATAAGCTTACTATTTTACAAATCAAATATTGCTACAGGCAATTTCTTAAGAACCATAACGTTAAAAATGTAAGAAATTAGATCGATCATATTATATACTATACGTAAATCTGCTGAATTCGAATTTTTTTATTGAAAATTGAAGCTGACTCAATTTTGGCAGCTTTGGATATTAGTCCAACTTCTTCATCGATCGAATTTTCTTTAACTTCAGAATTATTGTATTCTTCCTTCGGTAATCTATCCGCTTATATTATTTCCCTGTGAAAAACTTTACTTTTATAGTTATTTCTCAATAATGTTTTAATCGCGTTATACCTACAGTGGTAGCAAGTTTTAATTCACGTTGTAGAAATAACTCATTACACAGGATCCTATTGTAACTCAAAGATTTGCTAGCCTCTACCAACTCCTGACCTTTTCTAATTAAACAAATTACACTAAATCCACCAGCTAATTAATCTCCTCAACAGTTCAAAAATATATACAGTAGGACCTCGACAGATTGATCAAATCACCGTTTTCCACGATTACAATTGTTCAAAGTCTTGGTTAATTCCTTTCCCTATGATATTATGTCAAACTTGGGTTCAAAGTTTTAATCCGAATTTGACAAATCTAAATGTGATTTATTTTCTTAAATGTAAATTAAATATTTCTTTTCTATTATCAATTGTTAACATCTAATAGTTAACATGAATATAGAATAAGCACCAAATTCTTTCCTTTTCTAATCAATTATTAACGATAAAGTACCTTTATCAAGAGGTTTTTTTATCAAGAGACCTATTTCCTTTGTGCAAAGAATTCTGGATTCAATGATCTGGATTCATTGATTGCACATCGAAGTGCATACGATCCAATTGTATTAGCTACCAGGAAAGTTCATATGGTTTTCTTATTAGCAATGAGTCGAGATATTTCAATTGGTATTTCACTAGTTTAATGAATTAAATTGTTATTAGCAACAAGTTATATTTATACCGTTGATATCAAATAAAATCTTTTACAAAAACGTTCTCTGTACTTAAATTTCGATTTAACTTTTCATGAACTTTTTTTAGTACCTAATACATGTATAGCCCAATGAGATAGCCCAATCTCATTAAAATGATCAAGTATTTTCAATTTTCTTCAGTGGTATACTGAATCTTGTACATGTACTTACTTTACCATTATTTTTATATACACATATTTATTTTCATAAATATATTTTATTTTTCGTTAGGTACCAATAATACTCACAAGATGTAACTATATTTCATAATTCATGAATTATGATAAAATACCAACATATAAGTAATAATTCTTTCCTAAAAACTGGGCCATCCTTGACATACCCTATTTCAAAAACTGTCTCCTCAACTTTTCATTTACCTAGACAGTCAGTCGCCCAATTAAATCTACCGTATTCCGCGAACTCGACATAATACTGGTCGCCAACAGAACTTCTTGATCGAACTTTCATCTCAAGATACCTCGCGGTGTCCTTGTATCCTTCGCGTGGCTATTGCGAGGCTCTCAGATGTTCACCGCGATCGGATACAGTAGCGGGATTACATTCAAATCAATTTTTTTCCGTTGCTCGGCACAATTATTTGCGGATCCAATCCGCCTCAAGCCTCGTGCGCGCTGTGAACAATACGCCAACGGAACGGAACGGAACGAAACGAAACGAAACGAAACGAAACGGAACGGGACGAAAGGGAAAAGAGAAGGGGGCACTGTTAAAGGGGATGCGGGGCGAGCGATGGCAATCAATTAAGACTCGCCGGGCGTCGTATAACGTAATAACGCAATTTAATTTATGCCGGCTTTTTATCGGACGCCCGGAGTTCCCAGTACTGGGTTGGGTACATATGTCGAATAAGTTATGGTTATGGGTATCAATTTATATGCATGCCGCATATCGCGTCGAAGAGCCTAGAACGTTTCTCACCGCGAGCCACGGCATCAGAGTTCCCCGGGAGATAAAGCGGGAGGGACAGATAAGCGCGAACGAGGGAAAGGGAACGACGTGTTTCCGAGAACTCTTCGACTAAGGCTCTTCCTCCGCCACCCTCGCGAAACAACCGCGACTTCTTTCGAACCTCCCCACAGTGTCGCGACTAGAGGGAAATTAACAGTAAAACTACCAGACGGGTCAAAATTATTCATTCCTGATTTCTTCATTTTGCAATTATTAAAAAGATGACAATTCTCTGAGAAATTATTAACACTAGGTTTACGAACGTTTATTGTGAAGCTTGTTCTATTGTTCCAAGAAAAATTGTTGTTCGCTCGTTTAGATCCCAAAAATCGGAGATTGAAAGATAGACAATTAAGATATGTACTTCTGTAATTGCGTCAATCAAAGTCGACTTAATCATTTAGCAAATAATGTTTATCAAGTTCAATATGCGTCAAATTGATGCGATCCCATTTTGGGGTCTGATTCTTGACGATTTGAAAATATAGGGGTTTCTCAAGATATTTAACCCATTTACATCGTAGGAAAGTATAAAAAAGAAGACCCTTATCATCAATTTTTCTTTTAATTTTATTTAAGTAGAAAAATTACAACAGGTAAGAAGAACTTCATATTTCAGCATTCTATAATAAAAAAGAGAAACGTAATCGAAAATAATATATAAAATATAATAAGACTTACATAAGAAAGAACGAATCGCAAAGATGTGGTGCTGATGTTTAGATCTTGGACTCAGGTTAAAAAATCCTTCATGATGAAGACGACGTTGAACATACATAAAAAGGTACGTTCAATTGTTTTAATGAATTCTTCAATTATTCTTACTGTTTCGGTTATGTTCCTCATATATGTGATACTTAAATTATACGATAAACGTCGATAAACGTAATAATTTTTGCTGCTATTTTTACAACAGACCTTAAGCCTTTTTCACATAAATTTTAGTATGCAGAAACACGTGAAAGTCGCGAACAGAATTTTTCAACGTTTGCAAGTGTTTCTCAAAAGACAGTCGTCTCGATAAATCATATACGTTGTGATAAATTCAATTAATCTGGCTATTATGCACAATCATCAATGGTAATTATAAATAATCGTCTGTAAATTGCCGGTAATTATGTATAACCTCCGATTTATCGTATTACCCGTAGTATATACATATATTTAAAAAAATATGATGTATACACATTATCCGATGAGATCAAAATATCTGCACGGAAAAAATAGTCTTGTTTAGCTAGCATCAGAATTCGCGACACTGTACTCCTCGGAGGCATTCTCGTATTCGAGCTTCTTACGTGCCGTTTTTTCGGCTATTCGCTGAAAATCCAGTAGAATAGAACCCCCTAAAAGCGATTCAAATATTATATATACCGGGAAGTTCTGTCAGATTTTGAATTAAACAAAAATAATACACTTTCACTACATTTATTGATGTTTACTGAACAAACTGATTTCCATTGTTATTAATACGTTAAGTGCCATGTCGGTGACTGGTGAGTGACGTTTCTGAATTGCTTGAAAACAATTATAATATACAAGATGACTGATGTTGAATAAACATTTTTAATACCGTAAGTAAGTTGATAATAGTGTAATGCAAGGATTGTAATACCAGAGAATGAATAATTGTTCCTACTTATCTTTGTTACAAAAGAATAAAAACAAAAGAATAGAACGCTCAAGATTTTCGTAGCACTTAACATGTTAATGACTTCTTCCCGGGTAACTTGTGGATTCCATGTCTGTAGCATGACTCATCTTTGGAAACTTGAGGTTACATTACTTAACAGTAATAAACATTTCGTGTTACAGGGTTTCACTTTACGAATTTCGCGTGTTTCCCTTTTGGATATCAACTTGTATTAGCCTCTTGTCCTACAATAACATGTCAAACTCGTAGCGAAGATTTTGAACAGAATTTAACAAGTATAATTACTTGATTCTTTTTAAACTAAATATTATTCTTCTATTATCGAGTATTATGCTTTAAGGAAAACATGGACATAGAATATGCCCAGAATTTTTCTCATTTTTCAATAAATTATTAACGTCAAATCAGTTACATTGATCATAGTTGAGAAATAAAGCATACTGTAACGGGTTAGGGTGGTCCTCTGCTTCTATCAGTTTCTTATGAAAAATCTAAAAAGTTTCAGAAAAATAGTTTTGTATACATTGTACGAAGGAAAGCTAAAAAACTGAATTTAACCCTTTCAATGATAATCATAGATTCATATTTCGTATTTCAACAATTAAATTAAGCCCATAGGAATCAAAAACTGAAATAAATTTTTTCTCTCTTTTCCAAAGAGTAATATTTTCCATTTTACTATTTATATAGGGTTAAATGAAGATAGATTAAAAAGTTTCTAGTTTGTTAGTTTGTTGACCACTCGACGTAGATTTTGTTACACTAGACCTTTCAATGCATTATTATCGATAACTGTTGGCTGCCCTGGTTTACATTCATTTTGATGACTTATATTTCTGGAACGAAACTAGGCAAACCAATTCTGTGTCATACGTTCTAATACTATAATAATTCTTGTTATAAGTCACTGCAATATGGCCATTTTGAAAATCACATATCGTTATATCACAAATATGTTGTTTTGACTTCTGCGTTTCAATTAAGCCAAATAGTGTATGCATATTTGATCTATTTTTGTGATCGCTGTTTTTAAGCAGTTGCACTTTCAGATATAAATTTTATCAGAGATACATTCTATCTATATATTTTATATATATATAAAACATATCAGAGACAAATTTTTATTAAATATTATTTGCTTCTGTTAACTTAAATAAAAAATTGATTTAGAAGAACCTACATACCTAATAATTTTATTAACAGAACAACTACAAATCATTTGGAATGCCCGAAAAAGTTTACGACCCAACCCAACTTATGAATCGATTCAACACGTCAAAAGATTTTAAAAACTGCTACGCAATTTGATTTCGTAAAATAAAAACGAGACATGAAAATGAAATTAATTTTTTTCTATACAGAGCTAACAGATTGCTGGTCCATGAGAAACATAATGTTAATAAATTAGCATAAAAATGCAGAAATGAATCACTTCAAAATTTTATTTTTGTACAACACAATTTTATTACCTTATGAAAATTCTGTAATCGTTATTTCTGATCGATATTGAATTGTATATTTTTCTATTTATAATTTAATGATTATATATTTTTATAAATCAGTTATGAATTTTATTAACCATATATTTGTTTCAATTATATTATAAATATACCATTCATGCTATAAACATAAATATTAATTTTACATCTTGAGTTACAAGTTACAACACTTATATATTCAATATTAGAACACAGCTTTTCCCTCAAACGTAGGATTTTCTGAAACTTTAAAAATTTAATATTTTTCTGCATGAAATTTCCTCCCACTATTTGTATTTTATTTGATAATAACAAAAAATACTATTTATTATAGTTTAACGGTAAAAAAGTATTTATATACGTCATCTGAAAGCTCGAAATGGTACTACATAGTTCTTTGAAAGATGAATTACTTATTTTTTCAGATAAACATGCAAATCTTCATTTTGCTTTGACTTTTCAATTAAATATATCGTAGGCGCATTCGTCCTGCGTTTGATGAGAGTACGATTTATTGTTTGATTTCATTACGCGCAAAATAAGTGATTTTTGAAACTAAATTCCACAGTTAACAGGTTAATTAAACATTAACTTTCACTTCCATTCTGTCTTCCATTCCACTTGTTAGATTTATTTTATTAGTAACAACTTTAGAGATCGCGAAGGAACCCCCTATTTGTTGTAAGTACACACTTACTTCGAAGATAAAATATTGATAATAGGAAAACAGTTTTACTTATATAAAATTAAAATCATGGATTTTTATTAAACTCAATTAAAAATCTTCACTACAAATTTTACTCGTCATTATATGGCAAGGGGTAAACACTAGATTTATGAAACCCGTCAATTTAACGTATATTAAATTGTATAAATACTATTGAGTAAAAGCTTAAATCGATTTTAACTGATATAACTATGCGAACTCATCTCCTAATTGTCTTTGAACCTTTTGGAAGATATACAGAAAGGACACCTATTTTTATAGGAACGACACACTAGAATGTACCATAAACATCTTTAAATCTGGTTTTAACATTAAAACTACCAAACTAAAATCACCAAACACAAATCAAATCAACCTACTTCTTTTACAACTGTTCAAAAAATACTGCTACTTTTCCGAAAAATTCTGAAATAAATTAATATACCAACAAGTAAACTAAAATTAAATCAATCAAAATCTCAATGAACAGACCTTCATAGTCCCTATAAAAAAAAGGAAAAAGAAAAAAGTAAAAACTAACCGAATACGATGGTCGTATCCAATTTCAGAAGAATCCTTGACGTAACTTCGTAAACAATGATCCACTCGACTAAAGGTGGCAAATAAATATAAATTTTCGTACGGACACCAGACGTAATCTATTAATTTCTCAGCCTTCCGCGTTCGCCTCGTCGCTTTATTCATACGGCCTCGAACTCGAGCGAACGCTCGCATGTAAACTCGTCCGCATTTGCATCTTGATGTGCACCGAATGCAGGGGGAAGGTCATGTAACGCAGATCCACGGCTTCGATCGCTGCCACCGCTTCTCTGTTCACTATAATTTCGTCACTTTCCTGGTTCGCGGTTTTCTTCGACGAACACCGCGTATTTTGAAAAACACCACGCTTCACTTAGCCTCGAGGGACGCTTCGCAGAAGCTTCCGCGAACGAGGAATTTTTAGAATGTATCGTTTCGAGCGATTTACATGCAGGACATAGAATGGTTGATTTTGATGCCCGTAATTGATTCTGCGAAATGTTACAGTGAGTAAACAGTTAGAATGATCTGGAAAACATGGTCCTAATTTGCGAACGAAGAATGTCATTTTAACATGTTGCATACTGGTAACGAGAAATCTCGTTTTTCTATAAAGATAACTAGTTATGTAACTTCGCCAATTACCATAGCATTTTAAAAAATATTAAATTTGATCAGAACTGATTATATATTTAAAATATATTAAATAACAATATGATACTGGAGTTTTTCTGTATATATTGACATAAGTTGATCTCATTGAAAATTGCTATCCGCACAGTTCAGTTTCCTGAAAATTAGCCGGCATGCAATATATTAACACTTAACCTGTTAACACATTATTGACCGGCCATTTTACGCAGGAGCTATCCCATGTTATCGATTATTATCCCACAGTTAAATATAAAAGTGAAACAATCTAAATAAACTTCAATATACCTTATTTATACATAGTGAATGGAAATGAAACTTTAGACGGATGTATCTTTTATATAACTTTTAATATTTTGCTTTTGCAATATTCTACATTGCCCTGCATTTCAAAAAGTGTAATAATTAATGCAAGTGCAAACAGAAGTTAATTCGTGACCGGTCAACAATGTGTTAAGACTTAATCTGTTAACTGGGGAATTTAATTTAAAAAATCTCTCATAATACTCGCAGTGAAATTAAATAATGATGTGAATACTAGTCGAACACAAGTCAAATGCATCAATAATATATTCTAACAAAAAGCTAAAGCAAAACGAAGAAGAATTACATGTTTATCTGAAAAAATAAATAATTGATCGTTGAAGGAATTAGTATCATTTGGATAGTAAGATGACTTGTATACTCACCAAACGCAGTTAACTGGTTTGCGGACGGGACATGTAAATTTACGTATTTTCATGCTAACTTAATGGTTTGTAAAACACCATACTATTAACCCATTTGCATCATTAAGCGGAATAATCCGCACACAATAACTGTTGCTTATTACCGACTGCGGAATATTCTGCACACAACTACTTCAGTTCTCTATGTGTTACTCGGCTAGATCATTCGGAGCAGATTAATTTCAATGAAAAGCTTGAAAAACTTTCAGTTGTACATCTCTGATTTATAAACTAAGCTTCACATTTAGAGGTAAGATACAAATAGGTGAGCAAGTACTAGACATGAAACTACTTTCTCAAAATTGTGTTAATAATGATACTAATTTAATAACAGTAATGATTTAAAAACAGGCTTACAGATTTATCATGTCTTCAAAAATTCCTGGTATTGGAGAAAGATAGACAAACAACCACCCGTTCGTTAAATGTTAATAAACGTAGTTGAATGTTTGTAGCAATATTTTACATCATATTAATTATTAATATACTTCATATTATTAACATTTTGCTAATGGGTAGGTTATTATTAATTATAATACTGCATAATATTATTTTATAGTATATAATAAAGAATGAAACATAATCTGTAAGGTACTAACTAATTTAAGTATAAACTCAAAATATTATAACAAAATTAATTTTACTCCATAAACAAATAATTTTATTTGATTAAAGGTTGCTTATTATTCACAATAATATTGTACATTAGTAAATATGCAAGGATAAAATATATTACACATTTTATAATGTACCAACCAATTTGAATAAAAACATAAAATATAATGATTTAAGTAGTCGAAAATATTCCTACAATAAGAATAATCCGATGAAACTAATTTTACTCCATAAATAAATATATTTTAATAAACATTGCCTATCATTCACACTGATCTTCTACATCAACAAAGGTATAAGAACGAAGCACATGTTTTCTAATATACTAATCAATTTAACACTGAAACTACCAGTCAAAATGATTGATTCCGATGTTTTTGTTTCGTAATTAAAGGTATTCTAACCCCTTATCTTACAGTAACGTGTCAGACTCGCGATGAAGATTTTAAACAGTATTTAGTAAACATAAATATCACGCAGTTCTTTTGAATTCAAATTAAATATTATTCTTTTGTTATCAATTATTATACCTAGGAGCAAAGACAAATATAGAATAGGGCTATACATTTTTTCTTTTTCTTAATAAATTATTAATTTCAAAGTAGTTGTATCGACCATAGCTGAGAAACAAATCGTAGGGGAAAGAGTTAAAGGCATTGAATATTCGAAATGATCTTACAAATAAATAATTTCATTTAATTACTATAATGAGTGTCTAAAGAAACTAAAAACAATATAACGTTACAATTTATAAAGATTGCATATTAATTATATTAAATGCTCGGTAGTTCTAGTATTAAATAAGTATTCGTAACACCGAATACTTTTATTCATCACTGTAAACAAAAATATATATTCACCATCCATTGCAGCATTTGTTGTAAAAACGCCCATACGACAGCAAACTTATTCACCTATTTTCCATTCGTTTGTGAAAGAGCAGTGACTTCGCCCGCAAATTGCAGTAGAAACGCGTTCAGCTCCGAAAGTTGTTTGTGTTAAGCTGCACGTCCGCATTAGGGTCATACAGTGCATCGCTGGTTCGAGATGTTTGCTTTCCGGAATTGCACACCCATATCTAGCGGGCACGGATCCGGGAGCAACTCTCGAAGAAGTTACTCTAGCGAGAGTTTCCGTTAAGTTTTAGGTTTCTGTTATGTCCACTAATGGTGGACTCGGTAGACGCTCTCAGCTAAATGGCTTCTTAAAGATGGGTTCGAGAGTTCTTCTCGGGTTTGCGACCACTGGACGATGTACTCGAGAATTCCTATCAGCTCCACTATATCCATAGAAAGTTGCCCCGAAGAGTAGCTGTCAAGTCTGCATGACAGACTCCACCGACAGATAAGCTCGAGAATTGAAGTCGTGAATTCCAAAACAACACAAGCCCACTTTTTAACGTTATCTGTATGAGTTATTGATTTAACTGTTTTTAGCTTACTCGGACCTATTTAACACGTTGACTGCCACGAGAACTTCGAACGTTTCGTGTAATAATAGTTACCCTTTCGTAACAAAGGCAAATGGTGTTAGAAATAATTATTAACGATTTGGCATCGCACTACTCATATTGTATTATTCTTTAGTTACTTATGTTACTAAATATTTTCATTTGACATGAATTTTCTTACTGTAATTGTTCTTAAATAATTTGGAAGCTTCGGTCATCGGTGACCACCATGGCAGTGAACGTGTTAACTCCTTGTCTTACATTATCGTATTAGACTCGTGATGAAGACTTCAAATAGAATTTAACAAATATAAATATCACTTAATGTTTCTAAGTCTGAATAGAATATTATTTTTCTACTATTGATTATAATGTTTCTGAATAAACGTACACATTGAATAAGTGCAGAATTCTCCACCTTTTATAATGGTGATAATATAGAAAATATAGAAAAGATAATATAGAAAATAATAAAATATCTCTGTTCAGCACAATTAGGAAAGAAATCATAGGCCAAGAGGTTAATAATATTAACCCTGGGAATAGGAATAGGAATAGGAAAATGTTTCAAACCTTCAAAAAACACTCTCCATCAAAAGTTTAATTATGTATCGAAATCTTAAATATCAGACAAAAAGAAAGTCACGTATCAATCTCACGTTATTTAAATAATTCTATTATTCATTTGCAGTTTTCGATTTTAGATGTCGAAGCTCGAAGTAGCCATTACGACGAATCGAAGGGTTAAAAGTGTACATATAATGGAGATGTATATGTTGTCAATGTTTGCAGTAAGAATCAATGAAATAGATAATGAATGAGTGAACGAAGATGAAAACATTGATTTTCTTGAAATGTTGATTGGTTGATTTGTATTGTTTTGGAATTCATGGCTTGAATTGCTATCAGGCCTGCGTCAACTGAAAGTTACTCTCGGAAATTGCTCACAGTTCTTCGTCCACTGAAGGATACTCGAGCATTCCATTCGAGCTTGTATCCATTGAGAGATTAACTAAGTACATAGCAAAGTAGGGCATCATTCCAATTGTTTCAAATTTACATTTGTCTAATATAATTACCTCCGACCTTCTATTTACGCGGTATTGTTTCATGCGGTAAGTAATAACGTTATTTTTACGGTATTATTTTGTAGAAATAATAATATTATCAATAAGTATAAATATAAAAAGTAATATATTGTAATTGAATAGAATTTACTTTTGTTTTCTGAAGTGTCATTGTTATTATTCTTTTGTTAAGATATGTGAAATAAAAACTTATTTCTAAAATTTATACCAGCCTTCCTTTCCAATATTTTCTTTTCTTTTGTACTAACAGACTATTTGTAAATCAAGGGACACGTGTAACTAAATAAACTTTTGATAATGAAACAATTTGTTTAAACAACAATCATTCCTTATCCACAACAAATTATTTAATCTACCTATTCGAATAATTCATATTTACTTATTCTTATTCATTCTAATAGCTAATGTATATTTATTCTCCTAATTTATTCAAATTTTACTTATGCCCTCCATTTATTTAAATAATTCACCTTCATTTACTTGAATCATTTATTCTGTTTATGACAATACAAATAATTTTGAACGAGTGTCCCCGGATTCGATGTGCATTTTTCCAAAAACTCATTTAGGTATACATCTGAGTATAATTGTAAAAGAGTGTTTACACAAAATGAAAAGTAAAATACCAATTACATTCATTAAATGATAGATACACGTAATATCCAATACAATGACTTGGAATAACGAATGATTAACTATTTAAATAAATTCTTGCTTGATCGACTATTTATTCTTTAGCTCCAAATCAAAGTATATTCTTTATTTTTTTATTTCTCTAAAGTATTTTTTCTGTTCGTGATCATAAAAGGATAATCATCTGCAAGTTACACTCTTAACAGTGGAAACAGTGACAGATACTGCACAGCAAGCTGTTGAAAAATTGTCTTTTGTTCAGTGTCTATGTACAGGTTCTACTCTTGAAAGCAATCGCCGAGAGTGCTGGCTATCAAACCCACACGTAACATTGAAAATTTAAATATCGTAAAATGTATACGATGTAGTACTAAATTTTCCGGTCTGATTGGACATTACAAATACCGACGGTAATAGATGTTAACATGTTGACAATCGCTGACGTAGTTCTACGTCAGTTTAAAGTCCACACCTAGTTGACGTTAACGTAATTCTGTGTCAATTTATTTTTTATAGCCAGCTACACGCATCTTACATTTACTAGGATTTTATTATTTTAATTCATGACTACGATAACTGTCTACGTTGCATACAGAAAACAACATATTCAGCAACTTATCCAAGAATCGAAGTAAACTATTCATAGGCAATAAGAAATGTAATTCCATGCTTCCTTTATTTCCAAATTTCATGTTATTTTTTCATAAAATTTGTAGAATTTTATAAAATTCTTTTATAGAATCTTTTACAAAATACTTTTAATTATCACTTTGATGTAACATTGGTTCATTCTGCTGTAATTCGTATTGAAAGTATTTTAAAGGATTTTTCAATGTTAATATCTCCGTATTTATGATATTATTTTATTTTATCACTTTACTTGTTGCATCTAGATTTCTTCTAAATTTTAAATAATAAATAATTACAAATATTTTTATGTAAAATTAGTTTATTTTGCTGTAGTTTCTATTTAGGAGATTTTAAAGAATAATTCCGTATTTATAATGCTACTTTTATATTTCATTTTCACTTTGACTTTAGTATTGAGTTCGCATATATATTATATTTATGATAATTGTGTGCGACATCCAGTCATGTCAATGTAGTTGGCTGCAAAATAAGTTTACCGCAATCCAGCGGTACTGCATATAGTATACTCATTAGAAAATGTGACGCATGGAATACTGAATTCATCCTGCAAATATTTGTCAAGCCAAGGTGGGACTAACATGCCACCTGAATTGTTTTTCAAAATCTATTCGTGTTTAATCAAGAATTCCGGTTCTACTCACTACACTAATCAGCTAATCATACAACACACGATCTTCTGCAATTTACTCTATGTACAATACCATTTTAATCATTTCTTATATTGTGAACAATTCACTTCATACCAATTATAACATACAATAACACAAAAATTAAAAATTACTTTTATTGGTGAAAACTACGTTTTATACAACATACATACATCTAATTAACAAAAACGGTATTAATTTATTTCAATTAGAAAAATTATTTTTCCAAACATAATTGTCTTTAAAAATAATAATCGTTAATGTGAAAAATAACAAAAATGGTATTAATTTATTTTAATTGAAAGAATAATTTTTCTAAATACAATTCCTTTTTAAAAATAATAATTTAAAAAAAAATGAAAAACAATAATAATTTATTTTATTTGTCCAAGTAAAAAAAGAGAATATGCATTTCACTCCAAGTTTTTAGCATACCTATACCTTCAGAAAATTGTTCAGCATTCAAACGGTTAAAATCGTTGACTGCGCCATGATCGAAGACAAAGACAAATCGGCCGAGCCCCCTGAGGGCACAGAATACAATCACAAAGCTGAATAAATAACAAAGCTTATTGCGATAGCCCGCACGATAATCTCCATATTTTTTCCTTATTACGAATAGCGGCTCCGCCATTGATGTTTCAGTTACGAAAGTGGTTAACAGTTTCGGTGGTGTACACCAGGTAAAAACTTATCTTCCACGAAGATCTTCCCCGCGACAGGCGATGAAACATCGCCTTCACGAAGGCGTACATTTTCTACCTCATGCTCGGGACAAAGCTTACTGTAAAAACTGTCGTAACATTAAAGTTTCGAGCACAAGAGGAATGCTTAAAGTTATTTGAACGTGAAAATCAAGGTGAAAATCAATTAGTAATAACGTAATCTTTTTCCATGATTAATTTTCTATTTATCAAATGTGTACTAAATTTTGTAGTAATTTTATATTTTCTGAAAAGAATAGGTAAATAAGAATCGAAAGAAAGTTTTGTACAAATTTTGTCAAATTTTGTAAATCAATATTATTTTTAATTTAACATGGAAATTGCATAGTATTTTCTTTGAGATCAGATTTCATTTTCATATTATAATATCTTTGTCTTTATATAGACTCTTAATTATTTCGATTATAAGAACAGTTTTGAAAAACTTACATTATATAATCTTTATCTCAGGAATAATACAGGATTAAAATACAGGTGTCAACAGATACAATCGACAAAGACAATCTCACACAAAAAAATAAATAATAAAATATAAATTGAAATTATTTAAAACACTCATTCAAATGTAAATAAACTTGACAAATTCTATAATCAAATATATTTAAAATTAAATGATTAATAATAATAACAATTTCCCTCAGATTGATGTAACCACCACAGTTGACAACATCAATGTTCAGCATTATTCGAATAAAACTTTATTTCAATAACAGTAACGAATAAATAATTCAACATTATTGGCTTATTTATCATTAAAGTTATTCGTTGTTCCAGTTATTTATATAAGGAATTTTTATTCATTAGTTACCACTCGTCATGTCTTATTCGCATTTACAAATTCGGTTGACAGTAAACCAATATCACTTACATTATTATATACAGTGACAGATAAAAGTTATTCAAAATAACGACTGAAAAGTGACAAATAAATTCAATTTATTTATTACCTGTGAATGGCGAATGTATTAGTTATTCGTTATTCGCAAAGAACAATCAGATTGTTATATGGATAACAATACAGGTATATAAACATCACTCTCTCGCACATTCTATTAAAAGACAATACCTATCTGTAATGAATGTGCACACACAATTACAGTGAGACATTTACTTCTTCATTATATCAAACACTAAAATCTCCGTACTGAACATATCAACACATTCCTAAAGGAAAACCTTTAATACAAAAAATACCGAGCAGTTACATTGACTTTTTCAAATCCCCTTATAGAAACTCTAAGAGTGCATCTATTGAGACTTTAATTGGCTTACAATTCGGTTTCCGAATTGCTAAATCCATTTCTTTAATCATTTTTCAGAGAGACATCTATTATCTTTTTAATAATTGCACAAAGAAGGAATCATGGTTGGGTCATTTTGATCCATCTGATAGTTTTAGTATTAAGAAAGAGAAAATAGGAAATCTCATGAAATTTTTAAAAGTAGCACACCTAACGAAGAAAACAGTATAATAGGAACGATAGTCACTAATAACCATAGCAGTTAATAAGACCTTAAACAAGATTTTAAAAAATAGCAAACAATCAGATTGAATTTATTCGTTATTTCGAATAATTCTTGTCCAACATTGGACACTAGTCACTGTTCGCGCCCACGACACAAATTATTCATACGGGATAAATCTCGCGCCTAACACATTCGGTTCAACGAACCTTGTAAAGGGGAATTCCCTACCTCGGAGAGGAGAGCTCCTTTCCCGAAAGACGCCGCGGTGGCATCGTAAATTGTTCCGCGTTCAGTCGTCGTGACGCGAATAGAGCACGGAGAATGGTAATTTCCGACGAGTGAATGAGCGAAGGACAGGTATTTCTCGGAATCGAGACTATCTTTTCGACGCAATTCAATACTCTTTCGAACGAATTCTCGACGAATGAAGTAGCAAACTTGGATTCACGATACAGATGGAAATTAACCCTTTGCACTCGTATGTCATGCTGGACATGACAATACACATTTGTTATAGAACTCGTATGTCATGCTAGAGCTGGCAACGCATAACATATAAAAATTAAATCTTATTATAATAATAATAAAGAAAATAAATGTAAAACCTTGAATTCTACCGCTGTAAATTATAGGGTTAACCCTTTATACTCGAAAGACGACTCTCGCAAATGTACCACTAGATTCGATACAGTAAAATTGTAAAGATTGATGTTTAATGTTAACCTCTTGTCCTGCGATTTATTTCTTAACTATAATCGATACAACTATTCTATCATTAATAATTTATTAGGAAAAGAAAGAATTTTGATGTTCGTTCTATGTCTATGTTTACTCCAAAGGTTAACGATTGGTAATAGAAAAGTAATATTTAATTTATATTTAAAGAAAACAAATAACACTTACATTTCTCAAAGTCAATTTAAAATTTTCATCACAAATCTGTCATGATATTGTGAGCCAAGGGGTTAAACATTGTATAATGCATCCATGTGTGAAATATTTAAATAAAATAGCTTTGTCCCTTAATTTATGTATAATTTCTCGTTAAGTTTTAAAAAATATCATCTATATCTCAGAAAACGCTAAATGTTTTATATTATATCTTGTATTATACTTATATTATATTTTCAAATTTGTTCATAGAAACTGTAAATGTGTATTTATTGAAATTGCAATTGAATCTTATTTTAATTTAGGCATTACTGAATCAGCTTCGTTAATAATTTTTCAAAGAATCTATACCTTTTCAGTAATTGTAAAAAACGGAATCAGGAATGAGTCATGTTGATCCATCTGATAGTTCTAGTGTTAATCCTTTGCCTTGCGATATCGTGTCAATCTCATGGCAAAGATTTAATATAGTATATATAAATAATATTCAGCTTTCAGCTGTAATAAACCATAGATTTGTATGGTAAAATTATAACGATCTTTTCGTACCGTTTGTTTTTTGAACTTTCTATTGTCTGCAATATTCATGCTTTCGAATGTTATAATATTAGAGCAATAAAGTAATATATTCTCCTTTTCACTATTGCTAAATGAGATCACATATTTATGTAGTGCTAGTAGTGTGTTTATAGGTTTTATATAGGTTTATAGGTTTTCGATAGACATGGAATAGTGTCTGGTATTCTGTTACAGATCCATAGTTGAAAGCGTCTTGGAACTCCGAAACTTTTTCTTTACTTTCAAGAATATTTATATGTTCTTAAATATCTCCAGTTCCTCATTTTTTCAGTAGTCCGCACAGTAGGTTATTCTGTGAGTTTGTTTTGATTTTCCATTTAATCGTGCCACCAAAATTTATTTGTTGGGTGAAAGAATGTTCAAAGCAAAAGTTGTTTGGCATCAAGAGTTGAAACTAAATAACTTTCGCCTGAAACAATTTCTTTATGTAATAAATGGTTTATAAGTAAATTTAGGTGACACTGTGTGACTCACCCTGTATATACAACAATAAGTAATAAGCTACCTTCAATTGTAGGAAGAAATTTTAATTTTCATAAAATGTCTCCATGTTCCCAGTAAAACGATTAAATTCCTGTTAAAGACCTTCTTTGACATTTTATTAACATCTTTTGGACGATGCTTTTTTTATACCCACAAGGTTTAAATTTATTTCGCCTATCTATTAAGAAGTATTGAACGTCTCAAAATAGGTGACAATTAGAAAGAAGGACATCTAAATAACACGTTAAGTGTTGTGAAATGTGATAATTGATGTCATATTTCACTTTTTTGTTAACAGATTATGTCACATGTGGCTCTGATTTCATTGAAATTACTGAAAAAGATTTCTCTGACACTATTTTGGTCCATGAGAATAAAATACACCAAACATACATTTCAGCACAATAGTACAAGTTGTAATCAAACGTGCAGAATAATGTATTTTATTATATGTATATTGTAAGTGCTGTTATTTTATATTTATTAAAATAAATAAAAAAATAAATAAATATTTATTAAATAAATAAATAATTAAATATTAATCAAACGATTATTCATAAAATTCTTTATTACATTTTCATTTCTTTGCCCTATAGCATCGAGTCAGACATATGACATAGATTTTCCATTAAATATAATAAAAACAAATATTATTCAACTCACAATAACTCAAAGAAAATTCTATTCATCGCTTATACAATAAATTTATTCCTGCTATTCCATATAAAAATAAATCCTTTTTATTGTCAAATTATTTACAATAAAATAAAATCACTATTATATGAACCATCTTATTTAATATTTTCATTAATTTATTTCATTTATATCAATTTTCATCAATAAAATCTAAATGAATATATCAAAAATCTCTCTAACTAAACTTTCATTTATAAATTTAAGTGGAACCCTCACAAATTCTATTTATTTCTATAAATTATTATTCCCGTCATTACTCCTACAATTATCAATATTTTATTTCTCAAAAGCAAAAGTAATTTTTACAAATACGTACCAAAAAAATCCCCAATCCACAATCGCACCGTAAACAAACGAAAAAAGAAACGCTTCGATTCTACCCCGAGACACGAAAGAAGGAGGACTGAAAGGTGTGCGCCAGATTGTCTGGTGTCCCTATCAAAAGCGAACCGGAAACGTGGCGATTTCACGCGTTAGCCTCGATTGACTCGGATCGTTTTCGTGATCACGAATCCGCTATAACAGGCCCGACGCCGACGTCTCCCCGTGATTTCACACATCGGGAACGTGTTCGAGATGTCCTTGTAATTTATCTTCCTCGAACTTTCTAGAAGAATTCAGCGGTGGCTCGAACGCGGCCGCGCGTCGCGCGTCGCGGCCCGATCGAAGTCGCACAGACCAAAAGGATTCCGGCCGAATAGAAAGTTCTATGATGAGAACGCATTTGCATAAGACGACGGCAACGAAAGTGGAAACCGCCTGGTCCTCCCACCCCTTGGTTCGCGCGTTAACGCGTTGACCGCCACGATGGTCACCGGTGACCGAAGCTTCCAAATCGCTGGAGAAAAATTGCAAGAAGAAAACTGATGTCCGATCCAAATATTTTAGTAAGACAAACGACTGAATAGTGTAACTTAACACTAAAATGAGCAGTTAAATCGACATTTTGAGATTTGTTTACAGAAACTCCAAGAGCTCCATCTAACGTCGCATATTTGCGATAGCCGCAGCCCTACATTTTACATAAAAACAATGAAATGAGTTCTACAGATATTATTATTTAAAGTTATAAGATACGACATTGTATTTAGAAACTCAATTACTAGTTTTAATTTTATTTTTTTAATATTTTGTTTAGAAGATTTATTGGGTTGTATAAAATTCAGTAAACTAAACAGTATAGAAGAAATAATAAAAAGTAACATATTCCAAATGATTATTACCATACCAACTCTTATTTTCTGTTGTATGCGAAATAAAAGAATTAGGGAACAGGAGAAATCGGTAAGGGCGAAGAGAACGATGTAGTGGTCAACTTAACCTTATTTTTACATATCGCGTTGTAAATACAAGGAATCGCGTTATGTGAAAACAGTGGTTGCGAAATCTTTGACGCGTTATACGAGAGTATAATAAAGTCTACTGTATTATAATTAAGAATATCGTTACTGAAACAAACGCTGGTAAAGAACGTGTTAATCTCTTGCGCTGGTAATTAACATGTCTAACGCCGCACGATTTCATAGAGCAAACTACACAAAATGGAAAAAATATAATATCATTTGATTGAATTGAATTATTATTATTGCACGTTCAACTAGCTGAATTCTATCGCGTTAGGTAGTATTATTTATGATATAGAAATGTTTTCAAATAATCATCGTTTAATTGAGTAAACTATAGTAATTCAATTTAGTTGGTGATCACCGGTGACCCCCATGGCATTCAACGTGTTAATTTAGAGATTCGGAAAACTCTTGTGAGAAGAATTTTAATTTTACCTATTTCATGCAGACGTGTATACTAATTTTGTTCATTAATAATTTTGTATAGAGTAATACATTTTAAAACAATCTAGTGTGTATAACACGTTCGCGACCAACGTTTGTTTCATTAGCAATCTTCATGATTACAATATTTCATGAAATGCAAGAAATCGTGCAAAATGCAAATAAAATTCAAGAAAAAAATCGCGTCACCTTCCCGAACCTTACGCCATGCGTTACGATTTTAAATGCAAACAACACGTGAAAATAATCAAATTTTTTCTAGGCATGATACAAAACGTTGAACGTCACAAATATTGGATCAACCCATAAATAATGCAGTATTTAATATTTCTCTTATTTTTAAAAATACAGATGAACAAAAATTTCTTTAAAGCAATTATAATGTACAGACAGACACTTTATAAATAATGAAAAGGAATATGTTTTAGGTTAAAAACAATTTTGTATATCTTTATTTGTAAAAACAAAAGAAATATAAAAAACGTGATAATGTAACAAAACTATAGATGCGTATAAGACATTGAAAGTTTTCGAACAAAAATATCTTGTCTTTTCAGCGCAAAAGGTTAAACCTGTTGCCTTACAATAATATGTGAGACTCGTGGTGAAGATTTTAAATAGAATTAAACACACATAAATATTATATAATTTGTTTGAATGCAAAGTATATATTATTCCTCTGTTGCTAATGATTATACTTTAGAGCACATATCGACATAGAATAAGACTGAAATTTTCTCTTATTTTCAATAAATTATTAATAACAAAGTAGTCAGATCGATCACAGTTCAGAAAGAAATCATAGAGCAAAGATTAACATCTTCGCGACCAGCGTTACATATCTATGATACTCAACATTTTGTATCTTGCGTAAAAAGAATTGAATCGCCCCACTTCCATATGAGAGAATTAGTTACATTATACGAAACGCAGAAAATTCTAGTGACAGTCGACGAGTTAACACTTGAACTATTACTCCCATGAAATGTGGATATTCATATCTGAAAAATGTGAAGTATTCGAAATGAGTTTAAAAATAAATAGTTTCACTTAAATATTTTAATGAACATACGAACAACTGGAAAAACATTTGTCACAATTTTTATAAAGATTACATATTAATCATGTTGTAATACATATAAATGCACGATAGTTCTAATGTTAAAAGCTATTATACCGAGTATTAACAATTAATTGTAACCCCGTTTGCTTTCATTATGAGAGAATCAGTAATATCATACGAAACGCTGAAAATTCTCGTGGTAGTTAATGTGTTATTTAGATTCCACGGACATTTACTGTACAGTTTATTCTACCGTTCTTAGAAAAATTGATATTCGTTCATTTAGATTTCAGAAATTAAAGGTTTAAAACCAGACAGTTAGAGTACATATTTGCGTAACTGTGCCAATCAAAATCGGCCCAAACATTTACCAAATAATATTTATAAAGTCCAATACGAGTGAAATTGACTTGTTCCGTAAATCTAGTGTTAATGCTCGCAAAGATTTTTCGATGGGGATCCGCACCGATTTCGATGATCCGAACGCGCGTGACATAACCGGAGAGTTATGTTCTAAGGGTCCGACAAAGAATTCACGATGGGCGGTCCGCGTGAACAGTTGCCAGGACCTTACGGGAAATACACGCGTGTCTACGGCGAATAGAAAGTTCTCCGGCTGCTTTGGCTTTGGCACTATCCGTGATCCTTGAAACGTGGAAATTTCGTACGCGAGGCCTCTGCCAGTTCGTTTTTATTGAACCGAGAATCCGTTTAACTAGCTAACTGCGTTTGACGAGTATCACGTCATCTTAAAGCTTGATATGATACTAATTCTTTCAACGATGAATTACTTAGTTTTGCAGATACACATGTAATTCTTTGTTTTGCTTTGGTTTTTCATTAAAATATATACACTTCATTTTTACATATTTCATTTTTTGATTTTATTGCGCGCTAAACGGGAGATTTTCGAACTAAATTCCACAGTCAACAAGATATCGCTTAACACTAAACATGCCGGAACTTTGTACATGCTTATTCCTATCGTAACTAGTCAAAGAATTGACTTCAAAAGAAAGGAAAATAAGCTAGATTTTTTTTAGTAGAAACAGAAACAGAAGGAAAGACAAAAATCAAAGAATTGATTAATCGGACAATATAGAAATTGATATAGAGTTAAATGAACGAAAGAAAACGTAGAATTAATCAAATTTTAAAACCGGTCATTTGACCGGTTCGCGTAAATACGTTCTGTTATTACGTCTCTAGTTTTCTAGCTTTAGTTGCTAATTGTGGGTAAATGTTAATAAATAATTTCATAAATAATTTAATAAATAATTTCATAAATAATAATTTAATAAATAGTTTAATAAATAATTTCATAAATAATAATTTAATAAATAGTTTCATAAATAATATGCTTATTATTATTGATTTATTTTAACGTTATAAAATAGATGTGTACCACCGATGGTACATGCCGGCGTGAACGTGGTAATGTACGATTCCGTGACATACACGAGGTCGAAAGATTTACGAAAGACCGTACTAAACTTTACTAATGTATTAAAAAATTCAAGATTATAATTTATTTTTTCTATATAAATCTTCTATATAATCTTCTATATAAAATAAAATATAAACAATAAGCTTTTGTTAGGAAAAACTGAATGGTGGCAATTCTATATTCATAATCAAATGGAAACATAAGTAATGCTTGACTCAAAGTTCGTTTATAATGTTGCACACTAAAAAAATGTGTGCATTAAGGGGTTCACCTACACCTTAAACCATTTCCGTAGACTAAAAAGATTTTATCCTCTCGAATTGCACAGTAAATTCAGTTAAATAGAAGGCTTATTCACATAAACAATATCATGTCAACGGAAATTATAGCCTTATGCCACTGACCCACATCAGGCCAAAATACTTATAATTTTCTACGAGAATTGATTACACAATTTATTAAAATATTAAGAAAAAGGGGTTAATTTTTTGCATTTCGATAGTCACTATCAGTGGCCACTTGATTTAACTTTTTGTGATACAAAGCCAGGGATTTTTACTTAAATGTAAAATAGATATTGCACCAGTGTTCTTCGGCTATACCTTATATTAACTATTGGAAAAAGTTCGTGCAGTTTTTTTGTTACTAATGAAATGGGATCCAATTTTAAATAATATTTCACTAGTTTAATAAATGAAATTGGTATTGGCAGCAAATTATATTCATGCGGTTGGTATGAAATAAAATAAAATTTTTTTACAAAAACTTTCCTATTGATTACTTTGAGCCCTTTGCAGTCGAATAGCGATTTCGAGCTTTCATATCTGAAATCAAAAGCTGCAAATCAAACATTTTAGCATTCGAATAAGGAGACATTGGTATGTGGTTTTGCACTTTTCTGGTATTTAAGACTTCGATGCATTTTCATTTTTTTCTAAGAGAACAGTTTCTAAAAATTTAGGAAATGCTCGTACCGCAAAGGATTGAAGGAAATTTTTTTAGCAATATTTTCTTATTTCTTTCAATCACGAATAAGAATGGCAATTATATCAAAGAAATGACAGTATAGATGGTGTTAAATTATTTCCGCTATTATTGAAACTAAGAAAAAGAACTAAATAGGATATACATGGTTTTAATTTGATGGTGATACCAAAAAATCCTGTGAGGTCATCCTATTTAAAGTTAACTCTAGTTAAAATTAACACCCTGTACATTTGTCTCTCGACGCTTGTTTCATTGCTTAACCACGCAATATAGCCGCTTTCATCGTTTATCACAGCTCTAACATAAATGTACCCTTAGTCTTCATCATAGTACATTTTATAGAAAAGTCGGAAAAATAATGATATTTATTTCGGTTTTTGGTATTATATCGGTTTCTGTATAGCCTTCTTGACCTTTTACCGGTACTAATATTATTTTAATTTTACTTTTTTGGTCTTACGCCGGTATCAAAATCATACTGATATTAAATCCCTGCGTGAAACTCCTAAATCGTGAAAATCTTAAATTTCCGTTTTAGCGAAATATTTGTTATAGCAGCCATAGAAAATAATCCTAATTTTTCGAAGATACAAGTAATTGAACAATTGAAAATATTTATCCGCTCCGAATGCATGTAAATACTGATATTGGCACTGTTCCACTCAAAAGCCTATAAAAACTTCAAACTTCAAAAAACTTCGAAGTTTTCGAAACCGCCTTTGACTACATATTCTGGAAACATCAAAACCTCCAAAAAATACGAAAGAAATCAGTTTTTCAATACTTCTAAACCGAAATCTTTAAACCTTCAAAATCAAATCGGGCTCGTAAAGACGACTCGATGTGACGAGTATGAATCATATTCAGTTCACATCAATTGAAGGAAAATTCAATTTCCCGCTTATGAATATTTAACCATTTCAGTGAATTTGCTCCTCCAATGAGTATCTATATAAATCCTTTTTCTAAGAATCCAACAACGGTAGACCTTTCCGAGCGTAATTAGGAAAGAAGACATAAGTTTAGGCATTCACCCTTTGATTAATTAACCAGAATTACCTAAAAAATTAGAGCTATGCGAAGCAAAGAAATCCCAAAATAACTCTAAATAATAATCTAGCTGCAACTGTACACGTAGTTTCTTACAAAACAACAAATTATTAAAAATTGTTTAACACTTTGACTACCACGTTACTTGAATTTGATTGGCACCATTTTTTACACAAATTAAATTAAGTTGTATTAAAAACTCGTTTTCTTGGTGGCAAACAAACGAATCGAATTTGATTATTTATAATTTTCTTATATAAGTTATAAGAATGCCTTTATTGAAATTTCGATTGCCTTGTATTTTAATGTATTTTAGAATACGTTTTGACATGTATTTATTTTGCATTAATAAAACAATTTATTTAATAATTTCACGTATACATAATGCGTTAAGGTTTTTCAATCAAACAGATTTGCTGAATTCATTGTAACTGGGAATTCTGTATTTTATGCACATGTACTTGTTGGTCTTCTCTTTAAAATGTATATTATATAAATACTACTAATATATATTGTAAACTACATTATAAATATTAATATAATTACTGTATCATTCATCAATCAATTATGCATACAACTGCTGGCCACTAATGACCTTGCTGCCAATCTGTTAACTTTGGAATTTAGTTTCCAAAATCTCTCGTTTATCGCGCAATAAAATTGAAAAAAAAAAGTGTGTACTCGTCAAATGCAAGACGAATGAACCTAGAGTATATTTTAATAAAAAACTAAAGCACAACAAAGAATAATTACACGTTTATCTGATAAAATAAAGAATTCATCGTTGAAAGAATCAGTATCATATGAAGCTTTAAAATAACATGTATACCCGCCAAACGCAGTTAACTGGTTAACGTGACTACCTTACAATAAATAAATAAATAAGTAAATATATCTTTTTACGCGAATTTATGCGAAACGTATCTATCAAGTGAAAACAGATTTGGGTTTTGTTTTTCAGATCGCAACGTTCTATCGGCTTTTCCCAGTGTAACACGGAGGCAACAGGGGAGGCTGGCTCGAATAACAAATCAGTTGCATCATAGCACGAAATTGAGCCGAACGCGTCATATCGCGTCGAAAAGTTACAGACGGAACGGTTCCGTTAGAGAAGAAAACAAAAAAGGGAAAAGAAAAAAATAAAAGACAAAAAAAAGAGAAACGGACTCTCGGGGCCGAAGGGAAACGGAGGAATTGGAGCTGAAACTGGTTTCTTAATCGGCAGATTTGAATTCAGAAACAGCTTTGAAAATGTTTTCAAACCGATCGGTGTAATTAATGCATTCTGCATGAGTTTACTTCGGGATTATAAATCGTTTTACCAACTGGATTCTACCGGTTTAGAAGCAGTTCTCGTGGGTGTTAGCATTCTGCGACACGGAATGCTCGTCTAGCGTTTCTTCGGTGACTTTGGCAAATCTTCGGTTCGGTTTCTCCGAGTTCGTTCAGCGGGGAACGCGAGCTTCGATTTTTCGAAATTGTCCTCTTTGGGCAATAAATATCCCACGTTCCGTGATCCGTGACAAAGAATGTTGGTGGACCGGTGAAAATAAAATTTTGTTTGAGAAACAAAGGTTGAAACCTTTTCCTTTCGTAAATTTCATATTTAAGAAATGTATAGTTTATAAGTTGAAAATGCAATTTGTAGAGCATAAGGCATAGGAGATGCATTGTCAAATTGTAAATGTTTATGCTAATTAACAGTTATGTAGATTAGTTTGAAAATCAAAGAATTTCTTCGTAAATTTGATATTTAAGAAGCACTAAATTGAAAATTCAATTTGTAGAGCACAATGGTTAGGATACGTAAATCGTTAAATTATGAATGTTCATGCAAATTAACAATTATCCAGATCACTTTGGAAATCAAAAGAATTTTTCCAATTTATTTTTCATTTTATGGAACACGCCTAGAATACGTAAATTATTAAATTCCGGATACTTATGCAAATTTAAAGTTATCTAGATCAGTTTGCAAAGACAACTATTGTTCAACTTGTTTTTCCAGTAAGAATTCTTTTTAAAGTTAGTGTATACCACCTGCAATTCTAATAACGTGAAAGTTTTATTTGATGACAGCTTGTAAAAAATTGTTGTCGAATAATGTCGATATTCTATGATACCACAATATTACTATCTGTTACTAGATCTTACTAGTTTAAAGGTAGAACCTCGATTTCCGCGGCTGTTCTGCGGGTTCTTGTCCTATAATATCCGGCAGGGAATAGTAAATCGATCCATGCAGCACGATCTAACACACGAAAATACGTAACGAACTATATTGAATTTCTGAATGATCTTACAATTAAATAGTGTCGGAATAATCTCGATCGCTTATTTCATTACTGGGCTACTGATTACATACGTTTATAGGGTATACCACTCTATAAATTATATGATAAAGTTGATTTTAGTATAGATCGATCAAGCCTATATTTTACTCCCAATCAAATAAAATCGGAAACAGAGGAAATAAATTTAAACGTAATTCGACTCTATAAATTACACTTTAAGAATGTGTAAACCTGTATTATGAATTGTACGTTTCATTGCTAAGCTATTAATTTTATACATTTATAAATATCTAATTCTACAAATTATACAGCAACAAAATACGTAAAGTCACAGTCTAAAAATAAATGTCTATGTAATTCCGGTCTATAAATTACTTTTTCGAAATGTGTAAAAAAGTCCAACCGATGGCGTGTTTCATTACCTGTTAGAATATGTTGATTTCGTATGTTACAATATAATACTCAGTTTATACTAGTAAAATAACAAATACAAGTTTCTATATAATTTTGTTCTACAAATTACATTTTAAAATGCAATTTTGTATAAACGTTTACTATTCGTAAAATATATACGATACGAATTAATATGAATAAACTATTTAAGATATAATATTTTTAATTATAGGTTGCGCACAATAATAATTCATTAATTTCTTAATAAAATAACTATGTATGTTTCTATGTAATTTTATTCTACAAATTGGACTTTAATTATTATTCATGAAATATATACAATACGAATTAATGTACATAAATTATGTAAGATAATTATAAACCTGTAAATATAAACTCGAATAATGTAAAATATTTTTAATCACTAATTGCACAAAATGATATTGCAATATTTTTTTAACAAAATGACTATGATCTTTAAAATTTTACTACGCTGAGATTAATATAATACAGAGACATTGTATTATGATTTCCTTCGAAATTAATAATATATTTATTAACTAAATGTGACGAAATTTCTTATCACAGGTAATACAAGAAAATGTTCACCAACAAAGAACTGCGGAATAAAATGTCTATTTTCAAAATCTTTCCAAAAATAACTATTCCTGATTACTTCGAAATAGACATTGAAGAGTTTGCGCTCGATGTTTGTTCACATTCCACGATCAGCGAAAAGAAATATTCGTTTTGGAATGCAGTCTGATCACCGCTTCACAAAAAGAAAAGAAAAAGTAGATTTACATTCGTCGGATCCCAGTTTGCGTTCTAAAACACGAACTAGTTTCGCGCGGATCTGTGCTTCCGCATGCATATTCATCGAGAGTAGAACACGATAGGGTTTTATTAAGGACGTATCGGTTTCTATGACAGCGCGACAATTTTAGAAACTCTAATATTTGAAAATGATGACAGTTCATGAACACAGAATTAAGAAAAATAAGGCACATAATTCTTCAAGATTTGTATAATGATATTTGAAAAAGAAAGTATAAAAACAGGATAATTGGAATTATAAATAGTCAAAACAATGTAACATATTAAAACAATTTTTCAATACAATTAGCCACTTTCATCAGGAGTCATTTAATTTGATCATTTAAATAAATTTTTAACAGTTGCCTGGGTTTCACAAAGTAATCAACATCGATATATAGTATCGTTTATAATTAATCAAACGATCGTAAACATTCAGAGAATAGAATACTATATTTGAAAAATACGATCAGCTCATACAGTAGGTATTTCAATTTATAAAATAGATTCTTATATGTAGTAGTTAAAAAAATATTTCCCAATTTTCATTGAAGTAATGTTCACCAAATATTTCCTTATAAAGTTGTTTTAACAAATTCCCTGCACTTGTTAAATAAATTTGATTATCATTCTACTAATACTGTGCACGTTTTTTATAGTTGCTTTCATGTGTCCTTCTTTATAGGAAACATAAATTTTATCTTACTGTCTGTCCCGTCCCATAAAACTTGAATAGAATTAATTAAATCTTTCAATCAAATGCATCTATAACATTCAGTACTGTTCATAATTTTATTTTTCATTCTATAAACTTCTGAATTCTTTATCAATTAGACACTTGCAAGAAACAATTAATCTCGACATCGTAAAAAATCAATAGCATTTTCGAAAAATTCAATATAACTGCAATTAAATAAATGCTAATTATTCCAACAACGAACCATTTATAATAACAACAACACGAGACATTTATATTTATCTTCGAAAAGCAAGAACAAGTGCAATATCTATTTTCTAAATAATTATCGTGAGAATGACTGTATTGACTTTACATACACGTTCACTTCGTCAACCAAATGGGGAGATCTTCCGCTTTTCCCTTAAAACATTGCCTTTTATTTTGTCTACTTAATCTTTTATTATTTAGTAAGTCTTGAACTGAGGATATTTGCAATTCAATAAATACCTTTCTTGCTTTTGTGAAACACACATTTTAATCAAATTTGTTAAATAAATTCAATTAATGTTAATGAAAATGATTACGGTTATTATTTTTTAGGCAGTTGCCTAAGTATTAAATGAATCTAGAATATTCCAAATGTACTTGAAATTAATAAATGGTAACGGAAGAGTGTTCCAAAAAGTATGCCAATGACACGGATGTATCCAAATCTATATATTACACGTGTAAATTCATTTCCGAATATTATTTCTAAGCGTTGTATAAATAATTCATAAAAGTTGGCATTAAAATATTGTTTATTTCAATAAATTCCCTTTCTCCTGCATTATAAACAATACTGTGCAATCTATTTGCACTTTCTTAGTATAGGTTCCTACTCTGCGATGACTATGTATATACTCGTGTCCCAAGAATAAGAAATGACTCGTTTATGTATCGCAACTCGGCGCAAGAACGCGTTCACTCAAGCAGAAGTCAGAGGAAGCTTAAATCTATCGGCTTAAGTGCCGTGATAAGTCCTCGATCGGAGTCCGTATGTCAAATCAGAGTCGCAGCTCGATCGTGGACCTCGCGAGCTAGACGCATGCCAATGTAAAGCGTTCGCGGAAACAGTTAGCTTCCAGCTGGGTAGAATTCATCGAACGATTCGACGATGGTGAACGCCATAGACCAGACGTCACCCGGAACATCTCCGAGATTACGGTAACAACGTGCTCGCTGAAGACAATGTCTATCCTCTGATCCCATTCCTTGCGAGTCTCGTAGAGGATCTTAGATAAACTCGTCTTGGATCAAATGTAAGTGCCGGTTATTTCGTAATAACTTGGAAAATTAGTGAAGATCTTCGTTAGAAAATTTAGAATATTAAATCTTAGATAAAGTTTACATGCTGATCATTTCGTAATTTTGAAAATTGGTAAAGTATTCGATAAAAAATATTGGAATGTTAGTTCTTAAACTTAGTGAAGATCCTCATTAGAAATCTCAAAACAGCAGATCTTGGATAAAGTGTAAAATATCAATCATTTTCTAACTTTGAAAATTAGTAAAGAGTTTCGACTGGAATTTCGAAATAATAGATTTTATTTTCAGGTAATCTGTAAATACTGATCATTTTGTAGATTCGAAGATTGGTAAACATCTTTGATGAAAATTTCAAAATACTATTCTTTCTACTCTAAAAAACTATATATACCTAAATAGTTAAATAAATAGTTAAAACAAATTAAGTTTTTTAAAATATTTCTGTGGAACCACTTTAATTGTGATTCATACTTTATTAAAATTCTCTGATTAGTATTAAATTGTGAAAGTAATCATCGACTCTACGTCAAAATTTCACGAAAGGGAAAGATCCACATAAAAATCTCCATTCGGACCAATTGTAAACAGTGCAAACATGATTAAAAAAGAATACTAAAGATTCGTAAATAAATAAAAAGAACATTAAAAAAGAATTGAATGTGTATAAAGAAGAATGACTCTTCAATTCTGTCAATATACAAGAAATCAATGAAAACATTCAAAGATTGGATGAAGCTTTCAGGAACAGTGATAGACAAATTATCAATGTGCTATAGCTTGGCAATCCCGAGTAACACTGATTCGGTGAAAAATATGAAAGATGCTACGTGGGCTATGTATCATCGTTATCGTGAAACGAATACAGATCCTCCATACGACAAATGTTGCAGAGACCTCGATTTCTGGCGTGCTTGCCAAATAACGAAGCAAAAGATATCGTAGTCGAATACAAACACGACTATAATGCACTTCCTCCAAACGTTTTTAATACAATTACTATTATATATGAAGACTTATACCTTAAGAAGATTAAATTTCGAGTCCAACTAACTTATCTATGCACACAACCATTTATTTCTGACTTTCTCTGAAGAGTAATATTCGTTGCTATTCATACCATAAGCAGCAAAGGCTATTCGAAAAATAAAAATGTAGAAATAAACATAACTGAATTTTTCATGTTACTTATTACTCTGTAGAAATACGTATATCAGAATGACGAATACACAAAAATATAATTAAATTACTGATGTCTCTATAAGATGAACGTCAATTTTTTTAAATTTCATTAATATTATTAATTTTTGATATTGAAATCATATTAATTCTACCTATTATTAATATTTTATATGACTGTACATATTCGAACATAATTAATAATGTAGAATAAATGGGTTGTTGTATTTCCAAATTTTTATCTTATGAATACTTCTGTTTTCCGTTGTTCAGAATGCAGTTTACATTTTTTCGAATAATGCAAAGAATCAATACTAATTTATCGATACCATTCTTTTTATTATTATTTATATAATGACTTTTATAGAAGTAATACGAATGGATGTATTAATTCTTACTTTAAAATAAAATATTATTATGTGTAAAAGCAATAAAATATAAATCATTCATTAAATTTCAATAAGCCATCACTAGAAGATATTTCACATCTATTTCAACAAAATAACCTCCCTTCTTGTTAATAAAGATTTTTAATTACGAAAGAAATCTTATTACCTAAGAAGGAAACGGAGTATTAAAATCTTTATGATGCAATAACATAATTTCGAACAAAAAATCTCACAATTTCTAAATCTGGTCGAGATTTAAATGAATTGCAAAGAAAACAATGCAACATTTGCTTCCTGAAGTAACAGAATAGTCAAAACAATACAATATGTAGTAAAACAAACCTCAAACAAACCTACTAAAGACAGGAAATAGTGAATTCTTTTCTATTTTATCTTTTTTATAAACATTAAATACTAAAAGTGATCCCAAACTTTAGAACGGTAGGGTATATACGCACACACAACGATGCGTAATCACGAGGCGTAGCAGACATGTTAAATGGCGATCAAATCGCGTAAATGCGATGACAACCGATGGGATTAAGTCCAATGTGTATCCGTGAATAGCAATCCATTTAATACGATGGATTTGTTTCGTCAAACTCGATTAACCCTTTGCCCCATGATTTATTTCTCAACTACCATCGATATAATTATGTAAGTACTTTGTCATTAATAATTTACTGAAATAAGAGAAAAATTCTAGACATATTCCATACTTATATTTGATCCAAAGTATAATAATTGATAACAGAATAATAATATTTAATTCGAATTCAAAAGAATTGAGTAATATTTATGCTTGTTTAAGTCTGTTCAATGTCTTTACCATGAGTTTAACAGGTTATTATAAGGCAAAAGGTTAATATTTGTATAAACGATTGGCTCACGCTTGCACCTTTCTACTAAATGTTTAATTTCATTCAACTTATTACTTAGTTCTAACAAGTACTCCGAATGCGATGATCTTCTTTTATAGGGTGTATTTAGACGTTGACTCATTTGGTTACATGATTCTTTGAATAAACAACTATGTAAAGGATAGGAAAGATGAAATATTTTGTATATATTAGAATTTGAGAGAAGATTGTTTAAATTACTCAAATCTAGAAAGGTCAAATTAGTAACAAAGAAGTTGGACAAATTTTGAAGACTAAAAATAAGCAAATGTTTTATACGATTCAATGAACATTTCTATTTAGTTATGTATTTTGTTCAAATGAAACGCTGATTCTCCATTATTTGAATTTTGGTAATTCCGTTAACTTCAATGTAAAACCTGAAATTTCGTACGTAATTTACTTAGATAAACGGGACAAATTCAATAACCCAAAAGTGATTGAAAATTGTCAAAGAATACATTTTTGATTTAGTAGGATTTTAAAGAACAGTGAATTCTTGTTTAAATACGTTATTATTAAAAAAGTAGATTTTATCGACAGAAGTAAAAGGCACTTAACAATTTGTTTCGAAACACAAGTAACATTTAACGAATATAATACGCGCTGAACGTAAAACGTAGGATTGATAAATAACAATGGTCGTAACACCTGTCCATGAAATATTAACTCGCAGGAGCTAGCAAAGATAAATTAACAACAGCTGTAGTTCAACAAGGAAAACAACTCGTTGCAAACATGTGCTACAATCGAAATACAGGTTCAGCATACTCTCCCTTCCCACCGATAAAACCAAAACGATTAAATATTAATTGAAATTTTAAACATCTGTGACTAAAAATTAGATAAACGATATGTTACAATAAAAGAATTATTAATCATTATTTACTTTCTTACACAATTCAATTTTCATAACGCCATAATTAGCACGATTCATTTAATACATTCGCTTCATCTTTATACACAGATGCTTGAACATCTGCTCTTCGTTTATTGCCAAATGTCATTCACTTTCAGCTACAATTATTATTTTTCAATTATAATTATAACTCCCTTATCCTCATAATATCTCGTCACAAGTATTTCAAATAGGAACTGATACATATTAATATTACTTATTTTTTTTCATTCTTCTATCATCAATCCTTAACTGTTAGATGTAACGTAGACCAACAACGAACACAGATTTCCATTATCCTTTTGCCAAATTATTAAACACAAAACATCCTCCACCAACTCGACTTCAAAAGAACTCCTCAACCAATCTTTAAACCATGCTCAACAAACAAAACAAGTCTCAACGCCACTGACCCTATCCACAAATCCCCAATCAAAGCCTCCAAACGCTCTAACCCACAATCGCGACACCTGCCAAAAGACACCTCGTTTGCACCCTCCCCGTCACTGACTCTAAAACCAACGAGCACCAAAATCTGAAGAAAACTCTCTGACCGCAAGGGATATACATGGAACGAAACCGAAAGAAAGACATCGAACAGAATGATCAAGAACGGTCAAGAAGAAAACGGTCCGCGGGGAAACAGAACGGAATAATTGACTTACTGTGCGCGGTAAAGGTCATGATGACGTCGCTCTGGTCGATGGCCCTGAGATCCTGGCCGGTGAGGTCGAATTCGCCGGCCCTACGTTGCTGCTCGCCGATCGGTTTCTCGTCCTCGTCCTCGCCGAGCGCGTTCTTGTATATGTCCAGGAGGAACTTGGGCGCCGACCTCTTGACCTGCGGCGGCCTGCCGGCGGTGCTTCTCGGCCTGTCCGGCAGCCCAAGAAGGTTGAGTATCTCGTGCTCGACCTCGCGCTTCTCCCTCTGGCTGACCACCCTGTGGACGACCGTCTGGTCGAATCCGTTGTCGACGTAGAGGCCGCTCATCCTGTCCGCGGCGGCGGTGCTCGTCAGCCCGGCGAGGATCGTGCCGAGGATCAGAAGGGGCGCGAGACGGCGCGGCGACATCTCGCCGGCGCGTCTTTCCGCCGGTGGCCGACACGGCCCGGAAGCCACCATTCTACCTCGCGCCGCTTCCACCACCACCTCCACCAACACCACCTTCCCCTACGCCACCGCCTCCTCCTCCTCCTACGTCGGGGCTCGCACGACGACGACGTCGTCGTCGTCGTCGTCGTTCCCTACCGAGCCACCAACGTGGACGCCGAGCGGGTCCGCCGACCCGGCGATCGAGCCGCGGTTCCGACGCGACGGATCGATCTCGATCACCCTTCTAACTAAACGGATCACCACTCTCACACCGAAGTTCCCTTTTATTCGACCTTTCAGAAGCTTTAATGTCTTTCTGTTTAGATCCCGCACTTCACCCGGGAATAATTCTCCTCTTTAATCACACTAGGCTCTAAACTCTTAACGTTCGCGGATCGTCTATCCGTTCGATCGCTTTTTCCCTGTTTAGTTTCTCCACGGTGTCCGTGCACCGGTCACCTTCGACCTTTCTTTTTCCGCGTGACGATCGGAACCCGTTCACGGGCACATTCTTTAGGCGACGACGATGGAATTCCTCTCTCCACCTGCGCTGGCTCGTTCACCAGGTGTTGCCGATCCGATCTCACGATCCCGAACGGTTCGGGCACATTGCGCGCACCTCGCTCGACGAGCGATTTAAAAGCGATCCACGCCGCGCACGTTCACCAACCGCGCACGGGTGACTCTCGAGACCGTCTCGGCGAGTACCGGTGACCACTGCCGCCGACTCCCGTGATGCCAGTGCCAGTCTGTTTGTCTGGCCCGTGCCGTGCACCTCCTCGTCGCCGCTGCTCCTCCGCGAGGCCTCACCACCGCCTCCCAGGGCCGTACCGCTCCTCCGGCAGAGCCACGCCTCGGTGTTCGCCTTCCTTCGAGGTTTACCTTATGATCTCGCGTTCCCTCGTCTCGCCTCGCCTCACCGCGCCACGGTAGATCGTCTCGCCTTACCTCGCCGCGTCTCGCCCCTCAACGACCAGCCGCTTCGCCTCGCCACGCCGGTAGCCACGCGCACTTGCATACTCCGATCGGATTCTATGTTTTCTTCTTCTTATCCCAGCCGCCTTCCCTGCTCTTCCTCTCGTTACACACGCAACCCTTCTTCCGTCACACCGCGCTCCCTCGTTTCAATCTTTCGGGAAATTTGTCCTTGGCTGCTGCCCGCGAGAGGATCGGAGATGGGGACTATGCTCGCAGTGGATGTTGACTTTTCAGTTTTCTTTAGAATAGGTGTTAACACTTAATTTTAGTGATGATCATTCGAATTGAATTCGACTGATCTAAATGTTATTTGTTTATTTTCTGTGTGAATGGAATGATACTTGGCTATTGGAGATCTTTTTAGAGTAAACTTGGGCGGAGTATAAGCATCGAGTTCTTTTATTTTTCTGCTAAATTGTCAATGATGAAGTATTTTTGTTAGACACTGTTGTGGGAGAAACTGTGGAATAAGGGGTTAACGTATAATGCGAACTTGTTAATATGACGATATCTCGTGTTTTGAGTTCGGATGTAACAGATACAGTTTTCTGAGTGACGTGTGTTTTGGAGATGTCATTTTGTAACGTTTGTTGATATTGAATGTTGAAGGCGAGTATGATCTCTGATTTTATGCCAATTATAAGGTGGTTGAGAATGATTGAATCGGAAAAAATGTATTATTATTGGCCGTGGATGCCAACTTTTAATCTACAGTGTATTAAAGAAATTCAATTAAAGGATTGAGGGAAATGAGTTCAAGGAAATTATTGTTAACAATATTAAGTTTTAATTAAGGAGAACGTGTTTGATTGGGGACAAGTCTCTCGTTGAAATTAAGATCTGGTACTTGGTGGCTGAGGAAAATTTTCTTTCGTCGAAGATTATTGAATTACTAATTTTTTAACCAATTGTATCATTAATTTTTTAGCATCGTTACATTTGATTAGTCTTCTTTTATTTTACGATGTTCTTACTTTTTTAAAGATACTTTTGAATTTGTAAGAAGCACATGAAAATCGTTAATTGAGACATCTGATATTTCAATTTCGGAAAAATGTACTTTATCGAAGTAAACGTCAAGACTAAATCAATTTATTGCTTCGACTGTGAGAAGATTGAACAAACGTATGTATTATATCGGTAAAGGGGAAAGTATCATTCGACCGTTTAACGATTGCCGTGATAATATACAAGGTGATTCTGAAAAATTGCTGCAAATATTTTTTAAGCGACAATCGAAAAGCGCGAACGCTAATTTGTTCTCACAGATATCATTTTTCCAAACATGTATTATTTCGAGAATATGTAAAGAATATTTAAAGTAATTTATATAAAATTAAAGCAAATCGAATTTTTTTCGATGCTGGTATCAAGAATTAACGAAATTAATTAAATGTACCTTTTAAAGGGATACGTACCTTAAAATAGAATTTCTTCAAATAAAACGATCAGGTTATTTAAAATTTGTCCAGTTTCCTTATTAATTATGTTAAACCATTGTATTGAATCGGAAACGGTTCCCAACATAGCTAAATAATGAAAGAATTTCTAAATATATTCAAAATGCTATACTTAATAAAAAATTGAAAACTTAACACTAAATAAAGAAATAACAAAATTGGTTTCACTCTCATACGTCGGAAACCTTTCTCTAATGTTTAAAAACATAAATAACAAAATTGGTTTTATTCTCGCTCATCAAACATCTTACTCCAATATTCAAAGTCTCCCCACAAATTCAGAATAAAACATTTTCGTAATATATAGTCGAAATCTCAGAAAACTGCCAAAAGATTTCAATGAAAATTTCTATTTCTCGGAGCACAGTGTATATCCGATCAGCGTTCCGTGAAGAAAACAATATTATTGGCCACGACAGAGGGCCGTGATAAAGAGAGCCGCGAAAATGAAGGATAGCTCGTGTTCAGAGTGAAACGGTACGCTCACGATTAGATTGTTCAACAAGTGTGCAACGTGTTGCGTATATACGCTGCTTGTACGGCTGTTGCGGCATTCACGGAATGTTGCATGTAACACTGCGTGTTTGCAAGGTTCCGAAGAAGTTCGCGAACGTGTATTACAATGTAACGCCTTACGTAATAGAAAGCACGCGGCATGTCGTTTTGTGTCGTGTCGTTCGGATACGGGAACGGCTGGAACTCGGGACTCAATTTACATCGTTGCATTAATCCGCCCCGTGAAAACTGCGCAGAAATCGTTTCCAACCGGCGAAACACATCGCGCTTGCAAATTTCGTTTATTTTCCTTGGAATCGCTTGCTGGACGTTTACGCGTGGATCGATTACTAAAACGTTTTCAATCGAAAACGACGCCATTCACCTAGACAGCTGTTAGGGTTCAAAATATTACTGTGTTACGTAGTGTTTATAAAATGGCAAATAACAATGAAATAAATTGTTCTGTTATTCTTTAAAATAGCTGGGATGAAGGATCGTCTACGATTGAGTAAGATATTGGTAAAATAATACGATAAGATTAACACGTTGAATGTCATGGAGGATGCCAGTGACCCCGAATTGAATTACTATAGTTCACTGAAATAAGCAATGATTATTTAAAAATATTTCTATATTATAAATAATGCTATCGAATGAGGTGAAATTCGGCTTGATGAACGTGCAATATTAATAATTTCACTCAATCAGATGATTTAATATTATATTTCTGCTATTTCATGTATTTTGCTCTATGAAATTGCGCGGCATTCAACGTGTTAATGTTGTAACAGTTTCTTAACGCTAGAACTACTGCACCCGTCAGAATGACCGGCTTCAGTTTTCTAATGTCGCAATTATTAATACCTTAAAGGTGTTAAATATCCTAAATGATTTTAAGAATAAACAGTTTCACTTAAATATTGTATAATAAATACACGAAGTAATTGAAAAAAAAATCTATTGTTACAATTTTTATAAAGATTACATATTAAACACATTAAACGCTCGATAGTCCTAGCGTTAATATATTGCTACATCTTATTTTGTATTCATTGGGGATTAGGATTTATACAATTGCTGCATCATGTTGTCATTAATGTTGTCCATTATTAAATTATCTTTTGTTGTAATAAAACTTTCTTTATACAAAAATCTAATTATTCGAATGTTTTATCATATATAAATTGTACTTATATGCAAACCGTGTTTGTAAATCCACAGTTGGATCCACAATTTCACAGGCATCTGTTTAATTAAAATATCTCGGTAATTAAGACACAAGTTGTTCAGTTATTTAATCAAAACGGAGTTTTAACTGTTTATTCAAAATCATTTTTATTATACAATTTAATTTTTTATAGAAATACAATTGTTCAAGTATTCGCTTATTCGCACACATATGTATTTCTACTGTTTAATATATGTGAATGAACAATTTAATAAAGAATTTTGTTGTTCATTTTATCATCCCTAATTTGTGACTTAATTTTACTGTCAGAAAAGTTCTAAAATTTTGTTTTTTTTTCATATTTTCATTAATAAATAAATAAATGGGCAATGAAAGAAAAACAAAAGTAAATAAGAAAATGCTTTCACCACAATAAACAAATTTCTTCGCTCCTCTCAAACTTTAACTTTTGGAAATGTAACAACTATGTAAAATATAATATTCCACACGAAAATTATTCAAACGGATTCATTCAAAAAGACAGAATCATTCGAATGGAACGTTCGTTATTCCTTTTTGCTTTTCCTCATCTATTTTTACGATCAGAGTGGACAGCAATAAAATCTCAAAGGGAAACTTTCTATTCGTATGCAGAAAAGCAAGTTATAGCACTTTGTAAGATGGACGTAAACGATCGATCGATGGCTCATAAAAATATTCAAAAATTCATTACGAACTTCAGTACACACCTAAAACACGAAAATATTCAGACAAAATAATTTCTGAATAATAAAAGAATCATTTCTTTGATACTGACTGTAATTTGCCTGAATAGAAATCGCGAAGAGAGTTTGTTCAAATATTTATGAATCCCATACCTTTATAGCTACTAAATCATAAAAATTTTTCGGCATTAGTAACCACGTTCAATTTCGTATTAAACCATTGCCATTAGAATTACATTCAAAGAATTATATATTACTAGTAAACACTTCGTTCGTATAATATAACATCCACAATAGAACGTATAAATGTCAAACTTTTTGTGTACAAAATATCTACAGTACTTTAGTGCTTATTACAGAACAAATTTCATGTATTTATACCGAATCTAACAAAATAAAAATGTAATAAATCATAAAACTTTATTTTCATCGTTCAATTTATTATATTTATATTATATTTATACATTATTACTTATTATTATTTATTATATTTATATTATATTTATTCATTATTACTTATTATTATTTATTATATTTATATTATATTTATACAATATTACATATTATTTATAACATTTACATCATATTTACATATTACTACACATTATTATTTATTATATATTATTTCACCCACAATTTCCATTTCCAAAACTTATTCCTCAAAAACACTATTCACCAAAAACATCCATACTTTTACAAACTACAAAAAGAAGTCAGAAATTTTCATGGGACCTAATGATCTCTCTCCTCCAACAGCGCAAGATAACGACAAAAGAATTGAGATCAGTAGCAAGAAGCAATTCCGAAGAATGTTTCCACCGGTCCGTCCACTGAATTTTCGAAGGCATTTGCACGCCCCTGGGTCATAGAGATAGGACCGCCCCTGCTGAAGAAGTAGGCGGCGTTCACCAGCCCTGATCGTTGGTGTTACTCGGCACTCTCAACGTGGTGCCGGGAGATCAGGGTTAACGAAGAAACACTGTGCGATGGCGGCCGACCGAACCTGGAAATTCTTCCACTTTTTCAACCCCTGGGATCTTTATCAGCCTGCCATTCCGACCAGTTACGCGGAATTTCATGCGATAACCGCGTGCCAGCCGAGCCGTGTTCCACGAAGGAAGCTGTCCTCCGTTTCCGGTCCCGTGTCGAGAATGTAGAAATATCGAGCTAGAGCAAATCTGAAAATACATGTCTCTATTTTGTGCAGAGTTCGATTTAGAAGTTCGAACAGCCTTCTATTTCAGTAAAGAATTTAATTGAATTAAGTGAGCTTTCGACTATATTCCTTGTTCAGAATGACAAAGGTTTATGTGACTTAAAGCTGTATAAAAGTTATTTATTGTAAAAAAATGAGAAAAACAAAGTTGTGAAAGTACATAAAGAACGACATAGAGAATGAAAATAATAATGGTAGTTCTATTTTATTGAACAATGAATGAAGTTCATTAAACAATAAATGACAATAATAAATTAAAAACTGGTGTATGTATTATTACGTACGAAGGTGAATAATTGCACTGTAGTTAATGAAAGTTAGTAAATTGTGATTATATGATGGTAGTAATAAAATTATTTAGATTTGACGACAGATGCTGAGTTAAAAAATTAAAGTATGTATATAATTGATTGTTATTATATGTGAAAGGTCTTGAGACTACAGGAATTTGAAACAGGAAATGGAACTTATTGATGATTCGTCTAACGCTAATCCACCATCGACAATGGTATTTTTAAGCTAAAATCAACCATAAAATTATATACGAACCGAAAATTCTCCTCTTGCCTCATTGTTTATTTGTTTTCCGCGTTGGTGATTCACGAATGGTGCGTCTGAATATCGTAAATCACTGCACAGACATTGTAAATAGCGCAGCAGCGCGAATACCAAAAATTATCGATGCCTTTACCAAGTTTACAACCGATGACATCATTGCAGACGTATTTGTTGCTTACAAACAAACGAAGAAATGATCGAAAATTGTATTTCAAATTTTAGGATTTTCAAAATAAATCAGTATACAAGTGGAATCGTTATTTTCTATATCTTATTCGATATTTTAATACGTGTTACTGGATTTCATACAAAATCATAAATTTTTGATAATATTAATATTATATCACAGATCTGTATACAAATGCAGAATTTAAATTTGTATAGCTGCAATTTTTTACTGTTATATTTATTATCAATGTATTTAATAAACTGTTGTATAATAAGATATTTTAATTTCTATAGTTTCAAAGTAAGTTTTAAGAATTTATGGATTCTTTTACAGAGACGCATCTTATTTGATCAATACGCACAATAAGTAAAGAAATAACAAATCAGTAACATAATTATTATGTATATTGATAATTACAATCTATAATCAGTTATATCTATTAATCGATGAGTATTAACTAATATTGTCACATGAAAACAAATCCATTATCAAATAAAGTTTAACGTATGAACATATGTATATGTTAGAGAAATTTACTTACTATAATATAAAAATAAATATTATTAACTAACACTGCCACATGAAAAGAAATCTATTATTAAATAAAGTTTAATATCAACATAAATATATAGCAGAGAAATTAATTTTTCTACGCCCAGATAAATGTTTCTCATAAATCCAAAAATGATTCAACTCTGCCACTGGGCGAAACGTTTCGTTTGATGGAAACTGTTCGATCCCGATCTAACTATACACGAGCCATTGTGGAAATAAATACACAAAGATGGGGGACGATCGGTGCTCGGGAATGTAGCATAATTCTCATGATAAATATTTTTTATAGAATCATAAGGAAATCGAAAAAAATAAGGAAAAAAAATAAGTCGTGTGTCATATTTATGCGCAACCGACCATAAAAGCAAAAAGGGGCCGGGGTGGGCGGACGACGGTGAAAGCGAATCTGAGTCGGTAGTACCATTAATCTGCCAATAAAGCCAGCGCAAGGCTCGTAATATCCAGTTTGTTACAAGAAATATTTGTTTACTCGACACGATTTCCTTATTCGCGAACGTAACATTGGAAAAGCTCGGATCTCTAGAAAACACGTCGAGTCCGAGACGTCACGAGGTTTTCGGTCCTCGGCTTCCTTCTTTTTTTCAAATAGATTTTCTCATTCATGAATAATGCACGAGCAAATAGAAATTGAGGAGATATTTTTAAACGTGATATCAAGATATCTCATTTGTACCTCAAAGATGTTTCTTTTGGGTCGTGATGACGTTCGGATGACACTTTAACGGGCCTTTGCAAAAAACTAGTACAATTTCGTAAATAAACAAATTTTTTAATGTTACTGCATGCTTTAAGCTTTTTCACGATATTAACATTAGTAATGTTATATTTTATAATAGTAGTGTTCTATTGTTATTGATACAAGTTCTTATCTTCGTACAATCGAGTCGGTTGATTTCTCTACTAAAAGTCCTCTTAATTAACAAATAAAATATAAAGATTATAGATCATCTTTAAAATGTTGAATTTATTATTTCTCATATATATTTAGTTATATGGTAGTACAAATCTACTTATCTGAATATCACCTAATATTAAATACAGTAAAACGTGCTCCTTTATGTAACTTTATCAAATGATTATATGTTGCCTTATTGACTTCTCAAACAAGAAAACATGCAGTATAATATAATAATAAAACATAATAATACAATAATGATAAGTAAAAACAAAAATTAGTGACGCGCACGAATGCCATTGAATTCAATTAAAACTACATTTCCATTTCACTCCAATATCCTACTTCTCTCAAATTAAAAAGAAAGGTACCAAACAAACGAATAACGCTAACAAAAAAAAATGATAACAAGCTCAAGTCGAAACCTGTCCAAAATACACATCAATTTTTTATTCACCGTTCCAGCGAACCAACCGCCAAAAGGACAAAGTATCCTCAACCGCTTCGATCCCCGGTGCTACATTCGGGAGCAAGATCTGCGGCAGCATCGGCATATCCCGCGCCGACCGATCTCAATTTCTGCATCGATAATCCTGAAAGCATCTCCGGTGATTTCATTATCGACGCGTATCAGGCTCGTCCAATAAAACGTTGGTAGCTTACAGCCCTGGCTCGTCATTCTACACGTCCGTCCGTAGGATGAAGCGTCCTGAAGAAAAGCAAGAGATCCTTGCAGTTCACTCCCCTCCTCCGCCCTCCCCCTTCTACATCCCTCTCTCTCTCTCTCCCTCCCTCCGTCCTCAACTACGGACGCGCTCTCTTTCCCGGCCGAGAAGAAACAGCTACGGAATAAATAAAGTAAATAGAGGAATATAGGAGGTAAATAAAAAATGTGGCAGCAGAAGAGAGAGGAGTGTGCACGAGTGGAATGGACAGAAGGGGAGGGCGGAGGGTGGAGTTAGGGGGAGAGGGTAAGAGGAAAAAATCGAAAAAGAGTTTAAAGGGGAGAGAGAGAGAGAGAGAGAGAGAGAGAGAGAGAGAGAGAGAGAAGCAGAGCGATGAGAGAGAAAGAAGGAGGGGGCGAGGAAGGGAGAGTGCCCTCAGGGCGAATTCCCATCGAGCATCGGCCGCTGCAGAATCCAGAGGTGCGTTCACCGGGGAAATCCCTCCCCCGGAGATTATCTTCTCAAAGAAAACTCGACGACTCCACGCGCTTCAGTTTAACCGTTCAACCGGGTGTCCGTCGGTTTACTTCAGCGAACAGTAGAAAATCGTCTAATACCGGAAACAATGGCGATATTAACCTTTTGCAGTCGACAGGCGAGTCTGAGTTGACACTTCGATGCAGCAGAATTATAAAGTTATGTTAACCCTTTGCACTCGAGAGACAATTCTCAGTCGCTGTTTGTTTTGGTGTACCGAAATTGTAGAATTTAACCTTTTGCACTCGTATGTAATGCTAAGGATGGCAATACAAATTCGTTATAGAACGTTGGAAATCATTTGAAAAAGTACCACACCTGAAAAGATTGTAAAAATTAAATCTTATTATAACAATAATAAATAAAATAAATATAAAACGTTGAATTCTACCCCTGTAGATTATTTCAATTCATATCCCTAAAAATAAATACAAGTTTACATCTAACAACATTGAAAATAAATCGAATGAGAAGGGTTAATATTTCGTATTAAACGTTCTGTGTAACGTATAAATATATGGAATATTAAAGTAAAATGTGTTTTCTGATTTTCGTATGACTTCTCTTTATGGTAGTTGTGAAAGATGTTATTAGTATTTTAAAAAGTGAGGGTTAACGGTTAAGGGTTAACAAGTCGATTGCTATGAATTTTGGGTATTTTGTGTATCATTTATCCCTTTGTAATGAGGATAAGTAGAAACAATTGTTCGTTGTTTGGTGTTAGATTCTTAGGTTGCACTGTTGTCTACTTATTTACGATATTAACCCTTTACACCCGAGGGGTGACCCAGTCGTCGTATTGTTTGATATATTAATGTAATTGGACATGAAATATTGAAATAAAATAATTCTATTCATTAATTCGTGTAGTATTTATAGAAGTTTAATATAAACAATTATTAAATTAGTATTTCAGTAGAAAATTATGCATATACCTAACAAATAAATTTTCGAATGTAAGATACTAAACAAACCTATTCGACGTCTATTATTTTAAATACTGTAATTGTTTACAAGTGATTCAGAAACTCCGGTCATCAGTGATCATCGTGGCAATCAACAAGCTGACACTAGAACTACTGTAGATAGATGTCAAAATGACGAGTTTTAGTTTCCTTATTTTGCGATTATTGATGATTTTAACATAACCCCAATAAATGCTTGATAGTTCTAGTGTTAAACTTCGTATAATGCATCGATATGTGGAATACTCAAATCAAATACCTTTGTTCCTTGATTTACACGTGATATCTCATTAAGTTAACTTCAGAAAATTCCTTCTGTATTTCGTCAGAAAATATAAAGTATTCCTAGTGGAAAACTTACGATAGCAAAGGGGTAACGGTAATGGGACATGATCAAAATAAAGGGAGGTGGAAGAGATTTTAATGATATTGTGTGTAACTAATTTATACGATTATTATATTTAGCTTTTTGTGCAGAGGATTATATATATAGTGTGATGTATTGGTAATTTATACACTTTTAATAAGTGCAACTTTTGTATTAGTAATAAATTTTGCAAATTTTTATTTGTGATTACATTTCGAATTGGATGTATGTTTGAACTGTTTCTGAATCTTCGAGGAAGCTTCTGGTATTTGTTTAAAATAAGAATATAATGCTAACACTTAACTGGCTGGACAAGTACAAATTCCTGTTTAGACTTTCTTGTAGACTGAAGTAATTTCTAAGTTACTAATCATGGCAATTATCAATATCTTTATTTAAATTTATATTTTCTCTGGGAAGGATCATATGGTAGCAGAATTTGTAATTCATCTCCTTTTTCAAACTTACAAAATATTTCCGACCATCGACGAAAATTCCGAGATATATTTTTCCACGATTTATACCAGGTCTATTAATGTCTATTAATTTACCGATTTTATAAACTACTACTTATTTTTTTTACGTGATTACATTAACAGCAAAATTATTATTGACTACCAACAGTTTTATACATAATTGTTTATTGAATAATGTAAGTACAGTGAATACAATAATTATACAAATAAACAAAGTATACAAACTACTATTGTAAAGTTTCTACACTACAAATACTTGTATAAGAATGGTATTTTCGAATGCGACTGTTTTATTTTTCAGTAGGCAACAATGTGAGAAAATTATCTTCATTTTGACATAATAGTTTGCACAAGTATGTAAAGGGCAAGGTGCAAATTACAGCTGTTGTTGTTGAATGTCCGAGGATCGACACCGAAATTGAAACCGAAGCACATAACCGGTTACATTACGGCCATCTCTCACAGACCGTAATTGTGAGAGGACCAAAATTCTGATCGTAATGTACCATGAGACTTTCCTTTCCGGTCACGTTTCTGACCATAATTCCGCAAGTATGGTATTCAGATCGTAATGTTCTGCAAAAGATTTCATTTTTGGTTACAAGACCGTAAATTCTGTGAAAACTATATTTTATCTGGACCGTAACGTTCATGAGATCTGTTCCAATCTCAGTTTTCTGATCGAGGTTCTTAAAACTTTAGGTAAAAAAATATTTCCAAAATCTGAGCTTGGAATTAACTCTCCTAGATGTGTGCCTTGCTGTAAAATACACGTCTACTTATAAAATTATTTATAAAATAAGTTAAGAAGAAGTAAACTTAAAATTTAACTCTATTCAACTAGCAATTGGACAATTTAAAGTCGAAAGTTAATGAAAGTCTATACATTTTGAAGAATCATTTTCATAAATCTACTGATATTTCCAAATTGAAATTCACTTATTTCTTTGACGTAATATTCTTAAATAAAAGGTAAATGTAAAGTATTCCAAAGTTTAAAAAATCAAATCTTGTCAGTTCATTTTATGTGTAGAAATTTAAAAAATCTAAATCTTAGAAATTAAAACCTTAATCTTAAAACCCGTACAGGAAATTTACGAGAAACTTTCATAGAGTTCTTTTATCGAGTTTCAAAATTCCTTCATCGAATGACAAAAGACAGAAAACGTTCACGTGATTTTCTATTAACAATATGTTCGAAGCATTTACATAAATAGATAATTTACACCACAGAGTTTCTAGTTCTGGGACTCCCCTTAATGATCTACAAAAATAAATATTCTATTAAACGTTTCCAAACTGCTAAAACCATGTCAAATTACTTGAAAACTAGAATACCTATGATTCTCTATGATAATTACAATTTTCTACGAATGCTCCTTTACTTATGAAAATATTCTAAATATACACTTGGAAACCTTGAGCACACGTTCAATTGTTATCATTGCTAGTTTTGATTTCTTTTCAGTTTAATAAATACTATACTTTCTCTTGGTAAATCAAATTCAACTTCTACACTGAAGGAATCAATGACTGCGTGGAAAAGTACGAAACTACCTCGTTTTCACCTTGCGGCTGACTGAACTCTTAAGTTGTCACGAGTCTCGCATACCATTATGTAACTCGGTAAGTTTAACAGATGAAGTAGACAGCTCTGTTAATTTGCTTTTCTTTCCTCCTTCTAAACAGTACATTTACGAATCGAGCAAAGTACTATCACTTTACAAAGAAATGTCTACTGCACAATTTAAGGAACATTTAAGGAAATTTTCCTTTCGTTATCATTCCATTATAAATTTCCAGTCTCTATGTCTTCTTATGAAACAATTAAGACATGAATATTCGTTTGATAAAAAATTCAAGTCATATAAAGAACAAAGCTATATACTCATTGTAAGAACAAAGAACAACTTTTTAATAGCTAGTTTTTAATTGTTTTTGATAGTTTTGAATAGTTTTGAATAGTTTTGAATATTTTTTAATATATTTTAATAGTTTTTAATCATTTTTAATAGTTTCTAATTTAATATTTAATAATATTTTTCGTACAAAATTGTTGTAAAAAGTTCTTTTACCGGTAGCAACAATAAAATGTCTATACACATGAGTCGAATTTTTATAAAGCAGTGGCAAAGTCAAACGAAGTTACAAACAATACTTTGTTCACACCAAAAATTCATTTCCAAATTATCTTGTAGCTTGAATAAAAATTCTTAATTATTCAACTCCAAAAACAAATAGTTTACATTATGTCCTTCGCAAAGAATTGCTTCAATCTAAACAAAGTGTTTCGGCAACGGGAAACGATTAGCAATAAAATGTTTCAGTATTTCCTTCAGTCCGTACACAACATATAAAAACATAAAAATATTTAAAAACCAGACAAATTCACTATTGGATATCTGCTCCAAAACTACACTGTACAAAGTTATTTGTTCAGGCTACACAGACCCGAATAATCAGATAATTAAAGGCCGCAACTAATTCGAAAGTCTGGGAAAATGGGGTAGAATAGTCAGCGGCAGATGACAAATTCAGACGCGCGAAGTACCGATCAGTCATACCGTAACATACGACATATCTCTTCCCAGAAATCATCTCCAAGCGATCTACCGGTGAACGGGCGTCTCTCTTTTTCTCTTTCTCTCCTCGTCGAGTCGGGTCGGTCCCTTGTGTGTCCCTGTTGCGTTAGTTGGCCAGGTCGGTGCCAGGGAGTCTACCGGCGATAACCAGCTGCGTGTCGCACCGGTAGACTGCTTGCTGCCTCCGGCTGCTCCGGGAACTCTGGGACCGGTTATACTTGACCCAGCGGTTTACACGCGCTTGCCGCCGCCAGCACCACCACCGCCGAGGCCAGATCGCACCGCTACCGAAACACGTACCTACATTGTCTGGACAAACTCCAGCACGCTCTCCTCTCTTGCTTGCCGTTTCCCCCTCCTCTCTCACTTATTCATTCGCTGCCACACATATACACATAACTAACCGGACCGATACACGTTACCTCAATCCGCTTCATCCCACTCTTTCCTCCTCGCATTCGAATATTTTTACGCTTATTTTTACATACGAAGAAGTTAACGACTTTTTTCTATAGTTATTAGAGCGACCCTTACGAATGGGGACCCAAAGCAGACCCCGTTGCGCAGGAGATCACGCGAGGAATACGAGGAATTAGATATTTGTCCACGTTAGGATACTTTGGAGCAGAAAATATGTATCACTTATTGATTTAAACGAAAAAACGGTTGGAATATTTCTGTTTAATTGAACGGGTTTCGTGGTCATTATAAAATAGTTTTTATAATTGGACGATACACTTATGGTAGCGTGAACATACATACATGTATCTAGCAATAAGACGCTATTTAAACATGGCGAGAAGAATTGTCTTTCATAATATGTGTAGATCCGTGAGAACACTGCTATACTTTTGTCAATGGAGAGTTAGAAGTTTTGTAAAGTAACTTAAAACTATGTACAACCGTAATGTGCTTTTAATGGTGACCGTTTACTTTACGTATTTTTCCATAAATTTACGATGAAATTCACTTCTTAATGAATCATTTATAAATACGTCGTGCTTCTTTTTTGGTTCGGAACGGGCACAGTTCTTGAACACGACATCGTCGTCCCACCGTCGCCTAACTTTCATGTCCGTTCGAGCACTTTGAGAAGAATAATTTAACAGAGGATTACCAGAAAGAATATTTTCCATTCTTATTCTTTCTTCTTCTTGCCTTTTCTCCATTTCCTGTAAAGTGTAAAATATATTATTATGTTGGATAAGTAAAATAAGAAATGTGGATTTAAATAGTTAATTCAGTTACATAAATAATTATAGTATGTAAAAATGAAGTAAATAACAATCTGCGATAACATGGAATGTTAATTTTTTCTTTAATGCCTTTCTACACTTTTCGGGACAAACTAAGGCAAGATAATGCATAATACAACAAAAACCAAACCTTTTTAGCCTGCTCTGCAGCTCTTTCTTTCTTGATACGTTGTAGCTCAGCTAAAAGAGCAGCAGTATCATCTTCATCACTTTCAGAATCTGAATCATCATCATCTAATGGATCATCTGCGTCTAAACTAGCTGTTGGAACTTGATCAATTTTTTGTCTTTTAGCACTTGTCGTGGAAGTTTCTCTAGCTGGTTCTATCATGCGTCGATTGGAACTTTTGTCTTTTTCTCTTTCACGTTCACGGTCTTCCAATTCCTTGCGAAAATCACGATTTCGCAATTCTTCAATTGTTCCTTGTCCATGCTCTCTAAAACCAATACATATATATATATATATATATTTAAATGTATGACAACATATACATAAAATTACGTTTAATTACATATCAGGAAATTCATATAATTATTTTCATGAATAAGGTTACCTTCAATTGGTTACTAAACGAAAATTACAATTATGTTTATAAAATTGCAATATAAAGACGTCTATTCTTTGAAAATAATATAAAATAAAACAAATACCTGTATTTTAACTTTGTATGAGACGGTAAGTCTCTACTACTGTATTGTTTTGATATTGCACTTAAATCCTTTTCACCACGTCCTTGTCCTCCTCTAGCAGGCTCAAAAGTTGGTCTTGCAGCCGTAGTCATATTTCAATGAAACTGTAGAAAATACTGTCCAATCTATGATTATGTTTCTTTTTTTCTTTAAACAAAATTTACAAAAGTTTTTCAAAACACAGCTGATCACTCAATAAATTATGCACTTTTAGTTGTGTTATATACCATATTCTCCACTAGAGGTCCTTCGCGTAAAGCATCAGCTGCTGAAACGATTCGATTGTGACAGTATCGCAATATTTTAAACTCAATTTAATTATAATTATTACCATTCATTATGTAACGGTGCAAAAAAAATAATTTCATCAAAATATTACGGGAATAAAATTAAAATATTAATTTTTTAAAAATGTAATACATTTAGATTTTTAACTTATGTTGAAAAATTAAAACAGTTTAATAAGTAAATATATAGGTGATTAAAAAAGGTAATAATGGTGTTTTTAATATATTACAGGAATATGTAATAGAATAAATATTTCCCAAGTTATTTGTCATTTTATTGTTTTAGTCACAATGGCATATTTCTATAATGGCTATACATCAGTAATAACATCAGTGTACTTGAAGCTTTAAGCTATGTGACTATATTCAATATAATAAAATGTGAAATAATTCTGTGAATACATTTTCAACTTATCATTCTATTATGATTGATTTAAATTAAATAAAGTTATTGCATGTACATTTTACATGAAAAGAAAATTGATTAACAGTGTCAATATAATGTTCAACTAAAAAATTGTCACTTTACAAATACATGCATACTTATTGAATATAAATTGATTCCACAAATTATCTTTTACATTTTTAATGTTACATTTCAGATTATTTTAATATTTATTCCAATGATGACATTCGTATTACTTACAAACATAATAGCAACACTTATTTTCATGCACCACTCGCTTCAATTATTTAATTTAAACACATGTTGTGCTCTTCTTCTTTCACACGCATACATAGTTACTATAGTTTTTACTCTTGATTACAAAAGTTTATGTTAAATGTAAACTGTTGATGTCATACACTTTGTACGATGTAGTGTTTATCATAGTCAGACTTTTTACTGATATTAAAACTGTAGCCTTTATTTTAAATATATTATTGGACAGCATTCCAACTTTCATTCATTAAAACCTTTACAAGTAAATAGGCAGTGTACTTGAGAACGTATTCATTTTAATTTTGGAGATAAGATTGGAATCATGTAAAAATTTTCCTTTAAGTATTTTCCTGACCAATAACTGAAGAGTATGTAAATGTACATGTACATATGTATATAATGTATATATTATAGCATGAGGCAATAGTTTTCAGTAGTTGTTTTAAATATACTTTATGCTAAAATAGTTTCCAGAATTGAATAATTCTACAAAGAAATGATAATGTTTTTACAAAGAAATGTAATAAAATGCATAGAAATTTTCGATAAGTTTAAAAATTTTCTTTTCTATAGCATATTTGAAATGGCATCTGACCCTCGATTTACGCGACACTTTTTTACACGAGTCTTTGTTACGCAATAAATTATAACACTCTTTCCACGGTAGTTTTTATGCACTATCTGAAGTTAGTAACAGCAAATAAAATGTACTTTTATTTTCTAAAATATTATTATTATTATTTCGTTTGTTATGCTATGTGAAATAAATATATATTTCTAAACATATACCAACTTTTCTTTTCAATATTTTGTTTTCTCTTGTACTGACAGACTGTACGCAATTTTCATTCGCGTAAAACAAATCCATGTGAAACGGATTTTCGCGTAAATCGAGAATCAAGTGTACACATAAATTAAGTATAGCATATACCTCATTTACTTTTAGAGAGCTTTGTGAAAGTATCTACATTGTTTGAAGTCACACTTAAAAATAATAATAAAAACATATTCTTCAGTTGTAATATTAATATAAACTTGACATAAATTGTATCTATTTAATTTTCTGGATTATTAGTGATTACAATTCATTAATTAAAACAAATAGTAATATTTATTTCAAAATATCTCGGCGTTTCTAAACGCAAATTATTTGCACTACAGCTACAAAGTGCAGTCTAAATAAAAGAAATAATATGCCATGGCACAAAAGTTCTACCATTTGTTTTAGTTAGATATTATTCTTATTTTAAAGTTTGTCAGTTTTGTAACTAAATGGTATTATCATATACGTCAAGTCAAATATGTTTAATGTACATTCGGTAATATATAGTTATTACTCAGCCTTTTTCTTATAGCATTATGACAATAAACAGCTGTACACTGATTTTTTATATTAATCATTTCATACTAATCAAATTACAAATTTGCAAACTTTAAAGTAAAAAATCAAATGGCAGTTAATAATAGTTTGAATAAAACAAATATACAGCTATTTCTTATCTAATGAAATTGCAGAATATCCATTTGTCATAATGCAATAACAAAATTACATATAATCTGAATTTTATGAAAAAGTTTTTTATCACTTATATATGCATTTATTATACATAATATTTTATGCTTGGGTAGACATTATATATGCAGCTTTGTACTACTAAATTTGCAAATATATATAAAGCACGTAATACAATTTGTAAATGTATGTATTAAGTAAAACATTTTTTGAGACAAAATTTGCATGAAGTGATACATATTTTTAAAGATAAATAACAATATTCCATTACTCAAACACAGTGTTTTATATATACTAATTACAATTATACATTTCATTACATATAAAAACATAAAATTTACACAAAAAAGTTTTGCATAAAAGCTTTAACGTTAATAAGATTTGTATAAATAATTATTTCATGTTTTGATAAATTAAATATAAAATAAAATTTCTGTAACATATAAAATAGTTTTTGTTTAATTTGATATTTTGTGTTCAATAAATGTAATGAAAATAAAAAAAATTTTTAAATATTCAACATTTGTAAGTCTAAAGTTTACATATTTCATAAATTTCAATATTTGTTGCTTTATGTACACGAATTAATGAAAAAATTGTACAGAATGTAATGAAACATTACACATTTAACATGTATCACAACAAAGTTATATAAAGAAGATAAACGCGCAGCATAAAAAAAAATAAGTTTAGAAAAAGCTTTTTTGAAAGGAATAATTTCGGGATAAGTACTATATGTATAAAATTTCGTTAATTCATTAACCAGAATGAGGAAACACAACAAGTATCACAATTTTTACATGGCAGACAATGCATAGCATATAAATGTTACATTAAATTTTAATATTTATTACCATGTATAAGTGTATAAAAAAATTTGTATAATTTAAATATTTTACTTCTCAAAATGTGATAATGTCATAAAATATTCTCCTCTTCTCAGTTAATAATAATACTTGCATAATTATAGAATGTTTGCTAACTAGATCTTCTTTACATAATCCATATACGTAGAATAAATTATACAAATATATACAAATTAAATTCTACGCATGTAACGTATTTTAATATACAAATTATTAATTCTTAAGTCAATGTGTACTCATACATATAAATGCCCCTTTAGGTGCATAACACCAAACTATACTACATTCAACTAGATTTAATATATATATATTTTTTTTAGTGTGTAAAAATTGTGTATAAGACAATTATAAATTTTGCATTTAAGAGAAATTTAAATCTTTCACTGAGATAAAAATGTCTAAATATTATTCCTGCAATTCACTTTTTATTCGTATAAATTTTTATTAAAAAGGAGTACCTATAGTACAAAAAATATGTCGGAATATGACGGAGAGTCAAATATGTAAAACCCTTGTAATTAGGCCACCAGACAATTATTATACTATTCATAGAAATACTAGTATACGTTCACTGTTTGTGAAGTATAATGTAAAACCAAACATTTGAAGTTCTCATTTCTATTCTATGCAACATTATTTATGCATATATTGCCATTAAGCGAAGTAATAGGAAAAGATAGGTTGATTCTAATATTAATGTATAATTGTAATGATTTACTAAATTAGTAACAATATTTTCTAATTCATAATTAATAACACAGTTACTTTTGTGCTTAAGCAAATTAGTAATGGGATAATATGTAACCCACTTTGTACCATTCATTTAGATAAGAAATTGCTTTAAAAACAAAGCTAATTGAATTACGCGGGTGACTTCTTTCCAAACGTTTCTTATTTTAGGCTGTACTCGAATGATTAGTAGCACCACTGATAGCACTAAACAAAGCAGCGCTATTACGTTTAAAATTACATACTTGCTCATCAGGCCAAACAGATTCTCCAAGTAACGATGATAAACTTTGACAAAGTTTCTGATAATTCTCACGTAATACTTCTTGGTACTCGTGCTGATCGGATGTAATTAACTTACTATTTATTTGAAGAGCTGTGTAACATATCTTAACAAATTCTCTGAAAGTAGGTTACACATTAAATGTGAGAATCAATAAATAAAAGCAGTTGATCGATGAAGGTGAATTACATACCTAAAAACATCTTTCAATTCTTCAACTTTATCATCTGGATACTGAGGAGATAATGCGGGATCTAAAAATGCAGAAGCGTATGCGAGTGGTCCAGCATTGACTGTAACGCATATACTGCCTTGTAGTCTTAACTGTAACTTTTTTACATCCGTTGGACCTATAAGAGCTACATCTTCCAATTCTTGAACGCGTTGTCTCATTTCATCCAATGCTACTTCTATTGGACTGAGTTCCATTATCCGTCTCTCAGATACTAAAATCCGTTTTTTGATATACGGGAAGGAATATTGCGCTGAAACATTGCAAATATTAACATTAAAAATATTAAAGAAACATCATACAGTGAAATCCTTCAACCGCAGGCAACGTGGAATTCGCGTTCTAAATATTTTGTAAAACATTTTTGCTTAATTGAGTTTTGACCTCTCTTGAGTATTTTATCAGGTTATTGTTAGATATCATCAATCCTGTTATTTATTAGTCTCGTTAGTTACCTAATTTTTATCTAATACTCTTCTTTTTATTTCTTATAAAAAAAACGTCAAAACTTGCATCAACCCAATACAATTCAACAATTTTCTTAGTAATTTCTTTTCTGTATTTGTCTGTTTGAACGTAACAATTAAATATACATAATATTGGTTAATTACAAGTATTCATACTACTCGTTCATAAATTCTATAATTGAAGATATTTAAATATAAAATTAACCTACTCGTTAAAATTGTTCTCCGCTTCCACTGATCTTCTGGATTACCTCTTGCTTTTCCTTCTTTAGTAAATGGAGTTTCGAACATAAAGCAGGACACGTTGTGATTTTGTTCGAATTCTGTTTGCCGAGTTTCTAATTCATATTTTTCGAAATAAGGTGTTACATGCGTCACTTGAATATATGCAAATTTTGGATCCAAATTGGTTATATCAATAGGTACAGAATCCATGATCATTTTAACGTTTTCTGCGCCAAACTTATCGGAATATAAATGATTTAGACGCTCTGAAATCTCTGATAAGGACGTAATTTTTGGTTCTTTATAAATATACTCCTGCCCATTCTCGTCTTCAAAATATGCCTATAAAGTTCATATTTATGATAATCAAATTACAAAAATAATTGAGTATATGTTATGTAGAATATTCATGTTTAGTTTTTCTTACCGAACCAAAAAATGCAACTCTATAAAATCTGCCGAGAAGCCTTTTTCCGGATTTAGTAACTTCTACAATTTTATTACATGCTTGCGCTAAATGTGAATAACAATTTGCTAGAGCTTCATAATTTCGTTTCTCTTCGTAAATAGGAACTATTAAACGGTACAAATGTCCAAGAAGTTCGAATCGTTCTGCTTTCTCTAACATTTCAGCACAAACTTCCAATTGTTCAAGAAGTAAATACTCGTTATAATGGATATCTTGCACGCCTGAAATAGTAATATCAATTATAAAGTACTATGTTAACGTAAAAAAACGAGAAACATTTTGTGCTAATTTATCAATTGGTTTACAAAAAAATTAATGGTATGAAAATAACGACGACCTGACATGATAAATTAGTGTTAATTTATTAATTAGTTTATAAAAATTAATAGTATAAAGATAAAAATGGTCTAACATGGTAAATTAGAAATTTATATTAAATTTATATTAAATTACATAAATGTGAATAATTATAACTGTGTACCATGCAAATTTTACATGCATAATAAGAAAATAATTAACAAGATGGAGAACATATTCAGAATAATTAAAATTGAAATCATAATACAAACGTGTGCAAAACATACAAATCTCACCAGCATCGAGTTTAAGACTGCACTCATCTCTAGAAATGTTTTCAGAGATTTTATCAAATGCTTCTGCTCCCCATGTGTGAATTTTTTTTAGTTTCAAATATTCGGCCATTAATGCAGCAATGTGTAATTGACAACAAGCAGCCTACAATATAATAATCGTATAAAAATTGTGTAATGGACTAGTTGTTTAAACGTCACATCGCAAAATACGTAAAAATATCTACCTCTGAAAAATTGCCATCTCTTGCATGATTTCTAGCCATAGTTTCTAACCACGTATATCGTAACTCTGGTGTACTAGCGTAAGAATTGGCTAAACTGTGTTGCAAATCGACCAACATTTCCGGATCATTGTTATGTTCCCTCATTTGTGCTGTTGCCATTAGAACGGTTCGAATCCTTTTATTAAGATCTTTCACTTCTACTGGAAAGCCTGTACCTTTCATTACTTTGTCAGACGAAGCGTAACTATTTATCAATGACAACGATTCTTGAAATCTTGAATTATTTAATCCGATAACATTTCCAAGCATTTGAGAAACCGAAATAATTACCTGTTGAAAAACGAACATGTAAAATATTTCAAATATTGTTGTATTCAACTCATTACAAGAAATGAAATTTTATGAAACTCTTTCCACTCACTTGTAAATGAACTCTAGTCAAACCCTTCCTACTGGTAAACTCAAAGTTACTTCTCATAAGAAGGTAAAGCAAAGCACATGACTCCTGTCTAATAGAACTTAATTTACTGTTACAACAACGTAATAATTCGTAACACAAACGCCCACACAGGATTGCATTTCCTGTAAAATTAATTGTATTTATTAATTATTTATTTTTATTGAGATCGCACTACTGTAATCGTTGTTAAAATTTATACCTTGAAAAAGAATTATAGAGTAATTATTTAAGAAAGCTCTGAAACTAGCGAAAACATGGCGCAATAAAGTTTCAGATTGACCAACTTGTAAGAATGATAAATAAATAGTAAATACTTTTTGCATAATTGGATTATCGCCACTTGCTGTTAAAAGTACGTCCTAAAAAAATATATATTTTTAATTATCTCCACATATTTCATAAACTTTAAATTTATTGTACCTTAAAGTGGAGGCAGAATAATCCTAAACAATCTAATGCAATGAGACCAGCTTCTGTTGCCATATTTGCTTCTAATAGAACCTGATGCACTTTACCACTATCGTTTTCAACAAGGTTTTCCCTGGGAGTACTGTTATGAGGTTGTAAAGTGCTAGTAGCAGGTCCCTCGGTGGAAAAATCAGGAGGTGCCATTCTGGCTGGCAACGTCATTGCTTTCACTGTTCGCGGTTTTCCACAATTGTTTGTCGTATTTGTAGCAATTTGTCTTTTCCCTACGTATTTAAAATGATACAGGCTCATTCTGAAAAAATAAGTATATAAATACATATTACGTAAATATAAATAATAAGCATATATCTACACAGTAGAATTAAATTTATTAGTATTGCATCTGTAATATAATCTTACTCTATCACTGAAAAAAAGTTCAGAATTTCACAGTCGCTACATTGTTGCCACCAAGCGATAACTTGATGATCACCCAAATATTTTATCACGAATAAGAAACAGAGCAGAATATCCTTTACTTCCGACGACTGCAACTTATCGCATCTAGGCGATGACTGCGTAACACTTAAAGAACGTGAATGTCTCTTTTTTTCGCTCATACCATTCTCGATAGGTTCGCGAATTACAATTGTAGTTTCTTGAGATATATTTGACTGTGAAGCACCAGATATGGTTGATGTATCTGATTCTATGCTAGTGCATGAATATCCATTAACTAAACCTTGCCCCGCTATGGCTGCAAAATATGTAGAATCTCGTAGATGCATGGACGCTCTTATTGGAGATTGCGTATCCAAATTTAGTGTAAGTCTGCACATAACAATTTATATAAATTATTTTAATTTTCAAATGCAATTTGAATTATATTATTTAAAATATATGTATATAATCTTACCTGTGAATTGACTTTGGAGTTCCAGTAGTTGTAACACTATTAGTATCTTTGTTTGCTAAAAATGAACTACTCGTTGATATTCTGCTAGTTCCATTTTGTTTAGTTTCCGTTTTATTACTGTCATGTACAGACTGTAGTCGATGCAAATTTTCCAATACAATACCCAACCACGGTATATAAATGGACGCTATTCTACTTAATTGACCCTACACAAACATTATAACTTGTATTAATACATCTTATTAATATGTACAATATACACTTAAAATGTAATTATAATGAAGAATAAATTTATATCTGATTTCTTTACCTTATTCTGATATCTATCATCAAGTTCATGCTTTGCCATTAAATCTCTTAATGTAGCTATAGCTACCTTTCGAATTTGTACAATTTCGTTTAAAGACGTTTTAACCTCTTGCATTAGGAGTCCAACCAAAAAATGGTGTTTACAGAAGTCTTCAGACAAGCAATACTCATTAATTAAATCTGTAACGAATGCTTTACATTAATAAACCTACTTCATTATTAATGATATCGAACGATATTAAAACAGAAATATATATGCATTCAAGGTCCGCCTAAAAATATTAAATATTAAATGAAATTAACATAACTTAATTATAATTATTTAATAAATTGCTATAAAACTTTGACTATATGTAATTAATTTCTAACGTTCATCAAAATAGATGTTTCATTAAAGTTGACTAACTTTTAATAACGATATAATTATTCCACTAATTTTGTGCTTATAAAATGTTTGAAAATTCGTGCATTCTGTTTGTGTAAAATTGTAGAAAACATTGATATTTACATAATATTGTATGGTAATATGTTTAAAAAACATACAAAGTGTGAGTGTCTGTGAATGTAAGATCTATGTTATACGTGTACTACATATGTAGTGCAATCAGTAAATATTCTATTAACTTAGAAATTTTCTGTTCTCAATATATGTCAGTGATATAATAAACCAAGCTTGCATAGCAATAAATAAGAATGCCATGAAAATATTTTCTATAAATCTAGTAATCAATGGTGATCAATGTTAACAAAATTATGTGCAACTCCCACTCACTATGGCTACAGTAACAAACCACAATAAAGATGGGAGTGTATGAACATATCTTAACATACCATCACATTCTGGATCACTCTCTGTATCTTCTAAATAAGGCATAAAATGGTTATATTACACAATTGAAGATACTGAATATAGTAAGAGTAGCGATTTTAATTTTACCTCTGGAGGTGATTCGTGATTGCATCATTGGCAAATTAAAGGACACATAATGTTCGTGCGAACAAATTGTTTGTAAGAAAGTAAATTTGAAATCGTGCAATGTACGTGGGTCGCCAGGGGAAAAGTTGTCCATGTACGAATTGATTAAACGGAAAACAAATCCTCGATCCATGAACGTAAGACATCGCTACAATAAAACATAGTTTAACAATAGATTATTTCATAAATTATATTATATAATATAAAATATGTATCATATTTACTTACTTTTAGAAACTGCGCAAGACTCTTATTTAATTCATGAGTTTCAACAGGCATCTCCTTATACTTGGTCATAAGACAGGGCATAATATCATTAACTAAACTTTTAATTTTTTCATGGTATTCTTTAGAAAATCTTTCATTTCTATGCATCTATAAAGCAATTCCGTTATATATTCATTTTGTTGATTAAATAGCTTACTATTCTACGATTTACCTTTATTCTTCCCGTGGAAAGTAATCGTTGTGCCATACTTTTGATCATTATTTCAAAAAAGAAGTTGGAATGATGCATAAATTTATTTACGACTAAAAAGTCGGTGTTACTAGGCTTTAACAATGTGGGCAGATGCCTTCCTAACTGTTCATGAACTGTAACACTACCATTTCCTTGCGTAGGCGATACGAAAACAAACTGTGAAACATATTAATATACTTCTAATGTAATTTTAATGTTCCTAACTTTATTTTAAAGTAACAAATAATTACACTTTCGAAAAATGTTTACCTTAATATAAGCTTGAAGAATTTCCTTTCTACCAGCTTCATGCACCATATTTATAAAATGTATTAAAAGTCTTATAATAAATAATCCAACTTCTTCATTTGTAGTATGCGTTAATAATGTAAATAATTGAGTCAATATAGTAGGAAGAAATGTAATAACAGTAACTAGTTGTACCGCATGTGCAGCTTTTAATATTTTGCATGTTTCTGAATCTGCTGGTACGGCTCCCGTGGTTGTATCCAAAATTCGTTCCATGTGAGCAAATAAATTATGCAAATGTACATCACGTGTAAACACGGTTGAAATTAATTGAAATGCTACTGTAAACACTGGTCGCTGAGAGTCAATCCATGTTATTTCCGGTCCCGCATTCTAAAAGTATACAAAATTAAATTTTTAAAGTATTATCAAACTTAATAGATTCAACAATTATTATTTACAACTACTTTTGTTATTAAATAAATTTCTTAAAATATTACTAGGTCTTTTTACATTTTTATTTTACAGTTTACTTTAAAAGCGACCTGAAATATACTAACAGGCATAATAACTATCTACCTCACTCTGAACACAAATATCATGTCTGAAGTGCTTACATAGGAATAAACAATTAGAGATAGTGTATATTGAATATTTTCGATTAAAACGCATGTTGTAACAAGTTTATTTTTCATAAGAATTAAATAAGAAATTAATTTGGTGGCTCAATTTTACTGTCATTTTAAGTTAAATATTGAAATATATATTTTCTTTCATTTTATCCTTACCCCTTTTCCTAGTCCAAGAGGCTGTATTGAAAGATATCCTGAAGGTAAATGTGTAGCTACTGGCAGTGCTTGCACGTTCATATCCATATCTACATTCAATCTATATAAAATACATATATTTTTTATAATCCATTTTAAATAAAATCAATCCTAAGCAACTTTATATAATAATAATAATAATCATTGTAATCATAAATACAATATGAAACAGACACTGTATTTCGATCTTTATCTTATTTAGTTATTCTTCAATTTTTACATACGATAATACTTTAAAAAATAATATCCTACCTTCCTTTATACAACAAAGGGGACCAGGCATAACCAACACAATTTTCAACTCCATTCTCTTTCTTCTTGTTCATATCACAACTTATGTGATAAAACGAAAAAAGTAAATGATGTTTAGAATGAAGTTTCGTCGGTAGTCGTATTTTAATTTCTTCATACCATGAAGGAACAGCATTGTGATGTAAAACTGAACAACACGCTCGCAAACATAGGAGTGGAGCACCGGGTCTTCCATATATACACTATTCAAAAATATAAAAATATTAACAATAAAAAATGATTTTTTAAATGTAAAATATGTTTCAACAAAAATAAATGTATATTGTACATACTCTTAAAGGTGCGGCAGTTTCACCATCATCGTCTCGTAATTCAACGATACATGCGATGTTTCTGGCTCTCGTAAATATTTTTTGAGCATCGAAGCACAGAGTTTGTGGATAAACATACAGATGATTAATGTATGTCGTGTAAGGATGGACGTCTTTTTCTGATGTACATTCAAACTCTGCCACTTCAAGAACCGGTTCAGAAGGCGGTGGTAGTGGAAATGGTTTTAAAGCTGCTAAGGATGTAGACAATGTATCTAAGAACAGAAAAAGAATAGTAGGCTTACAATTTTATTATTTAACTACGGTCAATTGAAAATATACAATTTCATTAATTGATTACATACTTTCAGGTAATTCTGTAATTGACTCAATTTTTATTTTTAACCATCCTGGTATCACAGTCAATTTACTAAGTTTTTCAGGTCTAAAATAAAGAAGGTGTTAGTAAACGTTCATATATAGTTTAGTTCATGTTGCTTTGACACATACTTCCTGTACTCTGAAAGAAGTTTTAGTAATTCATCATCCTTTATCTTATTTCCTTCTTGTCTATATATCGCTGGAAAATCAGATGATACATCTAATTCATTACTATATAATCTAAATAGGGGTCTGGCAGCCCAAGCGAAAGGCATTCTGTAATTTCCCAATCTGAAAAATATATAACAGATTAATTGGAATTTTATAAGAAAAAAAGTATTTATTATGTGTATATTAATTTTTTAATGAAATTATACATCAATTTACCTTTGGCAACATGCTCTAACTTGTTTATGAACTTTCAAACCTAATCTTGGATCTTTCGTAGCTCTTAAGTATGGTTCTGAAGTTTGGCATATATTTCCTTGTAATATTTTATCTATTCTTACAACCAAGAATATATCAGGATGAGGATTACTAATACTAAATATGGCCTGTGAATGCAAGAAATAAAGTAAATTTAGAACAAAAGATAATATATGTGATAATAAAATATTGATAGATGATCTCAATAAAAACTGAATTTGAAATAACAAACCTGTTTTGGATATTTAATCCAGTCTAAAGGTATACTTTTTAAATCATCCGGTAATTTTACGTTATCAGTACATTCTGTCATAATACCAACAGGACTTAATTCTTTTACCATTTCTTGAACAACTTCATGATTAATATCAAAATGAAAATTTTCTGCAAGTTTTCTACCATTTCTTGCATCGTAAAGACTTAGTGTGGTTTGATATGGTTCCACTTGACACAATGACTCTTTTTCATCTATTGGTGCTTGTAATCTAAATTTCAGACTTTCGCATTTCACAAAAATTCTATGTCCAAATTGCTCTTTAAATGGATCAACGTTATGTTCGCAAGAACTTCCTGACTGTTGTTTATTATGCGGAATATGAGGATAAATACTAAATAATCGTTTACGATTTTCACGTCTAGCTAATGCTATACTTGTATCAGTTTCTCTAGAATATTTGATTAACTGTGGATTCATGCTCTGCTCCAAGCCTTTTAATGTTCCATAAACCTATAAATGACAATATAAAACCTTATATTTCGCAAATCTAAATAGTACAGAATTTATATCTAAAATATTTTATTTTTACATTACATACTTGCATAGGTTGAGGGGAGGGGGGAGGTGTATTGCATGCTCTTTCTAATGAAGCAGCGCGTTTCTCTTCCTGCTGTTTATAATGCTGTAATACTGAGCTTAACTTTAATAACCAATCTTGCATATCTGTCTCATTATCTGCTGCTAAAGTATATGATTTATGAGTCCCGCTCATTCTTAACTCAAAACAATACCTTCCACGTTTTGGATTTCTTGTAACTTCAGTACAAAAATCCATTACTATTGTTAATTTAGCTTCTCCTTTCTTTTCATCCTTAAAAAATTCAAGGATGTATGTGCCATCGACTTCTTGTCTAAGGTGACAAAATCGTCTTTTAAATGATTTTGAGCCAATATGTGCAAACATTCGATCACTGCTTCCAATTTCTGGTCCTTTCATCAAATAGCCTTCTTTTGTGATGCCATTACTCTTCGTTAATTCCTAATGAAATTAAACAAACTATTTGATTTTTATTATTTTTTCATGCTTTTTACAAAATACTCTAAATGTATTTATTATTACAAGTTATAGTACAAGTATTTAAATAGACACATTTGAGAGACAAATCTTGCTTATCTAATCATGCAACCAGATAAAACTCTGCAATAAAGAATATTCATTTTTGGACCACTGTTTTTGCATTTACATTAAAAGCAAAATATTTTACCTCGTCAACTTGGTCTACCTCAGTATCAATTTCATATATTTCATCTTTTAAATCATCTGCTTTTGCTATTCTATAAAATAAAAAAATTAAAATGAACTACATTTGAAAGTGGAATGTATAATTTAACAGAATCAGATATTAGATGTTCATTATCACAACATTAAAATATATTTTTAGGTACTTAAAATATATACAGGATTGAATTTCAAATATTGTAAATTAGAATCAAAATATTCATAATCACATATGCATTAGACATGCATTATATCACATATACAATATATAGTTTTTTGAACATATTGTTTGTATTAAATAAATATAAATTAATATTATATATTTATACTAGCATAAAATACTTCATTAACACAGAAGAGAAAACATACTTAGGCAGTTCAAGATAAGTTCCGCTATAAGCAGAATATTTATAATGTATCAGGTTCCAGTTAGATGTATAACTTCGTAAACATTCTTTTGTAAGAAGATTCTCTCCTCCTTCATCATTATCTGAAACTTGTGGTACTGTCGGTGTAAGAGTACGATATCTTCTGGGTAATACTACTTGCTATAAGAAAGAAATATTTCCAAAATTATCTGATTAAAATTGCTTGTTATCAGAATGTGAAAATGTTGCAAAATGAAACAAAATGAAATATATATGTAATATATGTAATATATGTAACATCCACTATATGAATTCATATTAATTTATCTACTCATACAACGGATGTAAATTCTGATAAATAGATAAGAAATACCGAGTTGAAACTCACTGAGACATCATCCTGAGGATAAAGTAGAAGCTCTCTCTGAGGGTCATTTTGTAATAAAGTTTTATTTTTTAACACAAAACTTTCAAAATCTATGGGTTCTACTAAATGTGGCTTACTCTGAAAATAAATAATAGTTTCCATTTAATTCTCTTCCGCTTTACAGCAAAAATTAGTTCAAAAACAAAAAACTTATAATAATATATAGGCCAAACAATGATGTTCAAAAAGAGTATATAATTCATCCTTAATTCAAGGAGGCAATAATAAAACAATACAGACAAGGCAATATAAGATACCATAAATGGAGATGTTTCAAACTGAATAACATTATCATTCAAGGAAACGTTATTTGGTGTTAATAAGTCTGTTATAAGTCCATAAGAATCAATACAAAGGAATAATTAATGAAATATTAATTCAATTCATTCTCTCTTCGAAATATTTCTAGTGAATATTTTGTATACGGTTGACAGCAATTATCATGAATAATGAATGAACAATATGATAAATGTGAAGATAAATGATGTCAAGAAGAATAAACTTTTATCGGTGTCAATTATTATTGTTAATTTTTTGTTCTTTAATTAAATGAGAATTAATACGTGAAATCAAGCGGTAAAAGTAGCGGTTCGGGAATGTCAGCGGTCCTACCTGTACGGTACTCTCGCGTACTACCTGAGAAACAGTCTCTCGTAATTGAGCGGCCATGCCTGGTTTACCCAAGCCGCGAGTGAACTTTCTTTCGCTCATCTTTGCCGATGGCACGTTGATCTCATCACCGTACACCAACAAGAACAATCGCAAACATTATACATACTCATTACATACGATCATAATAACCACTCGCTATTGCCGCAGCCATATTTACGCGGCTTCTAAACTCACGTCGTAACAACGCATGACTGCTCACCCTATGCAGCGTTCAGGATAACAGAACCGCTGCACTGTACAGTATTCTCGCGATAGGAACTCACTTTGTCCTATGCGTTAGGAACTCGCATCTCTCCCCTCCATCATTTTCCATCTCTTTTAACATACTGAAGAGAAAAGTGAGAAAAAATGTTCCCGTTACACGATATGATCTTCTAAGTACTTGACACTATCGCTCCATTGTATGTAAAACAAAATCTACGAAATCTTTTTATGCTAAGCAACCTACACAAATGTATATAGACATGTATTTATTTATTTTACAGGCTGTGAGCATCCTTCGTATCCCTCTTGTATTTCCAATTAACTATTCGAAAAAATGTATTCAGATAAAGGTATTTTGTAGAGGAAATTGTAAATAGTACTTTGTCATAATTTTAAACTAATATGAAATCGTTATATATGAAGCTGCAAAATTTAAATTGCTTCTCAGTTCTGATATTACATACGTATTTTCCAAACTCAAATGACATTTATGTAATGGGATTAATTATTTATAAACATTGGAAATAAAAAAGAGTTACAAAATTTCTAAAATACAAATTAATTTAGAACACTCTTTTTGTGATAGTGTAGTGATCTCTTTTACCATCGTGTAACAATTCCTCTGAATGCATCAACATCGAAAATGACATATTTACTATGTACTTAGGTAGTTACCTAGTTACCGAGTTCATATCGCGAGAATAATGTAATATATAACCTATGTAATATATCGGACCTTAAATTATATTATGCTCGTTTCAAACATCGTACAGTAACTAATAAATAGTTTCCTTTAATTTTAATTTCTTATTCTTTTTATAATATTAATATAAATTACATATATTTGGAAAACTGTCAATAATTATGTCAACTTTAAAAATTTTATATTTGCTATCTTAATCAGGTTAATATGTTAAAGAGACGATAATCAGTTCACAAAGAATTTTCTGTTCACTTATTCACTCTGTTTACATTGAATTCCTAAAATAATATATACATATAGATATTATTTCGTTTGAATCATCATGAAAGTGGAACTGCAATTTTGAATTAATTTCTTCAAAAAACCTTAAATTTTATTCTTCTTTCCGAACATTACAATTTTATTTCAGATAGTACACGCTACACAAAATAACTATCCAAAATTTAAGATATTAAATATTTAGTAAAATTAAATAATTTAGAATCAATTTATTTGAAATAGCTTACATTCCTATTAAATATTGGAAATAACTGTAATTTAAAGAAAATTAAATTAGATCATGAGATATAAACATGTAAGGATTAAAATAAAAATAATTTTATAGTTCACTGACCTACAAAATGTGCTCTTTTAGCAATTTAAGATAACCTGAAAGAGTAATTTGTAAAATATATGACAAACTGCAAGATTGTGTTTAGATTTGAGAATAGACTAATGAACGAGACTTCTATGATGATTCTTTACATGTAACATATATACGTTCATTAAACATTTGAGATACTTGAGATAATTTTTTATAGAATCAGTACAAAATACCGTAACTATTATGTATCGAAAATACAATCATATAATACATATTCTAAGTACTTCTAAGTACTACATCATTTATTAATTTTACATTTATCTATCAATACATTATGTAAAAAAGAATATTATATGAAGTTACAGAAATAGATATATTTAGAACAAATTATTCTAATGGATTCCATTGACAGCAACATAAAGGATATATTTAGAATTTAGAATATGTACCAAGAATGCCGCGTGCATTAGATTACGGCGTGAATCTAAGCTTCAATCTGCAGTAACGTTTAAAATTTGGTATCGTCTGCTGCAAGTATTAGAAATTGTATAAATTAATGTCAATTTAATACCACTTTTTAAACTATTGAAACAAATAGTTGTAAAAATTATCCGCAATAAATATTAATGCTACGTCTGTGCATGTTTTTTATTCGATCACAGACGTGTTATAATAAATAATTATCTATTTTCCATTAAAACTCGCATTTACTATAAAACTGGCTTGATTCAAGGTGTTTTTCACCTTATATTATGGATGACGAGCTTGAAGACAGGATTTTATATCAGGTGACAAAACAATATTTAAACAGAATTTTACTTCTTTCTTATTTCAGAAGTCATTTTATATGAAAAGTATTTGTAAATTTTAAGACGTAATTTTCACGTCGCATAATTAGTATTCGAACATAATCTTATTAGTAGTTTTCTTATTTTTTTAACACATACTGGAAACATCAAACTTGTTATTCAATTGTTTAATAATCCACAGTAGGATATAGTAATTATAATATTCGAATAGTAATTATTTTTAGTTTGAAACATACGATCATAGAGTGTAATTCACCTAATTTGTAATTATAAAGTATCATAATTGGGAAACAGACGTATGTGTCACACATGAAGCTGGTGTCAAAATTTGCGGTGGGTATTCCCACTGGATTAAATGCTGGGATAAATACCCCATTGGGTTATTTTTGGAGAATCATGAGAGCCTACGCATTGAAGCCAGAAGTATTAATTTGTGGAGCAGTTTTGGCAATAATTCTGTTTTACATACAAGCAGTTGATGTATGGAGCCGATCGCTATTAGGAAAAATTCAATATACACTTGGCCGTACCACATCAAAGGTACATTGTAGAAATTAATATAAGAAATAAGCTTTTTATTTATATCTAAGCATTCATTATAAATTTGTTTGTGTGTAATTAATATAATTTAAAAATTTTTCAGTGTTTCATTATTTAAAATATATAATATATTAACGCAATAATTCATTTTAAATAGGTATCAAAACTACAATTCTTAGTTAACGATTCTGTTAACAATGGGGTAAAACTCAGTTGGGAATTAAAACAAGGACACATTGCTGCATATGCTGTTCAAGGTCATAGACCTCGAATGGAAGATCGTTTTGTTGTAAATGAAGATATGAATAATACAGGTGTATCACTATTTGCTGTATTTGATGGACATGGTGGAGAAGTAAGTTCAAATATATTGGATAATTTAGTTTCTTTAGATATTATAGAAATTTAATTAATCTATAATTCAAATACTTTGTGTAATATAATCATTAAAGTTATATTCCTCGTATAAGATTACAGTCATTACTATATTCTTATGATCTTATATGATCATTACCCAAAATTGCAGATTTAAAGAAATGAAAGAGTAAGGTAAAATTAGTCACTTATAGTTATATAATAAACAATAATATAATAGTGGCAATTATATTAAATAAAATGTAAAGATAGATTTCAATGAGACAGCAATGCATTTATTATGTAAATTTATTACTGAGCAAGTAATACGTTTGTTTTATATAGTTTATCCTTATACATATTAATATAGTGAATGCTTCATTTAATTATAATTGCTTAGCTTATAGAAAACACTTAACAAATACTACTGTGCATGAATTATTACTGTTCACAAAATATTTCAATAAAAATAAAATAGAGCTTGCAACGATTTAGAAATAATGTATCTTTATCGAAAACAGATAGTATTTTATTCAAACATAGAATAGACTTATATATTATAAGCAGGGATATCAATGCAAATCAAAGAATATATTACATAATACTACATATAGCAAATCATTTAGGTCAAAGAAGTTATACCTTTTATATTTACATTGATATGTCTACAAGATATTATAGTAATATGTAAATAATAGATAAATTTTATCTTAAAGATTATTACACTGTTAAACTGTTATAATTATTATTTGAATGTATGTATTTAAAAGGATAGTTGTGGTACATTGTACATATATACAAGTGATGCTATTAAATACCTTAGTAATAAGTTATTAATCATATGCTCATATTGTGTATGTATTTGAACATAAAATAGAATTAGAACAAATTTTTTTCACAGTTTGCAGCAAATTACGCATATGACAATCTTATCCCAAACATTAATAAAAAGGTGATCGAATTGAAAGATTTGATAGCTGGTAGAACATCACGAACTCAATTAACAGAAAATGTGGATAAATTTGAGGAGCAGTCGAAAGAAGAGAAAAACGATGCAAATCTTGAACGCAAAAAATCATTTCGGAAAACGGTCAGCACATCCTTAACAGATGATTGTATGAAGAAAAATGTTGGTGTAACTGATCCAGAGTTACTTGACAAATTGGATAGCTTGCAGAGGCCAATTACTAGAGAGGTATAATATATATTGAATATTTTTTTAATGATTGCAATTAATTTGCTTGCATTGTAATTTAAAGGTAAGGCCATGTAGGACAACTGAAAAGCCACAGAAAATAGATATTACCAATTATCTTGATGGAAATAAAATAAATTATGGCAGATTATTAACTGATGAAGTCCTAGCGGTTGATCGATTATTAGTTGAGGCAGCTAAGAAAAACATGGATGTAGCCGGTAATCAATTTTTTGAGACTTACATTACATTAATTATTTGAGTGACAAAATAACTTTACAAAAATAATATCAATTTAGGTACAACCGCCTTGATTGCTCTTTTAGAAGATAACAAATTAATTGTAGCAAATGTTGGAGATTCAAGAGGTGTAATGTGTGATGGAAAAGGCAATGCGATACCTTTGTCCTTTGACCATAAACCACAACAAGTAAATATTTTTATTTGTGGAAGCAGAGTTCCAACTAAGTCTATTTTTTTATAATACATTTTTTCAGGAAAGAGAAAAAAAAAGAATAAATAAAGCAGGTGGTTTAGTAACATTCAATGGTGTGTGGAGAGTAGCTGGTATATTAGCTACTTCTCGAGCTTTAGGAGATTACCCACTGAAGGATAAAAAATTAGTAATTGCTGATCCTGATATTTTAACTTTCGATCTTAGTGATCATAATCCAATGTTCATTGTTTTGGCATCGGATGGTTTATGGGATACTTTTACAAATGAAGAGGCTGTGGCGTTCATTAAAGAACGTATAAATGAACCTCATTTTGGAGCAAAAAGTATTACACTGCAAAGCTACTACAGGTAGTATGAAACAGTATTGTAACAGTTTTAAATATTCGCGTAAACTTGTTTACTACATATTTGTTTTGTAACTTACAGAGGTTCCGTAGACAATATTACTGTGGTTGTTATCAATTTAAAAGATCGTAAATTCGTTATTTCAGAGGCCAAGAAAAATCAATAATGTTTTAATTATATAATGAAACTAGGATTTTCCAAAGATATTCTAGTCATTAAGTATATTAAAAATGTGATTAAAATGTTACTTGTTACATTCATTACGTCTATTATAATATTCAATATTTTATGCAATCATTGAATCAGTATACAATATTGATATTATATGTTTCTCGCAATATCAATTTTTCTACTTCACTAACAGTAGATATATGAGTACAATGTTTATGTATACTTTGTGTACATTACACATTAATGTTGAAATAATGAATCAAATGTATGTAGCCTATGCAAAATTAAATTAGGATATAATTCTTAAATAATATGAGTTTCTTATACAAATGTGAATACGTGATATTTATTTTTGTATAAACTGGAATGTGTGTACTCTGCAAAGGTACACTGACTCATGTCAAATGAATGCCTAACAGTAACGTTTAAACTTTAAAATAAAATTCACATGTAATAGTTTATACTTGTGTACATTGAAGATAGCATGTATGAATAAATATGATGCAAGATTGGGTATATTAAATTTAAATAAATATCTTAACATAAAATATATTTGTATCATCTTATTATTTCGAAAACTTTGAAGGATATACTAGTAGGTACTTACATACGCATTTTTCAATGTAAATATACTTCAAGTAAAATGAAAGCTATTGAAAGAACTGAAACGAAAATAATTTTATTTTGTAAATGCCAATTAAAAAAATATGTTTTACGAATGTAATAAATATGGCAAGTTCTCATTTTATAAGATTAAAAGAATTATTGTATCTTATGCAATTTGATGTCACATTGTACTAAATATATATGTATATATGAGTACGATACTCTGTTATAATCATAGTTTCGAAGTTTTATAATCCAGAATGAAACCATTTTGAAATTTTCAAATTCTTTTTATTACACAAACTTTAAAATACAGAAAATCTTATGAGATTTAAATAAATACAGTTTGTTGGTTGTAAAGTGCTGCCAAAATTTATATCTTAAATATATATTATACTACAAAATATTTGTTTATTGAAAAGTAGCCTAATATTTAAAATTGTATATTTATTCAATTATATCACATAATCAATTATGTTTAATACGTTTGTTGTAACAAGTGTTTTTAGGAAATAGGAGGCTATTTTCTTTCGTATTGTTTTTTAATAAATTTTATAAAACTGTAGATATATTAGATTTGAATAAAGTTTATAAAACTGTAGATATATTAAATTTGAATAAATTTTATCGTAACGTTAATGTATATTCAACTAGTTACATGTAATAATGTAACGTTGAAAATGATTTTTTTAAGCATATTTAGAAACAGTTATATTTTTCATTCCGTTATATAAAATTTTATAAATACATTGAACTTTGAACCACAGAATGTTTTTACAATTTAATGCAGCGTTTATGAGTATTCAGAGAATATAAATATAATTCGCGTGTAATAATTATTAACACAGTTAGTTGTATACTTTGACATGTTATTAATGCAATTAATATATAATATAAATTAACATTGATTTACCTTCTTTTTTGCATAAATTTATATTACTCTTCTTATTTTATTACTTAAAGGCATTAATATTTCAAATTTCTGAATGTTTATTTCAACAATACAAGTTCCCTTGTTCGTTTCGGAAATAAAGAATAATAAAATCTGAAAAATTCACATTTACTTCCTGAACACATTGCAAATTCTATATACATTAGTGCATATTCCAATTCTTGTATGCATTATATGCTAAAGAAGGCAAAAATATTTTAAGGACATGAGTGTTCACACTTTTTTAATTTAACTATTTCATTGGTATACAACAAGTAGTCATACGTGTACGATATTTCTATACAGACAATTTCTTGAAATTATTTTTAACATTTAAATACTTTCGTGAGTATTCAAATGTTTTTAAAAATTTTATTATAAAAAATTGTACATAAAATATTTTTAAATATTTTTTTTATACATATAGCACTTAAGCTACAAAACTGACAAACAACACGATAAACATTTTAAAAATTAATATATCACAATTGTACTTTGAAGAAACATAAATACGTATTATATTCCCTCAGCATAACAGCCATTTACATTTGATGTGGATTGATTATTAGTTAATTAAACTAGCATAAATTAATATTAGTGTAATTAATATATATGTATATATATTTATGTATATGTAAGTACATATCGTATTGTAGGCGAAATCAAGTATCTCTTTATGCAGAGCTTTTTATTAGTATCCAAATTTATATATCGTATTAACAATGCATAGATCACTCATGTCCGAAAAATTTAAATATAAGTAATATATACAATGTTTATATTGTTTGGTATAAATTATTTTATTTTCCATCACCTAGTACTGCAACAGTACTAGTTTAGTTGAAGTCTGCATATCCAATGAATAATTATGTTTCATTCTTATGTATGTCAGTGGAACATTCAGGCTATTATATACATATTTCTCGTATTGCATATTGATTTTAATTGGTGATTAAGTGTCAACCAAGTAATTCAAAGTCCTCGTCAGATGTATCAGACTGGGAATCTACATATTGAAGATCTACAACTAGAAAGAGGTACATTAAGATAAACTATTTTAAATCCAATTTACTGAATAAAATATTACAAAATAATCAAATAATATAAAAACGGACTATTTGTAAGAATTTAATTTTAATTCTTTTATATGTTATTAATAAATTATTATGAATTTATAAAATGTAGATAATACGTATTTAAAAACATAATTTCCTTACTAAAATATTTAATTTTATTCAGTATATGATATGTATATAGAAGTATTTACAACTTGTAGCTGCTATTGCTTCCGAAGCAGCATCATCGGATGGGGACCACTGTGTCAATCTCTCCGTACACAATTCTAATAGAGGTTGTTTTTCTGGAATAATCAGTTCTTCTTGAATAGAGTTGCACAAAGATTTAAAATCTTTTTCAGTTGCACAAAAAAAACACTGGAAGAAAGAAAAGCATTATTCGTTTATTTATTTATTTATATAATTAAATAAGAATTATTTCTTAATCGATAGATCTAATTATTCACTTACTAATGCTACAGAAGGATCTATTCCTGTAATAGGAATACGACTAGCAGATTTACAATGATAAGTAGTGTCCATTTCAATTTCGTCCTCCTCTAATTTTTTATTAACACTACCTGATCTTTGCGTTGTGTGAGGATCTAAATAAATTACTTCGTTTCCTGAAAATATTATTATTTATTTTCCGTTACATTAAATTTTTTAGAAACAGAGAATATATACATACCAACACATCCTATGAAATATAAAGCAAGATTGGGTTTTCCTCCTATTACTCCTAGAGATTGTGGGATTTTGAATGAAGTCTGAAAAATTATAGGTATGCATATATTATCCTTCACTTCATTCATGTTTCAGTCCATGTTTAGCCATTCATGCAAGAACATTTATTTCTTTATTACTTTAAGCCCGTTAATGTAGATAGGATTAATCTCGCTTAACCCAAGGCGAAGAGGTATTAAAAGTAATAAAGGCTTCCATTGGCTAGGTGCTTTTAATGGTATGTCACCATCTGCTTCTGCTGTGGTACCTCCTTCTACTCTACATTGTCTTACTGTAAAGGTAAAATTAAATTTTATACTTCAATATAAAAACATGTAAACTATAGTAAATTATCGAATTATCTGTACTTACAAATATCGTTAACTATTAATGTATTGTCTAGAGCCACGTGTATTGTAATCGAGCTCCAATCATCGTACACAACTAATTTTCTAAAAATTACAGTTCGATAATACAAAATATTGTTAATATACAATAATACACATGTACAATCAGTAAATATGTACTTTAATACTTGTGCTATTGTATTGGGACCAAACCATTGTCCAACTTCTTTTCCTTCTGTTGCTCCAGTTACCGCAATTTGGTGAATTGAATATACAGCAGTCTTTTTATCTTTAAATCTTTCCAGAATTTTCAGGTACGTACTATTTCTAGTTTCTGGTGTCCATTGCCAATCTTTACCTATTTTTATGTGTATGTTATACAATGTTAAAAATTTGATCTTTAAATATTATTTTGCTGGCGTAAATATAAAAGTATTAATTATTAAAATCAAATATAATAAAAAATATTTTATTGTAATATCATAATTTAATTGTTGACTTAAATGCAAATTACCTAAATGTAAGGTAATTAAAGCTTGTCCAAGGACCATTTGCCCACATCTTAACATACAACCCCAACCTTTGTCGGATGTAAATGTAGTGTTAGATTCACCAATTGGTACAAAGTTTTTACGATAGGTAAACCATAATTTAGACCTTATGTCTTTACGAATTGCATCCAATTCTGAAATTTGAGATCTTATGCATCTAAGTTATTAAATATTTCTTTGTTATAATTATCTGTTAAACCTTTGATAGCATTGTATTTTTTTCCAAGAACCCAAACTGGCTCATCTGTCTGTGGTATATCCTCTGGTTCATCTAAGATGTTTTGTGTGAAAATGCTGTCCATTTTTAGAATCACTATAAATACTATTTATACTAATTGATAATCTTTAGTGTATCATATGTATGAAATGTTCTGTTTTTCTATAAATATATTAAAAAAAAATTAGTACTAGTTTTATCGACAAAAATTAGTGATTGAAACAAGGTTAAGCGTTTATTAGAATATAATGATATTCCATATATACAACACAACCACCTTCAGTTTGCCAAAATAGCATTGGTCATTGCCCATTCGGCAAAGATTTCATCATTTTCACAAATGACAAACGTAATGTGATTTAGCTCACTTTATAAAAATATCATTAATGTTATGATAAGAGCACTGCGATTGATTAACAAAATCTTTAAGGTAACACGTTAAGCAAAATAATTTGTACTTGTACGAGATGCGATACCAAACATAAAAGCATCAATATTAAATATTCTAATCGAGTATGTATTGTTATGATTAGAAATATTTTATTCTGAAGGATGTGACTCATGGAATATCAACGCAAACACATATTTAATCTCATATGGTTGACATTTTTACACATCGTAGAATGGGATTTGAGTTACCTCTTTCCTACACTAGATGGGGCAACCATTTTCGTATAAAATATAACTGCCCACCCTACACCTCTTACTGCCCAAGTTACCAATGTTTCAAATAATATGAAAATTGATATATTTTTTTTAAATTAATGATATATAAAAAGCAATCTAGATTTCTTGGAGATATAACCATGTTTTTAACGAAGAAAATGTTCTATAAAGGGGACCAACAGCTGTGCAGTTTTAAATTAATAAATGTATATTGTAAATTATTCTAAAACGCGTATTAAAAACCGAGTTTCTTTTTATGTATATCATAACCTTCAATGCTCGGAAAAAGTGATGATATTAGACATCATTCTTTATTAAACCACAGATAATGGTCCTTTTGATATCCTGATTTAATTTTTCAAAGATTGCTGTTAAATTAGTATATCGTATACCTCTTGTTATATTTTGTCACGTAATCTACGTCCATTAAGAATCTCAGGAGTTATTTTAAATTCTCCTTTATCAAATAATAATTGTAACGCAAAATGTAGAAACGAAAGGAGAATATCCTATAAACACAAAATGACTTCTGTTTATTAGAGGAATCAGTAGACTGCATCAGGCAGTGAAATGTTCATGTCTAGCACGAATGCACGCAATGGCACTGATTTGGTTGATCCTGCCCTAGATTATATTGGAAAATTCAATGGCAGTCCGATGTACCAATTACCATGTTCAATGTGTAATTTAATATTTTAACAACCAATTAGTAATTGCTGTAGATTTTTCTTTGCCAAACATAGATTTAAAATTCATTTTCTTCCATCAGCCTCAATAATATTTCGAACGTGGATACTAATTGTATTTACGTTACCCAATATTTTCATTTTGTTTTATTTAAAAGTTTGTTGAAGTATAATGTAAATACGCGAAAGAATTAGTGTTCTAATTTTAATGTCCAACATCTGTTATACGTCGTAATTGTATTAACGAATCATGATAGTTGCTACGAGCAACTGCCGATATTTTAATTTTACTGCAACAGTTGTTAGATTATACAAATTGAAAAAAATTCATTATCAAGTGAATCACTTAAGAGCACTTTAAATATTAAAACATCTATATGCTAACGTAAATCATTATTAACTGTTATGTGATGGGAGAATTGACCAGAAGATGCTTCTAGCTACATGACAGTCTGAACAATTAATTACACAATTGCAATGTTGTTAATATAAATACAGAGTGTTTCTTATGTTAGAAGATTACGCCCAATATGTAACATAGATAGCATAGCAACACATTGATATTACATTAGAAACAATTTTCGCTTATTTCAATCAATTGTTTGTAGTTTGTCGTTGCTCAGTCGTTGTCTAAGCATGTCATGGATATTACGTTTGTTCTATAAATTAATCACATATATTAATTTAAATTACAAAATATACATTTACATTATTCTTTAATGCTAAGTAATCCATATTAGAAATAACTACAAATGTTTTGTTACCAGAAATAATTGGATCGCGAATGTTTATACGTCTATAAAACAATGCAAAACATATACAAGACAAAATATGATCGAAATATTCAAATTTTCTCTATCTTTTTTTAAAGTTTTTAGTGATAAGCTACAAATTGTATAAAATTTTGTGATATTATATCACGTTATTCCAAAATACCTTCACGTTTTCTTTAACTCTATGACACGTGACTCCTAAATCATGAAAATCTCTTGGAAGGTTTGAAATATTATAATAAGACATAATGAATATGTATTTTTACAGTTTGAATTCATCTTTTGCCTCGCACAACCAAAGCATGTTTGCAGTTTGAAATCGCATTATAAATTCGAGAAATAGTAGAAAAATTAAGTGTTTGCAAGCTGCAAACACATCGTCACAAAGGGTTAACATGACTTTATATTATGATGCATTAATGAACATTATATATAAATGAATGTGCTGACATATCGAATAGTAATTTGCTAAAGAAATACACACCTTAATATTTTAATAATAATTCATCTAATAAAATTAAGTTATTTCTTTCCTAAAAAATATGAAAATACATTTTGGCTAACCGAATGGCTAACATAATTTTAGTTTTTATAACTCGATCCTTGAACAAAATAGATATGCATGATTGTTTGGAATCAACTGGCTAACAAATGGCCACAGGAAGTCCATACAAAAAGGTTAATGACAATAGTACTCGCAGCCGGAAGTGAGAAAATATTTTTGAATTACCGCATTAGATTAGTATTGCATAATATTCGGACCATTAACCGGCGATGCGGTGCTCCGATTGGCGTAGAGAACAATTTTCAGTCTGCTATATGTTCAACTTCTACCTGCGCCGTCGACTACTTACCCACTTTACGTTTTCCGTTTATTCCGGTCAGTCGCTCCATTCCACATAGTGTTAAGATCATTTCGCTTAGTACTTATAAATTCATTGCTCACATTTATCATAATAAATTATAATACAACATAGTAATTCTTGTATTATAATAGTGCCTGTATGTATATACATTTTTGATAATACTTTTAATATTAATAACATTGGTTTACAATTTATTAGTTGTGAATTTGTGAGATAAGTAACAATACGATGCAACAGTGACATTCCAGTGCCTATGGATTTGATTTAAAGGATCAGTTGTTTCAACCAACAAAATTAATCATAGAGGTATACATTTTTTAGTATTTTTGTTACATCGTGTTAAGCGTTAGCGTTATTCGTTAATAGATTTTATATAATTTTATTTCAATTTTTGCAGTATTTTTCTGTTCTTACTTCATTATTTGGGTTTGGTTTAATAACACTACGAATTATTTGAATTTATTTAATAGGTAATTAGTTAATATCTGTTTTCTTTTGTATTGCATTTTTATTTTATTGTACGCTTTTATTTGCAATAACAATTCGGTTACAGTTGTTATTATTAGAATGTATGGGACATTTAAATATGTAAAATGTATCAGAATAGCAATTTTAAGAAAGACCAGTATGACTTCTACCTTACTTTAAAAATAAATTGTTATATAGGAAGAATTTTTCTTGCCTCTAATTTTTTAAAAATAATTTATAGAAATTGAAAGTTTTATTAATCAACATTTATGAAAGAAATTGCCGTCTCTCTCCGTATATTTTAATTTTACAAGATCTGGTTTCTGTGAACAGATTGAGAGATTAAAAAGAAAGAAATGTAGTTTATTTAAATGTACTAAATTAAAAATAGTTACGAAACCTTTCTTTGAAGAAATGATTAGTACGAATTACTTATGTTATAAACAATATTATCATAAAGTGTTATATAATGCAAACCATTTAAGACTTCACATGTTCATAATATTCACCGAGGGGAGTAAACAATTCTTAATCAATATTAGTCCTAAAATTAATGCTTTGAATAAAAAACTCGAAAGTTTATTCATAATCACACCGTGTGCGCGAGACAGTAATACCAGCCGTGCTAGGCTAATTCATCTCAAAATTCACATTAATTAATCTCTTTCTATTTTCGTCGGTGATGAATTATCAGTTATTAAGGTCATTTTTTAATTTCATTTATTTTTGAAAACCCAAAATTAACGACTTTAAAAATGATGTTTAATTTATAATTAAATTTAATTTATAATTGTCAGTGTTAAACATATACGCATATCCGGTTATAGATCAAATACCTTTGGACAAATGTCAGTCTCATTTTTCCATGAATGAAAGCTTTTGTAACGTTGTCTCCCTTTATGAACTGGTTTTCCTTGAGACTTTCAACAGGTACGTTAACATATCAATGCATACTACATACCTTCGCATGAATGTTATTGAAGTGGTCAACCAGGAAGTCGCATGAGACACGAATTTCTTGAGAGCTCGCTTTTTTGATGCGTCTCTCACCGTATTATGTGCACGTATAAATAGGTTTAATTGATAATTACCCGCAAACGTACATTTACGGTTTCAATAATAGTAAAATGCTCCATTAATATTAATAAGCACTTGCAAGAGAATTCACTTTCACTATCAAGCCCGAAATGATTCATTAGATTCACGTAATTAATTGTTCGAGGGGTATAGTAGTTTAAGCCTATAATGATTCACTGTATTCATAATGCAGCGTGTTCGCTTATTTCCCCGTTCATTGCGGTGTTAACCGCTAATTGGTTTGATAGATTTATTCGTCACGAAATTAAATCGGATTTAATCGTAAGGTGATTGAATGGTTTAGCATAATAGTGGTCTAACTTCTATTTCTGAATTCTCGAGGTAAAATACTATTCTCGAGTGTTTTTGGATTAATTAAATAGTAATAATAGTAATAGTAATAATAACAACAACAACAATAATAATAATAATAATAATAACATTTTGATAATGGACAATTAATAATAACTAATATTATTAATAACATTGTAATATTAGTAATTAATTAGTCCAAGAACATTTCACAATAGTTTTTTTCTTGACAAATCAGAAATAGGAGTTAGATTATTATTATTCTGGGTTATTCAGTATGACAAAAAAGTAAACAATTAAATCTGTTTTAAGATAAGCAATGCAAATAAACTGTGGCTTTAGAGAGAGGACGCCATAGTTTTACACAACCATTAAATCATAAACATTTTTTATACAGATATTGAAAGTAACTAAAGGAGAAACTCTAAAAGAAACCGAAAATTATTTATGATTTAACCAAATAGTTTGTACCAAGGAATAGAAACGGAATCAGTTTTTCTTCTCGTATTATTAAATTATGTAAATAATGTAAATAAAATTGAGGAAAAATGAATATTTCTGAGAAGTATTTCATGCGATCAGTTATCTAATCGCCATTACTTCCAACAATTTTCTTTCGTTATAGGTATACAATTATTCTATTAATACCCTTTCCTGTACTCTACATACAATAATTACACAAAACGAGTTGAAAGTATAGAATAAAATATTTCAAAACTTTTTTATGTAACAGGAGAGAATATGATTCGAGATTTAAAAATAGATTAAAAGAGTAGAACAAAATTTGTTTCATGTGAACATTCACTATTATAGAAATCAAATTTGAAAATGTACCGATATTTGAATGCATAATGATTCACAGGCTAATTAGTCTGTTCGTGATCGAAAAATTATTTTGTTATTACGAATTTATTATTTCTGAAGTAAATTTGCACTTATCGTGGAATAGAGATAGTGATATTGTTGTTGTATAGTATAAAGTAGATATAAGTATTTCCGGAAGCATGTGTAAACACTATCGATTAGACACGTGGACATATTGTAGAGATTATGATGTTATATGATAAATATCAGAACAACGAATTTCGTGTAACATTTCTAGACGATTTCAAGAGTCAGTGTAATTACCTATTTTTTACTATGGAGGATCAGAACAATTCAACAAGTCCGTTAATACATTTATGCACACACGTGCACTCTGCTACGTTATAAACTAAAACAAACAGCTTCGTGCATCTCTTCTTGATTCAACTACGCATATTCACTGTCGAAAAATTCTGATGTGTCACCTTATCCTAGTCTCCTTTGTATGAACAACGAGTGATCACTTTAGATATTAATTGCAGCAATCAAAACCTTTCTTTGCTTCGCATAATATAATTTTTATATTATATATATTTCTTATAAAAATTTTTCTTTTAAATAATCAAAATTATCCTAAGTGTTATGTAAACTGAATTTGTACGTTTTTTCATGTATATGGCTAATAGATATTAAGAAGAATCCAATAGGCAACATAAAATATATTTTTCCTTTATGTAAATTGAGACAATAGTTAATGAATATTCTACTTCAAAAAGCTTAATATGATAGTTGCAATTATATATTATCAGTTCATTGAAGTTTAAGTCAAATTTCAATTGTTATTTCTTTATAACAACATATAAAGAACCACCTTTAGTATATTCACGAATTTGTGACTACAATAAGTAGATATGGAAAGCAATAGACAGACTCCTTAGTACAGGAATTTTTTTTGAAAATTATACTGAATTTTTGGCCATCACATTTTTCTATAGACATGATGTTAATTTTATAAGTAAATATTTTCAAAATATATATAAAACGTTCTTTAGACTTTTCTATTACTTTGTATAAGTTTCGTTTCCTCCAGGTTTTAATTACTGAATATAGAAATTAACAATTTCTTGATTGTTACAGACTGAAGTAACTTTTTTAAAAAGTCATTAACACTTCTAAAATGACATTATTTATAATATTATTTCAAATGCACTTTATTTTATCTTATGGTTGCTTCAATATGCTTGATTACTTCTGAGATAACGTTATTTGTAATACTATTTTAAATAATGTGTTATTTTGTTTTATAATTGTTTGAAAGGTTATTTAAAATGATTAATCAAATTGTATCGGGTTACTCAAGAGTCTGGTTTCTCTGAAGTATAACATGCACCAGTGCAACGATTATTCTCTTTTGCAAGAATATTAGATGGACCAGATAAAAATCTCTCACAGATGACCCTTTTGTAGGAAGAGTTTTGCTTCAATCAAACTCTTGCAAAAATATCTTAATTAAAATTAAAATTAAATTGTAATAAATTACTTTGAAAATTATTTTTGTCATATTTGTAACGAAAGAAACAACGAAACAATTCATTATTTAATACTCTTACTACATCAAATGAATCGATAACATGTACAATTTCAAATAACAATATTAAAAATAAATGTTCGAAATAAATAATTATTTCAAACAATTATTTCTCACTTTCATTTTAAATACAATCTACTCAGGTTTACAGTCCAATGAAAACAGTCGCCAGATTCGTCCAAAAAACTATATTCTTGAATCTCAATTTTTTATAATTTCGAATAAACACCGATTACAAAATACCCTTCATAAAACCTTATCTCACGGCGCGTACGGTTCCTCAAAATTTTGAACCATAAACGTGGGAGAGGAAAGTGGCGCAGCAGCCTCATGGAACGATCAATAATCTCGAAGCGGTCGGTTGAAAGTGTGACTCTATCATTTGTATCGCCACAATCGTTTCGCTCTCGATCGTGAGCGCACTTCGTCAAAGCGCGATCTGAATATTTCGATCTCCAACTGTCTGCGAATCTTTCGCTCACGACAATGAACTAATTCTCATTATCAATTCAACCCTGTGATTCATTTACGTGCCGAACATAATGTGACCGTCGCCAGTGATCTGTGTTTAAATTCGAAAATTGGAACGAGCCCGAAACCTACAGGTGGAATGTTAATCACAACTGAAAAACGGATATCGATTTGAAGATTCTCATCCTCCAAATTATCAATAAGTAAATTAATTTTCAACTATATGGCAATTTTTTCTATTTATCACACCAGTTTAACCATGATCGGTCAAATATGTAGTTACCAAATTGAGAAGTTGGACAAGTTGGACGTAACACTAAAACTACCAGACGGATCAAAATGACCCATTCCTGATTTCTTCATTTTGCAATTATTAAAAAGACAGCGCATGTTTCTCTAAGAAGTTATTAAAAAAAATTATTTAGCAATGTACGAACTGAATTATAAATCAATTAAAGTCTCAATAAATGCACTCTTGAAGTTTATATACAGGAATTTCAAAAAGTCAATTTAACTGCTTAGTAGTTTCAGTGTTAACAAATTAGACGATAAATTGTTCTTAGTGGAAACGGAAAAGAGAGGAAAGACAAAAATTGAAAAACTGACTAACTAGGCAATATATGAATTAATATAAAGTTAAATGAACGAAAGGAAACGCAAGAGTTTTAAATCAAATTTTATAATCGGCCATTTGACCGGTCACGGTACGTTAAATGTTAACGAACTACATGTGTAATAATACACGCTGTCTAATGTGAAATCAAAGTGAGCCACCAGTGGTCTACGCCGACGTGAACGTGTTAAAGTAAAAATAAAACGAAAATCAATTACTTCAATGAGCGATTTTTAATTGATAAAAAGAATAACTGCTAGTTTCTGTTTCACAGTGTCATGTTTAACACTAAACATATCGGCACTATTCCTACCGTAACCAGTCAAATAGTTGACTACAAAATAAAAGTAAAGAACTTATTAAGAATAAAGTTAAATGAACGAAAGACAATGCAGAATTTCAAATTCGATCACTTGACCGGTTCCCGGTACGGTTAGTATTAAATTAACATTGTTAACCGTGTTTGCTATGAATGTATTGAATTCGCAGTCCGATAGTAACTCGATTTCATAGTTATCCACTTTTACTATTGACCGTTTTTCTTGACTCTTTCGAATTAGAAAGTAGTGAAGCGCAGGCAACAGCTACTCCTGCAAAATCACGGTACGTCCGTCGTTCAATACTTGGATGAGCGAAATTCCATCGAAACGGAAGGCGATCGAAGGTAATCCTGGACGAACATCGACCAGCGAACAGCGAGAAACGTTCGAGAAAAAGTTATAGCTTCTTGACCGCCGCTATCTTTTGATTTATGCGCAGCATTGCGGCAGGAAAGAGTACGTACATATACAAGCATTTTTATCGTGTTCTGGGCGAACTGCATTAACACGTTAACTGCTACGAAAATCTTGGGCGTTTTACATAATGTTTATTCTTTCATAGCGAAAATGAATAAGAGCAATTGAAGTCGTGAATTTCGAAATAGCAGAAATTCACTTTTCGACACTATGTTAGTTATTCGCATATGATGGACCGATTCGAATCAGATCAGTTCAGATTTAACAGCGAAAAACTAATAGTAAAACTTAGAATCAACATCTTTGTTCATAAATTTCTTATTAATAAACATTCAGTTTTAATATCAGTGAAAAATAGTTAAAAACTTACAAATCTTCATTTTATAAGCGAAAAACTGAAAAATAAGAAATATTCGATTCGCTTGGTCTATCCTAGCTGTTTGTAGCGTACTGAGGTCCAATAATATATTTAAGGTAATGTACAAATTTAACTCTTTACATGGTTTTTAAGAACAGTAACATTCGAAACAGCACAACTGAAGCCATGAATTTTAAGATAGCACAAGTCAACCAATCAACATTATTATTTATTTTGTTGATTCTTATTGCAAGCATCGGCAACACATATCTTCGTTACGTGTACATTTTTAATGTTATTAAATAGGTCTGAGTAATCTGAAAATGGTTACATCGACAACTCATGTGGATAATATTAAAAAGTGGAGTTATTTTAGAATTCACGATTTCAATTATTAATTGTCATCGTGGTCCTTATATTATGTTATTATCAATTTGCTTACGATAACACTGGATTTACGATTTAATTTGAGGTATATTGGATTGTGTAAATATTGCTTTATAAATGTTTACGACGATTTGGATTGATGCAATTATCCGGATATCGCAATTATTTATTATCAAACCTCTAACCTAACCTTCTTATCTAACACCAGTTTTTCTAAGAACAATAAAGTGAACTGTAAATGCTCGTAAACCTAGTATTAACCCTTAGCACTCGAGAGGCGACTATCAATATTATAAAGTAAAAAATCACAACATTATAGTTTGATATTTAACATTAAGCTTCATAGAATACATCAATATGTAAAATATTAAAATAAAATAGCTTTGCTTCTTAATTTACGTGTAATTTATAGTTAAATTAGTTTCAAAAGATGTTATTTGTCTCTGATCAGAAAATGTTAAATACTTGTAATGAAAAACTCAATATCAGTTATCTTACACGATATAATTGTTTCGATGCAATTCAGAATCGATGACCGCCATGCCAGTAAACGTGTTAAAGCGTTTCGGTGCAGACCGCCGAACGCACACGGGTCGCACGTGTGTTCACAACTGTTGCTTTGCGTAACAGGTTGTCGCGGTACCTGCGCCGAGAATGTCGCGCGAATATGTTGATAAGCTATCCATGGATACGAGTGTACTTGAAAAACTGATAGTGCATTCGGACGAGGTATTTAGACGGTACCAGAGAGTACGAACGAGAATATTTTGATCGGAACGTGAGAATTGACCTGAAATAAGCATTGCCTCTACGATTGCCTCGCATTACAGTAATGTGGCCACGCTGGCTGCGAGCATCGCCGGCAATCTGTGTCGCTGGCTACGAAAAGGAAAGGAAAAACGAGTTTGAAGCTGTGGCTTAGTGAAATACCACTTGACTTACTTTGTAGTGTTATAGTTGCATGAAGAATGGTTTGATCTTGTCGAGCTTTGTTTGGACATAATGTTTAGCAGTCGATGTACGTTGGAGGACAGACATATTTGTATTAGCAAGAACATTGAATAATATTGAATAATGTTAAATAGTATTGAATAAAGAATATTAAATAAAAAAGTAAAAGTAAAATTAAAAATAAAAATAAAAATAAAAATAAAAATAAAAAGTCGTATGCTTCTCACATTGTTTCAATATATCGAGCATTTGGTTAGTTATTTTGTTGATTATGATTGTGTTTTGTACATTTTCATTTTCGATTATTGTCTAATGCAAACAATGAATATATGTTGTTAGTGCATTGATCTGTTGTTCCGATTACAAACTTATTAGCAAATAAAAATTTCATTTCCGTATATTATTCAGCAGAAATGAAGTGCTAAAAAAAACATGTTGTCTACTATAACAAAATTTGAATGTGCATTTTGTTATCGGGTACTAGTGTCGTGGTAATGTAGATTATATATTACTGATAGTTACCTGATAATGGCTAACACAATGTAAAGTAAACAGCTTCATGTTATGTTTATTATTATGTATTTCGAAGTTCAAATCGTTTACTGAACAATTATAATAATATCTTTGATAGATTTTTAACAAGAGAAAACTGATTTCTTGCCATCAAAATCTTAATCATTAGGTTGGATATCATTTTAACATATAAGGTATCTACTTGGAAAAAGTTTGCTATTCAAAATTTGGCATCACTTGTAATATTCACGATTTACAAATAAATTAAGCAATGAATAATAAAATTTCATTTTTATTGCTATTAATAATTTTATTAATGTTTTTCTTCTAGATTATTTTAATTTATCTCTCCTTTATTCTAATAAAAAATAATATTTTATTGTTTCCTTTTTCTTTAATGTAAACCTTGATCAGTTCCATGAAGTACGGAATTTTTCCTCTTCAAGTAAAACGCGTTGAATATGCATGAAAGTCGGATCAATCTTTTTTACTGATTTTAAACTAGATTATTGCACCTGTCGAATTATTAATGTACTTGTTGAGATAAGTATAAGGGGGAAGAGTAGAGTAGAACTTCAAATATTATCAAAGATAAGATTCCGAAAATTATAATCGTAGCAGTCTGTTGGAGAATTAGCAGACATTAAGGCATGGAAGTAAAAACATTATGACTCAATGGAAAAATTTCTCAATTTGTATAATACATGCTTTGATTAATAATAAAGCTGCAATGATAAATAATGTGATAAATACTGTTATTGATGAAAATGGACATCTTATATGTTACAATCTAAGAACGAACTTTACGATATCTATTTTCTTTTCTTATAATATTCTGTATATTATAATTGTGTTTAAGATTAATGTACTTTTATTATTATTACACACAATAGACGAAATGTACGAATATGTTTGATCCTCGCTATGTACTTCGAATTTCTTTGTTTCGTTTATAACGTAGTAATATAAACATAACTACCGTTGCTACCGTACCTTCTCTGTCTGTTTAAAATACAACACTTTCTACTTTCGTGGTATTATTAGGTCATTGCGGCAACTTCTGAGTACAATCCTTTCTCTGATATTGATAAGTCAAGTCATGCCCATGATATTTTTTTCTTGTTTAATTTAATTCAATTTGTTTAATATAATTTAAACTTTTTTATGTTAGCAAGTCGAGGAAACACAATTTTCAATTTTAAATTATTTTACTTTATCTAAATGATTATAATTTTTTTTAAACACATGCTTCGTTATAAAAGTATACATAAAAATATGTTTGATATTTACCATAAATTTTAATTTTAAAACAGAAAACTAGGATTATTAATGAATTTATTTCAACTCTTTTTAAGGGGTGATTTTCAAGAAATAATCGTAAAAGTAAGTGATTTTTATGAATCTTTTTGGGCTGAGTACTGATAATACGAGATTAAACTCTTTTGGTCTGTTACGAGAAGGTTTTAAAGTATTAACCAAATTTTTCTTTTTATTCTTATGATTAACAGATTATTTATGCGTTTTGTGATTAAAATGTAAAAAATTAGAAATATTCTTAAAGATATACAGTTTGTGCTAAGATTAAATCTATTTTTCAAAGAATAACACGAAAATTAGAAAAGTTTTAACAGTTAATTAGAAAAAGAAACGATAGAAAGTATTATTTTTTAATGAATATTATAAAGCACTGTACTTTGGATATTTTATTATTTTGCACTTTCATGTTTTTCATAAATACATAAAAATCAGTCCAACAGTCAATTTGGGTTAGCCATGTGCAAATAAAGCCGTATTTTCTGCGATTGCTTTTTTTCATATCACAAAGTATAATAGATTTCGCTGAGCTGCGTTTGAAACCAGTAACCTTTCAGGACACAATGGAGAGAAAGAAGTCCTCGGCCGAGACTGCCAAGGATACCGAATACGGAACGTGAGTTTTATATTTCTGCAATGCATCGCTTTACTGCGCTGTAGTTCCTTTCTACATTTCAAAATAAATTGATATCGCATGTAAAAACTTTACACGAATTTTTGTTCGCTGTAAATTTCAGTAGATCGTTAGAGCCAATAATAGTGGAACGTAATTTATGTGCAGGCCGTTGTACGTAGATTACACAATATACTGTTGTGGTTACCACCGACGTACAAGACAAAATGTAATAAAATAACTTGAATTTTGAAATAATAACTCTTCCACATTCACTAATGTAATTTATTGCTTCAGGTGGAAACGTTTTTACTTTCAATCATTGAGATGATAAATGACACTTTTATGGATGTATGTTATTATAATATCACTTTAACACTTAAATGACGGTTTTCAGTTTTCTTATTTCATAATTATTGATATCTTTAAAGCGTTAAATATCCGAAATGATTTGAAAAATAAATAGTTTCATTGCAATACTATTATTAATATGCGAAGAAATCGAAGAAATCTATTGTCACCATTTTTATAAGCATTACTTGCAATAATCTTACTAAACTGCAACAATCATGTTAAAACGCTCGGTTTTTCTTGCTTTACATTTCTTATAAAATGTATCACTACTTTATTATTAAAAACATGATTATTTATGTTTACCAGCAAAACATTAATACATTTATACCGTTATTATTATTTTGTACATTTATATTATTCGTAGAAATAAATTTTTCGTAACTCATTTTTTAAAGATAATTTTAAGAGCTAATTTCTTTATTATTTTTATTATTTATTACATTTTAGGATATTTAAGAATCGCTTAAGTAGTTCTTTGAAGTATAACGTAAAATTAAACTTACAAATTTTAAGTGTTAAGGCATATGAAAATATTAACAAATAGTAGTAACAATAGATATTAGATAAGAATAAGATAAGAATTAGATATCGTTCTTTAAAGAGGAGTATCTGACAATTAAATAAATCTTCATCATTTTGAACGCATGATAAAAATTATTATCCCCTAGATCAGAAAATAATCTTGTCAATCATATTTTATCTTGATATATTAAACCTAGTTTTTCAATCCTTCATTACACATATCTAAATTACAAATATACAATTCATTCATATACACACGAGTACAATTTAACTATAAACAAAATATTCAATATAAATTAAAATACATTATTCATTGTTTATTTACTAATTACCTGTTTCCGATAAATAGTATAAATATTTATGAAGAGATCCTAAACTATTATAATTGTTTTACTATAATAAATAAAATACATTGATCTGAGTTGACTGATGTACCACATGATTAACCCTTTGCGTCTGACAATTTTCCAAACTTTTAAAATCTTTTTCCATAAAAAGCCGAATTATATTTCAAAGTTTTAAATATTTAAGAAAAAAGTAAATATGTCTGAATCTCTCATTATTCGAATAATTATATTATTTATTTGCAGTTTTCGGTTTTAAGTATCAAAGCACAAAATCACCATTACAGTAACATTTGACTCTAAACGGTTGAACTAAAATAGGAATGATAGCTAGTTTTAAGAATGTCTGTTTGTGAAAGTGTAGTTAAGAAGGCAGACGTCAAATTTAACAATGAGTCATGTTATGTGCAACATAAAATTTTAATCAAAATTTTATAAGTAATTTTCTGTGGAACTGTCAATAGTGTCAAATACGAAGATGAACTGGTATCGTCATGGAAATTTTGGAAAAAAAGAAGATACGTGGTTGCAATATTGGCGTTTTTCGGATTCTTCACGTCGTACATTCTTCGCGTCAATTTAAGCGTGGCTATTGTCGCGATGACTGCGGATATTGAAAAAGTCGATGACAACGGAAATACTTATACCGTAAGTAGCGGAAGTTTCTATCATCTTTGATCGGTCCAATAGAAGAATTAAATTCTCAAGCTACCATTGAAGAAGCGATGGAAGTATATGTAATAAAAATAATTGGACAAAACCTAATTTCCATCGAATTTCAATTTATCTTATATTTTAATTCTTTTATTACCTACTCATAAATTTTATACACGTTCATGCTTCACATTTTAATTTTAGAATATTAATAAAATTTTATATTGATATTGCTGCAGTATATTTATAAAATATCAGTTATTTGACTGAAACACATTTTTGTATTATTCATTTGTGTAAAAAAATTTCTTTCCATTATTTTCAAGTTATTAAAATTTTATAATATAATTATCATAGATGTATAAAAAAGTCCCAAATGGAAACAGACCAGATGACCAATGCAAAAATAGATAAACAATTTTGAAAATACATTTAACAAATGCTAACATGAATGCATATAATATTCATTACTAAAATAAAATGAAATGTGAATTATTGATTATGTCAATAGCACTTTATGGTTCGTATATTGATACCATGGAAATTATATACAAAATATAGATACATGAGTAGCAGGTATAAAAATTATAATATACAATGAGATAGCTATTCAACAAAAATAAACAGTATTCAAAATGTACTAATAATAATAAGTAACATTAATGGATTAAAGAAACGATCTTATCGGTAATGATATGTTTGGAAATCGAATGAAGAAGATTAATTTGTATTTGCTGATAAACACTTGTCTGGATTTACCTTATCGTAATACGGAGAAACTTGTTCATCAATTACGCTCTGTGAAAATCTCATTATATCGCGTTCTTTCAAGCTCAACTAATCAGATGTGCACAAATAAAAAACTGTTACACAATGTCCGATTAATAGATATTATTACAACGTTGAACACTGTCTGTATATTCTTCATCATTATGGAATTGAACAATTATTATTAATCTCGAAAACAATCATCGTTAATATTCTCTAATTATTCATTCAGTTTTCGAAAATTTATATTCCCATCATGATAACAGTAATAAATTAAACGTATTGAAGCTTATATGGAATAAAATTGTTCGATTTTTAAAAAACTAAATAAATAAACAGTATTAATTTTGTAACGCATTAAAAAAGAGCTTATATTAAAATTTCTACTAACAAAAAATGTTTTTAAATACTCTAAGAAGCTAAAGAAATGTTTTGTTAATAGAAATTCTAATGTAAGTTCTTTTTTAATATATTACAAAATTAATATTTTTCTCTATTCAGTTCATCTACTCAAAAATTGAACACTTTCATTCGAAATAAGCTTCAATGTATTTAATTCATTGCTGTTATTGTGATTTGAATATAAATTTCTCTACGACACTAAAGAAGCAATGTAGTGCACAGTGCAAACAATGAATATTTATTTTGTTTACTTTTATATGCATTCAGAGTATCCATTGCAGGAAAAAGAATTCAACTGGGATTCGAAAACGCAAGGACTGGTTCTTAGTTCCTTCTTCTATGGATATTTGAGCACACAATTACTCGGAGGATGGCTTGGAGCCCGTATTGGTGGAAAAAGGGTGTTCGGTCTTGGAATCGCAGCCACAGCTTTTTTTACAATCATCACACCGCCACTGGTCAAAATAAGCGTTTATATTTTCATTGCTTTAAGGATAATCGAAGGAATTTGTGAGGTAGGCACATCAATTTAACACTAGAACCACCAGACCGGTCAAAATTACTCATACCCGATTTCTTCTGTTTGCAACTATTGAAATTATAACAGATCCTTTTCAGAGAAATTATTAAAGAAATTGATTTAGCAGTACTCAAATTGATTTGTAAATAAACTGAAATCTCTTAATAAATGCGTTCTTGGAGTTTCTATAAAGAAATTTCAAAAAATCCACTTGATTACTCTAGTTCTAGTGTTAAATATTTCATTTTTACGATTTTTTTCGTACCCTCAAATATAAATTAAATTTTAAAAGATTCAATTTTTATCATTACTTTGTTTAGGAATTGTCACCTCTTTTGATATTACATTCATTTATTATTAATTTGAATCTATATTGCACAATTTATTAATCACCACTGCCTTCACGATTATACGCTATAGCAAAAATTAATATGAAAAATTTCCCTTTAAAAATGAACAAATGGACTCAATGTAAATTTGAACATACTGAAACGACTACAGATCGTTTTATAAAAAAAACAGAAATGGTGTAACAGTTATAATTCAGAAACACCTCAACATTTAAAAATGCTGTTCAACCCGTTTGGCGCCTGCCTTGATGTTTTTCGACTTTTTTCTCAAATCCTTTATTATGTTTTTTAAACAACGTCGTAGATTTTATCGTAAAAAAGAATAAAGCAAACCACGCATATGAAAAATACACACGAGAAAATAATGATTCTTCGTCTATTAACCTTCCGTATTTGAGAATATTTCTCATTATAAATATTCATAATTTATTTTTTACCTTGCTATTCAAATACTTTTATTGTTGACTGTATGTATAATAATCTACTATATAATCGATAAGTTTTACTTTTATTCTTCAATGTTTTATTGGTTTATTTAATATAAATAACCTCAATTTTGTTTAACCTTATATTTATTTATAAAATTGATTTGTTCATTACTATAAATCCTCCTTAAATACATCTTATATTTATTTATAAAATTTATTCGTTATTCATTAGTTATCCTTTGTTAATTCACTATAGGGTGTTACGTATCCTTGCATACACGCAATATGGTCGCAATGGGCACCTCCCTTGGAAAGATCGAAATTAGCAACCCTCGCGTTTTCTGGAAGTTTCCTTGGAACTGTTTTCGCTATGCCTGTTGCTGGTATAATGGCTGAATACCTTGGCTGGGAGTCCATTTTTTATGTCTTCGGAGCAGCAGGCCTTGTGTGGTTCTTCCTATGGTGGATAATCGTAAAAGATAAACCGGAGGACGATCCATATATATCTGAAGCGGAACTTGAATACATCAAAACTAGTCTTGGACATACTAAAACGGACGAGGTAAATAGACTTAACAGAAATAGGGTAAAACAGACTTCAAAATAATATTAAAGAAATTATTTTCGAGTGATTTATTTGCTATATATATATTAACACTAAACGTGTCACGAACAGTCAAATGGCCGGTTTTAAAGTTTGATTTAAAATTTTATGTTTTCTTTTGTTCCTTTAACTTTATATTGATTTCTATATTGTCCGATTAATCAGTTGTTCAATTTTTGTCTTTCCCTTTATTTCTGTTTCCACTAAGAAAAAAGTATCGTAAGATACGTTTACTGTTAATTTGTTCATTATATGGACATCAACAGCCAAATAATAAACACTTTAAGTAAAAATAAAATAGTAAATATGAAAGTAATTGAATCTTCGACTAAAATACCATTAACGTAATGTTAATTAAAATAATAAAATAGAGCATATAATAAGTAAAAGAAATTTTTTTAAATAAATTGTCAATGAAGTTTTGAAATTTAATTTTTATTTGAATGATCTGTAATTTTGATATACGAGGTTACTCGCAATAAGTGTCGGTTAAAATAACATACGTAAATTTTTTATAAGATTAATATTTCAAGCGCTAATTAAATCAATAATTATAGTGGAATATTCGATAAACTTAAAATACATTTAGTATTACTTTACCTTATTGAAGAAAAAAATATTTCACAATATACTTCACTATTCAAAATATTTTATTTCTTCAAATATTTATTTTTAATGACAAATATTTTTTAAATATTCGTTTCTAATACTTTTTGCACGTTGAATATTTTAATTACTTTAGTTATTTTTAATATCTTGAATATTTCATTAGTAGTAAAACACTTTTTTGAGTAAAGAGATATTTTGTTTATACAAAAAATTATTTTTGTATTGCACAGAAAATTACTCATCCGTGGAAGGCAATGTTAACATCTCCACCAGTGTGGGCTATCATTGCAGCACATTTTAGTGAAAACTGGGGTTTCTACACCATGCTCACTCAACTTCCAACATTTATGAATGGTTGGTAAAACACATTACTTGAAAAGCATCATCATTGATTGTAAACATTATTAATTGAAATATTCTTAGACGTTCTCGATTTCAAATTGGATAAGACTGGATACTTATCCGCCCTACCATATCTTGCTATGACTATTGTTGTACAATTTTCTGGACACTTAGCAGATCACTTGAGGGCGAAGAAAATTTTGACAACCACGCAGGTCAGCTCACGTATTTTCTACCTCTTTCCAAATAATTAAAAAACTTTAATTACATACAGGCATTTTTAAATTAAATTGTTAATATTAAATGTACGTTATCTAAAAACAAAGTATATAACAAGAGTAGATAAATATTTATAAAAAATATTAAGTATTACTATAATTTTTATAGGCAATTAAAGTATATGAGTTTTGTTTAGTTTATACTTCTATCGATAGATTAAACATATCCGATCGATGCAAAAGTTTTGACGTTCTTTTATTTATTATATTAGATTATATTAATATTATATTATGTAATAATATATTAATTATATTATATAGATATAGAAGTATTTCATACACGTTATAATAGTTTAAAAACAGATGTTATTTGTTGCAAGTGGAACAATTTTTTTGTTAATCACGTATAAAAACGTCAATACTTCTGTATCAACATAATATTTTGAACAATTAAAAAAAATGATTATGGTTAATTTATTGTTGTAGGTTCGCAAATTATTTAATTGCGGAGCTTTCATATTTCAAACAATATTTATGACGTGTACTGCTTTCATTTTTACTCCAACAGGAGTGGTTTTTTGTATTACCATAGCAGTTGGTCTTGGCGGTTTCGCATGGTCCGGTTTCGGGTAAATTTTTTAAATTTCAATTATAAGTTAAGGCATTAATGAAAAGAATACAAAAAATCATTTTAATTTTACTTCGAATGTCTATAGGACTTGAAGTAAAAGTTAGTCTAATTTGTTCATCATATATTATTAAAATTAATTTATTAGTTACAATATAACGAATTTTACATAAAGTATTAAGCTAATAGCAAAGTAAATATTTAACAAATTAATTTTCAAATTTTGTGTTTTTTAGAGTAAATCATTTAGATATTGCTCCTAAACATGCAAGTGTACTTATGGGAATAGGAAACACTATTGCTACTTTACCTGGTGTTGTTAGTCCTATTATTACTGGATATATCGTGCAAAATAAAGTGAGTTCTTTTTGCAATGTACTTCCCTTATTTCTATTTTTTGATGTACTATTACAGTAAAAAAAATTGTATAACTTCTACTTCATAAAAAATAGTAAATAATAATATATATTGCAACATATACATATACACATATTCAACATTTTTGATATAATATATTAATAAAATAATGTATTGTGCAGAGTCCTGGAGAGTGGCGCATAGTCTTCATTATTGCTGGTACAGTTTATTTACTGGGAGCACTTATATATGGTTTATATGCATCTGGTGAAAAACAGAGTTGGGCAGATGAAGAAGAAAAAACAGAAAAGAAGCTAAAACGATCTTATGAAAATCCTGCCATGGAAGTAGATAACTTATAGTTTACAAAAAAATAAATTTACTGAATGACTAATTCCAGAAACATGTTGCTCTCAATTTCATATATAATATATATGAATATATATACATAAATATGTATACACGAGCAATAGGTTGTTACATATTTTTCAATTTATCAATATTTGTTGCATAAATTATATAATTTTATAGAACATTCTCTAAACAGTATTTAAAAAATAGGTTTTATGACTATAAATCAATAATTGATTTTTTGCTATGACTGTATATTGCATTTAACATGTAAGTAAAATATATTAGAATATTTTTCTAACTTCATACTTACATAACAATTAACAGGAAAAATTGAATTACAACAGAATCAACATATTTTTTGAAAACCTTTAGTTTTATGTGCTAATGTGTATTCTTTAAATTATTAATAAGTTTCATTGATCTTTCATAAATTAGAAAAATTATGACTAAATATATGTATGTATAAGCAAAGTACATGTAATAATATGTACATATTTCACAGCTTATATTATTTTATAAAAGAAAAATTATTATTTATATACAGAAAAGATGTTGCTGATTATTAATAATACCTTATACCATTATGCAATGTACCTATAAATAAATTTTTTTATTAAATAACAATTACTATATATACAGAATAATCAACCATAAAGAAAATAATTTTATCATTATTAATATTTAACACAGAATTTAAATACTTAAACTATAAGAATAGTTGGTTTAATGTTATAAAAAATAAAAAATAATTCCTTTATAACATGAACACGAATTAATCAATCTTCATAAATACAAATTTTACATAATGAAAATTCCATTAATTTTTATAAAGTAAAAATTATAATAATAACAAATTTTTTTAACATCCTTATTACCTTCAATAAATACAGAACAATATGTATAATACATAGTTATTAATGTATTATATTTATAATAAGAAGAAATGTTTTAATTATTATTGACAAATATTAACGAGGTATAATATTCTACACCATGTGTTCTTCCTTATATACATATATGTTATGCATATTTGTGACGCAAGAATTTAGTCGTCTCTCAATTGGTAAATCAATGATCTTATGGAAGTGATTGAAAATAAACAAGTATAGACAGTCACAGAGCTAGCCAAGATATTTTAATGTTACGTCGATCTAAGCAACTTCTTACACATTTAAAGCTGGATGAATTAACGATTAAAGTTGTGCTAACATTCATAGCATAAAGTTTTTCATCTATAAGAGGTAAGCACACAGAATGTTCACACATTTCCTTTGAAAACATTACAAGAAACATTTAACAGATTCAACGTGAGTATAACCTATTTTGTACTCGTCAAACTTTAATCATTTACAGAAGTAAACTTTATATTAACAAATGTATAGTTTATAATTGTAGATAGTATAAAATACTAAATAATTATCTAAATGTTACAATTATCTGCATTAGATAAACAAAAAATTCTTAATCATTTTTTGACATTTTCTGATATATATCTTTTTGTGAAATTGACAATACTTTTATTATTTACTTTAATTATAGATTATATTCTTTTACTACAGATTATATTAATTTAATTCTTACTTTCATATGAAAGATTAAAGTAATTCAATTCGTTTGTCGAAAATAGTAACCTTATTTTTACAAAGTATTTTGAACATATTTATTTTTTAAACGCAAAGAATACTGTAAAAATGACATGCATAATATATTCGATTCATATTTAAAATGTAGGAAACTAAAATTTATAAATGTGCATATGTGTATAACTTGATAAATAAGTTTATAGTTTATAAGTATGTGTATTTATTAATGACATATATATATCTTTGTAGATGTCACTAACCTTTCAACAGATTATACTGGATGCTAAGAAATTAGTAATTAAAATATCAGACCATGAAAATGTTGCTGATAAGTTGATAAGTGAAATAGAGTCAGTTTTTACTCAAATTATTAATATGAAACGGGTAAAAAGATTGTTTACTTAATTTATATTAATTTATGATTACCTATATGAATAAGTATGAAAATATATTAAATTTTTATTATTTGATTTGTAGTAGTGTTAATTAATTAATTTGAACAGATTAATAAGATTCTTTGATATAACAGTAGTAATCATATTTATAAGGATAGAAATTAATTGCTAATTGTAATATTTTATATTTTATGCATGCCTAGTATCAAGAAGAAGTAGAAATTTTGAACACAAAAGCGAATCAAAGACCACATGTACAATTAATCGCAAATATATATAGGGAAAGTAAATATTTGCAAGAAATACAAGCACAAAATAAGCAATTGAAAAATGCATTGGAAGATCACCAGAATGCCCTTGAATTAATAATGTCGAAATACAGGCAACAAACTTCAGCGTTATTACGTCTATGTAAACTGGACCCTACTTCGTTACATAATTCAAAATATGCTAATGTAAGTATCCTGTTCAAAATATCAGTGTCATTATTTCGTATTTATTATTATAAAATGAGAATGTTGTATGTAAGTCTATAATATAGAATTTTTAATTTTAAGTAAAAAAGTTATAAAGTATATTGTCTGCTACTTTTATCTTACAAGAAGAGCCCAAGATCCTCTGGTCACAGATTTTGCTGAAACTTTGTATACTAATAGATATTGTTGTCTTGTTCATATAATGTAAGTGTAGATACTCAATAGTTTTTTAGATAATTGTTAAAGTTTTATGAAACATATTTTACTATCTAAAGGAGTGTATCAATAGAAGTTTCGATAGTATGATGGTAGTATTCTAAAGTAAGCTGTAGTTTGAAATCTGCGAGTACAAATCCCTTTGCAATGATATTTTTAAAATTTTTTTTTCAATTGGTCTATTTATATAAATTATGTTTCATACATAAAAACACGTACATAATTTTAAACAATATTCAAATGACATATCTTAATTTATTAAAAAAAGTTTCAATTTTATTTATGTTATAGGTGTTGGAAATATCAAATCATCAATTGTATATAGTAGTGATTTTTACTACAAAACGAAAGATAAAATTTTTATACAAAAAACTATAATAATAAATAAGTGTACAGAATATATAATATATTAATATTTAAATTAAAGTAGACTTCCGCCATACCGGAAAACAGAAAAGCATCACATAAATTACAATGAATGAATGTATTTCGATTTACCACAATCATCGTGATTATTTAAAATTAGATATGTGTTTTTATATGCGAAATATAATTTACATAAATAGATCAATTGGAAAAAAAATGAAAAAAGAAGTACATCGCACAGGATTCTAACTCGAACTTACAGTTTACAAATTTAGTAAGCTACCGTCACGCCATTGCATTTCTAATAATATGCATTTTCAGATAGTAAAACATATTTCTCATAAAACTTTAATAACTATTATTTAAGAAACTATTGAGTATGTATGCCTATAATGCTATATTTTCATGAACAGGGCGACAATATCTATTAGTATACAAAGTTCCAGCAAAATCTGTGACTCAAAGACTGTGCACTCTTTTGTTAGATCCTTTACCTTCATATTAATTAAAGTGACAATTGTTGTTTATAATTTATATGTAAACTTATAGATAATTACAAGTCAAGCTGAAAAAATTAATGAGATGGCAGCGATAATGAAAACTGCAGCTACCATAGATGAGGAAACTGAATTGAAAGAAAAAGAGATGTATTATAGTTTAAAAGAAGAAAATGCAACATTAAAGGAAATAGTTAATATTGCTAATAAATATGGTTCCCTAAACAAAGAAATTGAAACAGATAATAAAACGGTCCAAACAGATTCTGTAACCGTATAAAGACATGTTTTAATGTACACACTTATATAAAGTTCGTATTATTTATTTCATATTTTATAGCATAATTAATGTCAAAAAAAGTGTATTATCTATATGCAATAAAGTGCACGTACAATATATGTACACAATAAACATTTTTAATGAATTTTATTAAAAAATAATATTTCTAATTGTTGTTTTCATTTCACGTCATTATTCCGAATAATAATCATCGATTTCCAATTAAAATTCAATTATTTTCTTTAATGAAAAGACGGGAAGGACCCAATTTTCAGCACGCAATGAAATCGGAACATTCGAATATTCCCGCATGTTTGCGCATGTGCTCGAAAAGTTTAGTAATAATAGCTATGCTTTCCTAGGGAAAAGAGAAATTGTTCATTTGCTATATATATTTTCAAAACAGTTGAAGATCCATCCTTTTTAGTTGGATGTCCGTGTTCAATGAAAGGTATATATAAGCACAGTATACGTGCTTGACGGGAATCAACGGGCGACGTTATATATTTGATATTTATTATCTGTATTTGTCGCGCTCAACTATACGAGCATACGCTATCTATTTAATTACATATGTAGTACGTATATATATAGTATAATAACCGCAGTTCCATCTACATTCTGCCCTCCCATAGTAGCACCGTTAATGTGCATCGTGAGATACTAGTGAGCTCCGTTTAAAGAGAGTGTAGGGTGGTGTGGGTGTGCACACTGCTGGGGAGGACAGACGCACAAGTGAACGGGTGATGGCAAGGAGTGGAGGTGATTTTTAGTGATCTTTAACAAATGGCTCTGTCCGAGGTGCACAATTTGGCTGCAATTATCGGCAACAATGGTTTTACAGTTAACAAGGTAAGCAACCATATTTCACTGTCTCTGACTTCATCACCGAAAAAGTGACGTTCATCTTTCTCTACTGCAAAGTACAACGCGATCGTTCCAACATAATGCGTAGAGAAAGATATAATTGTATTGTTTAAGAGATATTTAACGACCGAGTAGATGAAAAGTATTACGTCTATTACATCAAAGAATTTATTACTTACGTTATTATATCACGATAACTTAACGAGTGAGAACGATTTGAAATTCATTCGCTTTTAATGCACAACGATATTACAATATCATTCACAATAGATTTAAATTTCAAATAATCAGTTCTGGCATTGGGCTGTAAATAGAGAATTAATGTGTGCAATTTAGTAGTTGTATTACAATATTCATTTTTGTGTGTGTATAATCACCTTAATATGTTATTTTAATAACATTTTACTTTTAGTTACATACACATTATTGTAAAGAAATCACTTTTGTGTACTTTTTCTTAGTATTTTTGTACTATTGTAAAGTACTGCAATATTTGTTGCAATTTATTTGTAGTGTGAAATTAATAATTTTTTTAGAATAATATGGTTGAACGTAACATTAGCATGTTGGAACCACGAAATAATTATCCAGCTGACCGTTGCAATGCAGAATATCATTACTGGAACTATGACTTAATGGAATGTAATGCCCAAAAAAATGTAAGCAATTTGAAATAATAATTGTACTTTGTATATTACTTAAAAAGTTAAATAAATATAAAATAATCTTTTTTAATTTGAAACATTATAAGATATTATTTTGTAACATTTTATGAGTTATATTTAAATATTGTTTATTAAATGTATAATATAGTGTATGTATATAATTCAGCAAAAAATATTTTATTATAAACAAATGAATTATCTGAAAATAATTTCATATATAAAACTAATAATGCAACTAATACTATGAATTACTTACTTTTTATTTTAACACATTCATTTATTAAGTACGATGTAAATTATATATATATCCATACACTATCACATTTATATAATTAAGCGATTTACCTATTTTCTTCAAATACATTTACACATATTTTATCTAAGAAAATTACTTTATACTGAGTAAAATTAATGGTTGTATGTAATTTATATAATTATGATATCAGATTTATTATAATTTACAATACATTAGTTAAAAATGTTATATATGGATTACTAAAGATGAAGATTTTATTGTATTAATGTAATATTTTAAATATTCTATTTAGATGAATGTGGAAGATGAAGACAGTCAGGATTTAAATAATTCTATGGTTAATGATTTGGTCTCAAAAATTCTTGACGATGATTCGATTGTTGGTGACAATGCTCACAGTAATAGATATAATGGCGATATTCAATATCATTTAGACACACAATCTTCTATTATGGAGAATAAAATGGAAAATAACACAGATCTTAATCTTGCTAATATAGACCAATTTAATATGCATTCTACATTCAGTAAATTACAAAACAGTGTTTCCAATAACACTAAACTTGAATGTAGTTATAACAATCTTTGTAGAGAACTTAAAACATTGAGTCTCAATACATGTGCAAGACAAGTATCAGAGCAAGAGAATTTATATAGTAATGGAGTTCATGCATATCCGAATATGTACTCATCTGATTCACAGTCATATGTATTACGTCCAAATAATGAAAATTCATGTATTAGTGGAAACACTATGCCCCTGTGTAATGACTTGTTAACAACAACAAACGAGACAAATTTAAATAAGGAGTCTACTAATTGGTCAGAAAATTTATCCACTACGGGATATACATCAGATTTATTTGGAAATTATCAACGAATGCAAAATTGTACAAATCCGCATCTTAATATTAATATGGCTCTAACATTGGCATTAGATTCTCCTGATCCAATTACTCTTAATGAACTGGAGTATCATAATAATATTAGACAAAATGGTACTGCTAATACATATAGTAACCCTACAGCTACTATGCATGAGTTGTGTAGCATGACTGCCAGTAATCAAAGTTATAGACCAAGCTCAGCGATGACTGATTTAAGTATCGATTCTGGTTTTCTCTCAAATTCTCCGTTGCAACACTTTTCCCCGGCTGACACAAACCTGCACAATTGTTTTGGGAATAATATACAACGCAATAATGCCAGTGACTATAAAGATTTACAAGATTCGGGTAGATTAAGCATGGCAAATATCTCTATACAAAATGAACAATTGCAATTTTTGCAACAAGCTCGTAGTTACAAATTGGATCAAGCTGTGGACCAAGAATATAAACAACTAATCGACTATTATCCAGGCGTGAACGACTTTACCACAACATCGATCAATAGCTTAGACACAAATGAGAACTGTCTTTCAAATAACGATTACAGAGTTGATAACAATTTATTGAAAATTAACAGTCCAAAATCTAAGACTATCGAGACTAAGACATATTCACCAATTGGATTTCCAAAGAATTTAAGTTCACGACATACACATCAGTCAATTGCAAAATATGGATACTATAATTATCAACCTTACACTGCCAATAACGGCGAGACTTTTAAAATGTTACCACAGAGTTCTACATCGTATCATGACTTGAAACAGCCTAATAGCACTAATACGTACAAAATGGAAGGAATAGATCTTACTAAAAAAATACCTTTTCCTTCCGTGAGTCATTTGACCAATCAAATCGCAGGGTCTTCAGTGAACAAGAATACTTTTAATTACATTGTAAAACAACGACATCATATGCCAAGAATACAGAATACTCCTGGTATTTCATCGGGAAATGTGCTATTTAATTCAGGAATAGTACCAAATCCAAGCACAGTAAGGTCCGGACTATTCCCATCGGTGATGCCAGTTCCTGTACCACTTCCAGTTTCACGTCTATTTTCTGTACTCTATGGTGGTGGTCTAAGTCTCAGAAATGGAAGTGGGACAGCTAGACGTACAGCCCCTTCAAGTATACTTCACTTTAGATTGGAGCAAACCTACAAACAATTTAAGCAATTGGAAAAGGAACGAAAGAAATGCGAAGCTGGGTTAGCTGCTCATTTTCCTGGCAAAAGAGTAACAAGTGCAAACAATATCCCCATTCCTCGCCTTCAAGGAAATCCATCACGTGTAGATCGTTTAGTTATCGACTATTTAAGAGAACATGCACGTGTCATAACATTGATTGCAAAAGTAAGTACTTAAACATTGTTGTTGCATTGCGAATAGCACAATATTGTATGTACAATGACCACATTTTTTAAATAGATGGAACAACTGCGAGGGACCACAATGAATCGACGCGTACATAAAGCTATGGAGTACTGGTTAGAAGCAATAAAATTCGTCCAAGAATGCCGCAAACGAGAAATCGCCAATGCAACAAAATGTCAGAAAGAAAATCCACCATGTATGCTTGTATATGATGATAATGGTAAGTATATTTATTTGCTTATGAAATTACTTTATATATAAAATTACTCTAAAACTTGTTTCATTAGTAAGAGAATTTATCGAGTATTAGAGAAAAAAATCAAAAATTCATAGACAGATTTCATAGAAACGATAATGAATATGCTAAACCAATTTAAGAAAGTTTAATAATACTTATATTTTATTTCGAAGCTAACGGAATTTTTAACATTGTGCAAAAATTTTCATTTATTTACATATCGCAATATAGTATGTAGATAAGTTGATCGAACTGAGCTTTTCCATTCACAGATATACTAACTTTGGCTACCAGCGTTTACGAATTGACAAAGGCATCTCGGTATGCGCGAACTGGTATGTATAACGCATTACAAGCAACATTGTTGTATGACTTGGACATTGAGAAAAAGGTCGTTGAAACTTCGAAAGATCCAGTTCTTGTGATAAAACGCAATGAAAGTCAGGTAGGCGACTATTCGAACTGTACCTAGCAAAATTTCGAAAGGTGCTTCACCACTTCACGCGACGAAACATAGACCGAATCCAGCAGCTTTTTACATACGTATTCCGTGTTACGTTTCTGAAAAGCTTTTGCTGGCGTTTTATCATAATTTTATCGCTGAAAGAACAAAAAAAAATGCCGCCCACTAATCGCAGAACTTCAGAGCATCATTACGAAAATAGTATGCGTACTTGCGCCGAAATATGGGGGATGGGTGGGGGGGGGGGGGGGATGAAAAGAATCGTATGCGTCTCTACTTTTTACAAGTTAATAGTGACTCCATAGTTTTCTACTGTACATATTTTTATCCCTACTATAGTACAGTCTCGGGGGTGTCAGTTCTGGTATCTAATACTTGTGATCCAATCATCTATATCGTATGTCGCACTTGCGATTTCGCTTGTTCTTCGTTGACAGACTAACGAAATAACTTTAACGAACAAGGAGGAGAAAAAAAAGGAACGTAAACCATAGACATTTTTATCTTTGGGTAAGTTGGTTTCGCGCGTTTCACAATACCAAAGATAATAATCGTTTAACATAAAAAAGAAAAGGAAAACGTGAAAATTCATCGCGGATCCGAAACTTATTGATGATAAACGAAGAACAAGATTGCTCAGATGTACTAACAAAATAGAATATATGTAAATCTATATAAATATATATATGTATATATATAGATATAGATATATAGATTTATATATAGATTTCGTTTGCAAGAATCTCCAACTATTACTCGTTTGCGTATGTGTCATAGGTTAGACAAGATAGGCTAAATTTTACCAATATATTTGTTCAGAGCGCTAGACAGTAATTTCCTAGACTAGTTCAATGTGGCCTTCCTTAAATGTGTGACCCAAGATGTGTGTCGGATAGCTGAATATTTCGGATACCTTCGAAATGTCTTGAGAACTCAAGACACGATAGAAAAAAATTTACTCATGGATCGGATGAGCTCTTCAATCCATGAACTAATAGCGGAGCCTTCGATCCAATCGGTAAATAGTTAATTATATACAAAAAGCAAACGATGTCCACTGTATATATACTACACGTGAAATCTTTGCTAAGAAGAGAACTTTCCTAAAAGCGTACTCGCCAGACGCGCACGCGGAACGCCGTTGCCACGGCGGGTACGCGTTACAACGTAAGTTATATACAGAATTTTTAATGGCACGCGTATGCGGAACACACCATTACTATTCCTACATACTTATTATGTATATATACGTACATATACGATATGCGTTCTAGGCAAATCTGTTAGCTTTACATGGCCGACTTGCGAAGTTCAGCATTTCCGGTTCACCAAGTCTCTTCGGTGAACCCTTTCGCACAGCGACTTCACATACCAGCTCAAGAATTTTATTGTTCCAACGTGTACGAACCGTACGAATTCGTTTTAACCGTAACGCCGCGTTCAGATCGCGTTAGTCACGAAATTACGCTTCTACAGAAAACCTTGTTGAGAGGGAAAGAAAGAGAGAGAGAGAGGGAGAGGGAGGGGGAGAGAGAGAGAGTGAGAGAGAGAGAGAGAGAGAGAGTTCTTCTTTTTCTTTCTTTCTTCTATTTTTTTTCTATTTAATCGTTTCGTTGTCCTCTATTCTTCGTCCTGTTCCGCCTGTGGAGGCTCGATTGCCGATCGTTCCCGTGCATTTCTAGCCACACACGGACGTTTGCACAACGATGACGAGATTATACTCCCTCACTGAAATGACACACGAAAAAGAGAAAAAGAAAAGAAATTTGTGAATAATCTAGTGTCCACGAGTAGTAAGAATAACGAGGTGACAGAAGGCTTGGCTACGACCCGCCTGTAGCTGCCTCAAGGTCTAATCTTCTTAAGCTTAATCGATCGGCCTGTATTATCGTTAGAATTCTCGCGAATCGGTTATCAAAGTGTTGGTAAAGCTTTACTGTAATCGCCTATGTATATAGTCGTTGACTTCCATCTGAGCTGCACATCGCACGTAGTTGATTCCTGTGAGCGATGATTAAATCCGGGGAAAGGTGTGTCGGTTGTCTTTGTTTCTCCGGCTATGCTCGTCTCGTTTTCGAGCGAGACACTGTGGCCGGATACATTCGGCTTAGCGTATACGTGGGAATTACTCAAACACAATTTCCTAAATTGTCTTTGCCGCCGAAGGTAGTACAAATTTTTCGACGACCTTTAACGAAATTTTTAGATGCTTGGACAGAAGTGTTTTATATCGGTATTTCCCTCTTGCATGAAAATTAACTCCGTTGGCTTGAATGGTTCCCGCAACCCGGAACGTTCGAAGATGAAGCTAGCCACTGCGTGGTCTCGCGCGCTAGATGATTTAGGCAAGACTTCGTTGTCCGTCGAACGGAGATTCGTTCGAAACGTTGTGAACGGGGAAGATGTAAAGTTTGTTGACACTAAGGGATAGAAAAACTTTGGATAGACGAAAGCGCGTAGAAAAGTAGTGGAAGGAAAGGAGAAGCAACAGCTCGGCTGCAAAGACAATCTCGCGCGGATAACGGCCCGGTACTACCGAAATTCTTGCGAACAGCAAGGGTACGCAATTACAGACTGTTAACTCGCTTTTATATAACGCTTGTGTAATCACTGGGGACCATGTCGAGCATCGTCTCCGTGTACCAGCATATCTTAGGACTCTCATTTTTATTGCACGAAGGAAACACTTGCATTTCTTCTTGCGGTTGTCTAGTTTTTATTTCCATTTTCGCCTAGTTTCGGTGGTGTGTGGCAAGCAGGCTTGATCTTTTTCCTAGCTCTGTTCTTCACGTTCGCGTCCTGATTCGTCCCCAGACAGTTTTCTTCCCTCGAAAGGAATATGCGTGCAGCGAGAAAGAGGATGATTGATTCCTTCTACTTCCCCCTTCCCGCCCAGTTTATAACACGTGTCCGGGATCGAAAGTATAGGTTTAGCGAAAATTGACAAAAAAAAATATATATATATATGATATATGATATATGTATGTATTGTTAGGCTAGGATAGATTTATCGAATGCTCATAAGCGTACAATGAGAACAGGTTGCGTTGCATTAGGGTCGCGAAGACACAGCAAAGACGCGCGTCATATGCAAGCTGTCCGGAAGGTGTCAGCCGCGAACATGGCGACCAGTGCTTTACAGAATTTCCTTCCGCATTTGTCGACATATTGTATTGTAACTGTGATATATATAATGCCAATTTGTATATAAAACCGTGCAGAGCTCTTTCGCGACAAAGAACGAACACGACGGACCAACGGCCGACCGATTCGTTAGTTCTGTCCTCTTCGCTCCGCAGGCTGAGAGATTCTTCTTCGGTGTTTTTCGCTTCGCGAGACGCTTGCTGTTCCCGCGCAGATCGGGAACGCGATACCGATAGACCAGAACCCGCGCGTCCGGTTCGAATTTTGGCCAGAGCTTCTTTCGTCGGAGATCCGGTGAAGCATGATTAAAGATCGCGCCTGAGGTTGAGACACGAATTAATCTCGAAACACGAGAGTCGTCCCTCTTGTCGGGCGCGCGTCCACTTAATAACGATAGTACTTAAAAACTCGAATATGGTCAATATCGTGCAATTCATCCGAATTATCTATTGCTATTATACTCGATCCCTTCGAAACAATCCAGCCTTTGAACACACCCCGTACGCCATTGGCATCTCTTCGTTCAAATGTTTTTCTTCTTCGTTGTTTATCGTTCCCCGCCTTTATTGTCCTTCCGAAGATCGTTCAGATCACGAGCATAGAACTGACCACGTGTACCATAAGTTTTTCTCCGAGGCTTCATCGCGACTTCCGAGTTTCGCTTCGAGTTTTCTTCGAGCGCGTCGCCATTTCGAGGATTTGAACCAAGACTCTTCAACGGGCACTAACGCCGCGCGACATCGTCTTCTTCGTCATTGCGGGGCTTCGGGGCCTTCACGGGGGAATGCGTGTTCCGCCAGAATCGTACAAAAAGTGAAAACGGAAACCCCAGGGAATTTCTTGCGAACGTTTCTCGCAAACGCTGTCAGAGGCGAACTTGTTAACCCTTGAAAAGGAAGGATTCGGCTGATGGTACGCGGAAGCCATTTTGTCGAGATTAGGGTCCCGCCCAGCAGAGGTCTTCGGGCCCAGAATCGTCTTTTGAGCATTTCTAAACTTTTGAGAGCCTCTTGTTAAGGGACGTTGATTTAGAAGGGATGTTCTAAAGCTGTCAATTCCTTACTGCCATGGTTCCCTTTGTTGACTGCTGGACTCAAAACAAAAAAGTCGTTCACAGCCCTGCTAAAATTGCCCCCCCCCCCCCCCCCCCTGCATCGTCGCTATGGACTGTACTTATGCACACTGGCTTTATTGTTGGAAGAATTTTTATTTATATTATTTCATTTTTAACGCACTTTTAAAATATTTAAATAGTGTTGGTGACGTTTCGCGCGTCACCCGGTGTGTTTAACTTTCATTATAAATCTGTACAATATTGATTTAATTTTACACGAAATATAATTGTGTGACACGTGTCAGCGAACGTGTTAAATATGTTGAAGTACTCAAAAGTTACTTATACGCGTTGAAGGATATTAGTGAACAGGACACTTCATATTTTCTTCTTCTGTAAATGTTTGTCTTGTTTCGACTTAAGGATGTCCAAGTGACTTACAAATGGGAAGTGTTAATGACATAAGTACAGTTGTCTCCATGGATTTTGAGGAGGAATTTTAGGGATCATGGTTCCTCTTTCACAGTTGAATTCATGGAACGGAACCTGTAACTATTTTGGTTCGTCCAGTTTCTATTACGAGAATGCTTGTCTTTTCTTCCTCTTAGAAAGGACACGGACAAAGCTTCTACATAAGGCTACGTATACATATGTGCATGCGCACGTATTAAGTGATTACCTCGTGTCGTATTTATCATACGCATTCGTTAAGAATAGGAACACTATCTGCACAGATACGTGTTTGACAATCCTATTTAAATTGCATGTGATATTATGTATTACTGACTAGCTAAATGTATATGTGTCTATGTGTGTATACGCTTGTACAGGGTGTTCCGTTGACTCTGTTGCTACAGTTTCTCGTGAGTGTACTTTCAAGACGGCGGTGGACTTGTTTGGTGAATTTGATACCGCACAGAAGAGGGTAAAAGATACGAAGAACCTCTTAGTGGATATTAAAATTTTATTTACATATTTGTTATCGGAATTTTTGCAACTGGAGAGATAAATTTACATTTTTTTAAAGAGACGAGACTAAGCGTGTTGGAAGAAGTTTGATGGTCGATTACTGATATTGTCGTTGCATTTTTAAATGAGTTCTTAAATTTTCTTTGTCTATCTTAACAAACACGAAGTAATAATAATTTTATTAGTGATAGTATTCAATCCAATTGATGCTAAATTTTATTTGGTTAAAGTTTGTAGGAAATGGTTATCAAAATTATGAAATGAAAGAGGATTTGTAATTCTTTTCGTTTAAAAAAATATGAATTATATTTTTCCGAAACAATTTACGAAATTTACTATCAAAATATTAATGAAAAAAACTTAAACTAAATTTGATTTTAGTCTTTATGTTTATAATAATTGAATTCAATATTGTATTCACAATTTTATCTTGAACTAGCATAATACATTAAATGTTGGTATTAATACTCGACAAAAGTAACTAAATTAACAGTTCTGTATTCTATTGCTCTAATTTATTGATTAGGTATCTTTTTATTTATACGGATCGTCATATAAACCAAGTCAAAAAAGAAAATAATTTAAAACAAACTATAACATAATAAACCTAAATAAGATACACTTGGCACAATTAAATTGAACAGTCATTTGCTAAATAAATAAAACGACAGAAATTGAAATAATAATTCATCAACTTGGTTGAAATGGTAATACTCAATTTACACACCAACATTTTCATTTTCAGTTTCTACATCGAAACACTAGAAACTTATTTTAAAGAGTCCTTTAATATTCAACTTATAATTTTGATAACTTAATTGCAAATTCATATTTAACGTCACTTTGGTTTTACTATAGCAGAATCAAAATTATCTATGCATAGTTAATTATGTATAGACAAAATCATACAATTTATTACATAATTTATATTATGTTCCTGAGGTGCACTGTCTAAGAATTGATTAGCAATTTTTTAACGTTTCTATAATAAAGATACACAGCCTTGAGAGTTTGGCTAAATTTAATACAGCTATAAAAATGCTTTTAAATTTTTCTTTAATTTTTTTATATAAAACAATGTACCAATATTTTGAAACATATTCGCGAATGTTCCCCGTAACAGAATCAACGGAATATTTTGTATTTACATACAGAGCATGTACATGCATATATATATGCTCATACACATGAATACATAGGTAAATACATGAGTGTTCGTAGCGCATTGAAGTTACACAAAAAATTTCGAAATGCGTTTCATGAACACCTGTATATACATATGAGTAAACAAGGTAGTAACAAGGAAAAGTAGGGAAAAACCGACCAATGTTTAACTCTCGAAACTGTCAGAGTGTATCGTTAGTATTATAAGATCAACGATTTCGTTCACAATCAGTTACATTGAGTACCAACGGTGGGAAAGCTGCAAATTGATAACAATTCAAGTGAAGTTTGAGAAACTTAAATAAAATGTAGCAACGACTTGAATTTCCAAATTTACGATACAGTAGAAATTCTTTTTCACTTGATAATAAACAGTGTTTAATTTCGTTTATAATAATTGAGGTAACTATATTTCTTATGGCATTCCATTATAATTTAAACAAAATTTTCTTTATCTTGAAAACTATGATTTCTTGATGTTGAATTTACTATTTAAATTTTTATGAAGTTTAAATATTAAGCAGATAATTGCAATTATTCAAAAAAAGTCATTTATTCGTCGTTTTGTTGAACCTAACACGCGATAACATTACATATTCATCGAAATGATCAATAGCCAGTCACATCGTGGTAACCTTACATAGGAATGAAAATAAATTTACTTACATAAATAAATAATTGCTTGATTAATGACAATTAATTCGGATCATTGTACATTCGTATGACAATTTGCTTATTTCAAAATATGAAAATGTTAATATTATAAATTAAAAATCATTTTAAAATTGATGCATTCCATGAAACAATGCTGACTGACGTTTTTATTCGTTTGAGAAACGTGTCTCAAATGTAGAAGAAAGAACGTGATTAAACACTGTCGAAAGAGCACAAAAATTATTGAGTTGGTGGGAAATAAATACACTTTTGCATAGTTTATTTACACGAATCATATTGTTTTGCGCTATATTTCATCTTACATCTATGAGACTGATCATATTGCCGAAGTCGCGAACGTCTATAAATTGTTCAATCTTTTTAAATTACATTATCATAACAGGAATTGTATAAAAACAGAACAACAATTGTTAAGTTCATTGAAGCCTTTAAGTATTCGTTATAAATACTTAAAATGATTTTCCACGTATTTTATAATTACAGGAAGGATTACAGTAACCTCAGTGTGTTCAAATGACAATTTATTTCTCATCAACTGAACTTTATTCATGTGTTTCACATCTTTCAATTACGAAGATTTCAAAGTTCCTTGAAAAGGAATTTTAGAGAATCTAAAATATAACTTTTCTTCGAAGTATTTACGCTTCGACATTTATATTTGCGATATTTCGCAGTTGCTCTACAATTAACCAGTTAACTGTGTTTATTTTGGGACAAAATAATACTAACTTTATCAACAATTAATTACTTATTTTTTCAGATAAACATGTACTTCTTTGTTTTGTTTTGGTTTTTTATTTTAATATATATTAGGTACATGTGTTCTGATTTTTAAAACTAATTCCCACAGTTAACTAGTTAATACCACTTCTGTAATTGCAAAAGCCACTGCTGCGAAACTGGATTCTTTTTATTTCACTTCTGTAGCGTCGGCTGACCACCGTGGTTGCGAACATGTTAACTGAGACTTAAATAATACCGCAGATAGCAATTTGCTTCTAATTCAGCGATTCATCTTCGTACTGCTTAATAACTGAACGAAATTAACCCTTGAACAGCGGATGACGTTATCCTCACGGCGAATGCAGGGTCCATTTTGATTCACAATACTCATCTCGAAATTATCTTACATAAATATACTATATATCTCGTAAAATTGTTATCTTCTTCAGTACTATCAAATTTTCATAACTTTCAATACAATCTTAAAATTACAAATAAAATGTATTCTAAATAAAATCATATCTTTTAAATTACATCCGCCTAATCGCAACTCACGTAAAATTACTATTAAAATTATCACTTCATAGAACAACAGAACTTTTATTAACGAAAAGACAAATAATTCTAAAAACTATCTCTCAAAATGAATATTACAATCAAAATACAGCTAAATCACTTATGTCATCTGAAGCAATCCTCAAGTTTAGACAAAGAAATTACTGCGAAACTTGTACAAAGTATTTTGTATAAGTTTTTATACAAAAAAAAATAAAGTTTAGTTTTTAAGACGTTGAATGCCGCACGATTTCATGTAGCAAAATATACAAAATGAAAAAATATAATATCAAATTGTTTCATTGAATCGTTTTATTATTATTACACGCTAATCTTGCTGAATGTCACCGCATTAGGTAGCATTATTTATAATATAAAAATTTTTTCAAATAATCATCGTTTAATTAACTGAATTATAGTAATTCGATTTTGATCAGTGGTCACCGGTGACCCTCATGGCATTCAACGTGTTAAATTAGACTTATGTTTGATTTAACTATGAAACGAGTATAATCATGCAAGACAATACACGATCGACAATGTACAAGCATGGATTCCTATTGACCCTGGATTTGCCGGACAAGGGCTAAGCTTATAGTTCGACGAAATAGTACGATGTGAAGTAGAGGAAGGGGTTAGTCAATAAAGGGGTTGCATTGATTAATCGCCCATATAGGGGGTAATTTACGCCAGGAATTAATAATGCATAACCAATCGAACAGTCTCGTCGGGAAAGGATGCAGTTCGTGTGCCACTAATGAAAAGTCTGGGCTATCAAAGAGTACTCGTCCGAGACTGGTTTCCACGAAATGAACGAATATTGCTTCGCTACAGCTCAAGCTACGTCGTCTACCACGTTGGAGACGATCGAATGTATTCTCTGTAACGATCTTGGTCGATCGTTACCATTTTCGCCTCTTTTCCTTTTTTATACATGTACGATAGTAACGGAATAGCGATTCCCATTATAGTCGAAGGACTTTCCTGCGCATTTTCGACTCACAGTTTGGTAACTACCACGGCCACCATTGCTTTTTCTCGAACATCGTAGACTTTCCATTTTGCTTCTGAATATCGAACATCTACGCGACGTGTAATATATTTGTTTCATTGTAATTATTCAAGAAAACCGAAAACTTGCGTTGGCAACAAAGCTGCGTGAATTGATGCATTTGCATCCACTTTATTTAACTTTCTTCCCATTATCTTAAGACTTAGTTGTAACAATGTGTTCTTTCAAATGTTTAGGTTATTTAACACTAGAACTACCAAATGGGTTAAAATAACTCATTCCTAAATTCTTCTTTTGCAATTATTGAAGAGGAACAGATGCTTATCTGGGAAACGAGTAATGGAATTGATTTAGAAATACGCAAACTGAACTATAAATCAATTGAAATCTGAATAGATGCAATGTTGGAGTTTCTATAGAAAAATTAGAAAATCTAATTTAATTACTCGACAGTTCTAGTGTTAATCAGTATTTTTTTGTTTGAACATGTTACTGTCTTTTCAACGATTCGGTGACCATCGAATCCACAGTTGCGTATTAGGTAGGACGGTTATCACGTTTACGATAATATTATGTGTTTATAACAACAAATATAGTATGCGGTACGTGTATATGTGGAGAAGGTGTAACGTCGAGGGGGAGGAACACAGGTTTTACGTAGATAGCGTAGGTAGATAGTTCGTTTTAGAACGTCTAAAGATGCTAGGGTAGTTTCTATAATGGCGTCGGTGTAACTATGTCTTTTCTTAATACTCAACGAAAAAGTAGTTTCCACTAGCGTTTCAAAAAGTTCAAACGGTTCGGTGTGTGGATCTAGTAATGGGTACTCGTTTCTTTGTTAAAAAGATTTCCACGAAACGTCCCGCGAAGGCTCGAGTCCCTTAAAAATCTCGAAGACGCAAGATAGTTTAGGAAATCTTGAATTCGAGAAAAATCGGGGAGTCCCGGGACATCGTGTCGATTTCGGAATTACTATATTAAAAAAAAAATATATATATATATACACATATATACATGTGTGTAATCCTTGTTTATTTTGTTTACGAGCACACGAATTAAGGGGATGAAATCGGGCCTACGAATGTCGACGCAGTTTTCGTCGATGTTCGCGAGGTTCAACATTCTCCGGGTATGTATTTATTAAAACGGTTAAGTAATTCGTGGAGATGTAGAGAAAATGATTAGAATTGTTAGGAAAGTTGAAAGAAACTGTTTAATGTCCATTACAGTGTGCTTGCGGGTGTCTGATCTGTGTGATCGATCGGTGCTCGATCGATGAATCCTCTTAAACGACGAAAATCGGTACTTAACGCATTTCGTTCGAGTAACCGGTGTTCCTGTTCGGACGATCGAACGTGATTTTCGTGTTGGCGTGATTTCACGGGTCGTCCACGTTTCGTTCTTTTGTTGCTTCTTCGCTCCCTTGATCTATCGCTGGGGATCGAAAGGACGATTCAGTTTCTTTTCTTTTGTTTCTGTATTTATTCGTAGTTCCTATCGCCGCTTAGTTAAACATAGTTCAATTGTCTTCGAATTGTAGGTGCAAACTGGACTGGACACGCTGAAACATATTCGATTAGTAATATTTCAACCGAAGTGGTCGTCGATGACTGCTAAACTGATTAAATGTTTTCAAGTATATAGACAATTCAGGAACTTTTCTGTATTTGTCTGAACGCTATCGCACAGTTACTTTTTTAACACGTTCACGTTGGCATGTACCATCGGTGATACACAGGTAATTTATAACATTAGAATAGATCAACGTTAATGAGTAAATTATTTATCAAATTAATTATTTACGTTTACCCATAACTAGCAACTGAGGTTAGAAAACTAGAGACGTAACAGAAGAATGCATTTCAACATCATTTTTGCAAACATTATTATTATTATAATTTATAAATGAATGTATAGAGACATCCCGACGTGAATGTGTTAAAGAGAATTGAATAGGCATCTACGATTTGTAGTTAGAATTCTATTAAAATGAAAGTGAAATAGAAATGTTAGTAAATTTGATTAATTTTTTTCTTTTTCGTATTTTATATAGTATTGTATACTGTATCCTACAAAATCCATAGTCTTTTTACGGTATTTCAATGAAGTTATAACCTTTCTTGCATAAATTGTAGCTACAGAGGACACCTTCATCGCTGAAGATGAATTAGTTATTTCTATTTCTTTCGTGTTAAATCTTCAGACATTTTTTCTGGAATAAATGGACAAAGGAACATGATAGTTGCATACTGTAGTAACCTGCAATGAGTAAAATAATCCTGTATTAATATATTTCAATATTATGTTCAAGGCTAAACGATTCCTCCAATCAGAAATATGTTCTAGTCACCTTCTTGTAGCTTATGGTTCCCCGTGTAACTAGCATTTAATACCCTTTGCGCTTAGTAAAACGATTTAAACTAATACATGGCTGTTTTTAAATTATTTGCGGCATTATTTATTATTTATTGTCCTAAGGAATGTTTAATGATAAATGCGTCTTAGCTTATGGTAGTGGGGACAGATCGTTGGTCATGAAAACGTCAAAGTTCTGAATCCATTGACAAAATGTCGACGGGACAATGGAACTGAAAATGGAAAGCGATTTTTTCTACTGGTTAAATTATTCGTAGTATTTATATTGATAAAAATAGAAAAACGTGTCCTATTAAAACATAATATTGACAGAAATTCTTGTGAAAGATCTGAGACTGCCAATTATTGGTCATTTCTGTTTACTTTTCTTCTTGCAAACAATATAAAAGACTTAAACCAGTATTAAAAACGGATCGACTATTAATTTTTCAAAAAGTGGAAAGAAAATTAAAAAGAAAAAATATTCTCAATCGAGATCGTACGTTCAATCAGGCGAATATTCAAGAATATAACACCTTTCGTAAATTTGATAAGTTTTGTAATGTACTTATACTAGGTTGCGCCTTAAAAACAAAAAAAAAGAACAAGATATTTTTTTCTTGCTATATAAGTATAAGTAATTTTTAAAAACTCGAGGAATATCAATTGGAAAATAGTAAATTCACTCTTCACTTTAATAATGAGGAAAACTATATTTAAAAAAGCAATTAATAGTCAATTATCTGAAACCTCACCGAACAATCAAACAATTTTGCCTAATAATTAGGAAATTTAATACTGGAAAATACAAGTTACTCGTGCCTCAATCCAATATATACTAAAACGCAAAAGAAAGCGAAAAAATAAAATGATATTAGCAAGTATCATTCCATAAATACAAAGTAATTAATTTCTCTACTATCTTTTTCTAAATCTTTCAATAACACATAATGCTAGCTAAAATTCCTTTCTCGTGATAACCTTCGTCCAGTATACTTTGCACCTGAAATTCCGAGGCAATGTCTAGCTTACTTACATGGGTAATCTACGCTTTCGCTTCGTTACGAACTTCGTTTGTTCATTGATTCGTAAAGCAGTTGACGAGAGGGGTAGGTAGTCTTATCGGAAAGTCCTTACAAGTCATGTTTAGGACCGCGTTCAGGATCGATCCGATCGACGAGGATCGTTGTCCGAGTTTCCAGCTCGCCGCCGGGATCAGATTACGTGTTTTTGCCGCAAGATTTAATCAGCGAGTCTGAAACTTCATCGACGACCCGCGGTCACGGAAGAATCGGTCGTGAAGTATTAATCGCACCGGGCTGGGCGTCCAATGTCGCGGTATCGATTCCGCGGGAATCGACACGCGAAACCGGTCTCGCGTATACAGCGTAGTCCGAAAGTCGAAACAACTTTTCATCTGCGACTATCCTGCAGAATGTAGAAAAATTAAAAAAAAAATAAGTGTAGTTTACGCATAGACGCAAAGAACTACGATTCGATTGGGTAGCTGCTTCTCTCAATGTTAGGTAAAAAAGGTTCTTCGTAGAGGAAAAAGGTAGCCAATTAGCGGACAGAAAACGGTGGAATCGGGCAGATAGCCGATGTAGTACGGAAACGCATATTAGACTTAAATATTCTATGTATATAGGTGGGTATTTATATGTATCTATGTCAAAGGTAAATCATTTAGTCGAATATTATTAGATAAACGATTAGAGAAATGGTATAGCTTCGATTTTTCCTTAGATAATGAAGTATCAGCCGGTGAGGACAGCAGTTAGATGAGAACTTTAGGGGTTTTTTACGTTCCGATTAAACCACTGGTTAGGTGCGACTCGTTTAGCGCAAATTAACACGACTCCTTGCGTTTTTCGTTTCGTCTTTCGATGATTCTTGTTCCCTTGAACTCGACGTAGTAGGATTGTTGGGAGCACTTCATATCAGTCGATGTTGACGAGAGGTATCGAGACTAGCGAAGATTAGCGAAATGTTCTCTGGTTGTTCTAGAACGCGTATTCTGGAATCGGTCTATTGCTGGATAGTGTCTTTTAATTGTAAATATTTAGAATGATTTCGAATCAGTGTATCCTTGACCAAAGGATAGCTTGTTAGAAATGAAGTGGCACTAATTGATCCTTAGTTGTTTCACGATTCTCGTTTTCGTTTGCAGAAATCAATTCAAATTCCGTTTCTTTGTTTTTGTTTCTTCGTTTGGTGTTTTCTTTAATTTAAGAATTCGAGTACGCAACTCGCAGCTACGAGTTGTCGGTTTCATAATTACCGTTGGTGCTCGGATCGAAGCGATCACTTTAGTTGAATTCCGCGGAAATTCAGTTTCTTGTTTTTAGAATAATTTCCTAGTTAAATTTAGTAGCCAATTAAATAGCTCCAAAATTATTAATATTTATTTTTACATTTGTTAGGGAATCGATATCCAGGATGTCGGGTTTAGGCGTGTTTGTTTCTCGCGCACAAGCTCGTGTACCGCGACACACACCACATATCGACGATTAGAACGAATATCAGCAGTATCTTGCTCGCGGGTTTACGACTCGTACCTTTTCCGCTTGTTCCATGTTTAAAGAGGAATTCAATTCGTTCGAATGATTCACTAAGTCCTCGTGATACATAAATTTCACTACGCAACGATAATTACATTTTCTTGCCGGTGGGCTCGGAAATGATGATCAACTGTTAGGGAAAAAAGGAAATAGAGAAGAAAGAAACGCGTCGCAATCTCGCAGTAAAATATTATTCACTCAATTGTCTCGTAGAATACGCGCTAGCCTAACTGAATTCATGATAACGATATTTTATTGCGAGATGGATCGAGATATTCATTTCGTTCCAAATGGTCCAGCGAGATCGACGATTTCGAGGATGCCGCGCGTCCTCCATTTTGTCGACCAATGTGGCGCCATTCTAAGATGGCGTCCGGGAACATACACCGCAACGCACGGAAAATGTATGAAATCGTATCAGTGTTTCTTAGAGTAGTACAATTAGGATCTTTATGGATCCTCAATCAAATTCAGCGATCGAATGTCGCAACGATTGGTACGCTTGAGTGTTTAAACGGGAGAAAAAACATGAAATAAATATATGTAAAGAAAAAAAAGCGAAAAAATGCAGAAAAAAAGAATGCTGTTTGCCAATATAGTGTATCCCGCGAATCATCCGCGTCGCAGGCTAAATGTTCTCAGGGAAATGTGACTAGAAGTAGTGACCTGTGAACGTAAAACACTAATCGTTTCGATCGATTTCCTTTTTTACTGTTAGGAGGATCTCGACGATAAACGTAAATTATTCGATAAACGAAAGAATACAAGATATTCAGTTCGAAAAGTGTGAATATCGTTCTGATTTTTTTTTTTTCTTTTCTTTTATTGAAGATCAAACAGTCGAGATTATTCGAATTAGAAGAAAATTCTGAAGAATAAATTTTATTTAATAAATTAGAAATTTATTGATGATAGTTTGTTTTATTGGAGTACGAAAATTATTACGTGTTTTATATAGACACATTTAAAAGACTAACGTATATAGATGAAAAACAATTAATACAACTGTTAACGTCGTCGTTTATTTGCGAAACATAAAATGGTTCTTCAGAAATTGTAAATGTGAAGAAATATTTTTCGTGATCATTCGGCAGAAAATGAAAATTCAGTGAATATTGATGGATTCGTAACAATGAATCGAGAAAATTCGCGAGAACTTTCAGAGTTCCTTTTTAATTTTTGTTCATCAATCTCGTAAATCGGTGTAGTTTGATTTTTAGTTCTAATTTTCGTGAGATGAGCGAAATTTAATTTTGAATTATTAAAGATTACTACATTATTCCAAATTCAAAATGTTGCAATTGTAAAGATGTTAACAAACCGCATTTTTAAGAAAGTTACGCTCCCTAAAGATGACTCGAGAAGGCGTCAAATATTTCTCTACAAATTCCATCAAAATTATAATTGTCGAAGTACATTAAATTTGTCTCGTATTACCCTGATTCTTATTTCAAAGAACGTTTCTTTATCAATGCAACGTCGAGATCTTCCAAGGTCCACGTTCACACGTCACAGAACGAGAAGAGTGATTAGAGAGAAGGAACGCGATTTCGTGGCCGCCATACGCATAATTTGTTCGTACGAAGACAATCGTTTTACGCCATTACAGAAAGTAAAAAAAAAAGAACGCTCTGCTAATTCAGGGTAACGGGTCATCGACGGTTGGGTATTACGGGGGTGGAAGAGGGGAAAAAAGATGAGGAAAAAAGCGATAAAGCTAATAATAATAATTTTAAAAAAATAATAAATAAATAACTAAATAAATAAACAGAAAAAAAGAACATCGACGTCGCAAGGGGAATACTTGGTTTGCGGACCATTAAATAAACCAAACACTATACAACGATCGCGTTACAATAATTATTTAACATAGGACGGTATTGAACGTGCATCCGTTCGTGAATCTAACTGTAGGGGGTGTGGCTCGTGATGGCCGACGCCCCCGACCGCCGAAAATAATTTAACGTCGAATCCAATTGCGATTAGGATTCCTTGCCGTTTTGCGGTTGTCGGTTAGTAAATTTGATTGAGGACGTTATTTAAGGATAAATAAATAGTTCCGTGTATCGTTTCTCGACTAATAGCGGAGTTCAACTAGTTTCGTGTTAGGTGATCCTCGTGATAATTGTTCCATGAATCTTAGAAAGGAGAAACGAGAGAAGGACTACGTGAGCTCGGTCTTGGGGAGTAATCGTCTTGTGTGATCGATAAATTCGCGAGCATATAAATATAGACACAAGAAATCAAGAAAGAAACAAGGAAAAAACAGAGAGTAAGAGAGGGAGGGGAGGAAAGAGAGAAAACGAGAGAGGATTAAACTTCGAATTATATTATACCGAAAAGTTAATTGAACTTTCCGAATATTCTTGACACGTGCGGTTTCAAAATGGTCCATCCGACCTGTCATCTTGCTTCTCCGGCATCCATTCGATCCACTTGGAATCTAGATAAATAATAGAGAATAATCGTTAGGATTCTATTTGCCGTATCGATGAATCATCGGTTCAACGTAGATTACTTCGCTTTCATTAGACTGGAAATTAGTTCGAAAATCAGCTTCTTGCGTGTTTTCAAGTGTAAATACGTACATTCGGCTAGGAAGGTGTTATACCGTTGTTCGTCACGAGAATTGATTCCAATCGACTTAACACTAGAACTACCAAGCAGTCAAATTGATTTCTTTTTATTCTTCTGATATTATAAAAGTATATTTATTGAAATTTTCATTATATTTTAGTTAATGCATTAGCAAATCAGGTTATTTAGTCATTTCTATGAGAAACTCTTGTACCTTCCCAATAATTGTAAAAGAAGAAATCAGGAATAGATGATCTTAACCTGTCTGGTAGCTTTGGTGTTAACACACATCATGCTAAAAACGCATCTTCCGAGCGGAATAAAATTCTTTCAGTCGGTTGCTAACTCTATCGAACATTTCCAACATATCGCACAAACTCCGAATTGCTGTTGATTTCGTGCCTGAATCCACGGTTAATCTAATCTAGCCGTAGAAATACCGGGCACTAAACGTTTACGACCTAATTATTTCCTTATTAAACACGCGAGCGTATGAAGATGCGTTCAGGGTTCGACGAAGCGTAATCTGACTGCACATCGGTAATTAAGATTAAAACTGCGTTATTAATTCGATTAGAAGAGTTATTTTTTTATGATTTTTGATTATGACTCGCTGCAATTGCCTCAATTACCGTTGTAGATTAACACGGATTTACAATCGGAAAGCAGTTTGTAATTGAATTAACAGTTATATTTTCATCGTCGTCAATAATGCGTAATCGCGTTACGTCCTGCTCAACCCTGACGCATGCAAAGTGATTATATGTAAGTTGAACGGTTCGCAGGTGCAACATATTGTAAACAGTCCGCAATTTCACGATACGTATTGCGTAACTGTTCGGTCATTTCGTAAGTCTTTTCGTTTAGGTTTTCGATTCGAGCGAGTTTTATTAATGGGAGTATGTGACTTATAAAGTTGATTAATTAATAGTGTAAAGTAATAATAAAATAATAACTTATAAACGTTTATTAAGGCAATGATCATATTTTTATACGATTACTCTTTGCAATGGAACTAATTTAGTAATATTCCTATTGATTTATTTGAAAAAACACTTAGCAATTATTAAAGTTTTACGTTTCGCGATGAAGTTTCTTTGCTACGAATATATGATTGGTCCGAAAAATTGTCGAATTTTAATGGAAACAGCGATTATAATTCAGAATAGTTTCCTTTTCGAAAAATACTGTTTAATTATTATTAAACTCTGAAGAATGGTTTAATATTCATTTCCAAAATGGCAAAGAGGGCGACTCCCCGAATGTTCAAATCTATGATAAACCGTCTTTCTTCAATTTTCGTGTTCAATAAATAATTACAGCTAATACAATACAGTGTGTAACATGTTTTGTGATAAAAAACACGCTTTATGAAATCAAAATTCGTAATATCTTAATTGTCACATCCTCCATTGCGAAGAAGTATTGCATCTTCAAAAGAAAACCGGTTTGACTAATTTCTAACGAAAGTCATAAATACTTCGCAGAACATTTCATGTAATATATAGTAAATTCTTCGCCGAATCCTGAAAATTTAGCAAAGTCTCACGAAACGACTCGATACACGACAAAGCCCAAATAATTCTTGCAGCTCATGGTTAAGCGCAACTCAGTGACCGTGTCACTATGAAGTTCCAATCGGCAAGAATTATTTGGTCCCTTCCACTGCTACGTTAAATCTCCAAGTCTAATTCGTCCTAAAACAAACCGCGCACGCGTTCGATCGTATTCGCGAGTACACGCCGAACATCATCAAATTCGTCGATCTCGCGTGCAGTACTTAAAATTCGCCTTGGCGTCTGCAATTCTCAAGCAACCAACCCTGCACGACACGAAAAAAGAAAATTAACTGGTTGACGATCCAATAAGGAGAGAGAAAAGAGAGAGAGGGGGAGAGAGGTGCAACGCTAAAACAATACGAAAGAAAAGAACAAAACAACAAGAAACGATGCTCAAATTGTAAGTGACGATGCGTGTCGGTGTGCATCGAACGGATGCACCCGTCGGATACGTAAGTACACTAAAGACTGTAGGAGATTCTAAGAGAACGGTAGCTCGCACTTTCTGTGAATTGCACAAAAATAATTTTTTACGGGTATACATATAACATATACATACCTATACATGTAAATATATACGCGCGTGTATACGGACGCCGTTCTTTTGGGAAACTATGCCACCGACCGCAGATTCGCTTTCGTCGCCTAAACTCTCAAGGGATTCTTCCTTCCGTTGTCTCTTATTTTTATTTTCCGTTTGGTTTTTTTTCGTTTTCTGTTCTACATTTTTCACGCTTACACGGTATACGTATTCGTCGCGTTATCTCTAACGGTTGGTTTTACAAATCTCGCTCCACTGGGGAGACACTAAACGAGATAACACAGTCATACTGCCGGGGATAGAAGAAAAAGAAAACGGAGAGAGGAGGAGGGATTAGAAAATAAAAAGAAATTCGTCTTGCGATTCAAACGAAAAGTCTTTTTGTCCGCTAGAAACGAAAATGGCGGCGAATGAAAATGGGACAATGACATAAGTACCACGAGGCGTTGTCGAGCTTTTTCGCTGAATTTAACTTAAGTTCCTTAAATGTAAAGTTCCTTAAAATTGCGTTCCCGTGATACGGAAACCGTTCGCTCAATTCTGTATGTCGATTCGGTACCATTGTGCAGGGCGAGTCTAAACGATTATGAAGTTCGCTAACTGTTCTACAGGGTGGTTCGATGTAACCTTTCCATGGAATGGCATGGAAATCGTGAAATATGTAAAAACATTTGGGTCATCCTGTAAATATCGAAATTATGCTCTTATTTGTATTGTTTGCGCTTATAAACGTCTGTCGATCTAAAAAATAACACTCGGTTAACTGGATTCTGTTAAATTCTAGTTTCATTAGGTTCAAGAACTGTAAACAAATTAAAATTCGGTTAAATCTCAATGTCATTAGGTTCAAGGATTGTAAAGACGTCAAGTTTGTGGGAAATTTTTGCGCATAGAATTTTCGTTGAACTCCCAACTTATTAGAAGTCGGACAGAAATTTAGGAGGCTCTAAGAAACAAAAATATTTCGAAAATTTGTTTCAGATTACTAAATTTTGTACTTAATTAACGGATTTAGATTCTTATTTCTATTACAAGCTGTCTACAAGTTTCTCCCAATTCCTAGCCATAGTTTTTGAGCCAACAATTTATGTAACTGAAAATACCTGAGTCTCCAAAGTCAATGAGTTTTTACATACCGGAAGTTTTCATCGCCAGAACGAAACACGTCCAATCGTTTAGGCTCTCCTAATTGGTAGCGAAGTATTAGCTTTATTGTAATAACTGCGATTATAAGTTTCAGTCGCGGGTGTGAGTACAATTTACGATGGCCTTATTGCGTTTAAAGCCCAAATTGTACCATTGTAATCCCCAATGTAACAGAAACTAAACTTCGACCAACGTTTCATTCCGGTTATTTCCGTTATTTATTTTCACCTGGTTACAAGCTTACCGCCAGCGAAATTAACTCAATTCTCTCGATTATTATTGATTTACGCGCGAAATGAAAGCCGTTACCGAAGTCAGTGTTTTGTCTTGCCTCAAAATAACTTATTCGTACGCGGGAAACTTAATACGACCACTCCTTTAAACAAATGAAACTTTCTTGTCATAAAAATATATTTATTCTTCCAAAAAATATCGAGGATATTTTATTCGTTTATACATTTTTAATACTTTTTCTTTTCACCGAATATTCAAACTCAGTTTTGGTAATATTAAAAATGATTAACTCATAAAAATCACATTAAAAATGGTTAACTATTAGACATTATTAGCTTAATATATTATTATTGTTATTATTAATATAATTATGTACATACTCTGAGAATGGGTATTTGTAAATTTATTGGAATACGAATTGTTTTTCTAAAATCATTTTGGCATGAAATCATCTGATATTCTTTGTGTATAAATTTTAAAACGAAAATTTTGAATGTACTGATAAATAATTCGCTTCCTACTTCAAATTCAGTATCTATTTTTCGCACTTGTGCTTCATAAAAAATTAATAGTATATCACATCCTTTTACTTTTTCAATAAATAATAAATATTGAGTTCGATAAAAAAAAAGTAGTGACTTAAATATTGATAGTTCATTAATTAAAGTTACACTATTATCGCGTGCCACTGGTCTTAAATTCAAAAGCAGTTAAGGCAAATTTCGTATTTGTGTAATTGTCACGAAAACAATTCAAAATGTGGATCAGTTCGAAACGTATCTAGCCCAATACCACTGAGCACAAAAATATCACCAAATTTCTTTCTTAATTATCAATGAAATGGATCAAAAATCAAAGGTCACAAAAAGAGTAACACCACCGAAATGGACAAAAATTTTAAAATTGAAAAGATTTCAAAAGTATAACATTTTATTTCATTGTGGCGGAATCTACTGTCATGAATATAATCAAATTAATCCTTACCTGCTTGTTTCCCGCGGAATCATGGCGCCGAGAACTTTTGAACTTGACACGCACTAATCGCAAAAGAAAGGTTATTCTGGGGCGAGTCTGCGTCAATTTATTCAGTTTCTTCGATGCTTTTGGGCTGTGATTTTACAACGCTGAACATCCGAACGAATCAGGTCTCTTTATTCTCAAGCAAAACCGTAAATCGACAATCCAAGCCGTGAGAACTTCTAAATAGACTTCGACTGACCGTTTTCTTATTAACCCTCTCTCCAAATTTAGAGATATGTACGAACCCTCGGCACTCTTTAACTTAAGCGTCGCTTGCGAGCAAATGTTCGATCGATTTAATCGAGCGAGAGAGAGAAAGAGAGAGAGAGAGAGAGAGAGAGAGAGAGAGAGAGAGAGAGAGAGAGAGAGAGCAAAAACTTTTTTTGTTAAAAAAACAAGAAGCGCGAAGTAATACGACCGAAAGAAAAGCGAGAGAGATAGAAAGGGAAAGAGAGAAACAAAATACTTACAAAGGGCAAATACATGGGATTTGGACGTGAAAGAGAAGAGGGAGAAAAAAAGAAAAGAATTAACTGTCGTTCTTAGTGTTTTATATATAAATATATATATGTTACGTTTCAGTGTACTCTACGAATCGTATAAACGATATAATGCGTATATGATAACACAAATATATATTATATACATATATATTATATATATATGAATGATACATCGTTAAATGGGCTGTGGTAGAAACCTTTACATACTTTATACACCAGACGAGTCGGATCCTCTTGTTTCGTTTGTCTTTCGGGTAAAAAAAACGTGAACGATTCATCAATTACATTAACGAAAGTGAGGCGTGAAAAATGGAAGGAGAAAAAAAAGTACGGATGATAGAGCGAGGAAGGGAAACGCGTACCGGAGAAAAACGTAAAGCAGCATCATTTTAAAAGAAAGACGCTTCAGTCGTTTTGAGTGCGTAGTCACTTGTCCTATATTCTGTCACACAACGATTACCTTGCACAAAATGTACCTAATTACACTTAATATATTGTAGGATCCGTCTTAATGATTGTCAATAATACTGTACCTACCGTACCCGTGGACGCGGGCGAATTTTGACATTAGGCTAATAAGGCTGTAAGGTGTAAACTACGATTTAGATAGAGAACCCAGTCGCTGAAAACTGTACTGTGATGCACCTGCTTCGAAGACCAAAACGCATAGAGTCCGCTACGCGCTGGAGCGTGACACAAATGCTCGCGCGCCGTTGTTCGTACTTGCTTAGAAAATAGGAACGGCTAACCTCTCTCGTTTTATCTCTCCCTTTCTCTTGATCTGTTAGGTGAACCTCTATCCGATGAATGCTTTTTAAACGGAACTTTTGAAAAATCTATTCAGCGTTACGGTCCAAGACGATCAGGATACTTGATCGCTTCACCAAAGATACACGGGAGTCTATTTTACCAATAATGAATTGGACAGGTCCTAAGTATCTTTTTACATCGTCAGGATGAAGTGATCAAGTATGCTGATCGCAGCGTATCACTTGCAATCTCTAACGCAGTTTTGATATTTCAAGGTTTTTCTTTGTGGTGTTATTATCATAACAAATTGCACAATAATATATTTTTATTGTAGTTGACAACGTTTATGTCAATCGTAGTCATATTTAGTACAATTTTACGAATTCGGTATCTTTCCTTGCGTTCTTCCTGTCCGCCAGCGAACTTGCCTAATCCCGTTTCAAAGATCTCGAATCATTTTGTTTTATTGCGTTTGCAGATTCAGATTATACAGATAATTTATCAGTATTTACTTTCCCAGACTTTTGTTATTATTATCCATTCATGCAATTATTTCTTTCCTGTTTCTGTTTAATCGTTGCCGCATCGATATTCTGGAAGATGATGAAAACGCAAACGTCCATGATTACCCTTCCCGCGGAGGGTTACTTTACCAAGCGTATCTTCGAAGCAGCGTGCACAAATAATTGTTTATATGAATGTCATAGCCTTAGTTTCGCTAGTTGAAAAGAAAGACGAATGTTTAGAACCTTGCTCAATAAAGAAAAACGTTAATTTCGATGTCATGAATTATGTACCGATGTTAATTTTAAGTTCAATTCCCAAATGTCGAAGTTAAACCTAACCATTCTCGCGGACGAATCAACCGGATGACGCCATTGCCCCGAGGTGATGCAAATGTATTCTCGTCTCCTCGTTACCGATAGTTCACGGATCGTAGCTGATTCAACAGACATCTGTATCTTCGACGTTTTATATAAGTTTTACGAGAAACCTTTAAGATCATTTTCCTGTTCACGCTCTTCAACGTTGATACCTTTCTCTTTTCTTTTTCTTCTTTTTTTTCAACGCACAAACTGTCGAAATGTTTGTCTTACCTGCGTGTCTGAAAAATCGCGCCTTCGGTTCGCTCTGAAAATCGAGAAACGACTAAGTACGTAATAATTATAATCCAGGAATTGCTCTCGAACGAAACATTGAATCACGCGACGTTGGACACCTACAGGACCATGTTTTTCGTAAACGTAGAGATAAGACCTTGAGCTTAATGTATTCTCTCGTGGAACCGTGTATAAAACTCCTGTTTGTACCTTAATAGTTTACTATGAACGCTATTATAGACTACATGTAGAGGAATTGAAAGTGAGAGGGGGAGAGAGAGAGAGAGAAAAAGAGATTGAGTGAGAAAGTGAAAGAAGGAGAGAGAGAGAAAATGAAAAAAAGGTTAATGATCGAAATAAATGCAAAAAAGAAGAAGGAGAAATGTAAGCAGACAGGGCAGGGGGGAACAAATGCGCACGCGAGCGAGAAAAACGAGAGAGACAAAGAGGTAAAAGAGTTTTACTGTCCATTCGAGAAAAGTCTGTTATTTTTTTCCGCTATGAAATGAAGAGGGATATTAATGCTGGCATCTTTAGCGGGAACAGAAGATGCGTGTAGTTATCGTGCTTTCGCTTCGAAATGTTTCGTGCTTCTGATAAAAAATTGTGTTATATAGCGTCCTAAACATGAACGACATTCTATGAAAGACTATATCAGAAAGGCTGGTGATTAGATTTCGATTAGTTTCATTTTTTATGTTTAAGCATGACAACGGTTTAGCAAATGTGTTTTACTGAAAGTGTCCTTCCTATGTAAATTTACTTGTTTGTCCTCATAAATTATAAATAAATGATATCTTTCGTGTTCACGTATTACATAAAGTACTTTTATTTTTGTAATTAGAGCGTGGAAGAGGCCGTCAGAAAGGTAAGTAAGACTTTAATATAATCTACATTAACCCGTATGATTGTATTTCGAACAAATGTAAAAAAACTAGTTTGAATGTATTTATCTCAAATTTAGGTTAAATGATTGGTTCCAGTTATAATTATAGAATTTTGTTGAACGTATTAATGTGACAAAAGAGTGATGTGTTTTTAATTATGCAAATATATTTGTATGAAAATGATATAGAACATCTTGGAGAAGGGCAAATTAAACTGTAGAATATAATGAAATTTATATATAAGTAATTAAGTAAAACAATAAAAAGCAGAAAATTACCTAAATAGATTTACTTAAGCATTCTTAAAACCGGCATTTTACACTTCACCGATTCAAACCAAATAAAAATTTTTGCGTTCATAAATGATAATTAAATAATAATAAAATAAAAATAATTAGCATTCCAATCATTTAAATCATTACTTATTGAACTCTTTAGAATTTATATAATCCAATAACAACCATCAGTTGTAACCATTGCCTTTTGCTCTCCTAATCCTCTCTAGTCTCTCCTTCATCCATTTCTCCCGCTTCACCTCCCCACCCAATATGTCCTTTAACTCACACCTCATCAGCACGTGCTCCCAATTCTCTTCTTTTTCCCCACATACTCTGCACACATTTCCCTCCCGCCGTAGCCAATATCTTTCTTTCCTCATTTCGTTTTCTAAGCTAAATCTTGTCACTCTTCCCCATCTCTTCTCCTTTCACCCTCTCTCTAAATGTTTTGGCATTTTCTCCTCCCTTACTACCTTACGTTACTCATCGTACCTTGACCCTATAATCCTCTCTCTACTTTCCATCTCCTGTATTCTTTTCTCTTTCCTCTCCATCATTTCCCACGGTCCTTTCAGTTTTCCCACTTCATGGATTTTCAACCATTTTCCCCCCAAAAAGTAATTCCTTTCTTTCTCCCATTCTGACCTTGTTCTTTCCCTTGATCTCTTTCCTAATCCTGTGCCCAGACATCAGTCTTTCTACCCCTATTACCAATTTTAGAAATCTTTCGTGCGACCTGTCTATTCTCTCCCTCTCTTTCCAACTTCAGATGTTTACCCCCGTATCCTGCCACCGTCCATGCTAACGTGTCGAATAGCCATACCCTTCTGTTCCAATCCGCCCCAAATATTGTCTTCTTCAACCTTCCAACCTCTCCCTCATTGCCCCTGCCATTCATCTTTCCCCATCTCTCACCTGTCCTTCTTGCTTGCCGTTTCTTTGTAGTTTATATCCTAAGTATACGAACTCCTTTACCTCCTCCATCGCTATGTCTCCCCATTTCCATCTCCCTTCTTTCCTCCACCCTCCCCTCTTCACAAAACGCATCACCTTTGACTTGTTCACCCCTTTTCCCGCAGATGCGCCTGAGCTCCCCCATCATTAGCCTGAACACCCCCTCTTCTTGCATCAACAGCATTATATCGTCCGCATAAGCTAGGCTAAACAGCTTCTTTCCCCCAATCTCTACGCCACCTTTTCCCTTTTTTCTATTCTTTTCTCCAGGTCCGTTACCAACAGATTCTCACTCTTATCCCCTCACTTATTCCCTCTCTACTACGCCACTTCTATTCACTAGATAATTCACCACAGTAATGTGGTCCATTGTTCCCTTTTTTTCTCTGTATGCCGCCTGGTTTTCAGACAGCATCCTTTTCTTCACCATCTCCCTACCCAATTTTTTCTCCAAGACTTTCATATTGTACGTACCTTGTACGCTGCCCCCACTAGTATCAGCCCCTATAATCCTCCGCCTTCTTTCCCTCTCCTTTTTTTTTATAATGGGCACTATTAAGCCCGTTTCCCATTTCTCCAACCAACCTGCTTCTCTCCATATCTTGTCACATATCTTCCATACGTTTCTCCTTAAACCTTCCCCTCCATACCAAAAGACCTCTCCTTCCATTCAAATCCTCTCCCTTTGCCATCTTCAGTTTTATCTTCTTCAACTCCCCTACCTCCTCTATGCGATAGAAAATAAATGTTATTATAATTGAAAAAGAAATAAAAAGTTTAATTTATTTCAATTTAGCCTTTTTTACAAACAATTTTTTGCAGCACAATTGTGCGAATATCGATGAAATTTGCAAAATCATCTTTGCAATAACAAGATGGAATAAAAGTGAGCAGTCTAATAAATAATCTTACTGGTGTTAATATTAATTATTTGATTGAAATTGGCGTGCAATAAGAAGGTAATCGTTTATTATTTTACATTAAATATTTAATGACCATTTATCCAACACTTTATTACGAATAGACTGCGGATATATACAAAAAGACATATTTTTACAGAAAATAGATAAAGTAACGACATTTGGTTAGGAATTTGTTTTATCATTAGAGTACATTAAAAATGCATTTTACACAATGTATATCTTCTGCATACCGTGTATTGCCCGCATCTTTCGTGCATATGCAACCGATTGTCTACAATTCACTCTTATCACTGTTGTCAAAATAATTGACAACTGAAGAACGACATAACAAAATGTATTATTCAAAATTAATAGTAATTACGTTTCGAAATTTCAAACAATTAAATTCATAGAATTTCTTATAATATAAGTTAACCTTTGCAGTGTACAGATTAATTGATTAAAGGAAACCAACTTAGAGCATTAATTTACAACAGCTTACACGACATATATAGCTATAGCCTTAAATTATAATAAATAAAATAATAAAATTAATATTTTGATGATGCACATAGATATTCTCTACATATTCCTTTTTGCATGTACACATATACATGTGTATGTATATCGCATTTTATATTTACATAAATATCTGCAGTCTAATTATGAATTTTTATTTATGATTTGAAAATCAACCAAATCAACCAGACGAAATAAAAAAACTCAGATATAAGGTCACAGTTAATAATTTTTCGCAAATGAAAAAGAATAAGCTATATTACTAATCAATCAACACGACATACTTTTTGTAAAGTGGCGCTATAATGTTTTTACTTATTTAACGCGTTGATTGCCACGGTGATCACCGATAACCGGAGCTTCCAAATTGCTTAAATAGAATTACAATACGAAGCTTGATGTCGAATAAAAATATTTAGTAGTATAAGTACTTAGATAATACTGTAACATGATTACTGTGATACCAAATCATTAATAAATACGTTTAAATATGAAGAATTAATTTTGTATAATAAAGCATTATACAATATTATTTTAAATGCAGCTGATATTCTCGTGGCAGCCAACGTGTTAATTAGAAACTTAGGTGGCAATTAAAAAAAATTAGAAGGGCCATTTAAACGAAGCAAATTTTTATACAATTAGATTAAGTTACCCTATCAATATTTATTATTCTTGCATTTAAAGTATTATACTTAATCATTTATTCAGAAATAAAATAAATTTTCCATTTTAAATTTCCTTTTCTTCATACCCTTTTCTTAATAATACATTTTGTACACTTTTTTATTATGTTATTATGTATAAGATTATAAGTAATTATTAGGATTTAAAAATTTCATATTGAAAAACTATAGAGTGTTTAAAAGGCAATATACCTCATTGTTGGCAATTCATTGAATATTCGGTGTATAATCTTTAATAAACGTTAGGGCAAATATGGGAAAACATAGTCCGCTGTAACATGGAAGTATACAAATATTTACATAAATATCATGTACAAAATAGTCTGTATGGCAAAGACGCGAATGAAATTAGATACATCCGAAGTAAGATACTTAAATACATATCATATAAAATGATTAAATTGTATATGTATATACACGTATCGTTATAATCAACAAAGTGACACAAAGTTAAATATTACTTTCTATTGTACAACCTTTCGTACAACACCCGATTAAATATTCAATGTCGGGTAATTTACATGCGCATCTATTGAAAAATAAAAAGTTAATAAGATGCTTAAATAGTAATGCTGATTTTTCGAACAATAACATTTTTTTGTGTTTTTTTTTTATTCAATATAATGTTACACAATCAAAGATAATAGTTATTCAAACAAATTTCATATTAGAAATCATACTTTCCGAATACTCAAATTTACTAGTTGTAACTTCATTAAATTAAAATCTCCAATACATAGAAAAAAGTTCTACTAAACAATTTAATAATACAGTGGTTCCTCCACTATCTGGGCTTCAATTACCGGCGATCTTGATGATAATCCTGGATACAAGATTCAATTATTCACTGTAGAAGGACTATATAAAGAATAAGGCAATCAAAATGGACTTCTGACTAATCAATTCCTTTCCATGAATGAAATTTGTTTCATACGCCGGATGTTTCTTAGTTTTAAGAAAAACATAATCTAGTATTAACAAATTATTTGTAAATTGTAGGCCCACAAGAAATATGGAGATCAATTTCATTTTCTACATAGAACAATCCCTTTCTGTTGTACATGTATTTAAATGTTTTAAATCTATTTTATTCTTCAACGTCTCATCAAGGTATCCATTCAAGTTTTTTTAAAATCTTTCTGCTCTATAGAAAATCTTCCTATTCATATTCAAATTTCTCTTCAATTTTCTAAGGTAGACACTCCTACACATATTTTGCATTAATAAGATTACACATGTTAGTGTGTTGCAAACTTTCTTTTATTTACTTTTATTTTCTTTTGTAGAAAAAAAGTAATTTAAGTAGTATTGTAATTGCACATTTCACAAAATAAAAAGAAATGTAATAGAATACCTATCGTGTATATGAGTTATAGTTTCAACTTTTTTTTTTTCAGAGCTCCATCATTCAATGAGTTTCAAGGTATTGAAGATATCTGTCTCTTGATTAAATTGGTTAATCGAGATTTCACTGTACTTAAACTTGGGAAATGCTTTCAAAGAATGTTCTTTATATACTCTTTGGTTGTTAGAAAGGGATTTCTCTATACTCATTCTCATTTTTTTGAGAGATGACCTGCTACTAATTAATTTCAATATTTGTAATAAATTTTATTTGTTCCGCATAAGTGTGCCATTCGAATCTCTATGTAACACAATAATTTTGATGCAACACGACAGTAATTAGTAAAATAAATTATGTAGATAGAAAACGATGACTTATGCATAACAAATAACAAGCATTATTATCAGCAGTATACTTTATACAGTATTTCTATCTTTGGCATTTACACTAAGAAACCTAAATGATTAGCTACAAAGTGCCCTTATAATACATGATAACTTAAGAAACAGAAGCTAAGAAATGTTAATCGTGAAATTATTGCATTAGCTAAGATATCGGTTTTTGCACCATGATTAATAATTGTTTCAAGCTGTTCGGTTTCCTATTAATTACATACTTGACAATGCAAATTCGTTGGGATCCTAAAAGGCAGAACATTTGTAATTGTAACTTACAAATTATAAAACAGCTTATAAACTTTTATCAATAATTGTTAACATCCTGAACCAATTCACTAGTGAACACACTAAATTTCCAAAATTATGTTACATTAAAAGAATGTAAATCCATAGATTAATATTGTGTACATTAAGTGTAAAAATTAATCTCAAATAGTTTTGATCTTCATACTAAAGAATATACAATATTCTTTGTTGATCACTACACTGCAGATTCTTATGTATTTATATATATATATATATATAAATATATATATAAATATATATATATATAGTATGCAAATAATTATTATAATTTAACAAAGATTAATGAAATTCTTATATTAAGTTAGAAAATTTCTTCGGTAACGAAATAAATTTTCTTATTTCAGTATTTGTAATCTATAAAAATCGATATTCGCATACAAATCTGCTGTCCATTGATCGTATTATATTATAATATTACAGTAAATCACATTGAATATTAAAGCAATATAAATACATAAATGATCTTAATGTAGAGCTGAACATTTGTATAATCTATTTGCATAATATGCGTATGTACATAGAAATGTTGAAAGCAACATGAATGAATAATATATAACATAAACCAATGTCAATTTAATATTAGTAATCAGCTCTGAGAAAACTAAAATTAACAATCTTACTGATTACTAATAAATCCTTTAAGGAAATTCTATCTAAAAAGAAAAGAATGCTCAATAAAATTAGTAACATAAATAAATTCATATTGTCCCTGAATCGCACTTTGACATTAAAAGATAGTGAAGATTCCTATTAATATTCTCACTAATATTGTTGGAGCATCATTATTTTCATACGGGGAATAATTTCGGAATTTTTTAGGCATAATTTTGCGGTATTAAAGTAGGCAAACTTTGCAATATTTAAGTCGATAATACGGTATTACTAACAACTGTTTACAGTATCATATTGAAGTAGATTCAGGATTTAATCCTTTTAACATGTAATGCTGTTGTAAACGTTTCAGATTGGCTGATAAATATGCATTTTCTATATACAAATCTTTTACTAGTAAGTCAGTTCGTACCAATCGTTCTGCCTGTAACAAATAACAAAAATATCAAAAATGATTAATGCCATTATAATGTAATTGAAATAAATCACACACTGAATACTACAGTTAAATAATATAACCAAGAAATTATATATTTACTTCTGAGTAAGAATTTAAGTGTGTAATAGAATGTTTAAAAGAAGCGTATACCTGTTCCGCACTTGTTTGTGATTCTATTTGAAGCCGTTCTTGGGTATTACGTAGCAAATACTGTAATTGTGTGACTTCTAATTGATGTTGAGATATAATATCTAAAATAATATCACGTGATTTATTAAATAATTATACCAATTGTTACTCAAATTATTATAATGAAAATTGTTCCAAACATAGCCAATTGTCAAATATACAAATTGTCACAATGAAATTTTCTGTATAAAATTATGATAAACTTACGTTGCAGTACACGTTCAATTTGGTACTTTTGTTGCTTAAAACATTCTTGCAACTGATGCTTTTTATATTCTTGTGCCTGAAGTTTCATACTTAAACTCTGCAATACATTCACATTAACACAACACAGTTGCGGTTGTACATCATTTCTCACGCACTGACTATTTGTTGCTTTCAAATTCTGTAGTTTACATGAATCTTGCATTAAATCATATTCTATGTTACGCATACATTCTTCTTTTGGAAACTTTCCATTAGCATCTGTCATCTTCCATTGGGATGCTGGTTTTTCAATCTTACATGTACTATTTAAATCTGCTATAGAATATTCTATAGACGTTTGACGTGAATTACAATCGGTAAGGCCAACGTGTTCTTTTTTTACTCTGGGAATGAAGTCACTGGCTAAGCCTGAAGATTCCAGAGTTCGATTGAATTTAAATTCTTCCGATAGTTTACTAATATTATCATTACATTGTGTAAACTTAGATGTAAATTCAGTGGACGGTTGAATGTTGAACAAATTATTAGGAACATAACTTGATTGTATTAATGGAGAAAACGAAATAAGATCGTCTGTTACTTGAACGGATATATCAGTCATTTGCGGTCGTTCTAAAGACTTCAATTCGCGTAATTCATCGATTTCTTTATCTTTTTGAAACTTTTCTTTTTCTGCTTGCGCTTTCCATTTTTCAAATTCCTCTACAAGATCTAAATACTGCAATGAATAAAACAATACATATTTCGATACGTAGTAAATTAGAATAGTAAAGAATATATTATGAAAAATGAAGCATCCTGTTAAAATTAAAAAAACTAATAAAAACAATCATTTGCATAACAGAAATTTTACTTACTTGTTGTTCTAAATTAAATTTTTCTTCAATTGGAGATAAACGACCATTATTTTTTACTTTGTCTATTGGACAAATTAATTCTTCGTATTCTTCCATTTTTGTTATAAGCTCTGAAAACTTTTCATCGCTAATTTTTTGTTCTTGTTCAAAAAGTTGTCTTTCTTCTTCCAGTTTAGCGGTCCAGTAGTCTTCGCATTCTTCATATTCAATTTTTAACAGCTCAAGACTTCTTTCCAATTCTGCACATTGTTCAGTTAATAGTTTCTTTTCTGCGGCATGTGTTACTTCAAGTTCTTGTATCCTTATTTTTAAGAAATTAACATCTTCAATCGATTCATGTTTTATTAAACTTGGATTACATTTCACGTTCACGTCATTAATGATTTTTATATTAAGCGAAGAATCTTTTTCTTTACTTGATTTCGAATGATCAACGGTTGTATGTTCTTCTTTGCGAGGAGGATAATCTCTAAGACTTGGAACTTTATTCTGTGATACATTTTTTGTGTCCGGACTGTTAAAATTATCATCGATATTAAAGTTATTATCATTATTATTTGTTACTGTAATTCGCTTAACAGAAAGGGAATTTTTATGTTTGGGAACAACAAAATCTCTTAACGATTCACTTGTTCGTTCTTCACATTCTGTATGCATTTCAGAAGCGATACTTTTCACAGAATCTGTTTCTTTAAAATTTGGCATATTTGATTGTAGTTTCGTAATCATTCCTGAGATTTCATTTCTAAACGTACAATTGTCTAAAGTGCACGCATCGTTGTTTGCTAATATATTTTTTAATTGCTTTGTAACCAAGTCTTTAAATTTTTTAAAATCTATCTTTTTATAGCTTTTTGTGTTCTCTTCTTCATTGAAAGTACAAGGCATCTATATAAATAACAACAAAATACATTAATTAAAAATGTATATTATGTTTTACACTTAAAAAAACAGCCTACTAAATATTACTTACAGATGTGGAATGTTTGAAAAGTACATCTAAATCTTCTTCTATATCTGCAGTAAATGCTCCTTTATCTAGTAACAGATTTTAAATATTGATCATATCACTGAAATATGAATCTGCATAAATGAAATAAAATATTTTTTTATTACCTTCAGTCTCATCTAATTGTATGTTTGTAGTACAGTCATCTTCTACATTATTTTGTCTGTAAGGATATAATACAAAATTAAATTCATTTCTTAAAACAAGGATATACTTCATAAAATATTTTAGTAACTTATATATTACCTTGTATCTTTAATATGATTCTGATGCAATTTTAAAGTTTCCAATTCTATAGTAAGTTCATCATTTTGATCTCGTAAGTAAACAGCTTCTGATTGCAGTTGTTTAATACGATCAACTAAAAATATAACTTCCTGTTGATGCTTCACCTCTATATCCTGCGACTAAATAGAAAAATACCGAATATTATTACAAATACAAGTATTTTACTTATATTTTCATAAAAAAAAAGAAGATGTTAAAGTACCTCATCGTATTCTGTTGACAATACTTTCGTTAAACTTCGTAATTCATTGTTTGATTGCTTTAACTTTTCTATTTTACTACGAAGATTTTCATTCTCTGCTTCTAGAACTTGATTTTCTTGTAAAGTATTTACAAATTTATTTCTGATTTCATGATTTTCTTTCTGCAATATTTGTAGTTGGTCATCCTTTGTCTTGAGAAGACTAGCATTTACTTCTCGTTCAGAACTAAGTTGATTGGAAAGATCTTGTACAACTTCGGTGTGACGTTGTTCAAGCTGTTTTCGCAAATTTTGTAGAACAGCTTCTTGCTGTGTATGTTGCTCGTCAATTTCTTGAGCAAGTGCATTAGCACGTTCATTAGCTTCTATGATATCTGTACGTAATTTCTCTTTTTCACCATTTTTATTCTCTACCATAAGGCTAAAAATAAAAATGATATTACTAATAACTTACATTTTTTTACTGCATATAATCAGTTAATAAATCTGTTACATACTTCAAACTGTGTAATTCTTCTTGATAAAGTATCAAAACATCTCGCAACAACATAATATGTGATCGAATTGTAGAATGATCTAATGAATCATTAAAATTCTTCAATTCTTCGCACAAAGTAGTTGTTAAATTGGATAAACAAGTTTCTGAAGATTTGATACTTCTATCTGATAATAAAGATGTATTTGTAAGACCAGAAACTTTCCATGCATCTAAATATGTATTATTTCTTGTAAAGCTGTTATTCCAGAAACAGAAAATAAATATATATATATATATATATATATGTATATAAGATATCACTATATAATATTAAAAATATTAAAAACAAAACATTTATAATTTTTATTATGCAGTACCTAGCTTTACGAGATGTGTGCAAATCAAAAGTACGTTTCCTAAAATCTGATTTAATTAATTCTTTTATGGACTCATTATTTTTATCCAATATTAATTGTTCTTCCATGGCTGTTCTGTTTTGAAATATAATGAAAAATTCATCTAAACTGATTAATCCATCACAATTCTGGTCAAGTTTTTCAAAGATGCATTGTGTGATCTGTTTAGAATACAATTTTATATTAATTGAAAATGTCATAAACATGTCTATTCTAAATAAATCATGATAATAGAACAAAATACATGTACAAATAAAAAATAATTTCTACATTTTAGATAATTACAAATTAAATGAATAATTAATGCGTTTATTTTAGAGAAACAAGTTATATTTTGTAATTACTTGTTTTGGAAGCGCTGGAATTCCTAAACAATTAGATATGAAATACATTGTTGCACAATCTACATTTTCTTTTAAACAGTTATTTATCTTTTCCCACAAACACTTCAATCTATTTTCATCCAATGTTACACCTGAAAAATAATATTACAAATTTTTGAATAATGCTAATTCGAAATAAAATGTAAAAAATAAATGTAAAACTAAAAAGATATTAATTTTTATAAGATTTAAACGATATAGATATTATAATCACCTGTTTTTGGATTAAGAATATCTACAGTAGATCTGGAATTATTAGGTAATAGCTGGCTACAAATTTTGTTATCTACATTGGATGAATTTAAATTACTTTGTGACTCTGCTGCAAAATCTTTTTCGGTATGAGCAACTAATTCCTGTGTCTTGTCTAATAAAGTTAATAAAGCTGTTCTAAACTCTTGGAATGATATAGATTGCTTTTCTTGTGTGTGACGTTGAATACAGGATTTCAATTCTTCGCTTTGTTCCGTAAGATGTAATTTATGGCACAAAGTGAGCCAATTATCCTCTTGTAGTTCAGTTTCTCCTTTTGTCAAGCAACTTTGAAACACAGCGTAAAGTTGCTGCTCATAAGGGTCATTATTGTGTTCATCCATGGCATCCTTTCATTGTTTTTTTAAACGTTATACAATATAATAGATCTACAAGAATAATTATATTAATTTCCTTATTAAATGCATATTAAATTTGTTAAAATTAAATTAGACATAAACAAGGTTTTAAAGGTTTAAAAGAATAAAATCTAATCTAAAAATGAATATATGTATAATAAATTATATAAAATACTTCAAAATTTTGTATTACATCAAGAAATTGGACAAATGTATTTTTAAATATATAATTTTATTCATTTCTACTAATACAATTGATGTTATTTAATAATATCATATAAAAACAATTCTCATTATGAAAACTATAAGATAAAAAAAAATTGTAAAATTCTTTCTTTACACTTGTACACATTTTTTACATTTGTTAAAATTATCATACATTAGTTAATTATTATCGATATTTTCAAATAGATTTATATAAAACATAGTTCAATCATATATGCTTACATATTAATATGTAAACCTTACACTATATTAAATGTTTTTATAATTATTACTGCACATGTTCATATATAATATAATAATAACTATTAACAAATAATATAATTACGATAATTTACAGAAATTCAGCAAAATTTAGTATCTAGTGTATAATAATAATTAAATTTATTATATTAGTTTGATTTATCACTAGCTAACTAATTTATTTATTTAAAGATCATCATTAAATTCTCTAAGTATAACAAAAGCTATAGAATATGTAAAATATTATAGTTTACTGGTTACAGCATGTTAACCTAACAATTATGTGTCCGTGAAGTATCAATTTAAAATGTAAAGTAGGTTAACAATATAACTGTGTCCACAATAGTAATCACTGAAAGGTGTAACTCATTTCTACAAATAAAAGCTGTTCTGTTAAACTTTCGTTATTTCTAAACTGCGTAACAAACACGTTATAAAATACGTTTTACTTCTAGTAAGCCCATTTTAGACGTCAACACTATTTTGTGTAATTATACTATTAAAAATGAGAAAATAATAGTTTTCAAATAATAATTATTATTATAATTTTTTTCTTAAACGTGAAATGAACTATTAGCATTATACAATGATTACAACCTACCTCTAAATTATAAAGTTCGTTTCACGAATATAGGTACATATATGTATCTACATTTACATGGTATATACACATCACGAGAACTGTACTGACATAGGGACAAATGTATTATCTTGTAATAGTTTTCACGGTTAAATGATTCAGACAAAAACTATTTTGATTCCATTCAACCGTTTATCAGAATGTTTCGAACGTTTACTCGTGTCATACGATTATAACACAGACGAGATATAAGAATAGACATTACATGCAATGTAAAATTTTGTCATATGCTCTCGGGGGTTCTAGGACCCCCTTACCATTTTCATGTCACGCGCTCTCATATCGACTTAGGCTGGTTTTGCATGGCAACGCTATAAGTGATAGGAATCAGAATCAAAAATATTAAAATTTTAAATGACAATCAGTACAGTGTTGCCGTTATAAAAAATCCTTTATTCATTAAATTGAACGTTACAACGTGTCTCTTTAGCAGTAAAATATTGCAATAACTTAGAACAACGATTGGCAAAAACTTGTAATTATGGACACAATGTAGAATAAATAGATAAGCGGTTACTAGGACATAGCGTATAAACTGATTTCAATGGTCTAGTTTTTACAAAACTTAAAAATTTATAACAGGCTTAATTGTTTGCATTTATTTAAAAATATTTAAAACAATTCATAAAAATATAATATTTTTCATAACAACATTGTCAGATAATAAAATTTTATGTGTAAAATAACATGAATAAATTTTCTATAACGAAAAAAAACTTGTATTTTGATATTTGAATGAATTCAATCTGTTAACACTAATAATCAAAATAGGAAAAACTGTGATCATTTATATTTAAAAGCATATATTAATAACTTTAAAGCGTTAATATATGTATCATATAACATAAATTCATAAAATATCAATATGTAGCTTCGCGCGTTTGGAAGTTTGAAAATATGGCATATTGTAACGGATACGTTTGCATGCTGGTTTAACATATTTACTATTTAGTCAACTTCGATCATTTTGCTTGATGTAGTTTTCCTATTGACCGTTCTTTAGGCGTAGAAGGCAGAACAAAACCTTTGATTTTTTACACAGTCGGTAATTCAGAACATATGATACCGAGTTCCATAAGCTCACAATGTCTATCTTACACCTAGGCTGTGGTAATAATGAAAATACGCTTGTAGTAAATTCGTTTTATATTTTTAATAATTTAAATATAAAATATGTTTAAAAATTAAATACAAATATTGAATTAAATTGTATCTTTATATATAAAATATCAAACATATTTATACATTTTTTGGATAAAAATTATATGAAACTTTCATTAATAGTACATCTTGTAATGTTATAATCTCTGATTGTATTTTGGCGCGATGTGAATAACGGTGGCAGTCATCAAACACAACTGATTTCAATGTTCCTGCGGCTCGTACTTTTACAAATATGGGTATTACCGGTCTTCTTCCCTTTTTAGAAAAATCCTCGAAAAGGACAAACATTAATGAATTTGCTGGTAAAACTGTTGCTATTGACTCTTATTGTTGGTTACATAAAGGAGTATTTTCTTGTGCTGATAAATTATCAATGGGACAACCGACTGATGCGTAAGAATGTTGTCATTGTTTTACTACATTGTTTATTTGAAACAAAGTTTTGTATAATAGTCATTGTTTTTAGATATGTTCAATATTGTATGAGATTTATATATATGTTACTTAGTCATAAAATTAAACCAGTTCTTGTGTTCGATGGACGATATTTGCCTGCTAAAGCACAAACTGAAGCAAAACGACGAGAGTATGTCCAATTAAAGTTTATTATCGAAACATTTACTGAATGTACTATTTAAATTTTTATTTGCTATTCATAATTTATAACAACAAATAGTAATTAAGTATTAAAAGGAAAAATACATATATTTTTTTATTTATTTAATATAAATAATTATAAATTGAAAGCATGCAATCAGTTTTAATGAATAGATTTATTAACATTTCAGCAGAAGAAAATTTTAAAATGTACATTCAAAGTTATTTTCCTTTATATATTATCATATAAAAACAGAGAAGTATGTTTGATGGAATATAAAATATAATACTTTTAAAATTATGTGTCACATTCATTTGTACAGAGCCAGAGAAGCAAATCGTCGCAAAGCTGTTGAGTTAATGAAAATGGGTCAACATGCTGAAGGAAGAAATTTGTTACGAAGATCTATAGATGTTACACACGAAATGGCTTTAGAATTAATTAAACAAAGCCAAAAAATAAATGTAGATTGCATTGTAGCACCATATGAAGCAGATGCGCAATTAGCATATCTAAATATTAGTGGAATAGTTGATCTTGTTATTACAGAAGATAGTGATTTAACATTATTTGGTTGTACAAAAGTTTGTATTTTGTTATGTATAAATTTAGTGTTTTCATATATTATTAAATCATTTAAACTTGCAAATAATGTAATATCAACATGTTTATAACAATTTCACTTTTAATTAATCTTTTTCATATTGCAGGTATTTTTTAAAATGGATATAAATGGTAATGGCCTTTTAGTTGACCAAGAGCGTTTACATCTTGCTATGGGATTACGTGCAGAGCACTTTAATATGGACAGTTTTCGTAACATGTGTATTTTATCAGGCTGTGATTATTTACCTTCCCTTCCTGGAATTGGGTTAAATAAGGCAAAAAAATTTATTACAATAAATACAGACTGTGATATACATAGGGTAAGTCTTCTCAAATTCTATTTTTATGTACCTTCTAATTTTCAATAATATTTTATAATTATTTTTATAGGCTTTAACTCGATTGGGATCTTATTTGAATATGAAGTCATTAGTTGTTACAAAGGAATATAGAGATGCATTTATATTGGCAATTATTACTTTTAAACATCAATTAGTATTTTGTCCGTTACAAAGGAAACAAGTTCGCTTAAATCCACCTTTGCCTGATGTGACAGAAGATCAACTCTATTATGCTGGTACAGAAACAGATCCTGATACAGCATTGCAACTTGCTTTTGGAAATTGTGATCCATTTTCTTTAAAAATGCTTCATAATTTCGATCCTGACAAAATTAAAGTAACTATTAATATGTGTATAAATATTACTTATATATTTACAAAAATATTTTAATGCTGTTACTTGGACTGGAAATTTTCAGAGTCAAGATAATCATAATGCCTGGAGTCGAAAATCAATTCAATCTAAACATGTTAGCATTTGGTCAAAACAGTATAAATTGAAAAAGAATGACACAGAAAAATCTCACAGTAAGGATCTGATGACTTGGCCAAACACTGCCAATAAAGAAGTAATTCTTCAAACAAATCGCTTAAAAACGGTTGTTTTAGCCAAACAAAACGATAATATTGGTAAAAAAGTTTTTTTTATACATATAAATATTAATATAAGATAATTAAACAACTTCATAACTACATTAATCTTTTTACAGAATGTATAGACCTAAATCAAAAAGAACTTTTAGATATATATAAATCTAAGGACAACGAAGTAGAAAACAATAGTAAAATGGACACATCTGCTTCCGACGTAGAAAAAATATCTCCGGTTTTAATTAAACGAATAGTGCCATTTTCTCAGCAGATATCTACAAATAAAACTTCTCCAAGTCTTTTGTCCAAAACCAAAAGTCGCATAAAGGGAAGAAATATAATGCGGATTAGGAGAACAATTATAAACGATGAAATTATTACAGAAAGTAAATTCTTTGCTAAAACAAATGTCAAAAGTAACAATAATGTAACAGATGATGATACATCATGTTCATCTAGTAATTCAAATGAAAATTTACGAAAGAAAGAAAATACAACACTTGAAAGAATTGATGAAATTGATAATATTGATCATCAATCATTAATAGCAATTGATGAAATAGAAACAAACTCAGATTCTATGGATGTTGATGAAGAATGCAACACGTCGTTTACATCAAATCAATGTAATGATGTTGACAACTCGAGTAGTCCTTCTACTTGTGATTTAGGAAAATCATATTTGGACGTTCGAATAAATGAATTTGTTGTAAACAAAAATAGTAATGAATCACATATTTTTACTGATTCTTTAACAACATCAGAAACTTTTGAAGATCAGGACTTTTTAATTCCACGAGAAGATATAAATACTTTAAACAGTAATTTATTCCAGTGGTCTAACACAAAATTGTCGACACATACAAATAACAAAACTAAACATTATAAAAGTAAAAGGTCTGCAAGTTTTGATGTAAGCATCTTCTCAGAATTTCTTATGTAATCTCTATTCTATAATTTAAATATAATTTACACAACAAATATATAACACATTATATTGTTTATTTTAGGTTGTAAAAAGTAAAACAACTACGACAAACAGTATACGTAAAAATCAACAACTAAGTTCCATGCAAAGCCGACAAAGTTTATTAAGCACATATGGATTTAAAAGAAAAGGTAAGCATAATATATTATAATTTACAACAATTATGGTTGTTTAAATAGTTAATTAAGATTACATAAAAATATTATTTACTTGCAGAATTAATGTGAAAAATATTTTGTATTATTTTATAAGAGAAACGTATGCTGTGCTATACTTATAAAATAATTATTAAACAAGTACAAATACATGTCAATGGACTCTTATTTTATTATAAATGATAAGTGATAATGATAAGATAATATTGTTTCAATTATAATTCTCTGCAAAGATATATACACATTATCAAGAATAATACTCACAAACAAAATAAATTTTTTTTTTATAATTAACAAATTATTTTGTGCTTTTATTTTCTACATTATTTTCCTCTTCCCATGGTCTTGGTATTCTAATATTTTCCCAATTATCAATATCCAATTTCTGAAACATATTATGTTAATTATTTTTAAATTATGAATATTTAAATACTATTTAAGTGTCTATGTTCTGTGTTAATGTGTAATAAAATCAATTTGATTTACACTTATATTTATCAAAATAATTTGACTAATATATAAATGACTTAACATAATAATTTATTAAAAAGTATGGAAATTAAATTTGTATAGATGTAACGTTTTAGAATAAGTGTACTTACCTCCTTCATATCCTCATATATTTTTTCTAAACTCTCAGATGGTTTCATTTCAATACCTTGTGCTTTTGTTGCTTTTTTTACATCGTCGTACGAAATCGTCCTTCGGTATTTGTATCTAAGCAATCAAAATTAATTATATATCTTTTATTTCAATTATGTTAATGATGTTACATCATAAAACAAAAATTAATAGTAATATCGTTACCTTATTTCTGTAATTTCTTGTATAGCAAATGACCCTCCCACAACTAGTACCATAAATGGTACAAAATATCGAAATATTTTTGAATCAAAACGTGATAGCATTGTATTAAAGATTATGTTATATACCAATAAACGAAACACAAAGTGTGAGGTTATAAATGTATTTTAAATTCGGTACAAATAATTCAAGAACTACTGGAAATAGTATTTTAATTTAGATAACAATATTTCTTAGTCTCATATATTTATCAATATTAATAAAAATATTTATATTCATTTTGGAAGTACCGTTTTTTATTTATAATATTGAATATAGTACTTAAATACTTTCGTGACATGAAACAGTAACTAAGCCTATTATAGATTTCCTTAAATGAATTTTATTTAATGTGAATGATTTATAAAAGTACTCTAAGTAAATGCATGTATTTAGTTAAATAAATATCTAAGTACTCATTACACTATACAGGATACCAAAGGTGCTACATTGGAGCCCGCGAGCATTCTAGTGACACTCCCCTCATGAAAAGTTATCCACTCTATATCTAGGTACTTTTACTTGTTTCATTGAACACTATAGAACTGCTCATATACACAGTCTCGACACAGACGAAGTATAGGATAGCATTGCAAGCTTGGAGGACTTGGTGTCACATATTTTGAATTACCGACTGTGTAAAAAATCAGAGGTTTTGTTCTGCTCACTACTCTTAGATAACGGTCAATAGGAAAACTACATCAAGCAAAATGATCGAAATTTATTAAGTACCGAAGTCGACTATACTAAAGAATAACTGCTCGGCATATTTTATCTGGAACGCAGTTAATCCGAACCCAATCAAGAATCATCGGAATTACTCTATCGATGATAATGATGGTTTCTATGTTCACTAAGAGGATGTTGCTGCGAGAGACCCATTTGTATTTACGAATTAACTTAACCTCTTGCTCTTTTATTTCATAAGGAGTGACAAATTCTGATCAAATTTTATGTTATTGTTTACTGTAAAGTGTAATAATTGATAATAGAAAAAGGTAAAATCTCAGTACATCTACATAGTAACCAATTTTAATAAAATCATCAAATATTGCAAGAATTGCATATTTTGAACAACTGTTTCCTTTGAAAAAAATTCCGCTGGCATTTAGTCTGAGAGATAATCGCGACAAACTTTTGCTACCACTAAATTGAATTCTTTATACATGAGAACGTCCGTGAGATAAGCAAATATAACCAATTTAAAAATCCGATTTACATTGTGTTTGAACTTATTTTAATCGCAACAATCTCAACAATTCATTGGCACTACATTTAAGAAAGTAAGATTGAAATTAATGAAATTGATATTTCCTGTATTGCATGTTTATATTTTGTGCGGCATCGTTTTGAAGTCTTGCGTCTTGTCCTTCGATGCTCGGAGAACTGTGTCCGTCTTACTTCTTCTCATTATACTCATTCTCCGACTTTGTCAAACTGCGCTCCGTGTCCCCTTGCCGCACTTACCTCTTCAGTTCGACGGAGAGTGAAAAGATATCATCTGAGGACAGTACATAAATAGTTCAGTAGTTGACCGTTCGATTCAGGTAGACAGAAAAATACATATATATGCACAGATTGTACGTATTTTAAGCTGTGTTCAATATTTATGATTCTAATTTCTATTGCTTATAGCGCTGCCATGCAAAACCAGCCTTAGTCGATATGACATGAATATGGTAAAGGTACCCCCGAGAGCGTGTAATATAATTTTACGTTGTATGTAACGTCTATCCTATACCTCGTCTGTGGTCTCAGACAGCTCCTTGAATAGAAGTAGTGGGAGAATGCTGTTTTCGAGTTACTAGTATAAGGGGAGTAAGACTCCTTTACTCAAGTATCAATATAACGCTCTCTATATTTAATTACCATGTATATGAAGTTTCCAATTGGTGAAGCAATATTACACCTTTCATGAAAGTACACGATTTATTTCTAGCGTTTAAAGCTTTCGAGTTATCAAAATTTTCACTACTATAGAATTTATGGATTATTTATTTGATTACAGATTAATTATAATTTAAAGATTTGTCAGATTTTTTATTATTAAAATTCATATCACTCTTATATGATTGATATATTTCTTAAAAATTCTTCACTTATTATTTTTTTATTTTATGTGTCATAAAATATTAATAATATTGTAACACCATTACAAACGAAATTATAGAAAAGTATAATTCAAATATTGTGTATTCGTTTTATGTTTCAAATTGATTATAATTCATATATACCTAACCAATAAATCTTCAGTAACAGTTCATCAATTCGTGTACTTACATCTACTTCACAAGAAATGTTAAAATAATAAAATTTGTACCTTCAGTACTTTAATTTTCATAATATTATCGTTGCCCTCAATGAGTTATTAATACTTAATAAACTAAAATAGTTGACATAATTATCAAACAAACGGGATGATTTTAATTATAAATTTCGAGACAGGTTAAGTTAATATAAAACATTTTTACCTGCTTCATTCTGGATACTATTTCTGCGGAAAACTGCAAAATGAATATTTTGCCAGGAACAGCGTCTCTTCTAGAAGAATTGGACAGTACGTATTTGCTTTATGAGTGTCAATTTTTAGGTTATGCCGGTATGTTTGTATAGTACATCCATTAAAAATATTAAATTAGAAATCTCAATTTACTTATGTTCAAGTAAAAAATACTAGTTATTAAAGAATAAACAGATAATGTAACAAAAGAAAGAATTTTACTTTTAACAAAGCAAATGATAATATAAGTCTTATGTTTTTTAATATGAGTATATAAAAAGTTTAAAAGAATTTATTTATTTAACCATCCTAAGTAATATATTCATTATTTTGTTTTAGAGAAACTTATGGTTTTACTAAGAGATGGTAGGACCTTGATTGGTTATCTTCGAAGTGTTGACCAATTTGCTAATATAGTGTTGCATCGTACAATTGAAAGAATTCATGTTGGTAAAGAATATGGAGATATTCCAAGAGGAATTTTTATTGTGAGAGGAGAAAATGTAGTACTTCTAGGAGAAATAGTAATGTTTATATTTACCTTCTTTAATGTTAAAAAAGAGATATATATTTATTGGAGCAATGGAATTTTATTATAGGATAGGGAAAAAGAAAAGGATTTACCTCTAACTGAAGTATCCGTAGATGACATTTTAGATGCACAGAGACGAGAACAGGAATTAAAACAAGATCAAAAGCGACTTGTAAACAAAGCATTAAAAGAACGAGGTTTGTCGTATATTCCAGATATGGCTCACGATGATATGTTTTGACCTACATCTGCATCTTTAACTACAGCTACTTTGTCATCCACCCCTTCGCATAGTTCTGAAAGCTATGATACATGTTATACATCGCTTTCTGTTTGAAAGTATACAATGATAACAGCTTACAAAGTATAAGTATATTGTATGATTGTGAAGATAGAAGTAATTATTACTAATATGTTTTAATTTTTTCATCAAACTATTATGATAAAACATATAACAATGCATATAGCATTAAAGTAACAACTGTTAATATGAATAATGAGAATTTATACAGTTTTAGTTTTATCATAACTTTGTATTGAGTGTGCAAAACACTTGCACTATAATTGTATCATATTTTTAATAGTCTTGTAACTTTCCTGCTGTACACAAATATTATATTTAAATAGAAATCTATTGCAACTAATACATATTTTTGTTTTTGTTAAAAACATAAGTAAATGTACTAACAACATTTATAAATTTATAGTAATTATATATTTTTTTTTGTAATTGATTTTGTACACTAATTCTCGTGTAAATAATTCTTTCTTAGTAATCCTTTTACACTTTAAATTAGGAATACATATGAATCACATAAGTATTAACAAAATATTGAATTGATATAAAAAAATATTGCATGCAGTATTTAGTAATATATTCCATTACCTATATACTTCATATTTAATTTATACAAAAGGACTATTGAAATTTCATAAATTAAAATATTTGTTTTTATATTTTAGTGTAGAAACTAAATAAAATAATATATGTACACGAAACATTATTTACTAATTTCATTTCTAAGAAATAAAAAATTAAATATATCTTATTATACAACAAATTGCTATCTGTAACTTATAAAGATAAAAGTTTTTTACTGTGTAAGTTTATTTTGAAATGACAGTAATGGAAGTTAAAATATTTATGAAAAATATGTTTCATTTTTATTAAAACAAAATACCTTTTTTTAAAGTTTATAAATATCTCTATGTACAATAATAGATAAAAACAAGCATAAAAGCAAACCTTCTTTGACTGCTTATGTTCAGCAACTGTAACAAAATATGAAGAATGAAATTTTCATAATTTTTATATTATGATAAAATAATAATAATTTTAATTAACTTGCCAGATTTTTCACACTATTTTATATTATTGATTTAGAAAGATTGATTCATACATCTTATGAATAATATTATTCATAATTATTCTTGCCAAACAAAACAGTAAACTGTTTTCAATGATAAAAAGATAATCCTGGAAAAAGCTTACTTTTCTATATTAGTAGAATACTGGTTAATTTTTATAATGAAAATTTTTTAAATACTGCACTTGCAATCGAATATGTTTTGGTTCGTTCTTAGACCAAAGAATTAATTGTTCGAACATTGTCTCCACATTTTCCTTATCCAAGAATGAATCACTTTTAAGTGAAAGCTCAGAGCTGTCTTCCTCTTTAATATTTTCTTCGTTAACTTCAACAGTTTCATCTTCCATTTCTGCACATGTGGACAACCACTCTTCCACTTCGCTGAGAGCAATATTTCCACCCATTATTGCTTGAATGCTTTCTTGTAATTTACAATTATTTAATTGCTCTATATTATTTACATTGGATAGTGAATCATTTTCAGGAACTTGTTGCAACAGTTTGTTCCATGCATTTTTAATAACACAAGGCGTAATACTCATCCATGTTTGATTTAGAAGTTCGATACCTTCTTTTAAATTGTATTCTATAAAAAATTGATGAATCCCACCAGGACAACTCAAAATTAATTGTAACATCTTATGTCGAAAACTACTTTTTATATTTTCAATTATGCCCTGATTCATAGGTTGGATAAGTGATGATGTATTTGGTGGTAAAAAGATAACGTTAAACCTTTCATCCTGTAAAACTTCTGGTGGTAAACTATGAACTTTAGAATCATCCACAATTAAAAGTACTGGACCACACGTACCATTCTCTAATTGATGTTTCTTAACCGATGTTTTAAAATCATTTTCATACCAATCCAAAAACAGCTTTTTATTCATACAAGCATTTGTTTGAGATTTGAAGACAACTGGTAGATGATCTTTGCAATTTTTCAGTGCTCTTGGCGATGCATACTTATTAATTATTAGTAAAGGAAGTTTATGAGTGCCACTAGCATTAGAACAGATTCCCATTGTGAAGCGGTATTTTTTCAATAATTTACCATCAACTTTTTTTCCATTAAGATGATCCAATGTTTTTTTAGGAAGAGATTTCCATGCCAATCCTGTCTCATCCATATTATAAAGATTATCAAGATCAATGTCTTGCTCATATATAATATTTTTTAAATCATCTAAAAATGTTGAAGCTGCTGCTTCATCATTTGTATCTTCATGAGTATGTGTATTATTAATCCTATAACGAATTTTGAATCTAGATAACCAGCCTTCACTTGCTCTAAATGTTATTGGACCCCCTAATTCTTTGTTTATGTTTGTTGCTTCTTTACGAAGTAATCGATTGCTAATATGATCACCCATTGTTCTTCTTTCTAAAAACCAAGTATACAGCCGACCTTCTAATTCTTCATTCATTGGTCTTCGCATTCTTATTTTATTAGAAGATCCTGCTTGCTCTGCATAACGACGTAATTGTATAGCATTGTATTTAATCTTGCGGACAGTGGCTACATGTAAGTTATAGAAAGAAGAAACTTGTTTCGCAGTTGCACCTTCCTCTAAGCGTTTCAAAATTTCTAGCCGTTGTTTCAAAGTCAACATATTTCTCTTGCTACCTGGCATGATTGTTGTTGTTTTTATAGTATTATACAAAATAACTTTTTGTTTTCTTTTGTTTAATATGTTTTTAATTGTGTTTAAGTTCTTCCAGATTTACCCACATAATTTTCATTAAATTTATTTAATTAAGTTGGTAATTCTTTTTAATTCATTTCATACTTTTGTTGTAATTACATCGATTTACACTGAAGTTTTTATACTTTAACTGCCACTAACTCGTTAAGTGCAAAAAGTAGTGGGGACAATGCGCGTTAAATTATCAAGTGGCTTTTTAGACGCCCTTAACGTGTATTGTTTGTTCAATTTAAAATTTTAACGAACACAGCAAAACACGTAATATTTTTAGAAATATAATGCGATGTTAGAATATAAACTGAAAGAAGATGTTTAAACTTTAAACATAATTGTTTTCATTTAATATTTTGCTAAAACAGTAATTAATCCATGAAATAAATATAAGGACGTACTTATATACTTTAAAATGTATTATTAAAAGTGTAAGCATCAACTGTATCAGTTTGTTTAGAGATACAATAAAAGTCATGAAGGGCTTTTGGTTAAGCTTATTACGAATAGATTCGGTTCTGTCCGGTACAAAACGCACCAATGAAATATTCGTAACGTAACTAGACTTGCTGATATTCTTATTGTTATTTGCTTCAATATTAAACTGAACAGATAATAGATATTATACAATTATTGTTCGTTCAAGTCAGGAAATTATGTGTTTTCGGTACTAATGCATTAGTTAGGTAAAAAAATGTTAACAAATTACAATATTTTAATAATGAAGAGTTAATAATTATGTACACATTTGAAGATAGAGTTTCCTCATCTGTGTATTGTATATGAAGGTATGTGATGGCTTGTCATGATAAAGAAGAAACCTTCTTTAGCCGAACGGAGATTATCAATTTTATAAATTAAATATGTGGTTGTTAACAACGGTTATTCACTTTATTAAAGTCCATTATAGCAAACAGACATGGTTTAAAATAGTTAATAAATATTATATTATACAGTTAATAAATATGACAAAGGGATCATAGGTTCATTTGCTAAGAGTCATTTAGCGATATTATTAACTTCAGAACTTTTTATTTAAAGTCTTCGGTTTGTGAGTTTAAAGAACCTTCCCTTAAGAGTCCTGGATTAATCTTTTAGAGCAGAGGTGTCAGTCTATCCTCAAACTAGTGACTCCAATCAGTGGTTCCCCAACTACTATCTCTACCCTACGAATGCCTGAAACCGTGTACGTGAACAGTTTTATGAAACGTTTGTGAGAGAGTAATTCTCCGCGAAGGAAAAACCCTACAAAATTCGCGAGCTCCCAGTTCAACACCTTTGCTATATGCAAAAGAAATGTTCATACGTTATTCTTATACAAAAAAAATGTATTTAGGGATTAATAATTTAACAAAATATACATATATAAACTTTTAAGTAGTATATAAAATAAGTGTATCAACTTTTAGCGCAAAACAGTTGCTATTTAAATATTATGAATTTCTGTGTATCACATGATCACATTACATTTTTTTGTTCATGGTAAATGAACGCGCAAAAAAAAATGTTGACAGAAATTTATATGTTTGCTTATACTTTAGAATTTGTTATTTTAAATGCCATTGATAAATAAACCTATCAGTATTGTAGGTTTTGATAATATTATTAATTATTGTCAATATTATTTTTACTATGTAAAACATATTAGTAACATAAAGAAAGGTATATTTTTGCACACTGATACAAAATATAACGTATCATTAACACTCTAGTGTTAAAATACGTTGATTTTGATTTCTGCTTTGAGCGTGAGATTTTTTACATCAAAACGAAGTTTCTTGAAACGTGTCTTTTACTTTTATCGGTTTTAGCGTTGATTCGCTTAGTTGTTTGTGCTTAAAACCTTGCCCTCGTACAGTTTTCACTGTTCTGCTTTCCTTCACTGATCGTTTCGAATCATTACGTTGCAAACTTGTTGCACGTTTTCTTGGTGAACTTTTAATTTCATCATTTTTTTCTGAGGAATTACTTGCACTATTAGTGCTTCCAGATGCAATACCAGAAGTATCAGATTCCGGCGTATTTCCATTTAAGCAGCAAAGTAAACTGTCAGAAAAACCATCTTCGTTTAAAATATTTAAGTCGGACTCTGATTGTTCAAAATCTCCTGTACGTGAAGTGAAACTGAGATCAACGGGACTAGCAGTTAAAACACTTCTAGACAGCAAATACTCTCTAAACGTACTCGTTATAGACATTGTACTTTGTTGAGTAACTGCGCAACAGTCATCACCAATGGATGTAATAAACTTCTGTTTCTCTTGTGCTTCTTTGTCAAAATTTTCTTTATCTTCTAAATCGATGCTTTCTCCATAAATAATTTCACTGCCTATACTATTAGGTCTATGAGATTCCTCCAAAATTGAAATACAGTTTATTGGTCCAACCATATCGAGATTCGAACCACGTACGCTGTTAGACACATTTTGACTCCAACTATTATTAACATTGGCAAGGTTACAGAGGTTTGAGCCTGAAACCATCATTACTGGTTTTCTGGACCGTGGTGTCATCATTGTTTCCTACAATTATAATGGAAAATTATTTTAATCTTTATGGCAGTATTTTTTGCTTTTAAAAATAACTAAAAATTATTAATTTTTTTATTATTAAAGATAATAGCACATACATACCTGCATAGCTTTTGTCATTTTAGTAGCACTTTGTGTAATTGGACTCATGCTTTTATCATTGTTAGTAATAGGAGTTAACATATAATCATTAGTGACTAAACTTTTACGTAGTAGATTTGATGGTGTCGATGTATGAGTCACATATACATTCCAAAGTCTATTTTTGACTATAGGAGATAAATGAACACATGCACTATCAGAGTTTAATTCCATTTTTGATTGTACCAGTGGTTTCTTGTTGTCTTCAAAACACTTAGAAGAAATCATATCTACGTTAGCTGTTTTAGACATTGACAATGTAGGTTCTGAACTTTGTCTTACTAATTCATTTTCTCTCGTTTCATATAAAGTATTCTGAGAAGAATACATATCCGGTGGTTCACTGAGTTGCCTAGACAATCTCATGATATTAGATACAGTATCGCTATCGTGTTTTGAATTCCCAGTTTTAAATCGTTCTTCGTGCAAAGAAATACTTCCATCGTCAATATTGGAAAATATGGAATCATTTATATCAGAACTTTCTTTATCTCTTTTAGATGAATTATTTAAACTCCAATCATAATACTTTTCATCTGGTTTTTCTTCTTTTATATCTGCGAATCTCATTAACATAGCCTTTCTTTTGTCTTTGTAATTTCTCAATGTAGGAGTATTAAGACTACCAGTACTATTACTAATATGTTTTGTATGTAGAAGACTACTGTCATTATTTGTATCACAGTTTTCCATGCTAAGTTCATCATCTGATTTACTAAACAGAACTTTCGTGTCAAGCATTGACTTTTCTAGATTCTATATATGCATAAGTGTGCAAATAAAATATGTTAATTAAGAAATGTGATTGTAACTGTAACCATGCTGTTAAAAAAGAGATTAACATTAATTGTAGAAAATATTATCTTATATCTTACCGATGATAACATATTTTCTTCGCTACTAGATCTAGTAATATTGCAACCTATATTAAAATCAATAAATTTTTTATGCCCCAAGAGCTTTTTCTGAAAAATATGTTTCTTGATTGAGTCTCCAAGACTCTTAGTCCTGATATTTTTAACTTGTCTTGGTGTACCTTGACCGTTCTCTTTGTTAAATTGTTTTACTAGTCTACGTTTTTTAGCTGACTCTGGCATTGCTTGTATATGAGCATAAAGTTGAGCTAAAGCTGCTTGGGTATCTTGAGTAGAATTTGCTTTTGCTGTTAATTTATGATCTACAAAACTAAATACAGTATGAGCTGTACCTGTTGTATCTGGTATAGATTCATTTAGCTGGAATGATACATAATAAAATATATTACAAGTACTTGAAAACGTTAAGTATGATTAGTTAATTCAGAAAGAATTACTCACATCTGTGTTTTTAGGACTCAACAATTTCCTTTCTTGTTCTACCCAGTATGCTCTAATGTCTGTAGCTAGTTTTGGTGGAATTTCAAATAAATCAACTCCTTTTTTAATCATAAAGGCAACTAAGCATGATAAATTCTGAGAATTAATATGTAAAGCTTCCGGTGACAGTTTTCTTGGGCACATCAAATGTGGAGTGAAAAGCGTTGCAAGTGTATCACAATTCATTTTATTATTACATTCAAAACTAGCTGTCTTATTAAGTAACGTTAAAACATATTTGAGTAATACTCTATTCATACGGGGTAAAAGTAACAAAAGCAACTGAAGAGATCTTAATAACCTTGCATCATTGTTGCTCATGTCAGAACCATATAATTCTAAAACATGAAATATATAACTTAACTTTAAAAGCAATAATAGAAAATAGTACACATGGTATTAAGAATAAAAGGTATGTAATTATTTAATGTTATAAATATTTTACCAGCAATTTGGCAATGTGCAGGATAATGCAAATCTGACAACAAAGGTTCTGGCAACTCTGCTAAAAATCCTTTTAATACAGATGCACAGTCATGAACACTGTATTGACCATCATTGAGATTTAAAGAAACGCCTTGATACATTGTCATCTTTAAGTCTTGTTGTCTTGTTAATTTACCAGTACGACGAAATATACCCTCTTGTATAATATCTTTAAAATCATTGGAAAATATGATTAATATATAGAACAGTTTTTTTTTTAAATATTATAAAGTTAATAATCTCGCAAGTTTGTACAAATTGATATAATGTACTCTTACTTTGTTCCTGGGATAAATACTCTATTAATTGTTTCACTTGATTAATTCCATCTTCAGACAAACTAGCACCTTCTATACCTTTTTGTAAATTAATTGTTGACTTAGGCTTCTTTGCGAAGCTCAAAATACCCCATTTTTTTAATTTTGCCTTTTCATTGATACAATCATTGCTATATAATTAAGAATTAATTTTATAATTGAAAAATTTGGTTTTATAGAAAATTACTCGAATTATAAACTAATATTATGTAAACACTTGTTTTAATGGAAATTATCAACTTACTCTTCTGTATTGAGATCCAATTCAAAAGACAAATGCATTTTGACAAGAGTATGAAACTGTTCTGGATTGACTTTTCGCATTCTAAAAGCCAATTTACCATCTACATTGTCATTGAAATCTTCCATTGTCTATATTACACGGTAACGACAATTTAAACACGTTCTGACATATTTGAATTTCACACGCAGGCTCGTTACCGTTTTATTAACGGCGGTTATTTTCGCTTTGTCTGAACAATTTTTCTATTATAATTGTTACGTTCATGCAGTCACAAGTATACTTCATTTTGTATAAAGTAATTAAAATAATACGTCAATCTACGAAACACATTTTATGACATTCATTCATATTTGAACAACATGATCATTCAACCAATCCAATTGATATTTACCACCAAATATTAACGGGTATTACAAATCACAGAATATATAGTCGACATAGTACGTAAACTCTAACTAGGTAAGGTAACGGTTCTTATACTTTAGTTACACTTTAGATAACTAGATACATGTATTTAAGTAGTAATTTCCACAAATTCTTCAATATGACACAAAGTTTATAAATGAAGAAACTGAAGAGATAACTGAAGAAAATAGAAAACTGTATTTGAGAAGTGTATATAATTTTATTTATTTAAAATCCATTTTCGTTATCTCAAATATGTAACTAAATATCTTTACACATTTCAGAATATATTTACTTACATTTATAAATATTTATAAAGATATTAAGGATAATTTGTTCTGTAAATGTTCATAAAACATAAATTTCCATACATATGTGCACTGATTTAATAATAATTAGTTTACGAAAAATCAGAGTGTCGTTTCTGTAGTTCTCCGTGGCGGTACTTTCGATATGTAATTTCAAAAAACTAACGAGTCTATTTGGTTTTTCAACAACCGATTCCTATAAATAAAAAATCGATAAATAAATGACATGTCTAAAGCAAGGTTACCTTAATAATGGATTCTATTAGCGAATGTAAGAACTAAATGTTCCTTCTGTTTAAATGAAATGTAAAATAAAACTGCCACAAATTCGCTGCTGTAGCACCATCTGACATTTAATAAGTTATAATTTGTAAAGGCTACTATGCTGATCGTGCACTAGTTAAAATATATTTATGTAAAATAATCTAAAACAAACTACAAAATAAAATATTTCAGAAGGAAAAAATAGAAATAGGAGGAGCTTTATTATTTTTATACATAATATATTCTAAATTTATTTTTTTCGAATTTCTATATACATGAAATAATCCTGTTTTCAAATCATTTTACATAATTTTCATATCTTTCTGCAACGACGTACAGGTATTTTTTACAACTGCGTAATAATAAAAATCTAAAATTCATATTTATTAATATTTAAAAACATTATATAAAATGATTTAAAAAATTTATAAAATGCATAATTATGATAAAACGTCAATTTTTATTAATCTTTTATAATAAATTCTAAATCCGAATAAATTACAAATAATATGCATTACATTTTTTAATCTTTTTCAAATTACTAAAAATGTATAGTAACATAAAAATTGATTTGGTTATTAGAGAAATTATCAATATCATACCAAATACAATTATATATTTAATTTGACATGCAAAAAGTTCATATGTGATAAAAATAAAAATGTATTATTTATAACTAAAAGAATAATTTTCAAACGTTCTCAAGTTTGAACAATTATTTTAACAAATGGACTGACTCAGTTCGGTATGTTATTTTAAACAACGTGAAACGTGAAGTATGATTGATTGCCGTCAGATTTAAATAATCAGTTGGCAACAGTTCAAACGGATTTATATTTAAATACAACGTAAATATGCCAAATACTACGAATGACAGTTCCATTTTTAAATGACTAAACGTCAACATGATACAGTTTATAATTGACAACTGACTGAGTTACGTTAATTTACTTCCAGTTTTATGAAGATGAACATTTTCTATTCACTACGTAACATTTAATTAAAATTTATTTATTTCAATTGTCCAAACGATTTTTTGTAGTTTCGAATTAAATATTCGCTTAATGAATATTGCGAAAAAATAAGAAAAAAAAAGTTGATAGAAGAACTCGTAATAACGGAAAGTGAGGTTGGCAGACTTAAAACACCTGTGACGATTATTAGTTTAATAGAACGTGGAAGGGATAACATGGCTACCGTCTGGTGACGTTCGTTCGTCGTCGCCGTCGCGAAATCAAATGCTCCCAAAAACATCTGGTAAACATTTCTCGGTGTAAGTTCCGTAGTTTTTTCGTGGAAAACGCATATTATATTTAGTGAAAAGTGTGAAGTACGATGATGAACATGTGGAAAGTAAGGGAGTTAATGGATAAGGCGTAAGTATGATTAAGTCAGTTACACGCGATCTAACCTTGCTTTTACTTTTTCCAACGCACTCTACTCCACTTGCTTCGATACACTACACGATTTATCTTTAAATTCTCGATTCATTGATAGTCACTTTTCTTAATTATTTAATAAACCATTTTATGCCTCTTCAAGTTTGTAATTGAAATTTATTTCTTGCATTCAATAAAAAATTTTTAACTCAAGGTTATTTTAAACTTATTTTCATACAGATTTTTATTTCATATAGATATAGGTTCATTGATTAAATAAATTATTGGGAAATAATTATTTGATCGAGTATAAGTTTCTAGGTCAAATAACAGAGAACATCTTTTTACATGGTGCCAAGCAATGCTGTACTACTAATAAAAGATAAAATAATCCAGTTATTTTTTCATGCGTTTTATTAGTAACAATCTATATATTATACTCATTGCCATTTTTTTAACTTGTCTTATTCCTTTTAATTTCTATTATGTTTATAAAATTTAATCACGATTAGTTATGCATTATTACTGTAAGCAGCGATTCTTTTGAATATTGTTTACAAAATAATATTTATAAAAGGTATTAAACAAGATAAGAATATAACAAATACTTCCTATTTTTATATAACTTATTGCAACATGTTTGGTTATGTAGAAAAAGATGTTATATTTACGTTCACAATAAATTCGATACAATCGAATTATTTATTTCATTATCTCTGTCAGTGAACTTTCGTTTTTAAAACGATTATTAAAACTAAATTAAAAAGTTGCATTAATTTTTCCTTGGAAAAAAATATAATGAAAAGTAAGTTGGCCTTAAAAAACTGGAACTGGTAAATAAATTGTCTAACAAGTTTGAAAACAGGTTACTTTCCGTACCTTCCGTATACGATTGCTAATTCTAAAAGTGTTACATGTTCAATAGTAAGGAAATGATTTACATCGATGAAATACCTGTTTTCTTTAATAAAACTACTTCAATATAATCACAAAGATATATTGGTAATTGAGGACAGAAATTTATAAATAAATAATACATTTTTCTCTCTTACGATACTGTGTAGTGAAATAATTAATTTAAGAAACCTTCCGATTTTTTTAACAAATTCATTAATTTTATTTTTGTTTAAATTTCGTTCGAGAGAAAGTCACGCGGTCCCGCGTGATATTAACACCTGTTGTTAAATTATGCTTTCATATGGTTCTAGCCAATGCGCGAGAAAGATATTCATGAAAACTGAAAGTGGAAAGAATGTCACGTTTGGATGAACGTTTTGGCTTCCGTTTTTTATGGGTATCGTGGGGTGTGTTTAATATATTACGGCACCGGATTTTACACATACATTGTGTGTACATGGGGTAGTGTTGTGTTAAATAGTGGTTCTCAAATATAAGTATTGCTTATATTGTTTTATATAATATATTATGTATTATTAACACGTTGATCACCACGAAAATGTTGAGCGTTTCGTTTAATATTATTTATTCTTTGATAACAATGGTAAATGGTGTTAGAATTAATTATTAATGATTTGGTGTTGTAAATTTTAGGTTATATCATTATTTAGTTACTTATTGCACTAAATATTTTTATTTGATATCAGTTTTCTTCTTGCAATTGTTTTCAAGCGATTCGAAAGCTCTGGTTATCGGTGACCGTCGTGTTAGTCAACCTGATGTTGTTTATTGTTATATACATTATATATATTTTTGTATTGTTATAATATTCTCTAGTCTTTTTTGTCATTATATAATACTTTTTTATTACAAGATGTAAAGCCTAAATTACAAACATGTGATTGCTGTTTACATATATTATTTATTTTAATAATAGTCGCAGGTTTCTTTATAATTACGATCGGAAACACGAGGTTCTTTGCGATCCGTGGAAACCGAGAAGCGGAAGAACACTATTATCTCAAACAGTGCTTTCTGAATACAAATGCAGTCCACAGACGACCATGTGAAGATCCTGATTTAAAACGTGATTGTTATTTCAACTGATACGCGATTCCCACGAAGAACTTTACCTTCGAACATTTATTTATTGCTTGATTTTACATTTTTTTCAACAACAACTAAACGTTAACAATTTTATTACACATTATCCATTTACACGGTTATATTACCTTTGCTATAAACATAAAAATGCATCGATTGTATGTATAACTTCGTTTTCTTTTTTATAATTAATACATTCATTTTAAATAATTTGTTAAACATTGAGAAGGGTAAGTTAAATAAAGAGAATTTGTAAAGGTTTTATATTTGATTAAAATATTTGTTTATGCGACTATAATGAACGCATTCATTTTTACTTAATTTGGTTTAAATTATATAACTATTTGTATAAAATGAATATAAGTTATGCGAATGATTATATGTTAATTATTACGAGAAATAATTATTTCTTACACTCGTACATTTGAGAGAATAGTTTTCACCTTTAGGCAAGCGCCTTGTTTCGAAAGCGTCGTCGGAACACTTCGATGTCACACTATCGCTTCTTATCAGAAAAATATTCAGAGAAGATAAATATGTACAAGATGTGATCCGAAGAGTTTGCATGTTCAGCTAGATAACAGCAGAAAATTTAACCGTGAAAACGTGATCCCCATTGCAATGTGGATTCTACACACAGTTAGCAACAAAAGTATTCGAATGTTATGCATGCTTAGACGCAATAAATGTTTCATAAGTTGTTTTCATATTGCTAAATATTTAAATTTTACTGTGTGTATATACCATAAATGCATGAATTGTTTTAATAAATAATAATATACGGTGTAATAGTTTTTTTAATGATAATTTATTTCTTAGTTTCTTTATTTCTTCTTGTTAGATTGTATCTATTCATCTTAGTAAAAATTATTGTATGTTCTTCAAGAAGAGAATTATCGACTTTTTCGCAATCAATATTAAGTATACAAGTTTTAATCTTTTTTGTAATAATTTTGGATGTACATTTTTAATGGACTACTACCACTCGTTAAATATTTTTAATGTAGATAATGCAATTTTTTGAAAATTGAAAAGAATTTTCCATTCCACTGTAAGTGCAAATTTACATTGAAGATAATAAATTGGTAATAGCAAAATAGGTTTTTGCTTTGATCCGTAGGCAATAAACACTGTTTCCTATTAACACGTTTCGTGTCACCTGGGGCGTATACGGCCCACTCTGAATTTTCCGTTCAGACCGAAAATGAATTCTCATTGAAAAACGAAGAACTTTTTAAAAATTTATTGTAGAGTCAAATATAAACATCTTAATATCATGTATACTGCGTTTATTTAATTTTATTTAATTGTAAAAGTGTGGATCGTATACTCTCCATACGGCCTAAACGGAAAGTCTTAAAAAAACAGTCTGAGACGGAACGTGTTAAATTAAACTAGAAATCTTCGTCAAGAGTCTCACTCGTCATTGTATAACAAGGGGTCAACCCTCTATAACCTCGTATGACTCTGAAGTCGCACACCAATATATTGGCATTTTGTTGATTTATTTAATTTCTTACCGCAAGGTGGTCAATGAAATTAAATAATTAATTAACTTAAATTTTTGTACACTGGCTTAAGCGTTCAACGTTGTTGTAACTTTGAAGTTACATACTATATTCGTTTCAATGAAATTATTAAAACTATTGAATATATTGCAAATTTATATTTACAGGTTGATGTTTGTTAATTTCATATCATATAAACTTATTTTATAGTCGTGAAAAAAAAATTCGGCCCATAGGGTTAACTCTGCCGTGCGACTTATTTCATCTTGAACATTTCTGCTTATGCTATTTAATTTTGCCATAAATCTGTGGACACAACTGTTATAAAAAAATTTTGGTTATGATACGGCAGATTTATAAAATATTTTACAAAATCAAGCCATCAAGGAGTTAACGCTAGACTTACCGAGCAGTCAAATCGACTTCATTTTATTTTTTTGTGGGGATTATAAGAGTCTGTTGAGTTTCTTATTGATTGATATTTTAATTTGTGCATTACTAAATCAAGTTATTTGTTAATTTCTCCGAGAAGTGCCTATATTTTTCCAACGATTGTAAAGAAAAATATCAGAAATGAGTAAGTTTGATCTGTCTGTTTTAGCGTTAACTTTAAGTATTACTTCGCGCAGTGGTCATTTTGTATATTTTGTGGGAAAAATGCGCTTAGACGATGCAGTGTAGAAATACTTGTTGTATTACAGAAAAAACGAAATATGTGACGTATTAATATTTATTAATACACCACACAAAATACAAAAATACACCACGAGTCTGATTCATTATTCTGTGGGAATAGGTTAAATAGTCAAAGTAATTTGTCTAGACATTCGTACGGAATTGCTCGAACTATTCGTAATGTTTCCACAATACCTACTTATTTGTCTAATAATGCATCGTCCAGAAGGTTTCGAAACGCGATGTCACGACACTTTAAATGCATTTTGTTTCAACGCAAATTCGCGACTGCATACTTCTTCAATTATGATAATTTACACTTTTATCTGATGTACTGGTAACCCTTGCAAAAATCATTTGAATAATACGAATAACAGATACATACGCCGGGGAAAAAAAATTTCGCGTAAATAAACTGATAAACCTGAAAACCTTGTTTGATATTTCTTAACCTGCTTTTCGAAAAGTAAACACCTATAGATAAATATTAAACAACGATAAGAGTAAGTAGCAGTCAAGTTTATCTTCCCTTTCGAGAACTATATTTCATTTTAAACGTTTCTTTTTTGGGAGGCATAATTTCAAAGGGGCATAAATTTAACCCTTCTGCTGCGACGCTCGAATACATCCGAATCGGAATTGTCTGTTGAATTTAAATTTAAAAATCTGTTACCCTATAGTAAAGTTTAAAAGAAAAATAATGTTATCTGTAAGATCTGTAATAAACAGATAAAATACTAAAAATATCAACTTTGACCTTTTTATGGATTTACGACACATTTATAATAAAAACTTGTAATCTAGTAGGGCAGTTAAAGAGATAAAGAGAAAGTATTGTTCTCTTTTTAATCAGTTAATTGCGTCCGACGAGTATACACGTCATCTTAGAATCAAGATAGTACAAATTCTTTCAATGATCAATTATTTATATTTTTATATAAACATGTAATTCTTCTTCGTTTTGCTTTAGCTATTCGTCAGAATATATTATAGATGCATTCGACCTTCGTTTAACAGGTTAAAAGGGTGGGGAAAGTGGATTAATCAAATTTCGTCGCGTATGTAGCAACCAGGGGTTGAAAACAGTTATGACATCGGTTTTGGTTCTTGAAACAATTGTGGAGAACCGTAATAGAATCATAATTGTTATTAGATGTATCGGTTCCGGTTTCGGATTCGGTTCTACGATATCAGTTTTGTATCGGTCCTATAATTGTTATTTTTTGAAATGCAAAATAAAAAAATAACAGTTGTAGAACCGATATAGAACTGATATAATATCCAATATAAACCAATATAGCTCAGAATCGATATACTTACATAATAACAGCTATGAATCTATTTCAGATCTCCAAAACTGTTTGAAGAACTGAAACCGATACATAACAGTTTCAAACAGTTATTTTCGGAACCTTTTCAATACCTGGTAGCGAGAACTTGCATACATTATAAATATATTAATATACACTTTTAATGAAATCAGTGACCGGAATATGGGGGTTTGACCTGTTTAGACGCGACTCCATGTGGGGGAATGGTTCTTACATGTATCTAGAAATATCAAGCAAACCCTGTAATGATAATAATAAATCCCATGCTTATATTAAAACGATATGATCGCAAACAGAATTCTATAAAAGTCATTCTTTTTCTTTTGCCGAGCGATATCGGAATTCTATAAAGTTATGTCCACGCTACTGGAAACTGAAAGCATGAAAGTATTGTGTTTGAGCGGAGGCGTAAAATTATTACGCAATTAGCAGGTGTTCGTTCGTGCGATCTGCACGCAAACAGTGAAAGTAATTTTACATCGGAGCCAGTGGCAACGCGATACGCGTTGTTTCATATGAATTATGTGATCACTGGCAGTTATAATTGTTAACTATTCATTAATGAAATGAAATCGGGGTTTTCAGGACCAATGTGGTAATGAATTACACAGAAACGGAGGCCAAAGTTCGGGAAGCCACAAATGACGATGCGTGGGGTCCTACCGGTACGAATTTTACTTTTTATTATAGTATATTTTATTAGATAAATATTAAATAAATGTTTCATCGAATAAAATTTTATTAAATAAATAAATACATATCAGTTTAATTAATGAAATTAATATGCATGATATAAGTACTCAAACAAAAATTAACAATTAAAGTCAGTTAAAGTCAAATTGATTTACTTATTTAGTTTTGTATAATAACTTAAAAATACAACATTTCACTAGACATTTGTAAAGTTCATTGTACGTAATTCCACTGTCAATAAAAATTTTGTGATACGATATATTTAGAGTTTAAAATCCATAGTCTACGTATAATTGAAACAATGCAGGTAAAGATTACGAAGATTTCAATTTTTCGGGCAGATAATTAGTTGATTACGATATTTTTTAATTGGCAAAAAGAAATAAGACAAGTTTGATACGATAAATTTGATTTAATAATTTTATAGAGCATTGAGTGTAGCGATAAATATTGATTGTTTTTGTAAAATAAATTGTTAAATATTTTAATACGCAATTTTTTTATGCATATGTAATAATGTTTTGCCTACTCCTTTGTACTTTTATCCTTCGAAGTTCGGTGTATAGTGAAATTAATTGTACTGCTTGCATTACTTCAGGGGCAATGATGCAAGAACTGGCTCAGGCTACATTCACATACGAGCAATTTCCCGAGGTAATGTCCATGTTGTGGAAACGGATGTTGCAAGAAAGACGAAATTGGCGTCGGACTTACAAGGTATGTTCATTTATACTGTGAACGAATTTAATCGCATGTTATTTGAAAATTTATTTCTCATATAATTTTTTTTTATTAAAATCAATTATAATAATGTTTTATTAGTAGTCGAAGATATTAAAAATTGAATTTTACTATGATTTCTGGTCACCTTTTATATTATCCTTTCATCCTAAAACAATTTTACTTTTTCTTTTGCAGTCTCTTTTACTTTTGAATTACCTGGTACGTAATGGTTCGGAAAGAGTGGTCACATCGTCTAGGGAACATATTTATGATCTCAGATCATTAGAAAATTACACTTGCTTTGATGAATTCGGAAAAGATCAAGGAATTAACATAAGGCATAAAGTTAGGGAATTAATTGACTTCATACAAGATGACGATAAATTAAGGGAAGAGAGAAAAAAAGCAAAAAAGAACAAGGACAAATATGTTGGCCTATCCAGTGAAGCAATGGGAATGCGATTTGGTGGTGGTGATAGGTGGACGGATAGTCCTAAATGGGGTAAAAGTAGTATAGACGCATATAATGATTGGGATAATCGTAGTAAAGGTTTTGAAGATACAAACAACAGGTATATTGCACAACTAAATTAGATAAAAATAGATATAACACGTATTGTTTGTTTCATTTTTTTTTAATGTTCTTTTATGATAGCGATGATGGTGAAAGAGAGGATTCAGATAACGATGTTCATCCAAATCCAAAAAGAGGTGGCAGAGAATATAGAGATACAATGGAGAACGCAGACCATGTTAATAAAACCAATACTGTATCAACTGCTTCCACAAATGCATCACCAGCGCGATTTTTACGAACTATTAAAAAAGTAGATTTGGGTGCTGCTGCAAATTATGGAAGAGAACAATCCAATGTAAGTAAAAGATACTAGTCAATGGTTATAGTTTTTATAAGAGAAGTGTGAGAATATTGAAATCGTTTTAGAAATGATGTTAGGTACAAACTGTGACATGCATCTGATATTGTAAAACCCCTATGGCATTCCACAGAATGAACTTTCATTTTTGAGAAATCTGAATTTAAAGTTCCGTATATTTGCTAGTGACTCATTGTTAATTACAAGACTAATAACAACGTGTAGTAATTATACTGGATATCGCGATCCTTTACTCTCCCATGGGAACTTCAACAGCAATTTGCAATTAAACTATTTATTTCCGATCCATGATTCCTTTCAGACTATTTACCTCCTCAATGAGTAGAATATGTGCAGCAATACAAAATTTTAGTCCTTTTTTAAGATCAAAATTAATTTTTCAGTCATTTCTTACATCTTTTTCTATCAAATTGAAAGTGTAGAATCGCGCTGTGGTAGTCATGACATCTTATTTTGGAAAACTCTGTGCATTAAATTTGTATCCAAAATCATCTCAAAACTAATTTTTACACCTTGACACCCTGCTTGTTATTAAATATAAATAACTATAAATAAAATTAAATTTACAGAATGGTATATCTGGATTGCAAAATAATTCCCTGTCTTTGCCTATCAAGCAAAAGAATAAAAATGATATTTTTGATTCTCAAAATGAGACCAATACAAAATCAGTAGTTGATGATGATGAAGATTTTAATCCAAGGGCAAATGTTCAACCTACTGTACAAAGTCAAAATGCGAATACAGACTTTGGAGATTTCACGAGTGCATTTGGAAGTCCTACTGTCAAAACGAAAGACAGTAATGATGAATTTGCAGATTTTACGTCTGCGTTTAACTCGTCTTTAACGATATCTAATCCTTCAGTACAATCACAATTGCCACAGGCACAAATAAATTTAATGGGATCGACAATACCAAATATTAATAGTTCAGTGATTAATAATGCCAATAATACTATGTTCATCAGTACACAGTCATTTAGCACACCTTCTTTAACGACTATGAGTTCTGCAAATACGCTTCCTCAAAATCTTAATGCTAATAGTAATTTGTTTGATAGTTTAAATCAACAAGTGCTCAATGATCAACAAACATTGAATAATAATACTGGTATGTTTTAGATAATTTAAAAATAATATTTAATTGTTATTCGCTTTAAGTAAGTGTACAAATTCTAATATCAGATTATTCTTTCCGTAGCATCTTCAAATACGGATCTTCTGTCGGATTTAGATACTTTAAATTCTGGTGGTCCTATGGACAGACAAACGAACAATACCAATAATTCCAATCTTTTTACGAACATGAGTTCTCCTGTTGTGGCTAACCAAGGAGGTAAACACTTTTTTATTAATGTCAATACGTTCAAGATTTTGTGATTCAATAATGTTTATACACGTACATGTATATATAAGGGGTACCCATAAGTAATTTTAATTTTTAATTAAAAACTGAATATGATCATTTAATTATATTCTTTATTTGTCTAATCAATTATATGTTCACCATCATTATCTATAACCTTTTGCCATATTCTTAGTCAATTTTCGATTCCTTTCTCGTAAAAATCTGCTGGTTGTGTCAAAAAATATGTTTGGAGGTAAGTCTCGACTTCGTTGTGGTTTCGAAAATTTGTATTCCTAAGGTGATGCTCCATAGATCTAAATAAGTGATAATCTGATGGCGTTATATCAGGTGAATAGGACGGGTGTGGTAAGACTTCCCATCCAAGTTGCTTTATTCTTTTTTCTTTATTTTTTTGAGCTGTTCTTGCTGAACGGGGTTTAGTGTTAATATGTTGCAATATAACCTTTTTTCTGTTGACTAGAGCTAGTCTTTTTTTGACAAGTTTGTTCTATAATTGGTTTAATTGCTGATAGTAAAGGTCAGCATTAATTATTTCTCCTGATTTTAATAATTCAAAATAAATTATGCCTATGGAACTGTTCTACCAAATGGACAGTAACATTTTTTCAATGTCAAACCCAGTTTAGGTGTAGGTATAGCAGGTTAGTTTGGGAAAAGCCATTGACTTGATAATTTTGTTGAGAAACGGATCATTTTGCTACCTAGTCAATAGTGATGTACATACTGTTTGTCTTTGTTTTTTATTCATATCTGATAAAAGGTGTGGAATCGAAATACCTTGCCTATGCATCTTTCCAATTTTATGAATATGTCTTTGTACTATTGACGAAGTAGCACAAAGTCTATCAGTTATTTCCTACACGGATAATTTAGGATCCAATTTTACCAGAGCTTTTAAGGCATCATTATTGAATTCATTAGGTCTTCCACTTCTAGCACCTATCATTCGGGTCTAAATCATCTTTGGTAAATTTTCTAAACAACATTGTGACACTTATTAATCTTCAAAACGACCTTGTATATATTACCAGTTTTTGTTGTTGTGGTGGCTGCATTGAATCCTCACTAATAAATATATTTAAATCATCTTAAATTAACTCAGCTATTTAAAAAAAGATTGATGACTTTTGGGTACCCCTAATATATATAATATAAATGTACATGTATGTATATATGTATATCTATGCACATCTAAATTTTCAGTAACATTAAAGCTTGAAATTATATAAAGTACACTTCACTATTATTAAATCATACAGTCAAGAATCTTGAATGTACTAACATTTTATGTTACATTTAATTTTAAAATCTTTTTGTTGTATTGTGTTTTATGAGTTTCTTCTTTAAAATTTCGTGCATGTTTTATTTATTCTTCAAAATATTTTTAAAGATAATATAATGCCCCCAAGAGAAACTTTCCTTACAGCTTTCGAGATGGAAGAAAGCACCACTTCAGCTGAAAGTCTTTCAAAACATGCTGCGAATCAACTTTTGGAAGAATTATGTTGTATGGGTCCTATCAAAAGTCGTAATACTTTGGAAAAGCTGAAGTCAAATATTTCTGAATATATTCAATTTTTACCTGGTCCACTTACGCCACAAAAATATTGCAATCTTGATTTTGATTCAGAAATTGATTGTATGTTATATGGAAGAATTTTAGAGGGAGTTATTGAAAAGTTTGACTATAATTGGCCATTACAAAATGATACATTAGATCCAATAATTAAACAATTAATAGTTGTTGATGGTGCAACATTACCAATTTTAGCTGAATCTTTATCTGTCTTCACATATGCTTTGAAAGAAGCTGAAGACGAGAAGAAAATTCACATTATTTCAATAATGTTAGAATTATTAGTAAAAAGTGATTCTTTATTCTCTGGCATAATCAATGTATGCAAATGTCGACCACAAAATATAAGGCAAGAAGAAGAATTAGATCAAATGTGGCGTGATACTGTTCAAATTTTAATTTCGTTACCTAATCGAGTAGCCAATAAGTTGAAAAATAAAACATTAGATACTTTTCTACCACAAATATATTTTAAAATTCTAAATTTTCATATTTCTCGAGCAATATCTTTCATAAATAATGGGTTACAATATGGTATTAATGCGGATACTAAACCGTTAGCAATGTTAATCAGCAAATTAGTCATCATTTCAAAGTCAGAAAGTTTATTACCTCTAGTCACCATCTTAGCAGAATGGTGTTTTGAAAATAAAAATAATGAACAAAGTTTAATACAAAATATATTAAAAACATTAGATACAACAAGCATAGAACCAATAGCAGTATCATTTTTGATGCATTGTGATGTTAAGTTTGGAGTTTATTCAATTTTTGGAGATACATTGTCGAATTCAAATTGGCAATACACATTAACAACAAAAATTCCGTTAATGTGTTATTACAATGACGAAAATTTAATAATAAATCTTTCTTCATACTTATCACAATTTTTAAATCGAAATCGTGTTTTGATTGATTTGTTAATGAAACTGTTAGACGTTTGGGGTGATAGAAGTGCTTTGAATCATACTTCTGTGGAGCAACATAAATATATTACAAAATTGCTTGTTATGTGTTTGAAGAAATCAAAGGATTATTTAAGTAGAAATGAAAGAGATAATATTCAAAGATTGTTATTTTCCAGTATATCAGTTCATCTTGAATGTACGCATATTATTTTACGAGCAATGGGAATGTGTGTAGGTGAAATTTTTACTAACGAATTATCTGAGTCAGAGGATGCACCAAAACTTACCTTTAACTATGAAAGTATGCCGACTGAAGTGATAGACTTAGTTCAGTCCATAAAAGCATTAAATACGTTAACCAAAAACTCAGAAACAAAAGACCATGTAGAAATGAGTTCTTTAATTCCTGATAATATTCAATTCGATACAGCAGGCGATAAAAAATTATATGAACTGGGCCTAGAATGTAGCCTTTTACCCAAGAAAAACATTAAAACAAGTGACAATAAATCTGAAGACATTTTTTCTGTAACAAGTTTACATAAATCAGATACTTGTCAACAAAGAACTTCAAAAAATAATAAAATAATTGAAGGCAACAAGGAGGATGACTCAGAATTAGACAGCGATGATGACTTAGTGCAATATGATATGTCTCATGATACCAAAGTTACTGAAAAATTGCGACCAGCTTATTTACGAGATTTGCGTGATAATTTAGTGAATGAAAAAAGTTCCACAAATCCAGATATTTTTTCAGAATCATTAGAAGTCTGTGAGGAATTAGTGTTGTCACAACTACCAGGCGATGATGTATCATTTGCTATTGAATTACTTGAGCTTCTTGTTACTCTTAAAGACTCTTGTTATGTAGAAAACTTTGACGTATTAACATTCAAATCTTGTGTAGCTATAGTTACAGTTTATCCTAAAGAATGTGCTGAATATTTATGTAAACAGTTTTACACAGGAGTGGACAAATATTCTGTAGGACAACGATTATTTTTTCTAGATATATTAGCAGAATCAGCAAGAAAATTATCAAGTATTCCGCTTATCGAAGACAAAGACTGCACACTTCGCAAATTGGAAGTGAAACCAAAGAAAAAAGAAATTTCAAATAAGGTATCACTTTTCATTGATACTGAAAAAAGTAAACAGTACAAAGTACTTTATAACGATGACTTTGATGAATTTGAAAAACCTAATAATGAAATTGTGCAGAATTGGCGAGAAATTGTCGATAAGAGAATTGAATTAAATACCAGAAAATTTGCACATAGCACACAGACTCCTAAAATGTTTAAAAATAAATTTGGAAATGTTGCGTCCTCGTTTTTCTATCCACTGTTATATGGTTTTGGCAAACAAGACACTTGTTTAAACAGTGGGTTGCAAATATTTTCAGACCAAGAAAACATTTTGTTGATTCGATATCTAAGAACATTGTCTACTATAATGGTATCAGCACAGAATTGTTTATTGGCTTCTAAAATGGGAAAAGAGGTTTTGGAATTATCATGGATTCTGCGATATCACGACCAAGCAAAAGTTAGAATAGCAGTCATGGAAAATATCATAGCTGTATTAATTGCAGTACCGCAAAATGCAATCATAAACGAACTATTTGAAACTGTTATTGAAATAAAATTATGGCTTTTAGATTTGTCCCAGAATGTAATTACTGGCGATCATGATAAGGAATGTAGAATGTTAGGTGCCAAAGTAGTATCTTTGATCGATTCCATTCTAAGTTCTACATTTCATTAGTAATAGTTGAATCGCATGTTTGCCCCTTAATTTAAAAAATTTTAGTATGGTTAAAAGAATTTTTTAATATTTCTATTTTTTCATTACTTATCATGAACAAATAAAAACACACAAACACAATATGATATATAAAACTATAATACGTCATTTTTCGAAGAATTGTAATGATCAAATACATTTTACATTAAATAAATAAGGAACTTATTTGTGATTACTAACTTCTACATGTTTTTACCTTTTTAACATATTAATAAGTTAATGTAACATAAATAAGGGAATGTAATAAAGTATTAGAGAAAATAGTGTATTATTACAACTAAAAAATGTCACATTTAGGATCAATTGGATTACCGCCTGTTACAAATCTTCTTACTCCTACTACAACCAATTCCAAAACATCATACCAGATATCGAGTAATACACCTGTACAAGTTGGATCTACATGGGCTGGTTCAGGATTGAATATAGACCTCGACAATATAATGGGAAGTAAAATCAAACAAGCAGGACCTGCACCAACGATGAACCAGCTGGCAACTAATAGTCCACAACATCAAATTAAACTTATGAGTAAGTAATTTATGAAATGTGTAAAATTGATCGATTTATTTATTAATATAGTTTAAAGAAAAAATGTATTCTGTAGTAAATTCTTCAAAATCTAATAATGTTGGTCTACATTAGAACTAAATTAAGTATATTAGAATTTTATTGTACAACACAATTCTATATTTTATGATTAAAATCCATTACAAATATTATTATTAGTATATTAAGTTGACAAAATAGTATAATATAATATAATATAATATAAAAATAATAAATTTATTTAATCTTAGTCTCTTAAATTTTGTAGACTATATTGTATAATATATTGTAATTGATTTATATAAAAACAGATTGTATAACAAAGAAAATGTAATTATTTTAGCATCACCAACAATGGGATATGCATCACCTATGATTCAACCACAACAACCAAAACAGCAACAAGCAAATCCAGCATTTTTCCCTGCATTTCAATGAACTTTTAACTAATTGAATGCTGATATTAGTGAACTCAAAGGCATAAACTGAAGTTAAAATAAATTTTCTATTTTCTGGGCGGATAATCTAATTATATATACAGGGTGCAGCTGTAAACAATTACATAATATAAATGTGAAAAGCAAAATGGTCAGTAAAATATATTGCATAATCATGTGTTCACGAATAATTGAAAAAGAAGTATTTTCAATTTTTGAATTTTGCATAATTTTGAGTTGAATAGTTCGTTAATGTTTCACTACATGAATTTTATTATTATTACCTTACTTTTGTCAATTAATTAAGAAAACGGAAAAGCAATTTATCGAGGAAGGTAATACATATACTCGCGACAAGTGCTACATAATAAATTACAAGACTAGTTGAAAACTTTAGAGCAACTGTATAGATTATTAAGTTTCAATATATCTGCGAGCATGTATTTGTCAAAGTGATACTTCTAGATAATATATGTTCTCAGTAACATTCCGCAATATAAATATTGCATTTTTGTAATGAATATTTATATTATTTGCAAATTATGCGGGAACAAATCAAGACGGACTTGTCCTAAACGTTTTATACATAATGTAAATTGAATTTTACGACGAATCAGGATTATGCCTTACGTGTATAATGTATTATAAGAATGTATGCATGAAAGTGACATATAGAAACATGTGGGAATGTAGTATACTACTACTTTTATTTACTACTGAATATGAGACATTCTGTTAAACGTTATTTAATGTTTCGAGGGAATGGAGAATGCTTTTACAATGGTTGAATATAGTTAAATATAATTATTGCAGCCTTTAGAAAGCTGCGCTTACATTGTTAACTTAACAATGTAAAAATCGTTTCACTTTTCTATTATGAATATTTAATGTTGATGATATTCGTCTATAAGGAAGAATAAACAGACGCAATAACATCACTAATCATAAGTGCTTCCCTATTATAATTAATTTTGCACGAAACAGAATTTAGTATTATTTATCGGAGTTATATGAAATTAGTACTATTTAAGAAAAAAAATAGATGAATATGAAAACATGGCAGGACACGAGATATTATTTTAAAGAAAAAGCACAGGCACAATATCGGCGCAACAGAATGTTTCCGCGCTTTAAGAACGTTCTACTCAGCATGGTGATTTAATAATATTATGTGTTTATGGTCCATTGTAAACTATTCGAGGAGTTTGTAGCTATGTAATTACATCACTACAAGAAATTTAATCATCCTTGTGATTGAATGATATTCTAGAAGTTTTTTAAAGTAGGCAAAGAAAGTAAAAACTACTAAATAGCACTTCCTTAGTTACTTGTTACTAACAATAAAGAAATGCATATCTTTCCGAATAATTGTTTACATAACAATCAAGAAGAAAAAAGATAATTATTAATACTTAAGTATTAACTATATTAGATTATTAAGTAATATTTCCTTTATGTGTGCTGTTTATTAGCAATGATTCCATAAATCTTTGCTGCATGATACTGAAATATATTATGGAATGGTTTGTTATAGAATACTTAATAATGAAAAGAAGTTGCAAATTTTGCCTGCATGCTGTATTCGTTATTTTTTATTTGCAATTGTATACATATCTTACGTATATTATATATTTCGTAGTAAAAACTCTTTATGTGTCAGTTATATTTTAATATAATGAATACTGTAAGCTTTTGTTATGTATAATATAAAAGAAGAAAAATTTAGGAAGTTATTTCAGAATTTGCAGCAAAGTTTAATTTTGTATTTACGTATATTCTTAAACAAATGATTTTGGCGATCTATTGCTTTTATAGAACATGTATTATAACTACTAATATACTTAGTACAGGTGTCCTAAACACATTCTACATGTTTAAGAGTATTTTACATCAGGCAGTTTTATTGTTAAGTTGTTATCAAATCCCGTTTGAATTATTATAACTTGATATGGAATTATTACTTACAGGCTTCTATACGAGTATCAGAGACTGAATCTTGTAAAGGAAAAACGAATCCTTTGCATTTTCCATTATTTGAGCATTTTATATGAAACAAAATGTTTGATGTAGATGGGAATATATTTTTAAAGTATTAAAATATACATAGATATGTGTATCAGTATATGTACATACACATGTGTGTATTATTGTACAAACACAAACAAGTATAGTCAATATGAGTAGGCGTGATACCATCATTGAAGCCGCTTTGATATACAGAGGCATGTTTACAGTCTAGAACTTACAGAGGCCTTTATAAAGTCAAAATGGATAAAAATTAGAATCGTCTAAATTAAATTACTTCTTTTTTTGTTAATGAATGAAATTTATAAACTTTTATGTAAAACATTGGTTGAAAGTTATATATACTTAAAAATTAATATCAATTTATAGTTGACGAATATGAAAGAAAAGTGATATTTATCTCCTTCAAATATACTTCACTAATTTCTGTTTAAGTACGAATTGTATTTTATGCTATTTGCGCGCGATGATATTGTTCATTGTACGTTTATCGAGTATGATTTATAAATTTTATTTAATTACACTTTGTTAATGTCATTTATGTAATTGTTACAAGTATACTTATAAGTTTGTGATTGTTTATTATGTACATATGAAACAAGTGACAAAAATTTACTAGTTTATGAAAGTTTCAAAAATGATTTTTATTGTTACATCTTTATATGTGTATAGTTGCGTTTATATCGAAATATTTTGCAAATAAGGAGTATTAGATTGAAATCATTAAGCAATACATGTATACTGGTACATATCAATGTTAATCGCGCGTTTAGAACATATAGTTACATAGGCCTTGCCGTTCTATGTATAAACAAATTATTATTCCTCTGATACAAAATTCAGGATAGTCATTATGTCGCTTACGATACATACGTGCGAATGATAACAGATATTTTACTTGTCGATTCTGGACTGAATATTGTTTACAGTAGTCGCGATATTTGTAATTATTAATTCAGGTATTTATATTTACATCACAGTTTTATCGTTATTAAATGCTCATTGGTGCTGGTGTTAATACGAATTATTAACTATTTTAATTTATTTCACTTTTAACATTATAAGTACCTTTTCCCAGTATTGGCAGTATTCAATTAATTATCCTTTTGTATAGTGCTTTCCTTTAAAATTCAAATATAATTGTGTTTGCTTAGAAATGAAATATTTCATCATATTCTCGAATAAAAATAAATAAATAAATATATATGTAATATATAGGTTTTTTAATTTGTTTTTTTTTTATAAAAGTAATTCTCGATTAATTAACTGACATTGCACATCTACTCCTTTAATACTTTTTCAATAACGAATATGTGTAGTAATGAAATAAAACATAAATAAAACTGTATTTTTTATACAGCAAAGATATGAATTAATGTACATTTAATTAGTAAACATAAACTATTGAAACATAATTTTAATAAAATTAATATTAAAAAGAATATGTAGATATTATATTTCATATATTTATAATGGAAATAATTGTTATGTAGATGTTTCTAATTAAAATACACTTTTACTTATAATTTAGTATAAAATTTACTTAATATACATACACGAGAGTAAATAATTTGAGAACAATTTAATGGTATAGAATTCTAAAAACTAAACATTTTAAATGCAATGCTGTGTCATAGAAGATAGATAAATGAATACTCAATAACGAACAAAATTACAAATCTAAGTACAAATATATACATTTATTTCTAATTCTGTACATACTGGAATTCTGAGAAAGTGAAAAATAATTTCTTAGATTAAAGAAATTATATTTTACAGTTGTTTTTTTTTATAAAATAATACTGACTTTTGAACTAAATTTCAAGAGTCACATTGTATATGAAGCATGTGAAAAATACCTATAAATTATAATTCAGTTGTCAATTTTTTTTTTAATATATGTTTTCAAGTACTATCAATTATTAAGAAACTATACAATAATTCTGTCAAAATTACAATTACAGTAAAAATTATATGGGAAATAGTATACTCAATATTTCAACTTATATAGAAGTTACACAAGTATATAAAGTTATTACAATCAATATATCAGTATAATCGTATAGACACCCGAAAGTATAACTTTTTATTCAGCTTCACTTAAATTTTTCGTCTTTTTCTTCTTCTTCTTTTTCTTTATTGGTTCTTCAGTTTCATCTGGTGCACCATTTTCAATGAATCCATTTTCAGCTCCATTTTCTGTTCCGTTTTGAGTACCATTTTCTAGGACTTCACTTTTTCTTTTCTTATCTTTTTTCTTTTTCTTTTTGGGTGTTTCTGTTTCCATGCTTGCTAATACTTGTGCAGCTTCTTCCAATGCTTCTTTCATCACATCTATGTTCTTCTTAGGTATTTCACCAGTTTCATAGAATTTCAACCTATCTTCTACTTGTTGCCTTAGCTTTTCACCGAATATGTTAGTCGGTGTATCAGTAAAACAATCAATCCTTGATGCTATGGAACATTTGTTCGCAAGATATCTTGAAATTCTGCCTTTATTTTTTGTACCTGCACGACCAATGAAAGTGGAATGAAATAGCAATCCATACTTCGGAGTGTTACCTCTTGTTTTTAATGCTCTGAATAAAGCTTTTTCTGCACCGAGTATTTGTACAGTAGAGGCAGGATATTTTGCCAAATTTGTAAGAGATCCAGCATGTGCTATTAATCTGGCACCTACTTGGTCACCTATTAATGTAGCCAAATTTGGTGCAACCCCAGCCATTTTAGATCTTAAATATTCTGATAATTGCTTTCTATAATCAGCTAAAGCAATTACACGTCCTGCAAACATTTCAATGTTAAGAAGATCAACAGGACTAATGTCCATTCCCATAGACGACTTGGAAGCATCAATGATTGCTTGAGCTTTAGAGCTATCCATAACAACTTCTTCCAGAGCTTGTAATTTTTCTTCTGTTAATTCTTTCCTATTTTTTATTAACTGTGTAACTTTGGCGTACAAATAATTTTCAGGAACTATTTTCACAAGTTCTGGAAAATGGTAACTATACCATTCTCTGTAATAATATACATATATACACGTTAGTGTAAGTTATAAACCTTATTTATACAGTTAGAAAAATTATACACATTATACAATTGAGATTTTTACCTTATACGCATACTGAATGTGTTTATATCTTTATCCAATTGATCTAACAAAGCTATACTTTGTATGATCATATTATCCACACGATGCACGTTAAACTTAACTTTAGCTCTAGAATAACTGTGCCCAAGACCGAGTTGTGCAATACCAGAACTTTTAGCAGTAAAACCTTTTACCAAATGATGGAAGTGAAATCTAATTCCTCTAACGATTTCTGGAACAACACCAGTATGATCACATTTTATACTTAGAGCTTCAGCAATACTGGCTCCGAGTTTTGGATCTAAGACTCCAAGGATAACTTTATCCCTTTTTCCAGATTTCGGTATACATGAATCCAAGAATAACAATAAATCTTCTGGAACAATTCCTTCAGAAATGCTATTTATATTTTCTAGAGCTGCCAAAGCAGTTTTAAAAGGTGAGAACCCAATAAGTTTCACAACTGACTTAAAGCGTGATAGATCTGTAACAGATGCTTCGACCTGTGGAAGTAACATCCCTACCTCCTCAAACTCTTTAACCAAGAAGACAGCATAGCCAGCAGCATGTTCGAATAAAACGAATAACTTCGACTGAAACATTTAAATAATAATTATGTAGTCTATTGAAGATATGAAAATTTACAGTTCATGCATTTAGTTTTACATAAACATTTAATAAAATTTTTAACATTTACTATTTCATTGATTTATAAAAAAGAGCTAAATTATAAGAATAAGTAACACAAGTTGATTAAATGATATAATATTTAATGAATATTGTAATGTAGAAACCCATTGAGCATATTCAAGGGTTTCTACGTTTTTTATGACCACTTTGGTAAACATTTTTTATCTATGTACATACTATACATTTATCGGTAATTGTTAGTGGATTTGAAAACGTGAAACCATTAATATTAATACACGGAAGCGGTATAATTGTTTCATTTAATGAAAACTATTTGTAAAATTGTGTAAATTGTTATGCTATCATTACAATTCAGCTAATGTATTATTTTCTTGAAAGATCTGTACGTATTTAATATCGAAAGAAACAGATTAAAAATGAATACTATAGTTTAATTGTTGTGCTAACTTACCATGCTTCGTTTATTTTATATTCCATTCAATTTTCAAACAATTAATATACAACTGCGAAAACGCACTACCGTGGTTAGAAAATGACCATGTGTTCCGGATATAGTACAGGCGTGAAGAAAGATGGAGTCTTTAATGTTTCCTCCAATTTGAATATACCCTGATATTTCTTTGAAAAATTTGTGCCATTTCAAAATTTTTTATTCAAAATATAATATATAATTATATGAAAGCAACATATTTTTAATAATTATGCATAATAGATAAAATTTTATTTATTTGTAGTTTTTTGTATAAGCATTACATTTTGTGTTAAATTTGGAGTACTTACAGATGCCGCGTACGTTTTATGTAGGAGTGAATGTCTCTATCTTGTTTTGGATACTTAAGTTTCAATTAAATCAATTTATATCCAATATAGTGATATCTAAACTTCACATAATTTTGTACCACTGCTTTGAATAAATATATTCTGGCTTCATCGTTAAGAGTGACGACATTCTCTCGCAAAGTATGTGACTGTTTTACTGTTAACAGGTTATGTTTATATGTATTATTTAGTATGCATGATCGTTATCAATTTGATTTCATTTTCTTCTTTTTAAGAATGGAGTCTCGGACAGAATTTAAAATAAAATCTCCTCCGACCGATGCAGTTTCAGCGGTTGAATTTGGACCAAATTCAACGCAATTTCTTCTTGTTTCTTCATGGGATAGTACAGTGCGGTTGTATGACATTCATGCTAATACTATGAGATTAAAATATAATCATGATTTGGCGGTTCTAGACGTTGCATTTCAGGTAATCACGAATTCATCAGTCTTTTCAATTGATAGTTTTCCATATAACAATGCATTTATTGTAGAAATAAATGAGTTATTGCACTTATGTTTATTTGAAACAGAAAAAGAGCAAAAGAAAAAATGTATAACACAGACAGAGTAATGTAAGTTAAAGCTTTGTGTGGTAAGAAAAATGACAATTAAAGAAATGAAACAAAATTATATGTATTTTTTTAAACATTCATACGTAGTGCTATACATACTCGTATTATAGTTCTATTAATTTTATGCTTGATGTTACTATTAAATTATATAATTATGTCTTTAATCCAATTTGATTTTTTAATCGTTTACAATGTCATAAACAAAACTTATTTCTATATAGGATGCCGTTCATGCTTATAGTGGTGGCTTGGGAAATACATTAAAAATGTATGATATCAATAGTAATACAGGTATGAATAATTAATGTTTCATTTTGTCTTCATAAGCGTTATTAGATAGAAAGCATTACTGATATACATTTCTTTACAGAATCAGTAATGGGAAAACACGATAAACCGATTAGGAAAATTGAGTATTGTGCTGCAGTAAATGCAATATTAACTGGTGGGTGGGATGCAGCAGTAAAACTTTGGGATCCTAGAACACCCACTTGTGTAGGTAGTTATTTACAACCAGATGTTGTTCTTGCTTTGTCTGTGTGCGGAGATAAATTTGTAGTAGGTACAGCCAAAAGAAAAGTTTGTATTTGGGATCTAAGAAATATGGCTGGTATGTTTCAAAGACGTGAAAGCAGCTTGAAATATCAGACACGTTGCATTAAAGGCTTTCCTAATGAACAAGTGAGTTTGATTTTATAAAACATAATAAAATGGTATTATAAAAGTGACGTTTCAATATTTCAATAATTTTCAGGGATATGTTCTTAGCAGTATAGAAGGTCGTGTTGCAGTTGAATATCTCGATACTACACCAGAAGCACAGAAAAAAAAATATGCATTTAAATGTCACAGGATAAAGGAAAATAATGTGGAGCATATATATCCAGTAAATGCTATTAGTTTTCACTCAACATACAATACATTTGCAACTGGTGGTTCAGATGGATATGTGAATATTTGGGATGGTTTTAACAAAAAGCGCTTATGTCAATTTCATAGATATAATGCTGGTGTCGCTGCGCTTAGTTTTAGTCATGATGGTTCTGTACTTGCTATAGGAGTGTCATATTTGAACGAAACTGAAATTCCACCAGGTGGAAAAGATGAAACTGAAATTTATATAAGATATGTAAATGACCAGGAAACCAAACCAAAATAATATTGTATTATTGTAAAATACATTTTTATAAAAGAAATAGATTGAACATTTTTCAATTATAATCTGCTTTATGAAAGCAGTGAAAATTAAATGTTAAAGTCTTTTTACGAAAGCTACTTCATTTATAATATATATATATATAAGGGAATTTGAGGTTCTCAAGTAACTCAACCCTTATGTTTAGAAAGTCATTCTTTACAAAGAGTGTCGTATACATTTTAGATTTGTTTTGTTAGTCAATTATATTAAAAATAATTTAGGAAGTATACTTATAACAAAGCAATGAGGTGAATGTATTTAATTTATTCTATTTTCATTTGTACTTTTTAAATGTATATCAAATTTACAGTTAAAGTTCAAATTGTATATTCTTCATATATTGACGACTGTCAATATAATGATTTTTCCTATTGTATTTGAAATGCATTACTATTTTCACATGATAGTGTGTTACGTAAATCTTTTTTAACTGATTTTGCTAATGAAATAAAACAAATCTATGATGTATATATTTTTTGTTTAAAATGAATTGCTGAATACACGAGTGAAGTTGGTTCTATGTTTCACAGAACACCTTGTATACCAATTGCGTTGTATTTTACACTTTTATATCTCAAATAATTATTAATCATAAAAACAATACAAAATAAGTAATAACCTATTCAAAATTATTAGGCTAATCAAATCTTAATAAAATATTTTTCTTGTATAAAATACTTTTTTTTTATATAATAGCCAATTAAATAATCTTTTGCGAACTAAGTTGTAGCATATCCTATTATTTATAATACATTCTGCAAGCTATTATTTTATTCCTAAACAATTTCGTAGTATTGTTTATTTATAATATATAATATTCAATTAATATTTAATAAAGATTTCATTTACAAACACAGAATTAAAACTCTTAATAATTTTGGCTTTTAATTATATTCAAAATTGAAATTAATGAAAAATTTTAGTTACAAATTGAAAATCTTAAAAAATTCAATTATGCTTATACTTTAAATTCGTTATAGATTTTTTTTCATAAATGTCATGTTAAATATCCACAAACTTTGGATAAAGTACAGGGTGTATAAAAATGATGTGTAAAGGACATTGTAGCATGATTGTTCACCTCCGAATCAGTGAAGATTTGATAAAAAAAAGTCTGTGCAAAATTGATTTCTAGAATTTATTGGACTTTAACCTTTTTCAAGAAAAAGTTATGAATAGAGTAATGCAATGAATGAATCGTAATGAATAGAATGCATTGCAATAACAAAAAATTTGATCTTGAATTTCAAGGTCAAGGTCAATACTGCACAGACTTTTTCTATCAAATCTGCACTGATCCAGAGGTGTAGAATCACAAAAAAGTGCTCTTTACAAGTCATTTTTATACACGCTGTACACTTTTACCTCAATAACCTGTCATACATTATAAATAAATATAAAATTTTAATTACCACTGATAAATAAATATTTTATTTAAGCAAAATTACTTTTAATTAATTTATCACTTTTTATTTGCCATTAAAGTTATATTTTATTTACAATCAGATAAAAAATAAATGGTACATAGCTTTTAGATTTTGTCATTTGTTACATATTCATTAACAGAACTGCTATACCATAAGCTTTTATGCCACTTACCAATAAGTAAGTAATTTGTTATGGGTATGACTTTTTTTTGTTAATTTTCATTTTGAAACAACTAAATACTGATTTATAAAATTTATAATAACATAAAATTCTTATGTGAATTTATGGCAAGGAATGCCCTACTATATATATATTATAGATATATATATGTACTATAATTAGAATACCGTTTTTGCAGCATTGTAGTAAAAAATTGTGACAAAGAAAAAATATTATAAATAATGTTATAAAAATTTTGGTATTTCTACAATTATGGCCAGATATCTTTAAACGAAACAGGAAAAGTCTGATAGTTTACTAATTAGTCATTTCCTGTGTGTAATAAATAACAAAGTTAGTTACTAGTACAATAGTTAAATTAAGCGAATACAGATATTTTATTTCTATTAATATATATTTTAGTAAAAATTCATGTTATAATGTAACAATTTGACAATATCTTTTACAAATATATTAGATAGTTTATGTAAGTACATTTAAGTAAGAAATGCATACATAAGAAACCTTTACTAAAAAATACATTTCTTAAATTCACGTCTTTATTAAGTGACAAAATCGGAATCGATTAAACGATAACATGTTCTTTAATGTATACTAAAATTTAAAATTAATATTTTGAGCATGTACAAGATTAAAATAATACGGATCATCGTAAAAATATAAAATTACTACAGATGATGGCAGAAATTAAGATATTGTGAAAAGTGGTAGAAACTGTTTGCCTCCTTATAAATAATTGTGCTAGACCTTAATATTGCACATTATATTGTCAGAATCATTTGTTTTCAAAGAATTCAGCTATCTACATTATATAGAGTCTAATATTTTTATAGAAAAATCAATCGTTACAATTATTTGAACATACATGATAAAATATACAAAAAATAAAGTGCGCCATTACTTGAAAGAAAAAAATATACAATTTTGTGTTAATTTTCTTGAAATTATTTTGGAGATTACATAATTTAAAAAATACTTATAATATTCTGGCACAAACTTATCAATCTAATTCAAATAATATTTCAAATATAAGTAAATAGTTTAAAATAAACATTTACATAATACGTTTTCAGTTATTTAAATACATAACTACTTGACATGCATTTTTAGTTGTTCAACAGTTTTTATAACATTTCAAATAACAATATGTACAGTAACAATTTGTACTAGTGACTCCCTGCCTTTCCAGAGTTGTACTTTGAAAATAGTACAATCTCATAAGATTATTTATGATACAACCTTATGTATGACAGTTTGTTTTTTGCCTGTATTAGAGTGTATGCATATTTATATTTTAAATGACTTTTCACATGATGAAAGCAATTCACTTTTTAGCTATTTTTGATAACCTATTTTAATGATTAATTAACTGTTTTTTTTAAATTTCTGCTACTGCATGTAGCAAAGTATTAATTCGATAAGTCGCTTGGACTAGCAATAATTTTCCTTAGTGTATCGCGAATGGTATCATGCGTTGCAAAACTAATTCCTACTGCAATTGGACCTTTCACCCAATTCATGCTCAAACCCTTATAGAAAGCCATCAGACCTTCTTCTCTGAAAACATAACAAAATAACTTGTAAAATATATTTTCTTTCCATTACAACGAGTAACTTTGATATAGAAAAAGTGTATATCTACTTCTGCAACTTTCATGTTCTTATTCAATACATTTAAATATCAATGAAGTTCCATTTTTATAAATATTATAGCTATCATATTTTATAATTTTTCATAAAAAATATAAGTTATTGTTTTCAAGTATTTCATTAAATTTTAAATAATCACTACTGTAAACATTAATACAGTTATTATGTACACCTCAATTTATGCGAAGCAAAATCGCGTAAATCAAAGGTCAGGTGTACATAATTTTTCTCAGAATAAAATTAAAGAACTATTATACTAGAAGAGTCTAAATAAATAATACGTATTTTAAACTCACCTATAGATTTTTCTTATGGTCGAACTAATTGTGTGGTAATGCTTTCCCTTGACTGCTGAAGTTTGCATTCTTCTCCGAATGATGTCCAAAGGATAGCTGCTAGTCTGAGCAACCATTCCGGCAATTCCACCGCAAATCAGTGATGTCGAGAACCCAGGAATAGCCACCGTGTACACTGTTCATCGACACGTAGCCATCATCGAACATGAAGCACGCACTTGTAAAACGCCGTCATCGGACTTGTCTCGACAAGCGTCGCTATTAAAGTAAGTACTGTCCCAATATCGGGAAACAGCCCCGACGTTCCCCATGGGTACCCTGCTTTACGGTCATACACGAGCCACTCTCGTTCGTATAAATCACGATTTTTTCTTTACGTATAAGCACTGTCACGGCGTCAAACGAGTTTGTGAAAGAACCGACTCACCAGTCAGCAAGTGCCTCAGAAGATCATAGGTGAAGAAGCTGCAGCCAGCATAAGGAATGACACCAAGCAACGTTGCTGTGAATCCACGGTAATACGCCAGTATTCCTTCTTCCATATAAATGCGTACAAACACTTGACGTAGGGTTTTGTATTCAGCTTTTTGCGTGACAGCCATTCGTGCCCTCATTAAATCCAGAGGGTACGTTGCGCCTTGAGATGTTATCCCAGCCAATGCACCAGCAAGGAAATTCAGTCCTGGTTTTTCTCTATACATATACAAATATTTGGTAAAGTGTACAATTATAATTACATTGCCAGATGTAGTCATTATACGTAGATGATAACAGAAAAATAATAGACATTTAATGAAGACAAAGTAAAAAGTAAAAACGTATTATATCTCAAACACTTTATTTATTATTCACTTAAAAAATTGTTGAATGCATAATTAAAAATGTGGATGCTTCATATCAATTGAAGCAATCATTAGTAATCACAGTGATTTCATTTATGACTTTGTTTGGTTTTACGTTATTTTCATCTAATTTTTAATTTTACACTTTCTTACCTTTCTGATCCATTTACTCCTAGAATTCTTTTCCATTGTTCGTGAGCTGTAAATTGAACAGCAGAATATGGAATAATTCTAACCATGGTTGCACTATTTCCACGCCATAAGCTAAGTAAACCATCCGTTTTAAGTGTTTTTATTAAGAATTTAATTGCTGCACTCGCAGAATATGGTTGCTGTGAAATTTGGAAATTAATTTTTGTGCGATCCAAGGGTGCAATTGTTGTCTTTGCTAATGCACCTGCAATAGCACCAGACACCAAACTTGTCCATACCCTCTGTGCATTTGAAATACCATCATTTCCAATAATCTTATCTTGTTTCTTCTGAAATATATAATTAAATATTGTCTATTACATACTGTAATATTATATTTTCTTTGTTAATCGTGACCAAGTTTATAAAATGCTATTTTTTCAGTACTTAATTTAATCTAGAATTATTTTTGTTTAGAGAAACTAAGGCGTTTACTTTCAAGTTTATACGTAGAATGTTTCAAAAACCTAAGTTTGTAAATAAAATTAATATAGGCTTATATGAATAATGAAAAGATGAAATGTATTATGTCATTAAAAAAAACATAATACTATATATCGTAAATATTTTAAATTGTTTTGTAGCTTACTGTAACTTCTGTACTTGTTTCCATTGAAAGTGACGATGCCGTTTGCAGCATGGATGATGGTTTTGTGTCTGTTAATACAGACATTTGTATTTTTTTAATAACTGCTTAATTCTTTTAAACTATATGAGGTAATGTAAGTCCACTTATCCTCTTTAATACATACTTTAAAACTTTAATAATTTGATTTAAACTATTTTACTATATATACTTTTGCAGTCTCTCCTGTAATTTAATAAAATATTGTGTATTATAAAATAGAAATTTTGTATAACTTTCAAAATTTTGTTCAATTCAGTAACAGTTATTTTATTTCTAAACTCTATCCAACAAAAACATATCTTTACCAATATGAGAACACCTTGCGTACTTATCTAATTAACCTCATTTAAGGCAAAGTACCAGTACTTGACCCATTAAGAAAAATTGTCTGCCTGAATAATAGTAAATGCTTGCTCTTTTATTAAGTACAGAGACTCTATGCGTAAAAATGCTGTCTGAACTTCTTACATTATGTAACCAAGCAAACTTTTTGAAATAGATGTATTATCCAAATTTTATAGACATATTTTAAAACTCAATACTTGCGTCAAAAGTTGACCATCCTTGAAAACGAGAAAACTAGTAATTGTCCATATGATAGTTAATAGTTGACCACTTATGATAAAATCAACAACGCTAAAAGTGATTACTTTAGAGCGTTTATTTACGACAGTTATGACAAATTACAAGTAAAAGGACAAATACAATTAAAAAGAAGTTAATTCCATATACAATCTAATTTAGAAACAGAGTAAATGTTTTGAGTTTTGATCTGGTAGGCTCATTAATATGAGAAACTATATTCTAATATTTTCCCAAGAAAGTATTCACCTTTATATAAAAATATTATGTATTCATTTTCAATCCTTTTAATAGGTAGACATTTATTGTTGTTCAACAATTCATTTCCTTCGCTAGACCCTTCATTGTTTTCACTTTCTACATAATTGAAAATGCCTAGGTAAATGCACTTTAATATTTTGTTAATTTTAATAGTATTACCTATGTATTCATTTAACTACATAGTTAAATAGTAGTTTTAATCAATAGTCGACCATGTGGTCGTCTACTAAAATGCATTATACTTCAAAATTGAAAGTTCGGTTCTTTACTTCTGACATAATTATATGTAAAATGAATATATTGTAATTAGTTAATAAATTTGAATAATTTATGTCAGTAACTGACTTCACCTGTCAATTTGTAGAAATAATAAGAATGGTAAGATTCAATAGTTGATCTTACTATCAAGAATGTTCTTTGAGGTTCAGATAAAAAAACATGACATTTATTAAATATAAAACTATAATAATTTAAGCAATGAAAGATTCAGTCATAACAAGTTAAAAGCTTAGGAATTTTTTACTATGAATTATACACTGTTTCTTACTGACAATGTTAAGGAAATTAGAATATGAAGGCATATAACCAATGTCAATAAAATAAATCGTTAGTTTTAATATAAATAATTTAATTCAAGTAAAATTGTTTTGGAGTTGGGTTGGTAGATGCTGCAGCATATCTATTGCGCCTTTATTGAAAGATTATTACTTTTAAAAACCTTATTTTTCACGTTTTCCTGATAAACGGTCAACTACTGATACCAGATCAATTACCGGTGCCTTTACCTTATACAATACATTATAGATTATTTGTAACCATAATTAATTGTATTATTAGATATATATCAAATAAAAACATGTTTTTTTCAGTTACATTTTGAAATAATTTTATATAATGTGAAGTATTTAGTTATTTTTAATGTTATCTTTCAATTGCTTCTCCATAGAAAATATTTCTATTTTTGTAAGTATAACTCATATCAATTAAATATTAATTTTTTTTCAAGAATATAGTTATAAGATTTTTATCATGTGTACATACAATGAACATTTCACAATGATTGGAAATAAATTTGCAAGATATGATAAGGAATTTTAAATTAATTTTTAATAAATAATAGATAACGTATAGAATCTTTTCTTATAAAAACATAAAATGTAACATTTTCAAATATTTATTTTTGTTTTAAAATTCTCCTAATTGCATAAAAAATTATTATATAATAAAACATTAAAAGAAATGATTTTTAAATATATAAATATATTTTAAATACGTAACAGTTAAATTATTTACATTTGAATCGAATAACGTATTTAATTATTATAATTATATTTTTACTGTTTAAAGTTTTATTTCACTACAGTTTATATTAATAATAAATACAATTTTTTTTTAATAAAATGGGTTGCATATATTGGCTTTTATATTACTCAATGCTCTTAATGCTGTTCAACAAACATTATTTGCTCATTCGTGTGCTAAAAAAATCAAGACTTACGTAATATGTATTGACGATGTATTTAAAGTAAACTAAGTATTATCAAGTGGACTTCAAAACAGTTTTTATTTTCCAATGTTTTCTGTCGAAACACGACAAATATTTCAACACTTACGCACACATTACCTCAAGACATTACATTGAATAATTACAGTATTAGAATTTAGAGTTAAAAAGAATCATTAGTATTTATCCAATTTTAAACGATTTTTTAATTTCTGTATTTATATTTACGGATTATTTTTAATTTCATTTAAAGCTATTCGAAACTGTAATCTATGTTATTTTACGAAAAGATAATGTTAAAAACAGAAAGATGTTGGGTAACTTAATTCACAATAAGATGATAACATAAATGAAAATACAATTACCTTTATTAATTGTGTGTAAAAATAGGCCTCACGACGAAAATTCTCTATTTTCCAAGGGAACAATGAATGCAAATAAAAGCATTCGGAACCGATTAAAATACTTCACATTATTATCTAGGCGCCACAGAAGCTCGATTAATAATCATGGTTTCTACTATTCCCTATGAATCTTTTCTTACGACTGACACTGAACAGTAGCTACATCACAATGACATGTATGCTCAGCGCGTACGTAATATCTACCGTCATGTTGATTTCACATGTGTAAATCTCATCTAGTCCTTCAATTGCAAATGAAACAAATACTTCTACGCCTGACCTTCGCTCATGTTCGGTTATAGTTTCTAGAGGGCAGTACTGATAAACACAATGCACGGTTTGAAATTGTAATGTTGAATGGTGTACGTAGTCAGGTCTTTTAAGCATATACTAAGGAGTAATTGAATGATATAAATATATATAAAGTCCCTTATTTTTTATTTAATAGTAGTATTATCATTGAATTTATTTAATTTACGAATAATTCTAAAAGACAAAGTGGTTTATAATGAATATATATGGTGTTAAAAAAAAACATTCAATACAATACAATATAAACAATATAACATAGGACACACGATATTGAATGAAAGAATCAAACATAATTGAATATACATTTTTGAGATATAAATTATTTTTATATGTTCATATCATAATGGATTTACTACCAATTTTTCGATAATTATAGAAGATATTCCATATGATTCCACATAAGCTGATAAATAACTTAAAAATTTTAAATGTTAAGTTAGAATATTTAAGTAATTGGACCTTACATGCTTGTCAAATAATCCGACACAGATCTAGAATGTTTTAGAAATTTCGTGATTCTGATAAAAAGATCCGAAGCATATACGGAAATGCAAGGAGGATGTGTGAAATATCTTTTGTAAATATCGAAAAACTAATAGTAAATTTATCACAATGCGAATACATTATGGATCAAACAGTTTGCTGCTAATCATGCTTATTTAGTATCCACCTGTTTTTTTGTGTTAAATATTTTCAAATTACTTATGATTTGTATGAAGCTAAAAACTATTGTAATGTTAAACATCTTAGAATCTAATTTTGAAAAATATTTTAGAATTACATGTAATGTAAAGGCACACTATTTATAAATGTTAACGTGTTAAAATTATGCATATTATTGTGTATATTATTGTAACACATTTCTAAAATTTTTTACTAAAAGTTTATGAATAGAAATTGATTTTTGTAAGTTCATGCCTATTTTTGCAGTTCAAATAATTATGAAATTGTTTATATATTCTTATGTACTTATACATTCTTAAAATTTTTATTTATAATAAATGCATTTGCATTTAATGATAATAATAATATCTAAGTAATAATTACATAATTTTTAAATTATTATAATTTCTTGGCATATAATAATTTCACAGCACTTTGGGAATAAACTTATTTATTTTAAATGATAATCATAAAATAAAACTAAAAATAAATGTTGTTATCATGGGAATCTATATTGCGAATTTTCCTTAAATGCACGTTAGCGACCTCTTCGTTATCTTGTGACGAACCAATTCCTACATTATCGACATTGCATTCTCAGTCATAAAAGAAAAACAATTACCCAATCTTTATTAAATTTTAACCGTCTTCATTTGAGACTTCATAAAATTTTAATTTCTGTTTATAAAAATGCAAATATATTTTTTCAGTACATAATAATATTTAGCTTACAACTAAAGTGAGAATTTTATAAAAGAAAACTATAAAACAAAACTATAAAAGAAAAACTATAAAACGAAACAAACAAAATCTTCATATTAATCATAACATAAAAAACCTTTTACTACATGAAATAATATTTTTTCCTTAGATTTTTGTGATGTACGTATATTAAAAACTGTAATTTAAATAAGCATAGTGATCATAAGAATTTTGCGATTTCCTTTTATCCTTATTACTTTTTGAAAGATTTTACATTTCATTTAATGTGCAGGCTATACATAAATATACCGTTACCTATTTATTTATTAACCGATTTAGAATAATGCATAGTTCTTTCTATCGTAGGTGAAAGTTACATATGATTAAACTCTTTTTTATGCAAATTTGTATTTTGAATAAATAATTTATAACAATAGTAATAATAAATAGGAGATTATTTTTTTTATTACGGGTTTTATCGTCGCAAGAATAACGTACATAATGTAATTGTGTGGTATTTTAATAAAATTTTCTATATTTCATTGCGTTCTATAGATTTACAAACGTTAATCGGTCTAGATAAGTTTAAAGACCAGAAATGTTAAATATCAAAGATTAGGAAATTAATTTTCTGGAAACAAAAGTTTAAGGATCGTGGACAAGAGAGAATGGTAGATGGCGAGGAGTTAGAAAATAGAGGATGCAGAAAGAAAGCGCGGTAGACATTACGTCGCTGACAAGCCTCGTAGATCCGGTCTGTTATCACTGGAATTTTAAAAGGCCTCCTCCTCGTCAACTTGGATTTATTCGAATTAAAACCCAGCAAGGCCGCACGCCGTCTGTTTACATGTTAAGATTCATTCTCATGAACAGGAACGAACATTATACTTTTCCTCGTTGCTTCGAATTTGTGTGAAATGAATTTTACTGTCAACTGGTGAGGGTCATTAAACATTTTGTTGAAATAACAGAATATATTAATGTACTATATTATTAATATACTATGAATATAATATACTGTATAATACAATATACTATACGAATAAGTAAATTTGATGTAAAATTTTGTATTGGTTGTAGAATACGTCGAATCTCTTTACGATTTCAATTCTTTGTCAACCTGTATCTAATCAATACCGTTCTTTTTCTATTTTTTCCATTTGTCTATTATATAAACAGTATTTATGTATTTATAAATTCTTTTCGTTGATGTGAATTTAAAAAATTGATCAAAGATAATAATGCGTCAATCTATTAATTAGGAAAAACGAGTTAATTCGTTATTTGTATTCGGATCACCGTTTAGTTACCCTTTATGCCAGGAACATTGAAAGGAAAAGTTAAATGAATATCAGGTGGATTTTCAGTAGATATATTTTTAATCCCGAAAGATTCTTTATTTTGTGGATTTTGAAATATCATAGTTGTTTATTTCTTATTTGGTAGTTTTTCAATGTTTTTACAGGTGTTATTTATGAAAATTTAACAAAATGAATGGTGTTACTTATTTTCGTATTGATGTGTACTATGACTAACTTTAATGTGGACTTCACATTCATCTGTATTATGATTGTATAAAATTTGTGTCTAAATCTCCGATTTTTAATCTTTGATTAATAAAAATAGAATCCGAGCATGCAGTTGTAACACATTAAGTGCTTTATCAGTTAGGTATGTTTGCGCTGACTGGATGTGCAGTATTCGCGTATATAGCCGACTATCGACACTAAAGTTGCATTATAGAATCTTGGAGATGCATTCAAAATTGTACAAACCCGTAGCAATATCTGTCGATGGTTCGTTTCAAGTTATTTGTTAGTTTATTGTTATTCTAAAGATCATTGCGCGCTTTTTACGAACATGAAATAAGGAGATAACACTTTTAAAAATTATAATGAAATTAATGTATTTCAAATGAACTGTATGGTGCATTTAGTAATATACATGTCTAAATTTTGTTTTTACAACTGGAATGAAAGAATCTTTTTATTTTTAATTCCAGATTTAAAAAATTTCATTTATTTCATATTATGAATATATTACCTCTTTTTATCACAATCAATCGATTTATTTTTATTTTATATTTTTCATTGTATGTGCCTATATGAATTATTGAAAATTTGGAACGAATTAATGTAAATGTGAATTCAAGCACTGAACTAATTTTATTAGTAAATATCTAAGTGCATTGATTAAAATAAGCTTGAAAGGCATTACATATTTTAAAATATCGTTCATTAGTTATTTGATTTATACTTCTTACATTTCTTGAATCTTCCTGTTTCTTTTTTCATTTATAGTTCTAATATTATTTCCCTATAAAAAATATTTTTAATATTGCAATGCCTCATTCGCAAAAATATTATACAGTTATGTACTGTGCATTTACTTGAAATTACGATATAAATAAATATAACTAAATATTAACACTGTCACCGAACTTAAAGTGAATCAGTACATTATCTAATATTTATATAAATAAACAATATACAATATACAAATGCATACAAATTATAATCTAATTACAATAAATATTTTGAAGCTGCAAATTTATATTTATATAAAAACTTTAATCAACCCAAAATTTTATACAAAGAAACAAAAATAAATACTTCGAGAATAAAAGAGTTTTAAACGAGTTTACATTTCTTTTGCTTCACATTCGATTTCAAAAATATCGAAACGTTTCCAAATTTTCAATATCAAATTTATAAATTATCTATCTATTAAAATTTAAAAATGACCTATTTATTGAAATTATTAATTTCCTCCTTTCATAAGGAAAACTGTTCAAAACGAACTTCTTGCTCCATTCAACCGACTTTCAAAACGTCAAAGTATATTCAACACTAGAACTACCGAACTCTTAAACCGACTTTCAAATACCTCTATAAAAACAATAAACAAGATTTCATTTGACTTATATATCACTTTATCTGTTACCCAATCAGCTTGGTTAATAATTTTTCGTAAAATTAATTACCCTTTCAGTGATTGTAAAGAAATCAGTAATATGAGCTGTCAAAATGATTCATTGCTGATTTCTTCTTTTCACGATTATTGATTTTGTAGATGATTCTCTGCGAAGTGACTGAAGATATTGATTCAGCAATATGCAAACTCAATTTTTGCGCAAAATTAATAGAAATCTCCATAGAAGATCTCTTAGAATTTCTATAAGAAAATTTTAAAAAGTCAATTTGACTGCTTGATAGTTTCAGTGTTAAACACCTGTTATATATTAGATAAAGTTCATGCCTTATCCTAGTACCAATTTCATTAAACCATTTATTAAACAATTCATTAAACTAGTGAAACACTAATTGAAATCACACCTCACTTCATTATTAACAAGAAAACCGGACGAATTTTTCCCACTACACAATATTTACGATTTCCTCTGAAAATCCGTCAAAACTTTCCAGAACGAGATTTTCAAGTAGAGGACGTAGGGCACCATCGCGAGCGTATCCTTACCTGGTGGGTCGACGTCTACGCCGGACTTTGCTTTATGCGGACACTTTATGCCCCCGATTGCGAACGACACCGGAACGCTCTCAAGTCCTCGGCACCGATCGGGATCCTTTTCCGATCGCAAAACAACGAGAGCGGTTTTAATTTAAGGTTCCAAGAAGGCCGAGAACTGTGTTTCCTTCGTTGGGGTCTACAAGCTGACGGCACGTTTTAATAATCGTGTTCTAGACGACGAGCATTCTCGTAAACCAGATTCGTTTTTATGCATGAATCTTATCAGGATCCAGACTTCTTCCAGCACCCCACCTCTCTCCGTGTCGCCCTTTGCCATTCTTTTTGTTTTTTACGATGGAATGTTCACCGGGGTAGATCGAAAATTTAAATTGAACAGGTGAGATAATCGGCCCCCGGTTGACAAAAATCTAGACGTTCACCGGTATTATTTTCGGAATTTTCGCGGGTTAATTTATCGCCGGTTTCGGGACATCCATGAAGATAGAACGGGGAGTGTAATCGACTGGCTGGGTATTAACACGAAGATCTAGATAATTTATTAATCGGGGGGGACTCGTTAAAAGTTGGGACGAAACGTTTTATCTGAACGAACAGATTCGATGTTCGTACATTGCTCGGGGCATGATAATGCGATGCACGAAATATTTCTTGTTATTAAAGATTCGTTAAGACGAGCCCCGACAACTCTCGAACGATCTGGTATCCCTTAAATACAAGGTATAGTGTGTTCTTGAAATAAAAAAACGAGATCTGCGGGGACGTTGGTCGGGGAAACTTGTCCGTTTCCTTTTTTCAACAGTTTTCGAGTTAACCGATTGTTTGCGAATTTCGTTTGAAGTTTAATGTGATTTGTGAGGTTGGTGAAAGCCCGTGGAAAATATAAGGCTTTGTATTGCTTAATATTTTTGGATTTTATATACTGTGTGTTTTTGAAATGAGGAAATATATTACGCGACGAATATAGTGTGTATTACGTATGTAGGTATTAATGCAACATAGGAATTTTGTAATTTACAGTTTACATTTAAGAATTAGACAAAACTTTTTTGCACTAGAATTATTTTTCATTGTATAGTTTACAGTAAAAAGTGTGAACTATCAGTTGTGTATAATTATTGTTTTGAAACAGTGTTTTTTAGTTTTCATTCTGTTTGAAACAAATACTTCTATCTATGATTTGTTATTGCTCTATTGTTACGTATTGTGTTTCATGTATTGGATATATTATATTCACATTTTATTGTAAAAGTATTTATGCCAATATATAAAAATATGTTAAGTATTTGAGATAAATATCTTCGTCTTAGATTTTCCAATAGAAATAAATAATCGATAGTACATATCTATACCGAATTAACGTCCACTACAATCTGTATCTTGATTAGTTTGATAGAATTTTCATCATGCCACAAAAATGAAGAAAGAAATTGCTCATAATTACATATTTTGAAATATAAATACATAAGTCCATAAGTAAATATTTTGAAATCATAAATACTTATTTTGTACATAACAAACTGCTAACTAAATAACTAGAATTCAGTTAATTTATATATTTCTATAACAAGGAATATAACTATATAAAAACCAAATTTCACTTTGTCTTTACTTAGTGAAAATAAATAATCATCTATCTCTAGTATCTGCGAATAATTAAAAATCTTTCTTTTCATATGCTTACAAATTTTTTCATTCAATTATATTACAATATATTTATAACACATTTTAGATTTATACGTGTCTCTCATTGATAAACTAAATCCAATTTCTTTTAAAAAATAATTAACATTCAATTTACACTGTTTCCTTGTAATTCCATACAATTCTGGATATTCACCGAGACGATCGGGAGTAGTGAATGCCACTTTGCCTTTACGCTTATTGTTTGACATTCATAGCTATTCCACTTCCTCAAAAGTCTACTACCCAGTGCCACGAATCAATAAAGATCGAAACGCGACGTTAAGGGGGTCGCTAAACGCGAAATTATGGAGGGAAAGTTGTTCATTGCATTGTCCTCATTCACCGCGTTATTTCTCATCACCGTAACAAATTAAATTTGTCGCTTATTTCATTAACACGTTTACTAGTGCTATAAACACAATAAAAACCGTGATGGCAATTACCCCTCATGAATTATCAAATCTTAGATCATACGAAGCAACGAGAAGGAAATATCATCGTGCGCTTCAGCGACGTCTAAAGCAGTTGATTCCTTGGGAGATTGAGGCGTATTATTATTAGTCATTATCTATAATCTCCACTTGGTCGCTCCCATCAGTATCGATAGTCGTTTTGTGCCGACATTTGACCCGTGGAGGGTATAATCAAACGTAAATCGTGTCCAGCTCTTTTTACGGAACGTTTAAAGACCAAATGGAACCGAACCGATTGCCGATATTTCTCGGCATTGTATTTGTCTCCCCATCGTCGTCTGTTCCCGTCGTCCCCGCTGCACTGCCAATTTTCCCAAGACTGCCATTTGCAGCCATTAAATTGTTTTCGACCTCCATCTCGCTCTGCGCTCTGACTTTTGACCCTGACCATACGTATAACCGTGCAACCATTTCGACTAGATCCTCGCGTATGCAGAATGTTCTGAACAATGGACGACATTTTCTCCATGTAAACGCTATACGTCTACGGAAGAAAAAAGGATTGGGCAAGAGCAATAATAGTAGACGATTAAGAACATCCCCTTGAAGGAGCAAATCTCCCACATCGTTTACAACCGAGACATACACATAAAGTGTATGTGGCTTGCAAAAAAAGTTTCAGGAAAGTACGAGAAACATTAGAAATCAGTTTAAATTAATAGTTTTATTGTTTTTCAAAATATTTTTCTTCAGCATTCATAGATTTTCAATTATGTTGTGTCAGCACTTTCTAATCTTAAAAATGTAAAGCTTTACAAAATAACAAGACATATTCTATGTCTATGTTTGCTCTAAAGTGTAATTATTTATACCAGAAGAATAATGCTTAATTTGAATTTAAAAGAATTGTGTAATACTTATGTTTATTAAATTTTGTTTGAAATGTGCACTATGAGTCCCACACGTTGTTATAAGGCAATGGATTAAAATACGAAACGCAGGAAAAAATTACAATTTCAATTTTAAGATAGTATGCAGTTTAACTCACTTGAAATTACGATTTTTTAAGGCGATTGCCAGGAGCCAAGAATCAGAGATTTATTGAATAAGGGTTTATAATATATTTTAATCGAAATTGAGTCAATGAATCTTAATGGAATATCAATAAATATTTCGGACGTAGCTTATTTTGTAATAAAAATTTATAGCGCCATAAAATCACACACTGACCTGTGAAAACAGTGTTTTTTATTTCCCTAAATAGGTAATACGTAAATAAAAATGTTGTTGTCGGCATTATATTAATTAATAAATAGAAACAGCAAATATATTAATAAATTCGTTGCAAAAATTCATTTTATAGTTATTCGGTATGTGATTACATCAAGAAAAAAGAAACACAGACAAAAATATTCGCATATTCGAATAAGCAATAATTATTGGGATAATTATCATTTTTTGTACAACGTAAAATGGTTATTTTCCTTATTACTCAGTAGAAATACTACTTTATGACAGGATATTACACTGAAAATAAACTATGCAGTAATGTCCAGATGAAGAACACATTGACAAGATTTTTGATAGGATCGTAAACATTCTGAAATAAAACAGAAAATGGAAAAAAATTTCACATAGTCGTGTGTTTTGGCGTTTTTATAGCGGAAAGATAAAAAGGTAGCAGGAAAATACTAGGTATATGATTTTATTAAAGTACTCGAAGGCCTGTAATGTGTAAAAAATGAGAATTTCCAGCTTATTGAAGTTTTGATGGTAGACCACTAAGCATTAGCGATAGTTTAGTAGTATCCTGTTTGCAGTTAATGTTGCTGAATGACATGCTAATAAAACACAATAAAAAGTACTTTTTTAAATGGCATGATATGCTTTGATGATTTAATAATTACTGAGAGGAAGACTGTTTTCCTAATAATCGAGAAACTTATAACATACCCCTGATGATCCTAGTTTACGCAGTTTTGACCATAAACTGTTATTATAAGATAAAAAAAGCTATATCATTTCGTTTAAGTGCGTGAAACATGTATTTAACTGTCAGTTTACAATTAGTATTTTTTAAAGTTTATTTTTAATACATTAACTCATATATAAGCAGTGTATACTTTAATGAAAAGAAAATATTGCAAATATTTCATATAACGATTGCATATTGATTTGACTGGCAAGCTAAACCTATATGTATTTGACGGTTTTAAGTGATAATAAAAATACATGTAGATATGCATAATTAATGTGTAGTCATAAATAATATTTAGTTATAATAGTAGAAGTACTCTTTCCTTATCTCAATCCTGTGTCATTATAATAATTTAGTCTTATAGTATGTATATTAGAATAATTAGACTACTATTAGACTAGTATTATTATTATCTCTATTATGAATACGGTCTGATATTTTTGTTGAATAAATTTCATAAATGATATTCATATTCATTTACACTCAAAAGTCTTTTTTACAATTTCAATTGTGTCGAATATAACACTTTGGTTTAGTTTTGTAGATAAATTAAGTTGCGCAAGTAAATTGCTTTTACAGGAGAAAAAGGCACGATACTTCCGCGAAATATTCATTCCAAAGTGAACCATTCAGGTATTTACTCTATCGTATCGAGCAGTTATGTAAGAACCATAAAACGTTGCCGAGTTGGTCCACTGGACCGTGAGTCACACTTGTGGATATCGGGCAACGTTGTAATTTGTGTGGTATCCAAAACTGAAATACATTTTAACTTTTAAAAAGGATTTATGATGAACATAAATCTAGCAAGTTTTATATATAGGTAGCAAAAACGTTTGCTTTCTCCGAAAATCATACAGAATCATTTATATGCGTTGCCTTTTTTACGAACATAACGATGAATTGTCAATATTACATTTTCAATTAATATAAATTGATTTTCATATCAGTTTTCTTCCAGTTTCAGATTCTAAACAGCGGACAAGGTTTGAATAAATTAAGTGTCACTCATAAAATCGACAAAGTTATAAATCTTTAAATTCACTTATGTATGAAACAAATTCGATTAATTCTTGCGAACAATTATTATATTATTTCTAAAAAATTCTGATATAAATTAATAATACACTTACACATTACTTCCCATTCATTAAATCATTTAGTCATCTTTAAAACTGTTATGTTCCAAAACAAATGATACCAAAATCAAAAATTGTAATAGATCACTAAAAATTGCGAACTAGCTGTCACATGTTCAAAATAAAAGAATAAAATAATCATACGAGGACAAGCATGTGCATCAAATAGCAAATACCGGAGTCGTATTTATCTCCGCATTTCATGTAATGAGTACCATTTATGAAACTTTGTTTCGTGCAAAAGTACTTCTTAAGTTCAGTTCCTTTGAAACGATTGATGGTCGTCAGTCGAATTGATCCATCATCGTCTCGTACGGGACAGTGAGAACACGAAAGAGGTATTCTCGTCCCCTGTGTTCCTTCTCTTCTCAATCCCGTGTTCCAAGATGGCCGCCAACTTGTGCGCGCGCGAGTGGAGGCTGTGCCGCAAAAAAGGACGAGCGTAATAACGTAGTATCGTTAATGGCTGAGCAATTTCACCGTGTACGAGTGCCTTCTCTGCCTCTCTTTCTTTCTTTCGGGCGCGCCGTTCTTTCTGGTTCCTCTTTTTTCTTCGTTTTTGCTTTGCTACCCCCGCTGAAGGCGCGGCAACCACCTCCACGCGCGTACCTACACCCCTCCTTTGTGCCGGCAACGTTCCGCACGAAACGATCGCCAAAAACGGCTTCGACCGGATCCGATTCCGAGAGTTTAACAGCCCGAGACACCATCTCGCACCTTGCTCGGGGTAATCGGAGACTTCGTGTTCTATTCGTTGAAACAAATTTCTGTTTGACCCCCATTTTCTTAGTTTATTGGACGTAGACGGTGAAAGAAAATGTGCTTTTAAATAGAACGTTACCGAGTTAAAATTATACTTAGTAATTTTCTGTCTAAAAGCATTTATAAAACAGCAGTTTTTGAAACTCACTTAACGAGAAATCATACATATAAGAAAATGTGCTTTTAAATAAAGGGTTACTAACTTTACTGCAATATTAACTTAGCAATCTTCTGTTTAAAAGTACATTTTCTTATGTGTGTGATTTCTTGTTATGTTAGTTTTAAAAACTGCTGTTTATATTTCGTCAAGCAAGGTGTTGGGTACTTCTAGTAGAAAACTTTTAGTTAATATTGTACTTTATTCTTTTAACCGTCTACACTCCAAAAGTTTTGTTCCCAACATCTTTTTTGATGAAATATAAATAGCATTTATTGAAATTGATTTAATGAGAAATCACATATACATTAAGGAATGAAGTTGTTTTATTTTAATGTTTCACATATTGATGCATTATACTAAAGTTACTGTTAAGTATCGAAGTTTATAATTTTGCTGTATTAAATCAAAGATTGTTTTATTCGTTGAAACGAATTTCTACTTAACCTCCATCTTCTTGTTTCAACGAATGCGACTAAATGAATCGAAAATATGTTTTTGAATAGGAGATTGCTGAGTTAATATTGTGTTTTATGCCTTTAAGCTAATACCTTCAATTGCTTGGCATTTGGTTGTGATAATGTGCAAAACAGAATACTAAAAATATATATTTAGAAAAGCAACAGTTTAAAAAATATATATAATTATATAGAACATACTTAGAAACGTAATAATGCAGCTGTGTATATGAACAGGTGGAATACTGAAAAACGCGCATATTAAATCATTTTTGAAAACCGATTTAAACGCAGAACTACAAGCTATTACCTAACTAAGTTTCTTCCATCTCTTAGGAAAGTAACTGGAAAAGTATCTTGGAGAAACTTGTAGTGCACGAGAAAAAGTGGATATAACTTAATTAAGAATATTCAATTTTATTTCAAAAGAAAAATAAAATATACTTCAACAGTAATAGTAACTTTTTAAGTTCATTGAACACACAAAACGTTTGGTAGTGTATGATGACCTCTTCATGAGTTTACAAGGATATCTACAAAATTTAATTAAATGTATTCTATAATTATAATATAATTTATGTTCGATACTTTACAATGCTTTAAAATAATATAAGTTGTTTAATTCAAGGAAAATTACAATGGATCTGAATATAGGATCTTTTTTGTAGACTGTCTGTATGGGGTCAAAGACTGATAATGAGATAGAAATATCTAAACGTGATAATGTGAAATAAATAACTTGATCGTAGTAGTATATTAAGAAATTGAAAGATTATTTATAGAAGAGGCTTCCTCAAACTGCAACTGTTTAATATGACACAAAGATAAGTATGTAGGTTAAGTTTATATTTGTCAAATATTATACCATACTACCTCACAAATAATATTTACGTTTATTTAAAACAAAGCACTTGTTTGAAGTGCTCGTCTGAAATGAGTGTTATTTAAAACGTAAACAGGATAATATTTAATTTTATTATCTCTGAAGAAGAAAAACAATATAAAGTGTTTATTTATACTTAATATCTATGTTTTACGTAGTGGTACGAATTTATCATTTACAAAATTGTAATTCTGAATTCCATTTCAAAATAGTTATATACTAAATAAGGAAATTCTAATGTTCTTACTTTATACCTATTGTTGTCAAATGTAGTTCAAATATTGAACAAAAATCTTTTAAATAAATTGATTCGTTTATCAGTTAATATGCTTGCTAATGGGTCAATTAAAGTATCAAACAAATATTGAATCTTTGCCAATATTTCATCTCATTATATTTTATTTTTCATTTACAATAAGTAACACCTTTTCATTTACAATAAATAACATTCTTTCATTTGCAATAAATTTTAAACATTTGAACGTTACTAAATACACAGGTTGCAATCTGAATATAGTTAATTCTAGAACTACCGCAACAGTCAAAATGACAAATATTAGTTTTCTTATTACATCATTATTGATATCCTAAAAGTGTTAATTATTCAAAACGAATTTAAAAATAAATATTTTTACTTGAATACTACAATGAATACCCAAAAAATCGAAAAATAGCTATTGTCACAATTTGTATAGGAGATACGTATTAATCATATTAAACGCTTGGTAGTTCTTGTGTTAACCACTTGCCCTACGATTTATTTCTCACCTATGGTCCATACAACTACTTTATTATTAATAATTCATTGCGAATAAAAACTGATTCTAGGCATATTATGTGTCTATGTTTGGTCAAAAGTACAGTAATTGATAATAAAAGAATAATATTTAATTTAAATTTACAAGCATTCGGTAATATTTATGTTTGTTAAATTTTGTTGAAAATCTTCACTACGAGTTTGACACGTTATGTAAGGCAATGGGTTAAATAGAACGTATGCGTTGAGAAAACAAACAACGTGATAATACATAAATGCTACAATCACTGTGTCGAAAAAAATGATGAAACAGAGGCTCTCGACACACGACGATATGCAAGTATATTGTATTGAATGAACATCTTATTAACTGGGTCGGGTTTTCACGGCGGGCAACCGCAGCATCCTCACTTACGTCTATGTACCTTATCCCTTTCAACCCTGTGTACTTTTTTCTTTGTGAAAAAAAATCTGAGAGAAAAACTTTTAGAGAATTAACACGCTAACTGTATTTTTAAACGTGAGCATTTGTAAAAACGCAACACAACACGAATGCAATTAACACTAAAACTACCATATCAGTCAAAATAACTGGTTTCGGTTTTTATGTTTCACAATTATTGATATTTTCAAACCATTGAATATTCAGAAATGATTTTGAAAATAAATAGTTTCACTTGAGTACTATAATAAATGTCCAAAGAAACTGAAAATAATCTATTGTTACAATTTTTATAGGGATTACATATCAATCGTATTAAATGCTCCGTAGTTCTAATGTTAACACTAAAACTACCAGACGGGTCTAAACGATCCCTTCCTGATTTCTTCATTTTGCAATTATTAAAAAGGTAACAGATGCTTCTCTGAGAAATTATTAAAGAAATTGATTTAGCAATACGCAAACTGAATTGGACATCAAGTAAAGTGTCGGTAAATACACTCTTGAAGTATTTGTAGAGGAACTTCAAAAAATCAATTTAACTGCTCGGTAGTTTTAGTGTTAACATAGTAAAAACGTGGGTTGTTGTAAAAGTTTCGGAAATGAATGAGAAAAGTCACAAAAAAGTTTGAACTAATGGTTTTATTGTTTTTCAAAATATTCTCCTTCGACGTTAATTGATTTTTCATTGTATTGTGTTAGCACTTTCTAAATTTAAAAATGTGAAGATTTACAAAAATAACATATAATTGAATGACAGCTGATTCTAGACATTTTTACAGTAATTTACATACACTTTAATATTGTATGTAGTATTAGTACAGGCATTATGTTTTGATAAAACACAAAAGTATTTATTAAACCTTTACAATATCGTGTCAGACTCATGGGAAAGATTTCATATAAGGTTTAACAAATATAAATGTCACTTTATTCTTTTAAAGAAATTAAATCTTCCAAGTTAAACATTATCTTTCTATGATTAATTTAATTGATATGCTTCAGAACAAACGTAGATGTAGAATAAGCGTAGAATTTTTCTTTTCTTACTAAATTATGAACAATAAAATATGAACATTCCCTATGAAAAATTGAATAGAAAAAATACTTATTATATCTACTTTTTATCAGACCAACGCGGTTATTAGCCAAAATTTCGAAATTGATTCTTTTAGAAATTAAATCACCTATAAGATAATTGTATCCAACGTTTTTTATTTATTATATCCCTATAAATAACTGGTAACTTTATAAAAATAGTAAGCCGATTAATTCAAGAAATTATTTATCTCTACAGAAGTTTAAAAATTGCATTCAATACTTGTTGCGAGTTTTATGAACATAAGAACATATTTAAGATTTTAAGTATTAATAAGTTAAATATAAAGATGTTAATGTATTAATTAAAGATAAATAATCGATACTTTAACTGATACTGATAATGAGCAAAAATCAAAGTACAGCGAGAAGTCAAGCAAAAGATTTAAATTTGGAATTGACTCAAATCACAGTACACCAGTTTCAATTAAAAATAATAATATTTAACTAAAAACAATTAACAGCAGTAAAAACTAAAATTCAAATATTAGGTGGAATAAAAATTTTTATATTGCCTTTTCATTTTTTCTTTAACTATATATAATGGGACAAAAAAAGTATTTATTCATCGCAGTCCCTTACTTTCAAATGACAACGTAATTTTTAAGATGTAATCTTCTATGAAATGCTTTTAAAAAATTGCCGAAGGATTGAATATTAATCAAATTATGATAATAAGTAATTTATATTTGGTTGGTTACCATTTCAATTACAATGAATGATATTGTTTCTCGTAAAAAATATTCTGCCATTGAATATCCTCGCAATTAATTATGAAAATTATTACCGATGTAATTATCATTCCATCTTTGCATCCTGTGATTCATTTGCTCCGAAGGCCATTAAAGCGGTATTCAGAATTATAAAAGTATGAAAGTCTCGTAGCTATGGCGTTCCTCAGTTTTTTTCTCAGCAGTTGTATTTTTAAAATAAGAACGAACGTTTTATTTTATAATACAATCATTCAGTTTGAAAAACTGTACAAGTGACAACAATACAACTGTACAAAAGAATGATTTTATTTCTAAGAAATTGTACATACATAATTTTATAGCCACACTATAGAAACACGTAGAAATTTTTATTCCTTTAAAATGGCGTTAAAAAGTTGGAAATATTCTGCAAATATTGGTTTTTCCATTAAGACCTTTATCAGGATAAAATTAAATCAAGCGGTTGATTGAATTAACCTTCCATTCAAACGTTAACAAATAAATTTATATTTTCAGTAGATGTTGCAGGCATACAAAAATATCTATAAAAAAATGGAGTCGAACATTTCGGAAGAATATTTCAGTGTAACCACTCGAGAATATTACTTTTTTTCTAAAAGTAATATTTCGTTGTTGCTTGTCTCGGTTACTCATTTTTTTTGTATGCCAATTTGTTTTAGTCAGAAATCATTGAAAGTGAAAAATGGTTTCCCAATTGCACGAGAAATATCGTGTTTGACATGATGAACATTTTACATGTGACTGCTTTTAATTCAATTTTCGTTTCACCGAACAAAGGAAAACCGTTCCATCATTTTTTCGTTCCCTCCCCTGTTTGTACACAGTTATCAAGTTTTCAATTTTCAAATTGCAGATTTAAATTTGATTAGCGGTTTCCAGTTAATTTATACGAAAGAAAAGTGAAACTAAAACATTCAGTAGTGTGAAAAATTAAATGGAAAGCGACTGTTGTTACAAGCATCACGTTAGAGAATATTTCATTTTTCAAGTGTAATATTTCAGCTGGAAATTAATTCAGAAAGGCAAATTTTTGCGTGAACAATTTTATTTTCATCTATTTTACGCATATGTGTACAGTAATTTCGTTTATTAATCATTTTGTACAGAGTGATACGTTTCAAAACAATTCAGCGCAAGAGATTAATAATTTAGCAGGATTATCTGAAAGGAGAAAACAAGAGCGAATGAATAATTATTACGAAATTAACTTAAGATTCATGCGAACTGTTATTAGATGCAACTGTTCAGAAAGTTTTGGAAAATTTCACGAGCAATTCGAAGTGGTATAAAGTTACCTGCTTTATTACAAGGTTATTACGCGGCGAAAGCGTGTAGAAGTCGCAGGGAACAGTAAAAAAATAAAGTTGAAAAACCCAATTTCTTTTTATGGTTTACGATGGAATATTTAAGTACTTTATTAACTACGGCTTAAATGTCGTGCATGGTTTTTCTGCTCGGAGCCAAGTGCCTTCCAAAAACTTTTATAGGGTGCTTCATTGTTGCACAAATGGTGAAAGTTGTGGAAATTTAAAAAAAAATTTTCTCCTGGTTCGTTACCTCGTAAGAGGCTGGATTGCACACATTACTTCTAACCGTAGTTTTAATTAGCAACCAGTTTTAAGCATCGCCGTCAATCATTATTTTTTAGCTGTCGGTATCGCAGAAAAACGAGAGTAATTAGGGAAATTACTTGAAACTGCATGCAAAAATATAGAAAGGAAATAATAAATATTTTTATTTACTTAATTTTTTAGAATTAAATACTTTACAGAATTTCATTTTTTTTAATAATGTATTAAAAATTGATTTTAGTATTTAAAGAATACATTAAGAAGGCAAAAAGAGTTTTTCATAGAGTCTTTAGTAATTAATTTACAACAAACACTTACTTGTAAATTCCCTTTTTTTGCATTTTTCTTTTATTTAATAGTTTAACCTATTTTACGTATGTAAAATATTTCATATAAATATTTATAAAAATTTTCTGGAAAATCATTTATAACATCTTTATAATTTCAGAATAAGAAATTCTAAATAGGTAATTTTAATTCATCTTGTAGTTTTCATTTGTAGATAACATTTTATCAAGGTATGTCAGAATGATTAGATTTAAACTCTGTATCGCTAAACCGTAATCACGAAGCAAAGTGAATTTTGATAAGTAACAAGTTATATAAAGAGGTACATCGTCTCTTTATTTATGCAACACTATTTTTACGCGGCAAATTATAATACACTTATGTTTTAAAAACTGTCATTATTATTGGTTTTTTGTTCAGACACGTGAAATAAATACATATTTTTAAAACTTATAACAGTATTTTTTCTCAGTATTTAATTTGTTTTCGATATTCCCTGTAAATGAGGACATATGTATGTATATAAATTCATCTTTTATAAAAAAATATTAATCTGTTTTTGTTTAATGTTGGCACAATGGAAACTTCAAGCTTTAATATCTAAAATCAGAAGCAGCAAAAGAATAATTTAATTATTCAAATAACAAGATTTTAACCGTTTGAGTCCCAAGCGGTGTAGACTCAGATTAAACTTATTTATTTGTTTTTATTTTCCTCACTACCCTATTAGAAATAGAAAAATATTTTAAATTTGTTATGTAAAAATAGAAAAGCGTAATTCAGTTTCTGTATTGAAACGAAACTCTTTGAACCCGAGGGCTCCGCAGCAGAGACGTTTAGAATTCGTCATCACAAACTGTAAAATTTTGTCATTAAATATATTATAAGATTTATATTTGTAATCGATAAAGAGCAGTAAAATACATCTATGAATTTTCTTTTTATGCCCGTTCATAATTTATTTATATGTTAATATCCTTTTTTTTATTAAAATTGCTTCAAGTTGCTACTAATGTCAGTGAGAAAAAGCTTCGAGTGCAAGGGGTTAATATACGGTTTCCTTCATTTCTAATATTTAAGAATTCGATGCATAATTCAGGCTTTTATAGAAAGAGTTTCTAGAAGTTGAGAAAATTCTCGTCCTCAAAGGGCTAATACATCGTGCACCGCAGAATTTTAATTGCACTTGAAGGTGACCTTTGTCATGAAAACGGTCTACGAGATAATTCGGAATAATGAGCCTCAAACTGCAATGCTGGTAGAACGATACCAATAATACAATAAACCCGCAACAGGTCATTAGGTTCGATTGACGTGTAATCCTGTTGTGCAGAATATAGCCGAGAACCCTCCGAAATTGCACGGTGTTTGGGGTCTTTGCCGGCCGCGCAGGGAACTAATCGAAAACATATTTGTCGATTAAGCCGCCAGTACTTGAGCCTTTTCATGATCGGATTGAATCATGGGAGATATACGATCGCTCCGGGCGTAATGGCGGCCTTTTCTCATTGGAATTGTTGCGGAATACAATTCGAACCGTCATCCATCTTTCCTACCCTCTGCACGGACTAAATTAATAAATTCTGAAAGAACGAGTTCAAGTAATAGAAAGGTAACCTCGAGGTAATGGGAAGAACCGAGAATGCGAGCGACTCTTATGTACGGTATGTTCCTATGGTCGTATGTCGCAGATGAGAAAAATTTAGAAGATTTATCTAATGAATTGTCTAATATAATATGAAGCATTATAAAGAAATGCTAATGTTATAAAGCAGCCCCAAATTCCGGGGTGAATCGGATATTCCTCAATTTTTAGTTTTTTGTTTATAAAATGAACATTTTTAATTATTAAAAAATTTTGTATCGATATTGAAACTTTAACTATTAGTTTTTCACTGTTAAATCTAAACTGATCGGATTCACCTTAGTCTACCCTAATCAGATTGCAGATCTTTGTGCATTTATGGGAAATTTGAAAGTGCAACATTGCGCAAAATGTACGCAATATGAAAAAAATGTATAAAATATCCAATATGTAGTAGTTTGTACTTTTTATAATATTTGACTAAAAAAACTTTCTTTCATGACATTTCTATTTTGCCAGTAACGAGTTTTTGGAGTGAAAGACAAAGATCTTTCTGTCTTTTTCTACCTTTTTTTTTATTTCAATTACATATTACCCTCTATTTATAATATGTATGTTAGCAATATATAATCATGGAAAATATAATAAATTTGGTTTGGATAATGTTTTCATACTTAGTATATACTCATTGCTCGTAAATAAGATAGTTTTACCGTAATGCGAAACATTTATCGAGTCTAAATGGATCCACAACAAAATTTCGTTTTTTCAAACATACCGTATCTATTCAAACTTGTCCAAAAAGTTGAAATATTTAATTGTCTTCTCCGTCTCAGAATTTCCTTAGTCTCCTTCATAAAGAGGGATCTTTTGCTAAATGATCTTTGATTATTCGTATGTTATACCCTTTGCCATACAAGGTATAGTTTAAACCGGTATTATACATAGATTAATGTCAATATCGTAAATACACACATGTTAATATTTATAAAATTTGAAACACATCGTATCTATTCAAATCTAACCAAAGACTTTAGACATTTCATTTCTTTCTATGCCTTACATTTTCTCTTTTTACAGTTCTCTCCCCAAAAAAGGATGTTTCGCTAAATGATCGTTGCCTATTCATAGGCTATACCGTTCGCAGTACAAAGCTCAGCTGCATTTTGAACGAATATTACACACAGATATGTTAATATTTATAAAATTTGAAACTCAGCATACCTATTCAAACCTAACTAAAGAATTTAAATTTTCTATTTCCTTCTGTATCTTAAATCATCTCACTCTCTCCCCAAAAAGAATCCTTCACTAAATGACCTTTGCCTATTCATAGATAATACCATTCCCAATACAAAACTCAGCTGCATTTTGAAAGGGTATTACATCGGGATTTGCGTCAACGAAACGCCGCGTGCACGCGCATGCACGCACATTCGTGAGCCTCCCTAATAACACTTCCAACCGTCAGACTATAGCAGCAGGAGTACTGGTATGCTGCTTGGGCGCGATGCCGAGATTAAACCGTGCAGGCGCGATTACGATACGCCAGTATCCCATTGGTCGGTGGTTCGTCGAACAACAGGGGCGGAGCGACCATAATGAGTTTCTAGCTTAGCGTTCACCAGCTTCAATCCTCCTGCACTTCCCTCTCGCTTCCCTTCGAGGCTATCATTCCCTGGTTCCTCTCTCTCCACTGTCTCGTTCACTCACTCTCTCTCTTTTTCCTGTCTTCGTTCTGTCTCTGTCGTTCCCTCTTCCCACGTTGTACACCTTCTTCGTCATCTTTATACTACACGCGCGCACGCATGCACAGTACCTATTCGCCGAACGGTAAATGCACGCGATTACGCGAGTTCTTTCTATGCCCGGACACGGAGCGAGTCCGTTTCCTTTGTCCCCGCCCCGTACGACGCTCCTCTTGCGCCTCGTTTGCGACTGAATTTGTTGCTTGTATTGGGTCGTGCCATAAGCAATGCGGTTTTGGTATACCCCTTTTATTTTCAGAAATTAACACTAAAACTACCAGACATTGTTTCCCTGTCTTTCAAGTAATAGAACTACTTCTGGATCATTATTTGCGGAGAATATTTAAGTACTTTATATTTATTTACATGTTCTACAGTATGTCTCATGTTTAACATTAAAACTATCAGACGGGTCAAAACGATCCATTCCTGATTTCTTCATTTTACACTTACTAAAAAGATAACAGATATTTCTCTGAGAAATTATTAAAGAAATTAATTTAGCAATACGAAAACTGAATTGTAAATCAATTGAAGTCTCGATAGACGCAACTTTGGAGTTTCTATAGAGAAATTAAAAAAGTCAATTTGACTGCTTGGTAGTTTTAGTGCTAACCTCCTGTAGCCCAAATTTTTTTTCGTGACTAAATAGATTACAAACAAAGAATGAATGCTTCGAACTGTGGTACGTTTTGAATGTTTCTAACATTAATAAAAACAATTATTTTATAATTTTCTTTCATTTTTATTGTACAAATGCTTTCCTTCAATTAAAATGGTAATATACCGTGTATACGCAGAAAACAGGAGATATTTCGAATTGTTTAAAACTGCAACGGATTTATGGAGTCAGTATTCAAGAATGGGGAGCAACATAAAGCAAGAGAAGTTTCATAGCATATGTTTATTGATGTTCGCGGTTTACTTTGCACAATGGCGTTTCCTGGAAAATGCTACGGTTTACTCTCTGACGTTTTAGGATAAATATCGATTTCGCTTTTCGTTGGTCCTCCATCTTTGTATTTTTCATTCTATACATGTACCGCGAAACAGCGTTTTTGAGTATCTTGCCATTGTAAAATGGAAAGGTGTAACATTACTGGAAGTTATTTTTTACGACACTATCAATGCCTTTGCAGTGATTACCTTCGCAGTGTCACAACGTTTCGAAGGCACTTCGTGATTGCACGATAATCAAATTGCAGTGATGTTTGTGTTTCAGATTAAAGATACAAACGTAAATTACGTTACGCCATCAATCTGATTCGTGTGTACATAATTACTGACAGCGACAACGAATGAATTGCATGAAATTGTATTCATTACGTTAACTGTTTATTATTTTCTGAGTTAAACTATTATAAAGAAAAAATTAAAATTGTATTGAAAGTAAAGTTCTTCGTTTGTTGCATTTTAATAATTAATATAAAACATCGTACTAATAAATATGATGATAAAATATTCATTTTATAATTTCCATTGCAAATATTATAATAAAAAATGAAGTAAATGAATATAAATGGATATACAAATAATTTTATGGTACAAGATCAAAATATACATGTATTTATTCCCGTTGTATAAAAATAAATTTTCTTTCGAGACCAACTGAATTAACAGCGTAAATAAGAATTGAAATGAGAGATCGATATGTAATACCTACCTGATTATGCAGTTACTTTGGTTATAGGGGAAATTAGCATCTAATCGCATTGTCGATAAAAAATCACGCGATCGCTCCAAATAAAAGGTAATGACGTTATATTTCTTCGTGCACCGATGTTCCCATTTCGCTGTTGGTTAATTGGAAATAGGTTTTGAATAATGTAGATACGGAAAAACGAGCGAAAAGCAATCGGTTGCCGATCGGTTTTTCGGCTAAAATTCATTTCGTTAACTTTATGTCGGCGGCGCTTATTGCGTCCTGAATATTTCATTGCCGGCACCACAATTACCATTTCTCATCGGTGCGCTGCACGGTTGCTCAGCCCCCACGAATTATCTCGAATAATATGAAGTTAATTATTTCAAGTTATGATCAGACGGAATCCCTTCTAGTGGGGTGTTCCGTATTGCCAAAGCTATTCCTGTATTTTTCAGTAATTTGTAAGTCAACGCGCAGCTGCGCTGATCTCAGATATAAGCATATTAAGATAATGATGGGTCCAAGTAGGCAGTACACAGGTATTTGATGAATATGGAAGTTCTTCTACTTTACGTGTACTAATATTAATACTAAAATTACGGAACAGTTAAATTGACTTTTTGAAATTTCTCTATAGGAACTCGAAGAGTGCATCTATCAAAACTTTAATTGATTACAATTCAGTTTGTGTATTGTAAATTAATTTCTTTAATAATTTCCCAGAGAAACATCTGTTATCTTTTTAGTAATTACAAAAGGAAGATATCCGGAGTGGGTCATTTTGACCCGTCTGGTAGTTTTAGTGTTAACCCTTTGCCACCGAATGTCACCGTAATGGCGACTTTGAGCTTTGATATCTAAAGTCGAAAACGGTTAATATCGAATGCACACATTTTTTGACTAAGACAGTGCTAATATTCCTTTTAATAAATCAGTGCGCGAAATTGTATCTTTACATGCCATAGGTCAATCGTAATTTACACATTTACCCACTTCAGAATTTGAGACGAATCGGACATTTTTCATTTTTTGTTTATAAAATGAAGATTTTTAAATTTTTCGAAATTTTTTCTACTAATATTGAAACTGAATATGTATTAATAAAAAATGTATGAAAAAATGTTGATTCTAAGTTTGAACTATTAGTGTTTCGCTGTTAACTTTGAACTGGTCCGATTCGCCTCGGTCTACTCTAGATAACAAATGTGTTCTTTCAGCAACATTATAATCAGAGCAGTGCGATCTTAAAAAAAAAAGTTAATACTTCAAATAACAGTCTTCGTATAGCGAATTTGATTTTGTTATTATCACAAGAAAATAATACTGTGATTTAGATTACTCTGGTTTTCATCTAATTTTTAGAAGTTTGAGGTAGGTTTGAGCCAAAGCATGTTTACGAGCGAAACCAAAGTTCTCTTCTCTGGTAACTATATTTACAACGATATCATCCCTTAAAATATTGTAAAATATAAATCAACAAAGTAATTAAATATAAAATACATTAATAAATCGATATATAAACGATCATATCTAGTTTTTCTTGTTCACAGTAGATTAACTGCAAACTTACCGTTATAAATTCAATATTATACTCTTTAGATACCATACTCCGCTGTAATGGCTTGACGCTAGCAACGATTGAGATCAAAAAGTTGTAGCGTCCCTATTCTCACTGATTACTTAACACTAAAACTACCAGACTGGTCAAATTGACAGATATAACAATTGTATAGATATAACAATAAAGAACCCATCAAATCTCGAGAAATATATTATTCTAATTTTTATAATAATTTAGAAATAAGTCCCTCCAATTGCCATCGATAGTTTTAGCGTTAAGCCAGAACAAATAAAGATGGAATGATCCTTCGGTTGTCACTTTACATCAACGCAGACCACAACGAAGTGAATTACACAAACCTTTAACCGCTCAGCGGGATGAGGGTTTTATCCCTTCATTTACGCTGGATTTCCACCTATATTCATTTTCATTCGCGTAAACCAATTCCCGTAGTACAATAGAAAAATACATATTTGTCTGGCATAGCTAAAAAATAACGATAACGACATTTCAGAAAACAAAAGCGAATTTTATTCGGTGTCACTAAGTTTTGAATGTCCGTAAACAATATCGCTCAAATAGTGTTACAATTTACGTAAAAAAGAGACTTGCGTGAAAAAATTACCGCGTAAACGGAGGGACGAGGTGTAATTACCGAGTTGATGGAAGGAAATGTTAAAACGTTGCCGGAGTCCAGTAGGGGGTTAATAGAAGAAGCGAACCGTTCATTTTAACGTGCATGCGCGAGCACGCCGCGCCGGGGGTTCAACGAAAACGATCCGCGGGCATTAAATCGGCCGAGTATTCGCGAGTACATATTAACTTGGCCCCGTCGCTTCGCATTAGTTCCTTGATACACGTAGCCTCGCATAATTGGATACAACTAGTCGTCCATTGCTATTAAACCTGTCTGTTTCGTTGCTTTTTCATCCGACTGGCTATTTTAGCGGGGGCTCCACCGTGATAGCCGACCTCGGGGCGGTGCCGGCATCAAGACGCCCGGCGAAATTGAATGGCGAAGAAGGATCTCGTCGGGATTTCTACTGAAATGTGGATTAACGTTGCGCCCTCTGCCTCGCCCCTCTCCCTCATCCCTCGTTTCCTTCATTTTCCCGCCGTCGCCTATCGTTCTCCCTCATTCTCTTCCTCTTTCTCTTTCTCTCCCACCCCTCCATCTTGGTTCCCTTATTTTACACGCGTTCGCGCGTTTTATGCTCGTTGCTCTCTTTTTACGAGTTCTGAAAATCGATGTCGACAACGAAGAATTCGTGAATTATTTAGGAATTCTCGTTGGTGCGCGGCTCCGTTGTTGGTCTAATACGAATGAGCCGGTATCCTTGTCGACTCTGCATTCTTCATGAGAATCGCATTGTGCGCTCCGCCTAAAACGGACGTGAGAAACTCCCAACGTATTCTTTTACCTCTGCTCCTGCCGTTCCATTCTTCTCCTATTTCTTCGTCTTCGCTTGCTGTTGCTTTTTCTACTTTTCTTCTTCCAGTATTTTTCTTCTTTCCTTGCTTTTTCTTATGCTCTTTTTCTAGCTTTTTCTTCTCCTCTTTTTCTTGCTTTTCCTTCTTCTTTTCTCGCTGCTCCTTTCTCCGCTTTTCTTCTTCTTCTTCTTCTTCTTCTTGTCTTGCTGTTCCTTTCTCTGAAAATGAACATTCTTCCTGGTCTTTTCTTTCTTTTTATTATTCTTTTTCTGTTGTTTCATTCTGTGTCTTTCTTCTTCTTTGCTGTCCCTTTCCCTGCTTTTCTTCTTCCTATTTTCTTCTCCTTCTCTATCATCGTTCTCCTTCTTCTTCATTTTTACTTCCACGCCCTTGTCGATTCCTCTTGCGGTAACTGTGCCGCGTCTTTTGCGGCCGTCGACTAAACGAGGCGAACGTTTGCCGGTCTTTCTTGCACCGAGACTTCGTGCTAATGGAAGAATGATCTCGTTGCTCTCTCGAAAATCGACCGAACTTACGACAACTATTCTTCAGGTTTTTTTCGTTGCGCCACTGTTCGGCATCGATGATTTCGGGTATTCGAATAGTGGAACGAGGTTTATTAAAATCAGAGTCTTCGAATCGGAAACTGTTACTCAACGATAAAATGATTCTATATTATTGGGTTTTATTATAGCCGTGTAATTTGGTAAAGAATTTATGGAATTAGGAGTCTGGGGAACAGCGAGAATTTAGGACTACTGCTTTATTCTTTATTCAGGCATTTGAAATAGAAATGTTTAAGAACAACTTAAAAGAGAAGTTTTTCAATTTAATTTTCTTTAATACTAAGGTAACTTCTACGAGAAAAGTGTTTTTTCACGTTTTTTGTTTTCTTATATACGAATGGATTTACCGAGTACATATAATCCATCTAGCTAAGGTATCCTCTAGAACTAATTCCTTGCACGTAGAGGAGTCAAGCGAGTTTTCAAGTATTCTAACTGAATGAACCGATTAAAAGGTACAATTAGTGCAAAAGTGCAATTACTACTCAGATTATTGTATTATCTGCACACTGTTAGCTAATATACATGCAGTCACATTATTGCAAATACAATTTTCTTGAACATCAACCTTTTTCCTAACAAGCCTAATGCATTATAATTTTTTTCGTTCCGAACTTCACTTTGAAGGGGTACTTCGAAAAATTTTATCTCGATTTTTAATTTATCCGGACTGTTAGTCGGCCAATTAAGTCGGATAATCGATATTCTACCGTAGTACATTTGTTCTATTTGTTTCTTCCGTTGGAAGTTAGGCTAATTGCCTGCCTGGGTACCCTATGAGTGGCTTTGCCTCTCTAAATTGCACTCAATACCGTTCAGTTAACGGAATGACTGATTCCGAGCAACAAGGAATAGACCTTTTTTACGTATGGCGTACTAAGCACTGCTGACACTAAAACGGTAAATTTTTTAACACAAAACTACCAGACGAGTCAAAACGACCCATTCCCGCTTACTTCGTTGCAATTATTAAGAAGATAACAGATGTTTCTCTGGGCAGATATTAAAGAAATTAATTTAGCAACACACAACCTAAATTGTAAATCAATTAAAGTCTGAATAGATGCACTCTTGGAGTTTCTATACACGAATGTCAAAAAGTCAATTTAACCAGTTAAAGCTTGAAATTTTGATTTTTCAAACTAAATCTTACAGTTAACAGGTTAACTGCTTGGTAGTTTTAGTGTTATAACATGACGGAGAAAACAAAACGGTTGGGTAAATGTTTCAAATGAATATTGACCTTATTTAATGAGCTGCTCATTTAAAATTATCTGTAGTTGGCTGTTGCTGCAAAAAGTTGAGCAAATTAATCTGCTGTCTAGCGAATGTCAATTGGCGTATAGGTCTTTGTTAATGGAAAGAGAAAATTAATAATCGAAAGGGAGAGACGGAGACCAAGCGAGCTTCTTATTCCCCTACCTCTTGTTTGGTCATGCGTATAAATCCTATCAACTGTATCTGGTAGGCTGGTAATCGATTTAATGCCGTGCTTCATTTACAGTATTGGGTTAATGCAACAATTTTGACGTTTTTTGAACGTGATCAACGAAAAAATTTTCTCTTCGAAACGAATGATATCTGTTTTCAAACTATTATAACGTGTATACAGAACACTTCTTTTTTCGTTTTTACTTATTTTTGATTTAGCAAAACTTATTATTAAAAATTTGTTAAAAAACCAATTAATAATTTCTTTGGTTTTATATTTTGTATGTATAACGAGTTCTTTAAAGTATGTCAATATTGTACGTGAGATATTATCATTGTACGTAATAATATCATTGTAGGTAAGAATTAATTAAAAAGAATGAAGTATTTATTAGAAGCAATATTTAATGAATTTTCCTGTAAATACTTATAACTCGAATTCCTAACACATAGTATTGTACTTATTAAAAATATCAAGTAAATATTATTATAATTTTGTTATTCAGTCTTTGTTCAAGCGTAACATGAATATTATGTGTAGCATATTAATTAGATATATTTAAATTTAAATTATAAAATCTATGTCCACATTCTTTTCTCACGCTAAGTAATTCGAATCAAAAATAACCACCCACTTATTACAATAGTATTTATTTGCTTACATTAAATAATAATAATGAATTAAATATACTTAAATTTAAATTACAAAATCTATGTTCACATTATTTCCTTATGTTAAGTAATTCAAATCAGAAATAACCACATACTTAGCATTCACTTTTTCTTTATACACACGTGCCATCGAGATGGCTACCGTTGTGTTGTATTACAAATGAATCAGGGAGGAACGCATTCGACACTGATTTCCTCCGCCACGAAATCTCCTGAAAACTCCTCCGTCCCCGATGGTATCGTATCCAATCTTGGAGAACTGTAACCTCCTAAAGCTAGCCCCCGCCGGATGGAAGGTGAGCTAGGGGTCTAATCGCGTTAGATACTCCGTTCGCCATCTTGCTTTCTGGTCACGTATCGCCGTAAAACAAAGGAACATTGAGCGAGCGCACGGCCAGAATACGCACCTTAATATTTAATCCCTCATTATCGGGACCGGTTCCTAGCTTTTGAGACAATTGGCAGTTTTACTACCCAATGAGAAGTCTCGACCACCACTGCTGGAAGTGGTATTATGATCACACGTGCCCATCGCACTTCGACCCTTTATTCGCCGAGGAGGACTGTGCCGCGCATTTTAACGTTGGCGAGGTATGACGTCAACCGATTTTATCGCACTGACAATAAAATTTATGTAATATATTAACCCATTGGCCTATGCCTTATTTCTTAACTATGATCAATACAACTAGTTTATCGTTAACTCCTTGCCCTACAATATGATGTCAGACTCGTGGTGAAGATTTCAAATAGAATTTAACAAATATAAATATTGCTTAATTTCTTTATTATTCATTCTAATGCTTTTGAGAAAATGTAGACACAGAATACGTGTAAAATTTTCCTCTTTTTCTAATGAATTATGAACAATAAAACATCTCTGTTGAGTGCAATTGAAAAAGAATTCATACGGCAAGGGGTTAATAATTGATTAAAAACAGAGAAATTTTTTATTCTAATTCTATGTCGACAGTTACTCCAAAGGTTAATAATTGGTAATAGAAAAGTATTGTTCAATTTCTAATTAAAAAAAAATAAATCACATTTAGATTTTTTAAATTCGGTTTAAAATTTTCGTCATGAGTCTGACACGATATTGTAGGTCAAGAGGTTAACCCTCTGATTGCATGAATTTTTATGAGTTAAAAAAATGGTTGTTACTCTCTTGAAATGTTGATGCAGTCATGAAATAAATAAGAAAATATTAATAAACAATGTTATTTATCGCATTTTATGGCTGTTCCCATATGGGAATTTCATATATGTACATACAAGTACAAAATAAAGAAAAATGTCTCGAATATACATTTGAAATTAAGTTTCCTCTTGAGAGTAGAATGCAATAAAGGGTTAGTATATATCTCAGTAAAGTAATTTGTAGTTTTAATTTTGCTTTGCATTGGGATTAGGGAAAACTGCTTGCAGATGGAAGCTAAGAATATGAATAATCAAGGGATAGGAATAACGCAATAAGTTCGATACTGTTCTTATGTACTTTATTCATATAATTTATAAATATAATTTATATTGATACTATTCTTTTTTATTATTTATCGAAAATGATTAAGAGTAATCAATGAAATTAATAAAAATTCGTGGAGTTTATATAGCTATATACCTTGTCAGTTATCTGATACTGAAACAAAAAATATGAACTATAATAAAGCGTTATTAAAAATATTTTGTTTACTTATAAAGTACTATTAAAAAAAAAGTTGGTGGTTAGAAACAGTGTATGATTTTTTTTTGGTACAAACAAAGATCTTATACAATGTAAAATATATGAAAGTTAGAACTAGATAAATTTAATGAGCCCTTGAAATTATATCTGCTATCATTTATATTAAAAGGGATACGAGGTAATGATGCAGAATAAAACGTTGAAGGTACATGCTTTTATAGACTGCGGCAATATTTTGCGCGTGTTGCAGAGAAATGGTAGCGGAGAAGAAATGTAACGTTGAAATTGAATAAGAAACCCCAATATCTCTCAAAACAATTGACAGTTTCAGTGTTCAATAAGGTTTCTCGATGCCGACGGCGGAAATGTTACGAACATGCGTGTCAGTTACTCGGATAAGCGATACAGTGAAGACTGACGCTCGTATTTTAGTACGTGCCGGTGTTTTTTCCTTTTATTTTTTCCTCAATCATTAATTTAAACCATTTGCCCTTATTTCTCTGATTGTATGAAATTAATAAAAATACTGTAGGGTAAAACGACGCAAGTCAGATCAGTTCAGACTTACTAGAGGAAAACGAATAGTTAAAACTTAGAATCAATATTTTTTGCATAAATTTCTTATTAATACACATTCAGCTTCAATATCAGTAAAAAAATTTTGAAAAACTTAGACATCTTCGTTTTATGAGCAAAACACTGAAAAAAGAGAAATATTCGAATCGCCTCGAATTTCGGGGTACAGCTAACCAAGATCTACTTGCAGAATTCTTCCAACAATATGATAAAAAAAAACTAATTTCTTAGATTACAGATAAAAATACATCATTCCTTTGATTATTTAATAATAGAATTACCGGGCATTTAATACAATGAATCTGTAATCCCTATAAAAAATTATAACAATAGATATTTTTCGATTTCTTCATGTATTCGCTAAAGTATTCAAATGAGACTGTTTATTTTTTAAATCATTTCGGATATTTAACAATTTTAAGATATCAAGAATTGCTAAATGAGAACACCGAAACACGCCATTTTGACGGTTCCGTTAATTCTAATGTGAAGCTTCCTTATATCTATCCTTTTTTTAATTTGAATGAGAAAACTCAATATTTTGTAACTAATAATGATTAATATTTGATGAACTCGGGTAGCAAATTTGGAGAAATTCGTATTTATTTTTTAATAATCTGAAGACGCTCAATTCCTTGTCCTAATTAGATGAAAAGGAACGTAATTTAATTTTCTTTATGCAAGATAGACAATGTTGAGGTTCACAAATATGTGCAGCTGTCTGCGAAGGTATTAACACGGTCACGCCGGCATGTACCATCGGTGGAACACAGCTAATTTATATTATAAAATACTAATCCTCTATAGGCCGGATTTTGTGTCATGAGGATAACAAAATTTATGCAGTATGAAATTAATAAATATCAACCTATAAATACAAATTAACAACCTATTCAATAGTCTGAATAATTTTATTAATACGAATATATTTTGTATCTTTCAAGTTACAATAACGTTGAACGTTTACGCCTGCGTGTATAGAAATTTAAGTTGATTAATTATTTAATTTTATTCGTCATTTTGCGGAGAAAAATTAAATAAATCAGTTTAATCCTGTATGTTGTGTGACTTGAAAAGTCACACGGGCTTGTAGAGGATTAAAATAAATCGACGTCAATAAATAAATTATTTAGCAAATTATTTATTTGTATTTACAACAAAATTAGCAAATAAAATCAGAAAACTAGAGACCTAACAAAAGAATGCACTTCAATATTATTTTTGCAAACATTGTTGTTATTACTATCTATGATTAAACATATATAAACATATCCGAACGTGACTGTATTAAATGTTCACTTATCGTTCCAACAAATTATACTAACGAAGTCAAGTGAAAAATGGTTCTAAACAATTCACAGAACTCTTTTCCTTCTGTTTCTTTGCGAAGAGGAAAGTGGGCATTGTCGTTGTTATTGTCCACACAGCCATAATGCTACGGCACTGTCCCTGACCCGAGGGACCGGCAATAATGAAATTAGAGTTCTCGCTGACTGGGGCGAGGTTGAACGTGGAGCACATAACCGCTGTTGAAATATCACTGCTTTTGCAAAAGGTGGAACAACCACTCCACTGGCCGGAAAATGGGGGAATAAAACGAATAGAGAGAGAAACGGAAGGCAGTGTGATCGAGTACCGGACATTGCGCGGTATAATGAAAACATGGCCGCCACCTAGAAATCCCTGATGGCACTGCTTTGAAGAGAGGTCGGCTGAAATGCTCGTAAAATATTATTCCGTGAAGGGAGATGATTTTATGATTGGTTAAATGATTTCAAGGTGTTCGGATATATAAAGGATAATTTAATGTATTTATGTGTGATATAATTTCTGTTTTATAATAAAGAAATTGTATTGTACTGTACAGTTTTGCGTGCAAAGATATAGGGAAAGATTTATCATTAGAATGGAATATAAATAACATATTTGATAGATTAATTAGATTAAACTGTTCAGAGGAGAATAATTAATAATTTATATTAATGCATTACAAACATTGACATATTAATTGCTATGAGAATTTTCAGTGGTTTATATAACACTTATTCTTTCGTAGCAAAGGTACCAAATAGGATCATTAATTAATTATTTAGCATCATGATTCCTATATTAAACTATTATCCATATGTTTACGTTACTAACACTAGAACTACTAAGCAGTCAAGTTAACTTTTCAAAAGTTTTCTATAGAAATCCCAAGAGTGCATCTATCGAGACTTCGATCTCTCATAACGTAGTTTGCGTATTAATAAAACAATTGCTTTAGAAATTTCTGAGAGAAGGATCTTTTATGTTTTCAATAATTGGAAAAAAGGATTTAGGAATGAGTCATTTTGATCCACATGGTAATTCTAGTGTTAAACGTTTTTATTTAACATCAATCACATTACATATTATAATTGTTTTCAAACAATTGGCAATCAACGTGTTAATAATGTATACTTTAAATATAATTATTTAATGATTAAATAAAAAATTCGAAAAAGTCGAAAAAAATTGAATTATTAATAAAATTTACCATTATTGCCGATGTAGTAAATGTTAAAATATAATGAACTTATACGTACAATGAATCTTTCTTCTGTTATTAAAGATGCACACCCACTGTCCTCAACAATAAAAAGAATGATTCTTTAAAGACGAAATCACATCGCCACGCTCCTGTTCATCGATTATTTAATCGACCGTAGCCATTTTTACGTCCACTAAAAAGCACTCGTCCCTTCCACTGTGTCGAATCCCCGGACAGTTTCTGCCCCACGAGTGTGGATCGAAATAAGAAGGCAATAATTTTATTTTTCAATCTGTGCAGTGGGTACGAGAAAAGAAGACCAATTTACAACAATAAAATATTTTCAAGAAAGATTGCATAAAACTTTTCTATCGATAATTTCTTTTCCATTTTAAGTTCATTCCTTTATCTCTTTTCAATGATAACATTTGCTAATTAATAGAATAACTATCCAGAATATGTTTAAGTATTTTCTTAATAATTTATACTCTTATTATTATTTGTTAATTACTTTGTTAATTATATTTACATAATTTAAAAGAGACAATTATTAATGACCATCACCACGATCAACCTATATATCGTGAAACCTTAAGTTACAATTATATCCAATATTTATTTTTAAATTCACAATATCATTATTATTATCATTCTTTAATCATTATTTATTTAATCATTATTATTTACGATGTAAGCCATTTCCATTAAATGGACTAACAATAATATTATCCTGCTCCAGTCGTAACGATGCATCTCCCATTAATATTCAGAAATCATATATTTTTGAATTCATTTCGTACTACCCTTTAATGTACTGTACATTTTAGACGAAATTGGTATTCACGTGAATTAGTGTTAAAAATTTTATTGGTACAAGACTATTATAATTTCCACCGACCGAATCCACGGAAATTGCGGTTAATCCGATTTTCTGTAAAGAGGAAAATGACGGCACGTCCTCGGGCGAATTTCATGGAGCTCGAAATTAAATAGAATTTAATCTCGGGACCTGGCTGTATCCTAGCTCGAGGAGAAGTCTGGTTTACATCACCCGTAACCACTTAGCGTATTGGAGTTTGATTTATTTTCTGAGGCAAACTGCCGCCTGGGGAAGGTAGCCACCCTCTGAATGGACTCTATTGTATTTCTATTAAGTCTTGGGCTCATTCTTTCACCCCGCACGTTTGTTCTGTATCGCCGCCACATTTTCTGATATTCCATTCTCCGCCGTGGCAATTGCTGATTCTACTTGCATGAACATCCCTCATTGATCCCCCTTTTAAATGTTAGATCCCTGCTGTCTGCATTGTGAATACGTTCGTAGGAAATGACTGATGATAATTTTCGTATAATATAACTTTAATGACAATCAGTTTGATGATAATAACTTTGATGGCAATAACACTGATGACAATAACTTTTTCCTTCTTTTGACAACTAAGTCACTTTGAAGTGTTCGTATCGATTTTGATAAGAGTAATACACATTGCGTTCCTCTGTACTTACGGACAATAATGAACATTCTTTTGGTTAATAATGTGCAAGAAAATGAGTGATATATTGATCAAAACAATTAAAATTTTCTAAAAATTTTCTGACAATATTACTAATATACCAATTTTTATTTCCTTATTTATTTTTGTTATCGAATTTACTGTTTTTTATCAAAAAGTTCTATCCATTTGTATTGATTAGAAAATAATAAAATGATATATCTTTTCGTTTCTTTCCGATATTTAAGTTATCAACAACATAATTTATTGTTTTATATGACTTTTAACAGTTGCATAAAATATTCGTGTACAAAGAATTATCATGAACAAAATTTAATTACATTTAAATTAAACTTAAAAAATGTATTTATAATCAGATTTCCGTTGAACGAAGATCTATATTGTTTGATATAAAACATTCTGAACGCTAGTTCACGTTTATTATGCGAGTTTTGTCAATAATTTATGATTTTGATTAATTACTCGTACACTTTGAAAGACGGTCGAGCCAATGAGACTTTTTGTCGGTGATTTAGGTGAACCAATTCGAGCGCAAAAGGGGATGCAGGGTTATAAATCCACCATAACGGATTAATTTCATTGTATCTGGAGAACACAACAGAACGTGTTTATATGTGTTAAACCGTAAAGTTTCCTACATATAATATTCTCGCAACTTTAAATATTTTTCTAAATAAATACTGAATAATATTTATTCGACTATTTCTTTTATTGTTTATACTTATTTTAATAGCCGAAGTAATTACTTGTAATAAAATAATTTTTATTTTGATAAGGGTAACGAATTAAAAGAAGCAGAATTCCTATAATTTATATTTAAATTTATATTGAAAAATATTTAAATAATTAAAAATAATATAAGTAAAAATAATACAATTATTGAATTATAGAACATTTACAGAAATATAATTGACTTTTATGTTTAATTCGTTACCATACATTCTCAGTACGTTAATATTAATATATCATACAATTTATATTTAAACTTATTATTTTATATTATTATATACTTGATCCTCATACCAAATCATAAATATAAATATTAAATAAAAAATTGTTCACATTTTTTACGTTTCTATTCACTAAAAATTAAACAAATAATAACATGAAATTATATTTTCTTATATTTATATGTACGTGATAAATATGTAAAATCTGCGCATCATATTTGTAAATGATTAGGAAAAAGCAATCTTGTAAGAGAAATACGATGCTCGAAGTTAAAAAGGAAGACCAGGTTAAAAATGATTGAGGTTGAAATTAAATTTGATCAGAAGCGGCGCAATTATCTTGCTCGGATAAACGACCGTCGTATAATGGTTAAGAAGAAGGGGAATAAGTCGTTCTTGCACAGACAGCTTGCCGGCGAGAATTAAAGGATTTTTTTATCTTACACCATTTGATGTGTCTCACGTTGAACTTGCTTTTAATTAATCAAAAATCCTGAATAATTACATTACAAAACTAAACACGATTTATAAATATATTACTCTACCTCCTCTTTTGCCTTCTAACACAATAAACGTATATCTTTCTATAAAAATTTGTATTTTTATTTGAATCCACATTCATTTTACACTGACTGACATCTTTTTCGTTAATAACTTTAGAATTTCTGCAGATAATTTTTGAATTTTTCTTTACAATTTCTTAAAAACAGTTTTTAAGATTTAATAACTGAAGAAAAGTTTTTTAACAAAATTCCATTTAAATTGTTATTTTCAGTGAATACTGAATACGAAGTTAAGTTTTATAATTTTAACATTCGTTAATATTTAATTTAATATACATACTATATAGTAGATTATACGATGATGAAACATTGTTATTATTGAACTACAGATGGATTCATAAAGTTTACACAATTACAACCTACTTTTTGTCATTCGAGGTTTCCTGTCTTAATGGCCTGTTTTGAATTAGAAGTGATTATTTTTCGAAACGTATTTTACGAGCTGTTTGTCGGTGAGCAATAACGCTCGGCTATACCCTCGATAGAAACCCTTTGAGAAATTGTTCTCTTAGGCAATAAGCAATTTAGCAAAGTACGAAGTAATTCGGTGCAGACAATTTTCGCAATCCGCGATCTTTTAATGCTAGAATCTGGCACACCCTGCGGAAAGTTATTGCACGGAAAGAATACGCGAATTGGAAATATTTCTGGCCTCCAATTACTGTGGTATAAGGCTTTCAAATGATCATTTTCAAGTTACATATACGGACTTTTCAGTTTATCCTGTGAATTATGTTACTTTCAGACTTAATATTATGTGCAAAACAATTTTCACTTAACACTACTTTTACCGCAGGTGCCAAAAGATACCTTTTAAAGTATTAACTGAAAATTATTTTCTACGTTCAATCATTTTTCCTCGATTTCCTTTTCAACTCCTCTTATAATGATTATAAATTTAGCAAACCGAATAATTATAATTGTGATTTAATAATTTATTAGATTATATTAAGTCATTTAATAGATTTTCAAAAATTAGTTCTTGGTAAAACTAGGTGTATACAAAAGAGCGTTAAAAATGATATTAATGTTGTTTATTATTAACATAATTAAAAATTTTCCCTTTCTAGTGTAGGAAGTAAGCAAAAACCTTACGTTTCATTCTATATAACCTACTTCATATTATAAACGTAAGTATACTTTAAAAAATAAAAACTTATTATATTAAATAAACAATGTAAATTATTTGTTCAATAAAAATCATGGAAAACTTTTATAATACCAAAGTTCCAGCAAACGTAAACGTTTCTCGAATCGACATGACTCTATCATAAAAGTTAACCGGTTAACTATGTAATTTAGTTTCGGAAATTTCTTATTGTACGTATAATAAAATCAAACAATGAAGTGTATATTCATGAAATATAGGTCGAACGCACTTATATTCTGACGAAAAACTAAAGCAAAACGAAGAGGAAAACATGTTTATCCGAAAGAATGTATAATTGATTGTTGAAAGAATTAGTGTCGCTTGAGTTTTAAGATGATACGTATACTCTTCGAACACAAGTAACTGGTTAATTTTGTTTTGGGAAACATCAAGCGATAAAGAAGCTCTTTTGGCTGGGTTTTATATCTTCTAAAAGATTCATCGGTAATAGGACTATGCTTGCCACGGAGGAATGGAAAATCGACGTATCTCTGAATTATCTTGCGCAGACTATACGACAAATGGAAGGAAGTTTTCTTTCTCCCCGCGGGTTTCCGATCCAGATTTCCGACTCGGCTCGGTGGAAGTTTAAAGTTCGTGAGGTCGGCCCGTAGGATCGCCCTGAAGGAGCACCTATAAGATCCTACGAGTTTGCGACGGTCGGCGAATATGTTCGTGAAACATTCAAAGAAAAAGTTTTATGTCGAGGAGACGGCGGAGTCATAGAAAGAGGGAGCTATTGCTATTGCGGTTACCCGTTGTACATATAGAGAGTCAACTGCAACTGTATTATCGAGGCTCAGCGCAATCGACCATACCGCCGAACGGATCTTTGAATAATACTGGATTGATCAAATTTTCAATTCAACGTGTGAATGGTAAGTAAAGTGTGTTACAAGGAGATAAATGCACTTAGATCCGTTATTTTAACACTGAAACTACTAAGCAATACGTCTTAGATTAGATCTCCTAATTCTTTATCTGTGCAAATACATGAATTTAATTGAAAATCTTTCAAAAGAACACCTTCGCATTTTAAATACTTGCAAAATAGAAAGTCTGAAGTGGCTCAATTTGACGTTAGGTAGTTTTAGTGTTAAAGTCGATAGTACTTGGTCAATTCGGCTGAAATTTGTTTTAAGATTTGAATGAGACACCAAAGATCATTCCTGTGGAATTTTGTTTTCATATATAAAGCTTCATTTCTTTCACAGTAAAGAATTATTCGGGTTCTTGGCAATTTTTGTTACACAAAATTGTAAGTATTATAGTTACAATTCTAAGTCTAAGAGAAAAATGCTGGTGAAAGAAATTCTCATATCATTTTCGACAGTGATGTGCTATTTGTCAATATTGTTACACGTAACTAATTGAGACTATAAGCAAACATTCAGTGGAAATCTCTTGGTCCTGTGCTGTCCTGCTAGCATTCTTATCTGAGACGTATAACACAATGGAACCACGTTTACTGAACTCAAACGGAACTGGACCTAATTTTGATGACTGAAAATCCAGATAATCTTGAAAATTTGTGCAATATATAAATAAGGCAGTATACTTCTGTCGTATAAAGCACAATGCATATCTATTTACAGTATACGTTCGATTGCAATTAGAACACTATAAAACAACTATAATATTATGAACTGAATGAGATGATAGAGATTTAGTATGTATTTGTATGTAGTTGTATCGATCACAGTTGAGAAATAAATCATAAGGCAAGGGGTTAAGTATATAATTAGAAAAACATAATTACGATAGAAAATTATTTTTGCTCAATGAACACTCTAAAAATCACAACTCATAAGCGTTAAAAATAATTACACCTTGTATTAAACACTTTTATACATAAAATATATTTCTTCACATTTCATACATCCTATGCAACTTGTTGCAGTCTCAAATTCCCCATAAACGCATCCAAAAATCCACAGTTCAATGATTAGCGATAAGCGTTCTGACAAACATTCGAAGAAAGAAGTTCGCGAATGAAAAAGCTCTCCGGCAAAGAAGCGATAACCTTGTACTTGTTACAAACGTCCATGGATCGGCATTGTTCCTGTAACTATATGGAACCGCAGGGGGCTCTACGGGGTGAACCGGCGTGAAAAGTATATAGGCCGGGTGCAGCATCGGCACCACAACACCGCATACAAATATACTTCGAGACCAGGCCGAGCCAGGGTGAAACATTTATTTAGTGCCAAGGGATTTTCCAAATGGAGGGAAAGTGGGGGCAAGAGCACGGCGAGGGCTGCGATAATTTGGTTAGCCGGCAGACTTTCGATCTGTATTCTGTCTACCGAGGAGTTTATCACCGACCGCATTCTCTTCCGCTTCCAAACGGCCGTTGTTATCGTCCACGATACTGTTCCTGGACGTTCAAGCCACTCGCATTCGGCCCCAAGTCGATTTCCAGCAGCGATTTGTTCATCAATAGGTGAACTGATTCGTTTGTTCAACACTGGTGTGTCTTCGTTGGACAGAAGATCATCAAGAGACAGTTTCTTTAACCCTTTACGTTGTACAAGCTCTACTAAGGTATCATTTATAGTAAATATTAACCAGTTACTTGCGTTTGATGAGTATAAGCTGGAAATGATACTAATTCTTTCAACGGTGAATTCTTTATTTTTTCAGATGAACATGTAATTCTACTTTGTTTTATTTTGATTTTTCATTAAAATATATCCTAGGTGCATTCGTCCTGCGTTTGATGAGTACACATTTCAGTTTTTAGTTTTGTTTCGCGCAAAACGAGAGATGTTTGAAACAAAATTCCACAGTTAACACGCTAATGCTAGCCATACCCGCATTTTATAATAACTTATTTCTAACGTAACCAGTCAAATAATTGGTTATAAAGTAAAGGTAAACAAGTTGGACAATAAATTTTTCTTAAAGGAAACATGAACAAAAGTAAATACATTAACGACCACAGTTCAATAAACTACCCTAAGATTATTGCACTTGTTGCACGTACAAATTTTATTTTAAGAAGGAAAATGAAAAATCTAAAATTATAAATGTTATATTAACGTTATATTATAATAACGTTTCTGAATTTTCATCAGCGGCACTATGAAAATGTCTTAGAGTCGTTGGTTGGTTATAAAATCAACTAGAGCGCCAATGGTTAATACTGATTGCTTTGTGCTTCTAAAGAATTTTGTATCGCACCGTGAACAATTGAAGGGTTTATTGCGAAGATATGAATTCTTCGTTCAGTGTAAATTGTGTTTATTAACACAAATATTAGTTGCTCATAAACTTACAACACGTTTGAAGCAATACCTGATTTTTAATTGATTTTTAAAGTAACCTGAAATTGGAGCTGCCTCGTTCATATAGCAAACCCTTTGATTGATGTTCTCGTTTTTTTATTGATTGCTGTTTTGTCGGTATTGATAAAATATATACGTTTTTGTAGAGAGAGAAATGGTAACCGTGTGTCAACGTCCGAATTCACCCCCTTGGGTTATAAGGGAAAAGCACGTAGTCCCTCTACTTGACGGGCCAAGGATGATATAACTGATTCATTGCTTTGATTGTAACGAAAAAACTCGGTTTGTATGAAAAGTACTGGACTAAGGGACCTAGATAACTAAATTATCTAAATTGTTTGTTATATCTATTTGTATGTAAAAAAGCTAGAAATGCAAGCAAATATTTCTCTTTTTGTAAAACACATGTTAGTGTCCAAGAAAACATTTCTCGTTTTTCCCTACACTTCTGATTTTGTAAAGTTTCTAGTGTTATTGTATAGAGGCAATAAAAACAATTATTAATGAATAATGTCTTCTAATCCGAACACTTTGAATATAAGAAATCATTCTATTTTCGAGTAATTTCGAAATAGTTTACAAAATTTCATTTAATTTAGAATATTAAACTTACAAGGTTTTTATACACGATTAAGAAAACTTTAATATTGTTTATAATTCGATAAATCCATTAATCAATGAAATAATATTTCTTTGGTCTTTCTGTCGTAAAATATTCTTTGAACATTGAAATTTTCATAAATATTTACACTATAAGAGAAATTCGTTATATTATATTAAACGAATTTAGATAATTATTGTAGTAAGGGAAACAGTTGTTTCTCTGAGAACCTTATTTTCATCGGCGAAAATAATATTATCATACGCTAAGACATTCTAATTAGCAAATATAGAACCTTATATAAGCATGATGATGTACTCATTAGGAATTGATCTTTCTGTACATTAATTGTATAGTGAGAGATCGTAGTGTGCAACGAAGTACTATAGAATTACGTTCACCGTTCACTATGCGAGTTGTTACATTAGCATTCCACTGAAAACATGCTACTGTAGTACGTTTCACAGTAATTAGCGTCAAGTTAATTAAAAGAAGAAATATCTCACTCATCTCGGAACACGATTAAGCAGTTGTTCGTGTGATAAATGTAAGTAGCTCTGTTTTCAGGCATTGTTAACGTTTTCCGGTGTTTGAATATTACAAGTGAAAAAATAAATTGAAATTGTATTACTAAACTCTTATCTACGAGTAAATTGAGTATTAAATACCGTTTCAACTATGAATTATGTAATTTATCTAACGGTTGTTAGTCAGTGTTTCTAAAACACTGCAGTTTACAATTTTAACAACAAATTCATGATTGTAAATTTCAGCCTTATACTACTTTGTTAAAATGACTGAATTTTCTTAATGTTTGTTTAATAATTAAAGTTTAATAGTACGCATCTTCTAGACATCGATTGAATCTGTAACATGAATTTTTTTAACGTGACATATCTCGTTCCGGTGCACCATTGTAAAGAAAGTTATTTATAATACTATAATATTAACCATTTTTATGGATTATTCTATAGACATGTAAATTCGTTACCAGTTTAATCCATGTCCAATTGAATTACTTTGAACGCCAGAGGTCTAGATCCATTAACAATTTCAGAGCATGTTAAAGAACAAAATTAAGAGCAAGCGGTATTCTTCATTCTTCAACAGTAGGTACCATTAAAAATTTTGTAACGAATTCAATGAAAAAAGAGCTTTCTCTATTTCAAGAAATTATTTTAAAATCAAAATTTATTTATAACATTTATATACATTTCACACTAAAAACCCACTACAACACTTTATAATCCCATACGTCAATCAGTATCCCTAATTAACATTAGAACAACCGCATTCATCAAACTGACGGGTTTCAGTATTTTCATTTCTTAATTATTGATATCTTAAAAGTGTCGAATATTCGAAATTATTTCAAAAATATATAGTTTCACATGAATGCTATAATAAATACACGAAGATACCAAAAAAGCCCATTGTTGAATTCTTTTCTTCTTTTACTAAATGATTGAAAGTTTGAATGATTGAAAGAAATCAGGACAAGTGGTGAACAGTAGAACTACCGAGCATTTAATATAATTAATATATAATCCCTGTAAAACTAGTAACAACAGATTATTTTCAGTTTCTTCAGACATCCCTTATAGTATTCAAGTGGAACTATTTACTTTCAAAATCATTTCGCATATTCAATACTTTCGATCCTTTGCACTCGATTTATTTTCAATGTTATTGGGTGTAAACTTGTATTTATTTTTAGAGAAATTAATTGAAGTAATTTACGACGAAAGAAAATGTAGGATTTATAATCAAATTTAAAAACCAGTCGTTTGACCAGTAGCGGTATATTTAGTGTTAATCGCCGCGTCGGCGTTTTCGTCCAATATTCTCAGCTGCTACGAACAGTTGTCTGAAACATTTACAGTTACTTTCTCGGGCCACGGAGCTGGTCGCAACCTGTAACCGAGACCCGTGGCAACTGGATTTACATGGAGAGCGTGCCGGTAACGAGCGTGTAACACTTGCAGCCCCCATCATCCCAATAGATTTATCGTGACCCCCCGACAATATACAATTTCACAACAAGCCAATCGTTCCGGACGGGCACGCGCCCCTCGTCAAGTGGTTGCTCGGCTGATGAACCCCGCCAGCGAGCGAGCGTGCCACCAGGACCCCCCAGTTTTCTCAGCCCCCCGCACACCCATTCGCGACGCGGTCCCAGAGGACTGACGCCCGGGGAATCATAACATTTTCGCGTAGGACGCGTAGGACGTGTTGTGCAGTCACGGTTCTCACATGGCTGAGCTGAAACGGAATTGATGTCTCTGTTTCGTATCACGTTCCGGGTGTGGCCACCCTCTCCACTGTTCCATCTTGCCCCCTTTCTCTGCTAGAGGGTTGCTCATTCCGTGATTATACCCACGAAAGCCGCGACTAACATCGAGTGGCGAGTCTCGAAGTATAACAGGGAAGTGGCTTTTGATTAGGCTTGTCTCTGTTGATTGTTTCTTAGGTGTACTTGGGGTAAATTTTGTTTCTAATTTGTTCTTGGTCTATTTTGGGGATATTTGCTACTACCAGGTTGCACTGTTTTTTTGTGTTCTTATGTTTAGAGATTGGAAAGTGAGTGTTTGAATGTGTTGTTACTGTTTTGAATGAAACAGTTATAGAGAACTGAAATAAAGTTATAACTGTTGTTGGGTACTCGTATGGGTTCTGAGACATGTTGATTTAGGTTTCGGTTCTTAGACATAATATTGGTTCTGTATTGGTACTATAACTGTTGTTAGTACTTGTATGGGTTTTGAAATATATTGATTTTGGTTCCGATTCTTGGATATAATATTGGCTGTATATCGGTACTGTAACTGTTATTTTTTGCTTCTGTATTTCAGTTTTGAATTTCTTTCGGAACCGAAAAATAACAGGTATAGAATACAATATCGGTTCTGATGAATTTAAACCGAAACCTCTACAGCTCAGAACCGATATACTTACGTAATAACAGTTATGACTCTATTTTGGTTCTCCATAACTGCTTCAAGAACCTAAACTGATGTCATAACTGTTTTCAACCCCTGCTTATATTCCTATAGTGCTCATTTAATTTTGCCTTTTTTAATTTTTTGTGTATCGCTTTTTTCATTTTTTCTCGCATTAGGTAATAAATTTAATACAATTTATCTAGTAAATTATTGATTTGATTCATTTAAATTTATTTATCAAAATAATTTTAATTTAATAAAATGTATGTTTTTTTATAAATAATAAATTATATACAGTCATCGTTAGGAAAGATGCACATATCATATTGTCATTGACACACTAGTCGTTGACTGTTTTCAACCCTCCTGTCGCTAAGTTGTTTCCCATTGTTGCGCAGTGGGTACGGCACCATCGTTGCATCCTCCGCCGATCTAATCAATTATTTCGTATCGGCGGTGTTCTATTACGGGACAAATATTCTCTCTGCGTAATGTGAGACTGAAACGGACGAGGAGAGTGGAGGAGCGGTGGCGCTGCGAACGATTACAGAAACGTATAACGAGTGTTCGAAACACAAGGGACCAATATCAGAGAAGCAGAAAGAATCTCTCTCAATTGCATTTTTTTGTGCTGGGGAAGAAAACGATGAGTTCGTTCAGTGAAAAGTTAAGATTGAAAGGTCAACTAAAGATTTTCCTTCCTTTGGGAATGGAAATTGGAATTTTTCATATGTTGTATTTAAACTTGACAAATCCCACTGAAATACAACAATAAGAATAATTGATTTTAAAAAGTTGTTATACAAAAGAATAAAACTTTATTTCAATAATAACATGACTGTGATACCAATGCGAAATTCAATTATTATTTAAATTTAAATAATATAACAGTGGCTCCTAAAAACTATTTTCAAGACGTTATAACTTATTAAGTTGTAAATTCAATAAAAATTAATCTATGCTGTTAATATATATTCCATTGTTTATAATTTATTGGTTGTAAAAAAAATCATAGAACAAAGGAGATAATGTCCAATACTTGGCAGTTGACTCGTAACATATTCATTCGCGATATTCATCCTTGCGTTATTCTATAACAGGGATTCCGATGATTCTACGAATCACTCCCGCGTTTCGGGGATAAAACTCCGAGTGTTCTGAATAAAAAATAACCCTTTTTGGGTGGGCACACATACAAGCCGGTTTTCCACGTCGTCGCGTCTTTCATCCCAGCGGAACTGAGCGGTCAAACCCCTATCGTCCCTCCTTCTCCCTCGTTTGCATCCCGCCCCGGTCTTCGTCGAACCTTTTCGTCCCCTGTTTTCTCGTCCGCGATTCTATCGCAGGGTTTGTAAGCGTTTCCAAAGGGTGGAATGAATTATTCCGGCGATGGTGAAAACGTCTAAGTGACACGTGGATACCTGACGTTCAAATTGATCCGCGATCGAAACGCATTGAGTCGGACGAGCTCGTGACTTCAGAAGAAAACCGAGAAGGAAGCTGCTATTTGCAGATGAGCTTGTTCAACGAGGGAGTTTCGGTAACACAAAAATTCCCTCCCTCCAACTTTGCGGGTTTGCTGAGGATTTGTTGAGATATTAACACTAGAACTACTAAACAAGTCAAAACGACCTATTCCTGATTTCTTTTTCCTTCAATTATTAAAAAGATAACATGATTCTCTAAAAACTCACCGAAGAAATTTGCTTAATGACACAAAAATGTAGTTGTAAATTGATAGAAATCTCAATAGATGCACTCTTATGGTTTCTGTAGGAAAATTTAAAAAAGTCGGTTTGATTGCTCGGTAGTTCCATATAGTGTTAACCGTAGGTCTACTGTACCAGAACAAACAACTGACTTTTAGTTCGTTTATTTTACATTGTATAGGTATTATTTGAATAACACTTATATCTTTTTAATAACATATTGAATAATAATAATAATATATGTAGGTATTGTTTGAATAATACAGGTAGAATATAGTATAGTAGACAATGGTTATTTATGTAATATTATATGATGCTTAATTATTAATCAATATTTATGTTCTCTCTTTGAACAAATAAATATTTTTAAAGGACTTGATTTCATAAAGAATTTTGTATTGTATTTTGCAATCATCGGTATCTTAACAGAATTAAGTATCCGAAATGATTTTAAAAATTGTTTTAGAAAAAAATGTATCGTTGCAATTTTTATATGGATTACGTATTAATCTTATCATATTCGTTAGTTTTGGTATTGAAGATGGATCTTGAACTATAGATGGATTTAGTAGGGTAAAAATGAATAAGGTTAAATCAATGAAGAAAATTGGAAGGAAATTACTGCGTTTTATTAAGGTTAATTATAGAAATCTGTTTTTTGTCTAACATTGGATTACAAATAATACCGAAGAATTGTTGAATTTTAGATTTCAAAGAATTTCTTATAACGGTGGGTTTAAAATAAGAAGAAAGGTAATTACAGCCAGGTAATCTTTAAAAATGATTAAGAAAATCATATTTTGGTAAAGTAGCAACGCTTTGAAAATATACCTTCCCTTCCTTTCAACACTTCTGAAATATTTAAATTTTGGAAAATTTGAAAGTGTTACGCATAAGTTTTCTAGAAAAGAATTTGTTTTTACAGTAAAAGAATTGTAATTGAATCTTTTAATAGTATTTCAAGATATTCGTTCGATCATTTAAAAAAATGCTGTTTCGAGAAAGACTGATTTAAAGCCTGACGCGAAAGAAACATTAAAATTCTTTTGAGTTATTGGTAATTTGCTATTCTAGGACCACATATCGATCATTTGGTCTGTTGGAAGAGTTCTTTTCTTGCACTTTTGGACTTCTTCGTTTCGTGAATTCTCGTTTCGTGAAAAGTATGGTTAATTTGAATAGTAAGTAAATGTAGTAATTTATGTAATTTCTTATGACAAAGTTAAATCTATTTTTTAAATAAATCACTTAAAGCTTTTTCGAGCACAATAAGTTGTTTTCTGCAATTCAAAAATACGTTGAAAGTTTATCGTCTGTTATACCCATATAAAAAAATATTTCAATAATTTTGGGTAGAAAAAAATGTCTGTTCAAAAAGATAAATGTTATTATTAAAAAAATGTAATTCCTCAGTTCCAGTCGTCTACATTGATGCAATTATGGTATTCTATTATTGGGGAACGATATGCCAATCGTGGCCGCCATGACTGCGTTTCCGTTTTTCTACGAAGGTATTACTTTGAATCATTTACGTTGCGGTCCGACTTCCACTTCTGGACGACATTTCTAACGTTTACGAAGCAATATCCATTTCGCCAGGTATAAAGTAGCTCACTGGTTCCTAGCATCGATGTCGAAACGTGTTTATTCTTTTTATCGGCACGTTTATCCCTGTCGGCTTCTCGCTAGAATTGGACAAAACGGATATTTTAAGTAAAAATATTATCGATAAAGAAAGGTTACTGCTTATGATACAACTATATAGATTCCGCGCTTTACGACTTTGATGTCTACGTGAATACGAAAAGATACAGTGAAAGAAGCACTTCCGTATAGTCTATCAAAATTGTTATTTATTTTTTAGATAAGCTTTAAATAGTTAAAATCTAGTACACTTACTTATATAGTAAACAATATTGTATTTTGTTTAACATTAATTTTTGTAAATTAGATTACAAACATGTGAATTATCATAAACCTTTGCAGTATAGAAACCTAATTTAATATTTTAATTACAAAAAAATTTGTATTTTGAAATATTTTATTGTATGAATCGACCGAAATATTTATTACAGAAATGACAGAACATTTTATTTACTCTATGTATTAAAGATTTATACAAAAATTTCATGCAATATACATTGGATAGTCGATATTATTTATTATTATACATACGTATTACTTTAAATAATATTATTTTGAAGACATTAGAAAGTATATTTACCTGTACTATTTTATATAGGAATGCTAAAAGTAAAAAGATAATAGAATTAACGCATGTGACATTTAACAAATTTCAGATTTACCACTAGGAATTCAGGTGATGATAAGGAAATCAAAATTTTAATTGAAAATAATTTGTAATATGTTATATAAGTATTAACAGGAGTACAATGCGAGCGTATGAAAAATAGTTTTAAAAAAGTACTACAATAAATTATAACAATAGTTCTTTAATTACTTAAAACTGAGTGCGAACTGTCCAGATAACTAAATAGGTATTTCATATTTAATGCATCTTTCTCATTTTATTAATATCATTTTCATTACTGTAAGCCAATACTTTGGATACTAGTGCGACAGTTTGTATCAACTAATGTATTAAAATATTTACATCGTATGTTGAGTTTGGTGATAAAAAAAATGATGAATGGAAATCATAAGATGTCGTAAATCGTATTATGTATTTTACTAAAGGGCTCAAGACGTTCGCGGTTTCTTTAGAAATGGAAGCCGCTAATAATTGAGCATATTGAATTTTTATTAATGTTGCAGGATCTTATTCTGCTGGGCAGGTATTTTACTTGGTTCAGACAGCTGGATATAGATGAAAGCAAGAAGCAAATTACCGAAATCACACACTTTAACTGTTGCATGAATATCTAAAAAGAAAGGATGTTGGAAGTCTAATAATAAATTGCTATTAACCACATAAATATAGTCAATATAAATTTTTCAAGAAACTAACTTTATTTCATTCTGCATTTGCCGATACCATATTTTTAGGAAATTTAACGTACCGATATATTCTTCTATAATTTAGAAATAGACAAACGAAAATATACTTTCCACCCTAGATTATCGTTGATTTAACACTGAAACAACCAAGTGTTTAACATGATTAACATGTAATCTTTATAAAAATTGTAATAATACACTTTTTTCGGTTTCTTCATATAGGTATTGATTATAGTATTAATGTGAAACTATTTATTTTCCAAATCATTTCGGATATTTAACGCTTTTAAGATATCAATAATTGCGAAATAAGAAAACTGAAACCCGTCATTTTAAAGGGTGCGGTTGTTTTAAACAGCAGTATTTTGAATACCAAAAATCTTCGTTTCTTATTTTACAATTATCTTATTACAATTATGAATATATTTAGAATAGTCTATTGTTTAAATATTAAGTGAATAGAAGTTCCTGTAAATAGAGTTTTACAGTAAAATTGTCGAATATATTTTTTAATTGTTCCGTTTTATTTAACTTCATTTATATAAATTAATTGTTATACTACCAATGATTTTCAAACAGAAAGGCGAATTGGTGCAAAATGAGGCGCAAAAAGTTGTTCTGTCATTTACGTTTTTTATTATTTATATTAATAGATTTTTTACTATTTAAAAATGTGTTTGTATTATATTATGAAATAAATGAAGGGAGAGGTACCAGGATTAGATTTTCCACTAGGAATTCAGGTGATGTATCTAACTAAATGTCCTAAATAACAAAAAATAGTGGAATAGACCGAGGCGAGTCGGATTACACGATAAATTGGATTGACAGAAATTTCTAGTCCACATTTGTTGTATACCAAATTATATTTCTCATTTTTTGTTTCCTATTTGCTAAAGAAAGATTAAAAAATTCTTTTCCGCTTTTCATCATTAACATCAAGTATTTTTTGTTCTCCGATGTCAAATAGAAAATGATCCGATTCGCATCGGTCTGTCTTACATAACTTTTTTTCGTTTTAATCATTTACAAGTAAGCAATCGAAGATTCTATGGTAAATGTTTTTAATACTTCAGAAAATCCTCTAAAATTCTACTAGTAACATAAAGTATAGAAACTACTGCTTTATATGAACAATTTCTGTCTCATTTATTCATATGAAACGTGTTGAATGTGTATTTTCGATGACACAGACGAGGTTCAACCATGTAACGGCTTTAGCCATTGGAGAAGTGGTTGGTGAAAGAGACGGTAATACAAAACGCAAGAAGGTGGCCTTAAGTCGGCGAAGTTTCACCACTACGTCTACGGTAAATTATTTTGTTACCATTAACGCGTGTACCGCAATGTTTATTGCGCAACGGAACACGAGCTGAACGCGGATTACTCTGAAATAAATTGTCAATTGGAATATTCTTGTGCGAAGGAATGACGATTGACGGATCGGTTTAACACAATTTTATATTGCATAATGAGTCCACAGTGCGCCGACGTAAACACGTAATTATTTTCTTTTTTTGTAAATGTTCATTTAATTGCATATGAATCTTCGGAGTTCTGTAACGTTCTAAATTTAACAATTTAATATCAATTTTGTGTTTTGTTGTTTGAGAATAGTTAATAGAGTTCTGTGGAAATGAATCGCATAGGATAATGAGAAATATCAATTTTCGCAAATTGAATATGTATTAATTATGTAATAACTCGAGTGTATTGTTTAGTTTCGAAGTAATCTATTCAGATATTATTATATATGTTATTTATAGTCTCTTAGATTTGATATTGAAGATATATTGCTGTTTGTAAATGAATACCTATACTATTTAAAAAAGTTTGTGATATTATCATTATATTATTTTTCTATACATTATGGAAAATATTCAATTTTAACATTTTTATAATCTGTATAATACGGCGGTATACAATAATTACATATTTTATTTATAATCAATTATAAACGCCTGAAAACTGAACAATATGTTGTTTAATTTACCATCTTCCGATGAACCCGTTTGATAAGACGAAGAAAATGGCGTGTCTTGTTTGTTTTTGGTTACCATTTTAAATTGGCTCGTATAAAAAGAGGTGGCAGCCCGTCTTCCGACTATCCAAGACACTAACACATTTGTGAAGTTGTAGAAACTGTCAATCGATAAGGAACAAAGTTCTTCTATAATAATTTAACGATATCGATCCTTCCTTTTGAAAATAACACCTCAATTGTAGCTCATGCCTCGTAGAGAACATGTATAGGCGTTATTTAAATAATACCTATATCTAAGTAATGGTTATTTACACGATATTACATAGCGCTTAATTGTTAATCAATATCTGTCTGGTATTCTGTCTCAGCAAATAAATATTTTAGTACTTGATTTGACGACGAAGGATTTTGTATTGTACTGTTAATATGAAAACAAAATCAGAAAAATGTACGAAATATCAAATTATTTGTAATTAATTTATTAGTATACACTAAAAGTTGTCAAATATTAATCTTATTTCTTTATATTCTTTTATAGTGGAAGATCAAATGAATCAAAGAATTTCGAAGAATTAATTAAAATCGGAAATCATTTAAAATTAATATCTACTTCCAATTTTGACAAAAAATAAAATTATTTAAATCATAATCGTTACGGTAAACGTAATGCAGTAATTTGAGTAATTCTTCACCATAAACATCACCTTTCATTTCGTGTTTTCAATAATTTCTGTTCAACCATGGTAAAGAAGATATGCAAAAGTTGGTTCACCGCAAGATTCGTTCTGGCTGCATGAACTTTTCGTTCACCCAATCGGCGTGTCTGGTTTTCGCTTCTTACTCTGAGTTGTATTCTACGAGCATCGTGTACCTATGTGCTCGTATAAAATGCAACAGCATTGCAATGTTGCGATAAAAGACAAAGTATTGGGTTAACTTAAGCTAACCATTGTCTTCTTCAATCAATCACTGGGATAGGATTTTTCATATCCGATTACATCAGATCATTCATATATTTATATTAACTTATAATATTAGTAATGCATTTTCATACCATTTATATTTTTATTACTATTTTCCGTTTATTAAAACTTAAATTTATTGTCCTACCGTATCGTGTTAAGCCGTAGGGCAAATTTCAAACTGGATCTAATAAATATAAATATTATTCAATTTTCCTAAGTGAAATGAAATACAAATATTTTGTTATTATTACGTAACCTTTAGAGCAAACATTATCTCGTAATAAATAGAATTCTTCTTGTTCCTAAGATCGAATAGGATTTTTTCCTGATATTGAAGCTGAATGTATATTAATCATGAATTTATGAAAAACATATTCATTCTCAATTTTAACTATTAGTTTTTCACTGTTAAATCTGCACTGATCCCATTCGTCTCGGTGTACTCTACTTATAACGATTAATTTAGGAAAACTTAAACGAAAGAAACAATTTCTTCTTTTATAAAAAATTTGTTTTATAAGAAAAATCATTAAAATCATTACTGGTGGAGTGCGAGAATCCGAAAATGTCGGGAACCTGATGATCGGATTGGGTCGGGTTCCCAAATGAAACGGATTTAAGTAAAAATAAGTATGAAGAAACAAAATATTACTAAACATAATAAAACAGTGTTTGATTATCATTCTTACTCTATATTCCCTTTTGTATAATTTCAAAAATCCCGATAACCCGACCCGGATTTTTACGCAGGTTTCTGCACAGTCATTAAACTATTTCTTCCAAAATTCTTCAATAAACAAACAAATGCAATCAAAACAAACAAACACATATCGAATAACATAACACAAACGAGCAACCAGAGAATATTTACGATCCAATAACCATAAAAATAATGCTGATAACCGTTACCGCCATAATCCGATTACGCCCTCCGCAAACGGCGAGCCGCGTCGTGTCGCGTCCCGCACCGAAATCGCAAAGCGACGAGTGGCGACCCGCGATCGATCAGGAAGCATCATTGTCTCCGGCGGCAGTTCTACCGGAAAATTCGAACCTCGGATAGAAGATAGTGTTTCATACGTAAGTATGCCGGGACCCTTGACAATACAAGGAGTCGAGACGAGAAGGGTCAGAGACTAGGCGCACGGCGAGAAAGAATGGGAAGGACGCGCGGCTTGGAGAAAAAAGGGGAGCGAAGAGGGCGGAGATGGGTGGCCGGGCGTAGACATGGTGGGGGCCAAAAGGATATTCGTCGTAATTAAGTCCCTCCGCTTCTTCAACTCAATGTGGCGCGTCTCGCAGCGAGAAAACGAGGACGTCCGGATACACCGGAGAAGGAGTGGAGAACGGCCCGAGGGCGGGGGCGACGGGGGGTAAAGGAAGGGAGAAGAAGGGCGAAGGACAAGCCGGCTGGTATATGCCGGGCTGGTGGGAGGAAGGAACCAGGAGGAACGCGGGCCAGCGCAGAGAAAAAAGGAGGCACGACGATCGGGCAATAAATAATATAGGAGAAAAAGGCGATCGCCTGCAACATTCTGCTCAAATGTTAAATAGGTATCAATTTAACAGCGCCCAATCGGCGCGGAGGTGGGCGGTGCCCTCCAGCCGGGGATTGGCCGGGCCAGCGGTGGTGGGCGATGCCGCGCAACCGAGCGCGGCTCGAGTCGCCGCAGTACCGTGGTAGGGATGAACCATCTGGTTTCTCTGGTCTCCTCACTACGTCCCGTCTCTCTCGTCGCGACCGACCTGAATCCACGTCCCATCTCACCACGGATTGAGTTACGGACGAGCACAGCCCTTCCGAGGACCACGTGAGCCACTCGTCAATTTTCGGTGCACCCTTCGCGCCCTTTGCACCCGTTGCCCAAAAGTTTTGTAGTATCTTTGATCAAGGGTGTATATACTCAGCTTCCAAAGGACCAGTGGAGTACCGAGCAACGATTTTCGGGGATCGTGAGAGTTTCCGATGTAACCAGTCTCCTAATCGATCGTTTCGGCATTCGTTAATGGTCCGAAGGATGTATTCTTGGTACCGGCTCACGGTACCCAAGTGAACTGACAGTGTTATAGGAACATTGGAGGATAGTGGACCGCTGCTGTGGTGACCTGTGTTTCGCGTTACGATGAATGATTATTGCGTTGATGACAACGATCGAGTATAAGTGTCCTACCAGTGAGGTTCTCTTTGAACTCCTTCGGCGAGGGGGACAAGGGTAGCAAGGATCCGCGGACAACATGGCCGTCAATCGGTCGAGAATGCGTAGTGGTTCGAATGTTGGATGAGGATGCGAGGCAGTCGCGAGTTTTTATTCTTCGAGTAAAAGGATAAGTGTGATCAAGCTAGTGAGAGGCGGCTGAATCGAATTCAGTACTCGCTCGATATTTCGGTGTTCAGGGGACCGGTAAGCACAGTGGGTCCGCGCAGAATGAGACTCGCTGGTGGTCCATGGTGAACGAGAATCGCGGTAAAATCGCCAATCGAACGATCAGAATCGATCAGAGACTGTAACTGGGGAGAATCATGTCAGTTCAAGGGGACAGCGACGTGGACGCGACGGAGGAGATCAACGTGGACGACTCGGACACCGGAAGCTGCGGTCCGCACGATTACGCGAGCGACGCTCGTCGGCTGCCGCGCGAGCACTCGGAGTGCTCGAATTCCCCGCCGCCGAGCCAGACCAGCTCGCGGACGTTACAGAACGAGTCGCCGAGGAGTCATCCGTTCAGCATAAGCCGTCTGCTGGGCGAAAGCCGATCGCAGAACCCAAAGAGTCCTTCCTCCGAGGACTTGGACAGCGATAAGGAGAGGAAGTGGTCTTGGGAGGAAGGCAACAACAATGGTAGCTCTTCGATGACCTTAGACGATGGCCGGAGATCCTGGGGCCACGAGATAGAGGAAAAGCTGTCGGAGAAGGATGACGACGACACGGGCAGCACACCGGAAACACAGACGAACTCCTCGTCATCGGTCCACTGTTCGACCGCCGCGGACCTCTTGGCGCCGTTCAGGCTTTTCCCGACCGGAACTGGTCTGATTTACACGGGCGGTGGTGTAATAAGAGTCCCCGCGCACCGACCGCCGGGTGCTAATGGCACCACCGCGGGAGCACTGCCGGCACAGGCATTGATACCGCCGTGGAGTTTACAAGCCCTTCAACACAGCCAGCAGCAAGCGGCGGCCGCTGGCCTCCACAGGGCGAGCTTGCTCGCAAACCTCGCCGCACATCCCTTTCAGGGACACCCGCACCTTAAGGACAGGTTGGCAGGTAAGAGATTTGGAGATACCTTGCTCTTGCGGATACTGATATAAATGTCCCTGTTCGTGTATCATCGGTTGATGGTCTTTATTACGTTATTAACACGTTGTTGTTACAAGTTAAATCGCGTTTGCATTTGCATTAGCTATTTCACTTTTTGAAACGCAGTGCAATATAGAACATTGAAAACAAAATATTCAAAGTTATGTAAAAGATATGTCTAAAGTTTCATTTCTATTCATTTTGTATAAATAAAGTATATTGAAGTTTATTTAGCTTTTGCATAAAGTTGTCGGTAAACAATGTGTTAACACTAACCGCACCAGCAATTTGTATACACTTATTTACTATCGTATCTAGTCAAATAACTGGTTACAAAAGAAAGGTAAAGAAGTTAGATGATCAATTTTTCTTGGTGGAAACAGAAACATACGGAAAGACAAAAATTGAGAAACTGATTAATCGAGGAATAGAGGAATTTATAGAGCCATAAAGTCATACATTGGCCGAGGTGGAATATTAAATAAACAGAAAATAGTGTTTTTAATTCATATTCATTCATTCATTTATAAATGGCACTGTCGGCACAGGGAAATTAAAAGGAGGAATTGAGCCAAATGAAATTTTTATTGCAAATTAATTGTAAAAATTTATTGTACGAAGGTATTTTAAAATTTTAATAAACAGTTCTTGTAAAGAAGTATTATATTCTTGTATGGTTAATAAGAGGGTCATTTAACTTATGCTGTTACTTCGTTCCATTTAAAATATCAACCGACTTTCCAAAAAGTTTTGATAATTGATGTTACACAAATTTTCGACATAATATTGATTGTCATGCTGTGACAATTATATGTTATTATTAATATGTACCTTTGATACGAATAAAATAAATGACACTTATCTGATACACAGCTTGCGTGGTGGATAACGTGTTAACGATTAACTAATTAACCTCTAATTTATATTTTTACTATCGACACTACTGCTTTATTATATGCGTATATTTGTAGCATTGCAAGTATGACATTTGAGAAGTAGATATTTGTTTATATATGTGATAATGCTGCTCTTTATTATACTTTATAGCAATTTGTGATATGAATTATGATGTATGCTTCTTGGTAAAGCAATGTCGTTTTTTGATAATATTGCCAAGAATAATTTTAAGTTAGTGGCCTGTCGATTTTATACATTGATATTCGTGATTATTTAAATGTTAGGCTGGTAACTAAGAAAAATGTAAGAAATATATTTTACTCAAAATCTAATTATTATAGCAAACCCTACTCAAGTAAAGAAACCCTTATTTGATCCATTTTCTGTAAAAGAATCTTCATAAATTGTTGACAAAGTACGTGCATAATCGCAGTGTGCAAATCAGTAATTCGTGATGTAATTCGTGAGAATTTTAGTGCGATAAGGTTACTGTATATAACTAACTATAAATGAAAAATTAACAATCACGAAATAATGTATTGCAGTGTATAATATTTCATTTTTCTGTAATAATGTATTTACAAACAATAGAAATATCATATTAGCATTTATTTACGTTATAGCGATTTACAAAGATTTACAGTAGTGATTCTGATATTATCGATTAATAATAATAGTCTAATAGAAATTATTGCTAAAAATAGCAACAAATCTTATGATAAATCATATGGAAATTTTAAACCATTTAAATTTAAATTGTTTTGAGAGAAGATACTATTTTTCATTTATCCATTTGTCAAATTGTTTGAATAATTATAAACGATAACAGTTGTATCCATAAAATTTAATATTCCAAACTAATAACAATTACTAAATGTAACAGTAATGAAAAACATTTCGTTACGAAATTAATCATGTTGCAGTGAATGACGTAATCTATAGACTACATACATACTTTGAAAAATTCACAGGTATCAGGGTTTTGAAATTCTATCGTCACAAAATACGTAAATAACTAAAACTGTCAGTGACAGATTTACCTACATAGGATCTATAGTTTCCACCTTCATGATGAAAATTTATTCATTATTCCTTTAGCAAGCTTCAATTTTATAATTACGGACGCAATTTATTTTCAGACAATATTTATCTAGTATTTCATGATTTCTAAATATAATAATTGTAAATTGTTGCTTTTATAATTTATTTACCTTAAAAATAAAAAGCTATATTTAATTCAATTTAATTATATAATACATTACGTGATCTTTAATCTAGGTACCCATCTTTGGTTTTGAGTTTGCAATTATTTTTTTCCACTATAAACTTCAACAAGAAAATTTGGTAATAGGAAAGAAACAACTACTGTTCTTATCTTTTTTCTGCCATTAAAGATTTATGAAGTTGTCAGACACTGCTGCAAAGACAGGAAACAAGGTCCTTTAATCTCATATTCCAGACGCAAATATTTTTGGAAATAAAATTATATAACTGTTCTCGTACTCTCTCTAATATTGAGGCTTAAGAATGGTATCTACATATATTCAACTGTTTTGTTACTTTTTCAATAATTTTATTTTATATTTCTTCTCACTTATCATTTAAAGTTACATTACGTTAAGCACACTTACATACTTCGTTTATTAGCATTGCTTTAACACTAGGTTAATTATAATACGAATATTTATTATAGAGTTTATTCTATTAATTCTAAAAATTCATGTAATTCTATTAATCAAAATCGACGTAAACATTTGCCAAATGACATTTACACAATTCAATATGCGTGCAATTTGACGCGTTCAATAAATAGTAGCGGTAATGATGTGAGAAATAAAAAATTTTAACTGGCAATACGATTTGATATGTTTCGATTCCCAGTAAAGTAAATGATAATCTTACTTCCTCTTAATCAAATGTTACTTTCTTTATCGTGCGGTATATGCATACTTAACATGTATTTATTAAATGCTTTTTTCTGAAGCAGATATGAACGAGATTCTTTCGCTATCATGTATGTAATCACTTTTAGTTTTTCATCAACAATCTACAAACATTTCACGTACTAACAAATTAAATATAATCAATTGCTGGTTTGTAAAAAATGGAATTATTTACATAATTCGATGGTATTTGTGTTAGAAACATAATTTCATAGTTGTACATAAAAAGCAATTTTTAAAAATAAAATTTCTTTAGTTTAATCAATTTTTTAAATATAAACAATTTTTAAAAATAGAATTTCTTTAATTTACTAAACTTAAAAATACTTTACCTTAATCCATTTTGTTTATACTTTCTATGAAATATGTTGAACAAAGAGTTAATGCTTCTAATAAAATTCTAAAAATAAAGAATAGTTTTTAATTAAAAAAACTATTGGAAGGTCGTTTACAGTTTATTCTATAATCATCTTATTTTCATGGTAATTTCGTTTAAGAAAAATGCTCTGATTACCTATATTCGAACCCCATTCTTTATTTTGAATGATTATATAGTTGAACCATCGTTGACATTAATTACCAATTAGTTATAGTATTCATATTTGTTTGCATTGACATTACTCTCATGTTTTACGTAAAAATATAAACAAATTATGTATAAACCTGAAATACACGAAGATCGAACAAAAATCTATCTAATTAAGTAATATTTTTTTAACAGGAAATTCCTTCTGTTATCATCTGTTTAGCATTTGTCTCGTAAGTCAGTCGCTAATTAGCGAGAAACCGTCGTTGAGACGTGTTGATTTTCTTCCTGGGAATCTTAGTGTGTTACGTGTATTATCAGTTTGTGCCAATTAATCTCCCGCAAGGAAAGCTGAAGTTACTTAAACGAAGGTAACAGGCTCGATATACTTTTTAATCTATCGAACACAGGCATGGGACGCGGTATCTACCTAATAGTTTGTAACGCAAACGGTTAATGAATGTAAACTGTTCGACTTGCTTGAATTATTATTCAATAGTCATAGTTGAAATAAATTTATCGGTTTTAGTATTTTAATAATATAAAGGAGGTAAACTTCCCTTTAGTTGTCAAAAGTATAAATTTTAAATACAATGACAGTGGATACTACTCGATTGTAAATACAAATAATATTCACTAATTTGCAGTTACTTAAGTGAACGTAATTTTGTTTTTAAATATAAAAAGAGAAACGAGAAAGTAATCAAAAGAAAATAGATTTCCAATGTTATAAGCACTATCACTTGGATCAGATAGAGTAAAATTTGATTTATGAAATAAAATATGGAAAATGTAAGATTTATGAATATTTCTTAGTAATTTAGATTAACAACATTAAAATGAATAAAATGGTAAATTTAAGAATAATTAGTAATATTATGAATTTTCTATACGGATATAAATATAAATAAATAATAAATCAAAAAAGACTTTTCCAATGAAGTATTCAATATTAAATAGTTGCACAAAGGATTTGTAATTATGAGAGACATAAGATACAAAATCACTACACAGTTGTTAATCGTATCTTATGAATCCATATTATATTTTTATATGAAATACAGTACCTAATTACGATAATGTATACCAAGTTATACAGTGTTGAAAACATTTACTGCATTATGCAAATATTCAGCACATTATCACTTATATTTTTCGAATTATTACCTTCCCAAAATTAATTAAAACTGATATTTATTATAAAATTGTTGTTATATTATCTTAACCAATCACATTCTAATAAAAATTGTCTCAAAATGATGTAACGCAAACTTACAATCAGCTTAGAAAAACAATGAATTCACTTAATATCTCTAAAAATGAATTTTCTAAAAATAAACAGAAGACAATAAGTAAGAAAAAAATACAGAAAAATAAAAATTACTAAAAATAAGTGACGAATGTATCATTTATTAATTATTGATCAACAAGCTCGAATATCAAATTAAAATTGAACATGTACTGTTGTCCTTGAAGAGATTAACACATTCGTCAGATTAACATCGTTAACTTTAATGAAGGTAACAAATGTCTCGTAAATTGTCTCGCAAATTAATTAACAAGGAGCCGAATTTACATAAAAATCCATGATTCAATTATCGATATGGATATCAAACATATTATGTAAGTTTCTTTACCTACAATTTACAAGTAACGTTTCTTGAACGCACAGTTTCCAAAAGTGGACGGCGATTTTTATTTCGATGTTTGGCTTAATTTGCGGTGTCCATCAGCACCGTCTGTTTTGCACAACATCCTTGTACATAACAGCGATCGTTCGTATTAAATTTCAACAGCGGGGACAAACCGGCGCGGTGGGCATTATCGCAAATCTGGTAAACGCCGGGAATGTCATTTTCTGTCCCGCAAAAAGTGATTTCCCCACTCGGACCTTGATTCGTGTTCATCAACCGCATTTTCTGATAGTAACAGACGCACTATTATTCTCTAGTTACGTGAGTCATACCTCGGCGCAAAGGAGAAATGACTTTGTTCGAAGCGGATTGCGGTTTCTTCATGGTGATCGTAGACAAGAAATGGATGGCATTCTTAATAATCGTTCGCTCGTCATCGCGCGAAATAGAGTATAGGTATACAGGAGGTGGTTCAAAATAGTGGTAGTCTAACTTCTATTTTTGAACTCTCTCGAAAAAAGATTTTGTGAAATGTTTTTGGATTAATTAGATACTAATATAGTAATTTATAGGATTTAATATTATTAATAATATTATGAATATTAATATTGCAATCGTTAATATCAATAATTAATAATAGTTAATATTATTGATAATATTGTAGTAGTAATATTAAATTACGCTCAAGAACATTTTATGATTGCTTTTTTTTCTCGAGAACTTAGAAATGGGAAATTTATTTCTCCAGAACCGGAAATAGCCAAGCATCAAGAAATTGTATCTTTCTTATATCTCATAAATCCAACAAAATTCTATTCATTCGATATGTCACCATGAAAATTAATCCTTAAGTTTATCTAAAAAATGGTGTTATGCGAACTTGAATGACATGGCAGTAAAAATGTTAAACACGTTTTCATTTTTAGCATCCTTTCGCTTGTTTAGTATTTTCAAATTTATTCATATTCCTACTTTTTAAGGGCACCTCTAAATTTGTTGCAACAGAATCTTTGCAAATGTACGTTTCCTTATTTGTTCAATAATATCTGACACATGTACTTAGATAAAATGAGAACCGCAGCAGGATAACAACATTAAATCCCAATGTCACTGGATTTTCCTATGAATATCTTGCAGCAGCACCTGTCCATTTTATTAGTTCCATCAATTTCCGGGATGCTACTCGTTTCAAGTTAACACTATTGCGTCCACTCTGTTATCAATGGACACAACTTATCGCGTAACATCGACATAATTCATTCTGACTGACGTTTATTTGTGTAAATGTATGTATCTTTTATACATGGATACATAAATAAACTCGTTAGACACTTTTCTTTAGCTTAGCCTAGATTGACGAACGATTGTCCTCAAACAGGTGTTGGCGGACAATTCGCAGATTACAGGAGATAAAATTCAAGACTAGAAGCAGTTCGTGAATAAGTATATTGGTTTGTATTTTATTTTCCGTCGGAATGAGGAAGGTTGGCAGATAATTTATGTAGAGGTCCCACAAACAATGTCGATTTAGTTAGTTGACTGGCAAATAAAAATTCATCAAAATTTCAATGCAGTTGAAACAGTTTTCTTAATTCTTAGTGCTGCAGTTGATTTTGTAATCGACCAATAACTCCAAACTATTTTTATACTACCCTTGATGAAAATTTAAAAATATTATATTATAACATTCCTTAGATTTATCATTTTTCTTCTTAGGATAAAATTTGCACATGCAACAAATGTAAATCTTAGGGTAGTTCTGTCAACTTTGTTCATTAAAATATTTAGTACTATGCCGTAGTGGAGGCTATGGAGCAGAAAGGGTTAACTAAAATGATAATAGATGTTTCTCTGAGAAATTATTAAAGAAATTGAGTTAGCAATACTCAAACTGAATTTTGAATCAATTAAAATCTGAATAGATGCACTCCTGGAGTTTCTATAGAGGAATTTCAAAAAGTCAATTTAACTTCTCGATAGTTTTAGTGTTAAACCCTCAGTAGTTTTAATATGAAAAATATCAGATACACATCGAGTTGCAACAATTCCTACAAAACGATACTCCTATCAGGCGCGAAACACGTTTAGCCCGAACACGCTCGATACCCGGCTGATTTGTGCAATCAGGAAAATTGCCGGGCATTATTAATTCCCGCAATTCGGGGACCGAAGAAAGGTTTTCCGTGGGATAGGGATCGAGTGTCGAAACGCGAACTTGCGCTGTTGGAGAGACGAGTTTCCAGGATCCACGTCCACGATCGGGATGGCAGAGTAGGTACTAGTACGAATTTCCTCTAATTGGGTTCGTGTATCTTTAGACTCAGCGTGTTCTCGGTTCAAGCGTAGGTGGTTGAACTGGCGTGTAGACGATATCAATTATGAATCCGCCGTGGAAATTATTCAACTGTGCCGTCGTCACGATCAAACCGGCAGCCGAATTCGTCAAAACTGTGCGTGCATTTGCACGTGTATGAATGTGTTACTGTGCCTGAATATGTGTGTGTGTGTGTGTGTTTACGTGCGTGTGTGTGTTTACGTGCACGTGTGACATTTTAATGGCGTGCAGACGAGTCGAAGTCTTCGCGTTTCTCCGTTTCCCTCGATAAAATCCTCGTTTTTCTTGATTTTGCTCTCTGACGGAGGATAGCCGGCCGGGATCACGGTCCTCGCTCAAAAGTATCGCGCGCTAGAACCAGTCCCGACCGATGAACCGTTGCCTTTTATCTAACAAGCGTTTCCGCTAATGAGATATGTTAGGTAACCCCATTTAGTTGGGACGAGCTCGACTGAAGTATCGCGTTACCGAAATTTGTTGATGGCTCGATAGGGAATCGTTGAATATTATTTCGCTTTCGATTGGGTTGAGGAAACTCTCTGGGAAGGATTATTCTTTTATGGGTTTGCGTCGAGGTAGATGTTCAATTTTGTTTCGGTATTTATGTGTTTGATCAGCTTTTATTGTAATTGTTTGTGATATTATAATCGTGTAATATTCATCCTGTTATTGGATGGATCAGTAATGTGCCTTATTAGTACTATTATAGAACTACTGCACCCTTCAAACTGACGAGTTTCAATTTTTTTATTTCATAATTATTAATATCTTTAAAGTGTTAAATATCCGAAATGATTTTAACCCTTTGCCCTACGATTTATTTCTTAACTACGATACAACTATTCTATTGTTAATCATTTATTAAGAAGGGAACAAATTTGTATGTTTATTCTATGCCTGAGTTTGCTCTAAAGGTTAACGATTGCTAATACAAAAATGATATTTAGTTTATACTTAAAACAAATTAATAACACCTAAATTTGTCAAATTCAGTTTAAAATTTTTGTTACGTATTTGACACGATATTGTAAATGAAGGGGTTAAGAGTAAATAGTTTCACTTGAATACTATATTGAAAATATGAAGAAACCAAAAGAATCTATTCTTACGATTTTCAAAAGGGTCACACGTTAATTGTATTAAATATTCGGTATTTTTAGTACTAAAGTACAGTAGAATTAAATGATTTTAAAACCATCAGTAAAACCATAAGTCATATAATTTCAGTTTCAAGACGTTCAAAGGTTCATGTCTAAATAAATTAAAAAATATTGTTGTACTATACAATAAAATATTTCAGAAAATACTCTTGAAAAATAAGAATTTATTTCGACTATATAACCTAGCGTGTAACTTATAAGAAAATATAATATTTGATACTTGAAAACGACTTACACCATTTCCAAAATCAAGGGTACAAATATTATCCAGCAACCTCAAGTGTCCTAGACCAAGGGGACGCGCCCTATACTTTCTCGCAATCATCAGTCCATCGAACATAAAGGGAGCAAAACTAATGACATCAGCCGGGCATCGTAGCGTACAAAGTGTTATTTACCGAGCGTTGATTGCACGCGAAAAAAAGCACCGCGCCGGTACGAAACGTTAAAACATAGGTGTATACCTACGTGCAAAATACATAATTAACGTCCTCCAGGTCCGCCCGGATACAGGACCCCGCAGGTTTTTCGTGCGTGTAATGGAAACCTGCCATTATTACTTTCAGGGCCGGGATGCGCGGAACTCGCTTATACGCGCGTGTAACGTGCGTGCGCGTTTCGAAACGCGAAGTTTCACCCGATCGCGTACCGTTTTTCGAAGTGCCATGGAACAATCTAATGAACCCTGTAATCGTGAGTATCGAGCGACGCCCCCAAGTTTCCCCCCCGAAACGTGGGAACGAAAGCGTCTCGTCCGCGCGCAAGAATCGCCGTCGCGGCATTAGGATCCTAACGGGACACCGTGATTTCGCGATTAACTTTTAATCGCCTAACACCAGGAGTTATTCGACGTCAGCGCTGTTTAATTTATCGAGATTCGGTGGAGGCGTCGGATCGAAACGGGTTTTCGAATGCGCATTATACTTTAATTTTACTGAGCCGCCATGCCGACTTCCGCAGGACCCGGTGCGCAAGCACGCGCCATTGTCTCGCGTTTTACGAACTGGTAATGTTCTTTCAATTTGAAACACTATTGAACATAGATATCTGTACATGTATTTATCAGATTAGGAAATACATTTTCTTTTAAATGGATAAAAATGATAGAAGAAATTATATTTAACGAATGTTACGAAGAATCGAAAGGATTACGATGGTCGTGAATAATACGGAAATGTACTGGATGGTTTCCTTTTATTGACGTTAAAATACGTTCTTTATCTTTAAGAAACGTTCTCACAGTTGTTTTCGACAAATTTATTTTTTAGTTAGTCCCAGAACCTTGTATTTCACTAATATTTCTTTTTTTAACAATATAATTTAAGAATGCGGACATCTGACATTGTGGAGCAATTACACATACGCAAATAATAGTCTCAATTCTCTATTAATTGCACTTATGTACAGATGTTCACTGTAAATATATTTTTATAAGTTCTAAAACTGTGTATAAACTATATAATCTGAAATTACTTACCTATAAAAACGTTATAAAATGAATTTATATGAGCCAAGAGATATTCCGTTTACACGGAATGTTTCGGCTTGAAGTTCAGTACTCAAAGGGTTAAATAATAATTCCTTGTCCTTTTATTTCTTTCGCAACCAGGCTTGATGAAATTATTCGATCGTTGATAATTTAGTGGAAAAAGAAAAGGATTTGACGCTTGTTCTGTGTCTACGTTTACTTTAAATGCTAAAGGTTGATAATATTACCAGTAAAGCTACCGAGCAATCAAAATGTCTAATATGTTTTTGTGCACAAATTACAGAAATGTATTCGTTAAAGTTTTGATCGATTCACGCTTTGTAATGCACGTTGGTAAAGTAATTTTATAGAAAATTTCTTAAGAAAGCGTGTGTGTTTGTTCAAAAATTGTGAAACTAGAAATCCAAGATCGGTCATTTTGACTCGTTTGGTAGTTCTGGTGTTAAAAGTCTATATAATGTCCCAATTGATATAGTATACATTTTTGATTTCTAAGAAAACAAATATGTCAAAAAATGCTGATTCACTTGGTAATATACTAACATTAAAACGATCATATTTGCTTCAATAACAATTATAAATTAATATTACCTTGAAGTAGCTAATTTCATTTTATATAAGTGTTGCAAAAAAGCCACCACTAAAATCTTGTTTTCTCGAGCAGAAGGTTTCGCTTCTTTGTTCCGGATATTTTAGCCCTTAATTTCACATTTGCTTCATGGTTCTGGAAAATTTTAGACGGCCGAAATGTTCAGAGCCAATTATCATAAAAGTTGTTCTATAAAATTTCGTTGAGATTATACAGAGCCGGCAAACTATTGGTCAGTTAACGGCGGTGAGGTAATTTACGTTCAGAGAAACAATCTTGTCGATTTGACAGGATGGTTTCTGTAATTGTAAGTCGAAACTACACGGCCCTCCGGGCAACCCAGCACGAATCCGGCTCTCGGAACAACGTGTAAAAATACAAGCATATAGGTGCAACTTATGTCAGGTTGTGATTTTATTTTGCTGATTATATTTTCAAGTAGGTGCACACATATTTTCACAAATTTTGTGTTTAAATTGTTTGGTCGGTAATCTTTGAATTTCCTTATTGAAATTTAGTGTTTTTAAATGAATATGTTACAAAATATGTTAATTGAATATTACAAATAGTTGCATGCAAAATTAGAATAATAATAACTGTAAATTAGTATTCATTAATTTATATTCATATTCATATTTATATTCACATTTCAATATTCAATATTCATCAATACGATAGAATCATGTTAAATTCTTGATAGTTAGTAATTAACCTTAGTCTTCGTAATTATCTTAAAGATTAAAGGAGTGAAAGAGGAATGTGCTTTTTCTCTTAAGGACTTTAATAATTTAAAAATAAATGAAATATTATATTTAACTGAATTTGTAAATATTCTAGATTGTGCAAAGAATATTTTTTAACGTATAAACAATTAGTTGGGCTGAGACCAATTGTAGCTGTACTTAAAGAATAATTAAAAAGATTGCAGAAATATTTTGGAAAATACAAATATATTCTCTTTTTAAATAATGCTATACTATATTTTTTAGCTAAATCGATTTCTTATCATTAAATCTCTTCCGCGGCGATGAATGTTTTTGACGATTTCGTGAGCATCAATATTTTGAGCTCTTCAAATTGTTACTTATCAACTTTTTTAGATATTTTTTCAAATGTATTTCTACGAGATACATGGATATTGTTATTTAAGGTGATAGAATTAACTGAGAACGTATAAGTTATACATAAATAGCTGAGAAGTTAAATAAAGTCTTTAAAAATCTAGATCAAAGTAAATCTAAGCATCGCTGTCGGAGAAATAAGCATGTAAATACCAGGCGTACAGTAAGTTCATTAAAAATTTCATCAAATATTAAATTAATACGAAGCAAATCGATAAATACAAAACTATTGGGTCACCCTACAAATAATGGAGTATTTTATATTTCTTTCATTTTTAAAAATAAAGATAAATAAAACTGTTTTCAATTTAAAACATATTCTCCTTCATTATCTATGAATTATCTATCTATACATTATAATTACTTTAAAAAAAGGTTTGTTTATCTTTACTTTCAAAAATAGAAGAAATATAAAAAACAACATTATTTATGGGATGACTCAATATAATATGAATTATTTATTTCTGACTGTCTATAAGTATTTAGTATGACAAACACATTTAGTCGATAATGTTGAGTTGACGCAAAAACTGAAGTTTTTTTGTGCATGATTAACAAAAATATGTTGTTCTTCGAAACAAATAATATCTGTTTTCAAACTATTATAACCTGTATAAAGTACACTTTGTTCTTCGTTTTTACTTAGTTTCGGTTTAACCAGCGAACCGTTGAGAACGCTTTCTTATATTTCTTGTTAACTTGTTGACTGTTGAATTTAATTTCAGCAATCTCGGATAATGTTCGCAGTGAAATCAAATAATGAAGTGTATACTCGTTTAACGCAGGTCAAATGCACCTATAATATATTCTAACGAAAAGTTAAAGCAAAACGAAGAAGAATTATATGTTTATCTGAAAATATAAATAATTTATTGTTGAAAGAATTAATATCGTATAATAAATGTGGTAAATGAATCGATCATCATTAGCGTGATGAAAACGGGTTGAAATGCATACAAAACCGTCCAGAGTTGAGAAGAATGAGGTAAATCGCATGTTGTTGGCGGGTTTTCAAAGGGAACACTTTGAACAGCGTCAGGTGTGAGTAGTACACCTTCGGCAGCGCCGATACCTGTCCGTAAAAGGTGTAACAATTTGGTTTCTCGGGAGCAAAAAGTCATACCGAATTCAGCACTCAATGGCACGTAGGGTAAAATCGCTGCCACCTGCACGAACGCAAAAATTTGTCTTAAACAGTTATGTCCAATTACCAAATTGCTTGGAAATATAATACCAATTCCATATTTCTGCGCCGATCCTTCATTCACGTTTCATCCTTTCCAATGTAACTTTGTCGCAAATAATAACAACAAAATTATAAAGGTGCAAACCGTTCCCGTGCAGGTTAAAAATGCCAATTACCCCTAAAAATGAGTACTTTTTTTTACTTTGGATTCTGGAACGAATCATTCGACTATGAAATTTCGTGAGTAATGTCAGTATTTCTGATTTGAAGTTCGTTAATTCGAATAAAGTTTGTAACTTGTTTTTGATTAAAAATTTAATTGAGTAACTACTGTTAAATTAGTATTAAATTTTAGAAGTTTGAATTTTTGGATGAAAGTTATTCTTATTAATCATTATATAGTGTTTAAGAACATTGCTATTACTAAATACTTTACGCTTTTTAAATGATATCGAAAACATTAGAAAATTGTTAAATATTTGTTTAATGTTAATATTTAGAATAACTAGAAATTTCTTTCGAAGGCGCAGTAACTTCATGTTATTTTATTACATAATGCAACTTAGTACCTTAAATAGCTTCCAATAATAAGTAACAAATTATACATACTTATACTTGCCTATTCATGCAATTTTTAGTTTTTATAGACTAACATATGAAAAACAGAATTAAATAGATATTTGCTTCTATTACCTGCAGTATTATGCTAGAAGGAAAAGAAAATCTTAATTGCACATTGTTAATATTATCTCCTTTTTTGCATTTACCATTATATTTATTAAATCGTTTTATAAACACGTCAAATACGCAAAGTTATGATTACAAAGTACGTTTATAAGACTATACAGTGTTTTTGCATACACTTGGGTACTTATTGTTGATTATTACGTAAATACATTTATTCTTGGGAATATTTTTGTTTCTCTTATTAAATAACAATTTGATACTTCATAAAAAGTTTGAACAAAATAATCTTTTTAGACGAATTAAATAGTAAGTTAAATAAAACAGATAAATGTATGTCACGATAAAAGTTACGTAACCTATCAATATTTAAGATGAACAATTTTATTTGAGTTATAAAAAAATTCATACATTTTACTTAGTATTTATATTCACACAACGAAAGAAGATGGGTGAAAATTTCTTCTTTCGACGATTGAGATTTTATGTGAGGTAAGATGGCGGCCATATTGAGAATAGTAGATTTCAATCTACAGAGAATGTACATGTAATAAATCTAAAGTACAACTGTCCATACAGATAAACATAGATAACTGACCATGTAATAAATCTTCAATTAACATGTTTAAAGTTGTAATTATTTTCTTGAATTGGTTTACCAGAAGCACGATACGTAATAATAAAGAATAACACACAAGGATAAAACAAGAAATTCCAAGATTCGTATTTTAACAAATAATTGAAGTCAATTCACAAATTTTGGAACCAGAAAAATATTGAATTGCTTGGGTAGTTTTACAAGCATAAAATAAACTGAAATGAACAGTTTGTTCTTATCTGAAATTAAATCAGTCTCTGTGCTTCGATTAAAAAGGAAAAAGCGGAGAAACGAGCAAGAGATTATTGAAACGAAGTTTCGCGACAGTATACACGACAAGTTAAAAAACTGATATAATTGCTGCAAATTTGATGTTAGGGTAATTTACACACGATCCCGATAACGAACTAAAAAAAGGGGGAAGTTTAACAACGTACATTCGACTGCTCAGCAGATGTTGTTCAACCAGTTTGCTCGGTATGATTTCTTTGGTTTCGTTTAGTGCACCTTCTTGAAGTTGCATGTGCGATCGTCATGTATATTAGATTCTTCTTGTTACACGCGAGCATAATATTAGCCCACGTTGTAGATAACAGTAATGTGTAAATAACTTAAACACAATAGGGGTGTCTGACACGTGTGGCTGATTGCATTCGATTTATGCAACGCTTCATGCAATTTTAATAAAATAAAAACCTATGCTGTAGGTAGATGCCTTGTGCATTGAGAAACTTTCGATCGGAATGCTCAGGATGATAATATTTCAGTTTACCTGAAAAATTCTTTGATTTTTAGTTATTTCAACTACATAAAAATAGTACAGTGGAACCTCCTATGACTCGATTAAAATATTCCGTGTTACAGGCTTTCACTTTTATGAATTTCGCGTGAAATTTTCCCTTTGGATACTCGTCCAACTTATATCAATCTTAAAATAAGGACATGAATTTAACCTTTAAGTATGGAAGTCTGAAAATTATACGATAGGGAAATATCATTTTCATAGTTATTTTTCGACAATTTTTTATAATATATTTTTTATAAAATAATTCATATTTTTTATACCATAAGGGGTCCCATTGTAAAAATACATATGTGTATATGGAAGATTATGTAGAAATTCGATTTAGCATATTTAGGTGACAAATTGTTGGTCTTCAAATAGAACTTGAATATGACAGTTGAAAATAATGAAAATGAATTTTATCTTCAGTTTACATTTTTGTTATAATACTTATATTAGCATGAAAAAAGTTTTATTTCTTACTAAGAAGGTTACTTTTTTAATATAAAAATTGCATGTTTAGTTAACAACGAGTTAATTTAGGTTCGTTATCTGTCGTTTTCTGGTATACGAATGCAGCATTATAAATAATCATGAAGGTGTTCAGTACATGCATTTTTTAAATAATGCGTTTAGATATTAGTACAATACAACATTATCATTTATAATTTTGCACAATTTTGAATAATTTAATAAAAGTTGAATCGTTTGAATGCATCTGATTATCTACAGTTTTTATCAATACATCTGTAATTTCTGAAGACTAAATAAGTTGACAGAAACTTCAAAAAAATATCTGTAGATTTCTAATAATTGTAAAGAAAGAAATTAGGAATGTGTCATTTTGACCCATCTGGTAGTTCTAGTGTCAAAGGCGTATCATAAATCTCATTTCTCCAAGATTTCGCCACGATTTTTAATTTCTATTGCGAACCGATAGATTTTCATTATAAAAATTAATTTTCAGCGTGTATACTAACTCAGGGATTGTAATGGGTATCTTAGACTTCTTTTAGATTATTGTAGAACTCACAACAATGAAAAATCGAACCTGACCATAAAAGCTCCATATTGGCAGCTACGATATTGAAGAACCATGTTGCCGACGGAAGATTAAAAGAAAGTTTAGAGAAAAGAGACTCAATGCTATATAAATATATAAATATAACATAAAAATAGAAAGACATAAGAAAGGACTTAAATTTATTTAAACTTATGTCCAAAGCAACACAAACACGAAATTCCATTAATAGACTTTCAGTAGGCAAAGCATTAAAATATGTTCATATCTTTCATTTATCGCAACGACAATTATAATTGTAACCTTGCCATAATCGTTATAATACGACTGACATATTCGCATTTTCCACTTTCTTCAAGGAATTGGTAGTACTTTCGAAGTTGCTAGTTTTCCATCCAACTGTAATTCCCTTTCGACTTGCTGATTCCCGGAACCCATTAGTCACGGCGTAAAATCAGTGCAGTGATTCCGACAATTCATTAAGAGTTTGACCGCTAGGTATAATTGATATCGCAGGGCTATTGATACCATATCTTTTAATAGAAAGTTTGGTGAAGTTTTATTATGGTTTTACATACGTATAATAATTAAGGCAAATGCACCAACAATTAACTATGTCCTAGTATCTAACCGTTAATATAAAAATTAATTATTATTAAATTGCACATATAAAGTGGAGTAAAATTTGTTTAATGTTTATGATGCAAATGGGTTAATATACATTATTCAACATTTCAAAGTTTAGTTGCTTTTTGTTCTTTAGGTACAGTATATACTGAAATTTTCGTTTAAATATATTTAGTTCAAAATTATGGTTAATAAAATTTTTGTTAATTTTCTTAGAAGTATTACAAATATTACCATTGTAAAAAATCGTTGAATATTATCTTAAGTTTTATATGTAATATTTATAAATATATTATCTTTATAGCTTCTGCTGGTTATTGGTACAGTTATATTCCTTATAAACCAAGAAACAAAAGTACGTAGATTTTGTGATTCGGTTTATAAACTGGCGTATGCACAACATGATTTTTCCATAAACTTTGTACTCTTCATGCATTAATACGATGTAAGCATACTACGATAATATTCAGAAGAAAATGAAAAACATGAATTGGTATAAGGCGTAGCAGGAACCATAACCGATTAAGAAAGAAATAATTGACTATGCACGGAGATCCAAATATTGATCTAGTAAAGGTAAAAATAAAAAATTAACGTTTACAGTAAAGCATTACATGAAATATATCGGATTAAAACATTTACTGCTGGTGCCACACAATTGCATCAACCTTTTAATTCCCGACGGCATCGCCTTGACACCACGTATTTCAATATCAGTAAAATCAGAGCTACTGGCTTAGTCGCGAAGCCACCGTTATAAAATCGATATAGTAATAACCATCCATTTTTTTTTGGCAGTTAGAATAGTATTTTTTATAAGAATATTTATTTTTGTTGATAGTGATAAATTACATACCGTACATTGTGAAAATGAATGTATTTTTCTGAAAAGTTTTTATTTGGGACTTAAAGGGTTAAGAAGCAATTGCTATTTATCATTGTTGGAGATTTCGAATTTTTATTTTGTACTTCGAAATCAGTTTTTTCGTTATCTTTAGAAGCATTTTATTGGCAATTTAAAATATTTATTAGCTTATTAACAGTATTTCTATGAATAAATATTTTTCATCAGAAATTAATACTTTTATCGAACGTGGTGAATTCCTTGCATTATATTTAAAATAAATATCTCAAAATATATTTAGTTGAGACGTTTCACAAAATATTTTTCAGTTTTAATTGTAGCCAGATTGAAAAGTTTGGAAAGTACATAAGTAACACGATTGCTGGACGCTTATATTAACCCCTCTTGATTTGAACTACATTTAATGAAGTGAAAAATATTATCTTTATTATTTTCATTTTGTAAGTGTAATTTAATGATGTTAATGGAAAGCAAATTGATGCTGTTACTGTTAACAACCAATAAAACAGGTTTCCAACTTAAAAATTTAAATTTACGTTGCAAGATGTTTTTGAATTTCTTGAAGACAGTAAATATAACATAAGCACTTTACAATGTACCTAAATCAGATTTAAAGAGGTTAAACCAAAACAATTAACACAACACGAAAACTAAATTGTTCGGATTGATAGCAAGAATGCAAAGTTTTGCAAGATGTAATTAGGCAGACATGTTAAATTCTTCACTGCAGTGTGTGGGTGGTAATTGCACACGTATACAGGAATCACGTTGCATTACGAACTATGAGGTAGTAGGAGTAAAATGATGTCTGCGCAACACGGGCTGATCAACTATTTCTAATGAAAGGTGTCATCGCATAAACATGAAAGTTATGTAATTTCAACCTGCAAAATTCAATTTGAAATCAAATTTAATTTGTAAACTATATGTTTAGCTTATAATTTATGATTCGTAACAAAATTCTCGTTATTTCAAACGAGGATCATAACTATCCATGACAAACTTTCATTGTCCTTAGTCTGTTAAAGTAAAGAAATTATTTTTAAAAAATCAAGATTCACTCTGTGAAAAATCACTATGCCTTTTAACATGAATTTTGCTTGATAATCCAAATTCAGATCACATATTACTATATTATTCTTACTGTCACTAATTATACTATTATAATTTTATATTATGATTCACGTACTTACTTCTATATCAATATTATCATATTATTACATTATTCATTGTATTATTTTTTATATTATTTATTATAACTGATTATATTCTAATGCTTTTGTATTACGTTTTTATGTAAATACTTATTTTCACACTTTAGCCATTCAGGCAAAATAAAAAAATAAAAAAATTGGCGTATGTACGGTATTCCTTATTCTATTATACGATGCAAATGGGTTTACATTACTTATCCTGCCATTATTGATATTGTCAAGGTATTGAATATCTGAAATGATTTTGAAAATAAATAGCTTCAGTTAAATACTATAACAAATGTCTGTAGAAATCGATAAGAAATTGTATTGTTACAATCTTTACAAGGATTACATATCAACCCCAATATGTGCTTGATAGTTCTACTTACAATTAGTGTTAACGCGTTGCGTGAGACACTCCATGTTTCCTTCACACTGAGCAGCCCCACAGTAGTCTAAAAACCCCTGAATTCTGGTCATACCTTCAAATTTTTGCAATAAATTGTAATAATATGACTTTTAACTGATAATAATATACTATTTCAGTATTAAATGTCGAATATAAAACTAATTTTTATAAAATATAAAAATAACAATATTTCTTTATATTGCTTTTAATCTCATTTTTATTACTTTCTTAATATTAAACGTTGAATATAAAACTAATTTTCACTAAATACAACAGTTATAATATTTATTTACAAGAATAAAACCATATTGTGCCGCTTGACTCGACAAAACAGCGTCGTGAGGTCGCCATTCGCTTCAGTACCTGTCGGGTAATGACTCCGAAGGAAACAGAAGCTGAACAATTAGCCTTCGATCGAAATAAGAGGGCGTGCGTCGCTGATCCGCGGGAGAGGTCGATCGGAAGCGGAGAGAACGCGCGGATATCGGATGGAAGAACACCGAAGGGACACACGGCGCTAAAAAAGAGTAAATTGAACGGGGAGCGGCGCGGACCGCCTGCGGCCGAAGATAACCGGGTACCGGGAACAGAGAAAAAAGGCATCGCGTGACCGAAACCTGAAAACCAGAATCCCGCTGCCGTTGCAACCGCCTCGGAGTCCCCATACATTCTTCGACGGAATTGTCAGCTTGTATGCGTACGAATTCTGACTTTGTGTGCGACGATATTTCGGCCAGCAGCACATATACTTACGTTTATATGTGTATGTGTGTCACGTGTGTATATATTAGGAGACGTCGTCGTTTTTAATTTCGCGGTCGAATTCTACCGGTAGCCACGCGAACGGATACTCGGCTACCGAATTAGAACTCCCACAGTGTGGGTGACGGGTTTGGACTTCGATCTTGGAGACCGAACGATTTTTGGTACTTACATGTTATATGGACTATCTTTATTTTTGAGAAATAAAATGTTAGTGATAATAGTAATATTAATGATGATAATAATAAAATATTAGTAATGTGTTATAATAACTCCTTGGATACTGTTTGCGGCTAAAGAAGCTTTAACATACCGACAATTTAGCTACCGATCATATTTTTGCGAAAAAAATATAGGTGATTATTGATTTACTAATACAGAGACAATACACGAAATATTTATAATACATAATATTTAAAATTATATACTTTTATTTGATTTTAACGAAAACGGAAAACTATAAATACATTTTCTTATTTGGAAGTACCGGTCACTTGACCGGGCGTGGTACGTTTAGTGTTAACATTTAAACTACCGAACAATTAGAGTGACTTACTTCGAATTTTGTATAAAAATTAAAACGATACGTTTCTTGAGATTCGAAGGGCCTTCTAGTTTTGTATCTGAACAAATACACAAATTTCATTTCAAATCTTTCGCACATACGCCTCCATAATTTAAATGCTTATAAAATCAAATTTCTGAGGTGAACACAGTATTTAAGTTGAACCCAAAATAATTGAGTAACATTTGATTTTTGTAACTTCTGTTTGAAGATTTTCTCAAGAATCTGAATCGATTTTGTATGACAAGAGGTTAATAATTAATATAAGGAAGGAAGAATTTCATGTTTGTCCTGTGTCTACATTGACATTAATGATCGACAATTGATAATAGAAAAACAGCGTTTAATTTCAGCTTAAATCAATATGACATTTACATACGGATAGTTTCTGTTCAAATATTCGTTGTGAGTTTGACATGATATTATATGTTTGTTGGTTCTTCGTAGAAATATTGAACTATTTTTCTTTTCTTTGAAAATACATTATCTTTTTGTTTGAGGTGGAAGCGAGTCACTTTATAGTAACGATTTTCTATTGAAGCGACCTTGTCGGTATTACTTTCTTGTTAATTTTTTTATTGGTTCTTCCTAGAAATGTTGATTTATGCTTTACCGTTTTTGAAGTTACATTACCTCCCTATTTCAAATAATGGTGACTCATTTTGTGGAAATTTTTATTTTTCTTGAAGTGACTTCAACTTTGTTTTCATTTTATACGTGATGCTTTTCTGTCATAATTTTCTATTTTCTGTTAATACATTTTTTTTACTCTTTCAAACATCATTTTCTATATTCTGTTAATTTTTTTCATTTATCTTAACCAAAGTTTTTATTTTTTATTAAATTTTCTTTATTTTTCTTAGTAAAATTTTCTATTTCAAACTATTCACTAAAATTTAAACTTCCAGATTCTTTAGTACTAGTGCAAGTGCAAATTACAGTAGGCATAAAAAAAGAATAATTCATGAATGTATCTAACAGTTGTTATTTCATACTTGTTTCCACCCATTGGGCAAAAGAATCATAGTCATCAATCGGTTTGAGCATCCTTGCGCGGTGAATTAGTGAAATTAGACTTCTAAATGTCACCTATCGTTAGACGCACTTTCACGATGGGTCACCGGGGAGCGAGATTACGAAAGAGTTTGAAAATTACGTAAGAGAGATGAAGCAATTTTTTGTGTGCTAGGTTGGCATTATTGCGAACTTGCCTTAATGGTATATTTTCGAAACTTGTATACCACTAAATGTCATGTAAACATTCTCAACTCCTAAACAATTTGTTTTGTATATTTTTTTCTATTTAGTAAGTTTTGAATTAGGGATATATGCAATTCAATAAATACCTTTTTTGGTTTCGAAAAACACTATTATTAATAAAATTGACTCAACCAATCTATATCTTATGTCTATGCAAAATACATTTTTCTTGTAATGCGAAAGGCGAAATTAAGTTGCCCTCTAAACACTACACCGTAGAGTTTCCCTTTAATCCTTTTTATTCTTTTTAATTACACGGCAAATTTTTCAGAATTTTAATACTCATTGACGGAGAGAATAAAGAAAATCTCAAGCTAATTACTGTAAATTATTAACTTTAAAATGGGGACAAAAATTAGAAAATTTGTTTCAAAATATTACTCTTCTAACCATCTGTTTTTTGAATTAAAAAATTGTTCGTTAACGCTAAAACTATCTCAAAATGACCCGTTCTTGATTTCTTCTTTTTCAAATATTGAAATGATAACAAATTATTCTCTATAATTATCGACGAAATTGTTTTCGCAACACGCACACTGAATGTTAAGTTTGTCAAAATCTCAATAGATACACTCTTAGCGTTTCTATAAATAAATTAGAAAAAGGCAATTCGATTGCTCGGTAGTTTTAGCGTCAAAGGAATCACAAATGGAAAAGAGCAGAATTACCCTTTTGTGGACGAGAATTTAAGAAATTTTTGAAAACCTTTTTCATAAAAGGGCTGAGTTATGCATCGAAATCGTAAATACTAGAAAAAAGAAAACTAACATATCAATTTCCCGTTACTTGAATAATTAAATTATTCATTAACTGTTTTCGAATTTAAATATCAAAGCTCGAAGTCTCCAGTATGGCGGCATTCGACTGCAAAGGGTTAACTCCTTGCTTGATAATAACGTATCATACTCGCGATGAAAATTTTAAAAAGAATTCAACAAATTTAAAAGTCATTTATTTATTTTTCACATAAATTAAATGTACCATTGTTTATGACTGTTATCAATCTTTAACATTTGTAATAAACGTAGATGCAGAATTAGTATAAAATTCTTTTCTTTTTCTATGAACGGTAATATTGTTTTATCAAGTACAGTTATGAAATAAATTATAGGGCAAGGGGCTAATACTTGTATTCAACAGAAGCTCGATAATACCACAATTAAAAACGAAATTTATTTTCTTCCCGATGAATAAAAAAATCGGATCAATCACGAAAAATTCAATCATCTTCAGCTTCTTTGAAATAATTGCGTTTTAACGATGGCAAATCATTTCTAATTTGCAAACGCAAATTTGGGACAGCTATTCAATACGAACAATGAACAACAGTCTCGTCTCGTTTGCAGTCGTAATGAAGGCTTCTCACCGCGATGATTGCGAGCGATAAAAAACGGGGGATATAATATAAACGAATACGAATACCGAAATAGAAGCTGGCCATCCTTATGACATTCGTTTTCGTATTTGTCAAACGACATATTTCATTGCACAGTTATAGATAGATTCATTAACCAGTCTGCTTTAGTTTTTCATAATTAGATCGGCGAATCTGCAACGTATTTATAAATTTATTTTTAACGTATGGAACCGAGTTATCGACATCCTCGTTAACTTTTATTGGAATATAATAGTCTGAGTTATTAGCAACAGATATATGAATCAAGCTTTTTGCACAATTATTTTTATCTCAATATTATTCGTCCTTATTCACACGTCTGAATAAGGCACCTTCGACGGTATTACTACTCATTTCGATAAGATAGGTATATCCTTCGACGTTGTTTTAAAGATTTTTTCGACATTAATGAGATGGAATTTTCAATTTTCTTCCACGCTTTTCTCAGCTGTGCTACACGATTTCATCGTATTTTCAAATTTCAAATATAATCACGCTTATAACGGACAAAAGAATCATCGATTCACTGATTTCTAAGGAACAAGATATTCATAAACTATGTGACAAGATTCTAATAAATTCTCATTTTGAAAATTCATCTAAAGTAGCAATAAGTCAGAATGAATTGTGTATAATTCGGTAACATGACATAAAATGTAAAATATTGTGCTTCCATTATGCATTAATAAAACGAAGGAAACCTTTGGGATAATCTAATATATGATAGTATCCTATGCTGTTTTAATTGATTTACCAGACAGTTTTTAACTTTTTAATATCTACCTATACATCAGAATCTCAAAACTTACTAAATAATAAAAGAAAAAAGTAAACAAAATAAATGGCAATTCGTTGTTAAGGGAAAAGTGGGAGGTCTCCTCATTTGGCTGGTTAAGTGTCGACTGTAATTTCCAATAACTTCCATTAAATTATGATACAGCAAATATTTTGATAAATTTTTCTACTAATCTAGTAAAGTAAATCAATCTCGATAGTACTCCTTTGTATATTTACATTACCTTATACTGATACGACCGTCTCCGTTTCACGAGGATCAAGGGAAGCAATCCAAATCCGTAAAACCGCTAAACCGGCGATAGAGTAAGGACGTCAGGTGTTCTCATAGAGACAGGTCGGGTTTGGTTGCCCTAGAAACAATAATTATTCAAACCGGTATTACGTAGTAATTAATCTGGAGGCAGATTAGTGCCGAGCAACGCCACGGTAGGCGTTGACTGATCGAGTTAGCGTTGAGTTAGGGATTTCGCTGCTCGAGCTTGGCAGCCCCCGTAAGGTCGGCTATGCTCGTCCATCATCACCCCTTTTCTCCTGGAACAAGTCGTACAGTGCCCGGCTCAGAGACTGGAGTGTTATATAATTAACGTGACTTCAGTTTAATTTTGCTGCAGACAATTAGCGCGGCGAGCCATTCACCTTGGCTAAAGCCACTGGACGATTCGGGTCGGAACAGTGTTTGGTTGGTTTCCCACTCTTGAATGACACTTTCAAATTTTCTAGACCATCGGGTTGTTTTAGAGAAAGTTTTAGAGAAAACTTTTAATGTATTATTAAAAAATCTTTATTAAAAAAATTAAGAAAATTTATTTTAGAAAATCGTTATTTTAATGAATTCTTTTCCACATTGTCACAGTAAGTTATTATGAGTTTATCTTTCTCTAGAAAATACGAAAAAAATAATAGTGTTTTGTTGATTATGAAAGACATTGCTATAAAGAAAACATAAATTCAACTTTTATTTATTTTTTTCTGTTAAAGTGCATTACTTGTGTTTCACTTATCTTGAGGATTTACCTGGAAAATTTGAAACTCTACAGTATGTTTGTTTCTTTATTTTTATTTATTTTAGATATATATTGCTACCAGTTTTTTAAGATATTAAATACTACAGAAAAGTTTTAATATAGGATTTAAAATAAAAATAATAAACATATTCTAAACATCTTTAAGAATAGATCATTTAACCTATTAATTTCCAATCACCTAGAACAAAATTTCTATAATTCTAAAGATACTTTTCTAACAAAACCAAAACTACACGATTTTTTATTTTGTGTTTTCAATGTCTTATTAAATTAATAACTGTTCAAACTCATTAAATGAGTGGAATCTAACTGTATAACTTAGCAAATGAAACACGGGAATCGATCGTGCATCCATACAGAAAATGGCTAAGTACTGTCTGCCCGTGAAACAGGGATCAAGACGAATCGGATGATACAAAGAACCAAATTGATATAATAACCCAGTCCACATTCGTTCTATTACAAATTATATTTCATATACCTTCTTTCTTATTTGCAAACGAAAAATTAAAAAGTATTTTTCCATTTTCTATCATCAACTTTTGAGTATTTTTATTTATTTATTTTATTTTATTTACTTATTTGTAGATGGTTACATCAACAAGGTCATTATTGACCATTGACAGTTGTTATACATAATTGCTAACTGAATAATGACACAATAATTATTTGAATATTTTTAATTCTTCGATGTCAAACAAAAAACAATCCGATGGCCCCTTTATTTCCGACTAAACATCCCCAGCTTGACCAAAAATATGTAGTCGAATATCTTTTGACCACAGTGACGGTAGAAACTCGTGGAAAAAAAACAGTAACGCGATTTCCGGCGTATGATACGCGATTTTTTGAATCCCCAGGAGAAATCGCGGGATTTCCCGGCAGGTCTTCACGAACGTCAGAATAAATTTCAGTGTACCCTGATCGCGGCACCCAGCAACCCATCATAACGTATAGATAATTTGTACATACGCGGGATCGAGCAATGACGTACGCAGATCCGATCGAGCTCTCTTTCCCGCGCCCTTAACAATCCCCATAGGGGCGGTTTACCATTCCCACTCTTATATTTCCCTGCGTGAACCACGTCCGTATGTCTGAATCAATTTTCAGTGAATTCTGCATCGGTGTGTATGCGAAACTCTTAGAGATGGGTGGAGTTAACAAAATCATATCGCTTGTATGAGTGGTTCCCAACTTATGAGTTATGAGACTTACGACCAGTTAATTTCGTCATTATTCGTACAATATAAAATATTAAAAAAGGAGTATATATAAAAATAATTATAATTTTATTATATTTGTTTATAAAAAAATTACGATTTTATTATTTATTATAATCTATTATATAAGTATATAAAAAGATTTGTTTTGCTTGGCGCGATTTCGACACATAGTTTCGTAAATGTGTTTTTGAAACAAACATTTTATGGGATAGTGTTAATGACCCGGATGATCATCGAAGCACGAGTCGTGAGTGAAAGAGCAATGTTGAGTTTTCATGAAAATGCATGTGCATGTAAATTTTCTATTCCTCTTTGACTAATATATATATTAAAGAGGAATAGAAAATTATAATAATTATATATATATATATATAATTTATGTAGCTTCATCAATATTTTTTATAAATCCCTGTAAAATAGACAAAACGACTAAATACATACATTATACTTGAATGGAGATTATATTTTGATATATTATATATTTATACATGTTTTAAATACCTTCAGATGGTAAATATTTGAAAATCTTGTTCAATAAGTAATATACAGCCGTTTCTAAAGCTTAATTGGATAGTTCATTCCTACCTATTCCTTGATGGGATAATAATCAAGCAATATAATGCTATTATTATTATTTCCCAAATCACTTGCGTTAATCTGATTAACTGACTACCAATGTTTTTATTTTAATTGTCGCGATCACATTTAGAAAGCGAATTTACATAATTGAGTTCTTAGTTTGCTATCTTATAATATTTTAAAAATTGTATAAATAGATTAAACTTCAACATTAAATATGGATACAATAGTTGATAGTGTAAATATATTTTTGTGTATCTTACAACAGTTCAAATTATAATAACAACTATACGATATTTGTATAGTCATTTATATAGTCATATATAACGACTATTTCAATAATGACAGTGATCAAATGCTTTCGATATTCGTGGTATATTATATCGAAATTGTTAAACTTCAACGCATGGAAAGCGATTCCGCGTGTAGAAACAAATCGAGCAGATAGAATATAATTTGCCTGCGTGTATTTCTTAAAATTTCATGGGAGCGTTTAGTAAATCAACGTTAGAAGACATGGCTCAGGTGGCCGGCAATATTCAAACCTAAAAATATACCGAAAACTCGTTCTCGCGTATAGATAAACACGAAGTAACATACAAGCGGTGCGGTTACGATACGTTTAGGATATATACGACGGAGCAGCTTGAGGTAAGTTTGAATAATACAACGGATTCACTCATATTTAAAGTGAAATGAACACGACCGGGGCACGAACACTAAGAGCGCACCCAATAAAATTCGCTTCACTTAGTGCGAAATTATTTTTCTCGGATATACTAATTTTCTTTGGGATGAATGAATGATGAAACAATTTTGCAACGCTACTTTCTTCTTATTGCATTACATCGTCTTTTTCAACATTCGAACAATACTAAGCTTGGAACAAATTATTGAAAAAATTCAATTTTACAGTTTACAATCCTTTTTCTACCTAGAATGATATTACACAACCTAAATACATACAATCAGCTTATTTGAAACAAAAATTTTATCCAGACTTTTGTATATGTTAATAATAAGTATATAAATATTTGCTTGAATAATCTACAACATTTTGAAAATAGAATATTACATTAAAACATGGAATTATTTTATATAGTAAGTTTAGATTATATAGAATAGACAGATCATATTAATATGTAATCATAATTGTTATTAGGAAAAAATTATTTGTTAATTCTCACGTAAATAGTGTTTATCCACATGTCGAATCGTTGCTTTCGTTATTACCTCAAACTGTTGTTAACATTTCCGGACTAATATTATTAATGGTTTTATTGGTATTTCTTTGTCTCGTAATTTTTCCCCTTCTCCTTATTGATTTTTATATTGACTTGTTAGACGAGTTTGCATATAGAAAGGTCAAGTTATGCATTTGATGAGATTGGAAAGCTATTCTGTGTTATGAACTCTTATCTAGGAGTCAGGAAATCAAACGATTAATTTAGACAAATAGAGTTCACAATTAAACAAATGAAAAGCAATTGAGAAAAGGTACCTACAATTAACGAATAAGAAAACGTTTGTACTGTATTAGGATAATTCTAGACCGCATTTCCTTTTAAATAAATAAATGTGACATATTATTCCAACTTGGATGTTTATTCTTTACAATAATTATTTAAAAAATTCTTCTGAAGATGAAAAAGTCGAAAATTTAAAAGCTTACAAAATGTACTTGGTGAAGATTGTCGAAAATGAAAATAGAAACATTTTTCAAGAATACCATTAAAGAATTTTTTGAAAATTGGCAAAAGATACTAAAACTGAATGGTCGATATATTGTCCAATAAAATTTTGTTTTTGTATATTTCATTTTTATTTCAATTTTCTTCAAAAATGGTGTAACTTTTATATTAATAAAATATAAAATTAAATATATATTTAAATATGAAATATTAAGTATAAAATTATAAAATAATATTATTTATCAAACTATTTACCAACCAACCTTTAACAAAACATCCAATAAGAAAAAGTAAAATTACCTAAACTGCTCTTAATCCGATGAACAGTGCTAAAAATACAGTAGCCAATTTATTACATTAACACCTTCACTTATCACACTAATTTTACATTGAACTTTATGATCTATTATTAATGAATCGGTCGATTAAAAAAGCATTTTGGATTGAAAGCTCGTTACACCAGATGAAAATGGTTACCCTCGCGGGATACGAGTGCTCTCGAACCATTTGAAAGCCAGCGAATTTTATCGCGAGCACGTGGGAGCTTGCTTAATTTTATGCGATTTTTTATCGACGCCTCGTAATATCGATAATGTAAGGCACCGCTGCTTCACCTCTATCGCTTCCGTCTCGCTACGGTTCGTACGCAGGTCGAAGGGTGGCTTATATCAAGTTATGGAGTTTGAGAAATGATTGCCGCATCGCAGTCTGGTATCCTCTATTTTTTTCTCTCGTTCCTCTATCGAACCTAACGGAAACCGCGGTACGCGTATTTCACGGGGTTAGGAAGTTTTTAACTTCGTCTAATTTCCTTCGGGACTTAACACTAAACGTACCGCGACCGGTCAAATGACTGGTTTTAAAACTTGATTTAAAATTCTGCGTTTCTTTTCAATTATTTCACTTCATATCAACTCAACGAGTACAAGAATCTTAGGGTAGTTTATTCAACTTTGTTCATTCAAATATTTAAATCAATGAACTTTGTTCATTAACATTAAACGCACCGCAATCGATCAAATGACTGATTTTACTATTTGAATTAAATTCTGCGTTTTCTTTCGTTCATTTAACTTTATATCAACTCCTATATTCTCCAATTGATTAGCTTTTTAATTGTTGTGTTTCATTTTATTTTTGTTTCTGAGAAGAAAAATTCATTGTCTAACTTGTTTACTATTGAAATTCGCTATAAGAACAATGTTCGATAAGATATAGTATTTCCAGTGTCATGGCGAAGATGAAAATAGTATAACGCGATTAACACTAGGTTTACGGAGATTTATTATGCAGTTCATTTTGTGGTTATTAGAAAAATCTAGAGTTAAACAATTTCGTTATTGCAATTTCACATTTATAAATCTCAGGTTAAATTTCCTTTTTTGATACTGGTCCAACTTTTTCTTTTGCTTGTATTATTTTTTTATGAAGAATCTCATTTTTATAGTTATTTTTTAAGTATTTTTTAATCAGGTTATTGAGGGTTCGTGCTTTATCCATTATAAAAGACCTTGAAATTTCTGGTTCATTCTTTCCATATATTCATCATTAACCAGAAAACCACTAGCTAACCAGTAATTGTTTACCTAATTAGGTAAATACACGTATCTATTTGCATTCATTTGATGCACACGGATTCACGAGTTCAATAACTAGAATCGGTGATTAATAGTCAAATAAGTTATACCCTATTGCTCATATGCTCAACGAATACCCAAATTCGATTATCCAAAAATTGAAATATTATCACGAAATTTTATTCTGCAGTTTGAATTGAATTTTGCAAATAATCATATAATTTTTCAAAATATAATAATTCATTTTTTTCTAATTATATTAATTATGTTTTTAAAAACTTGAATTTACATAAAGATCTAGTGATCTAATAATTAAACGTACAATATTGAAATAAAATAATTCTATCCCTCAATTCCTGTATTACTTTTATTCAATAGTTTTATTTAATATCCTTATTCAATAGTTTGATTTAATAGTTTCATTTAATATTTTTATTTAATAGTAAAAAAATTAATCAACGCTTCATTAGAAAATAATAAATGTATCCAAAGAAGAAACTTTCGAGAGCAGAGAGTTGAAGTGTAGTTAAATTAAGTAACGTCGATACAGGTGTCGAAATGAAAATCCCAGAATACTTTCAATCGCAAAAGTAATGAATGAAGACAGACCCAACCTGGGTCCAAGAACTTTAATGAATGAAGTGCAATGAGAAAGAGAAGCGGATCAGTATCGAACGTGAACTACTACCTTTCGGTTCAAAACGAAATTTAACACCGCGCCGGGACTACAATGAAAGTGTTTCGAGGAACTATGGTTGCAAAGCGTGCGTCTTTCTGGTTCGGAGCTACAAAGCGTAGGGATAACTGCGCCGCTGTTACCGTAATGGGAGTGGTGGTGCTTTGTTAGAGCTTAACTAGGGAAATGAAAACTAAACGTTTCCAGGAATGTAAAACCGATGCAGTTCCAATCGAGGAAATTGCTTAAGGGCTGTTGCAAGAACGAGTGTTATATAGCAGTCTTCAGGATTTACCTCTGCTCTTCGGGGAATATTAAAGGAGAGCGTTTCTCGGAAAAAAATAACCGAAAGATGTTTCTACTTCCTCGAACGTGTGCCACATAGTTTCGACCCCTATGCAAATACAAGATTACTTACTTTCGAGGCTCCAAGCAATTTTGAAGGAAGCATGCTCAACGTACGAATATTTCAATTAATAAATTCGTATCAGGCAATTTTTGCTAAAATTTTCTTATAAAATGGGGTATTTCAATGATATAAAAATATTTCAACGTATGCGTATTAAAACTGTGATCATTATTTTTGTAATTAATGTGTAATATAATGTATAATCTAGTATCTTAACACACACACACGCATACACACGCATACACGCGCGCGCGCATGCGGCGACACGCTTAACTTGCAGAAACGAGAATTCTCGTTTTTTCATGCCTTTTGTTACATTTAAAAAATATATTTCATGCGAAAGAAAATATCACTAAAATCTTTCTGTTTCTTTGAATATGTACTATAATATACGGAGATGATTTTCTAATATTTAATGTAAATATTAAAACATTGGAAACATTTAGAATTATATTGTTTATCTGATAACTTTATTTAAAGATCACATTGACATCGTTTCGACAGACTTTCGATTAGTCACAATATTAACGAAGACAACTGTCTGTGGATATAAAATATGGCATAGTATAGTGCAACACATTTAATTACAAACAAAGCGACCTATAATCTTATTAAATTAATTTACACATTGTTTAACTACTCTTGCAACATAGTTCATTTGATTGAACATCATACAATTGATTGTTATAAAATCAATAAATATCAACATAAAGTCAATCAAAGGAACTACTAAATAATCAATTCGAAAATTCCAAAAATAATTAATTTGAAAATATATTGAATAGACAGGAAACATATGATTCAGAAGTATAACATAAAACATTGTAACTGGAAAAGAAATAGTAATACAAAAATAAATCATAAAGAATACAGGGGTACAAAATAAAATAAGAAATATCGTTGAAAAATAAGAAATATGAGGAAGCAAGGAGAAAAATAGCTGAAACCAGCGAATACCATGTCTAAGAACTGAAGCGGTTAAAGGGTAATTTTGTAGTGTGGAACATGTTTTCCCCGAATCAGTTTAGAGTTTCGCTGCTCGTTTTGTCAGTTCGATTTACGTTAAATCGACGTCGGCCATTTTCTAATCATGCGTAAATAGACGTGAATAAATATAATTATTTTTATAATGAACGGTTCACCATCTAAATTCAAACTGTATAAAATATCAGGCTCGAAATATTACATCTGCAAAATGAATTTCCACGATAATGTCTGATATGTGGGAAATTTTATTTCAACGAGTTCGTATATTTTTACTCCAGCAGTTTATATGATCGAACTTCGATGGATCTGTTTCAATTTTCATCGCTATTAATGCGTTACTCGACGGAATTCGATGTAACGGGAATCTATTTCGTTGAATTTTAGACTTCAGCTTGTAGTTATACTTAGTACGAAAACTTTTAAGATACTTTTGATAAGAAAGGAAGCATTGTCGAGAAAAATAATCAGGATTTACGGCGGTATAAGAACTTAAAATCTCAAAAAATTTACATTTTCTAAATTTTAGAGCTATGAGCTGACAAAACTTTATTATTTTTCTATAACATTAATAAAATATTGCAAAATATTCAAATATAGGGTTTAATTTTACAGCAATTTCATGTTTTTGCTTACTTTCTATAGGCATATTTGTAAAGCTACTTTAATTTTAAATGACTGATCGGTGGATGTGAAAAACATTTTATTGTTAAGACTTACTTGTTATTCATTCGTTTATTTTGAAAAATATGAAAAGCCAAAGTACTGTGAACGAGAAGTTATTTTCTTTGTAAGAAAAAAACCTTTTTTTCTCCATTATAATTAAAAGATGGAGACTGGCAAGAAAAGTGACACTATTAACAAGTGCAACATTTTATTAGGGGCCCAGATACAATATTTAAAGTATAACTTGATCAATTCTTCGAATTTTTATATTGATCTTGGTTCATAACGTTCTCAAAATATAAATATACGGAAATACCTACAAAAATTGGCATTTTGAAAGCGTTAAATAAAAATAAAAGCCGAGAATTTCAAATTGAATTCAAAAATTAATTTCTTAATTCTTAAATACTTAAATAATTATTACATTGGATTATATTGAAGAATATATTTATTTATAACATTTGAAATATCAAATATAAATATTTTGCCTTTATGGTGCCTGCAAATGTAACAAGTACCGTTATAATATAAGTTCATTTTTAATTTCATAAATTCGTTAACAAAGGAATGGCCACAAATATTATCAATTTTGCCTATTAACAAATCATAATAAAATAACAGTTTAAATGAAAGTTTATCACAGTTGTCACTTTTACTAAAACATCACGAAGCTGTCAATATTCTGTTTCTATTTTCACAAATCCGTATATTCTATTTGCATAAATTGGAATCATTACATAATCATATCCGAACGACCATTAAAATTATAATAAAAACTGTCAGAATATGTTTGAATTACTTATTGTACATCATTACGGTGTGTCTATTATTTTCCAATGATACATCTTCGTGAAGACTTGATTGCAATCAAAGTTGTCAATTGTTTGATGGGCCTCGTTAACCACGTTGCATCGGATAATTGCATAGCGCCATGAAATAATTCGGCAATAATTCGAAGTTCGAAAGTATTCGATTTCCCTTTTAACAACGACAAACAGCACTGTTGCATAGAGGAATCTATGGTGCGCAGAAAACAATTTACTTTGAAGGCCGCAAACTCTATTACCAGGCGAAACGTGCTCGGCAAAATAATGACTTTCTCTAGCTCGGTGTCACAGCTTACTATTGCATCATCAAATGATTCTAATTTGTGTCATCTGAGTCGTCGGTGCACCGACAAAGGTTATGTCTCAAGCTCAGTAGGTCATCAAAGACGAATCCCATCGTTCCGTTTATGTCTTGCATTTCCATTCTATAAAATCTTGAAGATGCCCTTTTTTATAAAAAATCTTTTTTAATATCTAGCCTTAACAAAATGGTATTACACATGAATAAATTGTTAACTACCCGGGAACACGTAAAATAAGAACAAAAAACGAGTTTCATAGATTGCTCTTAACATTTAACCAATCGCCTAAAAAAAACTATGACTATAACATTTCTCATTATCTCCAATTGAACTTATTTAACTGATTTTATTTAGAACTTTGTTTTACAATAGCAAAAAAGATGTTTGGTAAATTGCAAATAACCCCAATTTAAGATTTACTAAATAACAAAAAAAAATAAACAAAACAAAAGGCAATGCGTTGCTCAGGGAAAAGTGGGAGAATTCCTCATTCGGTTGCCTAAGTGTTAATAAATGTATTTAAACTCAAAGGCACATTTAAAGTAACATTAACCCGTTAACTGAGTGATTTCGTAACTACGAATACCTACGTGAATAAACAGCGAAAGGGATGGAAACTAATCAAAGTGATTCAGTTTGCGATGTATGCAATTATAGTTTATAATACAATCTAACGTAAGAATCTTTAGATGAATGTGTATACAAGAAAACTAAAAATCAATCAATGATAAAGGTCAATATAAGACTCGCGAATCTGTTAACTCTTACGGACGAACGCTTTTTAAACTTTTAGAAACTCTGTCCATCAAAAACTAAAAACACATCGAAGTCTTAACTACTAGAAAAGAAGAAAACCACATACTCAATCTTTTATTATTTGAACAATAAAATTTATTTATTTGTAGCTTTCGATTTCAAATATGAAAACTCGAAGTCGCTATTACAGCGACATTCGGCCGCAAAGGGTTAAAAGTTGTGACTAAAATATTGTTAACGTCAGTAAAATTCTTTCTCCCATCAACTCAAGAACCGAAGCTTCTGCGAAGTGTGCACGGAAGAAATAATCGCCAAAAGCGATTAGCCGGTGAAGTAAATACTTAACCAGTTAACGGCGTTTAACGAGTATACGCATCATCTTAACACTAAAACCACCAGACCCATTCCTGATTTCTTCTTTTTGCAATTCTTAAACGGATGTCAGGTATTTCTCTGAGAAATTATTAAAGAATTTGATTTAGCAATACGCAAACTGAGTTGTAAATTATATAGTTAAAGTCACAATAGATGCATTCTTGGAGTTTCTATACAGGAATTTCAAAAAACCAATTTGATTGCTCGGTAATTTTAATATTAAATGCAAGATAGTACTAGTTCGTTCAACGATAAATTATTTATTTTGTAATTCTTCTTTGTTTTGCGTTAGTTTTTCGTTAGAATATATTATAAATGAATTCGTCCTGCGTTTGATAAAGTACATGCTTAATTTTGTGTCTTTATTGCTCGCAAAACGAGAAATTTTTCAAATTAAATTCAACAGTTAACAGGTTAAAGGCAAAGGCAAAGGAAAAGGTATCGCGGACAAAATTTCAGCGGCCAGCTGTGCGCTGTATCAAAGCGTTCCGCCGTTCGTCCGAGGGGGATGGCGTGCGCGCGACGCGACGCCGCTTTTTATTTATGCCGGCCATTTTGCGGCAGGACGAGGCGCCATCTTGTTTTTATGGCCACCCCTCGAACGACTCCGACCAACCCTCATTCTATCCACATGCAGATACGAATCCCCCGGCATTTTATCTTCGGAACTTGGGATCTTCGTCGTTCATCGGTCGCCACCGCAGTGTCCCGAATTGAGTTGCTAGCAGGATAAAACTATTTTTCCGCGCAGATTTTTCAGCCCGATCGGATAATGTTTGTACATCAAATTTTTTTAAAATATATGTATACGTTACAGACAATACAATAAATCGGAGGTTATACATAGTTACCAGCGATTTACACGCGTAACGCAATTAATTTTATCGTAACATATATAATTCACCAAAACGAAAAGAAATGTTCGTCTCACGAAGAAAAATTTCGATCTTGAGATACTGATGCGCATCACTAAGAACATAAATATTACTAATTTCCGCACGTTTCCGCATATTAAAATTTATATGAAAAAACAGCTTGGGGTCTATTGTAAAAAAATAACAAAAATTTTTATGTTTATCAACGTTTGTTATATAATTTAAGTATCCCATATATGAGGAACGTAACCGAAATAGTAACAATAATCCACAAAATTAATTAAAACAATTAAACATACTTTTTTACGTGTGCTCAACATCGTCTTTTTCCTGAAGGATTTTTTAGCCCGAGTCTTAATTACCTTGAGAAATCCCTGTGTTTTCAAATTTTCAAGAATCAGACGTCAAAGGTCACTAGACACTAAAACTAGGCCTGCATTTTTCTACATAAAATTCTGTTACGCTTCAACATTAACTCTTTGCCCTATTATTTGTTCCTCAACTCTTGTCGATATGACTACTGTATCATTAATAATTTACTGGAAAAGGAAAAAAATTCTAGGCATATTCTATGCCTACATTTCCTTTTAAGTGTAATCATTCGATTGCAGAAGAATAATATTTACTTTGAATTCGAATGAACTGAGTAATATTTATGTTTGTTGAATCATATTGAAAATCTTCGTCACGAGTCTGGCATGTTGTTATAAGGCAAGGAGTTAAAACTCCATAATATCGGTACTTTTATTATCTAGATTATTTTAGCGTTTATGTGTTTATTATGTGTTTATTTTTCAAAAATTAAGATATAAGTTTCGTCCATCTAATTTCCCTCTAGTCACAACACTGCTCCGCCGCGAAAGAGCTGTGACTTCAAACTCCCTTCCCTTTCCACAATCTCCTCCACCCCCCCTAGCCCTCTACCATTTACGTTTCCGGGAAGAATTTTCAAGAAGGACGACGAGCGCACTCCCCCTTTGTTTTATTCATAGCTGATCCGTCGATCTGTACTGATTACATTTTAAAGACATTCTTGGCTCCCCGAAGAGGAGCCGCTTGATGGAGGATCCGTTCGCCTCTTAACTCGGTAACTCCTCCGTCGTTCCTCGTCCTCGGCGAGCATGGCCTATCACGCTCCGAGGACTCTGGTAAATGTACATCTTAAAGGTACTTACAAGGTCTACTTGTTAGAACAGAACGCCACTGTAATATCGGAGCAGTTGTCGATGTCAGCGACGGTTTCTTCCGTCAGCCATGTTTAAAGCGTCTCAAAATTGCGACTGCCTGTTGTGCCGAAATGCGGATGTATTGATGCGTTTCTGTATATTACCTTGTGCTAGGATGTTATTGGAAATTGTTATGTTTACTTGGATGTAAATGTGTATCTTTTTTATGAATAGCAGGTGCGTATTTTGAATCATTTTTTGGAGGAAAAGTGTTCTCTTTTATTTGGTCAGTCGAACTGTAAAGTATTTGTTTATTATGATTGATATATACTTATAACTATGAAAGTTCATTTCTTTAAATTTCTACTTATGTTTACTGGATCATGTAAGTGAAACTATAGATTATTAAAATCATTTTGGATATTTAATACAATATTAAAGTCATTTTGACCAGTACAATAATTCTAGTGGCTTTTTTTTATTATAAACGGTTTAGGATTTTTAAATCTTTACAAGAATTAAGTAGAGCTTGATGAATCGACGTTGGTTAAACACTTCTTACTGTGTTGTATACTTCTTTTTTGTTGTACCTATTTGAGACATTCTGTAGTAATTAAGATCATTCTTTCCGTTTAAGTAATTTATGATGTGTTGTATATACTTTTTTAACAGAACGATATATTTCGGAGATATACAAAGAAACAATAATGAACAAACGTCTTTGTATTTTATGAAGTATGTTCCTAAGAAATAAAGTAAGACACCTTATGAACAAAAAAAAATGAACTCGCAGAAAAACACAAGTAAATACTTTCTTCACAAAAACATGTATGTTTGTAAATAATAGTTTCTTATTTGACACATTATTTAATTTAAAGTACTACAGAGCACAAAGTACGATTGCTTTATCGTAATTTAAACTAAATAAAATAATTTGTTTAAGAATACTGTAAGAAGTATGCTCGGAAACCGAAAGAAGAAAAATATCCATGAAAGTATTGGTATCTTTTGTGAAATGACCTAAGAACATTAATAAATGCAGGCTACTAAAAATTCACCAATATTTCTTGGCGCTTCTTACTTCATTATTCACTTTTACAAGGAAGAATTTCGTACCGTCACAACTTTCACGAAGTAATATTTCCGATCGTAAAAGACTCGTATACAAAATTCATTCTTCTCTGAACTATCTCTTGTGCATAAGTTCCGTGAGCTAGGTTATCCTTCATGTTGGACGGTAAAAATTGTTGACGTAAATCATAAGTAACGTTCATTTTTCTTGTTTTAAACTTGTTGGTTTAAAAAAGTAAAATAATCTGATTAACCGTTAAATATTCCTCACTTTTGCGAATTTTAGTTATTTCGTCAAATTTAAACATTCTTATTAGAATTATTTTTTTAATTATTGTTTATTAAACTTTGATCGTTTGTAACAAAGTTGTGTTTAATTTGACTAAATATAAGGAAAATAAGATCTATGCAACAATGTTATAGCTAAACAGAATTCTCGAAGTTTATACAATATTTATTTTTCTCATTCTGATTATACAATTCTGTTATCCTTTTAAATAATTTAATGTAAGATGACATAAAAACTTCTTTTGTTAATAAGACGCTTCAAGTGGCAATAACTGTACTTATATGAATACACTTAACATGACAATTAACCTGCATATGTTTCCCATTTCCGATAGGACTGATTAAAATAGATTTATGAAGCAAATCGATTAAAATGAAAACTTCAGTTACGATTAACAGAGTTATCTTAATGCAACGAGTGTTTCAATGGATGAAGTAAATACCTCATTAATGATTCTGTTTGCAGTGAGACTGATATTTAAAATCCGATACAACTTTCATTCCCTAACGATAAGTTTAATGTGGCAGAAGGAATAATCATATCTAAAATTGTATTACTTCATATAAATTTCGTATATCGTTGATCTGATATTCGCCTATTTCAATAGTAACAAGCAGCTAAATAGTATGTACATAGAAAAAGCATCGTTGTGTCAGGCGTTGAAGTCACCAAACGCTTGATGCGTAACATTGAACACGTCGCAGCGCCGTACGCATTCCCTTCAGAACATTTGTATCAACGCTCAGCAATAAAAAAAAATTTATGAATAAAATTCATTACATCTAACAACCCACAATAAGACAAAATCAAAAGTTCAAACTTAATTAATAATTCCGTATTTATATATTTCCGATTTCTTATTTACCAACGACAGTATCATTTATTTCTAAAAACAGAATTCCAAATAAGTTTTCTGACGAGATTTTTTATAACAAAGTAATTTCAACGGAGAAAGAGATCGGACCAATATCAAAGAAGAGAATTTAACACCATATATACGGAATGAGCCAATTTGACTTATAATGACTTTTATGAACATTATTTGGTAAAAGTTTGGCTCAATTTTGATTGATGCATATACGTATCGTAACTGCCTTAAATCTCTAATTTCCAAATTCTAAACGAACGAATATCAATTTTATTAGAAGCGATAGTGTAAACTACAATAAATGTAAAATATACATTCAGCTTCAATATTAATAAACAAAATTTTGTATAAACTCAAAAATCTTCGTTTTATAAGCAAACAACTGAAAAATGAGACATAACCGTTGGACCCCGGAATTTTTGGAACGAATCAAATGTTCCTCAGTTTCTAATTATTTGCTTATAAAACGAAGATTGTTGAGTTTTTAAAAATTCCTTTCATTCACATTGTAGCTGAATGTGTATTCTAAAAGCTTATGGAAAAAAATGTTGATTATAAGTTTTCACTATTAGTTTCTCGCTATTAAATCTGAATTGATCCGATTCACTAGGTCAACCCTACAAAACCCACCGTTAAATCATCTTTAATACGTTATACATATAAACCATTTCCGTAAAACCCGTCCATAATCGTCGAATTTCACTAAAACTCACTAAAACGGTAAAAAATCCAAGACCATCGACCAACAAGCGCCAAGTGTAAAGGGTTCAGCTAGTAGGGGGGTAACAATTAATTATAATTTGCCTTTACTTTGAAACCGCCTTTTACGGACATTTTATGCACGCCCATAAACCGTCAACTTTACGATTAAAGTTACTATCAACTCCCTCCGCCCCGTTACTGCTTGCTGCCACCACTTCATCCCCCCCTTCATACTCCTCCCTAGCATCCTTCTATTTTTATTCGGTCATACGCGAATTCTTTTTTCATCGTTCTTCGTATTATTCAGGTAATGGCCCGTCGCGTCTTCGCTTAAGACCGTTCCTTTTTAGAGGTTCTTGAAATGTTACCATGTTACGCGGCGTGCGCGCGCGAGTGCGGCCGCACGCTGTCGTAAGGTTGTATCGTCAGGGTAAATACTTCGACCGCAGAGACTCGTCGCCGAGGCATTTTAACAAAAATTGCGCGGTAACAGCCTTCCCAGGCCAATGTCGCTACAGCTATTGGACAAGTTTTAGCGGGCAGACTGCTGTTAGACACGCTAACGACACGACAAGACGGGACGGGACAAGACTCGCTTCACCGGGACGTGATACTTCGAACCACGAAAAGAACACGGGACGGATATCGTCGGTACACACGAATAAACGTTCCCCTCGGTTTCTACTTTTCGATCGTTTTTCTTTCGCCCTCTTGTTGTTTTGTTGGGCGTGTGAATGGCACTATCGATCGACTCAATCGTGATACAGTTCATTTACGCGTGTGTTTGGTAATTTTATTTGTTAGAGATATTCAGACGCGCGCCTAACTTCAGAAGATTTGTTATTTATTTGACAAATTGATATCATTTTTATTTTGTTTAATATGATTTTTGGGTTTTGTTCTCTGAATTTGTTAAAATAAAATTTATGTGTTTTAAAATATTTGTTTCTCTTGATATAATTTATTAAATTGTCATTCAGTTATGACAATTAAATAAAGTTTATTTAAGAAAATGGCTTATTTCATGAGTATTTTATACGAAATTTGGAATAGAATTTTTGTGAGGAGTGTTTGGTTTTTTCAAATTTAAGATGTTTTGTGGTAAATATCAATGAATGATTACACAGTTTTCATGTGAAAATAAAAAAAGCTGTGACATTTTAAACATTACAATAATCTAATTTAAATAACACAAATTACCACATTACTAACACAACAATGGTACAACTGTAAAACTTCAAAAATGTATCACTCAATTATTAAAGTACCATTCCATTCTAAAAACCACAATCAAGACCACAGCAGGACCGCTACAATCATAAAACCCCAATCGAAAGTACTAAAACGTCACAGAAAGGTTCGGTCAGCAACCGAACAGGCCGTTTCTCGCCGAAAACGTCGATCGAAGCTGCTCCATTGATCGAACGCAACACAAAAACGATTCCTGGCGACCCGATAATTTCCAGCGTCTCATTAGTGCGCGCGGATTTATCGTTAACAAGTCCTCCCGTCGACCCGGCGCGTCCCGATTCGTAAATTCGAAATCCCGCGTATCGTGTGGCCGTGCGTGCGTCCGGCTGTTCTACGAAAGTAATTACGGGAATGAATTACGAGAGAGACAGCGAAACCGTGCTAGTATACGGAATGATAATGCGACCGGCGGGTATAATGACCGGCGCGCGATTATCATCCTAATAAGCGAATTACGCAAGAAAAGTCCCCCGGTGAATTAGAATGTTAGGAGGCCAATGAGCAGTTTAAGAGTTTTAACGTGGCCGAGGAAAGTCTGGAAACGAGACGAGACGAGAGAGAAAGATTCAAAGGCGGGACGAGGCGAGAGGAATCGTCGTCCTTCCACGCCTGTCGGTGTTTCTCGGTTTCCCACAGATGCTTCGAATTAGGCTTCGCGAAATGAACTTGAGAAGTTTGTCATTATCCGTCGTCTATTATGTCTAACGCTGAATCCATTCGTGAAACTTGCATTTTTTCTCGGTGCTTAAATGGGCGCTGTCAAAATGAACCTCAAGCCATTTTTGAACGTGTCGCTCGTTCGGCCTTGTAATTAGTAGATTTGCGTGAGTACAGAAAGTTGCAATGGATTGAAGTTGTATTTTAATACTAGATTTACGGATATTTGATGTATAGTTTGATCTACCTTGCTTAGAAAAATTGGTATTCGTTCATTTAGATTTTGGAAATTAACTCATTAGTAATTGATTCATAATATTTACCTTTAGTAGTATCAGTATTATTCTCGAAATTAAAGACTTATTTTCATGTGCATCATCTTTGGAAAATTACAGCCAAATCGAATTTTAAACACGTTAGAGCAAACAGAACGAAAGCAAAATTCTTATTACTTATTTTAATACAAAATATAAAAATTAATTTTACGTTGGATAATAGTCACAGATTCCTGGATTCTTTCTTCTACATCGTGAAATTGATTAAATATCAATCAAAATCGAGTCAAACGATTACCAAGTAATGTTTATAAAATGTTTTTATATAAAGCTTAATTTCTGAGAAAATCAATATTGACAGTTCGTGTAAGAAACATTATAGACTTACAATTCCTAACATTTTCTTGTCCATTATTTCGCTATCTTTTTATTAAGACGATAAATAGACAGCAGGTGATTATCGAACCATTACACCTGTTTTTTTCCTGGCATGCGTTATAAACGACAATTTTTAAGATCACTAAGTATTTTAAAACAAACACTAGCAATTAGAAAAATTATAAAGAAGAAGACCATGGATTATAATTAATAAGGAAAATTATATTATACAGTAATGTAATAATAAATATATTTTCCATTTTTCTTCATTTTTGAGGTCAGATACGCTTTTTCGGTAGACTTCAGTAATTTAATATATTTTCTTTCTCTCAAATACACTTACAATATGACATTTTTTATATTATAAAATTGGTATAATAAATTTTAGGCTCACAATAGGTTACGTATAATTATAGAATGTATCAAATAATCACTGACAATAGAATGCGACATGTTCTTAGTGTATATATTATTTCTATTTTATTATAATCAGACATTTTGCTGTCCTTATATTATAAATACAGAGAATTAGGCGTATACAAAATTCATGACACGATTTAATAAAGGAATACGGTTAAAGATAAAAGTATTTTAAGAATCACATCGAATTATTGCCGACGTGGAAAGAGTTATTAATACGTAAGATCAACAAGTAAATGTTTCTGGAGGTATTCGTTATTCAAATAATGTTCAAAAATATATGAAAGTTGTATCGTGTACTTCTGTTCTTGCGATATACATATAGTATATTTCTCTCCCGAGAAAAATCCGTTTATTAATGAGACCAGTACCCGATATAACCGTGCATTCGAGGACGAGATTGAATTTCCTGTCTGCGCTGACACGCCATGTTTGCTTCAATTCGCTTATATTTGAAATTGAAGTAAATGATCGAATACATACAAATATTTATGAACAAAGTATGAAAACTGTATATTTTTATTCTCAAAATAAAGAATTTTAAAAGCATATTTGTCAAATGATAAACTAATAATAATGGTAATAATAATAATATAACTTTATTTTGTATTTAAATACAACTTCGTATTCACTTTTTATTGTAATAGAAAGTGATTAACGCAAAAAGGAAAATTATATGATTTACCCAACGAAGAATTAAAATTGTGTATAATTGGAAACTGTCTATAACAAGAAATTAAAACACTGTTTCTCCAATGAAATCTAGGGAACCATGTAGTGGACTTCTTACTCTAAAAGAATTCAGTTTATAACATCTAAGTAACCTATGTTAACATTAGAACTACCGCATCCGTCAAAATGAGTAATTTCAATTTTCGTATTTCGCAATTCTTGATATCTTAAAAACGTTAAATATCCAAAATTATTTGAAAAATAAATAGTTTCACTTCGACACTATAATTAACTCGTAACGGTCAACAATTTTCTATTAACTTTTTGTGAACTAGACTATCTTAAACTTGTAACATTTCTTTTCATAAAAAACTGAATTATGCATCGAAGTGTTAAATACTAAAGGAAAAAAAGCTACATGTCAGTCCCTCGTTAATTGAATAATTAAATTATCCATTTGCAGTTTTCGAGTTTAGGTATCGAAGCTCGAAGTCGAAGATATTCACCCGCAGAGGGTTAATATATGAAGAAAAAAAATTTATTTTTACAATTTTTATTAATCATATTAAACGCTAGGTAGTTCTAGTGTTAATCGTAATAAATTCGCGCAAGGGAAATCCGTGTCTGAATTAGTGCACCTCGGTTATATTTACGTTATAATTGACCGGACAATATTCACGAGATCATTTCATGTTTCGTTCACAATTTCTGCATACCGCGGGGGTATTTTTGGGCAAGGGCGGAGCATCGGTAAAAGGACTGGCCCGCGGATGGCGGGAAGAGGGATGGATAATGGAATAATATCCACCTGATGGTCGTTTATCCTTTAACGATAATTCCTCGGTTTCCGGCAAACTGCGAGAGAGAGCAGTTACGTGTCAAATTTAATTTCACGAGAAATTTTCCACGACCCACCATTTTCTGCACACCCCATAGCTGTGACGGTGAGATCATTATCGTACTAAACATTAATTTCGAGGCTTAGCTCCTACCGCTGATGTTTCAGTTATCGTTGAAAGGGTTATCGAGCCACCCGTAAATACCCTTGTTGCATTTGGAAAATGTTAGATTCTAAAACGTTCAAATTGAACATATCGTTGACCGGCAATTTTACACAGAAGCTATCTCATATCATCGGTTATTATTCCTTAATTAAATATGAAAGTGAAACAATCTAAATAAACTTCAATATATCTTATTTATACATAATAAACTGATATGAAACTTTGGACGTATCTTTTACATAACATTTAATATTTTGCTCTTGCAATATTCTATATTGCCCTGCGTTTCAAAAATTGAAATATCCATTGCAAGTGCAAACACGAGTTAACTGGTGACCGGTCAACAATATGTAAAAAGTTTTGTGACTTAGAATAATGGGAAAAATTGAACAAAAATTGAACTTTTCTTGTTGCTGTTCCTGTATCTTTTACAATTGTGTTAACATATGTAATGAATGTAATAACATATTTAACACGTTGACATAGTGGTCACCGATAAGCGTTCAAATTACTTGAAAATAATTACAAGAAGAAAACTGATGTTGAATTAAAATGTTTAGTTAAATGAGTAACTAAATAATAGTATAACTTAAGAACTATGATATCAAACCATTAATAACTAATTCTAATACCATTTGCCTTCGTTATGTTACGATAAGTAATATTATACGAAACACTCTAAATTCTCGTGGCAATCAACGTGTTAACAAATCGCAAATCATTTGGAATTTAATAATCATTAATATTATTAAAGTAAACTTGAATCGTAAGATTATATTATTGTAGATTTTTAGTATGAAAACTTTTCATTGTAGGTAAATTCAACGAACGTAACGAGGGGATTAGAATATTTATGTATAATGAATTACATACAGTAATTACCTATATTGTGAAAGATATATCAATTTTTTAGTGTGTGCTGCATCTGTAATAAAACAATCATAAAAGGCACGTAGAAATAAAAAATATATATTTATTAATAGAAATTTTTAAAGGGTACAATATTTTAAACAATTATATTCAGTCATCTAATATTTTGTCATAAAATGAATGGTTTGTATTTTCCACATATTTTTCCATATATATCGTATGTATTATATAAATATTAACACTTTGTATAAATCTATATCTTATAAATAGTTATGAAAGTACAGTAGAGCATTTAGATCTTTATATTTACTTAATTCTTACTCAGATTTGTTTTACACCATCGCTTTTAAAACATAACTACCGTATTATAGAGGACTTAAGTTGAACGTGTATATGTACCAATATATTTTAGCTGATTAATATAAATATTTCAGCTGATTAGTTATTGGTAGAATCCGCATTTGCAACATAACTACATACCCTATTATAAAGGACATAAGATAAACGTACGAATTAGTGACCAATTAAGGTTATATAAATATAAATATTTAACATAAATATGCAATACAAATATTTCAGTTGGTTAATTACTGGTAGCATCTCCGTTTACTTTAATCAAATTGTGAATGCCACAAAAAATGGTCACACCATGATTCCACAAATGGCTGTCTCTTTGATAACAAATTTCCTATACACCCTATATATCCAGTCGAGCGATTTTATCCAAGCCCCTTACGGTGTTTCGCATTCGTATCGTATCCATAACTTTATTGGTTCTTTTAATAATCGTCCGCGTACGGTATTTCGTGTTACACCTTTTACGAGGTAACGCGGATATCGTTTTAATGCCGTCAAAAACGCGGCGCTAAAACGCGACCTCCTGATCCTGCGAAGATACGAAATACTTATCTGTTAAATGTCATTTAGTTGCACGCGATACCGCATTGAATGGATACCATGAATAATGAGAGAGTTACCCGAGAAAGTTAGTCACATAAAGGATGAGCACGTATTTCAGAGTGTTAACCCCTTGCTATACGATTTATTTCTTAACAATGATCGATACAACTATTGAGTTGTTGTAAAACGTTTGAAGGTATTTTATATGAAATAAAAAGAAAATTTCTGAACTCTTAGCTGGCTAAACCAAAATTAAGTAAAAATGAAGAAAGAGGTATCCTTTATGCACATTACGACAATTTGAAAGCAAATGTTATTTGTTTCGAAGAAATAAATTCTTTTGTTAATCTCCCACAGAGACGTCAAAATTGTTGCATTGAGACAATACTTTGCGATTAATAATTTGAAAAACCTAAAATCCGCCATTTTGACGGATGCGGTAGTTCTAGTATTAATATACAACTACACTTGAAAAAGATGGAGTTTATTTTTCCTAAAGTTGTAGATAATTAATCAATACTAATTTTCTCTAAAATATAAAGTGCATAAATATTCTTGCAACATACAGTATATAAAGTAAATAATTATGTATGTACAGTAACATGTTCCAATAAAAATCATATTAAATGTCGAAGAACACATTTAGAAATAGAATGAATTATGAGACAGTTATTTGAAGCCTTTTAATGGACCTTATGGTCTAAAATAATTAATACTAATGACCTAAAATCTAAAACAGTGGATCTGACTTTTACCGTTCTCTTTCGTCGTATAAAATGAAAATAATTAGAATATAAAATTATAAATTATAAACAAAAATGAAAGGATTAAAAGATTTATTCTGAAAATATTTTATATAAAATAAAGATCTATTATTACATTAAATTTGTCTACATTTAAAAATAAGTCATACACTTCATTTGTATATAAACTTAATACGACCGCAAAAGGTTAAGTTACTGTTATAATTCCAATAGTAAAGTAATTTAAGATCCCCTAGCATTAAATGGAAAATACATTAACGTAACAAAAAATATTAAGTTGGTAAAGCATTCTAAATACGTAATATGCTCCCAATTATTTCTGTTATTCTCATATTTCAAATATATAGCATGATTACAGAAGGTGTATCACCATTTATACAAGTTTGATAAAATTCTGCAAATTCGTTCTTTGACATCATTGCATACAAAATGCATTTAATATGCAATATTTGCATCATTACTTCTGAAGGAAAAATTTAAGTCTTTTAGATTACGAGTTGTTGAAAGAAGGATTTTAATGTCATGAAATTTATTCGCACTTTACCAGCAGTAGAAGTAAAGACAAATCACGCGCCTCGATAAGATCTAATAACCATCTCTCGATCTTTTTCCGCAATAAGAAAAAAAGGAAACAGTTGAAATTTCAAGTATTCTAGAATTTATAAATCACTACATTAACGATATAACAAAAACTAACCACTTTCGTTAGGAGCCAAAAGAAAAAAAAACGCTAGCCTGAAACGATAACCAGTATTTCTATAGCCAATCTCGTAATGCATTTATCACTACCGCATACCGTATATCATGTTTCGAAGCATTAAATCCATGGGTTTGCATATCGCATTAAATGCACTTTCTGTTATTCATGCGCTATTACTACGACAGATAAGCGCTTAATGATGTCGATAGTCACGCTTCAAAGAGAATAAAATACAGAAAACGATACACCGCCTCGTGCGTGCGTTAAAATTTCACTAACGAGAGCAAATTGTGGGGAGGATAAAGAGGAAACTGGATATTCAACGTAACGATTGGCATTGTAACGAAATCGAATAACCCATCTGAAATAATCGGTAATTTTATCTCGTTCATTTTTCATTCGCAGCCATTTTGATGAAAGGTTTCTTTGTCGATACGTTTACCATCGTGTTTCACGCATTTGAAGCAACTGAAGCCATTAATTCCAAAACAGAACAAGTCCAGTTTTTGGCATTATATGAATTTTTCACATAACTGTTTTTAGCGTACCCAGATTCATCTAATGATATTTAAGACAATGTAAAAATTTAACTCCTCACATGTTTTTTTAAGGACAGTAACATTCGAAACAGCACAAATCCTTCAATTGAAACCATGCATTCCGAAACAGTACAAGTCAACTAATTCAACATTTCGAGAAAATAAATCTTTCTTTCAATCTTCGTTCATCTACTCATTATTTATTTTATTAATTCTTGCTGTGAGTATTGGTTACATATACTCTGAGCAAGCTGAGAACGGTTACATCAATAATTCATATGGTTAACGTTAAAAATTGGACTTGTGCTGTTTTAAAATTCACAACTTTAATTACAATAAAAAAACCGTGGGCATTTTGATTCTTGAAATTATAATGTACAACAATTTTCGTTACATTTCTTGCTATTACATAAAGAAATAAAGGTAATGATACACCATAAATTATTGGAAACTTAACATAATCAGTGAAAGTAATTATCAATCAAATCTGTGTTAGGGGATATGTTTACTGTATGTTCAAGTAGTATTTGATATTCTGCTGGATTACAAATAATTTTCATTGGTCACAGTAAAAGTGTTGAAATATGTGCTGACATAATTACTATTTCAACTTAATATAGTTAATGATCACTAATAACTCTACTGTTAATGTGACCACTTTAAAATAAACTCAAATAAACGTTTATTATTATTATTAAAAATTTTAATTTTGAAAATAAACCTTTAGATTTATTAGATAAAAATAATACTAAGTAAACGTTATAAATTATAGTCTTAACGTTAATAACTAACAATAAGTATTTACATTTTCTGCTATGACGATAACCTCTACCACAGTTTCAAACCAGTTTGATAACATTAATCTTTCAGTTTTATTACAAACTTACATGGATAAGATTCTCGTTAAAAGTACTGAATAACTGATGATCACTGTATTGTAGCCAAATTACTATGCAATCAGTAAGATCAAAATGTCATGCTATTTAGCATTAAGTCTTTCCTATAATTCGTTTTATAGAAATGACACTTTAATTGATTTAAAATATAAATCAAAATTAATAAAGTGTAAAATTATGGTACTAGAAGAGCATTCAAAACTTTTAAATAATATTTCTATATAAAAACAGGGAAAATGGTAATGTGAACAAAGTTTTATAAAACCTTCGAGCTATATTCTAATACTCGATTTGAATTATTGAATAAAAAGTTACATTTTTCAATGGAAAAACGTTCACCAGGTATTGACATATTTAAAAAAAAAAAGTATTTAAAAAAGAAACGGCCCGAAATTTTGAAATCTATTATTACAAAGTTCAAAATTTATTTTCACAAAATTATTTCAGGCATTGTTTAGCCTAATTCCATGAAAACTAGTTTCACGAAATCGTCGGATTCCACGAATAATCTTTCCAGTTATTTCAAGTGTCGTTTTCCGGAAGAAATTACATTCAAACAATCTGACCGTCACCAGTGTTCGATATTTAATGGCCTAATTTGCACTACAGCACGGAAAGTCGGTCGCAAATGGAACAGAAACTGCAATATTGGTTTGCTGCAAATGAAACTTTCGTTTCGAACGAGGAAGTTCGAAGCAAATAAATCTTTACTACCAACTTCGCTAATTTAATGAGAATAATTGGTCAGCAAGTTATACAAATATTTATTCATACCTGACGTACGAAATGAGACGGAAAAAGAAACATTCAAATATTCCACGTTAAAAATACACGGGATGTTCAAAGAAACTATAAATGAAAAAACAAAATATATGTCGTATTTAATATGTTTAAATTTTAACATTCAAATGTTTCCGTGGTAATGAAATAAATAAGAAAATATTAATAAACAATATTATTTATTGCATTTTATAACTGCCCACGTATGGAGACTTCAATATACAAGTATGAACTAAAAAAATGTAAATTAATCAAAATTGTGAAAGAGGCTAAGAGTTATATTTTTATGCGAGAGATAGAGTATCAAACAATTGATATTACTGTTTACTTAGAAACGTCTTGTAAAAACCATTACGAAATAAAATATTTGATCCGTCGCCTCTAACAAAAATCAAAATCGAAAATAAGTTTCCGACTGGGAACAGAATGCCATAGAAGGTTAAATACCTTAACGTATCGTCGAGAAAAAAAGAAAAAAACAACGGAAACATTAGCGCACAGGTGATCGGCCGTTCGGTGAGCACCGATCCAATATTCACTCCCGGCGAACGACAGTCTCCGCGGTCGCAAATCGTATTGCGGGCCCGTTCCCAATCTAACAGCGTGTACAATAATTGCCCAGGATGAACGGCATCCCGATAAGAAAATCTCGAACGAGTTTTAACCGCGATTTACGCGTCTAGTTTCGCATAAGTGGCCGATAAAGCTTCGTTTTGATCACGCGGGCTTCCCCACTGTCCGGTAATGGCGGTGGCACGATCCTATCTGACTAACGGTAATTTTATTAATACTCTTTCCACTGAAATCGCAATGCACCTGCCCGGCTGCCGACTACAAAGACGGCGTTACAATTTGCACCGGCCCGAGTAAATCGTTCCGTGTAACTCGTAAGCTCGCTTTTACGGTTTCATAATCATTTCCCAAAGCGAGCTCTGCCCACGGCACACGATATCGTAAGTAATCCCCCGCGTACCGCCGCCGTCGCGCCGTGCACATAATTTTCAACATCGCCATTTTATTCTGGAATTTCGCCCGATTGTTTTGCCTCGATCCTCATCCCCATTTCTACGACAGTTAGCCGCGCGCCGCCGCCTGCCTCTGGGCATTCCTTCTCGAACCCGTTCGCTTCGAAGATTTTGTCACTTCGGTGAATTTAGCCTTTGGTAAAAAGTTCCGTGGAAATTAACGCTGTGGAGCTGGATGTAGCGTTTACTGTCGCTGTCCTGGGTGAAATATTTCAAACAGTGAATAGTGAGTAATTTATTTGAGTTGCTGATTTAATTTTAATTATGTGTAGTTCTTTAATTGTGAGTAGAATATTTTACTTTTTCCATTTGCCATTTTGATAGTGAGTCATTTCGAATTTATTCGAATTACAGATTTCATTTTATTTGAATGTAATTTTTTAATTGAGCATGGAATACTTTATTCTTGCCATGAGCTTTTAAAATGCTATTTTGGAAATAATATAATGTAATGAAATCTTTTATTTCAATTTATTTTTGGCATAAAGAAACATAAAGGTAAAGGAATTTTCAAACAATAGAATAATTTTCTTGGGGTTAATTTTAAGCTATATTAATTTGAATAAAGATCAGTTATTCGAAAACAAGGCAATAATAAAAATAAATTAACTTCGGATCCTCATGATTCATAGAAAAAGATTCAGAAATTATATTTAGTAGAACTTTTTTATTAGCAACAATATTTGCTTTATTGTTTTCTGTCATATGTCTCGACCGATTTTGCGTGTTATAGATGTTCCATTTAAAATTGGTTTATTGCGTTATAATGATCATAATAGTTCATTTCCTTAACAAGAAATCAACTTTCTACGTTGAGATCTTCATTAGGAAAATTGAAAAATAATTCAAACATAGCAATATAAAATAGGCTGAAACAATCATTTTAAATAAATATAGATTAATAATCATAAACTTGTTACAGCTACATGAATTAATTTTAAATATAAAAGATTAAACATTAAGAAATACCTTTATTAAAAGATCTAGATTTTCTTCTGACCGAATAAATGTGATCTCAAACTTCAGCAGTGATGTGTGTAATCACTTCACATTTGCAAGAAGAGAAAGTATAAGCAACAAGGAAACATGTTTAAATGGCAAGTAGAAAGTTCTAATACAAAGATATTAATTCTGTTCATATTATATTACATACTTATAGAAATTGAATTTTTTTGTGACATAGGATATATCGCCATGCCAATCTATTGTAGAAAATTTAACAAAGTTTTTATTTTTTTACACTTTTCTTTAAATCCAGTTTGTGTAAATTGGTAACAAAGTAATAGCGATAATAAAAATGGTTCACCAAAACAATACAACAATATGAATTAGTAACAATATATACTTGTTATAATAATAGAAAATGTTTGATACTTGTACATTTACACATAATTATTCTTTAACAACTTCATGTGTGACTGCATTTACCCGAGATCCTTGGGTTCCATCGAAAATTTTTGTGAAACAATCAACGTTTAATAAGGAAAAAACACGACAGGAACGAGACACGGAGCAGTGGAAATTATTGACATAAAACTAATAAAAGCTCTATTTTATTCACGCGCCATTTATATTAGGCTCCTCGCACAAGTATCCAATACTGCATCTTCCATAGCGAAGCATCAATAATTCTGTAACTTGGAACACAAACAATCAATAACATCATTTTAGCGAAGTGTTGTCGCTGTTATTATTAATCGGAAAATTACCAAGAGATTTGATTACAATTGAACAGTCAGCTTTAAACTTGTTACGAAGAATTTTGACAATTTCATACACTATTAAAGGATGGATAATAATATTTCTGTCGATTAGTCAAACGTTGCACTCTTATTTTTGTAATTTCGTACGTTTCTTTTATACATGACCAAATGGCGGTCATTTGTATTATAATTATTCTGATTCATCTCGTAATTATATAAACAGTTGTTTTATTTCAAATTTTTTACTTTTTTTCATATTCTTTTTAATTTCTTGTGTGTTCGTTACTGTCATTTTTAAGTTACATATTACTTGTTTGCTTATATGATTAATGCTTCGAATGTCTACCTGTTTAGGCTATGTCAATACCGTCAATATAAACTAAAAAGATTAATTGAAAGTTAAACAATGAAGCTTAATGGATAGTTTAGTTAGATAGTTAATTTATTGCATCTGAAATAACAACATGATATATGAAATATTTGGTAGCTTTACACTTTAATAAGATTATATCACTCATTTGTTTATTGACTATTCCTTTATGTTTATAATACTTCGATAAAGATGAAGAAGAAGAATAAGTAATCACAGAATATTCTCATTCATAAATAAACGATTTCTTTAAATTTGTTATTTAGAAAGTTTTTTAAAAAATAAATAAAAAAAGATAAGATTTCAAATTTTGGTAATAACTTGACCAAATTTTGATTACGTTCCATTCGAACGTTTGAAACACTAAAAATAAAAAGTTATATTTAACCTAATATTTAACATAATCTGTTAACTCTATCAATCTTTTGTAACAGTAGCCGGCGCATTTCCAAGGAGGATCGGTCATCCCTACCAAAACAGGACACCACCAAAGAGAAAGAAGCCAAGGACAAGCTTCACCAGATTGCAAATCGCCGAGCTTGAGAAACGTTTCCACAAACAGAAATACTTGGCATCTGCTGAGAGAGCAGCTCTGGCTAAATCCTTGAAGATGACTGACGCTCAAGTGAAGACCTGGTTTCAGAATAGACGAACAAAATGGAGGTAAGTTTTCCGTACTTCTTAGCACATTGTTGACTAGTCATGAGTTAACTCGTGTTTGCATTTGCATTAGTTATTTCAAGTTTTGAAACGCAGGGCACTGTAAAATATTGCAAAAATAATATATTAAAAGTTATATAAAACATATGTCCAAAGATTCATTTTAATTCATCATGTATGAATAAAATATATTGCAATTTATTTAGGTTGTTTCACTTTCATATTTAATTACGGAATAATAACCGGTGACATGGGATAGCTTTTGCGTAAAATTGCCGATCAACAATGTGTTAACACTTTATCTATCGCTTCAGATTAAAGTAAACACTCACTATGAAACTAAATACCAATATGATTTTTATCATCACATAGAAATGTACGTTTTCACTTGAATAGCTTTGTAACTTTAAAATCAAAATATAAGGAAATCGTTGTTCTGACTTCTTTTGGGTTAAACTAGCGTAATTTTCATATATTACTGATTGTTAAGCATTTGCAATCGAAAAGCCGATTAATAGGCTTGGGATAGACAAAATGTTAACGTAATAATTTGAAAACTGATGAAATTAAGGTTATTATCAATTTTCGATTCAATTAGAAATTTTTTTATTAATGATAACAGCTAGCGAGGAATGAGATATAACTTATAATTTTATAAATTATTCGAGTTTTTAATATTTTTATAGAATATCATAAAATACTCATTTTACTGAACTTGAGGTAAAGTTAAGAGTTGTATAAATTATTCAAAATTTATTAAAATGAGTAATTTATAATATTTTATAACATCGTTTACAATATTATAATATATTTCTAATATTGTTTGCATTATTTTAACGTCCGTTTTGTTAAAAAATAGCAAAAGAATTTATTTGCAACGTCAGGTGTCGTTATTTCGCTAACGAAATATATCTCTTTATCATCTTTAAGGAATAAGCACAGAAAGAATTTTATTTTCTTGAATAGTTTATCGTTGCTTGATACTTTAAACCAATAGTTGAATGATTTTAGGGTTAAAGGTGACCTTAGAAATCTAGCAAACTTAATAAATATAATTTTTTCTCCATCTATAATATAAAATAAATCTTTCTTAAAATAGAGTGATATTTTCTCTCGTTATCTCACTAGGTATATATATGTTGTTTAAAGTTCCGATTGGGTATATGTAACCGTATTTACGAATACCAAATTAGCATTGAAAATGAAATGAGAAAAGCAACAGGGAGTATAACCTTTAACGCCAGAACTACTGAGCATTTAATACGATTGATGTGTAATCCATATTGTAGCGAGTGAATGTTTGAATGAGTACGAGATGGGCACCGAATGAGTGAGAACGAATGGGATAGAGCGACAGGCGAAAGATGCGAAGGATTGGTGTACGAAGAATGAAAGAATGTGTGAGTGTTGCCAAATACGATTGCCAGGAGAGGACGAGAGTCAGTTGGTAGTTGACCAGCGAAAAACAACAGAATAACACGTCGAGAAGAGATTGCGACACTATAAAAATTATAACAATAGATAATTTTCAGTTTCTTCAGACATCCATTATAATATTCAAATGAAACCATTTATTTTCAAAATCATTTCAAATATTCAATGCTTTGAAAATATCAATAATTGCGAAATAAGAACATTGAAAGCTGTTAATTTGCCGGATGCAGTAGTTCTAGTGTTAAAATACGTACTTAGATGTTAGAAACTGAATTTTTTGAGACTAAGGAGTCCATTCATTATAGTATTCAAGTGAAACTATTTATTTTCAAAATCATTTCGAATATTCAGTGCTTTGAAAATATCAATAATGGCGAAATAAAAGACCGAAACCAGCCATTTTCACTTACGGCAGTTCTAGTGTTAACTGAATTCCCTAGTAAAATTAATTCAATTTCACCGAGAAAGCAAGTCAAAAGAGATCTATCCTTCCGGGTTCGACGTTGCATCTCTCACGGACCCAGAGGTCGAAGCGTCGAAGAAATTGGAAGGGAAAATGCGAGATGGAAACCGCGCTCGGAATGTTAATAGCGGGTCAGGAGCGTCCTGTCGTGTGTATCTGAGGACGCACAGAGAGCCGAATGTATTGGAGTCTCTTCAAGATAAGGAAGGACGAAAACACGTCATTTAGATAAAGCGGGGACCGTTCGTGGCGCGGGTACCTGATACGAGGGGCGTCTTCGCGGCGAGACCAAGCCGAGGGGACATTCTTCAGAAATACGGCCCGAAACCCTCCACATTTCCCGCCCTAATAGTTTTAGACGAGGTTTTTAAAAGCGTCCTCCTGCCGTGCGTCCTTGAATTATTCCGGGAAGTGTTAGGATACCGAGATGACTACGTCAAAACTGGACAGTTAGCAGGGTTATGCCTTGTGATTATCATCGTAAAAATCTCAAGCTTTACCCTTATCGAATGTATTTTTCAATGACCTCGTAACTTCATGAACTACTTTTGCTTTTTAATGGAACGTTGTGTCTATCCTTGCGCTTCAAGAAAAGTTAGAATGTGCGATGGATTACTGATTTGAAATGAGTTCATTTGGAGCTACTTTTGTTTTACATTTCGTAGTTTGTGATTGCAGGTACTTAGTGACTCAGTTTCTTTGTGTACGTTTAGGGGTCCTGTATTACGTTGCTTAAACATGCCTAAACTTTTGTACAGTTGAAACAGTTTTCTTAATAAAGCAGAAACTCAACAATCAAGATTCTTTATAACGATTGATCTACTATCTTTCTTATACCTCATGTATCTAACAAAATTTGGTTTGTTCGATACGTTACCAAAAAAATTAATATTTAGGTTTAATTTAATTAATTCTGGCGACGTGGTAGTCAAAGTGTTAATAAGGTGGTGGTATTGTTCCGGTATAGCAGACTTGAATAGTGAGAAACTATAAGAAATGTGATTAGGTTAGGTTATACCAGAAAACCAATTACAATTTTATTGTTTCTATTAAAAAGCTGAGGTAGATAAAAAATGAAATAAAATTTGTAATAGTTTAATTATAAACTATTGGATATTGTATTTCGGTAAAATAGGATTTTATCAAAAACTGTTCGTTACTAACTGGTACAAATAATACGCAAATATGAGAATATTTACATCAAATTCTTTATAGTTCGAAACATTCTCAATATTTCTTCTTTCGTGGTGCATACAGAAAGGAGGCAAATAGTGAACTAGATTTTCCGTAGTGGAAGCAAGACTTATTCTCCGTTTTATGTATAACAGTCCGCGAGTTTGTGGAAGAGCAATGCCGTTACTTTTAGCATTGTTCCTGGAGGCGTAGCAATAAAGAGGCAAATCGGTAAAAACGAGGAATGTAAAACGCAACGAATAAAAACGAGGAGAATGCCTTGAGAAGGTTCGTAACGATCTAATAAGAGATTGATAACAGGATTCTGCAGAAAAATCTCTTGATGCCGTTGCGACGGGACTTGAATTTCTTGCTGAGTTTTACCACAATATTGCACTTACCAGAATATACAAAAATGAAAATTATAGTTCCTTCGAAGAAACTGTAGAAGCGTTTCCTTTTCTTCAATTGTTTTATCCAAGTGTAGTTTAGTTTAAATTTTGTCGATGAATTATATTTACTGGTAATACTATTTTATTGAAAAATTGTAATTCCTAACATTTGCTCATCTGTATATTAATTCTGACATAAAATGGTCCCAAATATTTTTTAGATACTTATAAATCTCTGATTACTTCATTTAATAGACATTTATAAAAAAATACAATAAAATATTTGATAGATATTTATAAAAAGTTTTTTATACATGTACTATAGTTTATTATATAATTACAAAAATATTCGTTTGCAACCTTATACGAATTGAACGACGACTGTTTAATTTGTAATTATAAAATATTATAGTGAAAATAGTAAACAAGATAGTGCCTTTAAAAGTTTAACCAATCGATCTAATTATTAAACAGTACTAATACTTTATATTAAAGTAGTTATATTAAATATTAAAGTTCGTAATAAAAAAGTTGCACTAAATATTAAAGCTATATGTTAAATAATGTATTACATACAGTATACGATGGCATTAAAATAAATTCGAAAATTGTATCTGTATATCTTGTCTAAAATAATAATAATCTAACTTTATATCTGAATTTTATAACAGACAATTTTCGGAACGCGACAGTTTCATTAATTTTTCAATTGTAATTGTTTCTCGAATCGTTTTGACTGTAGGGAGACCAGTTGAAATTTTCTGTCTTTTTATTACACGCTTGCTGTCGTCGCACGAGCAGCGAGCACAAAATTCGATTTAGGTGGCGGCGACACGTGTTATCTGTCTCTCAGTGTGTTCAGAAACGGTAACGCCGTGACAGATATATTCGTCTGGACGTCCCATCGAATTAAATTTACATCGAAATGACAAGCGTATCATTATTAATCTCGAATACAAAATCGTATGGAGAGCGCATTGAATAAATCAAGAAATTTCAAGGAATGATGCGTGTTAAGGGTTCATCTATACTTTTATTTAATACGACTTAATGATTTCTATGCTTTAAAAATTTATTAATAACTTTTTAATTCGCATATATCGCTGAATACACATAGTTCCTATGCATTTTCAAATTTCAGTCGTAACATGAGTTTTCATTACGCTATAAATACAAATTCGTAGCAAAAATATATACCACCTTCACATTAAAAAAGTAAGTTACCTATTACTGATTAAAATATTAGATTCTTCAGAAAATTTTATGGTTTTTGTAAAAAAGAAAACGATTAATTCTTGTTATGAAACTGCATATTCATTAAGCTTTAATATGATATCTACCAAAATTTGTATACTAACATTTTCCTATTATCTTTTCCAAAAAATTTGTACAATTTTCCATTCCGCTACATATGACACTCCAAAAATTATAATTTATTTTTCATTTAAACAATTCTTATCTCCATAAATTATATTATTATTAACATTATAACTGTACCCGTCAAAATTACAGGTTTCAATTTTCTTATTTCGAAATTATTGATATCTTGAAAACGTTAAATATCCGAACTGATTCGAAAAATAAATAGTTTCACTTAAATACTATAATAAACATATGAAGAAATAAAACAAATCTATTGTTACAATTTTTATACGGATTACTCATTAATTATATTAAACGCTGGGTAGTTCTAATGATAATTTGCTAAAATTATACGACCAAAGTCGCCCAGCTTTAACCTTTCATTAACCCTAATACAAGTGACCAGCAACTTCTATTCTAAAATACAAAAATCGCACTCTATTACTTCCCAGTTTCTTGCAAAACTCCCGGAAATTCCAGTATCAAGAGGCGAGTCGAGGTCTGCAAACTCAGTAAAAGAAAATGAAGGACAGTGTGTTCTCTACTACCCCCTAGATCGTCTGATCCGCGGCGTGGTCCAGCGGAGCAGCTGCGTTTAAAGTAACGAGATGACTGTAGGCAGAGATGAGATAACTTGACCTCAATAATTCAGATACCTAACAGCTTAGCCCTGTCCCGTACATAATGCAGTCTATCCACCCCATCGTGCTCTTCATCCACCCCTGCTTTGACTGCCAACTCCCTCCGCTCTCCTCTCCGTACACCGCCGCGCGTTGCATCCCCTTCAAGAGTCACGCCAGCCAACCGGTGCGACTCCACCCCCTAACGGCTTCTTGCCTCGGCTTTTAAAGTGTCAAACCTTGGAATCCGCGATTCCGGATCCGTTTCGATCCGCCGCGCCGGCCGTCCCGACCCCACCGATCCGCCTCGTTAAAGATTCACCCGGCCCTGTGTCGGATCAGCCGGGTAATCGGTCGAACACGAACGAACGCGTTCGTAAAAGACTTGTTTCCATCTACCCGACGTAAATCGTCGCGCGGAACGTACGATACGTTGCACTGGAGATGAGATGATTCTCTTGCTATGTGTTTTGTTTATAGTTTTAATTGGTTCAATGAGTGTCTAGTCGATCTATTTTCATCTGTTTTCGTCATGTTACAACGAAAAGTGTGTTGCTAAAGAGTTAGCACCTACGGTCAGTATAGGGGCAAGAGGAATCTCTTGTCATCTATTTTATTTATAGTTCTGATTGGTTACCGTATAAGATTGTGTTTACATCGCAGCTGAGATCTAGATAGGAACATCGATGATAGCGTAGCGCAGAAATATGTTCTCTTATTTTACTAGGGAAAGGTTTAGTGTGGTGTTCATTGGACTTGCTGTATGGATTCAATAAATGAAACTATGCGATTATATTAGTTCCACTATAAACGCGCTAAAGAGAACTATAAATAGCTTCCATCGATACTATAGTCGACGATTTTTTCGTCAATATCGAAGCTTAACCCTTAACGGCTGAGAGCTTTTTTTTGTAATACTCGCCCACAAGACGTTATATTACTGTAAATATTTTTTTTTCAATGCAGTATCAACAAACCAATGATGTAATAAGTTGCAATATTTGATAAAGAAAACTACAGCGATAATAAGTTAAGGGTTAAACACAATCTATGGCTAAATTCACACGAGCGGTTAACAACAAAATATCGGAGTGGCAATTGTTTTGGAACAACAAAGACGTAAAATTTTCTTAGACCCTATACACACTACCGGTTAAGTCTCAATCTGTCCTCAGACTATCCTCAGTTCGATCAAATATTCTTGAGTTGTTTATAATACACATATTTTACCTATAAATCTCGGTCCGATCTCAGTTCAATCTTGCTCTATCTTTGTTTATAAAAGACAAAGGAAAAAATGTTGAGCGAAGCATGAGCGAACCGAAAGTGGACCGATAGTGTGTATCAGTCCTTACCCTTCTTTCTATGAGACAGAAGAACCTTGTTTCTCTATTATTCCAACTGCTGGCATTTTATCACAAACCGTTCGTGTACATTTGGCCCAGTCATGATGACAAATGACACATTACTGTCGAAAATACATGTGAAAAGAGATCCTCATTCTTTCAAAGTTACTTCTTTTCCTCAAAGCACCGTACTCGTTTTTAAGGCCTACTTTCCACCAACAATATCCACCCCCAACAAGAGTCGGGATAAGTTATTGTTATTGACGTTGAAGCAGAGATGCTAGATGTACTTTGGTGGGGGAGGTATGTACTTAGAAACGTCCACAAGTTGTTTGGAGATAATTTCGGGCGTTGATTATAGTTCCGGGGAAAACGAGGCAGCTGCGTGCCCGTCCGAGGGATGTTTGAAATGGGACGTGAAAGTGGAAAGCGTTTCCTACTTTCTTCCTGATTTCAAAAGTTGTGACGTTGTCATGTCGTAATTGTTTAGTATATTTTATCGGTGACGAATTAACTCTTTCAAACCTGATTTTTGAAATGATGATGATAAAAATTGTTTTTCTCCATTAGCTTAAGTCTTTGAAATCTTTAATTTGTAGAAAATATTGAAATCTTTAAATTTAAAAAATACTCGTGCATCAATTGTAAAAGCTGTTAAAGCATTTCTTGTAAGAAATGATTCTATAGAATCTATGTACTAAATAAAATTGTACATACTATTATACAATATAAATTCAAACGTGTTTAAAACTACTGATATTGATAGTACAATACATGTATGAAACGTGTCTCACGAAAATATTTTATTATTTGAATCTAAAAGAGTTCTCATTGTATTTTTCTTTTATAATTTTCATATCAAAAATATCTGTTTTATCGCGTGTTGTATTTAAATTTTACTTTAATATGTTGACTGTCACGACGATCACCGATGATCGAAGCATCAAAATTGCTTGAGAACGATTACAATAAGAAAATTGATAACGAATGCAAATATTGAGTAATATAAGTAGCTAGACAATAGTGTAATATGAGTACTCCGAGACGAAATCATTAATAATTATTTCTAATATTATTTGCCTCTGCTATGAAAGAACAAGTATTACTATATAAAACGCTCGAAATTCTCGTGGCAGTCAACGTTTTAACTCCTTAGTTTCCAAAATAAATTAAAATCTAATCGAAAAACGATTGTGTGTTTAAGTAAAAACTTTTTAAATATATTTAAATGTTTATCGTATTATAAAATGGTATATTGCTTTATTTAGCATGACCAGGCCTGAAATGTTCTTTATTTGAAGCGAGTCTCAAAACACGTACGCTTTCATGAACGACCGAACGTATTTCGATAAACGGATACGAGCATAAAGCATAGTCATGTATCTCGGTCATGAGTTAATTCAATTTAAGCACTTCGACCCTTTGTTGGTCCGATTCGAGTCTCCCAACCCTAAATTGTTCTGATTCTGTCTGCACTCACGCGAAACGAGAATAGTGTTTCCAAAGTTCACATTAATTCAACATTTCCACGGAAAATGCTAAGTTTGAAAAGTATTTATGTTTATAGCAATGATTATACAGAAATAACGTTTCTGTTACTAAAACCCTTTAACATGAAAATAAAATAAAAATTTGATTAAATTTTTATGTAGACACATGTTTTCCTATATTCTTACAAATTATTTTACATAATCAGAGACAGGAAAAAATTAATTTTAAACATTTCTTGTGCCTAATCGTGCATAAGCGTTCGAATATTTTTGTTGCCGACTGTAAAAGTGTTTCGCTACACTTTGGGCGTTTAAATAAACTAGAACTGAATAAATATCTGGAGTTTACTACTCAAGCTAACAGCAAGTTAATTGAACTAAGTTAAATTATTTAAATTAAGCAACATTAACACTAGACTGGTTTCGGTTTCTTTGTCTCGCAATTATTGATATCTTAAAAGCATTGAATATTCGAAATAACCTTGAAAATAAATAGTTTCACTTGAACACTGTAATGAGTGTCTGAAGAAACTGAAAATCATCTATTATTACAATTTGTATAGGAATTGCATACAATCGTATGAAATTCTCGATAGTTTTAATGTTAAAAACTGCGTTCCGTATTGTTTAGCAAAAGACTCAAATTTGGATTACACGGTTTGCGAATGTATGAAGCGTTAGCCAAAAGTTATAGCTGGCTATGAGGGGATAACGATAAGAGTAATGTGTCCCTGGTTGCGAGAGAATACGGTTATGCTGGCCACAGCGAATGGGGCTACGCTCTGTCAGGACTGCAAAATGTAATCGGCACAGCGCCCTCAATTATTAATTGGTAACCGCGTTAATTACTTGCAAGGGTGTAGGCACGGCTGTCACTGGAACAACGGCGTAGCCACGGTAGAATTCCTCGCTAGAGCTAAATGCAGTTGAATCACCGCCGCTGTTACGCATTAAATTTTATCGATTCAGGAATCGAACACGACGATGCCGATGAAATAATTCTGTAAATTGAATTCCGAATTTGAATAAGGCAAATTCTTTCCTCTTCGTAAAATTAATTGTTTTCTAAAATTTGTTTCTGGTGAACTGTAAAAAGATAATGAATTTGAAAAAAGTGTCTTATTATAGAACGAATCGTGTATGTCAAATTAATGAGATTTTCTAGGAAATGAGGTTTTTAAAGATATTATAATAACATAATTTTTGTGGAATGTAAATAAAATCTAAAAATAGATATTAAAAATAAGTAAATATCTATTTCTTTCTATTTTATATATATGTTATTCATGTTATGTTAGAAAGTAAATATTTATTTTGAATTACCCGACATAAATTGGTAATTATTCCCTAAACCTTATCCCCACGTCTATCAAATACGAAAGTAAAAAGAAAAGTAGTATTTATGATATATATTGATGTTTTCTGCATCAGATATTCAAGTAAGAAATCTACCACATTTTGTCAAGTCTAATATTAACTTTCTCAAAAATCTTTTAATATTAACAATAAAATATAAATCTATCTATCTTTAATACTAACTTTCTCAAAAATCTTTTAATATTAACAATAACATATAAATCCATCTTTAATACTAACTTTCTCAAAAATGAGAAACCTCTGTTGCTATAATATCATTCTTCTCCAATACCAACAGCAATTTGCAAAACAGGAATTCTTCCATTATCAACGTACCCAGGGAAAAATATTGCAACTGTAAAACCTAGTTTTTAACTTACTGGAAACAATAGTGACATGCTTGTTAAGTACCATCCACTACTTTGTTTTAAAAGGGCAAAAAATAGAGATATATTTCAGTAGCTAGTTTTTGCGCAATCCTCCCGGACAATTACATAAATGATCGAGCCCGCTCAATCATCCTTGGAGTAGAAATGAAGCCTTGAGACCTGGAAAATTTCCGGAAACCGTCGCTTTTATCCTCGTTCCTGCCGTTACGTCGCATTTGCTTCCACGAAACAAAAGTATCGGTGAGCCGAGAATTTAATATCGGCAGGAGAAAATTACAGGAAGTTCAGGTAGGCTTGCTCAACTCAGGAATGGAAGCAAAAAGATCAAATTAACGAGGCACTTACTGATCTTCGATGGGTTGGATCGCGCTATAATTCGTAAGGAGACACGCTGGCCGAGTGCCACCGGTCTTTGGAACTACACGCGCGTTATGTAAAAGAAACCAGTTTTCGAGGAATTACTGTGATCGACTTCAGAAAACGTGAACAGCCCAAAACATTGCGTGGCCTCTTGTTTTCTCTCGGTTAAGGAGCTATACTGTGTGTGGCTTAGAACAATAGTCTAGCTCCTGCATCTGATTTCTCCAAAAAGAGACACTTTTGTGAAATGTTCTTAAATTAATACTAGATTTAAAGACTGCTCTGCTTGTTCTATCGTTCTTAGAAATATTGATATTCATTCGTTTAGATCTTGGAAATTAGAGGTTTAAAAGTGAACAACTAACACATGTTTACTACCATTCTATGTTACTCGAAAAAGTAATTACTACTCTATCTTCCATACAGTACAATGCGTTAAAATACTGTACTTCCCCATATGCGCGACATCGAAGAACACGAGTAAGGGTGAAATCGCGACTGCCCGTAAAAACGTGGGAAAAGATAAACCTTCAATTTCCTACAATTACTGGCATCGGTTTTCTACAATTCCCGATATCGGAAAATAAACGAAGCCTTTATCAGTGGTGTTGATTGCGAGCGTGGACCGCTGCTATCAGATACATATCTCTGCCCAACATTGGCGGCCGTTCTACCCGTTAATCGTGCAACAACCGATCGAGTTGTGTCCCGATTGAACCGAGACTCGTCCCTTGATACACGGGCTACCGTCGTAGCGACCGGCGCGGCGCGCTCTCTCGCAAGAAGAGAAGCCTCGGAACGGGGCTGGCTCTCGCGGAGATAAACAAAGGTACAACGAAACCGTTTAATTACCGAGGACCGGAGATTAACTCTAATGGAACGACGGTGTTTCGTGGCTCGTATGGTGCAGCGGGCCGCTGATTGGCCGCGTTATCCTGTCTGGCGCCTGTCAGACTGAAGGAACTTTTCGGTTCGATCCCCGTCGCCGAGCGGGCTTCTACCGCGGCGGCCCCTATGCCGAAATCGATTGTCGATAAGCTCGTTAAAAATTAGTAATAAACACCTTCAGCAACGAACTCGGTATTACTGGATAATTAGCGGAATTGGTAATTAGAACGTCCGCTAAATTGATACTCAGCTCGAATCAATTGAAACACCTGAACGGTTCCGCGACACGCGTTACGCTTTTGAATTCTGTCCGCGTTATGGAAGTCGACGCGGTTCTTCTGGATAAACATTGTTTCTTTTGCTTATCTTCCAACCACTTTCAGAAATAATCTCGAATTAGAAATATTTACCCTTTACAGTCGACCACCGTAATGGCGACTTCGAGGTTTGATGTCTAACCTTTATACGTGGACGTGAATTTAAACTTCGAGTATAGGAGTTTGAAGATTACTAATTAATGTTAAATATACTTGTTTGTAGCAAATAATAAAGGAATTTATTGTATTTATTTGTTTTTAGTTAGTTAAATATTTTTGCGTAGATATTGAAATTTCGATTTGAAACAGTTTTATATAGTAATGTATTAAGTAGTGACTTAATATGGTTACTTATTCCGACAATTTTACTGTATCAAGTATAGTTATTGGGAATGTTTAACAAAAATTAGAAATAGTTTTGACAAAACTCTTTTTTGTGTGGGAATATTACAATTGCTAACAACTCAGCCATTTTGTAAATATTTAATAAATTTTAGAGAACTCCAATTGCTGAATTTTTTAAGATATAAGTTTACCGTGTGGTTGCATACAAGTTTTAAATGACCTACATAAAATATTACATCCAATTATTCTGTAATTTAAAAAATATAAATAGTCAAAGACAAATATCTGCAATATATATTGTAAATTCATAGTTTGTATTATCTAAGTGTTAACACATACGTGTAAGATATCTAACTTTACTTACTTATATATTTCAAATTATCGAGTTGCAGCATCCTATATTTTACATTTGTCACAGGGGATACGTATGCTGCCATTGTGAAAGTATATTATGATCGAAGTCAACCAATGGCTCGTTCCGTTGTTAGTGCTAGAAAACAGACACCCTGATGCTCCCCCTTAAAGATGGACCGACGAATCGAATTAACTTTATTACGTTTGTCTTCTGTTTTCCGCCCAACAACCGTCAGTCTGTGTTCACCCCCAGTTTCACTCGGTCAATTTCTCTGGTCTCTGCTCCACCACTCTGCTCATTGTTCACTATTCAACCAAACCGAGTAGATTGAAGAGTTTTCCTTTTTTCAGCTTGCCTAACAATATGGATTATACTTTAAAACTCTATGCTGTATGGAACTGTAATTATTAAAGTATTAATTTGTTAAGTATGCGTCATAGATATATTCTGGTTAACCATGAAAAATGTCTTGTTTGCGACAAATGTAAAATTCATTAACACATTTTCCATGTATATATACATATATAATTTTTAAAGTTTCATGAACTTGTTGTAGAATCATTTCTTTAATCATTTCATTTAAATAGACGAAATTGTTAACAGCTTTTGTTACACTGCGTATTATATTTCAATTCTACTGCAAACAAAACTGCATTATATATGTTATATTAAATATAACAACAGAATACTTTCTAAAAAAAAAGAAATCTTCTCCGCAAATAATTCACTGCCGCCGCGAGTAAAACATTTAACTTTCAATTCGAATGAAAACACTCGATCATCTTCAGTTTCCATGTCTGTTTCAGGAGACAAACAGCGGAAGAAAGGGAAGCCGAGAGGCAGGCGGCGAATCGTTTAATGCTGTCCCTTCAAGCGGAAGCACTTGGGAAAGTAGCTTATCCTACAACAGTATCCAGCCATCCAGCAGGGACTACTGTTCCCAGTTTGGATAGGCAGCAGGCGCCCGCTGCACTGACCCACCCCGTCGGTCAATGGGCTTCGCCGTACGGCCCACCGCAACCCCTAGCCGAACCAATTTGCTGAATCCCGATGATTCATGTGACTTGATAAACTTTACTGCTGGATGAACTTGAGGCGCCAATTATGTCACTTTTGTATTCGATCGGCAAAAATATTGTTGCAACTCTAATAGATACCTCTGCAAATAAAATTTGCATGTGTAGGCGAATACATTGTTATCTTAACACTTAATGAACGGGTGATTTTTTGTCTATCTTTTACCACTCCCGAGAATTTTTGAAGAAATTATATAAACCTGTAGACATGTTTTTAAATTATTGCTGTTTTATTAAATTAGTATCATTATTAATACAATTTTGAGAAATTACTTATTTTCATGTCTAGTACTTGTTACTAATACGGTGTTCTGCAAAACGTTAAGTTACCATGAAAATGTGTAAATCTACGTGTCCTGTCCGTTAAGTGTTAATATTAATATTTTATTGTCTTACTATATACGTCTAGATATTTACTTGATATTACGCCTTGATTGACGATGGGATCAAATTCAGTCTGAGTGTCGATCAATTTGATATTCCATTATATATTTATAACACTTTGTTTGATTCGTAGTCGAGGAAAGCTCAGTATATTTAGCATGCTTTTGGACATGTAATGAGTATGCGTAATGTTTGAAATTATATATGCAACACGTATACAAAATTTAAATGTACAGTTATATTTTAATTATAAAATTAAAGTACTACTTGTAATGTATATGGTTCCAATGCTACTTAATTAAATCGAAACAAACTTTTTTAGGGCAGTTTTGAAAATTTGACGTCTTTTAATTGTTCATGCCATAACATAGTTGGCTTGGTGGAACGTTTTAAAAAAGAGTGAACTTTTTTTCTAAATTAATTTGTTGTCTTTAGAGACCTGTTGTTCCGAATTTTTATTTATCAAATCACTTAATACCTACGTAGTTTGAAAAATTAAGAATTTTTGGATAACTTAAGTGGTTCTATGTTTTTGCCTTATTATAAACTCTTCATCTTTAAATAGTCTTGTTTGTTCCCAGAAATTATTAAATTTGTATAAAGTTATGTAATTAGGAATGAATACATTTGTGATTAAGTTCAACCATTTCCTTTTTTCATTAAAGAAAATGTAGTAGTTGACAGAGTTTGACTAAATAAGAAAAAAGTTTTTATATTATTAACAAAGGTAGAATAAGAAGTACAGAGTGTGAGTTGTAACAATATTATTCTCGATTTAACATGTCACGATCTAACGAAGCTGACGAAGTTTCGCTTCCAAGGTTCCTTCGAAGTAAGTTACACGAAAAAAATTGCATTTACCAATGAAGCACTGAAAATGGTAATTATTAATATTACTTCATACGCACACGGTAAACTTTTTTAAATGATTTGTTACTAAAATTTTATCATAATCTAAGCAGTAAAATATTTACTTGCCTGCTAGTTGTTTTATACGCTTCCAAAAATTAGTACAAATGTATGAGTGTTTTTAAAAATGTGTGAAATTTTCGTAAAGTCACTTATATGCATTAAACGAATGAAAAAGCTATTTTATATCTATGATATTGATTTAAATTTTCACTAGTATTAAATTCTCAATATTCGAAGAAAAACATTTCTGCAACTCTTTAAACAGAAAAACTTTCTCCTTTTAACTTCCATGCGCATAATATTTTAGTAGATTGTAAAATAAATCATCTTGAATGCTACACGACTCCAAATTTTTCAACGATGGTGATAATATTAAATCTATATATTAATTTCCACACGAATAAAAAGTTTTTTCATTTTAATTTAATGTATAAAATTGATTTTCCAAAAATATCTTATATTCGTATACTAAAAGACACCCTGTGCTAAAAAAGTGTACAAAATTAATTTGATTGAAATGAGGACATGCGTTATCCTCTTTTTGTTAAATTAACCCATTGATATATCTTTTCTTCCAAGATGTAACAATAAATTAAATATTGTTCTGTTATCAATAGTACAGTCCATAATCAAAAAATTAAAGCCACCAGTCTTAACATCACATTTTTCTCGGTAATCATAGCATTCGAAGTCCAAAAGGTAATTGAATAATACTTTCTTCACCGCAGCATTAACCCTTTGTATTCCCAAAGTATCTCATTGAAAATGCTAAACATTCTCTAACGAGGACATTTTCTAAAACTAACTTAACGAGAAATCGTACATAAATTGAGGAACAAAACTATTTTATTCCAATATTTCACATATTGATGCATTATACAAATTTTAACCCTTTGGGGACGAATGTCAACATTTTGGTGGAATCAAAGTTTCATATTTGGAATACTAAGTTGGAAACAAATGGTTTAATTATTCAAACAGCAAAAAATCAGTGTACATAGTTTCTTTTTTCTGTATTATTTAAGCATCTGATATATAATTTGACTTCATCTGCTGAAGATTTCGTATACTTCAATGAATCTTCGTCCGTAAAGGGTTGATATTAATACCCTTCCTTATAATAATGTGTCATACTCGTGGCGAATATTTTGAACAGAATTTAAAAAATATACATATTACTCAATGTTTGTGTAATATAAATATTACACAATTCAAATTGAATATTATTTTTCTATTGTCAATTGGTATGCTTCACAGCAAACATAAATATTAATTACAAAGTAGGTGTATCGATTACAGTTGCGAAATAAATCATAAGGCAAGAGGTTAAATATTAAACTTTACAATTTTATCGTGTCAAATCAATTGGCGAGAGAAGTCTCTAGAGTACAAAGGGTTAAGATCAATAACTAAGCAATGAAACTAAACCTCAGTTATAAATAATTAATATGAGGAAACAACCAGATAAGAATCAGATTGCTGATTTATTATGACATTGTGATTGCTGATTTGTTATGACGGTGGTCCTAATTTTTCGATCAGGGGCCGTAGGTGTCTACTCTTAAACGCGAAACGCAATTCGAACGCGTTACGCGATCGGTTGGCCAGGTTAAAAAATGCACGGCGCAATGATGATTTTATTAGCTTGGTCAGATTGTCAATTAAGCTATGTTCCCATCATTTTTACACCGGTTTTTCCGTAATTTCGTTAAACGTCTCGATGGATCACGCAACGAAACGAGTCGACGGCAGCGAATCGCAGAATGGATTGAATTCGCCGTAACCTGCTCGCATTTGACGTGTAAACAATCGTCATGAACACGTAATCAACATTTAGGATCGTAATAATCGATACCAAGTAATTAACGGAAAATCTTGTTCGCTAAAAACATAATGTCGTTAAATCTCCCGGAGGGTTATAAGTTTATCGTGATATTCAGAGTCACGCAAAACGGTCCTAACTGGCCGCATTCAATTATTCATACGTTCGTTCCGCACGTCCCTGAAGATTACTGCTGTTAGAGAACGCAATTTTTCGTTACACTAAAGGCAGACAATTGCAAGAAACGATGGGCACGTAGGAATCTTTCAAAAATAAACAGATGTTTGACGTTTTGTGTAAAAACAGAAGAATTCTTTTAGAGTAGACCAGTAAAACTTATTATATTGTACAACGTTGTATTTACATATTGTTAGAAAGAGAATAATTATTATTTTTACTTTATAAAGCAAATTTAATACTACAACTACCGAGCATTTAGTACTTTTAATATGTAATCTCTATGAAAATTATAACAATAGATTATTTTTAGTTTTTTCACACATTCATTATAGTATTCACGTGAAAATATTTATTTTTAAATCATTTCGAATATATCAATAATTGTGAAACAAAAAACCGAAACCAGTCATTTTGACAGGTAGTTCTTGTGTTAAACGAAGATTTAATAATTACTAAGAAAACAATTCATTATTAAACGTACACCAAAATTACTCGAGAAAATCTTTTGTGTGTGCTTATTAACGTTGTCTTGAGCCTTTGAATTCTCAATTCTAACACATTCACGACTTTTCAAATTCTATTTCTAGTTACCCGTAACGTGAATTTACGTTTTTTCAAATATAATAACTTTCAAAATATTTTATTCCTCAGCTCTTTTCCATTTGCTACTTCTTTGGAAAAAATGGTTGACAAAAAATTTGGTACAATTATCTGCAAGCTCTTACTGAACCATGTTATTTTGGCTAAAAAAATTTCTGATCGAACGGCTAGCAGCAGAATAATTTAAACTGATCACGCTTCGTGGTCCACCGTATATAATCACGAGAATATTGTAGTTCAAAACCTATATACCGGATAACAGTTTGAACTTTATTTCGGTCCTCCATAACTGTTTTTGTCGGAACCGATATACAGGGTGTTTCTAAATTATTGCACACAGTCCGTCGACTACCGACGAATCGACAACTTTGGATGCTGTTATCTTGATAACGGCTTAAGTGAAAAATTTCATATCTATAGTTTAGAAACGTTTGAATGTCGGCTTCAAAAATATGGAATAGAAACCATAGAGTTCTACTTAAGAATTGTAACATGACGTTACCAGGATGTTTCATGGTCATGTCACGGTCATATATCTCCCGCTGTGATATGTAGTATTTCATACCCTGTAACTTTTGTTTAACACATTTGTTTGTATCACTGATACTTTTCGAGATAATTCGGTGTTCTTTATTCGATGCCCATTTTGAAACAAAATCTATTTTTATCCTGGTAACTATGGAGTTTTGGACCCATGTTTACTGCAGCTTTTTTACTTAGTTTAGTGGATTGTATACGCCCTATCATTTGCAATCATTTAGAAACACCTTGTATAACAGTTTCAAACAGTTGATTTCGGAACCTTTTCAATCCCTGATTTCAATGAAATCGAAGGAACAACCAGTGTACTTATATTTATTCGCGTAACGCGATCGTTTAGATGTTTCGATAACTAACGCGCAATGATCCTCGACACAAATTTATTGTAACGATCACACGAGCACATCGTTATCAATCTACTGCTTTCTTCGGTGCAACGATATTGGCACTGACAAGGAATCTCGCAGATCGAATGGAAAAGAGCGTTAGACGCCGCCGAGTCGTCTTAATCGCTCTATTTCTAGGTAATATCAACGTCTTATGCCAAGACAGCCAATTTTATCGACATACTTAATTAACGAAGCGAAGGGTCTGATAGGGAGCTAAAAAGAAACTTCGATAATTACAGAGTGCTTTAGTTTCACGGTTGCCTGTAAGGTCACTTTAGGATGAATTGACCTGCGAAGAAGTGGTCTAGTGACATTAAAAAGAATTTTAACGGATGGGGAACGACGAAGGTGGCTGCATAAAGTAAAATCGAAATGACTCCGCGTTTTATCAATTGACAGTTCGCCACGATAATGTTTTTAGTAGCCGACTGTAAATTTTACTGAGATTTTGAATTCTAATTCTTAGAGCATACTGAATGGTTGTTAATTTTGAACTGGATTGAGATGTGTGGCCGAGAATAGAATAATTGCTACACAACTTTATTTAAATGAAATATGTTTATTAGAAATTAATTTTGTATTTTTATTGTAGTTTTTTATTTGGTAAATGGTTTTAGATTTTAAAATCTGATGATATTACCTAATGAAATAGCAATTGAGGTGCAATTATGCGTCCAAATAGAATTAAAGGAAATGATCACGGTGTTCTGGAAATTATCATGAACTGATGAATATGTTGTTATTTATAGGCCGCAGATGTTTATTGAAATTCTATATTTTATAGAGTTACTTGGAAAATGAGAGTTAAATAGAAATTTCTACTTTTCGTCAAAAATTTCAGTAATTGTAAATTGAACGTTAAATAATAATTACTACTGTACGTATGTAGACAATTGACTGCATATGTTCTTACATTAATGGCACATTTGACTGAACTAAATATCAAGAATATAATAAAATATATTATGTAATGAAAATTTTTACAATTTTCTTAGCAACATGAATATATTGAAACTTTTCAAAAATATTTCATATTAATCTTTAGCAACTTGTTTTCAAAAATTTAAGATTGTACAAACATCCAGTGATGTATTAGTTCTTGTTAAATGCACAAAATCAGTCCAGATTTTGAAATGCAACAAAATAGCCAGCTTTATAATGGTTTAATTAAATCTTTGTTCAATTTGTAACCTTTTAAAATCTTCCATATAAAAAACTTACTGCTACTTAATTTCCATGTATATATAAATCTTTATTATAAATTCTATCCTCTGACAAATCTACAATTTGATCGCAGAAAATAAAAATTCTCAACTACTCCAATTGAAATAATAGTACAATTATCACTTGAAACTTCATGCTAAAATATTATGAACACTCCAGAATACAAAAATTATCGCGAAGCAAAATCTCGAATACAAATGAAAGAATTTTTTTATGAAATGAGTCCAAAAAACGACGAAATCAATTTGAAATTTGTTAAAAATATATTGTTCATTAACCCCAGACCTTCGTCGCTTTCCTCTACAAACGCAGCGCAATTGAAAGTATTGATAAGACATATCTGTGTAAATATTAGCGTAGCGGTTGCAGCAGTTAGAAACATTCAAATTGTATGTATGATATTAACCCGACTTTGCGAACGGGACTCGATCTTGCGTTTAATTTTGACCTCTTAGAGTTAGACGCTCACGCGCAAAAAAACACAAACACATACTTACATACGATTGAAAGGTAACAGAACGGCAAAAAGGAAAAAAAATAGCTTCATAGTTCATAGTTTTACAATTTTGATTGATTGCTTGTAACCATGTTTACGAATAATAAATCAGTGATCGAAAATATCACGAATTATAAAATAAAACCAACAGAAAATTGGGTGAGAAAAAATGGAAACCAATTAGTCAGCCGAATTCTGTAGCCATCAAGTGATCTTATATAGTGACACACACTCACACGCATACAGATGCACACACACACACACACCTTGTACATATTGCTCGATACGGAATCGTGAAGCGTGCATCAAGAGATAATATTATCGCGAAATAAAAGTACTATATCTGTATCGCTACTATTAAGGGATTCGTTTGTCGTCGAATAGCAGCGTGCGAGTCGTATTAATTATAGGGCTCGCGACTAAGTTAAGTGCAACAATTATCAATCATAGCTAACGATGTGATGTTATGTAAGTACAGTGTGTAACGTTGTATATATGAAAAGAAAATGGAAATGCATATAAATATAAATATAAATATAGATATAAATATAGATATAAATATAGATATAAATATAGATATAAATATAGATATAAATATAAATATAAATATAAATATAAATATAAATATAAATATAAATATAAATATGAATATAAATATGAATATAAATATGAATATAAATATAAATATAAATATAAATATAAATATAAATATAAATATAAATATAAATATAAATATAAATATAAATATAAATATAAATATAAATATAAATATAAATATAAATATAAATATAAATATAAATATAAATATAAATATAAATATAAATATAAATATAAACATAGGTATAGATATAGATATAGATATAGATATAGATATAAATATAAATATACATAAAATGTATACATAAAATGATTTAATCGGTAAAAATGCATATACGTTGATTGCGGATTTTACGAACACACGATCTTTCTCTCATTAGGTATTATTTATTTAATAACGATGTACGATTGTTAAATAATATTATTCGAGTAAGTTTCTTTTTTATTAAACTTGTTTCATCTGCCGACGACGTTTTGTTTCTGGATATGTACACCGTCCCGTTGACGTAAAACAAGTTATATAATCAAGACTATTGTCGTATAAGGAATAATTTAATATAAATAAATCAGTCTGGTCGCAATTGGTTATATTTTATTTTGTGAAATTGAATTCCATTGTGAAACATTTCTACCGTACTGGTATGTACCCCGTCGCTTATGATAGTTTGTCAATTATTATACATCTTATATGTATAGTACACTGTATATATTTTTTCAAATTGTATCGCACAGAATAAATTTATATGATCACGTGCAATCGAACATTTTGTGCAAATTTTCACGCTAACACACTGCCCGTTGTACATAGAGACGTTATTGTGCAATTGAAGTGAATATAGGTTGAATATATATTCAACGATGCTGAAGTTAGAAATAATTTGGAGTATAAATGAAAGGAGAAATTTAAAGTAATTAATCACTTGGATTGTTGCATTATTTCTGTCTTTAATATGTATTAAAGAGGATAAGTTTATTTTATGTTGAAATCAGTTTTTATTTATAACTGATACACATGTTTTTGTTATACAAGAAATTTTACTGATTTGTATATCAGCTTATATTTATAGAAAGATAAAAACAATTATTATTATTATTACAATGGATTAATATTTTGTTTTCCCGAATCTCGAATACGCATAATAAAGAAAGAGTAAAAACTTCATTAATTGCAATAAATTTTTATATTATTTTTCAAGATAAAGAAGTATAAATTAATTGAAAAGTTGTGTTAATAAATCATGGGTTATTGACAAAATAAAAAATGTTTAAAAATTCACAGGTAAATTATATAATTTTCAACGCTTCCAAAAATGTTATTAAACCAAAAATATCTTCAAGAAATATGTTCGATTATTATATAACAAAGTCTCAAAGAAAAAGTTGAAAATATATAACAAATACGAATTTAACAAACGTTCATACACAATGGGATAAATTAATATTTATATAATCAATTACAAATGGATTTCGTGTAACTTTCCGATATTATCAAGTATAATATTCTACACTTCAAAACTTCCCCAAGCCATAGATTGCTTGTTTCTTACTACACAATGACTTCCAAATCCATAAAAGAAAAATACACTCTCTCGTTTTCAGCAATATTCAAAAGAGGTACATCAATATGTTAAAACGTTAATAACAATGAAAAATATCTGCATATTGAATAACAAAATTTCTTATTTTTCATCACACAATAACTTTCAAATTCATAAAAGAAAGAAAAACACTCCTTCGTTTTGAGCGATATTCATCCCCAAAGAGTGAACATATTATACGTCAATATCCCAATCATAACTACTATTAAGTATGATTACCATGTTACAATATAACTTCACCGTATCCCAAGGACTGTCATATCCCGGACCGTCATTCGTGGAGCCATTATACCCTGTATATCGCTCACGCAGCGTCGCTCATTCCGAGAAGTAACCAGATGAGTTTCTTCCAGTTCCACTGTCGGCGCCGTCAGATACAATCGTGGCCGTTCACGCAATATAGACACGTCGAAAAGCCAATCTTTTCATTTTTGTTTCCTCTTCCCCTTTTTATTTTACTCGCCCCTAACTACGTCCGGCAAAGACACAGTTGCTTCGCTCCCGCCCCCCTTCACCGCCCCCGATCCGCCTAATCGTTGTCTTTCTACAGCGTATTATCCCACTTCACCTAGGAGCTCCTTGTGCCGGATGTGGCCACGTTTACTGCCTATAATTGCAGAGAAGACACGGCGCGCCGTTCCGCCCAATTATTTGGAGACAAACGCCCGCCAAAAAATCAGTCCTTTAAGTTCTTAGTTGGACTGAACGCGGGACTCCCAGGGATTACCAGAAAACCTATTTATCCGACACGGAAAACTTTTGTATTCGTTCGTCGAATGGGGAACCAATGATGCTTTCTTCGTTGTGTGAAAGGGTTACGCTCGATCTTCGGTTGCTAGTAATGCCATTTGTAGCTAAATGCTTGCAAGCGGAGGTACACCTGTCCCTCCATTTACGCGGAATTTTTTCTACGCGAGTCTCTTTTTTTTTAAAAGAGATATTTTATAAATAATAAATAATATTTTTGTGTATTAATATTTTTTAAATAATTATATTATATATAATTGCTTTAAAATTTTAACACTATTTACACGTTGTTGTTATACGCGATCTGAGTTTAGTGGCACGCAATGCAATTTACTTTTCTTTTGTACTGACAGATTCTATTTATGCGATTTTCATTCGAAAACGAATTGACATGGAATGGATACTCCGCGTAAGTGGAGGGACGAGTGTATTTGTAATAGAAATAAACGCCTTAGATGAACATCGTACAAAAACAAATTTCAAAACAACTATAATTTGGTGAGTATATTTTCATTATAAATTAATACGATTTTAAATACTTATCAGTCAAGAATAGCATAACACTTTGAAGTTGAAAGTATCTAGTAAAACGGCTTTTCAAAAAATAAAAGATTACCTAGACGTACCTAGTTTGGTCAAGTAGATATCAGAGTTTTTTATTAAAAAAATTATAAAATGCATACGAAGTCATATTTACCAGTAAGAAGTCGAACGTACGAATTCTATGGTGTAAAGAATGTTTACAAAGTGACAAAGGTATTAGATTTATTGAAAAATAATAGTCATTTGTTCATGACCTTATAATACAACTTTAATTAAACATTGAATCGTTTTTATAAGTTCTGCATCTAAAAATTACTAAAAAAAATATTTTTGGCCATAACAATATAAAGGATTAAAACTTCGTTATCAAAAATACCACCTTATGCTCTATTTAGAAGACCATGTGAATATGTGCACAAATATGAATAAAATAATATATTAGATAAATGTACTTTATTAGAAAAATATGGATTCTTCTGTATATTATTATTCTTATTATTTTAGTATAAGACTACAATTCATGGTTATTTGAAAAATATAAAAAATATATTTCACTTTTATACAATGTTACCGAAAAACAAATTAAAAAAATATTGTAACTGATAAAAAAGAAACATTTTTATATATTCTAATAGTATCATATTTTAAACAGTTACTTTTATATAACAAAACGTCAAATGTTTGTCGTAGGAATTAGTTTTTAAACGAAATTCAAATGTGCATGAAAATGTTGATATCAAGCTGCATATACCACACCATTCCGAAGTTCAGTTTCGGAAATTGAAAGTGAATCGTTTCCGGCCAGTCGACGTTGACTTTGTCATCCGAAACTTATAATTCTGCACCGAGCGCCCTGTAATCACATCCACGAAGGTATTTTTGTGGTTTTTCTAGTTTTCAAGGTAGACGCCGGCAACCAATTACGCGGCCCCACAATGTTCCGGCTAAAAAGCTCGAAGTTGTTAAAATTGAAATAACCAGACCACTGTTGGACGCCATTCCAATAAAATTATATTTGTATAACAATAACGAATGAATGATTAATAATTATTCGGTTATTTAATATTAAAGTTCTTCGTTATTCGTGGAGGAATCATTCTTATGTCATTAAAAATATTATATGTGTGTTAAAAGTTAAAAATTATACACAATAAAAGTTATTCAATAGAACGCTTAAAACTTAATAAGCTTAATAAACTTAAGCTTAATAAAGTATATTAATTATTCGTTATTCGCAAATAACAGTCAGATTTAATTTATTCGTTATTTTCAATAACATTTAAATGAACCAGACCTATATATGAACCAAAAACTTATAGGTTATCCTATGAATATCGTTTACCAATAATCAAGTTATCAATTCCATATTTTAATGTTCAAAACATTTCTCTTCGGCATTGCAAAAAGAGTTCATTGTTTTTTTTATAAAAAAGGTATCCATTTCATAGAAATATTTACAAATTTACGTTATTAAAGATCATTTTCGATATTACATTTAAATACAATTTATTATCATTGGCGATCTATACAACAAAAGTTATACGGAACTGAAGTGACTTATTTCATTATAGGCTTTACTTTTTACAGAATTGAAACTCTGAAATTATAAATATTTTCATTTTTGAATTCTTTTATCGAAAAAACAGCCATTAATATTTTACATTTTACTTTTGCTATGTATGTAATTTGGTTAACATTTTCTTGTCCAACTCATAATCGTTAAGAAGAAAAATAACAAGAATTCGTGATCTTCTTATCGAATTGTAATATAATTGCATTGGGTAGGGGAATTATACTTTGCCAACAGGAAATTATGGAAATTATTATTGCCGTTTGCTACTCATCAAGCTCTCCTTTCTTTTTTGATGCACACCCTTAAAATTAATCTACGATCATGCTCACTTGCCATGCGAACTACCCTTTCTATTCCCGTAGCCTCGTAAAGATATCCCGCGTGCATGCATTATGCATCCCCCACATGCAAACGTACATGTTACATTCTGTGTAAACGTATCTATGTCTCATGTATTATTAATAATAATCTTGTAAAATTACTGATATTAATCTTCTTGTTGAAATTCATTAACCAGAATTATGTAAGTACTGACGATACGTACAATTATGAATTGTTTATACCGGAGGAATCAAAATCTATGAGAAAAATGTACATTTGTGTTTATTCTTTTCTATATTGTTTAATAAAGATTTACAAATATTTAATATTTTTTACTGGAGCGGCTTTACACGTGCAACCTATTATTACACAAGCTTTTACCGTTAAAGACCTTGTTAACCTTCTAACACGCAAATTTGTTGGTCTCTACAACACAATTATCTTGTACTATATATTTTCATTTTTCAATTATCCTATTTTAAGGATTACTTAATGCAAATTTTGTATGTTCCACTGTTCTCCGAAACTGTATCAGAAAAAATATTAGAAGATCGAATACTATAGAAATACTAAATAATAATAACTGCAAGTCGTTCTATAACTTCGCAGAATACTTTATCTACTCAAATTAAATACTGTGTTCAAGTATAGTACTTCTAAAAGTACTATCGGAATTGTAAAAAATCAAAATTTCCTAAAACTATTCAAAGAAATAAGAATAAAATAAATATTCATTTGCTACTTTAAAAACCTTAATAAGTTAAGAGTAAAAATAACAACCCTATATTCCTATAAAATTTTAAAACCACTTAAAATCCATAATGTAATGTTCAAATTCTTCGTAAATGTTCTGTTCCATATCACAACAGTTTGATCATGGCATTTCTAAATTGCTAAGAGTTCAATCTGCGTGCAGCACAATATGCAGCTTAAGCCTACTATTTCGTGAGTAGATGCCCAAAAGAGTCTGATTCTAGTGGGCAGACCAGCCTCTACGTACAATATACGCAGTTACACAAGCGGCCTATTAGACGAGTATTTTCCTGAAGGTACGAGCAGGAGGAGCTCGAATTAAAAAGTAATCCAATATTAGTTCCAGTCTGGTCGAACGATACCATGCTTAACAAGTATTTCCCCCACTGTACTCCCATTTCCCATGGAAACTACCCCCAAAGCTCCGCCTATGTGCACACAGCTTGCCGCCGCAAAGGAAGGAATCGTAGAGGATGTTTACACGTAAAATACAATCAGTTACGTTCACGAGAATTGAATTTAAACATCGTGCTTACTTATCTACGAAAATCTATATATTTTCAATATATAATTCCATAAATGTTTAGACACGTTATATTTCAATTGACAAAACAATTCTCTGCTGATTATAACAATTGACACTATAACACTAGAACTTTCTTATTTCGCAATTATTCATATCTGAAAAACACTAAATACCCGAAATGATTCTAAAAATGAATAGTTTCAATTAAATATTATAATGCATATGTAAAGAAATCGAAAACATTTACTGTTACAAGTTTTATAAGAACTACAAGTTAATCGCACTAAAGGTTTGGCAGTTCTAGTGCTAATAAAATTGAAAAATAAATAATAAGTCACAAGGAAGGAAATTATTAGCTGCAAATACAAAATCAGATATGAGAATCATTGTTTTCGACAATTTTTGAACCTTCTTTTCATGAAAAATAGCTTTCAGAAAATTTGTAAAGACTAAATTAGTACGTTCAGCATTTTATTTTGACCAAGAATAAGGAATAACAGTAATAAATAGATTGCAGATCTTTATGCCAATATGAATGTTTATAAGTAAATCTACAAAAGTTAAGAGTAAATAGAAACATACTTCTTGTATAGATTTTTCTATCACCCAAAGCATATGAAAATTGTTTTAAATTTAAAAAAATGTTTATTTCATTATATTGAAAACTTTGCGAACATTATTAATACAAGATCAACAATCCAGTGTTAAATGATCACCTAAACAATAATCAGAAACATTTCTAAAAATAATAATTCCACTAATTCTCCTAAGTTGACAAACAATGTGTAACGCATAAGTGTAAGAAAACCGCGAGAAAATGAGGAACAAGATAAAAATTCTATTGGTATTCGCATGAAAGTTTATTTCGATAGCGTCCGACGTTAGTTCGGCCAGTTGTAAAACTGTCCGGTCTGGCGTGGATTTATTTTTCATTGAAAATATCAATTTCCATAAGCGCGCCGCGTCGTTTTCATCCCTGGATCAAGGTCCTCCTCCTCCAAACCGGGGAAAAAGCGACGCCCGACTCGATTTCCGCGGCGTGGCTAAAGCGCAATCACAATAAATTTGCTACTATTGCGTAAATATCCCTGGCAGCGCACTCCTCATGATTTTATAAACGCGTTTCGCACCCATTGCGTACGGTACCAGGCGTACGGCTTGCGTGGCGGCCATGATGTACGGCTCGTGTGCGCTGAAAAAGAAGAAAAAAAAATGGAAAGACTATACTGCGTTATAAAAGTCTTTGCCTTGATTGATAAATACCGAAATACGTCAAAAATCGTCATAAAAAGACATTTGATTAATTTACTGAATAACAAGAAAGGATATAGCAGAATAACGAGGTCAAAAGTGCTCTTAGATCGATTTTTCTCGAGAAAGTTTCCTTCAAAAGCTTACCCATAGAAAATATTGCACGTCAATTTTCAGCCATTTTTCTCAACCAGAAGGGTAGTTACAGGGTAAATTCAAATGATCAGTTTTTGTCCTATTTCCCCTATTTTATGGTACGTGAAAGTTGTGAAAAAATTCAGAAACATTTTTGTCACAGCAGTGTATAGATGAGAATTTTTTGAAATTTTTACGTACCATTAAATAGGAAAAATAGGACAAAACCTGACAATTCCTTTTACATAGTAAACTAGCCTTTTAGTAAATACTATTCACCCTTTGAGTACTAAATACTCCCAGCCGAAACGTTTCGTATGAACGGAATATTCTTTTAAGCATTTGAAGATCGATGAATTATGTTCATTCATAGAATTAATTAAGCTGTAAATAAATTGTAATTGTTATTCCTCAGTTTCACAAAATTGAATAATGCTAAGAAACGCGAATATTAATATATTAATGTAGTAGTATATATTATAATATATTAATGTATTAATTAAAGTATATTAATGATTAATCACACTTATAATTGTCACCATCGCACTTGTGAGATTAAAAGGATAAAAAAATGCATATGTACGCCCATAGTTCACAGCGATGACTTTCGCTGGACACGTACATGCGTATAATATTATATTAGGTTGGCGTGAAAGTTTTGTCATTTTTTTAGCGAAAATTCAATTTTATGTATTTAACCCAGTTGTTATCAGCATCTTTCTTAATAACAGTCTCCGTGATTACAATATTTTGTTAAGTGAAACATATTGTCTTTATAAAATATAAATAATAATCAGGAAAAAAAATCACCGCGACTTTTCCCATATTATACCATCCGTTACAATATTAGATGAAAATATAAGTAAATATAATTTATTCTTCTTTGTACAGAATATGAAACATGGATCGTCGCAAATATGCGTCGCTGGTAGTGAATGTGTTAATCTTAGAAAGAAAATTAATGATATATTGGTCATTGGTTTTTATAATCTTCATCCATTTATTAAGTAGATCATTTATGGCAGATATAAAGACAACCCAATCCTTCTATCATAAAAAAAATAATAAAAACCATTTTTGTACCGTACGTACTTCAACTTTAGATGGTCCAAAACCAGAGTATAAATTTTTATGAGCTTTCATGACGTCATGCTCAAGTTGAAACTCATAAAGCATAGAATGATAAAAATGAATTTTATTTTCGTTTATAATAAATATTTATTTTTCAAAATATAGAAGTCAAAAACGGTTCCAATTAAAAAATTTTAATTCAACTTTGGATTGCTAGTTAAACTAATAATATCCATCATTTTATAAATCTTCGTATTCTAGATCTGAAAAATAATTTATTCACATAAGATCGCACATTTTAAAAAATCTTTTAAATAAAAAGTTACTACATTTCTTAAAGATTGTGTCCAGCTAAAAATTCGTTACACTCTTCAAAAATTTACGTTGATCATTGGATTTTATCGATAATTCATGAGGATATCGTACGTCATTGATTGTACGATTGTAAATATAAAAAGAGGATGTCTATATCTCACTAAAACTACCATTACCTCATTGTTTTTCAAAAATGGACTTCTGTCACTTTCAAAAGCAAAACGGCTCATAGTATCATTAAAATCTTCAACATAAAATAATTCTTTCGCAATGTATTATTTGTCCCAGAAAATTAATTTTTCCCATGGAACAGCTAAATATGTATTATATAAACGAGTGTCGGGTCAATGGCGATGTACGATCAATTTTCGTGACCATTAAATTGTTTGATACGTTTCCTGAAGCACTCCCTCTAAACACCATTCGTTTCCTGCCCGTAAAATTGGTCTATTGGTAACTATTTCTCCCGCTGTTTCTTTATTTCCGATCGTTTGCGGTCACCCTACGCGGAACGAATCGAGGACGTGTTAAAAATCGAAAACGTCCGTTTTTTCACCTTGACTGACGGCGAATGGCCCTACTTAAATTTTTATTTTTCCGCTGCCCGTTAATAAGCCGTTGAAAAGTTTTATCGATCTCGGCTCACCACGAAACAAGAAATAATTTTCGGCAGTAAAAACGTGAGGCGATGAAACGACGCGACGCGACATTTTGCCGTAAGTAAATGATTGTTGAAATTGTCAGAACCGAAACATAAATTCTACTTACCAAGAGATTGCACAAAAATTAAGTGAAAAATGTTTTACTACATTTTTGTACACAATCGTTTATGAATACTTATACTTCCGCGAACTAAATATTGGGTTGATGTACAAGTTTTGACGTTTTTGAGTTTTAAATTTAGTTTAGTTGCTCAACTGTTCGCTAGATATACCAAAAGTAAGTAAAAACGATAAAAGAAGGGTCATTATACACGTTATAATAGTTTGAAAACAGATAATACTTGTTTCGAAGAAAAAAGCTCTTTTATTAACCACTTTTTTTCATTTATATTTGAATAATTGAAGTGTGGAAATGTGTACACAAATAATAATACAAAATTAGAATAATATAGTAAACAACAGTAATAATAATATAGTAATGTTGATTAACTATCCATCAATATTCCAACACAAATATAAATACGCTAATAACACAAAAGCATTAACCCTTTACCTAACGATATCGTGTCAGTCTCACGTTGAAAATTTGACTTTGACAAATCTAAGTAAACAAATCTAAATAAATCTAAAAAGTCGACTTCGACAAATCTAAATATTACTTACTCCATTCAAGTACAAATGAAATATTACTCTCATAATAATCGTTAATCTCTGATATAAACGTGGACACAAAACACATATTAAATTCTCTTCTAATAAATTACTAACAACGAAATATCTTCATCACGCACAATTATAAAACAAATCATAAGTCAGAGGGTTAAGAGAAGTTACGCAAATACTCACGCATCCCCTACCTCAGAAAACTAGCCTAGAAAAATCTCAATTTGTGTAAATACCTGCTTCCCAGTGATAACGCTATCGCGATCAAAAGTAGCCTCTCCAAGAGAAAGTAATAAAAGGAATGAACAACGGTGACAACGGCGTGGACCAGAATTGCTCGTCAAACGGTTTACCCGTCGTTCCAGCGCTTTTTAGTTTTCACCGTGGTAGCTTCCCTTGTCGCGCGACAAAACAACAGCTAACAGAGACGACAGCTCGAAAAAGACGACGCGCGACCGTTCCTCGTTCCTCCAGCGAAACGCCATTTAGGATGATTGCCTGATTTTACGTATTTATACAGGGAGTATGTACCTAGGTGTCGCAGTATCACGCTGTACCAGCGTTTCCCTTCTATCACTAATATTCGTTCCGCAGCCGGTTGCTCGACCGCCCGCTAAACGTCCGAAGAACACCGTTAAACTTCGTAACGCGATGCAATTCCAAAGTGAAATATTATCCCGGATTTCCTGGATTCTTTTGCGCACCCACCGACACCCTCGCTAGCCGCGGAATAAACCGATTTGAAATATACCCGGCACAAAATTTTGACGCGACCAGTGATACAAGAGTTCCTCTGCGTCACGTTTCGCGTGATTGGATGGCTGTGATAGCTACAGAGGATGTAAAAGACTTTGGTTAGAGAATTTTCTATTGTTTCAAGTGCTTAAGTGTAATGTAGGATGTCTCTTTGAAGGCAACCATATAATTGTTTCTTAAACTGTTCGTGTTCTTAGAGTTTGTTTTATGTGAGCTTTATATAGTATATGATTTTATATGGTCTTGCGATGTAATATATTTAAGTTGATGAATTCCTTGTATAATTGGCTGTTTGTTCGTTTGAATAGAAATACATAACGTTAGAAGAAACAGCAGTTTAAAACTTTAAAGTTAAACTAACTTAGTAATAAGTCTACTTCGAAACAAAATTTTCCTTGATACATTTTTTTCTGTAACGAATAATTTAGGAAATAATTGCGTGTTTCATCAAAGGTCAAAAATGAACATGTACTCAGAAAAAATTACTGGAAGTTCAAAGTGATATATAGATTCATTCGAGAATAATTTTATTGGTGGACACGCTCATAAACAAACGTTTCCCCACAATCCAAATTTAAAGAAACGTAACAATCAATTAGACAGTGGACTTCGCTTATTTATGATCTCTTTAGGAATTGCAGTTTTTGATAACAATACCCAGCTGATAACATTGAATACAGAAGATAAAAACTGTTCATTGTCAAATTCAATTTTTAGTCCATTACAAATAATTGCAACATTTGTACAATTTATATTTCCCTTAACGCATGATTTTGTATAAAAATTTGTTATCTAATATTAAACGAAAGCCAAACGACAACAAATTGCCTACAATTATAACACTCAGATCCCAATGTACTTACAAAACTTCATAATATCGAATTGTATAAAAATTCGCTGCCTAACATTAAACAATAGCCAATCAACAACAATTATCCATAATTCTAACAATCTGATCCCAGTGTATTCACAAAATTACATAATATCAATTTGTATAAAAATTCTCTTCCTAACATTAAACGATAGCCAATCAACAACAATTATCGACAATTATAATAACCGCATCCCAGTGTACTCACGAAACTTCATAATATCAATCCCTGCTTATTCGCGTGTATTCACTGACGCAAGTGTCTCGTGAGTTACGCGCGAGTGTGTAAGTACGTAACAAATGGAAAGAAACATTATCGGCAAATGCAGCGCTCGTGCATGCGTATTGCAGGCACGGCAAGCGCCACCCCATAAAGGACATTGGCGTAGGGATCGTCGGTTATCCTCGGGGGTATTAAGACGGAAGAGCGTTACGCACGTGCCACGTGCCGCTGCGCCGCTCCTTCACGACTGGCTGGCGGAAGAGGGTCACCTATGGCTGGCGGTACACCCAGTCCCCATGGTACGGTGACGACGCTTTAATATTTAATGCGATTAAACTCATTTCAACCCGCCTCCCGTAATTGGTTTCTGATTAACAGCCAAGTTTTAAGTGCATTGCCCGTGCATGATAGTTATAGGCGTCCTGACGCTATCAACTAATAACCGTGAGTGCTCTAGTCTGTAACGTGCGACAGTCGCGCGCGGCCCGCCATTGTTCTTGAATTTGTAATTAGCGACGTATCTTATTAACGTGGGGTTTGCCAGATGAATTCGACCGGAATTCCGGAGTTTTACGGGATTGAAATGCAACGCGTTGCGATTAGGAGTTTTGGATTGAGTGCGTGTCGCATTTTTGCTTTCTGTAGAGGAGTTTATTTGGTGAGGTAAGAGCAAGGATTGAAAAGGGATTGAAAATAACTGTTTGGAACTGTTATATGTCAAAAATAAATGAAAATTAAGAAATAAAGGGAAACTTGTTGTTAACTGTATCGATTTTGAGTTCTGAGGTACAATGGTTTCATATAGTTTTGGTTTTACGGAACTGATATTATATCGCTTTTATGTTACTTTCCGGTTTTATGTTTTGGTTTCGTATTTCTGAATAAATCCAGAACCGAAGAATAACAGCTATTGAACTAATATAGAACTTATATAATATCCGATATAATATATATTCTAATAATAATATAAGAATTGAAAGCGATATAGTCCAAAATCGATATACTTAACAATAATTTTCCCTTCACTTCCTAAATTTTATTTATTTTTGACTGATACTTGAACTCTATTTCGATTGTCCATAACCGTTTCAAAACGTGAAACCAATATTTCAACTGTTTTCAACCCCTGCAAAGGTGAAATGAGACGAAACAATTTCTTATTGAGGAATTTCTTTGATACTTTGACAACTGCACGTGATATTGTGAAATTCTTATATACGAAGCAAATGTAGTTATTATTTAAAAACTGGCTTACAAACAGTCATTATGACTTAATAATCGCAATAGATGCAAACATAGTTATAAATTACTTTCACTAAATCGTATTGAAAAAATTCGTAAGATTTCGAAAAATACTATAATCAATATTTCTAAGTTCATTCTATTGTTCCTAGAAAAATTAATGTTTATTCATTTAAATCTTAGAAATTAGAAGCTTAAAAACAGACAATCAGAATATATATTCATCTAATTTGATCTATCAAAATCGAGATAAACATTTACCAAGTGATATTTATAAAATCTAATATACGTCAAATGCGCTAGTTCCGTAAACCCAGTGTTAACTTTTTGGCCTATTCGAATAAAGATAAATAATAAAATAAATAAATTCGAATAAGAAATTCGAAAATTCGAATTCAAAAGAATCGAGTAGTATCTATGTCTATTCAATTCTGTTTGAAATCATTACCATTATAGATCAAGGAGTTAAAATCGATATATTTATAATTTAAATGTTCTATTCACCGGATAGTAGAGGTTTTAAAATTTTTATACATATTATGCTTCAGATACACACGAGAAAAATGTATATCTACATGTTTTATTAAAACCGAATAACACACGACCGAAACATTCATTCCTATTATAAATATATAATATATCAATTTCAACACTAAAACTACCGAGCAATTAAATGAACTTTTTGAAATTCTTCTATAGGAACTCCAAAACTGCATCTATTAAGACTTTAATCGATTTGCAATTCAGTTTGCCTACCGCTAAACCAATTTCTTTAATAATTTCTCAGAGAAACATCCGTTACGTTTTTAATAATCGGAAAAAGAAAAAATCAGGAATCAATCTAGTAGTTTTAATGTTAAATTTTTTTTCCGAACCAGTGTCCTTACATCTTTTTTTTCTTTGATCGCCGCAAACGTTGTTACGAGGGAATCTTACGTGCCGTTTTCGCCAACGATTTTATCGGGCACGCGAAAATATAAAGTCTCCGCGGAATCGAGGTGTGCCGAATTGCAGTTTGAAATAAGTTGCCCGTGGGGATAATCCATGGACTCAGCAGGTGTCTCGATTCACCAGGGTTTCACTCCATCTTCCGTTGACAGACAAAATCCCCTACACCGAGCAGGCTAGCGGCCGTCGCGATCTATCCTATTGACCGTCTGTCCAATTAGGACAGCGAAAACTTAATTAACCGTTCCGATGGACTCGATGAAAACTGGATGGTCGCCCCGCAGACGCCCGCGAGGAAACTCGATAATTAATACAAATCCAGATGTGCAGCGTTCGATAAAAACAATTACCCGCTAACCATGATTGATAAACAATTGATCTCAGTTGGGGGATGGTATTCGAGGCACAAGTAAAATATATACGACTGAATAATTCAGTTGTCAACGATTGGTCGCTCGCGATCACGCGGTAAACGTAAAGTCCTACTGACGAACTACGGAAGATTCCCATTAAGTCACGTTAATTAATCCTTTGCGCTCGAAAAGTTTCTCACTAAATGCTCTGATGAGATAGAAATAATATTTTTTAACGCTAAAATTACCAGGCGGATTAAATTAGAAAAATAACAGATGTTTCTCTGAGAAATTATTAAAAAAATTGATTTAACAATACACAAACTGAATTGTAAATCAATTGAAGTCTCGACAGTTTTAGTGTTAAAAATAGCTCAATGAGAAATCATACGTAAATTAAAAAACAAAGAACTAACATATAATGAAAAATAAAACTTTAATACTTATTGTTATTTTAATTAAATTGTAATTTTTTATATTTAAAATTTATTTTTAATATATTAAATTAGTAAAAATTAATATTGAATTAAATAAATATTAAATATTAAATGAAGATTAAATTGTATGAGTTTGTTTGTATTATAATCGGTGGCCATTGGAGTGCAAAGGATTAATGTGGAATAAAACTGGGTTAAAAATTGTGAAACTACGATCATTCGACTGAAAAAAGTTTATAAGACAAAAGATTATTTCTTTTTTTTGTAAAGTTTTATATAATTGAAATTGTCTACTTTGTAATTATTAATGGATATTGATCAAGACAACTATCTTACCGTATTCTATGGATTCAAATCTGCTATCTACACATACCATTCGCAATGTAGGCATGAATAATGAAATAAACAATGGTGCCACGATAGTATTTATATACATACTGATCTTTTCTTAATTTCCACTGTATCGACGAAAAAGAACATTTTTGGCAAAATTGTGTTTTAAGATATTTAATTTGAAAGTATACCAAAAGAATATTTTTCAAAATGATGCTGAATGAAGTGTATTGTTAGTGAAGAATAAAGTGACGACAAAGTATATATATATTAATTTTGTTCTGAACAAAAAATTGCACGCTAATAAAAAATTAATTTTAATTATTCTTAATTTTAATCTTAAATTATTCTTATACTGTCACCATATAAATAATTTAATAATATCAATTATTATTTCATATAAATATTCTCTTCTCAATGTCTGAATAGCCAGAAAAGGTTTAGGATATAATAATTAAAGAGGAAAGAAAGTCGAGTGGATACAGTTTTTTATTTGTTCAAAATGGAACGTTAGTCGGCTCAATGTTATCTGAAGTGAAACATGTCCTTAACAGATTTAATAATTGTTCATAGAAGCAGGTTTTCGCCGGAAGTGGTCGATGTCATCCATGGATTCCGCGAAACTTCTCTTTGTAAAAGAGAATACCTTACAGGAGAGTTGTATTTCCTATAAGGAAACGCAGTTTTTAAATAAATTGTACATAAATAGGACAATAATAATAAAACGCAATAAAATCGACGGACACTTTCAGAATGAGAATTTTTTAAAGTATTAAAATCATTTTTCATAGGAACTTTAATTACATATCAGACTTTTAAATAATTAAAACAAAAAACTATGCACTATACTTTTGTTATTTAGAATATTTATTTAGATATAGAAAACTAATATTAATGTTGCAATCTAATATTAACCCCTTACCCTATGATTTTTAACTGCACACGTTAGGACTACTTCATGATTAATAATTTACTAAAAAAATACAGGGATATCATTCTTATCCTATATTAACGTTTACTTTAAGGCGTAATAGTTGATGACAAATAAATAATATTTCATTTGGACTGGAAAGAACTGAATACTATTCGTATTTACTAAATTTTGTTTGAAATCTTCATCATGAGTCCCACACGATATTATAAAGCAAAGAGTTAATATTAATATGGTGATATTCGTACTTAAAGGGTTAAGGAAAGGTGAACAAATTAATATTTTCATTAAATTAAAGTAACGATTTACGAAGTGAATCGATTACAGAGTATAACTTCTATCGGCGTAAGCATTAGCCACAGTACATTGATTACCTGACTGTTAATATTTCCTTGAGGCAGTAATCTCAACTTCTGTGGCTCGCAGTCAACAAGGACATTGTCTAATTGAAGTGAATTCTTACTGGGGGAATTCATGAGATCCTCCAGCGCAAATGATCTTTTACCATTTGTCCAACCGTGACTGTATTGGAACGTCTGACAAATAACAGTTGTCAACATCAACGACAGAAAGAAACAAATGAATGCATATCTGACGGCCATCTGAAAAATTCATAAAACGACGCCATCTTGTTATTAGAGATATTAAACGAATGTTTTAACAAATGAAACAAATATACCTTGAAAGTTCAATTAATGGATAAATGGATATTATAATGAATATATAAATGAGTTCAAAAACATCAATAAAAGATATTAAAAATGTGATAAACATCACATGTTCTATTGAAAATTCCTTTATCCAAATTCTGTTGCCCCTCGATTATGTTTAAACTAATGAAAATAATTATAATTTCAAACTATAAAAATATTTTTAAATTAATTCCATAACATTAGTCACGTTATGTTAATAATAATACGAAAACGTTTGACCTCATGCCAAACCAAGTCAATTTTTCAAATGTAAAGTCATAATACTACATACTAAGAATACACTTTTATGCCTTTTTTTAAATAGATTCCAAAATTTATTCAGAAACAATTTCCTTGTTCAAAATTGGTCTAAATTTAATTCGTGCCACGGAAACAACAGTTTCCGGTCGCAAGTACTGTTACGCTATAAATCGATGCAAACGCGTACCACGGATTCCAGACAGAAGCGTTTCTTGGCACTCGATTTGCATTTGTACCTTTTTCATGCACCTTTTCCCTGAAGCTGAGCCACGAAAAAGGTAGTTTGAACAGACCATGTGCAGTGAGTGTGAAAGCAAAACAATGGATTGCTCAAGTCACGGTTGGCTTGACGGATCAATGATCCGTTTGAAGCAATGCAATTTAAGAACGAGCATAGCTCCGACTGTTAACACTTCCGTCACCTGTTTTAATCAGAAACGAGCAACGTTTTCTGAAAGCAGTAAGCCTAACGTAAAGAATAAAATACGATTGTACTTGTAACTTTATCATCACACTTCGTAGATCAGAAATAAATGATTTTGATGAAAAATTAGAAATGATAAATACAAATTTTAATTAAAAATAGATCAAAAACATTCTGATGTTTAGATACCGCATTTATACACTTTTAGTTTACAAAGATCATTAAAATGCAATGAATTGAGAATATAATTTAACATAGTTATTGTTGTAAATTTAACGCTATTACTTATTATTTATTGTTAATTTAACGCGATTACTGTAGAATATTAAGCCTTTATTATTTACATCGTTTATTTTCATTCATTATTATATAACTTTAGTAATTATAATTTAACTAAAATATGTTTAATAAATTATAATTATGAAGGAACTAAATATACTTTACTATGTACAATTGAAATTTGTATTTTATAATTTTCACGATTATACAAAATCTAGTACAATGAAAACTTTACGGGGTTAAAAGTAGATTAAAAGTTGACAAAATTTTTAATTCAGTGAATAAACTTTGGCTAACTCGAGTTTTCCTAAATTCATCGATGAAATTGTTATTGAGCCATTTTTAAAAATGTTTCATTATCGTAAATATTATACGTACTACTGTAATATTTAAATAATAAATAATAACGTTTAAAAAATTTAATTTTACACGCTCTAACTTAACTCTGATTTAGTCTTAAATATATTATTGAAAATGTTACTACCTATGTTTTTAAAAATAAGAATTGTTCGAAGTTTCACATCCGACTTACGTTACACGTCTGCACGTTACAAGGAATGTTTAGATCTTGAGTAATTTCAATAACAATTTCGAGGGGAAACATGATACTTGACGTGACGCAATGAAAGATTAAATGACACAATACACCTTTACGCAATTTACCACAGCAATTTTCACGTCGTCCAAATGAAATCGTCGATGGAACATCGCAAAGTAAAGTGCCCGATAATTTAATTGAAAAGGGCAGTCGAATTTCTACTTTAAACTTCATCTATCGGCACTTTCATTTGTTCAATTAACAAACAATTTACGTTCTTCACTATCGTACACTAACCGTCGATCGAAAACAACTGAAATATTCTAAACAAAATAACGAGAAAAAATACAACGTAAAGAACTTGTATTAATATTTAATAACACTTATTTTGTATCGTTAATGCAATGAAACCTACATGTCAACAAATAAATTTCTATTTTCACTGTGTTTCTATTTTCATATTTTAACGTGTTCAAATTTTGCTTATTACTAAATAAATAGTTTACTATTTTCTATACTGTTATGTATGTAGTTTTTTCGTTCACTCGATCTTTTATTCGTTCCATTGTTTTCATTTGGCGATCAGTTATCGTTTTAGATATTTAAATTTTCTCTTTTGTTCTATAGTCTTAAAATAATATTTGTAATAATTTCAAAATTGTATATTGTTGTAAATTGCAAATTGTAATACGAAATCGTAAAGTTTATTTTTGACATAAGAAAGCCCAATAATTTACCAATTCTGTATACAAAATTGTCTATTAATGAAGAGAAAAATAGGACAATCGATTCTGTGCTCTTAAAAAATAATAAATTACTTTTCAGTAATAAATTTAACTCAACTTAAATAATTTAATAGTAATAAAAAATAATTCATTATTTTTATTTAGTAAATGATTTAATTATCATTACATTTTTCAATTTGAAAAATGTAAGTGCAGACGCTGCATCGAGCAGCAATTTATATTTCTGCAGTCCTTCAAAATTGATGAAATGCAACATAGACCGTTCTTGTAGATACCCATTGAGTTACAAGATTCGTTGCTCTACCATCGAACTCTTCAAAGTCACGCTCGATTCCATCCATTTCACAAATTAACTCGCAGATTCCCCGATTAGCGAGCTCGTTAAACGAAAAAAGAAGGTCTCTGGTTCTCGTATGTTAAAACGCATTTACTTAAATGTTCGAGACAGCGTTACGAGTAGTCGCAACAGTTCGGAACGTTCCTCGGCGGCCGCTCCAGAATCACGATTGTCAAAAGGAGAGAAAGAAGAAAAGGAATGGCCGAACATTTATCTGCATTGCATTGACAACCGAACAGCGGGTACACGAAGCGTCACGTGAGGGGGTTTTTTCGAAAAATTTTAGAGTACCCTCGTACGTTTCCACGTGCTAATTTTAAAGGAACCATTAACGCTACGCGCGTCCCCGGTCATTAAGATAAGAGTAAGTGCTACTAAGTGTCCCGTGGATAAGAGACGTGACCAGCATCTCTGTCGCATAGAGACGATCCATTTCTCGGGGTCGTTGGAAACGCGCGAACGTGTCCACCGTATTTGCATTGTTCGACCTTAGTCAATAATGGCGATACCACGACCTGCAAAGGCGCTCCGCCGCCGATTTTTCCAACCCTTCCGCGTCCAAGTTGGAATTTACGCACGCGATTAATCGCGGATTCCTCCGGACCAGCGTTATGATGATTTTACACAGTGGCAATGGACTATAATAGACTTTAGTTGTTAATTTTGATATATTACTTGCTTTGTTGAATTATTAATGATAATATATTAATTATTTTATTTAGTTATTAATTACAATATATTTAATTATTCAATCTATTTAGATAATAAATTTCAGTTATTAATTTCTCTTACAGTAATTTTCATTTAATCGTGTTTTTAAATGAATTTAAGGTAAATACAGAATAAAAAATATATTTGAAGCAATAAACTATTCGAGTTATTGTTATTTTGATTTTAAATTAAAATTTACTCACATACTTATGAATCATTCAATAGTTTAATTAATTCCTCTATTATTTTGATTAACCTTCTATAATTCAGTAAAATTCGTTTCTTCCCAATTGCGTTGCTTCACAGATTCGACTAATTCACAAAGATAAATAATATTACTTAGTTTATATTTAAATAATTGAGAATAAAATACGAGGAATGAAAAAAATATTTCGAATATTAATCTAATTAACACACCAGGACATAAATGTTTATTACTTTAAAAAATAATATGCAATGTATGTTTCTATTAGTATCTTCAAAAGAGTTAAAGCAATTTATAACGAAATAATACTCGTAAAATTTGTTCATACGACAATATTTAATAGTTACAAGAAAATAAAGTCACAAAAAATATATGGACAAATATCTCACGCGCATAGAACGGCGCACAAATTTGTTAAACCTTTATATCAATATTTCCTCTGTCATCCATTTCAAACGTAAACGGTCCTGTACGCGTTTATCAAGAATTCGTACGCTTGAATGGCCATGCAAATTGTCCCAGCACGTTTCGGCAATAAATTTTATTCGTCGGATTAAAAAATCAATACGACAGATTGAATCTCACGCGAATAACTCACTACGCAATCAAAGAAATCAATCATCCGAAACTGCAATCCGAACAAGGGAAGAAAAATAATCGTGCACTCGATAAACTGTGATCTCATGCCATTCTACTGGCATTGCACGTACCGATCAAAAGTTGATTTTTTTTATTTTGATCGATTCCTGCATCTCTTTTTCATTCTCTTTTATAGATTTAATCTATAGTACTTTCCCACTAGTTTATATCGTTTTATCTCTTTTTACTGCTGTTATAAATTACGTCACTGTAACGATTGCGAAACATGTTTTAACAATCCTTTGTTTGTCGTTATTTCAGATAATTATTATTCGTAATTAAAATAAATATTTAATATTTTTATTTGTCATCGTCATGTTTAAATAAAATACGATCGACTTCAATCTTGAATTTAAAATATGGGGGGCACTCTTGAATCGAAAAGAGGAAAGTAACACTTTAAGTGATAAATTACTTCATTTAATTATTAATTATTAAAATTAATTAGTAAGAATTAAGATAATTTAAAATATGTATATTTATTTTATGTCATGATTAATCGATCATTCTACATTATAATAACGTAATTTATATTTTGGCAAATAGCTACTATTCTATAATTATAAAATACTATACGATAATGAAAGAAATGAAATAAAATGCACTGATATTAAATATTATATGTTGTATAAAAAGTTATTAACAGTTTCTCTTTAAATTTTATTAATATTACAAATAGTTTAATATATTATTTATTTTTATAAATAAAATATTAACGAAAGAAAGAATAATAAATCACACGTAAAATAAATATTCATTAATCTTACTGTTAATTGAAATTGTCCCGTTTTATGTCACAAATTTATATTTATACAATAAACAGTTATGAATAATACTATATAAAAATGATGCAAACAAAGCTAAATAAGTTTTTATTATTTATTTTAATAAAAAAATGCTGTTAAAGGCAAAAAATTAATTTCTATTTAACTCCAATTCTTTTTAATAAGTAATTCATATTTCTTGTTTATTAAAATATCAGACACACTAGAATTTTAGACTTCTGATTAGTTTGAGTATTGCTTTCAATCATTCACATAATATTCGCATGTAACTCATTTTATATTTCCGTAATTACAAAGTCTGTTATTCCGTTTATTTTGCTTACGTCTCATCAACAAACATTGGTCTATTATATTTTACTTTGGGTGCTACTAGCTCCATTATCTGCAAGCGGTTTGTTAAATTATTTTCTTTACGAGCGGCATATTGCCTAATGACTTTAAGTTTACATTTCGGCACCCTTCTTTATAGATAGGAAGGAAATTGCTTCGAAATGACACTTGTTAAATGTGTACAATTTTAAAAAATAGCAAGATCTTCATTAAAATTCTAGTGTTTCTTTCAGATTACATTTTTGAACGGCATACTGTTTATATTAAGAGATGACTATAAAAAATTATTGAATATATAGATATAATTTAAAGGAACTTCTACGTTCTGAAATTTTTGTTAAGGAAATTGAGATCTAGCTAATTAAAAGAAAGTAATTTAAAATTCTAATGCATATTGTGAATTTAATTAAACACATATATTTCGAATGTGAAATTGACATTTTTGCTAATTAAAAAATAATGAATAACGTACTAATAATTATATAATGGCAATATGTATTAAAAAAAAATAGAATATTCCTTAAAAATGAGTAAGAATGTGAATTAAAAAAAAGAACAAGTGATTTCAATTTCTACATGTCATATTCTATGTTCTTGTACAACATACAAAAATTTAAAATACGAATTCTTCCAGAATACTATTTAGAATTATACTTTTCCCAGAATATTATTTAAAATCTATTGCAATACAGTTTTTAATATAAAGGAACAATTTCTTTTCAATCTCTTTTTTACCTAGTCCGACAATTAATTTACAAACAGATGCATTGTTTAAACATTCGTAAGAGAACAACATTGAACTTCAAACGATATCGAACATTGTATGTAAAGAAATACAGAGATTAGAAACATTTACATACATTCTATAAAAAAAAAATATCGAAAGTTCACTAAAAATGTACATCAATTCTTAACAAAACCACGTATATAAAATAATATAAAATTTTTATCGCCATTATCGTACCTTAAAATTTCTCTGTAAGCTAGATCAGACCAGTCAACGTCCCGAAGAGTCAGTTGCCTCAAATTTTGAGATACTGTCACGAAGGATCGTTTGAAGCAGCTTTATATAGGGAAACCATGTCTCACCCTTCATTCATGCCCTTACTAAAACCCCTTCCCTTGAATCGTTGTATACGTTATACCATATTATCAAAAGTTTGAGGTGTCTCCATTTAGTAACCTACAATAAAACAAGCGATACCGAGACAGCTAATCATTATTAGGGAACATTGTAGCAAACCTAGTCAGACTAGAGCAAATTATATAATAAATTTTAATTGAGACGTTAAAAGTTTCCAAGGGGTTGTTAAATCCTGCGAACAATGATCTACCGTAGCTTGTATAGTACACTCTGCGTTAATTTACGTCGTACAATTCAAAAGGGGCTTGACGAAGAGCCAGTAATGATGAAAGTGGTTTATTACTACCAATTACTGTCAGAATGCACTGAAATGTTCGAAGAATGATATTATAATAATATACATATTATTAAATATTAATATATATATAATTATAACATATATTATTATATATATATATTATACAATATTTCAAATATTATACAATATATATTATACAATATCTAACAAATATATAAATCTATAAATTCATTGCTCATTCCTTTATGCCTGGATACATAAAGGAATCTTTGTTTATAAGTTCTTTGTATAATTAAAGTTCACTTAAGTTCTTTTTGTTTTATCGATGCCTAAATAAAAACACCATTTGTTGTTCAACAATAACATTTATTTTGTTCAGTTATTGATAAAAGCGTCATGTATAAAACAGATCTTCTGTACATTTGTAATATCATTACAGATCACACTCAGTCTCCAGTATCCATTATACATCCTTCTTAACAAAAACTTACGTTCCCTAAATACGTTCATCTCAAAAAATAGATAAAACTAAACATTAAATGTCATTTCTGTGAAGAATATCAACTGAAAATATATTCACCTTCGTCGTAAATCACTGTGACGATCTTATACTACATTAGTTTCTAAATTCATTACAAGAACAACCGCAAGTTAAATAAATGTAAAATTTACCACACAGTGATACCTTAACAGCATAATGTCGTAAGACATAATTCGTGTTGTCGTTTCATTGTGTGCACGATCTATTAAATATCCATATACTCGTTACTGTGAGAACCGCGTGTTTTACGTGACAAATGCCAAAAATGCAACATTACAATTATCCACTGTGTGGCAAGCCTGTGCTCATATTTATAGAGAATACGTGTACTGTCTTCTATAGCAAAATCTAATGCATAAAAGTAATTGTATGACTTAAATATCACAACATTCTTACCTAAAAATTTGAATAGTATCAACGTATTTAATATTAAATAAACATGGCTCTAAACGACAATGTTCAAGATCCTGAGTCTCATCCAAGTTAAAATAAATACCTTCCTTTGTTAAAGAGAAGTTTAAATGTGGTTGTCAAACAAAAAGTAATAAAATATACTTCAGTACTATTAATTAGTAAACTTTAATAAATCTTGGATATGTACTTTTTCATGTAAGAATTAATCATGTGATAGTAACTACTAAAAACTACTATACGATGCATTGAAAACTTTAAACGTACAGATTTGGACATTTTAAATAAAATTTGAAAACGTCGTTAACGGAAGTTGAACTGCTGTAAGTACATAAATAATATGGCTATATTTTGTATCATAAAAAATGTCAATAATATAAAATAGTGTCAGACTGTTCAACAAGTTTTTTAAACAATATGAATAAAATGACGTGTATTCCTGTACTTTGAAGAAAGTACTAATTTACCTCAAACAATTTGAAAATGTCTTACATAACACTCTACTAGGTGACAACTCAATATTTTAGCCTGTCCTCGTATGCAATAAATTAGATCTTTGGTTAGCTTATGTCCATATGTTCCATATGTGATAAGGATCACATTGTAAAAATCAGTGTGTAAAATAAAATTATTAATCACAATTTCAATAATTTCTGTCATGCTAATTTTAAGTCATTTGTATTCTTTGCACTGGATTTTTAGTGCACATTCGGCTTGATTGTAATAATCAAATTCATTAGTCCGTCACTAATCCTGTCCAAAATAATATATGGCACATATATGTCACATAATGCTTGTTTAAAAAATTTTCAATAAAACGTCTTCATGTATCACTTGAAAAAGAATCATCCATTGTCAAGTTAATTGTAGAATTTCTACTGTTGTCTGAGTTCATTGCAATATATCGCCTTCTTAATATTTCTTGTAAATCATTACATGGACTGTTCTCGCGTTTTATATGAAGGGATCGTCCTCTTGGAGATCTGAAAAATTATATAACACCAAATTGTAAGCTACAATAAATGGTTTTATTCAAGTGTAGAAAAGTATAGTAATTTATATTACTTAGCAACTGAATTCAGTTGAATACCCTCGATACTTTTAAAGACATCACTAATAGATGCTTGGGAATTTAATGGAATTCTTTTATGTTCTTCAACTTTGTGATCTTGCAGACTTGCTCTCCTTGCAATATGAGGAGTTGTAGGTGGTGGTAATGGCGACAGCGGTGGTGGTGGTGGTGGTGGTGGTGGTGGTGGTGACTGTGTTTGTATCACATTGTCAGTATTAGTTCCATTTACTAAAGACGCAGTGGACGTATCTAAAATATGTTTAATGCCCTTTTTTCAATTAAATTATACAGTAATAAATAGTAGAATAATCATTTTGTACTTATACATACATCTAGATTGTTTGTTACTTTTAACTATCGCTGAAACTTGTTCCCTAAGTTCTTGAAGTTCTTGCTCCAATGCAAGCAATCTAACTTCTGACCCGAAACTAATTGGTTCCAATAAATCAGGCCTAACATTGGAAAACCTGATATAAAACAAATATTACTGGATTAAAGAACTGTTAAATTAATGAAGCAATGTGAAACTTAATCAAATTAAAGGACTACCTTGCTTGTCCAAATCCATTTGTATCTTTACAGTCACTACTGGTTTCTTCATTGATCATAGAACTTGACATTGAATGTAAAGGTGTAACACTGACATATATTTTTGGTGGAGGTTTTAAAGGTAAAAGTGAACCAATTCTACGAACAATACTTCTTCTTTTTCCATAGTATTTCGGTGGTTCACACATCTAAAATACAACTGAAATTATGTCACAAGTTCGCACTAGTTTCTTAGTACCAAATATAAAATAAATTAATAATAAAGCAACTGGAACTATAAATAAATTTGTATGAAACGACGGAAAATACAATTACGTAAAAATAATAGATCTATATAATACTGGGTTAGTAATCCTTCTAAAATACAAGATAAAAATATTTGTCACCAAGTTTTTTAAAATCAACTATTAAGTAAGTTGATCACAAATGAACAGGAACTATAAAGAAATTTTTATGAGACAATAAAAGAAACAATTACGTAAAAATAATAGATGTATATAATACTGTGGGTTAGTAACACATGGTATTCACACACAGTCTTTGCATAACAATCAAAATTCAACACTTTACCTTCCAAATTATTCAGTCTCTTTTTGAAAGTATTTAATTTCACACCTTAATTGTTGAATTGAAATACCAGCGTATACTGTACTTCTTATAGAGAACATCAGGGTCATACGAAATTCGAAATTAAAATAACTTCTTTACCATTGACGCAAAGCCAACATCTGACAGGTTGTCGTATCTCGAAGGCACAAAGTTCAATGAAAAGCGGCTTAAAGATCAAACATTGAAATATGTTTTTTCTCAAGATACAGTAAAAATATATTTTGTGTTATTTGTTTTCTCTCAATTCTAATTTTTGGTTAAAACATTTCCTATATATATTAACGAAAATTAAGAATATATGTTACGATGTTCCTTTTCCTTTTTAAATTTCCTTATAATAGTTCTAAAAAATTGTCTACTATTATTTCTATGTAAATTCATTAAATTAGACAAGGTTCTTAATTATATGTAGTAACCATTTTCAGAAATAATTCTACAAAGCAAACTAAGATAATAACAATCAATGACAAAATTATGGTTTCAATCTCACTTTTAAGCTGTAAGGATTAAAATCCACCAATAACGGCGCGTAACTCATTTAGCGTAAGTCTTTTGGACAGATAGCACTGCCGCGCTCATTCTAATTTGCTTAAGACGCATTATTATTAGTAAGTTATCATACTTTAAAGAAATTTTTTGTCGAAACGCAGTCTCTATCGTAATTTCATTAATCTTGATTTTCATGATATTTTTATTTGAACAATTATCTTAAACAATTATCTTAACAATTATCTTAAAGATATTTACAACACATACCCATTTAATCGAATATTTTATAATATAATATGTTCCATGTATCTTAATTATTATGACTATTGTCTATTGTTTAGACTACTTCTTATTTTCATTATATTTTACGATACTTTATGGCTACTTATATGGAACCGGTGTCATATTTTTAAAGATTTCAAAATCATTATTATTTTTCTTAAATGGAACTATGTAGTTATATTTATACACTCATTATAACCAAATAACATTACAACAAATTCAGTAATATATTGTTATAGATTATAAATGTTGAATGTGTCTAGCGTACACTCAACAGTTTTAAAATATTTATTACAATGACGAAAACTTTGCTAAGTAAAATAGTTTTCATATTATATATAAATATAGTCAAACTACTGTTTAGGGAATCTACCTCCAATAATCCAGATCTTCACATACGTTATTAAAGTCACCTTCTTGAATATCTTCAGAAGCATATCACCTTTAGCGTTATATCGTTACACTGAACTTCGAAAAAGGCGTTGAAATAGAATAATTTTTTAAACAAGAATTCTGCCAAATAATGTAACAAATGAAAGTTACGAACATTATAACAAGAAATATTTACTCGCATGTCTTACTACGACTTTTCCATATAATCTTCGTTATTGTATAAAATGTTATAAACATCACTTGCTTGTGTGAAAAAATTGGATCGTGAGCAATATATTTTTTAATAATAAGTAATATAAATAAAAATTTACAATTACATTATTTATTTAAACGTAAATGTATATTTTTTGTATAGATAGATTTCTCTTGTCATTGTACTTAAAAAAGCATTGCGATAAATTGAGAACAAATTATTATTTACCAAAATATTTTTGAAAAATGTCGTTATTAAATAAGATGTTTAAATCTGTTTCAAATTTTGGATTTTCCCAGGGTTACAATTAATAATGAAATCCCTATAAATGTACATCTATTTTTGTTAGGACCAGAGATGACCTTAAATTAGTTGTGAAAACAAGTGATCTGAAATATTTATAGTGTAATGAAGTGCCGTTGAACATCTTATATGATGAAAATATTTTTCAAATTATTTCGGTAATTAATAATATTTAAAAATTTATTTAAATAAAAAAATTTTTGTTTTAAAAAATAATAGTATTGCAGACTGTATATGCACCATTGGCCTTCTAAAAACACGTAGTCCTGTGAATGTAATACTCCTTAAATCAATCATTTTTCTCTTTGAACATTCTTTTTGTAATGGTAACAGTAATGGGAAATTATAGCTTGAAACAATTACGTGAATCATCCTGTATGGCTTCATTTGGTTCAACAATTTTACAACTTATTGTTGAAGTAACTATAGGTGCTTTAACAAATCGACACAACATATAAAATAATTAATTTTAAATTAATATTAATTTTGAAATGTTTACTATTAATAACTGCATGATCGTTGATTTTCAATTCTCTAATCAAGAAAAATCTGCATCGAGGTGGTCATATCATTAGAAACTATTTAATAAGGCGGCAAATTTTTCTTTAAATCCGTTTACACTTAAACCATGTTTCAGGAAATACATTGAACTTAAAATTATGTGTTGCTTTTTTTTGCTTTCGATTTATAAAATCTTTGGAATACTTCTTTGTACAACGTAATATAAAATCTTCAGAAGTATCAATCATTGAAGTATATTACTTCACTGCAAATGGCTTTACTTCCACAAAGATTCAAAATTGTAAATCATATTAATAAATTTATGCAAATGCATTGAAACTTTGCAAAATTTTTCGTCTTTAAATTATGCAATTATGCAACTAAGATTATATAATAAACCGACTATAAGTAATAATATTAAATATTATATTACAGAAAATATTGATAGAAAAAAATCGAAGCAGAACAGTGAATATAGAAATATTAGTACACTATTTATATATATATATATATATATTTAAGTATATACTTACATATTTATATGTACCATCTGCGGACTCCTTAAACATATATCCAAGGCCGGAAAGCTACTTACATTTCACTTGTGAAAGATATTTTATTAATAACTTTTTAATGAACAATAAGCGCCAATTAAATCTTTTTGCAAGTCATTTAGAAAAATTAATTAATAACATGTTTATAAATGTTAATATTATTAGGAATGGGTCTCCTAAACAGCAATTTTACCATAAAATAATTAGTACTTCATATGTATAAATCATTATGTTTTAAAATAGTATGAACATTATATGAGTGGACATGTTCTATCACATTAATGAATTTAATTAATTTTAACATTAGTTATAACATAGTGTAAGTAGACGAATATGATTTTATTGAAACAAAATAATCTATATCTATATACAAGGTCCAGTAATAAATAATTATCGAACTATCAGCATTATATTTTCTCAAATTTAATAACGCAGCAAACTTTCAAACTCGATTTTTTCGAAAATGAAATCTCAGATAAAGAAATTTTATATTATACTGTTTTTTTATTTTTTCAATAAAACATGTTAGGAAGTTTCATTATAAAATATGTATAATAAAAAATATGTATTATGTATATAAAAAAATGTTGAAATTTTTGTAAAACAAATGTATTAATGAATTATTTTTAAAAAACTCATCTACTGTAATTGTCGATAAAATGTTATTGAAATTAAATTTTTAAAAATTGACAAAAGGAAATTATAAATACTACTTTTAAAGAAAGAAGAGTTTAATTTTTTTTTGTTTAAGAAAAAAATTGTTTCTTTATAACAGAAATTTTATTTGTATTTCTTATTATCATATTCTATTTCTGTACCAAAAATTGTTAACATATTACTTGCATCATATGTATTCATTTTTCTTAGGTAATTTTATATTTCTTTTATATGGTAAACAACAAATTAAATAATGTATACATATGTACATACACATATATTTACATATAATGTTTATGTACATATGTGCATATGTATGTCTATTCATACAATCTATGTAAAATAGCAGCTAGTTTAATGTACAATAAACTTTGTAATGTCCATGTTGGCATTCTCTATACAAACGTTCATATAATTGTTATAGAACACAAACTTATTAAATACTTATTTATATAATATTTACATTTACAGTTAAAGTCACATATTACACTGGTTTAACCCAAATACACATAATATCATTCTAAATTGATTTGGTTTATAACATAACAATTTCTTGTGCATGTTCTATGGCACATAATACAATTGCAAGCCTGTGTTGCCAACTTACAACTGGTTTGCAAAAAACATTATATTTTTACAAATATTTTGTTTAAACTAAAAGGTAATAAAAATGGATAATCGTAAGGAAACTGTATCTCTTTGATTCACTGAACATTACGTGAGCTATTAAACTTTTTATCACTATTAATTTGTTACATACCATATGACTGTACATACATTACTGTTTATACAATTTTATATACATATAAGGCATATATTAATAGGTAAATTAAAATGAAAAATATATATTGTGTGGAACTAATAGAGCAATATCAAAATGAAAGTGTACTGATAAGTTTAACTTAAAATAAGAACAAATATTTCTACAAAATATAGATGTGAAGAAATATTTTGGGGAAGATGTACCATGCTTTACACTTATCGAATAAAATATATATAATAGTACATAGTCTGTTTTACCTTATTAACAAAATGTGACATATGGTGAGTAAAATAAATACCCTTAATATTCAAACAAAAAAAAAAAAATTGCAATAACATTTTAAGAAAATGACCATATTCCCATTGCTGTATACAATTAAAAACTATTTTTTAACAATTATGTATATTCTTATTTAGAATACACAACAAAGTTGCATTATTGAAAAAGACAAAATATTCGTTAACCGCAGATGTATTCATTTACACTGTCCATCATGGCACATACTTGGAATTCAGAAAGATACAAAACGGAAGCAGAACCAAACCCTTTTTGAAGGGATACTCAATAGGCTGTTATTGTACTGTAGTGTGCACAAGAAATATACTATGTTTAAATAGTATGTATAAAATTTACATCTGTTAGAACCTTAACAGAATATTCTTTCACAACCTCGTTAGGATAAACGTCTCACGCAGGCGGTCTACATGTATCGTACATTTTTCACAACTTCACTAATTTTTATCAAATAATAAATGAAATTGAATTCTTTTATAAGCACCAGTTTAACAGACCTAGTATGATTTTTTGATATCGTCTGGTCGTTTGTATCTTCTTTTTTTTTTTTTATTAAATAGCTATTTTTTCTAAAAGATTTTATGTATATAAAAACGTTAAAGCTCACTGCACACACATTTGAGTTTTAGTGCAAAAATATCAAATGCTGTGTGATTAGGATTGCCAGGCTTGTAACATTTAGATATCTATTAATTTTTTTTCTTAATATTTATAATTCATCTTGAAGCTTGAAATTTTTATTACAGTTCATCGTCGATATGTTTACTTCCATGTGCCTGTACATGAGAAGAAGTTTGTATTTCTTGTTTAATATGAATAGAATGTTCGCTTTTCTCTTCTTTAAATGTTCGTACCTTGTCTTCAAATTCTCTAGGTAAATTGGAGGACATAATATTATGATTGTTTATGTTGAGATTAACGGAATGATCAGTATTCGATATAATTTTCTGATTATCTGGAATATGAGTAGTTTCATCTTCAACCTTCTACAACATTGTTTCTCCGCTATCTTTCATTATTGTTTTTACATGTGACGAACTTATTTGTGTATCTAATAATTAAAAGTCATTATCATTTACTGAAGAGTCTTCGTACACTTGTTTCTCAGCACTATTGTTGTTAGTAATGGTTTCCAAAAAGTCTAGATTACGTAACCAGAAATTTTCCAAAGCTTTTGTAAATTTAGCGAAATGTTCCTTAATGTATTTTCTTCTCTTTTCTCTTTCTTCCAATTGGTCAATCTCGCTTTGAAATTGAAACGAAATATTCAAAATAACATTGTTCGAATTAATAACTTCTTCACTTATATTATCCACGATATCTTTGAAATATCATTTTTTATACCTTTTAATGTGGTCTTTATATTTTCGAATATTAGCTTCCTCTGTCTTTTCTGCCTTTTCTAATTCTGTTAATACAAAATATACAAAATCTTCAAATTTTCCAACCTTAATATCTTCATTCTTCTTAGGCATTTTATCAACATATTTAGATATTTCTGTCTTTCTACTTTGGATGGTAAATAAATCCCCTATAAATTCTGCAATAGCAGAGTCATGCTCTATAGGTTTCTTTAATATATCCAATTTTTCGAAGCTTTTCAAATCTTTTTGCCAATTATTAATTACCGTATCGTAATAGGAATTTTTGTCGGATTTTTCTTCCACTGATTTTTCCAAATATTTTTGTGCTTTATTAGTTATTATTTCACGGTATTCTTTGTGAACTGTTTTACTAAAGTGATCTAATTGGGCAAGATGTGTAATACTTTCGTCTTCTACTTCAAAAATACCTGGCACTAACTGTCTCAGAAATTTATAATTATTATCTTGTGTAATACCGAGTTGTCTTGATTTATCAAACTGTTCAGGATTTAGACTTTCAAATTTCATTGTCTTTAGCATTGTTGTAACAGTATTCATATTTAACACCATACGATCCATCTTCGTAAGTAAATGTTGTTCTAATAATTTTTGTTTATTGGAATCCATTAATTGGCCCATTTTCGTAATGGACGGATTTGATGAAACTTCAGTTAACTCTTCTAAAAACCATAAAACTCTACTTTGTAGAGACACTTCTAATAAATTATCTATTTTACCCCGTGACTTCATTATCCAATTATAATAGTTTTTTAATATAAAACTTCTAATTTGTAAGCCTCCATTTTCCTTTGTATCCGCATATATCTGGTTGACAAATACTTTCTTCAACTGACGCCATTGTTTTTCTATTAACGTATTGTCTTCTGAATCCTTCACAAGACGAGGAAGTCTATGCGACGATGTGATTCTCACTTCTCCACCAAGCGGATCTTTGATAATTTCAGCACGTAAATTAGAAAAGACAACTACGTCCTTTTCATCTTCTTCATGTTTCATCTCGGAGACCATTTCCAAACCTGTTCCACTGCTTCCAGATGTCTGTTATAAAAAAATATCTATCGATTTTTAATTTCATTTTACAAATATACATGTAAAAATATACGACTTCATAAGTATGGATACTAATGTTATTACAAGCATATTTGTATATTACAATTAACTGAAGAAGGAAGTAAGAATGTAATAAAAGTATAGTAGATGTAGTAAATATAAAATTCAACAATTTAATTTCTTTAAAAAATATAAAAACTTAAATAACAATTTACATTACATAATATTACGAGTAAGTAAAAAGTATGTATAATTGTTTTGCTATAAATCATAAATATTAAACAAAAAATATCTTGTCAAATAAAAGTGTGCGGAGTACCATGATGAATTTATAAATGACCTGATATTGTCGACTGATTTTCTTCATTTACAAATGATTACTTATAAGAAAGATGTAAGTTTCTCTCTTTTAATACAGAATTATTAATCACAAAAATATAGAAAATAAATCAATATCGTTTTATATGAATCAATATCCAAAGGAGAATATATTCAATAAAAATGATTGCCAAACACCAAGGAATACAGACCTGTAGTATCATTTGTCGTGTAAGTAACAATCCTTTCAATCGTTCAAACATTGACAAATCAGTAGGCGCTTTTAGTTGAACATCTTCATTCAAGAAGAAATTTCCTATAAACAAATCAAAAACACAAATTACAGTTATATTATTAAAAAAAAAAATAGTAAAATATATATATATATAGTAAAATATATTAATATAGTAATTTATAAAATATATAATAAAATAATAGTAATTTAAATTAAATTCAATAAAGAACATAATCTGAATAGAAAAGAAAATTTAATTAAATATTTAATGAAAACCTTTCATACTACTTATTAAGGCATAAGAATTTCTCACCAATAGTAACTGTAAGATCACGATTAGCAGCTGCATTAGCCTTTAGTAATTCAAAACCTTCAACACTGAACAAAAATACAACTGGTATAGTTATATCAACTTCTTTTCCATCTCCTGACATTGCAAACATAGATGAAGTTGCAGCACTAGAACCAACGACATTATCTAATACTATTCCAGCAATAGCACCAGCTTGTTGAATCCGACTTGCCTGAATCACAATACATAACTAAATAAAACTCGTCCTAAGAAACATTTGTAATCTGCTAAAAGAACATTTACCTTTTCTATAAACATACAATTCCCACGATCCATTACTACTATCTTGCCTGCAAGTTTATCCACATTAAGAAGTTCAGTACAAGCTGTAGTTGGGTATGTAAGAATAATTTTTCCAGTAACTTTGTTCAACCCTTTCAGTTCCAGCCCAAAATGTGCTGGCCCAGCCAATAATGTCACTTTTTGTGGTGGATTTGTATTTGGTTTTATAAATGTAACTGCCTGTAGTTTAGTTTCAGTTTGCTGTGACTGCATTTTATTCATTTCTACGATTTCTTGCATGAACAACAAACCTTCTTCCGAATCCTGCAGCGTTTTTGCCTGTGAAGTTAAAACGTACACGTTTTTATTTAAATAAAAGTATTTGGCTAGAGTAATTCATATAGAAGAAATTTTATTCTACATCAGAAAAAGTATGTAAAAGTTCAGCTCGTCCATCTGCTAACGTTAAAGTTGTTATTCCCATATCGCTCAATAATTTCAAATGTTCCAAGTTGTTAGCCTACAATAAAGAATAGTTTTTTTTATCACTTGTTTAATAAATAAATATATACGTAACTAACAGATTCGTGGCCGGAAAATTTTTCAGTTCTTTAATATTCATTGCCGGTGAAAATGAAAAAAACCTTAATCTAATTGTCGCAAATTTCTAACGTTAAAACGAGGACAAAAATTAGAAAAACTGTTTTGAAATATTAGTCTTCTAACAATCTGTTGTTTGAAATGAAGAACATTCCATTAAAGAAGTCACAAATGAAAAAGAGCAGAAGAATAAAATATTTTGAATGTTATTATATTTGATAAAACGTGAATTTAGGTCAGCAATCGCGAATGTGTTAATTGCAATATTATATAATATACTATTACCTGAAATTCTTCAGCTCTTAATCTTCTTTTTAGTGTTCGTCGTGGACACACATCTTCAACCATATTTCTCAAAGGTAAACGCACTGATGCAGGAAATAGATGTAGACTATTAGGACAAATACGATCCATTTCGTCCACGTGCACCACATCACGTTCGAAATCCTGCTTTATTTCATGAAGTAGTATTTAAAGTATAAATAGGTAACTTATGATGAAATGTAATCTTATATAATTGCTTAATCATTTAACTACTAAAATAAACGCAATTATGATTTAATTATTTATACACTTACCGAAGAAACATTAGTTCTTACAGAAGCAAGTGTTAATGGTAATAGGTGTCCTTCGGTTGTAAAAATGAATTCATCTAAATCTAACACCAATTCGCCTGGTTCCGCGAATAATAGAAACAAGTATTTAAATGTTTCTGACAATACAAAGCTATCCATTGTATCATCATGTTTATTAGTTCTAACATCAGACACAGCTGCGTAACCGCACGGTACTCTGGCATAAGTTTGTAAACTTTTTAATACCTTACGCCCAACTCCTAAATAATAATGATCGCCTGTAGCACGATAAAGAAAGTAAGTTGATTCTAAAAACTCGGGTCTTAAAGGATGATGTCCCCAATGTATCTGTGATCATGTAAATTTATAAACATTATTTAAATGAAATAAAAATACATTTTACACTAAAAAGTCAATAGCAACCTGAAAATCTGTAGTAAATGCTTCTGGTATAAAATTATGTCTCTGCATAACTTGATACAGCATTTCATGTGTTTCGACAGCAGGTTTAATGTCACCTTTTAATACCTAAAATATAAAACACCAACTAAAGGAATACAGCAATATTCGAAAAATAAATAATCAAAATATATTAGTATTAAGTAAAATTTACTTGTAAACCAGGCCAAAAAGCTAATAAAGCATCCATAAAATTTTTGGAATTTGTGTTTGGTCTGTGCATATGTACATCTAACAACATCGGTCCTTGACTTACGTACTTCATTACAGCTTGATAATGTTTATTAAATCGTCCAAGATACTTTTCATCACCTATGCATAACATTAATCTTTAAAATATTGCTGTCTAATCTAATCTAATCTAAACAATACTAAATATTGCTTTAATATAAAATTATAAAAATAGAAACAATCAAATAATAATTACCTAGTAAAATATATGCCTTCAGACAATATTCATAGTAGGAGTCTATACCTGCTCCTACACCAGAATCTCTTCGCACCCAGTCACCAGAATGTACATTTAATACAGAACCCATTAAGTCAGTACCACGATGACGCATTCTCCATAAAACATCCATCGCTTTCTGTGCTTTTTCCTGATTCATGTAATCTCATGTAGCATAATTTGATTGTCTTATAAAATATCAGTAAAAAATTCTTATCACCTCAAAAACTGATTCTCCCGTTAATCTTGACAGTGCTGCCATTTCTAAAATCATGCTACCTGCACAGGCTGTACATGTTTCTCTTGATACTTCTAAAGGTACACCTTTCATACCATATTTTAAATTTATCTAAAAAAAGCATACAATCAGATTTTTTAAATATATATCAATTTTTTTACATTCTACCATAAGATAAGGAATCAGAATTTTATTACTCTGCCATATGGTATCCCCGTTGTTGTGTTAAATGCAGGTAGAAATCTGTACCCCAAATCTTTTGCTAAATTTAAAAGTTCACCTCGATACCATGGCATTATATCAGCTCTTTGTTGCAAATATTCTGCTAGTATATGGCCACTTAGAAGACCTCTGTTAAATAAATCATTTAAAACAGGAACATTAATTATTTTAAAGAAACACAATATAAAAAATTAAAGTATATTAAATAGCATGTTTTACCCAAGCATTCTAATATTAGTTTCAAATAGAGAAACAATAACATCTGTGTCGAAGTTAACATCTCTGGCAACAAGTTTAACTGCATTTTCAAATTCTTCTAAATCCCCCAACACCTAATATGTATCAAATAAATATACATCAGTTTATGATGTATTGTCAAAAATTTATGATTTTTCTATAATATATAAATAACTTTTTCATGAACTCACCACAAGTGTGTCTAACGTATCAACCAATGTAAGTGAAAAACTGAAAGTAAATAATATACAAATACAATTACATTTCCTAACAAGAGTTTCTTATAAAAAATGATCTTCTAATTACAAACAATTTAATATCATGAATATATGTTTTTACAAAATTCTTCCAGTTTAAAAAATGTTATAAACATAAAATTTTTTTATATGGAATAAAATTTCTAAAAATAATTCATTGAGTTGAAGTGTATGTTTACACTATATATAGTAATAATAATAATAAATTTTTATTCTTACTTTCCCAATGTGAAATCTATATCACCCCTATTCGGTTCTGACCCTCTATATCGCCCCTTACAACTTAATGGCATTAATTCATCAGCAGGATATGCATTATCCTTTAACGTAAAAATTAACACTTTTATTTATCGTATCAAATATTAGCCATATGTACATTTTCATAATGATTTTAATAAAAATTCTATATTTATTTTACAACTAATATGGAAATAAAAAAACTTCTGTGCACGTAGGAAATTAGATATTATTTTTCCAGATTTCACTGACTTTCTAAGATGTATCTTATTTCCACTTTTTAAAAACAAATTTTATTCAATTTATTTGTTGTAATATTCTTTTACCTTCTTAGTACTTCTATACATTTATTAAAGAATTTTGAAAGAAATTATTTAAACTTTACCATATAAGCATTATATGCGTGATAAAACATATCTCTGGACTCTTCCCTGTAATAAGATAATAACATGGATAAAAAGTAAATTATCAAACTATCTAAAGAAATATATAATAATACAAACTTTAACGTGTTCCGTTCTTCCTTACTCATATATTCCAATGAATCATCTTTGGATGCAACTAACAATGCTTGTATACTACATCCAAACATAAGTAACCCCCAAATCAAAAAATCACAAGCCATTTTTTTAGACTGGCAAAAGTGTTCCTCTTGATGTCAAGATCTTGTACTTGTAGTAGTGCGCATTGTCTTTCATAGATTTTTGTGATTTATTTCATCAAAAGATCATTGTAGCACATAATCAAATAATATAATTCATCACTGACTATAAATGCACCTATTTGTGACACGTTTTCGTTTTGTTAGCAATTTTTATCTTGGTGTCTTCTGTAACATCTTTCATAAACACAAGCACCATAAACTTACTGAAATATAAATCTTCTATGTGACATTAATTATTAATGAAACAAGAATTCACACCACTCAGTCCTTGACATTGCTTAAAAATAACTTTCAGTACGAATGGAAAATTGAAAAGTAATTTTAAAGTAGACAGTCCCTACTAGGTTATAAAAGTTTTGATTACTGTTTTAAGTAAGTTAATGATGTGTCAAAATATGAGTGACAGATGATAGAAGAAGTATATATAATTAAATATAATGCAACAAGAAATAAACTGGCAATAATAACAGGTGATTGCGTATTTTCATCAAGGCCAGATGATGTGGCTACTGTCAATTTGCTGTTGTTCAAACGATTTTCCACCTCGAGTTGTAATATATATGCGTAGGCGACACCATATGTTTCGTAACACTTATGATGTTTTTATATTATATCAGGTATTTTAAATTTGAATTTGACATAGTTGGGTTAAAAATCGTGTTTGCAGAAGATTTAACAAAATGCAACAGCATATTCACAATTACAACAGCAAACGTTTTCTTCGAAAAACTAATCTCTTAATGAGAGCACAATTGAGTAGGAGAAATCACGTGACTACCAGACAATTTATGGAAATTTATCAGAAATTTAAACAGTGATATGTTATATTTTCCTATAATATAATTTAAAAAATTGAACAATCCTTATTTTTATATTGTAAAATTGCAAATATGATTTACATATAAAAAAATGTAAACATTTATGACTTGAAGATTTAACCGATAAAACGTGGTCAAATTGAGTTGCGTTTAAAGCTCGACGCGCATAAGCCATAAAAGCCGGCGACGAAAGTGGCATGCAATGAAATCATACTTTTAACATTAAACGTTGACGAAAGAAAATCATATTTTTTCGTGACTTTTCAGTAAAAAAATCATTCATTAAGTAAAAGATGAAACTTCTAACACATAATATGTTGACTTCAAAATGTCTTAAAGGTGTAACTGTCGGATATCCCTTAGAAATTGTTGTAAGTTTTAAATATATTTAATATTTTAAGGTTAATTCTGAGTTAATATCTACATACAGAAGTAATTAAATATAACGATTAAATTTTAACAAAGTTAAATTAGTAAAAAAAATGTGTATATATATATATGTATAAACTTGTAGGCAAAAGATATCAAAGTTTCAGAAGTGGACTTTAATTCAGAATTTATTGCAAGAATAATTCCAAAACTTGACTGGGCTACACTATGGAAAGCAGCAGAAAGTGTAAGTTTATTGTACCAAACACCAAGATTAAATATACAACATTTTTAAACTTTTAATGTGGTTAATTAAAAATGTTATACTTTATGGTCATAATTATTAATACATACAAATATTGTTATTAAGAAAATTTTAAAAGTTAACATTTAAAATGTTAAAACAGATAGGTCACGTTGGAGAGTTACCACAAACTTTGATTCAAGACTTTGAAACAAATGAAGACTTTTTGAAGAAGGTTCACCATGTATTACTTGAAGTTGAAGTTATTAACGGAGATCTATTATGCCCGGAATCTGGTAGGAAGTTTCCTATTAACGATGGTATACCAAATATGCTCTTAAACGAAGATGAAGTTTAAGCATTCGAAATAAACATAAATATTAACATACATTGTTTTTCTATGATTAGTAGATGTTTAGATGTATATAAGAATTTTATTTACAGTTTATAGTTTTATTATTTAATGCAAATAAAAATTAATAGTGTTTAAAAATATACAATCGAATGAATATAATAAAAGATATTAAATTTATTAAATAAATGAAATATACATCTTTAATACTAAAGATTATTTATGAGGTATACATTATACGTTAATGTTGTATAATTTACAGAATTACATAACGTGTATTGCATAATATCTGTGAAGAATCTTATACTATATCTATTGAATTTCAATAATAAATTATTGCACACAAAAAATGGTTATGGATGTCTTTATTGTACAGATATGTGTAAATACAATGAAATACAATTTTTGTATCACTGTCATATTTAGTATACACCATTTGCATTTACATCGTGTTTATACTGCTAATTGTGGATTGTTCCAATTCATTTTTAAGTATATCCATTATTTAATTTAAGCAATTCTGAATGTTATAAGTGTTTGACCTAAAAATATACCCTAGAGTCAGGGTAAATACAGACTTTCCGACAATATTACCATGACCATATAAAATAAGAAATAATTAGTAAAATATCTAAATATATAGATTTCCTTTTATATATTTATATTGCGTAAAATCTGTTAAAAATAGTTGTATTTCTGTAAATAAAATAATGTGTATGTGAGAGAAATTGCTTGGAACTTGAAATCTTAATTATGAAATAGGGTAACATCGTTAATATTTAACATTATTATTTGAATATACAATGAAATATCTTATGTTACTAATATAACAGAAAATCCATTTTGGATCAACAAATTTTGTATGGTAAAATACATTTATTATTTTAATGGCAGCAAAATTTTACTAACATTCATTAGACACAACCTTCTATATCATCTAATTAATTTTTTATATGATATGAAAAGAATGGTGACAAAATTTTTCTTCTTATTATATCATTGTAAAATAGTATTTTAGAAAAAGGCTCTGGATGGAAGAGTTTCAATAGAAACAAATTTGGCAAATTTATATATTGACTATTTGTCACTCCATAGCAATACATCCCATAGACAAATTTTAAACCATTGTATATTTAAACAATTGAGAGAATGTTTTACATTGGAATACTAAATTACAGTGATAATCTAATCGAAGTATTCATTCATTCCATTTAATGTTAACCTTCTGCATTTAATACCAGGCAATACTTAAAATATAGTCAAAATAGAGTATTTTATCCCTTCTAGTTTTTTTAAGAATCCAAAAGCTATAAAAATAGCTCTCAACTAATATTTCAGCCACAGCCTGTCTGTTATTAATTTTTATTCACATATTAGGTTTTTCAAAGGCAGGATTATTCTGGATTAAGCTATGAAAATATTTTTGTACATTGATTTAACTATAGCACATATAAATATTAAGTTTTTTTCCTTGTTTAGTTTATGATTAGAAACCCTATTTTGGTTATGGCCTATATCGTATGCAACAATCAACTGGGAGTTTGCATCATGGATATGCAAATTTGTATTCGTACTGTTTCTACTTACTACAATTAAAAATCCATACAATTTATAAAAAGTAATAGTTCTTCAAATATTTTTTGCATAATCAAACTTCTTTTCACGTGTACATCATTTTGAATACGTATAATACATATATGAAAACCTAGATATATATACTATTAATTATAAATTCGGTTATTCGTAAACGAAATTATAATCTTAAGGATTGTAACAGTGTTGAAATATGAATTATAAAAAACTTTTGTAATATTATATTTTTGTAAATAAACATATTCTTCTGTTGTGTCTTGTAAATGCATCAAGTCAAATAAGTGAACATTCTAACAAAGTTATAATATACGTGATGTTTAATATGTATAGTTACAAACATGTTGAAACATAAAACATGCTTAAATTAGAATATCCTTACACATGAAGTTACACTAAAAAACATTTTAACTTTTTAATTGGTTCTAATATATTTCAACACTTCATTTCCTTAAGACAAGACAATGATTTAAATTTTAATATAATTTAAGAAACAAATACATCGTACCACAGATTCTAAAATTAGCGTTAATACTGATACAGAATTCATTACTGTCACTGTTACAACTACAATTATGTTACATTGCATTAAAACAATTAGACATTTAATTTACATTTGGCAAAGAAGTTTATCAATAATCCTGTATTCAAATATATATATATGATTTAATAAACAGTTAAACGTTTTTTTTTAAATTATTTGTGAACATGTAGAAATTTGGACACACTTATCAATACTCACAAGATATGTCACAAATGGAAGCATTAAGATACTCTCGAATTGATAACATATAATAGTCTACGATAAAGTGATATACTTTTTCAATTACTTAAAGTGTATATGAGACTGTAAGTAAATTTGAACACTTCTTTGCACATTTTTTTGTAATTTATCTACTACTTTATCCATATCATTTTGCCAAATATCTTTTCCTTAAACACAATATACGTAAATAAATGCTTTATAGCAAACGTAATAGTATAACAAAAGATGTATTTAAATATTTAAAAAACTGAACAGCAATTATTCAATTTAATTATAGTAACAATACGAGCAACAAATGAAAAATAAAATTCACACAAAGTTACATTAATTTGATAAAATGCTTACTTATATAACATATCAAGAATTAACAAATTAATTTTTCAATTTATTAAAAATAATCAACTATTTTTTATGCTTAAGAAATTGCTTCTATATCTGTACGCATGAATTAGACAACAAAAACACAAATTACATAAAACTCAAATATAATTATTTTTTTGTTTTAACTAACATAAAAATTAAGAAATAAACAATTACATATGTTTCATTTACCACGACATTCTGTATTCATTGCATTCCTTTGAGAATAAATGGAACCTTGAGTTAACCCTCGTAACGGACCTTTCCGTAATTGTGGATTTGGGCCTTTAGGAGTATAAAAACTTCCAGAAACCAAATTTGGATCATGTCCACGTACTATTGTTTTAGTAAATGCTTCACTTGTCAACAAATTTGGATCTGGCCCTGACCATGGTGCATAATCGGGACTACAAAATTGTAATAAAAATATAATATTTATAAACTCACAATGATATATCGAAATTTATTGCAAAAAAAAAATTTTCAAACTTACAGAAGCAAATCATTATTAGCTCCTTTTAATAAATCAGAATTTGGTCCGGTAGGTTTTGTTAAATATGGAGATTTATATTCATTGTCTTCTCTAGTACTAGTTCCCCGAGAAACTCTGGAAATTTAGTTATATATTGTGTGTTTAAATTTATTTATTTGAGTTAACAATATATTAATATAGAAATGTATTCATCATATGAAAATGTGCTTACTTTGGTATTTCTATTTTATTTTTATACCGTTTAGATTTTTCTATTTCTGGATCCTTAACAATTTTCTTAATTGGTGATGCAGTCAGTTTTATAGCTTCAGTTACAGGTGGACTATCTTCTTTTTCATCACTTCTATTACTATAAATTTTTGCACATATTTAATGTATAACTCATCACATGTACACAACATAAAAAGATAATCAAAAGTAGTTGGAAAATAACTATTTGGAAAAAATGTTACTTTCATGATAAACTTTTTACAATATACATTACATAAAATTAAAACATTTTCCAATCCATTATCCATGTAAAGCCAGTGCTTTAATTTTTAAAATATTTGAAATTATTAATATACCAAAATGTAAATAGGAAACCATTATACTATGGATAGCTCACAAAGTAATAATATATAATTAAATGTACATCAAATGAATAAAAAAATTCACATAAACATATGCCTTATTTGATATTGTTTTGGAGTTGTAATGATTTTAATTTTTAACAAATTCTATTTCTATCTGTACACCTTTCTTTATATATCCAGATTTGTTGGAAATTTTGTTCAATTCTTGAATCAATCAATTCAAAGCAATCTAAGAAATTGTATTCCATAAATAACATTGGATGAATAGAATTAAATAAACCACTTTTGTCTATCAAAAAAATTATTGTAACACAAAACTCGCTATAACTCGTAAACAAAGTTAAATGGAATACGTGTTTATATGAACATTTTTTATTCTTTTGATACGCTGACCTTATTGCTAAAGTGATTCTCACACGTCACAGGACATCTTGTGTTTCTCTAAATTTTAATTTACCTTTCACTGCTAGATGTACATGGAGGTCTTGTGGCTTCTTCCATAACCATGATATCTAATATATGTATAGCTCTTTCCTCATCATAATCAACACTATCCATAGCAAGCATTATTACTCTTTCTGGTACTGACTTATATTTCTCCATTAAACGAGCTTTCACTGAAAAATTAAAATTTTATGATTAATAATATATTAACACTAGTATTTTAAGACATCAAGGAATGTACTTTTATTTTTCTCTTCTAAACTTTTCATTCGTGGAGGAGGAGTGGGCACGGCTTGTTTGTTCCTTGCCTGTAAGAAGATAATTTGAAATTAATTAAAATTATTATAGAAATGATATAAAAACAAAAACAAAAATTTAATACATTACTTGTTCTTCTTCTTCTTTCTTTCTTGCTAATGATTTAGGTCCTGTAGGGTTTCGTTTTTCATAGCCTAAATCGATTAATTTTTCTGAAGCTTTCTGAACATTATTATCACTTAGTTCCAGAATGTCAAGCAACATAGTCTCCTCCACTTTGGGGAATACATTTTTCAGGTACCTGTAGATACATTTTTAATGTATTAAATATTATAATTATTCGATCAGCCGACAAATACAAGTACAGCCAAAATCTACAATACAAGATGAAATATTACACAATTTACAATGTATATAATAAATGAATCAAAACAGATATATGGTCAATTATTGAAAAATCTATTATATAAAATACTAAGAACAATCCTTTATATGATATTAATACACATGTGATTAACATTTCAACAGTTTCACATCAAAGAAGTCATTGTATACTTACTACAGATAACTTAAACATACTGAAATTTTCAAAATACTGAAATGATAATATTATTTATAGATAGTTTAAATTATAATACTACCGTGCACATACTATCATGCTTGAATCATATGTCTGTTAAATAAATGAGTTTTTTATTGCATATATGTTTTTGTTTGAAAATTTTCTCACTTAAAATTTTAGTATTGAAATATTTAAAATTTATTCAGAATCATTGAAAAAATTTGATATGTGAATCTGAATGTATATACTTTGAGAAACTCATTTATTGTTGTAAAATTTCTTAGAATGAAATAATGTGTTAATAAATAAACATAAGCTTCATTTGACCTCTAAAAATTGAACAGAAAATACACTGATGATATAAAACTGAAACCAACCTATCTATGATCTGTGTAAATCTTACACTATCCAATATGTGTTGTATTGTAAACCAGGAAGAAACTGAAATGAAAAATGAGTTCTAAATCACGCATACTGTAATGAAATCAAAATTAAATCAAAATTATATGTAAGAAACAATAAAGCAGCAAAAAAAAAATAAAAAGTGTGGGTAAAGTTTAATTGGCCTGTTTAAGAGTATTATATTCTTCAAAACTACGTGATACGAATTTACTTAATACGCACAACTCAAATCATTACAAAAGTCCACTAAATTAATTGCACTATGAAATTTTGCATTCTTTTATAGGATAATCAAAATATCACTGTCTGTAAAATCTTACACAACAAATTTTAATGTATTGCAGATGAAAATAAACAATATGTAACTTTTTATTAAAATTATAGAAAAACTGTTCAATTATATACTTAATCTGCAATGCGTATCAATACATGCTATAACTACACAGTACTGAATGTTTCATGTGTACAAAATATATCAGATATTTTAAATGAACAAATGCTTCATTTTCTATCTGATATATTTCTCTGTGACTATCACAAGATACAATATCAATATCTAGCATTCATATTGGGTGAAACTGAAATTGTAAGAATGGGAAAAACCTAAGTTTCAGTTTTGGGGAGTTAGGGGCTGGCCGAGCTCCCCTAGGTGGACTCAATGTTAGAGCTGCATGTATAGTGTGAAGTGGTAATCTCCATCTTGGTATTGCATAGTTTGAATGCACTCCCACAGGCGTGCATGGTCCTGGAGCGCAAAGGGGATTCTTTTCCACTTGAAGAGCGCTGACAACCAAAGCTGCTCTGTTATGGTATCTGAAAGACATCAGCTACCACCTTAGCACTACTTCGGCACAGTAGTCTTAAAACTTATTGACAAAAAAAAATAATACATAACTGTATAAAGATATAACTGAATACACAATAAAGCTGTTTTGTGTGATTTATTAACACTTTCATGACAGGTAATAGCCAAGCAAAATATTTAGCTGAATATGGCGTATGACTATTTGTAGATATATGAATATAAGAAATATTACATCTCACAGTATGATATTTATAGTCATTTGTGATTCAAAGTTTTAAAAATTTAAATATTAAAAATGTATATAGAAAAAATATGTTTCTTAATAAGATGTATTCAGCTAAAAAATTTGAAATGATGTAAAACTACATTTCCCATTGTAAAAGTGTTAATATGATATGATCCTCGCTTAAAAGTATAGGAATTATGATGATTAAGTTTTAGAAAAGATTAACTACATATTTTATAATAACAATAACTCTTAACTTTTGAAACTTACTTTTTTAAGAGAAGTCGAATGTGGGTGTCAGAAACTGTTGGGAACATAGCATTAATTTTAGCGACCTGTAGCTCAGTATCTGAATTTTGCATTAGACTTGTCTCCATATTTTTTATAGGTGTTGGTGATCCTAACGTCATATCTCCAAGTCTGTTTGTGATTGCATTAACCGATTTCAACGATAACGGAGTTTTTAGCTCCTATATAAATTACATATTGTAATTACTACCAGTTTCTTTGACAATTAAATATTTAAAATCATAAGATATATTTTTAATCAGTAATACGAAACTATGTAATAAGCATTTTATTCTACCATATAATCATGTATCAAATCAAATAATACATTTCAAATCAGTCACCTACCTGTAGACTGGGAGGTAAAAATGCAAGTTGTGGATTAAGATAGGGAGACGGTGTTGGATAGATTTGAGGAGCTCTGTGAGTTCCTGCATAACCTATATGTACACCACCTCCATTTCCTCCAGTCTATTATATTATATCATATTTTATATTTTATCCAAATGCAGCATGTGCATATAATAAAAACACATATATTGGGAGTGCAATTGTAAAAAATTTTAAATATGTGCATGTGTGCAATTTGAACATTTCTAAATATTGTTTATACATGAAAGTGATTGTGTACATTTAAAGATAATTTCGTACAATAATTTAATACACAGCAGGAATTTTCTACTGACCTGCATAGGTATATCTTGGGAAGTTATAGTTGTAGCAGAACTCAGTGCCATTGTATTTTGTGATTGTATATACTGAGAATACTGCCAATACCTTACTCTTGGATCTTCCCATGTTGTTGTTCGATTAAAATGATTTATAAAATATCTGAAAAACGTTCCGTCGAATTGATATAGAAAGCAATTGACAAATATTAAAATACTTTAATTTTATTTTACATATCAAACTTTATATTATTTTTAGGTATAAAATTTTCTATAATGATTATTATATAATTATCATTTAAAACACATGAATAAATGCTTTGAATAATTTGTAGTTTTATTCAACAATATAATGAATTGTTAAATATTACTAAACGACGAGATAAAATAAGTCATCATTGCATAACACGAGTCAATATAGTAAAAATATTTTTATTACTAGTATTCTTTTACTGTCAGATTAATTAATGAAATAAAAGTAATTTTACAAAAATTTACATACGGACGTCCACTTCTGATATCGTATCTACATTCCCAACCGGGTGGCAATTGACTCCTGTCAGTTTCTTCAGCCATCTTTGCGTATTTTGATAAGTCACAATATAATCCACCAACACCAATGTAGCGTATTTGGTGACTATAATCAAATTTAATTACGTTCATTTTATACTTTATAATACTGATACTCCTTAATAACAAATCGTTTCACTAATTTTTTAATTTCGTGCGATGGCCATTAATATTTAAAACATATAAAAACTTTGTTTCCTATTTTAATATTATTTAATAAATAGGAAGTAATCTAGTTTTAATTTGAAACAAAATATATTTCATATAAGACATTAATATAACTGAAAAATCAAAGTAAAGGTTTCATGTAACTTAATCAGATTAAAAACTCATTCTATATTTTTGTAATAAATATATTTAAAAATAACTATAGCATTTAAGTTACTTTGCAATACAAGGTACTTAATGACACTTTAATTGTTACACAATACAAGTGTAAACTTACTATTTTGTCTTGTACTTTATTTTAGGGAAAATAAATTATGACGAGCAAAGTAATATTTTAATAAAATATACATTTCAAAAAACAAAAATATTTTGACACACATTTAAATAATAATAATATTTGTTGCATTTCTCCATCACGTAATTTGACAGAGACTTTGAAATTTTTCAAGCCTAGTTAATATGCATAAATATGCATATTTTTTTCTAATAATATATAATTGTAATCTACCTCCAGCCATCCTATATAAGGCCAGAGGAACATTTATTTATATATTTCTATTTTTTGTTTTTATTTTCCATATATGTTTTATATCCTGTATACATTTGTCCTAACATTCCCAGAGCTAAACATGCTAGTACAGTGCCCTGAGCCGCTACTCTAAGTTGTATAAGAAATAATGAAGGTGGTATTGTTCTTGTTTTCCATTTATAAGCACCTATTCCACCAACAACAACAAATCCAACTAATCCTAAAACAAGAACAATTATAATATATCAGACATATACTTTGTATACATAAGAATTCAATTATTACATTATTATTTACATAAAAATTGTACAAATAAAAATGTCTATTATCGTACCTATTTAATAAATTCATTACCTGCTACAAGAAAAGGTTTGTTTACTGCAGTTGAATATATTTTCTCTTGTATAGTTGTTTCTGGATTATTTTCTAATGTTTGCCGGAGGGCCTCCTCTGGGATCTCCATTGATTTTGCGGTCAACCATTGTGATGTATTATCCATTGTTTATCTATAAAGTAAAAATAAAATATCTGATTGCAAGATTTAAACAATAAAAACACATAGAAACCTTATTATAATTTACATAATCAAATGTATATGTACACTTCTGTTATAAAATATAACATGTTCAAATTTATAAAAACTTTATATTTTTAGTTTTATTTTAACAAACTAAAAACTTCATGTTTCATTAATAATCTCATAATTCTACACGATTTTATATAAATTTAGAAATGACAGTGGAGAAACAATTATGGTTATGAATATCATGTAAAGTATTGTTTCAATGAAGAAAAATTATTTTAATTCTACTCAATTGTTTATTAAGCATTACAAAACTTTTGCATAATATTTTTATACTTTTTGTATAATATTAAAAATTTCATTTTAAACTAACTGTTTTACAAAAAATACAAAACATAATAAAGTAATAATAAATTGGGGATTAATTTTGCACATGTTTATTACATCACAGATATTTTATTATCTTCATTTATTAATATGTACTTTATAATAATTTATATTCACGGATTATACACATATATGTGTTTCTAATATCTATATTTTAGTCCTATTCGTTGTCTATTCTATTGATTTTAAAATAGTACGCGCGTGCATCGGTCAAGGTTACGATAATGATATTCGGAAGTATTTAACCTTAATGAAAAATATTTTGAATTACACAGGTGTAAAACTAATATTTAAAAGCATTACTCAGCGTTGTACCATCATAATACTTCATTTTTTAAACAATTTTTTGCATACTTTCCTATGTAAAATTTTAATTTCTATATGAGTTACAAGTCAAAATTATAAATTACGCTGATCACTGTTTGAGTTATTGATAAAAATGAACAACATACATTCCATATGATATTATGATAAATTGGGACTTTGAGGTAAATATGGATAAATGATAAAACTTTACCTTTAGTTTTTAAACAATGTTCAAATGTCACTAATTTTAATATTAATAATACTGAAATAACGACATGTGCTCTGCACAATACTTTTGTGCAAAATTCTATGACATTGTCATGACGCAATTGCTGTTTAAACTGAATAGAATAGTACAGTGCTGCTCTCAACGGTCTCTTGAGTTATAAATGACAGAAACTCCTCCTCTGCATTTTTATATATTGTATGTTTGTATTTCTTGTATATATTACTTGATAAATTATTCTAGTCTAAATTTGAATTATTAGAAGACACGGGTCAATGGACCGACAAACTTTTGAATTAAACTACATAAATGTAGGGAATATGGGGTGTACATCACTCATTTAATAACATTTTTTGATACAAAGATTATTTGGTAACAGGTGGGAGAAAATTTCAAGGATAATTTTGAACGACAATAAAAAATTAAAATAAAAAAAATACATTCATTCTAATAATTTAGCAATATAGTTCCCGTGAGATAAGTCAATACGAACATAGGGATGTATTATATGAATTTGTCGTTATTGGTAGATTTTAATCGTTAATAACTTGAAGACGAAAGTGAAGTCGTAATTTTTACAATTTTTAATTGCTGCTTAAAGCGATGCTGAAATTTAACTAACAGAATCTCATGTTATAGATTGTTCAAATGCCATGAAATAAATAAATACCTTATAAAGTTGGGTAGTTGGCATGTAAAATGAATATGAATTTGATTGGTTATTGAATACGTGTATTTTATTGGCTATAATTATAAGTGAGTTAAATCATGTGATGGATGGAATTTGAGCAAGAGATTGAGTACCATTTTTACCCTTTCACTATGTATATTTATCTAAGTTTATACTCCTGTACTGTGGTGCAATCAACTTTTCAATAATATAGTCAACAATATAATCAACAGTATAGACAACATACTACACTTCAAACATTTAGTTTCGACATAGTAGTGATTATTTCCAATTGGTCTACTTTGTATGACCGCCTGCTTTTACTCACACTGTTATTGGTTGTTGAAAGATGTAATGATCATGCGTTTGACTTTTTCGTACATGTACTTGTACAAATTTTAGTGACATGTATTATGTCAATGTGACAGAACTGTCAAAGAGCTTTTTGTTTAAACAAAATTTAACATAAGCCAAAATTAGAATACACCTACTTAAATTTATGGTCGAAAGTGGAACATGAAAACATGTGTCAAAAGTTTGGGTATATTAATCTGTCAAGATTAAACATCTCTACTATATCATAAAGGTATTTTGGTTATATAGCTTTTTAACAGTTTATATAAAAATGATCAATTTTGTTTTCTTTTTTATAGATGTATTTAAGTTAGTAAGCAATCAATGAAAAGGATAAAATATTGCCAATTAAATTGTGCATAGAAAATAGAACTATATTTAAAATTATGGCAGCAATACGACATACGTTACAAAGGGAAGTGTTTACTCCTGCTGATGAAAAATTGTTAAGCGTGTGTTATGTCAGTAAGGCATATAAAAAAAAGAAAATGAGCTTTCTCTGTTTAACCACAACGACAGATACACCGCCGTCTTTGCTTTTATATCAAGTAAAGAAGAATGATAAAAACATATTCAAAAAGAAACAGTCATGGTCGTTAGGTGATATTCAAATTGTGGATGGAGTTAAAAATGACTCGATGGATATAGAATTACATATAGACAAAGTATATAAATGGTCTGTAACAACGGCTCAAGAACGAAGAACATTTTTGAGCAATTTGTATACTTATTCTTGTAGCATAGCTCAAAGACCACAATTTAAAAATATTCCTAAAGAATGGCTTATAGATCCTAGTTCTTTGAAAGAAAGTGATAGTATTACTTTCACCCCAGGTAAATATTATAGTTTCTGAAGATATCATATACAATTATTTTTATTATTTCATTTCAATTGTATTAAGAAAATATACGTTTTAAATCATATTTGTTTGATACTTAGTATTAATATATTTAGTATATAATAATATTTTTATATAATAATATATAATTAATATTTTGATATTTTTAGAACTTCTTACATCTCCTATTTCATCAGATTATCAACCTATTACTGAAAAAGAAGCTGTTGATTTAAAACAGATGATGGAGAATTGTGAACATGCAGTTGCTAATGCAGAACTTTTTATGGAAACACTTTCTAAAGATCTCTCTATTCTCGATGGGGTAAACTTATATTTTTTTATTCAAACAAGATAAAATGAAACTTGGTATTGTAATTTACTAATATATATAAGAATAATTATAATTGACAAAATTTATCTAAATTTTTTAATATTAACGAATTTAGGAAAATGTGCAATCAGTTTTGGCATCGGAAGCTCGAGTAACTCAATTGATGAATAGTATTGAAGCAGCAATAACTGAGGCTTCTATTGTGGAAGCTCGTCTTATAGCTTACGATGAGGCACTTGGTAGAATTAGAGAAGTTATGGCTCGTGTAGGTCAAAAAAATCAAGCTATTCATACAGCCAATAATAATGCAAGACTTCTGTTAGATCAGTTAAATACAGTCATTGTAAGTGATACATAATAGTATTAATCTTTATTTTTTAAATTAAATATGTAAATATACAGTTTGAACATTTGATAATATAATATTATCATATTCGATAAATTACTTTACTTATATACAGTTTTAAATTTTGTTTTTACAAGTCGCAATTGGATATTTCACCTACTCATCAGCGTATTTTGAGCGAAGCTGAACTACCAGGTGAAAAAGAAGAACTTAGTCAAGCAGGTGCTGCTCTTTTAAAAGCCACAACAGCTCCATTACCACCAGGACTTGATAAATTAAGTGCAGTGACTGAACAAAAAAGACGTCTCGATAAACATAGGGCGAAATTTTCTATAATTGTGGCTAGACATTTGAATAATCTTTTTATTCATTTGGTATATATATTTTAACGAGTAATATTGATTAATTGAAAGTAACTATATTATTCTATGTTAAATATTTTATAGGGTAACGATGTCGGAGATATGTCAATGTCAACAACAGATTTAATTCTTCCAACTCATCAAGCAGTTCATTACGAACTTGAACCATATACTGAGTTAATGCAATTATTAAGAGCATTAGACAATAAAGCGTTTGTACAATTAACTAAAGTTTATACAGATACAATGAGTAAATTATATAAAAGAGATTTAAAGCGATTTTTTGAAGAAGCAAGAAATAAACTTATTTCTAAACGCCTCCAAGGTATATTAAAATATTAGTTTGTTTATAATAACGATGTGTATCGTTTTTTCATGAAGCTATTTTTTAAAGCGAATACATCAAAATCTAGCGGACAAAAGGCAGAAGATCTATTGAATCCAGCACCTATTTGTTTATTAAGCGGTGAAGTATGGGCACCTGTAGGAGATGGAAATCTTTTAGATTCAGTACTCGATTGTATGCTTTCACAAATGCAACCAGTTTGTCTTGCAGAGCAAGCCTTTTGTATTTCATTTCTACAACTGGATTCTGTTCTCTCCCCATCGAAAGTATGTAAAGCTTACTATTACAGATTAATTGCAATGTATAAGAACTAAGCATTCTTTTGAATGTATTAGAGCAGTGAATTGGATGAGACGGATAATGTTAGTAATGGTGCTGCAAGTCCTGGATCAGTTACCTCTACAGCAAGTAAAAAACTAGAAAGACAAGTAAATGAAGAAGTGCGTGCAACAATGGCAGCAATATTTCCATCACTGGAAACTGAGTTAAATAATTTTATTGCCTTCTTAGACAAAATTGATAGTTTGTAAGTTCGTTTGAATTTTTTATATTATTTTCATATTAATTTTATTTATTTGCTAACTTTTGATGGCATTCTTATAGTTGGTGCATGTATGTTTTGGTACGTTTGTCTCAACATGTTATGTCTGCGCAAGATACTGGTTCTTTTTTATCTATGACATTTGCTTCTGCTTTAATTCAAGTTAAAAGGTCTTTCGATAAATTTATGAAAACACAACTACAATCAATTTTATGTGACACGAAAGTCAATCGCAGAAATAAATGTGGTATATTGTCATACGTAGAAAACTTTGAACATTTTGCAAAAGCAGCAGAAAAAATTTTCAAAAATTCAGATAGAAAGGTTGATCTTGAAAAATGGTACACTAAATTAGTAAGTACAATGTTTGAAGCAATTGTCATCCATAGTAGAGAACATCATAAAACTCCGCAAGAAGTTATTAAGATGGGTAAGATTAAAATTTTTGTTTTGCTCGTTTTCTCTTGTTATATAATTATATATAAAATGGTTATTATGTTACAGAAAATTTTCATCATTTATACGATCTTCTGTCGCAATTAAAAATATCTGTGCTTGATCACGAGCGCAAAGAAGCTAAACAAAAATACCAAGATGCTTTGCGTGCATATGTCACACAATATTTTGGAAGACCTCTTGAAAAGCTTAATGTTTGTTTATTAAAAATCTCAAATTATTTGTAGTATTTTATTTAAAAATTATTGAAATGTTTATTCTGTTAACAGCTATTTTTTGAAGGTGTGCAAGCCAAAGTTGGTGCTGGAGTTAAAGAGTCTGAAGTTAGTTATCAGATGGCTTTCAGTAAACAAGAACTCAGACGTGTCGTGAAGGAATATCCAGCTCGAGAAGTTAAAAAGGGTTTAGAAAATTTGTATAGAAAAGTTGAGAAACATCTATGCGAAGAAGAAAATTTGTTACAAGTAAATAGAAAATTTGGTGTAGTATTATTATATACTATACATGTCTTCATTCTAGGTTGTTTGGCGTGAAATGCAAGGTGAATTCATTGCACAATACATATACATAGAGGAATTGATACAGCGATGTTATCCCGATAGTATGGTAACACTTGAATTTACTATACAGGATATATTAGAATTTTTCTCTGAGATAGCTCGATCTCATTGAGAAATTTAATAAATCAGAATTGTAAAGTGAATAAAATTTTATAATTCACATTAGTATTTAGATTAAAGTACTAGAACAATAAAGTAATATAATTTCCTATAAATAAACTGTAGATATTCAATTTCTGCAAATAATATAAATGTTTTATAGGAAATTCATTTTTGTATAAAACAAAGTACAAAAAAATTATTTAATATAACTCGACTTTACAATATTACTAAAGTACTATTAAAAGATAAATAAACATTGTTCTGTTTTCATTTGATTGAAGTATGAGAATATGTAAAAATTAATATTAAAAGTTGTATTTATTATACATGAAAGTATTGTATTATTCTTGGAAATAGAGTAATTACAAGTTGCTGTATTTGTTATGTTCTACAACATTTTGTACGTATATCTACTATATTCTATAAATATTATTTATACATATTATTCTTTTGGAGTTGGCGCAGAAAAGTTGAGCCAGAGTAAATCAGTGATTCTACCCTGAAAATTGAAATAAGATTATAAATTAATAATATTATTAAATTTAAGATAGTATTGATATTATATTATTACATACAAATGCAATAGTAGCAACAAGGAAAGTAACTCCAAAAGCTAATTGTGCATTGTACTTTCTTTGATTTTTATTGTATGCTTCCTTCCAACAACCTTGTGGCACGGGTAATTCATCGAAATGTGCTGGTTTTCTCAACTGTTCAGGAAGGGCAGATGTTCCTGATGATGATGGGCGAACACCTTAAATTACATTTTAATAACCGTTTATCTCTTTTTTGTATCATATAATTAAATAAAAAATTTTTTAAGTGAAGTTAAAAGTATTAACATAATCTATTAAATTCTATCATGATATAATAGATAATTTAATTTCTAATTCAAACTTGTAATCAAACAGAAACTGAATTTTAAATTTAACTGTAAATTATAATATTGTTGATGAAATTACGACGTAATATTAGAGACAGAATGTTCATAATAGATCAGGATTATAATTTACGATTAAAAAGAAGTAATATAAAAATTTCTAATCTTCAAGAGAATATACAAATTATTCCTCAAGGGTATTAATTGCCGAATATTTGCAAAGAATGATAAAAGTAAAAGAAACCAATATTATGTAAGGATATCAAAATGAAAAGGTATACTTAATATCCTAATAACGAAAAATTTAATATTTATTGTCGCACCTTTTCGTGTAATTTGAAGAACAGGCCTCGTAAGATGTCGAAACATGTTGTGTGCTTTTTTAACTTCAAATGGAATACGGATTTTAAAACCCAAAGCAGACGATAGATTTCACACGTTCAATAATATCTAACCGTAGCGTGTGCACCACTGTATATTACATAGAAGGGAAAATCAGTTGTCAAAGAAATTCCTAGAGATAGATAAGATAAATATAATATAAAAAATTTTCATTTCATTGAATCGAACATTCAATAATTCACGTAATAAATAAATATTAGACTTCAAATATTAGGGCAATTCAAATTTTTTATGGACCAATTTATACAAATTATGATGTTATTTGTTCTATATGTCCACCCTAGTGATAATTACCTCGTCTCAATTATAAACTTTTAATGCATATAACAGAATCTTATTAACTTTTACTTTATTAATGATGTTAATGCAAAATAGTATTAAGGCGAATATATTATTATAAAAAATATTCATAATCTACAAATAAATAATTCTACATAGATAGGGTTCTCACATAGCAGATTGTAATATACTTTAGATACTGTTTCTGTTATAGTAGCAGTCCAGTAACGTATATTGCAGATATTAGATTAAACAATCAATTACATAAATTAGATTAAAAATTTGTTCTCTATAATTTATACTCTTACAACTTTTTTCAATAATTACCTAAATTTGAAAGATAACCAAGATATTAAAGAGACATGTAACGACGTAGACTTAAATACCTATTCCGCGTTTTCACGAAAAGAGCCCTGAATGAATGCGAGTCTCATTGGTTTATCTATCATTTTTCCTCTTCTCATTTTCGATTATAATTTACTATTGGTCAATATGTTACACTTACCAATTGAAACTATAAACAAAATCCCCAGTGAGAAACCTCTTTTGTCCCTATTCCATCTCGGGCATACATACTTATTTACATAGGTACCTCTAGATTATTAAATGACAAAGAAAAAAGGGCGGAGAAAAGGATTTTTCTATTGGGCGAAAAGGATTGCGTTTTACTGGAAGCACTAAGGAGAATAGAAAATCTATTCTTTGTATATTATTTAATTACCATAAGCTTGGAAGGAAAATGTTTGGAATCTTGTTTAAAAAATAGAGCAAAGTAAAAGGGACAATACAGAATTATTTAGACTATAATAATTATAGTCTGTATATTAATGATAAACAAGAAGCATGCACGAAATTAAAAGAGACAAGTAGAATTGATAAATTAGTCAGGACAATATACAAATCTGATAACAAAGAAATGTGTTTAGGTGAAGCTCTTAATTTATTAGAATCAAACTGGTTGCTACTTATCTTGATAAAAGTTTGTGTGGAGTGAGAAATGAAATAAAAAGCAAAGAAGAACATAACAAATATTTCGAAAATCTTATTAAACAGTTGATAAAGTTGTCACGAAATTATCATTCAGATAAGGGGAAAGTAAGAGATGATAAAATGCAAAAGATAATTAATCAGTGTGTACAAGCACTGAGGGAAATACATTTATACATTATGAGTGATGAGACATTTATTCTACAAAAAGACTGTTTTTTCCCATATAGCATATATAATCGTGTACCATTAAGCATAATATATAACAGTGAAGATATACAACAAATAATGAAGGTATCTTCGGTAGATGAAATGTCTATAATGTTTGAGTTAATGTTTTTAGCTGATTTGGAAGAAGGATATTTGATGAACGCAAAAAATATTTACTTAGAAGATGCAAAGATATCTGTGGAAGAGTTGTTTCAAAAATTGTTATCTATAAAGGACAAACCACATGAGGAAATTAAGGTTTTGAGGAAGGATATAGATTCGACATGGGAGAACTTTAATAATGTTTATAATAAATATGTAGAGGAGTATTATAGGTATTGGATAAGTCACTTAGAGTGTTTAAATGATTATTGTAAAAGATTTGAGTTGTTGAAGGTAATAAATCCATCAGTAGAAAAATTGTTAGAAGAGAGCAATGAACAATATAAAATGCTAAAAGAAAAATGTTATGGTGTGAATCCAGATGATGATTTTGTACTACCTATATTATATTATTTTATTTTAATAGAAGCATATTTTCAGTTTGTAAAGAAATTACTTCAAAACAAAAAGAATTACAAGACAGGTACACATAATTCAAATGCCTCAGAGAAGAAAAGCTTAACATTGGAAGAAAGTAAAGATAGTAAAGAGTTATCTTGTAAAGATAAGATAGAAGAGAATAAGTTATCTGACAAAGAACTATTATTCCTTACAAAAGATAAAGTAAATGCGTATGTTTCTAAGGCAAATGAAGCAGCAAGTAAGGAAGAGACAGAGAATACAATAGTGTTCGTGTTGGAACACTTAAAGAAATTATTGAGCAATAATTTTCCAGTAAAGAAAACAGCTTTTGAAAGGCACAGCAAGAATTTGAGTGGGAAAAGCAAAGAGGAAATCTGATTGAGGAAGTAAGCAGTATTTTTGCAAACAAGGTATATCGTTCAAAAATGGATAGAGAATTAAAAGGTATAATGTTTGAAAAACAAAAAAAGATTATAAGAGAAGTCATAGAATACACTATGAAGCATTACTCACCTTCATTGGTAAGTAATGTACCAATACCTGATTTTATGTTTGTCAATGTGGCGATGGGACAAGGTAATTGCTTTTTTGATGCAGTTACGAGTAGTATTAAACAAATCAGGCCCAACCATCACTTTAATGTGAAATCACTCAGAGGTGTGTGTAAGAGTTTTGCTCAAAAGGAATTAAAGAAAGATAAATCTTGGCTTATAAAGGCTTTAAATAAAGAGGGAGAAGAAATAGAACAATACATTCCAAGAATTGAATTTGATGCAAATGATATTACGCATAAACAAGAAGAATTAGAGATATTGGGGTTAACTACATCAATAGGGGGAAGACCTGATATTGAAGGTAAGATAATCTGTGAAGAATATAACATAAGGTTACATGTTATTGAATACCAACAACTCATTAATGAGTGGATACATCAAGTTGTCGACGGTTCATACTCTAAATCTATAGATGGGAATTGTATGAATTATAATGAAGACGACATGATATATATAGTAAACGATGGCAGTCTACATTTTGAACCAATACTCGATAAAAGAAAAAGTTCAAATCCAGAACAAGTAGACAGTCGTCAACTTGATGAAATAATAGAAGAGATTGTAAAGGAATTTTTGAATCAAGGTATTTCACTTAATGATGCAAATATAAGGCAGGGTGCAAATGTGGAGATGGAGATAAAATCATAAAACAAAGGTTAAGTTTGCCTGAGTGGAAAAAAAATGTTGTTGAATTTTTACTTAATAATTTATATACAATAAAGGCTTATGTACAAACTATATAAGAGTTAGAGTTTTTTTCACGTCTATAGTTGCTTGTTTGGTTGGGTTTATTTCATTTGTGCCAAGTAGTTACTGCGTCTTAAAATACGTGTCTGAATACATGTTTTCACATAATTATTGTTATCATGTATTGGTATAAAAACATAGTTCATGTATACATTTTATATAAAAATTGACAGTTTAGAATTTAGAAAAAAAATTATGAAGCAAATATACATTTTGAACATTTGAACATATGACTTTCCGTTTTAATTTGTTACATGATTATATTTCTGATCATACAATTTAAGGAAAAGATTTTTCTACATTAAGATGTACTTGCTTGGTTATAAGTATCTAAGTAGGATTATCGATTGAAAAAATATTAAATATTTATCCGAGAACTATTTTCTATAGAAATTTTACTGTGAAAAAATAAATCCATATGAAATAAATGATTATTACCTCGTTATTACAGTGGGAATATGTTTTTGTACAATTTATAATAACGATTTTCAATAAATTTATTTATTTATACAGGATAAGTTATTTAAAATACATAAATAGCACAGAACTTAATGATTTGCTAACTTGAATAATTCTTTGGTGAATTTTGCTATCTCATTGTTAAGATATATTGTGAAACATGAATTTTTCATATTAACGTCTAAGAAAATGTTTAACATTCGAAAACGTCGTAAAATATAAACTAATTGTTTTACTATGAGTTTTGTAACCATAATTTATATTATTATTAATGAAAAATATTAACATCGAATGAGATAGTGGTTACATGAATGTTACCTCTAATTACGTGAAACAATTTGAAGTTAACTGTCTACTTTTACTGAAAAATATTTTGTAAAACATGAATTATACAAATTTATACTAATAAAGGTGATCAAACTCAATTATCTTTTGTTTCTTTCTGTAAGACAATGGATATAAAAATAAATGATAAAAATACATACTACCAAGTATATTCTAAAATACACAATATTTATAATATTTTTAACTTATTTATAACTTATGCAACAAAGAAAGATATTGTTTTAAATTCGACAGTTTATATTTTTTTTCTTATTACAGTTAATTTGTTTTTGGACGTGTATTATAATGCCAATTTCGCCATTCAGTTTTTATACATTTACATTGCATCGTAATTATATTTTTAGCTAATATAATTTAGGAAATAATACAATTTGATTTTTCTTGTACATTTCCATCAGCTTTTTCAATTTCGATTAATAATGTATGAAAAATATCAGCGACAGACTGTAAAAAAAAGAAAGATAAACGACATTAAATTTTCAAAGAAGTATCGTAAATAATTAAGTAAACTTACCTCATTTTGTTTTGCACTGGTTTCTAGAAAAGCTGCATGCCAGGAGTCTGCCAATCTTTTGCCTTGTTCTGTCGAGATCATTCGATCTCCATATAAATCCGTTTTATTTCCTACTAATACAATTGGAACACTGAAAAACATAAAGCGAAAAGTATTATATATGTTACACTATAACAAAATTAAAATATATACATAAGAAGAAAACATCATACTGGACTTTCCCTGTTATATCCAATAGCTTGTCATAAATAATTTGTACAACTTCAAAACTCTTTGCACTGGTGATACTATATACGAGGACATATCCATGGATGTCCATCGAATACTGTGTAGGAAATATACTATACTCATCTTGACCTGCTGTATCTACCAATTTAACTTCATAATCTTGACTATTTACTCTGGTACTTTTAGTAAATGCTAAAAACATAAACATTAACTCCGTCAGAAAACAAGTTATACTGAAATCAGTAGAACCTACATCTTCTATTGTAATATAAAAATTTTTATCTTGAAGATATTTTGACTTCATAAGATTTTTTTTATTTTTAAATTTATAGCTTCAAAGCTTAAATTAAAAAAAAAATTATTAAATTTAACAATAAGATGTTAGGTGCTACCGTGTTAAATACATTCAGTTATGCTAAATAGAAATCATAAAGAAGATATTGGAGTTTTATATGAAACACTTAATAATTGAAATTACACATGCAAATTATTAACAATACATACATGCTGTAATGAAATTTGTGTCATTTGTTAATGGTATTTTTATATGTACCTATAACAGTTTAAATTACTTGAAATATATCATTTAGACAGCATAAACAATTTTAAATCAACAATTTAAGTTTGTACCAGTAGAAGACATCCATTTACGGTAATATTAGATACATTATCAAATTCTAAGTATACTACAACATAATAAATTTGAATTAACACAATAATTTTATTGAAAAAAAGCTTTCCAATGTTGCTTATTTGAGTAACAAAAACAAAGTATATTTATTTTCATATGTAAATAATATCATCAAAAAATCATATAATAAATAACATCTATAACTACATAAAGATTATTCAGTGGGAAAATACATAGCAAGTATAAGTAAAAAAATTCGTTTATAAAGATCAAAGTACTCAATTATATTTTATAATAAGCTTCTTTTCTATTTTTAATATTAACTGAAATAGAGAAGAGTGTAGAAAATAATAAAGCTTGAATCTACTTCTTATTCAATGTTTTTTTTACTTACATCTGTATTTTAGAAATCAACTATTCTTACTAGAAATATTGTAAGTTACATCCATATTAAATAAAGTTTCTTTCAAACCAAACAAAAATTTAACGTTTTTTATGTGTATATCCTACATTAGTTTTGGCTTAAAAAGTTGATAACTAATAGTATTTATATTTTTTATTTATAATAACTATATAATAATCCTATAAATGCCTGTCCATTATATCACAAATTTTTGCAAATCTATTGCTTGTTTATAGCATGAATTATGAACAGAATGTGCAGAAAATACTACTAACAGTGTCATTAGAAATCTTTGAAGTAGCGAGTAAGATGATACAGGTACTTCTTACTATTTTCTATAGTAGGGTCATATGAATCCACGAACTGTCCCTCGACGAACTGTATGCTCAGCGACGACTTGCCTATTCAAATAGACCAATAAAAAAAATTAATAAATATAAAATATATTACATAGAAAATTATATGAATGTTACATTAATGATAAACATGAAAATTATTTTTTGAAACAAGGAACGATTATATTAAATGCAATGATTTGAAACTATATTAATAATAATTGTGATTTATTAAAACATGTTTCATAAACATAGTAAAAATCTAATTTAAAATGCTTAATATATTCCATAATAAATGAGTCATCATTATGAAAAGAAGAATTAATTAGATCAACTAGATCAAAAGAGTAATTAAAAAATAAAAGTGTTTAATTGGGCAAGTCTATTTTCCAATTTAAAGTAGAAATAAGATGTATAAAAACGATACAAAGAATACCATTTATTAATATTTTTAGAATCCTTTGGAAATTTCAATTTTAAATCACATAAAACATGTTAAATAATACTTAAATATGTTTTGTATATAAAATTTATTGATTAATCTTAAAAAGTTTTAAATCTTGATTAGAACATGCAAATTTCATTACCTACGGATCTGTAACCCATAATGGCTATTTTTCTCTGCTTTGGAGGCATCTTTTAGCATTTATGATTAACGAGACTGCAACAATATTCCATAAAGGCTGGTGCATACTCCAATTAAAATCTGAAATGGAATTAAAGAAATATTTTATTAGGCAATTATTTCTCGCCAGCTAATAATTCTAAATTTATTATTTTATTATATTTTAAATTTAAATGGTTAATACAAGCTGTGTTTAATTGTAATATTCTAAATTTTGTTACATATAAATAAGAATGCATCAAAGCATTTCAAAAAATATTAGAAACTGTATTAAATAAAAGGAATATGTAGACCTTAATACTATTCGTCATTGAGATAACCTAATTAAAAATACATCACATTTATTTTGTTCATTTCCTTGATCATTAAGAAGTAAGATTACATCATAACTGTTTTGCACAAGTAAATAACTGACATTTTTAACTATATAAGGTTATCATTTGTGTATTTGTAACTGTTCATTTCACGTAAGTTGTATAACATTGAAAATTATAATGCTAGGAAACGAAGTACAAAAATGTATTTAAAGCATAATACAGTGATTTTATAGCATTTCGAAAGCAATAAGTTCTATATACAATCACAACAATTTAAGTTGCAACAAAAAGATCCTTATAAATGCGGTTTAGATAGTTAGACGTAATTGTAAGCGTACGTATTATGCGTCGAGATGTAATTCATATCTATGAATTATGAAACATATGATTATTTACTTGTGTTTAAAAATGAGTACGATGCTTTTTATATTTTCTAACAAAACAATGGCACTTGTCACAACAAACCACAATGTCCATCGAACTATGCATTGTTGTTGCACTTGCACATGCACATTCACATGTACCTGCCTGCACATGCACAACTTAGTACCTACTTACCGAAAGAAACGAAGTGCATTAGGTGCGTTTCATATTAATCGACATATCGACTTTTGTTGTGTCGGTTATTTAGTCAATTAAAAGTTGATATTTAAATGATAATTCACGATTAAATTCTATTTTTATCAATGAGAAATATTACTGTTTTCATCTGACGCAGCAATCAAGGAATAAGATTCTATAAAAGAACGAAGTACTCTGAATTGTGAGAGGAAGTTTGAAAGCACCCGATAAATTACGCACTTTAAATGACATGAATAAAAAAGGTTCACTGATTTATTAACATTAATTAGTAGTGCGTGTCACGAGGCGGCTCGTTAATCTTACATATATTTCACAGAAAATATCACCATAACGTTCTCTCATTTACACGATTTTACTTACTGAAAAGTGCACAATAATGTAAGATTTTCACGAGTACTTGCCAGCGAATCTACTGATCAGATGCGCCATCTGTTTGAATAATTTAAAAGTGAAGAAATTTGAATACAACTGTATTTTATTTTTCCCTTCTTTTTATTTTACTTTCGTGTTTCATTTAATTATGTAACAATAATAATTTTTAACAATAAGAATAATTTCAACCTTGAAATTATTTTGAAGTAGACACGTCGTGAAGATTTGGATTTAACGGAAATAAGTACTATAAATATTAATCATATACTTATGTGTTTATGGATTCTATAAAATGAATAACTATGTAGCACTGTTACAATAGAATAAGTGGTACCTGTATAAGCAAAAATATAGTCATTTTTCTTAAAAATTACAATTCCACAATTCATTTTTAAATTATAAAATAATTTATCATTTTACTGTGTTAGAACACGAAACTTGTAAAATATAATGAATTGATAAAAATCTTCTTTCCACTTAAATGATGTGTATTAAATTATAGATGATACATAATATATATAAATGTTTAGACGAACAGTAATTCTTATTAAGCAAATCCATCAATAGAAAATAATAGTGGTAAGATCGTATATTAATAAAAATTACAAACAAATTGTTATTGTATTATGAATCATTTTGTAAAACTTTTATTAAAAAATACTGTCTACTTAAGTATTACTAAATAAATAAGTAATAACATATAGTCCTCCTTTGAAAAACATTAATGTTTAAAATATATTATTGCATATCTATGTAATATTACATTTATAACATAGGGTATATTTTTAAAATTGATTAATAGTACGTTTTGTGATTAGCTTTTACCAATACGTTGCACTTTCCATTTTCCTAATAATAACGCTGATAATTACAAATAACCACGCATGCGAAGTTGCAATTTCTTTGTTTTATTTACTGTTTCAAGTAAACCATGTTTATTTTGAATGATAAAGAAGAAAGGTGTCTAGCGCGTTGCATTTATCAGTGATGTCAACATCTTGTACATTTTTTAACTAGCATTTCTTAATTTGTTCTTTAATTTCTATTCTATTCATATAATAATAATAGTAATATTTATGCACATTTTGTGAAGGTATATTTACAATTAGAAATGAAAGTGCGGAAGGTGTTAATCTATAATTATATTGTAATATATAATAAGTAACCGTAATGTTAATTTTAATAGTTTATACAATACAAAAGTTAACCAGAAATTCAATTTTCTTCCTGTACCATATTCCTAGCTGAATTTTGCTCTCCATTTTGTTCATATAAATAATATTGAACTATTCAATTTAAACACAACTATTAATATCAATTTATACTGTAAACAATTTGAAAGATAAACTATTTCTTATGAATTGAAATGGTATTTTATATTTTTATGAAATGAAAACCTTTTCCTCGTCTATCGTATTTTTCGCTTTTCACTGCAACGTAAATTCATCTTTTGTCATTCAATATAAATCACTTTAGCTATAGAAACATTTCAATAATTTATTAATCGCTTTTTTTGTAATGACAAATTTGCGGATTTTTGTGCGGCAAACATAATGTGTCTATCTTTTGAATTAGGTATACTGTCATATGTAATGATGGAAAATACATAAAAAAATTCTAATAAAGTGTAAACTGTATAATGACTATTAATTTCAAGGATTTATAGAAGGAATATTTAAATAAACAGAATTTCACCTTAACTTTTTATAGACTATTTTAAAAACACATTTTAAGTAGATTAATTACGAAAACTCATACAATAAGTTTTTTATTAACTTCTAAAAACAAAAATATTTCTTATTCTCAATTATAAATTACAATTGTAAAGTAATAACACAGATTTATGATATAGCAATTAAATTTGCCAAGATTCGTCTTAATTGCTCTTCAAATAACAATTAAGACCTCTTGCCCTTAAGCAGGCTTCCATGGGAAGAAATATTAAGAGTGTCTTGAATTCAAAAATAAAATTTATTTATTCTATAAAATTAAGTGATGAAATTATTTGACATGCAACATTTAAATTGAGAATAAAATTCTTCTCCAATATCTTTATTTAATAATTATTTTGTATAATAGACTGTATCATATTTTAATGTCATAAAAACTCTTAACATTTCATTTAAGAATTCGTCTGTTCAGTATAACATAAATGCACGTAAAAAAGTTTGAATTTGTGCAAATATTTTCAGTCTCCATCTGAAATCTGGATTCTAATAATGCCCTTACTTATTAAGTCAAAAGTAGAGCACTGGCGAAGAACGCGCGTGTAGCGTGCAACAAGTAAAACATATTGAACGAAGAATCAAAAGTGGAACCGGTTTAGCAATAAGCTGGTAATACACGACCACTGTTTCTTTAGATTGTGAAGCTTTCTCTGGAACTGCAGATGGCGAAGTTTTTTCTGGAAGAATAGTGAGAAAGTCCCGAAGATAAGACACAAATCCTAACTGCAAACCTTAATTTCGTAAAAATTTTCTTTCTGATCAGTGCTATAAAATTGCTTATACGAAAGATTATCTTAACGACTGACTTCTACACGAGTACAGGACCAAATATGTACTCTTAGATCGTTGTTGATTCAAATACATTGGTATACTATTTTCATGACCGATATGTTTCGTATTAAATTCGTTTTATCTTTTTTTTATAAATTGTGATCATTAATTAATTAATCAGTTATTGAAAAATTCATTTTGATTTTTGTAAATTGCAGTGAATAATTAATTAATAAATGATAAAGTGGAGACAGTAAATGTTCTCTTTACATTCATTAATCATTGAAATATAAAGAAAGTGATATTTCGTGTTTTTATGTATACAATAATAATCATGTTACAGTTTTATTATCCAAAAGAGGATACGAAAATTCTGTGGAGAAAAAGAAATATATCTAAACGATTCTAAAAAAAAATTTCGCGTAAAAGAGTAAGATGATCATGTAAATGTATACGTGTAATATAACGGCTTTTATGTGGTGTAAGATCTCATCACTTTGTTGTGTTCATTAAGACTAGATTTATGGACATTTATTCTACAACTCCTAGAAGATTATGTACATGTTTGTTCATATAGGTCGCGGAAATTAAAGTTTCAAGAACACAGAATTATAATGTGTATTCGCATAATCCCACCAATCAAAATCGACTTCAATTGTCACGAAATAATGTTAAAAAAATTCAATATCCATCAAATTGACGAGTTTTAAAATGGCTTTCGTAAATCTAGCGTTAATATCGATTTCATTCGTCGAAAGTTTTACTAATGATACGTACAATCAGAAGACACTTGCGTTTTTTAAAGTGTTTTATGGGCTAACATTCGCCAAGAATTGTATACCAAACTCATTATATTACACATAATAAAGCTGTTGTCCGTTAAGTTGTAACTGCAACGTAAAATATGTTCATTCATTAGGATACTGAGTGATCTGAAAGCCAATCGCTGACTTAAATAATTTATGACTTTTTCACAGATAACATATGCTTCAAAGTCTTCTTATAGATTATTTTAGATTCTTGGAACATTCTAAGAGATATTTTCTTTGTGTTTATTAATTAACATATAAAAATTAGTTTTTAAAAAAATCGAAATATAATTATAATTCACAGAGTAGTTTGTATTTGTAATAATTCAATAACAATTAACACGATGGTTACCTTTGCTGAGTATTTGAATTTTCTGAACTTTTAGTGCAATCTGCAAAAAGTTTTTTAATTATTTTAAATACTAACATATTGTTTTTCAAAGGAATTTGATTACGTTTGAAACAATATTCGACTGTTAAGTCACTTTATAGTCATTTTGTTATAGTTCTTATTCTCCTATTATTTACGAACATTTTTACTTCTTTTACTGTATAAGAAAAAAGTAACAAGAAATTATTGCAGTTGTACATGTTAAAAGTCATTCAACTTTTAAACTTTAACATTTATATTTTTGTGTATTTATTTTCCGAGAATATACTAAACGTGTATAATTTTTGAGATTGCTGACAGAGTGTCAGGAGCCACGTCATTTTTCCTTTGATCCTATTTGTGTGCATACTTGCATTCTGATTTTATCCTTATTTTATTCTTAAAGATCATTGCCACTATAGCGAAAGTATACAGCTAAGAGGCAAGTTTATCTCAGGAATGAATTCATGACGGTTATTTAGTGCCATTACGTATAATATTGAATGTAATTCTAACAAATCAGATTTTTATTTCTTTTACAACTTTTGTTGTAAAAACTAGTACGTAACATGCAAGAAAATATTAATGAAAGAATCTGTGTCATAAACTTCCAAAAAAATTATTTTTGACAAAACATGTAGCTTTAGAATGGAAATATCTTTAAAAATATACAAATATATTTCATTACAAAAAATACTTGTGTAAATTAATTGTAGCGATACAATTATATTATTGAAATTTACATTTGCAATGCATCATTTGTAATAAATATCAGACGTATATAGTATTATTACTATTATCCCACATACCAACAATGAATTCGCCATATCTTACTTATTGTTATTCTTATTTTGCGAAAACTCCAAACTTATATTATTAATAAATATATGAATTATTCTAATAAAATAGTGTTTACTACGTTCGATGTATTAAATTTCCTAGATATTATAATAGATATTATAGATTTATTACATTTTTTAGATATTACTTATATAATTATTAGATTTTTTCGCCTTATATCTGGTACCAATGCTAATGCAGTTTTCAAACTTCTTTTTTATGTTTGACATTTGACACTTTAAATATTATTTTAAAAAGCAAAAGATCGATTTACTGTCTATTAACTCAGTATTTTTTCATTGCGACAGTTCAAGAATAATTTAAACAAATATTTTTCACTCTATTTTGAAAGTGGCGGAAACTAATTAGAGATACACGTGTACGCGATTAGATTTTGTATGAAATGTCTAGAAATCTATCATGAGGCGAAGAGAATAAGAGTAATATAGAATCTTCGGGCGTGCAGGAAAAGAGAGTTGGCCGGTAGATATAAGGGGATCCTGTTTTATCGGAATTCTCAGTTTGATACGCGAATCGTGCAGCCGACAATCATTCTTACGTTCCAACAAACCAGAGCGTCATTATGAAAACGGAATTATTGTTGCAAGTATATCGTTATTATATTGGGTCGATGCAAAAGTTTTAGCGTTTTTTTATGAAAAATAAAAAGAAAAGTTCTTAATTGTTCGCTGACTAAATCAAAACTAATTGTACGTAAAAACGTAGGAAAAAGTGCCCTTTATAAGTACACGTTATAATAGTTTGTTATTTGTTTTCGTGAAAAAAATTATTTTGTTAATTACGCGTGCAAAAAACGTTAAAATTGTTATGTTGATCCAGTACATCAAAAGATAGGTGTTTTTACCGATCATTCGTAAACCCCGAATTAAACGGTGGTTCTTATTAATTTTTGGATATTTAAAATATCCTTTTTTTTCATTTAAAAATTGAGTACTTGTTTTCGGTGACCTGAAAGGAAGTTTTATATTGATTTAAGGATAAATGGCGTAGCATTTGCCACGAAATAGTAAATATTTCATAAATAATAATTAATATTAGAACAATTAAATGATTAAAGTAGTATTTTGTAAATTTTATATAAAATTTATTGTAATACATTTATTGAATCTATAAATTAATTTATTTTACAAACCCCTATCAAAATCTGTTACTGATTTTAGTAACTGCAAGTATGAAATTTTGAAATTAGATATTTTCACAAGTTTGGTCATTTTAGTGTTAAAAAGTACTATGTAGTAAAAGATTTTTAAGTTTCGTATTAACTGTTCAAATTAACGATAATAAATAACTGTGATAGATAAAAATTATTTCCGACTTGTTTTGGTTGCAAAAAAATATTCTTTTCAATTACTTTATGTGACTGATGTTATTCTCCATTTTTTAATTATTCATTCAAAATTCAGATTAATTTTTCAATGTTGATCTTGAGAAAACAGTCGTTAGTATTTTGTATTTTATACAGTAACGCTTAGTAATACTAATCGTAGCATATACTAAATAGAAACATACGTAAGAATAAAGTTTTACTTGAATTTAAAGTTATTTTTAAGTGACTCTAATAATCAGTTATCTATAATAAGAATTGCAATATTTAGAACTTTTTCAGAATTTAGAAAATTGCACTGCTATCACCAATCAGCGTTAATTAGAGTACAGTTAAACGATGTCTCACTACATAGACATAATGTATTTTTTCTTTTTAAAAGTGTAATAACGATACCAATTTGTTAGAATTATATTTATGAAATTTAAAAAAATATCCAACTGGTTGTTTAGAATTAAGTAGTACATACCATTTTTTGTCATTTCTAGTTCACCTTACTTTTAACAATATTGTTGGTTACGTCGACCGAGGGATTCTTCTTTGAGTAGTAAGAGACATTTTTGTTTCATTTTCTTAAAATGATAGTTAATAAGATAGTTAATTGTTATTAAAGCGGAGGAAAAACTTATTCTCAAATTTGCTAACATTTACCACAAATATTCTTTGTTAATCATTTGTTTAATTAGAAACGTAAAACAATTAGTTTTTAAATTTTAACATGAAAATACCTGTATTAATCTTTTGTACTCCATCAAAAAATTTTATTTATTATAAATAATATAAATTGAATTAACGAATAAAATTATACGAATTTAAAAAACGCTTTTATTTTTATAAAGCATACGTATAACAAATAATAAACGTACATATAAAAACATTTGTGGAGCACAATGGATTGATGCAAGTGCAATGTTTATCAATATGTACTTTAAATCAAAAATTTATATTTTAGTCCTAAGAAAGTAGTATCAAACATCCTCCAATCTATAAAGAGCAAAGTAGAGGCGAAAAGAAAGCCGCATGCAATACAACATTACCACTTACATTACTATCCCGTAGTGCATCCGTTATCTGGATCACTAACGAAAGCGCCCAAGAAACACGAACTCGAGGAAATTCATCGGTACGTTCATATGTGATGGCAAACAATTTAAATATCTATTTTATTGAAATAAGTATCTACGAAAATATATATTAGAATCCAATAATCGTATTTAATAATAAGTATGCAATTCTAAAATAGTAATTTCATCAGTGTTTACTATAGTGTGTTAATAGTTATAGTGTGAATTGTGTTATTTCCTTTATTTAAAGGAAAATTCAATTATTAACAGACTGTAAATGTTTAAGCAAACTTGACATTTCGTAAATGAATATACGATTGCACAAATCAGATTAAAACTTATTTCTCTTATTATGGATTTCATTTAGTTAAGAATGATACTGACGGTTCACTAATATTTATTATAATGTTTATTTTTAGTATGGTTATGTGTATTTTTAGTATTGTAAATAAACAATTATTTATTTTATTCGCTTTTAGATTACATTATTTAAAACAAATAATAATTGCATGCTTTGTTAATGATTAATAAACAAAATACGTTTAGTGAACGTCTGAATTCACTCGGATGGTCGGATAATCAATACAAGTACGTTCCCGTGCCTGAAGTAAAAATTCCACTATCATTATTCAACACATGGGATGACAATGAAATAATTTTAGGTAAGTAAAATCTTATCATTATCAAATATTTAAAGAAATATTTGTCTCAATGTATTCTCCAGAAACTTTATTTATCAAAACTGGCTGGTAGCTTTTAACGTGTAATTTATTATATTTTTTAATAACACAAAGTGATTAATAAAGAACTTAAAGTATTTTAACACTGGAACTACCGCATTCGTCAAAATGGCGGGTTTCAGTGTTCTTATTTCGTAATTATTGTTATCTTAAAAATGTTAAATATCCAAAATGATTTAAAAAATAAGTAGTTTGACCTGAATACTGTAATGAATATAGGAAGAAATCCAAAGAATCTATTGCTACAAGTTTTATAAGCTTTACATATTAATCGTATTAAACGCTCGGTAGTTCTAGTGTTAAAGAATTTTTCATTGGAAGTTGTTCTTTCGGTTTAAGACGATTATTAAATTATCTAAATGTTCAATGATTTTCCAGAAACAGATCTTTCAGAAACGATCAATCATGTCGAAGATGAGGGAGTACTCGTTCAAGTTCCATATAATCAAAAAATCATCATTGAGAATGATCATTCCTCTGATCTTAAAAAGTTAAAACATAGCTTAGTGAGTAGTCTTCTGAATAAAATCTTGAAATCCAAACATCATGTACATCCATAAAAACCAATCACAAATACACTGAAGAATGAGTTTTAGTAATATTAATAATCAGTATCATGTTTCGTATACCTCAATCTTATTAAAGATTCATTCCGAAATTAAAGATCATTAATTAACAGAAATTATGTTACTAATATCAGACACAAATGTTCAATTTAAAAGGTTAACATGATAGCTGTAGAAATTTTTTTTATACGTGGATGAAATGAAAAATATAATTATATGTATATTGAAAAAAAGAAATAAGTATAATTATGTGTTATTGATAAACAATAAAATTACAAAAATTGTATAAGTAGTAAAGTGTTACTACTAACTACTACAAAGTATTAAACTATTTATGATTTTCTAAAAAGAAATGATAAGATTTATCAATATCAAGTGATTACTATACAGAGTGTTCAACAAATGTAATATTTGTAATATTACAATAATTTGCACAATGTAATATTTATATAGTAAATAGGACACTATCCTGAATAAAAAAATTTTAGTATACATAAATCGAAATTCTAATTGTTTTTCATATCTTAGTATACAATTTTTTGATTAATTGATATTCAGATGTTTCCAAAACACTGCAAACCTTTTATTTTCCCATAAATCATTAAATACCCAGGTAAGAGGATTTAAAAATTGTATGAAGTACATAAATTTATTTTCATTTTTATTAAATTTGTAAATTTGTATTAAATTTTTTGAATTTAATTTATTAAATTCATTTACAGTGTTTTGAAAACATATTAACGTATAAAAACGTTTATATCTCAGAAACAGCTGAAATTACGACCTATATTCATTAAAGTTTGTTTACTCGGTATAGTGCATCTTATAAGCACATAAATATTGCAGTACTTTGTTCCAACACCCTATGTAGAAAATATTATTTTCAAAATTTATCCAAACCGTACTCATGAATTATAATTCTAACATTCTATAATAGTTTTAATGGAGCACAAACAAATTTATACTTTTATATTATTGTAGTGTGTTGTTGTTTCTGCTATAATTATATTTGTTCATTACATTGTCAACAATGAACACTTAATTTCTACATTGTTTTCTTTACACTTGTTAACAGAGTTTTATGTCATTAATGTTAATGTATTTGCTTTAGTATAGTATTAGAAAAGCATAAAATATGTTATTGATAGTGTCAATATTGTTAAATATAACAAATGTATGGCATCTCTTCATCACTCTATTTTCACAATATTTTATTATTGTAATACGAATATTTAATAAAATTATATTTTTGTAAATTGGTTTATAAAAATTGGAATTAAACATAAATTCACGTATTACAGAGTTATTAGTAAAAGATAATTTATTACTGATTCTATTTGTTTATTATTGCAAATGTTTATTGTCTGCAAGTTAGAATACAAAATATAAATTTATTAAAATGCATATTTTGTATAAATATTTACTTCATTCAATTAAAAATTAAATATATAAATGAATACACTAAACAGTAATAGAACTTCACATTCTTCCGATTATATTTATTTTTTTACTAAAAATTATTCTGCATCCTATACTTTACTTATTAATTTATTAAAAGATAAAATGTATTACTTATTATACATATATTTAACTTGCAATTGTTACCTTTTCATTTTAGAATTTATAAAAAAATCATATATATTAATCCTTCAATATGTGGTTCAATAAACAAGATTGAAAAAAAATATATATATTATTTTATATAAAATATATAAATATAAAATATATTTATAGATATATACACTTAAATCATTACCATGTGTTATAAACAATTCTTTAAATTGCATTTTATTGTTTACAAATAAAACTTAAGTTTGTTACAATTTTTTTGTCTCATAGTTTCAGTAAGCGCTTTATAAGACGTTTCCATCAATCGAGATATAATCGACGGTGGTTTCAGCTTCCTTTCGTCGATACGCATTTTTTGTTGCTTTCCGTGATATTTGATAGTATTGGAAGTCAGTAATTGCATGTACTTACGATCTGTAAGTCGTACAATGTAAGAATCCATTATTTCCTGTAGAGCCGATTTTACTGGTGGATAATTTATCCTGTAAAACCGAGTCAATTTTACAGTTGCAACTGCTAGTAATATATTACAATGCTATTTTCTCGATGTTTGTACTTTTATGAAGGACATTATAGAATGTATTGTACAAAGAAAAATATATATTTGAAACGTTAAAGCACAATAAAATTATCATTATGGAATTATGTTCATTATGAAGATGAAAATATCCTTAAATATTGACATCGCCTCTGGAAATTGCAATAGTAAAGAAAAAGGAATGCTTGAAAAAAAATCCTTTAATGTTATATGTATAAAATTAATAACTATAATTAAAAAATTTTCTACACAAATTACGTTATTCAAGTATTCCTCCTAATTTATTTCCAATAAAAAAGGAGGAATAATAAACAATATTGATATAAACGTTATCTTTCATATTTGATAGATACTTCGAAGATTTTATAATTGTATAAATTTATTTATTTAAAGAAGTCCACGAATCTTTATATTAGCATAATTTTTTCAACATTTCTGTGAAACTCCTGTATTTTTTGTTATTTCGGAAGAATGCGATTTTGTACACAAATCTTCTAGTAATGACTTACGCGTATTTTACATATTCCGTTTCCCACCAATGTAAAATCTTTTCAAACGGATCGAGGTTAGAAACGAACATTTTCTGTACATTTTCTATTTCTTTTTCTTTTTTTCTCTGTGAAGCTGTTTTCGCTGCTTTCTTCTCAGCTATTTCCCTTCCTGCATTTTTATTTTCTATATGTGACTCTGAGGAGCTATTACACGACGGTTTCCTTTTTGATTTTATTTGTTTTGAATCTAAATTTTCTATCATTGCTATTATATGAATTTCTAATTTTTTATACTCTAATAATTCAGTTCTTTGATATAATCGCCAAAAAATGTTCTTATTATGAATCAATTTTATTAAATTGAATTTAATGTGTCATTCTATGTTATATAAATGAATATGTATATTGTCGAATTATAATTTTTTAAATGAATTTAGCAGATTTAAGAAAAGTTTGTTCAAGATTGTACCTACTTATATTATCATTGTCTATTAACTTTATCGATGATAATACGTTCAAAGATAGTGTTTCATTTTCTTTTTAATTATATACAAAATTATAGAAAAAATATATATTAATCACAAAGATATATTCTTTCTTTTTGAAATGAGCATGTTTAGAAATGCGTTTCTATCTTCCACATATTTTTAACCAAGGTTATTCTTATCAGATTAAAATTTATTCGTTAACATTTACGTTAGTGATTGCAAAACCCTGACCTTATGTACGTAAAACTGATAATCAAGTGAAATGATTGAATACATTATATGCAAGTACAGTGCTAGACAAAATTGTTTGTAGAACATAATTGTTAAAATACAAACGTTTATATCTACTTAAGAAAGTAAAATAATGGTATATATTTTCACATTTTAGTTTAATAAAGTATATAAGCAATAAATATAACAAAAATATGATAACTAATTACATTATAAAAAAATGAATATACCCATTTTACCTAAATAACAAGAATAAGCAATCAGTTATAATTTTTTATTAAAATGCTGAAAAATATAAGAAGCAAAGAAGGAAAGAGATATTAATATTGTGAATTTAGGAAATTGTAATAAATAAAATTATATAGATTCTGGTGATAAATAATGTAAACAAATTAAAGTTATTTCATAATTGAAAAGTAATTAGGTTTGACAGTTTTGATGAAATAAAGTATTACATATTTAATTACATTCTAAATAAATAATCAATAATATACTGATATTTTATATTAATGATTTATTAATTATTACAACGAATAATATAATTTTATGGAAGTTATCAAATGTCAGTGTTCAAATTTTCCCGCGTACGCCGAGAATGCTTAAATACAGTTCTCAAGCTTGAATAAAGGTTGTTTTCAGCGAACCAAAGTTCTTTTAAGGATAATCCACATATTTCTCTGATAGATCAGAAACAAAGATGGCGAAGCAATTGGGTTTACATAAAATCGTGAAATTCTTTCAAGTAATGAGAGATAATGGGGGTCCTTTCAAATCCCTACGAACTTTGTACAGGTCATTATAGTATTAAATATTTATTTCATTACAAGTTATGTGAACTTTTTACAGGAATTATTTACGAATTACTGTTATTTAACTGTTACATTTATAAATCTAACAGATAATGGGGTTGTTAATAAATAATGTTGTTATTAATAAATACTGTTCAGTTTAAACGTAAACAAATAAAAATGTTTCTATAATGATTATATTTATACTTTAAATATTTTAGAATGGATACAATAAAAACTGGAACATTGGTTGGTGTGGATTCGCTTGGTAACAAATATTATGAAAATAATTCATATTTCTATGGTAAGATATTTTATAAATACATTACTATAGATATTTGCAAGTTTAACATAATTACTGTAGAAATCTAATAATTCTTGTATAATAGATATAATTTTCTCGAACAGTGAGAAATGATAAACAATAACATACATTAATACGATTTCATTATTTAGCATAATGGAATATCTATGCATTTATGTTATAAATTCTGTTAATATAGATAACATATTATGTTTCAGGTACTAACAGATGGGTAGTATATGCAGACCAATTTGGTATGGACTATGATGGTTCTCAAGTAACCCCAGAATGGTTTGGTTGGTTACATTATAAAACAGATTTAGTTCCCCATAAGGATCCCTCGAGACCCAAACATAGGTGGATGGCCGAGCATAAACCAAATTTATCTGGTACAAAAGATGCTTACATGCCTTATACTACTGTAAAACCAAAAATCGAGGCTTGGAAACCACCCCAGTAATAAAATTGTTATTTTGTTTGATTCCAATTAAATAATAGAATTATCTAGCTTATAATAACACACTTATATGTAGTTATAATTATAATATGTATAATATGTAATTAAATGTAAATAAAATAATTATTAATTCAAAAAGCATATTAATATTTATATATTTGTAAAAAAATAATATATTTCTAATCAATTTGTTTGTTATTCTATATGTAATAGTTAAACATTTCATTATTCTCAAATATTTCAAAATATATGAACTATAATGTTATTAAAAATAAATTGCTTATGTATTGTGTTACGTATCATATTGAAAATAAAATAAAAATAAATAAATATTAAAAATCTTGATTATGTAAAAAGAAACTTTTATCAAAATGAAAAAAGACAAACATATATCTATGAAAAGTAAATATAATGCAATATTTTTTATGAAAATTGTTTCATATAGAAATACATCTATTTTTTTATTGAAATTTCTAATTTTAATTTGCTACATGTTACCAATATAAGTTCCAAGAAGTAAAATCGAATGTTTATAAACTATGTAAGAAGTATATGCAAAAGTAGTGCAAAAGTTTGTTTTAATATATAGTAAAAAGATTCCTTTATGAAATTTAAAAATCTTGAATTAAAATTTTATTTAGAAATTGAGATATTGCGTGACAATAGTATTACAAACTTTATTCTATGTAAATACATTAGAGATAGCTATATTCTGATTACATATACATTCAACTGTACGATCTTCAGCGATTTTTTATTTATATTGTACTACACTATGTTTTTCAGATACATATTAGTTATAAAAATTTAATTTTGTTTTCATGTTTCCGATATCGATATTCTGAAAACTAACTTAAATAACGTTCAATTATTATAATTTACATCTGCTGACACAATTGAACATTTGTTTACTTTACTATCTGAAACGTTAAAATTAAATGTTTTAGAAATTGAGACTTTATTGCAATATGATTTAAAATTTGTTATAAAACTTATGTAAACAATAAAAATGATTAATATACAACGTTTAATGATTAACAGATAATCGATGCCCTTTTTGTATTATATAAATGTATTTACAAAGTTCTTTCCTAAAGAATTTATAAATTATGACGACATTTTTTGTATCGCATAAAAATAATTTGCAATTAATATTGATACACTTTGCTATGTTTAACAAGAACATTTTTTCATAATTAATACAAAAACATTGATGCAGTTAAAAAATAACGTAAATTTATTTCACTTCCCTTTAATTTAATTTTAATTTATTATTTTATTAATTTTTTAAATAATAAAATTTTATTATTTATTTAATACGTTTTCTTTATTATGCTTGTGGCAACATCCACATACAACTTACAAATTGCCTTACATATCATTCTTCGAAACTGCAAATAATGAACTTTAAAAAAGTGAAGAACTTTTACGGTTAGTAAAGTATTAAATGCAATCTATTTTCTTCCTCATATTTATGTTTATAAATACTTCATACTATTTTTACTATTTTTAATAGAATCCCACATTTCTGAGAAAAGACAAATTCCTTCGAGTTGACGAGCATATCTTTTTATTAGACAGCGTAAACCCAGCGCAACTAAGAAAGCACCTGCGGTTGTTGATTAGTATTTCTATTGTAGGCTTAAGCGAGGGAGAAAGATGTCACGAAAGAATGTCGTTATCTTTGTCCCTTGTTACTGCTTTCATATTGATTAGTCCTGATTACCAAGAGTAGGGAGACACGACAAAAAGTATAGACAGAATAGTTCCGGTCGTAAGTTAAGAATTACTGATAGCACGAGAAAGTTATGGCATCTGATAGGACGGTAATCCACCTGCATAAATCTTGAAATTAATAAATCGAAGAATATGTTGTATGTGCGGAAACGAAATATTCGAAAATCAAGAGTTGCTATTGAAAACACGAAATCTTGAATTAATCGGTGAGTGAATAAATAAATGTAACACGCGTCATTTAATTGTTATCCACTTTTTAAAATCCGAGTCTTCAAACCTTGATACATTTACCACACTCGATATACTTCAAATAATTTATTGGTTCTTGTGAGTGTATGAAATCTAAGAATATCCTTGTAAGAAGATTTGGTAAAATGGTAAGTCAGCAATCATTTGCAATGGTTTATTTATAAAAATAGTTTATCGTAGATTTGAATAGGATAATTCTCTACTTCAACACATTCGCGATCGCTAAAGTGAATTCACGTCCCTTCAAATATAATAACTTATAAAATATTTTATTCTTCTTCTCTTTTTCATTTGAGACTTGTTTAACGTAAAGTTCTTCATTTCTCCCCGTTTTAACATTAGAAATTTGTGGCACAATTAGCTTAAGATTATTTTCGTTTTCTGAAAAATTTGCCGGTAATAAAACGAGATCAAAATTTCTGAAAAATTTGCCGGTAATAAAACGAGATCACATCAGTTCTGTTACTATTTTTTATTCTAGCTTGTTCAATATTTACATTGATTAATTTCTACTAAAATAATATTAAATAACAATCACGTATTGTAGCATACGTTTATAATATCTCATTCGATGAAGAAATAATATTTAGATCTTTGCAATCGATATATTAAAATTTTTATGAAAGAAATATATTTATTATTTTAAAAAATACAAAGGTATGTAATTCAAATAAACTTAATAATATATATTGTAGGCTTTAAATCAATATGTTAAATGATCGTGGCAATAAATCGCAAGTAAAATGCCTCGGTATCTCAGAAAAGAAATTGTACGTAAATGAGGCGACGGTACATGTAAAAAATGAGAATTATCATAAAGCAATGTGTCTGCTTAATCAAGTAAGTTCATTAAATTTGAAACATTTTGTGTAATTCAAAAGAATATACACTTTTCTCCTAGAATAATAGTAGATTAGAAATCTTTATAGCACTAATGCACAGTTTCAAGTAAAAATACAGCGTTACAAAGATTAAAAACAAAGCTTTAATCATTAAAATTAAAATAAGAATGAAATTGCTAGACAAAATTTTAAATAGGTATAAAAATTAAGGCATTAAGTAAAATTAGATAGTTTTACTTATTCTGTGTAATAAATATTCTTGATAACAAATTTGTAGTTAGAGTAAAACAGGAAATTAAATTCTCGATGTTCTTTTGCTCATAAAAATACCTTTTTAATGATGCTATGAATGACGTCTCACCTTGATCAATAATAATTATGTTAACTTTAACTATGAATGTATTTATTATATTTATTTTTTAAATTTATATATATTTGTATTATATATATTTACATATATCTCACATATAACATATAATTTATATATACGAAGAAAGTTCCTTCAAAGTAATTATACTGTTAAAGATACAGAAAAGCTAGTACAGTTTACTGGAATGTTGTAGAAAACATTTAGGACTCTATATCGTGATCATGGTATTGCGTGTGGTACCATTGTAACTGTGTTTGCTAGCGAAACCAACCACTTGTCACACAATGTATATTTTCTCGGCTTCAAAGTGCCGCAACTTATTAAGTAACCAATACCGTACATTCAACGGATGTTAAACATAAAACCACGATAACAGTAAAAGTACTGCTTATTAATATAAAATTATGTTTTTTACTTGTTTTTTAATCGTCTCCGTCGTGCTATTAAAAAAATCTTACATCAGCATCACTTTTTATATAATGCGAAATTTTTATTTACATTCTCACGTGAGTTTGCATTTTAAAGAATAAATATTTAGTGGTTATATTTATCGTGATAAATATTGATTATTGGATCAGCTGAATATATTTTTAAAATCAAAGAATAATGGTAATAAAAAAAAGGTCAAATAATTTGTTCATTAATCAATTTTATCTTACACCAGAATGTATAATTTTATCAAACCATATGATAATAATATAAACAATATGTAATAATTATTAATGTTATAGAATTGATCAAGAAAATTATCCGAAGTATTTATTAAGTTTATCGTACATTTATTTACATATATGACAGATGGTATACGTTTATATACGTACAGTGGGTCACAAAATTATTCGCTCAGTCGATAGTGCGGTAAAGATAAATGAAGTAACCATACAACGAAGAATTTTTTCAGATTTCTTTTAATGGATATACATTATTTACAGTTCAGTGTAACAAAATGGTATAAAAAAGTATAAAGTTTTGATTTATAATTGCAAAGAAAACATATATATATATGTATATAGATTCTACAAAATAATTTGTCAATAGTAGAGCTTGAAATATTTCTTCGAACTTTTATAATTATGGATTGCGCATTCGTTTTAGTTGTAATATGAAAGATGTGTAATTTCGTTTTTAATTCATTTTAATTGTTTCTGATTTTTAATTCTTGTAATTCCACAGTTATTTGGTTTATTCCACAGTTAATGGAATACATACTTCTGCCATTCGAATTAAATAAATTAACTTTAACTACGTCTACAAATGTAAATATATTTCAAAATTTTCAATAGCAATTTCTATATTCCTTATAAATATCGAATGCTGTAACATTAGAACTACTGAGCAATTAGAGTGATTTATTTCTAACTTTTTATCAAAATTAGAACAATACATTAAAATTTGAAGTTCAAATTTATTTTGCAACCTCTTACAAGAGTATCTTTATAATTTTAATACTTGTATAATAGAAGTTCTGAAATAGATCAATTTGACCCGTCTGATAGTTCTAGTGTTAATTCGTACATTTTACAATTAAAAATAAAAAGTCGTTTTCGCACACCCCCGTTTTTGCTCTCGTTATAGCTTTCACCACGTAATCCTCATTGTACAGTTTCCATTTATGGTATGAACAAAATGTGTCTATACAATAAGGGTCGTTTGTTTGCTTCAAATAGAATTTTTTCCTTTCTTATCTTGTTTTATTTCCCAATAAATCTGTACCCGCACTTATAAATAATTACAACCTTTCACATGGTAGATTGCGTTTTACTTATTATTTTTGCAATTTCTTTTGAAAGTGTAACTTTACAATCTCCTTATAGAAAAATCAATAACTAACGCACCATAAATAATGTAAAATAGTCATTGGAAAACATAATTTCGAAGCAACCCCCCCCCCCCCCATCTGTACCCTATATCTTTTGAAATACACATTTTCAATTTTTTATTTAATAAGGAAAATATAAATAAATTCAATAAAAGAACCATTTTTTCATTTTTTGAACAAATAAGATATTTGTATTGCATTCACGTTTAAGTTTATGAGTAATTTTAACCGTATCCTCTGCTATTTATGGTAGCTTGATGGCCAATGTATCCTATACAATTAGTTTAATTTTTTTATTAACACGTTGATTGGAAAATAATTATAATTTGTGACATAATTACTAAAAAATAATTATAATTTGTGAGATAATTAACAATCGAATAAAAATGTTCAGTAGCTCAAATAACTAGATAATAGTGTAACATAAAAATTGTGATAATGAATAATTAATAATTCCTCCTTCTTATCTTTCCTACAAAGAAATAAGTAATAAAACGCTGAAGTTTTTCGTGACAGTCAACATATTAATTCAAACTATCAAAAATTTCCTCTCCGAATCGAACAATCTTTCCCCTTCTCTTTTTTCGTATCATCCTAAGAAACAGGGACGTTCCGTATGCTCGAATCGAAGAAACCACCCAGCGCATCAAAAACACAGAAGTCCTTGTTCATGTATGCTCAAAGATTTTCTCACGTGCCGAATTCGCCCGCATTGTTGACTGTTTCTAAGGAAACAAGCCGTCGGCGAAGGTGTCGATAACCACACGTCCGTTCCACATGCAAGATACACGGAAGGAGCATCCATTTCGGGACAGTCTAGCGAATGAAACGCACCAAATATCTGCTGCCTTCAAGATACAACATCAAAGAATCAGTGAACTGTAACAGTACCTTTTTTCATTTCAAAAATCGTACACATATCACAGAAATTAATCAAAACACTCTCTATCGAAGTCAACGAACAGAAAAGACTGCAGTTCGCAACGGACGTTTGTCTCTTTTTCCGATAGCCATCTTCTTCTAGCGAAGAATAACAATATTCCAATCAGAAGAAAAGAAGAAAACAACTTTGCAAATTGAGGACTACAAAAATCAGTTGAACAATGACGGAAATAATCGTGACCGAAGCCACGAGCGCCACAGATGCCATCGATTCGAAGATCATGGATATCTTAAACCCTTCGTTGCACCATCACGATCTCTTGCAAAGCTTCGTGCGAGCTCCTGTCGACGAAACGGCGAGTTCCAGACAATCAGAAGAGTTAGACAATTTGAATAAGAATCCTTCGTCCTTGGGCACCTGCCTCGCGGTGGAGTCCTTAGAGGACGTAGACAAGGAGAGCTGTGTCAGCAACGAAAGGAGGAAGAAGAAGAACGAGAAGAGGCAGCAGAAGTACAAGACGGATAAGTCGTCGATTGAATCAGAGATGAATATCCAGAAGAAGAAGAAATGACGCCGACAAGATAACGGCGTTCGCCGGCAGGAGGAAGTGTACACGGACAAGGATCGAGCTGCTGCGGTGAACATGGGCACCAAGGACATCAAACAATCGTTGAAGATGAAGCAAAAACAAGACAGGAACCTGCAACTTCCGGAGGACGCCGAACCAACCGCTATGCTTGCACTAGGGCTGCGCGAGATGCGTATCGGTGATGTTATGGTCGCCATGAATTGTATCAATAAGGTGTTCATTCATTTCGAATAATTGTTAGATAGGCAATAATGAATTGCAGTTGTCTTCGTTAAATTTATTATATTGTTGCTGTCTACGTGGTAATGATGATACTGATGCTGATAGTTAACATACCAGAACCTTCATTCGAAATTCTTCACGGACGCTGATTAAAATTTAAACTTTTATATTTTTCATTAACAAGACTGAAACAATTCACAACTTCTTCTTCCGAGGATACATATACATATTGTACATATATAAAAATCAAATAGTAACAAACTTAATAAGTTTTAAGTGCTTGTTACTATTTGATTTTTCTTGGTAAAGTAATTGTGAGAGGGATAAAATGGATTGAAAATTAGAGCCTGTACATGGATAATTAACTTCGTCAGATAATGATTGGTGCAAAATACTTGAAACGCGAGGAAATTGTTGGATAAGTATTCTAATACGATACATATCACTTAAAATGGACGAAAGTTGTTGGATGAACTCTATGCTTTCGTAACAATTATCAAGATCACTTCGGCAATCTACTATGCTGTGACCTTGAGATAACATCCTTTCCTGAAATTTCATCTTGACCAAGGAAAATACTAGTGCGTACAGAGTGTCCTCACTTTTTTCAGTATGATGATAAGAAAGTAGATTTTAGGAGTGAAAATAAGGAGAAATATCAAATAAACATAAGCTAAAAGATGTTTATTGGTAAAAATTATATCAAAAATATGAAATAATATTTGATGACATTTACATATTTACATTTATCAATTTTTCGTTATTCCCTTAAAACATTTTTACAGCTTTTCTTGCTCTGATTTGCTTTCTTCTGCATTTTTTTGTAGAATTGTAAATTATAAGCACAAAATAAAGCAGAGGTTGTTTATGTATAAGTTTTACCTCAAACGTAGAAAGTTTGAAATGTTATTTAATATATTAAAGGCAACGTATCTACTTGGGTAACGTTTTATTATATTTAATGTCGTATGTTATTTCCTTTTAGGCACTAAACCTAGAACCAAATGACAGGAATGCATTAATAGCTCGAAGCAAATGTTATCTTCTATTGGGAGAACCAAAGAAAGCGTTGCAAGATGCTGAGAATGCACTGCAATATAAAATGAAAAATGCCAACATGGCGAAAGCGATATATTGCAAAGCTGAAGCTCTCTACCACCTCGGTGACTACGAGATGAGCCTTGTTTATTATTATCGGGGTATGAGAATTCGTCCTGAATACGGACAATTCCGACTTGGCGTTCAAAAAGCTAAAGACGCTATAAAGAACGTATTGCACAAAGATTCGACCATCAACTTGTAAACTTTCAAATAAAACAATATGGCCTTTAGCATGTTTGTCATTTACATTTTGGAAATCACTTGTTGCAGTCTACTTCAGATTGCAGATACCTAACCAGATATCAGATTTTCAGTATTGCATTTCCAAACTTAAAATGTATAGAAAATAAATAATAAGTAATATAAAATATTGTTTATTAATTTATTTTTATTATTTATAAGTAATATATAATATTGTAAAATGTAATAAATTAGTGAATCTTATGATAAGCGCTTAATTATAACTGATATGCAAAATCTGTTTGGTTTTTAATGAACGCTATAAAATTACAGACATTTGACAGTATGAAAGACGTTGTGGGAATCATAGAGATCATATAAGTAGGGTTGTCATTTAATGGAATTATTGATTTAGGATAGACAACATTAAAACCCTGGACTATGCCATTTAAGGTCCAAATATTTTTAAATTGGATACAATATCCCAAAATAAAAATTTGTATAAGTTATAAGCTGTAATTGAAATAAAAACAGAAAGAGAAAATATAGTTGCAAAGATAATAAATCATACAGAAATTCCCCAGATGTCCTCGGATGCTTTAAAAGCTAGGATAAATTCAGAAAATCGCGGACCTATAACAGTTCACTGCACGAGGGAGAAAAAAACTGAATTTTTATATTAAATTAAGTTTTTCAAAATAACACATTTTTGATTTTCATTTATTATAAGTTTTAGAATTATAAATCATTCTTGAAAAAATTCGTTCAACTAACACATGTATGTATATCTGTTTTTGTACTATTAATTTTGTAATATTATTATTTATGTAAAGCTCAATCTTTAAAATTTTAAATAATTATTTATTCAAATAATCATGTACGTAAAAGTTTATGTGATTACTGCCCCCTTAGTGTAAAAATTAAATTGTACCTTAACTCGCATTATAAGTACTGTATAGTTTATGACATTCATCTGCTACAAACTAATGTTCATTAATATACGCAATAAAGAACATGAAATGTTTTAGGTAATTTTGAAACCTGTTTTATTCATTATTTTCAGTACTACTGCTAAGTATAAATTAAAAAGTTGAATTTATTATGTTACAGGTTAAACTAACCTCGTTATTCTTATGATAACAGTCGATAAATGATCAATGTTACCGTTTTATATCTAAATAATCTATGAATTTTAAAATAAGATAAAATAGAAATCTTTCGAAACATTTTTCAGCAGATACATTATTTCATTAAACTTAAGAAGATTTTATAATGGCAGAAATAATATTAAGTGCTGGTGAAAAAACTTATATTCTTCATGGAGTAGATGTAAGCTACTAAATATTTTACAGACAATAATAAAATCATTTGATTAATAGTTTCATTATACATCTATTAGGCAGACTCTAGGAATGACGGTAGGAGACGTTCTGAATATCGTACTATAGAAATTGAAACTAAATTAATGCCACAAACTCATGGATCTGCAAGATTACGTATTGGAAATACTGATATACTTGTCGGTATTAAAGTTGAACTTGATATACCAAATGCTGACAGACCAGATGAGGGGTGTTTAGAATTTTTTGTTGACTGGTATGTAATATCATTAATAGTACAAAATATTCAATGTAAATACATAAATAATAATAATAATAATAATAATGTAATATGAAATAAATGTTTAATAATATAAATATTATAGTTCTATATAGGACTTTTTCATACCAAATAATTATGTCTAATATATTTTTTTATAGTTCTGCCAATGCAACTCCAGCATTCGAAGGAAAAGGTGGTGATGATTTAGCAACTGAAATAAGTAATACTCTCACAGCGGCTTATCAAACTCGTAGTGCTTTTGATTTAAGGACGTTATGTATTTTACCTAGTAAAAAATGTTGGAAAATTTACGTTGATATATTAGTAAGTTAATATGGTTATTAGAACTTAAATAAAAACCTCTTTTTCTAAAAACCAGTTTTGATATATACAAAATTATTTGTTACAATGCAATGTAGGTTCTTCAATGTGGTGGAAACTTGTTTGATGCAATAGGAGCTGCAGTTAAAGCTGCATTATACAGTACTGAAATACCAAAAATTACAGCTGCAACACTTGATGGTGGAGAACCAGATATTCAGTTGTCGGATGATGCTTATGACTGCATTCAATTAGATACAAGTAACTATCCAGTCATTGTGACTCTATGCAAAGTATGTGTATAACACTTTATATTACTTTTTAAATTTTACCTTTTCGTGTTCCATAAAGTAAAAAATTTTTTTTTGTAGAACTATGAATAGTGTAGATATTTAGGGGTTCTCATTTAAATGGGTATATACAATCTACTATATTATTCATTTTTTTAACATTGACATATTATAGATTGGAGAAAATTATGTTGTTGATCCTACTTTGGAAGAAGAAGTATGCAGCGCAAGCAATATAATCATGTCTGTATTACCGCACGGTAAAATTTCATCAATTATTAAATTGGGTTATGCCAGCATTCAACCAAGTACTTTTAATAAAATGTTAAAGGTAAAACAATTATATATTATTTATAACAAAAAATATAAATCACTCAACACAAGATTGTATTTTCAGATGGGTGAAAGTATAGGGTTACTGTTAAATGAAGGCATTATGAAAGCTTTAAGGGAAGAATCACAACTTGGTCGACAAAGGAAAGTATTTGGGTTTCTTAGATAAAGTATTATGCAAGACAACCATATTTTGCTTATAAATATATTTTATTTTACTCAATTACGTATTTTTATTCACCATAATATTTTTTAACTTAAAACCCAAATACAGAAATGTTATTTAAGAAAGATATTATCCTATTCAACATTTTGATGAATGAAGTGAAAGGATATTCTTAACCTTTTGCGCTCAAGAGGTGACTCACAATCACGACTAAATTTGATATAGCAAAATCGTAATTTTATATATTATATTATGCTTTGTATAATGCATTGATATGTGAAATATTGAAATAAAATAGCTTTATTTCTTAATTTATCTAAGTTTCCTTATTAGTTAATTTGAAAAAATGTCATTTATATCTCATTAAAAAATATTGAATGTTTCTACTGACAAACTTTTGACCACAAAATATTAAATATAAAATAATGTGAAACTTAAAATAAAAATAAATTTTCTGTCACATCATTTAATTATTTTTTAGAATAGTAAAACTTATGGTTAAATTTGTTTATCTACATTTCAACATTTTCTAAACATCAAAATACAGATATTATTAAAAAAGGTATTAATGATCTTTAATTGACTTGTTGTACTTCCATTTAATATACTTTTATAATGTTGGCTAATTTTTCAATATTTTAAATCAATAAACATATGCTAAAGAGTGTAATGAAAACAAAGTTTTTCAACTTTTAATGCAATTGTTTAAAATTTTCCGTTTAACTTAATAAATGTATAATATATAATCCAAAACAAATTTTTAAAAAAAACCTTTTAAATTTTTTTAATGTTGAGGAAAATTTTAAATGCTTTACTCTGTATAATTAATAACGCAAAAATTATATTTATTAAGACTATTTCAATACAGCTCACGTAATATTTATAGTTTAGAGTTTTCAAAGCCTAAGGTTGCATATTCATTTGGCTTTTTAATCTTGTAGTTGGGGTAGTTCTTATCCGTTGGTATTAGAGCAGGTTCTGTACTTGTCATGTGCCAACCACCATGGCGTTCCCAAGTCTATAAAAAGGAAATTATTTTAATATTGTAGTTGGTAATTTATGGATTTTACATATGTGTCAATGAAATACAGCTGTGTCTATATTCATGAAAAAAATGTAAAAAATCTCTTCATTAAAAGAAGTATATCTCAAAATTTCATTTTAATATTATTAAAATTGAAGAAACACAATATTTTTAAATTTAGCTTAGCCAATGATTTAACTGCTTATCATCTGGTTGTTGTAGGTTACAGTATGTCCTAATATTTTACTTTATTACTATTATTATAGTTATTGTTACTACCATTATAAACATTTTAAGAATATTTTATTATATTCGGTCGTTTTTGTTGTAACTTTTCATAGATTTAATTTTCTAATAATAAATGTATTAGTATTGGTTGCATACAAAAACCTCAGTTTCCATTTTACTTAGTGTTTCATTACTATGGATATTTTTCAAATAAATCTAATAATTTTACTATCTACACTTCAAATATTATTTTCTCAAATTCAAACTTCTGCACTCGTGCCTTTAGTGCACTTATTATGCCTGCAATATATGTATTCTTATACTGCTATAATTAAAGATGAAACTTTTAGATGTATACTTCTTAATTTGAATTTTTCATACAAGACTTAAATAAAATCTGATTTTGAATTTAACATAGAAAATATCAAATCTAACTGTAATCAATTTAAATACTTTTGTTATGAACATAATTGAAACCTTTTAAAAAGTGGAGTGATTATTTTATTATATCGTACAAGGTTTTATTACTAATTTTTACTCCCAAAACTGTAATAAAAATAATATAAGTATAGTTTACATACCGACATATTATATCTATAATGATACCATCCACAATATATAACTATGATACCTTGTATAGATAGTGATATGACACGACGACAAACACTACCACCAACCGTACCCTACAATCAAGCATAAAAGCAAAGAAAATGACATGAAATATATATTTTTCATGAGAAACAACATTAGTTAAGGACACTACATTTTTATAAGTTTTATCTATTTACCATAACTGGAATCAATATTGTTCTTTCTAATAAATTCATGGGTGCTTTATATAATCGTCGTAAAGGATTAAAAGATGCCTTGTAATATTCAGCTGTATTCAATGGTTCTTCAGGTGCAAGAATCTGACTTTTAAGGTATTTTGCTCTCCATGCTCGTTCCTCATTTGTCATACCAATTAAACGTTCTCTTTCTGAAGCAACTCTACCCGCAATATTTATTGGCTTTACGCCACCGGTAGGAGTAGACATTGTAATTAGGATTATTAACTGAAAATATAAAACAATTAATTGATACAGTATATATTGTTAACAGTAATAATTTTTCAAATAAGATGTATCTTCTTTATAACCTCTACTACCATATAAACAAATAAAATAAATAAAATTTATACTTTATACGTTTACTTGTAACTTATTTCTTATCAATAAATAATATATACATTTATATTTTATAACGATTTTTATCAAGTTTTATAAGTCAATAAGAGTTCAATTTATATATACACTCAAATCCAACATAAATATATTATAAAAGCATCAAAACTAAATCAATTTAAAGTAATATTGTAACTAAAAAATCTATCAAATATTAATTCGCATAAAAATTTACTAAAATCGAACCTTTCGCTTTATAAATTATAATATTACGTCACACGCTGTGTATTATACGTATTACTACAAACTGCCACTTCCACCAAGCATGCGTGCTAAAAATCAACTATTTATTATGTTTTTGTTTCATGTACAATAAAATTGAATATTTCATTTCCATATTTGTTATACATGTAGATGATACTTACACGATACAATATAATATTTTTTATTAGTTATACTAATTAATTCTAATGTATAAACGCTACTACAGTAACCTTTAAACTCTTTTGAAATGATTACTCTGTGTATATTCTATTATATTATAATATTTATGGATAACTTTATTTTTAATACTAAATAATTCGCAATCAAAATTTATAAAAACATAAAAGAAGTTAAAAATATATCTTGTCTTGAATTATTTCTCCTTAAATGAATAAAAATCGAACTGTATAATATAAAAAGTAGTACTTTACAATTTCTTGTGTCTATGGTTAATTATATTATAACTATTCTAAATATCAATATTTAAAAAGGCGATAGAAATGATCCTTATACTATATATTATTGTATATTTAGGTATTAACTGTCCAAGATATTTTTTTTAATAAATAATAATTCGGTACAATAAAATACACATACATTAACAAAAATATTAAAAACTTTTATTAAGGACAGGTAGATATAAAAATTCGTTATACATCGGCTAGTTAAATAATGGAACCATTGCGTTCAACATAAACTGACAAGCTGGTAACTAGAAGGGGGTAATATTCTACTAACAAGGAGAGTGCAAGGCCTTCGGGTCACCGATTTCGTTAAAACTTTGCATATTGATAGATTTGGTTCTCCTGTTTATGAATATATACCATTATAAGGGCAGATATTGAATAGTTGTTTAGATATTCGTTATTAAAAATTTATCAACTGAATAAATACAGTATTAAACAGAATAATCACCAAGTTAAATAACGGCGTGAGGGTAACGTTCTGGAATTGTACTCTGTAGACCAGGGTTCGGTTCCCCGTAGGGGAAGAAAATAATTTTCGATTTTCTTTTATTTATTTATCGCTCGCTCCAGATCTCTTTATTTTTCTCTGGGTCCCACGCTCTTCCTTAGCACGTGCGCTCAGAATCGACTTCGTTCTCGTGCCTGGACTGGATATCTGCACCTCCACTCGCCTGACGGTAGACCGAAGCCAAAGGAAGAGGCCCGCCTGGGCGAAGGGGATGAACATTATTGGGCCAAAGGAGGATCCAGAACTGGAAAGGAGGGGATGCTAGCCGATAACGAACGATACTTTCATCGCAAAAATCAGAACGATTTCAAACCTCGAACGTTTAACTACTTATGAACTCAGAAATAAAACAGGAGTCAAAATTTCCACAACCAAAAGTATTAAGGTTTATTTCACGCGCCTCGAGCAGAGTACCTTAGTACTCCACGGGCACCTTACCTACGTAAAGTTCCCTAAATTTTCCCTAACCGCGAACGGCGTAACGCAACACAATCAAATAAGAAAAAGTACTAGATATGGAAAGGGTAACTTCTCATGAGAGACATGTCACTAGAGTGCCCGCGGGCACTGATTTTAATAGTTTTGAGGTAGATGATCCTATAAAAATTAATGTACATTATACATGAAACCAACAGCTATAAACAACTATAGTTATTTACTCATTTATTATCATATTAAATATTTTTTTTACCCCTTGTTTTAAAATTTAATATCGTTTTGAATTAAGATATACTATTTAATTCAATTGTTTTTATACCCTGATCCGATATTAACGTAAATGTTTCATTATGTTCGAAAAAGTATATGAATAACATAGAAGAATATTTTTATAGACAAAAAAAGTTTATACAAGAAAAAGATCATAATAAATAGCTTCAAAAATCGTATGATCACATCATGGGTTTAAATTGCCGAAATTGATGCCTCGAAAACGTCATTTCGAAGCAAGAGGTTAATAATATGTAAAATTATATAAAAAACTAAATATCGCTTATTAAAATGTTTAAATTTGTATGCTTGAAAAATGTAGAAATCAATATTATTCATTGTTAATATGATACATAATTTATTTTAGATTTTTTAATGAAAATGACACACATGCTCAGACAGAATCTGTCAGTTGAAATGGAGCAGCAGTTTGTTAATAATATATATTCTTGTAATTTACAAATGTATACTTCACCACCATGTGGATATATTAAAGTAAGTGAGTTGCATCAGTGGTGTGTTAATAGATTGAGAGGTAAGGAGGAAATATAATGTAAATATGTATCTATTTAAATTTATAACACGAAATGAAAAATATTATTTTATGAAAATAAACTCATTTCTTCTTCTTTTCACAGAGACTTTGTATCTTAATAAAGATCAAATTTTATTTTATAGTTCTAAAATTAATAGAGCAGATAACAAAGCAAAACTATGACAAATCATCCAAAGACTGTGTAAATATTTTAATTAATGAATTGGAAAATAATGGTATTTATGATTTTGCGAATCTTATACGTACACATACTGACAATACTCAAATAGAAAGAGAACAGTACTTGATAAGAAACGATTGTATCTCACATTTCATGTTAAGATCTGCATTTTCATTTGAACATGATAAGTGGCAATGGTTCTTCAAACAAGAAGTAAGATTATTCAAATGGAGAGTTTCCGTATTAGATAAAGATGACATCTACAAATTTATTAATATCAATAGACTTCGATTATCTACTGTTAGTATAAAATTTATATCTACTACTACTATAGTATATTAGTTTCATATATTAACTTGTTAATTATAGGTATGTCAAGAAGAAAAAGAGAAGATTAAAGAAGATTTACAAATGTGTTATAATGAAATCGAAAATATTGATGACTTAATCTTTTATAAAAGACATTTTACTGGTCTTATAAATCCAGTTAAGAAACGACAAGTATTTTTAAAAGATGGTATTGCTTATGTACCAGAAACAAACATATCGTGGTTTCTTTTTCCTGAATTTAAAAAAGTATTACACAATGGTTTTGCTGTAAGTTTAAAACTATAATATGCAAGTTACATTTTTAAGTATCCTATATTATATTTCTTTAAAAAATATTTTATTTTAGTATGCTCGAGAAATTGCATCAAATGCTTATGGGGATGAAAGGATAACACAAATTCTAAGTATAGTTTCAAAGCGTATTAATATCAAAAGATTCCATCATAATGAACACAGAAAGGTGTTTATTAATGAACTAGATGAGGTATATTTAAAATTTACATAAATTTGTTTATACTTAAAACTAGGATCAAGTCATCGATCTGCTTAGGCCTCTGCGATTTTGATGATTTTCAAATATGTTGTTGAAGACATGATTTTGAACAACTTTTTCGTTTATGTGCTGTTAACAGAAGGCTTTAATTTCCGAGATCGCGAAAACTTTATATACTACTATACTGAATTCTGTTTTTATGAGCGCGTCCGTAAGTGAGCCAAGCATAGCTGTATGTCACCGCATCGGTCCTTTGAGCTCCTCGGGTTACACATGGATACTCTCCTCGTTCAAAGTCCCATGAGTTCTACTGACAATGAGTAGTGGTAGCTTTGAACGTTGTTTCGTGTAATATGTAGAAATGAATCTCACTCAAATAAAAGAAATTGATATGGGTAGGGCCAGTCTTTTTTTTTGGGCGGGAGGGACATATATCATACGAAACAACATTCAAAGCTACCACTACTACTCACAAGTAGAACTGGTAGAACTTTTGTCAGGAGTGACGAAGTGACGAGCGTACGGTTATACTTGTAACCCTTTCACGGTCGCGTTCAGGTATACAGAATTTAGTGCAATAGTAACAAAAGTTTTTCGTGATTATCCCAGAGACTAAAGCTTTCCGTTGACAATACATAAAGAAAAAAGTTGTTCAAAATATGTTTGCAACAACATTCTGAAAATCATCAAAATTGCAGAGGGCTAAACAAATCGACTACTTCACCAAAACTAGATTGAAAGCACTATTAATATTATATTAAATTTTTATTAGCTATCAAGAACATCTTATCCTTTATGTATGAGATTACTTCATACAACGTTAAAAGAAAAACATCACCTCACAAACGGTGGAAGAATTCAATATACTTTGTTTCTTAAAGGCATAGGATTAAGTTGGAAAGATACTTTACAGTTTTGGAAAGATGAATTTATCAAAAAAATTAATGAGAAAACTTTCGAAAAAAAGTATGAATACCACATATTACATTTGTATGGGGAAGTAGGAAAATGTGCAAATTATGTACCTTTTCCTTGTTTTAAGATATTAAATTCTACAGTTGGCTTAAGAGACAATCACGGTTGCCCATATAAATGTATGCAATTACATGTACTTAAGAATGTACTTTCTACATATGGATTGGTTCGACCAGGTAATAAGTATTTCAAATCTCTATGAAAGGCAACATGAAAAATATGTAACAAAAATGATGTATTTTTAACTGTATTATGTATTTGATTTATTTAAGAATATTATAACTGTTCAGACATAGCCTCAATAGTAGAACTTGCAAAAGAAGGATGTTATCTTGATGCGTGTAAAAGATATTATGAAATTACTCACAACTGTGTAACAGAGAAGTGTTTTGAGCATCCAAATGCATACTTCACACATAGTCTTAAATATCTCGAATCTCTGTGTTCAGGTACATTTTATTATTGTTTTTTGTGCTAAACATTTGAATAAAATATTTACTATTTTCTTGATAAATTTGAAATTGAATAACTTAATGCTAATTACTTTTAGACACAGAAGACTAAAATTAAATACCTGGTTTGCCAATGGTTTCCAAAAATGGAATTATCAGGCTAATTGAAAGTGTCATATAAAATATATTCTGTAAGAAATTTATTATATATTATTCTATACTTATTTTTGTAAAATAACTTAATTTAAAAATATGTATCTTTCGCAATGGATTTAAAAAAAAAGAAATTAATAGTTACAATTACTACAAATTACTTAACAAAATATAGTTGATTTAGTTTTTATTTTGATTTTTACTATATATATTAAAGATTAAACAGATAAATATTTTTGAAGTTTTATGTATTACATTAATTCTTATAAACTCAATTATATATTATTAAATGCTTTTATTTATATTTTTCCACAGCCTCGTCTATGACTTTATTAAGTTTACGATTTTGCCAATCAAGAGAAATGTTGTCAAGATGATTGTCAAAATCTACAAGATTCTTATGTTGCCCCGCTTTCAACAAAGAATAGAGAGCATCTGTATGAATTGCTCCTTTATCATATGCTATACTGCAAGAATAAAAATGAAACTTTATTTTTATACAAGTAATAAATAAATTAAAAAATATAAAAATATAAAATTTACTCTATTATGTCTTTGAGTTTCCATTTACCATCCACATACTGCGAGACTCTTAAAGGACTTGAATTCAGACCAAGTGTGATGATTTCCTTATTGTCTATCTAATAACAAAAAATAAATAATCAACAGAATTGAAAAAAAATTTAATCTTATAATATTTACCACAACAAGTAGGCCATTCCCATAATTATCTACAATTTTGTCTGCGATTCTATGAGCAGGTTTATCTGCACTATATTGAAAAGACATATTTAATAATTAACAACATCAATGAAAAATAATACTTAAAATTTTTCAAGAGAAAAATTTCAAATAAATAAATGTTGAATTACCTTACATCATTTATATTTTCATTTGCAAGATAATAACCTGCAATTACTAAACCTCTACTCATAGCATATTGATCAACCTAAAAAAAGTATTTATATGTTCATTATTAATAATGGAATTGATACATAGTCTATAGTGATACTTTTATATTGAATTAATGAATGATTTAGATCATTGTACAAATTAAATATCGATAACAATATAAATAAAAAAATATAGATTGTGATAACATATTAATAATTCTTTTCTTTGTTTTTTGCATAACTTTTGGTTTAAGTATATTTAATTTAAATGACATTATACTTTTATTCTTTTAGCATTGCAGTTATACAAATGACATTGTAAGAATAATACAATTAAGTAATACAATAATTATAATGAATGAAACTTATAAATAATCTATTTGTGTTTTGTTGTGTGAATGATGTATAATCACATATAGTACTGTACAAAATAATAAGACATTACATATTTCCAAATATGGCATGGAGCCTATGCTATTATTTCCTGTATGGGAAACAATCTGTTAAGAAAAGCTACAGAAGAAGAATAAAAATGTTTGAGGTTTTATAAGCATAGAGGGAAAATATAGAAAATGGATATTAGGACTGGACAATAACACACCAAATTATATAATAGCAGAAGAATGCAAGCTAGAAGAGATAAGAATAAAGACAATGAGGAGAGTAATAGCATATAAGGAAAAAGTAAGAAAATTAGGCAAAAAACTAGTAGAAGAATGCATAATGAAAGAAGAAAGAATGGAGAGGAAGGAAAGATCAAAAATAGGTAAAAAAAATAAGAGAAGTTATAGAAAAAACAGGGATAAACCAGAAGAAACTCAGAGAAATAGTAGAAGAAGAGGAAAGCATAATAGAAAAAGTAATAAGTGCAATAAAGGAAAAGGAGACAGAAAGAAAAAAGAAGAAAATAGAAGAATCAACACATAAAAATGTATACAAGAAAATATGGACAGAGAAGAAACCAGAATATTTAAGAGAGGAAATGGGAAACAAGGATACAAGATTGTTAACAAGATACAGGTGTGGCAATAAGATGAAGGCAAAAGAATATTGAAAGAAAATAAAAGAAAAGAGTTGCAAAATATGTGAAAAACGAAGAAAACACAGAGCATGTGCTAATGGAATATGAAAGAACTAGCAGCAAGAAAGGTATAAAAATGATATTGCATGAAAAAGGTCAAGGGATAGGAATACTGAAAGAAATAGGGAAGAAAAGACTGAAAAGGCAAAGAGAGCGAAAAAAACAAATCAAAGAAAAGAAGAAAGCCAAAGAGGAGAGAGATCAGGGGAAGTGCAAAAAATGATAACATATAATAAGTCTATATAAATAAGTTAAGTAAATGTAAATAGATAATAAACTGGAAGTTCGTCTTAATCCGGAAGGGATTATAATAAATAATAAATAATAAAATATTTTCAAATTCCCTATATTCAAGAGTACAATGTAACTATTTTATTAAATGTTTAAAAAAATTTTAATAATATTTAAGTTGATTATACAAGCAGATCATTTTAATTCATGGGTATTTTTTTAAATCAAAAAATTATTGCACAGATTTTACAGTATGGATAACAGTCATATTAAGCAAAAAAAATAAGCATTGTTAATAATATGACCATAAAGTGTCAGTTCATTGACCTACTTTAGATTAATACACTTATCGCTGTTATTACATATTAAGCCATAATATAATATTAGTACTATCTATTTAACAACAATCTAAATATAGTTCTTTCTTTCTCAAATTATACAAATACACGCTTTATCAATCAACGGATGAATTACATTTGCAAGCGGATGAATTACATTACAAAATCCAAAGAATTACATTTCTGTTGTATTCAGATATGACACAGGCTCTATACACGGTACAACAACTTCTACGTAATAATTTCAAAAGTCTGTCAATACTATAATTTTCTAGCTGCAACAAAATGATTGGAACGACTTTACTTTTATCCAATACCTTTATCTAATCCATTACTTGATTTTTATTTAAGTAAATACTCGAATATTGTAAAAATGCAACAAATTTTCACTTCTGCATTTTAAGTTTAATAATTAGTGATGAAAATTTGAAGAATAGGAAATACGCCAATTGTGTTATATTTTTGTCCAAGAAAGACTTACTTACATTTATATTTGGTTGTCTAACATTTTTGTTATATATCATAAAATCCTAAAATGTGGAATGTTCACACTAGAAATGGTACGCAACATGAAAACTGTATAAAATAAATGTTTAGAACTTTTAAATATAAAAAATTTAGAAATATGTAAACCATCTTATCATTTTGTTCAGTACTTTATATGTTTATTTATTTAATGAAATGTATTTGTTACATTTGTATTATTGAAATATGATTAATAGAAAGAATTCTATTTCTATTTTATAGTTGCTGTTATTAAGTAGAGCAAAACTAAGCATTTTAATATTTACCGTAGTTAGGGCGATTTCTGCCATAGGCGAAACATGAAGGCAAATGTGAAACAGAGGAATCGCATCCTCAATACGTAATTCTACAGATTTGCTATCGTTTTTACTCTTTTGTTTCGCCAACAATAAACCATTTATTGCACAATGAGGATACTTAGCTGCGTGTAATATAATCTTAGAGTATGCACGACTGGAAAATACAATATCTGCCATATTGACGATGATAAATGTAACAACAAATAATTAATCTAAACTAGTTTTAAAACTAGTTTTAGATTAATTAGTTAGTTTTCCTGACACACAAAACTGCAGTGTTATGTTCTGAATGTTGGTTAGTACGTATAAAGTAGACGATTTCAAATTTTCTCATGGTCGATCAATAGACAGAACAGGACCGGCTAACTGTTTCCAGGTTTCCAGAGGTCTATTAGGAAATAAGAAGCTTCTTTTTCTTTAACAATAAATCGTTCACTATAATGAATAAATTATAAACAATTAAACATATCTAAATTACCGCATAAATAGAAGTACAAAAGCACTCAGAAATAATTTATATTTTTTACTCTAAGTTTAGTTTACAGTCAGTATTAAATTCTGTACTATTATTAGAATCATACAAATTTACAATAAATGGTTCTACAATCATTTGAATTATGCTGTCTAATCGCAAAAATTAATATTCAATATTAATGGTGACGTATTGAATAGATTTCAGTTCATTTTTTTATTTTCCGGGCATATATATTCTTTTCGAACATTATAGACTGTTCTAAAAACATTACAAAATTATGTTTTTATTTAATGCTTTCATACAAGTCAGGAGTGTCGAACTGGAAACTCGCGAGCTTCATAGTGACTTTCCCCTCACGGATAGTTATCTTCTCCATACCAACTTTCACTTCTTTGTATTGACACTGCATAGAACTGCTTCACGAAACATAGTTCGGTGAGCTCCTTCAGTACAGGTAGTGGGGGAACGTTCTTTTCGGGTTACTAGCGTAAGGGGAATAAGTTAAACATCTTTGATTTAAATAAATTATGCCTAACTAACATTACATGCGGTAAACAACTCTATGCTCTTTGGCGTTACCGTATGATATCTACAGTGATTGCGGGGGTTGTTGAAGAATGCCCGCTGATAATAAATGGAATAGTGGAAGGAGAAGGTGGCCTGGAGAAAAAAATGACCGCTTTTCTTTGGCTTCATCGGCTTCACTGGCTCTACCTACCGTCAAGTGCTGAGAATTTGGTACTCTCATCTGATTGGTCAGATTCGGTTCTAATTATATGATTCGCTAAGGCGCTTACGCATAACCAATCGGGTCGTACAACGAAGAGCGTGAAGTGATGTCCTATGATGTTACGAGTGCCAGTTCCCAGCATTTGAGGGCCTTGTGTAGTGTTCAATACAAACAGATAAAAATAGATATGGAGAGGGCGTACTCTAATCAACCAGGCCATAAGGGAAAAGACCCTAGAAAACTCATGTTTAACACCCTTGATTTAAACCATTGTACTCGAAAGTTTTTCACTAGGTATATTCAACAGTTTCCGATGAGATATAAACGATATTCTTTTAAACTAATTAATGAGCAAGCATACATTAAATAAGTACGCATAAAACATACTCCAATAAAGCTATTTCATGTCACATATTGATGCATACAAAGCTTAATATTATATATAAGACTTTATAATTTTGCTATAATAAATTAGGTGGTGGCTGAGGTTACCTCTCGAATGTAAGGGGTTAAATATACGCGCCAATTATTACGTGTCTTCCCACGTCATGTTAAGTATCTGTAATACAAATGAAAAATAGAAAATAGTTTATTTTTACTAATAAACTTAAATTTGTGAAAAGTCAAGCATGACACAAAAACAATTCGAAAGCTCTATAATTTGCTTAAATTTTATATAACAAAATTTACTGTAAGAATAATCTATACCATATCTTAAACTTATTCTGTCAACGTATTTTATTGACATAGTTCACATCGACTATACTTAATGTACAAATATTCAAGACATATTTTTGTTTGATATAAATTTATTAAGAAAATAAATTGCACATTCACAAAATGTTATTAATAATAATCGCTATTTCTATAAAATAATTAGTAATATAAATATATTTAATAATTTTTTTAGAATGATGTGGCAACATCGCAGTCGTAACGTTCACCAATCAAAAGAAGTTTGTTCCTAAGTGAATCAACCAATCATAGACTTTGACGGATGCACCCATAATACACCGGATATGACGCCTTGGTGGGGGGGGTAAGTCTTCTAGTAGATTTACTTCGCGTCTTCGCTCTCTTCGTTATTGGACGCCATAGTGAACACTTCGTTTTAGAAAACGGTCGGGAGCTGTTCAAGCTCGTTACTTGCGAGAAACTTGTACTCTTTGTACGTAGCTGTAGAAAGGAGTATACAGTCATTTTTGAGCGAACAATGGCCGGAGCCGATTCACCAAGCGTAAAACAAGAGCAGCAGAATGCATCTGCAGAAAATAGTAACGATAATCCACGAGAACGTAATCCACCGGGCGGCGGTAATCGTGGACCGCGTGGTCGAAAAGGTGGAACACGTTTTTCAGGCGGACGCGGCGGTGGAATGGGCGCAGGAAACAGAAATAACGATGGACCGGTAAGAAAATCTTTTGCAAATATAATTTATAAATTTTGAAAAGTTTTCGGCGTCCTTTGTTCCTGTCCACCATATTTGCTTTGCAGTGATGCGTAATAATATGATCCGCTTTAAAGTTTTGTTTTTTCAAGCACTATTTGTTTAGTCTCGTTAAAAGGTTTTAGCCATGAATGTTGGCTTGTAACGTGACTTTTTGATATATAGAAAATTAATAATTTACGTTTTTGTAATAAGACGTGGATTATTTATATTTATATTATTTTTTTGTCTAATAAGTATACAATTTACTATTTTGGATTAGAAGTTCATATAATTATTCATTTCAAAATAATTTGTTTGCATTATTTTTAATACAGCATACTTTTTTTTTTTAATTCTGGTAAATATCCTAGGTGGAATCTTTAGATATCACTTTTTTTTATTATTTATTGTGTAGCGATTATTGTTGTATTGATCAATTCAATAGTATGAAAACTAGAAAGAATTGTACATATAAATTTTTTAGTATTATAAAATATGAAAAGTTTTAAAAGTTAACACATAGAACAATAGAAAATTCGCTGCTTATATCATTCAAAAATAGGTTTTCATCATAATATTTTCGTTTATAAGTTGGACTTTAGAAAATGCAGTGTATTATAAAGAATATAATTTTCGATGCGTTAGAAGTGATACAGTAACGTATCGATTTTTCATGCGAAGTGTTACAAAATGGCGTACAAAAGAAGTGAAATGGCGGACAGGAATTACCAATAGAACACGTGGATTCAAACATTTATAATTGAAATTTTATAAAATGTAACCAAGTTTTGTTTCATAAAGTTTACTCTTTAAAAACAATATTAAATACATCATAGTATGAATACATTGAAATTGTTAAATATATTTTCATGCACAACAGAACTTTATGGTATTGTAACCCTTCGTTATTAAGTGCTTTTTTAAATTTATTTAATAACTTTACCAGGCATAATGAGACAAATTTGTAAGCAGAGTTAAAAAGTGCTATTGTAAAATGTGTAATTACTTGTGACGTTAATTGTATCGTAATACATCATTTATGTTATTCAAATAAATATTAATAAGGGAAGATCCTTAACCTGACAACTAAAAGACGTAGAAAATTAGGGAATATGTGGGTATATGGATATATTCATTTTAAGAAGGCAGAAGTAATATAATAGCTGAATATTTGGCTATTCTTTAATTTTATTTTATGATTTGTAAATTGCAACAGATAGAAGAGAAGTTTTCAGACAAATTGCATTACATTCAATCAAATGTATTAAATGATAGAAGATTTATTAATTATTTATAACATTTGGGAAAAGTTATAAACGAGGAGGAAAAGTTTCTGTTCTTATACTATGATTTAATTGTGATGTTGTTTTATATGCAGGAAATAATTTAATTAAATTACAGTCCCTTGTGTATAATAAACTTTCATCATCAAAGCATTATAATGTATACTTACTCATGGCATAAATGTGATTGAAAGCCAATGAATTTATAAATCAATTAGATTTTACTTTTTCAGAACAAATTCAGACATTTTCCTATTACTTTATATATGATGACCATGCCATTGTATGATCTGCATTGTACAATGAATTCCTATATTTTAAATATTATTCAATAATTTAATTACCATGCGGAATAATTCATTATATTCACAGTAAATATAAAAAGTGTTCTAGTGAAGATCAATAATATTTAACAATTTTCTTCTTTTTTCTTATTTTTGTTTGGAATGCTTTCTTACTATGTGAAAAGTGCATACTATAAATTATCTTCTGTTCTGTGTTGTTTTATTTCTTTAAATAAATCATTTTTAATAATAAGTAAATAAATATTAGACGAACATTACTGCTCTCTATGTAATTTACATATAATACGATAAAATTGTGGAAGTTCTATTATTAAGAAATGTACAATAATAATGGAACAAAGATTGCACTTGTATTAAAAGAAATAATTATTGCTTTTACCATTTTTTAAACTACGAATGAAAAAATTGAAGATTTAGGGATTTATTTTATTCCCTGAAAATGAATTTTATTTTAATTTTATATGCATATATATGCTTCACATATTTCCTAACAATTTCAATTTTTTTTATTGTTAGGGTTTAGGATCTTTCCCTATAAGTCAAATCTTCACAATAATTAAATATTATTTATTCATTAGTGCAGTAACTACAACTACAAGTATAAAACTAATGTGATTGGTCTACTACATATTTTTTATTTTAATATTATGTTTTTCAGCTGTAAATCTGAGGAAATAAATATGAGCCTCAGAATTTAATATATATTAGATTCATTATAAAAAACTATAAAACTAACTTTAATTTATACATTTTGTAATAATTTTATTATAAACTGAAACATTTAATTTCATAAACTTTAATAGTGAACAATTAATTATTAAAGACTAAATGAATAAATATATTACTTCAGATGAAGATGAGTGATTCTATGGATGGAGGTATGGATAACACGATGTCTGAAGGAATGGGCGGAGGCATGGGAGGAGGAGGAATGGGTATGGGAAGAGGAGGTGGCGGTATGCGTGGAGGTAGAGGTGGTCGAGGAGGTGGTGACAGAAACATGGGAAATCGTTCACAAGATGTACGTATTGTTTATTATGCAGTATGTGTAAATTATATTTGTAAACACTTATTAGAAAAATATTGTTCTATATAACATGTAAATTGTTCTTTAAAATAATATATTCTTATTGATTTCATGACTAGGATCGTTTAATGGAGCGCATTATGTCCATTAGTGGACCCACTCATGAGTTACCAGCGCAAGAAACTACAGAAAAGAAATTCAGTGGGCGTAATCGTTTGTACATTGGGAATTTGACAAATGACGTTACAGAAGAAGAAATTCAGCAAATGTTTCAACAATACGGTGAAATATCTGAACTCTTTGTCAATAAGGAGAAAAATTTCGCATTTCTCAGAATGGTAATTTGAATTTGAATTTTTGATATGAATGTTTTCATATATCTGAAACATGATTATAATAATTACCGTTTGACGAACAGTGATAATAATATTAGGCTGTATATTTATTTAGTATGACAAAATATTCTGAAACTGAAACATTGGAAAGTTTTTCACGTTTGTAGTTTACAATAATTTGATATTTGCAGGATTACAGGGTAAATGCTGAGAAAGCAAAACATGAATTGGATGGAACAATGCGTAAAGGTCGAGCACTTAAAGTACGGTTTGCTCCACATTCATCTACAATTAAAGTAAAAAATCTGACACCTTGGATTTCAAACGAGTTACTTGAAAGAGCATTCAGCGTTTTCGGTGAAATCGAGCGTGCAATAGTTATAGTAGATGATCGAGGAAAGACTACTGGCGAAGGAATTGTGGAGTTTTGTAGAAAACCATCAGCTCAACTTGCTTTACGAAAGTGTACAGAGGGATGTTATTTTCTAACCGCGTAAGTTTCTTATAATGAATGTAAAGTTGGATACCCCTATGCCACGCTTGTTAGATTGATTAAGTAATCTTCGAGTGCCAATTAAGATAAATGGGGAAAAGAAAAGTACTTCCCAATGGAAGCATGATGCAATCATTGTTTGTATTGTGTGCCGAAGACGGAATACAGTTTCTTTTTGAATAAAATTATATTCATGTAATATTTCTGTAAGTATTTAAAGATAATTCTTTTCTTATAGTTCTTTACGACCAGTAGTTGTTGAGCCATTTGAACAGCAAGATGACGTAGATGGTTATCCTGATAAGAATTTACCACGGAAGAATCCAGAATTTTTCAAAGCACGTGACATTGGACCGAGATTTGCTCAGTTAGGAAGCTTTGAGCATGAATATGGAACGAGATGGAAACAATTACATGAACTTTATAAACAAAAGGAAGAAGCATTGAAGAGAGAAATGGCGATGGAAGAAGAAAAATTGGAAGCTCAAATGGAATTCGCACGTTATGAACATGAAACAGAATTACTAAGAGAACGTACGTAATTTTATGGTATTCGAAATTTCTTAAGTAATATATGGTTCTATAAATAAATTTTGTTTCTTTTTTTTCTTACAGAGTTGCGTATGCGAGAAGCAGATCGAGACAGGCAGAAAAGAGAATGGGAAATGAAAGAGAGGCAAGCCGAAGAACAAAGAACTCGCGAGGAAGAATTGCGAAGGAGACAACAAGAAGAAATGGCTATGCGCATTAGGAGGCAAGAAGAAGAACTCCACAGACGCCAACAGGAAAATAATTTATTTATGCAGGTAATTGTGTTATGAATTAACTTTTTATGTAAAGAACTTACGTTTGTACGAAATGTTTATAGTATTGAATAGAGTATTAAAGTTTTATGTAAGGAGGGATGAATGGATATTATTAATATTTATTATAATTGAATATCTGGGATTAATTAAATTATTAAAAGAATTTAAGTTTAAATAATTTAACTAGTTAAATGTTATAAATGTTGAAATAACAATAATTAATAAAATAAATATTTGAAACATGAACTCACATAATAAATGTTGAATAATATTAACTTATACATTATAGAAATTTTGAAAACATCACAATTTTTTGTGAATTATTTACATGAGTCATATTTTTTATTTTAAGAAACATTTGTAATTTTACACATAAGTAAATCGCATGAAATTTGTGATTTTTTAACTTATTTTTCGTTTCTTAATAACATTTAGGATTATGTTTCCTTTATATTTAAGGAGCAAGCAATGAGAGGTGGCGGCGGAGGAGGTGGCTTGGGAGGAAAGAATTACGATTCTGTTAGTAATAGTGACCGTGATGGATATGGTCAACCTGATGGTAAGTTTTCACGTCTTTTTAGTTATTAAATAATATTTACCATTTATATCAACATATGGTTTCTGCAGTATATGTATTTCTGTGTTTTATTATATTTTTTTAATATCCATGTCATTTAACCCTTTGAGGACGAGTATCGTCATACTGATGACATCAAAGTTTCACATCTACAATAATTAAATTATGTAAATAACCAAAGTACGTAATTTCCATTTTTTGTAGCAGTTAAGAGTTGAAAAGCCCTTGTCCGCAAACGGTTAAACATAAGTTGTATAATGATTTACTGATTAACAGTAATTTCTAATTATAACCTGCACCTCTTTACAGGTGGAAGCGGCATGCCAGTGGTAACGTATCCCTTTCTATTATTATTTCATTTAACTTTATTTTTTCATGGCAAAACAGTTACTTATTCTTTTTCAAAATATTTAATTTGTTACTTTTTATTTGTATACGTATTTCTATCTGGTGACACTACAAAACTATTAAGTTTATATACGAGAAATATTAGATGAATCGAAGTATGTTCTTGCATGATAAAGGAGTCAGTATCGTTAGCGAAAAATTCTGTGAAAAAATACACAAAACGACTTTTTTACAAGTCTTCCCATGAAAGCATGCTTTCCAAGATAGCAGAGTTCTAATGTCTGCAATAATGCCAATTACACTATGAAATGTTTAATATCACGGGTTACGCTTCACTCAAATAATTCTGTTTTAATTAATAGGCTGTAACATGTGGAGGAGTCAATGGGCAATATGTTGAAGCTTTCTATTTAACTATATAATTAATTACTTTTTATTGGTATTTTCTGGCGTGGATAGACATCGAAGTTCAATTTCATTTTGTCTTGACAAATATAGAAGGTATTTTAGGTACTAATAGGATATTTCTGCATCAGATTTCAAAGTTTATCGCACATCATTCTCATGATAATGATGTTATCGTTATTTTTCATCGACTATTGCGTTGTTTCTGTTTTCATTTAAACGAAGGTGTATCACTTGTGTGATATCAATAGTTACTTTTTCTCGAATCTACTTCGAATAATCATGAAGTTGTTGCTTTAAGTTTGCCAGGATTAATTCGATGTATGATATTATAATGAAGTGTCTTTAAATGCGAGATATGTCGACTATAAACATGAAAGTTTTATAAGTTGGTTATCTATTATTGTCTTCTCGACATTTGGGAAACTATGCAGAAATGATGGAAGGGATGGTAATGCAAATTGAAAGCATTTAGTATGCGTTATATTTTATATGCTCGCACTCTACTATGAAATAATAAAGGTATATTCTACATGTAAGGCGTGTTCATGTGTTGGAAAACGCATATACAGGACAATTTAAATTGACAAGTCCACCATGGATTAAAAGTTCATCTTTCTATCTTTTGAAGAAGTATTGTAACTGAAATACAAATCATTTTAGGGGATAATAAGTTTTCTGATTCTAGAACAAATTTCATTTGAAGTGTACATATTTTAAGTAAACGTCAAAGAAAACATTTAAAATTTGTTCAGTGCGCAGTGATTTGTATAAAACTTCGATATTGGATTTATGTAGTCCTCAAATAATGGAAAATATTTAAAAATATTACACCATCTCTAGGTTATTCCCTACGCATTTACAAACGATACAGTTCTAACTGAAACTACAAACATTAATACTTTGCCACATTGGTCTCTCCATATGCTTGCAGACAGGAGGCTCTGTGTTCTATTTTCTCTAGCTGCATTAAGGATTAGGTGTGTTATTTACTATGGAACTAACAACTGTTTTTATAAATAATTTCTATATTTTTACAAATAGTTCAGCTTTCTATTTAATACTTCCTACTTCGTAGATGTTTTTCTTTCATACAGTTCCATAGTAACAATTTAATATTTATTGACCAAGAAATGCCCAACAATATGAAATATACTATTCAACCAAGACCAGCTCTATTCAGAAAATATTTTCCATTTAAAAATACGATTTTTTTCTACATACTATAATTTATTTACAAATGAAACTAAGTAGTGGTTTCTGAATAGAGCAATATATAATTCATAATATATACATAAACTAAGTGATTTTTATTTTATATGAGAAATGTGGGGGATGTTTTTAACATTGCTTTTAATGTTTCTTTACGTATTATTTTTCAATACGCTGTTTACACGTAATTTATAAAAGACACAATTCTGTGGAATAAGTATTACGCAGAGTTTGCTTAGAGACTTTGATCACGCCTCTTTGCTACTTGAGTCTATACTTAAACTCCAGAATTGTATAAAATTCTATTTATATCAACTCTATACTTATATAAGTTATAAGTATGACTACTTTGAAGTAATTTCCTCTGTATATTACAGGATGTATTTCTGTAGGATTTTACTAATTAATCAGGTACATAGGTTCTGAAAATATAATCAGGAAGTCATTAAATTGCTTCTGCACATACTATACATACATTTAATACAAAAACTTCTACGTTTTAAAATAGTATTAATAACAATATTGTGACATACAATCCGATACCAGCTTACAAACTGAAATGCTGAAAGAAAGTAACTTTAAACAATTTCTCGCCATAATTCATATAAGGCCAGAAGAGTATATCTTTAGAGTTGCTCTTAATTACAGTTCTGAAGCTATAATTAACCATGTAACTTTTTCTCTTTAATTTAACCAAAATAGTTTAAGATTAAAACTATTTAGGGAAAGAAACGTGTGCGCAATATTTTGCATACTGAGATTAACGTGCTGTTGTCCTTGTTTACAATCTACTTCAACAGGTCCACCGACATCGATGGTGATATTACTATCGTCAATTTGTATGTTGGGCATTTGCTTGGTTAAATAAGGTTAATGTCGAAAAGAAAAAAAAACTGCATACTTTCGCGATGAAATATAACAAAATATATACGTATATCGTTTGTTTTAGCGCGTGTAATCACGCAAACCATTCTAATGTTGTACAGACAAAGCAACATCTAACATTGTGTTTTCCCCTTTCTTTTCTATGTGATTTGACGAAAATTGACGATGACCTGTGCTGCTGTCAAACATGGATGGTCGCCCTGAACCGTGAAATGTATTTATGGTACATCCAAAATCTACAAAACACCGTGTGTGTTCGCCGTTTAAACGGGAATCGTGACATTTTCTTCAATGATTATCGACCTACTCTCGACTATTTTAACTCGAAACTCACTGAAACAAACGAAAACTACCGTGTCACTTTACCCGTGATAACAACTACTCGACCGTTTGTGATAATTAGGACCCAAAGTCCTTCATGGATGCTTATAACACTATGGATCGTGGTAGCCGAGGGGGTTACAATGATGATCGTGGGCAGATAATGGATTTAATGGATATGAGGGTTGATATGGGTAATATGGGTGGAGGTCGTGGAGGCGGTGGTGGTAGTGGACGTTGGCAAGGTGGAAATGATCGAAATCGTCAGGACGATTATCCAAACAAGAGGAGACGCTATTAAAACGTTACAGTATTATACTTCTTTTTTTTTCTTTAAATCAGTCGAGAAGAAATTTATACTTTCCGATAGTTCGTATTGTATTCTTCAGTCATTTCTCCACAACTTTTGCTATAGATAGTCTGTCACTTTTTTACAATATACTTGCGGGTGGGGGATGAGGAGGGAGGAGGATATTAGCGTGAAGGGTATTGTCAAAATTATGAAATGGATGGATAGTCCAGCGACTTTTATATATTTCGTATTAGATCTGACGTCGTAAATATCGCGAATCATTTGTGGACAAGAGACTGCTGTGTTTTATACAATTTTTAAGTTATGTGGATATTAATGAACTAGTAAGGCTTGCGAGCGAAAAAAGTGCAAGAAAGAAATACCTTTTCTGGTGATTTGTAGTACTAACAAATATGTTTGATACATTGACGAATTCTTTAGAATTTCGGTAGAACTTTATTAGAGAAACGCCAAACCAAGATTTATCGCTGAAGTACTGAGAACGTTGACTACATGACACGACTATATAATGTTCTAATTATATTTTCTTTTTTCTGAGTGTATTGTGGAGCATTCAATTCATATGCTTTTTTTTTAATTTCCTATAAACAGTTCTTCTCTATGAAACAGAATTGTACAGGTAAAAGAAGAACTGAATTTTTTGTTTACAGTATTGCACTGTGAACGCTATATACTATGATATATCATAAATATGTAGAAGCGATGCATATTCATTGTGTCAATTAGTATTTTAAAACAAAAATCACAGGGGAAGAGTATTTTATTTCATGGAAAATGTGTACATATTCAAAACGACGTAATATATTAGTTTCTGTCATTCTTATATTGTCATACTATCGCTATTCATAGTTAATCAATTATTTGATTCGTTAGTTTCTCACGGTGAAAGTAATATACTCTGAGTAGTAGTACCTTTTGCTTTGTACTTTACGAATACGAGGATATGTTAGTTTATAAGTGAGAATGTGTTAATCCAGATTGAGACCAAAATCAATCAGTGATCGAAATCAACAACTTTATCTTTTTACAAAAAGAGAAGTTGCACAGGTCTGCCTGTATTAAGGCAATTTTAGCTACCGCAGTATCGATATTCGTACATACGTGTTTTTAAACTTAATGGTGTTATTTCGCCATGGGAGAATGAGATATGTATATATATATATATATATACATATACATATAGGTATTTGTATATGTATATATATACATATGTTCAGTCTCTTCATTACTTAAATCTTCATCAAAATAATTATGTTAGAATAAGATGTATACTAGCAGAGCAATTTACAGATGTGCTACTGAAACTTTGTGAAGGAACTTAACTGACAAAGAGTAATTTTATGAATAAAGGTCTATATACATCTACACTTAGGAACTATTTATTTAATTATTAATTGTCGTAAATATTAGAATATTAAAAACGTGCGTGTTTGAAGGATAATGCGAAAACTTGTTACATATTATAGTGCTTTCAAAGTGGAATTATACTCAATGAAGACACATTAAATCTATAACTTATACAGGAATGTAATTACAAAAGTTTTTAAGCTATTCCATAAAATGAAATTATTCTTTAGGTAGCAGCAAATTACATATTTGCAATGCAAATCATATACATATTCACGTGACCAGAAAGATGCTCTTGTTAGTTGTATAAAACATTTTTGGTTTTATATATAAAATAATTATCATCGAGATTTGTTTGCAGTGTAATGCGTACTATATTCCTTTTATAGCTTTTAAATAGTAAATTCTTAGGCACTTTGATAAAAAAAGTATAGATCGAAAATAACGAAAGTACATTGTTATGTCAAATGAGCCAGGTGATTGGGGGAAATTGGATATAAATTGATGAAATGGCTTTAATATTAATGATTATATTTGCCGGAGAAGATTACGATTTCAATTAAAAAATATACAGTATGGGTATAAATTAAATTCTTAAATCATATACTTATTAATTTTAATACTAAACTAATATTTACAATTTTTTGTAGCAATATTGAAAACATTACTCCCATCATTAAGCAAATTTTATACTAACATTTTAGCAGAAAAATAGTTCCTTACTTTATTAATGAATTATTTTCGTTTAATTGTTCTAGAATAACTTTAATATTTTTTAGCCAATATTAATTATTAAAAATATTTTTAAACTTTATTTCAGGGAAACTCTAAATGTTGGTACATTGAAAAGTATATATTAAAATACATGTTTCTATTAAACGTTCAAATAACTGTTTAGGAGTAATGAAAATTCCTTGTTTGTAGTACTAAAAAATATTCCAACTCGGTGAACTGTTACCGGTTTATTATTTTATATTACAGACCTGTTACTTCCAAATGGTTTCATATTTTTTTTTAGGAATTATGAAGTGTTAACTTGGTAACGTTATTGGTTAACGTCACGTCAGACACTGTTATTTCAATAATTTTTTAAATTGAATATTTCATAAAATTTAGATAAAAATTTAACTATGCTCTATTTTATTTTTTATTATTAGTTTTATAGAACTTCCTTATACCTCAAGGAATTTATATATTTCACTTCAAATTTTAATTACTCGCATTACTCTTCAATGTGTTTGGTTTATCTAATCTTAATCTATCAAATGTTGAATTTAATTCTTGTTTCACGAATTTTTGGACAGCTTCTCCCGACAATCTTCAAGTTAACCTATCTTCAATATTGTGTATGTAGTGTATATTTATATAATGGTTACTATCATAATATTCATTATAACAATGATCTATAATGATTTGTATATATTTATATATACATCGTTAGATTCTCTGTATTTGTTAAATATATACGTCAATCCTTTATTTTATAGATTCCGATACTAAATTTAAATAACGAACAGATTACCATCCTACATACACATATTAACAATAGGGCACATTATTTAATGCGTCTAATATGCGTGTTTGATGAGTTTTAATATGTTTCTTTTATGAAACTTTTTTGACGATGATTGAGCATAAAGATATAACACGCTGCGCGTTTTACTGACTTAAGAAAAAAAATGTGATGTCATCGCAATAGCTTTTGAGAATTTCTGAGGACGATTGGTTGCGGATAAACATATGTGCATTTTTTGCGAAAATGTTCATGTCCTTTCTTGAAGAAAACTGCGTACACAAATGTACGTAATTGCCTGCAATGGCGCAAAATAATGCACAATATAAACTGAACATTTCTTAATCAAGAGTCTTTTAACGGAGGAGAGACAGCAATGACAAGATAGGCTTACTTACTTGAAACTACTAGTCAATGAATCTACTGGTACGAGGTGAGTAGATATTGTAAAAATGTTATTATGCGTAATTCTATTTTAATATTCGGGTGGGAACGTTGAAACAAGTGTGTGGTAAAGATTACAAAAGGGATTATTCAAATGGTAATTACATTTTATTAATTAATAATATTTTTTTACTGTTATAAATGTAAAATATTACATATTTATGATTATCCTTCTTTTTAGAAATTTTCCTGGGAAGGTATCACATCTTTCCAGCCGTAAAACTGAATAATTTGTGATCTTTACTACTATAATTAAATATGTCTGTAATTGTACAAAACTCCAGAACCGTTCGGGGAATGTACAGAGGAGTTGCAATCTACAGTGGTTTATTTCTTCACCTGAATTCAATATACATTGACTGTACTCTAAACCTCAATATTTCTACAACATTATGCCAACCCAATCGTTTTTTCATACGGTTCTAAAAAAACTTAATACTTGTGTGCAAATTTACCAGCCTAGACTGTATTCTTTTACCTATGACAACCAAAATGTATTTACGTACCAAGTTTAGCAAGCGGTTGTCTAGGTTCACTATTTAAAATCTAGGCTGCTGTACCTAATTATCATCTGAGCAATAAAACCTTTAAAATTGTTTTATGAAAGTTTTACTTATTGTCTGGGTGGTAAACACGTGGGATGTATGAATTTCCTGAACATTGTTATACACACGAAAATTTCTTCAAATTATTATATTATTAATAAATTGAAATGTTCTAGTATTTAACATTTAAAATTTAGTAGGCAGGGTAATTTGATATAAACAATTTCCATTCATATATTAATAATTATTTAAGTTCCATGCAGCTTCAGTATTTCATTCATTTATTAAATAACATGTGTATTTTTCATTCAAAAGTCAACTCATATAAAGTTTGTAAAATACCTGATCTCTTAATTCTGTTTTATACATAATTTTAGAGTAATTTACAAAAATTGTCTGATTACTATAATTTCTTTTTTGTATCATTTGTATGTAAAATTTTTTATATTTCTAAATGTGTACAATATATATATATAATTTTATATATTATACCCAATATTATATATATATATTATATATATTATACCCAAACTTTAATTCTTAACGTTTTATACAACATTATTGTTTGTTTAAAAAATTGATACTCTGGTTTACAACAAATATGCTTTCGAAGTTTAGAATAGTGAAGTGTATGACAATAGTCGTAACCATATAGATATTATTTACCAAACTGTAACTCAATTATCATTTTTATGTAACATATACATCAATTGGTTGATTTCTGAATTGAAGTAAATTGATATAATGTAATTGAATGAAAAACTCATTTAACTTTTTGTCTTTACAGATAATCGTAGGAGTTGCTGGCTGAAGGCATAAACATGGAACATATTGAAATGTAAAATGGTAAGTATTCCAGCAACTATTTAGTAAAACATAAGAGATGTAGAAGTTTCCCTTTAAGAAATAGTTGATTTAACATTTTTTCATTCTGATCTTTATCCATTTTGAATTTTGTAACAAAATATTAATAATTGTCCTAACGATTAATTAAACTTATTAACAGAATGTTGATAATGTTTATTTTCTTTCGCAGTTTTTACAATTTCTTTATCTCGCATGAAGCTGGGACATGACTTTGTGAAGTACGTCTCTATGTCTGAAAGTAGGAACCTACAATAATAAGGTAGGTACATCTCATAATTTCTTTCTGTTTATTTTTTACTGAAAGTATTATTCAAATTTCTTAAAATTGAATCATCGAGAAGACACTTATTAAATTGTAAGAGGAAAATGAGATTTATTTTGCAACAGAAGTTACTTGTTATATATTCGTTAAATGTAAGCAGAGACTTCAAAGCTGTGTTGAAAAATGTAACTGAGTATCAACTTGCAACTCGTGTTTGATCAAAGGATATTGCAGAATAAGTGAGTCAAAAATGCTCTTAAACTGATTTTATGTGTAAAAATGCTATTCTCGATAGCTTACACATAGAAAATGTTGTAAATTCGAATTATTAGTTTTTGTTTTATTTTCCTTATTTATTTAGTGGTACGTAAAAATTAAAATATTTCTGGCATTCCTATGTATGTTAGTGAATTTTTTGAACATTTTGTATTAGAAATCCTTACATACTATACCAAAAATCTATAGAAATTAAAGGTATACTAATTATGTTTTTGTCTGAAATGAGATCCACACTTTAACAATTAAATAAAATTAAATAAACGCAGTATACATGATATTAAGATGCCTATATTTGACTTTACAATAAATTTGTTTTAAATTCTTCGTTTTTTAATGAGAATTTCAGGCGGCCTGAACGAAAAGTTCAGCGTGGGTCGTATACGCTCCATGCGGCACAAAACGTGTTATTAAGATCCTGATTTTTATATTCTCTATACAAAGTATCTCATAATTTGGGACTGTAATGTATTTTCCAAATCAATATGTTTTGGTATTCATTTGCAAATGTTTAACTGTGCATCAAAATCCTTAGTTGAGATTACTTGTGTGTTTTTTAAATAATTATTAGTGTATTATCTTATACTATAGTTCCAGTAATACAAATATGGAAATTGTAAAATATGGGGATAGTCTAAATAAAAGTACACGGAAAAGTTGTGTTTATTATAACTCGGTGATTCAATTTGAATAATATTGTCTCTGATGATGATAGATAACTCCTTAAACCTGACAGATTTCAGTGATTGTCCCAACGTGTTCTGATTTTTATGTTTTCAAACTTAGTTTTCTTTTAATACTCACATATAATAATAAATGATTTATTGTTTTATAGTAAAAAGATTTGAAGTCAGAGAAAATTTTGAGGCCAGCCAAGTCTACATAAACACATGGAAGAAGTAGTGTAAATGTGAATATTTGATTTGAGATTATGAAGACGTACGATTAATGACTAATTATCCTTACTTAAATGTAACGATTATAATTTAATATCGACCTTCATATCAATACTTTGTTACCGTTTCTACATTCATATTTCACATTTTTCATCTTCTAGCAAAGCATTTTCATATTCGGTCAAATTACAGTTATGTTAGTATATTTTCTATCAATTTATATTCGAAGTTTAACTCGTTTGCTACGGCGGACGACTATAGTTGCTCTACCAATACAATAACTAAAAGTTATTATTATTCGCGAAAAATCTTTTTTCAAGTAATATCATTAAAACAACTTATAACGCGCAGTAAGGCATAAATTTGTCGTCACGTAATGTGTGCATTTTCGTTGCGGCGTTTCGTTCCACGGAAGTGTTACTGCTATTAGGACGCTCGTAGCGAAAGGGTTAAAACGTTGTTTCAAAAAGTTTATGAAAGTAAACTAAACAGTCGCCATAGCGTCATTTCCAACATGTTCCCTCAAAACAAAGGACTGTTCTTTTCACGATTCGAATTCAATCTTGATGGAGTCAAGCAGCTCGCAACAGCGCTCAATGTTTGACGCCAAGCAATCTTTTTAAATATGCCGTCGGTTGCAGTCTTGCTATCTGCACGAAATGATATCGAACGTCAGTGTGCTTCGTTATGTTATGGTAGACTGGATTCTCGCCCAGTTTTTTTTAGCTCTGTTGTTGTCATACAAGTATCACTAACTCGTTAAATCCCAACTCTGTGAAAAACTTCTATATTACGAGGTACTGGGATTTTCTGAACATTCCATATTATGTCCTTAGTTGAGTTTATTTCCTTTTCTGAAACCTCATATTCTATATTCTACTTCTGTTCGTATAAAAAGGCACCTATCTAATCGTAACTATAGTCTGTTTATACTGATTAAATTAAATATTTTTTGCAACGTATTCATGTGTTCTTACAATGTTACTGATGCGATAAGAATGTTATCCATGTACACCACTATTTTTAGTTCCCGAATCAAGTCAGCTATTATCGAATTAATGTATTTTTGAAATCTGAATAGTGCTACTTTTGGCTCAAAAAACATGCGTAAAAATTCGAATTGGCTGAATTGTTGTCTGATCTAAGATTTATGAGGATCCATTCTGTATTTCTCCAAGCCCGCAAGAAACTCGTCGTAAGGTAAATTCTAACGCCGGCTTTTCACAACACCAGAGATTCAGTTTATATTCATCTTGTATATCCATCAGCTTGCAATGTTGTACTCTCGAGAAGTGGTCTAACGACCAAGCTGATTCCGGGTAGATTGGCGTCAGGCCTAGCCAATCGACGGACAGGTCGTCTAAGTCTTTACGCCCTCCGTTCGGCAGCCTTCCCTGAACCATCCTGGTCCTGAGACCTGCCGTGCTCTCAGAGTGTTTCACTGTCGGGCGGACTGTATTTCTTCTCTGCTCTTGTCCAATCGACCGAGTCTAGTTTTTTTCCCATTTAGGGCTTCTGGCATTTTCGTAATTCCTTACCATTCTCTGATCCTCCATCGTCGTCGTCTGTGTCGCTTCCAGGAGCCTTTCCAACTTCTTGTATCTCGCCTTGGGACCATCAGCAGATGAAATCGTGATTCCGCTTGAGTTTTCCGACCTGGGCCTTCCCTCGTCAAACTCTTTAAGTCCAGGTCCATGGGCCTGTTCAGGTAGCATTGTTGTACGCCTGTTGCTGGCTGGTCCCTGAAACCTCGGAACAACACCGTTCCCTCAGAGTACTGACAGACGGTCACAATCGCTGCAGTCCCATACGGCACGATGAGGGTCTTCAAAACCTTCCGGCGGATAATCTCTCACGCGGATGGAAACACCGAATCCCATTTGTTACAGAGAGTAGGAGTAATTCTAAAGTTTATCTTATATTGTTATAGGCCAGACTGCGCAAACGCATTTTTAAAATGATTCATTTAAATCGCTACGAGAAGAATTTTATTTCAAACGATTATGACTTTTAAATGTTAATAAAACAATTTATTTCATATAAGAATCATATATGAGTCGCACATCTGTCGCAACAATCTTTCAGGCACAAATAATTTAAATTTATACAGTTCGTTCTTATCATTGCTATTATTAAACAAGATTCATGGATTTATAATGTATTTGTAACTTCAATGGTACGGTTATCAGTACACAAATCTTCTACTATCAAATGACAGTTTTTATCGTGTTTTAAATAAATATGTTTAAAGTGACTTCGTGATTCTATAATTTGCAATGAAATGTTAACAATAAATAGTAACAATACGTAGTATCTTAACAATACAGATTATATTCGCAGTTGTATATATTTTGTTTGAAGTAATTATAAGTGTAACAAATCGAAATCGAGGAATCAAACTTATCTTATTTTTATTTACTTATTTTTTCATCGAAGATGAAGTAATTTTAAAAAGATCAGAGACCACACTGGGTCCGATTAGGCAGTTTCCAGAATGCTGTAAGCACTATCGAATCGCACTTTGGTCGTTGAGATAATAAGAAAAGAATTAATTTTGTTCGATTCGTAACGCTGTTCATTAGATATGTACCTATCTTTTTTATTATTCACATGTTGTCATGGTATATAAATGATGCAGTGATATTCTTTATAAAAGCATTTAAAAGATAAAATACTTACCACAAATATTACATTTAGGTACATGCATTCTATTCTTGAAATAATAAAAATTGATAGGGGTATGGAATATACCGGTATATGAAGATAATATTAATCTACAAAAAGCGTACAAGTTGTGCCGTTCAGCGTTTAACAGGCCGAAAGTCCCTCTGGTTGGATCGCGTTCTACGCTAGGGATAGCACAAGAAGGCACATTTAGTGAAATGGTCTTCCTTGAAGCTGTGGCTGTTTGACCTAACGTTGAAAGATATTCTGTAGAATATTCCACGCCTGGTGATAAATGAAAGTCACGGCTCGTGTATTAGTCCGCGCTTGGTGATAGGTGACGATCGTCATGAGCGGAATATTTCGCTTACGGATGCAAATGGATTAAGTCGACTTTGTTGCCGCTTATAATAAGCCGCCTCATGCGTGGAAATACTATAGGGTACTATAAGAACACCACAGCATGCAGAAAAGTGCAATATGACATCTTTCTATCTAAGCGATCGCCGACATTCCACATATCTCTGTATATCTGTTCGGCAAGAAATTTTGAAACCCAATGAAATTTCTATACTGCTACTATTACTAGATACCCTGATCGAACCTTTTACATAAGTAAATGTCGCTACGACGCTAATAAGAAATTGGTCATTTATTCTGAAAATCATACGTTTCAATTAACAAGAGAAACCACTACATGTAAGAGATGTTATTACAAATACAACATAACTGTATTCAAAATAGTTCAAATACTTAACTAAATTTGTTCATTAATTCTGGGGTTACTCTTGGTACTGATTCTAAAAATTACTATTTTAAGAAAAATATTCCGGTTACTGAACGAGATTGAGAATTTTGAAGTATTGACATAGGGTTATTATGGATCTGACGAAAAACATAAAATCGAATATTCACTTATAGCTACTTCTTGTAAACTGTTCTGCTGTTGGATCTTTTTACATAAGGTAATATATGTGTCTTAATATTTATATTTAGATATAATTAAATATATATAAATATATTTTTCATAGGAAAATAAATACTTTATAAAGATAATGATGAATTTCTTTCGGGGCTGAGCATTTTATGACGAAGCTTCAAATTTCCAACGTGTACATTTTGACTGAATAATTAGACACTTTAATATATGTATCACTTTCATTCATTCATTTCATTAATACATAACATTTTACCTTTTTAGGATTCTGGCCTACAAAATGGGTGATTCCTCCAGTTTCCAGTTGCATTGTAAAGGTGATTGTTTATTATTATAATCGTAATATAACTGTATTATGAATGATATATTAAAATGTATAGATTCTTTATGATGAAATTTTGGCTAGAGTCCTGAATAAAAAGATGACAATTTCTGTTCTTAAATGTACTGACATTTTTAATCGCAATATATCAAACGTAATAATACGAATTAAATTTTATGAAAAAAACGTTTATCTTTGTTACAGTGTTATGGTGCTCAATAAATAGCAATCTACACAATCATCTTGAAAATGAATTATTTCTTAATTATACCTAAATTATCGTAATAGATAAATAGAAATACTTCTATACCAATTAAAAAACACAAAGTTTTTATTCTGAATATTTTAAAACATGCCTCCTTGTTTATTCCTCACATTTTTAATGCTATATTTTTTGTAATTTATTTTTATATTTTTTATCGAAGAAAATTTCTTCTATTCATTTGACAGTGAAGCAAATTAGAAACCGGCGTTAAATTTATGTAAAAAAATTATTTTTACACTTGTTCGATAAAAGCTATATGGTGCATGAAGGAATAGAAACAATGGCTGATTGTTTCTATTTATCCTACAATTTTGGAATACTTTATTTCAAATTACAAAACAAACGATGAAGCTTCTGTAAAATAATCACAACGATCGTAGATTTATATGTTAAAATAATAAGTAAAGTAACACGTGATAAGGTCGCTCATAATTATGTAAGTATACATAATTATATAAGTTTTCAAATATGCTCCACTATGCTCAGTTGTTATGTGGTCTCCCAAAAATATTCTGTCATAAACTTTGTACTCAGAGTGATAAGCACTGAGTTATATTTTGTACAGTACTATTCAAGTATTTTTAAATACTTGCTTGAAATTTATGACATAAAAGTTCCTAATTACTTGATTTCATCAAAAGTTTCATTTTTATTCATTCCATGTTATTGTAATTTAAATCAATGTCAGTATGCCATTACTGCAGAATGTATTTTAAATAATAAAATGTTCAAGAAATATACTTTTACTTAATGTAATTATTTAAATCCTACTTACTATAATAATTAAGTTTAGGCGACAATAAGTAATAAGTGGCACTATAAAAAGGAATTAAAATTCCAATCTAAATTTTTACTTCATAAAATATTTTTTGTACAGAAAAATAGATCAAATAATTGACAATTCCTTAGAATTTGAATATCAAATGTCATTTAAAGATTATGTATTAGTTTTCTTGCCAATATAATTACGATTAAAATTTGTAATTATAATTAGGTCCTATTTTTTTGCAAGAGCTATTTTATTGTAAAAATCATTAGCATTAATTAAGTAAAACTATTTTTACTTTTGCGGTACGAACTACTTCATATTATTTGATAATAAAATAATACGAAAATATAACATTTATCAAGATAAGAAAGAATTTCGTTATTATGGTACATATATTATTCTTCAACGCAACGCGTTTCACATTGGTTACATTTAAATACATTAATTATTGCATAACGATTACAACACGTGCGGTATACTTTCTTTCGCATCAAACGCTCCATTAGTGATGAAATCCATAATTATTCGAATGGTTCTCAATGAATAATGGAATGAACACTGAAATATAAGGAGTTGAAACAATTTGAAAATATTTGAGATTTTCAAATGTTTACGCATTCAATAGTATGTTTATCTGATTTTGTACAAATAAAAAATATAAAATTTAATTACTTTTCATTTTGAAAGAATACAATTTTAGAAAAACATTTACTTTAAAGTTCATCATATTCATTTGAGATGAAACAAATTCCTAAATTGTAGCAGTGATTCAGAGATCTCCATAAGGTTAATTTACTTTAATGGAGTTGTTATCGAGTATCCATCACTGAGCATCATTGTCAACTACGAGAGAGTGTCCGATAAGAAGGAAAATCTATTTTCCTGATCGTTTCCTTGATTATACCAGTCCTGTTCATGATTGGAATTCCTTGTGTGATTTGATATTTCTCTATTCGTTACATTGTGTTATGTTATTGTGTTTATGTCGGGCCCTCAGAAACAAATTTAGTCATTTATTTAATGTAAAACACTGACCATCACAATAGTTATTCATTCCACTGTAGTTTCTGAAATTGATGATATTTAGACAGTCTGACAATGAGTGGGGTAGACACATATTCTCATGATCAGCAGTGTGCTACAGTAAAACTATAGTAACTATAATTGTAGAAAATCATATTGGTTTCAAGAACAATTCTGAACAGGACTGGTTTACCCACATATAACGCAAGATAAAGTACATAATATACACATAAATTACATAGATACAAGTTGGCATAATTTGATTTTATATACAAGATACAAGCAACACTGAAAAATCGTTTGATCCACCTCGATAGGAGATGCTACGCTGAGTAGGTCCATCGTCTCGTGCCTTCTCACGAAATCTATATTTTTTGGCGTTCACGAGTATTTTATTTTATTATCGGTTATAAACGTGCCTGCGTGACAAATGCCTATAGTACTAATACTTCTTTATCACGCTATATTCGCAATATTTATGTCACTTACATTTATCAACAAGTCAATTCATTCGTTTAATTTCTATTCTACAAGTCAAAAAATATGTTGATGTTAAATTTTTACATTTCCAACTAAATAATTTACAATGTACTTTTACAAAATAACAAGCAAATGTTGAAAACAATTATTTGTTTAGAGAATAATAGTATTTGATGTTCTGGCAAATGATTCAACATACCGGTAAAAAATATTCATCAATAGCGACACAAAAATACTATGTGCCATTTGGATTACAGGTTTCATTTAGTTTTGTACGCAACACACATTGCATATAACGATATATTTAAATATTCAACGTACATTTTGTATACTCTTAGTACATATTTACAAATAATACCACACGACTAAAAAAACTAAAAGGTGAAGGAGTGTAGGAAAATGAAAATACTGTATGGAAATAAATTTCTATGTATACTGGATATTTGATGAATATCAGAATACATCTCCTTTTAGTATTTCAGTTGATGTTGAATTTTACTTTTCTAGACTTAATACAATGTAATTCATATATAGACATACGTTAATTATTTTTCTATTTGTATTTAACTGTGGTATTATGTATAAGTACGTGCAAAGTATTGAAGAAAGGACAGTTTTAAACTTATTATCAATCTTGTATAATGAGTTTTTGCATGCTACATATTATCATTTATGTTACATAACAAAAATCAAATTTTGTTCAAATAATTGATGATAAGTTATAATAGTTTGTAGAAACGTATTTAGGATGTATACTTGATTAAATACCTGAGTAAAGTCTTCATTATACGCACAATGAAATTGTATATCTTTTATAAGTAATACATTGTTTGTAGGTTTCTAACATTGAAACATAGAACAATATTAAACAGTATTGTACAATTCTACAGAAGAAAATAATGCTTCATTATTAACATCTACAAACTTACATTATAATTGAATCAAACAGCTAATAGAAACAGAATTCTACACATTGTTTTAACTTATCATCTATTGCTTGAATAAATTTTTATCTTTGCTGTGTACTATGTATAAAAGCAAAGTCAGATTGGTGACCCAAATGTTACATGGTCTCGGTTTAAAATTTTTACTATCAATTTTATACATGTAGCCCAATTATATTTAAATACGTTTAATTTGTTGAAAGATTCATCGTAATTTTGTGCTATCCATCATGGATAATAAATCCGAAATATAAGGATTGCACAATTACATAATTGCATATTTCATTCTGCAAGAATGAAACTTTTATATCTGTAAGAAGCTGGATAACAAAGTTATAATTTTTCTAGTCAATGACACGTATACAAAACACGTATGTGTTCATCGTGTTTACAGAAAACATTGCTAAACTTATAAGATTTAATATAACGAAAATAAATTAAGCTAATAAACTTAATATCTTCTATTCTCCATTGTATCGCCTATCATTTCTGAATGGAGAGACACCTTAGTTAAAAAGGAGAAAATAACAGTAATCACACTTTATATTCGAATCACTATACAGACTAAATTCAATCCGTCGTTTTTTTCGAATCTATACGACGAAATAAATATTATTACATAAACATATATGCATGGAATATTTATAAAAGGCGTACGGTAACTGGAGTATATTAAAAATTGAAATAATTATTTTAGAAATAATATTTTCTTTTGTCTAAAATTTAGTTCTTGCTTTTTATTTTTACTTTATTTATAGTCATAAGTACCAAACATGCGATAGAGTGGCCATTAAAATCATATTCTGGCGTGTAGTTGTAAATTTTCTATTAGATTCGAAAGTATTTCATTCGTTAAATGGTACAAATAACGTGATAACAAAAATCTATTTCAAGCGTTCGACTATACATGAACAAAATGAACAGATAATTCATACAAATTGTTATATTCATCTACGGTTCGCCAGTGATGTATTATGTATGTACAAATCCTTGGGCGACAATTCATATTTTTTCTCATTTTTTTGGTATGTATATATACACATGTATGTATCATAATATTTCATTACGCGAGGTTCCGTACGGTAACCATTTAACCATTAGTATATCCAAATTTCAGGAATATGCAAACGCGGCGTAAATAGCACACGCAATAATATAATGTTGTACAATGTACAATACGACACATAAATTGTTTTATGTAGAAATGTTCAACAAGTTACACATTATATATTTGTGTCAGTATGAAAGCGTTTTATATTCTTTTTTTAAGTTTTAGATTAGTTAATGTTTAACTGGTAATACAATTAAATTACTATATAAAAAGAATACTCTTCTTAAAGCGTGACGATGTTCAAAATTATTTCTGGCTACTACTGCAATGCAAAAATTGAATTTATATGTAGCCAAGAAAATGAGAAAATTATATTATATAAATGGAAAAAAAGAAATATACTAAAAAGGAACAAATTTCCGTACCATGTCTGACGATAATTGTTATGTAGTATCCTGCGTCGTGAACAATAAAACTCGTCACTGGAGTTTTTACTTTCGAATGATAACGGTATTCCGATTAATTACCACTAGCACTATTAAGTACCAACAAACGCACCAACATTCATGACGGCACTTTCGGTTCTTTGTTTCGCCTAGAATTATTTCACGTTTCTGCTTGTAGACTGATCCCATTTGCTGGACTGTTTGATTGTTTTGTTTGATCAGTGCTGGAATAGGAAGGTTCATGTACAGATTATACGTTGAACCGTGTTTCAGATCCGTCAGCAAGCATCAACGTAACGGTTCGGTTATTTATCCATATTAGACGAGCTAGTCGCATAGGATTTAATCGCGCTACATCATTAATTGGCGCGGTACTATATGACTTAACGCAACGCGTTTGTGAATTTCCTAGACCAAACATTCCGCTACTTGTTTGCTGGAAACATTTAATGTTTTTATGAAAATAAATAAAATATTATGATTATTTCAGTGTCTCGTAATATAATTGTAAATAAAAGTATTTTTTACCTGCCAAAAACATAACTTGTTTTCCGTACAAGAGTAACTAACCAGGAACTTGCCCTCAGGTGAAAATGCTAACGCTGTTACAGATCCCGAATGCGCAGGTACTGTTTGGCATTTAACGTTACCTCGCAGTTCGTACAGAGCGAGTTGACCGTTTCGACTACCTACTGCTATCCTGCGGGTTGCTGGACAATGACTTACCTAAACGAAGATATACAGTTTTACCATCTTTCGAAAGAAAAACAAATAATTTTTGTACAAATTATCAACTTACTTGATTAAATCTACATACGGCTGGGAATACATCATTTAATGGTTTGGTTTTCAGATGACCTGGGTCCAAGCAATGTAAAATAATATCCATGACCTGTGAATATTAACTATTGCATTAAGTATATAAAATTTCAGGTTGTTTGATTTCAATTAATACTATTATCCTTACCTCCACTAAAAGATCGCTCATTTCGCTTTGCATTTTGTCGATTAATTGTTCAACAATTCTGAGTATTTCTGGTTTTGCCCTAGCTAAAACACTTGCACCCATATTTACATTTAACGTTTGCGCATTTTGTTGTAGTGTATTGTACCTAGCCACTTCCCGTGCCATCGTAGTAATGAATGCTGCGGGTCTTGCAGTGGCTATTAAAGTTAAAGCATGACGTGCTGTACGACATGTATCTGCCTGAGGTGTAAGTGGAAGGCCATATGTCATGCTTGGTACTAATTTATCTGCATCGCAGCACATTTCCAAAAGTCCTAATAATACCTGTATTATCATAGGGTAAAATTAATAAATATTTATTGTTATTGTATTAATGGAAAGAAATGTTACAATGGTATTAATATTATTTTTACTTTTGACACATCAAGATACAGTTCCCAGACAGTGAATCCTCTACCAATAAGATCAATTGCTGCCCTTCTTAAAGCTGTGTGTAAGGGCAACTTTGGTGAGTGAGGTGCATGTAACAGATGTGTAAGTGCCATAGTAGTATGTCTGGCAAGATCATTGTTTCCTATTCCAAAACCTTCTACGATTGAGCTTTTTCGTCTTTGATCATTATCTCTTCTTTGATTCATAGTAGCAACATCCTGACCAAATTCAGCTCCTATTACACCTAGTAATACAACTGCTGTTGTCTGCTTCCGTTTCAATTCCGCTACACTCGAAGGTTTCCTAGCTGTATTTATTTCTGCTGATGAGTATGTACAATTCAGATATTTGATTTGTTTGAAATAATATAAAAATAATTTAATGCATTAAATACCTTCAGTCAATTCCTCTTCTTCATCTTCTTCTTCTTGATGGGTTTCAGTTGTAGGTACTGGACTGCCAGATGCTGGAGGACTTTGGTTCTGTACTTGCGGTGCAATGGGTTCTTGAGTACTATACATTGGTAAATATTGTGACCAACTGTCTACAAGTGTTTTCCTTCCTTTTGGCCCCATTCTAGTTAATTCAGCGAGTAATAAAGCTTGAGCTGCTTCACGTATCTAAAATATCACCACTTCATTTATAACCATTCAGGGCATGTAATTCCAATAATAACTAACCTCAAGACACTGATGTTGCCATCTCCTTGCCATCATTTCGACTTGAGGTCGCTTAAATGTCTTTGCACCACCTTGTGCAGTTACTTTATCAGGCAAGAGCACGCAATGTAGTGTTGCCAAAAGGGACCAACCTTGTTTGATCTGTGCTTGTTGCGCAGTATAAATTTCCTCATTTTCTTCTTCTGCTTTGTTCCAACTAACCGCTGATCTATTACCTGGTCTATGTAAAGTATATGAATGAAATCTATTCTACATTTCAATTGTTCTACAAAAAAGGACTAACCTATGCATTTTTCGATTTCTTTCTTGTTCAGATACAAAAGTTGCATTGTTCATTGACATTAAAGTATTTGCCAAAGCAACTATTGCCAATAAATGATTACTGGTTAATGTGGTAGATAGCTCCCAATGCGCTCTTGCTGTGAACGCTCTGGTAAGTCTTTCTTGTCTAACTAATTCAACTGGTAAACGTTGCTCCAATTGAGTTGCAGGTTCACCAACTGGTTCCAGTTGTGTTTGCCAAGTTGGTAATAATAATGACATGTAACCTATAATAAGCAATTGTAATTGAAAAATGTGAATTTATGTATGACAATCAAATTCTCCTACCTCCTTTAGATAATACTCCAAATGAAACAGGAACCATAGGTCTCAATAAGCCTAATTTTCCTTCACAAACACGGTCCAAATCTGGATCCAAACCCCAAGAATGTAACAGACTCAATATAAGCTGAGCTACTTCCATAGTTGCATTTGGTTCATTAAAAGCTCCATTTCGTTTTAAATTATTTTTAGCAGCATCACTATTGTTCCAGTTTTCACCTATAAGAAATCAAAATATCTTACATACTTATACATTTCACAATTTGTAATCTACAAAAGTGCGCATTGAAAAAGTGAAATGTAACAGGAACTTAAAGCTTTCCATCTATTTTACCATCAAGTTTTCTGAAATAGAAAAAGAGTACATAATAACTACTTCAGAAACAAGAAGCCAATATGTTTTAATTCTAAATATTTATCATTTAAGAGGTATAAAAAGTTTTACAATAGTGTAAAATTTAAAAGTGAAAATATGAAACGAAAATTTTAAATGTGTTTCATAGATATATAACATTAATATTAAGTTTGAGTAACTGTTTGAACAACTAATTCGTTATATCTTGTACATTCGGTGCTTGTAACTTACTCTAGAAAAATATTATGTGACATTGCTTTTTTACTTGAAGATGGTGTAATCAGAAATGAGTAATTTGCATCAAACTAACTATTATCAAAGCAGTGAACTAATGTGTAAGTGCATTGAAACAGATGTTAGTAGTCATTCTTAGTGACTTGTATTGTAAACATCAAAGTGAAGAATAAACACAATTTTTTATAAAAAAATAAAAAAAAATTAAAAAATGAAACGTCGAATCTATACTAACGAAAATAACTCATGCGACATAATTTCAATAACAAAAGCTACAATGATTTTGTCATTTTCTTTAAATCGTGGCTAACCTTTGCCGTCAAGAGTGGACGGCTTGAGGCCAACACTTTCCACTTTGGCCTGAATTTTAGTGTGTACGTTCTCTGCACCCTCCTTCATTTTAGCCAATATACCTATAGAAAGAAATTGGCTTTAGATCATGTAATAAACAAAATCTGTTCTCAACACAAATCTTCTATCAACTATAATTGCAATAAGGATTAAAAGCTCTACAACATTCGAGTATGATATGAATCAGAGTTATATGCATGAATTGACGAAATCAATATAAAAAAAAACTATAATCAGTTTTAAGCAAATGAAGAATATAAAACCTTGTTTCTCTATATAAATTTCTATCGGAATAAATTTACCAAATAAACAAACAAATATGATAATCAGTCAAAAATATAATATATAGATTGGAGGTTTGAGTGAAATAGAATACAGCACTACTACTTAGACGAAAGTGTAATATCAATTAAAACAGAACTGTTTTAAGGTTTAAAATATACTTTGAATAATATGTTATATCTCACGAATTCACATAAACCTACCTGCATATTTATGTATATGTGATCACAAAAGAATTTTTATGTATTTATACAAGATGTATATGGAAAAGTTTATGTAAAAAAAACTATAGAAAATCAAAATACAGTAAAAGAAACTAATGACTCTGACTTCTTTACGAAACTTCTACTCTACAAAAAAAGTATATACAAACTACAATTCATAGAAGGAAACAGTAACAGAGCACGATACCGTGACGATCCTTTTCCTTTAAAATTCGTTCAACGTCGCCTGCTTTATCCTTGACACGACCAAAAAAGTCTACAAATTGGCATGTTAATGTAAATGTTTTCATTAATATACATATTGGCTAAGTTCCAGAAGCAATATTTACATTTATTTTATAGAAAAGAAAAAAAAACAAGTTTTAACCTGCAATTTTCTTGTGAGCGTCTGGGCTAGCAGATTGTGTAAGGGCTGCAACCTTTTGATACTCCGAAGCTGAAATTAGACCTTGTGCTTCCAAAGAACCAGGTGACATTGCTCCATATTCATCGCTAAGTAATTGCACTATATAGAAAAAAGTGCTGTTACATAAAAAAACAATTTGTTATTATATACAGTATAAATAAAGTAAATAAGTAGTACCTATTAAAGCTTCTATATCAAAAAATAAAATATGACTTTCTGGATCTTTGGGATTACTTCTGAAGCCTTGAATCATTAAGGGAGCGCCTTTTGCTTTTATTTGATTTCCATGGTCGGGTCCCTGCCCACCATGAAGTTGTTGTAACTGATGCAACCCCCTCTGTGTTGCATGTCTGATCGCAGATAGATTTCTGTGTCTTAAGCCTCTAAAGAAACAAAACATCAAAAATGTAATAACAGCATTTGTTTTTAGAATCCTCTCCCAAAAATTCACTCAAGGTTCTCACCATCCATGTTGCAAGATTTCATTTACCTAAAAAAATGCACAGCAGGATTGGCTAAGCCTAATTCACCACCAGCAGCTGATCCACCAGATGCTGTCATTGTATTTTCGTCACAAGCGTAGAGTACCTCCTCAGCAATAATACCTGGAAGAATTGTAGTTGCGATTTTATAACATTATAACTAAAAATAAAAAAATGTAGATATTTGATATAGATAAAAAATATATTCGAACCATGTAATACACGATCTAAGTGACCAGTTTCCATTTGCCATACGTATACAGCCCCGTCTGAACATCCTACTATCATAAAGTCATCCAGTGGTCTCCATTTTATTGTAACAACTGGAAACAGATGACGAGAAGCAAGAACAACACATTTTCTCTCTGCTAGTGACAATAAAGTCACACTGTGGTCTGATGCAACACTGCAAACGCACTTTTGTATTCTAGGCTATAAAAAAGAAATTTCATTATAACTGTGTAAAAATATAGTAACTGCAATTTTATGCAAGGTACTTTATAAAATAGATAAATATAACAATTGTGAGAAAAAGATACATACACTACAATTATCAGGTGGCACCATTAATTGTGTAATTTCACCAGCGTGGACGCAAAATCTATGAATTAGCGTTCCAGCATAAAGATCCCATAGGCAAACAGCAAAATCGACAGAACCGGAAACAAGGTGTACCCGATCGTAACGCGGTGCAGCTCCATGTGGATATAAAAGACAATTCACTCTACCAGAATGGCCTAAAAGTATTTGGTGCGGAGGCCAATCTATAAACCACATAACAAAATAAAAAGGAAGAAGTATAACCACATAAAATTTTATTTCAAGTAATTTCATTTGAATAGCAGTATTTGTTAAAAAAACTTTAAAATATAAATATTATTGTACCATCATATTGCTGATGATTGCCATGAAGCAATTGCAGCATGACTGTTTGCGTTGCAGGAACAATGATAATACTGCCGTCTTCCCTACCAACAACTAAGCGACTTTGTTGTGGTAAATATATGCTAGCTGTTAATTTTATACCATGTCCGTCTCCACTGTCTAGTTGATCTAGTATACCAATCGGTGGTGGTTTCATTTCTTTCCAAGCAGTAGTGAGACTTGTTTTTACTGCTGGGGGCAAAGAGAGAGGTGTTGAGCGATCACTTTGACAGATTTGAGTTAGTTGTTGAGTCGTTACTTCTGGCACTGTCCACAGAACAACAACACCCTCGCTATCACCACGTAATAAATACTTTAATGTTTTATTCTGCTTTTGAACTGTAACTAATCGCATTGCTGGTGGACACGATAAAGGCTACAATAGAAAAACATGATATAATAATGACTTGGACTTTTGTAAACTACTTATAATTAAAATTTTATTTTCTAACAATTTTGTACCTTATCTCCGGGTTGTGTCAGAGTACAGTACAAGTACGGTTGGTCATATTCAACACTTGCAGTATGATAATTCTTATTGTCTGCAACGCTACTATATAATTAAACAAACAAAAAATATACTATATTAGTATCTGAAATTTTTTACTCAACAATAACACCATTTATGGGCAGCAATTTATAATAAATACTAATATAAATCATTAAAGGTATTTTATAGTCCATAAATGGCATTTATAATGTTTTATACAAGCTTATTTAAACATGTTAATTTTAATTGCTTAATTTATTACTCATTTAATAAAAAATAATAAGTAAGCAACATTACATTGCATAATTTTATTTAATTCAATTATAAAACTTATTAAGCCAGCTTCAATCTAATAAAAGAATTTTTATATAAAAACTTATTTATGCAATAAGCACAATAAATAAATTGAGCATGAGTAATTGCGTGTGACGTAGTATTAATTATTATTTAAATCATTTTTACCATTCACCCATTTGATGATATAAAAATAAATAAAGTAATGATACATGCAAAGCAACTAAGAACAAATAGGAGATGAAAACAGAAGATTTGAAATGCACAGAAATATTGTACCTTGTGCGTAACAATTTCCTTTAATATATTTTTATGTTGTATATTTTACAATTATATTTATTTAAAAACTAAAATATTAATTTTATTCTTTTCAAATAATGTTTAAAATCAACTATTATTCTTTTAAACTTGCAATATAATCAGAAAAATAAAATCAATTAGAATATGTAAAAGTTTTCAAAAAGAATAGTAAATTATGCTTATATAAGATTACAATTAATTAAAGAATTGAAAATACAATATTTTAAGAATACCGTTTTTCCTTAAATTTTTACTTTATATAAAACTTTTGAATTTTTGTAACACTGTGTTGTATAATAAGTAAATATTCTCAAATTATAAACTTACTACTTATGTCTACCTATAACAAAATTTATATACAATGAAATTTATGTATTATTTAACATTAATAAATTATCAATTGAAAAAAATTATAAATGAATCATGGAGCTTTATTATACAAATAATAAAAAGTTATAATTTTGCGATATACTTAACTATTGTGTTAACATATACAAACACTTATAGAAAGATGTGTATACATCTCATACACATTTAATAGATATAATCGATTATTTTTAAATAAAAGGGAAATCAGTAGAAGAGCAATATATTTAACAGAGTGAATACAAACAGAAACATAGAGTGTAACAGAAGAAATACAAGGAACGTGAGAAGAAATGTGTTGTAGAAATAATGCAGGGTTACCTGCTGAGAGCCTTGCCCTTCAGCTTGCTAGAAGAACACCAGATCCATCGTAGAATGCAGTAGATGAAATAAGATGTAGTAGATGTGTATTATATGAAAAAGACACATCACCATAAAAAGTAGATATAGCACTAACTATATGTTTGTAATATGTATATGTATCTGTTGTTTTTGGTATTCTTTACCCATGTATTAAATAAACACAGTGAATTTTACATATTAATACAAACGTGTAAAAATTTGTTTCGATTTTGCATATCCACTATACAGAATGTATGTAGATTGTTATGTAATATTAAATTCTTCATAAGGAACAAAGATACGCGTGAAAAGAACTAAGTATTTAGAGAAAATTTTATTAATACTATATTTTGCTTGAAGAAAAAAATGTGAAAATGAAATTCAAATTTTTACTTCCCACTTAATAATTGGACATGAATGTTTATGGAAAATGATATAAAGAAATACAAAGAGAACAAATATTAAATATGTGCATTGCCAGCAGGTGCCTCTATGGAATAACATATGGGATTGAAATTAAAGCTTCTGCTTAATTTAAATATCAGTGCAGCTGACTAATATAATATGAATTCATCTACATATTTATATGAAACTTATTAAAAAATATTGAGTAATAGGAAGTTACATTTGGAGAGATACTAGTAGTGTTTCAAATACCATGACATATTTAATATTAATAAACTTATTTTTCGTATGTCTTTTAACATACCGTACTATAATTTATAAGTAAACAATATGTTTCTATTTAAATATTTATACACCTTTTACTTTTAAATTGACAGTTCTTGTTTTATTAAGAATTCTGGGTATGTTAATTGTTCAAATTCTTGTTAGAGCAAACAAATGCGTATTAGTATCTTTTATCATGCTACAAAATGTAAGCATCTTTGTCTAGTAATATTCTTCTCATAACAAAAATTGGTTAATTTTTATATTTAAAATTAATTACAATACTAATTTTCAGAAAATCTACCTGTCAAGGTGTACCAAAGTCCTATAAGCAAGAAACGAATAATCTTTTAAGTAAACCGAATCAATGAATTTATAACTAAAAGACGTATTATATGGTCAGGAATTTTACAAATATTGGATGTTATGAATAATTTACAAGCTCTTCTACTAATTAAAAAAATAATTAAGTATTAATATCTTATATGAGTATTAAAATAGAATATTCAAGACTTAAAAGTGGTAACAAGAGTAGTAAAACAGAGAAATAAAATTGTACTTCTTATGAACTTACTTAGCTGGTAATTTATACAGGTAACCACGACCTTCATCACTCCAAATAATGACTCTATCTGCAGCTAGAAAATCTCCAGCCATCCATCGTTCACCATGAGGTGCAGAAATTGAACACAGGACTGAGAAATCACCAGCATCATATATCTGATTGAAAAAATATATTAGTAAAAAATCATCTCAATCTAATTAGAAAAAAAAAACATAGTAATGAGTACCTGCCAGTCTTTAGAACACACGATTAACACAGTCCTCTGATTATATGGACAACAGGTCATCGCAAGTGCATTAAGACATTGTATCTGTTTACTTTCATGTTCATAAAGGGGTTCGCTATTTCGATTCTCATGTCCAAGAAGAGTCCACACCTTCACCGTGCCAGTTGTTGTTAAGGCCAGCACAACGTCGTCTTTAAATTAATGGAAGCGCCTGTTGCGCGTTAACTACATCTAAGAAGGTGTCATAGCATTTTAAGCAAAAGAAATTTTAGTAAGGGTCAATAAAGTAGCACCTTACAAATATTACAAATGCATTCACAATCACAAAATGTTTCAATTGGAAAATAATATTTTAATATTGTTAAATGAATATATTAAAATAAATATAATATTTAAAACACTTACTAATTACATAATATTAAATATAATAGAATACAATTACTACATGTAAAATAAAATATCTTGTATTACACTAAAGATATAATTATATCTTTATGTTTACTTAATTTTTTCATGCTCATTTAAATCATGCATAAGTTACCTTAAAAGTCTAGTATATGCTCAATAATATTTAGAATATTATATGCAGGCCATTTGAAAAATGTGTTGCAATATTTACGTGATGAATAAGACATACTATACTAAGTTAAACAACTAGTTACTAAACATGGATTGAAGTTACAATCATTTCCTAAGTATAAACGTTTTTATATGTGAACGTGTCTTCAAGATACTACAAATTTGTTATTTTCGCATAAACGGTTATCAAAATCCGACTGATCGTGAGCAATACTTCTAACTTTGGATTCTCATATCTCGGTAACGGTTTATGCGAAAATAACAAGTTTGCAATATACTGGAAGCATCTAACAAGGAAAGGTCCTCAATTGTCCGACTTCGATTTTAATAGTTTTTTGTGGAATGATAGTATACACGTTCCTAATGATATGTGTAAAATATTAGGTATAGTTACTCAATAGTTTTGGAAATATAAGCAATTAAAGTTACGTATCTTCTGGATGTATTATAATCATAGACACTAGTAACCGAAACATTTATGTTCAGGTGGATTTGTCGATTGTTTCATATCACGAAGATGCAGACATCAATTCCAGATCATGGTAATTTTCATTTATTTATTTCTTTTTAACTATGAAAAATACATGCATAATGTTGAATGATAATAATCGAGAACACACGTGAAGCATAACAATGCAGACACCACTAACATCTGATAAATGCTGAATTGAAAAATGCCATTGTAAAAAAATAAGTTTAAAATAAGGAAAAAGTAAAATTAAAAAGAAAATAAAAATTGGATAGTACGGAGATCTGGAATCGACCTCAGAATCTTCGAGTTACGAAGCTGTAAACATGTCTACTTTAACCGTAATTGTTTGTATTTCCAAAACTATTGAGTATCTACACCTAATATTTTACACATATCATTAGGAACTTGTATACCATCATCTCAAAAAACTATCAAAACCGAAGTCAGATAATTGAAGTCTTTCCCTTGTAAATGTCAGCTACAAAAGTATGCAATAGAAAATGTAGAGTCCTATTTAAAAGTTTTAATGTGACCTTTGTAGAACACCTTAAGGTCACGCCAAGATCGAACAAATAATAACATCAGAACATTTGTTCGTATCACTCATATTTTTTTAGAAAATTAGGTGATCTCACTTGCAGGAACACATTGTATGGTTAATATATAAAAATGTTTATATTTTAGAAACAATTGAAATTTCGACCTATGTTCACTAAGGTCTTTTTTACTCAGTATATCCTATTACTTAGTGTGTCTTATGTACCATATAAATATTACTACATTTTTTAAACACCTTATATGAGTATAAAACAATGTCAAACATATTTCAGATATCAAGATTCATATATTCATATGAACATATATCTTAAATTATTAATAAATTTCATACTAAACTTCTAAGATATGTATCGAAATCTAACATGCTTAAGCCTTGTATACATAAATTTGTTTGATTTTTGTTAAATAATAAGATTCTACTTTAGAACTTAAATACTAAATAAACAAGTATTTATCATTACAAACACAATCTACTGTGAAAGTAAATAATCAGTCATGAACAGTAAATGCAAAAGTTTTGCAATTCATTTTCTTCTATAAATTACAATATATAAAAAGAAGACTAAACTATTTATGTATCGATTAAAGTAAAAATCATTAAATAAAAACAATGCAATAACAAATAAATGTAAATTAAATCTTGATACCTTTCTTTTGAAATTATAAAACTTCTAAATATTGCATTCATTGCAGTTAAACATTGCGAACATTTATAGAACAATAAATTTAATATAGTACATACTTACTATAGATACAATTTTTCACCCATAAATGATATGAAAGTGATTACAAGTGAATGCAAATGAGTGTAAGTGAATGCAATGTACTCTTTGGTGACGGATTTGTGTCAAAGGAATAGCAAATGTAAAGGATTAGCATAAAAGGATGGTTAGCTGAATTGTTAACGATTCCTGCTCATTGATATTCTTAATGAAAACAAACAGAGAAAGAAAGAAAGAAGATATGAAATACATATGATACAGCTACCAATGTAATAGCACTGATATTTCTTCATACGTCAATCATTAACATGCTGCAACATTATAATTTCTATTAAAATTTCAATAGTTTATAATAATTATTTTTATTAAATAGTACAGTGTACCTTTCTAACATTATTGTCATTAAGTCATTATGAATGAAAATTTCTTATTGAGAAAATTAAGTAAATATAAATTCCTAATATACCCAAAGCGAAAAGCTTTTTCGCGTTAATTGCTTAAGAAACATTAGTCGAATATTGAAAACCCCCCAAAAATGTGAAATTTACATATGTAAACCTCAATATCCAGTAATTGCTTTATCAAAACTTAATATTCTAGAAATACTATAAATACTTTAAAAATACTAGTGCTTAAATAAAATGATTTATTGATACTTTTAATATTTAATACAGAATTTGAGCAGAAAGTATATAAGAAAGTAGTAAACAAGAAGATAATAAATATATTATGCAAGTAAATATCAACCAAAATTTAAATGGCAGAATTAAATTATAATTTGATTGTTTTTTCACAGTACTAAATTCTGTTACTGCAGAGAATATGAAAAACTCAATATATATCCTAAAGATAGATAGATAGATAGATAGATAGATAGATAGATAGATAGATAGATAGATAGATAGATAGATAGATAGAGAGATAGATAGAGAGATAGACAGATAGATAGATAGATAGATAGATAGATAGATAGATAGATAGATAGATAGATAGATAGATAGATAGATAGATAGATAGATAGATAGATAGATGATAGATAGATAGATAGATAGATAGATAGATAGATAGATAGATAGATAGATAGATAGATAGATAGATGATAGATAGATAGATAGATAGAGAGTGTGAAAGAGAAAAAGAAAGAAGGTAGCAGCTTATGGTAAAAAGCGTAGGTGTGATGAAGTGTAACTAACTTGTATGCACGTAGAACCGACCTTTCCGTTTGGCCGGCCGCAAAACGTGCAATGCACTGATCCAATCGGGATTAACACGTGAACTCAGAGTAAATAAAACTTCCAAACTGAAGGGGTCCATTACTAAAACCTCAGGATAATATCTAAAATTATAAAATAAATGTTCTCACTACTTAGAAACATAGAAACATTTATGTGAAAAAATATATATTGTGTAATTTATAAAAATGACATAAATACCCAGAACAAAAAAGTCTAACATCTTCTCCACCAGCAGAGACATAAGGCAACATTTGTGTATGAACACTGCTAAGTTTCACAGCTTCTCTACATTTTCCATCGACTAAATCCCAAGTACACATTTCCCCGCTTTCACTGCTACTAACAATATAATTCTGTTCCATAATAACGCTTGCTCGACTGAGGCACATTATTGGAGCAGTATGACCAACGAGTAAACATCTTGGAGTCATCTTAACATATAACCTTTTCATTATTATCATATTTCTAATAAAATTATGTAATGTCAACGATGAAGAAATATATTTGTTTACCTTTAATACTTCAGGATCTACTTGCCACAAACATATTTGACCATCATAACATCCTGTTACCAAAGTTTTTTGATCTCGGGATAAATAAATACAGGAAATGCAATGAGTCGGAGCTATGCGACCCCATAGGACTATAGGTACTACCAAACTTGTACCAACTGTCATTTTTAATATTCAACCTAGAATTTATTTAAACATTGGATTAATTATATATAAATGTGAAAACATAATATGGTTATTCTCATCCTTAATGAAAATAATTTTATAACAATAATATGTGACATTAATATTTTTTTAAAATAAAAACATTGTTATAATTAATATTAATTGCATTATATAATGTTTATACATTCGCAATTTCAAATGACATATTATTATATTAAATTTATGTTATAAGAATTATATTTTCTCTCATAAATTTATATTTTATGAACTTATCACTTAGTGTAGAAACTATTTATTATGGCAATGCAAAAATGCAATACTCAGGCTAAACACATGTATCAATTAAAAAAGTATAATGATGAAATTTCTGCTTCCAAAATAAGATTTTAGTTACGATACATAAGATACGAGTAATTAAAAGAAATGTAACTCAACATAGGCTATTAACTGGCAAATGCAATAAAATAATCCCGTAATAAATAAATGACAAAACCTTGTTATAGAGTAGTCGAAGAATAATCAGCGTTACATGGATATTAACAGCAGGTATTTTCGTTGATAACAAATCAATTCTTCTTCCGTAGCAAAAACAGCTTGACAAGCATCTATCACAAAGTCCATCGCAACAACGCGATACACTAAGGATTTCGAAGAAAACCTATTAAAAGCAATTAGAGGCGTCTGCTATATCACATTCACGAGATGTCACTGACAATCTGCAGTGTTTCGATTTTATTGCGTTTATATACAGTTACTTTAACAAACCAACGCTTGGTCTATATAAAAAAATATAGAAATATTTACCGAAAATACTGAATGTTAATGACAACGGCTCCAAACGTCGAAACTGGCGATATATGCCAAAAATCATACAACCCTTACTGCACTCTCACGACCGCGGCCATTTTGATGTTGAGAATAGTCAGACGAATAACGCATACAATCAGCTGTTCCACGTCAAAAGGTCCCTAGCAAAATCATATTTCCTTTCATATAACGTGACATCAAACTACAATGTGTTTAATTTCGTTCAGATATCTATATTGTAAAAACTAGACAATTTTGACCAAAAATGTCTGTTTCAATTATTAGGTTAAGATTATTACAGTTAGGAAAATCACGTGGATAACATGCTTCCTTCATTACATTTAAAAAATTTTGTATAAGGAAACGTCAACCATTGCATGTGCCATATGAAACATTCGTATTGCAAAAGAACTTTTAGTAACGTTTAAAATGAATTAATGTAATTATTATATAAAAATCAAATTATATTAATGTCTTATTTGAAAATACGAACCTAAATATGTATTTGCATAATTTTTAAATAGATGTCACAAATCTCGAAATAAATGTGACAAATGTATTGAACTAACGATAACTTCATGGATAGTATTATCTTACGTGCAACACAATATATAACCTAAAATTTGAAATTCTACAAAGTTTTACTAAAAGTTTTGTCGAAGAATTAATAAAACTGACGTTTATGCTCTGTTATGTTTTCAACAAAAGTAATTAAATTATAGTTGGATGTACGTTGTTATATAACATTTGGTAAGATATTTTTTGATCTATTAATATAAATACAATTTATATTACATGTATGATATAAACAGACTCAAAATAGGAAATTTTTAATAAATAAACATGTATGCTACAATACTGAATATTTCTTACTTTTGAAGAGTTAATCTTACTTCTTTTAGCATATGGTTTGTATAGCTTTGTATTACACAACATTGCACATCAACTTTTAACAACGTGGATATAAAACATTCATTATTACAATGAAGTGTCATTATGAGATATTAGGAGTTGCACGAAATGCTTCTGATGATGATTTAAAAAAAGCCTACAGAAAAGTAGCATTAAAATGGCATCCAGACAAAAATTTAGATAATCCAGAAGAGGCAAAGGAACAGTTTCAACTTGTTCAACAAGCATGGGAAGTATTAAGTGATCCTCATTCTCGTACTTGGTATGATAATCACCGTGAAGCTATCTTAAAAGGTGGCATTGGAGAAGATTACAAAGATGATTCTCTTGACCTTACTCAATATTTTTCAACTGCATGCTTTAAAGGATATGGAGATGATGAAAAAGGATTTTATACTATCTACCGTAATGTTTTCGAGAAATTAGAAGCTGAAGATGCAGAATTTGTAAAAGAAGGAGACTCTGATGAAGAAATTCCAAGATTCGGAGACTCGCAAAGTTCATACGAAAAAGTAGTCCATAATTTTTATGCTTATTGGCAAAGTTATAGTACAAAGAAATCATTTGCTTGGTTAGATCCTTATGATATTAGAGATGCTCCAAATAGACGAGTAGGACGATTGATCGAAAAAGAGAATAAAAAGATTCGAGAAAAAGCTAAAAGAGAAAGAAATGAACAAGTACGAAATCTGGTGACCTTCGTACGTAAACGTGACAAACGTGTACAGGCTTACGCAGCAAAACTTGCAGAACGTGCGAAAGAAAATTTGAAGAAAGGAGAAGGAAGAATAAGACAACAGTTATTAGAGAAACAAAAACAATTGAAAGAATATAAAGAATGCGAATGGTCTAAATTTTCAAACATAGAAGCTGAACTTAAAAGTATCGAAGCTAATCTTGCTCAAGAATTCGGTGAGAGTTTATCTTCCGAAGAAGACACAATAGATGAAAATACAGTAGAAGATAATATTTTATATTGTGTAGCTTGCAACAAACTATTTAAAACACATAAATCATTTACAAATCATGAAAACTCTAAAAAACACAAAGATAATATTACTGCCATGAAGATATCAATGATAGAAGATGATGAAGAATTTGAAAGTTCTGCAGATAGTGATATTATTCCAGAAGATGTAACTTTGGCTGTAGGGCCACAAATGGATGATGCCATTTATGTTCCACCACGTACAATTGAAAATGACAATGAATCTACAACTTCTGAAGAGGAACTTATTTCTGATCAAGAAGAAGAGGAAACTTTTCGATCTAAGAAACAAAAAAACAAGAAGAAACGAAAGAAGAATGTTCAAAATCCATTAACAGAGGAAACTAGTGACGAAGAAGATAAAAGTGACAAAGAGGATATATTTTTATCAAAAAAACAACGCAAAAAGCAGCAACAAAAGAAAGCTGCGTTAAATAAAATTTTAGAAACTATTCAACAGGAAGCTAATGATAAAATTGAGGGGACTGAAGAACAAGTAGAAAAAGAAATAAATGTAGCAGAATTACACTATGAGAATTTAGAAATAAATACTACGACCAATAGTAAATCTAAAACTAAGAGAACTAAAGCTAGCAAAAAGTCAAACAAACAACCAGAAAAGGAAAATGAAAATAAAGTTAAAAAAATTTCACAAATGATGGATGTTCCAAATTTGACGCACTGTTGTGTTACATGCAAATCAGAATTTCCTAGTAAAAACAAATTGTTCGAACATTTGAAGAAAACGGGTCATTCTGTATATATTCCGAATGCAACAAAAAATAAGAAAAATCAAGAAAATTCAAATAAAAATAAGGGAAACAATGATAAAAAGAGTCATGAATAAAACTAAGGAATATATATATATATATATATATATATATATTCATTATAGTTTAGTTTACTGTGTAATTAATTTAAGATGTGTGATAAATATTCACTTAATAAATTTATCTCATAAATGATTATGTGTTCGTGACTTTTACATATTGTGTCCATACCTTATCTCATTTAAAAATTTCAAGAAAAAGTTCTTATATTAATATTACACGTTGATGTTGTGTATTTGTGACATTAGTGCCTAAAAATAAGTAATATTATAATATTTATTTTTAAAAAATTAAATAATATTGTGTAAAAATTTCCTACTATATTGTATGGAACTTTAATGAAATTAGACATTTACCTTAGAATTATTAATAAAACCTCAAAGTTTGAATTCATTTTTAATACCTGTTCTTTACAAGTTCAGTATGTTCATATTTGAATTTTTCAGGCAGAAAACAATACCAATGTGATGATTAAGCATGAATACTATTGTTCATTGTGCTGCTTATCATAGGTAAGAATAATCTTTTTAATCTTTTTCCTTTTCTTTTTTGTCTACTCTTTAAAATAATAAAATACATTTTAAATTACAAGAGATTTCAGTATACGTAATTCTGTAAAAATAATTATTATTTATATGGTAAGAGTAATTAATATTTTGAATTTTATTTTAAGGTCCAAAATCATGGCCTCGAAAAAACTTATTTATCCTGCAGCTGATCGTAATAAAGATCCAATACTTTCAGTTCTTCGAAAATACATTCAATATGGTGCAGATCAAATTTTTCTGGAAATATCATCTGGTTCTGGACAACATGTAGCTCATTTTGCTCCTCATTTCCCACATGTGACATTTTATCCATCGGAATATGAACCAAGATTGTTACACAGTATATCAGCATATGCAAACGGGTTTGCAAATGTAAAACAACCACTAAAAATAGATATTACTACCGATTTCAGTGTTTGGGATAATGGTAGTTTTAAAGAAGCTAGCATCGATTATATATACAATGCAAATATGATGCATATTTCTCCTTATCAATGTTCTATTCGTTTATTTGAAAATGCAGGTAAATTATTAAAAGATAATGGTTTTCTTTTTACCTATGGACCGTATGCTATAGATGGAAAAATAACGCCAGAAAGTAATGTCAACTTTGATAAGTCTTTAAGACTTCAAGATTCAAGTTGGGGTTTACGTGATATTAAGGATCTGAAAGAACTGGCGAAAGAAAACGGTATTAAACTGATAGACATTATTAATATGCCTGCAAATAATAAAACTATCATATGGCAAAAATGTCAATAAATGATAATAACACAGCATGAAAATAATCAAAGTGAAAAAACATGATATGTATGAAACAAAGTACTATAATATCTGACATACAAAGTTTCTTAAACATTATTGTAATATACATAACATTTATATTTATATATTTTACTTTTAATACAGTATAAAAACTATAGATTCTGATTAGATTTGGTAACTAATACTGTGGCTGTAATAATATGGTATATAAAACTCAACATTATAATTATATTATAATAAATTTATAAAAAAATTCTACGATATTTTAAATCTTTATGTCATGTAGTTTTCATTTCCATCAAAGAAATTTACATGTTCTAATCCCTCTGGTAAGTAACATAATCCAGATTCGTGTTTTTGTTTCATATTGTAGCTTTTACCATATCCTAAAATAATATTTGTATACAGTTTTACATGGTTCTTGAATTGTACTTTAAATAAAAACATGATATAATATGATATAAAATAGTTACCAAGATTTTTCATTAATTTTGTGGGGGCATTTCTTAAATGTAATGGTACACCTGGTTGAGGACCTTTATACTCAGCAACTACTTTCTGAGCAGCTCTAAGTGCATCTTCCATTAGTCTTGATTTTGGTGCTCTTGCTAAATATGTTGTACATTGAGCTAAAAGGACATCACATTCAGGCATTCCAATCATTTTACAGCTATGCATTGTATGTACAGCAATTCCTATAAATAATTTTTCAAAACTATTTCAATGTATAACGATTTGAATGCTACAAACAAGAAATAGTAAATGAAAATTTAATATTACCAAGAGCTTTTGGGTCTTCCAAACCAATATCTTCACATGCCATTCTTACTAATCTCCGGGCAATATAAACTGGATCTTCACCACCTAATATCATTCTAGTTAACCAATAGAGAGAAGCGTTCTCATCACTTGCTCTGACTGATTTATGTAAAGCAGAAATCATATCATAATGTTGATCGCCTTTCCTATCATACAACATGTGGGACTTTTTGAGACTTTCTTTAATATCATCTAAAGTAATTGTAACAGGATTAACTAAAAGTTCTTCTTCACTCGATACTTTACATTGAATTGCTAATTCAAGACCACCTAGAGCTATTCTGGCATCACCATCACATGTTTCTGCTAACCACTCTATGGTAGCTTTATCTATGATAAATTTTGGTATTTCGTTAGAGTCTTCCAAATTTTTTATTGTATTGTGTACTATTCCATTCAAAGAAGATACAGCTCGATTTAATATAGATATTAAATTTGAAACAGATAGTTTTTCCAACACAATCACTCTACACCGACTTAAAAGTGCAGAATTTAAACTAAAGGAAGGATTTTCTGTTGTAGCACCAATTAATGTAATAGTTCCAGATTCAACATGAGGTAAAAATATATCCTGTTGAGTTTTATTGAACCGATGTATTTCATCCATGAATACTACTGTGCGTCTCTTAAATTTTAATTCATTAGAAGCTACGGTAATAACTTCTTTTAATTCATTAACTCCAGCCATTGCTGCAGATAACTTAATGTATCTTATTTTGCCATTTGAATTATTTTTACATATATGTGCTATAACATTTGCTAAGGACGTCTAAAATTAAATAGATCTGTATAAGTATTTATACAAAATATAATGGAATACAGAGTAAAATTCAAATAAAAGTGACTATATATTATTCCTTTAAATATATACAAAATATATAGACAGTATTTAATAACTGAGACAGACTATAATTCTCTTTTCAATGATTTAGAAAAAAATTATGAAGGAAAACTTTACAGTATTTGTCAGGTTCTATCATACTACTTATAATGCCAGATTTTTCATAAATGCATTGATGCAATTGAATTTTTCTTTTAAATGAAACTCTGTTTTTTTTTATGTAAATCGTTCTTTTGTGTCATTTTACGTAAAACAGGTTTAAGATATTATCATTAAAAATTTTTTAAGATATTTTGCTTTGAATATTCAATGTTGTGTAAATATTTTGTCATATTAGAACCACCACCTTGCTATGTTATTTGTTAACAGCGTGTTTTCTATGAATATTCAAATAATATAATATTTTCAATAATAGTATTTTAAACCTATTTTATGTAAAATTACACAAAGAAACAATTTATATAAAAGGAAACAATTTCATTAAAAAAAAAATACTATAAAATTTTCCTTTATAATTCTTTTCTAACTTCATCGAGAACAGAGATATAGTCCATTCCAATTATTAAATACACCCTGTATATTTTATTTACACATACATGAATATAAAACCAAATGTAAATTCTAAATAAACTTTAATTCTTGTACTGTAGTACTCTCATACATTATTAATATTTATTTGTTTTGATATTTGTAAAATTTAATAATATTTTTTTTAATAAAAATGTATTATATGTAATTAGTCAATATAAAAATAGATATTACTATACCAGAAGTAGTATGTAATGTATAACATGTTAGTCATCAAACGTTTAGTAACATAGTAAAAATTATCAAAATCAATTTTCTATAAATATTGCATATGAAAAATATGCAAACTCTTTAATATTAGAGCATTCTTTATATTTACATATATAAAACCTTCATATTTTTCCAAATGTTATGTATTTTAAAATCGTATAAAATTATTATACGAAAATTTTGATACATACCTTTCCACAACCAGGTGGACCCCACAATATTATATTTGGAATTTCAGTTTTTTGTAATAATTGAAAAAGTATAGAAGATGGACCAAGAATATGCATTTGCCCAACATATCCTGTAAGTGTTGTAGGTCTCATTCGTTCTGCAAGTGGAACATGATCACTTCTAAATGACTTTTTGATTTCTTTATCTACCTAAAATTATTGTTAGCTTTATAACCAATTTAAACATTACAAAATTGTCTTAGAAAAAAACATTGGTATTATTACATTGTAATTAGATGAAATTCCTGAACTCTGAATATCTGTATTTAATGAAGATGGCTCTATTAAATTACTTTTTTTCTTTATTGTGCCCAAGTTATTTGTTTTTACTTTTGAATCACTCAATTTAATTAATTTTCTAGCAGGACTCCTATCCTTAGAAGTTGAAGATTCACTACTTGTTGATTCATTTAAAAACAAACATTTACTAGCATGACTTTCTATTACTGCAGACGAAAATTCTTTAGAGCAAATAGGACAAGTGATATTACCAGTGTTCATATTTATACCTGTAACAAATGCATTCATATAAATACAATATTGATCATGTTCATTATACCGATTAATTTTTAGGGCAATGAAATATTATTAATTTTACTTTGTAACTTTGTAACTTACTTTATAAAACAAACCGTTATACGAGTTTGAATGAAAAGGATTTTCAGAGACGGTACCGTTATGTTTTATTGTTGGGTATTAACCTCAGGTCAATGTTGTTTCATCAATTTTATGCATTGAATCTTCACCATTCACCGTATTATTTAATAATTTCAAACTTCTAAAGATAATAAGAATATTAGGATATATTCTCTTATTCAGTATTAAAATTTTTTAAACAAGACAGTGTTGTGTTGAAACTATTCCTCGATTGATGACGTGTCGACGCTAGACTCTAAGTAGTGTTTTAAGAAATCTCTTCATTTGTTCGAAGTGAAAAAATCAGAATAATCAAATAATATAAAATCATAATAGTGTTTTAACAATAGAGAATTTATGCAATGGAAGTTCGTCGTAGACGTAGAACAAGGACACAAGATAATAAGGAATTACAAGTGCAAAGCGCCAAGTTTGATTATGAGGATATTTCTGCCAATTGTGTCGAAAATATTTTACGAGATGAAGTAAGAAATTTATTTAAAATTAAAAATAGGGTTTTCATATGTAGTAGAATTTTAAACCTGTCTTGAAGTTTACTTTTCCATATTTTATTTAATATTCCTACCTATACATTAGAATAACATTTATTTACAACATTTTTATTTGGATATCAAAAATATCCAAATTTTTAAATTTAATTTCGATATATTTATATCAACGTAATGAAAAACTTTATTCATATAAATATTATGATCTTAAAAATATTTTTACAGAAAGATGCAGAAATTCCTTCTTACACATTTGAGGAATATAAAGTGAAAGAATCACTGGCAACGACGGCAATACGAACGCAAATTAAAATAAATCTTGAGATCGATTTAATTTCAATTATTTTACTGATAAGTGGAATTGTCACTCGTCTTTACCGCTTAGAAGAACCACGCAGTATTGTGTAAGTTATTTCCATTAATTTTAATAATAAACAATTAAAAATAATTTTATATGTAAGTAGTATGATTCTTTAGAAAATTAGGTTTTTTTATGTATGCACTGTTAATGATCTATTTTATTATATACGCAAATTTCACGTAAATTGTTTCCAAGTAGTTTGATTTTTTATTGCTTCGTATTTATTGTATTATTTTCATACAACTAAATAAACACTACTTAATCGTGATATCACTCTAAAACTTATTTTAATTTAATAACTGAAGATAACTAAATATTATGTTTATTTGGAACAGATTTGATGAATTACATTACGGAAAATATGTAGGACTTTATATGAGAAGAACATTTTTTTTCGATTCGCATCCTCCTTTCGGAAAACAGCTTATTTCCGTAATAGCATATTTGGCGGGTTTCGATGGTCAATTTAAATTTGATACAATTGGAAGCTCCTATGCGGATAACGTTCCTTTGTTCGCGTTACGATTAGTACCCGCGTTATGTGGCAGTTTCTTAATTCCAACGGCCTATCACTTAATTTTAGAATTGGGTTTGAAACAATGGACTGCAGCATTAGCGGGAATATTATTGTTATTCGGTAATTTATTATATTATATCTTTATTATGATGCATTTTATTTAGTTATTTTAATTATGTATGTTTTTATTAATATTTCAGATAATGCTCTCTTAACACAATCCAGATTTATTTTGATGGAAAGTATTTTAATGCAATTTTCATTATTTGGATTAATATGTATTATGAAATTTAGAAAAGTAATGGATCAACCAATGACTTTATCTTGGTGGATATGGCTAAGTTTGGGTATTGCAAACTTAACATGTGCATTATGGTACCTTCATAAGAATATTACTCAGTCTTAATATTTATTTATTGCCAGAAACTAATTTATCTTTTTGTTTTAGCGTGAAGTATGTTGGATTATATTCACTGATTCTTGCATTATTCTTAATTGCTTCTGATTATTGGACTCTAATACCAAGAAAATCTTTATCTAGCACAGTATTATATATACATCTTATAATAAGGATTATTGTAATAGTGGGTGTAATTTGTACTGTTTATTTGACTATATTCTATATTCATTTATCTATTCTCTCTAAAGCTGGGCCACACGATTCTGTAATGACAAGCGCTTTTCAAGCAAGTTTGGAAGGTGGTCTTGCCAGTATTACAAAAGGTCAACCATTAGAAGTTACGCATGGTTCACAAATTACTTTAAGGCACACATATGGAAGAGCTTGTTGGCTTCATAGCCATAATCATATATATCCATTAAAATATCCAGATGGTCGAGGTAGCTCGCATCAACAACAAGTTACATGTTACTCCTTTAAAGATGTTAATAACTGGTGGATTGTAAAAAAGCCAGAAAGAAATGATTTAGTTGTTACTAAACCTCGTGAGCCAATAAAACATGGTGACATTATACAGTTAGTACATGGAATTACAAGTCGAGCATTAAATTCACATGATGTTGCAGCTCCGATGACACCTCAAAGTCAAGAAGTGTCTTGCTACATTGATTATAATGTATCCATGCCAGCACAAAATCTTTGGAGAGTTGAAATTGTTAACAAAAATACTAATGGCAATATTTGGCATGCTATTCAAAGTCAAGTGCGTTTGATACATGTAAATACAGATTATGCATTAAAGTTTAGCGGAAGGCAATTACCTGATTGGGGTTTCAACCAACACGAAGTAGTGGCAGATAAATTAATAGATCAAATAGATTCTATGTGGAATGTTGAGGAACATAGATATACCAAAAGTGAAGATCAGAAACAGAGAGAAAGAGAATTAATTAATGCTGAAATGATTCCATTACAAGCTACCACTTTGAGTTTTTGGGAAAAATTCTTGGAATTACAAATAAAAATGTTTTTTAGTGGTCAAGAAGGGCAAAAGAGTCATATGTATTCTAGCAGTCCTTTAGATTGGCCTTTGATGTCTAGAGGAATTGCATATTGGGTTTCGAATGATAGTAATGTAAGTTAAATTGAATTACATTTATTCAGATAAATTATTGAAGTTTATTAGTATCTGGTATTATCACTCTTTTCTTTTAACATTTTTTTTTATCACAGGCTCAAATATATCTTTTAGGAAATATAATAATATGGTATTCCGCTACACTCTGTGTGGTTATATATTCTTTTCTATTTATATTTTATATGTTACGACGAAGAAGAATGTGCTTCGATATTACACATATGGAATGGAATAAATTTTCTAATATTGGAACCATTTTATTAACTGGATACTTATTACACTTCTTACCTTTTGTATTTGTTGAAAGAACTCTTTTCCTTCATCATTATTTGCCAGCATTAATTTTTAAGTTATTGCTTACAGCAGCAACAGTAGAACATTTATACTATTTAATTGAGTATGTTCAATAAGTTATTAATATTATTGTTTTTAAATTAATTTGTTAAGATTTATTTGTTACTTTTTATTTACAGGACTCGATTCCAACAAAATGTTCTGTTTCACATATTAAGATGCATTACTTTCATCTGGATAGTTTTTATTATATACATATTTAAAAAATTTTCCCTACTTAGCTACGGGACAACACATTTAAGTGCCAAGGAAGTTTTGAAGTTGAGATGGCGAGACACATGGGACTTTATTGTACATAAAACTTAAAGAAATATTCAAATTTAAAATATTTCTTGTAATGTTATTGAGCATTTTACCAGTAAACTGCATGTACTTTTTATGTATACTATAATATGAAATTTTAAGCAATTTTTTATTGTAAGTTATATTTATTATTTATATCTTGAAGTTGTAACTGATACAGATTTATTACCTTTTGTATTATAAAGTATATACTTGATCATATAGATTGATTATATTTTGTAAGAAATTTGTTAATTATTATGTATGTGTATATATGTAATGAATGAATAAATTTAAGTACAAACCTAAACATCATTTATGATTACTACACGTTAATACATAATGTTAATGTTAAAAAATAATTTAATGTACTTCTTAAGTATAAAATTAATGACATATAAGCAGGTAATTATGTTTTTATATAAAAGGAAATTTTTATAAATTATTGTAACAAAAATGATATCAGAGGGAAATACAGAAGTAAATATAACATAAATAGTTAGTCTCAGTTTTAATAAAAATAATGAAATTTTTATGTAGATTACACAAATTTATTTTGTACAAGGTTTAGTTTCATTATAACTACAACCAGTGAATATAACTTTATACAATCCTTAAATTTAATTTCAAAATTTTATGAAGGATAGCACCATCATAACTTTACACGTTAAACGCCAGGAGAAAGTTCTTAAAAATGTTTGTGGGGCCTACACAATCTTTTTGCTTATTTTTGCTATAATCAATAATCATGTATTGTCTTTATTTATTTTTATTTTTTTTAAAGTTTATATTTACACATAGATATAAATAAATTATGATAAATAAATTATGAGATTTTAGTAACCGTTCTTAGGTATTCCCATGACAGTTAACGTGTTAAAATATAAAATAATGAACAGAATATATAATAAAGTTGACTTTTGTATTATCACAAATTCAATGTATGTATCTAGATTCTTCTTTACGTGAGACAATGTTGCTTTTAGTATACAATACCAACATTAATGGTATGTGAAAATTATAGATCGAATTAGACCATCTCGCACACTATCCTCACTGTTACCAACGCCAAATGAGAAATTTACAGAATCACATTCTTCATGGGTACTACACTCTCCCCTTGGGTATGAACCACTTGTATTAAAAACAACTCCAACTCGATATATCTAAAATTAATAAGAAAAATAAGCATTAGGTAGAGAACTATACAAAAATTAGGATTTTATGAAATTTAAGAAGTTGGTTACATATTCACCTTATTTTTCTGAATGTAAACAGGCCGATTAAACAAAATTTCCACAAGTGTATTTATATCCACTTTAGTTGTAAAGTGTGTATAAGTTAATCGTGTACCATCGGAATCAAGAAGATGAGCGTATAAAATTTCATTGTACGACATTCCACGCCATATGTTCTCCACATTATTCTGTAAAACATTGATAATCAATAATAATTAATTTAAAATAAAATGTAACTAAATTGTGTTCTAATACATTTTACTCACCTCACTCACAATTTGAGTAGGTACTTGTACACCAAGTATGCAAATACCTGTAGTTACAGTGAAAGTAACAGAACAGTCTAAAATATTCCTATTAAAGCAAACTGTTTTATGAAGTACTGATCTGCGGCAATAATGTTTTGGTCCTTTTAATACATGTTCCCGTGGACATAATACTCTATATGGATCATAAACTGGCTTATAGCATTCTACATTTGTACCACTGGAGTGTGGTATGTACCAACCTAATAATTTATCCTTCTATAAAAGGAAAAATAAAACATAATTTTGTGAAAGCTGAAACTATAAAGTTCATCATTGTTACTACTATGACTAGCGCAACTTACAGGTAAATACTCTGAATTTAGCACTGAAGTTGGTAATGCTTTCCCTCTGCTGTGTCTATCAGTTGAGAAACCTTCAGGCATAGGTGCTTTATTTCCACTGGCTACTATATTTATAAGAATTGCAAAAGCTTCGTCTTGAGTAAGTAGCGGTGACGTACATGGACCTTCTGCAAATTCCCGAGGACTTAAACTTAAAAACCTAATTTTCAATAGAGCATTTCCAACTACAGCTCTTAATGATTTTCCATTGCTAGGATCAAGGGATTTTCTTGCAGATTCTGCTTTTGCCCAGCATTCTACAGCATTAAATAATTCAATTTCAGAATTTATTTGCAAATTGTCTTGTTCTAACACTGTTAATAAGGTTCCTAACTCAATATCTTCCCAACTAGATTCTTTTAAAACTTCATCTGTTTTTGTGCAAATAATTTGGAGACATTTCTCCATAAGTACTGGTTCTTCAAATAATTTAGCAAATTCATATGCTCTGCAGGCTTTTTTTGGAGATAAATCGGACCACAGATATTTTGTACAGTTTTCTACTAATGATGGAAGCATATACTTTTTGGCACAATAACACAATTCACAAGCTAGTTCAAAAGAACCTAAATCAATTCGATCTGTATATATATATTCCAACAGAGCTTTAAAAGCCTCTGGTTGAACATCTGGAATTGGTATTGGATCATTTTTCTCTGCCATGCCTCCAAAAAACATTGCTTCGAAAACAGGACTGGACATAGCCAAAAATAATTTGTGTCCTTTTAATGTTTGTTGATGAGGTTCTTGTCCAACAATAAACTTGCAGTCGGACCATTGTCCTGTCTCCAATAAATATTGGCCACGTTCTGAGATTTTATGCTTGTTGATCTGCCAATCACAAGGCAGACCCATTTCCACAGTATTCAGGATATAAAATGAATTGAGATTCACACAGTAACAGGATGATTTGAATGACCAAGTCAAAGAATAAAATAGACCAATCCTTAAATGACAAAACTTTCACAGTAAAAAGTGTAAATGAAGAATGTGACATAAATAAAGGATTAAATATCTCAGGACTATCATTCTGAAATATTTAAGTTGACGACCATATCCATTTACCTACCTCTTTATGATGAGTATTATTGCTATAAATATAAATTATAACATAAACAATTCCAAAAAAGACTATAAGACAGTTCAATAGACACCAAAATATTTCAAAAAATCTGAGAATTTTCCTGTTATTGAATCATTTATGTAGTGTACTATTTAAATTTTAATTTTATTGTTCATTTTGAGTTTCGGTTTTTAAAAAGATCTTTTGCATAATTAAAATAATACAAGTTATTCACATAAATATAGAAGTCTAAATATATAGATAATTATAGATAGCTAACTCTTGTATGAAAGTTAGCCGTTTTGCTCAGTATTCTCGAGCTTTCTAGGGTTTTTCCTTTTACGAAGAGTTCGTGAGTTCCCTGTTTGACACCCCTGATTTATACCATTTGAAAATAAAGAATTCGTAAAGAATAACAAAAGTTTAGCAACAAAACTACCAATAAGCTAGTAATGAATAGTATGTAATAAAAAAATATTTATAAAGTCATAAAATAACAAATGTTTTTTTAGTTCAGGTTAGTTTTTGAAGTTAGATAGAACGTTTTCGTAAACCTAATTAAGACATTATAGTTGAAGAAGAATATTCCTATACTTCTTACATTTTGATTGATATGATAAATGTTTAGTAAATAATACAAATGGTTTCAAAAGAGAAATACTAGCTAAATTTTAGCTGTAGTTTTTTACTTATAACATTTTAGCAACTTCTGATCTTCTTAGACAAATCTCACAATTAATGGTAGGGAATAGATATTTATTTACATTAGCGTTTAAGTTAAAAACGAAATACAAGATATATATTTGTATGTGCTATGAAACATCTCATATACAGAATGTCCATAGTTTAACTGCTTAAACTATTGTGTTAACTTTTGTGTTAACTACAAAGAGAAATAAAAAAAAATGTTATACAAACATAGATTGTAAATACTTTATAAAAAAGTTATAACAAAGATACGAAATCCAAATGTAGTAGCAAGTTTATAATCATTACATCATACTTATTTGCTAATAATGTTTATTATTTCTGTGATTATATGATTATTAAAACAAAAAATGAAACATATTTTGTTTTAAGAAACAAAATTAATTTTTCTTAAGACCTGTTTGTAAAACTTTTGCTTAAAAAATATTAATTTTCATCATAAAATATTTTTAATTTAAGATATTGTATGATACCTAAATTGTGTATATTATACATTATGATAATGTGTAAGTACTTTGTTATGTAGATCTGTATGTGTATAAAACTAGTGAACAAATATTATTTTTCTTTTAAACCAATACATAATTTATTCTTATATATAAAAATCAATGTTCAAAAAGTTATAAGAAGAACTTTGTATATAGAAGTTTTTTGACTTTCCACAAAATTAAAGATTTTTTAAAAGTCAACATTAAAAAGTACGCTTTACATTACATTTTTACTTTCTATAATATTAAAACTAATTTCTTGTAGTTTGTATAAATATTATAATTTAAGAAAGAAATTTAAACACTTTAAGAACTTTCATTTTTTTCTATTTTGTTAAAAATCAGTTTTCTGAAATGTTAAAACTTTTTCTGTTAAAGAAGAACATAGAAAATATAAAGGTATGTTTGAAAGATATATTATTTTAAATTAATAATTTCGTTACTATGTAACTAGAAATTTGTTATCGTCTGTAATTTTTAGATTATATTATTTCCCAAGATTATATGTGAAATGCACAATTAAACATGATTAAATTCACATTCATTTAAAAAAATAAATAAAAAATTGTTATAATATTTGTATATTATTTAGGGTAAAACGTAATTGTCACGAACAAGGTCCTTGTCTATAGTATTGTTTTCCGAAATTATTAAACGGTTAGAATTAAATCTAATCCGTATAAGATTTTATAAAATTATGTTATTCAGTTTCAAATAACATAATAAATCAGTAATTATGCTGTAGATATTTTGGATTGTTGTACTTCTTTAACATTTTCCATTTTAAATTCCGGATGTTTAAAAATATAGTACCTTCGGGTACAATTCTAATCGTTGAAAAACCATTTTTCTAAGTTATAAAATATATTACTCAAACAAATACTGTTATTATAACAAGTTATTTAAAGTACAAAGCAAACAATTTATTTATTACTTATTAAATTGTATTATCTTGATATTATTTATTGACATCTATTCTTTGCTGGAACATTCGGGATAATTCTCGATGTTCCAAAGGCAAGAAGACTATGCAGTACATTGATTGGAATATACATTAGGATCTTAGTTACTATTGGTCGAATACGATTACGTATCTTGGCACTCGGAGTGGAAATAGCCTTTGTGCGCGCGTTGAGTGCGCATTATAAGTCTCTGCGAGGGTTGCATCACAACACGTGAAGTTGGGATATTCGCGTCTATCCTCTATTTTTTGTTAAATTGAACGGTATAACGCGTAAAAATTAAAATGTTAACCGCTGCAAAGTTGTTAACTCGAGGATGTAGTAATGTCACTTGCGATATCGCTAGGAAACAACAGTTTAGCACAATTCTTAAAAATGTAAGTTTTTGATGGCGATTTACATTTATTAGCTGTAACTTTTTTCTCTGAATATTCTACACGTATATCTCGTACAATATAAAAACCAATTTTATTGTTTTCTGTAACATGTTATTGATTTTGTTAATATATACCGAGTACTCTTCTTCCTAAATATTAAGTGTATTTCTTCTCTGTAATGCCGTGAGACAATATAAGCCTTATTGCCGGCACGTGATCCGAACAATTTCTTCTTCATGTTTAAGTCTAAATTTTATGCAAGAATATAGAGATGCATGTTATTTTGTACACTTATATTTATCACATATAAATTATAATTATTAAAAACATATTTTACATGTTGTTCCATTTATTTGCACTGATAATAATTCGTAGTTGAATTAAAGCAAAAAAGTTTACATTTATATTAGCACATATATCAGTATTTAAAATATTTAAATATGTTTTAGGTGGCAGCTCCTGCATACATTGTGCCACAACAAAGTACAAATTTACATCAGTACCGATACAAGTAAATGAAATATGTTTTTTCTATTAAATTCTTTATTACATTTTATTTTTCAAATATATATTATTTTAATACATTGACAGTTGAATTTTTCTTCTTTTTTGTATACCAATACATTATAAAAGAATGTTGTTTCTAGAAAATTTATTTTATGTTTATGTATTATATTATTAGGTTATACTCCTATATTAGAAAATATCCAATTTTTTTATGCCTGATAACCTTGAAAATAACATACATTTTATTAATTTGAAAATTACAATATAAAGTATAATGGGGTGTCCCAGCATGTTATTGAAGATCTAACGTTTCAATTATATTTTAAAAATGTATTATTTACATAGATCTGAAGGAGTGAAAGGTGCGGTTATTGGTATTGATCTTGGAACTACATTTTCATGTGTAGCCGTTATGGAAGGAAAACAAGCTAAAGTGATAGAAAATGCTGAGGGTTCACGAACGACTCCATCTTATGTAGCTTTTACTAAAGGTTAAAAATTGTTATAACATACACGTTTCATATATTATCAAAGTATTTTATTTGAACATGTATAATTATTTTTTATGTGCAATGTTTAATTGTAAATATAATTAAAATTTGTATCAAATGTATTAAATATTTATATGCATGTATGTTTTATACAACTTTAGTTATAATACAACTATTATTCTAGCTTATGTTTCATTAAAAATATAATGAAAATCTTATGAAAACTTTATTTGTAGATGGCGAACGTTTGGTTGGTATGCCAGCTAAACGTCAAGCAGTTACAAATTCAGCAAATACATTTTATGCTACAAAACGATTGATTGGACGAAAGTTTGATGATCCTGAAGTGAAAAAAGATATGTATGTATTATTATTTATACATGGTATTAAAAAGAAACGTTACAGTATTTATATGACTGAGAGGGTACACCATATTAAGTAAAAAGTCTTAGTGAAAATACATTAAAATCTTAAACGTTTACGCGATGTAACCTTTTTTTTTATACATTAACATAATAAACTCACTATTCCTTTTCGCAATAATTAAAATGATTCGACAGGATTCCATAACTTTTAAGAGAGTTCTTAATGTGGTAAAGAATTATGTGAAGCATGTGTAGAAGTGGAAGAAAATCGATAAATGCTTTCTGTAAATATCGAAAAGTCACTAATAAGTTTATCATGATGTTAATACATTGTAGAGCAGATATTTCGTTGTTAATCATGCTTAGTAATTATCTCTTTTGTTGGGTTAAATATTTTCAAGTTGTTTATAATTTGTATTAAATTAAAAGTCATTTAAAATAGTTACTTTTTAGGAATATTTAAGAATTAAGTATATGCTGTTTCAAAATACATAATATATAGAAATAAAGTAAAGAGACAGTTAATATTCCGATCTAAGGTTTTATTACTCAGTGTGATGTGTCCTATATATAAAATAAATATTATTAATATTTCTTTTACTGTGTAGTAGTAATTAATGTTTACAATTCTAGGAAAACTGTAACTTATAAAATTGTTCGAGCTTCTAATGGAGATGCATGGGTGCAAGGGGGAGATGGTAAACTGTACTCTCCTAGTCAAATTGGTGCATTTGTACTCATGAAAATGAAGGAAACAGCTGAAGCATATTTAAATACCTCAGTGAAAAATGCTGTAATCACTGTTCCTGCATATTTTAATGATTCACAAAGACAAGCAACAAAAGATGCTGGACAGATTGCTGGTCTTAATGTACTTCGAGTAATTAATGAACCAACAGCAGCTGCTCTTGCATATGGCATGGATAAAACAGAAGACAAAATGTAAGAATTGAAATTTTTATAATTACATTAGTACAGTGGTTCTGAAACTCACAGTACACTTTAGACAAAGTAAAAAGGTTTTGGTTCTGTAATAATTTAAATGTGAGATCCATTTTATGTATAGCAAACCTATTAATATATTATAAAATGATGTGGAACATCTACAATTAAGAATTAATTATTTGATTTTCACTTTAGTGTGTCATTTTAACAGTTATGGGCTGTATATACTTTCTTACGAATTTGACTTTGCATTTTTTATACTTTTTAAATTTCTTTGACAGCACACCCATTTACGTATTGTGGCGCACGTATTAGGAACCACTGCATTAATATCTTAATTATAATGATTATTAAAAGTATGTAAAATATGTACACAATTTGGAATGATGATGTTATTTTTCGTCTCTTAGCATTCGTTTTTTTTAACATGCTGAAGATATTCACTGACCAATTTAGTGACTTTAATTCATTTTAATGTATAATAAAGAAAATATTATTAATATTATACTTTTTTTTTAAGCATTGCAGTATATGATTTAGGAGGTGGTACATTTGATATTTCAATTTTGGAAATTCAGAAAGGAGTTTTTGAAGTAAAATCCACAAATGGAGATACTTTCTTGGGAGGAGAGGACTTCGATAATGCTTTAGTTAATTACCTTGCAACAGAATTTAAAAAAGATGTACGTGTTCTAGAATGAAATAAATTTTATCATTAACATATGATAACAATAATTAATATTTCGATATTTTTGTAGCAAGGTTTAGATGTAGCTAAAGATGCTATGGCTATGCAACGATTGAAAGAAGCAGCTGAAAAAGCAAAAATAGAATTGTCTAGTTCACTTCAAACAGATATAAATCTGCCGTATCTGACTATGGATTCTAGTGGACCAAAGCATTTGAATCTTAAGCTTTCTAGAAGTAAATTTGAAAGTCTAGTTGGCGATTTAATTAAACGTACTGTTCAACCATGTCAGAAAGCTCTTTCTGATGCTGAAGTGTCAAAATCTGACATTGGAGAAGTATTGTTAGTTGGTGGTATGACGAGAGTACCGAAAGTTCAACAAACGGTACAAGAAATTTTTGGTCGACAACCATCCAAAGCTGTGAATCCTGATGAAGCTGTAGCTGTTGGTGCTGCAGTTCAAGGAGGAGTACTTGCCGGAGATGTAACTGATGTTCTTCTTTTGGATGTTACACCCCTCTCGCTGGGTACTTACTTATTTTGTTAATAATTAATTTAAACTGTCTGTTGTACAGTGATGCTTATCATATCTAATCTTCTCTCTGACAATCATGAAGAATATGGTATTCTGAGTTACACTTATTGTTAGAAAACGTTAACGATGAAACTATCTTTACAGCAGTTTTATACATTGATGTTTTCACATATAGGTATTGAAACGTTGGGTGGAGTATTCACAAGGTTGATTTCTCGAAATACAACTATTCCTACAAAAAAGAGTCAAGTATTCTCTACGGCAGCTGATGGGCAAACTCAAGTAGAAATTAAAGTTCATCAGGGTGAACGAGAAATGGCTAACGATAATAAACTTTTGGGACAATTTACTCTTGTTGGCATTCCACCTGCACCAAGAGGAGTGCCACAAATAGAAGTTACATTTGATATTGATGCCAATGGCATTGTTCACGTGTCTGCTAGAGATAAAGGCACTGGAAAAGAACAGCAAAGTATGTACAATTTAAATACACGAAAAGCCCCTTAACATTAATTAAAGAGTTCTCGTTAAAAGATTCATTTAACAAATTTTCAGTTGTTATTCAGTCAAGTGGTGGTCTTAGTAAAGACGAAATTGAAAACATGGTTAAAAATGCTGAACAGTATGCTAAGCAAGATAAGATTAAGAAAGAAAGAGTTGAGGCTGTAAATCAAGCAGAAGGAATTATTCATGATACAGAAACTAAATTAGAAGAATATAAACAACAAGTACCTCAAGAAGAAGTAAGAATGCATAATATTTTTATGTAGATATATGAATTTTTATTGCTTTTTATATTTATAATTTCAATTGTTATGTGCAGTGCGACAAATTGAGAGAATTAATTGCTAAAATGCGAGAGACATTAGGTAAGAAAGATGATGTAGACCCGGAGGAAATTAAAAAGGAAACGAATGAATTGCAACAAGCAAGCCTTAAATTATTTGAAATGGCATATAAAAAGGTACATTATTTAATTTTCAATTTGTTTAATAAAGTTTTTGAAACTTCGATAAACATTGAATTTATTGAATTTGGTTATAGATGGCTGCGGAACGGGAAAGTCAAAATCAAAGTCAAAGTCAAAGTCAACAAGAAGATGGGGCTGAAAAGAAAGAAGAAAAGAATTAATTACGTCTAAGATTATACATTCAGGCAAAACAAATTTATTGCACAGATGTAGGAACACAAATAAATATCTTACATGCTCAAAAAGAAACATCGTTATCATTATCAGATAAAGAAACTTCAATAAAAATGAACAATGTATTGTTAGTATTTGTATTTTTGAGCATGTGTGATAAAGAATAGAAAATATTAACTTAACATTGAAGGGTAAAACATTAATTTCTTTCAATTGAGTAGTTATACTGCGTATGGCTTCATAATCGCATAAACATTTTCAACTATGCCAAGGAAAACAAAGTGAAAAGCTTTAAAATAATTTTGTGTTAATTCATACCATTGAGGTATTTGAAAATAATGAATATGGAAGTGAAGTGAACCTTCATAAAGTGTTTCACATAGCATATATTTATTACATAATCAATTACAATATTCTGAGAAGAGATTAAATTGTAAACTCTGTACATAACTATAACATTTGTTATAACGTATTTCCGTATCGGTTTTGCTTGGCCTCAATATAAAAAGTGGGGAAATTGGTAGTCCGACATGTCGTAATTACAAAAATTTATAATTACAGAATTTTATGACAATTCGTTCAGTATGAGTGTGAGCGGATAAAAGTTGGAGAGAATGTGAAGTATGCTCAGTGCAAAACAAATTATTCTATAGGATGTAAGCGATATTTAGAGTATGTAAAGAGGTATTGTATTATGATGTAACCATGTTATTAAAATTTTTTATTTGAATTACCAAAGTATAAAACAATTTTGCAATCATTTTGTACCCTACAAAGATATTTAAAATATATTATTTAGGCGCAGTGAAAAATGTTATTGCTATGTATACATTGATATATTTGCAACAGTATTAGTTACTTCTATAAATAAAGTTATAAAACAATGAAATTTGCAATTGAGTAATTTATAAAATCCGATCTTACTACTACTAAATAGTATTGTGAGTTTAATATTCACTTGTATCCAAATACATTTGTTTTGACATTAAGCACGTATTTTAAACATTTCTAATATATTGCAAAATTTAATATGTAGTTTGTATATATATATATATATGGTACGTAATATATAATAACCTATTTTGATTTTAAAGTAACGTATTCGTTTTGGCATTCTATCGTTAACTCTCAAATATCCTAATAAATAAGTAGTACTCAAAAGAGAATTTCAAAGCGTTATATGTTACAAATTTAATTGTATATTGTTATTATGTATGTTTTTTTTATTATCAAATATATATAATATAATATATTTGAACCAAGTACTGTTTTTAAAATAAATATATTGGAACTTGCATGTGTAGCAATTTTAGAAAATTCTGATATACTACGAAAATTAACTTCTAATGTATAGTGTAAATACAGTAGTTGTGGTCCATGTATTTATTCAAATTGTAAAACATCAAGTATTTAAGTATTTCAGCAAGTACATTGTGCCACGGACGATACCTAAGATAGACATACATGCAATGTAAAATTTTGTCACACGCTTTCGAAGGTCCCAGGACCCCTTAATATTTTCATGTCACGCCCTGTCATATCGACTAAAGCCGATTTTGCATGGTAGCACTATAAGTGAGAATTAAAATCCAAAAGATTGAACAGTGATTTAAAATACGTACATACAAATTGTGCATATAATGTATTTTTCTGTTGACTGTTCTGAAATGACTAATTAACTATTAAACTATGTATATAAAACGGTAACATGAAAAGAGTGTACTTGGGAAGTCAATTTTAAATGTTGCCGATTCTAAAAATTACGTTGTTGTTGAGTTTAGAGAGTTAGGCTTGTAGAAAATTCATGGAGGCTTTCAACAAAAGCGGTTAAGCGATTTGTATCCTCGCTTAGCATGTCTCTTAATCCTAGATAATTAAACTTAAATTGGTGTTACTATATAACTAAACATTCGACTCTGAATTAGAGACATGAATATTTTTATATTTCGTCCATTTATTTCAAACAAAGTAGCACAGCTTAAGAGATATATTATTAGGTTTTTAATAGAAAATAGAAAAGCATACAAAATTAATGTTTGTAGTCTTGCTAGGTGTTAAAAATATGCTCCTGTGTTCGAATCCGCAAAAGTGACAGAAGTTGGTAGACTACTTAGACGAATGTTTAATTATCTAGGGTTAAGGTTATCGAAATTCAAATACTAGATCGTAACCAATATCAAAATTTGAATCATTAATTATTCCATTAAATAATTATGTATACATATACTTGTTCACTCGTTTATAAATAAACATTACTTAATTTTACATTAATATATAAATGAATATTCAATGAATGAAATAAAAATCAGTAAATATGAAGCAATCTTCGTTTGTTTGGTTCGTTTTATCTAACTACTACATTTGTCCGAAGAACATTCTTTTAAAGCCATATAATTAATGTATTAAACGTAATAAGATGTATATATGTATATTAAAAATTTCCATGCCACGTATACTTAAATGCCAATTACATGTATCCTACGTACATGTTCAAATCACGTCTGTTAAGTGGAACAAGTGGAACAAGTGGAATGAATAAACTACCGCGAAATATGTACGTACTTTTCTTTACTGGATTCAATACGAAACTTTTCAGATTTGCATATTTTTACCTTTCATTACATGTTTTAGTTAAATAAATGGTAATAGAATATAAAATTCAATGATTATTGCGAACAAAATAAAATATAAATAAAGGTTCTGAAAATTCACTATTAGTTCACCGTGAGTCGCTGTTTGCGAAGGAGCTCTCTGCTTTCTCGTCTCTAGGCAATTCATAAGCAAAATCATTACATCTAAGTTCAAAATAGTACCTAAAAGTGTGTTATACATTTTAATCCTAAATGCGGAATAATTTTGTTAGAAATATTATAGTTTAAATAAAAATGTATATTAAACTTCAATTTTATTTGTCAAAATTTCAATTATTAAAATTAAAACTATTCACATATATAATTTATCGAAGAATTTTCTACAGCTGTATAATTAGTCAAAATAATTTCTTATATAAATTTTATATATGTACTTTAAAAAATAAATGTGTTTATAAAAATATTTATGTTTATAAATTAATAAAAACTGCATTTTCATAAAATTCTATTGTGTAAATACTACTTTCATCGTCTAAATGTACGTGCTTTATACTCCATAAACTGCAATGTCTGTACATATTTTAAGTCTGTGTTTCAATATTTTTGATTCTAATTCCTATTACTTTATAGCGCTGCCATGCAAAACCAGCGTAAGTCGATATGACAGAGCGTGACAAAAAAATGGTGAAGGGTCTTGGGACCCCCGAGAGCGCGTGACAAAATTTTACATTGGATATTATGTCTATCCTATATCTTGTTTGTGGTATTACTATACCTTGTCTGTGATAATATTATATTTCAAATATTACCACGCTTTCAACATTGTTAATTCTTTGCTTAAAGTTTGTTCTTCCTCTTTTATTGATTGTATTTCATAGAAAATGATGCAGATATTGTGCGCAAAGGAACAGCAACATCGGTTCATAGTTGTGTTTTAAGTCACTCATTTGCGACACGAGTATCAGAGATTCTAACACATGTTTCCCTTCTATAAGACTAATCTGTCCTTGTGTAACGAATTGGTAGGTTCAATAGGTTTTGAAGATAAGAGAAAGGTGATATTTAAGTCCCAGTAGCTTAATTTGTAACAGAGAAAATGGGTGATACTTCTGATGAAGAATGGAATTGCGGTGATGTAGCTGACGATGTAAACTGGGTGTTATATAAAGATCGAGAAGAATGGAAAGATGTGACTCCAATACCGCAGGATGATGGTCCTCATCCTATCGTTGCAATTGCTTATTCTGATAAATGTAAGTATTTTATTCTAATTACGAATTTTTATTTTACCTAAATTGCGACAGATTTACCAATTTTTGTTTATACTCTAGATTTTTAGTGTTGTCAAAACATAACCTAGAATTATTTTTTGTGTATTATAACTCATTCAGTAATACTTTGACATATTAAAATGGAAAATTGACTTAATAATACATATCTTATGTAATATCAATATTGTGATCAAATAATTGTACATTTAACATATTTTTAATAGTAAGTTTAAAGATACAAGTAATAGTATTTGCATTGGGTATATTATTAACCTTTTTACTGTAAGTTGTACAGAAGTAAGATGTTCATCTTGAATATCACAAAAGTATACATAGTTATTGTATATATAGTAATAAATTTTTAATATCTTATTACTACATTGTATATAGTAATAAAATTTTAATACTATCAATTTTCTTGTATACCTAATATGGAATAAATATAGGATTTAATATATCCAACTTCAATTATGTTGACCTCGAAATATGTTAAATATGTTGCAAGATATATGACAAAATATTTGTAACATTATGTATTTAATATTATGCGTTTTTTGTGATATACAAAGTAAGGTACGTAATATTGAATATATTTTCGTATATATCTTTGAAACTAAGTTTGAGTGATTGTTATGTGTATAAAGAGAAATTATTTAAAATGAAGTCTCTGATAATATATTTTAAAGTCATTGAAGTCAGTGAGGAGCTGAAATTTTTAAATAATTGTAAATGTTTTTTGTGAACATCTGAGAAACTAAAGCAGAGTGATGGTAATACATATAAGAAGTTGCTCAAAATCACACTTGTAATAACATATTTCAAGCTTAATATGATCAAAAGTGAGTCTGCTAAACCCCATATTTATTCATTTAGAACTTTTATTATATTATACTTATATAATAATCAAATAAATACTTTCTGTATTATACTATTATGTTTATTTAAATATTACTATATTTGTTTATATTTTAAGTTAGGGATGCCTATGACTATTTTCGAGCTGTTCTAAAGTCTGGAGAAAAGTCAGAACGTGCATTGGCATTAACAGCAGACTGTGTTTGGCTTAACCCAGCAAATTATACAGTGTGGCAATATAGAAGAGAGATACTTAAGGCTCTTAATCTTGGAGAAGAATTAAAATATGAATTAAAGTATATTAATGGATTGACAAGGTATTATTCTAAAATTTATCAAATCTGGCATCACAGAAAAATTATTGTTGAATGGTTTCAAGATGTCAGTGGTGAACTAGCATTTATAGAAAGCATTTTAAAGAAAGATGCAAAGAATTATCATGCTTGGCAGTATCGTCAATGGTGTATAAAGACATTTAAGTTAGTATATTTTATTTCTTTTCTCTTTCTACATAAAATTTTTATTAAAATATTTGAATAAATATAATTGTTATACTTAGTTTAACTAACCATAACATAATAAATTTCTATTTGTATACTATACAGTTTATTTGATAATGAGTTGGAGTATGTAGAACGATTATTGGATGAGGATATTCGTAATAATTCTGCTTGGAATCAACGTTATTTTGTAATAAAGAATACAACAAAATTTGAACAGAGTATAGTTGATAGAGAAATTGATTATGCCTTGGATAAGATACAGTTAGTAAAAGGAAATGAAAGTGCTTGGAATTATCTTAGAGGGTATTGTTAACAATCATTATTTATTGCCTTATTTACTTAAAATTAATTCGTTATTTAATATGATTAATACATGGATTACGTGCTTTCTAGTATTTTAATGAAAGATAGCAGTGGTTTGGGTTATAATGAAAAAGTAAGACGAAAGTGTGAAGAACTATATGCGGATGGGTGTCGCACTAATCACTTACTGGCCTGCATTATAGACATTTGTCAAGAAAGATCTATATCAGAAGAATCTGAAGAATCATTATTTCATATAAATAATGCTCTTAAGGTACTTTCTTATTTTATCTTCTTATATGTTCGTGTTTTGATTCATAATATAATTATATATTAATATTTATGCAATTACTTCAGCTGTGTAAAGATTTATCTGAAAAGTACGATACGATAAGAAGGCGATATTGGGATTTTGTTGGTCAGCAATTAATGGAGAAGTTGAAGCAGGAATCTTAACAATTTCTATATAAGTGTGTAGATTACTTCACATTTTTATAAAAATATTTACTTAATTATTAAGCATACTGTAATCTTTTTACTTGGAAAAAAACTGTGTACCATTAGTTACTACGTTGGAACTATAGTAAATGTATTAATATAGAATAAAATTGTTCATAAAATTGAATAATGTGTTTTTATCAGTACTATGCATTTTAAAATAAAAGATTTGGTAATTACAGCGAAAGTTTTGTAAAATGTACTTCCAATACACATGGCATTTGTATAGTATTGTTAAACACACTAAAAAATTGACTAGTACGTGTATAAAAACAAGAAAATAGAAACTATTTATATTTGAAGATTACATTTTTAATCACAAATTGTATCAGTTTAGTTTCTGTTTGAAAAATGTTTTGTATTGATAGATACAGATAAGTATATAATAAGATAGGATGATGGGAACATTTATTAGATTACAGCATATAGGATATTCTAACTATAAAAGTCTGTAAATTTTTTCTCTCTCTTTAATGACATAAGAAATAACCAAGGCATAATTTCGTTTAAGAAAAATTTGGTTCTGTATTAAACAAATTTTTTATTATAAATTATTTCATTGAAACCATTCAGATTATTCCTTAACGCTAGAACCACTGAGCGTTTAATATGTAACGCTTATAAAAATTGTGACGATACATTTTTTTCGATTTTTTCATAGTTAACTGTGTTTTACGAGTATACTTGTCATGGAGAAGTTGCAGGATTTTGTGTCATGACGAGTATACTCGTCAATCACAGAGTAAGTTTCGCTGTTAAAATATTGGATCAAAAAGATAGGTTTAATTTATAAAATTGCCAATTTTATTACTATTATTTATTCACTTGGTTAACATAAACATATATTATATACATATTAAATGATAAACGCAAGAAAAATTAAATACTTATATAGGTAAGAATTTAATTTCCTACTGTGGAGTGGTATTCAGCAAAACAGGGTACTATACACAATGTGATTTTGCAAATGGAACATCGGTAACGCGATTCCTTCCTGATCTTACGTTTATAACAGTGTGAACATCTTCGCGTAGGGTTGTTTGTTTTTGCAGTTCCGGGTATATGCTCTGGAACATGACTCTCGACTAATTGGGGCATATTAGACCTAGATGGCCGAATTTGTGTCGATTTTTCTCGTTGGATTGGATACGACGCAATACTGTCCTCAATAAATTCCAACAAAAAATTATTTTTTTTATATAATATAAATGCATTCAAACAAATAATATCTAACAAATGAAGAAATATTTTTTTATAGTATTTCTTGAGTCTTTTTCTTACTGCGGAGTACACTATGATAATACCATGACTCAGATCCCTGAAGGAACCCTATCATAAATCAGCTTTCCGAGTTTTGCTTTTGCGTTTTTACGCTACATCTAAAAAACGTTGTCATCGCACATAAATAATTTCTTTATGCGAACTTGTACGCTGTTTCAGCCGGTTCATACGACGCATGAGTTCATTTAAAAATTTTCATGATTTTTATTTGTTTGGTATAGTTCGGTCTGGCCTCAAAACATTCTCAACATCCTGAAATTTGAAAATATGTTTTGTTTTTCACAGAAATTACAATATTATAATACTTTAGTGGATCCATCTATTTTTTTAAATCATTTTGTATATTTAACACTTTTAAGATATCAATAGTCACGAAATAAGAAAATTGAAATCCGTCATTTAGACGGGTGCGGTAGTTCTAGTGTTTAATAACACCTTCTTGTGTTATTAAAAGCAAAGGAAATTTTTATGTATTTCCCTTTACTTGAACTATCCTGTGTGCTTCCTTATTTACAGATGAGGAATTAAGGAAATAATACAAAGTAATGAACATTGATTATCTATTTATTTATAAAATAGTTACATACTTTTAAGTATGATACAATAACTAATTACAATGATAATAATATCAATGTTTAGGCTTTCATGTGACTTAGATAATTGTGAACGCTGCGTTTCAAACGATGATTACAATAATCAAATACTTCTGTGCGTTTTAAAAATTTGAAGTTACTGTCAACACAAGATTAATTATTTTTGACATAAGGTTCTAGACATACAATTTCTTTTTCGCGGCACCTTAAAAATATCTAAAGCAAGTAAATTTCGTTGCGAATAAATGGCGGCAGTGACTGCATTGTTTAAAACATTCAAACTAGAGGTTCCGATTTTGGACGTGAACTAAAATACACGTGAAAACGTGGCATGTGAAACATTTATTAAGAAATTGGGGATTCGTGTTCTTATTGCACGTATACACATTCTTCGCGGACCCTGTATTAAAGTGTTCATGGTACACGTGTACATGTTTACAAATGTATTATATATCTCTGTGGATATTTTGGATGAGATTTCCTTGTTTCTTACAATTGTTGAGACAAAACTCAAAATTTCACGTTCCACTGCCCAATACCTATACACGTGTATTTAAGTACACGTGAGCACATGTAGCAATCACACGGGTATTCGTGAATTAAAAATTTCACTGATTAAGATCCGCATTTGTCTATTACACGTGTAGGTACACGCTTATTTATGTACACGTGAAATAGGGATCTCTAGTTCAAACCCAACAATTCATTCTTCTTTCAGTACTGATGAGTATTTGAAGGATTACTTAACATGCAAAACTTGCAGATTTGTTATTATTACATTAAATGTATAAGAAATTTAGTATAGTAAACAATGTAAATGTATTTTCGTACTACTTGGATAAACGAACGAATTAAAATAGTTTTTACGTATATCATTCTCAGAAAGTCATTAAAAATGCCTGTACTTTTACAGTATACCAATAAAAGTTAATTAATTGCAAGAATCTTGACTTATTTATTATTGTACGGATAATATAACGTTCAATGTTGTTTAATATTATAAATTGTACAGTATGTTTAAAATTTACTTTATTTTATGAATAATAAAATAAGATATTCAGAAGAACAGATTACTAAAACAGAACACTGTAATCAATCAATTCTCATACGTATGTAAAATAGATTTGTTGGACATTAAACTCACATTGTTCGTATAATGTCATAAGATTTTAATAGAACAATCAACGTTGGACACGAGACAAATCTGATAACGATATGTGTAAATAACTAAATAACATTAAGTTTTTCAAGTCAACTTGAATATCTTAGTACGTGGTATGTCAAATGACATGTATCCACGTGTATAATAATGTAGGTGAACGAATTATTCAGAACATATATATATCGCATAAATAAGTACATAACAATTGATATATTTTTTCAACGAAAAAAAACGCAAGTCTAATGTAAGCGTTTATGCACCATATGTCTCCTATGTAAAATATTCGTCGGTGTGGCATGTTTTTAGATTTTTCTATCCTAACATTTAACAATTAACATTTAAACAATTAGTCCGGTTACATGCACAGACCGATCGAAAACAAGTCCTCTTTCGTGGCAAACAAAAGGAACACTAATTCATGTACGAACAGTTTCATACGATGAATTCATAGAACATATTTTCGAGAGTTACAGTTCTCTAGTTTTCATTATTCAGTTTGAAATTGTATAATTGCTTTTAAAGAGGATTGCTTCCACCGGTACATTAAAGCTACGAGATATACGTAGTTTTACCACGAGTTTATACATATACACTTGATTTACACCGAAAATATAACGTTATATGAATATTTTTACCACTTTCTCTCTGTTTTTATTTTCTCCTTGCTTAAATTTCTTCATATTCAACATGTTGCATAGTATGTATTTCTTCTGATCGATAAATTCTGATCAGCACACGGTGTCTGAAAACTCGTGTATCACGTACAACGAATTTTCACAAAACTGCAAGATAGTTAGTCAAAAATACACGTAGAATATATAATTTTCCGAACCAAATGGGTTCCCATTTCAAAAGTCTTGCATGGATCAATATTTATTGCATCCTTGTGGAGAACAATTTTATAGAATGTACAATAAATAAATTTGCAAAAAATTTTACTGGGATATTATATGTGATAGTACAAAATTCATATATGACTGTAAATTTTTATGTACAGGGTGTTTTAAAAATTGTGGTACAATAGGAAAGAGAATTATTCTATACAAAAGTTAAGTGAAATACTGTAGAAAGCTGATAGTGAAACTGATTTTTATAAAATTAATAAATGTTGCAGAAACGGATATTTCAGTTTTTTTAGTCTATTTTAGTTTCCAAGATAATTGCGAAAAACTTTCATTATCACTATATTGAATTTTATATACATATATATAGGAGTGCTTTCGTGAGACAGTTATAAGCACAGCAATACTGTGTACTTCATAATCCTCAAACGATCATATACTCTCATAAAACCAATTTAATTTTAAATGGGAAAAATGGCTTATAAAGAACTGTTTTACTTTTCATAAAAAAAATGTTATATTCGCAACTATAAAGTAAAAGCGTGAACGGGAAGGGATTCTATCCCTCCATCTGAATCTTACCCGCGTAAAAATACAGTTCCACTCATACCAATCTGTATTATTTAAAGGAAATTCATTTGTATATGAACGAGACAATATAAAAACTGTTAGAACTTTTATTAGACAGAGTACGTGAAACTCGAGACGGTTGAGGACTGATTGATGTACAATTAGGAGATGGTTCGATGTCTACTCGAGCTGCGCAGAGAAAAGAGGTGTCTTTCTAGTTTACAGTTTCATAGTTTTGATTGGTTACCTGTAACCGTATTGACAAATAGTAAATTAGTGATTGAAAATATTAGCAATTAGGAAATAAAACAAACAGAAAATTGGGTGGGAAGGAATGAAAACTGATCAATCGGCCGAATTCCTCAGCCTAGAATCAAGTGATCTAGCAGTATTAAGTTGCCACCTAAACGGTGATAGTGTAGCTTTACTTGTGGCTATTTCATAGACGGGCTCATGTATATAGAATTCAATGTAGTAGTAGCAATAGTTTCTTACGATTATCTTGCAATTGTCAACTTTAAGAAAATCGAGTTTACTGTCGGCTTTCTGCGGTACATATTATTCTTATGAAGGAACTAGAATTTAAGATAAAGTTAATCACTCTTTCTATTTTTTACATTTTTCATTTTCTAAAAAATTATTTTCGTTATGTTCTTACATACCGAAAACTAGATAACTTTGTTATTGGGATTATACTTTTATGTCTAATATTTTCCGAGGTAGCTTCGATAGCGCTGATTTTCACAGAATGTTTTCACCCTTTGCAAGCTTCAGTTTCCGTTAAGGTAAGCCATGTTGATGTAGCCATGTGATGTTTGCTTAAATTTCACAAAAATCTGCTCGGTTTAATTCCACTGCACCATCCCTACCCTTTCCCCACTACTCACTCTCTCGAGCTCAGTGATCCCAGTAACAGGCACAGAAAATGGATAAAGTGAGGAGAAGAGAGACAGACTCAGTTCAAAGAGATGTCACATGCGTTAAATGTAAACATGTAATGAAGAAAATTTCAATTGCAATACTTTTAACCTTACCTTCTCAATCGTAGCACCGATGGAATGTTAAGATGTTTCTCATTAAAATGAGTCCACACATGATGTAAATCGATCCAGTTTTATCGATTTGGTGAAAATGAACCTTTAATTTCATTAATTACATTAAGTTGGTAAAATTAGTCCGATTTACATTGTGTCAGGACTCATCGTAATCACAACAATCTCAAAAATTCGCTGGCACTGCATTTGAGAAGGTAAGGTTAAAATTACCGCAATTGAAATTTTGCATGCATGTTTATACTTCAGGCGTGCGGCATTGCTTTGAAGTCCAGCGCTTCGACCCCCGATGCTTGACGGATTGTATCTATCTTGCTTTGTTTGCTCTTTCTCTGCTCGGTTAAATTTCAATACTGGGATCCGGAATTGTAGAATTTAAGCGAGTATTACTGTAAAGGTATGCAACATGATAATTTTTTTACCTAATAATAAGAGGAATTTTACGTTTTGTAGATAATTATAATTATAATTAAGTGGTGTAACAAAATGGCATGACACTTCACAGAAATTATAATTTATTGTTACAAAGCAATCACTGTATTAATATTTACAGTTTCGGTACGGTTTTATTCGGTTTCTAATATTTCTTTTCTTAGAGATACACTATAATTAATTATAACATTTTCGTTTTTACGTTCTTTCTACTTTAAGATAGATCTACCTAAACGTTTTTAGTTGTATTCGTGTTCTCTCTCGTGAACGAAGTATTTTAGAACTGTTATATTTTCGGAAAAGTGGATGATAAGTATCGTTTAGGGGTTGAATTTCATACCTTTCAATCAAACGTTTTAATTCACAAAACGGAGTACAACATTTTATAGAGTATGTTAAAGTAATATTTAATTTTTCTTTACATTAACGTACTCTACTTGACAAGAAGAACAATAATGATTTTTTCTCAACGATTTGATCGTGTAATCCTATATTTACTTTGTTATACCTTATCACTCTCCGGAATAGTTTCTTATCTGACCTGAGGTATAATATAATGATGTACGCTTCCCTATTGAAACAACATTTAATTCTTGTATCTGTATCCATTTCCACTTGAGGTTTAAGAATTCTTCACGTTGATGAAACATTGTAAAATTATTTTGAATTGCCATTACATAGGAAAGTTTAACGTATGAAGCATTCCAATTTGCTTATATACTTATTTAATAATTCATAGTGGAAAATATAGTCCAGTAAACAAAATGGAAAGAAGATTGGTTGGTTAGAACTTATATATTTATTAGTCTACAGTAATGATCATATTTTGTAATGTTAATGACACTTCTTTTAAAATTCTTGGCTATGCTGAAGAAAGTTAAAATAGAATAGAAGGAAAAGTAGAAATGATCCGCGGATAAAAATTAAAATTCATCATTAGAAATAATATTAAAACTATTGGTTCTTAAATTAGAGTGACATAAAATAATTGCTGTTAATTACTTCTTTTCGGAATTTACGTATCGTTATATAATTCATTAGACAGTTAGCTGGGTAAAGTATAACAGTGATAGCAGGTCTTCGTAGCTACATGAATATAAATATATTCATTGTTCCTAAGAGTTTAACTTTTTTCTCGAAAACGGAACTTGTTCTTTCTTCTCGAGTAGAAGACGTTACCGCGAAAAAGAATTTAACATTAATATTTAACGTTATAAATAAGTCTGTAATAAACTTTTCTTGTACGCATCCTTCGAGCCGAGTATATAATATTACTTTTTGTACACCTTGTACAATAAAATATCTTACTCGTCACACCTTTAATTTCCAGTTAATTTTGCCCTTATAATGTGAAACACGTAAACTGTATTATAATTCATTTAGTATATTCGAAGTAGATGGAATTGTTTATTTTTCTTTTCGTTAAGAAATTGCACACACAAATAAAATTGTTCTCCATTCAAGTATGAATATACAAAATTATACGTTCAATATTGACGGATCAAAATAAGTTGATATAATATTCGTAACACTCTCTCATTTCAATTTGTACATTTATATTTCAGAGATAGTTGTGAGTAATCTTTAAACTTCGTTCGTGAAGGTGTCGTTACATCTCCTTACCAATTTTCCTGACAACTTTTCATACACCGTGTAACACAGTTAAGTTTTATTTTAATGTTCTCAGTATACTTCTTATTAGTACATAATCTATACGATTGGACCATCTGTCAGCCATACATGCACAGCCTGACCATAATCTTCCGTAGTTCTATTTAATAATTCTTCTTAAGTATTGATACTGACCGTAAATGGCTCAATGATTTCATAAGTGTTATTCATTGCCCTGGTTCACCTGTTTTCTTTCTGGGACGTTAAACCCCTTTCCATCGCGCAATTTCCTTTTAATTTGCTCCCCACCCTTACACTCTTTCCGTTCAACAGTTATACTATACGTAATAGACACCACCGATGATATCCTCAATAATGGTGCGACTAGTTATCGAGGAGGAGATAGATTTCGTACATAGAAGATAGATTGTTGAATTCTATTAGAGTACAATGTTGCCTACATTAAAGTAGACGAGATATACAATGCGTTCTGTACCCCTCAAAAAATTCTCTGATCGTTTTCAGTGGAACTAATAGAACAGCTTCATTCTAATTGTTTGTTAACTCGTTGGAACACAGTTAGCTGATAATCCACTTGTTACGATTATTTTGTTATGTATACCGTTAACCCCTTGCCTTACGATTTATTTCGTCTCATATGTTTATGCTTATGCCATTTAATTTTGTCGCAACTTTGTGGATACAACTATTATAAGAACTGAATGTAATTAAATCGTCGATAAAAACTGGAGTACTATACGTTCAATGAAATTTCTTTACGAAAATACGAAAATGATTTTGGTTACGATATGGCAGATTTATCAAATAATGTACAAAATCATTATTTTTCGTTTAAAATGTAAGGAAAAAAGATTTTTATTTCTTGTTCCGTGCGAATAATATCACACTTCTCTGTTCGTGACGTTAAAAATGGTATTTAATGTCAAATAATTTTTTGAAGAAGTTCGTTGGGAAACGTGAATTTTTATAAAGTACAATTTCAGGTATTGAAAAGCAGAGTATTTCCCCCTTTTTGCTGGGGTCTTTGAGGTCAGGTAACGAAACCATAGAGAGTATTGGATTTTGCCATCGTTCTATTATATACATATCCTTGGTGCTTTTAGTTTGCACCCTAGCTTTAGTCGTCGGCAAACGTAAAGTAAGGTTCGCCTTCTCCTGTTACGTGTGGAGAGGCTATTGTATACTGTTTTGTTAAATAAAATCTACAAAATCTGAAGTACCATTTAAATATCTATTTCAGATGACCAAAAGAAAATCTGCGATAATAAATGAAGTGACAAAATTTTATTGGTATTCTTCTTATCTTCTTATTGTTTTCAACTTAGGGTAAATAGGATAAATTTAAGTATCGTTCGTGTATAAAGTTTTGCTTTTATGGTTTTAAGGAAAAATAAGTATATGTAAATTAAAATGCTAAATTTTATAAAAATGAAATATACTGCAAGTTATATATTGGTTTTACTTACTAAACTGTGCTCCAAAGAGTTTGCATGAGCTTTCACTAATTAATAATTAGTAGGCGTAACATTTTTCGCTCGAGATCTTCAAAACATTTAAAAAAACTATTGTGAATTACTTCCATAGGTAGTTACTTCATGACTCGCTATCGTATAATAAATAATTTGTCTCTATTCGAAGTAACATTTCCTGTTAATTCAAATGAATTGATTATCTAAACGTTGCGTTTCCTAATTAATTCAGATAACCACTGTCACGTTGCAAACAGAATTGAGTTATGTTTGTGTCGATGTTCGTATGAACGTTTGTAAATAATTTGGAACGGTTTCGGAATTACATTTCCATGTTCGCTTAACAAAAGATCATCATATTTTTGAAACGATTAACTCGTTAAATGCCATGTCAGTTACCGATGACTGAAACTTCCGAATTGCTAAAAAATAATTATAATATGTAGCATAACTGATAACGAATAAAAGTGTTTAATAACGTAAGTAAGTTGACAATAGTGTAATGTAAGTGTTACGATGCTAAAAAATTAATGATCGTTCCTATTTATCTTTGCTACGAAAGAATCAGTGTTATGTAAAACGCCCAAGATTTCCGTGGCGCTTAACGTGTTAATAAGCGTTCAGAATACTTACTCGGATTCATGTGAAGCGAATGCTTCTAAAATGTTTTATAATCGTTGAAAATAAATTTAGCGTAACATTTTGTAATTATTTCGACACGTTTTGCGCAACATTTACTTCCCTCTTTTTTCTTTTTAATAAAATCTCGCAGCGTAACAATTTGTCTGTAAGTTGTTCTCAAAAGTTCATGCTATTTACGGTTTAATAATCACATTAGCGAATACTACTTTGCTCTAGTTCCTTGGCATTTACAAAATGAAAATCTCGACACACGAGTGATAACGTGTACAACGATTCTTGCAGGCCGTGTTTACACCTGTGCAACCTGTGTGCGGCTAAATGCCGTTTTCACACTGGAACAACGCGTGCCGAAAACGTCGCTTGAAATTCTCAAAAAAGTCGACTGTTACGATCGAATACAGACTGGGGTGCTGCGAAAGTTCATCAAAACGGGATTCGTCGTTAAAGCTCGCATGCAAATGCTTGCGCGCGTTTCGTTCGACGGAATAATGTTGACGTATTTTGCATATTTCACCTACCCGTGCACCGATGCATTATGGATATCTCGCGTAACAGGACGAATTGTGTACTTTCGAAGTACAATACAAATCAACTTTTATTTTAATACGTTTTATCGACGAAGCGTATCCTCGTGTTATTACTTTCCTGATTCCAGATATTACGTATCATATGTTTAACACTAGAACTACCAGATGGGTCAAACTGACCTATTTCTGATTTCGTCTATTACAATGACTGAAAAGGTATAGATAGTTCTTTCAGAAATGATTAAGACTTTCGCTGTCACAGTGGTCCCGTGGAACCAGAGCTTCATATTGACTTGCAAACAAGACAACTGACGTCGAATAAAAGTATTCGATAACGTAAATAACTACATAATAGTAAGTAGTAATTCTAGTAATAAAAGTAGTAATATCAAATAATTAATAATTGTTTCTTTTTATCTTTGCTACAAAGGAGTAAGTGAAAACGCTCATGTTTTTCGTGGTAGTCAACGTGTTAAAGAATCTGATTCAATGACATCTAAACTGAAATATAAGTGAAGTCAAATCTTAATAAATGTACGTTTACAGCTTCTATAAAGAAATTTTAAAAAAGTTAGTTTAAGTGCTCAGTAATTCTAGTGTTAATACAGCGATTTCCAAACTGGGAGGCGCGAACTAGTGCAAAAGGGAGCGCAAAAAGTTATTATTCTGTCGATTACGTTTTTTCATTTTTTGTATTAATATGTTTTTCACCATTTCAAAATGCGTCTGTATTATTTGGTGAAGTAAAGGTCCCCCCCCCCCCCCCCGGGACGCTTAGACATTTTTAAAGGGGGCGTAGTGACATAAGTTTGGAAATCACTGGTTTAATATATAATTTTATGATGTATATTTTAGTATTTTTCTGGGAATTGTGGTTAATTTAAACTAATCGTGTTTTCATTATCGCGACAGATTCTGGTTTTAATATGCAAGTGTAATTAGTTTTAAGATTATCGTATCTTTGAGTACCTTTAATTGGATTCATTTAATGTTCGCAACCAAAATAAATATAGATATAACCACAGTAGCGTGCAAAAGAAAGTTTATATAACTTTTATAGAACATTCGTGAATACGAAAACAGATTTGAGATTTTCATCATGGAAGATGAGCAAAATGTGTAACAAAAGTTAAAAGAAAAAAAATATTTTTCTATATTAGCTAGAACATATAAGAGTTACCTTGGTAATATATAAAAAAGTATACTGAAAAGTCGAATGAAAATGGATTAAAGATATTATCAAAGATAGAAAAAAAGTTTGCTTTTTGTTAATACGTTGAATGCTGTGCGATTTCATGTAGCAAGATACACAAAATGATAAAAATGTAGTTTAAACGAAATATACGAACAACTAAAACAGCACATTTTGAACATTCCGGAGGTGGCAACACGGCAGAGATAGCTAGATCAATTATCTTGTGTATGTAATTCGTAGAATTACAGTTACAATTGATGTGTTTTTCATTTGTAATTTTAATTGTTCTTGATTATTTTGTAAGAAAGTAACTGAAATTTGGTTAGAAATCAAATCCAGTATTCTAATTCTTTTAGTTTTCATTCAAATGCGTTTCAACGAAAATATGTGACCATCTCTCCCGGAATTACTCTCTAAACAAATTACGAAGAGAAGCTGTAAATAAAATGGATTTTCATCGTTTATAAGAACTAAGGAATACGTTAAAAAATCTGACATAGGCAGCAAAGCAAAGCAACATTCAGAAAAGTAAATAAAAATATAAGTAGATCAGTTATTAATGGAAGCATATAAATGTTACTCGTTAAAGTTGCTTTGTGTCTAACATAATATCACGAGCCACTACTTAAAATGCAGAAGAATTAATATTAAAGTACATGAGCCCAATACGTACTATACAGTTCCTGGCAGCATAGTTGGTCGGTTCGTTTGGTGAACGTTGAATAAAATCGATTCTTTTCACCGGGTTTCGCAATTAGGCCCGCACGGGACGCGCAGTTGTACAGATGTAGACTCGGCTTCACGTATTCGATAAAATACAAATGTCACCTCGAATTTATTCTTATTGTCTACATCAATGAACTTAAGAGAAACGCTTTCGATATTTTCCCTTGATTGCACCTTAGAAAATACGAGTTCTGGTCCTTTGGAAAAATTCCAGAAAAATACTCTGTCCGCTAAATTGCTCGAGAAGGTAAAATTTCTATTATCTGATTAGTTTGCTTGTGATATTGTATATGTACTGTATCCCTACGATGCACATTCTTATAATCACATTTTGACATTTGTCATGAGCGTGATCGCCAATTTCATTTGGAATCAATGTGAACTATTCGTTTAAATTCTTCTTCCCAACCTGCTTGTTTGTTTCTTTTCCATCGTAATCTTCCCACCGAAGCGCTCTATGTGACACGTCGAATACGTATATAAGAAGTTCAGTTTATCGGTCGACAATCATGTAACAATTATCGGTTGCAATTGTTTTCTAATCATACATACAGGGCCTTACCGACGTAAAGTTCTAGACACGCTATAAGTAAGATAAGACGATTCGCTGTTAGTAATAGCATGAACGTCTTCGTGTGCATTTCTGTACGTGCATCGATTAAGTATAGGATAGAGCTAACATACATATAATAGGATCGTATTTCCGAAAACCGAACCTTTTGTAATTACTTCCTCCGCTGACATCCGTTTAGTTACAGAATTTCTCGTTTTCTGTTCTCTAGAAACGTATCGTACGATTAATCTACGTAATATCGATTCGAAAATAATGTGATTCGGTTCGATATTGTTCGTGAACGAAAGAAATCGAAATCCAGAGACACACTAGACCTATCGTATTCTCAATCAACATGGTGTGTACAAGCAGTGTCTTATGTACCTTCTCCGAGATCTAGGTCTAAGATTTGGTTGATATTGAAAATAACTAGATAACGCAATTTCCCCGTTCCTTTTGTCTTTTTTTATACTTATTTCAGTAACTTCAAAGACATGCGGTAGTGATCGAGTTGATACGAGGCAAGCGTCGACGTTTGCCTCAGTCTATACGTTAAATCTTATGTTCTAATTGTAAGTGTAGGCGCTGCTAAAAATTGGAGAAATCGCAACACTTGTTTTGCTTGCGCTTGTTTCCCTCTCGTACCGACTCTCTTTATCATTGTCCAGTACTTTTCAATTAGTTACGGATGCATCGCGTGATTTTTATTCGAATATGTCGACGTCACAACATTCCAAGTACCTAAATACTCAGAAGAACGCGTAAGGCTGACACTACGTCTTAAAAAGATGCTTCAGTTCTATGTGTACAATTGGGAGATGACTTGATGTCTAGTGAAACAAACCTAGTTTACAGGTTTATAGTTTTGATTGGTTATATGTAACCGTATTGATGAATAGCAAATGAGTGTACGAAAATATCAGGAATTAGGAAATAAACCAACATAAAATTGGACAAATCAAAACTGATGAATCAGCTGAATTCCTCAGCCTAGCCATCAAGTAACCTCCTAGCAGTAGTATAAGGGGAATATGTCTTCTTCTTCCGAAACTTTCTTTTTTATGTACCTATGAACTATACCTTTCGCTCCAATTACATGACCCATTCCTGATTTTTTCATTTTACAATTGTAAAAAGGCAACAGATGTTTTTCTGAGAAATGATTAAAGAAATTGGTTTAGCAATACGTCAACTGAGTTATAAATCAATTAAAGTCTCAATAGATGTACTCTTGAAGTTCCTATACAGGAATTTTAAAAAGTCAATTTAACTGTTTGTTAGTTTTAGGATTAAATTTAGTGATTTGGTTTGTTTCTAATTATTGATTTTTATTTTCGTTATTACCTGCTTCGAAATAGAACAATGGAACGCGCACTGGTTCGAATTTTTGTTATGTAAAAATCGAAAAGCGTAATTCACTTTCTCAGCTGAAATGAAAGGAGAACGATCATTTGGCACTTTTCGACCGTGTTTTCGTAAAGAAACGGTTGAGAAATATCGAAAGAAGCCAGCTGTATTCCCCGATGTACCCCGTAATCATAAGATGTACACAACGAAAAGGAAAATTTAACCAATCTTCTCTAGGATGACTGAACGTACCCATTAAACATTTTCCTCGTTTCTGTTGCTCGTATCTTTTCGAACGCACTACACAGACTTGAACTTTTCGATGCACCGTTGAATTTGTTCCGTTTTGCTAAGTAAACGCATCATATTTACAGTTACGATCAGAAGTAGGCAGTGATGGAAATGATTAAATATATTTTGAGGATCGTCGTCGTTCGTTGCGGATGCTTTGGTCCAGTCATCGCACAACGTTGTTAACCACAATAAAATACGGTACCGTGAGAGTCCCTAATCAATGATCGGATGAATGGAAAATTAAGTAAAATCATCCTGTCACTCTTTTTTTCTTGTCGTTCGTTTCTCTTCGCCTTTATCGATGTCTCTCTCTCTTTCTCTCTTTATCTTCATCGATGTCTCTCTCTCTCTCTCTCTCTCTCTCTTTCTCTCTCTCTCTCTCTCTCTCTCTCTCTCTCTCTCTCTGTCTCTCTCTTTCTCTCTCTTACTCTTTAGCAGCACACAGTCTTTATAAGCTAGTATCTTACCATGATTAATAACTCACTTACCTGTCACAAAAATAAATACTTCTATTATGTCACTTAAATCTACTCGCTTACACGCTAGAAACAATAAGTCCGGCCTAGCATGACCAGCTGCTCTAGCGGGATTTACGATATACTTTCTACGACTCGCGCTAATTTCTTCTCGCCTATACTCGCTGTTTATTTGTTTTCTAATATTTGTCACACGTTTAAGTTAACACTTTACCCACCGTACGTTACTGACCGTAATTTACAAGCTAATACTGATACCATCATTTGTTATGATACTTCACGTAATGAAACGTTTAGATAATTTGTTCATTCTCGAATAAAACCTGGGTTTCTATTTTGATTCAAGTATAAGAGTAATCTGACTGTTCAGCATTTAATGCCGATTGTCGTTTATTTATGTTAGTGGCTTTTAATCTATTTTTCACTCGTCTACCAATATATTTTCTTCTATGATATTAATAATTGTATTAAAATAACTGGATTGACAGCAATGATGCAGTAAGATGAACAAAGTATATACGTTTACATTGAGAACTCAAAATATAAAGCGAGCTCAAGTTAATATATGCCCTGGGTGCGTTTGAAGAACACGTCAAGTAGGTAGAGGGTATGTTTCTATGAAAAAATAAGAAAAAGATATAAAATAAAATTTGTTTGTCCCATATTTAATTTTCGAGAAAATTGAATTTGAACATTATTTTGTATTCTTTTGTAAGGAACAAAGAAAAAACAAATAAGTTTCATTCCTCAATTATTTAATAAATGAATCGATAACCCGTAACAAGACATATTTCTCACAAATTTATCTTTTACTACTAAACATTTTTTTTGTGTATGTTATTCTATATTCTCGATTTTTTATTGCATGATGACTTATCTGGATGTACCATTCAATCCTGGATTCTTTTATGTATAAACAACAGCGATCTACGAATCTAGATAATTGAATTCAGGCGTCATTACTGTCATGGAAATATATAGAAAGAATATTTTCATTTTGTTATTAGAGATCTGGCACAAAGTATTTATGTTATTTTTAAAACAAAAATTTAAAGTAGGAATATTGTTTAATGATTTTCATAGGAAATTTTTATAAGATTTTTATGAAAAAATTTTCATAAAATTTTCTCAAGATTTTCATGAGACTCTCATAAAAAAATATGATCAAGTGTGCCAATACTTATTAGAGAAATTATCTACTTCATTGATAACAGCCTGATATTTTAATAGAACGTAATATATTCATTCTTGTTTGAAGGAGTTCATAGTTAATATTTCAAAAATTGTACTCTAAAAATAAAATATTATTTTCTCTAAAAAGATAACTTTTTACACATTTTCACAGCATTCATGATGAAATTAAGTATACACAATTTTGTGAAAAGGGAATTTTACATTTTAAATTTGTTTGTTGCTTTTGATGGTCCAGAAAAAATTTTTATAACTGAAATCTCGTATTCTGAAAGAGTAATTTGGACGTTATAAAGCATATTACAAATATAGAAGAAAATCAAATTTGATAATGAAATTTAGCAGAAAAAGTAGGTCGAGGATTAATTTTGAATTAATGAAGGACAAGATTAAATTTTTTGTGGTCTCATTGATTTACTTAGTGAAACAATAGTATTATGATTGCATTTCTTTACCAATACATAAATATAGATTCAGTGACAAAATTATAAACTAAATGAAAAAGACCCATTCAAAAATTTGTATTTTACACGCATCGAAATTGTAAAGATGCTTTTGTGAGAGATTATGAAATAAATTCCTGAATATTTGTACAGATACAATGATAAGAGATGTTTCAAATCTTAAGAAATGTATCCTCCTAATTATTAGAAAAAAAAATCATTAATAAGTCACTCCAATTGTTCAGTAGTTCCAGTATTAAAGTGTGTTTCATTGTTTCAAACTGAATACTCTAAGTAATCAGGTCTTTGAAGTGAACACCACAGGAAATTGTATCATTGAAAAAGTTAAGCACAAATAACAATGATTGGATTTATCGTTTCACCTATGTTATAAACGGCTGGTAAAGTGTTATACGCCCCCGATTTATGTGTTATTATCGTTACAAAGTTCTAAATAAATTAATACTACCCGTTTTAACCAGCAACGACGGCTCAAAAGAGCTGGTTGCGTCGAATACGTGACCTATCTCCGCTCGCTAACGTCTCGTTGTGCAACTGAAAGTGCATTAATGCCAGTTTACGACAACTACGAAATCACTGAATCATGTCTGGAGCTGCGTTCTTTCTCGCAATCGTAGATACACGCGTGGAGCGAATTAAATTCGGTTTGCCAGCTTATACGTGACGCGAGCAAACGGGGTGCGATGCGAATGCGTGTGTACCTACAGTTGGGAGATAACTTGATGTCTATAGTATAGGGGCAAGAAGTCTTTTTCTAGTTTACAGTTTTACAAATTTGATTGATTACGTGTAATCGATATAATAAATTAGTGACTGAAAATAATATCAATCAGGGAAAACAAAAGACTGAGTGAGAAAACATGAAAATTAATCAATCAGTCGCATTCCTTATCTTAGCCATCAAAAGATCTCCCAATAGTAGAGTGATGCTCGCTTAAATTCCACAGAAATTTACTCGGCTTAATTCCATTGCACCATCCCCACTCTATGTAATCCCAGTAAACAGGGACAGAAAATGAATACAATCAGGGGAACGGAGACGGATACAGGTTAAAGAGATGTATAAATATGCACTTGCAATAATTATAACTTTACCTTCTTAATCGTAGTACCGATGGGATGTTGAGATGCTTCTCATTAAAATGAATCCAAACACGATGTAGATCGGTTTAGTTTTATCGATTTGATGTAAATGAACTCTTAATTTCGTTAATTACATTAAGTTGGTAAAACTAGTTCGATATCTGCCGTATTTGGACTCATTTTAAACAGAACAATTTCAAAAATTCACTGACACTGCATTTGAGAAGATAAGGTTGAAATTACTATAATTGAAATTTTCTTCATTGCATGTTTATATTTGACTCGTGTGGCATCGCTTTGAAGTCCCGCGTCTCGACCCTCGATACTTGATGGTCTGTGTCTATCCCGCTTCCGCTCACTATATTGGTTCTCTGTCTTTGTCAGGCTGTGCGCGAGTCAATGCCTGGAAGCAGATAGCTTTCTCCTTTTTTTTCTACTTCGTTAAATTCGACTGTTGGGACCCGAAATTGTGAAATTTAAGCGAGCATTACTGCACATGCACATGCGTTTTTTCGCCGGTGATGGCATTGGAAAACAAAGGAGAGGGAAAAGTTACTTCGTTAATCGTGAGCAAAATGAACCGTGTATACCGTTTTGACCGTGTCTCAATGCGATGTCCACGTTCAGCACTCGTAAGCTTCGTAAAAAATTACGATCATCGTAAAAAATTGAACTACGTCATCATTGTTACGGAAGCATTTGAGAATCTAAGTTTCGATATCGTGTTTCTTAGTATAAAAAAAGAGATCGACGTGATAAACCGTTTTTCTCGAGACGTTGTTTCCCTTTAAGCCAGACGGAACGAAGAGAATGAAGAATTGCAGAAAGCGAACCTCAATTATTAGACCTGCACACGATCACTGTATTCAGGTATATCCGTGTTTTTTGTTTCTCCCGTAGAACGACGCAAACAATGTCGCGTACAGTGTACATCGAGTGTCCAATTTGGAATACCTTCCGGTATGACGAAAATACTAACCAGCTATTTCACAAAAAATGGTCGTTCCTCTCTTTCCTCCTTCTCCTAAGACGCACCGTGGTAACACGAACATCAATCTGGTTCTCTTACATTAAACACCGACCTCCACTCGTGTTCAAGTGAATACTCGTTAATTTCATTGTCATTTAGGAATGGCGTCACCTCTATTAGCAGCTTCGTCCTAACTTTACACGTTCATTCATCGTTTGTAGCGCGCGTTCCTTAAAAACGAACTACTGGGAACAGTCCATAACAAGTTTCACTCTTTAACTACTAACAATCACGAAATATCGTTTTTCTTGGCTTTTTTTCGAATTTTTCTCTATTTTCTTTTTTTTCTTTTTCTCTTAATCCATTTCATCTAAACCTCCCGCCTCTAGTGACACGCACATCGATATACTACAGCTAGAAATTTTTCGGAAATGGGTAACTTCGATTCTCACGATTCTCATTTCATGCGACCTTCGGTTCAGAAGAGATCGGTTTCGTCGTTTGACCTAAAATCGCCTCGATAAAAGCGATACGCTGACGAGATACTTTCTTTTCTCGGTTTCCTCGTGTTGGATGCTTTAACGTGGCCGGGCGCCACAGTTTCAACAAGTTACGGGAAAAATATCTAGGTCGTTTTCTTTCGAGACGCCTCGGTCGCGGAAGTTCGCGCGCGCCGAGACTCGTCTTCCCTATCGCTAGGGACCTCCCTGAAACACCTTCGAGGAAATTCTCTCGCTACCTACTCCGAGAAGCGAGTGTACAACGTTGAGCGATTTATTCTCAAACCGACAAATCTCTTCAGGTCCATGGAGTGTATCGTGGTCGTGCCGAGTGTCAGAAGGCCGTATCCAGAGCTGCCATACTAGTCGAGATATCCGGGTCCGCTCGACAAGCTTCTAAAAATTCAGCCAGCGTCACCACTCCGTCCTTGTTCCCGTCCATTTTCTGGAAAAGTGAAATATTCTATTGATAGAGCGAAGTTATTTGCAAAATAAACTTCATTTCAACGCGTTGCGGATGGATCACGAGAATTCTAGTGTTGTATGTTTTAGAGCTTGTAGCCAATCACGAGAATTATTGACTTTTCATTGTTGTCGTTTATCCGTTCAATAGAAACATACCTGGCCACAGGGTAAAGTTAGCAATAAAACTATAGGTTTGCAATGTGTCGATGAACATGTTATTTTTTGTTAATTCAGTTAACAAACAAAGATGGTCCATATAATACGTTAGTACTTACCTTAATTTCTTACCTATTATAATATTATATATTCTTACATATTATAATATTAATATAAAAATATTCGTATTAATATTTTGTGAATGTATTCATTTAATAGGAAAATCAATATTTTTTTAAATAACAATAATAAGGATCTTTCTTTTGGTATTACCGATGATGGCAGAAACTAGTAATTTTTCAGTCCCTAATTGTAAATGCGGTAAAATATATCAGTTACTGTACATGACATTCGTATAATGCTTAACAACGTCCGTAACAGATAACAGTATTCAATTGACGTCAAATGACGTCACCTATAGATAAGATGTTAATACAGTAACAAATTAACAAACTTCAACGAAAAATTCGTAACTGGAATGGAAATTTATTTTTAACAAGGTTTGCAGTCATGTTATATTAGTGTTAATAAATAGGTTTTTTTTATTTATCCACGGTTACGTTCTGTTGTGTGTTTTGAATATTGTTAACATATTTATTAGAATATTATATTATTTGGTTGAATCGTTTAAAGGGAACATTCCCATTCGAAGTTGGTCGATTTTAGTGGAGAGCTTACGAAATAAAGAATTGTTAGATTATTATAAATCGAAGACTTCACAATTTTGTATACGTTTTTGATAATCTTTTAAGATGATGCGCTGTAACTTTTATGTAATTTTCTTTATTATTTGCTACATTTTTTTCTTAAGATTATTATTTTCTAAAGGTTATCCTTTACAACAGTTGTAGAAGACAGTATACAGAAAGCAGAATATTATAATGAACAAAATAATCTACTGTGTGTCCCATTTAATTAAGGAAAATGAAATCGATAACTACTGTGTGGTTTCAGAGAGAACAGTTTGCAATTCTTTATTAGGTTTACATATATTAGATCTAGATATAATATTAGTCATTCTTGTAAATACTATGTAGTTATCACGTTAACGTTTAAAAGAAAGTATAGAGGTGACCAAATTGTCGATATGTTATCAATTTATTCCGAATTATTTGATAACGTAACTGTTGTGTTCCTGTTTTCTGTTAAATCAATATGAGATAAACGTTGCAAATAAAAGTTTAATTCATATTGTAGTTACATTAAGCTGTTAATTATGGAATTTAATCTAAAAAATCTTCTCTTTGATTGTAAAAAATATAAAAATGAAGTATGTACTCGTCAAATGCAGGACGAATAGGTATATTTTAATAAAAAACCAAAGCAAAACAAAGAAGAATTACATGTTTATTTGAAAAAATAAAGAATTCATTGTTGAAAGAATTAATATCATTTCAAACTTTAAGATGACGTGTATACTCATTAAACGCAGTTAACTGGTTAAATATATTTGAAAAATGTTTATGAAACTATAGAAGGTTGATTTCATGATTTGTAAGAACACTGCTAACGTGAAGATAGACAACTATTCACATAACTCTAAACTTTTAACTAAAAGTATAGTGCTGTCCTGAATTATAATTAATAGAAAAGTTAATACAAAAATATTTCGTAAACGTTATACTTTAACTTTGCTACCTATTTTTATTTATTTAAATGAAGATTACTAAAATTTATTGTTTGTTTGATGCTTTTGAATCCTTTATATCTTTAGCTGTTAAATTGCATATAATTTTTTAATTTCGACAACTGAACATTGAACTTGTAAATGATTAGTAAAATTTTAATAATCAAAACAGAAAGTGTGGATAAAATAAATACTTTTATAAAAAAATTCATGTATGTAAAACAGATATGAATCACAATTTATATTTTGCTTCATTTATATTTATGATTAGTAGATATTATGATGACTTTATAAATATTTCATGAATGAAACCAAAAATTGAAATGTATATTTATCCGATCGCAAAAGTTTTATAAATGAATAATGGTTTTAAAACATTACAAACATATTACCTTTTATTCGTAGAATATGATTTTTTCATAGAAAATGTACACTCTTTTCGATTGTATCATTTTAGTTGAAGTAGAGAAATTGAGTGAAACTGCCAGAGCAAAGACGAAAGAAATTGAAACCAAAAGACGAGAAGCTTCCAAAAGAATCCTTGTCTCTTGAAAGAAATTTACGTAGAAATGTCAACGTTCTTGGGAAGAAGACAGTACAGTTCACTCTCTTGGACATTGCTGAACCCAAGAGTAATGGATGTCGACAAAATAGTCTCTTGAGAAACCTTTACGCAGGTTGTGTGAATCAAATGTGAAAAAAGTGTTGTGCGAAATATTTAAATGGCAATTAAAATTGTCATTTTAATCCAGTATAAATTCTGGGAGAAGTAGCGCCTCGATGCACTGTTTAATTTGAACAAACTAATTTTTGCTTGTACGAGGGCTAGAACGTAAACGACAACTATATAATGTAGAAATATTATGCGTATAACAAATACGAGCATGTAAATATTATATACGTTATTAAATAATCTCATAATTTTTTTTTCTCTTTTATGTTGTAATTTTTTGTATTTGGAGTGCTAGTGTAGAAAGTTAGTACGTAAAGTAAAAAATATGACAGTATAAGCGATAAATACCTATATTAGTACAAATAAAAAATATAATTTTGTGTGCAGTATTTATTATTTTTACTAATTATCAATTTATTCCTGATGAAGAAATAAGAGTAAAACAAATTCGTTGAATATTATTGCACATTGTACGTACCTACATACAATTACGTATGAGTGAAAATGCTCGACCCTGTTTTTAAGTACCATACGAACCAAGTATTGACTATATTGTTATGAAGGGTTCTCAAAGGTTTCGCAAACGCTTTTCAGAAACAATGGAACCGATTTTATCGCAACTTTCGCTCTACTCGGCATGAACGACCTCTAATTAAAAAAAATGATTGATGCAACTCATGCCAATTATATTTGTTTTCCTTTTGCTTAATTAGAATCTATTGATTTCTTTCGTTTTGTTTCATAATTACTGGATATACATCGATACTTAGGAGACGATAAGATTGATGGAATATACACGATACTGTACTTGTAAACAGCATTTGTTTATTACAAATAGAAAGAACTAACCATTTTTTAACCTTTTATGTTCAACGATTATTCAGTAATTCAAAGTATTGAATAACAATTGTTACTTAAGGTTTTAAACTCTAAAGTTCTAGAAGTTCTAAAGAAATTTTAGAAACTCTTTCGAAAGACGTGTATACCTATATTACATCACAGCCACGTTTGTACAATGAAAATATTTTGCTTTATGAAATTATACAATGCTATTTGTTATAAAGTATCTATATATATGTATATACCTATGCAGCTATGTAATCTGAAATAATAATAGAAACTGTATTTAATGGTATTATCAACATATTGAATTGATGAATATTTAGGAAGAATATAAATATTTTTATCTCATAATACTTCATTGATTATTATTGTCATGTTTAACACGGTGACCATTGTGTGAATTATGTGTACTATTTGTAATACGATATTTTTTCCCAATTTAAACATGACTCTTTTTATGTAGTGGATTAAGGTATCTAAACAAGGTATCTAAATTTCGTTGGAATTTATGAAATGGAAGGAAATCGAAGAACTAATGAATATGAGAAATTTTAACTAGTTAAATAACCGATTTTAAAATTTGATTTAAAATTCTTCGTGTTTTTTCATTTAACTTTATATCAACTCCTACATTGACCGATTAATCAGTTTTTCAATTTTTGCTATATATTACGTGCCTTGTGTATTTTTGCCGTTCTTGTTTTTTTTTACACCTATCTATTGCCCTTTTCAAACTGTAGGAGTTACAATTACTGCGATGAGGAAATAAGAGTATCATTTTACGGTTTTTATCTCAGGAACAATGGACCAAGAATGCTAGTAAAAGGTCGTTTCGGTCTTAGAAAAGCCGTTACCTACTCTTGCAACATCTTTTTTACACATCTTGCATGTTTGCCTTATAATCGATTGATCTACTACTGTTTGTAAACTGACATAAATTATACTTATTTCAAAGTTACTTTGTTTAGACATTCATAATATTATTTATTATAATTGATCAATTCATAATTGAATATCTTATCATACTTTATGGTATCTAGATTTGATAAAACCAAGATTAGTAAAAAACGGTCTGATATGTGTAAAGAACTCTTTCCAATATTTTTTTCTAGAATTAAAATTAAACATTACCATAATGTTAAAGAGACGATATTAAATTTGTTATCAAAAGGAAACTCTTTTACAGGCAGAGAAAATGTTTCGCATCAAATATGTCCATAAAATATTAACAAAAAGAAAAACTATAAAGATGGAAATTTTGTACGTTAGAAAACATGCTAAAAAATATAAATATCTGCTTCAAATTTGTCATGTCTTAGAAATTCCTGAATTATTTTGTTTGTTAATTAAAACATTTTTTACTTAAAATAGTATTTTCCTTCAATTAATGTGAATTAAGTGATTCGGTTTTATTATATTTACTGTTCAATTATTAAAATTTTTGTCGCAAATCTAACTTATTATAATATTATAAAGTAATGGGTTGAAGTAGTGTTTATAGGAAAGTCCAAAAAATATTATCAACTTGTTAGATGGTGATACAAAAACGAGAAAATCTTGCTTTTAAGTTATTGCGTTACGAAATAATACGTCTCTCAGGGTTGCAAAATTCAAGACAGCTGCCGTGGAGTGAGTTAAATTGAACTGTCAGCCGCCAAACTAATTTTAAGTGATTGATTCAAATAGAGAGCAAATGTATTTGAGAATTTGTATTACACCATTTATCCTTCAAGTATCTGATACTATAAACCTGATTTAGAAATTTGTATACAAGATTACGATTGATATTCTTTTCTATCATTTAATAATTTCGGTTTCCATTTCATAATCAATTTTTTTTAACAATGTATTACCATTCGGAAATGTATTACCAATAACTTTCATTTTCCCGTGTCAGAATTGTTTTAGAGATGGGATACTTTTTCTATTAATGTTTAACAATAAAAAATTCGGTTAACCCTCTGCGCTCTAAAGAATTTTACTGGAAATACTCTATATTTTCTAATAAGACTTAGATGACATTTTTTAGTATTAACTTAAAGAGTTAGTAAACATAAATTAAGTAACGAAGCTGTATTATTTCAATACTTCTGTAATTTAATTAATTCAATATTAAATATTAAACTTTATAATTTTACTCTATCAAATCAAGTGGTGACTGAGAGTCGCCTCTCGAATGCAATGGGTTAATAAATGTGGAGTTTTAGGAGAATAAAAATAGTCACCACCAACATCGCTGCAACCTACACAGCAATCTTCACAAAAGTGTCGGAAAAACTTGGAAGGAGAGTTTTCGAGGATCTGTTAAATATTCTTGAACGAAATTTTCACAGATTTCTGTTCTTCTTTTACAATAATTGAGAAGACACAATTTGGAAATAACTAAATAAAAATTTCAATAATATATTTTTATAATATCTTTAGAAGAATAAAAGGAAGTCAATTTAACTGTTCTGTAGATCTAGTGTTAATGGTATTAATAAAATTAAAGTATATTTAAAAAATCAATTTTTTTATTCGTCTTGTTGTACGCAGCTCCATGAGTGGTCCACTGTGAGGACCGGCTGTGCCGATCAGTGAGTGTATTTCGCTATCGCGGTTTATGACACTATTCCTCCACGAGATAGGAGATACCTAAGGGAAATGTAGAGATCACACTATAGCAGGGTCATAAAATTGTTCAGGTGTCAAGGTTTATATATTTCGTGTGTCGAAACGAACGCATTGACGAATACAGTAACGGTTATGTATTTATGTACAAGTTGTATTTTAATTTATAAATTATAAGTGGATATTCTCCTTAGGTTCTTAGCAAAGTGTCAAAATTGTATCTGTAAAATTGTGAAGCTTCGATTATGAGTTAATATAGATAATAATATTATTTTCTGTCCGATATTTAAAAAATCTGTTAATAGCTTTTCGCTCACCATTTTGGATGAACAATAATTCTTTTTTAAACAAATGCCATTTGAATATCTTTCACTTATTCAGAAAATGTATGTTTCCTTATAAATAATAGCGCAGAGTTTTAGATTAAAATCATAATGTACAAAATTGGACTGTTACATATAATGTAAAATACTTAATTAAATAAATCAAGAACTTATAGTTATAATTATTCAGTTTTGGATTTTGGAAATATTTTCATTCATTTTATCATGAAAAGCATATATTGATACTGGTCAGCATGTATAAATAAAATAGTAATGTGAAAATGAATATGTTTGTTTATTTGTAAAACAAGAAATAAGAAAATTCAATAGCGATTCCGGGAAGCCGTTTTTTTTCAATGTTAAAGACTGTATTATTATCTTCTTCAATCCGAGTATTCAAATTGTACCAATAATTTATTACGTTATTTAATAAATTGATTGAAATAAATAAATAATTTGTTAATAGAATTATAAATAATTTTCATGTACTAAAAAGAACATATCATTTTACATTTGGCAAATGGACGAGAACATTTATTGTTTCATTAATATGTTCTATAAATATCATCGTCTCTTCTACTCTGTTGCATGTATACATTTTCATTTTTAATATGTGCTTAAATAATTCTAGGTGTAGTATATACTTTAGGGGTAGTAACTGAAATAATTAATATAATTCCGTGAATAGCACTTATTATTTTAAATCATTTTAGATTCTTAAAGTACAATCAATATTTGACACGTATCAAATAAAAGAATATAAAAATTATTTTAAATCATTTCAGATTCTTAAAGCACAGTCAATATTTGACACATATGAAATAAAAACTACGAAAGACGCAATTTTGTTATATGGTTATTTTTTATTCTACTCCAATTTCATTGTATTAAGGTAAATAACAAGTATCCATATTACATAAGAATAATTTCTGTTTGCTATACGTAAAGAATTTTACTTCTGTTCGTTATATACAAAAAAATGTAATATAAGTTGGCTCTGTAACATTGATCGGTAGCATGTATCGACACAACATACCCACAAAGAAAAGTAATGGCGGGGAATGAAATCGCAACCACTTTAAACTTTGTATTCTTCTTTAGTGTCGGCAAGAGACAAACTTTAAATTGGCAATTCCATGTCACCAAAATGTTCTCATGTTCTTCTTTGTCGAGAACCAAATGAATTTATTCTATTTCAGTAATAAATTGCATTTCCTTTCTGTTCCGTGTATATTAGAAGATTTGATAAAGGTTGTACGATGAAAGCTAGAACAGTTAACAAGGGACAATTCAAAAGTAACAGACCCCAATTTTTATTTAATTCCTATAAAAAGTAATTCTTAAAATGGAAAGAACATCATTTCTGAACCTCTTAGAGTTGATAAATAATATAGTATTGAATTGAGAAAGAAAAGGGAAAAAGGAAAGAAAAAGAAAAGCTAAGAAAGAAACATCTGTTATCTTTTTAATAATTTCAAAGGAAAATGTTAAGAATCGGTGATTTTGACCCGTTTGGTGCTTTTAGTGTTAAACGCTTGGTGATTTTAGCGGTAAACAGTTTTTTAATATCCTGACTAAAGATACGATTGAAATATAAGGATAATTATGTAAGACATAAAGACTATTCCGTATTGTGTACCGCCTGCTAACCTCGTGATTTAGTTCCTTTACGCTGCCCACGCAGAATGTTGTACATGTATAAAGATCTCTTTTTCAAGGATATTGGTCTATAAATTAAAGTCGTTCTACAGCTGCGTATGGCCTTAGCATGAGTCAATTGTCGTTTGGAAAAGTACGACCATTCTGTTTTCTTCCCCAAGATAGAACTGTTATCTTCCAGTAATACAAAAGTTTTTTAAGGAAACTTTTGAAGCCAAACACGCTAATAAATATTATTATATGGGGTAATATTTAACCAGATTCTGATTCTTTGACTGAACTTAATAAATAGATTTAATTCTGAAACACCTTTCTGTTAGTTATATGTTTCGAAGTGTAAAAAGAACAATAGCAATGCTGGAAAAAGTGTTCCTACAAAAGAAAAGCAATGTGTTGTACATGTAATTTTTGATTTTTAAGGTTTATTCACAGAAGCATATTTTTAATTACAAGTGTATTTAGAAAGCTCTTTTCTTTCTAGGTATCTGTACAGTGAATGTGAAAACGACTGTAGATCGAGTACGAAATTAAATATTCAAATTTCTATTTACAAACCATATTAATAGTTAACTGTTATCCGAGTAATTTTTGAAAATTTAGAGAAACTAGAAAAGGCAGTACTATAATCGAGAAGTTACGTTTCCTTTAAAAAATATCTACCTTCTTTTGTTGTAAGTAAACAATTTCGTTAATAAATGTAAAATTTTATTAGAAACTCTCATGTAAAATTTCCAGTCAAACAGCACAACTTTCCATATTTTCACGGTCACTGTATGAAAGAAAATGGCATTTAAACGAATGTGTTTAAAGTACTTGTTCCGTTCAAAATGTTATAATTTTGTCTTTTAAAATTTCTACATTAGACTCGGTTTATAGTGTTTTTAAAATATACAAAAATACGTAAGACAAATCAGTTTTCATTTTATTTTCCAACAAGTAAGTCCTCTTAACCCTTTCAGATCCGACGCCCGATATAATGTACCCTGTTTCAATACTTTAATAACTGACAAAATATTAAAATTATAACAGGCAACTACACATACACCCTTGCATTAAGTTTATTTCTATCAGAAAGGTAATATACTTCCACTATTTTATTCGAAATAATGTCGTTACAGATGGTGCATTGAATGGTGGTCCAATGTTGTTAGATATGTGAAAAAATCAAGTCTGAAGGAGTTAAACGCAAACTGAAAGTGAAGTGTCTTTATTGTCAGTTTTGGATACATACAGAGTGTCCCATTTTAATCTTTAAATGCAATTATTTCCGGAACTAAATGAATATGTATTTATAAAACATATCTTAGCTTTTCTTTCCAATATTTTGTTTTCTCTTGTACCGACAGACTCTATTTACGCGATTTTTATTCGCGTAAAACGAATTCGCGTGGAACGGGTTTCCGCCGAAATCGGGGGTTAGATGTAAAAATTGTTTGGCATCAAGAATAGAAAATACGGTTGGTTTCATTGATACCGAATAAGTTTCGCTTGTAAATTTTTTTATGTGATAAATGATTTACTAGTAAATACAAATGATACGGTCCAATGACATCCTGTACATTGCGCGTGTGAACTGATGTACTTGGATAGATTGTTTTTCTAAACGTTGAACAGATAATTCCTAGAAATCGTGTCGTTAAAAATATTTTTTTTCTTACATTATTTATACGTTAAAATGAGACACTCTGTATATAAATACGTGACATATGGTATGTACCGTCTGTCTGGGCTGCAACGTAAATTCTGACACGAGCATGGAAGTCTGCAGCTACGCAAGATAACAAGGTTTGTTTCTGATGAGAATATACAGATATTTCCACAAGTTGTTTTTCTTGAACGAATTGAGTCGCCTTTTCATTCGATGCGAAAGGAAGATAATAAAAGGTATGAGCGGATCATTGTAGACATTGTCATTCGCAGCTAACAATGCGACAGCCGATGAAAAATACAACTTCTTCTTCGATTGCCAAGGAAGAGATATTTTATAAGCGAGCACCCGTTCTCTTTTCTCAACGTAAATGAGCACTGTTATTTGTTATGTTAGTACTGACGAACATTTTCTGAAAAGTTTTATATATAGACTTTATAATGAAATAAAACCTACTAATTTGTGAATATCGTTTTGATTCTACTGTTAGATATTAATAACAAATTATTAATTTCTGAAAGAAAAATTAACACAACAATAAAATTTAGAGACTATGTAAAAAGTTTGGTTGAAATCTTAACGATATGCTGCACTTATTAAAATAAATGAAATACATTGAGTAAGGACGAGTACAAAATTGTTTCTTGTTGATTTATAAGAAATAGAAATAATAAAATTATATTCTTATATTATTGACGTATGAAACTTTGTAAAACATCAAGTTAATTATTTATTATAAAATGGGGTATATAATAAATGATTTATTCTTAACCTAAATAAGAAAATATTTGATTTTGTAAATTAATGACTTTGAAATCAATTTTGTGGTAGCTACTTATATACACCTACTGTTAGAATTAATGGCATTTCTCAACCTAGTAAATATATTTATTAAGTTGTAGAGCGGTTATGTCATGAACAAAGTCAATTCATAGAGAATATGACGAATATAATCGAATTCTGAAAATTGTTGTGTATTCCAATGTTTATATCGGATATGTTGATTGATAAAATCGCACAGTGATAGATTTTGAAATGGTTCAGAACAATAATGAACTTATTTAAACCTATTTTCTTCTGTTAAATAATAAATTCGGTTTACAAGATACTGTTCTTTACGGGGAAGAAATCAATAATAAAAAAATTGGAGAAATTTGGAGAAACTACTCGCAGTTCGAAGGGAAAACTATTGAAGATTGAAATTATTGGTACTTATGTATTATACGGACCACTTTCGTTTCATTCGAGTTAGGTCTCGATTAGTATTTATATATTATTATAATATTATAATACATTATTAATATTTTATTATTACTATCATTATTAATATTTCATTTTTTTTAAATAAACGTAGTATGTACAATACGCAAGTACCAAATTATTTTCGCGGAAAATAAAAATGTGAGAAATTCATACCTGGAACATTCGATCAACTTTCTCACGTACGCCTTGGTGGTCCAAATTTGGATCAGCAAATTTCCCCATCAGCTCGTATACAGCTGTCACGATGTCCGTCATTTCTTGTCTTGTGATACAGCCGTCGCCGTTGATATCGTAAAGGGAAAATGTCCAACGCAGTTTTTCATCGATAGAACCACGAGAGAGTATACTGAGACCGGTAACAAAATCCTTGAACAACAAAATGAAATCGATTATTTCAATGATAGCAGAGTTTATTTCGTAATAAATGATATACACTTTTAATAAATGTCTTAAAGTAAGAAATTAAACTGTTTAAATCCTATTTCTTTCAATTGTCTCCAGAAACTTTAAATAAATAGAATTAATCTCTTAGTTACAGTTAATGTTTCCAAACTGAATTTAATTGTGGTGCAATATATCTTTTAAATTTAACTTAAAAATTGTCAAGTATCAACACATGCAAAGTATATTTGTTTATTTTAAAGAAGTACACGTATTCTTTCATTGGTTATAATTCATATTGAAAGACTAAAAATAGCTTCCAAAGTTGGTGAAAATTGGATGTTTCGGGAACTTTTGGCAAAACAGTGCGCACAATCAAATGTGCAATTGTCTTTCACAGTATTTCAAAGAATTATATCCTTCTTACATTATTTTTGCAATGATTATGCTAATTGATTGAATTGTATAACATTTTTCATTACAGCATTTAATTGTAAACATACGTTACATCGTAGTGATCTGTATCATGAAACGATCGAAACCTGTACACTTTCAATTCTGATGCAACAATTATTATGGAAATTCAAGCTGAACTTTGAATAGGACTAGAAGGAGTCAGTTTCGCATCTGGTTTATTGTACCACACGTGCGTATTTGAATTTGCATCGGAAGAGAGCAATTACGACGATAGTAAGTACAGAATTTCCGTCTGCTCTACATATTCAACAGAGCAACTTCGAGTGTACTCACAGTAAAAGAGTATGTATTTGTACTTGTTGTACCTTAAAGGGTATTAAAGTACCTTTTTCTTCTCAAGAAAGTGTCAATTATGGTGAAGAGTTATTTGAAGATCAGAAGCGAAGCTCATGATTCTTGATGTTTTGCAACAATCTAAACTTTAAATAAAAAAGGGTGAGTAAAATATAATATAAGAATATTAATCGAAGATCGTATAATAACAATTGAATTATTGTTTGCATAAAGATCTGCAGTTTACTGATTACTTATTAGTAAGACGTATTTATAATATTTCTTCTGACGATAACACTCAATCAAGTATCGCAAACGCTCTATATATTACCATCGAATTGTAGGCGATATGTTTGGTTCACAGCGACCACATTTTACCATAAGCGCATCGGAGGGAAAAGACTAATTACATCAGTAACGATCATTTCTATTATACGTCATGGGCCATTATTCGTTTTAATAATAAAATTGTTTCAATTTTGCAATTTCAAATAAGTTAAAATACACAACAAAACATCACTAATCAGCTAGTAAATTTTATTTCAAGATATTATTCAAATTTCTAGTACCACATAGTGTTTTTTAGAAATTAAATCATTAACATCTATATTTTATTTCTTTCACTGGCAATAGTTATACTGGCTAAATAAAGTATATATCCATTGATCTTTAGACGACAAGCTAAGCAAAAGATATTCCGTCTACACGGAACGTTTTGGCTGGGACTATTCCGTACCCAAAGGGTTAATGAGGAATTTAATGAAAGCCGCTTTTTGAACAAATATTTCCTTAAATTTCTTCTATAATAAACAAAAATAATCGTTAATAACCAGAACGATATATAACCTAGTTTTGCCCATTTTCATACAAATTTAGAAAAATTATCGTTCCTTGATTTCAGCGAAATTTCATTTGAATAAATCCTATTGTAATGTTTGTCTTTTTCATTTATAAATTCAGATTGTGATATATTTTTTGTTCAAACAAAAAAGAAAGAAGATCAAAGATGGTTTTAGCTCTACTGTAATGAGCTTCCTCTTATAGTGTCGTCAACTAGGTAGCGTAAGAGCAGTTTTGTTCTAGGAAACTTATCTTTGATGTGCTACAATAATTAATAAAAAAGAAGTTGTACGTATAGTTTAATATACGCAAGTCTATATAAATACTTATTATAATTATATACTACTATTAGTATATATTATATATTACTATTATATAGACTTGTAACAGGAAAAATGATATTTCTATGAAACTCTATAATAATTAAAATATAGTTTGAGGGGACGTTTACTAGGTATAAGTAAATATTATATCAGCGATGCATTCAACATCACCATGAATCGCCAAACACACAAATTAGAATCGACATGTTTCAACGTTATTATTGTACAATATAGAATTAACGTTCCAGCTTTTTGTCGAAGCGAACAATATAGTTTTTTAGATTAAAGGATTCATTCTCTTAATAAAACCCGATCGAAGGACATAAGCTGATACGAAGGAAAAGATAAACGCGACGGCGTTTGATAATTAGAGAAGCTTAAACAGTACTCTCTCGGACCACAGCGTCGTTATACGTGTTGTTCTTGGGTGGTTAATGATTTCCCTTATATCAAAAAGCTGTGTCCGTCAGAGCGTCAGAGCTGTTAGCGCGGCAAATTGCATTCCGTGACGTAAAAGAGTAAGAGGACAGCAACGAGCTTGGGAGATAAAACGCGGAAACTAAAGAGAACGGGAAGCGAAGACTTTGGAAGATAAAGTGCTGAGTTCCGTAAGGGGAGGTTTTAAGTACATCGGTAAATTCGCAAAGTATTAGAATTTCTGGCTATAATTTCTTCATAAGTTTTCAATTTTGTTACTAATACATATTTTATTATTTAAGAACAATTGAAGTCATGAATTCTAAAATAGCACAAGTGAATCAATTAACATTCTGAGAAAATCAATCTTTTTTTTTATCTTCGTTGATTCATTCTTTATCTATTTTGTTGATTCTTGTTGTAAGCATTGGCTACACTACATCTTCATTACGTACACATTTTTAATATTATTAACTAGGTCTGAGTGAACTGAAATGTTTACATCAATAACTTATATGGATAACGTTAAAAAGTAGACTTCTGTTATTTTGGAATTCATGATTTCAATTTCTCTACAAATTGTAATTTTTCATTACCAATCGTATAGTTAAATTTTGTCTAGTTACGTTTTTATATTAAATTTATTTTTATTGAACGACAACAGTAATCGTTTCCAGTAATTGTTTAAAAAGTTTTCATTGTCTGTAGGGAATTTTCTCAATTTAAAATATTTATTACATTGAAAGAACATTCTGAAATACTGTATGAAATATTTCGGGAAATATTAATTGACCTATTGAGTACTGTTAGTATAGTTATACAGTTGCGTTGATAGAAAAAATAATGAATTTGTAACATATGTTTCTACTATATAGTTTTTCGAGTAATAGATAAATTAAATATTTGAAAAATCAACAATGCCACGAAAATACTATTTATTAGACAACTTAAATCAATTTTAACACATTGGATGTAGTTTATAAAGTTTTTTTCACTAATCTCAACTTATAATGAATACTTATTTTCACGTAAAAAAGTAATTTTATTTGTTTATAAGATCAAATAAGAATCATTTACCAACAATGGACGAATATTCGTTTAAACTTCAATTTTGTTGAATCGAGAATCGAACGAACGTTCGGTTGGTCACTGTCAACGCACTATTATGCAAACTAAAGTATAGTCAGTCAAAATTTGAACAAAGCCACGATTTTAATGTATACGGGGTGTTTCAGTCCATCGAGAAGACCTCTTGAAAATAGATTCGATTTCGTTTTCAAGTTATAGTGAGTTTTATATTGGAATAATAGTTGAACCAATTCTAGTTCAACCATCTATTTCTTTACTAACAGATTTCAATATCTGTTGTTGAATCTTGTATTACTATATTGTAAACACTTTCTTGTTGGTATTTCTTGTATACGGTTGCAGAACATTAGTCTTCTGTATACCGACTCTAAGAACGTGATCATCAATGTGGATTCAGATGAAAAGAAATCATTCTGAACATTTCTTGTGAAGGTAAATAGTGTGGTGTCGGGCACAACGGATCGCATCGAAACGAAGAGCCACATTCTGTAGCGCAACCTCGGTGTCATCCAGACTGACACTCTTCGACCATTTTTGGATGAAACACAGAGTTCGACTGATTAATTTTATGGAACTATGTATGTGTGTGTGCGTATCCAGTACGGAAAGTGCAAGCTCGAAGCCTTTTTACGACGGAGGTAGTTAAGAGAAAGGCGCACGTGATCGAACTTCTGCCTGCCAGGTGCGGTCAAAGTTAAGAGAAAATATTCTGCTGCGATTGGTTCTGTAGGGTGCGGTCCATTGTTTGTAGACCTATTTTTATATTCCTTATTTCCTTTTCTATTTTTCTTACAAAATTTTTTGTCTTTCTAATTGTCTTGTGTATTATAATAATTATAATTATATGTTTACATCGACATATTTTTCATATATAAGAATATTTATTCTCATAAATATGTTTTATTTTTTATGAGATATCAATAATATTTATGATGTAATAGTTCTTTTTATAAAGGTCATCTCTGCCCAATTTACTCTATGTCTTATATGATTTTATTTTTGTGTCATAGTGAGTTCCTATTGTGTGATAAAAATATAATTGATTACTCACGTGAGAATTAATAAAAATTATATATATTATAGTTAAATAGGTTTCTATATATTCAGCACACCACTCAAGAAAATTGAAAATATTTGATAATTCTAATCAGATCAGGCTATTTCATTCGGAATTATCCCATGTTTATATGAACTTTCTTTATTGACTTTTGTGATTCAGAATTTACTTCTAAGAGTAAAGTACGGATTGACTGGTATGCTTTATAAAAAATAGAATCCACTCAATTTGAGTTTTGACGACTTGTAGATTTAGTGTTAACACTAGAAAAACCGAGCGTTTAATATAATTAATATGTAGTCCCTATAAAAATTGTAGCAACAGGCATTTTTCGACTTCTTCATATATTGAATACAGCATTGAATTGAAGCTACTTATTTTTCAAATCATGTTGGATATTTAAAGCTTTTAACCCGTTGCCCTACGATTTATTTCTCAACTATTATCGATACAACTACATTGTCATTAATAATTTATTAAGAAAAAGAATAAAATGATAAGCATATTTTATACCAATCCTCGCTCCAAAGTATAATAATTGATAACAGAAGAATAATATTTAATTTGAATTCAACAAGTAACACTCATGCTTGTTTCGTTCTGTTTAAAATCTTTATCATGAGTCTGACACGTTATTGGAAGGCAAGGGGTTAATATATCAATAATTGCGAAATATGAAAACTGTAATTCATCATTTTGACGAGTGTGGTTGTTCTAGTGTTAATTACCTCTAGACACAGTTGTAACTATATATCACGTAATGGATGAAAGGGTCTATGGCAGGTAACAAGGTTTTTGGGAAGCGAAGCTTTGGTCCGCAGTATACCTGACGAAAATAGCGGACATACGTGTGTACGGATCCGCACGTTGTCCGTAGAGAATAACGATTCCCCGACCGCGTAGTCGTACTTCGGTGGGTGAAAGCTTCGACCTAGATCTAATTCCGCGAGCACCTAACCAACGGTGAAATAGGTTTCTGATGGAACTGGTATTCCTAATCGGGAAAATGCCTGTGAAGTCCAGCAGCCCCGTAAAGAATCCTGATGGAATTGATGTTTCACCCATCTAGGATTTCGGCAAAGTTTGCTCAAGCTTTGCTAGTGTTGGTTCCTTTTTATTTTAACGGGTGGGGTGCCCAAGCTCGATGCTCATTACACGTTCTCCGCTGAAGTTGACGCTGAACTTTCTCGAAGACAATTTCGCCGAAGTTCCCTACCAATCCACGTTCAATTCGTGGCATTCGCGGATAACTGATCTAGATTTGGATAGGGTATGCCAAGGATTGTCATTTACAGTTTAACGAGATGTACGTTTAAGATTTATTTACCTTTTCATATGAATTTTTATAATTTTAGTTTAATTTCATTGTATCCAAATTTATTTCACTTTTTTGTTGTTCGTTTAATAGTCACTATTAACCTTTTGTGGCCGAATACCGTCGTACTGGCGACTTCGAACTTCGATATTTAAAATTGGATGCTCCGAGTGAATCATTTAATTATTTAAATAACGGCAGACTGACATGTGGTGTTTTTTCTTTTAATGTTTAAGACTTCGATGCGTAATTCAGTTTTTTTGTGGAAAAAAATATTAGAAGTTTAAGACAATCTTATTCGCAAAGTGTTAATTACAATGTTATAATAGAGAAAGGGTGACAATAATGTATAAAATATCACATTAATTGAACGTTTAAATCAACTTTGTGTTATTGAAAATATTGAATCTTTATATGCAGAAATGATTTTGAAGCGTGTGTATAGTTTCAAAATTACATTTGGTGGTGATAAGAAAATCCTTTTAAAGTCATTTTCATATTCAATTATTTCTGCCTATATTAACATTTATTTCTATGATATGATACTGTAATCAACATTCAGACAGTTGTCAAGGAAACAAATATTATTTTCAAAGATATTCATGTTCTAGGACTTATAATATCATGACCTTGGAATATCTTTGAAAATAATATTTGTCTATTTGAGGACTGTTTACATTTTTTTTTAATAAGAAGTTATTAAATATGTACAAACCGTATTTCTTGTTACGTACATTAAAATCTGTTAGATTAAGATGTTTTCAATTTATAAAATACTTCAGAAAGTATATATGAATTTCGAATATTCTCATGAATCATTATCGAAGTTCTTTGTTAAAGTTAACAAAAGTGTATAAATAGTTTCATTTGAAAAATGAACCTCAATTGCCATATTTTCGAAATTAATGATACGATAACAATTAATGAAAATTTTATTTCCAATTAAGTCCAATGCATATATTTTTATTAGCCCTTATGGTTAAACAAGCTTATATTATAATATATTAATGTATTAGAATATTTTCCACCATACAGATATATACATCTTGATTTACGCGAAAATCCGTTCCACGTGGATTTGTTTTACGCAAATGAAAATCAGGAAAATAAAATCGTCAGTACAAAAGAAGAAATATTGAAAATAAAAGCTAGTACATATAAATTTTAGAAATACATATTTATTTTACATAGATTAACAAAAAAAAAATAAAAAAAAATTAAAAGTGCACAGGAATAAGGGGAATCGCGCGTAAGAACTTCCGTATAAATAGAGTTCTAATTTACCGTGTAAAATAGAGATTCGCGTAATAAGAGTAAATCATGGGTCAGGTGTATGTACTATAGGAACAGGAGAAGAAATGAGGTAATATAAGAAGAAAAGGTGTTAGCGATGAAAATTTGAGGAGAGAGGTGAGCAGAAAGCGTAAGTAAATAAAAGAACACGTAAAGGAGTGAGAATGTGACAAGGACTCGAAGAACAAATTAAGTTTGAAGGTGAGAGAAAAGAGCGGATAAAAAACAGTAATACCTGTGGGAAATTTACATGAATGGGTGAAATATTTATATTTGAAGAAGAATGTAGCTGGAAACTAGCAAAAGAGAATAGAATAGACAGTCATATAGGTATAACCACAAAGGAATACACTTAAAGCAAGAAATTAACTTTTTGCCTTATGATTTCATTCTCAACCATGATCAAAACAACTACTTTGTCATTAATAATTTATTGAAAAGGAGAGAGAAATTTTAAGCATATCCTATGTCTTTGTTTGCTGTAAAGTATAATAGTTCATAACAGAAGAACAATAATTAATTTGAATTCAAGAGAATTCAGTTATACTTATATTTATTATATTCTGTTAGAAATCTTCGGCTCGAGTCTGACACGATATTGTAAGGCAAGGAATTAAGGGAATAATGAAAAGCAAAAAGGAGAGTTAATATAGTGATCGAAGTAAAAGAAGGAGGAAGAAGAAAGAAAAGTAACGGGGGGTCAAAATAAGTAGACGAAGTCAACAGAAAACTGAATGAAGGAAGAAAGAAAATAGGCTAAAGCCAAGGGACTAAGAAGTAGGTTCGGAATTGTGGTCAGTCTAAAAGGGAAAGAGGGGCAATTCTGAAGGCAATTATATGTATAGGACATGGTAGGATATAGAGAGACGCGTCTGGAGAGGAGGAGGGGGGACAGAGGAAGAAGAGATCGAAGGGACGATGATGAGGCAGATCAACCAATTAACTGCGTTTGACGAATACACACGTCAAATTCTAAATGGTGATAACTTTTTCAATGATGGACTATTTATTTTTTTCAGACGAACATGTCATTCTTCTTTGTTTAGCTTTAATTTTTCATTAGAATATATTATAAGTACATTTGGTTTGCATTTGGCGAGTATACACTTCATTAGCGAAATATTTTGTAAAAAATATAGGTTGCTGACTAATAGTCCTCCTCACGGAGTACTGTAATTCTTGTATTATTTCGAAATTTGTATTTAGTAATGTATAATACACTGTTAATCTTAAGTAGGAAAATGTTGGCGCTTAGCATTTACTACTATTAATTTAATCCTACATGCTAGCTATAGGATAATGGAGTTTGATATGGAACACCACAATATTTCAGAAAATAAATAGCTCGATGTGTCAGTTACCATAGGAAACACTTCATTAATAATAGAAAACAATCATATTAATAGTTAGATATTGATTAAGAATTTGTTATTGAATGCGAAGCATTATTGTGTTTGATAGTAGGTTACATTTTCTGGAAGACGAGTTAAATAGTAAAATTTCTTAATATAGATAGGCCAAAAACATGTTTGTTTTTCACTATTCAAAAGCAATTTGCTGCAAATTTATTTTCTCATTAGCATAGTTATTATTTTTATATCGGAATACGTGGATTCCTAGAATAGAACTATTTCTATTTTTAAAAAATAATGAAATTGCAAATTGCACATGCAACATTGCACTTCTGAAAATATGTAGTACTGTAAGTAAAAAGTAGTACTGTTTAAACCATTCATTTCTTTCTTGTGATATTTTTCTGTAACTGCAATGGGAATGAAGTTACAGCTTGAAATAGTTGCATGAATCATCCTATATATAGTAAAATTCATGTTTTCCCCTACTTCTCTCTGATTTTATAATTCTAAATATTTGTGTACGTAGCGTATCTGTACCCGGGTGTGCTATATTGTATAAAGCAGGTATGCAATTAGTGTTCGTAAATTTAGTGCTAATTTGAATACGTCAAGATAGCTGTTGCGCTTCAGGAATTACGAGGGTTGTTTTGCCAAATATCCTAGAAAGCTTGAAATTTTTTCTGGAAGAAGTATGCGAGGAGGAGAGGAACGAAATTGGCAGCACGGTTTTAAAAAGAAAGAACGGAGTAAAACCTTGCTCCTCGATTCAGGGTAGCAGCCTCGTTTGCCAAGAAGTAAAGGGTATACGGATGTTTAAAGGATTTGGGTTCGTCGCGTACGCGACCAAAGGCTCGATTGCACGACAATGTCCAAAGGAGTATTAAGAATGGAATCCGACACGGTTTCGTTGCAGCACGTCTTGAATGTCTCTTCCCTTTTTAGGTTGGATTCACGTAGAGGTTCAAGTTGTCGATAAATATTCTGAGTGTATGACAAAAGATAAATAAATGTTTGTCGTTTATGTGAACTGTATACAGTAAGGAACAAAACCGATTTAATAAATACTTATTTGTAATAACAAACGGAAAGAGGTACAAAATATTTTGAAAATTTTTTATGTTAAGTTAAACAGTGCAGAGTGTTATTGTTATGATTGTTTGTTGTATACTTTTTTCTTCATGATGTAAAATGAATAATTATACGAAAATTTATTGATTGAATCAGTTCTGCTCTTTACTGTAAGTGTGTACGATGAATACCGATATTTTAAGTATATGTGTAAATTGTTGATGAAAATTGAAATCGTGAATTCAAAAACAGCAGAAATCCACTTTTTAACGTTATCCATATGAGTCAGTGATCAGTTTCAGCTTACTCAGACCTATTTAACCCTTTGCCTTATAACAACGTGTCAGGCTCGTGATGAAGATTTGAAACAAAATTTAACGAGCTTTAATATTATCCAGCTCTTTTGAATTCAAATATAAGTATTATTTTTCTGTTATCAATAATTATACTTTGGAACAAACATAGACGTGGAATATGTCTAGGATTGTGTTCTTTTTTCAATAAATTATTAATGGTAAGTAGTTGTATCGGTTACAGTTGAGAAAAAAGTCATAGGGGAAGGGGTTGGTAATATTAAAAATGTACACGTAATGTATATGCATGTGTAGTCGATACTTGCAGCAAGAAACAACAAAATAGTTAAAGAATGAATAAACGAACATGAAAAGAAAGACTGATTTTTTCAGAATGTTGATTGGTTGTTTTGTACTGTTTTGGAATTAATGGCTTCAATTGTTGCTATGACAGAAAGTTTATATTTGATTTCACTTTTAAAAATTGATTACAGATGTTCTATGTTATTGTTCACATAAATAATTTTTCATTATGATAAGAATTCACATTCCTTTAATTTCAATCAGATTCTTTTTAACCTTTCAAGTCCCAAAATTATATACAGGGTGCCTGTTTTATCTAAATACTTTGGCAAAACACTTTTTTCGTAACATCACTTTTCTTAGAAGATATTTGAGAATATATAGGTAAAATAGACACCCGATACACGTGGTTTGGTAAATAAAATCGAAAACAATTCGTTCAATTCTGATCGAGTGCAGTTTAAAATGATTATCTCTCTGATATCTTCCAGATAACCAAATATGAATATAAAACTGTTTTCAAAACAAAAATCTGTTGAAATTTACGATTAATTATGAAAACAGACAAAGTTTTATCGCCTGTTCTGGATCAAAAGTTTGAAGTGAAAATAAAACAGGATACGAATGTTACACTGCATCATAACTTTATGAAGTTCTTACGTCTTAAGATTTCACTGTTTCACACTTTTCTTTTTCTGAATAAATTTATGTTATTACGTTTCCAACATAGTTTGAAATGTTACGTGTTTATTATTTTGCAAAAATAATTTATTTGTTTTTGTGCTGTTAATTTTCCAAAATTGTAATTAATATTTTACATTAAAAAAATGATACAAGTCTACCGATGATAAATATTTTTCTGAAACTTGAAGGGTTAATTAATTTTTCAATGAAGACGCAATGAAATTTAATAAAAATGATTTACCCTTTGCGTAGAAATGATGGATCTCCCCCACAAGTGTTCTTCGTGTATGACTTGATTTTGTAAATCATTTTACAAATCTGCCATATTGTGACCAAAATAATTTTCTAATAATAAAGTTAATTGAATTTGTAATAATTTAGTTTCTGATGTAATAGTTGTGTTCATAGAGTTATAATAGAATTAACCAGTTAACTGCATGTGACGAGTATACACGTCATCTTAAAGCTTGAAATGATATTAATTCTTTCAACAATGAATTCTTAATTTTTTTAGATAAACATGTAATTCTTCTTTATTTTGCTTTGCTTTATCATTAAAATGTATCCGAGATGTATTCGTCTTGCGTTTGACGAGTATACATTTCGTTTTTTAATTTTATTGCGCGCAAAACAAGAGATTTTTCAGTTAAAAGTCTGTTCGATTATGAATAAACTCCGTTAGAAGAGAAGAAGTAAATAGTCCAAGTATGCTGCACAGATGTATCATGTATAATATATTTGGGTTAATATTACAGATTTTAACATCTTAGGTCGGACGTTGCGTAATTGAAAACTGCAAAAGGAATTAGTAATGGCAGACTGTGACTTGAATCATAGCGTGTATACGACACGGTCGAAAGCACTTTAGGTCTCGCGTTCATAGGACAAATGAGATTAGTAAACGCTTCAATTAAGACAAATTGAGTTATGGCCGTATTTTCTACTCGGTAGTATGCGCACGGTCGAGGGAGAATGCTCAGAATATCGTTTGCGTTAGTTATAAATGTTTCACCACCCAATAGCAAACTAATTTCAGTAAAAACGGGTAATGGTTTCCCAATGTTGCATTACGTCTCAATATTAATGCATTGTATAGGCATAACGTAAGAGTACATTTTTTATGTGCCGGCAAGTAGTAGTAAAGAAATGTTTGATATACTTATTAAAATTCTTAGTTTGTTTTTTTCTAGGATGAAATCATTTCAAATATCCGTTGATAAATCTGGATCTTTAAGGTGTTTGTCACCAAGATTGTGCAATTTTTCTTTTAGGCAGTTTAAATATTGGAATACTTAGTTCTCTGTACTTATCAATACAATAGCATCGGAAGAGACAATAAGACATTTAAACCTTTATTTACAAATTCCGCGGTCCTTTTTGGCCAAACAATGCTTGAAGTTTTCAAAGAAGAAACAACTATCGCACAACGCAAACTGATGCGTTTCAGTATTCTTATTTCATAATTATTGATATTTCAGAAATGTTGAATATCTCAAGTGATTTTAAAAATAAATAGTTTCATTTGAATACTATAATAAATATATGAAGAAATTGAAACAGTCTATTGTTGCAATTTTTATAAGGATTAAATATTAATTCTATGAAACTGTTATAAGTGGTTATCGAATATCTTTTCATAACATATTGAAGAAAATCTTCTTTCCTTTGTACATAAAGAATCTAGACCGATCTGAAAAGGCTATGGCATATATGTATTGAAATTAAAAATTAGGGAAAGTTTCAGAGCAACTCGATTCAATCAATATCAATGATGCAAGATAATCTTTTAATTTTTCTTAATGTTTAGGTAATGAATATACATGTTCTTCACTCATCTACAATTATGTAGATGAAAGTTTATGCTACGATTCAAAGAGATACAAGCATTTATTAAGTGTTTATCTGTATTTCCGCTTTAGGATTTGTTTTTAAATAATATTAAGATTTCTACGATTTCTTTCGTGAACATTTTCATTACAGCTACATTATTATTGAACATTTTCCAGAAGAAAGAAAGAAGTTTATGTTGATAAAAGAAATTAAAAGAATGGAGAAGGAATTTATAAATTATATTTATTATATTTACTTGTTGAAACACTACTACATATGTACAAAATAATATTGTAGGAAGAGTGTTGTTTCGATAGATGAAATAGATCGGTCGCTAATAACTATTTTCAGTGGTAATTGGTGCATTGTAAATATACACAAAGAAAAAGAACGATACTGTTTTAGAATAGCCTAAAACATTCTTCCAAATTATGAGATTTTCATCAATTTTATTAGCAAAGAATTGCATATTTACAATGATTTATAACTTGTAATTATAAATTAAAATATATAATTCAAGTAAGATTTAGAACAAACTTCATATAGTATACAACAAAATTAGTATTTTAAACACTAATGTAGAAAACACATTTAACACTTTAACCGACCTTTACAATTATCCAGAACTTTGACCTTTCTAATATATTACAAGTGAACTTTCATGAGACATTCGATTAAAATTGAATTTTTAAACGATCAAAGAGCGCAATAAAATCGTTTTGGATTCAACGGTAATTATCTGAGGATCTACTTACAACTTACCCTTATGTTCCTTCTCTGCCTATTTTACTCCACACGTTTCACTACCTCCAACCTCTCAGTATCAGCTTCTATTCATCCCCCTATTCTTATCTCAGCCTAGCTACTCTTATCACCTTTTGTTCTTTTTCTTTTCTTCCGATGTACCTCGCGACCCCTTTTTCGGGGAAAATCTTCCAAAGACATCTTTCGTCTTCCGGGGAGAAGATGGAAGCAGTGTGAGATTTCGTTTCAGTAAAACTCCCACGGTAGCCTAACTTTGGCGTATAAGGAAGGGCTCCAAGAACTCTTGCGAAAATAACACGAAACCCTCTCAACCTCGCTGGCCTTGTCATTGCTATTTCTCTGTACCACATATTGTACCCTGCTTCTCTTACTTTAGCTTTCCTTGCTATCTCCTGCATTTCTTTGGTTTCCTCTAAAATCCCTGGCATCCCCTGTCCTTCTCCTTCCACCTCTCCACCTCCGCCACTTAGTATTCCCTCTCTTCATAAAACGTACCTCTCCTCTACCTACATTGATTCTTTCTGATCCCTACTTTTCTTTACTTCCTTGTAACATTTTCTCGCCAATTTACTTCTGCATCCCTCTTCCAATTTCTCTACAAACTAGTTCCTCCCTTGCTGTTCTTCATCCCTAATCCCAACGTTCACCTTGGAAATATTTTCTGCAGCCCTTCCATCCCCTTTTTCCCTCTTGCCCCATACCAACGTCCGAACATCGCCACGCTCCCTACTAGTAAATCAAACAACCTCATCTTTTTCTGCCACTCACACGTAAACATTCTTCTGCCCGTTCGCCTCACCTTTCTCGTAACTGCCCTTCCCCTTCTACTATTCTTCAACTTTCCTTTAAATTTGTTCATTTTTATTAAAAAATATTCTTGCTATAAGATTTTACAGTTAAATTTATTATGATTAGTATAATGTACATCATTGGTTGTGTTATTATAATTATAAAAAGAGGACGTCCATGTCTCATTAAAATTTTCATTAACTGATTTTTTTCCAAAAATGGACTTATACCGCTTAAAAAACAGCTCATTTTAAAAATTCTTTATTCCCTTATTATTATTTTTATATAATAAGAAAGTAATCTAAACGTTTATTGAATTCTATGAATCCTTCTTTTTACAGTGTTTTTTGGAAATCTCTTATAACTTACAAATGCATGAACGTTCACAGTCTACTTATTGTTTTTCGGTCCATACATATTCCTTCTATCCTGAGCATCCTATTTCTCTGCTGTTTTTTCTTCGCTACCATTATTACCGCGTATAAAAACGTAAAACGAGTGTATTTTTAATTATTCTTCTATTTTTATTTCTACCAGCTTTGCCAGCACTTTATTCATGTTTGCTAAAACTAATTGAACAGCATGGGACGTAGTGGTCTTATCTGCTTCACCACCATTTTTGTTCGTCGTCGTTTCTTCATACATCTCTATTATCCTTTCACTTAATCTTTCGCTCCCCACCCTTTTTTTACCGCATTTTATACAGCCCTTCTACAAGATGGCGAAAAAGAGTATAGAATTTCTAGTGCACATAGTGTTCACTAAATAAAAGAAATACTTTTTGCAAGAACGCATGGAAACATCAATATTCTCAATATTATGAACAATTTCTTGTTTCAATTAGAACGATGTGTCTCATGAAAGCAATGGATTATCTTCACTTTGTTGTGTTCTTTCTATTCTCATAGTTACTTCACGCCTTTATATCAAAGAATTTTAGGCTTCTTAAAAAGTTTCTGACCGTGTAATGAACAGTTTTACATGCATTTTGTATTTTCTTAATTCGTTATTATAGAATATTCTATATTCTTATTGTGTCTATCACTATCCTGTTTCTTATGTTTTCGATTACTTTGTTTGCGTTCTTCTTTCTTTCCTTCCATCTTATCAGTTGTTCATTTTTTCTCATACAATATTCTTTCTACAGTAGAATCCTCTATTACGCGATTAAAATATTCCGTGCTATAAAGTCTCACGTTTAAGAATTTCGTATAAAATTCTCCTTTTAAATGCTAGTCCAACTTGTATTAACCCTTTAACCTTTTCCTTCCTGTATTTATTTTTATTTCTTATGAATTTTCTGAAAAAAAACTTACGGCACTAATCTACCAAAACACATATAATGACAGTTGATTAATACTTAAGCTCTTAGTGATAAGCAAAGATCCTTGTTTTCCTTTATCTAGGTATTTTCTAACTTTCTAGTAATTTATAATGTTCGTGGTAAACACCTATGTGTACCATTCGGAATGAAAGGGTAAGAGTCCTTGAAATTAGCATTTGGAATTAAAAATGCAATTTTGTTGATAATCAAACTTTAATACTCTAAAAATGATGGACATTACCTATCAATATTAAAATATTGATTACATTAGTCCATGTTTTGAAGACACCACCAGTCAGATTGTGTTTATAATTTTAAATTGAGACCAATAAGCTGCATGAAAAAAAACAATGAAAAGATGGTTTCAAAGTGAAACCACAGAACAGGAAAGGGTTAAGTTAGTCCTTTGCTTGTATCAGTTTCTTATGAAAAATTTTACTTTTATAATTATTTATCGACGATTTCTTAATCCCGTTAAATGTAGTGTTAAACATCCATTTCCATTGTTGTTTCTCATGCTTTCTTTTCCTTTCTATTTATTGCTTCTTGCTTTCATTAATGCGTCACGAAGCTTTTCTGTTGTTCGTTTTATTCTATCTTTACAGTTGTATAAACGTTTACTAAACGTTTACTTTCCTTTTTGTTTCTTCTGCATCCTCAAATATCTCCGTTCGTTCTGCTCCTCACACAGCTCATGTTCCCACAGTCTTCTTCTACCGTTCTCTTTTCCTCTTTCTTTTTACTTGCTCCTCTTCAAAAATTAAGTGCACTATTACCACTGCTGAACATTACTTTAATTTCTATCTTATTTTTTTTACGTTTTCTGATGAATGTCGATTTCCACCACATAATCGATTATCGATTTTTTTATTGGTTTCATGAAAATCCATACACTTTATTTATCTTTTCTTCATCTTACTAAAAATTATCTATTCTTTCTTTTTTCAATTTCTCATTATAATTCTTCTACATTTATTTATTGTTTTATCTTTCGACTTTTTCTGTTTAGAATGTTATTACTAAACTGCAGATATATATTTATAATATATATATTTATTGGAAAGATAGTCTAAACTTGCATAGAATATACATAATATGAAAAATATGTAAAATATTCTAAGTGTCGTACTTTTTATAATATTCGTCAGAAAAAATTATATTCTATTTTAATTCTACTTTTCTAATTACATTTTTAAAAGTCTGAATTTGTAGGAGGACCCACAATCTACGTACTCATTATAATTCAAAGATTCTTTATTGAATTGTTAGTATTCTTTGGATTCCTCCTCACGTCAAGATTTCGATTTATGCACTATTAATGTTCACATGTTCAAGAACGTATTTGATTCCACACATTAGTTTCCCATTTTAACAGAGCCGCGTACCGAAGCTTGTGCGTGCATATGTACACAAGTAAAGTACATATGACAGCAACGTAAGTAAGCATTATAATGCAAACGTAGGAACTCAGTCACAAATACAAGACTGCGTTTACATTGGATCTAATTGCAAACAGTGATGCTCGTTGGAACAAATGACGATTGTTGATTTAGGCTGCTGTGAATATGTCAACGGAAACACAACATCGAACAAGATTTCAGTCGAGAGTAAAGGATTCAAATACAAAAAGTGCAAATTCTTAGATTAGTGGTGAAAATATAGTTTCTGTCGACTTCTGACCTTCCTTATGTTTTTAATATTGTGGTTGATTATTTGCGAATTTCCGAAATTGTAAAAATAATGCAAGTATGCTTAATTTGAGAAAGTGGTAATGTGATGTTATGTTAATGTTACTACACGAAACAATTTTATTATCTCGGAATTTATTCTCATATTACTGAAACATTAATTCATTAATTCATTAATTTAACGGGCTTCTTATAATTTTTTAAGTGAAGATGTATACAATTTTCTTTGAAGTTTCTTTTCATCAGAAGTAATCCATTAATATTAAATTTAAAGATTAACATGTAATGCTTTTCTATATTTCAAAACATCACCCGAATACTTGTATTGTGAATTGCATCACTTGACATTTTTCGAAGATTATAATATTTCAAAATCAAACTTCAATTTTATATTACTGTTTCAAATGCATACTTCAACTATAGAATTTATAAAATGCGAATAGAAGTTTATAAATGAAAATCCAATTGTTTGAAAAATAAGTTTCAGTTTTCTAGAAAGTTAGTTTATTGTAGCGTGTAAAGAATAGTCAAAGAATTTTTAACCGAAGAGAAACAGATTTCGCGAAGGGCTTCGCAATGTACTAAGTGAATGATTGGAAGGATTTTCGATATTATCTCTTAAAAGCTATTGCCAAAGGAAAACACGATTTATGAAAATGTTATTACTACTGATTGTCTGAATAAGTCTATTTAAAGTTAGTATTATCAGTTGTTACATTTTTTAATAATATCAAGACATAAAATTTTAGTCACAGTATTCAAAAATTAAATGTACGGTTCATATCATAGTCTTTAAGATTAGTACTACCAAATTTATTTTTACTGACATTCATTATATTATACATGTCCAACTATCAAGTATTTTATATAATTTCATATACTTAATGCCTTTATGGTTTTAATAATCGCAGATCTTATAATATAATAATAGTTGTTGTTATTATTATGTTATTACATATTATACTATATATAATATATTATAATATTTTAATTATTATTAGTATTATGTTATTATTATATGATTAATTACTATTAAATAAACCAAATATAAAATCTGTAGTTGAAAGTTGCAGACTATTTATATGTAGCGATAAGTTAATTGTTTTGTTGGAGACAGAAAGTGACAGATTCTGTATGACGAATTAAACGTGGGTTAATTGAGTTTAATTAAGGGACTGATTCCATAAATTGACGGCACTGTTTGCTAAGGCTGTCTCATAGGGATCATGATTTATGACAATATTGTTTCGAGAGTAGGAAGATGCCTAACGTTCCATCAAATTAATGTAAATACGTTTTAGTTATTTCTGTCTCAGTTTTTATTAATAATATTAAAGAATATTCATTGTTTTATATTTCATCAGTTTACTTGATTAATAAAGATTACTGGTAAATGTTAATATGCAAGAATAATTATAAGATTCATTATAGTTTATTATTTCTTTTAAAATCATGTTCCGATTAAGTAAAATAAAAATCAATGTTAAATAAATAGTTCGATGAATTATGTTTATGTTCCAGGCATAAAATATGAAACGAATACAAGTGTTAATAATAAACATTGTCAATTTGATTTCATGTATTGAATGATTTTATTTATAAATATAATAAAACAATAATTAAAATAATTATTTCTTCGAACGGACGCGTCATTTCGTGGTTTAGATATAATAAATTCGCTTGTGTATAATAGATATAAGTAGAACCGTATTACTTTTAGTATATCAATCGCTAGACTTTGTTATTTCCCACGGAAAAGGAAAATTTCTGCATATAGACTATATACTTTAAAAAGTAAATATGTTGTACTACTAGTAATTCTATGTACTTCTATGTACTAAATTTATATACTTCCTAAACTATTAATTTTCTTAATTTAGAAAATTTAATATCTCTATCTCGTGAAAATATCTCTTGAAAATATAATAAAAAATAATACGATTTTAATAACAAGAACACCTGTAACTTTGAAATTTTGAAAAATATGACTTTACAAATATTCTTTGCGTCAAATATTTACTCTTTCAAAACGTTTTTCAAAATGTTTTTCTCTTTAGAAACACTCTTGCTTCCACTAAAAACAATCGATATATTTTACACGAACGATATCTTTATGTGAATCACTACTTTACTATTCTATAAAATCCGTTTCTCACATTTTGTGTCAACCAGTGTTCATAAAATAAAATTTGTTCAATAGGTACACGAATCAACTTATTCGTTGACAGGGTATTTATTCAATCAAGTAGAATCAGTCGCGACGCGAAAATAGCCCGTGATCTTACGCTGAAGACGGACAAAGATTACGATGGAATAGTGAAACATCAAAGCTTGCTACAGTAATGCGATTAAGCTCAAAGTAGCTGGACATTTCGCCCGTGTCCGAAAGGAGCCATGAATTCGCATGCGGAAAAAGTAAGAGGGTATGGAAGTCCCGAAGATGGAGGAGTCGTGTCATCGTCAGGTGAAAATCACTCGACAAAAAGTGTCATACTATAAAGGAAGAGTGGTAATCTTCTCGCATTTGCAGAGGCTTAGGTCGAGTTCGTAATGCGATTCAACTTGATAGGAGCTTATGTTGCCCGAAAGTGCTGCCTGGGCAATAGGAGACCGACTTTTGGACAACGTAATTCACCGAAGAAAAAAATCTGTTGGCCCATGTTAGGAAGCTATAAACGGAGATTGCACTTAGCCTTTTTACCTTGGATCAACTGATCCGTAAAATCTACTTTTATCAATTTAATAAAATTCTTTGACCTTTAAGTATAGACTTGAATTTAACCTTTCAGTATGGAAGTCTGAAAATTACTGATTGGTACTATTTCTACCGAAGGTGTCGAAATACACCTTTTAAATTTTTAACTTAAAATTTCAAAAGTTTTAAAAGTTCAAAATTTAAAGTTTCAAAAGATGTCTTTTTATATCTTCGGTAGAAATACTGTTACTGTTACATATTGTAGTAATTTTGAGGTTTATATCAGAGGAGCAGTGAGCAGAAACAGTAAAATTTACTGTGAAAAATAAGGAGTACGTTTACTGTGATACGGTTTAAAATACAAGATCTATTCTAGGCGATGGTTCGGCTGTGACTCGAGTGCAGCCCCGCTTTCGCCAGCGATGGGACACTTAATTTATGGTCCACCATCGGGCCACGTGCTTTAAGCACTTCTCAAAGAAAACAGTTCCGTGTCGCGCTAGGCGTTCGAACCAAATCTCCTATTACAAATTCGGAGAGATCGCCTCCTAGCATGACACATATTCTGGTTTGTAGTAACTAATAAAAAAATGTATTGCATTTATGTGTTTTTACTTACTTAAATATCTCTACATAGCAATAGTATCAGCTATATAACGAAAATTCACTGGTTTCGAAATTCATAATATTTTATATGGAGGTTTGTGAGACTGCACGGCCGTACCTAAAGGTTAATATGGACCACTTCCAAAAAAAAAAAAAAACAAAAACATACGATACAGCACAAAATTTCTATGAGAAAATACTCATTAATAATTTGAATAGAAAAAAGTATAAAGGTAGCAAAACTCAGAACAGGCTACTATGATTCATCCGCAAATATCTCATAAAAAAACTATTTCACTTTGTAACCAATGTAATCGGATATTAACAACTAAGCGTTTTCTATTTGAATGCGAGAGATTTCAAATCATGAGACAAAAGTATGATATAGAATCATCCACAGCTTTAACTTCAGAAAAACACGTAGCAGTTACCTCAGAATTCTTGAAGAAAATCAAATTGTACGGTAAAATATAACAAATAGAACCTGCCGTCGTTAATGACTGAGAGATCGATGCGAAGAACTCGATACGTAAAACTCTCACACAAAAAAAAGAAATTCTTTTCGAATCATTAAATCGGTGAAGGGTTATTAACATGAATTGAATTATTATTAAATTTATTAGGAAAATTAACAGCGTCAAAGGAATCATAAATTCAATCGTTCTCAAGAAGAATGCTGTAAAAGTTTTATAAAGTAACAAATCGTATACATTTTAACTATTTAATCTATAATTACTAGAAACAATCTGTTTATATTTCAAAGTTAAATACCATTTAAATTCAGATACCCATATCGTTGTTATAAGAATTTAGAAATTCAATTAGAAAAAAAATGTTGAGAAAATGATGGTTACAGGTATACCTATCTTTCATTATGAATGAGCATAATCAAGAGTATTATACTATTTTATGAGTTTTAGGGAGAAATAAGAAATGAATACATTAAGTGGGTGTACTGCAAATGTCCTATTAATATTGTAAAACAGTTTTGATTAAAAATAACTTCAATTTTTATAAAATTCAATATTACTTTTCAAGAGAATTTTTTATTTATAATACATGTTTATTTACTTTATTTTGTTATGAATTTCAACAATTTGTTATTTATTTCGTTATTTTGTCGTCAACAATTATTTCCATTGATATGTTTTTATCAATTCAAAGTACTTACTACTAATTATTATATATTTAAATTTATTAAATGTGTAAAAACAACGATACATTGCGATAATTAAAATACTTACAAATAATAGTTATTTTTCTTAAAAATGTATTAATTAAAACAACCTTCTGAGTGAGTCCTTACTTTATATGATAATATAAGTATCTGATCACATTGGGCTCCAAAAGTGTATTTCGAATTGTTCATGATAATATATTATCTAATATATTATCTAACTTTAATTTAGTCATTAATAAAATATATCCTCATTCGATACTCCAAGTCACAGAGATCGATGAGTCACGCATAATTACACAGACTTTGAATATGGACTCCTTTGAAATCTAATCGCACAGGCCCGTATAATTACGACCATCTATAATCTGGAATTAACCCGTTTCATCATTATATAACTAAATCAAATTTACTATACATTGAGCAGCATCTGAACTCTCCTTTATATTCCCTATTTTTATTTAAAGGTACTTTAATTTAAAAGTACTTTATTTTTTATTTTATTTTAAAGGCACTTTAAAGTACTAATTTCATAAAAATACTATTATGAACCAAGTATGATAAATGTCATTATATGCATGTATATGTTGATACATGTTTACATTTACAATGCATTACACTGAAATGGCATCAGTTGATAGAGTGTTGATACTTATAAAAGTGTGGTAGTTAATAGTTCCTACAAGAATATATGTATATTTAACACGTATATTTCTTATTGGTCATCATTCATACCGAAAAGTGCAAATAGCTTTCAAAGATGAATGATACATTTGGCCGAATATTTTGGAAACTGCCAAAATTACAAAAATTTCGAAGACACAATTTTAACACAAGCTGTAATATACGTACGTAGAATATAATTAGAAAATACAAGAAAACTTCCACAAACAATAATAAATACATTTCAACTAATGAAGGTAAACAATCAAGTTTTTACAATGCAAATACGAATATTTCAGTTTATTCGTGTCTTTACATGTGTGTATATTTTTGTAAAATAATTTAACATTTAAACAAATGTTTATTATAATGAACTATTTAAATAAATATTTATTATAATATATTATTTAAACTATTTCTGTGAACTCTGACCGCATAACTGGATTTTCTATTAAAACTACACAATTTCACAATGTAAAACGATTTTCTACCTCCAGCAGTCGACATTCGATGTTTTCCATATTCTTTGAAACACGTTTCTCACTTCTAACTTCGAATGTTTCAATATGAAAGATGGCCGATAAAAAAAATACGTGTCAAATGTTCTCGTATGAACTACTTTCTGCCAAAGTTTCATACAGATCGCCTGACGTCAGCATGTTCCCTTGTTAGTAATGTATCACTCAAACGTCTTTAAAATATCTCGAATAAAGCCAGTAATAAGAAACACGAATGATAATTCCGGACATAAACAGTTAACGTTACCTGTAATATATTCATTGCTTCCCCTTTATGCCACGTTCCACAGATTTCAATCTTGCAGTATATCATATAAGACTTTATATATGTGTGTGTGTGTGTGTCTGTATGAAAACGTTATAATAATTACCACGCGATTATAACATTTACTTTTAAACCTTGACGTATATTATTTTACAAACAGGCTGTCTAGTAGAGAATCTGATAGGAAGACTTAATTAAATGGAGTTCGAGATCAAAGGTCTGAGTGTAAAAACTTTATCGTGCACAAAAGTAGAGGAGAAGAATGAGTGAGGAAAATGTTCGCTGTGCAGAGAGAGCCACGGTAATGCGCGAGTTTGAAGCAACTCGAAGGCTAATTACACAAAGTACATTTTCAGTCTGAAGCTACGAGAGATAATTGTGTTCGTTCGTAATTATCCCTCGACGACTTGTCCGATCCTTTTATTTCTCCAGTGGAAATCGCGAACGCGGAGAGAAAGGGGGAAGAGTATCGATCCGCGAATTAACCGCAAATCATCGATTAATTTGCTCCGTGATTATTGATTGGAAAACTTAGTTAGGTCTAGGCTGCTCATTATCGGCACCAGACCGGATAATTAGCATTAATCTTCGCCGGATATTTGTTTGGAGCATACTTGCCTATTCGATTGTACGACGAACTAATTGCACAAGGCGCGAACGATGCGTTCGGTGCATGCATTGCAACTGCGAAACGGGTAATATAACAATCGACACGCAGGGAGAAGTGTTTGATTGCATTATGGAACGGGCAGTGTTCGGTGCAAATACTACTAACATTCTGCGAATTTATAATATATTCTGTTTGAAATAACAGCAGTAGAAACAAACGATAAGTAATTATACTCTGATGAGAATGGTGATTGAAGTAATTGAAAATGAGGGCTTGCGAAAACATGCTGTGAAGTGTATGTAAGTCATTAAATAAATTGTTTTTTTATCATTTTTATGCTGAGTGTTTTATTATTATATCCAAAAATAATAACAAATTCGTTTAAAGTGTTCAGAGGAATATATTTTGTCGTGATGTTTTGATGTTCAGCATAATACATTTCAAACTCAAGGATATACAATAATTGGGATTTTACTTTAGTTTCAGCAAAAACATGATGGAATTTATAACTAAAATTCAATCTTGTTTAAATAATATCGTTTTTGTCTCTTAATCTATGTTTATACGTAACCTGTATCTAATGCAACAAAAATTATGTTAATAAAATTTAATGTTTTTATGAATTTTATATAACCATACCATATTCCATGTCTTTTAACATTTTATTTGCACGTTAGCCATGATTAGTACTTAATTTTATACCATATTTCTAGGATAAGATTATTTTAACTTGACAAGTGTTAAACATTCAATCTGAAAGTACGTAATATCAAGAAGAAGGAACTTACCTCGAAGCTGAGAATACCACTATGATCCTGGTCCAAGGTATTAAAAACGTAATGCGCGTATTGGCTAGTGTTGGCTGCGTAAAAAGAGAAAAATATAATTATTATAATCAAATTCATTGGAAATATTTTCATGTTTCATAATTAAATAATAAAATGTTTATATATAAGTACATAGTCAAAAAATAAAAGATTTATATGATACTGTGGGTAAAACTATTAGTTAGGTTTTTATTTACATAAAAATAGGTAAACAAAAAATCAGCTTTAATGTAAAATAATATTTCGGTATTTAGAACGACATTCTTTACTTGTAATGATTCGACATATCTGTTGTAAAAGAAAAATGTGGACTTCACGAGTACTTCAATTTCCTGGATAGAAAGCACAATGGCTTCCCAAAGAAACTGAAACTCCATCAAAGTCGGATGATAACTTTCATTTGACCAAAGGAAATGTTTTTAATTTAAAACGATGATTTGTACTTCAATACATTTAACTAGATACCATTTCCTTTACGTAAGTGTTACTTAAGGATTACCTAGCGCGTAACGGATCCACCGGAAGAAGTCGTTATTTCGTTAAGTGGAAATGTCGACAGTCACAAATACGTCCACAATCAACCATAAACTTTTACTTTACTAGACGTATCAGGTTAAAATGTAACAAAATTACCACTTTATTAAATTACTTTAGATATATTATTAGTATTCCAACGAATGAATTCTTTTGTACGATATAATGAATGGCACAGCACGAAAACAACAAAAATAAAAATCATTATAGCATTCAGGTCTTAGAATTTTTAAGATCCAAAAATGATTAAATAGTTTTATAAATTTAAGTGTGTTAATTAAAAGTAATCATTGTGCGTATTAGAAATTTGTTATGAATTATTAAACAGAATGATGATTATACAGTATATAAATAAATTCATTATATAAAAAGGATATTGTAAATGACTTAGAAAGTATTTTCTTATTTTCATTATTTTACTGACACTTAAAATCAGCTCGAATTGAATCAAATATGTTATATAAAATAATTTTTTATAGTCAGTACCTATTTGTAAGTAAAGATGTAAATTATTTATTCGTTTTATAATCTAATTGTACATTACTATATTGTACTTATTCACATTTACCTGACTTAGAATTCTGGAATGTATATCAGTATAATATGTAAGTAGAAAGAAAAATGTGTAATGGACTTATTTTCAATATATTATGCAATATATTTGAGATAGGAAGTATGTTCAACGTTTAACAGTTACAGAATATTTTATGAATGACTATATTAGTAATATTCTTTGAATTTAAGTAAATCTGTGAGAGACTGCTTCAATTGAATGGACACCATTAAAAAGTGGTACCTATCTGCTCCTTCTAAATGATCACACTGGGACTTTTGTAGGAGGACTGGGAGGATAAAGTAGATTACCTCGTCAAAGTTTTAGAGCTTGCATGAACCGGGACCTTGACAGAAAGCGATTCTACTGACATTTGGCTCTATAGAAATAGTCGAAAATTAGTTTTTTCTTTTGAACGTATCTGCAGCATGGAATTTCATAAAATTCATCGTATGTGAATTTTCCAGATTTGTAACGTTGAAGGATGAACAATTATCTGAATTAAGGTGTTCCAACGAAATATTTGCCAGAAATTAGAAAGATCAGAGAATTCTAACAGAATATTTTAATATGTATTTTGTTGTTCGTTTAAGTTATATAAATAGCATTGTTAAAAATGTTATTTATACGCTGGAAACCTTGATGAGAGTTTAAATTTTTGATAACTATTTTATGCAAATAAAAATCTAGTAGAAAATGTACAGTAGAATTTCAATTATCCGAACTAATTACTTATGCCACGTTCAATAATATTTAAATAACAGAAAAATTCTGTTTTTGAACGAAGTTGTTTACATTAATTATTCTTGGGATACCATTTAATAATTAATTTTTCTGTATAACCATACATTTTAAAATATATAAACTAAAATTTTTATTTTTGCATTGTAAACAAAGTTGTTATAGTTGAAATTTTCTAGCAGTTTTTGCAAGACGAAATTTTAAGTGCATGTAATCAATTAGATAATGAATTTTTATTACATTGTAATAAATTACTGTTTGAATTTTTTTACTGTAAAATTATACATTATTCTGTAGTATTATATATTATTAATATTAGATGTATACACTTTGTCCATATATTTAAGGTACATTGACTATTATGATTGTCATTCAGCTCCTCATTTTTTTTAAACACGATGTTGTTTTCATATTTCAGAATGTGCTATAAATTTACTTTAGAATGTAACTAGGATCTTATTGTAGAATCTAACTGTTACAACTTGTATAACAAAACACATAATTATTTGAGATACATAAATAGTACAGTCTACAGTGTCGAATACATATAAATTAAACTTGTTTATAATATTTTTAAGAACTTACATTGTAGATGTATTGTTTTTGAATAAAGAAAACTTTGGATAACAAACTCGTATTTTTTACGTTTTAAAGTTTTGGAAATCGCACGAATACTTTACAGAAAGCGAATAGGTGTCTATCGCATACTAACAATAACTTTCTTCACTTATATGTACCTACTTCGATTGAGCTCGTCTTTTCTCCCTTATAACTTCGAATGTGTTTCCTGTTTACAATAGGACATTCGAAAATTCGTATGACAAGTTAGTTATTTTCTCCTGCGATTGTATTAGGTATTGGAAAAAGTTCGTGTGAGGTCTTAAATCAAAATTTGAACACAGGGAACGTTTTTGTAAAATAATTTTATTTTGTTTAATACCAACGGCATAAGCATAACTTGCTGCCAATATCAATTTCATTCCTTAAACTAGTGAAATTTTAATTCAAATCGGACAGAAATTGATTTAGGAATAAAAATAAAATAAAATAAAAATACCGCACGAATTTTTTTCGGTACCTAATATGTTACATCAAAATGGAGTCGTAACGTTTTAGCCAGTTATGTGTATACAAATTATTTAGTAAGATACGAAGACATTTTATTTTATTATTAGACACAGATCTTAATTTGTCGCTTTATTTACTTGGATTAATTCATAACGATAGAATGATATGCTGGTTAATTTTTAATTGTTATAAAAACGAAATGACAGTTTCATTAAAATGTATTTATTTATTGTATTTTTCAATATTGCAATGAAGTGATAAATTAAAATGTTAATTATACACTTTTTAAAAATAGTTATTCTTATCAGAGTGGATTATTGAAAATTTCATATTAAAATATCTACATACTTTCAGATATTTATTTTTTATGTTTATATTCTACAATATAAAAAGGCATACGTATTATAATGTACACATTATGCATTTTTGATTAATGTTGGGAAAAATATAAAAATATTTTTAAACAAAACTTCTCCTTTCGAAAAGGAGTGATTTATATTGAGGTAATTTAAAATTACTGCAATTTATTATGTGACGCGGTAAAAAGTACTCATATTTCATGAAAGAGCACTTCAGAGTAGTGGTGGTACACTCTTCTGGTATGTAGTTTATTAAGGATTTTTAACTTCAGTTTGTAGCTAAAGATGCTTTCCTGTTCACACCGTTCTCGTCTATATGTACAGTATTCATAAATCTTCTGACAAAATTTTGTACCATAAAATATTCATCAAGATGAAAGAATAATGGTTCTTAACACTGTTTTATGGGAAGTAATTTTAATTTGATTTCAAAGAGAACTGATATTATATTAAATTAGTTGAATATTTGAAACATTTACGGTGTTACTTAAAAAAATTAGAGAACAGTGTGTGTTAGTTTAATAAAAAAATTTAAGTAGAGAAACTGCCGATAACTATACATATAATCTGCTATCGATGATTTTGTTCACAACAACCCTCGACCTCAAATTTTTTAGATAAAAATACTTCCGTTTGTCTATATTGAAGACAAAACAAATACTTTTAAATGTATATTAATATGACAAACGTAATTGAAATAAATCTTTGTAGACAATATATTATTAAACATAATTAATAGATAATTTTTATAGATAGGCAATTTGCATTTACATATATTGAAAATAAAATAAATATCACCTGCAAAATATTTGTAAATATCTATTAATATAATAAACCTAAATGCAATTATAATAAATCGTTGTAGACAACAAATTATTAAATATAATTAATAGATAATTTTTATAGATAGAAAACTCTCCTTTACACATATTAAAGATTAAATAAACACCGTTTGTATAATATTTGCAAATGTCTATCAATATAATAAACTTAATTGCAACTATAATAAATTGTTGTAGATAATATATTAATAAACATAATTAATAAACAAACTTTTATATATAGAATAATTAAATGAATAAATAAAACTTCCGTTTTCTATCTTGTCTATATAAGATTTGTAAATATCCATCACCACAGTTCACCTAATTTCAATTCTGATAAAGCAGCTGCGTTTCATTAATTTGATATGCAGCGTACCGTTGAATATTGTTATTTAGCGTAATTGGCCTTACAGTACGGCAGATTCATATACAATTAGTAGCGTAGTATTATGGTGCTAGAATTGTACAGTACATGTAGCACTGCTTTGATTCTATGATGCATGCGAATTGATCGGCATGTGCTGCCTTTGAAGGATGGAATTAGGAGTGGAATAAAGTCGGTGAGCGAGTAGTAGTGGTCGACGACTAGAACGATAGTGCGACAGCGAACCTCATAACAAGACTGTGGATTTTTATATCAGAATACACATTATATGAAAAAAAATATAAAATAATCAACGTTTAGTATTTTGTATAATATTTCTCGAAAAAAAACATTATCCATTGCAATTCTCTTTTTCTAATTATATTTTTAAGTGCTTGAATTTGTATAAAATACTCATAAGAACATCTGATAGTTAAAAATGATAATATAAGATTTAATAAGGTTATAATATATATTTTTTGGAACGAGTATTTAATGATACTTTGAAAGTAGCATTTTGATTAATAAAAATTATTCTTTCAACATTTTTGATAAAATATCTGGAAATACTTTCTTTGCACAGTTTCTAAAATGAAAAGTATTTTTCTGCGTTAAGAATTAATACTGTTAATTAAAAATTGCTGATTACAATATGTTAAAAGGGTAGTGTTTATGTCAATGAAATAAAGAAATTTGTTAAAATCCTTTATAACTAATAAAAATATGTTTCAAATCTTAAATAGTTTTGTATCTTAACAACAATATTTTCTTGGTATTTTCATCTATATAATTATTTAAGAATCATTTTCTATTATATTATCCTATCATAATATAGTACATGTAGTATAATATATTATAATATAGCCTTACCTTATGATAACGTGTCAGACTTGTGATGAAGATTTTAAACAGAATTTAACGTGCTCAAATATTACTGAATTCGTTTGACTTAAAATTAAATATTATTCGTTTGTTATCAATTATTATACTTTAGAACAAACATAAAATATGCTTAGAAGTTTTTTTTTCAATAAATTATTCATGATAAAGTAGTTCTATCGATCATAGTTGAGAAATAAATCCTAGAGCAAAGGAGTTAAACGACAGTTTTCAAAGCATGCATCGTTACATCGATTTATGTATTTGCTTTAGCATCTATAATTCAGACTTCATAGAATGCTAACACAATTTCCTAAACAACTGTTTAGATTCTAGGCGCACGAAGTGCTACGCTGCAGATAAGACTTGGACTAAATCTTCCACTTCCTGTGTGCATTCAGTTAAAACAGTACGATTCGAGACTGTATAGAGATTTAATTAAACTGTAGATTTCGTCACAATTTCCAACAGTACTATTCGACTTTCGTTCTAAACTGGAGAGGAAAAAGTTTCTTAATTTGCAATTTAAATTACTTGAAAAAATATTAAACGAAGAGTCATACACACAGTGTTCTTTAAGAATACATTAATTAAAAAATTAAAACAAAAAAATTGAATGAAAATAAAATATATTACATATTACTAGAAAATTATTTTTAAGTAGTTTGCAATACAAGTGTTACTTGAATATATTTCATTCGTTGTTCAAAGGTTAATCGGTATGCTATTAAATTCTATAAACTTTCTTGGATTGTTGAGAAACAATATGTTGATGATTCAATGAGTATATATTTATTATACAACTTTATTGTTTTACTCAATTTGTTTTTTGCTGTTGCAATATTTTCCTTAACATATACTATAGAAATGTTATTTTAAAATAAATCCGATGTAGAAGTTGTTCGTAAAGCAACAAACTTCCATTAGAAGCATGTATCCATTCTGATTTGTTTTACGATGTTTGGATAACCTTTTACGACAACTATGTTTTATATCACAAAAACATACGTGGCGTTTTTTGTCATGGCATTTGAAATTAGGACGCTGCACAAGAAACTGGTCATTTAACATTTCAAGCTGATTGGTCAACAGGAACTTGGACCAAATATTGCTTCATGTTTTGAAATGTCAACGAGTTTATGGTAACCTCGTTAAGTAGAACAATAAATATACCTATTATTATATAATTAAGCAGAAGAATAGAGAGACCAACTCAATTAAGGATCGGGACAAAATTATATAAACAATAATTATTAGAAAAATATAGTATAAATAATATGAGTATAAATGTAAGTAGAGTTTTTGCTATGTTAAAGGGTTACGCTTGATATGTAATGATAGCATAGCAACACAATCGGTATTTCAATAGAAACGGGTTTTGTTCATTTCATTCGTTGCTCAGTCGTCGTTGTCCAAGCATATTATAAAAATTACATTTTTTGTATAAATTAAATATATTAATTTAAAATACAAAATATTTGTTTACGTTATTTTCTAATGCTAAGAAATCCATATTAGAAATAACCACAAGAATATTATACAATAGTTGTTTAGATGATTAATGAACAATATTGTTTAAAACCATTCAAATTTTTATAATTAAAGAACTGAAAATAAACGTGGTATTTTAATACTATGATAAAAGGGATAGAAATGTACGAGATTTTTGTATAAACAATAAAATAATGGAGGATTCGAATGGTTGCGATGGTTTCAGCGGACAGAGTATTGTTTTTATATCAGAACACCAGTCTAGGAACCGAAGATATCAAAGGCCCTGAGAAAAAATATCGAGCTATACGATTTGGCCGTACCACGAAATTATTGACAAAGGAAGGAGATATCTCATATATATTTCAATTTTAAAAAACGTTTTAAATTTAACAGATACAACTTTCTGGTTGAAAATTCATAATATCGAAGTATTACACCATTTCAACATAAAATTATTGTGTTTCAGATTCGATATTATATAGTAATTATTATAAACGTAATTTTTATTATTTAACCCGGAAACACTTCAGAAATATTCGTATGATGGGTCGTGTTCCGCTTTATAGACTACTTGAATCTATATATATTACATCAGTAAATAAAGTTACTGTCCAAAGTTCTACCTGCCTGCCAAAATTACGGCTGCAAGTACAATGTGCATTATTTTTATACGAATAAAAAGAATTATAAATCACGTGGACGTTTTTCGATGAAACTTGTTTCAGAACTGAAAGATGCTGACCTAAATAATTCATAAAATATTATCAGCTAATGGTTATACATTTGTGAAGTGAAGCTTGTTATTATTATCGTGGCGAAACATGAAACATTTAACAATAAATTTGATATTCGCGTTGAGATTTAAAAGTTTTAAGAAGTGTATATACTTATTCTGTGGTCTTTATTTCTTGGAAATTTAAGGTTAAATCTCTTTTTAATGCCTTAACCTACAATAACGTGTCATACTCGTGACAAAAGCTTTAAACTGAATTTAATAAATCTAAGTATTACTTATGTTTTTCAGATATAAATTGAATATTACTTTTCTGTTATCAATCGTTAACATTTGAAATAAACATAAACGCAGTATAAGTATCAACGTTTTTTCTTTTCCTAATAGATTATTAACGATAAAGTAGTTGTACTGATCATGGTTATGAAATAAATCATAGGGTAAGGGGTTAACATATGGCAAAGCCTTTGGAAACAGTTTTTTTTTTAATTATCAGAGTGATATAAACGTTAGTACAACGAAAACTGTGGGTCGACACGTTGATGAATTTTCTCCTCTCTTGACCAAAATGAGTTAAACATAAAATATCATTTCATCAATTATACTGTTACGAAAGTTATGTATACCACTAATAAATTTACGATAAATATTTTCAATATTGAATATCTATAAATATGATATTTATAATTAAAATACAAAATGATAGTTTCTTTCGGATGAATTCATTTGCCACGAAGTATTTTGCCATTCCTGGATGTAGCATATACAAACTCTGTTGTTATGTGAAAAGAGGGAATTTGCATATAGATGGAATTTTTTGTTATTCATAGCCCATCGGATAATTCGTTATTAATTGAAATTTATGTATAAATTAAGGCTCGCGGAAATGATCTATTGCGAATCACTAGACAGCGCTGACAAGAGATAAACGGGCGGAACACGCCTATTTGTCGCTAAACTCTTTTTTTCAAGTTGCCAGAGTCTATGCTCGTAAATTCTTGTTCGATCTTCCTCTTACGCCGGACAGCAAACAAATCACGATATCGATGCAACATGTAGTTCGCAGCTATAAAATTGTCCGCGAAAAAGAATCGTGTCTGTTCCAAAACTGTTGTTGTTTTGTATAAGTACTTGCACTTACTATAACATCAGAGAAGTGGAAATCTGCATTAAAATGTGTAGTTTAATTTTATATCTATTGTATAATAAATGTGCAAGGAACAATAGTAAATTGGAGATAAATTAATTATTTAATCCTATATAAATGCATATTCTGTTAAATGAAAACGGTGACATACATTTATAATAAGGAAATTATTTTAATTTTCTTATAAGATAGTCAATTTCAGTTTCCAAGTACTTCATTATGTATATAAAATATTTTCAACTTATCTATTCGTTTTAATATATAATAAAGGTAAATATTTTAATTTTTTCAATAAATGTATCAAATTTTAATTCGTTTACGGTTTTGTTCTGTTTTCTCCACCTTATGCAACAATTTTCTAGCCAACGTTCAAACTGTGTTCAAGTGCACTAATTCTCGTCTTGTAAACTTTCGTAAGTAGGTTCCTTCTGCTGTTTTCTTACAAAAAATAATTATTTCATTATATTAGATTGCTGTAAATGTACAGAAATATATTAATAAGATTATATACAAATTAGATCAAACATACCAGTACATTAAGTTCTAGACACTTTACAGCTGCTACAATATATATTAGAATAGTTGTTAAGTACTTTTATATGTACCAGATAAAAGTTACAACATCAAAGATAAGAACTGAAATATAAGCGTGAAAAGTACCCATCACGAGATTTTCAATAAGTAAAAATTCTATGGTGTATGTAATACAAGTTAATTATGAATCACATCAACTTTATTTCTAAGAATATACTGCTGATAAACGAGAATAAAGATTAAATCTACCGGAATGAATGGTTCGGAGGGTATTAGCTGAGCATAGAGGTTTCCAAAAATTTTGCGAACATTAAATTGCGTATTTCAACACTGCAACGTACTATTCATTGTCAATACCTAGCGTGGTTCGTGCAACTGCAAATTCAGAATGAGAGAAAAATGGTTTATACTGCCATATCAAATTGGAACATCCTTTACACTCTAGTTGTCGGATGGAACCGAGTGTTTTCCTCGTTGTCAGAATTTAAACTAACAGCTTCATCAGGTTGCACGGGCAGACTTAAAAATGGCAAAGAAATGTCTGTAGCTGACATCAAAACAGTCGATTTGCGGTATCGATATCGCTAACACGATTGGATAAAAGGTGAAGCGCAAAAATGCAAGACCATGTTGACCTGGCTGTTCGTTACGATGGTAACTATAAATATACGCGCAACGACAAACCGCGAAGCTGTTTGCATTATTTGATCGAGTTTCCTCTTCTTTTGTATTTTTCTTTCTTCCGTTCCTGTACACATATATCTTTTGTATTGCTTATGCTTTTCGGCGGAAGCCCGTTTTCCGTTAAAAGAGAGAATTTAAATGCGAACACGCACCTTGAATAAACACACAGACACAATATTCACGCGACTGTTAAATTCAAACCATTTATTGAAACAACTGTACTCCGATTAAGCATACAGTTCCCTTAAAATGGTTATCCTTGTTTGTTTGCGTAACATTCGTAACACATTTATTATTCTATTGTAAGATTTTTAACGAATTGTTCGGCTTTAATGAAGATATTTACGAAGGCGACGAACGCCTGTGAAATCATTTAAATTTTAAATGTGAGTTCTTGTTGGTTTTGCGTTTAAACGAATCAAATGTTTAACGATTGAATTGTAATTCTTTTTATATAGGGTATATTTTCTATGGAAGAAAATCAATGTATTAAAAATTACAGTTACTGTTAGAAAAATTAGTCACCCATCGGTCTTAATATTTTTCACCGTGATCATAGTATTGGAAACCCAAAAGGTAATTTCATAGTAATTTCATTATCGTAGTGTTAAAACCGAGTGTTAAGCGCGGAAATTAAGGATGAGCATAAGTATTGTATAATTTTTTAATTTTTTTGTAAGTTTTAACATTTTTATGATTTCTTTTATAACGAATTGACATAAGAAAGCAAGAAGCATTTATTGATGATTTTCTCAAAGCGGGCATCAATGGGGGTCTCAGATTGTTTATTCAGCATTTTATATATGTTTAATAATAAATATGAATTTAAAGTTTTATTTAAAATTCACGCAAAGTTTGTGTAGTATATTTTGTTCAGGCAAAAAGTTGAGAAGATATATTTAACATTAATTATATTGTACATTTAAATGGTTCTCATTGTCACTTCAGTCATACAAACTTTTATCATAATGACTTACACTAGAATTTAGAATCCACAAATATTAAAACCATTAGTCTCTATAATCTTTATTAAAATACATAAAATTTGATATTATGTAGTAAAATAATTTTATTAACTGAAAATATTTTTATATGGAAATTATTGTCTTATTGATTCGTATACAAGGAATTCTGCTGTATTATTAAAATAATTAATATAAACGAATATTTTACAATTTATTATATTTGTGATCAATTTATTATACACGTGATCATCTATACGGCTAGAATCGTATTTCAAATTTCACGAACATTATTCGAGCGTTTAGTTCACGAAGAATTCATTAGTTCAAAAGAAAGCTATTAATCTGTGTTATAACTTCTCGTTAATGTAGTCTATATAGCTATGTAATTAAAAACTCGTAACCAGGAATACATAAACGCATGAAGTGTATGTTGAGTGAAGACCAGTTGTTTACAGCCCATTATACTCGGAAGTACGACATTTGAAATTCAAGTATGCACCGTTGCATATTGAATAGTAAAACGGGTCGTGAAAAAAGTTATATGTGGACATCATGTTGTAACCTTTTGAACAATTTTTCTTCGATAATTTTATTTTAAGTATGGTTATAAGTACGTAAAGACTTTTGGTTACAAACATATGTCAACTTTATTTGTGTCTTACTAGTATATGTGATACATATGTACGTTTCATTTTTTAATTGAAAAAGTTGCAGTATTCTTGAATTCGTATTTTGAGAGAAATTAAAAATGACCTGCAAAATTCATTGATTAAAGGACGACACGATAAAACGTGATTATATAAAGCAATGTATGTATCAGATTAAAATGAATATGAACGTAATATTAAATGAGAAAAGCAAAACAGATGTGATAAAGCGTGTTGACATCAGGTCCCGCAGGTATTTTTTGCTTGCCTATATCAAAATGTGATAAAGAGACTTTCCAACTAAGCAATTTTAATTAATTAAAACGTACTCTATACGATGGTTTGCTGCGCGTCTTCTTTTTCATTAAATTCAATTATTTAATTTCACAAATAATTTTCTTCCACATTTAACTGTTTCTTTCTTTCGGTGTGTTTTGTACATTTTCAAGTACAATTTACTATTGTTTAAAATAATCTAATCACCTTCACGTTTATTTTATTTTTACATTCACGTCTGCCTTACTTTCTGATCAGGCTTTATTGTATGAAGCAAAGAATGACTACTTTTTTCTTCCATCTGATATTGCTACACACTATGTATTTAATAAGTTAAATGACTTTAATTAAAAGTTTAATAAGTAAAAAAGTTAACAAAATTACTAACATGTGAAATGATTGACTTGTTCAGTGCATTATTCTTTACTGTCTACGATTGTCTACAAATTGTGAACGTTCACACATATATAGTGTTTACGGACTATTGTATAGATTTTACTACGAACGAAGAAATATTGAATCCACTGATTATAAGATTCATTATGTTAAAAAAAGTGTAGATATCTTGCTTCTTTATGTTTTTTGTATTAGATTTACCGGAAAGTTCTGTTTTATAATTGCCATTTTAAGTTTCCAAAGATGTTATTCTACAAAACTGAAATCCACAAATTACCATCACGCTGGAAAGAGGTCATCAGTGACGATGGAAATTATATTGTTCAGTAAACATTAATAAATGTATTAAAAATGTATTGTTTTCTTTTAATTAAAAAACGGAGAGAAAGTTTCGGTAAACTCAATATTTTTCATTTCCATAGTCTCGTGAACACATTATTGAAAATGTTGTGAGAAGCAAGCATTTTATAAAAACGTAATAACTTTTTGTGTATTTTTATTATTTCCGTTTACACATCTCAAAAGAATAAATAATGTCCGCAGTATATCGAAAATTGGAACAAGATATTCCAATTAATACGATTCATTAAATTATTTATAATCTTGTTAGTTGTTCCACGAACTTCCATGGATTTAGAATTAATTGAAATTGTGGCAAATATTATATTATATCATACTTACCACCTTGCGGGAAGAACTGTGAGTAGATACACTTGAAAGTTTCCTCCCTCACAACTCCCGTGGGACATTCTGCCTTGAAGCCACGATATATTCTCTTCAACTCTGCTTCGGTGAATCTTGTAGCTCTACAAAGGCTTGCCAAGGAATCCGGTCTATATCGTGGTGTCTGTTCCTCTTCGTATTCCGAATCTGAGAAGTTCAAATAAATTTTTTTATTAATCGCTGTAGACTACTTTTTCAGATAATTTTAACATGCAAACATATTTGTAAACACAAGTAATTAATCGGTTTATATTAACAATAACCAATCATTATTAATATTAACCAAATAAAATGGTCAAAGTGCTTCACTTATAAGAATTTATCACATACATCGGTAATTATTAATAATTCACAACTATCTTCGGTACATGGGGAGAAAGGAGTGAAAAAATACCATGCGTCATATTTTCTGTAGTATAGATTAGTTATTTTTTCAAGAGAGATATAGTTTTAATAGTTCCATCAATAAAAATTATTTTGTCAAAACTTTTGTCTGTACAAAGATAATAATATATATATCAGGAATAATTTATAACCACGTTAAAAAATATAGTATAAATTTGTTCATAAATAGTAGAAAATAATACAAAAAAATTTTATTAAATATCCTAAGCTACACAAGTAATTATTAATAACTACCGGTAAATATAATTATTACAATTTGTTATTTATATTTACCAAAATACGTGGATATTATTAATAAGAGCCGGTTATTATTAATACAAACAGGATTTATTGTATCAACCGTAACATATACACATTAGTACCACGAAAATGTCAATAAGGCGATAACTGGCCATAAATGTTCAAAGATTTGAACTTAGAAAAAAAACATGGGTATTATTAAACAGAATATTGGTTTTTCCTTTGTGATGCATGAGACTTACTTATGCAGTCGATTCTTGGTCCACCGGTCTCTAAAGGACCAGACCTTAGGTTGCATAAACGAATGACCGGATAATCCAGATACACATGCAAACTACCATTCACAGATTGTACATTACGTTACAAAAACATACACATCTATAGCATGCATACATATACCGTATATGAATACATAGCAAACGGTTACTTAGAAAAAAAATGTGGCGTGAAGTGATGCCATGAACGTTATAGGATCGTTGCAGTGTATCGTACTCGTTTCCAATATGGATACTGAAAATGAGATTCGCGGAAGAATATTTCGACGAAAATATGGTTCGTTGAAACGGAGGTTGGCTATAGTGAGACCGGGCAAAAGCGAGTTTAGTATGTATACATATAAAACCACTGCTATCTGTTGGTCCACGGACTGAATACTAATACACAAGTATACGCGATACTCTATTTGTTTCGACTACCTTAAGTAAGCAAAAATGTGGAATGAAATGTTTTCATTCGAGGCTCGCTTACGAATGAAATTAAGTTTGAACACATTCTCTCGATATAGAGAATAAGTTTTACTCCATATTTTGAACTTAGTTTTGCATTATTTTTTCATCTAGAATAACTTTTTATCGATTACTTTTGTAGTCCCAAGGAAAGGTATCGAACCCGGAAATTCAAAAAATTATGAAATTTTGTATATAAGTAGAGTAAGTCAAGCCTAAAACATTATAATTCTTTTTCGTGCCGAATTTCACTTTCAACGGGCGAAATCATCCCTTGAAAAATGCAAACTTTTCTTTCTGGTGAATTATCTTGAGATTATCTTGTTCTTTCATGTCTATACAATTGTGAAATAAAATTTTTTAAATTGTTCAACTTTTTCAATAGTTTGGAAGTAACATAACTTTTTATATTATATAAAGAAAGAAGAGACAAATTCTAGGCATACTTTGCGTCTGTGTTTGCTCTAAAGTTAAATATTTGTAACAGAAGAACAATATTTGATTTGGGTTCAAAAGAATTCAGTAATATTTATATTTGTTAAATTCTGTTTGAAATCTTCACTACGAGTCGAACAGGTTATTGTAAGGCAATGGGTTAAAGTAAATTTTATGCTATTTTTTATTTATGAAATATCAATATTCTATACATTTAAAAAATCATAATGAAAATTGTCTTGTATTCTTCTTGTATTATTACTAGTAGCGGACTCTGATCTATAGTTTATCATTATACGAAACTGTAATGGCACTCGTCGCCAATATACCAACGCAACAAGACTGAATGATTGGTTCAACTAATCACAATCGGAAGCGTCATCAATAATCCGTAACATGGTTCCATTAGTAATACGAGCACGCTTTACTTTTAAATGTGTGTACGCATACATTTGATTAATGCAAGTTATTTGCGATATATTTGTTGACAGCGATTTTGTTACATTGGCTGTTTAAATAAACAAAATTTAGTTTACAACTTTCCAATTTAATAACTTAGCTTCGTTATTGTCAATCTTGTAGGCATGCACAATGTATAATCATTAATATATTCTATAATTATTCCTGTAAATGTTTCTAGTTAATTGATTTCCTCTTACTCCTTAGCTGATATTATTTATTATTGTATTAATTGAAAACACTTTATATCCAAATATTTTTTATATTGTATATCTCCCATAGATAGATTTGAATAGTTTAATGTAACAACATATCTATAAATGTATCATTAACCCCTTGTCGTACAATGATGAGTGAGACTCGTGATAAAGATTTCTAAACTAATTTAACAAGTATCAATGTTGTTCATTACCCATAGATCAAAGCAAACAACTATTTTGCTATTATCAATGTATTATCTTCTAATGAAATTTCCACCTAAAGTAGAATGGAAAATTTTGTTGTATTTCTTACAAATTGGCGATAGTAAAATATTACACGAGCTTAGTAACAAAAGTAAATAGTACGCCAAGGGGTTAATACGTATTACATTTTTCAAAACAAAAAAACATGTAACTAACAAATTTTTAATATGCCGACATGTATTCAACAATTACAGAACTTCAAATTAAATATTTAACGGTACCAGGAGTGTAGGTACGATTGTTTTTGAGTAATATTTTTTAACCGCTAGGATTATTACCATACAGGAAAGAAAATGTTTATTAATTTATAAAATATATTAATATAAAGTGCATATCAGAATAGTGAGTAATCTTGGTTTTTAAATAATTTAAGGATCTGAAAATTGACGAATATGCTCCAGTTTTTTTAAAACTCAAATTTAAATAGTAAACGGTAACTATGTTATCTGTATAACGTGTATACTTGTCAATTACAGCAGATTAATACATGATTGGGAAGATGATTTTAGTGAAATGAATATTCTATAAATAAAAGTGCGAATTAAAAATGTTCACATGCAATCGATGAGAAAATAAAATGTTTACTTCTTAACATTTTTCTAACTTTTTTGTATAAAAAAAACTATTCATCTCGATCAATGTCTCCTTCCATACGAAACAACTTTCACGATAACAATTTTTTTTATATCGTTAACGGTTTACGAGATATTCCGTGTTTCTACTCAAACGGAACACCATAAACCTGAACTGTCTAAGCTTTACTCGTGAATAAATTACAGTTCTTCTATTCCACCTTGACTGTCACGGAAACCAAGATACAAAGCATGACCTCGCTTACTGCCTTCTGTGTGCAACGCAAGAATCTGAGTTCTCTGTCTTCTTTTACCGCCCGTATTCTGTGTTAGTAATGGCAAACGGCCGGAGTGCAAAGCGTGTGATTGTTGTCCCGCTTAAATTCTCAGAAATTGTTTTGTGTTTAGAAACAGTTTCGAATTGGAAAACATTCGACAAACCTGAATGAAAGTCTCGGATATTTTTAAAGTAGTAGTGGTTATAATAGTTATATACTAACGGACAAAATTAGTCGTATAATGAGAATATTATGAACCGGTATGTACTTATAATTAAACAGTGGATTTTTGTTCAAAGTCAAGTTAGTAAGAATACAAATAACGAATAATTATGATAAAAAAATGTATTTTTACAAATATTATAAAAAATTGTACATTTTAGATATTTTGTATGCTTCTTCGTATCATGTGGATTCTGAATAATTTTGCATTTTGAAATTTTTCATAAATGTATAAAAATCAGTAGTTTAGTTACAATTATAGAGAAACTATATGAATAACTTTTTCCATTAGTTTTATAGAGTATTTAAAATAATATTTAATGGACACATGAAATAACAAGATGATGCATATTTTATAAATATTGATAAGGTAGTTTAACCCCTTGTCCTGTGATACCTTTCATAATTGTGATTGATAAAACTACTTTATTGTTAATCATTCAGTAGAAACAGAAAGGAATTTGCTGCTTATTCTGTGTCTACCTTTATTCCACAGGTTAAAAATTGCTAATAGACAAATAATATTTCATTTCTATGAGAAATAAATAAATACCATTTAGATTTGTCGAATTCGGTTAAAAGTTTTCATCACAAGCCTGACTCAATACTGTAGGAGTAGGGGTTAAAAATATACATTTTTAATTTTACTTTAAACGTGAAATTTAAATAAAAATTTAAATAAATAAATAAAGGTCACTGGCGGTAAGAAATGCTTAGTAGGGAATTTTATATGATTAAATAAATGGGCTGTGTTCTATTGCCAAGACATCACATGCAATGCTCGCACTTAATAGCATATTCGCCGAATTCAATGCCATTTCACCTTTTTCTCTGAGGATAGCTAAAAGAAAACGTTTATCGGTAACGATCCACCATTCCGAAAACAAAGAATCGCATAACTACATGTGCTGCTTTCACGTTAAAAATAAATAAAAGAATATTATTCGTGATTTTTCTTTTTAGACAGTATTTGAGCCACTCACCAAACTTAATAGTAAGGCAATTTGTTTTAAATATAACAAGTTTGTATTGACAATAAAATCTTAAAAAATTCGAATACATATTGCATTTATATTATGTCAGAACTTCATTGATTCTTCAGTGTTCGAGATTATAAATTAGCTGTACTTTAATGTATCTTGCCACATGTTATAAAATGCAATAGAAAAATATTTTATTTCTACCAAACAATTCATTAGTAACCTGTAAAAGATTTGAAAAAATGATAACACAAATAAAGTTTCTATTCTTCATTTTTAAATAGTAGTGATTTTTGCATGCTCGATTTTCAAACGTTCGTATCGACGCATATATTTTTCAGAATACCTTACCATGTTTACTTTGAAAATGATTAATTTGAAAATTATTGAAAATTATTGCAACTTGAAATTTAGGAGTTTATATTTTACATTAAATTTATTCATAACTTCTTAAAATAATTTCGTTTTTTTTAATTTATTAGCATGGCTACTTGTAATATTAATTAATTTATTAAGAAGGAAGTGTGTATGTATGTGGTAGGTACCATCTGCGCAAACAAAATTTTCCACTGTTATCAGAATAAACTCATTTTCGAGCAGGCAGAGGGTAACACGAGCTTGGATTCGATATTCAAAAGTTATAGTTAAAATATGCACGTACATGAACGTGGTTATCTATACCCATGTGGATCTCTTTGTCAATGTCGAAAGCTTCGACCCAATGCATTTAGAGCACTGCAGTAAGATATCAATGTACATAAAAGATACATTGGTGTTCAATGTACGTATTATTTTAGGTTCTGACTGAGATTAAATCAATGCAATTGCTACTACATAACGTGCTCAGCATTTGCAATATGGAAATGATGAATAGTTAATACTAAGATAAAGTTAAGTAAACTAATTAATAATATAAATTGTTATAAATACGTATTTTCAAAAAATTCAAGTGAAATATTCAGTTAACTAATCAGTTTTAAAGCTGTAAACGTCAATACATACTTAAAATTTGATATACTTTAAAATTGTGCATAAAAATTAAAAATGTTTATTATAAAAAAGAAAATTGACTTTTAATTATATACAATTTTAAAATTATTTACATAATCACATTTTGATATTTATTTTGTACTGTTTATAAATTTGTATGTGACTTCATAACTGCTACGTTTGATTCTTTAATAAAAATAAGTGATATAGTTACAGAGAATAATCTTTACACTTTGCTATCATTTTTACTCGTATATGTTTTATTAGCCATATTTGAAATTCAGTTTTAGTAATTACTTTGGAATAATTGTAAGGATTTGTTACATAATTATCTTATCTGTGTTTCGCTGTTCATAGTTAACTGTCACTTGCTGATTTGCACTAGTAATGTTTTCGAAGCATAAACTCGTCTAAGCTGTCCAACATGTTATCTATGTTATAATACACGGTTATGTCTGATTCTGAACGATACATTACTACTAGGTAGAGTAGTAGTATTTACCCGTATAATCATAGCGTTCTACATAATAGACTTCATTATAGATACTGAACGTATAAATGGAAGTAATGCAATATACAAATGGTTTATGAAATTTCTGTTACACAGATAATAGCATTTCTGAAATAGTAATGCATTTTAATAAAGAGTTATGTATAATGTGTAGTGCTATGCTTTGCTACCAAAAATTTTATTCTATTCAAGAATACATTTACAATTTTTAAATAATATCTTCTTTTATCTTTTAAATTTATTTAGTTATTCATAAATATAGTTCTTTAATCTTGTTCTTTTTTAGATGTATCCATGTGAGATAATGATATCATAAAATACATGAATCAATTAATTTTTATTTTTAAAGCATATCTGTTTTAAGAATTATATGTTACAATATTTGTATGATTTTATTTATTGTAATACTTTCAACACTCATTAATTATTATTGACAGAAAATAAATATTTGTTTATATTAATGACTAAAATATATAGAGAGCTGGAAGAAAATTTGTTGAAAAGTCAAGTATTTATTATTTCTGAAAATAAAACTGAGAAGTTATGAACATTGTTATCATCTTCTATTAAAATAGTCATCTTTATTAATATAATGAGTTTCTAGATTAGACATTTTCTAGATAATATTTAACTTACTGTAACCTCTCATATAAGCAATACTTTAATTTAAATCGTACTTTGTATATTTATTTCAAAATTTTTTAATTTAAAAAAAAAATAGTAAATGAATTTAATAATAAAATTGACAAAAAATCATCGTGTTAATCACATTTATATGAGTGTTAATTAATTAGTAATTAATTTGTACGGGTATACGCTGTTACACGCAGGGGAGGTGTCTTATTTACAAATAATACGAATTTATTATAAAAAACTAATAAATTTACATTAGGGAAATAATTTTCAATGAAATTACGCGGTTTAGATTTAAAGAACGAAGATATTAAAAAGAAAATCACATATGTTAACTTAGGTAGTAAAATAGTTTTCATGTTAATATACATATATAATACGAGCACCTAGAAACAAATCGTGAAAGTTTAGTTCTATGTCTTTGTCATCCGCAGAACAGCAAGCGTTTATAATTCAGCTATCTAAAACTCAAAACGGTAGTTAGTTCTGGATTGCGTTTGGTTACGTTGTGTATGCACAACCTGAAGTACTTAAAACATTAATTAAAAGTTGTAATGGAATTTGGAATTTCTGTTCACGCAACACAATCTTGCATATAACTATATAAATAAAATTTACAATTGTCATTTCTATCACAAAAGAGAATAAAGTTTTCAATAAAAATGAAATCATTAAGTACTTAAGATTAATTATTATTTATGGATATTCAAATATATTAAATATTGGGTATACATTATGCGTCTTAATGTTTTAACATTAATTGAATAAGATAATTTCTGCGATAATTTAATGATAATAAATTAATGATATAAGATAATTCATTGTACATTTATCTAATTGAAATGTATTTCTTTTTAATTAAGTTTATTTTAAGCATTCTAATAAAAAGGTCATCTTCAAAACTTTAACATGCTTTTACGAAGAAATATGCAGTGTTTTCTACATGTATTGAGTTTTAAATAATTGTCACGGACTGTATTTGAATAAAATATTATATTTTCTGGGACTTTGAGAATTTAGTTCTTTTAAAGTTAATATGTGAATTGATTTTTCCGAGGAAGTAAGAATGAAAAATAATCTGTCGTTTTATATCGACCACCAGACTGTACATGTGCGTTCTGATTGTTGAATACGTTTCGTTTTCATCAGGACATGGTATTACGAAAAAATATGCAATTGTAATTGAAATTTATAACAAGTATGGAGAATATACTCGCGCGACTGGGAAGATTTTGATTCGGGAGATTCGTTGCAATCTACGGTATGACGCATGCAGGCTATCAAGTCAACGTTGTGTATCGCGCAGAAAATTCTGGAAAAAAGGACTAACCCAGTTTTCGGATTGCTCAATCTCGTATTTCCATCAACCGGTATAATGGCATTATTTTTACGTATTAGAGATACGCACCTTATTTAATCGTTTGTATACTTATTTTTCATTCTATCATTTGATTTGTAACAAATTATATTTCAAAGTTATATATTGCTAAATTTAAAAATATTCATTAGAAATATCAACTTTGTTAAAATTTAAAATATTCATTAGAAATATCAAATTTGATATTTTTCAATTTAATTCCGAGGAGGAAAAGAAAAGTAATTGAGAAACATTTTAATGTTTAGTTATAACATAAATTTTGTTTCATTTCTAATTATTTCGAAAAATCTTCTAGTAATTTTAAGAACTTAGCGATACTTTAATGAACGATTAAAGGTAGGATTTCTGAAAATCAATCCGTTTAACGATTCTGTCTCTTTAGCGTCATTTCCTGGATTATGAACAAGGCCTCAGGGGTACAACCGTCCGCGTGGAGCTATAACGGTGTTAGCAGGGCACGGTTTATTGCTATCTATTAAACAATAGACAGTGATTTTGGATGGTATTTCCTACACTATAAAACATTTTACAGAAATAGCAGTGGGCTGCGATCTCGTCTATAATTGTTTGTTAATAAACGTCAAATTACGTTTCGGTTCTGTTTTATACTAATAAAAATTTTGTCCCGTATAAAATCTGTAGACATTTTTATTAATATGAAAATATTTAGTAAAGAACATGCTATTATTATTAAATAATTGCTTCTTTTTATTAACTCTTTACACTTGAAACGTTTCTCGCTAAATGTATCCATCATTTTTTAATGAAATATTAATATTCTTTCTAACAACTAACATGAATACAAATAATACAGAAATCATGGGACATAGCTACTCTATTTCAACATTTCATGTACAGTTTCATTATATGAATTATCATATTGAATTTACCAAATTTTATAATTGTAGTATATCAAATCAAATGACGACTGTTATAGTGTTACATTTAAATATAATGGTTTGTATATACAATAATCTGCAATATTTTGCAATTATTGGTTCATGTATTGATTCTTTTGTATTAAAAAGTGCATATATGTAAAATATTTTATTTCATTTTATTAATTTGAATCTGGAAAAGAAGACTTTTGTCAAGTTACTATGGTATGCAGACTATTATAAAATTTCTGATAAGATGAGTTAAAAACATTGACATAAATAAATTAGGTTTGAATAAAATTAAAAAAAAAATAGAAGTTTGTTTATTTCTATCATTAAAAAATTTCAAACGATCACTATTTATTTTCTACCTATGGATACCACTTAATTGGTTTATACGTTACTTGTAAATAATAAATGAAAAATAAGTTGTTTGGTACAATTTAAACAAAATAAGTCCAAATGCAAGAAAAAATGCAACTTTCAATGTTGAATTTCTTAACAGTATGACTTTGTAGGAAATAGCTTTATTCTATTATAAAGTTTTTCTGTTACATGAGACTTAGCAAAATATAATAGTGTCTATACTATTAATTTTAATTGTATCTATATTAAATAGAACACAAATGTATCTTAATTTATAAATAGTCTATGCACTTAACCTGCTAATAATAAAATATAAAAGTGATGAGTTTGTTTTATTTATATAAAATTCATTGAACGCAGTGGTTAAGCGAAAACTTTTCATCTCGATGACCATAGAGAACAAAAAAGAACTTAAAAAATTTTTTTCGCGTTGTCCAGTATGAAAGGAGAATGTGCAAGAGTTATTGGAATGGCTGAACGTTGTTCGCGCTGCAACCGATAAACGCAGAACAAAAGAACCGGGGTACGCTCGTATTATGCAATTTGAACGGTTTCGACAGAACCTCTCATATTTCCGGTCACGTGAATGAACTTTGAAGTGCCATCGCTTCAACGGATTTCCTCAAAAGATTCGTTACGCTACATCCTCCAATATTCAGTCTTTGTTTCTGTCAGTATATCGAATATTGTCTCATTCCTATGTGCATGTACACAGTACCTATTCACTCGTGTATATGGACTAAAATATAAATGAATATATAGGTGTTTAGAACAAGAGCTTGTATTACATGTCGTAAATTTTAACGGTAGATGTTACATATGCCCTTCTTCCGAATTGAAAAGAGAAAATAATAATTCAATAATTAAAAAAGAATTGATTACTTTTTAAAAATATAAAATTGAAGCAATACCTTTTTATCTCTTTGTAAATCAGCAATGAATTTTTTCACAATCGGTTGATTACTCTGTTCTGGTATGTTCATTGCAATTTATAATACAAATTATATTTTCATGCAGTTATCAATGTTTACTTTTCTTTGATGTGTTATTTCTAACATTCAGAGTAATAATTGAAAAATAGACCGTTGTAGAAACGTTCTTTAAATCATATTTTGTTTTTTTTTACAGAGGCAAATTTTGAAAAATTTATAACAAAGTAATTCTTTTATACATACATTTAGTATGTTAGTTTTCAGTATTATATTCAAGTTAAATAAGTTGCAATTAAAGTTGTTAATCCAAACGATTCATATGCACGTTATAAATGTATCAAATGGATATGTTATACAGGATGTTTTATAAATAGTGGTACAGGTATAAACTGTAAAATAATGTTCTTTTTTTTGAAATTTGGTTTTCTAGAAAATCTAGTTTCATAATTTCTCAAGCGCATCTGTATTTGACTAACTATTGACAGAATTTAAATCGGATTTGTTTGAGAGCGAAGCTGCAAGTAAAAAAATTGTATTTTATTTCTTTTACTTATTTTTGTATGTAATTCCTGTATGCAGTTAGGAAGCTCACATTTGAAATTCTTAAAAACGAAATTTGAAATGGAAAAATGTTATTCGCTGTTTTTAAGTTATTTTTTTACGGAAAATCACAGACTTTCTAGTTGGGCCAGAAATTATATACAGGATAAATTGTACGGTTTTTTAATTTAGTTTATTAATTAAAATTTTATAGACACTCAAAAAGGAGAAACATTTCTACAATAATATAGCAAATAATATTTTCCTATTTCAAAGTTAATGATCCCATTTTTCTGCAATAGAAGAATATATAAAACATAATGTAGAAAATGTTCATGGTTTATAATGTGAAATGAATGATTTAGTTTTTATTTGTTTTGTTCCTTCAATTTAAACTGTTGCACCATTATTTTTCTCAAAACACATAGGTTAAGTACGACATGAATAGAACAAACATTCATTTAGGCTATACGTTAATAATTAAATTTATAATTAAATCATTTTCAGAATTGATATTTTATTTTCTATTTGAATATAACAGAGTATAGGTCTCAAAGATCCTGGAAAAAATACGGAAACTTGTCAATATCAATCCCCGAAGTATCTTTTTATATGGTTACATCTTATTTTTATTTTTATTATTACTTACTGCAAACTGTCACTGTAAACTTTGAATATTAATATATCAATGAAGCTAAAACTAATTAAACGAATTTATAGTTACATATTTCAATTTCAATTCACATAAACGCCGACACAATAACGCGTACCAATCATTATTGTGCACACTTAAATTAACTTTGCGCGAGCGCTGCGAAAGCTATTGTCAGGCAGTTTCGATGGGTATCGATGCATGGTTTTATTCGCTCCGACTAAACGAGGCGTTGAATTGCTGTCCGGAAAACGCTTCGAGAATTCAGATAGCTTCCGTCTAGGCAGAAGGCAGTGGTTTGCGCGCAACAGTAAAAAAGTTTATTGGTATCAGTTCTTTTTATGAAAAATATTCATTTATTTTTCGTTACTTTTATCATTGAGTTTTTTACAAGGAGAGTTAAGGAACTTTCTAAAGTGGCAATTAATTTCATAAATTTTTGTTAATTTTTTTTGTGTGAGTTTTTGATACATTTATTTATACACAATATGTCCATATCATAGGTAATGGGTTCTTTGATAACAATTACATCTTTACAACAGTCTATTAATTTAGTTGAAAGTTCAATGAGTGTTTTAAAATACTCAATTAATATGTTCTAACTTAAGTAACTTTTCCTTTAATATGTTATAAAAGTATTTCTGAACCTCCTTTAATTTTAGTTGTGTGTTAATAGCTATCTGTTATTTGATCTGTTTCAAATTTTGAATAATAAGTAACTTTTAAAAGCAAAAATTAATTAAAAAAAAAAAATCCATTCTTTTTATTTCTATAAAGAAAAAGTAGAGAACTGAATTAAATAATAATGTTTGTTAATAGATCTGGAAGTTTGCTAAAAATTCACATGAAAATATTTGAAACCTGTTAGTCGAACATCGTTCAAGTTGTCAGGTTTATCGTAAAGAGAAAAGTAATTTGAGAAAAATGAGTTTAAGGTTTTTGTCAAGTCGTTCAGTTATTTGGATCTTATTATTTTATAATGTTTTAAAAATGCCAATCTATAAGAACATATCAAATGGAATCGATTTTTACCAATTTTAAACGGTCATGTCGCCTTAAGAATCTTTTTTCTGTAATCTGTTAAAAGAATTAAATTTTTCAACACATTTTACGGAGAGCAACATTTTGAACATAGAATCTCAAAGAAATTTAAATGAATTCCAAGAAATAGTTACATTAGAATCCATGTGAATATTATTCATTATTGATATGTCATTAAGTTTAGTATATTCGTAGATGAATGAAGAACAACTTCCACTATGTTTAGAAGTGAAAGGGAATTAATTACATATAATACTATTAAAATGAATACGTAAAATATATGTCTTATTCAGATGAAGCTAATTAAAATATTTCACTGAAAACGAAGACTTGTAGACAGAGAAATAGCTATTTATTTTTGTTTGTGACTTTTTACAACTTACGAATTTGTAATTTCCTGTCACTGAGTCGTGTACTGGTGGAAGACCCATAATGGGGAAAGTTTATGAAACGATTAGGCCCAAAGGGGTTATAAGTTGAGCGGACCTACAGATTTCTCCTCCATATATAAAGGTTTATAAGGCGAGAAGTGCTATTAAGGACGGGAGTTAAGGTACTTGAAATGCACGCGTTCAACGGAATCGTGAAAAGTTGCAACGATAAAACAACTTTTACAGCCTTAAATCTCTGCTTAATTTATGAACAGCTGTGAACACTACCATTTACATTAAAAAGTTCGGTGTTTAGAATATTCTAACAATTTTAGCACAATAAATTGCTTGAAATAAAATAAAGATATCTAATACTTTGCATTCAACTTCTTTTTAACACATTCTCTCAAGTAAGAAATTATTTGAAAATGTCATCATTAAGCACGGATTAAGAAGTAATATTTATGTTCAACTATAATTACGTATATTAACAACGTTAACCATTAACAATTTCGTTCGTGTAATTGTTTCCGCTCTCTAATATAATTTCTACGAACTTGAGAGTCATATAGGACTATTTATACACTCTTGTAAATTAATAAAATATTCTAATAACATAATGTTTTACTTTTAAAACGTATGTCAACAAGTAATCAACAGTATCTGATATAATTGAATTATTAGTTATTGTAAATTGAATTATTAGTTATTGTATATTCAATTACTTTTTGATTAAATAGAAATGATTTATACAGTAACAAGGAGTTATAATTACATAATTGTGTCTCTCTTTATATTAGTTTAAGTCTATGCTACGTTGATTAAATAAACTTAAGCGAATTGTAATTTAAATAAAAAATAATTTAACAAGTGAAACATTAGTTATTACATTAATTTCTGTTTGCATCACTATTCGTTTTTATTTGCATTCGAAATTTAATTGTACGTAAAAGTGAATGTATACTTATTATTAACATCGTATTTTCATTCGTACCGGTGAAAATAAATTATAGAAGCCCTTGAGTGTTAATCATTGACATTGTAACAATTTCGTTGCAAGAGTATGGCATTATGTTCCTGTTGTTTATGCATTTATTGGAGTTGCCCGTTCCCATCAGCTTTAGCATATTTTTCTCGTAAATGTGTTGAAGGAAATGTAGGTAGTGGATGATGCATATCGTTTATATGAATTTTCATGACGTACGCTCGGGAATCCAAGTCTCCAGTGTCGGCGGATAAGTCATTCCATTACTGGTTAACCGCCAGAGGACTGCATAAATAAGTGGTGTGTTTAACAAATATACATCATGCAACGTAATCCGTGTATGATTAAGAGGACAATCAACCGTATTGTCAATAAAGTGTGCATAAAGTAATACATGTATAAAAGCTATGAATACGTATGTAGATAAGTGATAAATTGGATTTTCCCTGGTGAAAATGATCACAATAATAATAGTATAATATTAAGATAATATTATATTAAAAATAATATTAAAAAAGTATTAAACTCTGTAATATTTTTTTCTTTCATTTAATTATATGAAGTATACGATAATTATCATTTTATTATTTCACGATACTTGCATACTTTATGTGTGCTCCAATTTATGAATTTTGCGGTAGCTTCTTTACCTCAATCTCCATTTAACCGAAGGTGTAGAATTGCGCTGTAATAGTCAAGACCAAACATTTCTTTCTATTTTGTACTTCATCAAAATCAGTGATTGGGATTTCGGAAAGTTACCCTGTTAACACTAGAATTACCGAGCATTTCACACGATTAATACGTACTTCTTTTCAAAATCGTAAGAGTACGTTCGCTTCAATTTCTGCTGATATTCATTACATTGGGTAAATGACACTATTAATTTTCAAAATAATTTCAAATATTTACCGTATTTTTAATATCAATAATTGCAAAATAAGAAAATTAATACCATTCAGTTCAATTGGTATCAATAGTTCTAATGTTAACACTAAAACTACCGAGCAATTGGATTGACTTCTTTCTAAATTTCTATAAAAATTAGAACAATATATTTCTTGAAATTTGATGGGTCCCTATTGTCGTGTCTGTGCAAATACACAAATCTATTTTACAATTTTTCACAAAAGCCTTGCCATAATTTAAATATTTGCAAACTAAACATTCTAAAATGAGTCAATTTGACCCGTCTGGTAGTTTTAGTGTTACTTGTTACCAGTACGTAATGTGTTAATATAGAATAAACGCGGCAGCCTTTGAAACACGTATAAGATGGGCGGGTGGACACGTACGAATGAAGAAGCATGTCAGAATCATGTAACATACATGCACGGTGAAATCGGCGAGCAGCCACGAGTCTCAATGCAACGGAAGCTCGTGAGACTCTCACGTTTCGAGAAAATGTGGTTTGATAGGATGCAGCTTGAGACTGCGATACAGCATGCAGTAAATTCGCATGAACTCTGAAAAGCGCGTGTTCGAACTAGCCTTTATACCACTTGATTTGCGAACTCGAATTTATCTACTGGGATCTAAACGATCGCATTTAGCCCGTGTATTCGAACGCTATGTGCTCTCGCATGTGGCATTAGAGCAGATTAATACATGCTGATCTTTTAAGTGGAAATAATCCAACTGCATAAAACAGTAAATAAGTACTATCGACAATCAACTTGTTAACGATTTGAACGTGTTATGTATTTTTTATTGTTATTTATATATTTGAGCAGCTTAATTAATGTAATATATTCAGCTGTTAAATTCAGTTAGATTTGAGTGTATTCCTTTTGTACCTAATTTAGTGACGTTTAAAATAGTGAAGAGGAAAAACAAAATTTAACGAAGTGTTTCATTTGTTAAAGAAAATTAAATTATGTTTATTGAACTTTCATGTGTATGCTAATGGTACTATCATGTATAAATAGATTCTAGGCAATCCAGTTATTGACTCAGACCTTAATTTTAGAAAGAATGAGGGAAATACTTAGAATGAGACGTATGTATGTATATATATATATACATTTTGTTGAATTAATATTATAATCAGAGTTATATAAATAACAACTGGTTTTTAAATATTTCTTGCTGATGGGTAAAGTATACTGGATTAATTAAGGAAAAAATGTTGTATTTTAATAACTACAGAATTTTTAAATAATAGAACATTATATATAACATGAGAAGCTAATATTATTTTTCTGAGCTTTTTATAAGTTAAAAGAATTTTAAAATTCTGAAATATATACATATATAAACTGTTCACTGTTACATAACATTTTTCATACATTTGCCGTATTGCGGTCACACTATATGAAAATATTTGTTACGAAATTCTTGTATGAATATTAATTTTAAATGATCTATAACTATAAATATGTAACAGAAAATAACTTGAGAATTGTACTATATTTCATGCCAAAGTAAAATTTCACATAACGATACCTGGAACGAATACTTTTACGCTTGATACAAATTTTATTCTTCTAATTTGATTTAAGAAAAGAATTTTTTTATTCGATTAAACTAATGAACTGAATTGTCATTATTTAGGATTTTATCATTGATTCATAACACGAATCTATACGAGACAAATATTTTTTAAGTAAATTAATACTGATTCGTATTTATATTGTCGGAAACATAATAAAATAGATTCGAATTGTTTTGAAGTAAGTACAATTTTTCTATTAAAAAAAAAACGCAACTTTAAGAATTCTTTTCACAACTAACAAATTATTCAAGGTAGCAAATTTATTCGTTCTTTTATCAAGTATCCTCGTTATGTAGTCACTACAACATTAATATCAGTGCATACCCATAATCATGGTACAAATTAGTAGAACGTGATCCGCCATAATCACAAAAATAAGGCGACAACGAAAATTGAAATTGTTTCATACAAATCTTACTTTATAGTAAAATCGAATGCTCGAATTATATTTTATAATTACATATAATTACAAAATTATTGAACTATACAGAATTATCCTAATATAATTTGTAATTATAATTATATATAATTATATATTGTAAAATATTCATCGAGTATGCAGGTCACTAAATAAAATTCAGTTAATTCAAATAATTTTTACCGTCATTTCATCTAACCTCTGCATTATACTTTTATTTCATTATACCTGCTTTTATTCTTTTTTTTCACGAGGAAATTCATCCCCTTTAGCTGTAACCTGATTTTGAATACACTCTGCCCTTACAATGATCAACGAATACGATACCTAAAGCAAATTTCACACCGGTCCAAGCCTGCCGAACGTAATTAATTAGCCTCCTGTAGAGTGGTCTCGGTGGCCTCTTCGGCACAGTGCCCTCTTCCTCGTCCCCCTGGATGTCGTTGTCCAGAGAACCCGGTGGTGGTCCCACTCCTGTGAGCGTGCCTACTTGGTTTCTTTCGCCAAGGATATTCACGACTTCTCGCAGTTCAGGCGCTACGCCCTGCAGTCCTGGAGCGTAATTCGCGGGGGCGACGCCTGAACCGAGTAGGTTCACGCCGCCCCCGCGACCTCTGCCATGGCTACGGTTACCACGGCTCCATGCGGTCCCGCTACCTTCACAATGTCGCGCCGAATTACGTTTAAACGGGAGAACATTTTTGACAATTTCAACTTATTAAGACGTATAATATGGAATATAAAATGAAACTGATTAGATAAATGATTAATTATATTTTTACTGGCTATAAGTAGACTGCGGATAGTCATGCGTATTCGTGTTTTTAAGAATGTATTTAGAGAAACAGAATTATGATAGAAAATGTTTCTTTTTTAAGGAATATTATAAGAAATAGATACTTTCGATATTGTATATATTCTTTTATATTGTGTGAATTCTATGTAATTTTATATTTCTTAATTTCTCACAAATGCATAAGAATTCGCAGTATAGGTATAAATCTTCGAAACAGGAACTCTTTTACTGAAAACGCGTTGGAGGAAATGAATACAAGAGAATGATTTATATTTTAATTAATAAAATGAGGTTAATTAAGGAACAATTTTTCTTTCTCGTTGAATAATCCGATGTTTCATGTTACACAAACCAGTGAAATGTATCGAAAGATTGGGAAAGTTGCGTTGGAATTGAAGTACACCGATTCAGACGTACGTAACATTTTGACTGTTCGTTGTGTGAGTGGTATAAGTATATTTCTTTTGTATCGATATTAAAGAATTTACCATTACTCGAAAAGTTATGACCGTTTTTCTAATGTTAGTTCGTACACCATTCTATGTATTTAAGATTTATAGATATAGTATTTTGTATTATATTATAAAAATAATTTATTTTGAGAATTATGTAACTAGGCCACCATCTTTTGTCAGACTTATGAAACGATTTGTTCCACTTTCAAAATAAATGGTTTTAATGGATATTAATTTATCATATATATTAATTACTCGCTACAGCTGTTTTTCTTATTCATAAGTAATATTTATTTTACTGCTCTTTGAGTTAAGTTTTCATTTTTGTTTCTTCATAATTTCTGAATACGCGTTAGATTCTTTTTTTTGTTATAATACTTTATTGGTTTCATTAATATTTCACTATACTTAGTGAGAGAGAGAGAGATATTGTACGTATGCATAGGAAGTAGAAAATGCTATTTCTGAAAAGTAACTACTGTAATTTACTTCAGTTTCGAATATTTAAGCAAATTGTAAGAATGTAACACTTATTATTCATTTTTTTAATTTCCTATTTAGGAAGACGGATGTACACTGTCGCATATTTACACATAATCATACGAATAACTGAATAAAAAAGTTTTTCCATTTAAAGACAAGTTGAAACTATAAAATGAATGGTTTCGTATGAAATTTTGTTCGGAACAATTACTGATTTTGCGAAGTCGTTCAGTTACACAGCTATTGATCCGAAACTCCAATTACATTTTATGGAGATGCACGACTACCATTATCTACTAGCTTACTAGCTTTACAACTAATTGTAAGTTATAGTAGGTATGTAATGACAGTGTTGAATATCGTTTGAACAAATTGTTGCTTATTATTCTGTTTTAACTTCTTATTCGTAAATAATATTTATTGAGTCATAATTTTTTACTCGAAATAATTATGATTTTCGGTTCATTAAAAAAAGACATCTTATTAATTTTTTTCCATTAAAAAGTGCATATATGTAAAATATCTTATTTCATTTTATTAATTTCAATCTGGAAAAGATTTTTGTCAAGTTAATATGGTATGCAGGCTATTATAAAATTTCTGATAAGATGAGTTAAAAACATTGACATAAATAATTTAGGTTTGAATAAAATTCATAAAAGAATTGGAAGTTTGTTTATTTCTATTATTAAAAAATTTTGAAAAATGACTATATATTTTCTACCTATGAATACCATTTAATTGGTCATACGTTATTTGTAAATAATAAACGAAAAAGAAGTTGAATATTTTAGTATTTTTTATTTAAAGTAACTTTAATCCAATACTGCTACGTACACTACTTTTTTACATTTTTCTCTGCCTTTTCTTAAACGTTAGGCAGTGAGCTAAAATCAGATTACGATCCTTCATCGATAAAATGGTAATATGTTTAGAAACCTTTCAAAATATTAATAATTATTTCGTAATAATGAAAATTTTCCTTCAAAGTGTACCTTTGATAAAAACAATGTAGTTTAAATTGGTGCATTTGAATAAATATGCCTATAAAGATATATGAACTCATTAGTATGTGTGTATATTATTATTAATATTTACATTTAAGACATACAATTTCATAGAATTATCTTTCAAAAATATGAGTATTTAAAACTAATTATTAACCTTCAAAAATTGCATTCCTATTTGACGATTTTATTAATTTATTGTCAAACATAGAAAATTGAACAAAAAAAAATTGTTTTATGCTTTCAAAATTTTATGATTGTCAAGAGGATTATTTATCGAGTAATTTAAACTTCACTATAACAATTTTCAAAACACAATATAGGAAATGCACAAACAATCTCATTTTAGATATTTTTAAATATTTAACACGATCATTTGATAAATTCTATAATTTATGCTCTTATCGAATATAACTAAATTATCTGACTATTGTACTTGTTACTAGCTTTTATAATTCCAAGAATCTTATTTTCTTCAATCTGTTATAATTGACTTAAACTCGAAGAACAGTATTTATGTTTTATATCTTACTCACAGTAAGTGTCAAGTATTATTTCCATCCGAATGAATCTTGTTTCGAGATATGTATTGACAACTTCAATCAAAATCTTCCGACACAATTCTGCCAGCTAATATGCCCAACTGATCAGAGTGATTCGAGTTGAAATAGAAACGTATTTAAAATAACATTCGTGTTTCGACTAAATCGCAAAATGAGAAGCCGATTTGGCAGTGGTGCGTGGAAATAGCTGAAATTTCTCGTATATCGGAAACACAATAATCTTATTAGAATACTGTCAGCTCTATTTGTTATAAACAAATAAAATTTAACAAATACGTAATGACAAAAGTAATGAAAGATATTTCGAAATGAATGCAAAAGCATACACATTAAAGAAAGTTCTGTATCGCTACAATATCCAGTATGCTAAAAAGATTGTTTAACACATTCACACCGGCATGTACCGATGCTACACAGCTAATTTATAACATTAAAATAAATCAACGTTAATAAGTAAATTATTTACCAAATTATTTACTTTACTTTCCTTTAATCATTTATCTACAATCAGCAACTAAAGTGAGACAGCTATCGATGTAATAAAAGAATCAACGCCAAGATTATTTTTACATACATTGTTATTACTATGGTTTATGATGAAATATGTACAAACATGCCCCGATGTGAATGTGCTAAATAACTATATTTCCCCTTTTTCAAACGAAAAATTGGAACGTCGTGTGATTATTTCAGAAATCTAATTTTACTGCTTACAAATTTAAAGGAGAAAATCAGGAGTGACTTGAAACTGTTTTTAATGTGTCTACTTTGGACAGTTCGTGCAATGTATTTGTCAAATTTATACAAATAGAAACGATTTAATTATACACGGAATAATATTGTGCTTGACGCGGAATTGGAAGTTAATTAACTTGTAGATACATATACCATCTTAAACGTAGTTTAAGCTTTATATATTAATATTATTATGTAATTATTGACCGAAATGCACTCAGATAAAATGTCATTTTTCACAATGTTCATAATTCTTAAGTTACAATATAGTGAGTATTTCAATTTGATACCAAAATTGAGAATATGGATACACTATATTATTGAACATATACAAGATATCATTAAATTTTATATGTGTTAATTGTAATATCTTAATTTAAGATTATTTATTAATGCAATGGTAATATAAGTTAAATATTTATTGTGTATTATGAAAAACAGAAGAAAATATGTTAATGATATTCAAGAATTTCATTAATACAAATATTTTGTAAAAAAAGTATAGGTTAAAATATAGTGATTATTTATAATCAAGTTATTCAAATATAGTAAAAGAGAGTGGGCAAGTGTATTGATATATACATATTTTATAATGATTTAGATACTATTATTACTATACGTACATTTCAATTTTTGTACTTTTTATTTATTGTTTGCTATAAATAGTATATATACTTAAGTTGTTTTACTTTCACGACTAAATCTTGAGAAAGTCCTATAATTTATTTGAACCCGAGTGCTTTGTTCATATAATAGTGACATTCACACTTTTCACTTAAAACTATGTGAAAATCAAAACTAAATTAACGAAATATAATAATTTATACCAACAGTAAAGAACAAAAAAAGTGATTACATAAAATTTATTTATAAAGTTCGGTAAAACTGTGAAAAATTAAAAATGAAATATCTACATATCCATACTGTATTTCATAAAATTGTACAAGAATTAATTTTACTTGTTTTTTTGATGATATTTCAGACCATTAAATTTGATTCGTATTTTTCTTGCATACGTATAAATGGGACAACGAATATAGATGAGTGTGTGCACAAGATGCATAAGTAAATGTCGACAAGAAAATAATGTGCGATAATTCAAGGTAATTGTAATAAAATCATAAATAGTAATGACAACATATTTATAATATATTGTAAATGAAACAATTATTCGATAACTTTTATGAAAAAAATATTGTTGTGTGCACAAATGTAAACAATAGAGTTAAATAGAGACATATGTACAATTATAATCTCATAAACACTATACGAATGAAGAAGTTTAATATTATTCAAAGAATTGTTTTCTATTACTAAAATTAAATATAGTTACATGAAAGAGATAAAAAATGAAACATAAAATAAAATCAGTAATTAAAGTAAATGTTGTTGAATTACATTAAAGTGAAATAGTTGCATGGATACCACCAAAGAAATGAAAATAAAAATGAAAATTATATTATGTTTTATGTCGACAATCAATCAGTCAACAATCATTTCAGAATTTCTGAAGCAGATATTTTTATTTGTGACGATAGTTTTTAGGCTTACTTTAGAAATTTTTGTTTTTAAATCTGGACGTTTACTTGAAGAAATTTGAACTATATTTTGAGTTTTTTTAAAAACAAAGTATGTGAAAGTATTGGTGTTACACGTTGTTAAAGAAAGTCATTTTCAATGATCATGTTTTGATGGTTGACTTGATTTTGGCTGCTGTAGTGAACGGAAACAAAAAAACAAAGTGTGATTATCTTTTGTATGAGTATGATTATAGCCCCTACTAAAAGGATTAAAATATCTAATTATTTTAAGAAATGGCGACAGTTTAAAGTACAAGTTGTGATCTTTTAGCCTTTTTTTATTGCTTTTAGCATAATAAAAAATTAAGATTTTTTAAAGATTGAAAATACCCCCTTAAAGTCGGTTTTCACACAATTGTGTTAAAATTAATCTACATTACACTCAGTTATATAAACATTCAATATGTGTAGTAAGAATGAAAGAAAGTGAGTAATAAAGGAAGAATATTTTCATTTCTCGGTATGTTGTATGAATACACTAGTTGCGCCTATTCCGTATTTAGAAGCTACTTGTTGAGTACAGATATTTGCTTGGGAAATACTTCTAAATTCGGCAATCTTGAAGAAACAAATGTGAGTAAAAATTAAACTACATTTTCATCATACAAAAAGCATAATAAATTACTCGGTAATTCATAGAATATTATACATACAGTATTGTTCATACGTATAATTTGATGGATACAGTATTTGTTTCAAAATATTTACTAACTTATTGGGAGTAACAAGTTAGCATTATATCTGTAATAAAATTTGAAACCAAAATGGAATTATATACTATTTGTTCCAACTTTTTCCGTAAAGCTAACCGTGATTGGTAGCTACGTTAATGATGCGTGCCAAAATATCAATAAATTTGTTACTGCGATGGTTGCTCACGAAAGCATTTACATAATTCACGCTATATACGTAATATACACAATAAACCTCGCTGAATACGCGACTGGTTTGTAATAAACTCGGAATAATTCGAGGCGGTAGTTACAGACACGAATTATGCGCACGATTGATCGTAATGGGGCACACTCATTTGTACATTAAATGAGCAGTAATTGGGCCGCAAATTTAAGCGTTTGACAATCGTAATAGTGATACCCGTTTTTTGGAACTACCAGTGGCAGGACAGTACTGGAATTCACTTTCATTAATGAAATTTCTAATTTGCTACCGCGATAAAATCTACACTTTTGTACGAAACGTTTATTTAAACTGTTATAAAATGTTGGTATGCCTGATACTCTGAGAGATAATTGGTAGATTTGTCGATAATTTTATTATAATACTTCGGTAACGAATAAAATAATAATGACAATATAGAAATTTTAATTTAAGTAATACTTATCTAAACAAATGCTTTTTATATCCGGGACAAAAGATACTATTATAATGATTTATTTTTTATGAAAATAACATTAAATTGTGTGAATTCAAAGTAATTGGTATTACTTAATATATTTCACATTTATTTACAACGTATAGCTTTTAAAAATAATACAGAATATAAAAAATAATGTATCTATGGCGTTAAAGTAAATAATAAATTGTGTGATTTGTTTATTAAAGTTAAAAAATTGATCGATTCTATCTTAAAATTGAATATAAAATAAATATCTATCAAGTGATGTACCGAGCAGGATTAGTGTCAAACTGTTTTATGTATAATTAAAAGTAAAACAAATGATCATATGGGAAACGATAAAATTAGTATTATTTACACTCCTTTTAGTTTACTGACCGTTACCATTAATGAATCCTCTTTATCAATCCTCTTTATTTTTATATAATACTGCGTTCTTACTACAAGTACTATTTAATTTTATACCAATATAACAGATATGCAATAGAACAATACAGTAACAAATTATCTATGTTTGAGCAAATAGTTTTCTAACTGAATTCATCATAGTTCTTTTTAAGTATCGTATATGCCTGTAATGTAAAGGTTGATCATTATGACCTAGATATGCTGTGACATGGAATATGATACGTAGGATTTATCTACCTTGCAAGGGCAGCCTGCATCACTAAGTAGACGCACTGCGTGTCAAAATACGATACCGCATGACATATAATTTGTGGATTTGGTAACAAGGTGATAACAAAATAAAATTGTCCTATGAAAATCGACACTGTTAATCCATAGAAGTATGCTATTTCTGTAGTGATTGTACGAAAAAACTTTAATCTTGAACTCCTATTTTTACGTATATACAACAAATTAAATTAATGTCACGTTTACATACAATTTTGTAGTTTCTCAATACTAAAATAATTGCAGAACCAAGCTTTTATGTACTCTGCAATTGTAAAATTAAAGAAGTATTTATAATTGAGTTATTCTTAATATCTATAGCTATACATTAATTGTTTTAATTAGTAGATAAGTATGATGTGGTTTTAATACTTGTTTATTATGCATAAGTTCACATAATGTGAATTCAAAAAATATGATTTTTATATAAATGATGTAAAATTAAATTATTTGTAAAATGTTCATGATATAACATATTTTGCGAAATGTTATAATGTATATAATTTGTAGTACAAATTTTTACCAATTTATTAATATATTCAACTTTGGTGCATTTCGGTCAGGACATTAAACTGGTGTTCTCCTCACGATTGATGAAAGTCTTTGATTATATTGAAACGTAACCTCAGCTATTTGTAAAGAAATGTGTGAAAGGTATTTTCTTACATTATTTTTTTACATTCATAATTAAAAGTTTATGAAGCATGATTTTCCCAATATGATTATCGAGGTTTTTACTGATCTTGAGTTTAAAATAAATTTGAATGAAATTTTATGACAACAATGACTGATGATAAAGCTTGTCAAATTTTGTGTTTGTAAATGTAAGAGGAAATTTTTATTAGAATAATAATCTGTCAATGATATCAACATTTATCTTATTATATTTCGTTGAAGCATATTATGGATTAAAAAAATTATATTGAAAATTGCATAAAAACTTCTAACATAAATATATTTTCTTGTTTACAAGTTTGAGCTTCCGGTTGATATTAAATAAAGCAAAAAGTTTCTTGAGTTACCTTTTATCTTCTTTACTATGTGACGTAAGTAAGATACTAATTAAAGAAAAATGAAAAAATATTCTTTAGGAAGTTGTAAATAACTTTTGCTCTTTTATTAGGTGTTTTCTTAAGTTAAAAGTTAGTAGGATAAAGAAAAGTTTATGGTTTAAAAGCTATCCATTACTTTTATTATGTCAACTTTGACTGTACTTCTACTATCCGAAAAGAACAGAAAATGAGATACATCGGCAGTAAGTAAGATAAAGTACAAAGACAAGGTAAAATAATATAAAAATTCTGATATTTTCTGTTAAACCTTTATAGAGAAATTTCTCATAAATCATTCACTAAGATTTTTTAATGATAATTACAAAGATTAAGTACTATTATTACGATAAGATTTAATAAAATTTTACGAATTTCCTTTATTTTATGTTATAAATTTTCATAAATATACTCTTCTATTAACTTCTATAGTATCTACAGCCACCATATCTATTTCTATATAACTCATTCAAAACATAAATATGGAAGAAATATTCTCAAACTTGTAACCCATCATGTATTCTCCATTTCACAATACTGATTTCGTGTGAACGTTACTTGTGATACTTATAACAAAAGATTAACAGGAATAACAACGCTAGTAAAGTAGTTATTATTGTATACGACATTATACAATAAAAGTAAACATGAAGAATAAGCGATATAAGTGATTCTGATAGTGAATCTACATAGATTAGATATTATTCAAATAAAAATTCCTTTTCTACTACAATTTTTCGGTTGAAGAAGATACCTTGACGCTTTTTATAGGAGGGGAGCCCCACCACAGGCCCACAACCTCCTGCACTTCCGGCAACAGAGGAACTGATGGTGGCGAGGCAGGGGGCCCCCCGACCACCGCCCCCACGACGTTCCAAGTCACGGCGTCTGCACCCACCTCCACCCCCACCGCCACCGCCACCCCCGGCGGACAACACCACGGCGGCCCCAGGGGTACGTTAACGCGCCCCTTCCCGCGCGGAGCTCCTTTCCTTCAAGGAGGGCCCCGCAGACGCCTAATACCGCAGTCGCAGTCTTCTTCCGAGTGTCCTGTAAATCAGGGATTGAAAAGGTTCCGAAAATGTACAGGGTGTCCTATAACTGGTGGTACAACCGATAATTATTTGCAACCCTGATTCCTCATCGATTTGGATGACCTCGAAATATGTCGTGAGAGATTTAATTTTGAACAACCTTTTCTTACACATGTTACCGCCATGTTTCTCAGATAATCGCAAAAATTAGTCGTCAAATGAGCAACTTTTGTGAATATTTACAAAAAGAGTAAACGTTATTTACTCTTGTATGACCTTGAGTTTGAAACATATTGTTAAGATTATTATTCTGTACACTCAGAAATTTAAACTTTTTAGCAGTGATTATTGGTTCAAAAGTTATGAAGCATAAAAGTTTCGCATTACGCTAGAATTGTTCGTCTTCATTTTTATTTATTGGAGTTGTTCCTTATAATATGTGTGCTCGAACTTCATTTAGATAATGGAAATTGGTATTAGTGGGGCTAAAATTCATCTAAGGGGAGGGAGCGGCGAAACTTGCAGCCCCAACACGGAAAATCTAGCCCCACTAATACCAACCACTATTATTTAAATGAAGTTCGAGTACACATATTATATGGAACACAACGAACGATGACCTTGACCATATATTTCAAAGCCATTTAAACCGGTGAGGAAACATTATTGTCAATAATTATCGTATAACCGAATTGGGGCTGATTCTATATAAAAAAATAAGTTGAAAATATGCAGTAAAATTTATTTATATGAGAGTTTGTTTTCGAGAAAATCGACTTTGAATATTCGCCGAGTACGCGTGCACTTGACCATGTCTCGTTATTGGATCTCATTGTAGATCATTGTCTTGATTGAAGTTTATGTTGATAAAGACCATCAATGTTACGAAAATGGTTTAGACAACGCTATTATTAGATACAAATATTAGATAATAAGGCGAATCAGCACGAAAATAAGAAAAACGACGTTTAAGGTAATCCGTATGTGACTATTTTCTGGAGAGACAAAATCCATTATCGGTTTTCACTGTGATCAAGCCTCACGTAGAAGTTTGGACTTGGCGTAGAAAAAGTGGAGTTTCTTAAGTTTATTACGTACTCACCCTTAATCGCGTAATATCACGCTATTTACTCTCTCCAAAGATAAAGTATTTTAATAATTTCTCAGGGCACCGTGATTGCCGATTAAATATCCGCAACCCACGGACGTTTTAGTGGCTTAAACGCATATATAACAAGTGAAACGGAAATTCGCGGACTTTTACACTGCTGGTTTAACACAGCCGCTTCTTTTTTTTTACAATTTAAAGCGATGTGGTGGGATCCTCAGAATTATCATAATGGTTATATCCGAATGTTATGGTTGGTTAGTGCGTCTTCGGGTGGACTGCGTTTTATTAGTATCTGAAACAAGCCAAGGGGAAATATGGATATTAGTTTTGTGTGGGTTCAAAATTGCGGTTAATGAAAATGTTGCACGATATAATATTATACGATAATAAAATGAGTTACTAGCAGAAATTAAACTCTTCGTATTAATAGAATTTTCAAAATGAAATTTAAGTTAATGTATTATGGGGACTATGAAATTTGTAACTATTATAATTCAGAGAGCGATATATGTATTTCGATAGTAATAGAATATTATTTACTTCTCATTTTTTTAATTTTTCACATAATTAACTTATGAAAGCTACATATTTCTCTTTATTTTGATTAGTCAAGCAATGGATTGAACTTCAGTTTCCACGTCGACAGTCTTTGAAATGCTTCGTCATACTAGTTGAATGTTTTATATAATATTGTCAAAGAAAATAAAGGGTTATTTATCCATTACATGTGGATTTCTATATAAATAAATAATTCTTTAAAGTAATTTATTGAATTTGTTGTTAAATAAAAATTTATTTCTGTACGATCAGATTTTTTGTCGTGATATGGATTATTATAGAGACTACGTTAAATTTCGGTGAAAATGTTTTTTTATTTTATTTTTTCCAATTTGATTGTTTTATACGGTTCACAATTGCCATAAATGCATAAAATTTTCATCAAATTGTTGCAATACATTGCTAGTCGCACTGGATGTCAAAATGATCATTTAACGGTCTGTTCGAAAAACTATTAATGGCTTGAAACACAAGAGTATCATGTACCGGCGACGATTTATGTGACACTTATCGTGTTGAGCATGACAGACTGTATGGATTACACTACTGTATGAATAATTTATTCTCATTTATACAGTATGCATATAAAAATAACATTTCCATTAAAAAAGTATTTGACACATAAATTGCAAATTTTTATCGATTAAATGTATCCTAAACAGGAAAGTCTTCAGACATTTACAGTGTAAAGTCTAAAAAGGATAATTTATAACTAAGTAAAATTTGTATGCAAAAAATAAAATGAATGATACAGAAAATTATAGTCTACAAATAATTAATTAAATAAACGTATTTACGGAAAACTCCACATGTTAAACCGTTCTTTTATTTTATAAGCAAATTATAATAAGAAATGGTCTAATAAAATTGAGTAATATTTATTTTTAATGTTATTTGTTTCAGGTAATGTTTGAAACTACATGTTTATAAATTCACCACTTCTCATATGTAGGTAAGGTATAAAATATGTGTACAGAAATTCAGATATTAGAACGAGTAGTATAAATATACATTGTGCTCTATTAGCTTTATCAGAATAAAATAGAGAAGTGTAAGTTTATCTAATTCAGCACTTTTTTGTAATATTAAATTATATTAGATTTTTACATATGAAAATTATAAACATACTCATATATCTACGCCGTCCCTACTTTACCTCTATGTATCACATTTTTTATGTGTATTATTACCTGATGTGTTAAATTTTGTTAGGACGGAATATTATTAATTATCGAATAACATTAATCAATCTCCATATCCTACGAAATTAATTTTTTTACAAAAGATCAAAAATGATGAAGTAAACTGATATATGGACATTATTTAAAAAGTTATCATGTATGAATTTTGTATAGAAAATAAAATAGATTGCATTTGATTTAAATGCACAAATATTGATAGAAAGAAATTGTGATAGTATAAAATGAAGTAAAATGTAAGCGAATTACAATAAAAGCAAACTGTTTATTGCGTTGTCAAATCCATTACAGAACGTAGCTTTGGGACCTGTGAAAGGATTTATTGACAGCAATGGCAATCGAGGGAATTTCCACAATGTTACGCATTAATTGCCACTAGGTACTGCGTCACTAACAGAATTGTATGTATATAGTAATAGAGATGTTTTAAAACTATAAATATTTTGCTAATAAACCTTTCCGATCTTTTTGTAAATAAAACTTAGCTTAGTCAGCAGAATGAAATGAAAAAATGATAAAATTTTGTGGATTTATAATGATAATAGATAGTGTTACATAAATTGTTTGACTAAAATTGTAAATGAATTTCATTTGCTAAAATTAGAAAACTTGGTAAACTTTATTTCTTTGAATTTGAATGAACTTAAATAATAGATGTATATTTAGAGTTAATGTCTTGTAGTATCATGAATACAAGCTGAATAATTATAATGAGTTTCATAAAACAAATTTATGATATAGGCTTATTATACGTCATTATAAATTGTGACAATGTAACAAGGAAGACGAATAAAAAAATATAAGGACTGTGAGTATAAATCATTACCTAAATGATAATAATCTAAGATGTCTAACGAAAAACGAGTATAATTAAATGTTAATGTTTAAATTTCCAATTTTTATATTGTTCCTTATATATTCCATACAAATTTAATATTAATTTTTAGGCTTACCTTTATTCACTGTTTTTACTCTGTTAATACATTATCATAAAACATATATTTTGTAAATGTATTGTCTTTGCATTTCTTTAAGGTGTATACTGTATTAGTAATACAAATATTGACATTTTTGTTAACACTAGGTTGATGGAAATTTATTTTACAGTTTATTCTATTATTTCCATAAAAATGGATGTTCATTTATTTAAATCTTGTGAATTAGATGTTTGAAGATAGACAACTACAATACATATTCGTGTAACTGCACCAATAAAAATCGACGTAAATAATATTCATAAAATTCAATACGCGTCATATTGAAGCGTTCCGTAAACCTACATAGTGTTAACGTAAAAATGAAATGTAATATATTTTCGTCAGCCAGTGTACGATGAGGTACAATATTTCCTATATGGTATAATAAAAGATGCGTTTCTCAAAGAGCACAAAACGTTTCACCTTTCCTATAAAAGATTTGCTTTATTATGTCTCCTTTTGCAGCACATCGTCATTTGCCGGAAGTACCATTTCACCCCTCACCAAAATTCAACGGTTGTTGAGTCAGCCATATGCGACTGACAGTCTACCATATGACGCAGAAATAATCTTTCTGCTAACATGAAGACATTTATTGCAAGGTTTTACAAACTATAATTTATATTACAGGTAAGTTCCGCTATTACAGTGTTTTAGAAGTACGTTAATAAAGTTTATTAAATCTGTTTGAAAACTTATATAGTTTTAACTATTGGTATTGTTCAAAGATGTATTTTATTTAACCAATAAATGATTATTCGTTTATAGCGTTAATATTTAACATATTAATTCAATAAACAATAGTATAATAACCATAATAAAATGTTAATAAACGTTGGATTGAAACTCGCAATGAAATTAAATTACATTATTCTGAAGTTTATGCTGATGGATTTAAACTTTTTTGATAATAAGGGCTAGAACGAAGTAATTACAAAATAAATCTGTAACAATTAAACATTTGTATAATGTATGTCTGTCTCATAAATTAGATGTGAATTTAAATATTAATTTTTAGAATTATTAATCCTTATATAGATTATTTACAATTAGTTTTAGAATCCGTATCGTGAAAATGTATATAATTTTTTTGTAATTAACTAGGACGAATTTAATAATCTAATGCATTTTTATATTATTATTGAATTGGAAGTTAAAATTTGTTCACAATGCTAGCTTTAATTTTAATATTGTTTAATGCTATTATTCATACCGCAGTTATAAAAATATAAAATATAAAATATAAAATATAAAATATAAAATATAAAATATAAAATATAAAATATAAAATATAAAATATAAAATATAAAATATAAAATATAAAATATAAAATATAAAATATAAAATATAAAATATAAAATATAAAATATAAAATATAAAATATAAAATATAAAATATAAAATATAAAATATAAAATATAAAATATAAAATATAAAATATAAAATATAAAATATAAAATATAAAATATAAAATATAAAATATAAAATATAAAATATAAAATATAAAATATAAAATATAAAATATAAAATATAAAATATAAAATAAAGTATGCAACCCAGTTTCAAAATGTATCACGGATACAAGTACTCTAGAATGAAAATGATACTCTTGTTTTACTGCGCGACATGGTTTTATTCAATTAGTAGGAGGTTAAAAAATTGATGAGATGGAAAACAGTGTCGGACGTTCAATTCGTTTGACCTAACAAGATTAGACCAGACAAGGAACTAACAAGATTTTGACTCGCAGGGTCTGCGAGTATGTGTTCTCTGTTCGTACTGACGGAACAAGGCTTATGTCCAAACGATAAAGTCTGGGTCGGAGCGCTCGTAAAAGTACCACTAGAGCGAAGATCTTCAAGATCACTTGGGATAGAAGATCTCCTGCACTGTGCATTTTGTAAGTATATTCTCTTACAAGGGAAGTACCTGAGGTGCCTCCCACCTCTGATCTTAACGTACTTTTGCACAATATCGTTTTCTTACAGCCCATGTAATATGAGATACAATTACCTTATAATTTCAAAGATTACATTTTAAAGATGTTGAATGAATGATAACATAATCGATCTAATGTGTTGCGGGTGAATTTAACACGTGCATGATTTGCATGTGTTTTGTATTTTTGTGTGTTAATATATTTATATAATTGTTTGTTAATCCCTTGTCCTCCAATTTATTTTTCAATTGTGATCGATGCAACTACTTTCTCATCAATAGTTTATCAAAAAAGGAGAAATATTCTGGGTTTATTTTGTGTCCATATTTGTTTTAACGTATAATAATTGATAACGTAAGAATAATATTTTATTTGAATTTACAAGAATTCAGCAATATTTATGCTTGTTGAGTTCTGTTTAAAATCTTCACCACTAATCTAACACGATATTATAGGCCGAGGGGTTAAAGAATTCATATTAAACTTATTGGAATGACAATCGCGGTTTCCGTTCAATTACCCGCCAGGTCTCTACTTTTACTTTACTTTTATTTTTATTTTTAATGATTTTAATGATATGTTTATGATTACTTTTCTTTTTAGTTCTTCCTCCTTCTTTGCAGTCTAGCCTACTAAATATTTGTAGGAATGAAAACGCGCTGCGACGCACACAACAACCACCCGCAATTCGATGGGTCTGTCAACCGGTTGCAATGCAGTAGATGCCTACATTGTAATGCTTAGTTCTTAAGGTATGAATGGACGACTGGTTGGATGTGTGGCTGGTGTCATGTTGCAACGGGATGATATGTTAGGGGAAAGCATGGCTACAGACAGGGCTGTATTGAGTGGGTGAAGATGTGCAACGAAAGAATGTTTAGAGTCGAGCGACTAGACCGTGGGAATAACGTGATTTAGAAAGTGTAGACGTGACCTCGAGAATGCTAGCTATGGATGCAAGAGACAGGGTGCAAGTGGAAGAAAGAAAAAGTGATTGGAGGTGAACGTTAAAAGTACGTGGAAGTTGAACAATTTGGCAATATGGCAGTATGACAGAAGAGAGTCCGACAGGATAAGCAAAGAAATTATTACAGAAGGAGTTATTACAATTTCCCACATAGTCGCATCCTACACATGTTCTCTACTTTCTAATTGTCTGTTCTGACGTTGTATGACCATGTGTTGAATTAACTGTAATCTTTATTAAATAAATGCAGTGTGTTTGATCCACAAATTATTTCTTTTTTCCCAAACCCAACAACACTGATATAAGTAATTCAGGGTACACACATTATGCGGAATGCTACGCTTGTTAAATGTCAGTACCGAAATCATCCTGATGCAAGGGACTCAGCAAACACGTCGTCTGCTCAACGAGTCGAGTCAGTGCGGATAAACAAAACGTCAGCGTACTAAGCACGTCATACATGCAACGGCTCCGGCTATTGGCTCTGTCCGTTTAATCCTACTCTATCCTATCCTACCGAAATCGTCTGACTAAAATGATCATCGCATGCTTCTGTTTACAGTTACTGAGCCATTGGATGCGCTATAGTTCGTATCAGAGTTGAGCATTATATCGCGGATGGTCTTTCGTAAATATTGAGTTATCTCATAAATAATGCAGATTTTTATATTTCTTTCATTTTTAATATGTTTTAGATAGAAAACAGTTTTGTTCATCTTTATTTTTCGAAATTAAAGAAATATTTAAGAAACGCATTATTTATAGCATGACCTAATATGATTCGAAAATATTTAGTTAACAATAAGACTAATATATACTAATTTAAAATATTTAATGGAATGAATTCTTGTTAACCGAATACTTCATCTAGATAATTATTATTATTATTCATTATTTACTGTATAGGATATTACAAAATTTCGTGTCATGGTTTGTACAGGTGATTCTGCATTTTTTGTGCGATGTAAATTTATTAGTAAAACTTGCCACCATATTGAATTTCAAGGTTACATTCCATTATTGTTGTAATACCTATATACATACAAAGTATAAAGAAGATAAGAGTAAAATTAATTAACGAAATAATATTTTGTAATTTGTTATTTCTTTTTGTAATAGTTTCATAGATTTGATTGTGTATTTATTTTGTGTTTACTGTTAGCATGGAAAAATATTATCGTATATGTTTTTATTATATTCATCTATAATCTTGTTTAAATAGTTATAAATTTATTGTTAGGAGTTATAATTTAAAAAAATTTTTATTTTTAAAGTTTCTTTTCTATAAAAATAAAGCACTTGATAATTATAGAAATTTCTTTTCATAAATACGTATCCTTAATTACTTATATTTTTTAAATGATCGAAAAGGGGTAGATCGGCTGAGGGGAGCTCACCTCAGGTACTTCCCTTGTTAACCCTAAATTTGGTGCAACGACGGATAGACGGAGGAGGAAACGGAAGTTCTACCTAGCAGAAAACTCATTCAGGCAACATAAAAATCGTAGTAGTGGATCTAAGGTGCGCAATGGATCGAAAAGGCATACAGAATCACTGGCAGTAAGTAGTTAATAAGGTGTGATGTTTACAAAATTTGAAAATTAAATATTATTTCAAGTATATAACGCACGGTGATTCCAGGAATGAAAAGTAATTATAATATCGGTTGCGGTTTTTGAAAGAGTTATGAGAATTAAGAAACATTCATAATTATTATGGATATATCAACTTAAACTCATTATCAGTTTTGTATTTTGTTTTTCAGGATCGATATCGTTTTGATTCCATAAATGTTATTTTTAGGTTCTATATCAGTTATTGCAATGTAGAATTGAATCATAACTGGTACAAACTCAAAAGTAAGAACCAATGCACAAATGGAAAATAATAGTTGCGAATATTTTCTTGGTACACAAAACTGTTTCAATCAGAACTAATATGTATATGTATGTAACAATTAGAAACAGCTATTTTTAAAAGTGTCTTCATTTCTGGGTGATTCTATCTTATGTTTAATTATGAAATTTAATGATGAGTTTTCATATTTTTTTGAGTTTGAATAAGTAATCTATCTATATCAAATATAAATAACATAGATATAGTATTGTTTATTTATCTACAAATTTTACAGCTCATTATAATACTTTGGCTAAGTGTCCTGCTCGATTTCGCTTTGTTTTAAAACGTAGTAATTCGTTATTATTCGCAAACAAAATATAAAAAACTTCAATATCAAAAACTGTTTTAGAGTATTTCATGAAAGTTAATAAATTTTCTAAATTTGTTTCGCTAATGCAAAATGACGCGTATAGAGAAAATAACTTGAATGATAAAAAGTATAGTAGTAAAGATTTATCTTTTAATTAAAAATAAAAAAATGCAGCGTTAGATTACTTGCTTTTGAATAAAGAATTAGGTTTGAAATTTATTTATGAACAAAGTTTAGGCATTTCAAACTTAATTCTTTATTCAAAAGTAAGTAACCTAACGTTGCATTTTTTATTTATAAATAAAGTTTAGGTGGCTCGCCATGTATAAATTGTGCATATACTGTTAAAATTCTTGTTATCTAAATTTCACGTCATGCTTTGGTGATGACGAACTTGTACCGAGAAGAACCGCACAAGCTTCGCCACTGTAAGCAGTTAGCTGATTTTCAACTAGTTTGCTAACTGACCACTACAGTCGTGTTTTGACCTATATTAGCCTTGTACGGATTTCAGAGATACCTATACATGATACAGAATACTTAAGAATGTTTAATACAGGAGAATTTTTTCTTTACTTGTAAAACCTTGCGATTATGATAGTATACAGGCTGTTTCATATCACGTGGGAAAAAATTTAGGAATAATTCAGTACAACAAGAAAATGAAAAAGTTCATATAAGAGATATATTTTGCTTTGTTCTCAAGTTATAGTTAATAAAACAAAATTTGAATCAAATTTTCTTTTTGAAATTTAATAAAGATATTATTCAGAGTTTCTTCATATGTATATGGTTTTGAAATTAATAATTTTGATATAGGATGAATGTTTGATTAATTCAATATGTTATAGAGGTAATAAATAGATATGGAGATTTAAATCTTTATTTTATAACGCATAATAAGTATTAGGTGTAGCAAAAAGTTTTCTTTGACAAGCTTCAGTTGGCTAGATTTCAGTTGAGTGATTTCATCAAAGTTTCATGCATTTCTATCGCGATGATGTTTGAAGGCTCCCAAAATGGCAGTATGTTATAAATAACAATGACTATTACTTTGATAATTAAGCATTTGTACTTTATTTTAAATGAAACTTTAAAAGAAATTGAGAAAAATTTTTTACTACACCTAATATATTAATTTAACTTCGATATCAATATGCCTAAAAATAAAATTAAACATTGTAACACTTCTTAACAGTAGAACTATTGAGAAATTAGATTGATTTATGTATACTTTCTTATAAAAATTAGAAGGATTCACTTATTGTAAATATGCGAATTATAAATACGCGAATTTACTTCACAGTTTCTCATAAAAGCATTTTCATACTTTCGATAATTGTGAAATGAAAATGTTCGAATTGAACATTTTGATCTGTGTGGTAATTCCAGTGGTAAAGATGGTAATAAACGAATAAATATTAGTTTAGCCAAATATAGTTTAACATCATGGTCTTTATCATACAAGGATGTCTATTATGCTAGGATTACGGTTGGTGTAGAACATAACCTCCCTCTTAATCCCTCCTTCATGTTCATTTAGATGCCGAATGCCTTCGATTATTGGAGACCAATAGTACAATCCGGAATATGAGCTATGTATCGTGTAACTAATAATAGGATAATTCAGATTGTGTGACTTTACAGACAAGGCTAATGCCCATACGCTGTTCAGAAAATTAAGAACGTCTTGCCCTGGATGTCAAAAATTGATTTCAAAGAAAACAAAATTATTTCTTAATTCATTATAAATAATTAATTATTATTTATTATTACTCATTTATTTTTTTCCTAAAATTGCTGGTCGTGGAAAGTAGCAATTAATCCAAATTTATATCGCAAACTACGAGATGTTCCGTGGCTGTCAGTGAATGGGTAAATCAAATTTTATGCTTATTATCAATTATTATACTTCAGAGCAAACATAAATATAAGTTATGTCAAGAATTTATCACTTTTTTAAAATGAATTATTAATGAGACTTTGTGTGTCTAATTTTACTACTTAGTTGTGTCGATCACAGGTGAGAAATAAATCGTAAGGCAACGGGTTAAAATATGTGATTTTTGAACGAGTTTTTTGTTACTTGTCATGTAAATATTTGGCAGTAAGAAATAGAAAACATTATTATATACAAAGAACATCAGTTTGCGCGATCTATTAAAGCATACAAAAATACCTTATTCCTTATATTCCTTATATCCTTTGCTATTATGCTTTTACAGCACATAAACCTTCTGAATCAATGTGGAAACAAGGAATACGTAAGTGTGAATCATTTGTACATTGAAATTATTGTTATGTATGAAAAGAATAAAACAAAATTATAAAATAGAACTTTTTTCATTTAAATGTATTGTTTAATTTAAATAGTTAATGTGTCTTGATCTGACTAGTTTGATCATTGGTCATGTCTGTTTTATATCGAACTTACTATATTAATTTTCACTTTAATTTCTAATTAGTAATACCTTAGAGACACGAATTGCAAAATAAAGTGATAACAAATTTTTCGATTTATATTGTGTTTTTGTTTAATTATTAATAAGAAGAAGTTCTACAAAAAAAGTAAAGATACCTTTCAAAGTAATAAGTAATAATTTAATATTCTAAGTTATGAAAATAATAACTATTATTAAACTGTGGTAATAATTTTAAGCAAATTACGAACACCCTTTGGTTCACGTGAATTGTTGATATCACAACGTTCTTGTTCTATGTTAATCCAAAGCTCAGTCTTAGTGACTGTTGTTGAAGCGAAACTCTTTCGGGGATTGTTAAATTTGCATACAACGAACCACCTATTTACTCGTAAACGACTCTGCTGACGAGCGCAAAGAACTAGCAACTTGTTTTTTGGTGTGTGCAAACTCTCTGTTTAACACTCGCACAGATTTTGTGACAATGCTTGTACTCATTTTATCCATTCTGCTTTATATAATTTTGAACCAATTAATTTATTTTAGTCTTACTTTAACTATTGATCTGTCATATGTTTATGTTTCTTTTAAATTAATTATTCATATTAATTGAATCTTTATGTTTTTTGTTTCTTGTTGTCTTTATATTTTTCTCTTGTTGCTTTTTGAGTCATTAACGAACTTAATATGTGCAATAATTATTACTGAAATTATATTTCTACAAGTATTAAACTAACAAGTTTAAAATGCTGTTCATACTTTCATTTCTAACAATACTTGCAGACACAGTAGAAGTTACTTTTCTTTGCAGACATCTGTATTCCTAAACAGTTGTCAAAGTTAAGAACATAAAGCGAAGATATGCAAGAAAATTTTATTATCATTAGTAATAAATGTGTATTAGACAAAATCTTAAAGACGATTATGTGTTAAATGAAGTATCTTTTTCGACTTACTGTTACACATACGAAGTAATTCCTTATTTACTCGTACTATGCTTTGAGGCTATTGCATAAAGACTTTTCAATAACAGTAATCAATTCCTTTAAAAATGCCAAAGTTCAGTAAATTTATAAACAAATTGTAGGTACTATCTATTTTTATTTCTTTATACAAATTAAAGTTGATGCAGTCTCTTTACATAACGTTCGAATAATTTGGAAACAAACATTTTTCATTTATGATTTTATCTTGTCACTAATAGGAAGAAAAGTTTACTAAATCTTCATTAATTTATATACACATATTATTATATTTAACATAACTTTATTTAATACAACCTTATTTTAATAATTTATCTTTTAAAAAAAGAAACTTAAGGTATACGAATAATTATAATAATTTTCTCTAACTCAAAATACTCTAAATCACAGTACATAATCAAATATGATCCGTTCTTTTGGAAAAACAGACTATAGTACTCCAAATTGTTTTTTCAAACTCTATGTTGTTTTTAACCCTTTCAGACTTGATTTTCGCGCAAAAATATGTGTACCTATCTAATAAAAGATTGCTATACAATACACAGCCAGTACTGACATTTATTGTGAATAAAAAGTGATAGTTTACTACTTTTCTGATAGAAATAGGTTCAAATATAGGGCGTATAGAATGGTTACCTGTCATAGTCAATGGTTACTTGTCATATTCATATTTTATCACATATTGAAAGTAGTAAAACAGTATACATTATAATGTGTATCAGGTCTGAAGGGGTTAAGTTGGACAAAAAGTTTTCGTCAAATTGTTGAATCTCTAGGAATATATGTATATTATACATGGACGCATATATCTAATTTAATCATTTAGCCCGTATCTTCCGCCACAAGAAAATAATTTCATACGACAAATTAATGGGTGGTTCCAACATATTTGTGCACTTGTTTCCAGAATTGAATCGCTAGAACTGTAGTAACTTTAACTTATTGTAAAAGTATCACCGCATGCTAAACCTTGTACCTACAGTGCGTCATAACTTCTACGGGCAGCTGCAAAAAGTAGCACAGAAGTAGCTGGAAAGTTTTCAAGTTTAAGTATTTACATGAGTTTTTAAGGATTCAGTGAAAGAAGGAAGGAAGGATGAAGGAAGAATAACTGGTCGAGATACTAACGGCTCATGAATATTCTATCGAAAGGAGTATAGCGTCGAGATTTCGGTGATTCATTGGTAGTCAGAATGCTTTCATATTTATGCGCCCTGGAACTACTTTCATTACACACGATAACATCGCATGATTGGTGGCTCTGTCGACGTTTTAATAGCTGGTTTTCGCACGTATTGGCGATATCACGACGTTAAACCCTTATCGTTTCTATTGTGATACATAAGAACGACAATCTTCTTGAACAGGTACTATGCCTTGAATTACAAATAATGTCAACTTCAGGATGAAAAATGTGTTTTTGGGACGAGTAAATAATAATTATTTGCCCTAAAGCACACTTTATAAATTTTGTTAAGCTTAATATTATATTGTTAAAGGCAACTTTCTGAATAATTTCATTTATTCAAGTAATTACTTGTTGGTTATAGTCTTTGAGATATTTAACAAAATTTGTTGACATTTCTTAGTTTGATGTTGGAATTAAATTTGGATCAGGTTTAATACAAAAAATATTAAGTAGTTTTTTAACGTTGATTACTTAGCTAAATTTTCGTTTCAAGGACAATATGATACCAATTATTTTTATTTATATAATGGTTGAAATCTTTTAAATTTCTATAATTTATAGTATTATAAAAACATGTATTTGTAGGTATAACTTCATATGTACTTAGGTTGTGGAACTGATTATTTATGTATAGTCTATACGAAATTTCAAACAGTTATAAAATTCAAGCTTTAATAATATACTAAAATCGCATATAAAAAAATAGAATTTTATTTCATATAAATTTCTAACATTATTTTACAAGATTTAACCTCCTATGTAAAATGGAAACTTGCACAGTCAAATATCATGTAAAATTAACATCTACAATAATCTCTAAAAATCTGAACTTTACTAATCAAATAATTAATAACTATTTTTAAGTATTATGTAATCACCAATATCTATAGAAGAAAAGGATTATATTTGTATAAACAATATTTTTATTACACAAGTCACAATAAAACAATGAATCAAGACCAAATCGCACGCACAATATACACATTCAAATATATTCATCTGACTCGCACGTTTTCTAGAACATTTTTTCCAATACTCTAGATTCATTTACCACGAATGTAAAAACCGATATTTTAGAAAATCAGTTAGTTTAGAATATTCCAATGCTTTGAAAATTTATTCATCTATTCACGTACATTCGTTCATTAGTACACTCACCCCCAGATATCTGTAAAAATGTCCAAAAAATTCATCTCCGTAACAAATTCATTACACTCCACATTCGACTGTGAATTTCCGCATTCGGACGAGTCGCGCATTCATGTGCATAATGGCATAACCGGTGTGATATTTTGGTAAACGCATGCGTTTATGGCGCCCCGACTTCTACACTCAATCGTGGTTAACACGTCATAAACCTCAAGGTATAGCGCAACAGTTAGCAAGTCCGTTGAGCACGCGACTCCTGTGCGCTTGGCCCCTTTGTGGACTACCCTTCCAGCAAATTTTCGCTGTCATACGTGACGTGATAAACGGTAGCTCTCGTTTTGCAAAACGGCTGCGCACGAAGGCCAGATCGTGACATGATTTGTCAGCTGAGCTGGCGCATCCTTAGCTTATTCTTCTATATTTAGGTGATTCATAACTAGAGACAGAGGGAAAATACACGAAATTGAATTTCATATTGTGTACATGGACAATCATATTAATCTTTCGTTCTAAAATATTCTGACTGCCGGTAATGAAAATTTTTAACTGAAATCGACAAATTATTCGTTCAAGATCAATCAATCAAAGTTACGGATTATAATAAGTACTTTAAAATTTGTTCAGATTTTTATAGAACTTAGTGAATTTACAATTGTAGACGGTTCGCCCTTTTTCGCGTCGATACTTGGGGGCCTGAGAGATAGACCAGGCCCATTGACTAATTTATGACCGAGGGGACCATCAGGACCTGGGTCACGTACCCCCTCGTCTGAAGAGGTTTCCTTCTTAGAAAAGCGTTGAGGAAAAGTTAGTTAGTCGCCGTTCCTCGTTAGAGCCACATCGCGTAATAAATATATTTAACCTGACTACGAACTTAGTTTTTATTTTAGTAGCCCTACACAATAATGAACAATTATATCTGATTATGAAAGGTCCATATTGTCGGCCACGTTTGTGAAAACCCATATTACCGACAAAGGGTTAATTTTAACACATTGTTGACCGGCAGTTTTGCGCAAAACCTATCCCATGTCACCGGTTATTATTCTGTAATTCAATGTGAAAGTGAAACAATCTAACCAAACTTCAATGTATTTTATTTCTACACAATGTATTGAAATGAAACTTTGCACATATCTTTTGTACAATTTTTAATGTTTTTCTTTAGAAATATTCTATATTGCCCTGCGTTTCAAAAATTGAAATAGCTAATGCAAGTGTGGTACTTTTTAAAACGAGTTCCAACGTTCTATAACAAATTTGTATTGTCATCTCCAGCATGACATACGAGCGCAAAGGGTTAAGATTTTAAACTACTAAATCCTAATTAATTTTACTTTGAAGAAGAAGAGATTCACAAGTGTTATACACCCCTTGTGATGAGAGATCTCATTCAGAATGACGTGCACGTGAAACTTGATTAAAAATATGGTCAAGGTCGATTTGATCACGACTAATTTGCCACTGTCCCCTAAGGGTAAGGGTCTATGGTGGGATTGTTCTACCAGTCAGCGGTAGACACCGACACGTACTGACCTCGGTCCTATCTCACGTACATAGTACCTGCGGACCGATATTTCCAAAAACTGTTACCTATTGGCGAATGTTCAACAGATGTCGCAAAATGGTTTGAGAACACGAATTTGGAAGGCACAGATGCATTAGGCTATGGAAATGCTTTTAGGAATAAATTCCTCGAATTTCATTGTCAAAATATGAATGAAATTAGAAGTTTCCATTTTGATAGTAACTTATGTAATAGTTAAATATATTTGAAACAAGTACACTTAAATATATATTTAATAAAATTTTTGGAAGTATGAATATAGAGACTCGCAAATATGATTCACATAAAATTTTGAAAAATGTGTCAAATAATTATACCGACGTTTTTTCTGATAAAAAAGTCGTGAAAATATTGTCCACTAAACTAACTGTAGAAATAAAAGTAGTTTCATTTTATTACTTAAATTATTGATTTTAAAAGAAAATTTCAGCTTAAAATATATGTATGAGCGAGAGACTGCTTACTCAAATTATTATATATGCTTACTTTAACAAAGTAATAGATAGTAATTGGTTAAAGATTTTCATTGAATTTGAAACTTAAGAAACTGTGGACCGTCTAAAAGAAACTGGACATGCATTATGGAGTTTCTACTTTTTAATAAAGATCTACAATATTAAGAATGTAAGAATGTTGGTGAAGTATAAATAATGATTGCATCGTTTCGTTGTGAAATAATAAGTGAAATAAATGTGAAATAATATATAAATTGTATACATTTGACACATTGACTGTGCATTTTATCAAAATCCTCTCAAATTGGAGTAATTTCTTTAATAAAATAAACATTAAACACTCAACATTTTTCATGATGTATATTTTTTCAAGCCTCTTATTCATGAAAGATTCAACAAAATTTGATTTATTCTGTATGTTACCATAAAAATTAATTTCCATATCTGAATGAAAAATTGTATCATTACTGTCACTAAAGCGGCTGCTAATGTGTTAACTGTAACAGAATAATAATATTTTTGAGCAAAAACAGCGTTTGTTACTAAGAGGATGTTAACTAGACGAAGACCATGAAATGTGAAGTTATTACTACACTTTATAGATAATTCTCGGATTATCACGTACTTTGCGTGTTTTAGTACTTTTCCATGCATACAGTTTGAAAATGTGAACATCTTAAGAGGCAAAGATCAAGAATATTTCAATGAAACCACTATTTCAGAAGATTATGAAAAATCGGACCAATAATGAAAAGTTAAGATCTGTTTAACGGGAGGAGTGGGCGTGGGTAAATAAAAATTCTGCATGATTTCTATTTTAAGTAAAAAAATTCTTTAAATTACAAATATGTCAATGTTGCACAATTGATTTTTGTCACAAATATTTTGACCTTTTGTTATAGATAATAAAAAGAATATATAGGTTTGGCGTATAAAAAAGTATGTTGTTTAATTTTTAAAAATTGTGGTTATCTTGAAATTGTCGAAATACTTGCATTTCTGGTACACGGTAAACGGACAGTTACACAGATTCACAGTAAACGATGTATAATTCAAAGTCATTTGGTAATTCTGAACGAAACATTTATCTTCTACCTAATGAATTATTTTATTGTTCTAAATTGGACACTTTATATGTAAGTATTAGATTCATCAAAAAGCTTTGCCATATTTCTTAACACTAGAACCATCACACCCCTCAAACTGATGGGTTTCAATTTTCTTATTTCGCAATTATTGATATCTTAAAAATATTAAATATGCTAAACGATTGTAGAAATAAATAATTTCAGTTGAAGACTATAATGAAGTGAGCCCAGGTAGAATATAACGTAAGTTTTGTTACAAAGTTACAGAAGTTTTTGGAAATTTTTCCATTATAATGTAGTGATTTCTTAATTTTGTGGAAAAGTGTACATTTGTAATGTTTAAAAAATGAGATTTCATTATTGTATTCAACATATGTACAATAAAAGTACGAAAATACTCTCTATTCGGGTAAACGAGGCCAATTCCTAGGAAACGTAGTATTCAAAGTGTTGGTAAAATAATTAACAATTGATACAAAGTGTTAACAACTTTAATCAGTTAACTACATTTGACGAGTATAGGCGTCATCTTAAAGCTTGAAATGATACTAATTCTTTCAACGATGAATTATTTATTTTTTGAGATAAATATATAATTCTTCTTTGTTTTGCTTTGATTTTTCATTAAAATATACACTAGGTACATTCGTCCTGCGTTTGACAAGTACATACTTCATATTTTTATCCAATTACGCACAAAACAAGAGATTTTTTAAACTAAATTCCATTGTTAACAGGTTAACCAACTATTTAGCCTTTGCACTCGAAAAGTCTTTCACTAGAAATATTCAAAATTTTTTAATGAAATGAGATTCTTTGAATCTAATTAATGAAAGAACACGCGTAATCTAAGGAGCCAAGCTATTTTATTTCAATATTTCACCTTCCGTTACATTGTACAAAGCTTAATATTTTATATAAGACTTTACAATTTCGGTATGTCAAATCAAGTGGTGACTGAGAGTCACCTCTTGAATGCAAAGGGTTAATAATTTCCTGTCATCTTTCAGAGTATTGTCCTGAAATTTTCGCTACGCTCGGTATATTGACGTCAGCACCTGCAATTTTGCAATTTCATGATGATCCATTGACGTCCTTGTATGCGTCATGCAAAGTGACCATTTTTAAACGTTTCTGGAGTAACAGGATAACGCAATTTTCAAGCACAAAATGGTTCACATGCCTATGCCACCTACTTTGGGCCGCGTGTTACGCATAGTATGGAAATTTATGCGACATAAATAGCCCAAATGCAAAATTTCTCGATCATATTCTGAAATTCTGTATAACGAATCTGAAATACATGGACGTGTGTAAATTTATGTTCTGCGTATTGTTTCGGCACACTGCTTCCAACAATAATTAATTTTGATTTGTTTGCTTTTGGTAACCACGTATTATCGGTTGTGTACATTTTTGGTTCCGTCGCACCGGAGTCTGATCATTTTTATTGGAAATACAATCAACATACTGTATTATGTTTTAAATTAGTAGAAAGAAAATATTTTATATTGGAATTTAACCTGTAATCAGTAAGTAATATGATACTTTTGAATTACAAAATTCAATGTTCTATATATTTACTTATATCTTACACAATGTTGTTTGGAAGAAGTATACAAATTGTTTTATAAGCAACGACGATTATATAATAGAATATTTTTTTCTCGGTGACTTAGCTTGCAAATCAGTAAATACGTTTTTAATTTATATTAGCATAAAGAATATGAGTATTATCTACGCCAAAAACGCATCAAAAGAAAAAAATTGCATTTGAGGCATTTGTTAAGTATCGTATAGTTTCGCAAATAATTGCATTTACAGATTAAAATGGGACACCGTTTGTATGTATAAGCTAGGCGGACATTGTCGCATCATTATTTCTTTCAATTCCACAGTTTATGGAATATAAAAGTATTACAGACATCTGACGAAGGTTAATTGAGAAATCGACAATTTGTCATAGACATCCAGTGAACATGATTAAACTCCATTGCACCTTCTGACTCAGAGCTATCACTGCCTTCGTTAAAAACGAAAGTCCGACGAGTAATTATGATGTCCTTATTAAGGAACTGCTACCTATCATTTTCAGCTAGCATAGCAGTTTCGTGACGATTATTTTAATTAAGTGCAGATATAATGGAAAGAATTGATAGGTAGGAATGGAAATTCAAAGAGATACTAATATTTATACAAGAAATATTAATTTCTAACTTATAGAAATATTTATCTTGTATGTATTTTGATGTATGATGCTTTCTAAACAAAGAGTATCTTAAAAATACATGAAATTAATGTATATACGTAATGCAATAAATTTAATATCAACTTAAATTAAGTAAGTTTAATGTGACAATAACTTAGAAAATATTATAGTTTTATGTTCATGGAACTTTTAGGATCACTGTTAATATATTAATATATAAGTTAATGTATAAGTATTTCCTGGTTTTATTTATATATATATATATATCATGTTAAACAATTAGTATTTGTATAAAAGAGTGAAATAATTGATAATGATGTAAACGTGAATAATTATTTCAATAAGTAAGCCACATATTCTGCAGTTCATTATTATTGAAATAATCAGCGAAAATAATGATACGTAACATGTTTTTAATAATAACGATGAAGAATATTATATACGATATGCACATAGCACAAAAATACGGTACATAAAAATTGACAGATCCCCATAAAGTTCATTAATGTTCAAACAATTGAAAAGAATTATACCAAGAATATCATTTATCAATATCTTATATATTTAATATTTAATATTAATAAATTAATATTAAGAATGCTTTTCAATCAATGAAACGAAGGAGGAACATTACCTAGCGTAGTCTCTTGAAAAATGGACTATAGAAGTCAATGAAATACCTTATCTATCTAGATGACAAAAATTCCAACGACGTCTATGTCCACAGAATGAAATATTCGATCGATCGCGACAGTCGTGTGAGGTTTATTCGTTTTTCGAAAACCTATTTTTATCCTTTCGAACGACTATCTCTTTATATTACCAGCCACCACTCTGAATTCCACCGCACGAACATCGTGATGGGCCACTTTTCTTTCTTCGCAATCTTCTTCCTGGATTCTCGGATAGCTCCCAATGTAGGTCTTTCGATGGTGTTATTCGACGATTGAGAGAACGATCAGGGGAGAAGACAGCAGAAGAAAGCGAAAGAAGAAATGTGAGGACGATAAAGGGAACGGGAAACAATGAATTAGGAAGCATCGTATTGGAAAAGAGAAATAACTATATTACGACCTGATCACGCAACCGCAAAGCACGCCAGAAGAGTGATGAACAATAAGTGCCATCCTAACATGCGACCATTACGATTAAGATATTTCGGATTGAATGGCCTTGTTTTTATCAAACTTTGAATACGAACTTTAAGCGTCAATTTTTAATTTAATTCCCTTTTCGCGTTATTCTCGAGTGATTTGTACTCCAATAGAAATATTAACTCTGTAGTTACATTGACAGTGTAATGTAGACTTTCGGTTTTGTTCGTGTGAAAAAAATTAATTATTCATGGAAATAATTTTAATGCATGAAATTGAATTCCTTTAATCAATGAAATTTTATATTGGATGAAATAATTAACAATTGAGATTAAGCGTTTACAGTATATATTTATATTGTTATTACATAAAAAATTATAGGTATTGACATTTTCTGTAAGTCTATTAATTGAATGTATTTAACTAACTCGGGGGGACCTGTGTTAAGATAAAAATGGCTAAATAAAAGTGGAAAATCACAGATTTTTCCTTTTCTCAGTAACTTTTGAAGTTACTCTTTGGCATGCCTTGACAATGGTTTTAAGCTTCTATTTTGATATGTTGACTATATTCAATAATGATTTTTTGGTTATAACAAGATACACTCTTTGTGACGTTAACGTACATAAGCACTAACGCACGCACTTTTTGCATGAAAAATGATTTTTTCATTGTTCGACATATTAAATAACAAGTATTTCTGGATAACATAAGATGTGACCTATTTTTATTAAATAGTAATTATTTGTTTAGTTAATTAAACTATTATGAAAAATGGTATTAGTATTTAATGTGATAAAACTTTTATTATTTCCTTCTTAACTAGCTTTTTCTCAGATTCAGTGAAATATTGTTATGTAATTGAACCCCTTACCTATGATCGAAACAATTTATCGTTAATAATTTATTAGGAGAAGACTAAATTATGATGCTTATTCTATATCCATGTTTACTCCAAAAGTTAATGATTGATAACAGAAAATTATAACTTAGTTTAAATTGAAACGAGTCAAATAATAATGCTTAGTTTTGTCAAATTCAGTTTCAAATTTTTGTCACGAGTCTCACACGATACTGTAGGTCAAAAAACATATTACTGGCCGGTCACGAGTTAATTCGCATTTGCATTAGCTATTTCAATTTTTGAAACGCAGGGCGATATATAATATTGCTAAAGTAAAATATTAAAAATTGTACAAAAAATATGTGCAAAGTTTAATTTCAATTCATTATGTACAAATAAAATACATTTGAATTTGTTTCGATTGTTGCACTTTCATATTTAATTACATAATAATAACCGGTGTCATGGGATAATTTCTGTGTAAAACTGCCGACCAACAATGTGTTAAGATTCCGCACAAGCAAACGTTCCATCATGTCATCACCTATATTTTGCGCGTCACATTTGACTTTTTCCCGCACCGAGTGCTACCCTCGGATGATAGCAACGCGTTACCGCAAAATCTGTGCCGGATCACTTATTCATCTTTGAAATCGTATCGCACGGGGTTGCATCGTCGCTCATGTTCTCGCCACGGATCTAGCTTTGAAGCTCGAAGATTTATGAACAGTATCGCGAACAAACTCGACCCTGGACGAAACTGGGGGGTGAACTTGTCTCCGACGGAGGTCGACCGGGGAAGACAGCCTGCCACCTCCAACAAATCTTCGGGTTCCGTGGCAGGACTCCATGTTTCGGCAATAGATAGACCAGTGGTTCTTAACCCTTTCTTTACTACGGATCTCCATCAAATAAATTTTCCCTGGATCCTCAAGATTTGAGTTAGATAATATGCATCAAATATGCATATGTAGGATACATATATATGTAGTTATGCATATACTTTATGGACAGTGTTAGAAAATTATGTAGCGTAATTGTTAACTTCAAAATATTCGTGAAAAAAATAAACTGGACTATATTTGTTTGCTGGTAGGTTGGAGTTAGGACTATGTAGTGAAGAAGAACTATCCCAAACATTGTAGTAAATATTACAGAAATTAAAAGTCACAGTAAATATTGCATAAAATAAAAATTACAGTCAATATTGAAAAGTATAGAGACAGTGGTGATGTAGGCTTGATGATTTGTTGCAGTAACGTTACTGAGTGTGCGAAAGTTTCCATGAGACCTCTTAGGTATGCCAACAAACGTAAACCGTCATTGGCGACTTCCAGAAATATTTGATGACTCATAAATTTTTCCATTGGCTATTTTGAGTTTATGGCGGCATCTTTTCAATTTTGCCAATAGAGGGCTACAATACATACGAGTCTTCCTCGCTCCTGCTCAGTCCTGTACCTATTTGTATATACTCGTATACCGTTCGTAAACATCCTACACTCGTTCCCGCATCTGAGGCACGGGTTTACCAGAAAGCTCTTACTGATGAGTTCACTGGTAAACCCCGAACAAAACCGCAGTGTCCATCTATTCTAATCTTTTCCAACCTCTTCCTCCTTTCCATAACATTATTATAGGCCTCTTCAAGTTCAGTAAATGTATCATTGGTTGGTTTGGACAAAAAGGATTTTCTCATTGGTTAGGGTAGCGTATAAGGACATTATTTTGTGTGCGCGAGTAACCGTGCCCCTGTCTAAAAAGGTCCTTGCGCGGCATTCGAAACTTCCCAACACGTGTTAACCCTTTCTTTCCCGACAATTTTACGCAGAAGCTATCCCATATCACTAATTATTATTTCGTGATTAGATATGAAAGTGAAATGATCTAAACAAACAATATACTTTATTTGCACATAATGAATTAAAATGAAACTTTAGATATATCTTTTATATAACTTGGAATATTTTGCTTTTGCAATATTCTGTATTGCCCTACGTTTCAAAAGTTGAAATGGCTAATGCAAGTGCAACCACGAATTAACTCGTAACCGGTCAATTTGGGCATGAAGAAGCTTATGAGAAGCCATAACTCAGGCCTGTCCGACAGGCGAACAAGGGCAGCCTCGGTTGTTTACGGGCAAAACCATGGGCACACGTTTCCGAAGTGGAAAAAATACACTTGTGATGGCATCCGTGCGTAAACTCTTAAGGCAGGCGGTCAGTACTACATAATACTTATAAAGCTGTGCTACAAAAAACAGCCACTTTTGCCCGTGGCGGTATTACGAGCTGCCCGGCGGACAGGACTATGCCCGGGCGATCCACGGGCAAGTGGATGGACAGGCCTATTCTCGGAAGTACTGAACATAAAGTCATCACTACAAATAATGAAGACGTTCCTGTCGGTAAAGAGATTATAGACATTTGGAGAAAACTTTAGATATACTGTGACTTCCTCGTATTGTATAAAATTATGAATTATTTCGATGAATCTTGGCACGTTAGCCGGTGGAATCCATTGAGGTATATTTTGGAAGTGGCCCCTACATTGTTCATATTTTGAATCTTTAACAATAATTTAAATGGTGTGAATGTATAATGGATACTGAGCTCTAATCCTTTGAGTCCTAAATACTCCCAGCCAAAATATTCTGTGTGAATGGGATACCTTTTCAGTTAGCTTTCCGTCTGAAGATCAATGGTCTCTGTCAATTCATACAAGACGAAATGAAGTTGTAATTGTAATTCCTCAGTTTAGCTAAATCGAATAGTGCTAAGAAACGCGTATGTTCATTTCGTGCACTTGTGATACGTGTGAGATAAAAGAAATCGAAACACACGTATATGCAGTCATAGTCCACAACGATGACTCTCGCCGAAAATATACCGTGGTCCTCCTGTATCTTTTGCTTTTAATCTTATGTTTCTTTTGCTACAGACTTAAATAACGAAGGCAAATAGCATTATAATTAATTATAAATAATTTGGTATCATGATTCTGTAGTTACACTATTATTTAGTTATATTCAGTATACACTATTATTTATTCAGTTTTCTTCTTGTAATTGTTTTCAAGCAATTTGGAAGCTGCTGTCATTGCTGACCACTGTGGTGATTAACGTGTTAACGGTTAAGTAGTATTATTTCTTTATTGTCAAAGAGAAAAAGATCTGATTCGCCTTGATCTACCCTATATATGTTCATAGTATTCGAAGGGTTACTCACTTTTGTATTCTTATAGCTGGCGGACCTCCAGGGCAGAACTTCGCGATGCCCCGAGGGTCCACGGACCACAAGTTAACACATTTCATGCGGATGACGCCATTTGGCGATAAAATGTTCGTATGTGACGTAAATTAAGTATATACGTGTGACTCCATTAGATGCGTATTAATAGGAAATTAGTTTTTTCATTATATTTGTTAAAAATAAGTAATACCAGATGGGTTAGCACACAAATTTCTAATAACAAAAAGAACTTAACCCATGGTGTGATACGTGCAACACAAGATTAACTATGAAACACTTAATAACCGAATGTGTAGAAATGGACACACACTGCAGCATGGCCAAAGTATCCAACTAAATTTAAGTTTCCATATCACAAAAAAAATAGAAATAGTGTTATAAAAGAGTGAACATTGTTGCTAATAATCAAGTCGTCGATGTGACATTAAATAACGGAAGAAAAGAAAAATAATATAAGAATGGCAAGTTACAGTATGCACTATTGTTATAGAAAAGAATGATTCGCAGCATAGGATGTAAGGTAGAGTTCCGAGTAAGATGGTCCGACGTCTTTTAAATTGTCACATATTGATATTTTTAATTGTTTTAATGGTGTGGTAAATCTTGCACAGAAGCTTATTTTTGAAAAATGTCTTTAATTAAATATTTATTTAGAAATTTTAATTTAACACGTTGACTGGCACGAGAATTTCGAGACTTTTGTATAGTTGTACTTATTCTTTCATAATACTAGCAAATGGTATTGGAAATAATTATTAATGATTCGATATCGCAGTACTTATGTTACACCATTATGTAGCTACTTCTGTTGATAAAGAGTTTTATTTAACGTCGTTTCTATTTATTGTAATTGCCCTTAAGTAATTTGGAAGCTCCAGTTATCAACATGTTAATTCTTCTTCGTATATGTATTTTACTTTCATAAATATATTTTGTTATTTTGATATCAATAATATTTATGACGTAGCAGCAGTAGTTCTAGTGTTAACTCTTTGCGGTTGAATGTCGTCTAATGGTAACTTTGTGTTCATGTATCTGAAACTGAAAACTGCAAGCTAATAATTTAATTATTCGAGTAACGAAAGACTGACATGTGGTTTTCTTCTTTTATAGTATTTAACATAAGATTTATGAACATTTGCTGTACAGTTTGTTCTATGGTTCTTAGAAAAATTAATATTGGCTCATTTTGATTTTGGAAATTAAAGATTTAAAACTAGACATATGTGAGTCAATTTGTGATGTTTCGTGACAAATTATCGTTAACACTAACTTATTTATAATTCTGCATTTAAAATTCTGCATTATCTGCATTATCTTTCTTTCATTTAATTTTACATATATTACTACACTGTCCGATTATTCAGTATTTTAATGTTTATTTTTTCTTTTGTTTCTGTTTCCACTAATAAAGTGTAGCATCCAAACTGTTTACTTTGTAGCGAGTTATTTAAATGTGTACAATATGTGATGCTAAGACTTCAGTGCATAATTCAATTTTTCATGAAATGAGATTTTAGAAGTTTAAGACATTGTCGTCCCCAAACAGTTAACACTAAAACCATCGTGCAGTCAAATTGACATTTTGAAATTGTTTTACGGAAACTCCAAGAGTGCATTTATTGAGATTTCAATTGATTTACAATTCAGTTTGTGTATTACTAAATCGATTTTTTCAATTATCTCTTAGAGAATCGTCTGTTATCTTTTTAATAATCGTAAAAAGGAGAAATCAGGAATGGGTCATTTTGATCCATGTGGCAAGTCTGGTATTAACATATTGTTGACTGATCACGAGTTTACTCGTGTTTGCACTTGCACCAGTTATTTTAATGTTTGAAACGCAGGAAAATATAGAACATTGCAAAAACAAAATATTAACACATTGAGCGCCGGCCCCGCGATAATGCGGGATTTTTAGTCCATCGTTTAATTGCCAATCCTACGTCCATGTAACATTTTAGATATGTATAACACAAATCCAAAGTAAAATTTACAGAATCGAATTCCTTATTTCCTTCCGTAAGTTAGAAATTTTGGTTTAATCGATGTTTAAAAATGTATCAATATAATCACCGACGTTCGCGTTTTTAGTAGCTGAAATTTAGCCGGCGTTCAATGTGTTAAAAGTTATATAAAAGATACACTGCCAGTCAAACGTTTGGAATCACTTGATATATAACTTCACAAATTAAAAATTATATTTCTTATAAATATATAAAATAAAATAATAAAAATGATATATCTTTATATTTGACCAATACACATATGATCATGTTCCTTTATCCGACACAACAATTCCCCAATAAAAGTTGTTTACAGAAAATGGAAGTTTTTCTTTTAACCGATGTGTTGGTCCCAAACTTTTAACCGACAGTGCATGTCCAAAGTTTCATTTCAATTCATTATATATAAATAAAGTATATTGAAGTTTATTCACATTGTTTCACTTTCATATTTAATTACGGAACAGTAACTGGTGAATATGGGATAGCTTCTGCGTAAAATTGTCGGTGAACAATGTGTGAATCAATTAACTGCGTTTGACGAGTATACATGTCATCCTAAAACGCAAAATGGTACTAATTTTTTTCACAGTCAATTCTTTATTTTCCGAGATAAACATGTAATTCTTCTTCATTTCGCTGTAGTTTTTCGTCAGAATATATTACAAGTGCATTTGTTCTGGATTTGACAAGAACGCACTTAATTTTTTGATTTTGATTTTTTCAAACTAAATTCCATACTTAACTGGTTAACATATTAAATGCCGTGTCGATCACCACTAACCGACGCTTCTGAATCACTTTGAAAAAAATTACAATATGAAAGATGACTGCTGTCGACTAAAAATATTTAACAACATAAATAAGTTAACAATCGTGCAATACAAGATTTCCACTGCCAAATAATTAATAATTGTTCCTATGTACCTTTGCTGAGAAGGAACAAATCATGTATAAATCGTTCAAGATTCTCAAGGAGCTCAACGTGACAACACTATGTTTAATTTCTAGAAAAATTGATGTTCGTTCGTTTAGATCTTGAAAATTAGGGATTTAAAAATAGACTATTGGGATACATATTCATGTAATTTCATCAATGAAGACCGACATAAATATTTAGTAAGTAATGTTTATAAAATTCCATATGAGTGAAATTAACGCGTTCCGTAAACCTAGTGTTAAGAACCACTGGGACAGAGCGTTTCGGCATAGCGGCCTATAATTTCCAGCCGTGCGCCGAAGAAGACAGAGATATCGCGCCCAGGGACCTTAGACATTTCGTTCGAGACGATTTACATAACAGATACTTTACGTGCACGTGACTTATATTGTTCAAGCGTTTCATCGTGCCGCGAAGCTGACCGATTTATCGTACATAAATTAGACGAACACCGACGCACGGAACGGAATCAGCCGGACTGTGTATGTACATCGCCGGTGGCGTGTTCCGCGCGCCATTTTCGCCGGAGGACAATTGGTTTTAGCCGGGAAGAATCCTCGGGGAATGGAAGCTTCGAGAGCTTTCAGACGTCGGTATCCATTATCGTTTAGACCCGTACCTATCCTATATACAATATTTATCTTAGAACGGCGGAGAGCCAACAAGGTAAACGTACAGCGTAAGCGGGCTATTAAAACAGGCGTGCAATGGCGGTCGGAAGGAAGTTTGAAATTGACGTTTTTGCGTGTAACAGTTGGTAACTTTTAAACTACGTCGTGTTAGTAATACTCATTTATTTGGAATTTCTACGGCATGTGAATAATTTATTTTGCTCGGTGTGTGCAGTGGGTAAAAGTGAATTTAAAGTCATTTTTTGCAGGTACTTGAGTAATGATAATAACATTGGACAATAATAAAAATATGTTAATTCATGTGTTGATTTCTGTATTGTTGTCGATTGTATATCTATTTGGAATTTTACCTGCGTAAATTAGAAAGAATGATCGAATTTCCGTGAATTTTAAGCATTTGATAATTTAGATTATATTAAACAGTTTAATAAGTTTAATAGTTTAAGTAGTTAGATTAACGTTTATAGAAATTGAGAACTGATATGAAATTTCAATCGGAGGGTTATAAAAATTGTTGATTAATTCGCAAATATACTGTACTCAATAATTTATATAATCAAATGTGATATATAAGGAAATTTGCAAAAAGAAATGAAAAATTATGTACTCCTTTAATCTTCTCATCATTTTTCGATTAGGTAATTGTTCTTTTATTTGTGAGCTAAGTATTTTCTCGCTTAGGCTATCTTTAATATATAACTTTATATTGAGTAAATTATATAACTTTATAGCCGTTTTCTTTGTATTTTTGTCTTCTTCCATAACAATGTCTATAGTTTTAATTAATTGTTTCGTGAGTTTATTTAGCTCTCATTACACGTGTATTTAAAGATTTCGTTGACGCATCTGTTTGGAAAACTTAAAGTGGGATAGATGAAAAGATCAAGATTCTCAATTGGTATGTTTATCGTTATCGTCTGTATTAAAATGTTTCACGTTATAAAACATGAATACGGTGATAGAAACCATGACAAATAGAAAAATTAAGCTTGTAAGTAGTTTTTTAGATTTTCTTCAAGTCAGGTGAATATATCAGCGTTTTGAGAAAAACGGATTTGAGATCTTATATAGACAAAGTACTGTGAACATTTTAGTAATTTTATTTTCGTTTTGATAAAATTTTGGGTATCTAAAAATGTTATTGCAATCTGTGCATAGTAGATATTCTTTCAATAGTGAATCACATCCTTCAAACCGCTGGAACTTTGTCATTCTTTCAAATTGAAACATAAAATTTTACGAACGCATTGCTGAAATGTTTCACTTCAGGAAAGTGTAATAAAAAAATTGAACTTATTTTTCCGCTATAGGGAAATACTCTTTTAAAAATTCAACAGACGTTAATTCCACGTGTCATTCAAATTTGTTTATTAGATGGATATAGTAGTTCTATATACCTATAAATTAATAAGTTCTGCTCTTCTTATAAAAATGAAATCTAATCTGATTAAATCCTATTAATAATTCTATTTATTTGTATTATAAAGTTACGTTCAATTAAAAATAACTTATAATAATGGTTAAAATATTATATTTACAAGTAGTCATATTTTAATCACATAATATAATATCTTCACTTTTAGTTCTTATAAGATCAAAACACATTTGTAAACTAAACTATGAAATATTTTTTGGACGTGGGTATATTCTTGATGGCAATTCAAGTGAGTACAGAGAACAGTCATTGATTATACGAATAGGTTGTCAAATCAGTTCGACGAGTTAAGATTTTATAGACATTACCGGAGGAGAGTAATCTTCAACATCGCGTGACTTAAAGCAAACTGTATAACCTGTCTTCAGGAAATCGTGAATGCACAAAGCTACGTAAAGCTGTATAAAGCTTAGCTAAGCTTCCATGTTGTTCCATTGTCCCCTGATGTTCCCTTCATCCAAACGTCTGCCGCTTTATGGGAAACTTGGTCTCGCTAACAGTTTCGTATACGGCTTGTACCGAATGTTTCAAAGTGAATATCAGAAACTGTTTTATAGTGCGGTCGATTTTACCCGATAATTAACATATGTTTCTTTAACACTAGAACTACCAGATTTCTACTTTTGCAATTTTATTAAAAATATACAAACACTTTCCTATTAAATTATTAATTATGAAGTAAATTAATTTATTGATGTGAATTTCGAAGTATAACTCAATTAAAATCTCAATAAATGCACTCCAATGATTTTTAAAATAAAATAAGAACTGGGCAATTTAGTTGGTAAGTAGTTCGAATGTTAAGAGACAATAGTTATTTTAATTATTTGTTATACTTATTCAATTAGAGTATTTACTAGTATTTGATAATATAGTCATTGCTTGAATATATATTATATTTATTATGAATTACTTGAAACATCATATTTTACATAATATTGTGAAGTATTTATTTCATATTCACAAGTATAGTTGATTTTTACGTGTTTATACCATTACCACCACTATTCTAAAACGGTTAAAAAAATTATTTTTTTCTTTTCATCCAAAGAAAGTAGACTGGTGAATAATTAATTCATATTCATTTCTTTCCAGATTTCTCCAACTTTGTTCACGTTTTTTACATACGCAAAGAAATTTATTATAAGAATAAACATTGACGTAGATTTTTAGCTTATAGAGCAGTTTAACAAATTTTCTAATATATTTTGTTTATTTAAAATATTTTTTACTAATTTCTATCGTATTAATTACATGTGTTACGTACTGTGTATCAACTACGACTTTTTGATTAAAGTATACATAGGAATCGATAAAAATGTACAAAGAAAAAATGACTAAACAATTCAATCTCTCAATATATTATTTAAACAAATAGATTTTTTTATCTATACTCAAACCCACATAATTTAAACTGAAAAATTCTTTTTCTTCATTTTCCATTTCCTGAGATATTTCAAGAAATATATTTTCAATCCTCAAGTTTGAAAGCTACGTCCATCTCACCAATATAAATGAAGCCCAATAAAAAAGTACGTGTTCAACATTTTTTCTAGAACCACTTTTCATGTAAATTTGATCAAAATCAACGTGTCTAGGTTTAGCATGTTTCCTTATAAAGCTTCAATTTTATTCTGTTGATTAAGATTGGAGTTTTTTTCGACCTGTATTCGCGTGGGACGCGTGCATATTTCCGATGGTTTCATATGCAGCCAGACCTCGATTAATCCAATTGCTATTTTCCACGATCTCGATCATTGAGAGATTCGCTTCACCGCGAACTCGATAATTCGGATTCTGAGATTGCACCTGAGAATATGTACGATCAAATTTTAGAAGCACATTTCAAAGAATTTCTTCTCGAGTCTCTATTTAGCTGGTCTATCGAGCGCTCAATTGAATAGAGTAATCGGGGTTATACTGTATTAATGTTGGGACATCTGGTAGGGGAAATCTGTACAAAACAGAAGATAAACTCAGCTTTTCACTTTTTTGTCGTCGAACAAATACAAAACTAGTTTTCTGGAGTTTTTCTTCAAATAGACTAACAGAAAATAATAAAATCGAACAGCAATATTAGGTTAAAATAGGCAAATCTAAGTATCGCGCAAATAAGACAGTACAAATGCAAACAAGTTCTCCTGTTTATTGTGAAATAACACATTAAAGTTGTCTAGTAACTAGACTATTAACACGCTGAATATTATGGGGGTCAGCAGTGACTCCCAACCAAATCGAATTACTAAAGTTTACTCAATTAAACGATGATTATTTGAAAACATGCCTAGGTTATAAACACTGCTACCTAATGAAGTGACATTCAGCTATTTAGATGAACGTGCAATAATAATAATGCAATTCCATCACACGATTTAATACTATATTCTTTCCATTTTGTGTATTTTGTGAACAAACACATCTAATAATACCAAGTTTATTGGACATATTAACCCATGTAAATTAAGACCTCATCAATGAACAATTAGAAAAAAAACTTGAACAAAACCGTATATTTAAGATTCGAAGAAGCTTATGACTTTGTAATTTATAGAATACATTCTGTAATTGGAACGACTTATTTTAACTGCTTTTATATTGAACAAAAGTGACAAAAATAGAATCCAAAAATTCTATTTTAATTTTGAAACTAATAGTAAAAACATATGTTTGTCTTTCCCGATTTTTCTCTATGGGATGGATAAAACTGTATATCCTATAAAACCGTAAATATTAACAACAATAATGTGTAAAACGATTACGTTTTTCCGGTTCTTCGTCAATAACTTCTGTGTATCCAATCTTTTTGCAAGGGGTATTTATTTAGACCATATTTGTAATTACGATTAACAATTCACGAACACCTTCGAACACAAATGTAATACCACTAGAAAAAATATACTTCCACAAATTATCTACCTTTAACAATACATTTGATTTTTTTCCATTCTAATGACTATGACAGATCACATCAGTAATGATTACATTGCTGAAGAGAGTAATAAGACTTCCACAATACTTCGTCAATAATAACAATAAACGAATATGAAAAAAATTTTTTTATGTTGTAACCTTCTCTTATTAACCCAAACAGTTTAATTCTATATTGCAAATATTTAGCTTAAAAGAAATTCATGAAAATCACTTAACTTTATGGCTATTATACGAGAATGGATTCCTTATAGTGTTAATATAGCAGAAAACAGTTATAAAAGGTTCACGAAATATTTTATCTCAGCTCTGAAATATACAGCAGTCCCTCCACTTACGCGGAGTATCTATTTCACGTGGATTCATTTTATGCGAATAAAAACCGCGTAAATAGAGTCTGCCAGTATAAAAGAAAAAAAATATTTGAAGAAAAACGCTGGTATAAGTTTTAGAAATACATATTCATTTTATATCGCTTAACAAAATAATGATAATGACATTTCAGAAAACAAAATTAAATTTTATTGGGTATCACTGAATTCAGACTGCGTAAACTGATATCGCGTATAAACAATACCGCGTAAATAGTGTTATAGTTTATCCCGTGAATAGAGGGACGGATGTACAGTATTCGGTTTTATATAGGTTTTTTCTACACGCAATATTCAATCAATTTCTTCACAGAAGGCTTTGAGAAATATCCTTCCACTTCTAACAATTTTTTAGTATTTTCACAATTCGATATGATGCGTGTCGAAGCATCCATGACACGAATGAAACAGAGATCGATTTTATATAGGTGACTGTCATGAAAATATTTGGTTAGTCAAAACTCGCGACCTAGAATATACATAACACGTTACCGTGAATTTAACTTTATGAACAGCCTTCGAGTTTTGACCTCACTCACGTTGAAAAGCGATTTCAACGTTATAAATATGGGACACTTCCGAAGAATAAGATTTCTGCTGATAAATTTTCAAACTTTTGATCGTACCTGTGTGCTTTGAACAGCAGGAAATAACATTGGATCCTTTGAAACAATTACATATTTATGTCGATAAATTCGTTATGGAACTAGATACACATATTTTCGAATAGTAACATATAATTCTATCTAACAAAGAGGGAAAGATTATATTAAAATAAGTTGTATTTAATACATTACATAACGGAAACTGAAATATCTAATTTTAAGAAAATTGATTATTTATTTAAAATTGATAAAACGAAGTATGTTTCAAATAAACTTTATTTAATTATTTCATTGTTATAACTAAATGCTATTTATTTAACAAATTATTTCGAAAGGAGTAAATATTTTAAACAGATTCAGAAACTGAATTTGAGAAATCAAAGTTTTAGTTATTTTCTTTAAATATAAACTGAATATTACTTTTGTATTATCAATCATTAACCTTTGGAGTAAACATAGGTATACAAGCATCAAAATTCTTTTTCTTCTTAATAAATTATTAATGATACAGTACTTATATCGATCATATTTAAGAAATAAATCATACGGCAAAGGGTTAACAGCCTGAAAACTACACAATCCTGTTAGTATCTATATAGTTCTCGGAGCATTTTCAAAATTTTCAAATATAAGAAGTAATAACAAAAATTTATGTTTTTTTAAAATAAACACATTTTTTCTGGCAACTATAAATTAGAGTATTAAATTAGAAAAATCACTCTTTAATAAATGCGAAATCATATTAAAAATCCACATGCAAAATTTGAAGTTAATTAGCGAAACGTAACCACAATGTTCACGCTCGAAATAAAGAGAAAAGTACTTTCAAGACAAATGCCTTTAAAGTTTTAACTGGGCCGTCGAGTTACCTGAATCGTTCACTTAAACTGTTACAGTTTTGTCAAGTGGTCGGACTTCTACATCAGACTTATTTTATGTCTTTAAAATATCATTCTATGAAAATCTATAGAAGAAAATTTCTTTTTCGGAACTTCAAAGAGATTGATGCTGCTTTAATCATAGTAACCTGAAAACAAAGCCAAAACAACAATTTGGTAACTATTAATTTTCTTAATTTCGTCCTTCCAACATGAAGGATGAGCTAATGAAAAATACGTGTAAAATATTTTTGTAAAAATTATTTTCTATCAAGCGTACATGCAAAATCAGTAGATGAAACATTAGTATATCCTTTTATAAAGCAAATATTAAAAAAAGTCGTAATATTATCTTACATCTTGTTGTAAACGATAAAATTGTTTTTTTTTAATTAATTCCCCTTTATCTATGACTTCAATAATCGTAAAAAATACTTGTTAATAATTTCGTCAGTTTTTTCTTCTCAACCAAAAGTAAATTTTTGTAATTATATCTATAATTACCGCATTGCACAAAATTTCAGGATATTTTAATAAAAAAACATAATAATATGTATTCACAAAAAGATAGCTGTCGTGAATTACATGTTAATGCTTGTAAAACAAATTTGGAAAAGAGAAGATATAGCGAAAAAGGAAAATTCCACGAAATTTCGAAGGGACTGCGATAAGCCGAAAATTCTCATTTATTTGAATCGTTGTTGGTTTGGAGGCAACATCAATATAAATATTGGGTGACTTTCTTGGCTGGTTTCCAGGTCTTAAGGGCGCAAACAGCCCTTTAAGCGTAATATGACTGTTCCTTCGGTCGTATATTACGCAACGTAGAAGACATGCTACAAATTTGAAAAATACTACAATGAATTTGTAATACTGTATGCCATAAAATAAATAATTTAAAAATTAAGGACACCAGTGAGAATTTGTTTTTCAAATAATAAATTAGAAACGATATATTATATTAGCACAAGTAGATATCAATCAAATTTATATTTAAAAAATGTATTAACATACTTTATACGTTAAAGAATAAAGTAAAAGAAATTTGAAAAAGTGAAGCTCATTACTCAGACATATTTGACTGCATCTTTTATTCGTTACAAGATAAATGAATAGAAATAGATGATTTGCTGCAAAAAGCGCCATAACCATGGAATACTTTATTTTTAAGCTTGAAAAATACTGAATATATCAAATAAAAGCATCAGTACCTGACCTGGGTCAGTAGTTGGCCATTTTTCAGGAAAACGTAAAAAATAAGATGATTAAAAGTAATGATCTTTCGATAAAAGCGTGATAAATATGCTGCAGCACCTATCGACCCGACGCCGAGACACTATTACCTGAATTGTTATACTGTTTATCGTAAAAACTAACAATTTATTTTATTGAAGTTGGTTGTATATCTCCAATTTTCAACATGCAATTAACTTTTTTTCGTTTGTATTTATTCTTTTACTTGTAATTTGTCATAATCGTTGCAAATAAATGACATTAAAGTAATCACCTTCAGTATTTTTGGTTTTACTATAAGTGGTCAACTGCTAACTAACATATGGTCAATTACTAGTTTTCTCGTTTTAAAGGATACTCAATTTTTGAAGCAAGTATTGAATTTTTAAAAATTTCTACACAATTTGGATAATAACATTTCAAAAAAGTTCGCTTTGTTATATAATGTAAGAAGTTTAAACAGCATTTTCACGTATAGAATCTCTGTATTTAATAAATGAACAAGCATTTACTATTGTTCACGCAGACAATTTTTCTTAACTGGTCATCTATTGATGCTTTCACCATACTTATTGCTTTAATATAGAATACATATTACTATGTAATATATTATAATATTAGTAATGGAATAGAGACGATATATAAAGATATAACGATAATATTTAGGTAGCTCTTTCCAGATAGGTCATCCTATCTACAGTGAAACAGCAAAGTTACGCTACCTTTCATAGATTCTTTTTACTCTGGTCAACTGAAAAGCTGCTGGAAAAAGAAATTGCACGATACGTGTATATGAATGTTCCCTATAAATTAACAGCTTCAAATAAACTAAAATTTTTGAGTTGTCAAAATTTCATAGTTAGTTGGGTATAGTACGCAAAATTTACTCGTGCGATAACACCCTTGTAGTGAGTTGTTAAACCTTCTGCTGCACTAAGCTACGGCAAACGTGCTCCTATTTGCATCTTATCCGGTGACCTTATTAACATTGACGCAGCACTTTATTCCTGTTTGAGCAAAGCTCGTGGGTTAACCGATATTCCCTTCGTTTATCTTGTAGGTTATCTCTGTTTACTGGAGACGAGAAAATAATTTTTCTATTTACGATTCAATTCCGCGAGAAGTTTTAAGGATTTCAAGAGTCTTGCAATCTGCAGGATACACATGGCGAGATCCTGGAAACAGGTCACCCAAATAACTCCTTTGTTTTTGGATCTGATTGTGAGACAAGCATATTCGACCGATGTTTTCTTAGATTTCATAAAGACATGCACGGAATGTTTTCCAATCTAGTAAGTCATTCGAGCGCACTAGATTCTTCTTGAATTTAATAACTACAGTGGGATGTAACTATTCAAACAAATATTCTTAATTATATCTAATTTATAAGAGATTTATTATACACATAATACATAAAATGAAATTTTTCCCTTTCCCTAAGTACTAAATTAATTATAAATAATTTATTATTTAAAATAGCAGAAAAAATGCATGATATGTACAAGAAAATATTTAAAAATAAAACGAAACTACTATTATTTTTTATTGATATTCAAATTTTCTTTTGTTTTATAATGTATGTGTCATAGAAATATAATGATTTACAATCTTATAATAACTGAATTATATTTTAATTGAGAATATCGAAATCGATTTAACTTCCTATTAAAAAGAATGTACATAAAACCTTTTATTTTTATTTTTTTCATTTGTAAGTAAGAAACAGTCATTTGTGTAATCGTTTGAGTGACTTATCTTTGGAAGTCAAATTGATAGCCCGTTGCATATTTATGACGATATCCACGGAATAAAAATTCATTTTTTGGAATCCACACGAACTGTGAACTAACGTTGCACGCAACAATGGTAATAATAGTTTGCTAAAATTGATGTCCCTAGTCGATTTTACTTTATTGTCACAGTTAGAAATAGAGAGGCGACAAGTTTGGAAGAGATATTTTTGAACGGGATTTGGATTGAAACGCAACACGTTAAAGTTGTTTTACAATCGAGGAAAATAAAAGATAGAAGTGGGTCATTTTTCACAAAGGGAATAACTTTTTATTTACGTAGTTCAACTACGTATCACTACAGTGTTGTTTATTTATTATCTTAATATCTTTTGCTCCAGTCAATTGTTGCATAACCCTTATGTACTATTTACAGCTTTCCATTTTTCTTAAACTCCCTATATATGGTTGTATCAAAATTCAAACTAAATTAACAGAATATATAAATATAAATATATAATTGCATCGGAATATATAAAAATGACATATCACGTTTTTAAAAATTTTATTGAAACAAAGAAGTCTAAAAAAATTAAAATATTTGTTCCAACATTCCGATAAACCCGTTAAGTGAATGCACGTGTATTTATTTATTTGCATTTATTTGATTAAACATATGTAAGTATAAAATATAAATACAAGAATATTATTTGTTGTATATATAATTTTATTATTTCCATGGCAAATAATTAAATAAATAAATAAATACAAATGATGTGTGGTATTTCAATATTTAAGTATATTTAAGTATACAGTATTTACTTATAACAACAAAAATGTTATTAAAATATTAAAAAAGCTTTTACATAAAATGCTGTAAGAGGGTATGTAATTTATCCTCAATTGTTTTTCTGTGATTACAAATTGTTAAAAACTGTTAGAAAAATCAAGGCACGCTGGCATTGCGAGTAGAATAAAATACTCTTATGCATATAAAGTGGGGGACCGTTTGCACAGTGAACATTTCGATATAAAACAGCTATATTTTCTGGATTACTTGTTTTCCATTATGTGCAATCCTATATTTTGATTTTGTTTCTGTGCATTTATATCTACCAACGAAAAAATCAAAACAAGTAATTGAATTCCTAAATGTAATTTCGTAGTTTATAACTTCAACTAACTATTCCTATAGGATTAATTTCATTTTCTTTATATAAAATATGGGATTGCGGCCGTCACAAATATGTGACGCGGATAGCAAATGTGTTAAGCTTAGTCTTAAGAAGTATGAACGTTAGGATGAATGCCAGCGAAGAGACAGGAAAATGGCCACAAAAGAGAAAGCTGTAAACGCAGGGATCAGCGTCGCCAATTTTGTTTGGAAGGACTTAAAGCGGTGCGTTCGAATGTTTTATTGAGAATACAAGTGAGAAGAATGCTTATGGGTGAAAAATGATTTTACTGTGGTGCGTCTTGGGAAAAGAAATTTGTGGAGAGTAATGAATTGGACGTCGAGACAAAAAGTTGTATCAAATCGTTCGAGGCGAATGCAATTTGACATTTTCCATTGCATTTAGTTTAAACCCATTGCACTCGAAAGTTTCTCAGTATTCAATATTCAATTCAATATTTTTTGACGAGATGTAGACATTTCTTAAAACTATCTCAACGAGAAATTACACATAGGCTAAGAAGCTATTTTATTTTAATATTTTTACACATTAAGACATTACAAAAAGCTGAATATTACATATTAAATTTTCTAAATTTGTTGTGATAAATTAAGTGGCGACTGAGAGTCGTTTCCCGAGTGCAAATGGTTAACAAACACTGTTTTCTATTTCTGAGGACTTTAGAAACTTGTTTTCCCCATCTCAATTATCTAAATATTTCATTGGTGTTATTTCTATTTCTATTTTTGTATAATAATACAAAGATATTTTAAGATTATTCAATTATGCTTTCAAGAATCATTAAACGTTTATTAAATAGCACTTTGAGGTGTGACATCATTAAGTGTATTATTTGATATCCAATTCCCTGTACAGATATTGGCGGGTTCACCGCCGTTACGTGGTTCAGCTATTAGGACCTTCGTTCTCGATTATTCTCCAGGTCGTTGCAATTTCGATTCTTACTTCCATCTCCTGTATCGATCTTCTCTCAAGCAGGAAATACGGTCAACCGATTACCTGTTCGTCACGGGTGATGCTTTGCAGACATATATACCGTGCATTAACGCCCAACGTAAAGAGACAATATCCATTGTCAATTCAATCAGTGTTTTGTGGCCCACGATATGGGTATCACGGTGAGAAACGGGACAAGTTCCCTTTAATCAAACGTTACACAGCAGTATTGCTGTTACAGGGACGAAACGTATTACGCTCAGCTTTTATGTGACAATGAAGTTGAACAGAAAATGTGTTTTTTAACGGATTGCTCTGCAATAAGATTTCCCTGGATTTAATTTGTCACTTTTTGAAATATGTTCTACATAAAATATATAATATAAAATATATAATATACACAAATACTTATTTAGTAATAATAAGACATTGATAGAATTACGTAGTGTAAAATAAATTATGAAATGTTTAATAAACCAAATATATAAATACACAGATTGAATTGACATAACAGAATATGCAGTTTACAAGAATGGATATTTAGATCTGAGAAAATAAGGAAAATATCAATTGAATTGAAGATACGATTTCATGAAGATGTCTGTTGGACGAATGATCATTAATATAATCAATGTAAAGTGTTGCAAGTGAATTTGGCATGTGCGTAATTTGCACGTATTTTATATTTTATCGGTTTATGGTTGTATATGGTAAGTTATTCTGTTCTATTCTATCAATTCGATCTATGTATTTATATATTTGGTAATTCCAATAAATTGTATTACTAAGCATACATTAAAATAAAACTTCTGATTGAAGAAATATAATTTCATCGAATTTCGTTTTTAATAAAGTAACATGTAAAACTGTACTTGCAAAAAATCTCCTGTCGATAAATTTTCGGATGTCTTCGTAATTCTACTGGCCTGATAGAATGGTAGTCTGGCGTGAGGTAGAACACTTATGCCCAAGCGTATGATGGTTTCTTTTTATTGTATTCCCGTATCCAGGGAAAGCCTCTTTTTATAAGTGTTCCACTTTTCATTATCTGTTAATCCGATAGCAATATGAAAGTAGGTTGTTTGTATCCCATTAAATAACACATCATACCCCATTTCCCATGAAGGTTTTATGTAAACTAAAATGTTGTTCATATTTTAATTACTGCTTTCATTCCCTTTCACTTTTTTAATAATTCTATTTTCTATCGTTTGTCTCTCTCGCGAAATACAATTTTAGCACCGTACTTGTACAACAATTTTAATGGTAGAACAACTGAGTGTTTAATATGATTAATATATCATCCTTATAAAAACTGTAACAATAGATTCTTTTTCAATATCTTCATTTACTGATTATATTTTAGTATTGAAGTGAAGTTACTTATTTTTACAATCATTTCAGATATTCAACACCTTTAAGGTATTAATAATTGCAAAATGAAGAAACTGAAACCCGTCATTTTGACAGGTGCAATTGTTCTGGTGTTAATACGTTTACTATTAGCGTTTGTTTTAGTGACGATCTTCTCAATTGTAATATTCTATTGAACTTAACAAATCTTCTAAACAAAATATTCAAAAAAGAAATTAAAACGAAACATTGAGTTCCAAAATATAATGTCACATCCTATAACTTGAAATAACAACATCTATAGAATTAATTAAGTTTTGTTTATGTAAAATATATGATTGCGGCCGTTAATATAAACCTATAAGGAATTATGGTTAATAATAAAAATGGCATAATAATAATTGCAAAAAAGATCATTGTGATAACAAAAAGATCATTTAGCATAAAGTAAATAAGCATTCTGAATTTTATACCGCCAATATATACATATAACTTAAATCTTTAATGCCTTAGGACTCTCATAGCCTTTTTTAATACTGTAAAGTTAAATATCTTTTTTTTCAAACATTTTCGTGTAAAAATCGTTTAAAAATTAGTGAATGTGGTAAATCTTAAAATATTAGACGTTCAGTACCTACGAACAAGTATATTCTATAATTAAAAACAAAATTATTCAAATTGTTTAATTAGTCTTTGAAATATTTATTCCACCAGTTTGAAGAACAATATTTCGAGAAAATCGCGTTTAAAGTTTTACGTGATGATACATCCATCTAGTCTATAACTTCGCTACTTTTCAATGTTTTGAAATTTCCTTTTCAGTAGGCATTCTTTAAATGTGAAGAAAGTAAATCATAAAAAAATTTGTTTATTAGAATAATCTAGATCAGAATTTCTTCTTAACTGTAGAAAGAGATTTTGAGTTGTAACAGCCGAGTGACTATCGTATTCCGAGTTTGATACGTGGTGGACGACTACTGTCATTTGTAGTATTGAGAAGATTAATAGCAACTGCATGCTGGTATCCAGCTTTTGTGAAGCATCGTGTTCCGATAGCTCGTACGGAATCGACTTTCATTCTTTTACACTTTTTCCGGTGCGTATAATCGGCCTGTACAATCGGTTTGCAACTTCTCTTTTTGTTTTTTTTTTTATATTTGAGTTTATTTTTTGGTGGTCACATTAACAGTAAAGTCATTAGTGACCACCAAAATTTGGATACATTACTTATTACTTAATAGTACTTAATACATAATACAAGATTTTCAGAATAGACATAACTTAATAATTATAATAAACTCAGGAGCTTAATTTGTCTGAAAAATTTAAGCACATTCTAGATGGTTTAATGTTTTGATGTTTCTGATGGATTATTGTTTTGCAGGGCCTCTAAATTTTCGGTTTTAGCCTTCCAAGATCATCCAAACTATGATTTATCATTTAAATTAAAATTCTCAACATTAAGACATAAATGTTTACAAGTATCTTCAAATATTACTACATGATTGAGAATACCACATACTGATTTTTCATGAAATTTTTATTTGTTAATAATAGAGATGCCTACCTGTCAAAATGACAGTTTACAGTTTTTTTATTTCGCAATTATTCATATCTTAACCCATTTGTCTTTATATTAGTATTATAAACTTGCAAAGACAACTGCAAGTAATTAATATTTAACTCCTACAAAAGTACAGTTGTAAAGTGCAATCTGAACAATTTTACGTCATATCTAATATAATTTTCTTATATTATGTAATTAATTATATCTTATCAACATTCAATATATTCTTATATTTTATTATTTTATGAACATGTAAAGAGCTAAAGTTTACCCATAGCAATAGTAGTAGTACATAGATTGCTGCAGAAGTTTCGGAAACCCGATATTTCTTGCGCTGTCATTCAATTGCTTGTTATTTTCATAGAACCTCACATTTTTAAGCTTAGAATGTACTGACGCACACAGTGGAAAATGTATTAGTACTGAAGGGAATATTGTTAACAACAATAAAACCATTAGTTTAATATTCATGACTTTTCTCATACTTTCCGAAACATTTGCAGCAGCCCATTCAATGTAAATTAATGTAATATTTTTCATTTTTATGGGAAATAATATAATTACATTGCTCATACTGTTTTGCAGAATATTGTCTGCTCAGTGTCAATAGTTCATTAGCGTCTGATGCATCAGTAAACGACATCTGCGGAAGAAATGTGAATACCGTAAAATTGAAAATTATAGTCTCCGCTGGTGAAGACATACAAACAAGTATTCCAAATGATGGATACTCATGGAAGGTACGAGTTAATGTAGCAAGAAATTCCTATACCCGTTGCTGTCTACAAGATTTGATAAATATCCTATGGATGTGCGTCTAACCACAGAAATTGCCGCATTTCCCTTTGCATCGGTTCCTATGTATGAATTCCGGGTACTTCTATCGTATCTCTATCAGTTCCATATGAAACAGTGAAATATATTTCTCTTTTTGTTTTATCGAGACCTTTGTCTGGCAATCAAGTGCTTTAATAAAAATATTTGGAAAATGGTTTTCTAGATTAATATTTTCCATGAATATTTAGCATTATTGTACAAATGTTATATTAACATATTCAGTAGATTCAAGTTCAATGTGAACATAACTACAGTGTAAATTATTTCACAAAGGTGGATCGGGCCTTTCAATTTCATAAATTATCAGTGTGCAGAACGTCCTAGCTCAGAAAGTCAAACTTTTTAAAATATGTACATTAGTAAAAGTGTAATATGAAATTAAATTATAAGCTGTATCAATCAATTTGCTTAATTTACTCCGTAATGTTATTTTCATGAAATTGATGTTTCAATTTCAGTTTGGCAATTACTGTGAGAAATTGAAATTATTTATAAAATTATTTAAGAATTTTGTTATTAAGAATAGGACTAATATATGGTATAATAAAAATTTATTAAAAAGTTATAGCGAAAGTTTGACAGTGAAGCAATAATTGCATTTGCATTTGCGTTTCGAAGTATGGCCCGCTTTTGTTAATATAAGTCTGATATGAACATGATATTTAATTTACTATGTACTAAATTTCGTAAGGATACTATCTAATTTTATCATAACTAATTCATTTCATTAAGTCAAATTAATTTCCTTAAATTATTATTTTATGAGGCGAAATGAAATTGAAATTATTTTCAAATTGCAGCAAGTATTGTAGAATGGTATCCAATTTCAATTTAAAGTTACTGCATTATATAAAAATAAAATAGGTAAGAATGTTTTGTTATCATGCAGCTATATTAAATTTTATATCTTCTTTACAACGAGTGTGTCATTAATAATTTAAGAGTGGACTATTAAGTATCATCTACATAATATTACTGCAATATTTACAATTTAAACATACGTAAATTGTTATTCACCGAAATAATAAAAAAATTGAAACTGTTTTATTTTAAAATGAGAATATATTTAATATACAATAAAGTGTTTTAAAATAATAAAAAAGCTAAAGCTGTTTTATTTTAAAGGTACCTTATATTAAAGAGGTCATATTAACGATATTATTAATAAATGTAGCATAAAACCATAATGTCTTAAGCTTAATGTAATTAATCGTCAGTATCACGAGATTGTGTCAAGTAGACCGCAAAATCATCTCGAAACATGCTTATACCGTAATTAATGTCCGACACGGTTTATGTTAACCACAACTGTAACCAGAGACATATTCTATTCGAATTTTATATACTGACATTCGTTTTAATGAACTTTCTTAGATGACTCTTCTTAACATGTCTAGATAATTTGCAACTTTAATCAAATTAATTTCATACATATGTACATATGTATGATGTTTTAAGAAACTTTTTTTTAAATACAATATGTATCGTTTTTTATTATTTCATTACAATTTTTCATTGTAAGGAATACAAAATCTAAGAAACTATTGCTAACAGCACCGTAAATAAATACATTATTTACAATGTAGGGTATTAAATTAAAAATATACAATATTAATATCAATCATATCTGATAACTTATAAATCTTAAGAGTTTGCAAGAATTTCAATTACAAAAAATAAAGAGATGGCTTTGAAAATTTATACTGCTATATGAAAAGGCAGACATTAATGGCTATTATATTACGTAAGAATAGTACGCTAATGAACAAACATGTTTGTTAACCATGCTGTGCCCAGGGGTACGTGTATTCGATAACTAATAAAATCAGTATGCTTTCCTCCAATATTATGTTGCTTGTATTTATTTTTGTGCAAGGAAGTATTTCGGTATAAATAAACTTGAAGGATAAGAATTTCAAAGTTGGAGTTAATCTATTAAAGTCAATACAATATTCAAAGTATTAATAGAAGTTTCTACATTGACTAATTAAAAATTATTATGATATAGAGGGTGTAAATGTGAACATGGTGTGAACATGGGTCGAAAACTCAATAGTTTCTAAGATAAAAATAGGTTTAGTTTAGAAAAACAATGTACAGGGACCGAATCAAGAACACCGAATTATTTCAAAAAGCATCAGTGATATGAACAAATGTGTCAAACAAACGTTACAGGGTATGAAACACTACATGTCACGGCAAGAAGTACTTGACCATGACATGACTTTGAAACGTCCTGCAAAGGTCATGTTACAATTCTAAAATAGAACCCTATACTTTCTACTCCATATTTTCTAAGCCCACTTTCAGACGTTTCCAAACCATGGAAATGAAATTTTCTGCATAAGTCGTTTTCAAGATATTAGCATTCAAAGTTTTCGGTTCGATGTTAGTGATATTAGCCAACGGACAGTTCGACTGACAACTTGCCATCAGAAGGGCAAGGGGATGCTCGATTGAGCAACCGTGACGCGTCAATTTCGACAAATTCTCCTTACTGGTTCAACCTTGAAATGCGGTGGAGCGAGTGAAACGTCTATAGACTCCCATAAGAACGCATGGGAGAGAAAAGGAAAGTAGCGAGTGCGATGACTGCATTTTCAGCTGTGAGTCCACGGCTCGATGGATAAACGATGTCATTCACATTTTCAGACCGGAAACCCATCGTATAACAAACAAGAACTCTGGATATGGCGTTCCTTAATTCTTCCATGACAATCGCATTGTCCGTCGGCTACCATCACTACCAACGAACCGACAACTTTGAATGCTAATATCTTGAAAACGTCTTATGCGAAAAATTTCATTTCCATGGTTTGGAAACGTCTGAAAATGGGCTTGAAAAATATGGAGTAGAAAATGTAGGGTTCTATTTAAGAATTGTAACAAGACCTTTACAGGGCTTTTCAAAGTCATGTCATGGTCAAGTACCTCTCGCCGTGATATGTAGTGTTTCATACCCTGTAACGTTTATTTGACACATTTATTCGTATCACTGACACTTTTCAAGATAATTCTTGATTGTTAGTTTTTGATTCAGTCCTCATACATTTTTTAAAAATTAAACCTATTTTTATTTCAATGCTAGATAAACTGTTGAGTTTTGGACACATATTCATTGGGTTTCTTTTACTCAGTTTAGTGAGTTGAACACGTCCTATCATTTGTGCGCAATAATTTAGTTACACCCTATATATCTATTAATGAACAAATTTTATCTAGCGAAGAGAGTTTAAATATGTATAACTATATCTACCAATATTAGTAATATTACTTATATTTACAGTAATATTAATTATCTATTACTCCATTGCTTAATTATAACATTTACAAATAATTTCTTATATTATTAGTTGGATAGTAACATGCTAAATGTATTTAATTAAGAAAATACAATAACATTTTACATTACCTAATATTTACTTTAGATCTTCATGAAAATGGAAAGCATATTTGACATTAATTAGTATAGTATAATAGCTGTCCTATGTACATATCTTAATTGCTTAATTGCTCAATTAATATCGAATAATAAAAGTTTATCGTTCCTATAACCTGCGCTTCCATTTTCTACGTTTCAAAGCATGCTTGATTCATGACAAATAGCTACCAATAAGCCAGCATTATTTTTGCTAGAATGGCGTTTTACTTACTACGTTAGTTCTAGTTCCTCGTGACGACGGGAGTGTAGTAATCACATCGTTGTCTGCTAAGTAGAAAATTATTCCGACGATTTTCGCATCACTTTTTCTTGTCACCCGATCCTCTTATCGCTAGAAAACTTCCACAGCTCCGGAACAGAGAACTTATTTTCGAGAGTTATTTCTCCGACAGTATACCTTGAGAGGAATGCGCATCAATTAGTGACTGCGTTTGACATTCCTTCGGTGACTTTATCTTGTCCTCGACTCTTTCTGCCTCTGCTCAATAATTTCAACTTTTCCAGAAATAATTCCGCACATTGAAGTATATAATTTTTCAATTATGTTTCTAGTATAATTATTTCAGTAATTCGTTCAATTTATTTTATTTAAAATTTCTGATTTATTTGATTTTATTAATATAATGTTATTAAGATATTCTATTTACTACAGGATTAATTCGCATCGCATCATATTAAATCCGTTTTACTTTGTCTGCAAAAATCTTCAATAATGAAACTAACCTACTGAAATTATACATTCTTAACGAATTTTGCTGACAACATTTAATTTTAAAGTTAAAGTTGTTATAATGCTAATCGTTTAAAGTTAAAAATCGTAATTATTTGAAGTTAAAAATCATAGTTATGTAAAGATAAAGATGATAATTATTTAGGGTTAAAAGTCATAATTATTTAAAGTTAAAAATATTAAATGTACTGGAATGTTTTCGGAGGTTTCTGCGGTGCATCTAATTAATATCCTGACATTGCATATTTCGCAGGTCCCCTAGGCTGGCCTAAAATTACCTTTGATGCTTGTTATCGAGGGATCGGACCTCCCTCTGTGTAGTCGACCGGGTCTCAAACAGCTTAAGAGCGGTCCTAGCTGGAATCCCGGGAAACAATATAGTACCGTTTAATTAATTGCGTACCGTTTCGCACCAAGCACATCCTCGCACGCCTTTCACGACTTGACGTTTACTGAACCGAGAACTAAATCTGTTTGATGTATAGTTCCGAAATCTGGGCACTGGACCGTTGTTCCTTCTATTGCATCTTAAGCGCATCTTCCTTTAAGACGGTACAGTACAGTGCCATCATTGTGCTCAGGACGAGTGGATTTTCATAAGGCTACATCGAGTCTGAGAAATGTCTCCGTATGACTCGAGATAATTAATTTGCCAAGAATAGACGAGGGAGTTTATGGTACTTTATTTACTTTTATAATTATTTTTGTATTATAATATCTATAATTTTAGTTTTACACTGTAAAGAATTAAATACCTTATACTATATATTATATATTCTTATAGTCAGAAGTTGCGAAATAAAGGTAAACAAATTTAATCTTTTTCAAATTATACATTCTATTTATTAGCTTTTGCATGTTAAAAACAATAAAAAGGAGAAGAAAATTATATATTATTTTACCTCTTCCTGGAAGACTTTTATCTTCAAGAGCAAGATATGCATCTTCATTAATTTTTAACGTTCGAATTTTGTTTCTGCAGAGAAATATGTGTGTTGTATTCTATGCTTAGTGCTCTTTTTATTATCGTGACGATTTAATAATTTGTTATACAGAATCATTTATAATTTCGTCTTTATTAATATGTAATTATTTTTGTTATTTTTCAATAAAGTTGTTACCATCTTCACGAATGTGTCTTCTTTTATAACTGCGTCAATAAAACGGAGCGAAGAAAACTATTTTCTTCACAAAAGAGTAAAAGTTGAATGTAAGTATGTTAAATATAAAATTGTACTGTTGGTAAAATAATTACAATATGATTCAAACACAAGTTGAATCATTCAACAATTATTTATTCATTTCATAATTTTACATATGTATATGTAAGATAATTATTTTACAAGCTGTTTCTTCAAATAAGAAAATAATTTGAAATAGAAAATTGGGTTGATGAAACCAAATAATTATTATACAAAATAGCATGTTATTTAAAACAACATTTCAAATATTGTAATGATTTCTCAATAATGGGATAAAGTTCGAATACCTATAATCAATATACTTTTTAACCAATTCACCAAATTTCTTTCAAAGCGTTTTTCACTTATATATTCTAGAAACATTTTACTTTGATCAAGTTGTTATAAATAAGATATATCTACTCATTTTCTTGTTTTCTTAAATAATATTCTCACTAAACCGAAGTATTTTAACCTGTTAATTATGGAATTTAATTAAACAGATTTCTGATAATGTTTGCAATGAAATCAAATAATAAACTGTATACTCGTCTAACACAGGTCAAATACACTTATAATACATTCCAACGAAAAGCTAAAGCAAAACGAAGAAGAATTACATGTTTATCTGGGAAAATACATAATTTACTGTTGAAAGAATTAGTATCATTTTAATTTTAAGATGATGTGTAGTTAACTGGTTAAATTAATTTTTTAGTAAAAATCTGAAGACGTAATTATAAACATAACCTACAATATGAAAAATAACATCCTTTTTAACTGATGAGTCTGAGAAACACCCTTTTGTTGGATCTTCTAGGTTAATGTCTAAGAATCTCATCGTTTATCTAGAACCATTAAGTTCGGTTGTCAGGGAATACAAAGGTGTAATCAGCATTCAGCATTGGCGCTTTCTTCCCTATTCTAGTCTTGATCACCCCCCAATCTCGCAGACAGCTACATTGGTGTTTGGTGGATAAAAGGCGTTTCCGACCCGAGGATCAAGGCAACGGCCACCTGAGCCACGAAGAATATTACGTGACGCTTCGTTGTTGCCTGCACCACGAACGAGACTCCTAAATATCGGAAGTGGAGGTGGGACAATACACTGGAATGCACTGTTCCAGTCGCCACGTACGAGGATAGAATTCTGAACCAGTATTTCCGGTTCCTGGAAGAAGACGTTGTGGACGGGGAGAATTTTCAGCGTCCGAAGAATTTTCTTATAGCACTATCTTTGAATCGATGAGAGCGGGTACTTAAGGGTGATTGACACCAAACTGAGAGGACTTGAACTATATACATGATGTTGCCGTTTATCACGATGACCTCTTAGAAATGGATTATACACATGAAGACAATAAGAAACGTTTGTATAAATATACAGGGTGAACCACGAACCGTGATCAGCTTAAATTATTCTGCTGCTGGCGGTTTGATTGGAATTCTGTTAACTAAAATAACATGCTTCAAACAGAGAGATGATTCTATCAAATGTTTCATCAATCCTTTTTTTCTAGTTTGCTCCCATCTTATATACGTTTATTATAGTAGTAAATCTACAGAATACTGTAACGGAAATATAATGAACGTAAAATCTTATGCACAATAGTAACAATAATAATAACAAAAATTATGTATAATTACATAATAAAGTATAATTATAACAGTAAATTTAAACCTTGTAATAAGTTGTAATCTGTAACGATCAAATGTTAACTGCTACATAAGCAACCACGTTATATATCAAAATGATATGTTCCTTTTAACTTTAAAAGTATCTAAGTGGAATTGTACAGAGAAATGCTACTTTCAATGTAGAATACATTGAGTCGATATTCACAAATAGAGCATCCGATGACCTAACGCCTCAATTGTTACCTTGGGAATTACCTCTACTGTGAACACGGCGCTTTATATTTTCTTCGCGTTCCAGCCGAGACTATTACGTTTATGAATTTTGTATTGACGAAGGAATTATAATGTTTATAATATTTAACCCTTACAATATCAGGAGGTATTTTAACATTTTCTTGGCATTTTCACCCGTTTAAAAATATTTTACTGGTCATTAGAATTGTTATTCGTCAGTAGGCATAGAGTATTAATTCTTTGCAAAGAAAAATTTTTTAAAATAATGAAAAATTTTCTACGAATAGCTGAGTTACGTATCAAAGTATTAAACACTAGAAAAAAAGAAAATCACATATCAATCTCTCGTTATTTGAACGATTAAATTATTCATTTGTACCTTTCGAGTTTAGATATCAAAGTTCGAAGTCGCCATTATGGTGGTGCTTTACCGTAAAGGGTTGAAACAGACAATACTAAATATCAAATCTGTAAAATGAACTAACGAGTTGAAGAAAAAAAGGTAATGATAAAAAAATTGATGAATATTTTCTATTTAACTATTTTTCATATGTGGATTTGTTGAACTGTATCGGTTATGGTTTTGTAAGTTATCTTTCTTTGTAGTCTTTTAATCGTTTGTGACACGTAACTCCTAAACCATGCAAATCTCTTCAAAAGTGTTTAAAGAAGATTAGAATATGTACTTTTTATATTTTTTATTAAATTTCCATTTTAGCTGGTATTGATATTTTGTGAACACATTACATATAGTACACAACAAAAAGGTACAAGTATTTCGTCACAAAGGGTTAAGGGTTAAATGTGCATTACTGTAGCTGACAGATTATATTTATCGATAAAATTGGTAATCTCGCTGAAAAAAAAGTGTTTCCGTTACTTTGCAATCCAGCTGCTGGCTCTGCCGCGAAGTGCTTCTTTCCATATTGCATTCTCACACCCTGGTCATTTTATCGCAGCTATTCAGTCTCGTGGTCTTCTCGGTTTTTGGTTTAGCGTGTCCAGCGATCAATATGTCGTGCTAGAATTTCGTGGTGATATTTTCAAGGAACTTAGTGTTCGTATTGCGAAAAATCGAATTTTATGGAATTAACATTTTGTGTAGAAGACTGAGAGAATTGCATAATTTTTAACGTTATGCAACTAACTACTGTCCGGAAGAAACTTACTTAATATATTTTAATATAATATCTTAATAATCAGCAATTGATGATACACTGGTCTACAAAATATTGGGTTGATATAGAAGTCTTGACATTTTTAGTTTTTAGATTTAGTTTAGTAACTTAACTGTTCGTTGGCTAAACCAAAACTAAGTAAAAATGGAAAAGAAGTGCCCTTTATAATAACAGTTTGAAAACAGATGTTATTGGTTTTTTGGGAAAAAATTTTTTGTTAACCACGTGCAAAAGACGTCAAAATATTTGCATGAACTCAATATTTAGAGTAAAGTAAGGATAATGTGTACTAATTTCGTTGAAATCGGATAACATACGTTTGAGATACTCATTTCTATTACAGACATATCACTTTTAAATACTTTTGTGGATCAATGTATATTAAGCTAACTTAAATTTCCAGTTACATAATATACGATATATTTTAATTAATAATGGCAACAACGACATATTTATATTTCGATTGTGAATATTTATGAATATATTTTTAACATCTACAAATATAAGACTCTTAGTTGTTTAAAATAATAGTGTAGTATCGATTAAATTCACTTATTCCTTTATAGTAAATAATGCAATGAGAAACCTGAAATGGGAATGTAACTGTTTGTCTTAAATTGTTTAAAGTAGGTTTCAAGTAGGGAGAATAAGACATTGCTTTTCATTTCGGGAGAAGCTACAAAAGTAAGCAAAGAAACGAATTCACTTAAGAAGAAATAAAGTTAATTGTACGAAACAGGGAGGGTTCATAAGCCCTAGGCAGTCTGTAGAAAGATTTTCTCAGAATATTGTGCAACGGACCTTTTAATTTCCTCGAAATTCTTACTGTCAAGAAACCGTGTATTATTAAAAGGCGTTTATTTCCCATGTCTTCGGGGGTTTGGGGGATGTGATTATATCCGGTCGAAATATCATAGAAAACATTTTGTTCATATGTTGGAAGAATTATTAACTTCTAAGAGTATTAGCTTTTGAGTACAGTGGACTGAAAATATCTATTTACAATTGGTTAATGCAAATTGTTGTCAAACATTTGTTGTACCTTGGAGGATGTACGCTAATATTAACAACTTTTAATAATACTTAAAATTTGAAAACGTTAGAATTAATCAGAGTACCTTAGTAAGGACCATTTTCTTTATTTTAAAAGTGTCTATCTTTAGATTACTGCTTAACATTAACATTACCGAGCAGTTAAATCGACTTTTTGAAATTCCTTTATAAAAACTCCAAAAGTGCATTTATTGAGGCTTTAATTAATTTACAATTCAGTTTGGATATTGCTAAATCAATTTTTTAAATAATTTCTTAGTGAGGTATTTATTATCTTTTTAATAATTGCAAAAAGAAGATATCAGGATTCGGTCATTTTTACCCGTGTGGTAGTTTTAGCGTTAAGCATAATTGTTGAATAATAATTGTATTTAAAATATAATTGTAAATATAATTAAACAACATATTCCTTAATATTCATAAGTAATTATATTTTAAAACTTTTAACGTGTTTAAGGACGTTTGATTTTAATTAATTACTACGAACCACTTATATGACAAACTTTTATTCTATATTTGAATATACTTCTATATGCAATGTATGGTAACAAGTGAGAAAATATTAAGGGAAGATTTTTCATAATAATACAGAAGTAGAATAACAAATAGTTTAATATGAAGTTAGTATCGATATTAAGTTATAAATAATTGACGATTCATTAATAGCGGCGTCTAAGTTAGATTTCTATTTTTATTTCTGGCACAATACATTAATGTTTTTATGTATTATCAGCCACTATTCTAGTCACTAATAACTAGAAAACGAAATCAAAACTATAATTTCTCTATTCTCAATTTTTGTCTTATATTATTGTGAAAAATCGCTTACTAATTTCTCTGTTATCTGTTGTTTGAACATTCAGAAGAAGAAATCAAATTCTTTTAATGAATAGATAAGTACTAATTAATTTGTAATTATTTCAAATGGTAGGAAATGCTAAAAGAAGAAATAAAAGCTGTTTAAAATATAGTGAAATGTATTTTGTTCATTTCACATGTAGAAAATCGAATTATTCTTTGATAATATTGTAACGTGCAGCTATAAAAAAGTTCTATTGGGATCCTAGTTTCAATGATGAAATATTTAGACATATATGTATGTGTCATGAATAATGCGAGACACGTTGTACAGGGTAAGCAGATACTGTAACTTGATCCCCTTGAATAAATTCCGAGTTATGTGTACCATGAATATAGCAATGTATCATTTTCTTTTTCGAAGGAAGAGTTTCGGAGATTTTGATGAAACGAAGTATTTTCTTACATAAACATTATTTAATTGTTATGACTAGGTGATTATTTAATAAATTATATCAAAATAAATAAATATTTTGAAACAAATAAATTACATTATAACAAATTCAGAGAGATACAAAAAACGATATCAAACAAAAGGAAACTGTTATCGATTCATAAAATAAACTAAATATTTTGAAGTTTGGCACGTACTTTTAAATATTTCTAACAAATCTGAAGGTAGATTTTACTCCTATAAATAAAATATGTTACACGTAAGAATTTTCAATTTGTACTTAACACGTTAACCACTACGGTCACTCTAAACTTGTAGTCCAAATTACATGAAAACAATTACGAGAAAAAGACCAATGTCCAATCAAAATATTTAGTGACATAAGTAACTGAATAGTAGTGTAACTTAAGATCTGCCATATCAAATCATTAATAATTTATTCTAATATTATTTGCCTTTGTTGTGAAAGAATAAGTAATATTATATTGTACATAATACTTAAAATTCTTGTGATGGTCAAAATGTTAAAAAATATATTATAATATGTTAGGTACAATTATGTGACTAAATACACCATTTCTCATATTGCACATTTGTATCCTTTATACCTTTCCTCAAGCACCAAAGTAATCATAAGTAAGTATTAACTTAAATTGTACTTTAAAATTAAAAGTACCATATAATTTAATGAAATTTCAGTTTATATTATTACATTATATTATTACTATATTATACTTAGTCTTCTTACATTCTATACCGTTTCAAAGATAATTCTTATTAAAAGTTACACAAATCCCTAAAGTAGTCACAAACGATCTAAGTAAATCCGTACTCCGTACATAAATGGTAAATTCATAATTCCATTTACATTGTCCATTCAGCATACTAATTTGCCATATATCACTTAATTCTGAAGGTATTAAAACTAATCAAGTGACACGAATCGTTCTGCACAGCGCAAAGTCAAGTTAACACATCCCGTACCATCGGAAATTTCGGTTATATCTTGTTTATGAATTGCACTGATTTTTTAAGTGAAATATTAAGATATATTAATGTTTTTGGTGACTTTTATATACATTTTGTTAATGTTTCTTTATATTTTTGCCGCTTCGCAATGTGTGCCGTTATCCTTCGCCACATGTCTCGCAAACAATGTATTCTTACAAAAATTGTATGTGCACCAAAAATGGTGCACGTGGCATTGAACGTACTAATACATAATAGTTCAGATCAAACTTACAAAGAAAATCCTTTAGCAAAGATTACAGCAAATAATACGCTAAGAAGGCAAAGATTACATAACCTAACTGTGTCTCCACTAAAAGATCAGTGAAACTTTCGCAAGATCAATTCCTATCCACGCGTCGCTATAGGCTGAGAAGCTATTCGGCAACAGGTAGAGTAATACATTACGTGGATAGTATCCCGCTACCTCGGCATGCTAAAATCGCTATTCGCAGGATGTTCCCAAATTATACCCGTCATTAAATTTGTGGCCTGCTATGAAAGCGACGGCAATGATACAGAATGGTTGTTGAAACGATAATAGCAATTGGTGCGTTTCCAATGGGGTGATCGTGGAAGCATCGGAATGCTCCCAATTAAACCATTCAGATAAAATTTCATGTTCGCACGTACTTAGTAAGCGCAATACCCTTTTTTCTGCGATTGCAGTGGTACTTTTATTCTCTATGTTGTTTATCTATAAAATTTATGTTTATAAATATCCGATTTTTATTTTACCTTTTAATAAATCTGTATTTTGGAAAAATTGTATATAATTTCGATATTACATAAAGCCATAAATAATATTCAATTTACTTTTTAAAATTTATTCTAACATAAGATGTGCTGCAATTAATATTACTCCACTCTTCATTATTTATGAACGCGATATTTGCAATTAACATTAAATATTTCTTAATATTGGTTTTTTAATATTAGTTTGTAATTTTGAAATCTTTATAGTTGAAGTTAAATATTTATGGCTCAATTCAGTGTTTCGTAATTTGATTATTTGTGAATAAGTTAATTGCAATAATAAATTATTTTGGGCAATATAGGGTCTCATTAAAAGATAAAGATACTTATAACAATTGTAGTATTAGTAAAAAATTTAACAATATTCAAGCTTACCAGTATAAATATTTAAAAGTATTTAAGAACAAGAGATCAAATGTTTTAATATTATTGATACGATAGAACACAATATAAACATCGAAAACATTTATAACTTAGAATTGAATTCCAAAGTAACTCATCTTTATAAATAACAATAATTTATAAATTTATTAATATTTTCACAAACCTAATTATTTCTTTCACTGTACTGTGAACTGAACTCAAATGTAAATAACATATGATTCAAATTTTATTCCACATTTTCCAGATTTACTCTACGGTTGCTAAAAAATGGTTATACAAAAGGATTAAATAGGTACTTGTAAATATTAGCTTTAATTACGTAATAACATTACCTGTATAATATATATCTAAGAAATTTCGTAAAACGTAATATTTAGTATTAAAATTTTCCGAATTTAAAGAAATAAATACTACGTTACAGCTATACTATAAAATTCTTATTTGACTAGAATTGCAGTAGTATAATTCATATGTGCCATTATGAGCTCTAATATATTCAATCAATGGATCAGTGAACACAATCAGGAATATTATCTGGATGCAGAATAACAAAGAAAATTGTGTCATTGATAAGTACATAATTACTTGGTAACTTCAATTTCTTTTACTATGAGAATGTCGAGGGATTACATTTTCGTTTTTAGGCTTTACAAATATAGGTCGTCAAATATCATAGCCGTATTTGGAGAAGGTCGTCGTTTTAGTTCCCTAAGGCGCCAAAACTGCGGAAAGATGAGAAATCTAATTTTTAAGTATGCTGCGTCCAGGACATGATGGCTGGTCTGAGTTCTACTCGGGAAACTGGGATATAAAATAGGACAGACTGTTACAGTCACTTTAGTCATTCGTAGCTGAACTATTCATAACCTGCAAGGCAAGTAGTATTATTGGCGCTATGACAACCGCTACCTCCATTTCCTCGAATGAAAGTTAAATCGCTTTTTGCATACATTAGAAATATGAAACTCAAATCGCTATGAATATTTAATTGCTCTGAAATTGTATTTTCGAAGAAACGTTACCTGTACTTTTCGTATTCTGGCAGTTCTACTGTTAAGGCGAATGCATATAAAGTAATTATTTTCTTGTACCATTAATAAAAGACAATAAACAAACGATTTTGACAAGAATTCAGTGGATATAAATTATTATTTAATAGCGAAAGAAACTTTAGAATTTTTTTATAAACCTACAGAAATGAAAGAAATATAATCAAGACTATTAAAGTAATAATTATAATATAACTTTGAATTGACATAAGACATTGAAAAATATTAAGTTTTTACATTTTTGTTGGCATTTTTCATGCCGAAGAAACAGAAAGCTACCATCAAAGTTAGAGTTAGAAAACTAGGTAAAATTGATTATTTAACTGTAACACCCTTTTTTATCTTCAATCAAATACGTTTTAGGTATAATATATTTTCAACCTTAAAAGCCGTTTCTCAGGGTTTTATTGTCTCAACCGAAGTAATACTCAATAAAAGAATATTTTGAGATATTTTGTGATATTCATTGTTTTATTCTTCTTTTCGTTTAGGTATTTACTAGCTTTTATTTTTGCGTCTGGCTGTTTGTTTTTCGCTCTGTGTTCATTGAGTCAATTTCTTTTGTAACCATAGTTCCACGTTAACTGTATCCCCTGCTTTGTAAGAATTTAAATTATTTACTATATAGTATGAATTGTGATATACAGAGCGTCTTAAGATAAATACCTAAATTATTTTCGTTGCAATGGAAAGTAAGAAAGAATTATTGATAACATCGTACCAAAATATTTATCTTGCGACGACAAAAGATTCTTCTAAAGTCATTTAAAAAGTCAGTTCAAGATTTTATATTATCTGCTTTTTATGTTTATATATAGAACTTTAAAAGGCTTTAAATAGGTTGCGTCTTCTCGTGTTGCATTGTAGAAATTAAAGAATTTCCTGGAAATCGCCACTGCTCGTAGTTTTGAATCTCTAACACAACCTAACCGACTTTACGGGCGTAATTTTAACAACCAGTGGCGTATTGTAATTTATTAATTCCTTCTAGCAATACATATGATCAGGATATTTATTGTCATAGAGGATACACACAATGTTGTATTGAGATGTATATTATATTGAGTAATATTTGATAACCGTTATTTATTTGGAGAAAGTTACTCATAGATTATACGAATTAAATTAGTTATCATGACACTATTCGATTTGTCATTGGTATTATATGATGACGGTAGAATAGTTTAAATATTTGTAGAACATTCAGTAAGAAATTATTTATAATTATACGAATACGTTTCAGTAAATATCCATTAACCAAACAGTATTTATGGCATGACCTCATGGGTACTGACTGTACTAGATTGACGAGGATGTCTCCAAACGGTAGTTGTTTACGACCATGTTGTTCCGTAAGCCAACATACACAAGGGTATATTGTACACACATACATATATAGAGTTGTAACATAGTACTCCACGTACTGAACTCAATCTCACGTATATAATGACTGCCAACTTACAAGACTTTTCATATCTCTTGAGAAGATTGATTTTTGTTATAATTATTTACATTTTAGAAATAGAACATATTCGAATTTCCATTTGTAATAAACAGATTTGGTTGTTTGTACAACCAAAGTGGTATAACGTTTTTTTCGATTATTATTATCCGATTTTAATTAATTTTATTAAATAGTTGAATTTAAGTTTACTTAAATTTAATTAAGTCACATAACTTCATTATTATCAAAGAATTTTTGTATCCCTTTAAAAGAATAAAAAAAAGAGTGAATAATATTATTGTTTGATACTGAAAGTGATATCATGGTCAGCCACATCTAAATGTGTTTCATAAATTTGGAAATTTTTCGACAACAAGCTATCAAACTAAAAGGTATTGTTATAGATTATTCGTTTATTTATTCATGCAGAATAACTTTCTGTTGATTATATCACCTGCATTCACACATAAGTTAACTATATACAAAAATATTCATGTTTAATTTTTTAGTGAACTATTTACTTTTTCATGCAGAATCATTCTTTTCCCGGTTATACTTGTTACTAGGTTACTTAAATATGAATCTGAAATATGCACATAAAGTTACAAATTCTAAAAGATTTTAGATTCGATATAAGTTTTCAAGATGTTCAGTGAAATCATCTTAAAGGTATTTGTCATTTTTTAAATATTTAATTATACAAATGAAATACTTATTAATTTTAAATTAATATTAAATTAATATTAGTTTTATTTATAGAAGATATATGTCTTATCTTTGTAAAATGTTACATGTTAAATTAAGAATTATCTTTATGAAATCATCTGAGAAAGGAAAAATAAAAGTAATGTCAGCGAACATTTTTCAGTTCTCTTTTAATTAAAATTATAATTCCTAGTTTATGTATATTTTATTTTTTTTAAAGGACTGAATTATTTTTAGGCAGATATTTTGTTATTTTTAGTTGAAATGTGAGGGTCGACAAAGTTTCAACGAACCGGATTGCTGGTAAAATTTTCCATTAAAAAATAATCAATAAAGTAACAAACAAAATAAAATGGCTAAAAGTCAGTGACACGGATCACAAGATTTATTTTTCAGGACGCTGCGCGAAGCTTTTTCTGTTTCGTTACACTCGAACAATATGACAAGGGTCAAACATGACGCTATGTGCACTGCGAACTTTTCACGCAATTCATATCTTCTGTAAATATATTTATTGACATCCATATTTTAACGAGTTCATGGCTGTACGGGCATTACAATCCGTGTCGATCAACATGATTCTCCTTTCTATAATCCGTCACCCTTTTAAATTAAAATTTGTCAGTCTATTCGGGTGACTGGAAACTTCGCTTGTTAAAATATATTCCACATAAGTAAATAAATTCATTTGGCATTTACGAAATATTGTTTAGTTTAAATGAATTACGGTTTATTTAAAAAGAATATGACTTAATATTTCTAAAAAAGAAATCCTAAAGCACTTTAAAATATTCTAAAAATATTGGTAATTTGATATGTAATGTAAAATGTAAAAATCATGTATAAAAGTAGGTCGAAAGAGTATAATAAAATTTTTTCGTAAGGAAATATGAATTCAAAGAAATTGAGTTTGAATATTAGATAAGTGGAACTGTACTTATGCACAGCTCTAAATGATTTAAGACTTTCTAGAGAAATACACTTTTAGATTACACTTACGTTAATAAAACGCATCAGGTTTATCTTAATTTACAATTCTCTTTGATTATTCCTAAACTGTATACTTATGTGAATTATTTTGTATTATAAAGAGATTGTTTATTACACATGTAATAAATAGATTATTAACACAGAGTAAAGAAGGTACTAACACATTAATCAAATGTTTAACCATTTTTACTACTTGTAAGTAGCACATCATAAAGAACCAAATACAAAAGTATTAAATTTATATACGTATGTGAGTTTTAAGATATATGAACAATGAGATATACGTATAATATTATATACAATTTTTTATATAAATGTAATAAAAATAAATTTCTAACTTTCATGAAACAGAAGTTTTTTCTTCTTAATGTGTGTATAGGTTGTCCCACGCAAAAGATTACACAAACAATAATATAAAATGAAAATAAGATTTGCTACAATTAGTTTTATAAGGCATAGTATTAAAATAAAATTGTATTAATGCGTGTAAACATAGGAGTAATATTGTTTTAACACATGATCGTTTGAATACCTATCCTACTGGTCAAAATTTTCTTTGATCAGGCACACGAAAACTCCAACGGAATTGTATATTTATTCTAGTGCTGTCAAAAAAAACGTGAACAGGCCGAGTTGCAAGTACAGTCAACAAAGTTTTGTCTTGTATAAATATGTCTATTAAAATACACAATATCCACAATTTTCTTTCTGAATAAAACTAAAGTAAAGAAGTATTCTTAATTTAAAGTTTTTCTTCATGAATCAGATGATACAGGAAAATATATATACAATATATCGTACAGAACTTATGTTTTACATCATCTAATAGGCGGTTTTGACATTCAAAAATCAAAAGAATTAACTTTCTTTACATGTTTTAAATCTTTATAATGTTTCAAATATATGCACATGCTACGTACGTAATAATATTTTTAGTACTTGTACTTAAGAACGTACATTTATGTTCTAAGAATTTCCCACGTGAGAAATTTGAGTTAATTTGATACAGTACACTGTAGATACTTACTAGTTTCATGCACAGAAAATTATGATTCCTTATATGGCGATGTACTGGAATCATTAAACTGCTTAATGAAGAACCGACATTTGATGAATTGTTGGGATATTATTATACTATTTTCGCAAAATATGAAAACGAATCCTCAAACTCATTGATCATTTTTTCGAAATATTTATTGTTTGGAAACGTTAGATTATATTGCAACATATTTTATAATATAGCCACCCAATAGAGGATATGTATTAATAATGAAAATAATAAAAGCAATGGGACGAAATACTGAAACGACAATAATAGAATTTACTAATTGTTGATATTACGAGGGGATTGATCATATTGATCGCCAACAATAAAAATTGTGTGTAAGTAAAAAGGAAAAATATTTCAAAAACTGTTTACCGAAAAAAGTCCCCTTTTTAATCATGAAATAATATAAGATTCGAAAAAAAATATTTATGCAATTTACAGTTTTCATTAAACAAATTTCTGAATTTCCCATTTTCCAGATTTGTGATGCAGAAGGTTTCCTTTATTAGTCTGCAAGGACAAATTAATATAAATTCCATAAATACCTGACTATGTACTTATCTTAACGATTTATATATAAACCTATTAATTGTGTCTGTATAAAAATATTATGAAAATAATAAATGTTGTCAAAAGTTATTCTATAATAAAGGAAATCATCACATTTCGAATTTTTATTTCAAAGTTACAGAGATATGGAAACAAAAATTTCACATGATAGCCAAAACATAGCCTGTACCAGGTACGTACCCAACATATTCACGCTTGAATGAGCCCGTCGAGGATGCGCAGCAAGCTCAGCCATGAACGGTAGATAAAAAAAATAGTTTGTAAAACTTGAAATGCATGGTTCTCGAAACTGAGTATTTCATCTTGTTCCACGTTTTCCTCAAAAACTGATGGTTCTATCGGCTTGTCCTTTTAAATGTACAAAGTATATGTTGTGACCGTTGCCGTGATTTTTCATGGACCGCTAATGGTCAGACAGAAAAATGTCCCCAACAAAAATTAATCTGTGTTCAATAGACTATAAACTACGACATGAAAAATAGGGGAAAAATTATTAAGTATTATTGTTAATTTTACAATAAGTGTTTAAATTGAAATTCAATTTCTCATGAATTCAAAATTCGTCACGGCAGTATTATAGCAGCAAGAAAGTACACAATTTAATTTTTCGGCTTGAATTTTGTTTACAAAAAAATGGACCACGGTTTGAGCGCTTCTTGTAATGATTAATAGTACTATCGTTATGCATAAACACAATTTATTTCAGTGTAAGAACTAAGTGTCATTTGGCGCAAATAAAATAATTTACCACGGTAATTCTTTACTTCATTATACCGAAATTTCTAAATCCAAGGTCATAATTTAAGAGTTCGTTGAATTTGTGTTGAATCCAGCTAGAATACGCGCACAAAAATAAATTTAAAAGTGTCTTTTAAAAAAGTTAATGTGACTTTGACTTCACATTGGAAAAACACGAACGACGTCAATGTGAAGGTAGAGAGAGTCAGTCGTGTTGGAACATTGGCAAGAAGAACACCTCATCCCTTTTAGCGTTTTTGTAAAATTTATTGATTACATTTAGTAATTATACGTTACCCAGGGTGTTAGTTCAGTGCAACCTCGATCTTACATGTATAACCCATTCAAAACAGAAAAAAACAAATATTAGAAAAAAGCTGGTATAAGTTTTAGAAATACATATCTATGTCACAAACAAAAATAATAATAATGATATTTTAAGACAATAGTAAATTTTATTCAGTGTCTATTCTAAATTTTATTCTAATAGAATATTGATAATATTAGTTGCAGTTATCATACAAAAAATCTTACATAGATTAAGAGAACTATTTTATTTGTATATCTCATATATTAATATCTTATGCAAAATTTAATATTGAATTTGAAATTTTATAATTTTGCTGTGGATCGAATGATGACTGAAAGTTGCTTCTCTAGTGCAAAGGGTTAATTGACCTATTACAAGATACCATAGAAAATAATTTCAGTCCAGTGGTAGCGTTACGTGCTTCCTGGTAAGTTTGCCTCACATCTACCAGTATTGGATAGATCCTTACTGACCTTCCTTTTGAGTTGCTGGAGGTTGGCAAATCGCCGGGTGTCCGGCATAGGATCTGATCCGAATTTTTAATCATGTATAACTTTCAAACGAAGTCCCTACCGCAATTTCGTCACTCCTGATTTTCTTTTTTTTTGGCATATAGTACTGTTCCATAAAAGAATGCCCACCTGTAGTCAAACATACTGTATATACAGGTATGATCTGCGATTGTAAATGTAGGTATCTGTGGTAAAGAAATTATTATGACTATTATTGTGAGTGCCCAATACGTACATTCATTTCATAATTAAATTGCAGTCTAATTTAATACCCAGTAAAATAAAAAGTTTAACGCGATATATTTAAATCTCTAGTTTATTTAGGTTTTAGTAAAGTTCTTATTACACGAACTAAGTTTCAATTTCATTTCAATTTCTATAAATGTATCCTTAAAAATGATCTAAACATTCGCGATTTAACAACAGCTAAACTGGAAACATTGTTTTTCATTAGTATTCGATCACAGTTCTACATTGTATGACTGGTAAACGTTAAAACCAGATTAAGCTGCTCTCTAGAGACTTTCCGAACCATCGGTCCGTGGTTATTGCGGTTTTTCGCGGGTTATACTAAACTTTAACCAGAACACCTGGTTAAGATTCGGGCTAGACAGTGGCTGCTACTTGCAGAACTCGCAATATCGCCAATGTGTCCAAGCTGTTAAAATTTACGCTTTCGAACGCTGTGGTAAAATGGTTAGTAAATTGAAATCTGAATTTATGACCGTAGAAAAATATTATACATTCTGGTGACCTACTTTATTTCCTCGGACAAGACATAAACGGGAATAGACGAAGCGCTGCACGAGTGGTTCTATTCCTACGGTTTTCTTATTTGCCGTGCCGTGTATCGGCGGCTTCAATTTTAAGATGGACCTGAGCTATGAAACAAAGGGACGAAAGTTGCACCGTGTTCGAGTTGTATACTACAGATCAGAGTGATAAAGGAACTTCGGATCGTAAGAATGCTTGTGGAAAGTTTTAGCATTCTCGAGGTAATCAGAGTTCCTAACGAGTACCGCTCAGTCTACTGTCATTTCGAACGAATGTAGGTCAAACCGATTGGCACTTTTCCAGCTAGCAAGCTGAACTTGTGAAGCCACCTTGCTGAAGTGCTGACGATCGTGATTTCCATTTCGTGAAAGACATGGTCATAATATGTTTTAACCTCTCGCCGTGAGCAACGCATTTTGCCATTCACTTCTCTGTGATATCAGCCTTCATCGAAGGGTACTGTGAACCAAGTGCAACCTATAAATTATTAGGTTGCTGCGCAAGTTCTGTCCATTTCAGTGTGCTGCCAACGAATTCCATTTCTGGAAATATTTTGTGCTTATCTCAAACTATATATTTTCCATCGCTATTTATGGTAGTTTTCACCTATGCGGTAGTTATCAAAACTTGTTCCCTTTTTACTATTCTTAATATTTAATGCTTCTCTGACTCTTACAAGGCCTATCTTTTTTAGTAATATTGTTAATAGAAATAATAAACTAAAAGTTATTCGACATACATTAACATAATGAGAAACTATGAAATAAAATAATAATTGTACTTTAACTTGCATCTTACCTTATAAAAAGAATTCTTTAGTTAATATAATAATTTCATGTCATTTCTGAAACCTTACAAAACTTCTGATGTTTTTAGTTGAATTGAACTTCTATGGTCATGGACATAATAAAACATTTTTTAAATAATTCTAAAAGAGACACACTTAAAATATTAAAATATATGAAATTAATACGTCGACAGACTATTCATTTTTATGAACTATGTATTGTAGTTTATAATAATATAATATCGAATGATTAATAATACACTCTTTACAATTAATGTTAAATGATGAGTAGTTTCTACTTTCATTCAACCACAATACCTTGGTTCTTATCATTATCTTCTTTCACTGTTTATACTCGCTCTGGTGTAGACGCATTTCAATAGAAAATAAGTACGAAGCAACTCGGTACTAAATGCATTCTTGCGTGAGCATGTTAAGATAAAAACTACTGCTCCTTAGACCGTGTTCGTAAGTAGATATCTATACACAATAGGAAGGGCATATAGCTATAATATTTTATAATGCAAACTTACTTATCGATGCCATACATGGTAAACACAATAAAATTGTAAACATAAGTTTCAATAATTAATATAATTTATTTATAAAAGAGAAAGATTATAATTACTTAAATTTTAAAGATTTAAAATCATTTTTATAATTGACTGACCATATAAATAGAATTCTTTTCGAAATAATAAAAAAAAGATTATAGAAGAAAATTGAATGTTTTTCAAAGGATTTAATCAACAAAATGTTACGCAAAGACACTGAATATTTTCTAGATCATGTTCATATAAATTAACAGTAATGTTACGTCACAGATCCGGCTCGAAGGACCGAAAAATGTGACATCGCAGCGTGGCAACCTCGATAGTTGCACGCCCGTACACGATTACTAACGCGGATTTAATTCCTCGGCTGGGGTTGTAAATCCCAGCTTTAACTTTAGGTCTCGTTAATACTCGCGACGCTTCAATTTCCAAATTTCTTCAGAAATCGACTGATTCGATTCTGATCTCCGAATGATTGAGATCAGACTACCGGTTTCTCACGATGCTGAGAACCCGTTTTGATGTTGTGCGTTTCGAGACGAACGAATTCTCGAATTTCGAATTGGATGCTTCTTCAGAGAATATCGTCACTCCGAACGGTTGAGTGTCTGAGAATATCGTCACTCCGAACGGTTGAGTATCTGAGAATATCGTCACTCCGAACGGTTGAATATCTGAGAATATCGTCACTCCGAACGGTTGAGTGATTCTGATGGTAACTGTGTTAACTGCTTGCGAATGCGATCCTGTAGGTGTTTTTATACAACACCTACAGGTTTTGTGTCGAGTGCGCTGATTGGAAAGTCGAAAATACCCAATCGGCGTATAATTCCAAAAATCGGGGGCGTCTTGGACGACGCCCCTTGGCCAGCCCTCTTGGTGCAAGGGGTGGGCAATGGCCACGTGCGAGAGATCCTCGAAGATTTGCCGATGCCTTGGAAATTTCCTCCAAATTGACTCATGTCTGGCGGAATCGTTATGAACGAGGTTTGAGTCGACCCTTCGGAAATTCCCGGTTTATGATATGGTCGGTTGTCTGTACAAACGAAGTAAAAGATCCAAACTGTTGTCTGGGCATGCGCGGATTAACTAAACGATTTTATCATGGTTTAGGGTGAAATTGCCCTCTTGTAACTAAAATAAATAAACTGAGTTCGAAAAAAGCTAATCCCGAAAATAAATTTGTTAGCACGTCCATATCATAAACGAACCTTCGAGAATTTTCGCCGTTTTGTTCCGCATCGGACGGAACAAGTAATGAAGGTCAATATATTTGTATAAAATGTGGGTATATGAAAGTACGATAATTAAGGTAAACAAATTTATATTTCTTAATTGCCAATTAAATTTGTAATTGATGAAAATTAAAAATACTGGTAATGGGAAATGGGTGTATGTATTTCCATTAGTATGCTTAACTTGTTGCTCCCGAGCATAGAAGATTTATATAATCATTCCACCTTAATAATAATTAATTACTTTTTCGATAGCTTAACCAGATTTATGCTTTAAAATCATGATAAATTAACGAGGTTGTTAGACGTTTGATGTGGCAATACATATAAATACGTAGAGCTTTTGGGACAGCATACATCAAATACCACTATGGAAGGATATATTCATTAATCATTAAAACTCTCCATTTCTAGCTGCTTTCAAGTCAATTAAATTCTCAAATCGTATTTGCATGTAACCATTTATAGTGCTTCTACTGCTATTCGTACAAGCATTATCTCATAGATTAACAAATACAACCTAATTGGAGGAGGTGCAACGAATTATTAATTTCTCAGAAAATTGTAAAATTACTTATTGATATGTATTAGAACAATATATAATAATTACACTTATATAAAAAATAAAAATTGTAAATCTGGCATTTATATTTTTTTATACACATTTACGTTGTACAATTTTTATAAACTACTTGGTACATAATAATTATTGCAGGACTTATATCAAGAGGTTCAACAACGATGTTCTTAAAAGTGGTTCCATCGTTTTATGTAAAATAAGAAATTGAATATATATTGACTATTGCTGATAAATATATTTGACAGTATTAAAAATGTTTAGTGTAATTTCATTTATAAATACACTTTGTAGGTATAGCAATTTTAACTGATTAATAAATTTGGCAAACAATCACACAATTGTTTGGTGTTTTACTATAAATGAATTTTTTGTGGCTATTTACATGATATACAGGATGCACCATGTGTATGGGATTAGATAAATATCTCTGATATTTATGGATATGTAAAAAACCTATTTAAAATGGAGTAAATTGTTTTTTCATACAGGTGCCCATACATATCGAAGATATTTGTCATTTGACATCTATTGCTGGTGAATATCCAGAATTCACTCATAGAACATTTTGAAAATCAAGCTGATTGATTTATGATTGCCAGGTATTTTGGGGACTTCATAAGCTTGCACTAATGAAGTTAATCAAACTTTTAAATGGCTACATATAGACAGGTACATAAATCTCTTTTAGATTGATTATTTTTGACTTTTACATATTCATATAATATACAAAGTGACAGAAAAAGGAATCGAAATTTTAATGGTAGTCACATATTATTTACTGATTGAAATGCAAAGTTCGAACAACTTGAATAAAAAAAATACTTATCTTAAAATGGTGAAATTTAATATTTAATATTAATTTTTGTATAATGCATCACATATGAAATATTGAATAGAGCACCTTTATTTCTCAGTATATGAACTGCACATATAGATCAATATTTTCAAAATCATTATTAATATCATTATTTCATTATGCAAAAGAAGCAATATTTATCATGATTACTTTACAAACTTGAAATATATGGTACACTTGAAAGTTTCATCAAATTAATGTAGGATCATAAATATCTTAAAAATCCTACAATAAAATTTTAACCAATTGCAACAGTTGAATTTTCGTATGCTAATTTCATTTGATTTTATTTTACCCATAGTTATTATCCATTTAACCGTTTGAGTACCAGGGAGCGATATATCACTAGCCTTTATTCCCTTATACACTATATTTCTCTACTTTGTCTATCTTGTTTATTTTGTTTATTTGTATATTATTGCCTTATTGTATATTATTATATTATTCCCTTCGTGCACTTACGGAATGTTTCTTTTTGAATTTATTAGTAATAAAGGAAGTTTAACATATTTGTAGTACTGTGTAATAATTTTATGAACCTTAGATAAAAATTGATCGAAATATAAATTTTTGTTTATAATCATGCATCTTTATTTAAAATTGTCTGGCATTTCTCGAACATGTATGAAAATTTCTCCTGGTACTCAAAGGGTTAATATTAATTCTCTGTTTCGAGCGTTGCAATCTATTAACAAGCATTACGCTTCCTTCTAGTCAAGTAATATTAACATTAACTAGCTCCCCGGTTCAACAATTAACTTTGAAAGCCAGGAGAAATAGAACCTTCCGTCTCAGCTTTCGTAATTGTCTAGGTTAAACATAGGCATTTACTTGCTATACTTTATTATTGCATGTTCCACTTCTGATAGTAGTTGCGAACAAATCGAATTACGTATTAACTACTCGTGGAAAATTCAACATTAAATTAAAAGACCGTCGCGCCGTGCGTACTTTTTTAAAATTTATGGGTTCACCGGTTAACAACAGAGTTACGAGAGTTATTGCAGGAACCGCACATTAAGTGGTTTGCATCTGAGACCTTAATGTGTTGTTAATAATATGGAAAAAGTTTTGATAGCAAATTTATGATAATAAATTCAGAACCTAAATGTTTAACGAAGTAGGACTCTTTTACAGCTTCCTTTACTTGATAATTTGTAATCCTTTTTGAACAAATACGCAGTGAATATTACCAAATTTTTATACGCTTTTAAATCATTTAGTTATGTTGGTTCCTATTATATATTAATTTCTTCCTTAATCAGAAACAAATAATATTTTCGTTAAAAATATTTAATATATGACCCAAGCATCAAAAATCATATTTCCTTCTAAACTGCACACAACATTACACAGTTATAATGAATTCTCATGTTAAAAGATTAAATATTTTCATTTATTTTTATTTAAAAAATTTTATTTTATTCCATTTAAATACAAACCTTTACGTATCTCGAGACTAGAAGCATATGACTTATTTCACTTTCAAAATTAATTACCCATTTATAGTGCACTAATTAAAAATTAGAGACAGTCAATAGTTATTTTTTAATTGCTGTGTATTGAAGAAGTTTGTTTATACTCCTAACTGTGTGTGAAATATTTAACGAAACGTTTTTTGGAAGGTGAAAAATATGATATTCTTTAAAGCTAATTAACCTCCAAAGATTTCAAGTTTTTACGGTCTCGCATCGCATGGTCATTATTATTGCAGCTTTTTGGCGTAAGCCGTGGTCTTTTGAAAAAATACATCAACCAACATTAGCGTGTCTTCCGGCCTATGATAAAGTTAACTGTAATGTAGGCGGAATGCTGAAATAATTTTTTCAAAGAGAATGCTTCCGAAAGCCTGAACCGTAATCAGTCTGTAGTTAATCTTCCTTTCATTTCCATTATTTTAAAATAAACTTTTTGTTATATTAATAATGTACTTTTAATCATTTTGCGTGTATTTTTGTTAAATAAACCATGTTAGTTTCATTATTGATCAGTTATTTAAAAGTTGACTCCAAATATGTGTATTTCAATAAAAATAACAAATTTTTATAAAAAATACCTCTTAATATAATCTTATATTTTATCTATTCATCTGGTTTGTTTACCGCTAGGTCTTTCTTCATAACTAAGGACCGAAATATTTCGCTAGTGTTTGCGCATGCAATGTTGCGTGTTTGCAATTTTTCTGAATTTTTTATGAAGCACGAAAATCTTACGGAGAAAGTAGGTAAAGTACATAAATCTGTATACTGATAGAAAACACGAATTGTTTGTTTATTTTTCATGGGAGTCACAGGTCAATATCATATTTTTTTATAAAAGTTATAGCTGTCGATAAATATACCGTATTTGGACCGCTTATGCCTTTTGATATAAAATCTTAATAAAAAAATTATTCCACGAACAATGTTAAATTCTTAATGTCTACTGTCGAAGTGCAAAATTTAAAACAAATGTATTTCTGAATATTTTGAATAATGGCATTTTTAATTAAAGAATTTTTTCAGTTTTTACTATATGGGATAATACAAGTCAGAAATGGAAAATTAGAACGAAATAAAATAAAATGGTTATTTTATATCTTAATGTAAGCATAAGAAACTAATAAAGTAAATTAGTGAAGTACATAAATTTCTATTTTACTCCAATCTTTATAAAAATTTTAAATATCTTATAAAAATTTTATTTTACAAATGGGACTGAATTTTAAATGAAACAATAATTATTAATAAATTTTATATGTGATGCAGTTGGACAATGAGGTTATGGGTAATCGCTTAAGTAATCTATTTAACGGTAATTAACTGCGTGTCTTACATTTGCAATAGCAACTTTACACATTCATTCGCTAAAGAATATATGAACAGAAACTCCGAGATCTATTGTTTTCCACTCACTAGAACGTAAGTTCATTACCTTTAACATTAGCTAAGTCACCCAAGTTCAACTTCGTAAATTCCAACATCAAGATTAAATTAAGGTCTTGAGTGAACTAATCTTAACAAACTTTAACGTGTTACGAGTTTGAAATCTGTTCCATGATTTAATTAGTGAGGCTTTGACATTTTTTTATTAACTTTAAGGAACTGATGAAAGTTTATGGTGGAAACTAATTGTGTACAGTGTCATGAGTATAATAAGGAATAATATACTGCTTAGATGATTAATGCTGAAGGCATTACAATGTAAGATATCAAGTCTATGACAATCAACAATTTATAACATTATAAATGAAAATATATCTAAAATTTTCTGTAAGTATTATTTTAATTTGAAACTGTTGAAAATTCGGAAAGCTAGACCTCAAACTCTATTTGAAACTTTCTTTTATGTTCTTAATACTAGAACTACCAGATGAAACTAACTTTTAAGAAATTATTAAAGAAGCTAATTTAATAATACCTAAACTGAAATATAAGTGAATTGAAATCTTAACTTTAAAGATTGTTTAACCGCAAAAAAGTATACAAAACTTTCAGAGCATGAAGCTAAATTTGATATCAAATGTTTAAACAATAGAAAATAAGGAAACTATGTACAGATATCATATTATTTAACTAATTAAATCATTTCTTTGCAATGTAGTGTCCCCAAAATGAAAACCCGATCTCGCCAATATGTCGATATTCGTCTCCAACGTAATAAAAAATAAAATATAAAATAAATGTACGCTCAGAGCTTTTACAAAGTTAATTTAAGTTAGATAAACAAATTTTACAAAATTAGTTTAAGTGTTCGGTAGTTCTAGTGTTAAAGATCACAGAAGTTTCTAGAGTGACCGAGGTAAATAGGACACCATCTATATTGGACACCGATTTGGCGACGTTTTCTAATAGGAAAGGAGGAAGAGCCACAGTGATTTGATCTGTGGTGAAACTGCCTCTGGCCGTGTCTCGCCTTCTGACAGAAAAATGAGCAAGCTTCGATCGAGTGATAGTGGCCGTGCTGATAGCACGAATAAGAAATGAAAAATTCTCACGGGATTCGAATCCTCTGACATAATACAAATATAAAAAATACCTCTGGCAGATGGGCAATTTAAGTTTGATTGCAAAATAAGGCAACCTTTTTATCGATGGGACCGTACCGTTCATGAGTACGAATTCATTTGTCACCAGATATATTATAAATGGTTATCAAGGAATGAAATGCACTATATGGCGTCATTACCAATGGTCAAATTGTCAGCATTATGATAAATTACTATTAAATACCCACCAGTTTCTATTCGGTATCCCAGCCAAAGATTTTGGATAAATGTTGGGAATACATTGTATGAATATTTATGCACTTCGAAGAATTAACTTTCAAATGAGTGGACCGTGCTTTAATGAAAATTCATAAACTCAATGTCGTTCAATATTGAAATGCCTGGCAGAGTTTTATTTGAAAAAGCTTCTTCGAAAGTTATATATATCGTTTGGTTGAGGGGAATTAGGATGAGCCTAACGACATTTAAGGTTATGTCAACAAAACCGTTTTACTATGTATTGTTTTAACCATTTTCACTATTATTTCTTTCACAGCTGTGCTCGATAGAACTATTTTATTGTCTTACATTACTCTATGTCTATGACATAGACTACGCTTACTTTATGTCTATGTTTACTCTGAAGCACTACAATTGATAATAGGAAGATGATATTCAATTTAGACTTGGAAGGCTTACGTGACATTTATTACATTCTATTCTACGAGTTTGACACGACATCGTAGCACACGAGGTTAAAGAATGGATATTTATCCTGACGACTTACCACTTGTGTTGTATTTTACTTTCCCCTATGTAAATTGTTTCTTTCTTATTTACATAATCAACAATTTTTATATTATATTAAATAACAATATTCATGTTAATGTACACTATGTTTTATCAATATCTATCACTTCAAGACGTTGATCATATTAATTTTACTTATCTTGAGTTACGTTTTCGTGATTGTTTATGCTGGAAATATTATTCGTTAACTTGTTAACGAATAGAACAATTTTGTACATTACAAGAACTTAATAGTTTAGCGAGAAGTCAAAGTAATTATTACGAATTACTTATTTACTAATATATACACGATTTATTAATCAAGAAATCATTAGGGGCAATGAAGAATTCCGCGTTCTTGTTTTTTGAATTTCTGACAACATTCATTCTTCATTGAAACATTGCATGTGAATAAAGTAAAAGTACGACTTTCTTATATCGTTGTAATAGTGTGAATGAATGTTTATACTTATTTTATAAAAATTTTATTTTTAATGTAAAAGTTCGATTCTTTTCGCATATGATCAAAAGTTTTTCTATTTGCAATGAAAGTGTCAAAGAAAATATTAAATAATAAGTACATAGATAAAATAGAATTGAATCAAGCTAAAATGAGCAAAATGACCCGCATACAATGTATTGTATTTACTCGTAATTACATACACACAGTTTGTGAGATTCTTGATTCTCCACACTCATACGTCAAAATCTAAATCGAAAAATGCGTACTTCATCAATTTTTACTATAATTATTGCAAACATCATAATCATATTATATATTATATTATAATTCTAGTATTTCTCAAATGTCCTCATACATTTATGGTTGTCTTTTTTGTAGTTAGTAACATATGAAATGATATGGCTGTATTGCGATCAGATAGGTTTTCATCGTTTTACGAAAATTTATGGAGGGTTGTGGGGCATCAGGTCTGGCGTTACGTTGTGGTAACGTATATCACTCCCGAAATCTTGAAAAATGTTTTTCTTCCTAAGCTTTGGCTTTCTTAACCTGTATTTCTAGCTATTCTTATTCCTATGTGTGCTTCAAAGTTTTGTGCATTTCAGATCAATATTATTTCTCATACTTGACAGTCAGACTTGTATAAAGTTGCAACTTATAACCATTAAACCATAACATAAACTTATTAAGAGAAAGACATAGATCTTTGTATAGACAGCAGGGGTGGCCAACTTCTGTATATAGAATGTAAAAATTCATAAATTTTATTTATTTATATCGTCGTAAACTTTGATCAGAAACGAAAGCTAAGTACGTTCGACCATTAAGAATTTTCAATATTTATTGTCATGTTTTATTAAAGTAGTTATACGTAATAGCTGTCCTACAGTTTATTTATACATATTGGTTTCTATACTTAGAATCTGATTTGTGTTCAGAAAACAGAGACTTATGACCTTTGTCAGCATGATTTTACGAATTCTTCATTGATTAGTAAATGGAGCCTTTTTCAATTCAGTACTGAATCCTTGACACCGTGAATTATTATTTATCATCTTATTGTTGCTCACTCTAGTATATTTATTCGATATATTATAAAATTGCTTATTTTCTATTATATTATATTTCTATTCTATCTAACTTCTACATTGATTTCTATATTGAATTTATATCTAATTAAACACATAGAATTGTGAACAAACAAAGTACTTGAAAACTGAAGTCAGGAGTTAGCAAGTGACGTCTACTAGTATTTTTGTATGTAAAGAAACATACTTGTAAAAATCATGTGACGAAGTCGCACAGCATTTGATTTTTGTTCTGCTAATGGTTGCCGTATGAGGCAGACCTAAAACTAGAATGTTTTTGCAATGAACGTTGACAATTTGAAGGTAGGGGACACGTATACGTGATAATGCGATTTATTTTGTGGAAAAGTTATTTCATTTTCGTTACAGTGCATGCTATGTCTCTAGCAAATATGTACAATTGTCGCAGCATGTAACTTACATAGTAACATGTGAATTATTCGCCGCTGGAATACTTTTTTATTAACTGTTTATTATTGTTTACTAATTATGGAGAATGTTTTTCATTGTTTTCATCTATCGTTTTAGTTTTAATATGTTTATAGAGTTTCAAATAATTGAATTTAGAAGAAGGACGCGTTTTACATTTCATGAATTTTGGAGAACGGTGTAAAAACAAATTATTGCTCAATGTTGCGATTGAATAGGTGGTTGATGTAATTAGGTCCTACTTACAAACTGAAACAAATAATAATGATATTTCAATACTTAAAAGGTAATTTATTACTTTTTAAGAACACAGAGTCGAAGAAAGTCTTTTCTTACTCTTTGCTTTGTAGACAATACATTTTTGTACAGAATCGGTAAATTATTAGGTTCTGGTACGTCGATTGAAATTTGCAACACATGTAAACTATTTCTCTATAATAGTTTTTAATATTTACTTCTCTTTTATGTACAATTTTTTACCTCTAGAGTAATAATTGAGGAACAAAACATCGTAGAAATGTTTTTTATATCATATTTTCCCCTTTTCTGATAAAAACATCCTTTGAACAATTTGTGAACAAAAACTTTACTTCTACTTACAGTCACTCAGTTATCCTAAGTTTCTGCAGATACGGAGGCCCTATTATTATGTGTTAAGGAGTCTATTTAGAGGATATTAGTGTCCCATTTTAGTTTGTTGGTGATCAGCTAACTATTCATTGCTGTACAATACCCTTTAATATCTCGAATCAAAAGAACATGGATTTATATTACTTTCAAAGTCAGCGTCCCAAACATTAAAATTACTGTGTACAATTTGGTCTGAGTTAGGAAGGAAATATCCAGTACTGCAAGATCATAGCTTTCGAGGTTTAGGAAGGTATGCAGCATGTTTTCATCAAGTGAAAGGGTTAAGTGGTGCAACACATTCCTTCGTTCTAAACAAAGTTGTTACGTAACTGAACCATTTGAATACGAACCAGATATTCCGTCCTTTTACAGAATCTGCGCTGTTAGGACCTCCGGCATGTGTTCTGATAATATAACAAACTGTGGAATAATTTCGAGTTAAATATGTAATCAAAATCTACTTTCAAATATAAGTCTGGGTTTATACTTCTTAAACTGTAATTTTATAAATAAAAAATGTGTTATAATTTGCAAAAAAATAGAAAATACAAAAATTGCTTGGAATATTGTAAGAGGATTATGTAGAATTCAAATTCTGTATAAAATTTTGAAACGGTTCAACTATTTTTATCATTAATTAAATGCAGTACCCACATTAATTAAACGTAATATATTGTCTATAGTGTGTTGTATAGTAACAAGGTTAAAGTTTAAAATGGATAGGTAAGTTATTTGAAAATGTTTTCCCTTTATTTAACATTTTCGAATAATTTCGGGTGTAGCGATGATGGTCAACGAACCAGTCGTTTGTTTTAATTCCAGGTATCTATGTATGTCGAAATTGAATTCTATATAGTGATTATGAAACTGATTATTATATTTCTAAATCTTTTTTACTAATAATATAATTTCATTTGTAAAATACATGCATGCTTCCACGTACAAAAAATAAAGGTTATTTATATAGATAATAAGAAGGTTACAGTAACGGAATTTAAATTCTTTAAGTATATATCTCACTTAATCATTAAGTTGTTGAAAATCTATATTTTCCTGTATATAACAAAAATTTGTGTAATTTTTCATGTAGTACATATCAAAAAAGTAAATAATATGAATAGTAAATAACTGCGATTCTCTGCGAAAATTTAAATGTGAGCCGTGTTAATACTCACGGATCATCGGAAATATGCAAATAACATAAAACCAGAGCCACGAAATGCGGTTGAACGCACTGAATGGAAAAGGATCCATCAAAAGTCCAATGCGAATGTAATTATATTGCTAGCTCCGTCCAAAAAATGTCAGATTAATCAATATAAAATCAAGTAATTAAGGAATTTTTTAATGGAAAGAAATGAGTCTTCTGTAAGTCAAAGTACAAGTAATTTCTTATCGCATTGTAATATACTAACACAGTTTATTTATAATTCTTTGCGAAAATTTATTGTAATTATCTGAATATAGTAAACAATTACAACATGTCTGTCAGAATTTTAGAAAAAGTGTCCACAAGGATTTTGACCTAATGGAATTTTCCCAGCGTTGCCAAACATTCGTGCACCATAGCGACCAACTCCGTCACCCCCGCTCCAGGAAACCCGCGCTACAGGCAGACTGGAAGGGGATGAGGCAGGGGTAGGTATCCTGCGTAGAAGGGGATAGAAAACCGCCCCTGAGGCCCACCCTCGTATAACGAGAGGGAGGGAGTAGGCCCAGGAGTAGTATAAAACCCTTCAAAACATCAGTTAGAGGCTTCAGTCTGAGATCAGTTAGAAACGTCAGTCTGAGATCAGTTAGAAACGTTCAGTCTGAGATCAGTTAGAAACGTCAGTCTAAGATCAGTTAGAAACTTCAGTCTAAGATCAGTTAGAAACTTCAGTCAAAGATCAGTTGGAAACATCAGTTGGAAACATCAGTTAGAAATATCAGTTTGACACATCAGTTTTGATACATCGATTTAAAACAATCAGTATCAGTTCAGTTCAAAATCAGACTCAGTTGAGAATCAGCTCAACTACCACAATCAGTCATTTAGTCCCAACATTGGGTGGTCCTTCGAGAAACTCAGCATATACGCAAAAGTGCTCGTGAAACGAAGTACTTTACAGTAAAAACGCTTTTTTTATATTTGGTTCTGAAAATGTTTAATTACATCAGAAACACGATCGCAAATCTAGAAATAGTTACCGTCGATATATTAATGTATATAAAATTTACTATTGCAATAATTATAATAACCCTAGTAACAAATCTTGTATATACTAATATCATTTTAATATCTAAATAGTAAAATTTATAATTTTGTACGTTTTTTTATATTTATATATGTCTTCTAGTAAACAAATGTGATAGTATAATTTTTAACAATATACGTAAACATGCGTGACTAATTAATAAGTAAATTAAAATAAACATTGAAGCATTTATTATAAACTTCTACAATTTTTCATGCACGTGTTTATAATGAACGGAAATACTAATTATAGTAATTCAAAATTATTCATTATTAATTAATTACATTTTTACACATATAAGTGCATTAGATATTTATTACAATTGTCTATATTTTACAGTAATTTCGTTTGAAAATGTTTTATTTATACGATAATAAAAATAACAACAAATTTGAGACCCAAACTTTACGCTCAAATTCTCCGAAGTCATTTCTTACAAACCTGAATGCTTTCCCTATGCATTGGCTCATCGAAACTCTTAAAATACCACAATAGAAGGAAAGAAGTAGTTTCGACTGACGCTATGAAAAAGAAATACCTGTTGTTTCTTTTTATGGGATTCTCATGGGTTATCTGGCTCCGTTTTATTCCGGTGCAACATCGGAGCGATGCGCCACTTTCTCGATTCGTAAGGATCAATTCAATCTCCCCGATAACGTTCGTGTACAAAAGATCTCGTATAAAGAAGGACGTGCTGTGTGCGCGCTTTTCTTTCTCGCCCCTTGAGAAAAAAGAAATCTCATGTGGGAACACCGTGACCCCTTTTGCCTGCATCGTTCCGAAAAGGTCCCCAGACTCGGGGTGAACAATTTTATCGAATTACACTGACCAAGTGCATACACTTTGCAGCACGAAAAGTTTTTTTACACACATCGACCAGCTATATATACTTTACATCGATTTAAGTATTGACCTGCGCCATTTTAGTCCACTCTATCAACGTAGATTTACATAGAAAAGCGTACAACCGTTGTTTAACACTAGGTTTACGGGCATTTATTTTACAGTTTATTTTATTGGTCTTAGAAAACTTGATATTTGTTCATTTAGATTTTGGAAATTACAGGTTTGAAGATTAGATAATTAACACGTTGACTACCACTTTTGTAGGAAAAATAAAAAGGAACAGTCATCAATTATTTGGTACACAATTATCAGATTATACAATGACCCAGTTGTTTACGTTATTAAACATTTTCATTCGACGCCAGTTATCTTACGAATTATAATTGTTTTCAAGTAATTTGGAAGCTCCGGTCATCGGTGACTACCGTGGCAGTCAACGTGTTAAAATACACATTTGTGTTATTGTATCAATCAAAATCGACATAAGCATTTACTAAATAATGTTTGTAATATTTAAAATGCGTTAAATTGACGCGTTCCGTAAACCTAGTGTTAATTGTAATATTAATGCCATCGTGTGAAGGGTGTTTCACGTTACTGGGCGAAATTATAGTTACTCACAAAATTGTCCAATCATCGATATACAAGGTGTCCCATTTTATTCCATAAATGCAATTAGTTTCGGAACTATTTATTTGTTATTTAAAAAATGACTCAAATGCATTTCTTTTTTTTTGAAAGGACAGTAATTTGAGACATGTACAAGAGATATTAAGGTTACTGTTTTTTCAAGTATGATCAGGCAATTTTTGTTGTATCAATCGATGCAGTAGGTCATTCTCTACAAAATATATTAACCTATCTACGTTGAAATCTATAACCTATCTCCCTACGAATAGTTATAAAAAATAATCGATATAATATTAATTAAAGGTAAAAGTTATACTGACCGTTGAACTCGTCTTAAAAAGAACAGTAAACTGAAATTAATGAAAATATAAGCTCCATTTAAAAAAATTGCATTGGCCTTAAAATTTCTTTAAATAACAATGTAAAAAAATTGAAACAGCTTATTAAATGTCCCTCATCATGCCGAATAACTCTTATCTGAAATATTTTTTCATACTTTCAATAATTACGAAAAGATTCGACTATACACGAATAAAACGAACATACTGTACGAGTAACTGTATTTATTTAAAAGTATTAGAGATAAAAAGAATGTCGCCAGATAAAAGTAAATGGGACTGTGTATTCTATACTTTTATTTCACTGTTCAGCCTTCTTTTATATTGATGGACTTGCGAAATGCAATTTTACCTTTTTTTAACGGAAGCATATAATTTTGTTGCGTAAATCGATTCTTTGAATTATCCTGCGAATAAAAATATTATACTGATATTATCGTGTTTAAATAGTTTACAACCTATTTCAACTGTCTCAATTACACCTACGTACCTTTAAACGTTAATCTTTCAAATCATTTCTCCCTTTTCGAGATTCAAGTAAAATAAACAATTAAGTATTGAATAATTTAGAACATTTTCATTTTTATATGTAACATAAATATATAGGTGATTTTAAATATTTTATTTTTCTATCCGTTTATACAAGAATTACATGGATATCGATACATTGACAGGGCATGTCGGAAAGTTGTATCTTCAATCCGATGTTCTTTCAAAGGGTCGTCTTTATCAACGGATGTAGCGGAAAGATGAACGAAACGATATCGCGACTTTTGAATCGAATGTAGTAACTCTTAAGCTGTATTCAACGTCATGTTCCTCCATAAAATGTTGGTAACGTTTCGCTGACGACGAGCAAACTGATTTTCCGTACCCGGAAACTCTCATCAAACAGAATTTATGCATCGACATCTTGTTAAGTGACGCTGATATTTGAAGAGTAGAAATAACTGTATGCAGTGAAGAGGTCAAAATTATTCCAATGAAAATAATTAATAATTCTCTGTAAACGAGCATTTGTACAAAATATTAAGAATCTTACTCAAAGAAAAATAAATTATAAGTGTAGGTAAATATCTATAGAAACCTTGACATTAGAACTACTAAGTATTTTATGTGATTAATATGCAATGTTTATAGAAATTGTAACAATATATTGGGTCATCCCATAAATAATGCGGTTTTTTATATTTCTTTTATTTTTAAATATTGAGATAAACGAAACTGTTTTTAATGTAAAACATATTTCCCTTCATTATATATAAATTGTCAATTTATATATTACAATTATTTCAAAAAAAGTTTTGTTTATTTTTATTTTTAAAATAAAGGGAATATAAAAAACCACATTATTTATGGGATGGTCTAATATTTGCTTTCTTTTGATATTCATTAAAGTATGCAACTGAAATTATGAATTTTTAAAATAATTTCCAACATTTGTGTTGGAAATGCAACTTTTAATGTTAAATGCCAGAAAAAAGAAATAAATCTTTTGTTGTTTAAGTTAATCAAATCACTTATTTGCTACTTTCCAATGCGAATGTGTTAAGATACTAGATTATATATTATACTATATATTAATTACAAAAATAACTATCGTAGTTTTAATACACATACATTGAAATATTTATATATCACTAAAACTAGAATGTTTTGTAGGAAAATTTAGCAAAAACTGCTCGAATATGTTAATATCATTTTCAAAGTGTTAATTTGATCCCAAATTCTTCGGGGATTCAACTAGCGTGAAAAATTGGATATTTTAATGGTGCATATAATGATTCGATGAGGTATAACGATAGACGTTCTCTCGCATTCAAATCGATTACAAAACGAATCATTCGCTTTTAAGATCTTCGATCCATCAGAATTACTTGGTCGAGTTACTACTGCTACGGAGCTTATCACGTAACGTTTATAGTAGTAAAAAGCGAATAAACTTCAGAACTTCGAAGTAGTTTGCATGCGAGATGGATCAAATTTTTCAAGCCATTCGAATAACAAATAGCAGCTGTACATTTGATCGCAATGTTATTGCATATGCAATGAGTATCACTTAAAATCTTCAAAACTTCAATAGTACAAGATTTTTGTTTATGAATTGTAATTTCATTTATAAAAAATAAATTTTAAATGATATATGTATATTATATTATAATTTAACGTAGTTAAACAAATAAATTTTTTTATAGAAATTATATTAGTTAATTATTATACTATCATATTATTATATTATATTATATTATAAGTATTATTATAGGTAAACAAATAGATATCATTTACTTATTTACGTAATTAAATTTTTATAAAATTCTTTGAAAATATTCTATTTGTAATAGAACTCTTGCCATTTATTTCTTTGTAATATTATATTCTAGAATGTGTACTAGAATTTTTATTACTTTTAGCTAGTTACGATCAATTGCTAATATTGATACAGTTTATAATTAGCAGTCATCACCTAACATATTCGATTATCAATTGTGATTGAAAATGAAATTCTTAATTCAGTTAACTCGGGAATCCATCGTGAATCTAAGGTATGCAATATGTCCTATGTTTACTTGTACCGTTCTTTGTCATCAAATTCACGCAGTGTCTATCAAAGCAAATCTGTATTATGTTGTTATGCTATGTGTATAAAAATTTCGTAAATCCACTTCATCCATTGTCAGTTTGTAAGAAAACAAAGAACAGAGAATTTATGCGTGCTCCACTAAATCTGAGTTCGAAGGAAAATAATTCAGACTTCGAAGAGATAGTAGAATCAACAACTCTTTTGTTGTAGGCTAAAAGACAAAGAAAGAATTGGTTCTGTGTACTGGCTCATATAAAACGAAGAGTAAAGTAAGTTGTATTTGCATTCAGATTTCACCGACGAATACAATGAATTCAGGACGTATTTAAGAATGTCAAGAAATCAGTTTCAGTTGATTCAAGAGTTCATTAGGGAAAATATTCTTATCATAATGATACTTATACAACATTAGGAATACTAGGCACTTTGCAGTCTTATTTATAATTTCTTATCGATATTATAAAAGTACCTTTCTTTTGAATGATGATTTTTATTATTGTATCTGTACAAATACACGAATACAATAAAATTTCTTATAAGAACTTTTTGATAATTACGTTGTAAATAAGTAGTGACGTGCAAGAGAAATAAAAGTCTTCATAAATAGTAAAAAATATCAATAATCTCTTACCATTTTTGCATGTCACTTTGCTAAAGAAAATCAATAGAACAATATTCAAAAATAATTCTACAGTGTTATTGCATCAATTCAATAAACAATCTCAGAAACCAAAAATGTTTGTCAATCGCATTGTTAGCATTCAAGTACATAAAACTCAATGCATCAACGTAATGACGCGTCGAATTTCGCAACTCGACAGGTCTATTACCTCGAGAATGCAAGAAATTCCTAAGGTCTTCAAATTTGCGTCACTATTCAAATTGGCTATACTTCGATAGGTCAATTTTGCTAGTCTCAATTCTAGAATACATCGATGACATTCCATCGACGAAGAAGCACAATGGACACACGTATCGATCGTCCGAGGAGAATTGTAACGTATCTTCGACGATTCGGATCAAATCGTCGTATTCAAAACCCTCTTAGCATGCAAGAAATTCAAAAGGCGAATGCTTCAACTTGTGTAATCATCTGCATTTATACAAGACGTTCGGATTCTTAAATCTGGGTCAGGGGTTCATTGGAAGAGTAAAGTCTTGTCGTTCGACTTTTTTTATCGATCAGGAAGGTATTCTCTGTGTTTGAAGATGAGTGAAACTGTCAAATCTGCCGCATTGTCAAAAGCATCCGGTACTAGTATTATTATTATTAACCTTACACACTCGTCCCTTCATTTACGTGTTACTACATTTTGTACCAATTTTTTATTTACGCGGTGAATTATAACACTATTTACGCGACACTTTTTATACGGGATGTGAATTTAGAGACACCCAATAAAGTTTATTTTTGTTTCCTAAAATATCATTATTATTTTTTTTAAATATCAACAAAATTCGAATGACATCATTTTTTATCTAAACTTAAACATTAATTTTCTTAGTTGCTTATCAAACGGACCGAATTTTGTTGGATACATGAGATGTAAGGAAGATGGTAGAGCAATTGTTATGAAGAATCTTGACTTTTTAGTTTTCGCTTTACTAAAAAGATTGTTTCCACTGCACAGTAGTTTTTATGAGTGTTTACTTGGCAGTGAAAGTGTTAAACTGTGTGAAATAAAAATGTATTTATATGACTTATACCAGTGTTTCTTTCGAATATTTTGGTTTCTTATGTATTGACAGACTCTACTTATGAGATTTTCATTCGTTTAAAATTAATACATGTGAAACACCTTCTCCGAATAAGTGGAGAGACGGGAGTTTACGGAGAATTATCACGTGATTCAGGTAAATATTCTACAAGATTACTTAGATATTATTAGACAATTACCAATTCAAGGAAAATAATATAATAAATACTATTTATCGTAAAAATTGCTTAATTGATGAAGAAAACTTAGTTATTCGCAAATTACAATTACAATTACAATTACAAATATGCTTCGAAGAATTTTTTCTCGAGTTATTATTTATCTAGATTGTCAAGTGTCCAATTATATCGGATAATCAAGGTTGTACTGTATCTTTGAAGTTGAGGTTGATGATGGATGCATAATAATATCTATTGTTGCATTTATATTGACAGTAGGATTTTATATTATCTTCAAATCTTTGAAATTAATGAACAAATTAAATAATCGGTTATGTAGGTATATTGATTTTTTAAATGCATTTGCAGTTATTGAAGATAAAATTAGTACTAATCGACTAATTAAATTAATCCAGGAATAATATATTGCATTTAAAAATAATAGTAATTGCATTACTATCGCGTGTTTGTATCTTACTAAAGAATGTACAATAAATAATAAATGCGCCAACTAAGCTGCCAATCAATAAACAAAATATTTAAATACTAGTTACATAATGCTTTGTAAAAGATATGAAAATAGCATTGCAAAAGCATTATAATAAATTATTTATATTATTTATATGAAAATTATGTTACATCACTAACCGATGATTTTTACTTGATATGTTTTCTTTTAGGATGTTTCCTCACAACAATGTTTATGCTGTAATTGCTGTTAATAAAATGTTGTTCACCTCTTCAGGGTTAAACTTTTTTCAGAACCTTTTTAGACTAAGATGATTTTAATTTCCGATTGACTGCAGTTTATTTATTCATATTAGTACAAACTAAATAATAGGAACGCAAACGGAGACAGTTACGAAAATTATACGATAATAAGGCAAGTGTCCGTTCGATGGTCTTTAACGTTAAGATTGTGATTATAGACTACAAATTAACAACTAAGTGACAATAAAGTTAACCAAAAATTTAAAGTAGGCGCACCTTAAGTACATGTATTGTTATCTCAATAAAGTACAATTTGAAGAGTTTGCTACATGAGAGCTCTTAAGTTAGCGCAGTGGTTACCGGTGGATTGCATTCTGCATCTGTTAATCCCACGTAAATTTTCAAGTAAAGTATTATCTTGTAAAAGTAAAATGAAACAACGAATAAAAGGATAACAGTGTATTTTATAATATCTTCATATATATTGTATTCGTTTCGTACTGTAGTGTAGTTAATGCATTTATAGCCCCGCAGAATCAAGTTTTTTTTTAATTTTCGTGCTCACAAATGGTAGTTACGAGGAAATTGAAAATACAGTTAATTAAATTCCAAAGTACCACCATATTTTAAATTGTCGATTTTTTTATTCCACTCTGCTGGCTGCAATATACCTGCAAGTTCCGGTGATGGGTTCGGATAATCCATTTAGCTAAGAAATGCCCAGGAGAAAAATTCCTCGCGGCCGGAAGAGTCGAGCGGACTTCAGTACTTTACCTCGAATGAACTGATTATAAGACGACGGTGAAATTTTTCCTGTTCGTTCACCCCTAGTAGTAGTCTCGTTCTACTTATTTCTTAAATGGAAGTATAGGCTAATCTCCTGGGTAGTCCTCGGCTCGCTATCCAGTGAAATATCTTATAAATGACAATAATTGCTATCTGCGATCACCAAGCCTATGTTAAAGAAGGAACTTCTATATTTTTTTATATAAGATGTGCGAAATGGTCGACATTATGGATTCATGAATAATAATATTGATAATAATTAACACTAAAACAACTGTACCCGTTAAAATGACAGTATTTTAGTTTTCGTATTTCGTAATTATTGATATATTAAGTGCGTTAAATATCAGAAATTGTTTTAAAAATAAATAGTTTCATTTGAATATTTAATTTCAGTTGAATATTATAATATGAATATATGAAGAAATCGAAAAAACCTATTGTTACAATTTTTATTAGGTTTATATATTAACCGCGTTAAACGTTTAGTTGTTCTAGTGGTAAAAATATAATAGTAAAAAATTATTATAAAAAAATTATTTTAATATTAGACTACAATATTCTATTATAATACAATACGTAACTATGATCTTAAATTATAATCAAATCAATCTATTACTAAAATCTTCTGATTTTCTGTACAATATAAATATTACAGAAATGTGAAGAAACTTGTACACAAAATTCAATTATTATAAAATTTTATAATTTACCTGTAAACATATGAAAAAATATGCTTAGAAGAACATGTTCTATAGGTCTTATTGTTGTTAATCGAATGTCAAAGGAAGGGAAAATAGATCCTAAACGTAATACGTGAACATTAATTACGTATGATAATACCCTTCCCAAACTCACTTTTATACTCGTGTGTCTTTTGAAAGTCGATATTGTTGGTTATTGGATGAAACTGTTGCAGATATCAGGGACATATTCAACGTATGCATCGTAAAAATACCACATAAAATTGGATCTGGAAATTCTTACCTTCAGAGATATAACAACTTTTAGTTTATTTACTTCGGCAACAGACATCGATGAAAATGATTTCCTTCCGAAATGATATATGCCTTGCGTCGACAGTTTTTATGAAATATCAGAGGTATTATTAAATTCATGGAACTTATTCTAATTTTTCCATAAGAAACAGCGATACGATTATAGAAAATTTGCTAAATAAAAATGAAATTATTGTTAATGAATTTTTAAATTTTGGTTTAGAAAATGATACGAGAAATTAAATTGCAATTGAATTAATTACCAAACTCTAATCTAAACCAATACAGTTTGAATTTTAAGAAGGGAAAAGTTCAGTCTTTTGTTTATATAATCGTTTCGTATCTTTAACATAAATACATTTGATTTGATTATACTTTGCTCTTTTACAATTTGTCCATTAATTTTTGTATGAGCTCCATATTTAAAATGGACAATCTAATCTAAAACATCTCCATTGTATACACCAGATAATTACACCAAAATAAATTTCAAACATCTTTTTTCATATTTGCTTTTTTTCTGTAAAATAATTTAATACACAAAAGACAATGTTAAACATATTTATTCATTTATTTGTTAGTATTAAATGCACAGTTTAAAAATAATAAAATTTTCAATGGTACTGTACCTGTACATAAAATAATTCCCATAACATATTTGAAACGTAACAAGAAAATAGGAAAATCCTTTTTCGACGAGGAAACTTATATTTGCTGACAACTCTACGTGTTTACCCTGCAGCTGTTTTATTTGGTTGTTTTGTTATGCCTGGGTATTGGACAACTGAACAAAAGAATCATATTTCCACAATGTTTCAATGTTTACATTATTACATCAGAATGTTACTGCAGTATATTAAACATGTACATCGACGGTATATGTTAAACTAGAATCTTATAAGATTAACATTTGTGCCAGTGATTTCAAGGTGAACTATTATACTAACGTTATTAACTATTATACTACTATACTATAATATTACAATATTACAATATTATAATATTCAATTAGTGGATAAAACTGCCTTTATAGTGACTTTAATATTACAACACGAAAAACTTGTTATCTCATAAAAATATTTAATTTTAATAAAATATGACTTTACAAAAGAATGATTTTTATTACAATATTTGTTGTATGCAAAATTTAGGTTACATATAAATAATAAAAAATATTTTTTCTCAAAAATATACAATAGACGCTTTCAATTCCAATCTGAAATAACTCACTTTGTATATTACCTGAATAGTAAGAGTGTTAAAAAGACTATTGCAAAAGACGTAGGTATTTTCATTTTTAAATTGTAAAATATCTAATACTTCTAGTTTACAACTAATTAAAAGGATGATAACATTAATAAAGTAAATGTCAATATAGATATTATACATTAAAGATAATTAAGATTTCAAAAATAGTTTTGCTTGAGGAAATAAAGATAAACAAATGACAAAAGATCAGTAACATAGTTAATTTTAAAATAACGATTATACTTGTAATGAATTGTTTTATCATATTCGGAAGAAGTATAAATGACTAGTCACCAATAGACACATTAATAGATTTTCTCGGAAACCAAGTGTCACGCAAAATTTTGATTTTACATTTCCAACTTATTTCTTCATTTATAACACGTTCGCTACCAGTGTCACACATTTGTGACGGCAGCAATGTCATACTTTACATAAAGAAAATGAAATTAGTCCTATATACATTGTTATTTAAAGTTATAAGCTACGACATTATATTTAGGAACTCAATGACTCGTTTCAGTTTCATTTTATCAATATTTTATTAGAAGATTTGTTGGATCGAATAAAATATTACAATTAAGAAGATCGTGACCGAAATAAACGCTGACAGCGAACGTGATAAAAACCCAGTTTCAGAAACAATCTATGAATTGGGTTTCTTTTACGCCTATAGTATAATTAAATTGATAACAGTGATTACTATATTATCAACACAGTATTAACATATTTGTAAGAAACATCCATTGTATTTCATTAAACTCTTTTCAAATTTATTATCGTTATTATAACAGAACGTAAACAAGTGATATATACGATAAATTTTACATCGCGTTGATTAGGTCGATTAAGAAAGGAGCATTAATTCGTCGGAATGAAAATGTATGAATGTTTTACAATCGGTGTGAACTGATAGAAAATGTGGAGCACGGATTTCCGATAAGGGTGATATAAAGCTACCTACATACGTATTCTTCGAGCCACAAGGTTTCAAACGATCCGCAAGGAAAAGTAAACATTCGCATAAGATCGCGCAAATCTTCACGGCGAATGTATGTAAACATTGCACAATGTATTCCAAATGCGTCTTCTCGGGGAATGTCTGCTCTGTGACACGACGGATGTATGTGAATGCAAATACACGCGAATATAAAAAAGGCATCTGGAGCTGCGATCGACAAATTCAGAATCGGCGACGGTGGAAATGCTTGTATTCAAAAATATTTCTCATTTCGAATTCAGAATTCTTATCAGGCTGTTTCATTTTGCGAATCCTTATTTATGACAGATCTAAATAGAATGACACATTAAATTAGCATATGTATATAGGGTGTTTCACTATATGCGTTACAATTTGATGTATAATTGCAAAATTATTATATAATATTCAGGTAATCTTTGGTTTCTTGTAAAGACGTCTTTTATGATATATGCACATAAAATCCAGTAATAGGTTAAACGGGAGAAATGGGACATATTTTAAATTTTTTAACTGGAACGTGAGATAAATTTTTATATGTCCATATAATCTTTAAATTCAGGGATTTTAATTTCAATCGTTATTAAATATTTTATACGTGTACGAGTTATAACGTTCGGTTATTTTAATTTTACAATTCAAATTATGCGAAGGATACGAAGAAAAATTAATTGAAATTATATATTTTGTTTATAATAATCGAATGCTTCAAATAGTGATTTATATTTAAAATATTACAACAAAATCATTTTTATTTATTACCTGGCACTAAATTTTATACATCTACTACACGCGTCAGTGTCCCCAATACAGTGAAGGTATCTCATGAAATATAACTTCATAAAATTCTCATGTTACTTCTATTTATTAAAATGATGGATATACGTGATGTTATATTTCATTCAATTTATACACGTAAACTAAAGATTAATGAAGCTACAATGATTATGTATAGGTATTTCTTCCATAAAAGGAGTTGCGGTCATTTATTACACAATAAGTGACTTTAAATATTTCGAAGATAATTTAAATGTTATAATTTAAAGGTACTTATAAGTTTAAGCCCTTACCACTTATTACGTTTTATAATAATATATTACAATATAGTTTTTTTATATGTAGCTGCTTCAGAAATAATTTATGTAATTTTTCTTCTATATTTCAAGTCTACATTAACTCTCTATTGCATGAATTTTTATGAGGAGTTAAAGAAAAATATGTGGCCGTTATTCTATTTAAATGTTAGTATGATAATGAAATAAATAAGAAAATATTAATAAACAATGTTATTTATTGTATTGTATGATTGTTCCCATATGGAAACTTCCTACAAATCCAGATACGAAATAAAAGAAAAATGTAAATTAATCAAAATAGGAAATTACGTTTCCGATCCGAAATAGAATGCAATAAAGGGTTAACATAATAAGTTACGTGCCATTGAGGTATTAAATATTTCAATTTTGTGGATGAGACCGTACAACTAGTTTAAAACGATTGAACATTCCTCAGTTTGTCAATCGAGTGCTGATTGCGAAACTGCATCGACACGAGTTCACGGATTGCAGCCATTCACACGTTGATCGAGTATTACTTCGAAATCCTGCGCGAAATCCGAAGAAACGTGCCTCAGTGTAATTAACCGACTAAACTCACGTTACCGGATTTGAGTAACTCTGACAACTCTATCTGGCCGTCAGTTGGCCCATGGAGAAATACAATTATTGGAGGAAGGACCGATCTTAACGAGAAACGGATAATCTGTTTATCAAAGTTTCACAAGTATGATTAAAACGATGCTTAATTCTTATTAGCGCGAAGCACATATTAACGAAGGGTACAAACATTAAGTAACTTTAATAATTCCGTATTTACGTCTTTTCAATGATATTTTCACACATTTGTTACGTATATGCAAGGTGAATCGTATAACGTGTGGATTACTAAGCTTTTAAATGTTAGAAAAGTGTATACGAATCGATATATATCAACGTATTTAACATATTATATTTTGTTTATTGTTCAGGTAATGATTTTGTTATTGTGATATATTCATATTTTACATGTTTGTATTGTCTTACGATTTGTGTTATTTGCGCTTGTGTAGTAACTATAATAATTAAAACCTCAACATTAAGTACCATTGCTGATAAAGAAAAATTCTTGTTCTTCATATTTGGAATTTGAAAATTTGAAAAAAATCGTGATATAGGTTATCTCTACTTCTTAGATTCAATCATATATTTTTTTCACATTTTTAAATAGTGTATTATAAAACTAATAACGTTTGTTCGAAACATTTCTTCATGTTCTTTGAGAATAAATATGATGTCATTACATATTCTTAATTTCTTAATAACAATTTAAATGTATAGATAAGCTGAAGATTATACCAGTATTATTGATATAAAATAAAACTACAAGTATGTACTATTGGTGAAAAGTAATTAAGAATATATACAAAATGTTATGATTTAAGAAAGTATTCTTCATACTTTGAACGTTTGATTATACTGAATTTTGTTTTTACACAATGGATACATTCCGTGTTAAAAACATATTATACCTTTAGAAAAAGAGAGACTGGTTCCAGATCTAAGAAATCAGTTAAATATTACAATAAATCATATGAAAATTCATGTTAGATTTTGAATGAATGTGTTAAATAAAACTCGTCTAAAATAAAATTTTTTTTTTAATTCTAACCAATCAAATTACCTAAAGAGAGAATAATAATTAAACACAGACAAAAATATTTCAAAGAATTAGAAGAGCAAATCATGCGTAGCGAACGAATGAAAAAATAATCTATTGGTATCTTATTCTTTACACATTCAACTGTCTTAGGGGAAAAAAGTTTTGAATTTAGGCGAAATATTTGAAATTGAATTTTGGCTGGCTAAAACGGCAAAACTGTCCGCTATGTGACGCCCATCCTGATTTCGTCACCTTTGAGGTAAAGTTATGTCACGCCGAAGCGATGGTACACGTGCAAGGGATTAAGGGAGAACCCAGGAGAGCACTGGTTGCTCGCAGCTGTGACTCGATTCTGCACGGGTTTATGACACGTCAATTGCAATTGAAGCGCGGCAAGAACTTCCAAGTCTCCACTAATAAATTCGGTCTCGGAGCTTTCCTGCCAATGAACACAAATAATGAACGAAGTGAATAATGAGACACTGCAAAACGTGTAATGAAATATTGATCCCAAAAATGGAGGAGTCACGTCCGTATCGTAAATCTGGTTCGTGAATCTATAATGGAAATGGACTTTAAACACAAAAATAATGAAAACAGTATTACTTTTTAATGTATTATTTAACCCTTTGAAGACAGATACTTTGACATTCACGTGGCAGTCGAATGCAGGGTCAAAGTGACCCATAGCAAAAATTTGTTACTTGCAGTTCACAGAGAAATATTTGTGCAAAATATTACAAATATGTTTACATATATATAATATTTATTATAATTAATCCCTTGCCCTATAATTTCTTTCTGAACTAAGATCGATCTAACTACTTTGCTCCTGTGCTCTAAGGTAATAATATGTAATTTTCATTCAGACAAATTGAATAATACCTATGTTTGTAAAATTTGATTTGAAATTTTCACCACAAATCTGACACGATATTGTAAGGCGAGGGGTTAAAAGCAGTTAGTACATAAAGTAGTCGTATGCGTCGTATGATGATGACATAAATTTTGTACGTACTTCGCATCCTATACTATATACAATTGCATCAAAATGACCCAGCATCTGCAGTGCGAAAGTTAAATAAACGGTTTTCGTAATTTCTAAAAGTATAAAAATTTTTAAAATGTCAAAAATGGAATTTATGGATTCTATAAATCAAAAACTTTTCTTAATATTTAAAAGATAAGAACGCATCTTGCTATATAGAATAGTATATTTTTGGTTTGTATAACTTGTTTGTTTTAAGGTATCTAATATATATATCCCGTTGGCCTCATTATGTTAACCCTTCCTTCTGTGAATATGAATTTTTTAAAATATGAATTTTGTGAGAAAAAACTTACGGTTGCGTACTAATCAATCAAAATACATGTACTGACATCTTAGCACTTAAGCTATCAGACATAAGCAAAGATCTCAGTGTGGTACAATTTTCCTTTATTTAGGCGTTTTCTAGTTTTCTGGTAATTTAATCAGTTAACTGTGCAGGGCAAATGTGTCTATAATATATTTTAACGAAAAACTAAAGCAAAACAAAGAAAAATTACATGTTTATCTGAAAGAATAAATAATTTATCATTGGAAAAATTAGTACCATTTTGCGTTTTAAGATGACGTGTATAATCGTCGAACGTAGTTAACTGGTTAAAATGTTAATGGTATCTATGTGTACCATTTAAAGCGAAAGGATTAAACCTTAAAATACGTGGAAAATAATTTAGCAAAAACATTACAAATCAATACAATGTTCATTTCCGTGCATAGACCTTTTGCAAGAAGAGTAGTAAACTGAAAAAGGGAAATGAAGCACAGCTGCTTAAAGTATGATAAATTTAATGGGTCTTTGAATGTTATTTTATGGGAAAAGTGCTGCGTTGAAATGTTCAAAGCAGACGTATATTTGAAATGATTAAACTAGTATTATCTCGCAATATTGTAGGGAACTTCTTGAATGGCCGGAATGCGCCTGATACGCTGTTGAGTTTGGATTTCATTTCGCAGTTCAATTGAGACCGTTTCTATCATAGCGCGCTACAATCGGGCACAAATCGTGAGTAATCCGCGTGCGTCATACGGAAACGAGATTGGTCTTGTCCTATTCCCGCTCTTCAGCCTCGGTATAGATTTTATTTCGCCGTTTTATCGGAATAAGAGTCCTTTTGATTTATCTGCCTCGTGCAAGTGCACACAGTTATGATGAGCAAAAGAACAGTGGAAATGAGTTCTTTGATGTGCACGGATCCGCCGGTCCTCTTCTTTCTTTGCTTGCCTTGATTGAAAGGGAAGTGTAAAAATGTGACCAGACGGAAATGGAAGGTATGCGATGCTTCTTTGTCCTAAAAATACATACACTGGCCCACGAAAGTATTTAAAATGTGGAAGAAACCATTAGCTTAATAAAATTATTCTGTCTCAAATGAATGTTGTTCGATTTCAATTAAATTTATGCACGTCATGCATATGTGTATCCTATGAATTATATATATAAAAATTTCAAACTTTTATTATGCTGAAGATTCTGTGTTTATTTCTGTTGTGCAGCGTGAAATTGTTACTGTTAATTATTGTACATTCATAAATTGTTACTGCCTATAGATTGTATGCATTCTCAGATCTTTTTAATATTCGGATTACGGATAGTTCTCGCGCAATTTATTTCATTGTTTTTAGAAAAATTGATGTTTATTTATTTAGATCTTGTATGTCTTTTTGTTTTCAATGTGTGTCAAATTAACGTGTTCCGTAAAGCTGGCGTTAAACAGCAAATTCTGTGAACATTGGTTCACCTTTATATTCACAAAGTATCTCTTTATTTACTTATTCAGTTTATAAATATTTAAACGATGGAAAATATTATTTTACTACTTACGAAGTTTGTTTATAAATGTCTTGCTTATACAGCATACGTAATACAGCAACAACAGCAATGATAAAATTAATTTAATTAACCCTTAATGCCCATTATAATGTACACTGTTTTACCACTTTCAATATATAATAAAATATTAAAATTATAACAGGTAACTGTATATACATTCTTGCTTTAAGCTTATTTTAGTAACAATTTTTAGAGTAACAATCTTCTGTTGTTAGGTAAATGAGTATAATTTTGTACAAAAATCAGGATTGAAGGAGTTAAATGAGTTGTTCATTTTGAAAGTAGATTATATCATATATTTTTAGTTTCAAGATATAATTTAAATATTTGCGTTTGAATAAATTATAAAATATTTTAATGCTGTATAACAAAATATTTCAAAAGATATTTAGTTTTAAAAAATAAGAATTTAGTATGCCTTATACGGGCATTATACATGCATTATACATTATACATGTTGTGTGAAATATGAATCACCTTTTCGCAGTAAGGATATAGGTTTAAGTAACATTTATAAACTTATTGAAACTTCATGTGTAAAATGTTTTGTAACTGAAATTGAATCTCGCTCAGTTGTAGAAAACATGAAGATTTTTCGGTATTCTCTACCACGGTAGCTTAGTTCACGTTTACGTGACCAGGCAGGTAACAGTTGTAATAAAAACATTTAAAATTGAAACTTTTCTATCTTGTAAAATCTATACCCCCCAGTGCATGCTCTGTACTATTGACTTCAATATCGTCGTAAATTCTTGTGATACTGAAACATTTTTTACGGCTTTGCAAGGTTCGATATTACTTTGTTACATGACTTTGTCCTGGAATGCTATTGATGCAAGATAAATTTTGTAGGCCGTAAACCACAATGGTCTATGGAAAATGCCATCACAATATTACTTGATTTTACTATTAGAATATAATAGGTACTATATTGCGGTAAACAACGAACGTAAAAGTGTTCAGATATTTTTAGTTCAATGTATAAGTTTTAATTTTAACACTTAATTGTGCAGTGAATAAGTCAGAGAATTTCCATTGACAGCCAGGAATATTTTGTAAGTTTGTAGAAAGAGAAGGTGAACTCTTTTAAATTCATTAGAATTAAGATATATCTATCTGGGTTAATTTACCCGACCGGCCCTTGTTCTACGATTTCTTTCATAACTGTATTAGACTGCATTACTCTGGCCTTAATAATTTAGTAAAAAAAGAAAGGAACTTTATACTTATTCCATGTATAATAATATTACTTTATTTAATTTTAATATAAAATAATATTCACTTAATGTTACAAATAAATAAGTAATATATAAATTTATTGGATTCAGCTTAAAATTTTTAACACGAGTCTGACACGATGTTATAGAAGAAGGGGTTAAGTGTTAATAAGAACAATCGTTGGAAAAATCTGAAGTAGTACTACAATATTCTACAAATCAACAAAGTTGAAAAGTTTGAAAATAAAAATTTTCGCAATAAGGTATTCCTCTTGTAAGATCGGAATAGCGGGAGTTGCTGCATGGATTGATCCACTTCACCAGTCACTGTCGTTCGCCAATCTTCGCTTACCGGCTGTATGCTCCTTTCAGCTTGATCGTTTGAAAGCAATGCTTGCCGATCACTCGGCACGCGCCGTCCATTCGAAACGGGGTTGTGTTAATACATTCAAGATTTTTGACGTCATGCCCGTTGACCGTAAAAATGCACACAATACAACACTTACACATGGATCGATACTCGAGTATCATTTCTCCCATTCTTTGAACAATTACGGTTTATAAACTCGCACCCACCAGTGAAAATGTACAGATATCATTGAATCCGTGGCTCGTTGTTCCTATTACTGCTTATGATATCTTTCTTTTTTCTTTCTTTTTTTATGTAAGAATTTAACATTAGATTTACGAACATTTACTATGCAGTTCGTTCTATCATTCTTAGAAAAACTGATGTTCGTACATTTAGATTTTGGAAATTACAGACTGAACCTGTTAACTGTGGAATATAGTTTCAAAGTTCACTCGTTTTGCGTGCAATAAAATCAAAAAATGAAGTGTGTACTTGTCAAACGGAGTACAAATGCAGCTAGGGTATATTTTAATGAAAATCCAAAGCAAAGCAAAGTAGAATTACATGTTTATCTGAAAAAATAAAGAATTCATCATGGAAAGTATTAGTATCATTTCAAGCTTTAAGGTGACGTGTATACTCGTCAAGCGCAGTTAACTGGTTCAAAATAGACAATTCGAGTACACATTTGCGTAGCTGCATCAATCAAAATCAACCCAAACATTTATCAAGTAGTGTTTATAAAATTCAATATGAGTCAAATTGAAATCCATGTGAAATATAATTATAATTCATGTATTTACTAGTGATGTGAACTAAACGTATAATTTTTTATTAAAACCATTGTTTGTTTCAGCATTTCTTATAACTCAAGCATTTAAATATTCATTGTTGCTTTAATAGCCCTTTTTAATGAATGAAGACAATATGTAAAAGGTACCAACACAGTAACATTCTTTTTTACAAGTAATATTATAATTTGAAGTCTAATGACTTACATCCAGTTAGTATTCAATTTAATAATATTAATTTAAAAAGCCTATAATCTGAATAACATTTTCCGGGTTGTATCCTCCACGAGCATATAAATTTCATTTCTTATACAATTTTATTTACTATAAAGTCAGTAGAAAACTTTTATTTCCATTTTAAATCCACTCGACGGTTAACAGAAAGCACATACCGATTTATTAAATGTTTGCAGTAATAAAAAGAATATACCTGCCTATGCAGATATTTTGCCTGTTAGACGTATGCAATTTAAAACGAAAATATACTTTTTTTACGGTATTGTGAACATTTTCCAATAGCAAACTTCTGTGAACTAGTTTTATAAAACAGTGATTTTAAAATTTTCATTTTATTACTTCTCCGATTTATATATGTACAATTATACAAAAATATATACATGCATACATATGGATAAACACATGTTAACCTTCAATGACTTGTACATGTCACAGTTATATAGGTACGAATATACATGTAATAAGTACGCTGCCTTTATCTGCATAATATGAATGAAAAGTATTAATGTGATTGAGTAGAGTATTAAGTTATAACATTCTTTTTACTTCATTCGTATGTTCATGCTTATATATGTGTACTATATCTAAGTAATGAATATGTAGATTTTGCGAGAGAGCAATTATTTGAATGTAGAAGTTCCCAAGAATAGATAAATTATATTATTGACACTAGAACTACTGTAACAGTAAAAATGACTGGTTTCGATATTTTTGTTTCACAATTATTGATATCTTGAAAGCATTGAATATTCGAAATGATCTGGAAAATAAATAGTTTCATTGGAATACTATAATGAATGTCTAAAGAAACTGAAAATAGTATATTGTTATCATATTTATAGGGATTACATATTAATCATATTAAATGCTCTGTAGTTCTAATGTTAATGTATATAGAAACTTAGGATGTATATAGAATGCAAGAGGTTTGAGAGAAAGAAATAATATGAAACGTGCAGTGAATGAAAATTAGAAATTTGTAGACCAAGTCCATTTTCCTAGCCGTGAGGCCGAAAATAAAGATTATTATATATTACATGCCAGTAACACAAGCAATTTATTCTCTATTCCATGTAAAAGTAAAATAAACTTTTTCTTCCACCGTATTTTATGTACATGCTATGTATTTCAGAATGTAGTTTGTGATGCAACTGGAAAGAGAAATTGGTTCTCCCGTAAAAGCCAATCAAAATTGTAGAACAAAGTTCTGTTGAAAAGCTTTGTTAGTGAGGATATAAAATTGAAGTACAAGACCGCTACAGATATATTTTCGTAGTTTGATCTTTGATTGATTGTTAATATTTCAATAGAATTAAGTTATACAATAATATAATAGAAATGAATAATGAAAAAAGAATTTAATAAAAAAGGTATTTAAACATTTGTTGCGAGTATAGATGTTAAGAAATAAAAAAGATATGTTAGCCAATCAGATTAGAAAGTCATGTATGAGATTTTCAACTTTAACACTTTGACATTAGTACATTAACCCCTTGCCTTATGAGTTCTTTTGTAACTGAATTCGTTAGGACTATTGTATGATTAATGATTTACTATAAAAAAGGAGTTTTATGTTCCTTCTATGTCTACATTTACTTTAAGGCATAACGGTTGATAACAGATAAACTATATTTAGTTTGAACTCCCAAGACCTGAATAACATTTGCATTTATTAAATTTTCTTTGGAATTTTCACCACGAGTCCTACACGATATTATAAAGCAAATTGTTAATGCAAATGCTCTTACATTTCATCGGTGGAATTTTACTGTGGAGAATTTTAAAGAAATTTTAACTTGATTAAAAATTCAAATTTTATTATAAATTTTATAATTTGACACTAACAGTAGTCGCATAAGTCACTATAATATATTTTACGTACTTTTGTATAATAATATGTATATCTTAAAAGAACATGTTGTAGATATTACTATGATATTCACAGATAATCACTAACAGACTAAAATTACACCTTCATAGTATTGACTGATAACTTCTGCCTAGCAAAATCAGATGAATGTACATACAGGTGATTGTCACAATGTTAATTGCTGAAAAAACTTTGTACAATAAAATTTAATTATAATATCTATGTTATACATTTTTATATACTTATGGAAAATTTTGAATTTGTAAGTCCAAAATAGAATACACACAATTCGAAAAAATATATAAAATATCCGAAACGTAGTATTTTTGATAGTGTTCATTAATAAAAACTACTTTCTATCGTAATTATGTTTTTTCCACTTAGGTTATAAAAAGCTAAATTTGAAATATTTATTCCTTGGCATTAAAAATGAGTGAACAAGTGTAGATGTCTTACTTAACGTCTCCAATATTTCAACATTATTGATAACGCAAAAAGTGTAGACACGTTGAAAAATGATACAACTTCATCAGAAGTAATTGAAGACGTTACTATTTACAAAGAAAAATAATTACAAAGAGAATTAATAGAACATTTCTCAGATAACACGTATGTAACATATTTACGTAAGTTAAATATTGTAATGTAATCGAAATGTAAAGTAGTTCGATGTGCAAAAGCAAGTAAAAATAGGTGAAATAATAAAGCAAAATAAATAACCAGTAAGTAAAATAATAAATAAATAAAATAAGTAAAATAATTTAAAAATTTGGTATAAAATGTTCGTTTCCGAGGGTTTAGTTTGGAAACAAATTATTTTGGAGATTTATTAGATATTTGAAGACTTATCAGACATACGATTTATCAGATATACGACTGAATATGATTTTGCTATTGTACAACTCTGTATTTTCATATATGCTTATGTGAAATGCGTTAATTTTTTTATTATATTTAATACAATCATTTCATGCCTCCAGTTGGTTGTAAGAAGGTAAAAAGTTAAATGAAGATTTTGAAAATCTGGATCAGAATTGATCACGACACCACCATTCAAGATTAACTATGTAATGTTCGAAACTTGTTCTCTGAAGTTGTACTGGAGAAGTCGTACTGTAGTATCGTCTACTGTTACAAGTCAACGACTATAATGCACTAATAAGATTCGTCACATAATAGTGATATCGCTTGAAAAAATCTGCAGAAAACCATTAACTCATTGCCTTACAATAACATATGAGATTCGTGATGAAGATTGTAAACAGAATTTAACAAACACAAATATTACTCAATGTTTGCGAATTCAAATGATATATTATTTTTTTGTTATCAATTATTATAGTTTAAAGGAAAGGTGGACATAAAATATACATAGAATGTTTCTCTTTTTTTAATAAATTATTAATGACAAAGCTGTTGTATCAATCACAGTTAAGAAATAAATCATAAGGCAAGGGATTAACACGCTTGCGACCAACACCACATATTTGTGATGCTCAACATTTTGTATCTTATATAGAGGAAATTATATTACTTTCACATGTGGTTGTATTTAAAATTGTAACGTATAGTATAAGGTATGAGGAGGTGACTCTATTTCGTCTTTGAATTTTATTTACCTTTTATGAAGACGATTCGTTGCATTTAATGAAATATTGTTACCATAAAGATTGCTACTGAAATAAATGCTGGTTGCAAATATGTTAATCTTGAAGCATGGAAGTCTGAAAATTACCGATTAATGTTAAATATTTTGGTTTGTAACAACTATTAGAAAAATTTATTGTATTTATATGTTTTTATTTATTTAAATATCTTTAAATAGCACTAGTATCAACTATATAACGAAAATTTCATCGGTTTCAAAATTCACGATATTTTATATAGAGTCTGTAAAGGCGCATATCCATACTTAAAGGTTAAGGCGTGACAAAATAGTTGTCAATTTATACAATTTGTTATATTAGCAAGTCTGATCAATTTTCTAAAAAACGTACTGTTCTTTTCCTATTGATCGCTAGAAACATTCGAATAATTTTAAAGCATCCATCGCATAACGTTTGCCGCAATTCTTTGCATGGCACTTCCGATAAAAGTTCTGTAATCAAAGTTCAAATTAGAAGTGGTAGTAGTGGTACTTTAGTGGGAATAACTATCTCATTGATGAAAGGATAATATTACTTGTTGATGAAAGAAAAACTTGATGTAAAGAAACTTGTGGATGAGAAAACCCTTATTTCCAGGCGATAAATATTTTGCTAATGAGCAAAGACGTTAACAATTTATTACGGAATGAAACAGAAATAAATAGGTCTGCTTAAAATGAGACCAACCGTTGATTGTATCTGCAAAAAAGACTAAATTAAATTTGAAAAATGCATTTATTAGAAACTTTATATACATTCAGTATTCTGGTTAACACGTTAAGCACCACAAACATCTTGACCGTTTTTCTGTAGAGTTATTCTATTGTGACAAAGAAGAGCAGGAACAGTTACTAATTACTTGGCGTTACTATCCTTGCATTACATTATTATCAGTTTACTTACGTTATTAAACATTTTCATTCAGTGACTAACATGGCGCTTATGTGTTTGATATCTTTAAAAATTTCATCCAATATGCTATATAAATAGCATAGCAACACAATCAATGTGATTATGCTTCATTAGAAACGGTTTTTGTTTTGTTCATTCGTTGTTTAATTGTCGTTGCACAAAGATGTTGTAGAATTGCGTTTCTTATATAAATTATTCCTTATTAACTAAGTATATCAAGACTATTAATTACTTATTATTTGAAGCATTACTTATATTGTTACCCATATTTATTCCTTTTTGTATTGTATATTACGAAATATTAGTGAAACTGGAGAGTAATGGTATTATTCAACTAAATCGCGTTCTTTATTTCGAATTTGTTTAAGTTCTCTAAGTTCTTATTACAATTCGCGATTGACAGTTTTTGCACAACAATTTATATTCATTTCATTTGTATAAAATTTAACTTCCATAACAAACTTCGACATAAAGATCAAAATATAAACTTTCAGTTTCGATTTGGAGTTATTAACTTTTACTTTTAGAAAAATACGAGTAAATATTTTATACTTCTTTCGTAAAGTAAATTTGTCCCAGCGGAGCTTTATTTAACAATGTCGCAATAACACAATAAGATATTTTTATATTTTATATAAAATGTATGTTTCTTTCCAGCTACGTTTTTATAAATATTCAGATTTTTAAAAATTCTGTAATCAAATGAAATCATCCCCCAACCATTTTAAACTTGTGGTTCAAATATTTTCCATTAAATTGATAGCGTCAAAACGAATCAATTATAATTTTATTTTTGTCATTAATTTGCTATCAGTTTAATAAAAAATATAAGAGTGCAACAATGACAAAAATTATATGTCATTTTGAAATTGATTTTAAGTAATGCAAAATAACAGTGAATTATTAATGTTCTAACTACAAATATTTCATTTTACTTGTATTAAATTATTAAATTCAAGATATTGTTGTTAACATTATGGAAATACGTTCTGAAGTGCAAATGTTACCATGAACAGAAGAAAATGATTATAGTCACGCACACATCAGAAAAAGTGTTTCCCCCTTTCGCTTTACTTCAAACGCTTCACGGAAAATTAACATTTCGCTACAATGAATTGCTTTTTTCATTCACCTCGAGTGATGAATAGTACTTGAAAAAGAGCCTTTGTGCAAAGAGATTTTACAAGATCCTCTACATATCTGTAGATGAGAGAGAAAATGGGCAGTTATATACCTGTTACAGGTATGCATTAACCTTTTCTCATAAAATTTCAAAAGCTGAAGAGTTCCTATTCTGCTTATCCGTTCAAGTTTAAATTTAATTGCGTTTATCGTTTTATAAATTTTAACCCAAATGGATCGAAATATTTAAATTCTAATGAAATTCCTTTTTACTGCCTGCAACTTGCTGCAATTAAATTCGTATCATTTTAAACAATTTAGAATTTTGAAACATTATTTTCAAACGTGTTTAACACTAGAACTGTTGAATAATCAAATTAACTACTTTGTATTTTCATATATAAATTATGGGAGTATACTTACTGAGATCTCCATTCATTTATGTATTAATTTATGTATTATTAAATTAATTTATTCAATAATTTTAGAAAAAATCATTTGTATTTTTCCAATAATTGTAGAAAAAGAAACTTAAAATGAGTCAATTTGACTTATTTGGTAGTTTTAGTATTAAGTTAGTTTTACAAATAGAACTTTTAGTTAATTATATCATTTTATTTCTATGTACACAATAAGAGAGATTTTATACAACAATGTAAGTATTAACCCCTTGTTCTATAATATCATGTTAGATTCGTGATACAAATTTCCAATTGAATTTGACAAATCTAAATATTATTTACTTTTTTTAATATAAATTAAACATTATCTTTCTATTATCAATAATTAATTTCTGGAGTAAATGTAGACATAGAATAGACATCAGACATTTTTCATTTTCTACGTTGTTAACGATAAAGTGTCTTTATCAAGCACAGTTGTGAAAGAAATCATAGGGTAAGACGTTAAAGTATAAAATTTTAATTGACTTCATTGTAATAAAATATATGTTGAATATCCTTTTATACATAGACTGGCCGCATAGTTGACCGGAATATCTGCATCCCGCATTCCGCTTACAGAGCAAATTACCCACATTCTATGTAATAGTTCATAGTTCAACAGATGGTCCATGCAACATGATTATTATGAAATGTATACAAGCCTTCACAGTCAAGTAGCGCAAACATCAGTAAATTATGCATAAGTACGTAAATATAAACGTACATTCCCTAATTCATTCGTTTCAAGATTGAATGGACGTGTAAATATGTATATAAGTATTATATGTTTAAAGATTTCACCCAATACGTTATATAAATAGCGTAGCAACACAATCGATGCGATACATGATTAGAAACGATTTTTGTTTTGTTCATTCATTGCTCAGTCCTCATAGTACAAGGATGTTATAAAATTATGTTTCTTATATAAAATAAATATGTTAATATAAAATAGTCATCAATATACAATAGTCCTTTTAGTTTCTGAATTAACAAGAAGACGAAACTATTCAGATAAAGACATTTTTAAATAATAGGTCAATCATTCCTTTCACAGTAAATTTATTTTATAATATCTAGTATTACAAATGTATAAATTAGATTAGATTAAATTTATCTTAATCTGTATTTAAATATCATGAAAGTGCATATTTGTTCAACTATTTGTAAATTCTATATTGTTTTCGTTGTTAAATCGCATTTCATTTTTATTGAAAAATGCAGTTGCACAGAGTTTTACACTGAATCCTTATAACAAAAAATTGATCGAAATTAATTGTACATGTGAGTAAAAAAAAGAACAATGGGCACAGTTTTATCGACAAAATTTGATTAAAACATCCGAATACTTGATCCTTTTTTTGAAAAATCGTAGGTGTTGAAATATTTATTGCCTGGAACAATATAACAATTAATTAAATAATAATATAACCATAAACCCTGAAAATAAAAATAAAATACACTAACCATGTAACATAAGTATTGATAATATATATACTCTATTCTTTGAAATTACTGTGTTAATTTCCATATTTTATAAGAAGCAACGAAAAACAACAAATAACAAAAGCTTTGTAAGCAAGTACTGAAAAGTTTTATCATTTGTATTACAAAATTTCGCATGAAAATAAAAAAAGTAAACAATTACCTATATTTAATTAATGGCACACGCTTCATCATTTTGAATGACCTTTTCTCATCTCTGAAACATTTTTGTTTATTCCCTATATGTATAAATTGTTTAACTTGGATTTGAGATATCGAAGAGTTTAAAATACGAAAAAACTTATTCGAATCATTCGAATAATGTTAATTTATATTTTTAGAGAGCAAGTTCCGCGTTTTTTTGTTCGCCTCCGGAGAGTTGGAACATATCAATGCCATTTTAGCGGAACTGCAACTCCAGTAATCGTCGCGAATCTCGCGGTAGGTGTTTATTACGTTTCGCGACACGTATACGAACACCTCAGTATGCGCCGGTTTAATTGTTAGAACGACTCCGTTCCCGGGTAATTCGAGCGCAAGCAGAATATGGTGCGATCTAATTCAGTCTGCGACGTTGAGCTCTCGGATTACGAGCTTCATCATTACGATTGTAACGAGAGGTGTTTCCGACGTTTCGAAATTCACCAAACGCGATTCGTTGGTCGCGACAATTGATTGAAGCTAGACCTTATTAAAGTTAACCCTTCGCACTCAGAAGTCCCCTCTGAAGGGACATTTTGAATGTAATATTGACCAGTTAACAGCGTTTAAAGACTATACACGTCATTTTAAAACTTGACATGATAAATGCAACAAGAAGCACATTAGATTCTTCTTACATCTCAAGAGTGACATTTTCTATATTGTCCGTATTATAAACGCTGACAGTTATCGATTAAAGCGACACAACGCTGTAAACGATTGATGATATTAACACATTACGAACAGATAACGAGATACCTTGTGTTTTGTACATATATTTAAATCATGAAAATTTAATTTATATTTAAATTTAATTTATATTTGTATTTATATTTAAATATTTCCTGAAATCAAGTATTTAAAATAACAGGGAATTTTAATTATAAGTCATCGAGTAGAGATATTTGGCGCAAAAAATACATAGCTAATAGGAGTAGCCTGCAATGCGTTAAAATGCATCTCCACTTAAATGAATAATTTTCGAAAATTTTAAAAATACACAATGAATCGACAGGATTCAATGTTATATTCTTCACGCTATATCATTTACTAAGTCAAAATTACTAAGCTCAAAGTCGACTGGGTACCGCTTATTCGCCCATGTAATATATTCACGTGACGACGAAAGCGGAAAAAGTGGAAAAACAAACTGCTACTCGAATTACCCGACGAACACTATGCTCGGAACAACAAATATGCGACAGTCTGTAATTCACAATTCGACTGGAGAGAAGACGCCACGCGCAATGGTAAACTAAAAATTTATGGAACGTGTATGTATGTACAGTTGTGGGGAATTCACTTTCGAAGATTGAGGAATACAACTTGTGAATAAACATGCATTATCTGTTCGAGGTGGGTCGCAAGAAACAGAATCCGTAAATGACTCCACTTGGGTTAAAGATAAGAAGGAATGTCACAGAATCATTGTGCAGTTCAACTTAACGGTTTGATGTTGTATTTATTTTTCCATCGTAAAATTGATCTTTTACTGTTATGCTGATATTTTCTAAAGATTTCTTTCATTTTTATTTATTGCTTGAATATTAATACAATTATAACGTTTAAATATAATATAAAGTAATTAAACATAATTGGTGGTAACATATAGTAACTAAATAGAATTATATAAATAATATATTGTATGTATATTTAACAAAATATAATAAAGTATGTAAAAGCAATGTTTGTAATATAATGTAACATCCAGAATAAAAATGTAGACTACAGAATTAAAGTGGAATAAAGCGTAAAATAATAGCAACAGAATAATTAAGTACCAATAAAATAAAATAGTGTAAAATAACATAAAATAAAGTATAGTAGAATGAATAAGACAACAAGTATAGAAAAAGAAAGTATATAAGGAGCAGAGTTGTCGCAAAAGTAAAATGTAGGATAGAAATAGATAGAAAAGAATATATAAAGAAGATAAAGAAAGTAAAAAACACAAGACTTTTGTACGAAAGGACTAAATTTGTATACATTTTTATTTTCGAATACCTAATTGAAAATATTATAATAATTCTCTTGGCAGAAATGTGCAGTGTTTAATATCAAGAAAATGGAGTTTTAACAAAGTAAGAGAAAACAGTGGAGTAAACACGTGAAACATTTAAAACTGAAATATGTACTTTTGTGCAGAATCAAAATTTCTTCGAGTAATTTAAACAAACTGGGGTTATGTAGAAACTTCTTTTCTCTCCTTAGAATTTTAATAAGTTAAAAATGAGGTAACGGCATCTTTAAATTTTTCGTATTTTTTTATTCTATACAACATGTAATTATATTTGTCATAAATGTGTAAAATCCGTAGTCTATTAATAACAATCATAATATTAGGTACTGGAAAAAATCTGTGCAAGTTCTTTATTCGTTGTTTCATTAGTCCTTGAAGAATGATAAAGATAAAGAAATTAATTTGTTAATTGAAATTAGTGATCCAATTGAAGATATAATATATCAGCAATAATGTCATTAATTAATTGGAGTAATATTCAAGTGCTTGCGCCAAACTTTAGAATATTCATTGTTTGGTCTATGAATCGATAACATTCTTGTTTTATTTAATATCATTTTTGTATCTCTCCGAATTGTTTCAAATGAAATTTATCTGTTCCAAAATATTTATTCTATTTGATATAATTGATTAAAGAATCATCCAGTTTTAACAATTAAATAAAGTTTATTTAAGAAAATACTTCGTTTCGTGAATTAAACTAGTGAAATACTGATTGACCTCAATTCATTGTTAACAAGACCGTATGAACTTTTTTCGGTAACTAATAGTAATCCTTATTGAATTAATAGACAAGATATAGTTTTGAGTTTCGATATATACCTAAAACCGGGATTTCACTCATTGTGTAAAATTCTTGTGAATGCTTACGCAAGTTCCGACTGAATCGTGACATCAAAGAAATTTCGCTGCCGTGTGCATTCGTGCCCGTTCAGAGGACACAAATGCCTAGTGTCGATTGTCATCCAACATTGAAACCCTTTCTTATTTATGAACATTTGAATAAATGCATTAGACTTGTAGAGGTATTTTCTGTACTCGAAACGCGAGGGATAATAATTTATTTAATTTCCAACGGTACGTATTATTATCTCGTAGTTTGTATAATTTGTAAATATTTTTGAAGTTAGTTTTGAAAGTAAAAAGTCACTATTTTTTTTTATATACAGTGGAAGAACTGAATTTAATTATAATTATTATTGACTGTAAGATTATTTATTAAGTTTATAGGTAGTTCTATTTTTAAAATATACAAAATTTAAAGTTTGTGTTTTTTCTTTTTCGTTTTTACAAGTTGTTTGTAACATTTCCATAAACATTGCATATAATTTATTAATTATACGATTGCTTGCACCATCATTTCAAAATCATTGGAATTTTATGTGCCTGTAAAAAAATTGGGTTTCTTCTCTCTTAAATCTTAACATATATGTATTGTATGGTAAATTTAATTGTCTAGATCAAAATATAACAGCAGACTTATACCGTAATCGAATCGATTTCTTTAATGGTTCTTTATTAGCATTCAAATATTCTTGTGACTGTTCAAATCCAATTGGGTCTTTTACATACATACATTATTTCAATGTAAAACATATTAAAATGCCAATTAAATTTCTTTACTCTGTATATAACTACATATATATAAATAAATACATATAGATTAAAAATATATTTCTAACAACTTAAAGATTTAATGTCTTAGTTCCAAATATGTTTAAGTTAAATTACACATATATAACAATTACTTTTCAATTATTATAGATTAAGGTAAATAAATTATTTTAATTTCAATTATATGATGACTGTATTTTGTATCTAAAATACTTGCAAGTATTAACACTAGGTTTATGGACATCTGTTTATTATATTGTTCCTAGAAACATTGATGTTCGTTCATTTAGATCTTGGACAGTGGATGTTTAAAAATAGACAATTAAAATACATATTTGTTACGTTTTGTAGTTGAATTTTATTATATTAATAAACAATTATATCAACAGTTTGCAGGAATTAACATTTTGCCTCATTTATATACATTTCAAAAACGCAGGACACTAATGCCTTCATGCGTCCCTTTTCGTCCAAACCATCCGAGCATTCAAATCACTCCACAGATGTTACTCGCAGTTTTTTCTCTCATTTAGTCTAATCAACATATCTCCCCTTCTCCGCCTCTGACAGCCAAGCCCTATTACTTCCCTCTCCTTCCTCTCTTTCACTCTCTTCAATATTCTGTCAAAATTCAAATTGATGCGTTCCATAAACCTAGTGTTAAAGTAAATAGAATGTTTTTTGATATACCGTATATGGAATCGCACGTAGAGTGAGAATAATGATATTACTCATAAACTAGTGCGTACAAATATTATATGCACTGAAACGGGCACAGTAGAATTGTATGCAATTTGCCCTATTTTTCTAAAATATACGATACTTCTTATCACTCCAGTGCTAGTATATCTTAACACTTAGACAACCGCTTAATCCTAATCGTACCACGTGTTTTTATAACGAATCATACCACAATGTGACTCTCAATCATTTATGAGAATAAAAGGAATGATTGTAAAACTCTAAAATATTGACAAAGGATAAACACTAAAATAAACTGTCTGTCCCGTTCATGTCATAAACTAAACTTTGAGAATCTCTAATTATGGTGTTCCGTATAGGACGGAACAATGATTAAAATTTTAAAAGCCTAAAAAAACTTTTGAAAATGCAGTGTAAAATAATCAAAAAATTTAAGTAAAAAATTCAAATGTGACTCAAAGTCACATCGTGGTCCGATTAGGGTTAAAAAAGCTATAACGTCCAAGTAAGGGTTAAGAGTATGATTCTACGATGCAACTTTCGTTTGTCAAAACAAAACTAGTAAGATACACACATAGTTTTATTTCGTTTGTTTATGTTTGTTTTTGTTTACTTTTGACGAATGTTTCATTATTTATTATAATATTTCTGTTGTATTTTTATGATAACTTGATGAAATGAATAAACCATGATCCAATCTAAAAAAAGAAAAATCTAAAACAGAATATCATGGAACATGTTGTAATGGAATTTATTTTTCAAGCGTTCTGAGTAAACGAAGTATTTGATGGCGCGTTGGTACAGGTGCGCAAACTGTAGGGCTGTCTGGAAATTCTTATATGTATCACTAGCAAATGCAAACGTATTTCTGTACTGTCGTGGTTCACGAGTACTAGAATATTTTTATGACACGACGAAAAGCTAAAAACTGTGTAGAAACAGTTTTCAAATTGTAACATTTTTCAGGAAAAATAATATACGTGTAAAATAAAATTAGTATTAGTTTCTTTTTTCGTTGGAAATTATTTCAATACTATTATAGTTTAATGGTATTTATGTGGTTTAATAGTAAACATTTGATTAGAAATGGTCATTTGTGCATAAAAGCGATATACAGTATACGATAATAGAGAGACAATTAACTCGTGCATTTCTAATTATATAGGTTTAACTTTACCAATATTCGTTTTTGCATTTATAAATTGTATCTTTCTATGTTGAAAGTTATGTTAGGATTTATTGCAAAAAATAGCATTTGTATTAAATACATAAGAAAAATATATCTTTTATACTGTCATTTTGAATGTAGTATAATTCATTTTAATAGAAATATATTGTATTAATATCTAATAAACGAAGTCATTAAATACACCAATTTTTCGTTACGTGAAGTAAGGATTTTATTTAATATTCCGGTTTTCATTTTTCTACAAACCTTCATCACAGTATTTTAAACGGATTAAATTTAATAACTGAAAATATGGTACGTAATATACCAAAATCTCGCGTAAGCATAAAGGTACGTTGAATAAACAAAAATGAAAATTCAATTTATTGAATACGGAATGTAAATAACAAGTTAATCCACAAACGGAACATTCATTTCACTCGATAAATGTTCATATTCTATAAAATAACGTCTAGGTTTACTTATTAAAATGTTTTCTTATGAAAATTTTTCATAAATGATTAACCGAATGATTAACTAACTTTATATATTCCTAGTTTGAAAGATTTGAAGAGTAGACGTTTCTTTTTTTCGAAGAATCTTCAATTTTTTAAATTCTGACCTAAATACTATAAATGTTGTGAATGCATAACTCAGAAAATTAATCTTTCACTAATTAAACGTCACAGCAATATGGGTGCCGACCGCTTACGGGCATTTTCGTCATATCCGTGCTAAGTGTGAATTGTCTTGGCACATATCCGAATACTCTAAAAGTTGTCACATACTTCGGAACTATGAGAAAGAGGAAATTGCATCAACAGCTCGTGACTTAACAAGCTCGGAGTTATTAAAAAAGAGGGGGTAGATTTGGAACTTTTAATTAAGAATCCAGCAAGATAAAATTTAAACTATAATTTTTGTCTGGGTAAAGCTTCAAAGGATGAAGTTTTAATTATACGGAGTTGCTTTATCAGTACAGGTTCATCCGTTTTACTTTGTCTTTAATATTTCCTTTTCCTCTATCGGAAACGCATACTTGTTAAAAAGGAATGTAATAAATATTTAGTGGAGCATAATTTAAAACTTATGCCGGAAATAATATCAAATTTATTCCTCTAATTAAAGGGCTCAGAAATTTTATGCTGGAGAAATATTTTTTCCTACCATGGCTGAACCAAATAGTTTAAGGAGAAAATGACAAGTGTTAATTACGAATAATTTATAGAATATTTTTAAATTAATCAAACTGTTCTTCGTTCTCTAATAGTTATTCGTGTTGAAGATTTGAACTGTAAATATCATTCTATTGACAAATTAGGATCTATTCAATAATTGTAATCTGAAAAATAATTATTTGTAATCAATGCGTGTATTATAAAGTGCACTGTGTGTAAATTAAATTAACATAGTGAAATATAAAACTTTTCTTATTTATCGTAGAGGTTTCACAAAATTATATCAGCTTTTAATTTTATTATTATTAATATTTATTGTTTGTTCAATATACATAAATTTTATTTATTTTGATTGTACCGGCGTAAACTCCTTTGCCGGGAAACGTTTAATCAAGATCACTGTTTGGTTTCCATATTATGAATGACAAAATTATTTAATATACAATCTGCAACCTAAATCATTTAGTGCACGACGTAGAATATTAGTAAATGAAAACGACATTCAAAGAAGACAATATTTACAGAAAATATTCGAAATTTGTTACTTTAAAAATAAAATTGTCGTAGAAGTTACATTTAAAAGTGTTGGGTTGATGCAAAACTTTTAACGTTTTTTATAAGAAATAAAAAGAATAGTTCTCAATTGTTCACTGGTTAAACTAAAACTATGTAAAAACAAAGAAAGAAGTGCCTTTATACATGTATAGTAATTTGATAACATATGTTATTTGTTTCGAAAAAAAATTTGTGCGTTAACATGTATAAAAAACGTCAAAATTTTTGTATCAACCTAATACAATAGGGAACAATTATACTTATGTAAATATACATAACAGCTTTCTACTTGCATTTTGCTCCAAGAAAGAATGTACAAATCCTTTCGTCGATTGCTGATACAGTGCGAAAGATCGAGGAGAAATGTATTGTTGCGAATCGAAACTACGTGGATTGCCTTTTCAATCCAGCTAAGGTTATATAATAAACTCCATGTTTGACCGTCGTGGAACTCGTTTCGATTACGAACCATCGCCTACCCGATTGATATTGGGCAGTAGCTTTCACTACGTATAATAGTACTTGCAAAATACAAATAGAATGTTCTACAGAAGATGATACAATCTGGAATACGTCGATTTTATCCAGAAAATGTTCTTTTTCAAGAAAATTGTTGAGATTTTAATAAATTATACTTTTATTGAACACAAAATGCAATTTAAATAAACAGCAAGGCATGTAAAATGTAAATGTAACACAACAACAAAATCATTTCCATAAACAACAAACAAAATGCAGGATATTAAATACATCGATATATATCGATTTATATACACTTTTAAAAAAAACACCAACTAAAAGTGTTGTTATAAGACAAAGAATTATGTAAGCAATAAAATGTTTTCGCTCGCAGTTTCATTTTTGAAGAGATTCAGTGCGAAAATTTGATCAGCATACTTGCATTTAATTAACTATCGACAGAACGTGCTTAAGCTCGAGATCGAAGACGAGACCTTAAATGAAACAAAAAAGTTGTTATACAATTTTATTTACTTTTCTACGTGGATTACTGTTCTACAGATACTATACTGATAACTATACATACTATTATTTACGCACGAATTTCTCAGAAATAAGATTTTAAATAAAAAAATTGTATTATATATTTTAAAGAAGTATGTTTTAAATAAACTTTATTTAAATAATTCATTCTTATAACTGGATGATATTAATTTAATAAATTGTATCCAAAGAAGGAAATATTTTAAGCAGAATAGATTTCATTTTTAACAAGATTTTTGAATATTTCTAACAAAAATGATTTATGTAGGTACTTCTCATTCATAGGTACTTATGTATATTTTTTCGGTTGATTTAACAGTTAGGGGACATCCTGTATAAGAAACGGCTAGAATTTTATTTCAAAATTGCCTTATATGAGGAATAATGGATAATTATTTTTTTCAAGCAAACAATTTCGCCTCATATTGTTTCTTGTTGATGATGCGTACAGCTAGTGATACTTATGATAGATTGTCATAATTAAAATATTTGAATAACTATATTGACGCCACAGACGGTTGAAAATGTCACTTGTAATTATCAAAGTTTCTTAGTTAACGATTTTGTTTGTTTCAAAATTCTCATCAAAGATTTAATCCCCACTATTAGACATTCAGAAGTAGATCAGGTTTGTTGTACGAACGTGACTTCCTTGCTATTTTTGAGATTAAAGTTTCTTCAAGAGTTTTACAGTTATTCATTACGTTCGTTCGTTCATTATTTGCATTTATTACTAGGAGATCTCCAGGCTTTGATTAATTAACGGAGTGTTTGAAGTTCTTCCTACATCTGAATATCAATTGGCGCATTCCAAACACGCACAGATTGAAAATAAAGTTGCGAAAGCTTAAGAATACCATCTTAAAGATCAATATCACTGCGATTTCTCCTCTTTCTAACATTTTAAGTTTGCAGGAGGGGATTGTACAAGAAAAAAAACCAGAAAAAACAGGCACGTAAAGAGCTCTTTGCAGCATTATGAGATAGATTCAATACTGAATTTCACTCTAACAGTTACGCATTTTACCTACTTTTGTTGTAATTATTCATAATGTGATTTTGATTAATTTACATTTATTTATATGATGTTCCCACATAAAAACAGTCATAAAATGCAATAAATCACATTGTTTATTGATATCTTACTATTTATTTCATTACCACACCAACATTTAGATAGAATAACAGCTATATATAATTAAATTTTTTTGTAACTCATAAGAATTCATGTAAGAGAGAGTTAAACTGGTAAATTGTAAAAATTACTGGCACACCTAATAGATTAAAAATTTTTATAATTCCAAACTTATTTGAGCGATATGCTGAACACGCATTTTTAATCAGTTAACTGCGTTCGACAAGTATACGCATTATCTTAAAGCATAAAATGATACTAACTTTTTCAGCGATTAATTATTTATCTTTTCAGATAAACGTGTGATTCATCTTCGTTTCGCTGTAGTGTTTCATTAGAATATTTTACAAACACATTTACCTTACACTTGACGAGTATACACTTCATTATTTGATTATCTTGCACGCACAATGAGGGATTTTTCAAACTAAATTCCACGGTCAACAAATTAATATAGGAACAGACAAATTTTTAACTTTAGACAGTTCAAGTTGATATTGAATTCACACCAGTCTTAGTATAGTTTCAAATTATAGTCGAGTTGAGCATATACAAGAGAATTTCGGTGACTCGAAAATTCCAACTTTTCGAAACTTTGAGGATTAGCAGGGAATCTCAAAATAATTATTCAACAATATTCCTTCGTCTAATCTCGGTTAAAAATTGGTTTTAAAAAAAAGGGTTGGAAATATTAATTAATACAGTACACAAAAACAGCACTCTTTAAAAAAAACCAATTATATAATTCATAACAGTGCCACTGTATCCATAAGACTCTAATGAAGACAGCTACAAAGTTAATGATTCGTTAGTAGACCATTTTCAAAGGGATACGGTTTACATCTGGAAGTTACAATAGTGAGAACTCCGTGTTTTATATTCTAATTAATTGGACACTGAAAGAAGAACGCTTTCTGGTTTTCCCTGTCAATTGGAACGGGGATAAAGAGAAACCTCTCTTTCAGGGTGAAGCGCACGTGAAAATTTAATTAATAAATATCAAGGTTTGACTTGGTCGCGTCGTGTTTGTCAGTGTCTGCCACAAGGGTTTATGACAACATTGTTTTGCGAGTCAGATATAGGAACCGCTTTCTGGTCCCGATTCATTTATCCAGTGTTATATTCCAATAATATACTAAAAATAATATTGTACCTCGTGCGAATATTTGGCAGATGACTGAAAATTCTTTGGATCACTCGAAATTGGAGGAATACAAATATGTCGTGTGATGCGAAAAATTTTATAAACTGCATTATAAATTTTCGAAGATGTATGATCGATGCTTATGTTCTACGTCGGAATGCGTAGTTCTTCTCGATGAATTCTACAATAGATATATGCAGAAATAATGCCTAATATAGGAAAAAAAATGCAAAATAAAATGTTTGCTTATAAAATTTATTATTATTTCTAATGAAATTGGAGCATTATTAATTTGACGAAAAAGTTAGTTCTTAGTGAAACGAAGTATGTTTTAAATAAACTTTATTTAAATATTTCATTGTTATACCTGGATCATATTTATTTAACAAATTATGTCAAAAGAAGTAAATACTTTAAACAGATAAATTTCATGTTTAACTAGTTCAGAGCGCAAGACACAATGTTTTGAACTTTGGCGCGCGTTCCGAATATTTATAACATTTCTATACTCATTGTTATTACTCGTTAAATTAATATTAAATAGTTTAAAATAATTTGAATTATTAACATCGGTGAAATAAGAAATAATTATTAAGTGTACTACAAAAAGTTTACTTAATTAAATTATTTTTGTGAGATGTTAAGGGAGAACAGATTTATTTGAAATAAAAGTCAACAGGTATGAATATCTGTCACAGTCAATAGAACTTTTTCTGCCATACATAAAATTCTAAAATAAAATATTTTAAAAAGTTCAAATTTCTCAAAATGTTAATTTTAAAATTTTATTTTACAATTTTATAGACGTGAAAGAACAATGTATTTTTTGTTTGAACTTTTTTCCGCTATCTCTTACCATTCCCAAGATAATCCAGGGCGAAGGGAAATTTGCATTTTTTTCACGGGGTGATTTCACCCCTTCAAAGTGAAATACGGCACGAAATAAATTGCAACGTATTAAGCTTCACTTACTCTACTTACACACAAAGTTTCATAATTTTCTGAATTTCCTGGTTTGATACCTTTCCTTGTCAGTCCACTTTAAAAATTAACAGCACATGTTGCGTTTCTAAACAAAAACCCTAAAAATATGGTAAAATATTTTATTTATCTTACACGTTGTACGGGATTATTTATCGCGTTGTATAAGTGGGGTAGCATGTTATACAGGAGTCCACTTTATAAGTAACAAAACAAATTAGTGGTAGCCACGGCATCCACTACTAACTTGCTCTTAACGCATCTCTCCGAAAGTGAGGACGAAACCTGCTTGTATAGAGTATGGAATTTCGCAATCGTGCGGGTTTCCTTCGGGTCAAATCGCTCACGCTTGAACGAAGTTGTTGTACAATATCTATGCTCTTTGTAGTTTCCTGGACTCGTGGCACTCTGTGGTTGTCATTGAAGGATATACCAGATATGATATTTCAAATATCTAGAGAACGAAAGTCAAGAAATTCTCTAAAAATTAAATACCCACAATAATTGCGGATCAGGCTACAATATTACATTTTAATTTTCTCTACATCTGTTTAACGTAACTGCGATTTACAGTATTACCTCTTCACTCTATAATTTCTCTCTGAATTGTGATCGATTTAATGTTATTAATAATTGATTGAAACTAAGAGAAAATTCCAGGCTTATCCTATGTCAATGTGTGCTCTAAGGTATAATCATCGATAACAAAGGAATAATATACAATTTGCATTCAAACAAATTGAAAATATTTCGGTTTGTTAAATTCTATTTGAAATCTTCACCGCGAGTCTGATATGGTATTATAGATCAAGGGGTTAAAGAACATATTTTTTCCTGAAGTTTAATATGCATTACAGTTAGTGTTCGTTATTTTGTGATACAGTTTAAGTTGATTGGAATAAATTGGATCCTTTATGAGCTGAATAAGTAATCTATTCATATATTTATGGTACTTATTTGTTTTGTGATTTAACGATCATTAAAAATGTTCTACCGACGATTAAAAAGGAACGATCCTACCTTCCATTGAAATCAACGACAACTTCTGAAGGCATGTACTGCCTTATTATTGAATGTATATTTATTTTCAAAGGCCCAATATTGTGACGAAAGGAACTGTTTTGAAAATTCTATTTTTGTATCTGGTCCACGTAAATTCGTTTTACGCGAATGAAAATCGCGTAAATAAAAACTGTTAATACAAAAGAAAACAAAATATTGAAGAAAAACTGATACTAGTTTTAGAAATACGTATTCATTTCACATAGCTTAACAAACAAATAATTTGTATACGTATAATGTAATAATGTATATGTAGAATTTTTAGCTTAGGATATTTTTTAGAAGTGTGAATGCGAGACTGAGTGTGAGCGAAGGGCGATAAAAGAGGGAAGCCTAACGGTAGAGGGAAAGTGGACTGCACAACGTCACAAGGTTTCCAGTGAGGTTTTGAAGGAGGTGCTTGAGAGTTTGTAGAGAGTGCGAGTGAAAAGAATGATTGTGGGGAAAAGAATGATTTTTGAGTGCGAATGTCTCAAAAAGAGTCTGTCTAGAAAGAGTCGTGCGTTGGCCTTTGTAGCAGTAAGTAGTGTGTCGTTATTATACAGTTTCTTATACTTAAACGTTACTAGTTTTATTGTTAATAAACATAGTTATTTGTCAGTTTTTCATATTCATATCTATATTATTACCGGTCCACATATTTTACATTATATAATACAGTAATGCTCGCTTAAATTTCGCAATTTCGGGCCCAGCAGTAGAATTTAACCGAGCAGAAAAAACAGGAGGAAGCTATTTGCTTCCAGGAATTGCTCGAACACAACCTAACAGAGGCAGAGAATCGATATACTGAGCGAAACCGGGATAAACACAGTCTGCTGAAAATCAAGGGTGGAAACACGAGACTTCAAAGCAATGCCGCACGCGTTAAATATAAAAATACTACGAAGAAAATTTCGATTGCAGTAATTTCAACGTTTCCTTCTCAAATATAGTGTCAGTGAATTTGTGAGATTGTTGTGATTAAAATGAGTCCAAACACGATGGAAATCGGATTAGTTTTACCAACTCTATGTAATTAACGTAATTAAAGGTTCATTTCCTTCAAATCAATAAATCTAGACCAATTTACGTCGTGCTTGCACTCATTTTAATGACAAGAACCTCAGCAGTTCATCGGTACTACGATTGAGAAGGTAACGCTAAAATTATTGCAATTGAAATTTTCTTCATTTTGCGTGTTTATACTTGACGTGTGCGGCGTCGCTTTGAAGTCCCGCGCCTCGAGCCTCGAATGCTCGACAGACTGCGTATCGCGTTTCTGCTCATTGTATTCATTTTCTATCCCCGTCTACAGTTGGTTACTCACATGATCCCATCGGCCAGCGTTTGAAACTGCTAAAGAGGCAAGGGGGGACGTCCACTCACGGCGCTTGGCCCGATAGTACTGGCGGAATTAGTTTCGGCACGTCTTTGTTACTGGCCGAGCCGCGAACTGAAGTGGAGCGTGCGGCCAAATCACCTTGCCTCTCTTCACTTTTGAGTCGCATGTTGACTGGAATCATGTGAGTAACCAACTGTACTGGGATCACGATACACTGAGCTCGAGATAGTGAGTAGTGGGGGAAGAGTAGAGATGGTAAGTGGAATTTAAGCGAACATCACTGTAATGACATTATAAGAAATAAAAATAAATTTTATTCGATGTTACTAAATTCAGATCCCATAAGTTGATATAGCGTATAAAGAATGTTATAACTTACGCGTAAAAAGCAGAGTCGCGTAAAGAAAGTGCTGCGTAAATGTAGAAACATGTGCAGATATACACGTGACAATGCACTAAGGATTGGCACGGATAGAAGGTGGATAAGAACAATGATAGCGGAGTCACGGAGATAAGAGCATCGCGAGAAACATTTTCGATATGGAGTCACCGTGAAAAATCGGAATTACTTTCGTTCCGATGAAAAGGAATGAAACATCGTTTCCCGACGAAATCTGTCCATTGGATGCCGACCAAACATGTATCTCAGTGTAGCCGGCTGAGTTCTGCCTCTCTCTCTTTCTCCCTCCTTCTCTCGAAATCTCTAGACACACTTGGACGAAATGGAATTGCAAGTGACGGCAAACAATTTCCAACGGTCGCGGGAAAGAGCCGGATCGCTTTCACGTGCATGGCAAATATATGGACAGTTGTATTGTCCCGACGATCGGGAACTAGTAACGGGCGGCGGCATTACTTCGATCGATAGGACAAGTAGCGGCTCTGTAATAGAATACCAGGCGTACGGCAAGTACTGGCAGGTATCAATCGGAACAGAAACGCCTCTCTCTCTCCGTGTGTCGTCTGTCAGACAGGATATATCGGCGTAACTCGAGTAAATTGACGCGGAACATTGGTTTAGGACTGCAATTACCACCTACATTCCAGCAATATGTCCATGCGTAGCAAGGATCATCAACGTAGCCATTCACATATTTCAATAGGTCTGCCATGTCGTGGCTGACCAACGTTCCGGTTGTAGGTCACCCTGCAGAAGAGCGTTTCACAGGATCCGGGGCGTCGGTGATCTTTTTTAATGGCAGGCTTCCTTTGCGTAGCTATCATTTTGCCACTCACCTAGGTGAATAATGGTGCGTTATCTACTCCGAAACGCCCCATTGGCGGAAAAGTAATGAGTATGCTGGAAAATTCGTTTAGTAGTTTTTAATAAAAAATTATACTGTTTCAGCAGGAAGAATCGTATCGTTCCTCACTATGTTGGAGAAGGGAGGGTACTTACGTATTATACGGGATAACTTTGTTTTTAAGAAATAAAATATTATTATCATTATTATTACTATTATTATGAATATTTTATTTCTTAAAAACAAAGTTATCCCGTATAATACGTAAGTACTCTCCCTTCTCCAAGATATTAATAGTGTATTATAATATTAAATAAATATTACCTCAGACCTAACCCAAATGACTGACCAGCGCGAAATTATTCCATAATATGATTGAGTGATATTTCCATTTTTAAATTAAAATTTTATAATTATAAATCATATTTTATTATATTCTCATATTATTTATTAATTATTAGAACTTCATAAAATTAAAATTAGAACTTCAGAATTTCTTCCATAGAATTTATTCCGTGGAGGATTTCTTCTATTTCCGATGATCGCAGCTTTCATTTCTCCGTATTCTTATTTTTCGTAAATTTTGTTTTCCGAGCAATTTCAAGGCTTCGTACTTAGCCAATCTTCGCGCACATTTGACGACCACGCCTTTGCGAACTTTTGAACTCCTACTTATCACTGTCAGTGCATTGCTTTAGTAGTTTCTTCACAGTTTCCCGCTTTTCTCGCCACCTCATCGTTTACTGCCTGTCGGTTTTACTTTCCATTTAGACTTCTCTATTTTTCTGTACTTCATAGGTTGGTTAAATTTCGATGGAAATGAATGATACTCAATTTTAAAACTTTATGTGTATTTGTTACAACGCACTATAGGTGAACATGAGTTTATTTGATATTACAGTGGTCTAAAAATTGATGCCTTGATTTCGAATCTTTCCCTAAGACTCTTCTTTGTTAGTACAACTTGAATGGCTTAGTAAATTGTCTCCAATGTAACGAATGCCTTGTATTATATAATTATTAGTAGTACAGTATTAACAAATGTAATATGATATAGTAACACAATGATAATAATGTCATAATGAAATTATTATAACATAATAATTCATTTATATAATCAAATAATATAGTTATAATAATAATATAAGGTACAAACTATATAAATATTTAAATAACTATAACAATATAAATATCATATTGAAACAAATAGGTAATATCATACTGCTGTTAATGCTTATAAATATTAATGCAAATAGTGTTACTTTTAATGGAATATTATACAATAATATATAAATTATAGTTGTAAGTTTCATATATTATAATATGTAAATTATAGTTAGAATCATCAGTTATTAAGAAAAATGAATTTTCGAAATAAATTACTATAAAATTTAATTTTATAAAATGTTTGTATAAATGTTATAAACAATTATTAAAAATAAAAGAGCAAATATAACATAATTTTTTGTTTGAAATGTAATGATTGTAGAATATTTTATGGATTACATTAAAGCATGATGAGGAAGTTGTATCAACTTTAATTGTAAGTCTGTTTTGTCGAGCCACCGTCCTTTTAAAATGGAAATTGGGATATAGTTTTAATTTTCTAAACACCATAAAGGTGAAATGTCCAACCATATCACATATATTAGTTGGTACTTCATTAATATCACAAAGCGTTATTTTCTGAAAATGTAGGATGTATGAAAAAATGTTTAAATAGTTTTCGATTTGGTGTATAATAAAAAGAAATTAATCTAAATTTCAGGAAACGATATTTTATTGTATGTCATGTTTCCATATACGCATAACGCACTGTGAAGGAAAAAGCATTATTCAGTTTGAAACAAGAATAAATGCATTAAAGTACTATGAGAATGTGATATAAGCTTTAACTGTAAATCTCATTTCCTCGAATCATCCTGCGCCTTCATGTGTCGATTGAAGAAGAGTTTCAGTTTATTGAATAGGACAGACAGACGTGCCATTTATGACTATTTTAAAGATTCCTCTAACTTTCAATCCATTTATTCTTAAAATTACAGATATTAAAAACAAATGATTATGTCTATAATAATTATTATCTAATAAATAATTTATCTATTTAAATAATATGCTAATATGTTTTTTTCAAACTAAATATATAATGATTCTGGAGAAAGAGAAGTCATGATAAAGTTTAAGTATTTTTCCATTCAAATGATAGCATTCAGATATCTGATATATATCATTATACGACCGAGTCAAAATTAATTCAAAGTCAGGAACTTCATTTAATATTAAAGCGATAGTTGTAGTCTGTAAGTTCTGCATTGTAATAATTTCTGAGGAGCTACAAAAGTAGCGGTTTAATGTATCCACTCGAATGATTCTAAAGTAAGGAAAGGTCTTGGTAATTGATTGTTAGCCTTTTACCTTTTCCGCCAGCTGGCTCTATTCATCTGTGAATTGTAGGGGACGGCGAACGGGTTAAGGGGAAGTTGTAAGACGTCCATACGGATGAGTCATAAGGGCGCACCACCTGTTGCCATGGTTACAGTCTCGAGTGCCTCTCTCCAGATTTTAAATTGCTGGGCTCACAAAAACAGTTGCAGCTAAATTCTTCTCCAACTAATTACCAAGGCTTGTAAGGACATAATTCCCACGCTGGATCACGAGTGCTCACACGAGCGTAACCATCCACCCTCTTATATCGAACGCATGAACAGCGAGTAATTCAAAGTCCGAAACTTTGAACTAAAGGCAAAAGTTCCATATGCATTATATATTAATATTCTGGTTATTTCTAATATGAACTAATAAGTGTAGAAAAGAAGATAAACTTTATAAATTAAATGAATATATATTATATCTACGGTATAAACGATGTCATTGTCAGGCATGAAAATGTGATAACAATGAAGTAGAGAAAAGTGAACAAAATTGGTTACCATAACGGGATTTTTAATAGTTTTATGATATTTATTTACCAATGGTTGCTACATTTAATGATATTTGCTCATATTTAACATTTCGGGTCTTAATGTAGCAAATATTCTTCAAACATACTTTTTTAACAAATACCATAAAAAGTCTTTGTATCCAATGTTGTTAATAATAATAATAAGAATTTTTTTGTACATTTTTTATTTGTCTTTATACATTGATTTTTTTGTTTAGTTTTGCTGCGTGGCGTCTTATTTCGGAAAAGCATTTCACGCCTTTACTTCCATCGACGTATTTGAACTGGTATAACAAATTTTGTTTTTCTAATTGGGAAGTGCAAAGAGAATATTGGTAATATATCTCATGAATATTAGTATAACAAAAATAAAACGTTTCTAAGTACATGACACATGTTTAGTTAAGTGTTTTATTTGAATTGTTGAATATCAACTATAGCAAAACACTGAAATATTAAATTGCTTGTTGAAGTTGGTGGATAGTTTTAAGAGTCATCCCACACAAAATTGATCATTTTTAAATGCCATGCGAAGGATTTTATAGATATTTTAAGACCTAATTTATTTCACGTCAAATAAGGAGGGTTAGAGTTATAATTTTGTCCGTTTCAAGTTCATTTAAAATATACGAAATTTCAAAAACATTTTTTTGTATTTTCACAACAATAAATCAAAAGATTTAATCTTTATATCTAAAACTATTATTCCTATGAATTTCATATTTTTTATTTTATTCATAAAATCAGTTCTCTCGAACGATTGTTCATATTAGCTTAAAAATTAATTTGTAATTTATAAGTGCCTAATAAATAAGTTCCAATTTTATATTTTACATAACAGAGTACCAGATTCTGAAAATAAAGAAAAATAAAGCTAGAGTCTTTTAAGTCTGCACTACCAAATATAATACTTGACTTCAAAAGTGGGTCTACAATGAATAGCAGAATAATGAGTTGCTAATTGCCGTCGGGTGGCTTTGCAGAGCTCGGTGCAGGTATCTGTCCTGCATATTGGACAGACTATATAAGAGAAGCATTATTTGCATAAAGTCAGAAAATTAAATTAGTGGGTCTTAAAGTCGTTACAATTATTGTGTCATTCATACGTATAGAGAATGAACAGATTTAGACAGATTTAAAGTTAGAGCATTTTTATTATTCGCCAATAAAGAAGTATTAATTAAATTAAATTAAGTACAAAATGAAGAAACTAATGGAAATAGGCTAATTTCAATGTTGATTTCGTAGTTTGAGAGAAGAATCTTTTTGTTATAAATTATCTATTTCATATGGTACCGTTATTATGTTATTTAAATTAGAACCTCATTCCGTTATTTAAATTGGGACAAAATTGTATTCTCTTTTTAATTCAGCTTTTAACTAATTGTCATGTATTACCATAAATTATAGCTATTTTATAGATACATAGATGCAGGCAAAAAATAAAATTATATCAATCTATCAGATCATCTACTTAATTTCCAATTTTTCCGAAATGATGCAAAAATGTTATTATCAATGCCATTTTCCAATGAAAGTTTTTTCAATAAAACAGCAATAAAAGCTAATATTTAAATCAATCTTACAGTGAGAAATTGTCAGTGAAACATGATTGAAACTATGTTTGCAATTATCAAATGTGAAATATGATTGAAATTTTGTTTGCATCCTGCTTATATAATATTTGGTTTCTCTACTAATTAAATGTAATTATACGTGTAATATCCCTCTTTCTATTCCTTTCCAATATTCTTCCTTTCTGTCTTCCTATCTTACTCGTAAAGTTTATACGCTCTGACAAATTTTGTTTTCGGTCTCCACATTTTTCGAATAAACGAACCGTATAGAGTTTTTTTTTACATCGCACAATTCTGTGTAACCTGGAATTCTTCGGTGCAGCATCCATTACAAACTCCATGGTGGAAAACAGGTCTGGGGCTTTTCGTTGCGATACGGTTCTTAACGTTCCCCGGAAAAAGGAAAATATAGAGTGAGAGCAGAAATTTCTTCCTTTTCAGGATCAATATTCATATATCTCTCCGAAAAATATGGGTACTCGACGTGAAAAATGTCAGCGAGAAACCGATTTCCTAAGTTTAATATCTGTTTCCGTTCCTCTTAAATTTCTCTCTGTAGTTTGCGAAGTTCTACCTTATAACGCTCGCTTATGATTTAGAACATTGTTTTGATATAACCTAATTCTTGTACAAAAACCCAAGATTGAGTAGAAAATTATTGGAATGGAGTTTTATAAAAGTTTATACTTTCTTTTATTTGGATTCGTACGTGAACTAAACAATATTTATTGTTTAAAGATTATTTAGTAAATAATTTGTTTATTATATAATATGCTAATATGTCTTTCTCAAAATAAATATTTAATAATTCTGAAGAAAGAGAAGTCGTTATAAAAATGTAGGTAATTCTCCACTCAAATAGTCTTCAGCCATCTGATAAATGAATAAACTCTTTGAAAATCTGATTATGTGATATGCAAGATATTTGAAGCATTACATAAACCACACTGCCTCGCAATATGTCTTGTTCCAACATACAAAAGGGTTAAATGAGAATTCATGTCTTTTTAAATAAGAATAATGTGATGTATAAATTACGATTAAATCGTTTGTATAATCGTACTAAATGGACCAAAAGCATACATAACGCCAATAATTATTAGATAGTTAATGGGGTGTTAAATAATTAAATAAATGAATATCTGCATATTTATTTGACATAACAATGCAAATTAGAAAAGTCATTTAATTTAAAATTAAGTAACGTAAGCATGTTGTTTAATTTTATTTATAAAAATATCAATTACTGTTTAAACTGTTGATCTTACAAATATTTTCCAGATCTTGTTACGAATGGAGATGCACAATCACCTGCACATTTTATCTGACTAAAATTTTTCCAGTGCTAGCATATCACGAGTAATGGGCAATTCATTTTACTTATAACGTATTACCTTCTTTTTCCGTTTACGGATGTGCAGTATGATTTATTATTTATGTTCAAAACGAAGATGAATTAAACCCCTGTGCATTAAAGCACCGGTCTCGTTTACAAAGCATCGTTGTGGTATCGAACATTATATCGCTTGCTTGGATCATACGGACGGATGGTTTTCGTAAAAACCAAATCAGACCCTTGGGGTATGAATAACGAGTATGCAAAATAGGATGATTCAGTCATCACATTGATGTTTCTCAATGTCCCAAAGGGAATATTAATCAGAACTGGAACAGTTAATATCGATTTATAATAAAAAATTCTGCATACATCAATAAGGTTCGCATTTTCTTCATAAAATATTAATATAGTGAAAAATATGTGTAACGGGAATAATATAAAGGGGAGTATGAAAAACTAACAAATAACTATGTTTATTAATAATAAAGAAAACATTATATACTAATGACTCGCAACTAAAACGACACACAACTTACTGTCACGAAGGCTAACTCACGACTTTCTCGACATAGACATTCATTCGGACATTTGCACACAAAAATCATTCTTTCACCTACAATCATTCTTCTCACTTGCACCCTTCACAAATTCTCAAACTCACTCCTTTAAAACCTAACTGGAAATTTTCAGCCTGCAACGTTGTTTAAGGTCACTTTTCCTCTACCGTTAGGCTTCTTTTTTTTATCGCCCTTCGCTCACACTTATTCTCGCATTTACGTTTCTTAAAAATATCCTAAAACTACGCTGAAAATTTTAAATACTAAATTAATTCAATGAAATGAAAAATTACTAAATATTAATTTATGAATTCTATAAGATAATAAAATATCACCAGACCGATTCATCCTCATTTTGCATCTTATTGAATTAAGTGCCTTGTGATTTATGAACAAGAATTTATTTGGGTATAAAGTGATTTGATCGAGGTAATGGAATACGAAATTCGAAAAAGTAATCAAACTAATAGACTTAACATGAATTGTCTATGATAGCGTTCCACAGATTTTTTATGAGTCGAGATCCATTTTCGAAAATAATCATTTTTTACCATAATTTCTCGCTGTAATTAACGAGCTATAATTTGACGTATACGTATTTCCGATAAGCAAAACACTCTCAAAGAATGTGTAAATCATATTATCAGATCATTTAATTGGGGAATAAATATAAACATGATCTATTAGATACCAGATTCCTTTGCCACATTCAAAATATGAAACAACAAGAAATTAATAATTTATTATAAAGAAATAAAACCAAATTTCCACTGAACGTACACACATTAATTAAATAAATTTATATTTCTTTCTAACATATATTTTTTAACTTTTCGCAACTTGTCCTAAAAAAATTATAGTTCATTTTAAAGAAATAGATGCTTTCCTAACCTAACAAGACTAGCATTTGCAACGAGATTGATATATTTTCTCGTAACTGCGTTTCATAAAGCATAAGTAGGAATAATTATAATTTACATTATTACTGTTAAGAAATATAATGCCGATATTACCGAGAGAACATTTGGGTCCTCCGAGGCTAGTTGGCGCTGATGTGTAGAAGATAAAGAAAGAAACCAGTCACGATATCGATTTGGGTTCTTAAACACAGTTATAAAGAACCAAAATGAGTTATACCTGTTATTCGCTATATCGGTTCCGGTTCTTCAGAACCGATATTATATTGATTTTGAAACAGTTCTATAACTATTATTTTTCGGTTCTTCATTTCGGTTCTTTATAACTATTTTAGGAACCAAAAAATAATGATTATAGAACAGTTATATAAACCGATATTATATCGGTTCTGAAAGACTGGAACCGAAACCGACGTAACTCAGAACCGATCTACCGAATAACTGCTATGACTTATTTCAATTCTTCATAATTGTTTTAGTCAGAACCGATATATAACTATTACAAATAGCTATTGTTCCGGCACGGTTTATTTGAGTGCGACATAGCCGTCGGTGTCAGTAGATTTATAGTATGGACAATTATGCTCGCTCATTACTAACACAATATAATTAAATGTTGGAAGCGTTTTATTGATAGCTGCATTTTATCATCTGGTGTTATAACTGACTAGCAGTTATCATACCATAAAAAACGGCAGTTCAACAACTTGAACCCCAAGCGCGCAGCCACCGGTATCCTTGCAGGTCAGAAGGGAAGACGTACCCCCTACCTTCATCACAAGTAATGTGGGCGTAGGAAAAAAAACTGTCATCGGCAACACTCCGATCGTTTGGTTTTCCGATTTGATACTAAGGACACCGCCCTACACCACTATTTTTATATATGTAGAGAGGGAGAGAAAGAGTTACAGACTCACGATAAGACAGATAAACATGTAGTCAACATAAGTTAATTACAAATCACGCTGTACTCACTGGACAAACACACACATTGTCTGGACAGCATGCACGAAGAGCTATTTTCGGAATCTTTTCAATTTCTGATAGTAGAGATGGAAACTTCACTTAACATGTTTCATCGGTGTCCCATAGGAAAGGACAAGGAAATATGAAGTGCAGTTTCACATTAAGATTTATCTATAATAATTATTATTTGTACCCAGTTCTCTCTGGTTTCAGTAAAAACCTTAATAATTACAAATGTAATTCGTTGTAGAATATGTAAAACCATAAAATGGACTAACATTCGGACAGAATAGGAATACGATACGCCTGATCTGGAAACATCGGTAGCCATAAATTTTAGCGACTTAGCAAAAAGATAGAGATCAAGATTATGGTATTGAGGCAGAGGTTTTTAGGGCACCCAAATGGTAGTTATAGATGATTGGTACGTCGGTTTATGACGGCTACGCAGTCTGTATGTTAATCCCTAGACTGAGTCTTTCTGATATCGTTCGTCTCCACGAACAATAAATTTTGAAAGAACATCTATCTTGATGGTAATTTAATAAAACTGCAGATTTAAGAGAGTTTCAAACGTCGGGAAGGACACATTTGAAATCTTATTATAATATACAGATTAATAGAAGTATTTCCATTTTCTACCACATTAATATAATATTGTCAAGTGCTCAAATAAAAAATATCAGTTTAGAATCCTTTTATTTTTAAAGGTTATACTCTGTATTCATAATTTTTGACTGATTACTTGTACATAATCATGTATAAAATTTAAAAAATTTGTTTATGTTAATTATTAATGACTATGTTTCAACCAAATTTCTTTTTCAAACTTTGAAAAATAAGCAAATCTGTAGTACATTGAAGAAAGAATCACGGTTTCCTTCAAAAAGAATTCATTGCGTCTGTTATAATTAAAAAATGAAGAATTGCATTTGAAAAAGATAGTGTTAACAAATACTAAACTTTAGGAACCCAGATACAATAATACTTAAGGTCAATGAACGAATGTGTCCAGAGTTTTTAAGCTTATTATAAAAAAGAAAGGCAGTTTTAAGAAAATTTAATTTTAATTTATTGATAATCAGTGATTCTTAATGTATACACTACGTTTTTTGCGGATAAAATTTATTTCGACATTTGATTATTAACTCTCGTTTCCTTATTGGATTTCTGCGCATAAGTGCTAACCTGTGTAACATGAACAGCATCATTTTTCAAACACATGTCATTGGTTTTGTGGCCAATTTCTACGTCCATAATGTTTAGTACCCACCATTAAATACTTTTGTACCAATGAAAAGCGTTTTCTGATTATTTCTGGACCACTGAATCTGGTCTTAGCAACGATCTTTCAAAATAGACTGTTCAAACGTTCATTGTTATTTTGATCGATGCCGGCCAGATATCATTTCAGTAAATCAAGACCAAATACTTGATTCTTTATAAATGTTGTACGTAGATTCAGTAACTTTGTTTGTTTGTTTGTATTCATTTCATTTTCTCTCAATTTTAGCATTTCCCCAACAACATTACGAGTTCGTTCTAATAAAACAATTTCCATGTTGCAGTATTATATATCATACATTGTGATTGCATGAAAAGAATTTAGTCAAATTCTTTGTACTGTTTTTGTAATGAAATAAAACTTTCTTGTGAATGCTTTTTTGTAATGAAACACGAATTTATCGATTAATTTCCTTCTTATTTTTCCATGTACTTCGTCAATGTAAAAGTATTACAAATATATTTAACGTTACATACAGCAATACAAATTTTAAAGAGTTCGCTGAACGTATGAATTGTTCTATTTAAATACAGTAAATTGTTTAATTGTTCGAATTTGTATATTGGACTTGCTTCGTAACGACCTCCAAATGTTATGGAGTTATACAATCCTAGAAACAAATTCAATGATTATTATGCTTTTTCTTGCCTACGCATAATTGGTAACGATATTTCGCATCATAATTTGTTGAATTTTTATAAAAATTTTAAATTGATCTTTTTTAGCAAAAAATAAAGTTATGGCTTTAACATATCATTATGCCTTCATTTTTTGAACTAATTATTTAAACACACATATAAATTTTTCATTTTTTATATTTAACTCTCCTTTGACGCTAGTCGTAAGGTGATGTTGTTCTGATAGACATGAAAGTAGACAGTGTTGAAAAATTCTACTATTTTGTTATTTACATTTTTTACAAAAACCTCTACTACATACCAGTCACACATAATAAAGCAAATTTTAAAATCTCCCATTTTCTTTAAACTTCCAAATTTCCATAACCCTTTAGCTGAATTCCTTTTACAGAGTTGATTTTTTCAGTAAAAACATGAGAAAATGGAATCGAGTTTTTAAAGTTTTCCAACAATTATATGAAAGTTATTATAAAATATGTAAATGAGGCGCATAAAACGAAATGCAAATATAAAGCTAGGCTTGTAAATGATGCATCAGTGTGAAAAGAGCTGCGTTGATTCCTTAGTGGCTGTGAAAGCGTAGTCTTTCACTACTTCGCGCAATTAAGTATTCTGCTCTAAATTAGTGCGCGGAAACAAAGCGAGGTAACCGTAAAAGAAATTAAGCAGCTGTAGCTGCTACAAGGATTTCATCTTAACATTTCCATGATTATACATACATCTTCATTATCATACTGAGTTTTCTGGCCAGTTTAACCATTTACAATGTTAAACGATTAATCTGTCTGTGTAAGCTGCGAAGTTTTAAATTATAGTATATTCTGAGTGTAAAACTTATTTTTTAATCTTATTGCCACCTTAATTATAGTTTCACTTCTACTTTTCAACGTTAAAAAATATAAATCTGTATTAATAAATTTTGCCAATTTTTCATTGTTTCCGTTTTATTTAAAGTTTATTTATTGTTCAATGAATATATGTCATATTCAATTTATGTTATTCTTATACATTACAATTTATTTCACTATATAATACCCGATAATACCCGATACCACTATATAATTACCGAAACAGTACAATTTTTTTAAATAAATAATTTCAAACTGTCAAAAGCAATTGTAAGTAAAGTGAAAGATAACTAAAAGCAATTACATTATCATTTGCTGAAATATTTTCTAACACTATTAATCAATAATAAAATCAATCATCAATAGAATCATTCGTTCCTGCATATCAGTTTCTAAAAAAACGCATTAAAATTCACAAAAATCGTTCACAATCATCGAAATCGTTTATACCCGCTAAAGGTCGATTGAATCGGCTGAAAAACTGTCAACGAAAAAATCTCGACAATATCGACGCCGCCCTCTGCTGAATAGCAGTCGCGGGGTTTAATGAATTGCTGGGTTGTGTACAGCACGGCGAGGTCTTTGAACCTTCTGGCTGGGGCTACGTGGAAAGACACTTGATAACGAATCGATCGACCTATCACTTTACTGGTGATGATTTTATTCATGCCTAACAGCCGGGTGACCGGTTAAGTGGTATTCGAGGGCACGGTCCGTGGATGAATGCTCTCGAAAGGGACGAATGGCTGAAGGAAGATGGAAAGGAGGAAGAGGAAGTAGCAGTAGATTGCTGACTGGTTGAAAAATTAATGGGTCGAGTGTCAGGGTTGGTTAACAAGGGGGGAGTGAGAAGCTGAAAGAGAAAATGCCGATAGCTCGGTTCGGAATATCGTTATTGAATGGCTTCGTTTAAATAAATTTCCCTAGCGAGCGAACAGCCGAGACATTCGTTATTTTTCACCGAACTGTCGTTGGAATACAGTTTCCCGCCACAATCGGATATTGGTTGCTAAACTACTATTTATCTCTCAACTTCTTCCGTGTATTTCCTCTTTGTCGCGCAGATCACCGAGACTCGACAATTAATTCGCGAACATTGGAGCAGCAAATCGATCCCCCGCAAAACATTTAAATGTAATTTCGATTCTACTATTAATAAGACGAGTGTATAATTAATTGTACAGATGTCGTTTTTATAGTACCAAACCATGACAGTATGCTCGATGATTGAAGATAAGAGAAAATTGTCGTGTAAACAGGGATTGCAAACGTTTCATTCAAAAGTTGTGATAAAAAAGCTACAATTATAAATGACTGGTTTCTCGTTTGATTCTGTGGAAAATTATATTGGGTTGATGCGAAAATTTTGCTTTTCCAAAGACTACTTAAATGAAGTGAAGTCGTGAATTCAAAAACAGCATAAGCCCACTTTTTAATGTTATCCATACGAGTTACTGATGTAACCGTTTTCAGCTTATTTAAGCCAATTTAATAATATTAAAAACGTATATGTAATGAAGGTGTATCTACAGCCAGTGCTTACAGCAAGAATCAACAAGATAGGTAATGAATGAATGAACGAAGATAAAACGAAAGATTGATTGGTTGACTGGTGTTATTTTGAAATCCATGGCTTGGCTTGATATAGTACCGTGCAAACTAATGTACAAGAGAATCAAAATTTCAATAAATAGTTTCTACAGAAAAAACAAAACGAAATACAAATGCTTCGTATAATTATATTATATAATTCGTTTATTTACTTTGTTGACTTTTGACTCAAGAAGAGGTGTTTCGAGGTTTTTAATATTTATCCTGGTGATCGACGTTTAGGAATGCGCGATTGATCCAGCGAAGCGAACAATATGAGTCGGGATAAACGCAGAGTTATTCAGAAATATTCTGTGCCGGTGTTTCATTGACGCAAGTTAATATATGTATACTATGACACAAAAACATCATTCGACGGCGTATTTGTGTTTGCAGCATGAAAAACGCAGCGTGCGACACGCAGATAGACTCGGTTCAGTCGAGCGGATTTCGCCCACGCGTGTTTTCAACGGGTGCGAAGCGATACCGGTGAACAATAATGCATACAGCGAATAGCGAAAGGAATTACTTCAAACGTCAGAATTTCATACCTTCGAACTTGTAATAAATTGTTCGTAATTTACATGTCTACACATTATTAAGCAGTTAACTGCGTTCGACGAGTATATAGATCATCTTAAAATCAATATGATATTAATTTCTTTCAACGAGATTTCTTTTTTTGTTTTAGTTTATTGTTACAATATATTATAAGTGCATTTGCTCTGCCTTTGACGAGTATAAACTTTATTGTTTCAACGAAATTCTACAGTTAACAGGTTACACGTACACTGTCGCATAAAACTATTTCAAATCGACCATATGCATAATGGAACTGTTGAATTCATCGGATAATAGGTATTTTGAAATTTTTAATTTATGTATGATGCTTGGGATGGCTACATGTGAGATCAATGTGTATACATTTCTTTGAAATGGAATAGCGCGTATGAAATGTCTATTTTTATTACAAATACATCGATTAAATCTCTTGTGAAACATTATACTTTTGTGAACCACTGTCGGTACAGTGCATATTTTGTTATTCAATAGTAAAATATTTTTATTGTTTGCAAATAATATTTGTGCTATTATACTCCCGCGAAGAAAACTTTTTAAAAAGTAGAAATCTAAAAACATTAGAATTATCGAGCAATCAAATTGATTGATCTCTAAATTTTTATTCATTTATATTATAAAACGTGTATTATACAATCTCTTTGTTTAATTTGTTTAATTTCTTGGGAAGGTATTTGAGTTTTTTTTATTAACTGTAAAGAAATCTGAAATGAGCCATGTTGAACCACTTGGTAGTTTTAATGTTAAAATTAAGAGATCGTGTAAACAAGAAGTAGATAGTAATTTTTCATTAAATTTAAAAATTAAAATCTCACGAATATACTAGGTTAATTTTACACCGGCGATTAATATTTAAATTGTGTACCTTCTTGTAATTTTAATGATTCATAGAATAAAGGGAAGACAATTGTGTACCATTTTTACTTCAATGTTAAATCACTTTATACACTGATAATTGTCAAAAAATTTACTGCACTCATTTGTTAATATTTTTTGCGCTTGTAATTTCCAAGATCGTACAAATAATTGTAATGTTCGCAAGAATCACATATTATTTTCCATGCAATCACAATAGTAAATGTTCTAATTCTGTGCAAGACATTTCTCCTGAGATAATATCACGAATTGCTGTGTGGATTCATCCGTTCGTTATGAATTTCTTAATTTAATTACATATACTGCTCAAACGAGTGGTAATTCCTTGCAGCGGCAAAACTCCACTCATCTGAATGGATCCTGGAAACTGTTAAAAAATGAAAATGAAGTGTAGAATTTGTATAATTATAAAAAAATTTACTAAATATTGGAAAAACAATCACCTCTGTCATGTCACTTGTCACATGTCACCAATCATATGTTCAAAAGGTTAAAATCCGATTACAAAATACTGTTCATTAAATTAAATATATTCTCTTCTTACTTTCTTTAATTAAGAACTTATATCGAGTTAAATCAACATATTAAGTATCTGGAACATCCACTATTACTTCATGAACGTTGTGCATGTCACATATTTTTTTTATAAAAAGGATAAATGATAAAACGATGAGGAAGTAACCAATTTTCAATTAGTCATCACGAGGGAAAGTAATGACCAATCAAGACGAACGATTTTCTTGTTTCAATCGTACATTCCGTGAGATGAATGTGTAGAGTTTAACGATCAGTTCTTCGTGAATATGCGAACAGTTTCAATCAGACAGTCAAACAGTACTAAACGAACACGCATACCAGATAACTCATCGGGCATTTCCAGAGAATTCACAATGTGTGAGCATTTCTTATAACACTCGAAGAAAGAATAATTTCTTCCATTTCTATGGATTAAGAATGTTCAAATTTGTTTAAAAGCATTTGTATAACATTAGGCTTCACTATATTAACCCCTTAACTTATAATTTCTTTCATAACTGCACTCAGAATAATTACTTTGACATTAATCATTTATTAGAAGCAAATGGGGATCTCATTATTCATCTATATCTAGGGAAAGGTAGGGTAAAACGAGACAGTAATGTTTTTCATAAATAAAGAGCTCGCATCGCGTTGATGTCGCATAACAAGGTTCTAATAAGTCCTCGATGTAGTTTAAAATCGCCTGCAGAGCCGTGCATGAGTTATTTGTCGATTATAAGCATTGAGAGATATTCAGTAAAAGTTTGCATGTAACATAGACGTTTGAAGCATTATTTTTACCTTTCGATTAAAAAATTGAACGAGATAATTACAGTATTAGATTATACGTTCCTTAAGCTGTATCTTTGATACTTAAGTTATTTCTTTATCTCATGCCAAACTGTAAATTTTAAATGCTTTTCTAAATTATGATGCGCGAGGCGAAACGGAAAACTTCAGCACAGGGGCAACGGTAGTCTCTTACTATGTGCGTTGTTTATAGTTTTAATTGGTTACATGTAATTGTATTGATGTGTAGCAATTTAGAATTGAAGATGAGATAAAAACTGTCCAGTTAGATTGCACCAGTGCAAAAACAGAGGATGACACATTTATTTGTGATTTTTGTCCATAAAACCATGTATGTTTATAGTTTATTTATATCAGCTAACAATTAAATATATTTAGTTAACAATTTTGATTTAGTTGAAATAAAGATTATGCATTTTCATATGATTTTATGTAAGTGTTCCGTTTTATCGTACCATTTTTGCGAAGCGGATATTTCGATACTTTTAGAAAATCCTATTTTCCTTCGTAACTAATTATTTTTATTACAAAAATATTTTATTTCCTTATAGCCGAAGGTCTATTTAAGAATCCAAAAATGGGTTAATACGTTTATTGTTGTAGATACTTTGTATTGGGATTTTAAAAAAAAGTGTCTCAGTCTACCCCACTTTCCCCTACATTTACTTTAAAGTGAAACAATAGTTAACAGAAATATAATATTTAATTTAAGCTCGGAAGAATTGAGATTCAGTTACTTTTGTTAATTTCTGTTTAATATCTTTGCCACAAATCTGACACGATATTATATGACAAGGGGTTAAAAGATCGTGTGCGTGCCATTTTGTTCATTTAAATTTATATCAATTAAATTCAACAGAGTTATTTATTATTCAATATGCTTGCAGGTGTTTCCATTGTTATTAGAAATATTTTCAATTACACGTAAAAGGAATCAAACTATTACCTTTAAGGCATATAATGAAATAAACATTTATTTATGACTACTCAGCAGTACACGAAAATTAGTATTTACTAGTATTTATGTCCCCTGGACATTATGTCTTAATAATTCTGAAATGAACGATAAAATATTATTTCTTCACTTGAATTAGTAATTTAAAGTTAATTTGACGAGTGACAGTATAAATGAACGAGATTTAATTATGTCTGCACGGTTACTCGAACGCAATAAATGTGAATGCTCGTAGCAGTTTTTTCAAGCAACGTTAATGACTTCATTGCGCATATTAAATGAAAATACTGCAACTGAGAATATTGCTAAATATTGTACAAATACTTTTTATTTAATCTTTCTGGAATTTTAGAAATTTCCGTATCATTGCAAGAAATTTTCAATTATTTTTCAACATGTACTTATGTTTATTGTTATTTTAAACATATAATTTATACGAACATATTAAAATTATTTGTAATAAATTTTTAATAAGATTTTTAATACAAATTTATACTGAATTAGTGAAAAATAAAATGCATTTGCACTTAAATGATAAATCATAATGGATCAACAGAAGTTCGACTTTCATACGAAATTATTTCACTTGTTTCAATATTTATTAGTGTATATAAAATCCTGTGCTGAGACAACGTGAACATATAACATGAGATACGTAGTGTGTATTTCTAGTATTTTCCTTAATCTTCCAGAGTACAGAAATTATGATCTGGCAGTGTCTTATTTCTTATTTGTATTGCACATTTGGCATGGTAAGTATAGAGCACATCTCATAAGAAGTTAGTATTTATGAGACTGTATATTCCCGGTGTTTCATAAAATGCCAGACATTCTTAAAAGATCTATTTTATGGGTTCAACGGATTAAAAAGTATAAGTTGTAACTGTACCTTGAAAAACATACTGGAAAAGTCTTTAAATAAATTACCTATATGTAACACTGTTCTAATTTTCATTATTTGAATTACTACCGTGCTTTGATTTATTTTAACACACATAAAAAGGTATATATTCAGTATACAAAAACAATTATATAAAAATTTGAATTTTGCTGCTATTGTAAGACACAACTTATAAGGAAATACATAAAAATATATTCTATAAGGAAAAGTATTTGACGTATATTTTAGTTTTTAAAAAGATCTTGAAAATGGGGGTGAGAAATATGTTCCGTTCAATATCTTGAAACTATTGAAGCAAGAAAATATTCAAAGATCAACCATCTGAGTATATTGTAAAATATTCATTTATAATTAGTACAACATTCTTATAGAATGTGAAAGAAAAATTCAGTAGTAACACATTTCCTTATAATGTAAATATAAAAATTTTTCTTTACTCGTGTTCTGTATTTTGATATGCAGTATACATATACTTCAAAAAAGTGATTGGATATTTTATTAGAAAAATAAACAAAGTAATTTTTGTTGTATTTCTTTGTAAGGTAGAATTTTTTTAAATTTACTTACACGGCTCTTATTAAAAAATACAGGGTTTTCCTTTGTTTAATGTTCTTTTAGTCATAATAATTATTATATGTACAAATTAATATGTTTCTCGCTTCTAACTTTTAACAATGATAATGAATAAGAAAAAAATTCGTGTTAAGTAAATGTGAGTACAATATATCCTCTTGTTAGAGTGGAAAAGGCATTCATAGAGTATTCAAGCGATTAGCCTACACTTACAGCAGAGAAAGAGAAGGTAAAACTACTACTAAAGGTGAACGAGTTGGATAAATGTTCTGTCGCCTTTTAATCAGCTCGTTCGGTTAAAGTACTTGAAAACTAATTTGACTTTTGTAGCCAGAAAGTATCTTTACTGTTAAATGAACAGGTTATTTTATCCCATTAGTAAAAATTATTTGTATTGCTTCTTAAATTATCTTTATTAATGCGTTTATATGATCCTGTATCTACTTGTCGATGGTATTAAATATAGGAATATAAAATTGTTCATTTATGTCAGGAATGATGCAACTTTAAACTTATAATCTGGACAACTAACGTAATTGTAATTAGTTTAATAAGTAACTGCTATAAATAGTAAATATGATTTAGTTTACAGTTTCAAATAAAAACAAATAACTAAAATTTCATAAATACAAGGTGATATATAATAAACTAAGTTCTTTACAGAAATATTAAAGTAACTTCTTAAAAACTCTGTTCTGTGTAATTTGATTTAATATTAAACGTATCATTTCCGGTCAAATGATAAGTCCTAGAGTTCAATTCCAACTTCTGAATTTTCTTTCATTAATTTAACTTTATATGAATTATAATATTATAGACCAATTCTTATATTGTCCGATTAATCGGTTTTTCAATTTTTGTTTTTCCAATAGTTTCTACTTTGACTGAGAAATATTAATTATCCGACGTGTTTACCTCTATTCGATAACCGGTTATTTGATCAATTACGGTAGGAATAGGTATATAATAGTATACAGTGCAGGTACTTATAATTTTAAATTTAAATAAGATTTAAATAGTGGTAAATAATTAATATTATACTAATTATTAGTGTATTCACATATTAAACATCAAATTATTTAAAGCAAAATGATCGTTAAAAGCTTTATCATAATTATTACGAAAATTTATAACAAAATTTATAACAAAAGTAAAAAAATTTGTCATTCTTATATCACAGTTTTCTACAAAATATAAGTTGTACAAACATCTTTGACGAATTACAATTTAGGGGTAAAAAATAACTAATGTAACATTAAAATTCGCTTTTACGTTGTTACTTTTGGTAGTAAATTCTTCGAACTAATTGAACGGTGTGTTTTTATTATTTCTTCACATTAGTAATTTCGCCAATGCAGTGTAAGGTAACATATGCTTGAACTGCATATTTTGGTACAAGCGCGGTATGTACAGTGGACGATGCAACGTCTGTCGCAGATCTAGTTTTGCTAGCGGCAAAGTATACGTTCAGAGTATAACACGTCTCTTGTTTATGTCTAGAAAGCACACACAAAGATACGTTTGTTACCAGTCCACTTTACATTACCTCTTAATTCCAGAAAGCTGTAATTCAAAGTTGATAGCTCCGACGTACTACTGAAATTATGACAAAGACGTAAAATGTAATAAAATTCGAGCTATTTGTTAATTATTCTACACATGAGAAATGAAGGAAAACTTATTCACTTTCTTAACCCCTTGCCATACATTGAAGAGTGAGACTCGTGATAAAGATTTCTAGATTAAGTTAACAAAAATCAATGTTGTTCATTGCTCAAGGATCAAGGAAAAAACCTATTTTGCTATTATCAATGTATTATCTTCAAATTAAATTTCCGCTTAAAGTAGAATCGAAAATTTTATTGCTTTTCTTTCAAACTGTTGATAGCAAAATGTTATTTAAATTGAATTCATTTTGAATATTTTTAACAGTGAAGATTCTAAATTATATTTTATAGACGTAAATATGATTTAGTACTTTCAAGTAAAAACCCAATGTCTCTAAGCAATATTCCTTTTTCTTCTAGCAAATTATTAACAACATGGTCTTAACGAATGTCGTTACTATGGAAATCGTAAGATAAGATGTTAAAGTGACGAAGCTATTTCTACAATCTTTATTGATTTTGAAAAACTGACAACTACATAGTATTGTAAATCATTGAATCTGTATTTAAAATGTCTACTGTGTACAAATAAATAAAATATATTATATTATTGAAAATTTAAAGCTTGCTTCTTACTAACACGTTCGCGACTAGCGTCACATATTTGTGAACAAACGCAGGTTGCGAAGATGTTAACCAGTTAACTGTTTTCGACGAGTATACATGTTATCTTAAAATCAAAATTATACTAATTCTTTCAACTATAAATTATTTATTTTTTCACATAAACATTTTACCCTAGGTGCATTCATGCTGCGTTTGTTAAGTACATACTTCATTTTTTGATTTTATTGCACACAAAATGAGAGATTTTTGAAACTAAGTTCTACAGTTAACAAATTAATATTATTTATATTTCACGTTGTGTGTTCATGCAACACACTCTACACCTGTTTTTATTATTGAGTTCGTTATCGTGAAAAATAAAATCGATCACGAATAAAACAGCAGCAAAAACTTTGTGGGTTATGTCAATTTGTTTTGATTCTCATCTCCGTTTTCATAACACGAATGAAAACGGTATTTTTTCCTGTATAGTGTGTGAAAACTAAAAATGAAATGAGAAGTACTTAACGACTCATCACTTTCGGATTAATTTATTGAAAAAGTGACAGAATATTTGAAAGGGAAATGTTCGTGGAGGGTTAAAAGGATAGAAATCGTTTAAAAGATCGTTCGAGCACCTTACCGTCGAGTGGAAGCGGTATCACGATGAAAGTCTCAGGAAGGAAACGTCTCTTTATCAAGATGAGATATCGAAAAGGGAGAACGGAGAAAGTCACGACTGACTGTTAATGAACTTAAAATAGACGCGTTACATACATATCAATGTAGAAAATTGTTTCTAAATTGAAAAGTACTTAAATTACTACGGAATTATTAATTTATGCATCAGTTAAGAAATAACAGTACATATGCAATAACAAAACACCATCGACGTAAGTTTTCTAGATAATTTTTTCACTTTATATTCGTTTTCTATTCAATTTCATTAAATTTTTATTCACATCTGCATAAATAAAGTGATATGAATGTGAATTTTGCAATTAGACAATTTTTTTATAGAGAAATGTTTGACTTAACAAGATTTGAGTACAAAATGAACTCTTATTTCCAAATTATTCATCTCATTGATCTTCACGTGCAAATTATTAAAACTTTTCAAATTTCACGTGGGGAGTAATTAATAGTTGATTTTCAACTGGCAAGTTGCAAATACGCTTTTTTAAAAATTGTATGAACTATAGGCAGCGTGTAATATGCAATGGAAATTCCTTTAATAGTTCACGTAAACATATGATTAAGAAACTTTTACATTCTATCATAAATTTATGTTGTATTGTTTAACCATTGACTACCAAAGTGAGAAAAAACACTACAAATGTTGTTGATGTTTGAGACTAACATGCACTTTAAGATTCAATAAAAGCATTGTTTAAAACAAATAAAAAAATTTTATTTATGATTTTTCTTAATTTATCTTCCTTATCACTGACAGCAGAAAAACAAGTCATCAGTATTTATTGTAATCAGACTTATTTATTAATCTTGAAATTACGTTGGTGATCCCTTGAACTTTTTATTTAAATGCTCTGAACAATTATTCATAAGATTTTTTTTTCCTATATAAGATTAAGCTGTCCAATTTTTTATACTGCATGAGTATTTATATTAAGTTTTTTAAAAAAGATGAAATACCAATGGGAAGAATGCACATTTTCCATATACGTGGCTTATCAGATTTAATCATGGTTTAACTGGCACTAATATCACTGAAAATATTCGGAGTGGTCTATAGAGAAGATTTTATCGAAGATTTAACGGCTTCAAAGTGATCTGTATACTTCAAAGGAGCCACTTTCGAGATTTCACAGATACTAAATATAATACTGAATTAAAAATGCGACAATCAAACCTTGTAGAGAGAGTAAAGATAAATTAAAAGCATACAATATAATTTTTTCCCTGAAGTTTCATTTACGAAAAACAGTGCTTTGTAAATTTATTGAGTATGTGTGTTATTAGAAAACTATTAATAAAACATGCTCAAGGAAAAATGTTATTCTGTTCTATATAATATTTCACAGGAATACAATTATATATTGTACAAAAATTTTATTTTGAAATATAATACTGTGGACTTATGTTACAAATCCAAGTTTTATATATCGATAACTTGTTAGTTTTGAATTACGAAAGTTAAATAATTATAATTATAAGGTACTAACAATTATTCCTAGTTATGTACTTTATAAAATAGTGTTGATATTTGGATTCATAAAATATCGAATATCTTCAGATTAAAAATTGTTTCTAGTCAATTCAGTGTCAATAGTAAATAATATTATAAATAATATAGACGGTGTATCTAAAAGATTTTCAGACTTACAAGTCTGCACTGTATACAATGGAAACTCAGATTTCTGAAATTAACATAATTTTAATATGCAGTTTCCTACGTACATTCTTCACTTTGTCACACATTAGTACCATATTCATAGAGTCGTGCGAAAATGTTAAGAAACTCTGTTTATCCTGTTGTGTTTAGTTGCTCTGTCATGGCGGCGTGTTGAATCGTCCTCACAATTTTATAAGGGGTCTCCTCGATTAGTAACATGATCTTGGGGGATAAAGAAAAGTTAGCAGATGTCAAATCTAGGGAATACAGTAGATGATTGATAATGGTTATATTTTTTTGTCAAGGACCAAGTGAAATGGCGTATCGTATCGAATTCGTTTTGAAAATTTATCCACCATTTCAATAAAATAACCTATTAACTATCTATTTCTTGGATTTTGCAGTACAGTATAATTTATGAACCAAAGAACTTTCACTGCTTCGAATTATCTTAGCTTATTCAATCTGCATGACTTTCAATCAGTGTTAGTTCAAAGATGTGCGGATTGTACTTATTTATATACGTTTGGAATTTGAATTTGCAGCAAACTTAATAGAAGAAACTTAAGTTGTTGTTCCTTTTAAAGATTATTTGAAACTAAGTATCTCTTTATAGATTTATTTTTAGGGACAGAGCAACCTGTTACTTCATACCAATAACTAGAACTACCCGCACTTATTAAAATGATGGGTTTCAATTTTCTTATATTGCAATTATTGTTATTTTAAATGTATTAAATATCCGAAATGATTTTGAAAATAAATAGTATCATTTGAATACTACAACGAATATCTGAAGAAATCGAAAAACATGTATTATTATAATGTTTATGAAGATTACATACCAACGCTGTTAAACCCTCGGTAGTTCTAATGTTAAAGAAGTATAATTAATGAAATGTAATATAAATAAACAAGAAAATTATAAAGAACTCAGAAGAGTTTGTATTAATGAATTTCATTTAAATTTTGGAAACAATGTTATCAATATATATTTTAAAAAACTCAGAAAAGTTTGTATTAATGAGTTTCATTTAAATTTTGGAAACAATGTTATCAATATATATTTTAAAAAATTAATTTCAGAAAATTTTAAATGCTTCGTGTATATATTTAAAGGAATAAAAATTATTTTCGAACGAAAATCGGTTTCATTTGATATCTGTATTCATTGAGTATAATGTACAAACGTTATTCTTCAAAAATTTTTGGTACAGTCATATGAGTATGACAAGTATGACGAACTTATTGTTATTCTACGGACATTATGTTCAGTACTTTCCGCTTTCTGACGAAGGGTTCGCTTTTTTACATTAACGGATCGTCATTCCTACCATTACCTAAAACTTTTTTGCAGAAAAGATCGGCCTGTGGTATCCGCTGGTGTGTTCTTTGAAAACTTTTCCTGTTTGCCAGCCATCGACTTGGAAACTGCTTTGCATACAAACCTCTTGCTTTAAGTGTATTACATTTGACCAGCCTATACGTCAAATGCATATTGCCTATTTCGAAATTAAAATGACCATCCATTATCGTTGCTTTAAATACAGTATTTGCAGAAGTGACTACATGGAAGTCTACCACGTATTGCTGTTATCAAAAAAAAAAAAACGAACTAAGAATAAACTGATTTGTAAAGCGTTCTAGTAGAATGAACAGTAAGTTAAAGTGGTTGTTTGAAAAACATCAAATATTATTTTTAAATAGTTCAATAGACAGAATAATAAAGTAGATGCCCTAATTCACAAAAATGTTTCTAATATTAGTTCCTTCTTTTATGTCATTACAAAACACGAATAAACAAATAGTTTTCGATTCACGTATTAATGACAGATTGTTGTATTCAGTAATGTATTAATGAATTAATAAAAGAATTTAAAATCAAATTTTTCTTAACAGAAGGTCAAGGACAGTTAGAATTATAATTAAACTAAGGGATAAAGTAGAGCCAGAAAATGACACATTGATCAACGTCAATGAGAAATATTCAATTATCGATTAATTACAGCAAATTAATAAATAAAACACTGAGTCGGAGGTAATTCTTGTTGCAAATTCGTTATAAAAATTAATTTTACATTAAAAATTTAGGCGAATTAAAAAAATGGAAATATCAACGATATTAATAATTCATGTCTATTGAAAATATTTGTACATTTCAGTAAACAGTCCTTCTTATAAAATAATCATATTCGTATATGATCAGAAAAAGGCTCGTTTATCATACTAGCTTTGCTTGTCGGAAGAATTATTACGACACTATATCTCAGAAACAAGGTTAAATAGAACGTATTTATATAAACTTCTCCCACTGCCTTCAACAGTTAAATCAATCTTTGAAATACATCACATATATTATAGGACAGTTCATATATAAATGTAATGCATGCAGTTAAAAATATACATGAAATATTGGACAGAACCCTCTTGAAAAATGTATACATAAGAAATTCTACAATTAATTTAAATAATCCTGCACCTGTTTACCGCAGTCGTAGCAAACCACTCTCGTCTGAATGTTTAAACTGAAAATCAATGGATGGCATTTATATGGATAATGTCGGTCGTTGATTTCTCATTAACACGGCCACTAACAGCGTCACGTACTTGTAACGGATGTAATCCTATATTTTACATTAAAAAGATGAAATTAATTCCGTAGATATTGTTATTTAAAGTTATAAGATACGGCATTACACATGCTTCTAATTCTGAAAATGACCTAAGTCATTTCAAGCATCAAAAATAACATTCCTTATATGTTGCACACAACATTACAGTTATAATAAATTCTCATTTTACAAGACTAAATATTTTCTGATATATTTTGTTAAGTAGTGTAAAACTATTTTTTAATCTATCCAAACATAAATTTTTGAATATTTTGAAACTAAAAATGTATAACTTATAAGGTAAGTTACCGAATCCGGAAATTCAAAAATTATGAATCTTTTTATGTAAAGGAAGTAAGTCAAGCCCAATACATTCTCTTTCCCATGGATAACTGCCGATACTATATAATTTATTGAAACCGATATCTTTTTATGCTATATACGTACATGGTTTTAAAAATAAACACATTGTAATTTATAAAAATCCATAAAGCTACAAATGGTAAATTTGTTTCAATACACAGATATTTAAAATCACCTATCGCTTTTCAATATAATTATGTCACGTGAGAAATTATCTCCTGATACGAAACTGATATTTCTGTAAACATACATTTAAACTTGCTACATAATTCACTATTATAAATTAAACAATTATAGTTTAAGATTGTTGATTTAATCCCTTAGAAACGACACATAGCTTACACTGTTCTTCCGGTACAGTTATTACAGTATGTTAAAAATTTAAACACTTCATATTTGTTTATAGCTATCTTTAATTTTAGAAAGTAGAAAGCGATATAAATAAAATAATATGAACAGACTAAAGATGTTATGTATTGAACAGTATCAAAGTCAATACCATGTACAGACGTTATTCGTGAAGTTGAGAATGGTTAATATGTATATTCGTATTTCCGTCAATTGTCAGGGTGAATTGAAACTTTTGGCAGGTATTGTATGCAGGGTTTGAAATGTTCGAACATATTTCGAGCCGCTCGAACGACTTGAAGTTTAAGCCTACTCGAGCACCACGAGCAAGAGGCAACTCGGAGAGCTTGAAGATCGAGCCAGTTCTAGTCTCTGAAAGCAGGATCTGACTTCAGCAAATTCAAGCAAATGAACGAAAGGCAAATGCGTAAAAATGAAATCTTTTCCTGAGCCATCATCAATCCTTCATACTTTCCCTTCCTCTAGAATAAGCAAATATAAAATTATCTTCTAAAGATGGTGACGGAAAAAAATAAAATTTTACTTCTTCATAAATTTTGATATGGCTTTTACTTTTTTTTAATATAAATGTCATCAATTTGAAATGTTTCATTCAGGATTTTTCAAATGCTTCAACACTATTTCTACCGAAAGTGTCAAAAGGCACCATTTGAAATTGTAACTTAAAATTATTTTCTCAGTTTAATCGTTCTTTCTCAATTGATTGATGGACATTTCCTATAGTTGATTTTATAATCGTTATTGGAAAAGTCGAAAAGTCAATTCAGAATATACGATGGAACTTGGTACATTGGCACTAAGTACATTTATCAATTTGTCTTTAATTTCCCTGTAAAAAGTCTACATATCGTGTTTTCATCTATGTACTTTGATCTCTAAAATCACACCCTACATTAAAATATCATTGTTGAAAGATGGAAGCAGATCGAATATGATGTTTTCAGGGAAGAACATTTTCTATTCCATTTGAGCTCCTCTAGCATCACCACGTACAAATATTTCAACATACACCTAGCGCATCCCTTGTATGTACCTGTAGCCGCGATGCGATTGAAGGTACATACATGTGAGTGGCAGTGTCTATCGGTGTTAAGCACGGAACATCGTTCTCTCATTCTTACGAAAGGATCCCCACTCCCAATTGCAGACTGCTCTTATCGTTGTACTCTACTAAGGTTCACTACGAAGTGGTAAAGAGCTCTCTTGCTACACCACTAACACGTTACTCAGGTCTGATGTAAAACAGAAATCATTACTTAACCTTTATACTAGGTTGGTCAAAAAGTTTTGTCGCTTTACTTTTCTATGCGATATTACAATGTATTAATAAATATCGCAAGTAGGTAAATTAAAGACAACAGGACAGCACATAGTTTAATAAAGATTAATTTAACATAGAGACATTTCTTTTAACATTAGAACTACCAGACAGATCAAAATGACTTGCTCCTGAGTTCTTTGTACAATTATTGAAGAGATAATAAATGATGGAGAAATTATCACAGAAATTGATTTAGCAATAGGCAAACTTGATTGTAAATTAATAAAAATTTAATAGTAGCACTATTGGAGTTTTTATAGAAAAATAATAAAACGACAAATTCATTTAGAAATGCAACAATATATTTTGGCAACCTAAAATAAATGTAAGAACAGAGTGTGGTACAGGTATGTTATATTTTTGTTGGAATTTCAGCTTTCTTTATTCTAATATCATTATTTGCATCGATTTAATTTATTTACATGTACTGCTAGGAGATTACTTGATGGCTAGACTGAGGAACTCCACTGATTGATCAGTTTTCATTTTTTGTCATACAATTTTCTGTTGATTTTATTTCTTAATTTCTGATTTTGTCGATCACTAATTTACTATTCGTCAATGTGGTTATACGTAACCAATTAAAACTATAAAACTGTAAACAAAAAAGCTAAGTTTGCACCTTAAAAAATATTATAGGAGTCATAAGAGTTAAGACTCAAGATCAAGAAGATATTAAGAAATTTTTATAAATAAAATTGTTATACATAGCGTTTTGAAAACTTTCAGATTTGTTAGTGTATACTTTAGGGGAATATATTAGGTGGATTAACTATTTTTGGAGTGTCTTCAGAAATGGTTGTTTATGGCTAACGTAGTAAGGGATAATTAATAGACTTAAAATATTATTAATTAATCATTGAACTACAGATAAAAAATTTATTCATAAATAAATTCTGGTACAGTATGCATTGAATGTTTCCATTTCTGTAAGCTTGTGCAGCATTCTGCTTAATGATCTGCATATTTTTCAATTTCCAAATTCATCAAAATCCTTATCTGATATTTGCGTCATCAACATTTCTACGGAAAAATGAATTTAAAAAATTTTAGTTCAATGAAGATATTACTGAACTCGATTAAATACCAATGCTTCTAAAATGTTTCAAAATATATTCAATACGATGCATTATGTATATCAATATGAATTTCTAGTAGAAATATGTGGAGATACCTTTAACATTAGAATTACGTACCTGTCAAAATGGCTGGTCCCGATTTTTTCGTTCCTTAAATATTAATATCTTAAAAGTACTGAATATTCGAATTGATTTTGAAAATAGTTTTACTTGTAAAGTGAAAAAAGTAATGTATTGTTATAATCTTTATAGGGACTACATACCAATCATATTAAATATTCGATAGTTCTAGTGTTAATCTTGTAGTAATTATGAAAATGAAGGTAAGAATACTCTATATACCATATACAATTTCTGTATCACATTGGATCACTTCCCAAATTTTAAGAAAATTATGTATTTATTTCAAACATGAAAAAGGAATTCAGAGAGAACCAAGTCACTTTATAAACGTTAAATTTTATTTTTGTGTGGATTATATACGTATATTAAATCTGTCCAGCGTGATGAAAAGAAGATATTATGAGGGTGCGGTAAACCATGAAACATGTCGGATCTTTCTCGGCAAGTCTTTAGAGATGCATAGAATTCTTTAATGAAACCGTGGAAACGTTTCTATGCGTATAAGAGTGTCCATGACAAAACTAGTTACGTCCTTTATGAAGCTTTTGTTAAACGATTGAATCAACGCGGGCGAACCAAAAGGCAGGCAGCCTGTTGTTTAGGACAATCAACATTTGTAGTGGACGTTACACAGATAATTTTATTTTTCAGTGACATCCTCCCTTTGAGCTTCAACGAAATCCGCATGAAATCTCTCTTCGCCAACGAGAGGGCATAAAAACCACTGCTATACTTACGCTGTGTAATTTAAATTTACGACGATGAAAGACGATTTATCACGTTACTCATATTCTCCAGGAAGACAATTTTCCTGCTAAATGTGCGATCATGAGATGGTTCACGAGAGACTTCATTTCTCTTCATGTGTCATGTGACGTTTTTTATACGAACCAGGGAACTGAAAATATAGGAATGACACTTTCGCTGCTGTATCGTAAATTTTATTTTTCGTATAATAAATAAATCACAGATTTTAATGTTAACCAGGTACTCCATTTTGTTCATTTCTAATATAACAATAAAAAGATCAAATGTTTTCGATTTTAATATCTGATAAATGAATATATTAAATGTCATTGTAACAATATTTGTTACATCAGTGATGTAACACTGATATCAAATTAGACAATATTTTACGAATAGATACATTATCAAATTCCTAGCAATAGTACATATATTCAATAAATTTCCAAGCTCGATTATCTCCAAAATCGATACATTTTTACGTTTAGAACATCCAGCTCAATTGTATATCCGTCATAAATACTCTTAGTTGGCACCTTTCAAAGTCCTTAATTTTAAATAAATTTTTACTAGAATTCCTAATTATAGTAATTAACCCTCAACGGTTTTCAATTTTAAATAAATTTTTATTATAATTCCCATTTAAAATAATGTATTTCTCAAAATGATTAATATTAAATAAACTTTCCTACACAAAAATTAATTTTTACCGCATTTCTTACATAACATATTTCAAACCTTAACACTTTTAATTATAAACCTAAAACATGATTATTGAAATATCATATGGTATTATAAAAGCTGAAAGAAGCAGTCTACAATCAATCCACTCGACACAAAATATACACATTATGTATTTGTTATTATTCCATTGTTTTCTTTTCCTTAGCAATCCATCAATTGTATAAACTGCAAGAAGTCGATGCGCGTCGTGAGGAGCATTAAACCGAAATTAATGATTTCCCGGAAAATTTCGATGGCTGCTTCATAACACTTGAGAAACTATCAAGATCGAGGATTGCAGTGCTCCCAAATAGCGCGGAATGGAAGAAATCGATCAGTCCGGATCGATGGTTTCACCGATCACGTGACACAGTTCTCATTGTTGTTCGTTGAAGCCAAAAGCCCGGTTGATTGATGATATTGCACAATCCGTATCTACTTGGCCGCCTGCTGTTTTGCAAGACAATGATCGCCCCTTCTCTTTGGCCTCTATCGCGGCGGACATTGAATAAAAAGTAAAGTTGACAGTGTTCGGTCCCTTTTCCGCTCTCATATTCCTCAGACAACCGCATGAATAAAATATGGACGCTGACGCTATGAGGTACGCTAACGTTCGACCCGACGCGGCGTACATGCAACGGTTATATCCCCTATCTGTTGCCATTTCGCAAACAATTTCCACTGAGCTCATCATCATCGGCGGTTGCCGACCCAGCGAACAGGTGCGGCTCAACAATTGTTAGAGGAATACCACAATATGTATTATAAGACCTCGTTTAATTTTTAACTTCTTAACTGTGGAATTTTATTTTAGAAATCTTTGATAATGCTTGTAATGAAGTCAAATAATATATACTCGTCAAACACAGGCCAAATGCACCTATAATATATTCTGATGAAAGCTAAAGCAGAACAAAGAAGAATTACACGTTTATCTGAAAAAATAAAGAAATCATCGTTGAAAGAATTAGTATCATTTTGATTTTAAGATGACATGTGTACTCGTCGGGCGCAGTTAATTGGTAAAGTATGAACGTGCAGTCTCATACACCTATATATAAAATATCGTGAATTTTAGAATCAGTGAAATGTTCGTTATATAGTTGATAATTACTATTGGTATGTAGAAAGATTTAAATAAGTAAAAACAGATAAATGTCGGATTTTGCAGAAGTGAATCGCAAATTTGAAATAAAAAATGTATACAACGGTGCGATTAGCCCTTTCACTACAATGGGCGAGATATCTCGGTTATGCAATGTCGAAGAAACCATGTTATAGACGAGATATCTCGTCACCATGATGTCGTACGTACAATGCTGTGCACGAGATATCTCGTGCATTTTTGTTATTGGTATAAAGTGTTTTATTTGAAAATTAATAAAAGTAATCGATTTTTTAGACATATTATCGTTGGGGAAAGGTGCTTAACACGTTCCGTGCCACGTATACCATTTGTGGTGAGCACGAAGAATTGTGAAAACCAATGACTCGATCACTCAAGAGTGATAGTTGACATTATTTATACGTGGTTCTAAAAGTATGAGGTTCCACAAAATGAACGTATTTTTACACAGAAACGTGGAATACGTTTGTAATATTACAATTACTGTATAAAATATGTAATATTACAATTACTGTATAAAATATTTAATATTACAATTAGTGTATCAAATATGTAAATTACAATTACTGTATAAAATATGTAATATTACAATTACTGTATAAAATATGTAATATTACAATTACTATATCACAGTATTATAAACTATGCATAATGTTTAATGTAGGTACTATTTCTTTGTATCTGTATCAGAGTTGTAGTAAAAATTTCTATAAATTCTCCTTCTATTTAAGGAATTATTGTTGGTTAGAATTTTATTTTCCTTTTTGTCGAAGTTCATGTTACTTTAGACGCGACCAACTCTCGCCATTTCGAACGGGCGATCCTATCTTTACCTACGATACATGCAAATGTAGGAGTTTTTACCTCTATTACTGTGTGTATAGCATTTAAGTTAAAGGATGGGGATTTAAATTTATTTTTTCCGGACCTCCGTGGGACTGAAACTCTAAAATAGAAAATTTACATTTTCTCATTTTGTCATGTAATTTCTTACTTTAGAAGTAACATTTAACATTTTTAATTATTAGCTTTTAATTTATTATTTTTTAAAATTTCAATAATTTTAAGTGCTCGATGCAACCCCAAAGTTCAATATATTTGAAAGCACCTCAACATTTACTACCAGACTTAATGAGAAAGCATACATGCTATTTGGTAAACAGTACTACTGGCTTAAAATAAAAAATTAATTAGAACTTTTTATATAGAATAAAATAAATTGTTTTATATTCATAAATATAATTATTCACTTCACCTTCCAATATTTTATGTATTGTTTAATTTTATTTATTATAATGCACACGTTGCATGTTATTTAACAGGTATTACATTTAACATTAAATAAGTAACATGTTTTCTGAACTAATGTATTACGTCGGTATTAATGTCATTTCTACATTATATAAATTGTATATTTATCATTACTCTTTTTATATTCATTAAATAGATTTACAGCCTCTTCTATTATTACTTTACAATTCTAACTAATTAGAAAACAAAAATTTCTCTGAATAATAAGATATTTATATATCGTATAATATTACAAGCAGATTCTGCATATTTTGAAAAGCTAAAGGTAGAACGCAGCTAAAAGTTTTTGAACACGTGCACATAATTTACAGGATTTTCACTAACGCACAGAAAATGAGTTTCGCGTAAATTCAAAGGAATTTAGCCAACTATGCCAAAATCAGTAATTTCTTTCATTTACGTCATAAAGTAGAACTGTTTTTAGTCACATTATGACCGGATAATGAAAATCGATATCGTGAACGAAAATGTTATTCGAAGAAAAATGTAATTCGGAGTATTACTAAACCAATAAACCAACCTCAACAACTTCCAAACCATCAACTCATCAAGAGAAGCGTATGCTCTATACGTGTGCATATGGTGGGGTTATGAGAGTCCTCTTCACTATGGAGAGCTTCCACATCGAGAAACTATTACTGCTCAAAAGTACTGTGAGCAGTTGGAAAAACTGAGTGAGATCATCGAGAGAAAGCATCAAATAATGTCAAACAAGTAGAGTAGCATTTTCCTGAAAAATACCGCTTGGCCTGGTACGTTTTCCATATCCCAAGATGTTAAAAAATGTTATACCAGAGAGTATTAATAACAAACTTTCAACCTTTTCTGTTAGATAATATTTATATATATATATATATATATATATATTAATGAAATTATGAATAAACAAATGAAACTTATAAGCGTACTTGAGACACCTAGTGTGGGAAATTAAGAACAGATTTGCTCTAAGAATAGCAAAGTGGTTTTTATTTAAGTGGTTTTTATTTTAAAATTTTATGAAATTAATATAAACTTATAAATCAAATTCGAAGAGAACAATTTTCACGAAGTAGCTAGGATTTGATTTAATTATGCCACGTTTTCGCAACTAGTTTATGAGAGATGTATTTGTCGTTTCCTAATTTTTTTATAGAAACACTAAAAGTGCAACTACTGAAATTTCGACTAATTTATAATTTTGTTTACCTATCACGAAAACAATGTCTTCAGCAATTCCTCAGAGAATAATTTGTTATCATTCCAATATTTGAAAAAGAAGAAATCAGGAATAGATCATTTTGTCCCGTCTGGTAGTTCTACTATTAAATCCCGTATAGTTTTGCCGGAGATCAATCTTTCGGCTACACCTGTGCGAACTTCTAGAGAACCTGTAGTCGCATCCGTTTCCTTCAGACACGTTTCTCGTTTTCGCCTTTCCAATCCCTCAGACGTACATAGTTCTCGGTCGACTTATCCTCCACCGATTTGCTCTCAGCTCAGGGCGCCCTAAGTACGCGTATCTTCAGGCTTCCACAACACTGGCTAGTAATCACATCGACATTTCTTTAAGGTTCCCGGCACCTATACACTCTCCGGTCGCTTTTCCGAAGATTTATTTCTATTAAAATGAAAGAGCGGATGAAAATGAGACGCGCCGAATGGAAATTGCATCTACCCTCCAGATTTATTATAATCTTATTCGGTTACATTAAACGAAATACACTTCGCACAAGTGCTATCGAACCAATGGAACGCGTGTCTGGTTATGTATGCTAATATTCAGAGCATCGTAATCTGAATGAAGATTTATATTAGGCGGTGCGTTGCGACATTATGCCAGCAATAGCAATGACGGTAAATGCGTCCGTAAGGTTTACACGTTAACCCGATTTCTATTATCTCCTAAAGTTACTTTATAAAATTTGTGACGGCATTTGGCTCGGCACCAAGATATTTCCCATGTTTGAAAAAATATCAATACCATTGGTAAAACGGGATAACGGTTATACACACATCTGCGACTTTACCGATAATAAGAATACTCAAAGTATCACTGAATATTTCTATTAAAGTTTTAATAGAAGTTTCTTATTAATATTATGTCCGAACAGAATGCATGTAGTTATGCTCAAAATTTTAATGTTTATTGACATACCTAAAATATATTCAAAAACTATAGAAGCTTTTTTATACCTTTACTTTGATGACAAATTTTTTCCTTCTTTTGCAATGTATGAAAATGGGTAGCTAATTTATAATTCGTTTGATATTAAATTTTCATTTAAACGGTATATTTTACAGGTGGTCAGCGACAATATTGATTATTAACAAGAACTGTATATCATAATTTCACGGACATTTTCCTTTATATTCACTTTCTTTCTGTACAACCTTTTGAATTTATTTTTAATTTGCTTAATAATAAAATATGTTTACTATGTAACAAATTACTTATTATAGTTAATTACAATGTTTACTATATACAAATTTAGTTAACTATAACTTAAAAAACTGAAATATATATAAATTTTGTTTTTACAACTATGATCTTTGTTTAAAATTGTTTGGCACTTTTCGTAAATGTATGAAAATTCCCACTGGACCTTAAACAATTACAAAAAACCCTGTATGCATTATTATAGTTGAACTCTTCTAAAAATATTAAATTACTTTGGACAATAAAGTTCTCATAAAATGTTCCATGTAAGTATTACTATACCTAAATGTTAAAAGTAAAAGTTTTCGGCTGTGAATTAATACATTGACAATCTGATCAATCGTACATGTTAAATTCGTTTTTCAGACCAAAAATTTAATTGCCATGGCGGCGTGTCAATTGAACATAATTTGTTTCACATTTGTGAAATACAGGGAGGTGAGAACATCGATTACAATAATAAGTATTATCTTGTTAGTCTGCATTTTATCAAATATATGACTTCGATTCTGCGAGATGTTTATGGATGTTGGTTCGGTGGTCGACGAATTGAAACATAAGTTATAACGAAAGCACAAATGACACATTAATTTCACGTAACGTCGCTACTGTCTTGAATGTTAAAGTTTCCGGTAATTAATATATATGTATATACATATATTTTACAGTGATTAACTGAAGATAAATATTGTATATTTACATTGTATTAAGTATTGATCATGAAATATTATTATAATATTCAAATAATAATATTTGGTTAATATGTATAAATAAGTTTGCACAGATATCTTAAATTTATCCCTTCAATAATTACTTACATCAAATTACAAATGTAACAATTTGTAATCCTAATCAAAGGAAATATTTTAACGAAGAGATTGAGCGAAAAGTAAATCAATAAATTGAATGAAATTACTTACGAAATATTGTCACACACAACAACATCTGTAGCAATAAAAGCATTAATTAAATGCAACCTTAATCAGCTACTCACCTGAAACAAAAAACATAGAAACAAAGTTAGTAATAGTGTAATCATATTCATTTTAGATATTTTTTAAAAAAAGGACAGCATAGGAAAATTTCAGTTATCGGCGACACACACACACACACACAACTTCATATCAATTCCGTAACATGCAGATTATTAAATGTGTTATTTATGGAAGAAATAATTCTTTGTTCAGATTCAATATATTCTCATAATAATGAATTTATGTATTTTGTGAATCAGATTTTGTTAGAATTTATAAATTCTAAAACTGAAGGAATAATAGCGGCATTAAATCTTATCTTTTCAGTTCATATTTCACTAAAATAATAAAGGATTAAAATAAAGGAAGTGAGTAATTAGATTTTGTACAATTTTTATAGGTTTTATTGGTTTACTATATAACCAACTTCATTTATTACCTTTTTAAACTGGGAAACGTAACGGTATTTAACCAGTAAGTAAGATAACAGCTCATATTATAGGTGATCATCCTCATTCACGTATAATCTCTCTGTATTGAATTAACGTTTTCGGCTTTGAAATAGTTATTCCTAAGGGACTGTACTTCATAGAGAATCATACGCTTCCGATAGGATTATTGGGTGGAGATTGCGACGGTCAGTCCAATCCAATTACGATCGGTATTTTAGCTAGTTCATACTGAATGATTCTCGATATGCCGCTTTGAAAGTAATAGTTTCACTTTTCGACTAGGACAGGCAATGTCGTATTTCTTAAATAACACTTTATCGTCGTTATATCCAAATTTATATTCATTCCACCATAACCAAATTATGTTTAACGTTTAACAAAATTATACTCATACATCATAATTATACATACGGAATATAATAGAAAAGTATATATGATAAAAGTGAAGAAGCAATGAATTTTAGCAAAGATAATGTACACATTTTCTTGTATTACTCGTATAGGGAATGGAATAAAATCTTGAATAAAATTCAAGAAATGCATTTTATTCATGACTCTAAATTCAATAGGAAAGTGTAAAATCAGTTGATATAAACTAAATGTAAGCATCAACGATAAATACAATGTGTATTAAAATCGTCTTGTTTTTTAACTTGTGTCAATAAGTAAATTTACCTGTATCTGAAAAAGTCAGTTTTGTTTTCCTGTGTGTTTTATTACAACACATAGTATATTGAGTGGCTGTGTATGCTTGAAATAATCTGAGACGAAGTATTGAATTTTGGATTTCAACGAGAGATTGCTTCTGATTTTGTGTAAGATTGTTTGAGAATTCGAGAACGATTATTTTATTTATTTTGTTTGACAAATGATACACGATTGTTTGTTAGCGTTTGACGAATGAGAGATTCAACAATTGTTATTGACTCAAGATATTGTTTGTAAGTCTTCAAACGAGTATGTACAATATATTTCAAGAAGACTTAATCACCGTGAATTCTTATGTAAACATTTATTTGCTATTATTTAATAGAGACATGGCTGTTTGATTATGATTAAATAATTGTCAATGTTTAACGAACGATTGATTTATCAAGATTAATAACGTACATTGAACAATTGCTTGACAAGGAATCGATATTCATTATCTATTGTTATTGTATTAAGGATAAAAATTTCTCCTATGATATTTTACACAAAAAAATATTTAACCATACAATATTCCATTTTATATGAAATAACTGTTATAACATTAACTTTTTCAAATATACAATAATTCAGGAAATAATCCTATGTTTACATTATATTTAGCAAATATATTAAAATTATTAAGTAAGAACAGAAGTCACCAATTTTTGTGATAGAATAGCAATGAAATGATGACGTCATATCCAAGTATTGTGTAATCGTATACATATTTCATGTGTGCTGCTTCGTCTATTACCTTCTTGACCCTTTTATAGGCAGTGCTCCTTTTATGTTCTGACGCAGCTGAGTATGTCGATTAATTGCCGTTCTTAGCGTTTCTTAGCCAAGAATCCATTCCCAAGTGGCGATGTCGAAACACTTATGAAGATAAAATAAATGTGACACGTGACAACTGCACACGTTTAAAGATCTAAAAGATACGAAATTTTAATACGAGTTGATTGAAACAGATGATATTATTAAATCTGTATTTCCGTAAGAATCTTGTTTAGACACTTATAGTCACAGAAAATGTATCACTTGTAAAATGTATTACAAATATTGTTATGGCGTAACAACGATTTCGTCACGGAAGAAGAGGGTGTCATCACGATTTTGTAAGGGCCTGCTTTATGACGCAGGCGTTAGAGCGTTAGGGGCAGTAAGCCGGACCCTAACTTACAGCTCGTAATAAGGGCCGGATTTGGAATTGCCGCCTAATCTGTTGCTGGATTGCGTTTTCCAAAAAACCCAGCAGCCGCTTGCACACACATGATATAAGCATAGGAGCCGATTTTTTCATCATTAATTTTCAATATATCTTTAGGATTATTAATCACGAAATCTTTCTTTACAACAAGAAAGTTTCGAACAAAATAACTATTTGAATGTCGTCATTCCTTTTTTCAACAAACTTAGAATTTTTTAATAAAGTATAATGATACTTTTTGATTATATGATTGATACTCTCCTAAATATTTTTCTGTAGTAAATAGTGAACTTATTAATTATGTTCAATTTAATGTAATAAAATAATATTTGAAAGTATTAGTTCGATCTATGCATCAAATTTTATTGTCCAATTTATTTATTGTTAAATCGTTTTTTTTTAAATATTCCAATCTTCTAAACTGATTGAAATACTGCGTTGCAGTATATACTTGTAAGTAGGTACGTTAAACTTGTTTTATAATCCTTACATAATCTATTTTTTAAGCATTTGTATTGTTATACATGATTTTTAAAATCCATTTAATTGAAAATTATGCTTCATAAAAAATAGTGCTTTCAATTGTATCATTACTCCCATTACTGATCATTAGTATACATAATAATAGCTGATGTTCGTACAACTGGATCTCTGTTAACATATACCTTTTCTCTACGTTATCTTTTGTTTTCATTTTTCAATACGGTATAAAATTTTGAGTTCATGTTTATAATAAAATGACAAAACAACGCACATCGACAACATCGCATTTTTGGAAACATTTAGTCTACATTTCAGTTAAAACTGACAAAAGAATCTATTTCTTTGAATGAGCAAATTAGGTTTACGTACATTTATTGTACAATTTATTTTATTCGTCTTAGAAAAATTGATGTTCGTTCATTTAGATTTTGAAAGTTGGAGATTTAAAGGTAGACAATTAATAAACATATTTGTGTTAGTGTATCAATCAAAATCGACGTAAATATTTACCAAATAATGTTTATAAAATTCAGTATGCGTCAAATTAACGCGTTTCGTAAACCTAGTGTCAAAGAAATTTCTGCTTTCTGAAAAGCGAATTGGAAAATATCGAAATCTACTGTTAGCTTTCGATGAAGGAAACTTTTAAATATGGTATCTTGAAAGGAAAAACATGTAAGTCAAATAATAAGAATTCAGTAAGAAGTTCAGTAAATTTAATTCCTTCAACCCGAAGAACGTACACCCTATGTCTTTATGAACAGCCAACATACCAAGATAAAATTCCTTTTACAGTTTCCTATTTAAAAAATAGGGTAAAAAAATTATTGCGTAAGATGTTGAAATATTATTGTGGGTATGGATGTATGTAATAATAAGTAAGTGTGCGTGTGTGTAATGTGAGTAAATGTCAAGAAATTGGAATATTCTAAACTATTGATTTCCTGAAATATTGATGTTTACCTTACTGGCAAATAAATCTAGAATATTCTAAATGTACTTAAAATTAATGCATGGCAACAAAAGAATCTACTAAAAAATGTGCGAATAAAATGAATGTATCCGAACATATATATTATTACGCCTCTGAACTGATTTTTGAGACACTGTAAGTTGTTCGAAAATTTATTAACACTAAAACTACCAGAAGGGTTACAATAACATGTTCCTGATTTCTTCTGTTTCAAATATTGAAGCGATAAATTATTCTCTGGAGAATTATTGCAAAAATTGTGTTCGTAATATGCAAACTGAATTATAAGTCAATTGAAATCTCAGTATAGCGATCCTCGCTTAAATTTAAAAATTTAGGGCTCCAGCATTAAAATTTTTGCGAGGAGGGAAGCCTTTTGAAACTCGAGCTCAGCCCGAGAAAGGCAGAGAATCCATATAGTAAGTGGAAGCGGGATAGACCCAATCCACCGAAAATCGAGGGTTGAAACGCGGGACTTCAAAGCGATGCCGCATGTGTCACATATAAACATGCAACGAAGAAAATTTCAGTTACAGTAATTTTAACCTTTCCTTCTCAAATGTAGTGTTAGTAAATTGTGATATTGTTGTATTTCAAATGAGTCTACTATGGAAATCAAACTAGTTTTACTGACTTAATATAATTAACGACATTAAAGGTTCATTTCCTCCAAGTCGATAAAACTAGATCGATTTACTTTGTGTTTCGACTCATTTTAATCAGAAGAATCTGAATAAACCACTGGTACAAGTGGTACTATATTTGATTATACTGGTAGTACTGGTCCTATATTTGAAACGGTAAGATTAAAATTACCGAAACCAAAATTTTCATCGTCACAAAATTGCTGTTTACGTTCACGACGCCTTATTGAAGTGTCTGTTTCTCTTCCGCTCATTGTGTTCATTTTCTATCCTTGCTACTAGAATCACGTTACATTGAGCTTGAGACAGTGAGTAGTGGGGAAGAGTGGAGATGGTTCATTAAAATTTAACCGTGGAAATTCCCTTAAAATTTAAGCGGAGATCACTGTAGATGTACTTTTAGCGGTTCTATGAAAAAATTAGGAAAAGACAATTCAATTTCTGGGTAGTTCTAATGTTAAAAGAAAGTGGTATAATTAAAATATTATTTTACACTAATAAAATTCTCTTTCTCCTGCATTGTTATAATATAATTTTTATTCAAGTTAATATGTAGATGAAAATGTAGCTGGGTACAATAAATAGTAGTTTGGTACTCTGCGCTGCAATCGGACCGGAGGTAATAAAGTGTATTCAATATTACAGTAGTCTAAGTTCCGATAAGCAGAGTTCGTATAAATGGAATTCTTCTGCACTTTTGCATAGGGAACCACCTCCTGTCTGTTCGCATCATAATTTCGACCTAACAGTGTGCGTTACGAAGTGCAGGAAACCAGACGTTCATACACTCTAGAAATATTTGCCAAATACGTACATTCTTCGCCACAGTACGCAATAAATAAGAAGATGGAGACCATACGAGGGTGGTCGTTGTTGTTACGTATATCTATGTAAATGTGTTGGTCTACGGCCATTTGATGTATTTTCTCCTACGTGAAAAGAGTATTCCTTTTGTGTGAGACGCTGGAAATGATATTCCTTGGAACGAGAACGGTTAAGGAATACGTTACCCTTCGAGGTTTTCACATTCCGTGTGACCATAAGTTAATGCTAGGAGTCAGAAAAAGCAATTTAACCTATTTAGACCTGATGTTTGTAGAAAATTATATTCACATATTTAACAATAATGGACCGCTATTTAATGCACTACTAGTAACGATATTATTTCCAATAAAACAGTAGGAGTATGCTACTTTTCTGATAGAAATAGGCTCGAAGTGAAGGTGTATACATGGTTATCTGTCACAGATTTAATATTTTGTCAGATATTGAAGTAGTAAAACACTACATTATAATGTCCGCTGGGTCTAAAGGGGTTAAAGAAACATTTACCAATCACACGGAAATAACTCTACATAGAAAAACATTATTTATAGTATGTGACCTGTTTTGATTATAGAAACTGTATAATATGTTAATCGCCTAATATCAAATTATTCATACAAGTAAAGCTATTTTTCTAACGAAACAGAAATTGAAATATTAACCTGCTAACTTTGGGATTTAGTTTAAACATCTCTCGTTTTGTGCGCAATAAAATAAAAAAATGAAGTGCGTACTCGTCAAACGCAGGACGAATGCACACAGGGTATATTTTAATAAAAAATCAAAGCAAAACAAAAAAGAATTACATGTGTATCTAAAAAATAAATAATTTATTATTGAACGAATTAGTATTATTTCAAGCTTTAAGATGACGTATATACTCGTCAAACGCAGTTAATAGATTAAAATTTTTTAGAGTGATTATTCTCTCAACCTTCTTGCATTTCATAGATTCAAAACAAATCGATTTACTTGATAAATAATTACCTATACCTAATATAATATAATCTAATTAAATGTATACAGAACCTTTTTACAAGTTTTTATTCTTCACAGGTAAAAATAACAGCAACGAACAATGTTCTATGAAGCAATAATTAAGGGACAGCTTTTGGAGTTTAATTCAAATTTGAAAAGCAATTTCCTTCATCGTGTATAGTTTTCAAGAAATTTGCAACTAATGGACAAACAAGTGCATAGAAATATAAAGCAAATCTATAAAGTAGCGATATTATAAATTTCAAGTTTTCTAAATAAAATAAAATTTAATCAGTCATAGGTATTTCTCAAAATGAATGAATTACGCATCAGTTGCTTTCTAGAACTAGAACAAAACTAATAATTAATACAGAGTCCTATGAAAATTAATCACGTAGCAGGGTTCCCAGATGTTACGTGGTATTATCCTACGAATTGCGCATCGTTGTTTGACACAACTGTTTGAACAATAATCCTAACTTGTGTAGAGCACTTGTTCCTCCATACGTTACGTGCCGTGATCGTGTTGGATTGCAATATAGATTTACTATAAAACATGTCGCACTGCGGATTGGTTGTATAATAGATAGCAACCGTTATTTGCATTCAATTAGAATGATATTTTGTACAACTGTATCATCAAAACAGAACTTCTAACTTCTTCTTATAATAAACTGTATGATCGTTGTAAGATAAATTATCATGTTTCAGAGTAAAAGGATATATGACAAATTACGAAGCAGAATATTCTTATTTCAGATGCAGATTTTTCAAAAATTTGTATTTCTTGTAAATAGGACGAATATAAATTTTTAATAATATTCAATTGTTTAGACACTTACAGGATACGAAGAAAACATCTACCAAAACTGACGTCTCCTACGAATAGTTATAAAAATAATCGATACATTATTAATTAAAGATAGACGTTATACACGCCGTTCAAATCGCCTTGAAAAATATAATAAACTGACCCTAATGAAAATGCATAGTTTCAATTATTATTAACCTTCATTCGCTCCTTAAAAAAATTACAGCAGAAATTAATCTTGATTTGGATCGAAAAATACCCTAGGTCCTGATCAAGATTAATAACAAAATTGAGAAACACAATTCAATTATTCTATTACGGTAGATCCTTAGCGATAAAATAGCTTTCAAGGATGTAGCTGAATAAAAATTCGTAAAACTAGGATATAAACGCACGAAAATAATATTTCTTAAAGTTTTAATTAGTAAATACCGTTATGAGTTGCAAATACATTCAAAACACATTGAAAATAGAATATTTGAATAAACTTAAAATATTGTAAGGAAAGAAAAATATAGAGAACGTTAGGAAAAATGTGAGAAAACTTAAGGAAAATGTTGAATGAACCGGTTCAAAGGGAAAGCTAAACGAACAAAGCTTTATGGGACTTCGATCGCCAAATCCGTGGAAAAATTAATCAGACTCAGGCGAGACCTTCGACAAGAAGTTTAGAAAAAGAAAGCGGTATGGTAGGAAGTTGAGAAACGGTGAGTTCCTGGAAGATCAGGGAAGAAAAGAATGACACAGGCGAACTACTGAAGCTAGCTCGAGTCAGTTTTCTAAGGAGTATAAAAATTGACCTGAAAAAAATGTTCACGCTAAAAGAATCGCAAAGGAATAAATAGTTTTAAAAAGAAGTTCAGAAAGTGAGGAGGAAATACGCAAAAACAAGCTAAGAAGACGTTGGAAATATTAAAATTAGTAGAGATTGTTTGTGCTTCCTTTTTTACCAAATAAGAGATGTTGCTTGTTCTACGTAAAATTATGAATTGATAATTAACGACCAAATACAGTTATTCATCCAGTTATAATTTATTCTTTTAAAATCGATGCTTTTCTAATTGTGGAGGTGGGATACTTTGCACATGTCTTATATGTCGGATAATCACTTTAAATATTTAATTTTTCTTTAAATAATAAAAAGAAATATCACATGAAAATAGTTTCATTTATTATATGATTATTTGAACTATCATTTGTATTAGTGGATTCAATTCTTATAGGTTGAAGATCAAACAACGGTATCAATTAGTTTAAAAATTCAATACAATTAATAGCACTAGATAGTTATAAGAGATGTCATTTGTAGAACAGAATGATATTGTACAGTTTACGAAAACGTACTGAATTTGGTGGACGTATTTTTAACCATTCATTGCAATCGATTTTTTGTATACAAACTCTAATATAATTGAAAACAAAGGTGGTGTAATATTATGATTATCAGTGAATAGACATGGCAGGTTGTAAGATAAATTATATCAAATAACTATATTGAATGATAGATTACGTATTTTATTTTACAATACAATCGATCTATATATTTGCAGTTTAATATTACTTCTAATAATTACACTGTAGATTTTTTTGCAGATTACTTTACATATAACTCTTTTCATATTAACCCTTGTAATTAATTCCTTTCCTAAAGTTAAATTCAAAAGTCTTTTCGTTTGAATAAATTAATCAATGATGAATAAATAAATAATCTTCGGAAAGAAGCACTACTGAATCAGTAAAAACTCGTTCAAAATAATTTACATAAATAATCAATTAAGTTAATGGAATAAATAAATATATACTATTCAAATAATTGGTTTTCGTACAAAGGAAATTATAGATAAATATCCCAACAAATATAGCATTTATTCGAACAAATTTCCGTGGTCCCAACTTTGTTATCTGAATTCCAGCTGTACTAGTTTATTAGTATCGAAAAATTTATAAAGCTGGGTTTTATATTCTTCAAAGCACTGGAGTATATCATTCATTTGATTAGTTCGAGCTCAGATGTTGGACAGAAAAAGGTTCTGTGATTGGTTGATTCGAAATTGAATAAACTTTCGGGAGGAAAATAGGAAAAGTAAACGTAATAGCGCGTAGGTAGATAGATGAGGCGTCCATCACGGGTGACTGAAGAAAGTGCGGACAATTTCACTATAAATCAGGATAGGTTGATGCTTGGCTGTGCGAAGCCCCATTATTTACAATGTACGGATTATTTTTATTGCCGGGAAGTTTTACGGCAATGATCTTTAGTAACTATGTGCATGGAACGAGACTTTTTTAATTAAGTGCATACCGTTCGTGTCGTCAATAGGTATTGTCGCGCTACGCCACGCGGGATAATTGGGAAATTTTTGAATTTCTAGTGAAACGGAATGCCCTACATTGAAGAAACCAGAAACATGGAACAAGATGAAAAGTCCGATCCAGAATTATAAAATAGTTATTTATTTCTTTTGCTTTTGTTTTTTTGCACGTTTTTGAATATTCTGTATTAAAGATTGCAGAATATTGTGTAATAGGTTAATGTATAGTAGATCATTAGATAGACCTTAATCTTAGCTAGTATATCATGATGATAAAAATAACTAAAGACCTTAAAATGAAAAAAATTTTGTTAATAGCCATTGATTCAAATATTATCATTTTATTTGTTCCTTTTAATATTTTAACCATGTCGAAAGGAATTGTTCATTTTATTTGTAAGTAAGGAATATATTTCTATCTAAATATACTTTTAATCGCATAATATAACACTATAAATAATTGGTGAAAATATAATTGAGGACAGTATGTGATTAACAATTTCGAAGAAAAAAATTTGAAGTGACTAAAATAATGACTTAACCTACTTTCTAAATTTCATGTGAACTACATTATATCATAAATTCATCAATATTCTTGAAATCAAGTGCTAAAAGCGATAGGTACGTTATAGAATTACCCTTGTAAATGTTATATATGGATATAAATATAACTTCAATAGAAACACGGCATTAGGTGCATTATTTAAAACTAATCAGTTTTATTGCATCATTTCATTACCTGAAAAATTTGCTATTGCTTTTTAAATTAATAAAACCATATAACAATTCCATGTTCCTGAAATAAAAAAATAATAGATTCACTTCTACAATATCCACTATCACTAGATTGCGAACTTTCATGAATACTAAAATAAGGAGACAGTTTATTTCAAGAGTTGAAAGATTTCTTATGATGGAACTGGATCATTATGTACATTCAAATTTTTAAAAACATAATTAGAAAAATATTACATTGGAAAAAGATTTTTTGTAATAAATACTCTAAGAAATACTGCATCTGAATGTTTTATACGTTTTTTTTTTTATTATAAAGAGATATAAGAGATGTCATTCATGTTTGTTAATTCAAAAATTTGAAATAATATAAATATATAAAGATTCGAAGTTTACTGATATGATAACAGACTATTATGACTGTCGGTGTATGGTAGACTTCTTAAATCAATTGTTAAATGAGATTCAATTGACACTTCATTTATAAGAATCTGTCGAAGCACAAAATACTTCGGATAATTGGATTTCTTTCATTATTCAGTGGTTTGAACAGTAATAGCTGATTTTCGAATATCTGAATTTCTGTTCTTATACAAAATATTCGACTATATACAATGCAATTTTAATCTGTACTTCTAATACAAGATAAAAAGTAACAAAACTGTACTTTCTGTTTCATTTTCAATTTTTAAACATTTTAAATTCGCTTTAGTGTGTCATCATAAGTTACACAAATGTTTAATAATTAATATTAGAACTACCGAACTATCAAATTTACTTTTTGAAAATTTTCTATAGAAATTCCAACACTGCAACTATTTAGATTTCTATTGATTTACAGTTCAGTTTGCCTACTGATAAAATCAATTTCTATAGTAATCTCTCAAAAAATGATCTGTCACCTTCTTAATAACTGTAAACAGAAGAAATCAGGAATGAGTCATTTTGACCTCTCTGGTGGTTTCAGTGTTAATCATTTGAAACCGAAATAAAACTATTTTTGACATATGTTAACTTAAACCACATTTAAAAATATTTACAAGACATTCTTTATTAGTTGAATATCCTGTACATATAACATAAAAATACACTATCTGTTATTCCAATATTTAACTAGAGGGTAGATACGAGTTCGTATAAATGGTACGTACGCTCAGTGGCGCGGGTTCGGGTAATAAAAGCTCAACAACATATTCCGGAAACCGGGTACCGTGACAGAATTAGTCTGTATAAATGGAGTTTTACCGTGTTCCTAAGCGTTTGTAACATTCTGTCATTTCGCTTTTGCGCTGTTTTGTTCTCGCGTTAGCTTCAACAAAGAATTGTGCATACACATATCCTACGTATAAATATTTCAGAAACTCGTGTGATAATATTTCTCAGTGTCGTAAACAAATTGATTTGGTTTCATGCCAAGAACACAAGCAAATGCTACGATTGGTTAATTCGGTGGACGAATTCCTTTTTATTGATCCCACAAAAACGGAGGACCGTACGTTTTATGCTCTCCCAGAAATCTGTTCTCCTGTTTGGTTTTTCCCAGCTTTCTCGTTTTCATGGCGGAACGTCACCAGGAATATTCGCGCTGCAAATTCTGTGGCAGCTACGCAGTTTACCTTTCGCGAGATAAAATTTTCTCAAATTTAGAGGATATACGTTTCTTGTCCTTCGGCGGTATATTTTTTTCACGTTTCATCATTTTCTGGTCGCGTTTCCTTCGAGTGTGCATATGGCACTTCCCTTCAGCATTAAAGTGGAATCATATAAACCGGTATTTTACATTTTTTACACTTATATCTTGGTCGAACGAACTACAGTCTAATCATATGTTCACACCAACTTATGCTTTTGGTAGAACTATGAAATATTTCATCCTCGCGTAAGAGGATAATCTGCGTTACTTTTTTAGTCATGAACTTGAATAATGTTTCTGCGCCATTAACCCTTGGCTCTTTGCACTCGTAAATTTCTTTGCTCCATATATTCATAATTTTCTAATGAAATATTAATTATATCATTGATTTTGTTGTATAAACTGAAAATGAATAAGCTAGAATAAATTTATTTCAATATTTCATGTGTAATTATATTATATAAAATATGATACTGAACTTTGAATTTTATAATTTTTACTGATGATTAAAATATAATTGTCAATTCAACTAGCAATGATTCTTTACAATTGTTAATTGTTAATAATCTGTAATTGAAATTGAGGTAATGACAGAAAATCCTAATTAACAATTATAGGAAGTAATTCGCAATCAAATTAACAGTTGCGTTTTAATTATCAGTCTGGATATGTAATCAGATTATGTTTTGTTTAACTCTAATTTTCATACTACATAATATCATTCTTAGTTCTTACTACTTTAGATATTTACCGCATAAAAATTCCTATTTTCCCAAAATTTAATTCATAGAACAGTTTTTAAACATTTTTTTAAAAAGTTCTAATACAATTAGAATAATTCAAATATAGATTGCTATACATTTCTTGAGTTGTAAGACACCTAAAATATCAAAATAAATATCGTTATAAATATTTAATTTTGTATACTTATTGTTTATTTTAATTACATGAAATCTTCTACCAATAATTGGACTTACCTCTTGTGTTCATAAAATATTAGGAAAACATATTTCCATGGAGATCTACACTCCATTTGTAATTTGCCTGTAATGGAATACGTCTATCTAAACTGTCACTCGTCATATTCCAATTGTGTTAAGCAACTATCTCAAATCGAAACAGAGAATATATCAATAATTCATGTTACGCACATTGTCTCAGTTACAGTGGAAAATGTCCTACTTTATTACAAATGAAGTTACAAACAGAATGTAATTAAAATTCTTTTTTCAGGATGCTGTTCGCTTTGTTCTCTGTACCAAATTAAAATTTTCCGTTAATAAATACTAAATGTCACGAAATTGGCGATAAAATCAAGACTACCAGAATGTTTTATTGCTTAATTATTTCCTGAAAGCGGAAGACATCGATTCCTTTAGGACAGATAGGATACAAGTCCGTTTGACCCAATTAGGTGACCGATTCCGAAAAGTAACCGTATTCGTCGCAGATGTAGTCTGGCAAAAATAGTACTGTTTCCCGATAAAATCTCATGCATCTGAATCTAAGAAGTCTTAAATTTCAACCTGCTTTTTTTAACACATCAATGTGTAAAGCCTTCATGTACTCCAATTTTAAAAAATGTATTATATTTTGAAAAAATAGTCCTTAACGTATATTTCTACAGTATTTGAACATTGCCTTTCTCTAATATATATATTTGTACATCAGTATTTACCTACATATATGTAGTATGTTACTCATAAAAATAATTTCCTAGCTCACGAATAATTAATGTTGTAAAACTAATGTAATAAATATTTTCATAACTAACATAATTTTACAATCAAATTCTTCAACTTATATTTTTTCTTATCAAATGGAACAGACGAGCTGCTCGTTCAACCACTTGTTATAAGAAGGTGGCTGTAAAGATATTAATATGTGGCAAAGTAATTCTTATCAAATTAAATAACAGTTGCTTGCGGTATTCTTTTAGTTTGCATACTAAACAGGTACAAGAAAGAATAAATATTTTGGAGAAGTATAAAAATGTAAATGAACAAATTCTAGGTTACGAACCATTCCTTCAGGGCGTCAGGGCTGTTAACACTATTACTACCGATCACTTAAACTGATTTTTACAAATTTCTTTATAGAAACTAAAAGCGTGCGTTTATTAAGATTTCATTTGAATTACAATTAGATCAGTTTAAGTAATGTAACTGTAATTCAGTTTTACTATTACTGAATTAGTTTCGTTAATAATTTTTCGTAGAGGTATTACTACCTTTTCAGTAATTGTAAAAGAAGAGATCAGAAATAAGTCATTTTGACCCATCTGGTAATTCTAATGTTAAATACTTATAAGTTTATCACGAATACTACTTGGAATATTTAAAAACGTTAGTAACTGATGCACGCGTAGTTACTAAGGACTACACCAATTCATTGTGCTGATTTTAATATTTTTATATTCCTTGAACGTATGTAACAAGTAATCTCAACCAGGTAATATCAAGGTATATTTTAATTATACTCTGTTTCTTCACTGTAGCGAACGTTCAAATGTAAAACAGTAGTGATGTAATCCTCTCTGATTGTGAGGATGACACATTTCACGTATTGTTTTCAATAATTTTTATCTTGCTGGGATCCCCTACATTTGTTGCGCGTTATTCGCCCCAGTTCCGGCCCTTGACAATGGAAAGAAGAAAAAGAGAGCATTTATGATCAGCGTCGATGGTCACAGTTAAAACTGCAGCGTCGGGTACCATCTAAAATTAATTCCACTGTTAATGTGTGGAGTTTAACAGTTGTTTACGTGCATGAACGGTCCGTGCAATGGTAACTGCTATTACGAACCAGCGCCATTATATTTCGAGTCGGCTGCGTCGCAAACGAAATCGCAAAATTAGGATGTAAAATGTATTGGAACTCGGCGCGTCTCTAACACGTTTTCGCTCGTTCAAGCGCATTACAAGCGTTTGACGAGAAACAATTCATCCTAATGACGTAAAAGGAAATGCGAATCAACGTGTTCTATTATATCGATCGTGAAATATTTGCACGATGAAACAATAAAACTTAGTAAAATTAAATAAAATTAAAAGTTTTCGAATATTAGATACCAAGTTTAAAAGATGTTTGAAATTCTTTTATACTCATTGAGCTAGAAACAGATCGGCTCTGAAAATTAACTCCACTTTGAAATATTCAGTTAAACTTCTAAGATTTGGTATCAAATTTATTAATACACGAAAACGTATTTAATTCTGATTATTAATTAAAAGAAAATATTATCTTTCATTCTTAAACATATTTTTGCAATGTATATATAATTTCTTTCTGTCTTCGGAGATTATTGACAATAAACCAATTTTATGAGTTTATGTGAAAGAAATAGTACTGAAAGGAATCAAGATTTTAAAAATTATGTTATTAACTAAAATAAATAGTCCTATGACGATATCAAATATCTTATATGGTAAAGATTTTCGAGAACTTGAGAATGTTCGATCAAGTGGAAGTGAATTCAAATTTTTTCTCTGCATTGACTCAACTAGCAGATAGTATCTCACGATGGAAGAATATTGCGATTCCAAGGATTTCAGGTACTCGAAACAATGTGCATATATAATGTGCATCGTTAACGATGTTGTAAGCATTTAAGAGATATTTCTACGTATAAAAGAAGATCAAAAGTGTTGAAAAGTGTTAGGTCATTTCATGAATAATATCGTTCTCTGACGTAAATTTTCAATGTAAAATATTAATACTTACATATGTTATTTTTAATCACTGGTATATTATCGAAGTTTTCTACCGTCATCTCCTAACCCTTCAGTCAACTTTTAAATTTATTTTCGAATAAATTTTTAAGTATACATTGTAATCGAATTTTTTATGAATTAAAATATAGGCAGTATTATTGTTGCAATTTAAAGGAACCATTTTATCAGAATAACGTTATAACAAACATGTCAAAAGTATTAATATAGTTTTCGTGCTAAATTTCACTTCGAAGTGGTGGAATCATCCCTTGAAAAGAATGCAAACTTTTCGTTTTCTTGCATTATCTTGACATGTTCTTTCACGCATATAAAATTGTAAAATAAAATATTAAAAAAGATTCAAATTTATTCGAAATTTTGATTTAGAAAACAATTGATTTGAAAATTGTATTTTACAATTTTATAGGCATGAAAGAACAATGTATTTTTTGTTGAAACTTTTTTTCGCTATCTTTTATTGTTCTCAAGATAATGTGCGGGAGTGAAAAGTCTGCATTATAACGTAAGTAAGTATTATGACTTACTCTACTCCCATACAAAGTTTGTAACAAAGTTTGTTTGACATCTTGCAAACTACGAGCAACATCAACAGCGATACAGGGTTTCAATTAAACCCAATCTGCAGCATTCTCATCTCACTTTTTTAACACTTTAGGAAACATGTCAATTTGAAGCATATTGAATTTTATTAACGTTACTTGGTAAATGTTTAAATCGATTTTGATTGATACAATTAGGCGAATATGTATCCTAATAGTTAATTTTTAAATCCCCAGTTTCCAAGATCTAAACGAACGAACATCAATTTGTCTACATTGAATAATAGAATAAACTGTACAATAAGCGCCCGTAGACCTGGTTTTAATTGTTTAGCTGAACAATTAAGAAGGCTACCCTAGAGGCTACACTAGATAGATAGTTACTAATCCATGACTTGAACATGGGTACTATATATGTATACAGTGTCGGATTGGACACTTTAGTTTCAGTGCGTTCTTTGACCTCTGAAGAAGTCAACTGTAATTTTCATGAAACGTCTGGATACAATTGAAGCCATGAATTCTAAAACACAACAACTTCACTTTTTGGCACTATAAGAGTCTGACTACATGGCACGAAATATCAGGAATTGTAATGGTTCTGAAAATAACTGTTTGAAACTGTTATATATCGGTTCTCATTGAAATAATGATGAAGAACCGAAATAAGTCATTACTGTTATTTGGTACATCGGTTCTGAAATGGTTCTATTACTCTTATTTTTCGGTTTTTCATAACCTTTTCAAGAATCTTTTCAGAATCGGTATTATATAAGCATCAGAACCGAAACCGATATAGCTCAGAACCGACATACCGAATAACAATTATGACTTATTTCGGTTTTTCATAACTGTTTGAAGAACCGAAACTGATATCATAACTGTTTTCAATCCCTTGCGAAATAAGCAGCGAGTGTTGAACTTCCTCCGTGCGTGCATCCATGGTTCAACACACCACAGATCATTTATTTTAAGATACAGAGTATAATACAATTTGCCGTTTTAGGTTATTTAAGTATAATAATGGTTATAACTTAAAAATAAAATCATTTACAGCAAATATACATTGTCGTCCACATTACACCAGAAATCTGAGTATTTTAAAGAAAATGTAAAGTGTGATACAGTTACAAGTATCTACAGTCAGTAACAAAAGTATTCGAACGTTATGCATACTTATACATGACCATAATGTATTGTAAACAAATTTTACTGCATGTACATACTACGAATCCAACTTGTCTCAATAAATAATAATGTACGATGTACAATTTTTTTCAATGATAATTTATTTCTTACCATACTGTTCAAATATTTTCGTAGCTGACTGTATATAAAGCAATATAATTGAAAGTCTCAAAAACTAAAAAAGAAACAAAGAAAGCTCTATGTACTGAATAGTCTTCCTTCGAGTGGATCTTCCTTGGCAGGGATCATTCGTGATGCAGCATACTAGGATCTTCTTTTAATGTAAATGATCTTTTTTTAATGTATTATGCATATAAAACCGATTGGGGCTTACAGATGCATGTTGCAGTATAAATACGATAGTTGTCATTGAAATTACATTTTACTAGGATAGATGTTTGCAAAATTTATCTTTTCTGAGTGAATTATTAACAGCAAAATAGTTCTTTAAGTGTAGTAATAGTCTTTATATACACGAAGTTTTCTTTTTAACAACAACAAATAGATAAATGGAAAATCAGTTGACTCATTATCCTGCAATTCAATCCTATTTTTGTTATTTCACTCGACAATCATTTAATTTCTTTCCTACGTATTTCTTACAAGATGTTACGGTAATAAATGATACGATAACATATTTCTACCGCTATCTCGGCGTAACAGTGATGAATGGTTACGGTCATCCGATAGTCATCTTATAACGAGGTAGTTTGTTTCCATTTTGTGGCTTCCTTGCCTGGAACTGCTTCTTTTTAACGGAGAAGCAAAACAAAAGGAAATACTGTATACAAGAAAACGATATTTGAAGAATCATTATAGTTATTATGATTTGTCGATCAATTAATAGGAGATCACGTTTTTTTTAGAAGAAAATTGGACAAAATATTTACTCTTAAATGTTTAGTTGTAGTGTTTCATTCTTCACTTATTCTATTAATAAAAAGAATATGATATATATAAATAACTTATATTTTAAAATTTAACTAACTATTAGACGTTCGTCTTAGGTCACGAATAATTGTAGTTTAGCACAGATAATAGAAGCTTAGCTTAAATTTAGTTAATTAGTAGGTACTGTTAGAATTTTGTTCACATAAATGAAGTTTATAAAAATGGAGTTTCACTATATCTAATGATAAGATTATGAATTAACATTTGACAAATATTAAATACCACAATTATAAAATATTAAACAATGTATTATTTTTTATATAATTGGAGTTTACTTTACTGTTACTGTATTTGTTTTTAGAAATCAAAAATTATAGAATGTTACATGGCTGACTGCAAAAGTTTCGGGAAAGAATAAGAAAAGTTATAAATAAGTTTGAATCAATGGTTTTGTTGCTTTTCAAATTATTCCCCTTCAATTTTAATATATATATTCCATTGTGTTGTGTCAGCACTTTCTAAATTTAAAGATGTAAAGCTTTACGAAAGTAACAAACAATTGAATGGCAGCGCTATAAATGACGGATTCCCGCAATTTTTGCAGCAACCCACGTAAGATTGTATTTATATTCCCTTGGAAACTTCGAAGTTAGTACGTAAATACCTACGTAGATCTAAAACTATACTGGAATTTAAATATTACATTATAGAAAATGTCCGAGGATCGAATTACATTCCTTCATAAATTTAAAACAATTTAAATTTTCTATTTTCCAAACTATTGTTAAAGTGTCAAGTCACTCAAAAGAGGAGAACTTTAACTTTAAAATGTCGCAGATGTCAGTCTATCTTAATTCCTGAGTAAATAATTTAATTACTTAACGTACCTCTAGAAACTAATTTAAAGTTAAAAATAAGATATCTTTCACTGAACCGTCTCTACTAGATAAAACATAGATCCGTAACCCTTATTTATAATTTTATTACCTTAATACTGATCTATGTCTAGTTGCTTATTCACATGATCCCAACTGGTCAGCGTCTGAAACGAGTAGAGAGGCAAGGGGGGACATCCACTCGCGGTGCTCGGCCCTGTAGTAATGGCGAAATTAATTTGCTCACGTCATTGTTACTGGCCGAGCCGCGAGCTGGGGTGGAGCGGTCGAATCCCCTTGCCCCTCTTCACTTTTGAGCTACAGGCCGGCTGGGATCATGTGAGTAACCAGCTGTAGAGGTTCTGTCGTAAGATATATGTTTGAACAGAACAAAAATAATTTATATTGCATATTTAAACCATTAGAATCGATATAATAAAACTTTATAAATAACGAAATGTATTAACTAATATTAAATAATTCCTTTCACTTAAATTAATCATTTTTTAAACGTTTAAATTAATTACGGAAGGTTATCAATTCTTTTAATGTTTTTGAATTATCTAAATTGGCTGCAATTTGTTCAAAAATTTTTCCTAAATTTTCGTTATATGTATTTTGGTTTTTTATATAATTATTGTTACTGTATTTTAGTTGTATTGAGTATACAACTCTTCAATTTTTCTTAATAACTCTCATTAATTTATTAATTATCTTAAAAGTAAAATTTGTTAGTAATAATGCTTTACGTAAATGCTTGTAACTGCATCATAATTTATATTTTGTCTATAATAATTAGATTTCTGGTGAAATCTAGGCGATAATGAATATACTGTAAATTATTTTATTTTGAAGTTGTAATCATTATTGTACTTAAATAACCTTCAACGACAAATTGTGATATAGTCTATGTATATCTTAAAAGAAATAATTCGCGGTGTGTTGAGCTATAGATGCGCGGCATGGAGGAAGTTTTACGCTCGCTGTGTATTTCGTGCAATGTTGTCAGATTCTGAGACATAACGTCATGACTCTTTCTGTACTTAACTATAACTGCAACTCCCTGAGTGGCACGATAAAGAGCATTCTTTCAGTTACACCACGATTTTTCACACTTATAATGTTTTGAAGTTTCCATAGTATCTTTTGTCTGCTACAATCAGAACACTGTGTTTTTTCTTCAACTTAATTGGAAAATACTCTTGGTATTGGCAATTTTACTCTTGTATTTAGTACGAATAATTTTTCTGACTGTACGTTTTAAAGAGGATATAACGACCAATTTGCTTTTTTAAAATGGTATATATACAATATATTTCCTATATCCTACTCATTTACTAGACATTTTTATTTTTGGATCCAATGATCTTACTGTAGAAAAGACAACAATATTATATTTCATTTTGACAGTTAAGAACATTCCAGACATATTTGAATGAGGTTAATTTGTACATGCATTAGAATTAAAGTTGTTTTTTCTTTCAATTTGTCTTCGTCAAAAGTATAAGGTATTTGCTAATATTTAATCCTTATTCATTATTATTAGTACCGTATTTAATTAGTTATTAACATATGAAATATCTTTTCTGATGTGGTACAACATAGAGTTAATTAATAGAGTTCATTATTTTATAATTCTTTTAAAATAGTTATTATAATTAGTATCTTCATTTAAGCAGCAGTGTATATACATCAGAGCCCGAGTACAACTATATACAATATCATTCAAAAGTTTAAAATTTCTTCTTTGATGAGAAGAAAACTTGTACTTTTTAATGAAAAAAGTGCAAATGAATGTTTGAACTTTTAATTTATCGTCCAGACCTTAGTTCCTGTTAGCGAAAATAACTTTCCTTCTTAACGAGGATTTCATCATGGAACACCTAACATCAAATAATCCCTAAAATAGGTAAGGTAACAGTAAAGGACAAATAAATTAAACCGACAGTACAATATTTTAATAATGGTTTGAATTTGTTATCCAAAGCTAACGAATTGCAGTTTATTTCTAAGAAATGCTCTGTATACCTTCATTTTAAAAATAAAAGAATAAGTGTAAAATGTTAACAATTTCTGTACGTGAAAGTTCTTTTCGTTGATTAATCAAGTGAATCTTAACATTAGATTTAAGAAACGCGTTAATTTGACGCACTTTAGTTTTGAATCTTATAATTACATCAATTAATTTCGAATCTTATAAACGTTATTTGCTAAATGTTTATGTCGATTTTAATTAATGTAATTACAGGAATATGTATCCTAATTATCTATCTTTGAACTTCTAATTCCAAGATCTAAATGAATATCAATTTTTCTATGAATAATAGAATGAACTGTATAATAAATATTTAATAAATTCGTTAAACTAGTGTTAAAGAAACAAAAAATACTAACAAACCACGCATTTTAAATATACCCGTTAATCTCTTGTCCTATGATATCGTGTCAGACTAACCATGAAAATTTTCAACTGAATTTAGCAAATCTAAATGTTATTTACTTTTCTCGACTACAAAATGAACCTTGGATATGAATTGAAAATTGTAGTAAACGTACACATAGAATAACCATCAAAGTTTCTTTTTGCAAGATATTATTAACGATAAAGTATCTTTATCAAGCACAGTTGTGAAAGAAATCATAGGGCAAAGAGTTAAATAAACACATTGTGTACTGGTTAATTCTTAGATAACTGGCCGGGGATTTTCAATGATATCAATTTATATCACTAGATGGAAAATATTCAAATATCTTATTGTTATTTCATAAATTCTAAACAAATAATCAGTTCTTATAAAATTTAATATTTTTTTAAATCGCGTGATAGTAAAGTTATGAAGGTATATATTTATATAAAAACGAGATTTCTCGATTTCGGTACGCAATGTGTTAACATACGTGGTATAAATAGCTACATTTTCAAAGCTGGTTAGTCTAGTGTTAAATGAGCAGTCTATTGCCTAAACAGAGCTTCCGTTGCGGACAATTAGGGTACCCTTACTCGCGTTTATCTTATTCCTACGCGCAGTTTCTCTTCGATAGCAATTCATTGCGGGCAAGCTATATCGCTGTAATTCAGATTACAAACCGCTGATGCATCCACGTAAGACCTTCTGACATTCTACGGATTCTACAGGACTATGCTTCACTTGGATAACCACAACTAGCACGCAGGTGCAAGCACCCAATGCCGCGGAGTGGGTGCTACCACTGCCATCACGGTGGTCCCACCTGTTACAAGCTGCGCGCGACAAAGGGAATGAAATGCCTTCCTGCTCTGCCGTTCAGATGGGCCGAGGAGGAGGTTTCCCGAAGTCGCCTCTTTCAAGCAGCCACCCGTAATACCATTATAGGAACGATTTGCTCCTCGTAGAATTACACACCTAGTTTCACGCCACTTATCTTGCAGTCTTTGATGATAGTAGATCAAAATTAATTTTAAATGTAACGTACTATTAACTGCATCATAGAATAATCTACTGTTTGCTTCATTTTCATTCGAATGCATTATCTAAATGTTTTGTGTTAAATGCTTGAAATTGTTAAAAATTAATAAATATTAGTAATAAATGTTTAACTCTTTGCGATCGGTGCCGCTACAGTGACGACACTTAACATTTGTTTTCAAAATCGGTATCGCCAATATGGCGACATGTTCTTTTTTCTGAGTACAGTGTTGTTTTATGATCGAAAATTATTGTATTTATTATTCTTTGCAGAATTTATATTCAACAAAACACGTTAACTTCAACAAATTTTTAATATCCATATATTTATTATAAACCACCTATAGAAAAAGAACTTTGAAAATATATACATTTGCTTCGACTAGTTGGTACTGTCACCAGAATAATATGCCGATCGTAAAGGGTTAAATTTTAAAAAATAATCGATATTAGTAACATTAGATCTAGAATTGGCAATGGCAGCTATCTATGAATTCGACTGGATAAAGTTATAATAAATTAAAAAGATAAATGGATCTCAATCTCCATGACAATACGTATGAGACAAGTTAATGCAGTTGTTCATTACGCCCTGATGAATTGTACCGAACAGACGTGTTTACTTATTGTCGTAGGTAAGTAAAAACTGATTCATTATTCCACTATAAGATCAACAAGTAATAAATATTTAAATGTTAAAAATTAGTAGACATTGGTAATAAATTGTATAAATGTTGAAAACTAGCAAATGTTTTTTATTGAAAGTATACAGTATGCATGTAGGGTGTAGTATAATTTTCTTTATGCGATCAAATAAGTTCTGGTAATAGTTTACTTGAAGGAACGACAATAAAATCAGGAACCCATGTGAAATAAATAACGTAGTCCTGACCTCGTATGGTAGTTATACGTGATCTCCGTGTTTTAATGGGCAATTTGTTATATGTGATCTCGGTATTTTAATGGACAATTGTCTAAGCTTGAACGATCACTTTGAACTCGCAAATACTAACGCAGTAAAAGCTCTGGGATTTCCAAAGTTTATAACAAACTTTAAATTCCGTATTATTACTACATTTCAGAACTGTTCTACTTTTAATGGGTGCCTATTATTTGGTCAATAAACAGTACATTATAAAAAAAATTATTTGAAAACACTAAGCATCAATTTCTAAACGTAGCGAACAAAGTTGAAAGATAATAAATACTTTATAATATCACAATTTATACAATTTTTAATACTTAATTCAATATTGTTAATAAATTTTATATAAAAAACAGTGATTTCATTAATTAACATATTCAATAAATAATACATTAGTATAAAAGTAATTTATGTTATATAAACATCAAATTTATTTCGAACATTATTATCGTTAGTTGAAAACATATAAACACAGATTTTTATAAGAACTTTAGTACTTAGTATTTGTGTCATTACGTTTTCTCGTACATATTTTTATATTATTCAATATATTTATATTTGTTAAAGGCAGAAACGTTTCTCAGTCGTTCGTTTCACTCGCCATTAAATCTTTGTACAGTTTCATTTCTGTTTCATATTTCTTTCGTACAAATGGTCGATTTTAACCTCGTTAACGACTTCACGCGCAATCCCTATAATACTTGAAAATCGATGATCAATTCGCACTGGATAAAACCAATCGCACTCGCGTTTGAAATACTATCTCAACTATGCTACAACGATGTACGATCCAATATTACGCTTTTTCTGTATCACGGACCTGAAAAATGGAACGAGGAAAGTTCGGTATGCAGAACGCTTACATACATACAAGAGACTTTTAAAACATTGTGCGCGAGGATGAATATTCCACATTTTAAATAACTGAACGTTACACTATAATCTATGCTAACTTATAGTTACGCACACTATGAATATATGATGCGGAACGATATTACAGTACCCTTGTGGTATTACTTAAAACTAAAGCAATAAGCTTCAAACATCTACCATAGCTATGAATTTTTTACCACATGCAGTGATGCCTACTAAAATTTCACTAAAATTCATACGGTTAAATTTCCTAGACTCACCCCCACTCTTCTCCTACCACTCACAAGAAAAGGTATCGGACTCGGAAATTCAAAAAATTATGAATCTTTGTATCTAAGTAGAGTAAGTCAAGCCTAATACATTGCAATTTTTTTCATGCCGAATTTCACTTTGAAGGGGTGTAACCTAATCTTAAAAACGCAACGCAAACTTTTCCTTCCTGTGGATTATCTTGAAAATGGTAAGAGATAGTGAAAAAAAGTTTCAACAAAAAACAAAATTGTTCTGTGTCTCCATTAACCCTTTACTTTAATATTATGCCAAAAATTGCCTAATAAAAATATTAATATAGAATTTTCAAAAAAAGTGATCTATGACGTTCATTAAACAGAGCAAAATTTCGTTATTGAAATTAATGTTCTTTATTTCAAATCATATTGTAACCATTTTTGCAGCAGTTTTTGTAGAAAAAATCCGACGCATTCTAGAAATTTCACAAATTTGTTGAAAATGAGAGCCAATCCATACATCCTATTATCGAGTCATGATTTTCACGGATCAGGAAGAGAATCTTATTCTTTCGAATCTATAGTCCATGCACAGTTTATATTCAACTTATTTTTATTTGTTCTAGGTTCAATTGAATAAAATTATGTAGAAGAGAATTTTATCTAAAAGCTTTCGAGTTTAAGATTATTCTATAAAAAATAACTAATACATGTAATAAACAATAATTATTTGAACACGTTTCACTGCGATAAATAATCTATTGTAGCTAACAATTATGATTTTCTTTTTCTCATTTTTTTCCATTATATATGATGCGTTTACACCAAACTAAGAGTAGAATGAAACTACTAAAATCGTTAATTAGTTATGAAATAACTGAAAATTTATATTTATTATCTTTTCTATTTATAGAAAACTGTTATAAAATGTAATTAATTAACAGAGACAGCTATACATACATTTTTGTATAAAAAAGAATTTTTTACTTTCTTGCACGTAAAAAAGAGTTCTAGTTAAACAGGAAGATTTAGTCTTCTTCAAAACAGTTATACTTTTCATAAACAAATTTCCTTCAGATTTTGTGGGGTTGATAAATCTGAAATTCAAACTTTGAACCGTTCGTGTTAAAGTTCTATTTTATAAAAATCACAATGTACTTTCATTTCTAAATGACAATGTACAAACTTAACTTAAAACAGAAAAGAAATTATTTAAACGTCAAGAATTCGACATGTAGCCTTTATTTATAAAAGTGAGCAATTTTATTCGATCTCTATTTGTGATACATTCGTATTGGTTTAGTATGGACGGCGATTCAGCTATGATAGTGGGGAACGCGAGTTCACTAGCATACTCCAATGCAAGAAGCTGTTACATTTCTACATAACTGTAACATTTCGAGATATGAAGGTTTCACAAAAGTTGTGTTTCAATAAAAATTGCATAATTAAGACTGCTTACTTTTTAATTTAAACTTATTAATATTATTGCATAGTTCACTACATGAGAGTTCTTAAATTGGCAGCAGTTGTTACCGGCGGCATCGCATTTTGCATCTGTTCTTTCTATGTGCGTTTTTCAAATAAAGTATTATGTCGTCAAAGTAAAACAAAGGAATTACTATTCATTTTGTAGTGCAGTGTATTTAATAATGCATTTACACTGATTCGGTGTATGACATAAATGAATTAATTACAACAAACTGATGAAAGATACCCCGAGTATCATTAAGGCCGCACCTGTTTTAGCTTAAATTCCCCATAAGCCCGATAAATCGAGTGAATACTTCGAAGGTCCCCTGAAAGCTGTGTTTACTGCACGTTTTCGTAAATAATTCCTAGAATCCGTGGCACGTCACTTACATCATGGTAGTACGGTTCTGTGGTAGCGCACAGGGGATCGCGTGGATGCGTAAATAATGGAGTTTCACAGAAATAACTATAAAAAGAAATTTCTCAAGTGAAAACTTCCATTACTGTTTACTAACATAATTCTTAACTAACTTTTAACAGGAACAATGTGTATAATATTTTATTATCGGCTGTTCTAAGTGAGTACGCCGAATATACACGTCGGTTTTAATAACGGTCTAAACAAGAAATTAAACTGCTTCACGTAATAAAGAACATAATTGGATAACTTTTCAGAAACTTTTCGAAAAAACTTTTTTAAACGTGCATTAGTTAAATGTAGACGAGTATATACTCTAAGTCACCGGTGCTAGATTAGTTTAAAGAAAATATGAACTGTGATAGAGGTACAAGTAATAAAATCTTACCAGGAAAATATAATTTCATGTAAAATAGTAATTATAAGGTTACAGTAAACATCTTTCAAAGCTATTAGAAAAAAATGTAATAAATGTGCAATATGTTCTGAAATTAAATTAAATTCTATTAGGGCTGGTAAATTTTTGAATATTTTTTCGAAAGGTTGCGGTCTTATGAGTAAAAATTTAGAATATCCTTTTTTAATACTTACGTATTACGAATTTTTGCACTTTTAAGTAAAGTCTCAATTTTTCATAACATCACCTCGATTTTTAAATTTGATTGCAAAATGATATGAAGATTTGGTTAAAGTTTATTGAATACTATGTTAGTGACTATTTTCCTAATGCAAAAGTTACTTCTATTTACAGTTCAAGAAAAACAATCGAATCACCGGTAATATCGAAATATCAGCAGTATAAATGTGAAATGGATTATATGAATTTTCATTAAATCACAACAATTTTAGCTTTATCGAGATAATACGTAGCCAATCTTTCTGAAATCAAGTGAAAATAATGTTTAAAACATAATTCATTATAAATGAAAAGTAATTGTCCATATGTATTGAATAATTCTATAAATAGGTCATTGTTTTTTTAAATAATATAGTATTTGTTCAGGCGTTCATATAAACCGCGGCAATAACCACGCGATAAACAGACGAACTTCGCTCGCATCCACGGCGTTCCCTCGCGTTAGTTTATAAGACTGTATCGTCGCATGTTCGACCTAACGTTCATCGCGGTTCACCTCCTCATCAATCTTATCAGTATTTAGTGTAATATAAATTAATAATATTTTATTCATTTTACGATTGGTAAAAATACTCTGAAAATTTGTATAATAATCATCAGTATTGATTATTAAAATATAAAAGCATACAGGAATCCATATTTCAATGGAAAATTTTATAGAAACCAAATTTTAAATTAAATTCTAATTCCTCTGGTAACAATTTCAAGAAATTGGAAATATTGAAGGAATTAAAATGTATTAAAATTATTCCTTCATTCTTTTCTGAAAATATTGATAACAGTTTGCAAAATGAGAAATAAGATCAACTAATATTTCACTGCTCTACATTTCATTGTTTAATGTTGTATTATACACAGAATAATAGGATTTATGAAACCATAAATCACACATAGGATTTACTGTGCATTTCTGTTTATAATTTATAGCACAAAAAAATCAAGTAAAAAATAAATAAATATATATGCAGAAAATATTGAAATAAATAATAATGACTTACAATTATATATTTTTATTTAAAAAACAAGTTAATGGAAGCAATGTCAGTTTTCTAAATATGTATTCAATCACAACTAAACGTTTTAGTTTAACTCTAATACAAAGAACAATCTAGCATATCACAACGAAATAAAAAAAAAATAAAAAGAAAACGTTTGAAACCAGAAAAATGTATGGTATAAATTGTTCTTTATGAATAGATGTTAATCGAACCATAAATGATTGACTTGGAAAATAGAAATAATTTATTTACAATATTGAACTAATTCTGATAAATTGGCAATGTTCTATCATGATATACACCGGGTGCTCAGCAACAGGTGGGAGAAAATTTAAGAGGTAATTCTCCATGATAATATAAAATGAAAATCAGGAGTATAAAAATTACAAGTTCTTCTTCATTTTTAAGTCATTAAAGACTAAAATCTACCAACAGCTGCAAATAAGTCAGTTCCCTATCTCTGTCTCCCACGCGGTATTTTACAGTTTGTGACCCCTACTAACCTAACCCAGACGGTACCATCGGACAAGATGCTTTTGACCTATCTCAGAAAATAATTAAACGATTTATTGCGTTGATACCGCTACATTATTATATACACTGGTTTTCCAAAGTATTTATAATCGGTATTCTCGTAATAGAAATGAACATCTCAGACGTGTATTATTCGATTTTAATGAAATGTATGGACATTATTATCAGATGTACCCAAAGCATCGTACGTAGGGGAATTCCAAGGTACTCACTATAAAGTACAGCATTTAGTTGATACAAGTTTTATTGTTCTAACTATTACTTTGAACTCACAAGAATAAAATAACATTTATATTTGGTAATTTCTATTCAAAATCGTTGTCGCGAGTCTGACACGGTATCGTAATATAAGGGGTTGACTCGCTTGTAACGAAAGACGTTTCCTGTTTCCAAATCCGTGAAACGATATTTTATGAATTTTGATCTTATCATTTATATTCTTATTATTGTTCTACTTTGGTATAACGATAAGGCACAAGCTGTATGCAACGAGAACATGTATCAACAATGTATTTATATATTACTCAAAATTGTATGCAAACTGAGAATTAATTTTAGTGATAACATTAAAAGTGAAATATTTTCTGAATAATATAGTTGAAGGTTGGTAAGTTCTTCTTTGTTTAGTGTTTTCTCGGAGAAAACGTTTTAAAATGATAGTGTTTCTTCGCTAAAAAATTCGTAGGTATCATCTTCATCACTGCAATAAGACATTAGTACATAAAAGAAATCATTTCTAATAAATCCTGTAATAAAAGGAATAAGCAAAGAGTATTTATGTTTGAAGAAATGACTATATTTGTATAATCTTCCTGTATCTTTAGGATGAATATAGAGGAGTCAAATAATTGTGTCAATCTTTTATCCCACCCTTTATATTGCACCAAAGTAGGAATAGTTCAATCTACACTAATGTTTTATAACAATGGTCGATTTTATGATACTTTATGACGACAGTTGGTATCATGTCAGATCCATAAATTGTGAAGAGATAAGAGATACAGAATGAGGAACTAAATTAACCCCATTCTTATTATGATCTTGGTTTATACCAATGAATCGTCTGTTTTCATTCATTTGAAATTTTACAACAATTAAGTATAAGAATTGTTACTACTTGTAAGTGCGGATTGCAATTAATATCTTTTTTTTTATTAATAACAATATCTAAGAAATTTTTATTTATGTCATGTTCTAATATTCAATATGCCATTTCTGTAGGTTCCCTCTACTATATTTAAGAAATATATGAAAAGTATCAATATTATATATTGAGAAATGTATAAATATGATAAATTGGAAGAAATATATGTTTCATTATGAAAAATTGAGTTATGGAAGTTAACCATGATTAACATTCTTTTTATGTTATATGAAATCTACGAATTATGTGCCTGAAGTTATTTCCTTACTTTTAATTTGTTTACTACAACCTTGACATTATCAGATTGCGATTAGATTTATTAATATTTAAATTGTTCAATATGGAGTAATTTTGTTAGAATTAATTTTATTATTTCTTTATGTATAATTATATAATTAATTAATTAATTTTATATTGTTATATGTATATATGTTATAATATTGCGTAAAATAATTTTAAGAGAAGCTGAAAATAGTATTTAATGTTACCAATTCGTTAGGCAACGTAGAGTCAAAAGCAGTAATATATTATTTAAACAATTTTAATGTGTGTAGGAAAAATGTTTTGGATTATAAAGCACAAACAGAATGAATTAATCACTTTATATAATAAACAGAAATAAGAAAACCATTCTGTTTTGACGAATAATGTATCAGTTCACACTAGATGTACGTAAAATATAACAAAACTGAATGTTATTCGAATTAGTACCATTTATTCGAGTAATATATTCAAATAACAATAAAAATAATTTTAAACGAAAATCCTTTAATTGGACGTGAATTTCTGGAATGTTATATACCACCTGTTTTCTCTGTATCTGAGATAAATGAATTAGTTACGAATGAATGATTAATTAAGCAAAAAGTAATGAGATTTCAGATTCAAAGGTAAAAAAACAATTAATTACAGCTATTGCAACTAATTGTTGTTGTAGTTAACAATAAGAACCGATATACGCATTTCATATAACGAATAAATAATTATTCGATAAGTAATGCATTTATTAGCACGAAATACGATTTTAGTCGAATAAATTATTAATCCATTGTTCTTATTTTTTGTCCGTTAACAGAATAGAATTTCGCACAACACTACGGTTTCGTGTCTGTACAGGATCACAAAAACATTCTTCGTCACCTGTGTCTTCTTTTATTCTAGCCGTTGGAGCAAAAAGTATCATTTGCACGCGCGCATACACGTTTTTACAAATAGCTCGCCTGAGAAATGCGACTATACTCCGCTGAAGAAGTTGGACGAGGAAAACAAACGGGTTACAAGCTGCGCGAATCCTTCAGGCTGGTATTACGGAGATAAGGAATCGCTGTTGGTCGAAGAAATGGTCGGATAAACGGGCAAAGAGATAAGGCAAAACTTCTCATAAGCTTGGGAAATATATTTTGGTTTAATATAAGAAGAAATTCGAAACCGCAGAATTCAGGAACAGAACGTGTCTTTCAGATCTATGGTATGTTTTCTCGGGTATCGACGTGCGAGAAATTTTTACGAACGTGGAGGCATTCGTTTTATCAAGATTTATATTATTTAATCAACGTATTACAATGTCTGAATTGAATATAATTATATTAAGTTAATTATTTATAACTATTATTTATTATATTAAATTAATTATAAAAAATTCTAAAAAGTTTGGAGAGAGATAAAATATTTAATTGCAGTGTTCACATGAAAAATTAATTCATTATACCTATAGTTATACTTATACTGAAATAGTGAAATACTTTTCAATGACATATTTGTATTATAAACCACAGTTTTTTATAAGGTCCCAAATATTTTTTATTTATGATAATATGAGTTTATTTACGATAATATTATTTTCTTTTTTATTAGTGAACTTTAGAAATTATTATTCAACTTATTAAATTTTATTATTGCTACTTTATTTCTTCAATTTCTTCTATGCCTTGAACTTTAAAAGAAATAATCGCATTTACATATGTTTATTATTCAATCTACATTTTACAATGATCGTCTCTGTTAGTAAGTATTATACAAGAAAGACATGTTTCCATTTTCCCATAAATCTGTTTAATAGCAAGTCATTTTTTTATCTTAAATACAGATCTATCACTGTAAATCCTATGCTATATTTTATCAAGCTGTTCATATCGGACCCAAAGGGCGTTTACATTCACATTAATACGACAATCGATAGTATGACGTGATCAGGATTAAGTCTGATAAATTATTATTTCACATCACGATAACGTTTTAGATCGATGGGATTTTCTATAACTCTAATATACCTGAAAAGTATGATCACAAAAGATTACAGCAAAATAACATATTTTTCATTCTGTTTTTTTCTATACAAATTTTCATATTGTAGGTATGAAAGCAAATATAGTGTTAAGTATTATATATATTACACTTATACAGTTAAGAAAAGGAAAGAAAATTAAGACAATTAAAAAAGGAAGTACTGGTATTAACTATTATAATAAATATATATTTATTTTGTAAAGTGCTGTATCAAGCTCCTTTATTATTCTTTATTTTAAAAAACAATTAAATTTGCTACATGTAACATTATATGGGTTAACTATATTTCAAATCAAATCTGCTTTGTGAATCTATAATTGCTTAAAATAATTAATAAGTATTAAAAAAATAATCATTTTAATAAAATGTTCAAGTGTACTCAAGGCACATCTTACTTATTATTTACTTAACGCATACAATTATAAACTTATATTTCTTGGCATAAGTTTTGGTATTTATTATTTTTCTGTCTTTTATTTGCGTTAAGAGTGACGTTGAATGCGTATTCTGTTTTCCTTGTGCCGATCCAATCAAGAATGATTGGTTAGTGAATCTTTACGTATATCTAATCGATCCAACAATGCATTTTCAGATAGTTTTGTATGATTTGTTTTTAAGAGAAGCCACAATCAACCTCGATTCTTATGGAAAAGTTGCGAACTTCATGACCTATATTCACCCAAACCACTGAACCAATTTCAATCAAATCTTGATTGAGTTCTCCGCTAATACACTGTGCAGCATAACTGTAGCCCCATTTCAATTTTCAAGAGTTTTGCTATTCCAAGTAATAACTTCTAAATATTATTAATATTATGGAGAAGAGTCGCGTCAGCGTTATTAAAGCTGCGCCGTGCCGTGTAATGCAGAATAAATTGTATATAAAGGTCCTTTTCAGAAATCTTTCAGAACAAAAGTTGTAATATAGGTAACTTTTACCTTTTACATCATAAAAGGTAAAGGATTGTTCATAAAATGAGAAGTGATAATTGTTTTCTTTTTAAAGTAAGGATTATTGTGCAAATTCTTTCATTCAATTCCTTCAGTAACTTCTTAAATACTACCATCAAAATTATCGTTAAGTTTTCCCTTTTAGATCCCGAGAAAATGGGTCATAACGAATAAAAGATACAATTTAACGGTAAAGCCATTCTTTAGTGAAACGGTGGTAATTCATTTGAATCGATTTATCCTAGTGAACGTTCGAATTAAACAGCATTCAAAAAGTCAAGTGACCAAGAAGGAAGAGCTACGTGAGAAAGGAACATTGAATAATGTGATTCATGAAAAAGAGAGACCTTATACTACTTATGGCACACGAATTCATTAGTAACTGTCTTATTCGATAATGAAATTTAAACTACAAAATAAAAATATATGCATTTAAAACGCTACGTATTAAAACAATTATATCCAGGTATTGATTCAAGTTATTAGTTACAAGTGAAGAAACTTTTAAACGTTCCAAAAAATGAAATTATGTTACACAATTCTTATGTTATATTTAAATATAATGATTCACTTAATTTTGTACTTAATTTTCTAAAAGCTTTTATACAAGTTTTTATGAAATATCTTTTCCTATATTAGAAATCCTTTTGTGCTGATAGAATATTTCAACGATGTAGGTGAGTAATTACCTATAATTAATAGAGTATTAATAGTCTAGGTAATTCGTGAAATTCTCTGACCGAAATAATATAGTTTCATCCGTACATTGAATTGAATGTTACTAAAACGTATTTTGCAAATATTTGCATTTTTCAACTACGTATATCAAATTTTATTTTTTCGATAAAAAAAGTAATGTTGATAGAGCACTCTAAATGAAACCTATATTTCAGACAATCCGATGTCTATAAATATTACAGAAATACAAAGATTTAAATAAATTTATTATTTCTTATGTTATTTCTATGTTTACATGTTACATACTATAACTATAATTAATATAATATAATTTGCTTTAGTTAAAAGAGATGTTTGTGTCTATTGTGATTGCAGAATATGCAAACACTTTTTTCGCAACGTTATGCATTTAGATTTTTGCAATTCATTGATAATATCTCTATGTGACAGTCAAACATATGTAAGGCAAAATTCATGGGAGAACATGTGCTCGCACTTTGCATACGAAATCCTGTGAAAAAGTACGCACAATCGATCTCGTCACGAACACATGTTGGCAAAATCTAAAATCAGCAAAAATGAAAATGGATGCGAACTTCGCAGGAAATGTTACTTTAATAGCAATACCTTACACGTGACACCTACAGAATTATATAAGTATTCTGTTTCGCATCATGAAAGCATTATCGAAAATTGAGTTTTAATAGAAATCGGAGAAAAAATATTAAATTCATTAACAACATTGATAAGCATACGTACAAGAAGGAACAGAAAATTATATTTATATTTCCAAAATACGAACACAGAATGCATTTTTGTGTAAAAGATTGTAAAATATTTCGAGTAATTATTGGCAATTACACTAATCTCTTCTTTGAAATTGTTTGGCATTTTAAAATAACAATAGCACATGAATTTTACATTGGCTTATTAATTATTTTAACATAATTTTACACGTTTCAAGACTGTTACAGTTTTATTACAGTTACAAGATTTACTTGTAGCTACTGTATCGGTATACTGTATAAGATCGAAAGTCTTTTCTGATGTTGTTAACTTTTAAGATTTTCCTTGATAATTTTTTTCTGTTCAGTATAAGTGTCATACTTTTATTACTATAGAAACCAGGATTTTATTAAAAAATGTTAGAATTACATAATATACTTCTTATACCATCAAGGAAGTTTGAAGAACTTGTAATTACAAAAATGATATTGAATAAAAGTATATAAATTTGATAAATTTACGAAACAAATCATAAACGATATATTTAACAAAAAAAATTTCAAAATTTTCTTCAGTTTAATTAATTTTAATATACCCTAAAAATGTGTTTTTCTTTAAAAATTTATATATTTAATTTAATGACCATTATATAATCAACTATAATACAATATAATTGTTTCAGTATTCACGTATTATTCTCATGACATCTACATATATTTCAGTGACACATACATGTATATCAAGCATATTCAGATTCGAAACACTGCGAGAATCAATGATTCAAATAGCAACCGATCATAAGATTTTATCATATTGCCAACATTCCATTAGTCCAGCAGTTTTATAATTTTTTAATATTAAAGCTATTTATAATTAAAAACATCTCACTTTTGGGTAGAATGAATATTTGACAACAAAGAACTTAAAAGAAGATATGACATTAAAGTAAAATGTAATAACAGTAGGGTTAGTTAAAATTTACAAAATATACAAATATTGTTTTATTAATAAGAGATTTTGCGTTAAAAATATATAGTTACGACCCTTTTAAAATTACGAAAAACTAGGTCAGATTCAGATTACAATTAGTAAAAACAGTATGCAATGAACCGGCACGTCAGTCAAATTCTATACAATGGGGTGTGTTTTCAACACAATTTTCAAATAAATTTCTTTGAAAATCATACCTCCGAGGAAAGAATTTTATGGTACGTCGTTGATTTGTTTTTTCGAGGATTCTTTTCCATCCCGTATATACCATAATTGCAGCTTCATACTATAGATATACATGAACAAACGTGTAATAGCATACTGAAGAATAGGAAAATTCTACATAAAAGTAGATACTTTACATGTAGTATTTTTAACTACATTTTTTTAATAGTTTAATGATACATTTAGAACTTATACACGGCATAAATAATAAATAATGGTTAATATTCATCTTTCATAAACTCTATTTAACTTAAATTTTGATAAAACAAAGTATGTTTTAAATGAACATTATTGAAATAACTAATTCTTATAACTGGATGATATTTATTTAATATAGTTGATTAAAGAGAATAAATTTCATCTTTAACTAGATTCAAAAGGATTCAATCGATATAAACAACAAAATGTTATCAATTACAAACAAAGAATAAATGCTTTGAACGTTGGCATGCTATTTGAATACTTATAACAAAGTTAATTTTATTTTGTTACTAACATTTAATTAACTATTTCGTTTATGAAGTATTACATTATGAAGTATTATAATTTTACGCTAATAAACTTTACGACACATGTTACACGGTATATAAATTAGTGATATTAGGTGGAAAGGTACGCAAGCTATTGATCTCACAACTTCTTGATGGGATAGGTTCAGAGATTGCTACGATAGCATAAGCGTCGCGTCATTAAGTCATCGAACTTCCTACGTTGCGGTAAATTGTGAAGATTTCGCAGGATCCATTGTCGTAAATTCTTACTCAGAATTTACATATTCAGTGAAAAAAGAAGCTATCGGATGAGGAAGGTTCTGAACGCTAAAAAGCGCGATAATGGATATAAAGAAAACAAAACGTAAACTTCAATAGTAATAAGAGGAAGAACAAGTTGTATAAAAGGAAAAATGTAAATTAAGGATCTCAAGAGGAAAGTTTCCTCTATTTACGATATTTTAGATGTTTCTCGATGTTTTATTTTTTGTCATCGAATATAGTATTTCAGATCTATCGGTGCATATTTAAATTAAACGAAACGTTACCTTTAGAGGACTAAAACTTTATTTAGATAACAGCTGAAATATAAAAGTAATGACAAAGATTTATTGAATCTTATGATTATTTATTTATTTTTCTTATTAAATCTGCATAAATATTTATTCGTTACTATTATTGTCGAAGGAATCAACGTGGAATTAGAAACATATTTCAAGTTATTTACATTCCTATTTCAAATAAATTATTCGAAAAAATGAAGATGTTTTATAAATATAATACGATTGATACATGGATCAACTAATAATCAACTTATTCAATAAACAAACCTAAAATAATATTTCTGTTTCGTAAAGTTAAGAAAGAAAATAAGATTTACTACGAAACGACGTTGCAAGTAGCTATGTTGAGCTCATATCATTTTATTATTGTTAGAAAACAACTGAATGAACGTATTTTGGAGTTATTGTTCTCGGTTAACAAGTTGCAGCGATCTTAACTACATAACTATAATAAATAATACTAATTGTACGTTTTACCCAGACAAAGTGTTCCAATAGTGAGACCTTATTAGGACAATTATTCCAGCAAAAATTTGTTTAAAACAGTTATAGTAATTCTTAGCTGAACAAAGAACATACTTAAGTGCTCTGTTTTTTAAAGATTAAGTTCTACAAAAAATTCTAACAAACCTATGTGAAATACTTATTATTATTAGAAGATATACAAAGTACTTATTCATACATCGAAAAACTAGCAATTCAATTTTATTACATTGTTTACCATGCCTTTACACCTATGACTGATACTTCATGTTGTAAGCTGTATACTGTATGTGGCAGAATTTAAGAAAGTTACTACGACCTGCTTACAAATATATCACTCCAATATGTAAATATACAATGCTATGACTGTACATTCTCCTCTCAGAATATAGCTTAAAATTTTTGTAAAATAGAACAGAAGCGTTATACTTGAAGAATACTAAAGTACATAAAGTTGAATCGCAAGGGAACTATAAAGAAATTAAATATACGATTATACTCTTCTGCAGCTACCACACTTTAGTGTAGATATTTGAAAGATTAACAAAACCGAAGATTAGGATACGTAACTTCACCTTTAAAATTGATCACAGAGAATATACTTGCATTCCTTCTTGACAATTTACTTATAAAAAAATACGAAATACCCCGGTTTATAAAACGACCCTTAAAAATCTTAAAATACATCTAAAAATCGAAGGCCGTCTTATACCCCAGATACAAAAAGGGAGCATAGTTACTCAGATAAATATTTGTTTATATATTTATACTGTCATATAATAAACTTTTAATTTTTATTTAAGAAAAACAAATGAGTTTTTAAAATGTTGTTAAAATGTATTTAAAAAAATAAATTATATAATTTTTAGTATTTACACTGACTAGAAGAAAATAAGAATTGCTTCAAAGGAACAAATAATACTCGTTACTTATATTTAATTGCTCTAAACGGGATCATAATTGTAAACAAGAATTTCCTCTAGTTTTACCCTTAAAATATTAATTCTTAGTTGTTGTGGTATTCAATAATTCGAACGATTCATTCATGGACACGCTGAATTTACGTGAAAATTTCTTCGCGCATATATCACCGGTTAATATCATAACAATGTCTCAACGATTAACGATATATTGTCGCGTAGTCTCGGCGAATTTTCATGCAAATTATAATAGACGGACATAAATGGTAACCGGCAACCTCCGAATCGAATCAATGGGCATTAATTGAAATAGAAGCAAAGCAACGGGGCCAAGATCCACGACGACTGCTGCATTATGCAACACGATAAAGACTCGGAATATTCAGAAGGGGCCGCGATAGTCATTGTAGCCCTAACATGTATCAAAGGCGACGAGGAAGCCGGCGACGCCGGTCTTCGGGGATCGAGATTCCGTCGTGTCTCCAAGGCGACCACGTAGATGGACACTTTTACTCCATATAACCAGCCTTGTTTCAGGAAAACAAGCTCGTAAATACGTCTTGGGAGCTGCTTCCTATGGTAGTAGGCAATCGACAGCCGTGGTATCCCTTCGGGAGTAACGACTGTAATAATGATATCCGGATTCCTCTCAAGGGCACCTTTGTAATATCATTTGTCCCCCGGTAATTCGAGGAAATCCAAACCTGACGGGTATTATGACACGAGATATCACTCGCAAAAGACATACGCCTCCACTTTAATGGTTTCGAGTCTCGTTCGATATGTCCCGATATCTAATTCCATACATGGATAATTGACGGAACGTGTCAAGTCATTCGTGGCGTTTTTCCGATAAACTACTAGCAGTCATGTGCTGTGAAAGGTGTTAAGAAGAAAAGAAAGATAAATATTAAATTCTCATTTTATTTTTTGTAATTTATTTCATGTCTGGGAAAATCACTATATTATTAGTAGCTACCTTTTCTGGGTGAGAAAGTAATTATATAATTATTATAAAAGTTCACTGTAAATATTGAATATTAATGAGTTTAAAGTAGTACTTCCTTTTCATTGATGTTAACTGAACAGTATTTATGTTTATTAAATTCAGTTTAAGGATACCTATTTTTGTGTGTCTGAATCGATATTAAAAACTGACGGATGAACCTATTAATTTCTGATTAATTCACCGGATAATTGTACAATTGTAAATGGTTTGCAAGCTTCATTCGAGGTTACTAATGTTAATCTAAAAAATATTCTCCTATAATACTTGTAAGTACCATGTAATTTATATTAATATAAATATTAAAAAGCAGGATTATACGTTATCAATATAAACTACTATTTAACTGGTTTTGTAAATAGAATTGGATAATAATATTATTTCCGTAGAAATTAATTTGGATAATATTTTTATTCAGAGTTAAAATTTCAAATATATGGCTTCTTCAAAAGAAATTTAATATTTTCATGTAATATTATTTTTATTCTGCAACTATGAACTTTTTACTATATTGTAAGTTGTTTTATTCTTACCTAAATTTATGTCTTATCATAATAAAGTGTTTTCAAATAAATAACTTAAAATATTTTATGTAGCAAATAATATTTTGAAAGTACTTTTTATGTGATTCCATTTCACTTTTATGTAGTTATTACTCTCGTTTTAATAATGAATTATTTGTACATACAAATATACCTGTTGGAATACAAATAAATAGAAAAAGTTAATTAAAAAATAATTGCAAGAAGAACTTTTACAAAAGCTCATTAGCTTTTAATATTTAGTTAAATATGAGACCGTATGAATATTAAGATCAAAGAATATTATTTTAATTAGGAACGTTATAATAAGAGCAGAAACCAAAGGTAAACATTCAAATGGAGTTATATTATGTAACGGTGAAATCACTTCAGTCAGCATCTCACGTACCAGTAATTTGAACGATCAAACTGTATCTAGTTGCCACTTTGAGAGCTTCAGGATCTCTTCTGTAAGTTAAGCTACGACTAAATCGTGTGTTTGCCATGCAAATGTCGCTTAAGTTAACAAAATCTCCTCGTAAACCGTTTATATTCTTCTACAGAATTCACAAAGTTTTCTATAATACTACTAAAAATAGAACTGAGTAGAATGTTCTATTTTGTTATAACATTTTTATTCTGCATGTAATAAACAGTATTGTGAATTACATATAAATAATATGAAATCTTTCTAACATTTATTTCTATTGTATTTCATAAGTTATAGGATTCTATAAAAACGTAAATACTCTAAATTCATAATATTAAGCATTCTTCAATTATCACTTCAACGTTAAGAATTTGAAAATAAACAAAAAAACACTATAAATAATTAAAAAAACACAAAGAATTTTAAAATAAAAATCATTTTCAAAAGTTTCTAAAATATTTGGTGCTATATGACTAAATATATTATTAATATTCGTGTACACTGTTCTTTACTTAGAAGAAAATTATATTTCATAAAAAAGCGAATTTTCTACTAGTAAAATGTATTTGTTTTAATCATTTAAGGTATAAACTTTTAATCTGGCTTTTTAAAAATCTACTTAATATATTTCGTAGCAGAAAAAGTAAGTTGAAAGAAATAGTAACGATTATAATATAAAAATAAGATCAAACAATGCTTTATTCTTCATTTCAATATAACAACTATTCCACTTACTACGTAAAATATATAGCTAAAATTTTTCATTAACCGGTTCACATAATGAAATTTAATAATATGGTAAAAATATGAGAAAAACTCGAAATATGTTATTAGACTTTGGATTTTAACATCTATAGAATTTTTCAGTGTTTTCTTAATATTAGAAAAAATTCATTTATGTACCAGATAAAATGTGTGTAAACACTTATACTTTTTATTAATAATGCTTTTTAATTTGTATGCCCCTTGGAACTACATACATTATATTTTAAAGGTTTCGATTTTTATAATTAAACTGCAACTTTTACCGAATTCAATTATATCTGATGAAAACACATCCCCAGTTTTAATCAATTTCAACAGATATCCGCGTTTACTGGTGTTATTGAGATCGTTATCGGAATATTTCGTATCTCTACTAATAATTTACGAAGAACAGTCATTACCATCCGTTTAAACCAAATAACATACATTTATAGATAACACATAGACTTTGTGAGTTATACTATATATTGCAGTAATCACAAAATATGAAGTAAAGTGTAATATTAATATAAAGTTTAAAAATAATAATACTATAATTAATTCGTACTTACTTTACTATTATAGTATTAATTACTTAGATTAATACAAATCTCAAATAATTAATAGTTTAAAATGTTAAACTCAAGTGTTCGAGTTCTGAAATGTGTTACACATTTGTATTATAACTGCTGAAATATTATTGTCCTCGAGAATTCTATTAAACGTCCACTTTTGCCATGTCCATTAAACTATTCATTTAAATTCTTTAAGAACATTTTTACCTTCAGTGTATTTAAATTAGTATTATACATTTTTATCAAACTGATATATTTCCATCTCTAACATTAAGACACATTTAAAACACTGATTTTATAGGTAGGTAAATGATGTTATAGGTAAAACATATCTTATATGATGAATAAACTAACACTTTAATAATTAATTTTAACAAAGATTTAAGTAACAAATAAGTAAAATTTAAAAAAATTTTCAAGAGATTGCCATTAAAAATATTGGTGTCAAAGTGTTAACAAGATCATTAAGCATTTAAATGATTTTTAACGTATAATTTTTTATAGCAATTATAAATTTTGCAAAGTTTAGAAATAAATATTCTAATGTAAATTCTAATCTTAATTTTAAAATATTTCAAACTTTTAGAAGATCGAACATTCCGGATAGTTTGAATCCTATTTACAGTGCATTTACTGTATACTACAGCTACATCTCTGGTACAGATTCCCCGGATCTTCATTGTGAATATCTAACCTATATAACCAAATCTTCATTCAATATTAGTTGTGTATTATGTTATTGTTATAAATGCAGTTTGCGAGAGTCTCTGATTTGCCACGTTTCTCAGATGAGAAGTTAGGGTGCCCATGGGTTACCTCACTCCTTTATCTTCATAATACGGGTGTGTTTTGTTTGGTGTAATTAATTTCGGGACAATTATACAGCGTATTCGGTAGATTTCCGAACAAGCTGCACTTCTATTTTCTACAGTTAAAAATGCAAGTCAAATGTGGTACAAAAAAGATCATAAAAGTTATTTTAATCGTTTCAATGCGGAAGAACACGACTGATTTTTTTGTTTTGCACCAAAAATGGGGGAAGCAGCGATTACGCTGTTACATGTTAACCCCTTGCCTTATAATAACAAGTCAGATTCGTAGTGAAAATTTGAAACAGAATTTAAAATGTATAAATGTTACTGTATTTTGTTGTACTCAAATTAAATATTATTCTTCTGATGTCAATTATTATATTTCAGAAAAAATTTACACAGAGAATATGTCCAGAATTTTCCTCTTTTCTCACTGTATTGTTAATGACAAAATAGATGTATCGATCATAGTTGAGAAAAAAATCGTAAGGCAGGAGGTTAATATAATTTTTACATTCATTGTGAATGGTTGTGTTCTTGCCAATTGTGATATTTAATCACTTAAAAAGTACAATTTATTTTTCTTGGTGAAAACAATTTTTATGCAATATACAAATTGCCGTTTTTATTGTTTTCCCAAACAAAAAATACCTATGATCAGAATTTTTATAAGGAATACATGTTAATCACATTAAATACGCTCGGTAGTTCTAGTATTAACCATTTGCGCTCGAGAGGCGACTTTCAGTTGCCACTTGATTTCCTACAGCAAAATGATAAAATTTGATATTTGATATTAAGCTTCATATAACACATCAATATGAGAAATATCGAAATAAAATAGCTTTGTTTTTTAAATAATGTGCAATTCGTAGTTAGTTTGGTTTTAAAAACTGTTATTTATACTTCATCACAAAATGTTGAATATTTTCAGTGAAAAACCATCAAAGGGTTAACATATGTGCAATAAAATCCTTCATCGCACAAATGATTAAAAACTCGTAAGTAGAGTATGAATCAAAACACACGATAATACTTTTTTCTTATAATCGATTCAATGCGGGCAAGACAAAATACGCAGTGTTGATATAAGGAATGCTTGTATTTTTGGATGACTTGATAAGATTGCAAATCGCATGCTATAGTATGAGCTGTATACTTTCATTTAGTATTGGCTGAAAGAAAGCAATCTCTTGGTTTTCTAGGTCACTTGACCTTAAACGTGTGGACTATACGTACAGGAAATTCTCAAATAAAAAGTTTACAATGTATTATATAATGAAATAACTTTACTGTGTAATATTTTTTCAGCAAATTCCAAATTATTTTTTACTTTCTTTTCAATTATTTTGAAAAATTATTTTCAATAATTATTTTTCCATCATTCCAGTGAGTATAAATAATAAAACATAAGAAGACTTAACAAAACCATATACATTTTGTCGGCTATTTAACAAAATTATGTACTTGAAAGAAATGAACATCTTGAAGAACAGTACCTTTTTTATGAAGCTCAACATAGGATTCTATTATAACAATATATGGCACATATGCGTGGGACTATTATTATATTCTTTAAGAATTTTTATTTTTCTCACGAGCAAAACAAATAAATGAGAGAAAGTGGAATTAATATTACACTGCGTTAAAATTGAAATCAATGGCTAAGCGAGAACCAGAATATCGTCCTCAAAGTGTTAATTAAGAGAATCAATAATGTGTGTAACATAATTAGATAGAATCGCGATGAAATTCAATATATAACAATTTCAATATTCTGTAGATATCAGAGTTGTATCGATATCAACGTGTGACATTTTGAAATGAAAGTACAGATATTTACGTATATACATAATTTACTTTACACTTTATGTTTGATTTAGAATATTTTAATAAAAAACTTCCAGGTACATTTTATTATATAAAACTTTCTTTCTATTTTTAACTACAATACGCACAAACAAAGACTCTATGGAATGATATTGTAGCGGCTAGCAAGCACGACATAAAACACGAAATTCAATTTCTATACGCTTTCCCAATTAAACACCAAAGTATAATGCGGTTTATATGTAGCTATTAGTTACTTCCTCTGATTAAATTGCATGTATATTGTATGTAAAGAAAGTAAACAGATTCAAATTTTACATGAAGATTTATTAATCTTTCATGTAAAATGGAAGACAACATTTTTGTTATCTTAACCCATTAGCTCTGGAGTTTTTATGTATATTTTGTGGATAAAGTGCGCTTAGGCGTTGCAGTGTGGAAATAATTAAAAAAGTACTTAGAAGCTGACTAGATGGTATGATGGTATGGTATTACAGAGGAAAACGAAAAATATAACGTATTAATATTTATTAATACACAGCAACAAAAACAAAAATACGCTACGAGTCTGACACGTTATTCTGCGCGAATAGGTTAAGAGGAATGTTGATAGTATTAAAAATAGAAATATTAAAAGATTGACATTCTGTGATTTGAAAATATATTTAGAAAAATGATAAAAGTTGTTTTATACGAAAAACATAAAGATCAATGAAGTAATAACACAGGTACCATCTAAATAATAAAGGTTGCAACAAAACATAAAATAGTTTTAATTTTCAGATTTTTAAAACTGTTAGGTCGTTTTACAGTTTGCAATGTAAATTTAATCAATGTTGGTACAACTGTTAGTTGAAATATTGATTATATACGAGTTGTAATAATATAATTAAAATAGTTTAGTTCAATATTTCCGAGTGAGTTTTCATTTTATTTTCAGAACAAAGTAAGAGTTTAAAAAGTTTAAAACATTTCTCAACAGTAACAAATTTATAAATTCTAACACGGGTCACAATATTTATTCTTTTGACGTCAGTAAATTTCACAATTCGTTGCCTGATTTATTTTATATTTAACATAGAGATTAATTTCCATGTGATGAAATTATGTGTCAAGGTGTCATCCACACGAGGCAGACGATATAGTTAAACCGTTTTAAAAGCGGCAAAGTAATTCTCTTCATTATGAAATCATTCACAGCGAAATAAATTCCTTTGTAATTTCTACAGTTATTTGTAGAGAAATTCCTCATCATTAATTCAAGCAGGTCGTGACTGTAAATTTTGGAAAAATTTTGTATTTCAAAAGGAAATTCATACACAATATTCATTGTACATTCAAAGTACCGTTTGTAAATGGTCTCGTATTTCTTGTGTATATACAGAATGTAAAATACATGATTTTATCCTTAAGCATTGAAATGATACTCTCGATCGGTGAGTGATTGTAAAAAGAATTTATTAAAAAATCATTTGTAACTTTGCAAATTAATATTAAATTTAACAAAGATATATAAACGAACAATTTTTAAGTGAACGTGTAATATTTACTATACATATAATATCACATAATAAATATTTATTTCTGACTATTAATTTTATATATTTATATTATAACAATATTTTATGTTGTAGTTCGTACGAATTTATTCGTATAGGCAGTAACCCGAAATTATTGGGTAATCCGATATCTACAAGCAACCCGATATTTTTGGGTAAACCATTGGATAACCCGACATGAATACAAAAATATCTCTGTGTATGTGTCGGCGTGCGTGTATTGGAAATATTATAATAATATTTATAACATGTCGTGCTATAAGGCGATCTCTCCAAATTTGTAATAGGAGATTCGGTTCGAGCGCCTGGCGCGACACGGGACTGTATTCTTTAAGAAGTGCTTAAAGCACGTGGCCCGATGGTGTACCATAAATTAAGTATCCCATCGCTGGCTGCACTCAGTCACAGCCGAACCATCGCGTAGAATAGCTCTTGTATTTTAAACCGTGTCTCAATAAACGTATTCTTTATTTTCCTATAGCAATTTTACTATTTCTGCCCACTGCATCTCTGATACAAACCTCAAAATTACTACATAACATAAAAATACATAATACATATATTTCCAGGTACTCCAAACGCACCACGACCGATCAAATCACTGTTTAAAAATTTCATTCAAATTTTGCATTTCCTTTGGTCTACTGAACTTCATATATAAATTACTATTCTTGTTTTCAGTAAGAAAAATTTATCTTGTAACTTGTTTACCTTTATTTTATAACCAGTTATTTGATTGATTACGGTAGAAATAGGTATAGGTGTACAAAATGTCGGTACGTTTAGTATTAATTTCCAGTACCACCACAATGTTCATGTATTTTGATCGAGTACTGAAATTCGAAATCAACAGCAATCATTTATAAATCTCACGCCTTTTTACAGACGTTTATAAAAGAGACGTCGAAGAGTAGTGGAAGTAAGCACAATTCTGTGTTCCTGCCTATTGCTGTTTGGATAGCGGGTAAAAAGACACTTGCATCCCAGCAGTCAAAATACCACTTTGCTACGAGTGGAAAGAAGATGTAGCTCTCATTTAGCTTACACTATTTCGTATGCTGCAGCTAGCTGATGAAACCCAGTTTCAATATTTGAGGAAAGCACAATATTAACGAAAACATAAGGTAAAAGTGAAAGTTGAGGTAGTTTCTGCGCGGGAAGATTCAATTTTTGAAGGTTATAGAATTATTTGGAAGAAGAAATAAATTCTTTTTCATTTTTCTTGAGTAATTATACGAATCATTGGTAAAACTAGAAAAACTTGAAGCGCAATGTAAAATTTATCATAAGCGTATCAATCTTAGTGTAAAACTCAATAACAAATTGTTTCACATAACGCGAAACTATAGTACCAAAAAATATAACAAAAGAGATTTTGAAATTTAGTCGAGGAATAATTCTAGTTTCGCATTTTTTGAATCATTTATTAATCAACTCATTTATGGTTACATTAAGTTACTTAACAGAAGAAACATTTATAAACATATGTGGATGTTTAATCAGCAGTTTTTTCATCAAAATAAATACATTTTACATGAAAACGATATATAGGAGGAATAGTACATATATCGTATTAGGTAAAAAAATTATTAAAATTAATGACAAATATTTAAATTTGTTTAGTTATTTAAAAGAACATGTGTTATGACTGATGAATTCGGAAATGCATCGTCAAAGTTAGAATCGTTTCGACGATAGTTAAATCCTTTGTACCCTGGTGACACCTCAAGTATGATGAGAAGTTTGCGCATAACCGGGCAACCGGAAATTAATTATAATACAAAGGGTTACCAAAGCATGTCTAAATGACTTTGTACAACGTTCATTCCAGAACATACGAAAATGAATTACTAATCTTATCTGCAAACATAATAAAACACAGAAAAATTATAATTTTAATGGTAGTCAAAGTCTATGAAACATACATTGCTAATCAAAAATGTAGGACCATTTGATGTGTAACGTCACAAATTAAAAATTATATATCTCATAAATATATCAAATAAAATAACAAGAATTATGTATCTTTATATTTGCCTAATACATATCTGTCCATGTTCCTTTATCATACGTAAAAATTCTCCAATAAGAGTTCTTTTGAAAAAATGCAACTTTTTCTTTTAACCCATGTATCGGTCCCAAAGTTTAGACCGACAGTGGTGTGCATGAGTAGGTGGGTGATTGTACATGTAGTGTATGTACATCGCGTGTGAGACGTTCGAAATATTCTAGAAACATATGACAATGTTGTATGAAATTTATATTTTAGAAAAATCATTAATTCTTAAATGTTCCAAATGTAACTGAAGTATGTAATGTATGCAATCCATGGAAACGATAAAATGTTCTAGAAAATGTGCGAATGAAATTGATATATTTGAATGTATATACGAGTGAGGTGAACAATTCTGAATGTAGAAACAGAGAACGTGAATTGATTTTGAATGCATTGTGTGTTGTATCGTAAAATGTCAAAACTGTCAGTTTATTTATCATTAATTCTCCAAAATTGTTATAGCACTAATTAATTATTGTTAAATAAATCCCATACATATATAGTACGGTTAAACACAAAATATAATAAAAATCAGTGGTACAAATACGAGTCTAAAATATACGTTCATGTACATGTATATAGTCCAATATAAAAAGTCCGACATATAAAATACAAATACGATCCTAGTTTAAATCTGAAAATATTCTGTTTAAAATGCGAGAAGAGTCTAACACGAATTCATGAAATATAAAAGGTTTGACCAAGTTAGCGTAAAATGTGAGAAGAATCTAACTGAAATTCATGCTGCATAGGAAGTTTGATTAGTTCTCTACTTCGAAAAGCGATTCGTCGTCCTTGTTCTTTAGAAATAGATGCAATTAAGCGAGAGCACGGAGAATAAAGTCTAATTGAAGATATGTGTTCTTTCTTTGACCTGCAACTCCTACAAATATCTACAGTCTATATGCATATTACGTTAGGTCACTGCTGAAAAGTCAGTTTCAGTTCAAGAAAAACAAACCCATAAATCTAACAAAGTCCTTGCATTGCGAGAGCTCTCAATTTACGCTAAATGTCTCTACCCCGTTAAATGCGGAATTTAATTTCAAAAATCTCTTATTGCGCCCTCAATAAAATCAAATAATGAGGTGTATGCTTGTAAAACGCAGAACAAATGCACTTATAATATATTCAAACGATAAACTAAAGCGAAACGAGGAAGAAATACAGGTTTGCCTAAAAAAATAAATAGTGCACCGTTGAGAAGGTTAGCACCATTTAAAGTTTGAAGGTGATGTGTATACTCATCAAACGCAGTTAACTGGTTAAGAAATCCAAATGATTTCTTCGCTTAATATATATTTGATAATATCAATATCACTCAATAAAGTGTAAAAATGACATTGTCAGTAATATTGGTAATACTATAATAAGTTTGAAAATAGTGTTATCATTATTATTGTCGAAATTTATAAGTTTAGGATTAGTTTCTACATTTCTTATTAGTTTCCTAAAAATTTCAAAATATATATCGTCCTCGAGATTCTACATCCATTTTGATTGTATATCACATTTCAAATACTTTAGTAGACTAGTGTGCATGTTATTGTATCAGTCCCGTCTTTGTACAAGCAAAGTGACAAGGCAGCCGAAACAGAAACTGCATTACAACATGCGGTTTAGAGCGTAGAGTACGCGATGTACGCTGAGCTACTTTGAGCTTGCACGTCGCCGCGGAGTTCCGTGTTTCATGCGCGCTTAGGTCAACAGTTGGCGGCAGATTGGTTTAAAACGGTCGTGAATTCGAAGCGATACAGTAACAGTAGAAAAATATAGTTTCCTGTACCACACAATACCCCGTGACCCTTAATCTTTTTTTTTCGCTTTTAAACCTTTGGCCATTGTTAACGCCTAAATGTGCTTGTTTTGCTTCCGAGGTATTGTTGGTGTTTATAAGGAACCTTTAAAAAAACAATCCGAAATTTTAATATAATATAGTTTACATGAAAATATTTAACAGATATTTTTTTACCGGTAACCGTCCACGTTAAAAGGGCGAAAACAGTCTGCAAAGTTGGGGTTGCAAAATCTATTTCGGCGTATATCTGGAAATCTTTTAGAAGTAAAATAATTGTATACATTAACCAAATTAGTATTTTTTACTGACAAATTCAATGTTGCAATCCATTTTGCAAAAAAATCCAGTTGTTTAAAAATGTCTTGAAAAATAGCATATTTTCGATTGTTAGTTCGGTCCATAAAATTGGAAGTTAAATTTTTATTATACACACTAATAAACTAACACGTAATACGAATAAATGAATAAATAACATTGATTTTGTTTAATAAAGTTTAGTGTTTTGATTATTTCAATTCTTTCTCAGACAAGTACACTAATGAAAAATTTCGTCTTTTTCATTGTTGGTCTCGTTTGAATTCTTACCATATGCTACACGCGGTACGTGTAAAAGTCTACCATAGTGAGGAGGTTAAATATGTAACGATTATTTAAGTTCTATAAAGACCGAATGGACACGAGGAATTTAATCGAAAGTACGCTGCGCGCGGTCAGGTCATGAAAAGCGTTTTAGGGCGGGGGAATCAATTCGATCTGTAAACGATGTACATAAAGCCAGTTTCATTATCGCAAGATTAATGAACTGGCCGAAATACAAAAGATAATTAAATGGAGCATGGGAAATGGAAGGGCGCGTGCGAGCGGGGTAGAATTTCGGCGCGTTTTTCTAATTGGAGGGTTCGATTGCCATTTTTCTCGAGCTTTAGTCGGCAAACATGTAATGAAAAGAAGTCTGAAATAGCGCGTCAAGAAACTAATCTTCTTCGTCTAAACATAGAGTGTTACAGATGAAAGATAGATCAGCAGATAAAATTATATAATTTTATTATACATAACTTATATATACTATTAAAGAATTTTATTTACACGATTTTATTATTTTACGAATTATTTTACGAATTTTATTATTTAAAGATTATTTAAAAATAATGTGTTGGAGCTCATGTAATCTATTAAAACAGTTTGTGTTCTGTAGATTGAACACGTCGTAATAAAAGAAAATGCAATATAATCTTGATATTATACATATTATTGTATAAGCATGTATTTTATTATTATGTATTAGTAAAAATTGAAGATGAAATGTCACCCACAAGTTCTTTAATATACTGTTTCACTTTCAAAGTAATCAACATTGTAAAGTTATCCTACATGGGTATTTCAGAATATGGCTGACTAATGTATGTGTATACTACTTACTTACTAGTTATACCATAATGCAGATGATACATGGCTAGCCTTTTACTATTAATATTGCAGGTGACAGAGTGATGCAGCAGTAAGCGTAGTGATGATTAAATTACTCAAAAGCATTTGAATTATGTTATAAACTGGATATATTTAAAATATCAAAGAACCGAAGATCGAAGACGCGGGAGTGGCTATTTTTCCAAATACGACTCTTCACGACGGTAACAATATTTCGACTTCCTGAGTCGAGGAAAACCGACACGGGCTAAACTCTAAACAAAGAACCGTTGTTTCAATATTTCCGTTAGGGGTCCAACAGTCTTACCTGCTACGCATGCCCTAGTTTGTGGCCTGTCCCACACTACGCAGAAGTGTCAACGTAGGTGAAGATTGCTCGACCAACTATGCGTACTCCTCACTTTATTTTTATAAAAATTCCTACTGTTCCGTCGCGGAACAGGTTCCATCATACACGTTTGGTAGAGGGCAGTTCATAAACATATAACTAATACATTGTTGTAAAAGTCATAATTAATACAACCTCGCACGTGGAAAGAAATATGTCGGTATGCACTCTACACAGTATATTCTCCTCTGAAGATCACGATAGCACTGGCGCACCAACGGGATGCGCAGAAACCCATGTACAGCACGTTACTCATGTGAACCAAGCCATCCTGTGGCTCAAAAGTGAAGAGGGGCAAGGAGATTCGGCCGCACGCTCCACCTCTGCTCGCGGTTCGGCCAGTAACAAAGACGTGCCGAAATTAATTTCGCCATTACTATCAGACCGAACGCCGCGAGTAGACGTCTCCCCTTGCCCCTCTTCACTTTTGAGCCACAGGCCGACTTGGCTCACGTAAGCAACGCACTGTATTGTTTCCTGGAATGACTGAGGTGGAGTATACAGCTGCTATAATTTTTATTTTGTATATTATTTTATTGTATTTTATACAATTTGTGTATTACTTTCCTTAGGCAACGTCCATACCGCATATTAACGCACCGGTTCTCGTCCGATCACCGAAGTTAAGTTACTCTGGGCGTGGTTAGTACTTGGATGGGTGACCACCTGGGAATACTGCGTAATGTTGCCATACTATTTTTTTGTCAACAAATAACATGAACAAGTGCAAAATATTGATAATCTAAACTGTGTAAGGATTCAACGAAGTCTAATATATGTAAACAAAAATGTATAATTTGACCTAAAATCTTGTATTTATGTATGTATATTTTTTTAAACATCATGTACAGTTCTGGCTTAAGCCAGATCCGTCAAGCTAGAAGTGCCCAGGGGCAAAGGGAGACGCCCACTCGCAACGCTCGACCCAGTAGTTATGGTAACTGACACCTCAGCTTCGGCACGTCGTTGTTACTGGCCGAGTCGCAGAAGAAAGAACGCAAGCGAAACGGAATGTGGGGAAGTGAGATGTACGAACATTGGCGTCGGATTTCATTTCGGCGTGCCGGTGACTTTTCATGTTTGCCGAATCCCGGGGATACAGAGGCTCGGCTACTACGTTTCTTGGAAAAACCGAGGTCGAGCGTGCGGCCGATTACCCTTGCCTCTGTGCATATTTAACTTGGTGGTCACCTCTATAAAGGTGAGAGCTGCATTCTACATTTTACATCATCACTTTTCATATACTCCAATATAACTATATATTATTACAACATATGACCACTAATGGTACCAGGAATCGGACAAATGACTGGATTTATAATTCGATCCGCGTCTTTTATTGTTCATTTAACTTTATATGAATTCCTGTATTATCCGATTAATCACTTTTTCCATTTATGTCGTTCTTTTTGTTTCTGTTTCTAGTAAAATAAATTGATCATCTAACTTGTTTACCTTCCTTTTGTAGCCATTTATTTGACTGGTTATGGTAGGAAAAGTGTCGGTACGATTAGTGTTAATTTGGTTTAATTTTAACACTGTTTCATATGAAACGTACGAATGTTACTATCAGATCAATTAGAATATTCATATGGGTGTTTCGTCAAATATCCAATATCAAGAAAAGTTACAGTGAGGTTATAACATAAACAGATTCTGATATAAGTATAAAGTGGTTATTTTAAGGATTTAATTACACCTTATTGTAAATGTCTATAAATGAATTTAACGAGAATCCATCTGCAGTCACTTTAAATTCAGTAGTTCTACTTCACTTTTCCATGAAGTTACTAATAAAAAGACATTGGATATAACCGAAATTATTTATATTAAAATATTTGTATATATAGTATCAAATTTCCTTTACATTATATATTTTTAAATATATATTATGCATTGATTCTTTATATTGCATTGAGTATAAACGTCTTCCTGAATGATAATTTTCTCTTCTCTAATTTCTAATATACAATTTAGCCAATTTGTATGTATCATTTTTTTAACGTTCGAAACTAGTTAATAGGGGTACGACAGCGTTAAACTGTCAAAGTGCCATGTCATTCAAATATTCAGTTATGTGCGGTACAATAAACATGAGGGAAGTCCTTAGTTTTACTTCCGAGTTCTCAGAAGGCCCCCAAGGGCGTGGAATTAGGATCAGTCCCAATCAACCGAGGCCGAAGCCTTATCAGCATTGCCTCCTTGGTATCAGGAGTTCCGTAAAGGTAGACTGTTGGTAGCGCCGAGCTAATTTTCCAAAAATTCTACCAAATTTCCTGTCTGTTCAGAGACAAGTGGGGCGCTGCTCATGCGATGAGACCCTCGAAAGGTCTCTAGTTCAGCATGCGGGCTTTAAACCTTTGCGATCGGTGCCGCCACAGTGGCGACATTTAACATTTGTTTTCGAAATCGGCGTCGCCAACATGGCGGCATGTTTTTTTTCTCTGAGTACAGTGTTATTTTACGATCGAGAGGTGTTTTATTTATTATTCTTTACAAAATTTATATTCAACAAATTTTTAATATCCATATATTTATTATAAACCACCTATAGAAAAATAACTTCGAGAATACATATATTTGCTTTGACTAGTTGGTACTGTCATCAGAAAAATGTGCCAATTATAAAGAGTTAAACCACTGCTATTACGAAGCCAATGTCCAGAAGCAGTCGAAACCGCCGGGCACCAAATCCCCGTAGTACCAATTATCGCAGGTCTATTGGTGGAACCTGTTCGATTTCTTAAGCGGATATAAGCAGTACCTGCCATATCTAGGTATCTTATCCATACCAGGGCTTGGTTGGTTCAGCTCGGGTACTCTAGGAACGTCGAATCCCATACTATAATCACCACGTGACCTCTGGATGAGGTACAATAGACAATGGAAACTCGACAGATGCATGAAAACAAGGTTGAAAATGCAGCCAGCTACCTAGGTCCATGTAATTAACGAGGTAGCCAATCAGTCGCATAAAGACTTCTATAGTTTTTTTCACAGTTCTATAATACTTTCTACGATGTAGTTGGTGTAGTATATTTCAACAGAAATAATTTTACGTTATTTACAATAACCAAATATTTACTTATGAAAATAGATGCATTGGTAATTAGAAATTTTATGGTTTTTAAATTACCTCGAAGTGATTAAGCTGATACATTTGCTATTGCCATAAAAATAAAATCCTTGTGATGCAGAACGCATCAACTGAGAGAAATTGTAGATGAAAGTGAAATTCAAGCTTGTATGATTTATTTAAATATATTTCGAGGAAGTAAAGAAATTAATATGTTGTTTTATAAATAATCAATAAATAACTAGGATATTACTATATTACAAATATTACATCCGTTATTTTTTTTTATTTAAATCTAATATTTCACTATTACGATTTTAATTCTCAAATTTTCATAAATCTAACCGTTCTAAACAGTTTTCTATATCTACATATAAAATTTTCTGAAATCATTGACAGAAATTTTGTAATTCAAAAAATATGAATAATATTCGAAAGAAATCAGATGAGTATTAAAGATAATTAATTTTTCCGTGAAGTGAATCTTTAAGAAAATAAAAAAATAGGGAAAATTAATATCAAAATAAAGATTTAATAATGATTATTTTCCAGGTATTATCTTTGTTACAATATGAACACAGGATTAAAAACTGAATTTCAGTTTTTTTTCTTATATTATAAGTAATATAGTTTTCGTATTATCACTACTGTATCACGCTCATACGTTTATAAATATATTTTCCAATTCTAATAATTTCTATGAAACATTACTGTATGACCTGTAACTACTAAGAGGAATGTTGGTATGTAGTGTTAGAGGAAGGTTGGTAACTTTTTATTTTACTTGTATCTAACTAAGAAGTGATCATCCCTAATCACGCTTTAACAAAATGCAACAGACAACAAGATTTGTTAGTTCATCTTAAAACTGCACAATTTTTCCTGTATTCGTTTAAATCACCAATTTCATGTATTAGAAAAGTCACTATCACAAACTATCGTATCACGAAGGACAAACGATTCGGTTGCTTAAAATATTGAAAAGATACTCTAGAAAGAGTGGAGGGGTGTATTCCATATGCAAATAGAATTGGTAAAGTCCTCTATTACTTTGCGAGTTGTGATGTCTTTTCCGAGATGTTAGCAGTTGAAAATTGAAGATTAAACTACTGTAGTATGTGGTTTAAATCCCAGTCAACTGAGCGTTTCACCAGATATATATACGAGCACACAAAGTCGAAAAACGCGTCGTCCCGACAGGCGTCTCTCCCTTGAGCGTCCTGCAGCAATTTTTCCACAAAGTTAATGTTTTTCTCACTTTTTATATGGTATGCTCTGCGTTTGTGTAGAAGCATCGATTTATCGTGTCATGTTCTGTGTACGAAGGATTCTGCACTATGGAAAATTCATATCGAATGCTAAAGTTTTAGAGAACTTTCAATAAACGGCACTGATTGTATTAGAGTATTGGAAATATGGAAAATTTATTCTTAAGAAAAAATTTGGTTTAGGCGAACGATCAATGTTAATGCAAAAATTTAAGAACACGACAGCTTGTTTGTTGTTATCGATTTTTAAAATAATTTTTTAAGTTGAAAAATACTATTATATATTCTAAAATAGTTCTGTTTAAGTATATTACTTAAATGAACGATCACTTTATTAAACTAAGAATAAATTTACTTGAAACATTATTTTCTTTCAGGTTACAAAATGTTTACCATGCCTATCCTAAAAGTTCGAGTATACATCTGATATGTAAAATGAAATTATTTCATTTATGTTTCAGATTGTCAAAATAGAAATTATTTATTAACCCAAGTTTTGTCTGCCATTTAAAATAGCATTTTATTTAAATCGTATAGCTTTGAATATTTCAAATAGTAACCATTTATTAAATAAACTAAATAGTAAGCACTTTTCTAATTTTACTTACTATTAACTTTACAGTCAGTGCACAAATGCTCAGACACCAGATAACTATTACTTGTTCAGAAGACCTCAGTCTAGAGCAGGGCAGGAAGTTCGATAGCACTATGTAGTTTCGCTGGCGTGTCTGTTTTCACTTTCCGTCTGATTACTATCAGCTTCTATAGGAAACGCTATACCTAGACGATCACAGCGAACTACATATTAGCGCCTTAGACATTTCGTGATAATCTTCTCGCAGATGCAACATTCCATCTACTAATAGATTAGGTGCTTCATTTGTTATTGGCGATTTTCTTCGCGCTATCCTTAAAGCTAAAAAAGTATTACTTTCAAATATTACAAGCAAACTATACGTAGGGGAGGGTAGTGTAAAACGGAAATGTCAGGTAAAACAGAACAGTAATGTTTTTCATAGATCTGGTATTCATTTGATATCGCACGACATGCTTCTAATAAGTACTCGATGTGTATAGTGCTTCTTACAGATTATAAATTCATAATATTAAACGAAACATGATTTATTTAACAATATAGAATTTTTTAGCACTAAGTCAACTCTGGAAAGTACTTCACACACGATGACGACTGCTGCTGCAGCTCAAATGCTTTGCATCTGAATCGGCCGGAATCAAAGGATTAACTTTCTACGTAACCAGATCCATGCACTTGAAGTTTTATTCGCAGATTGGCTTCGTGGCATATGGCCATCACTGACAGAAAATTTTCCAGTAGATTCATAAAACAGAAGACATATATTTATCAGACCTTCAGTTAAAGAACATACTTAGCAATTCACGTTTCAATTACATTGTTTCATACTGTAATAAATTAGAAATTATTTTGTTCATAAATATATTCAATATGTTGAATGTATTATAAATACAACGAAATTTTATTGTTAAACAAATTTTATTGCATTTCGCATGATAAAACAGGCTATCTGAATTACAATTACTTTGATATGACAAAGAATTTATTTATTACCTAATTCAATCTAAATGTAATAAAAGTTTTTCATAAATTCAACAAATTGGTTCTCAAAAAAATGATTGCAGTTATAAACACAAGCTTATAACCTAAAACAAAATAACGAACAAAACTATTATTGATTTTATTCTTTGTACACATCAGAAAATTTGTAAATCGTATATCGCGTCCTCATTACACTTGTAACTGTAAGAAGTTCCAATACTACAAGGATTGAAAACGGCAAACTTGAGATTCTAAAAACATTCTGGTAATATTAACCCCTTGCCCTACGATTTATTTCTTAACTGTAATCGATACAAGTACTTTATCCTTAATAATTTATTAGAAAAGAAATAATATTAATGCTTATTGTCTATATTTACTCCAAAGGTTAACCATTGATAATAGAAAAGTAATATTTAATGTATATTAAAAAAAAGTACACAACACTTAAATTTTTCAAATGCGATTTAAAATGTTCATCATGAATTTCATACAATATTGTAGGTCAAGGGTTTAAAAACACGTATAAACAAATGTTAACACTAAAACTACTGGATGGAACAAACGGACCTATTTCAGAATTCAATTACCTCTTTGCACTCGATTTATGTTCAATATTGTTGGGTGTACACTTGTATTCATTTTATAGGAAAATAAATTAAAGTAATTTACAGCGGTAGAATACACAGTTTTGTATTTATTTTATTTATTATTATTATAATAAGATTTAATTTTTATAACCTTCTGAAGTATGGTACTTTTTCAAACAATTTCCAACTCATTTCCAGCGTCACATACAAGTGTAAAGGCTTTTCGTGTATTTGCACAGACACAAGCTAAGAGACTTTTTGAATGTCAAGAATCGTATTTTTTTAATTTTTATAAAAATTTGAAACCAAGTCACTCGAATTGCTCGGTAATTTTAATATCATAGGTTCAACTACGTTTGTTTGTTCAATTTCGTAAAAAACAATTTGAAAAAGTACTCAAAAGAGGAACACGTAAGCCAACAACAGATCCCGAAGTGAAGAACCTGGTTATCGTTGTTTCAGAAAAGAAGGACGTTTTATATTCTTTACGTGGGTGACTTTATACTCGAATCCTTCGAGACAATTTATGACTAAGCGCTTACGGTCCGTCTTTGGAACTTTTTATACGACAGGTGATTACCCTTGTTATATCCTCCTCGTCTCTGGGCACCGTTCGGCACGCGGACGCCGCGAAGGAATGGTAGCGGAGCATTCATGACAGAGGAGCGTGCCGAGAGCATTCTCCTTCAGTTTTTACTGTGTGCACGCGTACGAGTGGCCAAGCACTCGACTGACAATAAGCGAGGTTACACTGCGCGCCTCGAAAGTTGAACGTTCAATTTTCGACTGCTAATGTCTCCTCAACGAAACCTCAGCTTGGCTAAACGGTTGAGAATATTCTGGCCTGCATTTTCGCGAGCGATATGCACGCCTAGTATAATAATATTTAAGCGCTTGTAACATCTTGCGCATCATGGCAGTCGTAGTTTAACCTGTCAACCTCTTGCCTTACAATAACGCGTGATACTCGTGGTGAAGGTTTTACGTGGAATTTAACGGATATAAATATGATTTAATTCCTTGAAATTAAAATTAGATATTATTCTTCCGTAGACAGAATATGCATAAAATTTTTTTTTTCAATAAATTATTTGTGATGAAGTTGTTGTATCGATCACAGTTGAAAAATAAATTATAGAGCAGGGGTTAACTGTGAAATTTAGTTTGAAAAATCTCTCGTTGTACGTGTAATAAAATAAAAAAATAAGGTGTGTACTCTTTAAACGCAGGACAAATGTACTGAGAAATGAGATTCTACAGTTAATAGGTTAGCACTGCTGAAGAAGAGCGAATGAACTTTCATTCATACGGCACTTGCATTTCAAATTAACACGGTTAAGTCAGACAAATGTAAAAATTACAATAATCTTTTTTTGTTTTGTGAATTACGTATACAATCTTGTTGAATTGATGAATTTTTATTTAAAGATATGTATATAATTTTTTATTTTACAAAAAATATAAATATTATTGTTTCATACGGATTTGTTAAATTTATTGCACGTATATTTCTTCTCAATGTGAATTATGAATTCCAATTGCACAATTTCAATTTACACGGAATTTTCGGGGAACCAATTTACCGTGGAAATCGAGAGTTAGGTGTATAAAGTGCACGCATATCAGTTTTATAGATATCATACAGTCGAAACTCGATAACTCAAAAAATTTCTTTATTCTTTTCCGTTCAGCTATAAAAAACTCTATAACTTGAAATATAAGACCTATATAACCCGAACTGTTCGACTGCTGTTCAGTACGTATTTTACTTCTACAAATCAAATTCTGGACAGACCAGATCTATATAAGTTGAAGTTCTCTTCTAACATTTGTCTATTCCTGTCAATTCCAGTAATTTATAATCTGCATAATTACAATTTATCAACGCATGCGACCGTTGCATCGATTATGTAGGATCGCTGTCTCTAAGATTATCTTATGAAGCTACGTAGATTACTTATATCTCGAGAAGCTACGTGGGTTACTGCAAACATTTTACTGTTTTCAACATTAATAAATTTTCAATCGTGCCGCGTCAGCATTTCCTAACCTTAAAAATGTAAAGTTTTACGAAAATAACATAACATACCGCGTTAGAAGATTTCCGAAACTTTCACAGCAACCTACGTATAACTTGTCAATTCATTGTTCAATTGTCATTTGTATTTTTATATCGAGAAACAAGGTGTTATAATTAGTTGTTTTCGAATTGGACCAATCCTCTGATGACGAGTAAAAGAAAAAAATGTATAAATGCGTAGGTAGTAGAAATATCCATGGTAGATGTTTTAGGAAGGTAAACAGCTTTTTTGTGGTAATAAATTAAATCTATCGTTACACATCAATTGTATAGTTAAGGAATTCGTCAACCATGATTTTTGTACAAGTTATAATTGTTAACCTTTTGTACCCAAAGTCACTTTACCCCCAATATTTTAAAAGTATTCAATATCCAGAATAATTTTGTACATAAATAGTTTCATTTAAATATTATAATGAATATTTTAAGAAATTGAAAAAAATGTATGGTTACAATATTAAGAAGGATTAAATATCAACCCCAATAAGTGCTTGGTAGTTCTAGTGTCAAAAGTGTAAAAAGAAATTGATTTTTAACATTTTCATGATTATTCGTTCTTGGTAGTGGTATTTCATAGGGTGGTAGTGATATCTATGTTTCGCACAGTGCGAGTGTTTGGACGTTCGGAACGGAAACAGAATACTCATACGCTTTCGCTGTGAAATAATTTCTTGTTTTTCGGACTGGAGCACAGACCGTTCTTATCTCGCAAGCGAGATTTAAGTTTCACTTTTACTGGAGCAACTACGCCAGTGTGTTGAACACGTGATCCTAATATAAAAAAAGATATAAGAAAAGATTAACGAAGTTTTCTCATTAACTGCACGTTTGTATTTTTTGCAAATACTCAAGAGATGTATAAAAAAGTATACAAAGTAAAAGAATTCCTAGAATTTTCTTGATAAAAACAGACGAAAGTATTCCGTACTTTTACGTATATAATACAGGTAAAGTTGTGTATGTAGTTTCCTATGTATTGCCAATGAATTAAAATACAAATATGTGTGGAAATAATTCAATAATAACGTCAAACAATAAATTCATTGACATTATTATATTTGCCTCGTTGAACAGTTTTTTTCCAGTAAAGCTTATGGACTATTAGAACCATTGAAGATAATCAATAATATCAATAGCAAAAGTAACAAATTCATCATTTTTACTGACTGCAGAAGTATCCTAGCAACTCTCGAAGGTATTACATAAAAAGCCCTATTATTAGACTGATTATCCAAAAGTATAACGCAATATTAATCAACAATCCAACCACCGAAATCTTAATAGGATGGGTCCCATCACATATGGAAATTTCGTTACATGAAAGGTCAAACTCAATTACAAAATAGGCTGCTAGCTCATCTTGTAACAATACAGATATACCTGTATATTATACAGAAGTGCTGAAATCAATTAATAAAAGCATAAATGAATATAGGAACAGAGCTTGGAAGAACTCACGTCCCGTATATAATCATCGCACCAGAAATGATATTTATAAATTACACCCAGCCTTTTCGCTCGAAAGAAGACTTGAAATAATACTAACAAGATTAAGAATTGAACACATGAAACTTTCTCACTCCTACCTTATTAAAAACGAAAACAAATTAATATCCGACCGATGCAACACAGTGAACTCAATCGAACAGATCACATCGTACGTTAAATACCAAGGGGAAAGAAAAAAATATCAAATAAAAGAAGACCTTAAAAAAGTAACCCGAACAGTTCAATCATCCTCTACATTTTTATATAAACTCTTGTATAAACATTTTTTATATGTCTTATTTCAGTTACTTTTTGCTTTAAAATTAATTATGTTTATTTCCAAAAATCTCAATTCTAATATTCAAACTTTAATATAATTAATAAATATTATAATTCAATTTTTATTTCTGATATTTGTTATCCTTCTACAAATATCATCTTTTGGTGGTTGCACAGAAAATACTATCGGTCATACATTATTGTCTACTTCCACACACTCCATAATTAACAGGACAGAAGAGTTAATTTCGAAGAACAATGCGTCATCAGTACCCCAATTTCAGTTCGCTTGCACTCGATCAATTCTCTTTCGCGTCTTCGAATCTTTTAATTACTTAAATGACCTAACTGCTGAGTGGTGGGGTTGCGTGGATCGGCAGCCGAGTGCGCGAACCAATTACACTGTTACGAAGTATAATTAAGCGAGCCGAAGTGCCGCGAAAACTTTTTCAATAATATAAGATGACAAGCTCCATGACAATTTCTACTTAGGATTCTCGGGAACTTTGACAAGGGCAATTCCCTTTCTCCTCTTCACGTGTTACCCAGCTGACGTCCCGCGAGTTACTTTAAGCGATCGAACCCATGAAACAGCTGCTACGAACTGCAATTCCGTGAAAGACACTTCCGCGGGCAAAGAAGAGTAAAAATCGAGAACGTGAGACACGATTCCTTGAAATTTTCCTTCCCTATCCTTGATTCGTCGGAATGAAGACTTTGTGCGGCGAGGTCTACCAGGACTAAGTTAGATGAATCAAGTTTTGTGAGTGGATTCCGAGAGCCGGAAAAGAGTAAAGGACGTTCTGCGGAAAGTTACGAACTTCACCCTGAAATCCAATATCAGGGACGGACGTTTACAAGATTGAAAAGTAATGTTTGTACACCGTTATGTTCGTTAACTACCAGGGCTACCACCGTGCTCTACGTGAGTTTAATCATTGGAACCGAAGTACAGCAGAACCGGTTATCCGATCAGATTGGGAGACTAACAGTCCAGATAAATGGAGACGTGCGAAATTTTTCAAAATCTGTTGGGTTGATGCAAAAGTTTTGACGATTTTAGATTTTACATTTAGTTTAGTAACTCAATTGTTTTCTGATTATACCAAAATTAAATAAAGGTGAAGAGAGGAGTGTTCTTTATACACATTATAATAGTTTTGAAACAGATATTATTTGTTTCGACGAAAGGAGTTTGTTAACCACGTATACAAAACGTTAAAATTTTTGCATCAAACCAATATTTGTATAATTTGATCGTATGTATTTCGGGGAATAATTTAATAACTCGAATTATGAAGTTCCGCTTTTACCACGATTAAGAACAAACTAGATCTTAGAAAATGACGACTCGATTAATGGAAGTTCTATTTTACTTGCAATGTGGTTCCCCTGAAAATGAGGAAACTGTTATTGTGATCGCAATCACTCTGTAGTTTATGGTACGAGGAAAATAAATCACTTCAATGTTAATTTACTTGAAATATTTACTAAAATTGATAACGAGAATATACATATATGGTGAAGAAATGAATAATTTTATTTGCAAACGGTGTTACACATTTTCTAAACACAGAATTTAATATTGGACATGCTTGTTATCCAACGTTAGCTGGTTTTCCATAGACATTGTTTTTATTTTACTATGACATGTTCTGCAATTAACTACAACGGATACCTAACTTTAACAATGCTGTTTGAATAAAACTATTGTAAAGTGATTATTCAAGCTACGAGTTATCTTATTTAATGAAAAATAATTGTTGATATTTATAAGAAAAAATGGTTGATCCGAATATTTCACATTATTGCTTCAGGTTTTCGAATTCACAGAGGTACTAATAAATTAATTGCAACTGGAAGAGGAAAAATAATATTTGCACCGAAATCAACAAAATTATTAAGAAAATCACCGTCACTTTGTTATACTCAGAGAAGGATAACGGGTAACCGTTACTCCAGTCGCTCATCATGGACAACGCGACACTGCACTAGCCATGTTAAAGGACCAATACTTATTGTTAGTTTGCGGGCTCAAGATACAAGGTACCAGCTCCTCACAGATAAATTAAAGTAATTTACAGCGGTAGAATTCAACGTTTTATATTTATTTTATTTATTATTATCATTATCAGATTTAATTTTTATGAACTTTTAAAGTGTGGTACTTTTTCAAACAATTTCCAACGTTCTATAACAAATTTGTATTGTCATCGCATACGAGTGCAAAGGGTTAAATTTATGTATTTGCACAGACACAAGACTAGGAGACCCTTCAAATGTCAATAATCGTATTGTTTTAATTTTTATAAAAAATTGAAAATAAGTCACTTTAATTGCTCGGTAGTTTTATTGTGAAAGGTTCAACTACGTTTGTTTGTATAAATCATTTTTACCATTTTTAAAGACTCTTTCCCTACAAAACTATATTCTACATCGAACTATTAAATGCTAGAATGAATAGGAAACTGCATATTGATTTTTTATTCTTTGAATAAGTAAATTAACTTAAAATTAATCTTTAAAACTTACGAAATAACTTTTGTCTGCTGAATAATTGAATTATTTGCAATTTCATATTTTAAACGTAAAAATTTGATGCCACCAATATGGCGACATTCGTTTCTTAAATAATTCAAAGTTTTGAATAATTTAATTACTTGCTTACAATTTTCTATTCTAAATATGGAAGTTTGATGTCACCAATATGTCGATATTTATTCTCAAACACTTAAAATGATATAAGTTATAAATAAAATATCATTTCTTGTGTTTGGTAGTGAGTGTTTATTTTTGTTTATAATTCTGTTTAATTTTTTATTATAATTGAGTCTACAATAGAGTTATGAAAATAACTTGAAGACGTTATCTTCTTATTTTCCTATCGGGTGTTAAATGAATTGTGCTTAAAGACCGGTAACTATACCTCGAAGCAAAGATACTATGACCAGTATTAATCAGTTCGCTATGCCATACGTTCGAGCGTGTATATAGACTTTGACCAAACGCAACACATTCAGTAGCGACGAAGATAATTACGCGGAGCATATAATTATCATTAGATTCAAATTTAAATAATTTAACACCAGAAATACGGAATTTTCAATATGATTAAACTATATAAAACCTACCTCCTCTTCGACTTGGATAATTTTTTGATATGTTGTAGAAATTAACATTTTCTCCCCAAATGTTGATAGCAGAAAGGCTGACCAATCAAACGCGTCTTGCCCTTTACGTTCAATTTCCTCTGCTGTTCCGACCCCTATAGATAGTGAATTCTGATTACGCTCTAGATGACCATGGCCTTCTTCCGATGGTACCTCAACTGAAATACTCCTGAATCGAGTGATATTCCTAGCTGCCATCGAGTCAAGGGGCATTTTTCCGGGTAGAGTGGAGAACACGCCTTCTAGGCTCTTGGCCAAAGGGGGCGCGGAATTTCCGGCCTTCGGCCAGGAGTACGACCGAATCCTGTTCTCATCGAACTAACTGTCCCGCGATGAATGAATCACAGAAAACTTCTGTACCTGTGAGCGACACGCCGAACCGCTCCGTTCGTGCGCCAACACTGAACAGCCTGGATTGTACAGCGACGCACGTTAAACTACTTCCATCGTGCGCCGACTCCGAACTAGCGAATGTATACACTCTATTATATACAGCACAATGGTATAAGTTGTAATAAATCATGATACCAAAAGGGTGTATAAACTGTTTATTCATTCAACTATTTGCGAATTTTGGCGTATCGTTTGGATAGGCACCAACTTTTTTGTCTTATCCTGTTAACTGTAGAATTTAGTTTCAAAAATGTCTCGTTTTGCACACAATAAAATAAAAAAATGAAGTATGTACTTGTCGAACGCAGGACGAATGCACCTAAGATACATTTTAATGAAAAGCCAAAGCAAAATAAAGAAGAATTACTTGTTTATCTGAAGAAATAAAGAATTCATTGTTGACAGAATCAATATCACTTGAAGCTTTAAAATGGCGTGTATACTGATCAAACGCAGTTCACTGATTAATACATACGCTACTACCATTAGTTTTGGTAACAATTTTCTTAATTAGAGTATTTTACTAAATTTAAAAAGTATTATAAATGAAATATTGAAAGAATAAAACTGAAAGGAGTTATTGAGTTTCTAAATATAATTTGATATATTGTAAGGGTAAATAATGATGTCTATAGCAGTAATTTAATTATTTTTTGTGTAAAGTACAGGATTGCTGCTGTAAAATATTTGACATCGACATAACATCGTAATGCAAGTTATACTGATCTTGTTATTTAATTTGCGATAAATTTATTTATTTTATTTATAATTTAAGCTTGATATTTTACTGTTTTGAGTTTAGTAAAAACTTGAAAAGGTTCTAAGGTACTTATGATAATCTCTAATTTAGTATATAAATGATACTTGAGCCAAATATTCATATGGGTTTGCAATAAATATTAAAAATGGTGCTGAAGTCAAGAAGCAATAAAATTTTTAACAGAGCATTAATAGTTCATATTTTCAACTTACATTTTTTTATTATATAACAGTTTCTGCATGGTGATGCAATTTTGTTAAACATTTAATGTCATGTAATATTATTATTAACATAAGTATTTGATTTTATTACCAGAAAAAAAGTAAAATTAAAACAGGTTAATATAATAATAAAATATCGATAACCTGAGTGTACTAAACTACATAGTAAAACAATAAGAGGTGCGTACATAGTACTATAGTACATAAATGGACTTCTTAACAACACAAGGTGTTTAGTACACTAAATGTATTTAATTGAGTTTCCCATTTGATATAATCCCGTTTTTTATTTGATATCAGTATATGTATATAAAAAATCCTCAGTCTAATGGTCTTCTCATTAATTCTAATTAAGTTCTAAATACTTCAAGATATAAGGGAAAAGTATGTTCTTCAAGAAAATGTCAGTGACGTAAGAAAACTTTCGAAAAGAATTTTCTCTTGTAAAATACTTTAGTTTTAAAATCATTCAAAGTACGTTTAGAACATTTTTCATATTACTGAAAATAAAGAATGTATTTTAAGTATTCAGTCTTTCGTAGTATATCTTATACATTTAACAGTGTAGCAGAATTAAGTAAAAATGTTTTAACTTATTATCATATTAAAGTCTTAGAAAGTTAGTGAAAATATTAAATTTTTATACAATTCGTGCTGTAAGTACTCATATGGTAATAAAAACAGTTACGAAGACCTAAATTTTGTATAGCATTTATATTTGTTAATAATTACTTGTCTAATTTTACGAGTAGTCGATTCCATAATTTCAATGACGCAAACTTTGTATTACATTCCTCGAATAGTGAATCATAGTCTTCCGAATTATGTAACATATTTATCATGTATTCACAATCAAGAATTATGTATTATAGTTTCTGTGGACTTGTGAATGAGAAAGTAGAAGTACCTCAATTAGCAAATGGATGGCGTCCTACTAATCCAGTGATACATAGTCACGGCGAAGCTATTATTTCATACTAATCACGTAGACGTTTGTTATACTGGAAGGTAAAGGAGCATGTAATAATTAAAAGAGGAGTGAGATAGAAAACAAGAAAAAGAAAAAACACTGTGTGCAAAAAACCAATCAAGAACGTAAATTAAATTACTATTACATATGAACAATTTTATTTTGTAACAAAGCAAGTTTCAATATTCACCTCTACTTGTCATCACGATCATCAGATTTTTACGATTTTCTTTCTGTTATATCAATTTCCATTAAACTATTATGAACAACGAATACAACTATAATGTTGCAATTCTTATTATAGCATAATCCCATCCAACGGACATAGGTTTCATTTTGTCGTTTTATTATATATAATTTTTACACTTTACACATTTTTTTACACTTTGACTTCTACGTTATCCAAATTCATACGACGCAATTATTTACATATATTTAGAAATTAATCTTTTTGATGACGTATCGAATGAACAGAATTTTTTTAGGTACATGAAATACAATAAAAGAATTGTAGTGAAGCAATCGTTATGAAAAGCTTGATTTTTTAAATTCTGTTTTATTAAAAAATCGTTTCGACTATATAGAAATTGTGATGAGCGTTGTTTTGATGGTCAACCATGGTGATCACCAGAATAGGAACTTAAATGGGGAAGTATTACAAAATTTCATCTTCTTTTTTAATATATATTTTCACTATAATGTAAATTTTTAAGTATGCATTAAGTAACAGATTACGCTTATACGTTAAAAGTATATTTAAGTTTCATGATCCGTAGGTTAAACCCTGTGTACAGTAACATTGAATTCGTGTTTAGTACAACGAATTACATGTAGCATCCCATTTTCGGGAATTGCAGTACCAGTAAATATTTATCGAAGTTTAATTGATTTTACGAATATCGTGGCACCAACACTGTTCCACCGAATGAAGTTACGTGTAAAAAATTTGCGGTCCTGGATATGTTAATATCGATGGGATTAATTAGCGGAAATGCACAATCGAACCGTATTAATTCTTATGTATATTTAACAAATTTATAAAATTAATTTTTCTGGGAACAATGATTCGCACCAGCAAATGTTATTCTATATCCTTTATCTAAACTCGAATACATGTGAAATATTTCATTCTTTTTTGTCCGTAACATATTGTATTTTATTACTTTTATGTTGAAGGTGATTATTAAAAAATGTACGTTTAGATGAACAAATGTGAATTAAACAAATTGGTATATATCATTGCAATGGATACTACATCCAATATTGGATCAAATTATGTATTTTTACAAAACTAAAATATAAATTAAAGAATTCAATAAATGTTGTACTTAATTACTAAAATAAATAAAAAAAGTTAAAAAATAATCAAATAATAGCAACTGAGTATACCTATACTCAAAGTTTACTTCTGCAAACGTACCATGAAATAATGATATTCTTGACGCAAAAAGCAGGCCGTATAGTAATAAAAAAGAAAACAGTGGTAATATTTACAGAACATAAACAACATTCTACATGAAATCATGTAAGTTAATACTATAACTTGATAACTTTCATTGTCACAAAATTTGTTTCACATTAGCTTTAGTATGTAGATTGTCCAGTATGTAGAAATGGTTGTTTCTATATAAAGTTCTGTATTATTAAAAAATAATTTTCATAAAATTCCATAAACACCTCTCCATTGCATATATTTACCAGAAAATATAATTCCACAATTAAAGATACCCTCTCTTAATCATCTTCACCTAAAATAATGAAAGAGCATTTTGTGCTTTCATTACGTCGACAAGTAGTAATTAATTAATGTTTTGTTAATTATGTTTGTCATATGGGATGACGCACTGGTAATCGTGACAAGTATTTTAATAACCTCGCTAACGAGTTTGTAGATTTATACATTGAGTTCCTGTCACGTTAAATGTAACAATATGTACAGATATATCATGCACTTAAAAAAACTTAGTCCATTTTAATCCAAATGTTGCACGCAATTATACGTTGTATTCAGTTTAGGACACTTACTATGAATGTGCTATTATGCCGCATTAAATGGATTTTGAAATTATATTCGTGTGATTTTACTGCGCGGATTTGAATCCAATTTTATAGTCGTCTTAGTATTGCTTTTCAGGTTAACAGAAAAAAAGCTGAATACGTTCTACAATTAATGGTAGTTACATCCACTCACTGTTCATTTTTTCATTTTACGCGTATTGTTTTCTTGTTGGTGGCGAACAGCGGCATTACTGCTCATTGTCACTACCATTTACCGTCATTATTCGAAGGCATTTAATATTATAAGTACATGCACCTTCTATTGTATTGTTTTAATTACTATAGCGCATCCATAATAATGGCAGTAATAAATTAAAATGAAACATATTCGAACTTTAAATTAGAAGTAATTTTCCTATGAATAATTTAATAGCTTGAAATTGTATACAGAACGTTCACATAAAAAAATACATCAGAATAAAATGAACTATTTTAACACTACAACTACCGCACTTGTCAAAATGAGAGGTTTCAGTTTTCTGATTTCTTAATTATTGATATTTACAAGTGTTAAGTATCTGAAATGATTTTAAAAATAAATAATTTGACTTCGATACTATCATGAATCTATGAGGGAACTAAAGAAAATCTTTTGTTACAATCTTTATAAAGATTACATATTGATCATGTTAAACGCTCGATAGTTTTAGTGTTAATTGGAAAAATGTAGGTGTGTTGGATATATTTTTGAAAACGAAGTTTCAGGTAAAAATATTTGTTTATATTTTTTTATTTATTATTTTTCCGTAAAATAACACCCTGCTAATTTTTAAAATAGTCACGCGTTTCTCAATTGCACGTACTACCAGATACAAATCATCGTGCATATCTTACTTTCCAGACAATGTTTAAAAAATAAGAAACTGATCCGTCATATTTATTTAAAATTCTTCTACATGAAACTTTTAGATTTCTTATTACGCTTCTACTCAGAATTTTGGTTCACGATCCTCTTTCATACTAAAGACAGTAACTTTAACAGACCAACACGAAGACAATTTTTGTTCTTTCCATATGCTGGTTTAAGCTTGGGTACAAGCTCCGAAAAGTTCTAAAGATTTCAAGAGGAAAGAGAGAAGTTTTAGAAGAAGTAAATTTTCTAAAAATTTGTAGTACCAATGTAAATAGAACATACACGTACAAGATTTTAAATTGATTATAATTAAAATATAGTAGTTACGTTTAAACAATGTTTCATATTTTAAATAAATTCAATGTAAATTTAATTACACATTAATCTATAAAATCGATGAAAATCATAATTACTAGCATGTAAAGTGAGGTATATCATAAAAAATATTATAGGAAAAATTTATCTTCTTTAAGAAAATGAAATAGCAAATGTATTTACAATAAATACTGAAGTTAGATTAAATTGTTCATTTTTTAATTCTTATTCAATTGTAAATAAGTGAACAATTTAATCCTTATAATTTTTTCATGAATGTTTTATAAAATTATTGAGATATTTCTTTATGCAAGGTGTGACAGAAAAATAATACAATCGGGTAAGGCGTGATTCCAGATGCAAATGTAAAGTGAAAAGGAAAATAGAATTTTTTTGTTTGAGATTTCGCTTTCGAGAAAATTGAGTTTGGAAATGCAATCATACACTTGCATTTGCGATCCGATCTTAAATATGTATCTCATAACCAGTAAATGTGTATCTAAATATAAAAAATATAAAAAATAATAACACTGTTAATAAATATATTATTAGCACATATCATGACATTGATACAAGTTATTAATACACGTAAACTTGGAAACAATGAAGTACACGTGAGTTCTATAAAACTTCAAAAACAATTTTTTTGAAAACAAGAATTTAAATAAAGAAAACGTATTTTGTTTTCAACTTATTTTCAAGTTGAAATTATCATATATTTGTTAAGTTTTACAAACATTTCGCTTTTATATTCGAAATTGTAATAAATATAAAATAAATAAAAAAAGCTAATAATAAGAACACTTTATTTTCGTGAATACTACATATTTACTGTACCATGTACCTATCTGTCACTTGTACAGGATACTTTATTTATTTAACTAATTATATTATCGAACAACATTTACATGTTTGTGCTATGAACTTTGTTTTACATTTTATTCAAAACAACGTTTTTAAAAAGTAAGTCTAATTGCAACAAAAGTAATGTATTGAAAATATTTTGCAATTATCAAGCTATGCACTCTGCAAAAATTAACTCACAAGTAGCACTCTTGAAGTGCTCACAAATATTTAAGAGAATTGATCGTTTCAGTTAAGGAAATATTCTTTACAAAAGTACTTCTCGGAGATGTAGGTCTTTAAATGGTCAGTAAATATCTGCCTTTTAAATTACAAAATTATACAAAAAATTATAATGTTATAAATAATGATTGTGCACCAGTTATTTTACAATCAGGTGTTTACATTAAATACAAAACCAACAGTGACATGTTGACGAGCTGTTTCCTAAAGACAAGGTAATACAAAATGTCACGGATAATTACAGAATAATTATAAACGTAACGAGTCATTCAATCACAACACCAACAAAATAAAATATATCATATAAACGATGCGCAATGTAATTTAACAACACTTCAAACGTATTAAAAATTTTAATTTATTACTTTGTTTTATACAATCAATTTCTAAAATTCTATTTACTTATTTGTATATACGCATCAAATTATAATTCTGTCTTAGTATTAACTTTTTAAAATAGTCTGATAGAAACGTCAACTCATTTCTTGAAATGACAGTTCGATTTTGATATTGAACATGCTGAAGTATCTAAAAAGAAGTAATTTAAAGTTTTGACGAATGTCAGTAACATCATTTTTACAGTTTATAAGATACAAAAGTATCTAATATATTCGCAAGTGCCCGTGTGCACTTACTAACACTGTATTTGCCTATGTATAGTCACTCAATATCCAAATTAACTCGTTTTACCTTCCTTAACAACAGTCTAAGAGTAATTAACACGCCTGAAATCAAGCCCTAGGTGTTTCGAAGACGTTGCAACTTTCGGAAAACCTAACGAGACGCAGTTAAACATGAAATTACCGGCGAAATTCCCCCAGCAGCGTTTGACGCGATCAAATTAAGATCGTCGTGTAACACGACCCGAAAGATTTTAATTACAATTTCCTTCCAGGTGCGTTTTAAAGTCCAAGGCACGTTAAGAGAATGGCAATGAAGGTTCACTATACATACAGTCTATCTCTTTGCAATATTTTTTCCATAGACCGTACCTCCGTCTGTTTTCCAGAACTTCAGCGTCAGGATCGGAAGTCGTTTTTCTGCTTAACACGTTGACTGCCACGAGAATTTCGAACATTTTGTGTAACAATACACATTCTTTCATAACAAAGGCAAATGGTATTGGAAATAATTATTAATGACTTGGTATCACAGTATACGTGTTACACTATCATCTAGCTGTTTGTGTTGCTAAGTATTTTTATTCGACATCAGTTTTCATATCGTAATTGTATTTAAGCAATTTTGAAACTCCGGTCACCGGTGATCACCGTGGCAGTCAACGTGTTAATGACTTTCGCCTTTATCCTCGGTCGATATCGCTCGGGAAAACTCTCGGGTATCTTCGACGCGATCGGTCACAATCAGGATATATCGTTTAGATACTTTCCACGGAGACTGAAACTGAATGGCCGTTTTTGTTCTATATACCACAATCCTACATATTAACACATTGTTGACAGGCAATTTTACGCAGAAGCTATCCCATGTCACCGGTTATTATTTCGGAATTAAATATGAAAACGAAACAATAGAAATAAACTTCAATATACTTTACTTATACATAATGAATTGAAATGAAACTCTGAACATACCTTTTATATAACTTTGAATATTTTGCTTTTGCAATATTCTATATTGCACCGCATATCAGAAATTGAAATAGCTAAGGCAAGTGCACATAAGAGTTAATTGGTGACCGGTTAACAATGTGTTAAGACGCCTCCACCATAACGCAAGGCTACACGCGCCTATGGTAACAGGAAAAAAATTCGGAAAAGGAATGGGAATTTATTCCACACCCACCATATTCCTCAGATCTTGCATCAATAGATTTTCATCTCATTCGAGCATTTCAAAACAATATAAATGAACAAAATTTTTTAAATTTTGATGAAGTCAAAAGTGCAATATAATTATCTTTTGGGAAAATATATAGCTTCAGGTAAGCACAAAATGTTTCCAAAAATCGAATTTGTAGGCGATACATTGAAACGGACGAAACTTACGCATCAACCTAATATAAAGACTTTAACCCCTCACCCTATGATCTTTTTCATAACTATACTTGCTCAAATGGCTCTGTCATTAATAATTCACCTAAAAATAAAGAACAATTCCCAATTCATTTATATTTACGTTTACTTTAGAGCATAACAATTGATAATCGAAAAATTGGCTTCAATTTGGGCTCAAAATAATCGAGTGACGTTTAGTTTTCCTAATTTTCATTTGAGAAGATCCTTACGAGTGTGACTCGATATTGTATGGCAAGGGGTTAACACTTTCCGCTTGTCAGAAAAGATCGTTTTTCATCGACTTTTAAGTTACAAATACGATAAAACCGCGTTTAATGCGATGGATTCGTTCCAAAACAACCAAGCGCTGAATGAAAAAGCATTAAACGAGGTTATCTTAACACATAAATAATGAAGATAGATGAAACAAAACAGTGAATAAAAAAATATACCATGGTTTCTATTTCATTTTGGAACATGTATTACGAGAGTATTACGATTTAAAAAGCCGTCCTAAAGTGAATCAATGAAAAATTGAAATACCACGAACATTTTAAATGTTCGGAAAGTTATAAAACGCTTAGATAAAGAAAAATTGTACCACACAAGAATCTTTGCTTATGGCTGACAGCTTAAGTGCTAATCAGCTGTCAGTATCCGTGTTTTGATTGATTAGTACGCAGTCGTAAGTTTTGTTTTTTCACAAAATTTATATTTAAAAAAATACCTGTTCAGGGATGAAAGGGTAGATCGAGGTTTTATAGTAGATTAAAAAATAATGAAGATCCATTTTCATAAAAATGAAAAATCCATTCTGTAATGAAAATATAATATTTATTTATTTGACTTTACGTGTATACAACAGTTCAAAGAAATCGCTTCACTCATTATTGGGATATTGTGGCAGGCATTAAAATTAAACATACATCGGAAAATAAGGATAATTTAATAAATAATAAAAATAATTTCATAACACTTACAGTGCGTGATCTTGAAATACTACCAGAGATCGATACAATATTTGTAAAACCCTTTGACTATATTAACCTAAGAAGTTTATAAAATTTCACGAATGAGAATAATTCCTTAACCTGTTACCTGTAAAACTTAATTATAAAAATCTTGTGGGCTGTGTCATTAAAATCATACGATGACATGTATACAAGTTAAACGCAACGTAAATGCACTTGTGATATATTTCAATGACTGAACGAATTGACTGAACTTTTGGAAATGTCAAATTGGAAAAATTTATTTCGAATAATTTTTCATGACTGTTAGACGCTAAAACTATTGAGATTCCTTGTCATAAGTATGATCTGTAAAAGAATATAAAATTTTGTATTGTTCTTTTATTGTGTTGCTTTGTTTGAGTTTTGCTCAAAGAACAGTGTTGTTCGACTGTTTTAAAATGGATTATGGGATGTTAGTGTTTACAATTAATCAAAAGAAGATTAAAAGGAAGATTATAAACAATGAGATATAAACTGCAGAAGAACGTTTTCACAAGATTATTTTACTTGAAATGGAGAAATTTGGTGAAGTTGAATTAGGAATACTCGTTTCAAATAATTATACACGAATGTGCTAGACACTGAAATACGATCTTTACATAAATCTGACACCACAATTACGGGACTCATTAAAAACCCAACTGCATTGGAACAATTAAATTTAAATAATTTACAAAGATGTACATCTGTTTAATTCCGCGCTTAGAACTATATGAGTTTCCTTTCTTCTTCGATATTGTGAATTTGATTAAAACGGAACGACGATACCTATTAATATTAAAATTTAATTCCTTCGTCTAATATTTCCACGATAAAACAGGTTGAGGTTTTATAATAAATAAAACTTTAAATTATTACCTACCTACGAATTTGGTATTTACAATTAAAATTACATTCAAAGTAATACAATTTTCGAACTTCGTAACAAGGAAGAAAAAATAGTACCTGCACTAAAATTAATATCACTGATAAAATGTTAAATTTTATACATATAAGCGCATATATACAGCACCCATGAGCCTGGATGACGTAGCATACGTTCGCACTACTGTTATTCAAACTACGACACTCGACAGCCTGTTTTCACTTTTACTGAACACTTTATTCGTTTCGGCGCACTAAATTCGACACACCGTAAACGAGTAACAACGTGTCATCTATAAAACGACAAAACAATGTTAATTCTAAAACGCAGCCTCTACAAGCAACGAACACTGGTTCAATGACTACGTCATTTAAATCGAGTCTAGTTAACGGAAATAATGTTCCACCAAGACGAGAGTCCCAAAAAACGTTCCACTGAAGGCAAACGGTTGAAAAAGAATAGGTGAACAATTTCCTAAAACTGTGTGAAAAAATAATTAACTCGTTAAAGCGGACCCACGATTGCGAAAGGATTGTTAAATACCGTGCTAAATGCGGAATTTATAAAAATCGTGTAAATGGATATCGAAAAATGCGTTGCAAAATAATTACATCGCTGAAAAAGACGCAACACGTTTGCGAGAGGATCATTAAATACTGTTATACGCGAGAGACAGTGACTCCGATATATCCTGGCTGTGATACGTGCCTGCAAACGCCAAAGAATACTTGATGGGCACGGTTAAATTCAAAGCTTAATAGGATTCAAACCGACCGCTCTCATTGTCACTTATGATTTCCCCATTTCCTCCGAAGCTGATAAAGCCAGGCTCCATGAAAGGCATCGGCTCGACGCGTATCCAGCTTCGCGTAAAATGCACCGAATGCAGCCACACAGCGCTTTTGGCGCGATAAGATAAAAATACCGTTAATGAAATAACATTATCCCGCGGGGGGTGTTGCTTTCATCTGGCCGGAGGGCGAGCTTCCAAACCCGCTGCAATTACAAAACAACCAGCACGCTTGGTCCTAACTTCCGCGGACAAAAGGGGCACCTATCGCTCCTTCCATTAACCAAATGGAGCCGGAGTACGCGCGGTATCGAAAATGCAATCGCATCGACGATCGAAAGAAGACACGAGAATGGAAGGATCGGATAAACGCGAATTCTACGTGCCACCGCCGCCACCGCCGCCGCGTAAGGCAAATCCTCGGAGTTTAGAGTCGCACGAAACGTTTGTTTTTTTTCCATTCTGTCCACGCATTTTCAGCGGAGCGCGGGGAGTGGAGAAGGGAAACGGTATATTTTCGCAGAGGAGAGAGACTATGGAATTGATTGAAAGTCAATCGGAGAGTAGCGGTGAACCAAGTTTCAATTCGCACGAATAAACAGAAAAGAAAGTTCGGATCTGACGAGATACTCACCAGGGGCGACCGCGTGAAGGCGCGTAACGCTGGCGAAGGGAAAGAGAATGGGATCACAACAAAAGGAGAGTTCGCCGAGTTCACAGCGCGCGCGGTTACCACTCGAATGACCGAATGGTTACGAGCGAAAACAAGAAAAGAAACGGACACTTCGGGATCCTCGAAGAGACGAAAAATGTACGTACGATTGCGTGTCGGGGCGCGGACTGAACAACTGGGAGCAGAGTCGTCTCTCTTCGGTTGTCCCACCCCACGCTTTCCTCAAACTATCCCCACTCCGCGCCCCACCGTGAAGCTTCAAAGCTCCCCACGACCCCACACCCTCGACACTTCCAGTACCGTTCGTCGTCAGCGCCAACGCCCTTGCGCACTGGGGACTGCTAGGAAGCGTGGCCTCGCCGCTTCTTCGCCACTCGACACCTTCAATTCTACCTCGCACACCTTCCCTTTCTTCCTTTAAGAAAGATAATTGCTACCCTCCGCGAATGCAAAAAGACGTATCACCACTGGGATAATTGGCCGTTAAACACCGTACGTTTACAGCTGGACGCTACGCGAGACACTCGCGAGTGACCAGCTACGTTTCTTGGATGTTTTCAAATTTTAGTGTCGAAACTTTTGATTGCATCTTTAGTTATATTTTATGATATTTTTCCAATTTTCTTTTTGTAGAGTTAATCAGTTTTTGAATTTTAGCAGCGAAACATTTGCTCCGTTCTTTACATGATGATTTTATCAAATTATTCGAATTTCCTTTTTGTGGAGTTAATCGGTTTGGTAAATTAACCGTTTATATGCCCGTATTTCTTTTATTTTCGATAGATGAAAATCTGTAGGCAAGGGGTTTATCTTTAATAACAAACGTTATTGGCACACTATTTACCAGTGATTGATTATTTATACAGTGAATTATTATTATAGAACTTAATTTTGAAAGTCACTACTCAATAATACAGATTCACAGAGCTTACTGTCGTAATTTCCAATTGACCTTGTCGATCATTGGATTTAATGGCTCCCGAGTTTTTTCTTTGAGGATATTTTCAGGAGGAAGTATACATTAATAAACTAAGGACCAGTGAAAGTCTAAAGCAGAAAATTCGAGCTGAAGTACAAGAATTACCACCAAATATTTTAATCCTTAATCACATGACCTGCGATTCATTTCTTAACTTTGATCGGTACGGCTACTTTATCATTAATAATTTATTGAAGAAAACAGAAAACTTCTAACATATTCTGTGTCTATGTTTGCTTTAAAGTATAATAATTGATAACAGGAGAATAATATTTTATTTAATTTCATAGGAATTGAGTAATATTTATGGTTGTGAAATTCTATTTAAAATCTGCACCACGAATTATTATAAGGTAAGAGGTTAACTGCCGAGGTAAAAGAAACTTACATTACAACCGTTGATTGTCAGTGAGAACAACATGCATTTTAAAATGCAATAAAAGCATTGTCTTGAAATGTTAGAGAAGTTTTATCTATGATTTTTCTTGTTGGATGATTTCATTGGGGAATATAAGTGATTAGAATTTATTTAAAAAATACAAACAACAACGTTTAACATAATACTATTTTAACAAACCAAATTCACATTGAACAAATTCATAATCGAATTTCTAACATTTTTAAATGTATCTCTCTTATCAATCACAGCAGAAAAATAAGTTAAGAATATTTCTTGCCATGAAACGTATTCATTACGTATTCAACTTTGAAATTATATTGATGGTCTCCAGCACTAACATCGACAGCTAAAAGTTAACAAAGATTATGGAGAACGCAAGTAGAAAGAGCTCAAATATGCTAAGCTGAAAAGTGGCGATCACTCATCAGACGTAATATTTCATACGTGACTGAAAATATTTCCAGGGACTATATTTTAATATTCTCTAAAACATTAATTGTAACTGAAATATTTTTTAAATGAAAATTATTGCAAATCCTTTCACGACTTTTATTTCGCCATGTATTTCGAAAAAGAATAAATATTGATTTTTCGATATCAATTGCTATAATAATCATAAACCAACGAGTCATCTTAAGTAATGTAATCTAATTATGCCCTATAAGATTATTGTTTAAAAGAAAATGATTAACCTTTTAAAAAGTATTATTAAAAAGTACACGTTGATGGTTATTATTATTATGAATATAGTAAAGTTCGTGAGAACCTGATATATTTTGTGATATTGTTATCACCATTCATGATACAAATTGTTACATTCTTTAATAATATTAAAAAACATTAATGTGGAATAGAGTTTTACTCATAACAACCTTGAAAAGCAACGCTTCTTTAATACAACACGAGTATTGCGAAACTAATTAACCTTTTATGGGGTAAAATTCCCAAGACACAGGGAACATTTTTTTCATTGAACCATGCCAATTACGGACTAAAAAAAGCTAGTTTACCATTATCTGTGATTGAAGGTTTTTTTATTTTACACTTTTTTCAATCACACTATCTACACGTTTAATGACTTTAAAATTAAAAATGAAAAATATAGACACATTGACGTTAATAGTATAGGTACTACTAACTATAAACAATCGATTTCCTTCTAACAAATAATGAATGCAAATTACTTTTATGTTTAAAGACTATAAAAATAGGATAATTTAATTTCATACTTGCAACAATATTTTACACCTCCATATTTTTTAAACGTTTTTCACATTTAATATATATTTGTATAACGAATTTTGTATACATACTTCTATTAATTTATAAAAATTCATAAAATTCTTTAAGTGTTTCTGTAACTCTCAATAGCTATGTTGGGAAAAGAATAATGTTAGAGATTAATCAATTTTTGAGCTTGCCAATGACGAGGGATGTTTATAGGGTATATCTTTACAACTTTCACAGAATCTTAAATGCTTAATCATTCATTCTGGAGATGCTGAAGAAGTTATAAAAAATGGGCGTAAACTTTGAAACGTGATCGATAGTAAAACTTGGTAATTCCCGCTATCTTCCTCGATGTGTCGATAAAATAATAATTCTGGAAATAAGCAGATTTAGTACATTGATGTCAATTATCTCTGAATATTTACCATCAATAATTAGCAACTCGTTGGCCATTTTCATATTCACCATAGCAGACGATATTCGAATGGAATAGGCTAATTCCAGATCAGATGGCCCTATCTCATTTAAATCGTCAAATGTCTATATTTTGAATTATTTTTAGTAGAATGTTGAATCCTGCACAATAATCTATTTAACTATTCTTCTTAAATGTATTTATTTCGATAAATATATTTGTTATTGTTAGGTATCGATGATATTTCTGGCATAATAGTCCATTTAATAAGAATGAACCATTTCTCGCCAATTTACCTATACGTTACCTATAGGTTATAATAAAAGGGATGAAATTGTAAATATAAGTTTATAAATACGTACAATGTTTATTATGCTGTGTTGCTGCAGCTTATGTGTATAGCAATTTTATTTCTTGTATGCATACGCTTTACAAACCGTGAAAACGAAACGAACTGATTCTAGAGTAGCTGTCTATTCTAACAGTCAGATGAAAATGGCCCGGCTTTGCAGGATCAAGGTTAACACTCACTTAAAGAAACAAACTGGAAATGATTTCCGTTTGCACCGCTTCACATTGGTGACTCATAGACTCTCAGAAAAGCTTTTCAAGGGATTCTAGATTTCTTCATGTGAACTAATATGATCATTTTCATGGTACTGAGTCATAATACAATACGTAAGTACATATTTGAGAGGAAAATGTTTTTTGACATATATACAATGACTTTTCTTATTTTTAAAATAAGCAGAATATAATACCAAAATTAACATGCGACTGATTAATTGCAATCGGTAGTTAAATCTCTTACAGAATTTTAATCAGGGTTTGAATCCATATGGAGATTACCCACAGACAAGGTAATTGAGACTTCATCTAAAGTTTTCGCGTTAAAATTAAAGTTTAAATTTATCTTTGGTTTTATGGAAACATATTCTTCTGTTTTCTACGACTTATTCGTATGGGTATTCGCACTATGAAATTCAGGATGTTTGTGGATAATTACCTATTATACTTTCTTTCAAATTTTATACGTATAAAATTTTGGTATTAGTAGATTTGTATAAAACGAATTTTATATTTTATTGATTGGTATTTTATTTAATCATTTTCACTTTTTAGTCATTTCATGCATGTTTTCCATTATATTTTGGTGTATTAAGATTAAGTTTTGTTCTTTGAGATTTACACAATTTTTAAATTGTAGATGCTTTCACGTTGCAACAGGTTTTGTATTTCAACTTTTATTTTACTTTACAATTTTGAATAAATCTTCGAAAAATTAATTCACACATAAAGATTAAAAAACGAATGCTTTATTCTACAAATTTTTTGTATTTCACGTATTAATTATAAAAGTTCGTACAATAATATCTCTCCTTCTTGTGTCTTTAAATAATCATATTCTGTCACATAAGACATAAATAATTATTTTTTGTTTTATAAGTTATACATATTTCTTTTAATTCTAACTTTATGACTTGCAAATATCACGTAAAATTATAATGATAATATATAACATATGTAATGTAACAGAAAAAAATTGAGTCGTAAAAAGTTTAAATAGATGAATTTTACAGAATTTTGTACAAAATTATAAATTTATTGTTATTTTATGTTCATATCAACAGACAAATGATTATTAGTTCACTTTACATAATTTTTTCTTTTATAGAAAGTCATAAAGGGGTAACTTAGGTACATTTTGCAGGATTCTGCATGTAGTTCGAAAGAAAAATAATTGGGGGTTGGATTAGTAATCTCGTAGGTGCGACACAACCTACCAAATCCTATAAAACTCGATGTGAAGAGATCTGTGACCCAACTTGTGATACAAGCGGAAGGATTTGCACGGGAATCAAGAGGTCTGCAATCCAGATCTTGATTTCGGGGCACCGTGAGTGAAAAACCGTACGCCTAATCAAGAGTCCGGTAACCCCAATCTCGGCTACAATCGGACAGTTCCAGTAACGTGGCACAATGCCCTTTTGAACTTCAACAAGCGAGTAACACCTGTTATATCAATAGAATCATAGTCTCCAGAATCACGCAGGACTTTCCATAATTCAAATGTTAAGACTTCCATGCAACTAATACTTTGCACTCGAAAAATTTCTCACTAAAAGTAATTACCATTTTCTAGTAAAACATGAACAGCTTTTGCCACTAATATAAACAAAAATCATACATAAATTTAAAAATATATAAAGTAGAAGATAGAAGTATTTTATCCTATTATTTCACAAAATGAAACATTATACAAAATTTAATTATAAATATTGAATTTTATAGGGTTGCTACATCAAATAGAAAGTGGCGAGTCACCTCTCGAGTGCAAAGAGCTAATATTTATTTCATATTATCCTCCTAAATAATATTTAGTATTTCTAATCGAAAATTCAATAAGTTCATAATGAAGGTAAGGGAAATATGCAAATAATAAAACATTTATTCTTGAAAGTAATTTTAATTTGTTGAAATTTAATTGTTACTCATTTTCGTTGTAAATTAATTTTCCTTTGTTACTTTTGCTTATTTTTACAATTGAATTGGTAAGGTTAGAAATCACATAAGCGATTTTTCAACAATTCTATAAGTTTATGAATAAAAAATTTCTTTCAAAATTTTGATTAATAAATTAATAGTCTGAAACCATATAAATAATTTTTCATCAATTCTTCAGGATCAAAAATAAGAAATTTGTTTCAAAATTTCTGATTAATAAATTAATAGTCTGTTAGAGGGAAGACCAAGTAAAAATCGTAGGATTTAACAACACACCTAGCACTTTACCTAAGCTATACGTTGGAAATTCACCGGCAAGCCGGCATTTACATACCTGACCAGAACTTCCGCGTTTCACCCTCGCCGAAGTGTACTCAACGCCCATAGGTCATCGAGCGCATTCATTTTTAGTATACAAGTCGACGAATTTGTAACCTAATTAGTCGAAACGTATTTCAAGTCAGAGTAGAACACTCTTGAGTTTAATCTCGTGCTGCCTCAATTCGGAGCGTAGTCCTAATAGTCGAGCTTTAATCGAATCAAGAGCTCAGACTAGAGCCGAGTCTCACACTATTTGTATAACCAAACCTAGTTTAACTCGATGAGATTAAATAAACATTCGAGAAACAGCACCTATTATTTAATAATCTATTATTTAACCCCTTGATATATCGTAATTTTCAATGTTTCTAACACTAAGTTTACGGACGTTTATTTTGCACTTTGTTCTACTATTCCTAGAAAAATTAATATTCAATAATTTAGATCTTAAAAATCGGAGATTGAAAAATAGACAATGAAGATACATACTCGTATAATTGCGTCCATCAAAATCTACTTAATCATTTGGCAAATAACCTCTATAAAATTCAATACGCATACAATTGATGCGTTCCGTAAACCTAACGTTAAAGGAGTGAGAAAACGAATTTTCTTAGGAATAACAGGTACTACCTTCTTACGTTGGAAATTAATTCAGAGATTTGGTAAAGTTTTCCAAGGAGAATTTTGTTTTTACTCGTTTTACGCAAATTTGGAACAAGAACACCTCAACGTGTGTTGTGCATTTTTCTAGATGACAATTAAGGAATGGATAATAGTGCTGATCCAAAGAATATACGGGAATTAACATAATATGTACAAACATTGTTATCGAACATGCAAGATAAATTTCGAAAAACGTCACATCAAATTCTTAGAAAAATAGATGAAAGAGGAAATAGATAAACCATCAGTTGTTATGTTTTAAAGTAAACGCGAATATAAATGAACATGAAATTCTTTTTTGTTTTTAGTAAATTATTAATGACAAAGTAATTCTACTGAGCGCAATTATGAAAGAAATCAAAGGGCAAGGAGTTAACTGTCTGAGCCCACTGAACTGCTTCACTCTATTCCTCCGTAAATAAAACACAATTCACTCAACACACCGAATCGAATAATAATTTATTTATTATGTTTGCTATACTGTAATATATTTACACTGGTATTGCTCTTTTACACTATCTTATTAACTCCTGTACCTATATTAATTTTAACAATTAATTTCTTTTCAAGTGTTGAATACGAAATTTTATATCTGTTTAGTAAATTAATTACTGATGCTTCATAGAATGATCTGGAAGAAATATTCTAATAAATACATATAAAAATTCGTAGCAAAAACAAATATTTATTATCTGTATAATATACGAGAAGACAATAAAAATTCATTTAACTAATCGTTTTCGGTAAAATTGTATACGAAATAATTTGGTTCTTGTCCGATTTTACTCAGTGAAAGAGATATTTAATTCATATCGTGATTGATTTAGTAGAAAAACTGTAGGTATACTAATACACGTGAAAAGCAGTGAATCAAAACATACCACACATACGTGGTGTTTAAAAGAAGGATTACTTAAGAGAGGATTTACTTATGAGGATTGCCTCCTAATCTCTTCTTTATGAGTACTACATACCTCCTTGCTGTCGTAATTCTTACATTTAATGCTGGCTGTAAATGCTTCTTTGACTGCTCTTAAAACGTATATCTTTTGTTTGATAATAAAAACAAGTGTAAGCTTTTCTTTGTTTACGTATCATTATACAAGCTACACATTATACAAAGTGTTACTATTTTCTCCAAAATCAGAAGAGACAGCACCATTGTTTCTATTTTTACCATTTTCTAATCAAAAGTGTTCAAACAGAGGAAAGGTAATTACTTTGCACGCATCAAAAGTTTTTAGTTTGTCTGCTAAGAGAGAAAATGTGAATACCTTTTCTTTTTTAAATAGCACTAGTCGAACTCAATAGATTTTATTTAAATTAGTTTTTAATTTGCGCAACAAAATAATAACGAAGAATATCTTTCTCAAAAAAAACTTTAGAAAAATGCTGGAAACTTATTTTTTACTGAAAATCAATTCTCTAAATATTTAAAATAATGTCCGTGTACTTCTAAATGCTTATTAAGCTTTTCAGGAATGCTATTTCAGATGTTCAGAGTTATAAATAAAGTAATTTACCCATAGAATGTATGTTGTTTTGTATTCGCATGTTAGATTTAATCTAATTAGTATTCCTCTGAGGATTCAATAAACCTTATTTCATAATAAAAATGTATATTTGTGACAACATTGTTATTAGTAAAATAAATTCTTACTTATGAATATATTTCAAGATTTAATTTTATTCCTAAAAATTATAAAGCCGTTATACACCACTTATCTATACAACAACCACTAATGTGGTATAAATATTTATTGTAAGTTTTATTTGTATATTTCTTTAAGACTTCAAAGTGGAGAACTATTTTAAAAGTTCAAAAAATGAACATTTTGTTTAGAAATTTTTTCTCTGAAAAGAGGAAAGATAAATAAGTCAATTTTTGTACACGAATTTGTTAATGTTTGGAATATAATGTGATACTTTCCAAATTTAATTTCATTGTCTTTTTATTGCGTTATTTAATGACAAAGAATAACAAAAATACGCATATATGATAAACATGGTTTTGGAATTTTAAAGGACATTTGAAAATTAAATTATAAGAATTGTTTAATTCTGTAGAAGTCTACATGTCAACTAATCTAGATTGAACAAAAAGAATTTTTTGCCCCTTTTGTTATTAAATTAAGAAACATAAATTTAGATACCAGTTTAGTTTAGTTCAAATGACTGAGATTCGTCATATATCCCCCCTGTAAAAGTTTCAGATCAATATCTCTAATCATTCCAAGGAAATCATGTTCTCCACTTAAAAAAATGCAGTTTCGAGAAAAACGGCTTTAAAGTTTTTAGTTCAGCGTAACGACAGTGCCGTGCTCCTTAGTTTACATGGTTGTAACTTTGTTAAAACTTGAAATTTCCACAAGAGGAGCTCGCTCCTGCAAGAATTTTTTCCAAAGCCATATGTTAGGACTCTAAACGTTACGAAAGTGTAAAAAAAGAAGTTTAATTCTTTAGAACTAACGATTCAGATTACCACTCTAATCCTTTATCTCACGGTGGGCCAAATAAAAAAGGAATTCCCTCTTTATTCCTTAATTCCATGGATTATTTTACTTTTAATTATTTTCCTATTGGACAACAATTCTTACTTTCATTTATGTACATTAATTGTACATTTGAAATGTTCATAAATTTGAAATAATATTTGCCTTTGATCAGTGTGAAGCAAACAAATTTCATATTGATTACTAGTGTAAATTATATCAATATTATACTCTCACAAATTCAATTTCAAATAATCAGTACGTGACATGCTCTGTGCTATAAGGGAAGAAATTAAGAAATAAATATGCAACGTTTTAAATAAAAATGGGATCCACAATTTTACTCAGCAATGACTCAACAATTTTTAGGTAAATTACGCCTTTAATGATATAATTTATAATTCCGACAACTTTCTGACAAAGCTTAACAAACACCATTATTTTGTAAAGTAATGTTATTTTCTGTTTAGTAAGTATCTTCTAGTCTTTTGATTTTCAGAACCTATTATTTATATCACGATCATATTCACAGGTGAATGCTTATTATAGATTCTTGACATTAGAACTACCGATCATTTAATATGATTAATATGTAATACTTAGAAAAATTGTAGCAATACATATTTTGTAGGTTTCTTCGTGTATTCGATATAGTATTCAAATGAATCTATTTATTTTTAAAATTGTTTTGGATAATTAATGTTTTCAAGATATCAATAATTGGGAAATAAGAAAATTGAAGTTCGTTCTTTTGGTGATAGTTTTAGTGTCAAGATATAAATTTAAGAATAGTTATAATACAGGATGCAGTTGGATAATATAACAAGCGGGTATGAGATAATTCCATATGAAGAGATAGAAACAAAATACACAATAACATTTTTTGTGTGATGTTTAGTTTTCGGAAAAATCCAGTTTGAAAATTCACTGGCCTCGCATGTATTATACATATAGATTATATAGTTGCAGTGAAGATATAATGTTTTGTACAATATACAGCGCCTATCTTGTTCTTAAAGAATATCAACGAGATGTTGAACAATAAAAATTAACTAGATTTTAGAAAAATGAAAGTGATAATTTATCAATGTTTTATTATGAATTACAAAGGTGCATTTTGAAAGATTGTTGGTATTCGTTCTTTTTCCGTTCTGATTAGAAACGTGCTGGTTAGAATAGTTTCCTACAATAATGAACAGCTTATCAAAATATTATTCATATAAATATTGTATCTTCTTTTTATTTTTTCATAAGGAATCAACTTATACTCATTAGATATATTCTCTGATTATACACTGTATAGAATAGCCAATGATGTGTTGAAAGATTCAAATATATTATAATATTTTTATGAAATATACATTACTTTTTAATTTTCATGCATGTACTTTTTTTACTGTTACACTAAATACTGCGTGTTAAATAGATATTGGAACTTTTTAACGTAATTCTTTGTTTACACATACTCATATTTTATCGATAAAACAGAACTGAATGGCAAATACGGGTTATAAGTGGTCCGACGTTGACTGGACGAGAATTAAACGAGCCTTTATTTTATAATAAAGTTCCATTCCTTGGAGAGTAGTAATTTTACTTAACAGATATATTTCAGAAACAATAATAATTAACATATTGTTAAGATATGCTGGCGACATTGAATTTTCTATTTCACAAACATTGGCAACTGAAGACATTAATCAAGTAGTAATTAATAAAATAATTGAAAAATGATTATTTCAGCTCTAAATTTTAACAAAATAGTCCGTTTACTAAAATAGTTACGTCTTTCTAAATAGACGCATGCCGCCAATAATGTACTAATATTAGTAATATAAAATCTAAATTTATTACATATACTTAATTATTATCAGTATGGTTCTTCTGATATTAAAATGGTAACATTTCTATTTCTACATTTGGTTTCAAAATAACAAATAGTATCTAATAACTTCATATACAGATAAATTAGAATAAGTATGAATAACAGAACGAAAATTTCATACCATATCGAAACATCATCCATTAGTTTTAAGTTTTTCAAGAAATTGATTCTCGTATGTGGAACACTATACGCAGGTCATACAACATTTCCTCGCCACACAGTCGCCGGGTTAAACCGAAGATACGTATCAGCATAACTAGGGGATAGGGACCACCTAGACCCGTTAAGAAGAGTTACGAAACTAGGAGAACCAGGAAGGCAACGGGCTTAGTTGATTAAGACTGCACCATCCAAGCTTCTACTATCCAAGCTTCGCCAACTCTGGCGCCGTTGTCAAAGAAACTGTACTGCTCAGCGTAACGCGATTAACTACCGTCTGCGTCGAACGCAAGAATTTTTCTGTTGTATTTTTTCCACTAGCAGCGTTGTTCCGCGTTAACAATGGCGTGAAAGGAATGCAAACCGTGTGAATAGTTCCACTTGTGGACAGCATTGGATTAACGAACGATCAGCGGTATAGCGGTTGACCTCAGGCTGGGTACACGATCCATTGGGACCAACCACGGGAATTCTATATTTATGTAATATGAATATACTTTTCCGTTAAAGTTTTTGTTCGCTTCATTTGTTCGCCATCTGTTTCGGTAATTATTTACAATACTGATTCCTCATCGATTTGGATGACCTTGAGATATGATGTCGAAGTCATCACTCTAAACAACTTTTCCTTACACATGTTACCGCTTTCGCGTTTGCTCTGCATTTTTCGATATTCGCAAAAATATGCCTGGAAATGGAGAGATTACGTACTTTTATTTACAAAAATAGTAATTATCGTATGACCTTAATCTTGACATATATTATTAAGGCCGCTATTCTGTACACCCAGGACTTTAAATTTTTGGAAGTACGTATTAATTAAAAAGTTATGAAGCAATAAATTTTCGCGTCGCGTTAGAAATTCTCGTCTTCATTTTCATTTTTTGAGGTTGTATTCCTTATAATATCTGTACTCGAACTTCGTTTAGATAATAGGAATTCCTATTATTAAGCTTAGTTCTTCCGAAGCAGGGGTGCAGGTTCTGCCCAACTCTCCTAATTAAGTTATTAAACATTTTGATTCGATGTCGATTATTTTGCATGTTACAGTTGTTTTCAAGTAATTCAGAAGCGTCAGTCATCGATAACTGACATGGCATTTGACGTATTAAACGAGGTTCAAGTACACATATTATAAGGAACAACCTCCTTATAACAACAAATATAAGTGTACATAATATAAGTACATTCTATAATTATTATAACTTTATTAAATCATTAAAGTACTTAGAATTGAACAATATTATTATACAATTGGAGATATCGATTTAAGAAAATACAATTCGCAAGTCAAAGAATTGAATGGATGTAGATTTTTAGATCTATTTACCTAATCCTTTTTTTCTATTATTGTACATACTTATAATTCAAAATTGTACCAATAACATCGAATTTAACCTTAATTATTTATGTTAAAATAATACATCTTACACGCAATTGATAAAACTGAATTGTACATCTTCACATGTGGCTCTGTTACTCCTATACATTGTAATATTATATAATCATGACTGTAAAACTAATATACAATTATTAGATTACATAAAATTGATGCTTATGCTTTATCCTTGATTACAATTCAATCCAAGTGATTAATGATAATAATTGAAGAGTTCATGGAAAAATACGAAAGTTATTGTAATATGCTAATAGTCAATAAACGGGAATTAGAAGCGAAAAAAGCATGGAAATGATATTGGGTGTAAAAGTCCACGGGATAGAAATACTGAAAGGAGGTATAGAGAAAAAACCTGGAAAGACGAAGAGAGCGAAAAGAACAAAACTAAAGAAAAAAAGGAAGTTAAAGAGAAGAACAGGATAAAAGGATGAGCAAAAATGGTAAAAGTATAGATAAGTGTACATAAATAACATAAGTAACGAAAATGTAAACAGATAGTATGCCGGAAGTCCTAAGCCGAAATGGGAGGACTATTTGTAGTAAATAAGTAATAATAATAGTTAATAAAAGGATGTACCTTACGGTATCATATTAAAATAACAGGGATCACGAGTTTCACTATAATGCTTCATTTAACTCACATCTGATTTTCCTGAGTCAGGGGAAAGAAGAAAACATTATTTGAACAGAAACAATTCCAAGCCTCGAATACCTCGGGCAACCCGCACGAAATTTTTCAAGATTCTAGACGTAATACTTCAGATTACTTAGCCACAGTAGCGTTCACAAAGACGAGCAAGATTAATAAAATATATCGTTCTTTTTGAAAAGGTATAGATTTACTTTTTCTTACTTCAAAACGTTTCGGACTTCCACATGTTTTCCTACTAAAAAATAGTCTGTAATAAAAGTAAAGAATTGTTGGAAATCCAAATTACTACAAAATTAATGTTAGATTTCCATTGAAGTAGAACATTATGTAAAATAATTTTACAATGTGAACTATGGTAATAATAGAGGCAATATCGAAGCACATAATTTAATATGAAATTGCATTTGTGTGATTAAATATTTAAGAAAGGTAGTTAATGATTCATGAAAACGTTGGTATTAAACATCTAGAAAAATACATTGCAACATGTTATTAGAATATATACTTCTGAACAAAGTAACGAAATTAATAATTTCAACGCGTGTTTTATTCAACGTTTCGCTTCTGGAAACGTATCTAAAGATATTAATGATGCATAGGTGATATATAAAGCGATACATACTCCATGTCGTTGCATTCATAAAAATTACTTTATATTCGATATGGAAAAGAATGTTACTTTATTGAGGTAGTTGACTGCCCTCGTGCAGATTAAATCTAAAATATTAAATCTTCTTTTAAGCATATCTTCTAAAAAATTGTAACTTTTTCGAATGTCGTCTAGCATCTAACTGGTCATTTAATAATTAATAAAAAGAAATTACAATGTTTTAGTTATTCAAGCAAATGATTTTCAAAAAATATTACAAAATAGTACACGTTGTAACATAATGCACATAGGACATATATATTTAACGAAAAATATAAAATAGGAATTGTCTTTCTCTTAGAAAATATTTATTTTTCGACCTTTCTTGAATAGCATTACCCAAACGTATTTCTTAAGACTTTAAAATGAGCGAACCCTTTTTAAAATATTATAATATTATTCAAACTTCGTATGAATTAAATTAACGATCTATAAGCGCTAAAATAATCTCAAACGCTGTCCATATAAGCTGCTTAACTGTTTCTGAAGGATTCATTACATTTAATCTTTTAGCTATTATATGCCACTATACTGGCTTTCATGTATACAATTTTTTTGAGCGATACTCTACTATAGCGGCTCAATTCTCTCTCTGTCATCGATATCTGTGCACATCATAGTCTAATTTAACATAATTGCTCAGTGGAAAATTCTATCAGTCTCAAATCGCAGTGCTACATTTATGATACGCAGACTGCATTAAACCTAGCCGTACAGAGGTATAGCTTCGAGGTTAATCTCACCGTAGCTGAAAGGTTTAAAAGAATGAGTTCAGATAAAATGACGAAGGAGCATATCCGACATTGTATACCGTATGAATTTCGTAAAGGAAACTACTGTAAAGTACTACCGCTGCATCGAATAATATTAATAGTATTTATCCAGAAGTTCTAACTGTCTGGAAGTGTCAACGATGGTTCACAAAATTTCAAAACTGAGAGTTTCCTCTGAAAGATGATGAGAGATCAGGAAGACTGTCAATTGCCAATTGGAGAGATTGCAGGAATGCTTGGTGTATCATGGTCTACAGTGCAAGAACACCCACGCAAAATTGGAAAGGTGTGGCGATGCAGAAACTGAGTCTTGCATGTCCAACTGCAAAATCAAATATTCATGCGAATGAAGTATTGCTGTCTGTATGGTGGAATTTGCAATGAGTTATTCATTTTGAACTCTTACAATCCGGAAATAATATTACTGTCAACCCTTATTGCAAACAAGTAACACGTTTAAGCAGTGCAATTGAGTAAAAACGTTCTGCTATGGTTAACATAAAGGATGTCTTACTGTAACACAAGAATGCGAGGTCGCACACTGTAAAAGTCATGAAGCAAAAATTCAGAGAGCTTGATTGCGAAACTTTGACACATCCGTCGTACTCTCATGACTTAACCTCATCCGATTTTCATATATTTAGATCTCTACAGCATTTTTTAGATGGTATACAATTTTCCTCTTATGAAGATATCAAGAATGGAATATAAAAGTATTGCAATGAAAAATCGGGAGATTCTTTACAAGACAGCATACAAAAATTCATGTACAGATGGCAAAATGTCGTAGATAATGATGGCGACTATTTCATTGATAGTATGTTTCATGTACAATTAAAAAAATTTTTAAAAGTTTTTTAGTAACGCTACAATTACTTAATACAACATTTATGGAATGTTTAAAAATCAAAATGCTAGAAAAGTGAATGTAATTGTATGACTGCTTATCATTCATATTAGTTCTCACAAAACATTCTTATAAGTGAATTACCAATGTAATAAAAAATGCAAAATAAAATGAGTGATATTACAAAGGTAAATTTCATTAAAAATGAAAGTTAATTATTGCATTTAATCCTAATGAAATTCAATGATCTGCATGAAAGAACTCCATGATATTTCAACAATTTAATAGAGGTTGAACATTCAGTATAACATATATAAACTCATTTTAGAAATCCAGTGCATAATTTCTATAATCACATCGGTTATCATTTTGGCAAATAAAATTTGACTGGCATGGCATGGAAACGAAGCGTAAATCAGGACGAAGGATTGACATTAGAATACCATAACTTCCTAAATAAATCTAGAGAGTCTGCACGAATTCCTTTTATTGAAGTATTAGGGAGAAAATTTATCACACGTAATAACTTGATTTTGGCAGCAGCTCGTGCACATAGGGACACTCCAACGAATATAACGCAATCGCGCGAGAACTTCGACGAATTCGTAGGAGCATTTCAGTAGAATAATGCGCAGACAATAAAATAAACCGTGTATGAAAACTCGGATTTTAATGCATTTCGCAAGCACCATCACAGGCGAGGCATACGCAAATGCTAAATGATTTTGAATACAAAAAGTGTAGGCATATGTTCCCAACTGTTCGGGCACTTCATTAATAAAAATATCTCCAAAAATAATTTTTTGACTGTGTTACCTTCCTACTGTCTTGCAAAAGATGAAGAAATGATTCTATTGCATGTATTGAATATTTATGATCTCGAGTGTATGCAGAACATTAAGTTATTTGTTTTTGTCTTGTAACACTTTTTTCCAATTTGAACTGTAGAAAAAAGTATGGCTTCTTACAGATGCTTGGATTATTCTCTATGCAGAGATACTATACCATAATTTTCTATTAATACCTTGTATTAATATAATTTCTTTTATAAAATTGTAAACTCTTTCATACATTTATCATTCATCTATATCTGATTTAAAGTATGTAAATATTTTATTATATAAAATTCTCTATTATTATTATAATTCCTAATGCTTTCGTTCTGTTTCAAAGTCCAATTATTTATTATTCATAAACATATTACTGTGTTGTACTTTTCTCCTAAAGTATAAAAGTATAACACAGAAATAAAAGTTGTTTTAAAATATTTCAATTAATTCAATATTTTTTCCCATTTGTACCATTAATACGCATTGATGAACACATTAAATAATGACTAAAAACATATAAAACTATGAAAAAAAGGATTTTGCAATAGATATCTTTTCCTTACTATACAAAACAATTGTAAATTAGAGGGTTAATAGATATAGCACTTATTCAGTGTGTTACAAAGTAACGTTTTTTTAGTGATTAAGTCTCTTCCCGATTAATAAGTGGTTAAATATACATACATTTATTGTTTCACGCCATGAGATTATTTTGTCGAGTTACACAAAACGTAATTTCACTTTTATATCACCGTCCAATAGAAATCGTACTTTACGAACAAGGACAATTTTATATGCAGAACTACATATACAGTATTCAACCCACCCCATTAAATACATTATACATATTTCAAAATTACAATACACTTGGAATTCACCAGAAATAAACCATATCAGTAATTCTCAAAGGATACGGCACTTTAGTATCATACAAGTATTTATCTTCTGTAATTCATTATTGTTCAGTTTTTAATAATTCTATATTACGATATGGAGTTTGTAATAATTTTATTCCGTTATATCACTAACAATAACAGTGTAAAGTATAGGTAATGCAAAAGTTCTGGCAAAGAGTAAATGTAATCAAAGAATTTTTAATTAATTTTACTATTATGCAACTATATGAAGAATTTTAGAATAAAAGTAGATGAGTATAATAATTTTTTGTCGCACTTGAAAACGGAGAATTCATTGCAAAATATTTAAGAATACTTCCTGAAAAGCTAAAAATGTCGTAAGAATTCATCTACAGTGATAGTTCATTACAAAAACAATAGTAAGTTACAAGTGCTTACATTTTGTTGTGATTTCAATCAGAGAAAAGACAAAATATTAAAATATGAATATTATCTATTGCAAATTGCGATGATTATTCTATATATATGCTGTCTCTCCGTTCTAATAGCTGAATATTTAAAATATTCATATTTCATTCAGATCGTCGATGTATCGATCATAACAAGATCAAGCACTTGGTAGGCGTCCGGCTTGATTTCAAATGTACTGCTATCGGGACTGTTTATACAGTGTCTAACTCGGATCTCTCAGTGTACATTGATCACTGTTTGGCAGTTAACGACGTGTCTCTACTCCTTCCTAGTATCGATTTCATAACTGTTGGAAATTGTTACATGCCCGAACATTTCCCAGGATAACGACAATTATATACACTAAATTATTCCTCTGGAAAAATTCATTTCTTCTTTACCATCCATCGCTTGTGGAAAAATTTATTTTTTGAATATTCAACAGCTCAATATACTTCACAGAACACGGAGTTATATTCCTGATTCAATTTTTCTCTTCTTCTAACCCCTTGCTTTATAATAACGTGTCTGACTCGTGGTAAAAATTTTAAACAGAGTTTAACAAACAAATATTACCCAATTCTTTTGAATTCAAATGAAATATTATTCTTCTGTTATCAATTATTATACTATAGAGCAACCATAGGAATACTTTAATAAATTATTAACAATAAAGTAGTTATACCGATCATAGTTAAGAAATAAATTCAAAGGGCAAGGAGTTAATAATGAATTATAATAATGATATTTTGGGTAATTATTACCCAATATTACCCAATATTAGTATTACTACACGTTATTAACATGTAATGCTTATTATATTTCATTTGCATTTATCATTTCTGTTGAATTTGAATACAATTGATTTAATACAATTAACGAAATTAAAAGTTCATTTCCCCCAAATCGATAAAACTAGACCGATCTACGTCGTGTTTGAACTGATTTTAATCGGAAGAATCTCGACATTCCATCGGAACTACAAATGAGAAGGTTAAAATTATTACAATTAAAATTTTCCTCATTGCATGTTTATATTTGACGTGCGGCGTCACTTTAAAATCCCGCGCCATAATCCTCGGTGTTCAATAGATTGCGTCTATCTTGTTTCTGCTCATTGTATTCATTGTTTGTCCCTGTCTACTAGGATCACGTTACGCTGAGTTAGAAAAAGCAAGTAGTGAAGGGAGAGTAGGGATGGTGTGGTGGAATTTAGCCCAGTAGCTTTCGTAGAATTTAAGCGAGCGTCGCTGTATTCTGTCCCGGACGATTATCGAGAACCAAATGTTTTGTAATGTTTTTTGTACGGCGTCTTCCCTTCTATTTTTGAAGTTCTATGTTTTTAATTAGTTTCAACCCTGAACGAGTATGGCAATCTAAAGACACCCCCACGACCCAGTAGCAGTGGAAGCTCTTCCCTCAGGGTGAAACTCGTGTGACAAAAAATGGCGAGGTGTCGTTGGCGGCTTCCAGTACTGTTGGCAGCGAAGCGCCCTTCTATTGGCTGTGTCCGACGGAAGGAGCCCTCTGATTCGTTTAATTTGATGTGTCCGCATGTTGGAATTGTCCGCGCGAGTGCCGCGTTCCTGGCGATCACCAGTCGGTAGGTAAAAAGGGATTCAGGTGATGACTGAAATTCTCGGCACGTGTTGAATGAGTTTACGAGAAGTCATAGACCATTCTCCCAAAAGGTATAAACGAAAAGTCGCGATACAGAACAATGACCAATTTCCTGCCGGTGCAGGAAGGGCAGAAATTAAAAAAATGTTTAATAGGCTGTTGCTACATATTTCGTATTTGTTGAATTAGACTCTGCAAGCCAAGTGGAAAAAAAGTGGAAAAGTATCGACTAAAGGGTTTAGCGCGCATTTCACCGCGTCGAGTTTAACGGATCTCTTAACGGTGATTTTATGTAACCGGCAAATGTTACGCGACGTAACAGGCGGTCTGCTTTAGTTCCCAAGATAATCGTGAAAAAATGTTATTACTACCACATTGAATTCTGTATACAGGAGCGTGACTGTAAGTCGGGCTACAAGCATAGCTGCACGCTCACCTTTTTGACGGTGGCCCACATCAATGACCCATCGATATTCTTGGGTTACATGTAAGTCCTTTCTCCGGCAAAAGTCCCGACACTTATTAAAATCGTCAAAAATCCTCTTCATTGCTGTTACGAATAATTCGTCCATGTACTTACGTTTACATGTACTGTACTGTATAAATATATTTTTAACCACTTCAGTGGAAATAACGAATCTCGCCCGCGCGTGCTCTTCGCGCGAAAATTGATTTTGTATGTTATTTTACAAATCTACCATATCGTAACCAAAATAATTTTCTTATTTTCATAAGTAAATTTAATTGAACTTATAATAGTACAATTTCTTTTGCAATAACAGTATATATAAAATTGCAACAAAACTATCGGAAGCAGGAACATCTGAATTGAAATAAAACGTAAGGCAAAGGATTAATTATAGATCACTTTTTGTGTCTTTCAAAGTAACTGCAGATTTTTATCTAGTAAATGTTCATTAATATATGCTCGTGAAACTAAGGTAATAACTAAAAGGAATTTTAAACATCCTGGTAATTTATTTGTAATTTTAATAATGTTTATGGTTGTATGTACAATATTACGCTTTAATCAACTTCAAGCAAATAATTAATCCATGGCAGAGACATTTGTTAATTAACTCAATATAGTTGAACATACGTTTGTGATGATAAGAACTAATATGATTTTGAATATGCACATTCTATTAATGTATTAAATACCTGTATTGACGTGAATGACAATTGTGACCATATCGAATCCCACGGTAAGTATTAATGTAGGATAGTGGGTGGAATTCTACTGATAACTTCCACCTATTGCAAATTAATTATTGCTTGAATACCCGAATGAATTTTTAATGAATATTTCAACTCTTGGAATATTCCTTGAATTTTTGAATTCGAATTTGTTCTATTTTAAATATAAGGAATTCTTGCAAATATGATCCCTTTGAATTTTGGTACTGCATAAATGCATTTATGAAAAATCAGTATTATACAATAGTATGATAAAGTCTGTGAAACAGTGCAATGTTTTCTTGTATAATTGTTTTTTAACTCTCTTTTGACACCCTTAAAGACACCCTGTATATAATGCTCATTAATGTCTGCGTTGTATCTACAAATAAACTTGATTTTCCTCTTTTAGATGCTTATATTAATCTAGAAACGATTAAAGTATTTGTGAATATACTTCAGTCAAGATATGTATTAAATCATATTAGTATTATTCATGAAATGTCTGTAGGTAAAAATTGATAATACTAATGCAGATTCACGTACGATTCATAAAAAGTCCTGTTTCAGACCAGTTCTATGACATCTCAATATTTATCACTTTTGAATATATTACCTCCATATTTTTCTTCTCTTATTCACTCTTCATATCGTATTATATTAACCTTCATCATGACCTGTCATTTTTATTCTCAATTTTCTTTCTATCTGCTGTGTGGGCTGTCACTTCAGAACTGCACACAACGAAATCGAATGAGTACATATAATTTATTAATGTATAATGCATATATAATTTCAAATATCTTTAACAATTTTTTTAATGTCAGGAAACTTTTGATACAAATATTTATAAAAAATTATGTTTAAGTCAAAAAGTGCATTAAATTATCTTCAATTTACAAATTACTTAGGATATTTTAAATAACTGATAAAAGAAAGTTTTGTATAATACACTTTTTAAAATTACTATGAAAATTAATAGCCAAATTTATATAAATTTTTGTGACAAAAATTTTATGTATTATTCAAATATTAAAATGATAACAAGAAAATATATTTATTTCAATTAATAATAAAATAGAAAACGTGAATATTACACCTGTGTAACATAGATTTAATATGATAGATACTTTTGATCACTAGCAACGAACAAATGTCTAAATGCGATATGAACTTGTATTAAGAAAATCGGGATATATCATAAATTACACATTTATAGCCTCTCAATATAGAACCAATATCTTATATCCTTAAGCCATAATAATTCAAAAGCAATTTCAGAGAGTTTCTAATCTTCTTACGAGTCAGATATCCGACGTACATGATGCATTCTCAAAGACCACTTATCGTTGAGATTACATCATTGAGATTACATAAAAGATTCTATAGAACCAATACGTCTCGCTGGATAAGCGGGAATCCTCATTCTCTTATAGTACAATTGCTCGCACTTTAAAGTGTTGTCGGTGGTTCAAAGTTACTAAAGTGTCGAAGAACGTCGATGAGAATAATGGAGCATAATAGAGATGGAGTACTCTGGAATCCTTTAAAAGTCCAACACCTATTCGAAAATTAGAGGAGCTTAAAAATATCTTATCGTAATCGTGGATTACCCAGGTAGTCACTTTGCTTTACGATTTCGTTCGCAATTGCACTATTACTATTACTTTTTCTTTATCGATTAATTAAAGGAGAAAAAGATTTTACCGAACCGATATATCTTCATTCATAGTGAACATGGAATATTAATAACAACAATATAAGGCTGCAATTCAATAATAAAATTGATTCATAATATTCATATTTGTTCAATTCAATTTGAAATTTTCATTGTCATTCACGCTTGATATTATAAAGTGTAATTATAAGATTGTTGAGCCGTCACGGCTTAACAGAGTCGACACATGCAGAGACTTAAGCTCTTTACAGCACGGGGCAAAAAACGGCTCTTATTGTTTAGTATTTTAACGGCACATCGCGGCAATACTCATAGGCCTTTTGAAATGAAATTCCAAAACTTTCCTTTCATCCGCATGTGGCAGCCAGCGACGGGTTGTAAATGCATATTTCTGAAGGGCGACCAGATGGTATCCTAAGGACACTCGGTACCTGGGGTTTGTCTGGAAGAAATTTGTATCCAAGCTAAAACCATAGTCTCTGCATGTCTTAGGTAACACCCCACCCTCGTTAGACTAGGCGCGCCAAGGGCGCAGCGACGGTGGAGACAATTCATTTCGAAAGCCCCTGATTGGGACTTGTCAATTTTGGCGATAACCAATCAGGGTGTTTTCTTAAATTTCGGAGCTGACGATTTGACTCGCAGATCGCCAGCGAAACAGACAACTCAAGACAGTCGAACGAAATACATCATACAAGCAGACATAATTGTACACACGAAAAATACAGTCCATTAACGAACAAGCAAGCGGTTTCATTTAATCAGCTCCAAGTAAGGACGCTGCTGTGAACGCCCAACAAAGATTAAGAACAGATACAGACGAAAACATGATTTTGCCAGAAATTATGGTAAGAAAAATATTATGAATCCAATTAAATTGCAAGGTAAACCAAGGCGAATCAGATTGCCGAAAAATTGTCGCCTTCGCTAACGGTCGCCTAAAACAACGCTTTCTTGTCTGCAAGTCTCAATAAATTGAATACATAGCACAACGTTTTAGTAATCTCTGAGCCTACCACCACGCTCGCCCTTTCTTGTGTTCCATCCTACATCTTAAAGAAGAAGAATCTCTGAGATCTCTTCCTCATCTTGTAATATTTGGAAAATCTTTCTGATAGGGCAAAGTGAGCGATGAAAAGTAATTGGAGATAATGTCGAATCATCAGCTTTACCGCACCGAGGATTCCAAACGTTTTTCAGCAATTAGGGTTTTATGACGATCCTGTATGGCGAGTCGATCACAGTAATCCCAGTAGGACGCGAATTGCGGCTCTACTGTACTGTGTGTACCACATACTCTGTCCACTTAAATATCTTGGGTATTTTAACTAATCCGAGAAAACGTAACTTACAGAAGTTGTAGGGTTTAATATTTTTGCAAGTGGAGGCGTAGAGAATGTATAGCGGTTACCTTTGTTTTTTTAAATGCAATGTCCAATTTTTTATGATCGATTTCGATAACTTGGCATATTCTGAGTATAAAAGTACTAAAATGCATTTGTCCTAAAACTTACCGTTGCTGAGATATTTGACTTTTATCATGAAGTATGTTACTGCCGCACGCCAATAATGACCATGCATCGAAAGCCGAGACGGCCTGAACATCCTGAGTGGAAGTGTCCCCTTGCCCCTGTACACATTTAACCTTTTGCGGAAGACTGTCGAAATTTCCGAGAGATGAAATTTTCATATTTGGTAGACTAAGTTGCAGACAAATGATTTAGTTACTCGAACAGCCAGAGATCATCGCGTAGTTTAGTTTTTTCATATTAATTAGGCACTTGATATATAATTCAGCTTCATCTGCTGAAGGTCTTGTATTTTTCAAAGAATTTTCGTCTGCAAAGTGTTAAACCTAAGGTCCATGGAGCTAACGTGAGAGCAGGATTATAGTACCTGCGACAAGAGTGAGTACCATGATTGTTAGCTGAATAATTTCTAAGAAAAGATGGTCACCTGGTTATTTAGCAACCAGCTGACCTGAGGCCCCGAAAATTGCCAGCAATTAGTCTACCGTCAATGAAACAGTTAACAAATTTCCCGCTCGGGAACTTTCATATTCCCACAGAATAAGGAATCTGTAACGAATAATTACATGTGAAATATTAAGAATGGCTGTACATTAGAGAACTATGTATAAAAATGTAAGCATGGAATTAAAAAAGATTCTAGCCCTTATGAAGACAATATGCAATGTATGATTAAGCAGATACACGCAGGATTTCTCAGTAACAATCAGTTTTGTTTCCATAATAATCGAAATCGGGTTTTATAGCTGGAGATGTTATTAATAACTGCAACCCCAGTTAATATCAACACACGATCTAATCAACTGAGAATAATAGGTCATAATAATATGACGTTGAATAACTGGTAAATACACGCTGTGACAACCGATGCGCAACAGTACGTTTTGTGGACGAGTTCCAACTTCATTTTCCTCGTAATTAGTCTTTTGTTTAGTTAGCGCCTATATTTTGGTAGACTATGCGATCCTACTACACATGAACGCTATTATTTTTTCACATTATTACAACTGCACGGACTTTTTTTTATATTTGAATTTGTTTTAATGTGGTCATATTGATACATTGAGTACCGATTAATTCCTAGAAAACTGGCCGATTTTTCAATGAGATCAACTTATAAGTTCGTGATATATCACTATATGCAAAATATTCAAATATCTTATCATTACTTCATAAGTATTAAACAAGTAAACAGTTCTAATAAAATTTAATATTTTTTTAAATGGTGTGGTAGTTAGTAAAGTTACAAAAGTAGGTTTAAATAAAAAGGAGATTTCTCGTTCTCGGTACGCAATGTGTTAATAGTAGTCATTAGTGACAACCAATATTTGGATATATTACTTATTATTTAACAATACTGAATACATAATGACTTACTGTATAATAATGGACTAGTTGTATGAATAATAATACTTACAGTTGTTTTTTTAGAGGTGAAACAGAAGCAATATGCACGAATTTGAGTAGGTATTTTTGCAATTATAAGAATGACCGATTACACAAATTAAGCTATATATTCAATACTGTTTACATTTTAAAGTACGTATTTTTCCTGCATCAAGTGCAATTCTATAAAGAATCAAAGTAATACGTTGCCGGTTTTAGCAACGTATTTTCATTCCAACAAGACGCTAGGTAGCGTGTTCATCGTTCCGTCCTTCGATAGAATTTCCAGATCACCATTCTCTTGATCATCTTCGATCAGCTGAAGTACTCCTTTCAAATATTACTTATAGAAATTCTGAAATTTCCTAATTACCCATTTTAACGAAACGAGACAATGCCTATTGACGATACGGGTGGTATGCACTTAATTATAAAGTCCCGTTCCGTGGACACAACTTCTAAAGCTTGGTCCAGACGAGTACTAAACCTCGCAGCTTTCCAACGAGGTCAAGTTACGAAATCATGATACGCGGCGATGGTTGAAGGACTAAATTTTTCACCGCACGGAAACTCGTCGCGTAACAAACTTTTGTAACGTTGCAGCGTTCCGCATATTTGTATTCATCGGATAACGTGCAGATGCCTTCTTCTGCAACGCCGCCCTTGCGCAACGTCTGATGCGACTGCGAAAAATTGACAGCCGATGGAATGGTTTCATGTTCTCGGTGCTGATGCAAAACGGGATTCACTGCTCCCTTCAAACGGGTGCATTCGGGAAACGTTGTAAAACAAAGTTCGTATCTCGGATCGGTTCTTCTGTAGACCGAGCTTAGAGAGCTTTCCTGTAGCGACGATAAAAAATCAAGGCTATTTCGGAGAATTTTTTAAAAGAAACAAATGTTGAATTGATGTGAAAGTTGCTGTATTTTAAAAATATAAATTGTTTCTTTTCAATGAGAATAAACGATGTACCTCAAATTTATATTAATTTCACGGATACACGTTGAAAAAGTTTTTATTCGTGACTGATTTGAGAGCGACTATTCCGGTAGACTGAAAGCGAAATGCGAAAAGTATTCTTAGTTAAGGAAATGTAGCTGCTAAGATGAAAAAGAAATTTTTTGTTATGACTTGTATTTTGTATGAAATGAATATGAAACAAATTGTGCAATAATGTGTAAAAATTGTGATTTTTAGTGATAGAAACAGTAATACTTCGAATAATCCAAAAGTATTGCGAAATTCACGTTTGTACACTGTATTCCTTTGGTTGTTTTTATAAATTATTGTATCACTAAATTTCTTAATTTTTATTTGAATATACATATCTAAATACCTTTTATTTACTTCTTCCAACTGGACTGTTAATGATAAATTAGATATTTTCAGAAATAAATTGCAGTTTAAACAGAAGTATTTTAAATATATATGTGACTATATTCATTTTTAACTGGTTAAGGAATTTAATGTACGTTATGACGTACGATTCTCTAAAGTCAGAAAATATATTATTGAAATTATGTTAAGGCGCAGTTAATACATTTTACACAACAGTTATTAATATTTTGATTTTTTTATGACATGTCGTTTGTTCAATTAGTTTAATTAAACTGTGAGACATTAATGTTTTAAGAACTTTACACCAATTCCGTTGTTTAAAATTTTAAAGAGAACCGATTATTTATAGACTTCACACCAATGTCATTCTAATGAATAGATATACCAATTTAATACTTCTGTCATGATTTTTTTACAACTAATTCTAGTCTAAAAACTTCTGAATGGTATTCGAAACGAAGAAGACAACATCTGAAATAGAAACTTGAAACCAGGTGAATTGGAACTATCGTTTTCTATCAGAATTGTTCACACTTTTCAATCACTTGAGTCTTAGAAATTAAATCCATCCCTCTGAGTTGGAGATTTAGAAGATTCTTTAGACAGCAAATTCAATCTTGATATAGTAGAGTCGATCAGAGGAAGAGATCTATTGGCTGTAGTCGGTTCCGATTACTAATGAAGCACCTCTTTGCAGGCCTCTTATCTCCTCTTCGGAAAACGTAGTTCCAAATGATTTTTAAATCTATTTGCGAAATACTTATTCAGCAATAAAAGCATTTCTTATTGTAACTATTCCAAATATGCATGCAAAAGAAGGAAAACTATTTAAACAAAAAAAAAACAATTAAATAGCTGTACAAATTCATATCGGATCTAATAATGAAAGTTGTAAAAGAAAGGATAGTAATACACATTATAAATAAATATAACAAATGAAGGATATCTGTAGATTTCTTTCAATAAACATTAAGTGTCTATAGTTTTGACGCGACAAGTAATAATTAATTTAATCATGAAAATACTTAATTTTATAGTTGTTAGTACTGTAAAAGGCAACTTTACAGAAAAGAACGCTTTTTGAGGTAAACATTATTAACTTTCTGCCAGCAATATGGACCATTTATGGTCCTGTCGAAAATTTCATTGTTTAGTTTCCCCAGAACAAAGAAGTTAGACTGCTTGGGTCTATCACCTAAAAGATGAAATTACATAGAAATTACGCACCTCAAATGCCTTTCTTCGTGATCAGTTTAATTTCAAGTTTTAAGAGGATAAAATAATTTTGGTTCCTTTAATAGTCCTTACTGCCGACCGTGTTAGTGTTTTAGAAATATTCAGTGAAGAGCAGCAATGTGTGAGGAGCACTGAACAAACTATTGAAAAAATTATTCTTTTTAATATGTGTATTTTGTGATTTATTCATAACTTATTTTTATACAGCATTTACAATTTTCTGTTTCAAAATAATGCTTTACTTTATTTCTCACTGATACAATCTACTCAAAAATCTCTCAAATTGAAGTTTCAAAATAATTATACTTTTTTAAGGGTTGAACAATCTCTTCATATTTTTTCATAAGTTCATAGCTTTACAAGTAAAATTCTACGGTATATTTTTTTAAATATTTACTTATTACAAAGTTATACACCTTTAAGCATTTACACATTTTATAAATTTGTCTTATACCTAAAGATTTTTTCTTTTCATAGAGTATATAGGATAATACTTCTCACTTCAGAAGACGTTCTTTTCTGTAAAGTTGCCTTTTACAGTACTAACAATTGAAAAATTAAATATTTTCATGGTTACTATAATGTTTTATAGTATTACGGCGTAGCGTGCCTGAACAGTCATATTTGAGGGAAATTTAGATTTCTCCTTTCTTGTGACTCTCGATGGCAATCAGATGTGTTGTTCAACGATTTCGTTTCGTCGCAAGCGAGTTGACCGCACCTAAAGAAAATCCGTACGGTTGCCACTTCGCATACTCCTTAGACCATAATGTATACTTATAAATCCGACCTCTATGTATACATGCACGAGTCGAAGTGAAACCAAGATAACGGAAAAAGGATTCTATATGTGAAGTTACAAGATAATTCAGAATGGTGGATTCTGTTTGAATCAGAAAACTTGAAAAGTCAATAACATTTTAAACATTTGCATGAAAAGTTAATTAATATTTCACAATTACAATTTCCAATATTATAGGCATAATTGTGAACTAAATATTTGGATTAAAAGTTAAGTTTCCATTGGTTATTCGTATGTACTATATTATCCCATAAATTTTCTTCGCAATTTTCCTTAAAACATTCCTTTAAAGGATGGCGTTTTAAAGTAAAATAATAGAGAGAATCGTGTGCATACTTTGATTGTATTTAGACGTTTTAGACAGTTAGAAAACAATCGCCTAGCAAGTCATAACTCAATCTCGACAGACTTTTATAATCCAAAACTGGCGTTAACCATGTTATAGACAGTAACTGAAATAAGAAAATAAATATTTTTAACGTCGTGAATGAATGCACCGAACTTATATGTCAAATGTGTTATTGGTGTACGTATGTAGTATTACAATATTGTTGCTCCTATAAATTTGTCGAGCAGCCAGTTACGATATTTTATTGAAACAAAATTTATCTTATATAATATTTTGAAATATTTCTTCGCGTTAAATGTAGGAACATTGTAAATTCAATTTAAATTACAATCGTCTAGTCGTATGTAAATTTGTTCATTTTAAATTTGTTCATTGTTCATGAAAACATTCACTATATGGATTAACATATAAATAGTTGAAACTTTCTACTTTCATTGTGCCTTCGTCAGCTACGTTTTCAAGATGCGAAACGCTTATGAGATGCTCTTTATAGAATCCCATTGCTCCCAAAGTGAATGCTACAAAAGAAATCAAGGTAATTTGATGTTTCTTTATTAATATATCTTCTTAGCATATTTAAATTTAACTAGATCATTTAAGAAGTATATAGTAAGGAAATGTAACAGAAGTATTAGCGTATTGTAAAAGTTAGTTTTACTGTTTATGTAATTTCTTTCATATTCCTTTATATAGATTTTAATAATTGTACGCCTTTATTTATTAAATTACAATATTTTACACAAAGAAAAATAATTTTACATAAACTCACGTGACAAAATGTTATCTTAGAATCTGTATTTAGTTCTGTCACTCTTTTTTAAAGTAGTCATAGATTCCTCCGACATATCCGTGTATTAGTACCTTAGACTGAGACTGTCAAAAGATGGTTTAAAAAAATGTTCCATCTTTTATCAGTTTGATGAAAACTACTTATTAACTTGTTAACCGTGGAATTCAGTTTAAAAAATCTCTTGCTTTGCGCACAATAAAACAAACAAGTGAAGTGTGTAGTCGTCAAACGCAGGACGAATGCACCTAGGGTATATATTAATAAAAAACCAAAACAAAACAAAGAAGAAATACATGTTTATTTGAAAAAATAAAGAATTCATCGTTGAAAGAATTAGTATAATTTCAAGCTTTAAGATGGAGTGTATACTTGTCAAACGCAATTAATTGGTTAAGAAGAACTTAATATTTTCATTATTATTATTATCTATTTCATTTGGTTACCTGGCAGGAGCTTTAGACAAAGTTTTTGTAGATACGCTATAATTACATATTTCAAACAATTTAAAATACAAATCAGTTTGATAGCTAGTGTAGTTTTCGAGATAATAGCTTTATGTGATTCACTGTGTATATCGTATATGAGAAAATATATAGACCACAATTGTCATTACTTAGAAAATACCACTTTACAAACTGATTGCAGCGAACAATATATAATATTTTCAAAGCTGTGCAAACATTTTAAAATAAAACAGACTATTTACTATTTGAAACAATATGCATGTGTACGCTGCCAGTTAGAATTCTTGTCTGTAGCAGTTGAAACATTCAAATGGTATGAGTTTTGAGTGGGATGAACAATTATTGTGATCGCCAGTGTGCAACGTTTCCAGATAGAGTTTTCAGATAACCGAGAACCTACTAGAAAAGTACAATATCCGAATAACGGATATTTGATGCAAAAGATAAATTCTATTTTATGGTTTATATGCCATTCCAAAACTTTCAATCAACGTCAAAATATATTCACCCATTCATTATAAATGGACAGATTTGTAGCATATGGATCGTAAAGAACGAAATGTAATCAAATTTTTTATTAAAATTCATGAAATTATTTAAGACCCAAATGTCTGTTCTGTCGTCATTTGAATAAATTCATTTGTAAAGCTGTTGATTTATACTATATAAACTATTACATACATATTTATAATTATGTGATATAACCAACAACAATATACTATGCCCAACTTAAAATCAAGCATCAAAATATTTTTTTCGTTGTCAATAATACAGAAAGATATTTTAAACATAATTCAAACGACTGAAAACAAGGAATAATACTCGTGTCCTTATTGTACCAAATTAAGTGCAAGACATTTTATTAATCGAAATTAATATAGAACAGTTCCAAACATTTTTGTTCTTTCTCCAACTAGCGTGAAATATTAAAAAATCGGTGCAATTTAATGTAACAATCCCAAACAATTATATAAATACAGTGCCTATGTTAAATGTGAAATTAAATTATGGAGGAATCTATGATTGAATTTTAGAAAAGACTGATTAACTGAAGACTTACTGAAAACATTGTGGAATTGAGAAGGAAATCACGATATATTTTATTAAAAACTTTTCGGTAAAAACATACGAATTTCTAAAGGATAGTTAATAGTAGAAGTAAGTGGGATTTTTTCACATTACGAACCGAGTATTATAATCACATTTTTAATTAAACATGTTACCACATACATCTTTAGTATTGTTAGTATTAAAAAATGTATTAAAATAAATATTTATTAGAGAAATGTTTATTATCTTGATATAGTGAGATGAATATAAATCATTTTATTCATTATATTTATTAAATGATGGTGCGTAGTACACAACTGTAAGAGTAATGGAATATCTGAATAGAGAAATGAGATTCTACAGGAGTGGAGACTACATTTTTAATATTTTAATTAACTTTATTTCTTTTGCAATGAAGCTTACAATTTGTATCATATACAATATAAATGTTTTATTGGCTATTTCTCTTTTTCCATTCTATTGTACGTCATCAATAACATGTATTTTTATTTGAGGAAGAGAAATTATTATAATTCTATATTTTTGTAGTATAGGATAATGTACAATATTCGAAGTGACGATGAACAATATTATGAAGTATGCATAAGCTAATATTTTTATATTCATTAACTTACTAAGTTCAAGATGAAAAGAATAGAGAACATTATAAATTCAGTGTCGTTGATAATTTATAATACTCCGAGCCAGTACTGAAAGAGAACAGACTAGATCCATAATCGAAATAAAGTGCGAAAAGTTATGGTTCCTGACTAACGCAGATCTGTGCCCATTTATTCAAAAACGTATTGAAAGGATCCCGAGACAGAAGGGATGTAATAAGTTGCAGTAATTTATTTCACTTATGAAGATCGAATATTGAGAATAGTTAGAAAATTTAGTTCTGTCTTTTTATTATTATTTTTCATATTTTATATCTAATCTATATCATATTTTCAAATTCGTTGACAATTTTTTCAGTTCATTTTAAATATATTATATTTTACGCGTTTGATGTGAAAACAATATATCATATTCATTACAATACGTAAAATAAATTGGACGTCCTGTAATTAGTAGTATAACTAGTATCTGGTAATGATTTTATACAAAAAAAATAATTTGAAAAGAATCAATGATGTTCCTTGCATTTGTGATTTCCTTTTTGAAAGAATCAACTTTGAAAATGGAATGTTTTTTCATCGATACTACATAACTATATAAATTATAACTACATACTAAAGTAAATCGAAATATAAATGATACTGAATTTTATTTCATAAAAAGTATGGTTTACTTAATACATATACGTTTATACTCCAATGAATGAGAAAAAAGTTTATCAATGACAAAGTATGTTACTAAAATTGTAAAGTATTCCGCATGATATATGGAAAAATAGTATTGTATATTTTTCTTTCATTTTTTCGTATATTATATAAGATCATCTTCTTTAAGTCGCTCCTTCATGTAAAAGACTCATAATGCTTCATGCACTATACCTTTAGTTATGTGAAACATATAACTTTGAATTTTCATTATTTGCTGAATGCACATGAAACCTTTTAAGTATATGAAATTAATTATCTTATTGATAATTAAAAAATAACTTAATCATTATAATTATTTCAATTTTTATTATAATTATCATTGATGTTTATTACAGTGAACGTATTAACCATTTAACTATATAAAGAGTATACATATCATCTTAAACAGTAAGATAAAACTAACTTTTTCAACAATAAATTATATCGTTTTTCAAATAAGTGTTTAATTCTTTATTTTGCTTTACTTTTTTTATTACAATATATATCCGTCATTGCCTGATTTTAACTACACACTGAGCAATGGAAAATATATTTCAAACACTACACGTACTGCGACCAATCAAATTTAAAATTATATCTAAAATCCTGCATTTTCTTCCGTTCATTTAACTTTATATAAATTTCTAGGTTGTCTGATTAATCGATGTTTTAACTTTTATCTTTCGTTCTGCTTCTGTTTTCACTAAAAAAAAATTGATCGTCCAACTTGTTTATTTGTATTTTATAGCCAATTATTTGATTGGTTACGATAGGAATAGTTATGTATAAAGTGCCGGTTTAATGTTAATGAAAATCTTGGAACATACTTGTCATTGATTAAGCTTTATTTCCTCAAACAACAGCATCATTATAAATATTTTAAACGATAAAAACTATGGTTTTATGCATCAACTCAGAATGTAACAAAATTTCTTTAAAACGAAGAGGCATCTAGAATAAAAACAAAAGTAAAGAAAAAATAGAGATAAAACCCTATGTGGGAAGACGAAAGCCAGTAATGGGTCGCCTACCTTCCGGAGACAGCCGAAGACAAAGGCCGATGACTGGCTAGACATATTGATTCGCTATTTTCAGAGGTGACGATGTAGGTATTTATCTTTAGCTAGGAAGCGCTGCTTCTTCGGGGTACTCTTATCTGCACCTTCTGGGCTGGTTGATGTATATGGAGCAAGAGAGTGCACTCGTAAAGCTGACACACGCCGTTTCATTGTGCAAAATGCACCTGAACATAGAGATCTCTTCTCGCTTATACGCCTATACATCAGGGATGCACTTTGAATCTTCGGTTTTGCATTAGATTCTTGCGAATGCAGTTAAGAAATAGATAATTTATTTTATGTTTCAGTAAAGATTCTTTCTATGAATTAGTTCATCTGTTAAAAAAATTTTTGTAGGAATGCATCTTACCAGAAGGAATGCTCTGTTGTTTGCGACAGAAGATTGTTCAGACTGGTGACCGTATTTCTCATTTCCAGATTAATTTCAGCTGCATTCTATTTTATTCTGTCTGCTCTTTGACGTGAAAAACTTCTGAAATATACTAGCTATAATAGCTATGATAATATATAAATATAATCTACATTCAGCTGCTTATTCACGATTATTCACGTAATTAATACGTAATCTAGTAGTGCTCATTTGGTTTCTAAATTCAGTTGGAAGCACGTAATATCGGTTCTACATTCTAAATTAATGTAGGTTGTTATAACATTTTCGAAGAAATACTGGAGGTAAAGGAGTAGAAATGAACTTGCATGTTCTCTTTTGACACTAGTTTTTGTTACTGTAATATAAAGTGTATTTAAAAAATAAAATTTGTCAGCATGACAGTGAACCTTTGAAAGTAGTTTTTCAGTTTTTAATATCTTCGAGAAAAATAGAATATCTTATTAAGATAAACATTATTATGAATTTTATTTTATTATTATCGTCCTATTCGTGTTTTATGTACACGAAGCTAACCAATTTTTATATCTAATATTGCTAACTATCACTAATTATTCTTAAATTAAGCTAACTATCGCAATTGTTGTATAAATCAGGAAAGTACTGTCAAAATAAGACAAGAATATTTGCGAATATTATAATTTAAAAAAAATAAGCTAGGCTTCTATGTAATTAAAATAATGTAAGTATTATATAGTACGTAATGTACTTTGTAACGTAAAAAACTTTGAAAATGTTTAAGCCAGGGGTATATATTGATTTTACTACTTTCAGTTTACTTCCTGACTGCCTGCGTCATACATATATTACATAAATATTACATAACTACTGATATACATATATGACACAAAGAATACTTATTATGTCATTAATATAATACTTTATTATTTTTCTGGCTTCATTTTAATTACGAATAACGATTTTCAATGTTCTTTTAGTGCATGATCAAAAAAGCCTCTGGTAATGAAGAGTTTAAATATCCTTTTTCGCCGATCGTGGAAGATTAAAGGGAAATAACAAGTATGTTTACTTGTCATACACATTGGCTATAAGTACATGTAACTACAAGAGAGACTGGGTGTCTTACGTAATTAATTGTACGCAATGCAAGTGTTTATTGAAAGTTTAATAAATGCAATCCCATTTGGTAGGTGCATAATTTTTATTCCAATAATATAATATGATAAGCAAATTATACAACGAGAGATTCTCAAACCATCTTGCAATTTTAAAAACTATTTAAAAGAAGCTTTCAAGTGTCAACTTCTTGATATCTGTCGTATTCAAATATATTACTTATTATAAATATATCTTTTGTATAAAAAGTATGTGCGAGGAATATGTATTATATTGCGGAAGTACAGTGTTACTACTTTGAAGTATAAGTAATTGTTTCTGTTGAAATAGATCATTAATCTATAATTCGAATCATAAAATTGACTAGTGTATTTAGAAATCTCAAAATTTTCAAAGACTTGACAACTGTATTCGAAAAGGTTTTTGTGATACTTACTAAATGGCAAATAGAAAAGTATTTTATTTTACACAATCCAAACCAATCCGTAAAATAATATTTATATATACCAATTTCTCGAAATAAGTAAATTTGGAAATACTAAATACGATTTTATATCATTGTCAGTCATTTCTATGTCAATGTTATTAGTAGAGAAATTTCTAACAGCATTATAATATTTTTAATAATATTTCAGTACTAATTCGTAAGCAAAATTCACTAATATTATTAAGGAAAAATAATTGATATTAGGTAGGCTCACTGTACAATCGTACTCCTTGAAAAATTCTTCAATTTAGGATGAAAGAATAGGATTATACAACGAATAACTAAAAAATTAATTATTGCTTTGGTTTCTGTACTAAAAATTTTAAAAATGTTCTTTCTCACGAGAGAAATGAGGATTTTATCGATTTCCTTATTTGTTTAGAAATATATATAAATACAACGAACAGAAAAATAATACATAAGAATACCTATGTATATATACTGTATTTAACATGGTAATATTAGCACGTATGTTAAATAATAGACATATAGTTAAACAAAGGACCACATAGGAGCCATTATATACTTTTATGAAATAAATAATAGAACATTAATAATAATTATAAAATTACATAAAATCGTATAACAAAATTTAAATATGGTGATTCGGGCAGAAACACAGTAATTTGAAATTGCTCAGAATTATCTTAATGTAAGTTTCGCAAGTCTCTGGATCGTATACGAAATACATAGACCTTGGGCCGCTAAATCCCCTGGACTATAAACGCTTTTGGATTTCTTCGCACGGAGCTTTATCAAATCTCGCGTCAATCAGACAAAAATTACGACTCCGAAAGTAGATCCATATGAATTGCTGTAGATAACATGACCTCACAAACGTTGTACAATGTGTTTAAAAATACTACAGAACGATTTTATCAACGTAAGAACACTTCTCGGCGTTGCTTTAAATCCTTTTAAAGAACACGAAGAAAAATCTTATAAATGTACTGTATTTCTTAAATAATATAATGTGGAATAAACTTTATTATTAATATAATATTCAGTCCATGTACAGATTAACTACTTTCTTTATAATTTTATTTACAATTTTATTTGATTAAAGCTATTTTACCATGAATAATTTATCAGAAAAAGAATCTACGTACATTTGTCTTAAATTGTAAATATCGATAGCAGAAACATTGTGTTCCGTTTTCATCTTGAAAAGATAGAACATATTTATGTCTATTAACCTTTTTCTGAAATTTTTTAAACAATTTTAAATTGTTATAACACGTCCATCAGTGATAGTACAGTAACACATTCAATTCACATCCACTCACACTTTCCTTGGCAGCAGACATGCAATATCTACTCTTTCCATCAAAATAGAATACCTAAATATTTACTTTCAAAGATAACTTCAATCAAAAGATTTATCAGTATCATCATAATTGTATTCATGAACGTCACAACTTTTCTCTTCGACACTTCTTACAACTTTATTTCGAATACCAACAAAAATATTTACGTAATCTGTTTCTCCAGACTCTTCGTATACAACTTACAGTACGGAATCTAAACTATTATATAGGTCAAATTCAATTACATAAAGGTGCTTTACAGAGAAATTTCAAATAATATTGTTCATATTCAATTAATCTTTTTTATAGACTAACATTGGAAAACAATATAATTATGTATTATAAAATTAATCTGAAATAATATAAAAAAATAAATGTGAATAATCTGTTGTGTAGAAATGTGCAAAGAAAAGCATGGGTCTCGAATCGCGTAGTGGTACAAATAATAAGTGCAATAAAACGTGTCCTCCACTGTTTCCGAAAAACGTATAAAATAGATGACTTCTGCTACTTGATCCGAGTTTTCCAGTTTACAGAGCCTGAGAGTACTGTCAATAACGTAAAAATCCGTCAGCTCAAATTCAAAGAAGAGAACATCATCTGAGAATTCAGTACACCGGAATTTCTTTGAATTCTTTTCATAAACCTTCCTTGGTCATTATTGTAGAACGAAGCCTTTGACAATTGAAGCTGCAAACAGAAATTCTTTAAACATCCGTAGCCTCTAAACTCCACGATAAACGAGACACTGCTACCCTGAACCAGGAAGCAAACATTTAATCCATTTGAGATCTATTTAACCTGTTCGAGGCCAGAAATTTTTTTAAAGGCGATACGATTGTTTGATACGATTGCACGATACGATATTATATGAAATTTTCTGTAGATATTTACGTCTTAAACGGTTGCTGTACCTAGGATGTTCTATGTAGCTAAGCGGTATATATCCGAAGAGCAAGAATGATTACGTCATGGGCATGTATACACTGTATGAAATATATGGTATCAATCCATCTGCATGTTGTAGCAGCAGCTGACATAACACTGTTTATGAGAATGATCGAGTTCCAAACAAGATGAATTTGGACCTCGGTTCGTATTACTTGGACAACCTTTCTTCCCGACATATTGAAATGTTCTATTAATACATACAAATTATGTAATTTATCATGATTATTTATTATAAAAAGAAAAAAAATTGATATATATATATTTTTTATGTCTACATTTACTCTAGAGCTTAAAAATTGATAATGGACAAGTAATATTTGATTAATATTCGAAAAAACTAAATAACATTTAGATTTGTTAAATTCGATTTAAAATCTTCGTTACAAGTGTGGCGCGATGTCATATAGCAAGGGGTTAATACAGATAAACATAATACACTTCGGTGTACAGTAAAATAAACTTATGAAATATATTAAGTTTGTAGAATATTTGGAAATATCTTAAAAGTACATTAATTGTATACTAATAAATAAATTAATCCCTATAACGTAATTGTTTTATGGAAATTTCTAAAGTGAAAGGGTAAAAATCCTACGATAAAAATTAATGAAAACGTGTTACCTATACAAAAGATATTCTTAGTACAGTTTAAACCGCGCCTTAAGGAACGGAATTGTTTCTGACAATGTTAAAGGAAGAAAATTCTTTCCTCCTGGAAGTTCCAATACTCCGGAAGAGCATCGACTGAGTCATTCCTATTGAATACAGGCAAAGTTCGATACTGCTAGGCATCGAGTTAAGTGTTCTAATGAAACTTTCATGAGAAGTCAGATCGAACATTACAACGTTAAATTCTTTTAATCTTGTGCAGCTCGGAAGGTCAGCTATTTCCGATGTAGTATTTGCTGATTTCAGGCATAATACAGTATTTTTTCACAGTCGTGTTAGAACTGTGTTTCAAATAGAACAAAACTTCTTTAATTACATTTATTATTCACGAATTCCTTTGAGGGGTAAGATTCAAGGAGATAATTAAGAAATGTTCGAAATAGAGAAACGTAAATAGGTAACGTGTAACCGCAATTCAGAACCCAATGGAACGCTTCATCAAACCGAACGTCAAACTGTGCTTTTATGAACAAGCGAAACAAATTTATGGCTTTTAAATGAAGCGCGACCGTGTTTACGAATTGAACTTCATAAATCAAACACTTTCCATTAGTTCTACAGTATCGCAGGGAAAATCTTATATCAGGTGACACAAATGCATACTCAATAGATTTCTTATTAGAAAATATTTACCTGGCGTTATTTTTCACTCTATGTGAAATTTAGAGACACCAAATTTTACGCCACTAAATAAATTCTATTCATCAATGAGAAAATATAATAAATCACAACTGTGGAGAAATTGATCTTACTCTGAAGATTAAAGGAATTGATATATATTAATTGATTATTTATTTTAATAATTACATTTTCATTATATATATTAATTATATTTAATTATAATCAGTAAAATAGTGCACGATATATAGAAGTGTAACGAAGATAAAAATAAAATAAGAAGAAATAGATATATAGGGATGTATGGATATAAGAAAAGATACCAACGAAAGTATAATTTTCTTTCTTCCCTTCAATTGAATTGCAAGTTTCAAGAAATAAAGATAAAAGAATAAAAAAGTAAATAATTGTTATTTAGGACACATTTTTCTTGAAAATTGAAAAACTTCGCGTATAAAAAAATTCTTATTAAGCAAATAATCTCAGACTCTATACGAAGAAAAAATAATGCAGAATATTTGGTTAAAGAGACAGTATTTGCATTTATATTTCTTGACAATTGTATGAAGTTTAGCAGCGGGGTTTCCAGCTGACTTTAATTAAGAAATGTCAAGATACGTGACACTTTAAAAAGTGGCTTCAACATCTGTCTTCCTGAAATTTTGCCAGTTACTGTGAGAAATCCAGCGAGAGCTACCTTCGGACGATCGTATTAAAGAACAAACTTGACGAAAAGATTGCCTTAAAGTGGATATTCCTTTCGGCGCAGTTAGAATCATTCAATATACTATCTGCAGTTAAAATATATATCACCTACACGTTCATATATGTATTTGTACACATTAAACGTTTTTCTAAAAAATATCACCATGCTTTTAAAAATTGTCAAATTCTTATATAAAGTGACCCACTTCGATTTATTACCCAAATTAATTATGCTACTGAGGAAACTAGGAGGAATGAGAACTTATAAGAAATTGTTGATGTCAAAGAAGAATATACTATCTATCTTTTTTAATGTGACGCTGTAATTAACATTAAGACCGATTTCTTTCAATGAGAGATGTAAATTTACATTAAACCAATGCGGAAGTATTAATTAAAGTAGAAACGATTCATTAGTTTATCTTGTTAGGTGTTCCAAATACTGATCGCTGCCAGCAATACAATTTTACATACGATAAATATGTAAATAATTTAATGTAATTTCTTAATTCATTTCTGTGATTCATTATATGTACTATATTATGCATGTCGAATTCATTCTTTGAGATTATTCGCTGTTGTAGAAATTTCATTATAAGTAATCAATTGCAGAACATTCATTATACGTAAATATCATGTATATTATTTCGTATTGGCTGTAGAAACATGTTTTGCTACCACTGAGTTCTCAAGAAATATAATAAACAACTTCCATACTATATATGCTTTAACATTATTAGATTAAAAAAAGAAACTTCTGAATATTCATATTCTGATTGGACATTTATTGATAATTTGTACAATTGGCCAATAAGTATTCTTTCTACACTTTCGACTTCTAAGATACTTACAAATATATTTTTGCAATTCTGAACTTTGAGAGTTATTTCTATGCCTTAAATTTAATGATAACCTATAAAAAAATTCATGTCAAGTATTTTTCCGAAAATAAGCTTTCACGTAAATAGCATAAATATCGGGTTCGTTTGGGATATTTCCTTGTTAGATGTTAATTGTTTTCTTCATTTATCATTTTATTTTTATCTGTATAGAAAAAATCGTTCGTCACTGTTTCTCAGTTATAGGTTTTTGGCAACGTTTATTGTTAGCGGCGGTTACTGCTACCGTACATACATGGTTCCAGTTACAAGACCGCACCACTGAGAGTTGGCGTGTAGATTTATGCTCCCGAACGACTAGACAATCGAACTGTCAACCCCTCCTCACGTCCAAAGCCGTATTCCTCACCTGACTTCATTATTTGATCATTGACGATTATTGAAACGTACCGTATTCGAAATAAGATTGTGCTTGCAATGGGAAATTTGTATGTCATAGTCAATGATTTAAAAAAAATATATAACACTGGCCTACACAATTTAATTTTTTTTTATTTCAGAAGGTTTAATGGGTAATTTTAATAGTATTTCTCATGCTGAAATTGAATTTTGTAAAAAACATTCAAATTTTCAACTTTGGATATTTGCTGTGTCTTGCCTTTGAGTATTGTTTAGGTATGTTAAAATGTTTATAATGTTATAAAAATATATATTATTATGTTCAAAAAGATTCATACAATAATGTTATGCAAGGAAAATTTGAGTAACTTTTGTAATTAAGACACAACAAACGTCCATAGTGGACAATTTTAATTACTTTTTAAATTAATTTCTTTTTAATTGTGGATAATGGAAAAAAGCAGATTAGATATTGAAATTTAACACGAGAAATGCTATTAAAATCATCCATTAAACCTTTTGAGACGAAAGTAATGTTGACCAGTGTAATTCTATACAGTAGAACCTCGACCATCCAATTTAATTAAATCGTTAACTGCCCAGATAACCAAAGACTTCAAATGAAATTCTTCAAGGCTTACTTGCAAAATTAGATCAATCGAGGTCTTACTGTATTTTTATACCTAATTATCAATAACTTAATATCATTTCGCACAGTTTTATACAATTATCCTTCTTTTGAAATTATATATGTCAGAGACAATAATGAAAATTATTATTTTCTTTCGGCACTATTAAAGTTTTTATCTTCTTTTAATATTTCTCGTAGATACATCACACTAAATACCTTTTTGCAGATTTTCAGTTTAGTATTTAAAGAGCTATTTTATTATCTTTATATTTTATATTAGAATTACACATGAGTCCACAATTTATTTTATGGGAACTTAAAAGAATGGCGAGAAAAAAGAACGAAGGTACAAGAATGAAAACAAATGACGCATTTCAATTTGTATCTACTGGGGCATCCGTCATTACCCCGTCGACGTCGAGTTTCGTATTTCGTACGATCCCTTATTTTTTTCACGTCTTACTGACGTGGTGTCAATAAGAAATACTAATTAACGAAACTGTATAAAAATATGATATCTTAATTATATTGATTTATGTAGAGATGTAATAATAATAATAATAATAATAATAACAATAATGAAATAACAAATTCAATCTGTATTTACTGTACAATGAGTTAGTTTCTTTTATTTCATCTACCACCGCAGTTAATAGATTTTTGTAACTGTTATTACTGAGGAATTAAGGAATTCAATAGATTCTATCAGAACACTTAAACGATGAATTATCAAATGGACTTATTGTGAAATATTATTATTTTTCTGTATATAATAAAATATATGAAGTTGCCTGATAAATTGCTTTTGCAATATTTAATCTCGCAGAAATTTTTGAAAGATGCTATTATGAAGCTTCCTTAAAAATGGGAAAGAATAATAAGTTGAAATGAATTGTTTATAATTTAATAATATAATATAAAATATGAAATATTGTGCATCCATTAGGTATTAATAAGACGAAAGAAACTTTTGGGACAACCTAATACATAAGAATAATTATTGTTCCGGCACGGTTTATTTGGTTGAAACACAGCCGTCGGTACGTAAAGATTTATGGTATGACCAATTGTGCTCGGTCATGTCTAAATACTATCTAAGTAAATTTTGGAAGTGTTTTATTCCTAGCTACATTTTTACATCCGATGTCATAAATGACCAGCAGCTGCCATATACAAAACGGCAGCTCAACCACTTAAACCCTGAGCGCACAGCCACCGGTACCCTTGCAAATCAGAAGGGACGACGTACCCCCTACCTCCAATACAAGTAATGTGGGCGTGGGCTAAAAAACTGTAATCAGCAACACCCCGATCGTTTAGCCTTCTGATTTGTTACTAAGGACGCCGCCCTACATCACTATTTTCATATATATATCGCGCCAGACAGACATTGGGAGAGACACAGAAACAGACATATAGACAACTCAAGTTTATTACTAATCACGCCGTACTCACTGGACAACACACATACTTCAACTTTGTATACACATACACACTCCTTTCACTCATTATTCAACAAATACAGTCCACTTTCGAACCAGAAAAGGAGAAGCCTTTTTTCATCATCATAACTATTTCACACAAGGTTAATTCGGCGTGTGAAAGTGTTACGCCACGTCCACTAATATTGCCTGGACAGTGTGCACGAACAATTATTATTATTATACTAAGTTGACAAAAAATTTTGTTGTTTTCTTAAGGGTAATTCAATTTTATATATTTAACCTTAGGAAAAAGATTAATTAATGATATGTTGGTCATTGATTTCGATAATCGTCATCCATTGACTACATAGGTCATTTATACCGGATGTAAAGACAACACTATCCTTTGATAATAATAAAAAAAATAACAACAATCATATTTTAACTGTACGCACTTGAACTTTAGATGGTCCAAAAACAGGGTATAAATTTTTATAAACTTCTGTGTCATTGTACCCAAGTTAGAACTCATAAAGCATGGAATGTAGGAAATGAATTTTATCTTCATTCATATTAAATATTTCTTTTTCAAAATTTGAAAACTGGAAAACGATTTCAATTTAAAGATTCAAATTCAATAGTATTAGCTATCGATTGTTACCAAAATCATCCACATCATATAACAAACAACGAAACAATGAGCGAGTCAAGTGGAATAACCGAAAAACGACAGAACTGCTTTGCCAACCTAATATTTATAAGTATATATATATATACATATGTTTGTTTTTTTTAAAGATAAATATTAATGATTATTATTATTATCATGAATTCATTGTATAGAAAAATATAACAGTGTATAAATAATACGTGTTATGTATCGAAACCAGATATGTATACATTTATTTTTTCTATTGCATATAGAGAGCATAAATGTGTATGATATTTTTTGCATTTTTATTGGGTTTTGTTCTGTTGCCAATATGAAGGTAATAGGTTGTTTACGTTAAAAAAAGCTATTAACAGTTTCCCTATTTAATTTGATTCATTTATCCATTGTTTCAATCGCGTTTGCGACGTGTTTATGTAGTATTATATTTTGATTTTCAGAAGCAATTATACGATAATTAATTTGTTTCGCTCGTCGTTATATGAATTAATCGATTGCTTTATTTTATTGCTTGAAAATGTATTGCATTAAACGTTCACGATGGATTCACAGTAAAAACTGGAGGTATGTCAATATTTAGATATTTCGGACGATCACAACTTTATAGCAACACGCGTCTGGATTCGAATGGTGTCGTCATTCGTTAGGCGAAATTTAGCGATTCATGGTGTCCCGTAATGAAGCATGGCTGATCCATTTACACATCTCTCTTATCATTTCACTATTAATATGACTGTTTTGCTTATGGTCACTGATATTTAAAAAAAAAATATTGAAAACTTCTTTAACCTGAAAAAGATAAACAAGGATAAACAAAAATATAAATACATTAAGTAGAATATTAATAAAAGGTGTTTATTGTTTGCATTGCATAAATAATGTAGTTTAGTATTCGATGAAGAAGGTGTTTCATCAATATGTATAATATTTGTTACATTTGAATTTAAGTCATACATTATAATACTAAATAATATATTAAGTATAAAATATGTCAAAATCACATTGACGTTTTGTTAAAAAAATAATTTTCCTTGTGTTGAAGTTCTTTGTTTAACCCCTTGCTATACAAAGAAGAGTAAATCGTGTGATAAAGATTTCTAGATTAATAAAGATTAATATTGCTCATTGTCTATGGATCAGAGCAAAAAAACTATTTTGCTATTAGCGATTTATTATCTTCAAAGTAAATTCACACTTATAATGAAATGCAGAATTTTTTACATTCTTTCCAAATTGTCGTTAGTAAAATGTTATATGAGTTTAGAAGCAAAAGTAAATAACACCCCAAGAGCTTACAAAAGATCCTTTCAAGTCTCCGTTAATTTAAAAAAATTTTTTTAATTAAAAAGATTCTTTCACGTCTCTATATGATCTTGAAATTGTTGAATAACTCTTTTATATCCAAGTTTTGTACAAAATTATGTATACATATCTAACAATGATGCACCGACATTCAATGGACCATCAGTAACGACATTATTTTTAATAAAATATAGTGGTAGTGTATTACTTCTCTGATAGAAATAGACTCGTAGCAAAGGTGTACATATGGTTGCTTGCCACAATTTTAACATTTTGCAGTCGAATATCACTGTACTGGCTGCTTTCAACGTCGATATCTAAAATCGAAAACTGCGAAGGAATAATTTAATTATTCAACTAACGAGAAACTAACATGTGGTTTTTTCTTTTAGTACTTAAGACTTGGATGCATAATCCAGTTTTTTATGAAAAGAAATGTTAGGAGTTTAAAACAGTCTCGTCCACAAAGAGTTAATAGAAAATTGTTGACCTTAAGGATTAATATTTTATCAGATATTGAAATAGTAAAACCGTGTAATTATCAAATTGTCTTGAAATTTGGAAAAGTTAGTAGAACTATTGCTATAGCCAGTAAGAAAATCTCTTTTATTGTTATTTAATTTCATTATATTAATTTCTAAATGTAATGAAGTCGTGTTATTAGGGCTATTACAAATGGTTCTTACTTATTTTCTTATTCCTATGCATGGAATATTTAAGTAGATAGTTAGGAACATGATCATTCATCTTCGGATTACACTGTGTCATTGCTGTCTGAGTAATGAAGGAATGTGAGTACAGGCAGACGTAAATATTCAAGTATGCATGGTAAGTGAAGATATTATCTAACGAAGGGCGTTGATTGATCGAGAAGGAAGATGGAACCTGGTAATTGTGATTTAAGGGTCAATACATAAATTAATTCTTATTTTCTATACCTTTTTATATGGGCCGTTTACCAAATCATATTAGGGTATAAAATATAAGAAAGTTAATATATACATGTTCAAAGATGTCTACAAAATTTGAAAAAAAATTAGAATAATTAATAGAATTTTCTTCTTATACACTGAAATGTTTACTTTTTCCTAACTTGTATAGTATTATCACGAATAATATATTATATTGTAATAACCTTTAGGAGTTTCTACTTAGATATAACAATGTCCTGACATAATATTTTTATTTGAACAATTGATAATGGAAAACCAGTATGCAACATTTTTTATTAGCATTATTATATATTTATAAGTTATTTTATACCGTCGCATGCTGCTGTATATTTATAAGAACTTTCTCTCCTTAGACATAACTGGATTTATACACAACGAAAGTTTGTTCCATAAAGTATAAGACACTCCGTGTGGTAAGCTAAAGTTTTACGTGTAATACTTATAACATTTCAGAAACCACCTAAGCCCATGTTTATATGTATACTGTTAAAAATGTAATATATTATTTTATAATATATACTGTACTGAATATTATAACAGGAAGGAGTGCGTGTGGCTTTGCATGAAAAAGTAAGCTGAAAATGTACAATAAAAATTGTACATTGGCAACCTACTTTTCAAGAAAATCAAAATTGGTTTACTCACTGTTCCTACGTTTGGTTGACTTGAACAAATAAGGGTGATATAATTGATAGAAAGATGTTTTGGCTGAAAAAACAGATAAAAATTCTAGAACAAAGTAATTTAACTCAAAACTTCGATTTCCAAAATATATAATTTGAAACTTTGTTATGCGCACATATATTAACATAATATGTTCAAATTTCATTTTTTTGGAAATGAAACTTCAAATAATTTTTTTTTCTAAAGTAATCGCCTATCCATTGCATCACTTGTATTTATATTTTTAGGAATTAGTTTAGGTAAGTGCTGATTAGGCAGTTAACGTGTTAAATGCGTTGCACACTAATAACTTGAACTAGAGAAGATGTTATTATTTAATTCTTATCTTGTTTGACGAGTTTAATGTTTAAAAATCTTTCTTTTGACAGTGGCTGCCGTATCACTTATTACATCCTATAATATAGCTATATTTTACGTTGGGTAACCTATTCGTTTATAACTAAGGTTAATGTTTTTTTGTATAGATATCTTTTACGACTGATGAAAAACGTTAGCACCAAAATTGGCCCAAACTTTCCTATAAGTGTAACGTTAAATGCAGGGCACTGTCACTCCCTTTAATAAACCAAGCGAAAGGAAACTAGGACAGGAAGATGATCGTTAATAATTAAAGTATATTAATCATTTTTTCATAGTACCTCGTGATTAAATTTTTGTAGCATAATGGAGAAATTATAATCCTGATTATATTTAAATGAATGTAATACTACTTTAGCCGAGCTAATATAAACTTAATTGAACATGTTGTTTTTCATCACTTTTATTAACGTGTTTTGTTAATATATACTGTAGCAATATACATATGTATCAATATACCAATATATGTTTGAACAACGACTGACCAACGATAAACTATAAACATGACTGACATAAATAAACATTGTTTCTATAGTAATATTGAGTAAGTGCTGATATGCTATCTATATTACATATCGGATGTAATGTATTAACATAGTAAACACTCTATATATTTTAGCCATGTTTATAGTTTGCCGTTGCTTAGTAGTTGTCCAAACATATCATGAATATTACGTTTATTGTATTAATTAACTTTAATTTACATTTTATAAATTACTGTATTGTATTAATTAATTACATGTAAATACATTTAAACTACAAAATACACGATCACATTATTTTCTTACGTTGAATAATCCAAATTAGAAATTGCTATATATTTCACCCGAATTTGTATGATATTTAGAGCTTCTAAGGGTACACGTAGGAAATGGTTGACTGATCTTTATTGATATTCATTATTCTAAGATATAAAAACCATTTAAATTTTATAAATCACAATAAATCAAGATTGAATCATTTATGAATCTTATGAATTTGCTACAGTATTTTCTATGGCGTTAAAGATTACAATTTAATTTTATTATATTATAATGTTGTGCTTGATAAGAAAAGAGATGTTTAACTTCAGAAGTTTCCCAGGAAAAGCTAATAATGTTTTGGAAACGATTTAATTCTGTAGAGTGTATAGTGATACGTATACACTAGAACGTACAACCCTTTCGCTACTCGGTAATCTAGATAGCCTCATGACACAGGAACTTCATATTGGTGTTCACCGTCGCTAATCAAACAGCGTTTAGAGGGTCAAAAAGCCGAGCAACGTGCGTTACTCTGAGATAGACCTGAACAAAGTACTTTTCTTTCCCCTATCGACCCAAATTGCGTCTTCAAATTAACAGAATATAAAAGGGAACGAAATACACTCTAATGCAAGATATACTATTGTATTAAATGTTGGACGATATGAATACTTCGACAAAAACAACAAAGAAGCTTTTTAAATTCAATTTGTCTTTAAAAATTTGAAGATTATTGATTTTAATACATGAAAAGATCTTCTTACATATTGTACTTCTCCTTACGGAAAGAATTTAATTGTACTAAGAAATGCTTGAGGTGTCTTTACGAAATGATTATGAAGATTAAAGTTATTTTTAATGAGTATTTAAATAGTTGCAGGTAACCGATATAAATATATCAAGTATTTCTTTTTTGATATATCAAATATATTCATATGTATATATATGAACTACCAATCTATGTTTGCTTCACTTGGGATAAAATTAAGTTAGAAAGATAAAGCAGGTGTAAATTATGACAAAATGCATAAATAAAATAATTTATTTATTTTATAAATTATATTTAAACTACCATTGAAATGGACAATCATACAATTCAAGTGATTTATATGCCCAATAGAAATTTTTAATTATGTTGTGGGACGTATTATCTGGTTGGTAATCTAAGAGTTACAGAATTTATGTGATCATTTTATGTATCTATAATATTATAGAATATTTACAGAATACAAAAATATTTACACAATTTTAAATTACTCGTTATTATACACATTATGGCACTAATGGAATGTGTCACAATTAGAAACATGTACCGAACATATTTAAAAATTTGTGATTCCTCCACTTGTTAAAATTAATCCAGGAATTTTCTTTTTAAAAGAATTTGTTGGAATTATAGGTAATTACATAATATTATCTCATAAAATAAGAATTGATGAACATCTAGTTTAAAAAATATTTATTTAATCCAATTTGTGCGAAAAAATTCACAGTAATTCAAATAATCATCAATGCGCACATTCCGATTCTACTTCTATACGCTCTTTGGAAGAAGAAGTAATTAGGTGGAACATGGAAAACCCTAAAGATAAATTTCAACGTTTTGTCGACCCTGCAACATCTACAGACATGATGTATAACTCACTTAGTAACTACAAGCTTATAAATTTAAGTTCTTGGGTTGCACTATATTTCACGATAATTATTTCTCGATAAAGGTTTCACTTTAATTATCATTCAGATTACCATCTACGTTGATAAAACTTACTTATTAAAACTTTTCTATAGATTTTCTTGTTTTTATAATACTGAAGTAGATACGCGGCTTGTTTTTTGTGATGGTTTGAATTTTTTGTTTCATCCTCATTGGATTTCCTTTACCTTCGTGTCATATAAGATAAAATAAGAGAAACGTGGTTTTTCATCGGGAAAGGAATATGTTAAGAAATACCAACCAGGTGAACTAACTAGTTACAAAGCTTTAATGAAACAAAGCGAAGACTGTGCGAACAGCAATCAAGAGCCCTGGAATTAAATTCGAGGGCTTTATCGACGGACGGAATTATCGTGAAAAGAAGTGCGCGGTTTTACAACTTACAGCTCATTGACATGCCCTCATTCCATTCGGACGCAATACATAATAAAAGTGGAACAAATAGGAATTTGTTATTCAAAAAAATCAAATTAAGTATTGCATATGTACAAATAACTATGGTTTCAATAATAATATTACAATTTTTTCGTAATATATTGTTCACGGAATGTCATAATCCAAAAATTTTGCGTATAGTTTCGAGCAATGATATTAGTATTTATTTAAATATTATATATATGGCCAACGTAAACATTTATATAAGTTTTAATCCGTTTAGTTTCAAAATGATACGCAGTAGTTTGAATAAATTACAGGATGTCTGAAGTTGGAATATATTTCACTTAAGTCAGAAATTCAAAATACGCCGCAGTAGGTATAAATTATTCAAATACGTCGTGTGAAAGATTGTGCTTCATCTTATGGAAAATGACACATTGTTATGTGATTATACCACTTTGATGCCTGCACATTCATCATAAATACTGAGAAACTAAAATTTGACTGATTTACACATTCATATATAGTATCTACTTAAAACACATTTATTTCTAGAAACTTTGAAACTATAATTTAAACTATAGTATAATATTTTACATCATAGCTTTAAATAATGTAATAATAAAAAATATTATTATGAGATCGATAATTAAAGTGTTCATAAATATATTCCTTGCGTATAAATTTATAATTCAGCATAATTAACGTATTTTTCTTTAACGTAATTTTAGTTTCATTTTGTACGTTTATCGCTTTGCCTCCCCCATATACGTTTCTCTCATTATACACTTTTTATTCTTTCCAATTTTCTTTTTTTTACTGTTAATTTACTTTGTTATATCTTTTATTAGTACTTCATTCTTTTCTTTCTTTTTTAACTTAATTAGCTTCTCTCGTGTTTTGGTTTTCATGATATCTAATCATTAGTACTAAATAAACATATAATAATAAAAGTGACAAATATATTATGACAGTACAAGCTATAATACTGAAATAACAATATAATTTGCATTATAAAGCAAATGTTATAGTAATTATTTTTATCGAGTAAGCAAAATTATAAGTGTATAATATATATCAGTTCATTCAAATTTAAAGTAAATATTATTCCTCTCTAATTAACTATTATACTTAAAAGGAAATATAGGCATAACATATGCTTAGAATTTTTCTCTTTTTCTAATAAATTATTAATGACAAAGTAGCCGCATCGATCAGAGTTAAGAAAAAAGTCATAGGTCAAGGGGTTAATAATAAAATGTAAATTTAACTGATTTTTCCAGATATAACACCATTAGTGTGTATCCACAAATTAACATAAAATGTCATACACCTTGTTAAAATACAATCTTATTTAGGATAAGCGTGGTTTGCTATAAAGCTTTTAAGTGGTGTACGGCTGACTGTAAAATACGCCCAGTTAAGTATACTAGAGCTGCCGCTGATGCAAAGGATGTTAAAAGCGAAATTCTGAAGTGTCGAGTTCCAGACTTTTTTTAGCTTCGACCGTATTATTCGCCAAAATTAGACTTCTTTCCACTTCTTTATGCAATCTTCTTCACACCTGACCGAATATACAATGACCAACATTAATATTTACTTTTCTTGAGAAATTATCGCCTGTATATCTGTATTATTTATAAATTCAATGAATTCTCTCTTTTTTGTGACGTCTTAAAATACTTCTTCTAGATATTGCACACATAGTATTAATTTATTTAATCTGTATCTATTTAAATTTGATGTGGCAGAAACATTCAAATACTATCATAAAGCAAAATATCTCTAAACTCCTTTTTAAAATAATACTTATAAGGAAAACAATTTGTCAATCAATGTCAATTAATATTCTTTCAGATTTCACTGTCACCATTTGAATTACCTACATGATTCGAACATTTGTGTATGTTAACACTAAACGTACCGACTCTTTGTATATATTTATTCCTACCGTAACTAGTTAAATTATTGGTTATAGAATAAAGGTAAACAAGTTGGACGGTACATTTTTCTGATTGGAAATAGAAATAGAAAGAAAGGCAAAAATTCATTGGACTGATACAAAATTAAATGAACGAAGGAAAATACAGAATTTTAAATAAAATTTTAAAACCGGCCATTTGAGGTACGTTTAGTGATGAGAATAATTTTATTTAAATGTTTTAAAGATATGTGTAACCACTATATTAATGTAGTCTTTGTGGGAGACTTTTGGATTAAATGACTTAATGATTCAATAACTTCTTCCACATTCTATGGAGGAAAGTTCAATACCGTTAGACAATTGTACGAAAAGTATTTGGTACAAGCGTTTTAATTCGTTAACCCTTTGAGTGGTAAATACTCTCAACCAAAATGTCCTATGTGTACGGAATATTTTTTTGCTTATCTGATCGATGATTTCTCTTAATTCATACAATTAAGTAAGTTGTTATTAAATTGTAATTATAATTCCTCAGTTTCGTTAAAGTGAACAATACGAAGAAACGTGTATATTAATATTATACACTTATAAATGTCACCACCGTACGTGTAAGATTGAAAGGATCGAAAAACGCATATATACGACAACAACACTCAAAGAATGAAAAAAGCACCGAGTTTCTTACTATTGAAATTAGTAAAAATATGCAGCCTTAATTTCTTAAATACCACAATGTTCCAATATTAAATCCCAGTCATTGTACATACAAATAGATTTCAACTTCTATTAGGATCATTTTAAATAATTTTTACAAGTTTTTTTACATAAATAAACAAAGGGTATGAAATACGAACTTTCTCATTGAACTTATAAATTACGAGTGAACTAAATGTACATATATACAGATACTATTCCTTTCTCTTTGTTTAAAAGTACAAAGGAAGATACAATAAAGCGTGGTGACAGATATTAGCTTACTGTACTTAACTTCATTAGAAAATATTTACACGGGAAATTGAAGTACTTAAAAGAGCTAACATTTTAAGCTACATTCGTTTCTTTGTATAATGTTTGGCGACATTAAAGAGATTTTAAAAGTGCTAATACATTTTTTAATAGATCTGTACATTTTCGAGTATGCATAAAGGTAGTTTAGATTTTGACGAAATTAAAGACTTGAATTACTTAACTCAGTCAAAGACAATGATAAAAAGGAGGTCGTATCTTTCTCATCGCTAAAAAAAGAGTTTGAACTAATTACCTGTACCTTGAATATAAATATATACTTTGTAATTGCTTTTTTCTCAGACGTTCTACTCACGTTTTGAAAAAAACTGAAGTTAAATTAGTGAACTTACTAGTGCGATATCTTAAACTATTTAAAAAGTCAGTTAACTACAAATACTTATTGTTTCCATCTGTAACTTTGTCCGATGGTTTCACTACATATTCTAACATATTTTCAGTAATAAGAAAATTATAGTGTTTTATTTACGAAATTAATTGAACTTAAATTATTCTAACCTGTAAGTTTATTATGGGATCTATAAAATATCTAATACACATGTATAGTTACATATAATAATAATTAACAACATCGAAATTTTTATTTTATCATTTCATTCTTAAGAAGAACAGGAATGAAATTTCATATTCGATAATAATTAAACAAACAGAATAAAGGTATTTAGATTTGAATAAAATCTTAATGTAAAAGAAGGTATTTTATTTTATTTAATATAATTTCTTAGAAATAGATCAATATCAATTAATATCAATTTCTTCTTACAGTGATACAATAACCTCATACAGTATGAGTAAATATTTACTCTTTTGTATTTTATATAATTACGCTATATAGTACACCGCATAATTTACATTATAATTATAAGTCATATTATTTATCTTTTCACTGAAAAATTGGTTTCAATTAAAATAATTATGAGGACAATAAAGTAATATACAGCATGCTCATCAATCTAACCAATATTTTATTAATAGAACCTTATTTCACAGTTGGAGAAGATTTTTAACAGAATTTGCTCAATCTGGTACAAGCTTGGTTATTTCTTCGAAATTCTTATCGAAACTTACACGTTATTGTACTTTTATCTTATTCATTATACTTGTCTCGAGCCTGGAGAAGAGAAGATGATCGATGCACCCACTTTGGTCGGCATTGTTGCTAGCTTGCAAATTTCCGTAGGGGTTTAGTAGGTGCATATATCCTACACCGCTTGCCAGAGATTGAATTTGACCCTGTTCCGTACCAGATTATGGAATATACGATTAAATGACTACTTTCCAGTTACTACGAAACTTTCGAAAATGAGTAATGTTACTGGCAATTAAATGAACTTAATACGCGTAATAGTTCATATGAATACCGTACATTTTGTTCTTTTTAATTATTTATTTACCAGTTAACAGCGTTCGATGAGTATACGCGTCATTTTAAAACTCACAATAATATTATTTCTTTCAACGATGAATTATTTATTTTTCTAGATAAACATGTAATTTTTCGTTTTGCTTTAGTGTTTTGTTAAAATATTTTATAGATCCATTTGCTTTGCATTTGACTATTGTACAATTCATTAATTCGATTTTATTGTGAACACAATGAGAGATTTTTTAAACCAAATTCCACAGGCAACAGGTTAACTCTTTGCAGTCAAGCGGCAACCTGCAGTTACCATTTACAGTGAGACCCCTATATTCGCGAGGGATTGGTTCCAAGACATTCCATGGATAACTAAACCCGCGGACAGTAGCTATCGTCTTTATGCACACGCATACATCATAAGGTTGATATAAAAGTATAATTCATGGAATTACTAATTTTAGTTTAAGATTATTTTATTAGTGTATAATCCTAAATAATGTCATTAAATATGAAAATTATATAAAAAATATTAAAACGAAAACAGTTTTGTTACATATGCATGATATATTTAATAAAAGTTTACACTTTTTTAAAAGTAATGCCATTATTATATTATTAAAATTTGAATTTAATATTTTGTAAAGTATGTACTAATATATTGCACATAATGAATACTTTTAATTTATCACGACTTTGAAACGACTTGAATTTAAAAAATTTTTCAAATATGTTTGAGATGAATGGTGTAATTAAATATAAATAATTTTTCGTGCTGTGGCCAGCCGTGAATAAGTGAAACCGCGGATGTTGGATTCTCACTGTCTCATTGTATTCAGCATTAAAATTTGTATAATAAACATTAAAATAAAGTAGCTTTGTTTTAATTTATGAAACATATTTCCTTATATTAGTTGCAAAAAATATCATTGATATTTTATTCAAAAATTACGAATATTTATAATGAAAGATATTGTTAAGCATAAAGGGTTAAACATTATTTATGAAATATTTAGTCGAGTCTGTTAAATGTATCCTTGCTCTACAAATGTTGAGTCTTCATTGTCTCAAAAATCAAGCACTTTATTCTACGCACAAAACTTAATTTTCCATGCGGAATAATTTTGCATCCAGCCGTTGCTTTATCTGTGACACCCTGTATATAAATAGCCTTATACCCTTATAAGAATAGGTAATCGTAAATAATTTGAAAACAGAAAAGCTGAGTTCACAATTTCTTTACCCCTAATATTTATCTTATGTACCTTAATGAGTTACCTTTTACAATATCTATTATACGTAGGTTGAACATTCTACATATATTGTGCTAGTCATATTTCAGTCGAACGAATTATGTACCTATACTACTTGGCGTGTATACGATCTAATGTGCAGTTCATATATCTGGTGTTTATAAGTTCGAAACATTTTTCAATTTGAAAAAGATTTCCTCAGTAATATATATAATCCAATTATCATCTCATGCTGGTTATGTTAGTGATATATTGGTTAATTATCTTACACATAATAAGCTGTATTTGTATTATTGCCCTACTTATGAAATTAGTAACAGTCTATTTTACTACCTTTTGTATTTAGAATAATATAATGTTAATAACAATTCCTCTAGAATATTCATTCAGGGTCATTAACCCTTCCTCTAGAATATAGATAATTGGAAGCCTGTCGAAAATCTCATTACGTCATGACTTCGTCAAGAATTTTAATTTTGATTCTAAAACGAAACAGTGGTTTGACTAAAGTGTCATTTGTATAATAAATTAGAGACTACAATAAGTATCTCAGAGTTTTTTCAGACTTTTACACAACTTATAGCAATGACAAATCAAACCTGATCATAAAAGGTCTACATTGTAGGAGAAAGAGAATATTTTATTAAAACAGTATGTGTAAGAGCCGATAAAGAAAATGTTGAAACTTATTAATAATTCATTATACCCACAATTATGCTAGTACAGGAGAATTGTGAATTTTTCTAAAATCAGTCTCCCTGAAAGTTCTTTTCGTATGTGTGTCGTGAGTATCCACACGAACAGCACTACCGTGAATCAATTTAATAATTTACGAATAATACTGATTTAAAGGAACTTAATTTTTCAAATAAAAAATTTACTAATTATATATAGATATATTTGTCACTTTTACAAAAATAAAAAAATTCATATTACAGGTATCTAGTATTTAATTAATGGATCCTAACATGCAAGCCTGTACGCAACTAAGATTACGTCTCCCATTTTCAACGGTTCCTCTGTTCCAGACTGTGATTACAGTCTTGCACATGCAAAGTGTTAATGGAAATTACAGTATGACCTCGATTATATAATTTAATTGGGCTACTAATTACTGCGATAAATAGAGACTATGAAACAAATTTTTCAAAGCATACTTACAACATTCAATCGTACGTATTGAAGGACATTTTTTTAAAGGAACTGGTACATTGTAAATATCATTAGGTTGCTGTAGTTTCGAGAATCCTCTAATATTCAGTTGTTTGTTATTTTCATAAAGCTTCACATTTTTAAGTTTAAAAGGTACTGACACAGCATAATATATTAATGTTGAAGAAGAATATTTTGGAAAACAATAAAACCATTGGTACAAACTTATTTCTGATTTTTCTTTTTCCTCCCGAAGCTTTTGCAGCAACCCATATGCCTAACAAAAGGAAAATATATGTTTGAAAGTAGATACGTATGAAAATAATAGTTAAATTGGTCTCTGTGGAAGATTCAGTATATCACTAAAAACAGTTGAAAGTAGTGTCAATATGTTCAGAAGAAGTTTAACTACAGAAGACTGATTTCGAGTGAATGAAGAGGTGCGAAGAAAGAATGTTTAGAACTGAGTAACTGGACTGTGAACATGAGGCGTGTAAATACGTGACTCGTGAAGTTTAGCTATGGATGCAAGAAACAGAGTGCAAGTGAGAAGGGATGAATGTGAAAGAAGGAAACAGTGATTGGGGATAACCTATAAAACGTGTGAGTTCAGCCGGGTGTTGAAAGTCAGTCAGAGTCGAGAAGAGTCGAAGGTTAGTTTAATAAAGAGAATGAAATCCTTTGCATGTCATAGTACATGTCTAAAAATGAAAAACTCTCATGGCTTTTTTAATAATGGTCTTGCATTTTCGAATAAAATAAGTTTTATATTTGTACATTACTGCAATGAGACGATTAGAAGAAGCCTACTACAACAAAGTGTAGAATCTCCATGCTTGAAATTCTTTTTTCTCCGTTCTTCTTTGTTTTCTTTTGAATTATAATCTCGAAGTATCATGTATTTTATTATTGTACTATTATTTATTGTCTTATTACAGTAACGTACAAACTTAAAACTCATTTTCCTTTTAAAAACGGAGAACCATTGTCAGAAAAGCCATGAGAGTTTTTTATTTCTAGATACATACTATACATACATAGGGTTTCATTCAAAAACAGATTTTTATGTCTGGCCCTCTTCCTGTAAGAGAGTCTAAGGGTAGTCTGATGGTAAACCGAAGAAAGGTGGGAAGAGAGTGTTAAACAACATTCTTGTTATTAATCATTTAGCTTAATAAACTATTTTCTATATTTTGTTAAACACGCAATCACACAGTCACAGCCTACATAGATATTAAGCAATGTAAATGAGATCAGGTCATCTCGCCTGACATTACCCTAATTTAAGAATCCGAATTATTGAGTTCTAAGAAAACCAAAACTTTGAACGATATAAACCGTGAAAAATAGTGACTCGGATAATCCAGGTCCCACTGTATGATCAAGATACAGTTTTCCCACGTCCAGTTTCCAAATATCTCCCAACGGTAGGGGTTCGTGGCAGAATTGTTCCGTGAATCAGTGATAGAAACGGCACGTACGGACCACAGATTTGCCTCACGTACAGATGTAGACCGATATTCCAAAACACCGTTAGTTATTGTCAAACGTAAACAGACGTTGAAAAATATTCAAAATTCAAAATTTGCAAAGTCTCGCATGAATCAAAGAAGAAAATAGTTTTGAATGAAGCATTTGAATTTCGTTGCTAATAAACAAATGGAAAGAAATGGATGGCTTAGAATGATTAAACTAACAATTATTTCTGTGCACCATTACTTTAGTGAATTAGTCCAAACAACATTGATTTTGTATTCTTTTTAGTGTTGTTAATATTCAGGTTGATGGTAACCACCAAATTAACATCATGTACGAAGTGCACGACGAAAATAATTTTTATCTTGGATACTCATTGTATGTAGCGTTTAATTCCATATAAAAAGATTTGTTTAACAAAATATGAAAAGATTCTCTGAGATTCAAGAAATAATGATTTGTCACTTTAACACTAGAACTACCGTGCTCATCAAAATGATTAGTTTCGATTTTTTGTTTCGCGATTATTAATATCTTAAAAGCATTGAATATTCGAAATGATTTTGAAAATAAATAGTTTCACTTGAATACTGTAATGAATGTTTGAAGAAACTGAAAATAATCTACTGTTACAATTTTTATAGAGATTACATATCAATCATATTAAATGCTGGGTAGTTCTAGTATTAATAGTATTACTATTTATATATTACTGAAACTCAATAATTCGTCCATTTTGTTTAGAATACCTTTTTTACATTTGTGTATTATAGATTTGTAAAATTCATGCAATAGAAGGTTAAGTGCAAAATTGTGGAATTCGTCTATCGGTCATAGCTATACTCCTTATACGATATCACCTTGAAATATTAAACACAGAAATCCACGATGAACCTGTGAAACATACCAATAAAGACATACAGGAGATTGTGAAGGCTGAATGACACAATCACGAGTGAACGGTACTCAGACAAAGATATGAAAGGTATCTCTCGCGACAAAGATTGCTTGCAAGAGATCATAATACTAAACGACTTAAATGTCTCATATTAGATTTCACGAATGAAAGCATGTAATAGAGCTAAATTTTTTACACACTTTTAATTTAACGGAAATTATTTTTCTCTTTTTACACTATTTGTTTGATTTAATACGAGCTGAAAAAAGATTAATTTTCGTTTTACATGGTATGATGTACCTAACATGTATGATGACTTAACACTATCTACCAAATTTTAACATGCATTTTTATATAGTTTATTCTACGGTTTTGTTGATTTGGTAGGTCTATATTTTTATAGGTACAGTATATTTTTGTAAACAGGATATGTTTATCGTGAAAAAACAGAATGGAGTGTAAATTACATTTTAAAATGTTAATTACATTTAAACATGTAAATTGCATTAATATTAATCATTATAATTTTCAATACATATTTTATGTTATAATATTTGTGGTAGCTAGCACACGATATGTGGTACTAACACATGCTCGTTTTAAAGATCATTTAAATAACTTCAAATGTTTGTGATGTCATATAGTAAACTTTATTGCATTTATTTCTTTTTTAAATATATGGTTATTTTTAAAATTCAGTTTTTCAAAAATTGTGCAGAAGAAAACGATTTAAAGGTTTGTATTTAATACACAAAGAAATATTAAAATATTAGCGATTATGACCTTTTAATGAGTAATACTATTAATAACTTAACTTTTGAGTTGATTGTTAAATTGTAGAACATTAAAAAGATAATTAAAGTTTGTTGATCAATATTGTCAGCCAAGTATAACGAATTTGTTATTTCAATTAACAATTTTTATCTTAAGCTAAGTAACTAACCCGTCGCGCTAGCATCTAATTTCGGATGGACAAAATCGCTCACGAAGAAACTCTCAGAAACCCATGGTCATACCCGTAAATCGACCGCGATAACCGATCTCCTCCGCGATAAGGGAAGCCACGAATCTTGACACGAGACCATCAGCCTTTATCCGCTAAAATATAAAGTACGACTTATCAAATTATCCGCTTCTTCGGGCTCGAGCTCAACCCTCTTGTACACTCAACGCTTTAACAACAGATTTTAACACGTTATTGACAACGATGCAAGTAACGCCACAATTTGACACACAATGTATGAAAAAGAAACATACAGAAAAGGAATGAAAAATCAATTTCTCGTTACACTCGGTTTATTTATAAATTTTTGGCACGTTAATTATGGCATGAGATTAATTTTCATTAATATACTGAGTAATATCATTTCTCTACAGAAGATATTTCGAAAGTAACGTGGTATCCGGGATTTATTTAGAATATTTTAGGTTTTAACGCATTCGCGTTGGGACATGTTTCTACATGTTTAATCATAGATCGTAATAATAACAATATTTACAAAAATGAGTTTCTCCAGTTTTTTAAACTTCAGTTGCTAATTATGGGCAAATGTTAGTAAACAATTTGATAAATAATTTACTTATTGACGTTAGTTTATTTTCATGTTACAAATTAGCTGTGTACCACCGGTGGTACATGTTGGTGTGTACATACACATATTAAGCTTATAAGGAGAAGGCAAGGTCTGTGGGTCACCGATTTTGATGAAACTTTCTATACTGATAAATATCGCCGTCCTATTCATGAAGATATAGTATTATACTGGCAGATATTCAATAGCTTTTAGATAATTGTTATTAAAGTTTGATTAGAAGTATATTTTATTATCTGAATAAGTACAATTTATAAAAGCTGCGATGATGTGACGGTAGCATATTTGTAAACTGTTGGTCTGGATTCGAATCCTATTTAGCATTTGTTTACCATTTGTAATGTATATTTCATTAATAAAACATGTACCTAATATTTAATAACCACAATGATTGTGCTAAATCGGAATGCATTCATTCACTGTCAGAAAAGCAGACTACGCTGAAGAAAGAATAGTGTCAGAAAGAGGATGGCTATACCTATCAGTATACAAAGTTTCAGCAAATTGATGACTCGCAGACCTTGCCCTCTCCTTGTTAGTCTTAACACATTGTTGACCGAGAACTTTACGTAGAAGCTATTCGATGTCACCGATTATTATTCCGTAATTAAATACGAGAGTGAGGCAATCTAAATAAGCTTCGATATACTTTATTTATACACAATGAATTGAAATAAAACTGCGAATATATCTTGTATATAACTTTGAATATCTTGCTTTAGCAACATTCTATATTACCCGGGCTTTCAAAAATTAAAATGGCTAATGCAAGTGTAAACACGAGTTAACTCGTGACCAGTCAACAATATGATAAGAAATATGAATGTGAGGAAGAGTGCGAACGAAGAGACAGAAAAAAGGGCCACAAAAGAGAAAGCTGTGAACGCAGGTCTTGAGGTTATCAGTTTTGTTTGGAAGGACTTGAATGTGTGCGTACGAATGTGTCGTCGAGAGAAAAAATTTGAGAAAATTACATTTGCAAACTAATTCTTCTTCAAGTTTTTCACCATTTGAAACTATTAAATCGTTTAAAATAGAATATCGTCTTCCACACGTAATTGAAATCTTGAGCTAACGGTAAATTGCTTATTCCTCACTTGTATTCTTTTTTACTCTACATAATTATTTACCAAATCTTATCGCACATTTTTGTTAATCAAATATTATAAAATTGAATAGATAGGCATGGATAACGTAGTCATAGATTTAATTTCAAACCATAATTAGTTTAACCACAAGTGGTTAAATTGCATACGACACATTTTTAAACTATTATTGATCAGTAAAATCATTGAATGCCCTATTTTACACGTTACATTATCTTGTGCGGTCACAATATCGATTTCTGTTTCTAATAGATCCTCCAGACGCGTTCATGGGTATACGAATAGGTGGTCCAGTCCCTGTAATTACGCTCCAAGATTAATTGCAAATTTGAGGCGATCAAGTGACTTGTAAAATTTGCTACACAATACGCGTGTATCATCAAATTTAACTTTGCCAAAAATACACCTTTTATATTTTCAATTTCTGAACAAACTGCATATAAATATATTCTTTTTCTAATCATTTCTCATAATTTCTTTAAATTATCTGTTAGTGCTTTTGCATTTATTAAGCATTACTTCTATCTATTTCTTCACATTCTTTTAGCAGACATCCAATTCTAAAATTTTCTTATGTGTTTCCGTTTTATTTTCATAGATTCTATTAATTATTTCTATTTCATCCATTCCAGAGTAACAAATAAATCATTCAACATTCAAACAGTATATTATACTGCTGTTATGACATGCTTATACAAACACAATACAATGAGAAGTAATACAATCATTAAATATTTAGTATCATTCGAATGATTATAACCACCATCATAATCATAATTGAATATACGTGCGACTAACTGCCATTTTACGTGTAGATGTTATTTGCATTCCAGAAGGCTGGCACATTGTTCCAGAAGCAAATCCATGCACGAGGAGCAATTAACAGGTGCATCGATTTCGGTACGCAGTTAGACATCTCCCGATTCATAGAACAATGCTATCATAAACTAAGATCCATGCTAGACGAGCTCAGCAATCGACATAGTGAGTTCCCAAAATTGGAGCGTCACTTACAGCACACTGCGCTGCAACGAATTCATCATAGAGGAATCATCGTATTCTACTTCAAGGGAAATTACCAATCAATCACCATGCATGTTTCTTGATCGCATAGCACAGACTGGATAAAATCGAATTATGAATTCATCTTTGACCTTTAACCCTTTGAGTGCTATGAACGCATAAACGCATCCAGCGAAAATCGTCGCTGTGGACTATGGACGAATATATGCGTTTTTTTATCCTTTTGACCTCATACGTACCACGATGACAATTATAGCATTAATCAATTTAACGAAACTAAGGAATTACAATTACAACTTAACTCTTTGCCCTATAATAACATGTCAGACTCGAGATGAAAATTTTCAAACCGAATTCGACGAATCTAAGTGTTACTTATTAATTTCTGGCATAAATTAAGTATTACTTGCCTATTACTAATCTTTAATCTTTACAATAAATGTAGACACAAAATTAGTATAAAATTCGTTTCTTTTTCTACTAAATTATTAATGACAAAGTTGTTCTATCAGGCACAGTTGAAAAATAAATCATAAGGCAAAGGGTTAATTACGATTTGTATGAATTAACATAGTTCATCGATCTTCAGATGGCAAGCTAAGTAAAAGAATATTTCGTCCACACAGAACGTTTCGGTTGAAAATATTTAGCACTCAAAGGGTTCAGTATGAACGTGCTATCTGACGGACCATGCTGTTGCATCGGTTTCTGTTTTTTAATTTCTGTGCTAACACATTATTAACTGGCAATTTTACGCAAAAACTATCCCATGTCAGCGATTGTTATTCCGGAATTAAATATGAAAATGAAACAATCTAAATAAACTTCAATATATCATTTATATAACTTTTAATATTGTGCTTTTGCAATATTTATTTAAGATATTTAAATAGCTAATGGAAGTGCAAACAAGAGTTAACTCGTGACCGGTCAACAATGTGTTAACACTGGGTTTACGGGCATTTATTGTACAGTTTATTTTATTGTTCCTAGAAATATTGACATTCGCTCGATTCTAGAAGCATTGTTAAGCGAGATTTTAATTATTGTCAGAATTATTTCTCATAAAGAACGTAAGGCGGTTCTGAAAAGGTCTTTTATAACCCGGGTAGTCAGAAAGTTAATTCAAAAGACTAAGGAAATATGTTTCACAATAAGTTACGTTTAAGCCCTTACAATCGTATAAAGATTTAAAGTTTATTTAAATACGTTATTCGATTTTTTACTGTACTTTTTTTACAAAGTAAAACTACATTGTTAATTCTGTTTTATTGTAATACTTAGCCAGAATTGAAAAATAAAGTTATATATAATATTTTATAAATAATTGAATACTAACCTTGCACCAATTATAAAATAAAACCTTTTTATGGATGTGAATATTTTAGTACTGCAACAGTAGACCGTACAAAATTCCATTAAGCAGTCTAGGTTACACACTTTTCGCATTAACGTTTAAATCGAAATGTCTTCGCCCTACATGCCAAACTTCAATCTTTTTTTAATGTTGTACTATTCTTGGATGAAAAATCTGATTCTGTAAATGCAGATTCAACAGAGTAAAATATTCCTAATCGCAATTTTATAAGCTTAATAAAAAAAAATTATTTCTAAGGTCTTACAATAGAACCAGTAATATTCTTCTGCGCATCAAATATTTATCTATTCATCTTGCTTCTCTGCGATCTTAAGACGAAGCTTAAAAAATAACACATACTTATGTTTGCCTTACAATTAGACTACATAACGTAAAATTTTAACAAATATAAGTCGCAGCATAGTTCTCATTTTATTCGTTACCATATTTTTATAACTTTTTAAATTTTATTTTCATCTGCAACGTGAAAATTGAAAAGGCGAACAAAGAAATTTCAAATTGCTTCGAAACAGTGTCCCAATCGTCTCTCATGGACATTCGAAACGTTGTATACTTGAATAAAGATTCCCAATGGGCTGAATCCACCAGAGAATCGTGCTAAGCGGTACACAAAACGTGTCAGATATCTGTTTTGGACAGGAACCAGAATCCTTCGTCTCTTTAACTACCAGCCGCTCTAATATGCCCTTGTTTTCGCGGCCTTCTGTTTCCTTTGTGCAACCAGAGAGATGACAAATGCGGCTAGAATTATTATGTCCTTCGTTGACTCCTACTTCTTAGGAAATGAATTTCAATTCAGGTTAACAGGGAATCTCTGAGGCACAGTGAAATCTCTATTGTGGAGAACGTTTTATTATAGTGCAACTATCGTGTCAATTCGTATGCATTAACTATATTGTAAGTAATATACTTGACACTAGAACTACTGAGCATTTAATATGATTAATATGTAATCCCTATAAAAATTATAACAATAAATTATTTTCAGTTTCTTCAGACATTCATTATAGTATTCCAATGAAACTATTTATTTTCAAAATTGTTTTGAATAATCAATCGAGGTATCAAACCGAAATCAATCATTTTTATTGTTACGGTACTTCTAGTGTTATTAGATGATTTAATGAGTGTTATACACAGGATAAATTATGCTAGGGCAGGATTAGATTTTTATGCTACTGTTATGTGAATTCGTTTATTGTTTTAGAAATGGTTTTCTGAAGAAAGAAACAGAATTACTTATATATTAACATTTTATACAGAGTTATCTAGTAACTGGGACAAACTATACCTTTATTCCTGTTGAAGTTGTATGTGAAAAATGATAACGGAAATTTTTACTCTATTTAACAAGCTCTAGAATAGTGCAATACAAGTTTTTTCATAAATGCTTTAATCCAGCTGCAAAGCGCAATTATGCTTTCTTTTTAATGAAACTATATTTTTTTATGTAAACAGTTCGGCCATTTTATCATTCATCATATTATTTTATTTAAGATAGATTTGAGCTTTTATTATTGAAAACTCAATATTTCTTTTAATAATCCAGACAAAATATTCGCACAACATTGAGCATTCAAAGTATAATATTTCGAAAAATATTGTTTTCAGTGATGGTCCCTTCAATCTTTCTTACGCAAAATAATGCAAAGAAATCATTTATGTAAAAAAATACAATACATACAGTTTCACTCAATAAAAAAGTGCAATTGCGCTTCACAATTGCGTCAATGCATTATTTAAAAAAACTGGTATTGCATTATTATAGATCTTGTTAAATAGAGTAAAGATTTCCCTTATAATTTTTCACTAACTTCGACAGGAACATAGTTACAGTTTGTCCCAGTTACTAGGCACACTCTGTATACAATATACTTCACCAATGACGTCAAGTTTTTTAAACTTATAACTTCAGTAATCTTGTAAAGTAAATCAAATACATTAACACTTCCATAGAAATACATTTTGAACAGTGTAAAGTTTGAAAATCTTGTAAAAAAAATTCAATCATTCTTATTCCCTAACTAGAATATCGTTTTGACACTTAATATGTACTAATGTATCGAGAACTGTTTTACATGTACAGTTATATGAATTTAAACGAAGAGATGCTTGCAATTTGATCAGTAAGTACATTTTTTATATTATAATTACAAAGATTATCCAACAGGAAATCGTCAATATAATTACTTCAATAATGATTATCCTCTGATTATTCTCTGAAATAACAGTTCGCTTGACCTCGATCTGAGATTAATATTCTTTGAGAATTTAAAGCTTTTTACTGATTGGTTCGTCTTCAGATTTCGAAGAAGGGAAACGTTTTATTATTGGATGATTCGAAATTGAACCAACTCCCAAGAGACGGATAAGAAGGGGAAGCGCAATGACGCAGAAATACATATATAGAGTAGCCGTGACAGGTGGCTGAGCAAAGTGCAGGTGAGTACAGAATAAATGTAGGTAGACTAGATATAGGGTTGCGCATTGTGCACTAATGTGTAATTTACTTTTAGTCCACAAAAATCTGATAGCAATAATTTCTTCACGTCTAATTAATTGTATACTGATTGTTTGCAAATTTTGAATTTCTAACATATACAATATATAGGTCATCCCATAAGTTTGTACAGTTTATTTTTCTGCCACATAAGATAATATTTTATTAAATACAAAATTCTTATAACTTCACAACCTGTGAGTCTCGAATACTTTCTATTGATTGGACTAAAACATAAAGGCTTACTCCAAGACCCAATACTAAATTGATCTATTAATGTTTAATTAGTATAGATATACATGAATATGTAATACATGTATGATATCCAATTAGTATAATGTTATGCAGCTACAGTCACCTTAGTTTTTTAATTTTTCTTAAATAGCACAAAAGATAAAAGGATTATAAGTTGATCAACGAGAATCAATAACTACGGTAAAATACATTTTGGCAATTCAAGTGATGTCTTATTTATGATTTCAGCAAAAACTTTGTAAGTACATTATTCTATACAGCGTGCATTTCACTTGTATGATATGGTATTATAATAAATCATCCTTTATAACAATAAGTGTTATCACATATTCCTCTCAAAGTATTAACAATTTAGAATTAAAATATATATTTCATACAAAAATGCGTATTCTACTATGTTCATGAAAATAAGTTAAATATAAAACATTTTATTCATTGTACATAATTTTATTAAACATGTATTTATGAAAATGATGTATACTATATAAATATGAAGAGTGGCGCAAGAAATATTTATAGTATTATATGTAATAATGCAGATTACATGTTAAACAATGCAAAAATAGTATTCACAATATTGTAAGAAAGTTTTAATATCTGAAGTGAGAACTGTGAACCGAATTTTTACAATACATTTGTAATATATCGTCGACATTGAAATCAACCACCAAGTATGCAAACCCTCCAGAGCACGTGCATATCTAAATTGAATTCTCAATTGCTCCTGGAATGTATAATACTCTTGGAATTAATGATTTATTTCGTGAATTGGACGGACAAACCCTGAAATTAAATATGTAAGAAAATGATGAAAATAAATAGCTACGTATACATGATGTCTCATTTAAGTATGACCTTGCAAATACCTTTTATAATTGTAGGGGATGCAAAACATATTTTATACGAAGTTTGAATGGTTCAATGTGTTTTGAGTGCCGATTTTTTGTTCAAAAACTGTTTTTTCGGAGTTTTCAGGAATATAGAGATAAAATCTTTTGCAAACTCAGCATTTTTCTCACGTATAAATTCAATACTTAGCTGTAGTATTTTCACAAGGTTACATAAAAAATATTTTTCAACGTATTTTTTCATGAACTATGAGATGAAGTAGAAAAAATAAAATATTATTTTTAATAAAACATACATGACCTTGTAAATTCCATAAAAAACTGTGAAGAATTCTACACGTACAGAATATAGACGTCTTGAAACCATTCAACTTGCGTATAAAATGGTTTTGCATCCTCGCAATTAAAAAAGATATTGGACAGTTATATTTAATTGAAACACCGTTTATATGTAAATATACATCTTAATAATTTTCTGTATGCGTTAAACTTTGTTATTCGTATCTCTTAATTGCTTGCAACATGTGAACGATTTTCTTTATAACTTTATGTTAAATTTCATTTATAATTTACTGTAATCTTTGTATTATATATCTAGATTAAATATTGAATTCATTATTATGCACAGTATGCGTCGTTATAATTTTGACAATTTAATATACCTGTGAATACTTTTATTGGCAATTGATGATAGTCACAAATGATAGCGTTCGTAACACTGTTCCGAAGATTATTATTATTGAGAATATCTAGGAATATTAATGTAATACGTCGTATGACGATGTCTTGAATGCAAATTATAAGATGAATTGAAGCATATAATCTAGTATGTATATACCTATATGAATATCTTGGCGTTTTATAGCTGTACGTGCGTTTTGTGAGAATGGAAGGCAGTTTACTACACGAGTTAAAGGACTGTAACCACTGTAAATGTTATATTACATTAAATTTTCGTGGTATAAAACATTCAAATTTTTTCGGAATATTTGTAACTTTTCGAAAACACATCATATACATTTTTCATAGTAATTAATTATTACCCTACAAATTTTCTAACGTATACCAGTGTCTAAAACAAAATAAACAAATAAATTTAGTGATTTTTGTCGATATATTTACATTATTTTTGTTCAATTTTAATATTTAGTAGCAGGAATAAAAAATGTTGAGGTCTCTTTTCAAGCCTTAAGCATGAAAAATGACTGATAAAAAAATACACGCAAAGTATTTTGAAAATATTTTTTGTCGAAAGTTCGAAACAAAATCCGCAGAAGTTACTTATTTAGGTGTCATCACAAATGAGTCATCAGAACGGTAGATGCATACTGAAGGAAAAGGTGCCCGTCAGAACCATCGTTCTCTGACTTATGTATAATCATGTGTGCACACGTGTAGGTGAGTGCTCAGTTAACTAGAGTTTAAGCAGCATACCTTGGAAGTTGAATCTTCAATTTCCAACTGTTTGTTTCTGAGAAACAAGGCCTCAACTTGCAAAGTGGTAAAGAACTTTTCGATTTGCATTTATACGAGCAATAAGCATGTGTTGGATGGTCCCACCTTTGGGACATCCTACATTTTCTATACTTACATTCCTTCTTACTTCGAGCTTACTAAATGTTTCTGATTCTTTTGTTATGAATTCATTTCATATTTCTTCACAAAAGAGACGTCATACTCAATTTTACGTACACATAGCATAAGAATACATGAGTCTATCGTGAAAGATTGAAACTTTCAATACACGTTTAAACGAGGCATAGTAGAAGTTACTTACGAAAGTGTTGAAAAGAGGAAAGAAAAAGTTGTTAACATATATGCTAATGATTAATACAAAAACTATCGAACATTTCGATTATACTTAATACGTAATCCCTATAAAAATTGTAATAACAGATTATTTTCAGTTTCTTCAGACATTCATTATAGTATTCAAGTGAAACTATTTATTATATTTTCAAAGTTATTTCGAATGTTCAATGTTTTTGAGATATCAGTAATTGTGAAACAAAAAAACTGAAACCAGTGATTTTTTCCGGTATGATAGTTCTTGTGTTAAATAAAACATAAAATACACGTCTGGATATTCGGATCAATATAATAACATCTTACAATCTTACAATCTTACACTCTTACAAAGATGAATGGTTGGCGTAATAAAACATTATTAGGCATAAGTAGAAAAATAAACAAAATAAAAATAAAATGAAAATATATATAAATGTACGTATAATAAAAAGAGTATGTTTTACTTAAAACTAAAACTACCGGACGGATCAGTGTCCCATTCCTGATGTCTCCTTTTTGCAATTATTAAAAAGATAACAAGTGTTTTCCGGAGAAATTATTAAAGAAATTGACTTAGTACTATGCAAACTGAATTGTAAATCAATTAAAGTCTCAACATATGTACTCTTGGAGTTGGTATAGAGAAATTTCAAAAGCTCAAAATAAACTCTAATGAACAATGAACAAAAATATATGTTTCAAATTTGATTTTATTTGTTGCATTGAAAGCACCCTTATGATAAACGTTAACAAGGTATAAACTTCGTCTGTAATTATATACAATATGAAAATCGTTGTTAGAAATTTAAAATACAAAACTGATAGGTATTGATTTACAAAAAGTAACGTCGCATTTATTAATGCATAATAATCTTCATTACGATGTTATTGTTTTACTTAATATATTATTTATTTTATATTTATACATACTCCACTGTGTTGTAAATATTTTCCAATTTAATCGACTGTTAATGAAATAAAATCTTATTTTAATTCGATTAAAAACCAAATTTACTTTCTCGTCAATCGTTTAAATAATGTTTTCTTGGAAACAAAAAAGTCTTTTGTATAAGACACACGTTTCTATCATCAAAGACTACAAATCATTTAGAAATGTACTTTCAATTACTTATTTCGTTCGTAGACTAACTATATTGAATAATCAAGGCCAAGACACGGATAATCAAGATTCTGGTTAACCAAGAAGGGTAATTGAAACTCGGTTAATGGAAAACCCACTGTATCTCCAGGTGTTAAGATGCGATTCATTGTATCATTAAAGGCGGTACATTAGGAACCATTAGCTTTCGGGTAATCAAGGTTTTACGGAAAGATAACTTAAATGGATGTCTAAAAGAATGCCCAATGTAACCAATTGTTCTAAAGTATTTTTTAAGACGGGACAGAATATAATTATTACTTTACATATCAAAATGTACACATAAAATGTGAACATTGATGATTATGTAGAAAAATGGCCTATGTCAGAAATTTCAATCGACATACTAAAACCCATAATAATGTGCCCATTATGTACAAAAATTTATTAATAAAGAGAAAAAAAGACTTATTTCAATATATTTTTAAAGCGATACTTCTGAAGAAAACTTTTTCCTTCGGTATGCTTCTACCGTTCTGATGATTCGATTACGATGACAAATAAGTAATATCTACAGATTTTGATTCAAACTTTTGACAAAAAGGAGTTACAAAACTTTTTGTGGATGCAGTTTTTTATCACTCATTTGTCATGCTGAAGACTTGAAAAGAGACTTCAACAATTTTTAAAAGTAATAAATTATTTTTTAATGATAGAATTATTATTTTCATTTTTTAATTTGGAAGAAGGACCTGTACTACACCAGCTGTTTGCGTAGTTGCTATAGTAGTAATCTGTTTATTGTTTTCCTCGTTTATCGGTTATCCTTTACAATTTATGAAATATAATATAGTCTTTTTTCCTATTCACTTAACACTAGAACTACCGTACCAGTCACAATGACTGGTTTCGGTTTTCTAGTTTCAAAATGATTAACATCTTCAAAGCGTTGAATAGTCGAAATGATTTTGAAAATAAATAGTTCGACTTGAATACTATAACGAATGTTTGAAGAAACTGAAAATAATGTATTCTTACAATTTTTATGGGTATTACATATCAATCGTATTAAATGCTCTATAGTTCTACTGTTAAATCATCAGGTTACAAGACATTTTTTCTTCGGCACTCTTCAGTTAAACGAATTATTTCAACATGTCAGCAATACTTGTCCCTGGAGCCGTTATTGACAGCAATGCTCTTCAGAGTTCGGAGGACTTTCCCATAGTATTGTCCTTAGACCGATGAGAGTACTCAGGGGAGGAGGTTGGCGGTAGATCGTGGATTCAATGATGCAGGAATATTCGATGATGGGTTGAGAAAGGTATGTATTGGAGTCGGTGACAGATCGGATTGCTGCGGATAAGATATGGGTCCAAGGAGGTTCCCAATGTCAACAACAGGCGGTGCTGTAAAAATTTATATTCAAATATGTGTTATTGCAGATTCCAAATACTTTCATCGACCAATGCAAAATTTATTCTAAATTCTTTCTTCTGAATAAAATAAATTGTCATGAAGTTATGTATATTTTATACAATTGACTATACAGATGTAGAGAAATAGGCAATAAAATTGTATCGTTGTAAATCTTCAAATTGAAAATATTGATATTTGTAAAATAGTATAATTTCTGTGAACAGCACAGTATAAATTGGTTTATAGAAAATAAAATTGGTATTTATAAATCGTTCATTTTTTTCTATACAATAGGATAACTTTCATGATCTAATATTTACATTTACTATCAAGTACAGTAAAGTATTGTTTTTCGTAGTTGCTGAAAATCTCAATTAAAAAGCGTCAAAATCGGGTTTTTAATGATTTTTTATAAAATACACAATTATAAAAAAACGTTAATATGTCCACCTTAAAATTAGGTAAGCTTAATCATATAATAAATTTGCGTTGATTCATAAATATTAAGCTTGTTGAAAACTGAACTTTGTTCAAACTTTTAAATAAAAAGTTTTCTTATGTTTCGGCTCTATACTTTCTCCTGTAATAAGAGTGGCAAAATGGAATGACTAATAATTAAATTTGCACGTCCTTTTTAATTTTTACAATACTCTGGAAGAATTCAAAGCATGAAAAATGTAGGTCCCGGGGTAAGAATGTTGCGGTCGTTTCTCGAATCGGTGAATTCCCAGTCTGACAGCGTCGGTTAGCTATGCGAGACCTGTGTCCGATTTGGTTCACGAAAACGTAGTCTTAATTACGCCTTTGTGACAAAGTAAGAATCTCCAAATCATTAGTTTTTTAATAAAAATTTCAGGGTTGATAAGGAATTATGAAATTTTGCTGTAATTAATATTACATTATCAAATACCATAATGCAGTGAACATTGGTTGTGTACAATTAAATGTGTGATTTCTATATAGCATTGAATTTCAGACACGAATCATGAGGTATCAAATATCTGTTTTAATTAATTTTAGATCACTAGTAATGTGAGAATTACACATAATAGGTATTATGTTTAATATTCGAGTAAATCAATATGTATTTCCAATTCTGTGCTCCTTAATTGGAATTCTGGAATTTTATATACAACAAACTCAGCAATAAATAAATAACTGCAATGCATGGTTTCAAAACACAAACCTTAAAAATTGCATAAAATCAGATTCATATTCTAGATCGGATGAAAAGTAATTAATCTAAATCTTAAGTTATCGTATCTACTATAATACTTACATATTGTGGAGCGCGTAATGCTGCGCTTATAGATTTACACACACTAACTGTCGTCCAGCGTGGACTCGTCCTTTTATACACTTTTTGGGATCCACGCTGGAGACAACTGACGATCGACAGACGACCGACTCTCTCCACGGTCCGCGCTGCTGCGCTACACTCGTGGCTGTCCGTGTCGACCGCCACAATATAATACATATAAATGGTTACTAATAAATTTAATCAATTTAAGAATTTTACTTCAATCTTAAAAAGTAGTTTAATTTTTTTTGCAACAATTTGAAATAAAACGTTTATGTTCTTTTCTTTGACAAAATACATTGCAACAGTAAAAGTCTTGTTAAAAGTTATGAAGTCTGCTGCAAGAAATAAAGAATACCTTAAAAATGTCAAGTTAAGTCGAGTGAAATAAAAACGCGATTACTGCTGTGATACTGCTGCTCTGCAGTTCTGTAAGGTCATTCTGTACGATAGGTGCTGGACACAAATAACTTAAAACACTGGTTGTTTTATATGACATGCTAAAAGCACTTTCTTTATAAATTCTTATCTGCAGTTGTTGCATTTTTAGTCAGAATGTTTTAAAACTTTGAAACAGTGAAGTAATTAAAACAGCGAAAATGGTGCTCTATCTTTACTCAAAATTCTTTTTTTTGTTCGAGTGTAAAATTATAGGATCGTTAACTTTAACAACAGTTTTGTTATTCATAAGTTTCATTAAAGTAATTTTACTACTTTAAAAGTGAGAAAGTTAAGAAATCTAAGAATTGTTTGAAGACTCAATTTTTTCCTACAGACAGTGTTGCTGCTGACAGGCAATTCATGTTCATGTTAATAATATAAATCTTCCTGATGATGATGACCATTATCTAGAAAACAGTAAAAAATATTAAGCCACAGTTGGCAATATGGTTTTACACCAAAGTAGTCTACAACATAGACCTTCCACGATCAAGTTTGATTTTTCAGTATTACAAATTTTGCGAAAACTTGAAAAAATGCTGAACTTATTATATTACCAATTTTAATATATAAATGGCAATTTTGACCAAATCTTTATATAATTTTTAAATTTTAATTGAATTATACGTAATTAAAAAATTGATTACAATATTTAAAATTAACAAATGTATAGAAACTACAAGTATTTATTTAGTGTTATTAATTTTATTATTGAATTAACTTATAACAATACGAAAACGTTTCATGAAAATAGCAGTGAATTGAATCATTTCATGGTGTTACGCTGAACATGTAAATATATAAATTCAATTATCTCAGTAACCACTTGATTGTGCATATAATTCACAGAGTAGTAACAAATGTGAAATGAATATAAAAAAATAACAAATCATTCGGGTAAGTATACTAATGATCTGTCTGTAGATGACAGTATTCACACAGACAGTACTTAAATGTACGACCAATACGAGTATAAGGCTTCAGAGTGGCAGAGGCTGTTCTGAACTTTAAACGGCTAATTTGAATGTCGTCCTAAATTCTGTCTGTACCGTCGTGTCTGTTGTAAAACGTTTGATTTCCATACGTAGCTTTATGCAGAGTAAACTCTACTCTATTCCCTTACGTACTTAACTAAGAATTAAGTATTGAACGACTAAAGAAGTGATTTAAGAAATTCGTCTATAAATTCAGTCATTTACAATAGAATTGCACATTACCGGTATTTTATATATTGTACTATACTTAATCAGCTAAAGCATTATTTCGCTCATCTGTTTTTCTGTTTTAATGCTTTTCATAATATATTTAAAATTCAGAAATACTTATTTATTAATAAATAATTGTCTCTTAACGTGGCACAATGATATACATCTCAAATTATGATGCATAAATGTAGTAAAAAGTATTTATATCATCTAATATTTCAAAAATTATTATTTTGAATTGTATATAATTTTATGTCGAAATTCCTTCGAATATTTGATAAATACCTCCTTGTATGTGTAATCAAACGTCGGTAAGTCGAATTTCAAGAGAAGGTAAACAAACTTCGAGTTATCGAGGTTTCGACTTATTGAGTTCTTGAATTATAGCGATTTAATACTATAACTACCGCACCCATTGAAATAACGAGTTTCCGTTTTCCAATTTCGTTATTCTTGATACCGTAAAAGCGTTTAATATCCGAAATGTTTTTAAAAATGAATAGATTCACTTGAATAATATAATGAATATATGAAGAAACCAAAAAAGTATATTCTTACAATTTTTATAAGGATTATGTATTAATCATATTAAACTGCTCGATGGTTCTAGTGTTAGTGAAAGAAAATTCGATTTAGGAAGGTCTTTTAAGATGAAGGTAAAGTAAGTGATCTTATATAATCATTGTGATGACAGCGCTGATGAATTGTAATTATGTAAATTATTGTTGAGAAATATAATGCCAACATTACCGACAGGACATTCGGCTCGTCCAGGACCAGTTGGCACTCATGTGTAAGAGGGATGCAACCCTTACTTCACTTGCTTCATCTTCACAAAAGGAAGAACAAAAGAATATGAAGTGCCGTTTCATATTAACACATTGTTGACCGACCATGAAAAAACTCATGTTTTCATGCTCAAATGTTGTGTTGACCGGACACGAGTTAACTCGTGTCTGCACACACATTAGCTATTTTAATTTTTGAAACGGAGGGCAATATAAAATATTGCAAAAGCTAAATATTCGAAGATATATAAAAGATATGTCCAAAGCTTTATTTGAATTCATTATGTATATATAAAGTATATTGAAGTTTGTTTAGATGGGATTAGATGGGACCGGTAATATGGGATAGCTTCTGCGTGAAATTATCGGTCAACAATGTGTTAAGGGTTTACTATTAAATATAGAGATGATAATAAGTATTATTTGTATCTAGTTCTCTCTGCTGTCATTACAAACCTTAACAATTATACATTAGTAAAAGTAACTGTGATAGAAGGATGTTAGAAAAAGACTACGACTGTAAGAATGTAGCCTCTTCTAAATTTGAATAGATATAAAATACATACTGAACATTAGTCGAACAATTCGAGTCACACATGTTTTAACTTAATGAAAGGGAATGAAGATATTTTTCAAGTTATAGAGGTTCAAGTTATTGAGGCTCGTCTACATATATTACTACGATAAAAGCACATAATTAAAAAATTGATCGCAATATTTGCCTTGTTCGGTCCAATGTTTTCCACTGATATTTCTTCCTATCATCTAAAACAAGTAAGATAATTAAGATCCACAAGTTACATGAGACCCAAATTATACAACATTATAATGGCATGCAGGAACCCTTGGTAAAGGGATTAATGACATCGCTGTGTGCTCCGTAATAAACCAATATACAGATTACCCAAGGCTACCACTTAGGTATCTTAATATGTACAGTTGAATAACACATGTTTGATAGTGCGAGTACTAACTTTTCACCAACAGGACAAAATTTATGGCTACCAATGTTTTAAAGCACACGTGCCGCGTTTCTACTAAATCTGAGTTTCCACCATTTTCGTCATTCCTCTGACAAAAGAAGCTCCTCAATTATTCAACTACAACATTACCAGCTTGTGGTAATACTTGTAAGTTATTGGATGTGGAGACATGTAAAATGATTTTTAATAATTTAAACTTAAACTCTTAAGTACGTAAATTAATTATGTACATCATTCAAATTATCGAATTGGGACTTGTATACTATTACAAAGAACTCGTTAAAATCAAAATCCAAAAATTGATATTTTTCTTTTTTAACCAATTAATAATATGAAACATAATTAACTCTAACCCACTTGCAAGTCTTATGCAACACTTAATTAACACCTTAACTCATTACTTTATAATAATGTGTTAGACTCGTGATGAAAATTTTAAACTAAATTCGACAAATCTAAATATCATTTATTTACTTCTAACATAAATTAATTGTTACTTATGTATTATCAATCTTTAAGATTTGTAGTAAACATAGACGCAGAATAAGTATAAAATTCTTTTCTTTTTCTACTAAATTATGAACGATGTTGTTTTATCGAGTACAGTTTTGCAGTAAATCATAGGGCAAGGGGTTCACTATCAGGTCCGTGACACATACAGGCATGACAGATTCACGAAAAGCAATATTAAACCTTATTAATTTTTTTACATTCAGGAGTTCGGTTTGTCTCTCTGTGAAACAGAAAGTTTTTGTTACTAGAAATTGAATTGCAACAATTTTATGTCCATAACCAAATGGGAAAAAGACTTATACTCGATTTGAAGGTTGCGAATAATACTGTTTACTCATAACATTCGACGCTTAGAGGGTTAAGCAATAAATCAACATCCTTTCGAAAATCAAATCTTCATGAAGTAAGTTTTCAAAAATTAATCCATACTTTTCTAGAAAATATTACTGTTTCATGGTTTTATTCATAATTCAAAACATTTAGTGCTCATAATTTGCTGATCAAAATGAAACGATGTTACTACATTACTCTTCTTTCAATTCACAGTGCTCCGGCACGGTTTATTTGGGCGCAACACAGCCGTCGATATGAGTAGATTTATGGTATGGACAATTGTGCTAGCTCATTTCTAACACAATATAATTAACGTTTGGAAGCGTTTTATTAATAGCTGCATTTTACCATCTGGTGTCATAACTGACCAGCAGTTGACACACTATAAAACACGGCAGCTCAACCACTTGAACCCCGAGCGTGCAGCCACCGGTACCCTTGCAGGTCAGAAGGGACGACGTACCCCCTACCTCCACCACAAGTAATGTGAGCGTAGGCAAAAACACTGTCATCGGCAGCACCCCGAACGTTCGGCTTTCCAATTTGATACTAAGGACACCGCCCTACACCAGTATTTATATATATAGAGTTACAGATTCACGATAAGGGAAGACAGACATGTAGTCAACATAAGTTAAATACAAATCACGTTGTACTCACTGGACACACACACACATCAACTTTGTACACACAAACACACTCCTTTCACTCATTATCAATCAACAAATACAGTCAATTTTCAACCGAGAAAAGGAGGAAGCCTTTTTTCATCCCAACTATTTCACACAAAGTTAATTCGGTGTGTGAAAGTGTTACGCAACGTCCTCTAACATTGCCAGGACAGCGTGTACCAACACGCAGTGTGTCTAAAGCAGAATTTTCATCACTCTCTCTTATCTCTCCTTTCTCAATAGATAGTATTCGTCATGGTTTACACTTTTAATACACAACAAGAAAGAATATTCTCCTAAATGCACATCGAATAGAGTACCGATATAGATCTCGCAGAGAAAGTGTTTATGTTTTGTGTCTTGCGTTTTTCTAGTGAGTAGACAGTGTGCCAAAACACTGAAGGGGAAACCACTGTCGCATACTTGTACGTTATCTTCCTTTAATATCGAAAGTGAAGTTCCCAAGAATAATTCCCGTTAAAATTTAATTTTATTTGGGCAGATATCAATTGTGAAATTAGTTTTAAAGTACCTCTTTAATTTATAAAATTTAGGGTACTTATACTACTTACATTGTCGGTCAAAAATTTGGTACCAATATATCGGTTAAAAGGAAAACTTGCTTTTTTTGTAAACAACTTTTATTGGAGAGTTTTTGTGTATGATAAAGGAACATGGACATCTGTGTATTAGTCAAATGTACAGATATATCATGTTGTTACTTTGTTTTATGCATTTATAAGATATATTATTTTTAATTTGTGACGTTACATATCAAGTGGTTCCACACTTTTGACCGACAGTGTACGTATGCAGGGTATCCTATTTTAATCTATATATCTATATATTTATATATAAATATTTCAACCAATAATCTATATATAAATGCAATTTTTCCTCGAATTATTCGTTATATTAATAATGTCTAAAACGTAATTTTTTGTATGCTGATGAGTTTTCGACGTAAATAGATTTACTTTTTTTAGACAATGATTTGTTGTATTGATTGATAAAAAAATATTATAGGATGACAGTTAAAAAAATAATAACTCTCATATCGCCTACATAAACCTACATAGGGATAAATTATGTAAGTATATCAAATAATTGCACCTTCAAAATAGATAAATTATCTTTGAGACTATTTTTATATAACGAATAGTTCCGCAGATAATTGCATTTATAGACTGAAATAGAACACTCTGTATACTATGGTCACTAGAATATAGTGGATACTGACGATTGACCAATAGAAATTGATTCCCGGATCATGTACTCGTCAGAGATACGCCAGTGGTAGAGGTATTGAATAGGTAAGTGTTGGATTCACAGTCGAGGAGTTTGCGATACGCCAATCGCATTTCTCCTCTTGGGTAAATTCATTTAATCCTAATCCTATTCCGATCTATAGTAAAAACTATTGTTTACCATTGAAAATTAAGCTTCTGATCAAAAATATCCTTCTTTACTACTCAAGAATTTTTGTTTTCTGAATTTATTATTATTGGACATACAATGTTTATTCATTTCTATTATCACAATTTATATTATTTACATGTACCAGAAATCTAAACAATAAAATTAAATATACTTCAAATAGTTTATAACTTCAAGAAATTCGTGAAATAATAAATTACCAAGAATATTTGAAATGCAAATTTTCTAAGCTATTATTCGACAAGGAATAATATTTAAAAAGGAAATTTAAATATTCTGAGATTAAATTTTAAACTTATATATACCTTTTATACTGTGATAAACATTTTTAGATTTAAAATATGTACCATTATTCAGAATAACTAATCCTTTATAATAATCAATATAAAACAAAAAGAAATATTGTGTCATTAATGCTGCTTCAAGAGTAAAAAGTAGGTTGCTTGTTCTGTTTTCATATAATTGAGAAAATATGTCAAATTCTGACGTCCTCCATTTTTCGAAGGATTTTCGAACTAACAAATAATGACTCAATTTAATTTCACGTGCATCATATTTCAATGTCGTAAAAACCTCTGATATTGAGTCGAAAAAGTGATCGATTTGTCATGGAATGACCCACATACTTCCACTATCACTGCGATGCTATGATGAAATACAAAAACTACAGAAACACGTATACACGCAATTAAAAGAACACTGAAACAGAATTTTAATTAGTACTAGTAAATAAACGAAATTCCCACGTTTTGGTATATTGTGACTGTATAAATAAAACATATTTTCTTTCACCGTAATGAAATGCGCATCGTAACGAAATGAAGATCGATTTCATTATCAATTACAATTACATTTACTTATTAAGTATTAGGAATGAAATAATTCACAATTTAATTAAAATGTTAAAAATGTTTTGGCTGAAAACTAAATAAAATATATGAAACAATATAAATTTAAATTTACTATATTTTGATGCTTTATTTCCCAAAATTGAAAAATCTAAAAAATTTATAGCAAATTAATTAAAATACTTTTAGGTTTAAATACGCGCCAAACTTCAGAACATTCACTATTTGTTTCATGAATCGATAACATTTTTCTTTTGTTTGATAAGATTTCTGTGTCTCTCCGAATTAGTTAAAATGAAATTTATCTTTTTTGATATAATTTATTAAATAGTAACACAGCTATAACGATTGAATAAAGTTTATTTATCCCTCTATAGGCCGAATTTTTGTTCGTGGCTATAAAAAATCTATGTAGTATAAAATTAACGAATGTCAACCTGCAAATACAAATCAACAATGTATTCAGTAACTTTAATAATTGTATTGAAACGAATATACCTTCTAATTTTGAAATTACAAAGTTGTTGAACTTTCACACCTGAGTTTATAAAAGTTTAAGTTAATTAATTATTATACTTTGTTTAATACTTTGTTTAATCAATTATTAATGTGCTATTATGTATTATTAATGTATCCAATGTATTCGAAGACAGTTTCATCAATGGATCAATATTTAGAATTATTGCTTACTGCTAACGAATTTGCAATACTTTATTTATATTTATAGTTTAAAGGAAAGAGCTCAACAAAGGCAGTTACATTTTGAAAAGAGGTACCCCTTACATTAGACGTAGATTTTTGTAGGTAAAAGGAATCTACTTCTTTTCACTCCTTTCTCCTTTGCAAGTGTCGAAAGCTCGAGCAATTCTCTGCAGGTTCAAACGACTTCCTTCCTTTTTGCCTTCCGATTCTTTTGATAATGCGAAAACCAGAAAAAGGCGAAGTTCACGATAATCTCCTCGATAACTGACGAAGTACCGGCTTTTTCGTGAGAATTTTCTTCTTAACTTCTTAACATATTAACCGTATCATAGAAGGTACGAATCTTATTTATAGTTTCAAATAGGAAAAGACATACTTAAATGGCGCATGTAAATAAGTTATGATTCACTGTAAGGAATTCTGAAATAGTTTCGAGATTGTGTATACCTACATGTGAAATCAGGAGTTTATTCGAAACTCCAAGTTCTAGGTCATTTGTCACGTTTCCTTTGCAAGTTATAGATAACTAATGAAATATGTTTGGAACGAGTAGATGAAAAGAGCAGGAATATGAACGAATCAAAAATTCACAGTAACCTCTGTAACAAGGTTTAATCACATCTCGTATGTTTTATCGCTATTGATAAATATCGTAGTAAAATGCAATATGAATTGACAAAATCAAATGACATTTTCAAATAAAAATTTTCATTTATTTTTAATTACAGTATCCTTTTCGTAAATATTCTTTCAATAATTTAATAAAGTAATTAAACAATTTATGAAAGGACATAGATAACTTTAAAAACTAGTATAATCTTATAATATTTGAATTCAGAACCATTTATTTAAAAACACGAATATAAAAATGCATTGTAAAAAAATTAGTATAATTTTAATTACAATGTTAAACTTTAAAAAACAATTCATAACAAATTTACATATCTTCATAAAAATAATATACGTAAAAGTTTTGTATGTTCTTATAGTAGACATTTATAGTAAAAAAAGTTAATTGTCTAATGTGAATATAAAAATTCACTTTTATTGTTAACGTTTACAAAACTCATAATTGCGTTCAAATTATAATGTAACTGTACTTTTATTAAAATGTACTTTAAGACAATGTATTTGCGTGCTTGTTAATGTGGTGTAATCTACTACAACAACAGCTACATACGTTTAATTGTAGAATTCACCTGAATGATACAAAGGACTATGTTTAAAAGTACATAAGCAATACAGTAGAGTCTTGTAAATCTAATTATTCTTCTCTTGATATTAAACCCGTTCAATAAATTATTATGGGACTTCTTCAATACGAAATTACGTACTGAAAAATTGCAGGATGTTTCTGAAATATTTTAATGTAACTAAGTATATTTTATTTTTTTTTATTTGCATACAGGTTATCATGAATGTAACAAAACACAAATACGACGCAAAGTTATACTACAGTAGCAAAGAAATTATTATATTAACTTTTCGTTTAAGTGTATCATATGTCATAAAATAGAATCAGGAGCATAGAACTCGATTTTATAAGAAAAAATGGGAGCGTGAGATATTAGATATTAAATAGATGATAGTCTGAACATATTAGACTTGGAAAAATCACAAGTGACATTCGTTGCCCATCCCTTGTTGTTAGTCATTTCATTCTAGTGTCGTATAACGAGAGATAAACGATCGTAGAAGCCGAACCCCTGGTGTTTTTCGCAAAGATTTCGACTGTCAAGAAGATTTATCGCTGAGTGTCGTTCCTTAGTCGGCAACAGATTAATACGTTTTCAACGACTCCTTTAGGCAGATGTTACTTTCGCAGATAGGAAGACCTAATGTATGGATACGTAACTAGGTGTAGAATTGCACTTTTTCTCAGTTGAAATTAAATGATCGTAATATATGTTGTAGTACTAACGATTTAACCTGTTTATTGTGGAATTTAATATCAGAAATCTTTGATAATGATCGCAATGAAATTAAATAATGAAGTATACTCGTCTAATGCAGGCCAAGTGCACCTATAACATATTTTAACGAAAAGTTAAAGCAAAACGAAGAAATATTACATGTTTATGTGAAAAAATAAATAATTGATTGTTGAAAGAATTAGTATCATTTTGATTTTAAGATGACGTTTATATTTGTCGGACGCAGTTAACTGATTAATTTGGCGACTAACAGCTCAGATGAAAAAAGATTTTAGAAAAAATTGTTTCAAATATGTTTGTGAACATCAATTCCATGTATTTAAGAATTCAAATTATTGACTTTCAATTTAATTTCAATTTAATGAATGTTGAAAATAATGACTCGGTTAATCGAGGTCCTGATATATTTCAAGTACCACGTTACTAATTAACTATTCATTGTGAAATCTACAGAGTATTGAGAAAACGAAAGTATACTAATACTCACAAATATTTAATCGCTCATTTAACACGTTCATGATGGGCTGAACAAGCGGTGGTGTATTCATGTTTGTCTCAAGGGACGGGATGCACTATCGATGATACATACACAATTGTCCCATCGGGCGGGTTGAGCTACCAGTAGTACATGAACTATTGCCACGTCACGACAATTAAAAAACCAATTATTGTAACGAACAAATTTATTTACATCCTAATATAAATAAGAGAATTATTTATCTTTCTGAGTTTTTTTAAAACATTATAAGCACAATGGTTGTTTGTTGCAAAAAGGGCAAAACATAGAAAGAAATGGGAGAAATTAAATTCAGGCCTCGTCGCGAACATGTTAATGAAGAATAAGCTTTGCCTCTTGAGTCGGCATTTTGTAAATCAATGCTTCAGATTTAATAAAAGTCACATTAACATATGAGATCAAACGAAATTGTAAGAGAATAATCGTAAAATAAAAAATTACACTGTCACATAGATCTTGTTCTTTCTAAACTACGAGGATTGATGAATATTACAAATTTTTAAGGTATAGTTTCTGTAAGAATAACATTTTAAATATTTCTGTCAATAATACTTTGTTTTTAAATATCTTCCCCAGAATTTTACATAAATTATTTCTTTAGACCAGAAGCAACAGTGAATACGACCATTAAATTCAATTACCTATACTGATAAATAATAATACTTTAATTTTATTTAATTTTTTTTCAAGAAGTCGTAGTATTGTAGACTGTTCCCATGGCATTAAGTATTTTTCTTCAACATATAAATTTCATTTATTTGTGGTCCTGGAAAATATGATTTTTAATATTTATATATTTAAATGTCCACTAAAAGTACCTCACTATCTGTAGTTCCACGAATATAACCAATATGTCTCTGAAATGTATCAAATAAAGTTATCAAGTTACAAAAAGACAAGAAAAGTATTACAATCTTCGTCCCAAAAATTTTACATATGTTGCATATTTCACATGTTTAACATATTTTTTTATAAGAATATATGTAGAGAAACATTGCACGTGTCACATACTTTTTTGACAATTCCTTTCAGTAAACTTTATGTACGCCGACTTTTAAATACTATCTGTTTAAATTTATTGATTAAGTGATCATGTACACCTGCCATAAATATTTCACTTTCATTAGGAAGATGACAATATATACACATATACGCGTCATGTTTACTCACAATAGCTTGCTGATCGGCAGGTAGATGCTATGTGTAAATTCAGACAAATATCTTGAAGCATTACTAGCAGATAGATAACATTAAAATAAAGCATACGAAGTGCCTAAAACCAGATACAGTAGACGTACAAAAATACAAAATTATATCGACTCAATAACAAAGAAAAGTTTTGTGAACGATGGAGAAACTGTCCAGTGTCAAATATGTGATAATGAAATTCGTAATAAATTATATAATATTATCATTAGATATATATTAGATACATATTAGATATAAGAACTTATTAGTCATTGTGATACGAGTAACGTGGTCGCAAAGTTTTCAAAAAATTGTGTATGTCGCATGTTAAACAAATAAGGGCTGATTGAGAAGTACCTTCCGAATATATGATCCATGTTATGATACACTGCAGGATATGGATTGACGCATATCAAAACGTATCCGCTGGCGTCTTTCAGATCGCAACTCGGAGAACATGTTTGATAGTGCCTGCTAAAACTTTCATATCCATCTTTACTACGCGGATAGAACTTTCCCGTTTATACAGTATTGCAAAAGTGTAATAGGTGCCCAGCTAAAATTTTTACACGCATGGACAAGAAAATCCTTTTTACACTATCGTTACTTTCTTTTTACAACGTAATAATTTTTAGGACTTTCATAATTTTATTATACATATTTTATCCAAGTAATCTATCCACTTGACATTTCATCAACTCTCGAAAGATGAACCGTGAAAATCCATGGCTGGGTCACTACCGTACTCTGTTACACAATACATGTAAAGTCAACCAAATAAAATATAAATAACTGCTTCCTTTGAAATCACGTCAAATATCGATTGAAACTCTTTTATTTGGAAAATAAAGGAGAATTAGTTATTTGATGCGCAATAAACTTTTGGAAGCTGGCTATCATGGGTTGCCTTATTACTTTAAATACTGTTAAATGGCATTTATTTATGCATAGTTAATACCTTGTTTTGAACAATTAAGAAATAGACGTATAATTAAGATTAATTGTAAGTACTTTAAAGAAAAGTCTGAATTCGAGGTTATTCTAAATTTATTTACAAGCAAAATATTATACTTCTTTTCCTGGTAACGGGTGGATAATTAAAAAAAGAATCCATTGACGATAAAAATGAAAATAGAGTTTTAACATAAAAATAGTACAACATACATTTTACTATTAATACGTTTAAAATATTAGAAACGAAACTTGAACAAAAATGGATTTGAGGACAGTAATTTAATACACTTAATTATCTTCTCAGTGGACGTGTGTAGAAGATAGAAGGTATTATTTTTGCAAGTATAGTTACGTAATTTGTTCACATCAATCGATGCAGCAAGTTATTTTCTACAAAAATGTGTTGGACCTGTCTACTTCAAAAATTTATCAAAAGAGAAAAGATTGTATTTGAGATATTTCCACAATAATAAAAATTTCCAAAACTAATTGCATTTATATATTAAAATTATACAGGACACCTCATCTAGATATATATTTGCATTAATATGCGAATATAAGTTAACCTTGGCAATAAAAGATATTTTTATTCATTTGAATTTTTTTTAAAGAAAGGAATCTGTAACTTATTTAATGACTATCCTTTATATGCATAACATTTTGGTAAATCCTACTTTATTAAATTACAGCAAATAACATGTTTCACCTACTTATAAACATCGTAGTGATTCTTTATTAATAACAGACCTAACAAATTTCAAATTTGACTATCCCAAAAATAAAGCACTATATGACAATTCTTATATTTATAATTACTCCCGTTTACAGTATTGTCATAGCGAAACCTTGCCATTTCGCCACCACAAGCTCCCAACGTAACACATTTCTCACAGCTACTCTACACGTTTCCAATTTCTCAGTGTAGTATGCCGTACTGTCACCTATTGCTGCAAAACGGAAGTGTTGAGGCAAAAATTCATTAAGCTTAACTAATCCAGGCAAGAAACACAAATTTAATATTTTTTCTTTAAACAGTAATTAACACGTTCAGATCGGGCAATTTTTGCTAAAACTCTCCTATAAAACGATGTATTTTAATGATATAAAAATATTTCAATATCTGTATTAAAACTGCGATAATTATTTTTGTAACTAATACATAATATAATATATAATCTAGTATCTCAATATACATACATTCACATCGCTTATTTTTTAAAAATTAGAATTCTTATTTCTCGATGCGAATGTGTTAACTCTATAGGCCCCTGTGACTTTGAAGTTATATCAATATATTGGGATCTTGTTGATTTATTTAATTCTTTACTACATAGTGACGAATGAAATTAAATAATTAATCAATTTAAACTTTTATGAATGAGGACGTAAACACCCAGCGTTATTGTAACTTCAAAGTTACAAAATATATTCGTTTTAATGAGATTATTAAGACTATTGAATACATTGTTAATTTGTACTTATAGGTTGATATTTATTCATTTCATACTGCATAAGATTTGTTATAGTCGCGAAAAAAGATTAGGCCCATAGAGGGTTAAAACAGATTAGATCAGACTATAACCATCAACGATAAAATGTCCGAATAAAGTAGAATGAAAACGAAGGATGACACAAAATGCTAAAAGTTAACTAAACACTGGGACTAGCATGTAAGAGGTCATTGTCATATATTAATGCACGCATCGGTTTCGATACCGTCAGGCACCTCATGTGCTATTGGATAATAGCATCATAAACCATGACCCTGTGAGATACCCTTGATGATCAACATAACCGAGTCCCAGAATCGATCATTTAATTAGGTCATTATAACTCTACGGTCGGAAGACAATGCCACTTTCTATTCTGGAAAAATATAAACCAATCAGCATACATGATTTTTTTTGTCAATCATTGATTCTGTAGCACGAGTATTGCAGAAATTTCGGACGTGAAATTCCAAGGAAGAATTCCATGGTGACATTCGAAAAGAATGGTCGTATTCGATCAGTTCCGCTCGAACAGTCAAGCACTTTAGTTCTAGTATTTCGGGAGTTCCTCTGCAATCTTTGAAAATGAGTACTGACATTCGCGAAAAGTGACTATTTGATTTTCGAAGTGAAATTCTTTAACTCTACTTTAAAATTCGAGAACAAAATCAATTGTTCCTTTGAATTAGAAAAATTTACTTTCCACAAATTGTTTACTTTTCAATTTGAAAAATTTACTCGATACTTATTTGACTAATGATAGTTTGTAGAATATATAAACTATTTGTTATGGCGAATAAATTGTAGACGTTACAATTGCAAAAAAATTCAACAAAGAAGGACAATATCTAAACGGGAAGCATGTCGAAAAGAGTTATCGATATTTACGCACTTTTTTCCACGAATAAGTATGAGAAATCATTAAAATATTCCTTTTTTATATAAGGTCTGCAGGATCTTACATTAATATCTATCATCTTTAGAGCTATAGTAGAATCCCGATTACTTAAACTAATTAGAAGACAAATCCGTCCGAATAAATAACGTTTTGAGTAATCAGTAACAAGGATCAAATTTATGAACGTGTCATAAATCAATCAGACACTAAACAGTTTTCAGATGTACTTTCATTCTTCTTGTATGCATTTAATAATATTTAATTTACTTCTTAATTTAAATATTACTATTTTTCTGTTAATACGTCTGTACCATATTTTTAGGGGCATGGAACAATTGGAATTTAACTTTTTAAAGACTTGGACTGATTTTACCTCAATATCCTTCTTAATAAACGTCTTGTAGTCTTGAGTAGGTCAAGCATTAACTGTATTAATGGCCGTTTAATTTCCTTAAAATGAAAATTAGCACTGACCGTATTTTTATAATTATGATATCAATTTCGGTCATTCAAAGACCAACTACCAAGCCATATACAGTTTTTAGATAACTGAGGATTAAGATTCATGTCCTTTGGGTATACAAATAAAACAGACAAATTTCACTAAAGATACGTTCGTTAGATTTGTAGTTTCGTCATGTAAACATTGTATGAGTCAAAGAATAAGATGATTATGGTTCCTGTAGGAAAATTTCAAACTTATAATTACAATAGTAAATAGTCATCTATAAAATCTTGTAAATAATAACTTCATATAACTGTTAAAGTAGTAAGCATTCTAAAAAAAAATTGAATACAATTCGCAATACGTGAAAGGCTTTATCACTGTTTGCATAAAAGTATGGTTAATACATTATAATTATTCAGAAATTAAAATGATAGGTTTGTAATTTCTCACGAAGATTACAATAGAACTGTAATTATTTAAGAAGTAGTACAATTTTTCTCACATATATACTGCCGATCAAAAGTTTGGAACCGATATAGCGGTCTGAAGAAAAACTTCCGTTTTTTGTAAACAACTTTTACTGGAGAATTTTTGCATATGATAAAGTAACATGAACATATTTGCATTAGTCAAATGTAATGACATATAATTTTTGTTACTTTACTCTAGTTTTTGACGTTACATATCGAATGATTCCAAACTTTTGATCGAGAGCGTACGACTCTGACAAAAATTGCTAAAACACTAGCTAACCACTACAGTAATGCTCGATTAAATTACAATTTCGGGCCCTGACGATGGAATTTAGCCGAGCAGAAAAAGCAGAAGGAAGCTATCTGCTTCCAGGAATTGAATCGAGTACAACCTGACAAAGGCAGAGGATCGATATAGTGAGTGGTAGCGGAATAGACACAACCCACTGAAAATCGAGGGTCGAAACGTTGGACCTCAAAGCGATGCCGCACGCGTCAAATACAAACACGCAACGACGAAAATTTCAATTGCAGTAATTTTAACCTTATTTTCTCAAACGTAGTACCAATGAATTTCTGAAATTATTGTGATTAAAATGAGTTAAAACACGATGGAAATCGGAATAGCTTTACCAACTTAATGTAATTAATGAAATTAAAGATTTACTTCCCCCAAATTGATAAAACTAAACCGATTTACCTCATGTTGAGACTTATTTTAATGGTAAGAATCTCGACATTCCATCGGTACTATGATTGAGAAGGTAAGGTTACATTTAACGCGTGCGGCATCTCTTTAACCTCTGTCTCCCTTCCACTCATTGTATTCATTCTCTGCCTCTGTCTACTAGGACCACGTTACACTGAGCTCGTTACAGTGAGCAGTGGGGAAACAGTAGGAATGGCGTAGTGGAATTAAGTCGAGCAGACTTCTATGGAATTTAAGCGAGCATCACTGTACAGTGAAATTGAATGTCGACTTTGTCGCGAATAGTACTGCAAAGGATTATTAATATTGTACCAATTAAATGTACATACTTTCTTTTTTCTTATTCTTGTAGTACCAAATAACTTCCTTTAGATTAATAGCCATCGGTATATCTGTTGAAAATTTTCAAATAAATGCTGCAATATAAAATATATAATATAAAAATAAATAAAACAGTTCAGAACTGCCATACTTGTTTCTGTAGTGGGTCATATATTTGCACAGCATGCTTTTATAATTGAAGGTCCACTAAAATAATGTATTTTTAACGTCTGTACTACCCGACGGATATTTAATCGTTTGGGTATCGCAGATCAGGATCTCGCAGTTCCCATTTTATATCGTAAAGTTCCACTGCCTCGGCTTCGAGCGTTATGGCTCGCGGATTTGAACACAGGTCGACATGAACTGCAACAATTACTATTGACCAGTCTTAATCACAGAAAACTGCTCAAATAATTACTTATCGACTACCATTGCCATAAACTCGTGGATATACACGAACGTTAACGAACTTTCGGCGTTTCCTAAGTTATTGTTCTGCCAGGAATTTCCATTCCAGGAAAATGCAAAAAAATTGCTTGCCAAAAAAACCTGCCAGAATACTCACAGGCATAAAACTATGTATATACTAACCGTTGCACTGTATCATCTGCGTACTCTAAGGTTCAATAATTTTAATTTGTTTAGCTGCCTAATATATATCAGTTTCCACTAACTTAACAAAATAAATATCAATATTTCCAGGAAGACATTCCTGTTGCAATCGATTTGTTACCTCTTTCACAATTACCTACGAATCAGTCTATAGTAAATTGCATTATTGTTAATATATGTTTACTCAATGTAAGTACATATGTTCCAGCTGCTGAATATTAATAGTTTAATTGCTAATGTAAGTTACTGACCTATTAATCGTTCTTTCTTTTAGTTTTTCTCTAAGTTACACGTCTATAGTGGCAAATAATATGCAGCTGTTCTTTTATTCTTAGATCTTCTTCTCAATCAAAATTTGTAACAGCTACATACATGGTATAGTAGGTGTGAAAATAAAAAACTTTATAGTTCCACGCAGTCAAAGTGTTTTTTAAAATGATATATGTATATTACATTCATTTTACATTGTGCAATAGAGTACCATTTGATTGCCAGAATACAACGAACTTTAGCTAATACTAAAACTCTATGTAATACTATTATTACTGTTATAATAATAAAAAAATTGTTAACAAATCTATAATGGCTTAACATTATTACACATTCTTCTGCATGGTTATATTCCAATATTTTTCATTTAAATAAAAATTGTTGCACTAAGAACGTTTTACTTATTTTTACGGTAACATATAGATGAAAAGACATCGACAGATAGTTTTATAGGCGTAATAAAAAAATCGCGATACTAAAGGTCAATGTAGTTTTATATCAACTTTCTACATTTTTTAATATTTTTTTTTCAACTCTCTCCGCTTGTCATTGTTTATACAGTAACGATTCAAGTGTATAACCAGATCCATCTGTAAAATTTTCTAAGCAAGACCTAAATGAAACTTATTTCAAACACCAGTAGAGACAGTCTTGTTTTAATTTAATTTTTCTAAACTGAAGCTTTTGAATTCTGCAATATAAAAAACTTAAAGCCTAGGTACGCACTAGGTTTTGTAATAAACAATTCTATATTTGTTATTCTGTATTCCCTATTTATTCAAGTTATACGTTGTCGCGGACTGGCGCGACACAAGAATTACAATTGAAAACCATTCCTCAGTTGATAGACACTCGTGTCACAAATCGTACCTCACCGAAAAACTCTTAGCATTCACTCCTATCAAAATTCCACCCCGATGCGACGTACAGTGTTTCGAGTATATGGGAGTTCGAGAAAAAAGTCATAACTACTAAACTAATTGAGTTTTGACGTAAATACCCTAATACTTTTCTATAAAGAATACAAAGCTGCATGGATTACAATAAAATAATATACATTTTCATTTTAAAATATTCTGATAATCTTGCTTTTTTATTAAATAAATAATTTTTTACCTGTTTGCATTACTGTAGTTTGTCGTTGAGCACCTACTGACTAACTTTTGTTTGACGACTTCTGTTAATAGTATAACGGAAATACTTGAAAATTAATCGTGAACAATTTTACATAAATGTTCGTTATGCATTTTACCTATGAAATCAACTCAACCAACATTAATTTATTAATCGATCATCGGAAATAGCAAATATTTTAAAGCCTTTAAAGTTTTAATTACGAGTTGTCAGTGAAATTTAATTGTACAACTATGTTCGGATTACACCGCAGTGCATCATTAGTGTTACCATTTCGAGAAGTTTGTTTGACTTGAAACTACTGTTCACGTTATCTCCACATAAGGTAAGTGCCACACATTTATCGGAAGTTTAAGTTTTGCTGTAGATACCACGTACTATACGGTGTTGGTGTTTCCAATACGAAACAAAAGAACCGTGATTGCGCTGCTTGGCATTTTCCGATCGGATTTCTGGGATAACTTGAGAAACTTAGCGGTTAATTATATGTTAATCTTGTTCAGTGCTACCACAGTACTTAATTCTCCCCGAAATTAACTGTTTCTCCTCCTTTACCCTCTATACTGGCTTGATAGTTAAATTGATTACTTTCGTAATTTTCTAATAAAGCAAATAGTTTGAAGATGTTAACTTAAATCTGATTACACAAAGGAAAACACATTTAAGTGGAAAAAGGTGGGAAGGAAAATTTAGATACTTTATAATTTATAATTAAATTTTAATAAAATGACAATAAACAGTTACGTTACATATTCTTCAATTACAGATTGAGAACAATTATAGAATTGGCCGCGGTTTTTGTAAATTGCAAGTAATGTTGCAACTTAATTGCGAATGTTTACGTCGTAAACATAAATTCATAAATTCCTATTTTTATAACCAAAGGGTATAGTTGAATAAGGCAAAACATTTTTCACTTATGACTGTTACAGCAGTTTAGTTCTTGTAACTTGTTCTATAACGCATTGCATGTAATAGTTACTTTCAGAGTGTATAAAATGATATATAATTATAATAATAAAATTATATCTATAAAATATATATTTCAGTTGGTGTATATTGACACTAAAACTGCCAAATGGGTCAAATTGACCCATTCCTAAATTCTTTCTCAATTATTAAAAAGACAAAATAAATGTTTCTTTGAAAAATTACTAAGAAAATTGATTTAGTAATAAACAAATTCAATCATAAGTTAATTAAAATCCCAACACCTGCAGTTTTACAGTTCCTACACAAAAATTTGAAAATGTCAATTTGATTGCTCAGTAGTTCTAGCGTTAAAGAAAAGACAAGCAAGTTGTCACACTTTTTCCTCAGATTGCTCACATACAATTAAATATTAAAAATGATAAAATTCAATTCAATATCTATTTAAATTTTGTATATACCTTCAATAACTCACATTCATTCTTTTTAGGACTCACTAACTTACAAAAAAAGACAAATACAACAGTTTTACATACGTAAAGAAAATTTATCAACGAATTTTGTTTCACAGAATACGTGCTGAACACGCTAACAATAAACTACAATCGTAGGGTTCACCGGTAGCCAGGTTCTTTCAATTCAAAGAAACAAAATAAACCAACTGCTACACCCTATGGATACAAATAAGACTAATTCGGAAGTAACCCTCAGGTCTCTTAGCTTACCCGAAGGACCCTGGGGACTCATAGGGAAACAGAACTACCCCTTATAACTTACCCCTACGAAATACCTTCAGATGGCTGTCAAGGAATATCGATAAACCTGCAACTTATCTTCATCTATCTCGATATTCCAGAACGACAAAACAAAAAAGCCATTCTCATTCTTTTAAGTCTGAACTACACAAGCGTTTTACATACAGCGCGCAATGAGTTGAATTATACTTTTTTTATATTTCTTAGAAAGAGATATCATATTTCTCTGCTGAAATATAAACTGTATATTTTAATGCAACTAATTACGTAAGTGTTCAACAGCGTGAAATATACTGTTACACGCTTTCAAAATATCTTTTGTCGCGTGTGCCACGTGGAGAAAACAAAACACGTTAATAATGTAATGTATTGTTTATTAAATGTAATAGACAACGTGTAACATGCTTGCTGGTCAAAATTTTATGTCAGCGGAGAAAACACCCATGTAATTCTGGACTTAACCCTTTGCCTTATAACATCGCGTCAAACTCGTGACGAAGATTTCGAACAGAATTTAACAATCATAAATATTACTCAATTTTTTCGAGTTCAAATTAAATACTATTCTTCTCTTGTCAATTATTATACTTTACAGTAAACATAGACATAGAATATACCTAGGTTTCTCTCTTTTTCTTAATAAATTATTTACGAAAAAGTAGTTGTATCGATCATAGTGCAGAAGTAAATCATAGAGCAAAGGGTTAACCCAAGGTTTATGGGCATTTATTGTACAGGTTATTCTATTGTTCTTGGGAAAGTTGATATTCGTTTGTTTAGATTTTAAAAATTAAAGTTTTAAAAGTAGACAGTTAGAATACATGTACTTGTCATTGCATCAATTAAAATTTACGTAAACCTATTATTAAAAGAACGCAATGTTGAACCTTTTGTTAGTTGAGGACTCCATGTTCTAAGAAGCACATCCAGGAGAAGCAACATCTGGAGTATAGTAAAAGAAAGAACAGAGGGAATAAGACAGCATCGGTGGCGTCAGCAACTGTGCCGCGACCAGCGGGGGATGTAAGAGGTTTACTGTTGCTAGGCAACATGTTGCCACGGGCACCAGTCATACCACCATCAGAGGACTCAGTAGGCTACGACTTTTGCACGCAGGATGAGAGGAATTAAGGGAGGCTAGCGGGTTGCGTTACAATCAGTAGGTCGCTACCTACCTCCTTAATTGTGTTGCACAAAGTTGTATAACACTAAAACCACCGAGCAGTTACATTGACTTTTTGAAATTTCTCTGTAGAAACTCCAAGAGTGCATTTACTGAGACTTTAATTAATTTATAATTCAGTTTGCATATTGTTAGAGTAATTTCTTTATTAATTTCTCAGAGAAGTATTTATTATCTTTTCAATGATTGCAAAAAGATTTCAGATTCATTTTAACCCGTCTAGTAGTTCTAGTGATAAAGTAAACCTTGTATGCTACTTCAAGAACGTTTTGAGATGTTACCTTTAATGTAACAGTTGGTTTCCATAGAATTATCTAAACGCTTTCTATCGACACTATTGTATAAGGTTACTTATGAAATAATTGGTAAGCGTTTCTTTTTCATTTTCCAATTTTTTTTTTAAATTATACAAGTTGCTACATTCTGCAGTTGTTGTTATAAATATAATATACATATAGAGACATTTTTGAAGTAACGAATAGTTTTGGAGGTAATTGCGATTATGGATTAAAATGAAACACCTATATGTTTGCAACATAGATATTAATAACAATAAATCCTCACACGTAATAAGTCTGCATTAGCAGTCAATTACAAAATATATAAAATGGTACTACATTGACAATTTTGTGGATAAGCAGGACACTATAAACGATACGGTAAATTCAAATAAATTTTAAGCGAAAATATCAATATTAATTGCTTCATACAAGTTTTTGTTAAACCTATAAGTTATGTAGAAATAATTTTGTGATTCAGTGAAAAGTATGTTATATTTTGCTTATATTTCTTCAAATTTATGTGAGAACATTTAATGAAAAACGTATTAATTAAAATTCATTGAAAACGTTTACGTTATATTTTAAATAAACTATGAATATATATAAGTTTAGAGTAAGTACATATATAGTCTGCTTATAATGAAAGTTATTATTTATAATAACGAAATTTCAAAGTCACTTAATCCTTATAAATATGTTAACAGAGTGACCACTCTTGCTCCAGATCTTCAAGTCAATAAGATAATATATTTTGACGTGCCTATGGGAGTGTGAGCACCTCAGTGAACAATAAACTACCTGTGTATTTGTGCAAGCTGAATCCCGAAACGATACTATAGGAGAAAAAACTAGTATAATGTTGTTAAAAGAGACAGAAGTAATTATGAACAGAAAATTTTCTTTTTATTGGAAACAGCAAATTCCATGGGGTGTTGACTGTCTTCAATCAAATCTATTAAATTTGGAAGAAACTACACAGTTATGTTACTAAAAAATGAAAAATGCTACTACTGTGGGTACATATAATTAGCTTGACTTAGATATCAAATAATTACATTTTAATGGTATAATAGTAGTAGTTTACAGATTTAGTAAGCCACGTTACAGATTTATTTCATATTAATTTATTTCGAAGTTTGAATGCATATTAATTTATATGAAATTATTTATATTTATTTATGTTAAAGATATACAGTAAACATAGATTTCTTATATAACTGATGTTTATCTTATTCGATGTTGTATTAAATGAGGCTCGCATTATAATAAGACACGAAATAGTTAAATTTAAAAAAAAATTTTTTAATTATTATCCATTTTCTATTACAAGGATTTAAAATTTCGGAAGCAGTGCAGTAATAATTTATTGAAAACTGAAATAGTTTATAAACTACCGGTACAATTAAAATAAGGTACAATATTATTCATAAAAATTATTCATAAAAATTAATTCTGTAATTTTGTGATTTTAAATAGTTGCAATTAACCAATGCTTTGAGACAGAATAAGAATATTTATTTGAGTCTGACAAAAATATTCCATTTTCTATTTTCACATGTTGATATACATATAAAAAAATAAGAATACAAGAGATAAAGTTCAGTTTCTGACAATTACAAGCTTCCGTAAATTATGTTCAATTACAATACGTCATAATTATTAAACGTATTTCAACAAATTGAACCTATTATGAAATTCAAACGCGATTGTACACAATAACCTACAAGCTACATGCATAATTAATCGCAATCTGTTGCACGACCGGTTCTCGATTATGTATGTACATAATTTGTTACAAGACGTAGGTTTCTGATCGGCTAAACACACTCATAACACATAAACGTGACATTGTGGGGTTTAGAAAATATAGTTCTTCAAATATAATTGACGTAACGTATTCTGTAGTAATCGGAGAATAAATAATAAGCGTTGATAATAATATAACATACGTAAATGAAACTATTATAATAGTAAACATAACTTGTCAAAAAGATGAGATTTAAAAAACAATTTACAATATAAAAAATACTTTTGTCTCTACTCTTAAATTTATATTGACACACAACTTTCGTAACAATATAATTTCAAATAATTTATATTTAACTCACTTTGATTAAAATATTGAGACACCCGTTTTCGTAATATACATCTGTTTTAACTCATTTGCGAATATTAATAATAGGAGATATATATTAAAATTTGTTTGATACTATTAACATTGTCCAGTATTTTATACATCATTCAGTTTAATAATATAAATTAATATCAATGAAGAATAATGATACCTAATACTTTACAATAATATAATGCAATAATATATCATATAAACTCTAATGTAATATAAAATAAAGTCAAACAACTAAAGTAAATAATTTTTAAATAAAATAAAGTTTCATTTTTAAATCATTTTAGTGTTCATTACAAAACAAACGGTAGTAAATAACATTCTAACAAACCAAATTTTTAATTGATATTCACTGGACAAATATGATTTTTTCAATAATAAAGCTACATATGATAAAATGTTATCATCCTTTGATATCCTATCTTGTCGTCTTATATTTGCACATGAAATTACCTCCTTACTTGACTGTATTATCGAGCTTCCTTCCTCGAGTAACCCTTCACTGATATTTTACAACAGTGACTTAAGGAACGTATTTCGATACATCTGATTTAATTTACTATAACGTTTATAAAATGAAAGAATCTTGCAGTAACTTGCTTCCACGTTCTAAAGGAAAAATTCAACAGCAAATGAAGGAAATTAATTTCAGAAGACGTATTGTAGTCAGATACTTTACAAGAAAGAAGTTTCTTTATTGTTTCCGTATAACGTTCTTCTTTTTTGTTTCCTTGAAAGTTATGATACACATTATCAAATGCCTCCGAGGCTCTCTTCTTAACTCCACTTAACTTGGATTTGAAGTTGTGTCTTTGAAAAGCTTCTTAGCAAACTCAATCATAATATGCTTTCTTTCATTTTTACTCTTTCATGCAAGGGATTTTTGTTCAAACGGGATATATCACTTATAATGAACATCTAAATTGTTTCTGTTCATTCTTAACGCTTTGAAGTTGTCAATAAAGGAATACATCTTACAAGAGAACGTTTTCAACCAGCACAAGTCGATTTTGATGAAACTTATGTGAGAGGTAGATCTCAAGAAAATATTTCACACGTGTTTTCCCTCATCGGTCAACATCCACTCGGAACGAGTGAAAACGCCCCTCAAAGTTGAGAGTTGAAGTCTATTTTTTAGAATATCTCTGCAACTGGTGGGCGTGAAAAATAAATTTCCTTTTTAAATTGTTTGCCTCAAAATGAACAATTTAGATTTATTTTCTTGTGCCCCCTAATTTCAGAGATATTGTAAAAAATATATTTTCAACCCTCAATTTTGAGAGGTTTTTTCGTGTTAAAATATTTTTTGAAAACTACGTTCCACATAGGTTTCATAAAAATCGGTATATGCTGGTTGAAAAGGTTTTCTTGTTAGTGATTTCTTATATTTATAATGAGAGTGTTGATTTTTATGCATTTATGCGAAATTTTAAAGTGATAAATTATATAGAATGTATATAGTACAAAAAAATATATAAAATATTCAAACTCTATCGTTTTTAATAAAGTTTATTTAAAAAAAAATCATTTTCCATTGTAATTCTAATTCTTCTTAAACAAAGTTCCTCGGACACTTCCTTGACAGGCATTTTAAAGTCAGCTATATACTTTGCATATTATCATTTGCTAACTACTGTTGATTACATAGGATTTTTGTAAGCATCAAAATATATTAACAACTTTTGCGATTTAACGCTAGGTTTACGAAACGCATCAATTTGACGCATATTTAATTTTATAAACAATATTTAGTGAATGTATACGCCAATTTTAATTAATGCCACAACACAAATGTGTATTTCAATTATCTATCGTTAAACGTCTAATTTCCTAAATCTAAATAAACGGACGTCAATGTTTCTAAGATCAATAATATAAACTGCACAATAGATGACCGTAAACCTAGTGTTAAAGAAACATAAAACACTGAAGTATTTATTAACAAGCTCTAATTTTATCATTTCCAATAAAATGTTTACTCTATTGTTTTTGTTATTATTTGCACGTCTTATAACCACACACAGTTTCTCAAATAAATTTTATTGTACTTTGAATTCAGCGAGGTTCGCAAGGGCGAATATCTCCGCCTTTGCATTCATTGCTTTTATCAAATCGTTAAAGAAGAAAACAGATTCCTATTCACAAAGGAAAACGCTGAGGACGTGCTATTAATATTCCAGCGACGCAACGAGTTTATTATGTCTCGCCGTAGTATATTATGCTTCAGAAACACATATGAATGATTAACGAGTGTATCTAGTACGTTTCTCGTTGAACGAAGAAACTGGATCTCAATCTGATTAGTTAATATTTATAAAATTATGTCTACCACTTGTTACACGTTGATAAAAACTGCAATTTGTTGTAAATAGGAAAATATAAAAATAATGAAAAATGTTTAAACCTGAAGATCATTTATATTACTCCCTCCCTCCGAAAATATGGTATACATTTTGATTTTCTTCCTTTTTTCCGAAAATATGATACATATTTACAATTTTAATTAATTAGAATAATTTTATTCATGAAATAGTTATAAATATGTAGTAAAACAAAGAATAATACAAAAAGTTTTAACTTAACAAGGAAATGGCTAACTCTACGGCTTGTATGGAATATGCTAATGTTGTTTGTAATCGTCCCTCACAACGAAGTTTTGCCATATTAATGTGCGAAATCTTATAAGAATTCCCTCCTTTTGCTAACATGGTTGCTTCTAGACAAGTTTGTAATGTTATACAAACATTATCAGGGGTTGTATGTTTAGTGCATTAAATGCATTTTGTACGTTTTCAATTAGTTCATCGATTGTATTGGGTGAAGATGTATGTTATAAGGATTGTATAGAACTAGAAACAATTTTTGGAATGAACATTGGTTACGTGTCAGTTTCTTTAATTTAGAACCGCTTCCTTGCAATACAACACAATTTTGATCAAAATTCGCCATTTTGTAAGAACAACGAAATTATTTATTTAGAAATAAAAATGGAAAAGGGTCAAGGTAATATTACTTTCATTAATCTTACATTTTTTAAGAAATGTATACCACATTTTGGGACGGAGGGACTATAAATATGCAGAGTGTATAAGGAATAGCATACATGATAGATATTTTATTTTCCATTCTAAACAAAAATCAAATGCGATGAAATAGTGCCAGGAACGCTGTTTTCAAATCATTAACGACTAAAATCACTCCGAACCATGTGTAGCAATGTACGTGAGGCAAACCGTACTTATACGTTTGTATTGACGAGTTTTAATCGATAATTACTTTAGAACGAAGCCGCTAGTGCAATTTGATTAAATTAAAGTATGCCTTAAAATATTCATTAAATTTGCTCAAATACTATGTATTTTTGAAGGTATTAGCATTTACTATAAAATTTAAAAAAAACAAAATGACATTGATTGTGACGAATAATTAGATCTATCTGGAAGAATAAAATTGATTTTTGTATTTGCCCAAAATTTATTTAATAAATTCTTCATATTTTCAATATAATTGGCATGTATCAATAGAGTGATGTAAAGTTAAAATTACAGGTTATTAAATATCGAATAAGTACTTATATATTGATTTGAAGTAGAGATCTTAGTTATATCATTTACTCTGCCTTATATTAGATAACTACGCAACGTCCATGCACTATAGGTTTAGGATTTGACGAGCGAGGTAATTAAGAGCCAGTTTTAATTAGAGATCCTGTGGCTTGTGATGCTTATTTAGAAGATAATTATGACATAGAAAAATAAAGTAACTAATATATATAAATAGTTTACTGCTTACACATACAACATATTCTGTAGTAAAGTTTTAGCGAATGTGTTTTCTATAAAATTTAAATTTCAAAGAAAGTGATGGCGAAGAATCAACATAAAAGATATGCAGAATGTCTCTGTGTACAAATATTTTTTATTCATGTTTTATTTATGGAAAAATCGAAGTTAAAAATCTGTCCGTCACCAACAGTACCACAATTCCATAATTTTAATAATTCATTAAGTAACAAATGTAATAAACCAATCAAAGTTAGTATTAAAATTCCTAAAGTGCATAATGAGTTAGTATTATTCATAATAAAACGAAATTTGTTATGTTGAGAGCCACTCAAGTGCATGCACACAGAATAGATTTTTAACTTCGATTTTCTCGAAAACGAAGTAATAGAAGACAAAAGTTTATTGCACATTTTCAACTTATTTTTACACATTGAATTATTTTCTACGTTCTGTACCACCCCTTCTGAGACACCTTGTACAGATAATTCAAAACTAATAGACAGTTGTGGAGAGGCATTTGTTTCGGTGGCAGATTTATACATGAATAGGATTTGAATCGACTATTAATCTGTTCATTACGGTGATAATTCACCGCATAATGTTAACTAATGGTCGAAGCAACACAGCGTGAAAGATTTAACATTGCAACACATGTTTTCCAATGAATTATAAATACATATACAATTTTGTATTCATTTTCAGTTGATAGATGCACTAATTTAGAAAGTCGAATAAAAAATTACAAAGGTCTTTTATGACGAAGAGAATTTCAACTAAAGTAAAAGCACAGCAACACCACGCACTCTTGATTAATGTCGACGATAAGCCGAAAGGATGCACTTACAGGCTGTCGGTTGCAGTTACGATGAATTTATTTTTTTGAGCAAAATAAAGGATAAATCAGGAATATTTTCGTAACAGGAAAACAGACTTCATTTATACGTTTTATTAAATCTGAATAACCTTATAGGTAAAATATATTATAAAATACAATAAACAACAATAATAATGAACAATGTAATATAATAAACAATATAAAGTTTTAAACAAGCATATTTTTTAAAAACTTAATTTTGATTCTTTTCATAAAAATGAACGTTTTTTAAATATTCAAGCTTGTGCTTTAAAAATTCGGTGTTACTGAACTTGCTATATCAGTTGATAAAATAAAGAAAGAAATGTCCATTTCAGAAGAAAATAAAATCTAAAGGACTGAGTAGTAAAATAAACGATTGTTCTCTCAAATAAGGAACATATGTTCACTGTATCTATATAGTCAATATTTATACTGCAGAGATTAAGAATAAAATGATATACTTTTGGTATACCAATTAAAACAACATCATTTATTTATAAATGAGATACTTTATTACGGAACCAATTTACCAACTTGAGGTTAAACTTTCTTGTCTCCTGAAAGGTATTCAGGAATCAAATCGACAATACCAGTATAACCTTATACGTGGGTTGCTGGAAAAGTTTCGAGAAAGTGTAAGAACAGTCACAAATAATCTGGAACTGATAGTTCTATTGTTCTCCAAAATATTCTCCTTCAATATTAATACAATTTTAATTATGTTGCATCAGTACTTTTTAACCTCAAAAATATAAAGCTTTACGGAAATAACATAAATCTCGTATTGAAAGATTCCCGAAGCTTTTGTAGCAGCTTAGGTATTAATTTATTTTTATTGTAGTAACTAATGTATTAACCTGTTAGCTGTGGAATTAAGTTTCCAAAATCTCTTATTGTGCGCACAATAATACCTAACAGAGAAGTATATACTCGTCAAACGTAGGGCAAATGCACCTATAATATATTGCAACGAAGAACTAAAGCAAGACGAAGAAGAATTATGCGTGTATTTGACAAAATAACATCGTGAAAAATTAGTATCATTTCGAGTTTTAAGATGACGTGTATAATCGTCAAAAGCAGTTAACTGGTTAAAAGGAATTTCAATATGATTACTATAGTGAAGTGAAGTTGAACTTTATGAACAAACGGTGTAGCTTAACAGTATTTAATACAACAGCGCATTAAACAGCAACCATGTCACCGCTAATAGCATAGGCGTCAAATACAATAAAGGTTCTACTTAGTACAATGAAACATGGCGAACATATCGGTAACATCTGGTTGATATGAACTGCCCCATGTCGGTGATATAAAGTTAATAATGTAGTTTTGGTGTACCAGTAGCTGTAAAGGAACAGGTGGCAATGTGGCCTGACACTGTTAATGCAACCTTCTCGTGATTTCCCATATTATAAGAAAGGGATGTAATGGTTAATAATGCTTTCAGTTCTATCTACTAGATTAACTACTATAAAATCCATTACTTCTATTAATAAGGAGCGTAACTAATCTTTTGCGTAATTAATCTACGATTTCTTTTCCAATTGTGCTCAACAGAATTATTTCATTGTTCATAATTCATTAGAAAAAGAGAAAAATTCTACATTTATTCTATGACTACATTTACTCTGAAGCATTGCAATTAATAATATAAAAATACTATTCAATTTAGACTAGAAAGAATTAAGTGACATTTATATTTGTTAAATTCTTTTTGAAATCTTCACTACGAGTCTGACACGGTATTATAGAGCAAGGAGTTAATATAACCTAAATACCAAAAGCTTCATGTTACCCCGAGAACGAAGTATTTCTTGTAAATTATGTAAATTAAAGTGTTTTGTGTTGAAATATATATGATAAAATATTCACGGATTCAAAACAAATTTTAACGTATATTTTGTTCTTATTTTCTTATAACGAATTACATCATCCCCGTTTATAATATATCATTCAGCTATACCGTATATTTTATAATTGCAATTCATTAATAATATGTTTGGTATAACGTTCTCAACATTGCAATTAATACCTGACTTTGTTGCATTTATTGCCTGCTCCGACATATATCGAATGAGCATTATAATTGAAGTACTATGTAAATTTATTTATACTTCAGAAATTATTTTAAAATGCTTCTGCGCTTATTGCGTGATGAATTAATGTAGAAAGAAATATCTGACTTTTATATTTGAAATGTACAAAAATCTTCATCAGAATCTGAGGTAAGATGTAAAGTACAGCTGGAAGATAGCGGGATGTTTAATAGAACAGCACAGGACCAAGAGGCTTTCTAATTTAAAGTGTTATAGTTTTAATTGGTTGTGTGCATTGACAAATAGTAAATTAGCAATTGAAAATACCAGAAATTAGGAAATAAAAGCAACAGAAAATTGGGTAAGGAAAAATGAAATCAATCAGCCGAATTCCTCAGTCCAGCTATCAAGTAATTTCCTAGCCGTATAAGAATGTTGTCTTGGGTTGATATATTACGTAGAAGGACACTAATTCGAATAGAACTTAGTCAATGTAGATTGGAATGCTATTGGCAGATCTGCAAGGGGAGTTGAGGAGTTAGAAGTAGATATAGGATCTGTCGCAGTTAGTCTACCTAGTTGAGAAGTCCTTCTGGAATGGACAAAGTCATTTATGTTAGTAGTTAATGGTCGTTAGTTGACGGTACGACGAATACTAGAGAACGAAGAGGGACAAGTTAGTCCCATAAGAGGACCTGGCCTTTTACATGTGTTAAAATATGAGTTAATTATCTATGACTTAATAATAGTAGGTAATACATTCAACAATTGTTTAATTAGAAACTGAAGCATTCATCGACATAAATTTACAAACAGAATACATGTAGATATATACAATTCAGTTTCTATTTTCTATTTTTTAGTTGTTTGTAGTTTTGGTTTTTATTTTTTAAAAAGACACGACCTTTCTTTATTTTCTCTGTCGTAAGAGTGTGTTCGTTTCCATTTGTTGCACACAAAAACTAATATGAAATAGAATCATAAGTGCAATATTATTAATTATTAAAAAACTCGTAGATATTTAATAGCTAAGTCAGGCACAATTTATTGAAAAATTACTAAAATTCATCTTAGATGTACAACGTGTCGATTCCATGATAGGCTTAGAATGTACTGTAAAAAGTTTCATTTACAAGCGTGGCACTTTGAAAGTTAACTTTAAGCGGACACAGAAAATTTACTGTTGATCTTAAACTAAGTACATGTGTGTCGGAAAGTTCATCCCGGAGAGATTGTTCTCAGGAGTAAAAATTTCTCAAGAGACATCTAAAGAACGACTTTTCTTTCTTCTTTTTTAATCCTGCATGTAACAGCTGGCTATATCCGCAAGAACATCTTTAACAAGGAACCATTTTGAAGTAGATATCACCGATTTACTTGAAACTTTGCAAGAAAGTAATACACTGAAAAGTATTAGACACGTACTTTTTTTAACAGCAATCGTTCATATGGTAAAACAGTCCTCAGAAATGGGGATGGGAAATATATTCGGTGGAATATGTTGCATACTATTATAGCTCGATAAAAAGTGACATATACACAAGCTGTATTTTTAATAAATAAAGTCATGCTTAATATATTTTAATACTTTACAAAATGTCAACCAATTTTTGTTACCTAATATATGTAAATTATATACTACGCTATAGAATATGAGTAAATTAAAATTTTAATATTGTTCATTATAAAAAACTGATTTGCATTCATTACATATATTATTCGGTAGATACTAAGTAAATGTAAATTAATTTTATACTTTAAGCAGTTGTAGTCTATTATGTCGTTATCTGTTTACAGAATAGTTAAGCATTATGTAATATCACCCCCTTAACTTAGTACCGGTTACACCAGTTAATTTTATAAAAAGAAACAAGAAAAAAAATAATTAATGGAAATTTAAAATATATATAAATACATATATATCTTTTTCTTGTTTTTTTTTTTATAAAATCAACTGGTTATTTTATTACTTATAATCTGAACTTATAACTAAATATCTATTAGGAAAGAAATAATAATAATAATCGAAGTATAATTTCAAACGTAAATAAGTAAGAAGACCCACTACAAATGTAACAAAGACAAACTATTTTATTCTTGAAATTATTTTTACTTCTCGCATACCTGTGCTTATTATAAAAATAAGTATTAACAATTTGCATAGCAAAAGCTTTTACAAGAAAAAAGAATAACTAAACCAAATTTAATACTTTCATCTAATTTGAATTCTACAATCTATAAATGTACTTTAACGGACAATGGTTTCACTAATTCTGAATGTAACAGTAAGGATTTCAAAAGAATTTCTATTCTTATGTTTAATTTACTTACACTATGAAACAAATATCGAAACAAATAAGTACTACAACATAGCCCAATGTTCAGCAAACAATCAAGGGTGGTCGACAATCTCGTCACGTCCGCTTATGGATTTGGATCTGGTTAACCAATTCGTTGAATGCACAGCCGGGAAACTCGTTGCATCCGGCACGATATGCAGCTATCTACTATCGATTACACAGAAAATTGTATCTCTCTGGGTTCTATCTGTAGGGAATCGCTTGACACTAATGCTCTAAATTGCTACCGTCTTTTTATTTCTATACATTTTTCGTATTTAGTTTCACACTTTTACAAATCGATTACATATAAAACCCTATTTTCTTAATAGACACGAATTTTTATTAATTTTTGGTACAATTTACAAGATATTAACACTAAAGCTACAAAGTATTTAATGTAATTGATACATAATCTTTTTAAAAATAGTAACAATAAATTTAATGCGGTTTCTTCAGATATTACTTATAGTGTTCAATTGAAATTAATGAGTTTTAAAAACATTTTAGATGTTTAATACTTCCAAGATATCAATAATTGAAAGATAAGAAACCACAACCCAGTCGTCTTAACTGGTTCGGTACTTCTAATGTTGAGTTAGTTTATGAATAATTTTGCACGTTTTATAGGATACAATACCAGTTGATCATTTCAAAACAGTAAATCATTAAACAGGAAAAATTAAAGACAAAATGAAAAATGTTTGAGTAGTTTGTTTTTCATACTGCTGTATGTATAATCTCCAAAGCTTAACTATTTTTATATGTATATTATTCTTTATCAATAAAATTGTTTCATGTTAATAAATTTGAAGACTTACATCTTATTAAAGTATGGTAGAATAATTTTCTTGTTTTCGAATTTAAAAGTCACTTTATTCTTGCACATTTTTATTAATCAGATGCGTTTAGTTTTATGGCTTACAGTTGGTTAAAGTAGTATTCGTATGGTAGTTCGACGAAGGAAAAACCATTCATTGTTGATAAGAATAGAGACAAACGGTTGGGATATGCAAAACTGAATTTACATAAACCGATAAGCTTTTGGAAAAACGTACCAGGAGAGAGTAAGATATTTTTAATGCTTCTACCACTAACATTTTCTCTAGGTAGCAACACAATTTTCTCTAGTTTATCAATGCATACATTTTTAGCACTATAAATGTATTTCATGTTGTTTTTGTTACAACGTGGGCGCAGTTATTAAACAGCAATGTATAAAAATTTGTTGGCTACGAAATGTTCGTTATTTTCCTTTGAACAGTGAAATATTAATATTTCTAACGAAATACAATGTTCAATGCTTTATATAATGAAATACTAAAAAATTCACGTTTTATCAATATACTATTTCTCTACGTACAGTTATTAAGATAAAATGAAAAAATCGAATACTTTTGTATGTATATGTTCACCGAGATAAATACATAGTTTAATGAATAAATTTTTTTTTAATAATCAAGTTTAAGATATATATAATAGAAATCAAATATTAAATACAATTAAAGCTAGGTAAACAAAATATACTTGCTATACAATTCTGTTTTATACATTAATGGAACTGACAAAGAAGGGAAGCAATAAATTTCATTTGCCATTCGTTATTTAAAAATAATAGTGACGAACTTAACATTCATCATTGTTTTCAACTTTCGTCATATTACTCACAAATAATAAGTTTTCAGAAATGTGTTCAATAATTAAGTGATTATTACACGGGAATGAAGTAATGAAGTAATTTATCAGAATTGTATTGAACTTGAATTATATGATTTATTTACATTCGAATAAAATAAATTAGAAAAATATCATATGAAGTACTTATTAAAATCAACGCAAAGTAAATAAGAAATATGTAAATACACAAAAATATGAGTTTGTGAACGATGTATTTGCCAAGCCACAGGCTTAGCTCCCTCGCGCCACATATGCAAACTCCATTCCCTCAGTTTGAATCAGTCGCATCCATTATTTGTTTTCCATCAGTTCCATTTGCAACTTCGCTTTTTCGGAAAGTTAACAGATTCCTCGGATAAACAGCAAGTGCAAATACAGGAGGTATCTACCGAAGCACTATACTGGCAAGGATTTTCAATTCGTCTGTTGGGTCGTAAAATCGTAGTATTTAGATCACGTGTCAGAGGATGATAACGATAAAACGAACAAAAGAAACCGCGCATGTACTCGGCTGCAACTGTGGAAATAATATTTGCTTAATAAACTGAAAAAAATTCCGCTCGAGATATATGCACATAATAATATGTAAAATAGTGTATTATACTGTATGTATATACCTATATATTAGTCCCTTAAGTAGAAATGACATGTTTTGCACGGAGAGTACATGCGGGTGATTTTGTAAATTATTTTATAAAACTGTTATACTGTGACCAAAATAATTGTCTTATATTCATAAATGAATTTAATTTAACCTGTAATACTTCAGTTTTTTATCATTGTTGTATCCACAAAATTGCAACAAAAATAAATAACGTAAGTGGAAACGTTTGAGTCGATACAAATCATAAGGCAAACGGTTAATATACAATATTTATTCGTTTTTACTGCACTAATCTCTCACAAAGTACATGTTTTATATGTATATTCTAGAACATTACAGACATATTTCGAAATTTAGTATATTTCTCATTATTTTCATGATGTTTACTTACTTTTTGCTCTACCAATACGTCACAATTATATATTTGTACATCGCTTGTTAAAACAAATGCTGAATATTTAAACTGGAGAAAGTGAAATGCTTTTGCTCGTTCAGTTCACATAAGAGTTATTCTGTATTTATTTCGTTTCTGAAAACCATAGGAATTTGTTTAATTAAACAAACATTAAAAAGCAAAAATTGATCCTAGAAATTGTTTTTCTAACATTTTCAAAATTGTCATGTTAAGCCATGTATGGCTAACACGGTTTTCAATATACAATTATTTGAAAGGCATGTAATAAAACTGCGACAATTTGTTGAAATTAATATATATTTGAATTAACCTTAATTTGTTTAGACATAAGTAACTCTAAAATTTCTTTCATGTATGATATTTGGTAAAACAGTTGTCTTTGTATAATAGTGCGTTACAAAAATTGCAGATGTAGCATAAGAGAACTCGTTTCCCGTCGTTAACGTATGTCATATGAAAACGAGAAATCTCGTTCTCTGTCGCCGATGTGTTAAAACCTCTAAGGTAGCCTCAATTCTCCAACAAGCCTCACAGAACCGAACAAGGTATTGAACGCTGATCGTTGCTAGCCGACAAATGAAGAGCATTCGTGCTCACCCCGCGCCATGAATTCTAAGAGTCCGCAACTCTGTCTAAGCTACAGTACTTTTAAAATACTCCATTTCTTAGTACACTTCGCCTACTACTAACACTAATCAATTGTCAGTTTAATCACTGATTGTTTAACCGACTAATAGATTTTACTATTTCACGTAGACTATAAATAGTTACGTTTCGAACGTAATGTAAAAAACACTGCATAATACAGTTCACAACTAACCTGAGAAGGGTGAGTTTTATAATGATCAAGGATGTAGAAAATTTATAACCTATTTACATTTTGAATTCACAATATTCATCTCGTTATTCATAAAATACAGTTTTTAATCAAATCTTTATTTCAGATTTTAATTACTTCATTCTGTTTATGTGTATTTATGGTAAGTTTGTAATAAATAAAAATTTAATAAAGTCGTGAACATATATTGTTACAGTTTATTTATATATAATAATTTTGTATTAAAATGCTTATACAAGATACACGTGTCAGTTTATACTTATTATAAATATTCTGAAATTATTATTACCTATATAGAGTAAAATTAAAAAATAAAAATATGGGCACATATAAATCGTACAGTCGCTATTTGATATATAAATATAGCTTAGAAAATTAAGTTATATGTACCTCTCAATATGCTGCTATATCTATCTGATAAGCATTCGGGGTAACTAATATAAAACAATACTTCGAAATAAAAGTAGATAATAGTACTTTATCGTGTATCTACTAGAAACGATATGTAGGGTAACCGAGGGTATATGCGTTGTGTGAAAGAATGTGCGAGTACAGTGTAGAACTGAGTGCCTGCTACAGTGTTTGGTACGATGCGTCGGATGAATGTTTCAGTTTTAGAAATTGGACGAAAAGTGCGTGTGTTTCTTTCAAGAAAAGTGTGTGCCTGTGTGTGAGTGTAGGGCAAGATAAAGGGCGAGAGAGACCGAGCGAGGGTGAGTTTGACTCCGGCGAGAGAGCAAATGACTTTATAGCGTAGCACCTAGTGCGGTGAACCCTAGTACATATATATTTTACATTAAATACGTTATACGTTTAATGAGTTCGTCATGATTAACTACCCCTACTCGCAATACTCATCCTACAGATACTTAGTTAAAAAAAACATTTTTCAAAAATTTAACAAAATAAAATATAATATTACTTCAGAAAATATGCAATACACATACATTTATGTCAGGTTCATAGAGGGATATTAATAATATAGGAGTGTTAGTATAGAATCTGAAACGCAAACTCAACTAGTCACATAAGTCCACTTCCTGGTCACTACGTGAATGTTACATTTGTCTCTCCTTTCCTCGGATTAAATGCTGCAATATCAATGTGCCTGGAATACATATGTGTCCATAAAGAATTGATCTAGAAATAATTTAAAATTATTTCCAATGAACTTGTTCCAATCATTTATTTCACATCCAAGGTACAATGAATATAAAAACAAACGACAGTGAAATTCGGAAATCTAATATTATTTCTATTATTTGGAACGAAAATCAAACGCTTTCTTAACCCAATTCTTAACATAAATTAAATTTGTATTCACAAAGTAGATATTAATAGTAATTAAAAAATTGTTATACGTAATAAATATGCATTAAATTTTACATATATAATATTTCATACTTTCATTTAAAAAAATATCCATCTTGGGTCTTAAATATATCATGTTATGCATGATTATTGCACAGATGTTGTAAAATAATATAAAAATGTAATACTTCCAACGAAAGCATGTATACGATTCTAATATATATATTCTTTGAAAATTTATTATTTTTTCATCCAATAAAAACAATAAATATTTTTGAAATAAACATCCCTCGTCATATTCCAGAAGATGTATTTGAAATATTTAATAAAACTTTTTGTAGCACGTACGAATCATTTCCTATTACGATGAACAAAGTGCTTTCATAGAATGCTCGCCTTCTTCTCGACTAATTAAATTGCTGGCTTTCTCCTTACATTCACAGATGACAGCGACAACATATTCAACGATATCTGTATTTCGAGTATGAACGCAGATGGAATTATTCATAAATATTTCGCGAAATGCTTTACTGATAATACTCCAATAATTGTGGCATTTCTGAAATTATGTTCATTATTCAACTGTTTTTGTAAGAATTAACACTTGTCATTTATGTAACTATATGATTTCTAGACTATAAACTGAATATATGTAGATAGGCATATATATATATATATATATATATATATATATATATATATATATATATGTATATTGTTTTTATTTATTGTACTAACCAAAATATACATGAAGAACTGTTTTGCATAATTAAAGACTTTTGAAGAACATTAGTTTTCCCAAAAGTAATTTTATGGGAAAAAAGTAAATAAATACAATTACAATTGAAAATTATTTTATTAAATATTTAAAATAATATTCTTATACACCTAAATACTTATTTTAATAAACTTTTATACGAATGTTAGTCAGGATTTTTCATAACCGAAACAACCGATAGAAATGAACAAATCTTTAATAAAATAGAAATATTCAGAATGAAATAAATAATAATATTTACATATCTCCCTTTATTGACCTATTCTTTATAAAATTTCTCTTTCAAAACAGTAGACACCAAAATTCGCCAAACTAATAAAATATATATGGTTAATTATATTAATCAAATGTAAATAAGTACACTTTGTTTAATGCTTCTTCTCATTAATATATTTATAAATAACTTTGTCCAATTTTGGTTTAAGTTGAATAAATATTGATAAACTGCAACTATTTCTGTCAGTTTATCAATTCTACCCGGCATTAGGTACGTCACGTAACAGACACAACTAAATTTATGTAACGATGTGTCCGCCATTTATTGATTGTTAGCAGAAGCTAAAACTTATGTAGATTCTGCAGTAAGCACGAACGTTTCGTGCACTGTTTCTGTCAATTTCACCCGAAGTATAAACTCGCGTAATCAAGATAGTTACGACCTAACATAGGTAGAATCACAAGAACATCGGCACTTCAAATTCGCTAACCACGTCTAAGACGTTACTGACAAACGAAATTATCAAACCAGAAAATTAAAGAAATTACACAACTTTGTATGTAAGTAGAATAAGTAAAGTCTAATACACTGCAATTTTTTTGTACCATATTTCACTTTGAAGGGGCGAGACCATCCCTTGAAAAGAATGCAAATTTTTCTTTTCGCGTATTATCTTGAGAACGGTAAGAGACATCAAAAGAAAGTTACATTGTTCTTTCAGGTCTATAAAATTGCAAAAACTTTTCAAAATACCCCCAACACCAATCATTTCTGAAAAATTTTATTTTGCAATTTTGTAGGCATAGAAGTATTTGTCGCCCGAGTATAAACTTTTATTGATCACGCCTTAAAAAATTGAAAAAATTATTATCTTTCAATAATGCTCTGTCGTAAGACCATATGCCGTCTCACTCTTCACACTATAATTTCTCATATTGCGTTCAATAATTCAGATCAGATATTAGAGGCAAAAAATATATATTACATATTTGTTTTTTGCCGTCCTATTAAATGTTGCCGCCCGGGTGCTGTGTACCCCTTGCACCCTCTGGTTGGCGCGGCTCTGGAGAAATTTAAATTAAATATTACTTTTCTACTATCAACTATAGTGCTTTAAAGTAAACGTAAACATGAAATAGATTATTTTCTTGATGTAAGGAATTATAAACAATGAAATAGTTTTATCGATCGTATTTATGGAAGAAATCATAGTTCAAAAGGTTCACCACTCGATATCCTGGAATTTCAATAAGCACGAGCTGAGTGCTTCTGCTACAGACTATATTCTACTGATATTTACCATTATACAACTAATAGAAACACGAAACTATCAGATTAAATAACATTTACAGAAATTATTTTTTATATATTTTTTATGAACATTAAGGTATGATTAAATTATTTACTCTTATATGTCTTCCAATTAACTTCATTACATTAAGGGAATAAACCTAACTTGGAATATTATAATTTTCAATTTTTGCGTTGTGTCATTTTCTTAAGGTACAATGTATTGCTTAAAGCGAAGGAAATAAATAAAATTTCAAATGCGTCAAGTTCCAAATTTTGTAGATTCTAATGATATTATTCCACAAGGAAATATATCTTAATTGTCCACTCAATTTCCCAACGACAAAAAATGTTATTATTGTACATTTGTAAGTACTATCTTAATATATAAGTCGGCTTGAAGACTATCGATTTATCGAATAGTGTGACTTTGTCAGTAAAATTAATTACCTCAACCGAAGTTTGCAAGTTTCATTTGTGGCGCTCCCTTAACCTTCTAATTAAAGAAGTTTGAATTAATCAATGAGTTTAACGATTAGTTCTTACACTTATTGGTTTCTTGATACTTATTACTACACCTACTTTTATTTTCACACATGAAATTATATTTCTATTTTTAAAAGCTGAGTAACACTATCCATGTATTAATATCTGTTTTCCAAATCTATAAGACAATAGTATAATTATGCATTTGTATTTAGTACTTCTATTAGATAACATAATTATATTTAAACATTTAACGTATTTAGCTACGTGAAATATTTTTATATATTTAAATACTTTATATTTATTTTACATAGTTACATATTTTTTATTTTTAAATTTTTATACGATAATTTTATATTTGTATAAAGAATATCAAATATCGGATATACAAGAGTGAGAGAGTGGAGTACACAGAGGAAGATACTTTGACAAGAATTTGAAAACTTATTTGTCAGTCCGGATCATAGCAAATTTCATTTGTTGGCGCACAGTACGAAGTTGATCCTCGCAGCCTTTCTAAATCAACCCCAATCATATGAACGAGTTTGGAAACACAGGCATGCTATGATGTATCTGCGTGCATAATATTCATCCACAGTTTGTATTCAAAGGTATGAGAAATTTCCATATCTGCGATATAAAAGAAGACGACAGAAAACAGAAGAAAGACTATAAAACTTATCTTGCTCAACAGTGACGGAAATTGTCGTGGAAGACTGTTGGATAAAACGGGATACTTAGAACTAGACAACTTATCCTTGGCTACGTTGATGGATTAACTTTAAGTATGGGTGTGAATTTAACCTTTAACTATAGAAGTCTGAGAATTCCCGATTAATGTTAAATATTCTCGTATGTAGCAACTAATAAAAAAGTGTATTGTATTTATTTATTTAACACTACAACTAAATACCAGTCAAAATGACTGGTTTCGGTTTCTTTGTTTCACAATTATTTGTATCTTCAAAGCATTGAATAATCGAAATAATTTTGAAAATAAATAGTTTCACTTGAATACTGCTGTAAATGTATGAACAAATTGAAAATAAGTTAATGTTACAATTTTTATAGGGCTTATAAATTAATCGTATTAAATGCTCAGTAGTTCTAGTGTTAAAACTCTCTACATAGTAATATTTTCCCTATGACACATTAAGGAACTCTTAATCGTGCTAATACATTAGAAACGAAACGAATCACCTTCTACAGAAACGGAAACTTGTAACTTTAAAGTAACAGCTTTAAAAACGTACATTTTTCAAGTTTTACATTTTTGGAGGTTCTTCAAATTTAAAGGCAATTTACAAGAAAACTATTTATTGTGAACTCATGGTTCCTTTGAAACTATTTGCCTCCGTGATGAGTAGTATACGATGGTGTAATAAATAATTTCAACCCCTTTTTTCAAGGCCAAATTAAATTTCGTGGCAGCTTCTTTACGTCAATCTTCATCAAACCGAAAATGTAGAATCACGCTGTAATAGTAAAGATTAAACACTCTGTTCCATCCTGTACAGTTCAATCTATTTGTGATGTTTGCTACGATCGAGCAGGTCGATCCCCGGCTCGTAGTACTGGTTAGAGTTTAACGGATGATAGGAGATCGGAAAATAGACTGTGTGATTTTTGTCGAGCGTAGTTAACTGTATTTAGCCAAATGTGTTTACCCACACGGACTGTGGTTCGGAAAAATCTGTCGTATTTTCGAGAAAATCTGCTGTGTTTTTGGGGAAATCGTTCAAAGGAAAGTGTGGAAGGAGTGCGGAAGAGTGATGGTGGGAGGACATAGGGCCTGCTGGAGTGGGGGAAAGGGCAGTTGGGTATGAGGCAGTGCAACACCGCTTGCAGTGCGTCCATATAACCAATAGTTCAGATTCGCAATAACAATAGTGATACAATAATAATAATAATAACAATAATAATTATACTAGTAATATTAATAATAATACTAACACAATGATGACAATGATGGTGGTGATTATAATAGTAGTAATGGTATTGTTGGTCTACGAATGGGAGGCAGCAGGATGTAAAACCATTGTTCCTAGAAAAACTGATGTCCATTCATTAAAATTTTTCGATTTAGAGATTTAAAGATAGACAATTAAGATACATATCCATGTAATTGCATGAACCAAAATCGGCGTAAACATTTGAAAATAATGTTTACGGAATACGTCAATTTCGCAGATACTGACGTATTCCGTAAATCTAATGTTAATAACTGGGCAGCACACAATGTGACCTCACAGTTAAACACATGGAATCCAATTGGTGAACGGAGGAGTCTAGTTTATCGGACTTTCCTGGAAATCGTAGTTAGTTTAGAGACAATGAATATAGTTTAGAGTGGAAAAGCCACTTATGGAGTACTCAGGCGATTAGCCTACACCTCCAGTCGCAGAAATAAGTAGGTCGAAACCACTATCAGAGCTGAACGAGTTGGATAAATTGCACCGTCGCGTCGACTTTTAATTTCTTAGCTAAATAGATTATTTGAGCTAGTGTTGTTAAAGTAGGCTTCGAGTCTCGAGCTCGGAAGTCTCGAGCTGTGGAATCTCGAGACGCGGTTCTAGCTGTACACGCTAGAACCATCTGGGTTCTAACATTAAGCCGTAAGAGCCAGTCTTTTAAGCTCGAGTATTTAAGCTCGAAGATTCTGGCAGGCTAAATTGATACGTAATCATTAAGAACAGTGTCACTGAATGTCATAGACGTTGATGAAAATATGACATTAATAACCGAATTAATGTGATACTGATTAGTGTTGAAATAGCATGAATGTAACGTATTAGTAACATTATAATTGCAAAGTATCAAGTAATATAAGTCAAATATAATAATAGTATTGTATGACACAAGAATATTATATATATCCTTTTTAGAGTACGTAGCATTGATATGAAAATGAAATAAAATAATTGTTTGATACTGAATCATTAAGAATTACTTGATTATACTTTATTATGGATAATTATGGATCTCCGCTTACATAATTTGTTTTAAGATATATCATACTTCGTTGAAAATAACACTTTAAACAATTTAGAAACAATAAAGCACCATATTTAAATTATTGGTTTGTTACGAGAACATGCAGCAAAAAAAAACTAACAATTAGGCTCAAAGAAGCACAGTACTCTAAAATATTCTACGTCTTATACGTTTTATAATATTTATAAGAAAAGAAGTAAATCACTTTAGTGAAATTAATATCTACATGCATAAATGGGAAACACGAATCTACTTGCATGGATCGATACACGGACATATCTCGATAATACTACCGACAAACTTGCTTTCTATTTTTTCACCAAGCGATCTTGGACATAAATTACGAATAATATAGAACAAACACTTAAGAGTTTCTAATTTCATGGCGATATGTTTTACAAAATAAATAACAAAATAATCGTTACCGTTATTAGTTTGACCTCAAGAATCTAGAAAATTCAGCCTTAAACCTTTAATCCTGAAACTTTGAAAGTTTGAATTTCTTGCGATATTAGCCATAAAAACTTAGCCTTCAAGGTTGACGTTTAAAGTTTCGAAGACTCAAACTCTGTACATCATTAATTTGAATCCATCAGCAGAATTTGCGCGTGAGATTAACCCCTTGCCTCACGATGTTCTTCGTGATTGCGCTCGTCAAAGTAACCTTATTTTTAATAATTTGAGGGAATGAAAGCAAGTGTTTCATCCATTATAAGTGTGCATTTACTTTGGCAGGAAAACAATGATTACATTGAAACAGCAAACACGTACACACTGAATAATATTACTTTTTTAAAAAATGAACTAATAATCTTATCACCATAATACATACTAAATATTAAAAGGTATTCTACTTCATACGCGTTTAAACATTAACTGTCATATTCTCTTCTTTATGGTTAATAATAAATATTAATTATATAATTATATAATTAATATTTATTAGGCTATCATATAATATGTAATTGATTGTTATTATACGTTAATACCTATTGTATTATTACTATTTATCATATGTGTATATATAATGAATAATATTTAATATTTATTTATTTATTATGTACTTTAAAATTGAGTATCATTATGTATTATTTTGAGTACCATAATATATATTGTACATTTGTCGAAATTAAATTATTACGAAATTATATATTGTACATTTGTAATACATTTTGTCGAAAAAATTCGATACATAGTTATTTTTAATTTTGGTTGGCTACAACGGAAAATTTATCCACTGTGCGTCGTCCCAGATATATAATACACGCGATGCTAATTGCCTCGCGTCAGTCACCAAACACATTAGCTCCTTTCGAGTTATAGACTATAGTAAATGATTTTACTTGGTCTTAAGTGTCTGACATTCAACTGGCCACATCTACTCCTAGACCAATCTCCGTTGCCATCGCTTCGAAGGTAAAATTCCAATTTTCTTATGTTTTAAGACGAATACGATAAAACCACTTCTATTTCCGCATCCGAGCTTCGGCTCGTTGGAAACCTATTGGCCAGTAGAACTGTGAAACGGTCATAAAATTGAATCCCCCGTTAACGTTCACCGAGTGCGTCGAATAAACCATTTTAACGCTTGCGACAGTTACATTATTGGTATAAGGATGCGGCAACTGACGGGAACTCGATATATGGATTAACCGCATGTACGCCACAAGCAGATTTCGTCTCGGTGCTCCCGTAACTTAACGCGATCCTGATTTCTGTGAAACTTTCGTATCGATTTAACCTTTAAATATACACGTAACTTGTAGACCTCTCTATAAAATATCGTGAAACTTGAAACCAGTGAATTTTTTGTTATACAGTTGATACTATTGCGACATAGAGATATTTAAATAAGTAAAAATAAATACATACAATAAATTTGTTTATTAGTTGCTACGAACTAGAATATTTAACATTAACACGTTGACTGTCAACTACGAGTTATCTCGTAGAAACTTCCCTAGCTATTTTCGTGGAGCTACGATTGTATTCGTAGAAAATACTGATTATTTAGGATAAGTAGCTCCTGTGAATAAGAATAAAAATCAAAACGGGCTTACACGAAAAAAAATTTATTATTAAATTGGAAAGGAATGTAAACATAAACATATGAATAGAAACATATAAAAAAATTTAAACGTTTCGCTTTGTGGTATTAGAAATCATTCTTTTTTTTATAGTTTATGTGTACTATATTTAAAATTAAGAATAATATAATATGATTAAATCAAATTGGCTTCTGGGAGCAGAAGTCTGCAATTTGTCTTGGCAGTCAATATGTTAATCGGTAATTTTCAGACTTCCATACTTAAACGTTAAGTAATTATACTGGATCAAAGATATATACGTAATGTCTACTCGTATTAGATATGCGGGACAATCTAATCTGTTTTCTATACTGCAACATCTGATTTTCAAGGGTTAAACAATTTTAATCATAAGAGTACCGAATTTCCTTTTGTTTCATTTAAGAGTAAAATTAAGATAACATGAATAACCAGGCATGACAGAATAATCTTCACTTCTAAATAAAATAACTGATCTATTTCGTAAAACAGACTCCGGACTGTCATTGGGATGAACAATGGTGCAATCCAGGCGGCTTGTTTGCCCAATTAAAATTTTTAATCGCGCTCTCGGACGTATTATCCTGCTAGTAGACTAACGGTTAAAAGAAGTGTGTTAATGTTGAAATAGTAGTCTATCTTATTATGAGATTAGAATATATGAAGAAGCCACTTATCGCTTCATATATTTGATATTTCAAATTGACGTCAATTCACGATAACATCTTAATATGATTTAATAAATAAGTCAGTAAATAGAAATGTATCAAATTACAACCGAATAAATAAAAATACCTAGAATCTGAAAAGTAGTTTACTGTAACTTACTTTATTAATTTCCAAATGAATTGTAGAAATATTATGCAAATATTTATTGCAGCTTTAAATTTACTTCAGTAAACACGAATCGTAATATTTGTAATTTATACTGGAAACTTCTAAATCCATGAACGTACTTCTATCCAAATTTAACAGCTGACAGCTGGATTTTATATTTCTAGAAAAAATTGTTTGCACGTTTTATACTGAAAAAATGATTTTCAGGATTATAATGGTTTAATAAAAAAAAGAAATCATTTCTTATTGGAATAAATATTCAAGATTGTTTAATCAGTAATTTCAAAGATAACACAGCAATGAGCATCTATTTCATTTAAGTAAAAATAAATGTCTCTAAGTAGAATTTTTTTAAGTAAATTAAGAACGATTAACGTGATTGTTAAAAAAAGTCTTCACAATTTCACGTGGACGATATTATATTTCAACCTTTCTTAAATTAATCTTTAATAGCCTGTGTTTGTTATTAATCCGCCAGGGACAACTAATATTATTTTAACAGCTCTTAGTCACGTTTCGATAAAAATGACATATCGTTTTAAAAGAAAGATATTCGGGTAAAGATTAATTAACACTCGTATGAGTTTTACTCTTAAGAATTCACGAATCGCGAAATAATACTGCCATAAATATAATTGGATCAAATAATCTTGCGAGGAGTTCATCTTGGAGGAACAAACGATTTTCATCTGCACGAAAATGTCAACCGTTTAGTTTGTGCAATTTCCAGATAACGAGCAGTATGTGATTTTAGCAAATTAGATTTTGTAAATTAATAACGTCATAGATTTTAAGATTCTGTATAATAGAACTTGAAATCCTTTTTGAAACTAAATAGTTTACATTTCATAAATATTGAAACTATTTACATTTAACAAGTGGATAATTATTAATATAAAAGAGTATGTATATTGCAAAAGAAATTATCATTAGTAAATGCTCCTCGTCATCTAATAGATACGAGAAGAATTTGGAAACCGTCTGTGGACTGAAATTTGGAGGTTAACCCTTTCTACCAACCATATTTCTCAGTGTAATAATTCAATATTTTCTGATGAAATATCAATAAAACTTTTTACAACTAACATAATGAAATATTTTGAATAAGTAAAAGAACAAAACTATTTTATTTCAATGTTCCATATGCTGCTATATTACACAAAATTAAATGTTGCATTTTATATTTCATAATTTTACTGCACCAGATGAAATGGTGACTGAAATTCGTCTCTCGAGTGCAAAGAGTTAATACACGTGAACACGTTTCATAGAAATACCCACGTACAAGTATAATAAAAATACACGTAAACTACATACACGGATACCTGAATACTAAAGCTTACATAGATTGAAATTCGGAATCGCTGACTACACGTGTGTACATTCATTCACAAACACGTGAAATAGGAATTTCTAGTCAGCATTATAAATTCGTGCGGATAGACTTGGAATTTATCTCGGGTACTGACTGCGGATCTACATCCTCCAACAGTTACATATTGTGAAACGTTAACAGATGTCGATAAGTATTAAAGGAAAATAAATCCGAAAGAACAGAAAAGACACAGGTGTGTTAAATTGTGGAAATATCTTTGTGAATAGATATGTGGAAGTTCAAAAGTAATAAAATTAATAAAGGTCGCACGACAGAAGACTTTACTAACTTTCTGGAGTTTAATGTGTGTGAGTTTTTATTAACACATTTTTGGATGATGGAAAATGTCCATCAGAATAATTCTGATTAATTTGTAATTATTACATAATTCAAATATTGTTTAATGCTGGATTCACGGACATTTATTGTATAAATTATACTAGAGAGACCGCGGATTTTTATGCATTTATGAGAAATTTGAAAGTGTAAAGTTGCACAGAATGCACACGGCACAAAAAATGTATGAAATATTCAAAGTGCAATGCATTTTAGAGTATTTTTTAGTAAAAACTATTTTCTATGGTAATCCTATTTCTCTAATTATGTTCATAAAACTCTGAATTTGTATAAAGATCCACAGTCAAATTGTAACGCTTATACAATAAAGAAAAGTTTTAAATATTTTAATAGAGAACCATTTAATTCAACAATAAGATAGAACATTCATAGGATTTCTGAGAAATAAAATAGAATTAATTAGTGTTTGAATAATTATTAATCGCATCATGTCTCTCTCAACGATATGTGTTTCAAATTTCAAATTTCTGAGAAGTTGTGGACATTACGCGTCGTGATTTATGCAAACGTACAAAACACTATGAAATATAATATACGTAAACTAAATTTTACTTTCATTTATTTCTAACACACATTACATAACCTTTCCTAATACTAAGTAAAACTTTCTCTGTTACTTTAGCCTTTATATTTTAGTCTGTAAAAATTTTAACCTGCCGGCGTATTTATAACAGGATTTAAAACTTTTAATTGCCGAACTTACACTTTCAACGGTTTAAATTCGCTAAATTTAACTTTGTTATCGACCTCATAGAACTTTGTTTCATTGAGTGCTGCAATTTCAACTAATGAAATCGGGTATATCATTTAGGTCTAAAAATAGTGCTGTGTCGTGTGTGGTTTGAAAGTTTTATTGGAGCACAAGTTTTAGAACACTTCCGTATAAACAGTAGATCATAATACGATACATAAAACATTTTATTGTTCCATTCGGCAAATCTCATGAAATTCGTGTTAGTACATAAATCGATACACAATTGATCCGGACAAAATAATTCAGAGTGAACGTAAAACTACGTAATTCTATCATTCAAATCGGCAAATTTACCTACACGATATGAACAGTTCGCAGGATAAAGATTGGAATGTCGTGTATTAATTTTTCTTTTAACAAAGAAAACAATTTATATCTTGATCATTTTTCAGATACATTGTTTATATAGGCAATAATGTAACCTCTTGAAATTCTGGTTTAAAATAAGTAACATCTTTTCAAGATATCGTATGTTGAAATGGAATATGTAAAATTTTAAATACATGTCTGAACGGAGTATTCTTTATAATCAAAAAGGTTATCTCTATGGTATGAAATAAAACTGTAAAAGACATCCACATCAAAGAAAATAGTCGCTTCTCAAAGTAAATTCATTTATATTTATTTTAAATAAAACGATATTCGATGATTAACATAATTTCATTATTGTTTGAAATATTTTAGTCAAAAGATTGAAAAATTCAATTTTTCAAAAGACATGTTAAAAAGTTTTGTACAATTTTTAACATAATATCACTAAAAATTTCTAATTTATGACTAATTCGTGGCTTCTATCATATATTATAACACATCTTTCTCTTTAAAACAACTCTGTTGCTGAAAGTTATCATCTTGAATGTTCTTGCATCTTTAGACATCGTTGACACTGTGTAGTAACTTCAAAGAGTAATTCTATCTTCGTTCCTCTTACATACAAATCAATAAGTTTCAAACCTTATTTGTATACCTATCGCATTAAATGTAGTTGAAAGGGACTTCAATTTTTTTGTAAAAATATAACAATGAGGACAATCAATTTTTTTCGAAAATAATAAGGAACAACAGTCCAAGTTGCAGAATGTAATGTTTCACTTCTATCCCGAGTTCTTATAGTCAAATAGATGTTAATGGTAAAAAAATGTAACGCCTTGAAAAATTCAACTCGATCACTTAGACATATTGTTACATAGACAAATTTGATGCTGAAGATTATAATCATATTAATTTTTACGATCATATCTGGAATTTCAATTATATGGTTCATTCCATCGTTAGAATTGGAATTTCTGCTAATTACTATTCCGCAATGAATTTTCATCTTTACATTTTTTCAGACGTTTCACAATTACATTTTTATTCATTTCTGTGTATGCATTTATTTTTATGTTTAATTTATATACTAAAAAGTACCAAAAAATTTTGAAATAAAGCTGGGTCACAACGTTTGATCACTTGTTAAGTGATACACGCTTGATTTTAAACTTTTATGCTTTCTAAAATTAGTTCTTAAGTAATTTCTTTTAAAAATTCTTGCTTATACCAGTTTTATAGGAGTTCAATAATGTGTTTTGTGTAACTTTAAAAATCTATATATTTGGTTTGTAACGAGATGACTTAAGTTTTTCATCCAATGCTTTCGCGTGTATGATACGGTTTAGTGTACATGTATGAACAGATGAATTGTTAACAGATTGAAGACAAAATATTCCACTTCTACATACGTTTTATAGTCACACATTTTATGTTTCAAATGAAAGTATTACATGTATAAATTCGACATTCGACTAATAGACTGTGGGCCTTGTTGTATTATTTTTACTTTCGCTATAGACACAAGTATCATTTGTAATAATAGGAAATAAACACATAAATGTAAAAGATAGTCATACTTGAATTATTCACAAATACAGATATTTAATACAAAAATGTGTTATTCGAAGAAAAAGTTAATTGTGCAGAATTACGAGCTGGAATCATAGTTGTCCTTACAAGGAAAGGTATCGAGCTCGGAAATTCAAAAAATTATGACACTTTGTGTGTAAGTAGAGTAAATTATTCCTAATATTGCAATTTTTTATGCCAGATTCCACTTTGAAAGGGGTGAAACCACCCCTTGGAATAAATGCAAATTTCTCTTTCCCTTGGATTATCTTTAGAGTGAAAGATAGCGAAAAAAAGTTTCAGCAATGAATACATTGTTCTTTCACGTTTATGAAATTGCAAAATAAAATTTTTCACAATACCTCCACCGCCAACCCTTTCTAAAAAATTTTATTTTGCAATTTGATATACGCGAAAAAACAAAGTAAAGTTCGGCATGAAAAAATTGCAATGTATTAGGCCTGACTTACTCTACTTACACACAAAGTTCCGTAATTTTTTGAATTTTCAAGTTCGATACCTTTTCTTGTTAGATCAAGTTTGTCTAACTCGCAATCCAACAGAAAATCATAAGCTTACAAACTTTATGAGATTGCGACTGAAAGACCCATTAATAATATTACAAACACAAGCTAAACATACCATTAATTTATATGTGGGTCCATAACAGCTCGTCTCCTTCCAATGAGAAGCAGGTCTTCCATGAGGTTTATGCGTTATACATTACAATTATTTTATTTTATATTTCTCAGTATGTTAAAGAATTGACTTGTACACTGGAACGTATCAATTATGCGAAAAATTATTATTCGATAAAGTGGATATTTTTATTAATTCAGATTCTTAAAATAATGGATAATTTTCACTTTCTGAACGTGAACGATTACCGCCAAAAGACACAAACCTATTACTTTCCAGTGCTTTGCTTTAATGTGAAATTTCAAGTGTATTGATGATTATCACTTCGACGCGATATCTTGTTGAAGATGTTCTTAGAGTAATAGCTAGTAATAACAACCCAGACAAACAAGGAAAAAATAAAAATTCATCCTTCACACACCTCTTGAATATTTTCTGTTCGTGAGAACAATTGCTCTGGGATGAACTTTCCGGCACACGCGTACTCAGTTTAATGTGAGCAGTGAATTTCGTATGTGTCTACCCAGAGCGGACTTTCAAAGTGTCGCACTTGTGGATAAAACTTTCGAGAGTGCACATACCTGTTTGTGAGCGTGGCCAACGTGTCGTAGAATCGACATATTTTACATTTACGATCAATTTAAGTGGTGCTTGTATCAATCCCTATGCACAGTATACTGAAACATTTCTTCCAATTTATAATATTACAATTTTGCTAGTAGATATCCATGTTTTCATTTGATTTTATAAAAAGTCTTTATAAAAGTCTTTATAAAAGATTTTATAAAAAGAAGATAAAAAAAAATCCTTACAATTAGGAAAACAGAAAGTAATCTTCTAAACAAAGATGTTTATGCATATATATTTATTTATAATTCTTTTACTAAATACGCAAAGCAGAATGAGATAAAATGTTTCATGAAAAACAATAAATATCGTCAGCCTCTTTGTATGTCGTGTTTCTATTTGTAAATGATGAGGCGAGAGGTTCAATTTGCATAAATGTTTCCAATAAACAGTAATATTACTTAAAAAATAGAATTTTTGCGTTCAACGGTTTTAAAAGTAAAGTATATTTATTTGAAAACTAGAGAACTATCTTGTTAAACTTGTATTTCTTTCTTTTCTTCTTACGTTGAACGTCATATTTTGAAATTCGAAAGACAACTAAAACCTTTGAAGCCAACCCACTAACTTTATAGATTGACAGTTACATTTCCTGTTTCACTTTCTAGTCCTCTGAACTACAGGTAAATACTAACACTACAATCATGATAGGTAACGTTCATTTTTCACTAGCTCTGAAACTACAATTTTCAGTAATATGCGAATGTCCATCAGGAGAATGGTATACACGAGAATGTCACCTGGAACAGTAAATGTGCTTCCGGGAATTTCACGTTTCTTTTTTTTACCCCGCCGGACAATGACTCGGCGGAAACTACATATGTATAATCCATTTCAGTCGTTTCATCCGTCAATTTCCTGTGACGCGATGCACAATATCTTTCGGTTCTTTCATCGCTTGCGTGAACGTTTTATCTTCACTGAGGTATCGTCGCTACATCACGCGTCGATATATTTTCATGATACGTATCTTTATCAGTAAAAAATTCATTAACTGACAGGCTCAGATAAATTTCTCAGTTTATAGTGTGTTGCAAAAACAAAAAATAATGTAATGAAACTATAAATGCTAGAAATAAAAAACAAAGTTGTATTTTTTACTACTATAATATACATAGTACTATTAAGAATCTTTATATGTCAATGTAGATGTCACATTTTCCTTAGCCATAAAAATTACGCAAAACTTATTTGAACAATAAAATTATTTAAAATAGATATAATGAGTTATTTATTATTCTATAAAAATGTATGATATTATTTTCATGTATCACCTTTTATAGTAAATTGAAGAGTACTAATTAGTATGGTATTTATTATATTTTGACAATATTTCTTATTTAACATACATATATTTTATATGACTAAAATTAAACTTTTATTTACATGATAATGATCAATTTGAAAATTTAATTATGAAGGAATTAATAATTTTATATATTTTCTATTCAGAAAGAAAGAGAATCTTTAATACGAATTTATATATTTTTTATGTAATGAAGAGAAAATTCATTTACATTCCGATAAACCTATAAGATCCAAAACTATGTAATTAGAACTGGGTCACGTGTACGTGGTATATTGTCAACAAAATTAACTTTGAATGGCTGTTTCAAATAGAAGAGCAAGTAGGTACTCTAATGTTTGTAAACAGTTACAGAACTTTGAAATTCTGTTCCTTTGAAGCTGCATCATCTACACTCGCCACTAAAGGAATACTAAATCAACACCTTTCTCGTAGCTACTGAAACAGTCAATGATTTCTAAACAAGATGTGTCACATACCTGTTCTATTATACGCTATTTATAAACTGTAATATTTTTTAATTATAAATATGTTTACAACCAAAGTTATATGTTGTTACCTTCTTGAAATGGAAATTAATTCAGAAATTTCGCAAACTCTTAACGAAGAATTTTAGTTTTACTTATTTCTATAAACCTTATCTAGTCTATAAATATATACACTAACTTTGTTTCTTAATAATTTTGTATAGCAAAATATTTCAAAACAATCTAATATGTGTAGTACAACAAGGCTATAACTGTGCATAAGAAGTCATTAACAATTTTGAAACAAAAACATCTCGACGTATATCTTCTCAGTGCAAGAGGTCAGAGACAGCATTAGTTTAATCATTATTGTAATAATTCACTCAAAAATGTTTACATTTTTTAATATCTGTTCGACCATTAATGTTTTGTATTCTGTTATATTGATTCGCACTTGTTAGTCCACGAGGTAAATCCGAGGTCCGTATATGTCAGTTTCTACCGCTGACTCATGGAACAATACGGTCATAAATCCTTAACATTGGGAGACACTCGGAAACTCGACACAAGCAAGGCGTACCTTGATTATATTTTTAATTAAGTTTCTCTTGTGAACTTCATCCTGAAAGATGGCTTCTATTACTGTTTAGGATGAGAAAACTGCTCATCTTCCACCTTCTTTATAGGCAATCAAAATCTGACAGTCGAGAATTCGATACTCGTATATAAAACATTATTTGTTAACACTAAAATTACCGTTTATTATGGTATTGAAGTTAAACTTTATTTATTTTTAAAATCATTTCATATATTTAAAACTTTTAAAATATCAATGATTGTAAAATAAAGACACTGAGACACGTCATTTCAACGGGTGCGGTAGCTGTATTATTTTCGTTTTACGATAATTTCGATAATTGAATAAAAATGTTTTCAAACACTTTGCCATATGTTAAAACAAATACAATTTTTAAACATTTTCATAGTAAAATTTCAGCTATCTTATAATTTGCAATACATCCGGTCTTCATTACATGTCATTTTGACGTAGTGCCGTAGTTTTAGTATTAATCATTTGACAAGTTAGAATGTTCAATCAATCACGCAGACATTTGACAATATTTGGAAACTAATTCAATCCGATCGTTCGACTTTATTTTCATGCTCACTTGTCGAGTTAACGTTCGACAACATTTGTAAACTTTAATCGCAAACATTCGTCCATCACTTAACGCATCGTTCATTAAACTAACATTCGACAATACATGGCAAGTATTTGTGCAATTCAAACATTTGTGCTGGTACTCGGTCGTCAGACATTTGTAAACTCAATCATACACTCGAAATTGTACTACTGGCCACTAGTTTTACCGTAATGAATTAAGTGCTCAATATTATCAGGTCTAATAATAATTGTGCCGCTCATTAGTCAAATCAGTTTACCCCACTTTTCGAATTTTTTGAACTTTTATTAATTTATAAAGCACTCGATAGACTCATCACTTCTTATATTTAAAATAAATTTCCCTATTATCGGTATTTTAGTACCAAAATATAACAAAAATTCTTTTGGCTATATAAAAATGGCAATAATGATTAAGATTATTTGAAAGATACACTATTTTATGCGTTTTACACGGGGATTAGATTACAACTATAGATATCTGTAATAATAAAGTGAAATACATTCTATAATATTTATTTTATTTTCCATTTAAAGAAAAACTGAAAAGTAACTACACACTACTGCATCACTTTCCTCTACTTGTTTTGTGTAGATATCGATTTGGCCACTGAGTGGCACAATTAATGTCGTTTTTGTACCATGCGTTTAGAAGTTGTTCCATGATAATCTAAGCAACATAACCTAACATGTTATATGTATAGAAAGTGACAAGATAACAATGCTCATTATGTTATAAATTAATTTTTATTTATTTCACAAATAAATTTTTTTCAAAAATATGTTAAAAAAGACGACAATGATATGTAAAATTACACGATGTCTAATTTCGTTATTCTTATTGTACGCTTATCGTGCTGAATGTCGTCGCATTAGGACGCATTATTTTTAATATAGAAATGTTTTCAAATAATCATCGTGTAATTGAGTGAATTATAATAATTCGAATTAGTTGGAGTTACTGGTGATCTCCATAGTATATCACATATTAATCATAATTATAATTATTATTAGGCCTGATAATTTAGGAATAAAATCACAGTATTGGCACATTGTGACTGGCATCTAAAATTTACGATTTCAACATTATTTCTGAGAAAAATCTGTACGAATAGTTACACATGTCACAGTTGTGTGTAAAAAAATGACGTTCATCGTATTTATAGGTCTATAGCTATATAACTCACGTTCCAAATTGCGCTATGTAAATTGGAAAAAATAAAATTTGTCATATATAAACAGTTGGTTTGCACACAAAATAAAAATTTTCTCTAATGATATAAAAAATCAAGAAATTAATTTTTTCTGTTAGGAACATTAATAAGTTGAGAATAAAGTAATAACGCAAAATGTCAAACCATGAAAACAATAGAAAATGTGACTTTACATTCGTATTACTTTGAGCAAGAAATAAACATCTAGGCTATTGAATGTAATAGTCTTTTTAATAGAATAGAAGTGTTTGAACAGTTGCCATTATTTAAGGATTGACTTGTAACTGATTGCTCGAGTTTTCTACAATGTTTACGTCATGGAATTAGTCTATTAGAAAGAATATTTACGTGCGACGAATCAAATAATATATCGACTTTTTTGGATGAAAAAAATTCTATATACATGTCGTCTTTACAAAGAATAGTAGCTTTTTCCGAAAACAACATACAATTGAATCTAAGATAGAGTAAATTGAAATGTAGATAAAAAATAAAAAAATAAAAATCTAAAATATCTTTACCATATTAATAATTAGTAAAATACGTAGCAATTATTAGACGTCATAAATTATGTATATATATAATTGTGTACTTTTTTGATATTTGGGAATGTCATTTGTGTTCCATGTTAGAATATTATAATGTTTATTTTAGTTGATACTTATTTTGTTATTTCATATGAATTTTATATATTTCTTATTTCATTTCATCAGGAAAATAAAGATTTTTTATATAGCGTCTGAAAATTGAATTCCAAAATTACAAAGTCGTAGAATGTTTGTCACTTACAGTTTTTATTTTGATAGTAACTTTGTTTATTTTTATATTTATTTCTAAACTTTCATACATTCTACAGAAAGAATTGTTTAGTATTATGTGTCACACATTATTCAAAATACAGTAAAATGTCGATTATCCGAACTAATTGGGAGACAAACTCGTCCGGATAAACGACTTTTTGAATAATTGGCTTGAAAGGACCAAATTTTTGAACATTTCATAAAATTTTTTAATTGTTGAAAGGAATAAATTGAACTTATTCTAATATGAAAATCCATACAAGTAAATTTTTTAATTTTATCCTTGCAAATTTATTCATCCAAATGACTTATTTTTCGAATATTTGATTATCTAGCATAATGATACCAGACAACAAATAATAATATTTTGCATATCGTAAATTCGTATAATATTTCGCATATTTAGAATGTATTTAACATAACATGTATTGAAACACAGAAGTAACTAAAAAATAAATATTCTATTTGAATAATGATTTGAATAAAATTTATTTTAATAATGTCCATTCGAAGTTCAAAGTACATATACTAAAAGTATATCTAAAAAGGAATGAAATTGTAAAAAGAATTTCTTAGAATGTTTTATTGAAATTTGCGTCGTTAAACCAAGTGTGATATTGAATTAATAATTGATATTTAAATTATAAAAATATCTTACTTTGATTCCCTACCTAGAAATTCCACACTTTGATTATTGTTTACAATTTACCAAACTGTAAGTGGCCATTTGCAATCAGTTCTTCTAGTCAATCAATTTTTTTCAGATCTGCGCTTCTTCATTACACCTTAAAGCGTTCACTATTGTAGCGGTGGTCTATAACGATTCAATGGCTTGTGTCCGGCGGTTAGAAGTTTGGCAACGATGCAGAATTTCATTCTGGTTTGGGGTGCTTCGCCAACTACTTTGCCGCGACAACCGTTACATTTAATTTTTGCCGCTTCTTTTCTGAATTACCTCCTTCAGAGCACAGCTGAACTGCTATTAGAATATCTAGAGCGAAAGTGCACGAACTAATCAACAATGTCTTTCTAATTCGGTAAACATATGATAATATTAGATTCATGCAAAAATTTTGATGTTTTTTGTACGTCGTTAGCAACAACATTTTTTCGTTCGAAACAAATAACATCTATTTTCAAATTATTATATCGTGTATAAAACATACTTCCTTCCTCGGTTTTACTTAGTTTTAGTTTAGCCAGCAAACACCTGAGAACTCTTTTGTTTATTTCTTATATTAAACGTCAAAACATTTGCATCATTCCAAGAACAAGAAATTTTGTTATTCAGTTGAATTACATGGCATAATGAATTATAAAAACACTGTAAAATTCCTTCAGTTGGCTACCTTTTGTGAGCATAAATACCTATGTTCATAACAAACACTGCAATTTTGTACATTCTAGACATTAAATTTATACATAATGTATAAATATAAACTTAAATATAAACATGAATATAAACATAATGTTTATTTCATTATTTATTAATTGTTTCAATTTACATTTACGTTTTTTTATTCAGGATCTTAGCAACGTGATAATATCAAAGGTCATTAAATTTTTTCCTTAATATTAACAAAAATGTTGCATTATAAAAATTAAATATTAATGCAGACTCTTCTGAAATAATTTTGTTACTTTCAATAATTAAGAAATAGCAGTTTTATCTCGTATCATATTTAAAACTCAATAAAAAAAGAGAAAGAGAAAGGAACAACTTCGAAGATTAAATTCACTTTCTAAAAGTGATTTTCTATAGGAAAAACTGTTTCTTAACTATCTCATTATGCTCTGCATACACGCGTAGATTAAATTCAGCATTTTCGGGTTGGGTGACTTTCCTTGTTAGGTTGAAGTTGCGAAACTGTCAACTCATGTTCAAACAGAATCTATTTCATCAGTAGCTCTCTGTTAGTATTCAAACAGTCTGATGCACATAGTCCAAGTGACGTTCGTAATAATTTTCATATGGCATTCCACTTTTTCTGTTGATGAATGATTAATTATTTTCCTTGTCAATTTCTTCTGTGTTTCTTTTTATAAATAGACATTTTTTATTTGTTGTATTATAGTTCTCTCTATATCTGTTCAAGTAACGGTTTCCAGCAATTCTCAAGTTATTTTAGGATTTATCATTAAAGAGTACTTTTCATAATTAAATGGAACTACATTAAAATTGTATTTAAATATACAATGTTTCATGTTTAAAAGGATATCTTATTGATTAATAGGGAATATTTATTACCGACATTTCTCATTTATACTAAAATGACAGATTTAAATTCACATATTTTGGAGTAAATATTATTTAATCATTTAAAGAACGAAAGGTCGATTCTTGTTACGTCCAATACATAATATTGGGGTAAGTAAAACGCGACATGAAACTTTCGTGTTTGCCTTGTTATGCAACTGTACTTAATTTGCTATCTTGGTGAAACTAACATTCTTAGTAAGAAACATAACATTAATTGCAAAACTTCTCTTACACAAAGAAAGTGATAAGATTTCAACTAAAATCATGGTTGTACAGATAGTTCACATGCAAAGAGGTCACCGCTGAATACAACAGAAGTTTGCATCAAACTTCCCGAAACACAATATGCTACTCCGTAATATAAAGGAAGTCGATATCCATAACTGTGGAAGATGATCTTAATCCATCTTCTAACTTGTCGTGTTACATTTACAACCAGAAAATCTTTAACAACTCTACGAAACAGTACAGAGAACAGTACAGTAATTGCGAGAACAACGGGTGAACTGGAATAAATTTTATGTAAACGTTCTCGTATAAATAATGTATAAATATTCTCAAATAAATAAATGTAAAACATAAATAATACAGCAATATTCATTCATTTTAAAAAACAAACGTTTTGCATTATTAATATTTACACAAAGATCCAGTTATGAATTTAACTGCACGGTGCTGTTTCAGATTTAATTATTTTCCCTAATATTACTTTCATTCTGCTTTATTTGATAAGGTTGAAATACTGAATTTAAATAATTCATTACATAATTCATGTTGATACACTGAATTCATAATTAAATGTACATCCGGGTGTCAGGTGAAATAAATCATTGAATAATAATCAGCAAGGTAAAATTTTCGGTAATGCATATAAAGGAAAGTAAAGAAATGGACTTTATTATAATACTAATGTCTTTTACGGTGTAGGTCGAATAGTGTACAATGAGAAGAAACGTTTTTCTATATTCTTCTATAAAAGTTATACGAAGGACTAAACTGCAGTAATTTATAGTATTTGAACATAACCTATATTCAAAAATTAAATAAAAAAACAACATCCATTATTTAATGATTATGATATTTTAATGATACTTAATATTCTGTTTCTAACGTATTTTTGGAATTTTTTTTATCTACACATTTACGTACTAATAGGAATTTCCAGAGGAAAGATACTAAAAATAAAATATAAAATTCCTATAACATATAGGTACAAGAACCAAATAGATTAATGGTTAAACTAGTCATTTAATTATCAATTGGATTAATAAATAACTATTGAACTATTAACATTGTTTTTCTATGTTCCTTTATATTTCTGAGTATACATCGATTAAAAACTCACAACTGATAATTAATAACTGATATTTTCACCAATGAAGAATGATTAACAGTTAGTATTAATAACTATGGTCTAATAATTGATATTGCCTGTTAAAATTACCAACTAAGGCGTTAAAACATAACTTCAAGTCAATCATCCACGGAAAAAGATAACTACTTTTAATCGTAATACAAAGCGTCATTACTTCATATAAATTTTTAATTAATCCAAAATGTAATTTCCTTCTTTTGGAACAGTTTCAAATCTAGTGATCAACTTTTCAAATCCACTGTTCGGATTAATATTTAAAAATTTATATGAAATAATAAAGCTTTCTTTAATATATAATTGGACATGGCTCGCCCTTATTTCTGAACCTTCTCTATCGACCTTTAAAATTATCAAGACATTTTATCGCGTTCCAGATGATCAGGTCGGATCTTCGTAATATCTCGACCGATGTATCGCCAAAACTGAGCGACGTTGCAAACATCATAGCCATTTTCCCAGGCAAGGTGGAGACTTCCAAGCTTCGGGCGACGAAGGGTACGGAAAATCCAGCCCTCGGCTCAAATTACCGTCGAACCTTGTCCTTACCTAAATAAACCTTTCCTGGCGAATGAACCACGGAATACGGTTGAACTGATTCGACGATGGATACCGAAACACTTTGACCGTACATCGAGGCCAAAACCAGATCTAACTAAGTCGAAAGGAGTAGAGACTAACGTATTGCCTAGAATTAGAAATGTGACTAATGAAAGGAGCGTCGGTCTTATTAGTTATTACTAATAAATCCAATACGTAAAATAAATTAGCATGTTTATTGGGTTCAAAGTGTTACATATACAAGTTGTAGGAATGTTGTTCTTATTCATGTAGTAATGACCCACGAGATGATGAAATTTTGAAACAATATTATCAACCATGATCGGTAACTAAATGTTATATATTTACTTGTTTTCTTTATCTTTCGGCATTAGATTGAGACGTATTACATAAAAATATAATGTGTGTACAACTTGTAATATTTTATTCATTTTACATAAGAAATTACATTATAATTATTAAATATATATAAAGAACACTAGTATTAAAAGTCTCCGATGCAAGCAAAAGGGCAGAGCATCATATAACGTCGAATGAGAAAGTAGTCATCTTTCTAGCTTTGTACACTGCGATATGTTGATAAAAAGAATACACCTGGAAGAAATACGGATCTTATTGGTCAGCATGGACGGAAGCATGTTTCTTTTTATATGCATTTTCGATAATAATATGCTACATGCCAATACAGTCCCATGGTAATCAATCGATACAGTAAATAAAATACACAGCGAAGGAATTTTGTTATCCGTGTACCATCCCGTGTTAGGTAAGTTATTTAGGTATTTACATATTATACGGACTAACTTTGTTTTTAAGAAATAAAATGGTAATAATAATGGCAATAGTAATAATAAAATATTAGTAATGTGTTGTGAGATTAAAGAAATATTAATCCAAATGGCTGAGCAGCACGACTTTTAGCTGAGAAACGAAGGTGGTCCATATTATGTATGTAAGTAAGTCCCGTTATTTATCGAACTTATTTTTATTTTGATTCGTTTGATACAAAGAAGACTAGAAAACTAGTACGCTAAACTGTACGACGTTTTTTGCTCAAAGAAGTTTACCTGAAAGAGTAATTAGACGTCCTTACCGAAGTTTAATAAATGGCAGGTGCTTCGCTAACTAAATTAACATCAACCGCCAAACAAAATCTCATCAAAACTCCCATACAAACAAAACAGTTCTTTTAACCCCTTACCCAAAAATTTATTTCTCAGGTACGATCGATACAACTACTTATTTACATTTTTTATCGTCGTTTGAAGGCATTATATTTTTGCATTATTATCGATCAGTGTATAAATTTTTATTAATTTCTTTGTGTTTTGATGCAGGTTTTATTGAAAAAAATGCATATCTCTTGTTTTGGCAAGCTTTTCAAATCAGGTGTCCATATTAGGTGCCATTACTCTATATGTAAAAAATGATGTCACCCAAATTTCGGTGACGTGGCAGTCAAAGTGTTAAAGTGACATCTGCGCTAGTCAACATAGAGTGAGAAAAGAGCTGTCAGTTGTTGAGAAGAGACAGGCACATGCTTATGGAGTGTGAGGAGGATGGAGCGTCCCCCGAACAGGTCAGTAGAGAATCGTAATCTCTTTATCCTCCCGACAGGCGAAACTTTGGCCAGAGGACTTTGTTATGGTACACCTGGAGCTCGTAAACGAACATCTCTGGAACTGCCATGAGCTCCCAGGTAGCGTCGAAAATCTCAGGTTTGGACATTTCTGCCAGGAACCCGAGCTTGAGACGGTCCTCCATTTGGCTCGATAGAGAACAGTTTGAACCTCCGCCAGAGTGTGCCGTATAGCAGATAGAAGAAAGGAGAGGGGTATAGCCGGCATCGCAGTTGTTCAGCAAAATAAAACGAAATAAAACGAAACGAGGAAACAAATTATTATAAGGATGAAAAATACTGTGTTGGAGAAATAAAATAGAAAAAAGGAAAAAAGAAAAGAAAATTGCTATATAAAATGTGTTAGAGAGAAACCAACTGCCGGGCTAATATGTTACCACTAAACGTACCGCGACCGGTCAAATGATCGCTTTTAAAATTTGATTTAAAATTCTGCGTTTTTCTTTGTTCATTTTCACTTTATATCAACTTCTATATTGTTCGATTAATAGGTTTTTCAATTTTTGTCTTTCTTTATGTTTGTTTTCAATAAGAAAGATATACCGTCTAAATTGTTTATTTTAATTTTATGATAAGTTACATTTAGTGTTAAATTATGTATACATTAGGTATGTAAAGTGAAAGTTGAATGACGATATAGTTGAATATAGCATATAAATCAATTATCGAACCGATATATCAAATTGTCTACGTAATGTAGTTTTCCGCGATATCGAAACTTTGTAACTTTGAAAAAATAAATTTAAGATGAGACTATGAAATTATAAGTATCTAAAGTAAATTGAAATTCTATTACGCTGTATTATTAAGGCTGAACAAACCAAAAAAGTGTGTGAATGCGTATTACAGTGACTAAAAATAATAGAACAAAATAGGTAAACGAACTCAACCCAATAACGTAAATGGAATGGAAGAAAAAATAGTAGCAAAAGAAATTTAATAAGAAAATTCAAATACAGAGAACTTTAATTTTTAATTTAAGCAGAACAACAGTTGTATTACGAATCGGCAAATTCTCTCTTATCGCCTCGCTATTTCCTTCTTATTCCTCCACCTTCTTAACACTCCATTCTGATTACTGACTAGTTCATTTTCTACATGGGACAGACTGTTGGAAGCAAATTTTTATTTTTCTACTTAACTTCTTACTGATTAACAGTAGAATTTATGTATCATTTATAATGCACTTCTCTGAAATTCTTTTTATACATACACTGTGTTCAAATAATATAAATTACATGTTGAACACGCCATATTCAAAAGAATTGTAGCTATTTTGATTTTGTTGAAACTGACAGTTCTTTAATCGAACCCAATAACCGACAACACTATATGTTTTGTAAATATAAATTTAAATTAAAGTGTTCATCAGATGTCTTAACACTAAAAAATATTTAACATGTATTTTCTTGATAACTATTGATTCATTACGAAAACCTACGAACTATTAATTAATTAAAACAAACGTCTAGAAGATTATGTGTTGTTCAATTACCTATCAATACATGTAAATAATCAAAAAATCTGTTTATCCTCGAATGTATTAAAAATGAATACATTTTATTAAATTTCCTTGTGAAGTATCGGTCTCTTTACACAAAAAATTATATCTAATCTTCAGATACTAAAACATGGGCGTCAATGATTATATTGATACATTGTTAAACATCAATCATACTGAAATTTATAACCAATGGAAAAGAATAATAAATTCGATTTTGTAATTTTACTTTGTATTTTTATTAAATATATGTAAAATGCTACATTAACGTAGGATTAACAATTAAATAATAGACTAAAAATCCTCCACTATCGCGGGGCAGGCGCGCAGTGTGTTAATAACAAAAGTCAAGGTTCCTATAAAATCGTTGAGTGCAAACGGTTAAACAGGAGGACGCGATGAACCTCAAGGAGGTCGCGAGTATGGTGGGGACCTTCGACCTTATAAGGACAGTCTTGACAGTGGAGGGCTCAGTTCCTCGCGAACTCTTCAACTGCGAGGATGGGGGAGGACCAGCAGACCCTCCTGGACTATCCTGGACTATCCTGGACTATCCTGGACTATCCTGGACTACCGTGGGCTACCCTGGGCTACCCTGGGCTACCCTGGGCTACCCTGGGCTACCCTGGGCTACCCTGGGCTACCCTGGGCTACCCTGGTCTACCCTGGTCTACCCTGAACCTCTCTGGGCATCACTGGTCTACTCCTACCTTCACTCTGGGGCACTGGTGACCACTACTGGCTACCATCGATCAGTCGGGATTAATGCAGATCCATGGTGGCCAGTACTGGTGAAGGCCAACGAGTGGTCCTCGGCTTCTCCTAAGCTATGTACCGATTGCGAACAGCGATCGGTGAGTCGCATGCTCTTTCTTTTTAACTCCAGTCACCGATCATGTCGTAGGACGAATGGTCCGTACCGATACCGGTGACTGGTGGTACCATTTTAGTAGTTTTTGATTTTGTGAGTGCAGTGACCTTGGATATGCCTCTCGAGGCATACCCGAGAGTAGTAGCATATTTTAATTTATTTATTAGATAGGATAGGGTTTTCTTGTACGTCGCGTTTAAAGTTAACTGTAAATACTAGCAACAATACTTTGACTTTTTACCGAATTACGAGTAACGTAACTTTATTCTGTACTATGATATGTAAGATATAACACAACCTTCAACATTGAATATTCAGATAATAAGATTGGGAACTTAGTGGTACATTAATTGTATCAATAGGTTCAGTCTGCTTTTTGATTTTTAAAGTTCGACTAACATACAGTCGATTGAAATGGTTGATTATTCGCGTTAAAGTTAATTTAATCGCTGAAATATCACAGTAAATATCGTACAAGAAAACATTTCGCGACGGTTAGGTCTCTGAATCGAAGCAACTACTTGTAAAATATTCTTGTGATATTAGAAACAGCTGCTTCGACAAAGGGATCACCTAAGTATTTTTGAAAATGTGTTAAAAGTTTAAAATAGAATCATTCATATTGCTATTTCACTTAGAGTCTCATTTTCTATTAAATTTCAATTTCTCTTATTGTTTTATCGAATATTACAGTAGTTGTACATTAGTACACTCTTCATTTCTAAAGTTAGAGAATAAAATTCTTAATTCTGAGTCAATTAAAGTAATTGTTGAGAACCAAAGAACATTAGTCCGTTAGAAAAATCAGAAACTAACATGATTTTATAGCTAGGATTTTCAGGATATTGTTTCCATGTTCATTGTTCGATCTCTCTCAAGTGCCCAGGTGCTACTTCGGAGAGTGAGAGCAATGGGCATGATGAAATTGTTATTATTTAAACATGTGAGCGATTGGCAATGGTTAGCGTATCGTGCCCGACGTATTATCCACTTGTGTGTGTGTGTGTGTGTGGTTAGGAAGTGGAAATGCGTCGGACTTTATAATATGACAAATACTCTTTATACGTATATATTCCAGTTACTGTAAATGAAATATATAAACTGTTTGTGGAATATATACACACTTTTCCTTATTCCCTTACTCAATAGAGTACGAATATTAACATATTAGAATACTTTGATCGTCCATACGTTACCAAACGACATAAAGAAGGGTAGAATTATATTAATTTCAATGAATTGTTCGTGCCAAGTAAAATATTTTCTCAAAGATCGTTAGCCATTGCCAGTCGATTTCAGGAATTGATATACTAGAGTATGAGAATGTGGTTGTTAGTGAACGTCCCGGGACGTTCTCTCTAGGCGTTAGGTTCTTTCGCACTCAGGTGCATCAGAGACAATCGTGAAGTGATGTGTGTTTGTGAGAATGAGTCTCTTGCCCCTTTTTTAAATATAGCTATAGGTAGGCAGGTAGCATACTCTCTGGAATGAATGTTAGATTTAAGTAGGCAGGGGCCGGTGCTGGCCTTCGTTTCTGCACGATGGTCAGTTAGCGGGGAACTTGAAAAATCAGTTCAAAGTTGATAGCAAAACGGAGCATGCCGTTTGCTGATCAACCTTGATCTCGACTTTTCAAGTTCCACATAGATACCGCGATCGCGATCGGTGTTAGGCGCGAATAGGCGAAACGCTCGAAATTGCTCGATTGCACTGTCGAATGGTCGATGGCTGTTCCCGAGCTATTGGCCATTAACTATCGAACAAACTCAGGGTTTCAGCAATGGCGGACGGCCGAAGAAACGAAGAGGCGCATGCCGAAGAGGCCCCGACAAAATGTCGCTCAAGAGGGCAACTATTAATGGCGCTCCATCTCTGCATGCAGATGGAGCGTCATTTTATGTTACTACTTTGTCACTGCACTCACTTTAGCTTTAATAGAAATGGTGGTGGTAGTAGTAGAAGTAGTTGTAGCTGCATCGGGCTGGCCATAGCCGCCCCAACGACCAGCAATGGGCATTTCGCGACTTTTAATTAGCGTTGCGAAATAAATATTGCGGTTTGAAGTAGAGTTGCGAATGATATAATCGCGATTTCGATTACAATTGATTTTTATACTTGTTTTCTGATATTATTTTAGAATTAACTTCGCGTATGACAGACACTGATCGCGTTTGAGTTTAATACTATTGAATATAAAGCTAGATTATGTTAACTAGCACGTAGTTGTCTTGATTTTGAGATAGCGTTGCGAAGAATTGAATAAACGCGTTTGATAGAATACTCTTTATTAAATATAACTCTCATTGATTAAAGTAGCGTTGCGATACCGATCTTCCGCGTTCTTCTTAGTGTCGCGACAATAATTTTTCGCGTTGTCTTAGAGTTGCGTTGTATAAAATGCTCAAAAGTATGCTGGAACCATAAGAACCACAAAGCAGTTCGCATTACTGCGAACAGTGGTTCCTCGCAGCCGAATTGGCTGCCCCATGATCTTAAACGTAGCGTTGCGTATAATGAAACTGGTGCACGCGAGTTATCCATTCCATATTAAATAAATTAGAGTTGCGATCGATACTGAAACCCCCGCGTTTTAATTTTATATTTCTAAAGTAGCGTTGCGATTAATTATACAGTTTTCGCGTTTCTTATTGAGACCTTTGCATATTTTATTAACGTGGCGAACAGTAATGCACCTCTCGCGTTTATTATTGAAATATTTGAACATTCTTTAAATTAGTGTTGCGAAAGAGATGGTCCACTCCCGCGATTTTTATAGCACGTGTAATAGAGAGTGGACAGTCCCATTTTTTTAACATCCCTCCTTATATTCATATCCCTGTAGAAGAATAAAATTTACTATCTAATAAGTGAGTTTCTGTTGCAGAGAAGCTTGAGAGGAATATGAGATGCAATTGTATGGCGAAAATGGTATCTTTATTAATTTTAATTTACTTTATTTAATCCTTGGTGCTTCTGTTTCAGGGAATATTAAGGTTTTAGGATTTAGGCTAAATTTCTTAAATTATATTCAGCTACTAATCGAGCAAGACAGTTTCTGTTGCAGAGTGGACTGAGGGGATTAGAAGATTCTACTTCTATGGGGGTAGAGCATAGAAGCAACCCTTTAACGTGCAATCTTGCTGCTCGAAGAATACGCTCGGTAAAAAGTTCCTTTCCTTTTTCCCTCCATTTACTTTAATATCAGTATAATTTTATTTTCAGCTTAATTTAATTGTACTTCTGATTTACATAACTTTAATCGTTTTGATGCAGACGGTAAAATGTGTTACTACACAAACCCTTCTGTACCATTTAATTAACATCTACTTATTTCAGTTCCCACCATAATCAATTTATAATCTAATTGTAATCTAATGTTCGTTTGTCATCGATGTATTATTCATTTTCTCTTAATACAATTTTAATTTTGTGCTACTGTGGTTAATTTACAATTCCCTTGTTGCCATTTTACAAATATTTCAGAATAGACTCAAGAAAGAAGACAGCCGCCGAGGGCTTAGTATAACATTAAGAGCGATAGAATAAGTGCAATAACATAAGTATTAGATTTAGAAAGGGAGGTCGGTGGAATTCAATGTCCACCCACCTCCCAGTGTCCCTCGCAGCAACCTCCACGTGGTGGACCTGGAAACTAGTAGCGTCGCCGAAGAGTAGCTTCTATCGAGGGTGTTGCTAGGCCAATAGCTGTGAATTGTGTGAAATATGCCGAATAGTTATTCTTTAGCTTCATTCTCACTCCGCTCGTTTCCATCTATCCGGTTCGCTTGACCATGTTTGCAAGTGCATCGGGCCGTGTGACGCCGGTCGGTCTGCAGTTCACGTACCTCGGTGTTCGGCCTCGCGAGTAAGATCATGACGGCCACACCGTGGGCCGGGTGGTGCTCGCGCCGACGACCCACGGCACTGCTCTTCCTAGGATCCTACTTCTTCGTAATCCGCCCCTAGTCCTGTGGCCTAGCCACAGGGCCGGGCGTTGGGAAGTTAACGGGCGCCTAAGAAGAGTACGTCGTCGTCCGCTGATCCGAAAGAGGACGAGCATCGTAACTCGGGACTGTAGTCTGGCCGGTTGATCGCGGGTTGTTCGCGTCACCCTCCTTTTTAATCGGAGACTTCTTCTCCGATTTTCCCAGTTGTCGAATTAAGGACTTCTTTCTTGATTCGCTCCCTTTGATTCTTGGTCCGATAATTGCTCGGCATATCTGCGACCGATGTGTAGTCTTATAAGGCGAAACTATGTCCGAATTAAGATTGTAGCCCCTCATTTTGAGCTCGCTGAGTCAGAGACTTTTTCTCTGATTCGCCTCACGCTCGAATCAAGAACTTCTTCCTTGATTCTCTCCCTACACTGCGATGATTGTATAATAAAAGCGAAGCGTTGCGACTGAACTGCGTTAGAATTAAGCGTGCGAAAGAAGACGTCGATCATCCGCCGTGGGATACTCCCTTATTTCAGACTCAAGAAAGAAGACAGCCACCGCGGGATTATTCTTAAGTGCGATACTGATCACTCCTGAGCTCCCCTGGTGCTCCCTGGTTCTCCCTGGAACTTCCCGGCCCTGTGTGGGCCCCAATGGTCCCTATGAGACATCATCCTGGAGTCCCATCACTGATATGTCAAATGGCTACCCCCGACCTTCCTGGCAATTCTGCCCGACGGAATCCAAGTTTTCCACTTTGGAAACCTGGTTTGTATAGTCTAAAGTCATTTTCGACCAAAAGTATCCCCTCCTTTCCATCGGTCAGCCGGATGTAGCTTTGGTTCCTATGAGACCTTGCCTTGGAGTCCCATCACTGCTAAGTCAAATGGCTACCCTCGGAATTCCCGTCAATTCTGGCCGACGGAATCCAAGTTTTACACTTTGGCAACCTGGTTTGTATAGTCTAAAGCCAATTTCGACCAAAAGTATCCCGACCTTCCAATCGGTCAGCAGGATGTAGCCTTCGTCCCTTTTGGACATCGTCCTGGAGTCCCATCACTGCTAAGTCAAATGGCTACCCCCGACCTTCCTGGCAATTCTGGCCGACGGAATCCAAGTTTTCCACTTTGGAAACGTGGTTTGTATAGTCTACAGTCAATTCCGACCAAAAGTATCCCGACCTTCCTATCGGTCAGCCGGATGTAGCCTTCGTCCCTATGAGACATCGTCCTGGAGTCCCATCACTGCTAAGTCAAATGGCTACCCCCGACCTTCCTGGCAATTCTGGCCGACGGAATCCAAGTTTTCCACTTTGGAAACCTGGTTTGTATAGTCTAAAGTCAATTTCGACCAAAAGTATCCCGAACTTCCCATCGGTCAGCCGGATGTAGCCTTGGTCCCTATGAGACCTCGCTCTGGTGTCCAATAACTGCTAAGTCAAATGGCTAGCCCCGATCTTCCTGGCAATTCTGGCCGACGGAATCCAAGTTTTCCACTTTGGAAACCTGGTTTGTATAGTCTAAAGTCAATTTCGACCAAAAGTATCCCGACCTTCCCATCGGTCAGCCGGATGTAGCCTTCGTCCCTATGAGACATCGTCCTGGAGTCCCATCACTGCTAAGTCAAATGGCTACCCCCGACCTACCTGGCAATTCTGGCCGACGGAATCCAAGTTTTCCACTTTGGAAACGTGGTTTGTATAGTCTACAGTCAATTCCGACCAAAAGTATCCCGACCTTCCCATCGGTCAGCCGGATGTAGCCTTCGTCCCTATGAGACATCGTCCTGGAGTCCCATCACTGCTAAGTCAAATGGCTACCCCCAACCTTCCTGTCAATTCTGGCCGACGGAATCCAAGTTTTCCACTTTGGAAACCTGGTTTGTATAGTCTAAAGTCAATTTCGACCAAAAGTATCCAGACCTTCCCATCGGTGAGCCGGATGTAGCCTTGGTCCCTATGAGACCTCGCCCTGGTGTCCAATCACTGCTAAGTCAAATGGCTAGCCCCGATCTTCCTGGCAATTCTGGCCGACGGAATCCAAGTTTTCCACTTTGGAAACCTGGTTTGTATAGTCTAAAGTCAATTTCGACCAAAAGTATCCCGAACTTCCCATCGGTCAGCCGGATGTAGCCTTTGTCGCTATTAGACCACGTCCTGTAGTCCCATCACTGATAAGTCAAATGGCTAGCCCCGATCTTCCTGGCAATTCTGGCCGACGGAATCCAAGTTTTCCACTTTGGAAACCTGGTTTGTATAGTCTAAAGTCAATTTCGACCAAAAGTATCCCGAACTTCCCATCGGTCAGCCGGATGTAGCCTTGGTCCCTATGAGACCTCGCCCTGGTGTCCAATCACTGCTAAGTCAAATGGCTAGCCCCGATCTTCCTGGCAATTCTGGCCGACGGAATCCAAGTTTTCCACTTTGGAAACCTGGTTTGTATAGTCTAAAGTCAATTTCGACCAAAAGTATCCCGACCTTCCCATCGGTCAGCCGGATGTAGCCTTGGAACCTATGAGACCTCGTCCTGGAGTCCCATCACTGCTAGGTCATATGGCTACCCCCGACCTTCCTGGCAATTCTGGCCGACGGAATCCAAGTTTTCCACTTTGGAAACCTGGTTTGTATAGTCTAATGTCAATTTCGACCAAAAGTATCCCGACCTTCCCATCGGTCAGCCGGATGTAGCCTTCGTCCCTATGAGACACCGTCCTGGAGTCCCATCACTGCTAAGTCAAATGGCTACCCCCGACCTTCCTGTCAATTCTGGCCGACGGAATCCAAGTTTTCCACTTTGGGAACCTGGTTTGTATAGTCTAAAGTCAATTTCGACCAAAAGTATACAGACCTTCCCATCGGTGAGCCGGATGTAGCCTTGGTCCCTATGAGACCTCGCCCTGGTGTCCAATCACTGCTAAGTCAAATGGCTAGCCCCGATCTTCCTGGCAATTCTGGCCGACGGAATCCAAGTTTTCCACTTTGGAAACCTGGTTTGTATAGTCGAAAGTCAATTTCGACCAAAAGTATCCCGACCTTCCCATCGGTCAGCCGGATGTAGCCTTCGTCCCTATGAGACATCGTCCTGGAGTCCCATCACTGCTAAGTCAAATGGCTACCCCCGACCTTCCTGGCAATTCTGGCCGACGGAATCCACGTTTTCCACTTTGGAAACCTGGTTTGTATAGTCTAAAGTCAATTTCGACCAAAAGTATCCCGACCTTCCCATCGGTCAGCCGGATGTAGCCTTCGTCCCTATGAGACCTCGCCCTGGTGTCCAATCACTGCTAAGTCAAATGGCTACCGCCGACCTTCCTGGCAATTTTGCCCGACGGAATCCAAGTTTTGCACTTTGGAAACCTGGATTGTATAGTGTAAAGTCAATTTCGACCAAAAGTATCCCGAACTTCCCATCGGTCAGCCGGATTTAGCCTTGGTCGCTATTAGACCACGTCCTGGAGTCCCATCACTGCTAAGTCAAATGGCTAGCCCCGACCTTCCTGGCAATTCTGGACGACGGAATCCAAGTTTTCCACTTTGGAAACCTGGTTTGTATAGTCTAAAGCCAATTTCGACCAAAAGTATCCCGACCTTCCCATCGGTCAGCCGGATGTAGCCTTCGTCCCTATGAGACATCGTCCTGGAGTCCCATCACTGCTAAGTCAAATGGCTACCCCCAACCTTCCTGTCAATTCTGGCCGACGGAATCCAAGTTTTCCACTTTGGAAACCTGGTTTGTATAGTCTAAAGTCAATTTCGACCAAAAGTATCCAGACCTTCCCATCGGTGAGCCGGATGTAGCCTTGGTCCCTATGAGACCTCGCCCTGGTGTCCAATCACTGCTAAGTCAAATGGCTAGCCCCGATCTTCCTGGCAATTCTGGAGGACGGAATCCAAGTTTTCCACTTTGGAAACCTGGTTTGTATAGTCTAAAGTCAATTTCGACCAAAAGTATCCCGAACTTCCCATCGGTCAGCCGGATGTAGCCTTTGTCGCTATTAGACCACGTCCTGTAGTCCCATCACTGATAAGTCAAATGGCTAGCCCCGATCTTCCTGGCAATTCTGGCCGACGGAATCCAAGTTTTCCACTTTGGAAACCTGGTTTGTATAGTCTAAAGTCAATTTCGACCAAAAGTATCCCGAACTTCCCATCGGTCAGCCGGGTGTAGCCTTGGTCCCTATGAGACCTCGCCCTGGTGTCCAATCACTGCTAAGTCAAATGGCTAGCCCCGATCTTCCTGGCAATTCTGGCCGACGGAATCCAAGTTTTCCACTTTGGAAACCTGGTTTGTATAGTCTAAAGTCAATTTCGACCAAAAGTATCCCGACCTTCCCATCGGTCAGCCGGATGTAGCCTTGGAACCTATGAGACCTCGTCCTGGAGTCCCATCACTGCTAGGTCATATGGCTACCCCCGACCTCCCTGGCAATTCTGGCCGACGGAATCCAAGTTTTCCACTTTGGAAACCTGGTTTGTATAGTCTAAAGTCAATTTCGACCAAAAGTATCCCGACCTTCACATCGGTCAGCCGGATGTAGCCTTCGTCCCTATGAGACATCGTCCTGGAGACCCATCACTGCTAAGTCAAATGGCTAGCCCCGACCTTCCTGGCAATTCTGGACGAAGGAATCCAAGTTTTCCACTTTGGAAACCTGGTTTGTATAGTCTAAAGCCAATTTCGACCAAAAGTATCCCGACCTTCCCATCGGTCAGCAGGATGTAGCCTTCGTCCCTTTGGGACATCGTGCTGGAGTCCCATCACTGCTAAGTCAAATGGCCACCCCCGACCTTCCTGGCAATTCTGCCCGACGGAATCCAAGTTTTGCACTTTGGAAACCTGGATTGTATAGTGTAAAGTCAATTTCGACCAAAAGTATCCCGAACTTCCCATCGGTCAGCCGGATTTAGCCTTGGTCGCTATTAGACCTCGTCCTGGAGTCCCATCACTGCTAAGTCAAATGGCTACCCCCGACCTTCCTGGCAATTCTGGCCGACGGAATCCAAGTTTTCCACTTTGGAAACCTTGTTTGTATAGTCTACAGTCAATTCCGACCAAAAGTATCCTGACCTTCCCATCGGTCAGCCGGATGTAGCCTTCGTCCCTATGAGACCTCGTCCTGGAGTCCCATCACTGCTAAGTCAAATGTCTAGCCCCGACCTTCCTGGCAATTCTGGCCGACGGAATCCAAGTTTTCCACTTTGGAAACCTGGTTTGTATAGTCTAATGTCAATTTCGACCAAAAGTATCCCGACCTTCCCATCGGTCAGCCGGATGTAGCCTTCGTCCCTATGAGACACCGTCCTGGAGTCCCATCACTGCTAAGTCAAATGGCTACCCCCGACCTTCCTGTCAATTCTGGCCGACGGAATCCAAGTTTTCCACTTTGGAAACCTGGTTTGTATAGTCTAAAGTCAATTTCGACCAAAAGTATCCAGACCTTCCCATCGGTGAGCCGGATGTAGCCTTGGTCCCTATGAGACCTCGCCCTGGTGTCCAATCACTGCTAAGTCAAATGGCTAGCCCCGATCTTCCTGGCAATTCTGGCCGACGGAATCCAAGTTTTCCACTTTGGAAACCTGGTTTGTATAGTCGAAAGTCAATTTCGACCAAAAGTATCCCGACCTTCCCATCGGTCAGCCGGATGTAGCCTTCGTCCCTATGAGACATCGTCCTGGAGTCCCATCACTGCTAAGTCAAATGGCTACCCCCGACCTTCCTGGCAATTCTGGCCGACGGAATCCAAGTTTTCCACTTTGGAAACCTGGTTTGTATAGTCTAAAGTCAATTTCGACCAAAAGTATCCCGACCTTCCCATCGGTCAGCCGGATGTAGCCTTCGTCCCTATGAGACCTCGCCCTGGTGCCCAATCACTGCTAAGTCAAATGGCTACCGCCGACCTTCCTGGCAATTTTGCCCGACGGAATCCAAGTTTTGCACTTTGGAAACCTGGATTGTATAGTGTAAAGTCAATTTCGACCAAAAGTATCCCGAACTTCCCATCGGTCAGCCGGATTTAGCCTTGGTCGCTATTAGACCACGTCCTGGAGTCCCATCACTGCTAAGTCAAATGGCTAGCCCCGACCTTCCTGGCAATTCTGGACGACGGAATCCAAGTTTTCCACTTTGGAAACCTGGTTTGTATAGTCTAAAGCCAATTTCGACCAAAAGTATCCCGACCTTCCCATCGGTCAGCAGGATGTAGCCTTCGTCCCTTTGGGACATCGTCTTGGAGTCCCATCACTGCTAAGTCAAATGGCTACCCCCGACCTTCCTGGCAATTCTGGCCGACGGAATCCAAGTTTTCCACTTTGGAAACGTGGTTTGTATAGTCTACAGTCAATTCCGACCAAAAGTATCCTGAACTTCCCATCGGTCAGCCGGATGTAGCCTTTGTCCCTATGAGACCTCTCCCTGGTGTCCAATCACTGCTAAGTCAAATGGCTTCCCCCGACCTTCCTGGCAATTCTGCCCGACTGAATCCAAGTTTCCCACTTTGGAAACCTGGATTGTATAGTCTAAGGTGAATTTCGACCAAAAGTATCCCGACCTTCTCATCGGTCAGCCGGATGTAGCCTTGGTCCCTATGAGACCTCGTCCTGTAGTCCCATCACTGCGAAGTCAAATGGCTTCCCCCGACCTTCCTGGCAAATCTGGCCGACGGAATCCAAGTTTTCCTCTTTGGAAACCTGGATTGTATAGGCTAAAGTCAATTTCGACCAAAGGTATCCCGAACTTCCCATCGGTCAGGCGGATGTAGCCTTGGAACCTATTAGACCTCGCCCTGGTGTCCAATCACTGCTAAGTCAAATGGCTACCCCCGACCTTCCTGGCAATTCTGCCCGACGGAATCCAAGTTTTCCACTTTGGAAACCTGGTTTGTATAGTCTAAAGTCATTTTCGACCAAAAGTATCCCCTCCTTTCCATCGGTCAGCCGGATGTAGCTTTGGTTCCTATGAGACCTTGCCTTGGAGTCCCATCACTGCTAAGTCAAATGGCTACCCTCGGAATTCCTGTCAATTCTGGCCGACGGAATCCAAGTTTTACACTTTGGCAACCTGGTTTGTATAGTCTAAAGCCAATTTCGACCAAAAGTATCCCGACCTTCCAATCGGTCAGCAGGATGTAGCCTTCGTCCCTTTTGGACATCGTCCTGGAGTCCCATCACTGCTAAGTCAAATGGCTACCCCCGACCTTCCTGGCAATTCTGGCCGACGGAGTCCAAGTTTTCCACTATGGAAACCTGGATTGTATAGTCTAAAGTCTATTTCGACCAAAAGTATCCCGACCTTCCCATCGGTCAGCCGGATGTAGCCTTCGTCCCTATGAGACTTCGTCCTGGAGTCCCATCACTGCTAAGTCAAATGGCTACCCCCGACCTTCCTGGCAATTCTGGCTGACGGAATCCATGTTTTCCACTTTGGCAACCTGGTTTGTATAGTCTAAAGTCATTTTCGACCAAAAGTATCCCGACCTTCCCATCGGTCAGCCGGATGTAGCCTTCGTCCCTATGAGACATCGTCCTGGAGTCCCATCACTGCTAAGTCAAATGGCTACCCCCGACCTTCCTGGCAATTCTGCCCGACGGAATCCAAGTTTTCCACTTTGGAAACCTGGTTTGTATAGTCTAAAGTCAATTTCGACCAAAAGTATCCCGAACTTCCCATCGGTCAGCCGGATGTAGCCTTTGTCGCTATTAGACCACGTCCTGTAGTCCCATCACTGCTAAGTCAAATGGCTAGCCCCGATCTTCCTGGCAATTCTGGCCGACGGAATCCAAGTTTTCCACTTTGGAAACCTGGTTTGTATAGTCTAAAGTCAATTTCGACCAAAAGTATCCCGAACTTCCCATCGGTCAGCCGGATGTAGCCTTGGTCCCTATGAGACCTCGCCCTGGTGTCCAATCACTGCTAAGTCAAATGGCTACCCCCGACATTCCTGGCAATTCTGGCCGACGGAATCCAAGTTTTCCACTTTGGAAACCTGGTTTGTATAGTCTAAAGTCAATTTCGACCAAAAGTATCCCGACCTTCCCATCGGTCAGCCGGATGTAGCCTTCGTCCCTATGAGACATCGTTCTGGAGACCCATCACTGCTAAGTCAAATGGCTACCCCCGACCTTCCTGGCAATTCTGGCCGACGGAATCCAAGTTTTCCTCTTTGGCAACCTCGTTTGTATAGTCTAAAGTCATTTTGGACCAAAAGTATCCAGACCTTCCCATCGGTCAGCCGGATGTAGCCTTGTGCCCTATGAGACATCGTCCTGGAGTCCCATCACTGCTAAGTCAAATGGCTACCCCCGACCTTCCTGGCAATTCTGGCTGACGGAATCCATGTTTTCCACTTTGGCAACCTGGTTTGTATAGTCTAAAGTCATTTTCGACCAAAAGTTTCCCGACCTTCCCATCGGTCAGCCGGATGTAGCCTTCGTCCCTATGAGACATCGTCCTGGAGTCCCATCACTGCTAAGTCAAATGGCTACCCCCGTCCTTCCTGGCAATTCTGCCCGACGGAATCCAAGTTTTGCACTTTGGAAACCTGGATTGTATAGTCTAAAGTCAATTTCGACCAAAAGTATCCCCAACTTCCCATCGGTCAGCCGGATATTGCCTTGGAACCTATGAGACCTCGCCCTTGTGTCCAATCACTGCTAAGTCAAATGGCTACCCCCGACCTTCCTGGCAATTCTGGCCGACGGAATCCAAGTTTTCCTCTTTGGCAACCTCGTTTGTATAGTCTAAAGTCATTTTGGACCAAAAGTATCCAGACCTTCCCATCGGTCAGCCGGATGTAGCCTTGGTCCCTATGAGACCTCGCCCTGGAGTCCAATCACTGCTAAGTCAAATGGCTACCGCCGACCTTCCTGGCAATTTTGCCCGACGGAATTCAAGTTTTGCACTTTGGAAACCTGGATTGTATAGTGTAAAGTCAATTTCGACCAAAAGTATCCCGAACTTCCCATCGGTCAGCCGGATTTAGCCTTGGTCGCTATTAGACCACGTCCTGGAGTCCCATCACTGCTAAGTCAAATGGCTAGCCCCGACCTTCCTGGCAATTCTGGACGACGGAATCCAAGTTTTCCACTTTGGAAACCTGGTTTGTATAGTCTAAAGCCAATTTCGACCAAAAGTATCCCGACCTTCCCATCGGTCAGCAGGATGTAGCCTTCGTCCCTTTGGGACATCGTCCTGGAGTCCCATCACTGCTAAGTCAAATGGCTACACCCGACCTTCCTGGCAATTCTGGCCGACGGAATCCAAGTTTTCCACTTTGGCAACCTGGTTTGTATAGTCTAAAGTCATTTTGGTCCAAAAGTATCCAGACCTTCCCATCGGTCAGCCGGATGTAGCCTTGTGCCCTATGAGACATCGTCCTGGAGTCCCATCACTGCTAAGTCAAATGGCTACCCCCGACCTTCCTGGCAATTCTGGCTGACGGAATCCATGTTTTCCACTTTGGCAACCTGGTTTGTATAGTCTAAAGTCATTTTCGACCAAAAGTATCCCGACCTTCCCATCGGTCAGCCGGATGTAGCCTTCGTCCCTATGAGACATCGTCCTGGAGTCCCATCACTGCTAAGTCAAATGGCTACCCCCGACCTTCTTGACAATTCTGCCCGACGGAATCCAAGTTTTGCACTTTGGAAACCTGGATTGTATAGTCTAAAGTCAATTTCGACCAAAAGTATCCCCAACTTCCCATCGGTCAGCCGGACATTGCCTTGGAACCTATGAGACCTCGCCCTTGTGTCCAATCACTGCTAAGTCAAATGGCTACCCCCGACCTTCCTGGCAATTCTGGCCGACGGAATCCAAGTTCTCCACTTTGGCAACCTTGTTTGTGTAGTCTAAAGTCATTTTGGACCAAAAGTATCCAGACCTTCCCATCGGTCAGCCGGATGTAGCCTTGGTCCCTATGAGCCCTCGCCCTGGTGTCCAATCACTGCTAAGTCAAATGGCTACCGCCGACCTTCCTGGCAATTTTGCCCGACGGAATCCAAGTTTTGCACTTTGGAAACCTGGATTGTATAGTGTAAAGTCAATTTCGACCAAAAGTATCCCGAACTTCCCATCGGTCAGCCGGATTTAGCCTTGGTCGCTATTAGACCACGTCCTGGAGTCCCATCACTGCTAAGTCAAATGTCTAGCCCCGACCTTCCTGGCAATTCTGGCCGACGGAATCCAACTTTTCCACTTTGGAAACCTGGTTTGTATAGTCTAAATCCAATATCGACCAAAAGTATCCCGACCTTCCCATCGGTCAGCAGGATGTAGCCTTCGCCCCATGGGACATCGTCCTGGAGTCCCATCACTGCTAAGTCAAATGGCTCCCCCGACCTTCCAGGCAATTCCGGCCGACGGAATCCAAGTTTTGCACTTTGGAAACCTGGATTGTATAGTCTAAAGTCAATTTCGACCAAAAGTATCCCGAACTTCCCATCGGTCAGCCGGATGTATCCTTGGAACCTATGAGACCACGTCCTGGAGTCCCATCACTGCTCCTTCAAATGGCTAGCCCCGACCTTCCTGGCAATTCTGGCTGACGGAATCCAAGTTTTCCACTTTGGAAACCTGGTTTGTATAGTCTAAAGCCAATTTCGACCAAAAGTATCCCGACCTTCCCATCGGTCTGCAGGATGTAGCCTTCGTCCCTTTGAGACATCGTCCTGGAGTCCCATCACTGCTAAGTCAAATGGCTACGCCCGACCTTTCTGGCAATTCTGGCCGACGGAATCCAAGTTTTCCACTTTGGAAACCTGGATTGTTTAGTCTAAAGTCTATTTCGACCAAAAGTATACCGACCTTCCCATCGGTCAGCCGGATGTAGCCTTCGTCCCTATGAGACCTCGTCCTGGAGTCCCATCACTGCTAAGTCAAATGGCTAGCCCCGACCTTCCTGGCAATTCTGCCCGACGGAATCCAAGTTTTGCACTTTGGAAACCTGGATTGTATAGTCTAAAGTCAATTTCGACCAAAAGTATCCCCAACTTCCCATCGGTCAGCCGGATATTGCCTTGGAACCTATGAGACCTCGTCCTGGAGTCCCATCACTGCTAAGTCAAATGACTACCCCCGACCTTCCTGGCAATTCTGCCCGACGGAATCCAAGTTTTCCACTTTGGAAACCTGGTTTGTATAGTCTAAAGTCATTTTCGACCAAAAGTATCCCCTCCTTTCCATCGGTCAGCCGGATGTAGCTTTGGTTCCTATGAGACCTTGCCTTGGAGTCCCATCACTGCTAAGTCAAATGGCTACCCTCGGAATTCCTGTCAATTCTGGCCGACGGAATCCAAGTTTTACACTTTGGCAACCTGGTTTGTATAGTCTAAAGCCAATTTCGACCAAAAGTATCCCGACCTTCCAATCGGTCAGCAGGATGTAGCCTTCGTCCCTTTTGGACATCGTCCTGGAGTCCCATCACTGCTAAGTCAAATGGCTACCCCCGACCTTCCTGGCAATTCTGGCCGACGGAGTCCAAGTTTTCCACTATGGAAACCTGGATTGTATAGTCTAAAGTCTATTTCGACCAAAAGTATCCCGACCTTCCCATCGGTCAGCCGGATGTAGCCTTCGTCCCTATGAGACTTCGTCCTGGAGTCCCATCACTGCTAAGTCAAATGGCTACCCCCGACCTTCCTGGCAATTCTGGCTGACGGAATCCATGTTTTCCACTTTGGCAACCTGGTTTGTATAGTCTAAAGTCATTTTCGACCAAAAGTATCCCGACCTTCCCATCGGTCAGCCGGATGTAGCCTTCGTCCCTATGAGACATCGTCCTGGAGTCCCATCACTGCTAAGTCAAATGGCTACCCCCGACCTTCCTGGCAATTCTGCCCGACGGAATCCAAGTTTTCCACTTTGGAAACCTGGTTTGTATAGTCTAAAGTCAATTTCGACCAAAAGTATCCCGAACTTCCCATCGGTCAGCCGGATGTAGCCTTTGTCGCTATTAGACCACGTCCTGTAGTCCCATCACTGCTAAGTCAAATGGCTAGCCCCGATCTTCCTGGCAATTCTGGCCGACGGAATCCAAGTTTTCCACTTTGGAAACCTGGTTTGTATAGTCTAAAGTCAATTTCGAACAAAAGTATCCCGACCTTCCCATCGGTCACCCGGAAGTAGCCTTCGTCCCTATGAGACATCGTTCTGGAGACCCATCACTGCTAAGTCAAATGGCTACCCCCGACCTTCCTGGCAATTCTGGCCGACGGAATCCAAGTTTTCCTCTTTGGCAACCTCGTTTGTATAGTCTAAAGTCATTTTGGACCAAAAGTATCCAGACCTTCCCATCGGTCAGCCGGATGTAGCCTTGGTCCCTATGAGACCTCGCCCTGGAGTCCAATCACTGCTAAGTCAAATGGCTACCGCCGACCTTCCTGGCAATTTTGCCCGACGGAATTCAAGTTTTGCACTTTGGAAACCTGGATTGTATAGTGTAAAGTCAATTTCGACCAAAAGTATCCCGAACTTCCCATCGGTCAGCCGGATTTAGCCTTGGTCGCTATTAGACCACGTCCTGGAGTCCCATCACTGCTAAGTCAAATGGCTAGCCCCGACCTTCCTGGCAATTCTGGACGACGGAATCCAAGTTTTCCACTTTGGAAACCTGGTTTGTATAGTCTAAAGCCAATTTCGACCAAAAGTATCCCGACCTTCCCATCGGTCAGCAGGATGTAGCCTTCGTCCCTTTGGGACATCGTCCTGGAGTCCCATCACTGCTAAGTCAAATGGCTACACCCGACCTTCCTGGCAATTCTGGCCGACGGAATCCAAGTTTTCCACTTTGGCAACCTGGTTTGTATAGTCTAAAGTCATTTTGGTCCAAAAGTATCCAGACCTTCCCATCGGTCAGCCGGATGTAGCCTTGTGCCCTATGAGACATCGTCCTGGAGTCCCATCACTGCTAAGTCAAATGGCTACCCCCGACCTTCCTGGCAATTCTGGCTGACGGAATCCATGTTTTCCACTTTGGCAACCTGGTTTGTATAGTCTAAAGTCATTTTCGACCAAAAGTATCCCGACCTTCCCATCGGTCAGCCGGATGTAGCCTTCGTCCCTATGAGACATCGTCCTGGAGTCCCATCACTGCTAAGTCAAATGGCTACCCCCGACCTTCCTGGCAATTCTGCCCGACGGAATCCAAGTTTTGCACTTTGGAAACCTGGATTGTATAGTCTAAAGTCAATTTCGACCAAAAGTATCCCCAACTTCCCATCGGTCAGCCGGATATTGCCTTGGAACCTATGAGACCTCGCCCTTGTGTCCAATCACTGCTAAGTCAAATGGCTACCCCCGACCTTCCTGGCAATTCTGGCCGACGGAATCCAAGTTCTCCACTTTGGCAATCTCGTTTGTGTAGTCTAAAGTCATTTTGGACCAAAAGTATCCAGACCTTCCCATCGGTCAGCCGGATGTAGCCTTGGTCCCTATGAGCCCTCGCCCTGGTGTCCAATCACTGCTAAGTCAAATGGCTACCGCCGACCTTCCTGGCAATTTTGCCCGACGGAATCCAAGTTTTGCACTTTGGAACCCTGGATTGTATAGTGTAAAGTCAATTTCGACCAAAAGTATCCCGAACTTCCCATCGGTCAGCCGGATTTAGCCTTGGTCGCTATTAGACCACGTCCTGGAGTCCCATCACTGCTAAGTCAAATGTCTAGCCCCGACCTTCCTGGCAATTCTGGCCGACGGAATCCAACTTTTCCACTTTGGAAACCTGGTTTGTATAGTCTAAAGCCAATATCGACCAAAAGTATCCCGACCTTCCCATCGGTCAGCAGGATGTAGCCTTCGCCCCTTGGGACATCGTCCTGGAGTCCCATCACTGCTAAGTCAAATGGCTACCCCCGACCTACCTGGCAATTCTGGCCGACGGAATCCAAGTTTTCCACTTTGGAAACGTGGATTGTATAGTCTAAAGTCAATTTCGACCAAAAGTATCCCGAACTTCCCATCGGTCAGCCGGATGTATCCTTGGAACCTATGAGACCACGTCCTGGAGTCCCATCACTGCTCCTTCAAATGGCTAGCCCCGACCTTCCTGGCAATTCTGGCTGACGGAATCCAAGTTTTCCACTTTGGAAACCTGGTTTGTATAGTCTAAAGCCAATTTCGACCAAAAGTATCCCGACCTTCCCATCGGTCTGCAGGATGTAGCCTTCGTCCCTTTGAGACATCGTCCTGGAGTCCCATCACTGCTAAGTCAAATGGCTACGCCCGACCTTTCTGGCAATTCTGGCCGACGGAATCCAAGTTTTCCACTTTGGAAACCTGGATTGTTTAGTCTAAAGTCTATTTCGACCAAAAGTATACCGACCTTCCCATCGGTCAGCCGGATGTAGCCTTCGTCCCTATGAGACCTCGTCCTGGAGTCCCATCACTGCTAAGTCAAATGGCTAGCCCCGACCTTCCTGGCAATTCTGCCCGACGGAATCCAAGTTTTGCACTTTGGAAACCTGGATTGTATAGTCTAAAGTCAATTTCGACCAAAAGTATCCCCAACTTCCCATCGGTCAGCCGGATATTGCCTTGGAACCTATGAGACCTCGTCCTGGAGTCCCATCACTGCTAAGTCAAATGACTACCCCCGACCTTCATGGCAGCGAATTGTGTAAAGTATGCCGAGTAGGTATTCTTTAGTTTAATTCTGATAGCGGTTTCCTTCGCATCACCGTGATATTGCCTGTTTCCAATCAGATTCCTCTTCTCTGATTTCTCTCGTATTGAATCAAGGACTTCCTTCTTGATTCCCTTCCTTTGCGTCTTGTCAGCATAATTGCTCGGCATATATGAGACGAATGTATCGTTTTATAAAGCGAAACTATGTCAGAATTAAGATTGTATTCCCCAATTTTGCTCTTGTTGAATAAGAGACCTCTTTTCTGATTCGCCTCATGCTGGAATCAAGGATTTCTTCCTTGATTTACTCCCCATACTGCGATGATTGTCTAATAAAAGTATGCGTTGCGGTTGAACTGCGTTCGAATTAAGCGTGCGAAAGAAGACGTCGATCATCCCCAGTGGGATACACCATTGTTTCAGACTCAAGAAAGAAGACAGCCGCCGCGGGATTATTCTTAAGTGCGATACTGATCACTGCGTCTAAAATAAGGTTTAGAATAAGAACGGGAGGTGGGTGGAATTGAATTTTCACCCACCTCCCTGGGTCTCTTCGCAGCAACCTCCACGTGGTGGACCTGGAAACTAGAACCATCGCCGTCAGAGTAGTCCCTGTCGATGATGGTGCTAGGCGAATGGCTGCGAATTGTGTTAAATATGCCGAGTAGTTATTCTTTATTTTAATTCTGATAGTGGTTTGCTTCGCATTACCGTGATATTGCCTATTTCCAATCAGATTCCTCTTCTCTGATTTCTCTCATATCGAATCAAGAACTTCCTCCTTGATTCCCTTCCTGTGCGTCTTGTCACCATAATTGCTTGGCATATGTGAGACGAATGTATCGTTTTATAAGACGAAACTATGTCAGAATTAAGATTGTATCCCCCAATTTTGCTCTTGTTGAATAAGAGACTTCTTTCCTGATTCGCCTCATGCTCGAATCAAGGATTTCTTCCTTGATTTACTCCCCATACTGCGATGATTGTATAATATAAGTAATGCGTTGAGCGTGAACTAAATTAGAATTGTTCGTGCGAAAAAAGACGTCGATTATCCGCTCTAGGGTACATTATTTCAGGCTCAAGGAAGAATACATCGATCGACCGCCGTGGGATACATCGCTTCATTTACTAATTATGCTACATTAATCCCATATTACTATTTATTGCTATGTGTTCCTGCATTTCAGTACAGACTCAAGAATGAAGGCAGCTGGCGTGGGATTATTTTTTAGTGCGAAACCCAAAAATGCGTTGATAATAAGATGTCGAATTAGGAACGGAGGTCGATGGAATTGAATTTCTATCCGCCTCCCAGGGTCTCATTCGCAGCAACCTCCACGTGGTAGACCTGGAAACCAGCAGCATCGCCGATGGAGTACATTCCCATCGAGGATGCTGCTAGGCTAATCGGCTGCGGGATTGTATTAAATTGTATTAAGACATTGTGCGCCGATTAAATTTCAGATACTAAAACATGGGCGTCAATGATTATATTGATACATTGTTAAACATCAATCATACTGAAATTTATAACCAATGGAAAAGAATAATAAATTCGATTTTGTAATTTTACTTTGCATTTTTATTAAATATATGTAAAATGTTACATTAACGTAGGATTAACAATTAAATAATAGACTAAAAATCCTCCACCATCGCGGGGCAGGCGCGCAGTGTGTTAATAACAAAAGCCAAGGTTCCTATAAAATCGTAGAGTGCAAACGGTTAAACAGGAGGACGCGATGAAACTCAAGGAGGTCGCGAGTATGGTGGGGACCTTCGACCTTATAAGGACAGTCTTGACAGTGGAGGGCTCAGTTCCTCGCGAACTCTTCAACTGCGAGGATGGGGGAGGACCAGCAGACCCTCCTGGACTATCCTGGACTATCCTGGGCTACCGTGGGCTACCCTGGGCTACCCTGGGCTACCCTGGGCTACCCTGGGCTACCCTGGGCTACCCTGGGCTACCCTGGTCTACCCTGGTCTACCCTGAACCTCTCTGGGCATCACTGGTCTACTCCTACCTTCACTCTGGGGCACTGGTGACCACTACTGGCTACCATCGATCAGTCGGGATTAATGCAGATCCATGGTGGCCAGTACTGGTGAAGGCCAACGAGTGGTCCTCGGCTTCTCCTAAGCTATGTACCGATTGCGAACAGCGATCGGTGAGTCGCATGCTCTTTCTTTTTAACTCCAGTCACCGATCATGTCGTAGGACGAATGGTCCGTACCGATACCGGTGACTGGTGGTACCATTTTAGTAGTTTTTGATTTTGTGAGTGCAGTGACCTTGGATATGCCTCTCGAGGCATACCCGAGAGTAGTAGCATATTTTAATTTATTTATTAGATAGGATAGGGTTTTCTTGTACGTCGCGTTTAAAGTTAACTGTAAATACTAGCAACAATACTTTGACTTTTTACCGAATTACGAGTAACGTAACTTTATTCTGTACTATGATATGTAAGATATAACACAACCTTCAACATTGAATATTCAGATAATAAGATTGGGAACTTAGTGGTACATTAATTGTATCAATAGGTTCAGTCTGCTTTTTGATTTTTAAAGTTCGACTAACATACAGTCGATTGAAATGGTTGATTATTCGCGTTAAAGTTAATTTAATCGCTGAAATATCACAGTAAATATCGTACAAGAAAACATTTCGCGACGGTTAGGTCTCTGAATCGAAGCAACTACTTGTAAAATATTCTTGTGATATTAGAAACAGCTGCTTCGACAAAGGGATCACCTAAGTATTTTTGAAAATGTGTTAAAAGTTTAAAATAGAATCATTCATATTGCTATTTCACTTAGAGTCTCATTTTCTATTAAATTTCAATTTCTCTTATTGTTTTATCGAATATTACAGTAGTTGTACATTAGTACACTCTTCATTTCTAAAGTTAGAGAATAAAATTCTTAATTCTGAGTCAATTAAAGTAATTGTTGAGAACCAAAGAACATTAGTCCGTTAGAAAAATCAGAAACTAACATGATTTTATAGCTAGGATTTTCAGGATATTGTTTCCATGTTCATTGTTCGATCTCTCTCAAGTGCCCAGGTGCTACTTCGGAGAGTGAGAGCAATGGGCATGATGAAATTGTTATTATTTAAACATGTGAGCGATTGGCAATGGTTAGCGTATCGTGCCCGACGTATTATCCACTTGTGTGTGTGTGTGTGTGTGGTTAGGAAGTGGAAATGCGTCGGACTTTATAATATGACAAATACTCTTTATACGTATATATTCCAGTTACTGTAAATGAAATATATAAACTGTTTGTGGAATATATACACACTTTTCCTTATTCCCTTACTCAATAGAGTACGAATATTAACATATTAGAATACTTTGATCGTCCATACGTTACCAAACGACATAAAGAAGGGTAGAATTATATTAATTTCAATGAATTGTTCGTGCCAAGTAAAATATTTTCTCAAAGATCGTTAGCCATTGCCAGTCGATTTCAGGAATTGATATACTAGAGTATGAGAATGTGGTTGTTAGTGAACGTCCCGGGACGTTCTCTCTAGGCGTTAGGTTCTTTCGCACTCAGGTGCATCAGAGACAATCGTGAAGTGATGTGTGTTTGTGAGAATGAGTCTCTTGCCCCTTTTTTAAATATAGCTATAGGTAGGCAGGTAGCATACTCTCTGGAATGAATGTTAGATTTAAGTAGGCAGGGGCCGGTGCTGGCCTTCGTTTCTGCACGATGGTCAGTTACCGGGGAACTTGAAAAATCAGTTCAAAGTTGATAGCAAAACGAAGCATGCCGTTTGCTGATCAACCTTGATCTCGACTTTTCAAGTTCCACATGGATACCGCGATCGCGATCGGTATTAGGCGCGAGTAGGCGAATCGTTCGAAATTGCTCGATTGCACTGTCGAATGATCGATGGCTGTTCCCAAGCCATTGGTCATTCGCTATCGAGCAAGCTCAGGGTTTCAGAAATGGTGGACTGCCGAAGAAAAGAAGAGGCGTATGCCGAAGAGGCCCCGACAAAGTGTCGCTCAAGAGGGCAACTATTAATGGCGGTCCATCTTAGCATGGAGATGGAGCGTCATTTTATGTTACTACTTTGTCACTGCACTCATTTTAGCTTCAATAGAAATGGTGGTGGGAGTAGTAGAAGTAGTTGTAGTTGTATTGGGCTGGCCATTGCCGCCCCAACGTCCAGCAATGAGCATTTCGCGATTTTTAATTAGTGTTGCGAGACAAACATTACGGTTTGAATTAGAGCTGCGAATGATATAATCGCGATTTCGATTACAACTATTTTTAGTACTTGGTTTTTGAAATTGCTTTAAAGATAGCTTTGCGTATGACAAACATTGATCGCGTTTGACTTTAATACTATTGAATATAAAGCGCAATTATGTTAAGTGACACGTAGTTGTCTTGATTTTGAGATAGCATTGCGATTAATTGAATAAACGCGTTTGACAAAGCGTACTTTATTAAATATAATATCCATTTATTAATGTAGCGTTGCGAAATCGGTAGATCGCGGTCTTCTTAGAGTCGCGACCACGATTTTTCGCGTTGTCTTAGAGTTGCGTTGTATTAAATGCTCAAAAATATGCTGGAACCATAAGAACCACAGAGCAATTTGCGTTACTGCGAAACGTGGTTCTTTGTAGCTAAAACAGCTGCACATTATAGCCCGCAGCCCAAAAGGCTGCCCCGTATTCTTACATGTAGCGTGGCGTATAAAGAAACTGGTGGACGCGAGTTTTTCGTTTTAAATGAAATAATTTAGAGTTGCGTTCGATACTGAAACCCTCGCGTTTTTATTGTATGATATTTGTAAAGTAGCGTTGCGATTAATCATACATTTTTCGCGTTTCTTATTGAAAACTTTTCTCATTTTATTAATTAGCGTGGCGAACAGTAATGCACCTGTCGCGTTCATTATTGAAATACTTTTATATTCCGTAAATTAGTGTTGCGAAATAAATGGTCCACTCTCGCGACTTTTATAGCATATATAATGTACAGAGTGGACAGTCCCATATTTTAAATATCCATCCTCCTATTCAATTTCATGTAATTGAACAAAACTTACTATCTAATGAAGTGAGTTTTTGTTTCAGAGGAATTTGGGTGGGATAGAGGATGCAATTCTCAGGGGAAAATGGTATATATCTTAATTTTAATTCTAATTTAATTTATTTAATCCTTTGTGTTTCTGTTTCAGGGAATATTATAACTGCAATGGTAAGGAAAAATCGTATAATTTTTCTTAGGCTCCATTTCTTAAATTGTATTCATCCACTAATCGAATACGACAGTTTCTGTTTCAGTTCCTTTAGCTTATCCTTCTTATTTGTTTCAGCACTAATTCTAATGTATTTTTAATACAATTTCAGTCTAATTTTAGTCTAATCTTAGTTTAATTTTCCTTTAACATTGACACATCATTAATTTATTCATAATATAATCGTTATTTAACATTACTGCAGGGCATTTACAATTACCTCACGAACATTTTACAAATTTGTTAGTGTTGTATTTCCGTACAGGCTCAAGAAGCAGTATAATATTGACTATGATAGTTTTAGGTGCGTTAATAATAAGATTTAGAATAAGACCGGGAGGTGGGTGGAATTGAATTTCCACCCACCTCCCAGGGTCTCATTCGCAGCAACCTCCACGTGGTGGACCTGGAAACTAGAACCATCGCCGTCAGAGTAGTCTCTGTCGAGGATGGTGCCAGGCCAATGGCTGCGAATTGTGTTAAATATGCCGAGTAGTTATTCTTTAGCTACTTTCTCTGATTCCGCCTGTGTCTCCATTTATCCGGTTCACTTGACCATGCTTGCAAGTGCATCGGGCCGTGTGATGCCAGTCAGTCTGCAGTTCACGTATCTCGGTGTTCGGACTCGCGAGTAAGATCATGACGGCCACACCGTGAGCCGGGTGGTACTCGCGCCGACGACTCCCGGCACTGCTCTTCCTAGGATCCTACTTCTTCGTAATCCGCCCCTAGTCCTGTGGCCTAGCCGCAGGGTCGGACTTTGGGAAGTTAACGGGAGCCTACGAAGGGCACGTCGCCGTCCGCTGATCCGAAAGAGGAAGAGCACCGTAACTCGGGACTGTGGTCTGGCTGGTCTGATCACGGTTTGCTCGCGTCACCCTCCTTTTTAATCGGAGACTTCTTCTCCGATTTTCCCAGTTGTCGAATTAAGGACTTCTTTCTTGATTCGCTCCCTTTGCTTCTTGGTCCGATAATTGCTCGGCATATCTGCGACCGATGCGTAGTCTTATAAGGCGAAACTATGTCCGAATTAAGATTGTAGCCCCTCATTTTGAGCTTGCTGAGTCAGAGACTTTTTCTCTGATTCGCCTCACGCTCGAATCAAGAACTTCTTCCTTGATTCCCTCCCTGTACTGCGATGATTGTATAATAAAAGCGAAGCGTTGCGACTGAACTGCGTTAGAATTAAGCGTGCGAAAGAAGACGTCGATCATCGGCCGTGGGATACTCCATTATTTCAGACTCAAGAAAGAAGACAGCCGCCGCGGGATTATTCTTAAGTGCGATACTGATCACTCCTGAGCTCCCCTGGTGCTCCCTGGTTCTCCCTGGAACTACCCGGACCTCTGTGGGCACCAGTGGCCTACTCCTACCACCACCCCCGGCCACCTTCGACCTTATAAGGAGCAGGTTCGGCAGCAGGACCTCAGTTCCTCGGGAACTCCGGACCAGAGAGATCTTCTGGGCCTCCTGAGCTCCCCTGGTGCTCCCTGGTTCTCCCTGGAACTACCCGGACCTCTGTGGGCACCAGTGGCCTACTCCTACCACCACCCCAGGCCACCTTCGACCTTATAAGGAGTAGGATCGGCTGCAGGACCTCAGTTCCTCGGGAACTCCGGATCAGAGAGTTCTCCTGGGCCTCCTGAGCTCCCGTGGTTCTCCCTGGAACTACCCGGACCTCTGTGGGCACCAGTGGCCTACTCCTACCACCACCCCCGGCCACCTTCGACCTTATAAGGAGCAGATTCGGCAGCAGGACCTCAGTCCCTCGTGAACTCCGGACCAGAGAGTTCTCCTGGGCCTCCTGAGCTGCCCTGGTGCTCCCTGGAACTACCCGGAACTCTGTGGGCACCAGTGGCCTACTCCTACCACCACCCCCAGACACCTTCGACCTTATAAGGAGCAGGTTCGGCAGCAGGACCTCAGTCCCTCGGGAACTCCGGATCAGAGAGTTCTCCTTGGCCTCCTGAGCTCCCCTGGTGCTCCCTGGAACTACCCGGACCTCTGTGGGCACCAGTGGCCTACTCCTACCACCACCCCCGGCCACCTTCGACCTTATAAGGAGCAGATTCGGCAGCAGGACCTCAGTCCCTCGTGAACTCCGGACCAGAGAGTTCTCCTGGGCCTCCTGAGCTGCCCTGGTGCTCCCTGGAACTACCCGGAACTCTGTGGGCACCAGTGGCCTACTCCTACCACCACCCCCAGACACCTTCGACCTTATAAGGAGCAGGTTCGGCAGCAGGACCTCAGTCCCTCGGGAACTCCGGATCAGAGAGTTCTCCTTGGCTTCCTGAGCTCCCCTGGTGCTCCCTGGAACTACCCGGACCTCTGTGGGCACCAATGGCCTACTCCTACCACCACCCCCGGCCACCTTCGAACTTATAAGGAGTAGGATCGGCTGCAGGACCTCAGTTCCTCGGGAACTCCTGACCAGAGAGTTCTCCTGGGCCTCCTGGGCCTCCTGGGGCTCCTGGGCCTCCTGAGCTCCCCTGGTGCTCCCTGGTTCTCCCTGGAACTACCCGGACCTCTGTGGGCACCAGTGGCCTACTCCTACCACCACCCCCGGCCACCTTCGACCTTATAAGGAGCAGGATCGGCTGCAGGACCTCAGTCCCTCGGGAACTCCGGATCAGAGAGTTCTCCTTGGACTCCTGAGCTCCCCTGGTTCTCCCTGGAACTACCCGGACCTCTGTGGGCATCAGTGGCCTACTCCTACCACCACCCCCGGCCACCTTCGACCTTATAAGGAGTAGGATCGGCTGCAGGACCTCAGTTCCTCGGGAACTCCGGATCAGAGAGTTCTCCTGGGCCTCCTGAGCTCCCCTGGTGCTCCCTGGAACTACCCGGACCTCTGTGGGCACCAGTGGCCTACTCCTACCACCACCCCCGGCCACCTTCGACCTTATAAGGAGCAGGATCGGCTGCAGGACCTCAGTTCCTCGGGAACTCCGGATCAGAGAGTTCTCCTGGGCCTCCTGAGCTCCCCTGGTTCTCCCTGGAACTACCCGGACCTCTGTGGGCACCAGTGGCCTACTCCTACCACCACCCCCGGCCACCTTCGACCTTATAAGGAGCAGGTTCGGCAGCAGGAGCTCAGTTCCTCGGGAACTCCTGACCAGAGAGTTCTCCTGGGCCTCCTGATCTCCCGTGGTGCTCCCTGGTGCTCCCTGGAACTACCCGGACCTCTGTGGGCACCAGTGGCCTACTCCTACCACCACCCCCGGCTACCAGTGACCACCATTGGCCTAACCTGAACTGGGAGGATAGGAGAGGACCAGTAGACACTCCTGAGCTCTCCTGGTTCTCCCTGGGGCTTCCCGGACCCCTCTGGGCACCAGTGGCCTACTCCTACCACCACCCCTGGCTACCAGTGACCACCATTGGCCTAACCTGAACTGGGAGGATAGGAGAGGACCAGTAGACACTCCTGAGCTCTCCTGGTTCTCCCTGGGGCTTCCCGGACCCCTCTGGGCACCAGTGGCCTACTCCTACCTCCACCCCTGGGTACCAGTGACCACTACTGGCCTAACCTGAACTGAGAGGATAGGAGAGGACTAGTAGACACTCCTGAGCTCCCCTGGTTCTCCCTGGGAATTCCTGGACCCCTCTGGGCACCAGTGGCCTACCCCTACCTTCACCCCTGGCTACCAGTGACTACCATAGACCATTCGCGATTCATGCAGAGCCATGCAGAGCAGTGGACCTCGGCTCATTCCAAGGCATGTGCCGGTTGCCCACAGCAATCGGTGAGTCGCATGCTCTTTCCTTTTACTCCAGTCTCCGATCATGTCGTAGGACAAAAGGTCCGTAGCGACACCGGTGACTGGTGGTACCATTTTAGTAGTTTTTGATTTTGCGAGTGCAGTGAACTCGGATATGCCTCTCGAGGCATATTCGAGAGTAGTAGCATTTTTTGGTTTATTTATTAGATAGGATAGGGTTTTCTTGTACGTCGCGTTTAACGTTAATTGCAAATACTAGGAACAATTCTTTGATTTTTATGTTACTTTATTTTCTAGTTTTGTATGTAAGATGTAATGCAATTTTCAACATTGAATATTAAGATAATACGACTGAGAACTTAGTGGTACATTAATTGTATCAATAAGTTCAGTATAGTCTTCAATTTTTAAAGTTTGACTAAGATGCAATCGATTAAGATGATTGATTATTCGCGTTAAAGTTGTTTAATCGCTGGACATGATAGCAAATGTACAAGAAAACATTTCGCGACGGGTAGATCTCTGAATCGAAGCAAATACTCTGTAATACATTCTTTTGATATTAGAAACAGCTGCTTTGATAAAGGGATCACCTGATTTTTGAAAATGTGTTGAAAGTTTAAAATAGATTCATTCTTATTGAAATTTTACTTAGAGTCTCCTTTTCCATTAAATTTTGATTATACTAGTATATTAAAATATTTATTTCTTAGTATATACACATTTATTTCTAAAGTTAGAGTATTAAATTCTTAATTTTGAGTCAGTTATAGTCATTATAGAGAATCAAAGAACCTAAGACCGATAGAAAAATCAAACTAACATGATTTCATAGCTAGGATTTTCAGGATATTGTTTCCATGTTCGTTGCTCGATCTCTCTCACGTGCCCAGGTGCTACTTGGGAGAGTGAGAGCAATGGGCATGATGAAATTGTTATTATTTAAACATGTGAGGGATTGGCAATGGTTAGCGTATAATGCCCGACGTATTCTCCACTTGTGTGTGTGTGGTTAGGAAGTGGAAATGCGTCGCAATTTGCATAAATGTAACAAACAATACCTTCCAAGTCTGAATTAATACTCTTTACACGTGTATATTCCACTTATTCTATGTTATTCTATGTTTGCAATAGATTATTCATGGAATATATACGCGTTCCCTTATATCCTCACTCATAGAGTACAAATGTTAACAGATTAGAATATTTGCCTCTCATTGCGTTACCAAATGACATAAAGAACAGTAGAATTATATCAATTTCAATCAATCATTCGTGCCAAGTAAAATATTTTCTCAAAGATCGTTAGCCATTGCCAGTCGATTTCAGGAAATGATAAATTAGAGTATGAATGTGATTGTCGACGTCTCTGGACGTTCTCTAGACGTTAGGTTCTTTCGCACCCGGGTGCATTAGTTGTGGAATGACGTGTGTTTGTGAGAATGTGTCTTTTGCCTTTTTTAAATATAGCTATAGGTAGGCAGGTAGCATACTCTCTGGAATGAATGTTAGATTTAAGTAGGCAGGGGCCGGTGCTGGCCTTCGTTTCTGCACGATGGTCAGTTACCGGGGAACTTGAAAAATCAGTTCAAAGTTGATAGCAAAACGGAGCATGCCGTTTGCTGATCAACCTTGATCTCGACTTTTCAAGTTCCACATAGATACCGCGATCGCGATCGGTGTTAGGCGCGAATAGGCGAAACGCTCGAAATTGCTCGATTGCACTGTCGAATGGTCGATGGCTGTTCCCGAGCTATTGGCCATTAACTATCGAGCAAACTCAGGGTTTCAGCAATGGCGGACGGCCGAAGAAACGAAGAGGCGTATGCCGAAGAGGCCCCGACAAAATGTCGCTCAAGAGGGCAACTATTAATGGCGCTCCATCTCTGCATGCAGATGGAGCGTCATTTTATGTTACTACTTTGTCACTGCACTCACTTTAGCTTTAATAGAAATGGTGGTGGTAGTAGTAGAAGTAGTTGTAGCTGCATCGGGCTGGCCATAGCCGCCCCAACGACCAGCAATGGGCATTTCGCGACTTTTAATTAGCGTTGCGAAATAAATATTGCGGTTTGAAGTAGAGTTGCGAATGATATAATCGCGATTTCGATTACAATTGATTTTTATACTTGTTTTCTGATATTATTTTAGAATTAACTTCGCGTATGACAGACACTGATCGCGTTTGAGTTTAATACTATTGAATATAAAGCTAGATTATGTTAACTAGCACGTAGTTGTCTTGATTTTGAGATAGCGTTGCGAAGAATTGAATAAACGCGTTTGATAGAATACTCTTTATTAAATATAACTCTCATTGATTAAAGTAGCGTTGCGATACCGATCTTCCGCGTTCTTCTTAGTGTCGCGACAATAATTTTTCGCGTTGTCTTAGAGTTGCGTTGTATAAAATGCTCAAAAGTATGCTGGAACCATAAGAACCACAAAGCAGTTCGCATTACTGCGAACAGTGGTTCCTCGCAGCCGAATTGGCTGCCCCATGATCTTAAACGTAGCGTTGCGTATAATGAAACTGGTGCACGCGAGTTATCCATTCCATATTAAATAAATTAGAGTTGCGATCGATACTGAAACCCCCGCGTTTTAATTTTATATTTCTAAAGTAGCGTTGCGATTAATTATACAGTTTTCGCGTTTCTTATTGAGACCTTTGCATATTTTATTAACGTGGCGAACAGTAATGCACCTCTCGCGTTTATTATTGAAATATTTGAACATTCTTTAAATTAGTGTTGCGAAAGAGATGGTCCACTCCCGCGATTTTTATAGCACGTGTAATAGAGAGTGGACAGTCCCATTTTTTTAACATCCCTCCTTATATTCATATCCCTGTAGAAGAATAAAATTTACTATCTAATAAGTGAGTTTCTGTTGCAGAGAAGCTTGAGAGGAATATGAGATGCAATTGTATGGCGAAAATGGTATCTTTATTAATTTTAATTTACTTTATTTAATCCTTGGTGCTTCTGTTTCAGGGAATATTAAGGTTTTAGGATTTAGGCTAAATTTCTTAAATTATATTCAGCTACTAATCGAGCAAGACAGTTTCTGTTGCAGAGTGGACTGAGGGGATTAGAAGATTCTACTTCTATGGGGGTAGAGCATAGAAGCAACCCTTTAACGTGCAATCTTGCTGCTCGAAGAATACGCTCGGTAAAAAGTTCCTTTCCTTTTTCCCTCCATTTACTTTAATATCAGTATAATTTTATTTTCAGCTTAATTTAATTGTACTTCTGATTTACATAACTTTAATCGTTTTGATGCAGACGGTAAAATGTGTTACTACACAAACCCTTCTGTACCATTTAATTAACATCTACTTATTTCAGTTCCCACCATAATCAATTTATAATCTAATTGTAATCTAATGTTCGTTTGTCATCGATGTATTATTCATTTTCTCTTAATACAATTTTAATTTTGTGCTACTGTGGTTAATTTACAATTCCCTTGTTGCCATTTTACAAATATTTCAGAATAGACTCAAGAAAGAAGACAGCCGCCGAGGGCTTAGTATAACATTAAGAGCGATAGAATAAGTGCGATAAACATAAGTATTAGATTTAGAAAGGGAGGTCGGTGGAATTCAATGTCCACCCACCTCCCAGGGTCCCTCGCAGCAACCTCCACGTGGTGGACCTGGAAACTAGTAGCGTCGCCGAATAGTAGCTTCTATCGAGGGTGTTGCTAGGCCAATAGCTGCGAATTGTGTGAAATATGCCGAGTAGTTATTCTTTAGCTTCATTCTCACTCCGCTCGTTTCCATCTATCCGGTTCGCTTGACCATGTTTGCAAGTGCATCGGGCCGTGTGACGCCGGTCGGTCTGCAGTTCACGTACCTCGGTGTTCGGCCTCGCGAGTAAGATCATGACGGCCACACCGTGGGCCGGGTGGTGCTCGCGCCGACGACCCACGGCACTGCTCTTCCTAGGATCCTACTTCTTCGTAATCCGCCCCTAGTCCTGTGGCCTAGCCACAGGGCCGGGCGTTGGGAAGTTAACGGGCGCCTAAGAAGAGTACGTCGTCGTCCGCTGATCCGAAAGAGGACGAGCATCGTAACTCGGGACTGTAGTCTGGCCGGTTGATCGCGGTTTGCTCGCGTCACCCTCCTTTTTCAATCAGAGACTTCTTCTCTGATTTCTCCAATCGCCGAATCAAGGACTTCTTCCTTGATTCGCTCCCTTCGCTTCTTGGTCCGATGATTGCTCGGCATATCTGCGACCAGTGCGTAGTTTCGTGCGGCGAAACTAAGTTAGAATTAAGATTGTATCCCCTAACTTTGCTTTGCTGAATCAGAGACTTCTTCTCTGATTCGAATGACTGAATCAAGGACTTCTTCCTTGATTCTCTCCCTACACTGCGATGATTGTATAATAAAAGCGAAGCGTTGCGACTGAACTGCGTTAGAATTAAGCGTGCGAAAGAAGACGTCGATCATCCGCCGTGGGATACTCCCTTATTTCAGACTCAAGAAAGAAGACAGCCGACGTGGGATTATTTTTAAGTGCGATACCGACGACTGCGTTTAGCATAAGGTTTAGAATAAGGAGGGAGGTCGGTGGAATTGTGTTTTCCACCCACCTCCCAGGGTCTCTCGCAGCAACCTCCACGTGGTGGACCTGGAAACTAGTAGCATCGCCGAAGAGTAGCTTCTATCGAGGGTGTTGCTAGGCCAATAGCTGCGAATTGTGTGAAATATGCCGAGTAGTTATTCTTTAGCTTCATTCTCACTCCGCTCGTTTCCATCTATCCGGTTCGCTTGACCATGTTTGCAAGTGCATCGGGCCGTGTGACGCCGGTCGGTCTGCAGTTCACGTACCTCGGTGTTCGGCCTCGCGAGTAAGATCATGACGGCCACACCGTGGGCCGGGTGGTGCTCGCGCCGACGACCCACGGCACTGCTCTTCCTAGGATCCTACTTCTTCGTAATCCGCCCCTAGTCCTGTGGCCTAGCCACAGGGCCGGGCGTTGGGAAGTTAACGGGCGCCTAAGAAGAGTACGTCGTCGTCCGCTGATCCGAAAGAGGACGAGCATCGTAACTCGGGACTGTAGTCTGGCCGGTTGATCGCGGTTTGCTCGCGTCACCCTCCTTTTTCAATCAGAGACTTCTTCTCTGATTTCTCCAATCGCCGAATCAAGGACTTCTTCCTTGATTCGCTCCCTTCGCTTCTTGGTCCGATGATTGCTCGGCATATCTGCGACCAGTGCGTAGTTTCGTGCGGCGAAACTAAGTTAGAATTAAGATTGTATCCCCTAACTTTGCTTTGCTGAATCAGAGACTTCTTCTCTGATTCGAATGACTGAATCAAGGACTTCTTCCTTGATTCTCTCCCTACACTGCGATGATTGTATAATAAAAGCGAAGCGTTGCGACTGAACTGCGTTAGAATTAAGCGTGCGAAAGAAGACGTCGATCATCCGCCGTGGGATACTCCCTTATTTCAGACTCAAGAAAGAAGACAGCCGACGTGGGATTATTTTTAAGTGCGATACCGACGACTGCGTTTAGCATAAGGTTTAGAATAAGGAGGGAGGTCGGTGGAATTGTGTTTTCCACCCACCTCCCAGGGTCTCTCGCAGCAACCTCCACGTGGTGGACCTGGAAACTAGTAGCATCGCCGAAGAGTAGCTTCTATCGAGGGTGTTGCTAGGCCAATAGCTGCGAATTGTGTGAAATATGCCGAGTAGTTATTCTTTAGCTTCATTCTCACTCCGCTCGTTTCCATCTATCCGGTTCGCTTGACCATGTTTGCAAGTGCATCGGGCCGTGTGACGCCGGTCGGTCTGCAGTTCACGTACCTCGGTGTTCGGCCTCGCGAGTAAGATCATGACGGCCACACCGTGGGCCGGGTGGTGCTCGCGCCGACGACCCACGGCACTGCTCTTCCTAGGATCCTACTTCTTCGTAATCCGCCCCTAGTCCTGTGGCCTAGCCACAGGGCCGGGCGTTGGGAAGTTAACGGGCGCCTAAGAAGAGTACGTCGTCGTCCGCTGATCCGAAAGAGGACGAGCATCGTAACTCGGGACTGTAGTCTGGCCGGTTGATCGCGGTTTGCTCGCGTCACCCTCCTTTTTCAATCAGAGACTTCTTCTCTGATTTCTCCAATCGCCGAATCAAGGACTTCTTCCTTGATTCGCTCCCTTCGCTTCCTGGTCCGATGATTGCTCGGCATATCTGCGACCAGTGCGTAGTTTCGTGCGGCGAAACTAAGTTAGAATTAAGATTGTATCCCCTAACTTTGCTTTGCTGAATCAGAGACTTCTTCTCTGATTCGAATGACTGAATCAAGGACTTCTTCCTTGATTCTCTCCCTACACTGCGATGATTGTATAATAAAAGCGAAGCGTTGCGACTGAACTGCGTTAGAATTAAGCGTGCGAAAGAAGACGTCGATCATCCGCCGTGGGATACTCCCTTATTTCAGACTCAAGAAAGAAGACAGCCGACGTGGGATTATTTTTAAGTGCGATACCGACGACTGCGTTTAGCATAAGGTTTAGAATAAGGAGGGAGGTCGGTGGAATTGTGTTTTCCACCCACCTCCCAGGGTCTCTCGCAGCAACCTCCACGTGGTGGACCTGGAAACTAGTAGCATCGCCGAAGAGTAGCTTCTATCGAGGGTGTTGCTAGGCCAATAGCTGCGAATTGTGTGAAATATGCCGAGTAGTTATTCTTTAGCTTCATTCTCACTCCGCTCGTTTCCATCTATCCGGTTCGCTTGACCATGTTTGCAAGTGCATCGGGCCGTGTGACGCCGGTCGGTCTGCAGTTCACGTACCTCGGTGTTCGGCCTCGCGAGTAAGATCATGACGGCCACACCGTGGGCCGGGTGGTGCTCGCGCCGACGACCCACGGCACTGCTCTTCCTAGGATCCTACTTCTTCGTAATCCGCCCCTAGTCCTGTGGCCTAGCCACAGGGCCGGGCGTTGGGAAGTTAACGGGCGCCTAAGAAGAGTACGTCGTCGTCCGCTGATCCGAAAGAGGACGAGCATCGTAACTCGGGACTGTAGTCTGGCCGGTTGATCGCGGTTTGCTCGCGTCACCCTCCTTTTTCAATCAGAGACTTCTTCTCTGATTTCTCCAATCGCCGAATCAAGGACTTCTTCCTTGATTCGCTCCCTTCGCTTCCTGGTCCGATGATTGCTCGGCATATCTGCGACCAGTGCGTAGTTTCGTGCGGCGAAACTAAGTTAGAATTAAGATTGTATCCCCTAACTTTGCTTTGCTGAATCAGAGACTTCTTCTCTGATTCGAATGACTGAATCAAGGACTTCTTCCTTGATTCTCTCCCTACACTGCGATGATTGTATAATAAAAGCGAAGCGTTGCGACTGAACTGCGTTAGAATTAAGCGTGCGAAAGAAGACGTCGATCATCCGCCGTGGGATACTCCCTTATTTCAGACTCAAGAAAGAAGACAGCCGACGTGGGATTATTTTTAAGTGCGATACCGACGACTGCGTTTAGCATAAGGTTTAGAATAAGGAGGGAGGTCGGTGGAATTGTGTTTTCCACCCACCTCCCAGGGTCTCTCGCAGCAACCTCCACGTGGTGGACCTGGAAACTAGTAGCATCGCCGAAGAGTAGCTTCTATCGAGGGTGTTGCTAGGCCAATAGCTGCGAATTGTGTGAAATATGCCGAGTAGTTATTCTTTAGCTTCATTCTCACTCCGCTCGTTTCCATCTATCCGGTTCGCTTGACCATGTTTGCAAGTGCATCGGGCCGTGTGACGCCGGTCGGTCTGCAGTTCACGTACCTCGGTGTTCGGCCTCGCGAGTAAGATCATGACGGCCACACCGTGGGCCGGGTGGTGCTCGCGCCGACGACCCACGGCACTGCTCTTCCTAGGATCCTACTTCTTCGTAATCCGCCCCTAGTCCTGTGGCCTAGCCACAGGGCCGGGCGTTGGGAAGTTAACGGGCGCCTAAGAAGAGTACGTCGTCGTCCGCTGATCCGAAAGAGGACGAGCATCGTAACTCGGGACTGTAGTCTGGCCGGTTGATCGCGGTTTGCTCGCGTCACCCTCCTTTTTCAATCAGAGACTTCTTCTCTGATTTCTCCAATCGCCGAATCAAGGACTTCTTCCTTGATTCGCTCCCTTCGCTTCCTGGTCCGATGATTGCTCGGCATATCTGCGACCAGTGCGTAGTTTCGTGCGGCGAAACTAAGTTAGAATTAAGATTGTATCCCCTAACTTTGCTTTGCTGAATCAGAGACTTCTTCTCTGATTCGAATGACTGAATCAAGGACTTCTTCCTTGATTCTCTCCCTACACTGCGATGATTGTATAATAAAAGCGAAGCGTTGCGACTGAACTGCGTTAGAATTAAGCGTGCGAAAGAAGACGTCGATCATCCGCCGTGGGATACTCCCTTATTTCAGACTCAAGAAAGAAGACAGCCGACGTGGGATTATTTTTAAGTGCGATACCGACGACTGCGTTTAGCATAAGGTTTAGAATAAGGAGGGAGGTCGGTGGAATTGTGTTTTCCACCCACCTCCCAGGGTCTCTCGCAGCAACCTCCACGTGGTGGACCTGGAAACTAGTAGCATCGCCGAAGAGTAGCTTCTATCGAGGGTGTTGCTAGGCCAATAGCTGCGAATTGTGTGAAATATGCCGAGTAGTTATTCTTTAGCTTCATTCTCACTCCGCTCGTTTCCATCTATCCGGTTCGCTTGACCATGTTTGCAAGTGCATCGGGCCGTGTGACGCCGGTCGGTCTGCAGTTCACGTACCTCGGTGTTCGGCCTCGCGAGTAAGATCATGACGGCCACACCGTGGGCCGGGTGGTGCTCGCGCCGACGACCCACGGCACTGCTCTTCCTAGGATCCTACTTCTTCGTAATCCGCCCCTAGTCCTGTGGCCTAGCCACAGGGCCGGGCGTTGGGAAGTTAACGGGCGCCTAAGAAGAGTACGTCGTCGTCCGCTGATCCGAAAGAGGACGAGCATCGTAACTCGGGACTGTAGTCTGGCCGGTTGATCGCGGTTTGCTCGCGTCACCCTCCTTTTTCAATCAGAGACTTCTTCTCTGATTTCTCCAATCGCCGAATCAAGGACTTCTTCCTTGATTCGCTCCCTTCGCTTCTTGGTCCGATGATTGCTCGGCATATCTGCGACCAGTGCGTAGTTTCCTGCGGCGACACTAAGTTAGAATTAAGATTGTATCCCCTAACTTTGCTTTGCTGAATCAGAGACTTCTTCTCTGATTCGAATGACTGAATCAAGGACTTCTTCCTTGATTCTCTCCCTACACTGCGATGATTGTATAATAAAAGCGAAGCGTTGCGACTGAACTGCGTTAGAATTAAGCGTGCGAAAGAAGACGTCGATCATCCGCCGTGGGATACTCCCTTATTTCAGACTCAAGAAAGAAGACAGCCGACGTGGGATTATTTTTAAGTGCGATACCGACGACTGCGTTTAGCATAAGGTTTAGAATAAGGAGGGAGGTCGGTGGAATTGTGTTTTCCACCCACCTCCCAGGGTCTCTCGCAGCAACCTCCACGTGGTGGACCTGGAAACTAGTAGCATCGCCGAAGAGTAGCTTCTATCGAGGGTGTTGCTAGGCCAATAGCTGCGAATTGTGTGAAATATGCCGAGTAGTTATTCTTTAGCTTCATTCTCACTCCGCTCGTTTCCATCTATCCGGTTCGCTTGACCATGTTTGCAAGTGCATCGGGCCGTGTGACGCCGGTCGGTCTGCAGTTCACGTACCTCGGTGTTCGGCCTCGCGAGTAAGATCATGACGGCCACACCGTGGGCCGGGTGGTGCTCGCGCCGACGACCCACGGCACTGCTCTTCCTAGGATCCTACTTCTTCGTAATCCGCCCCTAGTCCTGTGGCCTAGCCACAGGGCCGGGCGTTGGGAAGTTAACGGGCGCCTAAGAAGAGTACGTCGTCGTCCGCCGTTCCGAAAGAGGACGAGCATCGTAACTCGGGACTGTAGTCTGGCCGGTTGATCGCGGGTTGTTCGCGTCACCCTCCTTTTTAATCGGAGACTTCTTCTCCGATTTTCCCAGTTGTCGAATTAAGGACTTCTTTCTTGATTCGCTCCCTTTGCTTCTTGGTCCGATAATTGCTCGGCATATCTGCGACCGATGCGTAGTCTTATAAGGCGAAACTATGTCCGAATTAAGATTGTAGCCCCTCATTTTGAGCTCGCTGAGTCAGAGACTTTTTCTCTGATTCGCCTCACGCTCGAATCAAGAACTTCTTCCTTGATTCTCTCCCTACACTGCGATGATTGTATAATAAAAGCGAAACGTTGCGACTTAACTGCGTTAGAATTAAGCGTGCGAAAGAAGACGTCGATCATCCGCCGTGGGATACTCCATTATTTCAGACTCAAGAAAGAAGTCAGCCACCGCGGGATTATTCTTAAGTGCGATACTGATCACTCCTGAGCTCCCCTGGTGCTCCCTGGTTCTCCCTGGAACTTCCCGGCCCTGTGTGGGCCCCAATGGTCCCTAAGAGACATCATCCTGGAGTCCCATCACTGATATGTCAAATGGCTACCCCCGACCTTCCTGGCAATTCTGCCCGACGGAATCCAAGTTTTCCACTTTGGAAACCTGGTTTGTATAGTCTAAAGTCATTTTCGACCAAAAGTATCCCCTCCTTCCCATCGGTCAGCCGGATGTAGCTTTGGTTCCTATGAGACCTTGCCTTGGAGTCCCATCACTGCTAAGTCAAATGGCTACCCTCGGAATTCCTGTCAATTCTGGCCGACGGAATCCAAGTTTTACACTTTGGCAACCTGGTTTGTATAGTCTAAAGTCAATTTCGACCAAAAGTATCCCGACCTTCCCATCGGTCAGCCGGATGTAGCCTTCGTCCCTATGAGACATCGTCCTGGAGTCCCATCACTGCTAAGTCAAATGGCTACCCCCGACCTTCCTGTCAATTCTGGCCGACGGAATCCAAGTTTTCCACTTTGGAAACCTGGTTTGTATAGTCTAAAGTCAATTTCGACCAAAAGTATCCAGACCTTCCCATCGGTCAGCCGGATGTAGCCTGGGAACCTATGAGACCTCGTCCTGGAGTCCCATCACTGCTAAGTCAAATGACTACCCCCGACCTTCCTGGCAATTCTGCCCGACGGAATCCAAGTTTTGCACTTTGGAAACCTGGATTGTATAGTGTAAAGTCAATTTCGACCAAAAGTATCCCGAACTTCCCATCGGTCAGCCGGATGTAGCCTTGGAACCTACGAGACCTCGTCCTGGAGTTCCATCACTGCTAAGTCAAATGGCTACCCCCGACCTTCCTGTCAATTCTGGCCGACGGAATCCAAGTTTTCCACTTTGGAAACCTGGTTTGTATAGTCTAAAGTCAATTTCGACCAAAAGTATCCAGACTTTCCCATCGGTGAGCCTGATGTAGCCTTGGTCCCTATGAGACCTCGCCCTGGTGCCCAATCACTGCTAAGTCAAATGGCTAGCCCCGATCTTCCTGGCAATTCTGGCCGACGGAATCCAAGTTTTCCACTTTGGAAACCTGGTTTGTATAGTCTAAAGTCAATTTCGACCAAAAGTATCCCGACCTTCCCATCGGTCAGCCGGATGTAGCCTTCGTCCCTATGAGACATCGTCCTGGAGTCCCATCACTGCTAAGTCAAATGGCTACCCCCGACCTTCCTGGCAATTCTGGCCGACGGAATCCAAGTTTTCCACTTTGGAAACCTGGTTTGTATAGTCTAAAGTCAATTTCGACCAAAAGTATCCCGACCTTCCCATCGGTCAGCCGGATGTAGCCTTCGTCCCTATGAGACATCGTCCTGGAGTCCCATCACTGCTAAGTCAAATGGCTACCCCCGACCTTCCTGGCAATTCTGGCCGACGGAATCCAAGTTTTCCACTTTGGAAACCTGGTTTGTATAGTCTAAAGTCAATTTCGACCAAAAGTATCCCGAACTTCCCATCGGTCAGCCGGATGTAGCCTTGGAACCTATGAGACCTCGTCCTGGAGTCCCATCACTGCTATATCAAATGACTACCCCCGACCTACCTGGCAATTCTGCCCGACGGAATCCAAGTTTTCCACTTTGGAAACCTGGTTTGTATAGTCTAAAGCCAATTTCGACCAAAAGTATCCCGACCTTCCCATCGGTCAACAGGATGTAGCCTTCGTCCCTTTGGGACATCGTCTTGGAGTCCCATCACTGCTAAGTCAAATGGCTACCCCCGACCTTTCTGTCAATTCTGGCCGACGGAATCCAAGTTTTCCACTTTGGAAACCTGGCTTGTATAGTCTAAAGTCAATTTCGACCAAAAGTATCCCGAACTTCCCATCGGTCAGCCGGATGTATCCTTGGAACCTATGAGACCTCGTCCTGGAGTCCCATCACTGCTAAGTCAAATGGCTACCCCCGACCTTCCTGTCAATTCTGGCCGACGGAATCCAAGTTTTCCACTTTGCGAACCTGGTTTGTATAGTCTAAAGTCAATTTCGACCAAAAGTATCCGGACCTTCCCATCGGTGAGCCGGATGTAGCCTTGGTCCCTATGAGACCTCGCCCTTGTGTCCAATCACAGCTAAGTCAAATGGCTACCCCCGACCTTCCTGGCAATTCTGGCCGACGGAATCCAAGTTTTACACTTTGGAAACCTGGTTTGTATAGTCTAAAGTCAATTTCGACCAAAAGTATCCCGACCTTCCCATCGGTCAGCCGGATGTAGCCTTCGTCCCTATGAGACATCGTCCTGGAGTCCCATCACTGCTAAGTCAAATGGCTCCCCCGACCTTCCAGGCAATTCCGTCAGACGGAATCCAAGTTTTGCACTTTGGAAACCTGGATTGTGTAGTCTAAAGTCAATTTCGACCAAAATTATCCCGAACTTCCCATCGGTCAGCCGGATGTAGCCTTGGAACCTATGAGACCTGGTCCTGGAGTCCCATCACTGCTACGTCAAATGGCTACCCCCGACCTACCTGGCAATTCTGCCCGACGGAATCCAAGTTTTTCACTTTGGAAACCTGGCTTGTATAGTCTAAAGTCAATTTCGACCAAAAGTATCCCGAACTTCCCATCGGTCTGCCGGATGTAGCCTTGGAACCTATGAGACCTCGTCCTGGAGTCCCATCACTGCTACGTCAAATGACTACCCCCGACCTTCCTGGCAATTCTGCCCGACGGAATCCAAGTTTTCCACTTTGGAAACCTGGTTTGTATAGTCTAAAGCCAATTTCGACCAAAAGTATCCCGACCTTCCCATCGGTCAACAGGATGTAGCCTTCGTCCCTTTGGGACATCGTCTTGGAGTCCCATCACTGCTAAGTCAAATGGCTACCCCCGACCTTCCTGGCAATTCTGGCCGACGGAATCCAAGTTTTCCACTTTGGTAACGTGGTTTGTATAGTCTACAGTCAATTCCGACCAAAAGTATCCCGACCTTCCCATCGGTCAGCCGGATGTAGGCTTCGTCCCTATGAGACATCGTCCTGGAGTCCCATCACTGCTAAGTCAAATGGCTCCCCGACCTTCCAGGCAATTCCGGCCGACGGAATCCAAGTTTTTCACTTTGGAAACCTGGCTTGTATATTGCAAAGTCAATTGTGACCAAAAGTATCCCGAACTTCCCATCGGTCAGCCGGATGTATCCTTGGAACCTATGAAACCTCGTCCTGGAGTCCCATCACTGCTAAGTCAAATGACTACCCCCGACCTACCTGGCAATTCTGCCCGACGGAATCCAAGTTTTTCACTTTGGAAACCTGGCTTGTATAGTCTAAAGTCAATTTCGACCAAAAGTATCCCGAACTTCCCATCGGTCAGCCGGATGTATCCTTGGAACCTATGAGACCTCGTCCTGGAGTCCCATCACTGCTAAGTCAAATGGCTACCCCCGACCTTCCTGTCAATTCTGGCCGACGGAATCCAAGTTTTCCACTTTGGAAACCTGGTTTGTATAGTCTAAAGTCAATTTCGACCAAAAGTATCCAGACCTTTCCATCGGTCAGCCGGATGTAGCCTGGGAACCTATGAGACCTCGTCCTGGAGTCCCATCACTGCTACGTCAAATGACTACCCCCGACCTTCCTGGCAATTCTGCCCGACGGAATCCAAGTTTTCCACTTTGGAAACCTGGTTTGTATAGTCTAAAGCCAATTTCGACCAAAAGTATCCCGACCTTCCCATCGGTCAACAGGATGTAGCCTTCGTCCCTTTGGGACATCGTCTTGGAGTCCCATCACTGCTAAGTCAAATGGCTACCCCCGACCTTCCTGGCAATTCTGGCCGACGGAATCCAAGTTTTCCACTTTGGTAACGTGGTTTGTATAGTCTACAGTCAATTCCGACCAAAAGTATCCCGACCTTCCCATCGGTCAGCCGGATGTAGGCTTCGTCCCTATGAGACATCGTCCTGGAGTCCCATCACTGCTAAGTCAAATGGCTCCCCGACCTTCCAGGCAATTCCGGCCGACGGAATCCAAGTTTTTCACTTTGGAAACCTGGCTTGTATATTGCAAAGTCAATTGTGACCAAAAGTATCCCGAACTTCCCATCGGTCAGCCGGATGTATCCTTGGAACCTATGAAACCTCGTCCTGGAGTCCCATCACTGCTAAGTCAAATGACTACCCCCGACCTACCTGGCAATTCTGCCCGACGGAATCCAAGTTTTTCACTTTGGAAACCTGGCTTGTATAGTCTAAAGTCAATTTCGACCAAAAGTATCCCGAACTTCCCATCGGTCAGCCGGATGTATCCTTGGAACCTATGAGACCTCGTCCTGGAGTCCCATCACTGCTAAGTCAAATGGCTACCCCCGACCTTCCTGTCAATTCTGGCCGACGGAATCCAAGTTTTCCACTTTGGAAACCTGGTTTGTATAGTCTAAAGTCAATTTCGACCAAAAGTATCCAGACCTTTCCATCGGTCAGCCGGATGTAGCCTGGGAACCTATGAGACCTCGTCCTGGAGTCCCATCACTGCTAAGTCAAATGACTACCCCCGACCTTCCTGGCAATTCTGCCCGACGGAATCCAAGTTTTGCACTTTGGAAACCTGGATTGTATAGTGTAAAGTCAATTTCGACCAAAAGTATCCCGAACTTCCCATCGGTCAGCCGGATGTAGCCTGGGAACCTATGAGACCTCGTCCTGGAGTCCAATCACTGCTAAGTCAAATGACTACCCCCGACCTACCTGGCAATTCTGCCCGACGGAATCCAAGTTTTTCAATCTGGAAACCTGGCTTGTATAGTCTAAAGTCAATTTCGACCAAAATTATCCCGAACTTCCCATCGGTCAGCCGGATGTAGCCTTGGAACCTATGAGACCTCGTCCTGGAGTCCCATCACTGCTAAGTCAAATGACTACCCCCGACCTTCCTGGCAATTCTGCCCGACGGAATCCATGTTTTGCACTTTGGAAACCTGGATTGTATAGTGTAAAGTCAATTTCGACCAAAAGTATCCCGAACTTCCCATCGGTCAGCCGGATGTAGGCTTCGTCCCTATGAGACATCGTCCTGGAGTCCCATCACTGCTAAGTCAAATGGCTACCCCCGACCTTCCTGTCAATTCTGGCCGACGGAATCCAAGTTTTCCACTTTGGAAACCTGGTTTGTATAGTCTAAAGTCAATTTCGACCAAAAGTATCCAGACCTTCCCATCGGTGAGCCGGATGTAGCCTTGGTCCCTATGAGACCTCGTCTGGTGTCCAATCACTGCTAAGTCAAATGGCTAGCCCCGATCTTCCTGGCAATTCTGCCCGACGGAATCCAAGTTTTCCACTTTGGAAACCTGGTTTGTATAGTCTAAAGTCAATTTCGACCAAAAGTATCCCGAACTTCACATCGGTCAGCCGGATGTATCCTTGGAACCTATGAGACCTCGTCCTGGAGTCCCATCACTGCTAAGTCAAATGACTACCCCCGACCTTCCTGGCAATTCTAGGCGACGGAATCCAAGTTTTCCACTTTGGAAACCTGGTTTGTATAGTCTAAAGTCAATTTCGACCAAAAGTATCTCGACCTTCCCATCGGTCACCCCGATGTAGCCTTCGTCCCTATGAGACATCGTCCTGGAGTCCCATCACTGCTAAGTCAAATGGCTACCCCCGACCTTCCTGGCAATTCTGGCCGACGGAATCCAAGTTTTCCACTTTGGAAACCTGGTTTGTATAGTCTAAAGTCAATTTCGACCAAAAGTATCCAGACCTTCCCATCGGTGAGCCGGATGTAGCCTTGGTCCCTATGAGACCTCGTCTGGTGTCCAATCACTGCTAAGTCAAATGGCTAGCCCCGATCTTCCTGGCAATTCTGGCCGACGGAATCCAAGTTTTCCACTTTGGAAACCTGGTTTGTATAGTCTAAAGTCAATTTCGACCAAAAGTATCCCGAAATTCACATCGGTCAGCCGGATGTATCCTTGGAACCTATGAGACCTCGTCCTAGAGTCCCATCACTGCTAAGTCAAATGACTACCCCCGACCTTCCTGGCAATTCTAGGCGACGGAATCCAAGTTTTCCACTTTGGAAACCTGGTTTGTATAGTCTAAAGTCAATTTCGACCAAAAGTATCTCGACCTTCCCATCGGTCACCCGGATGTAGCCTTCGTCCCTATGAGACATCGTCCTGGAGACCCATCACTGCTAAGTCAAATGGCTACCCCCGACCTTCCTGGCAATTCTGGCCGACGGAATCCAAGTTTTCCACTTTGGCAACCTCGTTTGTATAGTCTAAAGTCATTTTGGACCAAAAGTATCCAGACCTTCCCATCGGTCAGCCGGATGTAGCCTTGGTCCCTATGAGACCTCGCCCTGGTGTCCAATCACTGCTAAGTCAAATGGGTACCGCCGACCTTCCTGGCAATTTTGCCCGACGGAATCCAAGTTTTGCACTTTGGAAACCTGGATTGTATAGTGTAAAGTCAATTTCGACCAAAAGTATCCCGAACATCCCATCGGTCAGCCGGATTTAGCCTTGGTCGCTATTAGACCACGTCCTGGAGTCCCATCACTGCTAAGTCAAATGGCTACCCCCGACCTTCCTGGCAATTCTGGCCGACGGAATCCAAGTTTTCCACTTTGGAAACGTGGTTTGTATAGTCTACAGTCAATTCCGACCAAAAGTATCCCGACCTTCCCATCGGTCAGCCGGATGTAGCCTTCGTCCCTATGAGACATCGTCCTGGAGTCCCATCACTGCTAAGTCAAATGGCTCCCCCGACCTTCCAGGCAATTCCGGCCGACGGCATCCAAGTTTTTCACTTTGGAAACCTGGCTTGTATAGTGTAAAGTCAATTTCGACCAAAAGTATCCCGAACTTCCCATCGGTCAGCCGGATGTAGCCTTGGAACCTATGAGACCTCGTCCTGGAGTCCCATCACTGCTAAGTCAAATGACTACCCCCGACCTTCCTGGCAATTCTGCCCGACGGAATCCAAGTTTTTCACTTTGGAAACCTGGCTTGTATAGTCTAAAGTCAATTTCGACCAAAAGTATCCCGACCTTCCCATCGGTCAGCCGGATTGTAGCCTTCGTCCCTATGAGACATCGTCCTGGAGTCCCATCACTGCTAAGTCAAATGGCTACCCCCGACCTTCCTGGCAATTCTGGCCGACGGAATCCAAGTTTTCCACTTTGGAAACCTGGTTTGTATAGTCTAAAGTCAATTTCGACCAAAAGTATCCCGACCTTCCCATCGGTCAGCCGGATGTAGCCTTCGTCCCTATGTGACATCGTCCTGGAGTCCCATCACTGCTAAGTCAAATGGCTCCCCCGACCTTCCAGGCAATTCCGTCAGACGGAATCCAAGTTTTGCACTTTGGAAACCTGGATTGTGTAGTCTAAAGTCAATTTCGACCAAAATTATCCCGAACTTCCCATCGGTCAGCCGGATGTAGCCTTGGAACCTATGAGACCTGGTCCTGGAGTCCCATCACTGCTACGTCAAATGGCTACCCCCGACCTACCTGGCAATTCTGCCCGACGGAATCCAAGTTTTTCACTTTGGAAACCTGGCTTGTATAGTCTAAAGTCAATTTCGACCAAAAGTATCCCGAACTTCCCATCGGTCTGCCGGATGTAGCCTTGGAACCTATGAGACCTCGTCCTGGAGTCCCATCACTGCTACGTCAAATGACTACCCCCGACCTTCCTGGCAATTCTGCCCGACGGAATCCAAGTTTTGCACTTTGGAAACCTGGATTGTATAGTGTAAAGTCAATTTCGACCAAAAGTATCCCGACCTTCCCATCGGTCAACAGGATGTAGCCTTCGTCCCTTTGGGACATCGTCTTGGAGTCCCATCACTGCTAAGTCAAATGGCTACCCCCGACCTTCCTGGCAATTCTGGCCGACGGAATCCAAGTTTTCCACTTTGGTAACGTGGTTTGTATAGTCTACAGTCAATTCCGACCAAAAGTATCCCGACCTTCCCATCGGTCAGCCGGATGTAGGCTTCGTCCCTATGAGACATCGTCCTGGAGTCCCATCACTGCTAAGTCAAATGGCTCCCCGACCTTCCAGGCAATTCCGGCCGACGGAATCCAAGTTTTTCACTTTGGAAACCTGGCTTGTATATTGCAAAGTCAATTGTGACCAAAAGTATCCCGAACTTCCCATCGGTCAGCCGGATGTATCCTTTGAACCTATGAAACCTCGTCCTGGAGTCCCATCACTGCTAAGTCAAATGACTACCCCCGACCTTCCTGGCAATTCTGCCCGACGGAATCCAAGTTTTGCACTTTGGAAACCTGGATTGTATAGTCTAAAGTCAATTTCGACCAAAAGTATCCCGAACTTCCCATCGGTGAGCCGGATGTAGCCTTGGTCCCTATGAAACCTCGCCCTGGAGTCCCATCACTGCTAAGTCAAATGACTACCCCCGACCTACCTGGCAATTCTGCCCGACGGAATCCAAGTTTTTCACTCTGGAAACCTGGCTTGTATAGTCTAAAGTCAATTTCGACCGAAATTATCCCGAACTTCCCATCGGTCAGCCGGATGTAGCCTTGGAACCTATGAGACCTCATCCTGGAGTCCCATCACTGCTAAGTCAAATGGCTATCCCCGACCTTCCTGTCAATTCTGGCCGACGGAATCCAAGTTTTCCACTTTGCAAACCTGGTTTGTATAGTCTAAAGTCAATTTCCACCAAAAGTATCCAGACCTTCCTATCGGTGAGCCGGATGTAGCCTTGGTCCCTATGAAACCTCGCCCTGGTGTCCAATCACTGCTAAGTCAAATGGCTAGCCCCGATCTTCCTGGCAATTCTGGCCGACGGAATCCAAGCTTTCCACTTTGGAAACCTGGTTTGTATAGTCTAAAGTCAATTTCGACCAAAAGTATCCCGACCTTCCCATCGGTCAGCCGGATGTAGCCTTCGTCCCTATGAGACATCGTCCTGGAGTCCCATCACTGCTAAGTCAAATGGCTACCCCCGACCTTCCTGGCAATTCTGGCCGACGGAATCCAAGTTTTCCACTTTGGAAACCTGGTTTGTATAGTCTAAAGTCAATTTCGACCAAAAGTATCCCGACCTTCCCATCGGTCAGCCGGATAAAGCCTTCGTCCCTATGAGACATCGTCCTGGAGTCCCATCACTGCTAAGTCAAATGGCTACCCCCGACCTTCCTGTCAATTCTGGCCGACGGAATCCAAGTTTTCCACTTTGGAAACCTGGTTTGTATAGTCTAAAGTCAATTTCGACCAAAAGTATCCAGACCTTCCCATCGGTGAGCCGGATGTAGCCTTGGTCCCTATGAGAGCTCGCCCTGGTGTCCAATCACTGCTAAGTCAAATGGCTAGCCCCGATCTTCCTGGCAATTCTGGCCGACGGAATCCAAGTTTTCCACTTTGGAAACCTGGTTTGTATAGTCTAAAGTCAATTTCGACCAAAAGTATCCCGAACTTCCCATCGGTCAGCCGGATGTATCCTTGGAACCTATGAAACCTCGTCCTGGAGTCCCATCACTGCTAAGTCAAATGACTACCCCCGACCTTCCTGGCAATTCTGCCCGACGGAATCCAAGTTTTGCACTTTGGAAACCTGGATTGTATAGTGTAAAGTCAATTTCGACCAAAAGTATCCCGAACTTCCCATCGGTCAGCCGGATGTAGCCTGGGAACCTATGAGACCTCGTCCTGGAGTCCCATCACTGCTAAGTCAAATGACTACCCCCGACCTACCTGGCAATTCTGCCCGACGGAATCCAAGTTTTTCACTCTGGAAACCTGGCTTGTATAGTCTAAAGTCAATTTCGACCAAAATTATCCCGAACTTCCCATCGGTCAGCCGGATGTAGCCTTGGAACCTATGAGACCTCTTCCTGGAGTCTCATCACTGCTACGTCAAATGGCTACCCCCGACCTACCTGGCAATTCTGCCCGACGGAATCCAAGTTTTTCACTTTGGAAACCTGGTTTGTATAGTGTAAAGTCAATTTCGACCAAAAGTATCCCGAACTTCCCATCGGTCAGCCGGATGTAGCCTTGGAACCTATGAGACCTCGTCCTGGAGTCCCATCACTGCTAAGTCAAATGGCTACCCCCGACCTTCCTGGCAATTCTGGCCGACGGAATCCAAGTTTTCCACTTTGGAAACCTGGTTTGTATAGTCTAAAGTCAATTTCGACCAAAAGTATCCCGACCTTCCCATCGGTCAGCCGGATGTAGCTTTCGTCCCTATGAGACATCGTCCTGGAGTCCCATCACTGCTAAGTCAAATGGCTACCCCCGACCTTCCTGTCAATTCTGGCCGACGGAATCCAAGTTTTGCACTTTGGAAACCTGGATTGTATAGTCTAAAGTCACTTTCGACCAAAATTATCCCGAACTTCCCATCGGTCAGCCGGATGTAGCCTTGGAACCTATGAGACCTCTTCCTGGAGTCTCATCACTGCTACGTCAAATGGCTACCCCCGACCTACCTGGCAATTCTGCCCGACGGAATCCAAGTTTTTCACTTTGGAAACCTGGCTTGTATAGTCTAAAGTCAATTTCGACCAAAAGTATCCCGAACTTCCCATCGGTCAGCCGGATGTAGCCTTGGAACCTATGAGACCTCGTCCTGGAGTCCCATCACTGCTACGTCAAATGGCTACCCCCGACCTACCTGGCAATTCTGCCCGACGGAATCCAAGTTTTTCACTTTGGAAACCTGGCTTGTATAGTCTAAAGTCAATTTCGACCAAAAGTATCCCGAACTTCCCATCGGTCTGCCGGATGTAGCCTTGGAACCTATGAGACCTCGTCCTGGAGTCCCATCACTGCTATATCAAATGACTACCCCCGACCTACCTGGCAATTCTGCCCGAAGGAATCCAAGTTTTTCACTTTGGAAACCTGGCTTGTATAGTCTAAAGTCAATTTCGACCAAAAGTAACCCGAACTTCCCATCGGTCAGCCGGATGTATCCTTGGAACCTATGAGTCCTCGTCCTGGAGTCCCATCACTGCTATGTCAAATGGCTACCCCCGACCTTCCTGTCAATTCTGGCCGACGGAATCCAAGTTTTCCACTTTGCGAACCTGGTTTGTATAGTCTAAAGTCAATTTCGACCAAAAGTATCCGCACCTTCCCATCGGTGAGCCGGATGTAGCCTTGGTCCCTATGAGACCTCGCCCTTGTGTCCAATCACTGCTAAGTCAAATGGCTAGCCCCGATCTTCCTGGCAATTCTGGCCGACGGAATCCAAGTTTTCCACTTTGGAAACCTGGTTTGTATAGTCTAAAGTCAATTTCGACCAAAAGTATCCCGACCTTCCCATCGGTCAGACGGATGTAGCCTTCGTCCCTATGAGACCTCGTCCTGGAGTCCCATCACTGCTAAGTCAAATGACTACCCCCGACCTACCTGGCAATTCTGCCCGACGGAATCCAAGTTTTTCACTCTGGAAACCTGGCTTGTATAGTCTAAAGTCAATTTCGACCAAAATTATCCCGAACTTCCCATCGGTCAGCCGGATGTAGCCTTGGAACCTATGAGACCTCGTCCTGGAGTCCCATCACTGCTAAGTCAAATGACTACCCCCGACCTTCCTGGCAATTCTGCCCGACGGAATCCAAGTTTTGCACTTTGGAAACCTGAATTGTATAGTCTAAAGTCAATTTCGACCAAAAGTATCCCGAACTTCCCATCGGTCAGCCGGATGTAGCCTTGGAACCTATGAGACCTCGTCCTGGAGTCCCATCACTGCTAAGTCAAATGACTACCCCCGACCTACCTGGCAATTCTGCCCGACGGAATCCAAGTTTTTCACTTTGGAAACCTGGTTTGTATAGTCTAAAGTCAATTCCGACCAAAAGTATCCCGACCTTCCCATCGGTCAGCCGGATGTAGCCTTCGTCCCTATGAGACATCGTCCTGGAGTCCCATCACTGCTAAGTCAAATGGCTCCCCCGACCTTCCAGGCAATTCCGTCAGACGGAATCCAAGTTTTGCACTTTGGAAACCTGGATTGTATAGTCTAAAGTCAATTTCGACCAAAATTATCCCGAACTTCCCATCGGTCAGCCGGATGTAGCCTTGGAACCTATGAGACCTCGTCCTGGAGTCCCATCACTGCTACGTCAAATGGCTACCCCCGACCTACCTGGCAATTCTGCCCGACGGAATCCAAGTTTTTCACTTTGGAAACCTGGCTTGTATAGTCTAAAGTCAATTTCGACCAAAAGTATCCCGAACTTCCCATCGGTCTGCCGGATGTAGCCTTGGAACCTATGAGACCTCGTCCTGGAGTCCCATCACTGCTAAGTCAAATGGCTACCCCCGACCTTCCTGTCAATTCTGGCCGACGGAATCCAAGTTTTCCACTATGCAAACCTGGTTTGTATAGTCTAAAGTCAATTTCCACCAAAAGTATCCAGACCTTCCCATCGGTGAGCCGGATGTAGCCTTGGTCCCTATGAGACCTCGCCCTGGTGTCCAATCACTGCTAAGTCAAATGGCTAGCCCCGATCTTCCTGGCAATTCTGGCCGACGGAATCCAAGTTTTGCACTTTGGAAACCTGGTTTGTATAGTCTAAAGTCAATTTCGACCAAAAGTATCCCGACCTTCCCATCGGTCAGCCGGATGTAGCCTTCGTACCTATGAGACATCGTCCTGGTGTCCCATCACTGCTAAGTCAAATGGCTACCCCCGACCTTCCTGGCAATTCTGGCCGACGGAATACAAGTTTTCCACTTTGGAAACCTGGTTTGTATAGTCTAAAGTCAATTTCGACCAAAAGTATCCCGAACTTCCCATCGGTCAGCCGGATGTAGCCTTAGTCGCTATTAGACCACGTCCTGTAGTCCCATCACTGCTAAGTCAAATGGCTAGCCCCGATCTTCCTGGCAATTCTGGCCGACGGAATCCAAGTTTTCCACTTTGGCAACCTCGTTTGTATAGTCTAAAGTCATTTTGGACCAAAAGTATCCAGACCTTCCCATCGGTCAGCCGGATGTAGGCTTGGTCCCTATGAGACCTCGCCCTGGTGTCCAATCACTGCTAAGTCAAATGGCTACCGCCGACCTTCCTGGCAATTTTGCCCGACGGAATCCAAGTTTTGCACTTTGGAAACCTGGATTGTATAGTGTAAAGTCAATTTCGACCAAAAGTATCCCGAACTTCCCATCGGTCAGCCGGATTTAGCCTTGGTCGCTATTAGACCACGTCCTGGAGTCCCATCACTGCTAAGTCAAATGGCTAGCCCCGATCTTCCTGGCAATTCTGGCCGACGGAATCCAAGTTTTCCACTTTGGAAACGTGGTTTGTATAGTCTACAGTCAATTGCGACCAAAAGTATCCCGACCTTCCCATCGGTCAGCCGGATGTAGCCTTCGTCCCTATGTGACATCGTCCTGGAGTCCCATCACTGCTAAGTCAAATGGCTCCCTCGACCTACCTGGCAATTCTGCCCGACGGAATCCAAGTTTTTCACTCTGGAAACCTGGCTTGTATAGTGTAAAGTCAATTTCGACCAAAATTATCCCGAACTTCCCATCGGTCAGCCGGATGTAGCCTTGGAACCTATGAGACCTCGTCCTGGAGTCCCATCACTGCTAAGTCAAATGACTACCCCCGACCTTCCTGGCAATTCTGCCCGACGGAATCCAAGTTTTTCACTTTGGAAACCTGGATTGTATAGTGTAAAGTCAATTTCGACCAAAAGTATCCCGAACTTCCCATCGATCAGCCGGATGTATCCTTGGAACCTATGAGACCTCGTCCTGGAGTCCCATCACTGCTAAGTCAAATGGCTACCCCCGACCTTCCTGTCAATTCTGGCCGACGGAATCCAAGTTTTCCACTTTGCAAACCTGGTTTGTATAGTCTAAAGTCAATTTCCACCAAAAGTATCCAGACCTTCCCATCGGTGAGCCGGATGTAGCCTTGGTCCCTATGAGACCTCGCCCTGGTGTCCAATCACTGCTAAGTCAAATGGCTAGCCCCGATCTTCCTGGCAATTCTGGCCGACGGAATCCAAGTTTTCCACTTTGGAAACCTGGCTTGTATAGTCTAAAGTCAATTTCGACCAAAAGTAACCCGAACTTCCCATCGGTCAGCCGGATGTATCCTTGGAACCTATGAGTCCTCGTCCTGGAGTCCCATCACTGCTAAGTCAAATGGCTACCCCCGACCTTCCTGTCAATTCTGGCCGACGGAATCCAAGTTTTCCACTTTGCGAACCTGGTTTGTATAGTCTAAAGTCAATTTCGACCAAAAGTATCCGGACCTTCCCATCGGTGAGCCGGATGTAGCCTTGGTCCCTATGAGACCTCGCCCTTGTGTCCAATCACTGCTAAGTCAAATGGCTAGCCCCGATCTTCCTGGCAATTCTGGCCGACGGAATCCAAGTTTTCCACTTTGGAAACCTGGTTTGTATAGTCTAAAGTCAATTTCGACCAAAAGTATCCCGACCTTCCCATCGGTCAGACGGATGTAGCCTTCGTCCCTATGAGACATCGTCCTGGAGTCCCATCACTGCTAAGTCAAATGGCTACCCCCGACCTTCCTGGCAATTCTGGCCGACGGAATCCAAGTTTTCCACTTTGGAAACCTGGTTTGTATAGTCTAAAGTCAATTTCGACCAAAAGTATCCCGACCTTCCCATCGGTCAGACGGATGTAGCCTTCGTCCCTATGAGACATCGTCCTGGAGTCCCATCACTGCTAAGTCAAATGGCTACCCCCGACCTTCCTGGCAATTCTGGCCGACGGAATCCAAGTTTTCCACTTTGGAAACCTGGTTTGTATAGTCTAAAGACAATTTCGACCAAAAGTGTCCCGACCTTCCCATCGGTCAGCCGGATTGTAGCCTTCGTCCCTATGAGACATCGTCCTGGAGTCCCATCACTGCTAAGTCAAATGGCTACCCCCGACCTTCCTGGCAATTCTGGCCGACGGAATCCAAGTTTTCCACTTTGGAAACCTGGTTTGTATAGTCTAAAGTCAATTTCGACCAAAAGTATCCCGACCTTCCCATCGGTCAGCCGGATGTAGCCTTCGTCCCTATGAGACATCGTCCTGGAGTCCCATCACTGCTAAGTCAAATGGCTACCCCCGACCTTCCTGTCAATTCTGGCCGACGGAATCCAAGTTTTCCACTTTGGAAACCTGGTTTGTATAGTCTAAAGTCAATTCCGACCAAAAGTATCCCGACCTTCCCATCGGTCAGCCGGATGTAGCCTTCGTCCCTATGAGACATCGTCCTGGAGTCCCATCACTGCTAAGTCAAATGGCTCCCCCGACCTTCCAGGCAATTCCGTCAGACGGAATCCAAGTTTTGCACTTTGGAAACCTGGATTGTATAGTCTAAAGTCAATTTCGACCAAAATTATCCCGAACTTCCCATCGGTCAGCCGGATGTAGCCTTGGAACCTATGAGACCTCGTCCTGGAGTCCCATCACTGCTACGTCAAATGGCTACCCCCGACCTACCTGGCAATTCTGCCCGACGGAATCCAAGTTTTTCACTTTGGAAACCTGGCTTGTATAGTCTAAAGTCAATTTCGACCAAAAGTATCCCGAACTTCCCATCGGTCTGCCGGATGTAGCCTTGGAACCTATGAGACCTCGTCCTGGAGTCCCATCACTGCTATATCAAATGACTACCCCCGACCTACCTGGCAATTCTGCCCGACGGAATCCAAGTTTTTCACTTTGGAAACCTGGCTTGTATAGTCTAAAGTCAATTTCGACCAAAAGTAACCCGAACTTCCCATCGGTCAGCCGGATGTATCCTTGGAACCTATGAGTCCTCGTCCTGGAGTCCCATCACTGCTATGTCAAATGGCTACCCCCGACCTTCCTGTCAATTCTGGCCGACGGAATCCAAGTTTTCCACTTTGCGAACCTGGTTTGTATAGTCTAAAGTCAATTTCGACCAAAAGTATCCGGACCTTCCCATCGGTGAGCCGGATGTAGCCTTGGTCCCTATGAGACCTCGCCCTTGTGTCCAATCACTGCTAAGTCAAATGGCTAGCCCCGATCTTCCTGGCAATTCTGGCCGACGGAATCCAAGTTTTCCACTTTGGAAACCTGGTTTGTATAGTCTAAAGTCAATTTCGACCAAAAGTATCCCGACCTTCCCATCGGTCAGCCGGATGTAGCCTTCGTCCCTATGAGACATCGTCCTGGTGTCCCATCACTGCTAAGTCAAATGGCTACCCCCGACCTTCCTGGCAATTCTGGCCGACGGAATACAAGTTTTCCACTTTGGAAACCTGGTTTGTATAGTCTAAAGTCAATTTCGACCAAAAGTATCCCGACCTTCCCATCGGTCAGCCGGATGTGGCCTTCGTCCCTATGAGACATCGTCCTGGAGTCCCATCACTGCTAAGTCAAATGGCTACCCCCAACCTTCCTGTCAATTCTGGCCGACAGAATCCAAGTTTTCCACTTTGGAAACCTGGTTTGTATAGTCTAAAGTCAATTTCGACCAAAAGTATCCAGACCTTCCCATCGGTGAGCCGGATGTAGCCTTTGTCCCTATGAGACCTCGCCCTGGTGTCCAATCACTGCTAAGTCAAATGGCTAGCCCCGATATTCCTGGCAATTCTGGCCGACGGAATCCAAGTTTTCCACTTTGGAAACCTGGTTTGTATAGTCTAAAGTCAATTTCGACCAAAAGTATCCCGAACTTCCCATCGGTCAGCCGGATGTAGCCTTAGTCGCTATTAGACCACGTCCTGTAGTCCCATCACTGCTAAGTCAAATGGCTAGCCCCGATCTTCCTGGCAATTCTGGCCGACGGAATCCAAGTTTTCCACTTTGGCAACCTCGTTTGTATAGTCTAAAGTCATTTTGGACCAAAAGTATCCAGACCTTCCCATCGGTCAGCCGGATGTAGGCTTGGTCCCTATGAGACCTCGCCCTGGTGTCCAATCACTGCTAAGTCATATGGCTACCGCCGACCTTCCTGGCAATTTTGCCCGACGGAATCCAAGTTTTGCACTTTGGAAACCTGGATTGTATAGTGTAAAGTCAATTTCGACCAAAAGTATCCCGACCTTCCCATCGGTCAGCCGGATGTAGCCTGCGTCCCTATGAGACATCGTCCTGGAGTCCCATCACTGCTAAGTCAAATGGGTACCCCCGACCTTCCTGGCAATTCTGGCCGACGGAATCCAAGTTTTCCACTTTGGAAACCTGGTTTGTATAGTCTAAAGTCAATTTCGACCAAAAGTATCCCGACCTTCCCATCTGTCAGCCGGATGTAGCCTTCGTCCCTATGAGACATCGTCCTGGAGTCCCATCACTGCTAAGTCAAATGGCTACCCCCGACCTTCCTGTCAATTCTGGCCGACGGAATCCAAGTTTTCCACTTTGGAAACCTGGTTTGTATAGTCTAAAGTCAATTTCGACCAAAAGTATCCAGACCTTCCCATCGGTCAGCCGGATGTAGCCTGGGAACCTATGAGACCTCGTCCTGGAGTCCCATCACTGCTAAGTCAAATGACTACCCCCGACCTACCTGGCAATTCTGCCCGACGGAATCCAAGTTTTTCACTCTGGAAACCTGGCTTGTATAGTCTAAAGTCAATTTCGACCAAAATTATCCCGAACTTCCCATCGGTCAGCCGGATGTAGCCTTGGAACCTATGAGACCTCGTCTTGGAGTCCCATCACTGCTAAGTCAAATGACTACCCCCGACCTTCCTGGCAATTCTGCCCGACGGAATCCAAGTTTTGCACTTTGGAAACCTGGATTGTATAGTGTAAAGTCAATTTCGACCAAAAGTATCCCGAACTTCCCATCGGTCAGCCGGATGTAGCCTGGGAACCTATGAGACCTCGTCCTGGAGTCCCATCACTGCTAAGTCAAATGACTACCCCCGACCTACCTGGCAATTCTGCCCGACGGAATCCAAGTTTTTCACTCTGGAAACCTGGCTTGTATAGTCTAAAGTCAATTTCGACCAAAATTATCCCGAACTTCCCATCGGTCAGCCGGATGTAGCCTTGGAACCTATGAGACCTCGTCCTGGAGTCCCATCACTGCTAAGTCAAATGACTACCCCCGACCTTCCTGGCAATTCTGCCCGACGGAATCCATGTTTTGCACTTTGGAAACCTGGATTGTATATTGCAAAGTCAATTTCGACCAAAAGTATCCCGAACTTCCCATCGGTCAGCCGGATGTAGCCTTGGAACCTATGAGACCTCGTCCTGGAGTCCCATCACTGCTAAGTCAAATGACTACCCCCGACCTACCTGGCAATTCTGCCCGACGGAATCCAAGTTTTTCACTTTGGAAACCTGGCTTGTATAGTCTAAAGTCAATTTCGACCAAAAGTATCCCGAACTTCCCATCGGTCAGCCGGATGTATCCTTGGCACCTATGAGACGTCGTCCTGGAGTCCCATCACTGCTAAGTCAAATGGCTACCCCCGACCTTCCTGTCAATTCTGGCCGACGGAATCCAAGTTTTCCACTTTGCAAACCTGGTTTGTATAGTCTAAAGTCAATTTCGACCAAAAGTATCCCGACCTTCCCATCGGTCAGCCGGATGTAGCCTTCGTCCCTATGAGACATCGTCCTGGAGTCCCATCACTGCTAAGTCAAATGGCTACCCCCGACCTTCCTGTCAATTCTGGCCGACGGAATCCAAGTTTTCCACTTTGGAAACCTGGTTTGTATAGTCTAAAGTCAATTCCGACCAAAAGTATCCCGACCTTCCCATCGGTCAGCCGGATGTAGCCTTCGTCCCTATGAGACATCGTCCTGGAGTCCCATCACTGCTAAGTCAAATGGCTCCCCCGACCTTCCAGGCAATTCCGTCAGACGGAATCCAAGTTTTGAACTTTGGAAACCTGGATTGTATATTCTAAAGTCAATTTCGACCAAAATTATCCCGAACTTCCCATCGGTCAGCCGGATGTAGCCTTGGAACCTATGAGACCTCGTCCTGGAGTCCCATCACTGCTACGTCAAATGGCTACCCCCGACCTACCTGGCAATTCTGCCCGACGGAATCCAAGTTTTTCACTTTGGAAACCTGGCTTGTATAGTCTAAAGTCAATTTCGACCAAAAGTATCCCGAACTTCCCATCGGTCTGCCGGATGTAGCCTTGGAACCTATGAGACCTCGTCCTGGAGTCCCATCACTGCTACGTCAAATGAATACCCCCGACCTTCCTGGCAATTCTGCCCCAACGGAATCCAAGTTTTGCACTTTGGAAACCTGGATTGTATAGTGTAAAGTCAATTTCGACCAAAAGTATCCCGAACTTCCCATCGGTCAGCCGGATGTAGCCTTGGAACCTATCAGACCTCGTCCTGGAGTCCCATCACTGCTATATCAAATGACTAGCCCGACCTACCTGGCAATTCTGTCCGACGGAATCCAAGTTTTTCACTTTGGAAACCTGGCTTGTATAGTCTAAAGTCAATTTCGACCAAAAGTAACCCGAACTTCCCATCGGTCAGCCGGATGTATCCTTGGAACCTATGAGTCCTCGTCCTGGAGTCCCATCACTGCTAAGTCAAATGGCTACCCCCGACCTTCCTGTCAATTCTGGCCGAAGGAATCCAAGTTTTCCACTTTGCAAACCTGGTTTGTATAGTCTAAAGTCAATTTCCACCAAAAGTATCCAGACCTTCCCATCGGTGAGCCGGATGTAGCCTTGGTCCCTATGAGACCTCGCCCTGGTGTCCAATCACTGCTAAGTCAAATGGCCAGCCCCGATCTTCCTGGCAATTCTGGCCGACGGAATCCAAGTTTTCCACTTTGGAAACCTGGTTTGTATAGTCTAAAGTCAATTTCGACCAAAAGTATCCCGACCTTCCCATCGGTCAGCCGGATGTAGCCTTCGTCCCTATGAGACATCGTCCTGGAGTCCCATCACTGCTAAGTCAAATGGCTACCCCCGACCTTCCTGGCAATTCTGGCCGACGGAATCCAAGTTTTCCACTTTGGAAACCTGGTTTGTATAGTCTAAAGTCAATTTCGACCAAAAGTATCCCGACCTTCCCATCGGTCAGGCGGATGTAGCCTTCGTCCCTATGAGACATCGTCCTGGAGTCCCATCACTGCTAAGTCAAATGGCTACCCCCGACCTTCCTGTCAATTCTGGCCGACGGAATCCAAGTTTTCCACTTTGGAAACCTGGCTTGTATAGTCTAAAGTCAATTTCGACCAAAAGTATCTCGAACTTCCCATCGGTCAGCCGGATGTATCCTTGGAACCTATGAGACCTCGTCCTGGAGTCCCATCACTGCTAAGTCAAATGGCTACCCCCGACCTTCCTGTCAATTCTGGCCGACGGAATCCAAGTTTTCCACTTTGCGAACCTGGTTTGTATAGTCTAAAGTCAATTTCGACCAAAAGTATCCGGACCTTCCCATCGGTGAGCCGGATGTAGCCTTGGTCCCTATGAGACCTCGCCCTTGTGTCCAATCACTGCTAAGTCAAATGGCTAGCCCCGATATTCCTGGCAATTCTGGCCGACGGAATCCAAGTTTTCCACTTTGGAAACCTGGTTTGTATAGTCTAAAGTCAATTTCGACCAAAAGTATCCCGACCTTCCCATCGGTCAGCCGGATGTAGCCTTCGTCCCTTTGAGACATCGTCCTGGAGTCCCATCACTGCTAAGTCAAATGGCTAGCCCCGATCTTCCTGGCAATTCTGGCCGACGGAATCCAAGTTTTCCTCTTTGGAAACCTGGTTTGTATAGTCTAAAGCCAATTTCGACCAAAAGTATCCCGACCTTCCCATCGGTCAGCAGGATGTAGCCTTCGTCCCTTTGGGTCATCGTCTTGGAGTCCCATCACTGCTAAGTCAAATGGCTAGCCCCGACCTTCCTGGCAATTCTGGACGACAGAATCCAAGTTTTCCACTTTGGAAACCTGGTTTGTATAGTCTAAAGCCAATTTCGACCAAAAGTATCCAGACCTTCCCATCGGTGAGCCGGATGTAGCCTTGGTCCCTATGAGACCTCGCCCTGGTGTCCCATCACTGCTAAGTCAAATGGCTACCCCCGACCTTCCTGGCAATTCTGGCCGACGGAATCCAAGTTTTCCACTTTGGAAACCTGGTTTGTATAGTCTAAAGTCAATTTCGACCAAAAGTATCCCGACCTTCCCATCGGTCAGCCGGATGTAGCCTTCGTCCCTATGAGACATCGTCCTGGAGACCCATCACGGCTAAGTCAAATGGCTACCCCCGACCTTCCTGGCAATTCTGGCCGACGGAATCCAAGTTTTTCACTTTGGAAACCTGGCTTGTATAGTCTAAAGTCAATTTCGACCAAAAGTATCCCGACCTTCCCATCGGTCAGCCGGATGTAGCCTTGGTCCCTATGAGACCTCGCCCTGGTGTCCAATCACTGCTAAGTCAAATGGCTACCGCCGACCTTCCTGGCAATTTCGCCCGACGGAATCCAAGTTTTGCACTTTGGAAACCTGGATTGTATAGTGTAAAGTCAATTTCGACCAAAAGTATCCCGAACTTCCCATCGGTCACCCGGATTTAGCCTTGGTCGCTATTAGACCACGTCCTGGAGTCCCATCACTGCTAAGTCAAATGGCTAGCCCCGACCTTCCTGGCAATTCTGGACGGCAGAATCCAAGTTTTCCACTTTGGAAACCTGGTTTGTATAGTCTAAAGCCAATTTCGACCAAAAGTATCCCGACCTTCCCATCGGTCAGCAGGATGTAGCCTTCGTCCCTTTGGGTCATCGTCTTGGAGTCCCATCACTGCTAAGTCAAATGGCTAGCCCCGACCTTCCTGGCAATTCTGGACGACAGAATCCAAGTTTTCCACTTTGGAAACCTGGTTTGTATAGTCTAAAGCCAATTTCGACCAAAAGTATCCAGACCTTCCCATCGGTGAGCCGGATGTAGCCTTGGTCCCTATGAGACCTCGCCCTAGTGTCCCATCACTGCTAAGTCAAATGGCTACCCCCGACCTTCCTGGCAATTCTGGCCGACGGAATCCAAGTTTTCCACTTTGGAAACCTGGATTGTTTAGTCTAAAGTCTATTTCGACCAAAAGTATACCGACCTTCCCATCGGTCAGCCGGATGTAGCCTTCGTCCCTATGAGACCTCGTCCTGGAGTCCCATCACTGCTAAGTCAAATGGCTAGCCCCGACCTTCCTGGCAATTCTGGCCGACGGAATCCAAGTTTTTCACTTTGGAAACCTGGCTTGTATATTGTAAAGTCAATTTCGACCAAAAGTATCCCGAACTTCCCATCGGTCAGCCGGATGTAGCCTTGGAACCTATGAGACCTCGTCCTGGAGTCCCATCACTGCTATATCAAATGACTACCCCCAACCTACCTGGCAATTCTGCCCGACGGAATCCAAGTTTTTCACTTTGGAAACCTGGCTTGTATAGTCTAAAGTCAATTTCCACCAAAAGTATCCAGACCTTCCCATCGGTGAGCCGGATGTAGCCTTCGTCCCTATGAGACATCGTCCTGGAGTCCCATCACTGCTAAGTCAAATGGCTACCCCCGACCTTCCTGGCAATTCTGGCCGACGGAATCCAAGTTTTCCACTTTGGAAACCTGGTTTGTATAGTCTAAAGTCAATTTCGACCAAAAGTATCCCGACCTTCCCATCGGTCAGCCGGATGTAGCCTTCGTCCCTATGAGACATCGTCCTGGAGTCCCATCACTGCTAAGTCAAATGGCTACACCCGACCTTCCTGGCAATTCTGGCCGACGGAATCCAAGTTTTCCACTTTGGCAACCTGGTTTGTATAGTCTAAAGTCATTTTGGACCAAAAGTATCCAGACCTTCCCATCGGTCAGCCGGATGTAGCCTTGTGCCCTATGAGACCTCGCCCTGGTGTCCAATCACTGCTAAGTCAAATGGCTACCGCCGACCTTCCTGGCAATTCTGCCCGACGGAATCCAAGTTTTGCACTTTGGAAACCTGGATTGTATAGTGTAAAGTCAATTTCGACCAAGAGTATCCCAAACTTCCCATCGGTCAGCCGGATTTAGCCTTGGTCGCTGTTAGACCTCGTCCTGGAGTCCCATCACTGCGAAGTCAAATGGCTTCCCCCGACCATCCTGGCAATTCGGCCCGACGGAATCCAAGTTTTGCACTTTGGAAACCTGGATTGTATAGTCTAAAGTCAATTTCGACCAAAGGTATCCCGAACTTCCCATCGGTCAGGCGGATGTAGCCTTGGAACCTATTAGACCTCGGCCTGGTGTCCAATCACTGCTAAGTCAAATGGCTACCCCCGACCTTCCTGGCAATTCTGGCCGACGGAATCCAAGTTTTCCACTTTGGAATCCTGGATTGTATAGTCTAAAGTCAATTTCGACCAAAAGTATCCTGAACTTCCCATCGGTCAGCCGGATGTAGCCTTTGTCCCTAGGAGACCTCTCCCTGGTGTCCAATCACTGCTAAGTCAAATGGCTTCCCCCGACCTTCCTGGCAAATCTGGCCGACGGAATCCAAGTTTTGTACTTTGGAAACCTGGATTGTATAGGCTAAAGTCAATTTCGACTAAAAGTATCCCGACCTTCCCATCGGTCAGCCGGATGTAGCCTTGGTCCCTATGAGACCTCGTCCTGGAGTCCCATCACTGATAAGTCAAATGGCTACCCCCGACCTTCCTGGCAATTCTGATCGACGGAATCCAAGTTTTCCACTTTGGAAACCTGGGTCGTTTAGTCTAAAGTCAATTTTGACCAAAAGTATCCCGACCTTTCCATTGGCCTGCCGGATGTAGCCTTGGTTCCTATGAGACCTCGCCCTGGTGTCCAATCACTGCTACGTCAAATGGCTTCCCCTGGCTTTCCTTGCAATTCTGGCCGACGGTATCCAAGTTTTCCACTTTGGAAACCCGGATTGTATAGTCTAAAGTCAATTTCGAGCAAAAGTATCCTGACCTTCCCATCGGTCAGCCGGATGTAGAATTCGTCCCTATGAGACATCGTCCTGGAGTCCCATCACTGCTAAGTCAAATGGCTACCCCCGTCCTTCCTGGCAATTCTGCCCGACGGAATCCAAGTTTTGCACTTTGGAAACCTGGATTGTATAGTCTAAAGTCAATTTCGACCAAAAGTATCCCGATATTCCCGTGGGTCAGCCGGATGTAGCCTTCGTCCCTATGAGACATCGTCCTGGAGTCCCATCACTGCTAAGTCAAATGGCCACCCCCGACCTTCCTGGCAATTCTGCCCGACGGAGTCCAAGTTTTGCACTTTGGAAACCTGGATTGTATAGTGTAAAGTCAATTTCGACCAAAAGTATCCCGAACTTCCCATCGGTCAGCCGGATTTAGCCTTGGTCGCTATTAGACCTCGTCCTGGAGTCCCATCACTGATAAGTCAAATGGGCTACCCCCGACCTTCCTGGCAATTCTGGCCGACGGAATCCAAGTTTTCCACTTTGGAAACCTGGTTTGTATAGTCTAAAGCCAATTTCGACCAAAAGTATCCCCAACTTCCCATCGGTCAGCCGGATATTGCCTTGGAACCTATGAGACCTCGTCCTCGAGTCCCATCACTGCTAAGTCAAATGACTACCCCCGACCTTCATGGCAGCGAATTGTGTAAGGTATGCCGAGTAGGTATTCTTTAGTTTAATTCTGATAGCGGTTTCCTTCGCATCACCGTGATATTGCCTGTTTCCAATCAGATTCCTCTTCTCTGATTTCTCTCGTATTGAATCAAGGACTTCCTTCTTGATTCCCTTCCTTTGCGTCTTGTCAGCATAACTGCTCGGCATATATGAGACGAATGTATCGTTTTATAAAGCGAAACTATGTCAGAATTAAGATTGTATTCCCCAATTTTGCTCTTGTTGAATAAGAGACCTCTTTTCTGATTCGCCTCATGCTCGAATCAAGGATTTCTTCCTTGATTTACTCCCGATACTGCGATGATTGTCTAATAAAAGTATGCGTTGCGGTTGAACTGCGTTCGAATTAAGCGTGCGAAAGAAGACGTCGATCATCCGCCGTGGGATACACCATTGTTTCAGACTCAAGAAAGAAGACAGCCGCCGCGGGATTTTTCTTAAGTGCGATACTGATCACTGCGTCTAAAATAAGGTTTAGAATAAGAACGGGAGGTGGGTGGAATTGAATTTTCACCCACCTCCCAGGGTCTCTTCGCAGCAACCTCCACGTGGTGGACCTGGAAACTAGAACCATCGCCGTCAGAGTAGTCCCTGTCGATGATGGTGCTAGGCGAATGGCTGCGAATTGTGTTAAATATGCCGAGTAGTTATTCTTTATTTTAATTCTGATAGTGGTTTGCTTCGCATTACCGTGATATTGCCTATTTCCAATCAGATTCCTCTTCTCTGATTTCTCTCATATCGAATCAAGAACTTCCTCCTTGATTCCCTTCCTGTGCGTCTTGTCACCATAATTGCTTGGCATATGTGAGACGAATGTATCGTTTTATAAGACGAAACTATGTCAGAATTAAGATTGTATCCCCCAATTTTGCTCTTGTTGAATAAGAGACTTCTTTTCTGATTCGCCTCATGCTCGAATCAAGGATTTCTTCCTTGATTTACTCCCCATACTGCAATGATTGTATAATATAAGTAATGCGTTGAGCGTGAACTAAATTAGAATTGTTCGTGCGAAAAAAGACGTCGATTATCCGCTCTAGGGTACATTATTTCAGGCTCAAGGAAGAATACATCGATCGACCGCCGTGGGATACATCGCTTCATTTACTAATTATGCTACATTAATCCGATATTACTATTTATTGCTATGTGTTCCTGCATTTCAGTACAGACTCAAGAATGAAGGCAGCTGGCGTGGGATTATTTTTTAGTGCGAAACCCAAAAATGCGTTGATAATAAGATGTCGAATTAGGAACGGAGGTCGATGGAATTGAATTTCTATCCGCCTCCCAGGGTCTCATTCGCAGCAACCTCCACGTGGTAGACCTGGAAACCAGCAGCATCGCCGATGGAGTACATTCCCATCGAGGATGCTGCTAGGCTAATCGGCTGCGGGATTGTATTAAATTGTATTAAGACATTGTGCGCCGATTAAATTTCAGATACTAAAACATGGGCGTCAATGATTATATTGATACATTGTTAAACATGAATCATACTGAAATTTATAACCAATGGAAAAGAATAATAAATTCGATTTTGTAATTTTACTTTGCATTTTTATTAAATATATGTAAAATGTTACATTAACGTAGGATTAACAATTAAATAATAGACTAAAAATCCTCCACCATCGCGGGGCAGGCGCGCAGTGTGTTAATAACAAAAGCCAAGGTTCCTATAAAATCGTAGAGTGCAAACGGTTAAACAGGAGGACGCGATGAAACTCAAGGAGGTCGCGAGTATGGTGGGGACCTTCGACCTTATAAGGACAGTCTTGACAGTGGAGGGCTCAGTTCCTCGCGAACTCTTCAACTGCGAGGATGGGGGAGGACCAGCAGACCCTCCTGGACTATCCTGGACTATCCTGGGCTACCGTGGGCTACCCTGGGCTACCCTGGGCTACCCTGGGCTACCCTGGGCTACCCTGGGCTACCCTGGGCTACCCTGGTCTACCCTGGTCTACCCTGAACCTCTCTGGGCATCACTGGTCTACTCCTACCTTCACTCTGGGGCACTGGTGACCACTACTGGCTACCATCGATCAGTCGGGATTAATGCAGATCCATGGTGGCCAGTACTGGTGAAGGCCAACGAGTGGTCCTCGGCTTCTCCTAAGCTATGTACCGATTGCGAACAGCGATCGGTGAGTCGCATGCTCTTTCTTTTTAACTCCAGTCACCGATCATGTCGTAGGACGAATGGTCCGTACCGATACCGGTGACTGGTGGTACCATTTTAGTAGTTTTTGATTTTGTGAGTGCAGTGACCTTGGATATGCCTCTCGAGGCATACCCGAGAGTAGTAGCATATTTTAATTTATTTATTAGATAGGATAGGGTTTTCTTGTACGTCGCGTTTAAAGTTAACTGTAAATACTAGCAACAATACTTTGACTTTTTACCGAATTACGAGTAACGTAACTTTATTCTGTACTATGATATGTAAGATATAACACAACCTTCAACATTGAATATTCAGATAATAAGATTGGGAACTTAGTGGTACATTAATTGTATCAATAGGTTCAGTCTGCTTTTTGATTTTTAAAGTTCGACTAACATACAGTCGATTGAAATGGTTGATTATTCGCGTTAAAGTTAATTTAATCGCTGAAATATCACAGTAAATATCGTACAAGAAAACATTTCGCGACGGTTAGGTCTCTGAATCGAAGCAACTACTTGTAAAATATTCTTGTGATATTAGAAACAGCTGCTTCGACAAAGGGATCACCTAAGTATTTTTGAAAATGTGTTAAAAGTTTAAAATAGAATCATTCATATTGCTATTTCACTTAGAGTCTCATTTTCTATTAAATTTCAATTTCTCTTATTGTTTTATCGAATATTACAGTAGTTGTACATTAGTACACTCTTCATTTCTAAAGTTAGAGAATAAAATTCTTAATTCTGAGTCAATTAAAGTAATTGTTGAGAACCAAAGAACATTAGTCCGTTAGAAAAATCAGAAACTAACATGATTTTATAGCTAGGATTTTCAGGATATTGTTTCCATGTTCATTGTTCGATCTCTCTCAAGTGCCCAGGTGCTACTTCGGAGAGTGAGAGCAATGGGCATGATGAAATTGTTATTATTTAAACATGTGAGCGATTGGCAATGGTTAGCGTATCGTGCCCGACGTATTATCCACTTGTGTGTGTGTGTGTGTGTGGTTAGGAAGTGGAAATGCGTCGGACTTTATAATATGACAAATACTCTTTATACGTATATATTCCAGTTACTGTAAATGAAATATATAAACTGTTTGTGGAATATATACACACTTTTCCTTATTCCCTTACTCAATAGAGTACGAATATTAACATATTAGAATACTTTGATCGTCCATACGTTACCAAACGACATAAAGAAGGGTAGAATTATATTAATTTCAATGAATTGTTCGTGCCAAGTAAAATATTTTCTCAAAGATCGTTAGCCATTGCCAGTCGATTTCAGGAATTGATATACTAGAGTATGAGAATGTGGTTGTTAGTGAACGTCCCGGGACGTTCTCTCTAGGCGTTAGGTTCTTTCGCACTCAGGTGCATCAGAGACAATCGTGAAGTGATGTGTGTTTGTGAGAATGAGTCTCTTGCCCCTTTTTTAAATATAGCTATAGGTAGGCAGGTAGCATACTCTCTGGAATGAATGTTAGATTTAAGTAGGCAGGGGCCGGTGCTGGCCTTCGTTTCTGCACGATGGTCAGTTACCGGGGAACTTGAAAAATCAGTTCAAAGTTGATAGCAAAACGAAGCATGCCGTTTGCTGATCAACCTTGATCTCGACTTTTCAAGTTCCACATGGATACCGCGATCGCGATCGGTATTAGGCGCGAGTAGGCGAATCGTTCGAAATTGCTCGATTGCACTGTCGAATGATCGATGGCTGTTCCCAAGCCATTGGTCATTCGCTATCGAGCAAGCTCAGGGTTTCAGAAATGGTGGACTGCCGAAGAAAAGAAGAGGCGTATGCCGAAGAGGCCCCGACAAAGTGTCGCTCAAGAGGGCAACTATTAATGGCGGTCCATCTTAGCATGGAGATGGAGCGTCATTTTATGTTACTACTTTGTCACTGCACTCATTTTAGCTTCAATAGAAATGGTGGTGGGAGTAGTAGAAGTAGTTGTAGTTGTATTGGGCTGGCCATTGCCGCCCCAACGTCCAGCAATGAGCATTTCGCGATTTTTAATTAGTGTTGCGAGACAAACATTACGGTTTGAATTAGAGCTGCGAATGATATAATCGCGATTTCGATTACAACTATTTTTAGTACTTGGTTTTTGAAATTGCTTTAAAGATAGCTTTGCGTATGACAAACATTGATCGCGTTTGACTTTAATACTATTGAATATAAAGCGCAATTATGTTAAGTGACACGTAGTTGTCTTGATTTTGAGATAGCATTGCGATTAATTGAATAAACGCGTTTGACAAAGCGTACTTTATTAAATATAATATCCATTTATTAATGTAGCGTTGCGAAATCGGTAGATCGCGGTCTTCTTAGAGTCGCGACCACGATTTTTCGCGTTGTCTTAGAGTTGCGTTGTATTAAATGCTCAAAAATATGCTGGAACCATAAGAACCACAGAGCAATTTGCGTTACTGCGAAACGTGGTTCTTTGTAGCTAAAACAGCTGCACATTATAGCCCGCAGCCCAAAAGGCTGCCCCGTATTCTTACATGTAGCGTGGCGTATAAAGAAACTGGTGGACGCGAGTTTTTCGTTTTAAATGAAATAATTTAGAGTTGCGTTCGATACTGAAACCCTCGCGTTTTTATTGTATGATATTTGTAAAGTAGCGTTGCGATTAATCATACATTTTTCGCGTTTCTTATTGAAAACTTTTCTCATTTTATTAATTAGCGTGGCGAACAGTAATGCACCTGTCGCGTTCATTATTGAAATACTTTTATATTCCGTAAATTAGTGTTGCGAAATAAATGGTCCACTCTCGCGACTTTTATAGCATATATAATGTACAGAGTGGACAGTCCCATATTTTAAATATCCATCCTCCTATTCAATTTCATGTAATTGAACAAAACTTACTATCTAATGAAGTGAGTTTTTGTTTCAGAGGAATTTGGGTGGGATAGAGGATGCAATTCTCAGGGGAAAATGGTATATATCTTAATTTTAATTCTAATTTAATTTATTTAATCCTTTGTGTTTCTGTTTCAGGGAATATTATAACTGCAATGGTAAGGAAAAATCGTATAATTTTTCTTAGGCTCCATTTCTTAAATTGTATTCATCCACTAATCGAATACGACAGTTTCTGTTTCAGTTCCTTTAGCTTATCCTTCTTATTTGTTTCAGCACTAATTCTAATGTATTTTTAATACAATTTCAGTCTAATTTTAGTCTAATCTTAGTTTAATTTTCCTTTAACATTGACACATCATTAATTTATTCATAATATAATCGTTATTTAACATTACTGCAGGGCATTTACAATTACCTCACGAACATTTTACAAATTTGTTAGTGTTGTATTTCCGTACAGGCTCAAGAAGCAGTATAATATTGACTATGATAGTTTTAGGTGCGTTAATAATAAGATTTAGAATAAGACCGGGAGGTGGGTGGAATTGAATTTCCACCCACCTCCCAGGGTCTCATTCGCAGCAACCTCCACGTGGTGGACCTGGAAACTAGAACCATCGCCGTCAGAGTAGTCTCTGTCGAGGATGGTGCCAGGCCAATGGCTGCGAATTGTGTTAAATATGCCGAGTAGTTATTCTTTAGCTACTTTCTCTGATTCCGCCTGTGTCTCCATTTATCCGGTTCACTTGACCATGCTTGCAAGTGCATCGGGCCGTGTGATGCCAGTCAGTCTGCAGTTCACGTATCTCGGTGTTCGGACTCGCGAGTAAGATCATGACGGCCACACCGTGAGCCGGGTGGTACTCGCGCCGACGACTCCCGGCACTGCTCTTCCTAGGATCCTACTTCTTCGTAATCCGCCCCTAGTCCTGTGGCCTAGCCGCAGGGTCGGACTTTGGGAAGTTAACGGGAGCCTACGAAGGGCACGTCGCCGTCCGCTGATCCGAAAGAGGAAGAGCACCGTAACTCGGGACTGTGGTCTGGCTGGTCTGATCACGGTTTGCTCGCGTCACCCTCCTTTTTAATCGGAGACTTCTTCTCCGATTTTCCCAGTTGTCGAATTAAGGACTTCTTTCTTGATTCGCTCCCTTTGCTTCTTGGTCCGATAATTGCTCGGCATATCTGCGACCGATGCGTAGTCTTATAAGGCGAAACTATGTCCGAATTAAGATTGTAGCCCCTCATTTTGAGCTTGCTGAGTCAGAGACTTTTTCTCTGATTCGCCTCACGCTCGAATCAAGAACTTCTTCCTTGATTCCCTCCCTGTACTGCGATGATTGTATAATAAAAGCGAAGCGTTGCGACTGAACTGCGTTAGAATTAAGCGTGCGAAAGAAGACGTCGATCATCCGCCGTGGGATACTCCATTATTTCAGACTCAAGAAAGAAGACAGCCGCCGCGGGATTATTCTTAAGTGCGATACTGATCACTCCTGAGCTCCCCTGGTGCTCCCTGGTTCTCCCTGGAACTACCCGGACCTCTGTGGGCACCAGTGGCCTACTCCTACCACCACCCCCGGCCACCTTCGACCTTATAAGGAGCAGGTTCGGCAGCAGGACCTCAGTTCCTCGGGAACTCCGGACCAGAGAGATCTTCTGGGCCTCCTGAGCTCCCCTGGTGCTCCCTGGTTCTCCCTGGAACTACCCGGACCTCTGTGGGCACCAGTGGCCTACTCCTACCACCACCCCAGGCCACCTTCGACCTTATAAGGAGTAGGATCGGCAGCAGGACCTCAGTTCCTCGGGAACTCCGGGCCAGAGAGTTCTCCTGGGCCTCCTGAGCTCCCGTGGTTCTCCCTGGAATTATCCGGACCTCTGTGGGCACCAGTGGCCTACTCCTACCACCACCCCCGGCCACCGTCGACCTTATAAGGAGTAGGATCGGCTGCAGGACCTCAGTTCCTCGGGAACTCCGGATCAGAGAGTTCTCCTGGGCCTCCTGAGCTCCCCTGGTGCTCCCTGGAACTACCCGGACCTCTGTGGGCACCAGTGGCCTACTCCTACCACCACCCCCGGCCACCTTCGACCTTATAAGGAGCAGGATCGGCTGCAGGACCTCAGTTCCTCGGGAACTCCGGATCAGAGAGTTCTCCTGGGCCTCCTGAGCTCCCCTGGTTCTCCCTGGAACTACCCGGACCTCTGTGGGCACCAGTGGCCTCCTCCTACCACCCCCCCCCCAGACACCTTCGACCTTATAAGGAGCAGGTTCGGCAGCAGGACCTCAGTCCCTCGGGAACTCCGGACCAGAGAGTTCTCCTTGGCCTCCTGAGCTCCCCTGGTGCTCCCTGGAACTACCCGGACCTCTGTGGGCACCAGTGGCCTACTCCTACCACCACCCCCGGCCACCTTCGACCTTATAAGGAGTAGGATCGGCTGCAGGACCTCAGTCCCTCGTGAACTCCGTACCAGAGAGTTCTCCTGGGCCTCCTGAGCTGCCCTGGTGCTCCGTGGAACTACCCGGAACTCTGTGGGCACCAGTGGCCTACTCCTACCACCACCCCCAGACACCTTCGACCTTATAAGGAGCAGGTTCGGCAGCAGGACCTCAGTTCCTCGGGAACTCCGGGCCAGAGAGTTCTCCTGGGCCTCCTGAGCTCCCGTGGTTCTCCCTGGAACTACCCGGACCTCTGTGGGCACCAGTGGCCTACTCCTACCACCACCCCCGGCCACCTTCGACCTTATAAGGAGTAGGATCGGCTGCAGGACCTCAGTTCCTCGGGAACTCCGGATCAGAGAGTTCTCCTGGGCCTCCTGAGCTCCCCTGGTGCTCCCTGGAACTACCCGGACCTCTGTGGGCACCAGTGGCCTACTCCTACCTCCACCCCTGGGTACCAGTGACCACTACTGGCCTAACCTGAACTGAGAGGATAGGAGAGGACTAGTAGACACTCCTGAGCTCCCCTGGTTCTCCCTGGGAATTCCTGGACCCCTCTGGGCACCAGTGGCCTACCCCTACCTTCACCCCTGGCTACCAGTGACTACCATAGACCATTCGCGATTCATGCAGAGCCATGCAGAGCAGTGGACCTCGGCTCATTCCAAGGCATGTGCCGGTTGCCCACAGCAATCGGTGAGTCGCATGCTCTTTCCTTTTACTCCAGTCTCCGATCATGTCGTAGGACAAAAGGTCCGTAGCGACACCGGTGACTGGTGGTACCATTTTAGTAGTTTTTGATTTTGCGAGTGCAGTGAACTCGGATATGCCTCTCGAGGCATATTCGAGAGTAGTAGCATTTTTTGGTTTATTTATTAGATAGGATAGGGTTTTCTTGTACGTCGCGTTTAACGTTAATTGCAAATACTAGGAACAATTCTTTGATTTTTATGTTACTTTATTTTCTAGTTTTGTATGTAAGATGTAATGCAATTTTCAACATTGAATATTAAGATAATACGACTGAGAACTTAGTGGTACATTAATTGTATCAATAAGTTCAGTATAGTCTTCAATTTTTAAAGTTTGACTAAGATGCAATCGATTAAGATGATTGATTATTCGCGTTAAAGTTGTTTAATCGCTGGACATGATAGCAAATGTACAAGAAAACATTTCGCGACGGGTAGATCTCTGAATCGAAGCAAATACTCTGTAATACATTCTTTTGATATTAGAAACAGCTGCTTTGATAAAGGGATCACCTGATTTTTGAAAATGTGTTAAAAGTTTAAAATAGATTCATTCTTATTGAAATTTTACTTAGAGTCTCCTTTTCCATTAAATTTTGATTATACTAGTATATTAAAATATTTATTTCTTAGTATATACACATTTATTTCTAAAGTTAGAGTATTAAATTCTTAATTTTGAGTCAGTTATAGTCATTATAGAGAATCAAAGAACCTAAGACCGATAGAAAAATCAAACTAACATGATTTCATAGCTAGGATTTTCAGGATATTGTTTCCATGTTCGTTGCTCGATCTCTCTCACGTGCCCAGGTGCTACTTGGGAGAGTGAGAGCAATGGGCATGATGAAATTGTTATTATTTAAACATGTGAGGGATTGGCAATGGTTAGCGTATAATGCCCGACGTATTCTCCACTTGTGTGTGTGTGGTTAGGAAGTGGAAATGCGTCGCAATTTGCATAAATGTAACAAACAATACCTTCCAAGTCTGAATTAATACTCTTTACACGTGTATATTCCACTTATTCTATGTTATTCTATGTTTGCAATAGATTATTCATGGAATATATACGCGTTCCCTTATATCCTCACTCATAGAGTACAAATGTTAACAGATTAGAATATTTGCCTCTCATTGCGTTACCAAATGACATAAAGAACAGTAGAATTATATCAATTTCAATCAATCATTCGTGCCAAGTAAAATATTTTCTCAAAGATCGTTAGCCATTGCCAGTCGATTTCAGGAAATGATAAATTAGAGTATGAATGTGATTGTCGACGTCTCTGGACGTTCTCTAGACGTTAGGTTCTTTCGCACCCGGGTGCATTAGTTGTGGAATGACGTGTGTTTGTGAGAATGTGTCTTTTGCCTTTTTTAAATATAGCTATAGGTAGGCAGGTAGCATACTCTCTGGAATGAATGTTAGATTTAAGTAGGCAGGGGCCGGTGCTGGCCTTCGTTTCTGCACGATGGTCAGTTACCGGGGAACTTGAAAAATCAGTTCAAAGTTGATAGCAAAACGGAGCATGCCGTTTGCTGATCAACCTTGAACTCGACTTTTCAAGTTCCACATAGATACCGCGATCGCGATCGGTGTTAGGCGCGAATAGGCGAAACGCTCGAAATTGCTCGATTGCACTGTCGAATGGTCGATGGCTGTTCCCGAGCTATTGGCCATTAACTATCGAGCAAACTCAGGGTTTCAGCAATGGCGGACGGCCGAAGAAACGAAGAGGCGTATGCCGAAGAGGCCCCGACAAAATGTCGCTCAAGAGGGCAACTATTAATGGCGCTCCATCTCTGCATGCAGATGGAGCGTCATTTTATGTTACTACTTTGTCACTGCACTCACTTTAGCTTTAATAGAAATGGTGGTGGTAGTAGTAGAAGTAGTTGTAGCTGCATCGGGCTGGCCATAGCCGCCCCAACGACCAGCAATGGGCATTTCGCGACTTTTAATTAGCGTTGCGAAATAAATATTGCGGTTTGAAGTAGAGTTGCGAATGATATAATCGCGATTTCGATTACAATTGATTTTTATACTTGTTTTCTGATATTATTTTAGAATTAACTTCGCGTATGACAGACACTGATCGCGTTTGAGTTTAATACTATTGAATATAAAGCTAGATTATGTTAACTAGCACGTAGTTGTCTTGATTTTGAGATAGCGTTGCGAAGAATTGAATAAACGCGTTTGATAGAATACTCTTTATTAAATATAACTCTCATTGATTAAAGTAGCGTTGCGATACCGATCTTCCGCGTTCTTCTTAGTGTCGCGACAATAATTTTTCGCGTTGTCTTAGAGTTGCGTTGTATAAAATGCTCAAAAGTATGCTGGAACCATAAGAACCACAAAGCAGTTCGCATTACTGCGAACAGTGGTTCCTCGCAGCCGAATTGGCTGCCCCATGATCTTAAACGTAGCGTTGCGTATAATGAAACTGGTGCACGCGAGTTATCCATTCCATATTAAATAAATTAGAGTTGCGATCGATACTGAAACCCCCGCGTTTTAATTTTATATTTCTAAAGTAGCGTTGCGATTAATTATACAGTTTTCGCGTTTCTTATTGAGACCTTTGCATATTTTATTAACGTGGCGAACAGTAATGCACCTCTCGCGTTTATTATTGAAATATTTGAACATTCTTTAAATTAGTGTTGCGAAAGAGATGGTCCACTCCCGCGATTTTTATAGCACGTGTAATAGAGAGTGGACAGTCCCATTTTTTTAACATCCCTCCTTATATTCATATCCCTGTAGAAGAATAAAATTTACTATCTAATAAGTGAGTTTCTGTTGCAGAGAAGCTTGAGAGGAATATGAGATGCAATTGTATGGCGAAAATGGTATCTTTATTAATTTTAATTTACTTTATTTAATCCTTGGTGCTTCTGTTTCAGGGAATATTAAGGTTTTAGGATTTAGGCTAAATTTCTTAAATTATATTCAGCTACTAATCGAGCAAGACAGTTTCTGTTGCAGAGTGGACTGAGGGGATTAGAAGATTCTACTTCTATGGGGGTAGAGCATAGAAGCAACCCTTTAACGTGCAATCTTGCTGCTCGAAGAATACGCTCGGTAAAAAGTTCCTTTCCTTTTTCCCTCCATTTACTTTAATATCAGTATAATTTTATTTTCAGCTTAATTTAATTGTACTTCTGATTTACATAACTTTAATCGTTTTGATGCAGACGGTAAAATGTGTTACTACACAAACCCTTCTGTACCATCTAATTAACATCTACTTATTTCAGTTCCCACCATAATCAATTTATAATCTAATTGTAATCTAATGTTCGTTTGTCATCGATGTATTATTCATTTTCTCTTAATACAATTTTAATTTTGTGCTACTGTGGTTAATTTACAATTCCCTTGTTGCCATTTTACAAATATTTCAGAATAGACTCAAGAAAGAAGACAGCCGCCGAGGGCTTAGTATAACATTAAGAGCGATAGAATAAGTGCGATAAACATAAGTATTAGATTTAGAAAGGGAGGTCGGTGGAATTCAATGTCCACCCACCTCCCAGGGTCCCTCGCAGCAACCTCCACGTGGTGGACCTGGAAACTAGTGGCGTCGCCGAAGAGTAGCTTCTATCGAGGGTGTTGCTAGGCCAATAGCTGCGAATTGTGTGAAATATGCCGAGTAGTTATTCTTTAGCTTCATTCTCACTCCGCTCGTTTCCATCTATCCGGTTCGCTTGACCATGTTTGCAAGTGCATCGGGCCGTGTGACGCCGGTCGGTCTGCAGTTCACGTACCTCGGTGTTCGGCCTCGCGAGTAAGATCATGACGGCCACACCGTGGGCCGGGTGGTGCTCGCGCCGACGACCCACGGCACTGCTCTTCCTAGGATCCTACTTCTTCGTAATCCGCCCCTAGTCCTGTGGCCTAGCCACAGGGCCGGGCGTTGGGAAGTTAACGGGCGCCTAAGAAGAGTACGTCGTCGTCCGCTGATCCGAAAGAGGACGAGCATCGTAACTCGGGACTGTAGTCTGGCCGGTTGATCGCGGTTTGCTCGCGTCACCCTCCTTTTTCAATCAGAGACTTCTTCTCTGATTTCTCCAATCGCCGAATCAAGGACTTCTTCCTTGATTCGCTCCCTTCGCTTCTTGGTCCGATGATTGCTCGGCATATCTGCGACCAGTGCGTAGTTTCGTGCGGCGAAACTAAGTTAGAATTAAGATTGTATCCCCTAACTTTGCTTTGCTGAATCAGAGACTTCTTCTCTGATTCGAATGACTGAATCAAGGACTTCTTCCTTGATTCTCTCCCTACACTGCGATGATTGTATAATAAAAGCGAAGCGTTGCGACTGAACTGCGTTAGAATTAAGCGTGCGAAAGAAGACGTCGATCATCCGCCGTGGGATACTCCCTTATTTCAGACTCAAGAAAGAAGACAGCCGACGTGGGATTATTTTTAAGTGCGATACCGACGACTGCGTTTAGCATAAGGTTTAGAATAAGGAGGGAGGTCGGTGGAATTGTGTTTTCCACCCACCTCCCAGGGTCTCTCGCAGCAACCTCCACGTGGTGGACCTGGAAACTAGTAGCATCGCCGAAGAGTAGCTTCTATCGAGGGTGTTGCTAGGCTAATAGCTGCGAATTGTGTGAAATATGCCGAGTAGTTATTCTTTAGCTTCATTCTCACTCCGCTCGTTTCCATCTATCCGGTTCGCTTGACCATGTTTGCAAGTGCATCGGGCCGTGTGACGCCGGTCGGTCTGCAGTTCACGTACCTCGGTGTTCGGCCTCGCGAGTAAGATCATGACGGCCACACCGTGGGCCGGGTGGTGCTCGCGCCGACGACCCACGGCACTGCTCTTCCTAGGATCCTACTTCTTCGTAATCCGCCCCTAGTCCTGTGGCCTAGCCACAGGGCCGGGCGTTGGGAAGTTAACGGGCGCCTAAGAAGAGTACGTCGTCGTCCGCTGATCCGAAAGAGGACGAGCATCGTAACTCGGGACTGTAGTCTGGCCGGTTGATCGCGGTTTGCTCGCGTCACCCTCCTTTTTCAATCAGAGACTTCTTCTCTGATTTCTCCAATCGCCGAATCAAGGACTTCTTCCTTGATTCGCTCCCTTCGCTTCTTGGTCCGATGATTGCTCGGCATATCTGCGACCAGTGCGTAGTTTCGTGCGGCGAAACTAAGTTAGAATTAAGATTGTATCCCCTAACTTTGCTTTGCTGAATCAGAGACTTCTTCTCTGATTCGAATGACTGAATCAAGGACTTCTTCCTTGATTCTCTCCCTACACTGCGATGATTGTATAATAAAAGCGAAGCGTTGCGACTGAACTGCGTTAGAATTAAGCGTGCGAAAGAAGACGTCGATCATCCGCCGTGGGATACTCCCTTATTTCAGACTCAAGAAAGAAGACAGCCGACGTGGGATTATTTTTAAGTGCGATACCGACGACTGCGTTTAGCATAAGGTTTAGAATAAGGAGGGAGGTCGGTGGAATTGTGTTTTCCACCCACCTCCCAGGGTCTCTCGCAGCAACCTCCACGTGGTGGACCTGGAAACTAGTAGCATCGCCGAAGAGTAGCTTCTATCGAGGGTGTTGCTAGGCTAATAGCTGCGAATTGTGTGAAATATGCCGAGTAGTTATTCTTTAGCTTCATTCTCACTCCGCTCGTTTCCATCTATCCGGTTCGCTTGACCATGTTTGCAAGTGCATCGGGCCGTGTGACGCCGGTCGGTCTGCAGTTCACGTACCTCGGTGTTCGGCCTCGCGAGTAAGATCATGACGGCCACACCGTGGGCCGGGTGGTGCTCGCGCCGACGACCCACGGCACTGCTCTTCCTAGGATCCTACTTCTTCGTAATCCGCCCCTAGTCCTGTGGCCTAGCCACAGGGCCGGGCGTTGGGAAGTTAACGGGCGCCTAAGAAGAGTACGTCGTCGTCCGCTGATCCGAAAGAGGACGAGCATCGTAACTCGGGACTGTAGTCTGGCCGGTTGATCGCGGTTTGCTCGCGTCACCCTCCTTTTTCAATCAGAGACTTCTTCTCTGATTTCTCCAATCGCCGAATCAAGGACTTCTTCCTTGATTCGCTCCCTTCGCTTCTTGGTCCGATGATTGCTCGGCATATCTGCGACCAGTGCGTAGTTTCGTGCGGCGAAACTAAGTTAGAATTAAGATTGTATCCCCTAACTTTGCTTTGCTGAATCAGAGACTTCTTCTCTGATTCGAATGACTGAATCAAGGACTTCTTCCTTGATTCTCTCCCTACACTGCGATGATTGTATAATAAAAGCGAAGCGTTGCGACTGAACTGCGTTAGAATTAAGCGTGCGAAAGAAGACGTCGATCATCCGCCGTGGGATACTCCCTTATTTCAGACTCAAGAAAGAAGACAGCCGACGTGGGATTATTTTTAAGTGCGATACCGACGACTGCGTTTAGCATAAGGTTTAGAATAAGGAGGGAGGTCGGTGGAATTGTGTTTTCCACCCACCTCCCAGGGTCTCTCGCAGCAACCTCCACGTGGTGGACCTGGAAACTAGTAGCATCGCCGAAGAGTAGCTTCTATCGAGGGTGTTGCTAGGCTAATAGCTGCGAATTGTGTGAAATATGCCGAGTAGTTATTCTTTAGCTTCATTCTCACTCCGCTCGTTTCCATCTATCCGGTTCGCTTGACCATGTTTGCAAGTGCATCGGGCCGTGTGACGCCGGTCGGTCTGCAGTTCACGTACCTCGGTGTTCGGCCTCGCGAGTAAGATCATGACGGCCACACCGTGGGCCGGGTGGTGCTCGCGCCGACGACCCACGGCACTGCTCTTCCTAGGATCCTACTTCTTCGTAATCCGCCCCTAGTCCTGTGGCCTAGCCACAGGGCCGGGCGTTGGGAAGTTAACGGGCGCCTAAGAAGAGTACGTCGTCGTCCGCTGATCCGAAAGAGGACGAGCATCGTAACTCGGGACTGTAGTCTGGCCGGTTGATCGCGGTTTGCTCGCGTCACCCTCCTTTTTCAATCAGAGACTTCTTCTCTGATTTCTCCAATCGCCGAATCAAGGACTTCTTCCTTGATTCGCTCCCTTCGCTTCTTGGTCCGATGATTGCTCGGCATATCTGCGACCAGTGCGTAGTTTCGTGCGGCGAAACTAAGTTAGAATTAAGATTGTATCCCCTAACTTTGCTTTGCTGAATCAGAGACTTCTTCTCTGATTCGAATGACTGAATCAAGGACTTCTTCCTTGATTCTCTCCCTACACTGCGATGATTGTATAATAAAAGCGAAGCGTTGCGACTGAACTGCGTTAGAATTAAGCGTGCGAAAGAAGACGTCGATCATCCGCCGTGGGATACTCCCTTATTTCAGACTCAAGAAAGAAGACAGCCGACGTGGGATTATTTTTAAGTGCGATACCGACGACTGCGTTTAGCATAAGGTTTAGAATAAGGAGGGAGGTCGGTGGAATTGTGTTTTCCACCCACCTCCCAGGGTCTCTCGCAGCAACCTCCACGTGGTGGACCTGGAAACTAGTAGCATCGCCGAAGAGTAGCTTCTATCGAGGGTGTTGCTAGGCTAATAGCTGCGAATTGTGTGAAATATGCCGAGTAGTTATTCTTTAGCTTCATTCTCACTCCGCTCGTTTCCATCTATCCGGTTCGCTTGACCATGTTTGCAAGTGCATCGGGCCGTGTGACGCCGGTCGGTCTGCAGTTCACGTACCTCGGTGTTCGGCCTCGCGAGTAAGATCATGACGGCCACACCGTGGGCCGGGTGGTGCTCGCGCCGACGACCCACGGCACTGCTCTTCCTAGGATCCTACTTCTTCGTAATCCGCCCCTAGTCCTGTGGCCTAGCCACAGGGCCGGGCGTTGGGAAGTTAACGGGCGCCTAAGAAGAGTACGTCGTCGTCCGCTGATCCGAAAGAGGACGAGCATCGTAACTCGGGACTGTAGTCTGGCCGGTTGATCGCGGTTTGCTCGCGTCACCCTCCTTTTTCAATCAGAGACTTCTTCTCTGATTTCTCCAATCGCCGAATCAAGGACTTCTTCCTTGATTCGCTCCCTTCGCTTCTTGGTCCGATGATTGCTCGGCATATCTGCGACCAGTGCGTAGTTTCGTGCGGCGAAACTAAGTTAGAATTAAGATTGTATCCCCTAACTTTGCTTTGCTGAATCAGAGACTTCTTCTCTGATTCGAATGACTGAATCAAGGACTTCTTCCTTGATTCTCTCCCTACACTGCGATGATTGTATAATAAAAGCGAAGCGTTGCGACTGAACTGCGTTAGAATTAAGCGTGCGAAAGAAGACGTCGATCATCCGCCGTGGGATACTCCCTTATTTCAGACTCAAGAAAGAAGACAGCCGACGTGGGATTATTTTTAAGTGCGATACCGACGACTGCGTTTAGCATAAGGTTTAGAATAAGGAGGGAGGTCGGTGGAATTGTGTTTTCCACCCACCTCCCAGGGTCTCTCGCAGCAACCTCCACGTGGTGGACCTGGAAACTAGTAGCATCGCCGAAGAGTAGCTTCTATCGAGGGTGTTGCTAGGCTAATAGCTGCGAATTGTGTGAAATATGCCGAGTAGTTATTCTTTAGCTTCATTCTCACTCCGCTCGTTTCCATCTATCCGGTTCGCTTGACCATGTTTGCAAGTGCATCGGGCCGTGTGACGCCGGTCGGTCTGCAGTTCACGTACCTCGGTGTTCGGCCTCGCGAGTAAGATCATGACGGCCACACCGTGGGCCGGGTGGTGCTCGCGCCGACGACCCACGGCACTGCTCTTCCTAGGATCCTACTTCTTCGTAATCCGCCCCTAGTCCTGTGGCCTAGCCACAGGGCCGGGCGTTGGGAAGTTAACGGGCGCCTAAGAAGAGTACGTCGTCGTCCGCTGATCCGAAAGAGGACGAGCATCGTAACTCGGGACTGTAGTCTGGCCGGTTGATCGCGGTTTGCTCGCGTCACCCTCCTTTTTCAATCAGAGACTTCTTCTCTGATTTCTCCAATCGCCGAATCAAGGACTTCTTCCTTGATTCGCTCCCTTCGCTTCTTGGTCCGATGATTGCTCGGCATATCTGCGACCAGTGCGTAGTTTCGTGCGGCGAAACTAAGTTAGAATTAAGATTGTATCCCCTAACTTTGCTTTGCTGAATCAGAGACTTCTTCTCTGATTCGAATGACTGAATCAAGGACTTCTTCCTTGATTCTCTCCCTACACTGCGATGATTGTATAATAAAAGCGAAGCGTTGCGACTGAACTGCGTTAGAATTAAGCGTGCGAAAGAAGACGTCGATCATCCGCCGTGGGATACTCCCTTATTTCAGACTCAAGAAAGAAGACAGCCGACGTGGGATTATTTTTAAGTGCGATACCGACGACTGCGTTTAGCATAAGGTTTAGAATAAGGAGGGAGGTCGGTGGAATTGTGTTTTCCACCCACCTCCCAGGGTCTCTCGCAGCAACCTCCACGTGGTGGACCTGGAAACTAGTAGCATCGCCGAAGAGTAGCTTCTATCGAGGGTGTTGCTAGGCCAATAGCTGCGAATTGTGTGAAATATGCCGAGTAGTTATTCCTTAGCTTCATTCTCACTCCGCTCGTTTCCATCTATCCGGTTCGCTTGACCATGTTTGCAAGTGCATCGGGCCGTGTGACGCCGGTCGGTCTGCAGTTCACGTACCTCGGTGTTCGGCCTCGCGAGTAAGATCATGACGGCCACACCGTGGGCCGGGTGGTGCTCGCGCCGACGACCCACGGCACTGCTCTTCCTAGGATCCTACTTCTTCGTAATCCGCCCCTAGTCCTGTGGCCTAGCCACAGGGCCGGGCGTTGGGAAGTTAACGGGCGCCTAAGAAGAGTACGTCGTCGTCCGCTGATCCGAAAGAGGACGAGCATCGTAACTCGGGACTGTAGTCTGGCCGGTTGATCGCGGTTTGCTCGCGTCACCCTCCTTTTTCAATCAGAGACTTCTTCTCTGATTTCTCCAATCGCCGAATCAAGGACTTCTTCCTTGATTCGCTCCCTTCGCTTCTTGGTCCGATGATTGCTCGGCATATCTGCGACCAGTGCGTAGTTTCGTGCGGCGAAACTAAGTTAGAATTAAGATTGTATCCCCTAACTTTGCTTTGCTGAATCAGAGACTTCTTCTCTGATTCGAATGACTGAATCAAGGACTTCTTCCTTGATTCTCTCCCTACACTGCGATGATTGTATAATAAAAGCGAAGCGTTGCGACTGAACTGCGTTAGAATTAAGCGTGCGAAAGAAGACGTCGATCATCCGCCGTGGGATACTCCCTTATTTCAGACTCAAGAAAGAAGACAGCCGACGTGGGATTATTTTTAAGTGCGATACCGACGACTGCGTTTAGCATAAGGTTTAGAATAAGGAGGGAGGTCGGTGGAATTGTGTTTTCCACCCACCTCCCAGGGTCTCTCGCAGCAACCTCCACGTGGTGGACCTGGAAACTAGTAGCATCGCCGAAGAGTAGCTTCTATCGAGGGTGTTGCTAGGCTAATAGCTGCGAATTGTGTGAAATATGCCGAGTAGTTATTCTTTAGCTTCATTCTCACTCCGCTCGTTTCCATCTATCCGGTTCGCTTGACCATGTTTGCAAGTGCATCGGGCCGTGTGACGCCGGTCGGTCTGCAGTTCACGTACCTCGGTGTTCGGCCTCGCGAGTAAGATCATGACGGCCACACCGTGGGCCGGGTGGTGCTCGCGCCGACGACCCACGGCACTGCTCTTCCTAGGATCCTACTTCTTCGTAATCCGCCCCTAGTCCTGTGGCCTAGCCACAGGGCCGGGCGTTGGGAAGTTAACGGGCGCCTAAGAAGAGTACGTCGTCGTCCGCCGTTCCGAAAGAGGACGAGCATCGTAACTCGGGACTGTAGTCTGGCCGGTTGATCGCGGGTTGTTCGCGTCACCCTCCTTTTTAATCGGAGACTTCTTCTCCGATTTTCCCAGTTGTCGAATTAAGGACTTCTTTCTTGATTCGCTCCCTTTGCTTCTTGGTCCGATAATTGCTCGGCATATCTGCGACCGATGCGTAGTCTTATAAGGCGAAACTATGTCCGAATTAAGATTGTAGCCCCTCATTTTGAGCTCGCTGAGTCAGAGACTTTTTCTCTGATTCGCCTCACGCTCGAATCAAGAACTTCTTCCTTGATTCTCTCCCTACACTGCGATGATTGTATAATAAAAGCGAAACGTTGCGACTTAACTGCGTTAGAATTAAGCGTGCGAAAGAAGACGTCGATCATCCGCCGTGGGATACTCCATTATTTCAGACTCAAGAAAGAAGTCAGCCACCGCGGGATTATTCTTAAGTGCGATACTGATCACTCCTGAGCTCCCCTGGTGCTCCCTGGTTCTCCCTGGAACTTCCCGGCCCTGTGTGGGCCCCAATGGTCCCTAAGAGACATCATCCTGGAGTCCCATCACTGATATGTCAAATGGCTACCCCCGACCTTCCTGGCAATTCTGCCCGACGGAATCCAAGTTTTCCACTTTGGAAACCTGGTTTGTATAGTCTAAAGTCATTTTCGACCAAAAGTATCCCCTCCTTCCCATCGGTCAGCCGGATGTAGCTTTGGTTCCTATGAGACCTTGCCTTGGAGTCCCATCACTGCTAAGTCAAATGGCTACCCCCGACCTTCCTGTCAATTCTGGCCGACGGAATCCAAGTTTTCCACTTTGGAAACCTGGTTTGTATAGTCTAAAGTCAATTTCGACCAAAAGTATCCAGACTTTCCCATCGGTGAGCCTGATGTAGCCTTGGTCCCTATGAGACCTCGCCCTGGTGTCCAATCACTGCTAAGTCAAATGGCTAGCCCCGATCTTCCTGGCAATTCTGGCCGACGGAATCCAAGTTTTCCACTTTGGAAACCTGGTTTGTATAGTCTAAAGTCAATTTCGACCAAAAGTATCCCGACCTTCCCATCGGTCAGCCGGATGTAGCCTTCGTCCCTATGAGACATCGTCCTGGAGTCCCATCACTGCTAAGTCAAATGGCTACCCCCGACCTTCCTGGCAATTCTGGCCGACGGAATCCAAGTTTTCCACTTTGGAAACCTGGTTTGTATAGTCTAAAGTCAATTTCGACCAAAAGTATCCCGACCTTCCCATCGGTCAGCCGGATGTAGCCTTCGTCCCTATGAGACATCGTCCTGGAGTCCCATCACTGCTAAGTCAAATGGCTACCCCCGACCTTCCTGTCAATTCTGGCCGACGGAATCCAAGTTTTCCACTTTGGAAACCTGGTTTGTATAGCCTAAAGTCAATTTCGACCAAAAGTATCCAGACCTTCCCATCGGTCAGCCGGATGTAGCCTGGGAACCTATGAGACCTCGTCCTGGAGTCCCATCACTGCTAAGTCAAATGACTACCCCCGACCTTCCTGGCAATTCTGCCCGACGGAATCCAAGTTTTGCACTTTGGAAACCTGGATTGTATAGTGTAAAGTCAATTTCGACCAAAAGTATCCCGAACTTCCCATCGGTCAGCCGGATGTAGCCTTGGAACCTATGAGACCTCGTCCTGGAGTCCCATCACTGCTAAGTCAAATGACTACCCCCGACCTACCTGGCAATTCTGCCCGACGGAATCCAAGTTTTTCACTTTGGAAACCTGGCTTGTATAGTCTAAAGTCAATTTCGACCAAAAGTATCCCGAACTTCCCATCGGTCAGCCGGATGTATCCTTGGAACCTATGAGACCTCGTCCTGGAGTCCCATCACTGCTAAGTCAAATGGCTACCCCCGAACTTCCTGTCAATTCTGGCCGACGGAATCCAAGTTTTCCACTTTGCAAACCTGGTTTGTATAGTCTAAAGTCAATTTCGACCAAAAGTATCCAGACCTTCCCATCGGTGAGCCGGATGTAGCCTTGGTCCCTATGAGACCTCGCCCTGGTGTCCAATCACTGCTAAGTCAAATGGCTAGCCCCGATCTTCCTGGCAATTCTGGCTGACGGAATCCAAGTTTTCCACTTTGGAAACCTGGTTTGTATAGTCTAAAGTCAATTTCGACCAAAAGTATCCCGACCTTCCCATCGGTCAGCCGGATGTAGCCTTCGTCCCTATGAGACATCGTCCTGGAGTCCCATCACTGCTAAGTCAAATGGCTACCCCCGACCTTCCTGGCAATTCTGGCCGACGGAATCCAAGTTTTCCACTTTGGAAACCTGGTTTGTATAGTCTAAAGTCAATTTCGACCAAAAGTATCCCGACCTTCCCATCGGTCAGCCGGATGTTGCCTTCGTCCCTATGAGACATCGTCCTGGAGTCCCATCACTGCTAAGTCAAATGGCTACCCCCGACCTTCCTGTCAATTCTGGCCGACGGAATCCAAGTTTTCCACTTTGGAAACCTGGCTTGTATAGTCTAAAGTCAATTTCGACCAAAAGTATCCCGAACTTCCCATCGGTCAGCCGGATGTAGCCTTCGTCCCTATGAGACATCGTCCTGGAGTCCCATCACTGCGAAGTCAAATGGCTTCCCCCGACCTTCCTGGCAATTCTGCCCGACGGAATCCAAGTTTTCCACTTTGGAATCCTGGATTGTATAGTCTAAAGTCACTTTCGACCAAAAGTATCCTGAACTTCCCATCGGTCAGCCGGATGTAGCCTTTGTCCCTCCGAGACCTCTCCCTGGTGTCCAATCACTGCTAAGTCAAATGGCTTCCCCCGACCTTCCTGGCAATTCTACCCGACTGAATCCAAGTTTTCCACTTTGGAAACCTGGATTGTATAGTCTAAGGTCAATTTCGACCATAAGTATCCCGACCTTCCCATCGGTCAGCCGGATGTATCCTTGGTCCCTATGAGACCTCGCCCGGGTGTCCAATCACTGCTAAGTCAAATGGCTACCCCCGACCTTCCTGGCAATTCTGCCCGACGGAATCCAAGTTTTGTACTTTGGAAACCTGGATTGTATAGTCTAAAGTCAATTTCGACCAAAAGTATCCCGAACTTCCCATCGGTCACCCGGATTTAGCCTTGGTCGCTATTAGACCACGTCCTGGAGTCCCATCACTGCTAAGTCAAATGGCTACCCCCGACTTTCCTGGCAATTCTGGCCGACGGAATCCAAGTTTTCCACTTTGGAAACGTGGTTTGTATAGTCTAAAGCCAATTTCGACCAAAAGTATCCCGCCCTTCCCATCGGTCAGCAGGATGTAGCCTTCGTCCCTTTGGGACATCGTCTTGGAGTCCCATCACTGCTACGTCAAATGGCTACGCCCGACCTACCTGGCAATTCTGCACGACGGAATCCAAGTTTTTCACTTTGGAAACCTGGCTTGTATAGTCTAAAGTCAATTTCGACCAAAAGTATCCCGAACTTCCCATCGGTCAGCCGGATGTATCGTTGGAACCTATGAGACCTCGTCCTGGAGTCCCATCACTGCTAAGTCAAATGGCTACCCCCGACCTTCCTGGCAATTCTGGCCGACGGAATCCAAGTTTTCCACTTTGGAAACCTGGTTTGTATAGTCTAAAGTCAATTTCGACCAAAAGTATCCCGACCTTCCCATCGGTCAGCCGGATGTAGCCTTCGTCCCTTTGGGACATCGTCCTGGTGTCCAATCACTGCTAAGTCAAATGGCTACCCCCTACCTTCCTGGCAATTCAGGCCGACGGAATCCAAGTTTTGCACTTTGGAAACCTGGATTGTATAGTCTAAAGTCAATTTCAACCAAAAGTATCCCGAACTTCCCATCGGTCAGCCGGATTTAGCCTTGGTCCCTATGAGACGTCGTCCTGGAGTCCCATCACTGCTAAGTCAAATGGCTACACCCGACCTTCCTGGCAATTCTGGCCGACGGAATCCAAGTTTTCCACTTTGGCAACCTGGTTTGTATAGTCTAAAGTCATTTTGGACCAAAAGTATCCAGACCTTCCCATCGGTCAGCCGGATGTAGCCTTGGTCCCTATGAGACCTCGCCCTGATGTCCAATCACTGCTAAGTCAAATGGCTACCGCCGACCCTCCTGGCAAATCTGCCCGACGGAATCCAAGTTTTGCACTTTGGAAACCTGGATTGTATAGTGTAAAGTCAATTTCGACCAAAAGTATCCCGAACTTCCCATCGGTCAGCCGGATTTAGCCTTGGTCGCTATTAGACCTCGTCCTGGAGTAACATCACTGCTAAGTTAAATGGCTAGCCCCGACCTTCCTGGCAATTCTGGCCGACGGAATCCAAGTTTTCCACTTTGGAAACCTGGTTTGTATAGTCTAAAGTCAGTTTCGACCAAAAGTATCCCGAACTTCCCATCGGTCAGCCGGATGTAGCCTTCGTCCCTATGAGACATCGTCCTGGAGTCCCATCACTGCGAAGTCAAATGGCTTCCCCCGACCTTCCTGGCAATTCTGCCCGACGGAATCCAAGTTTTCCACTTTGGAATCCTGGATTGTATAGTCTAAAGTCACTTTCGACCAAAAGTATCCTGAACTTCCCATCGGTCAGCCGGATGTAGCCTTTGTCCCTCCGAGACCTCTCCCTGGTGTCCAATCACTGCTAAGTCAAATGGCTTCCCCCGACCTTCCTGGCAATTCTACCCGACTGAATCCAAGTTTTCCACTTTGGAAACCTGGATTGTATAGTCTAAGGTCAATTTCGACCATAAGTATCCCGACCTTCCCATCGGTCAGCCGGATGTATCCTTGGTCCCTATGAGACCTCGCCCGGATGTCCAATCACTGCTAAGTCAAATGGCTACCCCCGACCTTCCTGGCAATTCTGCCCGACGGAATCCAAGTTTTGTACTTTGGAAACCTGGATTGTATAGTCTAAAGTCAATTTCGACCAAAAGTATCCCGAACTTCCCATCGGTCACCCGGATTTAGCCTTGGTCGCTATTAGACCACGTCCTGGAGTCCCATCACTGCTAAGTCAAATGGCTACCCCCGACTTTCCTGGCAATTCTGGCCGACGGAATCCAAGTTTTCCACTTTGGAAACGTGGTTTGTATAGTCTAAAGCCAATTTCGACCAAAAGTATCCCGACCTTCCCATCGGTCAGCAGGATGTAGCCTTCGTCCCTTTGGGACATCGTCTTGGAGTCCCATCACTGCTACGTCAAATGGCTACGCCCGACCTACCTGGCAATTCTGCACGACGGAATCCAAGTTTTTCACTTTGGAAACCTGGCTTGTATAGTCTAAAGTCAATTTCGACCAAAAGTATCCCGAACTTCCCATCGGTCAGCCGGATGTATCCTTGGAACCTATGAGACCTCGTCCTGGAGTCCCATCACTGCTAAGTCAAATGGCTACCCCCGACCTTCCTGGCAATTCTGGCCGACGGAATCCAAGTTTTCCACTTTGGAAACCTGGTTTGTATAGTCTAAAGTCAATTTCGACCAAAAGTATCCCGACCTTCCCATCGGTCAGCCGGATGTAGCCTTCGTCCCTTTGGGACATCGTCCTGGTGTCCAATCACTGCTAAGTCAAATGGCTACCCCCTACCTTCCTGGCAATTCAGGCCGACGGAATCCAAGTTTTGCACTTTGGAAACCTGGATTGTATAGTCTAAAGTCAATTTCAACCAAAAGTATCCCGAACTTCCCATCGGTCAGCCGGATTTAGCCTTGGTCCCTATGAGACGTCGTCCTGGAGTCCCATCACTGCTAAGTCAAATGGCTACACCCGACCTTCCTGGCAATTCTGGCCGACGGAATCCAAGTTTTCCACTTTGGCAACCTGGTTTGTATAGTCTAAAGTCATTTTGGACCAAAAGTATCCAGACCTTCCCATCGGTCAGCCGGATGTAGCCTTGGTCCCTATGAGACCTCGCCCTGATGTCCAATCACTGCTAAGTCAAATGGCTACCGCCGACCCTCCTGGCAAATCTGCCCGACGGAATCCAAGTTTTGCACTTTGGAAACCTGGATTGTATAGTGTAAAGTCAATTTCGACCAAAAGTATCCCGAACTTCCCATCGGTCAGCCGGATTTAGCCTTGGTCGCTATTAGACCTCGTCCTGGAGTAACATCACTGCTAAGTTAAATGGCTAGCCCCGACCTTCCTGGCAATTCTGGCCGACGGAATCCAAGTTTTCCACTTTGGAAACCTGGTTTGTATAGTCTAAAGTCAGTTTCGACCAAAAGTATCCCGAACTTCCCATCGGTCAGCCGGATGTAGCCTTCGTCCCTATGAGACATCGTCCTGGAGTCCCATCACTGCGAAGTCAAATGGCTTCCCCCGACCTTCCTGGCAATTCTGCCCGACGGAATCCAAGTTTTCCACTTTGGAATCCTGGATTGTATAGTCTAAAGTCACTTTCGACCAAAAGTATCCTGAACTTCCCATCGGTCAGCCGGATGTAGCCTTTGTCCCTCCGAGACCTCTCCCTGGTGTCCAATCACTGCTAAGTCAAATGGCTTCCCCCGACCTTCCTGGCAATTCTACCCGACTGAATCCAAGTTTTCCACTTTGGAAACCTGGATTGTATAGTCTAAGGTCAATTTCGACCATAAGTATCCCGACCTTCCCATCGGTCAGCCGGATGTATCCTTGGTCCCTATGAGACCTCGCCCGGGTGTCCAATCACTGCTAAGTCAAATGGCTACCCCCGACCTTCCTGGCAATTCTGCCCGACGGAATCCAAGTTTTGTACTTTGGAAACCTGGATTGTATAGTCTAAAGTCAATTTCGACCAAAAGTATCCCGAACTTCCCATCGGTCACCCGGATTTAGCCTTGGTCGCTATTAGACCACGTCCTGGAGTCCCATCACTGCTAAGTCAAATGGCTACCCCCGACTTTCCTGGCAATTCTGGCCGACGGAATCCAAGTTTTCCACTTTGGAAACGTGGTTTGTATAGTCTAAAGCCAATTTCGACCAAAAGTATCCCGACCTTCCCATCGGTCAGCAGGATGTAGCCTTCGTCCCTTTGGGACATCGTCTTGGAGTCCCATCACTGCTACGTCAAATGGCTACGCCCGACCTACCTGGCAATTCTGCACGACGGAATCCAAGTTTTTCACTTTGGAAACCTGGCTTGTATAGTCTAAAGTCAATTTCGACCAAAAGTATCCCGAACTTCCCATCGGTCAGCCGGATGTATCCTTGGAACCTATGAGACCTCGTCCTGGAGTCCCATCACTGCTAAGTCAAATGGCTACCCCCGACCTTCCTGGCAATTCTGGCCGACGGAATCCAAGTTTTACACTTTGGAAACCTGGTTTGTATAGTCTAAAGTCAATTTCGACCAAAAGTATCCCGACCTTCCCATCGGTCAGCCGGATGTAGCCTTCGTCCCTTTGGGACATCGTCCTGGTGTCCAATCACTGCTAAGTCAAATGGCTACCCCCTACCTTCCTGGCAATTCAGGCCGACGGAATCCAAGTTTTGCACTTTGGAAACCTGGATTGTATAGTCTAAAGTCAATTTCAACCAAAAGTATCCCGAACTTCCCATCGGTCAGCCGGATTTAGCCTTGGTCCCTATGAGACGTCGTCCTGGAGTCCCATCACTGCTAAGTCAAATGGCTACACCCGACCTTCCTGGCAATTCTGGCCGACGGAATCCAAGTTTTCCACTTTGGCAACCTGGTTTGTATAGTCTAAAGTCATTTTGGACCAAAAGTATCCAGACCTTCCCATCGGTCAGCCGGATGTAGCCTTGGTCCCTATGAGACCTCGCCCTGATGTCCAATCACTGCTAAGTCAAATGGCTACCGCCGACCCTCCTGGCAAATCTGCCCGACGGAATCCAAGTTTTGCACTTTGGAAACCTGGATTGTATAGTGTAAAGTCAATTTCGACCAAAAGTATCCCGAACTTCCCATCGGTCAGCCGGATTTAGCCTTGGTCGCTATTAGACCTCGTCCTGGAGTAACATCACTGCTAAGTTAAATGGCTAGCCCCGACCTTCCTGGCAATTCTGGCCGACGGAATCCAAGTTTTCCACTTTGGAAACCTGGTTTGTATAGTCTAAAGTCAGTTTCGACCAAAAGTATCCCGAACTTCCCATCGGTCAGCCGGATGTAGCCTTCGTCCCTATGAGACATCGTCCTGGAGTCCCATCACTGCGAAGTCAAATGGCTTCCCCCGACCTTCCTGGCAATTCTGCCCGACGGAATCCAAGTTTTCCACTTTGGAATCCTGGATTGTATAGTCTAAAGTCACTTTCGACCAAAAGAATCCTGAACTTCCCATCGGTCAGCCGGATGTAGCCTTTGTCCCTCCGAGACCTCTCCCTGGTGTCCAATCACTGCTAAGTCAAATGGCTTCCCCCGACCTTCCTGGCAATTCTACCCGACTGAATCCAAGTTTTCCACTTTGGAAACCTGGATTGTATAGTCTAAGGTCAATTTCGACCATAAGTATCCCGACCTTCCCATCGGTCAGCCGGATGTATCCTTGGTCCCTATGAGACCTCGCCCGGGTGTCCAATCACTGCTAAGTCAAATGGCTACCCCCGACCTTCCTGGCAATTCTGCCCGACGGAATCCAAGTTTTGTACTTTGGAAACCTGGATTGTATAGTCTAAAGTCAATTTCGACCAAAAGTATCCCGAACTTCCCATCGGTCACCCGGATTTAGCCTTGGTCGCTATTAGACCACGTCCTGGAGTCCCATCACTGCTAAGTCAAATGGCTACCCCCGACTTTCCTGGCAATTCTGGCCGACGGAATCCAAGTTTTCCACTTTGGAAACGTGGTTTGTATAGTCTAAAGCCAATTTCGACCAAAAGTATCCCGACCTTCCCATCGGTCAGCAGGATGTAGCCTTCGTCCCTTTGGGACATCGTCTTGGAGTCCCATCACTGCTACGTCAAATGGCTACGCCCGACCTACCTGGCAATTCTGCACGACGGAATCCAAGTTTTTCACTTTGGAAACCTGGCTTGTATAGTCTAAAGTCAATTTCGACCAAAAGTATCCCGAACTTCCCATCGGTCAGCCGGATGTATCCTTGGAACCTATGAGACCTCGTCCTGGAGTCCCATCACTGCTAAGTCAAATGGCTACCCCCGACCTTCCTGTCAATTCTGGCCGACGGAATCCAAGTTTTCCACTTTGCAAACCTGGTTTGTATAGTCTAAAGTCAATTTCGACCAAAAGTATCCAGACCTTCCCATCGGTGAGCCGGATGTAGCCTTGGTCCCTATGAGACCTCGCCCTGGTGTCCAATCACTGCTAAGTCAAATGGCTAGCCCCGATCTTCCTGGCAATTCTGGCCGACGGAATCCAAGTTTTGCACTTTGGAAACCTGGTTTGTATAGTCTAAAGTCAATTTCGACCAAAAGTATCCCTACCTTCCCATCGGTCAGCAGGATGTAGCCTTCGTCCCCTTGGGACATCGTCCTGGAGTCCCATCACTGCTAAGTCAAATGGCTACCCCCGACCTTCCTGGCAATTCTGGCCGACGGAATCCAAGTTTTCCACTTTGGAAACGTGGTTTGTATAGTCTACACTCAATTCCGACCAAAAGTATCCCGACCTTCCCATCGGTCAGCCGGATGTAGGCTTCGTCCCTATGAGACATCGTCCTGGAGTCCCATCACTGCTAAGTCAAATGGCTCCCCCGACCTTCCAGGCAATTCCGGCCGACGGAATCCAAGTTTTGCACTTTGGAAACCTGGATTGTATAGTCTAAAGTCAATTTCGACCAAAAGTATCCCGAACTTCCCATCGGTCAGCCGGATGTATCCTTGGAACCTATGAGACCACGTCCTGGAGTCCCATCACTGCTCCTTCAAATGGCTAGCCCCGACCTTCCTGGCAATTCTGGCTGACGGAATCCAAGCTTTCCACTTTGGAAACCTGGTTTGTATAGTCTAAAGCCAATTTCGACCAAAAGTATCCCGACCTTCCCATCGGTCTGCAGGATGTAGCCTTCGTCCCTTTGAGACATCGTCCTGGAGTCCCATCACTGCTAAGTCAAATGGCTACGCCCGACCTTTCTGGCAATTCTGGCCGACGGAATCCAAGTTTTCCACTTTGGAAACCTGGATTGTTTAGTCTAAAGTCTATTTCGACCAAAAGTATACCGACCTTCCCATCGGTCAGCCGGATGTAGCCTTCGTCCCTATGAGACCTCGTCCTGGAGTCCCATCACTGCTAAGTCAAATGGCTAGCCCCGACCTTCCTGGCAATTCTGCCCGACGGAATCCAAGTTTTGCACTTTGGAAACCTGGATTGTATATTCTAAAGTCAATTTCGACCAAAAGTATCCCGACCTTCCCATCGGTCAGCCGGATGTAGCCTTCGTCCCTATGAGACCTCGTCCTGGAGTCCCATCACTGCTAAGTCAAATGACTACCCCCGACCTTCCTGGCAATTCTGCCCGACGGAATCCAAGTTTTGCACTTTGGAAACCTGGATTGTATAGTGTAAAGTCAATTTCGACCAAAAGTATCCCGAACTTCCCATCGGTCAGCCGGATGTAGCCTTGGAACCTATGAGACCTCGTCCTGGAGTCCCATCACTGCTAAGTCAAATGACTACCCCCGACCTACCTGGCAATTCTGCCCGACGGAATCCAAGTTTTTCACTTTGGAAACCTGGCTTGTATAGTCTAAAGTCAATTTCGACCAAAAGTATCCCGAACTTCCCATCGGTCAGCCGGATGTATCCTTGGAACCTATGAGACCTCGTCCTGGAGTCCCATCACTGCTAAGTCAAATGGCTACCCCCGAACTTCCTGTCAATTCTGGCCGACGGAATCCAAGTTTTCCACTTTGCAAACCTGGTTTGTATAGTCTAAAGTCAATTTCGACCAAAAGTATCCAGACCTTCCCATCGGTGAGCCGGATGTAGCCTTGGTCCCTATGAGACCTCGCCCTGGTGTCCAATCACTGCTAAGTCAAATGGCTAGCCCCGATCTTCCTGGCAATTCTGGCTGACGGAATCCAAGTTTTCCACTTTGGAAACCTGGTTTGTATAGTCTAAAGTCAATTTCGACCAAAAGTATCCCGACCTTCCCATCGGTCAGCCGGATGTAGCCTTCGTCCCTATGAGACATCGTCCTGGAGTCCCATCACTGCTAAGTCAAATGGCTACCCCCGACCTTCCTGGCAATTCTGGCCGACGGAATCCAAGTTTTCCACTTTGGAAACCTGGTTTGTATAGTCTAAAGTCAATTTCGACCAAAAGTATCCCGACCTTCCCATCGGTCAGCCGGATGTTGCCTTCGTCCCTATGAGACATCGTCCTGGAGTCCCATCACTGCTAAGTCAAATGGCTACCCCCGACCTTCCTGTCAATTCTGGCCGACGGAATCCAAGTTTTCCACTTTGGAAACCTGGCTTGTATAGTCTAAAGTCAATTTCGACCAAAAGTATCCCGAACTTCCCATCGGTCAGCCGGATGTAGCCTTCGTCCCTATGAGACATCGTCCTGGAGTCCCATCACTGCGAAGTCAAATGGCTTCCCCCGACCTTCCTGGCAATTCTGCCCGACGGAATCCAAGTTTTCCACTTTGGAATCCTGGATTGTATAGTCTAAAGTCACTTTCGACCAAAAGTATCCTGAACTTCCCATCGGTCAGCCGGATGTAGCCTTTGTCCCTCCGAGACCTCTCCCTGGTGTCCAATCACTGCTAAGTCAAATGGCTTCCCCCGACCTTCCTGGCAATTCTACCCGACTGAATCCAAGTTTTCCACTTTGGAAACCTGGATTGTATAGTCTAAGGTCAATTTCGACCATAAGTATCCCGACCTTCCCATCGGTCAGCCGGATGTATCCTTGGTCCCTATGAGACCTCGCCCGGGTGTCCAATCACTGCTAAGTCAAATGGCTACCCCCGACCTTCCTGGCAATTCTGCCCGACGGAATCCAAGTTTTGTACTTTGGAAACCTGGATTGTATAGTCTAAAGTCAATTTCGACCAAAAGTATCCCGAACTTCCCATCGGTCACCCGGATTTAGCCTTGGTCGCTATTAGACCACGTCCTGGAGTCCCATCACTGCTAAGTCAAATGGCTACCCCCGACTTTCCTGGCAATTCTGGCCGACGGAATCCAAGTTTTCCACTTTGGAAACGTGGTTTGTATAGTCTAAAGCCAATTTCGACCAAAAGTATCCCGCCCTTCCCATCGGTCAGCAGGATGTAGCCTTCGTCCCTTTGGGACATCGTCTTGGAGTCCCATCACTGCTACGTCAAATGGCTACGCCCGACCTACCTGGCAATTCTGCACGACGGAATCCAAGTTTTTCACTTTGGAAACCTGGCTTGTATAGTCTAAAGTCAATTTCGACCAAAAGTATCCCGAACTTCCCATCGGTCAGCCGGATGTATCGTTGGAACCTATGAGACCTCGTCCTGGAGTCCCATCACTGCTAAGTCAAATGGCTACCCCCGACCTTCCTGGCAATTCTGGCCGACGGAATCCAAGTTTTCCACTTTGGAAACCTGGTTTGTATAGTCTAAAGTCAATTTCGACCAAAAGTATCCCGACCTTCCCATCGGTCAGCCGGATGTAGCCTTCGTCCCTTTGGGACATCGTCCTGGTGTCCAATCACTGCTAAGTCAAATGGCTACCCCCTACCTTCCTGGCAATTCAGGCCGACGGAATCCAAGTTTTGCACTTTGGAAACCTGGATTGTATAGTCTAAAGTCAATTTCAACCAAAAGTATCCCGAACTTCCCATCGGTCAGCCGGATTTAGCCTTGGTCCCTATGAGACGTCGTCCTGGAGTCCCATCACTGCTAAGTCAAATGGCTACACCCGACCTTCCTGGCAATTCTGGCCGACGGAATCCAAGTTTTCCACTTTGGCAACCTGGTTTGTATAGTCTAAAGTCATTTTGGACCAAAAGTATCCAGACCTTCCCATCGGTCAGCCGGATGTAGCCTTGGTCCCTATGAGACCTCGCCCTGATGTCCAATCACTGCTAAGTCAAATGGCTACCGCCGACCCTCCTGGCAAATCTGCCCGACGGAATCCAAGTTTTGCACTTTGGAAACCTGGATTGTATAGTGTAAAGTCAATTTCGACCAAAAGTATCCCGAACTTCCCATCGGTCAGCCGGATTTAGCCTTGGTCGCTATTAGACCTCGTCCTGGAGTAACATCACTGCTAAGTTAAATGGCTAGCCCCGACCTTCCTGGCAATTCTGGCCGACGGAATCCAAGTTTTCCACTTTGGAAACCTGGTTTGTATAGTCTAAAGTCAGTTTCGACCAAAAGTATCCCGAACTTCCCATCGGTCAGCCGGATGTAGCCTTCGTCCCTATGAGACATCGTCCTGGAGTCCCATCACTGCGAAGTCAAATGGCTTCCCCCGACCTTCCTGGCAATTCTGCCCGACGGAATCCAAGTTTTCCACTTTGGAATCCTGGATTGTATAGTCTAAAGTCACTTTCGACCAAAAGTATCCTGAACTTCCCATCGGTCAGCCGGATGTAGCCTTTGTCCCTCCGAGACCTCTCCCTGGTGTCCAATCACTGCTAAGTCAAATGGCTTCCCCCGACCTTCCTGGCAATTCTACCCGACTGAATCCAAGTTTTCCACTTTGGAAACCTGGATTGTATAGTCTAAGGTCAATTTCGACCATAAGTATCCCGACCTTCCCATCGGTCAGCCGGATGTATCCTTGGTCCCTATGAGACCTCGCCCGGATGTCCAATCACTGCTAAGTCAAATGGCTACCCCCGACCTTCCTGGCAATTCTGCCCGACGGAATCCAAGTTTTGTACTTTGGAAACCTGGATTGTATAGTCTAAAGTCAATTTCGACCAAAAGTATCCCGAACTTCCCATCGGTCACCCGGATTTAGCCTTGGTCGCTATTAGACCACGTCCTGGAGTCCCATCACTGCTAAGTCAAATGGCTACCCCCGACTTTCCTGGCAATTCTGGCCGACGGAATCCAAGTTTTCCACTTTGGAAACGTGGTTTGTATAGTCTAAAGCCAATTTCGACCAAAAGTATCCCGACCTTCCCATCGGTCAGCAGGATGTAGCCTTCGTCCCTTTGGGACATCGTCTTGGAGTCCCATCACTGCTACGTCAAATGGCTACGCCCGACCTACCTGGCAATTCTGCACGACGGAATCCAAGTTTTTCACTTTGGAAACCTGGCTTGTATAGTCTAAAGTCAATTTCGACCAAAAGTATCCCGAACTTCCCATCGGTCAGCCGGATGTATCCTTGGAACCTATGAGACCTCGTCCTGGAGTCCCATCACTGCTAAGTCAAATGGCTACCCCCGACCTTCCTGGCAATTCTGGCCGACGGAATCCAAGTTTTCCACTTTGGAAACCTGGTTTGTATAGTCTAAAGTCAATTTCGACCAAAAGTATCCCGACCTTCCCATCGGTCAGCCGGATGTAGCCTTCGTCCCTTTGGGACATCGTCCTGGTGTCCAATCACTGCTAAGTCAAATGGCTACCCCCTACCTTCCTGGCAATTCAGGCCGACGGAATCCAAGTTTTGCACTTTGGAAACCTGGATTGTATAGTCTAAAGTCAATTTCAACCAAAAGTATCCCGAACTTCCCATCGGTCAGCCGGATTTAGCCTTGGTCCCTATGAGACGTCGTCCTGGAGTCCCATCACTGCTAAGTCAAATGGCTACACCCGACCTTCCTGGCAATTCTGGCCGACGGAATCCAAGTTTTCCACTTTGGCAACCTGGTTTGTATAGTCTAAAGTCATTTTGGACCAAAAGTATCCAGACCTTCCCATCGGTCAGCCGGATGTAGCCTTGGTCCCTATGAGACCTCGCCCTGATGTCCAATCACTGCTAAGTCAAATGGCTACCGCCGACCCTCCTGGCAAATCTGCCCGACGGAATCCAAGTTTTGCACTTTGGAAACCTGGATTGTATAGTGTAAAGTCAATTTCGACCAAAAGTATCCCGAACTTCCCATCGGTCAGCCGGATTTAGCCTTGGTCGCTATTAGACCTCGTCCTGGAGTAACATCACTGCTAAGTTAAATGGCTAGCCCCGACCTTCCTGGCAATTCTGGCCGACGGAATCCAAGTTTTCCACTTTGGAAACCTGGTTTGTATAGTCTAAAGTCAGTTTCGACCAAAAGTATCCCGAACTTCCCATCGGTCAGCCGGATGTAGCCTTCGTCCCTATGAGACATCGTCCTGGAGTCCCATCACTGCGAAGTCAGATGGCTTCCCCCGACCTTCCTGGCAATTCTGCCCGACGGAATCCAAGTTTTCCACTTTGGAATCCTGGATTGTATAGTCTAAAGTCACTTTCGACCAAAAGTATCCTGAACTTCCCATCGGTCAGCCGGATGTAGCCTTTGTCCCTCCGAGACCTCTCCCTGGTGTCCAATCACTGCTAAGTCAAATGGCTTCCCCCGACCTTCCTGGCAATTCTACCCGACTGAATCCAAGTTTTCCACTTTGGAAACCTGGATTGTATAGTCTAAGGTCAATTTCGACCATAAGTATCCCGACCTTCCCATCGGTCAGCCGGATGTATCCTTGGTCCCTATGAGACCTCGCCCGGGTGTCCAATCACTGCTAAGTCAAATGGCTACCCCCGACCTTCCTGGCAATTCTGCCCGACGGAATCCAAGTTTTGTACTTTGGAAACCTGGATTGTATAGTCTAAAGTCAATTTCGACCAAAAGTATCCCGAACTTCCCATCGGTCACCCGGATTTAGCCTTGGTCGCTATTAGACCACGTCCTGGAGTCCCATCACTGCTAAGTCAAATGGCTACCCCCGACTTTCCTGGCAATTCTGGCCGACGGAATCCAAGTTTTCCACTTTGGAAACGTGGTTTGTATAGTCTAAAGCCAATTTCGACCAAAAGTATCCCGACCTTCCCATCGGTCAGCAGGATGTAGCCTTCGTCCCTTTGGGACATCGTCTTGGAGTCCCATCACTGCTACGTCAAATGGCTACGCCCGACCTACCTGGCAATTCTGCACGACGGAATCCAAGTTTTTCACTTTGGAAACCTGGCTTGTATAGTCTAAAGTCAATTTCGACCAAAAGTATCCCGAACTTCCCATCGGTCAGCCGGATGTATCCTTGGAACCTATGAGACCTCGTCCTGGAGTCCCATCACTGCTAAGTCAAATGGCTACCCCCGACCTTCCTGGCAATTCTGGCCGACGGAATCCAAGTTTTACACTTTGGAAACCTGGTTTGTATAGTCTAAAGTCAATTTCGACCAAAAGTATCCCGACCTTCCCATCGGTCAGCCGGATGTAGCCTTCGTCCCTTTGGGACATCGTCCTGGTGTCCAATCACTGCTAAGTCAAATGGCTACCCCCTACCTTCCTGGCAATTCAGGCCGACGGAATCCAAGTTTTGCACTTTGGAAACCTGGATTGTATAGTCTAAAGTCAATTTCAACCAAAAGTATCCCGAACTTCCCATCGGTCAGCCGGATTTAGCCTTGGTCCCTATGAGACGTCGTCCTGGAGTCCCATCACTGCTAAGTCAAATGGCTACACCCGACCTTCCTGGCAATTCTGGCCGACGGAATCCAAGTTTTCCACTTTGGCAACCTGGTTTGTATAGTCTAAAGTCATTTTGGACCAAAAGTATCCAGACCTTCCCATCGGTCAGCCGGATGTAGCCTTGGTCCCTATGAGACCTCGCCCTGATGTCCAATCACTGCTAAGTCAAATGGCTACCGCCGACCCTCCTGGCAAATCTGCCCGACGGAATCCAAGTTTTGCACTTTGGAAACCTGGATTGTATAGTGTAAAGTCAATTTCGACCAAAAGTATCCCGAACTTCCCATCGGTCAGCCGGATTTAGCCTTGGTCGCTATTAGACCTCGTCCTGGAGTAACATCACTGCTAAGTTAAATGGCTAGCCCCGACCTTCCTGGCAATTCTGGCCGACGGAATCCAAGTTTTCCACTTTGGAAACCTGGTTTGTATAGTCTAAAGTCAGTTTCGACCAAAAGTATCCCGAACTTCCCATCGGTCAGCCGGATGTAGCCTTCGTCCCTATGAGACATCGTCCTGGAGTCCCATCACTGCGAAGTCAAATGGCTTCCCCCGACCTTCCTGGCAATTCTGCCCGACGGAATCCAAGTTTTCCACTTTGGAATCCTGGATTGTATAGTCTAAAGTCACTTTCGACCAAAAGTATCCTGAACTTCCCATCGGTCAGCCGGATGTAGCCTTTGTCCCTCCGAGACCTCTCCCTGGTGTCCAATCACTGCTAAGTCAAATGGCTTCCCCCGACCTTCCTGGCAATTCTACCCGACTGAATCCAAGTTTTCCACTTTGGAAACCTGGATTGTATAGTCTAAGGTCAATTTCGACCATAAGTATCCCGACCTTCCCATCGGTCAGCCGGATGTATCCTTGGTCCCTATGAGACCTCGCCCGGGTGTCCAATCACTGCTAAGTCAAATGGCTACCCCCGACCTTCCTGGCAATTCTGCCCGACGGAATCCAAGTTTTGTACTTTGGAAACCTGGATTGTATAGTCTAAAGTCAATTTCGACCAAAAGTATCCCGAACTTCCCATCGGTCACCCGGATTTAGCCTTGGTCGCTATTAGACCACGTCCTGGAGTCCCATCACTGCTAAGTCAAATGGCTACCCCCGACTTTCCTGGCAATTCTGGCCGACGGAATCCAAGTTTTCCACTTTGGAAACGTGGTTTGTATAGTCTAAAGCCAATTTCGACCAAAAGTATCCCGACCTTCCCATCGGTCAGCAGGATGTAGCCTTCGTCCCTTTGGGACATCGTCTTGGAGTCCCATCACTGCTACGTCAAATGGCTACGCCCGACCTACCTGGCAATTCTGCACGACGGAATCCAAGTTTTTCACTTTGGAAACCTGGCTTGTATAGTCTAAAGTCAATTTCGACCAAAAGTATCCCGAACTTCCCATCGGTCAGCCGGATGTATCCTTGGAACCTATGAGACCTCGTCCTGGAGTCCCATCACTGCTAAGTCAAATGGCTACCCCCGACCTTCCTGTCAATTCTGGCCGACGGAATCCAAGTTTTCCACTTTGCAAACCTGGTTTGTATAGTCTAAAGTCAATTTCGACCAAAAGTATCCAGACCTTCCCATCGGTGAGCCGGATGTAGCCTTGGTCCCTATGAGACCTCGCCCTGGTGTCCAATCACTGCTAAGTCAAATGGCTAGCCCCGATCTTCCTGGCAATTCTGGCCGACGGAATCCAAGTTTTGCACTTTGGAAACCTGGTTTGTATAGTCTAAAGTCAATTTCGACCAAAAGTATCCCTACCTTCCCATCGGTCAGCAGGATGTAGCCTTCGTCCCCTTGGGACATCGTCCTGGAGTCCCATCACTGCTAAGTCAAATGGCTACCCCCGACCTTCCTGGCAATTCTGGCCGACGGAATCCAAGTTTTCCACTTTGGAAACGTGGTTTGTATAGTCTACACTCAATTCCGACCAAAAGTATCCCGACCTTCCCATCGGTCAGCCGGATGTAGGCTTCGTCCCTATGAGACATCGTCCTGGAGTCCCATCACTGCTAAGTCAAATGGCTCCCCCGACCTTCCAGGCAATTCCGGCCGACGGAATCCAAGTTTTGCACTTTGGAAACCTGGATTGTATAGTCTAAAGTCAATTTCGACCAAAAGTATCCCGAACTTCCCATCGGTCAGCCGGATGTATCCTTGGAACCTATGAGACCACGTCCTGGAGTCCCATCACTGCTCCTTCAAATGGCTAGCCCCGACCTTCCTGGCAATTCTGGCTGACGGAATCCAAGCTTTCCACTTTGGAAACCTGGTTTGTATAGTCTAAAGCCAATTTCGACCAAAAGTATCCCGACCTTCCCATCGGTCTGCAGGATGTAGCCTTCGTCCCTTTGAGACATCGTCCTGGAGTCCCATCACTGCTAAGTCAAATGGCTACGCCCGACCTTTCTGGCAATTCTGGCCGACGGAATCCAAGTTTTCCACTTTGGAAACCTGGATTGTTTAGTCTAAAGTCTATTTCGACCAAAAGTATACCGACCTTCCCATCGGTCAGCCGGATGTAGCCTTCGTCCCTATGAGACCTCGTCCTGGAGTCCCATCACTGCTAAGTCAAATGGCTAGCCCCGACCTTCCTGGCAATTCTGCCCGACGGAATCCAAGTTTTGCACTTTGGAAACCTGGATTGTATATTCTAAAGTCAATTTCGACCAAAAGTATCCCCAACTTCCCATCGGTCAGCCGGATATTGCCTTGGAACCTATGAGACCTCGTCCTGGAGTCCCATCACTGCTAAGTCAAATGACTACCCCCGACCTTCATGGCAGCGAATTGTGTAAAGTATGCCGAGTAGGTATTCTTTAGTTTAATTCTGATAGCGGTTTCCTTCGCATCACCGTGATATTGCCTGTTTCCAATCAGATTCCTCTTCTCTGATTTCTCTCGTATTGAATCAAGGACTTCCTTCTTGATTCCCTTCCTTTGCGTCTTGTCAGCATAATTGCTCGGCATATATGAGACGAATGTATCGTTTTATAAAGCGAAACTATGTCAGAATTAAGATTGTATTCCCCAATTTTGCTCTTGTTGAATAAGAGACCTCTTTTCTGATTCGCCTCATGCTCGAATCAAGGATTTCTTCCTTGATTTACTCCCCATACTGCGATGATTGTCTAATAAAAGTATGCGTTGCGGTTGAACTGCGTTCGAATTAAGCGTGCGAAAAAAGACGTCGATCATCCGCCGTGGGATACACCATTGTTTCAGACTCAAGAAAGAAGACAGCCGCCGCGGGATTATTCTTAAGTGCGATACTGATCACTGCGTCTAAAATAAGGTTTAGAATAAGAACGGGAGGTGGGTGGAATTGAATTTTCACCCACCTCCCAGGGTCTCTTCGCAGCAACCTCCACGTGGTGGACCTGGAAACTAGAACCATCGCCGTCAGAGTAGTCCCTGTCGATGATGGTGCTAGGCGAATGGCTGCGAATTGTGTTAAATATGCCGAGTAGTTATTCTTTATTTTAATTCTGATAGTGGTTTGCTTCGCATTACCGTGATATTGCCTATTTCCAATCAGATTCCTCTTCTCTGATTTCTCTCATATCGAATCAAGAACTTCCTCCTTGATTCCCTTCCTGTGCGTCTTGTCACCATAATTGCTTGGCATATGTGAGACGAATGTATCGTTTTATAAGACGAAACTATGTCAGAATTAAGATTGTATCCCCCAATTTTGCTCTTGTTGAATAAGAGACTTCTTTTCTGATTCGCCTCATGCTCGAATCAAGGATTTCTTCCTTGATTTACTCCCCATACTGCAATGATTGTATAATATAAGTAATGCGTTGAGCGTGAACTAAATTAGAATTGTTCGTGCGAAAAAAGACGTCGATTATCCGCTCTAGGGTACATTATTTCAGGCTCAAGGAAGAATACATCGATCGACCGCCGTGGGATACATCGCTTCATTTACTAATTATGCTACATTAATCCGATATTACTATTTATTGCTATGTGTTCCTGCATTTCAGTACAGACTCAAGAATGAAGGCAGCTGGCGTGGGATTATTTTTTAGTGCGAAACCCAAAAATGCGTTGATAATAAGATGTCGAATTAGGAACGGAGGTCGATGGAATTGAATTTCTATCCGCCTCCCAGGGTCTCATTCGCAGCAACCTCCACGTGGTAGACCTGGAAACCAGCAGCATCGCCGATGGAGTACATTCCCATCGAGGATGCTGCTAGGCTAATCGGCTGCGGGATTGTATTAAATTGTATTAAGACATTGTGCGCCGATTAAATTTCAGATACTAAAACATGGGCGTCAATGATTATATTGATACATTGTTAAACATCAATCATACTGAAATTTATAACCAATGGAAAAGAATAATAAATTCGATTTTGTAATTTTACTTTGCATTTTTATTAAATATATGTAAAATGTTACATTAACGTAGGATTAACAATTAAATAATAGACTAAAAATCCTCCACCATCGCGGGGCAGGCGCGCAGTGTGTTAATAATAAAAGCCAAGGTTCCTATAAAATCGTAGAGTGCAAACGGTTAAACAGGAGGACGCGATGAAACTCAAGGAGGTCGCGAGTATGGTGGGGACCTTCGACCTTATAAGGACAGTCTTGACAGTGGGGGGCTCAGTTCCTCGCGAACTCTTCAACTGCGAGGATGGGGGAGGACCAGCAGACCCTCCTGGACTATCCTGGACTATCCTGGGCTACCCTGGGCTACCCTGGGCTACCCTGGGCTACCCTGGGCTACCCTGGGCTACCCTGGGCTACCCTGGGCTACCCTGGGCTACCCGGGGCTACCCTGGGCTACCCTGGTCTACCCTGGTCTACCCTGAACCTCTCTGGGCATCACTGGTCTACTCCTACCTTCACTCTGGGGCACTGGTGACCACTACTGGCTACCATCGATCAGTCGGGATTAATGCAGATCCATGGTGGCCAGTACTGGTGAAGGCCAACGAGTGGTCCTCGGCTTCTCCTAAGCTATGTACCGATTGCGAACAGCGATCGGTGAGTCGCATGCTCTTTCTTTTTAACTCCAGTCACCGATCATGTTGTAGGACGAATGGTCCGTACCGATACCGGTGACTGGTGGTACCATTTTAGTAGTTTTTGATTTTGTGAGTGCAGTGACCTTGGATATGCCTCTCGAGGCATACCCGAGAGTAGTAGCATATTTTAATTTATTTATTAGATAGGATAGGGTTTTCTTGTACGTCGCGTTTAAAGTTAACTGTAAATACTAGCAACAATACTTTGACTTTTTACCGAATTACGAGTAACGTAACTTTATTCTGTACTATGATATGTAAGATATAACACAACCTTCAACATTGAATATTCAGATAATAAGATTGGGAACTTAGTGGTACATTAATTGTATCAATAGGTTCAGTCTGCTTTTTGATTTTTAAAGTTCGACTAACATACAGTTGATTGAAATGGTTGATTATTCGCGTTAAAGTTAATTTAATCGCTGAAATATCACAGTAAATATTGTACAAGAAAACATTTCGCGACGGTTAGGTCTCTGAATCGAAGCAACTACTTGTAAAATATTCTTGTGATATTAGAAACAGCTGCTTCGACAAAGGGATCACCTAAGTATTTTTGAAAATGTGTTAAAAGTTTAAAATAGAATCATTCATATTGCTATTTCACTTAGAGTCTCATTTTCTATTAAATTTCAATTTCTCTTATTGTTTTATCGAATATTACAGTAGTTGTACATTAGTACACTCTTCATTTCTAAAGTTAGAGAATAAAATTCTTAATTCTGAGTCAATTAAAGTAATTGTTGAGAACCAAAGAACATTAGTCCGTTAGAAAAATCAGAAACTAACATGATTTTATAGCTAGGATTTTCAGGATATTGTTTCCATGTTCATTGTTCGATCTCTCTCAAGTGCCCAGGTGCTACTTCGGAGAGTGAGAGCAATGGGCATGATGAAATTGTTATTATTTAAACATGTGAGCGATTGGCAATGGTTAGCGTATCGTGCCCGACGTATTATCCACTTGTGTGTGTGTGTGTGTGTGGTTAGGAAGTGGAAATGCGTCGGACTTTATAATATGACAAATACTCTTTATACGTATATATTCCAGTTACTGTAAATGAAATATATAAACTGTTTGTGGAATATATACACACTTTTCCTTATTCCCTTACTCAATAGAGTACGAATATTAACATATTAGAATACTTTGATCGTCCATACGTTACCAAACGACATAAAGAAGGGTAGAATTATATTAATTTCAATGAATTGTTCGTGGCAAGTAAAATATTTTCTCAAAGATCGTTAGCCATTGCCAATCGATTTCAGGAATTGATATACTAGAGTATGAGAATGTGGTTGTTAGTGAACGTCCCGGGACGTTCTCTCTAGGCGTTAGGTTCTTTCGCACTCAGGTGCATCAGAGACAATCGTGAAGTGATGTGTGTTTGTGAGAATGAGTCTCTTGCCCCTTTTTTAAATATAGCTATAGGTAGGCAGGTAGCATACTCTCTGGAATGAATGTTAGATTTAAGTAGGCAGGGGCCGGTGCTGGCCTTCGTTTCTGCACGATGGTCAGTTAGCGGGGAACTTGAAAAATCAGTTCAAAGTTGATAGCAAAACCAAGCATGCCGTTTGCTGATCAACCTTGATCTCGACTTTTCAAGTTCCACATGGATACCGCGATCGCGATCGGTATTAGGCGCGAGTAGGCGAATCGTTCGAAATTGCTCGATTGCACTGTCGAATGATCGATGGCTGTTCCCAAGACATTGGTCGTTCGCTATCGAGCAAGCTCAGGGTTTCAGAAATGGTGGACTGCCGAAGAAAAGAAGAGGCGTATGCCGAAGAGGCCCCGACAAAGTGTCGCTCAAGAGGGCAACTATTAATGGCGGTCCATCTTAGCATGGAGATTATTATTAAATATAATATCCATTTATTAATGTAGCGTTGCGAAATCGGTAGATCGCGCTCTTCTTAGAGTCGCGACCACGATTTTTCGCGTTGTCTTAGAATTGCGTTGTATTAAATGCTCAAAAATATGCTAGAACTATAAGGATATAAGTCCTCATTAACATCGTTGCACAACTGGACATCATCGATCGCACCTTCCAGCAGGTGAAAAATGGTTTTAATAAAATTTCCCCTGTGATATATGAAAGATATATGGGAAATTGCGAGTACATCATGTTCTCATTCAATGCACAGTGCGAGATTTGTCGAATTTAAGTGGGAAAAGATCAGTTTCGACAATAGTCCAAATATAAAACAGATATTATGAATCAGTCAAAGTATTACTATGCGTATTTGATACTTTTTATGTCAATCAAGTTATGTATATACCCTTTGTTATGGGTAAAAATGGCTCTGGGTAAAAATGTAAACCGTCTGAGTCTCGTTAAATGATAGTTGTTCATTTGAAACGCATTAAACGACTCGAAAAGAAAATACAATTTAATGGAAAATTCCGTAACAGTAATTGACTGTATTAATACTATTCGACTTTCTACTTCCTTGTATAAATAGTTTTATAAAAGCAATTTACTTGTAAAATAAATATAAATGTTTTAAATTATCGTCTTTTGTAATTGGCACTGAATTTTCCCTAAGATGTGTTTCAAATAATAAAAAAATGCGGTAGAAAATATTTAAAAATAATCTTATTAAATGGTAAATTTAAAGTACAGCTTGCAAGCTTACAAGATAAGTTAAAGATGATTTGATAACATTTGTAAAGTGCAAACTTGTAGCGTTTAATGTCTTTTGTAATGTCCTCGTTAACATGTACAAAATGTCATTTGTGCAGTAACTACGTAAATTAAAATGGTCTAAAACAATAAAAAATAGATGATAAAATATCACCACAATCGATGATATTGTTGCCCAATGTTATTGTATAACCTTAATCAATAAATTTCACCGATAGCTGCAACACCGATACAAGGTAGTGCGGTAAACAATGAGTGCACAAACTTCCTGAGTTGGTCAAATGACTTAACACGATACGTTGTGCAGTTTCAGTTTCGATCGGTCAAGCTATCCGAGTTGAACGACAATTAAGTTGGGTGTGTCTTAGAACATTTGCATATACATGAAACGGCAACAATACAAAGCAAAGCAACTAAAACAGGCCACCTGCATAACTCGTCTGCTTTCGACGATAAAAGAGAATGCATCAGATCAATCGTTGTTCCAAGCGATATATAATCTGATGAAAATAGTTCTTTTATTAACGCCCGTCTGCTCTATGAATAAATATTTTTAACACATTCGAATGGAGCAGTGACATAAGAATAATTCAATCACGAACGACTGGGATTTTTAAAATCTGTGTCACATAAATTATTAAGTAAATGTATTCAGAAAGGACAAACATAAAAGTTTCATCATAATAGTTAATTACGTACGTAAAAATAAAAAGTGATTTAAAAAAGTTAGTTTTAATAATATTTAGAATAAATTTATTAATTGTTAATAATTCTATTTTTTTTATTAAATCCATCAATTTTAATTTTAATCACTTTACCTTTTACTTTTTATATAAACTTAAACGTATATCGAAAGCACATAAGAAAACTGAACGTGATATTTTCCGTCAACAGAACTTATAGACAATATTTATTGATCAATTGACAGTGCCAGTTTTAACATACGTATAAGCAGCCTAAATTTTGTACATTAAAAAGTTTCCGTAGAACTATTTAAAACTAACATTCACTTGTCGCGTTCGCATGCATTAAGCATTCGTTAGACGCCTACCACGTGCACCAACTTCTCTTTCACGAAGTTATGCGATGCTAATCTATTCGTGAAGCCGGTAAATACCTACTACCTGTCGCGATTTCTCACTCGCGAATTTATACGATTCCAGGTATTATAAGCGTGGCATACGAACAATAGAGCAATTGTGTTCAGACATATATGGTATCCAATCGAAACGCCCAATTCTCATCTCCTGAGATCCAGAATCGATCTATTGAGAGTGATTATCTATTGCCTCAGGGATTATCGGTCTCCCTTATCGCCGGCATGGGGTACGGTGACAAACTGCATCTCGAAATAGAGCGTGACGACAAGCCTTTCTAAGGTCCAGATCCCTTCGATGGTGACAAACTGCTATCAAGATTCTATCTGAGTGTGCTATATCCCTTCCCTTGTCAGTTAAAGCAATCCTGGGTAGACAGAGTAGCCTAATAAAACAGTTAATTGGAAAAAGATCTCATTGAACAACAGCTTTTCGAAGTTTTTTTTTACTATTGTAATTCCTGCTACTGTGATGCTCGCTTAAATTCCATAAAATCTACTCGGCTAAATTCCACTGCACCATCCTTACCCTTCCCCCACTACTCACTGTCACGGGCTCAATGTAACGTGACCCCAGTATCAGGGACAGAAAATGAATACAATGAGCAAAAACGGGATAGACATAGTCCGTCGATCGTTGATGGTCGAGGCGTGGGACATCAAAGCGACGCCGCACACATCAAATATAAACGTGCAATGAAGAAAATTTCAATTACAATAACTTTAACGTTACCTTCTCAATCGTAGTACCGATGGTATGTCCAGATTCTTATCATTAAAATGAGTCCAAACACGACGTAAATCGGTCTGGTTTTATTGATTCGGAGGAAGTAAAACTTTAATTTCGTTAATTACATTAAGTCAGTAAATCTAATTCGATTTCTATCGTATTTGGATTCACTGTAATCACAACAGTCTCAAAAATTCACTGGCGCTACATTTCAGAGGGTAAGGTTGAAATTATTGCAGTTGAAAATTTTTTCATTGCGTGCTTGTATTTGACGTGTGCGGCATCACTTTTAAGTCCCACGCCTCGATCCTAGATTTTCTGCGGACTGTATTTATCCCGCTTCCACTCACTATATTGATTTACTGCCTTTGTCAGGCTGTAGTCGAGTTAGTTCCTGAAAGCAAATCGCTTTCTCCTGTTTTTTCTGCTCAGCTAAATTCCACTGCTGGGACCCGAAGTTGTGGAATTTAAGCGAGCATTACTGTAATTCTGGTCAACTTGAGAACTTGTTCTGCGTAAATCGCTGCAAAGAAAGAAAGCTCAAGAATATCAGCTGTGAATGATACCACCTGCACCTTTAAAAGGGGTCAACATCCAAGACATAAGATTCAGCGTACAGGAAAATGAACAACCACTAATATCTGCAATTACTTCTTAAACGATCGCATTTGTATCTATCGTTCCACTGCAAGAAATGCTGATAACAGGACCTAATACGTAGCAGTACGACTTACTCGTAGATCTGCAGCAATAAAACCAAGCGTTGCATCTACAATGGAAATCCGCAATCGTTACTTTAGCTGGTGATATCTTCTTCACAGCTTTGAACACAAAAAGGAAATTCTGGCATCAGTATCTGGCATTATCCTCATTCACTCGTGATACCGTTCTACAGATAAACGCACTTATCAAAATCTAGACACGTGTCATTGATGGAATATGGTATTGAAAGCGGATATTGAGAAACTGGCTTCCTCAGGTGATAGTCGAGGTGACAACAGCTCACAGAGGAGAAGCTATTGCACTGTTACAAGATGTCTATTCTAATTCAGACATCTCTCCAGATAGCGGAGCATCTACCCAGGATATTACAGAACTTAATCAGGCTTCGACTGACAGGTAAATATCAGTGGATTAAGCGCTAGTCCACTGGTATTTGAATCTATACCAGCAGGAGTGTATTGGTACCCAAAATTTCCGAAACTAGTGTCTCGGGATCGGATCAATTGAGTGCTAAAATACATGATATATTCGGGTGCCCACAATTCTGAGACCCTATATTCGATTTAGAATATAATTTTTGTTACTGATCTTAAACAAATTTTAAATGAAAAATTACGTTCTGAATCGAATATTAGGTTCTGACATTGTATAATAGAAACCTGAACGCGTTAAGGCCTCTATGTATGATGAGCCGTGTCTCCAGACAAGCGATGGGTTTGAGCTTTTTCCACTGTTTGTACAATATGTCAAATGCTATCACCACTGAGGTCTTATGAGTTTGAATCTTTTTCACTTTCTATATGATACGTAAATATGTTCATATTCAACGAAAAGTAAATAATATTCAAATTCATCGTTTGTCTCGAGACATATTTCAAGACAACTAAACGCACTTTGAAGCTGATACTGGTCTTACGAAAGATCAGTAGCAATGCATGCATCATAATATATTGTACGAACAACGAAGAATATTCAAACCCATCGCTTGTCCCTAAACAAGTCTCATTGTGTAGGTGCCTTTATCTACTGTGGGAAGATCACTTGATAGGCTGAGGATTGCGATCTAATAGTTAGTTCTCATCTATCTTACGATGCTAATTTACTATTCGCCAATACAGTTACGTGTATTGTCCAACACAGGAAAGACCTCACTTGTCCTAAAAGCTAAAAAGTTAGGGAGCCACGGAGACACTTCCACTCACGATTTTCGGGCTGCTTTGGTCTTCCATGCAATAGTCGTTGCCGGCGCGCAACAATATCAAAATATGGAAGCAAGATCGAATGCGACGAAATGAAGTGTAACAGTAGAAAATAAAATTCATAGTGTCGCTAACTTCATTCTCCATCGTCATTATTCCCTCGCATTCCGTCTCGTGTCCATCCTTCATTGCCGTGCACTAGGAACGACTATGCGTGGAAGACCGAGGTGGACCGAGGTCGAACATTAACACATTGAATGCTATGGGGGTCATCGGTGACCTCCAACCAGATCAAATTACTGTAGTTCGCTTAATTAAACGACGATTATTTGAAAACGTGTGTATATTATAAATAATCCTACCTAATGTGGTGACATTCAGCTAGACGAATGCGCAATAATAATAATACAATTCAATCAAATGATTTAATATTATATTTTTCCATTTTGTGTATCTTGTTCTATGAAATCGTGCGGTATTCAACGTGTTAACCAATCAAAGCTACGAACTAAACACGTAGCGGATGATTTCCCTTGCCCCTGTGTCGTCTCCTACAGTACGTGTTTCAGAATTCGCCTGATCTGAATTTTCAGATAGTCATACACTAGTGCTAGTTATTTCGCCGACATTTGTGGTACTGTTGTTACCTTTCATTGAACTTTCAATTGAAGGACACCCGCATCCAGGAACGAGTCACCCCATAGGCATAAGGTACTGGGTGGCACGTAGACGCGTGGTGCCGGAAAAACTCCCGGAAAGCAAAAGGCACAGCTTATGTGTGAGAAATCGTGTAGCTGAGGTAGAACGGCTGAAAATGGGGCGCTTCCTGTTTCGAGTCACGGAGCGTGGAGGCAGCACCCCCCAAACGGGTTCAGCATATGGTACTACATATTTAAGATCTGAAGCTTACGACACCACATTAGTTTTTAGCAATCCAGTTGTAACCGCGCTAGTTATGAAATAGTTCAACCTTTTTGTTCCAAATGTATTACTACACATATGTCGTGGGATGGTGATAAAATTATATTTTATCACGATTATAAATATCATCATGATAAAATTAGAATTAATTTATATCGTTTACCTATCATCATTGCACAGGCATACTTCGGATTTTTATCGTTACAATCTTATCGCTATGCTGTACTTGTTCAGCAATTTTTTGGAAGTAACGTAAAAATACTAAACTTAATAAGTATTTTATTCCGCTAGACGATCCACCTGTAGATAAATGTAAACGGTGTATTTGAAAATGATAAATAACATTTTCTTTAATAAAAAGTGATATTCTTACTTTTTTGCCAAAGCCATCTCCTGCAAAATGCGATTGTAAAACATTACAAAGGCAGGCGAATCTTAATTGAAGTTGTTTAAAAACGTGACTTCTTGATGGGGCGTTAGCATTTAGCATGAAATGATGGTCTCTTTTAGTAAAAAAGAAAAGATTGAAAGGTTTAATTCGTAACTAAATATGAGTGAAGATGTATGAACGATTGGAAATGAAGCCTTCACAACCGAAACATGTTACAGTTCTTACATTATTGCGAATACTGTAGATACACAAAGAAGTTTCCTGAATAATTTTTTTTACATTTTATAACAAAAATTATAAATATAAATGCAATGGGAATGAAATATAATGAAATGTAATAAAAATATAAAATACAAATAAAATTTAAACTGGAATCGTTGAAATGACCGATTGTTGTAAAAGTATTTTTTAATTCGTTTGGCTGGAATACGTTTATATAGTTTAAATTGCAATATTATGATACTAACAAAAGACCATTCAACAGTTACCACTACCCATTTTCTTGGATTTTTTGCACGCAAATAGAGAACAGATAATATATAAAACACACATGTAAAAAACCGTATTGAGCCTCATACTGAGTGAAAATGTTGTTTCAGCAAATATTAAGGCTTTGCACTCTGAATTTCTTTTGTATTTTTTCCCCGATAACTCTGTATTATTACGATATTTCATTCGAAATGCTTTTTAAAAAATAGTTAATTTGTAGAGAACAGTGTAAACGATTCTTCCTACTAATAATATTGAAAATAACATAATAATATAATCTATTTTAAAAATATCTTGACAAAGAACCATACCTGTGAATAAAACTAAAATCGAGTGACGCTCGACATAGGAGCGTACAGGCTTAACACTTTTCACAAGTAAAAGGAAGAAAAGATCGTTCTATAAACCTCCTATTTCATTCTCATATTATGAACCCTTTCATTGGCAACATTTCCGGTCATCAATAGAAAGTGATATTAGGAAATACGTTTCAGTGGAATCACTTGTGTCGAAGTAATCGAACATTACTCAGCTTTGACGATAAGACGTCGCATTCTGAGCCAACATCTCACTGACTATTCAGCGAAATCGCCTGCGATGCAATCACCATTACAGTAATCGGTAACAGGTTATACCCGGCAGTGATAAGATGGGGAATCACTATAACAGTAAAAGCAGAATAGCCACGAGGTGTTCGCTTTGTAATAACTATTATTCAATGATTTGCTTTTGAAGTTACCTCGTCGTTTACATGGATTAAGTCCGTTGCGCTCGTTCAGGAGATTCACCGTGCAATGTAGCTTCTAATCCAAGCATAGCTATCCATGAATCGTTGAACAGTATAAGATGAACTCTTTCGAAATAAACTAAAAGGATTTTTTAGGGAATGAATAATTATTTACTTTTCGATTAATTACACTTCATACAATTCGAATATATAAGCGGCTGAGTGCGACTGATGGTGCGATCGTATTTTTCTGGTTCACTGCCTAAAAGTGCCAGCCTATCAATTCGTAAAGTAAAATTGAGTTGACTTATTTATTTTTATTTGTTCTGTTGCTAGTCTAGAAATAGGTAAATATAGCAATTGTATTAAGAATTAATAATGACGGTCATCTGTGATTACTGTAGATAAAATTATGATAGATCGATTTAAAAAAAAAGAACGTATCGAACGAGTCTCCATGGGCTACGATGTACAATAAATAAGATTAGTTAATGTATGATCATTACACTGCAAGATTTTAACTGTAAAGACGTGTTTCCTATTGTGTACTATAGATTAAATAAATCTGATTTGTTATTCCAATATAAAACCAACAGATTTTCCAATTTGTTGTGGAATTATTAAAGTGTGATTTGATTTTCAAGCTAAAACGAAAAAAAGAACACGATCGCGCCACTTAACAGTTTTTAGCCAGATCTTTGCAAAGATTCGTGGAACTCAAACGGATAAAACTCATGGGAAATAAGAAAGAATTATTGGGTTCGCAAGAAAGTTTTGTCGTTTTTCAGTTACTCCACTTGACCCGCTTATTCTTTCATTATTCGTCGTACGACACGGATGATTTTGGTATCAATCGAAAACTAATATTATTGAATTTGAATTTTTAAATTGCAATCGTTTTTCGATTCATAAATTTTTAAAAATAAACATTTATTATGAATGCAAGTAAAATTCATTTCTGGTACTGTATGCTTTATGAGTTCAAACTTGTGCGTAATACCACTGAAGTTCATAAAAATTTAAGCTTTGACTTTTAGAGCATCCAAAGTTCAAATAGGTACGCTCCAAAGGTGGCTTTTATTATTATTTCTTTTTACTGTGGTCAAAGGATAGGTTTGTCTCTAAATCCTCTATAAATGACTTAGTTAATAGATGGGTGAATATAATAGAAAACAATGGCTAATATATCATTAATTAATCTTCTTTCTACGATTAAATATATAGAATTGAATTTTTCTTAACAAAGCGATAAAATTTGCTTGCTAACCTAATATTATGAACCTTTTAAAACATGCGTGTCTACATCTGTGACCATTGAACTTCAATATCAAACTTAAACTGAAATGTGTATCTATAGATTCAAATACGTCGATATCCTTGAAAGGGTTGAGAACTCGTTCCGCCCGAAAATTCAAACTGCTTGAGCGTCAGTAAACAGGACCTTGCTTTGACATATTTTTATTAATAAAAAAAGACATCCTACTTGTTAGTTTTCAATAATACAACTTATCGTATGTATTTACGTTTTGACTATACAATTGGCCTCTCGTAATTCTGGGAATCATAAGAAAATCGACTCATTGAACCATACCAATTCGAGCTTCAAACTACTTGAGTTGAATAATGCTACTAATGGTCGAACTTAGGCGCAGTATATAGAGTGAAGGAGCATTGAGGTTATAACTCGGATTTCATATTTGGATATATGTTTCATCGAATAAAGATCATTTAAATATCTTTTTTTTTTCATTTTTCTAACAATCGAGCGAGCAATTAAAGTCACTCGTAAATTTGTAATCAGAAACAGCCTTCGTATCTTATCGTTTCTATTAAATAACATTATTTGCATTAGAAAACCACAAAGAATAGACCCTCGATCGACTAAAGTACTTCTTTACAACTGTGAATTATGAAAACTTCAAGGTATGACTAGCAGGACACTGTAGAAAATAAATCACTGAACTATGCCACTTAAAATTACTTATAGTTTTTCTGTTGTATAAAAAAAAATGTTTCAAACGATGGTTACTTGATATCAAATTGATGTCTGATATTATCATTATTAATGATACTTTCAGTTCTTGATATCAAATGAATTTTGTCACAAACATTTTTCTGTACGATAAACAAAGAATAATTTACAAATGAATTTCGCTGGTACAATTAAAGGATTGACCCTGCATACACTAGACTCAGTGAAAGGGTAACCATAGAGCAATAAATCAACTTCGAATCTCAACGTACGTAACTGTTTACAACCGTCCAAATCTTTAGCGACTTTCACTCTTATTCATCAAACGCTTATTTACCAATCGACACACAAACACAATTAATAACAACAGAAATATATGGGCAAAAAAATCGATGCAATCAGCATTAAACAATATATTCAAAAATATTAAGCGCTCGAAATACTAAGATACGTACGAAATACTTAAGAACACGCAAAACTTTAAAGTAAACACGTCAAGATTACGATAACAATAAAAAACACAAATACAACGGCAACGTAATCTACTGATACGTAATACAACCTTCCTGTATACCATCACATTTTGTTATTTTTTACCATTTTGGTTTAATTTTGCAAAATATAAAAGTTGAATTTAAATTCACATTTCTATTATATCATAAACCATACTTGTTACTTTTATCGAGATAATTTTTGGAAATAGGATTAACCCTTTGCACTCGAGAGGCGCCTTTCAGTCACCATTTCATTTGACCCAACAAAATTATGAAACTTGAAGTTCAATATTAAACTTTATGTAGTAAATATATCAACATATGGAACATCCAAATAAAATACTTAAGTCTCTTAATTTATGCAAGATATTTCTTTAGATTAGTTGCAAAAAATATCATTAATATTTCATCAGAAAATAATAAATGTTTATCGAGAAAAATATTGTCGAGTGCAAAGAAGTTAATATTTCATTAATCTTCTTTGCAATGTTAACTGCCTTGAAAATAAGATGTCTATTAATGTGAATAATAAACATAATGCTAATAAAAAGTGTTAAAGAAATAAATAATATTTTAAGAATAACAAGATTAAAAGTGTTATCATTTTTGTTGTGTAGGGAATGCAGTACCAGACAGCTTGAATTGTATTTGGACTTCTCAAATTTACTTAACATAGGTCAGACGTACTCAAGTAGTTTGAATACCCACCAGTCACCACGAGTGACTACACCCTGTTCCTACAATACTACGAAGACTCCACAACCACTAGTGTCTTCCCCAGATATTCGCATTCCTGTATCGTCGTACTGACCCGTACCACCAATCATATTCACCCCCAGATTACATCGAATTGGCACGCCAATTTCCATCTAGCCATTAAGGATCATTGTACCAACACGTACACGGACTAATCTCAGTAAACATTGCTCCCAAGTTAAAACTTATTGCAATATGAATATGTTGGCCTTTTTTTCTTTATTCATCAAATTTGAATAAACTGTGCTGTAGCTCTTTAGAGGGTAAATCTGAGAAAATTTAACTGACAATACGACGCTATACTTTTTGCTTCAAGATATGCAGAACTATTAATATTTTAATCCTATAGTGTTGTCACGATGGAATAATAAAAATTTGTGTAGCCATTCTTACGCTTGTAATGAAAAAAATGTAAGTATATTATCAAAATATAATAATAAATAAAACTGTACAAATAAGATACGTCTATTTGTTATATTTAGAACATTATGTCAAAATAAGTACTTATGGGCAAAAATTAAACTATAGTCAAATTACTGAATATTTGAAATAAAGTAATGTATTTTCGATTTCACAAGATCATAATGAACTTTTATGCTTTAAAATAAAGTAATGCATTTTCGATTTCACAAGGCCATAGTGAGCTTCAAAATTTCTATTGTTAAAAAATCTCAAAAATCATGGTTGTATTTCCTTATTTGCAATAGGTATTAACAATTTTCATTGTTAACTGCTACTTTTACAATACTATTTATTTGATCTTAAACGATTCTTTATTGAACCTCGTTAGAATTAATTCAATTTATACATCTCATTCAATCAATACTATTTTATTACGAGTGCGAAGTCTCCTACTGCCTGAGCAGATAACTCAGACTATCTACAGCCGCACAGCAATTAATAAGACATTAATCGTTATTAATTGCTGCACCACTCGTAAAGTGAAGTATATTGCACAAAAGACTTGAAGAAATCTGGCTTAAATCAGTCCTTCAATATAATAATAGCAAGATAGAGACCGGTTTGTAACTTATCGAAACAATTCTTCGAATGAAAGAAAAATTTTTGCAACAGACAATAAATAAAAATATACAAATCTTAAAAAAACTTATTATTTCAGAATTGAAAAGGTCCATTAGTTTTATATTATTTTAGGACAAATTGAAAAAAACGAAGGAAATTATTTTACCCTACTTCTCCTCTTACCACCATTTTCATGTATTGTATTTTAGTATTACCGAAATTTTTAACGTAGTATTCAAAAAGTGATTCGTTGAGTACGAAATGACATGAAAATAAATAGAGATGGGGAGTGGCAGACTCTGGAGACTAGCCAACTTGTCCTAAAAGTAATAAGTTCAGAGATTTGACCTGAAAAGCATTATTTTCCTCGTTATGCAGTCCATAACGATTTGAGCTGGAGAAAAGTGAAAACAAAAGTAACTGAAAAGTGAAAGTAGACAAATACAAATATGTTTTTGACAATATTGACAACACCTCTCTATATTTCCTGCATATGTTGATGAGAATGCTTTTGTCTATGCGAACTTCTTTTCTGAAAACAGTGATCCCAAAAGGGTACGACATCGTTTCCTTTATAAACAAGAATTCCGATAATATGTTATCTTATGCCTGGTTTTACTGACAGGGACACAATAATCATTTTTAAAATATATTGTATCGATATTCTATATAGTTCCATCGCGTATGCATTTTAATACACCTAATTTAATAGGTATTCTCAAAATACAGAGATATGTATATGAATAAAAGAGGATAATGTAAACTCGAAACAATATTATCTACAGTTAATAATACGATTTTATTAATCTATATGAAGATTGGACTATCGCTGTAGATAAAGAAGAATACTGTAATAGAACTGCATCATAATTAACAGTTGATAAACCATAGGTATACAAATTTATTTGATAAATATAAAAACTACAGTAAGGCATAAAATTAAAAACAAGTTTCTAAAAAAATTGACCATATTAAAAAATAATCTACACCACCAACAAGAAATAAGATAAACTGGGATCTTATGGGACTCCATATCCGGAAATCTGAAATACCGATTGTGTAAAAAACAAACGTTTTGTAACCAATCAAATAACTGATTATAAAACAAAGGTTAATAAGTTAAACAATAAATTTGTTTTAGTGAAAACAGAGATAATAGAAAAGACGAAAGTTGAAAAAGTGATTAATCAGACGATGTAAGAACTGATATAAAGTTGACCGGACGAAATAAAATGTAAAAATAATAAAATCTTAAAACCAGTCATTTAACCGGTCGTGGTATGTTCAGTGTTAAAAATTACTTTATACCTTGATTTCTGTTTGTTACGTTTTACAACAAAATGTATTTAATATACAAATTCGTTGAAACGTATTCGCGGTTTCAAAAATTGCTTTACCCCTCTTGTTTCATTAATTATATTTAAGAAAAATTTCCGATTTAAGAAATACCCAAAAATATGTTGGAACTTTACTTGAACCACATATTAGTTCACAGTAACCAAAATGGTTGTATGATCATCGTGAATGAAAGAATAGTGTAGTATTGATTTGTAAAATTTCGTTTCGGTGGTGTTTCTTTACAAAAGGAGCTGCATAGTAAACAGAAAACAGTAGTTTATGATGGTGTCCATAAAATTTATTCATCCTAAACATTTAGAATTTTTTAAAAAAGGAATATATTCATTAAAAACATGTTGACAGCCGTATATTGAATCAAATAGAGCATAGTTTGATTGAAGAAACGTCTTTTGAAACTACGTTTCGCAGTTTCTTTTATACCTATCTTTGCATCAAATTATAAAGTAATATTCTAAAATTCGAAGTTCCCAATAAATATTTGGTACCAAATGTTGATTCCCAGCAGCCAAAGTGGCTGCATACGATCACTATTATCTCCAAAGCCTTTATTTAAAACAACAACAAAAGACTATCATTATTTTCCAAATATTTTACAATTATTTTGAAATAATTTTATCAATATTATTTTTTAATTACTATACTTGGATTATAATAATTGTATTATATGTCACTATTATTTTATATTTACTTTAACTAATGTTCTTACTATTTACTTACTTATTTATTTATTTACTATTAGACTGCAGATATTTGTGCAAATTAAAACGTTTCAGAATATAACTAGAAAAATAGAAAATTACAATACAACATTGTTTTTCCTAGCAAGCATTGTAAAACAATACCAAGATTTGAATAAAATTTGTTATAAATTCGTAGTTTATTGATTACTGTTTAAACTGCTACTTTATATATGTTATTATTTATTATATATTAAGATAAACAATCTTGTAGAAGAAGTTTTGTACTAACTCCTTGCTTTATGATAACATGGTAGATTCACGGTGAAGATGTTAAATAAAATTGAACAAACATAAATATTACTGAATTCTTTTGAAATGAAATTAATTATTATTCCCCTATTATCAATGATTGTATTTTAGCAAGGATAAACATAGAACATCACCATAATTTTTCTCCATTTCTTCAATAAATTATTAATGACAAAATAACTGTATCGATCGTGCTAAGAAACAAATTAAAGTACAAGGGGTTAAATTAGAAAGTATAAGTAGGTTCCTTGCAGCAACCTCCTCGTGGTGGACTTAGAAACTAGCATTATCGTCGATGGAATAGTTGCTATCAAGAACCATGCTGGGCCGATCGACTGCAAAATTGTATGATCCACTTCCAAATATGCCGAGTAATTATTTTTTAATTCAATTAATTCACACATTTCACTTGTTCCTCTTTGTTTCGGTTCACCTTGCCATGTATTATACGAGTGAATCTGTCGGTGTGTTACATCAGTGAGTTCTGCCGTCCTCGTACATTAAGGTACCTACTCGAAAGGTCATCGGTGGTGCGCATCGCAGGGCGGTGGTGCCACGTCATCATGCAATGCGGCAATCTTTGCTGGGTTCCTACTTCTTGAATTCGTATAAGGATGTGTATCTGTAGATAAGGACATCGCAACTCAACACTGGTATGATCGCGGTTTACTGCGTGTCACCCTCATTTTTCTCTTTTCTAATCAGGGACTTGTTCTCTGATTTCTTTCATTGTTAAATCAAGGACTTCTTTCTTGATTTACCTCCTTCGCTTCTTGGCCCAATGATTGCTAGGCATACTGCGGCCCATGTATAATTTAAATCATCATATAAGGCAAAATTAATTTAAATTAAGTGTGCATTACCCTCATTGTGCTCTTTTGTAAACAGAAACATTTTCTCTGATTTCTTTGATTTTCAAATCGAGTACTTCTTTGATTCACTGCCTTTCTTACTGGAACCAATGTATAGTTTGAGATATCCGTTAAGGCTAAATTAAGTTAGAATCAAGTTTGCGAAAGAAAACGTGGATCGTTCGCCGTGGGATACTTCATCTCTTTTACTCTGATCCCAATTAATTGTGTATTAACAATTAATATTAATTAAATGTTGAACAATTTTAAACAATGATGCATGATTATAAACTGAAATTTATATTTCAGTCAATTTTGATCTAAAGTTCAGAAAATTTTTACACAATACTAAAAACATGTTAGACTTCCTTTATAGCTAACAAAATCAAAAAGAAGCTTTTCACAGATGCATGGAGGAGCGATATATCGCTACTTGACACTCACTAATTTAAGTGCGTTAATATGAGAATATGTTAGGTTAAGGAGGGGAGATTTGGCGAAATGGATTTTCATCTATCACTTAAGTTTAGACTCAAGAAACGAAACATCCATCAAGGGGATTAGTTTCAATTGCGGCAATATTAATACCTCCGCAGAGACCTGGGCAACTACCATTATCCATATTACAATATTTCCTGTAAAGGGATCATGGTAGGCTAATTCGCTGCGATAATTTTGTAATTTAAATGTGAAATATACAATTATCGGCAGGTAAACGATATTCACGTTTATAGATAATGGAGAGAGTTATTTAACTTGTGCACTTTTTAGTATGTTTACTACTCAGGTATATAATTAAAATAAACAAGAAAAAGAGAATTGTTAAATGGTATGTTCATGTTACGAAGTACGCACTTTACAGATTAGTGATTACAAATTTCATAAAAAATAATTTTCAAAATTCCTCTGAGACAACAGCTCTGGTTTTTCCAAACATAAAAATTAGTGGTTCGAAAAACGATAAGAACTTCGACAATTATATTACGCAAGTAAATTATATACATTTGCAGTATTCATATTACATTTTAAAATTGTGAATTATATTTAATATTCTGATAAATGTCTATAAAACATTACGAGTATTTCGAAAATTTTAATATTACGACAAAAAAATAAAGAAAGAACACATTTTTCATTTATTTATTTGTTTTGATTTGTATTTATTTATACTCTGTTGGTAAGGTTGTAAGTGACGCGACAATGGTAAGATGATAACGTAACACCTAACCATAGAATAAAGATTTACATTGCCTCTTCAGTCTATTCTATATCTCGTCGATGATATCAGGTACCGTCAGTGGTATTGGTTTAGTACAGCCTCCAATATTACCGACAATAGGAACTTTAGATTTCTATGGCAGCGAGGTTTGTGTGGTCAGACAAATATAAGATTCGTCGTTGTGTTTAAACGTCAAAATTTTACCGAACCTGTTAATATTACTTAAACTGTCCAATTTCAAACAAAATCAGAATAACAAATTTTTAATTTTGGATCCACCTGAAACGATGTGGAAATTGATTGGAATATAAACATTCTAATTCATTTAAACCTATTCTGTTTTCTGCGGAACTGAAGCGTTCATTATAATTCTTATTTATACTATATACTGTTATTTTAGAAATATTAATCACATTGCATAATTCTATAGGATGAACTACGTATAGTCGTCTATATCGGATTTTATTAAATCTGATAAATATTCAAAAAATTTGTAATAATCGTAGTGAATAAGCAATTGCATACAATATTTTTTAGACGTTTTTCTGTTTGTAATATAGTTATAGATTTTGTTTTAACATAAATTCTGCTTTGAACAGACTTCTAATGCTTCTAATGATAATTTCTACAAATTCTAACACTTCTAATTCTTCAATGTTTTTTCACAATGTACATATAGTTGTAAAATTATAATGTGAATAACATAAACAGAGATAATGACCTTCTAAAGAAACTGTGCGATTGAAATGTGTCAATATGTTTTTTCTTGGAAACTGAATTGCGTTGACAGAAACAAAAACAACCTTAGGAAACTGATTCGATCAGTTGTTACGTAATCAGTATTTAAAAATACATTTATTATAACGAATATTTTTATAGGTTTAGTAAACTAAACGTTTCGAGTTTAGTAAACTAAATGTTTCGAATTCCGCATAATTTATGAAACATGTATATTGAGTGTAGAAATAAATTTAGTGACTTTTTAAGATGAATTTATCTTCTGTTTACAAAAAATACATTTATCTATCCTGATACAATCTGTAGCCTCATATTCAACTATTTTTGATAAATTATTTCTTTATTATTTATCTTCTATTGCTGGCTTTTATTGACCCTTGCAAAGAGAGTGAACGAGAAAAGATGTTCAAAGGATTTGTTCTCGTAAATCAATATAATGGGAAGAATTGGTTGTAAAAATATACCGGAAGCGAACGAAGAAGACGCTAAGGATCATAAAAGCGAGATTGAATTTCTAAGTTAAAAATGAACACAACCGGAACATAGAAAGTCTTACAATTAGTGTGGATTTAAGGAAATAAGAGACAATCTGCCAGTAATCTGGAACATTGGATACCGGCATACCAAGGCAACGGTATTTCAATTGGACCGTCAGGACCGACAAAGTGGCGATTACACACTTATGCAATCACTTGTAAAACTTTCACGAAATTAGTGACTCGAAGCACATTGAATCTCGCGGTAGTTGAACTACTGAAATTACCAATAGAGGAACAGTGCGGATCACAGCGAAAGTACCAGTTGACAAGAAAAACGTTTCACTCATTAATGTCTTGCAATCTTGTCTTAGATATAAAATGGAACATTTTGTTCGTCAAGAAAACAACTGATGGTGTAGAACTGATGGTCGAAAGTGATGACCACCATAAAATGTTCATTCGAGTAAAATTACATTTTGTATGTGATAAGATCAAAACAGTTTGTTTCAAAATGTCTGATTTACGAACTTTATTTTTCGATTGATACAGCAATCAGCTTTAAATATTTATAACAATTATTAGACATAAGAAAGTTAGACTGGGGAAATTAAATCTCAAATTATCCTGCTGCATGAGATTTTTAAGCTACATATTGCTTAGTACACTCGATAAACGCTGTTGTAACTTATTGTATTTGAGAAGCATCCATTTAGTCTGCTTTCCCGAAATTCTTAATTATTTTATATTTAGCCGGAGCATGTAAAATGTTATAAATAATGAAGAAAGTTCTTTCGAATAGTTAACATTATAACAATCTATGTGTAGTAATTTGTATTTGAAAGTTTGATACCAAAACTAACCTATGACGTATATTCGCTTGAAAAACAAAGTTTCGAGGATTCCATTTTCAAAGAAGGCAAACATGGAGTACAAATACTTCCTGGGAGAAGCTAAATACTGCGTTAAAAATATAACTACCAAGTATTTCAAATTATTTATACTTCTTTATATAAAAATTATAAGTCTATATGGTTTAAGTTTCTATGCGACGTACATTCTAATATATAAATAAAAATAAAAATTTTGAATATAAATACCCTTATAAATCAGTACTTGTGAAATAAATAAACTGTAGAATGTGGTTTCGACAATTGAATAAAGAAATGTTCAATATGAAGACGGAGTACACTATTCTTGTTAAAAAATAAGAAATAAGATTGAATGGCTCGTGAACTGTTAAAATATCTTACGTATTTTATTTAAGAATAATTAAAAAACGAATGATTTATCTTAACGAATTAGACAAATTAAATTATATCAATTTGAGTAATCAAAAGAAGCCAAGGTGTATTACGTTTAATTATTCAAAAAGAAGGAGATTCTGATCAATTATGGTGTGCGATTCATTCACGATAGCAAGTTATTTCAAGAATAACACTTATTCTCAAGAGATTCACGAATCTCTTCTGAAATTCAGCGATTCAAAAGAAACTTGTTAATATCTGAGAATTGAATGGAGCTTCTTATCACGCAAGGAAGAAAGTAATTGAAGTTTGGTATAGTTTCACCCTGCGAAAAGGAACATGAGAAGGAGAAATCCAACGAAGACGTACAAACTTCTAACCCGGCTAGCAGGTCGCGGTCAGCTGAGGATATTTAGAACAGGCTCAAGGAAAAGACTCAAGAAATAGTATCGATCGATGCTCCAGTTTGAGTTGAAAACGTTGGGGATAATGAACAAATATTACTTTTCGAAAGATCAGTCAAAGAAATAACGATTGATCTGAATACTAGCGAACACTATCATTCAATGTTACAAAAATCAAATCGATTATCAAGAATATTACTTGAATATTTGTCTGTGGTAGCTCGTGACAATTTGTGGCGATGGAGCTGCAGTGGCTGCATAAAATTAAAATATGCATTATGTAGTAGGTTATACGTATGTACATTGCTGCAAAAATTTCAAAAATCCGCCATTTCTAGTGCTGTCATTCAGTTGTTTATATTGTTTTCACACAGCTTTACAAATTTAAGATTAGAAAAGTGACACAACACAATGGAAAATGTTTTAATGTTGAAGGAGAATATTTTGAAAAACAATAAAACCGTAAGTTCAAACTTATTTGTAACTTCTCTCATAAATTCTCGATATGTTTGTAGCAACCCGCGTATATGTATGAATAGAGCCCCCGCTTTGAGTAAATTTATTTATTGTTATCATTTCTTATCATGATAGATTTTAGATAAATGTATATAGAATTATAATAAAACAGAAATTTTCATTTAATATTTTAGAGGGGCTGCTACTCTTCAACCCCTATGCACAAGTTGCTTGTGGTGTTTGTACATTATTCAAAACACGATAATAGAGGAATTATAAAAAATCGATATACAATAAAAAATTATTTCTGCGATAAAAAATTTCAATAAATTCAAAATCAGAATATGTCGTCAGTTACCGCATTTCATTATAGAATCATATTTTATCATAGAATGATAAAAAAGATATTTTTTATCATTCTATCATATGTATTAGCTACTATGGTAACTAAGTGTTTACATAAGTCGTTCTTCTTGGAATGAAAAATGTAATATCTTTTGTTATGAACATAATTTTTACTTTTTACAATACATGTAACTAACCTAATCTTTTCATGCAATTTTGAAGACTTTTTATTTACTGCAGCATTTTATTTGTTTCTGTTGAAAATTACTTAATTATTATCAACAATTTTTGTTCCTCTTGTAGCCATTTCTGAGGTAGCTCTTAAGGGAACTGAGTTTGAAGAGTGGTTTCACTCTTTAAATTTAAGTTACCACAGATATAAAATACGTTTCTAACATTTTTAACTGTTTTTCAAGTCTATAGATAAACTTTTATCAATATCGGCGAGAGACTGTGAATGACATTGTTTTATTAAAGTATTCAGTTTTTATTTATATCGTAGCTAAGGTATTCGATGCCGCTAAAAATTAGGAAAGGATTTTTGATAATTTCAGGCTTTCGTACGGTGAAATAATTAGAATGCACTTCGATGTACAACTTTTTTAGTTTTGCACGTCTTGCACATGCGACTCACTTTCCGGAAATGAAATCCTTCTTGAGGACGCAAAAAGATGGACGCAGTTATTTATTGTTTAATTTTTACATATAAATGGCGCTGGACATACGTGTTGCATTAAGAAAGGAAAAACTATGCTAAAAGAAACAAACGAGATACGTTTACCCACAGATGGTGCATAACAAATTATTTATGTTTGACTACGTCAAGACACTTCATGTCTATAATAATAAAATACCCTTATATATACAGGAAAATAAAAAATAAAAAATAAAAAACAAATAAATAAAATAAAAATAAGACAATGTATGCATACTGCAAAATTTCTAGATGATAAATTTGTAGATGCAGACTATATTATGAGATAAGTAAAAGTGATCCACTCATCCTCCTTCATTGTCCATTATGTAAGGGTTAATAACGTTGTAATATCAATCTATTATTCATCGTTGAATATGATAAAGCTTGCGAGATAGTAATTGAAATACAATAAAATTTCAAATGAATAATTACTTACAAGAACTGTTGTCGTCGGTCGATGGCTCAGGAATTTCTCCTTTGATCTGTGCTGTAATTTTACGCCAAACTGAAATCAAGAAGTATAGTGGAGGAGAAGTTTTGTTTACTAAATTGCATATTAAAAATATTTAAAATGTTGTATAATTATATAATAATTAAATTCATTCTTAATTCGCGTCGTCACTTACTACTTGTCAGATGTTTCTTGATACCCGACTTATGCCTTTTTTTAGCGCGTTTGGTCCTTTCTGGTATATGTTCCTCTATTGATTCCACGTCTTCGTCCATGTTTAGTACAATTTACTCCTCTGTAAATAAAAATTTAAGTGAATCGTGTTCTTAATGTTCGAAAATATTACTGTATTTAGTATAACGTGTATTTAAAATATTAATCAACTGCTCATTAACTGCAACAAATCTAATTAACTGGAAAGTAATATTCTCGTAAACATACTTTAGACAGCATGATGATGTATCAGTGCTTGAAAGTTTATCCCTTCGCACTCGAAAACTTTTCACTAGAAACATTCGATATTTTCTAACAAGATATAAACAACATTTTCCAGAATTTATTTAGAAAGGAATCACATATAAGTGGCGAATGAGAATTGTCTCTACAGTGCAAAGGGTTAATACATATACACTGTGTCCGCTTCATGTGGAGACGTTAAAAAGGAAAATACGCAAGATATGATTAAATATTTAAGGCAAAAGTTATAGCGTATTAAATGCTATATACAAAGTTATTATTTCTCTGAATTTAGGGTAACCTTGAATATACTACAAAGGTCACGTTCAAAATTTTAAGCAGGACCGTAAATTTTCTATTCTACATTCTTGTAGTTGATATTCAAACGTTCTTAAAACGTTACAATTTTTGATTCGCATAAATCGTTCTGAAAATTTACGAAAGTGCCAAATTAACGTTCCCTCGGAACGTTAAAGTTGAATGAGTACACATTAACAATGGTCCACGCGAATATAAGTGTAATAAAAAATACAGAGTTCAAAATTTCAACATAACGTTCACTGTCACTTTAAGATTAATACAAAGTAAAACACATACCATCACTATACTTGTCCTTTTATATCTTGCAACTTTTATGTATAATAATACATAACGGATCAACTTTTTATCAGTTTATAGTTACAATAATATTGTAATTAAAGAACATTATAAACTCACATCATAGCGATTCTTTACAGGTATATTATGTTAATATTATTTTCTTCGCATAGTTGCTCATTGAAAAGTAAAACATATTTATTGAAAAATTCATTGTGGCCATCATTTAAACTGTGTGGTATAATTTTAAATTTTCTTATAATAAGAAATATTTCTGTAAAAAGAATGAAACAAAAAATGAAATGGTAAAAGCGTTCACTGCTCTAAATGAGAATATTATTTCGTCGATAATAAACGTGGATGCACGTAAATACATTCTTCCTTTCCTCGCATTGTATAAACATGAAATAATATATATCGCGCATATAGAAGTAGTTAATAATCACAGTTAATAACATTACAATAATTATTAACAGATGCAAAAATTATTATAACGCTAAACCAAAACTTACATGTTAAAAATACAATTAGAGAAACTGAAAATTATCGACAATGATCACTAAGAACGCGACAATGGTTCACACACGTCAAATAATAAACTAAAGTCCGTGTTTCTTCGTTTGTTGTAGAATAACGAAAAACTATTTACAAGTCACTCACAATCAGCTAGCCAAAGAACGGAGGGAGGAACGAACTTTGGCCCGTAGCCAAATCCCACGCAAATGTTTGTTCTACATTGGACCTGAAAACTGCTGTAATAATCCTTGCGATTATACATATATACCTGACATTGACAATACACTTCTGAGGCATGTATTTAACCATTTTATTAATTGCATCATAATTCAAATAAACCTTCAGTGGAAATTTTAATTATCAACCATTACATCCTTTAAATGTTTTCGATTTTTGTTTATCGAAAATTATTGTCTTTCCACATATTAGAATTATATATGGAATAAAATTTTGTATTAAATAATGAATGAGAAGAATGTTTTATAATTTGGCGATAATTACTGATATATTCATATGTTTAACAAAAAACTGTATTTTAAGCAGAAACTCTTTATATTATAGAAAAAATACATCAGAAGAAAATATAAAATGGCAACCACCTTTCAATAAAGTATAACGTCCTACTGTAATGCACTGCCTAGTTAATTTCATTGTCTAATATACATGAAAAGATCTATTCCGCTAAGAAACAGAAAAACAATTTAAAAAGCATACTTATTCTGGGCAATTTGTGCATACAACAAAGGGTCAAGATGGTTTCAAGGATCGATTCTTCTATTGCGTTTCTCATATATAACCATAATTCGTTGCTTAGGATTATATTCGTCCTTGCAACAATAAACACAAGCATACAAATTACTGAAATACAAAAGTAAATATTTACATACGTGATTAATAACCTCTTCTGTTAATATAATTCCTATGAAATCGAACTTTTTAACAATAAAAGGTAAATGTACTAACAACTAACCACTTAAGGTTATAATAACAGTGTATAACAACATATATATATATATATATATATATATATATATATATATATATGTTTGCAATGAAAGTGTATATATTTACAATTAATATATTTTAAATATTTATATTAAATATTTAGACTAATAAATTTTTATATTAATTTATTTATATTTATACAACCTTAATTGGTTAGTTATTGGTACATTTCCCCTAGTTATAACGATGATAAGTTCGCCCACACTTTCTTCTGTCACCTGTTACGTGTACATTATGTATATACTTGCATCCAACTATAGTTGCCTCCCTTCTTTGGTACTAGGATATTAACCCACTTTCAAATTAAATAGCCATGAACTCTTCTGTCTCTGTACAGAATCTAAATAAGATTTAATCGCCGGCAAGTGTTAGCTTCTCAAAGAGTACAAAAGCTAAGCAGTTAAGATGAAGTCAAGCAGTCAGGTATTTGAAGGAGTTGACTGAATTCCAAGAGTTATTCCTGATTCAAGGCATTGTAAACAACCGCAGTGAATATTTGAAATTATTACATAGGAATCAAATATAAAGTAAACTTCTGTGTAGGCAACAATTGTCGCCGTATTTGTACGTTCTGAGTAAATGCATGTATTCTAATAATATAAACATTATTTCAGCCGTACAAGTTAGCTACATTTCATTAATTTAATATATAAGATGTTTTGATTAAAGTGAGTAGGTATTCTTTTAAGGGACGATACTAAACAGCGAACTAAAGAAAATTGACACGCGGCTCACATTTGGCTATTTGTCAACCAACGCGGCGTGTGAAACAGTTTAATCAAGGTGCGGCTACTTATTGTCTGTGACAGGTTTAATATACATATATGTATATGTAACATATCTTTTACTGATGTAATCAAAACTACCATTCGTAGCACCATTTGACACGTTGACCGTCGCCTGTACCATTTTTCGTACATGCCAACTTTTATAAACAATTGTTTTTTATAAGACATGTGGGCACGGATAGCGATATACGTTAAAGAACAGCGGATATGTAAAAAACGGTATCAGAATATATAAAAATCACCAAAAGCTTAAATATGATTTAATATTTTATTTCAAAAAATCAATACAGTTTATAAGTAAAATATAATTGAAATTTTCAGTGGCACGGAACTTGGAAATAGATTCACATTCTATCTACTTGTAGATATTTATTTTCCCTATAGCAATTACTATTATAAAGAACTATTATATAGATTTTATATAAATTGTTAAAACATATTTTCAAAGCGTATTATGAATTTTATTTGCAATGTAACATTTTTATTAAAATTAATGAATAAACATTATAAATAAATACACTGAAACATGACAAAAAGTTGTTAAACAAAATAGGTAATGGATAATTTAAAATTTGTGTTTAAACTTCATTAATCCATTTCTGTTCACATTTATCAAGAATGTCCTTGTACAGACACTTTCTCTTTAAAAGGTCCTTTTTATGTTACAAAAAATTACATGACAACATAATACTTCGAAGAAGTGTTTGATATAATTTTTGCCAAGTTAAAAAAAAAGAAAATCTGATGGATATAACCGTTATTTCAGAACAAAGAAAGGCATATTGTAAACAAATGACAGCTGTGAATGCGTTGAAATATCTTTAGCAATGAAAATTGTACTAATATTATGGATAATTTCACTTTTCTATTATTTTTAATTACTGATACTTCATAAAGAAAAATGAAGGAAGTATTGAACATATTAAAACATAGATGTTGTAAAACATAAATTCTATACGTACACTTATATTTGATTAGATTTAAGAGGAGAAATTATATAAATTACCCTAAATGTTATAAAATATATAAATTATATAAATTATATAAATTATTACAAATTATAATATATAATATAAAGTAATCATTTATTCATCTTTATGTAATAGGTAAATAGGATACGCCTGCATGACTTATCCAACATACATCTTTGTTGGCACGGTTGCCGCTGTTTAGGCGGATTTTCAATCATTAAACTTTGTAGAAAATGCAATTACAACCTCAGTCGTTTTACTATTCGACATTACCTTACTGTATCATGACAAAACATTTTTTTAATATTTTCTTGCTCGTTAATATATATATTATACAGTATATAAATAGAGTGTATAAACAGAGTAATGCCCGTTTAATTTTCGTATCTTCTTGCGGTATTATAAAGACATTCCATAAGTAATGTGATTTCTTTGCATTCATTTTTAGTGTAAAATATTATAATCTTCTATGATCGTTATAATGTTGTACGTAATTACTGAACCTTTTCATGTAACCATTTTATATGTTTACAGTTATAAATCACTTTCAATGTCAATTTCATGACCTAATACAGTGTTTAAATAAAAAATATCGTAATAATCTCAATAAATTTGGTGTGGGTAATAAGAATAAAAAAACAACCTATCATTAAATCGTAATGGAATACAATACATGTTTCGGTACTTACGAACAGGCGATAGAGTATGACTATTCATCGCTCACTTCTACTGAACATACTTGATGTGACATCAAATAACATTAATATTCAAACAGAAAAGAATACATTCACTTTATCGTCCAATAATCAAATTGAATTATAAATTAAAGAAATGTTATAACTCGATAGTGAATTTGTATGCAAATTTAAAAATTCACAATGAAATAACGAAAAACTGGGGTAAAAGAATAGTATTAAAAATTTGAGTAACTTACAAATAACACATCCAAGATTAAAGTTTTATTAACCATCTACTGTATAAGTTTGCTTTGCGAGTATGCTCATCAGATTTATTTCTCTTTATGAGATGCAAAAAAATCTTCTATCCCTTGTAAGTGCATATATACCACGCAATAACCACCACGAATCTCACTTGTCATTCTATAACAAAGAATTAGAGATTCCATCTTATTCTCCTTCAAAAACCCTCATACAAATGCATCTTACCTTACACAAATTAATCTTATACATATTAAATAGCGAAAAAGAAATTTAATTACAATCGCATTTCCCACGTTAAAGATTTCACTGTACCTACAATAGTATACACCCATATAATGTTAAATATTAAGACTTTTATACTGAAGTGTCTTAAAAAGAAATGAAATAAGTACATAAACTTCTATAATATTAACATATATATTAATGTTTACTCTTATCTTATCATTATTCATGTAATTAACTATTTAGGTACAAAACAATCTCTTTATAAAGAAGGTATTTAGATAGTTAATCGATTAATTGATTCTTGTATGAGTCTTACTTGAAAATTTTTACTTTCTTATTTACGTATAATCTCAGATTTACTCAACTTTTTACTTCAATTTGAATTGGTGAGTGGTATCAGGTAAATAGGTAGGAAAAAGTTCCCAATGTCAGATCACTTAAGCAAATACGTCAAATCGAAAACGTGTTGATTTTCTCAAGCAGAAAAAATTGAGAACAGTCTCATCATTATTGATATATACATGTAAAAACACTGATTAAAACAGTATGTAACAGGTTACAAAAAAATATTTTCAAAATAGCGTCAACGGTCCAATTTAGGAAACCGGTTAATTTAAACCACAAGTGATATTTTTGTATTATAAAAATATAAAGAAGCTATTCTGATAATATAAATTCCGATTTAAGTGCGTACAGAAAGAGACTAAATAAAATTTTTATTTACAACTATATGAACATAAAAATAACGTGAATTACTTGCGAGAATAAAATAACATTAAATTAGCCAGCGACGAAATAAAAACTGCATCAGACTAAAATTATTCTTTAATCTACAGCTTTTTGTTTCAGTGTTTTTAAAGAATGACATAATAACTATAATTTCACGATATCGTCAAAATCAATTTATACATCAAAAAGAACTATGGTCCAATTTAGGAGTCAGTTCAAATTAGACTACTTTTTCCTACTTTAGCAAGTTAATACGTTGACTGTCACGAAAACCTTCAAAGTTTTATGTATCGCTTATTCTTGTGTAGCAAAGATAAAATGGAACAGTTACTTGTTATTTGGTATTGCAATGCTTACGTTACACTGTTATTATTTACGCTATTAAACATTTTCATTCGACATTAGTTATCTAATAAATTATAATTGTTTTCAAGTAATTTAGGAGCTTCGGTCATCAGAGACCACCATAGCAGTCGACGTGTTAAATAACGAAACGGAAAAAATCTAGTTGACACTGAGCAAGGGTGAAACAAGAATAGAGAGCACGGGGTATACGAAGACAGCAATGGCTGTTGAAAATGCACTATGCCGGTATACTACGGTTAACTGTATAGTGGCTCTCTGTTTCCTGCCGTGTGACGGGAGGCGGCAGTTTCCAGATAGTAACTGTCGTTGGTGCAATCATCGGTCAGTCTACGAGGAAGGCGTTTAATACCCTTTAGTGAGCGCGCCTACTCGCTGAGCATCGCGGTACCACGCAAGAAAGTCAGCTCGTCGTGTGCAGAACAGTTAACGCGGTCATCTACCGATCGGCTTACCAACAACCGTACCAACTTCTGTTAAGAAATTTATATGGCACTCTATCAGCATTTAATACCAACAATAGTCACTCCAATACGGGTTACTTATCCTATGTTACACTAAACAAAAGGTTAGCTGATAATAACAAGCCCTTGCATGCATACAGAATTTAATTTTGAAAGAGTTCAAACTAAAATATATGCAAGAAAGAGATGATGGACTTGTCAGTAATATTTTCGGCTTTGTTTTATGTCTTTCATTTTAAAACGAAGATTTTTATATTCTTTCGAGAAGCATTTTTTTTATAATACACTGTTGGATATAATTATATTCTTATCGCGGTTAAGTAAATTTTATTGGAGGGATGTTAAAAGTGTAGCAAATGTATAGAAAACTACTGTAGGTAATAAAGGAGAATGTATTTTAGATTGAAAACAGTTTGGTTTATTTTAATTTTTAAATATGAAAGAAGTAATTTAAGAACGCAGTATTTATAAGATGATCCAAGATTTTGATGTATCTATGTACATCTGAAAAGAATGACGGATCTCAAATACGAATCACAGAAAAACCAAAAAATTGAGTAAGTTTATAATTATGTCTATTTTATTCGATAATTAGAACATGAACTTTTTTAAAGAGATTATAACAAGTTATAAATTCGTTAAATATGTTCTGAATAAGGGATATACTGTAAAAGGCACATATTTAAGTAAAAAATTACAGGAATTTATTGCAAACATATATTACTATAGTACTACTACCATATCAACTTAGAATAACAATAAAAAGTTATAAAAATAAGTGGTAAGAAGGAAATGAAGTAATAGTAATGAAATTCATTAATAACTTACGTTCATATACTTTCCAGTGCAAAGATTACCTTATCAAAATGACACCTAAATTTACAATTTGTTTTTAAAATACTGAAAAATATTCACGTTTTTGTTCCAAACAAGCTCTGAAAAAAACTGTGAACACATGGATTTCCGACAATTGCGATAAATAAATGTATCGATTGGGTTATTTTATTAGAAGCAACACGCAATAAGATGAATATTGATACCGGCACTTAAACAATAATAATATACATGCATACGTATGTATACTATTTATATAATGAATTCCTTTATGCCCGATGTAAGTACATATTTAAAATTATGTTTAGAAGTATACTTAAATTAATTCTGTTCTTTGTATGATAAAAAACGTATATTATAAAATGTAATTTAAATTATGTTTAACACTAAAACAACCGGACGGGTCAAATTGTTCCACTTCAGAATTTTTCTTTTTGCGAGTATTTAAATTATAAAGGCGAGTTTGCAAAAGATTTTTAATTAAACTAGTGTGTTTATATAGATACAAGGCTAAGAAACCATTCGAATCTCAAGAAATGTATTCTTCTCATTTTTATGGAAAATTGGAAATAAGTCACTCTAATTGCTCGGTAGTTTTAGTGTTAAATCAGTCGTTGAACACAATTATGATGTCGATTTTGGTTCTTGAAACAATTATGGAGAACTGAAATATAGTCATAACTGTTTTTCGGTATATCGGTTTCGGTTTCAATTCTATAATTGTTACTTTTCGGTTCTGAAGAATCGGAACCGGAATCAATATAGCTTAGAACCGATATACCGAACAACAATTATGACTTTATGTCGGTTCTCGGATAACTATTTCAGACGAAACTAATATTTATATAATACTTTCAAACAGTTATACTTTCCGAACCTTTACAATTCCAGATTTAAATCTAAACTAAATTTTTTATTTTTTCGATTTTTTGCGACAAATGCACGAATAACCGCGTGAATGACACAACAAGATGGTTCGTTGGTTCCATCGTTGCGCGTTTTCTCATAAAATCAACCCTTTCATGTGAATTTTACGCTCGCGTGCGACGCGCCGCTGCATAAATGTGGATCTAGGCTAAGCAGGAACTTGTATCTCAAAGTAAAATACCGGTATTTTTCGGTTATATCTTCGTAACTCTTATAGAAACGGAAATACTATAATACCGGTACTATTTCGGTTTTCTTATTTTATTTGTGGTAAGAATTTCCTTATCAATTAATCTTAAAAGAAACTTTCTTATTAGCGAAGAATATGTTCGCCAGAATATCCATGTTCCTGTCGAGAACGGTTTTGCAGGCAATCACTAAAAATTTTAAAAGTTAGTGGAAACATTATAAGAGTATTTTGAATAACTAAATTATTGAAGGTATAGTTAAATGGGAAACATTTACAAAAATTAAGAAATTAGATGTGACCTTAATAAAAAAGAAAATATATAAATGGAAAAGTAGAACAAGGTATTATTTCAAGCTCATGATATCAAAAAAATTATAGTATACATTTGTTTTTCAACGCTAATCTTGTTGTTCAACTACATAATAAATGTGGCGACAGATTTCTGTTTGTACGTTTTATTATCATCGCCACTTTTATCGTTTATCGTAATTACAACATAAATGTATCTTTAATTTTCATTGAATGAATGAATGAATGAATTAATTAATTTATTTTATTTATTTCGGTTTTCAACTTATCATAGTTTGTTTGACTACCGGTGACTCTACAAAATAGAACAAGTCGTTATTTCAATATGTACGCACAGGAACCTGTTTTATTTGGATTATCATAGAAATTACGGTATTTTTGTAGTGTGATAAAAAGTTTAATTTTCCTACTAACAACTTAATCGACTATGTGTTTGCATTAATTTCGTGACATTTGCTCCATTACCCTTGAAGCAAGTAATCCAGTTTAATATTATTCTACAATAATGATTCTCAAATGTTTTTCTGTATTTTTTATTACAAAGTTAACGTCATTAGATGAATGGACATTGAATTTCTACGTATTTAGATCGTCTGAAAACTCCAAATCATTTAGATGTATATAAATGTAGCTTACGTTACAATTTCAATGTTTTTTGGAAAGCGATAATAGTTTTTATTTAGTTTTACTGTCTTGTTACGTTCTCAAGCAATTTCAATAATGCAATTACACAAAATTAATTTTTACATTGTATTTTTCTATCGTCGACCTCTTTTCCTGTTAACAGGAATGAATGTGAGAAAATAATGATGATAGCATATGTAGTAACTAGATGAACACTAAGGCCTTGCCTTATAACAATGTGTCAGACATGTGGTACATATTTTAAACAAAATTTAACAAACATAAATATTACTCAACACTTTTGAATTCAAAATAAACATTGTTCTGCTTTTGTCAGTAATTATGCTTTAGAGACGTAGAATATGCTTAGTAGCTTTCGCATTTTTCAATCAATTATTAATGATGTATCGATCACAGTTGATAAGTAAATCATAGGGTAATGGCTTAATATATTATAATATTTATATTAATAATCTCGGTTGATACGAATTATTAGTCAAACATTATTCATTTTTTATTTTAACATGGTAATAAAATAAAATACTGTATTTCTTCTTTATATATTATATTGTACCTATGAAAAATACAAATATAAAATTTCTATGAAGTAGTCAAAACATGTAAGGAACTTTTTAAAGATACAATACTACGGTAAAGATATAAAATATTATGTTACAAATGTATCAATCATAATCCGAAATGAAAAAAGCATATTAACTTATTATGTTCTTATGTGATATATTTATATTATCATTTTATTGTATGTATATCTTCTTTAGTAACAGAGTTACAGGTTCTGACTGAAGCAAAAAATTGTTTGTATCCTTTGGAATAGGAACTTTCCAGTATACCGTTATTAAGATCCTTGTTCATCACTTGATGTATACCATCCACACTAAAAATTGTCAACTCTTTCTCATAACTCCATAAATACACATAAGGTCCATTTAAAATCATATAAAATAAATTACAAGGTATATCAAACACTATAAAAACGGAAATAAAAATTGTATCACTTATCTTATTTAAAAGTAAAAGAAATAAAAATCTCTTTCAAAAGTAGCAAACAATAGGTTCCAAAAACGTTTTTGCAAGTACGCAGTAGTATATAGAACCTGTCCCATTTTAATCTATAAATACAACGATTTTCAGAACTATTCGTTATTTAAATATTTGTATTCAATGCTAATTTTTCTGTTTCAATGAATTTTCGACATAAACAGATTAACACTTTTTGTAGAGAATGACCTGCTGCATCGACCGGCGCAAAAGAATTATATGATTATACCTGAAAAAATAATAGTGTCTATACCTCCTACACACGTCCTCCTAGAAAAAAATTAAGCACACAAAATTATTGACTTCTCAAAACGGAAAAAATGACATTTAAGACATGTTTCAAGTAACGAATATTTCCAGAGACAATTGCATTTATTAATTAAGTGTGTGGGGCTTTGTCATTGAAACGACTCGATCTCATTAAAATTATCAAGTATTTTCAATTGTTTTCAGCGGTACATTGAATATTGTACAAAGATTTCTTCTTACATATATATATTTATTTTCAAAAATATATTTTATCTTTGTTAGGTACTAATAACAGCTTTTTAAAAAAAGTAGGCCATCTGTCCCCAACTTACCCTATAAGCGATAGAAATCGGTTGAATATAAATTGTCTACAGTATTTGGACTATTTGAAAGTAATTAAGAAGCAACATCAAATTCGTGAGAACACTTCGTCGACCGACACAAAAGAGGAATGCCGTTGCGCACGCCGATACCTGGAGAAGACATCGAATAGAGGACAAAAGGACATCAAACTGAGAGAGATTCACATTGTAAATTAATGTCGGGGCTCTTTAACTAAATTAATTGCGTCAATGGTAATTACACTTAGAACGCGCCGGTGCATCTTGCTTTAAACGGTGCTAGCACTTCTTCTATGAGCCTTTTCTTGCCTCCTCCATCTCCTCTCATTCTCCTCTTAAGTGTACCAGTCTCTCGGAGAACGACAGGACCGTGCGCCGACCTGTTCGGCGGCGATAGTCACAGTCTCGTCCATTGACTGTCCGTGCAAGCGTGAAACACGTGTTCGCACACGCACAAATATAATTAGTCGGAAATTTTTGTGCAGACGGAGGCGATACAATGTTCGTTCGCCTCTTTCACTTGGCGACACGCATACCACGACTGTATTTGCCGACGGAGAAGCTATTCTGACAAATCGAACGTGTACTGGATTCCTGTACCTGTTTTCGTATTCAATGCTATCAACGGTTTAATACTGTTACGTTGTTAGCTTTTTCAGAATTAATGGAAATGAAAAATTCTAAGATATTATTTTCTTACAGTTCGATCCTCTTCTAATTTCAATTTTTTTAGGGTAGAATAATGTGTAATGTGTGTGTACGTATAAATAAGTGTAAGAGTTATACCTTAAAAATTTTTAAGACGAGTTGAACTTATTTGTGTTTCTAGAGTTTCAAGGATCAAAAAGGATTTGCTTTCGAATAGTAATGATTAATATTACTCTAAAATCCATCTACTAACACTGTTATATATTACAATATAATAATAATAGAAAAATCTAGTAATTAAGGTAATTGTTATATAAGTCGCTTAGAATCCATTGCGGTTAAGTCCATTTTTTGATACTTTTTGATTTTTGTGAATTTTAATGTGTTTTAATCATTAACGGATTTACACATTTCTTCGTATGGTAGGTCAGAAAGCCCTCCTCTTTATTTATATACCTTCTGAATATGTTGTATAATAATTTCAGGAACCAGAACATTAATTTTCTTAATTTTTGTATTCTGGACTCAGCCGCATTGGTTTTTGACTGGCTTATATTTCTTTGGAAAATAAACCATAAATTATTTTGAAACTAATTTATTATAAATAAACATATGTACAAACCAAATTTAAGTAGGGCTCAGGATTCCAAAATCCATACGGATCGAATTTTAATAAAAATTTGTTTAAACTATATGTGTATTTCAATTATACTTGGTATCATTTTAAATTATGTTAAAAATTCATGCAAAACAATATGTTAAAGAAATAATCCTTAATTCAAGTTTTCTATTAACCATAAAACCTGGTAGCTAGTTTAGAGATTGCAAACTTTCACAGGCAGGCATTTGTCAACCTGTTCTTTGTTAAGTGGATCCCATTATGAGACCTGTTTCAAACACTATAAATAGTTTTTTAAATATACTAATTACTGTGTCCTAAACAGTTATACGTGTTTTTGCAGTTTTTAAGAAATTTTTATTATAGATTCTGTTTTTTTTTTAATGTAAACTCACTATTATCATTTGATTGATGCAATAATAGTATGGTGACTTTGATAAGAATATACAAATGTTACTCTCTAAACATGTTCTATTTATAATAATATAGTTCGTCAAAAACGTTTAAAAAATTGAATCCAAGCGTGTATTTCTTTCAATCCTTCCACGACGAGAGCACAGAGCTCTATATAACAATAGGTACTATAAAATACTATACACAGTCATCTACATTTATAATATAAGAAAGTAATAGATAAGTCATGTTATTTTGTAAACAAACAATATACGAATTACATTTTTATTGTTTATTAATATTTAACATTGACGATATGAATATTTCACTATTTATAGTGCTACTTTTGATAAGGATTAGATTCGATAGTGGATTAAGATTGAATTCTTAGTGGCTTTTCATTTTCAACACCTCTACTTTTAGTTTAGACGAATTTAAAAGTATACATTATTAAACTGCATTTCCTGAGAATGCATGTACCAAGTTAATATTACTTCATCAATTTTTTGATAACATTTAAAGCTACATATTACTTAAAGAGAATATTAATATTTAATTTTTAAAACACAAAATCGTCTATTTTTAGATCTTGTGCTGCTTTATCTTCGTATATTTTTTATTTATCTACGCATATTTCCATATATTTTTCTGTCATATTTGTCATACATGTATTTATTTATCGCAATATCATTTTATCTCTCTAGAAAACCCAATAATAGCACGGCCAGCGAAACCGTCCAAATTAAAATGCTTCTCATTAGCGAATCCCTTGAATTTCTTATACCAATCCAACCCTTTTCTTAACACCTTCGTCTTTATAGTATGTCAAAAACCGTTATTACCTTTTGAACAGTTTTGAAAATTATTTTTAATCTGACTTCTCTTGCCATCTGTTGCATTGTCTATGCATATTTCAAGATAATATACTTCGTTACGAAACTATCGACCTTGGACCATCTCATGTATCTTTTCTAATACAGTAAAAAAAATTCATTACACAACACCTTGTGTGTTTTTATCTTCCATATTATTAATTAGAGACAGCTTCTAATATCAATTTTGTATTACTTTTCCCTAGATGGTATTTTACATAAAATTTAGCATTAATATTTTTAATTTAAATTTTTCTCGTAATCTTCGATTTGTCTATCTAGTAACAGCTATCTCAATTTTATTCCTACCAACAAATGTTTTCAAAACTAATCTTGCAATTTTGATAATTGATGTTTGATACTACATTTTACTATAATATTTAATAACCAAATTAGAAATCGTGCGTAGTAATTTCGATCAATTCGCAGTATATGTTTTAACATTTTCGCGATGGGCAATAGTCAGTCGGTCAAAACGTTTAGCTGAATAAGGGTATACCATTTCCAAAAATCTGTAGTCGAGTTACATACGCGTAGAATAGATATTTTATATAATAAAATGTAATCGGCAAAACAATTTCAAATGACGTAGGACTACGTTTCCTGAATTCTGCCAAAGAATTTCAATTGACGTAGGACCACGTTGCCTGTCGCGAAAGTGTTAATTTATTATCAAGCAATAAGTCCTGAATTTAGTTACCAACCGAGAATCTCGAATTCAATACATCAAATTTTACGAGAATGTTACAAACAATTTATTCATAGGACTCTCGTTATGCTCCGCTTAAAATTTTCTCTTTGTCTATTATTTACAATAAACGAAGATAAAGTAAAATCGAAATGAGATGAGACCGCGATTCATAGTGTGAACACATACGTTATAGACAACTGAGTATCGAGCTTTATTCACCTAAGTAATACATTCAGATCAGGTAATGTTTCTATATGTTTAATCATAGGTTGTAACAATAACAGCATTTGCAGAAATAATGTTAAAGTGAACTCTTTTATTACGTCTCTATTTTTCTGACCTTAATTGCTGATCGTGGGTAAATGTGAATAAATAATTTGATAAATAATTCCCTTAACACCGGCGTGACCGTGTTAAATCGGAAAATCGAGGTTCACCCTTACATCTTATACCATTGTCGCTACAAGTACACATACAGCTTAGCGATTGTTCATTAACTTCATAGCGACTTCCCCGCAAAATCGGTCCTCTCACATGAATCGATGACACCACCTTGGCGTGGCGTGCCGTTGCACAAATGTAAAGTCAACCTTACAAAGCCAAGTACACAATGTTTGGACTGGAGGAAGAAGAAGGAGAAGAAGAACCTCCTCGCGAGCAAAAGAGACGCGGTCAAAGGAAAAGAGGGAGGAGACGGCGAAATAGGAACAACGTCGGCAGGAGAAACTGCGGATGAAGGAAGACGGAACGATGCCGGGCACGAACTTATGTTAGCTTCTCGACAGCCGTGCTCCGAAGGTATCGGGCGAAACGCGGGGAAAGATTAAGGTAGGGGAGACAACGACAAAATGGTAAAGAGACGGGGAGGATTGACGGTGGAAGGAGAAAGAAGTAGAGAAAGACGACAACAGGTATACGTAGGTAGAAATACGGTGAAAGAAAGGGGGAAAGAAACGAGGAAAGAAGGATAGAGATGAAGAAAGAGGGCCGAGAAGGAAAAGGCGATGGTGGATGGTGGAGGAGGGAAGAGGAGGACCGTTTGTCGGACATACCTTGGGGCCACCCTGGCGTCTAATTACGTGTAATGCACTCCCGGCTTGCCAGGCCTCGAGTTGCCGCCAGAGGAGAGCCGGGTGAAAAACTCAGGTCGCGCAACGGCAAAACCCTGGCGATCGCGGGGACGCGGTGCTATGTCCGGCACGCTCGGACCCACACGACGAAGACTACCGGGGATACGAGGTGCTGCCCGACGAGGATGGCGAAGACCACGTTCTCCGGGACGTCGATCCTCACGTGCACAGGAATATCGTGTCTTTTCCGCTCGGCCCACGTCCTGAACCCCTGGAATGCCACCGCCACCTTCTAACTGCTAAAATGAAGACGTGTTCTTCGCCATGTTTGAACGACCCGATTTGATTCCTGGGTATAGTCCCCGGTTCGCGTATACACTTCAATCGGGGAACGTTCTTTCACTTCGTTTCTTTTTTGAATGGTACGCTTGGAACATTTGTTTACGGATCACAGGAATTTCGTCACTTGCTTAACGAAGCATGCAGTCGTGATTTCAAGGGGAGCAAAGTGATGTTTGGCGATCGGGAAAGGTTTCGGTTATGAACGAGTCATTCGGAATTTTTGAAGTATCTATTAAAGAATTTTAATGCATTTCATTATTTTAGGATTTTTGTTGAAATCGTGGTTGAACAGGTAAGAGAGTAAAGAGTGAAGGACATTATCAAATGGTGTCTTGTGTGTAGTACACGTCTCATGTATAGTACATGTTATTAATCATTAGTATCATAATTTATTACTGTGCCTGCAGAACTTCCTATTGCTGTATCTTTGTTCATATGTTACCGAAAAGTAAGTAAAAAATCCCTAATGTAAAAAGTTTTTATTCAAATAGAAAAATTTGAATGTATAATCAGTGTACAGTATGAAAAAAATATGTTATAATGTTAAGCTATTACAGGTTTGTATACAATATTATTGCTGACGTGGCAGATACAAAAACATCAGAAGAAAATTATTTTCTTTGCAAAAATAGGTAACAATGAAATTGTTCGTCCATTTTCAAATAGAAAATTCATTTTCCTAATTATGTACTGTTATTTAAATAATTGTATAATACATTGAAGTAATATTTCGCAGAAAGGCAATATTTAAAAAACTAACAATAATAAGTTAGAACATAAAGTGTTAAACAAGAAGATATCTTAAAAACATTGGATAGAGTAAGCAAAAATATTTGATCAGAAATTACAATCTATATTTTAACATGTCCACTAGCCTTTACGTGTGGTATGAGGATTCCTCAGACCCTTAAGAGGCGTTAGGTGACTAGGAAAAGCCGAGAGAACATTCGTGACCGTAGTGGTTAAAGCACAACAGCTGACCACTCGACAAATCTTAAGATCGCAGGTCAAGTCCTGCTCGACCAAGTCTCTCATTGTCAGTACATGAATGTGTGTCTTAAAATCCTCATCTCAAAAGCTCATAAATTATGTCTGAATCGGTTAATTGGATTAGTTAATTTAAAAATCTGTTAAATTCATAGAAATGAATTGCATATCATGAAGAACGGATGTATTCCAAACTATAGGATAACTGAAATTTTACTGTGAAAATGTGTAAAAGTTGTATTTGTTTTTTACATATAGCAAAGTCTTTGAAAACATTTTGTTTTAAATGTCTAAAATCAAAATGGTACTAATTCGTCCAACGGCCAATTTTTTATTTTTTCAGATAAATATGTAATTCTTCTTCGTTTTGCTTTAGCGTATCGTTAGAATATATTATGGGTGCATTTGGCCTGCGTTACTCAAGTATACACTTCATTCTTTAATTTCATTGCGAGCATTATGAGAGATTTTTCAAATTAAATTCCATAGTTAACAGGTTAATCCGATCCGTGTGTGGTCCTGTTGTTCGACAATTCGCTTCAACTAACCATTACGATTAGTCATACAATTGGTCTAAGTGCACCAAAACCGTTTAATTTAAATGGTACGAGTGCCCAACAATTTCACCTACCGCAGTATGACAACATTTAATCTTCTTCCGACTCAGATTCGAAAATTAGTCGAAAAAGGGTCACACGGACCTGGAAACAAGCATCCTTTAATCGCCGTTGATCTTTCCGAGGTCTTCCGAAGAACCGGCGGAGCGAGAGCTACGATGGCGATCATTTAGCGTAGCTAAGATCTGTTGGTACCGGTTTTTTGTCGCGACAGCTTATTATGAATAATGATTTATATCTTGTCCGTTGGGGTGTTCTCTTCTATCAAGTGAACAAGCCGCGGCACAAGGGCGAAATAAGGATAGATTCAAAGGGGTCGTAATGGAGCGAGGAAGACCGATCGAAGGGTTAATAACGGTCGCGTGTTGTAATACCTGCCATTATCCACAAACCAACTGCCTAACAAGCTACCTGCTAATAACACGGAACGGCACCGCACACACGATCACGTGCGTGATCTCTTTACTTGAGAACCTTCGAATTTTTGTCATTGCGATACCTATGTAATCACCGGTACGATAGTTCAAGTCGATCAATCGAAATAGGTCTCCTAGGAGGGCTGTAATGAGTATTGTAGCTGAGGTGTCGAAGCAAGAGACGACAGAAATATCAACCACAAAATAGCAAAACTACATGTGTCAGAAGTAACGAAAGATAGATCTGCTAACCGGGAAAATAAACGTTAGCTTACTATTTAACACGAAAACTACCGAGCAATTAGAGTGATTTATTACGTTTCTTGATATTCGAAAGGTCTCTTGGTCTTGTATCTATACAAACACAGAAATTTCAAATTATTCTTAAAAACGGCTTCCTAATTTAAATATTTGCAAAATAAAAATTCTGAAGTAGGTCGATTTGATCCATCCGGTAATTTTAATATTGCTTTCTTTTATTACGAAACTATTTCTTTGACTAAAACTAAATTCATCAAATCAAAATTGTAATTTTACGTGGGGCGTATTGACAAAAAGAAATGTAAATCTTATTTAAAAAATAATTTTAATCCCTAAGTGCCTTTAAAGAATAGCAAACATGGCGAAAAATATATTTATTGGTGAATTTGAATTTTGCAAAGGTTTCAAATTATTCGTTCGTAATATATTAAATTATAAATTGTAATTGTTGTATTTTCAAAAAAATTAGTAATGTTTAAAATATTAAAACAAAATCATTTATCATAATATTAAAACATATTTTTTCGGTTTTTAAAATTCACTACAACTACGATTCTATGTATTTTTCTTATATTGGTTTTTGCAGTATCTTTTCAATCAGAATTAGGTCATGTTTACTTGAAAGGGCATAATATTAATTGATACGTTTCTAATTGTAATAATCATGAAGATCAAGATGTCTAAAGTTATATCTCATAGAAAAGATGAAATATTCATGGAATTAGTATGAAATACAAATGTTAGAGTTATAATAGAAAATAAAATAGATAAACTTTAAATAAAATTCTTTAAAGGTATTTTTAAATAAAAATAAAATGGACGATCTTTTTAAGGATAAGGGGACATACTTTAGAACATAAATGACTTAAAAACCTAGGGGCCGCAAATCTAACAATTGAGTTTTAGTATGAAACTAAGATTGCATATATGTTCAAGTATCGTTAAAGAGGTTGACTGCTCAATTAAATTTTCGAGATTAATTCATTATAAAAAAATAATCTAAGGAAAGATACATGTGTCATTTCTATCTTTACTTAATATATTCATTCATAATTATTTTACTTTAAGTTTAGTGTTAATATTTTTGTTTTAAGAAAGAAATATTTCTCCATTCTATTTCTATTTAGCTAAAGTGATATATTCTACTGCTCAAATATTAATAAAGACGGAAATTAATCTTTATGTAAACGACATAAAATAACAAACGAAAATTTATAAATAACGTATAGTTAGACACGAAGAAAACAATTTTTAGATTGAACAACCTGATTTCTGTAAAAGATGAATTAGTTCATTAATTTAAAGATAAACGAAAGCAATGTGTTGATATTTATATATGCATATATACACATATATACACATGCATATAGTACATGCATATATATAGGTATTACAATGAAAACATTATCCAAATATTTAAATATGTGGCTGTGAAAAAATATCAGTTTCCCTATATTTGTCATAAATAATCTGATACTTTCTCTTATATATTATATTTTGTTTTAAGAAAAGAATAGAAACCAAAATTCCACAGAAAATAAACAATTTACTACTCATGTGCACTGTAGATCACTGAATACGCAAATAATACAGAATTTAATAAAATACTTTGATTATGGAATATAATAATGTTTCCAGAAAATAATAAGTACTAACCCAAAGTAACCGTAGTAATTTATCAAGTAATATTTAATTTAATTGCATTATTAAAAGTTGCAAAGTTCTGTTATGTCTGATGAATCATAAATAATAAAGAACACTCGTAACCATATTTTAGCAAATTGAAACGGAAATTACTTATCGACCTTTGGATTTTATTTATAATATACGTACTACGGATAATAGGTATATCGGCCTACTTGCTAAAGCTATTCTTCCAATTAACGCTTATTATAGAAGACGGAGGTAAAACAAATCAAGCTTGTCGACACAAGAAGACAAGTAGGCGGCAAGGTCCGCACAAAAGGTACTCGGCAAAAGTCAATCAGTAGCGCAACAATTATATCCGGTCGAACGGACTTCTCCGATCCCCTTCTCTTTGTACCACTTGGCTTCACCTGTCATCGGTCGGCGATCCAGGAGTAAAAGAATCAACCAAATAAAGAGGACGAAGAACGTGAAGAAGGAGCAGCCTTTACGAGTCGCGAAATAACAGGGCGCAACTATGACTACCAACTTCCGACCAGCAGTTTTCTGTTGCTTACCAATCATTTTCTTCGTCCCCTTTGAAATACAGAGATTCCTTTATGCACTGTTTACTACGACTTGGGCGACATTATTATACTTCATTTAAAATGTTTCGTGAAACATAATAGTAAACAGTTGTAAGTTAGAAGCTGTAACGCTCAAACCTGGGCACCTCTGCAATGACACTATCTAAAATAATATTTCAAATACAGTTTATTTTATTTCATAGTTATTTCCATGTTCCTGATCACTTTTGAAATAACATTATTTGAAATACTATTTCGAATGATATATTATGATATTTTATAACTGCTTTAAATATTATTTGAAATAATGTATAGAATTGTATTACGTAACTCTTGTAAACGTATATTAAGAAAATCCTGTATTACCAAACAAAATTGAAAAAAGCATTCATAATATTACAATCAGTATTTAAATGAAGATTTTAAGTTTAATGTATTGAAATATTATAGTAACATCATATTACAGAGAAAAACAAATGATGAAATGAATATTAAAAATCAGCAGTCCCCAATTATATTTGAAGAAGAATGGTGTGCAAGTGCATTTTGGTTAATGATACAGAAAATGTAGTTGTATTAAATCAAAAACAAGAGGTTCGGAAAATAATTGTTTGAAACTGTTATATTATATTGTATTCATTCTTTGTCGGTTCTATAACTATTATTTTTCGGTTCTGCATCTCGGTTCTGTATTTCTTTCAAAACCATTAAATAACAACTACAGAACCGATATAATACCAATATAATATTAGTTCTGATGATTCGAAACCAAAAACGATATAGTGCAGAACCGATATACCGAATAACAGTTATTGAATTTCCGACGGTTCTTTATAACTGTTTCAAGAACTGAAATGTTAAAATTCAAAAGTGAGAAACATGCCAAGATAACCACTAGATATAAATTTAATTGAATACATATGAATAGAATGAAAAAGATTACATAACACAAAATAGAATCTTTGAAAAATTTTTAAGAAATTTAGTTAAATCGATTTCTTGTTGTTTATGAATTATTAAAAATAATCAGGGTACCCCTACAACACATTAAAACATCAGTTAAATTAATATTTATTTCTAGTAAGTGTCAATTTTAGTGTCCTCTTTCTACAAACAGATCATTTACTTTTCAATCGTTATAATTAAACAAAAATCAGATAGTAAAAGCGGTTTATAATAAAAGTCTTACAATTTTGATTCGTAATTTTTATAATCTGAATGAATATATAATTAACATCGAAAATCGTAAAGGTAAAAACATATCATTTCTAAATTATATCGTTATGAAACCAGACATCCAATATGGAACGTAACAAGCTGTGACCTTTAAGTAGGCGGGTGACATTTTTTAACGTTAGTGCTCAGGTAGGGTGTTTACGACACCCCATAATAAAAAAACATTCGTAGGCGTAAGAAATGAGAAATTTGTATTAACATTCATTAATTTATATTAATACATTTCGTATAAATAAAATGCAAATGAATGTTTAAAAAATTACAAATTTGTAAAGAAATACAAGTATGTTATAAATCTAAAATGTATTACAGTTTTAATCTTTATCTCTCAAACAATTAGGGCACACGTTATTCGTATGCTTACTACACATTTTTAAACATTTAAGGCAGAATGCTTTGACTTTATTATTAGATGTAATAGTTCTTATATATCTTGTTTCTCACAAATTTTTATACCTGTCTCCTTCAATGATTGGGGTAATCTATCATTGCTAGTACGTTTAACAATTTATTCGTAAAGAATACATGTGAATTTATTCCTACAATAGTAATTGATGATGCATGACCGGGTATTAAAGTGTTACGAGAATAAAAAGAATACACAGATGTTTTGGAAGGGTAAAATTTGTAAATATACATGCAATATTGAATGTGTTAATAAATTGTAAAAAATGTATTATAGCAGAGATGCTTAATAAAAAAAGTTGTTACTGAATAATAAAACTGGTAGGTATCTCGTAAGTGCTAACTCTGTAGCATTTATCGATGTTCGATGTTCGAAATATATTTTAAAAATTGTATTTTCCAATTTTATGGACGTGAAAGAACAATGTATTTTTTGTTTCAACTTGTTTCGTTATCTCTTATTGTTCTCGAGATAATCTATGGGAAAGAAAAATTTGCATTTTTTTCAAGGAGTGGTTTCACCCCTTCAAAGGGGTGAAATTCGGTGCGAAAAAAGATCGCAATGTATTAGGCTTGACTTACTCTATTTACGCACAAAGTTGTACAATTTTTTGAATTTCCGAGTTCGATACCTTCCTTGTTAGTTGAGTGGGATGTTCCTTACACACCACGCGTACTTTTCTAAGTATAATGTACCTTGAAACGTTTCACACGCTTCTAGCCGTCCCAGTATCTTCATAAATAGCATTAAAGCGCTTATTAATTCATAAATAATCTTATAAATTCATTTATATATATAAATATATTTTTATATAATTTATATATATAAATGAATTTATAAGATTATTTATGAATTAATAAGCGCTTTAATGCTATTTATGAAGATACTGGGACGGCTAATATATATATATATATATTCCCAATTTTTCCCAAAATGTTAATACTGTATATCAGCTATAGATACTAAATTATCTGACACGTGGAATTTAAAATCTATCACATGAGACACGTGATTTTCTAGCCAATCATTACATTGTCAATTAATTGATAATCAATTAATTGTATCGATGAATATACAATTTCACCGAAAAAATATATAGTTGCTAAGCTCCTTACAAGTCATATTGAAATGGTTAATGTAAAATGTTTTATAACTTTTACTATCGCATCCTATTTTTATGTTTTCTAGAGATCTGCTAAGTATGTGGTGAATCCTGTGCAAACTTAGATTTATTCAAATTTGTAAGATTTTCCAAATAGGTCATCCCATAAATTCGTGCCGCGGTGTGTTTATACTTCTTGCGTTACGTTTCGTAATCACAGAGCAATACGAAGACTTGGGTGACTAAACCTTTATTTTTCAGTTTAGTCAGTAGAAAGTATGTGTTCGACAGTGACAGGTCGTGAAATTACAAGAATTCTATATTTAATAAAATATTATATGGTTGAAAAATAAACGGCACGAAATTATGGATCGACCTAATACAAGAATTAACCCCTTGCCATACAATATCGTGCCAGACTCATGGTGAAAATTTCAAATAGAATTTAACAAACATAAATATTATACAATTTGTTTGAATGCAAATTAAATATTATTCCACTATTATCAATGATTATACCATGGAGCACACGTTGGCATAGAATAAAACTGAAATTTTCTTTTATTTACAATAAATTATCAATAACAAAGTAATTAAATCGATCAGAGTTCAGAAAGAAATCATAGGTCAAGAGATTAAACAGAAATTAATTATTTACTGTAGTCGATCGATTACGACACAATACACCCTGGACTAACGTTCTAATTGGTTTCAGAGCGGGCAAGGTAAGTCAAAAAGGACGTCGTGGTATATATATATAGGGTAGATATGTATGCATGTGTGCGATACATATTTGTACATATATTTATCACATTAGGAGATATTCTTTTAACATTAAATGCATCGGCACTTTGTATACATTTATCCCTATCGTAACTAGTAAAATAACTGATTATAAAATAAGGGAAACAAATTAAACAATAAATTTTTCTTAGTGAAGACAGAATCAAAAGGAGAGACAATAATTAAACACCCGATTAATGGGATAATATAACAACCGATATAAAGTTAAATTAACAAAAGAAATTGGAGAATTTCTAATCAAATTTAAGAACCGGTCATTTTAATCGGTCGCGGTATTTTTAGTGTTAAATGTATAAAAATCATAGAAGATATTACATTTAACGAATGTTTACGAAGAACCAGGGAGGCCATGATATTCACGAATAATACTGGAACGTATTGGATGGTCTTCTTTTATTGCCATTGAAATGCGTTCTTTATCTTTAAGAATCGTCCACACAGTTGTTTTTGACAAATTTACTTTTTGGTTAATCTCAAAATCTATGAAAATCACTATCAAATCATTATCAAAAGGTTATATTATTTTTAATTTAGATTCTAAACTTATAGCACTTCTTTTTTTAACAATAGAATTTGAGAATAAGGACATCTAACGCTGTGGTGCCATTACACATACGTAAATAATGATCTAAATTCTCTATTAATTGCATTGTGCACTTTATTTTTACTGTAAATATATTACTACAAGTTCTTACAATGTATACAAACTATATAATCTGAAATTATTTAACTATAAAAATGTTATAAAATAAACCTGCTGCACGGCGAATTCTTTACTCAAGTAACTTTCAGGCTGATTCAGTAAAAAGTGAACATGTGCAGCGAGAAATATTGGTTAAAAACAGTTAATTAACATGGAACGTAGGAACGACGTAACTGTGAAACGATGTACATCGAGAGGACATAACTCGGAATCCTTCTGCACTTTAATATTATAAGAATTCTATTGAAAAAGACTAAATATCCTTCATCGATTTTATTATTATTTGTTCTCTTAATATTTATCGACCGAGTTCTTTGTAAAACACTAAAGAGTCTTTTATAGACCATAAATGAAAAAACTATTTGCAATTACTTCTTCTATGAGAATGATTACTCTTTTGGTTGATAGCAAACGAAACTCTAGTTTCTACATTTAGATATAATTTTCCAAGAAATTCCAAACTAGCGACATCTATGTGTCGAACAAGGAAGAGATATTTTTCAAACCACAGGCTTAAAGTGTGCTTTCAAAGTTTACCAAGAAGTAAATTTCAGTATGGAGAATTTGGTTCTGTTGTTACCGTAAGAATATGATTTTGTCGCTTGAACTTCACTTTTTTAAATAAAACAATATATCTTCTACATTATGATTCAGCAAAATGGCAAATTGTGGGAACGTACGTTTGAAGTTTCATTTGCCGCAAATTTAATATTTACAAAGGATATGTAATAATAAGAAACTAATAAATATTAATTTATAACAATATTACAATGTATCAATTTAACGTTTGTCCAACATATAGTACAGAAAGTCTGCATTTCACTTAAAACCATAAAATGAATGTTTGAATCTGTAGAATAGTTCTTGTAAAGTACAATCATTATGTGATTATAAAAAACCATGCAACTTTTACATATTCATCAACTTTTCATACAACAACATTGATCAGAAAATATTTATAGTTATCAAATTTTGTTGTGAATTCGGTATAAATGAAATTTCATAAACTGCAAAAAAAATATACTTTAATTGTATAATAATCAAATATTAATCTGGTAGTTAAAGGATGATAACAAAATCGTTTACATTATTGATTAAAATGAATTACTTTTCTCATTATTTTACCAAAATAATAATCTATACTTTAAGTAATCTACAACAGTATTTTCACTATTTCTTCGTCAGAAGATCAATAAGTTCACTGCTACTTGTGTTTGATGTTCAATCACCATTTAACAAGTGATTGCGATAGAACAATGTAGTTAGAAGGTTCCTGATCCGTTTTATGGCGAGAATAGCTTGCCTCCATCTATGCGTGTACACAGCAGATACGTTCGTTGGTCGGATGCAATTACGGATCAGGGCCGAACTGAGAAAAACGCCCAGTGCATCGCTTGCCAATTACTGGAAGGAATGGCAAGGAAGGCTCCAATTTGCTGTTAACTTCTATAAACGAAGGGCGGAAACAGAACAGAAGGGTGTGGCGGTATTTGCCAGTCGCGAATCACACAGCCTTCCTGAATTTTGGATAAGCATACACCTGACCATCGATAAACGAGAAAATCCGTTCCACGTGGATTCGTTTTACGCGAATGACAATCCGTGAAAGATAAAACAAAATATTGGAAGGGAAGCTGGTATAAGTTTTAGCAATATATATTTATTCCACACAGCTTAACAAAAAATAATAATGATCACATTTCAAAAAATAAAAATACATTTTATTCGGTGTTACTAAATTCAGATCGTGTAAATTAAGATCGTGCATAAAAACTACCGTATAAACAGTGTTCTAATTTATTACGTAGAAAATAGATTCGCGTATAAAAGTACCACGGAAATCGAGGGTGATATGTACACACTTTCATTGCACTTTCACATGCATCATACAATAAGGGCTCCCAAGGAAACCAGTTACAGTCGGTTTGGAATTTAAATTAAACGAATAGATGTTTAAAAGAAGGACTTATGTTATATTTTATAAATTTTAGAAAACGGCGAAAAACAAATTGCTATTTACCTTAACGACTAAACAGTCACCTGGTGTAACATAAGTCCTTCTCCCAAATTTAGAAATGAAAATAACAATTTAGTAATTGAAAAGTGATTTATTACTTTTTAAAAATACAAAATTAAAAGAAGCACTCTTTTGTCTTTGCTAATAGGTAATATATTTTTGCATAGAATTGGTATTTCAATTATTAGATTCTGGTATACTGATTGAAATTTATAACATACACCATATTTCCATTTAGTCGTATAAGACAAATTCTCTTTACAATTTCATTTATGCGATTGCAATTAATAACGCATAAGTTTTCTGAATTATGCGATTTGCATCGCGTGTATCCTAGACGTATCCCAGACGATACAATGGCTAATATTGATAGTAGAGGTCTTCAGGCTGTAGTTGATGACACATAAACAATAACTGTAACTAAGAGTAATAATATGTATACAATTCTGTATAACGAATTATAATACCAATTTTGCTAATAAATCTATAAATGCTTATACCTTTCCAATAAAGCATTTTTGGACATAAGTTTATACAAACTTTTTTTCATCCATTTGACCTGCGTAATACGTAGTAGTTATATGCTTTATCTCTATTATTGATCAAGCTATAAAATAAAGATTTTTGAAACGTTTTAATTGAATAAAAATGAAAATTTCTTATCAACATAAGAACTATTGAATCTTCATTATGAAACTGATCGAAAAAATAAAAATAGTGTTATCCTTCTGAAAAATATTATTTTCTTGGTAATTTATTACTGTAAAATTTCGAGATAAAATGTTGATGTTCAGAATAGCTGAATCAGAACGATAAAACTAAATTTGGAAAGCATTAATTACAAGGTGAGAGTTTTAATCGTAAACAATTATGATTATGTATATAATATAATGATATAAAACTCCAGAATTCATGAGTTACTCTCATTCCACGACTAACAATGATAATAAATAAACAAAGATTTTAAACAAACATTGTGAAACACATTTCCATTTTAATACATATATATCATACATTATAACAAAATTAAACAAATAAATACATTGCATTCTAAAGGAACAAAGAAGAGTATACAAAACCAATTTTCCTAAATTTTACTTTTAATAATGAATAACAGACGTACTATTCATCAAAATTTTAAGTATATCACTCTAAATTATGAATGAGGTATCCGTATCATAAACATTAGCTGAAAAAAAATGAACACTAAGCGTACCAGCACTTTGTACATTCTTATTTCTATCGTAACCAGTCGAATAACTGGCCAGAAAAGAAAAGCAAACAAGCTAGATGACAAATTCGTCTTAGTGGAAACAGAAGAAAAGGAATAGAGAGAAATCGAAAAACTCATGAATCAGACAATATAGGAATAGAATTAAAGTTAAATGGCCAAAAGGAAATGCAGGATTTTTAATCAAATTTTATAGCCGGTTATTTGACTAGCTCACGGTACGGTTAGTTAAAAGTGAAATCATTTACGTGCAAGGAATCAGTGTATTACAGAAGAATAATGTGGAAGTGGCTCCTAAGCAATTCGTTGGCATACGGATCATTCGTTTCGAGGACGCAGAGTGAGAATAGAACAACATGGATGTGAGACACGAATGAGCTGAGTCGGACAGGTAATCGAAAATGCGATGCGAGTGCCACGCCGGCGGTCTTTGTCGGCAAGCCTGCACGAGCAAATGCAAAAGGCATGAATGCAGCTGAAACGGCACGAGCGAGCACGAAAGGCGTACGGTAGAGAGCGACGTCTGCTGACGCAGTCCGGGGCTTCCTCTTTGGCCAGACTTCCCGTCGGAAACGATCGTCGCGATTCGCGCGAGCTGAGCGTCCATTCCAATGTTATGATTAATTAAACACTGGATCGAAACACATTTCACACGACTCCAGGAACTCTAATTGGAAAGATTAACCTTATCCATGTATATCATATATGCTTGAGTTTTTCGAAATTATTTGCATGACATGAGGAAGGAAAAATTATTTAAATATGTTGTAAGGAATTTTGGGTTGCTCGAATGAAGTTGAAACATCGATTTCGTTTTATTATATTCAGTATGTTTATTGTATTATGTATATTATTGTGGATTTATTATATTATGTATTCACTTATAGAAACAATTGGTTCGTATGTTGTTTTCGATATTGGTGTTCGCAACAGATCTGTTTCATGCCGAAACGATATATAAAATTATAGAATTATTCATAACATTGAAATAGTTTCAGTTTTCTTTGAAACTATTTGTAACAGTCAATGTTACTATCAAAACGTACGAGTACAAAAGAATATAACGACCGTGATTACTTTTTAGCACACTGTTAATTCAGAAATATAAAAGATAAAGAAATGGTATAATATATCTAATATTTACATTTTATGTAAACATTTGAATAATGTGCTTAATAACAAGTTCTATTTATAATAATAATAATTATGACAAATGTTGGAAGCTACTGGAATTAGAATTCCTGAACAATGTTCTAAAATGTAATATTAATTATGCATATTTCAAAGAAATGTTCATTAGATCTAAAGAAAATGTCATTATTCATTATCATATACTTTTTTAATGAAATTAATAAATTATAGAGGACTTGAACTAGATATTAACATTAGCTACTTATTTAATTTGTTAATGTATTTGTATAACTTGAAATGAATACGTTGTTCGGATAATAAAGAAGAATTGGAATGCTTCCAGTACATAAGTCCGAAGAATCATTCTGTGTAATTAATCACCGAACTATCAAATTATCCTGCACAAAGATATTAATTAAAATAGGAAAGCCTAATTTTTTCGTCGTTTTCTATATTTTTTTAAATGCTATAAGTATAAACCACACAAATAATTAAAAATTTTATTTGCTACCTAATACAGTTTTCCTATATCACTGACTTAATCATTAATTATAGATAATATTTAACATATATATTCAGTATAACATACTTAAATTTCAAACTTTCTCCATGAAATTTTAACATCATTTCATTTTAATTACAGGAAACTCAGGTCCTTATTTTATCAAACTTTAATGTTACAACATTTTATATTTTAAACTATGGAATCATCTTTAAGAGATTTATTGATATTATTTAAAACATTATATAAATTAAGTTCATTTATATATGAACAGAACGTTAAGTTGAAGTATTCAAAATGCAAGTCACATGCATTAGGTTGATTCAAAAGTCTTAAACACGTTTCCATGAAACTGTAAAAACAAATTATACTTTATTAAACTGAACTTCACCAAATAATATCTTATTCATTTTGTATAACGACGTTCTACCATCCTTTAATGTGTCTGTTTACAGACACCACATTGAAAAAATAAACTGCAAGGTATTTTTACTGACAAGTACATTTAATAAAAACAAAATTCTTCAGTTGTATCTCCCGAATGTTGTATAATTAATTATTTATATTCTACATATAAATTTACTTTTTTTCGAGTATAGTCTTATGTAACAACTGTACTTCTAACAGTTGTCTAATTTCATCTGATACATAAATCATCGTAGGTGGTCGAAGATGCAGGTGTGGGACACGTATGGCGATGCCGAAAATCGCGACATCTTCGACACCGCACCGACATCCGGAGGAAGGCGTCTCAGTTGCGCATATTAATTATTATACTTATAAATGCTAATTAATTCTCCTAATTAACTAGGCGACGCAGAAACGCATCGACAAAAAATATTAGATTATGTCCTCCAATTAATAAAAATAAAAATATTAAAAGTTTAAGTATATTTTCTACAAAGATGATGATTAACAATGTCATACGTTTAGAGTATTCTCTTAAATATATTAGTAAAACAGAACATGAACTTTGTATATTATGTGCTAAAATATTTGGAATATTATAAAAACGAAACTATCTTTCATAATTCATTGTTTATATAAAGAATTGATTAATCCTATTTTATATAAATTTCATTTCTAACTGGTATGAGTTTTCATTAAAAATTTTTGAAAACGTTGATGAGTATACTCTGAAAAATATACATACTACATAAAGATTGTTTTAAGTTTATACAATTTATTCTATACTATATTCAATTTGCACTGCATTTTTACTAATATATTAAATTATTATAAACAGAAATAAAAATGAAAGAACAATTTTTTAAAGTATCATAAAAGTTTTATTTAAAATGAAATGAATATAAGACCACAAAATAATAGTTGATCACTCATTCAATCATTTCAAAATAACACAATTACCTTGAGAATTATTTTATTACTAACTCAAGACATACATTAAATGTTTATAAACCTTTGATAGTTAGACTATCAGTAATGCGGATTGAAAAAGGTAAACTTGTCATTGTAATCATAAAATCTCATTTATTAAAACTTCGGTTAACACATTAAATATCAAACTCATACTCATTAAAATATCGAATGAAAAGCATTTATTTAACCTACGAAACGTCCAACTAAATCTCTTTTAATGTTCATGCATCTCACAAATTTAAATAAAATTTGATTTTCTCAATATATCAGTATAAAAGATCATTTCTGTATTTGGATATCAAATTTTCATTCTTATATAACTGTCACGACATTCGGTGTTATAAACCACTCATGCTTTTATTGATTTTATGTTGCCATTCGACTTGAGGAAATACGTGGATTAAAACCTTTCCAAAGATGTTACGGGGTCACAGGACATTTGCCAAAGCAAATGCTTGATGTCTACTATTTCATTAATTTGTTATATAGTGGTAAAAGGTTTCCATGTTGGCGTGTAGTGACGTCAAAACAACAAATGTAGAAGACTCCTCCGCTTTAACCGATAAAGGCAAGGAACTCTGAAGGAGAAGAGGGCAGATCCGTCCCTTCCTACGTACCGTGGAATCTTGCAGGACAGATCTGGTGGGAGAAATGGTGGCCGAGTGGGAAACCGGCAAACCATTGGAGGGGAAGTGAATTGACTTACGAGACATTCTTGCACAGGTAAATACTCGTAATGTAGCGGCGAAAACCTCCCGTAACAGGATTTGCCACATTACTTTCATTCTTCCTCTAAAGATTTTGTCCGGTCGGATTTGTGGTGCTTTTACATTTCTCACCGCAAAACATGATTGACGGGTACACGTTTCCATTTTTGACTCTATTTAACTAACGCTGAAACGGAGCTCGATTCAACATGATTCGGTGCGGTTACTCTACACGGAATATTGAAAAAAAATACTTTTTGAAATTGTGTCATACAATGTTAAAGGGTACCAGTTTGACGTGTAGTAACAATTTGTTATTGATCCCTTGCTTTATAACAAGGTATCAGATTTGTGGCGAAGATTTTAAAGGAAACTTAGCAAGCATAAATATTACTCGACTCTTTTGAATTCAAATTAAACATTATTCTTCTGTTATCAATATTTATACTTAAAATTATTAATGGCAAAGTAGTTGTATCGATCATAGTTGAGAAATAAATCGTAAGGATGGGGTAAAGGTACATTTGTAAGTTAAAACAATATTGTATTAAACAGCATTGTACGTTAATGGTTATGTCATTTATCTATTTCTTTATTTAACAAACTGTATGAGATATTAGTATTTGTTTAAGAAAAGATGTATTATTAAAGATAATTCATAAATATTTAAACTCATATACAAATCATGGCATATATCCTAAGTAGCAAATTAAAAATATATGTTAATGTGTTAAAAGGCATGAAGAATTGTTTGGTTTGAGATTTATATAAGATTTATTAAATTATTTAATGCCGTGAAAACTTGACGAGGAAAATGTATTCAATAACAAGTTGTCTAAATATAGAGAATAATTAAAAATGGAATTAGAAATGAGAGATTATTCAGTGTATTATAACGTGCATTTGAAACATTATGGAGTAAAACAAAAAAGGCATAGTACCGTCGCTTACAGAAATACAATATAATTATAAACACTTTTTTGACCATGTACGTAAGAGTAACAAAGTACTATTTGAGAAAAGTGTGTATGTAAGAGTCTCTTCAGTTATTGTCAATAATTTTAAGCAGAAAACAAAGTTATAGAGAAGTGACAAATACTTCCAAGATTGAAAGACGTGAATATATGGTAAATTTAGTTCCAAAAATGCATGAAATAAATATCATTCTAATATCAGCTGCGAATAAAAATACTGTAATACCATCTTCAAGCTATAAGAGTTACGTTCTTATGAATACAGGAGGGCGGTACCAAAATGGCGCGTAGGATAACTCGCCTCGATGTCAGTGTAATTCACGGAAAATATTACAATTTTTTATTAAATTTTTAATTAAGAGAATTTTAATGTTAAGACACGGTGTAATTAACTGATAGTATTAGACATCGAAACAAACCAATGTTTAGACATCTTGAAACTGAAGCAACATAGAGCCTGAGACATACTACTGACTCCAACAGGGTCGACGCCCGGCGAAGGCCGCTAACGACGCCTAATCTTTTCCAGGAAGTTGTCACAACTCGCCGCTCTTCTGGTATCGAGCCATGTTCAGGATCAACTGAAGCTTCCCGATGTTCTGAACTTTCAAGTTCATTGAACAAAAGTGTAAGCACTTATTATGTAAAAAGTGTACTTCAAATTCTGTTGATTTTAAATAAATAATATCTTGTTACGAAAACGTAAAATTAAAAAATTTTGTTAAATGAAATATAAGAAAATATGAAAGTTTTAGATTTAGAATAAACTGATTAAATGTTATAAATATACCGGAAATCTCATTTATATATATATATATATTATTTTAGACGTTATTATTTATACCAAATCTTATATATATTTGAAATAATTATACGTATTGATATATTACAAACTCCAACATGCACGACTATTTTTCATTCAATTTTCATTTAGGCACTTTGTTTCATATATAGAGTGCTAATCTTTATGCATTTTTGGAAAATTAAAAAATTTAAAATTGCACAGAATTCACAGGACAAAAAAGAATGTAGAAAATATCCGGAGTATAGTGGTTTCTGTAATATTTCACTTAAAAAACTATTCTTTGTAATAATTTCATTTTTCTAATTATATTCATAAAAATTTGAATTTATATAAAAATGCGGGGTCTAACAATAACATAATAAATTATAATGCAAATAAAGAATTTGTATACTTGAATTTATATGGTAATAGTACTAAAAATTACTGTGGATGCATTTTTTGTTTTCTCATTTATACTTCTAAATTTAGAATGTAAGCTGTTATTAAACTACCATATATAATTGGAAAAAAAACTATATACTTATTGTCAGTTTATTTTTTTAAAAAATACACAAGTTTGAATAAAATATGTATGTCAAGTGATACAAATTACAAAGATGTATTATAGTATGCCAAATCGCTTTGCCATAATAGAACATAATACAACCAGAAATCAACAACTTACTATCGTGTACAAAACCACATTCATATTAAACATTAAACGCGTATTAATGAAATAAATTTGTATTTTGTATTTCTAATACTTATTAATAATGTTAATATAATAATAAGATTTTCAAGCATCTAGAGTATTACAGATGAAAGTTTACTAAAATAAATGAACTTCTGCTTACTGTAGAATATTATATAAGACTAACGTGACTGTCTTGAATTTTACAGTTTTACTGTAGCACTTTCATCTATTGCAACAACTTTCTATTCGTTAGTGCATACATCTCAGTCAGAGAAAAACTGTCAATTGTAAGGAGAGAAAATGAGAGTAGTTTGTGTAATTTACTTTCATCTTCCCTTTAATTATTTAGAAACTTGTACAACATTATAGTGCACCCACCCATAGATTCCATTACGCGTTGCCACTCTTCCCCTGTACGTAAACGATCATTAAAATAGGGTAATTAAAAATGAAGAATATTAATAGAAATTTTCAAAAATTAAAACATAAGTTACCTGGTACACATGTAAATAATTAAAGATCTCTTAAAAGATTTCAACACCTGGTATTTTCATATAGAATATTTTAGGTAAATGTTATGATTTGTACAATCTAATTAAATATTCAAAGTGAACCCAAAAATACATTACATTATTAACAAAATAAAAATCATAATGACACTTTTTTTATAAACAACGTAATTTCTATTCAACTTTACTTAATCGTTCAGTCGATTATTCAAATAAAGTACTTTTAATTAAGCTGTTTATTGTAAGGAATATTAGTATTTGAGGAAAACATGAAAGGTATTATATTAGTTTCTTCTTGCTATATAAATGCATTACAACATTAAAATTCGAAGGTACTTTTCAGAAACTTTAAGCTCCACTGTTTCTCGTAATTTAAAGGTATTTCAGATCACATTTTCATTCTGTTTACATGTATAAAATTCTGTTAAAACCCGAAGCAAAGCGTAGGATATTTCAAACCAAAAACAATTCAATTCACTTCTCACATTATTAATTTTCTCCATATGGATTTCGCCTTTCCACTCTTTGTTACCTACCAGCCGGTCCGCCATCTTAACGAGATGTTGCAATAATGGCTACCTGTTGTACATTTCCCGTAACCGCACCACAGGAAAAGTATGGGCTACGCTTCGAAGGATCCATACTCTTTAGATCCTCACACTGAAGCTCCACTTGCCTATCGCCGCGATAGGAAGCGTGGAAAATGCAACGAAACATCATCGTTTGCCCGCATATAAATGTAGAATTCTCATTTCAGACTGTCGTCGCGAGTGGTTCTTAAATTCGCGAATAATAAATAAGCTGTTTGAAACCCGCTGATATATTGATCGCTATGAAATACGAACGCGGTGCAAAGTTATGTTAGGACAATTTCAAATCTGCCTGGCCACTATTCTGGCTCAGGTTCTGATCTCTTGGAGGTTGATGGGGCGTGGCGCCAGAAGATACAAGGCCTGCTATTGGTTCGTACCTGTTAAACCAACCACTAACACAGGTATTCTCTCTACTGCACCGGTATAGTGATTTTATCGATCACTTTAACGCTGCATCGAAAGATCGAATGATCCTGCTTTCGGAGTCGAGTAAAGTTATTTCACCTGACGTACACTAGCGTGGCGCAAGTATGCGAAACAGAGTGTATTCACAATTAAAATGAATACGTATTGCATTACGCTATAAATGCTTTGTAAGTAAATCGTAATCAGCTTCTGTGGGAGTAACACAGAAACCACTAAAAAACTGCAGCTATTGTAAATAAAAATAAGTGTTGATATAAAATAATATTGATAGAAGATAACAATTTATAATTGCACACATCATTTTGTTTTAGATTATTTTATACAAATAATAGTCTTCTATCTATGATAAGCAGACTACGAAACTTTATGGAATTTACATCTTTATAAGTAGATTTGTAGATACTAACGTCAATTCACTGAAGAGAGTTTTTAATTTAGAGTAAAATGAACTATTCATAGAACAATAATATATATGTAAACTATGTAATTTTGATTACTGCTCCGTTTAGAATCACTTCTAATATTCACAGGTAAGTCAGCTCATAAAGATCTTTTTTGTTATTTACTTTTGTTTATGCTCTATTTATACTTTATTTTAATTAAAATACTGTAAAAGCTTAAATATACAATTATATTCTTTACATTAAAAAATCCCAACTTTCTCATAATTATATTGAATAAGTAATCTCAACATTTTTAGGGGTGAAATACACACAAGGCAATTTTTTTATATAATAAGTGAAGTAGTTTAAAAATATTGACTATGGTATGCAATTTGTATGTATTTCAATTATGAATATAATGTTTCTTGAGTACTTCCATTCATATGCATATCTAAAATTGAATTCCATTGTCAAAATCACTTATGCATCAAACTTTGTAAATCACCAAAATTACCAAAATTAAATTACCAATATCACTTATGCGTCAAACCACCCAGTTTTATATAAAATCTTTTGATGCATACAAACGTGTAAACAAAATTATTATTTTTTACACGTTATTATATCTACGAGTAAATAGTATGCAATGAATTTTGTTAGTTAACTAATTATAAAATATATGTACTTTAAGATCATGTTATACTATACAAGGCACTGCAAATATCAGAACATTTTTTTATTATTTATACGTATGTGTAGAGATACATACAGTTATAAAATGTTAATAAGGAATATACCGATTGCAGCAATAAACATTTATTCTAAGATAAGAGGGATACCTATTTTTCTAGCGTAAAGTTCACTCGTATCAAAGAATGGCACAGACTTACGAAATAAGGAAAGCGATGTAACTTAAAAGTGGAACTGATTGAGTATAATTTGCAGAATATTTTAATAATCTCCACTTCTTAGTAAAAACCAAATTTAACTTTATTTGCAAAATTTATTTCTCAAATAATTGTCTTTTTAATATGATGAACGGTGCAAAAGTTATAAAATTCATTTTTGATGATTCAATAACTATAAATTGTAGAATAGAAGATTTTTGATTAATTAATTAAATATATGTCTTCGTGGACGATAAAACCTTACTCTAATATATCGATTTCAGATATCACCATCATGCATGTTAATTCTATAATTAGAAACACAATATAAAGTTGGCAAATAAGTAGGAATATCTATAAAATTTGAAAGTACTTTCATTTAAAACATACAATTCAAAAATGATTTTAAAATATACAGAAGTACACGTAGAATTAGTAAGTATGATAAATTCTTATGAACCTCAAGTACAACGTTTCTTTAATATTTCTCAAATCGCTTTATGCATTCACGATGTCCATTTTTCCATTTAAATTCTACCCACTTTATTTTTCTGTTTTCGAGTTAATCAATTACCACTTATTCAGGTTGTTACAACATTTTTCAACCGATAAAAAATTCAACGATAGTCGACGCTTAAAATCAATATCGAATGAATTATTTAATTAGAAATTATTTGCACAGTCGGAAACACGTATCGAAAACAATGGTAAATAAATATGGGAATGTTATGACAGCGATCTGCTATGATCAGTATTTTCTAACGGCTTCTGTTTTTAACGGTTGGTATGAGTTACGAGTTCTCGGTATCGTAGGTGGTAAAATTGACCGATCGACCGTGACTATTAGTAGCTCACTGTCGAGAATAACGGTGTATGACGTTCAGCACGCATTTGACTTTTAAAAGGGACTTGTTCCGTATGTCAGGTGCGAGACTTAAATCGTGGAAGGCAAAGCCTGGTTCTGCGTAAGCTGTCGCCAATTCTAGTAAATCATGAAAATTCATAGGGATTGCCTCTAAGTAGAAAGTTACGAGGTTCTTTGATCGCAACCACGTAGCTTTTCCAGGAATCCATACTATTGAAAGAACTGTTTCTTAATGGAGCCAGCGGAACAAATACAGTAATGTGCACCATACATAAGTGATGCAATTAATACAAGTAATCGAACTACTCTGTGGATCTTCATGAATGTGTATCATACAATAATATATTGTGATGAAATGAAGTATTTTCTTAAATAAACTTTATTTCATTATTCCATTGTTATAACTGAATGAGTAGTTAATAAATTATGTTAAGGGAAATAAATATTTTGAAACGGATAAATTTCATTTTAACCAATTAAGAGAGCAATTACAAAACGATATTAAACAAACAAATGTTGTCGATTATAAAATAATGAATGTTCTGAAGTTTGGCGCGCGTTTTGAATATTTCTAACAGATTTAATATAAACTTAAATTTTAAAAAGCTTTTAATGTTCTCTGGAATAGAATAATATTTATAACAGGATAAATATTATGCACAAGTTCAGATTTTTAAAATTATTTTACGTAAAACATTGCACAAATTTCCGCTAACTGTAAATATAGGCTACATGAATGTCTGAATACTGTTAAACTTGAATTATATTGTGTTAACTATTCGTAAATTAATTAACTATTCACAAGTTAGATCAATCCGTTATTTATAAATGCCTTTAAAAAATAATTCGAAGGAAAGTAAAACCGCTCAACTAATTTACAAATGTTACAATTTCACTAGAAAATATTAAATTAATTAGAAAAAGAGGAAGCATAAAACTTGATAAGAAATATGGAATTTAGTATTTTCCTCGATTTTAATATCTTTAGTCACATTTTTTTTTATTACTATTAGCATAATTATATAAAACTTTATTTCACTAATACTCATACACTATATTAATTGTAACATATAAGCATCTATGTAATATATGCAAGAGTAGTCAAATTCTCAATGATATACAAGATATTAAATAAGAAAGAAGAAACTTGTATTATATGATTATAACATAGAGGGCTTTAAAACCTATTAAAGTAATATACTAAATATCATTTAAAGATTTAGTTAGGATACTAAAACTGCATTTCTCGGAATTTAAAGAATTTCTAATATTACAAATATTGTTATACATTTTTTATTACGTCATTATTACAGAATGTATCAACGTAATCCCAATAGACTTGTTTGAAAATCGTACAATCAGTACGTATCATGCACAATAGGTATAATGGATATGTAAAATTGCATTATTTCGTAACCACTTTATACATAGGTTTTTCCCAATTGGAAAATGTAAGTAGTAAATCCCCGAATCACACGAACCGGAACATTTTAAGTACTATTTTCATTCTTGAAGTTTACATCCTTGTGAAGTTTTATACTGTTTCTCATCACATTCATTGTAAAGCAAGTTGCTCATATTTATCAAGTTAGTCATTCGACGAGTCACGTATTTACGTACCTGTAGATTTATATTGATTCAGCTCACAATCAGTTTCTTATCCGTAATCTGAAACTCATTCGTCAATTTTAAATTCCACAGAATAATTACATTTACTTGTCATAAATTTCGTAATACTATAATTAATTTATTTGTCTAATTCTATCGTTTCAGTCCTTCGATTACCGCTGCTAGTTATTTTCATCTAGGACTTCCCGAACATCTTTGCCTATTAATAGACACATGTTACGTACCCGTTTAATTTTAGATAGAACAAAAATCAGGAAGTCAGTGTACTCGAATTTAGATTCCCAGCGATGTAATCGATATTACGACCAGAAAATGTTTAAAAAGGTTTGAAAAGGTGAAATACGTAAATTTTTAAATCATTTTTAGCGTTATGTTAAGATAAAGATGTCGTTAGAATATTATTATCTTTTGTAGAGGTGTGAAATAAAAAAATATGAACATTATATTTATTATACGTAACTTAGTTATAACTTTATTTTTAATCCTATGATTGGTCTTTATATTTTATTTTACATTTGCATAAAACATGGTAAAGAAAGAATATATATTATCACTATTTTTAATATTTTAGTGTTTTTGACTTTTCACATCAAAAGTGTATAAAGTACAATATATAAATAGGTACTGTCAACAATGTATTAATGTGCTAATAATGGATGTTTCCATGAGAAACAGCAAAATATTTTTTGTTATAATTAAAATTCTAATGAAAATTTATTCTTTAACTTCCTCAAGATTTACAATTTATACATTCAGTTACAAAATCTATTACGATAACAGTTTGGTCTCGATTAGGTCTGGGCCAGTAAAATTTGACAAGGCATGAATTTAATTACAAATTCAAGCAATTACAATCGATTAATTCTCCTTAATAACTGTGTTCTGTATAGCTACTAAATACGTCTTGCACAATAATCATTACATAAGCAGCAGTTGTATTCTCTTTGCAAATGAGACGAAGATAACGAGTTGCTTATGTACATTTAATATTCAAAAACACATCACGTATTTATTAAAACTGCGGTTTTGAAACACATTGTGCATAAAATTTATTACAATATTACTATTTTTACGTAATGCTTTCTTTTGTAAAATAATTACTGATAAAATTGTTATGTAGCAAGTTTTCAGCTATTACGTAGAGTACTTTATACCTGATTACACTTTATATTGCACAAAGAAAATTATTTATACAATTAAATATATAAATTTAGAAACTAGTAGATTATTAACTTCTTAAGAGCGATAGTCGCCATATGGTGCGTTCAAAATAAAAATTTCCATGCAACTATTTGTTTATTACTTCCTTTCTCAAACATCCTATTTTTTTAGAAAATTAATTATGTCGTAAAAAGACATAAGGGAATCCCATCCAAGGGAAAAAAGAATTAAATTAAAGCGCCTTGTATTACAAAACATCTTGAAGTAAAACTCCATGTTGCAATGTTGACTCGCGCGAAAAAATTCCCTGGTTAAGGGTTAACAAATACCATGCGTAATAAATTATTATCTATGTGGTAATGTATCATATAACTGTATGATTCATATTTAAACACATAGTTATATATCTTCCTGATTTTTACTGACGCAAGAATTGAGCGCCATTTTATTGCAGTAAAAGTAACTTACAGGTAGGTAACAAATACCTACATTTTGTATTTGTCTTCTTTTAACTTTATACTACAAGAAAATGTATATACCATCTTTTATAATAAAAAACGATATAAAATAGATATATCTACCACTAAATTGTAAGATTAAATGGAAAAACGCAACTTTTGTTAATGATGTAAAAAAAGGTTATGCAGCAGGATTTTAAATTGGGCGAAATTTTTTTAAAATTAATAATATTGGATGACATATTTATTAAACCTTCGTATTTACTTAATCGCGTGTATATAAACATATTGAAACAGCAATGAAAAAAGAGAATCGTAACAAAATTTAAGCATGATATGCACGAAGCATATTTTAAAGTTTTTATAACTTCTTGTCTCACATATGATACAAACGATCTTCATAGTAAAGATGCAAATATAAACACAATCAAAGCAAATATAACTTATCGATTAAACAAAATATGAATTACGTTTGAAACAATTGATTCCAATAATTTGAAAGTTTTTCGAAAGTTTTTCCACATTGAACTATTTACTCGATTGTTACAAATTAATTATAGGTACAAAGTTTTCAGTTTGTGAAGTGTTTGAATTTCTGGCAAAAAAATTGTGTATTATTGCATGTTAAAATTATAGAAATTGTACCTCTATCCCCAAAACTTGTAGTTTAGTATATGATTATAATTACAATGATTAAGTTTATACTTTGAGCTGTTCTGCTTATTCTGAACAAAAAATCTAATATCGCAAGTACCAAAAAGAAAGAAATATATTGAAAACTGAAAAAATGGCAATCCTTCGAACTCGAAGTTTAATTTTTCTATCATCTTTTGTTCTTATATACTTCTGGAAATCGGAAAATCACATATAAAGTTTAAGCTCGACGGGTAAAGCTTAATTCGAGAAATTCAGTTTCAAAAGAAACGCGTTAAATGTTTTGAGGGTTGTCACCGTGCTTAGACCGCGCCACGCAAAAGAATATCTAAACTCATTATTTTTTTGAATATTATTCACAAAATTTTTGAAGTATTATATATATTTACATACGTAAAAAATTCTCTTAAGAATGACAATTGAAGTGATAAGTAACTGACAATGGCACATCGAGAAGTAACATTTAACAATTGTAATTAACGATTAATAAAGGGTTTGAATAAAATTCTGTTTAATGGGAAGAATTGTTCACTAAATGAATTTTATATGCTTTGAGATAAAACAATAATACAGAGCATAAAATTAATATTTTATCAGCTTATTATCTTCAATACACTGAAAGGAAACGCATTATCATTTAAATATATGATGAAGTGACTAAATTACTATATTGGTGCAATTTTGTGTGATAGGAAGGTAACAGATAATTATAGCTGTAAAATTTCCATTATTCATTTTGAAAATACTTTACATACTTTTAATGTATTTTTTATTGCAATTATCAATTACGATTGCGATTTGTCATCACGTTTGAATTATGTCGTAGTTACATTAATACATGAGAGATGTATGTGTGAACATCGACTTCCGATAAACTGAATGATAAGAGCTATCCCTGCTTTTATAACAGTATAATGTGAATTAAGTAGACTGAATGTGTGTATAATTCAGATCTCGAAAATGAGTGAGAGAGGGGAGGAGGGGTGAAAGAGTGAGAGGGAAAATTCCAAACAGCGAAAGAAAGAAAATCTTCATAATCATATTACAGTTCCAATCTTAACATGAATTGATTTTAAGTTAATATAAATTGATATAAAATGAACGTTGTACACCTGACCTTTGATTTATGCGAAAATCAGTTCCACGTGAATTCGTTTTACGTGAATGAAAATCGCGTAAATAGAACCTATCGGTACAAGAAAAAACAAAATATCGGAAAGAGAAGCTGGTATAAGTTTTAGAAATACGTATTTATTTCACATACATTTCAGTCGGTGTTACTAATTTCAGATCGTGCATAAAATCTATCGCGTAAATAGTGTAAATCGCGTAGATTTACCGCGTAAAAAAATCCGCGTAAATCGAGGATCGGGCGTTCCTGTTGTGAAATTATTACGAAACCCCAAATACGAGTGATTCAGGTTTTACATTACATCAAATTTACATCAAATCAGAATATCTATTAAAAATTATGATATTTAGGATTATTGTGACCTACCGTAGGGCGAAAGTCGCAATGACGAATGATCCTGCGTAACGGTCGCTCCATTAACACTAGAACTACCGAGCATTTAATACAATTGATATGTAATGATAAATTATTTTCAGTTTTTTCGAATACTCGGTATAGTATTCAAGTGAAAATATTTATTTTCGAAATCATTTCGAATAGTCAATGTTTTTAAAGTATCGATAATTGCGAAACAAGAAACCGAAACCAGTCATTTTAATTGTCACCGTAGTTCTAGTGTTAAGCACGAGGGTTGTGGACTTCGTCGCTTGAGGAAACAAACGAACCTCCTTTTACAATCCTTGGAAAACACTACCTTTGAATTACCATCACTATTCTGTTTCCCACCACTTAGCACTCTACATCTCGTGTACATTTAAGACAGCCGAAGTAAAAAAGACGAGATATCGCAATTATACGATATCTCGAATATAATTATGACTGTTGATCTGGAAACACAAGCATCTTTCCACGCCAGCTTCCGTTTTGCATATTTTTTTGTTATTAAATTATTATACATAAATACCAGAGTCTACCAATTTTATAAAAAAGTATTCTTTCAAATCGGTTCCGCGTTATTACTCTCCCAACGAACCGCAGCTGTCATGAAGTTTTTAACACTAAAACTATCGAACAGTTAAATTGACTTTTCGAAATTCCTCTATAGAAACTCCGAGAGTGCATCTATTGAGACTTTAATTGATGTAAAATTCAGTTTACGTATTGCTAAATCAATTTCTTTAATAATTTCTCAGAGATGTATCTGTCACCTTTTCAATCGTATCAAAAAGAAGAAATCAGGAATGGATTATTTTGACCCATCTGATAGTTTTAGTGTTAGACAAAAAAAAACGTGAGAACTCGGGAGCCACGCCGTAGATACACAATATTTTGGTCCTTCGAGCCGGATTCAAACGTGAGGAAGCCTTAATTCATCATCGATATCGCAATGAAAGTCAGCCTCACAGGAAGTGCAATCTCTTCCAAACAATTCAAAGTCGGTATCGTCAAAAGTGCTACGTCCGAAATATTACATCATTATCATCATCAACAGTGGAAAACGAAATCGACAACAATCAGTCGTGAGGTCCTTCAAGTGCCCAGAGGTCACATCGGGCCAGTTTACTCCATAGCTGACAACGTAAGTGTGTATACTTGTTTTTGAGTCATCTCCTTCAAATCACAAATTCCATCTATCCGTAATCTGTCTCTATTTCGTGTTTTTATTTTATAATTCATAAAGCCTCTAAGCCACGAAGAACGCATCAGAACACTGAAAAGCAGATGCGCAGCCTTTGAATTAGAACTAGAGAATTTTAAATCGCTTTCAGATCATTTCAAAGCTGAATTTTCAGACACAGACGTTCTGAAACTGTGGTTTGAGGAATTAGAGGTAGGATATGCAGCATTTGCAACGACTTAGATACAGCTAGATTATCAAGCAGAGCTTTTGATGTCTCAAATTTGCAACAGTTTCACATAGAAGCAATAAAAAGCGAAATAACCCTACCAAAGATAAATTTACCTACACTTTCTGGTGCTTATAAAGATTGACCAGCTTTTTCAAATCAATTCCGCTCGGATAGCCATGATAACCCACGTAGCAATGATTGTAAGAAATTAATATACTTGAAATCCTGCCCGAGAAATAAAGCAGCAAAAGATATAAAGTTATTAAACATATCGTCGGAAAATTATAGTTTCGCGTAGGAACACATCAAAGTATACAAAACAATGGTTACATACAAAGTTTTATCGTGACCTACTTATTCTATTAATTTGAACCGCATAGAAAATCTTTGGGGGATCATTGCCAAAAAAGTTTACAGCAACAGTAGACAATACAAGTCTGTCATTAAATTATGGAACGTAGCGAACGATTCGTGGAAAAGTATTAAAGCAGATACACTACGAAATTTAATATTGTCAATGTCAAACCGTATTTTTAGTGTCATTCATAAAAACAGTGGTTACAGAACCTATTAATTTATGAATAAACTAAAAGCTATTGTTAAATTTTGTTATGTACGTGAAATATTCGTGATTTTATAGAAATTTCGCAATTAATTTTGTTAAATTATATGTTTGCGTTGTTATTAAAATGAAAATGTTATGCTCATTTTTAAAAACAATGTATATATTTATTTGCTTAATATTAAAATGTTACCATACACAAATTTACCCCTAGTATAAAATAATTATAAGACTTTACTAAAAATACGTGATGACTTTATAGAATATACATTAGTAAAGCATTTTTTACTGAAGCTGTTAAAAACTTTTAATGTACATTTTTCAAACACTTCTTAAAATTACGAAAAATAAAAAAAATGATCGTAAATAAATTACCTTAAGATGAAATGTATTTTATTCCGTTATGACAAAACCGAATAATCAAATCAATTAAATGCTGAGTTAAAAGATACGAAGTCTTATTAGAAATCGATATGCATAATATGCAAATAATTAGTGGAACTTAAGTTCTGGCCGAAGTCCACTATAAAGAGGATAGCAGTATGCAGAAAAATACGTCAGAAATTTTAGTCGAACAGACATACCTATCATTCCGTTGAAAATATTAACTTCATCAATTCTTCGAATTTCACCGTTACACTTCCTTCAAAATATTTCAAATATTTCTTCGAAACGTCAAACCTATGAAAACATATGGAAGAAAATCAGTTGCACTGAAACTATTCATTCGTCAATTCTTCAAATTCTTTTATTAAATTTACTCGATATTGGTACCAAAGCATCAATCTACGAAAATACATAAAAAGAAAATTTCTCAAAATGTGTTAAATAGCAATATTCCTGCAATATTCCCCGGAATGTCTCCAAACAAATAAACGAAAAAGAAAGGAGCATATAGAAATAAATAAAAAAAAGTGAAAGAAAAGTAGGAAGCGACGGCGGACATACATACGCCCGCGCACTAATTTCAATGCAAATAAAGGTCGCCCACGAGAGAGCGCAGACGCCCCACTCTCACGCGATTCTGAACACGGTGGTAGCCACATATATCTACATACTAACGCGGAGGAGGTACTTATGTATACATTGGTACCAAATACCGACGGCAAGCTAGACCGATACACGCAACTGCCTTGTTCTCCGTGATCTCTCACTGAGGCAGTCGGTTTCCTAGCATCGTCCATAACTTGGGCACGCGTAGTCTTTCTAAATTATCCGCTTCAACGGAACTGTACACAGTGTCGCCGCGACTTCGCGTGTTTCGGGTTCTACGATTCTGCGTTATCAAGACGTTCAAGGAATATCGCTAATGACTAGGGAAAGCATAGTGGCCGACCATAACCGGCTTAGTGTGTCATTTACGCTTTTGGCACCGTTATACCGTCCTTGAAAAGATACCAGCGTCGCAAGAAGCATCGAAACGCCGACCGAGAAGCCGCAGAACGCGCGCGATCGTCAAATTCCATTCAGTTCGATTCGGTCGGGTCTTGAATCACGAGTTACGTATGGTGGACACGTTTGTTTGTACACTGACACTCCGTTTACTGGGGGCGGCTTGGAATCCGGCAGAGGACATTTAGTGGACTGTGAAAGAACCAGGTATGTTGCCGTTTAAATTACGTTTCATGTGGACGAATTTCGTTTCTAGTAATGTCTTGAGATGTAGTGTAAACATGTTGCGAAGTTAGAAATAGTTGAAAGAGCGGAAAACGGTTAAACATGTGATTAATGCTAACACTACGTTTACAAATATTTGTTGGATATATTATTTTATTGTTCCTAGAAAAATAGGTGTTTATTTATATTGATCTTGAAGAGAATTAGGATATATATTCGTATAATTTCATCAATTAAATTCGACATGAACTTTTATTATTTAAATGTTTGTGAAATTTATTATTCGACAGATTGGCGAGTTTCGTAAATCTAGTGTTAATAACGGTTAGATTCGTATTGTCATTCGTATAAGCGATTTTTTGAATGAAGAGTTATTTTTGTATTGAATATTTCTCTGAAACATCCTACGTATGCTTTCATAATTGCATGGAATTGAAGAGAGGTCTTAGTTAAGAAACCGTTCCATCTTAATATTTATTAGTTGTTAATGCTTGTCCACTTTTCGTTCTTTATATAGTAAAAGGTGATAAGAGGAATATTTCAACATGTACATTTTTATTCGAACATCGGAAATGAACTTGTGGTTTAGCTTGAAATACAGTTTCATTAATCGTCAACGATCGTCAACAGTACATGTTGTAGTGTCTAAGCAATGAATGAGAAGTAACCGATAATAAAGTTATCGCTTTCAATACTGGATTTTTAATATTGGTTTGTTCGACCACCTTATTTATCAAGAAATTCAATATACTGGAATTGAGTGAAAAGATAACAAAAGATGACAGTGATGAATATTGTTCAACAGATAAATTGGGTTTAATATTGAAACTTCTATTGTATCCTTGCGCGTGTTTCAAAGCATGAAATTGATACAAATTGGCTAAATACGTAGTTGGCATTAATTGCTAGGAATCCTGTCGCAAAAATTCTGAAATTTCAAGTTGTTTTCACTGTTGGTGCAGTGCGTAATAATTATTATTGCTGCCACAAGCCAGAATACTTGCATTGGCATGAACGTATTATGTAAGAAGAAGACCTTGACAACCGACCGCAAATAACCTCAACTTCCCACTTCGATCGCTGCGTCGAGTATCGTAAAATCGAAGTTATCAGTACTAACATCAGTAGAATAAGGATTGCCTAGCTAAGCCATCGTACACGCTTAGAGAAAACGAGCTATTGATCCGATAGTAAAACGTGGCATAATTCGTTGTACAAAAAGATCTAACGTTCAGTTTCTAACGTCGAACGTATTAGAATGGTTAATGCACGTAGGCAGACACCTGACTAACTTACATGGTTACACAATTCAACGTCATTAGACGATGAAAAACTAAAAAGTTCTCTGTATTTGCATTTCGATAGTATGTACACATTTCGAATACAATTGTTTCGTCACGATTGAAGTTTAAAGTGGAAATAATATAGTTTTAAATTAAAATGCTTTTAGGTTGATTTTATTTTTAATTTGTTTCAACTTTAATTTTGAAATTAATTTCATAATTATTGGATAACAGTTTCTATATTTTACTTTTACTAATCTTCATATGAATTTATAACGACATATTGGCACTAGGAATACGAAAGTTGTGTCGTGTTTGCGTTTGATCCCCATAATGATGTCAAGTGGGCATTAATTATCGTGAAAAAACCATTTACTATGTTAATAAGAATGGCCTAAATACCAACTCTGAATAGGACGCGACAATTAAGCTTTTAAACGGTACCCACATAACATGGTGTTTGTATAATATATCACTAATATATTTGACGTTACATAAATATGGTTCACTTTCGATTTAGAAACTTAAACAAGTTTTTTAATGTTTAAGTAGTTCTGATAGAAGAAAACAGAATTTGCTTCAAATTTTCTTATACCACTCCTTGTGAAACCTGATGCAATTAATTTACTTATAAAATTAAAGTTTCAAAAAATGTTGTAATATTATGTATTAATTATTAATGTTACTTTAGAAAAAAATTAAGATGAATTGGGAAACACATATACGTTTAAGTAAATCCCTTACATTTGTTTATTTTTATCATTGATTAAAAATTACTGTAATAATTTAAGGAAAACTAGTGAATGTAGTTAGTATTATGTTGCATAAGATAGGTTAAAATAGAAGTACTGATTCAACATTATAAAAATAACATAACGATGAATAAGCGCTACTGAGATAAAATATGATAAAATGTATAAAAGGCATGCTAGTATCTCCACTTTAAAATTGATCGCCCTTTTTTGGCAACAACTACGCTATTTCCTCATTATATGTTATGAACAGAGATATTCTGTTCCCTGAACGGAGAATAGAGATATTCTATGTGCAGAATTGTAAAAAATACATTTGAAGTGCACGTAAGTAGATTTTAAAACCAATTTTAATTTAGGTAAAAAGTTCGAGTAAAAACACACAATAACCATCTAGATAAAAATTAAATTAAATAACAGGAAATGATACTTGTCCATTATCTCTAACATCCAATAAAAAGTTTATTTTGTACTTAGTATAAACCACTATCGTCTTTTCTGTCGAAAGTAATTTACGCTTTAAAAAATACAGCAGAGAAATGTTAGGACGGATATTTAATGAATTTTAATAATATACAAAATTTTGCAAAATTTATATTAATGTAAAAGTGGTGGAAAGAGTATTTTTATTTGAATGAAAAACTTTTTTTAGTATATTTATGTCAATGAAATAGAAAATACATCTCACACATTAATATTTAAAACACGACTTCATGTTGAATTAACAAAAAATTGAAACTTTCAAATTACAGAAATTCCCTTCTAAATCATCGAAATGAATATTGTATAATTTAATAGCTCTGAATTGATACATTAATTCTCTGATCTTTCCTTTCACGTATTTATTTTCGCAATATTTAAAAAGTTATAAAAAAGTACTGTTTTATTATATAATGAAATACAGTGCCATTCACAGTATCATAAAGCTGAGTGTTTAATTGAACTGTATACCTTGAATTCAACATTCCAGAGTAATTAGCTTAAACCAATTGACTTAAGCGATGTTTACATAGAGACATATAATACGTGTCGTGTTTAACAAAGCTGGGCTTGCACAGAGATGCATATTTAAGGTAAAATTTGAGTGGATTCGGAGGATAAACATCAATTAAAAACTTTTTATCCACAGTTATACTTTTTTGAAATTTCAGGACGTTAAAATATTCAGATGTATTTGAGTTGTAACTTTATAATGACCTTGCGCAGCGAACAAATAATCATATGTGTTAGTTTTTAAAATAATATTAAAAAAGTAAGTCTACTACTTATGATAAATGTTCAAAGTGATTATTATCAGCTACGGTATTACTTAAAACATACATTCACAGATTGTAATGTTTTTTTAATTGTATCTTGACTAGGAACGGCACAAGCTGTGATTATTTGATTCATCATATCTCCCGGGTGATAGACTGCTGGCATTTTTATCAAACTACTGTCAAAGCATGCTTAAATGTATTTTTATCAAACTATTGTCAAAGCATGTTTAAATGCATTTTTATACGAATCACAAACAGATAAACGTATACCTTTTCGTAAAGAAATGTGAATAAGCTTGATTACTTCGAATAGATATCCTGGAAAATATATTTGTTCATGTACATTCTACTTGGAAATTATTCCACTTCTGTAGTAACCATTTTCTTATATCATCAAAAACAAGGAGGATATTTAAATATTGCGTTTTTAATGGAGTAAAATGTGAACATTTATTACATCAAAATAACAAAACGTTAAAAAAGAAATTGTGAAATGCTTTTTAAATTTCACAGTCTAATCATTTACTGTGAAGTACATGATGATTCATAAATTAATCTCCTGTTGATTCTAAAATAACTAATATTTTATTTTATATGCAACTATGTTGTAGAATTTATAAATTTAAACTTTTTTATCATCAAGAAATATCACATAAAAATAAGGCAGATTGTAATTTTGTTTATAAATTCTAAAAATTGTGTAAAGTAACTTATAATTGCCTATTGTTGTTAATTTTTTAATAATCAGTTATTGTTACCAACATGAATTATAAGCATTCCAAAATTTGTTTTTACGCTACTAAATGTTATTTTATAAACTTTCTTATACAGATAAAGGAGGATGAATCTAAAATGTATCTATACATACATATGCATTGTTTATTTCATTGTATAGCTTTACCAGCTGATTTTACTAATTTACTGAATATTGATTATTACAGTCTTCAGAAATTCCGTGTCTGTCATTGTTTATGGCGGGTCAAAGTGGTACGATGTCAGCTAGGTGAAGGTTAAAATAGAATGTGCGTGTTGGTTCCGTAGTGCTCAGCATAGTTGTTAGTACAAGAATTCTTCGATTCTTTTAAAAAACATGTGATTTCATGTTTGCTCTTCTCTATTAAACACGTTTACCACTTAACAGAATTTCTGTTTGACGACATTTGTAGTAATTTCTAATGCTTGTGGACTATCATTACAATATATGAAAGAGAAACGTTGGAGAAATATTTGAAGTAATCAATGCAATTACAACATTTCACGTTTTTGCAACGCATGAAGTAGGTTTATTCATTCTGTTTTAAGATGATCATAGTTGTCAAGTGGTTTATATGTTTATTGAAGAGTAAACAGAGTCACAATGTGATGCTAATTGTACAGCAATCATAATGTTTTCCACATGACACAACTTTGTGGATTTATTAATACGTACGAGTACATATTATGTACATAATTGCTTCAAACTAGAAAAGTTCTACATTTTATTTTTTAATAATTTTAAATGATTAAAGTTGCGCCGTTTAATGATTAATAATTAAAAATATAGTAAAACCTTCTGTGTTCGAATCAGTAAGTAGATAAAATTATTCAAATGAAAGAATTTTCAGTAGTATGACAATTATATATTTGATACAAACTTTTATTTACTTAGGAGATTCAAATACAATAACAAATTAATTTATACTAATAAATATTAATATATAAAAGTTTCTAGTTTTCTCTCTGATATTGTAATTTAATGATTTATTTGCTCATCAGAGCATCTTAATGTCACAATAAGTTGCTTAAAAGAAAATATTCCGAAGTAACATCAAAACGTTTTGGTATAAAATTATCCTTACAAAAATATTTAACAATATTACAATGTATTATTAAAATAAATTCTGTATTTTGAAATGTGCTTATAGAATCGGATTTTTTATGATATATACAATTTTGAAATTTAAAATGTTCATCTAACTCTAGTAATTTTAAAAACATACGACCGAATTATATGTCTGTTTCTTACCTGTAACTCTAAAGTTTGTTTTTATACATTACGTATGAACGACTACCGACCTAAAACTATATACCACAGCTTCTTGTAAGAATTACTTTTTACCAGTGTTTCATAAACACTTATCAATGTGACTCTGGTTTTTCCCCTGTCAGCACACGTTTTCCGTAGTATATACGAAATGTGCATGTGATATTCAAATAATCTGAATAGAAATTGCAAAGTATGACACTTCGTTTAAATAATTATAGATCTTGCATCTTTTTAGTTGCAAAATTATGTACATTTTTCAGCATATGTAACTGCATAGAACCTCGTAATGACTTGGCATAATCTGAATTTGTTCGAATAATTTAATCTATTGCTAGGGGATCTTGTATTCGGATAATAGAATTTCCTAGTAAGGATATGTATTGAGAAAACAAGGTGTTAGATACGAAGACTTTGACTCTATTATAACCTTTAGATGCTTATATAAATTTATATTTTTAACAAGTAATTTATGAAAATGGAAGTTAAATACAATATTCTTACAATTAATATTCGTTCCGATCTACAGAATTAATATCTGGTTGTAATCCCCACCACTGAGTCCCCTAGCCAAGCCATGAAGATCAACGGCCGAGCAGTTGTAATATACGTTGTGCAATAGTGGTAGATATCGGCGAGACAATATTAATGCAATTATAAAGCTATTTTATAAGGGTACTTTTGCAAATGAAATTTTTACTAACGCACTTGTAAGATTCTTCTGATTAAAAGAACAAACATGACATACTTTAAGTGACAATTTACTAGAAGAAAATAGATTATTGTAAATTATTGAATAAGTATATGTAAATTATTAAATATGTGCCAAAATATATCGTATTTGGTCCCGTTTTAATCAGAAAGATCTCACGATTTAATTGATAAAAGTTTCTGTCAATAAAACTGAAAAATAAAAAAGTTTATCGCTGCATTTATGTTCCCTTATTTATCTGTTTGTTTTGATTGTTCTTTTGTTTTCTCAAGGATCTCTTGTTCTTTCATTCGCACCATTTTTTTCTAAAGAGGACAAACAGAGAAGCTTGGCTCGAGTCTTATCGCGACTTGGAATCAACACCACTGCATGATTAGTGCACGGTTACAGTCCCAATTTTCAGGTACTAATCGCGAGAATACTCTACATACAATTAAAAAGATAAGATAATCTGAAACCTTTAAAATGTGTAAGTACTTTATCAGATTATTTTATTTTTAGTCGATGAAGTATAAAGTTTAATATTTATTATTGATTATTAAAGTACACCTAGTGAGATTATTAAAATCAAATATTTATTTCATATAAAAGTTTGCATAACATGTTTAAGTCAAATGCCTACACATTAATAATTTTCCCTTTTTAATACACAAATTTATAAAATTTTATTAAAAAATGCAGAAACTTCGATATCTAGATAAGCTATTACATTTAAAAATTACGGAGCGTTAAAAATAATCTTCTAGTATGTATCGGGATGTATACATTCTTAATCAAGAATTTTATTTTTAACATTTTGTCTAATGTATTTTAGAAATAGAATGTTTGTGATTTATCAGTGTGATATGTCTAATTAAAGCAAACAGTTCATAATATTAATTATAAATACTAATTTTATAATATTAATTATAAAATGTTTCCTTTTATTAGTAAAATAAAAGAGAAATTTATGTAACAGTTGTAAATGGCTGATTATAAATAACTATAAATGATGATACTCGTGTTATATATTTGTCATGTCTAATAATCGTCTTCCGCTAATGGTGTCACGAATTTTTCTTATCCTGTGTAATTCAACATAGTTCTTTCATAGTAAAGCGTTCAATGGGATTACCAACGTAGATGCACTCTTCTCAAGGTCGACGCATACACGGAAATCAATAAGTTATACTTGACATAAAACGACGTCATTTGAAATTGCGACCGTTCCACTTTTAAAGCGATAAAAAGCTATCGTAAATGAAGTTGTTAAATAGCGATACAATAATTGATTTCATTGTATACCTTCATTCATTTTTTGTAGAAAATAAATATATGTTTAATTCGTAGAGTATTAACAAATTATAAAAACATGTCAAAACATGTTCCTATATTTATTATTATTACCAATGTTAATATATACTATTCTGTTTAGTAGTATAAAAATTAATTAAAAAGTTACCAGTTTTGGTGACGATGCTAAAAAGAAGATGGTTAAATATTGTCTACATATATTTATATTTCCCCATTAATTATTTTTGTAATGCTGATTACAAAAAGGATGAATCCGAATTTTTAAAATTGCTTCTATAGTGACATACATTATCATCGTATCAATCATTATTGCTCAGCTACTATTATTTACTCTAATAGCTACGAAATATTTCTTTTAAGGCGATTATTAGGAGATTGGAGTACCTTAGTTATAAAACACATTTCTTAAATATATAAACTATCGTCGACGAGAATTTTTATCGTAATAGCACAATTGTAGATTACACGTTATTGTGCAACACAGAGTACAATACTATAAATAAAAGTCCGCTACTGCATATTTAACAACATTCGTTTAGACGAACTTTAAATTTTTATAATTTCATTTGTGCAAACTATACAATCAGGGGTATCTGAAAATGTATCTAAATATTAGAATAGTTTAAATGAATGGTTATTGTATCTTAAAGTACTACAATTTTGTCGTTGTGCTTTCTAATATTTTTAAAGTAAATAGGTATAGGTATGTAAACAGTAATCATAGACTCTCAAATAGATATATAGTACTGTCTCATGTAATTTTATATATTTCACTTAAAAGTAACCACATAACAAATACCAAAATGATAAGATAACCAAGATTATATAAATTACATAAAGAAATTGGAATACTATTTAAAATTAATTATAGTTTTACCTAGTTCAATCTTCGTTTCGTTGTGAATAAACTTACAGAAATATTATATAAGGTATTAAAGAAAAGATTGTACATCTAGAATACATTTAGTATTTACTAAAGAGAGTTGGATGTGTTTATAAACATTTGTTTATAAAAAAAAATAATATTGAAGGTAGAAATGATTCTTTAAATTTTTAAGTTGTTTAGATTTTAATAAGATAAGTAGTTCATATGTTTCATGTCCTGAATATAATTCACTTGTATTTTTCTTGTCTTGACGTTATTTATTTTATAATTTCTAGTTCTGTTTTCTAATCAGTTAATATTTTAGCATCATTATTATGCCATTTAAATAATTGTGTTTTTTAATTCTGGTTAAATACTGTTTAAGAGATAATACAAAGATAGCAAATTTAGAAATGCATTTATATATACCTTTGTTACTTAGCTGTAATTACTGATACGCGCACTCGCAACAATAATCACGAAGTGTGAGAAGTCGATCACATGCCTAATTGTACTGTGTAATTGTACTTCAAGGTTTTCACAAACACGAATATATTTACAAACTTAATGCGTTAACAGCGTTTCGTGTGATTCTATTGTACATGTTCTTGTAGTCTGCGTTGTAAGTTTATCAGGTCGCGTAATTATGTTATCGTGTTTCCAGTGCTCCCATACAGCTAATCGTATTCTTCTTTCTGATTTCGTTCTAGAAGTTCTAGAAAATTCTCAATTCTTGCATGTTCCGTTGCTTCTCACCATTACGTGTTTTGTACTTGTTCATATTCGTAATTAGTTGTGTTGATAATTATGGTTTTAATTCTTGTGTCCTTGTTAAACGGCAATTTTATCAATTCAGATTTATTGCTACTAGAATTTTTTTTGTATTTGAGCAGTGGTTTTCCAGTTCTATTGAAGATTAATTATTAAAGTGAGAATGTAAATTTGCGAATTATAAGCTAAACATGCATGCTAATGTTATAAAACAATTTCACCTATGGAGAGATCTAATTGTACGCTTCACATTCGATATTCCTGAGAACAAGCGCTTTGTAAATGTCATACTGCAAAAAGTAGCGTTCAGTATTGATGAAGATCATTTCCACTCCATCCAAATATCTATTCTATTAAAAACGCAATAGCAATGAGTAAGATATTTTCCAGAGATAAAGGAACAAGGATCTTAATCTAGGCAACTGTAAATTCATAAAACCGAAACTAGACCACTCGTAACACTTAAATATTTCAGAAGAGCCATCCTGTTTAGTTCCTTTTTTCCTTTCGAAACTACAATAATTTATGAAAAAAGAATGAGAAATATAAATAGGCCGAAATCTTTCTCAGCTGACATTTAATATGGTAAAAGTGTGTAATTAATATAAAAAGTATATAAATGAAATAAAAGTTAATAGTAAAGTAGATAAGTAAAAAATCTGTTCCCTAGTCTCGACACAATATGTAAACTTCTTTAAAGCTTTTATATTAACCACTAACATTTTACCTATGTCCTGAATTCCAGTTACAGCTATAGTCAAGTATGGAACAACAAAAATAGAATTGTTAGTATATTAAGCGCTATGTCAGTCATTGATAATGACGCTTTTGAATTACTTGAAAATAATTATAATATGCAAGATGACTGATATTGAATCAAAGTGTTTAATGACACAAATAAGTTGATAATAGCGTAATACAAGGATTCTAATGCTAAATAATCATTCTCCTAAGGCAAAGATAAGCAAAAATAATAAGTGTTACATAAAATACTCATAGCTCTTAACGTGTTAAAAGTGGTTTGTACAAACTGAATCATTGACTACGAAACACTAAAATAACTAATGAGTCATGACCGAAGTTTAGCGGCAGTAGATGTTCCAGTTTTAAACCAATAAGACAGGACTAATATTAATACATTATCGAGAGCACATATACTACTGCTCGTAAATATCTGAACATTTGGTGGAATTAGATCAAAACGTAATGTAAACATACATATTTAATAAAATGTAAAATATATGATGTACTGCAATGTAAATATTTGTAAGTAGAATGAATATTAATTTAAATGGTTGAAGTATAGAAACATTACGTCGCGGTACATATTAAATATTTTACCAATGGGTATATAAACGCGATTAAATATTCCGTTAGCGATTTAAGGTAACCTACGTAGTAACACTCATGAATCTCATTCCATAGATAAATGATACTGATAAGATGTAGATAAGTAGATAACTGTTTTTTTAATTTTGGACACCAATAAAATGCCGGAACGTCGGTAGACTGTTTGCGGCATCATTCGTAACCGTTATATTCAAATAAGTACCTACTTAGGCTAGTCAAATAATCAAATAATATAAGTTTATATTTAATAAGTATTCAACTTGATGTGACTTTCAAAGGTCAGAGCTGATCAAAGACAATTTTTGTCGGACTTGTTATTATTATTTTACTTATAGTTACTAATGTTAAATTACAAAATTTATACGGCTGTATGAAATAAACACCATAGTAAAAGTTACATTAGAAAATTTCACTTCAAATATATTGTGTATATTTCCAATAAATAAAAAGTGGTCAAATGCTTGTACAGGATAAAGTGCACACAATAAAGTTGTGTCAAAGAATTAATAGGAAGAGTGAAAGGATATACGTATGTATATGGATGCGTACATATAAGCAGTATGATGCGGATCTAAATGTAATCCGCATTATGCGTAACTTTAGCATTTCGATACATTTACCCTTTTTTGACTTATTGTTCATTCCAGTTGTTTCTTTGTAAAACCCGTTTTACAAAGTCTTTTTTAACAACGCGATGCTTATCTATAATTGTTTTTTTTTAATATTTTTGTATGATCGATTAAAAATTGTTTTAACACAATTTCTATTACGATTTCATTTGTTGACAGTGTTAAGTTTATTTTTATCACTGAATAGTGATGCCATAGAAACGGTAGAATAGAAAATGATCCCTCCCGAAGTGCAAGGTTTACTTCAATTGATAATACACTTTTTATATTTATCGAATACACATTTTTCCATTTAACTTTTATTAATCTGTACATATTATTAAATAAATTAATTAAAGCTTCTGTAAAGTGAAATAAATATATAGTGTGTGCATGGCTAAAGGTAACAAACGAATACCTTTATTAAAAATACAAATGGAAAGGTTCGTTGAAATTATTTGGTGTATGAGAACACACTTTCCGATAGATGCGAGCATTTTTCTAATTATACTATACATATTTTATATTTAAAACAAGAACCGTTGTGCAATGTATGATACAATTGGCACTACACAGATATAGATATAGAGAAACTTATACTGGTACAAAAACTTCATACAAGTTTCTTTGCAATCTTTCCCAAACAAGTAGGTACCTTCAATTGATGATACTTCTGTATCAACGTTTTATTCAATATAACACTTCTCAAATTAGACTTAATTACATCATTAATTATACATATTAACAATCTTTTACAATCTTCTACTGCAGCAATGAAAGATTTCAATAATATTGTAGTCTATTGAAGAAAGTCAAAAGTCATTATAAGGAGAAACCGGAGCTCAAAGAACAGTTCTAATAGTCGTCTACCTCACTTTAATCACTCAAAATTTTGAACGTTTAAAGCTAAATGTACACGAAAGGTTTACGAGAAAAATTTTGTTTATTTTCCTTAAGATGCCTTATAATTTGCACATGATAGCATTCGATAAACTTCAGTCCAGGATTTTTACAAGAAAGAGTCGTAGCGGCGATTGTTTTGGAGTAACAGGAAAACAAAAAATTTCTGACTCTTAAAAAGGAGTCTAACAGAATATGTTCGCGACCAGCATATATTTCAGTACCAGTCTTCATGGTTATAATATTTCATTAAATAGAAGAAATCGTTTTTATAAATTGGAAACAAAATTCGAAAAAAGAATTGTGTCAGCTTTCTATACCTCGTATCATGTATTACGATGTTACATATACACGTAGGTGAAAGTAATATAATTTTCTTTACGCAATATGTAAAATGTTGAGCGTTACAGGTATGTGACGCTGATCGCGAACGTGTTAAATCTCTATTCTTCCAAAACAACCGCAAGCTGGGATATTTTTCCCCATATCACTCATTTGCAGTTGACCTAAGTGGTTAAAGTTGAATGTACAGCTATTGTAACTATCGGTATGCCTATTTCATATCATTTCTTCAGACAGAGCAGACCGTAGCAATTACATTATATGAATTGCATGTATGTACTACAGTTTCTCTTCATATACATATATGCTGACAAAGTATTTTTTTCTACGGTCGATAGAGAAGAATCAGTCAATCGGTAAAGAAGTTCACTATGAAACATGCTATCATATGTATACGCTTACACAGACCTCATCTGTGATGCTAATGTGCATACCTTCTGACATAGTATTTAAGTCACTATTTCTCCATAGCATGTAAGCGAGTTAATCATTTCTTCTATAGATGTCTCTATGCATGCTATTAATATCATAACTCCAGTCTTCGTTTCGATGGAAATTTATGAAAATTATTGTGCTTTATTAACATAGGTATGGCTGAGAAGGAATAGCAAACAACTTGAGCATATCAATGATTTCTGGTAATTGAAGTTGGGATTTAAGAATTTGCCACTAATATTTTCATATTATAGAAGCTAAGTACTTTGAGTCGAAAGAAATCAGTACAAAGGATAATACTAAACTAATCAAGTACTCATTAATTTCAAAACTTTGTAAATGTAACGTATACAATAAATTATATTATATCTTATACAACTTTTCTTAAATATAGTACATCTAGAAGAATTAACGAAATTTGCGATTTTATATTTTTGAAACATATCGACAGCTGTTGAATAAAACCTATAAAGTATTTCTTTATTATGTTTTTACAATTAATACTTTGTGTATATTTCATTATAATATTGTATTATAAATTGACTGCTTCTTGTTTTGTATTAAGTATAGTACTTAAGTATTATAAATATACTGTGCAATAAGTTTTTAAGTTTAAAGAAAAGAAGAATCTTCTATAATCATATATTGAACAATTTAATTTATTCAATATGTTATCATCGTCATAGTATAATATAGTCCATACTAAAAGTGTAATTACATAATATGAAATCTTCAGTTTTTAAAGAACTTGGATTATGTAGTCATCACTATTGAAACAAACTTAATATCGAATTTAATATGTACTTTTATTTATCATACTCATATGTATGTATACATACATTTTATAAATATATTTATTTATATATTGGAAAACGAAAATCTATACATAGATCTAAAAAATGTCAAAGACAGTTAAATGATAATTTATAGAAGAAATTTTATCTTTGATGTTGTTTTAAAAATTTTATATACTTCTTGGCGTATTTAGAAATTTATTAATAAAATTTTGGGAGCAATATTTTATATTTTATAATTAATATTTTTTAATCGAACATAGATAATAGTTTTATGTTATTCATTAAAATGTTTTTGCTAATATTCAGTGGACTGTTTGATGTATTCTTATTCATATTTTGCATCAATGTATAATAATTACATTAACAATGAGATACACGTATCACGGAATACCGAGGTGATAAAATAACAGTATACAGAATGATACTGAACGTTTCACAATGAATTTCAGCCAAAAATTCATATTTTGTTCACGAAGATGTAATGTAAGAAATAAAGTGGGACATTAAGGAAGCCAGCCATCGCCTAAACTCGTACGACAAGTTTTGTTCACACGATACTGACAACCCGTGGTCAAGTAGAATCTGAAATTTAGAATGCTTACATTTTTCTGTCAGTCGAGAATCCTTACTTGTCTTCGAAATTTAATTTTCAAGATCTTTGACAGTTTGAGTATTATTAAACGCATTCACCTTTCAAAACTGTAATGAATTTTCAATTCTTTGTCATTATTTATGAAAAGATTAAACGTTTCACTCTTTGTAGATGATTGTATTGTAAAAATTTCCTTTTGCTATTGTTTAGAGATGCAAACGTATGCACGAAAATAACTTGAGTAATACATCAATTGGCATTACTTAATCAAATTGACGATGACTTCATTTGAACGTTTCTTTACTTCCGTAAAATATTTTTCGCTTTACTTGCTTCTGAAGTTTGCTTGATATTCTGTGCAAGCAGCATATTAATATGCATTTTAAACATATTTCCTCCTTTGTGCTTCAAAACGAGGACAATTCTGCAATGTCCACTCCATTATTTCATTAATAATCAAGACGTATGCAGTTGCAAACAGGAAATGGAGAATCTAATTGTACGTTCAACAAATATTTTTCCTCGCTATGAACCTTCAATTTTTTGCATGCTTCCACCAGCAATTTTTACGATGATTCATTTTCATTGTAATGAATCATAAAGTTTTATGCCTTGTAAGTTTTTAACTCACTTTGATCTAATTAAACTCATGTTCAACATTTTTGTTTGAAGGTTTTTACATGGACTTCTTTAATGAACATTTCTTGTACTTTCAATTATAATAAAGTAAAAACTACAAAGTATAAATTTGTTTTAATTTAATACACATCATGCTTCAATAATGAAGGAAAAAATATTGATGGTATCTATTTAGACTGAATAAATTTATAAATTTTTATTTTAATACAATAATTGCTTTATAAGAATGTTTTATAGAAAGCAATACTGACAATAAGATTTTTTACAAGTGAATTACATTTATAACTACTCTTCTATATTATCACGGTATTTATATAACAATCATAAAAACAATTATTGATTATATGGATATTTAAAATTGTTTAAGATTATACTGAATATTTATTTGAGTTACATGGAATTCAAATATACAGATTTAATTGTCTGCTTCGATATACCGTGAGTATCACTTAAATGTGCTGATCTTGAACCTCGTCAAATTTTTAAAGGTTTAAATAAGTATATATATATCATTGTTACATATATCATTGTTATATATAAATATGAATTAGTAATTTACTAATTATTATATAATAATAACAAACTGAAAGTTTTAATGATAAAAGTTAAATTAAAAATATTTAAAAATAACAGATCAAAAGTAATTTTTCGCTTTACTCAAATGTTTTGCATAATTTTTAATATTTCTTTATTTTTGACAAAGTAAAAATCTTAAAATAAGACAAACTATTGTCCATCAAAGAATGTGAATCAGTGTTTCATTACTACATACTAAGGAAGAGCTGAAAAATTAATCATCAGAAAAAAACATTTAACACGATGTTATTGTGATATTATTTGTAAAATATCATCTTATATTAAACAACATAAAAACAAAATCCGATAAATACCATTTATAAATATATAACACACAATATTGTAAATTTATAAACCATCTATAAATACCATATTCAAGTAATATTGAAACGAAACTCTAAACTTTTGAGAGTGCATTATTCTCTTTGACGAAACAAACTTTACTATAGCTACATTTATTGTACAATTACAGTATCGAAAAAATTAATAAAATGAATATAAAAATCACAAATAGTGTAAGAGTTTATTTCAAATAATGACCACGGAAACTCAGTGTTTATAGGCGATAAAATCGATGAATGGAGTTACTTAAACATATTATAATGAGACTTCAAAGCAATGGTTTTCTAGACAGCAAACAGGTGCTTATTGTGTAACACCGTAAACGTAATGCAAACAGTAACACAGTCAACAAGTACTAATGAACTCAAACATATAAAATAAGTTGGTAAAAAGGAAATATAGTATTATCAATAAACAAGAATTCAAAAATCCTTTTTTAACTTTCATACAAATAAAATTTAGTTAAATTGATTCTTTGCCATTTAGAAGCTACTAAAAGCTGTACTGTTATACTACAAAACATTCAAATGCTAATTAAATTCCTTGTTATCATATGTACGTATCTATAATTTAGTGGCTGACGATTTTAGTGTGTTGTTTTAAAAGATCCTTAATTTACTTTCTGCAAAGGAAACTTATTTGCATTTGTAATGATCATACATTGAATAAATACGGCTGTAATTGTGTATAAATTACCTTAACTTCAGGTATAAAATAATACAATCATTTCTAAACAAAGGTTTCGCAAATATTACAGCATTCTATGCCGGCTAATTAAAAAAAAAACTGTGTCCGATGATTTTCAATGATGCTAACTTACAACCATATATGGAAAAAAACTCAAATATTTCATTCCTTAACATTAGGTTTACGGGCATTTATTGTGCGGTTTAGTCTACTGCTCCTTAAAAAAATCATGTTCATTCTTCGGATTTTGGAAGTTAGAGGTTCAAAAATATATAATTGAAATACATATTGGTATAATCACATCAGTCACAGTCGACGTAAACATATACTAAATAGTGTTTATAAAATGCAATACCCTTCAAATTGATGCGCTCCATAAACCTAGTGTTAACACTAACCGTACCGAGAACCGGTAAAATGACTGGATTTAAAATTCTAGGTCTTTCAATTTTTCAATTCTTGCCTTTCCTTTTGTTTCTGTGTTCACTACGAAACATTTATCATCTAACTTGTTTATTTTTATTTTACAGCCAGTTATTTGACTGGTTACAACAAGAAAAGTGTCGGTACGCTTAGAGTTAAATGTATTGATGTCTTTCGTTTCCGATCCTACCACGTACTCACACTGGTCCACAAAAGTATTTAAAATCGGTATATTTTCGTAATAAAAACGTTGTACTTACTAGACATTCCGAAATTTCAGTATGCACAATACTTATGATACATCTAAGAGTAACATATACACATTCCATCAAAACCGAATAAAAGACAACTGAAATGTCCATTTCTATAACAAGTATATTAATTTCAAAAACGTTCGTGCCCCAGCCTTTATAAAAACAAGATTTCCTTGCGGCGCGCAATACATTAAGCAGTACAATTTCCAGCGAGCCTCGCCGTAGTACATTACCAAACAATTCCCACGTATCTAAAGCAACGTGTCAAAGATAAGAAGCACCCAATCACGGAATCACAATCGCCATCCGATTGGCAAGGTCCAGACTGCATTTGTTTGTCGCGGGTACAAAGAGCGACGCTAAAATACGCGACACCGTAGCGCCCTCGTGCGAACATAACGAATCAGGCGGCCGGTACTCATGGTCAGCAGGCCAAGGTCAGCAGTCTTTGTAGCTGTCGAATGAAAAAAGAGAAAGACACCGGTGAAAAAGAGGGACGGAAGGCTAAGAGCAAGCACACGGACGCGGAGACACGCGTCGCGTACACACGAACGCGGTAGATGGCGATGCGGGTATGGAGGCGTATGGTTTGAACTGACACAGGCGCGCAATCGCGACCTTAAACTTTTCGCACGCACGATTCACTCGTGTGTCACTGACCACACGTTGCGCGCCGGTACACACGAGCGCGCGGCGCTCACGTGTGCGAGCCGCCGCGCCGCTGCTCCTCCAGACTCGTGTTGCGAGTGAATAATGCACGCTCTGCCTCCACCGCGCTCTTGCGTATTCGCACTTCTGACACGGAGCCGCGGAACGGTCGCACAGTGGTGCTTTTCGATGAAAACCTGGCCAAAATTCAGAATTTCGTAGGATTTTCATAAAAATTGTTATACTTCTGTTTTTCAAGTTGCTATATCTAAATATTATATCAAAAATGGAAAATTCAAAATGGCGGATCTAACATCACTGATATAAACATGATTTTTAGGTAAATTTTTATAAACATTGATTGTTTTTCAACTTTTAACAGACATTATGCAATTAAAACACCGAACTTAGTAGGATGATGCTACTTTGAATGAGTTTTTACTTTGAAACAAATTATTCAATTGCCCGATCTAAACCGAAGGTTTGTCAAGTTATAATTTCAAAAATACTATTAAGTAAGATTGTATGAATGATTTAGATAAACTTCCTTATTTTATATTCATGTTTTACAATTACATTAAACTTACTAATGCCAGAGATATTGTTAATATGGTTTAATGGGACAGACTGTACATACTCCTCATTAATACTATAAATTTAAATATCTCAATATGGTGCAAATTTGTGCAAATTTTCTCAATGGGATAACATACTAGACATGTTATTTAATATCAGGAAACTTGTCCCAGCGTGACATTCGGTGACAGTTACCTTTGTTTTCTTCCCCGTTTATTAAAACATGACTAAGATTTATGATATATTGAGAAAGTAATATCATCTATTTCAGTAGCCAAGTATTTCCCAAGTATTTCCCAAGTATTTCAGATAAAATATTTGTTAAGAGCAATTTTCCCTGACACATTAAAGGGGCTCTAATTTTCGAAACAATAAGAACTCTGAAACTTTTATGTCTCAGTAATCAGTCAATATATTTAAAAATTTTAAACGATATTACATGCACTGAAGTGTTTACAATAAATCTTCTGCATCAGAAAATTGCTGTTACGTACTTCGAAAATTGAATTTTGGCCATCTTTTCATCCAAAGGCACCACTGTGCGTCGCGTCGCCGTGCCCCGCAATAAATTAATGTTGCGAGGGCCTGATTAAATGTAACGTGTTACAATAATTACAGTAATGGGATGCGGGGATCGTTGCCGCTGTACACACGTTAAGAACCCATGAAAGTCTCGAAGCTTATTTACTACCGTCGTAAACAGGAATGTTTAAGCGGCTCTGTAGGGCATGTACAAAGTGTTTCAGTTAATGTTCCGCCGCGTTTAATGGCATAGAAAATGCTTGCAAAAAGAATTAATAACCTCGGGAACCTTACGACATGTATACCTATATGGGAACGTCTGTGTGCATGATCGGTGTTAACTCGTAAATCCTGTTGACCGATTTGAACTATATTTCGTATGGTTACTCTTTGTGATGCTGTGAGAAATATTTATTACCGTGACCGGTTGAAGCATCAGTATTTCTGCTTAGGTAATGGTGGATGTATTTTTTTCGTGATTTTATCCTGTTGACATTTTATGATAAAGCATTTAACTGACATTGTTTGACTCTTAGATTGCCAACGGGATACTGCGTACCGGAGTAATTGAACATTTCAGTTAGATGAACAGGTAGCTTCGATATGTACCGATGCCCATCACAATGGTAGCATAAAGTCTATTTTCCAAAATAAATCAGCTATTTGATTTAGAGAAAATTATTCTATTATTTGAACGTTTTGGTATAATTTACTCTTGGTTATTCGTTTTAACTTAATTTTGTTCTAAAATGAAACAGGAAAAGGTATGGTAGTTTAAGGTTTAAGCTAGAAACTTAAGCATTGAAAAAGCAACCCATCAGAGATTATTATTAATATATTTTATTATCATTGTTTATTTAGGCAGAACTGTTTAGATAACTTTATTAAAATACTTTATAGTCGATATTACCTGAATTTTTGGCGGAATGAGTGATAGCATTTGGATTTCTTGTAGATAAGAACTTTGCATTTATCAGCTTTAAAAATGTATTGCTATTACAATACTGGTATTGCAAGTTTAATGCAGAATATTCTTGTTAAACATTTTTATTTCAGAGTGTTGGATAATAAATTCATTTATCCATTCATTACATTTGATTAGAATAATTAAAAACAAAAATGAAGAAAAAAAGATTGCAATTTCGGTTTCAATTCTAATTTATTAACAGTTAATACTTTTTTTCAGTTATGATAACCCATCAATAGTAAATCGCGTTAGGCAGGTCAGTACGAGTGCGGACAATGATGTGCTGTACAAGAGACGCAAACAGAAGCATGTCCTTGCGCCGTTGTTGGCAGACTTTAATCGTTATTAATTTCAAAACCGAACTAAAATCATAATTATTTTACTTTTTAATTTTGAATTATATCATCCCTTGATTTCCCTTGGTTTGCCTAGAATTACTTCTTAAATTTGATTCTCTTTAAACATTGTTTTGCTAATTGTTTCATAAATATTTAATATCCAATCATGTATAATTTCTTCGTCTTTATTGTTTTATCTTTTTTTGAATTGTGTGTTTCAAATGATCATATCGCAAAGAATATTTACTGATACTTATTCTAATTGATTGAATGTGATGAATGAACTGAAAGATAAAACCTTTGTATAAAACTTGGTGCTCATAAGTAAATAACATACATACGTTTATTAATGTTTATTAATTAATTAACAATTTCAAATTTATGGCTATGTACGTTGTAAGTTAATATAAATAACAGAAAGCACATGAAATTATGATATTTCATTATAATGTTGTTTTGTATAAATGAACAAACCTTCAAATACATTAATAAAATATTTAAAAACTCAATATTGAAGATATTGGGAAACATCCCGCTAGGTCTTTAAAAATAAAGTATTAATACATAACTTTGAACTTCTGTTTTATTCAATTTAAATATTTATATACACAGAATATCATTAGGAACATAGTGCAGTTATTGAACGCTATCTATAAAAGTAGAGCATAAAACCAATAATTTTTCCTCGCTACAATTGTAAATCAAAGATTTTTTATATTTTTTATCATTATGTAAATTTACATATTTAGTATTCCTACATTTCTTAAAAATATTTGAATGTACTTAGTTCTAGTTTGGTATACACAATCTACGTATATTTATGCAAATTTATACGTTCGTAACTTTAATTTCTAACTGGTTACAGAACTATGCATAAATTTACCATCCCATTAATCAAAATGAAACATCTTTATAATTTCAATTAGAACCTTCAGTGATAAATAATAAAAAGTTACGTTTTCTTCGTGGTGCAATTTTAATTCATTTAAGATCGTATAGGTGTATGTACTTTACATTTTATTGTACTTCCCTCGAAATTAATTATTAAACTGCACGATTCGATTAAACAAGCAAGTTAATCAATAAAAGATTGTTTACCTATCTAAAATATATTTAACTGAACTTCTAGATTCTTCTCCCTGTTTCATTACTCTTTATTACTTTAATAGGAATCTCTAACGATGATTTCAAAATACTGGGCTCTCTTTAGATTTATACACTATTTAAATGGCGTAAATAGAGTGATGTTCTAACGTTATCGTTATCACTTAGTGGATAAAGTTTGATTCTATTAATCAATTTGTTACAAGGGAATTCGGTTTTTGACCGAGTCGAGCCATTCGCAAAGGAGTTCAAACAAATTGTACTAAAAAGGATGTTGATCGAAGCATGACGCAGTGATCAAAACAAAACACACTGTAGCACTCACGATCCAATTGAACAGCTCCAACAGATTCTGATCTATTTTAGTGTACAGAAAGTAAATTGTTAGAATAATATTCTAAAATATACGTAACTATAAAAAACTAAAACTGGAAAATGAATATGAATGATTTCTTATCGTGTAATATATAAAACTTTAAAAATCTTATCACAAAAGCGTTAGATTTTTTAAAAACTTCAAATTGATTTTTAATTAAATAAGGAATTGTTGAAATTATGCTCTGTTGTTATTTCTTATACACGTTTCTTATATGTTTGCTTATTGTTAGTGAAAACTGTATATCCTTTGCCAACCATTTATGAACAGTATTTTCTGCCAAAATTACATATTTGAATTACTGCTGCAGTAATAATTTTCCAGTTTTGTTAAGATAAAAGTATTGCACGCAGAAAATGCATTCCGTTTGGATGCATCGTGGAAAATATACAACTACGAAAAAAATCAATTAATTAAATCGAATTGATGAAACTCCTTCTACATAACTCTTTAAAGGTAATTATGATTACATGTGATAATTCACTTTTAATTTTCTTTGATACAAGTTCTATAAGACATTGGTGTGAATTTACATAGTTTATTGTATTGCATGTAAAATTTCGATTGTATAAAAGTATCGAATACAAAAAAGAAACATAGACTATTTTATAAAGAGAATTCGTTTATTAGTATACATTTTGTAAATCTTTAGAAATAATTATTATAGAAATATTGTTTTTGAATAAGACCTATTGTTACTAATATTTGTCATATTTACACCAGATATAATTTTTAAGATATTGAATGGTTTAGAATTGTAAGAAAGAAAGAAAGAAAACTAAAAACACATGGAAATAATATTGGAATTACAAATTACAAACTAATAATATTGTCAAATGATAGTTATTACTCTCAGTGTAATTATTTCATGATAGTAAGGAGTGTATTTGAAATAAATGTCAATATTTATATGAATTTTATAGATCAATATTAATAATATTAATAATAAATATTGATTATATTGTGTCATAATTTAAAAATTATAATTAAAATGGACAATACTGGACAGAAAAATATGCACCAAAGATTCATACAGTTATAAAATTCAATAGCATTCATTGAATATTTAATTATGTTTATTCTTGTATTGAGAATAGTAGGTATTGTTTGAAAAAAACTTTAGTATTTCAATTGTAGGAGCGAAAAGTTTCCTTTCATGAAGTCCAATGTTTCCAGGGAGTTAAGTACCAAGTACTGTGACGTTTAAAAACGTGGCTCATCATTAATACGTCCACCAATGACGCTGAGCATATAGGAAAAATAAATGTATTCAAGGATTCTTCGAGGCGTATGTTATCTACATCAGAATTACGTTACGACAATTTTTTACAGACCTTCCATTCTTAGTACTCCATTTTCTTAATGAAATTCCTTTCATAGTATATAAGTACTATTATATATACATCCTGTATACAACTCAACTAAACCACCAAGTTGTGAATTAAAGTAAAGAGGACACCAACTTTCTTTGTAAACAATAAGTTTATTTCAACATTTAAATTACATATTTGTTAGTAATTCAAAATTATTTAGTTTTTTCTAAAATTCATAATTTTATCGCTTGTACGTACTATGATTTAAAACAGTTTATTTTCCATTCGTGAAAATAAATAGTTTGATTGTGTAATATTGTCCACCGAGGAATAATCAATAACATATAATTTATAAACTTGCTCCCATAAAGGATATCATAACTTCATTCTATTTACTTCATTTTCAAGTTTACCTTCAATCACATGTAAAGAAAAAACCCGTTCAAGTATGCGAATTTAGAAATCAGTGATTCATATTGGCCTTATTACATTGCACTTTCACTCATTCGCAACTGTCTTCGCTTTCTCGCTGTAAGGTGTGTTGCAGTGATTCCTCAAGCGGTTGCGGGACAGTCTTCACATTGACGTCACTGGTATTCTTTTTCTACGAATAGTAAAATCCTTCTCTCGAAATAGGTAGGATATCGAGAAGAATATGAAGCACTCGGTTTTTCTGTTGGATTATCCAGGCTACCCATAAAAATGTTGAAAGTCAAGGTACACTTTCTGGAAGTCTGGGGAATTACTGAAGCGTACTTCATTTTCCTCTAATCAACTTCAATTCAGCCGAAGACAATGAAACATAAATTTCTGTCCAATTATACATTAAATTATTTAATTAGTTTTTTTAAGAACACCTTACAATTTTAGGATTGAATTTAGCATTTTGAACTATTTCGTTTTTTCAATATTAAGCACTTCTGGTATAAAGCAGATTTTTCGTACCTTAAAAACATAGTAATTTTGCAAAGATATTCCATCAAATTTATTCTACTATTCATTAATTTTAACTGAACTCATTTAACAGATTTCATTAGAAAATGTGTTGTTAAAGAAAAAGTTGGAGACCTTCCCATTCGGTTGTTTAAGTACTAAACAATGCTACGTGTTGTACACTTATTAACCATTTGCACTCGGGTGGTGACTATCACTAAAAAATAATTAAAAAACTACTACTGACACTTCATCAGAAAATGGTAATTATTTCTAGTACAAAGTCTTTTGAATGCGAAAGGTTAAATGTAAATAAACCAATAACGTTAAACCGAACAAATCTTGGCAATTTTGCTGTATCATGATTACAGCGGTTAGAGCGCCATTTGGTACGTTCATGGTAACAGACTGTGAATACTAAATCTTGCCGCGTTTCATACGATCTCAGCCGTGTTCGTAGGAGGATCTAGAAATCGATCAACCAAGCTAACGTTTGGAATTACCGGCGCGCTTCGTTGTGCAATCCTCTTGACGTCATTCGGTCGTTACACTTGCCTGCGACTGATTCATACACCTTGGTGACTTGCGCACCGTCCACTCATTGTCAGAATCGGTGCTCTCTTCCTCTGCTGCAGGAATATCACGGTAACCGTTTGTTCCCTGTATCGAATGGTAATTGAAATCTGGACTTTGACGCGTCTGTCCAGAAATCTCTTCGCCTCTGAAGTGCTACGAATCTAATCTCAGGAAAGTAGGATGTACCTCTTGAACCGATGATGAGATGGTAGAGAATAGAGAAGACTGAAAAGGTGCTGACGGTCTTATGTTATGTCTGATGAGCGTCATTAGGAAACACTGTCTGACGTAAAAGAAACGATTATACAGCAGGACCTTGATTATCCGAACTAATCGTGACACACACTGTTCAAATAGCTGAATTACTCTATCACTGCGACTGAGAGGATGTTTTCGTTTGAAAAACTTCGTAAATACGTATTTGTACACAAAATTTCAGAACTCTTGTTCTGTTTTCATTCTTGTTTCTCAATCTTTATTTATTATCAACTGAACGATTGGTAGTAATGTTACTACTTTGTTAGATGTACTTTTCTGAGATTTATTATTATTAGCGCCGTTAATGATAAGTATAGAAATAGTTATTAACAAATTTTGTAATCTTAATTTCAAATTCGGGGCTATCACTCTTTATCATCAAATAGAATGAACAAGAAGAACTTGTCAACCTCAAAATTATAATTTAAATAGGAAATTGTAAAATGTATTAAGACGAATAAGAAAAATCTAAATATGAAGGACGAGACTGAATAATGTATGTCTTTTGTAAGTTAAGATATATACTGGAAATCTAAACATACAACATATAGTATCATATAATTTTCGAATAAATTAGTTTCCCAATTCTTCTCTTATATAAAATGTCAATTGTAAAACATTGTAATAAACATGTAAAAAAAACTCATTGAAGTGTTTTGAAAAAAATACTTATATTGATATTCGAATATATATTATATTTTGCATCATTCATATTTTGTAATGATAATAAGAAACACTTACTTTGTTACATAAGTTAATCAATTTATTCTACAGTAATTATTATTAACGATGTAGCATTCATACTGATATCGCTTAAACATATGCGTATACATACATTCCCATACATTCCACAGTTTTACAAACATTACCAAGACTTGAATCTTCAACTAGAAAAACATTTCTTGTATATAAAAATTATAAAACAAAAATTCATCATAAAGATTGTTCTTCTCTTGGCTAATTAAACTAATCAGTAAAGTAGAGATTTTAGTTGATTACTATTTTTCTACAGTAGTTCATGCAAATGTAATTACTGTTACATATTTTGTGTACTATTCTCAAAGATATTTATTTATCCTCGTTGTGTCTTAAATGATAAACTATTTTCACATAGACTGCACAAGATATAACACTATTTACACTATTTTTCATAGACATGTTTCTCCTTTCAAGAAGCATTTCAATATAATTTTACATAATAGAATAGCTTATAGAATTATGGACACTATTAATTATTAAGCTATAGAAAATTCTAAAATTCCTCTTAATACAATTATCATGTCGAAGCGACTAAATAATGAGATAAGGGCTTTGAAACTTAAGATTCTGATATTTATTTCCATAATAGTGGAAAAACACTGTATATCAAGAAATGTGTACTCCGTTCATTGATTATAAATAATTTACAGACAATTGCTTTGGTTTCCTTACAATATAAAAATTATGAAACGACTATTACGAAGAAAATGAATGTTTACTATATAACAAATGATAACTCTAAAAATGTACGGATAACCACAATGTACGTCATTAATTTCTAAGGAAAAGCGGTAACCGAGTGTTTCCAACATACTGAATTTACGATCGAACGTCATCACTGTTACGTCCTTGTCGCGATAGACGTAATCAATGATAACGGATGGTATAATCTAGTCTAGGATATAGCGGTTCCTCATCGTCACTTCGGAAAAAGAGGTCAGAACCTCAAGATAACATGTGCTGTGCCACGGAAGCCGTTAACGTGTGTAATAATTTATCCGGCATATTATTCAACTCTCGTGCCTCCGCGCGTGTGTAAGCAAAACGCTCGGTCGGGGATTTACCGTGGTAAACGCTTGGTTACACTTCAGATTGACGGATGATTCTCGTTGCACCTGCACTTTGTACGACATTGCTTACGCCGGAAAATTACGCATCTGTGATGGAGGAAGCGGACTGTCGACATTGTGTGGAATGTTTAAAGGATACCGTCGCGAATTTGCATCATCTTGGGACGTACAATAAAAGCTGGTTATTCATGTCGAGTGTATAATTTGGATTAACAATGTTACGTGTACTCTCTATGACGTTTATAAATTTATGTACTATGGACTACATTCAATTCTTAGTTAATACTGTTTGAAACACTTAAAGGGATTCATTGCATTTATGTAAGTTTATTAATAAAATATTTTTAATTAAGTAGTATTTATTAAATTATAAAAGGAGATTTTTAAACAACGAAATGATATGAAATGTTTTTTATAATTAAGATTTAATAATACAATAATGGTTTGCATGTATAATTCGTTTGTCGGAGCAACAAACTAATCGAAGGTTTTTTACACACTTATTATACACTTCAACTTTGTGGTAAACGTAGTTTTTCTACTGAAAATTTGTTCGCATAATGAAAGCTGGAAATAACTCTGTTTTTATTTTTTTCCTGTAACACTTTTGCAAGCCTTATTATACTAAAATACGTCATATATATTACACAACATTGTATATATTTTTTTCATACTGTCATAAAGTGTAAAATGCTAGTATAAATGAATTATTAGTTATTATCTACTTAAATATGATGAATCGAAGAAAATTATTGACAATGAAATATTTTCTATCTGTTCATTTATTACAAATTTATTGGCACTATTATAATAATCATTTCTTATGGCGTAGACTTTATTATTTAAAAAAAATTATTTTAAATATACAATTTGATTTAAAAAATTTAGATAATAATAAAACAGAAGATTGAAAGTTTTTATTCAAGTAAGTATATCATGTACAGAAATATTTTCGAAAAAAAAAATATTTTCAAACCTCCACATTCACGATATTAGGTTTTAAATATGTAATTCTGTTGAATGAGTATAAAATGTTTCAAAAATTGAGAGTGAAAACTTAATTTTGTATGTTTCGAAAATGATGTTAAAATACAATAAAATTTTTGTTCTATTTTTAAATTGTCACAGATCATAATCACTGAAAAAAATATTTTTTTCTGATTTAATGACAAATAATATAAATATGAACGCAATTAGATATTACCATAATCAAAAAATACAACAAAAAAATGCATTGTTTTAAATCTTGATGTTTTCAACGTGTTATTATAAATCAAAACATTATTACATGCTCATATTTATTATCTGAAATAGCATCCTTACTTCGTAATACTTAATAGCGGTTACAGGTTTTCCTTTCTACAAGTAATGGATTCAGAAGTCTAATTACTCGGAGTGATATATACTCAACTATGAATAGCCAATATGAAAACACCATATGTATAATTTTACAACAAAGGTTAATCTTTAAATATTGAAAAAATGCAGTCTTAATCAAACACAGTTTGAAACGAAACGTGTAGAAGCAGAGTGATATAACAGAAATTCGAAAGGGAAAAGGGCTCCTTTTGTAGGTACCTTTAGAATGTGGATATAATAAGCATTTATCTGATGACTGAATGTGCAGAAGGAAACAGGTCGAAACCTGCGCGTACGAACGCAGGGTCAAACAATGAATAAACGCGGTACTTCGAAGTATAATATATATCTAGGCCAATCGCCTAGTGAGTGTTCGTGAAATTGGATTTAACTTCGTCATCATTAAATCAATATCAATCACTTTATAATCACATTGGCCTGTTAATAACATTTTTTAATACAACATATCAACGTAGGTATATAGCAACGTGGTTTCTTTACGATTTAAATAAGTTCATGAATTTTTTAAAACAAGTAATTGTTGAAAGATTTAGGAGTTTTTGATTTAGTATAATAATAGTACAGTATTAGTCACATATTGTAGTTTTCTTTATCACCGTTCACATATTTTGAAAAGTTTACAAATATATTAGAAATGAATAGGTATGTCTACATGAATTACGATATATTGAACTTTTATTAACGAAAAATTTATTAATCGTTTCTTTCAAAGTTTCGGCAATGGTATTCTTTGCTAAAAATGTTATCCTCCAAATATTTATTCTAAGACGGCATATCTTGAATTTAGCTGGGTAATCACTATATATTTTGAATTTTAGACTTTCTTTCTACTTTCTACTAAATTTCAAAGCTTTGTCACATATACTAAAGACAGATAGTGGTAGGTACATCCTTTTCTCTACATTTTATAAACTATATAAAAACGTCAATACCTCAAGCTTTATTGTGTAGCATCGCTAAATTTTTACCAAAATTTAAAATTTAACAATAAGAATACTAGTTCTTTATTTAGTAACATAACGTGTTTCTATCATGAGCACATTAGAATTACATAATTTCTACTAAATTATGTATAAATATACATTTATCATAATGACTTTACATGAAAGAAAAGAACAGCCAAATTTAATCATTGATATTCGGGTAATTTTACTTACTCATTCATTTTATTCATTAATTTGATTTAATAAGAACAATTTCTTACGATTAATATTTGGCTGAGTTAAAATTAGAACATACATTACGTACTTTACAATTCTATGCAGTGCTGTAATAGCACTGATAAACCATAATCGCGTTATTCACAGTATTCACATATCATCATACGCGGTACGTTAAATTTATGAGGAAGATGATCTGGCTACTCAGAAACTTTCTAGTTGGTTTCTCGGAGACTGGTAATGACTCAGCTATCGTGTCGGGGTTTACCTACAGTTTCCTGCGGGCCACGAATCTATTATGTGCAGGAACTTGTTCAGATCAGATAGAAGTTATCGGACTTGACTTAATTGTAGGGGATTTTTTCATTCCTACATTTATTCGTGACATAACAACATATTAGGTTTTTTAGTATAAACATATTAGACTTACATCAAATAGAATTCATTGCTAAAATTAATTCGTGTTCAAACGCAACGATTTTCTGCAATTATCTCAACAGGTAACAGTTAACACAGGCAATTTACATAAAACTCTATAACCTGAAACTGGTTTCTTGCTCACTATCAATAACATCAATACAAAAAATTAACAAGGCTAAACAGAAATTTGTACGTGCAATAATTACTACATAAACATAAATTATAGGCTATACGAACAGTTTTTACCATTCCTAAAAATTGAATGTTATTTATATATTAGGTTCATGTATTATGTTTTTTAACTTATATTACAAATTGATAATATACAATTACATTAAATATGTAATCTGCATATATATATTACATTATAGATTATTACAACAACGTTTTATATTATTTTTATACATGTGTAAGGCATGTATGTTGTAGAATTTATTTTGGTATGATTTATTTCTATAAAATGCCAAAATAAACCCCTATTTATAACTGCAATCAAGTTAAAACAATATATACAAAAATACTATAAAACAGTTGTTACTGCTTATGTGCTTAGTAATATTTTGACATTGATGTTTAGTACACAAAATAAATATGTAAATATTATCGGTATTAATAAGTATATAAAGAAAGTGTAACATAACAAACCGTTTCATTTATATATTATAATTATATTTATACAGTCAAATAATATTCGAATATCGAATTCGAGTAAATAAGGAAAACACAATTTAAAATATGATAAACTGTACTTTCTTTCATTCACAAATACCGAAAACTTTTAAAAGATTCCATTTCACGTTCAATCATAGCACAAAATTTATAATTCAACATTAAAACACGTACTTTATAAACTGTGAATTATTTATATTCATAATATAAATAAATAAAATTATAGAATAGAAGAAATACAATATTTTTAGAGAGTGTGGAACAACCATTACCTTATTTCTAACTTCATAAAAAGGCCCGCCACAAGAACACATCTAAATTTAACTTTTTCTCTTAAAATCTAGTCCATAAAGATGTGAATTTACATAACGTTTCACAACCTATTAATGACTTTGGTCTTCCGTTGTCATTTAGAAAGCTATATTTCTGCAGCTGTGAGCACGCTTAAGTACGTCATTACTGCTTCATTGAATCAATGAACGTGCGCGACAATACGTTAGCGATTAAAAGCATTGGTCAACCCTTTCGGTCCCGATACAGCGCCGCCATTCCCTTTTCCTGTAAAAGAACTCCGTTTAAAGAATACGAACTCCGTTTCACGAAAAATACATACATATATTTGCATATTACGATCCTCTTCGGGCATAACATAACCGAACTCACATTCACGACAGAGTTTATGGACTGGTGAAAAAATGATACGGGTATGCTAATTCGTCACGCGAGCCGGTAATATTGGAGTCAGTATAGTCACGCGTCATTGACCGGTTCAAAACGGTCCGGCTACGAGGCAGGATGTTAAAAATGACGAGAATTCTCGTTGTCTCGGGACCGCGTCGCGTCGAGTGTGAGAATTGGTCGCGATTGTGAACGTCATTGCCGAGGTGAAGACATTTTCGAGGAGGGAAATATCGCGCGCGTGGAGAGTGTCGTTAAAGATTCTTGCGTCGTAGACAACGAACAACGGGAAAAATCCTTGTATTTTTTATTTCACCTTCGGCCGAGTGACTGTTCATCCAGAAATTACTGGCCGTATACCGAGCGTGTTGTAACGCTTTGACGATAAGATGCAACCTCGATTGGGAATCGAAGGTGAGTCTCGTTGAAAGAGAGTAGCCGGCTGCTCTTGAATGGAGCTACCTCGTTTCACTGCAAACTGTGCAAAACGAATGGAAGTCAGTTGGTGGATTAACACCAGGTTTACGGACATTCATTGTACGATTTATTCTATTACTCCTGGAAAAATGTTCGTTCATTCAGATTTTGGGAGTTAGAGGTTTAAAATTAGATAATTGAGGTTACGGCAATCGAAGTAGAGGTAAACGTTTACCTAACTAAACGCAAATATAGTATTAAGTTAAACTATAGCATTAGGGATTGTTTACTAAAAATTTATTAGTGACGCTGTACCACTAATTAATTAGTACTATTACTATTCATATTAATATAGCAGCAAAGCTCTTTATGTCTGAATTAATATAGAGAAGAAAATGTTAAAATAAAGGAATTATTGGAAAATTAATATATATATTTATATATTATATATATATTAATTAGAGTATGTAGATTTAAATTAGGAAATAAAGTAAATAAGATTAAGTTTAAGAAATAAGAATAAGAAAATGAGAAATTTATTTAATTATTTAGTGAATTAATTGCACATAATTAGCTGGGTACACTATGTTTTATGTAAACTAAATTGTTACGATTGCGCAACATACGGACGATGAATGGAAGAATATATTACTAGAAGAATGTGAACATTGTATGCAAACATTACGTAGGGTTGATGGACTATTTATGACTTTAAGGATAGCTGTGAACTTCCATATTTTTACTATTCAAATCATACGTAACATGAGAAACTATGAGACCTAATAGACAACGTGGCATTTTCAATTTATGCAGTACTTAATATTCCTTTTTTTCGTTATGTATCAGCTCAAGGTTTTAAAAACTGTTTCCAACCTTTTTCTCTGCAGTTGTCTAAATCATATTTTTCTAAAAAACTATGTTATATATGGGAAAGTAGTGTAAGATAGGGACACGGAGCAAAATAAGAGAATAATTTATTTCGTGTGTTGTTATTATGCATCAATGTGACTAAAACTAAAAAAAATCACATCAGTTATATAACGGACAACTAGTAAGTAAGAAAATACAATATATTAGCTTATTACAATACGTTAGTTATATTATTATGAACATCGTTACTAAATAAATAATGATATAATCATTCAGTTAATTTCGATACTACATTTGGAGTAAGATGGACATTTACATAACGTCTTTTAATTTTTAAATAAAATTGGTCAGACATGCGAAAGAAAAACAGAGAAATAGAGTTGGTTCGAAAACTCTTTGCACAAAACCGTTGAAGTAACTATACAAACAAATGAGATGTCGTAAAGCGGTTACACATTTTAATATACCCAAACCTACATTGGAGAGCATTACAACCTACATTAATATCTTTCAAAACTGAGTTTATAATTCGTACCCCGTATGAATGTGAAATATGCAAATCATTAAGAATAATAATATTTTCAAAATTATGTTTTTGTATTTCTTTTTAAATCCGCATTTTCTGTGTCGATACATTAATCATTTTATTTCTACTACATTAAAAAGAGGCATTGAAAAATGAAATATTGTAACTACAATAGATTTTGATGATTTTGATTCTGTCCCACCTTTTCCCTGGTAGACGACTTTCGAAAATTTGTATGATTAAAAAAGTGATATGAAAAATGTAACAAATCATATACTTAATGATACATGAAAATAAAAATATGATTTTTTCCAACATGATAATATAATGCATGCATATTTTAATTCTTATATTACTTGAAAAGTATCAATTGAATAATAAATATGCTGACGGAACATATCAAGAAATACATTTTAATACATACTGCTTACACATATAATACAATACATAAGCAACACGTATCAAGAAAATGGAAACATAATACTTATGTTTATACTTCCATTGCATCAATCTTCCACCAATAATATAATAATATTATTGTTTTTATGTACGACATGTGATAAAAAATAGTCGAAATACTATCCGAACATTTTATGTGTGATATATTAGTGTATAATGAAGTGATCACCATAAAAGTAATTCTCTTAACATAGGATGAGGTGTTCAGTTTTAGAGATAAGAAAACTTTATAGAGAACAAAATCAGAAGAGAATGGCGGGTGGAGAGCGAGAATGATTTTATCTTTGACCAAATGCTATCAAAAATAAGAGACAAAAAGCATTGCTGAGTCAGAAACAATGAGGCTAAAGAATACTATCGTTCTTAGATACGATTCATACGATTGGAACGCCTCACTTTTTTTTAAGATTACATAGCACAATATACAATACGGATTAGAATATTTAAATAAAGCTTCAATTATTAGTTTAGAGCTTAAATATGCCGCTGCTATTTATATTACACTATTTATAATCACATTTACTGTACACATAGTAAGACGATCATTTTGAATTTGTAAATATAAATAATATACAGATAGCTACATTTACTAGAATAAACATGTATCACGTATACGTTTTAATAATATAAAAAGATAAAAATCTACTTGTAAAACTTAACTTCTGTTTAGCATCCAGATCAATCGTAGGCAGTGATATGTGTCTGAGTTGAATTCGTATTTTATGAATAAATTGTATACGTATTAATACCCTTTTCACGTAGTAAGTAATATCGAGTAGTGGTAAATAGATATTATTTATTTCATTAATGTTTTATGTTGATAATAAAAATTTGATTCCTTTTACACGTATAATTAAAAGTATTTCTATTTCCAATTAAAGGTTCCGAAAATATATTGAATAACAAATAAACGAATTCATTCTGATTGGTATAAATTGAAATTAGCAAAATGGCCCGCACATAACGTATTAAATGAAAGAATGTTACTATCAATGTGATATTGCATTCATATAGTCAGAAATTTCAACATGATTATAATATATTCTAATTTATAATAAATTATATAAAATTAATTTCTATAATCCATTTTTGCAAAACATGGAAAAAACTATGATCTTTGTTAAATTCGAGAAAAGTAAAATTACATCTAATTACCCCTCATATTGATTTCATGTAAATTGGGTCACATATAATATTGATGAAAATGTCTTAACATTGAGTACGAAACGCGATGCATTTCTGGCATAGTTAGAAAACATTGTTGGTATTGAAAAGACCAATTGCGAAGGCGGAAAGAAATTAGCCTTGGGCGGTAACATTGACAAAATTACCGAGGACACGAAACGTCTGTAACGGGATCTCCGATCTTGCGCAATACTCCAAAACGAGAGTTGATCGTGACTAAACATGTACCAAATGCCGGTCCAACATATGGATACTCTTGACGTCCGCGGAATTTACCTGCAATGATTCACTGCATACCATTGATTGTGAAATTTGGTGCGTGATTCGTAGTTTTCTATTACAATTTCGGTGGCTCAGGTTTCGATATCGATTTCTTTTAAGATATTCAAATAGACAAAGTGTTCTTCTTTGCTAGACGACTCATAGGCATTATTCTAATACCTGGAAACGTTACTAGCAAATATTTCTGTGTCAAACGTATTCTTGTCACTTCTAGTAATACGGGTTTTTCTCTAATAAACCAAGAGCAAAGTGACACAATCTTCTCGAAAAAATACAGCACTTTACAGGAAGGTATGAATGAAGAGTATTCAACGTTTCTTAATTTTTGCACTTCATCTTCCTTGTAATCGTGACAAGGTATTCACTTCTATTTTAAGTCATCCATTACATAGTGATCACTATTAGCTATTATAATAATAAACTTTATCGTATACTGAATATATTTCTTATGACAAGATATCATTGTTCGTTTAAATTTGGGGATCTTATTACAGAATGACATTGCAGAATGTAAATCATGCTATGATGTACTTTAAAAATTAATTTTTTTTTACTGTACAAATAAAATCTTTCATTGCACCTATTATTTTTATTTCACTTGCAGATCATACCAGTCGTTATAATAATTACCCTTGCACACAGAACATTACATTTCATCTTTTAAAAATGATTACGATATTCTAAGTCTAAGATCAGTTATTTCAAGTTCAGTGTGCAAACAAGTACATTAATTGAATAGGATTACCTTACAAATCACATTTCATCAAGAATGCATTTTGTAGTCAACCACGTAATATTCGGCGGTCGCTGTTTAAAATAGAAACCGGGTAACGAATTCCCAAAATTCGCCGAGTACAGAGTGAGAATGATGCGACCTCGAGATCGTAACCGTGTACGGAATCCAACCTACGCACGGTGAGAATGAGGCCAGAAAAGCGTTTCTTCCGCGAGTGGGTTCGTCGATTCCGCAAGACCTTCGGTTTCCGCGTCCGAGACATTGCTCCGAGATGAATGGAGCATTCCTGGAATCGACCTGGGATGATTCAACGGCGGGACGCACTATCCCGTTGGCATCCTTTCCTCCTTAAAAAGTAACCCTAAAATTTCGTCATTGCATACATACTCAATGAAACATCAAAGCGACCGGAAATACCAAACGCTTTTATCAGATGTATTTATTATTTTGTTTCTTGTGACGTTTGTTTGAAATATAATTAGAAGCTCTTCAGATTTCTGTCACAGCTATCATCAGATGTGTGTCACTTATTCTTTCTGCAGGAAAAATAAAAAAGAAGAATTTTTAATTATTTGGTATCACAGTTTTTACGTTACACTATTATCTAGTTTTTTACGTTACTGAACATTTTTATGTGACATCAGTTCTCTTACAACTTATAATTATTTTCTTGTAATTTGGAAGCTCCAGCTATCCATGATCGCTGTGGTAGTTGATGGGTTAATCTAATGATACAGTAGGACCTCGACTAATTAAACTTCAATATTTCAATCTTTTTCAATATTTCTTTCAATACTTCAACATTTTTCGTGATCTAGATCGCTCAAAGTCTTACTTATCTGCAAACCCAATAATTCGAATTATTAAATTATATATACATATACAACTACATTTTGCAAAGACCCTTTCAAAAATTTTATCTCGAGCCTTCATTTATCTATACATTAAATGCACATAGGATTATGTTTGTTTTCCTATATTACTATTTCAAGACAGAAACCATTCGTAATGACAATAATATTTTTAGAGGGGGATATATGTGTGAAAAGATCGAAGTAAGCTGCAAAACCTTTAAAAGAGTAAGATATTTCTCAGAAACCATTTAAAAATGGAACTGAAAACATTATAATTCGATAGAATGGTGCATCAATTCGGCGCATCAATGCATCAAATATATATTTTAATCAATAATAAAGTTGTAGTGATCAATAATGCAACAAAAGATGGCCGTTTTGTATGTTACGACCTAATAAAATGTGTATGTTCATATAGAACAAGCTCGTACGTTTATGAATGAGATGATGAATATGTGATTGAGAAACGAAGTATCAATTGCGCGAAATCGCATTCAGTTGGCTCAGTCAATGCGAGAAGTAGCGAACAGATGGTCGCGTGTAAGATGATATTCATTGATGAAGAATATTATGACATGACGATACTAAGAGGAATTGTTACCTTTGATGGCATCTCCGATGATTGACAACCAAGTGGAAAAACTGTATCGATATAAAAGAATGTTGTATGGATTTTTAAACTGTGTCCTTCTTAGAAAATCACTTATTAATTATGTTTAATTCTTTTTCAAACACTTTTTATCTTCATTTTTTTATCTAAACACTCTTTTTTATCTAACACTCTAAAAAATATGAATTTTATGAAGAATATTAAATTATTTCTTTTAAAATAATTGTTTATGCACACGAGATTATTAAACGTTAGAATAATATTATAAATAATACATATTTCACTCTTTCAGTAATATTGCTAGTAATAGTTTTGATAATCAAACCAAGAATTTGGTATAATTACTTCGATTGTAATTATTGAAAGAACTTATATTGTATAAATAATATTCTATTTTATATTTCATTTATCCATAATGAAAATCTGAATCTTATATATAGAAAATATTTCCTTCGTCCTTTCTGAAAATTTTAAATACAAGTTCTTGTAGGCATAGTTGATTACTTTTTTAAAACATAATTGAAGTTTGTATATGTAAAAACCAATCTACAACAAAATATTATAAATTTTTAAACATAATATGGTTTATTACAAAAATAAAATCTACAATAAACAATTATACACATCATTCTTTAAGAGCTCAAGCCAACTCTTCAAGAATTCAATTTAGATTATTTTTATTTCTATTTCTACTTAACTAATTATTAAGTGAAATAATTTTATAAATAATTTTCTTACTGATAATTTCTATTAACTTTATTTATTACTTAAAATTTCCAACTCTCACTTTGAAGAATTAAAATTAATGAAAAAATTGTTTTAAAATAATTTAGTACATTGATGTTAAATGAAGTTCTTTTTCAAAGAGTATTTCTAAAACGTACCTAAAGAAATGTCTTTAAATGAATATTTTCATTTCGTAGTTTTTATGATTCGTCTACTTCGAGTACAGCGCAATTTTATTTCTAAAAATACCTAAACAGTCTGGACAACTTTCTTAACCGAGAAGATTAAAGTTATATCTAATTTATTAATATTATTCGAAAATTACAATTGGAAATTCTCGGCTTAATCTCGTTCCCACGTCCACCTTGAAGCGAATCGCATATAAAATTTATTTAAATATTCGATGTACGTTTCATCTGGGTAACTTCTTTGCCTGGCTGTAGACAAAACTGTAGGTAACAACGTATAAAGGTCGTTCGAAAAAGACCGCCCTTTGTTTTTGCTAAAGTAATCAGTTGATCGCTGAAGTTAGAGTTTAACCAGTTAACTGCATTTGACGAGTATACACATCACCTTAAAGCTTGGAATGATTCTGATCTTTTCAACGATGAATTAGTGATTTGTTCAGATACGCATGTAATCCTTCTTCGTTTTACTTTAGTTTTTCGTCAGTATGTATTATAGCTACATTTGCACTGTCTTTGGCGAGTATATATTTCATTGCTTGACTTTATTGCGAGCGCAATCAGAGATTTTTTAAATGAAATTCCACAGTTAACTGGTTAAAAAACAGTCGTGTGAGCAGTAACGTATCTAATATCTTAATAGAATAATAATATTCCTACGACTTTACTTATAAAATACCGGCAAAGTGAAGTGGTATTCCGCAAATCAACAAATAATTCTAAATTAATAAATCAAAGAATCATTGATACTGATCAAACGTTAAAGACCTTAAAAAATCAACCAGTCTGCAAACTGACTAGATTTAACAGTTTTAGATTTTTATTCATAAATATATTCAAAAGTAAATGTTTACATAAATAATTAGTACAAAAGTATCTAGAAAAAGAATATTTATCAAGTTATATCTGATATAACACTAGAAACGGTGGATTTAATAATATTGAAGTTAAAATTTTAGTCTCAACAGAAAGCTTTATTATTTCATATAAATTCTCCAACATCAATGCAAAAAATGAATTTGAAAAATTGATCACTAAATGAGAAACTTTCTAAAAAACCAAGGGATTTTTTATTCTGAATTAATATTTAAACATTCACATGAGATAATAAAGCTTCCTCTTAAAACAAAAATAATACACAAAGAATCTCTTAAAAATACAACACTAAACATGCAGCAGCATTAGTAATAAGTTTCTAATTGTTACTCAATTGGCAACTAAATCTCTGTTATTCCTTCCGCGCCCAGTGAGAAGAGACGTGACGTTTGTCACCTTCAGGATTGAAAATGTACCTACGTGCATAATCTCACGAGTCGAGTTGATAAAACCAAGTGGTAACGTGTTCGAAATCTGTACGACTTCCGTACCGCCTGGCAGCGTTTCATATCGGCGATTCAATCGATACAGCTCACAGCGCGACGGTGATCGAGTTGAGCTCAGGCATGAATGAATGAATGATGCCGTTGGCTCGTGTTGTTGACGGTGGCGCAATCGCATAGAGCCGTGTTGGCAATCTTATCGGGAGAACCGGCCAGCCGCTAGGTGAATGAACGAAGGGTAAGAAAGGATGGAAACTACGGAAGACAAGAGGAAGACGGAAAAATGAGAGAGCGGTGGCCCGATCCCCCAAGAGAGGAATGCGTGGCGCGATGCCACCGAAGTTCTGCGCACAGGTGCACCCTCCGACAGAGGGTAATACGATATCGTGCGATCTTTCGACCTCGCACGGACTGATCCGCCATTACGACCTAGAAGGGTGAAGCTAACGCACGCGATGAATCAGCCGGAGGAAATGATCCGCACTTACTTATATACATACGTCCGGCAAGTTTAAGCCATGGACCTCTCGAGCCACGCGTCACGAGAGCCAAGCTATATGCGTGTGATTTGCGAGTACCTGCTATGTTCGCAGCTGACAGATATTCCTGAAATGTTCCTTGCTTGCGGGAAGGATTTACTTTTTAAGTGCATTCTGATGAATGTATCACAATAGGACTTCGATTAACCTCTTGCCCTATGATTTCTTTCGTAACGCTCCTTAGGATAATTTTGTTCTTAATTATTTACTAAAAGACAAAGGAAAATTACCATTATCTATATCTGTTTTTATTTCGGAACATAATTAACAACAGGAAATGAATGTTTCATTTGAACCCAAAATGATTAATATTTAATTTTTATAGTTTTTGTTCGGAACGTTTCTAACGAGTCCGACTTGATATTGCATGGCAAGGGGTTAATAGAATCCTTATTTTCTAGATTGTGCGGAGTCTGAGTTTAATTGGAACTTAATAATTTGAATTCTTAAATAGTAATTTGAAATATAGCGAATTTTACGCAGGTTTGAAACATTTCTTCTCGCATTTCTGTTTATCTTAAGTGATAGGCGTTCAACTAAATCGGATAATGTGTGTAATGAATAAAATTAATAAAGTTTTATTAATTATAATTTACTTTACAAGAGATTGTAGTCAATCAATTACATTCCCATTATTCTGATTTATTTGAAATGATTTATGGAAACGGTAATACATATAAAGTTATATAATTTTTCCTTTATAACTTTTTTATTATTTACTGTCAACTGTAAAGAAAATATTTGTCATGAAAAATTAAACAAGACAACGTGTATGGTATCAGACAGGAATTCCATGTGAAAATGTACAAAATGTAAAAGAAAATATTTCTATTTCAAATGAACTCCCTGAGAAGATCAAGATTTAAAATCTATAAAGGAATCTCAACTTTGAGAAAATTCATTTTGAAAATTTATCACTTGAAATTGGCAAACTATTAAAAAATGCGTAAAATTTCTATTTTCCTGAAAACAAATTGTCAAATAAAAAAATGTTCTCCGAGATTTTTTGGATATTTTTGGTATCTGTATTTTGCTATCTTTTTTATTATCTATGGAATTAGTTATACGCATATGGGTATGTACTTACGCGTGACTGACAAAATGAAGAAATAAACAAAAAATTGTATTCTATATTTTCAATTTGTTCCATCACCTAGGATCGCACAATTTTTGACTGAATCAACCATTCCACTCTGTACAATTGAGATCGCCTATTCCCTAACCAAGACCAACATTTAAATGACCAATTTCTTTACTATGTACGGAATGTCAGGATAGTGCAAACGATACAGAATTCACGGATGACACTTGCACAGCTGTTTCAGCCGAAGAGGAACTTGCCTACGCTCTGCTGAAATACAGAGCGATTACGAGGAAACCAGCGCAACAGGTGCCCCATCGTCTCTACCGATAATCTTTCATAATCTTATCTCGATAGCTCAGCCCCCCCATTTCACCGTATTCGTGTTGTGCCTAATTTCGATTTCAATGAACTGCATCCATAATATATCTAACATATGATTTATTAATGATATTTTAAAAAATCTGCAAAGAAAACAAGAAATATAAAATGTTCATTTTTTGTAACTGTAAAAAATTGTGTAAATGTTCTATAGAAAAGATCAGTGGTTGTCTCAGAAAAGTATTACGTAAATCAAAAAATTACGTTATCCATCCTTGGACAAACTATTCGTTGTTACTTAAGGATGATCATTTATTTTATAAACATTACCGTGAATTTGAAAAAGGAAAGATAATATCGCTTGGAATAGAATTTTTACAAATAATATAAATATATTAAGAATATGATAAATTTGTAAAGCGTGATATTAATGAACTGTGAGTATTCAACAACTGCAGCAACTTAAGTTTGAGCACTTGATTGAGGATCAATACCTGCATATTTGAAGGATGGCTATCTGTTTTTATTCGCTTATTACCGCATCAGTAAATCTGGCTCCTCAGAAATGTGAGAAACCATAGGGTAAACATGTTAGGGACATTCGCAGATTATGTAGTTTAGCTCGGAGTGATCATTACATAGAGTTTAAATATATCTTAAAACACTTGAATGAATTTTCAATGCGAATTAACGAAAGAGTTAACTGTTTACCATTCTTGACGTCCATCAACAAACTGACTGCGGGTAACATCAATTGATTGAAAATTTCATTTGCAGTAACTTATCAAATAAATTAACATACCTCATAAATGGAGAAATATGTGTACTGCCTGAATAGTTATGACGGTCATATACATATAGAAGGTGTATAAGTTTTGAACGGTCACTTTTTCATAAAATGTTTGCAAACGTGTGTTTATGTAACATTTCTTGCTGTTTTTATTCATAAAACAGACTGGTGAAATTTGATCATTTAAAACTAATACACTCTATATATTAAATAATCAATAATATTTCATACTTCTTTTATGTGTACATATGAAAATGATTTTTCGTTTTCTCTTTTCAGAATTCGACTGTAAAGGCTTTCACGAAAATTTACTCCAAAAATAAGGTAAGTTAAAATATGGCATATTTCTAATAAATATTTTAGAATGTGAATCTTACATATGAGAAAATAATATAATTACTTTTGACGTGAAATATTTAAACAAAATGTAAGGATGTACATTTTTTAATGCCTGTTTTTGGTCAATTTGATTTGAATTGTGAGTAACTCTTGTACTTATTAATATTAGAATAATTATTGCACTTATTAAATATTGATAGAATTGAACATTTGCAAAAACATTAAAAAAGATTCAATAAGAATGAAGGAACCGGATATGATTGTATATTCTTCAAGAAGAAAAAATATACACCTTTAGTACTTACTATATATCTAATATGTGTACACTCAATTCATTCACGGAAGTTAAGAAAATCCACGATGACGAAGTTTACATGACGTGATAACAAAATAATTTATGTGAGCAAACTACGTCGTTACTGTAAAAATATGAAATCTTTCTGAAAATTTAGAATTTAATAAATATTGTTATGTTTTCTTCATTAAACATGAATCTTCAAGTTCATATACCAACAAAGATATTGACGTCAAACTCGTTGTACAATTGTTTACATGTTGTAAACGCATAACCAAGTTAAAAATCATTCAGTTTTTAATCACATTAACTGCATCTTAATGAATCAAAGTGGTAAAGTACAAAAATATCTTCTCCATAGGTTTATACAGATCTATATAGGTAAATGAGAGAGGATAAGAAACAAGTTCATATATGTATTTTCTAAATAAATTCAATTTTAAAACAGAGTAACTAAATGGTGAATTATGTACCGATTATATGATTTAAGATGTACTAACAATGTCATCAAAACGTTTTGTGATTATTTTCGAATTCATAAAATATTATAAAATTGCTTTTGAGGCACTCTTTTATAATTTATCGAAAATTATTTTATGAACCAAGAATTCTTCAACGATTCTACTAATTGAAAATTTTGACAGATTTTGTAATTATTCATTTCTCGTATTTCAATATACATATTTCTGTAAGAATTCTTCAATTATAAATGTTCTGAATGTTTCAAGTATACTGACTCTATAAATACTATAATGTTATTAATTCAAAAATCATAAATTCAGGATGTCGTTTAATTAATTAGAATTTAATATGGTTTATTTTTACATAATGTTACAATTATTACTTATTCAAAAATACAATAGAAAAATAGGTAGAGTGACCTTTGATGTAAAAACTACGTTACTATAATAATTCAATTCAACAAAATTGTGCTTCATCATTTATCTAGTACTGCATCTTCAAATGATTTCACTCTAGAAAAACACTTTGTAATTATGCTAGACGAGTAACTTTATATTCTGAGAGTTCGCTATTTTTAGTCCGTGGAAGTCCCTCGTAATGACGTAGATAATGTAATTTCTGTAAGGAAACAATCGTCACAGTCTTGAAGCTGACGTATGATAACTTAACGAAACAAAGTTTTTAGACACTTTTCTTGGAAAAAGTTTTGACAATCAGGATATCGTCCAGACAGGAGTGTCATGAATTTCATTTCCACTAATCTTCAGACACCACAGCGGGTTCATTCCATTCAGTGTGTAAATTACTCGTTTTAACCATTTATGATTTCTTTCATCTTCTAGTGTACATAATTACAGAAAGCATAATACAAATAAAATAAGTAATATTATATCAAACTAAAGCAATAAATTATGAACTGCACCAGTGTTTAACTTCGTTGGTAATTTTACAATTATTTATATGTAAATATAGGAAAAATTATGAAACAACACTCTTCAAAATATTATTATAATATATTCAAAATAATTATTTACTATGGATAAATTCTTTTTTACTATAGGTTTATTAAAATAAATGTAACAATAAATGGACAGTACAGTTCTCAACAGTAAAATATTTGATTCTAATTGTGAAAAATTCAATACTGAAACTAATAAGTACTCGGTTTGCTGCTGCAAAATATAGTAATATTATTTATTGAGTATAAAACAAATGTACAACAACTCCAATGAGACTTAACAGCTAATGCAATTATATATAAAAAATTCGTAATTAATTATAAGCACTTTAAGATGTTTAATTATAATTTCAGACAAATTTATTTAATCATATCATTAATATTTAGGGACTAATTCCAGCATATTTATAAATGTAGGGTAACATTGCTAAACACACACGGGCAAATGTGAAAAATAGGTATTTTCGTACCAGCAGAATCAAACATTTGCAAAGTAAATATTAATCTAGGATATTAATTTGTTAATAACAGTTATAATAATATAAAAATAACAGCACTAAAATGAAATTAATCTTAAATCTAAAAGTTGTATACATGTATAGTATACTGAATCAGCTATTTACATATGTATTAGTGTTTTCATAATGATTCAATTACTAGAACTCATAAACAGAGCAATGATTTATATATTTCACTATTCCTATTACATTTCTTTGTTATTCATCTACTAAATTGTTCAATATAAAATATTTATTTAAGATGATGCAATTTTATTTATAGAAACCATAAAAGTCCATTTATTAAGATTTTAATTGTCTTATATTTTTGTTTGCATATTACTCAATCAACTACTTTAATAATTTCTCAAAAGAATTTGTATACCTTCTCCATAATTATAAAAGGAGGAATCAGAGATGAGTAATTTTGATCCATCCTATAATTCTTGTGTTAACGGATACTACTAACATGATTAATAAAATATAGTTTTGTTCCCAGTAATGGAATTTATTTTCTTAGATCGATAACAAGATAAATAATTACACATAAATAAATAGTAAGGCTAAAGTGAAACTTATATTGATCGCAGCATGTTTAACTAGGAGTTTCACTATACTTAATATTTTACTATATTAATGAATGTACAACATAATACATTTATTGAAAATATTTCACATCAGTTGTATAATACAGAAATGGAAATAATTAAAAAATAGATACAAATTAAAAACTAAATTATTTAATATAAAAAAGTACACATCTTAAAGCAATATTTAATTTGTTGACTATTATGATTTCTTCTATCATTTACTAATATTTGTTAAATATTTAAAATTGCTTTATGCAATATAAAGATCACTAAACTTTGCACAGCAGTTTACCTACACATTCTAGGAACACTGCATCCTTCGATATGCGGATATAGATGTGGTTATTTGATAAAATGAGATTACAAGATCCATTGAATTACCAATCGATAGATTGTATTACTTCCTAAATAAAATGACACACTGTAATGACACATCTGGAAAGTCCAAGAAGTTTTTTTTCACGAACCATCATCCTTCTAATCCATTCACCAACAAAAATGGCGGTTCTATCTTCTAAGTAACGAAAGATTTTAGATCCTGAAGTATAAAGAGTGGGTGTTTCCGTATGTGTCATTATATTGAACTTTGTACCTAGCAATATAACCGAAAATAAAAACCACGTCATAAGTCCTAGCGAAAAGAAGAAAGTATACAATACTAGAACAAAATATTTTCTTCACAACTTTGTCGCTTACAGTAACAGAATTGCTAAAAGATTATAGGACCTTGTTCTTCTGGTGCAATTCTTTTTATAATCCATTTAACCTCTTGCTCTGCAATGACGAGTAAGACTCGTGATAAAGACTTCTGGATTAATTTAATAAAAATCAATGTTGTTTGGTGCGCATGGATTAGAGTAAAAGTATAATAAGTAAGAAAAATATTATTAATATATATATATATATTGTTAACACGTTAACTACCGTGGTGGTCACCGATGACTGACACTTCCGAATTGCTCGAACACAATCACAGAATGTAAGATGATTGATGTCGCATTAAAATGTTTAATAGCGTAGGTAATTAGATAGTAATGTAAAGTAAGAATTAAATGATCAATAATTGCTTCTATTCATGCATGTTACGAGAGAATAAGCAACATATAAAACTCTCAAGATTGTCGTGGCAATCAATGTGTTAATATATAATACAAAATAACTATTCTTCGTAAATTAATATAAATAACACCAAACAAAAAGGAATTATGTTGAGATCATATATACTAACGTAGGTTCCTTCATTTTTTTAAAAAGAAATTTAGAGCAACTGACTACGAACGGTTTGCGGGAAAATGTTGCAACGGCGATTGTTTTGGAGTAACAGAGAAACAAAGTTCTCCTTTCTTACAAAATGAAGAATAAGAGCGCTTTACGTCTCTTTTTTTCCAAAAGAATCTCTGCTTAATCGGCGAATATTCATAAACAGAATTTATTTAAAAAGTACAAATAACAACGCATAACGTAATATTAGATCGAATCGTCATATAAGGGAAACATAACACATTAACAAACCAAACTTACAATGAATATCGAACTCGCATTGAAAAATTCATAAATCAAATGATGGCCTTACAGTATCCGTTAGAAATTCAAAATATGAGTTTATGTAATCAGTACGTATATGTTCAATATAAATTTGTTTTTTTTTATTATAATAAGTTACAGAGTTTTAGATATTTTATATTTTTAATATGATGGAAGAGATCTGGCATCTTACTACTGCTCATGTTTATAATTTGTACCATTTAAAATGTATAATTTATTCGCGTTTATATATTCCTGAATTAAATAAGCCAATTAAGTAGTCTTATTGAATATTAAACATTTGCAAGAAAGGCCTGACAGTGTAATCATACCCAATACATAGAATCTTATCTAATAGATTTTCTAGATCATGATCGTGAACTTATTCTTAAGTGAACGTATTCTCGCCTGTACCCAACGACTTTAATTTCCCGCTGCTTTTGCGGGCATACCAGGTAGATGAGCGGTCGAAAAGGGTGCGGTAGACAGATCGCGATCGGTCGAACATGCTTTGGTGACAGAACGGCCGCTAATTATGCGCGCCAAGCCTGCGGGATGACCTAACGTGCACAGTCGACATCGCGGTCGCCTCGCAAATGCTTCTCTTGCGCTTCTTTCCTTGCAGCTTCTTGATCACGCGCTAAAAATAATAGCAGACAGACCTGACCGACCAGACGAGCCGAAGGCGAGCGTGAATCAAACGCCGAAGGAACTTACGGCCCGCGATGTTCCTCAACGCATCACTCGTTTACAATTCAACGACTACGCCTGGCGATCCTGATCGCGGATGCACCTTATCATCGCAACGACGCCCCGAAACTCTACTTGAGATACGTAAAAATAACCCTCCATCGGATGGTTCGTTTCGTTAAATTGCCAACGCATCTCATCTCTGAAACATTGAGCGTGGCGTGAATTCGTGATTAGGAAACTAGGATCATTTACTTATTTTTCTGTAAATATCTGTTAATATTTAAAGTAAGCTCACTTTATAAAGTATAAAAATTAAGAAAAATGTACTAATAACTAACCAGTTAATGTTATGTAAATAAAATATTTTATATTTTATATTTGATAAAAATATTTAAATATAAGTATTTAATATAAATAGATATAAATAAATCTGATGTACTTGTAACCTTAACTGGTTAATCAACGGGAGATAAATTTCTGAAGGAGGAATGCCCTAAAATATTTCGAACTTTCTCTCCTTGAAACTTTCCAATTTTATATTGTAGTTAGGCTATTGTAGGGTGTTAACGTTATGTAGAAAACTTTTAATGTTTTTATTTATTTTTACTTACTTTTTTTTTTATTTATTTCTGCGTAAAATAAATTGAAAAAGATCACAGTGAATTATTAATTCAAACTATTATTATACATCATACTTTATATATTCGAAAAAATAAGAATAGTACACATAATTTTGTGTACATAGTTTTAGAAAATGCCACTAGCAAGCCACTCGTACATATTTAAAGTATGTCAAAGAAGAAGATACTTTAGTATACTCTAAAATACAATTTTAATAAAAAAACTTACTTGTATTGTTGCCTCGTTAATAAATGAAGGTAACATTAACTTCATAGTAAGTTGTAAGTTTTACGTGAGTTTGGTAGTGATTACAGTTACTGATCTTAACGCAGAGTTGAACCCGCTTTTACCGGTTAACCTGATTATTCTTCACCACTCAGCAGTCGATTACCCAGTTGACACGTATTATAATTAAGCAGGATCGAACGAAGACTCGAAAATGCATTCTTTTCAAATATTACAGATTTCAAAACAATTCGAAACGTTCAGTACGTTGTCATTAGTATACGCAGATTTTTAGGTAATCGAAAAGTTGCCAAATATATTATTATTTGAAAATTTCAAATGACATTTATAACAAAAATTAAAATAAAGTAAATATTTATATAAAATCGAATAATATTTATAAAAGAAACATTCAGAGTAAATTTATTTTCTATGAAGTATATAAATTTAATTTTTTTGTTACAGAAATTTAAATATACGCTAGTAATAAAATAATTTTTTTCCCTCTGTAAATGGTGCTACAGCTGAGTATATTACGAAACTAATACCTTGCTAGAACTGTTTGTTTTATTAATTTATTTGTATATTTCATTGTTAAAAAGAAATATTTTTCTCAATTGATCAAATATAACGAAACACATAAAAACTATTTTTTTGCCTTCTTTAATCATTGTCATTTTAAATATTTGTAGAGATTTTATTCAGTCTTGTCTGCTTTATTAGAATGCGATATAAAGACTCATCGTAACCAGTCAAAAAATTGGTTATAAAATAAAGGTAAATAAGTTGGATGATATATTTTTGTTGTTGCAAACAAAAACAGAAGGAAAGACAAGAATTGAGAAACTGATTATTTGAACAATATAAGAATTGATACAGAGTTATTAAGTAAACGGAAGAAAACGCAAAATTTTAAATTAAATTTAAAAACCGGTCATTTGACCCATTGTAGTATGTTTAATGTTAAATAGAATGAATTTTATTAAAAAGAAGTCAATTTTATTCATGGTTATTATTTTCCACACACTAACAAAGTTACAATATTTTTATGAAATAATATTTATATAATATATATGGAATAAAGCTCCCCTACTATTTTTGAAGTAACACGTAAATTGTATAGTAATACAAATTATTAAAAATATGATTGTTCATTGATTTCAATATTATTTTCCATTTCGTATTTCAAGCAACTTATATACAATATTAGTTTCTTTTGTTATCTCTTTTTAAGAACGTATAAATGAACGTTTACGATTGTTTTGATTATATAATTCCCTGTCGAAAGCTATAATACAATATTTTCAAGCATATCTGAAATTTAATTTTACAACCTTGATGAATCAGTCGAGGTCACTGACCAGTAATGTGCTAATGGCATAAACATTCATGGACGAATTTCCAGTTCTACGATGATTCCAGCTAAACTTGATTCTGACAATTCAAATTGTCCGTGGCGACTGGTGTGTTTACATACAGTATGCATTTAATGATTCGACGAGATTGTAATACGATTCTGCGAAACGCTACTGGTATTCTTATATTACATGACATGATATGGTAAATAATTTCATCTATATTGGAAACAACATGAATCTTCATTGTCTTAACGGTATATAATTGCAGATTTGATTCTTAATTCAAAGTCTGTTGAAGGAAGTTTTAGTTAATGAAACTAGTAACACATTTGATTCTTCTTTTTTTAGTATTGTAATGTTAACTATGTAAATTAAATACGTACTATGATAATTATATTTAATATGCAGTATCATCTCGAAAATTTCTGAAGTTTTCATCGAAGGTCGACTAAAAATGTGTCAAGAATTTTTAATCAGATAATAACATTATAATTTAAGAAGCTGTAGAGTCAATTATTTGAACCTATTATTCCACAAGGACTGACATTATAATGCTGCAATACCACTAAAGAACGTATTCATATGTTAAATATTAATATAAAATATAATTTTCTATATTTTTCGTTATCTTTGTATTTTATACTAGCAAATAAGTCAATGAAGATTTTTTACAAAGAAGAAAGATTTAATATGTTATTATGTAAATAGTTTTTACCTACAATAATACGTATATCATTTGTGCAATAGCACGTATTATAAGAGTATAATTTAAATTATCCGTTTATTATCGTATTGAATTTCATTTCCATAAGCAAAATCTCAATAATGAATATAATAATCCAATTTGTAAGAATGTCAAAAAACAAAATTAGAAAGGCCATATACTTTTATATCGTCTAAATGAATGATACACAATAGAGAATGTAATACATGTTTTGATATTCTCGTAATTGATTCTTAAAAACAGATGCAGCATTATTTGAAAGCAGCAAGCTGAAAAATTTGTGAAAATTGTAATAAAATAATTACATTCAATGTTTAGAGAGAGAAATTATTGGAACCATAATTCGTCATGTTTTAACAATTATACTATTGTACCAATGTTTTTATTTGTTCATAGAATAAAAATTATTTTTCAGAATTTACTGTTTAGTATTTGAATAAATAAAAGATATGTTTGTGAAGGAAAATTTTGTGTTAATAAAAAAGTTACTATATAAATTGACAATATGTCATAATCTTTAAAACTGATCTCTAGAAGTTATATCAGTATAATGTCCACGATTAAATCGTAATGCCTTTGAAGTTTCCGCTGTTAGTATCTTGTGTAATATTGTTATGATAACGCCTTAATAAAGCGTTATCAAGCCTATGTTTATATAACAATTCTTATGTGCCCATAAATCATGCTAACAAAACGTAATCTCTCAATTTTGAAATACCCTGCATATTTAAATAATTTCAAGTATAAAGCAAATTTTTATAATGAGAACATACAGAATTAAATCTACGTACATCTTAATAACTTTTTGGTTCACATATTTGTACCAATTGCAACATATTCAAACTAAATGAACGAATATTAGTATTTGTATTGCATACAATTGGCAATTTAATCTTCCTTATTAATTTTATGACTTCATACATTTTTTTATAAAGGAAACGATTAAATTTGTCTTTAACCTAATTATTATCTGTCAGATTATCTATTTGTTAAGAAGTATAACCTGAAACTATTATATTAATTACGTGCGACTAAATATAATGATCATCCGATAATGACTGAGTTATATCAATATCTAACTTTAAAGTTATATATTCAAATATTTACATCTTTTTGTGCTATATTTGTAATTTCTGTTTCAAATACCGAATGTAGATAATCTTTACATTGAAATGGCAAATAATAGATATTGTGTAAATATTATGGTTTATCTATGTTTCATTGTTTCAATGAATAGGAGATAATTTATATAATAATTACAATTATTTATACAATAATTATTTCCTTATGCATTTACTGTATTTACATAATTATTATGTTACTACTCAGAATAATATTCTGGAATTATGACAATAATAAACGTGGAAAATAAGGTATTGAAAAAAATATTTAGAGGAACAAGCATAATCAGATATATGAGTAAAAGTTATTAGACATATGACTCCTTGTATAGTCTAACCCGAACCAATATTATTACCTCAATATCATGTAACTATTTTCGGCTCCATTAATGAAATTTTATCAGATAAAGAAAATTCTAAATTAAAATATGTGCATAACATAGGTCATGTCTAATCTTTTCCGATAACAGAGGGTGTGGTAAAATGTCAGTATATAAAGGTGATTTAAAACAGAATATTCCAAATACAATATCCAATTCTGTTTAAATCTAAACACCAATTGTTTTATGGGCTTCTGCATATACAAATAAATTCTCTACTCAAGTATTATTTAGTTCATTATAATTTCGAAGTTATTAGTAATCTTTTTTCTCATAATAAAATGTTTGCAAATATTACATTCATTAGATATTATTTCACATGCGGAGGAATGATATTTATCTATTTCACATTACATAACTTTTTAACACACAGGAAAAAAATTGGAGATAAGAGTTAAAATCTAAAATACTTTAACGATAAAAGTTTTGTTTATAGATAATGTAAATGTGACCATACGATTTTATTACATAACAGCGGTTGTTCTCTTAATCTTATTGCATCTCATAAATTCAACAAAATTCAGTTTCCTTAATATATCAGCAAAGAAATTAATTCCTAATCTATACAAGACGATATGTCACCCAAATCCGAGTGGTAAAACGATCAAAATGTAACTTCATTGAAGACTAATTACACGCCGGATGTTTAATACAGTACAAAGATAAAAAGCCTAACCACACACCAATAAAATAAAAATGGGAGGTGCCTATTTATCTAAAGACGAAAACTTATATTGGTTTCAACCTAAAACTTCAAAATTTATTCTGATAAAACAACAAAAATTTGTTCTCAGTTTCGAATATAAACTGAAAGAAAGTTTTAACTCTTGGGGGCCATCTTTTAACACTAGATTTACGGTACAAACCAATTTGACTCATATCGAATTTTATAAACTTTATTTGGTAAATGTTTGAGTCGATTTTGATTGATGCTATTACTCAAATGTATTTCCTAATTATATATTTTCGAACATGTAATTTCTTAGATAAACGAACGAATACGAATCTTTCTAGAAGCAGTAGAATAAACTGTACAATAAATGACCGTAAATCTAATGTTAACATTTTGTGTACCGGTTAATTCTTAAAAAACTGGGATCAACTTATATCATACTATGTGTAAAATATTCAAATATCTTATTGTTCTTTGATAAATTTTTAAATAATTTTAAGGTAATCAGTTCTAGTATAATTTAATACTCTTTTAAATGATGTAGTAGTTATCAAAGCTATGAAGGTAGGTATTTATTAATAAAAAAACAAGATATCTCGTTTCCAGTCGCAATGTATTTAAAAAACTGTGGTCTAGAATGGGTTAACTTCGTCTTGGAATATCATGGAAATGGCTCACTTGCCAAATCGGTTAACTCCAAAAAATAAAAAGCGGAGGAAAGTGATACAACAGCTATACAATGATTTTCAAAATTTCCCTTTAAATAGAATATTAAATAATCATTATAGAACGCATTTTACTTCATTATTACAGGTGCAGTTTTAATCTAAAGAATATGTAAAATGTATAAAATAATATAATTCCGAAGTAATTTTTATTATTACTGTAAGTTTTCTATGGACAATACAAGTTTTGTTATTTCATGGTATCACACTCAATAATAAGGAAATTTATTTTTAGTGTGATAATGAAGCATTTTAACAATAAAATCTTAAAAAGTGAAGTTAAATCGATTTGACAAGTGAGTCATTCATGTGTCCAGAATGCTGTTTTATCACCGCATTTCTGTCGAAAAATTTGATCGACATGGAACCACGCGAAAAGAATCTCCACGTGACGCGATTTAACACAGGTTGGTGGAGCTGTTGGTGATCGTGTTCGCGAGGGGTACGATTTTCCAGTGGCTCGGCTCAGCTGATCGACTCGTGCCGCGAGAAAAGACGCGGCAGTGCGTGTTAGAGCGTGCGATCGTGCAAACGACATTCACGGTCGGATAACGTACGTCGAGTGAAATGCTCGAACGTGATCGCGACGTGAATGTTCCATGGCGTGGGACTCGTTGCTTGAGGATCTACGCTGCAAAGTATCGAGGAATGCCGCCTGTGAGTCTTGCAAAACGATGATGATTCTTTGTTCGGCGTGCTGCCGGAAGACCAGCCCCGAACCGTTTTGTGATCAAGTGGATATACCGATGTTTGAGGATTTATCGACAAAAAGTTCAAAGCTTACGCCAACAATCACTTTTAAAAACGTCTCGTAAAATGTAGAACGGTATTGGCCTTCATTGGCTCGTGATAAACAAATATTTAACCCTTTCCAGTCCTATGTTATTTAATCTCACTTTCATTACTATGTGTTTTGATGATTTGCATCACGTTTATTCGCAGTATCATAATTACGCCGTGAATTAATAGAGTTTTAGTATTCCACCAATACAGTAAGTCAATGAGTAGAATGTTGTATTACAATATGGTTGAATTAAATTTATGTTGGTGGAAATTGTGGTAAAGGTTTGGAAGATATTAAGGACTAACGAGTTGGTAGAAAATTCTTAGTGAAATTTTTTATAGATGTGAGTGCTGTTTCTGGTTTGTTAGTTTCGAAAGACATCATCTATCGTTTATAAACATGAGTAACCAAGAAATAATCGATGACGTTTTATAATAGAAGTAGGGAAAGCATAGATTTATTTTCTAATTGCTTCTACATAATTTTACAATATTGTGTGTATGAGCGGATCGATTGTAAACAAATTCACAGTGATGAACTCATACTATCAATGGTGTAGTATGTTTGACAGTAGAACTCGTGAAAATAGCTAATATTTGTATCGATATGATTCAGTTATGACAGACGAAATCATTCTCGACCTTGGTACTATTTACAACACTAATTATAAGACTCATCGTGAATTTGAAGTAATATTGTTAATGTTACTTGCTAAGAAAGGATTAAATCACAGCACACCTACGGTTACAATATCTATTGTTATGACACAATAATTATACTCGCAGAAAATTATACATACTTCTTGTTTAAAATTACATAAAATGCTACGTTTCATGAAAATTGAAATTAAAAATGACTATTTTAAATTTAATTATACACAATTTAACGGTATTTAGACGTAATAGTATGGAAACTGGAAATTTTAACAAGAAATATTGTAAGCGAGAACAACACGATTCTACTCACACCCAAAGAACTGTCACTGTTACTCTTTTGTTTACCTCCTTTTGCGACCGCCGTACTCACTCACATATGTTCACGAGCCAGTCTTGTCAATTTCTCATCTTTTAATTCTCACTGATCATTGCACTCGTAAAAATTTACTGGCAATTCTGCACGGAAACACACTTCCGAATTCTCTGACATCGCACATGAAATCGTATGGTAAATATATCCTCGCACGACCGACCAAACATTCGCCAACAGGAACACGCCAATAAATGAATGTTGACTTCACGCTCAGAAAATTTTTAAGTCGCCGCTGCCTCGATGCTAAACTCTCTTTCATGCTCCGGTAAGCTGTTTAATTTTGTCCAATATATTTCGATATAAATACTTTCTACGGAACATTACTCGTTCGTTTATAGATTTTACAATAATATTACATTTTTTACAAAATAATAGATTAGATTTATATGAATAATATAATTGTATGAAATTAATGAATTCGTTGTAAGATAAATGCTAGTAGATCCTATTAGAACAAGTTACTATTCTATAAATTTAATATAAGTTGATATTAGACAGTAACATTGGATTATGCATAGTAATGAAATTTATACATAAAAAATAATCTCTAATATAATTATAGTAATAAACTTGCAGAAGAATTAGATGTTTTATCACTACTTTATTTTTCTATAAATACACGCGTATGTTACGAAAAATATAATATAAAAAAGTAATTAATATTCCTATTGTCTTACAAGATATTTGATTATATATTCTAAATAATTCGAAAGACAAAAAATTATAGAAACTCTTAAAATTTTTGTAATAATTATTAAAGTCATTTATAACATTATGTGTTAATTAACATTATGTGTGTTTATAACATTATGAGCACATAAATAGAGTGACCCATTTATGACTCAAATATCTCCGAGACTATTGATAATACAAAACAATGTCTGAGACGAAAGTTTACAATATATCTTGATTGTAATATTAAATAATAGTACAGGAGGCATTCATTACACTTTCCTATCTAAATGTCGCTTACATTAAAATTGTATACTATTTTCTAATAGTGAAATTGAGATATTTTGTAAATTAATGATTTTTTTCTATAATTGGTTTAGTACTTTTCTATACACAATGATGAAATTCAGTAATGTATCGATTACTGCATTAAAAGAACGACCTTCATATGTCCTTTACACGTCCGTACAAACAGAAGTTAATTATATAAGGTGTCGTGCTTCTTGAAGCCACCAAACTTTTGTCTCAGACATTTTTTTTGTATTACTAATAGTTTCTGAGATATTTGAGCAGGTCTATTAAAACAAGTCACTTTGTATAATAAACCAGATCAACAATCAATTTACAACTACTCTTAACATAAAATTATTACACGCTTGAGATTTGGCATCATACACGATAATAAGAAATACATTTTGAAGATAATTTCGGTTTTCTTTGTTATCGAATCGAAACAGGAAATCAAGTTACAAATAAATATCTTCCTTGATGGATAAGGAAAGTATTGGATAAAATTAAGCTTTTTCATGAGAATTTTTCATGTATTTAATTGCATCCTTCTATTTGGAAACCGTCGTAATAAACCTTTTACAGAATTAATTATATCAGTGACACGTTATAATGTATCTTGAATCCTGTTACATGAACATATGTGACAATGGCGGCGAATAGACGTGCTAGTAAATATTGTAATTAATTAATTACGTATAAACTTTTAAAATTCTATTTGAAATATTTGACGGGAGAGGGGGGTGAAATTAATTTTTCTTTTTAATAATAACATTCTTTAAATACTTTGTAAAATTAATTAAAATAGGCTTTTAAAATCAAACTTGACTTTTTTTAATGTACTTAAGTTTACAATTCTAGTTAATCAGATATTTTATATTTAAGTTATATATATAGGTTTAACTTTTTTCGAGCTTCTAATAGAACATTGTTTAGTAAAGGAATTATTTAATAAAGAGATCATATTTCGAGTTTAGCTTATCAACATAGATATGAAATAATCAAATATCAATTTTAGTACTTTAAATTTGTTAAGTATTAGTATATTTATTACCACTTTCTAAAAGAATATACCAATTTAAATATGCTTTCCAAACGACTACAAACTAACTTTAATTCTTTAATTTATTGTCTTTGAATCTAACAAAGTCCTCAAAGAATATTGTATTACATCTTACAAGAAATAAGCCCAAACATCTTTTTAATGCGTTAAAAAATAAAGAATGGTGTTAAAAATAAAACTTTTAATAATCCTTAGACCTCCAAACTGTAATAACATCATCTAAATTTAAAACTGTATTAAAAATACCCCTACCAATTAAAGCCTTACCTAGAGACTGAATATAAATAGAAAACCGTACAATTAGGTGTACCGTACGACAGAGTTGTAGAGAGGGTGTACAGTAGTTGACAGAGGTCAGCTAATGAATCAGTCCAATTAATTATAAAAATAAACCTCAGACGCATCGTGCGTTCCGTATGACCGAACCTATAACAGACGTAGAAATTACAAAGTGTCAGAGTATCCTTCCGATGCAGTTTTGTCTCCGCAGCTGACTCGCTATCTGTTTCTTTGGCCTTCATGCGGCCGGTATAGCTCGGGTATTGAATATTGCGCCAGACAACGAGAGTGGTTCTGGGTGGTCCTTGTGCGGCCGAAATGTTAAACAGAAAGGGCAAAACGGACAACAAGATGGTCACAGAAAGAGTGAGATGAAGAAAGACAGAAAAGTCCGAGGTCCCTATTGGGTTCTTGGCGTGCCTTTCGTACTCCTGGAATGTGGCCGATGTCTCTATCCGCTTCTTGCAACCGTCGCGATCGCGGGGACCACACGAATCGATAATTGCCTCTTTCGAAAAATTGCTCCCGCCTTTTTCACTTGGACCAGTCAAACATCGTTTTTCTGAGTAATACACTGGTACGCGCCTCGAATTCGATCGCGTAATACCAAGCGCGAAATCACGACCGGTTGCAGAATCGGGATGTTTGTTTGTACGCGCATCGTCCACGGGGAACATGCACCCTGGAACGGAGAGTACAACGAACTCGGTGTGAAATCACGACTTGCTACGTTTAACCCTTTCAGGACGAATGTCGTTGTATCTGTGACATCGGACTTCGGTATTTAAAAAGGAAAGTTACAAGCTGTTAATCTAATTAACTGAATGACAAAGGATTCGTTTATAGTATCTTCTTCTTCTAATATTCAGGAGTTTGACAGACACATTAGCAGTGTTATCTGAATTTGGGTGATGTAACTAATTTTTTCAGTGACATATCGAACGAACCGAATTTCCTTGAATCTACAAGATGCGAAAAGATTAAGGGAGACATCGCTTTCAGGCAACTTGATTTTTCGATTTCTGTTTCGTTAGGGAAATTTCGTTAGGGAAATTTCGATTTCTGTTTCGTTTTGATTATACAAGTAACTTGATGAGTGCCAGTTAAGCGATCAACGTGGTAAATTTTAATCCAGTAAGGGTAGTAAATTCCAGTATCTCTCTCTTTAGCATGTTTAACATTTGTTTTTTTAATTTTTAAAATATAATTTAACCTCTTAACTCATTTGCGTCAAAACTGTAACTGTCTGACTTGTCTCTTATAACCATAGTAGTAAATCTCATGTTGGGCTCGTATCTCTAGGAAGTGGCGTATATATGACCCCTTACAAATATATACTTAAATTATCAAGTTACTTATAATTATTTCTAATTTAAATACCTACTACTTTCTTCTATAACTAATTAATTATATACTATATGTGGATAAATACAAAATTTGAAAATGTAGATATTGTAAAAGTTGCGGAATATTCCGTCAGGGGGATATTCGTTCTATCGCAGTCTACACAATACTTCACATTTAGTGATTACGGAGCAATACAAATAATTTGACTTTCAGTATCATAATTTTTTCATTGCGCCTACAAAAATTCCTATCGATGTATTCTCGTCCATATATTATCGTAAAAATAAATAAAAAATCCTTAATGAGACAATTTTTTATTTACATGAAAAAATATGAATGAATGTAATTAGTGTTACACTATGCAATAAATGTGTTACAATGTTAATGCATTACAGATTTTTATAATTTGACTATTATTACTGTTAACACTAGTGTTATATAGAAAGCATATTATAACTATTAGCAGGAAATGATAGGAGGGAGAAAGAAATGTATAAATTTTTCAAACAAAACTTTGTGAAATTCAAACATCTGCATGTCTATTATATTTTGACAATCAAATGATACTTCATTGCACAATGTAACATGAGTGTAACATTCATAAATCATATTAAAAGACACTTGATTGAATAAAACTATAAAGCTTTTTTAATTTCACATATACTATACAATATATGCAATTGTCACGATTTTTCCAAAGAAGTAAACCAAAATAACTAAGGGAAAAACGGGAACTTATCTGTTGCTTCCAGTAGTTATAACGAAATTAGATATTGCAGTCAGAAATACGACATATTGCACTAGAAAGAGAAAAAATATTTATATGTTTTTACTAGAGTATAACTCATATAACATTATTACAACAATCTTATCGTATAAGAATCAATCGATAGCATTACCGATTCTTTCTATTTATGTTGTAAGAGATAAAGGATTTCTGCAATGCATAAAATATATATAATGTATATGATAAAAGTATTTTGTATTGTATAAAAATAGGAAGAAAAGTACTATTCATATCAATTTTCAAAAAAGCAAAATTATTTTATTTATGTAAAAAATTAATTAATTTTACGATTTGTTAAATTTACAAAAATTAGTGTAGTTTTTTTCTTTACCAGCTCAGGACAATAATAATCCGCTTCGTATGTCTAAAATGTAGGTGAATAGAAATGAATTATCAACAGATGTGAGTTCCAATATAAGTTCTAAAAATAACTTCTTAATATTTAATACGTTTGATTCGAAAATCAAGATATACTAATAATAATGTAGTGAAATAAGATGTAACATTTTATTAAAAATGTATGTGAATATATTCATTCCGATATTTTTATATTTAAAGGACTTATGCTCCATATTTCATCATTCCATCATTAACGAGTAGAAATATCACATATGACAACGCTTGTGTAGAAAACGAAGTGGTGAGAACGTGAACTGACGTCTCCCGTCATTAACGTTTCACAAACAAAAGATACCGATTTTCGTCTCCCGCCAACAATATGTTAATATCCCCAAAACAAATGAGTGAAACAAGCCATTAAGTAGACACTTAAAATCCGAAACATACAAAGTGAGTAATATTTAACCATTATAGTATACGTAAACGCATACGTAAAAAGCTATATGCATATCTCAAATAATCGTTAACTCACCTTTGTATTTCATTTGCACTTAAAACTGCAATTAAAAATTATTATTGGATTAATGCAAAAATTTTGACGTTTTTTGTAGATAGTTAACAAACGAATTCTTTTCTTTGAAACAAATAACTTGTTCGTTTTTATTTACAATTTGGTTTAATCAGTGAACAGTTGAAATCTATTCTGTTTATTTCTTATAGAAAGACGTTAAAACTTCTGCATCAACCCAATATGCTTTGCATACAGAAATTATTTTTTATTTATTCACAGATTATATTCACATATTATAGTCAATATATAATATTATATTCTTTCCTTAAATAAACATTAATATTAGGCAAATTTTATTATATTTTCATTATTTATTTCAAAAATTAAATTTATTAAGGAAATTATGATATAATTATTATCATTAGGGAATTTTACTTATATGCAGTATACATGGAAAATAATTTAAATAAATATTTCAGGTTCCATTCAACTGTACAGTTTTATTAACTTATAACTAAAACAATTTCTTTTGGACTTTTTAAGAAAATATTCGATACAATTCATAGATAAAGGATTAACTTAACCTGCTCATGATTTTACTATGGGACCGTTCGCATTATATTCCAAACTCAAATTTTCGCAGAGAAGCTGATTATGAAGTACATTTTACACTGCTATGACAAAGAAATTTCAAGTATTTGCAAGCCTTAAACTATTAGTGCATTTTCTTACGTCGTACATGCAATTGTATTTACATGACCGTTGATTTTATCGTCCGAGGAATAATTGTGAAAAAGTAACTGAATAGCTTTACCAGTTGAAATGATACAAACAATATTTTAGATACAATTCAAATATTGAGAAACAAATATATAATAGGAATAATATCTATGATCCAATCAGTTTTCTCAGTCTTTTTATGATTACCGATATTTTTCTACATTCACATGCGTATCTTTTACCTTAATTATTAAATCTGATATTCAAATGCAGTTACAGATGAATAAACTAATCTTTGACTTCCAAAATTGAAATTAAATATAAAATGTATTTGTGACAAAGTTCAAAGAAAAGCAACGAATTTAAATCATTTTAAGAAGAAAAAATAAGTTTAAACTTTTGGTTTTTTAATATCTAAAAAAGGTCAAATATTTTAAATAAATACAAAACAGAGTTTCGTATTTGTACAACTGGAATATGATAACATGTGAGACTAAAATATTCAATTAGTAATACAAGCGAATTAATCATCCCTTTTTTAACTTTTCTCAGTTTCAGTTTGTTTATTGTAATTAATGCAGATTGATATAATGAAATAGACACATGTACGAATTTAACGCATACGACGTCATAATGTATATAAAACGAAATTACCATTGCTATAGAAACAACTTAGTAAATTATAATTGCATGTGGCAATTGAAATATGTATAAAAATCCTTATTACTATGTCCTTATTCATTTTCTGTTACCTTTTGCCCTACAATATCGCGTCAGACTCGTGATAAAGATTTCAAATAGAATTTACCAAACATAAATATTATTCAATTTGTTTGAATGTAAATTACATATTATTCCTCTGTTACCAATGATTATACCTTAGAGCAGATATTGATATACAATAAGACTGGAATTTTCTCTTACTTTCAATAACCAGACGTGAAAGTAAACAAAAAAAGAGTTCAGTCGTTAAAGGAGTTCATCGGTAGGAACATTATGTGTTAACAAATGATTCAACTGGAGTGGCACCTTCTGCATGCAATTTCTTCTAATAATTTTTCAATGACATTTTAGAATACCCCTTTAGCTCGAAGTGATGTCCCACTTTGCAGTTGATAATCAGATTGCACAATTCTGACTATTGTGTACCGTTTCCATCGAAGCAATTATCGGTTCTGAGGGCATGCATTACTCGATGATGCGTGACTACAAGCGTAATAGTGTAATACGAAGTTAAGTTAATTTGCGTAACTAACATGCCCCATGCGTCAAGCATGCAAAAGTCGTCAGGATGAATTCGTCACGCGTCAGTTGCATTTCCCGGCACATTCTTCCTTTTTGGCGAAAAACAGATACGATTCCCGTGAAACAATAACCACTTTGACTCACTGATTAATGCGCTCGTGTCACTGTGCTCCCGTTTCGTCGTTTTTCTCCCGTTTGACCGTGCGCCACGAGAATGCGTACGTTTTCTGCGTAAAGTCGACTAGTCACCACTTAACCCCAACAACGTACATTTGAACCAGATGGAAAATCTTATATGCAAATGACGAACAAACTGGATGCTGACGTGAAATGTTCGCCCAAGAAACCGAGAATCCAATGTTTTTGTAGTTTGCCGTTTAGACGGAAGGAAAACAAGCATATTTCTATTTTAAGCCACTAGAGCATTCAAACGTGACATTAATGAACAAGATTATTTCAAATGTTCTGTTGCTTCATTTTAGAAATTTTCAACGAAACCATATATGACATAGTGTTAATAAATTTCTTTTATGTTCTTTACATCTTTATACAACACAGTTAAATACAACACATTAAAAGCGTCGACTTCATATTTTGTCATTTGAAAAATGTTTTATATGAATAATTGTAATTCCGGAAATATTTGCATTAGTAAATTAAAATGGGACATCCTGTACATTTACAGTCCTCCCAATTTACCACTTATGACATTTTCTGGGACATTGTGGGACTCTTCATCTGTTTTTGTTTTATACCTGCAAAGAGAAGAGGAAGATTAATGAGATCATGTAACATTACACCCACCAAAATACTTTTACGTATCTTCTATGTTACTTCAGGTGGTCACGTATACCTAAATTTCTCCGTTATCGTTCAGAATTATAATGCTGATGTAGCATTTCACATAATGTATACGAGTACTGGCATGCGTGTAGCACGGAAAACGGTATCTTTAATGGATCCACCGACAAAATGCGTGAGGACCGTCACGTACAATTCTGTTTAAATTAAAATGCGACACCTCATCGAATGTATCACAGCTCAAACTTACGATGTAACTATTTATTGATTAAACATTGATCTATGCCATTATCATGTGAGACGACGCATTTACTAATCGATCTTATTGTTCAGATGTAGATTACATTTACGGATGTTTTAATCTTTAGCTTTTTAAATTAAAAGCAGGAACTTTATTGGTCTTTGAGAAATGTTACTACTTTTCTATGTTTTTTAAACAGTTCAGTGTATTAATGATTAGAAATTATTTTCAGTCACTTATCCTAATCAATTTGAATTTCTCTATTGTAATACTTATTATTACAAATTTTTATAAACATAGGTGGATAATTAAACTAAGAAGTTACTAAATATTAAATACAGATTAAATAAACTTTCTGTTTATGTATTTCAAATTGAATTTAGTAACTCGAAAATTTTGATTTGTTTTAAACTCTGGAGATTTCTTTTGGTGCCTTATAGATTTTTTAAATTAGAATACTAGTTAATGTTTAATGTATATATTCACATTTTTTTATATATCCTGAAATCTAAATAGATATACCGTATTCTTGTTGCATAAATTTTATACTTTGTTATGGTTTTTTATGGTCTTTCATCTGAAATTAAGAAGCGTTTTGTACAATTTCATTGGATATATTAAGTTTATTATTAATAAACAATAGACTTATTAAATTTTTGTTTTTATATGTTTTTGGTTTACATCTATTGATATTTACAAAAATACATAAAATGTAAGACAGTATACCTGAATTTTCACGGTGTTTTCTCTTTATAGAACTAAAAAATGACAATCGAATTTCCCTAAAGTTCTGTTAAAATCCATTATGTACTTAATGTTTAAAATATAGTCTACATCTTACTTACATATATGTGCATAGACATATTATCTGCCTAAATCATGCAAGTCAAGAAATAAATTTCCTTGGAAATTTATAATAAACTTAGAGCCACGTGAGGAGTCCTTTTATCGGTATCAAAACTACACGTGACTTCGTTGAACACGCTTGAATAAAAGTCAAAGACGCTTGGTTCGTATTTTTTTAACGATAATCACGTATTGACATAAATTCTTACAAAGCCGTTTCATTTGCCAGTGTTTTAGTTCACTATATGAAACATTGTTTTATTTTTTTCAAGCTTCCAAGTCACGTAACTTCTTTTTACTCTCGTGTGTGCATACGCACTAATTTCTGCATTAATTTGCAACACTATTATTGTTGACGTTTCATTTACATTATTTTCAATTTCATCACAGAACATTTCTATTTCTTGAGTATGAAAACAATTTAACCCGCATATAATTTAAAAAAACACAATATCATCTTTAATCTTTTATAATAATAATAATTTTAAAACTGTTCTCGAGTATGGCTAATATTTCTAGAGTGTAATTATTCCAATAATTCATTCACAGCCCCATATAAAAGTATAGCAGAAAAAAACTAAAACTAATTTTATTTAATAAATTGGGAATAATAAATCCTAATAATTTTTTCAAATACAGGAACAATATTTATATTTTTGAAAAATTCAGAAATAAAGGAACTTCTCAATAGTAAAATCGAGTATTGCATATTAATAACAGTGATAGGTTATAATTATATAATAATACACATAAATAAATTTTTATGTTAAATGTATAAATTATGTGATATCTTAGAATTTCGCATTAATTACTTAATAATAAGGTATTAATTATTTAAACTAATTGTCAGGACACAGAATGTTAAAATATACACAATTAAATGTGCTCTAATTAATTAATAGATTTTTTTATTACAATAATGTATGATAAATGTTGACTAAATGTTAATTAATGTTAAATAAACACAAAATATAATAAAAATAGACAGAATAAAATTCATCTGATTGTAGACTTTATTTTTGAAAAATACCTTCAAGAAAAATATTTATGAATATATATAAATAAATAAATAAATAAATAAATAAATTTGTAAATATACGTAAAACAAAATTTTTTATTTAAAGCCTTGTTGTAGAAAAAAATGTTCCACTAACAATTAACGGAATGCAGGCATTACTCAACAAACACGTAGTCAATTTCGATTTTTTAAAAAATATTTCTAATAAAGAAATTATGTTGCAGATTTTTAATTTATTTTTCATCTAGAATCAGAATCATTAAAATAGTCATGTGCTAAAATTTAATTGACGATATCCTTACGGCTCTCAAATTGTCTTTAATTTAAAAATGTATTTGAAATGGTGTCTCTATAATCATCTGCTTTATCAATTTCATTATGTACTATCAAAAGACGTAGATCATCTTATATATTATTCATGTTCATATTATATAAATATGGATGTTTTCATTTAGGTAGCAAAACAGATTAGAAATAATAGAAACAAAGACACTGGTTTTCAAGACATTAATATTGTAAGAGATGGACTTCCAAAGTGCACAAGTTCATACATCCGTAGGTAAATCTACAATTAGATATACGGGACAGGTTACGGTTTCCAGAGAAAGGAATAGACACGCGTGCTTCCCCAAACAGACCCTTAATCCTGTAAGAGTGGAATACTAGAAGAAAGGATTTAACGATTGTGTGGGATCAAGTACAGTTAACTTGCCACGGCTAAACCATGCACTTTCGGTAGACCCTACTGGTGTTTACCCCTTTTATGACGCGACTCAATCGAGGTTAATCACCGGTTTAAGCCTTCGGGTTTACTTAGTAGGGTTCTTAGTACAGTGAAAGGCGCAATTTCAGATTACTTGGGGTAATCGGATTAAACAGTACATTAATACATCAACAATTGCAAACGAGATAGCCTCGAGGGGAAATGTTGGCAGAATTTACGATTGCAATGCGTGAAACTTGAAACTTCCTTATTGAAACTAATTGAAGGTAGTAGTGCGAACAATACTTTTGGATTAAAATCAGTTATTAGTGTACAAATATTAAAGCGAAAAGTTGATTTGTTCCATTCAGATTTTAGTTTGAACTTCTCATTTCAAATTTTATTTTTAAATAATCCTTAACAATAATATATTTAACGAAATTGAAAGCAGGAAAATTTTGTTCAAATGTAAATACTTTAAGGAAATTTAAATGCATCCTACATCAATGAAAGTAATAATAAAAAGGATACTGATTTATGCAACATTCTTATTAATATTGAGTCATCTCGTAAATTATGCTGTATTGGTATACTTTTATTTTTAAGAATTCAGATAAACAATATTTTTTTTAATCTAAGCCATATTATCCTTCATTAATTACAAATTATCTATCTACAGATTCTAATTAGACTTAAAGGAGCTTTGTTTACCTTAATATTAAGAATAAAATAAATATGAGAAAACCAGATTATGTATAGGGGGCTCAATAAATTTGTAGCTCAAAATACATTTTATAACGTTTGTCAGTCATTACTACTAAACATTTGTATCAATAAAACTAATTATCTAACAAGGCGGTCTGTTCCATCATTCCTTTAATAGGAATATAGATGTTTATATGGATATAAAGATAGGATGTTTATATGGACTATAAGTTATAGTCATATAAACATATATTTATAGTCCATATAAACATCGGTCAAAAATTACTTCAATTTCATTTGCACCGTGAATTTGCACACAACAACGCTCGAGATACGTATCTGTTCATTATATAACACAAGATATTCCTATGTATCAGGGACCGCGTATGTAGTCATACCCTGTGGCATTTCTTGAATGCTGTGCACTTGACCCCGAAAATTAAACGTGACGTAGCCGGCGTACGCGTCTATTCTCGCGGGCACGGATCCTTTCGCAAGTATTGGCGACACCGGCGTAATCGTTGCGAAAATTGCTACGTCACTCCGTTAACAAGCTTGTACCGTAAACCGTTTCCAGCGAAAGTAGAAGGAAGCGTTCGAAAAGAACGGCCTTCATTTGAAATTGATGCCTTTTACTTTTAGGACCCGACTCTATTTTTATCATGAAATCTCGATACAAGGAGTATTTCTCCAGCTTCTGACCTCCGTGTGACGTCAAGCGGCTAGTCAGGCACGCAGTGTAGCTTCTCGTGATCCTCGGTATCGTAACCTACTAACCGTTATTACAGTCTCGCCTACTCATAACGTGGTTTCCAAAGTTGACGTAACAGAAATCGTCTAGTCACCTCGAAATCTATCGCTCCCGGCCGATCCGTTACGAACACTTGACTATTTCCCGGAAACTGCTTGAAGTCGTCTGTCTAAAACGTGTCTGCCATATAACTGGATCGATCAGGATCAAGTTTTGTTAGTCATCGATTCGATCGTGTCTTCCGTGAGAATAGAAACGATAACAATTATTAATAATCGTGTAAGGACAATAATGCAAATAAAGGCATGGGAATTTAATTACTCAGTCATCAAGGTGTGTAACCCCAGCAGGCATCCAGGTATTACCTAACATCGATTATAAGCAGAACCATATTCGAATGATTCAGTTGACGCGGACTCATTCCCCACTATTAAGGAAATTTCCCTGTCAAGTCTCTCGACGGTTGGAAAACTTTCCAGAATTGTCTGTGGAAGTGTCCGAGGAAACGTATCGGCCTTCCGATCGAAAGGGTGGGTTCCAAATCAGGTGCCTTTGGCATAACGAGGGCAGGTGGAGAAGGTCCATGCGATACGTACATAAGCGATACGTAAGAGCTAGTGAAAGGAAACGTCATCATTGACTTTAGGTGGGAGGAGATGGTGTCGGATAGATTCCAAGTGGGGATCACGAGTACGATGGTAGGGTGGCAATAAGCGCGTGAGGGGTACTGTGTCTATTCCATATAAGAATAATTTTATACAAAACACAGAACCGTAAATTTGATCGACAAAAATAACCCGTCGCGGATATGATTGAGAGAATCTTCGAAAACAAAGCACGACCTCTATCACCTTTATATAAAAATAAAAAAGAAAGAAAGAAGTTGTTCGCTGTTACACACACGCTGGTAATTGAGAAGCTATTATTTCTCCGGCATTCTAAAATGTACGTAAACATTTTATGCAGAGTCAATATTATGGAAGCCTCCCGATCGGTGGATCGAGAACCGTGGTCGGTCGAAGATGAAGGCAGCATCGCGGCACCGAAAATTTAGCGAGCCGCGCGTTCATCGATTACAAATTAATCCTGGCGAAGGTCGCATCAAAATGAAGGAATGTGTTAATAATATACTGCAACACATGCATTGACGCAAGCGAATCGTTCGGTCGCGATAAGTTTATCCTATCGCGTCCACCTTGCAATCGAAAAAGCCGCTTGAATAAATAGAGACGACGCGAGCCAGCCATTGTCATTGTCATCTTTATCGAGTGTGCCCGCAACACTCGCTTGTTATCACTATAATCTCGGATGCAATTGAACGACGGTGTTCCACGAGGCGCGAGACATCGTAATTATTGCTATTATCGTCATCTCCTCTATTATTAGTGTTCCTCGTCGATGCTGCATCCACGGAAACGTGTGCAGGCGCACGCGTATAGGCTCATCCTCGAAAGTCGTGATCCGCCGTCGCCGCTCGTTAATCGCGCGTCCAACGAGCGACTCTCTTTGTCGCCGGCGACGCGCCAAGTAAAAGAAAAAAAAAGATTCTCCAACTATTTCGATAACCATTAGCGTCGCATCGTGGCAACAATAATGAACGATGCTGTGCATATGATGGCGCTAATGACGCACTCGCCCACCTGCGCGGGATGAGCCCGCAAAAACCGCTTGCTCGGATACGATTCATTTGTAAAAACACATTAACGTACCGGTGATTCTCACGGAGGAAGCGAACCGGCTAACGACGTGTCTTCCGTTGCGACCACGGAAAAAGAGCTCGCGTGCCAACCGCGGAACGTTCCGTGCAGCTGCGAAGTCCGAGCCTCCTGGACGACATACCACCGGGAAGTCTCTTTAAGATATAGCAAGTTCGTGCAAAACTTTGAGAAATTTGTTCACTGAGTAGAAGTTCGCATGATACCGCCCGACAGAATTTTTTCTCCCGTCCCTAACCAATCATTTTACACGGAAAAAAGGCGACCTAAAACACAGAACCTACGTACTTTTTAACGAGTCAATAATGTTTCTCTAGAGCGTATTTACAAACGCATATCTACGCGAATAAAACCAGAAAATTGATAAAAGTAAAAAGATTACTTTTCACGAGAGTTACAAATCCGCATTGAAACGAATGAAAATATTAACGTTGGAAGAATCGATTGCTACATAGTAAAAAGGAAGCTTCAAATTCATACGACGTCAATTTGACGAAAAATAGAAAGTAAAGTCGCAGCATCCGTCGTAAGGACGGCTCGATCTTCAATGATCTGTGGTAGATGGTATCGCGGTGCACCTGTGAGAGAGAGCAAGGTTGGCTGAGCCGTGGAGCGTGCCGGTATAGCATCGAGTTTCCAGCAGGCCGATCGTGAGACGAAGTCCAGATCGTTTCGTTTAGATGCCCGGCTTCTACTATGCGGCCGGCGGGGATACGGTGGGGATAAACCCATGGAGGGCGTTTAGTGGGGATGGTTGCTCGCTCGCGGGGAGTTATGAATGAGTCGTGGAGTCCTGACCCACGAGTCACGCGTGGTGGGGGATGCGGCAGTGGCGAGCAGCGTGAAATAAAGAGGAGGGAATTCGACGGGTGCCGGAGGCGGAGGCGCAGAAGGAAAAGACGTTCGGGGGAAGAAGGAAGAATAGAAGAGAAGAAGCAACAAGCGAGAAGGCGAGACGGAGAAAGACGTGGCGAGAAAGCGAGCGCTGAAGGAAGATCGAGGATAGGGTGGGGGTACGTAGGATTGACCGAAAGCGGGGTACGGGCCACGTGCTACGGTGCCTTTACAATCGTATATAGGCACCGATCAACCGAGCTGCCACTACCATACACTGATAGTCATATACTCGGGGCGCACCAGATAAAAACAGGAAAGAACGATCGCCGAAAAGGAAGAACAAGAACAAGAAGAGAAAGGAGAAGAAGAGGAAGAAGAAGACGAAGAAGAAGCAACAGAAGAAGAGAAAGGAGAGGAAGCCAAAAGAGAGGAAAGAAGAGAGAAGAGAAGGAAAGAGAAGGGAAAAGAAAGAAGAAAGGGAGCGAAAGAGAATACAATAGATGGAGAGGGAACGGACAAGAGAAACGACCTACCGACAACCGAGACAGACAGAAGTCCACCTTCCACTTCCATTCCCTTACGCAGGTTCACTCCTACTATAACGACGAACGAACAGCCTGCCTCTGCTCGCTCGCCTGCCTATAGCTGGCTTCTCCTTCTCTGTTTCTATACCCGACCTACCTACCTACCTTCTCCGCGCCGTGGTTAACTCGACAGAGACGAGAGGTGATACACTCGATACACTTGGCCGAACGAGGGCGACGAAGACCTCAGTCACCTCTTGACATTCGGTATGGTACGACCTTACCCCACCGGCGTGCGAGCACGACCACCTACCGGCAACAGGAGGGCCGGGTACATCGGCCAGATTTGAAAACTCGGTGCCGCGGGGAACCACCCGGGTGAAAGGGATAAACTGCGGGACGACGGGGGATAGAACGGGCCAGGACCCGAGAAAAGGACGATAAACGGGAGAAAACGAGCGGGCGTTGCGCGCGCGGACCACCCTTAACGGTCTCACCAGGCCGATCTTTTTTCCTTTCCTTCCGTGTCCCCCGCCATATTCTTAAACACCTACCTCCTCCTCCCCGCCCTCCCACCCTCCTACTCCCACCCCTCTCCATAGGACAGCTCTCACAACCCCCTTCTCCCCTTTGTATAAGAATCACTGCATCGCTTGTGTTGGAACCAGTGCCAAATGGGTTGTGATTCTGTGCAGACAGTTTACAATTGTGATCATTCCCGATACGCTCGGATGTGACCGGTGAATTTGTTCCACGATTGGACAGATAGTTCTTCGAGTACACCGGCGTGTTCCACCGATACGTTCTTTATTTATTCAATTTCACGGATATCGGCGTAACCCACGTGTCACCTTCGTCCGATCAGTGCCGATCTTTCGATTTTGGATCCAGACCGCTGATCCGGCTCAGCTTCACAACCAGTATAGTATATATTAGGCACGTCCCGCTAGCTCCTTGCCCACCACGCGTCATCGCGAGTGCAACGAGAGTGATTAAGTGCTATGCGAACATGACGGGTACGGAAGGTACAGCGATCGCTTACGATCGACAGATGACAATGGAGGCGATCCTCGCTCGTGACCAAAGGACCACGTCGCACAGAGTTCTCGAGCACCGCGGTTTGCAGAACACGGCCCCGGCAATGACAGCGGCCGCCGTAAAAATGTCAATGAGACGGTGTAAAAGTCTGAACGCGGTCGCCCCGCGCGCACAAGTGATCGCTCCCCGGATTAAAAGAAATGATCATGCACAGAAACACTCGAATAGTGATTCATACTTCGTACCTGCATTTTACGACGATCGAAGGATACGATCGAGACACAACGCACCCATCACCGCGACCACGTGGCTGAGTAAGTCGAACTACTGACTTAGATTACCGGGGAACATGCGCGACAACTGTTGCTCCTATCGCTCCCTTTCTTTCTTTTTCTCTTTCTCTCTAACGCCGACTCTCTCCCTTTCTCTGTGTCGTCTTCTTCTGTTTTCTTTGGTGAATTGATAACTTTCAGGAGAAACGACTATCAAGCAGAAAACGTGCGCGAATCGTTACGATCGTCGATGTTTAAGTGAGGCTTGTTTATAAGTGGACAGGCTGTCCTTCATTGTCATGACGGTTTTCTTGAGTTTGTTGGAAAGAAATACTATAAGCGATCCATCAAATAGCTGCATATCCGCATAATTCTGTTGAAAAATGTTTTAGTTAGATATAATGAACATAAATAGTGGAATTTAAAATTTCGATCGAGTTTAGTTTTCAAACGATTGACTGAAAATGTATGATTGATCCTTATGTTGTGAAGAATAGATTACCTTTGAAAATATTGAAGTCGATTAAATTATTTCACACTTTTATTTTCTTCCGCCATAAGCAAAGATTCTAGTTTTTTTTTTTAATCGATAATACTTCCTTGTCATACTTCAAGAAGATGTGAAGTATTCGTTGAAGTGTGTATGTTAGATTATTATGTGTCCTTCTATCTCTACTCGTTGTCAAAATAAAAGTTGCATCCTTTTTCCGGTTGAAGTGCCTTCTACGAATTGATTCAGAAATCAAATCAAGATATACGTACTTGGTTATTCATTACTATTATAATTTATGCACACGTGTCGGGAACTGTATCAATTTCGCTGGGAACATTATTATTAATGGACATCTGCCGATAACTATTGTATTTCATAGGATGCCTTTCAATGCTTAAAAAATGTAAAAAGAATTACATCATTTTTTACCGATCGTAATCGATTGCTTCATCAATACCAGTGTAATGATATCAAATTTGTATTTATTCAAATTATGACTTACATAGTGTATACCGCGTCGAAGTTAGTATGTAACAAAATTATACTAACTACAATTCATACTCATTTCGCGTATTTCTACCTTTGATGTTCATCTGATGCTGACTCACGTAAAATTAATGCTTTCTTACGTAATGGACGCCTTCATCTTTCCCCGGCTCTGTTTTCTTATCCGATTCTAATACTTTTTTCTCTTCATCGTTCCATCTTAATCTCGTCGCAAGGAATCTCGAGATTGACCTTCGTTCATTTTAAGATCAAATGTTTTCTCTTAACAACGAATTGATCTTTTCGTCGGGGATTCTTTTTTGGCTGACTACTTGTCGCGGAGAGGCGTGACTTGATACACCGTGAAAATGTGAGGCACTGAGAACGTTCGACAGAAATATTTAATGAAATTTTTCACAATTAATAACATCATTCCTGTTTGCAGTTGTACGTCATTCTGTTGTTATACGTCATAAAAGTTCACTGTTACGTAAAAGATTTAAAAAATCAGAGATATTCCACGTGTTACGGTGAAATGTCAACTCAACAGGTGGCTCGCGAACGTGATCCGGCGATATTTTTCCGCTGGTCCATTGTCCCTCGTGTGCGCATTCCCTTTTGCGATTTGACGTCACGTTTGAGAAAGTCGATGAACACATTAGTCATTCTTCTCGTAATTGTCCTCGTCGAATGTTGAATCGAACGTTTTTATAAAAATTTCTCGCGCGTTATAGTAATGTGTATCGTATTATTTTCTGAATGGTCTGCTTCTAAACAGAATTGAAAATTCATCATTGCGGCGAAGTATCTGTAAAATCAGTGGGAAGTGTGCGACCAGCGAAGAGGCGTGTGCGTTGGAAACACACCCACCTGTTGATCATTCTTAAATCTACAGGTAGAGCCGCCTGTAGCTTCGGCATCCACAGATTCCGCCATGTATGAGATTATTCAGTATTCGTATACGCAAAATTCATCGTACTTAGAGAACAAGGATTAATCGTTTAAAAAAGTTTATAAGTCTTTATTTCTCATGAAATTGACTCTAAAAATGTGTAAATATTTAAACTCTGTACATTTATACTTTGCTATTCTCAATCCCGTATACATCAATTACACTCGCAGTATCAAAAAGTCTTCCATTAATAGCATAAATATCGGTAAACTTTCAACGTTTCATAAACTATTACTTTCAAAGATATCACAAAGAACATTTTATCCACACGTAACTCACCATTCAAACATATAGCAGCATTGTTGCGTTCCACGAATCTCCTATACTTCTCGTGCAATTCAAAAATTTCGTAAACTCCCTTCGAAACTCGAGCCGAATAGGATAACTTGCCTTATCGTATTCAGAAATTTAGTTCTCATTTACGTGACGGATTACGCGTTTCCGAATCTCTCCATAACCGTTGTCAGTCCAGATAAAACCCACGCCAGTTGGTGTGGTTGTAGGCAACCACATATGTTTGCAACGGAGAGACCGTCGACTCGTCGAAGCGGCTGAAGTTTCGCCGTTCGCCGCACGATTGACGAGTTCACCGGTGACATTCAAAACTGCCGCGGAATTAAGGATCAACGTAAGCAGCTGGGATAGAGGAAAAATGGACAGAAAACGGCGTATAATAAATCGACGAACGTATATACTTACCGTGTACCGCAACCTACCGCAACGCGCTCCGGTCCGGGCATGGACACGATCTGGAAGATAAGGGGGTGGCGGGACGGGCGTAATGGGGTATAATTGTCGCAAGCAATGCGAGGACAGTGCGTCATTACCGCATTTTTCAGCATCTTCTTGCCGGCCAACGGCAGAGATGCGTCTTGCACCGGTGTTCACAGGCTTTGCACGCCTTACTTTTTTCCACGCGGCCGCGGGTTCTCAGGAATTTCGTTGGAACGCCGTCGCCGAGCGTTGTCGTTGAGGTAGGCCCTAGCTGTACCCGTCGACACCGTCCAGGCCACACGGGGCGAAAGTAGAAAAGACGCGGGTACCGACCGTTAGATGACCGCCTACGAAATATCCACGATTAATCGCATATGGCGTGATCGGATAAAAAGCCTCGGTGTTTCTTTCGCGGAAGATGCGTGGTGATACCTTTACTCGGACAACCCGACAGATTAATTTGACGTTCAGACATTCGGCGTTCAACGTCGAATCGCGGACTACACGGTTTAACGGAACCCGATCAATTCGGGAGGATTCTTAATTCGATGAATTCCACCGTCGTTTCTATCGTCTCTATCGTTCCGTGAATAAATTTACGGACAACGGGTGCCGCCGCGACGAGGAAAGTTCGTCAGCGAATTCGTGGCACAGCCGAGATAAGGGGATGTCGTCTACTCGCAGCAGCAAATCGTATGATGCATTCCAGGTGGCAATGTTGCAAGTCACGAGCCACAGGTGGCTCTTTGGATTTCTTACGCCTTAAGAATGCGAACTTGCTCGAAAGCGCACGCCTATCGCCGTAATTCTCTTCTTGGACAAATTTGGCCGACCGCGACAGGCATATCGCATGGCAATTAAATTCCATTAGTACGAAAACGCTGGCGCGATTAAAGAAACCGGCGAAAGTACACGGCGATGCGTACACGCGCGCGACAAGTAAGGAAATATAATCGCGGACACCGAGATCATTTACCTGGATCACGGCGACTTCTGCCGCGATAAAAACACTCGCCGCATTATCGAATAGGCATGTTTTCGAAAGGCTCGCGCGTTATTCCAGAGGCAAACGCTAACGATATCGTTTCGGCGCGGTCGTTAGATCTTAATTGCACGTTTTCTGTTTGAAGTGTTGTTCCTTGAATCAGTTGTTTTCTATCCATCACGAAACAGAATGAAATTGAGACGCGTGAAAGAAAAATCAACGATGAACGATGCAAGAAGTCGCGTTCATCGATGTACCGTTCCAGTCACGCGGCGATGCATATGCAGCAAAATTCTGCGGTGTGTGTGGTCTATCTATCTTTGAACGAATTCCAATACAATCTGTTCTGTCGAAGTCGGGACGCGTGTCTGTCCGCTTATCGTCGAATATTTCCGTCTATCAAATTACAAAGAACGAACGCGTTGCCCCGAAGACGCGGTAAGAAGCGCAGTTCGATGCAATTACCGGGCAGACACAAGAAAAGATACCACCGTTAGCCGGTGCACGCGTGTCGACACGGTTTTCACGGTTACTTTGGGGCGCGAACTTCCCCGCGGCGAATGATTCTCTCACCGAGACGCGAAACGCACTTAAGAGCCGCTCATTAATATGCGTTAAGTGTCGGAGATGTCTCCTCGCCCCCCCCCCCTCCCGCCCTTCTTTGCGCTGCATCTTTCTCTTTTTCTGTGTCCGTTCATTTTGTCCTCTCCGCGACTAGGGACCGCGCGCGCGTTCCTCCTGTGCGTTGCATCACGCGTAACTGCACATTAAAATTATATTTGTTGTCTACGCAATATATACCCGCATTCTGGCTTATTCTCTTTCACGGTTGTTACATCGAGCATGCAACCTATTCCATTCATTCGTAACACTGTTTTACAAGTCGATCCGAAGGTCCGTCTATGCGATTTAACCCGTTGACTGTGAAACACGTATATATGGATCTTGGTAAAGCATAGTGAAACCCAAAAATAATGTTTGAAGTAAAGAAGATTTGAACATACATTTCTAGAAGATTTTAAATAGAACATGTGCAAGAAGGAACATTTTTCAAACCTTGTCACGAAGTCAATTTTGTTTTGATACATTTAATCCTATCATTGCTATAAGAAGGTTTTCCTGGTTATCAACGGCTTCCATACGAAAAGAGTGCACGGTCAGTAAATTTAGTTTTATACTGTTCCTCCCGTATCGCGAGAAACTGATCAAATTACCATTTTAGGCTCTCTTCCTTTTACTTATAACAACTCGGTTCGTTATCTGCAGACGAGTATAACGACAGTTTTCGGCACAACGCCTTTCGGTGAAGCGCGGCGCTATCGGAGGGTGCAAAGAACACCGCGGACGGGTCGGTTGGTTGTAAAGTAAATATGATTGAGCGGTATAAAGTTATGTGGAAGCTTAACCGATAATCGCGGTTAATAGCGGTTTCTCGGTTTTGTTATTACATTGCTCTATCGGTTGCGTGCTGTTAGAAACATTGATGCGGAATAACACTGTTTAGACGGGCCCACGAGATCTTAATACAGGAGTGTTGGTCCGAGCGCGGCGTAGAAAATCAAACATAAAGTATTCGCTGAAAACGAGCATACTTGGGAACAGTATCACATGAGAAAGACGGTAGCGTTTAAATGGAGAAAGAGAAAACTTGGTGCGCGGTAGACTGCGGTGGTTATACATCCTCCGAATGCGTACGCGACTGCTGATGGTTTGTCGTCGTAGCGGTGCACGTGATCCCAGGCCCCTCATCAAGGGTCGTAACTCGTGAAATAATGCGACGACGAATTCACGTGGATGTAATTCGACGAGCGGTGATCCCGAAACTGCCGGATGATCATAAGACGGTCTCGATCGAAATCTACCATTTAGGCGCTTACTATCGACGAAGAGCGTACCCGAGGGTGGGGCGAGATGGGGGAAGGTAGAAAGAACAAGCCGGAAGCTCTGGGATGATTTCTCTCGAGGGTATCTTCGCCGTGAGTCTCACGTCAAATCGTTGATTGCTACCAGCCAGTCAGTTGGTTCATATATTCTTAATACAGGAACAATTCTGTTAATAATGTACCGTGGCAGTTAGCCATCGATTTCAAATAAGACCAGCGCAATCGTACGCGCAAGGAATGCCCAAAACATTCACAGAATTGCCTTTTCGACGCTTCGACGTTTCGATTTTTTTAGTTTCATGTCTCCGTACGTACGTAACACGTGTTCACCCTTCCGAGACGAATGCGGTGTCATTTTGGCCGTATGGCAGCTGTTGTCACTTCTATGTATTTACTTATTTATTTATTGTTATGAGTGTGGTCACTTGTAACCGCGTCGCGTGCAGTTCAAGGTTTCCAAGAAATTTCGTGTAAGGTTCCTTCTTGAATATTGCGTTCAATGAAATCTCATTATCTGCCTACTGACCACTCCTCATCCGAGGGATAATGAATGCAAGTGTAACGTGATCACTTGTAACGTGAAAAGGATCAAATTTAAGAGCTATGGAATAATAGTTGGAACACAAATGTATCCCTAATATAAAGTTAGACACGAATTTATATGAACTTTTCCATTACGTTTCATACGCTACATTCTCTAAAATGGAATGCGAGGTTTTACTAAACACTCTAGTCTTTATTCAACCGTACACTGTCTTCATACTTTCCTCTAACTGCAAATTAGTTTCTTTTAACGAGATTAAATAATTTGCATTATTCGAAGAAAAATACTATACCCTATTTATACGGCAGATAAATTCGTACACACGTTGAATATATAATATCTTTTCCTTCTGAAGAGTTAACCACTGTAAAGTTATCCTAGTAAGCCTAATCAAGAGGAAAAGTATAAGGCAAGAAGCTAATATGTGTTATTACGAATTATCAGCGAGTCTCGTTCATAAGAGAATTATATCGTAACAACGCATAATCATTTAAGCGGTGCTTTTGATTTTCAGGGTTAGGCAGTCTCCTGGTGACTCTGCTCGTGGTCTCGGTGCAGAGCGCTCCGACGATGACCCTCGAGAATAGACGACTGAGCTCGCCCCCGAAATGGGTGAACCCTTGTGGCCTAGCCGCCGAAGACTTCAACGGTGATTTGGACGTAGTGCAATTAACCGACTCGCAGCTTCTGCACCAAGTTGTGGTTCAAGCGAAAACTGCGCTAATGCACGCGGAGCTTTTTCGTGAGGATTACGTGAGTACACTGGATTTTCCATCGTTTTCCCTGTTCGCTTAGCAAACCGTCGTCGTCGTTCGTGTTCCAGAAAAAAAACTACTTTCAGCATGCCGGGATAAATATTCCACCATAATTTCGCGCGATCTACTTGCGCGCGATATCGACTATCTAAGACGAACATTAAGTTCATCAATGGTTCAATAATTACTGACGTGACTTCTGGTGGGGATCGGACGGGGAAAGGGGACATCGAGCGGAAGGCAGTTATGGTAGTACTTCCGGTCGTACGGACGTTGATCGTTGAATCCCAGAGACCTTCGAAAGAGATCTCGAACTTACGAATGGTTTATCGTAGTCGATTAAAGATACGCTTTTAAATTCGGCGTTAGTTAAGGGAAACGAATAATTGCTGAATAGTTGCCGGGCAAATGTGTTATAATAAATGAAAACGGAACTGCAGTGTACCGGACTGCGCGAATAAAATTAAAGTGGACTATAAAGGAAATTCGAATACGGCAAAATTAATACGCGTTACGGAACATCGAGAAAATAGCAGTTTGATCGTTCATTTGCTTTTTATTTTAAAATGGTATCGACCAGTATATCTAATGAAACGTAACAGATGTAATTGCACTTTGTTACATAGATAAAAATCTGGTGATTCTAGTAAACATATACGTACAGGTACGTTTTTCGTAGAAGTTTTTGCGCCACGTACAAGCGCGTTCTTTCTATTTCGTTCAATTTCATTTACTTATATTTATAAGTTTCCTCCCGGTGTACGGTTATCCGTGATAATAATTTATTCCTGTCACGCAACTGATCGGCGACTACAGACGATTCGTCCGTGTGTTTAAATATTTGAATGTTTCTCTCGGTGCAGAAAGGTTCGGAAAGTGGCCACAGTCGGAATTACCCTGTTTCTCTTATTCCGAACATTACTCGTAATATTTACTGCGCGTAATTGTACAGGTCGACAATGTGACGCTTCGTAATCAGTCGAAATGAGATCTCTCAATGCCGTCGGGAGGCAAATTGTTCGATTTCTATTCGGTAATCGTCGAAACGAGTTCGCTACCGTCTGGTGACACGTTCCCAGAGACAAGCATCCCTTCTCGCTGCTCCTCTTGAAAGTATTATGAAATGTGTAAGCGATCACCCCCCTCCCTCATCGTTCGAAAAAGAAAAATAGATCCGTTCGACCGCGCACGAAGATCCTTCGTTTCGAAAGAATCTTCCCAGCCGATCGTGCCTTATTATCTCTAACCAAGGACAATAAATCACGGTCCCGGTTCGGCCTGTGTTGCTCAAGGTTCCTCTTCTGAAACGATCCGAAAAAAGAGACGTGGAAACCGCAGGATCGAAGGTACGGTTACACACGCGAAACTTTATTCTCGTTTTTTAGGATAGATTAAAGCTCGTCCCCCTAGTTATGCATCGTGCACACGTGTCGACATGATTTCGGGTCTATAACTGAACGCCCTTACATGCCCGCCAAATTCTTGGACTCACGTGACTCATCCTTGACAGCCGCTCCACGCGTTTCCTGTTTCTCTGTTACATACATCGTGATTTGGGATCGTCGTTGCAGCGTATAGGTTGAATTACAATTTCAGTTTAAAAAAGGGATCTGAATCGTGCTGATCTATTTTCGTGCTTATCTGTTCGTCAAATTGTTATTGAAAGATGCCTGTAACGAGCATTCATGAAAAATGTTCAGTTTGTTAGTCGTGATTTGTGTACAGGAAAGAAACGTAATCATCCTTCGATTTTAATAGATTTCCTAGTGATATGTATGAAATATTAAATGTAGTTGTTCGATGGGTTTGAAAATATAAACAATTCAAGATGTATTTCTTGAAATGTCACATAAATATAATTTAAACTAAACGAAGAGTTGCATTAGTAAAAATGGGATTGTTTCGTGATTGGTAAAGCTAGAAGATCTTGAACTGCATTACTGTATACTGAAATGCTTCTTTTTTATTTCAAAATTTAATTATGACTTGAGGCGTCCGTGGTATTAAATGATAATTGTTACACATGCAGTAAAACCGCAAATAAATCAGGTTCCGTGGATACTTAATCAATGCTTGTCTGTTACATTGACTCTGCAATTTTTCTTTTTGTCTGGAAAAGCAACTTGATTTACATTGAAGAATGTTTCTCGTGCAGAAGTTAATTAAGTTGCACACCATGAATATTTTAACATTCTTGAATAAATCAGCGTTGGTAATTGATGACGTGTAAGTGCATGCAATGTAATAGAACTGGATCGTTTCGAAAGGTCACAACCGGTTATAGACATTTGAGTTTCACTGTGTACAATTATCAATCACAATGAAACCATAAAATTAACAAATGTATTGCATAAACAAAAATTAGTCCCGAAATTTCAGGATCCACTTCCAGTACCATTTCATGAAAATCTGTTAAGAATCCGTGGAACCCCGATTGTTCAATTCAATAGAATAACTAACAGTCAAATCAAACAGATACTGGAGAAGACATTTTTCAAAACATCTTCAGAAAATTCGAAGTTAAGATTGAAATGATATTTTAAGTGATTATCTAAGAATCTGAATTATTGAGTTTCAATTTAACCAAACCTTTGGGCAAACTAGATCACGGAAAATAGGGACTCGGTAAATCAATCTCCTACTGTATAAAATTGAAACTTTTGTACCCGTTGATAATAAAACTAATACGAAATGCGATAACTAATTTTTGAAATTATTTAATCAATAGCTTTGATTTGAAATATAAAATTACTAAATTTGTTCTTCCAATAACAATAAGCCCTCGAGAATCACGGAGATTCGCATTTCGAACGTGTATCGCGAATAATTATACCGGCCGCACGGAACGAGTATATTCATGGCAGAATTAGAATTCATCGCGCGCGACCGCAAAAGGCGTTTGTGTCTCTTTACGAATAGGGCTCGTTCCGCCCTGTGGCCCCGGCGAAGTCACCGTGGAAACGGTCGCCGTTACATCATCGCTCGACGATACTCGATACCGATGTTTTCTAAGTCAGCGCATAATCTGATATCGTTTGGCTCTCTCCCCCTTTCTCCTTCTTTCTTTTTCTTTCCCTCCTTGGGAAAACGAACATTGCAGAGAAGACGGCGAAACGAAACTGTTCCCCGATGTGGAATCGCTATACTTCGCTCGACATTCACCTTTCCCAGACTCTAAGACTTCAGCAGGGGGTTCTAAGGACGTCCCTGCTGTGAGACCGACTCCAGGCGACGCACTGTCTGGTAGTCCAATGACGTCACCTGCTAGGTCTCGTTATCGTTTTAGCGTCGCGGACACTCTGCGGAGAAAAAGTAGATTAGACCGAGGGTACGGAGAAGCAACGAAGTTTCGTGAGACCGATCGCATCCCCACGTGCAGGTGGCGCGCCTCATGATAAAATTTCGATCCGCGAATTCCTTGTTCGTAATGTAATAATGCTTACGCTCTTTAACGTACCGCGACCAGTCAAATGACCGGTTTTAAAATATAATTTAAAAGCCTGAGTTTTCTTTCGTTTATTTAACTTTACATTAAATCCTATATTATTCAATTACTCAGTTTTTCAACTTTCGCCTTCTCTTTCGGTTCTGCTTCCACTGAGAAAAATTTATTCTCTAACTTGTTTACTTTTGTTTTGCAACGAATTATTTGACTGGTTACGATAGGAATTGGTAGTACACAGTGGAGGCACGTTTAATAATAATCTGTATCGTGTTATACGCTGCAGTCAATACACCTTCACTACAAATAGTTTGGCCAATCGATTCCATATTATTAAATCGTTTACCACTACAACTACCGAGCAATTAGAGTGACTTATTTTCAGTGTTTTATTAAAATTAGAACAATACGTTTCTTGAGATTCGAAGGGTGTCCTAGTCTCGTATCTATACAAATGCACGAATTTAATTGAAAATCTTTCGCATAAACGTCTTCATAATTTAAATACTTGCAAAATATTGCAAAATAAAAATTCTGTGAAGTGGGTCAATCTGACCCGTCCAGTAGTTTTACTGTTAAAATAATTATTCATTTGTAACATAGATAATGGATACTCGAAAATATCGTTAAGATGTCTCAATAGTATTTTATCATTAACGCATTTTACTGCACAATCATTGTCGAGTTTCAAAGTCTTGTATAGGAATTTGGTATTACCAAGATCGTGATTTTATGATTATCACGAGAGAAATTATGTTTCTTAGGTGTTGCCAAGTAGTGTGTCAGTCGCGTCAAGACAATAAGCGGCAAGAGTCAATGGATCAGTGTGCACATGTGATTACAGTCGATATACTATTCTTCGTGGATAGGAAGTTCGACGTCTACGAGTCGCGTATACGCGCATCGGTACGTGAAGGAATCGGATAAAATATCGGAAGCGGAGGATTCCAATAAATCAGAATCGGAAGCTGCCCCTCCCCGCCAAGGATGGGGCATCTATACCCCGGTACTCCGCCTGCATACTAAAACGCAGACCGGATACACAACCCGCCAGTGCATTTACTTGCCTCGATACATTCAATACGCACTACGACATGTATTTTCTGCTACTCCACTGGCTGGATGTCGGTCTGTACGGTTTCATTCAAGGCTGACATATTTATCGAATACGATTAATCACGGCTGATTATACCTTGCAGCAGTCGCTCTTTAGATTTAATTATTCTCACTTTCTTCGACATTATATCGGCGGAGAATAAAACGAGTTTGCGATTGTCATTTTTAATCGTGGTGAATACTTTTAATTAGATATTCCTCGCTCGATTATTTAAACTTTCTAAATTTTCCGTTGCTTTAGAAGTGTTGTTTGTGACATTTGAAACTATCAAGATATATCCTTGATAATTAATTATTCGGTTTCTAAATTCATGAGTCATGTTGTAGTTTAAAATGTGAATACGTTGTATAGTTATTTCGCCAGTTTTCTGGGAGATATAGTAATTATTGAGCTTCTTCTCAAATAATTTTAGGCTCGCTAAGTATCAAGTAATTGAAATTTTTAGGATATTAAAATGTACGAAATACAAAATGTATTAGTTTTTACGATACGAGTTGTAAACACATATTATAACTAAGTTATTATGAAAACTCTCGTCTTTTAATGTAAACACATATTAGAATTACACCTCATGCATTATACAAAGTATAGAAAATACGTAACACTGTTTTAAAACCATTTGATCAACCCAAATTTCTACTTAGACCTCGTTACTTTATTCATCTTTTACAAAAGTGTACATAAACAGCCGCATCCTACTTATTACATTCTACGTATCACGACAACACATTGACCTCATGTGTTTTCTTTTATTCATTTAACTTTATATCAATTTTAATATTATCCAATTAAACAGTTTTTCAATTGTTGTCTTTCCTTTTGTTCCTATTTTCACTAAGAAAAATGTATCGTCTAACTGTTTTATTTTTCTTTTGAAGCCGGTTATATAACTGATTGCAATAAGAACAAGTATGTACGAGATGCCGGTACGGTTAGTGTTAATAGATAAAGGTTTTAGCGAACATCAAAGCAATATCACTTTTCGGCCGTCGAAAAGCAAACGCGATAGAAGAATCAGTTTCCAGAAAGGTGTATCAAACGCCGAAACGTTTCCATTTTTCTGAGATGTTTCTTTTGTGTCTCGTTGAACACGGCAGCGTAGACTCGCGAGCAACAAGCCATTGAATCGGTTCGTGGCCGTCGCACCGAAATTTTATAACTTCTAATAAGCGGTGGAGCGGTGAAGCCGCGCTAGAAGAAAGACTGAGAGACTAATTGATTTTGACGGGTCCTCGAGTGTACCGCAGAGACCATACCTACTCTTGCCAGCCTACTTCCTGTCAGTTTTCAGCCTGGTTTTACGATTATTCGTGCTCCGGTGTGGCCGAGGAGACTTTTACGAGGCACAAAAGACCCGCGTCTCAGATTTGTTCGCCGCCAGTGGTTGTTAGCGACAATTCCTTTCATTCTTCGCTTTTTCTTCCCCCGTTCCTATCCGTTCTCTCGCTGAAATCTTTTCGTGATTGTCTCGAAACAGCTGGGCAATATACGACGGTCTGCAGATATTCGCGACCTGTCCGCTTCGAAAATTGATCAAACAGGACCTTTAAAAAGACACGTGCGCATTCCTTGTCCGACGGGCCGACGGTATTTTGTATCGGTGTCCAGGAGTCGTGGATAACGAATGGCCATCGGTATCGAAACAAGCTATAAAAGTTGTCGATGGAATTCGTGTGTAGTTCTTTCGGGCACTCGAACTCGGAAGGAAACGGGACGGACGGTGCCGTGATCGGTTAATCCTGAAATGAATTCGTGGGGATCCATTTTAACATGTTTATTAAGAAACCGTTCGCGTCAAATAACCATAAACTAGTTTAATTGCCCATTCGGTTTCTCCTCATGAAGTCCTTCCAATATTATCTATGTCGGTGATAATAACAGTCTGTGATGCAACCTCGACTGCTCGGGTTTAATCATCGTATTTAACGTTCCCGGTACAAAGTGTCCGTTTTGAAAGAGGCCTGTATCCTGCTGTGAGATTTCGCAATCCTTTCGGCACGGATAAGGATCAAAGGCACATCCTAGCGAAAGATTTCTCACTTTTTTATTTGTTAGTATGCTTATTGAAGATCATTTCTGCATTTTTCGTGTAAGTTTTCGAGATCATATTCTGGAATAGGTGCAGCTTACACTTGTGTCCTAAATGTTAGACAGTGTTTTGAGAACGAACAATTTATCTGGCTACTCCTGCCGGCAACGTAGTAGCTCTAAGGAATGTTATTTGCTTGCCAAAGGTGTTATCGCAGTTTGCAGGTCACCAGAGTACTATCGCACGATAATTATTTCCATTCCTGGGCCAGATAAGAGTTTGGATAATCGCGTTATCTTTCGTGTGAGCCAGCTGGTCCAAAACGTAAGCTCGAAGACACTTTGATGATATATGAGCTTAATATGTACATCCGCGGGGCAGATCGATTGACAGGAATTTAAAACAACGCTTGATAAGGTGCAATATCTGAAGAACTCGATATAACTGTATAATTTAGTCAAATATTTAGAATTCTGTTTGTTTGAATTTGTGAAACTATTTGTGAAAATAGAATTTTCATGCAAAAAGTCATAGCCACGACAGTTAGCAATCGGGTGATGATAGTGGTATTCTGTTTCAAGTATCAAATAACTTTTACGTCACAGTATAATCATCGTGAAATTTATCGGGTCGAAAATGTTTGCAGTTTTAGTAATATAGTATTACTAAAATAATAACGTTATAGTTTCCGAAAAATCATTTGGAATAGAACATGCTCTGTAAAATGACGTATACAAACTGTAGATGACGTGAAATTTTCTGCAATTTTGCCTAGAATGATTTCGAATGGAAGATATTTAAAGTTCAATTTCTACATGAAGCTATTCAACATTGCTTACATTTAACAATAAATGACTAATATAGATAAACTTTCATAATTTAATAAATTTTAAAAGTCTAATTTATAATTATTTTTATTTGTCAGTTTTAAGAATAGTTGTTAAATAGATTTATTTATTTATGCACACATAGTAAAACTTGCGTAAAATTTCAATGAAAATATTCTGTAATTAATTCTTATAAAATATTATAAACCAATCAGTTTTAGTATTGATAAGTGCCATGAAAAGAATCATAAGAATTACTATTTCCTAAATGTAAATGTAATTTTCTTAAAAGTAACGATTAAAAAGAAAAAACATCTCTTCATTTGACATTATTTTCATAGGATAAGACAAAATAAAATGTATTATTACAAAGAATATAAGTTTTAAAGCAAAAATCTACTTTTTTAAGAAAAGAACACAACCTTATGAAATAAGGAATGAAATTACTAAATATTGATTCAAACCGTACCATTTAAAAAATCAACCGTACTTGTAATAATTACTACCTGTTGTATTAATTTTGCATATGACCATAATAGAAATTTGGTAATATTAGATAATATTCGTAATAAATCTGAAAACTGAAAATACAAGTCACAGATTTATACTTTATATAATAATACATTTACATAGTTTCCATAATGTAAATATAACAAATATCCAAGGCCAATTTTCTTTTCAAAATGAAATCTCTAAAGACCCAACAGCACCGAGGGAAAACAGTTTCCATATTCACATTTATCATTCGAAAGTCAGTAAGAATCATCTCGTTCATTAGAATCCAAAATACTTATAGACAATACAATACAATTTTGAAGAGTTGACAAACTCGAAGAACGCGAGTCAGTTGCGTTTTAACGATGACGCTGACCTTGCGATCGTTTTAGATCTTTCGGTATCACGTGCACACAGTGCTTACAGTTTCACGAAACGTATACTAATGGACCATTTTCAAGTTGTCACTCGGAGTGAGGGCTTCCCCCTTCTGTTCGATCGCGGGCACCGCGTTGTTGATGATTCACGGCGGCTCGAAGCGTTGGTAGTGTCATACGAATACCACGATTAGCACATTTGACCTGACGCTCCGATGTTGAAGTGGTTTTTAGGTAACCGACAAGCTTTCGTAAGTTGAGCCAGCTCGGTATTCCCGAAAAGTCAGCAACCGTTGCTCAAGGCAGGCGCGTGCTGGTTCGCGTTTCGATTCGCGATACTCAATCCGAGGCTTACTCATCCGTCAGCGCGCGTTCGTCCACGTTCCCATCATACCAGGAATAAGGGATATCGAAAGCCCGATCTCATACGAGGCGCTGCTCCCGATTTAATCAGTGACTAAACCCCGGTAACCTGTTATTGAACCATATTGCTCCCCTAATAAAAGAGGTGTGTAAATCTTTGCATATGTATGAACGGCCGCGAATATTATGCGAGGGCCTTTTTTCCGGCGGGTCTCGAAATAAAGACATTTCACTCGTTCATGGCCTATCATTGGTACCCTTGATGTGCGAATATAGGTTATTTGCATGTAACTTAACAGTTAACTTCGTTAAAACGAATTCATTCCCATAAACCCGGTTTTTCGACGTCTTCTTGCCAGCCGGGCATCGGTTTCAGCAAATTGTCGGTTGTGTGTATGTAACAGTGGCCTCTCGTCGGGAAACCACTTATTAAGTTTCATACAATTAAACTGCGAAGGCATTACGTTGTGTTCATTTGTACGGCGATAACAACGATAACGCACGCTAGGGTATACTTTTCTTAGTAACACGCGTGCAAACAATTATTCTGTGTTATTTTGTTGCGCGAGCGTTTGTTGGAATAACGCAACGCTCTCGGACTCTTCTAACTTTTCTGATAGTTATGGATCGCCTTTTTGGTTTTTGAAGCGGAAAAATGACGACGACGACGTATTCTCCTTTGATATCTCGAATACTTTACTTCTCGCTGGATTAAGCGCGCCTGCAATTACACTCGCAATCTTTGTTGATTTTACAGGCAAAACAGATCTTCAACATTGACTTCGCTGATCTGCATTCCACGTTTAAAGATCATCACTACGATTGGCTTCCGGGCGAACAGCAGATTCCAAAGCAACTCGGAGAGCAACTGGATCAAAGGTTTCTTGACCATCTAGAAGTGAGTACAAACACTTTTCAGTTTTATGCATTTTCCATTGTGTGAATCGTAGATATCAAAGAGATTAAATTCTATTACGATTCGATACAGTTCTGTATAGTCTGTTTAAGTTTATTATTATTCGTATTATGGCCGTTTTATTAAAAGTAATTAACTTCGTTCACAGCTTGACACGGCTCTTATCAATGCGTACGAATATATGCAGAAATATGCAGTTGGTCTGGAACAAATTGTTTGGGATCAAGAGGATCTACAACTCGAGTTTCGCGAACAATTTAAGGACACGGAATATAAACTACGAACGGTGAGTACATATCTGCAATTGTAGAATTTATCCCGCAGATTTCTTTCAAAAAGATACAGAACACCTTTCACAATGGTACTAAGCACAATTAGCCTGAATTATTGCCTTCTATAGTCGTAAACGCAGTAAAAAGAGCCACCAATTTTACGACTTTTACGTAAAGTTGTGTTTTACGCGGCTAAACGTCCTACCTACAACGCAAAAAAATTTATGGTTCTATCGAGACCGACTGCTGCTTTGTTGAATCCGTGTCTATTCTATTTCCTTAGTTTGACAGTACTATTATTTTTATACTGATTCGATACTGTGGAAAATCGTATATTTTATGTATTTATAAAAAGCATTGTTTATTTTATCAAATTTCAAGACTTCTGTTTAAACTTGTCACAATTTATATTCGAATGGGAAAGTAAGAAGCATCAATATTTTCTTTTTTTTGAACAATTAAATATTATCTTCTTTGCAAACTTGTGGTTTAAGATGCTTCCCTACTGGAACAGTAAAATCAAGCATTGGACTTAATTTTCCTCGTGAATTCTTCGTGATTTCCTCTCAATTTTCAAAATCATCATCTATTTACGTGTTTTACATTTCACAATATTATAATAGCTCGAGTTTACAATTAACTCAATTCCTTTACATACTTTCCAAATATATCTTTACATACTTATCCATGTATTTTTCACGATCCACTGCTAGACGCGGTTCTTAAATATCTGTATTTTGAAGCTTCTTTCTTTTCCTTCATATATAAAGATACCAACAGCAGTCTAAAACATCTCTTTTTCCGAATATCAAGTCTTTAGAATTTGTCTAAATCCCTTATCATTCTCAACAGTTTTCTTAAAATCGTTACAATAGAAAGACCTCCTAGCAGTTGCAATCTAGAAAAAACATTATTAATATTGGATCAACATATAACGTAATCATTTCTGCATTCCAGGTTCTCTGCGAGTTGCAAGTGGCACTAGTGGAGCGTCAACTATCGTCGCGGCCGGACGTTACCCGCGAAATCATGAAGCCCGAGTTCCGGACCATGGCATCGTCCGCGACGTTTCGAAACCTACGTGACTGGTTAATCTTCCGGGATTACATGAACGGCCTCGAATACGTGGTGCAGGTGTTCGAACACTTACGCCGCGGTCTTCAGTCCTGAGGATGGCAAGGCGAAAGCCGACGAAGGGCTACCAGGCGACGACTCGCCCATCTGAGAAAACCGGAACACCTGAATTTGGATGGTCAGCTTTCTTGAGGTCACCGAAGAAGCGGGTATTAGGGAGAATGTCCTAGGCATGCTCTGCCAAGCAGGCCGGGGGCTAACATCCGTTCGGGTTCCAGTGAGACGCGTCTCAATGGCGATGACCGATCTATCTATCGGTCGCGGGCCAGCGACTGACAAACACTTTGCCGTTAACGCCGATAGATACATCTCATCGCTGGGTCGCGAAAGTGTTCGCGCGTATCCAACCGAAGTTATCTGCCGTAACTTTGGGACGGGATCGATGGAAATCATTCTCGACTCTCATTGACAGCGTGTAACGCCGATACTCGCTGATGAGGATTCCGCGAGACGACCGGGGATTAAGGAAGATGGGAAGCAGAGTCGTACGATAAACACAGAGCCCATTGGCTTTCGCCGCCGAGTTCACGATCGTGCAAACATACACTCACACAGGCGCGCAGGCACACACACACACAAACACACACACACACACACACACACACACACACACACACACACGCAGTTAGTTAGTTACGGTACGCGTCACATGTACTGCGTATTGACACCCGCGTTTTACGTGTGATGATCGTTACGTGCGAGAAGGGTTCAATAATGATGGACCACCGGGTCCAATCAGTTCTCAACGAGACTTCATCGCTCTTCACCGAAGCTGCTGAACATGGAATAAAGCGTCACACGCGAGTCCAGTTTCGATGTCTTTAATCTCGCGCGGTATAGCTGTTCGTTCTCGCTGTTTTCGATCTGTACCACGAAGGTTTACTATGAGATTGTGATTTCCGTTATTTTATTACTAAATCTCCAGAGTTTTGCTCAACGAAGCAAGTTTCTCGTTTTATAGAATGATCGAAATGATTGAACCGCGGACGTGGTACTTTGCAACGAACGGGAAGTTCAAAATGGAAAGAGACGATCGGCGAAACGAATCGTGCATGAGTGCTCATCGACGATCGTTGTTCCCGACTAAGCAAATTTCGTTGCTGTCTCTCTCCCTTTTCGAAATGAATGTTCGAAATTTTGGAGCAGCTGTAACGGGGCGTGACTGCATTTCGTTGAGATTTGAGGAGTATGAAAGATGAAGTAACGAGAGGAAAAGAACACTCGCACATGTAAGAAAGAAAGAATGAAAGAGAAAAGACGGAAGGGAGAAAGAGGGAGAAAGTGTGGGAGAAATGGATTCCAATGGAATCTTATTAAACGAGCTTGTGCACCGCAGCGGTATTATATCCTAAGTACACAAGAAAATACAGTATTCGCGCTTTAAGTTAGACTATTCGCGTCGAGCGGGAAGAAAGCAAAAAATTTTATCGCGTACTATCACGCGAGCAAAGAACTCCACGACGATGTCGTTAAAACGTCGAACAGACTCGGCCTTAAGATTTATTCCAGGCCGAGCCGTCCGCGCCCCCCCCCCCCCCCCCCATTTAATCCTACATAATAATTTATTGACTAACTGTAATATTATTCTATACGTATTTATTCAGATTATTTATTTTATTTTTGTAAAGATTTTACATGTCCGATTAACTGTATTTAAAGTGTCTAGTTGAGCTTAAAATTGTCTAGAGTGTAAGAGAGAAACAGAAGGATATATATTATTATTATTATCATTATTATTATTATTATTATTATTATTATTATTATTATTATTATTATTATTATTATATTATTATGGTAAATATTATTAGTAGAATTTTAATAATATCTTAGCGGAAGCAGAAGGAAACACATCGACGCGGCCGACGCCATTTTACGTTACGCGCCGCGCTGCTGCTGCTACTCTCTTCGCTTCACGTAACTTTCCACGGTACGAGGATAAGATATTCGATGAAGATGCAACGAGCTGCTCGTGTCCGCTCGTCCCCGTACTTTTATTCATTACAAAGGATTGCCTCCGAACTAGTTTTTAAATCGATTCTACATCTGATATTGATCCATCAGGCGACATTTTAGATTCGTGTTTTTCCTACCTTTCTTTTTTTATCAATTTTTCCGTTTAATGCTAACTTTTCGTTTCAGCGACATTTGAGATACCGTCGCAGGCTGGTCGAGACACACCTTTTGGCAGCTCGAAGGTTATTTCCTTTTATCCGTAACCGAAATGGCAACTTTAACGTTCGGACCACGAGATTTTAAGCATCCGCCGAGTTCATTTGTTTTTATCGCGATAGATTTTTAGAGATTTTTATTAGTTTTATCTTTGTTCGTACAAACCTTCTTGCCGCGAAGGTAGCGTCTCGTGCATCCTCGTGTCGATGTTCGCTCAAGAGTGATCAGTCTCATAAGCCCCCTTCGTACTTACAATTTCATCGCCGAAACTTAAATACGATTAAGCACTTCGCGTGTCCAGCGGGAAAACGTCGCAACCTGTACCATTTTTATTTAACTATCGTTTCATCGACGGCCTGTAAGCTTATCATAGATAATTTGCACGGAACCTGCGCACAACGCTCGCGACAAATTGCACGCATAACCTTCGATCGTACGTATGTAATGCACCTTATAACGAAACGCACTTTCTCATTTCCATATCATCGTGTCTGTGATATGCATCGTCGAACGTTCCACATGCGAATAATATGTTATTGTTGAATCGATCCGCTTCATTGTTCTGCTGACCGAGAAGGAAAGGGAAGAAGGTAGAACGGATAGTAGGAAGAAGAGAGTGCGTGAGACAGCGTGAAAGTGAATGAAAGAGTGCGCGCGAGCGTGAAAGGAAGAGAAAGAGGAAAGAAGATTAGGGAGAGGCCGATTTGGGTGGCAATGTCGATCTCGTGAATCGATCTCGAATACGTATTTCATTTTATCATGTCATTTTATACGTTTTACATTAATAGACAGCTTTTCGTTCTTTTAAAACACCGATCGTTAGTTTCGTTTTATTTTTGTTTTCTTAGTATTCTTGTTTTTATTTCAATGAAAAAGACTGTCACTTTTTAGTTCGTTCAGTCGCAATGCGAGTAGAACGCGAGTACATTTGAAAAATCGAGTGTGTCATAGGAAACGAGTTAGGCAGGACTTCGGCAATTCAATATTACGGTTACAAGCAGCAGCGCAGCCTGTCCGAGCGTCGATCAGCAAAGCAACTCTACCGATTGCCGATTAATATTCTGTTTTTATTTCCTTCTTTTACATACGATTCCTTCGAAAAGTTCCGTCAAAATTCGTTTTTTTCCCGTCTAATCAATCCAAGCACGCTTTTTGGTGACCTCTTTGTCCCTTGTTATTGGAAAATGATATATTTGTGTGAAGATTCGTGGATTGTGCCGAGCAAAACATCGATTCGGTCATCTAGGTTTTCCTCGAACGGTTTTGTTCATACGGAAAGTCCGATCGAAGTGTTCGTTCTCTGAGTTGGTATCGTTGACCTCGACGATAGGAGACGTAGACGCTTCGGTAACGGTGCCGGGTACATTCTACGTGATCGATATGCACGATGCATGGAAAATTTTGTGTAAAATAAGTATGGATTGCTTGGTATATGTTGTATATAAACAGATTTGATGATATAGAAGCTGCAAAATATAATTATGTATGTGAATATGTAATATGTACACGGGCCCTTCCCCCGAAACGCCCGCTCTGTTGTATCATATTAAACCAAAGACAGTTCAACAAGAAGCTGATATTCGATTTATTTCACCTCGGTAACAATTTCCAATTGTTCCATTACTATTTCCTTCACGACAACGATTATTAGTTCTTGAAAATTAACATTTAAGAAGGAATATAATTACATTTTAATACTGGTTTTAAAATATTATTGTGAACAGTGAAGTTGAGGATCAGAAGAAACGTAGTTTTAATTTTCACGCATTTACTCCTTCAAGACTTTTTATATGAAAGAAACTAACGAGAAGAGCAACCTTTTTCATTTAATCGATGAGAACAATTAATTCATATTCTTTAGTTTTCTCGAGTGCATCAGTGTTTTATAGAGTTCATCAAATACATTTGTAGGTAAGTATATAAATTCTGCCCATTCGTTGAAAGAAAGCATAAAGCCGTGTATTATGAAAATGAAAATTAATTTTTATGTAACCGGTTGGATGTAAGAAATGATCAAGAATTATACACGTATTTAAAATTTGATAAAATTCGTTATTTAATATGCGAGAAACTTGAAAACTAGTTCAATATTACTGCGTGATATGAATATGATATGTATTATATTATAGATGAAATGCCATAAACGAATGAGATAAAACATGTAGTTACATTTTCTGTTAATAATATAATATTTCAGTAATCATAGAGCCATAATTTCTTTACCTCGTATTAAACTGTTTTAGTATATTTCTTTATAACAATAATCTTCATATTTCACATTACGATAAGCGTAAAGTTAAGAACGTAGAAAGCACTGAAATATTAATATTAACGAAAGAAATTTCACCTGGTTACTCGACACTTTCAAAGCAGATGTTATAAAGGCACCGATAAAGTGATATTCTCTAAAATTATATCAAATTTGTAAAAAGTGATTTTTGGTGTACCAGTAAATTCGCATTTACTGCTCTCAATCGTAATAAAATTGTATCAACATTCATCGTTCGCCTTGATCACAGCAAATGCCGATTGCTACTTAATCACTCGGTTGAGTTTCTGTCCGGACAAGAAAGACTTGTCGTTTCCCATGATCAATGGCCGAGTCGTTGTGCCATCGGTGCTGCCTACGTCGTCGATGTTTGAGAGGAAACGCGTAAGTACATGATCATCATCCCGGTCTCGGCTCTGTTCCAAGCCGCCGTGTTTGTCCGCGCTGTTAGCTCGTTGTCATCGCTCTCCCAACTTACCTTCTCATAAGGATTTCTACTTCACTCGTGCTGACCGTCTGTTTGACGACCCATGCCCGTTCCTCCCTTCTGCGTCCTCGCCCAGGTGGTTTCCCGAGCGCCGCCAAGGTGTCAATGTTTTGCCTAGCCATTAAGATCATTAGTCCTCCTTCCTGCATCGGCGGAGTATTCGGCGGAGGACGGTTTGGGGCATCGAATTCTATCGTAATCGCGCGTTCCTGTCGCTTCTTAGCAATTTTAAATACGAACGTCATAACTCGATTGTAGCGCGAAATCATTTTTCTTCGTTTCACGAAAGTACATTGCGTTGCGTCGAAACTAGCATATGTAGCTGACGCATACGAAATCCGCCGATTATTCACACGGTCGCATTACTTCGAAATATTATCAAATATGTAAATATGCAGGCTCTCTATATATACATGCATACATATATATACATACATATATATAGTATAGTCGGCTGATCGGATAGCCGACAAGTATTTAAGGCTGGTTAACAAGACAAGAATGAACAGTGAAATCTGAAAAAGGTCCGGCGCATGCATACCACCGGACCCAGAAGAGAGAGAGAGCCGAAAAGGATGACGCGCCGGTGTCTTCGCCGATGATGCAGGTAGGGATCGACGATCGGATCTCATGCGGCGAGGTATGAATGAGTCGTGAGAAGAGGCCAAAAAAATCGGTCAGTACCATGAATGGCTGGGAAAACTGCGACGTTCCCGCGAAGAATGTACCGCCTCCTCTCTCTCTTTCTCTCTTCCTTACATCCCGCCCTCTCCCCCCACTACCCCTCTCGTCACCCCTCCCCTCCTCAGGCCTTCCACCACTTCTTCTTCTTCTCCTACGTCTTTTTCGTTTTGGCCGATCCTCGATGACGGCGAAGTGCCGACGATCCTTTTGCACTTCGTTTCGAGCAAGTCCTGGGAGCGGTCCGGAATCGTCTAGTCTCTGTTGCCGCGGGCAAATACTTCGGCTCCTTTCAGCTCGAAAAAAATAGGAGGCCTCGTTGTAATTAGGACAGTGCGCCCGCATGGCCTGCTGGATGGAGTCTACACCACCTCCTCTCCATTCTCCTTCATCACCCGCTATCTCGTCCTTCCTGCCTTTCTCCATCTTTCATTCTCCTACTCTTTTCCCCCTGTCTCTCTCCTCTTCTTTCTTTCTACTCCACTCTCCTGTCTCTCCTCTCCTCTCCCCCTTCTTCAGTCGTCCTTGAATACCCGAAGGCATCCTGCCGCTACATTCCTAGTGACCCTCGAGACAACTTTCAATAACGTTGAGACAAAAGACTTCCAAAGTTGAGTGGTCCCTGTGCACCGGAGCGCCGTGAAACCCTTTGCGTGTGTAGACATAACGCCTCGTGCGTTACGAGGATTCAATGACACGGCCGGTGCACGGTTTAAAAGGAGTCTCTTCTACGGCGCGCTAATAAATTTCGGGATCGGAATATATTCCGACGTCCATCCGTCAGGTCCGATCCGCTTCTTCATCGATGTTGCGGATTCCGCGTGCCGACGCACCGGTGTCTCATCGAGCCGACCTAAACTCGCGGTCAGCCCGAAATATCTTTTCGACTGCTACCTCTGTAGCAGTTGCACCGTGCCTGATATATTTCATCCCCTACCACGCAATTCGCTTTGGAATGCTGCGTTTCATTTGTAATTTCATTTTTAAGCCGAGTTAGGAAGATTTACGCTTTTATATTTTTTCGTGTTCACATTGTTAGTATAATGTGCCAGTTTTCGCGATTGATAAATATTATCAGCTAATTAACGCGAATGCACCAGCGACACGTGATTCCACGGTTATTACAATATACAACAGCCGCAACGTTATCGATATGTTACACACGATATCCTTCGGATTTTCGTTAAGCCCCGATAAGGAGTAAGGGGCTATTACCGACAAAGGGCTGGACTCGAACAATTCAAATGCTTTATGACACAATTCGAGATACGAAGGGGGCATCTGAGGCATTAGGACGTGGTTTCTCTCGGTGAACGGCGAGATGGCTTCAGAGAAAAGAGGTGCCGTTCGTGGGAACCGTGAGACCGCTTCCGAGAAGTTTGAACACAGCGTAGACATCGGTCGGAAAAAAGAAAGTGGATAGAAGATTGGGACGAGGAGAGACGATCGGTATTATGGAAATTCGGCTCTTTCGCAACATAGGCGTCGCCGTGGTGCTGCGAACGATGATCGCGCATCGTTTGCTTCGGACATAATTTCGACCAGCTGTTCCGGGCCAACGAGATGCATTTTGTCGCGAGATAACGCCCCGGAGGACGATTTGGGTGCGTGGGTGGGACGGCTGATAACCGGTGAAACACACGAACACTTTTAACGACTAATTGCCGTAGATAGGAGCGCCCGAGAAGCTGGGTGTGGAACTGGTATATATCGTTGATCGTCGTCGCGAAATGCATGGGAACCGGAGTCGTCTGACCCGTGCATGTGTCATCATTGCCGTATCCATGTGGATTCCATAACGATCTTGATCTGCGCGAATAGGCTCGTATCGTGAACTACGGCGGCTGGGAATAGCTGAGCGATTCGGCTTGACCGTCTATGTGTGTCGTTCGACGCGTGTCGTTTAACGCTGTTACGAAGTAATTAGCCAGATTTCATTACACCCGAATCTTTTACGCATTCGGTGCGTCTTCTTTTTACCGATTTTGTTCGATTTAAAGTATTATTTAACCAAAGTTCTTTGGTTTAATGCCAAGTGTTTAAATAAGGAAACGTGAATCTTTCTTATAAATTTCATTTTCCAGATTTTAAAATATTTAAGAATAAGATATTACTGATTAGTAATAAGTATGTATTTTAGTAATACCTAGTGAAATGAATTACCTAGTACAACTAGATCAATGACTCAATTTTAAACGTAACAACTTAATCATCACCGTACCATTTTTTTAGTAACTTGCACAACAGTTTAACACATATAATTTCATAATCATACTATTATGTCTTGGGGTTACATTCTTTTTAAGTAATCGATCAAAGAATTCGATGAACGGTCAAATAATTACCCGTGGGCAATTCGAACGTTCATAACGAAGATTGTTCCATCTGTAAGGGGAAAAAGAATGTGTCTATGGCGGTACAGCAAGCCATTATGGATCGTTACAGATCTTTCAGACCCTTATGGGAAGTAGTAGCGGCGAGGTAGTCAGTATGGTGGCGGTGGCAGCAAGGGTTTAAGAACGTAGCCTGAAGCGGGACGACGAGGTCGCGACATCGTGACCACGGCCAGCCACTGATTTACATATTGTCCACCGCTGAACCAGCATCGCGGCTTTTTGTTTTGGAATGCCTGCCGAGAGCGAGGAGAGGAGCCTTCCCTCTTCGTTTTTCTCGGTCAACCTCTCTTTTTCTTTCTGCTTCGCTCGTAATAGTGTCCCGATCCCGACGCCGGTGCTATCCACCGAGCCACCAACGTCGATCTCCCGAGAACTCAGAGAGAAGGCGTCGGAGTAATGCATTCTCATTTTTCGAACGGCAACACCCTTTCTGTCGCTTCCATCTGGTGTATAGGAACAAGGCCGACGATCGACTGATTAAAAAATTCTTCTGGTCGCGCGTCGTTGATTCTGAACGATAAAGGGACACTGCGTGCAAGCACGCGTTTTCAATTGCTCTTCTGCGGTATCGAGTGTAAGGGCGGTGTAGAATCCATCGTAATGCTTGGCAATACGGTGGTTCACGAAAGTATTTCAAATACCAAGGAAATCGACTCTAAAACTACTGGAAGTATCAAATCGACCCATTTCAGGGTTTTTATTTTGCAAATATTCAAATTACGAAGGCGCGTTTGCGAAAGATTTTGAATTAGATTTGTGTATTTGCACAGATACAAGACTACGCGACTCTTCGAATCTCAAGAAACGTATTGTTCTAATTTTTATGGAAAATTAGAAATTAGTCACTGTAATTGCTCCGTAGTTTTAGTGTCGATACCCTATTAAAATCATTCTTATTGTTCGATTGAAGATCAATGGAAATACATATCATCCATATTTGTACTTTATGCATCGTGTGCACAGAAATTTCAAAGTATCTATCGTCATGGAGGTTCTATGTTTATTTTAATTATACAGCATATTTTAAATGCTTTTATGGATCAGTGGACTGATTACCAATGTTTACAATTTCTTTGAAATATCTAAGTGTTCAATGGATGAAGTTTATAATGTGAATAAATTATATCATTGTACGAATTAGTAGAATTGGGAATTTTGTGATTGTATGTAAAGAGGTGGGCTTAAAATCTCATTCTCGAGAAAATTCAGTTTGAAGAATTGTAGAGCATACCTCTACTTGACAGCTTTCAACAGAGGATATTCAAACTCAATGCTTAACAAAAAATTTTAATTAAGAAAATATATTTTGTTTTTTACATATTTTAGTATGCACATATTATACAGAATAACCGTTTTTAATTTTACCACCTGTATTTAGTAAAGAGATAACCAACTGAATATATATTTTACAAATATACAATGAACAATATACAATCAACGAATATGACACCACGAATCACATAAATGAATATTTAATACGTTTTTTCTGATTATTGAATATTACATTACTGAAATAAATGGGATAGTTTAACTCATGTTGTAAATGCAAGTAAATAAAAAGTGAAAAAATGGGAAAAATGTCGAGAAACTGTTACATAGATTTATTATATAAATTGATATAATTATATAATAGAATGTGTTTAAAATAATAGAAGCACTACTCCGGACGTAAAAGGTCTGTAATGACGAATGACCATTGAAGTCATTTAGGATACATTATATAAAGAAATATTACAAAAACAGGTCTGAAATTATTGTTCACTATTAAGTTTCAGTTTTATTATACCATATATTGTAATGTTATAAATTTTTTTTTCCAATTATTCCGCTTCTTCATATAACCAGAAATCAAATATTCATAAGAATATGTAATATGTAGGTGTTACGTATATTAAATTAAAAATAAATAAATTATTATTCATTTATTATCAGTGGTCTATTAATGGTACTATAATTTAAGAAAATAGTATTTAAAATAATATTTACCTACTACAAATTTAATGTTTATAATATAAATTGTTTAAATGAAATTCAAATTGATTTATCGTTTCGAAAGTGCCACCCCTGGTTAACAAATTACCACTCAAATCTATTCAAAGTAAACAAAGGTAGTGTCTGCCAGTTCGTTGGAAAGGCACTGGCACGCTTTTGCTCTCTATTGTTGTAGGCAGGAATGAGGTGCAGCCGAAAACTGTCAGTTGCAGAACTACCGGGTAACCCCTGGCCAGGTGGATGCGTAGAAGGCGCCCAATGTTAAGAAGAGCTGTGAAACTTGGGGCAGATTAAGGTGTCGCAAGGGCGTGTAAGCAAACTACGACGTGCTGCGAATAATAAAAACGGCAGGTTAAGGGTTCTTTGCTTGAACTTCGGAGTCTTTTGCAGGTATAACTGTGCACTGGCTCACTGGTTGCTCTGCCACCTTGAATCAGGAGACCTTGGCCCCTTTATTTTCTTAGTTTTCACAACAATGCAACAACACTAGGCGCCGTTTCTCGTTCAAGTCTTTCTGATGGAATATTGAAAGTAACGGACAAGCAAGGTGCAATGCATTTACTAATTCTTCAACTTTAGAACTAGCTGTGTAACAAAACAAATTCTAGTTACGAAAGTATATTAGGAGAATTCTTTTACTTCTTATATTATGCGAGTATTAATTCTGAATACAATCGAATATGGTTTCAGTAAATGCATAGTTTCAGAAATATGAGTGAATCTACCCTTTTAGAATGTTGGCAAAGTCAATCTTTCTAGCATTACTTGAATATATAATGGGTCTGAAATGATAAATTATTACAGCAATAGTATTTTTCACGTTTCTAATTATCCCGAAATATATAAAAAGTAATTGGAAACATTCTTTTTGTACTGTAAATAAGAATAAATGAAACCAAACTTTTAATATCCGAGTTTATTCTTTTCTCAACTTTTACGTCGATTTACATATTTATTTTAGAAAATGTAATATTAATAATCAATATATAGAACTTTTACATTGTGGATACAATTTTAACTAAATATTATGTTCTTTCGATACATGTCAGTTATTTTTCATTAAATTCACTTTCAACGACAAAATTTAAATCAATATTATATACGAATACAGAGAAGAAATATCTTAAAAATATGAAAAGTTTTACGTGGCGTTATCAAACATCCGAATTTTGTTTACGTTGTCTGAAAAAAAGAAAAATAATTCTTTAAACGCTGGATAGTTGTTCTTTTTAGAATGTATAGTGATATAACTCTATAGTTTATATATCATTATACCTACGACCAATTTCACTGAATGGTTTAATGTTAAGTAGAGTATTATCACTACCTCCAATAAATGCTAAATCATCAGTCAAATGACCCTTATAAAATTCCAATAAAGTACCCAACACATATAACATATGCAACGTACAAAGTACGCAAAATCAAAAATGCGCTTTCAATACAATCTACTGACAAAACGTGCTTTCAGCAGAATCCCATTCCTTTATCTATCGTCTATAAAAACACAGAACTGGCTAAACATTTGCAGTCCAGTTACGATTAAAATATTGAGTGTCCGATCCGTAAAATTGAATAAGTAACAGTAAAACGGCTCGCATCGTTCCCAAGTTCCTTATGAAAACGCTTATGCGCCAATAAAAAGGAGTAAGAACATCCGAAGCGTGGACAACGGGGGCCCAAGAGGGTGAAACACCGAAGGCCAAAATAAGAAACAAGTATGAGATGAAGATCTTTAGAAAAGGCTATCCGAACCGCAAAACTTACCGTGAATCGGGCATTTCAGAATCGACGTTGTCCAGTTTGCCGTTCTGGCTGCCGCGCCTTTTCTCTTCATCGTCCCACTTGTTGCCGACCGCAGCTGTGCACGAGGCTCATGCTGATGCCTTGTTAACATCCGCGAAACGACCATCAAGAATCCCAAAGAGCTTGCCGCATTAGAACCGGCCTGGAGAAGGAAGCTGCTCCGGGTGACTGGCTTCCATGTAGATTTGTCAGACGCAATAATATGGCCTGCCTTCATATACCTACTACATCTAAAGGATGTTAAGAGGATTCCTATACGATTATGAGCCAGCAATTTCGAAACTCCGGTAATGGCGACAGATAAAGAAGTGGTTGTAAACAATAAGGTGTTTTTTGTTATTTGAAAACCAGCGAACAGGACATCTTAATCGATGCCACGAGAGAGATAGCGAACGGCCCAACACGCGCGCGCGCATCGTTGGGACTTTACGGCACGGTAGAGCCTTCATTATCGGAACACCGATCAACGGTACGATCGATTATTGGAACATCGATTAACCGAATATACGATTATTGGAATGTCAATTGACAAAATATTCAAATGTTCGAACAGTTTTAAGTCCAAGACGAAATATATACTGGATGTTTTGTAATCGGTAGTTCAACTAGGGAGGGCCAGATTCTACACGAATAAAAGAACTCGAAACTATCGAATTAAAGTTTTTTTTTTATTTCGGATCGTATTTTTAAGAAATCAAGCCCTATACCGTGATTAACACGCTTGGCTAAATTCTAACTAAACGTAGGCAATACGATTGACAGTGGTTATTCTGCATTCGAAACTAGATGAAACATTTGGATTAAAATCTTTTTACTTATAGTTCTGTTCACGAAAAATCGAATTTTAAAATACTTTTTCGGTAGTTAGTGAAATATTGGTGTACTTAATGAATTTATAAATCGAATTATTTTGAAAATTTTTTGAAAATGTATGAAATGGAAAATTTTTATTTTATATTTTATTCCTATATTATTGATTATAGACGCATTATCAATTGCAAGAAATCCTTCATATATGGACATATTATTTTTATTTCGTCGGTGTTTCTATTTTTTCTTATTCCTTCGTATTTATAGATCACAATAGTCTTTAGAATTTGAGCTATTTATAGCATAATGTTTTTAAAAAGAAATAACTTTTCTTTATGTTTAAATCGAAATACTAAATAATGAAAACATTAGGATATGATAAGACTGTAACTGCATTAACCATTAAATGTAGCGTAAGAAAGCAGAGATATGAAATTAAATGTTGATCATGTAAGATGATTGAGAAGGTTATAAAAGATATTGACGGAAATCGATATTGTAATGGCTATGAAAAAAAGAATAAAAATGTAAAGCAAATACAGTTGCAAAGAAGAAGAAATGCTTTTGCGGAAACAGTGATATTAAAAAAGATGACTTAATTGACAATTAAGAAAGATTGATTGTCTTTATCTCATGTTTATGTTTATAAAATATTTTACAATGCAAGTTCTTTTTTCACGTTTCAAGTTACTTGATTATTCAAGAAATTTGATTACATAATCGAATGGAATATATCTTGATTCATTTGGATAATCAAATTTTACTATAGTACTATTAAAAGTGTAATCACTATGTAAATTTGATAAGGATCTGAGTTTTTATGTCGAACATTAGGTCCCCATGGACCTAACCGACAAATTTTTATACATTAACAGAAGTCATTAAGAAGTTCATTTTAATAACTTGTAAAAATAAATCCGTAAAGAATAGGTCCATTTTTTTTAATAACATTGTATATTTTTTCCAAGGAAAAGTTTCCATACAGTATAGTATTTGTTGATAAGTACAATAACAAAAACTAAATAATTTTTAAGTTCGATTCTCTCTTGATCAATGATTTTTTTCAGAATATCGTGATTCAAGTATTCGTCGTTTAGGAATTTCTATTCAAATTAGTTAAATTATGAAATATACATTTTATTTCTTCATATTTAATCAACATGAATATTATTTTAGATGTTATATAAAAGAAACTTCAATATAATTGTTAATTTATTAATTATAGTTAACTTCTTTATAATTTTCGCATTACACGAACATCTTCATCCACTATTACACATTTATGCTAAAAAAAGTAAATACCAGTAAATCCATTTTTAAACGCACAGAATCTTGCTTTCGTTAATCTACTTCTGTATAGCTTTAAGAGTAGGTATTATATTAAGCCGTAAGAATATTAGAATTTTAAATGTTCCTCAATCTTTTAAATCAGGAAAGATTAAAAACCATGACTGCTTACACTTCAATTAATCGTATCTATATGGTATTATCTATATAGTTCAATGTACTTTCCTACTAGCCAATCTATCGAAATATTATATGAATATATTTTATTATCATATCTATATACATGATTATCTACCTATTTATTTATTCAGAATAGCCATAGGTAATGAAAGTTACTTGCAAAATACTATTACTCTGTAAATCCTTGCCACTGAGAACGGATATACTATCTCCGGTCAATAATTGTAAGACCGGGGGAAAATTTCTTATTAAAATGAACGTTGTATTAAACCGTCGGATTTCCGACTCAAGAAAAAATATATCGCCTACGCGCTAAAAACTTTATTCTTCAATAACATTTTTTTTTAAAACAATGATATTAATTAATCGATTATCCAGCTACGTCGTCAAACAATTGAAGATTTCATTCCTATGTAATTATTATTGGTTTTTTTAGCTGAGCAAGCATAGAACAAAGCGGAAGTACAGAACGTTGAACCTTTCCTCACTTTATTATATTCCGAGTTAGGTCCTCATGCTTTGTTTTACTAAACGTGTTTGATTTTCTTAAATATGCATCAAGTTCTTTAAAATATGAAACATATAAATTTAATTTATAAACTAGGTGACTGTTATCAACACACATGGAAACACTTTATCAGTGATAATTACATGATGGTCCTTCAAGAAGTAATAATTTTCTAACTAAAGTTTTCTGAAGATCAATATTTCAACGCTAATAGCAATAAGAAACAAGAGTATAAAATAATTGTTGCATTTAAGATAATTATTTACACGAACATTATTAAAGCCGTTCCCAATATGAGTTGCCAATAAGTAAAGTATCTATTAGCTATTAATGAAAGTGATATCAACGTTCACAACCAGTGTCACGTAAATATTTGTGACGCTCAACATTTTATATCTTACGTAAAGAAAATTAAGTCAGTTTTACGTGTGCTTGGGTCTAAAATCGTAACGTATGATATAAAGTGTAAATAGTTGACGCGATTCTTTTCTTGAATTTTACTTGTATTTCATAAGGAGGATTTGTTATATTAAATAAAATATTGTAACTATAAACATTGCTACTGAAACAAGCACTGGTTCCAAACATGTTAACTTGTGCTACTAGTGATATTATAATAATATTTTATTAAAAAATCTTTCAGTAAACAAGTAGGAAAGAAAATAAATACAAAGTTTATATATTAATTAAGAAGTAATACAAATGAATACAAACAAATGCCAACAACGAGTTAACTTATCTTCCCTAGTTATCAGAATAATATGACGTATGGTAGCAGGTATTTCAAACAATCATCTTCTAAATACAGTCCATCATTTCCAGTCTGTATTTACAAAACCTTACTTCTATTAACAATAATTATACAGTTCAGTAATGGTACCAACTTTTTATTACAAACAAGGGGATGATTGCATATTGCCGTACACTTTGTTTACACAATTCACTAAATTAACCTTCTGGCAAGTCCCTCGTCCCAGAGATAGCTATTCGGTTTCTTCCGTTTGTGGTATTTTGCTAGGGATACCACGGTCGGCGGGCGCAAAATATACAGAGTCAACGTGAGGAGAGATCTCGTCGGCGGGATGAAACGGGATCACCCGCACGTGGGAAAGTGCGAGGTTTAACCGTGGGGGGTCTTGGTCCTGTTCTATCCTGTCCCGCCTTGTAACCTCTCTCGTTCTTCCTCCCCTCCATTTCACCCACTCTTTACTTCCAGAACAGAGCTGTCCCCGCAATGCGGAATCGTATTTCTTTCGGCAGAGCTGTCCGAGGTAAAAGCCGGTCGGTAGGTAGCTCCGGAGTCCCTTCATGACGGCGTCTGGATGAACACTATGGAACCACGCGGCCCGCCATTTTGTCGCGCATGAACGAACATGTTTACCAAGAGAAAAGGCTCACTAAACACTTTCAACAGAATTTCATTCGAGCAATTAAACGACGAAAGATTAGAATTCAATTACCAGGAAAAGTGAATGTTCGAGATATTCAAATAACATTAACGGGTCTTCATGTACTCATGAATAATACGTGTGATCACTTTCTCATGAGAAGTCATAATTTTGAATATACCCCTAAATACTTTCTACAGAATTTCATTCGAGCAGTTGAATGACGAAGGAAATGAAGTGTGTACTCAGTAAACGCAGGATAAATCCACCTAAGGTATATTTTAATGAAAAACAAGATCAAAACAAAGAAGAATTACATGGTTATCTGAAAAATTAAAGAATTCATCGTTGAAAGAATTAGTATCATTGTAAGCTTTGAGACGATGTGTACACTCATCGAAAGCAATTAACTGGTTAAGTAACGTTAACGGGTCTTCATGTTGTCATGAATAATACGTGTGATCATTTTTTCATAGGAAGTAGCAATTTTGAATGTACTCATTAAGTGGTGAAATGATTTGTGCGTGGAAGTAGCAAATACTTGGTATTCGAGAAGGGAATGCAAAATAATGCACAGTAATGTATTTATACACACTATAAAGTTTATTATGCGGTAAAGAAATTTTCTTAGATAACAAGTACTTGGAATGCGTAAGTCGAACATTATACTTTATAATTGGGTAGTTTACATTCACTGCTACTCCACGATTAATCTATGACTAAACATTCATATTTTCGAAATTTTATACCGTCGAAAAATACATACATATATATACATTTTAATCAATATTATATTATTCGATAGTATGCAATTATACTCATTGACATGTAATAATATTAATCTTTAACTATTAAGTAAAGATTCTTTAATCAACAGTTGCTTATTACATCACTTGTGTATACATATGATTCGTACAGAGAGATGCTTTAGATATACGAAGAGATTAACCCCTTAATGCACAAATTTTCTCGGTGTGCAACATTATATACGAATTTCAAATCAACTATTAGTCATGTTTCCATTTGATCATTAATATAAAATTGTTACCACTCAATTTTTCCTAAATTTTCCTAAATTTTCTTTTCGTTTATATAGAAGTAACAAATTACACTCTTGAATTTAAATAAATTAGTAAATTTTAATACGGTCCTTCGTAAATCCTTCGAGTCCGCGTACGTCACGGAACTGTGCATTAAGCGGTTAACGTTCAAAATGTTCCTGGAAATTTATAATTTTTCTTAAGATCGAGAAGCTTCTTGCTACTTTTATTCTCTTAGTCTCTTAGACAATGTACCTCTTATAACCTCGTAGACTGCCCTCTATTAATGCACGCATATTTGTATCCAGGCATCTCCGATTACCACAAACGGAGTCTGCTTTCGAATCGCGGGCTTGGACCACCAGCGATACACGCAGAAGGATTGCTTTAATTTTTCTGACACACGTGTCAAATATATCACGGTCGGAGCGATAATATATTAGCGACCCAAACTGTCCCTACCGGTTTGTACATATTTCGGTCTGTCCTCTGTATTTCTGGAATTAGAATTTATTTGTCTAGCATCGATTAGTATGATTATGAAATTTTTTAAAGACGCAATTTTATTTTCATTTCGTTCAAACGCTTTATCTGTGAATTAAGAAAAAAAGTATATATTTTTAATCGTTAGAACCTATTTTAGAAGGGATATCAAGAGAAACTATCTTTCTAGAATATCGATCACTCTTATTATATAATAACGGTTCTCATAAAGGTGATTCTGTTAATAGAAGTAAGGTAGGTTTAATGAATCGTTCAAACGAAACACCTTGTTTCTGTTCTATCTGGGAAGAATGACCCAATAATCCGCTAGACAGATAATTGATTCCATATATATTACAATGTATATATGTGTATATATCGAACACACATATGTATCGAACGCGTCATCGATTGCAGAGGTTGGGTGGCAGGAGAATCTCGTTTCTCGTTAGTCCCGTGAGAGTGTCGGGTACTATCGTGTTGGCTGAAGAGACGTTTAAAGATTCGAAGGTGACGATATCGAACGTGAGTCGCCAACGTTGGTGCTGATGACCTGCACGGAGGCTCGCTGTATGCTTTATGGACCTGCGCAAACTAGACCAAATACAAAGTCAACGATGACAACAGGTCATTTCATAATTCTTGTTTTTATTAACAATTTTAAAACGCGATAAGCAAATTGTTTTTTATATATTATACTTTTAAGGTGGTTGCAATAAAAGAAGAATTGCACATGTTTTTTATAACTGAGGCAATTTGAAGTAAGTTCCAAAAATGAGAAGTATTAAATGGTAATTGCTAATATATTCTGTTATTAATCGAAATATTTCCCTTCGCTCTGTACTACCTTAAAAAGACTTTGATTTTCGAAAAATATATCTGTACATTTATAATGGAATTTTAATGTCTCCAATGATTAGAAATTGAACTGACAAAATTTGATTTCTGCGTAAGACTGTTCAATAAACGTCTTACACCGCGAGGCGCGTAATAAAAATCTCTTTAAATGAAGCATACTGGACAGACCTAACCACGAATACTCTACATGATTTTTTTAAATCATTATTATACATGTTTTCTTACCCGCCAGCTTCACTTGAATATTATATTTGAATATTATAACATTTACTTATTCATATAACGTATGCTTAATTTCTTTATTTACTGATAGCATTCTAATTGTGATTTAGTAATTTAAATTCTAACGTTGTATAATTGATTTCTACTGACATCTATAGACATGCATTATGTTGCCGGTTGACAATGTATTATAAGAAGAGTTTCACATTCATACAATTCCAATGCCAATATTTACGATCGTTGGAAATGTGGTTACTACTGCGGTGGTGATTTATTGTGTCACATCTCAGGTTCCCAGGCACATATAGTACTCGAAAGATTCTCAATGAAAATGATCTCTCTCATTCACCTTTCGTATTTTCTCTTTCTCATGTCCGCGTCGATGGACACAAGTATGTCCTGTTCATTCAGGAATACACCACAATGCCGATAACTAGCAGTTTCTTCTAGTCCCCGGTGAAAGGTATACGATTATTGTAGAAAATCCCGGCAAACAAACACGGCCCGCCGCGTCTCGTTTTACGCGGATAGTTTTCTACATTTACGTGCACCGACACTTATGTGAACACATATACAGATATATCGGTGAAAGGAAGAGAGTACGTTGACAGGAAAAAGAGAAGAGCACGACAAGCTGGCGCCACTTTAGGGCCATCCAAGACCTTTCTCCGTCATCCTCTTCGTTTGTTCTGTTCCCCTCGTCTAGTCCTCTCTTTTCCACTAACCGACCAAAACCAGGCCCTTCTATCTGGTACCAAGAGGCCGACAATCTCTTTCGGATTTGGCAACATTCCTTCACACGCTAAATGCGCAACAATGGGCTTGTTTAAGCTATGATTTAGGGGCCGGTTCGACGCTTCGACGCTTTGTCCATCAAGCGCACGGTCATCCCACTCTTGTGCCACTCTTTTCGGCTATCATCTATCTTCGATTCACTGGGAAACTGAAGCACCTTCCTTTGTGTCGTGTTTTCCTTTTCGGCATGCACGCCCCTTCTTTCACTGGGCAGCTTATCGGACAATCTCCGCCCTGCAGTTCCTTACAGATTACGAACATTTCGGCGGCAGTGTTTCTTGCTTGATGAGATGAACGTCCAAGGGATTTTAATTTGAGGATAGTTGCAAAAGAGATTTTGATAGAAATCGTTCGGTGAAAGTGATGATATTGCTGATTAAATTTACGTTATACGAGAAGTTTATTTATTCGTATCATTTCCTAATTTACAGAAAGCGGTGGAATTCTGGTGAAGAAGGGGGAGGGGTTAAAAAATGGTAGCTTTTGGAATCACCTAAAAATGAAAGATTCATGGAGGACCTTTAACAGTGATTCTTAAGGAATAAAAAATCCTTTTATCATGTTCTGTAGAAATGATGGGAAAGTTGTTGAAAATGTTTCCAAACATGTGAATATGCTAGCGATCGAACTAACCTTATTTCATCTTCTCTTTGATTGGATATAGAATAATTTTTAAAATATTCAATAAAAATATCAAGTGTTCAATCAATTGAAGTTAGCAATCAATGAAAACGAAAGTACTCTTTGAATACTGCATGTGAGAAGCACTTAATAACTCATAATTATACTACTGTGCGGCAAGAGGTGAATATGTATAATAATTTTGGCGATTCATAGTCGCCATTTCATTTTTTATAGAAAAATTATAAAATTCTATATTCAATATAAAATATTATGTAACGTAATTAGACAAGCAATATTAAAATAAAATAGTTCTAACTCTTCATTCGTGTATTATATCTGTTTAATATCATAAACTTTGCAGCATAGAGGATGTGAATGGTGTTCTCTTTAAAAATATAATGAATACAAAAAAAAGCATCTACATGAATAGTTTCACATATTAATTATTTAAAATAATTATCGAATTGTGTTACCGGAAGAAGTCAAAACAAATATATATTTTAGTTTACTTCTTAACCTCACAGACAGAGAGATATTTATACTTAGATTTCACTTTATAGTTTATATTATTGAATTTCTGATAAGAAATTCTTCCTGTGCGAACGGTAATGGATGAGGAAATGCGCACCCTGCATCAAGTTACAATCAAAGTTTCGAATAGAACAGATCAATTGCTTTCAGTGTAAGAAAATATGTTTTCCTATATTATAAGACCAATTAGTGTTAATATGAGACAGTTTAATTTAAATTAAAGTTTAAGTTAAATATGTAAGAGAATCTATTGTTCAGTTTATGTTTTTCTAACCAAATTCTACAAATATGTTTTGAAAAATTTCTTTTTTAGCCTCCATTTATCTATACTGTTAATTGCCTAATATAATCGGAAAATCGATTAGATTCTACTAAACGTTAAAATTATAGTTTAGCATGAATTAATATATAATATTATGAATTTATACTTGATTGTTGTTATTAATTGATTTGAAATAACATTTCTTTCAATTATTTGTGCTGCTCCTTGTTATATTTGTAAGAATTAGATTCATTTCCAATGCAATAAGTTTCTTTACGAGTTGTAGGCAAAAACAAAAAAGAATTAATTCAAACTTCTAATCTTTTATGTACAGCAATAAATCCAGCAGAATAGTGCTATTATATTAGAGTATTATTATAGTGCTATTAAAATAGAGTATTTTTTTCGCGTAAAAATAGAAATACTTCGAAGAATTAGTTGAATTATCACTAATTTTATGAAAGCCACGAAATCTACTCAAAAAATGTTAAACATAAAAATTTACTGGAATTCAATTTATTTATAACAGTCTTTAACTACAATTCACAATTCAATTTGTCAGGAACAGTAAATGTACTTCGTTAATTAGAACCAATTTGTGCTTCTCTTCTTAGTGTAATGTATCGTAATTAGTCGGCGTTCCCCCATCTCACGCGTTACGACCCGTTAGACAAGTGTAGTGGCGTGAAACTACTCGTGCTACTTGAGTAGTAGCATCAAGTGGCGTCACGCTCCGCCCTCTCGGTTTCACGCTCTTCATACTTCGCCGATCTGCGAACATAATCTGCGAGGAAATCAGGATTTCATGGCCTAGCTGTTGGCGGACGCATCTCGCCTGGGAGATCTACGAAGGATCTTAACCTTTTTGGAGCACGCCGACAAATTAAAGATTTAGGTGTACGTTGACCTTTATCTTCTTCTTCGAATAGTTTGTTTAATATCGTTTATTAAATGTACGTTTATATTAAATAAATTAGTACCTTTTAACATTCGTATGTATGTATAAAATAGCAAAACATATTAAAGTATATTAATAAATACAGAAATATTTTTTGAATATTGAATGTGATGAAATATTAATATGTATTTTAAATATAAACATATATTAAATATTAACATGTTTGTTAGTGTATAAGAAATATGAATATTGTTCTATATTAAAAATTACATTGAACGAATATCATGTATTACTTTAACCGATCACATTCAAATACTGTCAAAAAATAATAAAAATGTATTTATACTTACTTCATTAATGCAAAAACTAATTAATTTTCATTTTGAATGTACCTACTACTTACTATAATTGCCTCAATATATTACAAATACATATGTTATATAAATAATTATCACAATCCATTTCTAGAAATCATTCTGCGCTCATTTGATTGAACAAAATGTCAGAAATTTATAGTTTCTATATATTTATAAACTTCTTAGTTTTACATTAAATTATATCGTAAATCTATTAAAACCACATTGTTAATAAATAAATCTACCAATCATATATAGCGTAATATGTTTCATTAAATACGTAAATAGCTACGTAGGTATTTCAATAAGTATGTTCGTATACAAATCAAATATATATATTTTTGCCCAAAAAATAAACTCAGACACAAATAATGCGATGTATATAGTATTAATTGAAGTCGTGTTTTTAATTTTGTTGATTTAAGTTTACGTTCCCGATGAAAAAATGTTTTATATAAGAAAAGAAAGTAGCTAATTAAGATATGTAATATTTATATTTTTCAAAACATTTATAATGAACTACCTACACGATAATATTGTATGAAATGAAATTATCATTACCCGGTGAGTTTTCTTTCTCCGCTTTTCTTTTATCTATTAAATCTAACGAAAATCTAATCCAATTATATTTAAATTTATGACTATCAACTGTTAATTTGTGTAATATTCATCTATCACGGGTCCTATAGGAAATAAACGTTCAACTATTTGTAATTAAAAATTGAAATTATTTTACATAATTTCAATTGGACTGAGAGAAACATCAAAATAATTACTGTGACTCAGGAAATGGAATCTTATTAGCAGTCAAGTTGTGCGATATTCTACAATAATATATATATTATCAATGTTCAATATAAACAAAGTCTTGCTAATTATTTACATTAAACTTGATGGATCGGCAAAGGAAACGTGAAAAAATTTTCGCCGAGAAACGTTCACCATTTCTCTGTGTCATAAGCGTGGTACTCGCGATTTCGTTAGCAAGCAAATCGTACGCTGAGGCACGTCTGGGCGACATAGACCATTCAAAAGAACCCTGATGGAGTTCGCACAACGTAGCAGACGATGCAATAACACGCGTTGCTCGACGTCGGCGACAATGTGCTGGCAAATTGTATGCGCGCTCTGGTACATTGTTCACGAAGAAGCATTCGAGACGGTCAGCCATGAACTGCGGTTGGATCATAAGTTCGAGGACGAGGATAAACGAACTTGCAACACTGATCCTCGTTAGAAACTTTTTAAAAGCAAGATTACTTTCTTCAAATAATAATTACTTACCGGCGTGCACTATTATGTGAATACAATATATTTTATAAATAAATGTAATAAATGTTTTATTAGGGGAGATGTACCATTTATAACTGCCTTAAGGAATTTACTGAACACCTTGATCTTTAAAATCAGGTATTTTTATTTATGAAAACTAAAAATTCAAAGGGTTATACTTTATCTTCAGTGCTGATACGTAAATTGCATTTAGATAACACTATTTGATCATTAATGTGTTAAATGATACCAAACAATCCATATTTTATTGTTTCTGACTACTTATGCACTATTTTTGGCAATGTTTGTTATCAGCTCCCGACCACCTGGAAAATGTAGTTACTATAAACGTCAGATGAACATTAAATATAAACAAATTACAGTAAATTTGAATAACTTGTGCACAAATTACATCTTTTTATAAAAATAGAGATACAGTATCTTCTAATTCAAACAATTTGGTACTATATCCAAGTAATATAAATGTTTTAAATATTTTTTACTGTTAATCATGGAAGCTATTCTACTTTTATGTAAAATATTATAAAAAATTGAACACAATCAAATACCGTCGATATCCGAAGCAAGCAAAATATTGTGACGATTACGAAGCGGGTGTTTGGGGTAACCTCATAGTCGAGAAAGAGAGGGAAAGAAGTCAGTACATCAAAATCGCATCTGACGGAGGCAGATTGTGGGTCCGTATTGTCGGGAACTACGCATTGTAGCTGACTGCTTAAAGTTAAGTGCCGCCAAAAGAAGACGAAGGAAAAAAGGGAAGAATAGAGGGTAAGAAGACAAGAGGAAGGTGAGTTTGGGAGTTGAACGCATTCTCGAGGAACCAGCAGGACGATCGGTGGATCACTCGAGTACACTTCCTGGGCTCCATTGTCGTTTCAACGCCATTCATCGGCGTGCCCCGGGACCCCACACGGCGATTCTGACGGAAAGAGGAATCTGGTATACCTTCGAAAACGCGTATACCTACCTGGGACAAAGAGCGGCGCAAAACGCGTGAAAGCAAATGGCGCACGAGATACGTCTTTCTTGGCCGGCAGTGGGCGGTTGTCAAAGGTACACGCGGATCTAATGTTTCGTCTACGGCAATTGAATTTCCAAATCATTTCGTGCCGCCTTTTGCACGGTCACGCTTCGTAAATAGTGAAACCGAGGTCAAGAAAACCATACAGCTGATTTTGGGCAATTTTCCACCGTTTAGTAAACGTAGCTATTATTGAGTCACTGTGTAAACCAGCGTTAAAATTCAGTTGAATCTTGTGAAATCTATTGTAAGTCGGTAGCCTTTTTTTTAAGTACCAGCTTTTTTGCAAAGTTGCTACGTTTAAATTTCATGTTATATTATGCAACAGATATTTTCTCAGTTTACAGCATCGTGTTATGAACTGTTTGATTTCAGGTGAAGATTTAATATTTTTGAGCTCAAAATTATCCCTATCATTTAAAATTACCTATTCTTGCAATGTAATGTTTTTACTTATTTTGAATGACTTGAACATTAATTTTATATAGACAAGCTATAATAAGTAATTTCTATAACATTTTAATCAATAGAAGTATCATAGAGTACTATTAATATTTTGTAGCTTATATGCTCAGGAAGTTTTCTCTCGGTCTTTCCTGATATCAATATATTTTTTATTTCTAAAAACAAAAATTCGTGTTAAGTCGTTTAAGTGGATTCAATATATTCAGTAGACCAGAAATATTTGAATCTAAATTCATCTGTTTCAATGGCTTAAATTTCAAATCTTCTTGTGCTGAAGCAAAAAGATGGCGCCGCGAGCATTTTGATGTTCGAACATGTTCAAACTTGTTCAAATAAGGTTTTACTCAAGCGACATGAAGTTCTAACCTACTCAATGCTGAACAACTTGAAATATAAATTCTCAGTTTAAAATAATAAAAGGATCAGAACCATGGAATAGACTGATATTGTTTAAAACTAAAACGTTGCGAATGATTTTCATATTTAGGTTTATTTTCGTCAAGCGTGTTTTGTAAATAAATTTCTGGTAATTTTGATGCATTATACATAAAAATATAAATGTTTATATTTTCGATGAGGATAAAAATATTGATGAAACCCAGTTTGAAGTCGCTTGAATTGGAACCTGTTGGCACAAGTCGGATTATGTTTGAACATCATGGTGTTTAACTCCTATCTTGCTTGAATGGACCTCTACACATTCAAGTATAGAGTTGTTTGAGAAGTTTCCTGATTGTTTAGGCTTGAGTGAACTTTCGAACTCTATCTTAACCCTTAACTGTCAACGTTGGCATGGATAAATAACATAATTTCAAAGTTAATGAATAAGTTTGATTTATAATAAATGTCACGAATAAGAGGAATCATAAACAAAACTTTTTTCGTTTTCTAAAACAATGCCTTTATTGCATCTTAAAGTGCACGTTGATCTTACAGATCAACAATGTTTGTAGTGTAAGTTTCTTTCACTTACATAGTTAAGGGTTCAAATTGATGTAGAATTTCTAATGCGTAACAATCCATTATTATTCGTATTGGTATGTCTAGTAGTTCATAATATAAATTACATATATAAGGAAATACTTTCAATACTTAGTTATATATTTACTTATGAAACATGCTTTTGAACTTTTTAAAATATTTAAATTTTGTCTGAAATAAATATGTTTGAAAGCAGGACAACAATTAATATTGAGATTAATACAGATTAATTTCGACGTGAAATCCATTTGCGTTGATATAGAAAAATCATATAAAGTTCCATAATGGAGGCAAAATATATTAAAAGATTAAACACCTTCTATTTGAAATTTTGAAGTGTTTTATTTAAAAAGATGTGACATTAAAAAGTGTAATCGTGCATTTTTTATTATACTGAATGAATTTTAGTTAATTTTCCTGGCCACTTTCTCCATGGACTATTCCTATACCCAATTTATCTCATTTTTAAATAATCCTGTAAATAATAAAATAATTTTTATTCATAAAATAAAAGATATAAGAAAGTACTACAAAAATTCTGGGAATACAAACATTTTTGAATGATCTTCTGACAACTCGGATCTTTCATTAATGTAAAATATGCAGTTAACCCCTTGGCCTCCTGATTTTTTCCTCAACTTCTTCCTTTATTAGAAAAAAAAGAGAAAAGTTGTAGGCATATTCTATAGGTTCATTCTATATTGTAGTAACTGGTAATAGAAGAACAATATTTAATTTAAATTCAAAAGAGTTGACTAATATTTATGTTTTTTAAATACTATTTAAAATCTTCACTACGAATCTCACACTATTTTATAAAGCAAGGGGTTAATAATAGTAAAATGTGAACGAAAATATATCAATGAATTGAAGAATTGAATCGAGGCAATCTGAATAAATTATAACAACATTGATTTTAGAGTAACAAAATGAAGCATCGTTTCAATTTGACTATTATTACCTATAGGTATTAAATAAATAAATTCTCAGAAATTTACTTTGGTAATATATTCGTAGTATACTTTAGTATAAATTTGGTACATTTATATACCTGGTATATTTTTAATTATTAAATATTTTATTATTTGTAATGCTTAAGCATTGCTCGTAACATAAATAAGCATAAATTGTCTACAACAAAATTAAATCCAATTTGATTCATCTAATTTGTTCTGTTAGTAAAGAGTATAATTTCATTCGAATTTACAAAACATATCTTACAATAATTTATTTATTTTGATTATACAGGTAGCCATTTATCGTTCCGAGTGTCAACCGAGGACCACGAGTTGCGCGTGACGTAGGGCCAATGCGCGCGGCACAACGATCAGGCTTTGAAAGAATATACACACATCGGGAGGACAATTTGACGGGATTAACAAGGTACGAAAAACCGAGATCCTTCGAAGGATACATTGGCTCCCAATTCTCTGATTCACGGCCGTGTTCGACTCCGTAAAGTCATCAAAGCTGGCAAATATTTGGTCTGCCGGCGAGAGGAAGGGAGAAGTGAGAGAAAGAGACGCGTTGGCGGGACCTTAAACTCACCGTGGGCACGAGACCCCCTTAATGAAATTACAGGGAGGGCGCTGCCGGCCAATTAGCGTGAGAATGTCGAACGGTGCTGGAGTTAGGGAGTGTCGGATAGAAGATCGTGCTTCGTAGGATAAACGGAGACGGTCCGAGTCGGACAGAGAAACATCGATCTTTGGAGGATATCTTCGTCGTTTCGTCGGGACCTACCTGAGTAGCCCCGGGGACTCATCGTCGGGACCAAACACGACGGTTTTCGGGTCCCGAGAGAGTGCCTTATTCCTCGGTGTTGTATGTGGTTATTGAGTTGTCGGGCCCGCAGGGGACACATACCGAACCCTCGTGAAACACGATCGGACACGGATGCACACGAGCACGCAAACAAACAGAACTATTCTTCTATGGGTAGGGGGAGCCACACCGGTTTCCGATTGATCTCTTTCCTTCTTCGGCCGTCTCCTCTGCGCCTTTCGTTTTACTTCTTTTTCCGCCCTCTCTAAGTGGATACTGTGCTAATTTAACTCTCGATTTCTTTAGCTACATACTCGAGTTCTAACTGTATTTGTAACGTTATCGATCAATTTCCCTGCAAAATTATTGAAAAGTGTCCTTTGGTATGAATGACAATGATCCATCGAAAATTGTTTGATTTTGAATTATTTCATTATTTCTGCTTGAGTATAATTCATTCTCTATTTCAGTGTTAGATTATTTCAACTTGAGTGTGGCTGATCATTGTCACTGAAGAGTTCATTCAGTACATCGTTAACAGTTTTTAGTAAAGTATGCAATTTTAATGTTTGAAATTTCCCATAAGTTATTTTTCAAATTTAAACAGTAATGCTTTTTTAAAGTTTTGTTAAAAAATACAATTATATACACTTAATATGTAATCATTTATAAGTTGTTAATTTATGTAAATAAAGAAGTAATCTAAACTTTAAAACATAATTTACATAATAAAACATTAAGACTAACATTTTTAATGTCTTATAAGATCTTTTCATTTCGTTACGTGATATAATTCTCGACTTCCAATCACAAGTACTACTATGCATGTTGTATTAATAACATAAAAAGATCCTGTCTACCCCTATAGTTACAAACGCCCTCAATCTTCAACTCAAAAATTAAAAAACTCCGTTCCTCCAGAAAGGAAGAACAAACTATTTCCACTGATTTATCCAATGAATATCTTTAAAACTCGACACAAGAAATGCTTCAACATAAAAAATGGCAAACAAATTATTCTGAGCTTCTAATTGGCGGCGTTCAATCAAAATACAATCTGTTTTATGTCTCAAAGACATGTGTCCATAGAAAGCGAAACAGAACTAACCAGACCGTGTAAGTTCGAATTATGCAACAGAAATAAAATCTTCACACGCGGCGCTCAATGAACAATGAAACCGCGCGGACGAAGCCAAAAGAGATGATGACGGAGTGGTATGCATAGGTAGAGTCTGATAACTCCGACGAGCGTCAAAGGCAGTTAACCCCCACTAAGAGCAGGCCACGTTCCATCGCGCTCCGAACGATATCGAGCCTCGTAATCTCGATCCGGTTTAAACCCAAAAAATGTCACGGCCTCTTCTGTGGGATACGCTAAGGGCGGGACGTGAAGCTATGTTGCTCTCTCGCGAGGGTGCCGTGCCACTTTCCCACCCTTCTTCGGCGCGTCTCCGGACCGCGCTCACCGAAACGAGCATAAATGCATTTACTGCTACAAAAGCTAACCATTCTGACTCCCACCTTCCTCCTCGGCTTTCTCGCGCTTTAGTTCGGTTCGCTCTCCTAAAAGCGGCCACTTTGACTGGTTCGGCCGTGAGGTCTCGTCTATCTGATCGGTCGAGAAAAAAAAACAGTAAAATCATGATGTTGTCAGCCCCGGTAGGCGGCTACCCACAAAGCTCCAAGGTGGCCCTTTAGTCAGGAGAGAGGGGGGTTCGAGGCCTGGCACTACGGGGGTCTGCCCAAAGCTAATAGAGAAATCACCCTGGCGCTGATACTTCCTACTATTGGTAACGCCGTTTGCTCGCACCGTATCAATGAGAGACTACCTCCTGCGAGTCTCGTAAATCCACGGCTTATACTGTTCACGTCGAACCGGAGTTGGTCTCCGAACCGTGTTCCTTTCCCTCCTTGCTGACACCACAAGTCGAGGGGCGCTTTTCAATCGGCGACGTCCGATTGCTGTGGCAAATCGATCGTTTGTCAAACTTAACACGCGTGATTCGACATGTTTCGGATCATTTATTATCATTCCTCAATTGGATTCACACGGTGTTTAGTAATTAAGCTGTGTTCTATCGTCTTTTTGTTGTTATTGTTAAAATGCGGAATTTATAGATTTATAGAAAGTATAATAAAATGTTTTGCTGTTTTAGTGTTTATGTTGTTTGGAATTTGATAGACCGTTTAACAAGAGAGATGATTTTTTTATTGCTTCCAGTTTTCACAATTTAATATAGCCAAATCTACATTTACATATATAAATATTCATATAGTTATCGTGTGACACAGAATTTACGGAACCAAGCTTTCTTCTGCCTTAGTGATTCATATTTTTTGTTTCGTCGATGATGCAATGATTTATACATAAGGAAATAGAAAATTTCCTTACGACTGTTATATTATTATTATTATACCACGATCAATATACTTACCCCAAATTTTATAGTCTCTACAACTGTAAAATACAATAACAAAACTGTTCTTGCACATTTGGGTACTGCGTTTGTAAATTATTTAAGAAAATACAATTTTGCATAAACGTCTATAATCTCATAATAACTGATTGTTTTCAAAGTACTTTCAGTTTTGTTGATTTCCTTACAATGTCGTGATTAATATTTCCATGCTTTTCCACTGAATATTAATTGGTTTAAAATACATAATGTGTCTATAAAGGTGTGGATATCTATGTAACTAACTATTGCAATCACTAAACGTAACTTTCTTTATAAATTAGCTACGAAAATATTATTTAATAATATATAATAAAATAGAAAAACATTAAGGTATTACAGAAAACAATGCATCAAGAGGAAGTCAATTTTTCACATTCAACAAGTTCAAAAAAATTCATATTATATACGAGCTTCGATAAATAACTTTGATGTTTTAGACATACACGATTAAAACAAAGAAAATTATTATAAATTATATAAGAAATGTGAGACTAAAATTGTAAGTTCCTTTTTGATGGCTTTCCACCAGTCCTTCAAGTTTTAACGAGCAATCAATTTAGAAGAAAGGATAAGTCACACATATGAGCACGTAAGGTTAACATGTAGTGGGGTTGATGGCAGCTGAGAACCGTGAAGAATTAAGGGCGTGTGACGACGTGATTTGTGGCCGCAAGCAAAGTACAAGAGTGAACGTTTGTTGATGCCGCCACGCACTGTGGTCCCTTTACACGCAAGTACACACCTACCCTGCTAGGAGTCAGTGCATCGGTAACAGGCACACTTTACATAAGTATGATATGTTGTCAAACACTTCACACCTCGGTGGACACGTGAGCTCCAGTCCAACACATTCATCATATCTATAAGTGTATCTGTCTGTCCTGTCTGGTCTTTAAATTAATATACAGAAATAATTAATAAAACATACTGAAACTTTGTTTGGTACTAATTGTGAGGTACGCTGTGTGTTAAAAATTTGAAAATTTTTCCAAATGTCCGAATTACGTAATATGCTCATTTGTTGCTTGAATTTATATAAATATTGTTTACTGTTTACGTCTCTATTGCAAGCATAAGCTGCAATTACCCTAAGATTTGCACAATTTTTTTAACCAACAAATAACCGAGGCATAGAAGATACAAGAGCTCATTTATAACATTTATTTAACGGAATATATACTTATTTTAATTATCAATTTGTTCATTGTAATATATTATTTTACTATTGTATTATATTGTGATATTATAAATGAGATACTTATACATTAATTTTCTTTTTACTAAACAAGGAATCAAACTGAAATATCAAATCCTATATAAAATTTTAATTTATGTCTGTAGATAATTAATTACTTAAAATTTTACTTTTAAAATTAATTACTTATTACATATTTTAAAAATATGTAATTAAATAAAATTCAATAAAAGTTGATATATATTTCATAACATTCCATTAACTGTAAAAAAGAAATTAGTAACTTCATTTAAAACTAATTTTTGTTCACATAATTAATCTATTTTATTATTACAAAACTTTGCACTCTTTAAAATATCATTTTCGTAACATAAATATCATGTTGAATACTATTTTACAATTAAAAATTTCAATAAATTCATATTAAATTTAAAATATGCTACCTGCGTTTTGTATACTTTTAAGTACTGACTTTCTATAATACAAAATAATAATATTTTATTCCGTAAGAAAAATAATATTTTCTTAAAATTAAATTATCCGATCACAGTAAATGGATCTCACACTGAATTGAAGCAATCAACTTCAGTAATACAACGAACTCATTTCACAGTCAAATGAGCAACAGGTACATAGTTCACATAAATAACATCAACTGCTTTCCCACAAATACATTACCCATAGCCAAACTTTCCTCCAAAAAACACGTTTCGTTGATCGACGATCCATCCACGAAATTTGTCAGTTTTATAAATAAGCTCGGACCGCTCGTCTAAAAAGGTGCCTAACGTGGGAAAGAAAAGGGGCGCACATTTCAGAGGCCGCACTCCGCCAGTTTTGATCTCGCACGAATGAATGAGAGATACGGCGCTCTTCTGTGGCTACCAGGGCCGTGTTCATTGAGCTCCCACCCATTTTATTTTTGAGAGTTAAAGAACACGAGGACGAGCAAAACGAGAAGACAAAATAAAAGGAGGAAGAGGAAAGAAACAAGTAGAATCAGCATCAGGAGCAGCGGGATAAGAAGTTGATAGAAGCAAAGTACCGGGAGAGGAGAGCGAACCTCGGAGAAGCTGGTTCGTTCAGGCTGGATTGTTTCTGGTGTCGCGTTACCGTAGACTCTACAAAGGATCGCGCAGGACTCTTATCTCAGTATCGCCTAACTTGTTAACATACCTAACCTGCCTGAGGACCTCACGGAGGATTCACCCGGCACCTCGAGACAACTCAATTTCACCAGTCCTCGTCTCACCAGTGAAAACTGTTCTCTCTTCTCTTTCTCGGTCTCTCCGTCTTTCTTCCTTCCTAGCCGTTTTCCTCCTTTCTGTCGCATATTTCCGTTTTTAGTGGTGCCGAGTTGTATACGATGACACCCTTGCACGCATTTCGACGCTTATGTTCCGTTTATATCGACTGACTCGCTGCTAAATCAGCCATCTGCCTAATGCACTACACGCTAAAGACAAATGTAGAAGGTATTTAAACGAGAATATTTATCTCTTTTGATTGGAAAATCAGCTTTGCCGAAGGAAAGGTGCTGCGATTCACACTTTCGTGAGTAGTGTCCCATATTTGTGATTTTGCAGCTTGCGCAAAGATAATTAAATTATTTTCACGTGTATTTTTATGGAAAATCATAATTTCGTAACGCATGATTTAATGTGGAAGAAGTTGAAATAGATTCTTTTCTTGAATTTTATTTGTGTTTTATGAAGACGTTTTGTTCTATTTAATAAAATATTGTAACTGTGAAGATTGATGCTGAAATAAACGCTGGTCGCAAACGTATTAAATAACGCTCGATTGGTTTGATGGAAGTCTTATATTGTGGGCTTACTTGAGTACCTAGTTTCAATTAATGTACTTAAACCTCGAAACATATCTTAAAATTGTCATAAAGGATCACTGGAAATTATTTTATTCGATTATATTATGAGATATGAAAATTGTAAATTCACAGGAACAAATGTTTGTATATTTTTCCAAATTTCCTAACAAAATTTTATAAATGTTGTAGTTTGTATAAATTCAAATATTTAAAAAAAGTAATTTGTTTTTAAATGAAATATACACAGTTAGGTTCTATTGAGAACACTATTTTTTGAATTGATAAAGTATTTTATAATCATATTTGTTTTACAATAGAATAAACTAAGTATTATAGTAAAAAAATCAGTTTTCTATTTGTAATGCAGTACAAAAATATAAACAATAAAGTATCACGTAATTTATATCATCAGATTATAATCTCTAGTTATACATTGACTAGCTAACTAATGAATTAAACCGGAAAATTATTATATTGTTGTATATATTTCATGCTGATCCCTATAATTTTCACCTGATCTATTAAATTTTCGTACATAAACATGAAAATTATTATGACATTATTATTCTTACTTAAAGAAAAGCTGGCATATTCCACTCGTCTTAATAAAATATTAGTTCTAAAATCGTCTGTAGTACTAAATATTAATTACGAATACCAACTAATTGATTTAATACTCACAGATATGACCAATGATGCGTATACGTTAACCAAGGGTTTCATATTTTCGGCAATTTAACAACACAAACACGAAGAAGAAAATTCATCTAATTACGAGTCAGGAGCGGAAGGCCGATCAAATGTCAAACGGAGGCACAGCGGTGCACGTCTGTAGCCAAAAAGGTTCCCGAGCGCGTAGGACGAAACGTAAGGCAAGGTAGACAAGACTGATAACGTTCACGAGGAATAAAGCTCGGCGAGTTTACGCTCGTTAAAATGTCGCCGGTGGACAGAACGAGTAAGTCATCCTCGGTTTATGCTAATCTCGCCGGCGGCTAGCTCCCATGGCCAATAAATTCCGGAAAAATATGCCCCAATTACCGAAATGACTCATCAAGTAATTGCGCATAAAACAAACCGCCCCGCAGGAGATGGCCACGCCGCGATAACAGGGTTACCTTTGCATTCGGAGCACACACGGACCGAATAAGAATGTAGATAAGGCATACTTTCCCAAGGCGCTCGGAACGATCGACCAGATTCACTGTAACCGTCTCAGAATTTGGGCAAACTTTCGTTCTGGTAGCATGTACGCCTTTATTACTTATTACGATGTAATTGGATACTGTTTAGGAAAACGGAACACCCCGCGAATTAATTTGGCATGCTGACGCTCGAAAAAATATTACCCTTTGTATATTTAGAATATTACAAGTTTCGCAAGTTGTAAATGCAAAATATATTAGACTCTACCATTTACTTGGATACTACAGAAATATTATTTGTTAAATTAATTATTCCTAACTAGTTATAGTTTTCCATATCAATTGCAATAATTTTGACAATTAAAATTGTCTTTGGAACGGAATAATGTATATTGTTGAAGCATGTGAACAGTTAAAATTAAACCAAAAATACGTATTTATATTGTAGAATAATATTAAAATTTAATTTTGTAGGTTTAAAAGATTAAAGAATAGATACGCACGAACAGAACTCTTTTATACGACGTATTGTTCCTGAATATCAGAAATAATTATTATTTTTATTTGTTACATAGCGTAGAATTCAACGAAGAAGTCATTGACAACCTCATTTGAGTAATAATTGTATTGTTTCCATAAATAAAATAATTTCTAAATAGATAAACTTTTATTATGTCAACTAAAATGTTACGGTCTATCGTGTTTTTACTACATCAGAAGTATTGTTGTAGCAACTAATTTCATACGTAGATGATTATTAGTTATATCTCTGGATTAAAATCCTTAATTACAATTGAAGCCGATATAAAATTGAATATCTGTGCATTTAAATAGTGTATATACATACTCTAAAAAAGTATTCATCCAAAACTTTGAAAAAAAAGACTGGTTAGAGCACCTTTAAATTCTCAAAAAATTGTAATGCTAATGATTTAGAAATCTTATGATTCACCATCAGAAATATCTAAAATTTATTTTATCTCTTGTATCTCTAATAATGATAGTTATGATGGCTATGCATGATGCATACAGTTTTCATGAAATACTGGTTTATACTAAGGACCCATAGACTAAAGACCTATATTTCACTGTCTGTTTGTATTTTCATTTTGCATGTGAGTTTCAAATTGACAATTTGAAGATACACGAAAATTATTTCGTGTCGTTTAATAGGTGATTAAATTGACATTTTTCGTACGTTATAGAAATTAATTAAATTCCTTGCTTTTGAGTGAAGATAAAACTAATTTTTACAATTTATTGAATCTATAACAATGTGGGGAAATATGTAATATATAATAAAATAGATGTAATTTAGTCTTACATTCGTCATTGATAGGTATTATGAATTGATAACTATTTTTCATCACTAGTTACTTAAATTTTATTTTAAAATAAGTGCTTTTCTTATTCTTTTTAAATTTATGAGGTCTGAAACCTTTTGTTGAAATTTGAATTGAAAGTCTTGTTAAAAATCTTATCGAAATATCGTAATTCTATTCAAAAGAAATAAACTGATAGCTAACCGATAGTAATACATTTATGTAAAGCGTTTTAAATAAGCTTAAAATTACACAAGTCATTTAAGAATAAAATAATAATCATTTAATGGTTAATAATTTATTATTTTTAGAACTACTAACAACTTTACTTATTCTATACATTCACTCATTACAGTAACATGAAAATTTGTAACTGTGCAATTTATTCGAATTAGATATTTCTGAATTTTTGTTAAAAAAGCGATGTAATACTACCTAAGTACTGTGTATAATGTTTAAGAACACAGATTTTGAAAAACAAAGTTTAAAGAAATTTTCAATACTGATATCAACTGTAAACTTAAAATCCTTTCGTTGCGTATTTTGAAAGTACATGCAGATTCATAGTCGCCGTGGTATCCTTTTCTTTTCAGCGTTCATGTTAATATGGTTGCATTTCAAAAGGTGTTACATCTAAAAATCTATTTTTATGAACAATAAATTTGTTAATAGATTTACTAAAAAATCATTTCCAAGACATTATCACATAAACAAACAACCACCCTTATATTGTTAATTAACACCTTAATTGAAATTCCAAAATCTGCTCTTCTCTATGTAAACAGTTCCAATCAATCTCAAACATTTAGTTAATCACTAATATTAAATTATGATTACTCAATATTAATATTAAAAGTAAATTAACTTTAAACAGAATTTGCTTCATTTTGAATAGTTATTTTTAAAATTTCGGCATATAAGTAAGAGTCTCCGCCGTGTCAATTGGCGAAACTACTCGAATACTTAACCGGTATCAAAGGTTTCTACGTTAACGTCATAGACTTCTACACAATATACAACGAAAGTGTTCTTTTTAATTTTTGTTGGACTTCATCTAAAATATTTCGAAGCATATTATTAAATTTACGTTTAATATGTACGAAGAACCCTTTCAAACGAGATATTGCAGTCCTATTACGCTACTTTATTTAGTCAAATTAAATGTTAATACAAAATGTCAACAAGACTTTCGGTTCTTTACTGTACTGTCTGTTGAATTCTCACAAGTATCGCTGTTGTACCACAGAGCTGGTTGCTTGTCTGAACAAAGACTCCAACCGACGAAGTCCGGCGTGTCAACTAAAGAAACATATAAATTAGATTTTGCGATAACACAATAAATTGCGCTGAATGCATGTAAATGTCTGGCGAAGTCCTCGGAAAACGATATTTCACGTTGGTTCCCGCAACAGACTCGTTGGTTACTGTGTCTCCTCGGAATGCGTCATGGGTTCGAATGGGTAATAAACGGCGCGCGATTCCCGAATCGAGTGATTTAAAATTTCATAAAATCAGCTCTCCAGGGATTGTTAACCGGCCGTTGTACAATGTATATAGGGTGTTTGTGAACTATAGGCGAAGGCTTCGTTGCCTGTTAGAACTGGTTAAAAGAAGTAGAAAAGTTTTAATAACTCGCTTCGAAACCAACTAATTAAACCGTAGTCCAGTCATTCCGGAGATTGTGAAGTTTTTAAATCTTAAATTCGCGTATGAGAAATACTTCAACTAGAAACGATGCATATAAGATTGAGAGTTAACAATAAATTCAGCGGCACTCACAGTTGATGGAAACTCTGAATAAATGAAGCATTTGATGTTTAATTAAAAAAAGAACTATTGTATTAATTGATAAATTAAAAATTGAATCTGACATACTTGAAAGCTTGGTTTACTATTGTGTGTAACTGAAAATTAAAAATAATTAAGTTTTAATTCAGTTCAGAATAATTAACTTATATCAATTTGAATGAGAAATTATACATTATATTTAAATGATAAAATGGTTAAATAATAAAAAAATGTTTCATTAATATTGCTTCCTTGTTGTTAATAAATTAAAATAAGCGCAAGGAAATTGTTCATTTACTTTCGAAAATTATAAATCACGATCACCATTCTTACTTATTTTTCTCAAAAAATTGTAATTTTTTTAATACATTTTGATATTATTCAGAGAGTTATCAATGATATTCTAGCTCTAATGATTATCGCATACATTTAATATATGTGTGTATAACAGATATGTATAATCTGTTTCGTATTTCTATGTTTTTTATAATAATTTTTTACATTCTTGTGAAAATATCGTAAGAACGTTTTGGATTATCGTTTCTTAAATACTTTCACGTTAGTTAATGAAATTATAATGTATGCGAAATATGTTATGCGTTTAACTGTTAATCACTTCAACGGTTAATAACTTTAACACCTGTAAGCATTTCGACAGCCCAGACAAGGGTTAATCCTTTCTACTAATATAATTAAAACTTCTGTGTTATTCTTTTCACGCGCTGCGTGTTCCCCATATACATAACTTTTAATGTCAACCTGTCAACTTATAATAATAAGATTCCTACATATCTCTATCGCTTCATCAGAATATCGTGTCTTCTGATTCGATCATCATTGTTTCACAACTTGTTGGTGACTTATGAAGTAAAGTATGTAGTTTGCTATTTATAATTATGTTGTGTAAATCACGAAATACGATTATGTGGATGGAATATTGTATATACATCAACATCTTTTACTTTTAGTATCTACTTATGCGTTTTAGTAATTTATATATAAATCTATATCATAGTTATAATAACACCTCCAGCATTTAGTTGAACTTTCGTGCCGAAAATGAATTGTGCATCCCAATGCGTTGTTGTTTTGTTCTGTATTACGTAAAATACAAATATTATACAGAAATAACACAAATATACTTATTTGTAAATTTAAAGGCGGACAAGCATCACACAGTTTATCCAAGTGATTAAGGGTTTACATACATTCAGTAACGACAAATGTAATACTTCATAGTCTTAAATAAGGACGATAAAACTAACGTTTTATATATACAAACTTGCATTTTATTCAGTGATTATTATTCATACTTTAAATTGTACAGTTCTAACAATAACCCCTGAAAATTCCATTAAAAGAACAGCAGAAATGTGATTTGTTAAAGCTTTCTAGAAACTGGACTTGCTACTTGGAAATTACTGCATTCACATCGATATATTTCTGAAAACTCAAATTTTTTGGTACTGGTCAGGTGTATTTACACAACTTCTCAACGTGTGACCGATGGCAACGTATCGGCGGGGCAAATAGCCAAATAAATCGTGGGAAAAGCCCGCGGTTACCTAGAACTTTTATACCCGACTCTTTCCTCACGGTTCGCGCGCAGACTCCCCAGGCGGCACCGATTTACCAACTTACTTCCACGAAAACCGATCGCCGGCTACTTATTGCGTTTATTCAGCCTATTGCCATCTGCGACGTTACGGATTGTCGAGAGGCGTGTCTAAGGCTCCCTGCTAACGGTGCTCTTTTTTTGCTGCAACCGCGAGATACCGCGCGGCACCGTGTCCGCGGACCGATTTTCTCCCCGTGGGCTTTCAACTTTCGCGTGATCAAAGGATTCGCGGACAGAAAATACGATTGACGCGTTTCTGTTGCTCAAGTCGTCTGAACGGTCCGACGATTTCAAGTCAAACAAAGTAGACACGAGAGTTTTACATAACGCCGCGTGTCGCTTTCCACCGGAGCTCTGGCTGCCTATCGACAAGCGCGGCATCGAAGCTGTTGCCAAGAATGCGTACAAGAATCATAATTGTCTTATCGGTTTATAAACGTCGGCATTTTTATTTCCTCAACTTTTTTCATCGTTGAACAGTTCTGGAAAGAAAGTTTTATAAATGGTATATATTTCAAGTACGTTCGTCATAATTTTGGAATACTTCTGCTAAGTGATGGTATTTACCTGGTTTTAAAGTGAGTCAGGGATGTAAGAATATAGGTATCAGACATGTATGCAAACAAATCATTGGTTAGCAGAATTTCTTTATGTTTATTTAATATAAAAATATACAAGCGAAGTTTTACGGAGTACTCTGTATATTTCTTGGTGGTTCTTCTTATTTCATGATATGATCTTCAATAATGTGTTCATTATTTTAAGTTATTACTTTTGATTTAGTATCTTAAATTTAACATTTTAGTTATCGAAATAGCTTCATTTTTTACGTGCTGGTATAACCATTGGTATCGATTACAAAAATTCACTATGAATCTATTTTACACTATTTCTTTTCCTATGCATCTTCATTGTAATTTTTCCTGTTAAATGTACAACGTGGATCTTCTTTATTCTCTGTTTTGATAGTTGCTTTATACACGTTGACAAGAAACGACGAAAGTAATTGACTCAGTTTTAATAGTGAAAGTAACAGTAGTGACATTCTACACGACAATCTTATGATTAAGCACAAACAAAGCCTAAGCCTATGATTCCATCACCATATGTCTGCAAATTTCAATTTTCTGATTGTCTTTAAACTACATATAAAATGTAAATACACAATCATCAAAATTTATATAAAAATAAAGAGAACATTAACTCTTAATTAATTCTCAAAATTACGTTCCGCGAAAATAATTCTAATTCTTTAATGTCTTCATCGTTGCATAGATTTGCTAATTATTTTCTTATTTTTCCAATACTATGTGCAATTTATACAATTAACAGGAACGAATTTCTTACCGAATTGTTGTAATTTCTTTTGAAAACAGAAATTGCTCCGTAATGTGTAAGTTCTTTGTCAAATCTGTAATAGTTAATAAATATTTAATGCCAAAAAACAAATACTTAAGGCTATACATTTTGAACAATCTAATCACATAATTTATGTATTTTAAAAATTTGTACATGCCATGAACGTAAAAATTGTGGACAATAAATGCATACGTTAAATGAACAGCTTAGACTTTATAATAAAAGAATATAATATGTAATTATGATATAATTATATTCTTTCTTCCTGCATTCCAATTTTGCAACATGGTCAACTCAATTATGCCTATTATACATATAAGTCAAAGACCGTACGCCAAAATGTTTAGAAATTTTTAGTTTATTGATATTTCTATGATTTGTATATAGAATATACTTTCATCGACAATGGGCGAGATATTTCGCGACCTAATATCATTCCCTTGACGCTATGCACAAAGAATCTGATTACTTGATATTCTCTGTCTACCAATGAAGATGAGACATATCCCTATATACGATTTATTTTCATTTTAGTAACACAGAGCATTCAAGAAATTTTTTAAAGTTTATTCGTTACAATTTTACCTGTTACTTTACAATTTTTTCTATAGAAACGGTGATAATATAGATAGACCAAAAAGCAGTAGGTTTATTGTAAATTCTATATTACAAACTTTATATATCAATAACAGAAAAAGTAATATTCATATTTATCAAGTACAGTATGGTATATTTACCACGAGTCTGATTTGATGTTTAAAACAAAGATTTGAAAAAAGACTTCTCATAATGGCTTGGACTACATTATTGTTAATTATGTACTCAAGTTTTTTAAATAAAATAACAAGTCTAATCACATTATGTTATAGATAAATGGTAAAATAATTCATAATGTAGTAAGAAACAAACACATAAAAGATATCTTTTCTGTAATCGTGAAGGGGTTGTATCAACATAAAACATGGACTAATTTATACAAACTGGAATAAAGAAAATTTGATTTATTTTATTAAATTTTGCATCTAATATCAAATTAAATAAAAATATTTTCTTGTATATTATATATATTCAAATATTTAAATTAAGTATAGACAATTCAATTTCGATGTCTTTAGACAGATTATTGCATTAATACGATATAATCATTTTCTCATGAACTATTTTTTTATACTTATGCACTGTTATCGATGAACGAAAGTATTTTTGGTTTCTGATTCGTTTCACGATCCGGGCGGTGTTCGTTTACGAGCAGTAAAACATTAATAGGTGATTTTTTTTTGACACGAGCTGGACAGTCGTTCTGTGCTACCTTTTTCGACATCAACCCCTTCGCAAGTTAGAGATTCCATTCTCGCTTTCTCCCCTGAAGTCATCCGTTCTAAATGAATTCTCGTCTCACTGACTTTGCGACGGTATATTTCATATTTTATGATTTGTAGAATGTTCTCGCCCACCTTTAGTCATATTTTTTTAATCGCTGGATCAACCAGTGGTCGCATTCTTGCACAACCAGAAACGAAGAATGTCTATAACGTAGGAGCACTAAAAATTGTGAAAAGGAAACGGTCGCGTTCTTTCCTTGTGGTTAACCAATTTTATTCACTGCCACCGCATTGGTCCGAATATTTTCATGAGGTTCACAATTCTTGCATGACATTCACTATTATTTCCATGTTTTGTATTACACTTACTCTATATATTGTTTAATTCTATTAATTATTACACTGCGGATTTTTATACATTCGTAGGATATTCGTATGTACAAAATTGTAAGGAGTGGACACGGTACGAAAAAATATATTACAAATATCCAGACTGTTCTGGTTTTTGTATAATATTTGCTACGAAAAGTTATTTCATATCGGAATTCTACTTTTTAATTGTCATTATTCTTAAAAATTTATATTTGCATTAAAGTTGGTAGTCTATTAATTATAATAATATATTAATAATAATAATAATAATAATAATAATAATAATAATAATAATATATATACAGACCTTTATTAACCTTTTTCAGTTCAATGTAAAAAATATCATAATGCTTATAATATTCACATAATGGTACAAGTACTTGTTTGCCATTTTTCAACGGCTTCTGAAAATTTATACAGTGAACTTCTCTTTAATAATTTAATGCGAAAATACAGTTAAAACAGCATTTTTATTCTACATACTCACTTAATTTCTTAAACAACCTTGTAAAACGTTTAACATTATGCTGACTAAGCAGATGGAAACGAGAAAGATAGAATTTGCAATAATTTTCGAATATTTTACATTCTTATATGTAATAATTATAAATGAATGCACTATAACAATTACATGTATAAATAGTTCGTATGTACACTGCACGTTAAAAATTTAAAATCGCTTATTTCGTAGAAGAAGAACATGGATTATTTAATAGGAAATATACAAATGAAAGTTCAAACTTTTAAATAGTTATTATTTTATTCCTTTTAGCCCTTCTTTTCGTCAAAGAATTTAATTACTCGGTGAGAAGATAAAATACATATATACATATAACGACCATTTACAATGTAATAAAATAATTTTAATTGCCATAAATCCGCTCGAGATATATAAATTAGACAATAAAATCAATAAAACATTGTTTCCCTCAGAAACAAAAGAACGAACAAGGCAACAACTGAAGAATCTCTAATTATAATCCACATTATATATGTTTTATTTCATTCGTTTATAAATTATGACTATTAGCAATGATTCTAAACTTTTAAGCTACAGTAGTACTTTATCATTCAATCATCGCCATATACGACCACCCCATGAACCCCCGACTAAAAATAAATTCATAATCAATTTGCCGGTAACTGAACATTTTCTTCAACTTCAACGCTGACTACTAAATTTTTCAAAAACCATAGACGACAGTGGAACGTACACGAGGGTGTTTTACGCGATCTCCGTAGGAAGGACGGACAAAGGGAGTGTTCACGTCCAATTACATGACGTTCCTCTAATTATGCAGCAGCGGTGGACCAGCCACAGGCAGTTCGTAGGAGGTAACCAACAGTTTTAATTTGGGTCTCAGGAGTTTCGCTAGAGCCCCAGCCTGGGGCGCCATACGTGGGAATATAACCTGTGGACTATGGACGGTTCAGTATGGGTGACTGTCTACACCACGTTTCGTCGTGTCCTTGGTCCTTAGTTCAAGATAGTCGTCCGATTCTGTTTTCCTTTGCGGCTGCCCTCTCGCGGAATTGAGACTCTGGCCCGTGTAGAAACGAGAGCTCGTTGGGCTGACCGCGTCGCGTTGGAATTTCCCCCAACGTGCCGCTTTCTAGTCACCATACCGTGAATGTTACCCTTACAACGCAATCGGATTTACTGAACTGTACGGTTGACTCGCGAACCAGAATGAAGCGGAGGATTACGATTATTAAAAGGGTACACCTAATTCAGTTTTTACAGGATAGATACGTTTCATGTAAAACAATTCGCATAAAAAGATATTTTGTGCTATAGAAATTCGAATAAAAAATATTTTATTGTATTATGTCTGTAGAAAGATAGAAATTGAATACAGAAAATTGAAGATCATATGAAGAATTTGGGTGATTATGTTATATCAAACCGAATTGTGTAAAAAGAAAGTAAGTTCTTTTCTAATTCGACTAAATCAAGTATATCGAATAGGCAGGGAAATATAATTCGTTTTAAATTAAAGTTGTGTGAAAACAGAATTGGGTCTATGGCTCTGTAGAGTGGTAATATTTTAGTTACTTTATTTATATTTTTAGAATACTCAGCAATTAATAATGTTATTTATATTATTGTATAAACATTTAGAATCACTTTTATTGTAGTAGAACCTCAATTATCCTATTTGACTGAACGACTTGAGAATCTAAATTATTGTTGGATCGCGATTTTTCTGTACTTACTATATATGAAAATGCTAAAGTAAAAGATAATGTAGTTTATTATTACTTATCTTTCGTTCATTTATTTTTTATTATAAAAAGTTTGTATTTTTGATTAGAAAATTGTAATAGATAGCTACATTAGTATTTAAAAAAAAAGCGTGAAATGAAGTAAAGAAATAACAAAATTGTATAAATAAAAATATCTCAGAGGTTCTCTTCTAATATAACTGCAATATATTTTATATGAATTCAGTATAACAAAGTAAAGGAAAATTTTAACAATTACTGTTATAAAGTGCACAACAATTATTGAAAATAACTGATATCTATCTTTAACAATTCATATTTAGAATTAATACATTATAATAAAAAATGAAAATATTAAATAATTCTAACAAGTGGTAAAAAATTAATACATAATAAGTCGTAAAAACAATTAGATTTGTCATCTCTATTGATAGCGTTTCGAAGCTTATTTTTCTATACCTTATTGCATACAACTTTTCTAAAAGTCTGTTAATTGATAGAAGAAATTTAAAAAAGTGTTCAATACTTTTAAAAATATAATTGTCTTCTTAATGTCCATACAAGATTCTAGTATAATATTCTTGGTATAATTATATGGAAATGAAGAATCGCCATGTAATCGATGTGGTTATGATATAAGAGTTGAACGTTAGTGTTAAACGTCATCTTTGAACTGTCTCGAAAAATTTCCTCTAATGCCGTCTGCGATACTCGAACGACAACAAAACAAAATTACTGTAGCAAAAATCCTGAAAAGTAAGACACCTTGGCGGACCGTTCTAAATTCCAAAGAAACGAGATAGCGCGGTTCGTAAACAGAGATCAGGGCAGAATCAGTAAAGCTTTGAACCGGTCAGGAACTCACAGTCGTCGAAAATGCCAACGTATGATCGTATGTTTTCGTGGCCGACAATATGCACGTAATGCTAATCCACCTTCATTGCTCTGTGCGTGAACACTTAAAAGAAATGGCTTACCGACGAAAATGGCTCTTAATGCGTCGCTACGACATGGCCGGTTTGTCATACTCACGCTAAACTAAAAACCAGATCGAGAACTAACTTCTGTCTTGTTCACTGTCGTGAGCTCCTCTGCGCGCGGATGGAATTTTAATGGTAACAATGACAAAGTAACGGCTTGGCAATAGTGTCGATCATCGTGTTTGATCATGAGGAGCCAAAGGGGGCAACGAGGTTCAAGGTTCCGAACGCGGATTTAATAAATTGTTAGGTGATCAGGTTTATCCCCTGAACGCTTACCACTCGAATGGCGTCCTCTTTTATACCCGAAATGATGTAGCGACGTCTTAAATTGGGGTTTGGCCGTTCCAATTTCGAAAACGACCGGTATAATGGCGGCGACTCCACTATAGAGGGTAAGGGGTGACATTGTACATCTTGCACAGTGCCACACGCATAGACTGCATCCTCGGGAACGGCAGAGTGGCCTGCATTCCACGAGAAGGATACCGCGCGAATTTGAATATCGGTCGATCAACGGAGCCGTCCGACGATCTTCCTCGAGAACGTGGTACCCGTTCAGCAACCTGTGACCCCTTTTGTCCATTCGTGCGATCCATTTTAAGAGGCCACGAGACGTTCCAACGACTGTTTTCGGGTACTTCGTTACGTAAATCTAAAGCAGCTTCATTTGTTTACATTAATCGATGATGCATTTTCATGTACATTTTTATTTCGTGAACATTAGAAGAATATTAGTTTTTTAAGTATATGTCATTTATAGAGTACAATGGGAGCATTAAAAGTAAATTGCAATGAGACGTTTCAACGACTGTTTTTAAGTACTTCGTTAAAAACAAAAGCAGCTTCATTTATTTATCGTAATTGAGTGTGTATTTTCATGTTAATTTTTATTTTGTGAATAATACAAAACAATACATATTTATATGGTTTTATGAAAATATCGATGACTCCTAAAAGTTTAAAAAATAACATTTTCATGTTGCACTCTCTAAAAATCATTCAAATTAAATGCTGAACCTGTTCTCTGTACTACAAAAGAATAAAGAAGACATTCAAAAGTTTGAGTTTTGCAAAAGTTCCCTCAATATGTTATGTAAGTATTGTTGAATATTTAGTAATATAAAGAATTGAATGCATAGTTAAAGTATTTAGGGACCGAATGAATTGAATTTCTGTTCAGATACATAGGTATATAATGTTTATAATATTTTTCTTAAATACTAGTATTTATAACAATTTTGTTGGAAAAACTTCGTATGAGCGTAAGATGTATACATACACGTATAATTTAAGAAATATTCAACGATATTGCTTGTATAATTCTTTCTAAATGTTATTATTTTTAAGAAATAGTCTACAGTATTTATAATACATTTTCAACAAATAAAATTAACATAATTTAGTATGTGACATGTTATGACGAATTAATGTATTAAATTACCACTACTTTCACTGTTCTGTTGAATTATGACGTTAATTGATATTCAAGAGGCTAGCCATGGCACACGTCTCACAGTGTTGTATTTTACATGAAATCATCGTTGCTATTCTAGATTCAGAGCGTGTGAATACTACGTGACAATTTAATAAGCTTCTGATGATCTGATAAGTTGATGGTTTACCATATTTCACTGACGAAGACCAGTTTTCCACCTACACTGTTTCCTTATGTCAAGCAAGAAAATAAGAAATAAGAAATTGAGAAAGATACCTGCAGCCTATATTTCCCCATAAACACCGTACACTGGATTAATAACAGACAATATCGAAATGTGAGGAGAGATATACAGTAAACATTTGAACAATACTTTCGTTCATAAGAGTAAGAAGATTTTTTAAACTCAATGAGTATATACTTTCTTGCTTTTTTCATTATATGTTTAAAACTAGCAAATATTAAGAATATTAAGTACAGAAAATAAATACTTCAATCATTTTTGATAATTCCTTTTGATTTCATACAGATATTGTAAATGCATTAAATCTGTAATCGGTTAAGTGCAGTGTTATCTTCAACACATGAAATCAATTTACAAAATTTATAAGTTATCATATCTCCTTAATAAAAATAAATTATTGCATTCAAGAATGCATCATTAGTAATAATTAGACTGAGAGTTGTTATGCATTTATGGGAAATTAAAAAATGCCAAAGTATGTACAGTGTTACAAAAAAACCTATTTTATTAATTGTAATACCACTTTTCTAAATACATTCTTTAAATGTTGAATTTGCATAAAGATTTGTAGTCTAGTGATAATAAATATACAAGAACAGTGCAGTATACGACAGACGTAGGAATGTAATTAAGTAATTTAGAAAAAGTAGCTGTTTTTACACAATCATTTTTAATACAAATTTGTGAATGCCAAAATTCGTTCACAACACTCGTCACTTAATTAAGTCTTATTAATTATTAATAATCTGTACTCCTGTATAACAATAAGAATTCTACATCGAAGAAAAGCAAAAAGTAAAGCTAAAGATGCGCTGAAAATATCGCAACTCCGTTTCAAAAGAACTCGTACAAAACTATCAGTTGCAACAGAATGAGAAGTATAAAACGTGAACGGTATAAAGACGAAACTGTAACATTTAGATAGTTTTTTTCGGTGGCTCGAATACACGAAGAATCTCAGTTACAGCTAATCTCGATAGCGACGGAAAAGGGAGTAATTGAAGCAAGGGAGCTCGGAACAGTTGGATACCTGCGCCGTCCGCCGGCATCCTAAGATCTACGCCACGGAGGTGTTTATGCGGTTTCTGAGAAGCGCACTTCGTTTTTGCTACGACCTATCCCTTCGTTCCTCTGCCGGTGTCCTCGTATCGAAGATCATTTTCTCTTGCTTACCTACCGCCTTTACTTCTCTGGCTGTCGCTTAATGACTGCCCAGTGACAAATAAACCTGAGCAGCTACTTCCAGATGTTCGCCCTCAACACCGGAGCGTTGTTTTGCTTGTTGAGATAATTTTCTATCGGTGGACTGGACTCCACTGCGAACCCACCACTATAACCGTGTTTGTAGGCTACCTGCAATTGCGATCGCTGAGAATTATGACCTTTTTTATTGTTTCAACGTTTTATACCAGAACTGGTCTAACATTTCGAATATAGGCAACAAATTTCTTTTCTGTTCCTGTTGAAGAACATTACAATAACGATAATAATTAGAACAACGTCACTGCAAGAAGTAGGGTAAAATAAATAAAGTACGAACCTACAAATTAAAAATAATTAGAAAGTAAAGATACCGATCGAAGGAAATAGAATAGCTTGAGATGAAGGAATTGTATTCATTTTCACAAATGGAAATATGAATACAATTTTCTTTTTAAAACAAGTAAGAACAAATTAGGATATTCCTCAAAATTCTCAGATAAAGGAACTTTTGCAATGATATTTAAAATGTATGAATTATAATAAAATAAAAATAAATATTTTGTATTTACTTGTTTTTCATTCGGCATAGGCGTTACTTAATATGATTATTGACAGTTCTATTTAGTAACCTGTTCTGTATTGCACATAGTGGTGTTATATATACAATTATATTGAAGGTAAACTAGCATATAAAAAGGATTATGTTAATGTGAAACAATGTTAATGTGAAAGTGCTAACCAAGTAATATCTGTTTCCTAACACCTTCGTTTTCAAGTAACACGATCACTGGACACTACATCGATTGGTATTGCGGTTTGATTAAATGTGACTTCTAACTTTTACACTGATGTGACGTAACGAACTTCTAGCATGTAGTAATTATGAAAATAGTGTATGTAATAAAAGATTGTTATGATAGTCATGATTTATTAATGCATTTACAGTAATATTTTATACTTTATTCAGGTCTTTGCTGTTTACATCAATGTAATTTACATTAATGTACACTTTTGCAATTTTTAGAAAATTATTTAAATGAGTAATGAAAACTATTTTTATTTCTTATGTACGCATCATGTTTTATGAGCATAAAGAAAAACAAAGTAAAAATATTTCGGTCTACTTTGACGTTAATTTTAATTTTGTTTTTAATTGTACTGGTTAGTGCTATACCTGATTAATTTAAGAGAAAATGTTCATGGGTTCTAACTTTTCATGTACTTTTGTAAATAATTACTAGATACATATAGTGATAATAGTATCAAGAAAGTGTGACTAATGTTCTACCTATTGTCAAATATTTCTATCGTGTTAATATGTTTCATTCATTATTGTAAAATACTGTGAAGAAAAGACATTGACAAAGTTTTGTGGCTACATGGACTGCATTTTAAAAGCCATTGGGATGGAAATATAAAGGATTATGTGAAAAGGAAAAGATTTTCCGTGAAAAAATGAATCGGAATAATGCATACATTTTTTTTGTTTGTGGTCTTCCTTCCTAAAAACCCAATTTAGAATATTTGCCGAGTAAGCATATAGGTAATTGACTGATCCTTAACTACATCCGCGTCGTAGAACCAATATAAGGTTTTTCTACATATACAAGTAAAACATAAGTATGGAATAATTTTTTTTGTTAAGACCTTGTCGTCGAAAATATTAAATTTGAAAATTTGTCATGTGTACGATTAACTTCTGGAAGAATATTTTAAAACTCGACTTAAAAAAAGAATTTAATTCTATATTTTTTATTAACTTTATCATGTAGAGCAATCCCTTACGTGTGCTCAATAAATATTTAAACTTGATTTTCCTTAAAGAAATATAAAGATGCTCTTTCCCATTTTTCAATTTAAAATGGACAGAAGTAACCTCTTATTGATTATACCACTTGTACTTATTCAGGAGTCAGCCAAGGTTACATATCCTTAATAAATATTGAAATGCAATTGTATTGAAACCAAAATCTATAATCAAACCGTTTTATTCCGCGGCATGGCTATATTCCTTTCTATAGAATCACATCTTTCTTGTATGTAAAACCAACGACAAGGCACCTTATATAATTATTCCCTGCAAAACCCTCATGTTAGCAACCAGAATGTATCCCTTTGTCCATATTATAATACAAACACTTCACTTACAAGTATAATACTGTTCTATAAAATTATTTTCAAAGCACAGATCGTCGAAAAAGTGTTTAAAAAAATTTAGATCTGAAGAAGATTTATCGAATTTTCACGTGAACAAGAAATTGTGAAGAAGAAAATAGAAAAATGCTTACCCGGGTTGGATTGCTAACATAAAAGTTAAGCATAGCACTTTGTTTGAACGTGAAGATTTTGATTCGAACGAGATCAGATCGTTTCGCAGGGCGCGGTAATAAAGCCACGCAGGGTGAGAAAAGAAAGAGGAAGGGGGTAGCAAGCGGAACAAGGTGGGTCCCGAAGCTGCCGAGGGTCCCGAACATTTTATCCGGTGCATTTCGGTATAATTTTCGGTGCGCCTCTATCTTTATGCAGATCGGGAGCAAACATCTAGTCGGGCTGGCTGATTGGTATTCTCGATGGCACGCGGCTCATCACTTTCCCCCCAGATTTATCGTTCAAAATTCAGCCCCGCATTTTTATATTGATAATCACTCACGGGGGCTCGTGGAAGGGGAGCAAGGGGGACAAAGAATGTGGGATGGGTGAGTGCAGTCACGACAGTGACGTCATGCCAGTTATGGTAGCGCATGGTTGAGTGTGGGTAGGCCAGAGGAGGGCTTTACTGCTCTTTCAACTACCTTTCTCTTTGCTTTTCCTTCTGCATCTCTTTTTTTCTCTCCTTACTTCCCAGAGTTCGATTAATGGTGCATTTGCATACGCAATTTAGTCATTCAACTAACCGTGTGCTAATTCATCCTGCACTCTTGTTTCGGCTCTCTCCTTACCTACATTCGTATATGTTCCACAATGTGTGCAACATCTCGGTGCCAGCTGAAAATAAAGAAATGTCCGACGATATGATAAATTGCGAGACAATCATCCATATCGTTGCATTCAAGACATTCGCTTCCATCAAATGTAATTCTCGTAATTTATTTAACCGGATCAATTTCACGCCTTACACGCACGTTACACGGACAATTATCAGCTGCTGTTAATGATAATATCCAATAAGCCACATGTTTCGTGTTATTAAGATATAGAGTCGTTTTCCGCATTTCCTGGATTTTTGTGGCGACGCGACGCGACGTTTCGAAATACCAGTTTGGTTGTGTTTAGAGTAACACAAGCGGATTATATGACGCAAATCGTAATTAATATATTTTCGTTTCGCGTACCTTTTTCCTTGTTATTGAATAACTTGGGCATCATGTGAAAAAAGGTGAATAAATTTTAAACATTATAAATAGAATAACTTACTAAAATTTGTAAATTATCGCATAATTGATATTTTGTTCATATGGGTATTATTGTTATCAATAACTTTTACTTTTTCGGGTTAGTAAAGATACATTGCAGCGATGAAATTTAATTTCATATAGATTCTTATCTTGATCTTAAAATTGATCAATTAATAGTTAGTGTTTATTTCTTAATGTATGCTAATTTTTACTCTGAACAGTTAACGATACTAATATAATAAAAAAGACCATTATTAAAGCGTTGGACCAAATAGTTACTTATCATAAAGTTACTAAGCGCATATACATATATAATTATTAAGAAACTGCGAATGTTTATATAAATATATATCTGTAACGAAAAATTTTAAAGTCAAAGTAAAATTTTTTTATTCTGTTGATATTACAGATATTAAGATAATTAAATATAATCTTCCAATAATATCAATTTATTATCATTATTTTATTAATGTTAAAAGATCAGTAAATTTTATTAAATATTTACTACTCTGTGTGTTAGACAGTAGTAATATCGTCAATTCATGAAATATAGAAATAAAGAAAGATATTCATAAAAGGCTAACGTAAAATAAAAGCACTATTTAAATTTGAATATGAAAAAAGACTAAGAAAACGATGAACAAAGGAAGAGATGAAATATAAAAGTGATTAATACGTTTTCAGAATGAGCAAAGGAAGAAAGGCAAGGTGTGTTTCGAGTTCGTCAACCTAACCCCATGTCAGGTGACTTTTCGTGGACCGCCCACGATATACCTGTCAAAAGAAAAAAAGGGTAATTCTTATCATGATCCTTCCTTATATGAACGAATAAACTAGTTAATCTTAAACGATTTCTTTAATTCGATCTTCAAAACCATATTTATTACACGATCAGAAACTATTTTTTATACCGTCCCCTGTCATCAAGGAAGTCTTTCGATTTTAATGTTCAAAGAAATTAATTTGGTTATATTTTGTAATCTCTATATCAATTAATTAACAAATGATTTTTCTAAATAACTTTTTTGTTTATATTTTACAATTATATATTTTCTTTGTTCAAGAATAAAATCTTTGGTATTCCCTACGAATAATAAGAAGCATGGGTTTGGTGCAGGATTTCTGATTCTCTACTTCAATTACCACAATGTGCTATAAACATTTAGAGCTATTAAACTCGTCCCGTTTCAACTAATATTGTTAATAGTAATAAATCTTTAATACGCTTGAAAACATTTATGTTACGAATTGTTTTTCTTAAACGTAAAAGACAAAAGTATAACACAAAGAATAAGTTTAAGATTATAGTTTCTATAGGAGACCGGATGACTAATATTCATTGTGAAGGAGAGTTAGTAAAGTATATATCCACTATCGATCATATATTTCCTTATATTTGTATTTTTTATATTTTATATGTACATAACAATTTATATTATATGTTATATTTATTAAAATAATGCACGAAGAATGTGTCATGAATAAAAACTCATTGAAAAAAATGATTGATAAAAATGAAAAGGTAATTATAAATTTATTTAAAAATTCTGACAACGATGGATAGACAAAAACGTTCGAAGAGTTTAATAACATGCAATAAGTGCAGAATGTAAGGAATAACAGCAATGAGAATTGCACGCCAAATTAATTAAGATAATGGAGTAAATATTAATGTTAATAATATTAAATGTTCTATATAAATGTTCAATATGAATAAGTTTACAAAAGAAATTTTTATTTAAAAAGTAACATAAATTACAATGTATATATAGCAAACAATATACACATATAAAGAGAAACGAATAGAAGTCATATTTATAGACGAAAAGAAATTCGCTTTGGATCGACCTGTTTCTTTTCATTATTATTACTATGATTTAGTAGGAAATAACAACTTTTGGACGTTTGTTATATAGATGAAAGCAATGTCATGGTTTAATCTAATCTATAACATTGTGGTGTGAAGGAAGTAATATTTATTACAAATGGATCAAATACGGTCGACATAATATCAAAAAACGGCCTCCTAAATTAGCGAAAGCTACGAATTTTAATATTTACTGAAAACTGTCAGAATAATTTTGCCCAGTGCAGTTTCAAAGCGAAGGACAGTTCTGAAAGATAGGTAACATAGAGCAATTTACTAAAGATGAATAAAAACAATTACAATAAAAAAACATTTATAACCTATAGGTATCTAATCTAAAAAGAATCGTTACATTTTCACTACGTGAGAAAGATGTGCTGCAGATTATGATATATTCAACATTATCAATTAACGTTTTTATATATACGAATGTCTTACGAAGTTGTTTTAATGAACATGTGCTATCACTTTCTTTCCTGTACATTTCATTCGTATATGTTATTAAAAACAATATACACAATTAAGTACAATATAATTTTAATCTGTAATAATTAATAAATAAAAATTAAGCACTTCTTAAATTGTGTTATTCTTTTCTTCCAAAGTATATGTACAATTAATATTAGAATATCATTACACAGTAGCTTCTAATTTAATGTTCACTACTTACATTTCATCAAATCCTTCTTTCCAAGTTGATTCGCCAGATATGGAAGCCATAAATAAAGTACACAAGCTTTTTATATAAAACATCGTCCCAGTGACGTTACAGCTTGGTGACGAAGTGACCGAACGTCGAGTCCAAACCGCAAACGTCATTTCCTTTTCATATTCTAGGTAATTTCACCTATTGTCCAATATAAACATATACATTTACGAGGCTCGCTGGAATTTCCCTATTCGTCATCTCGGATCCGAATTGTAGATTACATGGTCGTACAATCACGACAAGAGTAAACGTTAGATACAGAATCTAAGTGATTCCCCTTTATTCGTTTACAATGCGTCTGCGCTTCGAAAACTGCGCGTAACACTTTGTACTAAGAGGTTCTCAAATCTCAAAAAGCCCAGTGATTCCCCTGATCACGATAACTGATCGTCGCGTCGAATTTATAGTGTGCACGGCGTTGCACTAGATACATGACGTAGTTAGAGTAAACACAGGGTACGACCGAGGCGTTCGCTGATAAGGGCCACAACAAGAAGAACAGGAGGAACTGAGAAGGCGGTAAACCGAGCCGATAAAGCGTGCAGGTGTTTCGATGCTGATCCGCGAGAAGTTTGACGTCGGATAAGTGAAGTAGCAATGTTCTCGGAGCAACAGTTTAGCCGACCGATGACATAATCGTGTCACGTCTGAACTATACCACCTGCACGATCCCTATCGCAGCTAATGCATGCGTGGCAAAAGCCGACTCTTTTCAAGCGGTAACCGTTGAGAAAATAGATGCAAGGAATTTAACGCTGAAGGTTCAGCTTCCATCGTGTCACGTTATTTTTAAAGTGAAGTAAATTATACGACTTGTTGTCACGCTTCTCCACAAGTGTTTCTCTTTGTGTTCGGCTCCTTGTTTTTAAACGGCGAAGGCATTATTCAATTTATCAGTTGCTACTGGGGAGTTCCGTCGTTCTTCTGACTCTCTGATGTATGACTTTTTCGTTGAAGGTATGAAATTTATGTACTTCGAGTGCAGTTTGAACATGTATTCTAACCGGTTGTTCAGTTGAAGCTGTTACGGTTCCATGCTTCGTAATGGGAATAATCTCTGCGTATACGAACGTTAGAATGTTTTGTTAGATTTCTGTTTCATTATAAAATTTGTCACCATTCTTTGTCAGTCAGACTTGTCGTACTAGACATGGGCGTCAATATTAAAGGATTAACTTCTTCTAATGTGCTGAACCTGTTATGGTTCGCCAATATGTATAATATATGTAGAATCAAAGGGATTAGGTACATGCACTGACGATTACTAATTTCTGAAGTGAAGATTTAATATGTTATTAAGGAAACTATTATTATAAAAATACTAGCAGTTAATGATTCACTTTTTAATGTGGAAGTATAAAAAGAAATAACAGAAAAAGGTCTAAAGATAGAAAGCAGTTAGTATGCCTTCAAATTCCTTCTACTGAATATTCTTATTTAGAAACTGTTTCATGTTTCAGAAATTCTATTCCAAAACTATTAATCGTATATATTTTAATTTATCAAACTTTAATTGGTACAGTAATATAGATGAATACTAACATAGACAAGATTTAGTACAAATTAATAAAGTTATTAGAAAAGATTCTACATTTAAAGTTTCAACTTAATGAAACGGTAGGGTTATAAAACAGATTGAATGAAGAAAAAATTGATTCCAGAAATAAAGAGCTTAAATTCAAAGTAAAGTTTAAATAAATATGAGGTTTTTTTCGTTAATAAAAACTGCCAATGTGGCATGTTTTACGATGTGAAAGCAGATTTTGCAACCATCGTCACTTCGGGCGCTTTCACTTCAATCTATGTGTTTATAAGCTCTATATTTCTAGCGACTGCAAACTATGTCCTCTAACTTTCAGTACTTGTAGTAGCTAATACAAGTGATTGATTGTTCAAAAATTTATGTATATAATCATTTCAGGAAGGCCATTTATGTATATAAACATTTGGAAGGCCGGCGTTTTTAGTGATTTCATGAATAATCAGACTTATGCAATTCTTAGTTTTTATTCGTATTTTAAAAATGTTTTGTAACATATTTTCAAATGTACTGATTTAATATGTGCGAATTTTCTTATTATTTCAAATAAAAGTGACTGGAGAATTTAGATTAATCATTAAAAGTTGAGAAAATATAGCTATTAGAAATTAGCGACAATTCTTGTGCAATAGTAGGAGTTTTGAAAAATTACATTGTGAGGTGTTTATAATTGAATATATTAATGAGTGATTTATAGCTCTCTACTTTTGTCAATTATTTCTAACAGAATAAATAATTTATAATACCTCATAAAAAAATTCTCCTTAGTTTATGGTGATTTAATCTATATTATCAAGAAAAGAACTGAAAAAGTATTCTATATTTATATTGCAACGCTTGAAATGAAATAAATATAGAAACACGTATTAATATTTAAGTACTCAATGATATACAAATATATAATTTAGAATTACAAATACTTTAAATGTATTAATTACAGAGATAGAATAATAGTTGCAAAGACCGTTAATAAACACAGCAGTTGATTCAAATATTACATAAAAAAAAGTTTTCCCAACTTTGACTCGACAATATTGAAATGTTCTTGTTTTCAAAGTAACTAATATAAGAATTTCAATAATTTCACCTTAGAAGTCTATGACGCTATTCCGACCTTTCCTTCGAAAACCACTTTCAAAGCGGCGTGAAACATAGTTCATGTAACGGAAGTTGCAACACATTAATGATACACACGAAAAAGCAATTTGTCCTGGTTTTTTCCTTATCAGATAATGTTGACATTTCGTGGCTCTTAAAAAATGCGTATATCACTTCCTTACAGTCACAAAGTATCGAATTAATCACGATGCGTACCACTGTTGCGTTAATATCGCCCACGGGAGCAATGGTGTCTGCAACTTTGTGATCAATACCGTCTATCTATGGTACCGTAATATAAACCTGACTACCATTAGTAAACATGAATTGCACCAGATCTTTGTTTTGTAGATAAATGACGGCTCAAAGCGGCATTATATCTGATCTTGCTGCAATTACCAGTAACTGATTCATAAGGCGCGGGCGTTCAGACGTGATTCTCGTCGCTTCTAACGACTCGATCAATTTCCTCGGAATACGAATTTTGTATTTTGGGACGCTTGTACCAATGTACAGGAACATCTTTAGTGTTCATTTTTTCTTTTCTTAACATCCTCAAATAGCTTCAAATTAACATTTTTATTGTGAACATGTCCTTTCAATTTCAGATCCGAGGCTAAGTTGATTTTTAACCCCAAGTTGCGAGTGACACCAGTAATGTGTGTTTTTAAATCGTTCATATTATATCCATGAATTTATATAAAACACAGAAACCATATGGGTGAACAAATCAACTGTACATTAACGTACTGAATAATTTAAATATTTTACATGAATCTATAGAATTGTAAGATGTAAGAAATATTATAAATGTTTAAAATGTACAAAGATATAGAGGATTAGCTTTACAGTGTTACCTTCAATCATCAGTATATTTAGTTACAGTTGGAAAAATGGTTCTGTTTTACAGAATAATGATATAAGCAAGGTATTTTAGTCTTTTCTTATCATTGGGCATATAGTACAAAATTGACATTTTTTTTATTTAAATATCTGTTTAAAACAAAAAGTTTACAAATAGAAATTAAAAAAGTTGTTTTATTACTGCAATTATAAGGCCGTGTACTTCAACTTTTATCATCTTTGCTACACACACTAATCTATCTAATAGAATCTTCCTCTAGTAATTTCTCTTCTAATTTCCAATGTTATTACATATAGCAAAGAAATATCTCAGTACAAAATGTTACCAAATCAGTTACAATAATACTTTTTAAAAAAGTAATGGAAATCACTCAGTAATGAAACATCAACAGCCCATTAAAATAAACACATAGGCGTATAGTAGACAATCGACAAAAATCGACAGAGTTGTACCGATGTCATAATGTTTGATGATCGTTCAATGTTAAAGCTTAACACTAGAATTACCGCACTCGTCAAAATTACGAATTTCAGTTTTCTTATTTCGCAATCATTAATACTTTAAAAGTGTTAAACTTTCGAAATGATTTTAAAAATAAATATTGTTGATTGAATACTATAATGAATATATAAAAAAAAACCGGAAAAATGGTTACAGTTTTTATAACACTCGGTCGTTTTAGTGTTAAATGATTTTGTGTCCGAATAGTTTGGTCAATCAGTCTGATAACTCGAAAACTGCAAGAAAGCGAAGCCACAAAAAATATTTGAGACGATTTAAATGTATAAGCCAATTTGAGCTTCAAACATATTCGAAGATCAAGCCGTTCATACTGATGATTGCTTGCCGATGCTTACAGTTTGAAGCTAAAATGCGCGAAGACTCATCACTTTATAGCAGGAGCTGCATCCTGAAGCTCGCGACTCACAATCAGAGTCAAAGTCATAAAAGAGTGGGGATAGTTGCGCTGTGTTAGTGAGGCTTGTAGAGGTGGTCTGATTGAGTAGGACTTTCGCGGCAGTAGTGTGCGTGACAGTGTCTCACTCACGAATTACCCTACCCCGAGACTTTCGGGGGACGTGACTTGCTCCACGCCTTGCTCTCAGCTCTCTATTCGTTTAAACTGTTTTGCATGAACGAAAACTAAGCATACATAATCCAGAGTATATGATAAACTACATATTAATCGATTAATCTCATTAAAAAAAGTTTATTTGCTTCAATAAGAAATTTTCTTAATGTTTCAAATACACACTGAAAACAATTTTGTTTAAAAAACGTTTGTTTTATTTTTTGAATAAGAATTTTGTTTATTACAAGACTCTTCTAAATGGGAAATTTTAATGAGATTTGTTTCAATTAGAACGCGAAAACGTACTAAGTACTTTAGATTAAAGAGTAGTTGTAACAAAGTGTGCTTCCGGTTTGCTATAACCGTAACAAGATTCTGTCCGAATGTAAATAAATAATTTTAACAAATTCTAAGACTCGCATCCGAAGTTCTTACATTTGTACATTTCTTTGCATTAAAGTCTAAGACGAAACGTCTAATCACACGCATGAAATGTAATTATGTGTAATTAAAATAATGGAACGTATTTCGTAATGTTTAATGCATCAGGCAGGTACAACGATATCCACTCTAGTCGATCATGCGTCTTCATCGCTCCTCCATTACTTAAAATACCATAGGGGAATAATTCAATTCAACAGGAATGCAACTTCCAAAGCACGTGCTGATTCTTGAGCAACTTCGGAAAGAAATATCAAGCGTCTGTTATTAGAAAGCGATAAAGCGTGACAGAATTTTGAAATAAATGATTTGTCCGCGTTTACCATTCCTGAAAAATAAGTATGCTAAAACGTTCCAGCGTATTAATATTCATTAAACCAGTCTGAGCAACCTCTCCGAGACGCTACCAGAAGTCATTTAGTGGCATCGTGAGAACTTGGCTATATAACGCGATCTAATATTAGTTTATCGAACGAAGTTTCGGGAACGCGTAAATTTAGTGGATCTGCAGTTCAGCTGATTCACCCGACGGGTCTTCCGACGGGCGAAGACCACCGAGTCGAGGATTCCGGGTGAATCACTGATATTCAATACACCCGATAATCGTGTTGCGAACCGGCATGGGATTCTCCTGGTTAGATCAGTTCTAATTTTACGAGTTATCGGTATTAGTAGCATCGGAAAATATACTGTGAGATTAAAAAATGATTTTACAAAATTTACGGGCATTCTCCATGCTTCAGAACATAACCTGTTGCGCTAGCAATTAATTCAGGAATTTGGCAAAGTCTTGCGCAAAGAATATTGTTCTTACCTATTTCGTGTAGATGTGTATACTAACTTTATTCATTAATAATTTTGTATACACCGATTCCAAACATTCCAAAACAAGAACAAAAGGTTTAGAACAAAAACATCTCGGCGTGCGTGGCACATTTTTCCAGCGTAAGAAGTTAAGAAGATAAGGAATTCATTGGAATCATGAAGACAAATGCTGATAAATGTGGATTCGTAAAGATTTTTGCACAGAGGCTATAGAACTTTGAGATAATTACTATTTAAATTTCTTTATTCATTGGGATAAAGATATGAAATGGAGTCTTTATGTTCATTCGATTGATTTAATTTTCGTTCTTTGCAGATTATGGATCTTTAACTGTACTTCGATTCTTATTGGTAAACTAGAAGTAACAATGTGCGTTGTACTACTAGGATAAAGTCATAATTTGTAGTTACAATGGTTCATAATAGTGTTTCAACTGGCCTGTAATAATGACCGCAAACGTATGGGTACTTCTTACCATGGATTGTCTTATGCGCCCCAACACTTCCGGTTGCTTACTTAGCATATACTTTCAATAGGTGTTTGCAATTCTTGATCAGTTCATAGTAGGAGCGCGGTATAACCATTATTTTTAAGCAAATCTCGTATGAAAATTGAATTTTCTTTCTGCATGACTTAATGTTTTAATACATTCAGAAAATACACCTCGTAAATTTGAAAACAACACTCGAAGAATTAACGTGTTTTCAAGTGGTTATAAGCGTGTGTTTTTATAAAATCAACTTTTCTTTATAATAATATTAATCAATTAAATTACTTTTATTAGGGCTACAATCGGAAAATTATTCATTAAAATCGCTATATTTTTGTACAAACTGTCGCGTTTCTTATAATTTTTTGTAAAACTATTTCCTACAGAAACACATTTAAGTAGAGCATAACCATATAAGCTGTTCTGCATATTGTAGACTAACAAACAACTTGTTTTGTCAACAAAATTTATTTCTAATTTCAATAATACAATAAATAATTCAAAAGTTGTCCTAACTGTCGGTGTATTACACAAGGTATTGCACATACTTTTAAATAATCAACAATTAATAATCGACTACAAAAAAATTTGTTTCGCGTAACTTCTGTTAATAGATACTACAGTTATAAACTGAAGGATGAAATAAAATGATCCACAGGTAATCAAGTTTCTCTAGGATTTCCTGCTGCAAAATACCCTTTTGAAAGACGACACTACCTTTGGGCCACCCTATATACATGTGTACCTCATTTCGAACCGTCAACTCGTTAGCCGGCGGACACCTCAACGTATCAGTGAATTAGCCCACTCGCTTAAGTAGTTATTAGTATGTCTCAATTCAGAAGTCATTAACTGACCGCGGGGCAATTAAATTAACATTGTCAGCTACGCAGGATCGTAACATTCATTCGAGGCAGCGGTCGTCGTCATGTGTGTCATTTTTATACCTGTCGAATGGAAAGCACCGCTAGCTATCCGCTGGCTAAACTATCCTCGTGATTTGCATTAAATCGTCCAATTAAGAGGCGACCCGATGCTGAATCGATTTATCGCGAAAGTGTTTCTGTCTTGCTGCTGACATGAAAAATTATTTACACACTTTTTCTAGCAGCAATTAGTTAACAGCTTCAGTTTGCAATAGAATGTCATAACATTATGTCAGAAGTATGGCTTGGGAAATTAATGCAAGTATATGTAATAGACAATACGTGAATGTCACAAATAAGGAAATACTGAAATAATAAAAATTATATAGTTGATATATAAGACTAATACTAAATAGAAAAGTTTTCTTTTTATTTTACCTTTATGGAATATACATATATAGGTATCATATACCTTATTAATACTTATTTAAAAAGTGTAGCTGTAACAATACATAATTTGATGTTTATTACAATCATTAAAACAGATGAAAAATTTATTTTTAAAAAACAAGAATGAAGAAAATGAGGAATGCAAAATAAGTAAATTTAATTCAACAATTAACAAGTATAGATTGTCAACAGAGTAATTAGACTTACTCATACTGACTTACACTTACAATTTGTATTTCCCATTTGTAATATCTTAAATGCCTAAAATTAAAATTCTAAATATATTATTAAAAGTTTATATTCTATAAGCTACATAAATTTTCTACATTTTCTGCTACTACATTTTCATGAAGTACAAAACTATCGAGTACAGGAAATTAAACAGGGTAAAATATATAGCAATCACAGTTTTGGAATCTGACTAACTTTTCAAGTCCATAATAATTACATCTCCGTCGAAGGTAATAATCAACCAGCCCGACAATGAGACATAAATTTCTATTGGATTATTGTAGCAGACGTTTCGCTGTATCGTTGAAATTTTTCATTGGAAGTCGATTGGTGGTCGCCGCAGGAGCTGCTGACGTATACTATTTTCAAATTAATTTCTAATCCCTCTATTATCGATCTGATGAATGTACAATGCTCAAAGCTCGCCGAAGCGTGCGTGGTCGTTGGCGAGATTGACCGCCGTAGGAAAGCAGGATTCAGTGTATGTTTACAAGGACTGACGTCATTTGCCTAGGGCGACACATGTAGCCAGCCTGTCTGGCGGGATCGTACCACTGGTCGTGATCCTTGATAACGAAAAAAATACGACAATCCTTTCAGGTGTGAGTGTGCACGTGTGTATTTGTAAATACTGTTTTTCATGAATAATATCGTTCATGCAAGTATCTTTCTATTCATACTGTGATCGAGTATTAACACTAAAACTAACTGGTGACAAAATGATAAGGGATGCTGAATGCAATTAGTGAAAATAGAATTGGGACGCATATGTATTATTTATTACAGCCGCATGTATACGTATAAAATCATGTGAAAAAATATATTTTCGTTCAATTTATTTTCTAGAGAATTGTATTTATTTAATTTTGTTGTTAATTTATTTTGGATGATCTAGAGAATGAATTAAAAGGTTCTCTAATTTCTACATTTTAGTGTGATTGTACCTTATTCTTAATGGCAGGATATAGTGTGCAAAACATGACATTAAATATTTCAAATTTGTATGTTTAAGTATAATATTACATACGTTAATTTTGTCTTTGGAAAATTTATATTCAATTGTTAATTTTTTCTATAATTAATTTATTATATAATTAACTTTATTATGTACTCATTGTCAATTTAAAAATTTTGACTTTCAGATGTTAGAAATGTTGGTACGCAAGAGCATTTAAAAGAATTACTCTATATTTACTTGAATTATTATAAACAAACCTTTTTTCGTAAATTTTCCACTTAGAATTTTATTAATTTACGAATCTGTCTTAAATTTAATATATGAAAATTGTTTATTTTAGTAAATAAACTATACCAGTATAAATAAAGCAAAGACTGTTGTTAATCTTAAATTAATAATATTTATTCTACCTGAAGTATCATTTCTTGAGCTTTTATGTGAACAATGTAAGTTATTTATTAATACTTACACGTACTCGTAATAACATATTTTATCTAAGAAAATTACATTCGACGTATATGCAATCTTATATCTTATTTTACATCTTTAAGTGTTTTCTGCAGTATAAAGTATTTCTCTTCATCTGAATAAGTTTAGTGGGGCTTAATGATTTAGAAGGAATAAAGAAACACTAACAATAAGTTTTGCAAGGGTGTTAATTCTCTTTTACAAACTAGAGATATGCACTAGAGATATGACTACCAACAGCAGTATTAACTGGAAATTGAATATTTTACAACATTTTTACATCATGGTATTAGCATTTATGAGGCAATGAGTATGTGTACTGAGTAATTATGGGTAAATGCATTTACTGCAATCTCAATGAAGCGTTGACCTATAGACAATGCAAACTCACAGACTTATACATTATAAAAAATATATCATGACATAAATACCAAAGAAATTATAAAAACAAAAATATGTTATAATATTTAATATTTCACTATAACATCACCGATATTTATGTTACTTAGAAATAGATCAATAAAGAAATAAATGTTTTTCCTTTCTTTTATAAATGTTATTTTTTTAACATAATGTAACATATTTAGTTGAATTAATTATATGGTACAATAAAAAGTTGTAATCTATGTTTTTAATAAATAATATCATTATCTAAAACGATTCGCAATGATCCTCTATTTAAAGTATGCACTTCTTTCATAAATATAAGTAACAATTTCATACCTTTATCGAGTTTTAAAACGTTATTTTTTTTAATATTTCGTCTCATTTGAAGAAGAGAAAAAAATCAGTCATACAGTGAATAACTATATAACAATGTTTTCTTCAGTCACTCTGATCTCGACTTCTCCAAGCAATAGAAATCACTTACTGATGCTTTCCTACTGTCGTGGTTGTTAATACCTTTCCTAGTCTGACATCATCTTCTAGCATCATTCTCCCTCCTGTAACCCAGTTGTACCTCTCAACAATTTTCTACCGTGATATCAACGCAATGCTATATATGCTTCATTAATCAACCTGACTGTTTTCGCATCTAATTTGTTGAGTTTAACGTAAACCTTTAAACATATTAACTTTTTAAACTGGTTTTTTAACAGTTTAACGTATGAATTACTTTGGGTCATATAAATCGCAGAGGTTATTGTGTTTAGAACTTTAATTTATAAAAGTGTTATACACCTAATACAAAGTATCAAAATATTCATTAGTACTTTTGATGAGTTTGTTTCATTTTTGAAGTCAAAATAAGAAATTCCAAAATAACAAAAAAAGGACATGAATTCATTTTTGTACATAATGTAATCTTCCCTTTAATTATATTTTATAATCCGTCAAAAGCCTAATTATATTTTTAATTCATCAAATACATTATATATTTATCTTACAAAAAGTTATAAGTTTAATTTATGAAAAGTGCAAGATAAAAATTGGAGGATTGAATTCATTGAATAGCAGCAAATTTTGTTGAATAAAAAGAAGTGATGAGCGTAAAATGTAAGAAAAAATTGGATCAGATTTGCAGATCTCAGCAAAAAATATCTTCATAGTAATACATACGAAGTATGGGATATTACTTAAATAATATAATTTCATCTCTACATATGTTCATCAATTAAGCAACATTTGACTTAGTTTAATCAGACACAATGGATTAAGTGGATTATTGAAGTAATTACTAATAATAACTTTACTTTGTGGTTATTTACTTTGATCATTATTATTTTTGCAATATCTTACCAAGTGGAGAACAAAAATGTCTCCACGATAGCAATTTTTCACCTTTACTAGCAACTCAATTAAAAGTAGTTTATTTCGTTATGTCCATTCAAATTGTCTGTGGTAGATGAAACAGTATATTAGGAATTTTCAACTTTTTGTGATCGATGATATTGTTGAAAATACGTGTTTATGTTGATATAATATTTAAAACCAGTACACGCCTTAAATAATCACATGATCTCCAAAAAATTTTCGTTATTTTCAAATAGATCGAGGGGTGAAACTTACCCTTGTGCCGATATGGTTTTTTACCAATGTGGCCAACAATATGGACCTTTTATGGTCAGACTTAATTTTTCATTGTTGTGAGTTCTGTGAAAATCTAAAGAAATTCTATGATACTCATTGCAGTCCCTAATTTAACCCTTTGTGATCGTATTAATTCTATATACAAATAAAGTTCATAGCTTGTTCTTAAATGTTAAAAAAATTTAATTAAACAATAGGTCTTTAGTTTAGATAAATTATTTTAATAATAAATATTTTAACTCTTTAATTTTAATTTATAATTTATAATTTCATATTTTAATTATTTACATTTTATACGATTAGAACGATGAAAGTGTTCTGCCGAGTATCTGCTTTGTGATCACAAAGGGTTAATATACAAAATTACACTTTATGCCATTTTGCAATAAAAATTAAAATCGTGGTGAAGTTATAAAAAAATAAGATTTTCGAAAGGCTTGTAACGGTCTATATCGTTGGCGGAGGATTAGAATTACTGAATATTATTTGGTTTTTGAATATAAATTGCTTATAATTGGATGAATAACGTGAAAGTGACTAAATATGTTTGGTTATTTTTTGTGCATTAGAAAACACAACATGGATGATTCACGACGATAAAAAGTTTAGGAACAAGAATGGCAAACGCGTAGCGGTAATCGGGTTACTTTGTACCACGAACCGTTCGATTAGTATTGCGCGAAACGAGTTCGAGTGAAACCAAGATCTTTCTCACTTCTTGTGCATCTGTGTTCATTGCTCATGACGAGAAATCGAAACGGTCGTCTCACTAATCATTAACCATTAACGATTCGTTTCACGGTACAAATGTAATAGTTCGGTTCGAAATTGAATCATAGAAACTAGAACAATGTCTAAATACAAAATAGTAGGTCATATTGAACTGCAATTTATTTTTTTTATTATTATTTTCCATTATAAACAAGCATATAAAAATTGACAAATAACGTAGTACTTTGTATTGTATAGTAAAAAAATAGTTATATTTATTTCTCCCTATCATGATCACATAGACAAACTTAATGATATTATATATTATTTCTAGATATTATATCTCTAAAACTATTTCCTAAATATACCATGTCAAGTAGAGTAATCATAAGGAACATATATATCTATAAGCACGTTAATTTATGATACTATTCAATATTAATTGCAAAGAAATATTTAAAGAATTTGCATATTTTCTTTAGAACAAACTTTATTTATGAAAATTTGATTTGTTATGCGCAGAAGGTTCATTAAATTGTAATGGTACAAAGGTGTTATTTATGAGTCAATAATTTCGATGTGTAGGATGCACTGAGACACGCGCGAAAGGACTACAACGTAAGACTACCAAGATCGAGACATTCTACAAATGATTCATGAATAGAAAACGTATTGTTGCTAATTTAATTACTGAAGCCGAGTGAAATATATGAAACAAAACTAGTTATTACACTGATATATGAGTGATAACGAAACGATAAAGGAAAACGGTAATTACTTTTCAATTCCAAGAGAAGTGTTACTACTTCTAGCATTCTAAGATAAAGTAATTTTTACGCCTACATTATAAAAAGAACAATTTTAATGGAATTTAAAATAATGTATCCTTTATTAGTATAAATGGATTATATATTATGAACGATATCGACTAATAATTTAGATATTATGCGAAAATCTATGAAAACAGTTGGGCAATTTTTTTTTTATCGGGATTTTAAAATTCCATACAAATCTTAATTATTTCGGTATTCATTGAACTGAATGTTTGCTATTTATTTCCTAGATTTTCTAAATATAATCATTGAAATGAAATCTAATCACAGTTTCACCGAACTACTGTATGAAACAGATAAAAAATAAGCACACAGGTAAAAGAAATTTGATAATAATAAACAGAAACATTTCTACAATTATTTACCTTTGCAATAAACAAATAGAATATTTGATAATCTTATTTAACGTTAAAAGAAAGTAATAATTTTAGCCTTAGGAATTGCGAAAACTATTGCAAAAAAATTTTCTATAAACAATTTATCAATAAAGAATACCTTAACGTCGCTCATTGAAATGTTTTCTACGGTATTAAATATTATACTAATTAATATGTGAACATTGTATTCATATGTAAGAAGTACAGTGAGAACAGAAATTATTTGCGTAGACAGAACCCACATCTACTTCGTCCTAATCAGTTTCCTGTAGTTTATATAACTAATGTTTCATTACTTCACAAATGTAGAATTACACTTACTCAATGCACAATTACTAAAAAATATATAATTTAGCAAAACGTAACATTTATTCAATTTCGTAACACCGAAATACCTCAATAATTATACAGGTTAATGACACGATCATATCGAATTATCACACTTTTGAAGAGCATTATATTGAAATGCCAAATCATCAACGCAACGTATTGAACAGGAACAAAAATACCACAGTGCACTAATTCAGCGCCACGACTTTCCAAGAGCAATTCTGTCCATAACAACGACATGAAAACAACGAAGTTCGAGTTGCGTCACTGTTGTAGTCGACGTACGGGCACAATGAAGTTTAATTACCCCATTGTTAGATTCCTTCGGTTATTCACCATGTCCAAATCGCAATGGGTATGAATTTCAAGTGCGTTGCTCGTTCGCGAAGTATCGCCGGGGCCCGAAACGGAACGAAACGAAACGGAAAACATTAACAAAACTTGACGTATTTTTCAAGTACAATGAATTCTCCACCTACGAAGAGTGTCACTCCTCCGGGTTCGTCCCTCGAACCGTGAAACCGGGTCGTAAGGTACACGTAAGATGCAGTTATCGTGCGCTCGCCCTGAGCATTACCGACGCGAATTTCAAGCGTAAAAATGTATCCACGGTGCCGCGATATAATTCTCGAAGCACCGTGGGGCCCGGTGTGCGTACACGCGTCCCCGTAATTGCTCGTTCCGGGGGCGTCGCGATATAGGTGTCACGGAGCCGTGCATCTGTGCCCGTGCATTTGGTGCACTGTGCTAGCAGGAAGAGAAGAAAGGGCTTTCATTTGTCGTGGAAGTGTTAATGGCCTGACGTAAAACTCGACGACGACAATGCGGAGCGAAGCGACGTGTGGGCGCTCGAGATATGGGCCAGTCTACCGCCCAAGACTGCACTTATAGCGTCGTTGCTCGTCTTAATAACGACAAACGATTGCCTTCCTCGTTACAAGATACTTACATGGTTATTTCACCATTACTCCGCAGATAAGATCGAATTCGGAATGCGGGTATCGATGAACAATTTATCGAGACGCACCCCCGATATGCAGGAATTTACTTCTCGAAACCGTCGCGCAGCTTCAGACGCTTCGTTTCGAAATCGGGATTTCTTTCAACTTTATACTACTTTGTTCGACTCGGTTTGATACTTTGTTTTCATTGTGTGGAGGTTCCTTTGTTGTGCGAGGTCACTTGGAATGCTCAAGTTTGATAGTCCCGCCTGTGTCTGTTACAGCGTGAATTTTAACAACGGTTCCTTGTTCAATATTGATATACGAGATAGATGCTTGGTACGTGTGTTACCAACTACAAATAGATTTCAACTCTTTTAATTTAAAATGAGGTAGAGTACTTATAAGAGTCAAGTGGACAAATTATATAATAATTTACTATTATATTAACTGTAAAACCATTTATAGCATTTATGTGATTTAATAAATTCGTAATAAGTATTTTGTTTGTATTTTAATATACAGAAATTTTGAATATTTAATCATTTTGTTGTAAATACAATTACTGCGCATTTTAAAATAAATATGTGTCTACTCTACTATCAGTACGCAATTCATATATTACAATACTTTCAACATCATTGAACATTCCTTTGACAAATTTATTTCCACACTTACCATACTTGGTAAACGATTAAATAAACAATTCTATTTATGTGCTCCATCGCGTATACTTAACTCAATAAAATTCCCCAGAAAAAACTCCAACTTTCTGTTTAATTTTTGTGTCTGCAAATTGATATATGAAAATATGAATTTGCATAAATATTCTCGCGAGCGGTACGCGTACATAATAAATGTAGAATTCCTAGTGTACGGTAATAATTTATTAGTTCAGGTTCATGGCGCTCGCTACCGGTCCTCGGATCTCCGGATACACAGTCCCGCCGCTTACTCTTACTTTCTTCTCCCACCCGAAAATTCGGGCTGGGAAGAATGCCGCGCGGCGCAACAGGGTACGTTGGCGATTTCAACCAGGCGACGATAGATCTACGTCCGCCCTCGGTTTTATACCGTTCGAGGACCGGCTTATTTCTGTCGTTTTCGCAGGAGTCGCTCGGACGCTGATTTAAATCGCAGGTTTTACACGCGACCTTTCTCTGTAGGAGTGCTCGCATCAGGGATTGACGTCTTCATCGTGACCTCGTAGTGGCGATGTTGGATCCAAATTGATGCCCTGGATGCGGACGGCTGCGCCGCACGAAGGGACAAAATTTCTTCCGACGGCGAGGAGCACGTGGGCTAGTAGGCCACGTGATTCACCAAGCCACAGAGCGCATCGAGACGCGCGTACGCGCGGTATAAACATGCGAATACCCAGTATAAACTCCTGACTGATCGTAAAGTCGGAAGCGAGCGGATTTTGACGAATGCGGAAAGCATAATTCGCTTGGGACTCGAAACGAGGCCAAAATAACCAGCACTCTCAGATCTCGTATATGTTAGATTCGTGTTATTTAAATTGTTTTTCTATTGTGGACCTTAACACGTACACGAGAATCTTGAGCGTTTCATATGTCACGTGTTCTTTGGTTGGAAAAATAAACAGTAACAATTATTAATACTAGGACTACTGTACCAGTCAGAGTAACTGATTTTTTCCTTTTGTAATTATTGATATTTTAGAGGTGTTGAATACTCGAAATGATTTTGAAAGTAAATAGTTTCACTTGAATATTATATTGAGTGTCTGAAGATACCGAAAATAATCTACTGTTACAATTTTTATAGAGATTATATATCCATCGTACTAAGTGCTCAGTAATTCTAGTGTTAAGTTGATCAGCATCGCAAATTTTTCGCCATGTTACTATCTAGTTATTTATGCTACTACACATTTTCATTTAACATTAATCGCCTTACGTATTGTAATTATTTTTTAGGAATTTGGAAGTGGTGTTGTTTTATTTTTCTTCTTATTTTAATAATATAGGTGTATTGTGATTTCCATTGTAATAATAATTGTATTGTTCTAATTTATTTATTCAATATTGTTTGTTTAAATAATTTATATACTAACCTTCTTAATACAATTTTTAATTTCACAGGTATATTTTGTTTCAGCGATATAAACATACTGATAAGTAAGGATTAGAATATTTATACATAAATTCAAAATAATAAGTTTAATTCATTTCAGGTACAGGTACCTACATCATTTCAGATTTAATTGGAGCAGTACTGATTTAATTAAAAAATAAATAGATTAAGAAATTTAATCCTGCAATAGTTTTCAGTTTATCTATGCATTTAAAATATTATTGAAAAAGTAAAACACTCATAGTTTGGTAACAATATTCTCGCATCATTCTCAAATGTAAAACTATCCTTAACAAAATGAGAATGCGGATCAATCGAAGGAGGTCAAATGAACAAAAGAACTAAGAAAATGAAAACGTGATTGGGTCAAAGAAGATTTAATGTATCATAAAAGCTAAGTAAATTAGTACATTTAAAAATTATTTCTATTCTAAATCCTTATAGTAAAAAATTGTCATAGCTAAAAAAATATATTTCACAGTCTTGTAAAATGTAATAAACATGAAAAACGGTGCATTTGCTGAAAGGAAACAATTCTAGAAAATGATTGTGTGCTCTTCAGAATGTTATTTATTAACAAATTACATTAAAAATTATTTTCTACGTGTACCACATATATGTAATTGTAATAACATTTCTATTCCTTACATACAGATATTCTCGGTACATTCATCGTCTTAATGAAAAAGATTTATTTAAATATATTCTGTTGCAGACTTTTTAATATCCAGTTTTCAAATCATATGATATTGAACACATCATATATGCATCTATTAAATATTTTACTTATGCAAGAAATTTTGTGCAGATAAATTAATACAACACATACTATAAATGTAAGGCAGACAAAAAGGTTTTAAAATTCAAATATTCATAACCAGCTATTTTTCAATGACACAAGTTTCAAAGAAATAAATTTGACAGACTATAATATTAAAACTGTAACATTATATGGTACTGGGAACATTTTATCGTTTAAATATATTTAAACAAAGTTACATTTGTTTACTTTATTATAAAAACAATTCTCTTCCCATATTCAGTTTGATTTTGTTTATCATATACTTAAATTTTACGTGTACATTCCAAGTATAAGTTGATTCATTCAGGAATCGCAATTCCCATCGATGTACTTTCCTACTTTACGAATACTTGCATCCTGTACTGTACGCTCGAGCAGGTATTGTATGTATCTCAAGTGTGATAGAACCACAAAGCTGATAGACGTCAGTTAGGATTGATTTTAAAACAGCTGTCGCATAGCATTCTGACTCCGTCAGGATTATCCTTCTTCTCTTTTTCTTTTGGAACACCTCCTTGCGTGCGGAACAAAGGTTATACATCGTCGCATGCACATCGCGGAATACCTGACCGTCTATATTCATACGACGCATAAATGCGAACGACTCACGAACGTCTTCTAAACGTTCTGGATGCGCGCGGTCTCAAGTTACGTTCAGGAGACCCGCCTTGGGACTTTTGTGTGTATTATAGTTCGCGAGAATAAGCACCTACCGATGATTCGACCATATAATGATCGCGCGTACACGCACAAAGGACGGGAATCGCTGGTCAGAACTACAAACCGGTGATACTACCTGCGTATTACTGTCGGAGTAAAGGGAAAAGGCTGTCCCATGTGAACTGAACTGCTTCAAGAACGATGTTGCATCATTCGAAAATTGAGAGACTCATTCTAATCATTGATTCCATTATATTTCAATGTATAATTTTTCTTTAATTATAATCACAATCTAATGTAATATTCCTCCGTTTCGAATAAGTAAAATTCACACTAAACTGCCAAACAGTTAAATTGACATTTTGAAATTGCTCTATAGAAACTCCAAGAGTGCATCTATTGAAACTTTAATTGATTTACAATTCAGTTTGCGCATTGCTAAACCAATTTTTTAAAGAATTTCTCAGAGGAACATCTGTTATCTTTTTAATCATTGCAAACAGAAGGAATCAGGAACGGGTTATTTTGATCCGTCTGGTAGTTTTAGTGTTAAATGAAGTGACATTTAAATAAACATGAAGGAAAGAATGGTCTTCGGTGGCGTAAGTACAATTATAGATCAAATAATGAATTCCTTTAAAAGTTCTTCGAAAAAACATAAAATATTATTGAATTTATGCAAACAAATTAATTATAACATTATTTCGTTCGATTGCTTTTATCGTAAAACGCATGATTTATTTATTTTAACATTATTAAAACTTTTGCTTCTTTTTTAAATAAACGATTCGATTATATGTATTACTATTTTTTTAAACTCATATTTGTATAGTTTCTTGTTAAAGAAAGATATGGTAAAAAATGCTTTAAGTTCATGATCACTAATGTTAAAGGTTGATATTTTTTAACTGGAAGTAACGTTAAATGCTTATATTCTTTTCACAATTTTTTATATGTTTACTTTTTTTCTCTTTAATTACATTCAATAAAAAAAAATACTTACAATATTATTCAAGTTTTCAAAACACAAAGGGGTGGATATACATTTTTCTGCAAACTGTAACAATAAGAGTTTTTAATAGTACAACTAATCATGAATCCCTTTGATTATTATCTTACACTCATTTGACCTAACCAGTACTGACTGAAATGTAACCATGATCAAGTTATTCAATTTGAATGATGTCATTCGAATTTTTATTCATGAACGAGAAATTACCGTTCAGTGACATTTGTAATTTTCATTGCTTGTATCGCATTACATCCACAGAATTACATTTGTTATTTGATCTGCTATAATGACATTATCTCGTTGTGCACTTTATTACACGCAATCGGCTGTATATGTTCCAATTAACCCGTTGGCTGTTACGGTGGTCACTGGTGAACGAAATTTCAATATTGAATAGAAGAATGACAATATCCGGACACCAAATCATACAGTTCCGCAGAGAAATAATACAATAAAATAAATATATGCGTTTATGAACAAATGTATTTATTCTGTGTAATTTGAACTTAAATATACGTAATCATTATGAATATATTTTAATGGCGAAAATTGTGATATTTTAATCTCTTAAAAAGTATAAGTGATAGCATAAAATGCAACAATGTTTTTTAACGAACAAGAAAAAAGTAAATGTACATAATTGTTTAAGTGCTTTCAAGAACTGTTGCAGCTAAATTGTGCATTGTACTAGTCATTTATTATTGTTGTATTAGAATAATATTATCAGAAATTATATTTGATTCTTCTGGTGTAAATACCAAATATGATACAAAATCTTACACCCTCTTTTTTATAAGTAATTAACAAATGTTCCAAATTACTTTATGTGTAAACCTTTATTACTACGGTACTTTTATTGATTACTTTACATCGATAAAATAAGTGTACCTACTATCACCATGATATTACTAATCACTTTTTTAATATTTATTTGCTGCGTTATTCTACCCATTGATACCTTTGTTGTACTTGTCATTAATGTTATATTTATGAAATAGTTTAAGTTAAAATAGCACATTCACACTGATAAGTATATTGTGAAATAAAATGTTACAATAACTTTATATACAATTTCTTTCGTCAAATTACTATAGAAAAGAGTTTAATTATGATACACTATTTCATTATACCTTCTTTCTATGTGCCTAATGAAAAGTCATTTATTTCACTTATAATTAATTCTGGTTCGCTTAACAGGTAATTGAAAAGATGTCTATATAATCAATCAAATTCATAATTTTGTGGAGTTGACTTGTGTAGGTAGTATTAAATATAGGTATTAATGCCGGGTATATAGTTTCTTCGAAATCTCCTTCGCAACTTCATTGTCAAGAAAATGACTTTTAAAAATTCATTGATTGTATCTGCGTTTAAATACGACTGATTAATGGGTCTGTCTATTATTCATTATTTCTACTTCTAGTCAACGTATAGAATAGTGTATTGTGGTATTATACTACAATAGGAAAGCTGAGTAACAAAAATCCGCAGTGAATGTTCACAAACAATTTTAAAAATTGAAATAATCAACAATCGATAATTGCATGAACCAATTAAATTGTAAAGACCCACGTATACAATTTTTCATTCTTTGTTACGTTTAACCCTTTGCACTTAAAGATTTCATCACATTTTTTACAATTAGCATAAAGAGCAATTATATATAAATTAAGAAACTAAACTAACAAACTACTTTATTAGAATCTTTCATGTATTACCAGAACCTAGTGGCAAATGAAGGTTGCCTCTCGAGTGCAAAGAGTTAAGATTTGTTTTTGTACTTAGAATTGTTTCCCTTTTGCTATACATGTCATTACAGAATATCTTGAACATGTAGCGAGGAATTTAAGCACTTCCTGGCATACAATTTGCTGATCATGATCCAGAGACGAACGTCTTCCGCATCAAAGTTAATACATATGGGGATGATGTGCAATCGCTGTCGTAATTGTTCTTGCCTCTCGAGGTGCTCCTCTGCATGTATTGAATCATATGATGGATCTGCACTCGAGACGTGTGTACTCGTCACGTTCGAGTTGTCGACGTTGGCGTATCTGTGTACCATTTGCTGGAAGCTAAATCCGACATTGGATATATCGACATGACATTATCCTACCGAGAACTGCCTCTACGCAAATAAGACTAAAAATTATTTTTCCATATCAAACCTGTCACTAATTTCATAAATCCTTGCGACTAGATACATTTTCTTTCCGATTTTTTTATTCTGTATGAAGTAATTTAATGCTTCTGGTGCAATTGAGAAATAGTCAATTTGCAAAAATTTATTTAAAGGACGAGAAGTAATTTATTTGTCTATTTTGTTTAGAAGCTAATACAATAGAAATTTAATTTTCGAAGTATACGTTAGAAAAAAGTATCTTTTTATTTTGACGGAAGTTTTTACAAATTGATTATAAATTTTGCATATTAAAATAAAAATTTTTAGTTCGATTACAAGAATAGAGAGATATTACAAAACGTAACAATAATGACAGTAGAATTGTCAATGACCAGATTATTTGTAACAAATCAATAGAAACAAAATTCTACGGTAAATATATGTATATTTAACTAAATAAATGGAAAATTAACACCTGTAGTTTCCGATATTTTTTCTAAAATAATTAAAAAGCAACTTGTTAACAATCTTAGCAGAAAAATGGTACAAGTAATTTTTATATATTCTGTTTAACACACGAACACTTTTGTAACAAAATTTCTTAATTAATGATCACTGTAAAATTAAAACTGAATTAAGTTTTTGGAATACCTATATAATTTAAAGGAGGAATATAAAATGTATAGTTCAAATATCTTTCCTAAACTCACAGTATTATATAACATGTACCTTGATTTAGTATTACATATAACGCTATAACCGTAACTTAGTATGTTGAATTCACAATGGTTAGTTCTTTTACCTCTGCTGTGTATTTCAACATTTCGTCGGAAAAGTTCTCCAACTAGAACAGCTTTTGCAATTAGCGATCTGAGACTCAGATATCTTACTACGGAGAATAGAATCCAATTAGGGTGTAATGCGCTTGAACAAGAAAAGACGACTTCGCAAAATAGTTTCATTATAGGTACCAGTAGTCTAGTCACACGGTAAAACTTACTACTAACTGCTGGAACTAATTAGTATCGCTGTCAGTGTCGCCAATAAAAAGAAGGCTATGTTCTAATCGATGAGACTAGTGCTGAATAACATCCACCGAGACGTAAATTCAAGTGTTTTAACATAAAGTGCGCAACAAATTGGTTTTTCAAGAATCTGTTGATTTGATTAATATCTATTTATTTTCAACACTAGTATAACCGTTTTACTATTGCACTAATAATTTAATATTGTGCACAATATTAAATGTGAATAAATTTATCTTTTATTAAGTAACATATTTTATGTCCTTAGGGCAAATTCTACTATTTAGTATTTTGTGCAATGAAATTTTGTTTTAATTGTAGTTTGATTGATATCTTAATAGACCAAATCAATTTCTGTTTAAGTATAGTTTTTATCACTAATCGCGAGAGTATGAAGAAGTACATTTACATTAATATCCAGAGATTAATTATAAGCTATCCATATAATTACCTTATTTCGTTCTTTTTATTTTTTATTTTTATTCTATTTCTTGCGGAAAGTTATCATCCTGTGAAAGATATATAAAATTATTAAATAAATTGCACCTATTACGAACTTTTTTTATATACTGTACCAAACATTTGATTAATCAGAATAACAACAAAATAACAAATGATACATCTCATATATAATAAAGATACAATATATTCAGATTTATATATCACAAATGACCATTAATAGTACAAATCAACAATATCAATTTTTGCCAGAGGTCTCGGAATCACAAGAAATCACGTTCACTTCATTAATTTTCCCAAACATTAAAATATCTTCTCAAATTTTCTAAATAAATTATTCCTCAATCAATCTTCACTAAAATAGAACACTTAATAAAGTAAATAAAAATTCCATCTGAATTATTATTTGAATAACGCCTAGTCCTGGCAAGTAGTGTGCGGACGCGTGTAGAAATAAATCAATTGTCACTACCTAGTCGCCAAAGCAAAGCGATAACCGCAGGGTTTATTCAAGAGGAGGACTTTAAAGAGTCCCCCGGTAGTGTGAGTGCGGAGACGGATGCAGGGTGCACTAGTGGGGCAAAGATGAGAACGGGTACCATGAATCGGCGGTTCACCAACAACGGGTTCGCCAAACCGTCGCACGGATGAGGCCATGCTCAAGAAACGGAACACCTGAGCTTTCGCCTTACCTCCACCCGGCTTGTCTCTTCCATGCCCCTTTACAGCCACTTCTGCTTCTTCTTCTGCTTCTTCTCCTTCTTCTGATTCTTCCGATTCTTCTTCTTCTTCCTCTTCTTCCTTCTCCTCCTCTTCTGAGCCACTATCCTTCCCCCGGCTCACTTCAACCTCTCGCTTTGGAAACCGAACCCGCGTGAGGACTGTACTCGTCGAGGAAGGATGGCTTTGCACTAACTCACCCACGTGGGACGCGCATTTCCGAACTCTCTCGTCATCGACCCTTTTAGCTCGAGGCGCCTTCTACCTCGCGGAGCACCAACGAGCAAGGTCTTACCTACCGCTGAGGTTCAATCGGATCTTGAGGGTGCCAACTGGCCCGCCAAGGTCCCAGCTAGTTCCGGTCGTTAAAGGAAAATACTGGCCCACAAAAGTATCTAAAATCGATATGTTTGTAATGAAAACGGACATCTCAGATGTGTTGTGTTATTCGATCGTAGTGAAATGTATATATGTTATTCTTACATGTACCCCAAACATCATACACAGGGAAATTTTTATATATTTGCTTCGCGGTGAGTATATTTTGATTACAGATATATTGATTTAAATTGCCTTTGTGCATCGGTGTATACGTGCATGCCACTTATGGTGTATTTAAAAAATTGGCATGGAGGTTGGTAGACTCGAAAAGTTAGAGGTGGAACGCTTGTGAGGAATAATGCGTATCATTATTAACAGACCTTGCGTTTACGATTAAAGATTTATTGTTACTATCTTTTGTGTTTACAATTTAATTACAGTAACACACTCTCACTTATAATTTAATCGTATTATAATTAATAATTTCAGATATGTCTATCATAATCAAGTATTGTCTATTGTCAACTATTTACTATAGTAGTCTTTTAGTATGGATCTCTAATTAGTGTTTTTTAATCATTTTTTATAATAAAAATATTAAAGCAGAGCAAAAATTGTTATTAAATAAATTGTAACCATTTTTTGAAAATCATCATTTATAAGAAAATTTGTAATACCTTTCCAATTCAGAAAGAAGGATGAGAAATTTAATGAAAAAGAATAATCATATATATCTGTAAAACGAATAATAAGTTCCTCTGCGGCGAGCAATTTATCCGTCCGATAAATTTCTTGGTTTTCCTTCTGCACATGATAATACGATAGTATCATCATAATTCATTCCGTTCGAAATCCCTGTCATCAGTTTCATTGAGGAAACTGTAATAACATATATTGATTTCCGGCCAATATATTTTTCGCATTCGCCGTTCTACTTTTCGTCCATTTTTCGCAATTAGAACGCTTATTTGCGACCATTAAGGTTGGACTGATCAATCTTAAAAGTGAACTGGCAACTTTCTGTATCCCAAGTTAGAATCCTTTTTTTCCTCGAGCCAAATATTATAGCTACACGTGTTTCAATAGCATTTCCCTGACCGTCTAAATGTATTAACGACTTTTACGATAGGAATTCCTTTTTTTCGGGTAACGGTGAGAAACGAAGGAAGAGTTACGAAGGCCATCAGATTTATTTCTTTCCGAGATGTAGTCACGATGTTCGAGAGACCGGTAACAACTTGGGTTAGGATTGACCTCGTCTACCTGCCAACACGAAATCGCTTGTTGACCAAACTGGCCAATAAAAGGAGTCTATTAAACCGATGTCGAGGCACGCACCGGATTATCGTAGGGAGCCTAAACTGCTGTAATCATCTGTTGCTATAACCTTATCTTCATCTTTCTGAACATAGATTCGTCTCGAATATCAGATTTCACACCTCCGCAGATTAATAATGCTTCAGTGTCTAGAGGTATCAATCAGTTAAATGTTGTTATAAGATTAATATAAACATTTTCGGTTAAATATAAATTTTCAAAGATTAAAGAATTAATAAAATGAATATCTGGCTTCTTCATGTTACGTTATTTGATAGATTAATGTTACAAAAATGCATGTTTTTTATTGTTTCACGGCATGATTTGATGTAATAACAAATCTATAGATATACTTGACGAAGTAACGGAATTTTAATAAATGTATGTTATTTATATTAAATGGTTCCTGAAGAATTCATTAATTGATTGATTTTGTACTTTTTACTGATATAAACTATACAAATTTTTATTAGCTTCGTATTATACTAGATATCTCTAACTGTAAATATGTTGTTTCATCTTCTCCAAATATTAAAATATTGAAACAGATTTTTTCCTTCTTATTTTAATTATTTTATCCTATTAAAAATAGCAATTGCGCATATTTCAGTAAATGTATTCTTTATTATAACCATGGCTATTAGTACTATAGACGCTAACAAAGTACAGTAACAATTAGTTCTAATAATTTGTAAGAAACAATTTTTATAATTAGGTAGGTACATAAATTTGGAATACCAATGGAAATCGTTGTACAGTTATGCTGAAGTCCTCTAATCACTATATCAATATATTTTTGTCATACTTGCAGTTAGTATTTGGTTCTTGCTTAACTCTTTAACGCTCACATTCGTGACATACATAGAGGATGGGGCAATAACTTTGTCTACCTGTAAGGTCTTAGCTCGTTTCATGGATATGAAAAATGTTTATTTTTAAAAGTTGTAAGATTATAACATGCTTGTAGTACATTTCTGCATATAGATGTAGATTTCCTCGGAATTCCGAAATCACATATATTTAAATAGCATACTTACAAATATTATAGATGCACTTTTTTTATTTTTGTTACCACATATACAATGTACTAATGTTCAGATAATTTGAACAATCTGTAAATTATTTTATGTTAAATAACAAAGTAAAAACATCCATCAAACATGATAAAAACGATGTTAGCTTGGATTGAAAAAATTGTACTGCACATAGTTGATAGAATAATTCTTCCAATTCCATATTAACTGTAGTATATTTATGCCATTTTACCAAGAGTAATTCTCCCGTTTAAATCGGTAAATGTTCTTAAAATTTCTAATGCACTTCTATGTATAAAAATATATTATTAAAAACATGTTATGATTCTTTAATTAAACATTTATTATATGTTCCAAAATAATAATATTTTTTTTAAATGGAGAGAGTTGTTTCAAATGATACAGGGGTGAACCATAAAAAGAATCACAAACGCTTACTACGTTCTAATTAACAGGTGACGAATATGTACGTAAATTTATAAATTCAGATACTGATTTATAAATTTGAGAAAAAAAAAGTTTAAGAGAATTATATTCTTTATACTCAGGATTTTATTATAACCTTAACAACCTATGTATACCATTAACTTTAATAATACATTTATACCGCTAGGTCTGTTAATAATTTTTCACACATACTCATAAATACCCGAGATAATTACTTAATCCGATTGACTTAATCTATTCGTATAATTATACACAACAATTCAAATAGTTTTTTTCCACTTAGGAATGTTTCATCTCATTTACTTGATTTATTTGACATATATAGTAGAACATTTCAATAAAAACACATAATTATGTTCACTGTAGGTTGAAATGATCGCTCAGAAATGTTTGATTTACTTAAACTTTCACAATTTAACAAAAAATAGGAAATAAAAAAACAGCACAGAATATTAATCTATAATCATGATTTTATCATTTTCCTTTAATTAAACAAATGTAAACTGTCACCCACATTTTGTTTACTGAAAGAATCAAACTTGCGATAAAAGCACAATGAGAACAAAGTTCTTGTCTAAAATAGCAATCAAAATAATTTTCTAAAAATATATAATCCTGATCTCCTAATTTCGAAATGATAATTATTAAATAGAAATATTTCGAAAGAAAAATATTAAAGAAATAATGAATTTATCTAAATCCTTGGAATCCCGAAAAAATGATTTTTGTTTCTTTGTTAAACTGTTTGTTAAACAATTTGCTTGTGTTCTCATTCAAAATACTACACAAAAATATTTATACATTAATATTTATAATATTTGTTCAGTAAATAATGGACATAAACAACTTGAATCTTAAATCTCGATTTTTTAAATTTGCAAACTGATATCAATTAATAGAATTGTGTTCACATAAATATCAGACGCATTTATTTTAACCAATTTATCAACATGGTGTCGCGTTCTCGTAACTTCTCTTAACTGGTGATTATAGACCAGTGTCACGCGAATGTGATTTTGCAATTCTCATGTAAGTATCTCTGCTATACTAAATCATAACACTTATATTTAACTGTCAACTGGTAAGATGGAATTTAAGAAACTTCATGAAACATTTTGTAAACGAATAATAAGCGGACATATTTGTTATAAAAGAAGTTTCATTGACTATCTTTCTCCATTGTTTTTTTATGTTTAGAAGCACGGAAGCTATTTTTTTAAATTGTTGTAATATTAAAATTTTACTATCTAATAACTTAGAATGAGAGTGTAAAACACATCATCTGTTAGGAATTAAGTAGTATGGCTAATTAAAAATATATTTTGGTAATAAAACGAAATACACATTGTGTTCTATACTTGACCTAACGCTGATTTTATTATCTTCAAAGCAACAAGCACGTTTGCTTCTACAACTACGTATAAAGAGTTCTTAGAAAATATCAATGGTAGGTGATCAATTTTACAATGAAAAATATGACCGTCTAAGTGTTAAAAGGTGTCACTGAGTTTCATTAACGCATCCTACAGATATAATAAATTATCAAACTGATGACCACAGGTTTCAATACATTACTCAAGAAACCTTCTAATGAATACTTTATAAGGCATCTTTGTTTGCTAGGACGCTATCAATAGAGTACATACATACATGCAACAGTAACTCTTTGTATCATGTTTCTTTGTGTTGTAGAATTTTCGTAATAAACAATATTTTTTATTAATTTAGTCTAGAAATAAAAATTTAAAGAAGTGAACAGACGTTCGATCTAAACTTCGTTAATTTCTATATTTAACACTGCTCTGAAAAATTTGGAGTAATACATAACAATATAACAATAAGTTGAAATACAAAATAATAATATTCGCAAGCCGTTTTGCTTGATTAAAAGAATTCAACTTTGAACTATCTTTAATATTCTTACTATAATAAATTACTTATTAGTAGTTCATACCAAAACAAAGGAAAATCGCATCGAAATCATTACATTCACACGTACATATTCAACATACATTGACATTATATGAAACCAATTTAAAGAAATTATTGTACTATTATAATTTAGTTATAAAAGAAATCCGATGCACAGGACCAGCAGACTGCTAATTTCAGATTCAATGCTATTTAAAACCCCGAGAGAAGAACAATTATCAATTCGCGCTTGATATATTTATTCGATGTTAGAAGCAAGATTCAGGGTCGAAGCGATTTTTCGTTCCGAGAAACACAGCCGAGATGACCTGTTTTTGCGGCACGAATACCGTCCGTCGTTTATCGAGATACTTTAAAGCCTGATTCATCTACGGATGTCAAAATTCGCCTACGCGACGCAACCATGCGTATTCTCAATTGCACTGTCACTGGTTTCGCGAAAGGCGTCCCCGGACACCGGTTTCCCGTATAATTTAAAAGCGTGTCCTCCGTGTATCATCGATTTAATTCTTGCTACGTGATATCGTCGCGTGCTGTCTCTGAACTCTCTCAACTCCCGTGCTGGGGGCTATCTCGTTCGGGGTCTGGTGTTCGAGACCGCGCGCGAGGAAAAGGAAGAACTCGGCAAGACGAATAGAGCTTGTCCTATCGCGTTCAGTGTTCGCGGAAAACAAATGGTACCGAGGGCCGCCTACGTTCCCTTCGGCATCCGACGAATTATTCGCCCCGTTTTTTCGTTCTACGCCACTGCACGCACTAATGATATTTCGCGATCTCTACCCTCGTTACAGCATCAATGATCTTTTACGATGTACGTGATAGATGAACTATCCGTCTATGAGAAGGATTAACTCTAGCATATATCTTTAGTACTCTATGCGACTACCAATAAGCATTCCTGTATGCTCATTTTTTATATTACCTCATGTCACCTGCAGCATTTCTTAATGACAGTCTACATAGCGCCATTAGTATCATTTTTCTTGGTTTGATAAACATTAGCGCTAAATGGCCAACGATGATTTGTTTCATGGGATGAAATTGAAAGAAAATATAAATGTTTGAATTTTTCTATGTTTCGAATTGATACATATGTTTGCTTATTTTAGGTTGTATCAATATATCTATGTTAATTGAAAATTGTACCTTCATATTATTATGCTCTTTGTATTGCATTGTGAGTGTTTTATCTACTATGGAAATTAAGTGTTATAACCTTCGTTGCGCAATAAAACAATTTTAAACATTTAATATCAAACGTGTAATTTGTGTAAACATTTGAGGTGTATTTAACTTAGACAAAAAATTACAAAAATATTTTAATTCTCAGCAATTAACATGTAATTGGAACTGACCAATAAAATAATTTAATTCGTGTAAACTACAACTTAGAATATTAACTATAGATATAACATATGACTGTAATATATCTAATGTGGAAAATTACATTTTCGATTTGTAGGTCGAATACGTTTTATAAGAATTAGCCTTTTCTTTTCATCTTTCTTCGTTATAATGTACAAAGCGTAAATTATGACGCTGCATTCTGTTATATACGTGCACCTTTTGACACATAAAAATCACATGACATTGATGAAAGCGCGTGCGTGACATACGCAATCTGTTCTTACTTTCCAAACGTGTTTGGTGTATACAATACAAATTGAAATTAAAATTTCTCTAGAGAACAGTGTGGCAACCTCCACGAAATTGTAATTAAACAAAATTTCAGTAAGCAAAATAGAATCGAGTCTTGTAGTATTAGTTTTGTTCATTTATTATTGCAATACATTATTCGCAATATAATAAAATGTTTCTCATTTCCTACATGCCTACCATAAGAGGTATTTATGAATAGACTTACTTCACTTTTATTTTATGTTACTTTTCAAGTATTATTGCTTTATGAAATATAACATCAAATCATTCATTCTCTTATGTTTATTCTTGATTTATCATATTGAAATTATGTTTTGTCTTCCACTAATAGGTACTAAGTAACTCATTCTATGAAGAACCTTTTGACATTTCAAGGAACGAAGTATTCTATATGAAGTATATAGTATAAATGGAGAACTTTGCGTTATGGTACTAATGGATCCTTCATCTTTTCTCGTTTCTTCCCTTACAATGAGTAAACATTAGTGTGAGATACAGTTTACACAGTTTTATTCTTATTATTATTTTAAAAAGTGTAACATTTATGAATATAATTACTTATACAGCATAAATTATCTAAATATTTACTTCATTAGTGCTAGATACCTCAAATAATATATTTATTTCTAAATAGTTTTTAATAGTTACGTGTGCGCGTTATTTATTTAGCATGTTATAGCTAAAAATTGGAATATATCATCATTAGAAGATGCTTGAATTTGTTATAATTTCGAAACCTTTCACCTCTAACAGCCACTTTGAGCATGTCTAAGTCAAACATTCTTTTCTTTCAAATTAATCACACATATCAAATATTCGATGTTATTGATGCAGTTATGATAAACAACTTTATACAAAATATCGTTATTTTATACTTTTTTCGAAGGGACAGGTGAAGATATAATATTAATGGACATAATTAATTTAAAGAGAACGGATAGTAACACTGGCAGCAGAAAAAGAGTTAAGAAGGTATGAAAATGTGTTCAAAAGTAGCAAGTTACGTGACAATAACGACGACGTAAATGCGAATCTATACGAAAGCGTGGGATGCTAGCAATTTCACGTTCAGTCATAAATAATGTGACTCTCGCAAATGATTCTTAAGATGAAGCGTAATAGTGAAGGGGAAGAAATTAGAAAGATGATTCGTGTCAAGAAGAAACCTTTGGCTTGCTATATTGAAATATTAATAGATGATGAACTAATAGAAACGTTTTATTTGTCTTTCTTGTTATAGTCTCGCGGGGCACAATACTGGAATACTATCGGTTACTTTACTGACGTCGGTGTGTAATTAGCAGTAATTACATCTGCATATATTTGTAAATCATACTGCGCTGTTTCGGAGACAAATTGTTACAAAGTTAGCAAGTATAACTTTTTTCATCCTACTCTGTTTATGTTGATTTAGCCATTAACGATGCCGAGTTTGAAACCAGATTTTTCATACAATATAACCGCGTTCCTCAATCTTTAAGAATTTTCACTTCAAATTATATTTATATTTACTTGATTTATATCAACTAATTTATAATGCGTGATAATAGCAGTTTGCGCACAAATTATGTTGTAGATTTTATTATATCTGTATCTGTTCATAACGAAACCGTGTAAATTCGTGCTATTAAAAGACTAAAACACTTGTATGGTTTGCAGATTTAAGAAAGCAATATTGTAATAGTCGTTTTATTTCTTTTAGTAACACTTCCCTAATTTTGATGAAACTTAGGTAAATACTTATGACGGATTTTATTGTTGTTATATAATAGTTACTTTTTGTATGCGAAATTGATTAAATGTTAACATTTTGGTTATTATATGAAGTATTTTAAAATACATTTTTAGCCCAGAAACTTCTGATATACCCAGATAGTATATGAGAAATTAACATGTAGACCACGAAACCTTAAAAGTTTATATTTAGGTATATATCGTTAATTAGTGTTTGAAAACTGAGAAATAATAAATTTAAAATATGTATCTTGAGAATGATCACCATCTTTGAAATAAGTAAACACTAGCTTCACTATGACACATCTACATTCAATGTGTGAACAGTTAATCATATTGATATATTTCAACATAATGGAACTTAAACTATACTAATTATGTATAAAAGAAACATTTTAATGAAAGTAATATATTTTTTGTCCTTCATTCATAGGCAATAAGTAACGGAACATAAATACACGATACGATGTACGTATTTGTTACTAAGTGCCATTGAAATAATTATACAAAGTTGTAGAATAAAAGCAGTATGTACAGAAAACTGGTAATATAATTTTGCGAAAACTGGTAACCACTATCAAATGATTATAACAAATGTAGTAAATGCGAACAACAAGTTTGAACAGTGTTTAAGTATTTATAAACCAATGCAACTAATTGAGCTGTCTGCAGGGTGATGTCATATGTTCTCAGATTCAACATAAATCGTAGGCAAGAGCTAAGTGTCTGTTGTAACGCGACAGACACACACTTCTAGATATTATTATTCATGGCTCAGCAGTTAAGGCTAACTCGTAAGGTACTTACTCTCCTTCAAACTGAAATGCCGAACACAAATCTCGAATGAGTTAACACTGTTAATAAACTACTTGAATACTTCAATAGACAAAAATGTAAAGTGTAATAACTTCAATAATTCAATATTAGTTTAAAGAGAAAAAGAATATGTCCAACAATATAAATTAAATCCATGAAATTTTAATATCGAACTCTTTCATTAGATATATTTAAAAATAAACGAAGATCATTTGTGAACTATCTGAGAGTAATTTCTATGAAATGCTATGTAAGGTACACATTATTCATGTAAAGTGATATAATTAAATCTAAATGTAAAGAATAAAATTATTTTTTACCTTATAATAATGTCTCTTATAAATATCACCTAAAAAAGGATATATTTGTTACTTATCATTTAGAAATTATTAAATTCTTATTCTAAAAATATCAACTTAACTATAAAATAATGTATTGTTCAATAATGTAGGGACTACAAAAGGTACAATTTGAGAGACAAAACGATTCAATCGCAAGAAGAATGAGTTCATTCACGAGACAGCTGATGTTCCAGTACTCCACCCATGTTATAATAATTTATACATCATCTGTACCAGAGACCTTACCGGCTAGAATGTCTGGAAAGAAAATACGAGTCATATTTTTTAATATCTCGTAAGTGATTGAATATCTACAATTGTGCCTTAGAATTTAGATACCCATTACCATTCCATGGTGTCATTAGAACTGATGCGCACCACACTGTAAAGTACATTTATCTGAAATGGGTTTTAAAACCGAATGCATGCGTAAGAGTTAGGTACTCGTTGCTCTTTGTCATTGAGTTCATCAGTACCCCATCTTGCAGTATATTCTCACTCATCACGCCTCCTTGTAACAATTTTCATCCGATGTCGTGACCAATGCTTCACTCACAGGAAGTATTGGGTGTTCACACTTAATCTTACCGTAAACAGTGGTACTTGGATGTATCATAACCTACATGTTCCAAAGCTACTTGCAATTTCTCAGTTTATGACAACGAATTTACATAAGTTGGCAGTTTCTTATATCAGATTCAAGTGAAAGTCGACATGTCGTCGAAAAGTAACTGCAATTGATGACGTGTCTGGAAAAATGAATAAGTGTCTAAATGGATCTAGATACATCCATTTTTATATAATTTAAAAATGTTCAGTATATGGCAGTTACTTCTTCAAAATCCATCTAGATAACGTTACTTTCGTTGCGTATAATTTCAAAATTCTACTTTCATATTATTATACAGGATGAGTCGGAATGATATGTGAAATGGATGGAAGGTGATTCCTTATGAAAAAATAAGAAAAAAATATAGAATAAAACTCTGTTGTTTAATTTTCGAGAATATTGAATTTGAAAATTTACTACGTTCGCATATAGTTACGACAGTCATTCGAGCGCACTCTGTGTACGCAAAATGATTGCAAATATCTAGAATTTTTAAGATGTTAACTCATTTGCATTGAGAATTATCGTGTACTGCATCAAGCTAAACACTGAACTGCAATACAACATTACGAGTGTAAACACAGCGTAAAAAGATTTGCTTCCAACTACACAACAATTGCCACAAAAACATGTACCTATATATGCAAATTGTATATTTTAACGTACCAATAAATTATTCCTGAAAATGATTAGTAAAAGTTTGATGTATTAGCGCATCATTCGTTGCGAATAAGTTAAAAACAGCCAACTGAAAGATCATATATTGGGCGTGTCTAAGTAGGGCTTTCGCGAGCAAGAGCTTTCTTCTTTAGTTAACAGGCCAATTAGCGAACGCGACCGACAGTCGCAGCCTTGAAGGAGTGGGGAGAATGTCATTGTATATAGGTAAGACTAGTATGTAGAGGAGCCTGATAAACTCGGTTCATGTCGTAGTGGATGCGTGACTGTGCTCACTTACAAACTACCCCACCACACGGCAGTAGCTCATTTAGGGGGCGTGGCTTTGTTCGCATGCGACTCTAGGCTCTCGGCTCACCGAAACTGATGCCTACGATCACCGGCTTGGACATACCTGATCTATATAATATAGGTTTACCGAGTATTAGAGACCGTTCTAACTGCGCAACTCCGGAAAGAAGGTGGGAAACTAGTGGCACCCTCCCTCGCGTTGCATTGCCACTGCGCGATTCCACTCCTTTCCGTTAGAAAAATTTCACGCTAGAAATCTTCCTCTGTATGAAATTTCACGCCATAACAGACAAAAACCTACTAAATACGAATACTGAATGAACATTTTATTAAACGGTTTAACACTAAAACTACCGAGCAGTCAAATGTACTTTTTGAAATTTCTTTATAAAAACTCTGAGAGTGCATCTATTGAGATTTCAATTGACTTATTATTCAGTTTGCGTGCTGCTAAATCAATTCTACAGCAATTTTTCTAAGAAGCATCTGTTATCTTTTCAATAATTGCGAGGAGAAGGAATCAGGAATGGAACATTGTGGCCAGTCTGGTGGTTCCAGTGTTAAACCCATTGCGTTTTTCGTGTCCATTTAGATCCAATTATGTTTCCATTTTTATAGAACCATTTTGTTTGTTTATTCTTTTTCTATTTAGTTGCGTACTCATCTTGCCATGGGAATTTTTGAATTTGAAAATGGCAAAAGAAAATTGTTAGTATACTTTTTGTTTTTACTGTTTCAGTGATATTTTAAGTATAATGATGAACTGAGGACTCCGGCAAGGTTAAAAATTGAATTCCCTAAAGATTGGTTCTTTATACTGTTTCGCCCTAGTTATTTTTGATATAGTCTCTAATGGCTTAGATGTAATGAATATTATTATCTCTTTCAGTGCGGTGTAACGCGATATTGACATAATAATCTTTGAGAGTGGTTGAGACCCGTTATTATACTTATCATGTAGCGTGAAATAATAAACGATATCGCCGAACAGTTATTTGATTATTTGATATATCGAATCTATATGACATTCAATAGAGTACCAGTCTAGTAGAATAAGAAATATTTTGTACTGAGTCTCGACATTAAAATTACAATTAAGTCAGAAGAAATATTACGAGTAGAAACAAATCAAGATAGTAATACATTACATATAAGATCCTTTCGACAAATTTGAAGTTAAACATTCGTTTGATACACATATCTTTCTATTATTGACGACATTCACTTTTTTCAATGTTCCTAAATGGGGATTGTATCTAGAGTTATTGGAGCAACTTAAAGTTTGAACCAATTAAAAATTCAAAAGAATTTAATCGATGAAAGGCCATTCTTATGTTTCATTGTCATCGTATCATTGTTACTAAATACAGAATAATTAATCATGAAATGATTATAATTTTGGTACGGAAATTATTTCGATTTTCAAAAAATGTATAATACGAACATGATTTAACAGTTTTATTTCTTTACATTTCTTTATTCTATTTCGTTATACCTATTTCATTACTTTACATGTAACGCATGACCGAGTACTACTTGAGGTGTTTCAACGTGGGTGTTCAAATTCTGTTCACTGGCAGTTGTAATAGATTATTGTGAAATTGATCAAGACAGAAGTGACCAGTGAAAGTTTCAATGAGCACTGATCAATGAAGCGATTGCAGAATTGTCCTTTATAATCACTTAGTTGGCCCCTAGTAAATACAAGAAGTAGACCGCGGATCTTTATTCAAAAGTAATATTTTAGACGTTAATTTATAAAAAATTAAAATGAGCAGGATTTTATTTTCTACACTATAAATTTTATTGTCCCCATAAAAGTATATATGTAGTTTTATTAAAATTCTTGTTTTTTCATATTTTATATACTACGAAATGCTATAACTGCATAAACGTTACAGCTTATTATATACCTGAAGATTTTTATACATAGACAATATTGAAACATAACTTTTTACGTATAATTTTTTTTTAGTTTATTCATAACTCATCACAGATTTCCTTCCTTTAATATTAACTTTAATAAGTACGATTTAAAGTATAATCAATCAATATTTATTAACATTCAGAAAACTGTGCTCAGATCTTATAAAATAAACTACATATTTTTGAAGTTACCTATTTCATATACATCTTTACATATACAATAATAATTATTAATACATATTTCAAAATAAACGAATGAAAAGTTATTAAATATAATATAATACAAAATAATTCCACTAAACACTAATCTGGCATAACAAATAACAATATTGATATCGTTTCTCACATTCACTGTAATTCAACGAAACAAAATGAATGCCAAATATTTAAACAATTTACCAAGAAATTTTAATGTCACACGTATAGATGCAATAACCGCCTGATAAGTCCTCTTTACTACCCCTCACCAAGCAGTGAATATTGACAAAGCAAATTCCAGCCATAATATTAATAACATACATTCCCACTTCCTCCAGAATCTGTTCACATTTGAATAATCGTGAAAGACGTCCAATGCATGTCTTACACCGCCATTTAAATTCGAAAACAAGTCTGGCTAATGCGGCATAATGAAGTGGCTGAACTATTGGTGTTGTCGTTACGTTGTTTTTCTTCAGAAGTGGGGCATGTACAAATCGAATTTAGAAAATGTATTGAATTACTCTGTTGGTGCCTTGGGCGGTTGTAAGACGCCGCCGTGCCGCGCCGCGCGCCCGCTCAGATTGAGTGGCCAGTACCGTGTAAGCTGCACGCGTGCAAAAAGAAGCTCGTACAAGTAAGTACATGTCCATGTCGGTATATACGTGTCTATTCAAGCGTGCCAGGACGCGTGCATTTACGTGCATGCTACAGGACTCGGTAACGCCCGTGAAATCGCTTATTGGTTGCCAATCTCGTTGGTTTTTGCCCATAAGAGAAATTCGCTTGCACGGAGGTGTGGTACCAGTTTGTCGGCTAGATTTACGAGGAGACCGCCTTGAAATTATTGTCGCGCACTCGCCACAGACCGGAGTTGAGGAACCGCGAATAATGCGTGCCAGCATGTTGCAAAAAGAAACACCAATAACGACGCACGATTTGCTCCCTTTACCCGGTCAACCTGTTCTCATCGAGTGCCCCCTGAACACCCGGAATGAATTCCGGATTTTTTTTCCGAATGGGACAATACTATCGTGATCGAAGATGGATGCTCGTGGTTCGTGCTATAAATTGCGGTATGCAAATTTAATAAGCGCGCGCGTTGAGTTTCATCGTTGTTGGCTGCGTGGTTTCATTGCGCTCGCTCTCCGGACCGTATCGGAATAGTGTCCCGGGTGAATCTTGATGCATTTATCGCGAATGAATAATATTATCTACTTCTTAGTGTTATCATAGTTAGACGTAACACTTGAAATAAATACACTTTGGTATTGGGTTTTGAGATTGATTTGCAGTGAGCGATATATGTTACTTGAGTGGCTTAGAATAATAGTGGTCTCTTAGTGCTTTTGAAAGAAAAAAACTTTTTTGAAACATCTTTGGATTAATCAAATGTTACTGTTATAATATACAGAAAATATTATTAATAACATTGTAATATTAAAATTAATTTTTTTTACAATTGTAATAGCAATTTAACGAATTACTATTAATGACATTATAGTATGAGCATTTAATTAATTCAAGAATATTTTACAAAAGTTTTTTCTTTTAGACAACTCAGAAATAGTAGTTTGTCCACTATGAATCTGAATTATTTATTTCTTAAACGTAATTGAGATTGCAAATGATTACGAAACAGATGAGAAACAATATTTTTTTATATTTTGATATATAGATTTCGGAACGTGTCAGATAAACTATTCTCTGTCTGCACGACAAAGTGTAACAGGTTATTTTTAAGTGGTTCGGCATTATAAAGAAATAATGTATGTACTCTGTAAACAGTTTAAATGAATGGTTCATGTATATGAATCAATAATGTGTAATAGTACTATAAATTGTACCTAGAATGCTGAATACATTTTGTAATTCTCAATTTAATGTCTATATGTATCACCTAAAGAAGAATAATATAAAGAGTGAAAGTAAAAATAATAGGAAATATTGGTTGGGATCTTTAACTGATATTTGATTGAATAAAGGTTAAAGCAAAAAGTGAATTCATTATAACTAATAGAAGGAGAAAACCAGAAAACGGTGAAATGAAATTAATTTTCTCGATGCATAAATTAGAAATCACATTAATTATAAATATAAGAAAATAAGAAAAAAATGTATCATATAGTCGTATTATATGTAGATAATAAATATTTATTTATCATAATTCTCTAATTCTTCTCTTCTTTTTAGATTTATTTTCCTTTACGGTTAATTCAATTTGCAACAAACTTTCTACCAAAGTTTAATTTTGATGCTATTACTTTTGCAATCTTTTATCTTTTTTTCCTTTTCCAATTTTATTTATGTCCATTCTGCTTTGGAGGTTATAATACCTATCAACTTAGTATTAATGTAGAAAAAACATGTTGAATATATTATGTATTATATTGTATTGAGCATTATACATAAATCACAGCAATAATTGTGTAATGTGTGTTATAAATATTATTTCTAAATATATATTTTATATGTACGGACAAAACTGATGTATTACTACACCAACCGAGTTTTATTAACTAAATAGTTAGAAATGAAGAGTTAAACAGTTACCATGACAAAATTCGAGAAAAATCGATTCCTCTCTTGTTTTTCGAAGATGTGAAATTTTAAGAAGGCACTGTTCAATTTTAGGAGTGAAATCCAAAATATTTTGCCTATAAAAGCTTTATGAAAGAAGGAAGAGCCAGCATCTCACAACGCAATTGGTTCGACTGCTCCTGGCTTCTTTCAGATATATTTTTATCGTACGTTGTTACGATTCACAGAGCCAAAACTGAATCAATTTTGGAATCGAGTTATGTAGATTTGACATGAACCGATCCACAGGAGAGATGCTTGAGTTCCAGCACCCAGAAAAACAAGAAAATCTCCATTCTTGCGTGTATAACTTTCTTCCTCCACTTTTTTTTAATATAAAAGTTTGAATCTTGATTTTTAAATAAATAAAGGTCTGACTGTAACCATTAGATCACAAACAGAAGGAGCTTTCGGTGAAATCGCGCGTCATCAACAGCAACTGTCGATGTACAAAAATCTTTACAGAAACCAGAGCAGTGCGTAGAAAAAAATGCTAACAATAAATGACGAATGCGAAGAAGCTTAAAACTTTATTTACGGACCACTTACAAACTTTATTCTAAGTTAATGAAGTATATAATTTTAGATTAACAGATGGCCTCGCCGAATAATTTTAAATATATACTATGGTCAAATCCTTTCGTCTAAATTAAGTGTTTGAAATGACAACTATTCAAAATAACAATTATGGTGTAATATTAAGATAATAGTTATACAATTCAATTTTACCGTGTATTTCAAAACAATGTCAATTTCCTGAATGATAATATCTTATCTTTGAAAGCGAGTCCATTCGAAAGCGAATTATTATAGTATCTTATGTTTGATTAAATTTTATGTAAAATATGCAAATGTCCAGGAACACTGATTTGATACACAATTCATACACACATATTTTCAAATAAATTATTAAACGCTTATAAAATATGAAAGTGCTCTTCGTACTATAAGAATGTACTCAATAAAATATTCAAACTATTATTCTCTAATTTTATATTTAAATACTTAGCAGTGTGTAAAGAAAAAATACTCATAATAAATGGCAAGTGCAAAAAAGCTAAAAACTTCATTTATGGACTATTTACAGACTTCATTATAGGTTAATAGAGTATATATTTATAGATTTACAGATAGCATCGTCGAGTAAATTTTAAGTGTATACTTTTTATAAAAATATAACATTCTCAACACATCTTTCTTCAGTTGCAACAGTAAAAACTGAAGTAGAACAAGAATTAAATAGTCGATTAGTTTGAAATTTTCGTATGTTTTCAATAACATATCAACTATCATCAGTTTTGCATTTTTCTAAGATGACGTGAGGGTAATCTCCACATTGACTAAACTTCTTTCAAACGTCTGCTTCAGATGAATGCATAAGATAAATTCACCAATCCCAATAAGATAAACCTTTTCAAAGGCACAAAAACATATACTAATGATCTTAAAACCAAATAAAGCAATTTAAAAAATGAAACTACTATGCATTCCCTCGTCCAGAAAGGATCGAAAATATACCGCATAATTTGAAGCTTGTGATCAAAATGATGCATAAAAACAACTGCACAGTAAAATTACTCGCCCGTCATTATAAGACAAGAAACAGTAAATTCTTATTATCTTATCACAACTACCGGTAGAGTACAGTCAATTTCGAGGGCGATCAACTACCAGGTTGCAACATACTTTGCATTGCATGGAATTATACAATTTCCACAACGATTGTATTAAACTCACAGAAATTCTGGTATACCGTCCGCAATCGTCAAGGCTGCTCGAAATTAACATAAGCAATAAAAGAAAAATTAAAACACTGATACAAAGTACCCAAACGCAGCACGGCCAACGCACAATCATACTTTCTTAATTGCAATTGCCCCGCACGAAACCGTAACTGTGTAATTCCCCTGATCACCGTTCACGGTGATTAAAGCAGATGCTTTTATTTCCCCATTGTCGAACATAAATTACATTGGCAAGGAATTATACACCGTGGCGGGGCCGATATCGTTCCGCCAACTACAAAGATGCGATTTTTAATCGAGCCAGCTACAAGCGAGGAAAGGGAACCCGTGATAGTTTCTGCGAGCGGATCGACGCATGTAACAGTCGAAGAAAAAGAAGTGCTCGTAAGTACGACAGGTGCAGGTTGTTTTGTAACGAAACTGAAAGTTTTCTTTCGGCCACGATACTGGTCGGGAGTTGCTGATAGACGTAATTACATCGTATCGACAGCAGGCGTGACTGACCCGCGCAACGCGCGACGCTTTGTGATTTACAGTTGCGCCGCTTGAATTAAATGCAATTAAGTCGCGGTAAATTACGCGCGCGTCCCCGTAAACCGGCCAGATAAATCAGCGTTCTGTTTGCCTTCGTGTGTAATCGCGAGGGCAGAGTAGCCGCGGGAATAAAACGGAGAGGATGGGACGAGAATGGAGGAAGACACGCTGGTCGCCTGCCCCTCGGTGCGGTGGCGCGCACAATTCGCGTATATCCACGCACTGGCTGAGCCTCTTCTCCTCGCAGAATTTCTAGAATGCCGACAGGACCTGCTTCGCGGGAGAGGGTGTGTACGCGCACGCTGCAACTCCTCCCCTTTGCTCCCCGCCAAATAACAGATACACCGTGGCACTGGCTCGTTAATTATAAAGACAGCAAACCTATATTCAGAAATCGCTTACGGAACTGTAAAGGACTCATTTCTCTTGCGACTTGTTCCTTCTGCACGCTTTTTCGCGTTTTCCTAAGGGATTACGTGTACCCGAAGCGATACAAAATTAAGTTGTACACGTGTAGTTATTGCGGGAATGGTAATATAGATTTTTCAACATTTTTGCTATTTGCGCGTCTTATTACCGGATGCTTCTGGGGTGTATTATCTGTGGCGAGGTGGTTTGGTGTAGCAAATTGAAAAATTTGTTCGTTTGGAATAAATAAAGTAAACAGATTTCTCTATACAATCATTTGTTCGATTTTGTTTTATTTATAGAATTGTTAATACGATTTAACCTGAAATTAACGATCAACTTTTCGGTATTCTAATGTTTTTAAAAGTTTCGTCAATTTATTTGTATTTAATATTTTGTTAATCAAGTTAGGTATGCACCTGATATTAAAAAAAGAGAAATCCAAAGTTTGATTACTTTATCTAGCTTTGATTAATGAAAAGATTGACTATGGTCAACCCCTCCGCCTAAGTCAAGCATTTGAAACAGCCATTACTCGTAACAACAGTAATGGTATAATATCAGAAGAATACCTATGCAATTGAATTTTGTCGTGAATTTCGAAATAAAACTTATTTTCGAAATAATAACATTTTATCTTTGGAAACGAGCTTTTTCAGTTTCTTCAAATAAATATAAAACTACTACTTTAAGGTGCCTAATTATGAAATAAATCATTTTATCTAAGTAAACAATCTTTGATAAACAACTGCATTATTATAGTACTTGGCATCCAATCAAATCTTATCATGCAAATATGCAGGAACACTAACGCGGGTAAATTTACGATACATAATTCATTAAAAGAAACACATATTTTCAAATAAATTATCGCACGCTTGTAAAATATGAAAGTACATTTCCTACTACAAAAAGGCATGCAATAAAATATTCAAAAAATTATTCTCTAATTTGTAATTTAAACAGTTTTATGGATACAAATGATCTATGTGGGTTTAATGAGTTTAAAGCACACCAATTATTCATATTTACTCTATTTCCGTTCAAACACTTAACGATCTTGATTTTTTGTTTGAATAATATATGATGCGGGAAGTGAAAGTAATAAAGTGGGTGAAGTCACAAGGATCCTGGTAACCGTTAATGAAGTGACGTCACGGTTGGCGAATTAATAAGTTTGCGTGGGCGTGCTCCGCTAATAAAGTATACTCTTATCCAGCTCATCCTTCAGGTCTTGTTCGCGTAAGCGGAGCACCTAGATGCCCTACCTTCTCGTGCCGCCGTCCTCTCTTACCTTTCTGTTATATACTCCAGGACCTCGGGCTTAATTTACATATCTTTGTATCAATGCTACTACCCTGCTTCACAATCGCATACTTTTAGCGATACGCAGCGGTTCACATTTCACTACTTGAAACTCCGTGCGTTGTACAGTGAAGTCGATAAACTTAATTAACCCTTAAATGCATAGTGTTGTCATTTGAGAATATATCCATTGTTTGTGTTATTGTATTTGGAGCCTTTTTATGTTTTATGAAAAATTACAAGTAGCTTTAAAAATATTCACAATAAATAATTTGTTACGTATCTATGTGTTGCAACCATTTGATAAGAAATTTATTTTTCCAATGAAAATACTTTTTAACAGTGATATGAATATTTTCTGTCATTTTTCTATTGTTCCCTAATACGTAAATTGGTCAATTTTGAATATTCTATTATTTATTGAAAAATCATCTAGTTAAGTATTAACCAATAATAAAAATCACAGATGGATTAGACATCTTTTTAAGAAATTTTTCCTAATCTATGACTGTTTAATTAACATTTGTCTTAATCGAAATTTTTAATAAGATTCCGATATATAATCTGATTAACTGAAAGTTAATTTAATTAAAAGATAAATATTCATATCATTGTAAACAAATACATTGATGAAAAACAAACGTTATGTAATGTAACATTTTTTAGTGAGCACTTAATTCAAGCAAAATGATATATTTTCATTATCTTATAATGATAATTATAATTAAATAAAACGCTAATATTCTTTCGAATCATTACGAAATACTTTTATTTTATAGGTAACACTATAAGCGAGAGTAGGGCTTCGACGATTTCTCTTTGGTTTAATCGACGATGAATCATTCGGAATAATATTAAATTTCAAAAAGATTAAAGTATTTTTTACTTCTTTAAGTGAAAAATGGTGGTACATATTAATAATGATTAATTAAATCTTCTAAATTGAAAGCATACATAATTTATATCAAACCCACGGACGACAATTTACCTCTACAAGGGGAAAAACTATCTCCGGAACTCGTAGGTGAACCTTAAAACAAAGCCACGTGCCAGTTATAAATAAATGCGAGGATAGTGCCTGGAACTTCTATTAGAAGTTTCCATTTCAATATATTTAAACGTGCGCGTACATTTCAGAATGCAGTAGTGTTTAACAAATGTGCACAGTATATCTGTACAGTAAAGCTAATTCTTTTTTAAAAGACAATATATTTAATCATACGTAAGTACCTAGTTATAAATATGGAAAGCTATAAAATGTGTCAAATAAAGACGGTACTAAATAAGAACAATAAATCAGAATAGAAGGAATGAATGCACGTACAGAACAACAGTTTCTAGTTTCTATATTCATAGAATTCCCCTTGCCTGACACTTTGATAGGTATATTACTGCATGTTGACGTTTAGTCTTCTCTCACTTAAAACGGCACTAGCGGGCGTCAGGTTGAACGAGCCTACTTTAAACAATAATCGAGATTACCACCACGATAACAAGACCCTCCTACATTGCTATCTTCCACCTGTTCCATGTAAATGACAGTACTCATTAATTCCATGTCCCATACAAACCAGTTTAAACTTCTATCAACGATACAAAGAATTCCCTCCCTTCGTATTTCGCGGAGTTTATTCTACCGAGGGTCATTAAATTGCAAGGTAATGCCGAAGCTTACCCGTTACTGTATTTTTACGGAGATTTCCACTTCACGTGTAGGTGTTTAGAATAACCGAGACAAGAAAAGCCATGGTAACATCGTAAAATATTGAATTATTTTGTATCCGTTTAAACGCGATATCTGTTTCTTTACTTGAATGTGTGGCGAATAATAGATTAATTATTGACATTTTATGGTTGCAATAATTGAATTCACATAATTACGTACTATGTGATTAATTATTTTTCTTATTAAAGATAATCTATCGTGACAATATATTCTGACAATCTGTTACAATATTATTTAGAAGGAGTAAACTAAATTTGATAAAATTTACAACCTTTATTAGTTATTTTATCATTTCTGTGATCACAGATCATGTATGATGTTTTTTGAATAAATATATATATTAAATAAATATATTCGTTTGTAATTACTTAAATCTACACCATGTCAATTTAAATCTTTTAACGACAATATTGATAAGTTTATTGATGTATTACTTTCAAATTGAAATAAGAAATATTTGAAACATGTACTTGCTATTAATCTTTTGATTATGGCGCACAAAATTTAGTCTCATTTTAAATATAATGATGTTATATGGACAATTGAACTATCATTAAATGTAACATAGTATTAAGTATATGTACACTACATAGGCGCACTATAATTAATTACTTTGTGGTTCTAGATACACAGCGGCAAATAAGAATTTAATGATTTGCTTCGATCGCTGTATGTACTTATGTATACACTTCCGGTGTATTAATATAACCTTTCGTAGCAAAAGGATCAAGGATCAAGAGAAAGCGCACATTACTGATCAGCAAACCCCCGATCCATCTACGATGTAATTCAAGTAACTTCGCATGGCTTCCACAATAAAGTGTAATCAAAGAGATTTCATTTTTTGAACGCTACCTGATCCATCAGAATCGTAAATCAGGCATCAAATGTTAATTGTTAGGGTCATTTTTATGAACTCAATTCACTGAAAACGTGGAACGTCAAAAAACAATTTATTTCTACGACATAAAAAATTGTAATGTACTGTGCAAGACTGTAGACAATTAGTGTCTGTAATGATATATTCACAGAAACGTGAATTAAATTATCTTAATGGTAATTAGTAATTGATGCTGTATCTATATCATACTACATGATACTGCATCATTTTATGTAATATACAATAGTTTCACTTTATGTACATAAGTTGTCTTCAACCAAAACTTTATGCAATATAGTATATTGAAGATTTCTTTGACTTTCAGAAGAAAACAAATTTTATTTAACTATTTTATATATTTTTTAAAAAAAGATTAAAATTTACAAAATTGATTTTCTTAAACATGAAAAGAATTTTACGAAATAATTATCATTATATAATACTTTAAACTTACGACAGGCATTTATCGATTGTAACAAGTTTTTTTACTATAGTAAACTTTTGATAGGCTTAAAAGTATTCTATATACGTTTAAATTATCATGTCAAATATTCGTTACTATATAATTGCAGGAAGTACCATATGGAAACGTTTTATCTAATATCTTTTCGTGTAGTGACGATTATAACTGGTTAAACAAAACTTTTTCTCCTGGAATTACATTTCTAGATAATCAAATGATTTATCTTACTTCAAACGTTTAACCAGAATAATCTTGGGGAAGTCCTTCGATAAAATCTAAATTGTTGCATGCCAGAAAATTATATAATCAGATCACGATCTCTACTTAACGCATAAGATTGTTCGTTTTCATTGTTAAAACAATAGACATTTTGATATAATCAGTTTTATTTAGAAAAGATTTTATTCGCAATACTATTCAAGAAGTTTCTGCTTGTGCATTTTTAACAGGTATTTACATTTTTTTATATTTATTAATTTTTATGTGAAAAAGTAAAACAAATGCTTTGCTATTTATGCTAATAATAACATATATAACATAATAACAATAATGGTATACATTGCAAGTTAAAAATTTGGGACCTCTTACATATTTGTTGACACATGATAGACATTATTTATATGCATACATATATTGCCTTTTTCAATTTTTACATTTGATTCATACATGTAGATATATGTATGTTTCGTTATTATACACGAAAATTCTCAAATAAAAATTATGTTTAAAAAATAGAGGTTTTCTTAATCGACTTTCCCAAACTTTTAACTGGTAGAACATATTTCACCTAGCCTCCGAGTACAGTATGTTTTCCTCGTGAGAGATGAAAATGAGATTTATTTAATTTTTAGATTCTCGTGATTTCAATGTTGTTATTCAAATATAAAAGATGGATACATGTTGATTTTAAAAATGCTCATGTTACATGATCAATGTATTTTAAATTATTCGTGTTCACCTTTGGCATTCTTCAATTGTATAATACAGTTTGCATTCACGATTATTATAAACGAATCAAACAAATTTAAATACAACCGTTGATAATAATGTTATATTATTCATATATAAGATGCAAACATTATATCAGTGGTTCTCCTTCTTCAGCAATTTATTTAAATGCATATTATCATTGAATATTTTATGTGTTTTTCTGTAAGAGTTGATTTCGTCCATTGGCCCTCTGTAATAATTAACTGTCTATACTTGCAAAAAGATAGATTAATAAAGCTCCGCGAAGAAACCTAATACACTGACACAAAAATAACTCTAGAGTTCATCTTGTGGCGTAATTTTATATCAAGTATGATTCATTGTATGCAGTCCGCTTAATGCTATTTATACGTTTCTGTTATAATCATCTACAAATATAATATAAAAAGGAACATGCACTTAATTACCTGTATTCTACATACAAATCGATGTTGTAAAATTGAAAGAAAGTACTTATCACATGTACTCTATCATTTTCTTTAGATTTATTGCTTCTCCAATAAATGTATCTAAGAAATCAATAGCACTTACTATTAGCTTGTTATTAATCTTCGCATCTTATAACAATAGTATAATAAATATGGATAAATTAGATTTCCTTATAAAACATTCCAAATTACACATGCATTCACTCATAATCTAGATTATCATTATGATCTTAGTTATTTCATTCAAGCTTATTAAATGTTATTTCACTGATTACCATGATTAAGATGATAATTTTAGTTATGAATTTGTATATCTTTATCAAATTGTGACGTATGTATTAACTACGCTAATATTCCTTTCGAGAACTTTATAATAAAGATAAATTTTTTTGTGTTTTTTACATCTTTATTCTTTCATTTGTAAGGAATAACATATCTATGCTGCTCACTAGTGAGCAAATTGTTTTTGAGATCTTTATTTCATAGAATAGCTATGGTAACATGTTTCCTCGTGTAGTATACCCTTTCATCATATTCATATTTTGGTCCTTCTATTTTTTTAACCCCTTCCCCTATGATTTCTTTTTCAACTCTGATCGAAACGATTACTTCATCGTTAATAATTTATTGAAGAAGGAGAACAATTCTAGGTATGTTCTATGTTTACGTTTGCTTTTCAGTATAATAATTGATTACAGAAGAATAATAATTACTTTGAATTCAAATGAATCGAGTAGTATTTATGTTTGTTAAATCATGTTGAAAATTTTCACTGCGAATTTGAAATGTTATTATAAGGCAAGGGGTTAAAGACTTCTATACTTTAGAAGGATTCAATTTCATGCACATACGGAAATAATTAAAATCACTGGATTTCCGAAGAATAGATTTAAAAAATAAATCAATTATCATCATTGCTATTGCTGTAAAGTTATTATTTGATAAAAGTTTTTGTACATGAACTAGATACTAATTCATTGCTCGAAGTATATGCTGCGATATTATTTTTATTATTATAAAGAAGTTGCAAACAAATAGTCCAAAGGATTTTCAGAATTATGTACGTGCGATTGTATCTAAAACAATAATTGGTCACTAAATTGAAATGATTCTGAGTCAAACTCCTTTACGGATGGATAACTGAACTGCCATTGTCGGAGCGACAGAAATCATGTAGTTAGTCACAAAAAAAACATTTGCTCATACCGAATTCGTGGACTAAATCCCAGCGGAAGTAATCATAATGATACCAAAAAACGATAACAATCTCCTTATGACGTTAACTTCTGTACTTTCCGAATCGATTCTACTTTCCTCGTGGAAAAAGTTCTGATACATGGATAAACATTGAATTTTATCATGACCAGTGATTCAGTATATTTGTATAATAACATCATACTGATGTCATTCGGAATTATGAATCCATTATTGTCGTAATTAATTTCTGAATTAAACATAGTATCTGAAAGTGTCTCAAAAGTAACGTAAAAAGCCTCGTAAAAAGTAACTTACTTAATCAAGAAAATTATCAAAAGATTAATGGTGAGATTTACTTCAACACATCATACTCAGCATCCTTTAATTGTCAATTAATCGCTTAAACGCTTAAACAATAGTACTAAACGAAAAACAGGTTAAGTTACCATTTAACTCGTATATTTTGAGCACTTGATTTTACGTATGGACTAAATCGTAAATAATAAGGTCTTAATAAAAATTAGTAAAGGTCACTGTAACCTTACAGTACGGCAAACTGCCAACGTTTGACGAGCACATAATATCATTTCCGGTTTACCAACTTGTTAGGGATAAGTGCCTCGCAAAATTGATTTCCTTTAATTTTATATTTCACTCAAAAGAAGTAAATGAAAATGTTTTTCAATACTACTGAAACACTTAGTACCAATAACAGAATCAAACATTATGCAACAGCTGGCCATTGATGAGGTAAGTGTAATCACGACATGAGTGCAAAAGATTGATTTTGGAAAAAAGTGCTTAAAAAATATGAAATAGAATTTTAAAAATATTCTAATCTTTATAATAATGTTACAGCATAGTAATACTATTCATAATAAAAATAATGATTTACTCATTTTTTACATGAATATAGTTCATTTACAGGAAAAGCTATTTTATCGAATTGTAGAATATTATTAATAAGTTCTGCAATAGTACTATAATAATGAAGCATTTATTATACAAAATTTGTATCTACAAAATGATGTAATGAAAATAAAACATTCTTTCTATTATATTTATAATTTTAATAATAACAATAATAACAAAGAAAAGAAAAGAAAGGAAAATTAAGTAAAATTAAGTAAAATAAAACAAAATAGAATAAAATAGAATAAAATAGAATAAAATAGAATAAAATAAAATAAAATAAAATAAAATTAGCGGCTAAATGATATTTATTTCTATGAACTTTATGTTCTATAATTTTAAAGATATTGAAATAAAATTTCGGGGGGATACATTTTCTTTAAAAATCGAGATTTTATCCGTATTGTGTCTATGGAATACTTCAATTTCGAAACTGCAACTTAAATATGGCAAGTCTTTATACTGTTCTATAGGCTTCAAATATTGAAGCAGTTATTTTCCCAGTAACTGTCACAATTACGAAGGTAACAGTAATAAAATACTAGAAATCAAAAACTAAAAAACACTTTTAGTACATATTTGCATATAGTACATTAGTTTCCATGATTTTTTCCATAAAATCGAACGATCAACATTAAAACAGTAGGAATTCTATTAACCGGTATAAAATTAATGTTACATCGTAAATTGTTCATATAAAATACGTGAATTTCATTAGCACACTTTCAGTGAAGTTTTCAGGAAAAAGAAACGACTGGGAACGTGAAAGAGACTAGATCGTATCGAATAGTGTAATCATTATATTTGTATCATTAACATTCTTGAGCAAAGCCATTACCGTCTCTTTTGTATCCGGTGTTCATAATATTTGTACCAATAAGCGATGAGTAACAAGACGAGTAGGAATCCCCGCGAAATGATGTATCATTACACGTATTTGCCTTCGCACGGAGGCTTCGGGAATGAAAGTATAAAACGAAAAGCAACCAGAAGAGAAAGAAGCCCGGACGATGAAAGAAGGGCAAATATCACGTTTTTCACGATTTTCTCACGCAGATAATTTCGACGATTAGCACAAAAACGGGGTCCACGGCTGGTAACGTCTGCGCGAGAAAACGAGAGACAGAAATTGTTTTGCTGTGCCGTATAATTTGCAGGGCCGCAGCCATCATGTATCATTTGCGGAAATTATAAATTCATTATTTCACAATTATCGTAATGTATTTGCGAAAACGTCAATGATATTACCGACTTCTGCTGAAGTCACACTAAAACTTTCAAAACGGAAGGAGATCTTTTTGAGTTGAAATAAATATGGAAGCATTTGCGAATATTATATTTTCAGGGTACTACGAAATGTATTACGTGACTCACGACTTGCCTCGAAATTCTGGATAGTGAGTTAAATACAAGTTCCTTTAGAATATTCGTCTGAAAGATAAGTAAAGCTTCTTTTATGAAATACTTGGAAAAAGTAATATAGATATTTCATTAAATAACGGCTTCTCTTTTGTCGTTCATTGTACATTCAAATTTCTATAGACTACAAGTATACAACAATAACGTTTCTAATAATATAAAACACTTAATCTAATAAATATAATTAAAATCATAGTTCTAATATGATTAAGCTTAATAAAACTTTTGAAGAATTTGTTTGCTTCTGCAATAATGTGGAGATTTCAAATAATCAAGAGATTTAACATATTTTTTATTAGTGACATTCAAATACGATTTTACAAATTCATCACAACTCAACTTTATAACGTCTTCTTTCTTTCTATTGTCATTTACGCGTTTTCTTTATTTCGCGATATTCGCCGTTTCTGTTTTTCAATTCCCGGTCGCTATCTTCAGAGCTCATCGGTCCGTACTGTCGCTGTCAATCGACTACCGGATTAGATTGGGTTAAGTCGATACTCCACAGTAACTTATATGCATTCTGTATATATGAGGTAAATTGACAATGTAATATGTACGTTTGTTGTATCCATGAACATGAAAACATTGGAAATGAAATATAGTATTTACAAAGTACGAAATAACGCGTGGTTCGTTAATTTCACAATTCGTGCGAGATCCTGCATATGTCACTCAGCAATTTACACACGTTAGTTGTAAATTCATAATTCATTTTGCTGGTGTACAGACAATAGTAAAATGGAAGCATTACGAGTAATTTTAAAATAATTTATATAAAATCTATTACACGTTTTTATTCGACAACAATCATCTTACATATTGTAATTGTTTCCAAGCAATTCGAAAGCGCCAGTCATCGATGATTACCGTACCAGTTAACGTGTTAATGAATAAGTTTAAAAGCCACTGTCGATTTATTAACACTAGAAATACCGAGCATATAATACGATTGATATGTACCTTCTTATGAAGATTATAACAATAAATTTTATTCGGTTCCTTCAAATATTCGTTACAGTATTCAAGTGGAACTATTTATTTTCAAAATCATTGCGTATTTTCAATACTTTTAACACGTTGACTACCAGAACGGTCACCGATGACCGGAGCTTCAAAATTACTTAGAAACGATTATAATTTGTCAAATAACCGATGTCGAATGAAAATATTCAATAGCATAAATAACTAGGTAATAGCGTCATCTAAATTTTTTATATTTATTTAATTTTAAATAATAAAGATAAACAAAACTGTTTTCAATTTAAAATATAGTCTCCTTCATTACCTATAAATTGTTTATCTGTACATTAGAATTACTGTAAAAAAAGTTTTGTGCATCTTTATTTTTAAAAATAAAATACATATAGAAAAACCGCATTATTTATAGGATGACCCAATAATAATGACAATAATAACAAATGGATAAATGATACATAAATCTTTGAAGTTTATCGTAGCAGTCAACATGTTAAACTATCCTTAACTGCAAAATAAGAGAAGTAAAACACGTCATTTTGACGAATACAGTAGTTCTGGTGTTAACATCATTGCTACAAATGAAGTTGGTGCTCGGCGCGTACAGTACCGCTACTCAGCCATTGTACTTCCTGATACGTGAAACATTCATTTTATATTGTTGTTAACCGATGAATGCACGTTGCAATGAAGAATTTATTGATTCGTATAGAGGGACTTATCTGACGGAAGGTTCGATCAATTGTTAAGATCGTGAAGGATCGCAGCCAGTGTGCACGCAGTATGGGACCTAAGCGACGCATCTCAGTCAGTCGGGTGTTGTCGGCGCGACTGGAATTAATTCGTTTCACGGCGTGAATGCGCACACGCCATCGCCGATGCATTATTAGACTCGTAAAAGCTCTTAAGCGTGTGTTTTACGAATACCTCGCGGCGAGATGCATTACGTGGTCGGTTTTACGAGTGAACCCGGTGCATCGAATCGCAGCCGTTAACAACTTTCTTCGAAAAATTCGCCGTCGCGCCGCTCGAGCGTGCGCCACTGGATACAATACTTTCCTCCGCACCTATCTTATCGCCGAGAAATCCGGCCGGGTGAAAATAATGCCCCTTGTGTAGCCACGCTTTATTGATTTCACGTTTCGTCATTCGTGTGTGAATTTTACACACGACTTGCTACGTATCTGGGTGTGGGCCTCTATCTGTACTGAGCCTACTGCGACACAATGCTAGTTGAATTATCGGTACAATAGTACCAAAACCGTCATGGATACGAATGGTGCTATCGTGGAAAAAAATTGGTTTCTTATAATAGAATCTGACTATATTAAATGATAACTATAATATTTAGTTCTATGAAATAATAGGTCCTAACTGCTCAAAGTAATATTCATAAATTAAAACAGAGTTTTCTGGAATACATTCATTGTCTTCTGTAGAAAAATTCTCTGTATTTAATGATAACGATAATATTGAATTGTATGAAATAATAGAATTCAACTGCTTGAAGTAATATTCATAAATTAAAGGAGAATTTTCTGGAATACATTCATTGTCTTCTGTAGAAATCTATTAGTCTTAAGTTAAATACTTCAACGATTCACATGAAATGAAAAAACTTCTTGTGGTTAATTATCTCATCGGATTTCACGCGATCATATCCCGGCTCTGGAAAAATAGGTATTTACTCGTCGAATAAATCATTGTACATGTATACGTCTTGCCGAAGATTGTCCATCTTTTCCTTCTTCCGTAAAATTCTCTAACTTCTTTCCACTTCGTAACAGATGCCTATACTCTTTTGCACGAATTATGATAGTGTGGTTCCGATTATTACGAAATTTCATTTTCGATAATAGAGAAAATTTTACGAAATATATTCTAAATAGATATTGATTACTTCTTCATTATAAATTTATATGATCATATTTTGTAACTGTATATTTTTACAAAATAATTAGAGGGTAATGATAATTAAAAAATAAATTCTCCTTCGAGTCATTCCTTTTTACAAAATTTAAAAATCATTAATATCTTTTTTAATACTTTAGTGTATTTCTGTAAAGAATAAAGAAATAAATTCTCAATGAGTAGATATAGCATCTCATTTCTACTCGCTCATTTGGCTTTAGTTTGAGAATAATTAATATCCACTGATTTGATTTATTTTATCACCTGTTATGTCCCTTTCAACAATTTACTACATCTTAAAGATTTTATTCATGAATATTATATGATTTCTGCCTACGAGTAGCCAGAGAAATTGATATGATTCTATTTATCTGCTCTGCCTCTGTATTCGTATATATAGGGTGTCTTGTAACTGCTGGAACAATCAGGAAAAAGATGATTCTATCGCACAAAATAAAATAACAATACACAGCAAATTCCATTCATGTGAAACCTGTATCTGGAAGAAGTCTGACTTGCAAATTTGTCGAACACACTTAAATTTGACTAATTCTTAATGAAACGTCCTCATATTCGATTGTACTTGGAACAAATTTCCAAAAGTTAAATTCTTTTGCACACTTTCACCTTACTTTCGGACACAGAATAATCTCCTGTTGAATATAGTAAAACTGCTCAACTAATCTTTACGCTTCATTTTTACAAAAATGAAACCTCAATAGAAAAAGAAAACATTTATTCCCGAAATAAATATTAACTAAAAGTCAGATTTTCGGTAAGTACAAATAACACGTTTACTTATTTCTAGAGTGGCCACGGAAACTCTGGAAATGCTGTGATCTCACCGCTTATTTAATCTACCTGGCTCATCCGAGCTCGTGTCACTACTATAATTCACGTGGGACAGGTTGACGCGGGCCAAACCTTACAAATTTGAATATGAAACTTACGACTGTCTACGGCTGGAATCTGCATTCATATTGCTTGCAGCAGTGCCGCAGACTTTCTTCGCGAGACCGAGGGTATCATTGTGACAATAAAATTGTCATTTGAAGAATTATATGAAGATATTATTCCCTAAATTATGGAAGAGACGGTTATTTAGTATATTGAAACCTTTGCGAAAGATATTCTGAAAGTCCCGCGGGTGGCGTCGTTTCATAAAATACAAGTTGCACTATTGAACTTATTTTTACGACTCCGCGGCACAATGGAACTGATTGTAACAGAGGCGTGTGAGTTACGCGATTAAACCATTAACATACCCGTGATTTCCCCGTGCGCAATTGGCGTTAGTCATCGGTGAATTTTCGGTTACGTGTACTTAACGGGAATAGTTCAGATACTGTACGATAGTTCGCTAGAAGAATCGGAAGTGATACAGGAATAAAAACTATGCCATCTGGTTTCCGGTCGACGTTCTTTCAATAAAGCCGATGTACGCTTTACGTGGTCGGAATCTCTTCTCAGAAGATCGTATTCAGCCGCGAACAAATATTTAGACACGGTCTTGCAACGTCGTCGCAACGTCATCGTGACGTCGTGCGAATCAACGATGACGCAAGGTCGTTTCATTGAGCAGCGAGACGTTCTATCGCGACGCCGATACGCGGCGCGCGCGGCCGTGTGTGAGTGTTTTTTGAATTATTATCATTAATTTCTTCTATTTTTATCGGGAACTCCTTTCATAATATTTATTGTGGCGAGGAAATGGAAGACATAATAACGGATAACCTTCATAATCGAGAATGAGATTTTCTCGTGTATAAATGTTGATATTGATATTATAGACGGAACACGTGTATGCCGGAAATGATGTATAATTATGTGATAAATGCTTTAGAGAACATTCCTAAATGTACCTCTACCGTTTATTTGTTATGTTTACTAAAAATCTAACTTTAATTACTTTAATTTGTGTTAATAATAATATTATTGTGTTCAATCTGACTGTATTATCGTAATAATATCATAACTTGTATATACCATAATCTTAGAATATATAAAAAATTTATATAAATTATACAATAATATTTAGTACAAAGAAAATCGAAGTTCAAAATTGGCTCTACTTATTTTTATAACTTAGAAACTACTAACGAAAACAGCAGCCTGTATGATTGCAAAATATGTCTATGTTATCACATATCAATATTTAAGACAGTTAAATGACAACACTTCAGAAGTAATAGAATATTACATACATTGGAATTTTTAGGTAAGTTTCAATTAAAAATAATCTAGATACTATAATAATCTTGAATTAAAAATGACTTAAAACTATAAAGAACGTACTGCAACAAAGTTCAAAATAAAAAAACACATAAATGTACAAGTTTATACAAAAGTTCAGTTTCTACGGCATTTAATAATTTATTTTCTAAAATTACTCAAGCTGCAATTGAATTAACACCGAGTTTTACAATTCTATGTAAATAAATGCCTAAAAAATAAAACACATGTATATGTTTGAAAGCGGTGTCTTCAATATTCTCAATTCAATGTTTTATTTCTCCCTTGTGACACATTCTTTGTTATTGGTATAAAAGTTTAACTATTAGTAATAAATTTAATAATCCTAATTATATCTTTAATTATTACTTTTTAATTTTAAGTCTTCTAATCGGATCCACTAGTAATAAAATATTTATTTTCGATTATGTATATCCCTGCGTTTTTTAAGGACAGTATTAATACACAATAATAAGCATAACTGAACAAATATTATATAACTCATAGTAAACGGTTTTTACAAATATTAAAAAGGAATAATAAAATATGGTAAGCATATGATTACACAATACAATACTGCTTACGGTGGATTTACCTAAATACAATTAAATAGTAATAATGCTAATAAGATAAAAACGGAAAACACAGTTGTAAACCTAAGAAAGATTTCCGAAGAAGATTGTTGGGAGTTTTGAACGAGATCCTTCAAAAGATATTAAAAGATTGCTTAATTAGATAAGTATGATTAATCCGAGCGTCTACTTTTGAAAGAATGAAAAACCTTAATAAAAATATATTTAAACTCGTCTGCAATTTACAATAAGATATATATTTTACTTATGATTTAAAAAAAAAACTTAATTCATAGATATTAATTACAATCGATATTTGAATTTTGCTGTATGAAAATGTTGATGAAATCAGTTATTCTTTAAATAATTACTTTCATAAAACTTATCATAAATACATTGTTATAACCACAAAAGAAATCTTTAAAAAAATGAAATTCTATGTGATAGTACATTCTTAATTCTTACGAAACAATGTCTAGTATTGCAACTTTGCATAAATCTATGCATCATAATTACAAGTGCATTTACGGATGCATTTTTTAAAAGATAGAGTAATAAATCTTAAAAAATTTCTTCTATAATTTACTTTTAAAAATAACTACACTTAACAATAGAAGGAACCAATAGCGACATCTATGCGAAAGGTTTATCACCGACAAAAACATCCTTCATTTATTCCATATCCAACTTTCCGAAACTTGAATTAGTACAGACGAAATTGTAGCGGTCAAAAAGAAGTAATTTTCACATAATTATCAGAAGTAAGTGTTGAATGAATAGATGAAATCAAATTTTATTTCAAACGACCAAAATATTTACTACAATGAGTTAATATATATAAAAAGTATGTAATATTAAATGAATCTTATACACGAGTTTATGGTTTGAAATTATTTAAAGCGGATCTGAAAAACGTTATGGACCATATCTGGCGAGATTGTCCGAGAACAAGAATCAGCGAAAAGAAACATCTCAAGGTAAGAGAAATCATGAAAATTTTGCCAAAATTTGCAGTTCAAATATTAAAAACTGGATATTATAGAAATTTATGGTCAATCATATTTTAAACATGTTTTATTGTGTCATATATTAATCGATAATTAAAAATTAAATTGGACCTACCACCAAGAAGACATTATTAACCTCTTATTGTACAACTATCTAGTTTCAAAATTAGACTTGCGAGAGTTGTTTGACTGTAACTCATTTCTTAACAAGAAAAGAAATTAAATATTCTCTAAACGAGAAAATTCACTCTAACGAATAAGTATTCATAAGGGCAAAATAGTATTTTCCTTCAATTGATGTGAAGTGAATGATAATCATACTTATTAAATGCTATCTAAAATCTTCGCCACGAACTTGACTCACTATCGTAAGACAAGAAGTTAAAATTAACTCTAAGAACAATAAACTCATCAAATCAATTGTTACTAGTGAAGAAACGTGTTTCCGGATTATAACCTTTTTTGTTCATTCTTTATGGAACAGAAATGATATGGTAAAATTCGAAGTAGTCACAGTTTCACATAAGATTATGAAACTATCACTTAACGATTTATTAATATTTTATTTATTATAAAAATCGTTGCGTCGTTGTAGAAAACGTTCACTATAAAATAAAACATAATTTTCAAGAAAATGCTTACGTTTTGTTGATTTTGAAAACAACAATTACTTTTATGACAGAGCACTGTCTATATGTAGTACACATTACGTATCTTAAATTAAGAGTAATGATATTAAGAATTTTTGAATTACTTTAGAAATTAAGACAAAAATATATATATATGAAATGGATTTAGTAATCCTACTCTAAAAACACACGAATTCTGCGGAAAGTACTAAGAACTTATTAATTATGAAAACTCAGGAAAAACATTGATGTTACTGTATCGATTAAACGTTTCATTTAGTTAAAAAAATGGAACTAAGAAAAGCGATCAAGAAAAATAATATGATTTGCTGTCACGTTTTCCAATCACATTGAAACAAAGTTTAAACCTGTGAATTGCTTTGTTTATTTGTTACCACTAAGTAAAATAACATGGGCAATCTCTAAGAGTTTCTAATATTTGCTCTAACTGCAAAAATATATTCATACCATCTATGTTTACTTTTGCACTTTATAAAGCTGATAAGTTGATAGCAATGTATGATGATTTGCACGAAACCTACGGTTATAGAACCAATTATGCTTCAGATTGTCAATACATACGTTTATGAGTTTCCGTATATATTTTTCACGATTTAGAATAAAAGATTTTCACATTAGTAACCATTGTTCACTACTTCAGGTGAATATACGTAACGGAAAAGTAAATTTGCTTTCAAGCATATTGTTAATTATAAAGGTAAATAAGTTAATTCATTATCAACCGTTTACACACATGTTAATCGAATTATAAGTAAGTTTTCTACCTGGTCCGAATATCGATTTTAATTTGAATTGCTTAGAAAATAATGTAACAATTACATAAACAGTGCAGAAAGATTAAATATAAGTAACATAATTAATTTTCGAAATATTTGAATGCGCCCAAAGGATCTTCAGCATTGTGTCTTTGACATTAGACTAGAAATACAAACCTATCAATTTGAAGGGACGTTTCGTTGACCAAATTCATTTCTCATAGCTTACCTGATCGTTACGTGAATTAATATTCGCGGACAATCTATTATCGAGATGCGAACGCTTTGAAGATCGATGCTGCAGGAAAGCTTGTCAGAAGAAGGTTCGAGCATAACTCGTGCGCCCTGTGGCTAATGGACGTGTCGTCTCGTTATTAATTGCATCCACTTGCGACCTAATTCGGCCACGTAATCGGTGTCTCGGTCAAGTTTTGACTGGTGACGTAGATAATTGCTGTAAAGGCCGATTAATACGAACCATTAGGCATGGAGATCGTTGAACGACGACGGATACCAATGGTATTCGATGTAATCAGAGGAAACGAAACAACTCAGGATACTTGAAAAGACCACCGAGGCTATACTGATAGCGGCCTTTTTACAACAAAAATCAAATTGATAGTTCTTTTCATTGAATGCTATAAAGAAAATTTATTAAACGCATTAACGTGACGTTGATTTATTACAATAATTCGATTAATTTCCATAAGGTTAGACTTTTTCATATTTCGTTAAATTACTTATTAAACAATCATAATACGAGCATACATGTGAAAAACAACATACATTTATTTTGAAATCGAAATATTTGTAGTTTGTAATAAACAATTTTAGTTAAAACATTTCTAAATTATAGTGTTTACCCACTTGGTTTATTATCTACCTACTGCTATTATAACTTTAACTCATTTTTAAGATAGTATCTATTGATAAAAATCTATACTGTAGAGTAATGTTTGTTATATTTGATTTATTACGAATCGTACAATAATCTACAGTGTAATTAGATGGCTAATGTAACACAAATAACGTCCACTAAATTATTAAGAATCCTTTGGTTTTGCACTTATTGTTTTCATATGTTGATAATGCATATTATAATCCCTACAAATAAAAAATTATAAAATTATTCAAAAATGTGTATTTATAGATAATATCATACAATCTGGTATTTAACCCTTTGAGCTTCTATGTCGAGCGTGACTCGACATCAGTTTTATTTACAAGAGTGACTCTTTGTCAAGATATTTTTAAAATAGATTATATTGTTATCTCATTTTCAATATTGTTAGTAAGAAGAATCGTTTACACTGCTCTCTACAAACTAATTACTTTTTAAAATGAATTTCAAATAAAATATCGTAATAATACAGAATCACCCAGGAAAAAATGTAAAAGAAATTCGAAGTGCAAAGGGTTAATACATATCACCTTTCTTTAATTCAGATATTATTACAGCAAAAATAAAATATGCGAACTGCCCATCATCGATTGCTTTACTTTATTATCAATCGAAAGCTCATGTTTATATTTATCGCAAATAAATAACATCCACAGTCTAAATTCTGATAGTATTCTTTGAATGTACAGAATTTGAAAATCACATTTCAGTTATTTGATAACATAAATGCATATCTAAGTATTTACTTGTTCCAGGATATACAACATTTATGAAGATAAGACTATTTAAAGATGTCAACAGAACGGAATGTTTATGTTCCGTAATAGTATGTCAAAGATAAATTTCCTTCAGATATAAATGTAATCATTATCAACAAAAGATACTATTTATATAATCATTTCTAGTTATATTGTATAATTCATTGTGATTAAGTACCGCGAATACAAACTACGTATACAGATTACAAATTCAAGGAACAAAATAAACATATAGAGAAAGTAACTAATGTATAAAGACATTTAAATAACTTTTTCATGAGGTTCTATCTTAATTCTACAAAAAAAATTTATTAATGTTTATTGATATGTTTTATGTGTTATTTAACAATACGTATACATAAATATTTTCATTTTTTAATTATTATTAGCTTCTTATTACCTATGAAAAATTTCAAATTAAAATTAATTTTAAGGAATTAAGCCTAAATAACTAAATTTAAATCAGTGTCACTCTGTAACTAAACATTTAACTTACAGACTACAAATTGAAAGCACACATATTTTTATATTTTTTATATTTATTTCCAACAAAGTAGCACATACTTAACATGTATATTATTAGTATTTAATTAAAAAGTAGGAAAGCGTTCAAAAGTAACGTTTGCAGTCTTGGAATATGTTAAAAGTGTCCTCCTAAATACAAATTCGCAAAAGTGGCAGGGGTTAGTAAACTATTTAGACGAATATTAAGTTACCAAGGGTTGAATATAACTACCTTCTTTTACTAATGAAAGTACTCATAAGTTTACTAAACTGCTTCAATTTCTCTTAGTAAGTTCTTCCAGCTTCTGTACATCTAATATTTTTATAGCATTTTCTTCCCGTATATTCCAAAATTCGTACATCTATTGTGCTTTTTATTTAACAACACACTAAATGAAATTTCCAATACAAATATTATGAATCATAAAGCATCCACTATTACAATAACAATATTTATTGATGTCATGCACTAGTTTGAACTTTTCCAATAATTCTACTTGTTTTTCTGCTTATAGCTTGAAATACTGCCCGTGCATAAAAGCTCACGGAAGAGAAAGTCCTCGATGACGATGACATCATCGCTACCACGGTTATGGTGTCTGCAGAATCTGGATCAGAAATTCGTGGTAAAAGTTTGATCGAAACTTTCCATGAATCGAGTAACGGTCATACAAGTACGTAAGTACCGACCGAGCACGTATGCCCGAAATACTGGGAACAGTCTTGAAAAACAGTGGTATACGTTTTGAAGAATGTTTTTTAGGTCTTCCGATGATTAATCGTTCAGTAACCGACGGTCGTACATCCGTTTCTGGACGACATCATATCGGGAAAACCGTATTTTAAATGACAAACGTTTATGTTCTTAAAAAGGGATATACATATAATTGACGCTTAGCTTTCTTAACCTTTTCGTCCCGGTGCGTTTGTCAGAAAAAGCTGTGGATGGTACGAGACCCGTGTGGCTTGACATTTGATATATGGAATGAGCTTACCACTTGCGATATACATCTGCGTCTTACCATTCAGAATACAGATAAGTGTTATCGAAAATCAATTGTCTCGTTATAAGCAAATGCATTTAAAATTCTGTAATTGAATTTTCTATTGATAGTACTATGTGTTCAATGTGAAAATATGTTACACTGGGTAGAGTACGTACACCCTTCGTTATACGTATATGCATTACACAAATGTATTTTTACTCTTCATAAACGTATGTGCTTCTGACAAGAAATAAAGCAATTATGAAGAAAATATGTATTGCGTGTCCTACTTTTTGTGACGAAACATAAACAATCTATCATTTATAGGATAAAGAGTTCTTTAACTGATGGCTCAGCTGAGAAATATATCATTGTAAATAAAGAAATAAATGAATAATGGAGAATAACATTTTTTCACTTGAGAATTCGTTTTCGAAACATCGAATTTGAACACATTTAATCAGAAATTATTAATTAAATACAAGTGTGTTTGATAAATTACAAACTTAATTTCAATTTGAAGGCAGCTCTTGTATATGTCCGTATTTGATTTTAAGCGTGACAAGAAATGTTCTTATATAAAACAAAATAGTATAAAGTTGATAATTGTTATTTAAAAGGAATCATATTGTTATCTAAATTTAGTTAAAATCTAGTTATTTAAAAAAAGAAAAACTTTAATCCAACAACGCGACTACGAAAGGCTTAAGATATTTAAAATATTAAATCTTTCGTCATCTGATCGTAATATGTCACTTCTAATACTATTATCATGTAAATTGATGTATATATTAATATTTTAATTAAGAAAACATATTTAATTTATATAAAATATATATTTAAAATCATCTTGTGCAACCAAATTATTCGTAATGAATTAGAACAATTCTTTAAATTTAAAAATTCTGCTTTTTTCTAATTAACGCATTATTAATTGAGAACAAATAAAACTTTCCTTACAGTAATGAAATTCTACACATATCCAATTACTAATTAAATTGAATTAAATAACGGCGATAATTACTGTATTTACTTTACCTAGAAAATTCGTCACATTATGTTTGTAACGTTAAATTCCTTAAAATACGTTTCTTGCTAATACCAATACTTGATCAGTGATGACTTTCCCACCAACGCATTCACCGCGTACGTAAACGTGCCATCTTATATAGTGTACTCCTTCGCACGAACCTACTGATTTGAACTTCAGTTACTTGCTTCCCCTTCATCTAGTGATACACGTCTATCTTTGAACAATGAAACACCAGAAATGCGAGTGACGTCACTGGTTACGAATCAGACCTTCTATGGGTCTTAAGTTGGGAGTTCGAATCTTACCTACATACTCGTTGACCGCCTAACACCCAGTCGCAAGTTAGAAATTACGCATGAAGGAAACTGCATATTGTGGCTTGATCAGATTTACGAGATCGTAAATATGGCCATTTCAACTGCATTTTCTTTTGTTTTCTTTTAAGAGATATTACCAGCGTCTGTTCTTTATAAAGCCTGTGACCCATAAAACCGTTCACATTGTCAATAAATTATGAAATGCAGAACAGTGGGTGAATTTTTTTATCTGCCACCTGGAAATAACAAAAGTTAAAGTACGCTTCCCCTTTATATACCACATAGGTATAGCGATCTTAGAAAACATTTTTAGCAACGTTAATAAATACGAAAACATAATCGCTAAATATTCAAATTTGTTTATTCGAAACCGATAAACAAATTAATTGTTTAAAATACATAATTTGTCTAAGGAAATTTAGATATGTACGAATTCTAAATGATAAACTAAAAATTGTGCTAATGTTTTTAGTTCGCATGAAAATTTATAGATTTTTAAATAACAAGAGTCCTAATATAATTCCATTGGTCTATAATACAATAAAATTATGAACAAACAGTTGAATGAAATATTTATGGCGGTTTAAATATAATGAAAAATCTAAATTGTTATCAAATTTTTACTATAAATTTCTTCAATTTTAAAGAATTAAAATAAATAAAACGTAAACATTATAAGAAATGTAGAAGGGAAGGTTCTATAATTCCTTAAATTGAATTGCATCGATGTAATGCAATAGATTTCTGCGTTCATCCGTTAAAAAATCGAAACGGATCCGTGGCCATGTTACCCTCATTAAGGAACTGGACGTAGAAGATAATTGATACTTTCATAACCTGGCAGCATTCCCACCTGTGAATTGTTGAGTTTTTGTTACGGCCTCGTTAAAGGTGACAATAAGTAGTTACTCGATTCCAGGTAGGTATCTGTCTACCTGGCGGCTTGCCTGGTGTGAAACATCGTAAGTCGAAACACGATGCTTCCACCCTGAAATTATGCTATATTGCGATAGAATCTTGCACACAGATCGATACAAATTTTACCTTCTCAGGGCGTAATGTATTAATCATCTATTCTATACTAAAACAAACATTTTCTCAAGTGAAAATGATATACAAATAAAATTGTTCAAAAGGTAAACGAAAATCAGTGTATAATCATTGAAATAAAATTAAAATAAATATATTTATATAATAAGTGTGTGTAATAGGTTCATAACGTGTAACCTGTTAGCAGTTAAATTAAAATATGCGTGTCGTTTATTCATGCATACGCAGTGATAAATGAATTGAGATAACGATAAATGAAAATACTAATTACTGACAACATCTCGATACGCTTCATCAAACACATTCCTACATATTGTAACAGCCAACACGCTTTGTTTGAATTTATTAACCAGAAACATCTAGTTAACTCGTCAAGCAAATTTACTAATATCTCCGACTCACTCTTCATTATTTCACTTATTCAGGAACGAACCATTGAATTTAACTATATCATAATATCTATTAAAGCAAGAATTCAACCTTACTAGATAAATTACAACATAATTCCTTCAAAATCATTAACGTTCTCTTTCAGCTACATCTATGTGAGTTTTAGCAATATAACAGATTAATAGGCTACGTGAATCTTGATGGTAAACGACAAACAGTTTTTAATTCATAATCTACGCTCGTCCCGCGGCAAAATACTCGATAACACGAACACTTAAAGATATCGTGCAAAATACTTGAATGATTCTTGCCGTTTGTATCTGCCGTCGCATGGTCCAAACGGCGAACGTTGCCAAAGCGCCGCGTGTACGTGCAAGCATATTGTCGACAATTAATAACAAGAAAAGAGCAGGCGTTTGAATGTGAGCATCAATAACTGTCGTTAACAGACAAGCGACTCGATGATTGAGCCTCCTTATCCAAGGTTTAAATCTATGAACGACGCCCGACATATCAGGGATACAGTTACGCTTCGCACTGACTGCACTCGAGAGCCACGACAGCTCTCCCGCATCCAGTCGAACGATCCTATCTAATTATGTAAGTTACCGGCAGCTATATATATACATGCGTGCGAGTATAATACACGCCAGAGTTTACAAATTAGCTGTGGTTACGAGATGCCTTGTACACGAGTGTCGGCGATACACTAATCACGGTGATTGCAGGGGAGTGCAAATCGTCGGTAGGATAATATTCCGCGTAATTGGTTCAGCCCCTGTCAACCTGTCTAGCTACCGGACGATGTCTTAACCTGACTGTCTATACGACACGTAAACGTGCGGGATGTACCCATTTTAGCAAGATATCACCTACCATGTTCCGTTCGTGGAATCTATTACGTACTTCGATTTTACCTTATGCACAAATCTGGATCTGTTGCCGGTATGTTTCTCGATTTTCCTTCCTTCCATGTTATGTGAAAGGAACAGTGAAAATATAATTAAGAAGAACGACGTCTTAAGTATTACTGTCGTACGAGTACGACTGCAGTGAGTTCCTTCGGAAAACATTTGTACCGTAACGGAAAAACGACGAACCGAGTGAAACGAAGATTGTTACAATGAAGAGAAATACTTAAAATCAGATAAAATTATTTCGCATTCCAATCGATGACGCATCATGGGTAACTCGGAGTACATAGAATTCACGTAATTCTAGGAATCGACGAGGAGTTCAGAAGTTCAAGAAAGATAAGAGAAAATAGCATAATTCTACTACCGTAGTTTACTGCAGCAGTACATAATTGAAAATAATGAAGTAATAGAAGCAAAAATACCAGATATAGGGTTGAGAAGATGTTCTATTTCAAACAATAGAACAAGTAAAAAATAAGGGGATAAAAGGAAGTTTAATTGTTGTTATTATTATTATTAATATTATTATTGTTGTCGTCGTCGTCGTCGTCGTCGTCGTCGTTGTTGTTGTTGTTGTTGTCAACTAATTACGTACTTCAATCGGTGCACTTTCCTGATTAGGAATATTATGTTACTACGAATATCTCGTATACTTAACGTTTTCTATTTGTTGTAATTTCTACTTTGTTTGATACGTTGTTTGATACGTTGTTTGAACTAAATTTTGAAATATGCTTGTTACAAAAGTACATAATTTTCCTTGTAGTCCTACCCAAAATGGGATCTTAAAGGAATATATCAGTCTAAATTAGTACCAATTTGCATATTTATCGACCTTCAAGATGCAAGTTGCAAAGTGTATTTGAAGCCGTTATTCTTTTGGAAGGCCAATTTTACCAAGCATATATTTTCTCCCATGAAAGCGTTAACGAGCTACTATCGTGTTTAAGGATTGATTTCCAAAATCATAACGACTTATATCCGATCTGCTTTCTGAATAACAGATCCTTATTATTACTGAGAAGAGTTCTTCCTAACATAATTTTTAATAAACCCATTTTTATTTCATTTTTTCCGTTGTCATTTTTGCGTGAAGAATATTTCTCATTCTTTAAATTATTACCTTATCGTATTCCTTATATTCCTTATTTGTCGCGTATTTTTTCAGCTACATACACAGATACGCCCATTCATTTTTTCTACTTCTAGAATCTGCAGGTATTCTATCATTCTTACTCATCTATGAAAACAAAAACAGTTCCAATTATGAAAATCTATGATACGTCCAATGATAATATAGAAATAAAAAGTACATTTAATGTATGTTTATTTCTCGACAAAATTTGTATTGCGTAACAAATTTCAAACTCACTTTTACACTTCACAATATTCGTATCAACCTGTCAACTGTCGAATTTAGTGTAAAAAATCTCTCGTTTTGCATGCAATAAAGTAAAAAAATAAAGTGTGTATTTGTCGAATGCACCTATGGTATATATTGCAATGAAAAAGCAAAGCAAAATAAAAAAAGAATTACATGTTTATCTGAAATAAGTAAATAATTCCCCGCTGAAAGAAATAGTATCATTTCAAGCTTTAAGATGACACGTATACTCGTCAAACGGAGTTAACTGGTTAAACCAACATATATCTATATTTCTACATTTATGCAAAGTTACATCCATCTATTCGAATCGTACGAAATTCAAGGAAAACTTGGGCTCGTAATCGCCGCAATAAATTCAATTAATAGAGAAAAGTGAATCGGCGTAGCAGCAGCCAGCAGAACCGTACAGTTTTTTTCTTCGGCGTACACGTCCGTACATACATCGAACGCCAGGCATTCTTTATAAAGACGTTCCCGTTTCTCGCGGAATTCTTTCCTGACAGAGCCGCGCAGGATATTTCCTGGAAGGTGGACCTGCACCTGTCGAGAATACTCCACAATGCCGGCAGCGTGTTCGCATCTCCTAGTCGCGTTCCTTCGACTTCTCGTTGGCGGTCCGTCTTCCGTGGCAAGCGCGCGTTCCCACGGGAATCCGCGGAAATGACAGACTCTTGCGCCCCTCGCAGTCAGATTTGCCTATGCGGCTGAAAGGGAGTCACTTTCTTCCAGATATTAATAAGTTATAGCGGGTCGATCGGTGTTTTTTCTCAGAAGGTAGACCCGAACGGGGCAACAATGGCCGAATTCGCCACGGGAGACCCGGACCCTGGAGATGCACCGGGATAGACTTTGACAACGCGATCGCCAGTGTTTTGTATTATATGCCCACGGTTCGGGGGCCGCAGATCAGATAAGAGATGCGTTTGAAGCACCGACCGACCGACTTCGGCCATGATCTGGGTTCGCACGTATTTTCTTCCTGCCTTCCCTCGCCGCCGCACGAAACTCATCGAAACGTCCCATACAAATCCGATGAGAAAAAGAAGAGGGAAGCGCGTGGAAAATAATAAAGAGAGGGCAAACAGGAAAAGGATTTCTAACGGGTATTCTCATCGAGCGACGGCCAGGCAAAGAAGAATTGGGGATAGAATCGTTATTGGGTTGAAAGTGCCGACGCCTTCGAACGTATCGAGCTTGAAATCTTATGGTGGCACTTTTGAAAACCCGCTTCGATACGTCTCCCCGAAACACGTGCATACGAGGATGATTCACTTGTACCTTGTCGATGTGTATCTCCGGACACGAGAAAGTCGTCGGGATATAACGAATGGTCGCATGCGGCGGAACGGAAACTTTTCGCGATCGCCGGCGTTCGCGACATTGTTGCAATGAATTCGTTAGAGCCAGTAAATTTCCATAGTAATTGAATCTTCGCACGTGCGAAACTTGTTTAGATAATTCGATGCATTTGATCGGGTATAAGGAACGCGTACACGAGAATCGACCGCGAGGGAATTGGCAAGCCAAATGATTTAATTAACTTTCCAACCGGTCCCGATTCGGCTGGATTACCAGTGGGAGACCCGAAAGTCCTTGACCAACGGGTGTCCAGAGGTCCCTGGCACGCGACGACCGAAAGCGTCCAATGTTGCCAATAATTTGCGAAACATCGGTCCTACTGCGGCCGACTCGAACTCGCTACGTTCCGATCGGACTATCCGACGATTTCATATTCTCGGGATTTATTCTTCGCGGCGGGCACGCAAAGTTCACTGGCGCTTGCGTCACCGGCCGCACTCTCCGCTATACTCCGGTTAATGTCTCCTTGCTCCGATTTTTGAGCGTAAATAACCACTCGCTCCGCTAGAACCATTTCAAATGACAGTTGTAAAATATGTTAGCCCAGGAATGCGTGTGATTTATCGCGCTTAAAGTAATAATTATTGCATGCACGGATATCATAACGAGCGCCGATAGCGAACTCCAGCCGACGAGTTAACCGATTCGCAGTTAACCGCACGCGAATAACGTGTAATCGACTGTCAGTTTCATCATCGTTGGACGATGTTCGTCACAATCGATTTCCGGCGTGAATTGTAATTCCTTCCAAAATGATTTGGCAAGAAAAAGTTGCACTTGAGAATGGAATTTGATCGATGCACGTGAGACCGGCAAGGTATTGAATTTATTGGCGACAAGGATTATCTTCTCGCTCGAACTCGTTTACGTCCATAGATAGAAATGAGTCATTACTGATTAGAAGTGAAAGAGATTTTCTATTATTGCATTAGATATGAACGGCTCTTTGTGGCGCTACATCTTTCGATTAATGTTAGATTTGTGGATATTATTATTATTATATATTATAGAATAATATATATTATTAGATATACAAAAATTTTTTATTAATTCTGTAATTTTAATTGCAGATAAAATTACGCAATATAATATGAATTATTTAATAAACAATTATGTAAATATATAGATCGAATTATCAGATTATCAGAGGAATAATATATAACATTTAACGATGTATCGAAAAATACAAAAATACACGTGTGGCGGCCTGCGCGGTCAGCCACGAGTGCGGCGCAGCAGCGCTGACCATGACGAAAATCGACCGTTCATTCAGCGTCAATTGTTTCCAGCGTGGAACCCAAAAAGCACATGAAAGGACGGGTCCATGCTGGACGACTCAGTGTAAATCTAAACGTCGCGTAATTTACAAATAAAACATTTTTCTACGTACTACTTCTTTGCTGCATTTTTACCTTCACCGCACACGTAAATCATGCGTACGCCAAATCCACTCGCAACACTTTATATCGATTATACTAATTACCATTCGTTCGATAATCGTGAAATCCAAAATTCGTCAAATTGAAGGATTTTATAAATGAGATATATAATAACTAATAAATTAATTTATAAATCAGATCTGGTTAAAATTGTTGTAATAACGAATGCAAATAAAAACTGGTTAATTTAAGATAGAACAGGTAAAATGTATACGACTAAAAATAAAAAATCTTTCATTAAATTTTCTCATTATAAGCAAGTATCATGTTTACTCAGCAAAAATGTTAATCCGAACTATATCGACCTTGAATATCATTCACATATTTCATGTTAGATTTTCTTCCCAGTATCTAATTGAATTCAAAGAATCGTGAAATACTTGTGAAAACAACTGCAATGCTCTCTCCATCTCGAATTTTTCATTCAAATGGTAATTATGCAAATTTAGCAATTTCTATTAGTAATCGTTTAGGCAGCTGTTACTACGAGAGGAATAATCTAATTGAAGCCAATGATATTTCGAATCGAACGTATCAATTTTCAATAGAATAATTTCAACGTAGAATTAACATTGAATTGATATAAAATTACCTCGAAGACAAATGTTATTTACATTGTTGAAAGAGATTTCCATTGTCCGTAGTTACAAGTTTAAATCGTTATGAAATATTTCACTAAATGCATTCAACTCGTATCATAATTATTCAAATTCAAGAACTTCTGTCAGTAACCTCTTAAATGATTATCACTATAATAGAAGGAAACCACTGAAATGGATAATATTTTGAATCGAACATATCAATTCTCATCTGATTAATTTGAACCTCGGATTAACATTAAATTAGAACACATTTATCTCGGAAAACATCACTTATATTGTTAGATTTCATTCCCACTGTCTGTACAAATAGAATAATTCGGGTGAGATGGTACTGTAGTTAAAATGGCCTGATCTCATTAAAATAGTCAAATATTTTCAATTTTTTAAATGGTATACTGAATCTTGAACAGAAACCTATTTAACTATTCTTATGTTCATAAATATATTTTTTTATTTTTGTTAGGTATCAATAATATTTATGATATAACAGTTCTTTCTTATAAAGTGGGCTATCTATCCGCGGCTTACTCTAGAAAGAATTACAAAATATTCCACTCCATGTATTCGTTGTCAGTTCAAATGTTAACTATTTGAATTCTAAGAAAGACTTCAATTAAAGCTTGCTATATTTAGGATCGCATGATTCACGACGACACTAAAATCATACCGCAAAAAGGGCGTACAAATATTCGGCGGGCGTACCGATAAACGGAAATGACGGCGGTGCTATCGAAGAAGCGCGATGGGCCTGTCCTCGCGATCGGTAATTCGCGTCGTTGAATTTCCGGGAAAAAGCCGGCGTCAAGATGTAATCGTATTACACCGCGTACAAGTCACTGCAAGGGAATCTTATTGGCTGAGAGCGGAGGACGCCCACAATGTGTACGCTTATATAGTACTCTAGTGCTATGCGGTGTTCATTCATAGTTCCACTGCTGTCTAGTCATTCATTAATCCGATACGGCGAGAGTGTCCTTACAGAGCGTGCGCTGATCACGATTCTCAATCGTTCGAGTGACCCCCTTCGAGTTCGCGCTCGCGCTCGCGCTCCATCGCGCGGCTCTGTGTATGTGTGTGGGTGTCCCGACGTCCTACAAGAGACTCGTGAAATCGAGAAGCACAAACTCGTCGACAAGGTGGATTAACATCGAGCACAGGAGAATGCGAATAGGTGAGAATGACTCACAATCAGTCTCGGTTTCATACGAACATTCTAGGAAGCAAAAGCGTTTGCACCGGTAAACACGCCGCGCCGAGCCGCGCGGCTCCGTTTAAAATAGCCGATGCTGCTGAAAAATCGATCGGTTTACCGTACATTGCATGATATCGCCGCGCCAAGGGAAAATATCTTCTCTTGTTTATTTCGCTGTGACACGCCGCGGAGAGCGTTAACCACGACTTTTCAAACCGCCGTTGATCTCCGCGTGTCTTTGAATTCTATTAAAACCGCGCGGTGATCGGCCAAAGAAGATATTCCAGTTCAAGGTGTGCCAGTTTCATCGATTTCAGCATAATCACATACTTGGCTATTTTTACTATCCCGCGGACATCAATTTTCCCGTTGTATCTCTGTCGTCGCGCGGGTAATTCGCTTTCGAGCGAGCACGTGGACGCGTCCTATGCGGGCGGCGGGACCGAATGGGTCGCGAGTTTTTGTTTTTCATTCATCGCCGTGGCGGTGGTTGTGCCGGTGGTGATGGTGGATCCTGATCTTTATCGTTAACGAAACTAATGGATTTCAAGCTTCTCCTCGCATCAAGCAGGCGCAAACTCGCCTGTAGCAAATCGCCTCGTGCGCCACGGCTCCTTGCAAGGAGTTTGGAACGCCATTCACATCGGCCGGTAGAAGCCGGTGCCCCTTTTTATCGCTCGTTTTCTACCGGTCTCGATTCTCGAAAGTGAATGAAAGAAGGAGCGCTTCCTCTAAGTTTTTTTCCGCGACAAACGAGGAATGCGGCGGTCGAGTAATCGCTCTGACTTCAACTATTTCAGTGACTTTATTGGGGAAGAATCACAGACGAGTTTCATTCCCCTCGCTATCCAATTATTGTTTTTGCCTTGCTCCATTCCACCCCCTTCGTCTTTTCCGTCTTTAACGATCATGCGTTTTCGGTCGACCGCGTGGACGCGCGGCATCGACTGGAATCCTGTGTTTCAAGAATTTAAACAATGGCTCCGGATTCGCGAACAATCAATTCCGTGAGAACGAATTCACTTGATGGACACTTATCTGATATGAATCATCTTTGACGCCATCTATTTAACCCCAATCGCTACTTGTCGTGTATCGACTTTATCTTGCAGCGCATTAATGCGAATGATTACACGTTATCGGAGTTATTCGCTATTAAAAACAGGTACACTCAGCTGATAGTTTACAGAGCTTGTAAATTGTTTTTGAAGAACCAATTATATACCGTAAATAAATCATACTTTATAGTTAATTGCGAATCGATACCAGCAATAGCGAACATAAGTGAGTTCATGGAATTAAAACATAATCGAAGTATTAAACAATACGAAAAGTTCAGTTTTATGCAACACTTGGTATTCATTTATTTAAAAAGTTTATTAGAAACAGATTTTTATATTCACTGTTTAATATACATTCTTTATGTTTTATATTTAATATTTAATAACATACTTGCATAATATTTTACTCTTTACTTTTTTAAAAATCATTAATACCCAATTCTTATGAATATAATATACAAAATAATATCGAGTCAAAACTATCTCAAAGAACAAATGAAGAAAGTATTAAGTTTATGGGATTGTTCTATTTAAACAATTAAATATTTCCTTCCTTTTTTTAATTATACTCTCTTGATAAAATATTATTCTTTTAATTCGATAAAAAATTGATATTATTATTTTTCGTATATATATATAATATTATTTAAGAAAAAATTGTGAATTGTGATAATTCTCTTAATCATGCTATAAACCGTCTTGATTTTGCATCATTTTTTAATACTAATAAAGCAGCCGAAAGTATAATCGACAGATGGCAACAAAAGCAAACAAAGAAACAAGTCGCGCAACGGTGCTACGCATTTCCGTTCCAATAACAAGCAAAAACCGAATACTGACTAGAAACAACGGCCGTGCCGGGAAATCGGCCGATTTCAGAAGTTAGCCTTGCGTAACGTAAATTTTCCTTTTTTCCCGCCGAAGTACGCGATTTGTTCGGAAAAAGCCCGAGCCTTTGCCGCATTACGTAATGAAGACGTAAGAACAGAAACGATAAAACTCGGGGAAACCCTGGTGCATTACCTGACGCCGTTGATTCTTATCGGGAAACTAGTCTGACAATGTCAATGAAACTCTGTTCAGCGAAACATAAAAATAAAAGGAAGAGACACCGCAACTCAATCTTTCCGCGTTGCTGTTGCTACGCAAATATTCATGCCGCAAAGGGATTAACGCATATTAACCTTTTCAGTGGCAAAGTGTGATATATCGTTCCTTTATGTACTTGCGAAAAATTTCTTTTCAATTTTATTAGTAATAAAGGAAGGCTGACATTTTTAATATTACGTAAAACTTGTATGAATTTTAGATAAAAATCGACCGATATATAAGTGAAGTGACCTAGCACAATGCTTTACGTGATAATTTTAAATATTACAACAATAACAGGGATAAAAATAATAAAATGATTTTTGCCGCCATATACGAGGCATTGGATCCAGTAAGTAAAAAAGTATTATGCCGCTTATATGGTGGCATTGATCCGTTAAGGGTTAAAATTGTCATGCATTTCTCGAATGCAAAATTCTGGCACTCAAAGGGTTAACTCCTTGCCTGGCGATTTATTTCGTCTCACGTGTTTATGCTTATATTATTCCATTTTGTCCCAAGCTTGTAGGCACAACCGTTACAAAAAGAAACTGAAATATTAATGATTCAATTAAACTTCTTTACAAAAATAAGAAAATTATTTTAGTCATGATACGACAGATTTATAAAATAAATTACAAAATTGCACGGTGGACCGACGCAAGTAAGACTGGTCATTTTCATTCAAGGGATTAATATCATACTGGTTTGAACACGTATTTCCCAGATTGCCTCCGCAACACCGCTCGTCAAAATGTTAACGAAATGCGAGGTATCAAACAATCATTTAACCCGTGACGGTGATTACCAGCTGGCGAGATGTAATTGAACACGGTCATCGTACTGTTACGTGTAGTTATTCCTTTCAATGATGATTTTGTCTAGTACCAACAAGGTGATTCACGCTCGAAATGACTTGCTTTTCGGAAGGATCTTCCGCGGCGCGCCAGACTACCGGTTAATTAACGACGTGACACCATAATTGACGTGGTAATTCGATCCCCTTGCGGATGCATCCTCTGAAGAGCTTCACGTGTCCTGGGGCCAAGCGTTAAAAAAGCGCTAAATTAAAATCCCGGGGCGACTGGCACCATCTTCGGGGCCCGCAGCGGGCCACCTCGTGGCGGTGCTTTCTAATTTGCAGCGCATAATATTCGAATAATTTGCACGCGCTAATGGGACCGACCGTGAGTCCCCGAGGAACGCGCCCGATACATATAGAAGCACCTTTGCGAACTTTTTCAAACTAACGCGGCTGCTACACCTAGAAGCGTGTCATATGATATGTAAGGTTAGGTGTATCGAGTACGTAGCGTGTGTGTCTCTGGCAGTCAGTTAATGCGTCGTGCGACACATCTAATCATGGACGTAATATCTTATCAATGACGTATACGGGAACGTATCTTTTCCCCTGGAGAGATGTCATCATTGGCTGTACATTTTTCCATTCCTCTCTAATTATTCATTGAAATAACTATTAGTATCTTACATTGTGGTTTGCGTTTCACGTGTTCTATGAACAAGTTACACAATACAGCGTATCTACAAATACACCGGTCACTTGATACACGTGATGAAAAATAATATTTTAACACTAAAACTACCGAGCAGTTAAATTGAGCTTTTGAAATTTCTCTGTAGGAATTCCAAGAGTGCATTTGTTAAGACTTTAATTGATTTTCAATTTAGTTTGCGTGGTGCTAAATCAATTTTTTTAACAATTTCTCGGAGAAACATTTGTTATATTTTTGACAATTGCAAAAAGAAGACATTAGGAATGAGTGACTTTAACTGGTTTGGTAGTTTTAGTGACAAATACGTTGTTCTTAACATTTGTTTTGAAGTAAATTCAACAATATATTTTTATGAATATGTGTATAAATATTTATGTACATGTTCGCTGATATGGAAGTAAGGTTCCCGGATAGTATAGCTACATTTGCATAATGTTTTTAGCGTAGTAAAATAAGGTTTGTAGGTTGAAAACGGTTTCGCAATTACTGTTGACATTGGATTTATGATTCATTTGTTTTGTTTAAGTGAAATGCAGACTTTTTTCCTGCTTCTATTCATTTGAAAATGTCAAATCGGGCTGATCTTTTTCTATTATCGGACCCTCCCGGACTTACCATTTTAGTTTAACACTTGTATGTCTATGTGTAGACGATGACAGAAAAATGTTGAGTAAGACAAGTTCAATTTGATGATGAGTCAAAATTGATTAAAGATTAAAATCCTCAAATGCTATAAAACTGTTTCCCCGAATTTCTGTCGCCGTCAACGGATTCTCTGCACGTTATCGCCCATCTAATCTGATATTCCGACTCTTCTTACTCATCGCTGAAAAAACCATAGATGGCCGGAAATTTACACATGTGCGTTATAAGTTCGAATTATTTCCATCTTCTAATTACTCAGATTTTACTATACCTAATTATTAAAATATTATTTGCAACAATCATTTTTTATAAATATAATGTTATATAAATGTAGAACAAATATTATATAAAATAGCTTCTTACATATATTCATACAATAAATCACATAATTAAAGCACATGATTGTTCCTGTTTTGTTAAAGAACACAAATTCGATCATTGTGTGTCATTGTTCTTCTGCTAATTAGATTGATTGTTTAAAATGTAACAATAAATTCGAAAAGTACAAATGCATTGCGTGTAAAAGTGACTCTTGTATTTAGTCGTATAAATCGATAAAGAGACACGTGGACAGAAACGACTATGTTGTCGAGTGAATTAATTTTTACCTGATAATTTTTTACGAGCTATCACTCGTTCCAACTGGATGATTCACCTCGTGTGAAAAAGCAACGAATATCTTCGTAAGTGAATTTCAAACAACAATGAAAGTTTACTGTGTATAAAGAAATTTTAAATTTAACTGCTTATTAAAATAATATTAAGACATGTATACCGTATAATTGTCGTGATTATATTACAAGAAATTATTTAATATATGAAAAATACGTGAAATTCCAATATATTAATGGTTATAATCTATTTATAATTTTGTAAACTGCAACAGAGAAAGTGCAAAAATATTAAAAAATCGTACAAATGCAGGTTCTAAAATGCGTACTTGATTAAATATAAATATTTATTATTTAAAATTGTCTACTCACTTTTATGTACATGCATTTCATATTATTCGTGTACAAAACTCTTATTTTATGTCTTTAATAATGTCACTAATTCGTTTGATAAAGTTCATGATCTGTTTATTTTTCTAATCCTGAAAAGCTTAAGAAGGATCTCATCGATCAAACTAGTTGCAAAATATTAGAAATCTAAAATTTTTTGAAGTAGACTATCAAACAAAATTGCTTATTGTCGTTTTACTTTAAGATTGATTTTGAAGAATTTTTTTGGTTTAACAAAAATTTTGTTTCTCCAGAAAGGTATTCGATTTTCAAAATCGAATAAAAAAACAAAGAGTTCATCTTTTGGGGAGGAAACATTCCCCGACCAATGTTTGTGTGATCTTCCTTCATTCTTAAGTTGAGTAGAATAATTGAGTTGAATAATTCTATGTGGCGAACAATGAGTTATTCATTACTCAAAACATATTCTTCATTTACAGTATATAAAATAAATTACTGTCTTCTTTCCGAGATTGTTATATATTATTCCTATTTTTTTAGGAAAAAATGAAAAGTTAACATAACGAAATAATATTCGCAAGTAAACATTCATATCTGTTACATCAGAATTTGTACATTTGTTTCTGTTGTATATTATGGTTTGTCTAGAAAAGAAGAATTTAGATTTACATAATTAATATTTCAAATTATAAAAAATGAAGTATGAAACGCTCATATATTGGTTGCTAATTGAGATTAAATTCATGAATCTGAATGACACAAACAAGGATTAGATTTGGATTAAGTGAAAGAAGCAAATTGATATTACAGTGTTCGAAATTTGATTTGTTTCACTGTTGTATCAGTAGATATTTTGTGAACTGTATGAGTTTAATGTACTTGTTTTTAACCTTCATAAAATCTGTTGATAAAGCATGATACTTTTATTCGAATGAATGAAAATCCTTCTGAGTAGTCTCCTTAGAATTGTTGCAAAATTTTAATATAATTATACATATATTTTAACTATAGTAAAAATACCTAGTTAAAGATAACTGAAGAAAACAAAATACAAATAAAAATATAATTTCTCAAACAATTACTTTATTGTTTACAGTAAGCATAATACTTAAAATTGACTCCAAAAATTTCATTGCAATTCATATAACTTATTCATACCAAATTTGTCGATGTCTATTGTACTTTCACTGCATTGTTCCCAGAAAAATAGTTGTTCACCCATACACATCTTGAGAATTAGAACTTCAGAAACAGAAGGTTAGAATACATATTCGCGTAACTACATCATTCAAAATCGGCACAAGCTTCACCAAATAATATTTAAAAATAAACGAATCTACTAAACTCAGTGTCAAACGAAATTATGCATAATGTAAATCGGTTCGCACCAAAGTTCACTGACAAGTTTAACTCGTAGTTAACGAAGCAGAATCTACGCTCGAAGTATACCGTCCTAAAAGTTCCACATTCCACCGACGATTATCAATACCGAGACGCGAGTCCATCGCCGTTAAAAGCGATCGCGAGAAGTTGCTCCCGCGACGGCGACAATTCCCACACGTTCAACTTGTCCCAAACATTTCAATCTCCTCGAAGTTTCTGAGAAATGCACGTACACACTCGCCGCTTGTCCGCTCGCCGAGGGAAACTTCGTGCCGCGGTATCAGTTTGTCAGAACCGGAAGCGCGGCGTGCACACACCACCCCATAACGAACTCGGTGAAACGGTACACGGTCTACAACGGTGCTTAAGGGGTTAACAGTACGTATAATGAAATTATCGTTGGTACGATGGGGGGCCAGGACGCGGTGTCTATCTCCCACGCAGCGAGTGGCAAGGTTCGGCGAGGGTGGTGTGCGCGAAGGTGGGAGGGCAGGGAAGACCGAGAGGTAGCCGAAGGAGTACAGCGTGGAGAGTCCGGGAAGGAGGAGGTGTGGTGTCGTAGGAGGTGCAGGCGAGGAGGGAAGGAGGTGGGACCGAGTGCCGGTGAGCGAGCGTGCAACAGCGAGAGGACGAGGTGAGTAGTAAGTCCGTGAGCCGGAGTGAGTAACTGGGAGCCGCAACCGAGGACCCACTCAGTCACCACGAGATCGGCAAGCCGAATGGTCAACCGCATCGGTTCTCCCGCTCGGAAGTCTGCGCATAGGCCCCGAAGGGATCGTAACAGGGACACGTCGGTTTTTCGGATGTCAACTAACGCGACTCGCCGCGGACGCGTCATTCGAATTGTGGTATCGCCAGTGGAGCACGCGGGGCTGAATTTCCCGACGCCGGACAGGGGACTAGCTGGGTCGCTCGCACGATGTGGAGATTTCTGGTGCGCTGTTACGTCACGTTGACATCGATCTGACACGCTGATTTTTCTATACGATCATACGTTTTCTGTCATTCTCTCGATCCCTTGACTTTTTCGTTTACGCTGGTCTTCCGCCGAGAACCGTTCTTTCTACGAGTACGCGCGTCTTCCGCTGGTAGTCGTGATCACCTGTGTTCTCCAATTCGATTCGGCACCGATTTCGAGGAACATTTACGGTAACGGGGATAAATCTGTCGAACCGTCGTCGGACTGAAAGTGCGCGAGTGGATGCGAGCGAGCAGTATCGACGGGAGAAGCCGAGGACTCTCCTGCAGGAGTACGAGAAAGAGATGATCTTCGAGCTGCTGGTGGCCGGAGCTTTCGCCCTCGCCACACTAAGGCGGTGTGTGTACATTGCTAAATCCTACCCACTTTCTCTCTAGTTTTTACCTCTTTTCGTATCTTTAAGTAAATATTATTTCTACTTTCCTGGTATTCCACGATGGTTTTTTTTTTGTCGATGTTGGACACGTGAAACCGTCGGTGACGCGGGCGGAGTAACTTTCTGTCGAACTTGACGGTGATACACATGAATAATCCGTGTTTTCGTATAGTCGATCATTCGCGGTTTGCTTGTTTCACCTGTACTTGCAAGATAATTGCCATTTATTTCCACCACGAGTATTTCGTGGAATCAATTGCAGGAAAGAACTAACGGCAAGTTGAAGCTAACAGCAAGTTTTGCTGTAATGTACATAATGATGCAGTGACACGTAAGGATTCCTTTCGTTCTTTTATCATGCCTTTTTTTCTTTCTCCGCACGACAATTATACTATTTTCTCCTTCCATCTGTTAATACTTCTTTAAACGGGTTCGACAGATTGATTGCAGCATTCGCTTAATTTTGTTGGTTGGAACGAATACCCGATCGATACAGTCTTTTCGAATACATGTTCGCAATTATAACTGCATCGGTAACATTGTTTATCAAGTAATTAAATCAGACATGATCTAAGACGTTTCCTTTTTGAACATTACAGACTACTATCTCTGATAATTATTGAAGACCTCATTATTTTATAATTTACTTGTTTCCAGTAATTTTTCAGTATTTATTTTGTAATATTTTACTGTGATGCTTGTTGTTAATTGATCTTCACGTGAACCAATTTTCATCGACTAAACGAGAATAACTGTATTTACAAACTGAGACACCGAGTCGGTTAAGTAATCTAATTCGTAATCGATAAGTATTATCAGGAAGAGTCATTTCTAAAGGAAATCTTTTGTTTGAACAGTATCCGGAAATACGATGGCAAACGTACTCGAAAAGAGTGGCTTATTCTGTACTTCTTTGATCTTGAAATTATGATAAAATTTCTGTTTTTGTTGCACGTTGTATTTGCCATCATTCTTTCAGCGTACAAGTGAAAGCTTAAATACCGATTATCAGTAGCCCAAATTCGGTCTGAGCCAGATATTTAACCGTGTGGTGTGTCGAACTGTATTCGTCTCCATCGTGCATAAGATGATAGGAATTGAAAAAGAAACGCATCTAAACTGTATCTCTTCTAAAGGTATCACTTAATAACAATCGAAGAACCTGGTTAATAGCCCTCTCAAGTTTCGGATATGAATTTACTTAAGCGTCGTTTCCCAATGATAACGACGCGTTTGGGTCACATGCATAACGTTTCACGCCAGATAACGAAGAGATGTGTCGCTTTGTTGTGGTCTCGTATGACAACACTTTCGTCGGAATGAATATCTCTAATACCTCATCAATCATCGGGGGACCTTTATAGGGAAAATTAGTAGACGAGTGACTAAGCGTTAAAACCGAATCAACGCACGAGCTTATGCTCCCCGTGTGTTTATTTGGCTTCTGAAACGATGGTCGGGAAGAAAGATATCACCGGCTCGTTATAATATCAATTCTACGTAGAATGTTTACGTTACAGTCGTGAATAAAAAGAACGATATTAAAATTAGCAAAACATTTCTTTCCGATCGAAATAAATTTTATACTCGCACGACCGTAAATTACTATCGTGCCTGGATAGAACCAATCGTATAATTATCACAGAGTAGGAATTCAATCCGAGATACAAATCGCCTCGGAAAACGAATTAACTACCGAGAGAAACGAGCTCCGAGAAACTGCTTTCGCATTTCAAATAAAAGCAAATCGAAATTTTCGTAAAGCGATACGGGATCTTATATTTCAGAAACGAATTATCCTTCCACCTTTTCTAAATTACGCGGGTACGTTGCACCAGACAAACAACCAACAACTGCGGATTATATTCTTAATTATAATATAATTATGACTGTATAATTACGTGTAATTGTGCTTCTTTTAAAAATTCCCAAGATGTCGGCCTCATAATTTAACACTGATTACTTTAACCGTTATACAAATATTGAGTTTCTCGTTAAGCATGATTGGCTTATTATATAAACTCATACAAGCCGCTGCACGAGTATATGAAGGGAGAGTTACATTACATTTATAAAGTTATGAAATTCTATTTAATCAGTCCATTTTGCAATAACGTTGTTATCATTAAATAATAAATACTCAGCAAAGTATTCAGAAATTCTTAGTTCAGTTTTTAAATGCAAAATTGCTTTGTGTTTATTGCATTCTTAATGGTTTATTGATAATAGTTGATAAAAATGTTCACTTTTTTAATTGTTCACATTCTTAGCAATATCAAACGATTCTTTCAATTTCCCGCTATGGTACCACGTTTAAAATTGATTAACAACCTAATTAAGTTTGCACAAAAGTATAATTTTTTATCTGCACTTTGTAATGAGTAAATGAGGATTTTTTTAAATATTACAAAAATATAGAAAAGAAGCTTTTGTATAATTTTATATATTTTAACCTTATTTTGAATATACTAAAATTCTTAAATTTTTACTCTATAATATCGAGTTTGCTTCGTGGTGAAGATTTTACATTAAACTTAATACATACGGATACTATTCAATTCTCGTTGATTAAAAAAAATAACATATATTACTTACAAATATTTAATGATGAAGATCAATCTAATTCTACAATGAACATATAATTTCTTTTTCTGCAGAGAAATTATTAACAATAATTAAACCCTTATGGAACTAATCAAGAAAGAATCACAAAACAAGAAATTAATACGCCAGATAAAGTCGTATTTTATCCCCAAGTATTCCTAATTAGGATTTCGCATAAAATATTCTTGAAAATCGATTTCGCATAAAAATTTGCAATCGGGTAATGTTAACTGTTCTCCGTTCTCTCCAGCATCGTTAACCCCTTGCCTTATAATACCGTGTTAGACCCATAATGAAAGTTTCGAAGAAAGTTCGCAAATGCAAATATCAGTACACTCATTTAAGTTAAAATTAAATGTTAGTTTTCTATTATTAATTGTTAATCTTGGAATAAATTCATACACAGGACATAGAGTTTTTCTCTTCTTCTAGTAAATTGCTAACCCTGGAATAGTTCTATGGGCCGCAGTTACGAAAGAAATCATATGACAAGGGGTCAATTCGAACGAATCTTCGTCGAAGACAAAAGTCATTCGGAGTGCGACGGAAACTCAAGACCAAGCGGAAAGGGGGAAACTGAAAGTTCGCCGATTACGATCTAATATGTATAGTGTGGAAAGCTTGCGGTTGGATTGTCTTCCACATCCGCGTGTTCCTCCGCAACGAACAGGCTACGGTCGCCGATAGAGGCGTGCGCCGTGTTGATCCGGGACACACATGGACTGTTTGCTCGGGGTACCATCGCAGACCCTTTTTTCGTGTTAGCTCCGAGCCGAGTCACAACACTAGTAAAGTTACAAAAGCCAAAGGCAAACAGATCCGGGGATGGGCCTTAACCGGTTTATCAAACACTCGTACGTCCCGGAGGTGGTCTCGTACGTTACTGGAAGTGACGAAGACGAGAGATCTCGAAGGATGACGACGATGTAGATGTCGACGAAGGTTTGTCATCTTACCCGGGGCGCACGCGTACCGTACGTTTTCACTGATTCGCGACGGGGCAAGGAGAAAAGTTCACTGCTCTTGATGGTACACGAGACGAAAGCGATCGTTTCATGGAGGTGGAGAGAAACGGACGAAGGAGGAGTCAAACACTGCCGAGGCAAACCTTCTTTTCTTTTGCCAGGTACCTTTGAGCCGCCGTGAAAGGAACGGTATCGGCCATAAGCACACGATCATTCCGAGTTTACAAATTGCTACCGATTGTTTGCACGAACGATGATGCGGTTCGTTCGGACGACTTATCGTTTCGACGTCCCGTGGCTGTTTATGAAATGTCGATATCGGGATGTTGGCATGCCGAGGTAAAACTAATTCGAAATTGGTTTTCCATTTCGTATTGTACAGTTATTTGGCAAGGGAGAAGAGAAATGTGGAGATATCATATCGGTAGAATAAGTGGGATGAGATAAATAAGCATATCAAGTTTACTTATTCAGTACACAACCTGTACCTTCAGATATTTATGTGAATTTGAAAGGCAAATGGAGAAATATCTGAGCTCTTCATCGTATTTGTAGAAATCAAAATTCTGCAAAACCTAAACGACGTATATATATTCTTGATATTAGTTTAGTTACAATTCTGTAGTTCGTAATTTTGAACATTTGTACGAAACTGTTAATCTGTAAAGTACTTTTCTAAAATATAATTTACTTTTTAAATTAATCAGTTTTCTCACTTCTTTCTTATTTTATCGTTGTATTTGTAAACATTTTTGCAAACTTTCTTAACAATTAAATTTGTATCGAAAAAAATTGAGTTTAATTATGAAAAACATATTTCCAGTAAAGTTAAAAAAGTAATTGTCCTATCAGAATTCAGCAAGAATGCGCTTCTCTTGCATCCTTTTCCTATAATCTGATTTCAAACGACAGGTACATCGAAAATTCAGATGCTAAGGGTGAAAGTAATAAAGCAATTTCGTCAACTTAAATTACACGCTGCATTCCAATCGTCGAAGTAGGGTCGCGAGAGAAAACCATTCGAAATTGCACCAATCGCAGTTTGTCCTTGCAGCGACCCGTTCACTTCCATAGAAAATTGCATGAAATCACTAAAAACTATTTCGTGTAATTCATTCCGTCCCGTCAATTGGATAATCGAAAGATCGCTTTTTGCAATTTGACAATATTGTTTGAATAATGAAAACGAACGATTGCAGTCATCGTCGGAATCGATTTACGTTCGTTTGTGACTTTCCGAGGCAAACCAATAAAAGAACAGATTTGAAGATGACTTTGAACACGCACTTCGTTGTGGTTTCGGGTTCACCAGGGTTCACTGGACATACTATGTCGGACAGACGGCCATTCCACCGTGAAATGAAAATATTATGCCACTATCCAGACTGCTTAGCGACACTGCTTATAATGAAACATTATGATCACTATTCTATGGAGACTTCATTGCAAAACTGCCTGATGTAATAAACGAAGAAACAGTAATGTGAAACTGTAATTATTTTGTTAATTTTGAAATCGGAGATAGTTATTACAGTATTATTTTGGGACAAGAGGAATTTAAACAAGTTTATCAACTTTTGTTCAATTTAATATGGAGAGTTTCGAGCTTCAAAATTTAGATATGCATTTATTCAGTCTATCTTATTCAATCTATCTTATTCAGTAATCAATTCGTGCATTCTTCATGTAACTCTTAAAAGATTATAATTATTTAATATGAACATTATACTCTTTTTATACTCTTCATAATCACCTTATAGCACAACATGATAATTACTGTTTCGCTCTTATTAATATTTTATTTTTCTTTTTAATTTATTTTCATTCCGTTATTCTATTCAAAATTTGTTTATCGTTAGTATTTGAATGAAAAGAAAATATTAACAAACACACCTGAAAAACATTGTCGTTTCAATAGAAAATGATGTTTTACTTTGAAAAACAGACATTCATTATTCGCATTATATATAATATTATATGCTTCATTTCCACAAATATTTTCATTTCTATTCTCGTTCTCCTTCATTTTACAGACTCATTAAAAACCTGTTCGAAAAGCAGAAACGCAGCCAAATTAACGAAAACTTTCGAATCGCATACCGCAGCATCTAATAGACCATCCGTAACAATTTTTGGCGCATAAGTCACTTTAGTGTGTCCGCGCAAGATAAAGAATACGTTAAGATAATCTTTTCCACACCAGGCAATAAGCAGAAGTAATCAAATCGCTTCACCAAAACCGCGACGACGTGTTTACTAAACACAAAGTCCGTTTTTCAACAGGCCGTATTGTATGTAGAGCCCGACAAGCATCGGACTCGCTCCGCCGCGCCGCTTCCCTTCCCTGTCCCTCTCGCCACGGTGACTTTTTCAATGTTTCCAATAAAATTACTCAAGACGTGACAGGTCGAGCGTGGTAGGCGGTAGTCGATGTGCATTCGGCTGACAAGGTACACAGGCGTAACGTACACATGTCGCCAGTATGTCATCGTGCGTCGATTTTACCGAGTACGCGGGGTTACTTTTTCTGCCAATTTGTTAATCGTGCTCACTTACTGTCGGTCGAAACGACGCCAGCCTTTGCCTCGGGAGAGACGAGGTAAAACAGTCTTCGTCTCGGGCAACCCGAGACCGAGATAAATTCAGTTTCATGCATTCTCGTCTGGTTTTCTGACAGGTTTGCCAGTCGGACTACCGATTACAGGGCATCGGCCCGATCGCTTTCCGTCTCGTGAGATACGCGGCCGATGTTGAAACAAGGGCGATCTCGGAATCATTGTTCCAAGATTTACGAGCGAATTGATAAAACGATTTCGGCGCGCCGGTTTATCAGTATCAGTCATGTTACTACCCTTTCACATTACACAAACCCAATGTGTCACGTATTGATATGTTTTCGGTATAAATCACACTAAACTGATTGCGAAAGTAACGGATGATCGAACATGCTTTTCGCGTTTGAAATGTGTGTCGTCAGAATTTCAACTTCTTTTCGCTGCTTAGTTTCGGCGTGAAATGTTTAACTAGTAGTAAGTTGTTTTGTTTAGATGACGTGAATATTTCGTGAAATCACCTCGGGAAATAAATTCAAAGTGCATTGTATGTAAAATTTATATTCTTTGGAACTTCTTTTCTTCAGTTTTGTTAAAATATTACAGAAAAAGTGATTTCCTTTATTTAAAAGAATAGCGCTGGTTATGATATTTTATAAATTTGACAAAAGTTTATTCTATGGAAGTTGAATATTTCGATAAAGATTGAATAATAAAACTGAAAACATTCATTCGGTTAGTAACAAACCAATTTATGTTCAATGTGATTTTCACTTTATGCACAAGCATGTTCAACGCTATTTTACATTTACAAAATCAGACGATTAATAATTTACGTATCAAAACAAATTCAATTGTATCCAATTTTTCAATTCCGTAGGTGCAATAACAAAATCGTAAAATGCAGTTATTTGTGTCCACGTGAGAAGCAGGGAAAAGATAAGCGGCCAGACAACGATATAATTTATCAGACATAAAAGGCAACTCGAAATGTAAAGACGTCTTTAAAAGCATGGTTATATTCTACTTGAAAGCATAAAAGTTAATACAGACAACAGAACTGTCGTAATCGAAGGGAGATTTAATAAATATTAAGAAGCATCGCGTTTATTGGCTGGATACGAACTATTCATATCTCCGATCGTTGGTTCTCAGGAATCTACCACGATTCCGCTGAATATCGCTCCGTGATGGCTGCTTGCAGGGAAGGTTATGTTCCACTTGTTACAATTTAGGATTAACTGCGGTTTCGTTATCCGTAACGAGCCACTAATTGCAAGGATTTACGAATGCGTTAAGCACCAGAAGTTATTTCTTGTCGGGCGGTTTAAAGCGCGTCCGCGCATCATTCTTGTTTCTCGTTCGTATCGCGACTGTTCATACTTATCAACGTTAAATTCATGATGGTTACAAACTACTTGCGATATATTCACTTTTCGGTCCGATTCGGTTATTACTTTCAAAAATTATATTTCTTTATCCGCAGCGGATGAGCTTACGACGCTATTTAAGTAAAGTTGATTAACTTTTTGAGATTACGCGATACTTTATTTTTAGAATAGTTAGCAAAAAAATAATTCTTTGCAACAATTCAGTAATAGAATATTTATCTCATGCATTTATCAAACGGGGAGTTGTGCAAGATATATCAAACTAAAGCGTCTAACAATGATTATTTCAGTTTTTATATTGGTGTTTTAATAAAGCTCTTGATTGACGAAAATAATGTTTTGTACTCCGGTTTATGGAAAAATTATCATTAAGCGAGAGTGTATATTATTAGTGGAACAAAAAATATATCGATATAAATATGTGCAAGGATTTTTTAATTACAAAGTTACATGAGAAAATATAATGCAGCGATAAAAGTTAGCGATGTTTATTTACATTGTTTATATGAATTGTATTCGATACATCATTTATAATGATTAAGACAGTAGTACAATACTTATACTTCATTTTTTATTCACTATTTGTATTTTAAATAATACGATAACTTTTAAAAATTTTTGTTTATTTCAGAGTATTTCAATTAGTACTCTATACTGATACTCAACATGCGAGCGTGTAGAAAAAAGGATCTGAGATCTCATTAGGTGGTTACAGTGTTTATCGAAAGAAATAAAAGTATCGATTCAAGATTGGTTTTAAGATCAGTTTCCCCGAAAAGCTTATATTATTAAACACGTATTCATATGCATTATACATATTTATAGTTTATAAGACGATTTCAATTGTTATACAGTAAGATATTCCCGTGTGTTAATTAATTCAGTTACTAAAAATAGTTAAAAAACATTAACCGTCTAAGATTCTCTGTATACTTACATACAAACACAGTATAATTACACTTCACCTAGATCACCACACTTCAGAGTATCGTCATCATAATTACTTCAACCAATATCATGCAATTCAGCTTGTCGAATTTTTTTTTATCTACATATACAGATCTAAAAGTTCAGAGTGCGGGTGGTATGGTGCACATTACAGAATGAGGCAATGTTTAAATTATACGCTACGCAGCAAATCGAGTTTTACGAGGCCTCGATGCACACTCTTCCGTTCCACCACCTACGATGGCAATAACAGAGCCTCAGGCAAATCTTGACTATGCCATGGAAATGCTCTTACTTCCGTAAACTGGTGCGATACTTGTGAACCAATACGTGTTAATATTTTCAATGCAAAAGTGACCTACGCTATATCATAGGACATAATCTTCTTTTATTAAATATTTTTTCTATTCTCCTAATATTTAAGGGAAGTTACAATGTACAGAAATATTAATAATTGAAACTAAAGTAATTGTTGTTAATGTTGACTGTTAAATATACATACGGACATTGACCACTAATTTTTAAATTACCATTGATGTTTCATAGAGGTTACTTTATGATTACGATGGAAGCATATACGCATATATTAAAGGAGAGATAGAAAAAGTTACCGTTAGTAAAAGAGACAATTTTCTATGTAGTTTCTAAATATTTTAAACAGTTGTGTACATCTATATAATATGAAATGCATAATAATACTATGAATCAGAAACATAATTTGGTTACAATTAGAAATTAATTTATAATAAATAATTTATTTCAGATTTATTTTTTATTGTACATTGTACTGTATTATGTATAATATGTACGTGCATGTCTCATATATCATAATAGTTCTTTTACTATCGAACCTTATTTTTGTGTGTTATCACCAGTTATTATATTAAATAGAAGAATCTTAATATAAACGTATTCTTAACCAGTTTCATTTTTTTCACAAAACATTAAATATTAATTTTTCTGTTGTTATCAACTCTCCCATTGCATTCTTTTAACGCTAGATTTACTGATCTGGAGTATTTAAATCTTCAACAGATTTAAATAATACATTTTAATAACATATTTTCATTGATATTCCATCTATATTTTTCATCCCATGTATAATAATCCATCCCTTCAAACCTCTATATATAAGATAACCACTTTACGGAAAACAATACAATTTAGGAAGGCAATCCGCACCCGTAGACGCAGTGTTAAAACAAATGCTCACATAAAGCTTCTATTCAACATTTCTATAGGTATATAAATAACACGCGTACCGATGGCATTAGACAATCCGATTGAATATTGTCCGGCAGGAATAGCAACTATCGCATATTACGTTCGCGTTAAGTAACGACGGGTCAACCATAACGTCCGCGCCTCCTAAGAACAATCTTCTAACGCTCCAGTTTGAGGTCCTTTAGCGGCGACCGATAATTGGTCGTAGCCGAGTTCGAGGGTACACCATGAACGGTGCGGCGATTCTGAACCGATAGCCTGGGGTATATTGATTCTGAAGTCCGGCCAATTACGAAACGTGCAATAAGGAATGGTCGTACGAGCATCCGAAGATAAGCTACCATCCACGATCTCTCGCCACCTGACGCCCTCCGCCGGTACATGGGTGATTGCTATTCTCTGCCTTCGGGGGCCCTGTACGAAATGAGCGATGCGTTCATTCATGTCAAAGTACAAGACCGCGCTCCGTCCGGCTAGCTACGTTTATTATAATGTATGGGCGCGGTGATACACAACGGATCGATCGATCGAATGGTCACGGGGAAGAGCTTGGAATGCGCGCCGCGCGTTCTCGCCCGCGTAAGAATATCAGGTGTGACTTACACGATCAACGCGATTTACACACGCTTACCATTCCAATGCGAGAAAAATGTCCACGCTTCGGCAAGTAGGGCAATTAATGAACCGTGCAGTTAGAAATCGTAACACGCATATTTTTCAAATACGAACCGACGCGGAAAGCAATTTCTTTTTTGCCAGGAATCGCGCATACCTTTTGAATTATTACTGGTTTCAGTGATATATGCAGACCAAGTCGCCGCGCTGTATACTCTGTTACGTATTATGCGAAATGTATCTCGAATGTCTAACCGTGCGACATACACGTTTTAATTATCGGCGCGTGTTGGAGATAAATTCGAGTTGCCACGGTACGCTTCCGTGTCGTGTCTGGTTGCATCCTCGAGACGCAGAGGATTTGTTTTTTCTATCATATAGTTATGGAATCATCGGGGCGGGAGTGTTCGCCATTTGAGAAAAATATCGATGGATTTAATCTGATCGAATGAAACCGATTCATCTTGTACAGGTGAGAATTCAATCTGACGAGTAACCTCGCGCTGACGGATTACATTAATTCATTATCGAGATACGCATCGGTGCGTTATAGAATACTTGGTTGGTTAGTTGGGTAAATCGTTGCCAGTCGCGGGATGTTGGTCGATCATTCGATCGTTTCTCGCGTCGTTGATGATAAGACAAGTAGAAAGGAAGGGAAAAAAACAAAGGCTACGCATCTGAAGGCTCTCGGTCACGGTTCGTGGGTGGAGCGAGCGAGTTTGTGCCTGACCACCGACAACTTTGATTCAATACGATTGTTGTAAAGTCGGTTCAATGATCGACACAACACACAAACGGCAACCGTTGCTCGGTCTCAGCAACGAGGCACGCACGCACGATTCACACGAACGTTTTGCCACGGACACGCCGCCAAACCAGTCACGTTTACACACGCGATACCACGTGCTCATGACTCGATCGTGTTTCAATTTCTACATACATCGTGGCTCTCAAGGGGATCCAGACTCGCGCACTTTACATAGCAGTCTATCGCGAAGGATTTACATTATTGTCAAGGACCGAAGCGTTAATCTCACGTCGACGTAACTTTTACTTAACCTCAGGGGAACATTTTAATTCTATGTCTCATTGGTGTCCATCTTTAATGAACGAAGACGCTGCGTATCAGGAGAGGTTATTTACGAGTCAGTTCAACAGAGTTCCTTTTGCATAATAATTGTATTTGCATAGCAAAGTAAATCGTTCAGTTCAAAGTTATATTGTTTTAAAATGCGTAATACGGGTCTTCTCAATTAATTAATTTCTGATGTACGTGCCTTTGTTATATTGAACTAATTGTAAGCGGAAGATATTTTTGTATCTATGTTATAACTTTCTAATGAAGTGATTATTAAAACTCATTAATTGTAGAATTGTATAAAACTATATAAGTACACGTAAATTCGTTTCCACATTAAAAATGTATCTCAGAAATATTATTACATTTTTGCATGTTAACTTATTCAATTGAATTAAGTATATATTCTGAAAGAGAAGTTGTACAATTATATTTGTTAAAGTTAAAGAAATTTATTACGTAAAAAATATAATTCAAATAAATAGATGTGAAATATTCTGTAATCATGTTTTTAACTGTATATAGTTCATAATACAAGTTATAAGTAGGACATAGGACATATACAACAGTATATTAGTAAAGTGGTTTTAATGATAGATGTCGTAATACAACGTTGTAAATTCAAATGTTCTTTTAAATAATTAATAACCATAAATGAATAGAACATTTTTTATTACAAAACGCTATTAGATATTTCGAAACCTATGTGTTTTGACAATAATAAATTCACAAATATTTTATTTTTTCGACGTCAGCAGATTTAAATCCAATAAATTTCTGCTTTGCGGTGTCATAAGATTGATCGTCGCGAGGTTTCACAACCAGGATACGATTACGATAAGACACGTTCCTTTAAGCTTGAATAAAAATATTTTCGTATGGGTGTACTCATTACGCTCTACTATTACTATTTTCTTAGCTGAAGGCACTTATTGTTAGAAATTGTTGAGGGCTACAATTCAAAATTTAAATCTATTTTCCATTAATTTTATGCCGGTGATGATCGCTATGAGAATCAACGTGACAAAGTGTGCAATATATTCTATTCCAAGCACTACGAAACTATAAGAATGGATACACTTACCTACACACATGTAAAAAGCTCTTATAATACGATGAGGAATCAAATGGGAGCGTTTTTATACCCGAGAGAGTCAATGATACAATGTATCGACGCGAGTTTGCATGTGGTTGGCAATGAAGGTTACTTAAAGCACCTACTGTGAAACAATGAAATAATTTATAGCGATCGTGAAACGTTTGCGGCTCCATATTTGTTGAGACCTTTCTCTCAGCTTTTAGGTGCAAATTACACGCATAAATTTTGCAACATTGTACTTCAGGCATTGCGTGTTGTGAAACTTTTACCGTGCTCCGGCTAACTTATGTTACGACGACCGCGACCCTGCGCGAGCATTCGGTGTGTGAAGGGTTGAAAATATTTTACGACGTGTACAATAGATCAACCCGAGACGAAAATAGGGGGAATAGATCATGTAAAAAAAATTGGACAATCTTTTATAACCACGTCTTGTATTTTGATTACCATACCGAGCTGGATGCGATGAACATTAAAAGCAATGACGCGATGACACCTCGTGACACAGTCGACCGACTTTATGACCTCGAGGTCGAGGTCGTTATCGACTTGGCATGTTCGACAATGCGTGGAAATCGTAAAGATCCTAAAGGGACGTCGAGGCGTGGTGCACGCACCCAGTTCCATCTAAAAGCCCCGCTGACATCTCTGTATATGCTCAGAGCGGGAGATCCTCGTAAAGGGCCTGCGGTGTGAGAGTTCGATTTTATGTTCCCGCAAGACGAAGGGACCGCCCGCAGTTAGTCACACAAAAATCTTTGCTTTCTTTTAATGTGTCGTTTTCTGCGCAATTTTATGATTTCATGGTAAATAATTTCACTTGATCGGTCAACCGTTGCAGGTAGTCCTGTAATGGAAACATTGAAGTACAGGATGTAACTAATGGTTCAGCACTTTTTTAACCAAGAGGGTGAAAGACACCTTTGAAAATTGTAACTTAAAATTATTTTCTGTATTGGATTATTTTTCCTCGATTGACTTTTCGATTTTTCTTAGAATGATTATAAAATTAATTTAGCAGTGTGTATATTTACTAGATTGTATTCAATTATTTGTTAGATGATATTTAGTAATTTAATAGATTTTATTAAATAACATTTTGGTAGAAATAGGTATATACGAAAAACGGTAAAAATACTGTTGACCGAGATGGCTGAAATTCAAGGTGAAAAAATAATACATTGAGTAAAATTCTCTGATTTAAAATCACGTATTCGAAAATATTAAGTGTGAATATTCGTGGAACACGTATGCACTTGGCTAATTCTTGATTACATATGTGTTACACAATCTGCATGCGGAAAGAAGTAAAAGATATAAACTGAAGAATTTTTTATTTCAGACTTGGATTTCAATAAAATTGAGTTTTAAGATGTTCCGTCTGTATTTCAAATCGAAGTTTCTCGGGAAATGTTAGTCTACATTTTTCATTTTTTTTGTACAGAATTTTGATCAATTACACTATCGATATTTACATAAACCTAACCTAATGTATATGTGTTTTATAAATCTGCAATCCCAATTTCACAAAAAGGAATTTTCACGCGAACAAATTTATTCGTGCACCTTCAATTTAATTTTGCATGCACGATTACTCTCCTGTCGATAGTGTCATAAGATTCAGTTGGTAGCATCGTTTTCTTTTAATGAAACGAGACAAAGATCATTTGATATAGCAGAACTTTTTCTGCATAAGGAATAAAGAGAGTATCTCTAATTTCTACATTAAATTATATATCATATTTTTTATTCAGATAGCTCTTATCATAGCTTCCGTAACATTGAATTGAAACACTCTTCTTATTTTAAATACGTAAAAAGTAGTTTGACTTTAATTTTTCGTCATTACTTTTTAATTGCACCATACTGAGACGATTTGGTGTAAAAAGAATACCAGTCCTACCTATTTTAAAGACTTAGTCTATCCAAGGAAGAGTTATTGTGAGTTTACTTATCTTGTAACTCTCTTCTGATCAATGATTTCAATCATGCGTGAGAAAAGTTTCTCGTTAATAAAATAGCTTGTAATGCTTTATTTGCTCTGCTCTGCGTACCGTGTACCTTAGCAATTATTTTGACAAGAGTCGTACTGTTTTATTAGACCAACATGGATTTCATAATCCCCGACAATGACGTTGGCAGATTCGGATTGATTTGGGTCAAGTTTCCTTTCATGTGCATTCCGAAGTTGCCCCTGAGACCAGGAATAAATCTTACCCGGTCGAATATCTTCATTCTGTTTATATTACGCAATAATCGTTTGCAAATACTCCGTGACGAGATATAATCCTCCGAGGTTGGTGTGAATGGAACTTTACGGCGTAGGTCGTAAAGACGCGTAGCGAAATCGAACGCGCGACAAACAGCAAATTACCCTTCGCCACGACGAAACGAAACGACCAGTTTTCTGTCTATTGTGCGCAGTCGCTGCGCGTCTAATGGTCAAACGGAAGTTTTAAAGAAACCAGTGAAATCCTCTCCTCTACGCCCAAACGCGGAATTCCTCCGAGACAGTCCGTCCCCGTACGATTTCTAATTATCCGTGACGCGAGTATAAAAATGCGGGAGTCATGAATGAACCGCGGGAGTGGAAAATATTTTCCCCGGTGTCTTTCTCTGGAAATGTTCCGAGAAAGATCAGTCGCCGTTAAGAACTAGACTGACAAGAATGCGCGCGATGAATAATGTATATTATTGGCCATTAATCACAATGTTCCTTTTATTCTGTTTTAAGCGCACCGACCGCGGCAATTTCACAATCATTTGCATAATCTACTTTTCTTGCGCGTAATGTCGCGTCGCGGGTATTCATCGGATCCTGAATATTCATGGCCGATCCTTTGCGCGAAAGCAAGAAAACTGAGGGATCGAGTCGTCGGGTTTCAATTCCCTTTTCCTCGGTCGGGTCGTCGAAGATTTCGGCGTGGGCTACGTCGGCATCGCGGGTACGCGTCTTCTACCGAACGCGATATCCGCTGCGTCGAACAATAACACGGGGGAGCTTTCTCCCGTCGCATCGGGAACGAGCGCATCGATGATTTCGCGTGGCAGCGCCGGTGTGTACGTTGATCGATCTGGCGAAACGCCGAGCAATCGCGCAATCGTTGAATGGAAAAGGGGAGAGAAGACGCGGGGCATCGTGCAATCGTTCGTGAAAGAAAGGAGGCGCAAGGGGGGACGCGAAAGAATCGCGATACCATCGACCGCGATTCACGCACATAGAATCGGCCTCCGCGAGCGCTTTCCTGCGCACGTGTGCGCACGCGTGTGCGGCCTATCGTCGGCCGAGGATTCGAGATAATGTAATCGACGATGACATTGAACGCCGTAGTAGCCGATCTCGTGCATTCCAGCGCTCGGATCCCCCCCCTCGGTGTCGCCGCGATGCGGTCGTGAAACGTCGTTCCCGATCAACTCTTGCACCGATGCCAACGGTAGGCTGTCACCTCTGGATATAAACGATAGATGACGTCAGTATGACATCAGTGATCCATATCGTCGTAATACCGTAAAGCACCTTCAGCCGCGCGTACGCGGCCGGGTGGAGCGGCCGAGATAGTTGCCGTGGCGGGGTGCTGTTCAGGGGGAGGGAGAGTAGGAGAGAGTCGTGCGTTGCGCCGGATACGCGGAGGGAACGCGACGATACGGTGTAGCAGGTAGGCAACGAGCGGCGACGAAAATGAACAAACACGAGAGCGCGGATGACGATGACGAACGGAGAGAGAACGACGACCACGCTGGCCGGAGATAAGGGGGCGGGAAGGAGGAAGAGGAAGAAAAGCAGGAACAAAAGGAGCCTAGGCTGCGGCCAGAATTACCGGGTAGAAGGTAAAGGATGGAGGTTAACGCGCAACCCTGGCAAGTTAAAATCCCTCGGCATCACGTCTGTTTATGGGTGGGGTCGTCCTCTGACAGGGAATATCCGACGCGCTAGACCCGCCAGACAAAATGCAAATGCCCGTGCGCCCCGCTAATCTGTCTGGCGAATCCGTGACGTCAGATTCCATTGGCGGAGACATGATTCGCGGACGAGGTTGACCCGATTCGCCTTTCACGATACACGAGCGGCGCGCGCGCACGCTTGTTCGAAAAGGTCGGGTCGGCAGGACAGAATTTAGCTGTGTTTATGTGTACGCAACCTTTCGAACGAAACCAGCAGAGAACTCGCATTATCGGAGCCGCGCGCGCGCTCGCGTTGCGTCGCGTCGACCCATGCCGCGCCGCGGCGTATCGATAATAAAGGTTAATGGATATACGTTATCATATCGTTCCTCGATTCGACTCGAGGAGAAAGCTCGACGCCTCTGCAGACTATTCCCGACGACTCTTCGCGTGCGTATTGTATTAAATGTTGCGTGCCATGCATAACCTGCCTCTTCCTATGGTGCCCACCGTGTATTCGCATATAGTACGCGGTACTCTTGTCGTAGGTGCGGATGAGGATGGTACACCTTCGGTGTACAAACGCGATTTCTGCGCACACGTACGCGCGAGCGCGCGCGACGCGTACCGCGTCTGCGTGGAAAGAGTCTGAGAGTGACGGCACAGAAGGAAATGCAGAAACGCGTCCCACTTACCACTTTGAATGACATCGCACTAACGAAATGTATTTTTCACGAACGTGCGTGACCGAATGTGTCTTCGGTGATTGCTTCTCTGATAGTTATTATCGCCGTGTTCCGGCTCGTAAATTGGACAATGCGAAATTGATTTGGTATATTAATCTCGATAAAGTTATTAAGTATAATCTTGGATGAGTCTCTAATCGAGATGCGATGGATTTGGATCCTGTTATGAGGAACAATGTCAGTAACTTTTGCCACGCGTCAATGCTATAAGTTCGAAATAATGAGACATGTATTTCTTATTTTCGATCTTTATGATCAAGTTAGCTTTCGATGCAATAAATGAATTGGCTTGGAAGGATAGTAGCAATATGAGTCGATTAATACTAACGTTACGATGGTCGAAATATGTGTGTTGTATTGTTATAACATTAAGAAATATTGTATTCAATTTATAAAAGAACCTTTCCATATATAAATATTTACGAACGATGGTAACGTTACATTTAAATTATTTATCCAGTTACAAGCTATTCCATCTAAAGGAACATACTGTGAAATACTTTGAAATGAACATTCATTTATTGCACAAATCCAAACATTTCCCACACAATCAAAATTCAACAGAAAGAGAGTTCATGACCTCTGTAGCTTACGTAACTCATTCGGAAGCAATATATCTTTTAGACTGGAGTAGTATTTAAACACACTTGACTAATCGATTTATTATCTTCCTTTCTCCTTACACAATGTATGTTGCCTGTTCTTTGTATATTCAACGAGACGATTTGCATTTGTCAGTGTTTCCCGTGTTCTTCCTGCATACGCATCCTACGAGAGCCGAACATCTCGCAACTGTCGTCGCGTTAGCTACGGCTATGAACCAGGTGTCAATGGTTGATATCAAGAAATTCCCCGGCATGTTCGCGATCGGCAATGATATTGTGTTCTCTCCGGTAAGGTGATCCGTTCGATTCACCAGTACTCTCTCTTTTCTCGCTAGCTTGAGTCGGTCGGAAGAGGCGAAGGTGGAGGCTAATCACCACGCAATCACCGCTCCCGGTGCGGCCGACTCCGACCCGTTCTCAGAAAGCAGCAACCGCCTTTTGCCGCCCTGGGGCATTCACCACCGCGGTACCGGCATAGCAAAACCAACAATCTTCATCCTCTTCTCCGCGGAAAAAAAGGCCTCTACCCCCTACCCTCTTCCCCGCCCCTTTTCTCCAAATCACCGGAGGGCCGACCGATCAGCCGACTACTGGCATCCGGGGAATCCATTGCGAGAATGGCGGCAATTCCACTTTGAGAGCCGATCGGTTCGATGTCGAACATACGTATTAAACGACCGAGTAAGCAATCTTTCGAACACGACATTGTTCGGAATGCGGATCATTGGGTCGAGATGGTACCAGCCACGTAGCACCGTTATTAGAACCTGATGATTGAGATCTAAAATTCTGTTCCAATTTCGAATCACGGGGCTGATCAATTGGAAGGGACCGACCTTTCGTTGTTTCGGTTACAAAGATGCTGAAAGCGATTATTCAATTTTCCTCTTTGTATCCTGAACAAGTTGAATGCTCGGAATATTTGGACTTTCAGTTGTATGCTTTTTGGTTAGTTAGGAAATCTTCTCTTATATTTAAAGGATATTCAGAGGCAAACTGTATAAATGAGACTAAAATTTAGTTATATATATTATTGGTCATTTTTCTTCACTTTCTTTCGCTATTTTCCGAACAGCTTTATTATATCACGCTTCAAAAACGTTCAGTTTCATTTTGAAGAAACTCTCCTAAATGTATTTTAGAGAGAGTATGTTTCTTTGTTCTCAATTTTCTATTTTTTTTCTTACCGGAGGAATTTTGTGAGAAATGGAATAAATGATACTCGGGATGGTGCAACGTTCGGCAAATACGACGAATGAGATAAGATATTCTGAGTTTCAACAATTTCAGCGCATAGATAGAGAAACGTGAAATGTAGCGTTATACCGTTTAAAAGCAAGTTTCACATTAGACGCTTTTGCTTGATCCAATTATGAGCAGTGATTGTTTGAATTAATCGTTCAATGATTTGCTAAAAATTTATATTGGATACTCGTAACAGGATATCCTTCCAATCACAGAAGTCGTTAATTATCTTTTGTTTCTTTGGGATCAAGATCTTTTTGGTTGAATATTAAATCCATTTATCATTTCTAATAACTGTTTCTATTTTTAAATTGATCGTATTTGTTTTGAGGTTCGAATCGGACATAGAGATGCGATTGATCGAATTCTGCTCCATCAGCTCGTGTGCTACGCAAATATCGTATCGATTTATGTAGCCTAGATTACATAAGCATTTTCTCGTATTAAATTTTAATACTTTAAGTAGATATTTCTGCGGTATCTTGAGTTGTGTGACAATAATCAATAATGATCAGGTCTTTTATTTAATCGTACTCGATCATATTCTGCTTTCTAGACTGTGGATCGTCATTGATCGGAAAATTATTGGCGCGAAGCTCAGCAAACCAAAACTGTCACACATGACATAATTTACAGCAGTTCACCAGACATTGCATATACATATCTCTTTCTTTTGATATGCACAGTATTTCTACTCTCGTAGTAATAATATACTTTGACATTCCAAAAATCTATCTTCTATATTTAATTACTTACATCATTTAATAAAATCCACTAATTTTTGTGTGTTACTGTTTTAGAGTAAAAGAATTTGTGTGTTACTGTTTAGAGTTATTAAGAATTGCAGTGTCCGTACATACGTAAACATGTATGTTTACTCACAAAGGGACAAGTTTCTATATATAAACGGTGACGGTAACGCGACATATTTAACATTGTTTTACGGTGAACAGCGAACCTATGAAAAACGATATCTAATCGAGACTGAGGTCTGAGATATCGTAATTGTAGCATTCCGTTGAAATACGTACGTTCGGCGATCGAAATGATGATACAGTAAATCGTGGAATGGGGAAACACGGGTGAGTAGCGATGCAAATTGTTACAGTTGAAAGCGGTGATCGTTAAAAGTATGCACAATATGGGGTGCACCTTTAACGTACGCCCACGCACTGTGTACATATATCTCTCGGTACGAGCTGGCTGAGACCAGCAGTGGAGAGCAATTCCGGGAGAAGAAGAGGAGGCGTGAGTTTACGATAAGATACACACGTGCGAGAGGCTCCTTCCAGTCTCTCGGCAACGGGCTAATCGAATCGCGACTTATTGTCAAGCTAAGTCCATGTTTAAATAGTCCCGCGAAGGGGCGCGTTCGTTAGAGCTTCACGTTTAACGTTTGAATGCCGCTTTAATTTTCCTTGGAAGATCGAGCCGGGAACGATTTTCAATGGTTCTAACGATTGACAAGCTTGAACGGGGCTATTCTCATTGTTGAACGAGCTAGTTATTGTCGCGGTACATACATACCTCGTATTATACGTGTTAAACGTTGACTAGGGTGTACCACGGCTCTTGGATTCGCGACGCACGCTTTTGCGTTCCAAGTCGCAATGAAATATCGACATTCGCGCGGCGTACGACAGTTTTAGGATCGATTCTTCTACCGTCCACTCGGTACGCGTGTCGAGATTTAGCATGTTGTATTTTAATTGGTAATGAGAATTGTTGCTCGTACACGTGTCAGGCGGCCGCTGGACTAAAGTAAAAGGGAACGCGCGATCTGGCACCAATTAATCATTCATTTCGATCGGAAAGGATAAAAGTAATCGAGCCGCGGGATGTGGGGTGCGCATCATCGCGCGATACACGTGTGCTGTTACTGGCCAGTGCGCCGAGACGTGTATTCGTTCACGCGTGACTGACGTGCGAATTGCATGAACGATCGTATCGAATCGCCGTGACAGGTTGCGCCTGAACACACGCACCGCCACTTCGGATGGATGTACACGCACGCACGAGCAATTAATGCGTGTTAATTACCCTCGTGGCTGTTCGAGGACTCTGTTGATGCGCGTAGTAGTTTTGTCAATCTTCAATTTGTTTGTCAATTACGACTGCTTTAGAGTGAAGATTAACCGAATGTATTCTGTGTAATTTTGTGTGTAATGTAATGGTGATTTTATAAAGCCGATTGGATGTCTAACGTTAGGACTACTGAGTATTTAATGCGAGTGACATGTAATCCTTATAAAAACTGTGACCACGGATTATTTTCAGTTTCTTTAGGTATTCATTATAGTATACAAGTGAAACTATTTATATTCAAAATCATTTCGAGTATTTAATGCTCCGAAAATGTCAATAATTGCAAACAAATAAACCGAAATCGGTCATTTTCACTGGTACGGTAGTTCTAGTGTTTACAATATGTGGTTCAGGGTAGTGGCAACCTGTGAACACCTTTCTAGACAGTTCTGAATCAAAAGTTTTTGGTTTTTAAAGAAATATTTATCAAAACTACCCCTTCCTGAACTTTGATTGTATCTGCACATTTAGCTAGAAAATTTGATAATCATTAGTCGGAATATTTGAAAGGATTCTTATGTTAAAAACGAAGAATTGGATAAATTCGTAGTTCTACACGACTTAATTACGACAAGTTATGTAAATATTTCCTTCAGTTGTGAGTGTATAAGAAATATTCCACGATCAATTGAAAGGTATTCAAAAATGAACTCATAAATAAATAAACTATTCTCATATTTTGAAAGTCTTAAAAAAATAATGCCTAATGACGAATTATAATTCCAATATAAATTAAAATTAAAAGTAAAGGAAAATAATATTCGCAAACTTACAAACTTGTTAGCTTTAATGTATACAAACACAGCGCGCGTGCATATATGTCCGCGTGTACTTAATAATGTCGCTCTTTCTATTTCCCAGCTGTAAATAATCACCAGTTTTTCTGTGTACAAAGTCTTGAGTGAGTTATTCGCGGGTCACGGTTTTAAATTTCGGATTAAAAGTTATTTGCCCCTCATAATATGGGAAATAAATCAATTTTAATCGACACTCCGCTTTACGTTTACACGAAATCGAACAATAATGAAGCCCGTGTGAAATTTATTAACCGGCGGGGGTCTGGCCTCGTAAAAAGTTCAAGAGATCTGCACGCCTTCGGGGTGAGTTTGCGAAGTATGGAATTGCGAAGGAAGTCGTAAGCCGGGACGTTTAATTGCGCAATAAATCCTGATTCTCCGATTTGCAACCCATTTCCTACTGCGGGGGCGACGATTGGTCGCTGTTAAATTGGCGCGTAGGTGCAACGTAGGTACCTACGTATCCATGTAGGTACGCGACTGTGAAAGTCGGAAGAGTTCCTCTCTTTCCTTTTCGACAATCTCTCTTTCACACGGCTGGCCAGGAAGCCGCATGCGACCTTCTCTCAATAGCAATTCTCGATACGTTTCCTGATCTAGCATCATTAAGTGGCGACCAATTTCAAATATCGCACGAATGTGTCTATTTAATGTTTGAAAACACTCCGTCTCTACGCTCGCATACATAGGAGGATGGGTGAAAGTGAAAATGTGATACTAGTCAATCATACGTTGCATAGTGGATTTCGATGAACGGTGCACATAGCTAATCGTTTTGTACAGAGATGTTTTCAACCACGTAAATATTAGGTCGGCCGAGAAGTCTTGTCATTTTACTTTTCATTGTGGTGTACGCGTTATGATGCACTAATAAATATTACGAATAGGTAAACTGGAATATAATAGAACGTTTTCGAATAAAATATGCAATACATATTGCATATTTGCTCAGTGAAGGTTAATTTGTACTTCATTTGAACTTCATTTAAAAATGTAACGAGACTTTCTGTCCATTCTACTGTTTACAAGAATTTTTCTTCAGTTTTGAATCATCGAATATTCATGACGCACGGTTACAATTTTCGAAACTTAGAAATAGTTTAATGTTGTTTAAAATTATTTATGGTATGATTTATATTGCTTATATTGGAATTAAGTTCTTTATCAAAATTGTATTTTATTACCTCACTTTCGTTAAAGTGATTTTAATATAGTGTAAAATGCCAGGAAAGGAGGAAAATCAGAATAGATTTTAAAAATAGGTAAAAAATAACCAGGTGTACGATAGTAAATAGAAATTGAAACAGAGAAACAATTATCTTATCAATTTTGATTTCAGTTTATAAAGTCAGAGTAGCGCGTTCTTTTTTTGTTCAACTATTACATGTTGACTTTATTTAGAACTGTGAATTTCACATATACTGCAATTGCACTTCTGTAAATTTTCATGATGTCAAAGTGTTAAAATAAAATACATTCGAAATCTTATAGAAACAAAGGATATGTATGTCACATAGTAAAGAGATTAACACGTTCCCATCGGCATGTACTACCGGCGGTACACAACTAATTTATAACATTAAAATAAATCGAAGTTAATAAGTAAATTATTTATCAAATTATTTATTAATTTTTATCCACAATTGGCAACAATTTGTCAGAAAACTAAACATGTGACAAAAAAATGCACTACAACATCATTTTTGTATACATTGTTGTTACTACGGTTTATGATTAATCATATAGGAACATATACCAACGTGAATGTGTTAATCAGCATCGACCTGGATACACACTTCAATAAAAAGATTGTTTTTGTATTTTTAATAAACAGACAAGTACACCTTGCTTTCTTTAAATAGCATTACGTATCTTTTATTTAATACTGTTATATCTAATTTCAAGACGATTTGCTATTACCTAAAAAATTGAGGGAACATTTCCCGACGTGAATTAACACTAAGTTTACGGACCGCGTCAAACTTGACGCATATTGAATACTATAAACATTATTTGCTGAATATTTACATCGAATTCGATCGATGTAATTACTCAAACATAAAGGCCAAATTACCTATGTTTAAACCTTTAATTTCCAAAATCAGAACAAACGAACATCAATTTTTTTAGGAACAATAGAATAAACCATACAACAAACGTCCGTGAACCTAGTATTAAAGAAATCAAATCTGCTGGAAGAGTATTCTTCTTACATGTGTTATTTTGATTGTATTACAGATTCGGTGGCACAGACGATTATCTTGACGAGTCTCACATTTGTCCTGAGTTTGAGCCTGAATACGGTCTCAGGTGCACCCGCTTACAGCCTTCGCACCGCCGTAACCAAATCGAACAATATGGACCGCTGGTTGCAGCCGTGTGGCAATCCGGTGCCGATGCCGATCAAGAAGATGCCGCAGAGGCACAGTGTGCACAGGACGTTGAAAAGGGTGCGGACGCAGCTCAGAGTTGCTCAGAATCACTTCAGGATGCATTTCAAGGATGTGCAGGACATATATTCAAAGGTAAATTGTAATGCTCGACCTGACCGCGATTCGTAATTAATCGCTGAACCGTACCGAGGTAAAAGAGAGTGGGCGACTGCATCAAAGAGGTTCGCACGTGTGCACAACGGAGCATTACTAGCTCTAAAGTCCTACTTTCTGCTATGTTCGCAATCTGCATTTGCTATGATGTGCCACGCACGAATGTAATTACAACTTTGCTTTTTAAATCAACGCTGCATTAGTTTCCGTGTTGATTTTTGCTTAGCAGTTGAAAGCAAATCCACCGGAGATTCTATCAGTTTGAAGGATTCAAAATTTCCGAAATATTATTCTTTAGCAATTTATGTTGACTTCGATTGACTTAATCAGATGAATTTTTAATTTTAATTTTGAACGTCTATGTATACATGACATGCCTATTTCTTTGGAAATAATGAAATGAAGAGTACAATCAGTATTTATAAAGCAGCGTTAACCTGAACTTACTTCCTTAATCGGATTCAAGGTTCAAGATCCTCGTATATTATATTCACTTTTTGTACAGTACTAACCGCCTTACTCTGCATTTAAAAATGTTTCGGTAAATCCGAAATGATTGCGATAACACGTGTTCACCGTCCTGTGGCGGGTGCAGCTTGCCAAATCGTAAATTATACAGTGTCAGAATAACAATGTCGCACGTAGGATTAATATGGAAATTATTTTGGACTTACGAGAATGGGAGTGAGATGTTTTAACCCCTTGACTGCAGCAGGGGTATTGTACTATGCTCGCGTTCATAGGCCCATTAATATATTCTAAAGGCGTGTTTATGTGCCCAGTAAATATTGCAACAACATACTTGCTGTTATATTGAACCGGTATAGCATTGGACAAATTGTTATATGATACACCGAGGCGGATCGAATCATTTTCCGTTTCATAATCAATAAATAAAAATACTTGAACATTACTAATAAAAACAAGAAGAATTACAAAATTTTTCCTTTGCAAATGAAAAATGGAATGTGACAAATAACAAATGTGAACTGGATTTTTTATTCGATCCGATTCACCTCAATCTACTTTATATACATTAGATGATCAAATAATTGAATATCAAGAATTATTCCGATGTCTCTTTGTTCTTAACAAGGAAATTCAGTCTTAGTTTCATTGCCACTATAATTGCATCACAGAATGCAATCATAATATACTGCAGACAAACAGCTAACTCCCTGCAATGGTAAATCGATATTTCAGCCTATAATGATTAATTTAATTTGGCAATTTTTTACGTTAGAACTGATAAAAAAATCTACGTGTCTTGTGGAAATTAATTCTTTGTTTTTAAGCGTCTTTAGTGATGCTGCGTGTGCTTTTTAAATGAGTCGGAAAAATGCATATGCTCGCATTAGAAGTATTATTTTATTTTCTTATTTACATTTGCATTTTCTGATACTCGAAGAGTTTGCTATTTTTTTCTTCTTAAATCAATAAAGGACCAATTATAGTATTTATAACTTTTGGTAGTGGTAACAGGCATAAATTTATTATTTTTGTTACTAAATTACTAATAAACTATATGGTATACGAAGAGGATTCAAAATAAAGTTGTATCTATTTGATTTTCTTGTCGCATACCGATGGATACGTAAAGAATATATGAAGATCAGATTTATTCTTTTTTCAATAGAATCGTATATTGTTTAATCCATTAATCGATGTGGCTACTAACTTTCTATACTATAGTATTGATATATTTATTGAAAAAATTAATAGTTTCAATAACATTTTAATTTCGATATTGTAAAGTGGTATTATTACATTTATTTATCTACACCTACATTTTCCAAAGTTGCACACTGTTTTTTCTGAATAAGGATAAAGGATATTTGATACAGACGAATAGGAAACTATTATTACACAATATATAATACATATTATAAGTAAAATATGAACTTATTTTGAGCTAAGCGTTGATTCTAATCCATTTACGTGTTTGACAACTTAATAGTATTTTAAAAACTGTAGAACACGAATTTAAATTTGCATCAATAATCAAGATAATATCTTTAGAAATTTTAACATTGACACATGTTTTTTTCTTTCATTCTCTCGTTTCTTAATTTAATCATCAAAGTAAGATGAAATGATACGTTTCAGTTCGTCTCATTATTATTCACCATTTCACAGAACATACGTAATACCGTATGTCATTTAAAGAAGCGGAAGTATACGTTAAGAGAACTGTGGTACCATTTTTCAATATTGAAATTAAAATATCTTTTAAACTAATGATTTATTTATACGTATAAACAATATTTGATACGATTCGTGAGAAATCGGTAGTCATAGCAGCTAACGTATAAATTATTTCACTTAGAAAGTAAGTGTTATGAATTAGAACATGAATCCTTCATGTGCTTATCAATACAAAATATTACTCACTTTAAATTATGCGCATAATTGATAATAATAGATAATTCAAAATTCGACGCTTTGCATGTGTGTAATTTACACGTTATAACATATAAAATTTTTTGTAATATCGTCTCAGTGCTTTATCCATATTTTGTTCACACTTTATTTACACTTTGCTCTAAGCAACGAACATCGAATTTCTAAATGTGAATGTTAGTAATAAGAGAATCACGATCCTAAATGATAAAAAGTGAAAAAAAATGTAAATACAAGTTTACATATGGTATTACATTACATTATATGGTATAAGCATGGCTGCTGCTTGACCAGTAAGCCTTCGATTGTCTAAAACATAAACTGATAAATATAATGAAAGTTCTGCAGTTTCAATATGACTTTACAGTTGTACTCATTCACTGTACGTTCATTGTTTTAAATCAAATCGATTAAGAATGTAAAGGAATTTGTGTATGATGCATTATAACAGTAAAGTTCAGCAAATTCAATTGTTCGCGAGAAACTTCGCACCCTTATCTTGAAATTGGAGCCGGATATTCCTATAGAGAATGACATATTTTACACTTGCGTAACTCGACGAAAGTCAAGTGCTGATGTGTATCGTTGAGTGTATATATTAAAAATGTATTTAGACAAAACAATATCTCGACTTTCATTCGCAGGTGTACAAAGAGCTGAAGGGGCAGTACAGAATGCCCTGGCTTCCAGAGAAGGAATTCGAGTGGTATACCAGGGAGGTTTTGTGTCTTGAAAAAGGAAAGAAAGCTGATCGTGCGCTTCCTCATCTTCACGATTCGCTCCAAAGGTTCGCCATCACGTTCCATCATCTCAGAGCTTTTCGTCTGAATTCTAACATTAATTTTGATCTCACTATGAACAGAAGAAACGAGATCATTAAACAAATGCACAATGAGATACTTAGGGTACGAAAAATTTATATCATATTAAATTGTAACGCACCAATATGGTTTTATCACAATACCAAATATAACACACGATAGTTTTAACTTTTAATAATGCCACAATAATTTTCGTTTTAATATTAAATTAATGATAACTATTGAAAGTACTTTTAATAAAACTAGACGTTAAAAAAATAGTATTCTTGATGTATTAATTATTTAACTTACGTTTCACTGTGATCAATACAGTCCTAACGATACAACATATTTATTTTACAGCTTTTGTTCAAAATTTTCAATTAGTAGAAAAAATGATTTTCATCGACGTATGTCTATCGAAAATATTACAATGTTACCATTTTTGAAAACGATCACAAAGTTTTGTATAACAGGCATTATAATATTTGTATTGCTTTTAGAACGGAAATAATAGAAACAAACGTTTTAATTGGGCGTGTTTTATTACAGGTGTTGTGCGAAGTGGAGACTGCTATCTTCAACTTAGGATTACAAATACCTACGGCACATACCGCAAAAATTGTTACTGAAAGTTCCAACTGGGCCAAGGAAGGGGACTTGACCCACATGTTAATTCAGGATGGGGGTGTTATAAGATTGTATCAAACATTTTTGAACGCCTGGACCAAAGCCTTCCGAAACGCCACTGCACCTGGGCCAGGCACCTGTAACCCTGCCAGGCCGAATTCTGGGACGAAGATCGTTAACAAAGGGCCTGGGTCAAAGGGTAAAAGAGTACCGAAAATTAAGAAGCAAAACAGGCCAGTTCGGAAGCGCCCTGTGAATGCTGGTCAGAATAGTTCCTTGCCTCAGGGATCGAAAAAGGGCTTTTCAAGGAACAGACTGCTAAGAAACAAACAAAAGAAGTTGCTAGGGGCGTCATGAAACTAATGTTGTGACATTTCTTTTTATTTCGTCGAAATTCATCGTTTACTTTGAAGAGGTTAACAGGCAATCTTGACTTTATATTGAAGAATCTTTCGTTTTTCATAGATCTGAATGTTGCAATTGTTTGCAATCATCTGTTACTTTGAAAACTAGGAATCACCTTTTGAGTTTCCCTTAAAATGATTTCTTGGATCGGGAGTCTTGCTTTCTGTCTGACTTCAACGTCTAAGTTGACAATATTAAAACTGATCAGAATCGTTTGCTTGTTTTCCTCATGCTTTTCTCAAGGAAGCTTTTACATTTTGGATTATCACTGGCATATGTGTTTCTATTTATTTCATCGTTACGTTCACGCATAGATGCTTAGTGTTCTCCATTCTTGCCAGTTTGTTCCGTTGGAGTTATCGTTAAAAGAGTGGCGATAGATGAGGGTGACGACCAATATTTAAAAATCGGCGTCTTATTTTCGACTACCGATGCATTTTGTAGTTGAAGCATCATTGGAAATCGAGTTGTATACTAGAGACCAGTATTAAGAAATATATTTCAGAACAGTATTATATCTAATAATATACTTAATAACAAGGATAGTGAATAATTTTGACAAAGCGTTTGGTTCGTACGCCGTACTTTTTTTACTTAAAACGACCAGAGCATACGAAAAGGAAATACGAAGATAACATTGAAGCCATAAAACAGAAAAGACAGATAACAAGCGCAATGAGAATATTACGGATATCAATTATTGAAATTACATAACGTACGCAACTACGGAAGTCTGACCGTTTAATAGGGCAAAAAACAATCGAGTTTTCTCCATGATAATAACCATTTCTAGAATCTTTTTCTCGTGCGGCACCACTATAATTCCAATTATATCGACCAATCGCGACTGATAAATACGTAGTTCGAGAGAAAAACTCGGCGGTATGTATTGAGATTTCGAAACACGAAAGTATTAACGATACGCGGCAAGCGTCATCAACTTAATCGCCGAACGAGATGATTTGTCAAACTTATTTATTGTAGCTTTAACATAAGTAGGCGATAGCTTAATGTTGTTTAGCTGTGATATCTCCAGCGTACGCGTACGTACAGAGTTCCTAATGTTTTATACATAGGCGCATTACTTATTGTAAGTGGCGTACGTTCACGCGTACTATACGTATTTAGATGTAACCGCAAGAGTTTCACTTTTTATTTTATTCTTCTTGAGTTTCTCCCTCTCCAGTCTGTAGAATCTCGTATCGTCGCGGGCGCGACAAATTTATCTTTCCGCGATTAGCTTCTTAGTTGCTTTCAAGCGTTTCGAATGTGGAAAAAAGCGAAGAAAAAGTGAAATAAAAGATGACGTCGTTCTCGAACCATTTTTCTTTTCGTTTCTTTCGTTTTCACGGGCGGACTTTGGTCGTGCGACAAAGAGACGTCTCCGTTAGCTAAGCCACGTATATCAAGGGACCATTACGAACCGTAAGAGTTGTTTGTAGGTACATGCTCGCGTTGAACTCGACCGCGAGCGATCGTCGTGCGACGACAGACAGCATTCTCCTTCTCGAATGAAAGTGCATACTGCGTATTAAAGACAATCAGTGTTTTCTATTGAACCAGTACTTAGGCATACTAGTACTTTAAAGTTAGATATTTTTGTACTTGGTATTCACACGCGATGTGATACTGAACGTTTTTATACACGTGCACTTAGACATTAAGAACTCCATTTGCATTTTATCAAGTATACGTAGTAGGTATATTTATTGTGGCTTACACGTAAACGTACATAATGTTACGGTTTATTTATTATATCACGTTACCATCGCATTTATTATTTATTGTCATTTCTGTACTTGTATAATCGACTCGAATAAATTCAATGTTTTTATATTGAATCCGTTTTCGTGTTATGATTTCCTTCCTCGTAGCATTAGATCTCCTGTTAAAGAAACATTACCGTTCGAAAATACGGAAAATATGTACATATGAAACTATTATATTTTACAACTTTATGACACCACTGGTGTATTATAATATTACTGTTTGTAAATAAGATGTTCGAGCACAAATATTTTTTTCAATAATTAAGAGTATTTGTACAGATTTTTCATCTTGGAAATTCAAAATATAAATTTATCTTTATTAACCATATTAAATTATAAATATCTGTCTCCTGAGCACAATCGAAATGTTAAAAAATAGAAAAATAAGATAAAAAAAGCTCGAGATGAGATAAAGAAAACTCGTGTTAAAAAAGAAATTTATTATTGATAAATGCAACAGATCAACGTAGTTCTTTAACACTTATCCTAAAGGAAACAATAGTTTTAACATTTAATTATACTAAAAACGATGACGCTGTTTATATAATATTATTTTAAAAACTTATGTTTTCAATTATACAATATAATGGACATCTAAAAAATCTAAAAAAAACTGTACTTCCATAATTTTTGCGAGAAATTACATATGAATTATTTAAAATTCTAGATTATTTTATTGATTAAAGATAAAACTTAATTATTACATATGAGCGTAAAATGTCAGTCTTTTGCAAACACAGTTTCTTCAGTAGTTTATTTTGACAATTGTTTAGCACTTTCAGCTGTTTCAGTAGTTTACGGCCTTAAAATTCTTAATTGATTTTCATTCGTAGTTACTTTTACTAACACGACATGTTTTAACACCTAATATTAATCTCTGCAATATCGATATGAACTATTTTTAAAAGCCTATTTTAAAGCCGATTGAATTTTTGTATGGTTTTTATTCTTTTTCGCGTTTTATCCTTTATCATAAGGACTATGGAATCCCTTTCTACAAAATAATTTCAATACTATAGTTTAGTATCCACTAAAATATTGTGAATAAATGTAACCAGAATTTGCTGATTTATTTTTCTTTAATAAAATTAGTTTCCTTCAATTGCTTTTCAAGAAAGTGTTCGTGACAAATATTCAGATCACCAATTAATAATAAAGTAGTTGGCCAGGACTACCCTCTCGGTTTTATGCTGGAATATTAATACCATCCAATTGTGAAACGTTCGGATGACTCAATGATCTATTGCACTTGAATTATTTTATGTAAAATGTTATAGCTTCATGAATTATTCGAATATTTATATTAAATTAGCATTATGCTATTTATCACCCGTGAAAATACATTTAAAAAATTGACCTCTTTATATTTTATAATTTATATTTTTATATTGGAGCTTCAATTTCTGATCTTGCTATTTTTTCATAACCACGTTCATCCAAATTACTGAATAAGAAAAATCCATGTAACATTATGTTTATTGTAATAGTTAAACATTGATAAATAAACAAGGATATTTCAAATTCAATGTAATAAAAAATATGAATATTTATTACTTTCAGTTTGAAATCTCTAATACTAGTTTAATTTAATATAACATATACAGTGAAGTGGTAAGAGCAATACTCTTAATTTAAGTTCTGTATGTTGTTACATTATTTATTTATAAAATTTATAATATTGTAATTATGGATATTTTTATAAAGATTCAAATATTTTATTTAATACAAATGGAGAATTTTTTATGAAATGAAACTATTTAAATGTAAATAAGTGAATCAAACGTTTCGTTTGTTGAATTTGATTGACAGTGTATTTAATCGTAAATTGTTTTCTTGATTTGCAATGCTACAATTTAATGAATTGTATTAGGATTTAATAAGAGGACGAAGTATTCAGTTTTCGCGAGTTGACGATCGTTATCGATGATGGCTCGCGAAAAATGTATAGGTACGTTGCAAGATAATAGTATATCAGGTTCGTTAAATCTGTGGTAGTGGTTGGTTATATGATATTAAAAAATGTTAATTAATTCGTAAATGACATTCATGAAATAAATTTTAATAATTTTACTAACTTCAGATTCAAGTGAAATTTTATTTAAATAATACAGCATAAATGAAACATAATAAATAATAATATTATGTTAAAGTCCAATTTTAAGGTTGTCCAATTATATAAATAATTATGCATTGAAATAATAACTTATTTTACATATAATTGTACAGTATATTACCACTATTTTATTTATATATTTATTGATTGTAATAATAAATATCAATTTGATATAGCTAAACGTTTATTGTAAAAAGATTAACTCGTTAAATGTTATATGTTGCAAAAGATATTCTTGAACATTATCGATCGGCCCAAAGGGTCTCTTGAACGGTATCCTTCAGTATCAGGAGTCCACGAAGGGTTGAAAGGTTGTATTCAATATTCATTACTTCTTACATTTACATATACATATAACATATTACATATTTTATTTAGACTTATAATTATCCTGTGTTAACTTCAAAGCGATTGATATTTAATGGGAAATACTTATTTATGGAGTACTTTATTATTTTAACGGCGATATAATTCAGTGAAAATTAAGTGGTTTATGCAGTGAAATATATTCAGCATACTTGATATAACGAATTTGAATGTTATTAAAATATCACTCTCAGTAACTCAAGTATATGTTTACATGCCATGTAGGTAACATGTCATGCTTTCGAAAAGTTTGTATTATTTGTGGTGATTACAAACTGTAATGAAAAATATTTATTTTTATACTAATTCAATTTATGAAAATTTACTTCCCTTTATATACATACGCATTCTATAAAGGTTAATATAATTATTTTTAATAGTCTAAATCACTTGATATATTTTAAGTGAACAATTACTTTCAAAGGGGGCTTGTAGTTTTGAAAAGAAGTAAATATGTAATTCTTCATAAATTACTTATATTGATATTAAAGAACTACTGATTGGTCCATATTTGATATTGATATATGATATTTTTGATAAAGTATTACAATATTAAAAGTTCTAACTAAAATGGACAAATAAATGTGGATGAAATGTAACGCGTTTTGTTAATAGATAAACCGATAGAAAAATAATAAAAATATCTTTTACATATAATGTAATGTATTATTCAATAATTTTCAAAATTAGTTTTTAATTTTCAGCATGAGCAAACTGATCATAAATAATAAACGCACAAAGCCATGTACATTCAATAAAGTATTATTTGTTGGAAATGTCCACGATGGTATTAAACAGAGAACTTCTTTATATATACTCAGTTAATTATATCAGATAATATTTTATTTTACATATAATTCAACATTTTTTGCACGTATTTAACACTAGGTTTATGAAACGCATCAATTTGAGGCATATTAATAATCAGCATTATATATTAATAATTAATAATTATCAACGTGACTACACAGCTTTAAAAAAAAACAACCCCGAAAAAACTATACACTAAAATAATCAATTGTAACCTTATTGCTTTTACAATTTAAATAATTCCAAGTAAAATTAAATGTAACATGTGTATAGTTGAATACTATTATATTTTTAATTAAAATGACGCTCGTGAAGCGTCACGCGGTATTTGCCTGGGTACGGATACTTTTAATTTTAGTTCAGAGTTGTTTTTAGTATCAATGTAAAAAGCAAGGCTTAGATTTTCATGTAGAAAACGAATCAGATTTTTCCAGCAGCAACTTTGGTAGTTATAATAATTTTTATTCATATTGACATTCGCTCTGCGTCATGTGCGTCACGTGATATTGGCATGCATATGGAATATTTTAATTTTAGGACATATCTAACGTAGGTTAGATTTGATTTTGGTATTAATGGAAAGAGGAAGACGTAATCTTTAATATTGTATAAGAATTAAGTGCTATTATCCGCAATTCTGGAAGCTACAACAATTTCTATTTACACTATCGTTCGCGGTCCATCACTCGCTTTTTGAATGGAAGTGATTGTTTTTTTAATTTTGAGACATATTTGATAGAGTTCAGAATTGTTTTCAATATTGATAAAAGAGGAAGGATCTATTATTTAATACTGAACAAGAATTATGTGATATTATCTGCAACTATGGTTGGCGCAGCAAGTTTTATTCATACCAAATAGAATTTCCAATAACTACCACAATTGCAGTTAGTAGCAACCAATTTGTATTCTATATTTTGTCTTTCTAATAATACCAGAAACAATACTGAATTCGATTAAATAAGTCTTAAAATCGGAAATGCTGTTCCGATGCGAAGATTGCTTGATACGAAGCAAGCAATGCTGAATAAAAATTAATGTAGCTACAATTATGAATAGTGTCATTCAATTTTTGTTGTGTATTAAAGAACAGGCTTTGCTATTTCCAACAATACCAGAAACGACACCAAATTCTGCTAAACAAGTCCTATACACACTATTTTATTCGAAAAATGTTTTTTACCGCGTTTAAACGGCAAACACTCCAGAATGCGACGTCGTAGCGGTTGTTTTGAACGAACAAAGAAACAAAGTTCTTCTGTTTCACAAAAAAAGGATAAGAAAACTTTACGTTTTTGCTCTTCCAAAATCGCACAGCATCGCTGTTACGGCGCCGCATCGCGTCACTCGTGTGCATAGACCGTAAATGTCTGTAAACCTAATTTTAAATCTCTCCATTACACAATGTGTCAGATGATGTCTTTTTGATTGTGTTGCTTCTAATTTTATTCCACTTCTAATGTAGTGATATATATATATATATATTATTATTATTATTACTAAAAACATTAAATAGACATTTGTATATATAAAAAAGTATTTCTCACCATGCATAGAAAGTTCCACATATTTTTAATCTGAATGAATAAAGAATAAATATTGTATATGCCAGATAGGTATAAATATGATTTTAAATGATCATTTTACAAATAAAACATTTAAGTTTATAGAGCAGTTAAATATGATTTTAGTAGCCGTCTAGAAGATATTAAATGTACCGCAAACTGTATTTACGATGAAAATCATTTAATTAAAGAAGTTTTTAATAAAGTCTATCGAACAGTATATAAATTTCGCATAGAAAGTAAAAACATAAACTTGTTTGATTCAGGAAATTAAAATTAAACAGGAGAAACCAACTAAATAAGTGTTATCACTTCAAACATTGTTTAATACTTTCACGTCAGGATATGTTTCTATATACTTAATCATAGATTGTAATAATAACAATGTTTGCAAAAGTAATGTTGAAATGAATTCTTTTGTCATGTATCTAGTTTTCTGACTTCAGTTGCTAACTGTAAGTAAATGTTAATAAATAATTTGGTAAATAATTTCCTTATGAACATTGATTTGTTTTTATTCTTATAAGTTAGCTGTATACCATCGATGGTACATGCCGATGTGAATGTATTAACTGACCAAGTGATACTTAATATAAGGTATTAAAGCTTCCAATAAAAAACTAATCATTCAGATATGAAAACTAAAGCATACCTAAGAAATCCTTCTTGATACACTCACATTATTCGACAAATACCCCCAAAAGTCCAATTCATTTACATTCAATGAATGCTTATAAAATTCACAAATGTTATATCAAAAATCATACCAAATTACATTTGACGATAAAATTCTTAATAAAACCATACAAAACTCTATAAAAGGAAATATCATTGATGTCTCCTCGATTTGACTATACACACACAGACCTTCGTAAGCGGAATTCCGTATCGTCCTAATCCAGTGCGAGGAGACCTAATTTTAATCCCTTGGATTCTCTAACTCGCTAATTATAGTATCGCCTTATATGGCGTACACGCGTATTCGTGTATTACGTAGGATTATCGCCGACGTAGGACGCGTAAGTACCTTACGTCGACTTCATTCACTAGTTTTTGCGCTGCGTCTGTACACCGGACTCAAACGCAAAAGTGTTGACCGCCTGACGTCAATTTTTCGTGCGGCCTCATCTCGCTGGTATCCCCGCAAGATCGCGACCCGACATATTCAAAAATATCTCCCGCGAATGTTCGGCGTTTTCATTGACTGTTTCACAGGGATGTAAACGAATTTGTTCTAGATGCAAATCTGTATCGATATGACACTGTGACTCACAATCGGAATCACGGGATCTTTGTCATACGTGTGTACTTAATGTAGTAAGTACATCGATGACCATTCGCGAGCGTTACCGTTGATTCTGTCGGACAGATTAGATTACCAGTACACGCCACTCGAGATCAGATCGCGGTTACGCGGCTTTTGACACTGCGCGATGCGGCATTCCCAACTGAATCATAATGCAAATAGTACCGCGTGTTTGCCTGTATAACGCGTGCATCAGGCATCCGTAAGACTTCTGTCGGAACCGAAGAACTTCACTTCCGATGAGCTTGCGAGCGCCGCACACACACGACGTGACGGCAGGTATACCACGGTTTTCGGGGAAAATCGAAACGTGAGAACACAAACGTGGGAATCCGCGAAATTCGCGATGCCTAACCAATAGGTATTATTCGCGTTTACACGAACACGTCATTCAGATAAATTTGGATGTGGATGTGGTTGCGCTGCAGCCTCCGAAAGGATACCGAAAATAAGAAAGCTTCTTATGCAATTCGTTCGTTGCAATACGCGGTTCCCTTCTCTATTTTTCTCTCAATCTTCGATGCACTTCATCTTTCGTTTGGCATTAGGATTCAGTTCAACGAGAAACGCTATTCCTATAAGATGTCCTTTATGTAACACTTCAATAGTGTTAATTCCTTCGAATAACGATAAATAGATGTTTCATTAAGCAAGCAGCATAATCATAAACAAGCAATAATCATCGAATTTACATGCATAACGCGATATGGGATAAATTTGAAACATCCAGCGAACTGTTGAACATCTTAACATTGTACCCGGATAATCCTGCGCTAAGATGAATCTTTATTCAAAAGTTCTATCGAATAAAGTAATTTTCTGACAATGAACCGGTCAGAACCGGAATTGGGATATAACGATCATTACGGTTTGTGGTGTGACACACCTAATCGTGACGCCACATTGATTGCAAGATCGTAAATAACGATGCGTTTATTGCGGCAGGCGTTGCCCGTTTGCACAGTTAGTAAACATTATTAATCGCGGGAATTATTTCTGGATGCGGTTTGTCCTGTGGCCGATTACCATCTAAATCGACGTATCCGATTCCCACTCTCCGAAATTCGTTACGAAGAAGTCTCGGTCGTGGGCACACGGCGCTCCGGCGGAGCGGCGAAAAACTGGACAAAATGTAAGCTGCCACCCCACCGTCGATCGTGCGTGCGTACGCCCGATTGTTTACACAATACCATATATAAGCTGGAAGTACGAGAGTTTGACAATCTCAGTTCACGATCTCACGCCAGTCGCTGACATCGCCTTGCGTTCCGTTTTACCGGGATTACAGTGTACGAGACGTCGTTGCTCGAATTGCAATTAGTGTTTGTGCGAACTGATCGAACACTAAACATGCTGGTATCGCGATCGTACGTATTGTTGTCCGTCTTGGCCGTCGTTTTCGGAGCACCGAGGAGATCTACTAGATCCACGGTGCCCACCTGGCACCTGCCCTGTGGGGAGATCATAGAAACGGAGCCCAGCGTTTTCGAAAATCTTAACGAGGAAGTCGAGACCAGCCTGCAGAGTCTGAAGCTGCAGCACGAGCTGACGATGAACGATTACTTGAATCGGGACTACGATTTCCTGTACGAAAGGGTGCGGATCGGCGTTGAGAACCATCACTATATCCCCAACTGGGTTCCAGACGAAAAAGACGTGCACATAATCAACGATCTGGTCAACGCCACGCCGCAAGAGGTAAGTTTATCTCTTGTTTGTAACTCTATAGACTCTCGTGGTTAACGTTTCTGCCTCCCGCGATAGTGGTTCTAGCGTTACTTCGACGATCACATAGTTCGCAAGCCCCAAGCTCATTATGGTATTATGTTGATGCACGGAAAATTTTGTTTCTTCGTAATACGGGTTATGGCGTTACCGTATTCGCGTTACACGGTTTACTGTTTTGTAATAGCTTCTCGAGGAAAAGAGTGTTTCGTGGTCTTTAAAATGGCAATGCTTTTTACCGGTAAATTATGTGAACGTGCAATCTAGTGGTTACTTCTTGTCTAACGTCAAGTTATAACAATATTTTTTAAATATGAAACTTTTCAAACGAATAGTTTTATTTTGGTAAATTATTCTTTACCGAAAGAAATTCAAGCTTTCTGTATTCGTCGACCTAATGAAAGACTTACTAAATTCTAGAAAGAAAACAAATTGTCATAATCTTTTAAAAACTATGTTGCATGTGTATTTAAGATATAAAATAACTACAAAATACGATATTTCGCGTGCAACTTCAAAACAGTCAATCGCAATTGCCTCTTTCCACCAATGAAAAAAAAGCAATTGACACGTCTACACAATTTAAATACATATTTTTAACATACTTTGTTTACCACATTATTAATAGTTAAAAGTTATTACTTCAGATACTACAATTACTGAAAACTGTAGTGGTGCTGTAGTTATGCTCTGGAGTGTATATCCATCAGAAATATTTAACACTAAACGACCCATCAAATGACTGGTTTTCAAATTTCATTAAAAATACTGTGTTTTATTTTATTTTAAATTAATTATTTACTTTAGCTTTTAAATTTTCGTCTTCCCATTTCTTTCTGTTTTCACCCAGAAAAATGTACAATTTAATTTGTTTACTTTCATTTTATAACTAGATATTTGATTGATTACAATAGGAATAGATGTATATAAAATACCGGGTTGGTTTAGTGTTAAATCGAGATTCAACAACAAATTCGGCCGCGCGAAAGTCTAAAATCTTTGAACGGAAAGAAACGGAAAGCCTTGGCTCCCCTCCGAAGAAAGTCCGGTGTTGATCCGCGGATTATCTCGTTGAACTTCCTCGAGGCTATAATCGTCCTTTGTGTCGCCGCGCGATGATTAAGAACGCCCCCTCCTATAAATATTCATCGAGCGTGGTGAGAGCGCCGGGACGCGAACGGAGCGGGCGAGTTTTGAATGTATCGTTGTCGCTGGGGACAGGTGAGCCGCGACGGAGTCGCGCGCATTTTCAGCTCTCGCGATCAGTTGACCATTCGTCGTTGCAATTAATTAACGCAACGTTAAATAACAAATTTTAATGAGACGGTAATTATTATAAAGTAGCAGGCGAGCAGAAGCGTGCGCGGCTGTTCGAAGTTTGCGCGCGCAACGCAGGTCCAGGGTACATCCCGCTCATGTTAGCCGGGTCGCGCGACTGCGTAATCACGCTTGTCGTCCGCCGCGATGCGTGCACTCTGATAACGCACCCGTGATAACGTCCGCGGTACTCCCTGATATTTTCGCTCCTCCCCCTTCTTCCTTTCGCCGCTCTACAAATCATTCTGCATCAGCACGTTCCGACCGAGTCCGCGGTCCTTGACATATTGCACTGGCATTCTTTCCCTCCTGCTAGGAATCGTTTCAATAAACCCTTTGCGAATCGGAATATTATTAACGCTAAAACTACTAGACGGGTCAAACGTCCAATTCCTGATTTCTGCTTTTTGCAGTTATTAAAAAGACGACCAACGTTTCTCCGAGAAATTATTAAAGAATTCGATTTAACAATACGCAAACTGAATTGTAAAGCATTTCAAGTTTCAACGGGTGCATTCTTAGAGTTTCTGTAGAGTACTTTCGAAAAGTCAATTTAATTGTTCGGTAGTTTTAGTGTTGATTCTAACTGTACCAGGATTTTAAATTCTGCGGTTTCTTTCGTTCATTTGATTTTATTACAATTCCTATGTTGTCCGACTAATCAATTTTTTAATCAGTCTGCATCAGCTCGTTTCGACCGAGTTCGCGGTCCTTGACATATTGCACTGGCATTCTTTCCCTCCTGCTAGGAATCGTTTCTATAAACCCTTTGCGAATTGGAATATTATTAGAGCTAACCGTACCAGGATTTCAAACAGTGCGTTTTCTTTCGTTCATTTAACTTTATTTTAGTTCCTATGTTGTCCGATTCCTTAGCTTTTTAATCTTTCTCTTTCCTTTTGTTTCCGTTTCTATGAAAAAAATGTATGATCCAACTTGTTTACCTTTAGTTTGTAGCTAGTTATTTGACTGGTTACGATAGGAAATTTGTCAGTACGGTTTTTGTTAAGCGGCAAGCATAGTGTTCGAACGAAACGTTGTTGTTTATTTAACCCTTGGATATTAGCAATTGAAAGGATTTTGTGAACTTTGATAACCGCATGTTTTACTATCAACATGCTTTGTTAGACGAGTATAAATAGAGGAATAGATGTTTTCTTCTATTATCAAATGCTTTCACTAATTATATAATTTAGTAGACAAATGCTTAAACAAATTGGAAATTTTCGAAAACATTTGCAATTTTATTGACATATTTTTCATATAAAAGAAGTTAAATATTTCTAATACATATGAGAGTATGATGTTACGTATTTGACTATATTTGTAACGAAAGTTTAGTAAACAATGATAAAAATCGTTTCCCATAGTAAAAAATGAGCAAAGAGTAATCACTATTCTTCCTTCTAGTTAATCGTTACAATTAAATCTCTTAATATTTAACTTGATCCTTAACCGAGCAATAATTAAATTTATACATTAAACATATACAGATTTACATTCCTACAACGTTCTATTTTTAATATCCAATACACACTTTGAATTCAATTGAACACGTCACGTGAACCGTGGTTCAATGATCTATCATTGATCGAACAGTATACACAGAATTAGCAATTGCGATTGACGACTTTCATAATAGTGTTGACATCAGCAACACATCGCTCGCGTCTAACGCCGCCGTGAATCATTGACTGAAATATCTGAACAATCGACTCGTCTTACAGATTGCCGAACGCTTGCCAAAGATGCACATGGATCTGCAGAAGTTCGCGGTCGCCTTCGAGGAATTGGTGGATGACGAGACGAACTCGAAGATCCACAATGCGCTAAAAGGGACGCAGTCTTACTTAATGATGCTGCTGTGCGAAGTCGAGAGTCACATCGTCAATCTGCCGTTCCTGCGAGTGCCGTCGCGAGTTCACAGGAGTATCATGAAGATCTCCGAACGGGAACCCGTTGATGACACCAGGAGACTGGTCCGTGATTGGGGCGTGGTCCGCAAGTACAGGGACTATCTTCACATCTGGAGGCGCGTTTTCGACTACTAGAAAGCAATTGCAAGGGGAAAAGAACATCGCGCTGCATTCTCGCGCGAAAATAAAACGCGGATCGTGTCCATGATAATGTATGACACCATCGACGAAAATGGTGCAAATTGATTTCGAATGTGCGATGTAAATTGACTTAGCACCTATCGCTTGCGATTGGCACGAGACGCGAAGCCGTGTCACAATACGCGTGACTAGACAACCGCCGTTCAAGTCATTCGTGATAATCGTTCAAGATAATGCAATCATTGCGAAACGAGCTTAGTCTTTATATAGTGTAGGCAATTTAACTTATTTATTCATGAAATTATTTATTACGGTCACTAATCATTAGCGTTGGTATTTATTATTTATTCGTGGACATTGAAATTATTTATTTAGAGCGGTAGGTAGTTGTAAGTGATTATTTATTGAATACCATGGTACCTTCTCAGACCACCTTTTACAAAGGTGATACGCGATATGTGATAAAGAATCCGTTAATGTAACTGATGTGCATATTCCTGACGAGCTATTAAGGAATAGGTATTTATGAAAGACAATCATTGTAGCTAAATAATTTTGATACTGTACAGTATTATTTAACAGATATTTATATTACTGATGTCGAATATCATATTTATATCTATTGTATTTAATAATTTATTATCAAATTTTTTAATACATTTCGTAATTTATTCAAATGAAATGGAATTTGTTTTAATTACACTTTTCCCTATTTTACCCAGTGAGAATCTACAATTTCAGGAAAATGAAGTGCTCATTTTGAACAGTATTTGAAACATTTAAACATATCTTGAAAACATTAAAATCGTGAAAGTGTAAACAGTCATTTTTAATGTTCTTGAATAATAAGAATTCAAAAGTAGTATCGCACAGGCTATTCGCAAGAAAGCTAACTTATTACAGTTCTTTCATTAATTAGTTATTTTAATCATTATGTCAGTTAGTGTTTTAAATTGTTCAATACTTAATATTTTTCCAAAACATATTTATATAACATTTTGGGAAGATATGGCTAACTGCATGTTTAACCCCTTGTCCTATTAACAATTTTTCTTTAATAACTATGCTTAATGGAACCACCATTTAGTAGAAAAAGAAAAAAAATATTATATTTATTTTGCGTCTATGTTTACTCTAAAAGTTAAACATTGATAATAGACAAATAATGTTTAATTTATGTTAAAAATAAAAATGAAATGAAAATCGAACAATAAGTTTACTGCCCATATTTGTATAACAATCTATCATGTAAACACTAAACCTACCGTGACCGGGTAAATGACCGGTTTTAAAATTTAATTTAAAACTCTGCACCTTCTTCCGTGTATTTAACTTTATATCAATTCTTATATTATCCGTTTAATCAGTTGTACAAATTTTGCTCTTCCTTTTGTTCCTGGTTCTGTTAAGAAAAATATTCCGTCTAATTCGTTTACCTTTGTTTTATAACCAATTATTTGTTTGGTTATGATAGAAATAAAATTTGTTGAAAAAAGAAAAAAAACAGTCAGAAACTTTTCGGCGCCATTATGTGTTCACTGCACGAGTCATGTATTGTCTGTAACCTTAGATTCTGTCATATCGCACGTTCCTTTTGTCACGTAGCATATTGCTGTTACGTGGATATATGTAACGCTACTTGTTGCTCTTCTTACGGGCTAAATACGTTCATTGTCTCTTAGATTGATAAAGAGTAGAATTTAACTGTAATTTCATAGACCGCCATTGCTGTTTTGATAAATCGATAGCCACGCTATGTGAAATGTTTAATCGTATTACAGTGTTTAATATTTTTAATCAATTTCAAGTAAATTTTATTAGCAAACAATTATTCACATGTTATAACAAAATATATATCAAAATTAGTATTTATTAAACATTAATTATTGAAAATAATCTTTTAATTTTAAAATTATTATTGAAAAAAGAAAATTAGTTGTAGATTTTTTTAACAAATGTTTTATTCGTTGAAAATTAATTTTCAACACAATCTTACATACAATTTTATATTATTATGATATTTTATTGCACTTTCAACTATGTATAAATATATATGAAAGCTTTACATCTGCTTCATTGATTTCAAACAATCTTTATTTACTTATATCGTGGACGTAAGCACTACCTCATAAAATAAATAAGAATTCAATTTTATGTAAAATAGAAATCATTATTAAGAATTTTATTGGCAATAATATAAATGGACTTATCTATCAATTGTACGCGTTTCATTTGCTTGACTCTTAGTTCCACTTTTAATTTGACTGCTTATTGTCTCTTACAATAGATATAAATAGATATATATTAAATTTAATTCTATTATTTTCTTCTATTTGTTCCTCCCTCTTTCTTTTCCCTTTCTATAAACTCCTCTTTATTTTCACTCAATTTGTTGCACTAAATGCTACAAATACGAGTATAGTCTGTACCTAATCTATGTTTGTCCTGTATGTACACGCAGATCTGTCTAAACTTGTATTGGTTATCACATTTTATTAAGTAGAAGTTATATTGAATTTAGAATTTCTCATGTCTGTTCGTAAAATTGCATAAGATAAATACGAACAATTTGTTTGATTAGAATCTAATTAATCAGATGATTAATAAAAAGTAATCAGCAGATTAAGTTAAAGAACAAGTATTAAACTCTTAAATTGGTTGGTATACTTTCGAAATTTCTTTAACAAAAAATGCGCAGAAACTGTGAAATATTCTTTTTTTAATAGCTCACATTCTTTTCAAAGATATCAATTTTTAAAACTTGTCGGACGTTATTTTTTATAAATAACATTAATACTACTTTTGTACAAACTTTGTTTTACAAAATTAACAATTAACATTTCCATGCTATGCTGATGCTTGACAATCTGTAAATTATTGATGTATATATGGTTAGTTAGAAAGGTTAATGTATGACACACTCCTTTTCTATGAAGAATGCTTGCTTACCAATTAGTTCAAACTATGCACATCTGAGAGCAATTAAATTCAAGATAGTACTTCCATATGGTAGTCTTTGCAAGTAGAGTAAATATACTTTACTATAAGTGTTCGAAACATACATGTATAGTATTATAACCCAAAGGCTATAATAGGATATTCAGTATCATTAATTTTGCAATAAGATTGACATACGATTACTTACAATTTTCTTATAAGGAATTAAATCACTGAGAAATGAAAAAATAATAAACAATTAATACGAACAATTAAAGGTTTAACATTACGAAAGATACAAATCAAATATACAGAGTACTAAATTGCATATTTCAGCACATAGAAAAGAATACTTCGATATGTAATTTATATTCCAATACATTTCTCACGCATCAATTTATTTATTTAAGATTTTTACTTCATTATAGAATTTTCGGATGTCACACTTGAATAATTTGCTTGCTTTTGATAATACAAACAAAAAAATAAATTAGGGCAAAGTTTGGTTTCGTTGAACATAAAATCTGATGTTATTCATTTTTTATAGATGTATGTGTAAAGGGAATACAAAAATCAACTTTGTATTTTTAAACCTATTGATATAATTATTTAGTTATTGTGATAGAATGTTTCAAGATAAATATAATATGTAATTTAAGGTCATTTTATGTCATTCAAGGTCAGTTGCAGTGGAAAATAGATTGATTAAAAATTCTTTTCAAATACTTCGGTGATTCATTTGCAAATAATAATTCGAGTGCTCATAGTTAGCATAAGTCGACAGATTATACCAACGCAAACGAGCCTTAATTCTTCCTAGTGGTCTGATTGTGAAACATTTTTAAAATGTGAAAATTTCATAGATAATTTATGGGTACCTTTGTTTTAAAAGAACAATTTAATGTTCATCAATAACCGGAGAAAATACAAAAATGTGCGAAAAAGTCTTAGTCAATACACTTTTTACTATAGTTGAACTTGAGTGTCTTTCAATTGCATGTCACTATATTCGTCTTGAAAAGTTTTATCAGAAAGTAAATAAAAAATTATATTACTCACTAAAAAAAGAACGAGGTTAATCTTTATATCTCCTTTACACGTACACCTTAAAAAACATGAATAACATCAGATTATGTACTCCTTGAAACTAAATAACTTTATCCCATATGTTTTTTATTATCAAAAATAAACGAGTTATTCAGCTGTCCTGTTTTAAGTGCCTCACCCTGTATGTATTGGTTTCTGGAGAACCAAGAATATTACATTAGAAAAACCATGCTCCTTAGGAACCAAAGGTAGGATAATCTGTGAATAAGACACTGTTGCTAATGCCATTGTTGCGTAAGTTCTATTCAACTAGATTTCCTCTACAAATGTCACTCATACAATGCCTCTTTCCCCACTCGTTTATGACTTTGACTTTTAACTTAATCGCGAGCTTGGAAAGCAGCATTTGCTAACAAAGGCTGTATCTGCCATGCGTTACAATATTGTAGTCACGTGACAACTTATGCAGAAAAATATATATTGTATTGTAGCACATTAAATCCGCCTACTAATGTAAATCCACGAGGATGTATAAAAATTCTCCCAACTATACTTATACACGTATATTTAATTGAAAGGAGTAAATGTATTTCGTAGCACATAATATTGATGAAAGTGTTACTTCCACATTCGAAAAGTTCAATATAAATTACATTACCTTTAAACCATCACGTGCATCAAAATTAAAGACACCTTATGGTAAAATCTACAGATAAATGGAATTTATGTAGTTATAACATACGATGTTAGTAATACGAAATTAATGACAATACTTACATTGAGCGTTGTTCAGGAGATGGTTCTTCGAACAGTGGCAAAAAGGATCTTTTATTACGTATTTTATTTGTAGTTTTAATTTATTACGTGTAATCGTATTGACGAATAGTAAATCGATATCGAAAATAAGACGAGAACAGATGAAAAGTGACGAATTAGATCCATATTAAATCATTACAATGTACGGAGTAGGAGATGCTTAAAACAAATAAATAATTCTAACAATTTGATGTTTTCAAGAAATTATAACGTCTGCAACGAAAGTATCTGAACTTTATGTTTCATACTATTAAGTATGATAAACGTTCTACACTTTCTTTGGATATTGTTAAATCCTATTTTAAACTTTACACGCGATTATTGCAGGTATAAAAGTTAGTACAAACGTAACTTATTCTAACAAAGCATAATATAATGTACTTCATAATAATTCATTTCCCACCATGTCCTTCGAATATTTTCATTGCTGGTTGTGTGTATTGAGTAATGACATAAAGATTCATTAATTCATATTTTCTTAAAGTAATTCAAGCTTTTAATTTTATAGATTACTAAAACACGAACGTGATTTGTTCAGTCAGCGTTGGAATTTTACTTGTATTCTCCTACATGAAGCGATTGCCATCAAATCTTCCATCTTGTGCATCTTTGTCTTATACTTGTACCTCCTTTCGACCTTTCGCACGAGATTTAACTAACGTTGACTCAGTTTAGCGTCTGCCGCCAACAGAAATGCTGACAATAACGAACGGAAAAGTTTCTGTTGTAAGAAAACGTTTACGTACTTTAAAGTAATTGCAGTTTTAGTTTTATTTCATATTTTGTTATTTTTCTCTCAATTTTATTCTAGTAGTAGCTTGCATTATGCATAATTATATCGACCAGTAGGTGAGATAATCATCGTACGTGCTCGTGTGTGGGTTTTAGTGGATACTTACAAATGGGACAACCATAATGCGTAGAAAAGGATTGGTATATGCTAATGGTGTTATTTCGATGTGCGTTTAAATCATTTTTCAGGATAAAATTATAAATTCAGAAAGATATTTACTTATTTTACACAAATATAAGTAGAATAGAAACTAAAATGCCTTCGTGAATTTCTGCAAGTAAACAGTCTTAATGGATTACAACAATCTGTATGTAAGTTTAAAGAAAAATGTTATATAAACCCCTATATCATAATATACAATAAGCGTATGACTCTCCGGTAGTGTGTCAATATTTTGTGGAATTAATAATTCGTTACCTCAAGTATTTGTCTAACTTACTTAAAAGTGTAAAGATATATCGAACAATACGTTAAAATAAAAAATATTTGCATGTAATGCATATAACTATGCTCACATGTGCACAATAAACTGTATAGAAAGTAATTAATAACAAAATATGACATGTAATGAGATTTTATCACACTTGCAAGGTATAATAACAATCGTTTAGCAGAGATGATTTCAATAAGAAAAATTCTCTTGCACTGACAATGAGAGTTTAAAATAAAAATTTCATATTACAATTTTGAAGAAACTTCATTTTATAAGGATTTAAAAGATGTTCCTTATTCTAGGAGTAGCCCTCTTGTGGATAACGTCTGTACAAATAGAATCCTTTTTGTCTATGATTTTGCCTACTGTACAGACTTAAAGATGTTAAGTGCTTACTGTATCATTTATCGACAGTAGATTGGACATTGTAGATAAATTAGACAGCTGCAAAATCAGTTGACGATATCGCTTATTGAGATTCAGTACAAATTACAGAAATCATGTGTGCTATAGGCAATTACTGCATACGAGATAGACATATACAAGACATATCACAATTTAACATTACATGATAATGTTAGTTATTTTAAATTATTAACTTTTCATTAAGTATTCTATGAGAAAAAGGATGTATCCGCCGAAGTTAACTTTTAGGATTGGTACATCGTCTGCAGTTTACGCTTACACAAAAATTCAGGATACATTTAGATTCGGCACAATCTTGTCTGGACTCAAGTATGTGTTTGAATGTAAGTCAAGTATAAATTTTCAATTAATGTCTTTTATATCGCTTAATATTTCAATTCAGAATTATTATTTATATTAATATATTGACTTCTACTTTGTTGGTGATTAATTATACTTGCATGTAATTTATAATATAATTGTAAGTAACTTGTAGTTTTAAAACAGATAACGAAAATGAATGTAATTATTTACTTCGATAATTTCGTATGAGTACAGTTTGTGAAATGTGATATAATACTTCTAAAGCAATATCACTATACCACAGTAATAGGATTCGTATTTTAAATTTGTAATAGAATTAAGTTTTTATAAACGGCACTTTTTATGTTGCAGAATTAGGTAGTTCATTAAGTCACCGTTGTATTCAAGTAGAGTCCGCTAGTGTGCTAGTATATTCTTGACACCGTCGATATTAAAGAATCGCCAATAGAAAATTCCACTGTATAATCCTTCGTAGAGTATAAATTTAAAGTCTACTAATCTGTAGTTTCAATTATATAAAGTTTTTCTATTTATGAATGCAATATGAAAAAAGGATGCTTGTAATATCAGAAACATATCGGAGATATTACAGATTCAGTACCGTATAATATCGCATACTACATTACCGACAACAGTAAACTTAACTCTTTCACTCAGAATTTAATTTCATTTCAATTGATACATATTTTACTAATTTCTCTTGCATACGTTCTCAAGTTAATAAAATAATGAAATAAAATAAAATAAATTAATAAAATACTATATAGAATTATATTTACATTATTTACATTACACCTGTATATTTCGTATCATTTTTATATATTCACTTATGTAATTAACCTTTTACACTCTGTAGACTTTATTAACATAATTTTTAATATTAAATATTTTTTGAACAAAGATGAAATAAATTACTCTAAAACTATTACATTTGTTATACATGTAAATTGTCTTCACAAGGAAAGTAAGAGATTTAAGAAATGTTATGACACAACAATTTTTAATTTTCGCTAGAAACATTATAAGAATAGATTGAAACTATTGATAGGTTGTAAAATCGTTTGGAGTGCTAAGGATTAGTCAATTTTAATCATTAAATGAAATTATTTCCGGAACTATTCGTTATTTAAGAAATGTATCAGATGCAATTTTTTCTATTTATATGGGTTTCCGACATAGACAGGTTCACATATTTTTTATAGAGAATGATCTGCTGTATTAACGGACAAAAATTACATCATTATACTTGAATAATATAATGACTTTTGTATTCCTTAGACACGATCACCAAGAGATAAATTAATTGTAAGTGTATAAAATTACTACCCTTTCAGAACAGAAAAATTGCATTTGAGACTATTTTTAAATAACGGATGGTTCCAGACATAATTGCATTTATAAATTGAAATAGAACACCCTATATATTGAAGGTTGATGACCGATTGTGTGGGTCTTGAAAAATCTCAGGTGTATCCTGTGGCGTACAAACAGCATGTGGGTCATGTATATTATATGCATACACGGATTAATGTGATCCGTTAATTTATCAGACAGTAATTAGGAATATGATAGAATGAGAGGCCCAATACTTTGATTCCTCTACGTATTCGCTCTTTAGAAGTTTTCTTTGTCGTAAATTGTTAGTCATAAAAAATATTAAATAATGATTTAACCAACTGTTATTCAGTGGATAAAAACTATCTAAATAAAACAGATTCGAATGGGATTCTATTAAAAAATAATAACAGTATAGCATCTAGCAACCATTTTGAAAATATTTTTTATACGTCTTATAATTAGATACTTCATATCTTTTAACTACAAAAGAAACAATAAGATCAATAGCTGTTTAGACTTACCGAGATAATAGTTTTTAACATTTTATATGCCTCTTCTTGTATATTACTTACGTGACATAGAAAAAATTGTCTGAAACGTGATTTTCATATTCTTATACTTTTTTTCATTTGTTCGTTATTATAACTCCATAAATGTTACCGACTAAAAGAAAATTTTGATCTAAGACATCGGTCTTGAATATGATAATATGTAATAGTATAGAGATATTTTGTAGCAGACAATGATGAAAATAGTAAAATAATTTTTGTCGCAATATACACGGCATTCGATCTGATAACTAAAAGTAAATACTACACTGCATATATTGAGACATTGGTTCGTTAAGGGTTAAATTACCCAGCAAGACGTGTGTTCGATTTATGGGATCATAGTTAGCGAGGCACACCACAAATGGCGTTTAAAGGGGTAGACACATCTACTAGTCTAAACTAAGTAATCTTATGAAATAAATGAATGAATTTGGGAAAGTAAAATTAATAACATCAACATTAGAAAAGCTATTATAATTGCCAGATGTCAGCATTTCCAGCAAAAAGTAGTGCCATATTTAACTCGGACTAAAATTTCTTTTAAAACAAATTTTTTTCATTATAAAATGGTATTATATTTGAATGTTTATTGAAAACAGTATATATTTTAAAACATTAATATATAAATTTTATTATAAAAGTATTAAATTTATTTACAAATTGTGTTTACTTTATTGTTAGTTCATTTTCATATTGACTCATACATAGAATATCGAGACAATGAAAAGAAGCTCGAATGATTCTTAGAGAAAATCTGGTAACTCAGTGTTTATTCTATAATTCTCTGGCTCACAGAAGAAATATGGGACAGAATTAATATACCTTCGATTGTAATTTATGATACATTAATAGAGTAACAGATAATCTTGTATTGAAGACATATGTACGATAGTAATCATGATTTACTCACTCGAATGAGATTTCTTTTCTCCTCCTTATCCAAACGACTACATCCTTTGTTTATTCGTTTCTATTGCATTGGGCACTGCACATTGCACTGATATTTTCCCACAAATGCCTCGAATAACTAATAACATGGAGATAGAAACAAACACAATGGAAGTAACGTTTAAATTAATATTACATAAATATTCGCTGCTATTAAATTCAGGAAATAATTATATAACTAGTTAATAAAAACTTATATGACTCAAAGGTTATTTAGAGATGCTCTCTGCATCGTTGTCGGAAAGACACTGACTTTACCGTGTTTCCGAAAAGTAGAAGGAAGACACTCTTCCCATTCTGCATATTGAAAAAACTCGCTGAATAGGCTAACCAAAGCGCCGGGGTGCGTCAGGGGAAAACGAGGAATCACCGTGGAATGAAATTTACGATATCCATATGTTTCTCTTTTCTTGTATGCTGCAACTCGGTGTAGATGGAAATGTTTTTAAGGGAGGTATAGGACACTAGAGAAAGTGAACGCAACTCTGACATCACACTTCTATACCTACCGCTGTGCGGATACTGGAAGGAAGGCACGTGCGTAGTAAAAGTCAGAATATCAGTTTTTTTATGAATGGAAAGAAGACGAATGTTGGGAGTCGACAAAAACCAGACTTACACGAGATTTTATGGCTTCGTGCTTTTAACGGAAACAGGACGCTAGGTAAACTTGAAGAGGTTTTAGCGCAGAAAAATGTCTGTACTTTGGGTAAGCACACGTGTTAGGGAAATAGATCAAGGAAGTATCATAAATGGAATTGATAATAGTTTCATCGTTATTGCCACCATATGCAGTTTTATTATTAATATTAAATAAGTTGATTTTATTATTAGATATTTCCTGGTTATGTTTTAATACAAATATATTACAATTATTACTGCCATTAGTATATGTGACTGCAATTTCTGATATCTAATACGATGTAAGTAGTTATACTTTCTGAAAATTATGAATTAAGGAATGGACTGTAAAGGTGCCTAGGCAATCACAGTGGAAAAATTGAAGCAGATTAAGGAGTAAAAATTTTACGTAATATAAACGTAGGTCGTAATGTACAGTAAATAAGGTACAATGAAAAGTTGCATATACATAAACCAGCTGGTTAGTAAACACATCATTGTCGTGTTCAATGCGAAAACATTTCAAACCTATTTCATAACCTTTTTATTATATATTCTGGCAAAAATTTATAATTTGGATGTGTAGGAGATATGGTTATTCGGTTTTGGTTATTCATTCCTTTAATCCTTTATACTGTCTATTAGGTTTACACACCATTTTTCCTGTTGTGACCATACGATAAGATGAATAAAATTATGCCAATTATACCGTAGGTTATTTTACGTACTCAAATTATTTATGAATTTCAACAACTTACCTATATCTCAAAAGTTATTTATTTAATTCTCTTTGTATCTTTCTACCCTTGTTCAGTAGAACTTATTGGCGAATAAAAATTTAACAATAATCTTCTATTGTAAGGTGTGTATATGTTGACTTCTTGAAATTATAATCATTAATCTATTTTTTTCAATTTTATTGGTAATTATAATTGTTTGATAATTATGAACTAAAATTTCGTTGAACTATACTTATACACGTACATACCTACATAACTATGTTTAATGATTATTTATTATAAAAGGTATAACTTTGGGAAATAATTATAAATTAAACTAAAACTTTAAATTTTGAATTAACATTACCTGTTACTATAAAAATGATAAACGAACTCCATGTATGTTTATATATCCATATAATAATGCGAATTTAAATTTGAATATAAGTGATACTGTAAATTCCTATATACAATATTTGTAATATCACAATGTTAATATTATTGCTTCTACGCTTCTGTTCCTTTTAATTTCTTCCATCATTACATATTTAATCACTGTAGGTTACACTACACTTTTATATTTTATACTAATACTACAATTTTCAGTCAAATCAAAGCCTATTAAATTGTATAGAATAATAATATAGGTTAGCATGGTATTTATAAAACAAAAGTTCAGAATCGTCAGGTTTTATCCTATTCTCATTAAATTTTCCAGTAATAGTTTCTTTTTTTACTGATTTTGACATAAATTACACCTGTCAGGTACTAGTTATCGATTTAGACGAGAATTAATTCTAAAGTTAAATGCATGAGTAAGATTTCCTTATGCTTATTACTCGTGGGAATGAACAGTCGTCAGACCGGTCATCATTCATTTTATGCAGGAATTAATTACTTTTCTGCAAATTCTTGAGCTTACTCATGTGTCCTTTGTGAATGAAGGAACCTTGAACATTTTGAAAAAATCTGATGTAAAGGATAGTGTTATGTGTTCATGAAGTAATTATTGGTATTTACGTCTTCACCAAATATTGAAATAAGTTTGCGTCTTCATTATTTTCTGCAGAGAATGGATTCTAACACTGATAAGCCTGCATAATTTCAAAATTGTGCACCGTATGTACATGTGCCATATATACACATACCCTTTTCATAGATGGAAGTTATTTAAAAATTTCATTACCATGTTTGAAAATTCGTTAAACTTTTCATTTTTTTAAATGGCAGTAAATATTTTCTTTGGGGGAAGCAAATCCGATGATCTTGACCTTGATGTATTGTATATTGTCAAGGACACTCTCCTGAATTAGAAACAAATAGTTTTAGCCGTCACATGTTATTGGTTAGAGTTATTAATTATTGAAAATATGACATTTTATAAGGAAATATCATTTGCTTCTATCATCTTCAAATTCTAATAATTTTGTAATATACTGTTAAGGTCATCATTTTAAGTAATGTTATGAAGATTTTAGTCGTTGATCACCATTCATTAAAAAATTATAACAGTTACTAAAAATGATTTGTTAAATATATTTTCATTCTCTGTAGGGGTCTCTGATAATTTTTTAATATATTAGCTGTGTTAAAAAGTTGTTTCCGATTTTTCGATGACATCAAAGTCTTATCTAACACGTTCGCTACCAGCGTTTGTTTCAGTGAAGGTCTTCTCAATTGTAATATTTTATTCAATATAACAAATCTTCTAAACAAACTACTGAAAAAAATAAACTAAAACGAGTCATTGAGTTCCAAAATGCAATGAAAAAATGTTTACGAACAGTTTACGAGGGATCAAGTCAATGGTGACTAGTGTGTTTGCTATTCCTCATTAATAATCTTTAAGAATTTTGCAAAACTCTTCCAACTAAGAGTTTCCTTCAGTCTTGTTAGGTTCAGAAAAAAATATTTGTTATACCGCTTGTCGAATTTATCTTAGTATTCCCAAAAGGATGAGTGTATAAAAATTGTAAGTATACCTGTAAAAAACTAAAGATGACCTTGATAACCCTGGAAAAACGGGTAGTCAACAAATTTGGTAGAATGATCTTAAAGCTCTCCTTGAACCATGTTATTTTAGTTAAAAAAGATTCCGATCGAATGGCTAGCAGCATAATAATCTAAACTGATCATGCTTCGTAGTCCACTCCGTATAATAGAGATTAGTATTAGCATTAGTGAAGCTGGTTTTCCGGAGTGTGGGTGCAGTGTGGTGGATTCCGCTGATGCGTTTTACTTCATAATTGCCAAAGATCCTTCCAGTCTGATAGAATTATTGACAATCATGAAATGATACCATGAACGAAGTGCGAGTTCCGCACCTCCATTCCAGAAAAACCAACCCCACTAATGCCAATCTCTACTATCTCAATGAGTCTCACGTCACTCACACGTAAAAGCAAAACATTTTAGCGTCATGCGAAATTTTAATACTTGGTAATTTTCATGAAGATGTATATCGAGAAAATTTATATATTAAGTAATTAAACTGGAGAAGTAAAGGACAAAGTAATATAAAACATCAAATAACGCAATACAATAGAAATTGTAAAGTATAGCGATTTTTATTATAAAGTAAACGTTTTGCAAATAACAAAGGTTCTGCTGTAGCTAATTCTGCAAATTGCTTAATAATTAGGCTAGCTGAGTAGCTTTTTGCGTCTGAAGGTTAGAGTTTCGATGTTGTATTGTATAACATGAATAGCACATCTCTTCTATACACATTTCGTAAGATATTGGATAGATTTTTAAATTTATAATGTTCAACATGTCTTGAAGGCTCTTGTAAGCATTATGAAGTATTAGGAATCATTACAATATTGATGAAAACCACCTTTTAAATTATTTAAAAAAAAAGCAGATCAACGGAGTATTTCTTGAAAATAATACATTTAAATTGTCATTAGTATTTTGGGTGAAGCCACCCAAATATTATTGAAATAAATCGTTACCTTTTATAGGTTTGTAGTATATATTCATCAAATACAACTATTGCACAGATTTCTGTTTATATATATCTCGTTTCTTTTCAGGTTTTCCTTTTATTGTTACAAACATCAAAAACTCGTTTTTGCAAAACAATTTCTTTGCCCATCTCTTTAATAACATTTTAATTTACCGTTATTTTCTCATAATAACCCGTTATAGTTTAAATTTATTAATTCATGTTCCTATTAACGTAAACGTTTTTATTTTTAAAATAACATTATATGAAAATACGTAAAAAAATAATTGATCGTTCAAATTGTCAAACATAACTTTAACTAAATCAATTGGTACTTACATATGACATTAAAACAACTGTCTCATTACGTGGGCATTTGATACAATGCACAAGAAATTCACATAAATTTGAATCTTAATGATGTACCGGTGACTTCAAAAGTAAAAAGATCGAAACAGTATATAGGTGTGTCTATAAACTGAAAGATCTCTAGCGAAATTTTCATTAATAAACTGCATAGCATTCAAAGATCGAGGCTCGGGCGTTGTTGACGAAGACGTGTGAAGCAGAGCTATAGAGGTCTCGATCTAACAGAATCACGAAGTCCGTGCCCGATCATGCCGATCGCTGGCATTCAAATGCCAGCTCTTTGTTTGCCTGTTTCCACCTCTAAGATTATGCTAGGCAGATGGCTGCCGTGCACGTACAGGAGTGGTATCTTAGTGCGATGTATTCGATATTTGCATATTATATAGCATCTCAGGTAGTCTCTTCAGATAGACAACAAACATATGACCTCGATTTCATCGAGAATGAGATGTTAAATGAAAAAATGTTGTCCCTTTTGATTTGTCTTCTTCAATCACCCCCTGCCTGGTTGTATTATCAATTCGACCATACCTTGCGTATATATTACGCATGCATATATGAATATGTATTTATGTATGTCAAGGTCAGTCTATAATATGGACAAAATTATTATTAAGATTGATCTTACCGTCGCACAATAGGTTATTTGCTCGATCTGAGTGGTCAAAATTAAAAATAGGTTTGTATCGAGTTTTTACAATAAAATATGGAAATGTAATATAATAATATATAATATTATGTGATTATATAGCATATAATAATAAATTTATTAATGTAAATTATACATAATTTCACGTTAGATTAAAAATAATATATTTATATACGATATAATACATGATATAGTATATAATACATAATAATACATCATAATAATACATCAAATGACATATAAGAAAAAAATTTGTTTCGAAGTATTAAAATTAATAACCTTGAAAAGTGGCTCTTCGAAACATTGCACGTGTGGTCGCCTGATTTGCATCGCACCACGGTAAATAAAACGCTTTAGAACAAAAAGGTGGACATATGCGGAACATTTTATTTTTGGATTGAAATCTCAAAATTATATTGAATAGAACTATGCTTTCAAGAATGCTCGGAGGTACCTGATCTATGACAAAATCATTCCTGAAATATTGCAACTGTAAGAAACATACGGTGATGTATTAGTTATATTAAAATAGGAATATTTATATAAATATTCATGGTAATTATTACCATGATAATTATTATAAGTAATATTATTTGAAAAACTTTGACAGTGAAGAAAAATTTGTACATTTCCAAAACATATAGAAAGCGCTACGAGGAATTTTAAGAGTGAAACGCGTAGTTGAATAATACCAAAATTTCGGGACAGTCAGCACCGTTAGTATGCTACAAGGATAAAAAATTTATTAGGACATCATTCCTCCTAAATTCAGCTATCTCAAACAGCAAAAATTTTACAGTTTAGGTAAAGATGTTCAAAATTGATTTTTGGCCGCCTGAATCGTGTAAATACTCCACTGTGCATCGTATAAAACTCAATAATTTGTTCAAATAGGTACTTAAACTTAATAGATATTAATGTATTGTCTAAAATATTTATGTTTTAATATCAAATTTTTAATATTTATATTTTAATAATAAATCTTCTTTATTACTTTCTATATTGCAAAATGTTTTATTAACTTGCAGAAGTTATGCCTATAAACTCGTTCAAACTTTAATTTCTATTGCATCCTATTGAGCGTATCAAAATTTTGTAATATATATAAATTGCAAGTAAGATGAAAGAATAACAATGATAAGTTTCAAACGTTCAATTTCTATTTCATTAAACAAATTGTTTTGATTTGGAGAATTTTTATGAATGCTAGTTCAACAAGCATGGTATTAATGTAACAGATTAAACTAAAGTCACGTGATTTTTCTTAAAAATGGAGTACAGTGCTTTCTATGTAGAGTCAAGAGGAATACTATCAAATTCATTAATCATAATTATTCCTTTCATGTTCTATCTTAAATGAAAATGATATGATTCATTAAGAACGATTTAGAATACGTGTGCTTATGGCAGAAGCTACAGGCGTTAGAATGTCATTCGACTCGCAACAATTGAAGAGTCATGAAGATCTTTTGCAATCAGATTTGGTTCTGTTGGGTGTGAAATTGCTGAACATGCATCACGTGACAAGACGCATTGCCATTGTTGTTGTAACTTACTCCATTCTTTAAAAGAATAGACAATAATGACCGAAGAAACTGGAATTGTTTAGTATATTTTCTGCTATAACGGCAAGCAACCGTTTCTTGAATGTAACTTGAATTAAATTCCATTGAATTAGATTCCTTAGAAGTAGATATCTAAAGAAATAAATTATTGGCACTAGAAGTTTCAGTCCAATTTGCAAGAGCCATAGTTGGAAAGATCGATTATAACGAAAAATCGATTTTGTCGAAATATTTTAGTTATATTATACTATCTTTTAAGTATTTTCTTCGAAAATTTTATGTATAAATTTTTCTAAAAGTAACGAGGTTATAGAGATTTTAGATATGAGGTACTTGGTTTTATCGAATATTACATAATTATACATACGATTATAATGTACAATTTTTGAAAATTTTGACTATAATTAAGTTTATATGTGAAGATCTTGAAAAAAAAATTTTTGGAATTTTGCGTACGAGAATGTTCAAAGAATAGTGATAAGAATTAACATAAAATGAAAAATTAACATAAAATAATAAAGAATTACATATTTATTTGAAAAAACTATAAAATTAATTGTTGAAAAGTTAGTATTATTTCAGGTGTTTGGAACATTGATATACCTATCAAACACAGTTGACTGATTAAGATGTTACCCCCAAAGAATAAAAATTGCTGCTAACATTGCCGCTTGGGTAATTAGTAAATACACAGTATGAAGCAAAATTTTTATAAATAAATCTTTTATGGACCTATAAATTCCTTCAAAAGTATCTTGAATACATTTGAATCGACCTCTGTTTATAACAATTTTTTACTTTGTTTATGATGCGCTGATAAATGGTCCGACACTAGCTTTGAATCACCCTGCAGTGTGTCGCAAATCACCTTTTATTGCGACGAGCTATTACTGACTTCAATCTACGGACAGTCAGTAGTCATTGTCTAAACCAGTGATTTATGCGAGTGCAGCGTGAGAAAAAGAAGCAGTGCCAGGGAGAAAAAGTAGACGATGTGCTGGAACCCCGTCTGGCTGATTCACCGATCGTACGAGAATGGAACTTATTTTACTTGAAATGTATGAACGAAACCGGACAATACTTGAAGGTTATCGTGTCGGCTCCTGGGGTAATTAAGGAGTAATAATCACAACGAATGTGAGAAACCGATGTAAATGTGCTAATATTAATGACAATAGTGACGTACCTTAGCAAGTCGAGACGACCATGACCGAATTTAAGTGCAACGATGCTCAGGAATAAAATGATGACTATTTATGATTAGCTTCTGTCCTTTGGCTATTAATATTCATCAACCGCCATTGTAATTGATATTTATGATTAACGTTTAGAAAGGTTACAATGTCATACCTTTGGAATATTTATAGTTGCAAGAATAACGATCTTATTACGTTAATTTAGCGGTGAAATAGATTAAGTAATTTGATAGTAAGTAAGAAGGAAAGTTATCGAATTCGGAAATTCAAAGAGTCATGAAACTTTGTGTATAACTAGAGTGAGTCGAGTTTAATACACTGCAATTTTTTTTCGCGTCGAGTTTCATTTTGAAAGAGTGAAACCGCTCCGTGAAAAAAATACAAATTTTCTTTCCTATAGATTATGTTGAGAACAGTAAGAAATAGCGAAAAAAGTTTAAATAATAAATATATTTCTCTTCTTTTTCTAAATTTATTTTTTTTTTAATTTAAAAAATTTCAAAATTTTGAAAAATTTGAACTTTTTAAAAAATTGTATTTTGCAATTTTTTAGATGTGAAAGAACAATGTATTTTTATTTAACCTTATTTCCTTTATCTCAAGATAACCCATAAGAAAGAAAAATTTACACCTTTTTCAAAGGGCAGTTTCATTCCTTCAAAATGAAATTCGGCACGACAAATATTCCAATGCATTCGACTCAATTTACTTTACTTACACGCAAAGTTTCATTTTTTTTTATTTCCGGGTTGGATAATAATCCTTTCTAAGACAATTTAATTTGATCAATTTCATCATTATTATTGAAATTTCTAAGCAGTACGTAAAAGTCTATGAATGGAAGTTAAGCAATTCTGCAATTATTCCCGTGAACATCATGGTATTCTGAGCTTTGTAAAGGAGTCTAGATAAAAGTGATTGTTATTGCATTTAGAATGATGATCACATATTCCTGAATCTCGCAATATTCTCAGCGATTTTGCTGCATCCAAGTGCCGGAAGGTTTTTACCTTCACTTAATAACATAAATCACGCACACGGACATTATAGTCATACCTTCATCATGTAGGTACAAATAAGTACAAGATTGAATGTTCTGCTTCTATACTTCGACCGTACAAAGGAAAATAAGTATGAGCGTAGTATCCATTGCAACTTCATTAAACATTCATAAATTTATAACTGTCACATATCACCAACATCATATATTAACCGTTTAAATCTAAACAAATTTTATGTGTATATATAAAAAATGCTGAAGTGATTGGGTGTGTATGGAAAAAAATACTAAGTGTAGTTATCTAATTAGATCACAAATATTATTACAAAAAAAATATCAAGAAATAACATTTATCCAAATAAATTTACTTTGATTTATTTCTTGAAAAACATAATAGGAAAATTATAATTGATACGGATAAACGGAAGCGCTATCGCGCCCCCCGCAATTTCGGCACAACACAAGAAGAGCGCTAAGCGTTCCTCAGCATTTAAACGGTTAACTTGAGCTATATTTAACTTTAATTACAAGAAGAGTGCACATAATATACGATGTAAAATCAATTAAGTGTACGGTAAGGTGTACTTACATACACGTAAAGTTCATCCCAATAATCTTCCTTGTATTGTACAGGATGTAAAACAATTAACAGTGAGGGCTTCGAAGGATTAATTTACACCCTTAGATTGATGGAAGAAAAAAGAAACTTTTTAGAAAATTGTGTTATAGCAAAAAATGTTAGAACCGCTTTTGCATAAAGCTAGGTCTGTTTTAATGGTGATTACATTAGTATCTTTCACTTATATAAATTTTTATTAACTAATCTCATGTAGGTCCAATAATTACCTATTTTCATCGTGTGCGTTATTATTATTAATATTATTTGCTATTCTAATGTGTGCGATTTACAGTTATCATTATTATTATTATTATTACTATTATTACTCTTATTATTACCACTACTATTGTTACTATTATTATTATTGTACGTCCATGTAATGCGCGATGTCTAATACGATGTAATTCGCTCTCTGTAGTTCATGAATTAAAGAACAGACTATAAAAGTGCATATGAAGAGTGACGGTGGACGTATTAAAGCAAGTGGATAAGTAAAAACTTTAAACGACTTAAATGAAAATACTTACATAATGACTTGCGTATAAACAAAGAAGGAAAATCGGGAACGAAACGTGTACTAGTCAACACATTGTTAATCGGTCACAAGTTAACTCGTGTCTGCACTTGCATTAGCTATTTCAGTTTTTGAAACGCAAGGTAATATAGAATATTGCAAAAGCAATATGTTAAATGTTATATAAAAGATATGTCGAAAGTTTCATTTCAATTCATTACGTATAAATAAAATATATTGAAGTTTAATTAGATTACTTTACTTTCATATTTAATTACGGAATAATGACCGATGACATAAGATAGCTTCTGCTTAAAATTGCCTGTCAACAATGTGTGAATACATAGTTACGAATAATTTTCGATTAATGGATTTATTGTTGTGTGTGCAACGAATTTACATTAGTCTCTTCACATACTAGTACCGTACAGTACAGTCTTAGTATCTAATTTAAAAAATCCAATAATTGCATTCGGGCCCAACCTCGACCACAATTAACAGGAATTCAAGATCGTTGAAAAAACGTTGTTTACGTGCGGGTTGAAAACCCTTGTTAGCGAGGCCAGTAACTCGTTCAGAAGGTTCAGTTAGCCGGTACATTCTTCGGGTACGTTTGCGCGAAACTTCTTCTTTTTCTCGTACTTTGTTACGATGCGTTACGAGCACGGAAATATTTCGAGATGTCGATGTAATCTTAGAGAAATCCCTTCCTGGTCGAGCACACAAGAAAGTCGGTCCCTAGATGCCCTCGCACTCATCCGGCGGAGACGATGACCAATCAGGGATGACTGGATATGCCATAAATGCTTGCCGCGCCGCAACTCGTAGAAAGCGAGACGCTTTAATTTAGAATGATACATAATCAAAATATAGCTTTTCATTTCAAATTTCAATTGTGACTTTCATACAGCTTTTCAAAGGCACTATAGTGTCAAATAATAGTGATATTATCAGAATCGCTAAATACTTTTCTCTAAAACATTTTTTGGTGTTGTATTTTGTAATAATTTGCCTTATGATTTAATCTTTTAACTGTGGACTTTAGTTTCAAAAACTTCTCATTTTGTGCACAATAAAATCAAAAAATGAAGTGTGGACTCGTCAAACGCAAGACAAATACAGCTAGGGTATATTTTAATGCAAAACCAAAGCAAAACAAAGAAGTATTACATACTTATGTGAAAAAATAAAGAATTCATCGTTGTAAGAATTAGTATCATTTCAAGCTTAAAGATGTCGTGTATACTCGTCAAACGCAGTTAATTGGTTAACTTTGGAGTTGCATTTGCTAGAATTATCTCTCGATAATTATATAGTATTATGATAATAATACTAACTAAATACTAACCCAAACCTCTAACTCAAATGACTGAACAGCGCGACCTTCAGTTACGACACAAAGCTGATATAATACGTGATTAGTACCAAATAATGTTCCATTTGAATTGAAAAGATCTGAATGGGATTTATGTCTGTTAAATGATATTTAAAATATTCGCCACGAGTCTGACGCGATATTACAAGGCAAGGAGTTCAGTAATAGAATTTTGTATAAAAAATGAGTTAATCAAGGCAGAAAATTTTCATATGAATAAGTCTTTTCAATGAACGAGTGAGCGAATCAACAACAGTGAACAGATTATCCTTTCTAGTTGTGCGCTTTCATTAGGCTCGCAAGACATTAGGTCGGTGATCGCAATTAAATTACTTCGGTAATCAATTAAATGTGTTCGCGGCAGCTGAGGTATTCATAACTCGTTAGCGGAACGACGTGAGTAGGTGCAAATAAGTATGTATCGTAATTTGAAGACAGAGATTGGATTTTCCGAGCAATATTCCGCTTGTTCAGTACGCACGCACGACGAAGTCTCATGGAACATATTAAATCGGAGTTGACCATTTTATTCGTTATATTCGTTGTTGTGCTGCTATTAACGCTTGTCTGCTATCTATAATTATCTGTAATTGAAGTATTTTGTTAACAAATTGTAATAACTGAGTTTCGAAGTGAAACCACACCGAAAGTCAGGTATGTACATATTTCGCTATGGTTGCCTGCGTGAATGTAAACACGAACGATTACGGAATCGCTCGAATTGATTCACTAATAACACGTACTAAATACCAAGAACATAATTTATAATACCGCGATGAACATTAAACTAAATGTGTGGAACATAACATCCACCATAAAGATAATAGAATGTATTTGATATTTATAGAGGATAATAATTAAGAAGCATTTGAATAAACATATAAAAAAGATAGAAATATTTTTAAACCAATTTACGAGTTCATAAAGGAAACTGAAATTGACAGTTGTCATAAAGAGAACAATTTTTTTCAATTTATTCTAGGTGCACGATTTATTTTGTTCTATTTTCGCTTTGACCTTAGTGAATAAAATTTAAAGCGAGTTTTTGAATGCATAACGTTGATATTTAGCATCACATCTATTGTTTTACTGTCAACAAATATTAAACAATCAATTAACAAATGTTTGCCTTTAGAGTTTGCAATATGTGTTGGGGAGAAAATATAGAAGCTGGTATGATTATTGCGAGAGGAATTTATTAAAATAAATAATGTTTTAATGGCACAAGTTGTATAAATTACTTGTGCAACGCTCAGAAACACATTAAATGATAATCAATTTACACACGCAATATATCTATCGCATTCACACACTTTCTGAACCATTTTTTCCTTGCCATTCATTAACTTCAAACACATTCGGAATATTTTAGATTCATTCAATATATATATTAGAAATTAATATTTCAAAAAATTGATGATCTAGAATATTCAAAACGTTTTAAACATTTATTCATGTTACACACATGCACGCTCACACGTTCAACTACTCATACTCACTCACTTGTCAATACACCCATAACCATAATATTTTAAACTATTTTTCTATTACTCTTTGACTTTAAATTGGTTATTTCTAAACATTTCTTTAATTTTGGAAAAATCATGCACTTAAGAAATAAAGGCAGAGCTTCTTATTGGCATTAAGTCAATACTAAATATGTAGCATAATTATAAATACCAATAAAAAAGTGTACTACAAATCACTTAGTTATGAATCTATTTTATAGCAACAAATCTAGTGATTCGGATCTAATGTATATATAGTAGATATAAAAAACGTTACCTTATAATGTCAGTCAAAAGAGTAAATTCAGATAAGATAGAGTGGTTAGTAATTCCATGATTGATATTTCTTTCATTTTGAATTTTCAAGGATAAAAGATAAAAAGTTGACAAATTCCGGTAAACATCGATCAATACTCGTGTCGCTATCTTATGGCGCAACTTGTTGCCTTCGTATTGTAAGAAAAATGTGCGTCGCGGCTGCTATTCTGCCAATGGCTCTGGAATCCAGAAATCGAGAAATCGCAGCTACTACATAGTCATCCATTGAGTTTCGACGTGGAAAGGTCTTTAAGAGAGTTTCTCTCAATTCTAATTATTATCAATTAATTCCATTCTTCTAAATATAGTTTCCTTCCTGGAACAGCGTCATAAATTCAAATTTTGTATTTTTTAGGGGAAGAGAAAGACTAACTTTTGAACAGTAACTACTTGCCTTACAACGTGAGACTCGTGGTGAAGATTGTAAACAGAATTTAACAAATATTACTCAATTCATTTGAATTCAAATGAAATATTATTTCTCCGTTATCAATTATTATATTGTAGAGCAAAAGTGGAGATAGAATATTCTCTTGTTTCAATCAGTTATTAATGACAAAGTTGTATCGATCGCACTTGAGAAATAAATCATATGGCAAGTAGTTAAGAGATATTGTTACGTAAATACTATTTGTAAACGTGACAAATAGTATTCATTTTTACTAACCACTATTCATGTTGTTCATTGCGAAGGCGGTCGAAATGCCATTAAAATACGCTTTTATGAATGCAGCATGGTGTTACACAAATCAAGGACGTTAATATAACTGCTTTTTATTTAAATTACGCAAATAAGTAAACAAGATTTTCAACATCGTTCAAAGAGATGTCTCTGCAACATATTTATAGTAATAACCTGAAAATCACGGTTCCTGAGTTGTTTCTTCTTTTCAGCAAGGGAATGATACATGTAATACATTACACATAACATCAGGGGTTGAAAACAGTTATCGGTTTTGATTCTTGAAATAGTTATGCAAATCCGAAATAAAGTCGCAACTGTTATTCAGTACAGATATATCAAAATCAAAGCCAGTGTAGTTCAGAACCGATATACCGAATAGCAGTGATGATTTTATTTTGGATCTCCATAAATGTTTCAGTCGGAACGAATATATAACAGTTCCAAACATCAGATTCAAAGAATGGAATAATAAAACAAAAAGTTTGACATTAAAAATTTGTTATCCAAAATTTAACACAGTCGATAAAATAATGGTTTCCATTTATAGTTTCTGACATCTCATAGGTCATAATGAAAACAACAACCTCTCAGTTCGACATATATTACATCGTTTCAACAGCTGTAAAAATATAGCTATATACGGTAGAATCATTTCTAATTCATATTAATGATGATTGATTATCATTTTCACTGACCATTTCACCAAATTTTTTTATTTATAATCGAAGAACGTTAAACTTTCGAATGAGTACAATTGCACGGACAAAATGATAGTTTCGTTACGACTATCTTGTTCCACAATTTGATATGTCCTTTTTTAATACTATTATTTTTAAAGTTGTCTTTGTCGAAATACACAGCAAATAAGCCAGCCAACCGTAGTTTGGTTACCATGTAATCGGACGTTTAGGTACTTCGCCACGCAACAATGACACCGGATGATTTTGTTTTTACTTATTTCGCAACAGAACACCGTACAGAATGGTATTTAAGGTACCAAAGCATGAAACGACCGATTTTTGCTGTATCCGTAAGTCGAGGGAGCGCCAGGTGAAAAGGTTTTCTCCTAAATGCCGAACAATCCAGTCCTGCGATCGATGTTTGATATTGTGTCAGGTTTACACAACAAAGCCATCCTCGATCCATTCTGTGCATAGTTAGATTGGGATTTTCTCAATTCAGTTTCTATGTCAATTTTGAATAATATCAGTCTTTCCTTCTATATAACGCACGCTACGTTCGTTAATAGGTAACGAAGACTTTATTAAAATAGTCGGGCTATAAGGTATATTGAGTTTGAAAAAATCCTGCTGTTCTTTTTGAGCAAGTTCAAGCAAATGGATTAATAGTCATCATATTGAATTGAGATTAATGAAATATATATGTTACTGATATTGTTTCGGATCTTTCAGAAATCTTACAATTATTTTATTTATTTGTTATATGTATTGATTTAGATATACGCTATAGTAAAAAGAAAACAAGAAAATTAATATTTGCATAATCGAATTTCGTAGCTAGTTATAGGAAAGTTTAAGTGTTTACTTCAAAATATTCATCTATGTATACGACATTAAGAATTTTTAATTAGCTTGTGCTGTTTCTGTAATAATGTTCTGACATTTTTCTTAATCTGAAGATGTTTTATCCATTCTTTTATGTTTAAAAAAGCTGTATCTGCATGATTATATAAATGATATTCTTGACAAGAAAAATGAACATTTTTCAGAATAACGTTCATCCAAATATTTTTTTAATTATTTAATAAGTAATTAAAGAGGTAATAGATGAGATAAATTAAATTAATGTTACTAAATTAAACAGATAAATAATTCCTTATTACATGATAGATAATTCTGTCTTATATTTTTTATTAAAAGATTTTAATTCACTTATGTGGGTGTTCGTCACAAGTAATTTAATATACTGTATGGGACTTTAATCACAGTCGGTTTTGAAATAAATCATAGGCTATTCAAATTGAGTAAAATTCTATTAATTATTTTTATTTTCTATGCATCACGCGAATAGAACGTTCTTTCATAGAATTAGTTTATGTGTTTATTTATGTGTTTAAGTTAACTTATAGATACTATTAACATCTAAGAATAAATATATTTACTTATTATTATTTACTTTTTTACTCATTATTGAAATATAAGCCAATAAGAACATCAAATATCAGAGAAAGTGAACTACTCGATATTTTCCGGATACTTGAATCTGTGTCAATCAGTTTTACAGCGATATTCAGAAATAAAATAATGGATACTAGGACATGTTTCCATCAAGATGTCACGATTTGTTAACCTTTCGCCGGTGGATGCCGGGTCACTTGTGAGACATGCCTCGAATCTGTTTTGCATCAGACCAGAGAGTGTGTCTGGAGTTCCACGATTTGACTCAGTAGATTTGCAGCAGCTTGTAAATTGTTATATTTGTGTTAGAAAAGATAATCGATGAATCACATGACGTCAAAGATATTCTAGCATATAAATATAGAGTTTGTGTAATCACGTAAGAAGTTGTTCTATGTATACGTACTATCACGTAAAGTGTGTATGAATTATATTCAAACTCTGTTAGTATAGATAAAACAATTATGCAGAAGATTATTTTAGGTATCTAGAAATAAGTAGTACAAGAAGAATAAACACTTTCGGTTTAATAAATATTTCTAGCCTCGTTTTAGAGAAAACTGAGTTTTACAGTTTGTCAAGTGACAAACGATACAATTAATAGAAGTACTTTATTTGCTCTTAAAACTGCCCACTTTTTAAACTTGGTTTTCTTTAAGACTTAACTCTTTTGTTAGTATTATCGTGTAGCGTAAATAAAGAGCATCGGTAAAGCTATCGATTGATTCTTATATTAAAATGTAAGTAATTACATAGCTCTAATAATGTTTTACCAGTTATTTTTACTGACGTAGATGAGTTAATGACTTTTCTAGAGAATGACTTACTACGTCATTTGATTAAAAAAGGTTACGTGCTTATACTTGAAAGTTTCCTACACACGTCCATCTTGAAGCATACCAAGTGTACCAAATTGCTGTCTTCCCAGAACAGAAAAAGTTGCATCTAAGACAGTTTTTAAATTATGAATAATTCTCAAGATAATTAACTTTATAGCGTAAAATGGGACACCCTGTATATAAGTTTGTAAACGAATGTACTGGGAAAAAACATTAAATAAAAATGCACCCCACGTATAAAAGTCTCATGACATCCAAACATTACAACTTTATTACGTTTTGTTATTATTCGTTCATTTAATGTATGTAATGAATGCATAAACATACGCAACTTGTTCATTAGCTACTTCCTGCTTGTCACTTTCAGAACGTGTATCGTTTTTATTTGTCACAATGATTTATTATATCTCTGGATAAGAAGAGTTTCAGGCCAAAACGATTATCTTGCTGTGCCATTGATATGCGAGTCGCGTTTGTTCATTACTCACGTTCGCTTATTATGAACGATTGGCCGTCTTATTATGTGGACAATTAACCATTAACATCGGTGCCTTGCGGTATTTGAGAAGTAACATATTATATGAACATTTTAGTAATGTAGCGGTAATTTAATGACTATTATCGTAATTACATTGGGAAAGAGGAAGGAGATCCATAATTAAGTAGGTTACTGATATACGCTTAAAAATAAGAAATATTGTTGAATATATGATTACCTGATATATTGAAAATGAAGATGGACGTTATTTAAAAAGAATATTAATATAATAATAGATTTTTTCTGTATTGAATAAATATAAAACAACAGCTACAATATTTATCAGATTGTTAAAAGTATCAAAATCTTTTGATGATATCACTGAATATGAAAGTGTTATTCAGTTTTTTTATTCAAAGAAATAGTAGTAGAAAGTGTTTGATTTTTTTATAATCAATAAATGGTTTTATTTAATTGAATTTTATATGACATTTAAATAAATATTCAACACAATTAAATAAAATGAAATAAATTGTACAATATTAATTAAATTACTGAATTAATTAATTAATTTGTTCAGTAACTATTATTCTGTCGTTAAATAAAGCGAATTAGAAATATTATGTTATTTATTACTTTAATGTTTTGTTCAACAATGATCGAAGTAATGCTCAATCGACTCATAAATATAAATGGATTAATGTCCTTGAACTTTCCATTAAACGTTCAATGACTCATGAAAGTATTTGAAGGTGTTCACATGAGACTTTTAATGTTTGAAAAATTACATTTTGAATTTAATCATTTTTATATTTTATTAGTGATATAGGTATACACGATTTGATTATGTACACTAAATATAAAGATTATCTGATAATACAAACAATATTTACAAAACATTTATGAAAAATATCGATAGTATAAATACCGTAGAAGTATTTTAACGATTAAATATTAATAGTATATGTGATAAAATTTAGTTGATCTATCGGTAGTATTTATTTAATTATTTTGTAACACTTTACCGTATATTATTGCAAATTAACATACTTTTTTTATTTGCCAAGTTCTGTATATAAGCATTAAGGTATATACAGATTTCATAAAGTGTTTCTAAAAATGCGCAGTACCTACGTAATTATTGATAAGTGTATGATTTTCAATTTAAGAAAACGAGCAGTATGTATGAAATCATTATACCGTTTACAAGAACAAATTATTACTAAATTTATTCTGATTGCATTTTGTCATTATCATATCATACTTGCACTAGCCTTCATATAACTAAATACATATTATTTTTAAACTGCCTTCATGCTTTACGGTTGAATATAAATTACTAAGACCAATGTTTTGTTCAATCTTTTTTTCAAATTTTGGTAAGGTCTAACGAATTTAAATATATTGAATTTGCTTTATTTACGAATTATATAGCAAAAATTAGTTCTTGTTTATTATTGATTTCAGTAATGAATGACTTCTTTTAAGGAATGTAAGTGTAAAGTCATTTTCACGAATAATACTTACGCAAATTTCAAGATGAACGTGTTTTTCCGAAGCTATTAGAAACCAACGTAGCAAGTTTTAGAGCAGAAATCCTGTTTTCTTTCACGAACTATTGCATTTTCTTCTCGCATCGTTAATTTCTCAGGCCGACCAAAACGAATTTGATTATAAAGGATTACAGGGTTTTAGACTTTTTTACAGTGTCGTAAAAACTAGATTTATTTCTGGTTAACAAATATTCACAATCCGATTTGGCTTCGTTATGTCACTTAATTATATATTCTCTATCAGCAATATTTGTTTATGATTCCTTTAAACACGTTATTAAAGAAAATATTACAATTTCAGCACCAAGGGGTCTGTCTACATAAAATATCGTGTCAATATATACATAGTACTGTCACGTACGAAGTAAAAGCAACGTTTCTGAAATAAAATTGAAATCATTCTAATACTTTTAGCCGTGTTAACGTAGCCAGTGTTTCCCAGAATTGCTTCGTAAACTGTTTGCATGATGGAATAATCTTGGTTAGCACACATAATTGATACACTCCTATGATACCATCAGAATAAAAATATCGATTGAGTTTTACTTCGGAGCACTATTTTTTCTTAATCTTTTTTTTACATATATCGATAGTACTCGATGAGAAAAAACTAAATTTCAAGTTTTAGGTTTAAGAATTTCTTCGTTTACAAGTTATGCATATATAAAATTAATTAATAAATATGCATATATAATGGTATAGGCAGCATGAATTTTTATGGTTTTGAGATATGTTATCAAGGTTATCATATTCAACACTGTTTTGCTCTGAGAAAACCGACGATTTCTTTTAGTTTTCGAAATAATCGCAAAAGTTTCTTTATTTTTTAATTCTGGAGCACACTTTGAATATATGCAAAAATTACAAACTTATAATAATAATTTCGAACGCTTTCCTATTTTTTAATTAAAATCTAATAATGTGTCTTTTAAATTTTACTACTTTATTCGAAATAAATGGAGTTTACAAGTCGAATGTCTAATTGCAGAGTAACACTCAGTTTAGTTATCTAAGGTCAAAACTCACAATCTTATTCAAACTTTTTAAAGAACGGAGGTTTATTTATTCGCTTAATATCGTAGTCTACCATATTTGCCATTTATGCCCAATGAAATAAATATTTTCTCCATGGTAGAAGCGACACTTGATCACCCGCAAAGATAGCACGCAGGAGAATAGTATCGTTAGGTGAACGCGTCTCTGCACGTGGCGACAATCATGCGGTTTAGCTCAGCACGAGACTTTCAACAAAGGTCACCAGAGGCATTTCTTATTCTCGCGGAGATCAGTATTCCGTGGCATCGAGCGTGTCTGTATTGTGTCGGGGTTTAAGGTTCACCTCCGCGAAGGTAAGAAGAAAAGAAGAGGGAGCGTCCTGGCATTTGGGACGGTGATCGTCAAGAATGCAAGGACACCTGATTGCTGCTGCTAACCTCGTGTACTCTCCTCCCCTTTTTCACTGTTATATTAACCCTCTATAGGCCCGTGTGACTTTGAAACAGCATACCAATACATAAGCATCTTGTCGATTTATTTCATTCTGCGTAGCAAAGTGGCGGATAAAATGAAGTAATTAGTTAACTTCAACCTTTATACGCTGAGGCGTGAAAATTCGTGAAAAAGAGGCGTGAAGAAGGACGTCATTGTAACTTCAAAATTACAAGATACATTCGTTTTAATATAATTATTAAAACTATCGAATACATTGTTCATTTGTATTTATAGGTTGATATTTGTTGATTTTATACATGATACATTTTTTTTATAATCACGAAGAAACATTCGGCGTGTAGAGTGTTAACCTTCAGTCGGCAATATGGACCGTTACCACTTTGACTGTTACGTCACCCGAATTTGGGTGACACCATTTTTTAAGTAAACTAAATCTTTCGCTGGCAATATGGACCATTAACCTTTTGCACTTGATTTATTTTCAACGTTGTTGAGTGGAAATGAGTTAAAGTAATTTACAGCGTTAGAATTCAATGTTTATTTTATATATTAGTATTATTATAAGATTTAATTTTTATAATTTTTTAAAATATAGTACTTTTTAAAACAATTTCCAACGTTCTATAACAAAGCATTGTTATCTCCAGCATAAAGTGTTGAAAATATGGTATGCATTTATTAAAAAATGTGGATTAAGGAAAATAATATTATCTCAATCCTTTTTTGTTTTTATTTCTAAATAAGTGATTGCTAGGTAAGTAATAAATGTGGAAATAGTTATGTGCTAAAAGTAATTGACAGAAAAAACACGTATTTTCGACAGATTAAAATGACACTCGTTGTTCTTACAAAATGGCAAATTTGAATAAAAATTGTGTTGAATTGCAAGGAAGAGGTTTCAAATCAAAGCAACTGATACTTAATTAATTTATCTTTTTGCATTCCAGAGGCGCCTTTCAGTTGCCAATTAATTTGATGCAGCAGAATTATAAATCTTGACATTTAATATCAAACTTTGTTCAATGTATCAATACCTGCAATATTGGAATGAAATAGGTTTCTCGTCAAATTTGTTTCAGAAAATGTCGTCTGTATCTCATTAAGAAATGTTGAGTATTTACAGTGAGGCACTTCTGGAATGCAAAAGGTTAATGGTTTGCTCCAAAAATTATTTTCAATTCTACGCAATCCTTACAACATACAACTTCACCGAATACAATCGACGAACTGATTGAACGCGTACAAAACGCATTTAATGCATTAAACATACAAACCCTTGATAATGTTTTTCCAGCATTGCAAACTTGTCTAGAAGCATGTTGGCAAAAGGAGGGAATTCCTATAAGATTCCGCACAGTAATAAAGCAAAACTTTGGCATGAGAAACGATTACAAATAACATTATCATATTCCATAAAAGCTGTGGAGTCAGCCACGTTTTTTTTTAAATTAAAACTTTTTGTATTATTCTTCGTTTTAGTAGATATTTGTAACTATTTCATACATAAAGTCATTCTAATTAATTATACTTGTAAATGTATAGAAGGAGTATCTATTATTTATCAATCTTTAACCCTTTGCACTCGAAGGTTTTTCTCACTGACATTACTAGCAACTCGAAGTAATTTTAGTGAGAAAAACATATTAACATATAAATAAATAATATGTGTATGACAAGAAATTTTACTGCTTTTTATCGATTATAGATATAAATGTTATAATATATTTAATGACACAATTTTGCAGTTTATAATGATAAATTTTAAATAGCTTTGCTCCAAAATCCTTGAAGACAAAGGGTTAGAGTAAACGGAAACATAGAATAAGCATTAAAGTCTTTTCTTTTTCTACTACATTATGAACGATAAAGTAGTTTTATCAAATACAGATCAGGACAAGGAATTAAAAGCCTGTCGAAAATTATATTTCTTTATAACTTCACTACGATTTTTTATTTCTATTGCAAAATGAAATGAAAATTTGGATAAAGTGTCATTTGTATTCTATCCCTTCGCTGCTGACATGGATCATTAAAAACCCGCCAAAAACCTTATTTCTTTATAATTTCACTATGATCTTTAATATTTATTTCAACATAATATGAAAATTCGATTAACACGTTGAATGCCGTGAGGGTCACCGGTGACTCCCAACCAAATTGAATTACTATAGTTCACTCAATGAAACGATGATTATTTAGAAACATTTCTATATTACAAATAATATTACTTAATTTCGTGACATTCAGCTGGAAAAACATGCAATAATAATAATAACGCAATTCAATGAAGTGATTTAATATCATATTTTTTCCATTTGGTGTGTTTTGCTTTAAAAAATCGTGCGGTATTCGACGTGTTAAAGTGTCATTTGCATTTTAAATTGAAAACTATAGTAAGCATCTTAGAATCGATTTACAGACCTTTTCATAGATCCTTGTACTTCGGACTTTTTAGTCCATATTGCCAATTACGTTGATGATTAACCGTATTGCCAGCGAAAAGTTAAAATTATTAGTGCAAGCGTCGCTGTCGTGACCGCACTTTAAAGGGATGACAACGCCGTTTCGTTACCAAAGAGAAACCAGGAAGCGAACGACGCGTTTCCGTGAGAGAAGGTGGCACAACGTTATTGGCATTCCTCGTGATTTAGACGCAATCATTTTATCAATTGTATAAACGGGATGAGAGTTAGAAAGTAAAACCGTCTGTTGTCGCGGTATGTAACAATATAGCGGAATGCTTAATGGGCCGAGTCTGCGGAGAAACTTTTACTGATCTTCTTCTCATCCGTAACGTCGCGTCGTGCATCAGTATCCGATACATCTTATTACAAAACAGACTGCGACGACAGGTTTCGTCATGCTTTTGTTACGGTTAAAGAAATTCACGAGCAATCACTTATGTATGTGAAGTAATTGCGTTATATCACTAATTAAATAAAGTGTATAACTTATATATTTGCTGTTGCAATGCAGACGAAATAAATTGTGAATATAATTATGAAATTTGTTAACATTCATTTGTTAAAAATGTATGTCTAATTAAATAAATTTGATATCTTATAGATTTCTAATTGTAATGCGAAAGGAATAAGGTGTAAATATAATTATGAACGTTTTTAACGTTAATTTGTCGTCTGTTTTGAAAATTTTAGAGCTTCTGATAAATACAAAATGTCGAAAGGAAGTTAAAATTGCTATGTCGGTAATGCCTTTATGTAGTTTGCCTTTATGGCTTTATGCCTATATTTTCCTTTCGTCAGTGTTTTGTCTATTTATTGCTTCATAATTGATAAGTGATTATATTGTCTATAGTCGTAGCTAGTGAACTTAATATGCTTACTATACTACATGTTCTGTATTCTGCAGTAAAAAGTAAACGTAAAGGTCGTTGTGATTGTTATGTAAAAACTTTGTTAGGAGCTACTGCTTCTACATATATTATATCAGTATTTTACGACGACGTTGAGGTGATTTCTTTTTGCTGTTGCTAATAACGCGTTTAACTGGCCTATCGCTACAACTTCGTTAACTCAGTTACTTCAACATTGAAAATATGTATTATATTTGTCACTTATGACTTTGATAAATATTTTATTATGAATTCAGTGCGTTCATTTTATTTCTCAATCAAAATTCCGTTTGCTTAATATAAAGTACAATAAATGGTAATTGCTTTTCTGATTTAAGTACTGAAGATTAGTTGAAACTAACATTGCATTAGAAAATATTCAATAGTGGGTTAAATTTTTCATTGAACTAGAACATTGCGATATTAATTAGGTCTTATTAAGGATGTTACGTTTTTAGTTATTTAAAAGTGTATTAGCGTGATTAATGATTTCTGCGAATATTTAGAACATTAGGGCAAAAGAAATATTAACTACAGTTTCCGATATGTCAAAGGGAATAATTGAAATGCATATTTTTTTCCTTCTAAAATTTAATTAACGTTTCAAGAAATGGATTTTCTTTATATGTTAAATATTTTTTGAAGTCACATCCCTCTTTAATATGTTGACTGTACTTGTTTATTATTTTTAAGTACTTTTACCTTTCACAATTATTTAGTTACACTGGTCTTTTCATTTTGGCGACACTTTTTTTACACGACTCCCTTTTTTACGCGGTAAATTATAACAATATTTACGTGGTATTGTGTATACGCAATATCAATTTACGCTATTTGAATTTAGTGACATCGAGCAAAATTTATTTTTGTTCTCTAAAATGTCAATATTATTATTTTATTGTTAAGTTATGCGAAATAAATATGTATTTGCAAAAATTATACCGGCTTTTCTTTCAAATGTTTTTGTTTTCTTTTATACATAATAATCGTTAATATATGTTAATATATTTAGTTAACATATTTAATAATCGTTAAATCGTTTGAATACAAACTCTATTTACGCGATTTTTATTCGCGTAAAACGAAGGAATGGCTGTGTTCAGATAAATTTACTAACAGGCATTGCTTAAAAATCTATTTCCTAGAACATTTATTTAACTGTAAACGTCTAAAAATTATACGTAGTGTCGGGTATCGATGACTGCCATTAAGAGTCGTGTATTAATAAATACCAGGTAATGTCGAAACTGAATAAAATCCAAGGATTGAATAGAAAATAAGTGCGATCGCATCAAGGATGTAGCAGCTGAATTATGACGACCGATAACAATCGTTGCAAACTACCCTTGTCGTTAGTCATTCCCCGACTGATTTTTTTAACAATGATGCGCGAGCGTGTACTATCATTTCCCACTACACGTGGTAATGACTACGGAAGTGAAAGTTACCGAGTGAAAGTCAGCAAGGGTTTCAAAAAATTTTTTAGGGTACCCCAGGACTCTAACTCTGAACTGCACTAGTATCTAAGTACAGCGCTAATGAATGCGTAATTAGTCGTTTAATTACCTTAATTAAACCGAAATTAAATGATATCTTTTCGCATACGCACATATCTATTACAGTAAAGAATGAAATAAATTTTCAATGAAATCGGATAGTGCAATAGTGAAATTTTAGAGTCCACGTTACGAAAATTCATAGGAAACACTGTACCGTATCTAACGCTTTGACACGCATTCCTAGAAAATATGCAGTCCATACCGTCGAACGTTCTGCGTTCTTATTGTTAGAGGATAATGAGAAGATTGAGCGCCGGTGAAAATTTCACCGCAAATGTAAATGACGGAACTGTAGGTATCCCGAAACGCCATCGTTGCGAGTGATTTACGACATATTCGATAACTGGAAGGAACGCGGCAACGCGGTAAAACTTATCTCGACGATGTAACCGAGAAATACGAAAGATCGGTGCTTCGGTGCAATTAGGTAGTCGTTATGAACAACGGCGCGCTTATTCTCTTCAGAATATAAGAGTCTTGGAAAGTTCGCACGCGAAGAATGCCGGCGATGCTCCCGTCAGTGCACGGACTATTCTGAAAGGGTTCTACGCAGGTGTCTTTGTAAAGTGACACGATGCGCCATTAATGCGGTTCCAGTCGCACTCATATGTAGTCTCTAGATGAAATATACACAATGATGGAGGATGTACATTGACCTATTCAGCGTTGGATCCGTAGCCGTGATTTACTGCACGTTCGACGCAGCCGCGTGAATCTTCGTGAAGGTTCGTTCAAGACACACGGAGCTCATATTCACATGCATATAACATTAACCACACTGCTCTGGATGAATCTGTCCTGGATTGCGGTAAATTGTAGGTTTGAATTGTCGTCTATCAATTGAAGGCAATCTGATCTCGTTCCTGCATATTGTTATCGCATGGATCGCTAGCGGGACCTTGCTTTGCTTTTTGATGGTTCGTTAGAGATCTTGAACATTGTTTTCTACAAGTGGATACGTCGTGAGATTTTCTATTTAGGATTGAAGTAGAAAATTAGGAATCATTTATCTGCAGATGGTTCTTATTTCATTAATAATACTTTATTGACATCTTGCAATAATGATAGTAACTTTGTTATACCTGTTAAATATTAACACGTCGAAAATTAATTGTTATAGTGACGTATTGTTTGATTTGAATACACTGTAATTGAAATGAAACATAAAAGTGTGATAGCTTAACCCTAAATCTTTGAGCAAATTAAAATTGTTACAAATATAATTGGAAAAATAAAATAACGATGGAAGATGTTTCTTAACAAACATAAAAAATACTTAGTTATTTTATGAATTTTTTTGCTGTCCACGTTTGTACCGTATTTTCCAATTTTTTATAAGTATATAAAAATTTACAGTGAGTTCAATTTTGTAAATTTATTTTCATTGTAGATTTTTTGACACAGAAAGAATTTAATTGGCTATCTGATACATGTAAGGTAAATCACACTTTAACAATGAAAATGACTCGCTTTTATGTACTTCTCCCTGGGTCTGATAAGTTCTCAAATGTTAACCATATATTTTCTGAAATTCTTTTCTTTGAATGTATTTTCAATTCATAAATATCCGTTGCATGTATCTTAAAATGTCATAAGTTTTTCGAATCTATGTTCGAAATTTCTTTGAACACTTAATAGCTCATAAGTATTGACCTGGCCGATATCAATATTATTAGTGATATTTAAATAACTTCATACGAGGATTTATAACAGGTATAAAAAAAATTTTTTAATTTGATACTTGATTTCAATATACAATAGGGACTTTTTACTTTATTCTTAGATAAAAATTTTAAACTGATTGTACGCAGTAAAATTAGATAAAGAAAAATTGTTCGGGCCTCCTTGTTTTCGCTGTACGCCTGTGAAACTTACCATTCCTTAAAACATGTACTATCCATCGTGGTGGTCATTTACAGGTCTGCTGAACAAAAAAAACTGGAATTAATATAAAAAAATCTATGATACTTAGAACTTACTTCATAGACAATGCAAAAGCACAATGACACATAGAGAGTAACATGGTACTTACGTATTACACGGATCACTTAGCTCTCGATTTACACGACATTCGAATCACACGATTTTTGTTTAACACGGTTGCAGAGAAACAGAAAAACTTCCATTTACACGGCACTTGTATTTCACTTTAATACGGTCAAATTAGACAAATGCAAAAATTAATTAATTATTTAATTATAATGCGACGTTATGTACATGTATCACATATACAGAGAAAATTTCATTATACACAACATTCACTTTAATGTACATTAAAAAATATATATATATATAAAATAACTAAAATATATAAAATTATAAATTATTTAAATATAAATATAGAAATTATATAAATATTTTTATAAAAATATATAAAATAACACAAAGAGTTTACACAATTGTTTTTAAATGTTACAGTAATGCTCATATAATCTGATTAGATACTTCAGAATCATGCTATACTCATAAGTTATGAGTCATAACTGTGAAATAAAGCTTTTCTTAAATTAAGATCTCGTATTATACTCACTTGTCTTAGAAACACACAAAATTCGATTCCATTTTTTGCTATTTGATATATCGTTTTCATTTGAAATGCCACTTTCACATTTCGTTTTTATATTCTTCTGACATTTCTGTATTATTTCGCATCGTGAATCTATTTATTCATCGAGCAATTTCTTCAGACATCCATGCTAGATTCACATTGCAAAGAAAATAAATGCTTTTCACGCACATTCCATATCGATGATGCAGTCAAAGCTGATGATCCGGGAGAAATTCTGATGTATCAAACTCACCGAGCAGTTATGCAATCGGTACCCGAATTAAGAAGCACTGTGCGATAGATCGCGTGTCAACCGAAGTCATAAGCCACGCTGCTGCCATTAACCCGTGTTTTCTTTTGGTTCTAAGGAAATAATTCTGGTTTATTACCGAATGTCTTTTCTAAACTTTAGTAGCTAATACTGCACACATAGACTGATTGTGAGTTGAAGGTAATGCGTCGAAGCATCACTTCACTTTTTTAATATGGCGTTACGTGTGCGGCTCAACGTTTTATGATCATAGAGCAAGCATAACATGAAAATACTCTTATAAGTATCTTTTGTCGTTAGGAGCATCAGTATCGTTGCGTAATCATAACAGGATGATTATAGATTTAGGTTATGTCACGTGTCTAAAATATTAGAACGTACGTGTGAAAAACGTAATGATTGTATAACTTTAAAATATGTTGTTGAAGGCTTGATTCTGAACAGCTTTGGTAGAAATAAATCATAGTCGTTACGTACATATTTATATAAAAATAATGTATAATGTACAGTTGGATTTTAATTGAAAAAAATCTCTTAGAGGAGAAATTAAATATTTAATTACTTTTCATTTTCGTATGTTAGTATAGTACAGATTATCGTAAAGTAAGTAATTTTATGACTGAGATTAGAAGTTTGAATAGGTGAGATAATCGGATTACTATAAAATAGTATAACGAGGATTTTAGTGTATTTGTTACGCGGACGTTGTCGCCAAACATCTGTACGTGCTCGTCGTAGAAAAAGAAAGTTACACATTACCTTGTAAAGTACATGACATCGATGACCTGTACGTATTGGATGATTCCCTTCCGGAGTAGAAAGCAAATCTGTGACTAGTGAAAGCATACGTATTTTACACCGTATCGCGGGTCCATGGAAACTAGTTGGGAAAGTTTGTTATTCGAGAAATATTGGATGTCACTTGAAATACGAAATAGAAACAAAACTGAACAAAATGCATACTATAATCAATAAAAAGCACTTTATTTCCCCGAAGCATGCTCCTCTGACCTTACAATATTTGATCGGGGGTAGATACAACGATATGCTTTTACGGCGATGGTGATTAATTAAATAATATTTTAAAAAATTCAAACATAAATAAGTAGAAGTGTACAAGGATGAATAACTGAAAATATATTAACATGACTAAAATAAATAGTATGCGAGCAAGAGTAATTGTACTCCTACGTTAGGATATAACAAGATATGATAGGGTCAACAGTATAAGACAGGTGTAACTATAAACAATAATATAATTGATTCTTGTTTTAATATTTTCGAAGAACAGATAATTGGTGTACGTAGGTACTGTAAGAAGATCACTTGATGTCTAGGTTGCGGGGTGCAGCTGATTGATCAGTTTTCATTTTGTCTCACGTAATTTTCTGTTGGTTCGATTATATGATTACACATAATAAGTTGAAATTGTAAAACAGGAAACTGGAAAAAGACTTCTTGCTCCTATACTATTCCGTTAGACATCAATCAAATCATCTCCCAGTTGTATATTATAATAGAACCCTACTTACTAAAATGCGTTAATGAAGAAAACTATAATGTTACAGTCAGGTAAGTTTTTATAACGACTAAATAAGAATAAACGCATAAATAAAATTCAACTGTACAAATTAATTTGTAGATTGATTTATACGGAGAAACCTGTTCGGTATTAGATATGCGTAATTTCATACAAAACGAAATGGAACGCATTTACATACTTGTACCATATATCACACGTACATGGGGTATCAATTGAAAACTCAATTTTGAAAAATCTTAAACTAATCTTAAATGTTTGTTGAAGATTTTCTCAATAAATAACCATTTTCTTTTTCAATGTAGATTTTAGAACAATAAAATTAGCAGCTTCATTACGTTGAATGCCATGGGATCTAACGGTGACCCTCAGCCAAATCGAATTACTATAATTATAATTTATTTGCAAGTTAATTATAATTTATTCATAATTTAATTCAATTTATTTATAATTAATTATAAATAATTCTACCTAATGCAGTGACATTTATTAAAATAAAAGCACCTAACAATAACGCAATTCAATTAAATAATTTGATGTAGTTTCTTCCATTTGTGTATTTCCCTACCTGAAATCATGCGGCATGCAATACATTAAAATACTCCCTTTTTCTATATAATTGCTTCACCAGTTTTCTACATTAATCCTCTGGACTAACTGGACCTCTCTGTTTCTGTTTTCTATGCCCAAATCATTTTATTTAACCTTAATCACGTCGTAGAGTCTCTTTCGAACCAAATCGAGATTAATGTTTGCTGTGATTTATTTAAAGCGCAGAAGAATGAAGATTAAAAGTTAAGTGACCTTACGATAATATCCTTATCTTACACTAAATGTTGCGTCGAAATTAGTCGTGTGATAATATCATTATTTGTTTACAATTGATGTTCACAAGCATATAAACAGGAACCTTAATAAATTATCTATCTGATACTATTAAAGTGATTATGTCATTTAGAATTGTTGCTAAGCCGTTAACCTTTAAAGAACATTAAAGAAGAAGATCATAAATGTAAGAATCGCACGAGAATGAAATAAACTGATTCTAACCAGTGGCGAAGTATCGTTTATTGTACAATTAACGTGGGTTTCTCTTTATTTTTAATATTATGGATACGTAATGACGCGTTATACACGATTTCCCTATCTTTAATCTCATATCAAATATTAATATATTAATAAAAAAAAACATTCTTCCTACCAATAAAAGTAATAATAATATATTTTTATAAGTAATATAAGATGAATTCAGTAGCAGTAATATTAAATGGTAATTGCAATAGGTAATTTAAATAATAATTCTACAAATAGCGATTAAAATATATCTATTATTTGAGGTAATTTATTAAATAGTAATTATGATTTTATTATGACACATTACTTCAGTATGAGGTTTACAAAAACAGATGGTTGTTATTTCTTACTGTTAAGAATTTATAGACCTGTAACATTTTTCAGTTATCAATAAGTGGTACTAGAGTCAAAACCTACAACTGGCTTTATTACGACATATACTTCAACAAACCTAAGAACAAAGAGCCATGCCTTCCATCTGAATAACGATCGGCGTATCGTAAATCACCAAATGTGCCACATTTGAAATGAATCGTTTGTGTTTAGTAACTCTACTAGCAAATTCTCACTCCTATACGATGTAATGGGTGATATATAAATATAAGTTTCATAACGAATACTTATAATCAGTAAAAGAATTTCTTATTTGACACCTATTTCAGTGCATCATCTGAATATTTCTTTACATATGGTTTGCCAAATTCACACCTGGTGTTTATGGAAAAACATCGTAACTGTGATTGTTTTGGAAAAATAGAGACATAATGTTCCCTTATCCTTTTTTTTGTAAGGTAAGACAGCTTTATTTTTCTCTTATTCCAAAACAGTCACTGCATCACATTTCCTGGAAACAGCTAGTTATTTAGATTTAGTCCTCTTTTTCCTATTTTTAAAAGACCTTAGTCAATAAAAAGTTCGAATGCAAAAGAATAAATTTGATTGTGAACTTCAACTTTACAGCAACTTGGTGATCTATCTTATTTATGTCTTAGGCTGCGTTTGCATTGCAACTTTTATACTAGCGAAGAGAGTCGTTATGTCTATAGTAGAGCTGTGAGTATCCCATGGTTCCAGTTGTTAAGTCTACATACTAAGTCTAATGAATATCTCGTCAATTAATTTTTCTACTTACCTTATGAAGACTACCAAATGAAACAAGTAGCACGTATCACTGCTTGCGTCGATCATCGTTTCTCTACTCGCTGCTTTAATGTAAACGTTGCCATAGTAAAATGACGGAATACATTTCGATGCTTCAGTTTAGGTTTCGGTCTGTTCTCAGTTCAATCAAATATTCTTCAGTTATTTATAATGTACATATCCATACTATGAATCCTTGTCCGTAATCCATTTGATCACGCTCTATTTTCGTTCATCAAAAACGAAAGACAAAGATAGAGTTTTAGGCAGAGAGTAAGTGGATTGAAAGTGAACTAGTAATATGTATAGGGTCTTATTCTGGTCGACGTTCTTATTGAGTATCGTAGCTGTGATGTAAATACAGCCGTAGTCGAATATGTACGAACAAAGGGAAGGAAGAAAAAAAACGGACAAGGGAAAGAAAAAGAGAAAAATGAAAGGAAAAGAGAAAGAAGGTAGAGAGAAGAGAAAGAAAGAAAAAGAGAAAGAGGGAAGAAGAGAGAAGAGAGACGAGACAAGAGAAAAGTGAAGGGTGGAGAGAGAAGAGAGAAGAGAAGAAAGAAGAGAGAAAGAAAAACGTGAAAGAAAGAAACAGAGGAAGGTCTAAAAAGATACCTTGTCAATTATCAATAAAACTGCCGTTTATACGACAATCGTGAAACTGTACAGATTAAATTACAGTATACAATAGAGCCTCGATTAAACGAGTCGCTATTTCCCACGATCTAGATTGTCTAGAATCTTAGTTGAATACAAACTTAATAATTCGGATTCTTAGATTACACTTTGGAAAACATACAATTGAATTTGCAAATATGTTTTGAAAAATTTCTTTTCAAGGCTGAATTTATCTAAACTATGAGTCACCCAATTAAATCAGATAGACGATGATTTACTCTATTTTGATTTTTTATTGCAACACACTACTGGCGTATCTAAGAAGCATGTTTTAACTTCTGATTTCGTTGCCTGTGTATTGGAGAAGTAGATATTCACAGCTTGTGTATCAACCGTCTCGCAATTGCTTAATTAAATAAAATTTATTACTACTCTTAAGACTATTATTCGATTGAGTTTCTCAGACAAAGCAGACTGCAATGTATGAGACATATTAAGCAACGACTTGTTAGGAGTAACAAGTCAAGGCATAACAGTTTCTATTGCTACTGAAAGATTTATTTAAAAGTTTCTATTTGCTAACCATTCACATTCAGACTATTAAATATTCATGGCCATGTAATGTATCAAGAGTAACACCTACATGGTTCATGGGTAAATATACTCACACGACTTACAGTAATATCAATTTACTCTATAATGGTGTTAATTATACGTTTTGGTTTATTGAAATTAATTCCTTTTTTCTTATACTTTGTAATATGTTTATAATTTGTAATGAACAAGGAAGGGAAATTAAAACATATTTTAATACATAATTAATTACTTTTAAGGTCTTATCCAATATTATTGCAGGGAAAACATTACAAATTTATAATTCTTAAACAATTTTATATTCATTTAATTTGTCTTCACAGTGCAGAAAATAAACAAACTTTCTCGTCATTACTTTTAAGCCTATGGATCACAATATTCAGCATCTTCCATTTCTCTTCACAAATTAAAGAAGAAATTGGGCTATTATTAAAATTAAATATATTAGAATTAAAAATTTATCGATTATTAGAATTAAAAAACATTATTTAATGCAACTTCCATATGTATGAATGCACTTTATAATTTTATTAATAGCATCTTGCTGATAATTAATTTACAAGTTTACATAATTATTTAAAAACATTACAAATATACGTATAATTCATAAATTGCTTTCTTATAGGTCTTATATATAATTATTTCACGATGACGAGAATGCAATTTATGGTACTGAAAAATACATTCTTGAGCATGGGAGTCACATTGAACATATCTGACATTTTGTACCATTAAAGGCCATTGTATTAGACATAATTGAATTTGTCTTGACACAACCTTTCATATGATACAAAATGAGCATGTAGCATTCAATTAAAAAAAAATAAAAATTATTATTATTACTATTACATTTACTGTATACATTATAAACAAATCAGAAATGTAATGACTAAATGTACCGATAACCTGTAAAATCTACATCCAAAATGACCGAGAAACGATATACGTATATCATACTTTTGTATACTGATTAATTTAAAACCCGAAAAGTATAATACAACTGAAGAAAATAGTACGATCAAATCACTCTGTAAATTTAAATTGAAGTTCTTAAATGGACGTAAAAAGAATATTTTTGTATCGATATTCTGTTACACACATAGAAAAATTGAGATAAATGATGCTTGTGACACAACCTTGAAAGAGCTTGTCACCAATGACATGCATGTTCAAAACATTATAACTGGCATCGTCTGTCTTAAACGACTACTTTTACTTCCTCAAGGAGATTTTCCTTGCTACATATCGCAGCTAGTTCGTAAGATTCAGAGTCTACTTATGAAATCGGTTCAGATCATGTATCTTATGCAGATGAGTTGTAGGATGTCGATTCTGCATAGCTTTGACAGCTACAAAAACGAAAGTAGGGAAATATTCGATTGAGAGTCTGGGAATAATGGTGCAAAACAACATATACGGTGGAGATCACCAGCGACGATATTAGAATAACATAATTAATAAATCTTATACATTTTGATTGTTGCTGTAACAGTAAACAGTTTTATTACGCTAATTTTTGTAATGCCAATGATTTTTATCTATTTTCAAGTAATTTATCTAATTTATTTTATGGCATTTTGTGCAGTATAGAAGAAGTATAGAATACCTATACTTAAACTATTTTTATTTAATTCCTGTTCGGTTTAACTAATTAAAGAGATGATAACTTCGAAAATATTTAAATATCGAATATACAAAATATTTAGATTTTGAAGGATATTGTCGAACATTGACAAGTCTGATACGTTTCCTAATCCATTCGAAAATGGAAATATTCAAATTCACTGAAAGTTGATCTATGTGCATCATTCAGTGTGTTTATTGCATGAAAAATGCAAATAATAGAGAAAATAACAAGATAATACAAATCGAAGAGATTAAATTCTGTTTTTCCAACGATAATATACTCTATACCTTTTAAAATGATTATTATCATTAATATTTAAAAACATGTATCTAAAAACATATATAAATATTTAAAAACATATATCTATGTAACCTAAACATCTTTTCGATGACCCACAAAAAAAATTAAGGCAATGAGTAGATTCTGAAACATTTCAATTTAGTTTATTAATACTATTTAACATTGCTAGTGCTTCTAGAAAACTTTAATTGTTACACATTATGTACCACGTTTTGGTTTGCATTTTTTTCAAAGTATGAAAATGTTAGAAGTAATTGACAACACACTATATGTATAAGAGAATTTGAGATTGGGTAAATGACTGTAAACTACATATTCAACTACGTTAAATTAATGATTTCGTATGGATATGTTATGAGAAGAGTGTGACGAAACTGAATTAGCGAAACAGCACTTTATTACGCTTTTCAGCGCTCTAAATTTCACTGTAATTTCGCTGACTTATTTCACAGTTCACACAATTACACGTATTGCACTATACGTGGAGCCATCAATTTGATAATATGATGGGATTGCATCATTCAGTGCGTGTCTCTGATACATTGTAACTTAGAAAACTACTTAGATTGAAAATTTACTTCCAGTGATTTATTGAATTTATACATGTGTGATCGTAATAGTAGAGGATGTTATTTGTAAAAGTATAAAAGAGTGTGTTCATATTAATATTCTATGAATTAATGCTTTAAAAATGTAGTTAACCTCAAAATTCTATAAATATTCTATGTATGTAATATATGCGGTAGTATCTATTTGTTTGTAAAAAACGACTGTAATATAATCAAAAGATTATTACATCTACATATATAAAAAATTAATCAAATTTTACATTGCATTGAAGAATTGATATTTTTTTATTGCTAACAATTTTCGAAGAAAACTCGGATAACAAATAGATTCAATTACGATTAATGAAAACAATTTTATTAACAGTAGTCGTCCAAAATTAAAGTTTATCAAATATACTGTTTGTATTACATCATTAGAAAACAATTTTTTAGTTTAGGACATGTTGCTTAAGTATTTTGTAACATTGAATTAGTACTTATATTGTGTTAGTAGAATTATTTGCACTGTAAATGAATTTAAGATAACACTTTTACAAGCATTTTACTGATTAGACACACTTAATCTTTAAATGAACAAATGGATATTCTGAGTATAATGAATTGAAGAAATGAGTATTATGATAGGGTATTTCCGGAGAAATGGCTGTATTTATTTTAAAGGGCATTTAAATGCAAACTAAAACAATTAGAACATCAGCTCTGATTTCTAAATAAAATTTAATTACTTGCTTATGAAATAATCAACAAAAATTAAAATTACAAATGTAAAAACGTTAATCATCTCTGCTGGAATTACCTTAAATATTGGAAAAAGCAATCAAAGTACCTCTAGGTGTAAAATATATACAAATGTTTATACTTCAAAATCATGAATTCAATAATAATTTAAACGTCGATAGAGTAAATATTTGCAAAAGGATCATGTATTGACTGAGACACTCCATATCCCACCGTTTAAGGGTTAGAAAGTATTGAAATCGTACGGTCGTATTATTGTAGCTGCGAAGAATCTGCGCTAACCATTAAAAGGAGTTAGGTACACATGTATCTACATGCGTGCATACATAATGATTTAAGTGTAGAAAATATTTGGTTTTTCTGCTTGTGCTTGAAGCTGTCGTAAAATGAATAATTACGTCAGAACAATCATTTTAGAGATATCACAGTGCACTTCTAACAACCAGTTTCATCGTCCCTCTTAGCAAACAGTAATTACTGTCGTAAATATTCGTGTTAGAAAGTTCGTGGCAAAGAAGATCGAATGATCGCGTAGCGGTTTATATAAAAGCAGACGACGATAGAACTGTCATTGCGACAGTTCGGCATTCTCTCATTTATACAAAGTCGCTTTTACTCTTATTTTCGTGTCTATAAGAATCGGGCTCCTGCTAGTCAGATCTGGGACAACTGATATTGAACGTCGACTGCATTGTTTGAGAGAATCTTCCTGTTTGTTGAAATACATCCGTGTAAATTGCTCTGTATAGAATTACATCAAAATAAGAGTCAAGTACCGATAATCCATGGAACTGTGTATTTATGGAAAATCTGAAATATTTGAACTAACGTACAGTTGCATAAGCATTTGAACGTATGCACAGAAATGTAGAAATTGAAGAAGTATTTTTTCTTATTATCCGGAGAAGTATGCGACGATATTTCCTGCTTCTTTCGCATAGAAATCTGCAAGGATAGCGAAACGTAACATTCCATTTGAATTCTACGACAGTTCCTGTAAACATTAAATTTCAATAATATTACGTTACCTTTCTACATAAAATATTTTTACAGGATATGCACTATTATGTAAATATTTTTAAAAATATAGTATCTATATTTTCGCTACATCATATTTTATATATGTTGTATATATTCTACCTAATATGATACGATATATTTATATAAAGTGAAATCAGAAACTTAGAGTAAATTTTCTTATACAAGATTTCATTCCTAAGACAATGGACTTCGAAAGATTTTCTGACACGCACATAATAATGTATTCCTAATGTTTATTGATCTCTTATATTTAGAATTTGTAGCTTATATGAAAATTGTCTATATCATCAATTTGTTTCTTACGTAAAATTTTGTTACTTTACCTCTTTATTCTTCATTATAAAAAAAATCATATTTTTTCACGAAAACTTTTCTCATGAGAATGAAATGAAAGTTACAGTTTACTTTTCACGGATTAACGTGATGACGCCTGGGGCTGATCTGGTTGCCAGCTTTGTCGAGGGTGTTTAACCATGAATGTTACTTGAAAGGTGGTTCACTTGAATTAGTTCCAAGAATCATTTAATTAGTACATTTAACGGATGATTAAAGAATTTTATCTAATTGTAGTCAGTAAATCAAAGTCTTGATTACACCGTCCTCAATTAACTAATTTTTTTCCCATTCACGAATGTCCTTAAAGGAGCCGATTAATTGAGAAAGTCAAGTAAAAAATAAGATTTTATAATTGTGAACTAAAAAAAATTCCCTAATGAGACAAAAGCTAATATTATTTACGTTGCACAATCGTAGACGTTCAAATCACGTAAAAGACTGGAATATATAGTATTCATTGAATATAACATTAGCATGTTAAGCATCAAACGAACACGTCAATCACTATCTACTTCAGTGAATTAACTCTTGCATCAAAGAAGGTAGGTGTGCCTTTCAACCCCTTTTAACCATAGATTTGCGATATAAGTGTTATTACTCTTTGCTGAAGGTTATCCTATTAAGAAGGAATTACAGTCATTCTTTAGAATTAAAAAGAAAGAAATTACGACGGATAATCTAATGGAATTTGTCGTATCTCATACAGGATATCCTACACTATAGAATACCAGGTTTTCTAAACTTACACTATAAAGAAACCAAAATAATCTTTGTTTCATTTGGCACTGCAAGTAGTATTAACATCAGTTACTAGTTCGAAATCTCTAAAAATCTTCTAAAACAACTCGTCAATCAGCGCAGCTTTAAATAATTAAATATAATTAAAGTAAATAAGTAATTAAATAATTTAAATACCTATAAATTAAATTATAAAAATGCTATTTCTCCTTCAATTTCTATGATTTTTTAATGTATTGCAGAAATCAGGATTTTTAACAACTTTTTCTTCGATATAAAATCGGTGGTCGATTTTATCTTCCGAAATATTCACAAAAAACTGACGGAATTGGCATACCAAATCCTGCCTATAAATTTATCTATGACATAATCACAGGCCGATACGTTCATCTATATGTTTATCGTTTGACAATCTCTTTACATCCATTAATCACCAATCTTTTAACTCTGTGTCATGTTTTATGATTAGGATAGGTACACAAACGAATAGAATTATTTTCTAATAAAGTCAATATGACAATAATTAATTTGTTCTATCCAACCAATATTAATCAATACTAATATATATGTTGCCACGAACGCACCAGCTTAAACAGAATTCATCGCAGTGGAACCGTGAATTTTTTGCGACTTAAAACCATAAAAATTGGGGAGGAAGTAGCGTTTCTATAACTTCAAGTTCAAAATATTAACACTAGAATTACCGAGCATTTAATATGATTGATATTTAATCCCTATAAAAATTGTAACAATAGATTATTTTCAATTTCTTCAGACATTCATTGTAGTATTCAAGTGAAACTATTTATTTTCAAAATCATTTCGAAACGAAAAACCGAAACCAGTTATTTTTACTGGTATGATAGATCTGATGTTAAGAATATACACGTTCTCTAATTGTTACAAACATTACCTTTAAACTTCATTACACTTAAAAACCTAGAGCTTTGATAATTTTCCAAATTTTCAAACACGTATTTAACCATATACTCTAAACCTACAAAAGATGAAGTAAGTTTCACAAACAATATTTCTTTTCGAAGTCGGTTGACCGAGACTCTCTACGAAGTACTCATTCTTGAAGACACATTCATGGGCCCATTCCTCTTTTCCGACCGATATACAACCTCTTTGAAAGGAACCAGTTACATGTTGAAAAATTCGCTTAGTTTAATACTTCAAACTAGTACGTTCAACATCGCAAAAAACGTCCACCGAACATGTTATATAAGATCAGATCAATCAATTTATGCGCGTAACATTTAATTATGTCTGTAATAGAAGTCGTGAAATATTTCTATGCCACGAGAGCATTTTTTAAGCTATGCAGATACGTCAGTTGCGGTCCCGAGAATGACTCCAAAGTTCGTATTATCTGGCAAGCAGCATTTTCAATGAATAAACGCATTGCGCAAAAACGTGGCAGAATCCATAAAATGTATTCCTCGTACCTGCGCTACGCGGCGCGGCGAACTTAAATCTCTTTCCGTGCGCGGAATCAAAATTCATTAGTGCGTTACGGTTGCCGTTTTCCCCTACGGGAGAACGAAATCGGGACCTGCATCACACGGAGGATTAATAGGTGAAGTAATGATCGATCACGCTAGATCGAGCGCGCGGAATGTCAATCTTTGAGTACGGCAGAAATACGGTTCTGGTATATCTATCACAGATCAATCTGTGAGAGGCAACAGTAACAAGGATTGCGGTTACAATCGCGTACCGAACCGAGTTCTATAAGATTTGTCATTTTTATGGGTATGCGCCTAGGTGCCGAGAGAGTGGATCATTATCGCGGTACCTGGCGATACGCTTTTCGGACCGATGCCGAATGCTCCTTATTCACTATTTGCAGCCACACACCTGGGTAGAGCAACTGAAAATGTGGAATAATACGATTATTTCTCAAGACTATACTTTTTGTAGTCAATTAGACCTGACCTGTTCTACACATATGTATGTTTCAAAGCACAGTGGAACCTCGATTAATCGATTCACGATCGGTTTTTCGCGATCTAGATCGTTCAGAGGCTTAGTTATCCACAAACTCAATAATTCGGATTTTTAATACGTTCACTGCCACGTGTATGCTACATGTCCATTTTTGGAAAATAATATTTTTAAGAGACGTTTGACCATGGATAGCAGTGCACGTTACAAAGCAGCGGAAACGTAACGAAATGATATTACAATGTATAAAAGCAACCGAAAACTGAAATATAAGTTCATATTTTATATTTTATACGGTAAAAGTCTATAAAAGTATATAAAACTATACAAAACTACATAAAAGTACATATAATTAAATAAAAGTGTGTAAAACTATATAACACTATATAAAACTATATGAAACTATATAAAATAGAAAGTATTCTTTATTCTACTCTATTTAAATGAGCAGTACATTTTATAAGAAAAATATGACAGAAATTTATGGTGCCATGGAATGTGTTAAATTATACCTCAAGATATATACGATCGAATTTTGCAAACATACTTTGTAGCATTTCTTCTGGAGCCTCCATTTATCTGAGCTGTTAGTCGCTCAATTAAATCGGATAATCAAGGTTCTATCGTAATTACTGTTAATTGGTGATCGTTACTGACGATATTATCAAGTGAATAGTAATTAAGTAATAATTTACTTTTTTTTCGTCAGAGTTTGTAGCTCAACCCTTATAGACAATGTACGTGACATTCTTGTTACTTTACGATGTCAGTTACGCAAAGTTGCGCAAAGTGTACTCTGATTATATCAATGTAGAATTATAACAATTCAAATGGGATCGAGACTCTTTCAATCCAACATAAAAGTTTAATTTATTTATCGATGTTTATTCAATCACCTTTAAATCAAACTCTGCTGGTTGCTATAGATTTATTCCAATGTTGTTTTCAACTTTCAAAATAGCGTTGACACTTATAATGAATTGGCGATTTGAACTTTGATAACAGAAAAAAGTTATTTTGTGCATTATCAGGTGAATATGGAATTTATTAAATTATATTCACTGATTTTTTCATTTCTTTAACCTTAGCAACTTTTAATAGCCAAGCTAAGTTTTTGCGTAAATATTTGATTTTACAATTAACCGTGCGGCTATGTTTATCGTAATCACATATACTGACCTAAAATTAATATGTTTTTAGTTTCAGTATTTAAAATCTGAATGTTGGATTAACAATTAATATGGAAATATGGATGTAGCGACTTCGTCACCACGTTTTTAATTGATTTGTCCGTCCACGGTTCTCTGTCTTGAACCGGATATATAACCCCGGTAAAACAGAGGAACGCGGCGGATGGCATTTAAGCATTTTTGGAGCATTTTCGGCGCGCGGCATACAACAGTAGACGAGCGATATCCGACTTTCGATTGGAACAGTGGAAAAACGGCATCTAGAGATTCCATTATTAACTGGAGCATCGTACCGCCGACGCGTGACTCCAAAAAGTACATCGTCCAAGCGCGCTGTATAAAGATACGAATAAATATCAGATTTTGACCTTTCCGCGAACGCAAAACGTGGGTGTGAATTGTGTTTTACAGTCTGGAAGTATAATTTATCGTAGAATACTTTTAAAAAATGTCTCAAAAATTGTTGTTAACTAAAACTGATAAATTTTAAATGAGGGTTTACATCGTAATGCTAATTTTCCAAAACTTTGATCAAATATAGGATTTTGATTGTAATAATCGTAATAGTAATTTAATTAATAATGACAATTTAATAGTAACAGTAATTTAATTAATTCTGATTTTATTTAATAGCAACAGTAATTTAGTTAATAGTAATATAATTTAATTAAATGTAGTGATGATTTAATTAATAGTAATTATAATTTAATAGTAATAGTAGTTTAGTCATTATAGTACAATCAGTTAAGATTTCTTTCTCGAAAAAAATGAATTTAAAATTACATTAGGTTCGTATGCATAACTGTAGATTCAACTTAACAGACACCTGTTTTTACTGCCGATTATAATTATAAATATAAACATTGTCATGATTTACTTCTTACTGCGACTACTGTCTTACCGTCGCTCTATCCTTACCAATCTCTTTCGTTGTTTATTTGATTGGAATGCGTCGTAAATAAGGGTAAGTTTATTACTTTCTAAGATTTATTTTATTGATGTATACGATTCTTACAAGTAGTGACGGCTATAGTTTTACGCATATTTTTAAACAGTAAAACAATAGTAATGACGGTATGTAAATTATAGAACTGTTTATTGAATGAACAAGCACAGAGAGAAACTAACGTCCCTCAAGACTCAGTAATAATAAATAATTCCAATTATTTTATAAACAATTTGTAATGCGCAAGATAATAAAATAGTAAATATAATAGGAATTTGTTTTCATTTATACTAACAACGTACACAATATTTAAGAAAATAAAAGTCTAACGCCGTGTTAGCGTTTTACGCTTGAACATTTTATATACCTATAAACTGATGTTTCAATAGTTAATGTTTCATCCAGCTTCTTTTGTGTTTCGATGTCATACACCTCTTGTTATGTTCGTATTTAAAACGCCTGTATACTATAATATTTCATGAATTTTCATATTTACCTAGCTTTGCTGTAATTATTAACTACAACTTTTCGATCGGGTTAATATCAGAGTTTTATGCCAGTGAGTTCAGCATAATTTGTATTAAATATTTAATTTCATAATATTTTTACTGTGTGGTTCGGATCCTCGTTTTGGCTGAAAGAAATGACCGATAAAATGTATGTAAGTAATGTAAGTAAACTATTTCGTCAGTCGTAAGATGTATAAGTATTGTTCCTTACGCATCATCTTTGCAATATTTTTTAAAAACCCAATACATTTATATGAAAAATTACCTAAGTATAAAATGGACCTACCTTTCATAGTTTCTTTTACTTTCTGTGTGTCTGATCCATTTTCATTAATGAGGTTCAGTATTAGTATCTATCATGCGACTCAAATTGATTTATTTTCATCTTGTCAGATTATATCATTCTCTTCCAGTCATCCACAACCCATTGTAAGTATTAACAACTTGTTTTCGTAATTTGATATTTTCATCAGAAAGAACAGGTTTGTGCTTTTTCTTCTTTAGCATCCAAACAAATTTTTTTTAAAAAGATATGAAAGGTCCTTTCACTAGTCCTTATTCTTTCGCATTGAATAAATATGTCGTGAAATACATTGTCACTGGTTAAAACAAAAACTTGCCACTTTTTATAAACAACTTTTATTGGAGAATTTTTGTGTATCATGAAGGAATATGGACATATGTGTACTAGTCAAATACAAAAATATATGTTTGTTATTTTATTTCATCTATTTATAAGATATATAATTTGTAATTTGTGATGTTTTCAAATGGTTCCAAACTTTTGACTGGTAGTGTGTATGCCTCCCTATTGTAAATTATGATTTACTGTTCTTTACCGAATTTAATGGACAAGCAAATCGTTTTCTTATTTTTCTCACCTTGCGATTTATTTTATAGTTACTTGCAATCTGACGCAGTAATAATCCTTTATCATACCAAGAAAAGGTAGCTTCCTTCTTCTCTTTATCGAATGGTTTCATGTTAGATTTTGTAATTCAAACAATTGTAAAACTGAAGATTTATTGCAGGATTTATTTTACAATAAAAATATATTATGTTCTACAATCGATAAAAGGTGGGAATTATTAATTGTTTTATCTATTTATTATTTTCTTTCTTTTCTTTCTGCAATAATTTTTTAACATACTCATTGTCAGTGCATTGTTAACAGAAATGAAAATAAAGTGTTAAATTTTATTTACTTGACTCAGTTTGTTATTATAATTCATTCATTCTTGTAAAATAATTGTATTTATTCATAGTTATTATCACATCTTTCGTAAGGCAAATATTAAGTATTTATTTACATTTGTGCATGTTGTTAGATATTTCAAGGTTGCCTGAGTAGATATTCATATGAATTAAGTACAATTCATAAAGCGGAGGTTGTAATTTTTTGAAATATCAATAAGAAATTAGATATGTAATAGCATGGATTTAATGGATTTGATACCATTCAAGCAAATACTTCAGTATTTATAACTAAATGGAATATATATAATCCCATAAGTTAGTTTTATTCAATTATAAATTAATTTAAAGTACATATTTCCTTTGTTAGTTGACAATGGAACTTTAATAAATAATTATGAATATTTGATTTTTCCTATATATTATTTGCCTTACTGAATTAAATATGCTGAATTTTTAAGTATTTTTAACTATAGACCTAGGTAAATATTTTTATTAACATAATAGAATGGCGAGTTTCTCATAGTACGAATTCGACAAATATAAAGTAATCATTTATCTTTATTGTAGACAAAATAAATCGTATACTACCTTCAACAAAATATACACATATATATATATATATAAATTACGAAATACTTAAGCGACCTTATTTTCCAGAAAAAAGTTATTTAATATCTCATTTCATCTTTTAATAATATGTAAAGCTTAGAAAGTATGTAAAAAAATGACAGTACATTTCTACATAGAGGTAGTTATTTTTATTGTAAGACACTTACTTTCAACTGTTTCATAAGTATAGCATTGGAATGAGTTTCTTTTGAATTGTTTTGCTGTTTGGCTTCATTAGTAGCATTTTCAATCATTTACGGTAGTTTGATATAAAAATGCCTCGTGGGAAACAATTATCCGATACGGAGAAGGCTGCGTTTGAAGTCTTCCGCATTGAAGGTAGCCACTATAGAGACACCGCAAAGAAACTTGGACAGTCAAAAGGTGTCGTTGCGAATTTCATTAAAAAGTAACATAATTATGATAAAAAAAGCACATAACATCTTAAGAAGCGTCAGCTACGAGATGAAAATCAGTTCAATCAAGCAATTTACAATTCAGAAGAATTCATTAAAAAAAAAACGTAATGTGAATTCTCTGAAAAATATTATTAATCAGATATCATTTGATGTTATCTACATGGATTTCTGTTGGGGTTTGGGCCATTATCGTATGTTAATTTACATACATGTTTCATCTTAAATGTTTTTTTAAGGATTTGAGTTTAGTCGCAAAATAACTGCTTTGTTTAGGAAATTAATTATCTGATGCATTATAAATGGAACTGAAAACTGACAATAATCTATTACACACGAGACTCTTGTAATAAAGCCAAAGAAACCTAAGGAAATAGAATTCCATTCTGGATACGAATTTTTTTGGTACAAGAGTTTGGAAAACCGCAAAAATCATCACATTTCTTGACACCTAACCGTAACACTAAAATTATGAAAATGTAGAAAAAATGAAGTTATTCAAGGTACTATTTGGATGAGGATCATTTACGTGTAATTAATATTGTAGACTCTTAAGTAGATGATTGGTGATGACGATGTATCTCATGTAGCACGTATAGCAGAAAACATAATTTTTTAATCAGAAAAATATTCTGTTATGATATCAGAATTTTATTCTACTAATCTAAATCCAGTGACTATTTTCTTTTTCTATAAATAGAAAACTGATTCCGTAAATATCATTTGACAATTATAAACAATATTCAAAGTATCGTGATCGATCAATTAAAAGTACTATCAATTACAAAATCTCAACAATTCGTCTAGGAATGCAAATCGTCTGTTTGGTTGTGGATGGTGTTTCAATGAATTTGAATTTGAAAATTTGAGATTTTAACATCAATGAGGTTGACTGGATAAGTTGGCAATACAAATTTCGAAATTAGTATTACTATTTTTTAGAGGGACATCAGGCATAACTACAATCAATCCTCTTATAACGCGGTATTTTGAAAACACATTCCTAATGTTACATAGTGCAAAATTGCGATAGGTTTCTTACAACACGATTTATATATAGCACGAATATTTCCATAACGCCAACCAACTTAGTACACACTCAGCATTAATCGTGTTATTTATTATCGAAATATGTGTATAACTCAAGGATTTACTATATGTGGATGTCTATATTCGCGCTCATAAAAAATAAGACGCATAATTACATGCGTGTTTAGAAGGCGGATTGCATTGAAAAGCGATAGTCAATTTCTCTCTGGTTAGAATCAACTGTCAGTACAAATTTCGTACGCTCAAGATGCAAAATCAGGTTTCATTACTATTAACAAGATCACGTTGAAAACATTGTCAATCCTTCGAAGATATTTTTCTAATGAACAGACAAATCCTAAAATATGCGAGTTGAGTAATACAGTAGAATAAAACAATATTGAAAACTCTAATGAAAAGGTTATTAACCTTAGCAGTGTCTCCATAACTTGATGAGTTTCAAAAATTTTAAAGCTGATAGCGTTCCATGAATATGGCAGTACCCATAAGTATTGCTCTGTGGATGCTTGGATTTGTTCTCACGCGTATGAGGTTCGAGATAAGTGGATAATCCTGCAGTAGCTATTATAGTTATTAAGGCAACGCCGATTCATGTTTCCATGGAATAATGCTACTCATAAACCTTAGTATCACTGTATCATAAGTGAAAAAAAAAATGTGTATGATAGAGTAGTTGATCGGAAAGTTACGTGAATCGATTTTGTCTGTACGTTTCTGGCCTCGTTTACGAATTCATACAGATTGCAGGCGGTTTAAGCGTATGATTATAATTTTATTGGCATTCATGTGTTCTTTCCAAAATTATACATAACTTTTTTATGTGCCTATCTACATACAGACGAAACATCTGTTGGAGAGTACTTACAAACCGATAGTTTCGTTCAGAATCAGAGTGTTATGTTCTGACTTTTGCATAATTAAAATTCCATGTAGACTTTCTGCACTTTTCATGTTCTTGAACTAGAACCATATAGTTATGTAGATTTTAGTTCCTTTCTTTATACCATGAATGCATAGTGCATTAATCAGAGTGAAAGAAGGAAACAGTTTTGACGAATTAAATAGAAATCTTATTAAAGATCCCTATTAAGTCATGTTCCATAAATATAACCTATTTAAGGAAAATTCTATGGATTGCATTTACAATCGATGAATCATACTCAATGAATCAATTGTTAATTAAAACAACGATACACGTGTGATATATACATACACACGTAGATATTTAATTTGTTTCTGGATTTATTGTTTCACACAAATCTCCCCATTTCCGCCTGCTACACTGGATCGGAAATATCTAGTACATAAAATATTGTATTGCTATAAATTATCGCTATTAATGTTTAAAGTGAATAGAACGATATAAATGATAGAAAGTAGAGCAAGTTATTAACGTTTATAAATGCTATACGCATAAATAATAAATATGGAATGAAGTGATGAATCATAAAATAAAAATATGTTAAATGAAATTTCATATTTAAAATTTATAGTCTATTATATAATTAAATGTGATTCATACAGGAAATCACTCTTTGCTTGAATGAGTATTTCATACTCCTGTTCCATAGATTACAATGATATAAATTCTTAGGTAATATCAAATGGTAAACTAATGATTTTCTGCTATAACTCTTTATTAATTTATTATTCGATGTAATCAGTTTGTAATGGCAAAACTAGAAGGGTTTGGCACTCAATTTGATTTGACTGTGAAATGACTACTTTTTTCTCTCGTCGTAGATTTAAAAATATGTAAATATTTAAGAAAATAAGTATGTACATCGGCAATATGAATTTATGTTATATAAATTGGTGCAAAATTTTTTCGTGGGAAGTACATAAAAACAAATTTTATCACATTTTCTGATATTTTTAATTAGTGAGAGTAATTAAGAAATTATTCTAAAAATATGTTTTTAAATGGTTTTCTAATGGAACGAATTTAACGAAATATATTTTAAAGGATATAAGATAATACTTTTCATTTTAGGTTACATATGATTTTCAGAATTATAAACTTCACAGTTTTATTATAACAAAACCATTGTTGTAATTAATATTATACTATTAATTAATGTTCGTTTTATTATATAATTATCATGTGAAGTATAAATATGATAAAGTACCTTTTATATAAGCATAAAAAAACTGTATCATCGAAAAGTCATTTATTCGGTGTTATAATTAATACATACTACATTTTTCTATATGATGTTAAATACACTGTAGCGTTCTAAAGTTCTCGGCTAGATCGTTTTTGGAACTTCTTACATGAACAGGCTTTCAGAACTTTTTGTTATTATGATGTATAAAGGACATATTGCATGAGAGGATACTGTAAAAAAGTCAACACCGCCTATTCTTTATAGATAGTTTTTTAGATATAAATAGCATGTACGAATGTTTTCGGACACAGTGTCTAAAAAAGAAAATAATGCTTATTTTCTATTATACTAATAATTTAATATGTAGGATTTAATATATTACACTTAGTATTTTTTGGCCGTAGCCTTAGCATCAATGATAGCGGCGCATCGATGTGACATGGACTTAATTAAACAAAAACGAACTGGCCAACAATTTTTTAACGTCATTGTATGTTGTTCTTAATGCTTCGCATAAACCCGCAGATAGCAATCCTGTATTTACACAATTGAAATTAATATACACCCATCTCTCAATTTAAACGGAAGATCGGTTCCACAGGATATAGTGTAAATCGAAATTATGGATTTTTGTATGTAAAACCGTGCAGATCGAAAGAAACCAAAATGTGCATAATTTAGTCAGTTATATTTTAATTAAATTCATTATTTCAACGTAAAATAAAAGTAAAATATCATGAGAAACATAAACATATCATTTTATCAAATGACAAATATATAAAGTTATAAGTACATCATTCGTTTTATAGAAATCAAGCCTATAGAATTTTAAATAAATTACAAAAATGCTACAAAAATTATAATTGTTTATCACTAACCAATAAATATGATGTTTTAAAAAATTCCGATTAGAAAGGCACAACGATACACACCCTTTTGCTGCCTACGATTTACTGAGCTTTCCTGCACTAATTCACATGAATGATTCTTGTGTGTACACAAAAAGAGGAAATTCCTTTTTTAAATTTAACGCCAGTGTTACCAATCGGATGAAATAAAAAATTTACAATAGAGATATGTGCGCAGCAAACATGTTTATTTAAAAAAATTTTTTTAAATCTGTTGTTTCGAAAACCGTGTAAAACTGAAGTCGTATAAATAAAGAAACGTAAATCGGAGTATAATCTACATTATACATTATTAATTTTCCAAAACGACAAGATATTTAATAAATCATGATACCCGTCTATATCGTTACAGGGACATTAAGAACAATTTATGAATTTTCGAAGAAACATTCCACTGTAACGAACGTCATTCATGATTATCTTAAGTACTTCGAATTGCCTAATCCAGGATGTCTTGCGCGTCTTGCGAATGCTTTCCCAAAGTAAATGCGGGCAAGTAATGAAGCAAGCTACGAAATCATTCGAATTTCTCGACTGCTGATTAATAACAACCATCTCATACGGGTGCGCAGATATATCATCGTAAAGCAGCCGCGTTACAGTCTCGAGCTTGATAAAAAAGAAGCAAGAATCGATTGGCTAATTAAGCGGACAATGATTTATACTTTAACAGGAGATGCAAGAATGAAAAGAGGAGAATGTAGGTATACACATACCAGCGACAATTCAATCCGCCTTTTATAGTAGTTCCTTGCCGAATCGATTAGCAGCACAAGCGGAATAGGATTCTTTAAAAATGTCTACAATATCTGCTTATAGCATCAGGTAACTAGATTACTTATTTCTATAGATTGCATCGAAAAAAAACAACGGTAGTTATGTTCCTCACTGGGTTACTTCTAGCCCACACAAGTAAACTTTCGCTCTGCCCGGTTCATAGACCTTGTAACTTTTTCACGTTGCTCCTTACATTGTATATCCCTGTACGATTTCATCGAGTCAATGGAAATAGAAAAATATATTTTATGATCTGTAAAACAGGCTATTAGCGTTACATGCATGTTTTATCGATGCAAGGAATCAATATATCGTACAAGAATGTGTTTTATGTGAAAGAGACATGAAGTATGTCGATATAAAACTGATCTAATACGTAAGTTGCTTTCTGAAGACTGCGAGGTATTTAATAAATATTTTTCTTTAAGCCGCACAGTGGCCGTTTGGCCGTTTTAGCCGGCCAAAATTAAAAACACCTATATGTTGAATTTTTTCGGAAAAATATGATTACATAAATAATAATATATAATAATAATCAGTTATAAAGTATATAATAAGTAAAAAAATATTAAATATTGTTAATTATATATATTTATATGAAAAAACTGCATATTTATATAAAGTGGGTTACGCTACATAGCATATAATAAATAATAATAACACAATAGATAATGATATATCATTAAAATTAATTATATAATATACAATAGATTAATAAATATTAACTATACAAGTGTACGCGCAGCGACCGAGCATTCGAACGCTTCGTGCCGCGCTACAGAAAAAACTCGTATTAATAATTCGATTTGGTCAGGGGTCACCGGTGACACCCATGGCATCCAACGTGTTAATACTTAAAAAGTAATTTTCGTTCTTTAAAAAATAATATACTAAAATAATAGACTGTCGCGATCAAACTTTTTATGTATTTTTTCAAATCTTTGGCTCAATGAAATTTATGACGCCGATAAGTGGAACCCTCCACCTTCGAAACAATACAGACCAATAGTATTTTTAGCTGTGGTTAAATTAGCATTCGTGTTCGGTCTCTAGAAGTTAATATCTCTTATATTTTAGCATTTTAGCGCTTCCTGCAATCTGGTGTCCAATTCAATAGCGATTGAGGTATCATAAACTTCAAGGTCGAAGCGAGTCTACAAAACTGGCCGTCACAATTTTATTATAGCTAAATTTCATTGGAATTTTCTTAACTGGCTTCTAGAAACTCTGCAAATATCTGAGGATGGAAAACACAGACAGTCACTTTCCAGTAGCTACTTCAAACATCGTCATATATGGACCAAAATGCACTGAACCACACATTATGGAATATTCGAAATGAATATCGGTCAATAATATTCAGTGTAATTAGTAATATACATTTAATAACTCTTAGAGGGCGATATCACTCTTTCATGCACTGGTGAAAAGGACCAAGAATGATATATCGGTGCTCGAAGTTTAAAGTATTATACCTCATTAAAAAGTCAATTTTGCTTTATAAAAAGAACGTCAATATCTAATGCACATAGATTTATATATGCACTTCCATTTTATTTTAAATATCGTAATGCGTGTAATATATAACGGCTGATTAGCTACCATCTTCTTTAGTTGAACATTAGCAATCGCGTAAAACGTTCGTGTTAACCATCTAACTGCGTTTGAAGAGTATACTATAGAGTATGCTATTGAAATGATACTAATTCTTTCAACGATAAATTCTTTATTTTTTCAGATAAACATGCAATTCTTCTTTGTTTTGCTTTAATTTTTCATAAAAATATACCTTAACTGCATACGTCCAGCGTTTGACGAGTACAAACTCTATTTTTTTATTCTATTGTGCGCAAAACGAGATATGTTTTAAACTGAATTTCACAGTTGACAGATTAACATATTGATAACGAGAATTATATTTTCAAATATCAGATGGTATGTATATTTATCTTATTTTGATATTTGAGAGTACATATTGTTAGCATTTTAAAATAATATTTGTAGTTAACTTTTTCACACCCCATACAAATGGATTCAAACAGAGAATATGATAGCGATAGCGATATCATGGAATATATTCTTTTTCATTTTATTAGTAATAAAGGTAGTCTAATTTTTGGCATTGTGTAAACATTTTATCAATTTTAGACCAAAATTGATCGAAATATAATTCTTTGTTTATAATCATGCATCTTTGTTTAAAATTATCTGGCGTTTCTCGAATACGTATGAAAATTTCCTCCGGCACTCAGAGGGTTAATATATTGATTTAAATTTTAAAGTGTTTGGACCAATAAATTAAAAGGAAACAGAAGCTGGTCCACAAAAATATTTAAAATCGACATATTGATACAGGAAATGTGCTCACTGGATATTAAATATTTTGAAATTTCCATATTTATGATGTTTCGGATACATGTGAAAATAATCTGCATTCGTTTCATTGAAATCAAATAATACACGTCTGACATGTTCATTTCTATTACAAATATATAGACTTTAAATACTTTTGCGGATTAGTATATGTATTAGACACATACATACAAGCATACCACCTTCATTATATCATACTTTTTCGAATAAAAGTATTAAAGCCAATGTAAAATGCAAATATGGGTACATGAGGAAAGCAGAACGAGAACATATGGTAAAACATTCAATCTAAAACTAACGAACTATTCAATCTAATCGAAACTTGTTTCGTACTGATGTGCTATAGAACTCGTAGAAATGACTAGCACACCAATAACCCAATTATTTACATAGTTTGCAAACATGAATAACTGAAGTACATACAAATTTTTTCTCTTTGATTCTCACTTCGATTAATAATTTATTCGAGGAACGCAACGTATTTGAATGGTAGCTATCTTTAACCGATGGTCGCTTTACGTCGCAACAGGACATGAAGGTCGGTCAATAAGTTACTCCCTCCTCTGTAACTTCCGTTCTAAAAGAGATATTTAGCTACCGCTATGTGGCAACACTGATGCAATATTATGGTTGATGTATGGTAAGTTTCAAACCATTTGCATCAGTCATCCGTCAATTATACTATATTAATCACCGAACGTTGCGTAAAAAATGCGTGTAAAGAATCTTATTTAGGTAAATCTTACTTAGAATGCATATGAAACTGCACACGACCGATGTGTTTCAAACATTGTGTGCACATTCTACTTCAGAAAATCACTTCTAAAATTAGATTTAATAATGCAGAAATAGTTGAAGTAATGGTTCTTAGAGGTACTGCAATATTTAACAGTCAGTACAAAAGCACTCGACATCTGTTGAATATTATGGAAATAAAATAAGTAGAAGAGAAAATTGTTTTACTTCACTAAAGAAACTAAACTTTTTAAGTGATTTAATCAGTCGAAGGAACTGCTTCATCTACTGAAACTTTATTTTATACATCAGAAGTCATTAATTAAGGGCGGATTCCAAACTAGGAAATTCAAAAAGGACATTCTTTGGTCCTCAGAAAATGCACCCAAGATGTTAAAAACATAGCTGTTACTTGGATGCCTATAACTTCATTAATTTTCAAAATTTCGAAATTTTCTTTAAATCACATTCTTCAAAGGTCAAGTGAATAATGCGAAAACAAAAAAGTTAAAAGAAATTTCCTTTTATTTGATAAAGTTTCTTCTTCAAATTTCTCTTGTGATTTCCTAATATAAGTTTAATTTCTGTAAAAGCGAAACATTTGTTTAGAATAAATGCTACTACTTTTATGATTCAACATTTTGAAGAAACTCAAATAATGGATAACATGGTTTGCAAAGTCAAATTTGATATTTTAATTTTTGACACTATATATCGACTACAGTATAAAATACATATAACAGGAGTTTCATAAATATTCGAAAACATTTTAAAAAATTTAAATTTTTGATTTGAGAGGGTTTTTTAAAAATATATTTTTATAAATACTTTATTTTGAACCAGTTCAGCTTATTTGAAGTATTAAACGTGTTGAAAATTATTGATTGCGAATAGTCGAACGTGGGGCAATTTATGTTTGTGATTGATTCGACCGTGATACACATTATCATAAGCAATGCTTACACCTGGCAGTATTTCACGTCAGCCTACGACATGTCAATTCCACTTGAAGGCGCATCCGGAAGCAATAGGTTGAAAGATTAACATTTGCGGACAGGGAATATTCGCATACCATTGTTAAACTGTACAAGACCTGGCGAATAATTAATGATCCTGTTGAAGCTACATTGCTCTGAGGTTATTGTGCATTAATCACTACAAAAGACAGTATCACGAGCAAATGTAAAACAAGGCGTTACATTGTTAAAAATTAAAATACCATTTACTCAGCAAATCATAAGGTTAAAAATCATTAGATTCAATCTTGTGTAACGTGATTAACCTTTTCGAGATCACTTGGAATTTACAGTACTTCACAATCGACATATAATAGCTGTTGAATTTTCTCGTAAATGATGTCATTTTTTGATAAAGGGATAGCGATAGATTTCTTACAAATTGGAAAACAACTGTCAATTGCAAAGATATATTTCAGTATAATAATACTGCAGTTTGCATAAATAGCCAATGACATTAGAAATTATTATCTGAAAATCATACTGTTTTTACTACAGTACGATTGTGTACTGTTTTTACTACATATTATTTTTGGCCTTAGATCAATTTATTACTACATAGATATTTATTTTGGTATTTGTATAATCTTTAACTGAAAAAATTGATAATGAATTGAAAAATATGAATAGGTAAAAAAATGTTTTTCTTCGAAAGAGAAAATTTGATTAAAAAAGGAATTCAGTATAATAAGATACTTAAACACTTCAGATAATTAATTGTCAATATAAATTTTAATATTTTATATTGAAATCAGCATTTTTCTGCTACAGAAATTTCACTACCACACTCCAAGAGCGCCATACTTTCTTTTCTCCTGGCACTAGTTTGTCAGTTTCTATTATTGAAACGGGTAGTAGTGCTAGATATATCACTGTGGCTCAGTACTTTACATTCAATATATTAATACGAATGAAATCGTATTCGACATTTGTAAAAACACTTTATTTAACAAAGTAACCAGGAAGTAAGTTGCATAAATCTTTTTCTACAAAACACTAATTTTTATTGTCCATTATGATTAAAATTGTGCAGAATAATTGCATGAACATTTTATATGAAAAAATTGCAATTAAAAGTTATATGAAAGAAAGGTTGAATTGATCGAACTGATGTCCTAGACGTTAAGTGTGACACAATGAATATCTAATGAAAACCAAAACGTAATTAAAGCATTATTGACATATTAGATGATATGATGATAGTGAAAGTGTCATACTTAATGATAGCCATTCAGTTTAAATAGTTATATTAAACTGTCGTTTAATTGGTATTTTATGTACAAACGAATGTTTCACACGCTTATTGTAATCATTTTGACTCTTTTTACTATTCATGTTTTTATTAAGTTAATTATTATTAAGTTAGTTATTAAGTTTTTATTAAAGTAAAAGTTCAGATATAGTTTTTTATAGAAAGTTTTATTTCGAAGAATATCAAATTTCAAAATTTGGTGGGTACGTACAGTTATGAATGAAACTGATTATTGTGTCTGTGTATTACCCACCATTTCTACTTGGAAAAAGACAAAGTATGAGACATATGTCGTAATATTATGAAATATCTATGGAATAATTTATACACATTAGTAGAAATAGATATATTCACTAATGAACAAATACGTAGACTAAATAGTATTTAACATCTTTTCCTTGTGTAAAATAACTATCAGCAAGTTAACAATCTTAAGACTCGGATGCAAAAGTAACTATTAAATTAAATACTTTTCTATAATTACATATTACAAAATTATTTTATAAAAAATAATTTAAACCCAAGATAATATATGTCATGTAATATATTCATTGTGAAAATATTTGATCTATTGTATGGTACACTTGGAGTATTGTTTTATACTCTGAAGTTTTACCAACGGCAGAAAAGTTTGCATTTAAATCAATTTAGTCTGTACATTCAAATCTATTTAATCACTATATATCAATCAACAGACATAGAAAAGGAGTATAAATGACAAACGAGGTGGGACGTTGTTTATAACATCGTATAGGTCAGTCATTAGAAATAGTTGCCTCAATTATTGCGATGATTAATATATAAAAGTAACATTAAGATAGAGAAAAAAATAAAATTCCGTGGACCTTTTACGCAGATAATAACGTCATACGTTCGTAACTATTAATAGGCGATATAAAGTCACAAAGAGTGTGATCGTAAATGCCTTGATCCAAGAAAGTCGCGCAATGACTTGGATAAATGGCAGTCGTTGTTCTCGAGTGCAGAAGAGAAACCACGAGCTTCAATGCGGTAAACAGGTGAAAAATAGAAAACCATTACAGTCAATTTCAATAATTTTTTAACGATTTACCAAATGACGAGTAATTTTCATGTACGTATATATCTAATTAAAATTATAAGCACTTGAATTAAATTTTTTATTTCTTCTTCTGAACTTTGTTGTATAACTTTATATTAATATTAAATTCGTAACGTGAATCTCTGTATCTCTTACGTATTAACAGTATTTTTGTCAGCCCAAAAGGAACATACTGTAATTGTACGATGTACAATTAAAATTTTGTTATGATATATTTTAATACAGTCTATGATATTATATTTAACATCACTCATAATTGTCCAAATAACAGATTTTATATATTATCCTACTTTCGAAGGGTAAATATTTATTACTATATATTGATATATGTACTGTATAACTGGTAGCATAAGTGACACTTCTTTAGAGTACTTATCATTCTTACTATAACAGAATGCTTGTTATTTCAAACATTCAAATTACAAAACACGGATAATAAAGTAGCAGTAAATGTATTCATAAAGCAGGCACGAAAAATATAAAAAATGTTGTTAACAAATAATAGGAGCAAAAACTGAACTTGTTAATAAATGTTATTTATATGAAAATTAATAAATGACGTTTCAATTCTATACGATATTTTAACATTTTATTCAGTTTGAATTCAAATGAAAATATTTCTTAGCTCTTACCGAGTTAATTGTCATGTTGTCCTTTATTTGTAATTTTAAAAAATTGAAACTGACTAATTTAAGTATTAATTTATTAATGTATCATTGTATTTGAATGTCGCAATAAGTATATTTTATAGCTGACTCATTCCGACTACGTGACTGATGGCATACTTAATTTAAAAAAAAACCGCGTTAAACTACCAGTAATAGACGGAAGTTAATGAACATTATTTCGTTCATCACGTATCATGTAACGTTAATTCATGTTCATGTTCCGTTGTAGAAGAAAATAATTACTCTTCGGCATTAATAGAGTTGTAGAAATGCGTTTCATTACTGAAACGAGAAGTGGACCGTAGGTTTGTAAGTATTTCCAGCTTGTCTTTCAGCTTGAAGAATAAATAAGTTTTCTCTAATTATGCTCTCATTTACACTTATATGTATTTAATGTTTACACTCACACGGGCGTGCGTCAGGGCACGTTTGTAATGTAATAGCCTTTCTGTCACTTATAAGCTGTAATGATATACATAATACGGTGTAAAATAGTTCGCATACCAGCAACACCATTAGCAGTGACAAATTGATAGTGCGATATTAATGGGAGCACCTATTAAACTCTACAAGAAACCGACAATTTTTTCGTTGTGCAACCCCACGCGTGACCTCCAAAATAGTCTGATTTAATGCAAATTAGGTCAGAAAATGTTGCGACAGCTAACGCGCCCGTGTTTCGAGGAGATTCACATCTTAATTATATGAGCCATTTCCTCTGACGCGCATTTTGTTGTGCAACGTCGACCGTTCTACGATTTATAATTCGAGACTCGGAGAGTGTCAGCCAAGATTTAGAACGAAGTAAACTTAATGCAGGAACAAATGCCGCGGCACGAGCGGCGTTACTGGCAACTGAAGCTGCACGAGGGCTGTTATTGTCGAGTCATTAAGCTTCGATGAAAACTTTTATAGCGCGCACACTGATTAATAACGAGATCCTACTCTCGCTTCGCTGAACGTCCGTTCAGATTGTGCATCTCATTGTAATGTGTAATAACAAGAAACATAAAAGTTAAGATGCTGCGAAACAGCAGCGGTATGATGATAAATATTAAGTGTAAACATTCAATCAACATATGCATTTGCGTGAATAAAAAGACAATGGTACACGGAAAACGGTAGCAATGACATTAATAGTAATAAGGCAGAATAGTTGTAATCGAATAAAACATATGCAGGGTGACTCATTTTAATCTATAAATACAGTCAACTCCGGAATTATTCATTATTTAAAAAATATCTTAAATGCAATTTTTTCTGTTCTGAGAGGACAGTAATTTGACATATTTAATTTGTCTCTAGGTAAATAGGTCACTACTATGTTTTAAGAGTATATTCGTGTAATTGTTTTTGAATCATTCGATGCAACAGAACATTGTATATAAAAAAGTGTTAAAAAGATTGAATTTAAGACATTTTTTAATAAAATACAGTTTCGGAAATAATTGCATTTATGAATTAAATTGGAACACCCTATATACAGTGGGACCCTCTTTATCTGGTCTAAACCGGATTGGTTGAGACCGGACCCAATGCGAATAGTCTGGAAAATTTGTTAGGAACATAAATAACGCAGATACATTTCAATTTTTATTGCATACTATATATACTTCTATAGCAATATTAACAGTATACCTACTGTAAAAAACTACACCGTGAAAGTAATCCTTTCATATCGTAAACCGGAGACCCAAGATAGAGATTGACAGAGACATAGACGTAGACTCAGTGTGTTATCAGTAATTAGTGAAACAAAATAAAAATAATGATTATGTTTTATAATTTTTAACTTTGTAACTACCATTTTTGGTCTTCATTGCCTTACAGCACAAATCCAAAAACGTGTATTTTAAATAACTTCTTAATTTCGTAAACGGAATAGTTATTTATTTATCATTTTTTCTCTGTATTTTATTACACCAAGAAAATTGTTTCGTATGTTTCTTTCCTTTTTAGTCATATCATTCTCTCCAATAATTATGTATATTATTGCTTATAAAAATTAAGAATTGATATCTTCAATCGTCATTGTTCTTGTAATTTATACTTAAAAAATTTTTTTGATAATTCTTCCATTTCAACTTTAATAGTTCGATAGTTATATTAAATTTATGATTTTTACGATTGTTCATGAGTTATATTGGTATTATTTTTGAGTATTATTATTTAAGATTACACAAATGAAAATTTGTTGTAATCAATTATAATGTTATAATGTATATTGTTATCTTCATTCTTTATGTTGTAAATTTTTCACACAGTATGAAAACGGAAATGTTGTTTTAAATTTCTATTTTATTGTGAACGTTGACGTCATTTCTGGTCAATGAGGGGTTAAGATTATGGTGGAGATTGTCGTTTCAGTAGTTACGAAAGACTGTCTCCGCGAGAGTGTGAATTGAAGGGAAAAATTGGAAAGCATAGGCACAGCGGAGCTTGGAGGAAATATTTCGTAATAATCTTTGCTGTTGCTAATTATTAAATGCCTGCTTTTCAAGTAAGATATATGTTGCGATATAAACATATGCATATGTGCCTTCATTTCAAATTGTTAAGACATATGCAAAAGGCCTAGGGGAACGTCTGGTAAACAAGGCACATGTAATAAGGTAATAAGGTACTTAATTAATTAAACTATTATTAACCTTATCATTCCCGATCTTTTTCATGATTTCAACATAATTTACTGAAAGATCCGAGTTTCTCAATTCTCGTTACGAAAATCCTTTCGTCTTAAATTTTCAAATAACTTCTCAAAGCATTTTACAAAATGGATTGTTTATTGTACTTTTATTCACTTATATTATGTTATTGAAATTGAGCTACATATTTCATTCAAATATTCTTATCACGAGTGTCACAAACGTATGTGAACGTAAATATACAATATTAACTTGTAAAGGTATATATTTCACAGTGGTATGTATGCACGTATTCAAATAAGCTTTTTTCCCAGTGGCAGACATTTAAAAGTTTTCTAAACTTAATATGTAAGTATAAGTATTATGAGCATTATCATTGTTTTTTATCCGCAAATGTATTATTTTATACAATGTCAATAATACAGATTTTAACAGTAATAAGTTGTTTTTACGTCGTTTATAAAATAAATAGTTCAAAATGAATCTTATCTGAGATTACAAAGTTTAAATTAAAAAATGAGTGTTGTCATTATTGTACTTTATACAAACGTGTTTTATTAATCGTCACATGTTTATTACCAATTTCTTTATTAAATTTTGCTTTTGCTTATTAATATATTATTAACGTTTACGTTTAAATTCAGTACTATAACAAATACTGTATAAAATAACACACTTATGTATAAAATTGGTATTAAATTCTGTTTTTCTATAAAATAACTTAGGAAACAGGGTTAAATAATTGTTTTACAATTTTGAAGAAAAAATAATTGGACGTATGATATTATGAAGTAAAATTTTTTATTTTTATTTTCATTTTAATAATAAGTAAAATATGTAATACAATTGAAGTTTCTACATAACAAAAATATGATTAGATATACTAAATCTATTAAATGAGCCACTCATTGGACAAATCAATTCACTCCACAAAAAAAAAGCAGAGAAAAGTGATACAATAATTATATATTGATTTTTATAATTTCCCTCTAAATGAAAGATAGAATTATCCGAATAAAATGCATTTTTTTTATTAACACAGGTACAGCTTCAATCTAACAAATATGTAAAATACATAAAATAGTATATTCTTGAAGTAACTTTCATTATTATTACAATTTTTCGATGACCAAAAGACTTTTTACTATTTCGTGGTACCAAATTCATTCATATTGAAATTTACATTCAATATAAAAAGTTAAGAGCCAATAAAGTGTTGTAATGATAAAATCTTCAAAAATTTACAGAGTGCAGTTAACTAATTTGGTCAATGAGAAGTTCAAATATAGATATAGTTTATTCAAGTCGCCAATCATTAACCAACATAAACATATTGTACACCGAACATTGTGGTTTATACATTGTTTCGTAATCAAACAGTTTCATTCTTCTAAAACAGGTCATTTCACATTTAATATCTTCGCGACTAGCGTCACAAATCTGTGACACTCGACATTTCATATCTTGTGTAAAGAAAATTAAATTTCGCGCGTATTTACATTTTAATAGAAACATTAAATTAAAATCGTAATGAACAGTGTAACGAGAAGGAAATTAACAAGATTCTTCTCTCGAATTTTATTTTCATTTTGCAAAGGCTATTTGTTGCACTTAATGAAATATTGTAACTACGAAGATGGCTACTGAAACAAACGTTGGTCTCGGAGGTGTGAAACAAAGTAAGCATTGCATAAAATACAGAAATGAATTCTCTTGTTTTCGAAATGCTAAGCAATGCGATCGCGTTCTTCTTTGGGTTACGATGAGGATAAAACCTACTGTGAATTGAGTCTACGATGCGATGGTACTGTTGGACATGGGAAAGGAACATCGCGATCGCGCTGCGTGGCACTCAAACGGTTAAAGTGGTTTCTCGCGTCGTGAAATAGCGACACGAAAACCAGCGGAGTCTTAATTGTTTTATTGCAGTCAGCCTAGTGGAGCAGGATGTCTGAATAGTTACACGCTGTGTATGTTAAGGACATACTTTTACCTCCTCGTAATTCTTTGGCACAAACTGGATCTCAGGATTCTTGAGCCATTGTTTGAGAACAAGGAACAAAGCTTCCGTTCTCCGAAAATTTTTATATCGAGTGGATATAGCCACACTTTTTCATTTCTTTCTTTCTAAATAAAGACAAAGAAGCACTCGCGTTTTTGTCAAGATGAGTTAGCGAAGAAGAGGTTTTTGAGTACTTTAATTTTTATTCAAGAACAGAACAGAACAATGTATTTTTCTTTAAACTTTTTTCGCCATCTTTTGCTGTTCTCAAGATAGAAAGGAAAATGTGCATTTTTTTCAAAGGATGGTTTCATTCCTCCGAATTGATATTCGTCATGAAAAACAATTTTATAATTTTTTAATTATCAGATTCGATACCTTTCCTTGTGGGTAATTTGATGAGTGTTGACGAGACGGGAGTGAGCGAGTTGAAGCTAACGACATTTAGAGAAAAGTGTATTACTCAGACGATCTCTGACCTCTGCGATCTAAATTCGAAATAATGAAACATGCATAACATTGATGCACTATCAGAAACCGTTTCGGTATTAGGTAATATAAAACGCATAGCAACCAGGAGAATCGCGGAGACTTTCGCAACAGGCGAACGGATTATGTTCAACAAGGATAATAATCCAAGGCGCAATAATGTTCCATCTTGTCTGCGATCGACGAAGTGCAACGGACAATGATTCAAATGACTTCAAGTCTGTAATTCAGTAAGTGTCAAATGTGCACCACTGAGCAGGAGTAAGAAGATATGACGACATGAATTGCAAAAGAATAAGGTGCTGAGTTTCTAATGACTTCTGGAATCGAATAATAACGAATGCCATCTTGTTATGAAAAATTGGAATAAATTAAAAAGATTACTTGGAGTCTGATGCAATATTCTTTAATTAGATTCATTGGAGATATAATATAAAGATTTTCTCGAATAAATGTATGATAATGTGATGATAATATAATAATAATTATATATTGTACGATTTAAATATTTTAATTGGAAAACATGTTTTCGTTATTTGTGTTACATGTACATAGCTTAAAAAATTGTTGCTTATAAATAATATACTACATAAGAATTCTGAATAAGTACTTGAAATTTTATAAGTTGCATTATATTCTTTATGTCTATGTAAATTTTAAGTTAATGATATGTATGTGAGATTTAGCTTTTCTTTATTCAGTATCTATTTCGTAAATGTGGACAATTAAAACATTAATTTAAACTACTAACTAATAATACCCGTAAAATTGCAAAAACTATAGACTCTCAATGTATTGAAAACAATTACCTATTGTTAAATATGGCTTTTTAAATTTTTCATTGAAATGTAAAAAGAAAAATCCAGTATAATAGATACAATGACCACTGCTATTAGGATTTTTTTGTTACAGATAATTGTGAACAATTTTAATCTCACGGTTCCAAAATGCTATAGCTGTGTAATTATATCAGTGAATTGGTATCGAAGGAGTAATTACAAGCTAAATTGTCCATAAAACTTCAATATGAAGTACCTATTCATTGCTGCTAACAGCGAAAGAATTTGTTTTTAGTTATTTCTTTGAGTGATTATTAATAAACCGTTACCATATTACATCGTAAAGGGAAATTGTTCGTAATTATATATAATCAAGGACAATTTACTGATTTCAGTGATCTTGAAATATGTTGTCACAGTATATGGTCTGATCTTTTTATTTACATATATAAATGCCCTTCAACCGTAGTTTTAAAGTTCCGCGAAAATATTTTTAATACCACATGCAATATTTCTTGAAAATTATGATTAGGTTTTTTACAGTAAACATGATTGTTATTTAATGCTTCTTATACCAGATAGTTCCAATTTTCCGAGCGATGATAATATTTATTATTACATTTTACCATATAGTCTTCATCGTATATTTCTATTATATTTTGTCGTGTATTTCAATTCTATTCTTTATATAACAGATATTATAACTATTTTATTTTATTACCGACAAATATGAAAGTGAACCAGTAAAAAAGTATTCAATCTTTTCAGTAGTTGTTTTATACGTATAAAACAGTTCGTAACTGTATTAAATATTATTATGTATATTATATCTAAGCGTTTTTATTTTATAAAAACGACAGAGACGTGTTGTGCGGACAAAAACACGTTGCATGCGGGAATAGTTTCTAGAAAATGCGTGTGCTAAGCCAATGCAATTACCAGTGTGAAATGAAATACATATAAAACATAAAAAAAATAAAAAAATGTTCGACAATTATCGTAAAAACTTTATGTTTCCTATCATGTATAAAAGTTACTTTTCTTACTAACGATCATATCTACCTTCACACATGCACGAAGCAAAGGGAAATATGTGATCGGCACGTAGAAACGATATCATCAAAGATCAATTTCTCGTTGGAATCGATAATTCGCTTCCAGCTCTAACTTGCGTCGACGATTAAAGTAACGATAACGTTAAAGTAGTTAAGGAATGTCAAATCAAACCCTGAATCGTGTATGTTTAACTATAATTCATGTCTGGTAAAGTTTAATGATCGATCACTGTGACGGAGTTAGCGTGGCTGTTAGCACTGGGCAACGAGTGATAAGTTAAACTCACACCGCCATGAAATTCTATACGCGTAAGTGAATAAAACCGACACTATTGTACTGAGTCTCGCATTGCCCAATCCCTCATTTGCATATTTTCTGTTATTTTCCGCGGAGTATGTCTACTGGTATTTCTTTATCTGTCAACCATTAGATCGCTATACTAGGTGGCTAAATCAAAACAGACGTAGTGTAATTCCTTGGAATCTGTTTAAAGTATCAATAAGAGTATCAAATTTTATATAAATTCATTTCATTTTATAAATGAAGCCACGTATGGTATACATTAATTGATTTATACTTTTATTTCCTAGTTGTCTTATTTCTGTTTCATTTATGTTATTTCGTTATATTTTGGTAATTTTTATTTGTACTTGTTTAACTAAGAAATTTGGTTAACTAAGTCCTTCATAATTAATTTTCTATTTAATAAAGGTTTCATGATTGACATTTCCAAAAAATCAAACATGCTCTTAACTGATTTAAGTTTTCAATTTTGCAACACTTATTAATTTATCATTATTAATAATCATTAACGGATGAGAGAGAAAAAAGTCAAACATAGAAGTCAATAATTTTATTTTTAAATATCATTAAACTTTAAAATAATATTAACATTCCGCATATTATACGTACGTATATGCCTAGCAAACAAGACTCAGTTCAAAACATGTATAGTTTTCTTAAAATGGTACAAATAAATACCTATATTACAATATCTAAATAGTTTATGAGAATTAATAATTAATTTATTAGAATGTAATTTCATAAGGGACATCACATCTTATAATTTGTCTTATACGTTTTGTATAAATATTTGTTATATTTTTTCTGTAATTTTCTGTAGAAATTAAAAAAAAGCTATAAGAAAACATAAGACTTGAGTCACTGTTTATTGATATCTGCAGTTGTAAACCTTTTTGTTTATTTATTTTAAAAACAGGACACTTTTTTCAAAAATAAAAAGTAAGTGACTACGTGAATGCATTTTCTGTAAATAGTTTCTAATATTAATATACATAAAATATAAATAAATGTAAACGGAATCAAGAAAATATTACAGGAGAACGAAAAAAAATATCTTGCAAAAACAATCAATTTCTATCACACAGATATTTGCAATGTATCATTAATAAACTAATAAATAAATTAAATACACTAATATCTGTCATTTAATGAATCATTTTGAACTTGAGTACTGATCTCATCCAGTTGTTTACATTTTTAACTTCCGATACCTTTAGATTGTATTATAGAAATGTTTGAAACACGAACATTCATCTAAGTGCTTTGGAACATAAATCACAATTCCGTGCGACTGCAGGATATAGCATTTACGTAAGGTGGAGCTAAGTGTGACTCTGATATGACAGTGATAATTCCTGGTACAATGTAGTTATAAACCTGTACTGCTGACAAACAAACTTTGCACATCTTTACGAACTAATATACCTACACCACTATCAACACGTTGACTACCATGAGAATTTCGAACGTTTTTATATACTAATACATAACAAAGGCAAACGGTATTAGAAATAATTATTAATCATTTGGTATCACAGTACTCGTATTATGCTGTCATTTAGTTATTCGTCTTACATGAATATTTTTATTCGACATCAATTTTCTTATTGCAATTCTATTTAAGCAATTTGGAAGCTCCGATCACCGGTGACTACTGTGGCAGTCAACGTGTTAATATAAAAAACCTTGCAGCATGCCCCATTTCAACGTATTCGTCATTCATTCGAAAAGCATTCATAAAAGAAAGTGAGTCATGAACATGCAAACCTCGTCAAACTTGGTGTAATACGTTCATTCGTTACGCGTTGAATGAACAGCATTTTCTTTCTGTAGTCTTATCGAATATCTACCATATTTTGAATATTTACGAAGTATACCCCTGAGTTAATGTATATTTATAAGTATCGTTTAAATTTAACTCGACAATCGAGTTCGTGTGGCATCACGATACTTCACTTTAGTATTCATTAATAATCCCAGTGACATTAAGAAAAGAATTTGCGTGATTTGACTCTTGTACATATATTTTCGTTTGATTTTTCTTGCTGAATCAAAGATTTCCTTAGTGAAGATCAGTGTTTAGTAAAATCTTTCAATAACAAATAAGAAGTAACAATAACGAATAAAATTGTATTCAGTAGTAATAAACAAACAATGAATAAATTTTTATTTGAATATTTTTTTATTTGTTATTCGAAATACAAATATAAATATTTATTATGACGAGTACAATGTTTTATTTGTATCGCGAAGATGCCTCAATATTAGGATCTTTTTCACGTTAAAATATAATTGTTTGTATATAATGTTCTAGGATTAATTTTATTTAAGTATTGAATCATAACTTTTAATGATGATCCTTTTAATGAACCGCTAATAATAATTAAGCAATCTTTCTGCTCCATTCCACTACTATAAAGAAATCACACGTCAGATTAGTGAAACAAGTTATTTGAACAAATAAAGGAATTATTCCAATAATTTCAGTAGTCTGTTTCACATAACAAAATTTGTTTATTTCCCCGTATTCTATTCTAAGCATTCTATTAATAAAAATTCGTTAAGAAAATTGTTCTATATAAGTATTTCTTTATTCAAAATAATTCAGTTAACAATCGACCATAGTATATATTTAGACAAACGTTGTTGTTTATATGCGGCCCTCACAGGTGTAGCGTGCAAAATTGGTGTAATTCGTGTAATTGGTTCAACAGTTATACTCTGAAGGCATTGGATTTCGAAAAGCAGCAAGGAAAACGCACGTCCATTTGTATCGTGGGTGTGGTACGCAGCGTGAAATACTCTCGAGATATCGAATCGATTCGAAAGCATTGAACGTATTCGGATGTTCTACACGCAGCTAAAGCAATAGTTGTCGTGGTAATGCTCGTGCCAGGGTTTCTATACTTGATCTTACAATCAGTCGTTTTGATAAAGTTTATAATTTTGTATTTATAAATGTAGTGTATTATAAATAAGTATCCTAACCATTTAATATACGTACATATGTAAATAAAAGAACGATATTGAAAGTTTATTCATCACAAAGCATTCTACCAAATGAAATCATTCCTAACAGACATTCCATTTTTTTAACAGTCAATTGAATTTCATTATTTGGAATTTTATTGTACATTAAACGATTTTCGATGATTTTTAAGAGTTGATATATTGTTTTCTGAAGTAGTTCTTCGAAGTAACTTTTGAGATGTATGTCTTATTTATGAAAAACATATAATTTTTGTTGGAAAATTAAGTATATTTTGAAAACGGCATCACTCGAATTTACATAGCAGGATTCTATTTATTTGAACTTGTCGTGAAACGAAACTATTTGAATAACTGGATATTGCTAGGACAAGAAAAGACGATTCAATTCTTCCTTTCACTAGTGTTTATTCGTTCATATGATATGAGCTGATATTTAGGCAACTGGATTTATCCTAATTATGTTATGTCCAAATATGCAGCCTTTTATTTTGATGCTGGTGTAGAGGGCAAAGACATGAGTTCATATAAGCGGTATGTCGCGTGACCTTGGTTTGAATAAATGGTTCGGATAATGCGAGCTCAGTAACACGTTCGGAAATCGAGTCCTGTGACAAAATTTATTGGGATGCATAGAGGTCGCATAAATGGATTTTTAGTGCAACGACTAGAGCACTAGTAAAAGTGTAGCACTATTAATTATTCAAATAATAGAGGTTTTAGGCTTATCACAGTTTTGATGAGTTTATTCCATGTTACTTTTGCTTTATTTAACCCTTGATCACTAATCTATAAATTAATATGATAAAAATAATCAAATCATATAATTAAATACTTCATGTATTTTTCATAAATCATGCAATAATCATTTAATAATAATATATAATATAATCTAAAAATTCACAACAATAAATTATTCGTGTAGATTAATTTATAATATTGTTATGTAATCTAATTTATTTGTTTTTTTTTTGTATCATTGATTTAAAACAGAAGTGTTGAAATTAATGTTTCTTTTGTAATTTTTGTATGATAATCAAAAATATTGGGAAAACGACAGCTTAGTGATCTAAGGTGAAATAATGTAATACATGATAGATATTAAGTTTCATAAATGTTATTTCTTACAAGTTTACGCAGATTTTTGCAATGATAAGAATACGTATTCCGATTCTCTGTTCTCGAAGTTATAATTTCAAAAATCAGTATGAGCGAACGCCTATTTTCTTAGGAACAATATAATAAAATGTGCAATAAATATCCGTGAATCTAGTGTTAATTTTATTTTACTTTCGTAATATATATTAAATGGTAGCATGCAAATTAATGTTTTTTATTGAAAAGTAATAGTAAAAACATTATTAAAATAAAATAACAGGTTGTCGATAATTTTTTAAAGCTATTATCAAAGATAGGGGTAGACATATTAATAAATTTTGATTAATGCAATAAGATATAATTCTTTTAACTAAGTATTATGCAATTTCAGTTAAGTTCAGACTTTATTTAAATTTCTAAATTTACTATTATATCTTTTAAATGTGTAAAGTAGTGAAAACAATTATGAACAAAACTTAAAAATTAATTTTACTGAGAATACGTTTCTCACTGAGTGTTAATTTCATACAGAATTGCATAAACTGCAATTTGATCACATATTAATAGAGACGTTCAAACCATAACTGTATTTTTAATTACAGGTGATTGTCTATAAATATTATCATAACCAACCGTAATATTGCCTCAATTTTAGAAATAATGATTACAGAACGTATCTCTTAATAAAATTAATTCTTGCATGTTAATTCAAGTTATGAGTAATAAGTACAATACAATTCCGATTATCCAGCATGCTCCGTACCAATACAGTATCGGATAATCAAATATGTCGGATAATTGGACTAAACCAATATATACGATGAAAATGGAATATATAATTTAAAAAACAACGGAATAATAGAGTAATATAATTTGTTAACGAAAATAAAGTATATAAATGTAAAATATTTCTTTTTAACTTTCTTCTTTTTCTATAGAACACAAGAAAGTTTGAATATTATATGGTTATCTCTAATATAGATTTCTTAGCATCAGAAAATAACTTTAATAACGCGATCATTACATAGATCGAAATGGAAACGTATTCACTGGATAGTAAATCTTTTGGAATTTGCATACGCATAACGATTGGAATACACGTGAGAATAATGTGTACACATTTCATTTAAATAAAGCACTTTACGTCTGATATGTCCATTTATATTATAAATAAATCGATTCTAAATACTTTTGTGGGCCAGTGTACATATGATTTTACCTACATAATCATTTAATCGTAACCTTTAATTTCTTAAAGGTTTCAAGTATATTCTCTAAATCAGAATTTATGGACAATTGTCTGTTATGATGATCAGTGATTGCACTGTACCTATGTACATGTGACGTATCAAAGAGCTGTGCAGAATCCCCCCCCTTCCAGAAGAAGTGCTTTCCTGCGCACGTATAAAACCGGTGAAAGCGCCTGCCGGCCCTCCAGACCATCGCGTAGTACGACAACAGCAAGAGCTCCGTCGACTACAATCACGTCAATTTCAGATTAACAAATAACCATCTTCCTCTTTCTAAATAAAAAGTTTCGTCAACGTAATTGGCAATATTCTTCTCATTCTCCGTTTGTGTAGTCCCCTGTGATTCGACATTTCTGTCACGCTCGCCGGCTATTGTGATTAGAGTAACTGTAATCAGGAGTGATAATGAAGATGGCAGTTCTCAGAACTTTGATGATCATGTCTTTAATTGGAACAGAGGTGTTGGGATACCCGCCGCAAGAAAGACTCATGCCTGGTAAGCCTGTGAACATATTTTTTTTATTACACTTGTAAGTTTCTTATGTTTTCTCATACATAAACTGTACACTTCCTGGTAGTTGCATTAGATGCATGAGATTGAATTAAAATTTCGAGGAAACAATGTTTCTACAGAATTGAAGCTTTTTTAACATCATGCTTCATCGAGTTGACATAAATAGCTGAATGTATAAGTATTATATATTGTAGTATACATTTTTAATTATAATCTCCCAGTACTTTAGTTATTTAACTTTAGCGCCATTAACTACTTAAAGATTAGCGAAATAGATATACATATTCTTTAATTATTTATTTATATACCCGATTAAAATGTTTAGGAAAATTATTATACTTGATTTTGATAGATAGAAGTTCTATATTTTATATTAAATTAATTTATTTGTACATAAAATTTACTGACACAAACGTTTATAAGAAAAGTATATTCTTACTTTTCAATACTTTAATAGTAAGAATTTAGTTAGTGATTGTAAACACGTGTCACATTCATTTTGTTTTACTATAAATAATTTGTGTACAGTACCACAAACAAATGAGTAAGGAAAACTATTCTTATAACATGTCTCTTTAGTTATTGAATAAAAATGTCTTTACCCTTAATTACTTTGCTAATTCAAAATAACATTACAGAAATTTAAATGAAATTGCATTTGAATTAAATTAAGCTAACATTCATTTATGCAAACTCTATTATTATGATAAATAAATGCATCGTTTTATTAATATCTGCAGCCAATTTTATACAATCAAATATATTGGTATAATGTTAAATCTGTATCGTTAAAATTATTTTAACAGATATAACATTAAATTACTGTAGCACACTTTTTAATACATACATACATATAACGTATTTTTAAAACACTAACTTATATTCGGTATGTTAGCCGTATCTATATTGTGCGTATTTTGTATATATTTCTAGCATGTTTAAATATCGAAGGATGATATATAATCCTTCTTTATGTTATATCCAATGTAATGAAACACTGAATGCATTATTGTGTACAATCTGCATTTGATTTTAGCGTTTATTAATTGCATTGGAAAAATAGTTTTTTGCAAAAATTTGTAGTGTTGGAATTACTTACAGACTTATTTTCAATTGATGAAACATTAATAAAATATTAAAATCGTGGTATTAAAATTTATGATGTAGAAATACAAAAATTATAAAGGCTATGGAGGACCAGTAAAAGCTAATATTATTTGCCTATTATTTTATTAATATAAAAGTAAAATATATATTTATATATTTATACAAATAAAATTAATATTATATTAATTATTAATCAATATGGTACTTAAAATCTACGAGTTCAAAATAATAATAACAATCAAATCCGAAATCAAAGAAATAATTAAGTCTACTAAAAATCAAGTACAATAGAATATTAAAAAATATATGGACGTTACTGAGCAACATAATTAGTAATATGTCACTTAAATGAGTTGAAAGAGTAACCGAATAAACTATATTAAGATATAGTTAACAATATTGTGAAATATTATGACACACAAAGATTAAATATTAGTGTCATGTTTAAGCTATTGTCTGTTCTGTATAAATTACAGCAGCATTATAAAGAGACAAAAATAATGACTTCTGTCAGTTGAAGTTATTGAACTTGCTGATTGATGGTTTACATAATTAACGCTATATTGTTCATCTTGTTATCTAAATAAATGCCTCTCAGTTAGTGTAAAAGATTTATTTGCTGAGTAAATAAACTATTAATTATACTTCAAACACTCTATTTAAAATACTAGCAAGTTTACTTATGTACATAAGACCCTACTTAACACTGTCTAATATGGTAACTGACTTTTAACATTTCCTATAAATCTAAAGCTGTAATAAATTTATAAGTACTGAAATATAGAAATACATTAATGTTATTACAAATATATCATATTTTATTAAAAAGAATTCGTGTATTTATAAAATACTTATACCACAGTAAATCATTGATTTGTTCTTAAGGAATTAAATAAACATAAATTTAATGGTAGATGTCTATAGAGCATTTATTTTCCATTATGTTTAACACGTTTACGTTGACGTCCATTTATACGTCATATAAATTCCCTTCTTGTAACCGATGGGTTACGCGCCGGCGTGAACGTGTTAATGTCAATCATTCTTAGAGTTACGTATGTAAATACTTATATTGAAAAGTATTTATTTCTTATTTGTATAAAATTAATTCTTTTGTAAGTACTGAAAAGAGTTCAAGCTGTAATTTCTTACTTATATCGTATTGCTCTGCTTCGAATTTTAATGTAAAATATCATTTACATCAATAGTTACTGCTACAATATGTACGTGCACGGATAATACTCTCTAGTATAATACTCTAATGACTTTGTAAATAATAACTGTTCTAATATTTCAATTTTATTATTACCATACAATGATTGGTTTCATATTGTTTCAGCTTTGTACTTACACAACGAGTGTATAAAGTTGTCTATCCCCGTAAGCTTTGTCATCCCGTGGAGTCGCAGTTACCTCGGCCAGAGCCGTAATTTTCGCTAATTATCTTCTTTCTCTTTCCCTTTCGCTTCATCGCTGTTAGAATTGCTTTTATTCCAGACACTTATAGCCCAACCCGGTTTTCCATCCTTCGTTTCTCTTTTGCTCACACGAAAGTAGAACACTTCCTTCTATAGATGTTAATCATGGTAATCTCACAGTACACCGTCCCTCTTCTACGTGACAACATTCAAAACTGTTTTCAGTACAATTCGTTTATTTACGTCATAAAATCCTTTGTCTCTGCTTATGTTTCTTTTACGTTGAACCTTGAATCTGTGACTCCTTTTCTCGAAATAGATAGAAACACTGGTTTGATTTCATTACGTATGGTCTGTGCCATTCTTTGTCCAAGTAAAGATTGCTTTGGTATTTACTCGTAATGTATTATAAACATACTGTTACTTAGATTATTGCAACCAAATTTTATAGTTAAAATTGTAGAAGAGATTTTTATTGTCCATTGTAAAATTGTTAAAGTATTAACCATCTATATATCATTAAATATTTCCATGTTTAGAAAGTGTTATGATTATACTTATTACTTGTTGACAAGTTTATAGTATCATAATCTACGCGAGTAGGGTTATCAAATTAGTAGAACGAAATTGTGTACTTATGTAGTCCTTAAAATTTATCGTACTAATTTTTTGGTAAGATCGAATGTAAGTATTCAGGTTATGAACGTGTTAATGGAAAATCATGTGTGATTGCACATCCCCGTCGTAAATCTTCCTAGGTTTTCATTGGTTTCCGCGATTTAATGACCATGCTCTGATCACGGTGTTTTTACATGATTTTAATTAGTCTAATTGCTATAAAATTGAGGTTATAAATGTTTATGGGATACTATTAACTTTTTTCTCCAATGGATACCCGCCTAAATGCGTGTACTTTATAAAAATCGTTATTAAATTTGTTTACATAATATTTATCATAATATCATTGTTTTATTAGTTCCATATCAAATAATATAACTTTCCATGAAACATAAGGATGTAATATATTAAAGGAACATCAACATAACTTCATATTTTCGTAATTACTAATTACTAAAACGTTAACGCATTGTGAAAGTTCTGTGTAGTTAAAAATTCTGTAATTATAAAAGATTCACAATTTTCAGTATTAAAAAATACAACAAGCATTTCTCCTCAAACATATAAACCATTGAATTTACAATTATTAGAATAATTTAAGACACTAATTTGATCGGTCGCAGAATAGATTGCTAAATCAAGTTTATAAAAGTACATAAGCTCATGTACTTACATGCGGTCCTTCTATCGACAACAGGTTTCCCATTTACATCAAACTGGATTTATCAGGAGCCTTATCTGTTAATCGATAACATTCACGTGCGAACTTAAATACGAAGAAACCGACGCTACGTAAGTCAAGGAAGTTGTGCACTCTCCGTGAACAAGTTCCGTTGTGTTTCACCCTGCTGCATGATTATATATAATATATAAGATGATTCAAAATTATACAATCATAGTTTATTATAATTATTTCATATAAAAATCAAAGTATTGAACCTCTGTTTCAAGATAAAAAAGCTAGATAGATAGTAACTATAGAAATATAAAAAGAAAGATAATAATACATATTCTAAAACGTGTTAAAAATATAATATTAAAATTCAATAAAATATACTAAAATTTAAATATTAAGAGAATAAAATAGATCAAATATATTAAGGTGTAGAAGTGGGTCGATCATTTTTATCCAGTATATTTCTCTTAAACGGATCAGCTGCATGAATTCAAACGTAAATAATTGATATATCTAAGTAGTTTCTAACGCATGACAATGAGGAATGCACCTCGAATGCTTTTCCCATTGTGTTCATGTTTAATGTGTTCCTTATAGCTCATTCACTCCTTTGCACTTATGAATAGATTGTTTCGCATATGTTTACTATACTACTAAATAGAATAAGGCCTCGTGCAAGTGAATTGTCAAAGTTTTCTTGATTTTGTGTCATAGTGATAAACGATGACTATCAAACCGTTTGGAAATAATCGCTATAAGGTAAATTCCGAGAATATTTGAACATTTTCTTTAGTAACTAGATTCTAATGGAAAGATATAATTAAATGATTGAATAATTAGTAATTATTATTAATAATATTCATTTCTACTACATTTGAAAAAGCACTAAGATAAAATAATCAGAATTCTCAATTTTGTTGATAATCAACGCGTCAGTAGAGTATCCTTGTTTGGATAAAGTAACAAACTTAAAACTTTATATGTATATATAGTTGACAAACAAAATAGTGCAATTACCATCCAATAATATTATTCATATAAAACATTTACATAAAAATTGCAATCAATATTCTCGAAATACAGATAAAGAAGTATACATAGAAAATGTAGAATTATCTTTAATCCTTCTTTATTCAATCGTAATTTAAAAACCTTTGATAAACAATCTCTCCAAACAAGAATACCTCTTTAACACTGAAACAACCGTACCAGTCAAAATGGCTGATTTCGATTCTGTTATTTCGCAATTATTGATATCTTAAAGGCATTAAGTATTCGAAACGATCTTAATAATAAATAGTTTCACTTGAATTCTATAATAAACATCCAAAGAAACTGAAAATAATCTATTATTACAATTTTTATAGAGATTACATATCAATTGTATTAAATGCTCGGTAGTTCTAGTGTAAAGAAAATGTGTAACGGAAAGCTTATAAGGTATAAGTTACAGGAAACGTTCACACGTTCGCGACCACGTGTCACATATGCGTGACACAGCGGTCGTGAGAGAGCTCAGCGTCACATATGTGTGACGCTGTTGATGACCGTTGCTATGATGACAGTAATATATATTTGACGAATGGTACACACTACTGTGGCTTTGGTTATATCAAAATATCACACATATACAACGCATATATAAAATGCTTTGTTTGGTTTATTCACTATGTTTCAAATATAACAAGTGTCAAAGTTTCCGGGTGTAAGCTTTAAACAAATCGTATGTTTTAAATGTTCAACAATTTGCACTTCTAGAGCTCTGAAGCGGAACCATTGAACATCTGTCATTATACAGTGTAAAATTTTATCTTTAAGTATATTATAACATTTGGGTCTATATTCAATGAAAATACAATAAAATACAGCTATCACTTTTCTCTTTATGCGCATACCATTTAGTTAGTTATCATTTCGAGTTACTGATGATACGAGTGAATAAATATTTCGATTGGAAAGGGTTAAAAATTATACGAATAACACATCACACGAAACAATTGCAAGAAAGCCACGGTCCGCAATAACGGCATTTCAAATATCACCGTGGTTGCGAACGTGTTGACACATTGCGTACCAGCTAACTTTCAGAAAATTGAATTGTGCAGATGACAATTTTCAGTGAGATCAACTTATATCACTATACATACAAAAACTCAGACATGATAACGTTATGTAATATATTTTAAATAGATAATCAATTGGAATCAAATATAATATTGTTTTAAATGCTGTGGTAATTAGTAAAGTTGCATAGCTAAGTGTCTTTACATAGAAACGAGGTTTCTCGTTACCAGTACACAGTGTGTTAACAAAGTTTGGTCGGTGAACTTTGAAACAGTCTATACAGTGACGCGCCATGGAAACGCGTCATCCCGTAAGAACTGTGAGTGCATTTTCCCAGGAAGTGTAGAACAGCAAGGGCGATGAGCACGGACGCGTATAAGCTCGGTGACTGGTGTTGATGGAGAAACCAGTGATGATGTGGGGCAACGGAGGGTAACAATAATTCCTCGACGGGCGCGCACTGAAGTCGAGAGTATATACCTACACGCGGCACGTGATTCCACGTGCTTTTGCACGTGCTAACTGCAACCGATCAAGTCGTGGAACAGAAGGACAGAGAGAGAAAGAGAGTCACGCTCGCACACCTTTCCTCGCATATACGAGTTAATACCATCGAAGGAAAAGCACGACCGAGTCACGTGCATGCGTCAGTTACCCGACTCGATTCACGCGACCGGTCGTCCCGTCAATTAGCCACGACGACGTCTTCGCATTCTGCGCGACAGTATTCGCTTGATGATGACCTTCGAATCGACCCTTCGCGGATGAGACGTTGAGGACGTACAGTTAGTATGGGAGGGAGTTTCAATGAGAAAGATAAAGTTGTACTTGCATATAACGGTATTTAGCTCCTTGCCCTGTGATTTATTGCTTAACCTCTTGAGTGGAAATGACAAGTCTCGCGTAATCTCCGCGTGAAAATTGATTTTGTACAGTATTTTACAAAACTGCCATATCGGTACCAAAATAGCTTTCTGATTTTCATAAGTAAAGTTAATTGAGGATGTAATACTACAATTTCTTTTATAATAACTGTATCTATAAAATTGAAACGAAACTAAGTATCGTAAGTACGAACATCTGAGTCGAAATAAATCGTAAGGCAAAGGGTTAATCATGATCGATACAGCCACTTTATCGTTAACCTGTTAACTGTGGTATTTAGTTTGAAAAATCTCGTTTTACGGGCAGTAAAATAAAGAAATGAAGTCTGCATTCGTCAAACACAGGACGAATGCAGCTAGGGTATATTTTAATGAAAAACCAAAGCAAAACGAAGAGGAATTACATGTTTGTCTAAAAAAATAAAGAACTTGTCGTTGAGGGAATAAATATCATTTCAAGCTGACATGTATATTCGTTAAACGCAGTTAACTGGTTAATAATTCGTTAGGAAGAGAATAAATTTTAATGCTTATTCTATGTCTACGTTTGTTCAAAAGGTTATTGATTAATAATAGAAAAGTAATATTTAATATATATTGAAAAAGATAAGTAACACTTAGATTTGTTAAATGCAATTTAAACTTATCACGAGTCTGACACGACATTGTAGGTCAAGGGGTTAATATATCAAACTCATTTTCTATTAAGCAAGTTCCATGAAAATATATAAAATACGAAGGATTAGATTTCTGAAGCAGTCAAAATAAAAATTAACCTCTTGTCTAATTCTTTTTTCAGAATGTCACTTAAGAAATGTGGATTTTTTTATGTCTTTTTGTAATGTATTCATATGGATGAAACAGAGTTTAACAATTTATTGCTTATTAAGAAATTATAATGTATACAGTTATATTTGAGTTTATTTGGAGTTTCTTCGTTCGGTATAGTTCACGTCACAGTATGATAACAGTAGTCGATCAAGTAAGGGGTTAGTGTAGAGATAAATTTTGGTGTTAGATGTAATTCAACAACAATATTTGCTAGAATTTAGATCGAAACTCTGGATCGTCCATTTGTAAAACATTCTTTTAAATCATATTTACTTTCTCGGTTGATGAAATGAAAAATAATAAAAGTCAAGTATCTATGCTTATGTTTCAGATTTTTTCTTTCAATTTTCTTGTTATTATGTAACTAATACTGCTATACCACGCTATTAGATTGTACTGCAAGTATGTAGGGTTGTTTTTCCTAATTCGCATTTGTTATGACTTCATTATATTTATACAAATTATTACTATTGTTCAATAGCTTTTAAAAAGAGATCAAAATCAGTTTATGAATTAACCGAATGACGGAATTAGGAAGATATATTTTTATGTTTGATATTTTCGTTTATACAATCCATTAAAAATTTTCCTCGCAGGAAAAGACTTTCTTCTTTCTTCTTCTCGAACGTTGGAAAATAAGTGACACCGTTCGTATATCAATTGTAAAAGCAATGGTTACCTATGAAATAGGAATCAATTTAGTTGCTTGTATTCAATTTATTGTATGTCCTTGTGAATGTTCACTTAAACACGACTTTACAGATGACTGATTTCATATTTATTTCAATTTATTTACATATTTGTAAATAAATTGAATACTGTATGACTAATTTGTACTTAATCATGAACAAGGAACTGAACTAAATGTGTCGAAGACAACGTGTGGACGTGCATTGATGCAGTAAATTATTAGTGAAATCAAGTTACACGTACAAGTAAAGGTGCGGAAGTGAATTTAACATATGTGAGCCTTCAACGCTCTGGATATGCAAATTCGTTACTACTGTTGCCTATATCAGACAGCTACAGGACTCCAAGGTTATGAGTACAACAAGGTTATCTTTCAATATTAATTTATTCGTAGTGCATGCATGTTTGAATAATTCCGAGGAAACCCGTTAATTATTTTCAGGATAATCGAATCGATTGAGTATACTTTACACAACGCAAACTTCCAGCTTGTATAGGTATTACCAGACGCTCAATCTATTTAGCATTTCGTTCGTTCACCCATGCTTGTTACATTACACTTTTACATTATTCATCTTCTCGGTAGGTATTTAAAACTTCCAGTGCAAAAACGAGGTTGCCTATGTTTATCTATGCCGAGAACGAGAAAACTTTATCACAAGGTGAAATAGAAGCTATACCTGTAGAAAAATTCGAAAGTTGTTATTTGCATTCTACATCGTACTTTTTATCTACTTTCCCTAACGAAATAGCTAAGTTTGCGTATAATCATTTCTAATAACTCGAATTACTGAAAAGAAATGGCTGTATGTTGTATGTTGGTTCTAGTACTTCCGCTGCCAACACCATAGAAATATTTGTAACGATTGTCATTTGATATGTGACTTAAAGAAAATCAAATTCATTTCACATGTGCTTTTGTTTAAAGTTATAAAGTGACCCTCAAAGAGTCAACCAAATATTTTTCATATGTTATTTCAGTGATTTATAAACTGAATACTTTGCATATAATAAAATATTGCTGTTACGAAAATAATTTTCCATACGAACTGTAAGAACTAACATAATAATATTTAGAAGATAAAATAAACGAGTCTTTTGTTGAATAACTCTTTGATTACTATATAATCGTTATCAAGACTTTATTTTGAATTTAAAGATGCATGGAAACTTAATGTATGTTCTACTTCAAACAAAATATTATAAAATTTATTTTTAATTCTTATAAGTATGAAGTTTTCAAGCATATACATATATATTCGCACGCATAAAGATGTTACTCGAATTTGGTCTTAACGTAATTAAGTTGTGTCAATTATCTTTATCTTGCTTTACCAGCACAATAAATAGTAAATAGAGTTCTGTAAAAAATGTGAATTTATTAACTGTGTATGAAGAAATGTGTTTCTCACGCCATGTAACTTTTATTCGTATAAATCATTAAAATATATAAGTCAATAAAACCGACATTTTATATTGATCGATTTGTTGGTAATAAGACTTTCTTCAAACACCTCTCACATTTGTAAAACATTTCCACGCGGCAAACGGTACCTATCCTTTATTTTGCAGAAGTTTTGCGGTATGCTTATGGTTCTTGACATTGCATAGAAAGTCGATCGAGAAAGTAATAGTGTCTTCGTGTTATCTACTTTCCAATGTTAGTCAGATTAATGCCTATATAGGTTATTTTATTTCAGATCAGCAGCGTTGATTATCTACATGCATATGTGTATGTACACTGCCGACAGAAAGTTTCTAACTACTTCGTCTGTTCGCAAACGTACAATTTAATAGAGCAGAACATTATACAGGGTGTTAGAAATAATGGTAGTAAAATATTTTATTCATTAACACAAATTTGGAAATGCATCCTTTCTAAGAGATTTTGAATACTTTTTATTTACGATGGAATATTATTAAAATGATTAAAAATTGTTTAAAGAAGTAATATTGAAAATTATTTTCCCTTGTAACAATATATACATATATAGGAATGGTTTAAGAACTTTAGGCGTTGAAACGTTGAAAGGAATTCGAAGTCGAAAGGAATTAAATTGAAAGTATATATTGGTTATGCAGTTCTTCATTCTGTGCCAATTTGTCTATTGATGTAATTATTATAAATTGAAATAAACTATTGCGATAATATTCCCTTTGTTTATTATGAAACGTTTGTGTACTAATTTATTACGATACTCGTTATCTTGAACGTCAAAATTATTACTGAGTTAGTATAATTAACACTAGAACTACTGGATTAGTCAAAATGACTTATTCCTGATTTCTTCTTTTGAGCAATTATTGAAAATTATTAATTGCAATTATTAAAGAAATTGACTTAACAATACGCACACTGAATTGTGAATTGAAGTCTTAATAAATACAATTATGAAACTTTTATAGAGAAATTTCAAGAAATCAGTTTGACTGCTAGGTAGTTCTAGTGCTAACTTCTAATAATGATTACAGTACTTTTAATTTTATGCAAACCGATTATTTATATCATGAATTACTCAAATATAATGAAAAAGTGTTTATATCTGGGAAAGAAAACATTTATTATCTTAAGGCTTCTTGGCGATTGTTTTGCATTAAAGGCAGGTTAATAATTTTATTTAAATAATAGTCCCAGAGAAGAAATGGTTAAATTATTTGGTCAAAATGATTTGTTGGTCCAGCATTGTAATGGCTATTGCTATTGAAAGATTTATGGAGAAATTTCTGGTCATTGATTATTAATCATCAATAAACTATTCAATAACTGCCGGTAGATGAAGTGTTAAGAAGTTCTCATGCTATATTAACGCCCTCTATAAATCCATAAACACTTCGTTCACGTCACTTCGTTCCTTATTAGAAAATAAATAATTTTTGTACTTAACATGTTTTGCTATCTCCATTAGTTTTCATAATATTTCATAAAATGAGTTTATGATCCTTAACGTTGGGGCTATTTTCACCTCATTAGCATGAATATGGGCAGCTATAGAAAAATTTCATTGCACTCACCTTGGTAGAAAAGTTAGATAATACCGTTCAAAGTCTGAAAATCAGTCTTGCGACGTCCAGAAAAGTGTTTGGAAGGATACTTTCTATTTAAGAACGAACACATCGATCGATACATGAAAACAATAAAAATGTGGATGGTCATTTATTTATCAAAAAATTGTTCAGTTACTAGTATAATAATATTATTAATACATTTGTAACTAAAAAGTTTTTCACTTTTCTAATACTCATTGCCAGTGAAAATGAAGAAAATTATTGAAAATTTCTGACGTTAAAACGGAGACAAGAAATTAGAAAATTTATTTTGAAATATTAGTATTGTAACGCTCTGTTGTTTACAATGAAGTTTCCGTTAACGAAGTCGTAAATGGAAATGAGCAGAAAAATAAAATATTTTGATAGTTATATTTGAAAAGACGTATGAAATCGATGAAAATTTATAACCCCTTGTCTTATAATAACGTGTTAAACTCGTAACGAAAATTTTAAATTTAAATCAACAAATTTAAATGTCATTTATTTACTTTTAACATAAATTAAATATTACTTGACTATTATCAATCTCTAACATTTGTAGTAAACACACGAGAATAAGTATAAAATTCTTTTCTTTTTCTCCTAAACGATTAACGATAAAGTTGTTTTATCAAATACAGTTGAAAAATAAATCATACAGCAAGTGGTTAAATTATTGGAAATTTATATACTGCATTGTATTTAGTGTTAGAATTTGAAAATATGAATTTATTTATGCGTGTTTAGTGTGAATTTGGTTTCGTTTGTTGTAATATGTTATTGATTTCTGTATGTTCTTTGTTTTTGTATGGCAATATGATCTGGCTTCTCATTCATCACGTGTATAATGCGTACCATTTAAAATATATCATTTGTTAAAGTTTGTATATTCCTAAATTAACCAGTTAGCTGTTTTTGACGAGTATACTCTTCATAAATAAATGACAAGGTTTTGTGTTTTGACGAGAATACTCATCAAAAATTGCTATAACTTAGTTTTTGCGACACATTTTGGATACACACTGCTCAAAGAGGTTGAAACACCTAATTGGTTAAAAGATCCGTCATTTGAGACGAGTGAAACATATTCGCCATGTAAGCTCGCGAAATTAGAAAAGTAACCGCACGATAGCGTATGCGTTTAATTAAACGTTCACTTCCATTGAACAGCGATATCCAAAACGATCGCATGAACTGTCGTAAGAAAGCTATTCTTCTTGGTCGTGCTTTCGTGACTCGAACGCAACTTCCTACCCATGGGATTTTTCGAACGCCGCAGCAACGCTGTTAGCGACCTTACTATGTAGCCGTGGCAAGTGTAGTGATTTAAACATTAACTTTCTATGGTATAGCAACTGTTAAAGGAATTGGCGTGACTTGAGAATCTACAAAAAAGTCAAAGCGTATATCGATTATGCCAGAAGAAAGAAAAAGCTTTACAGGGCCACGTAAATTGTATTTATTTTAGCAATTGACATTATTATGTCGTCATCATTATAGTCTTACAGTGATTTATGACTGTACGACAAAAATTAAATACGGAACTATTTCGTTTATTTTCTTATGTCGTTTATATTGCTCCTTTCAAGTGCACCATACATATTATTTATTGTGAAATATTGAGTATAGTTATCAACTATAGAAGATATAATCTTCTAAGAGATAATTTAGTATTTCTTTTTCAGTTTATTTTCTGTAATATTTTGAATTATTTTAATGTTGCTTTTATTTTATTGTTGAAAAAACATTTGATTAATATATAATCTAGGTTTCCATTATTTTTACAAAGATATTAAAGGTTTAAAAATTATAAGTTTAACAATGATTAAACTTTTTTTTTTTAAATTCCATAAAGTGATTTAAAATTATAAGTGAGTCAGTCTGTGTATTAATTTAGCTTAACTAGTTCTATTTTATAATATTATAATAATTGCCATATGTTCAATTCCATTTCGATTCAAAACACTATTCATTATTCACATTAAGTACAGTCTTTAAAACTACGTCTTACTGCATATTCACAGAAATTGAGATGATATCTCCCCATATATAGATGCTGTTTAGCACATAGTAAATAAGTAAGATGAAGAATTACTTTCGTTGGGAAATCGTTTCCTTCAACCTGAGATGCAAACGTAATTTCAAGATTTTGTTGTTGATAACTTTAGAGATATGTGTATTCTTAGCCAAGACTTAATTATATGCGTGCGGTAGTTTTAGATAACATTTGTGTGACGTTCATTAATTATTAAAAATACAGTTATTTTATTTTTGGATAATGTTACTATGCGAGTGTGCATAACTTTGTACACTTTGAAATGTTTTCTAAATTCCTATAATTCAAAATGTTATATAACAATTAAGTATTTAATCGATGAAAATATAGAATACAGTTGTGCTTAGTTGTAGTGAATGTACTGAAACAACAAATGTACAAAATTTTCTTCCTACGTATAGTTATGTAATATTTATATTTCTCCCTTGTAACTAGGTCCAAAGAATTGGAAAAAGTAGTATAAATGATGTATGGATATACACGAATCATAAAAGAATAAATATTTGAAACAGTCATCAGAACATGTTAGAAAACTTGTTCCTTTTTGAACGAACGTTGAAATGAAAACTATTCGATCAATGGATTATGAGCACTATACATGTATAGATACATTAAAATAAAAATACTATACATATATTTTTAAGGGATAGTAAAATGTCCTCCTGTTTTATACTTACGGTCAAGAATATTACAAAGGCATATAACTTTCAGTTTAATACTAAAAACTAAATTAATTAGAACATTATACGCGACTATCACTTAGAACTAAATACACCTGACCCCCGATTTACGCGAAAATCCGTTCCACGTGGGTTCGTTTTAAGCGAACGCAAATCGCGTAAATAAAGCCTGTCGGTACAAGAGAAAACAAAACATTGAAGAGAAAAGCTGGTATAAGTTTTGAAATGCATATTTGTTTCACATAGCTTAACAGAAGAAATAATAATAATGACATTTTAAAAAACAAAAGTATATTTTATTTGCTGTTACTAAATTCGGATCGCGTAAAAACTACCGCGTAAATAGTGTTTCAATTTTCCGCGTAAAAAAGAGGCTCGCGTGAAAAAAGTCCGCGTAAATCGAGGGTCAGATGTATATATCAAAGTAAATATTTCTCGTTTTCCTTCATAAATGTCAGCAAAAATGTGTGCAGTGCCTACATTATGTTACAGTCCTTTCATGCTTCCGAGTTTGTTTATTTGAAGAAAGTCTTAAAAAACGGGATTTATTCGACACTTTCGATAAAAAAAAAAGCATATACCGGAGAGTAATTTCCAAAGAATGCGTATGCGAATGTACGTATAAAAATTAATAAGTTCCGCAAGCTGACCTGAAGCGAATTCAACGCTAAATGTGCCTGGAAGGCACTGGAGCAACAAAAAAAGTCGGCTACCGTTTCGGGCAAAACCGCAACGGTTGGTTCTGTCCATAGCTCTGTTACGATTGTTAAGTTGCTCGGGCTCAGGTAGATCTGATTTCCGTCGAGCCATAAACCCGTTGATAGTGTTACTCCTTTATGCAGAATTCACGTGCACGAGAGCGTGGCAGTCGGTGCACTGTCCGATGCACGTGACGGTAGGCGCATTGCGCCGGCCGCAGTCACGTGCACAAGCCAAAGTACTCTGTCTCGCTACGGCTAGGGAATGTACGCTAAGATTTGTTGGCGTATTCCCCGTGTACGATGAAATATGCATGAATCATGTCGTACATGCATCAATTCACTTGAAATTGATTCGAAATCTTCATCTGAACTATTAAAAACTATATACCGTCGAAGAAACAGAAGGAGAAAGTCACATTGAAATTCCTGCATTTCATAAGATATAAGAGCGTCAGTAAAATCATCGATTCTAATCTCGAGATAATAAAAACTAAGTCCGACTTGAAGTTTTCTAAAATATTCCTGCATTAATTGAATGCTCCTTTAGGAATGTGAGATTTTGTAATGTATAGGTTAATGGGGATTCGATTGGAATAATGTTACTGTAAAAATTCATTAGAATACGAATATACTCTAAGTTTCTTTAACTGTTTTATTCAATTTCTTTTCAATTCATTTTTGATTATTTAAGATTCTAATTCTTAATAGAATTAAATTTTTCAGTTTTATAGAAAATTAGTTTAATGTTATTGTATTAAATTTTTATATATAGCAGTAATCTTGAAAACGTAAACTTAAAGTGTAATGGAAATGAAAGTAGAAAGACATTATAGATGTAACAATTGGTACATGTTAGATAATGTACACGAAAAAGTGTGAAATTTAAGAAGTAGAAATATCAGAAACATTAAACAATTTTCAAATATTTAATATTTACTTTTTGAAAAAGCGTGGTATTTCCACGAGAATATTCATGGATACTGGCCCAATCAACGCATAACTGACATCAATGAAAATTTACTAGCTAATAGATACTTAAAATAGTTTTAAATACAAAAGTTTGTGTTTGAGAAACGCAGAACTCGTATAAAATACTTGGAAACATTACGGCTAAATTGTATAAATTAACTACTTTCCGTTTCATAATCATCAATAACGAAAGGAAAGAAATTCTTCTAGTATTTTTGCACGGCTAGTTGTAAACTATCATTTTTAAATAAAACCTTTTCATATTTTAAATATTGTAAATGAAGCTAGTTAGAATTGCAATTTGTAACATATTTTCACTTAAGCATTTCAGCTAATCAATTCAATAGGATTAATATCTTTGTCACAATTAATCTTTTATTATATCTCCCCTTTTATTGTTTGAAAATTGAAATTATAAAAATCGTTTGCATCATTGATGCTTAACAAACAGTCGCAAACACCAAATTGCAATCAATCATTGGACAAATAAAGTCACTCTACTACAATTCTATTGTTTTACTTAATCAGTTACATAATGTCCATTATTATATAATACCAGTCCTGTTTGGAAATTTGGTTTACCCTACATTCTTCGGTTCAGATTATCTAACTCTTTTTAGCATGCCTTAGTACGAACGAAGTTTGAACCGAGATTACAAAACTATACACGTAAAGCTAGTAGTCGAAGCGAACCGGCATAATATCCTGGAGTAAGTCAACCTCGTACGGCGAACAATAACGTTGGCATTAAATTTTTTTCATCGTACACGCAATGAAAGAAAATAAATATGCCGGTGGCTTATGCATGGCAACAGTAGAATTCCCGCGTGTTTCATTTTTAACTCGGTAAATCTTTATATATGTGTCTATAAAGTATATATGTGTCTATCTATACCGCCACGGTCCATCGGGGTTCTAGAACGGCTAATATTGTCAGGCTCCGAGCCATTTTCTAGGTCGGCCTTACTCTGTATCTAATAAGCAATTACGTTTATTGACCACTTATAAACCACAGAACGCTCGAGACGGAATGCGGTTCTATTTTGCCACCTTGAATTCACCGCGCTCTGTTCACGGTCCGACATTTGATTTATAAGGGACAAGTGCCGACACCCGCGTTTGATGCAGAGGGTTAATGTTTCGATTTCTTATATTGAGCGATTATCTCGATTACACATACGTGATTACGAATTCGATCGAGGCGATTGAACGAACGCTTTCGCGAAGGAAATTGTTCGAGTGCAGCAACCTTGATATTTTGTTTAGTTTGGAATTAATAGATATAATATTTTTCTGTTCGTCATGCAAGAAAAATCGAATTAGTTGCTTTATGCAATACAGTTTTGTTTTATAATAGTTATTACGAACAATGAGAATATTCTTTAATGTTATGTTTACATTATATTTACATATTCTACTGGTCATTGTCGATGAGAATTATGTTATGACATTATGTTGTCTGAAAAAAGAAGTAAAAGGTATGTGATGAACTCTATTCTATTTTATAATTCATAGTTATTGTAAAACTGCAGACATTAATAGCAACTAGAGACTAATAAAGCAATTATCGAAAATAATTTGTTCGTACAATGTATTTTTGATTGTTGAGTAAGAATATGAAAGTGAAAGAATCGATTATTCGTAGTCTAACTATCAATCAATATAAAAATAATTTTGCTCAAATATAGTAAAAATAAAATTTCTTAATTGAACATTTCAAATATTAACAATTTAATAATTTACTTAGGATTCTTATTTTTCATTAACATTTACTATGTTTAGACTAAATAAGTAATCAATAACGTATTCTCATTTGTGTTTTATGATTCTTTAATAAATAAACCACTATAAAATTCCTACACACATAAACAAATGTTGTATTTTCAACTCGTAACTAACTTTTTCTATTATCGATAAATTTATGTTATCAATTTAAAGCGATCATTGAAGCAACGGAAAAAATTATTCTTTAATGTGTAGATAATAATTTTTATTATGTGCTCAGAGTGACCTAGTTTCGCAATTTATATGATTACCAGGTATTTCATCATGACGTGGATTTTACACATCCACGGAATTAATAAACTTTATGTTTTTAACAAGGAAAAACTTGGAATGGGAGAGTAAACTTCTTTCCTGTCGGTGGTTAGGACTGTTCTTTTTGCGGTAGAAACGGGTAATTGTTTGAGGTAAACTTCCTCTGAAACAATTTTGGCTGTCAGTGTTCTGAGCTATAGAGAGCTGTTCTTCCTGGAACTACGGTTGAATTTTGTGTTGAAAACGAACCGAAACTATGCAATAGCGCGGGTGAAACCACAAAGTTTCGTAATATTCGCACTTATTAAATGGTGAATAAAATAGGAACACGTGATCTACGAGACGCGGACGGATGTCGATTAACGGGTTTCGTTTGAACGTTTCCCATTCCCGGTGACGAAAATACGCGGACAGCCTGCCGGGATGAAAAAAGAGACTGTCGTAAGGTTGGTTCTATAACACTTCTGTTTTCTTTCTGAGTGAAATTGAGAGATTACGTGCATCTCCTTGTTCGTCCTTGTACACTTAGCTGAGCGCGGTCCACGCGAACTTCCTGCATTCACACGATTCTTCCTAGCTTTTAGTAGTATCTGCAACCTGAAACCTGCATTTTTAAACTTGCCTTATACCATGCTTACAAGTTTGTAGTAATTGCCTTTTACAGTAACTTGAAATAGAAAGGTGATCTTTTTCAAATGAATATATGTTTACAACTACTTCATTTCTGATTTTCGATGAGAGGAGTTGTTGGATAAACGAGAACGTACACAGGATTATTTAATCAAGAGTAATGGATTATCATTTAAAATTTTCAGACAAATATTGTTGCCAAAGTAATTTGTTAATTTTTTATTAGATTTTTCTGAATCAAAGTCTAATGAGAAAAAGAATTTACAGTGAAAAAATGGTATATCGGAATATTTCGTAACAAAAGCAATACCAATTATTTAAATCCACTTCTATTTTAGTCTTAAATTTGTACATTTCCGAGCATATGAACACCTTTTTTCAAAAGAACATAATATTTTCATAATTTTTATATGCGTTACGAAGATTTTATATTGAAATTTCATTTCATTGTTTTTCTTAGTTGAAGTTCATTACCTGTAACAATGGAATGAGACAAGTTCAATACAAAATTCAGTGCAATGTATGTTCAAAAAATATTTTCTGAAAAAATCATTTCAGTATATTTAAATACATAACAACACTATTTAAAAATCTAAATTAACTATTAATGCAGTTGATTATCAGCTAGTTTCTAAAAATTGTTAACTTAAAACATTTTATTTAATTTTTGCAGTTATAAATGTCGTAAGAAGACTGTCTTATTAAAATACCTTTATTGCAATATTTCGTATATTTAATTTCAGTAATAATACATACTGAATTTAAAAACTAGCTGGAAAGAATTTGCCTGTGAAAGAAATGATTGTAACGAAAAGGGTGTGAATCGGATTTCACGTTTTGTCTGCTGTCTCGGTGCAATTACACAGTCATAAACATTTCACAAATGAAACTAAGATCTGAAACGTATATACTGTAGTCGACATAAATTTTATACGCAGTGGTTCTCAGTCGCTGAATTAATTCTGCTTTCAATGCTTCGAACGACGTTTTCTCAGAATCAGTGTTTTGCATTCACGCCCTAATTAGTCTTAACGCGTCGTATCATCAGCGATGCAATCTCTGTTCTCAGTATCATTCAGCGTTTCCTTTAATTTATTTCAAATGTAGTCAACAAGCTGAGATTCCGGATCGAAGGATCACCGCTAGCGTGTGTCGAGCTTCTATATTCCAGTCATCCTTGAACGTAAAGATGTAGTCACGCTCAGCTTGCACTCAGTAGGCGGACAAAGAGGGAAAGACAATGAGCAATCTCTCAGGCATTCGAAAAATTCACACCCACACTGCCCCTTATCTTTGTCGCCGATTGTTTTGTTTTAAAGTTTCCTTCGGTAAATACGTATATGGTATATATATATTGCAACACGGTCGGCGGGTCTAGATAAAACTTCATTTAATTAGCACCTTTATATGGCCTTTATTTTGAGTAATATTTTACACTTCCGCTTAATTAAATTTAATGAGCTAATACTTGGGGAATTAAAAACTATAATATTTTGCTGCATCTTTTTTGGCAGTTAAGGACTCGAAAGCAGAGAAAGCGAGTTTATGTTATAAGCAGTTACTTATGTAGTTCATACTTCGTATTATATATTACCAGATACAAAATAAACAATAAAAAGCATAACTAAATGAAGCTTTTAGTTTTAATTAAATAATTAAGGAGTTTATTTCATAAAGAAAAAGAATTTTGTCTGAATGGTTTCTATTTGAAATCTCTTGGCTAGTACCAAGATTACATTCTAAAGAAAGTCTTGTAATAAGCTTAACTTTTTCTTCTTACTTAACAAGCGCCAGATAAACGTTTACGTAGAATTTTTGCAGACATAACATGAATTTCACGTTCGATATCAAGATTACATGTTTCTTGTAGAGGTGAGTTCTGCATCGAATTTATGTACATACATAACCAAAATATTAAGTATGTACGTACTTAAACAAAAATATTAAGTTTTATTTGTAATTAAATATGCATGAAAATATGTTCTGCAACTGTATTTTGAGTAAACAATTATTTATTATTTTAAATAATAAATATTCTAATTTCATGTATGAGAAACACGTACCTGTACATACCTATACATAAAAAAAATCCCTATTAATTATAAATAATTTGAAGAGAACAATCTTTATTTTTCTATTAAAATCAAATAATAAACAATTAAATTCCAAAAAAATAGTGAATTTATTTGTTCAGTACATTGTTACTCAAATAACTTTAATCGAAACAGCTAAGATAATGTCAGAGCAAATGACAAATGAAATAAAAAGTTTATTTCAATGCATACTTAGATAAGATTTTACATCGTTAGCGTTCTGTTCTGGTCAGAATAGAGGGTGGTTGGATTATCTGGATTCCATTATAACGAAGGCAATAAAGATAATCAAAAAGTTCGAATCGTACGCAACTACGAGTATAGTCAGTTAAATGACCTAAGAACAGCTACGTATTTTTTTTACGCAACAGCGCATTCTTCCTGGTGAACGAAGGTAAACGTTTGTGATACCTTAACTGGTGGAAAATTGTGTCTTATTTCTCAATTAAGAAAGGTACAGTTTAAAGTGTATCGCGCTGCTTGCTCACTTTTTACCGGCTAAGGCATTGGATATTGGGACAGTGAGAGGATGGAAGAAACGGTGAGAGGTGATGAATGTGCATGAAACGATAGGGGCGAGTCTAAAAAACATTCTGCGTGCTGTTGACCGAAACGACAGCATAAATTTGTTGACATAGCATAAATTCGTTCGTCGAGACGCACGAACTGTACTGTGCGTAGCGACTTTTCCTTGACCAAGGTGAATGTAAATGTTTTTTGTGCAGAAGAAAAGCCTACGGTGATACGAGTCAACTAGAAAATATCATCGTAGATCAATTTTTACTGCGTATGCTTTTGGACATAAGTTGGCTCCCCTTTGCAAGAATGACCGCAATGATTGGCTAACATATTCTATTATTTTCATGATTAGGGGTTGAATGTTATATATATATAAATTTTTTTTCGGCAGTTTAGTACATACCATTAGACTAGATATATTGCAGGTTTAAAATATATTTGTTATGGATAAATCTGTACATTATAATTACTAACTTATAATTCTCAGTTTAGATCTCATTGTGTTTATAACATTAATTAGAGTGAGAATTATTGAAAGAAGATTATCTTCTAAAATTAAAAGAAGGAAAAGTACGACATGTAAAGTATAAGGATAAATTGTTTTAATATAATTTGACATTGTAATAAATACTGAAGTGTCGATGAAATTAACTCTTTCAGATCTGGCGCACATTATACTGTACATTGTTTTACTACTTCAACATCTGATAATATATTAAAATTGTAATATATAATACACCTTTGCTTTAAGTCTATTTCTAGGATATAAGTAGTAGGGTAAAGTAGGATAAAATAAGACACTTCTTGTTGAATTGTAATAACAAAGTATCTGGAGCAATAAATACATGAAACCTTTTTTGGAAGTCTTAAATAGACTTCTGGCTATAAGAAAATACGAGATATTTTCAATAAAAATATTTAGTTACGCAGGAAAATACGATTTTCTAAACGTATTAAAATATCCGCTTCACGAAAATAGTAGGGTAAAACGGGACACTCATGTGAAATCATCTAAAAATATAAAATCTTTATTTCTACTAAATCAAAATTGCTAATTGAATATATTTCATTGTTAGCTGACACAAATAAATTATAAATATATATGATTTTATGAACAAAAATCACAAATAAATGTGTCATCTTCTTTTTCTATACTGGTGCAATGTAATTAGTGAGTTTTTATCTCATTTTTGATTCTAATCTGCCATATTAATTTAAAACTACCGTAATAATCAAAATTATTGATTTTGATTCTTTTGTTTCGCAATTATTGATATCTTGAAAGCATAGAATGTTCGAAATGATCTTGGAAATAAATAGTTTCACTTGAATACTATAATGAATGTCTAAATAAATCGAAAATGATCTATGGTTACAATTTTTATAGGGATTACATATTAACCGTATTAAATGATTTGTAGTTCTACAATGATGCTCGTTTAAATTCCACAGAAATCTACGCGACTTAATTCCACAGCACTATCTCGAGCTCAGTGTAACGTGATCACAGTAAACAGGGACAGAAAATGAATACAATAAACAGAAAGGAAACAGACACACTTCAATAAAATGCCGCGAACGTAAACAGCAATCGTGCAGTGATGAAAATTTTAGTTTCAGTAATTTCAGTCTTACCTTTTCAAATGTTGTAGCAGTGGTTTATTCAGATTATTCCGATTAAAATGAATCCAAACACGACGTAAATCGGCTTAGTTTTATCGATTTGGGGGAACTAAATCTTTAGTTTCGTTAATTAAATTAAGTCGGTAAAACTAGTCCAATTTACATCGTGTTTGGGCTCATTTTAATTAGAAAAATGTCAACAACTTATTGGTACTACATTTCAGAAGGTACAGTTAAAATTACTGCGATTGAAATGTTCTTTATTGCATGTTTATATTTGTCACGTGCGGTATCGCTTTGAAGTCCCATGTCTCGACCTTCGATTTTCGGCGGACTGAAAGAAAATAGCTCTCTCCTGTTGTTTCTGCTCGGTTAAATTTCACTGCTGCGACCCGAAATTGTGGAATTTAAACGAGCATTACTGTAGTGTTCATCATCGCACGAAATATTGCTCAAAACGTCGTGCCTGAAATGTCAGAATCGGATCTTCCATTTCGTAAAAGATTATTCTGGTACATTGACACCTCTATGTGCAAACGCAATTGTTCAGGATGCATAATATGCGGCTGTAGAAGGTACGTGACGATAGTAATCTAAGAATCCACTTATGCGGGTCGTTCGTGATTAAAGGATAAGATCTACGGCAATGTTCTAAGCGAGCACAATAACTGGGACCTTTCTATCGCGCTCTTCGTCACGAGACGAAGCGGCGGCGGAGATATGCCGCGGTTCCATGCAAATGCGGCAATGTGTCGAGATAATCACGAATACACTTGCAACTGCATCGGTTGCTGCGAAACCAGATTCCCTTGATCTTGCGCGCCGGCGAAGTTATTCCGCGCTGCGCGACACGTTTGCGGTGTGAAACTACAAAAATAAGCACGCTCCCATATATTGCCGTTATATTACTACCGGATACCATTACACCCACGATTGGTTAGCACCACTTCTCCATTGCTATCAAGTCGTTCCTTTCATTCTAATCTCGTTCGTAACACTCGCCTGATAAGGATTTCGTTCTAATTACCATCATCTTCAGTGAACCTTGAACAATATGTATGAAGTATCAATTTCAACATGATTTTGTTCTTAGTAGGATATTACGTTTATGTGTTTTCAATTATGAATGATATATAGATGTTTCATTATAATATTTTATTAGTAAGATTAAGGGGAAAGGTTTAAGTTTTTATGATTGAAATTGAGAGAATTTATTAATTCAATATTGAAGATGTAAAACATGATGGTGTAATTCTTTGGTGATAATACTGTTTGTATGCGTAGGTAAGTTTGGCTTGCGAAATTATTTAAAGAGGATTTAGTAATAATCAGAAGGTGAATTAATTATGGAGTATAAGGCGTGATTACTTAATCTTTTATAGTTTACTGTGACAAATTAAAAAATTGCAACTTATATTATGTAATAAAGAAAACATTTTTTTTCAGTTTTGACACAGTGCTTTCTACAAAAACTCTTCCATTAGACTTTCGAAATTTTCATAAAGGTTTTATTTCAAATTGTATGCTTTGTACTTATTAAATTATAATTTCGTTTAAAAACGTTAAATAAATTAATATTATTATATAAAGTACCTAGTCATTTCACTGCACGCAGTGAAGAAAGAGCCTCTTAAACTCTTAATAAAATCAATCATCCAGTCTAAAATATTTCGATAGAATGAGTCCCCATTATTCAAATACACTTACCATTAGTACACGACAAATACAATTAGATCCGAAATATTATCAAATTATAACAAATATTTTTGTTATAAAAAGAAACATCATCAACAACAACAACAACAACAACAACAATAATAATAATAATGGTAATATATACAAAATGATATAAAAATAAAATTCATTTAGATTTTTTATTACCACGATACTCATATCGCTACGCTATCTGAGTAGTTAAATTGGTTTCTCAATGTTAATTTGGCAAGCAATAGTTCAATATCAGAACGCGAACCACAATGATCAAATCTGGAATTCACAATTTCACAGGAATTGAAAAGGCAATCTTCGTGGTGTTGATTCGTGAAATTACAATTTCCATTGGCCTTTCACTGTAACGATTTGCACACATATGTATGTATATAGATACTTACATACAGAATATTAACGATCTGCCTACACACATGATTACGAGTAATCACATAATAAAATATAATATTGGAATTTTCATTTACTATAATTTTCTGACAGTATCGCCGATGACTTTTAAATCGTTACTTTACTCTTTACTGCTACTGAGGTTTATCGCATGTTCATCTTTAATGAACAATTAATATTAATATTCCTCTTTTCGTGGGTAATTCACAAAGAAAACCTCCACGCAGAATGCATAACGGTTAAGATATTATTGATACACGTGAAAAATGAAATGGTTTATTCGACGGAAAATATTTTCGCCTATTTAACATTGAATTGCAATTAAACTGTATTATTTGAAAAAAGATCGAGAAATAAAAACAGTTGTTACTCGAGACATAGTTACGAGCTCTTAAGTTGAAATTTATGTATTTTTCATTGGTATTATTTATTCAATTTATGACCGGTTGCGTGTCACGCTTTAGATTTTAGGATTTCAATTTCGCATACTATATCGAACTTGATTGATCGTAAATTCAAGTGTAATCGCGAAAGTGGATATGAAAGAGTAACTTTTATTCCGAAAACCGGAACGTCAGCGCAAGAAGAGAGCCAATGGAAAACGGGGTGGAACTGCTTGCTGGATTCGAAGTGGAAAGGTAGTAGGCTTACGATTTTACGACTCAAATATTCTCTAGGTTCGCTATACATGTCGGATTCTAGACTTTCGTAAACATTGTAAACGTTCAACACAAAATTTCTTATCAAACGTGAACTGATAAACGTTCGCTGTTTATACATAAACTCTTGTAGTTTTAATATAATCGCTTATCATTAACGTGTATCGCGTGCAGATTATCAAAGTTTCTAATTGAAGACAGGTATAAAGTACTTGATTAAAGTAACGAAATTCAAGTTGTTTAGTGCATAACATGTATTACCTGGTTTGCTACAACAGTTTCGAGAAAGAATGAGAAAAATTACAAACAAGTTTGCACTAACGGTTTCATGGTTTTTCAAAATATTTTTTGTCAACATTAATATATTTTTCATTGTATTGTGACGGCACATTCTAAATTTAAAAATGTAAAGCTTTGCGAAAATGACAGACAACTGTATGACAGCGGATTCTCGAAACATTTGCAGCAACCTATGGATATAACAAGCATTGTTCACTTGGAATAAAAAATTTGTATATGTACATTCAATTAATACTATAAACGAAACAATACACTCGAAGTATCGCCAATTACAGTAAAAACTGGAATTTTTACAATAGAATTTAACAATGGAGTTAGTAAACATCCCGTCTAATATTAAGTATAATGCAACATAATGTAAATGATTAAAAAAGCAACTAATTAATGGAATTTCTAAATACTAACCATATATTGCGCCCGAGAATCATTATTACAATGTCTAGTAAATTAATAAACGCACAAAGAAATAGTTATAATCACGTCAGATTTCGAGTGATTTAGACATGTAATGCTATTTTAAAATAGAATAACTTTCTGTCATCAATCGATCAATTTCGATTGATTCGAAGAAAACCCCCGTCCATTTAAATAACTCTCGCGGTGGGAAAGGTTGCTAATGGGCCCGAGTATTTTGAAATTCGCCAGAAATGACCTTTATGTAACATGCAAAGGTCACCGGAGTCTTTCCAAGTTCTCGAATTTTCTAATCGACCTTCGAGATTTGAAAGAGCTGGCTATAGCCAGGGAAAAGAGAACTCGATCGACTGAAAGTGCAACGTATCGACAGCGGTAATTCTGTCGTACGTGGCTACGAATCCAGTTATCCACAGTTCTCAGGTGGTTCTAATTGGCTTGCAGGAGAATAACGATGCGACACGTAACGAGTACTGCTCACGTGAGAAGATGGTAACGCTGGTTGGCTTGCACTCGACGCGCAATGCGCGATGAATTCCATGCACGCACACGATAATGCGGCCCGGTGTACGGTACTCCGAGTTTGTCCTGAACTTTAGCAGGACACAGTCCTTGAATCGAGCTACAGCGACGCAACGCTGAACGCGATGCACCGTTGACCACCGCGAGCGGCCCACCACCGGAAAAGTCATTGTGATAGACGACGCTGTCCTTTCTTTCTCTCCGCTGAACCCCGCAGCGGTTGCCTCCGATAAACTTCCTTCGATTCCCACGTAGTGAAAACTTATTGACTCGCCTATCGGCTTCTATTCTCGTACAGGATTTTCCGCTAATTGGTTCAACATGCTATTGTAATGATTACTTTTGTATAAAGACAACTGTTATGACACTGGTAATTACTCGTATTTCTCGTTTACGAGCATGACGTGTTATGAATTATTTAGGGATGTCATTAGTCATGCTTGATTAACGCATTGATCGCCCAATCGGCACTCATCAAATTACTCATAAAGTCACAACAATTTTCTTAATTAAATGGAAACTGAAAAGTCTAGATTTTTCACAGTGGTTGTTGGTTTAAGTTAACAGTTTTAACCCCGCTGCGTCTCATAGATCCAAGATAGTTTGGTTCATTTGATATGTCACTAAGGAAGTTAATTGTTATGTCTATACATGAAACTATGCCATCCAAATTCGAATGATGCAGCAATCAACGTGTTAAAAGATATTAAGATTTTTTTACTGATACAATAGTATACACTAACGCTTAAAATTAACATCCCTTTTAATTGTTTATGCATGTTAGAAAATGAAATATACAAATAAGGTTATTTGTTATCTTTCGTACTTTATAAATTTATCAAACGTTTATTTTGTTTACATTTTTTATGTTTCTTTATTTTAACTAACATTTTATGTTTCACTCATGTTTCTGTTTAATTTATACGCTGCTATTAATAACTGTGCAAAATGTAGGATTTTCTTTATGATGTAAAGTAATTATGATTCAATAATTGTAATCTTCCTATTTTCAGACAGTTGTACATACCAAATTGAGGTATACTTATAAAAAATTGAAAATTTATTCACATATTTTCCATAAAAACTGCATATTTATTATGTTCTAATTAAATTTTGTAAATCTAATAAATAACTACACAGACTATTTACGTAATTTTAAATAAATTATTAAAATTAATATTAATTATATATACTAAGCGATATGGATATATACTTTAAAATAAGTCAGTGGGTCACGAACATACACAAAGACAACGTTGAAATTAATTCCTGTGCAAATAAATGTTACCTATAATGATTTCACCAAGTTTGATTTACAACAGTAACATGATGTAATAAAGTACAGTTCCATATTAATAATTTTACATTACGTAAAGAAAAATATCTTAACCCTGCACCTTTTTGTATTCATGTCAATAAACGTCATCATATATTAAATTAAACTATGTATTGTACTCCTTTAAAAATTAAATTATCCTTGAAATATCTATCTGGTTTCATTTGCAAGAAAAACTATTTACGTTGCTTAATGTTCCTTTCGATTTGTAAAACTTTGCGTTCGTTACAAGATATTTCATCGCGGCTAATTAAATCGGACATACTACCAAGTACTTTACACGGAAAACATTGTTACCGACGCAGTTCATTGTTTAGTTCAGTTCAGTTTTATTGCGTCCACCTTATAATTACTGTGACACAGTACCAGCATTACACATTATTTATTAATTGCATGATATACGCATAGAAGGTGGTCACGAGACTTACTCAGGCCATTTATAAGTGCCTTGCACTTTTGTGAAACAGATCTTGAGTCTAGAACCTAGAATGTAATGTATCGAACATTGTTCGAAACTCGTACTGCTCACAAACATGAATTTTATATAAAAATTGCACTTGTTCAGTTTATTTCCTTTATCTGCAGGTGATATAATTATTTTCAAACGTTAGCAGTTTTATGTTAATTGCAAAAGAAAATTAATTTCTAGTGGTGTCGCAGCGGGAATGCCAAGCTCTTATCGTAAAATTTTCTTGTTCGCGTATTATAGCTTGAAATATGACACACTTAACAGTGTGCACAATGCCATTATTCGCGCGTGTAAGTAAAGAAAGAATTTAGTTACGTAATTTTTCTATATTTATTTAGGAATTAAGATTTTTATGAGTATTTTTGTCATTTTCTTAATTACAAAACTTATTGCTAATCATTCAATGGAACATTTGCTGTTTTTAATATGTACAAATATATATTGAATTTAATATAGCGAATAGTCTAATAAAAGTTACAGTATTATAGCTTTCTCTTCGAGGTATTTATGGAATATTGAACTGCAGTATTTGGTATTTCTAATAATTAACCTTTTTGCTCACATATTATGTATTCCGATGAATGTTTCATTTTACTTAGGCTTCGTAGAATTTGTTCAACTTTCTTAGTTTCCCGGAAAACGTTCATTTTTTGGTTCGCCACGAGGTGCTCACTTTTCTTTGTTATTCCTGATTCATATTTGTAGTCAGAAAGTGAGAGCAAAAACATTTATGCTTCAACAATGGTTTCGTTCTGCTTTAGCTAGTTTGAAATTTGACGATTCACTGGCCAAGCGTGGTTTCCTTTCCTGTTAAAATGGTCATAATTAATATATTCAATTATTTACTAAGTATCATTTATTTTTACCATTTGAAACTCTACATTACATTTCAATATCATATTATAAATGAATACTATTTATTAATCTATTAATGTATATACCTATGAGCAGGAATAATTGTCCCATTTAATAATGTAATCTTTTAAAATCGATAAGAACTGAATTATATACAATTGTAAGTACATGGTTAATTTACTAAATTTTTGTGGTGTGTTATTGATAATATAATAGTAACATAGTCGGTACGAAAAGGTTATACATTTTACGAAAAGCACTTTGATTGTATGTAAAGAACCATATTAACCATAGGAAGACCAAGCTTCGACATTGACCAAGCTTTAGACATTGAACCCAAAATGAAACATAGAGAAACTGACATTTATATAGAAATTCCTACCCTTTATGTTCTCTGTTTTCATATGGAATATATTATGTATGAAACTAACATATGTAAACAGAATATCTGTATTTTATAAATGTTCGAAATGATGGCCGTCTACGTCGATACATTGCTGTAATCGGGCTCTGAAGGAATGTCGAACTCTGACAAGTACATGCTAGGTGATATTCGCACATGCTGTGATGATACGCCGATGCATATCTTCAACTGTTGTTGAAGTCTCGTAATTATAGTGAGTAATTATAGTCAGAAATCTTAATGAAAGGGACTATCATTGTAGGTGTTTAAAAAAGGGTGGTTCCGTATAAAAAAAATCAAAGTGACGGAGCAACCGTCATGTTGATACCACATTATTGTTTCTTTCAGTAATGAAATGATGTTGAACTGTGGAAATCATAGACAATAGCACAAAGTAAGAGTACGTGACATACTGATAAACATTGTCAGATAAACACTGCCATCTTTGCGAATAGACACTATTAACTATCAAGTTTAGGACATATAAAGGTTAACAATTTTATAATCAGAATTTGATACTCTATCAATCTATAGTTAAAAAAGTAGGTCATTCCTTTTAAAAAAAATCAAGGTGACCTTGAAATCTCTAAAAAAAAAAAATGACAGAAAAACAAAAATCTTTTTGGTATCATGTAAGCTCCATTAAATCATTCAACTTTATCCTTAAGACATTTGACGTATCTTTAAAAGCAACAAAGATATTTCATGTGGCAACGTCAGGAGACACCCTGTATATATATTTTATTAATATTCTATAATATATTCTATAATGTATACAATATATATCAATTAAACACATTGGAGTTGACAATATGGGTTTAATAACATAAATAAGTTCGATGTTATTCAATATTCTTTCTATTATTACTTTCACAAAGTGCCGAATTTAATCTGACTAGAAGTGACTTCTTGTCAATCAAACTTATACGTATTTCTTAAAAGTTTTAACTAAATTCTTGAACTTATAACACGTTTATATTCATAACCGAACTTAGTCATGTTGTAACCCAGTACTACACCTAATAATGCATTGCAAAGTCAATTAAAAAATATGAAATAGTACAACTTTCTATTGGAAAGGGTAATATAAACATACTTCGGAATAAATGAAAGCTAATATAATGAACCTTTACTATTACAAGAATGACCATAAAACGATATTCATATAAAACTGTAAAGAAGAAGTATAATCACAAGGGACCGAATGTAATTAAATGCATCTAAAAACTGTTTCGTGGCGTACAAAATATGCAAATAAAACAAAACCGTAACTCATGGTAATAGTAAAATAGAAATAATAATACAACTTGAAGCTCACTGATTGTAAGCATTAGTACTAGTTTCCGTTGTTGGTTGACTGATTTAATTATCTGAGCAAAAAGTTACTAATTACTTAAACGGTTTCAATAATAGGCTGTTATGTAACATTTTTATAAAGATAAATAGAGAGTAAATGAAAGTGCGTGAAGATATTTTTGCTGTATAACATGTAAAATGTAAAAAATGTGAATAGCTTCATCTAATAAAGAAAAATATTTAATAAAAGCAGTTAGAAGAAAATGTTTATAACCTTTAACCTTCAAACATTGAGGTCTTCAATTAGCAGCTTTACTGTCATTGTTTCCGAAGGAAAATAATTCATAAAATTAATATGTATTACATAAGTAGGTATATTAGAATTTCTTTTATTGTCGTGATTTGACTGTTTTCTTAATGTGTCCCATATACCTTAAACGGTTTAATGCATTATAGAATATTAACTTTGAAATTTTTGTATCATACTGGATGAGCTGCATGTTTCTTCGTGAAACAATCATTTTTCTTGGTATAGTTCTTGTTAAAAAATGAGGAAGCTATTATAATGAAAGAAATATAATATAAAACAAATATAGTAATAACAGTAACCTCATTCTTCTATAAAACTATGCACCAATTTGAAATCAATAAAAGTTTGTACATGATCCTGTACCTCCCATTAAAAAGTCTGAATTTTCTTCTGATCGAATAAATGATCCCATTTCTAAGGTTATATTACCATATCAATAATTCTATATCTCACCTTACACGAAATTTCAAGAAAGTCCGATAAAAGGTGATTTACTGGAATCCATTTGTATATCGAAGTGAAATATTGCATTTCTATAGCATAAGTATTCTTAGGGCAGTTTACCTTTACCATGCAAATAGCTTAAACCTATACACGCTTGGTCCAAAGACCAATCTAATCGTGGAAACAATCTTATCACCTCCGAATGAATAGAAATGTTTATACTCGTTTACAAATGCTGACTGCAAACACCAATTCTGTCAGCATTAAATTCAATTTATCATGACAGAGAGTCAAAGTAATGACATGATAACGCTACAGGGTGCCATTTCTACGTCACCGATCATGCAATTACCAATAGTTGTTCGGTAGCTCGTGCTCGCTTTATACCGGTTACGCCTGTTTGCGGGAGAACCTCACGGAAGAACAAAACAAGCGTCATAACCGCGTCTGCAGAATCCGCACAGACGCCTAAAACACGGTACAATTTCCCAGAATTCCCTGGTCACGTTTGATGTCACTGCGCTCCGGTTTTTTGATTTAGCAACATCGAGCACGCTGTTTTTTATTCCTGAAACGCGTGCCCATTATTTCGAAAGCAACCCGAGTTTCTGCGGCGATAGAACGACCCAACTTTTTCTTCTATGGACACTTCCGACAGTCACTGCTTGGTGCAACGTATAAAGTTCACAACATAGGAAAAACAATGTAATTACAGTGTATTTATTGTAGTCTACTCACAGTATATTGGCATGTGTTTATTCGTCATTATCTTGTTAAGTAACATTAACACTCAGGCAACCGCCCAAGAAGAACTGTAGCCACAACTCTTTTCATTAACTTTAATTGAACTCATTTAACTGATTTCGTTAAAAAGTTTGTTTTACAAAAGTAAGGAAAGTGTTTGATGGATTGGCAATAATCCCAGTTCAAGACTTACTAAATGACAAAAGAAAAATTAAACAAAATGAAAGGCAATGCGTTGCTAAAGGATAAGTGGGAGATCTCCCCATTCGGTTGGCTGTATTAAATAATTACGTGTTTATATGATATTACCTTGTTAAGTAATATTAAGCAAAAACTAAGCTAGCACAAATGGTAAGAGGTACAATACATTAACGGTAAATGTACGTATTTCTAGTTATTCTTAAATTGTTATTTGATAATTTTTTGTTACGTTCTGTTGTACGATGTTTTATGGCCAGAATTTGTGATGATTAGTATGAAAGCAGTCAAAATATCGAACTTGTTGAAGTGTTTATTAGAAAGGAAAACAACACGGTTCACTGAATCCCCAGTACGATAATATTTTCTGTACATAGATCGGTAAAAGATCTATCTTTTTATAACATCAGCTGATGTATAAATATTCATGTGTTCTAATAAGATCGATCAATGGAGTTTTTTATTGGTGAGTTTATAAACGATCACAGTCTAGGACATGAATAAATTTAGAAGAAATTAAAAATCACAAGAGCCTAATGAAAAAAAAGATATTACTGAAATTACTATTAAGTGAATTAAAAATCAGCCGTTTCAAATTGAAATGTTGAGGAATGCTAGATAAAAAGGTTTAACTACCCGTGCAACTTGTAAATGTCTCGTCAAGGAACTCGTAAGATAGAAGGTTACCAATACTACCCATCGTAAAAGCTATACACTAATTGTCTTATTAATAGTCATTCCACTAAGAAAGGTATGAATCTACGGAAAAATAAATTGAACATAAAAAATTAAATTTTTTCATTTGGTAACTCATTTCCGAGAACATCACATGAGTATAAGTGGAGCATCTACTGTAAAATTGTCTTACTTGAGCTATCACTTATAAATATAATTATTAAATATATTACTAAATATAAAAAAATTAATTTGAATATAATTCATTAACTCTTAACCAAGTATAAGTGTTTTAGATAAATTTACAAACAGGATGTTATCGAAGATAAGGTTTTAGACAAAACAATTTTATTGTACATTCATTTCTTAATCTTTTACAATACTTAGAAAAAATTGTCGATTGTACTGCTGATATAAACGCTATTCTACTTTTGTCTATAAATGAATCTTAACTGAACAAATTTTATTTTACGTTTCCGACTAATCTTGTCACGTGGTTACACTATTCCCGACGTATTTACAGAACACCCGATATAACAACGTCGTATGATCAACCAGTCGACAACCTTTCCTGATAGAAAGATATTCTTAGCAACAAGAAGCGTTTCGTAGTAGAGCAGAATCGAAGGTATAGCAGACAGTCTCAGCTAACTCGGCGAATCTCGTAAAACCGTCGCGGCTTTGGGTTTCGCCTCTGCGCGTCGTAAGTACGGTGTTTCACAAATTCAACCACAGTTTGGCTAACGATTGAATTTCACTGCAACTTCTTGTTGGTTCGCGTGAGTCATTCGTATCGCGGCGAATTTTTAGAAACTTGGAAACAACGAAGAATGTGACCTGCATTGTGAGAATGAATTTTTGCTGTGGTATAAACTATTTCTTTTCCATGCAACATAAAACGTTAAACGCAGACGTGCCGATCGTACTTAAAATTACGATGACATTTATTCATTTAGCATTAACATTCGGATTACTTTACAATGGACAGTTTCATGGATCTAATAATCAAAATTATCGAGTAAAACTTGCATATTTTGTTATTGCACATTATAAACTCGCATGAAACCAATCGAATTTCTTAATTCACCGATTATCGAACGGCGAAACGTACGACAAATAACAAGTGAAACTTATTAACTATGGATTAGAAATGAATTTATTACGGCTCACTGCGTCTCAATGACTGAAACTTCATTTTTTTTTTTAAATAAGAAAATTGATTAATCGATGACCCAGCTCCGCTGGCGGGCTGCTTGCCGAGAGAAATACTTTCGGTAACAGTGAGGCCGGCTGACACGTGCTGAAACGTCACGTGCAGCTCACGCTTCAACTTCGGTGAAGGGTTTGACCGGCCGCGCCAGCATTGATGTCCTCGCGCTGAAAATATAATCGTGCTATCTAATGTAATTTTCGCTGTCAGACGCAATGCGCAGGCCATATAGGCGGCGTATAATTAGGTAGCCGTCGCGCGCGAGATCGATATAATTATAAACGAAAATGGTACCACGCACCTGATTTTAAAATGATCGTATCGGAGGGCTCATTTACATAAATGCTCGTGCACTTCGTATCACTTTGCTACTTGTTGGCGAATAATGTGACACGATTGCCGTTTAACGCGAGATTTTTAAAAAGTCGATGATACAATCGATCGTCGTCACGCGATAAACTAAGACGCGTGTCTGCTTACACCCTCTACCTTGTCTGTTGCCACGTATTGAGTTGTAGGACTTCCCACTCAATAGCAGAAGACGTTCATTATAACCTAACCTAACTTACCCAGACATAACCTAACCAGACTTTCCACTCAATAACAGAAGACTCAAATATCTCGAACATTGTAATTGACTTATCGTTTAATACATTAACGACCACTTATGTCATGTACAGAATGATACAATTCTTTGTTCCGATTTTAAAATTAAGTTTTATGATTATAAGTATTTTGAATTAATCGAATGTCATTGGAATTTGTGAAATCCAGAAAAATCTAAAACCTAATCACTACGATGAATTTTAATTTCTCTGTTTATTGTTTATTAATATTATTATATATTTTAATTCTTGTTAGCTCAGGATAAAAAGTGTAATGTTCATTATCGAAAAATTATCGTGTTAAAATATATTTCTTATTAATTAAAGAAATGGATAATCTATCATTATTATTTTAACATTTTTTTAAGCATTTAACGAGACATTTCATAATTCAAAACACTGTTATATAGAATATGTAAATGGTGACGAATTTTACATTATATATATTTAAAATATCTTACGTGAATAATTTATTACAATAATAATATACATAATAATTCTCAATGTAAAATCCAAGAAACTTTAAATTCTTCTTTTCTGAATGTTCCAAAAAACAATTTAGAACGGATCAAACGTAAAAATATATAATGAATATTATAATGAATTATCCTATTTAACCAAGTGATTTTTACCTATTAAGCTGTATTATTATTTCCTATTAAAATTCACTTATATTTAGCAATGCATTTAATTGATTATTGTATTATATGTTCTCATGCCCTACTATTAATACTCATTTAATCCTTCTCATACACAGGAATAATTATACTACTGTTGAGAAAATCTCATTTTAAAGTGGACATAATTTATGCTTCATATACTTAATTACTAGAGAGGCTTACCTCATTCCTCTTAAATCTCTTAAGTGTTTTTTACCCAACTTTAATGTCCCATCACCTTTGAACGTAATAACACGCGGCTAGTAATCAGTACATATTCATCGGAAGCGGAAGATGATTTAATTGTCTTTCATACAGTCGAATCGATTATAGAGTAATTTTCTCACGCAACCTGTCGTGTAATTCCCTCATGTGCTCGTTCGCAAGACGTATGAGAACGATTTAACGAACCCTTTCAGCTCTGATCCGCAACTCGGTCTAATACGCAACGTCAACCGCCATTCCTGTCCAAGGCGTTATTGTTCGTGCTGTTTATCTACGTCGATTAACAATGCTTTTTTTCGAGCGATTTTACCCTCTTATGAAACCGAAAAGAAAATAAATTGGTAGTTTAGCGTCCTGCACGCAGCCCCCGGATTTGTCTCGCGTGTATAAACGCTTTTCACTTTGCTCGATCGGTTGACGCGATTACTCCTCGGGCAACGTTTAATTCGACTCTGATTTCGTTCCGAGCAATATTTTATCGTTCGACGACGTATCGAACAGACACGGATTCGAATCTGGATCACCGATAATTTTCCGTGGCCACTTGTCGACCGCCCGCCTATTGGAGATTTGCATTCCTTCACTCGAATTACTTTCGAAACGAATCTAAGAAGAATAGCTACGCACGGTTTCACCGCGAAAATTCGTGGCTCGCTTCCGGGTCGGCTGTGGTCCTCGAGTAATCAACATTCTGTGCCGAAAACCGCACGTTTACTTTTTAATTCCTTGCTCTATAATATCGTGTCAGACTCGTGGTGAAAATTTTCAAATGAATTTGATAAATCGAAATGTTATTTACTTTTTTTAAATATAAATTGCACATTACTTTTTTATTGTTGATGGTTAACCTCTGGAGTATGCGTAAACGTAGCATAGACGTCAAATTCTTTTCTTGCTCTAAGGAGTTATTAACGATAAACTATTTTTATCAAGCACAGTTGTGAAAGAAATTGTGGGAGTCCCAAGTTTCTAGCTTCTTTTTACGATTGGTCCACTTGATTTACTCCTAAGTATTTATATTTTAAACAAATTTCTCTATTAATAAGGATTAACACTACTGAATCATAAAATTTGTTTGGCTAGTGAATATTAAATTATTTATGTCAGTTAAGATTATTCTTATTTTAATTAAGAATTTTTTTAATGCAATAATGTGATACGAAATGACAATAGTAAATTGTTTATGTAAAAAATATTTAATCTGCTACAGGCGAACTGCTATTGAAGCAGTTACTTTTTACAGTTATTCTAATCTTAGTGTCAGCTTTTAAAAAAAGGAAAAATATGTACCATTATAATATTATATAATAAAATTTGTCTCTAATGTAAAAAAGTAAAGATTGAATTTAATGTTTCTTTTCACTTGGCAAATCGATGAACTGTTTAATCACGCAAATAATTGTAGTAATAATAACAATTATTTCAAGGACATTCTATTTTAAATATTTTACATGTGGTTGAACAAAATATACATCTATAGTAATACATTTTACGATGTCTATTTCAATTTATAATTTAAAAGGAATTTTAGAAAGCATAGTGTATTATTTTATCAGTTTTCTCTACTATTTGTTTTATGGAGTTAATCGATTTGGCAAGTAAGCCATTCATATATAACTATAGCTACTGCATGATGTTACATGTAATTAATGTTTAAGACGCGAGTTACGCAGAGAAGTCTAATCTTCATGCTCTGATCACGGAAACTAGATGATTTGTGGATAAGATTCGATCTTGTCGTTGATTAACAGTTCATTAATCAGCCACGAAGCGTCGAAGAAAGCGGAATGCGCATGTCTAATGAGAATGTGTGAAGAATCTATAATTCTCCCCGCTTGGAAAAGTGAAATTGAAATCACACATTGCAATTGCATCTGCTGATGTTTCCGTAACTCGTGAAAGTAAATAATTCCTGTTTATAGAAATTTACCATAAAGAAGCAATTGATCAGAGAATGAAAGCGTTGTATAAGATTTTTGTGAACATTGAGATATTGTAATAATTGAAGTTGATTTGAGATGTTACCTTATAAATACAATCTTTTTACTTTATATTTATAGAAAGTAAATAAGACAAGTTGAAGGGCATATGTTATGTAAGTTACATACAGTAGTATTAATTTGAATAGAGTTGTTTTTTGTATTGATTTTTTTTATTAAAATTTATTTGCTATTTTAAAAAAACATTCTGCACAGCGTCGTTCTACACAATGATAACAGTGTATTTAAAGGTGGAATTAGTATTGTGTAATAAGTAATGGTTTCTATTACTTTTTATGACTTCGAGAATTTGTTGTCAACGTAAGTTAGATAAAATTCAAATTTGTTTCGAAAACTATTCTTTTGGATACTATATAGTATATATGTAGATTCAGAAATAAAATCAGCCACGTGACACACAAACATGGTTGTCATGATATAATTTGTCTACTGAACGTCCAAGTTATACAAAACATTATTAGTCGCAGGCCATTATATTTATGGAACATCTATGAAAATATTTATAAGTAATAATGCAAACATATTCATTATTGTAATATATACAAAAGTTGTGCTATTGAACATTTAATACATATGTATTTTGTAAAAGCATTTAACAAAATCGTTTCGTTTTACTTTTTCATTATAAGTTTCTACTGTTCTTGTATGAGATAATAATAGTCTTCTAATTAAACTGCTTATAACTGATCTTTACTTGTAACTATGAGATTTTGGAAAGTAGATCAAAATGAAAATCTCGTACGAATTTGTTAAGTTGGAGTATAAATTGCTACAGAATTAAATATTATTCTTAAATTAAAATGAGAATCACTGCGCTAATCCTCGATTGCACAATGTTCGCATTGAAAATCGATGGCTTCTATAAATACAAGTTCGAACACTTGAACGTGCAGACTTGTGTTTCTCACTAACTCACGGGAATAGAAGTTTCTCACTTGGATGAATCAGTACGTGCCAATGACTCGTACAATAATTACGCCAATTATCTGGATAGAGAAGCGTTGAACGAAATGTAGTTTCTCTTTAATTTCGAACGCTTGATTAAACAAATTCGATCTATTGCGCACGGTAATTTCCTATTTCCTTAATTGCTCTCTAATGTATAGGTTACGCCGTGTTTCTTGTTTTACAATCAAAGAGATAGGAAACTGTTTTTCTTCCTTTATTGCATTGATTTTTCGAATACAACTGAGTTTTTAAAAATATGGGTAGCTGAAGTTTAGGATTGTTTTTCTTTAATTAAGAAGGGCTTAAATTTATTATGTTTTTGAAAGATTCTAAGTGAAAAATTTGAAATTTGATACACTTATTTACCTACGTATGAAATATCGACGGTATATTGTTCAGTTTTCTCTTGGATCTATTATTATGAAAGAACTCAATGAATTGGTCTTTTCTAATTTATAAAATATTAGATGCTATACAGTTCAGACAAAACAATGGTTTAAATGAGAAACAAAATTTTAATAAAAGAAATAAAAAATGTTTCTGTATTAATAATTGGACGCGTGAAGACAAATATTTTAATCGTACGAACATTTGAGCTCTTTCTACATGGTTACAAAATGAGTACAGCGGATCTAAACAAAAATCTTTCATAACAAAGTCAAAAATATTTTCTACATTCTTTAAATGAAATACCTACTACTTTTATACTATGTACTTTACAAATTTTTTATATACGATGAAAAGTTTAGCTTGTTTTCACAGTTATACATTCAAAATAAAATAAACTATTAATTAAGATAAAGGTGCCAGTAATTGACCTGGTATCAGTAGTTGACTATTATTCAGGAAAACGTAAAAAATAAAGTTTTTAATAGCAATAATCTTTCGATAATGGCGCGATAGGTATACTGTAGCATCCACCGACCCAACTTCGAAACACTTTTACCTGAATTAAATTGTTTATCGTAGAAACTAACAATTTATTTCATTGACGTTGGTTGTATGCCTCCAATTTCCAACATAGAATTGACTTCTTTTTATTTGTATTTGTCCTGTTACTTGTAATTTGTAGTAATCGTTGCAAATTCACGATATTAAAGTAACTACCTTTAGTATTTTTGTTTTTACTATAACTAGTCAAGTACTAACTAACATATGGTTAATTACTAGTTTCCTCGTTTTAAAAGATAGTCAACTTCTGACGCAAGTATTGAATTTTCAAAAATGTCTATAATATTTGGATAATAAATCTATGTAAAAAAATGTTTTTATTATTAAACGTTTACTATTATTCATGCAAACAATTTTTTTTAACTGGTCAACTATTGGTGCTTTTACCTTACTTCTATTTGAAATAATATGTATACGGATATAACAATTTTGAAGGTAATCCTTCCATTGTTTCAACCTTTATACGGGATGATCTACGTAAATCAGATTACGTAATCCTTCTAGTATTACTAAGTATGCGAACAAACTATTTGGAACGCGTACAAAAATGTTTGATTTATAATTGATAGTAATTATACGATTGCACAGTGGGGACAACGTGAACAGCATCAATTAAACGGAAAAATTTTTACATCGCAATAAACCGTTTCTCATGTACCAATTTCACGAATATAAATAAATTAAATCTAATTGCAATATAAACGCTTGACTCGGTTCGTCGTTTCAAAGTTTTTTTAAGCTAGCGAAAAGTCATTGGTTCTGAAAAGACAGATTAACATAAAACCGTTCCGTCGATCAAATTACAAGCTTGCGGTGGAAACAGCAGGTTACTCCGTGCTTTACTAAATGACGTCGGTGTTTAATAACAGAGTCCGGTAGTTATAACCTCTCTGTAATGTCAGCGTGTTGCGACATCGCGACCACGCTCGCACAAAATTATTATCGATAGCCAACAATGGTTGATGCAATTAGAACCGAACACGATTTTCTTGGTGAACAGAATACTTCCAATTACGATCAGAATGTTAATGTCCAACTGCGTGCCCCGGCACAAATTTTCGTTCGAACGTGGCACACGAAGAGCGGTTACAGCGCCAGCATAATCGAGAAAACGGAAGAATTCACGATTTTAATGCGATAATCGATGTGGTCCAGTGAGCGTAAACTGTTTCTGGAAGTTGGTCTTTCATTCGTGTTGCGGTTCGCTAGCTACTATAACACATTTACGCGTTTTTACGCTTTTAATTTAATTTCAGTCTCCATGCTGCGCTGCCAAAAGGACTTGATTTGTTTATGGTTTTATATAGGTGGGCGGAAATTCCGCGCGTCATGCAGTAGCAAGAAACGTTAAATGAATCAGGTGTTACAGTCTTCAATTAGATGTCGATTTGTTGCTCTCATGAAATTAATTAAAAGTTCACATCTTTTCTTGCGATCGGGTATCGTAGATATAATGGAACGTGGTTTAGAGTAATCGCTTATTAGATCGGTGACAATCAAACTCTGCCTTCGGCGATTCGTGTTGTGAGCGTCAATTCTGGTGTTGCGTGAAAGTACATTTCATACAAATTAAAATGATTTAACTTTTGAAAAATAATTTATTATTTTTGAAATGTACAGATATTTCAATTCTATTATAAATGTTTCTAAATTACAGAAGTTGTCAATATTTTTTGTTTTAATATGAAAATTGGTAATTTTAATAGATTAAGATTAACATTATACAAACGTATAAGGCAATTGAACATTTTTAGTTCGTAATTTTCTTTGCGCTTTTCGGTACGATATCAAAGAAATTGTTCGGAATCAAATACTCACGCGTATCAGATCTGTGCAGATATTCTGCACACGAACGATACACACATAAATACCGGAAAATCGAAATTAGCTATTGATTCATTACTGTTATAAAAAATAGTAATTATTTTGTAGAATGCCTGTGTTCAAGGTAAAATTATGTTTCTCTTTTAAAATGTGCAAATACAAGAAGTAGTATTAAATTATTGTTGTAATTTATTATTAGTTTAGGAATGTAGTAAATTGTTGGATTTTATAGGTTTTATTGTCAGTGGTGGCATTTCGTCATCACTGAATACATTTACAGTTGCTGTGTAGTGCGGGTCCTGAAATGTTTCATAGTGTCATTATTGATCGCCCATTCGTTGCGACTGATTTGTGATTGCACTGCTCTAGAGTTCGATCGCGGTTCTAGTGAAAGCTAATTTTTTACGAATAAATCATTCCACGGCAGTTTGAGCACCAAACATTAGGAAAGGAACGAGTAAACTAGCTTTTGTGAAATTGTATCCAGCATTAACGCACAGTCTTACGGCTGTTCGTTTATAAACTATAGTATCCGCGAACTGAATGTTCAAACTTGAATCAATTTGTCAGATCATTATCCTTGGAGGTACTGAATTCTTGCTTTTATCGTATCAATCAATTTACTGGAATAAATAATTGCGTCTTACATAAACGACGAATGCAATTATAAATTGTAACTTGAAAACTGATTGTCAAAGAAAAAAATAAACTTGACTACGTAATTTCTTCGTCACAGTGATAATCAAACTGGCGTTTCTTAAAACTGATGTCAATGAAAATTTATACGGTATTGTTGCAATGTATTGTAAGAATTTCTGATACTTCGCTAATTAGTGGCAGAAAAGAAAGGAAAGTATATCGGTAGAGAATATTGGTGGTTGTTAGCAGATAAATTAATTTCATCAATAATTTAGCGACGATTAATCGATATTGAACGATAATATTTAGCGTATTTAAGTGAAAATTGAACTTAAAATTAGAGCAAAGGGTTGATAAGGTATGCTTTGATTTTCAAATTCAAATTTGCAATGTCACTTCATAAGTATTTGATCTTTTCGAGTACTAGATTCACCTAAATTACAATAAAAGCAATTTATTTCGACACAAGTACAACATCGTGATATTAAAATGTACCTACGTGTATTTATATTTATCTGTGCCTTCTGATTTCATTGTATACAATCATTGACTCTGAGGGAAATAAAATTTTTTGTTATATTTAATAATGTGTCCAATTTATTAACAAATGTACAACTAATTAACAGATGTTAAATATCCTTAATATTTTGCGAATCATATGAAAGTATTACCTGATAATAATTCCAAACAGAAATTTCATCGATAAAATTCCTGTAAATTGTTGTGGTCATAAAAGGAAGTTGAAAAATTGAATATGATTTATTGGAAAGCGAAAATAATCATGCCAAAAGTAATGAACCTAATTCCGTGGTTTCTGCTCCTGAAGAACATGCTGTTTTACGGATTGCATGAAATATCTGCTTCACCACAAACTAAATTACATAGAAAATTGGAGTTCAGACTAACTCTAAGACCGTTTATCATTATTCTTTATAAATGTCTCAGAATATTAAATAACTTATATTCTAACACGGAAATCTGCGTTAACAGGAACAACATGGATTTAATTCTACGAAATATGTACAGTGTATAGAGAAATTGCATCGAATAATATTTACAGGTGAGGAACGATACAATTTATATGATCCTAGTAGTTGTTATTATTGGCATTATCAGAACACGAATAAAAAGAAACCAAAAAAAAAAGTGAAACGTGAAGTGTAAAAGTACAATTGTTATATTGTATTAAACATTCGGTACGCGGAAGTTATAATACAAGAACTCTATGTGCATATTGTTCGAAATAACTTCATTCTTTAACCTTTTGCACTCCAGAGGTGACTCAGTCACCACTTGATTCGATGCAGTAAAACTATAAAATTTGATATTTAATATTGAACTATGTATAATACATCGGTGTATGAAATATTCGGATAAGAAAGCTTTGTCTCTCCATTTACTTGTGATTTTTCTTTGAGTTCATTTAAAAAAATATCGTCTTTGTATAGTTACAAAACGTTAAGTATTTCCAGCGAAATACTTCCGAGTGCAAAGGGTTAACAGAACAATGTCACAATTCATATGACAAACAAATCATGAAAATTATTCGTTACATGAAAATATTCCACTTTAGAACTGATTAGCATATTCTTCTAATTTTATTGTCTTATTTATGAAGGCAGATAGTATATTATTCCATATACGAAAATAAATCGAAAAAAAAACAATCAATTTACCTTGTTTCAAATTTTGAGAAATTTGAGTATGAGAAATTACTGATTATGACTGCTCGTGTATAATAATTGGTTAATTTGATAACTTACGATATGAGCCATTTTTAAATATAAACTTATATACTTACTGATTGAACTTTCAATCTGGATTGTCTTAGAAAATAGCCTTCAACGAAAATATTTTGTTTTCCCTTTCAAGTTATCTTTCCAAATAAAACAATCTTTTGTCAAGTTGTAATTTTTACCCTGATAAAGTAGATATATAACATTTACATATTAGAATAAATGAGCATGTGTAAGTTAATCAGATGAAAGTTTTATCAACATTCTTTTTAGGAAACTGATAATTAATGGAGACCTTAATTATGGGGTTACTATTATTATTCTAGAAACAGAAACTACAGTATAAATGATATTATAAAAAGTATTAATCCGTTTACGTCAATCTTGTGTGTCAGGCGAACGATGGGAATGTCGAAGAAGATTTCTGCACGTCATCTGATCTCTCTATCGCGAACGTGTTTTCTCACCAGTTGATTGACAACTGTATAATTACCGGCTTGGAAGCTCGCGTTATACGTTATGCTCGTTTGCGCGATATCGAACCTGCCGACATGTAATGAATCTGCTCGTCCATCTTTGCCGATTTAACGATCCTCTCCCGTTCGAATCCAAAGTCACGATTTTCGCATGAACATTCAACTTGTCGTCACTGCGCATGTCACAATATTAAATAAAAATCTATTACTACTGGAAGAAGGCTCGGGTTAGCAAATACGTGAGATTCCTGTACAAGCGAAACGAATTGTAAGATCCAATTTAATTGTCAGTGTACCATAAATACGCATGCAAACGTACATTATTTTTAGATGATAGATACAATGTCGTAACTAAACAGGAATTTATTTTGTTAGTGAATAGTGGTACGATCATATATTTTCATTAAATTACTGAGGTATTTTCGACTTATTTTATTCCCTACGATGCATCTACATCTTAAACATTAAAGAGAAGCGTAAAATATTATATTACTGTAATAGTGCTCTTAATATAATATGCTATATATATTAATTGTTGGTTATAACTTTATTTCTTCACTTTTAAAGAATTGTTGACATTTATCAAATTAATTCCTATCACAATTTGAGAGAGTTAACCCTTAGCTATGGCGAAATTTTGCGTCATCCCGCGTTTCTAAGAAATGAAACCATCGAAACAGTGAATTGAACTGAATTAAATCAATATAAGATAATCACATTTAAATGATATATGAGTAACAGAAGATGCAATTGTGGAATTGTAATTCACTTACGTCTGATCTAAGCAAACGTTGCTGCAATTATTGTCAATAACATTTCACTGGCGCCTATGGATGCCAACACTACACTGAAACCGAATTTTCGAAGGTCCTTTAGGTGTAAACAGTAGCCAAGGGGTTAAAACCAAGCAAACGAGATATAGATAGGTACAAACACCTTAAAAAAATATGGATAATTCCATTGTAACATAAAAAGAATGCTAGCTAATATTACTAACATGATCAAAATCCAAAGGTGCTTTTAAGTCAAATTAAACTACATAGCTGCAAAGAATTTGAATTTTTTTATTACGCAGAAAATGTAAACGTAAACATCGCACAATTGAAGAAATTCTTCCTTTATATACTGGCTAACTTAGCAAGGTTTTATTTTATAAAATATCGATTGTAGATTTTTTTGTCTCGCGTAAACCAGAAGAAATATCTGATAACTTTCTCTATAGTGCCTGGTTATGAGACACGATTGACAGTTCATAAAACGGTAGAGAATCCAATGGGAATTCGATTGGTACATAGAGTGCGATTAGTTAGGCTGAGCCCGTTCTAAATTAACTATTTCGAAGGAACAAAAAGAGGAACTATCGTCCCGTTCTCCGGTATTACTTTCCCTGCACTGGGAGCACAAAAATAGGTAATAACTCGGAATCTAATCAGTTATTTTCGAACTTATTACGTGTAATCGATTCAATTTTCCCCGTTTGGAATCTTTGCCTTAGTTTCCGAGCTAATAAAGCACGATGCATGGTACAAATCAGATCAGAATAGCGTGTTCCAGTTGTCTGCGAAAATTAATGTGATTACGAGCGTTATTATCGTGCAACTCTTCCTTTCCAATAATCTTCTTTTGAAATCGAAGAACCATTATATCATTCCCGACGCCACGCTGTGTGTTCCTCAACGGATATATGCTGTGTCGTCATGTAAGGAAACAATCGGAAAATCTTAGTATTTAATTCTTCTACGATTCATTCCAATGAAACGACCGTGTATGAAATTTCATAAGTGTAATTGTGAAACACGTGGAAGACTAAGTAGCACGTACAGAGACTGGACCATGGTCAAGTGTTGTTCAAATTCTTTCGGATAAGCATTTGTCTGAATATTTGATCAGAATAATAATTCACTGTTCGCGGTGTATTATTCTACCTACTTATTCGAATAATTCATTTTGTTTATTCTAATAATTTACTCATATCATAATGCAAATAATTTCGAATGAGTATCCAATAAATCAACATTTATTTCCTTGATATAAGTAAATGATTCATTTAATAAGAAGTAATAATATTTACAATCAACATGTGGAAAAATTTATTGTAAACGCTAATGTGAAAAAACTGTACCACGTTTTCGTTGGTAAAACAATACTATTAATATAAAACTTCGTGAAACTAAAAAAAACCACGCAAATATAATAGAAAATATGAATAATTCTTTGTAGGAACTCCTTTGTGTTTTATCATATATTGACATTATATTGATTTATGGTTAATATACTTCTTGTAATAAAAACATAATATTGTAAAAGAAAATGTTAACAGTAAGTGTATTGTTTCTCAACGAATCATATAGAAATATAAATATTTACGATATCCTTTCTAAAACCACTGAAAACATTCATTTCTCGAAAAATAATATTAGTAAAATACTATATTAAATAGGCATTAACATTATTTTTTATATTAATTGCCCTTATAAAATATAACAACATGAGCTGATTGCATCTGCAGGTAGCAATATAAAAACTTATTATTTTGAAATTCATCAGCAATTAAGCCTAATAAACGTTAATTGTTCCTCAATGTAAGAAGCTTTTGTAACATATTTTTAACTCCTTTTTGCATGTACAGTAATTTACTGTTTGGCAGTATTAAGAAAAACGGTACGCTTTTTATAGACAATAAATTTGGAAGCTCTTACGTTTGTTGTGCCAATTAACCTAAATTGTCTGCTCACTAAGCGTTGCACTTTCTTTCTTTCCTTCGCGAATTCCTTGTAGCAAACGTGTGATTAAAAGTAAAGATAGTAGCTCAGTTTAAAGATTGAAATGAGGTAAAAAGCGATGTAATTATTTCAATATACTTGACATAAGACGTTCGGTTTAGCTCCCAAGTTCGAGTATCTCGAGCGCCAACTTGCTATAAAAACACGTAAAACATCGTCCTTGCACCGTGAAAACCATTTCGAGTTGGCATATGGAATATATAACCGTTCAATTGCAACATTGAAAATTAGTTCTAACGATAGTACTTTGTGCAACGTACATTATGGAGCCGACACCGAGCTCCATATTAAGTCTTTAGTTCAGAACAATTTATCAAAGGCCCCTACATTCCCCTCAACTTTTTATTACCATTTTACGTTTGAAGATTACAAAATCTTTAGTACGCTTTGTTGAATGACTCGTATTTACAAGTATTTTATGTTGCACCAAACATTACGCTAATATATTAGTGAAATTACGCATTTGCACGTTAGTTGTGTGTCTCAAATAAAAAAAGAAGAAATTAGATAGAATATTATTCCTTTTTGTATCATTAAGCAAAGCATAATGTGAAAGTTTTTCTGTAAATGAAGCTAATGTATCTACAGTTGAAATGCCACATAACATAAATTCTAAACGAATATTTAAATTATAAAAAAATATTTAGGACAGTATCGAATTTTCTTACTTTTAATCAAAAGTTTGTATTGAAACCTACATATTAACGTTGAAGAATATTCAATTATAACAAAATTCACTTCTTAATTTTTTTTGCTATACAAGCTAGATTTAGTACTACTCAAACAAACAATTAAAAAATAATATCTGCAGAAATCTAATTATTATAGAATGAATATATATACAATATACAACAACAAAAATAGATCGATATAGGATGATGAAAGGTCACCATAATGTCATTATTCAAACAATATCCAAATTCTTTATTTTTGCAGATAAACATGTAATTCTTCTTTTTTTCGATTTGATTTTTCATAAAAATATATCCTAGGTGCAGTTGTCCTACATTTGACGAGTACACACTTAGTTTTTTGGATTTTCTGCGCGCAAAACGAAAGATTTTTTAAAAAATTCCTCAATTAACAGGTTAATCTTATCCAATTTTCTATCTACCCACGATCTATTGGTATCAACGTTACTTTCATCAACCGTAAACACATTCTTTATGAGTCATTAGTTTATTTATCATACAGTGTGCAATAACTGATAATGTAAATGTGACATAGCCGCATTAGCTAGCAATAAATTCAACTCATAAGAAGATGTCACTTCGCATGCTACGCGTTAATAGAATCATGAACCTGCACGACCGTTTCAGAATCAACATAATTTGCCGTGATAAGATTACGTCATATCGCATGCAACTCGTTTTAACTTGATGTCCATAATTACGATACGCCGAGGATCCAGCTGCGACTCGCATCTAATTAATATCAATCCTAGGTAAATCGTACCAGAATCAAATGTAATTAAACCGCATCACTCGCGAACGGTTCTCGAACGTTGCCCGACTAGCGAGGCACGCTGAAATCTCTAAACGCATAATGTCGATGATCAATAAATTACGAAACGCAGAACGTTTGTTTCGCGAACGCTGAAAACTGTTCTTGCTAGGAATAGGTTACTCGCATTGTTACCCGATTACCCAGAAACGAATTGAAATATCCCGCGCAACGCGTACCGCGAATACTTGCGTTTCAACGAATGGTGGAAACAAAGCGCGAGGCGATTGTCGTAAATAAAATAAGGAGAGGTAATTGTGCGCTAGTAAAAAAAAAACGGGAAAATTACAAAATCCCGACGAGGAGAGCTCGGCGATGCGCTGATAAAGGAATTCCCGCATTTGAATAACGCGGAAGGTTTCCGCAATTAATTCGCCGCCGTTCGAGAATCCGGTTCTCCTAATACTTTCTACTGTTAACAATTCAGTTCCCATCGCGTGTCTACGTAAGTAAGTACTCGTCGATGTCTATTTGCCGGATGGTGCTCTGCCGTCGGATGCACGCTGAATTAATATTGTCTTAACCAGTAACCATGACCTGCCACACTTTTATCGCGACGCGACTCGCAATAAGAAGGATACGCAAGATGAAGTCTCCCGCTGATCACTATCGATGACTTCACGCGAAAGTTGTATGCTTACGCAATAATACCCAATTAAAGAAACATATTCAATCTCAGATTTCGTTTAATGGCTTCCGTTTTGGCAGATTGCGAAATGTAATCTGGAATATTTGGGATTTACAGGGTGGAATACGTAAGCGGACAGATTTAAATATTTCTGTTACTTATATGCAGTTGTATGACGGGAAAAGTAAAAATGAACGATGACATTTCTTTATAATTTCGTTTTATCTATTCTTAAATTCTAGGTCATCCATAGCGAATATTAATTTCGAACAATTTGTTACATTAGTGAACGTGCAAATTAATAATAAACAAATCAAATCTTTGCATAATAAAATTGATGCACCTAAACAATGGTTAAAATATTCATTCATATTCTCATAATGTGTATAATGGAAATGTAGATTAAGATATATAATTAAATTGTTACTTATAAAAAATCTATTTCTTTAAATTATTTATTTCAATAAATGTATTCACTTCGTAAAATATATGGCTGTTACGATTGTATTAGATTAATACCGTAAATAGATACAAAAATAGAAAAAGAAATTAGAACTAAGATACATTGTTTTAATACTTATTATTGTCAATACTAGGAAACTTAATTGTAAATTTTGCAAAAATCGAATTCCACGTTAGAAACTTCAATATTCACTTATTAAATCAAATCTAGACATTAGTTAAATGAAAGACAATTTTAGCATAATTATGTTAAAACCCTGGATAGAACAATGTTTAATCTATAATGTTTTTAATTTATAACATTGCATTCGCTGATCCTTTTTATTCTGTAAAAACAACGAAGTTTCAAAAGCAAGTGACAGAGTAATTTAGTATTCATCGCACAATATCATGATAATGCTCAAAGAACGAATAGGATATAGCACAATCAGTTCCGTGATGAAATTAAGCAACTTCCTAGTTTTATTCGAATTGTTACAAGAGGATGGATGATCGTGGCTCTTTGATGCGTTCCCTTCTTTAACGCGCAATCAGGTTCAACACGATTATTGCATTAACGTTGCTTAGGTTACACGCTAAGTCGAAGTCGTGGGTGGCCTCGTTACTCTGAAATAATTGTTCACCAACTAAATAAACCGTTGGAGTCCACTTGATTACAGAGAAGTTTCGCAAACCATTAAACACCTTATTGTTTCCTTGTGAACAACCTTTAAGCAATTCGCAGTTTGGTAAAGCGAATCGTTTTACTTCTAATGGAAATGTCTTGTTTACGTCAGTGTAGATTTTTTAACAGAGTTCGCGTATTCCATTATAAATTGTATTTCTTGTTCATTTTACTGATGTGCTAAAATATGTTTTGTTCTAAAATAGAATTTGAAAATTTCAAATAGCATAGAACTATCTACAGAAATAAAATAAAAAATATGCAGAATACAGAAAAATTTGTTTACTACTGAAACTTTTCAAATATTTGAAATACTATTTTATTTTATTCTAGGTCATTATTGTATCTGAATTTTAAGCAATTTGTTTTTTGTTAGAGTTATATCTACATTATATGAACGTAGATGATTGTATATAGCTTATAAATTCCAATGTACACGATGAGACTCATTAAACAATGGAAAAAGATGTATCTGAGTTCTTATACAAAAATATATGGCACAACATATGGTTATATTTTCTTCTTGTAAAAATACACAAGAATTTCTTGAATAGCCAATACATTACATTCGATTATACGTTTTTATTTCTTGTGCACCTTTAATATCCCTGAAAGTTTAATATTACGAGCTTCATTTTCTACTACCTGAAATATCCTTGTCTTTATTTCAACACTCAGACCTTCGATGTCATTGCATCATCACGTCTTCCCTCTCAAACCATTATGAACATTAGAATAAATATCAACCGCAGTATTACAATACCAATAGCTTTCGATAAATTTTAATATTTTCAGAATGATACGAATCAAATTCATTTTTTCGCAATATAACGAAACTATCAATATGCATATATTCACAATAATGACGGAAGTAGTCGCAAAATAACAAAAATCTATCAAAAAATAGTTATAATTCTTAAATGAATAGTTTTACTTTAACAACTACTGTATAATATTTACATTAACATGATTCACACAAAAGTAAATATCTAATAAGGTAGTTTATATTCCGCAATGAATCCATTAATTTGAATAGAAGCTTATGACGTTGTAATACTTTGAATTAAAAGAAGCATCAGCCGTATCATATTTATTGAATAAAAAATATAACATTAAGATCGAATAATAAAGTACCATACTTACTACTGTCTTAATTAACGAATTTTTCTTAAATATATCATAAATCACTTCTTCATAAAACCACACCATTATGAATTTCTAATCGAGTTAGCCATATTGCAGGATATAAACATTCTTCATATCGGTTGAAATGTTCTAATAGGTTTGATTACTCTGTGCAACTATCTCTCTCATAGTTTTTTCACTATGTGAAAATTACTGTTTACCATTGTATATCTTTGGAATACACAAAATAGTAATTTTTCAAACAAAAGTAAAATGTAAAAAACAATTAAGATCGTGTATAGCAATTTTGAATGCAGGGAAACTGTTTGATTAGCAGTGTGCGTATACCATAATTGTGGCTGTGTACGATAAAATTATCTTCAAATCGAAAGCAAGCAGCGCGCGCTGGGCCAAGCGTTCTTGCGAAACGGGCCCCGTCGCGCTCCGTTCCGATAAGCTCCTTTCGTGGCACAGAAGAGTGTCGCCTATTGCAGCGTTGTTGCATACAATTGCCGACTGCCGTGAGCCACGTCGTCGATCGTCCTACTGGCTCCACGCTGTGGTAACGGCCGTGGAAACGCTATGCTCCGACATTGCTACTTGTATATGTAAATCGTGGCTGGTTAACCCGACAAATCTCGAAGGCGAACGGACCGAAGAAATGTGCAGGATGTAATAGAACCACCTGTCCGTCTCCGTGGTCCCTTTCTGTCGCGAAATGTACCTTGAATTTAGCGTTGACGCAAGCCAGTGATGCGTGAGAATGGTTTCGAAGGAACCGCCGCGCCGCGTGGCAATATAACTTTACACCGCACCGTCACGACGGTATTTACCTCAAGAAACATTTTTCTGTGCCAGTTACTCTGACTAATCGATACGATCAATGTTTCGCTGCATTACAGTAATTCTCATAAATTTCTTTGAAAACTTTTTAAATGGTGTATACACGAATATTTTCTTGTTTGTTACAGGTAAGGACACAAAATCTTTTTACTACATGGGTTGATTTACAGTTTACGCATAAAGACTAGTTGCACAGGTACGATACTTATTTACTACTCGTTTATTGCTGTACTCGATGAATATGCGCGAAGTTATAGCTCCTAATTAAAAATGTCGAAGGGATGACGAAAGTGTAACTTATTGCGCAATGTAAGTGTTGCGGTAAATGGAAGAAAGAGAAATAATTAGAGGTGTTTTAGAAATGGCGTCATTTCCATAGAAGCATCACACCTAAATAAGTTGCTTACTGTAGTAACTGATTTCAATTGAATTTAATTCAGTTCGTGGGGTTAATAAGTTAATTGAACTTACCAAGACGAGAATAAATATTTGAACAGTTATCAATGATATTTATAAGCTATACAAACATAATTAATACCATTAGTAACTGTGATAAAATATTATTTTATTAACCTCCTATTTAGATGTTTATTTGGGTCATTTTATCTCCTATACTTACAATTAATTAAGTTGGGGTACCAGTATCCTAATAACTAGTACTAATTTTATTATAATTGTCAGTCATTCTAAAAGTGTTTATATGGATTATTGAATTAACGAATATATTATTATGATCTTTGAACTGTACCGATAGATATCGACTTCTCAAAGAGGTAAAGGAATACTATAATTAGAAGAATAAAAATCATTAAACGTTCTATTTGAAAGTGTTATTTGTTAAAATAACTTATAATTAAAATATTATAAAAGTATAAACGTACGATACTAAACATTGCAAAAGTAATGACATAATTATTTATGATAATTGAATTACAATAGTGCCTCGCAGCGGTTGTAAGTTTAAATTTAATTATATTGACTAATTGTAAGGTACCTCTTGCTAAAGATCATCAATATTCTAAACTTGCAATGTTGCAGTTCCAAACATACCCATTCCGAATAGAATCGTATAACGCAACCGCGGTTAAAAGTGTACGATTAAATTAAATATTCTTTCTTAAGAAGCAAATACTCGCATAAAAGTACGGTTAATTAATTTGAGGATAAACATGCATAACGCAGATAATCGCATACATTTCTAAGCTAAATTAATCTTGAGAAAATATGATATACGCGAGCCACTAATTATAAGTTATTGTCCTAATCCTTAACAGCAAATCAGCGCTAATTAAATTACTCATAAATCATAGCAGCTTTCCTACCGAAATAGAAATTAGAAAGTTAAGACTCTTCAGAGCGATTGTTTTCTTAATCTCCCCGTATCTTATAAATTCAACAAAATCTGTCAAACCAATTCGTTTGAATATAAATGAAATATTCTTCCTCCGATTATACTGTAGAGCAGGCGTTAGCGTAGGATATGTCAATAACGAAGTAGTTAGATTGATCACAGTTCGAAAAGAAAACATAAGACAAGGAGTTAACATGTTCCCAAGAAAATTAATTTTTAAGTCTACACAAAAGATTATGTCACAAAAACTCGGGTAAAATGGCGGTCAAAGTATTAACCCTTAACGGTCGACAATTTTCTATTAACTCTTTATGAACTGTCTTAAACTCCTAACATTTCTTTCCATGAAAAACTTGAATTAAGCATTGAAGCCTTAAATACTGAAAGAAAAAAGCCACATGTCAGTTTCTCGTTAGTCGAATAATTAAATTATTCATTTGCAGTTATCGATTTTAGATATCGAAGCACGAGGTCATTCGACCGCAAACAGTTAAGGGATAAGAAAAGTCGTTCGAGTCATGTATGGAAAATCGCGTGCACTGGCACTGTGCGGTAATCGGTGTGCGCCGCTAAGTGGGTATTTTAAATTTTGAAGATGGCACCCGGCGCTCCATCGACCGCACAAGCGAACCCTCTAAAAAAAACGTTTGCGTAATTTCTGACCGATTACCCGCACCGGCGGACCGTGGTGCACGCAACTACTACTCCGGAATACCATTTCAATCCGCTTAACGCGATTACGTGCCCGCTCATCGCTCTCTCCACATGTTACACGTCGGCTTTATAATATTATTCGGGCTGGTGCAACTGGTGGCCGTTTACGCGCTCGTCCATACAATCGCGCACGCACCGTGTTGTGCTAGTGTGTACTATTTACACGTGATCCCATGCTTTACGAGCTCGTTCCAACGGAGAACATAAAGAGAAGTCGACGGGCTAATCAGAGTATGACGCTCGTGCGTAACTATCGGGCTCGCGTCCCGCAAAAACTATGAAGCTTCAACGCTGATCTCAATTGGAGCCCGTTATTCATCAGCTCGTAGTAGCCAGTTGCGATATCCCGGCGAGCTGGATTTTAATTAATGATGTAGATATTAATGGGAATCGACTTTTGATAAAATTGCTGTTATACCTGTGTTCTTTTGCATTCTTTTCTCTTTTATTCAAGTCATCGCGGATCTCTCAATCATCGCGTTAATACGGTCCGCGTGAGTTTCATCATTTCGCTGGAAGAATTATTCATAAAGAAAGTAAAGAAAATCGAGTGCACGTCCTTGGTTTCTGTGTGCTACAATATTTCCTTTTATGATCGTGCCTTGGTCATTTTGTCTAGTTGTTAACCCCTTGCCCCGTGGTTTCTTTCACAACCGCGCGCGTTAGAACTATTTCATTGTGAATATTTTACTGGACATAAAAGGGAATTCCGTGCTCTTTCCGTGTCAACATTTACTACGACGGTTTAGAATTTTCTAATAACAAATTTAATTGAATAGTAACGAAATGTAATGTTTAACGTAATAACAAAAGAATAACATTTGATTTTGATTCAAAGAAATAGAATGACATTTGCATTTGTTAATTTCTATACGAAACCTCTGTCACAAGTCTGACACGATACTGTAAGACAAGGGGTTGAGTAAAGTATTGTACATTACATGTAAATTTGCATTTTATGCATATGCATACAGTATACAGCAAAGGCGTCTGACTTATTTGTTCTTTTTAATTCTTAGGACTCCAACTGCTTTGAAAAGTTGCCATCAACTTCAAACTATTTTTATAATATCACTGATGAAAACTAAAAAATGTTATATTATAATATTTATTAGACTTTTCATTTTACTACTTAGGACAAAATTTGCATACGTAGTAAATGCAATAATCTCTGGGTGGTCTCTTCATTTATAAAATGGAGTTTTCTTTTTATCTACATAGCATTCAAATTATGTTGAATTTCCTTTGATGAGTAACACATTATAATGACGTCAAGGACTTTACTCCTTGTAGATAGATCCGGAACGGAACTGACTTGTTAATTAACTATTGCCGCGCCCTGTACCTATAATGGAAATGATACGCTTGTAAAAGACAGAATAGTGTTACTACTTCACTGAGAATTCATATGGTCTTTCCGTTCCGTTGAATACATTGAACATTTTAATAGATGAATTTAATTTTTTATTACAAAAAGTTAAACGATTATTTAAGCCTTTACTGTAAAATTACCAATTAATAGTAATAACGTTATAAAATATGCATAAAATTATTGATATTTATGGGTAATCCCAGTCTAAATACGATACTGTATATTACTCATTAATATAATAGTAACAATAAAATCTAAGCTCGATATTAATCGATAATAATAATATGTTGTTATATACTTAACTAAATTGTATACTGTTATAAGGAACGTAGTATAGATATTAAGAATTACATGTTACGGTGCATTCGAGTACATCGTAAAAGGTTTGCATGATACGTTGCACCATTAACATTGAAATCGTCTCAAAACGTGCAGAGAATTCAAGAAATCGTCGGGCTTAAAAATCTTACATGAATTTGACGTACACATTTACAAGCGGTGTTGAAAGAATGAGTTGTTGGAAAACAAAACAAACAGATGGAGAAAGTGTAAAAATAAAAACAGGTGTCCAAGTTCGTGTAATTGCCTACGAAAGAAACCGCCAGAAGTAAGATAGTAGATACGTGAAAGCAAACTCGGGTTGGCTTCGCCATAGCATTATGAGATTTTACTAGAATTTTACGAATATATCTGATATAACAAGAACAAATGATTGTTATTTCCATATAACAACAATTTTACATATTCGAAATGTGATGTACTAATAAAACAAATGTAGTAAAGGTGAATATTGATCTTAACATGTCATATCGAAACTACATTCGCCTATTCAGTGTCAACCTTTAGAATTTCTCCAACAACCTACTTGACTAATAGATACATTTTCTCTTCGAAAAAATAATATATGATAGAAAAAACGTTCCTTTCGTGAAAACTATGTCAACGTTAAAATTTGGTATTTCGGTACCCAAATTTTGAAACATTCAACAGTGAAATGGAACATACATACTTTATTTCTATCGTGTATACCTAATTAATATCAGTTTTATAAATGAAAGAATACAGCCGATTTGAGAGATCGAAGGAACCTATGAACTAAATTACTTAAATCGAGAATAAAACAGAAGGTTGCATGTGTATAATAAATGAATACAAGGTAAATTCAAATTATGAAGTTTTTTTTCTATTCTATCGAAACATACTATCGAGTTTTTTTCAATTTTTTGGTCGAAGATCATAGTCGTAAAAAATTTGAAATTACGTTCACAGTGACATAATTTAAATTTTAATATACTGTTATTTTAAAGATATAAATTATGTTCCCTTTAAACATTATTAAGAAACCGTATCCTTAAATTACTACAATTCCGAATAGAATGGAAACTTATAATCCAATTTCTCTCTGTAACTATTTTTTGTATCACGGTAGACATTTGAAATTTGATACAATCTTTTATTAATATTTAACTTTTATTAACTTTTATTCATAATTATTAATATCAAATTTGAAAATTTCTTTTGGTTCAAGATCATAAGTATTTATGAACTATTTATACGCTAATATCTTTTACTAAAATTTTGCATTTAACATCTAATCTGATATATAAATATTTCTTTTTTGGCTCGACTAATCTAGAAATTTGTATGTTGACACGAACATTTAGGCTGCTCCTATAAAAAGGAGCAGGAATGCATTTAAATTTATTCCTACTATGTATCTTATGTTACGTATTGGAGAGGCTTGATACTATCGTTACATGAAAGTGAACTGTAAACTGTCCTAATACTCGATTAAATGACACATAGGTTGTTGGGTAGGGTAATTGAATGTTGTTCAGTGGACGTGTTAATATGTAAAATAAGAAAGACGGCAGGAAATGAAGAGACATATGGATCAAGGTTCTTATGTTGGAATTCCGTTCTTGCTGTTGGTAAACGACGATGTTTATGCCTAATACATTATTGAGAATCATGAGATACAAGTGTAGATAGATACGCTTGTCGGTATGGAACATTTGTAAATTAATCTAAAGCAATATTAACTCCTTAAAAGTTATTCGATGTGTAAATTTTTTCTTTGATTTTAATTTATTATTGCATGAATAACCTAAATTTTCTATTTCCTTCGTTGTAGTATAATTTCTAATCAGTCTTGACTTAGTTTATTTTATATGTAATTTAAATTATACATAGATATACATTACCTTTCACTTAATATATATGCAAATATTTACATTCAATTAATGACAATCTTTTCCCTTTGAACAATAGAATGATTGTAAATTACTGGTAACTACAGTTTTGGAATAGTTACGTATGTGTTATGAATTATTGTTATAAGAACTGCGAATGGTACTTACATAATATAATTGTATACAATAGTTGTAGGTTGGTATACAATTATATGTTAGGTTAAACGAAAGCTTCAGTCCCTAGATTTTACTTAAATATTTACTATCTATTTTGAAGATTTCCGTGAGATTAGGATAGTATACACATTCTGTAATAAATTTTATCATACATATATTATTTAGTACAAGTATTAATTTGGAACTATAACAATTAAAAACCTATGTTTCATGCTTGAAACGAATTTTAACAATGTCAAACAACGTTCTTTAATATTAACGATTAAATGTATGGCACGATGGAAGATCAACATTATAAGAAGTAATGTTACGAGAGTTTAAGTTTAACATATGAATATTTTAATTATTACACGCCATTACAGTAGCTTCTGCAAGTAAATTCCAGTAAGGAATAACGTTTTTAAACAAGAAATTATTCTATAGACTATTTTATGTTTCATTTTTGACGTGAAAATAGATACAAATATTATAATTTATTAATTCGCATTAGTGTTAATAATCCATAGAGAAATAATTAATAAAAAATTCAAATTAAACTATAGAAATACATTTCTTTTATTTCATAAAAAAGTCAGTTGAATTTTTCGATTAGCTTAATGTTCATATCAATAAAGACCTTCAATATATTACGCTAAATGGTAGTCAATAGAAGAAAAGTGAGAAATCTGTTTCTAACCATATTTTTTTTTAATATACTGGTGTCAAAAAGAATATTTTCTTAATTTATATTATAGATATAATCTGTTCGCTGCGTACCTTTCGACATACTGGGACTCAAACGTATATTCCTGTTTTTGCATTACAGTTGTATATAAATTAATTTAATGCGAACAGCTTATAATCAGATGTCAACTTTAACCCAATTAAATTTACAGAATATTAATTAACTATTTCCTGTACACTGTGCAAGGATTAAATAATCCATGAAACAATTCAGAAGTTGTAATTTATACCCATGACGTAAACTTGCAATCAAATCTGATATAATCATTTAATCCTGTAAAATATGTTTAGAAAGCACTTGATGATATAAACATAGCTAAAGATACTATAAAAATTTCACATGTTGGCAATATATTGCGATTTGATTATTTAGTGAGTTTTTTTAATTGTAAATTCTTGAAGATTATATCATTTTAGGAACACATAAGAAATTCAAATATTCAAGTGAAACTTATATATTAATGAGCTAATAACCTTATATATTATCATTATTATTATTAATATTACTACATACTAAATTTAAATATAAAAAATAATGTCACATGTGTTGTGTTAGTATGTAATGGTATACATAATTAAAACATTGTTCACTTATATTACTCAGTAAATGTTACATCCTCTCAATAATATAATTCGTATTTACATATGCATTATTTACACATGTACCGATTTATTCATGTTAACCTAAATATATCATATATACATAATAATAAAATTTTCAATTAAAGTCAGCACATGTACAGAATTATTCACGCCTTAATGTAATTTTCAGTGAACCAACACGAATCGTAATATATACAATACATACATCCAACTGGTTTTTCCGCAGTTGTTGAATGAACGACTATCCAGCAATTTAATGTAATGATACATAATAAGTACGTATAATAATACATCTACCGATAATACCATAATGGACTGTCTAACGTTTTTACCTCAAATTCTTATGTTGATTCATGCGTAAATATTTGTTTAGCAATCAGTTATGTGCAACATATAATTTTGTAATTGCAATTTTTCATCTAGAATGTCAAACTTTAGTGAAATAACACATATACTAATACACTATACAGAGTGTTAGGTTCACGTGATAAATATTCTAAGGAGTAATTCTGTATATAGAAGTAAGACAAAATTAAGTTATAATTTTGACTTCTTTTTAAAGTTATTAACGTTCACTATTTTTTTAACTATGACAATCTGTAGTGTCAATTCCAATAACTTGAAAAGGAAACTGAAGCCGAAATGTTGTCATTTTTCATTTTCGTGTTATTTTAGCTTATAAGATAATCCCCTACAATATTAATTAAATATAATGTACCAGTTTCGTTTCTTTAGGATACTACAAATAAAATATTACTCAAACATTTTGTAAACAAATAAACCTTTCTTTTTTCAGGCATACGATTTGCCAAATATTATATAAAACATTTCACTTATCTGTTTTAGAGTTAAACCAAAATTATTCAACTCTTTTATCCTAATGATCCCGAAGCAGATAATGTTTAAAGACATTAAAGGATAATTTGCAGATAATGTTTAAAGACATTAAAGCAATTCTAGCTTCTATGTAACATTTTGCCGTATTAAAGTGCACTTTTCATAAAAGGAAAAACGATCGAGAACTTCCAGCCAGCAGTATATCTATTTGCACAAGTCCTTCAATGGAGGAGTTGTTTTCAGCATGGAAAGCCACATCGATTTACAAGGTTGTTTCAACTTTTCCTGATCATAAGAGCTACTTAAACGTATACGATGGAAAGCTTCCTAATAACAAGTCTTCCTTAAACAGCCATTTGCAAAATGATTCCTAATTAAATACCAGAAATACTTTTGCACCGTTGTAATGGTTCCTTTCGCTTTTCCGGTTTTCCCCGTAGAGGCTCGCTTCGATCGTAAAAGGGAAACGCACGCATGCGGCGAAGAATTTTCTAATAACGAACCATGTTCGGTTTCCCGCATTATCATAACAATCATCGTATTTTACACGAACCTGAATTACTTTAAATATCCGTTTAATCGATTGTATCCTTAGAAGCACTCTCTTAATCAGACTAACAGTGTTGCGCAACGAACCATTACAATATCATTGATCTTGAAACGTTTAAGTCAAGCTACCAGTAGATTGAGTCCGTTATGTCTACCGATTGTGCCCGATAATTGGTAACCGTGAAAAGAAATCGGATAGTGCGGAATGTTTGCTAGGAAATCAATTCCCAGAGTGTTCAGGAACTAATTTGCAAACATTACTTCTTATCTGAATGATAGAAATTCCCTAGGCATCGATGCGTCTTTCCTTTTGCTACCTAACTATGCATACTTTCGAAAGTCACGACACCTAATAATTGGCTGTAGTAGAAGCAATTTCGAGAACCAGCCAAATACCAGGATAACGAGTTTAACGTATGCCAATCGTGGGTGCGCAACGAAAAACGTATATTCGGCGCACGTTTCAGTCGCTCCACTGTTTTGCAAAATCACTCGTTACGTTTACGTAGTAGTCTTTATGTTCCATTCTTAATGAGCGCATGCATCTGTGTCTTTTCCACTTGAGCGTGCATAAGCAACTACATCACTCTGTGCGAACAATTTTAATTTCAATATTAACCTTTAACCAGTTAACTGCGTTTAACGAGTGTACACGTCATCTTAAAGCTTGAAACGATAATAATTCTTTCAACGACGAATACTTTATTTTTTCAGATAAACATGTAATACTTTTTTGTTTTGCTTTAGTTGTTCAGTAAAATATATTCTAAGTGCATTCGTCCTGCGGTTGACGAGTACACTTCATTTTTTAATTTTACTACGCTCGAAACGAGAGATATTTGAAACTCAATTCTACAGTTAACAGATTAAGTATGGAAGTCTGAAAGTTACCGATTGATGTTAAATATTCTCGTTTGTAGAAAATAATAAAAAAATTTATTGTATTTATTTGCTTTTGTAACAATAGAGTCAACTATGTAACATAAATTTCATCGGTTTCAAAATTCACGATATTGTATATAGAGATCTGACCGCATGTCCATACTTAAAAATTAAGGTAAATGAAATCATTATTGAATGCATACAATTGCGAGTCTTTAATTTGCTAACTGTGGAAGTTAATTTAAAAAATCTCGTTTTGCGCGTAATAAAATCAAAAAAATAAAGTGTGTATTCGTCAAACGTAGGACGAATGCACCTAGAGTATATTCTAATAAAAAACCAAAGCAAAATAAAGAAGAATTACATATTTACCTGAAAAAATAAAAAATTAATCGTCGAACGTTGAATGAATGAATATCATTTCAAGCTTTAAGGGGACGTACGTACACATCAAACGCAGCTAACTGGTTAACATTAGAACTACTCAGTATTTAATACGATTGATACGTAATCCCTATAAAAATTGTAACAATAGATTATTCTCAATTACTTCAGACATTCATTATAGCATTCAAGTGAAACTATTTATTTTCAAAATAATTCCGAATATTCAATGCTCTGAAAATATCAATAATCGCGAAACAAATGAACTGAAACCGGTACGGAAGTTCTAGTGCTAAAAGTACATTTTTCCACCAATTAAAATAATGTCCATGAAATGGATCATTGAGATTTCTTACTTCCCCAAGCTTTTAATTGAGTTTGTTTTCGAAAGTGATGAACTTACATGTAAGGCAATTATAATGGAAATTACATTGGGTCTGACATTTTCCTTATCAACGAATTTATATTTCCATAGACCATCTCACAATTCCATTATTACTCCAGTACCGTGCAATAGTTTTAACTGTATTCACATACTAATGAACAATCTGAAATTTTATATTAGATAATCATATTTGTGAATCAATATCTAAAAAAGAAATAGAACATAAAATAGTAAGTAAAGTACTTTCAACTTTAATACTTCGACGTTTTGGTAAATACATACCTTTCTCTGTCACTTTCAGTGAAATAAAATAGGCACCTGGTTGCTAATGAGGACATGACCGCTAATGAGATCATTTGCCTTAATTCAACTCTAAATTCCTTAATTTAAGCTCTTCGGTATGGAATCGCTTTTATATAACGCAACTCTACATAAACGTGCATATTTGCACCCCTTTCACTGTCATAAACTTTTTACAAACACATTTTCCGTAAGTAATAAGACAAGAACTAAAAACCAACACGATACCGATACACATACGCATATCGCGGTTTACTTTGATCAACATGCAGCACCACGTCATTGCTGAATCGTCCAACCTCCAAGGGTTAAATATTTAGTCGTAAAATTTATGTTTCGAGCCATCATAATTTCCTATTCCGCCTTTCATTCGCGAATCACCTCATTAGACATTTTCCCTATAGTTATACGAACTGAGCGCATTAAAATGGAGGTAAATATTTGTTTGAATCACGGTACGCGATCACAGTCAGTTTAACCGTGGTTATAAATCTTGTTGTATGCACTCTGTTGACCTCTATTTTAAACTGCAGCCATTCAGTGCACGTATGCACGAGTGGAGTGAGAGAGAGATAGGGGGGGGGGGATAGTAACGTTCGACTTCGTTTCGGTTTTATACCGTTTCCGATTGCCTCGTCTATTATAGTCGTTGCAATTAGATTCCAATTCCGGCGTTGCGACTGCTTTTTTAAACGGTTCGAGCAACACTCAGCAAAAATTGTTAAAGACACATGCTTGAGACTCAGAACAGTATTCATTCGTGCTGGTTTAGCCCCCAGTACACGTGCGTAACTTCTCGGATGCAAATAGATAAGGAAAAACATGCTCGAGACCCGGTTGTGTCAACGATCTCGTCGAGAACGGCGGAAAGAAATAGGAACAGGTAAAAGGGTAGGAAAGAATGACGGGCGCCGAGGTTTCTACGGATGCCGGGTAAAGCGAGTTCCTCATATCTCTCACCTTTTAAGCGATCCGATCTGGTGAAGTAACGTCGCCGCTGGTGTCTCTTTCGCCGACCTCCTTGCGCAGCTTATGTCAGGATCAGATGGACGTTCGCGAGTCCGAGCGACCGCTCGATCGGCTGACGAAAATGGCAGGTGAGACATTCTCCCGCTGGTCAACTCACGTAAATAAGGACGCGCTATTTGTAACGGCTACTTTGTCAAGTACCACTCACCGTTTCGATCGTTCCATCGGGACAACATTGAAACGGAGAAATCGTCGAAGAATTCGGAATACCCTTTTCCTTGATGCATCTTCCGCTTCGTCGAACGTGTGTCATACACTGAACAGTCATGTATTCGGTGACACTGTCGTCTATTCATTATCACTACTTTTGTCGACAGTGTTTGTAGTTGGAATATTCTATTAACACTTAATGGAGGGACACGTAGATTTACGTTTGTTCATGGTAACTTAATGTTTTACGAAACCTTATAGTAGTAAGAAGTGTTAGAGATAAAGACAGATCATTTCTTAAAATTGTATTGATAATAATACTAATTTAATGAAACTACAATGAGTTAGAGGCCTGCCTACCGTGCGCCTATTCGTTTCATATATCCAAAAGAATTCATTTTTTGAACTATCTTTACTATCATATATATATATACAATATATACATTGTATCATTTCATCAAACATTCCCAGAATTGGGGAGAGATAGACAAAAGTCCACTCATTTGCTAAGTGTTAAGTGCAACATGCGTCTTTTATAAAACATTTGGAGCGTTTGACACAATTTTCAAAATAATTAAATACATAATAAGAATAGAGAAATCTGAGGAAGTTACATACATAAGAAAATGTCAAGTGTTTTGGTATTAATGCTTAAAAATATTTAAAATGTGGAATTAGTCAGTTTGATTTGTGAACGACTTGTATAATGAAAATATTTTAATGGTTTAAATAACAACGAATGCAAAATTAATTTGCTTTTCTTTGTGAAAAATATAAAATTTTTATATATATACGATACTAATAATTCATAGTTGGATGGACAGCCTGTACGTTGCAAGTCACCAAACACTGAAGGGATATGTACATCCTATTATTTTAAACATTATTGAATTATTCATACTTTATTAAATATTGAGATCATTTGAGAAATATAAAACAGTATTACAAAATAAAACCTGTAAATTGTAGATATGTATTATGGGCGTATATACATGCAGCTATATACTCTTCTTCCTAGTTCTTATATATCACAATTTGAAGCGTAAATACTCCTTTAATGTAACCTGCTACACATAGAAATTCCATTTATAAACATTAGAAATTTAAATTTAACGAGTTACAGATATTATCATGAGAAATGTAATAAACTGAAATAACATCATGGAATATGAAGTTGTTTACATATATATGTTTAAACAGTTTTTTATGATTCATCGTCAACAATATGTAAATATGTTTCTCGTGTTGTAACATTGTATCAATCTGATTACGTGTAAAACGCATTTCAATATATTTATGCATTCACTTACATTTACAAGAAAATGTGATTTCCATATTACTATTATCGTAAATTGAATATTACTCGTCATAAAAATGGTTTATGATTTTAATGCGTTTAGATATTAAATGATTGCGGATGTCATAAACGATACAGAATTCTTGAAAGATTTTGATTAATTGAGGTAACTTCTCTCCGTTGAAATCAAATTATAATTGAATTCAGAAGAGGGTAATTAATTTTAAAATTGACTACGTGCTAAAACATGTTAACAAGCGTGACACCCAAGAAGCGATTGAACTCTAATTTAATTAAAATTCCTTTCGTACCGGAATTTGACACCATTATATGCAACATTCTTTCGTCTAATGTCGAATATGGAAGCTTATCTATTACGAATTAAGAGACACTAAAGAATTTATTAATTCTTTAGATGTTTTATTAAATAATTTATGCATATTTTGCTTTTAATAAAGTAAGCATCTACCGTTAACTTTTTGCATTCGACTCTTTCGTCATGGGGAATAGTAAATTTTTTTATTTTATCAGTCACATCAACGACTAAATACTGAAATCAATAAAACATGAAATCACACGCAACTAAAGTTTAGCTGTAAATTTAAACAATTTGACCTTTAGTGCATTATATTGTTTCAACAAAATGTACATTTCGAGTACGACGCCAAATTTTGACAGTGCCTGTGAAGAGTATATACTTCGAGTATAAAAGGTTAACTGCTTTTTCTTTTTATTACAATTTAATTTCATATTACTCAATTTTTGTGCACTGTCAAGCAATAATTATTCCAGTGTTATAATATACATGTTATGAATTTTATGAAGTCAAATCAACATTAACATTTACTATCTTTTTAAAGTCCATTTACTCATATATTGAAATATTTAAAGGTTTTATTTTTCACCAGCTAAAGAAAATTGGTGAACATTGAACACTTGAACACTTGAACACTTTCAAAAAAATACATTCTTGCTATAATATTTTACAGTTAAATTAATTTTGTTTAGTTTATAAAGATATTATCCACCATTGACTGTGTTATTATAATTTTAAAAAAAGGACGTCTATGTCTTATTAAAATTTTCATTAACTTATTTTTTTCCAAAAATGGACCTATACCACTTTTTTAAAAAATGGCTCATATATTCTTTATATTGATATTAAATTACACATTTCTTCGATTAAAAATATAAATAAACTATAAGAAGCATGAATTAAATATAAATATCTGCTTCAGGCAAGTTTAACTTGTGAGTGAAACTTATAGATCAGTACATGAAAGTTAACACTTACTTTAATCCTGCCTTTCTACACCTGATTCCATGTACTAATCTACCAATTAAGTATATGCAACTAATGTCAGAACCTAATCTTGTTTATGATAGAAAATTATATATTCGTTAATGAAACGATTTTATTTCAAAACACTGAATGCTTGTACATTATGTGATTTATTATTTAGTAAAACTTTCGATTAAATTTTATATGAGCAAATAAAACGTCTTTAAGCGGTAGTGTATTCATAATTTATCTAATATTCCTGTGAATGTACCTTAGGCTTGCAACAAAACCTACCGCATCCAATCGTAACGACCAACTTAAATAGGAAAGATTTCTTGCAAATTGTCTACGTAAGGATATATGATTTGTAACACTTAGTACGTGGTGTGTGGTCTTACGGCTGGACGTATGAAAAATAATTGAAAGTTTTGCAGCGAATATATTCCGTGTAATTCATATCTATCGCCTAGAACATTGTTTCGAACATCGAGGAAAAATGGAAACAGCCAAGTATTGCGAAGCGTCGTAGAATATTTAAGCCGCAATTGATGGTTGTAGCGAACGGCAATTTGTTTCGAAAATTAGGAAGACGCAAGGAACGTAAATCTTCTATTGTAATAAGAGAAAGTCGAGCAGGAAGTTGAACGGGTCAATGAAAGCGCAGTGGTAAACTTCAAGTTCTTTGCGTTACGTTGGATTTTTCTTGGGAGGAATGCAGCTTACACGCCGAGAAGTACTTTTAAATAACTCCGGAAGACGTGTTTTATGGAGTACCGCTGAGAAAAGAGAAGCAATTTGTCTATATATTATTACCAGCAGAATTTATAAAATCTTGGTATTATTGGATCTTTATTTCCACGATGTCAGAGGAATTACGTGATTTTAATTTGGTAAACGTTTTCTATATTTGGTGTATATTATGCTCGATTAAGTACCCAATTCAAATTTATGCATCTGGCGGAATGCACAACACAATTTTATTCTTTTCGCGTTACTTCGGTAAAGCAGCATTTGCGTTATTTAAAAAACTTTAATTAGTTATTTTGCATTTAATTTACCTGAAATTGCTTAAAATAAGTCGATAATTAACGTGAATATAAACATAAACCCGCACAGATTAGTTTTAATTACCATTTCATGTTATACAAGTCAGAATTAACGTGAGGTATGTGTAATTCAAAATAATTGTTACAAAATCGTTTGAGAACTCCTTTTAATCCAACGATTTGAGCATTCATTTCTAATAATTAGCCGCATAAAGCTTGAATGAGAGACTTTTAATTTTGGTGAGAAATTACCTTATGTATAGGAGAACTCATTGATTCTTTCACTGACACTGAACTCTTCAACATTGAAAGTACTTTTCCAGCACTATGTATGAAGAACGTAGTCCTCAGAAGTATTGCTATGCATAATAGATTGCGTTTTTAGCAATAATCACATTAGTGAAGATTTATACAAGAAAAAAGAATTTATAATTGTATACTATTACTATGTTTAATACATTTTGTTTTTAAAGAAAGTATATCCATATACTGATATTTACGTATCGGTATATACTTACGTAGATATACTTTGTAACGAATAAAGTTAAATCTTAATTTCAAAAGAAAGAGTACTCTTGAAAAATATTTATTTCGTTATGATAGTTATTCGTCGTTTTGAGAAAATATTTTGTTTATTCGTTTTCAGGTTTTAGACGTTACTGTTTCACGTGAAAACGAAACTCGTAAATCTGATAATTTAGAAAAATACTCTAATTGAAATAATTAAAAATAAATAGATACTTAACAAATGTTTAGTGGAAAAGATTCAAAAGATATTTACCACTTTATAAGGTTCTATTTTAATCTAATATAAAATTTCCATTTCAACTTCTCAAAATAACATTATTTTCTCCTTCGAAATATATACCAACCACAAAACCACTTTAAAATAAACATTAGACCACCGCAAATTCTCCAACATTTCTTCAGTTAACAATTCCCATCGAATACATGTATTTCCATTGTTATTGGCACATGTTCTCGACATCGTAATTTCGCAATGTTTACCGCGAATGCTGCGTGTGACACAAGATACCTACATTTTTGTAATTTGTCAGATGTGCATGAACATATGTCTCGCATTCTAGGTGACAAATTGTATGCATGACTTTCAGTTACACAATAACAACATATACTCGAAACATTCCGTGCGTACCTGAAATAATTACCGCGCGGTCCGACAATGCGTGTCAATATTCAAAGTCATCGGTCTACAATTAACAAGTCCGCGACCCTCGGCGATCAGCGCGTCGCAATTTATCCGGCCGAATGAGTGATGAATATTCATACACAGGCGTCCGTTCATCCCGGTTGCGATCCGCGAACGGTTGATCATAGATCATCGCGTTGGGACGACGCGAGGGCTGATAATAAATTTCTCGATTACCAGCCTCGAACGACTTGGATGAGCTCGGAGTGAATCACGAACACGAACCAAACCGCTTTCTCCGAGCCTCGAGCGAAACAGAATATTTTTCGTTCTCCTTGTCGGAGAATTATTCATCCGGCAGCATTTCACATATTCACCGCGGAAAAGGCTGCAAGGAATTCACTTGTTAACCTGTTAACTGTGGAATTTGGTTTGAAAAATCTTTCATCTTACGTGCAATAAAACCAAACAATAAAGTATGTACTCGTCAAACGCAGGACGAATGCGCCTAGGGTATATTTTATTGAAAAACCAAAGCAAAACTAAGAAGAATTACATGTTTATCTAAAGAAATAAATAATTCATCGTTGAAAGAATTAGTATCCTTTCAAGCTTTAAGATGACGTGTATACTCGTCAGACGCAGTTAACTGGTTAAAACGGATAAGTCGGTGTCACTCATTTATACCGATAGCAACGTTGTCATAGTCCAGACGTGAATGAGGTCAAAAATCTGGAATGCATATATACAGGCGTTTCTTCCGCAGTTTTACGTTGGATATGTCATCCCTTGCCTGTGGGCGTTCATGTGGCTGTATCAAATACGAACGCCAGGAATGTAGTGAAATTACAAATATAATTAAATTCGAAAATGTTCGTGCTTCAATGGTAAGGGTTCGTAACCACTGATCGAACATAAACTTCCGCTCTATACTAATCTTCGTAAGTTATACGAGAGAAATCTTATTTTAATCGCGGTGTTGACTCTTTTCTATTAGTACAGGATATTTAGATTGAAGGTGAACGTCTATATTTTATCATTAAAGTGTATATATTTTTATACACTTTTAAGATTTTAAAAGAAATAATTTATAGAGGGATAATCGTGTGTAAATATTAAAGTAAAACACTTCGTATATAAATACACGGTACGACATGGTGGACCGCAAATGAGAAAAGCTTTCAAGGAAGTTATTAAACGAATGGATTAGAATCCTAGCGAAAATAGTGTAGGACCGTTATATGAATCGGGAAGTACTTCGTTCGCCTCTGTGCTCCGTTTCTACCAATTTACTCGGCTCTCTTTAGCGGCTGTAGCGTATTTCAAAGTCCCGGCTTCGTAAAATTGACTTGTGAAAGTAATTCGGTTCTTTTATAGCCGTTGTAAATGGCCACACTGTTCGATGTTTCCTGTCGGAGAGAATCAGTCGTTCAACTGACCACGACACTGGTCACCTTGGCCATGAAAGATGCACAACAGGTCTTCCAAGTCGTGGACCCTCAGGAATTCGTTACGTCGCGTCGCACCCAATGCCAACGTGTAGACTGCAATCTATTTGCGGTAAAAGCTGATGAATCTTAACGTTTCCGGTGTTACATAAAAAATCTCGATATTTAATATATATCGTTTGCGTGTGATCTGATTTACGTACATATTTTTTTCAATCAAGTGGATCTAGTCGTACAAGTGTTAGGTTAGTTCATTATAGTTCACTGGTACACGTGTACTATAAATATCTACTACAAATATCAAATGATTTTACCTGTTCTCGATATTTTTAAACATTTTCAAATTTTAACTCTTTAGCATTCGAAAGTTTTTCACTAGAAATCTTCAACGTTTACTGATGAGGCATAGACAATGGTTTTGAAACTAACTTATCGAGAAATTACACATAAACTGAGGAATGAAGATATTTTATTTCAATATTTCACATACTGATGCATTTTGCAAAACTTGATGTTAAATATCAAACTTTATGATTTTGCTATGTCAAATTAAATGGTGGCTGAGAGTCACCTCTTCAGTGCAAAGGGTTAACTTTCAAATTTTTTAAATTCAATTTCTACTAGTGCAAAAATACTGTTCTTATTAATATACCTGTTCAGCTTAAGATATACAACAAATACAGCCCAAAAATGGTAAACAAAGAAAACACATAAGGCACCAATAACTGACCTAGTACCAGTAGTTGACCATTTTTCAAGAAAACGTAAAAAGTAAGGTTTCTAAAGGAGTAATTCTTCGATAAAGGCGCGATAGATGTACTGCAGCATCTACCTAGTCAAGTCCGAAACACTTTTACCTGAACTAAGTTGTTTATCGTAAAAATTAACAATTTATTTCATTGACGTTGATTGTATGCCTCCAATTTCTAACATGGAATTAACTTCTTTTCATTTGTATTTGTCCTCTTACTTGTAATTTGTCATAATCGTTGCAAATGAAAGATATTAAAGTAATTAGCTTCAGTGTTTTTGTTTTTACTGTAAGTGATCCAGTACTAACTAACATATGGTCAATTACTAGCTTTCTTGTTTTAAAAGATAGTCAACTTCTGACGCAAGTACTGATTTTTCGAAAATATCTATCAAATTTGGATAACATAACTATTTAAAGAAAGAACACTTTGTTACAAAATGCGAGAAGTTCAAACAGCATTTTCACGCATTGAGTCCCTCTATTTAATAAAAGAGCAAGCATTCACTATTATACACACAGAAAATTTCTCTTAATTGGTTATCTACTGGTGCTTTTAGTTTACATAGTAATAGCAATGCAATATTTAAGGACAAAAAATGCACAATTAATTTTTCTTAGCTAGTAACCATGCTTAGTGAAGAAAATTGTTTTTATGTCCTGTAAATTTTATTCTACAGAGAGTAATGATATTTAGGTTATAAAAACATAATTGCTATTAATGTGTCACAACACTCGTATTTAATTTAGTAAATAATCAATTGTGACTGAATGAAACCAGCGAGTCATGACAACGAAAATGTTCTTACAATAAACCGGAACAAGGAAAATTCACGGTTCATAGGCAACGGATATATCTCGTTAAATGATTGAACGGTAGATAACGGCCAGGAGACCCGGAAAGATGTGCTAATAAGAACTGATTAAAATCAACTATGCTATTTGTTGCCCCTAGGAAGAAAGGCTCCTTTAGGCTACTATCATGTAATTGGGAACGAGACACGCATGCACCTGAAGACAAACCTATACAACGCAACAAAGGAAAGTGTTTGCCACGATCGATCTCTTTCGCAGGATAATCAGATCATTTTTCGGTCGCTTTCACCAGATATATGCTGTAGCATATCAGGAGTGTATATTTACCGAAATATGAACCTCGCTCTGGTTCTCGATCACGATAAATTAACTGTAACACGTATTAGTGTTCAAACGTAATTCCTTAAAATATCTTGAAATATAATACATTTACAGTCACTGGCGAAAGTGTTCGAACAGCATGCAAAGAAAGAAATTACCGCTAAAAAAGTTGTATACCCTATAGTGTTATTTATTAAGGCAAGTTGCCTTCATGATTAATTAATATACTACTTAATATAATACAATAAAGTTTTTTTTAAATATTTAGCATCATGCAAAGAAATTATGAAATATTTATTGTGTCTAAGCATGCACAGCTATCGAATACTTTTCTTGGTGACTTATGTTTGGGTAAAAAATGAAGTAGGTATAAATATTTTTATTAAATATCAATTATTATGTTGTGGATTCGATCTTACCTTCATACTTCTCTTATTTTGAAAAATATATCTAAAATTGAAATTGCGATCATAAAAGTGCACAATGTATACGTGTGTAGTAGTATAATATGTTATATTGATAGAAATTACTATCAATATTTTAATCTCTTTTTTTGCATTTCACAGTAATGTGCATTATAAGAGAGAGAAGAGTTTAATAACAGAGTAAAGATATGTAACTATATAAAAAACTGTACCCTTATTACGAATTAAGAAAATTCTTGTGAAAATATGTAAATTCCTAAAGTCTTAATATTACTTTTTCGGAAAATAATAAATATTTGTAGACAAACTACGAAAAAAATTAATTATTGTTTAAAAAATATCAATAATAAAAATAAAAATATAAATTAAGTTGTTTCATCCTACTCTATTTCACTGGCCTTCATGTACTTTTACTGACATGTACCTATATGAAGATGAGTAACAATGATTACAATTTACATGTTAAGTCCGGAGATATCTAAATTTATATCTAAGATAATCATAAAGTAATATCTAAGATAATCTAAATTTCTACGATAAACTACATCGTATAATAATTAAGTATACACAACATAGAAATAATTAACTTGAATTAACATAAATGAGCAATCAAAACAAAATTGATCTAAAATTCAATTTCTTATTTACAAAATTTTTAAAAAATTGGAATTTATATTTCAGAAAATTTCATTTAAGAATTGATTAAGCAGTACTCTTAAATAATTGTATTAGTTATTCAAAGTAAAGCACTCGTAAAAAATGAACCACTTTCCTGCGAAATATAAAATACTCTTAATACGTAACAACTTAACATAGGAAATTCTGTTTCAAATGAATTTATCGTGTTATAACGAATAACAATTTATTTCATATGTAACATTTCCTTATTTCTAAGTGTTATATGTAGTTTCAAATGAAATGAAGCCTAACTTCGCTGCTGTAACATTTATCTGCATAGGCTCGTTATTTAAATATACGTAGGGTATATGATATCTTATCTTAAACATATTCTTCCATCAGGTCCGTTGGTAACTCGATCCCGATTTAATTCGCAAATTGCTATAAACACAGATCGCCCGATCTTATCGCTTTACAAAGAATATAGTAAATGTGCATGCCAACTCGAAGACGTTTGACGAATTCCTTACAAGCTGAGCCTACTCTCGGGTCTATTAACAGCTACAGTGTAAAAAACACATTCATAGTCAATTTCGGCAGTTCATTTGTCAGATTCGTGATATCTGTGTTATACGATAGTACGTACGAAGGTTTCGAACGATCGCGGACTTTCTATTTCACGCAGAAAGCTCGCACCACGAACGCCGTGAAAGTGCATTAATTTGTGTTCCGAGTAGTGTTTGTTTCGCGATTAAACGATAAAACGAAACAACTTCGTACCAAATCCATTATTTAATTAGGTTGCGGAAGACAAATTACCGCAAGATTTTTACGAATGTTAATTCAGATCTCTTTTAATCGGAATAAATTACTCATTTCGAAGCGTGTATTCTAAGAGACACTTCTTTTTCGAATCATTATTAAGGCTAAAGCGATTTCTATCATGCGATAATTAGAGTGAACATAGCAGTGCACATTACATAATGTACCTGTCCGTCAAAGATTTCAAAATGTATTCGCTCTTTCAATACAATGTGGTGGAACATGAAGAAAATATGGAAACCAGAAAATAAATATAATATACTGTAGAGCCGCCAGTAACGCGATTAAAAAATTATTGAAAAATAACTATAAAAGTGAAATTCTTCGTAAGAAAGTTATACAAGCAGAGTAAGAAGTTGGGCCAGTATCAAAAAAGAGAATTTAACGCGAGATTCATAAACAAGACATAAAAGTGAAATCGTTACAAGTATTAGACATAAAAATATATTAACCTTCATTAATTCTACAGATATTTAATCATGAAAAAATACTTTTGTATAATTGGTGTAGGATATAAATTTCCTTACGTTGCTATGGGAATTTCCTTACACAAATTCACTTTCCAAGAAATACTGTGTTTCAATTATTAAAATTGGAATTAATTTTATACGACTTTCATCTGCTACATACATTACAGTGCAATAAAATATATAATGTAAGAAAAAAGCAAATATCGAATTCGCTCCCTTGAAGACAGAGTTTTTCCACTTTTTTCTGTGAAAAATTATTCTAAATATAAACGGGCACATTATATTTCTTTAACACTGGCTGCGTACCGAAACAGACATTTCCTGTTGATATTTAACTGAATTCCGTAGCACAATATTACTCGAGTTTTTGCACGTTTATTAAATTTTCAGTTTAAGTGAATTACAGGGTGCAGAACAAATAAAGACACCATGGCAAAAATTATACACTGATTTTTCGCCTCTCTACACGAATAATAATAAAAGTCATATGTCGCAACTTGACTCCATGCAAAACTAGAAAGGAAAAAACGATTGCATTATACAAAAAGCAAAACAAGAATCTCAACACACGCCTTTGTTATTGCCTTATTCCTTAAATAATGGCAACCTCAGAAAGCCGTAAATAACGACCGGTTTTCTGCAAATTTGCATATATATCGTGGAGCAAGGCCCACAATGGTGAGTGCTTGAAACTTTAACACTCACGAAATTATACAGCGTTGCATACCAAAGGCATTGCGGAAACCGCCTTGTTCCGGTGGTAAAGTAATGGAAATGAATCCCAGGGCATTTTCAGTATGAAACACATGAAAAGCAATGAAAATAAATTTTCAAGTCGAAGAGATATAATTGATAATCTATGTACGTCTGAATGGTACCCGTATCGTAATCTGCTTGTGCCTTATCTCGGAACAATAAACGAAGCGCCTTATAAAGAGTTTTGTCCTGGAAGGGCTTCCCGCAATATCAACGCTCGGAAACAGAGGAGATAATATCTTTTGTATTAAATAATTACACGAATCCATGCGAATTAAGTAAAACATGTATGTTCGCATGTATAGGTATGTATCAAGGCGAACATGTCCAAATGTTTTACAGTTTATACCTGCAATATGTTACTTAAATGAAATAATCAGTATATATGATACACTGAAACGACTCTGGAAATTGCTCAATTGTAAACTGTATAATAAAGTAATATTAAAACTTCTAGTGGTTTGGAAAAACGAGACAGTGCTAATTGCTGTACTTTAACTTTAGGTAAATGGAGATTCAACTTTAAGTGAGATGTTTTTCGAAAGTTTTGTAAAATATGGAAGGGAATTTTGAATAACTTTTAATAACGGAATTGTAACAATAATTACAGATTGACAGCTTATCAAATTGTAGGAGAGAAAGCTCTAATTACAGTAAATGACATGAAGAATATATCATTATTACTAATGTGTATTAATATCAAAAAAATTATGTTACATAAAAGAGATATTAGTGAAATTATCATATTTAGCGTCATCTGCAAACATATAATTATAGGTTACTTCGTGATACCATTTCGTTCTTCATGCAAGCAATTACGACATTATAAGTATAACATTTTCTAACGACATTATTCAGGAAATGTACAATGCAATGTATAATTTTGCTGCAGAAGAACTCAGTTTTTCATTTAAAAGTACTTAAATAATATTAAATTTGATTAACAAATTTTAATAAAAGAATTTTAATACAAGAAATGTTTTCGTATAGTTTTTTGCTTGTGTGATAATCAATTTAAACAGTACGTCTGATACACATGAATTTACTTACATAAGTAAAAATGATTAGTCATGAGCAGACACTTATTTGATTCCAAGTAAATACATAGGCTTATTTACATAGCAAGTATTTTAAATAAATATGGAAATTCGGTTATTTAGAAACGAAGCATTACATGACAAAAAAATTGTATTGTCTTTTTTCGATTTATTTTCATATATTGATATTAATGATTTTCTGTCGATTATACCGCTAATCCTAGAACACCTGGTGCATTTCTTTTAAATCACGCGCCTGAAGTTTCTCTTACAGATAATAATATTCACATAAATTAAAGTCATACTTTCAACTTGCCTACCCTTGTTTGTATTCATAATTTTGTCTTAAATAAACTGGCAGACATTATTTTATGCGAGTAAATTACTGTTTCTAACGAACGTTTACCGGCGTGCTCTAAAATGAAATAGCTTTGAACGAGACATTATGGTACAAGATCTTGAAATTAGTTTCATGGTACACGAGAAAGGCGTTGAATTTTGTGCTGTAAAATAAAAGTTTTTAAATAACGAGCTCTCATTTTGTCGTAAATAAGCATTGAGTATTAATTGCTAAGTGTTAACCAAATACTTGTTTATTGACTAAAATGCATATAAATTTAGTGCTGTAGCACTACCAAAATTTATTTACAAAATACAATTATCATATATTTTTTTTCTCGTGTATTTTTGCTCATATTTCACATAATTTGTTTGCAACTATTTCCTACTACACATTTTTTAAAAATAATATTAAAATTGTATACGCGTTAAATCCTTTGTACATAATAATTTTAAGTCATTAAAACTGAATTCTTAAATAAGTACTAAAAATTAACCAATTAATTGTGGAATTTCATTTTAACAATCTTACGAGCATATACGTCGAACGAAGAACAAATACACCTAATATATATTAAAATAAAAAACTAAAGCTAAATAAACCAGAATTATGTGTTTATTTAAAAGAATAAATACTTAATCGTTGAACAAATTTGTATTATTTTGATTTTAAGATGACGGTTGTCAAACATAGTTAACTAGTTAAAAGAAATGCATGCGTGTACATACAATATTTTAGTCCTCTGTTAAGTAGTAGAAATTACTTTGTTTATAGATATGTATAAAATATACAAATCCAAAATGAATTACTTATCTTCAAATTTATTCGAATTTTAAAGTCATTTAATTAACAACAGTATGCATTGATTTATGTGATACAACAATTTTTGTATATTACTTGTTATTTCATTTTAACAATGTGTTTACGGAGCGCGTCAATTTAATACATACTGAACGTTATAAATATGATTTGGTAAATGTCGTCCATTTTGATTGAAGCAATTGTATGAATATACATTCCACTGTCTATTTTTAAACCTCTAGTTCTTAAGATCTGAACAAACAAACATCAATTTTTCTAGGAACAATAGACTAAAGTGTATAATAAATGTCCGTAAAGCTAGTGTTAACGAAGAAACTCGAGACTCTAAGGTGACGTCTGCTGTCCGGAGGAATGCGTATTGATGAAATATCCGAGTGTAAAACGGAACATGGTGAAACATGAAATTGCGGTTAGTTATCAGACCCATCACGTGATCCTCAGGATCATGCGTGACTCGTGAGCCTTGGCATGCGTAAGGCATACATTATAGCGTACATACGTAACAATCGATAGAAACACTCACGCGTTCTTACACACTCGTGCATTCTCTGGCGCCCACCTATCTCAGGTAGCCACAATACGCCACCTACGTCGATCATTCAACTTCAACATAGTACCTATAACGATGTCTGTCAGCTGCACCCACTTGTTGACACGGGACAACGCGCCGTATTTCTTTTCACGATCGTGTCTTTAATGAGAATTTCTGTTAAAGTTTCAGGTTTTATACAGAAAAGCATAAACTTTAAGCTACGAGCATAAATTATTTCGGTTTATAGTAGAAAATTATTAAGAGGGAACACCAATGCGTACTGTCGATGCAAGATATCGCATTTAAAGATAAAAAACTTGTATTCTAGTGTTATTTTATTATATTCTATTTATTACTTTCCTTTATTATAGTCTTTATAACTTTCAATACAGAAGTCTAGACGGACAGTGATTTCACCTGTTAGTAATGCTTGAAATAAATGTTATCGCCAAACTATTTTTTAAGGAATCTGGATAAATAGAATCAGAATTATGATGGTTTTGTAAAATTTTATTTGTTATTTATATATGTAGAATATATGAATATTACATCTACTGTAATTATTTATAGTGATCATTGTTGGATACCAAACATGATTATTGTAATCTCTACCCTCTTGTCGCACTTTTTACTTGACTTACTGAATTTTCGTTATTTTTTGGTATACTGAACGTTCAGTGACTTGATGAAGAAATCAGTCAAGATTTAGAGGGTCATTAGAAAGAGAAGACCAGAATCATCAAGACCACGGTAGATTTATACACCAGAAATTTCTCAATGTTTTCAGGGAAGTTTGAATTCTTACAATTTACGGAAAGAAAGAACCCTCACTTTTCTATTTGCTACATGATGTAAAATAGTTTTAAGAAAAATAAACGTGCGAATATAATAGTAGAAGCTTCTTGCTTTAAAAATAACTGAAGTAGGTTACTGTACAATTCTTTTTCACAAGGTTATGATGGTTTACAGTACTGACAATTTTTCATGCAGTGTACGAATACTTCCGTGAGACACTATATACTCGGTGTTAGAAAGAAAGTTCTATATTTAGAGGACGTATAGTACCTACTGATCGAGAGGTTTAAAAAATATCTGCACGTAAGTCCTAACATAAAAGCAGTTGTTTCAATAAAAGATCAATTTTTATTATTTAATAATATCCTAAATATTTAATCGAAGGAAGGATACAGAAGAATTCAAAGTATTAGTTCAAGGTTGTAAACATAAGATTCTTACTAACATCAACAAGTATTGCTTCATGAACGCAAACATAATCCATTCACTTCGGTTCGCAACGTTCATTCAGTTTGTATACCGTCACATATGGAAGGAATATTAACAAATTGACGACGATCTCTAATTCGTAGATATGATCTATGTATCGATTTGGAAAAAGGACAATTGAATTTATTGGGAAGATTCATTTGTTGTTTGCGTCTGTGAAATATTTTTGATCGAGGTATAGCAAAGGGTAATGTTAGTAGTAATGAAATTGAAAAAGGTAACGTTAAATAACAGCAGTCGATTTTTTTATCAAAAAGATTGATTTTAGGACTTAACTTGATTAGACCTTTTTTACACCTCCTGATAAGTATTATACGCTTTCCAAGTATGGAAACTGCCTTTTTAACAACCTGTATAGTCCATTTTCTTTTTTTGTCCATTGATCATGTCTGCGCCGACTACTCACAAGCTAAAAGTGCACAGGAGCTAAGGAAAGACGTGACGATCAGTTTAGTAGTTGTATAAGAGAAAGAAAATATTTTATTTGTATAACAAATATTTTTACTACACGACTTGCAATAAAACAATGACTCTGAATCAAATCACGCGCACAATATATACATTCGGATATATTCATCTTACTCGTATACTTTTTAAAACATTCTTTCGTTACCATACATTAACTTCACGTACATTTGGAATATTCTAGATTCATTTAACATGAACATCATTAACATGTAACAATCAATATTACAGAAAATCGACATGAGATATTAATACATCATTTTTCAATCGTACGTTGTAACTATGAAAAACTTTCTGAAATTCTATCAACGATCATTACTTATGTATATCTTGCGAATGATTCTTAAAAGAAAACTGCATAATCACTGTAATTGATATAAATGACAACTTTCTACTCAGAATAATCACAGAAAATGATATAGGGTAACAAACTGACAGTATCAACACAAGAACAACAGAAACTGACGGGTTTCAGTTTTCTTATTTTGCAATTATTCATATCTTAAAAACTAAATAGTATCACTTCAATACTATAATTAATATATGAAAGAACCGAAAAATATCTATTACAATTTTTATAAGATTACATATTACTCATGTTACACACTTGATTGTTCTAACGTCAAATATGCAAACTGAAGAAAACGCTATTTTTTCAAGAACAAAAGCAGAAAAACGAAGGAAATCCTGATAGCTTGAAACATAATAGAACTAGAAATGTTTTCATATAATACATACCAAATATTCTAAAGGAAATAACAGGTACGAATCTTATTAATGTTATTTACTTTCTAATATAAAAATATTTCAGTTTTGTTTCACCTGACATATACTTATGGTCACGGGAAAGATAAGAATTATTCTCATTGCTGTAAGCGTTATTACCACATACCGCGGCAACGCTTACTGAAATTTTTCTTGGTCGTTTAGCTCATGTTAGCCTGTCTTGCACAGGAACACAAAGCCAATCAGGATCAGTGGATTGACATTTACAAGTTTGTACGCGATAATAAAGAAAATTGCGATACTAGTCGACTTTCCATTGCGTGGGAGGTATGTGTCCGACATCGCCTGAAGAATTAGATCATGCGAATCTTGCATCTAATGTCATCTATAATGGCCGCTGACCATTGAACTTCTAATCGGGAAACCAGTATCGCCCTCCGGTCGTCGGCTTCGCCGGTCGAGAAGCCAGTCAGCATAGGTAGCCATAATAAAGCCGGCAGGCATGACAAATAATTGAATCATTTCGCTACTGTTAAACACGTGCGTTGCATTAATGGCGACCATGGTGCGTTCAACATTGGACGCCCTAGGAACGCGTCACAATCTAAAAGAAGACTTTGTGGAATTATTACGTTCAGAAACAAGATGTCTTTACTTCTTTCACTTCCTGCTGCCTTGTAAAACAGGGCTGGCACACGTTATAAATCAGTCAAGGAAATACGTGCCGACAACTCATAAATAATCCGATAGAACGCTGTCTGGAACATCGGTTCGAAAGTATCTGTCGTAAGTGAAGGAAATAAAATTTTAGTGCGGGCTGGCTATACAGAAAAAATTGATCGACATGACGTTATAGCTATTACACGCTTCTCGATACTTTCATACATTCAAAAAGTAACAGGATATTTACATTAATGTCAAATCATTCTATTAAGCGAGGATAATGGTGAAGAAAATTTGTATTAGCTGTGGGATCATTTCATGTAAGCGTAAATAGTATCCGTATCCATGTTTTTTTCGCGATTTCGTAGCAAACACTGATATCCAAGGAATATGTATGTATTTAAATGTAACTAATTAATTTGAATACTTTGATAAAAAGTTTTAAGTGCACAGAAGCTTCTGAATGTGACTACTTCTAACAAAGGATATTGCCGATGAAAAGGTTTTAATCATTTAAAAGTTTTTATCGATTTGTGGATTATAGGAGAAGGAGCGACAAATATTTAAACATTTTAATATTTGACCACAGCATATTGATAGATAATTTGATAGCTAGGTAGAGGAATTTGGCTAATTGACCAGTTTTTATTTTTTCTCGCCCAATTTTCTATTGATTTCATTTCCTAATTCGTGATATTTTCAATCACTAATTTACCATTCGTCAATACAGTTACACGTAACCAATCAAAACTATAAAACTATAACCTAGAAGGAAACCTCTTACTTCTGTACCGTTCCGCTAGACATTAAGTCTTCTTCTTACTATACATACATGCATCTGAATTATAATAATAGTCCTTAGTAATAGCAACACAGAAGCAGTAACAAACATTTTTTTCGTCAATTATTGAGATTTTCGTCAAACAGGTAATTAATTTCATGTAATATTTCGCTATTTTGAACCGTATTTTAAGAAGTAAGAGAATTGATCGGAATTTTTCGGTCAATGATATATAACACATTAAATAATTGATTTCTAGGAGAACAGTAACTTCTGGATTTTCATTGCAGAAACGAAACAAAGTTGGTAACGATTTTGTAATGTATCTACGTGAGATTTATTCTTCCTTTATATTCTATTAATGAAGAAGACCACAATAGAAAAGTATGTACTTAGTAATTTGGATAATAGTGATGTTATGAACATTTTCTAACATGATACGCTTATGATAGTGACTAATATATTGTGTTATGTTAAAATCTTTAGATTCTGTTATAGATCACCATAAAAAACTTTCAACTGAATAATTTGAATCATAATATTTTCCATTATATTCAAAGTTATTCTTTAAAAAGCACCAAAGTATAAACATGTATGTAAAATATGGAATTGTTTCATCGATTCCTTCGATTTACTCAGAATGCTCGGTACATTTCATGAATTATCTTTTTCAAATATTTTATATATATTTCGACCTGCATTTGATACCAAATTTATATTAATTGTTATAATCAACTTATTGTAAATATAGTATATAAAATTTTTAGATTTGCAATATCTTTGAAAAAGAAACGATCTGTTATTATTTAAATTCGATGCTATGTGCTTCTATTGTATAATAAAAATGTTAAAATACGTAAAATATTATATAAAGGAGTATTATATGCAATGGATTTCAGGCCCCAATAAGTTCAGAAGTAAAAGATATGCTTTAAATATATTGTATCATGCTAATTACTAAAATTTATTATTATTTAGTTATTTTACTAGTTTATATTGTTAGTAACATATTATAAATAATTAAAAATAATTAAAATAATAAGTGGGCTACAAATGGAAGATATACCATACTAAATTAGAAAATAATAAATGAACAAATTAAAACGGAAATAAAAATCTATTTGATTTTATTTCTGATTTTATTTGAGTTTGAAACCCATCATAAGCTATTAAAATAGTTGAATTTATTTAGATATGTAGTTTCATTTTACATGAAAGGTAACTAAATATTTTGTTCCTTGAAAAATACGATAGCCATAACAAATTTACTATTATTTAGATTTATCACCTACCGTTCACGAAACAAATTTTGACTAATAACTTCGCGTACACCCTGTATACGTCGTTTAATTGTTTCTGTACTTCATCTATTGTAAGATCGATGTTTCGACGTCTCTAGCGGTGCAATTACCTTGTAGTTAGTGTCGTAAAAATGACTAACTTGGTGATACATGTCACTTGATTGTTTAAGACAATCATGTGCACGATATTCCACTTGATAGTATGTGATTTATAAGACGACAGAACTTTTTACGGAACTCAATAGATCATTCAACGCAAAAATATAATTACGTTGGACAATCTCACGTTCATAATTCAGTTAAAAGTGACATATCAAAGCCGTTCATGTGATAAACTGTATAATATATCGATGTAATGGGTGTGTCAGGATGATAATCAATAAGAATAGGAGCTTATTCTGTATGCAAAAATAAGTCGAAAAAGAAAAATCAAATTTCTTAATTCCAGGCATCGTCTTCGAATACATTAAGTTTCAAAAACCTCCGGTTACGTATACTACTGAAATAGAATCGATTAATTCCCTTGTTTATGAATTCCGTTTTCCATCATTTCTAAATACCACTGTAACCCTATGTATTCATGGAATTTGTAATGTTAGTTTTCGCAAAAACAGGTTCTTAAACGAACTAATTTTATTCTGTACTAGCGAGTTAACTTTTCAGGTAAAATACTCTCGTACTATGTTGCACCGTGTGTTCCGACACACCCTGTACAAGGTGTTTGCAAAATCGTGACATAATTGAGAAGGAAATCGAGTTCATTAGTTACTATTTGTACTTGCCGTAAAAAGATAATCGTCTCATAACGATTTAAAATCGGTCTTTTCGCGAACTCAGCCAAACATCGAACGTATTATTTGCGTCTGTAGTAATACCTGGGTCCCTCAGTTATATCACGTGTTTGAATACATCCCGCAACGCTTAGATACTGTAGAAAGAAATCTTGTGCTAACACGTAATGGAGGCAACAGCTATTGTTGCATGCTCAAGCGATCCTTTGAAATTCACTGTAATCGCTGTGCCTTGAAGCAATCATGATAATTTGAAGTTTACATTCTGGATCGTGTTCTAGAGGATGCCATAGCGAAAAATGTAAGAAGATTAAGAATCTTCGTGATCGTACTTGATACGTCCGTCATAACCCAGCCGTCCGCTACCAGGAAGTTAGTCGCCTCACGGCGAGGAGAGAAAGTCATACGAACATCATGACTCTTGTAAGATTCTACTGTTCTCCGAGGAAATTATATCGATCGCTCGTACTTGTGACCGATGCTCTGTGTCGAGTCAATGTTTACGATCTTTTCCAGTCATCGTTCAGTGATAAATTACGATTGTCTAGGAAGTCGATCTGAAATCCTCTCGCGATAGTCAATTTTACAGGGTGAACCAGTCGTGTCTATAAAAAGGCAATAACGTTGTTTTCACTTTTGTAAACGACGTTCCGCGTTAAAAGTAGATCGGAGCTTTACGGTCCAATCTGGAAACCGTGAAACATTCTATTCCTTACAACAAGTGGTATGACTTAAATGGTTAAAAAAACCTAGCCGGCTGCAGAAGAAGTATAGTTATTGAATTTAATATTGTAACTAATAAGTGGACTGTCGGTTTCACACATTTATAATGATCATGAGGCCATTACTGAATATTCATAGTGTTTCTATTTAATTCACCTATTAACACCTTTGATAGTCTAAATAAATTTCCGTCGGATTCCTTTTTCCATATGGTAGTTAATAAAAATTTAATATGTACATAAATATCGGCAATCTTCTAATAAGTAATTGATGCTAATGAAAGTTGATACTAATATCCTATGAATTTGATTACATTTACTATAATTCTTCAATAGGTAATTTACAGGCTATCAGTTCGCCAGAATAGCTTAAGTAAAATGAGATTCATATAGCCAGAGGTCTTCGCTTACCCATATACGCTCAAGATAAAAAATTATGCCTATGCTAAATAATTTTCATAAACCATGTTCAAGGGAATGCGTCTGACACTTTCGTCGATTATATAACGATCGGTAAAATCCAATTTATTTCGTTATGGCTTAGTTATCTAATATCTAATTAGGGCTCTAATGAAGTACGTTTGCATATAACGCCAAGAAAGATTGTTATTAAAATCAGTAATGAACATTAAAAAGTATTTCGTTTGATAAGGTGTTATTTGATGTCCATATTCCTTCATAAATTAACCGCAAAAAATCGAACGCCAATTAATAGCTCGCGTGGCAAGGTATTTGCTCTCTAATTAAGGAGAAAGTGTCGTCAGATTCTCGTATTTCACAGGTCTAACATAAAAATATGAAACGACTCCACGTTTCCGTATAATTGGCTGTTGCCGATTTGAAGGAAAAGTCTCGAACTCATCGTTAACTGGCATCTACTAACATAAATTTCCTTCGGCTTTCCTTCTCTTCCGGACAATTTCTCGTTGCTCTACAATACTCGTTGAATTAATAATGCAACCGTCGCCAACTATGTTCCTGAGAAACTCTAAATAACACTCCTTATAATAATTGGATTAATACATGAAGTGACGAAAAAAACCTTCGCTTGTCACAGAATATTACATTTTTATACTGCGAAGAAATGAATAAAAGTGATGCATTTTTTATACGTAAGTAAGATTATTATCAATGCGATGTCAATACATTGTTATCAAAAAAGATTATAGCATAGAAAATGAAGATTTAAAAATCTAATGTACTTTTTAATACAATGTAATAAATAAATGTACAGATGTATTGTTATAGGGAATCAGCAATAATTAATCAGCTTTAACGGTTTACATTTATACAAACAATATAATTAGATCCTATTATTATCATACAGTGCACTATAATAATCAAAATATTTAGTTTAACTAATGTAATATAACGAAATTCTCTATACTTCTTTTGTTATTTGCAAACCACATTGGGACGAGTTTTCAACTTTCAAACAACTTTACCATTGGCCTTGGATGACATTTTAAATTCCAGTGGTGATGTCGCGAATATTTCCGAAAAATGTGTTGACTATATCTGCTCGAAAGTGGAAGTTAAAGACACATGCCAAATCAGATGTATACATGCGATAGCGAAAGTAACATCGAACGCATACTTTTGATGTTGAAATGTATTCTGAACCAGGTGTGCGACTTAACCACATTGCCAAGGCCAATCTCACTCAACGACAAAGACGACAAATAAAACATGGACGGTAACCGAACCTGATATCGATACCGTACAATCGAATGTGTTACTTTCATCTGGCCATTGATTCGCTTATAATCGTTCTGTATTATTTTGCATTATTGAATTGAAAATAAAGGAGTAACGTAACGGACACTTCACACCAATCATAAAATTTAGAATGTGTGAGAAACATGTTTTTCAACTTCATTAATATTCACGGGCATTTTAGCCAAGTGTGTATCGATGGCGCTGAATAATTTTATTCTAATCTTCGTAAAATAGTTAGGTATAGTTGACACAAACATATACATATACGATAGATTCAACTAGCTGAATAAATAATTTATATATAAATGAAAATGTGGCGTAAATATTATAAAATGTTTAATATAAGAATATTATAAATTAGTGTATACTATTCAAAGTTAGACACGTAGTATGGTCGAAACTACATCTTCATATTCATATAATAATATGAATATAATAATCTTATTTTTCAAAATATTTTGCAATAGAAAATATTGTCTAGGTAGCGCAAAAAGTTCTGATAATTTGATTTTGTAATCTACAAACGTAAATTCAGAACAGATTTCAAGCTTCACAGTTAGTTAAGTTATGAATCTTAGGAAACATTAATCAGTTCGTAATTGGCTTCTTTTTATAAATTCTTAAAAACGAGTAAACGGAAGTAGAATATTTTACGAACATTTCATGGAAAAGTCAAGCGAAAAAACAGTATTTTTAAACGGCGAGAGTACTAATTAAGAAGCCCAGAACATTAGTTGTGCACCGCGTCTTAAACATTTCTCGCGAGACAAGCTGTTTCCGCAATTCGATGTTCGATTTATTTACCTGTAAATCAATTCGCAAAACCGGCAAATCTTGATCGCAGACCCTTGCGAGTCGTTTACCCAACATATAGATCGTGATCCACTTTCCATGTTAGGATACGGAAGCCGGGTGCATCCGATCGTAGATAACACACGATGTTATCCGCTGACCGTCGAGAGTTATGGCCGCATAAGCGCCGATACGGTTCACTCGATTTATTAGATTTCAAATTCGATTCCACCGAGAAAGTTGCCGGATAATTAGAAAGCATGACTCACCTGTGTCTTTTATGATTATTATTATAAAACAACGAGGCGAATGCCTTTCCACGATTTTCTGTGACTTTATTGTCAAGCAAAATCTATTAAGCTATCGAGTCGCTCGGTTATTAGCAGATCGAAAGCCGCTGATTAGTTTTATCCAGATATCTCTTCCCTGTGGTCGATTCACTTCGCGATCTCGTCGGGATATACAAACTATTCGAGTTAAATGATAAACTATTGCACAAGCTGTAGAGCTTGTGTCGGAATGCACTAATCCCGGTAAAGTTAAGTTTTGTATACTTTAAGACAGGTGGGTGTACACGTCCGTTCCACGGATATCGGACACTTACATCATCAAACGCGGAATAATATCGAACTGATTTCACAGAATATTACGAGTACTGAAATTCACGAACATTCATTCATTCCACACATTCTAAGGTGTGCATGAACTTCTATTTTATATTGGAAACAATGTTAAACATTCATTTATAATATCTTCGCTGCACTTAACAGTAGAGTGAATTGACGGAGGCTTGATTTATGCTTGGTGTTTTAGAAATTACGTTATAAAAATGTTATTTTATGTTTTTAACTTGTATTCTTACTCTTTTCTACAACAGTCGATGGTAATTGTTTGTTTCACTTCTTGACCTTTATGTAAGTAGAATTAGAATCATTGTAAACAAAACTTTATACTGTCCTTAACGTGCGAAAGCTTAAAACACGTTTAACACTCCGACAAAAGCGTTATCAGTTTCTTGACATTATCAAAAAGCAATAAGCTTAGGGATCATTTACTTTAAATAAACTGTACTCAATACTATCGAAATTAATATAGGTACCAGCGGTTGGAATTATAATAAACGGCAATGTAAGTGCTTTAATATGAAATTAAGATATGATTATTATGAAATGAATGGAGTTAACGAAATGGTTTTTTAAACACAATAAATTATGACAGAACATTTAAATAAACATGTAACTAAAGACAAGTAAAAGACCCGAATGCTAATAATGCTATTCGTGCCTTTTTTGAATATGGATAACGTTGTTTTAAATAAAGAACTCTGTATACGTATATCTATAGAAAAAGAATAAATTGTTGAAAGAAGTAATAAAATTAAAACAGATTTGATTATAATTCCGAATCTCAATGTTGTATCCGGCATCAATTAAATAAATGGATAGTTTAGAAATCTCAGGCTTAAAGTATGGCATATATTAATGGATAATACGTAAGCCTTAGAGTCTGATATTTTTTACTTAATATCACATAACTTCTTTATATATATGGTAAGCTTCCACCACAATGAATATAAATGGTTTTAATGCATTCCCAATTCAATAACCCGGTGTCTAAAATGCATTAAATTTCACCTATCAAAATACAAAACAAATATCCTTTAATATAGGTACTCTAAACACATCTAAACTGGAAAGCAATAGGTAAAAGGGTAAATAAAATTCAACTAAAATATCACAATCACTAACAAACTTCCTACACGATACATCCGCAAGTAAATACATTAAAAAAAGAATATTACAATAATTTAACTGGAAATAATCGATCAACGTTGTCATTCACGCGGTATGAATTCACGCCGGAAGAGAATTCACCTTTGGCTCGTGGAAACGTCGTTTATGGCGTTGTAAAATTGTTCAAACAATATTTCCGGATGAAAGCAACGAGCGATAGAGAGAAGAAGTCGAGAGTGAAAGAGGCCAAGAACGATCGCCTGGATTTTTCCCTTCGAGTGAAAGTTCTTGATTGGACCCTCGCGCACGCCATGATAAATTAAACGAAAGTTTAAGTCGTCACGATCCCTAGGAGACGATCGCTACCTCGTGTAGCACGCCGGCAACGATACGTAGCCAGAAGTGGCCCGGAATGGTGTGCTGCACTATGGCGAGCCGGATGCTTTCACTCTCGAGAAATATTTTCGAGGGACGAGACCCTCCCTCTCTTTTCTTACCTTTCTCACTCTGTTTCACTCTTTCCTTGGTCTCCTCGCAGAACGTCCTTTTCGATGCGATTCACCGGCGAAGGTGTGGCTGCAGACTCCCACGTTCCTTGGCAAGTGATTCCCATGATGCCGAGCCTGGTCCGTTAATGTTGCGCATCGATGCGCCTTCCCCTTTCCGCGATTCGCGGTTAACATTGTTTGCCTCGAACTTTAAGGAACTTCTTGCGGCGTGGAGGTCAATCATCCAATCAAACAGGCAGGTTATTTTTACTCATCAGCGTACCCCGTGATTTTACAATCGGATAATTCGATTACCTTCTATGACCTGTTGGTGAAATTAACGGATGCAAATGAATGATATTGCTGAGTCCTTCTTTTAATTCTATATGGCAATTTAACATAATTGTTGTTATTTGGTTCTTATGGAGTTTAAATCTATTTGATACGTGTAATAAGAGAAATAAGTAGTCAGATATGCATGAAAAAGGAAATTTATAATTGAAATTATACTTGTACACAAATGATAACCATTTTAGTTATTATTTTCATAATTAATTTGTGTGTGTTGCGTCTAATGTGTTGAATTCTATGTTTTCAATCAAGATTACGTTAGTTTGAAAAGGAATTAGCTATCAAATCAATTTGAAGTCTTTCTCATAGTTTCACACTATTGTGGAGGAAATACTGCTTAAAGCGTTTTAAAGGGAACGTAGAATGTGGCAATCGACCGGAAAAATGTCACTGAGTAGAGAGGTTGTTAGGTAACCTTTCATCTCAAATAATAGAGAAACAGTTTTGATAAGTTTGACCGACATACAAAAGACAATTAATGTACATTGATTAATGTACATATAATACATTACTAATTGCTCATTTTTATTGAAAAAGTGCGTACTGAAAAGTAAGACAACGTAAAATGATTTATATGCTATAAATAAAAAGTAGAAGAAAAAAAACATTTATTACACTTGTTCAGACCAAACAAGCGAATGTTTTTTCACCTGTTACTTCAAAAAAATTCAAATCTATACAAACTTCGTAGATTATACCTCCAACGAATTGAAATGTATAACGATCATTCATTCGATTTTATAAACAAATACTAAATGACTTGTATTTAAAATTAATTCATTTAAAATTCGCTACGTATGAATAAATATTTATACGTTCTCATTCAGTAAATGTTCTCATACCTTTATCTTATTAAAAATTAATTCACGTTTTTCGAACACATGAAATATAAGAATTGGTTCTAATTTAAGCATATATATCTCTTCATACATATTTTATTAATTTATTTATTATCTTAATTTTTTGTTAAAAAACAATAATTACCATACATATTACATTTTCGGTACATTCTCTTCAAAAAAATATGTATACTCCTGTTAACCTTCTGACAGAGCAGTAGAAACTACGAAGAAGCCGTTGAGTCCGAGTTCTTATCTAAATGCAGCGCTTAAAAGGAATATAGAACTAATGAGCAGGATTAATTCCAATTAATTTATATACCTTCTTTCCCTTGCCTTACGAAATTGTAAATCTTTACAGCCAGCATATAAAAATCTTTATAATATAAACGAGCAAATTTTTAAATGTACAATATCAATTATAATTTACCGGACATATGGTTATTTAAAAAAAATATAGATTGTAATCAAAATACGAGCTTAGGAAACAATTTTTAGAGATGGTTCCATTTTTATAAGACAGTAATTCCAAACATACATTGTATACATTCCAGATTTATATAAAACAAAATTGAAAATATAATACTTTAAAAACTATACAGTATTTTCCACAGGAAACTCAAATTATGAAAAGCTTCTGGAAACATTTCGAAAGAAGTGGAAATAGGTACAAATTATTTAAATTTACTTCCGATGCACAATAAGGTTTGCTTTTGTCTTAAAATGTAAACAATTAATATATATTTGTAAATTGTCGTAAATGAAAAATTTCACGACAGCTATTTATTCTTATTGTACATTTACTAATGTAGGTTCCTACTTTTAATTATGTAATTAGTTAATTTTAATAAATTTACGAAACATATTATTTTCGATATTCAATGTACGATACATACTGCTGGTTTTAATTCGTTAATTAAGTTTGGTACGTGCATGATTTCATCGGGACTCCATACCCTCGATACCGTTATCTTCAATCGTGTCGCATATATATCTTGCACGTCCACTTACATCTGCGTCTACATGATGATAGTTAACAGCATTCATGAATCATGACACTATTACACATCCGAGAATAAATATATGAAGTGTTAACAACAAATTGCATGAAACCGGTATCGGCTAAGAGATGCGGTTTCAATTCGTAACAGATACTAATTTTAAACGACAGTTTTATCTGACAGCTTAGATATTTAGAATATATTGAATAAAATCTAATTTTAAATGGAAATGTTAATGTCAAGGTATGAAAACTATAAAAAAATATGCACGTGGTAATAAGAAATAGTATAACAATTTTATAATATAACTAGTCATTTAATTAATTTATAAATTAAATCATGGTGACTGTTTGTAAGATGGTAATTCATAAAATGGGAGTTTATTTATCTTAGAAGTAACTCTATAAGCAAGACTTACGTTCATAAGAACTAATGTGTAGAATATGAAGAGAATATTAAATAATAAAAAAGTACTTTACTGGTTAGAGATTTCATATTTAAAAAATAATATACCAGAAATTTTTAATTGACACTAGGTTTACAGACGTTTATTATACGGTTTATTTCATTGTTCCTACACAAAATGTCCGTTTGCTTAGACCTTGGAAATTAGAGATTTAAAAGTAGACAATTTGGATACATATATTGCGTCACTTAAAATTGGCGTAAACATTTACAGAATAACATTTATAGAATTCAATATGCGTCGAATTGACGCGTTCTGTAAACTTACTGTTAAAGAAGATTGTTAAGAATACATACAATTAAGCAATAACCCTCACCGTCCCGTTTGCATTTCTATAGTCAAGGAACACTTAGTTTTTACAACGATAGAGAAAAAGGCCCGGACACATTAAATAAAACCCTAACCATTCGACACACCATAAAAAAAAACAAATTAAGACATTTTCAGTACACAAAGGACGGCTTAGCTTCACGACACCCTAACGGTACTCCTCACTCCCACTGACAATACCTGACTTGACCTGTCCGACTTACCCTACAAGGCGTGACCACGAGACAGCAGATTCAACCCCCAACAACTTCATTGGACGAAAATATTTCCCACTTTCAACATACACATGAAACAGTACACACCCTCATCTCTACAATTAGTATAAGACACGCTCGATTGTACAAATGAGCCAGAGTTTATCAAGACAGCGATATCACAGTATCATCATAGTATTAGGACAAGTGTTATCAACAAGAAAATAAAGTGACACACAGTCCGATAAATCAAGCCAAGCCTTGTTAATTATTTAAAACTTACTCAGTACGCCAGAGTGACCAAGTTACAAAAAATATCTGGTCTTACAAACCAGATAGATAAAATTAACATCTTCTTTGGTCCATTGACCTATATTACACATTAACAAAGATTCTTTGCAAAAGTATTATGTCTATTTATCATTGGACAGTCGAAAACTATGTGTGTTAAGAAGCTTCGCTGCATGTATTTTTTCAAAGAAGGCCTTGAAAGTCTGCTTTATGGATTTTTACTTCTTTTTGTATTAAAAATAGCTTGACAGTAAGCAGGAGCATTCTTCATTCCGCGTGGAAACGTACTAAATCTTTCACAGTTTGAATCATCTGATTCAAGAATTGTGGTTAAGCTTTCTCGTAAAATATAAATATCCTCTTCTATGCTTATTACATTGTAAGACCGAATTGGAGCTTCATATTCGTTATTTTCTTTGCTTTTCTTCATTGCTTTCATGTACTTGTAATTGAAGAGGATCACCGAATGAGAGTTTCATAATCATGAAATACTACGTGATTTTTCATAATCACCTTTGCATCTCATAATTTAAAATGAAAATGTTGACCAAAGAAGATCGTAAAGGAAAATATTTATAAATCGAGAATTTAAAAAAAAAATTACTTGTATTTATTTACGCAACATGATGATAATAATACTGAAAATTATGTATAATAGTTTCAGTTCTTTAAGTTCATTTTCTATGAGTTATTTCATTTATTCTATTTTCTTTAAATAAACAACAGTTTACTACAACAGCAATTAAATGTATGTTCTTTTCTGTACAAATGCATTTGTTTCCACAATTTTACGAATTCCGTTAATCGAGTTCAGCTTCGAGATAATATAATAGTAACAATATTTCCTACTAACAAGAAAAAGTAACGAACCCGGAAATTCAAAAAATTATAATACTTTGTATGTAAGTAAAGTCAAGCTTCATACAAATTTTTCTTCCCTGTAAATTATCTCGAGGACGGTAAGGGATAGCGAAAAAAAGTTTAAACAAAAATCACATTTTCCTTTTGCGTCTATAAAATTTCAAAATAAAGTTTCTAAAAAATTTGTCAAATTTTCGAAATTTTAATTAAAAGAACAATGTATTGTTTGTTTAAACTTTTTTCGCTCTCTTATAGTTTTCAAGATAATCCGCAGGAAAAAAAAATTTGCATTTCTTTCAAGGGATGGTTTCACCCCTTCAAAGTGAACTTCGACACGAAAAAAAATTGCAATGAATTAGGCTTGAATTACTCTACTTACAAACCAAGTTTCATATTTTTTTTAATTCCCGGATTCGATACCTTTCCTTGTAAGGTATGTAAATACCTTATTTAAAAGTCAATATCATTGACTGCATTGTGAAGTACATAAATGCAACAAATCGTAAATCACGAAGATCTGAATAGTCGATGTCGTATGATTTATCAATGCAACCAAGGATTTCTAAACATATTTGAATCTAAGGAGCTATTATACGCAGCAACAGATAAACGGATGCTCTGAAACACATTGATTCACAATGACAAGATCCTCGCTACCTGCTCGAAGATTAATGAAATCGCGTTTAATTAAATCCCTCGCGGTGGCCACGATTCGGTGAATAAATGCATATTATCACTCTGTTATGTGCGCGTCTTCCATCGTCGGTGTACTTTCAATTACCTTCTCCTCTTCCATCGTGTCGGTGTCACTGATTCCCGATACGGATACAACCGCATGAAGTTTGCGATCACGATGACTGGAATTAACGAGGCAGTCTCGCGCCTAGTAACGTTAGTTCCTGGAACAGAACGTGTTCGTCACTTGAGATGAAACCGTCCCCGGCTAAATTATGTTTCGAAATCGCTAGAGGATTCGGTATGGTGTTTCGATGACATTCTTACTTCATTAACGTTTGTTGGCGAAAAGCCTTCACCGAGCATGGAGAATTTTTGTTATATCGCTAATTTATTACATTCTGTTTATCGATTGTACTATCATCTACCGTGTGGGTGAACATACAGTTTCATAATGTAATAAACTATTTGTATACTATTGTATAAATTATGCATCTGCATGGACGTGACATCTTTGTAATGAAATGTTACTTCCAAACTGTATTGTAATTGTGATTTATATAATGTGCATTATTATTAATGATTATCTAATCATTTCAAATATATATTTCTTAGTATTTGAGAAACTGGAAGAACAATAAAATCTACTGTTGACAATGGCAGTATTATTGACAATAGCAGTATTGTTAACAAAGACTTCATAATATTACACATACACTACGACCTCCAGGAAACATCATTATTGTTTCTATTTAACTATGTTTTGTACGCACTGTTTACAGTAGATTGAAGGTTTACACTGTTTACGGTACCTACACGAATATTCAAGAAGTACATAGAAAACCGGTTGACATTATAATTTAGTCTTATATGTCAGAAAATAATAATCGTTTAATGTAAAATTACTGTATGAATATAATTAAAATTTATTGCTACAAATTTTTATACAAACAAAAATGTTCATAAAATAACTCACTGAAACCGAGGTTAAATAGAAATTTATTTCTTATATAATAAGTTTCATATTTACTATATTAAATATTAAAACTTTGTAAAATTATTATCTTTTATAACGCTGTAAGTCTGACAAATGTACAAAATTTATCTATAGAATCATTATTTTCAGAAAATCTTTACTAAATGACATTTCGTAAATACAATTATCTATTACTACATAACAAGTTTACTCATTCTTGCAGTAATTACGATTAACACGTGTGAACCGGAAACATGTGAAACGCATTTCTGGTATGCAACGATTTCAAATAAATTCATAAGAATTTAACCTCGCACACCGGATGGCGGTGCCAAAGGCAGCTTTCCACTGAATACGCCAAATGTAAGCGAATTAATTAAACAAGCGACAAGAATATTCCTGATCCGCGATTTTAAATGGTCGACCATGCTTGCTTCGCCGTTCACCGACCGATAAAATATTGCCGAAGTATCACTGAGGAAGGTCTTTGAAACATCTCGTTACGCCACTGTAATGCAGGCGATACGGCAACTTATGTTGCTGGCTTTGCGGTAAATTTTTCAAAAACGAACTGAAAGTAGGAAGCGCCTAATCCACGATTTCAATCGTTCACGCACAAATTTTCCCCCGTTTTGCGGCGGGTACGTAATACCCGAAGTCCTTTCTCATTGCAACCCAGGGGCGAAAAAAGGAACTAGAGAGTTTCGTATTTCGAACGATGGTAATCACTTCCTCGTCAGTGTGCGGAACGCTCATAAGAATCCGGTTTGATTTGCGATTTGATTATGTCGCTCGCGAGTGTATTACAATTTCAAAGCAACGCCGCCTTTCCAACTTTTGTCTTTGTGATGCACCGCTGGTTAACACAGTTTTTTCTGTTCCCATTAGATCATAACACGCGTCGAACAAATTTCTACGTATCTAATTCTGTTGCATTCAATGATACGTGTAAATACTCAAACATTAGTGTCGGTGTTCGATTCTTTTATTGTTCATTTACTTGCTGTTTTATTTTTCATCTGGTAAGGACAGGAAAGTATGGCGAAATTGAATTTATAGTTTCTTTCTGCAACTGATTTGTAATAATTAATGTCTAGACAACTCGGCATTGATAACGCAGTAAAAAGCATTTTATGATTGACGTGATTGACAGAGTTGTCGATCGGTTTACTGCGAGCATCGTTACGTCTTTATTTTGTATTTATGAAATTAAGTACATTGAGTTGTTGCAAAAGATAACCCGCGAATGGTGTACAACTCGAATAATCGTACATTAGTTCATTTTATTGCATTACTTCAGTATTAAACGCGTTACAAGGGATACTTTTGTTGATATTACTATACATTTAGGAGGCATTACAATATGATTCTTTGAAATCACACAATTTAATTTTCTCAATATTGCTATGAACAGTGTGAATATTAAGTGAAATTAATTTTATTTTGAACGTTTCCCATACTGTTATTAAACATAATAAAGTGAACATTTTTAATTGCCTTTGCAATTATGATCAGTTTTCGTGTTACTTAAAAATTAGTCTTATTATTGCTTAGAAAGATAGCCTTCATAAACCGGATTAATTAGTGTCGTATATCAAAGCATGAGAACAGAATCTGCTAAGAGCAAGGAAAATACGTAGAGGAACAAAGAAAGACGCTATGAACTTCAAAGCAATGTAGTAATATTATCAGTATATCAATCAAGAATACACACAAATTACTATATACTATTAATATATCTTTTATTTTTAAAAATAAGTGTAAACAAAACTTTTTATAAGATAATTATACTGTAATTAACATAGTTCGTCGACCTTCAGATGGCAAGACGGTTGAGTATATTCAGCATTCAAAAGGTTATGTAGAAAAATACATTGAAGCAGCGAGGTCGCACAGAGTTACGTTTATTAATTGACCGATACAAATAATACAATACATAAAATTTATGTTTACGTAGTACCTTTGTCGTGATGTACCACTTCAGCTTCAGCAGCTTTAAATTATAAGCACACTAAACAAAGATTTGATCACTACTCTGTTCGATGTAAATAGTCTTCGTTGCAGAAGAGTTAATTCCTTTAAGCAACACGAATCTGATTGGTCAGTTTTCATCGTTTATATATATATATATATACTAATATACTAATATATATATATACTAATTTATCTTCTAATTTTTAAATTCTCTTATTAACAATCAATTAAAATTATAAATAAAACATATAACAAGAAATCTCTCTTGCCCTTGTACTATCCTGGGGTCATCTCTTGTGCAACGTATGTATTATACATACGTATTATACAGCTCTTTCAGCTTCTGTCGCAACTCCGCTGTGAACGTATCATTACAATGATTGTTCCGATTATTATTTATTCAAACACCTGACACAGATTATTTTTACTTATATAAGTAAAAGTAAGTTATAATGCAAGAGTATATAATGTATAGAGTATATAAATGTAATGTAAGTGTTATTACAAAGCGTATGGTTAAAGCTGCATGTGAACTCATTTTTACCGGAAAGAATCTCAAAAATTCATTTTGATTGTGGTTATTATATAATGATATATGGAACGAAAAATCCAACAATTTTAAATTTCAGTGAAAGGTAACTTATTATTGCTAGAGATACATATTTATCTGCTTCACTTGACAGTTCAACCATAGGTGTCGGGTACAGCCATTATTACTGTTTCGTTCACTCTTCACAGACCTATTTATTTTTTACATTACACAGTGTCGTCTTCTAAACATGGATAAGGATCGTATGAAGACAAATATAGAAGTATACTTCCTTTATATCTTTCATCTTTTGAATTTTTTTTATTTAATTGGGTGCAACTCTTACTTGAATACAGTTAGACTTCATTCAACACTACTTCAATTAACGATGATTCAATATAAGGGGATGTTTATAATGCATCTGCGACAGAAGCTATGAAAATTGTGCGTTGATTAGAGCGTCGATAAAATATCTTACTTTGATGCGTTCATAGTGAAGCTACTTAAAAGTAAAGAAGAATTATTATTATCTTCAAGCAAGTAATTTTTAACGGAAACAGGACACTATATACATACACGTTATATATTTTATTCCAATTACTAAACATAGTTCTATGCGTCACTTCAGCATAAACGCTTTCATTATAAAACAAAGGTATGTGCTTTTTTGGTATGCTTTTTGGGTTGCATGAAACGCATACAAAATGTACGTATGTGTGCATTTTACAGTGTACGCTTTTTACCGTATCCACTTTTTTCTTGTGTAGTTTCGTGCATATATGCATTGTTTTGTAAACATTTTCCGTACTTTTTGTACTTTTTCTCTGCACGCTTTTTGTCAGCTACGGCGTTTTTGCATAATTTTATCGAGTATTAGAGCATTGTTATGAACATACTCTAACGCGTTCCTCCGAGTCCTAGAAAGCTCTAAATATTCATGTGTCTATATAACACGGTCCTTCTCCTTGAAGACTAGCTGTTAAATTAATATAAAAGTAACTGAAAATTAAAGTAAAATTAAAGTAAAGTAAAAAATTAAATTAAGTAAAACTTCTTTATTTTTAATCGCATGTTTTCTATTCACTATGTGCTAAGATTACCTCAGTTAACATTGTTTCGTTTAACGCTCTTTCTTGTAAGAACACATCTCAAGCGTTAATTGGGGTGTTCGCGTATTGAAAATGAACATTTGAGAAAGGTAATCCTTAAAGATTAGTTTTACGATTTATAATTGATATATGAATGCAGTATATAGGATGAATGAATTAAACAGTACTGGAAACAAAATTGAAATGAAATTCTGCTTTACATTTTGCGTGGTAACGATTACATATATCTATGAATGATAAAAGCATGCTTAAATTTAATTATTATTGCTCTTTGAAATTTTATTGCCAATTTCTGGAAATTTCATCTAAATATTTTTCAAAATAATGGAGATGTATAAGATTGAATATTTCTAGTCGTATTAATTATTATATTAATTTTATAACTTCGGTAATCGAAGAAACAAAATCTTTTAAAATCACCTAAAGTTGCTCAAAATACCAGGCATCTTTTATTCTTACAAAAACTGTCACGATGAACTTTAGAAAGGTCCTAATAGCAACAAGACATTTAAAACGAAGATAATTTTACATACAAAATTTTAACTAAATCGATTAATTATTTCCAGAGATATTATAAACATCCATTCTGAAAACATTTTGTTATACATTAATATGAAATCGTCAGGGTGTAATATTTTTCAGTACAATATTTAAAGAAAGTGCTTTAAGAGTACTTTCAGATGTACATAATCCTTTAAGAAAATACTACAACCAATACTATTATATTTTATACTTCCCAAATTTAAAATATAGATTTGAACATAATAATTCAAATCCCGTTCACTTATGTAGTAATAAAAATTTGTCTATGTGTAATAAAACATATTGTTACATAATATCGCTATGCATAATACGTTGTGTTGTGATAAGGAAATCAATCTATACATTTTACGTGTACACGCCTACTGTTTTATGAGAGAAATGAGATTGGTATTTTATATCATTACCGTAAAATACGATACGAATAAAATTTCCATACTAGAGGTTCCAATCAGCTAAACACACTATCAAAATCGACCCTTTTCAGGAAAATCAAGTTGTATGAAAATCAGGCATTACACGCAGAAAATCTCTATTTGAAGGTACGCATTTGTATAGTAAACTTGGATAATCTATTTAAATAAATTAGATAGACTGTTTAAGCTATTACTTTCCGATGTACGAAAAAATGAATCATTTATGAATGAAAAACGAAAAATCCTTTTGTATAACACAAATTTACAAAATTTTATATAATGCCCTTATAATATCATCGCAGAGTGTACAAGGGATCATGAGGGACGAGTTACGGGAATAAAAAGCAATACATAATCTGTAGAAGGGAAAGCAATTTTCCACGTCGTGTTGGTGTATCAGTCTTATTAAGTCATTATAATTGTACGTTGAGCGTCACTTTTTTACCGTAAATCGCTGAGGACAGGAACAATAATAAAACCTCATCTCCGGTTCCTGAGAAGAATAATGGCGTAAACAATGTTGAGAGCGCTGTCCGCGTTTCCATTAAGATGATCTTTATTGTTGTTGATCTCAGAAAATATCAGAACGACGACTATGTGCTGTCGCGCACTGGAAGAAGAATATATACGCATTTGCATGTATACCGAAGAGGTGACCCACGTCACCCGCACGTTATTACTGAAGTGTACGACGTGGGGATTGTATACACGTCTTTCGACATCGGCAGGTTGATTGTTCTCTTGCACGGACATTACTTGTAACACATCTTTAGAAAGTGAAAAAGTATATTGACATGTTCGATGATATGATATATAGGGAGGACCACGGAGCGTGATCAGCTTAGATTATTCTATTGTTAGCGGTTCGATCGAAAATTTTGCTTGAAAATCAAACATTACAACAAATATTTTTGTCTGAATCCAAAAGGACTGAAGAAAACTCTTAGTTGAAAGAGTTTTGCAAGATTCTTAAAAATTATTAAAGAGGAATAGCAAGCCACACTATTGTATACTTTCTAGAGCTGTTGACAGATTGATATTAGTGATTATACATTATTGATTTGATCCCTTGCGGACTATTTGTGAACATTTCGTTCTGTACCTTGATACACATTTAATGATATCGAACGTAAAGTGTCAGTAGTGTTTCATGATCTGCGTGTACTGAAGGTGACCTTGATAACTCCGGAAAAAAAGGTTGACAACAAATTTGGTAGAATCATCTTGCAGCACTCCTTGAATCACGTTATTTTAGTTAACAAAATTTCCGATCGAACTGCTAGCAGCAGAATAATCTAAGCTGATCATGCTTCGTGGTCCACCTTGTATAAACTGTCGAGGAAAGAGGTTCGTCACAGTTTGGTATCGTATTCTGCTATGCCTTAGGAAGAAGAAAGATCTAATAAAGATAGGTCTAAGAACTCTTCCTTTGCAAAATAATTCATTCGAAATGTTAACTACATTTTATATATTTTACATTATTAACGAAGGATAAGTAATTCCCACTTTATCGTCTATTGAATTCTATTTCTTATTCTATTTGTCTGTAACTTGTTCTTGAAGTCTATAAAGTTTAATTTTGGTGAGAAGGTCATATTTGATATCCAATTAAATAATTTAGAAGCTATTTAATAAGCCGTAAAATTGAATGTCGTCATGCAGTGGTGTAATATCACAATTCTTATAATACATCGGTGAATTACCTTTAAACATTTAAAGATCAAAGGAACACTGCGACGAACTATCCATATTGTGTATTACAAGGCTAAATGTTATTCCTAAATTGAATATTTACTATCGTAGGAGTTATTGAATTTCTGAAATGAAACAGCAAATGATATTTATTAACACGAACGCAGTTTTATGAAAGCCAATCTTTTTATTATATCAGATTTAATAGTAATACCATAAGACGCTGAAATTACTTAACGAGTGAAATTGTTTCTGAAAATAATCTCTCTTCAAATGGTATAGTTTATGGAACATTATAATGTAATTCAGCATACGCTTTATATTAATAATATGAAACCAACTATAAAATTATTCATTTACACTAATATTCAATCGTTTTTTCGTTCCAAAAATCCTAGAAAATATGCAGAACGATTTATTTTAATTATAGTGATACACACTAATTTTTTTTTAGCACTAAAACTTAACATTATGATTTATGTAAGAGTGTAAAATTTCAATTTTTTTAATTGAAAATCTAATTTTAATTAATGACACTGTTTAAGTAAATGTCAATTCATTTTTCATGTAATTCAAATTAATGTGTTTATTTATGTATCTATTTATCGTGAATTTTAGGTAATGTATGTAATTTTAATATTGTACAGTTAATAGAACATGTGCAACATATTTATCACATAAAGGTTGAAAACAAGTTTGAATCCTAGTTCTGTATAGAAACGACGATCCATCCTTTATCGCAAACTATGATATGCACCATCATACGTTGTGGCAATGTCGCTCACGAAGTCCAACAGACTACTTACTATATAACAGATTACCTACTTAATACGTTATTGAATTGCGGTGACAAACTGATACGCTGAAATACTATCGACAGTTCTCAAATCATTATGTTCATTTCGCAAACATACTTTTAAATAATCTAACGTTTTTTCCAGTGAGTTTTACATAAATAGTTACAGGACAACTATGGTAATTTTCCCTCCAAATAAACAAATTTATTACTATAGTTAAATTAATGAATTAAAGAATAATATACTTGCCTAAAATAAAAGCATTTATTTTTTAATATAATACCGATTTGAGGGTGGATTTTTTGTATTTATTTACTTTTATTATCTTAAACGTGACTAACAAGTAATGTTACAATTCCTAATGTTACAGTTCAAGAATTATGAAATTTGATTACCCATAAAGAATTATAGTGTTGTTAAAAATAAAATTCTTTTATTATATATCTTGAAAAGTGTCTGTTGTAGAAATGTTAAATTCCAGTGAACTGACATGTCTTGTTTCAATAAATTTAATTTTGAGAATATTTCTAACATTACTCTTCGTATCTTTGTAGACATTTACGAAGAAATCAAATTAATACAGTCGCATATTATGTTGTCCTATCTTTAGTAAGCAAAAAATTCGACATATCATGAAATGTCAACTTGATTTTTTTCTAAACTACACACCATAAAAGTTTCATGAATTGTACTCAGTTAGTTAAAAAAGTTTTGGCGGGCACACATACTGTGAGTCTTCGCCAAAAGTTGCTCCGGCTATACAGAAGCCCTTAACTTGTGGGACGTCCTCGACAGGCATTACCGACAATAAGCAAGCAAAATTTAACTTGAGTTTTATTTGAATTCATTATGAACACCTTATTATCATAGTAACATATCAAAACTAGTTTCCTTACATAAAGTGAATATACGTTATAACCAAGGATAATTAAAGATTTATATACTCGCCCAACAGTTTAATATTGAATAATAAATTTCCTAGAACGACGAATAGCATATTCCAGCCACTTTATAATCAGTTCCTTCCTTAACACTTTCTTTGCAGTTCCAAAAGCCAAAACAAAAATAATATTCGTGCAGCGTAGCGTATCAATGTGAATTAGCAAAAAACGTGGCTAAGCTGAACCTTTCTTACCATAGTTTCAGATACTTTCCTTCATTACGTAAAGGTTTTATCCAATTAGATTGGCCGTGAGGTAAAAATAATTTGCCTTGAATTTCGTTCGTCGTGAACTCTTATAGGAGACATTCAGAGGGCAAAAAACGAACCTCAAGTAGGAAGTGCAGGAGGTGATCTCAACTGAATATCTTGTCTCTCAAACTGTACTTGACAGGTGGAGCCAGGGGAACGCCCGTACGAACGCTTTAACTTTGGACACGTCCCGCAAAGATCTCCGGAGATGTCGCCGTTAAACGTTTGTGGGCTGTCATCGCGGTAATTGACTTTCTCTTCTGACAGCCACGATAGAAAATTGTGCTACTTGCATGATTGGATAGACTGCGTTAATTAGCCCACTCTGACTAGATCCTTTGAAATTTGCATTTTTGTAAAAACGGAACATCTCATATATGACGACCATAAATCCTATAGCTATGCGTTATATAGTTGCTCCTCTTATTAGTATTATCTGACGCAACATGCAGCAGTAACACGGTTCAGTTTATTACCTGTGTCACGTTGAATATCATTAAATTCCTTAATGAACAACCGATTAATTATGTATTCCCTTAAAATGCGTGCTATGCAAACTGAACGTAATCTGCATTCTTTATCGATGCTCAGTACATTAAAAAAATTGACCCTCGTATCAGTTAAACGGTGAGGTAATATATGAAAGATTTATTATGTCGCGCATGATTAAAAAGATGAACGCAATCGTGCTGAAGCTATTCATGAGTGAAACGGGTTTTTTTTAATCGCATTCCGTGTGTGTATTTACATTCTTCCTCTTTTAACTTGGTTCCCAGAACATAATGATTCTGATAAGCCATTCAGTTTCACGAAGTGAAAATACATTTGAATTCATTTGCATGCAATTTAACTATCTTCATCGTACCTTGTTATTAGTTACGCTAATTAATGAAATAAAGTGCACGTTTGAAACATTTAATATGCACTTATTGTCAGATAATAATAAAAGAAGAGCTTCCATTTATGAAAAATAAAATTATACGTTTATATTTTATACAATACATTAATATTTTTCGTAAGAAATAAATATTGTTTACGGAGAATTTTAATTGAAAATGGCATGTTTTTTGTTTCAGATGGTGCACCGGTACCTGTAGACGCTGTCGAACATGAGGTAAGGAACACGGAACGAAAAACAGATGAATGACTGTGTACTGTTTACTTGACAGTTTGTTACTTCGTTTGATTCCAGAAGTAAGATGCTGAATTATTGTTTGCTGTAGGTCAATTTATAAAATGCATTTATTTTCTGTTTATCATATTAAGGTGAATTTTAAACAATAAATACGAATCTGGTTAATCTCTAGTAAGTATATAATTACAACTTCTTTTACGATCATTTTTTTCTTTATTTTTCGTTTATAAAATCTGTTTCTGTTGTGGAATACATTATGCAATGTTCTCCTATAGATAATTCATTCAGACAAATAAACTGGTAACGTTACGGTTATTGAAGTAATTTTGTAACTTAATTCTATTATAGTTACTGCCATTTTCCTTCAATGAAGTTTAAAGTAGTAAAAGAAAGCCTCTTTCCTTTTATTGCATTGATTAATGTGAATAATATTTTATAATAAGTTTACTTTATGGTAAGTTATCGGAACTACCGCGAGTTAAATTGAACAATTACATGGTTTGCTATTATAGTGTACTACTTTCTTTCACTTTATATATCCTGTGAAAGCAAGAGAAATATAATAAGCTTTTGGAGCTTTTCTTACACAATAAAGACTTTAAGAACTTTTCGTTATTATGATATATAATGGATATATTGCATGAGAAGATACTGTAAAAAAATGAAAACCACCTATTCATTATACATATCTTCTTAGAAATAAATAATTCAGTATTTTCAAAGGTTTTCGACCAGAGTGTTTAAAAACGAAGATAATGCTTGTTTTCTGTTATACTAATAATTTAACGTATAGCATTTAACATATTATAGTTAGTATTTTATGGGCATACCCTTTGCATTAATCACAACGGCATATCGATGTGACTTGGACCCAATTCCAAAAACGATCTAGCCAGGAACTTTTGAACACCACTATACGTATTATTAATTTCAACTATTAGGATACTAATAGTGTTAAAAACATCACGAAAATAATTTTACAGTCAACATTAATTCATTAAATTTGATTCAAAGTGTAATCTGTACGTAATGAATACTAAAATGGGATAAAGTGTATAAAGAATGATTAGTAATTATTAGTAATTACCACGAAAAGTTCATTTTATTAAACTTCTTTAACATATCTCTATTTTTCAATTAAATTATATGATTTTTTACATTGCACGTAAATTATTAATAAATATTTCATTAATGATCACAGAAAAATATTAATATAGAGAATATTTAATAATTTAATTAAAAATAGTCTAAACTGAAAGATGTAGCCAATGCGTAAAAATTATTCCATTACTTCAATGAAATAGTGTACGTTGAAGTTGTATAGAATTTACTTTTTAGTGAAAATTGATTTTAATAAATGGTATTAAATCTATACAAATTTTGTACAGTTTGTCTAAACAGATGGAACTTGAAGGAATCGCGGGTGTTTCGTTCATTGACTCCTTTCAGTCATTTTATTTAAAGAGGTGTTCATTATAAACGAAGATAATGACATCGATTAAAAACATGCTCATTAACTCTTTATGTAACGCGCCAGTCACGGTTTAGGTTATTATCGCGTAATAGTTTCCTGTCAAAGTAAGGTAAGAGTAGAGCCTCGACTTTATATCTTACTACACTGAATTGAACATTGATATTAAAGGAATCGCTTTAAAAATAATGAAACATCTTGTAACGCAGTATTTCTACCAGTATAATCCATACTATCCAATGATAATTAAGAACGATAAAATAAAGAGGTCAAGAGTTGACTGTCGTTACGAATAAACTCGGTGAGAAATATAATGCGATTGATGCAACGTTTATCATTTGCTACTTAGAAAATATTTAAATGATTCCACAATTATATTTTGTTAATAGAATCGTTTTAATTAAAATATAATTGTATAGACACACAATTGACATTTTAACCTAAATCGTGTAATTACAGTCAAGTGAGTGTACAGCTTGTTTAACAAATATGAAAGTGTTCAAAATATAGATAGCCTTTTCTGAAACAAGTTCAAATTGAAGTCATTTACTGTTTAGGAAGTTAAATTTTTGTTTCTGATACATTAACAGTTAAAAATTGAATATTCAACTTCTAACAGGATGCTTAAGGAAAAGGTTCATGTTGAGAATATCGCACTCTCTTTTGTAGCTCGTAAGTGTACGTGTTATTACTCATCGAGCATTTACCTGGCTAAACTACACGTTACCTACCACGGACATGAAACTTTTAATTCCCAATTCCCAATCATACATCCAATGGATAAAAAGAAAAAGATAAAAACTTAGCATAATATAAGTCCAAAAATATGGACAATTCGTTTATTTATCTTTTTTAATTTCATAAATATTCATTGTTTGTGATAAAAATGAATGTTGTTTACAAATGACACTTCACTAATAATGGAAAACAATCATGTTAGTAGTTGGACATCAGTTAAAAATTTGTCATTAAATGCGAAGCATTATTGTGTTTGCTGGTGCGTTAAATTTGCTGAAAAATGAGTTAAATAGTCAAATTTCTTAATATAGATAGGCCTAAAAATTTCATTTTTTCATGATTTATCATTCAACACATTTCTTTTTCACTATTCAAAAGCAAGTTGCTGCAAATCTATCTTCTTCTTAGAACAGTTATTATTTTTCTTTCGGAATACATGTGTTCTTTTATTTATGTTCCTATATTTTTATTTTATGGCAACAATTACAAAAATGATGATAATAATGGAAAAAATGTTTGTCCACTGCATTGTGTTCACGAACAATGTAGTGGTTCCGATGTATTATTCATGTATCCACTGTATAAAAGAAAACAAGGAAACAATTAACATAATATAAGTTCAAAAAGCTAAAAAATTTGTTTATTTACCCTTTTAATTTTATAAATATTTATTTCCCGTGATAAAAATGAGGTTTGTTTAGAAATTACCCAGGTGTTCCATATTAGAAGACATTGTCACCAGACATTTTACTGTGGCTTGAAGACATTTAAATTTTTGCAGTTTTATCAATGAGTGTACGAATGTTTAATTGTTCTCTTCGTGTTTTGATGCAGGTTTCAATAAAAAAAGGCATATCTCTCGTTTTGGCAAGTTTTTCATTCAGGTGTTCCATATGAGGTGCCGTTACACTGTGTATGTGATTTTAATCATTTCCATTACTGCCTATTTTCCACACACACTGGTAACATACCGTCCTTTTAACGATGCCTATGGCCATTATAATTATCTTTAAGCACGTCGAATATGGAAGAAGTTTATGAGCGCACTCCAGGACAGGCCTATTATATTAGATAATACTGTTAATCTTCATGCGCAAATAAAATTATAAAATTACTATCATTACCTAACAACCAATTATCGGTTATTAGCAAAATGTTTATTTGATTAGATTTAGTTAAAGCTTTTGTTTTATCGTATTCTACGGAATCATAAGTACAGTAAATATGTACATTTATATCTGCAGTTCACCTTTTAAGTTTTATATTATTTTATAGCGTACACTTTATATATAAGCTTAGAAATAATGTGAAACATAATATGTAAATTATTCTATAATAATTATATATATATTAGAAATCGTATAAAGTAGGTAAACACATTGTATTGAATATATCCAAGTAAGGTATTTTATGTAAACAAAAGGAAATAAGAAACATAAAACAAAATTTTGTTCAACTAAGACCCTCGTTTTTTGGAAAAGTGCAATTTCATGCTTTTCAATTGGTTTTGTCTAATTCCTTATAGTCTAATTTAAAAAATGTAATTATTTTTATTACACTTTTTGCTTTTTTTACATAATTATATCCTTCTCAATTTGTCCATCAATTACTAAACAGCGGAGATAACTTCATTTGACATTCCGATTGCTAGAAAAACGTAATTTCGAAAACAAAACGTTTTGCAAAACTAAACTAAGGTACAACTAATATGCTTAGAAGACTAAAGGAAAGTGAAAGTTATTTATGTATTAATAAGTTCAAATGAATTCGTTTTGAAATCATTATTTTTTTTTTTTACTAACACACATGGACTTATAGGTCACGAATAATTGCAAAGTACTTTCATATACCTACGCGCTGTGGAAACAATGACGGTTCATTCAAAATAAGGCACATACATCTAAACTAAATATTTCAGATGCTTTAAATTTCTTTCTGCACAATATTTCGAAACACTGATATTTAAATAGAAAATAAAAAAAATTTGAGCAGACAGATAATTTCTTCATTGATTAGTTCTAAGTACTATCTGCTTTCACATTTTACTCAGAAATATGCATACGCTTTTATTGCAGGAGAAACTTATTAAAGGTCAATTAATCATTATTACGTTGTGATGATAGTTTTAATGTGGACTGCAACTAATATAGAATAGGTCGATATCTCACGATCATTTGAAGTAGACACGTCTATGCAGACTTCGCCTGAGGATTTACTCGTTACTTTCGCGTCTATCGTCTTTGCATTTGTATTAAAACTTCTACGGTTCTGTAACCATTATCTCGCTAGGTATAGCGGGTCGTGTACCCTATATCCTGCAGCTTGCTAGACTGATTGCCCTTAATACAGATATAATTCATATGGCAGAGGAAGAGAGAGGGAGAGGAGAAAGAGAAAGATAGAGAGAGAACAGTACGTTGCAGCTAATTGTATTCCCTGCATACAAATGTTGAGTTAATATAATAATCATCGGCGTGTTGTGTTGCTTGCATGAGCAAAGCCGCAAGATTAATTTGCGTTCTGTAATCGCGCGCTAATAACAGCTCATTTTCTTTCCTTTGCGATCAGCCGGTGCCATGATCCATCTTCTTGTGTCCCGCATTACGTTCGCTGCCAAGGATGTCGGGAGATTTGTCGTGATTTTGATCTCGTTCAAGCGAACGACCCTTTCACTTGTTACTTCATTGCCTTTCTACGCTGTTTATTAAAAAAGAAACGGCAGGAAACAAAAATACAACTACTCCTTGCGGGCACACTAGAAGGAGAATACATAAATTGTTTTATTACTTCAGGTTTTACGTCAGCTTCTGTGAATTCAGTAACAGGTACTCAATTATCTGCTGAAATGTTTGAAATCTTTTAATAACATAATCGTTGAACACGAAACGGATCGAATTATAATTGAATGTGGTAATGTGCATGTTTTGAAACAACAATAAAAGAGATTGAACTTTCTTGTTCTTTTTTTATCTGAAATTCAGATAACCGAATTCCTATTTTTTCTAATTGCACAGTCTAATAACTTCGTAGTTAATATGTAAATGAGAACTGTAATTACTTACAGCTGATAATTTTTAGCATTGTTAATTTGAAATAATGAAATCAAATACAATAAACAAATGAGTGAAAGCTATTTTGTTATGTTATGTTAAAAATATTCAATTTCATTTCAATTTGTTTTGTTGTAAACAAATTTATATTGCTTTTAGAAAATAGCATTTCAAGGTGTTCATGGAAACGAAATTTGAGTAAAAACATTTACGACAAATATGACAAATGCACAGATTTAATTTAAAATATACTACCCTGTGTTAAAATAACTCAAATACTCTCCTTTTTATTGGTTTATTTCCTGTTAACGTTATTCTAGAAAAACAGTAAGGACACTCTTAAAATAATTTGATAATTTACTGTGTACATTACAATTAAATAAACTTTTAAATAAATAACGAATATGCAGTTTACAATTTAAAGTTGTAAAGTAGTTTAAACTTATAAATTCAATGAACTTAATTCGTAATTTACAACTTTCGATAAATAGTTCAACTATCAGTACGTAATGTAATTAACTCCAAAAATCCATTTCAACAGCGAAAATATGTTACATATTCACAATAATTGAAATCATAAAAGGATGATATCTAAATAATTCACTGCGACATTTTCGTCTATCGTGATCATGATCGGAATTGTTCAAAGAAACTCGTCCTCATATCCTATTATACGGTGTAACAACTCATCTATCACCTTCATTTACCGGAGCGCGAGATATTCGTTGTCTGCGTACCTGTGAATAACATTCGCTCATAGGTCATTCGTAAAAGAATACTCAAATACATTAATCCGACGTCCGTTTGCCGGAAAATGTTATGCACTTTATTGATTTATAACTGTTTCTACATCCGCAACCCATCTAAAACCTGGCAACGTTACTTATGTTTCTCCCTATAGTTGCACATCGTCGCCAGATGTAAGAAAATATGCTCTCTCTCTCTCTCTCTCTCTCAGCATGCACATAAATTCTCATTTGCAATCATAAATTCTGGTTGATGGCTTATCTCCTTTGTTGTGAAAAGAAATCTAATTCTATTGATCGCAATGCAGGAATGTAGTAGATTTGAAGTGAAAACGTTAAAACATCTGGAGAATCTATTACACGTTCTTCGTTATTACAATAGTGGTCGCTGAGTAATATATTTATAGTGTTTAAGAAATTTCTCTATAAAATGTGAAAGCAGATAGTACATACAATTAATCAATGAAGAAATTATTTGTCTGTATACATTTTTTTCTATTTTCTATTTAAATATCAGTATTTCGAAATATTCTGCAAAAAGAATTTTAAGGAATTTTTAAAAAGTTGCCGTACATAACCTGAATATTCTCTAAAAATCTGAGAAGGTAAAATTAACTTAATTTATTTACAAATTTTCTTTAAATTAGAAAAGATACTATAGAATATAATTTATTTTTTACACATTGGCAACAAATTTTACTAGAAAATTGACTTGCGAAGAATATATCATTTATAAAGAAGTAATATTGCATCTACATTATGAATTATTCTCAGTTTGCGAATACTTGCATGGTAATTCCGACATGCTCGAACTAAAATATACTGCTTATTGAGCAACCTACAAAATTGTAGTCATTGACGTATGGATTAAAAGCATTTGATGAACTTAATACGGTAAATGCGTAGAGACAGCTTCGGAAGAATCTAATAAACGTAGTTTAATTCGCGACCTTTGGCGGGTAATTGACCCAGATCGGAGCATATATGGGTGGTGGAGGGGGGCAGAGAAGGAGCAAGATGTAGTCTACAACTGAAGGGGCACGGTCTATCCGATCGACCTTTTACTCTTATATTTATAACCCTTCTCACCTCTTGTAGCAGAGTCATAGAGTCATGGAGTCATAGATTTGTGGAGTCATTTCCCATCCTCGTGTCCTTGCATTTCTGACAGGAAGCAAGCATGATTTGCGGTGTCCATGTCTTTTATAACCCAAGCGTTGCATATTTGCAATTTAGCAATAACATGAAAACTGTCAAAGGTATCAATCAAGTGCTAGGAGTTGTTAGTCACTCCTCCTTTGTGGAACGAATGAAACATACATTGTGCAATGCCTGGGAAAAGATTCTGAAGTCTCGTATCCTATAGTGCAATAACTAGAATACGGATTTATATGCAGTTGTAGATTTTTGTATAGTAATTTGAGGAACTTAGAAGGAATATTGTAAGACAATTGTAAAAAATTGTAATGTTTTCTTCAAATGAAAATTGTACGTTTTATTAAGTATTCTAGTTTTTTCATACATAGATTATGTCTTCAATCTTATTAAATATTCTAGTCTCTTATTAAAGATTTATTAAGTTTCAAATGAAATGGAAAGTTCATTAAATTTAGCCAAATTTTCAAATTTCAAATATTGAATTTCAAAAAATTATATGCGTTATGAACAAATAAAATCCTCAAACTTTATAAATCAATTACTTACTTCAAAACGTTGAATCAGATTCTTGATGAAACTTTCAACCTGAATTTAATAAATATAAATATTATTTTTCCTTTTAAGTCGAAATTAAATACTATTCCTTTATTATCAATATTTAATCCTTAGAATAAACGGAGACTCAAATATAAATTTTTTTCCATTTTAATAAATTTTTAAGGATAAAAAACTCTTGGTCAAGATATGAAATCACAATACTACATTTAATTTAATCAGCCACCCACAACTAAGGAATATACAATATAATCATATACATAGGTACCCACATAGATACCCACCTGCATAATTTAAAGTAGTTGCCAATGACCCAATTAGGTTGACGCAACTTAAAATATACAAAAAAGAAAGATAAGTACAAAAGAAATCCTAAGGTAAGAGATTATATTGAGTTAAACACAATATGTAATCAAGGGAAAAAGTTTGTCAGTGATTTAATTATAATATTCATAAACTACATAGTAGAAGTAACTTAACCTTTATAATTATAAAATGAATGTAATTTATTATAATTACGGTCTTGTGCGGCAATTCTTTTACACGAAAAAATGTTTGTAATTTTCCTGTAAAATCTGTAAAATATTTAGAATTACCTTCGGTCTAATTAATATGAATAATGTACATGCTGTCGTTTGAAATGATTAATATTACTCATAAGAAATAATACCCAGCAAATACGTTAAAAAACAGGTATTTCAGTAATCAATTATCATCGTTTTCAAAATTTATTTTTTCTACAGGGTACGTTAAAATCAAGAAAGTGAAATAATAAGGGAAATACGAAATTTACTCACAAAATTGTAACTTTAAATAAAAAATTGATATGTAAAACATAACCTGAATTACAGTTACCCGTGTTCTCGGTGAAGTCTTATCGCAGCCTACTAATACACATGTATGCAATGTAGAATTACCATACAATCGAAGAACTTAGCAAACCCTACCTCATAGCAAATAAGCAATAATCAAATGCCGAATACAAATCGATCGTTACTCTTGGGTGGGTTAAAAAATGTGCCATTACAAATGAGTACAGAATCAAAGAACTAAATGAATACGCAGTAGGCATGTGTACAGTTGACCGCAAAGAATTCAACCACTCTATCATTTGCATTTTGTAATTCGTTGTACATTCGTTATTATTCGTAGAGAATTTAAATAATTCTTTATAATAACGTCAAAGTAACGGTCAATTTGATGTTAATTTGACACATAAAATAAACTACAAGATGAATAGCTGGAAACATTTCATCTTGAAAAAGCATTAACCCTATAGCTCTGTTCATAATTAAAACAAAAAATATAAACTAAGGCAAAAAGAATTTGTAAGTAGACTACAGAATTGTATGCATTATACTTTGTAAAGTAATTTCTGAAGACACTAAAACCATATTGAAATGATGGAAAGCTTTACTAACGTAACTGAAGAAGAAAACATAATTATTATATCGTTAACTATAAAACTACTCGCCTTAACCATTAGAAATATTTTAATAAAATGCACTCGGGGCTGAAATAGTTATATTTATAATACTTATCGTATTGTATCAACAATATTAGTAACTATCACTGCTACTATATAAGGTACTTAATTGTGTGATAAATATTATTGTAATATGCCTATTATTATATGAGACACATAATTTATAGTGTGTCCTCGTCCAGGTAAACCATATAGGTTTTAACTTTCACTGTGTATTAAATGGACATTATTATCTTTTTTATCATGCTTATTAACTTTGTTGTTACATAATTCTTTTTAACATTATTCAATATATAACTAAACTGCATGCATTAATTTATAACAATAAGCATATTAAAATTATAACATGATAAAACAGTAAGCATGTTTTAACCACCTATAGACCCGTGTGGCTTTGTAATCACACATCAATATACTGGGTTAAATTGATGTATTTAATTTTTTACAGCAAAATGACCAATGAAATTAAATAATTCATTAATTCAAGCATAAACATTCAACGTCATTATAATTTCAAAGTTACAAAACATATTCGTTTGAAAAAACTATTAAAATTATTGAATACATTGATAATTTGTACTTATAGGTTGATATTTATTAATTTCATACCGCACAAATTTTGTTACGGTCACGAAAAAAATTCGATCCACAGAGATCATGCTGGAGATGACAATACTTTGTTACAGAACGTTGGAAATTGTTTTAAAAAGTACCACACTTTAAAAGGTTATCAATATTAAATTTTATAATAATAATAAATAAATAAAGTAAGTATAAAACGTTGAACTCTACCGCTGTAAATTACTTCAATTCATTTCCCTAAAAATAAATACGTATTTATACTCAACAACACTCAAAATAAATCGAGTACAAAGGGTTAAATTATCAGTTCATACCACAATTTTACGTACAACATCTAAGCACCTAGTGCGATCGTCTACTTTTGTGATCAACTGTAGTAATCACGGCGCGCCGTGTTGACCTGACATATTTGTAACAATACTAGGCGTGTTGCCGGTGTGTCGCAACTGATTCCAGCGATTATCCCCTGTATTAACATTGACGCGTGAGTATTGCACTCGTCTGCACGTGCACGTTCCTTAAGTAGATAACGGTGCACGCGTAATACCAAACGGCACAGATATAGGCGCAGCCTCGTGTACACGTCATATGCATGATACCAGCTATATAACTAGTTTTGCAGCCGGTCGTCGACACGAAGATGTCTTAAATGTCAAGGCGAGGACACGGTAGAGTTGTCCTACTAGGTAGACCCCCTAGCCTTTTATGCGATCAGTCAATGAGCGCCGCGAAAGGTACCTCCACACACATTATCCATCTCGACTTGTCGTTTAACAAGACCTTACTGCCCGCACAATGAATCCAGTAAATTGTTTCATTTCCCATCACATGTTTATTGGTTTGAAAAGCACTTTTGTTTTTGTCGTCAGGGACAGACAGGAACAAATGTCACTTAAGTGCTTCTTTATTCAATTGGCATTTCAATACTCGTCAATATGAATTTTATAGGCAATGTGCATACATTAGTTGATTTAGGCTCTGCAATAAATTCCCCGTCGATTAATATGGCCATCAATCTCATTTACTCTGTACATAAAAATGTATTTTATTACTGACATTTTGATTGAACAATTTTTTTTATTTTTAGACATAAAATATACAAAATTTCAGTAAATTTTAAAACAATATGAAAAAACATTGTTATTAGTATGTACGTTTCTTATAGCTGATCATAAAGTGAACGGCTGAATTAAATGCAAAGGCACAGTTAAGTATAATCGAATCGATATAGTGTAATTAATGCTTCCGTATTTAAAAATGATCTTACAAAAACAAGTTTGCGCATTCTAGTCTTTGAAGACTATATTTCACGACATAATGCCTGCATTTGTTACGAGCGAGATATCTCAATTATAGACAGGGTAGAATTAGCAAGATCAACTTAGCAGGACAATTTGTGATGTAACACTACGAGAACTCACCTAGTACCAATCGTTCGAAAATTGTAACTTGTCAGACAGCGTAGTTTATGCATTGACGACAAATATGAGTATATATAACATAAGGTAGGAAAATGTTTATGAGAATTTAAAGATGTCACTTTATTTTCAACTTATTAGAAGCGAAGGTTCCTTAGTAAGAGAGGAAATTAATTTGTTTGTTACGTTTTTAAGTTTATAAATTAACTTGATCCTTGTTTTATTACATCACATCGACAAGCTCTTATTTCACATGAAAATCTCCTATTTACTTATTACCATCAAGAGATCTTGAGAAAATTAATGTATAAATTGTAACACTAATGTCGAAAGAAAGGAAAAATTCTGCAGCATCATGATTGCAAAATAAAGAGCAATCTCTTCGGTCTAGAAAGTTTACCATTGTTTAACCCTCGCAATAGTGATGCTTTAGATAACCGCACCGATGGTAGCGTCTAGATATAAACATTTCAAACAGAATTTGTATTCTTTAAACTGCAAACTTGTTTTATTATTGTTCAATTCCAAATTTGATATAACTTTTAATATTGTCAGAGATTCAATATTATCAAGAAATAAAGAATTTTGTATATTCTGCGAAAAAAGAAAAATTACCAATTTTTTGAGGTAAAATTGCGTAGTCATAATTTTTTTTTTAATTTCAAAACATAACGTACTAATAAACCTTAATTAAGGAATTTACAATAATATCTATAGAGTGTTATATTTAATTATTTAATAATTTTATTTATCATGGTATTGCAGTTTTTTTTATCTTTGTTCGTTAACTTATTTTTGTATTTATAATTTTATAAAATTCGAATAAGGCTACTACATATTTTCGTTATGCCTCAACTGCTTAAAGACTTCTCCTTTAATGCTAGAGCGTCCCTGTCTTAAACTGGAAAGTGCAATCAATCTTCGACGAAAATGTCTTTTTAATTCGTTAGACTTAAATTGTGAAAATTTAGATGTGAAAATAACCGTTTACTACGTGGGATAGACGTAAACACAGAAAAAGTGGTCAGAAACCATTGCCATCAAGTATTCGTTACGCTCTTGAAAATATGACCGAGGACCGGTTCGATGCGCCAAACAGTGTAACATGTAATTATGTCGCATATACCATTCCTTGTATGCTTTAGATCCCATTAGATACACTTTTCAGTGTAAAGAACCAGTTTGACTTCACAAATACTAAATAGTCTAATTCTCTACTATTCCATTCTTTCACATTAACACGTTAAGCATCACGAAAATCTTGACCGTTTTTCCGCAGAGTTATTCTTTTGTAGCAAAGGCAAGCAGGAACAATTATTATTTGACGTTACTATCTTTGCATTACACTATTACGAGCTTAGTTACGTTATTAAAAATTTTCATTTGACATTGATTACCTTGCGTGTTACGATTGTTTTCAAATAAATCAGAGGAGTCGATTATCAGCGACTGCTATCGCTCTTACAGTGTTAAATTTGCAGTAGCTACTGTAATACGTTAAATTTTACAACAGTATAACAAATACGCGAAATTTTAAATATACCTTCTACCTCGATTGAATAAAAAAATTTAGCTGCATGAGTTTTGTTAAAATTTCAAAATCTAATTGACCAAAATATTAGTGTTTATAAATATACATCCATTGATTAGTTAATATAAAGTAGTTACTCGTTGGAAATTATTTTTCAGTTTGCCGTGTTTAATTTACATAAAGAAATACTAATTATACACATGAATGACTTACAAATATTATAAGATCTGTTTATAATAAAAGCAAAAATTGTTTACAAAGAAACTCAAATTTGAAGTTGTTACAAGGACATCTTCTGTGTGTTCTAGGACTCAGTGGCGTCTGCATCTAACGTAGATGAAGAATACGATGACGGTGACGATTCGGACATATATATGGAGCCGGATGCTACAGGCGCTGACCCCGAAAGTAAAGAAGAAGAAAAGGAAGAAAAAGATGAAAAAGAAGAGAAAGAAGTAGAAAGTCTGGAGAAAGCAACGAGCGAAACACCTGCAGACATGACAGAAGATAAAGACGAAACGGCAGGTCCTACTACCGTGAAAACCACTTCCAGTGACCAGAAAGCAGAAAATACCGACGAGACGACTCAAACTGAAGCATCAGATTTTGAGAACAAAAGTCTGGAAACAGATAGTCAAAATTTCTTCCCCTCGTTTGCTGAACTCTTCGCAAATCACAGACTTTCTTTCACAGATCAACGATACAGACCTAATAGGTTCCTAGGATACTTCCAACGCGACCGTAGTGGTTACCAAGCCACTGCAACAACAGCAAAAGACGTCGGCCACCCTCTCTTAGGCTCTGGCAACTTCGGAGTCATCCGAGGTGGCACTTACTACCCGGAAGAGAAAGAAAACGACGAGTATTCAGCGGACGATGCTTCCTACAATCCTTATTACCGTGGCCGTGCAAACTACTACAGAAATCCAAAACCTCAACCAATTCGTGGCGGTGACTTTTTCGCGAACTTCAGAGATTTCGCTGACATTACCGCACCACCCAAGTCCAGTTTCTCTCATCTGTCGGTTGTGTACGCCAATCACAATGGCAGCGCGACCGGTCGCATAACAGAGCCGAGGAACATCATCGAAACGCTGAAGATGCTAGAAGAGGAGGGACAAACGAACTCAGAGGCCATCACCACGACAGAAGTACCGAGGAAAAAGGAGAGCAAAGGCAAGAGGAAACTGATAAAGATGAGGCAATACGAAGAGGACAAAGCCAGGAGATCTCGCATGAGCATGGAACCCTTACTGGCGCTCAGCTGAATGTCCACCGGAACTCGCGTTATGTGGTAGTGTGGACGCGGATCTCGGGATTTCTCCCACGCACGGAATCTGGCCACAAGATCAGAATCAAAGTCTGAAAAGTGCTGTCGTATCCTACTATCGGAGGAACTTCTGCTGAATATGAAAGGGGCAACGATAAAGCGGACGTTCACGTGTTTCGAAACGATCGGCAAGCCACTGCAAACCAATTTGGATTTTTGAATCGGTTGAAAATGCTCCGAGCTGGGTTGAATAGCGCGAAAACTTCCGTTCTAATTTCCGCGTTCCAAGATTGCAAACCTATTTCAATTTGATACAACATTTTACGGTCGGAGCGGTTGAATCGATTTAAAGTAGCACGTAATTTTACGATTTAACAGTCGTCTCGTTCTACGTGAACTGACAGCGATAAAAAGAGTGTGCTGCTATATTTAATGCTAATTCGTATTCGGGCAAGCTTTAGTTGATTAAAGTAACTGAAACCTCGAATAGCTCGGTGTCAATTGTATTCTGTTTGTAAAGAATCATTAATTGATCGGTGAGAATAATAATTGTATTATTTAATGTATGCAAATTAATTGAAACTGAATTAGCGATTATTAGAATTTTCGTAAAGAGTACTGTCGTATCTGCTGTTTCGAAAGATTCTAAACGATGGAGCATTCCGAATCGAAATTCCTAGTCACAAAGGGAAAGTTTATCGGTGGTTATTGTTATCGATCGATTAATTATTGAGCTCTTACGTTCGAGTTGTCGTCCCAGTGTCGGAAGAGCACGGCAAACTCATTTATCAGCGATTCAGGGACACATTTCAAATTGATCGGACGCATTGCGCGTGCACTTTCGTTATGCTAGAGTGAGTCTTGGCCAGACGCGTGTGACTCACAGGCATAGACCAGCGTTAATCTTCGTTCACAAGCTGCGTGCTTGCTGCACGCGCGATCTTGCGTCACCGTGATCATTTTACGAGTGAAAATGCGAGACTCGAGGTGTGCGTTATCGAAGGGTGCGTATTCGTTCTAGCGGAGAAAAATCGCAGAGCATCCATTCGCGTTCCAATGTTGTAAATAAATTATACAGCTCTGTCTCTGGCGTTTTCTTTAGTGTTTTAACTAAAGCGGAACCGGATAAACAGTTCCACCTTCATTCGATAAACATGCATTCGTTCGTGGACCTCATTTCTGTTTCTAGCTAGTAGACGTAAACGTAAGATCCGTCGTAGATAAGTATGTATTCTTCTTTCAAGTGCAGAATCTCTCGGTGCGTTTCATCAATTTCACAAAGACTGTCAACCTCTCCTTTTAATTTTTATCGGCTCGACGTGGCATTGTTCATTTTATTCATGTAAATTAAACTTATATGTACTCACGGACTCTTCCACTTGTGTTCAGCTTAATGCGCAAGCGATTATCGCACGAATATACCCTGAAATTTTTTGAAAATTCTTCATTCTTCGAGAAAGTCTAAAACACGATCGGATCTTCGATGAAAGACACGACAGAGGCTCGTATTACGTTTCAGAACAGGAAAAACTGATACGACTTCCTCGTTAGAGAGCTCGGTTTATTGTTGTTACAGTTGTTGTTGGTTGTTTTAAGCGTTGCAAGTAACGAGTAAAAGCATCTTCGAAGATTGTGTCTCACACTGTTCTCTCCACTACAAGAGACACGATTGAATATCGAAATAAAGTTATTTTTCCATAAACCACGATAATACGAAAACCTACGATCTTTACCTACGAATTCTAAGTAACACATCGTCACTGGAGGTAAGTAAATTATATTTCACATACATAAACATCCATTGAAAAATTAAGTACTTTTGAAAGTAACGATCATTATATTTTCTGCAGAGAATACAAGTATGCATAAATACCAATTACTTGATTACAAGTCGTTACAGTACAAAACTTCTCAGTTACAAATACACTTAACGTATACACTTCTATCCACTACGTCATAAAAAATTCTAATCGATACGCTTTTTCATCATAGCGATCAAATTTCCAATACCACTGTGAATGTCTGCGTAAGTGGCACATTTGTACATCCAAGCCGGAGTACTGAAGACATTATGCTTTTTATCTCTAGTGACGCCTTTTACGTCTTTCATTTCCACTTTGGCACCCATATTTTTAGCTTGTTCAATAGCATTCGCGTGTGGCCATTCTTCTGGTGGTGCTAGATATATAATTGTTTATTAACGCTGTGAGCAATTATAACATTCGAACAACATTATCCGAAGAATTTGTTGTAAAGATTTTTATATAAATTCTATACACGTTACTTTAATATTTTTTATAGAACATAAACAATTTACTTACTGGTTAATTAATAGACACAGATACATATATATTTAAATATAAATCATTTCTTAACCACTGCAATCTACTATAATATTTTTACATTTTATTAAATCTCTAGATAGTTTACAATGACTTTATGTCGTCGCATAAGTTCGTACCGTTTATTTTTCTACTATATATAAAATCATATTTCATTAAATATAAAATTCTTATAATTTTACGACCTATCTCTTTCAAACACCTTCTACCAAGCTGAAGCATAAAGGTTTAGTCACCCAAGTCTTCGTATGACGCTGTGATTACAAAACGTAACACGAGAAGTATAATTTAGTATAAACATACCATGACACAAACTTATGAGACAACCTAATAATAAACCTCTCTATTAGCTGTAGCAGGCATAAAAATGAAAATATTTCATACACGTTTCATGAAATACATTACAAAATATAAATAATAGATAAAAATTTGTATGAAGTTAAGTAGTTTAAATGGGGTCTACTATTTGGTTAAGAAATTCTACGATTACTTTAAGTAAAAGCACATTCTAACAGACATAGTTGTAACATTTTATATAACATGCTGTATATTTATAGATATAGAACAGTGGATAAAATATTTTCTGGCAACTCACATTCTTTCCCAAGTGTAATTTTAACGCCTTGTAGCACTCTTGCTACAAGAACACTTGAAATACAAATTGCTCCAATTGGTTTCTTATCACAAGAGAAATCTTCGATAACTTTCTCTATCTCAGGATGTACTGTGCAATCGGCACCTTTTGTAGCAAAATTGCTCCTTCAGAAAATACACAGAACATAAAAATACATATGTTATTATCGCGTAGAAGCGAAACGTACTCGTTTATTTTTCACGATTGAGAAATATATTAGAAGAAAAGATAATTTAATTGCAACAGCTAAGTGTTAAGTAAGAGGTCTTTTTCAAAGTTATATTTTATGCAACTTTAAGTGCACTAATATTTTTTTAAATAGGCCTATACATTTTTTACATGGCGTACTAATTAAGGTCCTAATTTAATGTAATTATTCTTGTAGAATAATCTCTACAGTAGACCTCTAATACAATGAAATATTTATAATTAGGTGAAAACAAAATTTCAATTATGTTATTCGCGAAATTCAATGACATTCTGTAATTCACATAGATATATTAACGTCCATAGGCATGATTTTGATCATTTCTTAGTACATGTTGTTCACTATGTCATTTTTCATTCATAGTTGTTCGATTTTTTAAATTTGTATATCCTCGCACATTTATAGGTTTTTTCCGTACCAGCACTGTCCCTATTTACTACCTTATTATATGTTACCACAAGTCATCATTAGACTTCAGATTTTTGCCCACTTACGGAGAACTTGAAAGTTGCACAAAATATTAATAATATAAACAAATATAGAAAATATATAAATATCTAATGTGCCTTTTATATTTTCTTAAGAAAAGCTATTATATTTTCTATTGTAATTATATTTTTTTAATTATATTCTCGAAAATCTTATTTTACGTGCATTTTCAAAGTCTGATTATTAGATTACCTTTGACTTGGCAATAGAAACATGCTGTTCCTGCCAACAAAATCTATAACCTCGAAATCTTAAAAAATATATAGTTAACACCTCGCGTTTCTGTCTTGGTCATATTGAAACACGTGTAAATCACAAGTGAAAACAATCAATTTATATCTAAATTGTTTGTGTGCTAACATATGATGTGAAGAGAATTGAATATTCGTATAGCAACGTATTTATATAGGAGATTCTATCATAATAAAAGGAACTATAAAATAAACATAAAATCGAATTTAATACAGAATTTTCTAACGCTCTTTTTCGTTGAATTTACCATGGATATTACATCTAACTATTATAATATATCATGCATCTTTAGATGCTGTTTGACAATATTTTAAATAGCTCCACGCTATTTTAGATTCTATGACGGCTGCCATTGTCGTAGTCCTACGTCATTTAATATCTACAATAAGTTATATGCAATTTGTATGCACCAGACCTTATCATATTAAACTTTATTATTTCTTACTATACTTTTATCATTAAATATCATATTAAAATATACAAACATTATCTTTTGTTTTTAAAACTATAAAACATAAAGGTATTTTATAATACATGTATACCTTGTCACTATTAATCTTTTAAAGTCATAACTGTGTTGTCTACATTTTGTTAAGTTCTGAACAACAAGTGCTTATAAACATGGTGTTAGAAATATCATTTTAATTTCTGTACTATGTGGCAATCTCTTATAGATTTTTAAAAACTGTACAGGACAACGGCACTAAAGGCAATAAAATAATTAAGCTGCTACAGTATTTTTTATTGTTTGTAGACATACTAACAGCGTTTTTGCAGCACCAAATCCTCCAGGAATAACAAGTGCGCCATGTTTGCAAGATTCACATGTGCACAACGGTTTTATGTCTGATCTAGCCAGACGGGCTGCTTCAACTAAAGCGTTTCTAGAAGACGCATTTTTATCTGCCTTTTTAGTTAAATGATCACTAATTTCACAAATGTCTATATCCGGCGCGTAAAACACGGGCTTCAGGTTTTTCTGGCATAAATGTATGGTCGCTGAAACAGCTTCTGATATTTCGGTACCATCAAGGTAGCCGCAACTGCATAATACCTACGATTAAAATGTTTGCAATGAAACACACTGATTAAACTCAATATTCATTTGTTTCGAACGTTGTTCATAATTATTATGTATTTTGAAATTACTTAACCTGTTAACTGTGAAATGTAGTTTCGTAAATCTCTTATTGTACACGCAATAAAATCAAGTAATGAAGTATGTATATATTCGTCAAATGCCGAACAAACGCACTTATAATATATTCTAAGGAAAAATTAAGGCAGACCAAAGAAGAATTACACCTATATATGAGGAAATGAATAATTGATTTTTGAATGAGTTAGTCTATTAAAAAATACTAATTCGTATTGTAATAAATATTTGCACGTACACATATGTAGATTCCAGTTTTCTCTTTGCATAAAACAATCGCTGTATATTTTTCAAGAAACATATAAAACCAAAGCAAAAATCTGTTCTGAAGCAAAAAATCTTCTACGCGGAAATTAATGCAGAACTTGCGGAAATAATTAGGTGTGTAAACAAGAGAACGTCTAAACTTCGGAACGAAATTCAGTGTTTTACATATAACTTCAGTTTCTACTATAAATTACAGTTACATAAGCATTAAGCAAACTGTTCGATATCAATATTACCGACAGCCAGCCTACTAATCTATTTCTTTTTTTTTTAATTCATTGGCTTCCTGCTGTTGTTGATTGCAAATTATTTCTTGTTCCATGAGAAAAAGATTTCATACGTTCATTCCTCGCAATGAATCTAATTTTTTCGTTACTCTCAGTTATTTTTAGCTGAATTATGAATCTACACTTTGCTGCAAACTAAGCGTAACACTTGCTGTCTTATTGAATTATGTAATCTACATTAATTTTTTTCAAACCTTTTTAAGTTATTACATGATGGATAATAAAAAACACGTGTTGAAATAATCATGTTTTAAAAGTAGGTTAACCAAGTTGATAAATAATATGAAGTATTAATGGGGGTTTTGATGAATCAGCTTAAATATTAAAAGACAATAGTCATTTGAAGGATACAGTGGGTAATAAAGATTAATTAACAATCATTGTTGGTAACGAATCGATAAAAATAATGAATAATAATAAGAAATTTCATATTAAAAATTGTCGCATGGAAATAGAAATTGTGAAATCATGAATGTATCGAAATAAGCTAACGGGTATTATATATCTCTGTATTTATATTCAATTAGTCACTCGGTTCAATTTCATGAAGTATTAAATAACATTAAAATGACAAGCAACATATGTAATATACGAATAATTATTACACAACAATAGTGATTGGAAAAGACAAGAACTAGCAACTTGTTAGTAAGTGAATTTATCGGATATCGGTTTATTTATTTTTCTGGTGTCAAATAGACAGGTGGACAAATGATTTGCCGAAATGAAAATTAACTCGTCTGGTAGAAGGCAACAGGATATGGGTTAACGATCGGTGTATAGGTGCACAGTTAGAAGATCGTAAAATCTAGACGGCTAGGGAAACTTAGATAACGAATGCAAATAAGTTGGAAAGTGTAAGGAATGAAAATATAGGCAAATCTGTATCAATTGTGTGTCACTTCGAAGTAATAATGGATGTTGAACTTATCTGAGCGAAAGTTATGATCTTCAGAATTTTATATTAGATTACACTGTATTTTCGCGTAAATAAAATGAATGGTGTAGAAAATAAAAACCTGTGTTATAGTATTTACTCATACAGGAAAACTACACACGAAAAGTATTGAATTCTGACTTGACGAATTTATAAAGCCATAAAGAAAATAATTAAAAATAAAATTACTAAACTCGACACGTAGAAACTCCTAGAAGTAGAAAAATATTTTGAAGAATCGGTAGTGTTAGATGAATACCAATTAGGTACATATTCTTATCTACTTTCTCGGTTGTCAGAATAATTTTCTATCGTTGTTAATATTTTTACGTAAGAAATGAAAATTATATGTATCCATTTCAAAAAAAGGAATAAAAAAAAGAAAGGTTAGAATGTAAAACGCAAAAAAATATAACAAATTATCTAGAACTCTTAAATGAATTTGAATATGTGCTCAAAGAAGAACCTGTTTGAACTGTCATCCTCATTTTGTTAAGTAAAATAATTTTTTACCAATAGAAGAAACATTTTATTTAATTATATAATCTATTTATAATTATACAATTATATAATCTACAAACTATAAAGAAAAGCACAAGAAAGAACTAGTGGAATATTCTATATTATAACCATGAATAAAATAAGTGGAGTTAAATTATTGCAATGTACTCGCAAAATAAGAAAATCTATGGGGAGTAATTCGCAACATATAGAAAGGTTTTAAAATATCAATTTTATGGAAAAAGTTGCATTCATTAAGTTTATTTTCAAATTCCACTAACGCTTTGTTGAACGCAATAACGACGTCGGAACACGTAAACAGCTTTAACATAAAAAGCGTATAAATATTCTTCACTATTCTTTATATGTATACGCATTCAATATTTTATTGTTGTGTCCTTAAAATCAACTAAACTTGACTATGTTAATTGATTTATTCATATAATCATTCATTAAAAACAAATGTATAATTAATATATACTTATATAGATGGCGTTAAAAAGGGTAACTAAAATATTATTAATCTTTTTCTACTAAAACCATCATTTATTTTTAATATTATGTTTCTTTAAATATTAAATAAATAATAATAAACAGTGTTAATAAATGATATTATTTGTATTCTTTCATTTTAAGTAAAAAAGATTAGTTTGTTGTTACATCATATGCGCTACATCATTTGGAATAATATTTAAAAACGCTTGCAAAGTTTATTTTTAGCATTGAAGTCTTTTTGACATTTAATAATACCTTTTACTGCTCAATTTCGAAGTGACTAATCACAAAACACAAAAATCAGTAATCATTCAGTACATGTTATTGGTGTTAACCTGGTTTTTAACTTCTACAAATAAAAAAATATTTAACCTATAAGATTAGCAAATAGATAACATATTTTGCGTACTATTCCGTTGTACTGTATTAATAAAATTTAATATAGATACTCACAACAGCTACAGGGATTGGTTCACAAGATTTGTCTCGTTCTCTTCTTTTAAATACTTTGGTGGTACTAAAACTGGACAATACAAGAGGTGCCAACATAGGATAATCATTTTGTAGTAATTGTATAATGCGATTACGTAACATAATTTAGTGGTGTACTATTTCAAATAAAATACCGCGAAAAAATGAATTTCAAATTAAAACTGCATTTAACAAATAATTTAAAATGGATACTTCTACAATATTACAAATGTATGTTAGTCAGTTGTTTTACTCGTATAAGAAACGAAAAAATACACCTATATTTTCTACGTTATGAAAATAAATTTGATATTGTGAGTAGGTATAACTGTTTGTGAAATGGATCTTTAAACTTTCACTGCTTTACGCCAGAGGGCAGAATTATTCAGAATTACAGGAAGAGACCTCGTTGTGAAGTTAGCGAATTATCTTGAACCAGTCTCCGTTCGATCGGTAAGAACGATTTGAAATCGACCGATTTTGTTAAAAATTACATTTGTATTGCAAAATAAAAAAACTGTTCAACAACCGAAGAACGAAGTGTACGAATAATGTGAGAGGAAGGAAGGAAAGCTAATGTGAAGAGAAAGTTAGAAGGATCTCCAGTATATAAATAAAGATCGGCAAGGTAAGCTGAAGTTACTTTATGGCTCATATAACCTTTACCGTGCTCTTGGAGCAATTTTCGCTCAGACTATGAATACGAAACATATAATGTGAAACGGCGGAGAGATTTAACAACACCATGAAAAAGAGTGCTGCACGTAATAATAAATCCTCTCCAGCTCATTGAAATATACAATGAGACCCAAATGTTTCGAGAGAATAAGCCTTCGTATAAATTTATGGGATACATTCTAAAAACGATCACTATCGTTAGTCTAATGAAAAAATAATTATAGAATTTTAAGTGTCTTCTTAACTCTTAAAATTTATTTTTTAAGATCTAATAGTTTTGAAAAAGTAACTATACTATTGTTTTAAAATTCATATTTTTTATAAATATTTTATTTTTAATACCTTTTAATAAATACGTTATAGTAATTTTAATATTGAAATGCATTATTCATTAACAATCATGACTTTTAGATTTGAAATTAAAATAAGAATTTGTCACTACTTGTATAGTGTGTAATATATCTATAATTGTTGCATAGACACAACACGTGTAAACATCGAATTTTTATTTACGAAAACTTTTGAAGCGTTACACAAATTTTTAGAAATTGTGACTCTGAAGCCTAACACATAAATAACAATAATTAAAAAGTTTAGAAAATCCACCAGCAATTTAAGGCTGAATTCTTATGTAGTATTCAGCGGTTTTACAGTACGCGACCTATACATTATATGTAAGACTATTTGGAAGAAACATATTAGGTACGTCACATGTATATTCAAAGAACACAGTTTGAAATTTGTTTTAATTGCTATTTTCTCATTAGAGTGAATTTATGCAAAAAGAACGATTTATAGGTTTTAAATAATAAATATATGAATGTCTATGAATATTTTATCAAAATTTTATAAAACAATATTTATATATTGTGAAAAGTGAAATGTAAGTTTATAAATTATAATCGGAATGACGAAATAATTTTACCAGAATTTTATCGGAAGTGACAATATATCTACCAATACTTTAAGACCTTATTTTATTTCGTTCATACATAGATATTTAATATATAGTTTAACGGACTTTGAGAAGGACTAAAATTTCTAATTCAATATTCATTGATGGCTTCCATTTTCTCTTTCAAAGCGTTAATTAATAACTCGGAGCTATAGCGTAATTCCAACATACATTTCATACCAATATTTTTTTAATAAATTTTAATGTGAAACACGTGTTTGCTTAATTAAGTGATTGCGAATTATTATTTAAAATATTTGTCATAATTACTTTGTTGTGTTATGAAATTGTAATTGAAAAAATATACTAAAGTTTCTAATTAATATAATAAGTAACGAAAAAATAGATTCACAAACGGTATTCTTCCGAAACAGTTACGAACATAAAATAATTGAAAGCTATTATTAATACAAACAAATTTTAAGAGAAATGCAACATAAAATTTATATAACCCGTCAAGAACGAAAGAAACCAATAATTTAATATTTGTTCAAATAACTAGGACATTAAACATTTCGATTTAATTTTTTCTATTTATAGAAGTATTGACATAATATTTCAAATATCATCTGTTTATGTCTTTTTATATTTCCTTAGTAATATTAATTCCTTATATTATTGCACTTTAAATTTGTGAACATTATGTTTTTATTTTATGAAGAAACACTTATTTTAATTAACTCTTTTTCAACCATTGGAAGAACTCTAGGCCTCAACCCTCGATTAAAATCGATTTACAATTTTTTGAAATCATGACTCATATTTTTATTGTATAGCCATATACAGTAAAAAAACTAAAATTTATTCTGGGCAGTTTTTTACTATTAGGAAAGAATGGAATATTATTAAAAGAGACGTTAATAAGAGTTTTGATTCTTTTATATTAAATACTTGCTAACATTTAAAAATTCTTAATTCTCCTAATCCTATGGAAATCCCCTTATCAGTGGACCATAATAAATATATTTTATTCGTTTTATTTTGCACATGAACTTCTCTTTTAACCTAATTTATTGTATTCCATAAGTCCCTGAGAGGTCCTAAGAAAATCCGTTTTTGGAATAATTTTCAGTTAATTGCAACTATTTTTGGAATGTCTGTGCTGGGTACATATTCCTTATTCTTAAATCGAACTTTGACATTTAAAATAAAAATAAATGTATAAGGGTTTAATGTGGAGAGTATGGCGATTAGAAGACTGCTGTCACCAATTTTTGTTAGAAATTCTTTTACTATAGTCAAAACGTATGCCAATGTGTATAAGGAGCCAGTGTAGTAAAATGCTACGAACTCGATCGTACACGTTAGACTTCTTTGAGCCATCGATCCATTACGCCCTCGTAAACTGCAACATTCACAAACTGCCCTTGGGATGCGCATTCACGATGAATAATCCCATGATAATCGAAGAAATTGTTGGTCGTTGTTTTCATTTTCGATTTCACTGCTCTTACTTTCATTGATTTTTACGTTTCTGGATTCAGCTGTTTACTTGTGTAATGTTTTATAAACAAATTACACTTTAGATTTTATGATTTATCTGCAATAATCATTCTGTTACGGACATTTGTCTCATAATTTGCCATATTAATACAATTCTTTAGTATACCGATTCACAATATGTTTTATGAAAAAATGACAGAGGTAGAATTTTCTCCGAACTAAAATATGCTGTGTGTGACACGAATCAAACAAATCATAAGAACCGGTAGAAGTTTTTTTAAATGACAGGATACTTGTCTTATTTGGTACAAACTGAAGTATGTGACGAATATATTCAAAGAAGTTTTAGAAATTTTTTAGAATATCTGTATCTACTTCACGTCTAAAACCCCAAATCCGTACTATACAATATTTCCGATAATCAATATAACGTAAAAACTTCTTTATTTGTTTTATTTTATTATGAGTAAGTAAAATATTTAAGTTTTGTAATGTTATTTATGTAATATTATTTTGTTAATTTTGTAATATTATGTAACATTTCGGTATGCTTTTGAAATTTATAAATTCATTGGAAACAATATCATGTAAATATCATGGAAAACAGGAGTTTTTATATTATATTTATAATTGATACGAATACGGATATTTTACATAGAATTGCTTTGACATGTCGACGGACGTCCGTCGGATACTTCGCTACAGTTCAGTCTCGCTCATTTTCAGTCTATTACTTTATAGCCTTATAAGATTTTATCAAACATTTTCTAACATAGTAATCACATTAAAACATTTTCTGGTATTTAATTCTTTGAAAATATTAACACACGACGTTAACCAGAGATTTGTATAGACAATAAAAAGATCTGACAAAGTGGACATTGCGATTATAGTATAATTTGTAATAGACACATATACAATTTATATAAACTTGCTAGTGATAAGTGAAATTCAAATAAACTATACAGTTTACTCGTCGAAAACAAAGTTTTTATTTCATTTTCATCTCGACAAAGTTTTTAACTCTTAACAATTATAAAAATCTATTTCTATTATTCTCTGCGTGCATGTTCCTCATACCTACATATAAGCATAATATTTTAAGTGCCTCAAACAATACTGATCAAATATTAATCGTCACTCGATATACATTATTGTTAAAAGTACAACTTTGAGATATTCCATTATACATTTCAAAGTTTATGAACATTATAATGATTATCTCGAACAAATGTTCATATTCCCAAATTCATTATCTCAATCACAATTTCTTCTCAATAAAATTATCATACTATTCTTATTTATGTATATTTAACCATTTCATTGTATATTGTTCCATAAAAATATTTAACATACATATATTTATAAAGTAAATGTTCTGTTCACCGTAGAGTAAACATTTTAACCCTTTGGACTCGAAGCTTTTTCTCACTAACATTACCAACAACTCGAAGCAATTTTAGTAAAGAAAGCATCTTAACATATAAATAAGTGATACGCACATGAAAAGAAAAGTTATAAAAGTATTTTACTTTTTTTTATCGATTATAGGTATAAATGTTATAATATATTTAATGACAAAATTTTACAGTTTATAATGACGAATTTTAAATGACTCTGCTTCGAAATCCTCGAGTTCAAAGAGTTAAAATGTCTATGCATAATGCTTGGGAAACATATGAGAATAATTTTTCTACAATTTTGTTAAAATCGATTAACACAAGGCTGAGATGTCCATTTCCATTAGAAATATATCGATTATAACACTAGGTTTACGGACATTTATTGTACAGTATATTTTACTGTTCCTAGACAAATTATTATGCATCTATTTGAATCTTGGAAATTAGAGATTTAATAGAATATTTGATAGAATATACAATTGCGATGCATATTCGTGTAATTGCTTCGATTAAAGTCAACGTATACATTTACCAAATAATGTTTGTAAAATTCAATACACGTCAGATTGACGCGTTCCGTAAACGTAGGGTTAAATACCTTCGTGGACCAGTGTACTCGAAGGCGCAAGTAACGATTTCAATTTGTTTGGGAATCGTGAATCACCGAATCTCAGTTGATCCTAATTATCAACCAAAGACGAACACACCCTTGAGTGCCGTTTCGTTTGCCGCCACCTCGTTGCTCCCTTTTCTATGAGATGCACGAAGGCTTACGTATAATCTTATGTAAATCCCGAGTTACCCTTATGCCTGTACGCCCTTCCCATATAGGAAGAGCAACTTACGTGGGTCGGTTCTCGGGTTACACATGGAAAGGGATGCTTAGGCGACGGTTCACCGGTGTAGCACGGGCTAGGGCGCGGGGCTTATATGAATGTTAAAATAAGTTTGAAATTGTCGCGGACAAGTTCGGCCCCGTGGGAGGCACCCGTCGAGTAATTCCACTGTGCTGGTGGTTTCGGCCCTTCGGCGAGTTTGCAGCCAGCCGCGAATTCGTAGGAACTTCCATAGTCCAGCGTGTCGACTTCTGCTTTCAGTCAGCATCTTAATATTAATAATACGTCTTTATCGAGTGGTTTAAATTACGCGCAATACTTATTAACTTGAGGCGCGTATGTTTTTCTTGCGAAATCGATTTTGAAAATGCAGTTTTTCTCTCAGTTTTATTATGAATATTTATTTTATTCTAAAGGTTTTGTAATTTATATTCATAAGATAAAGTGTGATAACAATCAGATGATTTTAAGTTAACCTTGTATATTATGTAATGTTATATTTAAAAGTTATTACAATTTTTATGTTTGTAATAGATTCAGGAGTTTATCTCAACGAATGGGTTATGGTAATTTGATTATAGGCTATAATATATGAGATGTTGAAAGTATTTCGTATTTTTGTACTTATTTTACTAAAAAGACATATTTTTCTTTTGTTGTGTACAGTTTTTGTTTATAAGAAGGTTAATATTTCTGCATCTATTCTATTTCTAATAAGTGAAGAAGTATAAATGCGAAAAATGGAGTGGATAAGCGGAAATGATAAAAAGTGGATGTTTAAAAGTTGTAATTGAAACGAATTCGCATTATTGTTCTAAAGAAAATATATAGTACAGTGTGAAGCCAACTGATACATTTCAAATAATTACAAATGGTATATGGAAACAGAAAGATAAGTAAACCCGTCTATAGGTATGTTCAAGTATGTTATTTATTACCCGCAGATTACAATTTTACTTTCTAAAAATCAGGCAAGTGATCTGTGTTTGCATGAATATATTGTTGTAGACGTATATGAAAATTACAGTACACGTGTCTATATGCTGTGCGTTGTTTAGTAGATGAGCCTTGTGACGGAGCAGGGGCTCCGTGATTATGGTTTTGATTGGTTACGTGTAATCGTATTGACAAACAGCAAATTAGTACAAAAAATGAGACTAGAAAAGATGAAAACTGACCAATTATACCCCGATTCCTTGCAAGGCTTATCTTTTGAACAACGCGCAGTAGGTCCTTGTCTATAATCGCAACTTCATCAACAATAGTTTGATTGAGTTCATGAATTCTGATGATGAATCTCCTCAGGAAAACAATCTAATAGAGTAATAACGCACGATCGAGCAATATTTCGTGAACTATAGCCATACTGTTTCGTGCGATATGAGCTGTTACTTCACCTGCTAAAAATGAAACGCTTTCAAGTCGTCGTAATTGTGGTTTAACCCTTAATTAATGGTAGAAATCAAAAAGGAATATTTAATATTGAAATGTGCTTCTTGTTTTGATGTTCACATCAAGAAGATAGTTTAAGAAGAATTATAATATGAAGAATTATAATATGAACTGAAGAATTATAATAATAACAGTCAGTGTTTCTTCACTGTGAATTTCAAAGAAATACGAGTCTACAATTTCGAAAGCTCCAACTTCACACCAAGCCATAACTTTAGGAGAGTGCAACGACACTTCATGCAGTTGCTTAGTAGTATCTTACTAGTATCTCATATTCTGTTTGTTTACAAAGCTCAGAAGGTAAAAATAGGCTTCGTCGATCATTAATAAATTATTCAAGATGTCAGGATTTTCCTGTGACAAATCGTTTACAGCTATACAAAAGCAACTTTTGTTTTTTTATCTTTAGTAGTAAGTTGGTGCATAACTGGCAATTTGTAAGGGTGAAATTTGATTTCTTTAAGCATTAAAACTAAACTTTTTTAATTGACTCTTAAAATGCGGGAGTGCTGACGCGCCGGGCGTCAACGAATGCGTTCAAAAGCTTTCTTTACTCTCTGCAGGTTTGCTAGGGACTGCACTGTTCGTGGAGCTTAATGCTCCACATTGAACACACTACCAGTGTCTTCAAATTTCTTCACTTAACACATTGTCGACCGGTCACGAGTTAATTCGTGTTTGCACTTGCATTAGCTATATAATTTTTTTAACGCAGGGCAATATAGAATATTGCAAAAACAAAATCTTCAAATTTATATAAAAGATATATCTAAAGTTTCATTTCAATTCATTATATACAAATAAAGTATATTGAAGTTTATTTAGATTGTCTCACTTTCATATTTAATTACGGAATAATAACCGTTCATATGGGATAGTTTCTACGTAAAATTTCCGGTCAACAATGTGTTAAGTCAATGTAGTATTCCGAAACAAAACGTTTTCATTAACACTGAACTATCATCCAAAGACACACTACACTTCAGTCAAAGACTTTGTTTCGTAATGACCTCGAACGTTGAAAACACGTTGTTCTGCGTTTCCATGTTCCATTGCAATTGGCTATATGAAATGGCGTCTTTTCCTTTATCGTTCCTCCTCTCGCCAACCGCGACAAGCTACCGTGCTGGTCCAATACCCACATTTAAAATATGTCAGTTGATTCTACGGCACCTTGTACAAGACTTTTTTGTGAATGGAATTAAAATGGTGTAACTGAATGAAAAAATGCCTCGACATAAATAAATCTCTGAGAACAAGTATCGTGCTAGCAACCATATTAAGATAATGTATCTAGAATTGAAAGTTGAAATCAAAGAATTTAAATATGTAAACAATAGAAAGTCAGTGCATAGTTTTCCTACTTTTTGATATTTGAAATATTTAAAACTTCAATATCTAATTTAGTTTTTTATGGTACGAGTACAAAGGGTTAATAATGAAAACGCAATTATACTACCATGTATTAAGTATATTTACTTTTATTGAAGAAATTGAGTATTTTATATGATGCAACCTAATAATTTTGTTTTTGATTTATAGAAAGTGTCCAGTTATTTAAATATAATTTTCTGTATGATTTTTTTTGTATCAGGTATAAAGTATATTATACAGATAACATTTCCAAACGTATATAAAATATTTTTTAATATTTACATTTTGTTTAACTTAGGATTGATTCAAATTCTCTCTACACGATGTATGAATACTGTTCGTATAAATATGTATTTAAAAAATTGGTGATGCTATATATTCTTTTCCACATAATTGAATACAGGAAGATAGTTGTTATTTCTAACATATACAAATTTTGTAGATATTTGTAAGAAAGGTCTAAATAATTTAGATGACGAACTATTATTTACGAATGGGATACACTACTTGTTTATAATTGAAAAATGATTGTATAAAACTTGAATTTTAGCTGATACCATGTTGAAATCACATATTTGTTATTCGCCGAAAGACGAAGAATTAAAACATTATATTATTGTACTTGTAAAAAAATTAAGTTAATTAATTATACCTTAAGTATTAAAAGAATAAATATGTAAGTTGTTATGGCGATGTTGCCTCCATTTATGAACGACTTTTATATAAATATTTCTAATTCATGGTTTTCAAAGAGAAAATTTGTTATATTCGTCGTATAAACATATCAAGAATATAATAATTTTTTAAGAACAAAATACTTAATTAACGACACTTCTGATAAACAAATCGGTTCATCGATAGAATAATGTTTTGAAACCCAAATTTGGTTACACCTGATGTATACGCAGCTGCCGAGAATCTCAATTTACAACGTCTTGAGGCTAGATTAGCGGGCTTGAGATGGGATGATCGTGAATACCCTAAACCACCTGCACTAAGTCGTAAACCTTTCTATAAAGTATTTATTTCAATAAGTAATTTTACCATAATTGCTAAATTAAGTTCACCAACAGAAGAAATCTTTACAAAATACAGTTTCTATTTGCTACTCACACTTGCAGTTTGTGCTTTAAAATTAAATTTTGGAACACAATAAGAAATTTGGTCATATGAAAAACAAATAATAAAATAATAATTCTGTGATACTCAGATTGCTAAATTACTAGTGTACAATATAATAAATAGCAAATACATAAATCTTAAATAACTCGATGTAACACATTAATTAATTTACTTGTTTACTCTTTAAAACGATTTTCCTAATACAACTATTCAACAATCTAAAACTTCTTAACGAAAAATTTTAGTGAAAAATTACATATTAGAAAAGCATATTACAAATGTTAAATAGCAAATGTACAGTTTCGAAGTCACTTTCGGATCATTTAATATTTCAGCAACTTAGAGTCCGCGTGTCTCACTAATAATCGTCACTGCCATTTCTTACCCGTCAGCAAAGTTTTCCTCATTCAGGAACGAGAAGCGGAAACAAACTTGTACGAAGATACGGGAACGACGTTTGTACTCGTAGAAATATCCCCGGTGACGCGGGAGGCGAACTAAAGCCGTTTTATCGAATGACAGCGTGGCGATGCTCAGTCGGGGCACGCGTATCGGAGGAAGGGATCATCGTCAACTCTCTCTCGAAAAGTCTAAATCACGAGTTCGTGGTGAAGGTGGATTGTACGCATGGCATGGCCAATTTCAGAGGGTCGTCGGAGAGTTGGCTGGCTGGGTGGGTGGTTGATGGGTAAATGCGATGTGATGCGAGTAACTGAGTGGCTAATTGAATGAAGTGCCTCCCAGGAGCGTCGATCCGTCGCGTGTCACACGTCAGAATTTCCGCACCGGAAACCCGAAATTACGACGATTGTCGGTTCTCTGCCAATTATTAAACCGCGATATGATTGCTGCCGCGTGGAATTACGCGGCTCAACTGTGAATAACACACCTCTGTGAATCGTTTCTCTGTTAGTTAATAGATAGGGGGACGGAGAAAGTCGGCGTGTACGCGACAGAGATACCTGGAGAACCGGACCAGCGTGTCAATCATTAATAACCCGTCAAGCATATCGATAGTTCGGTTTCCACTGATACCTGATAATCGACGAGTGGGAGGTACGAAAGGGGAAGCGATCGTTTATCAGCTTCTAAAAGTCTTGTTGATTGGCTGTTGAGCCTTGCCGTGCTACGTAACTATAATATTGGACGAATGAAACTTTTTCGGGATAAGATTAATTAAGGGCTATCGTAGTTTATTCATTATGTACGAAATATTCCGTACTTCGCTATAATTTTTGTACGTTACGAAACTTCTCAAATTATTAATAGGGGTAAAATACATTTTTTGTGGCATAATTTTGTATGATATCGTTATTTCTTTTGTCTTCATTTCGAAAGACACCTCACAATCAGTGAATATTTACGGGTTGTTACAGATTATTTCTTTTACAATTTCCTGTTGTAACAAATATTAAAATATATTAAAGTGTTTTTAAAAAATTATATACATTGTTGGAAATTAAATAAAATTTTCAAATATTAAAGCTATTATCCTGTGAAAAAATTGATATGCAATTTTTCTTATCTAAATTTTTATCTTATTCTCGTAATTTTCAAGACATCGAGCGAAACTACTTACACATTTACTGCGTCTTCAAACACCCTTCGTTTTAGACTTTTTATATTGCGGAAGTTTAAATTGTTGTGAATGTAATTTATTAGTATATGTCGTTATGGCTTTTTTAATGTAACAAGATGAATTATTTATCGCGTTCTAAGCCGAATAAAAGCGACTAATAATTATCATCCTCTACATTCGTTTTTCCAATTTCTGTGTTTCACTTTCATAATATATTACACGCGCCAGTTAAGTAAGTAAGAAAAAACATAGCAAGCTTAACAAAAATATTCTTCAAAATATTTGTTTAAAAGCTTCTGCAAATTTGCACTAGCTGCTGACATTCAATCTCGCTTTCCTTATATCCTGCAAACCGTTTTCAGCGAAAATTTCTGTTATAAATACTTGAATTACAGAATTGACTACATTTATTTAAATTAACATTGCTAAGAATGTTCAGAAAACGTCGTCAATAACAAGGAAGAATACATAACACATTAAATCTTATTCAATAATCCTGCAAAGATTATGGGTTTTTATTGTATATTCATATAATGTTTCAAGCGCTTCATAAACAACTTAACATTTTTACATAGTAAAAACATAACAGTAGGGTCGAGAAAGCGAAGACAGTATAAAGAGCATAAGCAGCGTAAACGTAGTCTAAAGGAATCTTCAGCGAGCATCGACAGAAGAACATCTGTTTTTATTTCTTAATTATTTAGTTCAATAAACCTCTGTTATTGTTAAAGTCCACTACGTTGTCCTAATCCTACATAACTATATATATTATTTGTAAAATTTTCCATACATGTTTCCTATTTGAATGTAAGCACTCATACGTGAAGATAGAACGGCACGTTCACGGTTGCGATGGCGAGAAGCCTCGCAAATTCGATTTGTTGGTGCCGCGACAGATTTTCGCTGCGACCTTCCAGGAGAAGTCGGGTGACGAGCGGGTCGAGGTTTTCTAAATCGCTCACCGTTCACGTGCGTTTCAGAAAACATGATAGGAGAATCAGGGAGTAAGCGTACGCGAGTTTGCAGCATTGCGGATTGGTAAAGCAGGCTGCTTATGCATTCTTGGCGCGAAGGCAATCGCGGGGATGGCGAATGTTGGCAGGGGTTGGATGCCGTGCGAGAACCAGACAAGAGAACAATTACGCGCCGTCAGCCCCGTGACCGGTAGGATGCCATGAGATGAATCAAAACTAGGTGTGCCATCACCCCTGGGCCGGCTCCATCTTCGCGCAACGAGACCACGTTCCTCGTCCCGAAGGGAAAAGATCGAATCTCAATCGGTAAGCGAAGTTGGCAGGTTCGACGAAAGCTCCGAAGGACCAATTTACGGAGACTTGTCGGAGACTAAGTTTACGCACATCTCTTGCAACTCCCATTGTCTTCTGGGCAAATAAACCGTTTCGTGGAAATCTTAATGTAAACTTACTGACCATCGATACAGTGAATTTGTTTATTACATGAATTGATGTGGAAATAATAAATGAAAGTAATTTCCTACGTGAAATCGCTATGTTTCGATAGATGATGTGCAGAAGGCATCATCGGAGAGTATCCATCATTTTTTAGGCAATAACAATTCGTCTTGGAATTAAATATAACACTATTAAGTAAAAAATACGTAATGATATTTAAGAAAGTAAGGTGTCCCTGTCTGTTTATTAAAGATACAAATTTTAGAAATCTTTTTATTGAAGTTTGTAGCCAGGACAATGCTGTTTAACACTTTCATGTCGAAATATGTTTTTATGTGTTTAATTATAGATCGTAATAATAACAATGTTTACATAAATGATGTTGAAGTGCATTCTTTTGTCACGTGTCTAGTTTCCTGACGTCAGATGCTAATTGTGAGTAAATGTTAATGAATAAACTGATCAATAATTTACTTATTGACGTTGATTTATTTTGATATAAATTAGCGGTATACATTTAGTTTTATTCTAAAAAGGAAAACTTATAAACCGCAGATGATTTTATTTCATTAATATCAATTTGTTTCATTTTTACGATTCCTCTAATATAATATCTATATGTTTTCTAAAGCATCACTTTAAATAATTAAATTATAGATTCCTCTCGTGGAAATAATAGTGTAAATTGTACCATAAAAAATTGTTATTGAACTTTAACTTGCGAAATTCACATAAGAACATTCAATTTTTTATTATCCCTAATAATTCTATTACGTTCATTTTTCCAACTAGTAATTTATGTTAAATGTTCTTTCTTAACAACTGCATTCATATTGATTATTCTACACAGTTATATCTATATATTTATGATAGTAGTTTGGAAAATGAAAAAAAATGTAAAACTGTTTTTTATCAGTTTTATCCCTCCACATAAAAAGAAATTCTGCAAGATCAAATCTAGGAAATATGGTGGATATGGAACCAATTCAAAGTCCAATTCATGCAGCTGTATTATTGCGACGTTGGTTGATTTATAGTACCGCACGTTAATTTACTTGATTCGAATGTGATCAGTTTAGACAACCGTTGAATGTCAATTATATAAAGTGTTTAATTTCTGGAAAATGGGAAGAACTGAGATTAGAAAAATAATTATTAAGTATTTATTAATAAAATACGGGGATATAAAATAAACAACGTTTTGCCTTGACGGCCGCCTCACTACACACAACTCTCACAACTTATTGCCACGAAGGTCAACGCACGAATCTACGTCAACATTCTTCCAGATATTCCAACCGAAAAATCATAATGCGACGTTATGCAGGCCAATTCTCTTTACCCGACACAACTTTCCCTTTTTTTATTGTTCTTCGGTCACACTCATCCTCGCATTCACGCTTTTTAAAATAAACTAAACTATACTAAAAATCTTAAATCCTACAATTATGCATGGTGCTCGATTAAAATTTCTTACATAATAAATTGTACTTTCCATCCGAGATATTATTTTATAACATTTAGCGTTTCATAAAAAATGATCAAACTTTTCAAACCACTATTGTAGACTTCGTTCAACTTTATAATGAGTATATACTTATGTCTTTTACTCGATCATCTTATACAAATAAACGTTTTAGCAATGTTAAAACATATTTTTTTCAAAAACCGATAAAATTAATTGCAGCATGAAATTACATTGCAAAAGAAAAAAAGTTTATCCATTTCAACCTATTGCTCTCTTATTTTTCAATACCTTTTTTTTTGTTAAATTTAGCTCATTTATTTATTAATGTATAATATTGAAAAAAGAATTTGTTACAGTACATCAAAGCGTATTTCAAAATCGTCGAAAAGAAAAATATATTATTATAGCTTGTATACTTAGTTTTCGTTATCCAATTTCCGATTAACATCCTTGAACTAACACATTTAATATTTAAGAGGTGCCGTGACGTAATGAGATATAAACGCAGAGTTTAATCCGCGCTCGCCTTATTCGAAACTATAAATCACTTTCTTTGTTGAATAATCGTGTACATTATTACGACGTTTCTCGTTAGACGCGCGTGTTACAATCACGAGCGTCACTTTATTTCAAGGATTTAAGTAATTAATTTGCGAGGCAAGTTCACACGGAATTCCACCCTCGAAGACCCTCACGAACTGCCACAATCTATGCGTTTTCAGCCGTCTAAAACCATTTTCTGCAGGATTTGTTTCACTATGCGTACATCACGCGTTCCCAAATCTAAAGCGTTCTCCTGGCTGGGGGTTTCAAGTCGGGGTGCCATTAAAATCTCCGTAAACTTCATCTTGCTGGAATAAATGAATAACTAGGAGATCTCGTTCGTGAAGAAAAGAAGGGGTCGGTTGGCATAAAACGGAAGCATAAAGCGGTTTGCACCGCTACTTTAGTATTAAGTCTCACGCCCTACCAAAAGAATACGGAATTTAAATTTACTCTTAGCAATCTTGACAGGAGAAAAGAAGGTAACGAAAGACCAACGTTCTACATACTCCGTATTACTTTTAACCCCAGCCTGCTTTTGAAAGGGAAGAAGGTAAAAGTAATATTGCCTGTATAAATATTTGTTATTCACCGAATGATTTTTCTGTTCACTTGCGATTTAATGTATCCTTGGTACTTGGCAATGTTAAATCGATTTGTGTAATATTTGAATCAAACTTCACAGAAAGGAAATCAATTCGTAAGATACATAACTTGTTAACTTGAGTATTGCAGTAGTGAATAAGTAAACGAATTATGACATTTGTAATATTATTTTGATATTTTCAGAGATATTATTTTATACATGATCCACGATTTTTAAAGGGAACTTTATTTAGTAACAATGTACTGGAGGTTTCTTTCGTTTATGGGAAAATAATTTACATTCATGTTCACATTTAATATTAATAATTACAGGAGGAATGTTCTGTAACTGTGTGCATATATAAAAATGTATTTATTATTCATTGTATTATAATAATTGACAAATAAGAATATTAATTATTAGCTTTAGTATTATCTTAATATATAGTAATAAAATGAATAGATAGAAATAAAGTTAATATACATAATGTTTACAAATTAAATAATTAAAACAAGTAATAGTTACTAATTAATCCCTTGCACTACTTTGATGAGACTCACTTATGATCATAATTTCAAACTAAACATGAATGTTACGAATGAGATTCGAGGTCACAACACGAATGAGATATCGGCCGTTGTAATTATGGCCTGGATTTTGGCGGGCTAAATGATAGTGAAAGGGGTTAGAACTCATTTTTATCCAAAAATTCCATTTCGATTTTACTACGTTAAATGTCACAGGAATGAAATTAAAGTACGCTTGACGGTAAAGACAAAAATATCTGCAAAGAAGTACAAAATTGTGGTATTACTGTTGTGAGTACAACTACAGTACAAGGTTTAGTTCTATACAGAATCGATTATGAAAATTTAGTGAGTACTATCATTAATAAATTCACCTTTTACTCTGTTTGCATTTGTTCATCATTTACAATTTTTACTTGTAAAAATGGTCAAAGATTCCATATTATTTATGTTGTTCCTTCGATTTTATTATCTGGATAATATTCGTTGACAAAAATTTATTATAATATTTTATATTAAAACATTTAAAATTGATTTCCCTAACCTGTTGATCTGGAAAAGTAATATAATTCATCATTTGTAGTAGAATTCACATATCACCTTTGTTTTTTATTTATTCAATCAATAATTTCTGCTTTTCATTAAATCATAATGTATGTGTAATTTGAACCATATTATTTTGATGTTTGCAAAACATTGATAATTAACTTTATTTGACATGGATTGTATCTTCGCGATTATATATGCTTGGAAAATAATCAGTTAACAGATGGAAAATTAAATCTTTCAATAACAAATTCAATACTATATGTTCAACTTATCTTGGTTCATCAATGCTTCTAAAATATTATATAAATACAAGAATACTTAAGAAACTGACTATTTGTAAATTATGTGTACTTCTTGCACCATGTATTCATTTTATTTACTATATCAAAGATAAAGTCTTCTATTAATAATAATAATTAATTTAGTCAATAACACTTTACTTTTCCCTATATAATTACCTCATTACTGTCTTTATTCAACAGTATTCACCCAATTGTAATTGCGTTTCGATAAATTAGTGATATCCTTCGTCGGTGACCACCACAGAAATTAACACATTCGAACATTCACCGCACCGTCTATCATTTTCACATTACAATTGCACTACCAATGCGACAAATTCTTGAAATTCTTTAACGCCAGTTATGATGTTCTGTTCCATGTGATTTATTTCGACGCGATAATTATTTATTAATAAAAATTCGTAATAACACCATAGGCCCTGACCCATTCTTCGCGATAATTCCTACCTTGAAGATTGTACATGGAAGAAAGAGTCGGTCGTTGTAGAGCAGGAACAACTAGCGAGTCTCGAGAATTCGAGACGAGTTTCGTCGTGAGGGAGTTTTATTGTATTTTTTTCATTAACAAGTCCAGGCCGTTCCCAAGAGGGCAGAAAAGTTGGCGGTGAGTTTTAGCGAGACTTTTGTTAATGTTCGGAATTAACGGAGTAAGGAGACTTTAAGTCATAAGGCCCCACGGGAGCGCGGGGTTCGACGCGAACTTTCACGATTCTTTATTTCTTTATCAACTCCGACCCCTGGTTCCACCTCCGCCTCATGGAATGCTCGCCAACTCGACGAACCGTTTCTTCTCGCTACGCCAGCACTCTATAATTACTTTGTTCGGCACAATTCTTTTATTTTCTTTCTCTTTTACTTTCGCGACATCGCAATCGGGTGGAACCGCTGTAATTCTAACCAGAGCCCCCATTCGCGAATGGACACAGTAAAATTGCGTCACGATTGGTTAACACTGCATCGATTGTGGCCAGCGTTGCTTAAACTTTCACTTTACTCGGTTGGGAACTCGGAAATCTGCTTCAATTATTGTTAATATAATCTTCATCGATGAACGTTTCTTTTTATTACTCGTTTTTATGGTTTTCCTCATTTGTATTTCACCCTGGGGAAGATTCTAGCGTTCTCTTCACAGTGTAGTGAAACAGTTTTGTAAATTATACATGTTAATCATTAACCTGTTAACCGGGAGTTGAATTTGAAAAATATCTGCTTTTAAGCATAATAAAATGAAAAAATGAAATGTATACTTGTCAAACGCAGGATGAATGAAATTAGAGTACGTTTTAATGGAAAACCAAAGCAGAACAAAGAAGAATTGCATGTTTGTGCGAAAAAATAAATAATTCATTGTTGAAAGAATTAGTATTATCTCAAGCCTTAACATAACGTGTATACTCGTCAAACACAGTTAACTAATTAAACTAACTTTCTATTTTATAGAACATAATTGCTTTACATGTTAGGTCGTACCACAAGTTAGTGCCGCGTGTGTTTGTACTTCTCACGTTACACGTTTTGTAATTACAGTAATACGAAGACTTGGATGAATAAACCTTTATGCTTCAGTTTAGGCAATAGAAGGTATTTGAGAGCGACAGATCGTAAAATTCTAAGAATTTTTAAAATTAAGAGAAAATGTTGCAGAAAAACGTCCAAGACTCATAAATCACGACAATGTGATTTTCCATCAGAACGACGTTAGACCACATGTTACATAAAATATGGAAAAAGAATTACGTGCATTTGGCTGGAAAATTTGAGTCCGTCTACCTTATTTTCCAAACATTGCACCATCGGACTTCTACTTGCTTCAATTATTACAACATCTTTTAGCTCGAAAGAAATTTGACACTGTGAACGCGACAGAAAATTTTACAAAACAAATGTAAAAGCTTTACAAAACTATTTGAATGATAAACCATAGAAATTTTACTCCAAAGGAATAATGTCGTTGCCTAAAAAGTAGGAAAAAGCTGTAAAAAGGGAGGATAGTTACGCTTTTTCGTAAGCTACATAGGTAACATCAAAATATTATTTTATATAGTAGAAAAATAAACAGTATGAACATATGGAACAACCTAATATTTGCAAGTTAATTAAGTAGTTGAGCCACTGAATATATTACACTCGCAGTTACATTTTTGTTTATAAATGATGATTTTTATCTACAACTTTTTATTACATGAAGTGCCTATACTGTGAAAATAATTTTGAAAGAAAATATTGTCTGTTCTTTAACTGCTTCATTCAAACAAAATATTTTATATTATTGTGTATATACTTCTTTCAACAAATGATTAAATCATTTATTTTTTAATAAAGATATTGACGATATATAATGAAAACATTTGTTTCTTCAAGTATTTGTACCGCAAGAAACTTACTGGAATATTTAAAACTGTGGAAAACTGTTGAAAATATTTCTCCAGAGGAAACTTTGACAACATTTGTCTCCCAATTCGAAACGAAGAGAATTTTATACTCTTTAATAAAATACTTACGAAATTTTCTTACATGATCTTGTATTTTTATTTTTAAATGTAAAACGCATTAAAAAGTTCTGTGTGAAAATCTGTAAGACATCTTATATAAAAATGTTTAATGGTTCAATTAGAATGAATAACATAAAAGATTATTAACACAATGACATTTATAATTCATAATTCTAATTCTAGTAGTAACTTACACAATAAATGTATACGTATAAGTATAAGCATACTATCTTGAACGATAAATCATAGCTGCAGTTACTGGTACCATCGTGTCGCTAATTTGAAAAAGATTTCGGTGTAAGTTCGAAGCTGCAAGACTTATGTAACTCTATATTTTAACTGTGAAAATGATGTCATTTATGGATTTATAATAAAATTTTATCGCAAAGAAGCTAGACAAGAAAACTGTACTGCTTGTGCAGATCAGTGTGTCTTGCTGCAAACTCGATTGCATAGTATCCAACAAGGCAAGCGTCATGCATAATGTAACATGATTGAGCCATGTACATTTTGATGTACCATTGCTATGACGATTGATGTATGGATCGCACAAATGGTATGCAGTCCGAGGTGAACGTGTCCTCGTATCGTCGCTCACGTCGAAAAGCGGTCAGAACGACTGTACGTTGCTTCCTACAAGCAATCAAGCGACTGTCCAAATCAACCCCTGTCGCAATATTTGTAAAAGGGGAGAACCAATTGCAGAAAATATAAGAACGATCAATAAGAAAAATTGGGTTATATTATATTAAATGGTCGTACTCGCCATTCCTTTGAATACTAATAAGATCGAATTTCGAAATTCAGAATCGAAAATTAAATAGTTTTTATTTAAACACGTAAAATTTTTGTACAACTTATGGTTTTACACAAGTTAATTCTGTATTTCAAAGTGGAATATGATCAAATAAATTTTTTATAATTATCTATTTAATGATTTAATTTCTTTGTGAAAAGTTGAAAGTTAGTCAGTATGGAAAAATATAATTATTTAAACGATATTTCTAGAAAAGAGTATATAGTATAATGGGAAATTAAATATAAAGGTTTGTCTTTCTAAAAGAGAGGATGCCTTATAATGGTTGAATAATTATAAAAATTTCGTTTAAATAAAATTTTATTCATAAAGATAAACACTGTCTTATGAATGCAATAGTAATAATTATGTTTATTAACCAGAAGATGATTGGCGCTTTTAAAGACATGTTTCAGTTTTGTAGCAAGTAATTGCTCAGGTATGAAATTCCTTAACCAACTGAGTGCACACAAATCGAATAAAAAAATCTTCGTACGTATTTCGGTAATGAGGCGAAAATTGAGACAGCTTTATTAAGTCGAGGGAAGCTGCCCTGATTAAGTTACAACTCGACCCCTCGGACGGCTACCGAAGTCACCCTCGCCGCTAATTTTATTTATTACGCAATTTAAAAATCGATAGGAAGCAATAAAGGACCACTCGTAAGGTTAAAGTATGTCTTAACACTAAAATGTATAATTTCATATCTATTAACCTAAATTTATCATGCAAGTGTAATAGAAATTTGATATTCGTTACCACTAAATGTGTTTCAGATGAAATATCCTCTTAGCAAATATTTTGTAAATTGAATTTTTTACATGAAAACAGAAAGTAATAAATGCGTTGTGCAGAGTTTAAATAAATGATTGGATTCTTTATAAATCTAATTTTAGTACCCTAAAAAAACTGAGCAATGAATGTAAAATCATAAGAGCTTTTTTACAATTTTCCTTTATATAGGTGTCCATTAATTTAGTATTTTTTATATTTTTTTTCTACTTTATACATTTCTATTGCGTACAACTATAATTCAAACATTAATCTGTACATATTTTCATCTTGGTATACTTTAAATATATTATCTACTTAAAAACGCACTATTTGAATAGAGAAGTTCTAATTTTTTCATTGATTGTTGATTATTCCGTAATAACTCAATTACTATTACATTATACTCAATATAATTTGATATTTTGAAGGTAAATGAATACCAATTTTAAAAAGAAATAGTAGTCATTTTAAAGTGAAAAGTGTCACTCCTGTTGTAAATATCATGGATCTATTATTAATTGAAAAAGAACAAAATAGATTAAAAAAATTTAATTTTACCATATACGGATGTTACCTAAATCAATTCACTAGATTACCCGATATTTATGGTATAAATTATAAGAATATATGAAAATTACCTTTGCAAATAAAGTTTTACATTTTTTTGTAGACCGTCTCAAGTATTTCATGCCTAAAAAAGTAAAAACGAATAAACATTCTATTTCACGTATCTTTATCTGTTAACAGATAAAGATCTGATTTTTTTATAACCACATATACATATATTTTATAAATTTCATTGAAAGTCGTTTGATTATCAATTTGACGAACATAAATAGATGTATGTATATATTATATGCATATGATTCTAAATATTTATATATTTAAGTGGACAATTATATATGTTTGTAGGTACATGTACTTATTTAAATTTTACAAATTTACGATTATCTGAAGAGGTATATCTTACAGCGCCTGATAGTTGGCTATATTGTATACTCAGCTGCTCATAGTACTACCATCACAGGAACGAGACTTCAATTGTAAAGAATATTTGTATTCGGATTTTCTAACTTGAGTGACTATAAAGTATTGTTTATGTTAGAATAGGAAATGTCTGTTTATCTATAGAATAATATCTATAGAATTTATCTATAGAGTAATTAATCAAATTAATTTTTGTCAACTGAATACATAATACAAATAACATTTATTTGTTATTCCTATCAAATTTTTCTGTCTGCTTTATTTTTATTAATTTATTTATTCAAGTAGCTGTTTCAAATAGTAATAGAAACGATTACTAATTAATTTTATTTCATTATTTTTACAATGAAGAATATTATCAGTTAGTTTTTAATGTATTTTTATTAACGTAGAATTAAAAATTAGAGTTTATTTGCGTCGGAGGATAAAATATACGAATTTTGCACCAATATCCACTGACTCCACGCACATTATTTCTATATAATTCACCAATATATTTGTCCTGAAAAATGATTATTTCATGCATCGACAATTAATTAATTCATCAAAGAAAATGTGCGTTTTAAATGTAATGAGCAAGGTAATAATTTCCACACAATGCTTTGTACAATTACTTAATATGATATATACAAGTATATGTAAATACATAGATATAACAGACATATATTTGTGTAAGTTCTTGAATTAATTCTCCTTCGATTTTTACTTATTCATTAGCACCAAAATTTGATTTTACTTTCCATTCTTATATTTCATTTATTATTCAAATGAAGTTCTCATCGTCATTATGTACTTATAGATAATGTTGCATATGAGGTATAATTAAACAAAAGAGTGGAACTTATAGTGGAAATAATATTTAACATGTGGTATCATAACAAATATAATTCACGTTTCATTAACTAAAAAATGAAAATTATATTTAAAAGATGCATGCATATGGTACACCCAAATGATATTTTTAATTTGTTATTTGTTTAAAAGTTTAGCACATTTAAAAGATTCTAAATGTGATTGTGCAATCGTAATCAGGTAGATATGCAGTACGCAATTTAACTTACGTCATACCCTTCTAACGTGTTTTTATTAATTTTAATAACTACAGTAATTCTAAAAATCCAATTATCAATATCCAGCTGAATGTACACTTTTTCCTTTATGCAGTCCTATTAAAAAGTTACAAGGAATGAAATCGGAAGAGTGTGAAGGTTCCTTGGAGAATCCTGACAAGTTGTAATAGCCATCCAATCCATTTCAAGACCGGAATGTTATCAATATAAACTGATAGTTGCAAGCTGGATACAAATTGTGGTTTTTTGTGTATCTTTAGGATTGTTTTCCGAAAATTAAGAAGAGCATATGAACTTGGTACTCTGAAATTAAATATATAAAAACTTTTACATAAAATCCATTATTGTTTAAAGTTGTGACGTATTGGGATAAAAGTAACCAATGTAATCAATATCAATAATATTTATATTTTTGATAATGTAAATGCTGAAATTGGTTATATTGGAATATATAATTTCATGAATTTTATTTATTTTTAATAATTACTTCATAGATAGATATTTTATTAGAATTGTTATTGATTTCCATATTAATCCTAATATTATAAAATAATAAAAATATGTTATTTACTTCATCAAATATATTTAAATAAAAATGATCTACCGACATTTATATTTTTATGGTTCATGAAAAATTGATCATTTTTACTTCTACAAAGATATATCTTAATAAAAGTGTCAGAAGTAATTATTTATGTACGCAGATAAATTGCTTACTCTAGAGGGTTTTAAAAATCACCTGTAGAACTAAATGTAATGATATATTATCATTAAGAGCTTACATTTGCAAGTACGAATCATATAAAGCAATAAGAATTATAATGTAGAGAAATATTTCAAATGTTCGGGTTTTATCAAGAGTTCAGAAGTATTTTTGCTTCTCAACGTCCTTAGATTTTGCTTGTATGGGAACCATCATTACATGAGTTACCATATATTTATGAAACAATATATAACCTAGGTAAAAGAAACAGTGATGTGTAAATTTATACTGGTACCATTACCATATTTTCCCCTTTATACCTTACAATCTTTATATGAAATATTTTTTCTTATTTACTTTTCGAACCCTTCCTCTTAAATCGGACACACTGTATGTATATGCATATATGCATATCCATATGACTGCATATGTGAACAAAAATTAAAAATATTGTAATATACGTGCAAAAATACTGCTGCATACGTTTTAAACATACGATAGTCGTTTTACGAAGAAAATTTGTTAACTTGTACAACTGCAAAATAGCAGCGATGGTAGGAATATGATGTGCATAATAAACGTCATCTGAAGTTCTATGTGATGAGTTTTTAATAAGATGCTTGATTCCGTACAACAAGTCGCTAACTACAAGGGCATAGCAACAACCCGTCGTTCGCTAACCAAGTTAATTTAACTTAATTAAGTGAAGCCTAAGAGCTGACTTAGTTAGAGGGGCGAATGCGCGACAGCGGAGGTAAATACCTCTGCTCTCGGTCTCTACATTTTTAATTAATTAACGATCAATTTGCACGCAAAATGTGCTTACAAAAGTTAAACGCGTGCTCGCGTTGCTGGATAGCACGAAACGTTGCAAAATAAGTGTTACGAGGGTGAAAGTGTCCGGATAATGAAGACTGATATACTTCTCATTCATCCTAGAAAAATCGTTCTCAATGGAAAATGATGAATAGCGCTAAATATTGCGCCATCGACTTATTGTCATTTATTTTCATTTTTCAAAAGCGTTGCAATGCCGTTCCAAATCGGCCTAGAAGTTTGATTTGACGATAGAAATTTTATTATATAAATGTTTATAATTTTCTGGAAACAGCTCATAGTTTACGAAATTGTTTAATAATTATTTTCACTGACATTACTTATTGATAAACAATCTAAAAATACGGGTACTAGTAGATTGTTACTGATTTTAATAGCATTTGAAACGGTTCTTTGGTATATAATTTTGTAACTAATAGAAGTATTGATATATGTTTGTTAAATCTTGAAAATTATTAAAATTTTATTAGGTGATATTAGTCATTTGTCTGTGTTTTCATATAATGTAGATCTATAATAATGACATCTATAATAATGACACACTCAACCATTTTGTTTCTGTCAAGATTTGCACATTTAAAGAATTTTATACGCAGTTAATCACTTTTCTGTTTAAACTGGTACAAAGAAACATTGGTCTATTAGACTATTTCGTATAATAATATAAATATCTGTTATAATAACGATAATTTCATAAGTAGTATAGATAACAATAATAACATTGATATACACGCATATACAATTAACACAATTGACAAAAATGAAATTTATTATATTTAACATTACTTCATTGTGTATCAATGTTGTTTACGTTAAATAGTTTTTGAACTTTTTAAACTTCCCCCATATCAGTTACAAATACGAATAGAATTAAATTAGATGTATGGATCATGGATCTAAGTTAATTCTAATACAGAAATTTCATTTTGTGGGATTTGTGTGCTACTTATAGGAAATTATGTATCACTCTCTGTATTTATGAACAAAATAATCACAATACATAAGTTGATTTTCGACTAAGGAGATATATTGACAGGATTCGAGAATATATATTTATGTATATATACTTTACAGATCTAAAAGATTTTCGATTTACATTCTCTCAAGAATGATACTCAAACCCTGAATGCCAGAACCTAGAATCATTATATATGACATATCAGACGTTCCAAGTCTAAGGTTGAACTCAATAAAAAGTTCTGATACTATATTAATTTTATTTTGTTTTTTTTTTTTGTTAAATGATTTAGGTCACATGCACCTTCTGAGGTTATTAATGACCACAATAGGTTTTTAGTGCTACAGTCTATAGAAGGTGGTATAATCCAATATCCTTCAGGAATTCTATAGCTTTTTTACTTGAATCTTCTTTTTGTATCATAGTCAATTCTTTGATGCTATAACTTTTAATATGTTCAGTCTTCTGAGATATTCAGTTTTTAGGCTTTTAAGAAATGGAACCCAGGAGTGTTTGTTGTCAAAAACAAAGCCAAGGATTTTAGTTGTGTTTGTTACGGTAAGTTGATGTTGATTCAAGTGTAGCTGAAGATGTCTTGCTTGGTTCTTTCTTTTGAGAAAATGGTAACAGTAGTTTTACCCTTGGAGAATTTAAAGCCAGTTTGCATAGCGAAATTTCGAAATTTGTCTAAGCAATCTTGAAGAATTTGTTGGCTAGTAATTACATTTTTTTCCGTAGTGAAAAAATGCAGTCATCGGCGAATATGGTACATTTTACTGATTTGGGAAACACATTTACAATACCACTTATGGCCACTAGAAATAGAGTTGTACTTAGAATTGAATCCTGTGGTACTCCCTTTGAAATTTCTGTTTTTTTAGATAGTTTATCATTGACTCGGACATGGATGTATCTTTCTTTTAGAAAGTTTATTATGAATTGAAGCATGTTTCCATTTATGGTCCATTGTTTTAATTGTTGTATAGCTCGGTGCCTTCAAAGCATATCATAAGCCTTCTCAATGACTAAACATATTATTATAGGCGTTATTTGTTTAGGAAGGTTTCACAAATACTTGAATCTACTACAGTAAGGTTATCAATTGTAGATTGATGTTGTCGAAACCCATTTTGATTTTTATCTAATAGATTATTACTTTTTAAATGCCATCGCAGTCTTTTATTTAGTATCTTTTCAAGTAGTTTGCATAGGCAATATGTAAGGGCGATTAGTGTGTAGCTATTAGGTTGGGGATTATCTTTTCCAGGTTTTAGTATGGGTATCCAGTCCTTTTTTTGGTAGCTGTTGGATGAAAATGTTGGTTCATGTCTTCAGATTTCAACAACCGTTTTAATTTTAAGGAAATTTGTGTCGAAATTCTCGAAATAGATGATTCTCTTTTCACTCATATTTTGTCTCAAATTTCTTCAATTGTTGAGTGTGGGATCGTTGGGTAAACATTAGATAGAATTATTCATTGGGAGTTGTTGATGAGCGGCTTCAAGGATAGGATAGAGTCATTTATCTTTATATGTTTATGTTTATCAGTGAGATTATCTGCAATTACTTAGGCTGCTAGAAATACACCTATTCTGCCATTTTATATTCTGAACATAAATTCAATGTTATTTGCGTTTGTGATTTTGCTTAATGACTGGGCGTAGCCTTTTAATTGTATACCGTCCTTTGCTTTAATTACTATTGCTTGATTTTTTTGGAAAACAGTCGCATTGTACTACCTTTGTGTAGCTTCGTCGTTCGTGAACGATGGAATCGTTTTTATCGACTTGAGGTGCAATGATTCCTTGGATACAAGCCATTTCGGTGAATAGATTGCACCAAAGCGACGTTAATCTAGATTTAGCGGTTTTGATTTAGTACAATTTACTGATAATAGTTGTGATTTTATCTTCGGTTTTGTAATTTCACAATTTCACAATTTCTCATATCACAATGGTCACGGTGTACTCGCGGTATACAGCACTCGCGTTCGCAGCACGCAAAGTGTTGATAGACACGTTCGATCACAACCCATTTATTTTTATTATTTTTCTACTCTTTTAAATGTTATGAATAATATACAGTATTTATAATATACCATAATGTAAAGTTCGCTCTTACTACCGAGGTTATTGTAACTTCTTGCTATAATTCTTGTCAGTAATTGTAAGTTGTAAGGTTATAGAAAACTGTTAAATGTATTTTTAGTAACGTGGTTTATTTATATATAAATTGCACTGAAAAAATCATACAATTGCATAAAATACAAATTTAATTTAATAATTTAATTTAATTTAATTTAATTTAAAATACAAATCTACTTACAATTACCTAACGTTTAACCCTCTGCACTCCAGAAGTATCTCTCACAATCAATCACCACTTTATTTGATACAGCAAACTTTTAAATTTTGCTATTTAATATCATAATAATATTATAAAATTACTTAATATTATTAATTCAATATTTATTATTTAATAATATATGAAATATTGAGATGAAATACCTTTGTTCCTTAATTTACGCGTGATATCGCATTAAGTTCGTTTTAAACAATGTCGTCTATATCTCATTAAAAAATGTTGAATATCTTTAGTGAAGAAAATACCGCTTATATTTCTTGAAACATTCATAAAGAGTTTGAACCTATCTTATTTAGATTAAAATCTACCTAAAAGTATATGCAGTCATTTCTTGCGTTATAAAAACCTCTTTACAGTAAACCAAATAAAGTATGTATGAATTGTGAATATGCCGCAACGTCTTATCCTCGACTTTGATTATGCAAACTGAGATGTATTTAAGTAGGTTTAAAATCCCTAAACTTTAGCATCGACAGCGTATTTATAAAAAGATACAAATTTGTTTCGAATTTAAGTTTACTGGGTGCAGGTTAATTTATTCTAAAGAATTTGAATGAATAATTAGAAAAAACCAAGAATCTAGAAACGCATTTAACGAATATTGATTTATTACATCAAATTCTGCAGAATTTAAAAAAAGACTTTTAAGTAATGACAATAATAAAAGCGAAGGTATGAATACTTTAGTTAACAAATCTATGTAGCCAATATTAGAAAGACGATATTCTTGAAGTATTATATAGTAGTGTTGCACTATCTTGAATTTAGTTCTTCCACTGACGCAAAGCTAAGGAAAAATACTTTTTCATTATATGTTCAACTATAAAAGGAAGAAATAATGGAAAAGAAAGAGATGAATATTATATTAAAAATTACGATTCTTAAAATATTACCACAATTCCTTCACGGCGTTATAGGGGCGTACGTTTTAGTGGGGATCCACTATGCTGCAATCTTCTTTGAAATATTCATGAAAGGTTCCAAACTCATCGGTCAGATTCGATCTTACTTGCGATACACCCTGCCTCATTCCTATTTACGGACAATGAATTATTTTCACGTATGAAGTAAAATTGTGTGATTTCTGGAGGCACATCATCGCAATGAAAAGTTAAGACGGCACCGAAGATTGGGTCCTTCGTTTAGTGAGCAGTTAGCAGGTAGTGTAAGCCTAGATTGCAAAATTAGGCGACACACCAAGCGTCATCTGCTGCACGTTTTGGGAGTACAGGATCCCCTCAAGTGCTGCCTAGCTCGTACATCCCTCCAAGACCGTAGTCCAACGCAAAGGACTTTATCAGGTGCTTGCCTCGTAATTAGCCACTTTGAATCTCAAAGGCTCCACTAGAATCCCTTAAGATTTTGACTATAATATCAACTTACCTGCTGCGGATGTATTATACTTATTTCAATATCATAGGAAATAATACGAAAACATTCTAATTTCTCCATATCTGTCGCAGCTACCTATCCTATCAATTGTTCTGCATGTTCTTAAAATAAAAATGTTGGTACAGATTATTAATTTTTCATGTAGAATCTTCAATCAATCTTTCCAAGTGTTTAGGTTCGTAAGAAGTAAGAGTAATTTATTTAAGAAATTGTGGCAACTTGTTCTCTTTTGTAGTGTAATTATTATTGTTTAAGGATATAGTAAACAGTTTATTGTTACTACGATACATCTTAATTTGTATTATTTCACATTTGTGTATTGCAAACGTGAAGAAGTTTTCAATTACTCTTATTAAAGGTTGTAGAAACTAGCAATGTATTTTATAGTTTGTCTTAATCAAAGTTGTATACGTTATTTTTTTTTATTTTACTACTCAATTTCTTTCAAGGATTATATTATGACTTCTAGAAAAGGATCCACTATGAATCAAAGAATGTACTGACTTGTCAAATCGTTTATAATAGAATATTAATTCTGTTTAAAATAGAATATTAATAAATCTTGCAGCTTTATTCGAGTATCTGATAATTTGGAATAACATTTACAATATCACTTAATAGTGAAAACACATTTTAAAAAGATATATGTGTTTAGAGGGTTTATAACGAGAAATTAGATAAGATAATAACAAGGTAAATGCCTATCTTTGTAAAAGTATAATGTTTATTATTGTATGTATCTACGGGTGTTATGTTTTAACAAACTTATATTTTCACAATGACACTGACTATAAGAACTACTATATCAGTCAAAATGATGTATTTTTAAATTCTCATTTTTCTTAATTACTAAAATCGTGAAGACGTCTGTAACTGATATTATTTTAAGAATTAGTATAAGAAGTATGTGATTTAGTACATTTGTATTATTTTTAGAAATATCTCCTTACCAATAATAATTGGGATTTTTGCACGTAAATGCAGTTATAAATTCCAAAATAATAAGTACCTGTTCTTCGTATATCCTATAATTAAAAGCAGAGATTATCAAATGTTATTGCCTTTCTAAAATCAGAAAGTTCTACCTCTTCCTGTTTAGCCACAAAACTAGACCTGAACTAAAAATCACTAAATGATACTAACAAAAAATATCTATAATAGTAATTGCATAATAAACAGTGTTTCCGACACTATTTCTTCAAATTTCACCACACAATACTTTCAAAAATTCTACAACAAGTCCTAAAAAATAACAAACTACAAATATTTCTCAACATAAATTTCCTCACACTGCACCGAGGGCATAAAGGTTCACTAAATTTCGGCAATTTCGTAGAATCAATCAGGATCGTTAGCCTTCCAACGCATTTGGAAAAGTGTCAGCTATGTAGGCCAGTGTCCGGCAATTCTGGGATGCATCGAAACGCAGCCGTTCACGGGAAGCCGCGCGTTCACGTGCACGCACACGTACCCGGTGTACGCAAGTATTCTACGTCAGGGTAATAAAACATTTCGCGTGCGAGGGTATAATTGTCGGGGTCGGCCCGTGCGCGGTTTATACGGTGCTGGTACGATGAGGGATCGCAAGGGATGCGAGGGGTATGTAGTCTAGGTTTAGGGGCCCCGGGAGGGTACCGCGCCCCCTTTTTCATCCTGTAGTTATTTATCGCCCTGTTTCCTACTCTCTCTCGCTCTCTCGCAGTTCTATATAGCCTTGGCTTGACCAGTGGCGAAGGTGGTGTGGCCGGTAGGTAGCATCGGTGATAGAACGCGATACGATTGTTTCTACTGGTAGTAGTTTTGCTTCGACCTTCGTCAAGTCGTTCATGACCCTCGATTCAAGAATTGCTCGGCGTGTTTCATTTTACGCCTGCCCAGCCCTCGCGCTCTTTCCTCTCCCTTATCTCTCCATCAGCGAACTTTAATGCGAGATTTAACGCTGTTTCGTGGCTCGACGAACTCTTTAAACACGGATACCACCGGGCAAAGCTCCGACGGAATAGTTCTTTTTCATTTGATTTTGTAACATTAGTAAGATATTTGTGTAATTAGGTTGGTGCCAACATAATTGCGGTTTTCGTCAACTGGAATTGTATGTGTTAGTACGTGAATCGTTATTCGAGTGTATTGAAGTAGTGCATTGTTTTAAAGCTTGAACTTTGCTTCAGTGATTTATGATTTGTCGTTTGTTTTAAGTATAATATTTGTAATAGGTTTTATTTCTTATCGAAACGAAAATAGTTAAGATGACCGTTTGGTGGTTAAGACGTGGTATTATTCACTCAACTTTTTGAATCCTGGTAAAATCGTAACAGTTGTGAGACGTTGTGAAGAAATTGATAAAATGAATCAAAATCTGAGAAATTTGTACTCAACCGAAAGGGACCAATTCTTTTGCATGATAATACAGAACTGAACGTCTCACGAATTACTGTGCTAAATCTGATAGAGCTAAGGTATAAAATTTCATCTTATGCTGCATATTAGCCGTTTCTTTCCCAATCAATTTTTATCTTCTCAATCATCTGGATAACATTTTGCATGAGAAAATATTAAAAAATCAAGCGGAGGTCGAAAAGATATTTCAAGAATTTATTAATTCGAGACGTCCGGAATTCTATGCTAGCGGAATTGGCAAACTTGCTCCGCGTTGGCAAAGATGTATAGAATCGAATCGTTCCTATTTCGATTAAAAATTTGAATTATAAATAAAGATACATTGTTTTACAGTTCGTACATTAAAACCAGAATTATTTTAGCACCTATCCAATATTTTAGGTGAAAAAGACATTGTACGGGTTTTTATACATGGAAAGAAGTAAATGTATTTGAATATTTTAGTAGCAGGGATATGAGGTTTCAAAATATCGCTTCCATTCTGTTGGCTACTAACAATACAGATAAAATGAAATAATTACGAACGATGAGGCTTGTAATTGGAATTTATGTGCCGGTTCCAAATGCACAATTTAATATATTCGATTATTCACTTGCCAGAATGATATTCCGTTTAAAACTATAATAAAAATGGGAAATAAAATTTTGTTGTTTAAAAATTCATGATTTAGATAAATCTTTACAAAAATATATATCTTAATAAATTTGAAATAATTTATCTTTAACACGAATTTCTAGGCAAAATATTCAGAAACGTGCATATGTCGACTTGAATAGTATGTTTTTTTTTGTTTGTGACTAATTTTTATTCAACGTATTCATAGCTATCGAGATATCGATGCTTGAATAACATGCGTCACCTAAAGTACCAAAAGTTGTTGAATGCATTAAAAGTTTTTATCTTTTATATAGATAAATATATACGTTAAGTAGATGTTTCTCTTATCTTCATTTAGGGGAGTTTTAATGAATAGAATATTGTGAGCATAGAAGAACAATATAATCTGAAGTGCAAATTGTATAACAGTACAATACTATTCAGTATTGCACAGTAACAGGTTTTGATAGATACCACCTCCTTCGTTCATGTGATTGGCAATGGTTCTTCGTGCAGAGCAAGTAGAAACAACGCGCAATAGTCAGACATAACGAAAAAGGTTACCCAGGTTTTATGTATATTCAGTAGATAGATCCAATGTTTAAGTCCACTTTACAAAAACAAACGTTTTTTAGCTGTTACATAGGTAAATTACTTCTTCAATATTACCTCATTACCTTTCATTTCACCTTCGTTACCTTTTTTCAAACATATTACGAATATTAACAGTTTGAATGCGAAGGAGCGTAACCGTGTTTCTCTTGTGCTATGCCAAAAATTTGAAATTACGTGATCGCGCTGCTGCACGTTAGTACAATTTTTACATTAATTGTAAAAGATTGTATTCATATCAATTGTGATTTTTAACAATGCAAAAATTACAAATTACTTTTATTGGTAAAAACTACTTGTTATGCAATATATGCATACCTAATTACAGCAAATCATTGCCGTTTTTATTATTTTTCTGAACAACAGAAAATACGCATCTAACTCTGCATATTTAGCGTGTATCTAAGAATGTTCTTCAACACTCAAACAGTTCAATACATCCATACATATATAATACTTACATCTGACTTGAATTTTAAATTTTCAGTGTAGAGTCGATTTCAGTGCACGAAGTTTGACTTCGCGGAAAAACGACGGAGGGCGTTAAAGACACGGAGTCTCCTCGGGACTTATTATGGGTCAAGAGAATCAGGAAGAATTTTGATTTTCGTAGACAGAACGTTCCGGACAGGAGACTGACGGGACTTGCAATCGGGGGGAAACGCGTTCAGCAGTAACATTCTGTCGGGAGGGTTCGGTATTCTAGCTACGTAAGTGACACATTGACGGGAGCTGACCACCGGTTGGCAGCCCTGACCGTCTCCCCAGGGTGGCTAGTTACCGCATGATTGGCCTTCCATTACCATATAACGTGCGCACTAACGTGCATGCGGTTCTCCGCGATATTCCTGTACCATCTTTCGATGTGCTTCGATTTCCTGGGTTGCCAGTCGAGAACCATGAAAGGATCATCATGTTTGCTTGAAGAAGAAGAATTGTTTGTCCCGTTACTTCCTCTCTTTAATACGGAAACTAAGTCAAGAGTAATCTACAATAAAATGAAAAAAACATGAAAGTCACGAATTATAAAATGACAGCATCTGGTAACGTAAACTACAACAACAGATCTATCATGATCGCAGCATGAGCTCGGTTATAAAAGTAGTATACTATCGTTTCATTAATGGAATTGGGCACGTGCTCCCCCTGGACCTAACTGTTTTTTGTATCACGCACATTTTGCGAGATTCCGGTACGAGCCAACAAGGTGTACGAATGAGGCTGTACCGAGGTTTCAAAGGTTTTTGCGGCCTTATCTCCCGACCCTTGGTATAAGGTACAGACTCGATGAAGAGAACAACCCTGCCACGGTTAGACGGATAGACACGATGCGAACGTACGTAGACATGTGAGGGTGCACTCGCTTAATTACACCAGAGGCCTCGTGGGATGCTGAGAGGTTGAAGCGACCTTACCCTCTCTCTTCCGTCGTTTCCGTTCTCCACCTTCGACTACGCTCGGCCCCTCCCCTCCCCGCCTCGACGCCGCCCGTTCACCAAGCTGATATCATTCTCTCTCACTCCGTCCCTCTCCTCACGTGACGTCTGCAACCTACTCTCTAGACGTAACGCATCTCCGTACTGAGATTTCCAAACTGGCGCGTAGGTAAGCTGGTATTGCAACCCTCTTGGGGACTCGTGGCCGGTTGCAGTCGAATGCACTGTCTGCAGCGTTGAGGCGTTCTGCAAACGAACCGCAGCTCGTAATGGCGCACGAGTATTTCCCCGTTTCCGACATCGTTGCGCATGAAACGCCGTGCTTCTCTTGTATGTATTCATTATGCTGAGCTTCTTTTTCACTTACTTACGATATTTCATTTTTGTACGCTTCCCTTGCATCATGTATTTGCAGTTATTTTGAATTATGGAATTCTGGCGCTTTGGGCGCGTCACCTAAAACTAGAATGTAAAATGTTCCCATTGTTTTTCTGTGATATGAGGAAAATTGTGAAGGAGGAGATATGTATCTTGAAAAGGAAGATATTGTGACAAGTCGTCGATATGTTTTGTACTTTGATAGTGTATTTTTAGTATTGTAGTATTAAAGTCAATATAAAGTGAATTCAATTATGTATAATAATTAGTCGTAAGGTGATATTTGGGATATTCATTTTTATAAAATTATAATTTAATGTTCAGAAGTGTTATAAAGTTTATTTCTCTATCACGATCACTGTGTGAAATGTGAAGTACTAACTGTCATATCGCATAATTTCATAGAACTCCATAAATCTGCTATGCAGTACTATTTCTTTACTCTTACATTATTATGTTAGCATAAACGTATAAACAAGTATTTTATTTCTTAGGAATTTTGCTGTCGCTAAAGGCAATACAGATATTTTAAACGAGATAAAGCTTTTATGAAAGTATTTTTAAAAACTAATTTCAAGAATTATGAAACTTTTATTTATCCCATAATAACAGCTAACGATATACTGTTAATTTACTTCTAGAGAATCGGAGTGCATTATTAAAACTATGGAAAACTGTATAATTCTGAAATGTTTTGATGTCATTTCATCAAATCATTGAAGTCGTATTGTAATGCGTAACTGCATAGAATATCTGTGAACGAATATTTACACACATCAAGCTGAAAATAATATAATAAAGAATGTATTGTTTATATGTTTATAAGAAATTATATTTTTGTATATTAATTCTTATGAGTAGATTTACATTTTGCATATATTGATATATTCTAGTTGAATGTATACATTACTATTTCTTGAACTACTGAAGATACGAACAAATTTATTAACTTTATAATTACTATATTTATTAATGCAAATTCAAGTATTTATTATGGTTAATTTACTATTCGTTTCAAAAGATATTCAACTGTGTGTTTGACGTAAGTTTTAAACAAGAATTTATCATACATCTTTATAAACATTAAAGACAAATGTCATAAATTTGATTTATTTATTTTAGTTTTTACACAGGACCACCAATAACATCGAGCTACATCGATATGTGTTCGTTTTTCGAAACAAATTTCTCTTTTTATTACTGAATAGCAATGGCATTAATGTGCCATTCTTTCTTCTTTCATAAAGTGTCTTTCAACAATTGGAAGCATAATAGTGTATAGGTCCTTAAACGGGATATGCTACATAAATTACAATTTTCATTAAAAATTCCGTTCTATTTTCATCATAATCATGTAAATATATTTTTATTGTATCATATTCTATATAGATTCTTCAATATTTTACATTCAAAATATTTTTATGCAGTATAAAACTAAAATGCATCATATTTAAGTTACATGTGATTCGCCTAAAAAAACAAACGCATTACAGTAAAACATCCAATAAGATTCAACACACTGTCGACCGGTCACAAGTTATCTCGTGTTTGCACTTCCATTAGCCATTTCAATTTTTGAAACGTAGGGCAATATAGAATATTGCTAAAGAAAAATATTCAAAGTTCTATAAAAGATAGGTCCAAAGTTTCATTCCAATTCGTTACGTATAAATAAAGTATATTGAAGATTATTTAGATTGTCTCACTTTGATATTTAATTACGGAATAATAACCGGTGACATGGGATAGCTTCTGCGTAAAATTTCCAGTCAGCAATGTGTTAAAATACTATTCCTTAATCGTCTCTGGTGTTATCAATGCATGACAATTATCCCATGAACCGTGTCTCATATCAACGGCGCGACGCAGCAATTTCGTACGTCCTAATCTGCCCTTCGTCTTCGCACAGTACCGGCGCTCGCTTATCCCTTGTTTCGATTCACGCGCTTAATTAGCTAATTAACGAGGTACCGGCGAATGGACTTAACAATTCGCTGACCGGGATACGCGTGACACTCTCGCTTCCCGGGGCATTCATCATTCCGACGCCTGTTAGCGGTGTGAAACGTTCTACGTGGTCTAATCTCGTGCCCATAAATAAGATAACAATTTTTCATCCCCCCTTCACGATGTCTTAACTCGAGGGGTCGCGCCCACTAGAACGAGAGGCAAGCACGAAGAACGTAACGCGGCCTCGGAGCTGGCGGGGGAGGGATGGCTGAGGCAGACAGAAAACGGAAAAGTTTGTAACCCTCGTTACTGGGTATCGAATTCCAATTAGATGACGATCGCATTTCCAGTGGCGGGCCGGAAGACGTTTTTGCGTGTACCCGAGACGAACGGCCGATCGCCTACTTACCTTATATTCCCATGGGTAAATCAAACTGATACTAATTTGCGGTGTTCAGGGAATTTCCTTGATTAGAGGATAGTTACGCGGTCGAAGGTCGCAATCGACACAATTGTTCTTTGGGCGCTGTCATTATGCAGCAATTTTTTTTGTTAGGCGCTACTGTGAAAGGTAGAGGTTCTTGTCACCTATAAATATTCCTCCGAGCGATTTTCGATATATTAGGTCCCTGATATATTTAGGATATGTAATTACGGAGCGATACGAGGACTTGGGTGCTGCAATCTTTATGCTTCAGTTCAATCAGTAGAAAGTGTTTGAGAGTGAAGGGACGTGAAGATATAAGAATTTTATATTTCATAAAATATTATTTTATGTGGGAGAAAAATAAGCAGCACGAATTTTTGGGACGACCTAATATTTCTTTCATAAGAAACTTAACCGTTTGAGTGGCACGAGTCTTTCAAGAAACCCAGTTGAAAAGTGGCAAGTGACGCGATCGCGCTCTTTTCGTTTTAGCTTAGAAACTGAATTACGTTTTTATATGTTTACATTAAAAAATTCTAAATAGTGCGATTGTTTCATTTTTCCATTTCTAAGTAGATAATAAAAAAAAATAAAACTATATAAACAGATGGGAAACAAATAAGTAAGCTTAATTTGATTTTACGAACCAATAGGCTGATACTTAATAAGGTTAATCCTTCATATAAAATAATTTACTTTAATCTGAAGGTTATTGTGTGGTCGTTAATCTTATTTTGATGTTCATTGCCATATTGAAATATAAGAAACACATGTTAATACGAGGAAATGTATATTCCATCGCTCAATGTATATTCTGAAATCACATAAGCTATTTCAACTAATTTATTATTGATTCAAATAACTATACAATTAATTCTGTTAATTTTACTCTAAATCGTTTTCTTATACAATGGAGTATTAAAAACATTTTTACGTAGTCTGTTTTCATGAACACCATGTTTCTAAAATCATTGAACATTTTTCTGCAACATACGAAAAATAACACATCATTTCCCACGAAAATGATAACATGGAAAAATGAAGGAAAAAAGTGTTTATAGTTAATATCACACTGTATATGAATTTTTTACGTCCGCAATGTTTTTAAAAAACTGGAGATAGTCTGTGAGTTTTTTAATAGAATGCTACGTATTTCTGCAATATCATATTAGTGCGTGTGCTATAAAAAGTTCGACTATGTGTAGTGTATTGTCTTTTAAAGAAATATAAAATTAGAAATGTAAGCAGTAGTTCAATTATATTTTCATTATACATATCATTATCAAAACTTGATTCATTGATTCAAAGAAATTATTTATCATTATTGCAGCTGTGCCAATTATCAATCTGTAATAGAAAAATTCCGTGTGATGTAATAAGTAACTTTTACATGCACCTTGTGAATAACGCCTTGTGAGTGAATGATGTGTATAGTTTAGTATAATTCAGTTTTCAGTTTAAAATGTATAGACATAGTAAATCATGCAATTCAGAACTGAAAAGTAAAAAATTGAACATATTGTACCCCGTGTAATTATTTTAAAACATGCCCTACTTTTAGAAATATTTTAAATAGGTTCGTTATACAAAATATTTTTTCCAGTTTCTGATCTGAGTTAGTACACAATTATATTGTCTTTGTCATTCCCCGCAGGAAATCATTTTCACGAAATCTATTTGTAACAACATGATCTTCGCAATATGATTAGTAAACACCGTTATTCAGATAATGTAAGTTTACAAGCTTCATTCATTAGTCTAATTCTTATTACAGTAATCTTTAATCTCGTGAACAGGTAAACAATGTTATCAGCGAAATTATGAAAGAGGTATTTTGTATCTTCTGTCACGCATGGTGGATGCCGGCGGAGCTTTCGTTCAAATGAAGTTGATGGATTCCCAGTGATAAGTCATCCCATCCTTCATACGTTGACCAAGATAATTTCGTGTTAATTAACCATGAACCATTCATAAAACTTTGTGAAAATATTGCTATTTTTGAAATAATATTAAATATTCTTCTTAATTATTCTTCTTAATTAGTTGTAAGAGGAGTTTCTTTTACCATTTCGACTTACTTTTTATGACTGTATAATCATGTTATTATCTTTTAGCATGTGTCGCTGATTACCATCTTTTCGAATCTTCTCCCTGTTTCAGATTACGAAATCAATTTTCAAAATTTTGTTGACATTTGAAATACTATAAACATTCACTTGAAAGTTTTATCAAATTGTTAAAATTTTCTCAAAACTTATGAATGCAGATATGTTTTTGTAACGTATAAGGTGTTTTCAAAATGTAACGTAACATTTATATCGAACTCTACTAATAATATATTGTATAAGTTTTATAGAAAACTTAAATTATCTAATAACTTGTAATTTTAATATTAACAATGATTCCATTGCAAAATGTGTAATACTATTTACTGCCATTGAAATAACGTATTAACAACTCACTGTCAATTGTATTTAAAATATAAAAATATTGTTAAAAATATTGAAAGATTATTTTATTTCAATCAAATTATATTACCCAGATCTAATTAGACAAAATTTTGAAGATAAAAGTCATAGTAAAGTCATGGTACAGCGGCTACAAATATTTTTGCTAAAAACGCATTTTTTAACAATTTTTTTATCCCAAGTTATAACCCATTGAAAAACTATTCACTCTTGCTTAGAACATTTTTTGTACAGTGATCGGAAATTCGGAAAAAATTGTTGGATTTGATAAAGTATGTACCCAGTATATTCAACACAAGGTTTCATAACTTTCATTTTAAATGGTATTGAAATCAGATACCACATCAACTATGAAACAAATAGTATTTTTACCTACGGACTGCAGAAATTATACTTCTGAATAAATGCAACTGAAAAATTCATGAACCTTAATAAAAGTATAGTAAAAACATATGCAAAGTTTGATTTAAATAAAGTTCATACTTTTCTCTACAAAAATTGATAAAGAATTCATATTCTGCATCAAAACAAAAAATATTTCTCCGTTAGAGATTCTAATTTTCGAATGTTATACTATTAATGACGAAATACAAAAATATCAAATTTTATAATTCATCAGAGTAGGGACGGCTTTTAAATAGACATGGACCATTTTCTTCAACATGGTGTTTCTGCATAAAATAATCTAATTAAAAATACTAAACATATTTGAAAAACTTGTTATTCCAATTCACGTGCCAATAAAAACATCCTAAAATTTTATAATAATAACAATTTATTGTTGTAACAAATATATCTTTATTTTATAGCAGAAGGAATATAATGAATAGTTAAACTGAATGTCTGAAAGCGGATAGGTACCATTAAAGAACAACGTAAATACCGATGGCCTGGACGATTCACCGAGTCTTTTATAATGCCACTCATGCGCTGGTTTACACCCTTGTACCTGTGATCTGTTTGGTACACGAAACGAGCGTAATTCGACACAGAATATCAAAGTCAGCGTACACTCTCGAGAGGTTTCGAAAGCCACGATATGTATCCCGCGACTCCTCCGGAAGGAAGGTACCAGAGAGGATGCCGGGAAGATCGTGGCGCAGCAGTGGGAACGGTGGTAGATGCTACGGAGGCGAAGGATGCACTCCAATGGGCCCAGCGACAAAGAGCGAGATCAGTGTGACTCTCAGCTCTCCCCTGGGTTCTGAACGACGCTCCCACATGGTTTTCACCTTACTATGGCAAATGGCATGGATGCAACTTTGAAACAAGGTTATTCAAAAGAAAAAAATGCATCGATATTGTTCCCTGCATATCTAACCAATTTCTAAGCATACTTCAGCTTTAATCTAAATCATCGATTTCTGTCGTATATTCTAAGGTTTCGATCAGCATTCACCATTGTAGCAATCAGTATAATCCCCATACTTTTGCTTCATACCATCATTAAATAATATACTTACATACTTCGACGTTCCAGACAGAATGGTAAATACTACGTTAAACCTTGCTATGAAGCCATTGCATAGATAGCGGTTACAACAATGTAAAAAGTAAAGCAGAGAATAGTTACGAGACCTAAAGAAATTAGAAATGTCCTTACCAATACATGAAACGGTAGAAACTATACAGGGTGCAATGAAAGTTCGAATACCAACGTTCTACGAGCTCAGCTTCGAACCAAGGCTCGAAGTCCACGTATAATTTTGCTGACAAGTTTAATTGCCACGGCTAACTTTTTTACCATAGTCCTATCAAACTGTGTCGCGGTATAGTACCAAGGTTGGCGTAGGATGTCTCGATCGACGATTTACCACGTCGCGGCTTATACGAATTCTATCGGATCAAGCGTATAACGAGATTTATTCATCCGTCTGATATGCTCTTGGAGACACTATAGGAACCTGTATTGACAGTCACTGGGGGTTCGAATAAGTGGTATTCTCCGTGGCTGACTTCGGCCGATGGGGGTGCGACTGAGGAGAGTTTACGTCGACAGTGCACGGTAAACCCCCAGAATTGTGGCTCCCCTTGCGCCTCCAGAGACTCCAGCCCCGAGTATTGAAAATTACATCTTACTCTGCCGTGAACCACCCACCCCTACAACTCTTCAACGAATCAACTACACCCCTCCCCCCGCTGTATCGTTCTTGCACGCTATTTGCAACCGTTGCATCGATGCGTTTGTAATCGGCTACAATGGCTCCTCGATTGCATCCAGTTTCAGTGTACTCGTTCCATGCTGCCGAAACTTCCTTTCCCAATCAGTCAATTCTGTTCCGACTCTGTAAGAAAATTATTCATTGCAATTAATGCATGAAAATGTAGTTTTCTGTTCTATGAATGTACAGAAAGACAATTTGGACGTGACTTTTTGTTGAGGACATGTCATTAGAAAAGTACATAAGGTTGGTAAACGAGAAATACTCAAGGATGATTTAAAATGTCTCTGTTATGTTTTGCATTTACTTTAACTTAACAGCGTTGAAGAAATGTAATGCTTGTTTTATGAGGGTAGAACAAGTTTTAAGGTGGTGATCTTATTATGGTATGAGTATATACAATATTTTGTATTTTTGAATAAGTCAATATTCATGATGTGCTACATCGTTTCTTTTCAGCATAACATACTTTATCGAAAAGCTGCATAAAGTAATACTGCAATTGTAATAGTTTTCAGAATTAATTTGTCTGTCACATAGTATCCCAAATAATATACAAAACTTGAATATTACATTAATTATACAAGAAATAAATACTATGCAGTAATGTGTAAGGGTAAACGTTAAAAGTTGTAAAATGTTAAATATACCTACGTAGAAAGACACGATATATCCAGAGTCACGCTGCGTGAAACAACTCCGGGGTGAAAGGCGAAAGAAAGAAGAATATGAAAAATAAATTGGAAAATATTAAAAAGAAAGTAAGCGAAAATATTCTTTCGAGAACACGCGAAGGTGTCGGTGGTATTAGACCGTGGCAGAGCTGAGTTGAGGTGGGTCTCGTGGAAATATCGAAGCGAGGGAAAAGTATAAACATTTAGACAAGTTTAAACTCGGAACTTTCTTTCTGTACAGCGACGAAGAGAGGTTCGGGATGAGTTGACGTTTCCAAGTCTTCAATATTTGTTAAACTCAACTCCTCCTTCTTTTACTTTTCTGACATTCCTCTAGCTTCTCCTCTTCCTGCGTGCCATCGGGCGACCCTCTTTTATAACGCATAAACTTCACGGTATAGGTCTGTATACGGGTGACATATAGATTTTATATACGATTACCTCGGCAAATGCACCGCCGTTTCTTTTCCGGTCCAATAAACCTAAGTGATTTTGCGACCGTATTTTCGTGGTTTCATTTCGATTGTGTTGTACTTTGATGCTTCGAGATAACCTTCACCTTGTTGTACATTTTTCCAAGAGTTTTATAGATTTATATTATCTTTTCTTAATCTTTGTTCTTACGTATAAACACCTTTGATGAAACATTTGGGAATAATTCATTTTATGGTAAAAAATTTTTGTGTTGTTTTAATGTTTCTAATTGATATTACAATAGTAATGTATTTATTTGTTTATGTGAAAATACTATGGAATCTTCACGTAATATATAATACATAGCGAACAATCAATTTATTTTTATTTGCGGAAATCTTAAAGTGTTCTTAATCGAAAGATTTTGCTTATAATAATAACTCGTACATTAATTCATTATTAGAATATTTATAAACAACTGTAGTTAATTTAAAAGTTTGAGAATTTTCATTACCGCAAAACCAGAACTAAAAATACTACACCGCAACGGGAACACATGATGTTTGTTTGACAAATACATCAGTAAGTAGACATCAAACAGAATACAACCTTCAATATAATATTGTGACATTTACATCATACATAATTAGAAAACCAAAATACAATATATAGTCCTTAATAGGATCATTTACACAATTAAATTCATTAAGCACCTTGAAGCTAAGTTACTGTAATTCTAAAACCCACTATGATAAAATCTAGTCTCCTTAAAATATCACTATCAAAATTACTGAAATCTTTTACCAAATTAATGTACCTGTAAACTATGTTTCTGGTGCACAGCCGCCAAATAAAATTATCTATTTAGAGTCCGCCCAACACAAACGTCTACCCACCAACTCTCCCCACCAATCCAGCATGCATATGGAATGCAGAGAGCACAGAAACGTGCGAACTCCTCGATGGCCAGTGAAGACCGCGTTTACCACACAGAGCCGCGCGGTTGACGTTTCTTCGTGGCGTGATGAAGAGAACATCGGCGACGTAACTGGAACAGCCTAGAAGTGGTTGGAATCATCCGAAGTCCAAAGCGAGCGAAGAGCGAGAGGGTCGTAGAGTTGGTAATTGGCAATATGAGTGGCTGGATCCTGCAGGATGTCGGGTCAGTCGCACGCCCCTGGGAGCACCCCCTTTTCTGGGGTGGCAGCGGTCCGCCACTCTTCCCTCCCTGGCCACCCACCTCCGCTTCCGACGACGGGGGTCGGGTGGAAGCAGGAATCAAATTGAGTTTCATACTCGCAGGGACTCTCACCCTGTGTACTGTCCGTAAGCTCGTGCATTCGAGTATTGCTTTGCTTCCCCGATTTTAACATCGGCCAACTCTTCGTCTCTGATCCTGGTCAGCCGAGCGAAGCTGCGCCGACAGTTCACTGTTTTAACATTATTAATTGTATTGTCCTTGTACATCTTGTTCTAGATATCTGTATAGAACCGGATGTCCTGTTCTTCAACAGAAAATCCTATTGTTTTAATATATTTTTATATTCTTATCCAAGGAAAACATTCAACTTTACTCTGATTTATTGAAACTCCAAGAGTGTTTCTATCGAGACTTTAATTGATTCACAATTCAGTTTGTGTATTGCTAAATCGATTTCATTAATAAATTCTCAAAGAAACATCTGTTATATTTTTAATAATTGCAGAAAGAAAAAATCAGGATCACTTTGACTCATCTGGCAGTTTTAGTGTCAAAAAGTGTAGAACAAAATAGTGTGATAGAATATAAGCTTGTCACTTGTAGCAGCATGAAAGGGTCATTAGATGGGGTACGAACGACGGAGCAGAAGAAATGACAACAGTTTATCGAAAACATTGATAGTCAGCGTTATCCATTTGTACGGTTGAATCGAGATGAAGTGGTTGACGGGGGTCGAAAAGGGGGAAAGAGGTTGGTTGTGTGGCGGCGTCTGGACCGCGGATAATAGGAAGCTGCCGGGGTATCTCTGCTAATCACGTTAAGTCTGGCAGACCGCTTTGTGCCCCGCGAACGAGCCACCGGCCGAAATTCCCAAGTCCGAAACTCGTGACCAACACGAACACAATCCCGCCAGCTTCTCATCCTTCGCATCCCCTGTTCCCTTCTCTCTCCAATTACTCTCGATGCTCACGGCGCCAGCCGGCAGAGCGAAACTGAAATTCAACCTCTTCCACTTTGTTTTTATCGTGCGGTACCTGTGCGTAACTGAGGGTGGAAAACTTGAAAACCAATCGGCCCGGTGAACTCTTTCGTAATCATGAAGCGTAATTAACGTTCGAACGGTTCTCAGCGAACGAGTCGTGTTAGTCGACGCTTCAGCCGTTCGAGCGCGGAACAATTTTTCTCGACATGCGTCATAAATACGATGTTTTGTGTAATAATTATTTATTTGTTGCAAATGTAAATACTGTTCTCATTTCTCGATACAAGTGGATTTTACAAAAATTATACTGACGAACAGCAGCTCCGGTCTGTCTTGTATTTTTGGTGCATCACGAAAGGAACGTAATCATGAAATTGCATTAGAAATAATTATTAACACTTTGGTATCGCAGTTCTCATACTACACTATTATCTAGCTACTCGTGTTACTAAATATTTTCATTCGACATTAATTGTCTTATTGTAATTGTTTTCAAGTAATTTCGAAGCTCTGGTCATTGGTAACCACAATGGCAGTCAGCGTGTTAATAGAAGTCTACCCTTCGTTAGGTTTAATGTTAACAGATTCTGTGCCATCGGAAATTTCGGTTACATCTTGCTCACACAGTGCACTGATTTTTTCAATGAAATATTAAGTTACATTTAAGTTTCTGGTAATTTTTATATATGTTTTATTATTATTATTATTTTACGTTTCCGCTGCTTCGCAACGTGCATCGCTTGCCACTGAACGCGTTGAAGGAAGGAAGTAGTGCGAGGACTCTTAACTTACAGTGTCCGACGATACCGGCGTGTCATCACTTCAGACGAGATTTGCGACTTGTGAATCTCATTAAAGTCATTGGTGCGTGCTTTTCGGATTCCGAGCTTCGTGCCGGCGTCCGACGACTCCATTAAGATGACCATGTCCCCGTGATATTGCTCAGACATCAAGCCATCACCATACCTACATCAGGACACTCAGTGGTTCCGTTCACAGACGTTAAGTTTTTGCTATTGAGGAGACAGATTACGTGACACATATTCACCGTAGCATATATCATTAATATTTTGGTAACACTGCAAACGTAGTATGGTACAGATGTATTTAGCAAATAGAAGTTTTTTAAATATATTTATTAATATAATAGGTACACTCCGTTGTATTTTAATAGGTATAATGTGTAAGCAGTTATTTCATTCTATGGATATGTTATGTATTTTAGTAATATCTTGTAAGGTATTATTCTTATGAAGTGGAGAGGACCTGCTATACAGTTTATTGTCATAAGCGTTCAAAGTATATCTGCGAAAGAATAATTAAAAATTGTAAAAATATTTGTAAGCTCCTAGTTGAAACTCTAATTTAAATGAAGAATTAGTCTGCCTGGTGTATGTGAAAAATAAAGGTAATTGAAAATCATGTTACAGATAGAAGAATTCTTCTATATTAAAGGATACACAACATATATGTTAGTATATTTAATGTATAATGTAGATAGATATGTATATTGATTCGTAGATTACAATGGAAAACAGTTATATATTTACCCATATAAATAATAATAATACTTGATTATTTATTCCCAATTTAACTAAAATATAATACACAATATAAAAAGTAAAAAAGTAAACTATAATACACAATATAAAAAATAAATACACAAAATAAAAGTGTTGACATTATAATTTACATTTTTATAACAGGAAAAGAAATGTGTAAGTTAAATTCTGATTAGAGTAAAATAAAAGTTACACATGAAATTCATTACCTAAATCGAGAAACATGTGTGAATACAAAATCTGAGAACCCATGATTCTGATACGACCTTATCTCTAACTGTTTTGAGAAACATTCTTGTCGGTATATTGAATCTTAGAATTATCGAAATAATACTATCTACATTACGTAATCCTAATATTTAATAAGGACAGCTTTTTAATATTAAAAATAATATACTCATAAAACCTTAAACAAAAACTGTTGTTGACTGTTGAAACAAAAATCGCATCGATGTCTCAAGCATAAAAATGATAATTGTTTAATTATAATTACACAAAATTGATGGAAAATTAATTATTCAAATATATACAAATTTAACTGTATAACCAAAAAATGTACCTATATTGTATGTAGGTATTTTAATGAAATCTCTCCTTTACGCTACCACAGTGTATGAAAGAAAGATAAAGCAAAACGTTTGAGTATGAAATTGTTCCTTTCTTGTAATGCTTAGACTTCTTTGCATGCAAATGAATATAAATAAATCATGCTGTACTAAAGTTTGACAATATTTAAAAATTTGTTTATTTCGTTCCTTTGACCTTACTCAATCTAGTATTTACCTACTTCCATATCACATTAAACAAAAGTAATATCAGAATGTGATTTATGCGTTTAACGGAAATAAAATTTATTATGTAATGAAAACCATTCCTGAATACACGAACCGAAGATGTCTCAATTAAGAAAGAAATTAATGCAAAGTTACCTACTTATTTAGATATACACGATAAAATTTTGTTAATACTATAATTCATTTGTTTCATCTTTTCCATTCATTCACATAAAAATGTCTTTAATAAGCAACATTTGAGTAGACATTCATTTTAATAGATTTGAATTTTTAACATAATATAAGAAACATCTTAGAAATATATTACTCAGCAACGTAGGATTTTTTAGATTTCATTTTATGTCAAAGTTACTTGATCCAATATTCGAAGATTTGTGATATTTGATTGCTGTTTAATGCGGTGTAATTATCTCAATGTAGTAAGAAAACACTTATTAATCCTGTTTTTCACCACATTCTCCTCAGTCTTCTTTGCTTTACTCCTCTCGATTATATGGAAAGCAAATTTGAATAATGTCTTTTATCGACCCCTTCTTATCCGCTTGGTAGACAAGAAGGTTTGTGCGGGTATTTATCGTAAATATTCCAAGTGGTTTCTCTCCCGCGGGATACCGTATCGTTGTAGAAGTCTCGACGTTAAGAGGAGTGTGTTTTACTCAAGATTTCGTTATGTATCAAAGCGGAGCGATTAAAAAGTTTCCAGGACAATCGCGATAGAAGTATTATTACCATGAGTGTGTAAAAAAAGATTTTACTTTGTATCAAAAACATCTATACATATTTGTTTCTTGTAATACGCGTTAATTAATAAACTGATTGTTCTAAATGCAGTGATAGTATTTCATTTAATGTAGAGAAAAGTCTTAAAAATTTATAAAACCGTGTATCTATTACGAGTAAAATAATATATGTGAATTGAACAATCATATTTTTTTAACAATTAAAAAATACTTCTTTTTATCTGTATTAAATCCTCTCAATATTTTTTATAGGAAAATATTTAAATAGAACAAAGTCGTGTTATACATTATCATTAAAAAAAATAATACAAGAATCAAATTCGTTCATAATAAAGAAGTAAATTATATACACAATTTATACGCAATTTCTTTTTTGAGTCTCTTAAGAAAGGAGTAACAATATTATGTTCAATGTGATATTCATAATTGATAGCTAATGAAGTCGAAAATTCAAAGATTCTATAAATCTATGTTAACACGTTTTATACGGTTAAGAATATCTAAACAGTAGTGACAAACTCACCAAATCATCATCTCATCTTGTATTTAATAATTCCAAAAATGTGCAACCGCCTACTACAGCCCAAGGTGGGGCGATTAGAGTAAGGAAGATCTGTGTAAATGAGTACAGTACCCAAAGGATGGGGCCATCTCCTACACATCTGGGAAGACTGATGTGTTCGCTTTAGTATAAGCTTATGGCACGTCAATCTGTGCAATGAATAACTAGCCGAGCCGCTAAGAGACACATACGAACAGCAGATTTCAGCAATCGTGAATAAATTGAAGAATTTCATGATATTTAAAGTAATATCATGGATTCTAAAGAACGATATGCTTTTATAAACTTTTTATAGAAGACATATTTTAATTGCATAAGTAATGAACATTTCGAAATAAATTGTTTTATTATTGTTTATTTTTTAACTTGGTGACATCGAATAGATGACTAACCTTTAGAATTCAAACTGTTTTGTTCGAAGATATAAGCAACGTCTTTTTTAAGTAGAAAATTTATAAAAATATTGTGTATAAAATTAATGATAAAGATTTGTTATAACTTTTTTATATTACAATAAAATAATATAATTGACTAAGTGATTCTGATATTGAAGGTAAATTATATTAATTTTGCAGTAAGTGAGTGAATCTTTTTTTAAATTTCAGAAGCTTAATTTGAGGTTAATGAAAATGTTGAAGAAGCAAAGCTTTCAAAATTTAAAAACAGATTGTATTAATTTTGAAAAAAGTATTCATAATCATTTATGATGTTGAGATTTATTTAAAAGTATTACAATTCTGTTAGGCTTCATTCGATTTATGAAATCTAAATTTGTGTATTAGAAAAGTTTTTAATGCAGAGCTCGAAATAATGGTTCGAGTTGTTACAAATCCAAAAAAGTTAAGGACTGCTTAAAATAATAAAAGGCATATTAGTTATAAAATTACTAGCAAATAATCGTGATTTAATTTAAATTGGTGATTTACAGACACTTTAGATGAAATTTATACATGAAAAAAGAACAAAAAATAAACGAAGCTGTGTATAAGATATTATTTCATACTGGAATGATTTTTTGCCACTGATATGAAAACCTTATAATATCGATGCCAAAGCAAATAAGAACTGTGGTACGTGCATGTGGCAATGTCACAACATAATAGGTAATAAGAATATTTGTTGTTAATTTCTTTGTAAATTCATAATGTTCCATACTTTCTGCAGAAAGAAAGTTGGTTCCATACTTTTCCCCAAGTAACTTTTTGGTTATTTGCTACTTTTTATGACATAATAAACAAATTTGCCAATTTTTTTGTTTTTATATTAAAGTAGAATGATTTAACTTTGAATTTCATATTCGTACCCTTGCATTTTATATATAAAAAGCTTTGGTGTTCCTCGTTACTTTAGCATTTTTGCATTTGATTCTAAACATTCTCCAAACTTTTTCTAAACTTCTCTCCTTGCATCTTCAAATATTAATACTTCATAATTTCTGTACTTATAGAAAGATTATTTATTTGTTATGACTGCTATCCTTTTCATATGGAAAACACTAATTTTTGTCAAACAATTTTAGTATCCGCAACAATATCTGATAATTGATCACTAGTCTGTTACAAGATATAGTTCATATTACTATTAATAGCATCTCATAGAAAAATATCTAATAAATAAAATCCCATAAATTGTAATAGTATATTCGTCCAGGGATATCATTAACATTAAACGTACCGCAACCGGTCAAATGACCGGTTTCAAAATTTGATTTCAAATTCTACATTTCCTTTTGTCCATTTAACTTTATATCAATTCTTATATTATCCGATTAATCAGTTTTTCAAATGTTGCCTTTCCTTTTGTTTTTATTTCTACTAAGAAAAATTGATCGTCTGACTTGTTTACCTTTATTTCGTAACCAATTATTTGACTGGATACGATGGGATTAGGAATACATAAAGTGCCTGTACATTAATGTTTAATAATCAATCAAAATTTTTATGATATCAAATTTCTACTGAAACAACATCCACAATTATAATAAAATACAGTTACGTAGCATCTCGTACATGTAAGGCTGTACGGAACACCTTTTTCGAACGAATGTTCAATCAGTACGATGTAAAACATGTAAAACACGAGAAATATCGCAAGGATGCAAACCTCCTTCAGAACAGGGAAGTAGCGCTTAGGTGCCCATCCTTTTTCCATGAGGTCGACTAAATTCTTTCACGGTCCAGACACTAGGATGTAGAGCGTAATTTGTAGAAGAAAACCCGACAAAAAGGGTTGCTACCCCTTGGGTGTGGGGATAATACGACCCTTGAGATGCCAGACCACAGAGTGATCTACAGTGGTCTATCGTAACCTCCGTGTACTTATATGTATGCACAATATAGAGGTCCGGCTGGACAGTCGAATGTCATTCACGGGTCAGAAATAAAAAAAAGGCACGATTTTTCAGGGTCCAGGAATTAACCTGCCACGAGAAGTATGCAAATTCAGGCAAAAACCAAACGGGTACACTCCGCTTACCCGGCTGACCATTCGCATGTTCTAGCATCCCCGCCCCTTTTTGCTCGTCCCAACCTCGTTACCTCCCTGGCTCGGACTGCCAGACCGAAAACTCATTAACGAATGCAAACGAGCTAACGTTGTGGACAAATTTAATAAAATCGTGCACGCGCAATTAGTTTCGCCGGGAGTAAACACGTTCCAACGAATCTCTTCCCTCCCCCACGCCCAGAAATCCGCAACTTCTCACCCTCTAGTAGTAAGTGGTTAGAAGCACTCCAGTAGTTATATTTCACTTGTCTTCGTAACGTAATTCACGTAGAGGCGTATTACTAGATTCTTTCAGTTGAGAATATTTTCATAGACGACCTTTCATTTTTTTCTTAATTTGCAGACTTTAAAGTGAAATAAGGAAAAATGGCGAGGAAAATATTTTCAAAACAAAACTAATTTGGCGGTTACCGTTAGAGAACTAGAAGAATAGTTACGTAAATGTTTGAAATGTTTTATTGTTAAATTTTTGAATTTTATTCAAAATTTTCGTTTCTGTGAAACTCCTTTGTTCTGAAGATAAATAATTTTATTTGAATTATATGTCATATGTAAATGGAAAATAATTGTTTTCGTTAAAGGAATTGATTTTTTCTATTCAACAATTTGAAATTGGATGTACTGAGTATTTATTTGTGTTAGCAATTATTTTCCTCAAGGGATATGCGCTGCTTTGGTTTAGAATCAGTGATTCCAATCGAAACTGAGATAGCAACAAACTGTCAAAAGAAATACGGAGATGATAGGTACTTTCATATGAAAGTATCAATTTTTTGTAGTTCTTAAAGAACAATAACAATATAGCAAATATACAAAATGTTAGGTATAGTAAAAAGTTCTTTTCGATGAGCACCAGTTGAAATAAATTCATTTGATCAAAGTCACCGAATTTTTATCGCCGAATGTCATAAATAACAATAACAATTATGTCTATGATTAAGTATTTGTACATTTTTTAAAAGACTGTGATCATATTGAAATATTATAAAGATAGTATATTATAAATATTATAAATATTAGGAAGAACCTTTTACTACATCTAATATAATAAAATAATACATTTATTAGGATTATGACATAGTTTAAATTCTAATTTTAAACGATTAAATTTTTACTCAATATTGTTTAATAAACCAATTCACAAAATATAAAAATCTACATGCTGATGACGATATCAAATTCCAAAAGATTCTTTTGATAAATATTGAAATTTATATAAATACAATAAAATCGGTGAATTTGTACAGTAATAATATACAAATGGTGTAATATATTTAATTTCAAAAAATTCTGAAGTTATATGTTTTTTATATTCTTAAGGAAATTCGGCATGGTTATAATTGTGATATATTTTGTTATAAAGTGATACATTTCCATTATTAAATAAACGTGAACATCATTTATTGGAAATAAGTTTATATGTTCTAGGTCTAGAACGCAAGTTTTTGTAGCGAGATATGTACATTTCATGCGCTCTAGACCTCGTCAACCCCCAAAATCGGTTCTTTCAAGTTACGATACAACTACCCCAAGATGGACGTTGATTTATATACGCGGAGAATCAAGTTTGCGGGTTACGGTCAGCATTTGAATATTGCGTTTGAATATCTTATCGAAACTGTTTGGTCCTTTACGACGTGGTGTGAAGCAGTAACAACATTGAAAGTTAATGTTTAGTTTAATTTTTTTGTAACATGAGCAAAAGTGAAATTTTAAATTTGCAATAAGTATTATTACTGTTAGCCATTGTTTGTAAATAGGTAAATATAAAAGATCAAGATATTGAAAGAAAAACGTAAACATTGAATATATTTATAAATTCAATAAAATTTTATAAAAATACAACCACAGCAATGAAACTATTTCCTTTAATATGAACTTTTTTTCTACACGTTCATTTCGCATTATACTATAGCTTTAGTATTACAAGAAAAGTGATTAGCAAGGAATATATTTCTCATTGCATGACAATTGTGATAACAATAATATTTCCAACAAAAAATTAAAAGCTTCTACATAATAATATTTCGGTGTTTTCGCAGTTCCCATAACTTCCAAAAATAAATAAAAAATAAGATTGTTATTTTTAAAACGAACTATGTGTATTCCATCTTGGTTGATTATATGTGCTAACATGATAGCATGACCAATAAATAATTTCGTTCAAGTGATTAATTACCAATAAAATAAATAATTTAGATATAAATCACTTAAACGCGATAAACTAATATATGCTGAGTAAATCATTTCTTTTTCTTTAAACTTTGCCAACGAAATGAAGAAAAAGGGAGGAAAGATAGATATTTTTCCCGGAGTTGAAGTAACTTTACCACGCGTCTTCTTTTCCGCCAGAATATACCTTGGTTCATCCCATACGTTGGTGCTGCAAATTGAATCTTCCCGGACGACAGGATGTTTCATTATTTAGCAGCGGCTTCCGCCGGCTATTTGCAAAATTATTGTTACGGAATTGGGACGAGGGTGGTGTTCGAGGTTAGCAAAGAAAGAAGTTCATGTTCCTCTTCCTACTACCATTTAGCTTCCCCCGTAAAGAACCAGAGTATATATTTGTGAAAATGCACGATTTTTTCTAAGAACTTTATGGCTCAGAATCAATCCAAAACTCCGAAACAATTGTACGATACAAATTTAATTTATTTGATTTTGCCTTACGATTTATAGCGTATGGGAATTATACATTATACATTGAGGATATTTGCATACGTAACTTCGCATTTTCGTTGGTATTTTACAACAAATATAATATAGCAATGATATTTATTTAATCTAAACGTTATCGACTTATTCGTTGAATTTAAATATTATCTGTATATTGTAAAAAATGGAAGTAATAAGTATGTATGTTTAACTTTATTAGCAGTTCGTGATATAAAAGTATCAGATACTTTTTACTAGAATATTTAGCAATTACTAATATTACTCCTCATTAAAATCGTATTTAAATCTGTGGTATCTTCTGAAATTAAAAATATGACAATTGTGTGATGACCTTTAAGTCTTTTCATTACATTGAATAGAATATTTTATATATTTATATGCTTTTGTTAATAATTAAAGAGGACACTTTATTTAAAATACTTCGTTAATACAAATATGAAAAATCAATAAGAGGTTGATGCGATAGTCAATGAATATCATTTTTTTCAATTATACTAAAATTTAAACTATGCTGGAGACTAAAATTTGTAATGGAAGGTTAAGATTAATTTAGTTATAAAAAAATGTTATGCTTTGGATTTATTGTAGCGTTTTTAGGGCTTGTGATGCAACTAATGGAATATACAGAGTGTGTGGTATAACAATAATTATGTCTATCATGATTAAGGCAGTGTTTAACCGAAACTACGTTGTTTCACAATCCGCGAAACTATGATTCTATTCTGAAGAGTCATTTAGAGTGTAACATCAAATTACAAAGATTTATTTGTAACGTTCTCAGATTCTCTAATAATATCTTATTTTTTCAATTGTAGTGAGTAAGTGAAGTAGGTAAACACATAATCTTCACTTTATTTACGTTTTTACACATAATCGAACCAATATTTTAAAAATGTTATTTTAAAAAATGATTCTTTCTAAATTTATTTTCCTAATATATTAATACACCAGTGTCCATCAACGATTCGTTTGAAGACATCATGACAATTAGACTGTTAGCCATCGTCAGTCCATTTATTACATACGGTTTCCATTATTTTCTAACTCGTTGACTGCCATGAAGATTCTGAGAGATTTGTTTATCATTTATTTTTGATAAAAAAATCATTTTTATTCGACATTGATTAATTTATATACTGTAATTGTTTTCGAGTAATTCGCAAGCGCCGATAATCGGTGACTACCGTAACAGCCAACACATTAACGAAAAATAAGTAGAAAATATAACATTCAACACATAGCAACATTAGTTAACACTTCACGTGGTACTTCCAAATTTGTTCTACAAGCAAGAAAATGTTAAATATCTTACAATGACATAGTGAAAATTGAACAATATTGTAGAGTATTGACAATCAATAATGAAACTTCAGTCCCTTCCCATGAATTCCAATGAATTTTCATGTTGAAATCGAGATCTACGTACAACATTGCAAACTGCTCGAACGGAACCTTCTTCCTCACGAATTCTTGAAATTCTCTCGAAGGATTTAGAATGATCAGTTGGACGGACATCTGTTTGTAAAGTGTTACCGATAAGTCTTACGTTTGGTCAATGTTACTTTTTGAACGCAGAGGAACGATACATAGACGCGTGAGACAGAGGAAGTCAGGCGAGATGTGTTCGAATGTCGACCCTGTCGACCAGAGGAGAATAAAACATTGCGGCCCGCCCCCCGCGAGACATCGGCGGATGATTTGTGAGTGGAAACAATAAGCGCCCCTTGCAATATTCATCACAGTAAACCCCTCTCACGGCTGCCGGTGAAGCTGGCTTCTGGCACGTTCCTCCGAAAGAAGAAGAATAGCGTGAAGGAGGATTGGGTGGGGAATGTCCGGCTAAAAGTTTGATGGGTTACCGCGTGCCCTAGGGAAAATGGCCGCAAGGCGCATTGCTAGGCACCTCGCGTGGCCCCGTCGCAGGACCTGAAGGATTTTGGGATTCTATCAAACTGGACAATGCAATAATGCGCAACCCCTGCTCCATTCCAGTGACTACGTGAAAAATTGGACCGCTTAATGCTCAGTTCGGGGTGTTCGCGCTTAAGACGCAATCTCCTCTTCTATCGCATAAAATGTAATGTATCCGTTTCATGAGTGAATATCGATTCTAATAAGCTGATGCATGGATGCTGCAACTTTCAGACAGTTTATACTTATAATTTCTGTTTATGTACATTTTTTTATCTCTATTTTGCAATTAAAATTAAATTTAAACATATTATTTTGCTTTATCATTATAGAAAATCTGGGTCTTTTTTTTAAACGTATTAAGGTTTCACATACCGAGGAACGACATTATTCTGTAGAAATTAGTTTACTAAAACAGAGAAGTTTATATCTAGATTATTGAATAAATTGATTTTCAAATTATTTTCAACCTGTTTCGTTATATATTCAATTGATTTTATTAAAAACATTTATGATGACTAAATATACTTGTTCATTGTAATGTATGTTTATACCTCTTATAAAATTATATAGTAACTAAATACACCTGAATACTTATAAATAATATACTTAAGATACAAGAAAGGTATAGTGGTCTATTGCCTGTTGCTTATTATATAAATAAACAAACATTAATATTAAATACATATTTAAATAATTTTATAAATTTAAATTTCTTGGAAATTACGACAGATTAAAATACGTGAAATAAAGTCTCCGATGCGTACAAAATATGTTCATTATTCATTGTACTGATCAACTTGAACTTATTGTTATCATATAAGCTCAAAATTAACTTGAACAAATACATCTATTTTTCGATAAGTTTCACAGGTCCCTGACATACAACGCATAAAACTGATTGACTCGCGAAATATTATTCATTGGAAATAAAGAATTCCATCGAGTCTTATTTTTAAATCGCCATCTAAATATACAACCCAAGGATCCACGGTTTCAAAGTTCAAGATACTCTCTGATCGAGGGCCCAAGGGGTTTGTCATCGCCGTAACCACCTCCTTTCTCTATTCTCCGTCCTCAGGAACGAGATGCCGTTCAAACACATCTCGACCACGGGCAAACACGGATCTTAGATACTCCGGGACATTTTAAATTGGCCATTATACTATTTAACTTGAGGAACCGCTGGTGCGCACCGAGGTGGAGAAGGTTACAGAGCAAGAGGACGTCGGTCGCGGTCCTCCAGTACTACACATGTGATTCCTATTCAAACCAGAGCAAACAGCGTTAACTGTATTTGCTTACGTCCTCGCCGATCTAATGTCTCTGCTTGTTCACCCGAAGATGTTAAATTTTCCATTTCAGTTCCGACAAGGAGAAACCGTTCGCTCCTTGGATGTTCTGCGCGGACATCGCAGTTTTATCGATTAAACGGAATCTAGATCGACTAATATCCCGCGTCCGAGGAAACCAATCTTCGTTTCCTATCGGACAAAACTTTCTGTTCTCGGTAGGATTACTTAATGTGGCTCGGAGTTAAGTTCATGTCGCCTTCCATTGACGGTGTCTCGCCCTTGGGACTTCGATGTAATCAGGAAACAGAATTTATAATTATCTCGGTGTATCAGCCTCGACGATTCCGTACTCGTTTTACACTGTAACTTTAGACCGGAAGGCGTCCTCGGCAACGTTTGACCGTGCCTCCCCGCGATTCCCGGCGGGACCCGTAAAATAGAAATAAAAGATATCAATTGGCTGGAATATTCGATGTCAAAAGTAACGAACACGAATTAGTAGCGGCTGCTAGCTAAATGCATATTTTTATGAATTTTAATGAACACATTTCCACCGCCGTCCGAGAAAATTGGCCCGGGTCCAGTATGCACCCAGAGCAAACAGAAGACAATGAGTCAAGATTTTTAATCAAGTCTCTTGTTCCCTGCAGCGGAATTAACTCAAATTATGCCGCGCTGGGCCATATTCCCAGCATGGATTTAGAATTCATGCAGTCTTTTGAAAATTTCCATTGTCCCTGGCGTAAGAGGAGTGCCCGATAACAAGCATGACATGATCACACGTCGTTCAAAAGCTGCTTCTTGCCTCTGCTTAATTATTGCTGCCCGGAAACTTTCAACGGAACCATTCAATTAGGTGTATAGTTGTACCATGCGGAAATTCTTCACTTGTACTTACTAAGAGAATAATTCAATGTATAAACGGTCGCAATTCAAATGTAAAATAACGGATTTCATAAAATGTTTTACCTCTGGTTATCTCATGTGTGCTTTTAGCTATTTTCATTGCACACGATACGTGTAGATGTATCGTGTTCTTACAATTATTGTTAGAAATAATCACAACAATACAGAACTTCGAATTTTTAAGTAATTGTAGTGTTAATAAGTAAATAATGAATAACGTTGAATATCGTTAATAAAATTCCTTGTCCTCTTTCCTCGTTAGGATATAATGAAGAAATTTCATAAGAAATTTTATTTATGTCTTTTTAATGAAGAACGTTTTTATACTATCAATAAATATATTGCAATTATATCTTAACTGTATTTCAAAAATGTTTAACTGTAATAAAGGATGACTTCAATAATATTCTGGAAAATACGATCTATAAATAATCAACAGAGATCATTCAATTATTATTTCATTCAGTCAATATGAAAATAAAATCTTATCCTTTCAAAATTCACGACCAAAACCGTTGTTAGAAAGCTTCGCAACTTAAACGTTATAATCAGCAACAATTTCTTAAGTAAGTAATGGAAAATTGAAAAATGAAATATAAGCACGAGTGTGAACGTACATTATAATTTTATCAATTCTAAAATTTAAATATATACGAAACTCATAAAATCGCGACGGTAAGAGAACGAAAAGAGAGCTGCCACGTCGGTTTCCATGGGACTGAGAAATAAAAATGAGTCTGTCGCTCCCCATATTAAGTGTAGGCAGCTACGTCCAGGACACCCATGGGGCGCGAGTGAGATCGCAGCGACGTATTTAAATAAAACATTGTATCGCACTGCAATTCACCCCTCCCACACGGATTCCTGCTTCCTACCACTGTTTTCTGCAAATAAACAAATTAAGCTGCAACGAATGTGCCGCACTGCAGGGGCAACTTCAACGCTTAACAAACTGTCCTACGTCTACTCTTCGTAACGCTCGCGTTTATTCTTCGAGTAGCTCTCGCTCCAACATTACAGACAATTTATACTACATAGAATAGCGAAGAATTGCCATTTCTATAGTTACACGATGTAAATCTTTGAATGCTTAAATCAATTTCCGTAATTTTGATTATTCATTAGATGTCAAATAGGTTGACAAAGATTGAAATAGTAATGTCATATGTTGTATACTTCTTTAAATTTTCTAGAAGATGAGCATGTGAAACTTTTTGGCGATGGAATATTGTACAAAAGAATTCTCTTTATCTGCTCTGAATTTACGTATATTTCTATTATATTTTATAATGAAAATTTACGATTTTCTTAATAGGTGCTTTAATTACTTGTTGTTGTTAATGTTCATCATGCATCTTGATTTCAATTATTATTAATGATTACAAGAATAAAATGTAAATATTACATATCAAAATTAATTTAAAACACAACAGTAGTCATAAAACAATAAAATATAAACATTAGTTAATACAATCATAATAGTTTATTACATATATACTTTAACTTTCTTTTATACATCCTTGAATGTATACTTTCTGCTGCAAAATTTATATATAATTTGGCTGTACATATCTTATTATAAAAAGTTGCAATGTTAAAAAATAAATTAAGTAAGCAAAAAATATTTAAAAATGTATACATTTATAATTTATGCAACCTAGTTCAGCTGGCAAGAGACAGTTATAAACATAATTTGAATCTTATGGTTCTTCTTTTTCCAATGCTTGTCGCGATTCACTTAACGCCCGGAAGAGACCCAGAGTGCTCCATCAAAATCAATTAACAGTAGGAAATCGCTCAAGGATACTGGAACAACAAGGTAACGGATGAGAGGCGGGTTATGAGAAACTCCGTGTTCGATGGATTGTATGAGTTCATTCCTTCCAACGGTAAACGAAAAATAGGTAGTCGGCACGAAACGCCGTTCGCAACGACAAAGAAGCCGTTCGATGCGTCTCCGTGGTCTCCGGGGAAGATCCAGGACGATTAATCAGCTGTTGGCGAGGCGGAGGAGAGCATGTCCCAGAGGGTACGACGGGGCTTGCACAATGTTTCTTTTCTTCCATTGCTGTGGTCTGCAACGAATCTCGTGAAAACTGCCGACTTTTGTATGGAAAACCGTGCGTGTAGCTCACGATGACTCGACGATCCGTCCAAATATTTAACTTTCGGAAACCCCAGAAGGAGCGCCGCCTTAGATTCGGATTCTCAGGTACGTGCCGCTGTTTAGGGAAATTCTCAGGAATACGGGTGTCATCGCTGTTTGTCTCCAAACCTTCGGTAACTGTAATCGCCCTAGTTTTGATTAAATGTAAATGAAGAGAGTATTAACTTGAGCTTTGCGTTAAAACGATGAATTTAATTTTATGTTTGTATAACTGCTATTAATATTTACATTAATGTTCATTCATAAGCAAATTAGTTTCTATAAATATAACGTTCTAAAATGACACAATATGATATTTATTTATCGATTCGTTTGTTGATTGATAAGAAAATTTTCTGGTTCTCTATCATACTAGAAGTAACCTGTTAGACAATGAAAGCAGAAAAAATAAGAATAAACGTTAAAATAATATGCTCTAGAAGTTGCAGTGTTGTATGATATAAAAGTAGATCACAATGCAAAGATAACGATAACATTAAATAACAATAGTCATGTTTGAATTTTAGACAGTTGTGTATAAGATTACATATATTCTTACAAATGTAAGCATAAATTATGTAAAGTCACATACAGTTCGAATTATTTAACATGTATTGCAAATAGGATTCAACATAGGACGTTAATTTAACATTATCCATATTGAAATGACTATGAAATAGCAAATATGCTTAATTGACGACCGTTTCTTTTCTTGAAACCATTTTATCCATAACCATTTTATTAACGTAGATATTAACATATATAGTATAGAACTTTGGAAAATCGAGATCAGGCCAAACCCAAAGTAGACTAGACAGACTCGGTGTCAGAATACTATAGGAGGTCGAGATTTACGTGAGTTTTACATTTCATGGCACGACGAGAACGATCCATCATTTACTTATGTCCGACTCACGAAAGTATCATCCCCTACCATCGGTAATCCCGCAGCTTCCCGTATCACCAGGCCAGCACGGAAACTTTCTTGAAAAACACAACTTTTTCCTGGCGTTCCACTTCCCACTCCCTCGTGTTGCTTCCTTTCCAGTCTTTTTGTTTCCGTCCGGCAAGAACTCGGAGGAATGTTTCTGCATGTATCACGCTGTCCTATACATGTAATACTGGCTCGTTCGAGAACACGCTGGACGGAGAAAGAGGCATATGTAGTATATGCCCTGGTGATTTCCTAGCGAAAGCAGAAGTTACGAGAACCACCGGAAATTGTGTGAAATTCGCGAGTTACGATGAATATTTGTTTGAACCTATCAGTTGTGTAAAATGAAGCGAGGAATAAACGACTTGTGAATAACCATGCTATATTAGTATCTTTGAGAAGTTAAGGTAATCAGCTGAGCGACACCAGAAATGAAAAAAATGACAAATGTTATAAACTTTGTGCATCAATGTTCAATTTCAAATATATGAATAAGTAATAAGTAGTGTGAAATAATAGATGACTTATAATATTGATTTCGTAAAATACTAAAAGGAGATACATTAAAATTTTTTAAATTGAGGAATTGTAAGTAAAATCTAATTCTTAATCTTAATGTTAATCTTAATCGTAATCTTCATTCTGTGTATGAAAACCTCAAACATTTTTTGGTGGATACGGTTTTCAAAATTCGACATATCAAAATAAACGTAAATGAAAGAATATCAGTAACACAATATACACTTTTCTGTTTTAGTCAAAACATAAGCTTAGTAAGTATTTTATCAGAGTTTCTGTCTAAACGAGAATAAAACTGATCTACTTGAAAAGAAAATAAAAACGCATTAATTATTTAGTATTTGCTATTCGTTGTATTGTCTCGGCGATTAATGAAAAGATTAAAAAAAGAAAGTTTAACAGCAGTATTTAAAGTTTACGAGTATATATTGCAGATCGTTATAGTAATTGTTTTACGAACGAGGGTGCGTATTCGCTGGAGGTACGGTCTAAAATTCCGTACGATACTCCAAAGTAGGAATACACGATCGACAGAACAAGACGAATGCACAAATAGGCGCACATCATTTGTTCAACGTCCCTCGCCGTTGTTTGCATCGTGCATCCTGCACCCCAAATAATCGGAGTCGGTCCTTTTCTCCTGCTCGTGCCTACCGACAAATTGCGACCGCGTCCTCCTGGGAATCCACGAAGTTATGACCGAGGCTGACGACTTTCCGACTCGCGTAATTACCGTTCTGGGCTCGTGCCCTCATGAACTCGTCCCAGAAGTATGGGAAGCCGTACGCATCCCGCGTGGACACGTGCGATCACTTTCGATACCGAGTCAAATCATAACACGATACGCAGTGAAGGACGACAACGTTCGTACGGACAACATTTGTGCGCAGCATTTGTATACCTACAGGATTTGGTATATAGAATTACATGAGAAGAGTGTTGCACAACATGCGTATTTGTTCAATTCAATTGTTCCTAAAATTAGTACGAATTTACTGTTTGATTAATTGCTATGCATGTTGATTTCGGTCGACTGTTATTTATTGCGAAATGTTTAGATAGTGAACTTTTTACTGTTTTGCTTTTTATTCGGCTAAGGTAAGAGTATTCCTGATTAGACATTAATTAAAATACAAAAATCTCACAAAATAATGACATACAGTTGAATCGACGGAAGAGTATGTAATTATTAATATTATTTAATTATTATTATGTAATTCTTAGTAACATTGGAGTGAATTTATTTATCCATCTCTAAAACTGACATTACTTATCTCCTCGCCAATCCAGTTCACATAGATCAAGAATTATGAACAATAAGAAACGGTGTGAGGGTATAAGCTATCTTATTCTAAATTATATAATTTTCGAGAGAGTTATAATACTGCATATAGTACATTATTCGAACATTTAATGTATTAGATATATCTAATATACGCGTCTACATGTAAAACTTTAAAAACTGATATATTTCATGCAAACAGTCAATAAAAAGCAGTAAAGCAATAAAAAGCATTAAAATTGAATGGATAGAAAGTTATCAAGCTAAAGTACCTATAGAATACATGAAATAACACCCTTACTATTAAATACATTTATTTTTAATTATATCAATTATTTCTTTAATCTTTCATAAAAAGGGTAGTTATACTAATAACTTTAAATCTGAAACAACATTTAAGTAGAACGAATAACCTGCATCTGGAGAAGTTGAAAGTCACATAAGTATATTACCTACATTCATAATAGTATTAGTTATAAACTGTTTATAATATTTGTAACGCGAAATTCGCAATCACGAAGGGATAGTTAAAACCAAAAAGCGTTTATGCATATTCGCAACACTTAAACAAATTCCAAATACATGCAGCATCTACAAAAATGCACTTGAACACAAAATGCTAAAGAACGTATCTATTTTAAGAATACACGAATTCCGTAAGTTTATGTAATTAATATAAACACAGAACGTGAAAGGATACTCAAAATTCTAGACAACTTTAATGAAGCTTGATATGATGTTAACTAATATCTCAACTGAAAAATCTTACACAGGCGTTAACTGGATTTCGAAACCTTTAAACAACAATAAAGTACACTAAGAACAACTGTAAAACAGTGTAAGAGTATTTTTCACAATTCCCTTTGTCACGAAAAAAGTATTAAAATCCTGCATAGCAGCGTTAATGCTTACGTATTTCTAAGAAAAGAGTAACAAAACCGCCAACAGTGCGCTGTGAGGACGGTGCAACGGGTTTACCGCTCTTTGCGCCGATGCGTGCATAGTCAGCTCGTCCCAGCGAGTGCAAAAGGGGTGGAGAGAGCAAGAATAAAGAGACAGCCGGGGTTACTATATAGGTTTTCAGACGCGCTATATAGGTAGAATATCGCAAGGAAAGGCGCACAGTGGTTGTGCGCACGGCCACCAGGGGCGTGTCCGGTGCCGCCTTCGCAGCTAGCAGCCCCTGCGAAATCCACCAACCCCCAGGTCCCCTATCTAGCGGGGCCACCTATGCACCTTAACTCTTAATTTGGAGAGACCTCGCTCTTAATTGTGCACCGGTACTCCGGCCCCCTTGCACCTGCGCGATCACAGCCCGTCTACCTGCAGCCATCTGGGAAGTCGGCGACTTCTGGAACCCTCGTTGCAAATGGTGATCGCCTCCGGATTAATTTCCTGAACAGAGTCCGGCTGTTTCGTATTACCTTATGATCAAAATTGCTTAAATCTAATAACACTCAACATTTTCCTACACAAAATGTGTTTCTATTAGTTTGTACCGTTCAGAATTGATGAACACGTTGACTGCTACGGCGGTCACCGATGACCGGAGCTTCAAAATTACAAGAAAATAATTATAACTTGTAAAAAAACTGATGTCGAATGGAAATGTTCAATAGCGTAAATAACTAGATAATAGCGTAATGTAAGAACTGTGGTATCAAATAATTAATAATTCTTCCTTTTTATCTTTGCTAGGAAAAGAGTAAGTGGTACATAAAACGTTTTTCGTGGTAGTCAACGTATTAACACGCTCGTGACATAGGTTGGATTTGAACTAAAATAGATCGAAGAGAATCGGAACAGGGGGCGAATACGATACAAGTAAGAATATTGGCCATATTTGTTACGTTGTTATAGAATTGAGCATGTTGACTGTCCGTATTACTTCGTACATCTCCCCTACACTTAACTTAATACCTGTTCAATTGCTTTAAATCGTTGTTTGCCATCAGCACGTGTTAGAATCAAAGCAAATGCGCGCGAACGTAACGAATTCGTGGATAGTCTAAAATGCATAGTTGAAATTTCTCACGTAAAATGGCAAGGTAAGCTTAAAAATTCAAATGTGTTTATTATTATTAATCTCTAAGGTGCCTAAATTCAGTATTTACTGTACTTTAGATTATTATATTGTATTTTTTTATTCTGAAACAAAGGCTTATAAGTATTAAAAATAATTTTTTACTGATATGGAAGTCAGATGTATATTAGCTATAAATTTATGAAAAGAAATGTTGATTTTCAGTTTTAACTATTACTTTTCTGCTGTTAAACCTGAACTGATCCCATTTGCCTGTGTCATTTGTTTCACGTCATATGTTATTCGTATCATTTTTATACATTTAAAACATAGGTAATAAACCAAACAAAGCGTTTTACATAAATGTCGTATATGTATGATATTTTGATATAATCAAACCGACAATAGGTTATACTATACGCTAAATAATATGTTAACACTAAACGTACCGCCACTTTGCGTATACCTACCTCTATTGTAACCAGACAACAATTGGTTATAAAATAAAGTTGATTAAGTTAAACAATAAATTTATCTTATTGAGAACAGAAACAGAAAGAAAAACAAAAATTGAAAAACTGATCAATCGGGTAAAATAGGAATTATTATGAAGTTAAATGGACGAAGAAAAACGCAGAATTTTCAATCAAATTTGGCCGTGAGGCGTTTAATGTTAATATCATCAAAGCAAAGGTAATCAACAGCGTCACACAAATGCGACGCTGGGCTCTCTAAACGAATCGCTGTGTCACACATGTGTGACGCATGATTACAAACGTGTTAACGTCCGGAATTCCATCATCTTGTGGATATATATGTTATATTGTGATGAATAGATAGAAATGTGTATAGTCAACGATAAGAATGTAATTGAAACGCAAGGACCAATCTTTCGCTCGCAAGTTAATTATTCACCTTTCACGATTCATCACTTCCCGCTTGGATGTTCCTCAACTTGTCTGCCCCTACCGACGATATTTATCTTCATACTGTTTTAATATCGCCAGAAAAAGGCTGTTCGCTGTTTATAGCTATTTCTTGTGAACGCGAGAACCTCCTCGTCTCCGCTCCCACCCTCGCGCCACATGCTAGGCGGTTCATTGGGAGAAAGTTTCACTTCGATATTACCACCTTGCCGTGAACTTTGCTTGACAGTGTGTACTCCAATAATTTGCGAGGGAAAAATTCTGCGAGCGAACGATTAAAGTTGTTTAATTAGTGTTAAAACGTATGAAGCAATTTGTTCGTATTTTATCCCGCACGATGAGGACTTTCTTAGTGAAATGTAAATATCTGCTGACAATAAGGCCGAACTGTTATTAACGTAACATAAATTTAACTACTATTTTATTAATGATAAAAAGTGTTAAAAAATGCACTTGTAGATGCAAAATAAATACAAATTCGTTCTTCCGTTATTACTATAAATAATACTGAATAAATCGAATTGCTTTATTAACAAATCGAAAGTGATCTTTTCCATTATTTCTCTTATTAGCGCGACAATACTCAGTATTCAGGAATTTCAATTTTATACAATTAAATCATTGAAATGTTCATAGTGTAAATATGTTTTTAAAATAACGTATCTCTCCGTGTTATTTTGAAGATATTGGGAAATATTTTCCGAGCCTGAAAATAAATTGCACCTGTGACAATCGTGTGCTTGCAGTGGTACCAACGACACCGCGTGTACGCGATAGAAAAATATGCTTGTGCATTATTTAGGGTCGCGACGCACGGCGTCTCCGGAGACTTGGAGACGAGGCGCTCCGGACGTCACAGGTTCCCATCTATCCATCTGCATATGCTTTGAAACGTCGAATACACGAAGAAGATGGCTCTCTATGTAGATTTGATCTATATTCTTTCTAGCTTGGAAAAGGCGTAAACAAGAAGATCAAGCAAGAAAACGAAACGTGCTAGGACATATTTTACTGAGAAACATTCTTTATATAAATGTGGGTACGTATTGCATTTTCAGTGGAATAGTGTAAGTTTACACGTATTTCAAATTGCCAACAAATTTTATTCATTTAAGATTATATTTTTATCGATGGACTTATAAAATGGAATTAAATAAAAAAAGTATTTTTTTTACTTACGAATGCTATTGCAAAACAAATCAAATGAAAAGTATTTTTACTTGTACATTCTAGAATATATGTTATTGTTATTAAATAAATGTCTGATCACTGTTTGCAATATAAAGTTAGTAGTATAAGTTTAAAGATTCTTAATGTTTTATCATAGATATCGAGAGATCCGAATGTGATTGTTCATTTAATCATAACAATGAACATATTAGTTCTTTAATTGCACTTCTGCTTATATCATGTTTATAAAGTAAAAATATTCTAAAGAAATGGAAATATAGGAACAAACTTTTCATAAGAGATGTCGTCATCCATAAATTTCATCTCATAACATAAACGATAGGTTGATTATTTATAATTCAAAACTATTAAATAATCGTTTTGTACTACAAAGTGCGAGTACTATAAGTTTATACATTATAAATTCTTTTTAAACATTACTTTTAGAAATTGTTTATATAGTATCAATTCTACAGTGCAACGATGTATCGTTTCTAAAATCTTCATAAACCTCTAAAATATTATTTAAATCACAGAATAATGTAGCGCCATTTCTTACTCCCAAGACGATGTCATATCTTATGAAGTTGAAATTGGACCTTTAGACAGCGTTACTTTTCTACGAAACAGTGAACAAACGACCAAGTGCAACACTATAAGGGACGACATCTCAGACTAAAAGAATTGCAGGACTAATCAAAGTCTGCCGGAAGTGAGAAGGCAGAGCGATTAACCCCGCGTAATGGAGGTCAGCTCCTTCGGGGACGAAACTCGGACTTTGCGAAGCAGTCTACCCTCTTCGACGAGACGGAACCAAGTTGCAATCGTTTCTAGCTGAATTGTCATTTTGGTTTCTGTCACGAACAATCGAAATGTCTAACGAGTTGAATTGAATTATGTGTAACCAATCTTAGTGTCTTAATAAAGTTTAACAAAGTGTACGCATATATACATAGATATGTATGTACACAATATCATAAATATAATAAACGTTATCACAATTCTTTAACTTTTAATTATTTTGAAATTTTACGTTGAGTAATTCAGCAAATGTTATACCGTCGAAAATAATAATTTGAATTCCACCAAGCGCGCAAAGGTCGATAAAGTTACGCAGCGGAAAAGAAAGGAACACAGCATCAAGACTAACGACCGCGGTGCGCGCATTCAATTGGCAAACCAAGATATCACTATAATTTTATCGACATCCGCTCGTCCCTCTAGGATCATAAGAAGCCAGCGAACTTTACGGTTACAATAAAATATAAGATAACAATCTCCAGGATTTATGTGCCGGCATCGCCGGCCGTGTTTATATTTTTAAACAGATATTTAATTTAATATCGCGAAGCTGCAGCGAGAAGCAGAAGTCGGAAAATTTTTATTCGCGAACCGCGCTAAAAGGTTTTAATGATTTACGGAAAGTGTGATCAAACGAACGCGATCTCCCGCACGGAACCATCGAGAGCAGGCGATCCCGTGGGACAGTGAATTTCGGAGGAAAACCGAAAGGTACGATAGCTCGCGTTACCACTATAGCAGTCGACTACAGCAATGTTACCGTGGCATGGTCTAACCGACCTTTTTACTTCCCTTCCCTCTACGGACACAGTCACTGCCGCCAACTCTATTTATCAAATGTACGTTTAATTTTTTCGCGGGCACAATCATACATCATCCTCGAGGCGTGATCCGGTTAGGGCTGGTGGGTCGGGGTTCGCTTCCGTAGACGTGGCAGGATTACCAACCGAGAAATTCACCGGAAAATGGAACCCCACCTTCCGCTTCTTCCGCGAGTAACTCTGTTCCCGGTTGCAGCCCGAAATTGTTACTGATAGATTGACCGAACCGTCGGAAGTATATACCGTGCTCGTGCCACGTCGTGCACTTTTAAAGCTAACGGAAACAGTGGCCTGGAATTCTACCGACGCGAGATATACGTACCTTTGACGACAGCCATCGACACGTCAAACTGACACAAGAAACCTTCAACGAAGGCGCTTCTCTATCCGAGTTCACACTTTACGTCATGATATCGATGTTCCTTGAGCGGAGTCAGCTTTCCAGCTTCGAAAGGATACCTGCGAAAAGACGGCACACTTATTTTGACGTGTTGTCACGAAACATTGACACTGTCAACAGCGTTCTTACTTATGGTACCGAAATATTTTATGTGAATGGCTATATTTTAAGGGTAACGTGTCCTACTGCTGCTCGACGGTTGAAGTATTCTGTGCTGCTGTTAAAATAACAATTTGGACTCGATTTTACGTAAATATATTTAGTAATACATAAGTGTGATTTTTTATTTTCTTTCTTTTACGTGCTGTAGAATAATGTTTGGGAGTAAAACAATATAATGTAATTAGAACAACGTTTCCTCAACAAGATTCGATGAATATTATAGCAAATAGTACCTCGTGCATTGTATTTTTATTAGTTACTTAATACATCGAATTATTCGACTATCGGAAGAGTATTAAACAAGAATACTCTCACATAAGTTAATTCCATTCTTCCAAAGAATAGTGTGCAACGAATGCTCTTACTGCACAAAATAGACACTTGTTTGTTGACCAGACCCTTACTATTTTATTCTCTTATACTTTAATAGTTGAGGATCTTAAACTTACTCCAATGTTCATTCTTCGAAATAAAGATTAAATCCGAGATCAATTAATTCCACGCAATCTATTTGTGCCACCTATACTTCTCAGTGGTAAAATTAAAAAAATGTGTCATCTGAACAGAATCGTAGCTCTATCCATAGAAGAAACATATAAAAAACACAGCATAACTCTTCAAATGTTTACGCGTAATTTAATTGCCTCTCCAGTCTTCTGGCGACATATTTTGATCAAGACAACGTTAAAGCATCTTTTAAATCAAATAACCTTTGGCCGCCAAGAAAATCAGTCAACAACGACAGGAAGTTCCGAACCATCTGAATTCTTCGACACGGCCGTGCCATCTTCTATACACAAGATCGTATCAAAAGCGAAAAGGAAGGTTGCGGCTGGTAGAAGCCACGGTGGCTGCAGCTCAGCCCCGAGAAATTATGGCTCTTGTCACGGCTGTTCATTTGTAGATGGAGTTTTTGCTCCCCGAGGAGGCTGCCCCAATCACGAGCCGCGGAAATTGCACCCCCCATCCCCTTCCCTTACTACTTCGCCTTCCCATCCTCCCGCGAAGCCAGGAGAACTACCCCTTTTCTTCTCTCTTTCTTCCACCTTCGAACTCCGGAACCACCCCATCCTCTTCGTCCCTTTCACCCCTCGTTTCACCCTAACTTTTCGCCGACGCCTTACGTCTCTGATACCGCAGCGGATCTATTGACGCCCCGCGCACTCGACTCGAAATGATTTATCGAAAATTGGAAACCTGACGATTGTCGATCGTCACCCCTCCCGTGCCCCAGCCGTAGACAACCGCACGAGTTTCGCTCGGCAGTTGAAAACGAACACTTCTGACCGTGCAACACGGGGGATTCCCTCGCACGCTTAAACTAGTTTTCTTTCTAACTCGGTAATTGAACGGTTCCTCCTAATCGTTGCGCGCTTAGATTTTGTTACAACCTATTTAACCTTTGTTCTATTAATATATTATTAGCGACGTACAATAAATATTGTTATGCTTTTAAATTAATAGTAATGAAAACTGATGGAGACTGTGAAATGCAAAAGAAGAACGAAAAAAAAGTATGGATCATGGAAGTGTTCTTGATTAATCGAAAATTGATTTTATTTAAATGTTTATTTCCGATAATGTTATTTAGTGGTTATTTGGAATCTCTAAATGTCGCATTTTACAAGTTCAAACGGCTTAATGTTCTTAATTACCCCGTTCGAGATAAAAATTTCATCTCGACTGGACGGGGTCAAAACTTTTCCGGTATGTAACGGCGAAAAGGGGAAGCAGAAGGGTGTGGAATCGTTGCGGAAGCGACATACAGCAATCACGGCATCTGAGGCTTTTAACGCGGCGTAAACTAAACTCTAAATGATTTAACGAGCGTTGCACGGGTTTTTATCGTGCGCGCTTGTGAAATTTGACGAGCTCCCGCGTTCAACGTGATTCGCATTCAACGCGCCGAACGTATACGCGGTTCTAATGGAAAAGCAATTTTCCTTGAAATTCTCGGTCCCCGGTTTTAACTAACTTTGACGAAGTTGCTCGACGCGGCCAAAGAAGGACATTCGTTTCGATCGCTCGGAACCGATTTCCCATGCGATAACGTCGTATGGTAATTCATGCAATTTCCTCCTTGCCCTTGGCTCGCGAAGGTAAAATAACATTTTCGTAATTAAAGTTGAGGTGTGTATCAAAGAGGCGAGGCGGGAACACGAAGAACCGTCAGAAGGTACAACCTAGAAGGATCCATCACGCCGCGGTAACGAAGGCATCAACTGATGACACATTTTAATATCTTAAAACAAGCAGCTGGGAAGCCGAAGAATTTCTGTTCTCGTCGGCCTCGGGCTGGCTCTCTGTCACGACGAGCAACAAGAGACCGCGTCATGCATTATCCTTCTGGTTTTCCAGCTTTCGTCGAAACCCGCGGTAGAAAGAGAAAAGATAGCGAGGCCCTATAGCCCACAGAGGGGTCTGTACAGCCGGAGGAGGCGACAAGCGAAGTCCCCAGGTGCCGGCAGAGAGCGATGATTAAGCTCGCATTTTAATCAAAGAGCCGGAGTGAAAAGTCTTGTAGTATGGAGATGATAGGATTTCCTGCTTGATAAATCAAATCGGTATTTGCTGCGGTTCGCTACTAATAAATTCTTTTATCTTCGGCTCATCCTTCGTCGCGCGGCCCTTTCTACCGATTTCATATTCGATCCAATCATCGCCGATGTATTATTATTTTTCTCGCGAGTCTGCCGAACGTCTAACTTCCCCGCGTATTCCCCGGTTTACCCTCGTGGGTACCTTTATTTCATAAAAACTGTTGAAATATTAATATTTCACGGAAATATATTTTAATTTCGTTTGCAATGTTTTAGGATATTTTTGTATTGCACTCTGTGTGAGATGATTTAGAGTTGTAAGCGGAAACTTAAAAGAGGATATTAATTTATGTAATTGGATTTTAAGTATATTCTTTAAACATCATATTCGAATTTAATAGAACTATGAATTTTTTATGGAAAGAAATAATGAAATATCAAACTATATGTATATTATATTCTGCGCATATGTTGAATAAATATGATAGGAGCATAAATAAAATAACATATTGTAATAAAATATCTAATTAAGACTGTGATTACCAAGTTGTAACATCTCTTCCTTTTTTTGTTATCGATAAACCATATGTAAAATAATTGTTTAAAAAGTTTTCTGAAAAATTGATGAATAATTTTTACCGGCAAAATACGGAATACAATAAAATTTCCTCGTTTACTGAAAATAATGGGACTGAAGTGTCACCCCTAAATAAATCATAATTTTATTTTAATTGTATTTCTCTCACTTTCACTCTTTATTATCCAAAACGTATAAAATCACGTTACAAAAGAAAATTTCTTTAATTTACAATTTAGATGAAATATCGGTTACTTTTAATATTGCCGTTACATCGTCAACTTGAATTTCATTTTTACACAGATTGTCCCGTATTTCCCAGTTCTCCGTTATGCTACAATTATCCACAGTCGCGAGTATTTATATTTAACTAACTTCATTTGTATTCCTTTTATAGCGAAGTAAATTTTCATGTTCGGGAAGCAGTTATATTCAATTGCAGCATGTACCATTTTACAAAGAATGGCTAATAGAGTTAGCTATCGACCTGTTTCGTAAATCAAAGTTGCCTCGAGGCAAATGACCTTCTCTGTTCGGACTGTCCACGAAATCCCATGGCAGACCGTTCCGGTCGGGTTTGGACACAAATTTTATGAACTAAATTATTATAACGGGCGAGATGCGAGAGCAAGCGCATGCTTTACGACTCCCAACATTCTCGTATAGTTCCCTTTGCTCGTCCGCTGTTCCAGGCATCCTTCCTCTTCCTCTTGTATACGATAGAGCTCAAGACACGTCGCCATCATCCATACATTATGTACGGACTAATGCTGTTTTTATTCAACGGTCTCCACACCATATACACGCTCTGCCCCATCCGCGAGACGCTAAACCCCCGGGCATCGTTCTTTACGGCGATATAATTTAATTTTTCAGATTTAAGAACCGCCTATTCTCCCTCGTCTACGTCTTCACCGCGCGATCTCTCGGGCGAAGAATTTCCCTCCAAAGAGCCGCCGAGTACGAGACTTTATGGATTTTGGATTGTCTGTTGATGTAGGCTAAAGGACTCCCAAACGACCCAGTCTTTTCCCTTCTTCGCGATTTTTTCGTCTGTTCGAGGGTAATAGTGGGGAACAATCAAAGGTAGCTGAAAGTAACCGTGAGAAAGGTAAGAATCAGCTTTAAACTATGGAAACTTTCGAAATCGAAATTTAACAAGTATCATTGCAAACTTTCAGTGATTATATGATTAAATATTATTCATTTGTATATTCAGAAATATTACGAAATGTATGAAAAATATTTCAATAAATAAAAATACAGCAGTTAAACATTTAATGAACAATATCTTACTCCCAATAAAAAGCAACTTTTAAAATTGTCAATGAAAAGTTTTGTGCTTTCTTAGCTCCATCATTCTATTCATAATATTATATTTATAATATTTATATTAAAGTAAGAAATTTCTCTTCGAAACAAACAAATAAAAAATATTCCAAATCAATCGCCTTCGAAACAATGATTACACAATCATTCCAAATATTTTATACTAAAGATATTCCATTTCAGCACTCACCTAAGTACCCATCTCTTTTGCACCGTTTGCTTCTAAACTCTCCGAACGGAGAAGACAGGATCCTAGAATATCTGCGCAGAGCAGCTTTGAGAGGTTTGCGGCGTTACTTCTAGTATAGGCGTCGCGATTGCCGCGTCAAAGAGATCGAAATTGAAAATTTGAATGACAACCATGCACTCTCGCCCGGACGTGCGTCAGGGAGGTACACCGAAGGTGAGTAGGTGAGACCCAGTGAGAGTACCTTGAGATGCGAATGAACAAAAAAGTCAGAAGGGATGGGAAAGGGATGCCGCGTTCTCAAAGGGGACATACCGTGGATGATATTTTATTCGTGGCCCTCTATCCCCTCCTTCTTTTTCCGACATCTTCCAGGTCTTCTCAGTCCCGTTGATGCCGTTCTCGCCGCACCGCCGTAAGTAGCGCTGGCAAACGGGGCTCGAGGCCTGGTCTGATGGATTTCACGACTCCATGGGGTCCCCTCAATCTACACTCACCCCTCACCCCTGACCTCACTGTCGTTCCGACCTCTGTGCGTTTCTCTACACACGTTTTCACACGTATGCCCACGTATGCTCGCGTAAGTACCACGCATCTCTACTTTCACGTCGAATTCGACCTACCGGCCACCAAGTACTCTGCCTCGCTCGCAGAAGATGGACGTAAGCGGACTGTGATACATGATCTATGATCTAGTTCTTACTGTACAATAATGTGGACTTGTTGAAGACATTACCTGGGAGATTGTTTATTGTCTCTATAATACGGTGGCGATTATAGATAGAAAATTATTGCTCCTGAAGAGAAAAATTGGAAATAATTCATTCTTGTTTTACTGTATTTTGGTTTTAGGAGTGAATCACATTACTGGGAATTTTGAAGCAGACAATTAATTCATATGGCGTTTTTGGGATATTCTGTGCTTATTTATATTTATAAACACTAATAATTTTAGTTGTAATGAGTGGTCCTTAAATATTGACATACCTATGAGTATAATGTGAACATATATAAAAGACAGATAAATTATAAGAACCTTGAATCTATGAGATATTGATAATTGTTTTAGTTCCCTGGGACCAAGCAAGTAGTGAAACCGTATTATAAGCAGCCGCGTTAAGGCGCGTGCGATCGTGCGGCACTTGGTTTTCGGAGCGACAATACGATTACTAAAACATTGTCGTAACATAGTCAATAAAGCTGTGATACTACTGCCTGTGTTGGCGATCTCCCTCAGCTTCTAACGTTACGACTGCGATCGTGGAGAGGAGATCGGTACACGTTGTCAACCGTACCCTTACGTGGCAGCCGGGTGGGAACGCGATGGGAAATTCAAAGAAAACGTAAAACCTTCCTTGGTGACAAATCCATTGGTCGTATTCCGTAGAATTTTCAATTATCGCTTAAATAAAATATTGCCCACCGAGAACGATGGAAACGAAAAGCAGGGCGGTACGATATGACGTAAAACTACCCTTACGGCGTCTCTAACTGAATTGTACATGCCTCGACGGTACTTTTATACGATCGCGTCTTGGACGGAAAGGGAACGGCTACGCAGCTCGTAAAATTATCGGACAGTAATAAATGCGAGCCACCACGAAATGGAGATAATAAATTACAATGGAATCAATGGTACAGGTCGGGCAAAGATACTTACTTCGGTCGAAGGGTATCGTAAAAATACCTCCTCCCAGTTCACGATTAATAATTATAAAAATACGGGGAAAAAAATATTAAATTACTGAAATTATATTTATGAATATGTATTATAAAGAATGGAAAATCTTGAATCAAATATATATAGAATGCCTTACAGATGTGTATACATACTTCGCTAATGTATTTTATATTTAAATGTAGAACTCTCTTTGTACCCAACTTTATTGTTATATCTATTACATCATAAATTAAAAGATATGGTGTTACACTTCAGAATATAAATATAATTAAACAGAATATAGAATAATTAATATAATCTTCAAAAAATGTTGTTACCGAGTGCTTCAATGATACATAAGATTTCTCATCATTTTTAAAATGTTATTTCGTCGGTTCAGTTTGAATCTTTATCCTTTGAATTTGCAATCGTGTATTATGGTCTGTCAGAATACTAATATATTATAATCAATTGAAAATGTCCTCATTTTTCATAAGATATGTATATGTTACGTATATAGCGACAGTGAAATATAGGGGACAAACGAGGATTACATTCGTAGGTATTGTTCCCTTTCCTCTCTAACCGGTCACGCGAAAACAAACGACGTTGAAGTTTTTAATATTCCCCGTAAACAGGCAACATCTACCTCTGGAACGAACTTTGAATTAGCAGAGACATATTCATACGTGGAGTTTGCATCGAGGGTCATTCCTCGGAGGGCACTCCGTCATCTCACTGCTTCTCGCTCACCTCACCTTCCCCGTACTGTCCCATAGACGTCCTCAGGGAGAAGCTGCTCATTAATTAAGTCTTTTTGCAGACTGACCCGCACAAGTGGCAACGAAAGCTTAAAAAGCAACCGGACCTCCATCACCTACATGCGCCGGTCTCATCTTCCTTTGTCCACTGATGCTCGACCATATTATGCCGGTTATATTTGTCCTCTTCTTCATTGAACCTCTTCACCCTCGAGAGCTACAGTTGAGACTTACATAGGACTCGCGTTAAATGTTTCAATATTAAAAACTTATTAAATTTGGAGACGATAATCGTGTTCACACGGACTGTAATAACAAAAAATTGATATTTTCATACGTAGTGTTGTCGACAATATTTTAATATGGGTTGTCCACGAAATTTCATTCTATGCGGTTTCTGTTTTAATATTATTGGAAAACGTAATAATATATTGGTAACAGTAATTTTTAGAGATTTGATCAGAATATCAGTTGTGACATAATTATAAAACATATTAAAGATCAGCTTTTTCACGTGCTTTGTTACAACGAAGCAATGGTAACATTAACATATTTTCCTTCAATGATATTTCTTAAGGATCAAGTGAACAAAGTTCAAATACAATAGTTTATGTAATGAAAGATATTTATTAGTGTATTTTCCATAGTATCTAACATTCTTTTGAATTATAATATGTTTAACCGTTTTAAAATGTACTAAAATGAAAACGGAATACTATTGCGAAATTGTAGTTAAATCACGAATTAAGAAATACAGGTTCTTATGTTTCTTAATTCGTAAAATATTCACAACCTGCAACTTCTCACCAATCCAAACACAATAAAAATCTGAAAATACGTTACGATTTGCTACTACCAATTTCACAAATACTGTAAATTTGGTGCAATGCAAGTAATGTTACTTTCTATAAATAATTTCACGAGAAATAATAAAAATAATTCTGTGTAGAAATACTTAGAAATATTTATGAAGATGATCATACATTTATATTATGTACATATCTGCAATGTTATCCCTGAAAAAAGGGTTCGCTTAATTTGCGACATCTTACCCGTAATTTTGTCGAATAAAGCTGTTTTATATCTTAGCCGACTTGATGAAGATTATAAACTGCAAAAACGTAAAACTAAAAAGCAGTCATTATTCTTTGAATAAAATTTCGATTATTTTTTTAATATAAATAATGCCGAAGTTACTTTTTATGTTTCTTCTCAGACAAACTCCCGAAATTAAGAAATATAATATTGTTCAATTGGCTTGAACAAACGTTACCGAATAAACAATACATTGCAATAATTTTTAAAACGTAAAACAAAATGTAAAACATAAAAAACGCATAAACAAACAAATGCCTATTGTTTTTACCAAAACATTTGAAACTTTAGTATTTGCAGTCACGAATTATATTTTAATTATGCATAAGGAAGAAAAATATTCATTTGTTATGAAAAATGCTTTCGAACGAACAGAAAAATAATTATTCAGTGGTATAACTGGTATACCGTGATTTCGTTGACTCGATTACAGAAGATGCGTGAGCTGTTGCACAGCTATGGAGCATTTGAAATTTAGAGGAGGCCTATACGACCGAGCCAGGTCGTAGAATGGTCGCAAGTGAGTTTCCTCGGCGTGTTAGCGGCAAATTGTTAAGGGATAGGGAATACTACGTACGTGAACATGACATCTGAGCCGTGCTGGAACTACGGTAGCGTACATATTGCCTTCACTCACGTATGCAAATAAGTTCCTGGCCAGGTTGAAGAACCTCAAAACCGTGAAACGTAATAAGAGCAAGTGATTTTCAATACTATGGCAGAACTATACAATATTTTCGTTAGATTTTAGTCTTGCAAATTCTTTCTCATTCGACCTGTTTCTATTAAAAAACCATTTACTTACATTCATTATTTAATCGTTGTTATATCATTTATTAATGTTAGGAAATATGAATAAAAAGGAAAAAACCTTCTTTATCTTAAAAATTATTATCATTTCTTAATTACTTGATTTCCGTAAGTATTTTAAAACTTGGATCAACTTAAACTTCATCATTTAAATTTACCACGAAAGAAACAATCAATTATTGCCGTGGTATTCACTTTGTAATTCTTCGAAACGGAGCTATTTGGATTAAATAGGGTGGAGCGAATCAGATCTCTAATTTCCTTCATTTTTTCATGTGTATGGTTATAAATATAATAATTTATGTATAGACGTGCAAAAAACCACAAATCAGAGAACACAGAGATAGAAACAATAAAAGACACAATAATAAGTGTTAACTCCAAAGAACTGACCATACGTCAAGCACCGGGAATTCATCGCATACCTTGTACAATCCCATAAGGAAGATTTACTTGTCGAATAAATAAACAAACGAATTTTACATTTAACACCACTTTTCAATAAAATGACATTTCTTAAAAAACAACAAAAGAAGTTAAAGACTAGGCCAAAGAAGTACACTATTAAAAGAACGATAAAGACTAATAAGAAAGGATGAATTAATAACATAAATATAGGATCTTCCAGAGAATAATATTGCATTTATTGCAATGAAAACTTTATCCACCCACCATCAAAAGACTGGGTTCAATGCAATCTTTGCGAAGGGTCGTGTCACGATGCCTATGCTAATAGATATAGTGTTACAAGGTAGAATATTTGCGATAAATGTGCCGATAATTGAGTTTACTACCATTGAATTGTACAATTTTGGATTAAACAAAAAATGTTTATAAAAGATATACATTTAGCTTCAATACCAGTAAAAAAGTTATTAAAAAACTTAAAAACCTTCGATTTACAAGCAAAAAACTGAAAAGTGAGAAATATCCGATTCGCCCAAAATCCCGGAGTGATTTTTAACTTTTTTAATTATTTCTTTTATTGATATTCAAGATGAATGTTTATTAATAAGAAATTTATGAAAAAAAATGTTGATTCTAACTTTTAACTATTAGTTTCTCGCTATTAAATCTGAACTGATCCGATTCTACCCTATTTCAATAATAATATTTGTTAAATATCATCTAATGCATTTTTTCAATTTTATTCTTATTCTTAATCTTCAATTCTTATTCTTAAATTTCTAAAATAAATTATTCAAATTATGTAGATACTATAACATAATGTATAAATAATTGACAATATCTACATAACGCCATACGAAATTTTACTTCATTAATTTGATTTATTTATTTGATAACACTTTGTAATTAAACATTCCATTTCATGAAATATTCCATAACTTTAGACTTTTTGTTAGAAATAAGATAAACAAATGAAATGCACAGAAAACTTTTTAAATAAAGGTCTATCATTCGACATAAAGTTATACCTTATATGTGCTTGGGAATGTTAAATACTTTCAATGCAAGAACTAAAATAACAATATGGTTTGTGAAAATTAATGAACTCAAACTTAAATCAATTTATATACAGTAATATAAATTTCTCACAAAGTTAATTACCTCTCTAAAAGAAATGGTGTACCTACAAATATCGATGCATTCACGTAACAATTATTATGTCACCGGCATTTTCAGCAAAAAATTAACAACGGAGAATAAAAGTGTCACGTCTGAAAATCACAATATATTATTCCTATCAATATTTTGCAAGTTTGAAGTTGTATAGCAATTGACGAAGAGGAATCGAGGAGGAGAACGTTTTCAACCACGAGATAGCCTTCACCCTCTCTCACTATCGCCACGGCCCAAACGAAACAAACAATATGTTAGCAACCCTCGACGATATTTCGAATTTGAATTTAAATAACTTGGCAGGATCGGCTCTGGGACTCTGGGACCACGCACGGGTATTCCTTCTCTCGTTTCTCGCATTCCCTCTCTCTCTCTTCGAGCGTCTCTCGGTCTTCCGCGTTTCACCTCTTTTTCTCGTTTCCTCGATCTCGCTCCTGTATGTAGTACGTGCCGCGATATTTGACTCCGACACATGCGTGCGCGGCCAGATCTCGACTTATAAAGTCGTTAGCCCTTGCAGCCTCGAACGCCGTGAATGAGAAAGAACAGACAGGGGAATACTTGGATACTGACCGTGTGTTAATTCTTAATTGATCTAATATTTATAATATCGTCCAGTCTCGGAAACCTGGCCAGATTTCCCCTGGTGACCGGAGTTACGGCGCCGCGGTTATATTGAAAAATATCGGGCCGTCAAAATGTTTGCACGTCCTTTACGTTCCCTCTCTCTTATTTTTTTTTGCTTCCGAACACCCTTCCTCTATGGAATTTTTTTCGACCTCTGGCCAAGGCAAAGCTTGATTAAAGTTTACTCTCCGCGAGTCGGCAAATATGTCGTTTAAACTAGTTCCGCTTCCCGCGGGTGAAATCAGTTCTTCAGATTTCCACGTATCGGGGAATCGACTTGGCAATAGTAAGACTGTCGCTTAATAACAAAGTTAGATTATAATAACATGTTTTGAATATAAATAATAGTATCCTTTAGATAATTAATCCTTTTTTCTTGAAGTTGTGTTGCATTCCTCCAGAAATTTTCAAAATTATTCTTCAAATAATTATAATTATGGCCTCTTTGTTTCTAATAACAAGACAAAAAGAATAATGTTTTACATTACAACTTTCACTGTCAGAATAGGTACGTATGATTTTGTTCAATTAACAATTCACTATCTACTCAAGTCCGTCATTCGAAAATATTTACTTAATTCTAACAGAATATATATGACTACGTTAGGAATGTTTTAGTAATAACAATAAATAAATGTGCCTCTATTAATTTTTAAGTAACTATGACTTCTATTTTTGAAAATAGTAGAACATTTTAAAGAAGATGTTGATAGTAGATAATTTATAATGAGAACTTAGTTAACATATTAACTTATGTTAATATAATGAATATCTACTTTTTCAAGCAAGTGTCGTAAATCACTTTAGAGCAAATAATTTTGTATATTTTATAATACTCCATACATAATTCCAAATGCTACATTAAATTTTACCTGTGCGGTTGAGTGATAATTACAGTTAATATTAAAGTAATATATTTGGCACTATAGTACTGGATCGGCACAACTACCGTCTCTCTATTGCCAGATTAATAGGACAGAATTGAGGTGAGATTGGTGAATTACGTTCTAACCAAGAGGGTTATATTCAAATATGATACATTAGCTTACTGGAGATTGACCTTGTTACTATTGCAGTAAACTGCAATATAACGGTTATAGTAATTGAAATTTACCGTAAAAAATTGTAGACTGATTTACTTAGATTTCTTGCAAAATGATCTCTGCCATGCATATGCCTAACAGTAACGAATTTCAGACATTTTATATTACAATTATTAAAATTATAGTCGCAACTAAAATATAATATGTCTTAAATAACTCGAGTAAAAATAATTGAAAATAATAAAATATAGGAATTAAAAAATATATATTTACCTATTTATATACCTATAATCTTAATATTCGCGTTCCCTAAAGGAAAACTACTAAAGGAAAAGTAAATCAAACACAAACAATAGACTATATTTCAAATTTCACGCTTAAAGTTTCACAAATCCTGAATATTTCTGTTGGCATGAATACATGTTGTAATTCCTTCCTTAAGATCTATGTATGATATAACTTTTTGGAATAGCTAAAATAGAATACAGAAACAACATAGTATCAATAGGATATCTTTCGAACCTACAAGTTGACTCAGAGGCTCCAAGAAAAGCGCCTACTCAGCGGTATCCTCCAAGGGACGTCAGGATTTTCCTGTTGACGCGTAACAGTAGGTTCGTGTATTATTCCCGCAATGAGATGGATCCGTCTTTGGGCAAACAGCAAGTGGTAAGGACCAGCCGAGCAAGCTGTCGCCTCGTCGAGCACCGAGTGACAACGTTAATATTTGAGAATCCGCTTATCGCGTGCTTAATATGCAAGGGTTAATATGAAGGCGCCCCCCAGGAGTCGTAAGGTGGTAGCACACGTATGCTGGATACGTCCATGCCACCCTTTACCCGCGAGTAACCGGGGGCTAACACTCGCTGCATATTTCATATTTATATTAACCTGATTAAGACGTGTCGTCCCGTGGCTTAATGCAGATATGTGGAGTTTGTTTCTGAACTGGCATTCATTTTAATGGAATTTGTAATTAAATGAGCTATGCCGCGCCTCGTTCCGTCTCATTCGCGTGCTCGAAGCACGCGACCCTCTTAATATCGCTGTGACGCTTTCGGTCTTCCATTCGTCACCGCTATCCGTCTTCCAGACGTAAGACGGTTCACGTCACTGTGATGTAGGTCAACAAATCTGACTCTATCCAGACACATAGACACAACGTTCCATATGAATTTTCAATACTACATGAAATACGATAGAATCGATTCTTACGTGATTAACCATCTTTTCAGCGGTTAATAGAAAATCTTTAATGGTCGATGGAACAAGAGGCATCCTGGACAACGTCTTAGATTACGATACTAACGAGTTCCGTTGATAATAAATTCCGTTTGGTACGTGTACACCGAGCGATTCATGAATATTGCACGTTAGAGTGCAGAGTATTATTCGGTTACGAGGCGTGATTAGCGTCTCCGTCAACTCACATCAAACTTTCCCGATTAATCAAGCCGACCTGGCCCTACGGTGCGCCGCGCGCGCTTGCTCCCTCTCTCTCTCTTTCTCTCCTAATGCCACGCCATCTTTCTCTTTCCGGTCCGTGGGCCTTCCCTTTCGCGGTGGTGACGATGCGACCGTAATGTAAACTAATTAAACTGGAGGCCAAGCACTAATGTGTCCATTATGCCGTTCTGCCCTCGACCGAGCTTCGCACCGGACCCTCAGATCCCTCCCTGTCGCCTTCACTCCTTTACCTCTCGCTACCTCTCGCGGTTCGTTCACTCTGTGACCCTGATTCGACCGCAACCCACTGGTAACGTTAAATATCACCCAATATCGTCTTAACCCCTTTCACTCCTGCTGGACTTAACTGAAAGGTGATCTACGCTAGGGTTTTATACTACGTAAGGGTTTAATCCCTTAGATTAAGGGATAAAAATCTGTGCTGTCATTGTTTTATCATGTACGCTGGTTCATTATTATTTGAATCACAGAGATCTCATATTTTTTAGCAAATATACCGATTATAGTCATTGCAATAGTTTAAGCTGCTAATGTAGGTATTTAATTGTAGCCTTTCCTTTTTTATCTTAAGTTAACATTAATAAGTAGAAATGAAAAGAGTTTAATTCTACAAAATGTATTAATTTATTTGTTACACTATATGTTTTCTGAAATTTGTGTTAACTCCTTGTCATACCATTTAGCCGGACACAATCCGGGCCATAATTATAGCGTTAATATCCAATATCTCACTCGTGTTGTCATCTCAAATCACACTCGTGATATTTATGTTTAATGCATTTTTATCATGGGTCTAACTTGATATTGTATATCAAGGAGTTAAGCACAGGTCTTACTGTAACAAAATACATATACCTATAGTAATTATAATTTTTAAATTTACCAATTAAAACATAGAAATATATTAAATTACGATATGCATGATTGAAATGACGCTTCGAATATATTCTGAAAGTATTTAGTTTTAAAGGTATCGTTATTTTCATGTAAAAATACGAGGGCTGAAAATAATATTACCTTCTCATGTACAGTTTCCTTTCTTACTTTCCATTCCTGGGAAGTTGATAGCCAAAATTGAAATATAAATATATGAAAAAATGATAATTTTATACAATGGAACATTCAATTTTTTATGTCATGTATTTGTAGCATATTAATAAATGTACAAGCTGACAAAAACTGGCATTAAACATGGCCAGGACTGGGTTAAAATAGACAAAACTGATTTTGGATTTTATATTATTTTTTTACTTGTCCATTATCCAATTACGTTGTTACTTAAAAGAAAGCAGCTATTTACTTATCTTAAACGACTGGCATGCAGAATAACCATAAAACTACACTTTCCTGAGCAACTGGTGACTTTCTGTGAAGCACAAATTTGATGCAAGTCGTAAAATAGTATGCTCCTCGTGAGAAAAGACCGTGGATGAACGTTCACTACTCTTATTTCTGTCATAATACGAGATCTGTCAGAAAAGTAACGAGACTGATAGTGCAAAAATTTATATTCTCAACTTATCCACCCGTTAACTTTATCGTCTTAGAAGTAGGTCTTTTGAGAAGTGTTCATCATCGTGATTCTTACTACTGAAGACAATGCTAGAAGTTTCGAATGGACAATGCTTTCAGTTGGTTAATTAAGGTCTCTAAACTACTGTTTAAAATTAATTGCAATTGTTTACGTCTAATATCCAAATGCTGATCACAAAGTTAATTTTTTATGTCTAGGAAACGAAAATAATCCCATAAACACAGATCAGATGCGCTTAGGAGAGTATGATACATTTTATCAATCAAGTACAAATTCATAATAGAAAATGTCCTAAACGTATTCAATTGTCCTATGCTCTTATCATTTCATGCAGTGGTTTATCCTGCAACGGGAGCCATATTTCGTTGTTTCTCAACTATCTAACATCGTTTTTACTCAAACAATTTATATTCCACGTAAAATTTTATTTATAAAAGCACTTTGAAAAATGTATGAGTGAATTAAATTTTACAGAATCTAAACGGTTAAGGTGATCAAGTGTCAGTAATACTAATTGATGTTTATAAATAGAGGAAAACCCGTTTATAGCGAAAGAGTATTAAGAATATAAAAAATTGTCGAGAAATGACTGAAGTTATACATACATACAATAAATATGCAGTACTGTTTTGTTTTGTTACAGCCATAACTAATACTATGTATCGAGTTGAGAGTTTTACTCTGGACACTTGCCCTCGGGAGTAAAACTCTACTGGACACAGACCTGGAAGCAACTCTTCGACAGCTTACTCTTCAATGTCTATCGTTTTACTATCAAGAGTGAAATTCAAAAAAGCCTATACCTGTTTGATTAAATAGTACATCTAAAGTAGTAAAAATCTAATTCGTGTTGTATAGGGACTATAACAGATTGAGTGCGAAAGGACTTTCTTCTATATGTGTCAAAAATACAAAGCATATAATTTTATATACATATATACTTGTTATAAGTAAGTATTACTAATAATAATGTTATAAGCGTAAACATTTTGTATTACTCTGTACAAGTATGTATTGTAAAAATTACACTGCTAAACAGCGCGGTGTTCGTACTGCAGACACAATGTGACTTAAGCACGACTGTCATTAGATGCCATAGCTTTAAATAATAACAATAATTTTTGATGAGGTAAAATTAGATAGTATTGAATGAGCCATTACGCAGTGCATGTGTCTGATCTGTTGAAAGTGATAAAATGTCTGATTCCTGAAAGAAAAAGTACCTATTAACTCACGAATCATTTGGACAATGGAATTAATAATTTGAGTAAGGAAACTTTGGTACAGGTGATATTCTTCGTTTCAATCCAGGAAAATAAAAAATCAAAAATCGCAATAGCTGAGTGAAAATAAAAACGCAGAAAGAAAACTTACACAGCCATTTACAATGAAATATAATCTGTAAGTTTTGCGCAATGTCTTTTAACATTCTGAATTAACTTAGGAAGGTATATATTATACAAAAAGTGATTAACTTCCGTTACAATTTTTCGTGAATTTTAAAAATAGTTTTTTAAGTATAAAAATACATATAATAGATTAAAACAATTTCGATAATATCTTTAAGCTAAGAAATCATTTAAATCATTCTTTTTTAACTAATTTTCTGAGTTGACTATAAGGACAGATTGCTCTAATTAAAAAAAACTGCCATACATTTCTTCTGCTTGTAATGAAATGAGAAATATTTACAATGCAATTTAAATAATTTCGAAATGGCAATAGGGAAAAGTTATAAATAATGAGAGTAAAAATTTTATACAACTTTTCCATTATCTTCCGGATAAATAATTATACATTTTGGATTCTTTAAAACGTGTTGAATCATATTTTGCAAAAGACAATCGTTGCCTGTCAAGTTCAAAAATGGCCAATTTCTGCCATTGTCTATTCATAATCGGAATGAATAAAAACTATAAGTCATACATTCTTTTACCTTTTATAATTTTCTATTGAATTTATATTGACAAAATCGTTAACAACTTTGTATTTCGTTTAATCCTAGAATCACCAATTTTATATACGCTTTTAGCGTATTGAATTTCTTCGATGGTCCCCAACATGAAAAGAAACAACAATGGGCTTCGTCAAAATAATTAAGTGCATCGTACGCAATTCTTCTTTCTCCCTGAAAAAATATCCATCAACCCTTAGCAGTTCACCCCCAAGTACCAGCGAGGGGGCACGACTATCAATTATTAACACCTCCATCTGTTGGTATATCTATCCGGTGCCCTCTACTCGTAGACTGTTAACAATGAAACTCTACATCATATCACATGTTTCAGTGCGCTTCATAGTAAATAAGTGTACTTTCTGATTTTCCATTTCAATATTGCAAAGTAAAGAATTCTCGTTATTAATCCTACTACAAATATAAAGAAGTAGTTTCTAAATTACACATAATAGTTTCACTGATCGAAGAATCTAAAAAATTCAACACAAGTACATTGTTAAACTAATCACACCTGCTATAGGTTGTTGTTCTATAATAGGAGACATACTTTTCTCCATTCTAATAAATATTTATCACATAAATGTCGATTTATGTAGAATAAGAAGATGAATATTAGGAATGATAAAAAATATTTATTGATATAAAGATTGATTTATATTTTGTAGAATATTTATTTTTTCTCCGCTCTTTTTTAAAAAAACATAGAAATATAATATTTATAATACAAATATAAATGTAATCTATTTACGAATATTTTATAATTTTCTAAATATTGGAATGAATTTCTTTTTTGTAAAATAATAAATGATTCCTTCATTTAAAAGTATTATCGAGGCGGTATTAATTCCAAGATAAAATATATCATTCGTTGGACAGAAGCAGTGTCCTTGATTCGTCAAATAAATTAGCCTCCGTGGAGCAATCCCTTTGCTCTGCCGTGTAAGAGTGTTTTATGCGACGGAGAATGCAGCACGGTGTTTTAATCAAGTGGCACAGCATATTGTGCCTTGAGCTAAATGCGATTCTACGCCGTCCGCTCCGCAGGGGTTCTTTCTACAAATTGGTACCTATCGCGCCCCCTGCAGTTATGTCAAAGATACGTCATGACACCATGAATTCGTTATTGGGGAAATCGACATTAGACGATATTGTATTAGTGTACCTGTATAAGTCCATATTTCACTGCATTCGGACGTATAACAGAAAAGTATAAATTAGATGTATTGTTTCTTGAGGACATTCTTTGCAACGCTTAGTTTTTTACTCACTCAAATACCTTTTTATATAGGTCTGAATTTTTCACTAGTATTTTAGTATTCAGAGTTTACAAACTTAAAAAAGATCACTTAATTATCGAATTTTTGGTTATTTTGTTTACCTTTTTAATTATGAAATATAAAATTCTGATAATTAATTATTTTTAGAAGTATTCATAATGAAAACAACATGAAGAAGCAAAGTGAAAATAATTTAAAGCATTAATATTTTCATTTAGTTTTTTATTTTGTATATGAAGTTTGGTTAAAGAGTGTTTAAGATTATTTACTTGGATGATAATATATTAATTAAATGTTACCGTGTATTAATATACTATTATGTTTCGAATGACGATAATAAAACCTGAATTCAGAATATATTTTTAATTTTTCGTTTAAGTAAAATAATGCAAAATTAAAGAGATGAATATCAAATAGCACAAAAATAAATTTACATGATATAATACAGCGTATTATCTAGTAGTACGACGTACCAAAGCCTAGTTGTCCGTATTTTCATAAATGAAATAACAATATACTGGCTGCTAGCTAATGATTTTACTAATCATCGTTAAACATATGCTTACAGAAAATGTATCGTTTTAATTGATACGATGATGTAGGATAAACAAATGGCTAAGAGAACAAGGAACAATTGAAGACAACAATATTTTGTAACAGTTTTATCAACAAGAAAGAAGGAGGTCAGTAGATCAATATATGTCCCCATAAAAACGGTAGTCATTACGTTTCTATACGCCAACTGTCACTGCACAGCAGGTTGTGTTTATAGGCGTAAAACAATTTTCAGCATAGAAAATCACGCGTTATACTTTCGTATTATAGCATAACGGCACGCCATTCACCGAGGTTCATGGGGCTAGCGTGGCATTCGTTACGGGGGTATTCATAAACCATCATAACTTTACTCACGTGGGTTATGGCATGTCCCTTCCTCCATTGGAGACACATTCGTTAACCTTTCACTAGAAATGAGTCATTAGGATTTACCAAAGTTTGCGAATGTTTAACTATCGGCACTATAAATGTACACATCAAACTGAAAATTTGATGTAACTTTACGCCGTGAATGTCCGCGGAAATTTATGCTACCGTATTACATTATCTTAACAGTTTGGATAATTATTTACCTTACAAATTTATTACCTTAATTTAATTACCATTATTTACCTTAATTTCTTTCATATAAAATTGGAATTTGATTTTGAATGATGTAAATTCATGGAACTTACTACTGATAATCAAATAGATTTAACATATATCTCAATAATACCATATAATTACTATATATAGTACTTTTATTCTTTTACAATTGTTCAATTAATTTTTACAATTGTTACTTATAACTGATAAATAGTAGAAAGTATTTGAAACTGTTCCTCGTGATTGGTCTCGTACGCATAAACAGAATACAATCAACCCTTTCCCGAATGTATTTCAAATTTAATTTCACTCTATATGTACAGAAGTAAGATTTAAATAAAAATGTGTTTCGATATTTCAAAGTTACACGGGATGATCAATTACGTACAATGTTTAACAATCGAATGGATGATACGAGCAATATGTACGCTATATGCTATTCGCATGTGCAACCCATTGACGGAGTAGATTGCATTCGAAGCTTCGAAACACAGAAATGAAAGATCGCAACCAACTGCTTTTACTACATGAAAACATTAACAATGCGTACATAATATAACCTTAAGAGTTAAAATAACTAACATTTAGGAACTGACTTGTAAGTTTTTTTTCCAAAAGAGGATCAATGATGTTGAAAAATTGTTTACTTACTTTGCCATCTTTATAAATTACTTTTTGCTTTCTTAATAGCAATTAGTCTAACTTAAATGCTAGTAGTTAATCTAGAGAACCTAATATTACACTCTTAATAAAGACTCATATCAATTAAAATGACTGATATATAAATAACTATTATTTTTATTGTCCTTCTCATTTATTTGGTGTGAGTTTGTAAAAGTTTTACTTTCACATTTGTCAAACGTAGTTATGACTAGATTTCTTGCATTTTTTAACCTCTTCACGCAAATTTAATTCGGTTCTGCCGTCGAAAGTGCACGGCGAAAGACACGACTACGTGGACTGCTATCCTGCCCCTTGTACACGTTCTGAACGATAGTTTGCCAGAGATACAGACTAGTCCTTCAGGGCTCGCAAACCCAACGGCTAGCCACGGCGCCCACGGGAGAAACCCCGACAACTATCCTCGAACAGAGGAGCGAAGGAACTTCCGAATCCCGCGAACTGCAACTACGGTAGTTAGCCGCGGTGCTGTTTTTGATAAGGATATTAATAAAGTTTAATGCCCATACCAGCAGCTAATAACACGACCAAACCGTAAGAGCTACTACATTCGCCAGTCTATACGGTCCGTCCACTTTTTATCATTTCGTGAAATAAACACTGAAACGTTCAGTCTTGAAATTAATGAAACTTCACCAATAGGTGTTTCAATAGAAAAAAAAAAACAAAGAAATTTCAAAGAAAGAATTTTCCATCGTTTTGGAATATGCTTGAAACTGTTTCTTAACATATTAGAACATGATGAAACATCTTGATAAAGAGTTACTGAATTTAAAAGGATTAGTCATTATCGAACGCGTATTTCTTATAACTTGCGCAAGTAGTCAATATTCTAACACAGTAATTATAATATTAAGTTTAGATTAAACGTTGAATAGGTGTGTTTGATTTTGCTATTTGCGTGGAATGCTTATGATTTTATTAAAACTATAGTAAAATATGTCGTAGTCCATCTGAAAATAGAATGTTAGAAACGCCATTTTACAAGTTTTGAAATGATGAAAAAATTTTTATAAAACTTGTTTTACTATCTACCTACTTATCTACCTATTCAATAGGCTTAAATATTTTCATAAGTAAAGCGTATTTCGGTGGAAAAGCGGATTTAAAAACTAATTCAATTTTTTGTCAAAACTTTTTGTTTGATTAAAAATTGTACAATTCAATGGTAATAAAATCAATTATTGACACATTTGTCCCAAATATTCTACCTTGTAACACGACATCTATTAGCATAAATTTCGTGACAGGACTCCTCGCAAAGATTGCATTGAACCCAGTCTTTTGATGGTGGGTGGATAAAGTTTTCATTGCAATAAATGCAATATTATTCTCTGGAAGATCCTATATTTATGTTATTAATTCATCCCTTCTTATTAGTCTTCGTCGTTCTTTTAATAGTATACTTCTTTGGCCTAGTCTTTAACTTCTTTTGTTGTTTTTTAAGAAATGTCATTTTATTGAAAAGTGGTGTTAAATGTAAAATTCGTTTGTTTATTTATTCGACAAGTAAATCTTCCTTATGGGATTGTACAAGGTATGCGATGAATTCCCGGTGCTTGACGTATGGTCAGTTCTTTGGAGTTAACACTTATTATTGTGTCTTTGATTGTTTCTATCTATGTGTTCTCTGATTTGTGGTTTTTTGCACGTCTATACATAAATTATCATGATACTTATAACCATACGCATGAAAAAATTAAGGAAATCAGAGATCCGATTCGCTCCACCCGATTTGATCTGAATAGCCCCGTTTCGAAGAATTACAAAGTGAATACGATAAATGAACAAATAATAATGAGCACATTTGAATTTCCAAGCATAGTTCGCCATTTTAAATGTGAAATTTCGAATAACGTATTTTAGATGAGCTACAACTTTGCACGCGTTTGCTTCGATTTTAACACGTGCTGATGGCAAATAACGATTTGAAACCATTGAAGGTGTATTGGATTAAGTGTAGGGAAGGTGTATGAAGTAATATGGTCAGTCAGCAAGCTGATTTCTATAATAACGTAACAAATGTGACCAATAGTCTTATTTTTATCTTTTGATTCTGTGATACTATTCGCCTCGGTCTACTATATAAAATTATAAGTTATGATATATCTCGTCATTCAGCTTTCAAAAAACATTAAATAGTTCTATTATCAAGTTTCACAGTGTATGTACAATGTGTCTCCAAGATCTTTTCGCGTACCCCTAAGAGTCCTTAGTATACTTCACATACCTGCCTTAGTTTGAAAATCGCTAACCTAGACGATTTTACTTCAAATACAATTTTTTTACAAATAATCAGAACATGATACACGGTATTATGCTGCTCATTTGTTTCTTACACATCAAAACATAAAGTATTCCAATTTCTTAAAGAAAAAGTCTCTTTGAAACCCATCAATTTTTTTTTACTTAACACCTGTAGGTGTAGTTTCATTTAAGACACCTTTTTCTTATGTTATTCCATCAAGCTCAATTACCATAGTCAACATTTCACAACTGCATGTCGTGTTATTAACAATAATTAAACAGATGAGTGATGAATTAGATATCCTTACCCAAGATCACACTAAAAATGTAGGAATCCTTTAGCCTTTCCTTTCCGCCCATATTACTGTATGCACCTACCTACTATAAAACCATCAATTAAGACAAAATGATTCCTTGCTAAAGTGAACTACATTATTGATCCACTTAAACTTCTCCATCCTCACGAAGTTCTACGAAACAAATCTCAGTTTCGCGGTGACAACGAATTGTTCCATCGTCGTGTAGAGGTGACCAGTTCCCTAGTCCTCCCCGTGTCACCCCTTGATACTCAGGTTGTACAGCTTTCAGCAGAGTCGGCAGCAGGAGTTCCTGAAGTCGTGACGGAGGCACGAAGCCAGCTAGTGGCCCCCACAGGGGCTGTGCACTGACTTTCGCCCCTATCTACCCTAAACCACGTTCTAGAAGCTTCTCTTCGTCCTCCAACCAGCAGATCGCTGGTGGCTTGGACCCAACTCCTGAAGACAGTTTCTCTTCCCCTTGCTTTACCTCTTTTCCCGCGCTTCGCTTAATATCAGTAATACGCTGTATGCTTTCTGAAGATCTTTTAATTCTGTTTCGCCTACAAGACACACGGAACACATCTATTACGTGTCCAATAGGATGTACATACTTATATGTACCTATAATATAGAACTTGTGGAAAAACATTGTTTACAGCAAGAAGACGTTACTTGTTTGAAATTTTAATGTGGATGTATGTAATTATTTTTCATTTATAATATTATGTAATCAGAGAATATTACCTACATATGGAAATATAATAATACTGTAAATATTTCTTGGGAAAATGTAACAGGTGAAGAAGTAGTTGAATACAAAGCAGACGTGGTTATAGCTACCTGCTTTTTGTGTATAGAGTAGGGATACTACTTCTGGTGTAATTGTTTACATTACCTTTGTATCTCATAGTGCTTCAACTACTTTGGTGACATTTAAATTGCTCATAAAATGTTTGTTTGCCTGAAGATTATCATTAACCAGAATTATGTAATAAAACCTTAAAAGATGTACTGAGCTAGCAGAGTCGTTCATTTAGAACTATGGAACTATGAGTACGACCTACACTATTATTGTGGTTTATGTTTATATAACTTCTAAATTTCTTACTTACAGTTGCATATCATCATCTTTTTCGGGAATTTTCTGCAATAATAAGAATAAAGCATAATGATATTAATAAAATGGAAAACATTACCAATTTAGTAATTAATGTTTCACAAAAATGTAATAAAAAATCAGAAAATTTGTATGTTACACTACTAGATAGTCAAGTAACATTCGACACTGTTTAAAAGTTTTGGGAATTTAACAAAGGGGTACTACTTCGTATTCTGTTTCTTTCATTTCCAATAGTCTCTTAAAAAAAATAATTATTTTGACTGCACACTATGTAATTCCTACAATATTATGCAAGTTCTGTGAAAAATTGTTCTTAAGTTTTAAATATAGAGAAATTATAATATAACATCCTATGCAAGTAAGTTTTTCAATATGCAATTATAAACCTGCATTTATCACAAATAAACAGAGACATAAATTACAAAATTTTAAAGTACTAAATTCAATTTCATCGACCGTAATAAGTATTCAGTGAATATTGTTTACGTAGAATATTTTCTATTTGTAATAAAGGTATTAAACATTTTATAAACATTGAATGATTTTACATTCATCTTTTAGAATATATAAATGGAACATCAGAAGCACAAAATTTTGTAATAACTATATATCGGTTAGAGTGAAATTAAAGAATACTATACTTTATTTATGATTGTTACACATTTTTATAATAATAAATTATATTCGTTAATATACTCGCGGTAATTTTAAACTATTTGTAAAATCAAGTATTAAATTCATTCGTGTATCGTTGTAAACAAATTTAAAACACATCGTTATTTTTACAAAATTTAAAATTTGACTCGCAGATTATAACTCATTGTGCAATATTAAAGATTTGCTTAATTAACTCTGCATCAAAATTGATAAAGTGGACACTTATAGTCAGCTATACAAATTTACTATACAATTTTACAAAACGTAGATATTAATAAGCAGAATTTTAACGTTGACATGTATCGAAATGAAATAAATAGAAAGTGAGCACTATATGATTGCTTATGTTGAATAATATTGTGCTAGACATTTCAAAGGCAAGTTCACTAACCAATGCGAGATTTGCATTTTGAACGAGGTAAATTCACCTCGAGTAGAACGAAACAAAGACACCGTTGGGAATGCAAGCGAAGTGTGGGAATAACTGACTGGCGCTCGTAAAACGTCGCCGGGTAGTTTAATTGGCAAAATATGCTAAAAGTCAAGATCACGATGAGATTTATTTGTTCACTCTTCCTCCGATCATGGCAACGTGCTTGGAAATTTATCAAATCCCAAGAGAGTACTGCTAGGAACCCCGACGTTATTGTATTGCTTCAAGATACATATACGCATAAGATTCGACAACATAGGTAGGTATTGACAAAGTTTTAAAAGTATTCTACACAGAAGTAAAATATTTAATGAAAATAAAAATAGTTCTTGATTTATTATCTAAATATTTTTGGTATTAATATTTGAATATTAATAAATATCATTACAGCGTTGCGTTATTTAGTTCGTTTCATCAGTTCCTGCTTTATGATTTATTTTGTGAGCAGTACCGCAAGAGTTCCTTACAAAACAGAATTTTCAGATCAGCTACACCACTCAAAAGTCAATCAATGTATTAAAAAGCACTTAGATTCTTAACATAGAATATCTTTTGTTGCAGTTACAGTATCATTAATCACGAAAATAGAATCTTAAAATTAAGTCATAAGCGTCCGTTTTATATAATGCACAGAAAAATGATTGGTTAAAAAATAAACAGCTAAATTCATAAAGAAATAATTCGAGGAAAGTTTATGTTAGAATATGTGAACATCTATTGTAAATGACCAATATCAGCGTTAATATATCGATAGTTTGTAAGTTAATTTCTAAGACAATTATTCTCTTATTTATTTCCTGTTTCCGCAGATATAATTATTCATTACTCTGACGCGTGGCAACATTCAAAATTACTATTACATATTTTATCGTATTATTCCACAAATGCCACTGCATCATAATATAATCATTGACTCTCTCAATTGAATTTAGGGTCCATAGCGAAGTCAAATGTTTCTATTCTTCAGAAAAATGGACAAGATTAACACCCCCTATTCTTAAAACCCTCGCTTCGTTTAAAAGGCAAAGAAGGAACATTTTGCGGAAGTAGGAGGGTAACTACCACTATCCAACCGCTAATTCGTTCCACTCGTAGAGGTTTCGGTAGGCCGTTTAGAAACGTGGAAACCGCATCGGCTGTCACGCCATACGTTTTGCAAACCTACTTACACAGCCGTAAAGGTATTAGGAAGCATGATGTGCCGTCATTGTCCGCATAACGCGACATTACTTGCTTGTTTAGGCAGTCGGGATGCTATACCGTTACCAGATTTATGATCCTCCTTCTGAATCTCGCGAGACTCCTTCGAAAGGACTTCGACTTCGGGTTTTGCTTTCTAGCAGCCCACTCGCAGTCCGCCGAAATTTGTTCGCTCGTAGGAAAAGTGGGAATGGGCGGATACCGAGGACGCGGGCGGATTCCCAGGACGTTCAACGGAGGATAATCCTTGGAATAGACGATCATCCAATTACGGTGCTGGTGACCCGAGCGTCATTTGTATTCATTTCGCCTTCGTCTTACCTCCTTGTTGGTAGTAGGTGAGGCTCGCCGTGGAAATGGCTGTCTTCGTCTTTCTTTCGGGCTCTCTTACGCTGTTTGCTCTCTGCCAACATCAAAGCGAGAGATTATCCGACTGAGTGTTAAACAAAGACTTAGCCGGACTTTCGAGTGGGGCTTTCCCAGGGATTACTCGATCCCAGCCGTTTTAAAGCAATTAATTTAAACCGAGTTAGTGTGACCACATAGTCTCTAATCCTTTCTATGAATGAAGGGTGAAGCAGAGATGGCAGTAAATTTTCTGCCTTGCTACTTTATGAGTAGTACATCAAAGCAGACATAGGGACTGAAGAATTACAGTTCTCAAAAACTCTTTGACGAAACGTGTGCTAACATTCATCCGTTTGTATCATTTGAAATCGAAAATTAATGCTTTCTCGTACAGTAAGTTAACCCCTTGCTTTACAACAACGTATCAGACTCGTAGTGAAGATTTTAAATATGGTTTAACAAAAATAAATATTACTCAATTTCTTCGAATTCAAAGTAAATATTATTCTTATGTAATCAATTACGATACTTAAGACCAAACATAGACATAGAATATGCCTACAGCTTTTCTCTGTTTCCAATCAATTATTAATGACAGAGCAATCGTATCGATCAGAGTTGAGAAAGAAATTATAGCGCAAGGCGTTAAAGATACAAATTAAAAACACTATTTTCAATTTATCTCATCTTAGCATGGCGCTTGAAACTTAATACAATTATAAGTAATTCTTTTTCCGACGTTCGATACTGTAATGTAAATAAATTTAAGAAAAGAATTATACAAAGAGTAACAAAACTATAAAATCAACCTATAAACGTTTTAATAATCCGTGACACCAACAGGCTGACTCTTACCGACTTACTTGATAAGATGACAATGGCGCGCGCCATCGATCACTGGCGTAATAGGAAATGCACATATGACGAGGTCTTCATGGCTCGTTGCTCGTCGAAGTAAAGCCTAGAAGCACGTTTATAATGGAGAGAGCATTGCACTTGTCCGATCTGATGTGGTCTAAAATCTGACGCTCCCTCTGGGTATGGACGCGGCGGCCCCCTCGGTGACGGCCTCGTTTCCCCTCCAAGTAGCAGCCTGTATCTCTACATTTAGCGAATTTGAACGATAGCTCTATTTTAAAAAGAGCGGGAAGGTTCGGTTACGGGGAGGGGGTGAGCCCGGCGATACGATGACCACATCTGTTTGCAATTGAAACAAGTGGTTCGATCTTCTCGGTATCATTGGTTTATTGGTTACTGTTCTACGTGCAACGAAATCTCTTTCAATGGTGCTTGAAACACACGTGAACTTTATTGCTTTTAATCTGTTCTAGTCGAGTGGAGTCTTCAGTGTGTTCGGTACGGATGAGCCGTATACGTTTCTCTGAAAATAGTACCCCGATCTGAACTCATTTCTATTGATTTTAGAATTTTAAAATAAAAGCTATTATATTTGTAGGGATTTTTATTATTTATATCTGCTAGGATAACGATCCTTCGTATTACTGGTATAGATGATTTTTATTCAACAAAATATAATACACAGATAACTTCCTAATCTCTCTAATTTCGACTCTAAAACTGACTCTATATCAACAAAATATTACATATTAACGAAAATATGTATATGTGTTTCGCGGTGCGTCCGCGAACTTCCGGAACGGCATCTCAATGCTCTCAATTCTTCAGTAGTCATTAAGATTTTCAATTTTCAATGCGACGGAGCACAATCTGAGCTGGAAATTTCCTGCAACTGAATTCGTCGCAGTATTATAAGGGACTTTCTTCCCCAATTTATATACTGTTCTTAGCACAAGGTTATCCATCTCAGGAGGTTATGTTTCCTGGCCATAACCATTATTTTGGTAAAAAAAATGATAATCATTAACACCAGATAGTTGTGCGTTGCTCGATTACCATCCCTTGCATGCGGATCCACTCCCCTACGGTTTTGCGGACCTGCTCGACGTAGAATCAGTGACGGACATAGCCACACCACATTTCCTTCCCAATATCATCATCCAATAACATTCCCTCAAACTCACATTAAGTTTTGGAAGTTGCCGCAAACCCACTTTTTTGACATCCTCCCCCTGGGCAAACAGTCAGTCTTCAGACAGTTGTCATCAGACAACTGTCTCTGGTAAACAATCGCAAAATCAGTCTTCGGACAGCAGTCATCAAACAATAATTGCAAGTAGCAGTCGCAATTCATCAGTTTCTAGTAAATAGTCTCAGTCGTCAGTCGCAACTCATAAAAGCGCTTTATTTTCAAGACATGTTTCCCTGATCTTACAATGCCCGATCAGGGGTAAGTATAGTATTATGTCTTTTTGGCGAGGGCTAAACAAAATCTGTTTTATTGTTATTTATTAATTCAAGACTGTCAGTCGACAGTCGCAACTCATACTACACAATCAATTACTCCGCACACTAATAAATACAATCTCACGTTCCACAAACACAGTGTTTCATTTGAATTATTCCTGTCACTGTTAAAGGTCGCTGAGATGCGTGAGAGCAAAATCTTTGGTGTCAATAATAATCGAAACGGTGATTTACACCCTGCGTTGATCCGGCCTACTATTGCCGTGATCGCACCGAAGATTCACGCTGTTCGATTCACATAAGAACAAAAACAGTATGAAAGAGGAATTTAATTTAATTTAATTTTTAAAACGTTGGTATTGTAAAAAGTTTTGTGTAACAATAACGAAAAAGTTATATGCTTATATGGCATACCGTATGCGTATATCGTATGTGTATGTCATTGTAAATTTAAATTACTATAATTTATCAATACATTTTTTAAACGTTTGTTTCGATATTTCTACATCTTTAATTACACTAACTCTTTGCGAAAGAGATTTTTTCAGAGTATTCCTAACATAGTAGATATTATTTATTCCCTTTATAAATACAAATGTAAATGAAAATATAATTTAATGTACACATTAAATAATTGTACTAAATTCACGAACGACATAAATCCGATTATATTTGATTACATATATAATGTAAAATATAATATAGTAAACCTGAAACTTAATATAACATCCACTGTATTATATTTAATATTAATTTTTCGTAAAGCGACATGTAAAAATTAAGGTTATTTTACAATTCTCTACCGAAAGATACTTCGTATCTAGCTTACTTTAAAACTGAAATACACAAGGAGGAGATAAAGAAATGATCGTTACGGTCCGTGAGAACAAAGGACCGGCTGCAGGTAATACCTCGAGGACATTCGCTTTATGGATAAGTGTCGACAGTCGTTTCCATACTGGTAAGCAGAGATGATGTTTCAATAAGAGGTAGCAGTTAGGCGTCTCTAACGTGCGTTTTGGCCGTCTGGCATTGTCATTCCCATATCTGAACAACCGTTATTTGCAGCACTATCGCAGGTGCCTTACGTATCACATTTACCTTCACATACGTGAAATCGTCCCTACGCAGTATTATCTTTGATTACGTTCCGTACAATAGTCCATGCAATACAGTATAAATATTTTTTAAGAAACTTGTTATATATGATATTTAATTTTAAATTCTATGTTGACGGTTACGCAAATTTGCAAATGGCAAAGGAATATTAGTCAGAGGTGAAAGATTATTTTTTTAAATAAATTACTTTACTACTCTTTATTATCATATTAAATTACAATCAGTTGATGTATCTCAATTAGGAATGAGGAGCTTGCTTATTAGACAGTTAATTATTATTAACAATATGCATTCTAATAGTGTGGAAAATAATTACATAATATTAAATGTATTTTGAAATACATATGTTACATATGATTAAAAAACAGTTTTTCGTCTCTTAAAATAGAATAATTCAGAAAATGCTGTACCATTTAAAAAAAACATCAATATTACACTTTTACGTAAAAGAACAAAACAAACAGGTATTTTCTTTTCACTAGCTGTATGTTTTCCCGTGTTCAGTAATTATTATTTCAGAATTATATAACTTAATATATAAGAAACTATGTCAATAATGAATAAATATATATTTATTTTACTTTTATCTCTTAATGAATATCTTAGTTTATTCAATGCATTTCTCAGTCAACTTTATTAAAATATTTATCTAACGTATCACCTATATGAACCGTTGATAGGATATAAAACATTCATACATATTTCATAAAAAATCATACATAAATTAAAGAAGGGGGCTGTTTTATTTGAACATTTCGCATATTAATGCATCATACGAAACTTAACATTAAATATTGTACTTCATAACTTTGCTGTACGAAATCGGATGACGACTGAGAGACGCATCTGGAGTGCAAAAGGTTAAAGTGCACAGTACTCACAGAATTAGTTAAAAAATGTTTCATGAAATGACGTCATGAATAGACGTCAAAAATAAAAATTTTGATTACAACAATAAGTAATCTTCCATATTAAAGGTTAAACAATTGAGAAGTGCGTCAACGTTTACCGATATCATTTCCGCCAAGCGACTTTCGTAAACGGTAAAGAGTTACAGGTCGTACGATCGGTAGAAAACGTCGAAACGGGACGGATGTCATGGTGCGCATGCAGCGAAATGGAGTATACCGCGCTTTTGTCTCGCACTAGGGGTGGGTGTAGTGGTCGAGACGCCTCGTTGGTCACCAAAGGACGATGCTTTTCTCTCAATCTGTCATAGCGGTCGCGAAAGCATGGTGCTCCGTACCATTCGCTCTCCTCTCTTTCGTCTCTGTTTATAGACACCAACGAAGCTTCAGGTCCGTAATCCAAACAGAGGGTGCTGTACTCACTAACCGTAACCATCCGCCATGTGTTCATTTACTGATAGATAGGTACTGGTTTGCAGACAAGTATCTGCGATTCTGAAGTGCAAATTTTACTATACCCCAACGATCTTATTTAAATAAAGTAAATAATATCAACTTCGTTTTAAACTCCACATTTTGCTGTAAGTACTGCACACATTGCACGTGTGTAAGGAATTCTGTGTAGATATTTTAACATATAGAAAACTTTTATTATCGAAAAAGTTATTTGAGATTTATTTGAGAACAACACGTTTAATATATAACTCGGCAAGAATAGGAAGTTTTAATTAGAATATATTTTATATAATCTTGAAAACTTGTAATGTATTTAGGTTGAGATATATTTCGAATCTTTCGTTTTATGTTTCTTTAATTTTTCGCTAAAATTTTGAAAGCTAATGTTTAAGGAATAATAAAAAAACATTCCATTTTTACTTTTCGTCTGTGTAATTTTACAATCAATCGAAACATGTCTAGATGCAGATGACTGTATGAAATAAAGATAATAATAACACTTGGTTTGGAGCATTATAATACAATATAACATATTCTCGATGCAATAATATATATTTTCAACTATAGTTATTAACCTCTTGCCGTATGATTTCTTTCACAACTGTGCTTGATAAAACTACTTTATCATTAGTAATTTAACAAACAAAGAAAAGAATTTAATACTTATTATATGTCTACATATAATCTAAAAGTTAAACATTGATAACGGGCAAGTAATATTTCATTTACATAAAAAATAAATAAATAACGTTTAGATTTCTCAAAATTGATGGAAAATATCAGGGGATTAATATTTAAATGACATTTCCCAGTTCCAAGTACTTTATAATAATCTAAAGGAAATCAATTATAATTTTCATAGCGTTGGTTTCATAATTCAAATACCTATAAAAACGAATAAACTCGCACGTACGAGTTACATCAGAATTACGTCATCCCGTTCACCAACAATTTATTCTAATGTTCCCGTGCGACAGAGTGGTACTAATCATTCCCGACTTCACTGTTTCGACAATCCAGTTAATCGCGATAATCTGATGGCCGTTCTTGCTCGTAGGGATAGAGGCTCCTCATATCTCGACAGAAATCCCTCATACAGAGTCTCAGGTTACCACAGGGTTGTTCGATCCTGGAGAGGATGATTCACGTATTAGTACCGATATATTTGCAGCATAGGTACTGGTGCAGTTGTGACGTCAGTTTGATAGAACATAAATCGTGTACCATTCGAGGCAGAAACCTTGAACGCGTTACCGCGGCATACCATGTGTTTCGATGAAGAGCATCTGTACCCGACTGCGCAAGGAAAGAATTCCTCCTCTCTTGTTTCGGGCGTGCGTTACCCCTTTCGGGAACCCCTTCTTCCCGATCCGGACCCCCGTTCTACTTCGACCGCAGCGCTAATTCACGGTCGGTGACATCTCGTTGCCTTCGTAACAAGTACTATTGTCCAGAACAACTCGATCGAGCGGCATTGTGCCGCCCTTAAGGGCAACGCTGCGCATCCGGAGAGGTACCTGGTGGGAGAAATGTTCACTGAGCAATTTTTGGAATTAATCGCGGCGCGCCGTGTAATTGTTTGTTTGAAAACACTGAGTCCGCGACCATTACCTCTTCACCGAACAACGAGCTCTCGCAGATGTCATTATTAATCACTGCCATTTCGTTGTACGGCCGCGCAATGCGTAACGTGCGTTCAGTTCTTAAACGTGTCTTTAACAGTAGAACTACCGAGCATTTAATACGATTGATATGTAATCTGTATAAAAATTGTAACAATAGATTGTTTTTAGTTTCTTCAGACATTCATTATAGTATTAAAGTGAAAATATTTATTTTCAAGATCACTTCGAATGTTCAATGCCTTGAAGATATGTTGTTATGTTATGTGTTAATAGATTATTATCGGATGTGTTAAGAAAAGATCGTGCTATACGATTCTACAATTAATTATAAAAAATATCAATGTATTTGTAACTAGCACATATATAATTACATGTAATAAATAATAATAAATTAAAGATAATTATTATTTGTCCAGTTCTATTTAAATTTTCTAATAAATTTAACAATGATTATTACGGTGTAGCAGCACTACATTTGATAAATTTTTACTCGAATAAAGTGAAGAATTTAACGTAACTAATGCATTTTGAGTAAAAAAGGTGTGCTTTGCACTTCGCAACCAAGGTGCGAATAAACTGAGCGCTACATAAACAGACATAATTGGTCGCGCATCGCTTGAATAGATACAAGCAAACACCATCGATGGCACCCCGCATCGATTCCGCCGGCGTTTCCATGTGTTCGTAACTTGTTATGAAACGCGAGCACGTTTGCATTTGCGCGGGCTTTCTCGCTTTCTTTCTCTCCCTCTCTCATCATTTCTCTCGTCGCTGTGCCCTCGCGCTCTCCTCTTTCGGTTACCACCTCTCGCTATCCTGTATGCAAAGCAAATGTATCATATCACACGGGCCCCCAGGGTTGCATTACAAGCCCGATCATAGTATGTTTCTGGGCGTATTAATACACCGGTAAAAATGCAACCTCTATTTCGCGACTGGAGCGAACTAAACCGCCGGCTAATTCCATTTGCTGCCGATCGAGTGTACAATGGCTCCACCACTCCCGTTTTCACATTACCTGCCCACCACGGCTTCCACCGCAATAATTTATTCGCGTCAGTCAGATTCCGAGCGGAAAATATTAATGGAACCGTTTTTATTCGGGGGATGAAAAAAAAGGAATTTCAATGAACAGTGGAAATGTAAAACCCTAATAATTAATCACTCGTTAAACCACGCGTGGTTCCGAAGTTGCTCTCTGAGGGGAAGCAATGGTTATTCCATTATGTTTTTAACTATTATTCATTGAAGTTTTAGTAAACTTTCAGTTATCTATAATATTCGGTATAATTAAATGTTTATAATAGTAGGTAGTGAAGTAGTAGTGAAATAGTACAATATTAATAGATGTGTATTTACTACGTATATCATCTCGGAAATTTTAGAAACTTCCAAGTGTACCGGTTGGGAGCCCTTCCCGATCAGGTAATAACCCTTTCTTATGGGGGATGTAAATCTTTCATGTATCTGTAGGTTTACTCCTCCAACGAAAAGTTAACAGGATTTAAGTGTTACGGGAGTCCCACCGGTCGGTAAGCAAGAATTCAAAGAAATGTCAAACAATATGTATACGTGTCAACTGCTTATAAAATATAAAAACCATCTTACTTTTTGAGCATATCCATTTACCTATGTATAAGTTACTATAAGGAAAAATTATTTTAATATTATCGTATGTAATGTTATTATCAAGCAGAACCCTACGGATGCTATCATAAAAAGTATAATAAAACTTGAGGAAATTATTGTATTATATAAATTATGAACACGCCTTTTGATTGACTAAAATATTGTACAGATATTGTATAGTATCTACCTAAATTACAATAATACAAAATTATACATGAAATACTGACGTTGTTACTTTTAATTTCAATATTTTACAGAAGAGTATAAAAGTATCCTTTCCAGAAAAATTTAAACTAAAATTGTACCTGAATATGATCACGGAATGAATTATTCTGGGCATTGTATTACAGAAATCAAGTGAGAAAAATAAATAAATATGAACGATATTTCATAAATTTCAAAGAGTAGATATTGAAATATTTTGAATACTATGAACGAGAACGATGATTATAGAGAATATTAAAAAATTCTATCAAGATTTGAAAATGATATAACGCCTTTTCTAATTGGGGTTCAATTGGCTTAGTTTTTACTTCATTGATCAACAAACATATTCACGTTTTAATTAATATTTCATTGAAATGTAATTAGATAAGATAGGAAAGACTCAAAACTATATCCGTTTTCATCGATATTTCTTATCATTTTCAGATAAATTAAATTATATTATGTCGTATTGATCTATATCTTCGTATCTTTTGACGTTATGAGATGATACAGGTAGGTAGGCAAGACTTCTATATTTTCTGTGTTGTCCGATTATTGCAGCACAAAGTAAAACATGGAAACTTTCGAAATGAATCAACATTGTTAAGAAATCTTATTAAACTTAAGTGACATGTATTAATAATTGCATCAATTCCTTGCCTTACGATTTATTTCGTCTCGATCGTTTCTATTTACGCTATTTAATTCTATCGCACCACTGTGGACAGAACTGTTACTAGAAAAATCTGAAACCTTGAAACTTCATTTAAATTTATTTATGAAAATAAGAATATTATTTTTGTTACGATACGGCAGATTTAAAAAATAATTTGCGAAATCAAATCACGCACGGAGAGCACGTGCGGGCGACACTCGTCATTTCCACGCAAGGGATTAATAACACAATACTTTCATACTACGCACGCAAATATTTTTCCAGAATAATAATCAAAAATACACCATCATACATAAACAGATTAAAATATGTTATTAAATTTAAAGCATAAGAAACTTATTTTAAAAATCAGTTATTGATTACTGAATAATAAAAACTACTCCATATTCTATGTTATGAATACATATCTATAATCTAATAATAAAATGAACTCTCCTTCAAGAAGATAAAACGGCGGACTCTCTTATGAAATTTTTAAGATTTCATGCACCCCAAGCAGGCACCATAAACTCGTGGAATTCTTGTATCGCGCACCACCATGTCGGAAAACGATTAACTTCTTCTTTTATTTCCGGGGGGCATGGTGGCCATAGGTCGTTCCGTGACCACGGATGTATACGCCGGATGAACGAGTAGTTGGGGACCTACGAGTGATAATAAAACCTGAACAATCAAGCGGCACGTGTAAGACGGCGGAAAGCGAGGAACGAATGTCGGAATACAAGAGGAAGCACAGGATGCCTAGACGTCTGACACAGACCGCAGGATCTCGTTGGATGGGCGTGCAGGGTGGAGACGATAAAAAGCAACCTTTACGGCGTGACGGAATTACCACTATCCACCGACGAACCACCGCGGTACCGTCGCACGCCTTCACCCCTGCCCTCGATTTCAACCTTATTCCTCCGCGTATAATTGTACCTCGGGTGAGATTGTGTAGTTACTGCTTTGTTAGTGCGTACATAATGAGCTTTTCGTTGTTTTCGCAACTTTCCTGATACCGCTTAGATTTCTAGCATTATACACCGAGGAACCTTCAGTTTGCCTTTCCATTATCCGATTTTAATTGATATTATTCGCGCAACGCATATAGGTTACCCTTTTTATCAATGGTATTAGTTTTACTAAAATGATGAATTTGTTTTATAAATATAAGGCTTTATCAATTGTTTTGTAAATGGAATCAATAACAGTTAATTATTTGAGTAAGTTCTGTTCTTTTAATATTCGTGGTTTAAAAAATCGTATTACTCTATTATTTTGTAATGAATTTCATTGTCGTAAACATTTTTTACTTTCTTATGTTTTTCAATGTTTAAAGGGTGATTCTCGTAGATCTTCCTGCGATTTATACGAATTTTCAAACCGTTTCTTTATCATACTTGGTTTTTGAGAAGTTTAATTTTGAAGAAACACTGATTTTCTATTTCTAACTTTATTTATGAGTTAATTATGAAAATTGTACAAAATTTCTTTGTTGGCAACGATTATATAGTCTCTATTAAAAAGAAAATAATACATATTTTTATAACAATACAAGCATTTAAACATATTTAAACAATGTTAAAACTTTTATTCTGAAATTAAATGATCTCTAAAGAAATCTAACTGCACTACGAAATACATCAGTCTTCATTCTTGTGGAACTCGCTGAACAAAGTCACAATACGGTTTCGTGTTCTATTAGAGAAATAAAATATTTCCGCAAGGTATTGCCAGCGATCGTCAACAACAACGAACGCTTGACAGCCTTCTCAAGGGAGCAACATTACACTGTGGGAAACGTCGAGCGATGTTGACATTGGTAATTACTATTGTTCAACAAAATTATTTTATTCTTTAATTGAAAGTAAAACCCGTTCTTTTATGGATTTCACACGTAATTGATCAGGTGTATCACGTGGTGTTGTTAACTGATGTGTAAATCCTTTAGTTATCAAAATAAGCCGAGAAATATTAAGAACATTCAGGCACTATGAAAATCTTGTTTCTGAAAATCTTGTCAACAATTGTTCTAATCGTAGGAGTATGATAAATAGAACAAAATAACAAAGAATCTAGTTGAGTAAGTAGGATAAGACGAGTTCTGAAAGGGATACAGATCAAATTGTTTAGTTTTCATCTTTTCTCGTCTCATTTTCAAGACACATTTGATATTCGCCAATAGGGTTACACATAACCAATCAAAACTATAAACAAAACGCAGCGGGAGACCTCTCCTAATCCTGTACCGTCCCGGGCTCATCTCCTGAACAACGCATAGTAGGTATATGCCGACAGACCCTTCGAGCTACCTCCATAAATCCAAACTGTTACCGACAACCTATTTAAATCTTAAATATTAGTGAAGTCAACACAATTAGTTAATACAATTTCGGAAAAGTCAAAGATGTAGGTACCATTACATTACACCATTCTTTTACAAATGTTTAGTTTAGAAGAAATTTTCTTGTGAATATTAAATCAACCACAACTGTTCAGTATATACCTTTTTATTTTTGAAAATCTTATGAAACAAAGTAATGACTTCTATTCTATATTCAATCAAAATTGTAATCAACAAATTATAAGCTTTTATGCATGTAGTTACGAAATGTTATGTAAACTATACATATATTTAAGTAATGTATTATTGTTGATATTATTTGAGTAAAAGATTTTAGTGATGTACTTTTAAAATGAGCTTCTGAAGTTAAGAAGTGCCTACTTAGAAAATAATGTTATGAGCTCGTCGTAAATACTAAGTTTTAATAATATCATAAATATATCACAGTTAAATAATTTACTTTATAAACATTTGTTATTAAAATCATCGGATACTATCCATATGCACTGTGCAATAAATAAAAAAAGAATTTATGGATTTAATGAAATTCATACATCTTTAAATAAATATTTTTTGAAACTATATAACTGTTAAAGTTCATTTTAATCTGTATGACTATAAATACTGATAACCAATATTGAAAAAATTAAACTAAAAAATTATTCAATTCAGACATAATGCCGCTTAAACTTGTACAAATAATAAAATCAGTGCTTAATCAATATTCTACTACAGTAAACGTAACACACAATATTTAAAAGATGTGTAAAATATTCAAATGTACTTAACACTCTCACGTATACATGTTTGTTTGTAAAAGCTAAATAGTGCACCCTTTTTCGTTCAACCCTCATATATTCAATATTTTTCAGCTGCACACAATACAAGTTGGATATACAATAAATAGCAAAACAATTTCTTTAGTAACAGTTACACACAAGTCGAATTAAACGAAATCGTTTTACCATTGGCAGGAAAGAAAAATGCGTTCTGCGACACTCGCTGCATAACGCTTTCAACGTAGTCGGTAGCACAATAGTGAATGTACAGAGAAAACAAGGAAACAGGGTGTCTGAATTAAGCGAGCCGTGGAACAAACAGTGGATATTGCACGCAATGTGTCCCGGACACGGGTCCCGGAATCAGTCCTCTGTAAACACGCTAATGTGCGAAATACACACATCCCACCGTAGCTAATATTGCGGGAACGTCGCCGGACAAGACCCTGACTCATTGTCCTTTCGTAAGGAATGTTACTTTGATTGCCACTGGGAGCAAACAGATATATTACAATCTTGTCTACTGTCACAATTACTGTAAATACGTAATTCAGGTGAAAATAATTGATACATGTACGTTCGATGAAAGCGTATTAACAACATTTTAAACGGTACCTTCGTGTTATAGTCAACAATATAGATTATGTCATTACGTGTAAAGAATGAGATTGTTTGTATAGAACTGTCTATCGCATTTATCGTCAACGTTAAGAAAAAATAAAACTTTAAAAAATTGACACTCGATGAGTTAAAGAAAGCAAGAAAACGTCCGAGGTTATCATTTAAAGCTTCATAAGCGATTGCACGAATGTGTGAAACTCCGCGGATGGGTGATCACATTCGCTGTGTTTCGTTAGGGGTTGGAGGCACGCAGAGGGATCCGGGTGCGTTTACGCAATTACTCGATATTACTGCTCTGGGCATCGGTAACTCTACTAGCTCTGTACCAATAAATGCATAATCTCGTAATACCATTGATTTTCAATTCGTTATTTACCCGCCCTCGGTGGGGTTCTCAAATGGAAGAAGTGATTTTGCGCAGTTTAATCGGCTCGTCGATTTGTACCTTGACTAACTGACCGTAAAGTTGCGATGGCTAGTTCGAAAAACATTTCCCGAAAACAACGCTAGACGATAAAGCTGTCTGATTTCGCCATTAAAAGGCCAATGATCTGGAATTTTACCATGCGATGTAAAACTACTTTTAAATAAACACTTTAAATGAGCTAGGGTAAAGGGCATTGGAACAGTTTAGAATTACGCATGGAAGTTGCGATGAAGCGTCCAGTAATTACAACAAAATGCATTAATTTCAAAATGTACCACCTCTCTGAATGAATTCTCGACCAGTCGACCCTTCGGGGTGTATCGGTGCGTGCGTCGATGCAACAGACCGTTTCAAATAGGTAATGCATGCGATATTAACATTGGCAATTTTTCGTATTAATTAAGCGGGAATGTACGGTGGTGCCCAATTAAAGCCGATAAAATGTGTATGCGATCCGACATTGCGATCCGAAAGATTCTTTCTGCGCACACCATCTAATAAATAAAATATTATTTGTACACAATGTGTGTTCATACTTATTGCGGTTATTTTACCCGGAGGTGCCATAAATGCACGTCGAGACTATTGATGATAATGAGTTGATTTGTTTGGATTTTCCATTGCATAATTATCATTCAGAGTTGTCGTAAAATTTTGTCCTCCCTTGCACCTCTATTTTATTACTGGTCCGTAATTAACTTGAGACTATACAACAAACAGGGTTATTAGTTTTCATATTCATTTATATTTATTCCATACGTATATATGTATTTTTATATTTATAAAAAAAATATTTTATATTACATTTTCATACGATACATGCTTTTAGATTTAGATTTTTAAGTAATAGATTTTTAATAGATATAATATTAATATCAAACGAAAATTTTCTCATTTGGAGCCCACATTTCGGGAAAATGAAGTTTGAAAGTCGTCCACTGCTACAATTGGCTAAATGCCGACAGCACTTGTTCACCCTCAATTTACTTTATAAAACGAGTTTCCAAGTAAAAAATTTAATTATCCGACCTTTATTTATTTTCTCATGTAGAGTAAAACTGTCTCGATTGTAGACTACAGTATTCATTCAATAATTAGTCAAATATACGTTTGTTTAACAAATAGGTAGTCATTCACGCGCAATTTTCTCAGAAACTTAGTTTCAAATAAAGGTATTTGATTGTACACCCGTTCTTCTATTTACGCGGAGTAACGGTTCCACATGGATCCGTTTTACGCGAGTGAAAATCACGTAAATGGAATCTACCAGCACAAAAGAGAACAAAATAATGAAAATAAAATCCGATACAAGTTTTAGAAATAGATATATATTTATATCCGATAGCTAAACAGAAAAATAATAATGACATTTCAGAAAACAGAAACAAATTTTATCCCTGTCACTAAATTCAGCTCGCGTGTAAACAATATCATGTAAATATCGTTATAATTTATCGCATGAAAAAGAGATTCGCGTAAAAAAAGTACCGCATAAACGAAGGGAAGGTGTTTTACATTCTCAACTTATTCTGTCATATAAAATTCTTTAATTCTTCGTTAAACCACTTGTATATTGATTATTTCGTAATTTTGTACGTTCTCTGTCCAAATTACAGTTTTTACAGAACAGTCTCAGTGAAGGTTCATTTTCTTCGAGGTAATCTGTTTTGGAGTATTACTAACAACGTGCGAAGAAGATGGCGCTTTCGAATATTTTGGAAGTTCTATCTGTACGATACAAATATCAAATCGATATCAGAACTAGAGTTGAACGCCTTTGTTGCCTGACGTCATCGTCTGTCCGTAAGTTTATGCAAAGGGGTGGCAGGACATCGGGTCGGCGGGCAGTGGATACCTACATAGGAGAACAAGATGGCGTCTTCCCATGAGGATTCCCGAACGAGGCCGCAATCCAGCGGATACACGTCCCGTCGACAACGTTGGAAACCTCCCCCTCTGTTCACCCTCCAGTTCTGTTCTTCGTCCTTCCACACTTCTTTGCCGCTTTCTTCTTCTTCATCTTCTTTCGTGCGTGGCTTAGCTGCGTTTGGCATCGCCTGTCTCAAGCCCTTCGCCAACTTTCCACCATGTATACGAATGCACGTTAATACGTAAACATTTAATGTGGTACACGCGTGCACGCGAGCACCGTCTGTGGATTAGCCGTCGGTCATTCATATCAACGAGCATTGGTTCCTAATCCACTTAAATCCACCATGAAACCTTCAAACTCCCCTTTCGGCCTGTGGAAGAACCAAACTTGTGATCAATCGTTTAGACACGTTGCAAACTCCAGACGATTTTGTAATCTGCTAGTAACTGCAATTATTTTTATAATGTTCCTAATGAAAATTAAATGTTATAAATTTTTTTTAATTTTCACAAATTTTGTCTTAAAAAGAAAAATGAAAAATCTAAGAAATGTTATAACCTTTTTTTCTTAGATTTTTAATTTTTCTTTTTAAGACAAAATTTGCATGTATCGCGAATGCAATATTCTTCGTGAAAAGGATTGAACAAATGTATGTTAAACAATATTTTGGCGCGCATCATTTTTAACTTAAAATTGTATACAACAAGCTTGACATTTTGGATAGTCCCGATTATCATTCAATTTTTCTCGTGAATAGGTAGAAGCCATATTCCAATTACTCCAAAATGACATTAGAGTGAAGTTTCAGATAGTGATAGGTGAGAAGGCATGAATATTTTAAGTACTTATTTATGTATTCTCAAACACCTGTTTAACGTAAAGTCAAACTACTCAAAGGGACCAATGAAATAGTAACAAATACACTCTGAAGCTCACTTTACTTCAAACTTCATTTCCGTATGTTTATAAGAAATAGAAACACTTTGTAGTTTTTATTTACGTATTCCGTGTACACAGTAATAATGTAAAATATATTTTTCAAATGGATCAGTTTATAAATTGTTATCAGGTAGATGCCTATATAGTATTGCAAATTTTACTCTGCACATTAGTTCACGAAAATAATTCCTTTTGGATAATTGAATAATTTATAATTATTTTACGCAATAATTTAAAGTTTCTTCGCTTTCTAAACTTATGTGTATCTAATAAAGGAGGGTAAAAAACAGTAGTCTTCTGTTATTGAAATACTTTTTATGGAATAATAAAACAAAACTTGCGGAGATATCGACTGCTATTTTGGAAAGTGCTCCCAAAGAATAAGTTACACTTTTGATAATTTTTAGCACGCATATGGAGACAGAAGCGGTGTGCCCCTACGGCCCTCGTGGGTGTCCTAGCATCGACTGGCGCATTCTCCACCCTCGGATCACGGTATCGTCTCTCTCCGGAACGATTTCTCGACCTGGATGCATCGTTACACTTTGGCTAACTGGCCGAATTCCCCGCGTTCATCCCCAAAACGATCGGCTAACGACTCGGCGCACGAGCATTTCCGCCCCTCGACGAACCTCGAATGAAATCGCCGATGTACAGGGTCAGTGGTAATTTGAAGTACTTACAATTAGTGGCGATGTCGATTACTATCCCACAGAATCTGTATCTGGACGTACAGTGCACATATTCCGTCAACGACTATCTTATAAGTAAAGCAGAAAATCAATTCGATCAGTGGTATCCGTGATACATTAACCAGATTTATGTTTTATTCGTGAAATCATGCGTTTCCTTTACATTTGCGTATAACAATTTAAATAACTCCGTCTATAATATACAATGCACAGATTATTTAACATAATAAATTAATTACAAAGGTAATCATAAAAGCAGCTGAAAGCGTGTAACAAATTAATAACGTTATGTTTACTACACGTGGATACATAAAGTGTTTTATTACATATGTGACACGTACGGCTACCTGGGTAGAGTCAATATTTTATCGTTTTCGACGAGACCTTTTAAATCTTTTAGTACCTCCAATTAACAGCTACGTTTTCACGGAAATGATTACTTGGAACGAAATGATTGATTTTTTCTCGCCAATATTCGCAATACTTTTCTTAAAATTATAAAACATGTACCTAGGCTTTTCAATGTGCATCAGGTTTTATAGTTATCGTATAAAATGACAAACGCTTTTAATACAATGCAATAAATGGTCAAATTCGGTAGCATTCAACAACGATAATCGATCGAAAAATAACCTGTTTCTTTGTTTTCGATGAAATAGGTACAACCTGAGAGAGATACAAACTACTTTTAAACATGAAAAAAGGAATAATAAATGAGATGAGACAATAGAAGGGGAGTAAAGGAAATCTCACGCATTATGGGTATTGGAAGAAAATGGAAAAACGTAACCGTGGTTCAGCGGGTTCTATTCACTTATAGATATATGTCATAGGGATCGTAGAATGGACAGGAAGGTATCGAGTGACCGTGCCAGCTTATCACTAATTCACGGAAACGTAGATCCCTGGATATAAAAATAATTTGCTTTATGGAAACAGACGCGTGCTCCGATCGTGGTAGGAGGAGTTTGCTCGTGGTCGCAATGCTATGTCCGTGGATCTCGTATGGAATAAATCATGAACTGCTACCTCGAACTTTCTCAAAATGTATAGAAATTTTTGGTACCATCAAATATTTGATTCGACGTAAATTCATTGCTTTATATTGGTTTCAATAAAAAATGTTATCTTAACATCATACTTTCATTCACTGTAAAATGGGTAAGTAAATTACATACAGTCTCTAATTACAGAATAATAGGAATGTATATACAAATAAATGAACAAAGAATACCGAATATAACATTTTTAAGTGTTATTATACCTATACTATTATTATTACAAAAATTGCAAACATAAGATCCGTGATTTTCTAAAACAGGTTTATCACTAACTATTAAACTAAGGATTTATGTATTTATAACTTATACACGTCGCTTAAAGTCAATAAAGTTCGAAATGCATGTAACTTAGTCTTTATTAAATACAATAAAATTAAATTATTATTATTAAAAATATACCATTTCATTTCAAGTTATAATTGAAAAAATATTTCTGCTTTGAAATATATATAAACATATATTCCCACATACAGGGGAATATTCATTATTAAGTCAGTATGGTAAATTTTACATTTGTAACCCATTTATTTTTATCGGTAAAATTTGTCTAAAATCTGATCGTATCATGTATTAGAAAATCTTCTGCAAGAAAGAATTCAGGAAAGTGTATGCAGCTGTTATCGGTACAAAGGTAAACCCCAAAGGACTAGGAACAAAAACGTAATGCCTAATGACGTTGACGCGGCAACCTGTTGTCCAGCCCTTTTGAATGGGAGCATACAAGCAAGATAACCGTGCTAATAAATGGTCCTGTCCAGAGACGCATCTGCGTTGGAAAAACTTTGCCCGAAAAACTTGAGCACCCCTTGGGGGCTACTGCGCACCCCCGCGTTCTCCCCCTCTAGAACAGAGGACGGTATTATCATTATAATTGTGTATCGATGTGCTGATCAGCAGTATTGTTATACCAAATGCTGAACTTCGAAGTAAACGAGTATGCACGATACTTGGTATCACACTGCTCTTATTGTAATTTGCTCATGAATATGAAGATCCTATGTCGGTACGAAAGATGTATTAGAAAATAATCTTATGAATATTGAAAATTTATAATATGGTAAAATTCATACACTAAGTATTTAGTTGATGATCTACAGTTAATTTCAAGGCAAACGTATGTAACCTACCTAATATAAATAGGTAGGGTATGTTTTTAAATTATTGGAAACTAAACAACTAACCAACTTATAATCTTTTTAAGGTGACGTCAGCTATAAAATGATAAATATTTTCGAATATAATATCGAGTCATGTAAAATAATAAAGTAATCTTATACAGTTTTCTTCATCCTTGCAAACGATTAGAACAGCAATTCATCATTTCTTTATTGACACAGCAGTATTTAATATTAAATTCGTACCATTATATATTGTTTGATTTATTTCTTCGTACCATGATATATTTAGTACACGTAAAATATTACATTGAAAAATAGCAATGGAATAAGCAACTAAACGTAAAACATTCACACTAATGCGCGCAGTGATCGTTTATATTATTAGCTTCAACACGTTTAAATAGATGATACAATTTATAAAAGAGAATACAAATTGACTCCATACTCTACATACATAACATCAACTTCTTATTGATGCAATCAGCTTGATAATAATAAATACGTTGTTAGAAAAGTGTATACAAATCGATATATATCGACGTATTTAACAAATTGTATTTTATTTATTGTTCGGGTAACGATTTTGCTATCGTGATACATTCATATTATAGCTTGTTTATTTGCGGTTAGTGTTACTTTTGCGTTTTGTATATTTAATAAAAGTGTTATTATTTATCAAAAACTCAATAGAAGATTATCATTTAATCCGTTGCATTGAAAACTCTAAACTCCGAATTTTTTGTGAAAAATTGTACACGCATGTAATTACAGGCAATATAATACCCCAGCAATGTCAAATATATTAAAAAACATATAATTTTCGTAAAAAATGTGAGTGACAGCAATGCTTATACACGTTACTCCGAATTTGTTATCAGCATCCTCTATACTTCAACCAACACAGGTTTTATTATTCCTAGATAAATTCATGAATACATCAGCGATAGATAGTCTGATGGGTCTCGCCGCAACGTCGAAGACAAAAGTAATCACGCATCCACTTCTCGACCCATGCGTGCAAGTGCAAACAAACTCTGTCATAGAATTCTGGACAGTTTTGCTCCACGCACATGTTCAGAATTCGTGAGCCCGGGGGCTGCCACCCCACATAAGCATCACATATGTTAGAACATCTTTGGCAGGACCCCTCTCGCCTTCGCGAGATACGCCAGTGCCCCTATAGCGGACGCACCACGCTAGCAGGGTTCACCTATGGATACCATTACAGCGGGGCGAATGTGGTTCACTCCGTGGACACGCCTCCGTTAGTTTTCAAAGGACAATCCCGCGTTGCACGCAAATTCGCACTGTCACTGAAAAGGCGCAAACAAGTGCACGAATTACTGGTCAGAGAAATGAGCTGGTCATAATGGCCTTTTGTAAACGGGGAGGTGTGCGTCTTTCGCTGTAAGAATTATCTTGCGTTCATTGGCAAAAGGGTACGCATAGAAGCATCTTTAACACTTTGACTGACACGTCATCTAAATTCGAGTGACGCCATTTTTTACATAAACTTAACATTTTAACTGTTACGAGAATTTTGAGGGTTTTGTATAATATCACTTATTCCTTCGTAACAAAAGTAAATAGTGTTAAAATTAGTTATTAACGGTTTAATATCATAGTTCTTAAGGCAAACTATCTATTTAGTTACTTATGCTATTGAATATTTTGATTCGACATAATTTTTCTTCTTGTAGTTGTTTTCAATCAATTTGAAGAGACCGGTCATCGGTGACCACCAGGCGGTCGACGTTTAATTAATTTTCTTGATAACGTGTCGAACTAAACAAATTTTGTTGGATGTATGAGATATAAGGAAGATAGTAGAGCCATCGTTATGAAGAATCTTGACTTTTTAAATTCTGCTTTATTAAAAAAACTTTTCCGATCGCATACAATTTTTGATGAGTGCTTACCTGCTTGACAGTCGAAATGTTAATGCGTTTAAAGTAATAACTGTTTACTTACTTGTGAATTAAATTCATCTAAATGTACAGTTTTGAACAGAAACTGTTTCTAACGGACCATAAAGTAAACGTATCAAATAAAGACCGTATTAAAAAACTTATTTTGTAGTGGAAATAGAAGGGGATGAATCCACATAAGGTAAGTACCTAATACGTAAAAATAATTTAAATATCATTTGAAATATTATTTATTACGAAAATAAAGGATGTATTGATGAATGCAAACTTGAAAAATTATTTTTGATAAATTTTTACTTTCAATATAACAGTTTGAAATTTTGAATAAAAAGACTTTTAAGTGTACCTATTTGTTTCTTATTTTGTTAAGGAAATTTGAACATACCTGAAAAATTAACATTTGTTTCACTAAATTTACTGTAGTACATTTTAAACAATTTTTATACATTAAAACATTGATAGTTGATGATATTCATAATTTAAGTTAACGACAAAATTTAAGCAATTTAGGATAGATGGAGGCAAAACGGATCAGTTCAAATTTAACAGCTCAAAACTAATAGTTAAAACTGACTTTTTTTACGTAGACTTCGTATTAATGGAAATTCAGCTTTAATATCAGTAAAAAAAATCATTAAGAAGCTTAAAAACGTTTATGTTATAAACAAAATACTGAAAAACGAGAAATATCCGATTTGCCCAAAATCCCGAGGTGAATTAGATATTTCTCACCTTTCAGTTTTTTCCCTGCAGCACGAAGGTTTTTAAGTTTTCTAATCATTTTTTTATTGGCATTGAAACTGAATGTTTATTAATAAAAAATCTGTGTAAAAAAGTAAGTTTTAAATACTAGTTTTTCACTGATAATTCGAAGATCTAAAAAGAAATTCAATTTTTTGTAAAAACTTTTTGTTTCGTTCAAAATTTTACAATTTAATGATAATAAATTCAATTATCGATACATTTGTCGCAAATATTCTCCCTTGTAACACTACATCTATTAGCATAGGTTTCGTGATACGACTCTTCGCAAAGATTGCATTGAACCCAATCTTTTGATGGTGGGTGGATAAAGTTTTCATTGCAATAAATGCAATATTATTCTCTGGAGATTCCTATATTTATGTTATTAATTCATCCCTCCTTATTAGTCTTCATCGTTCTTTTAATAGTTTACTTCTTTGGCCTAGTCTTTAACTTCTTTTGTTGTTTTTTAAGAAATGTCATTTTGTTTAAAAGTGGTGTTAAATGTAAAATTCGTTTGTTTATTTATTCGATAAATAAGTATTCTTTGCCGGATTGTACAAGGTATGCGATAAATTTACGGAGCTTGACATATTATCAGTTGTTTGGAGTTAACTCATAGTATTGTGTATTTTATTGTTTCTGGTCTCCGTAATCCCTTATTTGTGTCTTGTTGAACGTCTATACATAAATCATCATGATATTTATAACCATAGACATGAAAAAATGAGGTAAACCTGAGATCCGATTCGTCCGCGCAATTTGATTTGAATAGCCCCGTTTAGAAGGATTTCAAAGTGAATGCAATAAATGAACAAATTACAATGTAATATCTTAAAATATATTAAATACTGAATTTAGACACCTTAGAGACTAATAATGATCAATACATTTGAATCCCCAAGCTCAGCTTACCATTTTAAATGTGAAATTTCAAATAATGTATTTTAAACTAGCTATAAATTCGTTGCTGGTAGAAAACAATGGTTTGATACAATTGAAAATGTATTGGATTAAGTGTAGGTAAGGTGTATGAAGTAATATCGACACTCAGCATGCTGATTTCTATAAAAACGTAACAAATATCGCCAATATTCTTACTTTTATCTGTTTCGCCTCGTGATCCTATTCTCGGCCCACCCACTTTGAAAGATCTACGAACGTTTAATATGGGCCACTGTAAAAATGTAAACTAATAAACAATAAAGAGTGCCATGTTATCTCGAAATAACTGTTTGTACGTGAATGCCAATTTCGTACAGGTAGAACCTCCATGTGTTACAATTTTAAAACTCGCATACTTCAATGCTTTCACACAAAAATAATATGAAGTTTATAATATACAGTTACATATCTCATATTCGATACTCTTGTATAATACACTGTTAGCTATTTGGTGTGTAAAATGAGATAGGTATTATTAATGTATCTACTAAATTTTTTCATTGTTTTCTAATATGTTTCATAGAAGAGAAATAATTATTAAACCGATATTTGTTGTAGGACAGTGATCAGTAATATCTTTATTTTTAATTTAATTATTGTAAAAAGCATGATATACCTCCAAATTCGATTGATCTCTTAAAAAATTCAAATCAACTATCATCCGGTAATGATTCCTATACTATCTCTATATTTTTGAGGACTCAATGATTATTTTTTTTAGAATTTTTTATATTAGTTATGTATTTACTAACTTTAACGAATTTTAAAAAATATTTTTTGTCAAAATCGCGTCTCGAAGTATAATACGTTATGTAGCCAAAAGATTGATAAATCTATTTATCATGAAATAAATCTTTCTAATGGCGCAATTATTTGTTGAAAAATTAAACGTAATGAGTAGTTTCTGTACAACTAAGTACATACTATTTTAAATACAAAGTAGTATTACCTGCAATACAATTGACGAGAACTATTACATTATTAATTTAGCATAGCTAAACTGCTATATATAAGATCGCGGAGTACCTATCAGATACCTTGTATACCTCAGTGTATAAATCGTCTATTCTGTGGGCATATTAGTTAAAGTAAGACTGACATATTCGCGTTTATCTAGACATATGCCGGGATGTCCTTTTGTGTGCTGCAGAACAAACACGCAAACTGGAACCAAAATATTATCATAGTCCAATAATAGGCTTAGAATACTTCTGTGCTAGACGCGCCCGTCTCTATCGTAACTGTAAGTCGTAACCAATGAGGAATCGCACGACCCTACCGATTTGTAATTGGATTTGGTCGGTGCGGTGATGTTCATTTGACATCATTGAGACACGTTGCCACGTTGACACCGTTTACTATTGTATTATTCGAATATTTAAGCAGCCTTTACAAATGAAACACATCAGTGTTACTGACAGAGTTTAACACAAACATGAATGCGCTTTTTCTTTACACGCTATCTCCCCGGTTTTATACAATTTTAAATTGGTGAAGGAATATTAACAACGTTATCTCTAACATTGATTTTCCACCAGAAGTTTGATATCGAGAAGCTTGTGAAGTAATAATTATAGTATTAGTGTCAAGATACAAATTTGTGCGTCGAAATAATTATCTAATGACAGGTAGGTAGTATATTAATCTAAATTCATATTTAAACACAGTGACTGTCTTGTTTCATAAAAATAGTCCCCTCTTTTAATATAAACCTCACTTTCAATATTACAGAAGGTAACACGCATATAATAAGAACAAATAGCAATTTCTGTGGAATTTAAGAAATGCGAAATCATTATTCCTTATTCGTATTATCATTCCACACTACAAACGGGTTTTAGCTGAAACGTTAAGGGGCGTACATCACACTTTTTGTAAGCTGTGAAGTGGTTTTTTCTCGAATCAAACAGTCACGTGGCAAATGTAGCAGCTCCGTTTCTAAATGTACTCTCATACTATGGACTACTCGTCTCATTGCCATAAGATGGCAATGTTACAGGCTGTTGAGCAGCCGAAAGGGATCTCATGAATCACGACTCTGAGAGACGAGCTTTTGAAAAAAGGAGGGAGTGGAACCGGTTTGGCACGCGCACATCTCGAAGGCTTCATAATAACGCCTGCAGACCCTCATTAAACTTCATTATCCTACCATGTGACGAACATTTATCTGTCTTTATGTTACATAACATCAAACCGCTTTCGCATCATGAAACCTTCATTATTGTTTATTTACTGGAATGATGAAATCATATAAGAAAACATATACTGTAGCTCAAATAAACCTACCTATTATACAGGTATTATATGAAATATACAAAAGCGTATTTGAATTGTAGAAAAAATAAACGATGATTTTTCTAGATTTATAAAAATAATTTAAGTCTTCCTAATGATATGACATTTCAAAATATATAATCAGATATTTTAAACAATAATCAACGATAGAATGTTTTTGATATTAGAAGATTTTAATTTTGGGCTTTTAAATATTGATTATGCAATTATTTTACAATATTATCTGATATGCTCGTTATAACGAAGAAAGAATTGAAATTTACAAAAGAATATTAATTTTAAAGTGGAAACTCTTATTTTTCCAAAATCATTATAGATTTCCACTTCGTCGCTTTGTTCAAATATTCCAAAAGTGACGTTGAAGAAAACTGAATTGTAAATAAAATTGTGAATAAATATTGGAATTTATTGTTGAAATTTATTAAAATATTTTATACCTTTCAATTCTTAAAAATCCCATGATCACCTAGAAAACACTGTTTACATCTCTCCCTAAAGTGATTAAGTTCTTTACGGCAGCGAAATTACATAGGAAATAATTGAATGTCTCAATATTTGTTTTATAGTATTAAATATGAAACGATAAATTTACTCTGAAGACGTTCCAGTTGTTTGCAAATGCAAAACGTCCGAAGTGTGTCTGAGGAGGTCGGCGACGAAAAAGGAAGAGGAGCTAAATTACCCGACACGGAATGTATTATCTCCACTTGATAGACCCTACACCCTCGCAGCAGTGTTTCTCAGACATGAATCTTCTCGCGAGCAAATTTAAAAGTAATAGTCTTTCGACGAGAAAGCAAGAATATTGAGAAACACTACGATCTCAGCTTTGCGCTCTCCTCCTTGAATTCACGATTTACTGCCGTCGATTCTTCTTAACGCATACGTTTTTTCAGACAAATTCTATAATTACTTTTCCAATCTAGATTGTCATAGGACTCAAGATTTGCATAGCACTTCCGTTGCATTGAGAACTTTTCACAGTTCGATTGGATAACTGAATTCTGCATTAATGTTTTGCAATTAGTTTAACTAAGAAAAAAATTCATCGTAACTTAGACAAATTATTTAAAAGTTACTATATAGCCTTTCATACATTACAAACTGATTGATATTTTTGGGGGAAAATGCAAGAAGACGGGAACGTTAAGCAAAAGTTACGGTATAATTTTATATTTTCTGATTTTGTGCCTGTAAAAACTGTTGTATACAGTGTTAATATATGTTTATAAAAATATATTAAAATTTATTTATAAAACTTAATGGAGAAAGTATTTTCTCCTACTATGTAGATCTGAGCACACGAAAATCAAACTCCACTCTGAAGTTTCCCTTTTTCTGTATAATTGCTTCAACAGCTTTCTACATTGATTTTTCGAACCAACGATCATATCTTGTTGTTTTTCTTCTCTACCTCCAAACCATTTTATTTAAAAATTAAGTAACGTTCTGAGAATGTCCTCATTTTGCCCCAAATGTTGTATCGAAGTTAAATGAGTGATAATGTTATTGTTTATTTACGATCGGTGTTCATGAACATATAAATAAAAACTTTAAGAAATTGAGTATTTGATGGTAATAAAATGATATTTTAATTCATAATTATTCCTTAGCTATTGATGTTTAAAATATGTCAAAGAATATGATCGTAAGCGAAGGAATTACGACTGGCGAACGCACAAGAACCATATAAATTGACACTAACCAGTGGCAGTGGATCGTTTAATGTATAATAAATATGTTTTTTATTTTTAATAACATGGATACACAATAGTACGGAAAAGACGATGGACCAGCCTTGTTCCGCGTCTTCATCTTGCCTCACCGTTCCCTATCGCATTTATCTAAGCTAAATGAGAGAAAAAAAACCATGTTACACAAAAAATAATGTTTTGTATTAAAGATACCTATATAGTGAGTTCTACAAATAAATTATATAATAATTGTGCAACCTTATTTAATCGTATGAGCAAACTTTCATAAAATCTAAGAAAGTAGCCCCCAAACATACTTTTCAAACCTAAAACACGTCAAGTTGTCTAAAACTAGTTTCAAGTGGATATTCGTTTGCCAGAACACGTGTAAAACAACTGATATACGACCTCGACATCGTGCAGCAGATCGTAACGACAGATAAAATCAGGAAGCAATCAGTAACACACAAAAGCCTGAAACGTGGAAAAGTCACGTTATAGCTTTTGACTGATAATTAATGATCTTCGGAAGAGCAAATCGTTGATGAGCGCGTAAAGAACGACGAAAACAGGATTTTCTTTGAACACAGATTCCTTTGAAGACAAGTGATAACCAGGTGTAGAAAATTACCGAGAACGCTAAACCTGACAAGACGAAGATCAGGTAGACCAGTTGCTATATAGTGAGCCTCGACGGTCTCTTGAGGGAAAGACCATGGATTTCCTCGTACTTGATTACACTTCGATAAAAACTGGAGCAGGCTAGGTGCGAGTTCGAGGCAGCTTCCACATCAAAGTGAGGTGTTTCTTCACGATACGTGACGCACCTGCCATTAAATGTCTGCACGTCAAGATAGCTTCCTTGCTAGACGTCGACGTCTCGCCCGAAAAGGGTAGCGACTACTTCACCATAGGGGTATATTTCAGCATGCCAACTTGTAAATACTCGACTAGCAGTCATTGCTCGGCCTTTCTTTTTAACTACGTCGATTATGCTTGCTTTTTAAGACATTTTATCACAGATGGAATTCGTTAAGCGGCATTCACAATCGAAAGCACAATTTTCCCGCGAACACGGAAAAATATGATCTACAGATTACATTACCAAGTCTGAAATCTAAGATTTTAATCAGTTATACTTCTTAAGCTCCGAAAACATATTTAGGCAAATATGGAATAAACAAACGCACAGCAATGTACACCGAGTCAACTGACTTCGTAGTTCTGGTACCATCGTTTTACGAATGTTCATCAAACATTTGACTAATACTGTAATTTAAGAAAGTTATCGTAATTTCGATTCTGACTCTTCAGGTTTTAATATTTATTTCCATTGTTCCATACAGTGCGATTGTTACGAAAAAATTATACTATACTATTAAACAATCATTTTCGAAAATAGTGTACCATTAATAAACAAAAGAGTCTAATCTGAATCGAATTCGTATGTCGATAAAAACAGAAATGCGCAAGCGTTATCGAAAAAACCTGCACGCGGAAAAAGAGATTTCTCGCGTACAATTTTCACGTTTTATTCCGTTCAGCGGTCATATTCCATACATTTTTTCATCCAAACGATAGGTCTATCAACGAATCTAACGATTGGTCAAAACAAAATGACTGTTCGTCAATGATTTCATCGAATAATCATGATTCGAATGTCGAGCGAAACGACGAGAAGACGCGACACCAGCCTAAAGCGACCGCGGCGCGAGCCGTAATAACAGCCTCGTGACGTTACCGTCACGGCGCCACCGTCTTCCAGCGGCGCGGTGGGCGTCGGTGGTGCGACGGGTGGCCGCGCTGATTGGTCAAGGGAAACAGAGTGGATTGGAGGAAACTCGAGGATGGGCAAGGCAGACTCGGCAGGCTGGCCGACGCAGCGCGTCCGCGGCAGCCACACCCACCGAGAATCTCGAGACCCGTCCCCGTTGGGACTCGCTGGCACGCCACTCGTGCCGGCCCTGACACATTCGACAAGCGGCGCCGTAACGGGAAGCAACGCGCGACTGGGGACCTTGAAGGACCTCTCTTCTGGTCACGAGACACCCTACCGACACTTTCGTGCCGACGATATACGCACTACGCCACCGTCACCTGCTGCTCAGATTACCGTTGCTCTACGCGTATCCGCCTCGATTACTTCATCCCAAATGGATCGTTCGAGAATCTCAGAGGACTGGCCGTGCGGACACGCTTGGGAACTCGGCCGAGTAGCTTAACCAAAGAAACGAACGTTTCAGATTTACCCGCGGAACCGGGGACCGGCGAATCTTCTCCGGCAGTTATACCGGCCGCGCTTCGCAAATAGCGTGTGACAACCGAGTGAGACAGTTCAGTGACGATTGCCGGGGCGCGCGCGTTTGGGAACGCGGGACTCTGTAGGAGTCGTTCGTAAACGGACCTAAGTGCAAAGTAAACGAAAAACAAGAGATAAAGAAAAAAAAGAAACGAGTGGTTAGTAGTGGAATAGGTAGAAACGATCGTAGTGCCGGGTCGATCGTGTGAACTGGTGATTCGAAGTCGTTCGCGAACACGCGTGGCTCGCGCCGGCAGTCAGTCGGGCCGCGGGAGTTGATGTTGTGACAGGGTGGCGGGTCGCACCTGTTACGGACATTAATGCGTATCCGCGAAGCATCCACGCCGGAAGATCCGATTGATGTGCGCTCGTGAAGAATCGTGGCGTTCGGCGGGATCGTTCTGACCGAGAGGTAGCCTCTCTCGTTCAGCCGGAACAGGCTCGCACGAACGGGCCGCAGGGAAATTCTCGCGAAGGGTGACACTGAGAAGCAGAAAGCCTGTTGCCCCAGGAGAATCCGTACGGCCTTACGACGCGGTCCGACGAGTGGAGCGGTCTCCTGCCCAGCTCCACGATCGTGGGTGCTGGGGGGTCGCCATGGCTCGGACTCGGCGCTGGGGGTGGCACAGGGACCACCACCGGTGGCGGAAGCCCCGTCGAACTCGAGGGCCACTGGGGACGTAAGCTGTACGGGGCGAGCGTAGCTCCGCCACCGCCACCGCCTCATCACCACCCGCGAGCGCCTCTCGTTTTCGCGCCTCAGGACATGAGGCAGATACTCAAGGAAGAGCCTGTACCACGTGCTTGGCCACAGCCTGCGCTCGCCGATAACGGGACGTGAGTACTCGCAGATTTTACTAACCCTCTCTCTCTCCCCCTCTCTCTGTCTCTCTCTCTCTTTCTCTCTCTCTTTCTCTCTCTCTCTCTCTCTCTCCCCTTCTCTCTCTGTCTCTCTCTGTCTCTCTCTGTCTCTCTCTGTCTCTCTCTGTCTCTCTCTCTCTCTCTCTCTCTCTCTCTCTCTCTCTCTCTCTCTCTCTCTCTCTCTCTCTCTTTCTCTCTCTCTCTCTCTCTCTCTTTCTCTCTCTCTCTCTCTCATGTTCTCCACCTTTCGACGCGCGTTTTTTAAAGTTCGATGATACAGAGTTGTTACGGACTATATGCTGCATTTTAATTTAGGTTTATGGTATCAAGGAAATAGTAGAAGTGGACAAATTATGATTGTCGTATCGTGGGTATGCGTTTTGGAGCATTGGACGGGGGGTTATTTGTATGTATAAAGGTATAAAGGACAGGGAATTTATTTTCTTTGATTGAAGTAGAACTTTCTAATTGATAAAGGTTGTCATTTCGTTTGAGCTTAACTTCAAAGGGGAAGTTATTTCATTCGAAAATATTACTTGAATTATGGATTATTACTGTCTAAAATGCTGTTAAGGATTAATGGCGCTTAAGGGAAGAATCTTTTACTACAAATTTGAACGTTCCACGTGTTTTTAAACTCGATTATCAGTCGCAAAAATGGGTTTTTTATGTGTATTGGGTTCAGAATGTGCGAAAAATGTGCGAACTTATGTTGAGGAAATGGAAAGTAGGAAAACATGAATCGAAGATCCTTAATTTGGATAGCACAATTTAAATTGGCGCGAAAAGAATGAAGGTACAAAGGCAAAAAACAAAGTAGTGTCAGTAAACGAGTGGTACCTACCTTCAGGAGAGCGACGGCAAAAAATGATACAGGGAAATGTTGAAATAAATGTTCTTAGGTGCATTATACGCAGATAAACACCTAGAAGTGTGTTGCTTCAGGCATGCAGCGTATTACAATTCGTATTAGTACGCCGTAGTATCAAAATATGACCTTAAAACAGTCTTATTAATCTCGTACTTTCATCGCAGGCCGACGGACAGCGTACTGTGACATAACATTCTTTCTAAAGTTCTATTTAAAAAAAATTGTACAAAATAGACGTAAATAAAATCTAGGAAGTTGACATTAATTTTCTACTATTGATGGCGTAATGATCATGTTCTTTCAATTTGCAATTGTCGAGCAGTATTAAATTCAGTAAAACCTATTTAGTTCAGATTGAAAATAAATGTTCCTGAATTTTCCGTGAAAGCACGGACCATTTTATTGGGGAAAATGGAAAAAATTGTTCTCCATATTTCCTCTGACGTCGGGCATGCGAACAGGCTCGAATTATGACGCATTATCGTAGAAGACCGACGATAACCGTGCATTTGGAGTGAGAACAAGCAGCCAGTATATCTTTGGAAAGCAAGCGTTTCAAAATGATTCACACGTAGATGCATTTGGCGAACGATAAACCGTGTTTTATTGCAGCCTCGCTTAAGGGATTTGTACGACGTGCAAACGACGAAGGTACAGATACGCGGACTCGAGGAGGTAAACCGACCGGGTTGGGGATGCGCTAATCCAATACCAGTTCTCTTAACTAACCCCTTCCAAGTGGCGTGACATGGGAACCGGCAACCGGAATCGAGTTAATGTAATTGAGAATTTTAGCGCCTTTTGCTCTCTCTCTCTCTCCTCTCTTTCTCCCATTTCCTCTTTTTCGTGATTGTTTTCCCTTCGGGCTATTACGGTCATTCCGTGTTCCGAAGGAAAACTGAAAAAGTGCACTACAGATTCATCGATTGCCGGTAAGGATTAATACAGATACCAATCGGTATTCCGCTGATTTACCGAGCAATATTATTTCTGTTAGGGTTGCTGGTCTTGAGAAGTACGACCTGTGAAATGGTTTATTGCGCCTTTACGGAAAGTTAACGACTCTTTTTATTTCCTTATTACCCATCTGTTTACGTCAGTTTCTTGTTTCGCCTCTGGCAATAACAAGACAACAAAACAAGAACAATGCACAAATACAGTTTTTTAGTAAAAAAATATATTTCGCGAAGGGTATTACAGATTATTATGTCAAATTATAAATCACAGTATATTAGTTTACATAGGTAGGTTACATTGCTTCATTAAATTTTAACTTACATCTATCATCTAAAGTGTAATCTACAGTCTAATAATTTCATTGTTTCGCTTAAAATGGTTTTGACATTACCGGTTTTGATAATGAGTTTCTTAAGAAATCCAACGAGATCGTGATCTTAGTCGACGTTTAATTGAAAAGGCGATAAATCAGTTTAAGCAAGTCGTTTGGATGAAACTATAAGTGACGATATCGCATCTATTCAAATTTACGATGGAAAGTTTCGTCTCCACCCTCAAAAGCGGTTGCAACGCACAGACGTGCCGAACCGCGACTTGAAAAGAGAGGGCGAGAGGGCTCGGCGAAACTGTTTTAAAACTCGTAGCAAACAGACATAAACTCTCACGCTTTTTAAAAACTCCTAAAAAAGTTACCCACCTAATGAAGCAGCAAACCATCGTGCTCGACGAAGGGGCGAGATGTGTCGCCTCTGGAAAAACAATGACTTTCTCTGTAACTGTGCGGATGAAAGTAAAAGGAATGCGCGATGAAAACAGTTCGAATACAATTGTTGCTTTCAAAAATCAGGGAATACATTTGACTAATTTGTTTATAACATACTTTATTATCTTACGATGTATTAGAAGAAATATTATTCAAGTTTTAAGTGCTCATTCTCCCATTGATATTTACTAATAAGTAATACGAATTCTTTTATTGGAGGATTAAAACTATACAAGTTAAACACATTAAAATGATTAATTGTCTGTGCATATTTTATTTTAATAATAACGGTACTATTACCATGAAATTTGATTATGCTTTGAAGAATTGCACCTTTAAAATAGATGAAGAATGCGAACTAACGTTTTACTTCCTTTAAAATCTCATAATTAAAGATGATTTTCTATGTCAACATCTGTTTCAAAAATATTAAACTGTAAATCGTTCCATAAAATCGATTTCCGTATTTACTTTTATTCGTTGTTTGAAACTTTATATTATTGAATTCAACTGCGGCAGTTTAATTCTACGGTGTTTATAAAATGGGACTGATTGTAACTTTACATTCCACAATATCAGATCCTATATTATTCAAATTATTACGTTTAATATTTAAATGTCTTTTAATGTTCTTTAATATGCAACCAACGAGTCATGTTTCATGCGATTTTATATCTTAAATTAACATATAAAAGTTATAACATTTACATTGATACTTATTCTTTTTGAGTCTGTACTTTCTAACGATTTTCGCATCTTTGTTAAACGTACATAAGTGACAACTTTTACTTAAGTATTACAAATTTTAAAGCATTTGAATTAACTTACTAATTTATCACTGACTAGCTCTTCTAATTTTTCTCGATATAACCGAACATATTTATATCCGTTATCAAAGATAGAATATTGTAACATTTTTTATTGAAAACGTTAATGAAGTTTTCATTTCTTAAATTTTACGTTTAAAATTGTTTTAATATGTACATCTGGTTCGTAAATATATCTACTCGTGACGACAATTTTAAATGCAATCGTGTTAAATGTTGCTATAATAATATTTTATAAAAGAAATATACATTACTTTGATTCACATTTCACCTTAGATAAAACGCCATCCAAAATGAAACCTGAGGAAATCCTGATCTTCGTAAATTACATTTTTAACAGTTTCAGTAGAATTGATGATCTTAAACAAATTAATAAGTTTTTGTCATGGGTGGCAATGAAACACTGCTGCGTTAAATTGAACAGTATCCGTAGCAATGCGGCTTGGGTAGCGAATTACATTCAGATATATTACAAATTGCTCATTATCTCCTGGCGCATTATGAATCACGTTGGAAGCAAGCGTAAATAGACTGCGCTTCGGCCAACTCGTAATAACTAACGCCCGGCGGTATACATTAACTGCGGATTTATTGTAATTCTCCGCGATTGCTTTATCCACGAATTCGTAACTGTATCCGTAGGTTTGTGTTATCCGCATATTTCGCCCGTAATGCATTGTGCGCAAATAGCATAGGTTGCGGCTCGTGTGTAAAGTATAGACTAGTCTGAGCAGTTATTCGACGATCTGTTCTCTGAAATTGCCAACTAGTCAATATTTAAATGGGAACCGATAAAGGAAAAATAATGCTACGCGTTCAGTCATCGAGCTTAACTTTGTTAATACCTAATGACACGATACTTGTAAATCACTTTAATTTTTATATTCTTTGAGTATTTTCGAATACATCTCTTTTTGCTAGGATTACTATAACATTACAAATCTTATGGCTTGCACTTTACTATAATTCTATTATTTTTTACTTTTTAATTTACTTAATGATATTTCAATGTTTGAAGTGATAATTGTTACATCGTAAATACTATATAATCAAATGAATCGGGCTGTGGAAGATAGTTACTGTGGATGAACTATGTGTGATTTGTAATTGATTGAATTATTAGAAAACTTATTTTCAAATTGTAAAATAATCGTTGGTATCATATTCTTGTATTCATTTTTCTCACTACTGCTTATCTCAGTTGTGACAATTTTTTAGAAGAGACAGGCACATTCATAAGGGTATGTAGGTAAGGAAACTTACCTATCTATTTACTGTTTCATATTCCTATAATTTCCCCTATTTCAAAGTAATCTTAAATACGGAAGCAAAGTTATATTTACATCATTATTACTATTAGTTTGTTTCAATTAATGTATATGAAACTATAAAAAAATATAATGAAGGATAAATGCAAAATTATCAAATCTTATGCGTTCATATAAATTAGAAAATAAAGCAGTAATTGTAATAAATTCAATATTCTGAAAATACATGTAATTTTGATACTTTATCTTCATTTGATAAAACAATACCAAATTGTAGAATTATAAGTTTTAAAGTTACACGCCGGAGGAATAGTGCAGCTATGTTAATAAATTCACTAAACACAATTTCCTATCAGATCCAAATACTTAATTTCTACGAATAAGATACATTCAAACAGTAATTTAATCATCTCTAAAAAAGAAAAGGGCAAACAGTTTTCACTCTAAATGTCAGATATTTGGTATGATCGTAACTCGCATTTGCTTCAACATAAATTCTCCACGCTCCCCCAGTAGTTTACCAATTGACACCCTTCTTTCTGAGTACTTTGCCTTAAATTGGAATCGCGTTATAGACTGAGGAGTTCGCAATTTCCCTGTACATCGTCAGGCACAACGAAGCAACGAAAAACTGGTATCGCACGAAAAGGCACCTATCGTGTCCTACATCTTCATTTGTGTATTTGGCATGCGGCGCGTATCGGGTTATCTCTGTTGGCCGATCGAATCGCGGCATTACTCCAGTCATCGCAAAAGAAAAGCGGCGCTGCGCGGCCGGGACCGCAGAGCCTCGGGGCCCTAGGTAATACAGCGACACATTGCGTTATATACCAACACCGGCCGTTATCTATTATCCGAAAACGGACCCGTGCAAATTATGCGCACGAATACCGTGTACGCGCACCGAGCCTATAGCTGTCGGCTCGACGCGGCGTCATTTTGTGAGGGTTGTAACGTAGGCGGCCCCTGAAGGAAATGTCTACACGCATGTTCTGTATGCATGGTTTAGGACACGAAGAAGCGCATGCGCCGATTTGAATAAAACTTGCGCACTTATTATTGAAGTCAACACTGTTCGACAAGCTCGAATGTTTAATAGGTTTACCCTTTCGTCCCCAAATATGTATCTTGTTTTAATATGAATTTAGTGAAAAAAAATGTACAGCTGCGCACTAATCAACTAAAACACATGTACTGACAGCCAATTAACAGTTAAGCTGTCAGACATCAGCAAAAACCCCAGTGTGGTAGAATTTTCCTTTATTTAGGTGTTTTGTAACTTTTCAGTAATTTAAAATGTTCGTGGTATTTACCTATGTGTGCCATTTGGGACGCAAGGGTTAACGCTGGATTTATGGATGTTTATTGTAGGTTTCAGTGTACTGTTCCTAGAAAAATAGGCATTCTTTTGTATAGATTTTGGATATTAGAACTTCAAGAATAGAAAATTAGGATATGTCTTCGCATATTTGCATCAATCAAAAATGTCTGAAATTGCTATTAAATGATGATTATGAAATTTAATATCAAATCGACGGATTCCATAAATTTAATGTTAAAAAGTTAGTAGTGGGCACTATCTAAATGCCGTTTTTAAACAATTTAAATCCGTATTATAGATAATGTTTTGTAATTTTTATCGGAAAATTGTTATTCTACGTGAAAGACATTTTTTCAATGAAGTAGTCTGAAAATATAGTATTTAAATATGAAACGTATAAAATCGTTAACTAAACAATGTAGGACTGATTGAATCGAGAAGAATGTGTAAGAAAACTTAACGAAGAATGGATGTAACATAAGAAAATAAAGTTTTGTTATTTGAAATATGGATTTTGGGAAATTAATCTAAATATACCTACGTACATTATTAGTGGACACGTATCAAAATTTCTGATAAAGATTTTCTTACAGTCATTATCGATTTTTATGTGTACAATTTACTTTTCAATACATAATTATCTATGTTAATCAATTATTATGTTTATGATTAATAACTATTATCAATTGTAATTATGGTAAATGGTAAATTAATATAGATACTTTAGGGGAAGTAAGTTATGAACGCTAAAAATGGGATTGCAAAATAATTTACACCAGTCTCACACTAACTTCTATTTTGTCAAGTAAGAAATACATATATGAAATGTACATTCACTTACTCCGTGTTGTTCACGAGATGAGCCTTGAAAGAAATGCGAGTCTCATTGGTCAGCCTTCGTCTTTTCTCATTTCATTTTCAATACCAACTTGCTATTAGTTAATACGGTTACATACAACCAATTAAAACCATAAACAAAATCCCTAGCGTAAGATCCCTCTTGCCCCTGTGCCATTCCTGGGCTCATTTTGTAAACAGCACGGAGTAAATATCATACACAAGAGTAAACGGAAGAAAGATATTAGTCGTGCTATGAAATTAATCGGAATTTTCTCGTAGCATAACATGCATCCAGTTACAAAATAATAACAAGTGCACTGTTAGACCATAAAGTCCCAATGATGCCATCGAGAAATTTTTCCTGATGCACATGCCACATACCCGGAAACTTTGAACACTCATCATAACTTTCTTGGTCGTGAGAACTTCAAACAAATCATACATAACAATAGAGTCGAACCTTATATTATATATTTTTTGAACAATCACTTAATCATTATTGGATCTGAGTAGCGTGTTTACACGTACGCGTTTTGAACAGCTAGAATTTAATCCGATTCTCTGCCATTAACACTAACCGTATCGAGAACCGGTCATATGACCGGATTAAAAATTCTAGGTTTTCTTTCGTATATTTAACTTTAATATCAATTCCTATATTGTCCGATTACTCAGTTTTTCCATTCTTGCCTTTTCCTTTGTTTCTGTTTTCACTACAAAACATTTATCATCTAACTTGTTTATCTTTATTTTCTAACTAGTTATTTTACTGGTTACGACAGGAAAAGTGTCAGTACAATTAGTGTTAATCTTACCACCTGTGTAGTTTACTACTTATATTTATATTACTATAGTAATATACTATAGTAATATAAATATAAGTAGGAGTAACTACTTATTACTACTCAAACTATTTTTTACTTTAACTTTTAAACTACTATTTATTACTACTCAAACATTTCATAATTTCTCTTTTGTGAAAACGTAAGTTCTCACCAATACTGTTAAAACTTTTTCTGTAGATAAAGTTAAGTTTGTTTCATTAGAAGTCGAAAGATATTCTTTATAAATCCAACATTTGTGACATCAAAGTTATCTCTGGCTTTGCTCTTTTGAAACAACAAACAAAGAGTTTCCGTCAAAGAGAAACAAAGTTATTCCACCTTATACCAGAGGCAATTTTAAAAATTCTGATTCTTTAAAAAATTATAGTGAGTTGTAATAGAATATGCGAACTTCAAACGTATTATTGATTTTCCTCCTCAAGTACTAAGAAATTAAACTGAATTAAATTATATTGAGAAGCTTACATGATGGAAATTAAATTATTACGTTTCAAGCATCTGCAAGTAAAATATGTTTAAACATTTATATATGCAATTATAATTATACGGGGATATTTAATTGCTGGGGACTTTAAGTCCACAGTTCACACATATACGTTATATTTTCCCCGATTTCCCTCCTTGAAAACCTGTCTTCCACAGAATCACTAGAACTGGCACGATGCTTTCCGTCGACAATGGTATCACAATTTGAATTTATCGAAGCTCGTTCTTTTCTCTAGACTGTGGATTGAACACTTGCAATTTGCTTTGATTTCACTTTATTTTACTGTTAAACTCTTTACGAGGAATAACAGTTATTTATTATCATCATACTAATCCATTTACTTATCCATTTATTTACAATTACTGTTAATGAACATACCAATTTAGGTGCATTAAAATTGCTTACTTCAATTCTGTAAAAAATGATCCCTGAATACATCGAGTAAGTTACAAAGGTAACTACATCTTCAACATCACATGTTCCCTTTCGAAATCGTTGCCATCTCAATTCCTTCATCTTCCCGAATCTTCAATTCCCACCGAACATTAACCATCTTCGCGAGCCAATTATAAAACCCGAACGACGAGAGTAATCATGCGCGACATCGCGGGTTATTGTTATTTTAACGAGCGCAGTCTTGAAACCACGTAGCCGCGGCGGCCTGTAATCCGCAACAGTTTGAAAAAAGGTGTGCGGCGGTCCTGCACCGCAGGTGATAATGTAACGGCACGGTAGGACGTGCCTACACGTTATATAGGAATTGGTGCATGGCAAACAGGGCAAAATAATCGGACGTCGAGAGTTATGGGGCGCGAACCGGCGGCCGGTTAATCAGCCACCGATAATTATCGACACGGGCAGTACATCACTCCCCTCTCGGCCTCTCCGCCACCCCAGTGCCCTTCTACCCTCTAGCGGACCCTCTCTTCGTTCTGCACGGGATTCACCACCCCCGTACGACCTCGAACGCGCGGCTGGCGAACCCCTTGTAACCTCCTCCTCCGCCTCCTCCGCCTCCTCTGCCTGCCGGCAGACCGACATCCCACCGCCTGCCGTGACAAACGCACCGCCGATACCATCATTTATTTCGCAAATGTGCTGCAAAACTGCCGCTATTCATTTTCGGTCCAGTCGATTCAGTTTTCCGCTCCGAGAGTCCGGCCTGATGGCATTCCACGCACTCGCGCGATCGTTTTATCGCTTCACGCCGGTACTGCCGCAACCGCCGCAGCCGCTACGATCGCGGCCACCGCTGCACCGCTTCGCCCACACCACGCGTCCGATAATGCGATTTCTCCGCGGCAGTTTTTAACCGGCGCGACGTAACGCGGCGCGCGTCCCGACTCCGCCGGCCTTCAAAAGCCTTTCCGCGTTTATCATTTAACGCGCTTCGATAGATCGCGCATTTCGCTGATGAGTACTTTTTGCGGCACCCGTCATTCCGTTACCGTCGAACCCAATCGCTTTTTGGGGCCGGTTTTTATGACGGAGTTTTATGAGATTGTAGCGTCGTTTTTCTTGTTCGGAACTTCTCCGAATCGTACGAAACGTCGCGTCATGTACGGATGTTTTCCTTTCAAGCACTTGCAGGGAAGTACACTGAAATGATATTTATGGATTTTCATGAAACTTTGATCCTTTTATTGGTAATCATTCATGCCGGGGAAATGAAAATGGCCTTCGATGTGGAGGGTGAGAAACGTATTTGATCGAACGTCTTGAATATCTACTGGTATACCTTCACTAGAGATAGGAGAATATTATTTATACTATTATTGTTCATTTGTTAGACAAGTTGTTCATTCAAATTCCAGAAAACTCTGTGCATTGTGGTTTAAGTAATTGAGTAATGAAATAAATTGTCCTTACCTTTTTCGTTCAAGTTTTAACCGAATTTTCTGCAGATTACGTGTGAGTAGTAGAGTATATTGTACAAAATACACAATGTGGATAAATTTTAATTTTATTCCGCGTGTACAAGAAATTGTATTATTGACATCTTGCATTTTGTATAATACGAAGTTCTTGAATGCGTACAGTCACACAAATGATACACTCCAATTCTATTCTACAATACTTAAGTAGGAATTATGTTTTTCATGTATTACGTAAGTAAATCTCAAACCCTTTTTAAGGATTGTTCTTAGCTTTGCAACGTCAATAATTTTCAATAAAAAAAATATTTATCAAATTTGTTAAAATTTCATTCTATCACAGATTTATAAAGATCATGGAAAATTACTTCTATAATTATGTTTCCTTTCTAATTTTACGAAGGTTATTCCTTTTTCGCTTGACTTCCACAAAATTGGCACAGACGAATAAATTTTTCTTTCACCTGAAACATTATTTTTATCTTGCAGAAATTGTAACTAAAGCTTTATTTTGCAATTTAAATATGAAAATAGTGGATTATGGAAGTATAAGTAAAATATGGTTGATATTTATTCAACAAAGTATTTGATTTTGTAAGTCGCCTGGCAATTAATAACAGAATACCGAGTTGTTAATTGCCAGCGCGCGGTCGGATGCAAATATGTGGGTAACCCGTTCGAACCGTACGGTTGGCTGCCCATATCACAAAAAGAAGTGTTTTTCAAAGAAAGCTCATAAATTAAATTTCAAAGATTAATAAATATTTCACTTATCTATATATTCCATATTTATGTTAATAATGTCCAGTACCTATAAGTATCATTTTATGATTTTTAATTAACGGGGAATTATTTACAGTCAAAAACTGTCGAGCCAAAATTTCAATGAAGCCAAAGAGACTCGTATATATACTTCGCATCTTTGTATTTTAGTGGCTAGAATGGCGTCAAAATCAGTTTCAATTGCCATGACATAATGAATGTTGAAAATGTGTCTACAACGAATTAAGTTGAGTAAATTATTTTCGATTTATTAAACAATTAATTAAAAAGTTGACAATGTTACAAACACACGTGTATTTTTTTAAACAGCATAGAGTTGAAAGTATCTAAAACGCATGATTTATCCTGGAGATGATGGGAAAGTTATAAAAGTTATATGATTATCTTCTTTGGTTGATATTTCATTAGCGGATTATATTATATCTATTATGTATTATATTATAATACATACGTGGAAGTGGTAGGGGTGAGTAGAGTAAAACTGGCAGGTCAGGTAAAACAGAACAGTAATGTTTTTCGTTGATAAAGAGCTCGCATCGAGTTTATATTGCATGACATGGTCCTAATAAGTCCTTGATGTAGTTCGAGATTGACTACAGAATAGTGCATAAGTTATTTTTCGATTGAAAGTATTGGAAAGTTATTCGATGAAAAAGTTTTGATGTTATATAGATGTTTAAAGCATTTTTGTTACCTTTCGATTAAAAAATTGAACAAAGTAACTACAGTGCTGGAGTCCACATTCCTTGAGCTGTATTTTTGACACTTAAATTATTTCTTTATTTCGCGCCAAACTGTAAAGTTTAAACGCTTTTCTAAATTATGCGCGGGGCGAAACGGAACACTTTAGCGCAGGAGCATCGGGAATTCCTTGTAATGTGGTTCGTTTATAGTTCTAATTAGTTACGTGTAACCGTATTGTAAAAGTATTGATGTATAGCAACTTTGAATCGAAGATGAGATAAAAACTGATCAATTAGATTGCACCAGTGCAGGAAAAGAAGATGAATTATTTATCTTTTCAGATGTACATGTAATTCTTCTTCTTTATTGTAGGTGCATTTGCCTTGCTTTTGTCAGATATACACTTTAGTGTTTGTTTTTACTGCGCGCACAATGAGAGATTTTTGGAACTAAATTCCACAGTTCACAGATTAACCCAATAATTTGTCGATAGTGTGTGTTATTCTGCCAAACTCAATGGCAGTGACTATGATACGAAACTCACAATGAGTGAAGAATCATGTTTTATGGGATCAATTGCAGCCTATATAGTAGCACACGCGGACTATGCGAAGCAGTACACTTGAAAAGGGGACTTTCCGTGCCATTACTCAAAGATGGCATTGGAGTCCGGTGGCCTAATCTCGGCACATGAGACCTTAATGGGATTTTAAGGCGCCGAGGCCACCTGCGCGCTCGCCCACGGACAACCTCGTTTGTCTTTCCTCTTACCAGTTTGGGCATTCTTATTGCATTCAAGGTCGCGTAGAATGTACCTATTTGACCCTACAACAGAGAATCTCACTCCTGACGTCCGAACTTGGTATCGAGCATCGTTTTGCGACATTGCAACGGAACGCGCGCACGCTCTTTTCGCACTCGTCGATCGTAACGAAATGCTTGGAATTCCTCCCGACATTACGGGTGAAAGTTAATGTGCACAGTTCCAATTTAGAAATGACAAAATTGTTTTCATTCTCTTTTAAGCGGGATACATGCGTACCTCAAAATACTGAGCAATCTAACATACACTTTGATTTAAACATTGCTGAAAACATTTTATTTTAATCTTTGGAATTATTGTGGGAATATAGAGATCTTACAAACTACTTGTTTAACAGTGGTTTATTAACGTTTATTGTGTAGTTTGTTCTGTTGTTTCTACAGAAATTAATGTTTCGTTCGTTTAAATCTTGGAAATTAGGGATTTAAAAATAGACTATTAGAGTACATATTCGCGTAATTGCGTCAGTCAATATCAACATAAACGTTTACCAAGTAACGTTTATAAAATTCAATGTGTGTCAATTTGACACGTTGCGTGAACCTAATGTTAATACTTCAATGGTATATCTGTACTTACATGAAACGTATTGGAATGTTATGTGACAGTAAATATATAATAGGTTTTATCGTATAGTAGTCAGTTGTTGAAATATATGCTAGTAACAAAAAATGCTCTTATTTTCTGTTTGAAAAGTATGTTATGTTTTTGAAAATTTGATACAGATATGTAAGTGAGTTGAATCAATTTTATAGAATTTGTATCACATTTTTATAAAAATTAATTCTATCGAATATTTGTTTCTTATTTAAAGTCTAAACTAATTTCATTTTAAGTTTAACTTGTCAAGTGTGCAATTAAAGCTATCCTAAAGATTAAGATAACTTACTGTTCATAGTTACTAAGAATGGAATAATAAAAACTTTGTTTTATCTGTAACTTTCAGGGTTGGCGTGGGCAGAGCGCATTTCGAGAAACAACCACCAAGCAATTTAAGGAAAAGTAATTTCTTCCATTTTGTGATCGCACTTTATGATCGGCATGGCCAACCTATCGAGATAGAAAGGACATCGTTTATGGGTTTCGTCGAAAAAGATCAGGTAATGTAATCGATACATTTAATAAACACACTATCGTACCAGTTATACATAGCCATAAATAATTTTCCCTGGAGAAATAATGTATAATTCGTAAACATTATAATAAAAACTTTATTATTGTAAGTTGTATAATAAATATAAATATTTTTAAATCATATTCTTTTACAAGAATGTATTTTAAAACAAAACTTTGAACTATGTAATTTCATCATGAAGATTTGAGTATAAAATGGTATTTAAGAGAATAAGTAGTCAAATTATAGAAAAAAGGACCACAAGTAACTTTTTTGTTGTTATGAAAAAATAGATTGTGGTATCGAAATAATTTAGTGATGCAATGCAAATTTACATAGGAACAATAAGTTTAAAAACTTTAATCTTGTTTTACTGAAAATTGTATAATTCAAACCTAAACTCAGGCGTCATTACACATAATAACATTTTTTTGTTCAGGTACATATTTTTATTACCCCCAGTATTTAAAGACGAAAGGCTTCTTTTTAAATAATTATACAATCCTCCATGAAGGACATACTGACAATTCAAATTATATTTAATAATTTCCTCATAAGAATGAATACATACTACCAGAAATAAGAATGGCATTCTGAAGAAAAGCTAACTTTTATAAGAAAATAAAAGTATATTCTTAGTTAATATAATTATAAATTTTTCACAAATATACATACTTCCATAATACTAAACTTTCAATAAAATCAATAAGTATACTTTCAACTTGGTAAATTATGTCGTTCTTTGAACGCTTGAAAGATCGATTAAAAATCGTGCACATTTATCGATAACGAGTTAAAAATAAGTGATGGCGTCGAGTGACAATTTCGGAATTTCAATGCCCGTAGTAGACCTGGTCTTCCCGGGAGAACAAGTGAAAAAAGAAGAGGTGAACCTTTATGACATCGGGGAATATCGTGCGAGCGTACGCTTATCTCGATAATTGCCATTTCCATCGGGGGTGACGTCAAATATTAAACGCCTCCGCCTATGCGTATACATATCGATAGTCGCCAGAATACACCTCCAGCTTTTCCAGCAATTAGTCCGACAGGCGAAAATCCATTGACCGTGTGAGAAATGGACAAACGGGATCGTAAGGGTATCGATATGGTCACGCCAACCGAGTTGCTTGTATGTAATAAGTGGACTTCCAATTTTCGTTTGCATACCTACTATCTGATTGCCAATCAAATAAGTTTGGTTTCTATTAATCAATTAAACCCGAAAATTTATTTATAGATTATCAGTGCTTATACATTTGCTCGAATGTGTTAACTTCTCTAAGGTTAAATTCTTAATTTTGTTAATATCAAAATGTATTCTAGTTAACAATTAGTCGAGACAGTATAAGTTGCGCCTAGTTCGATTTAAAACATCTATGAAGTAAACATTTCGATTTTTATAATCGTATGATTAGCCTTAACAGAAGTGAACTAAGAAAGAGAAAAAAAATGTAATTTATAGATAATTTGCTTTTGAAATGTTGCAACATTGGAAAGGTATGAACTGAAACAGCTTAATATCATGCAGGAACCTTAATTAGATTTGACGTTGCTTTAATTGAGTCTTTGCACACATTGGCAACTTGATGTGTTTTCATTGCATTGAAAGAAATAAACCTAGGAATCCCCGCAAATTAAGCCATTATAGTACTTTGGAATCTTGATCTGCACATTTTTTACAAATTGCGTTAATTCAAAGGAATCAATTGCAATAGTCTTTCAGTAATGTTTATACGTAACTGATTCTCTGATTAAGCATTTTTCATTATGTCGATGAAGAGACTAATTGCCCTCAATTGGTTCGTAATCTTGACTTACTAAAGATTCGAAGTATATTATGAACAGTAAACGAATAACTAGTGAAAATAGTAATAATAATGTTAAAGCTACTTGTTTCACGTTAAAAACTGTAACTTCTTGCTGTGTAATTACAAGGAATTTTGTTTACAATGAAATGACAATTTGAAATTTTCTATAATTAGCTTGAGAACTATTAGAACCTTCATGTTTGGTAACATTGAGTTATTCATTTTCTACGAAAAAGAAGTCAATTGATGTCGATCAACTTAAAATCGTATTTATCGTATTAATGTCCCTTTGACAAAGATAATTTAGTTTATACCACGTATTTTAAAAGATGTTTATGTTGATGCCATACCTATGTACATGTAGTACTGTAATATCTGCTGTTCGGGAATGCTAACGAATATTTCTAATAAATATTAATTAATAAAGAAATAAACGACACGTTTAATTTGAAAAGAAGAAAAGGACACTCTTTGGAGCAAAAATATGTTATATACTAAATGGTCTTTTCTCGGGCTCATATTACTGAAAAAAGAATTAGGTTGATATGTATTGTTATTCAGACACTCTATTTGATCCACTTAGACCGATGAATTAAACTTTCAAATAATTGCGTGTAAGTTCAAACCACCACCAATGATATTTGGCTTTTACTTGGAGAACTGTCGCGACCCCGTGAGAATATTCTGAAATGGGAAGCGATTGTCAACACAGAAATGGTTAGAGCTCCACTTTCTATTGGTCAATTAGTATAGCTAGTTAAGGAAAAGTTGACTGCCGCACCGTTCAACGTGTTCAATCTTACGCAAGTGAAATCGTTGCGGTGGAGATACTTCAGACAAATGCGTTTGTAATACCTGCGTACAACAACTACGCGGATTTGTACGAATGACCGCGTACTCCTTCCTGCCATCCAGCCTCGTATGGAAGAACCAGTACATGTTTATACACTACCACTAAATATATCGACATACTTAGCAGATTAGTAGGTATTACTACACGAGTGTTTCCAAAATTTCTACAGCAGTGACTGAAAGTAATATTTACTAGTTATATTTACTTTATCTATTTTATTATCGAATAATAATAAATGTATTCTTAATTTATGGATTATCACCGAATTTTGGCTTTAATAGGTTTAATTGGATTAGATTTTTAAATTTCCACTATTTCAGTAACTTCAATATTTTTGCTGTGTTACACATGTATAATACATAAGTACTTTGGAAACTAAATTATGAATAATTTTGAAAAAGCCGTAGTTTTTTAATACTATTATTCACCACGGCAACATTTTATAAATATAACTATGTGCCTCGGAAGAAGTAATTGGTCCTAAAACAATCTCTTTCCGTATTTATAAGAACCCGTGTTTACAATCTCAGTTTTAAAATTAAGCTTCTTTAGTTCAAACGAATCCATCCTCAATTTCCTATAAATTCTAGCTAGAATAAGTTAACCTTACTTGCCATAATATTCTATTTCATGGATACTTTGATGTTTCCGTATTTGTCTCCTTTCCCAATATTTTTCCCAATTGTCTGTTTTCACTCTCCTCAAGTTACGAGAACGGTTTGAAATTATCGAATAAACTGTCATACAGTAAATACATTGAACAAGGATTGTAGACATTCTCAAACTCAAAATTATACATACATTCTCTAACTGAATTCAATAGCCAGTTTCAGTAAAGGAATCATAGCGAATAAATAAACATGAATCCAAGTCATTGAACAAATGACGTTTCTATTCCTCCTTCGCTTCGATTTGCATCGCTTATCCAAATATCTCCATTCCTCCCTCTCCTAAGAGCATGTCTATCTATAATTCACATGACTAGGACAGTTGCATTGCATAGCCTCCCTATTAATTAGGGTCACACACCGCGAACATAGATCAGTCCTAGTGTCGAGTAGCCGTTTGTGTCTGAGCGCACCTACGCCTGTTCTCACCCTGGCTTATCCAACTCCAGATGTAGAAACGTTAATATATACATATATTTTACATATTCTAGTCGCTTAATTATTTAAAGGTCATGGAATGATCAATTGCACGGATATCATTGGCCAAGCAACGAGACATAAAAACCGGTGTATAAAGCGAGTCATAGTTGTGGCAAGCGTACGATTCCCGGAAACTGGTACGCTACGTAAATACAGGGTCTCCACGTTCGTTCTCCATTCTATCCGCTTTTTATCCATATTTAATTAAAAAGTAGTCGTGGATCGACCGATCCGCGTATACACCTGATTAACGTCCGTCGTGCGCCTGCAAATTTAGAGATTAATGGTCGCAACGAATGCTTGCGACAGGAAAGAGCTTAATACGTATACGCGACTGAAGAAAAAGCGAAGAATGATGTCGATCTGTCGGCGAACGAACGATGATTATCCAGTGCACCGCGATTAGAGAAAAATGGTCTGCGCCTTCCGTTACTTTAAAGAAACCGAATGACAAGTTTACGTACTCGGACTAGTTTGTTTTCCCTTGAATACTATATCTCAAACTATAGTCGTATATTCTTACTTAGACACTAAACTTCGTTGAGTTAATTTGTGGGGCAATACTTTCTTTTAACGAGGAAACATACCGAAACGATATCCGCTAATATTTATGAAGGTTGGGTTGAAAGTGATTCTTGTACAAATATTTAACATATATTTACATATTAAACATAATTCATATTCGAGAGGCGAAAATATATCTTCTCTTTCGAGATGAGAAATATATTTGTCTGAATATCCTGGAAATCACTTTGGAAATCAATCATCTTTTGAAATATTCTGTATGATAATTACTTAGAATATTTTGAGAGTTCGCTAAGGTTTTTTATCCCTGACTTTACAAACTATTTTGTGTTAAAAATGTGGAAACTTATTCCACACATCGAAATTCTTCTGTTTTTCGTAGACATTGGTGAAAAAATATTAAGTTTATTTATTTATTTATTTATTTTAAATGTAGGTATATATTCTTTGAATAAAATTTATTTAACTTCTTAACTAGTTGTGGAGTGTAGAATTTTTATCATACTGAGATAATCCTATTTCCAACCATTGCAACAGGTATATATAGAATATATATTTACGAGAGCAATCTGATCACATTAGTAGCTTCGGAGAAAGATATTGAATAAGGTTGAGGAAAGAATTATAGAATGTAGAAAGCTAATAACTATTCATTCTAGTAATCGCTTTTAATAAAGTAACTGTCATTTTTTATTAACCGATAATACATTGATTGTCACGTCAATCATATACAGTCTGAGTAACACACTTATTCATATTATATATTTTTTATGGTGAATAAATATATCAAATTTCGTTAAAATTATTAAGATACAAGAAAGTTGAAAGTATAATCACTGCGATGTATCTCAGTGTTTTATTTTCATCTTATTAAACGAAGCATAATTCAATGGTGAAACTGTTAGAGATTGCTTTTACATTTAAGAATTAGTTTAGGATTAGATTAACTGTTTAGAGTCCTTTCTGTTTTGAGTTAAATTGAATCTTCTCCACGCAAAACAAATTGTTATTATTAAATATTATTTAAATTAAATACTACAAAAACGTGAGAATAATTTCGGTTCATAAAATGACTATTATTTTTCAGAAACATTTTTCTGCGACCTAAAATAATGGGCGGAGAAGAATTGAGCGCTTACAGCAATTTCGATACGCCATTACCCACATCGCGAAACAACATTGTCGTAAATCACAATGCACGTAAAACACTCTTAACTCTCTACAGTCCAATACTTTACACATGTAAAAAGTATGTGTAATTTGAAACTGAAAACATATCTTTCATATATGAACTAACAATTAGCTTATAATTTTTTAACATTTTCAACTTTAGAATTTCAACACTTTATGACATATATAAATTTAAGTATAATCTATTTTCACACGTTTTAACTACGACAAATTTCATTTCACCATCAACAGTTGTCAATTAAAATAAAACAGAGATGTACGGTGCAAGTATAATATTCTACTTTAAAAGAAACACCTTTACGCTTCAACATTTCACGACATCCCCTTTTATCGAAGAAGATCACCCAGTAACCTATCTATGTAATCTAACCCTTTCGTCCGTGAATATGTATTTTCTCCCCTAAATCAAAGAGAAGGCCAATGACAACTGCTTTCAAGTGAAATTGAAGCTTTTCAATGAAAGAAATAAGATAAGCACTAATAATAATAATAATTAGCACTTAAACTGTCAGCCATAAGCAAAGATTGTAGTACAATTTTCCTTCATTTAGGCGTGTTCTAGCTTCCCGGAAATTTAAAACGTTCGTGGTACCTACCAAAAAAAAATTTTACAATTAATACAGAGATCCAAAGTAGATCACGCGATGCTTATTGTTCAAACGATATGCAGCCGACGTATTAGTTCGTCGAGTTACACTAATTTCAAACAAAATCGATGCGACCGGTACCGTTGTCCTCGAGTCAAAAGATCGTAGGAAAGGCTGCAAGTTGAGTTTCACGAAGCGGGGGTTCAGTCATAGGTGTTTCAGAGATAGGTAGTTGAAAATGCATTACCGTGGTCGCGGCATATGGCGCGATGCACGCATGACTCGTCGACAGGGCAGGATGATAATTATGCATCGCACGCCATACGTAATGGCACGGCTCTTACCGGCTCATCAAGAAATTAATAATTAGCGTGAGGTGGAACAGGCTGAGCGCGAGAGTTACGTCACGCTGCACTTAATTAAAATAGAACGGGACGCGAAGAACGGGGTGAGCCTTCGTTCCTTCGCGTTTTGTTCATTTGAACCGATTTAAGCGGGCACGAAATTTAGCGAGATTAATAAGATTTAACGTTCAGGTTCGTTTACATCAACCTAATGAAATAATGCGTCGTTCGGAGTTTCGCGAGCGAGAAAGGTGTTGTCGCACTTCAACGCAGCTGGTTTCGGATTTAAGATTTCTGTTTAATCCCCTGTCCTATGATGCTGCGTCAGTCTCGTGATGAAAATTTTAAATTGAATTTGTCAGATCTAAATGTTATTCGCTTGTTCTGAACATAAATTAGATGATACTTTTCTATTATCAGTTTCTAACTTTTGGAGTAAACGTAAGTGGACATAGAATAAGTGTCAAACTTTTTTGTTTCTCTAATAAATGATTGAGGATGCAGTAGTTCTATCCAGTACAGCTGTGGAAGAGGCCGTAGAACAAAGGGTTAATATGAATGCTTGATGTATTGTTAATATGTTTAGGGAAAAATATTTATGTCGCGTGCATTTAGATAAGTGTACTAGATTATTAATATATATATATATATATATATATATTATATTAATATATATATATCGAATATATATATATATATATATATATATCGAAATCATTTGTCATAATAAAAATCAATTAATCTCCTATTGTAATTGAACGTAGGTGTCAATATTTACATATTAAAAATTGTACGATACAGATATATTAAAATTCCCAAACACAGATATTGAAATAATTATCTGCACACAAAGAACCTAAATTTCTAATTCTTCAGTACACCTATGTTGTACGTTCTCATTGGAGGTAATTTCTAAAAAGTCAGTAATAATTATAGGTTCATTTAGTACAAGATTTAATCTAACACAAAGCGTACATTTCTGTGAATTCATTACATTAGATGCAAAATGCAATGTGATTATATTACTTTCCATAAGAATGACAATACTACGAAAACATCAAATCATAAATGTACCTTATTCTCGCTATTCGCATTCGTAGGGAGTAGAATCGATATGAAATGTTCATTAACCCTTAATTGATCGCGTGCCGTCTGAGAGACAGCTTCATTTGTAAATTTTCTACTAATTCTTGTAGTACGTCTATAGATATTTGGGTTTTTTAATATATTAATACAAAAGACTATTGCTAACTATAGATATTTGGGGTTTTTAATATATTAATACAGAAGAGTAAATGTTTAAATCTAATTTGTATCAAGTTCTAAAAAATTTTACTAAAATTTATTATTCACAGGTTTTAGAAATATTAGCTGAAACTTACATATACAACTAAGGGTTCCATTAAGGTGCTACAATCGATTCCAGAGAGATCTTTTTTTGATCACTTATAGCTGTACATCTTCTACATGCAACACGAGAAAATATTCTATTCAATTTGCTTAATCTCAGTGTTGCCAATATATTTAAGCTATACAATTTTTAAACAATTACATTACATGTAATTGAATTTAAATTGTGGTCCTTTCTTACCGTAATGACGGTAATTCTATTTAACTCGCGTAACCTGAAGTATATATTTAGCTTCGTGTTATTTAATAATGAAATAACGGTTCGAGTTAATTATAGGAATGTTTAATATTATATCTCTGATTTTAGGAGTCCGAAGGCCAGAAAACGAATAATGGAATCCAATACAGCTTACATCTGCTCTATTCTAATGGTGAGTAATATAATAAACTAACGATATTAATTCTGACTCATCCGTTGCATCAGTTTATGAATATTAAATTACAGTTATTACGACGTATAAATGTATACCTGAAAGCTTGTATAATTGAAATTATATAAATCGATTGCGATGAAATTATAATAAAACACAGAGTATTAGCAATATAAAAAATGAAAAGAATTGTCTAGTATTAAGATTCACGGGATAATCAAAATTTCGATATCTCCTACGATAAAACAGAATTTTAAAATTTATAACAATTAATACAAAGTGAATGATAAAAAATAATATAACAAAATCTATGTATCAAATGTGGATACAGTTTTCATTATATCGTGTCTTCACTATTTGTCTAAAATGTCTTCCATGAGATTATGGAACATACATCATGCTCATCGATTTAAAAGATTCTTCATTTAAATAATCCACGTACTTTTCATTGCGATGATCTATTTTAAAAAGTGCAAAAAATAGCAATACTTCGAAAATAATGCAAGAAAAGTATTTCAGTATTTTCCCAAAATAATCTGTCTCTTTTAGACAGCTATATAAACTTCAGTTCGCACGAAAACTCAATCTTCGTATATCGTAACAGTACGTAAATAACACGTTTGAAAGGAGTCCCGCTTTGACATGTAAACGCGAAAAGCGTTTGAAGTGTTTGTGTAATAGCCTCATCCGGAGCGACGATGACGGTCCATCAACATTCCGCACAGACACCCAGTCTCGCAGAACTGCTAAAAAGCTGAGGAACTTTCGAGGCCCGATCGCAACAGAGACATATTTTATGTCACTGGACCGGGGACTGACAAAAAGAACTTAGCTTCCGTCGTGAAGAAGCGGCCGAACGCCAGTGCGTGAACGAAGCAGGGAAACGACAAGCGCGGAGAGAGGGCCCCGAAGAAGTCGATGATCTAAAGGTGGTCCAGCCAACAGACCCCCCAAAAACGTGCTCGCATTATGATCATATTAAAAAGCCGCAAGGCGCTATCTGCCGAGTCTCATTCCAGAGGTTTTTCATTCCGCGCATGTCAGGGACAAGATCGGCCGTTCGTGGTGTTTTCTTCAGCTGGATTTTTTGTCGGTTCTCGTGCCTCTTTCTCCCGCGACTATCTTCCCCTCATTTCTTCTTTTCCGTTCTCTTTCCCTCCCCTTTCCCGGCCCGTCCCCCCTTTCTCTTTTCTGCGGTCTATACCAGAGACCTTCTTGCTGCTGCTGTTTCGAGACGATCAATCAATGCGAGATTTTTGCGTTGGTAGGACTGACTGAAGGGCCGCCCCTGCCATCTATGGATACTAAAACGTGTTGCCAACATCGCAAACAAGAAATAACTAACTGTTGCAAACTACGGAATACCTACGGGGTACCTTCGGGATCGTAAATCCCTCGTTCTCGGTCCTACTTTCGTCGTACCCGCGGAAACTCCGCGCCGTCGAAGCCGCTCGGAAGCCCGTCCATGTCCAGTCTTCCCTTCTGCTTGCTGTCACGTAATTTCGTCCGTGTTTTCGCCGGCATCCCGGATACCTATTCTTCCCGACAGATTTGTATATTACAGTTCGATTCGACGTGAAGGATTTCTTCGCCGACTTACAGAATGGTTAGGACATTTTTCCGGACCGGTACATGTATTAGGAGCTATGATTCATGTGACAGAACAGAAATGTTTTTCAAATTCCGAATCCCGACTTCTTTAAAATAATTGCGTACTATGGTACTTATTCGAGATTATTTTGAATTCTTAGTTGAACCAGTTTTACTATTTGCGGCCCGTGAAAAAGAATAGAGTAGAAATAATGTGGTTCGCTGTTTTTTTTTTATCTTTTATAGGTTTATTAGAGATTTTTCCAAGATGTATTGTGAGTTCTTTACTTTAACAAACGAAACTAGCGCGATATTTTGAATTGTGAAATTTTCCAGCTTGAAATGATTTCATTGCAATATAAGAACTTCAATGTTTAGCTTCTGCAATATAATTATCTTTTCATCACAGAATGGACGATTCAGAAGAATATGAGTATTTCGATCAAAAAGACATGAAAGAATCTAAAACGACAATTTGAACATATATAGATTCGCAGTGTCCATTTTAACGTAATTTCAATAAAATATTGAATTAACGCTCTACAAAGAAACTACCAAAAAGTTGCAAAGTTAATTGTTCCATTATGAATCATTCACTGCAACAATAAATATATAGCTAAATAATAAACAAGGAACACAGCCTACGCGTCAAGTGTCAGCAGCGTTTCTCCATATTAGGTTCTACTCCTTTTTGTCAGCGCCACATCTCGCGGTTCGTTTTCCTTTTCGCTCAACTTCGTTCATTCTGGTTCTCCGTCCTCGTTGCGCTCGAAGTTGCAATATCTTTGCGCTTCTATGACGGAATAGAGTGTCTACGGTGCAGTTCGTGAGCATAAGCTGAACAAGGAGAAGATATATAGAGATGTATAGATTGAGGATATACACGGTTGTATCGCGGAATATAACGGCTCGTAATAAGAGCTGTGCTGATTAAGGATGCCGATCGAAGGAATCAAATGGGTGGTGTCTGCTTCTTCGATGAGTTTTTGTACATATAGAAGTCGGTTGCCTAGTTATGCTAATGCGAACGGACCTATCTGCCTCTTCTCAGCGGGACTTGGCACGCGATGCCGCTTCTTACGTAGCTTCTTCTCGATCTTTTGCCTTTATTGTCGTGGTTCGTGGCATGATCGCAGGTTGCCGCAATGTCCGTGATAAATGTACGCGCGTTCACGTGGTACGTCACAGCCTCGTGCTGGTAATCGTGCTTCCTTAAGATGCATCGACGTACTTGCATAAATGAATCCATTTGTTCGACGACTGATTTTATACTGTCCTGTTTACATACCGAGCCTCGGCGGCGTAGACAATCTTCGTTATCCGATGAACCGGATACGTTTTACAGAGTACCGCCGTCCCTTACGTAAAATCCTATCAGTCCTGTGAAGATTCCACGACCGTGATTCTTCTTCGCATTTTTCTTATGTCCAAGTTTTAGCAAATTTTAAGTGCAACTAGACATTCATGTGAACGGAAATGGAAGAACTTTAAGTAGTGTTACGTTACTAAATATCTTATATTCATGCTCGTGAATCTTCTCTCTTTTAAACTGAGTTTCTATTCTCTGAGTATAGCAAGAGAAAATATATTCTTGTTTAATGAAAGCGTAATTTTTTGTGTAATATGCTACTAAGGTATTTTAGCTTAGTATTAAAAATAACTAGTGATTGGTAAAAATAAACATTTGATAGTTAAAGGCAGTTGTAAATACGCTTCTACAGAGGAAACGTTGAAGTTTCAATTTTTTATTGGATATCTCATAGTATTGTATTTATACAATCAACTAATAGTAGATTTTTATCAAGTGATCTTGCGATAAGTACATTCGAAAAATGTGTCTATTGTCCGAGATTTTAAATAGTTATGACCCCTTTATTTATCCTGCACAACTATAAATTTCCAGCTGACCAAACCCTATAGAATAAATGAAAATATAAAAACTATAAAATAATTAAGCGATAAAGTTTATGATATGAGTTAACAATGACGACAATGAATATTTACTATGCTAAAAAAATTGTAATATGTTCACAGACAATTGGTAAACGTATGATGTTTAACCGTACATAAAAATCTCGACATCGGTACTCCATAACCGAACAGCGAGTTTCAAACCGGCGGGACATACGAGTATCTTCCGGTAAAGCCGCGACGGTTTCTCGAGGTAATTTGTGAGTTAGTTTCGGGCGGAGTATCGTAATCCACGGTAACGTTATGCGGCGTGAGTCTGGCCTATAGTAGCCACCACGCCTGGGAGTCTTATGTCGGGATTACTTGGCTTACCGGATACGCGAGGCCGGAAGCCACGGGGGTGTCTGTCCAAAATACTCCCTGGGATTACCTGGTGCTCCCTGTGGAAGGTAGCAACGGTTTCGAAAACTTGCTTCGACGGGGTCCCTATACACATCGAACATAGTTTGGCTAGCGATAACGGATAGTAATAATGCGGTAATGCATACGAACGATGATCACGCGATAGAATTGCTTGTGCTAACCAATAAACTGTGTGCGCCAGACTAGCGAATCGGTATTGATAAAATAATCAGTAACCTACAATGCCAGCTATTCTCTACGATCTCGTGCGTACAGTTAATAAATTTTGGTTCGAAAACTGGGATTTAACACGTTAAATATCGTATCGATCACCGATGACCGACGCTTCTGAATTACTTGAAAAAATTACAATATGCAAGATGACTACTGCCGACTAAAAATATTTAATAATAATAAGTTAACATAAATAAGTTAACAATAGTGTAATGTAATAATTCCAATGTCAAATAATTAATAATTCTTCTTGTTTACTGCGAAGGAACAAATCGTGCATAAAACGTTCAAGATTCTCGTGACGCTTAACGTGTTAATGAACGAATCTCTTCAGAAAGAATGTTATAATTTCGGAACCTTCAGCAGGAAACGCATAAAGCATTTCAAGGAGGAGTTTTTTTTAAATGAAAACATTCAACGATCGAATTGTATTACAGGTAATCTAGAATGTTTCCTTTACCCACGTCGCAGTATTAATTGAAAGGATATTTAATTCTAAGAAGCAGCGCAAACGATGGGTCTTCTGTAACGAAAGCCGTAAAAATAATTAACGCACTACACGTACAAGAATTTGCCTTCCTACTCCGATGCGTTGCATAGCGATCTCCTCGGTGAAGTCGGTACTCGATCGTACAAAGTACGGGTTGCGCCCATGCAAAAACCACGGAGATTGTGCATACGTCCCCGGGGATGCGATCGGGCCGCTTGCCTCGTCGTCCACCTTAAATGCTCCTTAATATGTAAGTTTTTCTGGGACAGTCCCTTTCTGCGGCGCCCAACTTGTCAGAATTTGGACTCGTTTCCGTATTCGTCGTATTCCATGCACATCCATCGCAAATGCCTGCGCGCAACGTTCTTAACTTAATGGGCCTTCTTACCGGATAACTGAAAAAGTCGCAGGCTAAATTGAATAAAGAGTAGCGTTGTCTTTATATTAAATAGAAAAAAAGAAATGCAGAGACGTTTTCGGTTTTGGTACAGTATAGTACAGTATAGTACGCCACATAAAGGTAGCGTTGGTGCTAAATCGTCGAACCTGCGCGAATGCCACTGTGGTTTTGATATAATGAATACACGTGTTGCAAGACTTCATTGACATGAAGTTTCTACGCACATTGTAGTGAAATATCAACATTATCTCTTTTAATCATTCTATATGTAATTGATTGGAGTTTTAAGATAATTTGTTTTACACTATTTATTACTTCTGTTACAGGTGTCAGACAGGTGCAAGATATTTATGTTAGGCTTATTGACTCCGCGACGAAACAAGTGAGTAATAATATTTAGTTCATAAATAGAATTGCTTAATGAAAAATATTACTTTACCGTGAACCGTGTCGCTGAAGTTTGTGTAGAGAGAAGTGTATTTAATTGTATTGTATTTGATTTATTAAATATGTAATTTAAAATCGGTAATTTTGGGGGGATTAAGTAATACGCAAGTGATTATAAAGGTAAACGAAAAACATATTGAAAATTTTCATCAAATTCCGTCTGAAAGTATACGCTCGTTATTCTAAAATTTTGTTTAATTTCATTGATAGTAAAAATATGGAAAATCTACGATTACCATGAACATATTTTGGGTGATCAATGATCAAGTAACATAAAAAGAAACAGATTTTTATGCATTTAATCATTTTATTTGATATAATTTCATCATAAAATTATTGAAAGTATAAAACCATTTTAAAAAACTCACATTGTTTCGCTCAAGAAAACGTTGAAATACACAAGGGTTCACACATTTGCGACACAAAATTCTGTTGCGTGTTGTTTTATAATTTCACAAAAAAACTGTGCTATAACTTAACCAAGTGAACAAAACAATTCTGTAACAGACAAACTTACATTTGATTTGTTTCATTGTAAAGCCCTCGATCATGAATAATGCATTTCTATGATTTGATTTACATCGAAACGAATAGAGACTTGGCCTAGTTACAATGTTGTTTACTACCGCGCCAGATTATGGCATAATTAATAGTTGGATTCATTGATAAGAATCTGAAGGCACGATCAATCCGGAAATTCTCGCACTCCTTTCGTTTTGGTTGGTATTTCCCTGCTACGAAACTCCTGCACAGTAGACGCAGTGACGCGTTCCTACCGCTGTTATCATCTGAGCTACAAGCACTTAATTTTCCGGGGGGTTGATTCCTACCCCTCCGGGATAGCAACCACCGTCGCGCGTCTGCTCCATCCTGTTATCTGCGCCACGTGGCGAACCCTGCGCACGGTCCGCGAACCACGTGTTGTGACCCTGTACACAGGGCCGTAGATCCTGGTATAGTGATAGTGCGCAAAGACGGATCATAACCTTCGAGCAAACGCAAATACACGAGCCGATCACGAGAGCGATAAGTCCTTTATGTGTTCGAGGGTGTTCTTTCGGTTGAGACGCCTTCCTACGAATCGCGTTTCGCGCTTATAGTATCTCCAGGATTGAATGGCAAACACGTATAGCAGCTATTAAATAAATACCCGAAACGTAAATAATATGTAAATGTTTGCAGTGCACACTTTTCACGTCTTTTTAAAGAGTCAGATTGTCCATCTATCTACACCACTGCCCACGAATCGTGAGATCTCTCACTAGATCGTACGAAATCGTAGTTAGTGAAAGAACATTGAAAAGATTAATGTAGTTCATTATTTTCGTTTTCTTTCTTTAGTAGGCTTTTATAATTTGTATGTTTTCAGTAATTTTATCTATCATACAAATTTTCTGTTTAAAAATATTTTATTTCACTCTGAAGTATAAGTAAATTTTCATTTTCTTTAGGTAATGGGATTGCCATGATGAAATCTTTACTAGAAAAGAGAGAAATTATTTCAATAAAACAGATAAAATATCTGATAACGTGAATTAATAACATCAAAAAATGGTAACTATTATAATTTTATCATTTTTCTATAGCTGTATGTGTACTGATTAGGAGTATTATAAAAAAATTTAGAAATCGGTGATCGCAAACTTTTCAGCAACACTAAATCTGTTTTTGTTAAAATATTGTTTCGAAAATTGTCTAAGTTACAATTTCAGTTTTAAGAAGCAAAGAAGTCAAACAGTCGTGAAAAATGTATTGTATTACCAAAAACGGGTATTTTTGGGAAGTTTTTCTTTATTTAAAAAATGTTCATGTCACGGAGCTCCTACAGCGAATACTAAAATAAATTTTGCAGTGTAGGGACTGTGCGTCTATCGCGCAAGAGACACACTTACTTTCTTGAATTATTTTGTTTCGTGTCGCGACCCCAGGACCTAAGAGCCTATAGGTACCTGCACCATTTTAGGAGATTAAATCATCTTGGGGTTGGTCGGTTACGGAGGTAAGAAGAGCAGTAGGGAGAAGAAAGAGGCGGTTGAGGACGAAGAGGGTTGGGGAAACAGAGCTGATGTTAGTTTTAGCTGATTAAATTACTAAGCCGCGATGGCCTTGCGTCGGCAGAGACCGTTCCTCAATTCGCGATCCATTCCTTTTATTAATCGGTTTCGAGTTGTCGTGAGCTTGAATAAGTTTAAGAGACGAATTATCAATCTGTCCCTCGAATTCAGTTAATCCAACATTTAGGTTAAATTTATGTAACACTAACTCGCGTTTACAAGTTCATATATTTTATACTTACTGTTAGACATCTATTCATTATTTTTACAAATAAAGTTTAAAAACTTTAAGTTCTACCTGCTACATTTATTAATTGCTTATTTACAAGACATAGAAGTAGTGATACTGTAAGCATTTTTCATTATAGTATTTTTAACGCAAGGTTATATCAATGTGCAAGATTTTATAGACTTATGTAAATTATAAGTGTTCCATTTCAAGAAAACTTTTAACCACAGTGGAATTTCTAAGAAAGGTTGTAAATAAAAAGGATGCTGTTGTTCTTTTTGTAGGAATGGAAACACATTAAAAGTATCGATTAATCATAATTATACCTACTCTGTTAGCAGGTACAAATGTAATAGCAGGTGTATAACATGTTTTTACGTGTTCACAATCTAACGTACTTTACACGATTGAGAATAAAAAATTTCTAAGACACGAAAACCATTATTTTTCCACGGAACATTGGAATTAAGAACCTATTAAAGGTAAATTAATAGTTTTCTATTCTTAAAAACAGTTTTTATCATTTCATAGTCTGGTCTGCATAAACCCAGATAAGCACGTAACGATAATAATTGTCTAACAACTTTATTCAGAAATGAAATTTTCAATGTAATTGTGTGTACTGGTAACAAACGGTTAAAACGACTTATTTGAACGCTTCAGCGTTTTTCCATTTATGGCAATTCGTTGTATTGAACACCGGTAGAAATGTAAAAAAGTGTAAGTAGCTGAATTTAAAACTGGTAAAAGTATCGGTAAAAGAATGAAACGGAATCTTGAGCAAAGTAAACGCCTGGATAGTTCTCGAGAACGATTGTCCACGAGGAAAAGAAAAGCAGAAGTGATAGATGCCGGGATACCCTTTTCGTCTCTATGGAGGAATCGTGCCAGTAAAGGGAGTAGAAAGTTAGATGGGGAGGTGGGATCGAAAACGAGAAAGCTGCAATTTATACATCAAAGCCTCGATTGAACGCGTCTCCTCCATTCTGCCAAAGTGAGAGGAAGACATACAAACACAAGAATCGATATATATTTACTCTGTCCATGTATGGAGTTTCGCGAAACAACTCGTACGAAGTGTTTAGCAAATCTGGGTTGATGTGTGCGGATTATGTACTGTGTCCTGCAAAATTAACAAACGCCAAGGGCTCCTTGGATTAAAGCTCTAAAACAAAAAAAAGATACGTTCCGTTCAAATACGAATGAAAATAGACTGTTTCAGCAGACTATCGCAATAATGTGAAATAGGACATTTTGATTTAATCTGGTGGACGTTACAGAAGTCGAGGTTAACGTGTAAAACTTTGATTTGTTTGTCGCTTCTTGTTGATAACATTCAGAAAGTGATAGTTTCGAAAGTATAGTGAACGTTAGAAGAAAATAAGAAATAGAAGTATCACGTTACTTAAACGTTTATTTAAAATGTATTTTTACATTTTGTACGGAAAAACTGTTTTCTAGTTTAATATAGTAGAAAAGAAACAAAATACTGTTTCAGAATAATAGAACAACTAATCATTTTTGACAAGAATGTGTATAGATTGAATATAATTGTAACGATCTAAAATGACTAAAATACTTAAAGTAAATGTATCCATAATAGGGAATCCAAAAAGATTAAAGCATACCCCACATTTTATTCCCAATATCAAAGGATTTAGTCAAAACTGCGACTAATGGAAACTGAATAACTATTGAAACAGAAAGATTTTAAGGTAAATTAGTAATGAGAATGTTAAATAAAAAATGTTTGATAGGTAGCGGTTTCATTAAGGAGCGAAATTAGTAGTTCATGTTCATATATTCAATACATTTTCACAATTGTAACAATGTGTTGGAAATATTATGGAGTGGAGTACGTTTTAGTGATTTACTAAAATAAATTGGGTTTCCATTTTAAAATGAATGAAATCCAAAAGTCTTCGAAATTTTAAAATGATCTGAAATATGTTCGAAAACAATCTTTTATTGGTTTATAGTGGATAACTTAATTTAATAGTACGTTGATCCAATTTCAATAAAATAATGCACATTTTTACAATACATTATTGATACAAGAATAGTTTCTTACAACTTAACCGCCATGTATTCCTGAACTAGACCTTATAAGAAGTCTATGCGAGCGACCAGTTAGAAAAGTTGATCGCAAAAATAAAAAAATTACTATCATTAACCGCCTAGTCCAGTTAATTTGATAATTTCAATATAATTTACAAACTTATTTCAAAGGTAGTTTCGTAATTAAACTAATGTAAGAAATATATTTGTTGTTAACAATTATTTAATTGTTCTTAAGTGGTTTTATCATTTCGGGACATAGTTTTGTTTTCTTTTTATACTTTATGTTAAATAAAGGTCCCCCTTTAAACATGTTTATGTAAAAATACATATTAAATAAATATTTCAATATTGTAATTTTCCAGACCTTTAAACCTTCATTTTATAAATTCGCTCTATTATTTTAGAACATATATAATAACGATTAAAATAATGGTATTTACGAAATGTGCATTACCTATCCAGTTCATGTTTAAAATCGTCTAGCAAGTGAGATAAAAGAATTAGCTAATATACGGAAGTTTCACGAATGGTAAGCAATTTGAAAGAGAACAAGGCAAAATAAATGTTGAAAACACCCACGCATGATTGTCTAAGTACCATAAAAATTAGCGAAACACCCATAAGTTATCTAAAAAGAAATTTTATAAACAAATATTCAGTTACGGCTCATAAATTCCAATTCGCGAGTGCAGCTGAGTTCTCCGAAACCGAATCAAGTGGACGGTTATAAATCCGCAATAATTTGCTACACCGAGCTGGCTGGTAAGCCCGTGGCGAAGCCTTCCTACCCCTAAGCTGTTCTTCAATTTCTTCGCTTCTGACCAAGATATAGAAGTATCTATATCTACTTTCGCTCGGAAAGTAGAGAGAGGCGCCGAGCCGGAGTGCCGGAGAGTCCGGGAGGAGGACTCTCGACGAGAAAGTAGGAGAAAAAATACAGAATGTCGAGAACTGCCGTGCGTTTACCACTAAAATTTCCAGAAAAATACGAGCAGCTTCCAGAAAAAGAAAAGAGTACGTGTATGGGGCGGCCGTGGCTGAATGGCGCTAACAACATATGTTGTAAACGTTCGAGAACGAACTTCCGGCCGGGAGGAAGGAAGGAGAAAGATGGGAAGGGCCGGAATGCGCTTTTTCGCAGGATTAAAAATGCTAAATGGTAATTAGTTCCGGGGATAAAAAAGCACTTACAGGATGGGGGAAGCAGCGAACCACGTACCGGCGTTATTCTAAATGAATGAACAACAGGAAATTGTACGTAACCCTTTTAAGCTTCAACTTCTATCCTCCGCTGGAGATGATCAGTCGGAATTTTTCCTTTTTTTCTGTGTTCCACGGAGCACATCCCGCGGGAATTCAGGCAGAAATCGAGGAAGGATTCTCTGGAATATGGTATATATTATACTTACGTTGGTGTCGGTGTCCGTTCCAATATATCGATCATCGATATCGAGCTAATGTTCACGTATTTTCATGAGTACCCGAAACGCCCGGCGGAAGAAAGAAATATGTGTTTGCTATTCAAGATCAAGAGACGACGCACGTCTTCGGTAATCCTTAAACATTACCGAATCAAATTCGATATCAGCCCCCTGACGTCGGGTGTATGTGTATAATGCTGAAATATGTGTATTTAACTATAGATTACAGAAATAATAAGTTTCAGATAAGTTAATCCTCGGCAGATAAGAAGAGAAAGAGAGCGTGTCAACCATCCCTACGGCGGTCGACATTCTTTCGAGGGGTGAAAGTAACATTGTATGCATGTTGTACGGTGGTGTGTACGTCAGACATCGGGGGTTGCACGAGCGATATAGAAAGAGATTCCCAGGGGACTTTTCGAATCGATTCGGGATGGAAATCATTACAGCATATTTGAATGACTATCTTCGAATTTATCTGAACTCTCCCGCTACATTTTCTTCTTCGTTCAATTGTCGTCTTCGTCAAGTTCTAGTGAGCAACGTCGCTTCTTTATTTTGTTTTTGAGCGAGTTTTTTGAAGCAATTTTTAAGTGTAACGTTAACGACTTGTTTGAGGAAACTGTAATATGCGTAGCAATGACATTTCATTCGTGTCATTTAATTTTTAAACGAATGATATCCGGCTGAGATGGTCCTATTTCATTTAGATTGTCGAATATTTATATTTCCAATTGTTTCTTCGTGGTATACTGAATCTTACAGAAAGGAATATTTAACTATTCTTCTTACATATATAAACTTTAATGAATATATATTCTTTTTGTAGAGTATTAATGATATTTACAATGTAACAGTTCCATGTTAAAAAGTGGGCCATATCTCCCCGATTAACTCTACTCATAAACTGAATAGAATTTGAAACTGTTTTTACATTGTCTTCCAATCGAAATCGTTTCTTGTTAAGGTTATCGTTAAACGAGAATTTACGATACGTTCATTTTATTTGGATAAGTATATAACGGTACTCAAATGTAAATACTGCTGGACCACCTGATGGCTAGGCTAAGGAATTCGGCTGATCGATCAGTTTTCATTTGTTCCCACCCAAGTTTCTGTTGGTTTTACTTCCTAATTTCTTACACTTATCCAATCAAAACGATAAAACTATAAACTAGAAAGACACCTCTTGAGCCTATGTTGCTCTGCTAGACATCGGCATCTCTCAACTGTAGGTAAATAGATACATTCCATCGTGTTAAAAGTAACCTTTAGGGAAGGCAAGGAGGTAGCTGAAATCTCTGAAAGAGTATTATAGCAGTTTATATTTGTTAAATTGTTATCTTGTTATTTTAGAAGTGTGTTATCGCTATTAGTCCTTCGTAAGTAATTCCCGTGGGAATTGAGGGGTTGAGGGAGGCCCAAACGAATCTACTGGGACCAAAGGGCAACGCAGGAAAGGCCCCTGAGGGGTTGATGCTGACTGGAAGTATCTTCAAAACGAGTCGTCTCATGTTGCCTCCAACTTTCCTCTGATTATTGAATCGCTTCTTTTTAAGACATTCAGCGAATTAATCGCATGGTATTCAGTGAATAAGTATTTATACACGTGAAATCAGTATAAAGCTGGTAAAACAATTTCTATATCCATACGATTATGAATAGATATAGGTAAAATGAATCACATAAACTGGTGCAGAACGTTTACAAAATAACTTACAATGCAATTGGAAGTGAGTTGACAACAAAAATATGATTAAAAGTGTATTTTAATATTTACAAACATAGTAAACATTTGTAACATTTTCTTCCTGCTCAGTTTTATACCGCATAAACTGTTTATGATAATTATTTGTAACTGTAATTATTTGAATAATATAATATTCGACTCTAAGTAGAATATGTCAAGTGGATCTTTTTGTTCTAATATTAAGCAATAATATTGTAGGATCTATTTTGAACCATATTACGATTGTTTGTAGAGAATTTCACAATTTCCAAGTTGATTTCTGAAATTTTTATCTCTGCGAAATAGATTTTTATACCATTTTCATTGAAAATTATCGGTAACCTATGTAAGTTCTTTTTTCTGCTACAGAGTAATATAGATACATTATGTCTTCTTAGTAAAATATTTAATGATTTCTTTAAAAAGGTACTTTTACACCGTACTTTGTCATAGTGTATATGTTAATTGAATATCTCTTGTTCAGTAAATTTCATCTTGAGTATGACAGTATGACATTAATTTCGTGTAATAGTGAAATCCTACGTAGTTGCAATTACTGATATTTATTTAATCTCCTTTACGTTTGTCTCCGAACTCAGAAACGTGCTCAACCACGTCTGATACATAACATGAAACGTGAAAATTGTAGGCAACGAGAAAGGTATCAGTTTTATAGCAATTCTTTGTACTTTTTTATACAAAACATGAACACAGCTTACAATGTTACCTAAGAGTGGACTCTGCTTTAGGCAAATATTTATAAACGACATAGATCTTGTAGAAAAAATATAGAAAATTATTCGAATTTCGAGAAACACAGAAAACATTTTGAATACACATTAATTTTTTTGTTTGAAAGGGGATGCCTTATGATTAAAACGATTACTTTATACATTTATTGCACAACAGAACAACAGGATATATTAATGCTGTTTGCAAATAGAACAAAGAAAGACTGTATACAGTCTCAATTGAAAAATAAAGAAATACTGATAATGTTTTAAATAAAAATTGAGAAAAGAAAGGAGAATTTTGTTTAAAAAAATATTTGTTCAATTTCAGTATAATTTTCGTCTTTTTTATAAATTGTCTCGATTGGGCGTTTTAATTTTCATTATCCGCTGTTTTTATCTGTTCCAAGTAATTAAATTCGGTAAACGTTTCAAAAGAACTATCACCAACAGCTTTTACTTATATTCAGATTCGAAAATAAGTAAAACAAGACAGGAAAGATGAAAATATAATTCTTTGCTTTGTATCACTTTGCCAGCAAGTATGATACATTCGAGTATCTTCGAGATTAGGTTCTTTTTACTTTTGCACCAGCAATTCTCCCCATACGATGATTCCTTTCTCCATTTGACATTTCGCTTGAAATATGGAATCTTTCTTACAATCGTGAAAACAAGATGACCAACCATCTAGTTCACGGAGAGTAAATCCTTCCTCATCTGTAAATAGTACAGTCCTCCATTCCTTTCTCTATATAACGTGCTGTCAAGGAAACTCCGCTCAATCATCAATATGTTTTGTCGTTAATTACGATCTTCTCTGAAGCTTCTTGCGTTCAACATTTTAAGATTGTTACATAATACGTAACACATACCTTGTACTTAAAGATATTTCTGCTTGAACTTTAATTGACGTGTAATTAGGATATAATCGGACGTAGCTCTAAGTAAGGCATAACTTGAATATTACTCATATTATAAGATCAACATTCTATCTCTCACTTTTAAAGCATTTCTCATATTTTTCATAATAATATTTTCAACTTCCCACTGTAAGTTTCAATATATTTAGTCATTAAAATATTACACCTTACTATATGGAAATTAAAATTTTGTTCATTACAACGCGTTTTGTTTTGATGTTTTAAATATCATCAATATTGGAAAATAATTGTATAGATCACTTGGTACAAATTTGTATAAAACATTAGTACAAGAAACTAAAACGCACTTTTTCTATTAAAACTCGTACATCTCAATAATTGAATAGAATGGAAATTTGTGAAAACGAAACGAATAGTTTGACCATAAGTTACAAGGTAACTTGCATTGTTAGTATCAATGTTGACAATGGAAGTCGAGTACAATCATTTATAGGTTCAACGAGATCCACGATACTAGGTTACAACTGACATCAGATGAAAGTAACTACCGATCGATCTTTATATATATACATGTGCACATGTACATCATCGATAAGCAGCATTGTCGACCCTAATACCAATGAAGACAAACAAGGAGTTAGCGTTTCACGGGAATGAACGATGTGGTAAAAAGTAATTGCTTGAAATTGCCCATAAGTGCGACAGGTACGCAAAATCAACACATGTCATACCAGTGGTAATGGTTTCTGAGCAAATACTATCGCATGGCATATCACAAGCTCTACATTACCCAGCCGATGATTGTTGTATGTATAAAAAACGATTATTATAGACAGGCCGCATATGCACACTTTGGATTATTCAAGCAATGGTATATACTAAGCTTGAAGGCATTTATCAGTTTTTTTGAAAGCTGCAACTCAGTTTTCAATAAAAGCCTATCAGGATTTTATATTTTTATACGGTACACAGATCTCCAAGCTCTTGTAAATTTGAAACAATCCTGTAACGTTTATTAATGTTTTTATTTCATATATAAATTTAAATCTTTTTTAACCCTTATTATTATTATTATGATTTATTATTATTTTAATTGCTATTAGTAACAAGAATCGTTTACACTGCTCTCTAAAAATTACCTATCTTTTCAAATGCATTTCAAATAAAATATCGTAATAATACAGAATTATCGAGGAACAAATGCAAAAGAAATTCGGAATACAAAGAGTTAATAAATAAACCCTCGTTATATTTTGAATAGGGAGAGGTATTATTTACAGCAAGAGCTGACACACTTTTACGGACAATGAGATAATACAATTATGTACATAAATTCAGAGAAATATATATTTTCAATGTTTCATTTCAATATTTTAAATATTAGAAAAAATATAGTACGTCAGATTCTGGTTCTACTTGTCATACAGTTTAATTTGTTAGAATATTTTATTATATTGTGATCACTGCTTTTTTGTTATTGCTATTATTATTATTATAAGTGGTGTTAGAAGAATACTTTATTACATTTTTCTTGAAATAGTTTCTTATGTTAGCACTGTTATAATGTATCTGTTGTCATAAAAATGTCAATTAACATATTTGCATTCTTTTGTTCACAAGAATTACATACATGTTTGTATTTACCTAAAACCTCAAAGTAATTTAGTAACTACCTTTTTAATTACATTGAATGGCTAAAAATAACAATTGTTAAAAATTCATAAAGTTTAATATTCTCAAATGGCAGGTTTAACTATTATCAAATGAAAATATTAAATTTTGTTTTTGCAGATGTTAGTTTTAAAAATAAAGTGCACTTTAACATCGACAAGTATGTATTAAAAGATTCCATAGATAGTAAAAATTTCCAACTAAAGTATTGTTCAACGTTCTATTTTGTATTAGAAAATACATTTTGATGTTCTCATGGCATGGTAGGCATATGCACTATATGCATACAAAAATACATAACATAAAAAAAGAGAAGAACAGAAGAGTAGACAAACGAAGCTATAATGCATTCAATATTTAGCAAGCAAATGATTTTGTTCAATTCGTCGGTCACATTCACTATTACATCATTAACAAGCGATACAACAAAGTAACTAGTTTATAACAAAAGAAATAACGAAAACTTTAAGAAAAGAATACACTTGTTCAGTGGGCATCTTCCGTATCTTCGAATTAGGGTTAATGCGCACAAGACAGACACTTATGTTAATTATTCTCGGTACAAATAAGATCGCATGTTCTCCAACTATTAAAAGCCGTAATAGTCAAAAGGCACGTAACATTTTATGTGTCCTTTCGCTTTCCTTTTACCAGAAACGTGTACTTTTCCTCTTTCGCTCCTCGATCCGTTCCCCTCCTTCTCTGTATTCTCGCCCCTGTATATGCTCGAATCGACATTTTTCTTCGCCGGGGGGATCCGTTTCTGATTTACCTACCGTCAGACACACAGTCATCGTCGTGGTTCGTTTACGCTGCAATTCGGTTATTTTGTTCGTATAAATATTTGATGCTGCTCGAGAAGTCGCACCTAACTGCCGAGGCGAAATGTATTTCATATCGTTACCGGCACGGCGTTTGCCGTTGTTCAACTACTCCCGCATACCGAGTATATACCGACGTCAACTCGACGAATTCCCTGGGATACTGTATTTCAGGGTATTTACATTTTATCGCTTCTTCGCAAACTCCGGCAATTTCGGTCGTTCCACGCAAAGAAGAATGAATGGAATTTGAACATAAATTACTAAACTGATACGATTAACGTGCCTGACGCACATATATATGCACGGTTGTTTGAGTAGCTGACTTTCGTTTGGACTTCCGCAACGAACACTAATTGAAATTATTTTATGTGCTTTTAACATTTTATGCTTATTCAACATTATTCAGCATTCGGAGAAAATCAATGTAGATTTGCATTGGAATAAGATTAAATTATGACAGTTTTTAAAGTAATATTATTGTGAAATCTTAATTACTAATTCGAATAATGTATTTTAGTACTCTAGTACTAGAAATACAATTTTGTATTAATAAAAATGTATTATCAATAGTTCTTCAGAAGTAAATAATTTCGTAAAAGGAATTAAATAGATGACATTTAAAAATCACTTGTTAGAGATCTAAAATTATACACATAGTTTCAAAGATTTTCTTCGTCAAAATAAAAGATAAATCGGCCATTCGTGTTTTATTATTCAATGGCTAATCCACGTTTCGTTTCCCCACTAGTAAAAGCATGAATAGAGGACAACGACGCATTGTCATTAAATAAAAATCAATCAGAAGGTCGTGAAGGAAGCTTAAAGGATTTATTTAGGCCGACCGTGGCTTAGCAGTCTTACAGAGGACTTGACGTCCTGCATCTGTAATCTGTATGGTTCTTCAATACATTTCGTGTTTCCTATCAGTTTCTAAATTAGCTGGTGCAATAGAGAATCAAATGTAATCAATTTTCTTTTTCGTAAATATTCAATCATTTTCTTTAAATGACCCGGATAATTTCTTTAGAATACGTACCCCTATAGGGGAGTACAATTTTCTAATAGAAAATTTTAATATCAATCTTATATGGGATAAAATTTGTTATTTAACTTAAAATATTTTTTATTGTTTTAGGCTATCATGTATGAGGGACAAGATAAGAATCCTGAAATGTGCAGAGTCCTTCTGACGCACGAGGTGATGTGCAGGTGAGTCCTTTTTTGCACGAAAATGTATCGTAGTTCTGCATAATCAAAAGGATTCAATTTTTTGACTGAGTTATAATTTAACTGAGTTATACTTCAACTGAAATATTTGAACTCTGATTCAGTAAAATAATAGATACGAATTATTTAGAGATTTGTATTAAAAAAATACATTTTACAATTATACTGTTCCGAACGTATGCACAAAGAAAAGATCCGTTCTCTATGCAAGCAACCACCCTTGCGCTAGCAAACCCCAAACGTAACGAAACACACGAGGATGTAGTCATTCTCCAGGGGTGGCTGACTCATTGACCCATGGGACTTTGGTCCTACTACTCTCCACCCCCAAACTTGGAAGTCTCAAGGGCTCCGGTAGTTTTTAGACGATCTCGAAAGTTCTGACCCCTCCGGATCCAATGGTCGAATTCAGTTAAAAAAAAATTGCGTCGCCTTCGAAAATTATGCATAGTAATGCCTGACCCGTCTATTTTATTTCTTTTCAGTCGGTGTTGCGATAAAAAAAGTTGCGGGAACAGGAATGAAACACCGAGCGACCCTGTGATCATCGACCGGTAAGTAACTTGCTTAACATTCTTCTTTTTTCAAATATAAAATACTCGTCTCTATTTTCAAATTAAACATATAGAGACTATATATAACAGTATTTAGTACTTTCGTACCTTTTCAAATATGTATCCAATCCTTCGGGTTCCTCCTTAAAATTGTTGGGTCTGTTACGCAATTAATCAGAAAATTATCCAACTCAATTACACTATTTATAGCCCTTGCGCCACAATTATTCACTTCTTACCGTCACGTTAGGGTACTTAGCAACCAAAATATAATCAGATAAAATGCTCAACATGCAGATCTCAGCTGCAAAATGAAAAATAGATAGATCCCATTGAAACGTCGAATTTCATTAAATACGAAAAACATGCGAAGCTTTTAACCGAACATCAAGGAACAAGTACACGCGGAAACCGATTTCGTTGGAACGTCGACGTCTATGATATCAGTTTACTACCCTTCCTATCATCTGTCGCAACGATCTGCGAAATAAGGGTCCAGATAACTCGTTCTTGAAGGTACCCACCTGCAAGATAGCGTCGCATACCGTCGCGACTAGAAACCCAGGATATTTAGGCTTGCAAAATACGTTTCCTACGAGGTGTGGTGAGGCTGCAAGGTAGAAGAGCACTCGAATACTCAGGCGTACTTATACCTCCACCACCTTCTACATGGTACTGCTTGTCCTTGGAAATACAGACACTCTCTCTCTCTCTCTCTCTCTCTCTCTCTCTCTCTCTCTCTCTCTCTCTCTCTCTCTCTCTCTCTTCTCTCTCACTCTCTCTCTTTCTCTCTTAGTCTCTCCTCACCTCTCTCAGTCTCATACACACACATACACACGTAGACACATGCGTACATATACGTGCAACGTAACATAGGAGTAGTAGGGTGAGCTTGGTATCTGAATAGACTATAGAGTGTCCTGAGATAGGAACGGTAGGAAGGAAGAGGTTTCCCGCGGGACACAGGCCGAGATAGTCTTCAGGAGGACATCTTGTGCTCAGAGGTGCTCAACCTCCGGTTTTCAATACAACGGTGTCTCAGAGCTTTCATCCTCGCCGAGAAGATATGTGTTACACGTAGAAGACGGGTAAAGCCTACTAGGCTTGCACATAACTATTTTTCTACGCCTAGCAGTCTTTTCGCATCAGCACCTCCAGGATTTAAGTGTAATGCACCGACATAGGTGTTGTTTATAGCCTCCCAGGAAATGGATCTCGTAGTTTGAGGAACCTGTATCGAGGCGCTTTATTTGATTATAGTGGCACCAGTTATAACATAAAACTGTAGCTACCCTGAAACATCGGTGTCGCAATATTTTTTAATACACTGTAAAAACATTGTAAACGTCTAAAATAATTGTTTTCCGCTGTAACTACATATATTACGAATTTTAATACTTTTGAAACCGTACCGGTAATACTTCGAAACAAGACGGTTACGTCAATACATTACACATGCTACGAAAAAATGACACGAAGTGAAACTTGTTTAACGGAGCATTAGAAAAATTAATCTCGAAAATGCTGGTTCGGCACATGGCACGCACGCACCTAAGTAACATCGTATAAACCGTGATATAATGTAAATGCAGCAACGTTGCGGTCGCGTGTCACATCGAGCGCCACCCTAGACTACGTCTCTCAACTTGGTTTGCGGTGGATCGTGCCGGACATAGAGTAAATGAACGATCCATAGGATTAGAGGATTGAGTTAGCATGCGGATTATGTTTATCACGTATTTATACTAATAACGTTCATGATGGCCATTAAGCTGATTTTTATAATTGCTATACTCCACGTGAAATATTAATTTTTGTGGAATGACATTGATGTAATTGAAATTACTGGACTCATGTATATATGTCATCAATATTTCTAATCTTATCTTTTAATATGAGTATTATATTAATAGTGAAATGGTCTTAAGAAAGGTTCGAAAAGATATAATTACATTTTTCTTATTTATATTTTTGATTTTAATTATGGAAATCGATATACCTGTACACTTCATTGAAAGATGTTTCACGCAATTTAAAGGATGAAGTTCAAAAATTATAAGTCTAATGTTTAAACTGGATAGTTTATAATTATTTCTAATGCATAAATAAACTATGGTTCGATATATTTAAAAAATTATAAGTTATTCATCATGTACATATTCATAACTATGAAACAATAAGAATGACATACTTTTCATACTATTATTCAATATTACGTTTATGAATTTTATTAAATAAATTAATAACATTAAACACATAAGTCATAAATAATCCAAGATTTTTATATCCACTGCATTTTTTTAAAAATATGTGTAAAGTTTCAATTACTTCAAATATTTTTTATAAAAATTTAAATCTTACCAGATTAATAAAGAAGCAACATTTTTGTTGTTTGTAAGTATTTTTATAACTGCTTCCCATTTTTTTACACAAAATTGGTCATTTGGGAATCGAAGCTTCGTAACGCTTTTTGCCTTCCTGACCATTAGAATTAGCCTTCGACCCATATGGGAGTGAGGTGTGCGTGTGTTGTTTGCTGGAATATACATATACACATACATCGACGGATTAATAGATTTTCGGTCTCGAACAAAACCGCAATGCAGAGCGTGAGGGCCCGATCGGGAGAATGAGCGAAGGGTATCAATGCCACTTTGATTGAGACAGCCCTGGTCGATTGTGACATGCTCACTCAACTGTGCAGAAAGTTCAGCGCAACCACCATCAATTGTGTATATCTGGCTAGAAAAAGAACAAAAGCAAAAGCGGATTTTCTATCTAAACATGGCCACTTTTTCACCCTATCACTCTCCCTTGCTGAACGTTGAAGGGAACAATCCGCGTGAAACGAGAGGAAACTCGACAACAATGACCATCCATACTTGGATTGCACTGTTAGAGAAATATTTTCCTTAATGCCTTCGTATTAAAAAATAGAATGCAAGCATGAATGAATTTAGTATCCTTGTTTCTCAGAGATTTTAAGAGAACATAGTTTATAATAATTTTTCTGTACATTTATCTACCAATTCTCATTCGTTTCTAACACTGAAACTAATCACAAGTGTACCCTTTTATCATCACTAACGTAAAACCCCCAAGGTATTAATAGATTTATGTCCAACGAAAGAAGACTTTGGTCAAACTGAAACTTATAATTCAGAAAAATAAATAAGACGCTCAATTCGTTCATATAATAATTAAATAAAACTAGTTTCTAATGTAGAATGTGACGAATGGTGGCCAAAGAAAATCGCATAAAAATCTAAAATATACAGACATCCTTCAACACTTTCGAATCACTAGCACAGATGAAAATCTGACAAGATGTACAGTACAATAAAGCTTAGAAACGCATTTCGTGTTACCCATCTATTCTGCCGAAGCGCTGAATGACTAATGAAAACATCCACGAGCACTGAAACAGCTTAATCGACCGATCGATCGACACGTCACATCGATCAGCCACGTGACGAGGAGATGCGCGGCGAGAATAGTCGTAGAGAAGGCGGTATTACGCCGGACTCGGAAACCAATTAACATGCATAATTAAAATGGCATTGTCGTGGCCGTACAGCGCCAGGGGCTCTTCCGTCGACTAACGAATCCCCCGGGACAAACGCCGTTCCATAATTACGAAAATCCTCTCCCTCGTCCGCGGCCAGTTCCGCGATTCACTGCGCCCCTCCACCCCGTATCACTCTTTCTCCAATTGCAATCGGCACGCCGCGTCGCGCTGCGCCGGCAACCCTCTCGAAAACAGCGGAGCGCCGGGGAAAAATCGGGCATCGGGTCGTTGCGACACGGGCCGGAACGGGAGGCCGATAAAGGCCGAGCGGGCCATTCGTCGTCGGTCCGATTGGTTAACTTTATTTTGCTCGGTGGGCAGGCCCTTAATTTCGGGACATCGATCATAGCCCTCGCATGCCCTCCGTTGGCGCGCAACCTGGTCCACTCCGTTCGCTCGAGCCGCGACCCTCAACGCAGCGACGCGCCTATCCGCTATACCCTCAGTCAATTTGACGGATTCCATTTCAGATGGCGCACGACGACGATCGTTTCGTTTCCCTGGACGTATGGTCTCTTCGAGGGGACGACGCGGCAGAATTTTTCACGGGGAAATGCCAGCCGAGCCGATTAATACCACGATGAACGCTCGTGAAAGGGGAATACGTAGGATGTATTTCGCGATTGTACGGGGTGTCGATAGGCACTGGAAAAATTTTTATTACCGCTGTGTCGCCGATAACAAATTACCGTCGCTGAAATAATGGAATGCACAAGTGGGTGTGAAAAGTGGAACTCTTTAGAAACGTCGATGCTTTTTGGATGATACTTGCGAAAACTATAAGGGTGGTTGGATAGTAAGGGATTAATTTATATTAGACGATATTGAATTTAATGTATTGATTCATTTAATAGTTCAAAGTAAATATGCTTTTGTTAACATATTATTGGTGTGCTTTCGTGTTGTTGAATATTACGAAGATAATGAAAATAGATTGTTATTGTAAATATTTGCAGTGCACTATGCTTGACAGAACAAATTGAATATGAATTATTTTATCGAAAGATAATACACATCATGTAAATTCAGAAAAGACGACACTATTTTCATTATTTGATTTGTTATTGTTTACAAATACTAATGTATATACCTGAAAACTGTAAAGTAAATTTATATGACAATTTTGTAAAGAAATATTTAAAATTGGATTGGAATACTTTTCGTAATTCACAAGTTCTAAGGAATATCATTATTCGAATAATAAACGTGTGACGATGTAGACGTTTGTTCTTTCCTGTAATCCATGTAAACCGTAATCGCTGTTTTGACGAAAGCAAAAAAGATATTACTGGAAACGGATTCTACAAAAACACCGTGAAATGAAGAATGAAATATGTATAGGGAAAAGTTTTAAGCGGACCCCTCGTCGTTGGTGTTATTGTGGTTTTCAATGGCACGTCTATCATCCACGTAAATACCGACTCGCGATATTCCCTTCATCGAGTCGAAACGCGTAACAATCAATCGTTACCTTAATTGATTGCGATTGGTGAAGGATGCTCGAGCGATTTGGCCGATGTCACAATGACACACGGATTGTCAATCAGTCGCGCTTGTGGCGTTAATGCATGCAAATTTGGCCGAATCGTGCTACGTTGTCTCGTACCCTTGCCACAAGTCTCCATCAGTATGGATTCGATATCAAGGGCAGTCAACCATTTCTATTTTCGCGTCGTTGAAAAATTTTACAGATTTTTTTTCAGGTTTCAAATCTACACAACAATTTAATGTATTGTGCGCTCGAAAATATTTGTCGTTTTAATTCTGGAAAAATGATGCTTCGAATATTAGATTAGTTTTATTAATTTTAACCTGGATTATCTCGTTTAATTTTAAATTTTACTCATTCGATAAATGCTGCTCAATTTTCTATTATTTTTAATTTTTCAGGATTCGCAAAGAATTCATAAATTCCACAGAAATTACAACGATATCTACTATATTATTTTTACTTTAAATTCACCAGAGAGAGATTTTTTTAAGTATTTCATACAAAAATTGAAATTATATACTTGGAGTGAGTAATTTATTTTTTTCTTAAATTATGTTATTGATTATTTAATAATTTCATCTTCGTTTGTTATTTTGTTGAAAATATTTGAATTTAAAGCAGGTAACATTCTGTATTTATATTACTATTATTTCCTATTGTATTGTTAATTTGTTACTGCAACATTTATTAAACTTATTGCTCTTTTTTGTGAATTCCTAGTTACTGTTTGCATTTAAAATGAGAAATCCTGGCCTTGATATTTAGAGATCGAAGGTTCTTCTTATAAGGAAAATTCAAAGTTATGAAACAGTGAATAAAAAAGAGAATCGTAACATAGCTATCACTTCTAATCGCGTAAATATAAATGAAAACGTGCGATAACACTAATTCTTTCAAAAATACATAGATCACACATTTAATTTGTGCTTATTATTTATCATTTATTTTGTAATATTTCAGTACAACAAATTTTCAAGTAATAAATAAATGCTACGTCTTCACATTAACAAATATTTATGTTTATCTAAAGTTTGAGAATCTCGCACCTACTCTCCGTCGGTGGGCAATGGGTGATTTGTTATTCAAAATTGGCGTTCCCAACTCGTTAAAAATATAGTAAATATAATAAAATTCGATTACTTATATTTTACTTCGCAGATTCAACAAACAGGAGTCATATATAATCTGACAAATTACATCGTTTCATTGGGTTGCAGTAGATACAGAAATAATTCTTTAGTACTATAGTTGGCACCGGATCTTTCTGCATTTACGAGAAATTATGAACTACAAAATTGCACGGAATGCACACGATATGAAAACATATATAAAATGTCCAAACCATACTAGGTTTTATAATATTTATTAAGGAAAACCATTTTCTATTGTAATTCCATTTTTCTAATTAAGCTTTTAAAGATTCAAATTCGCTTAAAGAAAGGCGGTCTAATTATAAACCTGTTAGACGGACTTGACGATATATGAAGATAAACTTCTCCTTTTTTAAATAGAGTTTTATGCTTCTCTGTCGGCATACGGCAGCTGCTTAGAAGGCGAACTCAACGATCTACAACAATTAGTTTCTGAAATTGATTAATAACAACTAAATTAGATTGGATCAAGAGTTCCATAAACTCACAAAGGGAATAAAAAAAATGAATGTAATGATTATATCAAGGAGTAGAATTCGCACGCCTCTGACGGCGCAAGAACCGGAAACGTTTTGACGTCCTGTTAAAAGCTAATCAGGTGAAAGTGTGTGTAATCAGCAACACATGTTAGACCGCACCATATTAATTCTATTCCACCTAACGAGTAAGTACCGCATGTGTTACGCACTGGTAGTCTGAATGAAAATGATGAAAACTATTACCAAGATAGGGACGATAATGACGGGTCTTTACTGCCTGCTCGTAGATGACACACATCGATAAGGAAAACTTATTAAGTAAACGACGTATACGATGCATACTGAAATGGGCTTGCCATTCATTGGTCGAATCAAACGATCCAGTGGGAAATCTCTCTCACCCACTATCCTTAGCTGGCTACGCCCCTTGCTTTCTTCGACTACTACCCATGTCAACAGTTCCACGAATTTTTGAAAGCTTATTCATTCGGTTGAACAAGTTTGAGGAAATTGCTTTGTACTATGTTTTTTGGGATATGTATGCAAACAACTCCAGAACGTGGTAAATCGTTCATGACGCTTTTAATACTTTATGTGGCAAACATTTGAAAGGAGAAAATATTCAGGGTATGATAAAAACATTAATTAAAGTAAGTGTAAAGAAGGGTGTAATATTACCTGATATGACATGATTTGTTGTTAAGAAATAATTTGGTAAATGTACTTTTGTATAACTTATCTACTGATTCACGTGATAACCTAATCAATCATGTTCCTCAGGAATCGAGGCTTCTTTAAACGTATATCTTCTAATTCTATATTTTGTACAAAATTGTTTTAAAACTAAGTCGCGTATGAATAAATTCTAAGTTATAGGTTATAGGTACATAAGTAAATAAGAACTTTGCTTTACTTATGAATAAAAACTGAATTGCAAAATAATAAAACTGAATGGAAATATACATTAAACATTTAAAGAATATTATTGTGAAATGTAATTTTAAACCGCAATATAAATAATTAAATGTTTCTAATCGTTATATGAAATGGTATAATCGATTAAATCACGAGCAAAAAACCTCTATTTTTGAAAAATGATTTTATGTGTAATTCAAATTGCATTTGTTACTAACGTCAGTTAGATTAAAAAGTTACTTTATAGCACTGTACCAAAAATACAAAAATTCTTCTTGCGTTATAATAAAAAAATACATTTCTCGTTTTAACTCTCCGCCGCCGGACGCCATGCCAAGTCACTCAAGATTCTAAATTTATTATGTGTTACGCATGACTTGATCTATGCTTTTCCAGGGTTAATGTTCAACTAAAATACATTATCAGATCAAATTAATTAAAATACTTTTTTAACATTCTTCTACATTATTAATAAAACATCGTTCACTTTCTTACTTGATTCCGATTTTCTTGAGTTTTTGTATTTTACAGTCCTCAAAAGTATTGAAAATTATTTTTATTTGCAACTACAGATCACAAATGTATAAAAGAACTTTGGAAATGACAATTGGATATAATCGATTCAACGTGACCACACATTTCGGCACTGGCTGCTCCATAATTGTTGAATTTGACGGAAGAAGCGAATTCACATTTGTCAGCATTTTTCAGCTTGACCGGTTCTGGAGGCACTATTTTTCTACCGTGACTATTAGGGAAATCAAAACATACTCAGTGGCGATACACGTTTTCGTACGCGAAGCATATGGGACCCCATTGCTGGGGTATTACACCCTCCATTCCGGATATACCCCTAAAATAAATGGACGAGAGTGCGTACACACGCTCCCGTGCAGAAAACAAGAACGGCTGATCGCTCGAGTGGGAAATCGGCCAATATATAACGCCGTGTTTGCGCGGCTAATTATTTTTCGGTTTCGTCCCCGGGAAAATTGAAGCTGATAAGTACGATCAAGTCTGTTAGGGGATTAAAAATTAAGCGAATCACAATGGTCGTGCGCCGACAGCGATCCGTTCAGGGTATATTATTCAAATTTATTCGAGTCAAACATAATTTCGGAAAGCAAAAAGTATCAGAATTAATTACTAATCCGAAAGCAATCGGTTATTAAACGTTTTTATCGTTCGGCCGCGGTAGGGTTAAATTAAAGGTTTCAACGGTCGACTTGAAGCTCAACTGGTCTTTGGTACCTCGTCGTGTTCTTTCATGCGAAATTTAGAAATTCTGAGGAGTTTCGGTACGATTGTTAGGGAACAAAGGAAAGCGGAGGTATTTTGAAGCCAAAGATGGCTTGGTTCCATCGTAAATTCGCCCAATTAGTCGAATCACCAAAAAATTTCCGGAATATACCTCCTTCGATACCAACAAATATGCGGGGGTCCCGTGGAGGAGAAAGGCGCCTAAAACACACGCTTCACTCGCGAAATACGACTGGAATCTATATTGGATATTATCGATATCTCGATCTATTCAGCCTGCTAATGGAAAACTTATGCTAAGTTAACCCCTGTCGATCCATTATGTATCAGCGAAATCGGTTCTGGAATCGCTTCAGCAAAACGTTTGGTGCGTTTTTTGGCACGACTTTGACACAAACAAACATTTGCACCCTGCGCTTTTCTAAGGTGGCAACAACTTCAACAACGACATCATTAATCATCGAGGGTGACGCCATTCGATGAACACTCGAACCCACCGAGCGTTTTAAATCATTCGCGTATAAGAACACATTCCTTTAAGTTTCTGTACGATATTCATTTCATTATATAAAGAAAAACATCGATTTTTTAAATAAATATATTTATCATTGAAATAGTTATAGAAATATAAAGCTCAAACTAGTCATTTGCGTAGTTTTAGTTATCAAAACAATACATTAGCAAATATTTTGTTAGCATCAAATGTCTTTGTTTAAATTTTAAGAACGTTTTGCAAAAATTAGTGTAACATAGGTGAACATAGATAAAGTATTAATTAGAAAAGTATTTCTACATTATTTTATTATACTAATGTCTTTATAAAAGCGTCATACAAACAAGTTTATCGAGGTTTCTAGCATTAAAACGATAAAGTTCAATCAAAAATTCTTTACAGGAACATTCAAAGTCGAAACTAGAAGCAATCTCACCTTGTCGCTTGAGGTTCAAACGAAACAGGTGCATTTTGCTGGCACATCGATGCCTTTTAGATTAAACGGTCTATATAAAAGCAAGAAATGATTCGCATAAATTCGTAATCGTTTGAATTCACGACACTCGAAGTTTAAGCGAGAAAATCGCATTGTTCTAGGGAGAAACTCACGACTTTTCAGAAGTCCTGACACAAGTGGACGCTGATTGGCTCACCGTCTGTATATACGAAAAGTGGCGGGCATATCCTCCGTTGTGACTACAGAAGAGCCTATATAGCAGATACCAAAATGTACCCAGGAGTGTCGTAGAGCCGCGGAATCTTAGTCGTACTTGAGACTTCGGCTCGATTCCCTTACGGTTATTCTACCTACCGAGAATTACCTCGATACGGTATCCTTATTTTCGAAGAATATCTTAACAGCTTCCCACACAGCGCTTGTTTCTTATTCCCTTCCTGTTTCGTCGAAGCAAAAGAGTAGGAAGAGGGAACTCCTACTTCTTCCATCACCCTCTTTCTACGGTCCGGGTCTCTCTACTCATCCAGCTTTCTCGTCTCTCTTTCTCTTTCAGAGAAGAAACCAATAGGGAGAACCGATCAGCTTAATGCATATTGATGCGCGCCGGGCTAAGTGAGTGAAAAATCGCCATCGATCTACCTTCCTGGAAGGTGGTGGCATTCTCTTTTTCTTGCCGTCACTTGCCAGTTTTCTTCCACCGTCGTTGCCAAAGCTCAAGTCATTTCGAAATTTTCTCTCTGGCTTTTATCAACTGAACCTTACTTTATCTACTTCTATTATTCGTAACTGCCGATGTATTCCGTGCTGAGGGGTTACGTACACTTTGGAAGATTGTAAACGGTGATTTTTCAGAAATCCGTTTATGCGAATGTGATGTTCTTCAAGTGTTCTCTATGAAATTTTTATTGAAAAATTAGTCAAACTGATCATTTCGATTAAATATGAAGAAATCCTGTATCGTAGTCAAATGTTCAAACACCTTTTTCAGAATAGAGTTCAAAACCTATACTAAAAATATCTTCAAAGTTAATGACATCTTTTGAATGAAGTTTGTTATTTTTATAATATCTTTGTGATACTTCTTATAGCTCGTGTTTTAAAAATAAACAATGGATTTTTTTTATATGAAAAGTCACAAGTGTTGATTCAAATACCTGTCATTGTTTTCATAAATAAAAATTTTTTTAATTAACTATGACAAGTGTCTACTAATTTTTCTTACCGTTTACTATTTGAAAATATATGTATGTATATATAACTTTTACATATACGTAACGTTTTCATTTGCTATGCAAAAAGTATATTATTCTAAGCGACAGTATGTTTTGAAGTAAAATATGATTTATTGCATTATTTATATCATTTTACTTAAAATAGTTTTGGTATCAATTTAATGAAATTCATTCTTTATCTCTTTCTTAGTAATAACTCTATATTATAAATCTTAACCACAATACAAACAAAGTATCTCGCAACTAAATAGACGATATAGTGTTGGAGATATCTTTTACAAAGAATGCAATGAGTAAATTCATGAAACACCTCTGCTGCAGGCAGCGAAAGGATTAAAAGGATTCAAGTCTCATACAAACCCCTTAATGAAACTGTGCAATAATTAAGACAAATGTTGTCTATATGTCGACTTAGCTTTTTAAATTACATTTTTATCTCAAATAATTTTAAGAATGCTTTTAACCCTGACTATTCTTGCATAATCGTATCCAAACTTAGAAATAAAACCATCAAATAAACCAGAGTCAATAAAGATCCATGTGACAAATCACTTATAGCGTGATGGAAGTGGCTCTGTATTGGTAGGTGAAACCATTCGGAAAAACGTTGAGTAGCGTGGTGCACGGAGAATCATTTTCAGCGTTCGAACGCATATAGACGTCGTGACGGGACCCTTGACATTTTGTAGCGTTATATGCTGCCGGTGGCGTTGCTTCTGCCTGCCTCGTTGGGGTCTTGGCCCGCAGAACAGATGCCAACCGTCACGGCTCGCCGATGGCTGGAAGGGTGCCTCTAGATTGAGACACGGTGGATGACTCTAAATGGCATTCGGTCCTCGGCGCTGCCTCCCTTTCCTTCCTCTTCTCGCTCTACGAAATCGATCTCTTACTCCAGTCTATCCTATCTTCTGTTATTTCTACCAAGATTTCAAGATACCCTAATGCCGACTCGGAAATTGAGTGAAGCGACGCTTCGACAATCGTTTGACGTTAGACGACAGCCTTTTGTTTTAGAGAGGAGTTCTCAGTGATACGAACAATTTCTTAGAATTAAATGAATTCGTCTTATTTGGACGGATAATTGAAAACGTTGACATAAAAGTACTCATGTATTAAACATTCGATGCTATCGTTTTATTCATGTGTGGATGTTACATTGTTTGATTGTTACATAAGAAAGACGTTTAGTCATATTAATAGTTGTTGCGGTCCATATAACAAATAAGAAAATGTTTTTACGAACGTTTGACTGATATGATCATAAAAATTTCGAAGTTCTCGTTCTGCGGTGTTGCTTTTATAATGGAATAATGAATCAATTCTATTTAACTAACATAATAAGTAAATACAACGTTTGTTCGATACAATGGATCGGAATATAATGTGCAATTACGTTAACTTCTTTTGTATATATTGTCATGGAGATTAAAATCCGTTTTTCTTTTTAATTGATTACAGTTTTATCCAGTCGAATCTCTGCATGGCTGTCGTTGTCAATTCTATTCTTAATATGCATTCTATTGAGAACATCTATAACTACCTGACATTAATATTAGGTTTACGAAACATGCAAATTTTACAGATACTGAATTTTATAAAGTTTATTTGGCAAAACTTTAAACCGATTTTGATCGCTAAAATTCTGGTTTTGAAACCGCAATTATTAAAATCTATATGAACGAACATTTATTTTTCTAAAATCAATCGAATGTACGGTACAATAAATATCTGTAAACTTAATGCAGCTGCAAGAATCTTTTAGCCGGAGCAAACAAATTTTTTTCGTGATTGTATCATTATCATCTGCCACTGAACTGATCAGCGGGATAAAATATCTCATCACCTATATCTGTAGCGAAACATTTTAAACATTTTCCGAAGGTTTCTTGGTGAAAGTATTCTTTGCACGATAACATATGCGACATGAACAAACAAAGAACTAGACTACATAGCATAACGTTACACTCCTGTACTGTACGCATATTGAAAAAATATAGTAGAAAGTTAAATGGAATTAATTTTGAATACAAACTATGCATAACACAACTCTCAATGAAATGAAATCCGTAACCATTTTAATCTTTTACCACTTCATTTCACCAATATTAATCAATGTAAGTGATAATAATAAAAATTAAATAAATAAAGGGAAACGACAATATGAAGTAAACAATCACAGATAAACAACGCAAAAATTCGACATAAACTTTCAGACTAGTATTTAAAATGATGAAATTTGGATCTAAATATATCCAACGTCCTCCATTCGATTCCCAAACTGATTCACCACGTGAAACCACGAATGAACGTTAATCCACAATGCACATAAAAAGCATTGTCTCGTCAATGCGTTGTAATTAAATTTGTCAATTTCTAAATCGAAGAACGGGCGCTACAGGATATGCAAATAATCCGTTAATAGAATATGATTTAAAAGTAAAGGCACACGAGCATACCGAAGAACCCGTTTATCTCGATAAAGAAAGCGAACAAACAGATCGCAAGGGAGCATCGGTACATACGGGGTAGTAGAATGACAACAACAACGGGTAAAGGGAGTGGTGAGGTGCATTATTTTGAGGGTTCGGAAACGGTGGCGCCCGTCGGCCGTATGTCAAACTCTTCGCACAATAGACAACGTGAATTTCGAGTGAGCGACCAGCGTGTGCGCGCGTGTGTATTTATTTTCTCTATTGCTCGCGCGTGTAGAAGAGAAATCGGAGCGACAGGGAAAGACATCGAGGCGGGAGAAGGAAGGAGTGCGTGGAGCAGAGCTGGCGGGGGAGAAGGAGAGTGGGTTCCGCTCAAAACAGGTGGTTAGCAATGAGAAGAAGAGCCTGCGAGGTACCCGCTGTGCCACGTTGGTAGGGAGCCACTTCAAGAGTCGCGTGGCCAACTCAATTACTTTCTAGGGCCTCTAAACACCAGACACGCACTAATGCCTCGAGAGCTTTGAATCCATGCGTAACACGACGAGACAACCGTGTCATCTTATTGTCCGAATCTATTGCCGCCCATCAACCATTCGAGCGTCGCGTCCACATGATTATTAGTCAACCATTCTTCGATCGTATTATCCACGGATTGTTGGTCATCAAATGCATTATCCCCTAAATGGCCGATTACTTTGTATTCAGTTTCTTTTATGAACACGCAAATGCCTTTTATACGATTAAGTTATTACTGAATGGCACTCTTCAATTCCAAATAAGAGAATCGTCGTTTCTCGAAATAAAAGGAATTCTTGTAAAAGTGACAATTTTTTTATCCATTTTAACACATTGCGGGCCAGTAGTTTTATTGCTAGCTTCACCCAGAGGTGCCCGGTATGTTTTTGTTGAACGGACACAAACAAATAAAAAGCCGAGAATTCTCGTGATTAGCCACAAGCTCCAGAACAGAAAACATTAGAATTCTCATGATCCAGTTGTAGTGTATTAATACTCTCAATGTATAGAATTTACTTTAAATCTAATTTAAACCGGTCTCAATTAGAAGAGACTTGTGGTTTAGGTAACCTTAACATCGATCAGTAAATCCGTAACCTTCGTGTGGTCGTCGAAAGTGGTCGAGGGTGGACGATTACTAAGTACTACGGTCTTGAGCTCACGGTATAAACGTCGAAAGCTATGTTACTCCTGTGATCTCCCATAGAGATGATAGTTTCCCCGAAATAGTAAGAAATAACGAGATGCGTCGATCGATTTCTGACGAAGGCGTTATTTTCAGGCCGCGAAGCTCGCGAATTAGCGAGAGAAAATGTAAAGGTCAGGTCTATAGAAGTACTGGAATAGTTGATTGACATCTCGGAATTCGTCTCTGTTTATTGGTAGCATGCAGAGGTAACACGCACACCCGTGGCTGCGGGCACGAACACAATCTCGTTAAGCTGTCGAAGAGATAGTATAAAATAAGAGTCGAATAGCTGGCATAGCTTGGCGCCTCTTGACTGTCCATCAGCTCCGAGGAACTGCGAAGGTACCCTCCTTCTTTCTTTGGCACCCCATGAACCCCCCTCCCCTTGGAATCCTTCGTTCCTCCCTTCCATTCGTCTTTCATCATCGGGCGACGTATATCGTTCCTCGGCTCCGCAGAAGGGTTTCGCCGTACCGAGAACTAAAAGGCAGGTTTAGGAAAAACGGGAAGTCTTTGCGCGCCTGTCAATCAGCCGTCTGCGGTTTTGCGGCCATCCGGTTAATGATGATCCACTGCTCTATCTCGTCAAGATCGTGCGTCTGCCAGCTCCGCCGTAGTCTGCCCACCCGAACATGTACCGATGAAAATAGTGAACGCGATTGTCGCGCTGTGGTATATGTGGCTCCGTAACGCTGGATTCTTTCGAACGACCTCGAAACGTTTTTTTCGATCGGTATCGGTTGCTTGCCAATCTGTCACGTACCGAAGCTCGCTTGCTCGCTCGCTCGATCGATCGACGTATTTTTATTCGTATCGAGATGTCGACAAATTCATCCTTCGAATTCTTAGAACTAGCAGATCCGTCTGCCATTATTATAATATTGGGAAATTGAAGGTTATAATAACTTTTCTGTATCATTTTTGAAGATTACTTTTTGAGTGGATGTTTTCACACAAGAAAATTAGAAACTAATTGGTACCGCATTTATTTAAAGCAATTTAGGGGACCAGATTTTATTATGATACATATAGGTTTAATATGAAGAAGTACACAGAAGTAACAGCTGAGGAGAATATCGAAGTGTATTATGCAATTAGATGATTCATTGAATTACTATTTCAATCGGTAACTCAGGAAAGGAACTCATAAGTTTTGTTTATTCAATTTCCATCGATACGCAGATTATTAGTATGACAGTCGAGTTAATTTTTTCTATTAATAGAAAATGTAATGCACCTAATAGGAATTTAGGAAAATACTAACGATAGGAAAATTAATATTTTCTAGTAAAATCTCTCTATTTGAAGACTTAATCTGTGTTTACCGTATTGATCTAACTGTAGGTGATTTTCCTATTTTTCTGTAGAAAATCACACGCAAAATGTTTACCTTGTATATGTTCATATTAAACAGGCTTCTAACGCAATGCAAAGAGATTGAATTAAGTGGGAAGAAAGGAAATCGTTAATTGTTAAAATATTTAAAATACAGGAAACACATTACGGTAAAAGTGTTTTTATTATCTGTATACCAAGCTGTTATTTGTTTATACCGTTCAGATACGCTAAAAATTCAATGCGACACGATAATAGCCTTACCACTGAAATTAATAGAAGACTAAAATAAAATGCGATTTTGATGTCTACACGGTTAGAGGCTTAAATCTACAATTTTCTGTTCTTAGAATGCCATAACACTAAAACTAACACTTAGATTGAATTTTTGAAATTTCTCTACAGAAACTCGAAAAGTGCATCTACTGAAACTTTAGTTGATTTACAGTTCAATTTGCGCATTGGCAAATCAATATCTTTAATAACTTCTCAAAAAAACATCTGTTATCTTTTTCATAATTGCAAAAAGAAGAAACCAATAATGGATCACATTAACTCGTCTAATAGTTTTAGTATTAAAGCCGAATATTTCACTAATCACGTAAATAACGGCATCCCATTGTTGTCACATTTTTTCGCGCAAAGGCAGCCGGTACAAATTTTTCGGAGGCAACCGCGTTACCGAAAGAGACGATCAATGCGTCGAGATTTATGCGATTGATTCGAACAGAGCAGAGTGACAGTACAAGGAAGCGCTCTTAGTCCTGGTGTCTTCAGTCCCGGGAGGATACATCTCCCTTCGATACGCCGGTGTCCGAAGGATCTCTATAAATTTGCATGTAAAATACTCGCGGAGGTTCTCACGACAGTATCTACAGATGATAGTCCGTCGCATCTATTGACGCACGCTCCGGGTATTCCGTCGCTCCTCGAGACGTCCGTATTGCCTAATTTCATTTTGACAACAACCAGTAGCCGGTTTTCTTGTACGAAATTGGAGACGTTCCGGGTTGCGCTTTTGTTTCCCCTATTCGTTGGAATCGTCCAAACATCCACGCGTATCATGCAAAAGTTTTACCGTAAACACCATTTCTGGAAAAAAAGAAAAATTCGAGATATAATATAGTGACTGATACACGAAACATGATCTTCGATTCATAATTTGCTTCTGCGTGTGATCGTATTGAACATACTCGATGAACGTATCGATAACGTACATTAAAGTGCTGACTAAGAAATACACTGTAATAAGATCCTCCCTGACAAAATGAATTCGGTACGACAATATGGAAGGAAATGACAAATACCTGCCACGGATAAACCAAGGGTAGTCGAAGAAAAGAGATCACGGGAAGGAGGAAAAAGAGATTCTCCAAAAGCAGGAGGGACGAAAGAGCTACGTGAACAGTTTCGTAAACAACGGTTCATGAATACATTTGCTTCTATTGGATTTTGTTCGATCGAATCCGTATAGGCCGCACAGACAACTGGACGGCGGAACGTGGCGAGATCAGGCTACACGGATATATACATATATATACATATACACATTTCCGTTCATTCAATTGTTACCACAGACACAAAGATTCCTGGCGAGGAAAGTACAGCGAGAGCTGGTGACCACCCTTCGCGGAACGCGGGTTCCCTCGAACCATCGGCCATCGGCACTGCACCCCCGAGTCCATTCGTCCATTCGTTGGGCCGGCCGGGTTTCCAGACTTTGGGTGTCGGGGGTGGACAAGCTAGGCTGACCGGTTGCCATGGTGACCATATGGATTGATCCGAGCAAATATCATCTCCGAAGACGCCCGAAAGAATCGCCGGATTTCAGGGAACGGCTCGCTAGATTTCTCTCCTTTTCTCCTCCTACTTTATTCCCTCCGCTCGTTTCCCGCCATTGTTCTACCGCTCGGCGACTCTTGGCCAAACAAAGCGGAAAAGAGTAGTGTAACCCAGCGGCCGGGTTCCCGATGATCGGTCATCGGCTTCATTCATGAGTCTCGATCGACAGCCGTCTTACATAAGTAAGAAACGGTTCGCTTGGCCGTGTCACGGAATACCGGCGCGGCGCGGCATTCCGAAAAACGTCGAACGCCTGCCGGAATGCCATCGATGCTTTCACACTCTCCGCGCGGGATTACGTAAACGACCAGATACGTCGGCGAAACCGATTTCCTTCTAAATCTGGGATGATACCCGGCTCGCCGGTTGCAAAGAATGCCGGGAGCACCGATTAACGATCCCGATCTGAGATTCCGATCGTAAAAATCTGTTTGAATGAAAGTGGACAGAGTGGATGCGTCCGTCAGGATGCTCCATAATAACTTTACGTGGACAAGTAGCGGTGTAGTAAATAATGTAGCCTTGTAGAATGCTATGAGGTACCAGTGCTCGCGAGTTAATAGCTCGCCTCTCCGGCGGACCGTAGGTACGGTGAACGACGAACGACAACAGCAACGACATCTAAGCACGATGAGTGATTCAGTGCGCGTCCCGGCTCGATCTCACTCTCCGCTACCTTCTAGGTTAGCGATCGGTGGTTCTCAACGCGCCGATCGTCCCGATGAATCCGGGATGACGCCTGGCAAGACGTCCTGCGGAGGACCACCCACGGGGACGACGCTCCATATAAAGGTCCATGATCGTCGCACCGCATTGTCGAACAGTTTCCATCGGTGCAAGCGGCGGCGTCGGCATTCCTTCCGTTTTATCTTCTTTCCACCGGCTTCTTCTTCTTCTTAGGCGTACAATCTCCGTATGCTCCCTCTCCCTCCGCCAGGTCCGCGGTTCGTTTTTCTCGGTAACTCTGCTCCTCTGCCTCGCGCTTCTTTCGATCCGTGTTCTCTCTTCGCTGTTTCTTCTTGCTATAGGCCGTCTAACTTTATCCGCGGATCCTCTTCTTCGTTTTGGTCCGCCTTCTCTTTCGTCAGCTTTGCGCTTCGCCTCTCCCTTCTCCGTCCTTTGCTGTCTGCTCTCCGTTCTCTGTTCTCTGTCCCTTTTGCCTTTCACCGGGGCTTCTTCTTCTTGCGGCGAGAATTATAAATTAAGCTATTAAATGTGTGTTGAACGTTTCTTGCCGGGCCCCTGCTGACTTCCTACGGAGACTTTAGGAACGGTCGCTGAATCCAGATAGGGACCGCTTAAGGTCGACTCCCGAACCGATGGTCACGCCGACCCGTCCCGTGGGTCAGAACTGTCTCAACCATGCGCCTGTGCGACCCAACACCTGGATTTCCATCCGAGCGGTTTTTGCGGGCCACAGAACGAACGCGGACCGACGTCGTGCGCGGCTTCTTCGCGCCTGCCGACAGCCGCCTGCCAGATCGTAATGCCGAGATGAAGCTTTGATCGTCTTCGTTGGTGGGCACTCGTCCGTCGTTGGAAATTCAAGTGACGCTTTAATTAATTGCTGGCGGACCGACAACATGCCTTTCTTACGCCTGCTGCCCCTCATCCGACCACGCTTCGATGGCGTAATTAATCAGCGCACTGACATGCTTTTTCGCGCAATTGTCCAAATACGATTTTCGTTTCGGCGTCTTCGCCGGATGCGCTGGACATCGCACGGGTGGTTTGATGGAATCGCAGTGCCGCATTAGGCGCAAATTCCGAGCAAACGAAGAAACCTCATTAATGGATCATCGCGACCAAACTGAGAAGTTTATGTTCATGCAATGTACATTCGTCAATTTTATGAACGTTTCTTGGTACCGCGGCATTGCGATCTTCGAACCACTATTGGTATTGTTTTATCGTCGACTCGAAACCGATCAACTGAAATCGTATTTATTCGAAACGATGAAGAATCGCGTCGGCGAACAATGGAAATTCCGATATTCCTTTGTGTGTGGAAAACATTTCGTCGCGTTTTAAATATTCGTTATAACGTTGCATATTTTTAGGAATTATTCGACCAAGTTCTAAGACGTCCCGTCGACAATTCGTAATCCGTTGAGAGACTTAAACCTCTTGGTTCGACTTCGTTCGCGCGGCGGTCGGCCGGGAGAGGCGGTAACTTCCGGTTAAGTCAAACACAGCGTAAAGTCGCGGGAACTTCGGACTTGGCAAGTCCCAATGAGGCGTGTAATGCCATTAAAGGGAATCTTATTACGCTACGGCACCCTAACACGCCTCGTACACTAGACGCCTTCGCTTTACTGCAACAAGTACCCGCCTAACCTGGTAATTAAGTCCCGATTAATTCTCCGCTTACTTTGCCTGCCAAATGGTGTGAGACGAGATGAATTCCAAGAAAATTAAGACCCCAGTCGGAAAGAATATTAGCAGTAGCATCCGCTCCTCCGCGTGCTTAAGAACCTGTCAGGATCTTAATCGCATTCTTGTAGAACGTACGAGAATTTATACGACCTATTTTCCTTGCTATTCCGTCTCCAGGCTCGCTATTTCGGTTGAACGCTATAATCAAGTTGATATCGACTCGAAACGATCTCGACAATGTTAAATGGGCATTCATTGGAAGAAGATAAACTATTATAATGTAAACTACGTTAGTGATAATGAACTGGTTCTATTTAAAAATTAATTTACTCTTATTAAGAAATGATATTATTAATGTCTGGAAATTCCACTATTAATGAGTTAAAATAAAAGTGGAAGTGAAGTATGTATAGTCTCGAAAAGATTACATTATTAATTTTGCAATGCGAATAAATTAGTTCATTTAAAACTTAATTACGATGATTATAGCAGGTTTTATTAATAAACATAAGAATCTTCTCCTGTTCTTCGAATTTGGTAACCGAAAATAGTGGACGGTACTTGGATTCAAATTTGACATAGTAATACAATTAATACACATCTATTTCGGAAATACTAATTACGTAGCTAGAAGTCACTCGATTATTTTCGTATCGCGTTCTCTGTAATTGATCTTCTATAGGTTGAATGGTTTCTTATAGGTGTAATAATATACGCGATCATAGAAAACTTCGAGCAAAACTTGCTAACAATATTTTATAGTTAGTACTAATTACAATATGCGTAGCAGAAATTAGAATCTTCTGTTACTACTTAATAGAAATTCAGAACTAAATATTTACCGTTCTATATGTACTTTATTATTTATCATTTTCATGAAGTAAAGACCAACAAGATTTTAACCTTTTGAACTATGGATTCTATCCTTTTTATCTGATTTGTATATGTACAATATAATAGTTGTTATATAATGAAATTGTAAATAAATTGATCTTTTTCATTCACAAGATTATTGATCATGTAATACTTATTTCAGCACATTGGATAGCAAAATATAATTTTAAATCTATTAGAAAAATATACAAATATTTTAAAAATTATTATAAAAATAATAAATTTATACTTCTATTAAGTGTTCCTATAAGAAATAGAAATAGTTTTTTTATATTTGTACGAAAAAAACTTGGGTAGTTCAATTACAACAGCCATCCAACAAGCCAGGCGCTAGAGTTCATTTGTTGAAACAGTCCAATCGATCAATTGTATTTGTTTATTAGATATTTCACTCGAATACATCGCTGCCATTTCTGACAACTCCTCACCTATAATTAAATTATCAATAATTCCTTCCAGTTCTGCGGAAAAATATCCTACAATTTTCCTCTCAAATAGTGACAGCCATTTCAACCCCTTGTACACGTGTTTACCTACCTGTAACGACGATAAAGTGGCCACGATACTCCGAAATCCCGACCGTAAATCAATACCAGCTAGAAAATAACTTGGCAATAATTCACAGGAGCACGAGAATCCCAACGAAAGGCCATTGCGTTGCCGGTGAGAAATTAAAATAAATCAAACTTATCTGTTGCTCTGGCCACTTGCCGGTGGTGATCTGGTACATGTAGGGTTTCCTACAGGTATGTGTACCAGCTCACATGTACACGTAAGAGGTTAAACAGTACGTGATAGAACACACTGGAGTAAAGAAATATATCCTTTACTATCTGTCATAGCTGTCCTGCCGTTATTAAATAACGGCTAAAATTTACCGGATTTCGCTTATTCGTACCGTTATTAGAAACAACATCTTACACTCTGAGGTTACCCTCAACCACATATCTGTCCTGATTAGAAGTGGTACACTGAATTTAATAAATTTACAAAATCATCGATATTCCGTTTTTAAATCTCAAGATCTCAAATAAAAAACAAAACGTTACGCTTTATATATTACTATACTTGTACACTACGAATCATGCTTACTTCATTTCGTAAATTTTTATCTAGATTCTTCCGTGAATCATGTATAATAAACAGATTTTATTCGTTGAAAAAAAGCGTCTTTCAAAATTATCATTAAAAGCTTCAACTCAATATCACATTATTTGGAAACACCTAATTAAACAAGTAAGAGTTACATTTTAGTTTAAAATAATAATAACCTTTTGATTGTAACAAGTGCAACCGTTTAGATTAAGAAGGTACGAAAACACTTATCTCCTTTACGGAGAGTCCAAAGAGATGCAACGCGATTACAGATCAAAGTTGAACCGTCTTGTAAAAGGCTTCATTGGTGTTAAGACGCTTCTCATACTCGAAGCAAGACTTATATCTGATGGCTCGGTAAATTCAGTCACCCCTCCCCGTGCCGCTTTTCGTGAATAAATACGGTTAGTGGCCAGCCAAGGCCCTTTAGATCCCTTTGACCGGAGGGGTACCGTGCGGGGTGGTGGTAACTGGTAAGTGCCTAGGGCGACCATCTGTGCCCTTCTGCGCCTATGCTGCCACGTGGATCGTGCTATGGTTTATGCGGCATTTGTTGCAGCTATGTGCATGTATTATCGTTAATGTTCCGGGTAAGCTGAAGTAAGGCAACGCCTCCAGGAATGAGTCGCACACGACCGAACCGGGAAATTGGAACATGTCAATCTGAACAACAAAGGCACGTGTTCGCGGAAGTAAATGCCGAATGATGTCTCTCAATTACTATAACCGCAGTGTTCACAAATTGTTAACGATACGCGTGGTCAAAGAAAAATTTACGTTTTAGGTTCTTCATCGGACTTTTTTCTTTAGATGTTCAATTAATTTTCTTGATTTCTTGAATTGATATTTATACCTTTCTTTCGTCGTTTTCGGAAGTTTGATTAAGTATTGATATTTACTAAAATTTGATTTTAATTTATTATAATTTTAAATAATAAGACCTCTGTGGTTTGCCAGTGATATATATTAAAAGCAAATTGATACGTTTTACATAAATTCTTCTTTTGTAAATTAACCTGAATTTGATCACCTTTATCTGTGCAATCAACGCGGTGTACATTTCGTCGGTAACTATTTGTACATGAGAGCACAAACATTTTTACTGGGATTTCGTTCATGCTGATCAAAACGTCGAACGTACACTCTCGCGTAGATTATTCATTGTATCGCGATGAACCTTAACAAAAGTCGCCGCTTACGATACTATATCTTTACGTTTTATCTTTACGCCATCGCGTAGTAAATTACACGGGGCACCGATCGTGACTAATTAACTATCCTTTCCAGTGATATCGATCGAGCAGCTCTCGGTGCAAGAGAAAACAATAGCTGGTACGAAGAATCGCGATGATCGCGGTGACCGATAATCGTGAACCAGGCCATTACGATAATTTCGCAATGCTCGTTACCACGATAATCGGTTATGCTCCTCTCTTATTTTATTATCGGGAATTGCCTCTCCATGACTAATTCGTGGCGCGTAGATGCACACACGTGAACAGAGCACGGCTCGTCTGGCGGCGATAGCAGCATACGCGATGAACGACGTGTGCGAGAGAGGCGTATACACCCCGTGTATTAAGTTACGCCGCTACAGTTTGGTAACGCTGCGATCGTTGAGTCACCCCCTGCCGTGCCCCCTTCAATCGTTGTCATTTTTTGGCTACCGCTATTATAACAACTCTGTCCACAGCAATATAATGTATATTGCATTTTCGGACGCATGCAGCTAAAATTGTTAACTAAACTAAAATTATTAGCTGAAACTTTAATAAATGACCCATTTACAGGCTAAAGTGGTTGACACTGCGTTTTAATTTTTTTCAAATTTTTTGCTAACCAAACGTTTGATCGATAAATTACTACACAGCGATATCAATTTCCGTCAGTTTTCATTTCGTTGATTTAATCACTTTGACAAATGGTTAATTAAAGTGCGTTTATTATTTGAATACTTTTTTCATTACAAATTTTGTTCATTTCTTAAACGTGCATTAATAACATATCGTGTTTTCTCCGTACGTGCTGTAATCGGTTGATTACTACTGTATAATGGCAATAAGTTTGTATACACGAACGTACACCGTTCACTTTAAGCCCTTGAATTTGTTTATTATTGAAAAATCACTCTTCAGTCAAGGAAATGTGAGCATATAAGGGATCGGTGCTCAACAATGTCAGCGTAAAATGAACATACGACACACCCTACCCCCGCGAGTGTGCAACCCTCTACCCCAAATTGCCAATTTTATCGATAATACGAATCTAGTAATTCGATAGAGATATAATGCAAATTCAGTTAATTGTTCCTTCAAAAGGAGGAGACCGAAAGGGAGTTGGTACAGCCACGCTTTCTGCCCTTTTGTTACCCACAGGGTGGTCGGAGGGTACCGTGAACGGTGTTAGATATCTTCCTGCAAGATTGAGTTTCCTTCTGCATGTGTTATCGATGAACGAAGGACATGACTGACATCGAAACAGACCATACACTATGAACAGATGGCATAGATCTATTTCCTCCTTCATAGAATATCGCGAAATGGGATTTTACGTGTTTCAAATAAAACTGTGTCACACGCTTGCTTGTAAAATAATTTTGCAGTATAAAACCCGGATATGCCAGGGTAAACGAGAATGCAAGGAGTAAAAGTTGTTTCGAAATTTTAATCAAAATTCTAGTATTATTCATTGCATTTGTATCTAAGAATACACTCTCCTTTAAAATAGATACAAAGCACAGTTTTATAATTAGAAGGCTTTCATATGTGTCACTGCGAAAGCAATGCCACGTGTTTCGAGTGATGACAGCACAAGAGGAAAATAGCGGACAGACTGAATTCATTTACACAACATATCCGTTGCTGCAATAATCCGCTTACCCTGACCAACATACTCTCCATTCAATCAATTATCTACATGCACTCGACAGAAGCACCATAGTATACTCTTCGGAATTTCATCCTTAAAACATACTATCGGTTAAGGTGAAAAAACGCAGTATGTTATATTCTTCTTAAGTCCGTTATTTCTCATATTTTACTTCCATAGTTTTACAGTTTTACTGTATTTCTTTCAGTAAATACTGGAACTTTTGAAATGTTAAGAGTTTTACATATGTAGACATGCAACAAAATTACAATTAAATTAAAGTTACTTAAAATAAACAAGTATTTTATTGAATTTTATACAATACATAGCTTTGAAACCTAACATTTTTTAGGTGGTCCTTTTATGTGTATTTTTATGCGAGACAAATATGTTGCACAATCTTATTCTACTTTAAAGGTGAATGTTACAAAAATCAGACTCGCTGAAAAACGAACTTTATACAAAATAAACACGTCGTGTTCGCTTTGAACCAAAGATTTTTCATGAAACCCTGAGAAAATGTTAACAGTTCATGTCAATAAATGTGAAGAAATTATAGGTACACAGCGTATAGCTACATAGTAGTTATGTTGATAGCTACTTATTAGATAAAGAGTTGAATTATAGTTTCAACAAAAAGATCGTTGAAACTTGACGTGTTTATTCCTTTACACTGCAATAATTTACATTATTCGAACCATATGTTTCATTACGCTTTTAGAGACTGAACGACAATTGATTTGTTTCTCTCAAAGCCCAGCTTTCAAATCATGTCAATGCAACTTATTAAATACATCCACAAAACTTAATCTGCACAGTTTACAATTTTCACAACAAATTACAAGCTTTCCGTAGCTTAATTACATTTATGTCAATATAACGGACCTCGTTAGCAAACTCTATTTTCCTTAGGAAAAATGATCGCACCAGCCGAATCGCTGCGATAAAATTCGATTGGCAACGGTGCGTGAAACCGCGCCTGTTCATCTTCCGTGAACCAGAGCCAGATCGTATCCCCTAATTTTTTAAATGGCCATTTAAAGGGTTGCTGTCCTAATTAGCATGCTAATCGGAAAACCGGCCAAAGTTTCGAGCGTTGAGACCCGGGGACAGTATAGTCCTGTTAGAAGACAGCGACGAAAAGGACTAGCGCTGCGACACTCGTTGGCTCGTGGCGTCGTGTGTACCCTCGTGATTGTTCAGAATAGATAAGAAGATAATTGCGCGCTACCACTCATTCTCGCCACACCCGGGTAAACGAACATGCAACTCGCGTGACGCCTGCGCTTCCACACACCTTCCCTATCCATTTTTGATATCAGCAAGATACACACGTCCGCGGAACTACGTATGAGCATAAAATTGGAATTAACAATAAGATGTCACCGCCGACGAACCAGTGCGTTGCGTAGCCCTAAAGATGCTTAACTACAATAACGCGAACTCATTGTTACGCTCGTAGGTTATAATGGTACGGACCATCTTTTATGAAAACTTTGCTGGAATTGGCGATGGTTGGGTTTTTAATGAATACATAAAGCGTAAATAACACAAATCATAAGGTTTATTACATTTTAGGAAATACGCGAATAACACCGTAAACGAGTAAGATATAAATATAACACAATAAAAAAATTGTTATCCAAACAATAAACAAAATACAATATGTTAAATACGTCGATATATATATCGTCGATTTGTATATACTTTTCTAATACCAATAACGAAGTAAGGTAGACCGAGGCGAATCGGATCAGTACAAATTTAACAACGAGAAACTAATAGTTAAAACTTGGGTTCAACATTTTTTCATAAATTCGTTATTAATACACATTTAGCTCCAATATTAGTAAAAAAATTTTTTAATACTTAAAAATCTTCGTTTTATAAGAAAAAAACTTAAGAATGAGAAATATTCTATTCGTCCCAGATTTCGGAGTGGTGGTACGCAACGGTTTGAAATAATTAAAGATGCGTTGGATTAAAGTAGGGAAGGTGTCAGCATACTCAATTATATAACAATAAATTTAATAAAATTATATAACAATTATATAACAATCAACTAAATTATATAAAATATGGCTAATATTTTTATTTTTGTTCGATTCGCCTCGGTCTACCCTAATGTGTAGTATAAATTGATGTACTTTTCAAAAAGGTATGACAGGAGTATTGAACGAATTTGAAATTAACTAGACTCGAATGTGTATACTTGACGCATGAATTATTATTTACTGTTATATTTGTACAGTTTTACAAAGTTGTGTTAAAATTAAATATAGATTAAGCTTGCGCGATAATTTGTAACTATCTTAAAATATCTGGTAAATAATTTTTGGGACTCATGAATTATTATCTTCTTAAATATAATTTAAATATTTAATCATATTATATATTATTTACCTATATATATACACCTATATATTACTTAACTATATATATTTTTATATATTAATAATTTTATATATTACTTACTGTTTAGTTAAATAAATTAATAAATAGATAAAATGTTCGTTCAAGTGCTTTCTTCGTACATTGCCTAGTATACACATGTAGTTTTTTAGGCTCTTCCTTTATCACTCTCTTCACACTTAACGCGCGGTTGGTGGTTTTTCTCAAGTGCTAAAGTATGTGTTACATTGTTTCCTATGTCAATGTAAACCTGGTTTTTTTTGCATTCTTTATGTTGTGTGTTACATAATTGTAAACGACTCTTATTGATCCACCTATACTAACTCCACGTCTAGTATGCAAATGAATTCTTCGTACGAGTAATCCATTAACTCATTACTTAATTCCGCTAGAACAAGATACGTAAATTTAATGTGTATTTATGTCACCCAAGTTTATAAGTGTTTAAACAAATGAAGCGTATTAAACGAAATTCTATTACCAAATGTACCAAATAACTTTTTCGTCTTATTTGGTAAATATAATAAAGCAAATATAATCGAATGATTACAAATGAATAAATTTAAATACATGAAATTTATACTATCCAATGCAAGTGTTATCAGGGTTTTTTGCGTATATGGATGTAATTTTATTGTTCGAATTAAATCAATTCCATAATAATATAACAATATTGAAATCAGTTTTCTAACCCTTCTGGCGTGTATTAAATTCAGACGTTTAAATCGCAATTTCGTTCGGCGACACCAGAACCAGTACCTATCGAAAATCGTTTCGAGAGAACTCGGATCATTCGATTCCGTATCACGTTAGCTATGGCGCAAATCTAATAGAGTGCCTGCAGCATCAAATGTCACTACTAGTTGTAGAGGGGTCGCAGTATTGTAGTTTTTGATTGGCTAATCCACCCTAATCTAATCGAACGTTCCCCGACATTGTAGCCGTTAGAGCTGTCCTGCAGTGTCGTTTCAACCAATCAGTATTCAATTACGAAGTACAATCTTACAACCACTCCGTTTTTCGATTGTTCAATGTTAGATTCCAACAATTATAACATTAATAAATATAATTGATTTTTCCTCTTCGCGAAATATCTTTTCTTAGAGTAGCTAATAAACGTAAATTCATTAGTGCGACCCTGGGCACAGCTACTTTTAATGATTCTGTTCAAAATCATTAATTAGTAAACGAATTTTACTATTTGCTAAGTACTGTGTAGCAATTATTTATGCGGCTTCTACGTTATCATTTTTAATCCTTTACGGTCGAATGTCACTGTTATAGTGACTCCGATCTTGATAGCTAAAATTGAAAATTGTAAATGAATCATTTAAGTATTCGAATAACGAGTGGTTAATATTATTTAAGACATCTTATGGGAAGAGCTTTTAGAAATTTGAAAAATTTTTGTCCGCAAAAAGTTAATATTCATAAGCTATGAATTGATTTAAAGCAGAAATTTATTTGGTTCACCTTATCTTTAATAGATATTAAAGGATTTTCCCGTTGTGCCGTTTCTTCTATTTTTTATTGTAATAAGCAGTAATATTTTATTGTTTATATAATTGATGTACCTTGAGCAATTTTATAGATTATAAGACTTGTCCGTTTAAAATGTTTTTAACTGTCCCATAAGGGTTAGAATACGTCATCTCCTCATTAGGTAATTAGCTTTCCATGAAAAAATTTTCTTTAAAAAAAGAAAGAATATTTCTAAAATTGAGGTACTTATAAAATACTTTAAAATAATAATCAGAAGTACATAATTAATTGCCACTGTGCAATTCTTCTTGCGTTTTCACTTGTAGTTTTCTCCATTTAAAAAGTTACAATCTTTTTCTCACTAATTAAGTATCTAATTTTTAACGTTTTAATACTTAATACTTGATATATATCGCGTTTTAGTTAGTATAAATTCTGAATTTAGGAAATTTTAATCACGTGTACTGTACTCAACCGGTCAATCGCAACTATAAGGTGCGTCGATGTTTTGAGGATTGAAAAAAATATTGCGTTGCCCGAAACCGGTTTTCTATTGCGAAGACTGTTGCGGTCACTTCAATGTAAGGATTATTCCAAGTTTGATGATATCAAATCGTCCTCTGCGTACTCGGCATTGAATTATTCCAAGTTCCGTTTGCTGGACTGGTCTCTATGGAATGTATAATTCCAATTTCATCTACTAGATACATCGTATACTTTCTCCATTACTATTTCAAAAAATCAAATAAGTTTTCTAATATAAGCAATGAAGGATAAAATTATTTATTGTTTCTACCAATGGACAAGCCATAAGCGTATAAAAATATGCGCAACACATCAGTTTGAGGAAAAATTGTATTATTAAATCATATATTATACGTTTTCAGTGAATCAATCCCTTATCCTAGTTGAAACCATATTTTTTTTTATAATCAAGGCGTCTTACTGATTATATTTTTATGTACCAACTTTTAATTATAATATAATATTATATACTTAACGAGATACATGAAATATTGCTTATTTTGTACGTCTGAATCACAAGTAATACATATCAAACATACATTGTAAAAATAATCGACCAAATCAGAAGAAACCAAATTTTAAATTTTATTTAATTGTCTTTAAGTGATGAACAATAGATTCAATAACTAATCATAGAACTTCTGCATTAACTTTCATGATAAATACCGTGGTAATACTACAGTTACTTAAGTGAGTTAATACAATTTATATCATAGTATTTACGTAAAAAGATACAAGCAAATGATCTTTGAAATCTCCTTTTCTTACATTACTGTGTAATGGGTACGTTTCTAGACATACATTACGAATCAAATCACGCTTGATACTTTTGCAACGCGTAATCAGCCAACAATACCATTCGAAGCATTTGCACCATCGAATCTGATGATAATTCTATGCTGTTCTAGGTTTGCCTATAGAAAGAGAATAGGAGTAAGTTTATCGAACCGAGATGCTGTACGGGTGCGAATATAGACATCCAATACACCCTAAGACCAAGATATCCGAGCACGATGGTGCATGCGAGGGTGCATACATTGTGTTGAGCCACCCTTCCCTTGAACGACGCCCCAGTAACATTCCCCTCCCCACCAGAGGCAATAATACCGTGTTCTAGTGGGCTACTACGACGGCTTATTATTTTCCTACGGCTCATCGAGCCCAGTGTGCTCGCTATCAATTACAGCACATTCCACGCGAGACCCCTTCGACGGACTTAGACGGATCAACCTAACCGGAATCCCATCTGGTAAACTTTTACGTTGTACCCATTTAGGCACCGCACTGCCCGCAGAATGGATAATAACGGTGACAAGACTTAAATCAGCGGTCCTCGCATGTATTATTAATGCCCGTGCAATTAGCGATGATATTCCGGGTTCACGGGAAGAATGGCGCTACGTAGTTATCTTGTATTAGTTTACGCGAAGAAAATCGGTGTATCGCTATCAAAACGTCGAACCATATCGCTGATGTCACCCACTACGACCATCGTAGAAGTCTGGAGAGGAACGTATATGTAAATCGAAATAACATTATCCATTGCTCTTGCGGCAATAGTAGAATAGATAGGTAGACAAGTGGATAGAGAAGGACAAGTGACGGAAGGAAAAAGGGAGAGGGATGGCCGGAGCGGGAAACAGAATTCGAAATTCGAGAGAGGGGGGACAAAATGCATTTCACTCGCTCTACCCTTGTCGCCCAGGGCGACTTCATGTCGCAATGCAAACGCAAACTCCTCCGTGCTCGACATATGGCCGTGTTAGTTGCTCTCACCTATACTTTTCTATAGCCATATGACCAATAGCCGTGTAACTTGAATAGACGAACTTTAACTAACAATGCTCCTGTCTATCACGACTATCTATTTGATGGGTTGATTTTTCGAAGCTCGATGTATCAATTAATTGAGAATACGGTTCAATCGGATACATATTACATTCAATTTTGTTTGTTGGTCACTTACTAATTTCGAACAGTAATGTCGGTATTTGATCGTGCTAAGATATGATTATTTTATATGCAATAGTTAGTGACATATTAAAATGCTGACAAAGCAGCATTCGTAAGTCGACTCTGTTTTCTTATCGACGAAAATGATTAGTGATCAGTTCTTACGTTTGTGTATAGATATTTGAAAGTTTAAACTAAACATATAATATAAAAATATACTCTTCGTTTCTTTCATACGTTGGACGATAGAGAAACTCGAAACACCTGCTAACATAATGAGTTCACCATAAGGACATAATTTTGTCATGAAAAATATTACTTAGAAACATTAATTAATCCTCCATGATCCACAGATCCTTCATCAACCATTTGTTACCCACTTTTGTTCGTACAAAATCGTTTAACAGAAATAACATTTATAAATATATACTAGGTAAAGTCTCCTTTTACATTAAAAGAAACAAACATTTATAAAAGTAATATATAGTAGAAAATTATCGAATTGAAAAAATGTAAAGAGAAATACTTTATTTCCTGATTAACATACACAATCAGCTCAAGAAACTATTTAGACTAACTCAAGTTACAACAATAAATATTTACATTACCAAGTATTATTACCCGAATTGCAGTCACAAACGCAGTCGAGCTGCAGTAATTACTAAAAATAGAATAAAGCCTAGGCACGAATTTGTATGCTTATTGCGTGGAAGGTTTGTATGGTATCTTGCTCAACCAGATCCATCACATTTGACAAGATCTATCAAACCCGTTGCAACTCAACGATATCATTAAGCGCTGTTCTGGATCCCTTTCGACGAAAGGATCCCTCCACCGGGCGTTTCTTTCGCGCAAGGAATTCTATCGCAGGAAAAGACGTGTCATATCACGAGGACGGTCTGTGTGTGGCCAAGCTACCGGACAGTGAGGTGAGCTCTGGCTCGCTAAGTTGTCACTCGCAGTCAGCGACTCCTTTTTGTCAGACAGAAGGAAAGGAGCGAGAAGGAAAGCAGAGAGATAGAGAGTCCTGAGTACCCCGGGGTTCCCTCCCTTGGTCCCCCCAGGGATCTCCTGGCCCGTCAAGAACCGCGGATTTCCAGTTTTTCTTTAAGCTGCACGCAACCAGCTCTCGATCTAATAGCTTGCGTCGTCCTTCTCTCGGTCCTTCGCTTCCACGTCTCCTTTCCTTCACTCTTCTTCGTCTTCTTCTTGCCCCCACTCCCTCCACTCCCTCGCTTCTGCGATCCTCTTCGCTCTTCTTCCCTCGTGCCTTTCGTTCGCGTCCCTCTCTGTCCCGCTCATTCGTCAACAAGATGTTTGTACGAGGCTACGAGCGACCGAGTAGAGGCCAACTCACAGAACCCAGACTGAAAATCAACCTAATGAGGATAATTCCTGCATTGATTGCCAAGCCACAATGAATGGTACAAGCAGTACCTGTCTGACTAGCGGCCTGGCTGGTTCGCTGGATGCTGGCCGGTTGGCTTTCTGACCGACTGTCATCGGTAAATCATTCTTAATTAAACGATAGATATTTAATTCGGAAGACCCAGATTGAGTTGGCTACGAGGCGTTTAACCGTCCCGCGTTATCACGGTGGGCGATTCGAAGGCATCTGGCGAAGTGATCTGGTCGCTTGCGCCTGCCAGGCTTTTATTGTCAAATGAGGAAGAGAGCGAAGCGAAGAAGGGACTAGGAAAAAACGGTTAATGTACCATCGCAATCACGTGGAAGCATTGGTAACGAAATACAAGGTTGCTGGTGTACATTTTTAATGTCGTCCCACAGTGTGATTCAATATAAATTGTCACTGCGGGGTGATTTAGAACAGCCGAAAAATTAAGTATTATGGCAATAATAATATAAATTTACATGGCGCAATACTGTTTCGTATCAATGTTAACTAAGATTTGGAATCTGTTAGCGAAATTAACCATACGCCCTACAATACCGTGTCAGGCTCGTGGTGAAGATTTCAAATAGAATGTAACAAACAAATACTATTCAATCTTTTTAAATGCAAATTGCATATCATTCCTCTGTTATCAACGATTGTACCTTACAGCGCACGTTGACATAGAATAAGACTGGAATTTTCTCTTATATTCAATAGATTATTAATAACAAACTAGTTAGATCGATCACAGCTCAGAAAGAAATGATAGGGTACGGGGTTAACCATTTTTCAACTACTTATTTCTTTGCACCTTACGTTGAAAAGAGTTTCATGACCATAGAAGCGAGACCAATAGGTCGAGTTCATTGCACAAAATAATTAATACCATTAACTGCAAGTAATTAGTCGTTGCCTCCGTAATCGCGTTAATTACCATTAATCGTACACGTGTACCGAAATTAGTTGGAATCTTTTTCTCATCGGAATACCATTCGGGCCCCATATTTCACGGTAGCGGCCACATGAAACCAGCGACGGTTCTTGTTCCGTGTCGGATACATAAAACATTTAACGACTAATTTCTCAGCAGGTCGTATGTTTCAGTATAGATGGGAGGCAGGCAGATTGCGGAAAACACGGTCAGCCTGACGACGGTTCTCAGTTGTCGGGAGGTTTTGACGGGTCGTGACAAATGCCCGCCGGTAGGACATGTATAAAGCCAAGCGGCGGTGGAGGGTCAACGGGTCAGGCAAACGCCAGGCGCCCCACTCGTCCTCGTGATCTGGTTCTCGTTCTTTGCTCAAAAGACATTTCCTTTCGGGGGGCGAGCACGACGCTTGTTTCCTTTAGCGAACAGTTACTCTCCGCCTCTATCTCGATATCCCCGTCACTATTCTTCTCTTCCTCTGTTCCAGTCTCAATTCTCTGGCTATCCCGCTCTCCGTCCGCCTATTTCGCTTTCTTCTTTTCTGTATCTCGAATTACAAATTATACCGGCAATTAACGACGAGTTCGAGGCTTGTAGGATCCTTCCTCGGCGAATCGATCGGCGACGCGGCCACGGTTAATACCGGTACTCGCTCGTCCACGCGCGTATGTACAAGGAAACTTAGTTACGTCCACTCCGGAGTAACTGTGCGCACGTTTTGAGGGAACACGATTTTTTCCGATACACGTTACGTCTTACGGCAGCGCGTGTCCTTAAAAGATCATTTACGTTATGCCAAAGACGTAATGGCGTAATGCCTCGAGCTCTGGTAGACAAGGTCCTTGCGATGGAGTATGTCACTACCGACGGATCTCATTGGAAAAGGAAATCTACGATTATGTCCTGGAAATTACGATCCTGTAACAGCAGATGCCCATGATAAAATGCGACGAGCTGTTGGCCGCGAGTGTTCGGATCGTGTGCCGACAACGTGAGTGAATTATAAAGTGCGCCGAGTTATAAAACTAACTGTCGGAGAGGATCGATTATGGATACGGTACACGACTAAACGCACGAGCGATACGTACCGCAATTTTAATTGATGACATAACGGGACGCAGTTGCCGACGTTATTAAAAGAAGATTTACAACGTTAATATAGATTCGAATTACTTTCGCGAACTTTCGAATGGGGGAAAGGAAATTCAACGTTTTTCAGTCGCGCCGAAAAATGATAACGTCTCGTTTCATTTAACTGATCGTATACATTCTAATTGTTGAGTCTTTGACACATTTGCTACGAGCGTCATATATTTATGACGAGCAACTTTATATTTTACGTAAAAAAAATTCCTATTGTTCCTATTATTCCTATGAATATTGTTACTTAACGTTATAAGCTACGGTATTGTGTTTAGGAACTCAATGGCTCAGTTCAATTTCATTTTTTCAATATTTTGTTTAGAAGTTTTATTGGATTGAATTATATAGATACATTATGGTAACTCAATAGTCTTCAAAACGTTAATTAGAAACAAATAAATATTTCCATTTAAATAATTCATATAATTGAAATGAACATTACTAAATTCCATTTAATTAGAAACCAACGCAATTGTTTAGTATAACCATTTCGAAGTAAATTTTATTCCAAAATCGTATATAATGTTATGTAATCGCAAATTGTGTTAGCCGTCTATCTTCATCTAAATAGAACAGTCCGAGACAGAGGCAGAAGGAAGGGACAGAAATTTTGGTTGTATTCCACGTATCAAAGATGAGCATCTTGCGGACGGTGCACAGAATTTTTCTCTGGAGTTCTTACAGGAAATAGAAACTATAGTTTCTTTTCGACGTGCATTTACTTTTTTCGTGTAACGAGGATATTACAGTTTCGACATGCGAAGTACGTCGTGTCACACGAGTTTCCGCAAGGCAAGCTAAGTGGCATTTTACTAGGCGTATTACATTTATTTAATATTATTTATGACAGGTTTTACGACGCCAATGATACATATGCGGGGTCTATCCAATATCAAATATAACGTCGTAACCCCGAGAAAGCGCAGAGGATGGCGCAGGCAATAAATGTACGGCAAACGGCGTTTCCGATAGGCATCCTTACATACAGGTTCACCCTTCGAATATAGGTACCAATCGAAGATCCGCTAGAACTTTATGTCGCGTCTGAAAACGGAGCAACTGAACTTTCCACTTTTCCTTTCTTCTCTCGTCATCTCATCACTTGCATTTCCATGTTCTTACCGTTAAAAATAGAAGGGGCATTGAGTTACGCATGAATATCGACAAACCGAGACGACCTTATTCAAAATTTACATACTGCTTCTATCGTTTTACGTGGCCATTTTCCCTTTATATTCGTAATATTTTTTCTCATATTTAGAAATATGTTTATTTATTGATTCAATGCACGCGAATGATGTGAATGAACGCATATTCGAGAGACTTTGTATATCAAAAATCCATCGGCATCAATTTGTTATTATTATACTCAACATCTATAGTTGTGTACAAAACTGTAAATATTACTGATTTACTTTGTATTTATTTTTTAAGCAATTTTAAACACTTCATTATAATTAATAGTAGTATAGTGGTTAATGTATGACATATTCGATTATACTATTATATATACGTTTACAGAAACTGCGATTGAAACTACGATTTTATGTGGTCGTTCTTAAATAACACAATTAAATTCCATTTCATCGAAGTTAGGGAAATTAAAGTTACGAACGCAGAGAAACCAAAATTTATTTATACAATTTGAAATTTTATTGTCACGTGTTAACCGATAGTTTCAACTAGAAAACCCATTTATTTTATGTTACAAATGTTTGTAAATATTATGATTAGTACTAATTGTCAATAAATTTTGAAACAAGTATTCTCAATTGAAATGAAGTAAAGAATTCCTTAAATCTCTAAATACTCATTTCTCCAGATTTATGAAAAGTTACTTTCAAAATAATAACGACTCAATCATTTCATGAAAGAATTTTAATGATGTCCAATTACGTGCATCAAATATTAAACACAATTTCTAATTACGCCGTTCTTAAAGTTCACTGTCTGAACTTCTAGCCATATCGTACAGTTTCGTGCAATTCAAGAAAACATGCAGCACAATTTAAATGCAATAGAATTTGTACTCGCATGGAATTGATCGATATCAATCGGTACGCTGATAACAAGAAGTCCGCAGTCCTGTAAAATGGAAGTCCAGTGGTCGAGGATTGTGCGCATTCAGTATCCATGTAAATCCAACTATCCGTATCGCAAGGAATTCAATTCGAGTCTCTCGTCTACTGGGACGATGGCGGCTGAGCGAAAGAAAAAGACTATAAAAAGATACAGAGAAAGGTTGATCTGAAATGGCTAAATAGAGAACGCAAACGGCACCCCAGTTTACGGCCGCTCACGCTCTTCCCGATTTCTCTGTGTCTCTCTCTCCTCCGCTTCGTCGTTCCTCTCGCAATTCGTCGGCTGACTTGCGTGCATACTTTAACACTCTTCGGAAACTCAACAAACTCGAATCTCCCAAGTTTAGAGAACCGCGAAATTGTTTCACGCAGATTTAACGATAATATTTGATTAATTCAATGTTAAATTGCGCGTGAATTTAATTACCCGATAAGTCTTGATATCATTCGAAACATTCGGTAACTCGATTTTATGCGAACGTATCCTTCGCGTCCGTTAATCAAATATTTATCGCGACAATACTTTATCAATATTTCAACTCATTAATTTGTATTTTATGGCGATGCAAATTATATTACGTAGAAATGAAAAAGTAAATTAAAAAGTTGCGATCATAATGATAGTAATCATCGCAAATAATAAAATTTATTTTCACATAAATAGGATATAAAAAAGTGACGAAGTTAATTTTTTTTTTTTAATAATGAATGTCTGATTCGCGATTTGTTTTTATTTGATTGACAATGAAATCATTCGATGGAAACTACAAAAGGAAAATGATTCGAGAAGGAGAACAAAACATGGCGTCTCGACATATTTTGGAATGGATAACGGCTATGGGCACGAGAAATGCATCCGTACGCGTAGCCATCTTACTGGTCCCTCACCTTGCATGTGAATATTTTATGCAGACAATTCGCTGGTGCAGTTATTTCATGTTGGCCTCACGAAAAAGATTCCGCACTCGTGGCACGTATCGAGGAAAGGTTCCATACAACAGCGTACTGTACATCTATTGTTAGCCACAATCACTGTACATACTTATGTCAAAACAAGTTTACATGCCAACAGATTTTTGTATGCTTGGCACCTTTAAGGGAATTATTTGTCAAATTGAAACTCATATTCAATTCTGATTATGAGCAACAAATGTTTTGAATTTATACATTTCGATATTTATAACTTTCTTAAGTATTTATACAAGTACACTAGACATCTTACGAACCAAGTTTATTGTGGTTAATATTTTTTCTCGATTAGGCATAATAGAAACGTGTCTATGTTAAATCATATCTGTAGATTGATGTTAAGTTGTAATTAAATTGAGAATAACGTAGAGAATAAGTATTTCAAGATATTGGAAATTGCGAGTAGTCGTCATAAATATGAAGAACATAAACTGATATCCAAATTGAAGCAAATGAAAGTATTTTCTAAAACATTAGGTATATACGAACAATTTCATGGGATAAAATGAATTAAATTCAATATTCACGATCCTGTAAATATGAAAATAATTTGTATACGTCTGTCAATAAGTATTGACATATTATTTCTGTTAAAATGTTTGAATTATTCGGGCGTGACATTAATAAGAAATTAGAAGTAATTTAATTTAATAAAAAGAAAACTTTCACAGTGGATTTCCAACTTCACCAAACATGCATTTCTTCTGCAAATACGTTCCTCTTATTTATTTTAATATTTGTAACTTGAATATCAGTTCTTGCATTATTATTCGATAAAATTAGTTCAGAACAATTTAAAAATATGAATACTTACAAAATGGAATAACGCTTAATAAAATCGACAGATATTTGTAAATAAATTTTCAAATACTGATAGTTCAAATCGTATTACGCCCATCTCTGATTTCGAGATGGGCATAATCTAAAAAAAATGAAAATCGAAATACATGCACTCTCGAATTTAATTATACGACAGTTCAATAACCATCCCAATAACATGTAAAACATTTACTGAAGTCGTCATGGTGGATTTGTTCAAGTCGCATCGCGTTTAAGCACACCGGCGCGTAGCTACCGTGTATAACGTCGCGGTGTATACGTGGCGTTATCGCTGCACCAGCGGCTATACCCACACACCTACACAAAGACACGGAGAGGATGTACGTATCGCAACTACGGTGGAGCCAAGTAGCATTTGCATGAATTTGTTGGGCCGATATCCAGACAAGGATCGTGCTTTAAGCCGAAGGAACCTGAACCTCACGCTCCGAGCGGCGCGGTCTTCAAGTCGCTGGGACGGACTCCTTTAAGAACTGCCCAAGGGGAGATGACTTTTTTCAATTTGTTAATTCAGAGCGATCTTGAGGGTAGCTAATTTCGAGCCAACCCTCCTCTTCTTCCCTAACCGGCGACACTTTTCTCAGCTTTCTTACCATTGTACGACATAAACTCTTTTCTCGCGACTTTTAATCTCTGCTATATTTCTTCGCTCACCTCCAGTCCGATCCCCTTCGTTTCAAAAGTACCGTAACAAACGTCACAGCTGTCTACCAGACGGATGCAATTGCATCTGAAGATTTCCGAGATTTAATAAAACGCTCTAGGGAAGCATAACGTAAATTCTCCCAACGAGCATTTTTTACGAAGCTGTCTGTAGAACTGTATTGATCTGCAGGTTGAAAACATATACTCTTAACAGTAAAGAAAGTTTGTCTCAGTTTTGTTGATTGGGTATAGATTGTTGGATAGACTCTAATATTTTAAATTATATCGAATATAATTAAGGATCGCGACGAAAATGCGAATAAACCGACAGCTCAAATCCTTCTGCTAAAACGATATCGCAATCTTTGGACGTTCTTGAGGCATGAGGGTGGTCGAACATGGAGCAGTGTACACATAGGGTTGCTAGTAGGATGACGGGCGTCGGCCATGTTGTCTTGACATTCTCCCTGGAGGGTTGTCGGGGGTGGATATATTTAGCCTGCCGCCTTCAGGGACCCTCGCCACCCCAACCACCGCACAACCCCCAAACCACTCCCGACTTATGATGCCGTTGTCCGACCAACCCCAAACTTTGTGCCACTCCTTACACAAGGTTTATACACAAAGCTTTAGTGAATAAAGAAAACACGCGCCATGCCTAAAGCAATTGAAAAACAAGTTAAGTCCGATAATTGTAAGTTCTTTTCTATTGTTTCAAATCGTTTATCGACACGATTTTTATTTAACTAAGGTATATCACGACAAACGAAAGGTTTCCTAACTCCGTTGAAAACAGTTTATGACATTATAGTATCTCCAGAAAAAAAAGTAATATCATTTCTAACAGAAATTTCATGGAACTGCAACATTGTTGCGAATCCTAACGAATCCACGCCCTTCACATTGTAGCTAATAAATAACTGATACAGTAATTAACCTGTTACGATTATAAACACGTTCAATCACAATCGTTACTGCATACCATAGGCAACAAGCGATATCAATTAAACCGACATCTCGGAGACAACGATTCTCCTTAATGACGGTATATCGGCGGAATAACCGTGTGCCACGCCACGAACCTATCCAGAAAAACATTAGAGGAACGGCGCGGCGCCTATAGCGGTACGAGAAGTTGCGCGGCGCACTTTCTTTGGGATCTATGTAGCATTTCTCTTGGCTTGCTTCGTTCTTCTTCCGTGACTCTCCTTTTCAAACGGAAAAAGAAGTCATCAATATCGCGTGGCTTTTCGCTTCTGTCCGACAAGCGGCGGACAAAACTTTAGCCGCGAATGGGCGGAGTCACGCCTAATCCCCAGAGTCAAAATGGAAGTCTCTGGAGATCCTCTCCTGCGGACCTACTTGCGAAAGTTCTGTCCCGCGCGAACGAGGTTAGGCTGGACTAGGGGATGGCTATGGACGATACATCCACAGCCGCGTTACGTATTACGTAACGGTCAGAACATTTTCCGAATTTCCGTGCTTCGACGCGAAACGACATATACGTGAAGCAGGGAGGGACCACACCACTACTGTATACGCAGCCTCCGAATCTTCGAAAAACGGAAGGAGGCCCTTCCGCTGCTCCCCACTGGCTATGGCGCGCTTTCCTACGTGCCAATACATCTGCGACCTTGTGCGCGCACGTGGAGACTATTTCGCGTCGACTTTCGATTTTGCGGCCCTCACGCCCGAATTCGATCGAAATGTAACCTTTCCAAAGGAGATTTTTATTTTGTGCAATCTTTCTTCACGATATAATTAGATTGTTTCCGTAACGAAATTACTTTCTACCGTTTGTCTCACCCGAGGTCACAGTTTTCCCCGATTTCGTTAAAGGAATTGGTGATTTAGTTTACATCGTAATAACTTGATACACGTAAAGGGTAGAATATTTCAATATTCACTTTCATTTTCCACTTTACTATACGAGCTTGAAACCCTTCGTTCCGAGTAGGGAACAAGGAATCTGCAAAAGGCGGAAAAAATAGGGGTTGTAAGTTGCGCGGATAATTCTCGGAGGCGGAGCAGCGAACCTTTTGTGCGAGCGCGGTAGGCTGAAAGAGGGTTGGTGGTCGTAGGCATGAAGGAGTAGGCGTCTGCGATACACGTATAGAATTTTATACAATCTCGAAGAAACCTCGCTTCCTCAAGATATTTTATTCTTATGCCTGGCGTGTAAGTGAAGCATTGTCTTGATTGTTTTAATTATTCATTTATTCGTATTTCAAAAACACGAGATGGGAGAGAATTTTACGATACAAAATTCTGTAGGAAAAACATTTATTTAACTGATAATTAGTACGATATATTTCAGTTTGCTTAATAATACGTTAATATCCAGCTTCTATAATTAAACCGTGATTATAAGCTGAAATAACAACTCGAAAGCGTGAGTGCTTCAATTTTAGTATAGACTCTACGTAACGATTATCGCTGGTTCATTGACATTATTTATCGTAGATTTCAATTTAATAGGTGTTACTTAAATGTAACATTATTCAAATGTAACGTAATTTTAATTGCTGATAGGCTAAACCAAAGGTTTTGAAATAAAATCATTCCTTAGATATTCCTTCTACTTTTTCTCTTGAAACGGTCTGGCTCCATGACCCATGTGTGCTGGCCATAGATATTTAAGTAGAAAGGAGAAAATTCTGAAGAAAAGAAGAAGAGGAGGAGAAGAAGAAAGGATATTAGGAGTCACAGGATCGAGAAAGAGATCGCGAACCTCACGGGACTATCGACTGCTGGGTCCCGTGGGGCAAGTCGATACTCCAGGGACACCGCCGTCCTCTTCCTTCGGAGGTTCATCCTCCTTTCTCCTCACCTTCTCGTCACCTCTTTCTAACAGCGTTTGAGTCCTAAACAGTCAGCGCAAGCGCAAGGCGCGGCTTTGCGAACATCGTCTTTGCTCTTTGTATTTTGTCTCAAAACGAATTACTGTACCAACTTCTACAAACATACCCGTAAGATAAAACGTTATACTTTAAGATGAAATTTTATATAATTACAGTATACAAACAGTTAACGAAACGCACTGTGCTATTTAACACGCGCATAAATATTTCCTGTTCCTTTAATTGCTATGAAAACATTATAATTATTTTTATCACTGTTATATTTAGTCCTTCTCTTTTTACAAATAATGCAGTACAATAATATTTCCCTCCCTTACGTTAACAATTCTCTATTTTCGGAAATTTTATTTTTACCCCTGGAACAAATCACCCTCTAAGCGGAATAATCGTTAAGACAAAAGGGAAGCAAATGACTTTGCGAGTTGTAGTATCAAACATGAAGGTATTATTTTTATCTTTTTCAAATTTCTTGAGCTACATCGTCAATCTAATGTTAAAGTCTCGTGTAATGTAGAAGAAGCGTGTCAAATATAAACGCGTATCGATGGAAAAACTTAGAATGAGAGTTTCCGATTCAGTCTCCTTCTCTAATACAAGCACTTATAGTTAAATGTATGCGGCACGATGAGCGGTAACAGTGTGTGGTTGGGTTGTCAGCACCGGTAAGTTATTTAGCGGTTGAGACCGTAGCAGTTGGCAGCGCTGTCTAATTGTAACGACACCTTTGGGACTGGTATCACTCCCCGTATCCACCAAACCACCCACATTCCACCCCCGTAATCGTTGAAGCGCTCAGGTACTCTCTCACACTGTCAGCCGCTTCCTTCTTCCCTCAGCTCCGCGTCTCCTCTCGGCAACTGTTAGATGCTGTAAACTAAAAATACGACGACGCTTTGTCGAAACATCCACATCCCGTACGTCTTAACGTTCAGGAAACGGGTAAAGGGGGCTTGAAGACTTCCTCTAACTTGCTAACTCTTGTTGGCTTCAACTACTATTCATAAATTACAAACGGGCTCGGCGTACAAAACAGTTCCAACTACACTTCCAAATTGAATTTTAGAGGAATACCGTTACATAAATTGATATTGAAATGGCGTAACGGCTGCCAGAAGCATTCCCTTCGTATTCTAAAGACGGTCAGTTGAAATTGCACCCCTTTCAGTATAAATTGCAACTTTGGATCAAGCTTCATTTATCTCGAGTTCGCGTTTGTCATGCGTTACAAAGTGATTTCTTGGAAGCGAAGTCGTGAGAAGAAAGTCGGTCTCTGACACAAAAGCAAAATATCGAGTAGGTTGTCGCCTCGTAATTGCGCATCTCGAAAACCGGGTCTCTCGTAAACTTCCGTACCAACATAGACGTTTGCTTTATTGCCAAGGCTTCTGATATCGCGGCAGTTGGTAGCAACATCGGTAGAAAGGCAACCAGGCAGGCAGGCGGCATTATCTTCTCCCGGTGAGGGTGAGAGAGGGCGAATGCCCTCCCCATGAGATCACCATGGCAACCCCTGTACGGCCCGCCACGGCGTCATGTCCTGCGTGCTTCTATGTCCTGCTAGCATGGCGACTACTAACTTTCCAAACTTTTCTGTCGACGATAACCTACAAGTCTTCCTTCCTGTCATTTAGTCGCCTCATCCTGTCCCTCTTTTTGAAATTCCTTCGCACCCGCCGCATGCGATCTTGATGGGAGAACACGTAAAACCGTTCGTTCGGTCTTGCTCTCGAGGAAACGTGGCAAAGTATTGTCTACAGAAAACACAGCGTTGTTTGAATATCTAAGAAAAATGAGTTCAACCTCATTCCCGTCAGATTTTGTCCCTTTAACCTTATGAATATGTTATAGGATTTACGTGATCCGCAAAATTTCTATACAATATATCCACTTTATCCCATAAAAGAAATTACGTAATCGTTATTATTGTTATGTTCATATCGAACTATGCGAAAGAATTGATTCCTTCCATAATACTGTTGACATTATAGCTATAGCCAATATGAATAATTCAAGAATTAATATCAACACCAGTCATCGGGCTTTTTTAATAAGGTCAACAAAATTCGCGTGAAATAAAACTACAACCATAATAGTTCTTAAGGGTTAAAATAGTCTTGAACGAAGATTACAAAGTAGCTGAAAGTATTAAAAAGAACTTAGTTTTATGTTTCTTATATGAAGATCAATAAAGATGACGTCTAGTCTTACTCTTACCTTATTGTCGCTCGACTTCGATGGTATGGAGTTATAGAAAACGGACTATATTTATTTTCAAGAAATGGAAGAATGCAGTCAGATGCACGAATAAATCCTCATTCTACGCGAATGAAAAGAATTCTCGTTATTCCAGGGGAATTTGGAAGAAATCTTTGTTTTAAAGGCATGGGTACATATATGTGTACATAGATTACGAGTGCAGATACAATAAGAACATAACGGACGACTGTTAAAGAAGGAAAGAGGGTAAAGAGAAGTTCACAAGCGAAGCGGAATTGCAGATTTTTCCGAGTTTCAAACTAGGTGTGCTCTTCAAAGCGGGATGCCGTTCTCACGGGATAGAGTAGGCAAGGTTTAGGGGTACCCTCCGTAAGCCTGTTAAGGAAGAGTCACGAGTTTCCTCAAAGGAGCCGCGAATATTAAAATCACATTTTAACCCCCTTCTGTTTCGACGACAAACTCCATGATCGTGCAACAAGGTTAGTTAGGATTAAGCGGGCTTCCGATAAACTTGCAGCACTTTGTTACCGTACACACGGACTCGCATCGCTGAATCGTTTGCTATCAATGAATTTTGAAGCCTCACTGAATTCAAATTGGTTTCGCGTTCGTAACAATATCTCGTGTTCCGCATGGTGTAATATTTTTTACTTACGCACGCGTGTGTATCGCGATCTAGATAATTGGTCGTCAAACAAGTTTTTACTTCAATTTTCATTTCACTGGAAGTGAGTGCCGTGTGGATCGAGTAAATGGAAATATTTAGTACTTTTATTGGTAGTACTGTATAAAGGTACTATGGATAATGGCTAATAAAGTTGAAGTTAGCAAGTTTGATTTCGTGAAAAATGATAAAATATAAATTATTGTCAATTTTGATCTTTGTAACCCCTTGCCCTAGGATTTACTTCTAAACTATGATCGTCTACTTTGTCATTAATAATTTATTGAAGAAAAGAGAGAAATTCTAGGTATGTTCTATGTCTATGTTTGTTCTACAGTGTAATAATTGATAACAGAGGAATAATATTTAATTTGATTTCAATTGAGTAATATGTGTGTTTGTGAAATTCTGTTTAAAATCTTCACCTCGAGTCTGACGTGTTATTATAAGGCAAGAGGTTAAGTAACGATAATTTACATTTTAACCCTTAATGGATCAATGTCGCAATGTACGCGACATAGTACTTTTATTTATTAAGTCTAATACTTCATATATTCCGGCGAAGAAACATTTTATTATTTTCATCATTGTTATTGTTATTATATTCTTATTTAATACTACATCAATCTTTTGTAGTTAATTTATTTTCATTTGTTAGCAGTGTATTCTATCTAAAACGGTATGCAAACTTAAAATACTTCCGCATCATTGAGGGTTAAGTTTTGTTACCAGTTTCTTTAAAATTCTAAAGTTAGTACTAATTAATACAACCAACGCTACAGCGACACTATTTTACGTAACTGACTTACTTAGTTTACAGTAATTGTAAATTATCCTTTCAACCACGTTTTAAGAATTCTATAAATATCTTATTCGTGTTACAGCTCGTTACAAATTACAATCCGAGTAAATGCGTGTATATCGAACTTTCCCCGAAAGTAATATGAAACAGGATGTTTTGATGCCCGTAACATTTCTGCCTTTGGTAAGAAACACGTGTGCTGGAGCATGCGCGACTTACGGCCGTTTTTGTCGATATTTGACAGCGGAACTTGAGAGGGTCCTAACCGTCCCCACTGAACCCTCAGGGGGCTCCATATCTAAATGCAGACATTAATAAATCGCGGACACACTCGCACCACCGCGTATGAATCGTCAGTGTTAAGTTAGTTTATGTCGGTGGAGGTTCTGATGCGTTTATGGAAATGACTCGTGCCTTGCTCGGCAAGAGGACGCCTAAGGCATCACGACATAATTCAACAATTTCCACGTACCTCTCTACCTGGTCGAAACACTCGGACACTTACATATGTCCAAAACGTAAAAAATTATACGCGAGTGGTATTGCTTGTTTCAAACTGTTAAATTATTATTGTTGAAATATGTACATAAGTTTTTTAAATAATTGTTGAATTTTTATTGTTATAAGGGAATAAACCAATATCATAAAGCGGTTCGCTTGTATATGGACAGAATAGTACAAAGATCATTTGTGCTACTTGACACTTGCATGGTAGTTAGTGGGGCATTTTAGATCCGGAAGTTAGCGTTCTTTTATTAGATTTTTTTCTTATTTTTTTATAACATGAATGTGGAAATTGAAGTAGTTGTAATTAACCGTTGTTTCTAAGCTTTTTAATATTTTTACAGCTATCATGACTGATCATATTTTATTATTGTTTTTGAAACGTAGGTTCTGTGTCGAACATTCTTCTTTTAATAAAGTTGGGAAACTTATAGGAAAAAGGATAGCACAGTTGTATTCTTTAGCTTTAGAATGATCGATTGGAAATAACATCGGAAAAACATTTGAAATAACAATAGAAAAAATGCTTTAAAAATGATAAATATTTAATGAATATACTTTGTTGTATTTACATTTGTAATTTATATAAATTAGTGTTTCAATGTGTCTCATGTTGTTTGTCTAATCGTTATACTTGTGTCTGAGTTCTAAACATTTTTGAAAACAGAAAAATGCTTTACTTTGGAAAAAGTTGATTTTCGATCTTTGTTGGCTTATTGTGTTTATTTTCCGGTTTGTTCCACGTGATTCTAAAGTTTTGTATTCCTTTTTTTATTCTGATATACAGTATTGATGTAACGAGGAAAAGGTGTCTGCACAATTTAAATGCTTGTAGGTTCTTACTTATTTCATTTATCTATTGAAATTGATTCCGTATGAAATATGATAGTATATAACCTGTGGGAAACTAATTGTTTTTTAATTTTATATTATCTATCAATTTAATTGTATGTTAAAATCAAGTTTATATAAATCGTATTATACATATTATTGAGTAGAGGTATGCTATGTATTATAGATGTTTCTTACAAATATCTATCTTTTCTAAAATTCATTTTGCTGACCTACATTTGCAGGACAATGTTTGAACTTATAGAAGTTGTAGAACTTGTTAGTTGAACAGATTTCAAATTTCACGCTTATATTTACAAAAATCTTGAACATTTTTATTATTATTAGGTATATTAGTAGGTAAACCACTTTATATTAACTTTCACCCATAAAGTAATATGCCTAGGAGTATATATATCCTACGGAGTCCGAACTAATATGGTTCCATGAAACAGTTTTTCAGTAACTATCAATATTAAACAAATTGATTATTTACAAAAAATATTAACAAATATTAAGAAAAAGACATCAATAGTAATAGGCGTATAATCAATAATAAATACACACATCTAAATTATTGTAACATTTTTTCCAATCATCGTGTATACGTCTGACATTATCTGTAACTTCATTATTCGGTAGATAACAGAAATGACGATACATGTTGATATCTTTCATTCATACGAAATGAACATTTTCAACTGGATAACGCGTTTGATATTAACATACAGGTTAGTTAATAGTAATAATGTGATAGATGGTAAATCATTAGTTGTTGTGTCGTAGGTGTAGAGCAAATCTAGTTATAGCAGCCGACCTCTCAAGCCGTCTTGTAGCTAATATGATAGACTGCCATTAGGGATATCTCGCTGTCGTGACGAGGGGACTGTGAATCGCAGAAGGAGGGGGAGGGAGAAGGGCTACACAACCTGAAGCCCACGACAGGGTACGTTAGCTCAGGATATGCTAGCTACTAAGACGTATTACTTACATATGAATTATGTAGGACCTTGGCATGGATGCCTGCCGAATAGCCTTAACTTCTAACATCTTAGGACTTAGGTAAACGGAACTCTCTCTGCTAACGGGAATTCAGTTAAGTTATCCACTTTACACATTGCCGAGCGCCTGATTTCCTTTTGTAAACATGGTAACGTCCGTTTCGATATAAAATACATTCGGACACGAAAATCACGATTAACGGACTACTAACATCTATCCGATTTTATGGAAACATTTAAATGAGAACACTTTTTACCAGCGCGTTTCGGTATGCTCTTAAGCTAAAAATTTCACAGTTTGCAAACGGTAGAAGTTGTTTAAAACCAATTTCAACGCTTCTAATGCTACCGTCGATTTTCCGAGAGCGTTCCTAAATTTTTCGCGTAGAAAAAGGGCGACGACAGGCCTGAAGAACATTCATAGCTTCTTGTCTGCTCACACGTAAATTTGTTCTACTTGCTCTCCCGGCCCGGCTCCTATTTACGTCCACATTCCGGTAAGAGGAAATTAAACAACGATATTATAAGGACAGGCAACCGGCGCTGCTCACACGTCACATTATTTTCTCAACTTGTCCGAAATGTTGACTTTTATGGAAATTAAATTAATGCTCGTTTCGCCCTAGGTTCACCTCTAAAATACTGCTTTTGAAACGGGATCTATTTGAACCTCGAGCACCCGTGTTAAATGCACATACACACGCATCGTAGATTAGGTGATTATAATTAAAAGTATATTAAAAATATAAGAATATTATGTGATCAGACACATTGTTACAAATATAATGAATTACTTTGGAATTGTTCAACCATAACATCAATTTTTAAAAAAATAAATTATTCTAAGGAGAAATAATATTAAATAAATTTAAAAAAGACTCTTCATTTAGGCTAGACAATTTATATAATAATGTAAGAAAAACATGAGAACGAAATTGTAATCGAATATACGTGACAGAGACGTTAAATAATGAATCGTAGAGGAGTCTCACCTTACCTAGCGCTTTACAAGTGGAAAATAATTTTCTGAATTAGTGGATAACTTAGATGCAATCCTTCTTAGCTGTTTCCTATCTATAATATTTCTTGCAAAGAAGATCCGAAGGAACGAGTCAACGGTAGATGCTGGATGACGGCGGTACAGAGGGGAGGGGGTTTCAAGAAGACCGGTGCAGGAGGCGTAATGGAGGCTAGTTAAACATTAAGCATCCCCTGATACCTTGCTAACCCCTTACTAACCCCAGTTAAGGTGTATGCAAGGTATACAGCTCTAGGTGGTTTCCTATACCTTACGGACCTCAGTATACATTCTTACTAATTGACGTCCTGCGCGTCTGCATTATGCACTTGCGATTACTCCCGGGCGTTTTCTTACTAAAATAATACATCCGATCGAAGGGTATACGGCTGTATCTTCCGCGAAAGAAAGCTCAGATCCCAGTACACAGGCTGCATTTTCTTGTGTAGGTGCCCGTTAACGTTGGTAGGCGAAGATACTGCCTTAAAGTCCTCTGCACGAGCAAGGGTCCGACGTTTCTCTCATTACTTTAATATCATCGATAGATTCGTGCACATAAACTGATGTTTTTGATAAATAATAATCATTTAATGTTGCATTTCTGTATTGGCATCTTCGTAAGATATTTTCTGTTAAGATCATGAAATCAGTTCTAAATGAAGTTTTAATCTCGTCTATAGTGGAATCATGAATTCTCTTAGAACCTAATAACAATGAGCTTAATGAAGACATGCCCAGGGGATATCTATTAGCGAGATAAATTGTTAATACGACTGCTGAGTAAGGGTTTGTCCTTTAGATATGTGATTAGTACACTATCGGACACGCCTACAATTCCACTGAATAGACGGAATTCCTTACTGACTAAGATGCTCCGCTGAGACTTAAGCGTACTATGGCCAAAGAAAATCTCCGTCATTAGCTCTTAAGCAAGCTTAGGCGCCTATTATTTCGAATGAAAATGAAAAATAATGAAGACTAGTTACTGAGATGAATATAATAAGTAAATATGTCTAACAATGCAGGCGTACACAAATGAATTAGCAAATCTTTTCTGAGAAATAAATAATTTCTAAACAGTTCGTTCGACAAGTATCTTATTATTGCAAATGAGAAGAATGCAAAAGTATAAATAAATAAAAATAAATAAAAATACCATTTTTCATATTTAACAAGTATGTACAGAACACAATAAATAACAAATAAAGCAAAAATTTTATTTAAATGAAAATTTATTTCGACAAAACTGAGCTCCGTTGTTACGACAAACTTATTTTCATTCACATATTGTTGTTTATTTAATACTTTCTTTTATTATTGTGATATTAACGCTCTACTTTTGAAAGTAAATTTGACGTTGAAATAAATATAATTAAAACAATGAGAAATAGATTTTTACTATCGATTTATTGAAAACTTCCTGTACCTTGTATGAATATTTTAGTAACATACAGTGAAAAAATATTCATTGGTTTAAATACGTACATTAACTTTACATCTGATTTGAAGTTATATTGAAAGAATGACGCACGGTAGTCGGAAAAATTCTATGGTAAAATTTCGCCACGTTATAGAACCTTCTTCACAGTGGCAAAAAGGGGGTGTACATTGGAAGCCGAAAACATGATTAAAGATTTTCCGACGCAGGAGAAAATGGATTTCTGATACGTGTAACGCTACCCTATTTGGAACTATTACGCGTAAGTCCCCGAGTAAGCTCCCTATATCCATTCACTCCCGCTCGAAATATATTTACTACATCGGAAGGTATTTATTTGTGACTTGCTGCTCTCCTGCGCTTTGAGAATATATAAAGGGTCGAGAAAAGAAATTTATATCTTGCAAATTTAAATTGGCATACTGGGGAAATGTGTTAATAATCAAACAACGCAAAGAAAAATTGATTACGTTATTTTTTTTCGTCATGTCGAATTTTTCAATTTAATTGTAAATTAATCGCGATTTATTTATAAAATTAACCGAAAAAAGAAGGATCCGCCATTTGATCTCCGATCGGCGAACAATTTTTGGGTAGGAGTTGTTTGCGCGGAAGGGTGAGCATCTGTACCAACACGTCGAGGAAAATCGCTAATTGGTAGGCAGGAAACATTAACAAACCGCTGCGTAGGAATCTATGATTCACTTGCAAGGTTTGATTAAATTCATTTTCGACTGTTTACACGGCGTTTTCTCTTCTCCCTCGGCGTTCGGTCTTTCTCTCTCTTGGCGAGCCTTCAATATTTAGCGTTTTTCTATCGACGTCGTTCATTTTTTCTGGTTCGTTCGTTTATCCATCCCAACGTTGGGAAGTTGTACACTGTGAAACTGGAAACAGCGTACGGTGCACATTTCCCGCTACATGCCGTTCCTGGCCCGTCTCCCCTTCCCCCATCACATACAATCCTCCGCTTTCCGCTGCACGATACTTCGTTTTATTTTCATTTTATCCCAGGCAACGGAAAGGTATGTTACTATCGGAAGGTAGGTTGGAAATGATTTCTCAATTGGTCGGCTTCTGTATATTTTATTCCGTGTCAATTCGTTAGCAACCGAACGAAGGCCAATCTGGCTGGAATCAATCGATCTGTCGAATGAATTCGTCCATAAAACGCTTTAATTACTGCGCTGTTTCCGTATGTACACTCGTACCAATGACGATTTCACGTACGAATAAATCGAAGTCAAGTTAACACATTTCTGCCGGAAGACTCATATTACAGTCCGAAGCATACTGATGTTCGATGGTCGGAGACTTGACATGACTGTAAAATGACCTTCTCGCAATAATAAATATCTTTTTAACCCATTTTTGTCGGAATTTCCTTTTTCTTAATTTTTTAGTGCATAAACATCAAACAATGTGTGTTTCTTTAAATCAAGTTCAAACAGAATAAAACAGATGTAAGGCGCGCGAGAAATATCCCAATACCGAACTGTTAAATGATTCTTGAAGCATTTCCATGGAAAATCTGTTCATTGTTTTGTCTCCTTTTCGCAAAGTATCTAATAATAAGTGACTCTTCTAAAGAAAATTATAATGTATTTTTGCATTCAAGAAATAATTATCAAATTCAATAAAGAACGTACTAACTTCAGTATGAAAAATTGTAATTCATCTAGTAGACAATTTAAATGGTTCTCAAGATCGATATGTTTAATGCGCATATTTTGAATAAAGTAAGTTTGTAAAGAGTATATAAAAATAGTTTACAAATTAGTTTTGCCACGATAAAGCGTATCAATCCTCGTCGTTGAGTCGAGCGATCTTTAACTCGATCGAATGTTTCAGCCATGTAAAATTCACCTACCAGCTGTTTCGTGCGACGATCCGGAATAGATTCTATCGTGAAAAGTGGTGGAAGCTCGCGGAAGGCATCGGCGAAGGAGAAAAATCTAATAGATGATCGAAATCGAGTTTGAGCCCCTGTAAGAAACTAGCCATTCCACCCTTCTTGCTCGTGTTCGCGTTACTACATTGTCGACACTGTCGCCCCATCAAGCTTGGAATGAAATCCAGTTCGCATTTGAATCAGTCAGTAACGCAATCCATTAGGCTCTAACAGCCAATACTCACAGGATGGAGTGGAAAGGAACGTTTCTAAAATGGGAAAAGAAAAGGAGATCAAAGAAACTTAAATACAAGATGTAAGACACAGGACATCGCGAATCATTAGTCTCTACTGTGAGCAGATCTCATTCAATGAAGAAACCTCTGTCACAGTTGTTTTCTGTTATATCGACTCATGCGATCAGGATTACTTTTTCGTTTGTAAAGAAAATCTTACATGACTTTAATTACATAGTTTTTTTACAATTCCTATTACAATTGTTCTTTAATAACTCCTTCTTAAAATTTATGTTTCATATTTAAATACTTTTCTCAGACTTTGGAATTGAGCGTTTCGTAATAGGTACATTTACTCCTATTTGTAAAATGATTAATGTAACATAGCCCAATTTTGAACAGGAATCTCCTAGCCTTAATAGCCGCAATACCAAAATTTCATTTGAATTTTATTAATTTATGCTCTTATGTTTTTAAGAATTTCATCGAATATAATTGAGTAGAAAGACTCATTTACCCTTTACAAACCAGTGATGAACAGTAAAGGTGAATGTTTTATAAATTACGAAATATGTTTACAAAATTTTATCCATCAGCTTTGCAACATAATAATATATGTTGAGATAAATGAATAAATTCCTCTTTGTGTATATCAAATATGTATATAATTCACAAAATAGATAATTATAGCACATTCTAAAAATGTCCTACTTTCCCCGTTTACACTTCTTTCTTTCTATAGCGAATGATATTAAATGACATGCTCAATAATTTCTACTGCTCTTTCAACTAGAAAATATTAGTAATATTAAAGGCTGAACATTGTTTATATTCGATGGTCGATTTTATTACTAGATACTAAATTAAATATACATACATATTATCTTTCATCCATCGAAAGCATTTTTTAACATAGTATCTGTCTAGCTTTTCTCGTTATGAATTAATTTTTAAAGACATACAGTAGTAGTTGGAGAAAGGAGTACTTTTTCAGAATACATCTTCTACAATCATAAAAGTATGACTAAAATAGAATAGAAAATCCTTATGAAAAATTGATGTCTATTTTATTATAAAATATGTTATACTTTTTCTTACTGTAAATATAATTTTCTTAAACATCAAGTAGTTCAGATTCTCAAGAAGTTCTGTGGAAAGCGAGAGCTGATTATTTTTTTCGTGTATATATCAAAGAAGGGTTTCGAATTTGATATAACTAAAAATTTACATTATTCGTAACGATTTGTATAGTTTGAATAGTATTAAAAGATGAAGTGTACATTTAGACATGTACGAAATAATTTAAATAGAAATTCACAACGTTGTAATGTTTTCAATGGGCAAATAATAAATTTTCCTATAATGCTTATCTAATAATAGGTTGAACATATCTGCTTTGATAATTCTATTTTTTTTAATCGCATACTTTCTTATAATCCTTCAATAAAATTGGTTAGTAAACTGCGAATCATAAACTATATCTGTTTACATTAGTCTATACTGAATACTAACCAAAGTGTTGCATAATATGTATTAATTCACCGGTTACAACTCTGTTCTTTACAGTCTTCTCCCTGTACAAATTCCATTATTCACCAATATATTCATAGAACGATGAAATCGGTTTTGCACATTTATCGTTAATTTTCATGATCATTACCTTTCTCGTCAATACTATACGTATTTCCGAAGTAACGAAAGCGCGTCGAAGTCCGTATCTTCGGAAGACTAGATGCCGTCGTCGTTCTCCACGCCTCAGGCGCGATAAAGACATCGTGTTTAGAGTGAGATTCACAGCGGTGATAAGCCGAAGTACAATGCTTTGAATACCCATCCAGCATCCCGATAAGATCTTAACGTCCTCTAAGAGTAAACGAAATTAAATTCGCTCGGCGCTCTAAGGGCAGCCAACTGCAGCCGTTAACACGGGCCTAGAGTACAGTTCTCGGATACGGATAGATACGAAAACCATGTACCAGGAGATCGATACGTTTCTTTCCCTTTCTCTTTCCCGTTCTCTTTCTCTTTCTCTTTCTGTGTATCCTCCCTTCTGCTCTGCCTCCTCCACCTCCTCTTTCTTCCCTCTTTATACCTCGCCAGCATTCCCTTCCGGACTTCACGTGAACAAGAGGATTCAGATCGGTTTTCATTTTTCCCTTTCACTTTTCGAACTATATGGATTTCGTGCCAAATTCGTCCGACTCACAATCAGTTGACAATTTGTACGGGCTCGGGCAGTTCACGGTAACGGTATCGTTTAGATTGTTCAGTCGCGTAAAATATACGATAATGTGCATACTAGATGATGATATCTATAGGTTACGATATCCCGAAAAATTTCAGTGCACCTCTAAATGCGAAGCTTAAACTTGCCATTTCGAACACATTTTTACACGACCAATTTAGAGTACGCAGATAACGTACGTCGATAGTTCGTAAGAGATCCGCAAAGACATCTTGAACGCGGTAAAAACGTTAAGCGAAGGAGTTTCCTGAAAAAGGCAAACACATAAGATATCAAGGAGTACCTTGTTTATCATTACGATCAAATTTCAGCTAATGGGTGATAAGTAACTACCAGTTTCCACGATCGTAATTACTATGGACGATTACGTGTACCTCAAACGCGGTTTAACGTCTTCGTTACTCTTCGGTAGTAAGCATTATTTATATCGTTGGTGCTGGTTACCGTATTCCTCGATGTTTTATGACAAATAAAAAAGGCAATGTCGCGTAGGTCGATGAGACGTGGCACGAGATAAATCTGCGAAACGATAGAGACTATAGACCACGTGTACATAACGTGGCATCTAAACGATTTCATTCGTGTCAGTGACCGTAAAATTAAACGGACCGGCGTTAACCGTGATCTATGCACGTCTTCGCTTCTAGTTACTTTCCTGGGGCGAAAAGCAAGCGAGAAATAACAAGAACAGGGGGACACGGAGGGAAAATATCGAAACGAGCGGGAGGCGACAAAAAGAAACAGACGATTCCTCTTACAATTTCGGTCGAGCCATTCGCGCAAACGTGAAAGGAAAAAAGCGGACGTTGCTAGTAGGAGGTATGCGTTTGATTTTTCGATGGAGTCCCGGATCGTATGGACGCACTCCGCAGGGGGATGACAATGGCGTCCCATGGGAGGACTGGCCTACCAGCCACCCAGAAAACTACCCCTTCGTCCCTCAAACCTCTTCATCGTCTCGGCCCTCCTAATTGTTTCCTACGCGGTTTCTCCGTTCTCTAGATCTATCTCGGTCCACCTATAGAGATTATTCGCGTTTTACTCCCCTCATGTCTTTTTCACGCTGTCTTCTTTCCTTTTTCCTCTGTCAATGCGAACACGGATACTGTACACCTTCAAACATTTCCGCGAATTCAATGCCCCAATGAATCATTTTGCATAATTCATGGAACTTAGACCATTCAGTTTTTAACTGAAATCCTGTTACGTGTCTTCGCCTACCTTTGTCTAACATTACTTTTTGGCGTGTGTTGCGTTCAACTGATTCTGGAAAAGAGAAGGTCGTGTAACTTCGAAAAAGAATTTTTCTTGTAAGAATGGAAATATTTTTTATGAAAGTAGTTTGTCTTGTTTAATCGTGTTCCTAGGACAATGTTTTGTAATGTTGTATTATGATCGTATTACGCGTTATGGTAATTTATAATGGTATTATTAGATGTAAAATTTGTTGGAATTTTGTGCGCGGAAAATTCTCACTGGGAAGCAGTTAATATCATATCACTGTCAATATTTGTAAAAATTAAATAGACACAAAAATAATTGGGAATGCTTACATTAACTATATTAGTTATAGTTGTTGGACTTCACGTTCCAAGTATCGAAGGAATATTTCAAGTCAATTTTCTCGAAAACTGTTATTTTACATGTTTCATGGAATTTTCCATTACGAATTGAGTCTCTCTCAATTAGATCATGAATTACATGCCAGCTTGTAAAACTGTTCAGCAAAATTAATATGAAATTTTGTAATCCATTATATACCCGCTAAATGTTTTTAGAAGAATATGGTATTTGACATTTTGGCGAATGGACGCAGTAGGTGGAGTGCAGAGTGCCGTACGATCCTAAAGGTCGAAGAACACGTGGTCGAGGGTTTAATCTAGAGAAATGTTGAATAATAGAGGCGAGTAGAACAGGGCTTGCGATTGGCTTATGCAATATTCAGACTTAGTTTCCGGCCAAGTTCGCGTTCTAATTAAGTTCTCGACGTTGAAAAGCGTTAAGCACCTTGTCAACTGTTTAACTGCAGTCCTCCCTGCTTTCAGATTCTTCCTTAAGTTCTTTCTCAAGTGCAACCAGAACTGCCTTAAGAATGCTGGCAACCCACGCGATATGAGGCGCTTCCAGGTAAGTTAATACGTCAATTTTTTATGAGTGAACCGTATCTAATATCACATATTAAATATCGAAAAATACATATTTCCAAATAAATGTTGTGAAAATACGAAATAAAAGTTGGAATTCAAATATGAAATTTGAATATTTTTTGTTTTCTTTGAAAAACATGTTTTACGTGACTTACTAAATTTTGTTAAACAATACCATACATTATGAAATATAGCCATTTAAGTTTTCCAAACATTAAATATGTGCATCGTGTATTACCATTATTTCTACGAGACTTTCATAAAAACTTTATACAGAACGTATACTTTTATTCATAATTGTGTTTACATTTATTAATATTGATTCTCTTTTAAAGACATTATGATACAAAAGTTGTTATAAAATATTTAAATGTACTTTTTCTGCGAATGAAAACATTTGTTTTTCATTTTCATTTATTGTCTAAACAATATGTAACTCGCCATAACACACCATTTTGATTTCCACATACTAAATGTTAAATTACAAATTACGTTATAAAATCTCACTTAAGCTCGCCGATTTTTCTGTCACAAGAAATATTTTATAAAACATTATAGCAATATTAAATAGACACAGTAATTTATGAATGACGCTATGTACAATATTCTTCAAGTATACCAGTTTGACACGTGTTTGCTTCTCGACGAAATCAGACTAAAATTCTGTCAAAACGAGGATTGCTATACAAAATTCGGTCGTCATTCGAGTCACGATTCAGGAAATTATAGGGGCGGACGGACGGAGACGAGAACACTGAAAGTCCCCCGCAATTGCGTGCTAGCGTATCACCGTGTAGCGTGTCTGCGGATGCGTACCTTCCACTTGGAGGCATTCTTTTTTAATTTCCAAAAGGAAAAGAAGTTCGTCGAGGAAACGAGCAATTTCTCGATGGCGGTCGGCTATCGTCGAAAGTTGAGATCCCCATCCAAGAGACGTAATCCAAGGGGTTGGCAATTAGCTCAGCGCGGCATCAACCGACCCACCCCTATATCCGTTCACCCTTCCACCCCATCTCCGCATTACGGTTTCTCCTACTCACCGACAACCATATCTCGCCACTCCGCCCATGTCCGGGCGAAAAGATAGAATTAAAAAATAAATTACCAAAAACTTTCTGCCTTGTCTTTTCGCTTTCTTTTATTCTATTGCATTCTTCCACTGTGTGATTTCTGCCTTTCCTTCTGCTCTATCTATTCCACGAACAAAAATTAACGACGATTTAAAATGGAACAATTAAAACTTATAATCTACTGAATTTCGAAATAAGTTTCAGTAAATTTTATTGAAATTTTCACGTTTTATTTCACATTTTATTCAAATTTATTTTGTCACTGTTTTTGTGAAAATGCATGAACCTATGACGTGTGTTCAAGCTGATCAAAGTATTCGAAAATTTGAATAAATAAACTCGTAAGTTTTGATTACTTTTGAAAGAAAAGATATCGTAAGAAATATTAATAAAAATTTCTCGTATAATTTTCAAAGTTTGTCGCGTACACAGCCGCGCACACATCCGCGTTAATATGCTTCCACTTGGATCCCCAAGTAAAGGAAAACCAAAATTAAGTTGTTATCACGCCTTCAAATTTGTTTAGGAATTGCTTATTACTCGGAGTTTCGAATTAAAATTTTAGCGGCACAGCTTTAGCTACCTCGAAAATTTCTCTCGCGGAGGACCGTCAGGTTTTACTCAAGCTTGTGCCGGGTAAGTTCGCACTACGTTACGCGCTAGGTAATACGGCCAACTAGCCAAGAAAGTTGCCAAGTCGCAAAAGGACAAAACTTCGAGCATTTACCAACCTCCCGGCCGATTTTATAAACGTTCTTTCTACTTTCTCCCGAAAATCATCGTCCTCTTGTTTGCACCCAAAAAACTTGAGGTTAACTGCACAGCTTGTTTCAATTTGCCGAAAGTTTTATATACCAAAATATTTCTTACGCGTTATCAAAGAGAAATGTAGGGAAAGTGAAAGTGAAATACGTGAAATTCACGCGTAATCGCGACGCAATAAATATAATTATGTATGCAATCACCATTATAAAATGCTTAAATTGGCGCAATCATTTTATATCATAATGCTTAAGCTTAGTCGTACAATCTAGCTGGGTTCCAAGATTCGGCCTTAATGAGATTATATTCATACATTTGTATGATAATATCTATCATACGTGTAAATAGGGGAGTCACGGGAGTCACGGAATACATGGCGAATATCACATAACGCGATACAGCGAATCAGGCTGTATTGCTCGTACACAGGCTCGTGTGATTAACGTACAGGGTGTGACAATAAAGTTTCGAGAACGATTCAATTAAAATTTTTATTTTGATAATTAAGCAAATATGAAACCGTCGTTGCAATGTCGTCTCTTTTGACACTGCAGAAATATATTGTTATTTCTATAAAGCACACTTAATTCTGTATACTATATTCTTATTCTGTATTTTTTATATCTACTTTAATAGTTACATTATATTATTTTGTATTTCAAAAAGTGGTCATAAATTGTGCTCGTACCTTTTGCTTCTTAAAACAACAGTGACAAAGTGACAGGGAAACAAGTCAATCACATATGGAAAGATATTTTAATGTTATGATGTTTTCTATTTTATCAATAATATACTTATACTAAAACATAATATTATAATTTATTTTTAAAAGATGGTAAATTTCTAATCGTTATTTTTATTCGAGCGTATCTCGAAATATTTGTTACTATCTCATGCATTGTTATTTCTAAAGACTGACAGTACAATTTCATTCAAAAGTCTGATCACATTTTCGACTGAAATCTCACGTCAATGAATTTCAATCTTCTGTAACAGGTGGTCATTTCCACGCAAGTAGGAGTAGAGGGACCACTACTGGCAGTCTCGGACAACATGTTCGTTCACAACAACAGTAAACATGGGCGTAGAGCGAAACGATTGGATCCTAGTGATCCCGGCGAATACAACAGTGAGTATTGTAAATCATATACGTAAATACTTTGTGGATAAATAATTGTGAAATAGCGATGTCATACTGACAAGAATTTATGTACATTAAAAGAACTACTGTAACGTAATTGTTCAGGAGCAGGAACGGGATATTCGCTATAAAAGTGACTGCGAATGAAACGCACAATTGTGGCAGCTTGACTTGGATAATGGAGTATTAAACGATGCTTTTACTGCGTCCCGTTTCCAGTCCAACACAACTTTAATATTTATAATCAATTCATTTGTCTGCCTCACTTTTCCATGATTACTGGCATTGAATAACCTATTGCGAATTTAAATTATTATAACTCGTTTATTCCGCTACCACAATGAATAAAATGAATTATAAAACGAATTTGATGTTACCGGGAGGATATCAAAGTGACTATTTCACAATTATAAAACTGCCACATCAAAAGAGAATATTTTTAAATATTTTTGATATTTTAAGTATTAATATGTACGAATTCCGAGTAAAATACATTTTTAACACTTAATATGAACTTTGAGAATCGGTATCTCTTAAAGTTGCTTGAACGGTGGACATTTTATTCTTTGCTCCGCTTTTGGAACCTAAATAACAATGCCCCGCGTTATTATTAACATGAATGATTTTTTATTATAATTTTATAAATTATTCTATATAACATTCTTTATTACAGAAACTATCATTTTATTGTAAAATTACATTATTAACTTGTCAGTTGTTGGATTTTAATTATGTTAAACTTTCATATACTACATATTTGTGAAAAAAGAAAACGTATCACAAACATTAAAAATTGCAAGAGGTATCAGCAAAAGCATTTATAAATTTATTCGATAAATACCAAGAATTGTTTAAAACAATCGTAAGGAAAAATGGCAGGCATATTGACGACATACAGTCAGCAACAAAAGTATTTTGCAACTATTACAAAAATTGTACACCATATATTGCCACTTATTGAAACATATTGCATTCATGCTATATACAGGCAATCAAAATTTTAAAAATATTTAACAATATGCAAACAAATTATGGAACATTTATTGTCTCTACGCATGCATAACGTTGGAATATTTTTGTCGCCGACTGTAATTTAAATGAACACTACATATATCTTCTAGTCTACAAATTTGTCGCATAAAATGATTTCATTTTTAATACGTAATATTTATCTTTCGAACGTTTAAAGTCATTCAAATAACAATATACGGTGTAGGATAATACAGTATAGTGAAGCGTAAAATTGTTGTCTGATCGTAGTGGAATTGTTAGAATCCCCGAATGAAAAGCAAGGACAGGGTGGGGAAAGGAAACGCGGGCTTGGTTTCTTCGAGATCGGTATAACGACTCGAGAGCCATAGTAGAGGGTAGAATCGTAAGAGGACGAGACAGGGCGTGCTCGGAGGATAGGATATAAGGAGTCATAGGGCAATTCAGCAAAGTTTGGCGTCGACCGCGCATACAAACGGCTGATATCGTGCGGCCACCCCTCAACTGCGCACTCCTCTCTTTTCTCGGTCTTCTTCCATCCTTTCTTTCTTCCTGCGCAAAGGCAAGATGTAAATCAATGGGATGCGGGAAAACGGGGGTTCTGCCACGTTCTCTGTGCTTTCTTCCTTACTATTATTTCCTCCATCCCTAGCCGTGCTCCTCTCCACAGGTTTGAACGTTCCCTTCCACCTTGCCACCTTTTCACGTCTCTTTTTTATCTGCTAGAACAAAAAGTAGGAGGATATGAAAAAGGCGCGCCAATCGGACGGTCCGTTTCCTTTTTTATTCTTTACACTCGCATCTTACCGCTACTTTTTCCTCTTAAATCGCGATAGTTAGTTTTAATGTTAAGTTCACTTGTGACAGTAACTTTTGTAATGTTTTTCTAATACGTGTATAGGATCTTCTTGAAAATCATTTACGGTGACCTGAAACGACTTTAAAGTGAATGTAAATAAAGGGGATGGAAATGGAGAAGGAGCAGTCTTATAATTTCTATTAACTATACACGAATTTTCTAACTATAACCAGAACTTCAGTGCTACATAGTGAAAAGAGATAATACAATTATTTCCCTACTATGTACTTTCGTTAATTTCGAATAAATAACTACTACTAATGCTCTTTTCAGAATACAATTAATATTTTATTATGGTGCATAGCTAAATATTTCACTCATTCTAATCGTTACCTTTAACGTTGAAGTCTGCCTACAGCAATTCACTGACTGACGTCAAATTTGGAGTTCATTCTACAATATATATAATTGAAAACCATTTTCCTTTGTTTTGATTCATACAAGTAGTTATACATGAATTATTCTCGGAAATAGCTAATACGCTTGCAACGTACTATAAAATTCATATAGACCATTTAAATCGCTTAAGCCGAGGGAACGCGGCTTGGCCATAAAACATGATTTTAATGATGCCGTTTGCCGTGAAAGAGATAGCGACTTTTTCTGAGGAACTCGCCGAGTATTTACCAGGGTGAACGGAGATCTTATATCGCGATCTCACAGTGATCAGAGAGAATCGGATCGAACATGTTCGAGTACAACGGCTCGACTTCGACGACGGTTTGGTGGTAAAAGAGGAGTTCGGGAGTAGAGAGTAGCACCCCTTACCGCTCAGTAATGGCACGGGGGATTTTATTTATTCCGGGTTGGTACGCTTGTTCCGGCCTCCTCTACTGAATCCCTCTTTCAACCCTCCTCCTCCTCTTTCTCCTCCTCCTCCACCAACTCCTCCTTCCACTCCACCTCTTCCTACATTTCCGCCCCATACCATTTCGCTCGACAATTCTCTACCAGAGTGGTTGCCAACGTGGCTGCCTCTGTTTAACGACTTTCTTGTACATTGAACGCAATAAATACCTGTGTCCCATTGAAGAATCCGCATTTACACTAGCATCGGAACTCTTTAACGCTATGTTCTCTGTTCTTACGTTTCAATTTCTTTGCATTCCTTGGGATACAAAGCACGCGATCGAATGAAACGTCGTTGAATCGAAGCGCGAATTAACGTTCTATTCGAGTCAGTCCTAAAACTATAAACGCACGATGTATCGTAACTAAAAGGATTTCAGTGAATCGATGAGTATCAGAATTATAAAATTTCCGGTTATATTGTAACGTCTTAGGAAAGCGTTAATTTATAATTATTAGCGTTTTGACAATGGTGTCCAGAAAATGGAAGGTATTTCTCGCGTACTATGTTTAAGTACGGTGTCCACCGTCGAGGTCTCTTAAGCCTTCGAGATTTAATAGCTGAGCCGGACGTAAGCAATCGAAGGTGGAAACTGTTTGAGCATCACTGGGAGCAATATACCATGATGTCAGCCACTCTGCCGTGGCTCCGTTCTACCAGGGTCGGTACCGGGGGTGGCTTGGCTTCGCCGGGGTACAAAATGATATCATTGGGTTATAAATTCCAAGCAGAGACACCAACGGCCCGATCGCCCCCCTTCCTTCTTGTTACAACTCTTCTCCGGCCACTCCGACCCTCATTCTCTTCCTCCCGACACTCTTTCTCTTTCTCTTTCTACGCGGCGACGTCTTTCTCCTTCATAGATTCTCTGTCGTTTTCCCTCCCTCTTACTTTCCCTCATCCTCGTGGCTTGAACTTGCTTGCCACGCTGCCACGGGAAATATATCTACCATTCGCCCTGAACCAAATAAACAGAATATTCAGATAATTTTCCGTATCCCACCCCTAACTAACTGTCTCAACTCGACTCACACAGCGATGGGGAATCCGCGTAATTTCTCGACTTATTCCTCATACGAGTTTTTTTCTCCACGTGTGCAGCGTGTTATTATTTTTCTGATTTCATATGGTAATCTTGAACGTGAAACCTTCATTAAATTTCTTCGATCAGTGGTAATACTCTGTTTTAATTCTTTTTAACGTTTCGAGGGCTGTTGCTCTTTACGGTATTTGAAATTTTGTATCTCAAGCAAAAAGTATTCGATGAAATAGATCAAGTGTCTTCTATTCAATATAAACAAATATTTTTATTCGTTAATTTGGAAAAGCGTTTTATGATCTCGGTTATTGAGGAAATTTTTCAGTAACACTTATTTTCATCTTTTTTCATAATATTACAAGTGCTCTACAGTTTTGCTTGTATTATATTATATCTTTTAAAAATTTTTCAAAATTTAATTTTTCAAAAATTTTACATACAGGTGAATACCGTATTGTTTTATATTTCGTAAAAAGAATGAAGCGTTTATTACTTCGTTGATATTCTTCTGAATTATTGTCAACTATTCTATTCTATTTCTTCCTTATGCATACAATAATAATTTTCATTACATATTAATATATATATATATATAAATAATTCTTTCAGTAATCACATTTACGATTGTGATTAAGCACCTCTCGCTAAGGACAGTAAGCAAACGATTAACAAAGTTAACCAAAAAATTCTAATGAATATTCTATTTTTGTAATGTCTAATTGATATTTTTGTGCAATTAGGTCTCTATACACCTGTACCCCTTCAAACACCATGCATAAAGGCAATATCACCGAACGAGGGATGGACATCTGGAGGGTCTACAGTGATAATCATAGGTGAAAATTTCTTCGATGGACTTCAAGTAGTGTTTGGATCGATGTTGGTTTGGAGCGAGGTATGTTCTTCAAATTTCTTTAATCGTTAATAATACATGTTTTAATGATATGTAAATTAAAAAGTCAAATTTAAAAATAACAAATAATTGTATTTATGTCCTTACGAAAACGGTTAACTTTTACTTTCCAGCTAATCACACCAAATGCAATCAGGGTGCAAACTCCGCCAAGACAGATACCAGGAGTCGTTGATGTCACACTATCGTATAAGACTAAACAATTTTGCAAAGGAACGCCTGGGAGATTTGTTTATGTCTGTAAGTATAGTTATTAACCATTGTTCCATACAAGTGTATATTACATTCAACATCGAAAAAGGATTCTAAATTGAATACGTTCTATATGTATAAAAACTAGTTCATTACTTTTTCAAACTAACTTTACCTATTTACGAAAAAATCTATAATTTTTCATTTTCGAATATTGCTATCACTTTCCTTGACTTTGTTCCATATTTGAATCGCAAGACAGTTTAAATAAGAAGACTTCGAAATATTTAATATTGTTTCAATATTTCATAAACTAACCTTATCTGCAGCTAATGAAAAACGATCAAGATTACTTAAAAATTTTTCGAAGTTTCATCTGAAAGTTGTAAATCCAAAAATCTGAAATGTATTCACGTTGAGTTAATGCGTCCTTACTAATCTTCCAGCATTAAATGAACCCACGATTGACTACGGCTTCCAAAGGTTACAAAAGTTAATACCGCGGCACCCTGGCGACCCTGAAAAATTACCGAAAGAAATTATACTGAAGAGGGCGGCAGATCTTGCAGAAGCTTTGTACAGTATGCCCAGGAGTGGGAACGCGGGAATTACAGGTGCTCCGAGGAGTCCTGGATCAGGTCATCCACCTGCACCGCCTACTTCCAGTTCAGCGACAGCGTTCAACTCGTATACAGGACAACTGGCAGTGACGGTACAAGAAAACGGTAGTGCGGCGAAATGGACAGACGGTAAATATTAACACCTTTTTATGGTCCGTAAGAAATGGAAAGCATGATGTTATACGACCAATTTAAGAAACTAAATAATTACTTTAGGTGATTACACTTCTCAACACAAGGTTTATTTCTTAAGTAGTCAGACGTCACTTTTTTCTGACAACTGAGTACTAACAACAATAGAGTTTCAAACAGTATTGACCCATTAAATGTCACTGCTCTCATTCACTGTTAGTGCAATTCGCGTTATTGAAATAAGTTTCCAAATTATTTGGACGTAAAAACTGTTTCAATGAAACCATTCATTGAAACTGCCACTTAAATGATAATCATGATTTCATTTCAAAAGGTATAAGAATATTTCGTTTCTCAGGTAGATCGAGAGTATTCAAAAAATATACGCTTAAAGCACGTAGAGCTTTTGAATGTAAAACGTGGCTTCATGGCTCTTCCAACTTAACAGAGTCCGGCTAATATGTGAAATCGCAAAACAAAGTTATCTGTGTTTCCGTGTCGGTTCCTCGTTACAGGGCATTAGGCAACAAGTTGCGCACAGAATGATGAAATACTGACGAGTTCGTCTGACGGGCAGGTTTCTATTTTTAGACGGTAGTTCCGTGACGACAGGAGCCAATGCTGGAGGCGGAGGTGGCGGTGGTGGTGGTGGCAGCGTCGGAGGCAGCGTCGGTGGAAACGTGGACGCCTATAGGCAAAGCAGTAGCGCGAGTCCACGTGGGGTTGTGACTGGTGGTGGTTATTGCGGAAGTTCGGCCAGCACACCCCACAGTCACAGCACCAATGGAAGTTACTCGGTCGCCAATCCGTACGCCGGTAGCCCAACCCTTTACACGTCGCGTAAGTAATTTTTCAGTATTCTTCGAAATCTTCTTCTCGACTCTATTTCATCGCTTTTACATTTCTTCATACATTTCAAACTGTGTCGAACATAGAACTCGGTGTAACATTTCATCAAATTGTATTTTGATTTCTGACAAATAAACACAACGGAAGAAGATTCATACCTGAGTCACTATAAGTTTATAAATGCAAACGGAATGCATAATTCTATAATTTGGGGCTCTATAGCCTCAAAGTAAACACTAGGATTTTAAGATGTATGTTAAGTGTGTATTTTAGTTTTAATTGCTATTATAAAATGTAGAAGTATTCTAATTGCTACTACTAATTTTTATAAATTTAAAAGGAAGAATATTTTATTAATTTATTATTAATTTGTAGGCACAATAACGTTTCTTTTGCTCAAAACCTACTCGCAATAAGAATTATGTTATGTAGTTTTAAATCAGTTTGCAAATATAAAATTATTTATATTTTATTTTTTGCCTTTGTTTTTAAAAGTTATACCTTTAGAATTTCAGAAACGAAAGGACATTTTTTCATGTGCATATAGTATCTCGCAACCTGTGATGAAGTATACAAAATAGTAACTCTACATACTACAAGCATGAATACTTATCTACCAATTGTATTTCACAGACCACTCAACCGAAAATTGAATCCGATTTCGAATGATATTTTGTTACATGGAATCCTTCAGATTACAAATGGTTACTAGCAAAGGATAAGAAGAGAAGTGATCCAGAAGAGTTTTTACTTCGACACAATTTGATTTGCATTTTATTATCAGTGCATGTATATGTATATGTACGTGTACGCGAAATCCTGCGCGCTATAGCTTCCTACTGTTTAGTATCACGTTCAGATGCACGCACTTTATGAGTTTTCCTTATGTGAAATTTTCGTTTTAGCGCACGAACAGTATGGCATTTTCTATACGTCCGGGGACGGGAGTGCGTTCGCCCCCGTAGTACGACCACCGACTACCTCAGTCCCACCGCACTGGTCCACACAGCACCACCTCGCCACAGCCGCCCAGTAACCGCTAACCGTCCACCATCACAACCACCATCATCACCACCACAACCACTCCATGCACTGCGATTAAAGAATTATGAGAAACATTCACAAGAGACGAGATTCGAGAATGTATGTACACACGTTCATTTACAAACCCTTGATAACCCTTTTCTCCTATCCTTAATTGTATTCAATACCTCACTGTGTATGCCTTAAGAGATACTTTTTTGTTATTAAGTAATTTAATAGAATCTACATTATTGCGTATGAGGTACACTTGTTTTTGTTTGTTGGAAGATATGACTTTTATATGTGAGAGGTATTTTGCTTTGGAAAAGGATTTAATATTCAATAATGTAGATTTTTTATTGGAGATGTATTGAATATTTAACAATTTACCAATTGTTAATGTACAAATGAGACGAAAACAATTTTATACGTAAAAGCAAATAAAAAATGTTAGTTATAATTTTCCTGCACGCAGCTTCGTTTTTGAAAAAATCGAATTTGAAAATACATTGAACACAATTATTCTAAAATAAAATCAAGTAATTTATCCGTCTATTATTCGCTACTTTTATTTATGATAAATAGCGGCACCTACACAGTATTTGATTCCACTGTATTAAATTAGTGGATGTGAAAAGTTCATTTATCGCAAAAGAATACAAATGGAGATAGTAGGACAGATTGAGGCGAATCGGATCAGTTCAGATTTAACAGCGAAAAAGTACTAGTTAAAACTTATAATCAACCTCTTTTTTCATAAATTTCTTATTAATAGACATTCAGTTACAATATCAGTAAAAAAAATTTGTTAAACTGTAAAATCTTCGTTTTATAAGCAAAAAACCGAAAAAAGAAGTATCCGATTTGCCTCGGTGTACCAATTATACAAAAGTGCACATCTAAACATTATAAAAATGTTCAAACTCGGTTTACTCTGAAACGAAAGCTCATACAAGAATATTTTATTTGACATTATCATTTATTTTTCCTCATTTCCTACCATTTTTGTACTAAGAATTATTAGATTTTTTAAACGTTTGAATAATCATTGCATTAAAGTCCAAATTGAAAATGCTTTATTAAATCACTTTATGGCAATGATAAAATTAGGATTATATGGAAATTGATTTATTATACAATACTTTACATTCGTACGCATGAAGAATGAAATTCACAACTCCAATTTCAATTTTTTGCACATATAATTATTCTTTAACATCTTAGACTTTTTATGTAATTTTCTTAATAAGATCAAATTTATAACAAATAATGATATTTAACAGCAACTTTTAAGTCTATAAAGATAAGTTGTTAGTACCAAACGGGTTCTTTTGTTGAAAGAATGGAAGATATTTGCATACCATTATTATTACCAGCACACAAAGAAACCCTGAAGAAACGAATGTTATTGTATCGTTTATTGCCATTGATAGTTAAGAGAACCACTTAGCCAACAAGATCATTAGAGTGGCAGTTTTGTTGGCACGTGTCTGAACGACGTCTGATATACAGCTCGTTCTTCATCTTGTAATATGCACTGAGCTTCGATCCGATATTGCGTACAATTCATTAAAGTCTCCACAGTCTACAGGGTGATTCATGTAACCTGTTATATACAAATCAATATCTCGGTAAACAACAAAAATATCGCAGAAGTTGTATATGGTGATTTTATAATAAAAAAATACTGTATTTCTTCCAAACACTGCAAATGCCATATTTCAAGTAATACTATGAAAATAAATAAAATTATATACATTTATAGATCATTTTAAAATAAACTTTAACTGTGGAGATTAATTTTATTACAGCAAAACTGTTTCTAGATTTCTAAATTTGACTGACTGTATAACATTCTTACTGAAATTGTTTAAAAATTATGTAATATAACCATCACTAATGCATAAGAATATGAAAAATAGCTGAACATATGTTGTAATTATTAATGTCCATAATTAATTTAAGGTTATCGATTAAAAATTTGTTATTCGTTTCATGCAACTTGTAGAAATATTTGAGTAATTATTTACATCGTACGGAGTATTGATTTACAACAGACTTTGTAACATCCTGTATATTTTAATGTATATATTAAATTAAACGTTCTTCCAGATAAAAAGCATCATACATAGAAAAAGTAATAATTAATGAAGTCACATTTGAAAACTGTGAGCAACTTCTGTAAAATTTAAGTCATTTACGAATTGATTTCAAACAACTATAAATTAAAAATAAATGTTCATCTTCGGTGCTTTACAGCATTTGATTTGTTTCATATCTTTACAGTTATTAGTTAGAAAACAAGTAATGCAATTTTCCAAGTTTAATTGACATCATCTATAACAATAACTTATAAACTGAAATTGTTTTTACAGAACAGATCCACATGTGACTATTTAAACATCATATTTTATGTGTACATCCATAGGCATACCAGTTTTAATTAGGAACTGAAAAGTGTGATCACTTTAAACCACTAAAATGCAAAAGCTCGAAGATAAATATGTTAATGACATATCTACGTTGCATGAATATTTATTTTACTTTCAATGCTTTTATTCTTTATATATTCTGTAGTTATTAATCTTATGTCATGATGAATTATACTAACGTATAACCGACAGTGGGTATGTTGCAGGACTAGGAGAGGTTGTCGGTTCACCATTCAACATGAATCCATTTATGTTGCCCACCTGCAGCCAAGGATATTCAAACACCGCCAGTCCATTGCTCTCGTCAAGTAACAAATAGTGTTACGAGATGTAAGCTCGAACGAAAATATCGAGAGGTTCTGTCTTCGCGGAAGCGAAATTCACTCGCACCAAGTGCTCCAGTGAATTTTAACGTTCTCATAATCATCGTATTTGTAGTTGACAATCGCTTTCGTGAATCGAAATCGATTCTCTCGATCCACCTTTTTCCCAATTATCGTACGAATGGGAAAAGAAGTGGTCGCGCAAAAACGTTTGTGCGTCATTTTCGTCGAAGCCACGAAATGAATTGAGTTTGAGAGTATATCGAAACCAGTGCAAAAATTGATAACGTTTTATGATTAACGATCGAATAAGTTAAGGAATGATACATATCGAAAAAGACGTTGTTTTTTCATCTCTTGACATAGTCGTTCGGATGATACACCCTACACATTTGTTACAATTACAAAACAAATGTAATTTGTTATGTTCGTATGCAAAAAATAATCCGTTCATCGTAATTAATTTTTAAAATACGAAAAGTACATAAGTGTTATGAAATGTTGAATACAAACACGAGCTTTATTTTAATAGCGATAATACTCCATTACAATTTCTGCTACGATTGTAGTAACCTTTCGTGGAAGGTAATTAAATCGTTATTACCCTTTGATCCTTTTATAATAGCTCCCCCTGCACTGCCAACTTACTAAACATTCCTAAATTTTCCGTTCATCTTGCATCTTAAGAAAAAATGTTTAATCATGTGAAACAGCCGACCGACTATAGTCTTTTCGTGTTACTGATATCGCTATTTTTGACGTAGCTGTCCCAACAGGAAGAAGGCATTTTTATGGATAGATTTGAATATACCCTTTACCATCTGCGCCTCCTCCCGCGCACAGAATAGTCACGTGACTGAAACTTGCGACAGAATATTTTTGAAGCGTTTTCCATCGATTTTGTAGCAAGGTGCTTTAATAAATCCGCCTAAAAAAAATCGAAAGTTCAGAAACGGGAGCAGTATACGTGAGCAGAGTCGTTCACAGGGTGTCGGGGAATTTTGTATGAAACCAAGCGGAGGACTGTCGAGGGTCGAGGGAGACTAGACACCACTAGACGAACATATCGCTTATCATTGAATAACAGACATCATAGTTTTAGAGAGCATTTTCGACTTTGAAATTTTAACTTCCTACCCCTACATTTTAAGAGACTAACCAATATCAGCTAGGTAGCGTATCGTCTAACGTGTAATTTGTAAATTTTCTTGTAAATATTGTTGCGATGTACAAAACGACAGAATTATTTCTAGGAATCCAACGAAATGATATTAACGAGATTGTAGGACGAAAAGTTATTATATATAGGTGTACATAATCGTAGAGCATCTGTAGCTTAATCCGTATAATTGTATGATTGTATGACGGCGATCCAATCCTTTAACGTGCGGACTATTACATAAACGCGTATGATCGGTGAAACGGGTATAGTGCACTTGAATTCGCAGTCAACCATAAAATATCCGATCGAGCGTACACGTTTTCTTTATTTCTACAAAACAAACGTCTCAACTTCGAAAACAGTTTTATACGTTCCAAAAGGTTATTATAACTGCTTTCACCGATTCTATATTTCTCGATGTTTCTCAGAATTGATTTTGTAACGTCTAATTTCTACTATCACGTCTATTATATGATTTGAATTATTTTAAACGGAAAACACGTATAAATAAGTAAACGGAAAGTCGTGGATAGTATTATAGTTGATGGCCACGTTAAAAACTGGATTGTACGTGACAACTGTATAAAACGTATATAGTTAATTTGAATCGTTCGATAAGCCGGCCCAAAACGAATCTCACACCAAACGAATCTCACGAAAGTATACGAAGCATATATCAGAATTGAAATCCATAATTAGTCCAGATTTTGCAGTGGATTACGAGCATAGATCGTATCATTTATCAGAACGAGTGTCGTTAAAATTTATTATTGTAAACAGTTCCTTTTTGCATATCGACTTGGTGAGCACTCTTTCAATACGAAAGGTGCACCCTTTGTCCGAGAGCCACACGCTCTGTGATCTTGTGATGTTGATTGTAATATTGATTATCACTTTCGTTCCATCATGTCATATTTTACATGACGCGTCGTTATTGTACGCATGCGAGTGCGCGCAAGCACGCATACGCGCGTACAGACACTCGTCGGTGTATATTAAAATAAATTTAACTTACATTTTTGAGAATTAAAATCAAACGTTCATGATTTTTTCACCACTGCCCACTTCTCCTTGTACAGAGCGATGAAGAGACACTTTAGAGCGCTTTAGTAGTTTAACAACTCACAGAATGTAATGTTGACTTTTCGTTGAAAGTTTCGTTTAACCCTTTCAGTGCCAGGAAACGATATATCGCTCCTACACTTGTAAAAAATGTCTTTTTAATTTTAATAATAATAAGTCTAACATGTTTTTAATATATTTACAAATTTTATAAACTTTAATTTAAAATTGTCTTGATTAAAATTGACTGGCATTTCTCGAATATATATGAAAATTTCCCCTGGTACTTAAAGGGTTAAACATTATTTTTTTATTTAATTTATACATTATATTTTTATTTAAACATTAGGTAAAGAATACATTAATTTAAAGTTGCATGACGGAATAAAGCTTCCACTATAACAGAAAAAATTACTAATGGAAACTAATTTTTATATTTTTCATCGAAATAATTGATTTTGGAATCTGTATTGATTTCATATTGCTTATTCGGTGCAGTAAATACTATAGTTCTTTAAAGCTTTGTACTCTTAGAATACCTACTTAGAACAATTTTACTACTTTCAAATAAAGGTAAGTACGAAAAATACTATTTAAATCAAGTCGTAATACGTGAACTGTTACGGATGATATTTGCAGCATGTAATAATGTACACAGATATTATATAACTGTAATATACAATTATATAAAACGTTAAACACGAATTTAAAATCATTTTTACTGACCGATTCAAGTTCAAATTTAGTTACAGAGACAATAAAATGCATTATAACGGTGATATAAACATAATTTTTACAGAAAAATAACAGAATTATACTCATAAACTTCTCTTCGATTCCACAATATAATTGCTCTATTACTTATAACATTATTTATTCTATTTTACATACTTTCATACTAAATACCAGGCAATTTTAGTATTTCATACTAAAATTAATTTATAGAATAGTAATGGATGCAAAGTTATATTTACCTCCTAAAGTGTATTACATATCAGTATTTCCTACATAATAATCTAATTTAATATATCATTTTATATAATAATTTTTAACCCTAGAAAAATAAACCCTGATTATTTCATCTTGATGTAATACAAGCGCCTTCTGGTGTACTACTCTTTCTCTCAGGAGAGCCCAGAGCGGGATCAACAAATAGCGAAAGAGGATCTCGAGGACCAATCCAGAGCGATTAGTTCACATGGTGTCCTGTTACCTCTAGCCGCCAAACGGTAGCGCACACGGCACACGTTATTGTAAGGCTGTTTGTGTTATTAGATTTAGATTGGCCGACACGTGGCATGCGGCATGACTGGCACGTGCCCTATTGAAAACGTTACAACGTGGGCACAATATAAAACCATTTTTCTTGCAATATTGATTCCCTTGCCGATTCCTGTGAAAACATTCTACTTCATCACGAATTTGTCATCTGGCCATTATTTTCTGCAATCTACCAGAACAGGCGTGATTAATTATTCATGCAACCGGAATTGGGTTTCTCTATCGATAACCTTTTCGTAATTATTAGTCATTGTTACTGAATAAATCATGTAACTTGTTTTCAAGCAGATTAAATGAAACAAAAGGTTTTATAGCTCAAACGTAATTTAAGTCTCATGTATACTTACATTCATTTTTGCTTTAGCACGTATAGGTACTTCTTGCAATTACGTAGGAAAAAATACGTATACTCTTTATGAGTTGTATCGTATTATTTATGAACTTTCCAAGAAAAATTAAGATCTACTTGTTTGTTATGAATAAGAAACATTATATTTGATCGTAGTCAATTTTTATTACAGGTATAGTTACAATCTGTGTTGTAAGGCTTTTAATGTCATTTGCAGCAATTTTCAAGATCTTCTGTCATAGGCATCGTATTATAATAACTGACATTATAAGTAATATGTTAGGAATACATGTATGTTAATTTTATACAATTGCGTAGGTATAACGAGAAACTGCAAAAATAATCATTGCTGCAAAGCTGGCATTCTGAACGTTCGAGACAAATGCCAGAATTTATTTTTGAATAATACTCTTTACTACGATTACGATTTTAAACAGAAGGAAAACAAAAATTCAGTTTATTATTATTCTTGTATTTCTTACATTGTTTGTATGTATGAAGCTATAAGAATATGCTGAATTTCAATTACACTATCACTTTCTTAGGAAAATTGCTTATTGTTTTTCACTCATTAGTGAATCTAATAAAAACTACATTTAAGTTGTTTTCAAAAAACTTAAATTACTTCAAAGTAATAAATAATATAATGTAAATAGCTTATAAAGTCCTCTTTCAGGTTTACTACAATACAGTTTGCACTTCAGTATACTAATAGGCTTTTTCGCTCACTTGTTCGAACCCCTGATACAAACAACACGGTTCCTGCTACCCGCCAATCCACCGCGAGCCGTCAGCTTAGTTTTCTTTCGGCACGTGCAATCACATAAAACAGTATACGAAGCGTACCGCACTTCATCTGATTGGAATCGATAAAAAAAGTACAATTTACAGTTTCGTAGGATGTTTATAACAGCAACTAAATTTTCCCATAATTTTTTACGTATTGTTTATAATAATAAAATCTTATTTTTCTGAAAATTTTGCAGTTTAAAAAATTTGTCTAAAAAAATGTAGATATTTCTATTTTCATCACTGTATATAATTTAACCGTTAGTCACAATTGATATGATAATATAGTATTCTAATATATAAATTCTATGTTAAAATAAATATTAGTCGCAATACATGACCATGAAAGATATTAAATTTCACATACTCTTTAATAAATAATATATACTTCCTACGAATATTTACAAAAATAGTCGATTCATCATTAATTGGAGTTAAATATTATACGCATCGTTGAATTTCCCCGTCATATTGAATAACTTCTATCTGAAACATTTCCTTTGTATCTTGAATAATTACGAAAATATTTGACTGTACACGAATGAAACAAACATACTGTATAGCCATTTATTTCTTCAAACTATCATAAGCATCTTTTATTAATTTTAAACTATATTTATTGCGATTACTCAATACGTGTAAACATAACGAAAGTTTTCAACTATATTTTCAATTGTATAAAATTTATTAAATGAAACATTAATAATAATTTTCATAATTCAAATTAATTTTACTTGTATTATATTGAATATTTCTATTTTCTTACAATTCAAATGTAAATTTTGTTCATCTGATATAAACAAGTAGGTAATCCAAGTTACAGTATAGGATACCTATAGCCTAGTATATCGGAAAGCAGTAGTAAATATTGGCGAGATAAGAAGATTCCAATTTTATTTTTATTTTACTTTAGATTAATGCCCATTATTATAAATTATAACATTCTCGAATATTTTGATGAAGCATTGTGTATATTGCCCTTCACATCACACTGATATCAGGGTAGAATTTGAGTCAGGCGTCAAAGGGGATGAACCGCTACTGGGGCTTGGCAGGGATAGGAGCAATCCGGTGATGCACCCTTGACAGTTCACTGCGATAAGATCTGCTCTTTCGGCGAGTTGGGTCCATTTGAATTCTGTTTGTGAGCCCTAGCAATACTACCCTTCGAGTACATCGCGCTTCCACCGATGTAAAAGAATATTACCATCTGCAGATTATCGGTAATCCTCATTCAATGGTATAGAGTTTCCTTCACTGTGTAACTCCTACAACAGACCTCAGTGTTTATCTGATAAATAAAACATTTTACGCATTCACCGTAGAATATATACTACAAACCGTTTTTAAATCTTCATTAGTTTTAAAAATATATAGCGCAAGTATATTTAATTAAAAACGATGCGCAATGGCTTAATAAGTTTTACAATAGCAGCTACTATGTAGATTAATTTATTTTACCACAATGTATTTTGTAATCATTACTTAAGTCTGTAGTATATTGGAAATCTAAAGTAATGTTCCTTCAAAATAAGTTATTTTCGAATTACATGTTTATTATGTACTTTAGGAATAGAAGATCGAGTATATTAATCGAGTGCATAAGAGGGGCTTGTTATTGGTAATCATCATCAGTACGAGGAAGACAAAACATGCTCATGATTATCTTTCCGTGTTCTCGCATTAACCTGAAGTCATTGTGTACGTAAGTACTGCCGAGACATCACTTGATGCCTAGGCTGAGGAATTCTGCTAATTTCTTCAGATTAGTTTTCATTCCTTCTCACTTAATTTTCTATTAGTTTGGTTTCCTAATTTCTTATATCTTCGATGGCTAATTTGCTGTTCGCCAATATAGTCACATGTAACGAATCAAAACTATAAAACTGTAAACTAGGAAGACACCTCTTTCTTTTGTGTGGTTCGGATAGACATCGAGTCATCTTCCAAATGTAGGTATGTTTTATATATGTATACATACAATACAGCCGTCCCTCCATTTACACGAACGAAAATCGTGTAAATAGAGTCTATCAGTACAAAAGAAAACAAAATATTGGAAAGAAAAGCCGGTATAAATGTTGAAAATACATATTTATTTTACATACCTTAACAAAAAAATAATAATAATGACATTTCAGAAAACAAGTAAATTTTAATGCAGCGCAACATTCAGACCGCGTATAAATAATACTGCGTGAAAAAGAGACTCGTGTAAAGTGCCGTAAAGATGGAGAGATGGGAATACAACTGTGCGTTCTAAGTATTTATATACATATACACAAAAATGATTAGATAACTATGTAATTATTAGGAATTCACGATTTCAATAACTTCGATATAAATTGTTGAGATATGAGTAATATATAAGCAACTTTTCCTCATACAAAATTAATCGCGAAAGAATCATTTTTCGATCATGTTACTCTAATATTTTTTACGCAAAATGAAGAGAGGCTTCGACCTATGCAATAAAGGAAGCAGATTCCAGTTTTTAAAAAACTACTGTAATTAAAAAATGCATGTGCCTAACTGTACACAACAAATTTATGATCGCGAGTGTGTGAATGACCTTGCACCATTTATTTCTACTCTGTAACATGTGTTTATAAATTCTGCTAGGATAAAGATATCATATATAATTATTTGAATCACTTAATGAAAAAGAGCAAAAATATTTAATAAATATGTGTTGAATGAGTAGCAGGTCTAGCTTCCAAAAGAATTTATTTATTAATTAAAAATAGAAAACAGAGTATATGTATTCGAGTAAATTTAGTAACCGTTCGCTTGGAATGCTCGTTCAGAACTAACACTAGAATAGCATGATTACAAAGAGCCCTGTGCGGAAGGGCAAAAATATGTTCTTGACCGTTTTGGGAGAAAAAAACAGCAAACTAACGGTAAAGAACGGCAGTGACTCGGGTCGCAAAACTGACCGTTTTGTGACCCTTTCTTAGGACGCTTTCGTCGAACGTGCATACAGACCACGATTCAAAATACACATCGTAAGCCGATTTATGCCAAAATCTAACAATATGATCATTTATCTAATTAATATCCATGCTGATTATTTTAAATTTGTGCTTAAAAGTGGAAAAAATTGAACACTGTAAAAAGGAATTTTCTGATCGAATTAATTAATTTGATTACTTCTATATGCGAGATATGCAAAAATCTGGATATGCTCTATGGAGGTGGATAAAACCGGATACCCTTTAAAAGTTACATAGAATATAATATAATTATAACATTTTTTTTCCATAAATTAAAAAATAGTATAGAAATTATTTTCTAGAATTTTAATAAATATAAAACTATTCTAATTTAGTTTAACCTATAGAAATTTATATTAAAGACTTAGAGACTGTTATCATATTGCTGCGCTGGGTGCACTTCGATGTGTCGCAACAATATTTATAAACAATTGTAGTTATCTTAACTATATATAATATTAATCTGAACTATCAACTAAACAAAAATCACTATTTGTGTTACCATACGTTAAAAAATATTACTTCTGTCAGGCAATGAGGCAAACCTAGGAATATGGTTCTGTCCTAACATTAAATATTTCTATTTCAATATATTATAGAAAGATGAACAAAGCGGAAAAATACTCTGTAAAAACTATAGAATATAAATAGTATTTTTCCGAATGAATTCTTCAATAATAGGATATAACAAAATAGCCGCAAAGCAATTACTTCACCTCCGAAATGCTGAAACTTTTCAACTTGAAATTTTTTTAATTCGTCTGCACAGAACATTTTGATGATTTGTGTTTTGGGACTTATTTTACAATCTCTTGAAAATCAGCCGAATGTGGTGGAACGTTTTGGCTGTGTTTTACAGCTCTTATCTTATCAAAAACTATGATATTCAGTTTGACCCACGTATCCGGTTTTGTGCAACTGCCCCCTATGTGCAAGTATATATTTGAATATGCACTAAATACTTATAAATAGTTAAAATAAGTAGATTTCGAAATTTAATAGAAATTTCAATAAACTTAATCTTTCGTATAAGCGAATAAAAATGACTGAAAACCTACATTACCTACCTATATATAAAAGCAAATGTAGTGCAATCTGTTTCACGGAATATAGACAATATATTAATGTGAAACAACAACAAACAATTCACCTTTAAAAATTTGCTTTAATATAGTTAAAATTATTGAATATTTCTGAATATCACGTATTACATATCTATATACGTAAATAGTAAATATACATAGTATGGAATGTAATAAGTACACGTTCATAGATATGTTCCATACATAGAATGGAAAACAACAATATACAATAGATCATTTAATAAAAACTATTTTCATTGATCTTTACGTGGTATTATTTAAAACATATAAATAGTATATTACATTACAAAAGAAAGTAAAGACTTATTAACTTTACATAATTAATTATGAACATTAAACGAATATTTCTTTAAAATACTTCATGCAAATATTATTAATTTTATTATTTAAATATATTTATTCTAGTATATAACAAAATTAAGCATTTAATATTAAAACTATATTTATTTATCTATTTGTATGGAAATGAAAACGGTCTGAACAAGTAGCCAGGTTGGCCGAGCGGTCTAAGGCGCCAGATTTAAGCTTTGGTTCCCCTGGGGAGCGTGGGTTCGAATCCCACACCTGGCAAACTTTTTTTTTCTTTTTAACATAACCAAATATAATAATAACACGATTGCTAAAGGATATTTTTGAACATTATTGTTAAATCATTAGTATAATTATTCATATTTTCCATGTAGCATCACAATGCACTCGAAATTTTATATCAAGTATTTAATAATGTATAACAATTCATTAATACTGGAAATAATTAATATGATTTGTTTTGCTTTATCTTTTCTATTCATTTACTAGATGTTTTGGCAAATTTAATATATTTTGCAGAAATAATATATTATCAGTTCTTCTCTGTAATAGTGATTCTTAAAAAGTATACTATTTACAATCAAAGAAATTCATTACTGTGTTAACGTAATTCTTTCATTATTTTATATTAGGCCACTTCAGAATTTTTATAAAAAAATCAATCGTATTTAAATTGAAAAATATAAAACGTAAAAAATATTTTATAAAATTTTTAAAGTACGTATAATGAGTCAGCAAGTAATATAATGTATAAGACTCTTGAAGGAATACATTACAAATTAATGTATTAATAATTTTTACAGAAAGCATAATGAGAACTGTGAAAAATATACTATGTAACGTAAAGAAGGTGCATGCAAATAATCCTCCGAGTATATTGCGTTAAAAATAAAATTGTTGAAAATAGAAAATAAAATGTTAAATAGAGGCGAAGTTATTAAACAGTTTTCATGCATACTGTATTAAACATGAATAAAGTACGATAAAAAATAAAACAGCTATTTTCATTGAAGTATTAAACAACCATAAAAGAATTTATTCCAAAAATTTACACACAAAGAATGTTTTTCTTTGTTATTCAGTATAAGTCATGAACTGGAAATATTTGTAATTCAATGAATACCTTTCTTGCTTTTGTAAAACACAATTTTCAATCAAATCTGTCGAATCAGTACAATTAAGATTAAAGATTATATAATTTTTTTTAAGCGGCTACGTAAGTATTATTATTAGAAAATTTTATAATTTTACACATTCTAAAATTCTTTCCTTTCATAACACTCCTTTTATATTCTAACTAACGGATGCACGCGAAATTATATAACAAAAAAAGTATTTGCTTAATTCAGGTCTGATTTATTATCAATTTCAATAGCGTTTGTGCAACGATTCATGCACAGATACCATGCCTCAAAAACGGCCGGATAAGAAATGGTAAAACGATTAAAAAGTATATAAAATGTGTATACAAGTTATACACTTACAATTAAAAGGTCACGCTTATACATATATTTAACAGTTATTCTTATCCTATAGTGGAATGTAAGTAGGCGTCAACCGTACAATCGAAGAAAAAATAAACTATAACAAAAACAACGTAATCTAGAAAAAAAACTTAGAAGAATGCTTATAATGGTTAATTTGTTAAGAGAGTATTCAAATGTATTTACTTTGAAACGATCTGTCATTTAAAACATTCACTCATTTAGAAAAATGCAGGAATAATCAAGTACTTTTTTCGGTGCAAATTAGGCTAGTAAATCATGCAACATGAAACGAGAAATGTCGTTATTGTGATTTTTTAAAAATATCATTTTGAATAGAAACTGTGCCAAAATATAGCACGAAATGAAAATACAGCCATGAATATATCAATTAATAATTCACAATGTTAATAATAAACGTAACAAATATATCTGTAACGAAATTAGAAATTAAATGTATTAAACCTTCGTCTTAACATTCTGATGTTATAGAAAATTAATATCCCATTGCAAACATTATCATCGAGTGTATTATAGTGAAATAATAAAGAGAACAACACTAAGATCTTGAAATGTACTGCATTTTATAATGTAATAAATCGTAATTCTACCTTCTTTAAATAAATATATTTTTATAAATTTATTCGATAATATTTAATATCTCAAATTATATATTTACGGATTGTTTCATTTGATAAATAAATATATTCACTTTAAATATACTGCTAATCTTTTCGACAAACTGTGCTGTCTACTGATGTACTGTATGTATATGATAACATTTCATTTCTCATTTCGTATTCGAGCTTATTACTTGAATGATAACTAGAGTGATCACTAAATTAACACGTTGAATGCCATGGGGGTCACCAGTGACCCCCGACCAAATCGAATTACTATAATCCAGTCAATCAAACGATGATTATTTTTAAACATTTTTGTATTCTAAACAATATTACCTAACGCGGTGACATTAGCCAAGATAAACACGCAATAATAACGAAATGATTCAATGAAATAATTTGATATTATATTTCTTTCATTCTGTGTATTTTGCAACGTGAAATCGTGCGGCATTCAACCTGTTAAATATAATAAAAGTAATTAAAATATAATTTATCTTAAATGTACGTGAAGACCTACTACTGAAAAAACGGTTGAATTCAAACATCAACATTCATAGTTAAACGTTTGTGGTCAGAAGTGTAAATCAATTCTTTTTAAACCATTTTATGAAATTTAAATTAAATGGAAAATACAAACAATATAACTAAATTAAGTAAACAGAACCTTCTAATGTTATTCTTACATTGTTTTTGTAGAATACCGTAAGAAATTTGATACAAATTTATATTTGTATCAAATATAACATCACATTACCTATCACAAATACTTGAAAGATGTATTTGGACTTACTTTCATGGAAAAATTCTTACCGACCTGTTGGAAGAAAGTGTAATAAAGATCGTATAGAAAGCATACAAATTTTTAATTTAAAACTTGCCATAAACACTGAGAACGAGATAATGAAGAAATGATGAAATATAATATTTGTACTTTACTGTATATTTAATAAGTAGAAAAATATAAAAATAACAAGTCTAAGAAAATAGGTAGCAAAGATCTTTTACAATGTATTGTACATGATATAATTTAACGAAAATAATTCTTAAGTAAAACTAAATTTAAAAAAATATATATATATATATCTTAAATATTAACTTACATCTAATATCATTCTTAATCATAATATTTTGACGGTCAGTTATGAAAAAAAAAATTATGTAAATCATAATATATGCGTTGTGTATTACCATTACCGTTGTATATTTCACTTGTTCAAACGTTTCTAACTGCTCTTATATTGTCTTGTATCATAATTACGTAGTGTTTTACTACTAAATACATAGCCTTAAATTGCTTTGGTATCCAAACTCCGACCTTTTGCACTTTCCTCATAGAGTGCAGGTGTCAGGCGATTTTCAACTGGCTCTTTTCCATTTTTTCAGCTAATCCACAAATTGTTTGATGAGGGCCTTCGTGGATTAAAGCGCTTAATCTGTCTGCATTAAAGTTGATTGATCTTCCCATGCAGAAAATGCTATTGAAAACAAAACTGTTCTTCTTGAAGTGTACAAACCACATTCGAGTTGTCGAACCGCTGGTAGAATTCTCTCCATAAACCGTTCAAATTTAAAACTATTACAGTTTTTAATTACTACAAACTATTTGTAGCAGCTTTATTAATTATTAAACTATGATTGGATCCAAAGAGCAACAAGTGTCCAACGTGCGTTTTTGTACATCTCATGGAAGAAGCAATTGAATAATATAGATGTGTAATATGGATATAATTATATTGTAAAGACATTTAAATTTTGTATAATTTTGCAATAAATAATATAAAATATTGTAAAAATATTTTAAAACTTTTATGAAATAAAAAGGGCGCCACGGACTTACGATTCAACTCTATACCCGCATATATAGGCCCTTCTTTGTCTACTTATCAATAGGAAACTGTATTAGATGGGATAAGTAAGTATGTGTAAGGAAAATTGGTAACACTGTCTATAAACGTATCAGAGTTTTCTGACTTAAGAGAGGAAATACCTTTAGAACCTTAAAATATCGCAATATTTTTTTTTTTCTATAGGATGTTAGGTGATGTTAACTCATAGGCGGTAGCCCACCGCAGGTATATATTCACGCGCTCGAAGCAGAGGACCCGCCTTTCATAATTCCCTCGTTTCAATCATTGTAAACATGTTACTTTACGTTGTTTGCGTTATACAAAAAAAATTATCATACTGCCGGCTTCGAAATATTAAAACAAAAAACCTCGGTGGAAAAGGCAAGCTGGCTGATGCGCTTATCAGGAAACTCACCGCATACTATGGCTTAGCCATACGAAGAAATATTCATAGCGTGGAAAATATGAAGAAAGCTATAATAGCCTCGTATTATCACTTATGCTCCACCAAAGAAAATCCAAGGCACGAATACTGCCTGGTAGGAAATGACAGCTGGTGCAAGTGGCAGAAAGCTCTAGCCACAGGAGCAAATTTGGACCTTATAGAACATCCTGCACCACTACATCCAGACGTGCAGAAGCACATCCTACCAATTTACGAAGATTTATCTGAAAAGAATCTATTTGAGAGGTGCTTGGGCGGACACACTCAGAACAATAACGAGAGTTTCAACTTAACTGTTTGGCGCTTCGCTCCAAAGCACCTGCACTTGGGAATAAAAATTATTGAAATTGCAGCATATTTGGCAGCTGGCTTATTTAACGAAGGATATGCTTCAGTTTTAAGAACTATGAGTGCTTTGAATATTGTAATTGGAAAACAAGCAAAAACATACGCCGACAAAATCGACGAACAGAGAATAATTCGACAGGAGCGACGCACATTATTAACTACCAAAGAGGCTCGAAAAGCAAGAAGAGAACAACGTATGGAGGAAAATCAGCTCTATGAGGAAACAGAAGGAATATTGTATGGCGCAGGAATCGCAGACTAGCTGATAAGTTATTGAAATTATTGAGTTATCACTTATCGAAACTTTGAACGTGTTTATCTCAAAACTAAATTTTCGAAATCGGTGGAATCAATAACTCAAAAACTACTCAATCAATCTTGCTGAAATTTTGCACACATATCTATAACAATATTGTCTTCTATATGAACCTAGATATATGAAATAAATTGTAAATACAAGTATCTTTTTATTGCAAAATATAGCGAAAATTTCATGTAAAATTCAAAGTTTCTGTTTAAAAGCGTGCCATTTTTTCAATTTTCAATATTTTTCACTTTCTGTAGGTTCACCTACAAACTGTAAGTGTTAGTTATCGAAATATGTCTTGCTGGTTTGTTTCAAATCAATATAGCCAAAACTAGAGCTTACACCATTTAATAAGTCGCACCACAACCTTCCCGAAAAACAAGGACGTAACTCCGCCATTTTTAAATATTTTGAAAAACAAAAAATACGTTGTAATACAGAAAGAATATAATAAATGATAACCAAAGTTTCAAAAATGTAAAACAATCCTTTCGTTTACAAAAAAATTAATAAAGATAAGCTCGTTTTCATCCGTCTAAAGGTATTTCCCCCCTTAAGAATTCAATATCAAGGGTTTCAACAGTACCATATTATAATAGTCCAAACTTTTTTTTGTAATCTGAAATACTGTAATCTATCAACCATTGATAGTAACTAATTACTATTTATAATAACTTAAAATGATCTTACTTCAATATCGTACTATAACATTTCGTTTTTTTCGACGTCTCCAATATTTTTTTGTCGGACTGTTAAATTAATTCTTCAGTTGTTACAAATGCCAATTTGCTGTTTTTGGATATCATAAGTTAGATAAAAAATGTATAAACATGCCTATCAATGGTAAGAATTATATAAAAAGAATTGTAAAATTAGAAACTGTCAAAAAATTTAAAAAATAGAATGATACAAAATAAGAGGAAGCGAAAAGAAATGGAAGAATTAGGGAAAATAAATTAAGAAATATAAAGTAAATAAAGGGAGGGATTAAACGGTGGGCAATGTAAGTAAATATATATTTATGAGAAAGAGCAAATTGGTGACGATGACAAAATTTAATATTAAATTTTGTATATGTCAACACATAGAATATCGAAATAAAATACGAAGAACATCGAAATATTTCATCAGAAAATAACGAATGCTCGTTGAGGAAAATATTTTCGAGTGCAAAGGATTAAGAAGAGAAAAAATGAAATCAGGGTCAGCGAAAAAGGGGGAGAAACACTGGAAAGCATGAAGAAATGAGAAAAATCGAATGAATATACAATAAAAATTAGCAAAAGTAGGGCATAGAGTGAGGCAAAATAGCAGGTACTAGAAGAATTTAATTATAATTTTCAATTAACTTGTACCAAATACAAAGGATGAGAAGAAGATATGGAGAATAATGAATAAGAAATGATAAAATAATATAAAATTTGTAAAGTATAAAAGTATTTAACAACATCAATGAAAAAAAAGGTAAGTCACAAACATTAATACGATTAAATGTTAAATGAAAGAGAATGGAAATTGAAAAATAAGAAATTTTATTAAAAGTGGAAAAGAGCAATCATTTCTTTCATAAATTAATATTATTAAAAAAGGAAATAGCATTAAAGGAAGACCGGAAAAAAAGCACCACAAGAATAATTAAGAGAACTAGTACAATACACCAATCGAAGTTTGACAACAGAAATACATCAACAAAGATAAAAATAAAACTGACACAGAAAAATGTGTCATAAAATATTAATGAGTAAAATACTTGGTTAGGTCTTGTACGAATAAAAAAATACAGGAATTGAAAAGAGAAAGAAAGGTAAGATAAATTTGACACAAACAGAAGTAAAAATGTACTTAAGTCTTTGTATTTGACTACCTCCTCTAATAGGACATTTTAAATACAATACTATAATTTTTAAATACAAAAAGTTAAATAAATCCAAAACAAAGAACATGAGACTACAATTCCTTAAAAAGTATAATGATAATATTAAGATAGTATAGAAATAAAATTGAAAAATATTATGAAACATGAAATTAAAAGATTAGAAAAGAAAAAAAAACGCCTTCTCAAGTAAACAGAATAAAGAAATAACAGTTCTAAAATATGAAAAAGAAGAAAGTGAAAGAAATAAGTAAAGAAAAATTAAATATAATACCTCTACTACGCACAGCATATAATACATAAAAACGTGTAACATCAAGTATAAGATGTATTTTACATGCTATGGTGCTAAATGAAAAATGGAAATCTTTAGATGTGCAAGTAAAATTTCAAGAAAATAAAACTACAGTATACAATTTAAATGATTATTCTAAACATAAACAGATAATTATAAACAATTATCAATTCATTTATTATTTGCAAAAGATGAAATTTGTTTTGAACAGAACATTTAACAGTGAGTATTATTTTTTTATAAATGAAGACAGTTTCAATATTTCAGCATGATTTTTGTTTCTTTAAACGAATCTGTTTATGTATGTTAGACTATAGTCTACTGAATGTAGCCCAGACAAGTCCACTGACCTATGATATGAAAAGTATTTAAAGATGTTTATGGTCACTCAAGATCATTTAAAATCATTCATAGCTTATTAAAACAACGTAACCTTTTTATACTATAGAAAGTAGTGTGATCATAGATACAATGTAGAGTTACACAGTTGACGCGATTTATCGCTGTTCTTATACGGCATATCTTCATTAAGTATTCCGACTATTAAATATATGACGGTAGATTATATGTTCAACAAAGTTATAAATATATCTTTTACTTTAAAAAAGTTTCGACAAAATTTCAGGAAAATTGCGAGATTTTTTCATAAAAGATTTTTAGATTCTACACACCTGAATGACGTAGCAAGCAGTTTTAGTAGATATTATCAATGCCGCTAAGATGTATCGCAAGTTATAATACTGACAGTAGTAACTGTGAAATTACATGTATGTATGTAATTATGAATTTGAGAACTACTTAGGAGACAATATTGAAAAAGCTCATTACATTAGACAATGTAAAATTTGACATTCAAGAACAAAATCTAGTTCAACTACTAAAAAATACATAGTTTCATTTCACCTATTCTTGACCAAGAGACCAAATGGTCAATGATGCATTAAATATTTGCAAGAACACTGTCGAACCACTCTCTCTCTCTATCTATCTCTGTCATAATAGACAATAAGTTCTAATAAAACGTGGATTGAAATTAAATTCTGTAGATGTAACATTCACTACAGCTGAGTATTGCAACGCAACGTTTAAAGATACAAAAATCATCTTCAAATCTGCAATATGCCTTCACCTAGAAAAATAATCGAAATTTTATAAAATATTACACTTTAAATATTGTACACTTTTTCAATAATGAATAATTTGAAATAATAACAGAGTATATTTAAATGCATAGTAAAAAAAAAAGACAGTGAAGAAAGACTAAAAAGTTAGAATAGGAAACTATGGGATAATGCAAAGGAATAAGATAAAAAAGCAATAGGTATTCAAATAAAGGGGAGTAAAGCTGCATCAAAAGGTAAAATATTGCATAAGAAGCATAGATAAAAATTTAAAATCGTTAAGAAAGATAACAATGACAAACTGCAAACATTTTTATAAAATATAGAATAAACTGATTAAATAAGATAAATGGATATAATTTGAATATATATGAAGAATATACAAAAATATATGAAAGACCCAATATTCTATATCAAATGTACTTAGAAAAGAAACAAGGTAAAAGCATTGTGAAACTGTAACTAAAAGATAAATAGCCACTCGATAAAGGTTACTATAGATCGTATGCAATTTTTTAAGTTGAAAAGCCACAAATGAATAAATATATGTACATGAACATTCTACTACATTATTTACATACATAAAGAATTATAGATTACAACTTTACATTAATAACGTTTAATATCTTAATAAGATATAGCTTCAAACTATCCAGAATAGACATCTCTATATGATCTCAATAAGTATTTAATTTTCAGGTTCACATTTTCACCACAAATATTTTTATATTATTTATATGTAATATCTTTCCCATCTCATTAGTATAGGTTTTTCATATTATCTAATATATTTGAATCGTTAAAAAATTTTCTTCTGATTCAATATGAAATTTAATATTCAACAAACTTCAATTAGATTATCGTTGTTTAATGTATTTTTATAATGCAACTGAATATGTTGTAATATACACATCTGAAACAAAATATAAATATTAAGATAGGTTATTAATTATTGATGTTCTTATACTTTATTCAAGATTTATTTGTTATTCTACTTAAATTTTCCGAACTATCTTGCATCCTTACAATATATCAATGGTATGTTACTTAAGTTTCATAAGGTACAAATGTTTGAAACATTTTCACATAATATAAGTATATGTAAATGGTTAACATGCTGTTTATCTTAAAAAAACATTACCTTTAATTACTAGAACTCTTATGAATAAGATTAAACGATATAAAAGTCTGTACACATAAGAACGAATTTTATATTATATCTTATACTTACCGCGCTTATAGATAAAAATTCGCTTATATCACTTTTACACTACCCCTCCAATAGCTTCTCTGTAACCAAAGAAATTTTATACAAATAATTTTATATAAATAAATTTTGCTTTAATTATTTACGTACATATAAATAATACCTTTTTAGGTTAGGTATACTTCGAAAATTTAGTTCTCTATTTAGGCAACTTTTTAAATTTGTCATTCAAATTAATAGAAATATTAATTTTTAAAGAATTATTTAGGATACTTACTGATCAAAATAAATATGAATTATTACTTAAATTAAATAAAAATAATCACAGAACCGCAACTTGTCACTGCATAAACACTGCAGTGCATCCAAGTGCATTTCTGCAAGTCGTACCACTATCTTAATTTTAAATAATTTGAGCGCCAAAATTTGAATAGAAAATTAGAAAGTCATGTCTACAGATACATTGTCAATTACGGTGGAAATACAGCATTAATTTGTGATGTGAAGTTTTGCATTATATACAATTTATGTTTATAATATTTTTATTTAAATTTTAAAAAATTAATAAAAATGATACGTGCATGCGTATATAAGTCCGTACTAAATGTCATTTAAATGCATTCAATTTCTGATTATATTATTGTATTAATATCTTTTTAATATTGTATTTCTTATTATATTTCAATTATATCTCTTTTATAAGAGTATCACAACTATCTAGAATATAATTAATAAAGTTAAATTTTAATATATAATATATAGTTCTATTCTTTTGCACGTTTTCTTTTAAACATATGGAAAATATTAATTTTATTTATTAATATGATTGTATTATATAATATGAAGAACCTTAATCGATATTTTGAACAATACGACAATCTCAGGCAGCAGAAATTCACTCGATATTGATAATGATAAACATGTATAATTTTGTAATGTGGAACTGTCTATTTTAATCAGTAATAAAATTTGACTTATGTATAGAACATTTTATGATTATCTCGCGTACGAAAGAAAGTGTTAATATTTATATTATAAAATATATCCACCTTCAATGATATAATATCAACGTAGGTGTTTGATCGATATCAAAGTGTTTTGCGCAGGATAAGCTTAACGACGTTACTCTGAATATAAAAGACAACTACGTAGACGCCAAATTATTAATTTTCAGCTAACAAACGGATATATAAATACTTTTCCGACAGTTATAAGTAACACACCATGCCACCGAAACGGAAAAAAGATGTTAAAAAGATGTCTATTGAACCACCACCAACGTAAGTTTATAATCGGCAAATAACAAATTTTCTTATATCATTTATAATATTACTTATTCGTTTATATTCAGTAACAGATTAACACATTTTTTTATTCATTTTAATCATCTTTTACTCATTTATTTCCTTGAATGTGTTTTACATATTAAGTGATGACATACTATAATACATGACATACTACTACATAATATGTTAGAATTAAAGAAATACAAGAATTTAAGAATTATTATTTTTAATAATAATATCCGTTCGGATTAGTCACATTTCACTAATCCAAAAACATTATTGTTAACATACATTTTCCTATTTATTCAATAATATTTTGTACTTATAAACGATTTATGACAATAGTTTTACACAGCAAACTTATATAGCAAATCTATAACTTTTAAGGCCACAGGTAGATTATTACATATGTGTTTTTGGAAATATTTAATTTTTGGTATGTTTTATTTTTCTGTTACGTAATAATTATGGTATAATATAAAATATAGGATGTAATGTAAAATGATTTTAAACACTTTTACATTTTCAAGGTCGTTGAATATCTTTTTTTACTTCTGTGTGCCAATTTGTCTGAAAATTATTTTTTTTTATTTCGAGACGATTATTTTAGCTTGCAGATATTTGCTAGCTGATACACTAGCGTTATTCAGAACATTCGAGTTCAAATTCTCGTGAAAAAATGTTCTGCTTTCTCTTCAATTCTTTGTGTAGAATTAAAATACTGACTTAAAAAAATTATCTTATAGTATATTTGAAACATTTATTGAAAGTTATCTTCGTTTATGAGGCGTCTCTTGATGTACCTATGTATGTTAGAGTGTTTCTCTTCATATCAAAATTACAGTCGTTTCATATGTATTAGGGGGTCAAAATTTATTAAAAATTCGCAATGAGTATTAATGTATTATTCATTTTCTATGAAAAAAGAATTGAACCGGATATTCCAGAAGTAATAGAATCAGAAGAGCCACCAAAGCCATTGGTGTCGATGGTTACTGGAGAGCCTTTTGGGCCACGAGTTCAACAGATTACCGAGAAAATGGAAGACGAAAGCTCAGACGACGAACCAGAATCTGAAAGTGATGAAGAACTAAAACGATTGACTGAAGATGTATCGGAAGTACCTTCGGAATTTTGGCATATACAGAAACTTATCAGATATATGAAAGCAGGCAATCAGACTGCCACCCTAGTGGCTCTTTGTCTTTTAAAGGATTACGACCTCAGCAGTAGGGTAATAGCGAAAGAACTCTTTTGTTTATTTCCTTGCATACTGGCTTTATAATTACGAATTTAATTAAATTTAATATTTAAATACTTAGTAGTTTACACCTTATCAATAATTTATAATACAGCAATAAATAGCATATGGATATTAATGAAATTAAGAACTTATTGGAAACATATAAAAATTAGGAAAAGAATTCCATGTTATCATTAAACTTTCTTTTCTTATAGGCATGTATTTTCTGATTGATACTAATTATAATACTGTCTTTATAAAATAATAGTTGATATCATACATATTAAAAATATAAAATGCTACAGAATGCTATAAAATATCATAATATACTGATTATGTACGTAGTATATACATAGTAATTTGTATGACTTTATATTTTGTGTTATCAAATAATCTTTTCATAGCAATAATGATTATCATATCGTACATTTTTAATCTAAATGTATCTGTATTATAAGGACAATACTGATTTTTTGAAAACAGATTATTCAAAGAGCGATTCAAGAAATGGGAGGTTTAGAAATTTTAGTGAATCTCCTCGAGACGAAGGATTTAAAATGTCAGAGTGGTTCTCTGTCAGTTTTACGTCAAGTTTCAAAATCCTCACAGATGCGACGATATCTAATCGATCTTGGTATCGTAACACCCTTGATTCAAATGTTAAAACATCCAGCTAGAAATATTCAAGTTAGTTTTCTTATCGTTCATTTTACTTTTATACCTTAATTGCACAGGAATTTTTATTTAGTTATTATTAAGAGAGACTGAAACTACAGATGGTTCATGTTTGATCAAGTTTGTTACTATTTGCATAAATTTGCATGAAGGTTCTGGCTGCTGAGACTATGGCAATTATCGCGCAAATAAGAAAAGCACGAAAACAAATACGTCTTCGAGGCGGTATACCTCTCATTGTAAGTATTTTGTCAAATTAATGATTATTCATGTTCAGTATAATAAAATTTTATTTAGTTTAGTGGTAAAAGGAAAAATATAAATCTTGATATGTTTAATGTGCAAATAAATTTGTCATACCTTATAGTTGGATGTAATGGACGTTCCCGACTCTATTCTTCGCCAATCTTATGATGATTTGAACGAAACTAACAAGGAATTGGTATCAGTTGCAATAGCTTGTGCAAAGGTGCTGGATTCTCTAAGTAGTAGTCCGAAAGTAAAAGAAGAACTTCGTAAACATGGCGTAGTTAAAATTATGGAACGTTTTCTAAAATCGAAACACACTGCATTAGTGATACCTATGATGGGTGCAGTTCAACAATGTGCATCCATGGTCAGAGCATACAAAATATTTAAATATGATTAAATATTATTATTTAATTGATGATTAGTAAGAGCTTATTCAAAGCTTCTTACAAAATGTCAATAAATATGAATAATAGAACTCATACTTCGTACATTACAGTCAGTTTTCCGGGAGGCGTTCGAAAACACTATTATTGTATGCGCAGTAGTGCATCACTTGAAAAATGAGGATATTAAATTGAAAGAAAATTGTGCGTTAGCAATATTCAACTGTGGCCCAAATAAAGTTGCAAGAGATATAGTTCGGGAGACGAACGGTTTGGATATGTTATGCAAACTAGTGAAGAGCAAGGAAATTCATGAAAACAAGAGCCTTTTAGCAGCTGTCACCGGCGGAATTTGGAAATGTGCAATAAGCCCAGAAAATGTAGCGAGGTTCAATCAGAATGGGTTAGTAGCTTCATTGGTGCCGTTTTTAGAAGAGTACGAGGACGAAGATGTACAAGTGAATGTTGTCGGTGCACTAGCAGAATGTTGCAAGGATCCTGCTAATAGGAACATTCTTAGAATGAATGATGGGCTACCAAAACTGGTAATAAAACAGAGTACTTCATATGTTCCTTATTTTTAACTTACGCTAAACTTTAACTTACGCTAAAGTTTTGTTATTATAAATAGTAAACAGGTTGTTTCATGTTTTAATTTAGACAATGGTGAATATTAAGTAATCTAGTAAGTTGGCGGCATTGTTAACTTTTTAAAGAGTTTTTTTCAAAAAGAATTGTAAGCTGATATAATAACTTTGGTTTCCTTGTGTCATACAACAAATTTAACAAGAAAACGAAAACATTAACCAATACAATACTAATGAACAAAGAAATATTTCATGCTTTTTTTTATAAAAATAAAAATTGATATTCATAATATAAGTAAAAAGTATATAATTCTGAAGTCTACTTTACAATTTAGAATTGAAATATGTATCATAGATTTGTGGTGATAATACGAAGTTCTTGAGTGTGGCGTTAGGTGGCAGCAGATATCAATTTTCATAATACAGCACCATCTACATAGTATATACAAGAAAGTTATTGAAAATCACATTACTTTTAAAATTTCTACATATTTTAAATGTTTAGAAATTTTTCTATAAAAATTTGCGTGTTACAAGCGCCTTCCTCGATTTAAAAATTATTTATAAATATTTAACTGTTGTAAATGTTATAAAAATGGATATAACCTTATTTGAAAGTGTTTATGAAATTATTTAAAAAACGAAACTTTCATGTAGTTTTTATAATTAACATACAAATAATTTTTAAAGTTAAAAATCTCTTTTTTCAAATTCGCTTCCAGCGGAAGAAAATCTACAAGATTTATTTATTAAATTTTTAATTAAAATTTTCTTTGATAAGAGTAATAAGTATGATCTATACAACGAAACAAGGCTATTTAAAACCTGTAAGGAGGCTTATACACAACACTAATGTAGTATTTATGCTCTCCCGACTTCTGCATTAAAAACCGTCTTTCATATTTTTGTGAAATGATAGAACCTAAATACTTAAAAAAATGAAAGCCATATCAGAAAGATTCCGAATCAGAAAGAGCCATTCGAAAAGATTTACATTTGAAAATTTTGAATAATTTTGTAAATTTATTATTAATATGTAGATCAGATTATTAACTTCGACGCATGAACCACTGTTGGAGAACGTACCACTGGTGTTAAAGGAGTGTGCGCAAAATGATGAATGCATGGATATAATTAATGACCCTGAGCATGTTTTGGACGGTGTCCGATTAATCTGGTCATTGCTGAAACATCCTAGTGATAAAATCAAAAGGAACGCTTGTCTTGCTTTGGTTCCTTGCATCAAGTACGCCAAAGACTCACCGGAAATGGTTCGGGCATTTGTAGGTGGACTAGAGCTTACGGTCAGCCTTCTTCAGAGTAAAGATACTGAAGTGCTGAGTGCAGTTTGCGCAACTATCGCTGAAATTGCTACTGATCCAGAAAATCTAGGTATTCTCAGCGATCACGGCGTGGTAGAGGAGCTGGCGAAGCTTGTAGTAACGGTAATTCTTGTATTTACATTTGATTTAAAATATTTTCTTCAACTTCATATGTATTATTTAGCTTTTAAACGTCAGAAGGGTTTTTAATTAATTTTCTCAAATAGTTTATAAAATAATTTTATAGTTTTTAAATAATTATATTATTTTATAATAAATAATTATTAAGAACATACAAAGTATAAAATATTAAAAACGTTTATATTTCATTGGACACTCTTGTCTTAGGCCTATTCGGTTCCGTTACTTATAAAAATACCAATAAAAATAATATAATTTTTCTTACTTTTTCATATAATATAAGTAATACAAAAGATATCATAAAACTTGATGATATATGCACAGTAATTATTAAGAGTTTTTTAATTTGTATTTGTAAGGAATATGCATACTTCGAGATGTTCTATATTTTTTAGATATCCAGTATGATTTGAATTTTAAAATTATTGTGAACATACATTTGTATATACAGAAATATTTATGAACTCTGTTAACCCCTTGATCTATAACATCGTGTCAGACTCGTGACGAAAATTTTAAAGTGAATCTGGCAAATCTAAGTGTTACTTATTTTTTTTAAATATAAATTAAATACTACTTTTCTATTATCAATCGTTAACCTTTGGAGTAAACATAGATATAGAATAAGGATCAAAATTTGTTCTATTCCTAATCAATTATTAACGCTACAGTAGATGTATTGATCCTACTTAAGAAACAAATTATAGTGCAAAGGGTTAAGTATCAGCACTATATTCTGAAAATGATATTATTGCTTCATAAAGTTACTAATTATTGGAACGAAATTTTATATTATTTTTGTCAGGTATAATTTGTATTTATATTATCTGTATGAATCCATTTGTCTCTTTGCATGAATGTATTCAATTATAACAATAAATAATAGTAACAATATTGAAAGTTTAACATTTTGTCATTTTAGAAAGATGAAGGGTTACGTGCAAACTTGACTTTAGCTATAGCATATTGTAGCGAATGGGAAGAAAATAGTTACAAATTTGGACAATTAAACGCAGTTGCACCACTTGTTAAATACATGAGTAGCAAAAATACAGATGTCCTCAGAGGTGTTTGTATCGCGGCATATCACTTGAGTAAAGAACCTACAAATTGTATTACCATGCACACATCTGGTGTAATAAAGGTATAATATTCTACTTCTCTTTTATCGTACACTAGATAATAGTTAATACATTTTCTATTTTATACTTATTATGTAACGTTAATTATTCACTACAAGCCTTTGTTTAAAAAGATCATTACGCTAGACATGGTATGAATTCAAAATAATATGGCAAAAGCAGTTAACAAAAAACTTTAAAACCTACGTGTATATATTATGTTCTATTAATCTCTACATCTAACGTCAACATATTTTTCCGTGGCTAAGAATTCAATGAAAATAACGGTGACAACATTATACTTAATACACTTTTTCAGCATATATTGCGTTTGGTTGGATCAGATGACCCGGAAGTGCAAATAGCCGCTGCGTCCACAATTCGAAATATAAGAAAGCTTGCATTAACAGCGGAAAAGTTACACTTCAAGGAAATGTATGTAATATAATTGATATGTGATTAAAATTTTTTTATTCAAACACATGATGTTCGAGAGTGAGTAGTACGGCCTGTACTATACAGAGTATTTAATGTAGAGCTGTGACTTATTAGATACATACCCAAGTATCCGAGTTAGTTTAGTTAGGGACACGAGAAAATTTAAATGATATTTTTTCATATCAATATAAGGCGAAAATGAAAACTAACAAATTTAAAAGTTCAAATTATAAAGCATAAAAATTGCCATACTATGACGTTTCTATAATACTCAGTCGAAACACAGGCAGTGATTATTAGCTAGACAATGACTTTTATATGTATAGACAACGAGTAGATATATTACTAGTACCATATCGTTACACTTTATGCTTTCCTTTTGTCTCCACTTACAAGAAATATATCAGGAAAAAAATAAAGATTGTAATGATTCCGCTACCATTGCGTTATAATTTGTCTTGTCTCGATTATAGAGTGACACAACATTATGTGGATATATTATTCTATTCACTATCGAACACCTGTCTGTTTTTTAACACAGATGAATTTAATTAATATGTATTTTATGATTTATAGTAACACGTTGAAAGAAACAGATTTTCATCTGTAATACAGTGGCCTTTAGAAAAGCGAATAGAAACAATAGATGAAGAACCTACGAGATACTTAAATACTCGGAAAAAAGTTCGACAATCGTAAGTTCCAAAATTAACTTAGTAAATAATGTCTTTTTTTATAGTTTTCAAAGAAAAATCAAGAAAATAAAAAAGTTCTAATATATTATAATGTGTTTGCTACTCACTACTAAATATTAAATAGAATATTCTCAAAACTACATCAGAGCTCAAGAAAAAATATTTTTACTAAATATAAAGTACTATATTTAATAAATAATATATTAATAATATAAGATAAAAATTCACACGTCGTATTTATATTAATATTGTACATAGAGGTGTGTGAGATGACGATATTATCGTGTCGGAATGGAAGAAGAAATTTCGGGACCTCGAAACTGTTTCAGGGCATTAACACTAAACGTACCACGCTCGGTCAAATAAAAAATGTATCGAGAGTTTTTCGTTTTTGTTAAGAACAAATGAATATATATAATCTTTTCCGTATTATCCAAAAGTTATTTGTGCAGTTTCCGTATTAAATCAACAATCACCTACTGAATACTTTTCGCAAAAATATGATCGGTAGTTAAAATGCCGGTAAGTTTAGTGTTAAAGGTGTGCGAGATCCTGAAATTGTCGAGAAAATGTTGAAATTTCCAAAAATGTCCAAGATTCCTGGAAATATTCTGGAATTCACGAGAATGTTCACGATTTCTGAGAAAATTCTGGAATTCCATAGGAAATTACAGTCGAATCTTACTATGTAGTTTTCTGAAACGTCTGAAACATCAAAAATTTGAAACCACAGTCGTATTCACTGAACGTTCTTAGAAATCTCGAACATTTTGAGGAATCTCGAACATTCTGAAGAATCTTGAACATTCTGAGGAATCTCGAACATTCTGAAGAATCTCGAACATTCTGAGGAATCTCGAACATTTTGAGAAATCTCGAACATTCTGAAGAATCTCGAACGTTCTGAGAAATCCAGAACATTCTCGAGGTCTTGTACACTTCTAATTGTATGTAGTTGCATAATACGCAGTAAGCCTTACGCAGAAAGTTGTAAAAGAAACAATCATCTTTAATTAAATACCATAATCATATGTTCTTTGTACAAATAAATAATCAATAAGTTGCAGGTATACGAATATGTATAAGTATAGTCATTTGTAAATCAGAAAATATCAAAAAATAAAGTAATCGCGTCTGTTAAGGGAATTGTAAGGATAAACATTTGTGAAACGAATATAATAATATGTATATTTTTAAACTTCTTTCAACGTGATAAATCTTAACATGATTTAAAATTATATTAATGATAACAGTATTTTGTTAGCAGTGACAATCATGTTTTGTAAGGGAAAATAAAGATGTTCCAATATTATCTCCAAAGTTTTCTGGTTCATTGCTTGTGACTTAGACAAATTAATTATTGATCACGATTGTATTAAACTATCTTTTATAAATTTTCTATGTCTAAATGTAATTGGGGAAATAATGAAATATAAGTAACTTAAGCACAGATAAAAATATGTCAAATGAAGAAGAAAGAGTTTCTTCATCCGATAAACTAATAATTTATGTTATTTAAAACTCTTCAGAATCATTCCACTGTTTTCAGAGACCACGAAAAAACTTAAGAAACGTTTCCATATGTTATACAACATTAATTATCTATTTCTTATTATAACATATTTGTACCCCCTCTTATTGTATTCTGTAATTTAAGTAATAAAAATTGTATACTTTTATTTGTATTTAAATATTCTGCGGCTACAGTTTTGAAAATCTAATAGAAAAAAAACAAAAGACTTTATAATAATGCTATTGCACGGTTTGCAATTTTTATTTACATCTTTTTACGGTTTATTATTATTAATTGGTGTAGGGTAGAGTATGGTACAACGGAATACAAATGTTTCTTGTAGATAATGCTTGTGCATTGATCTACAGTCGATCACAAACTATACTGAGGATGTATTAGATCTATGTTATGCAACACTAGTTCAATATGATTTAATACATTTTAAAAATTATTGATACATCATTCGCACGTTATATTAAATAATACAATATATCCGAATTAAAGATTTTAAAATTAGTTTGCCAGTCTCTACTTTTACTCTAAATGTTGAAAGGGTATATATTACAATAATATAAAAAGAAATACTATTTCGTTTGCACACATATTCACGCAATATTTGAATGCAGTAATTCGCGGTTAAAATTTTAGGATGTCAATTTACGTAGTTCACTAACTGGCCGTTCAATTTGAACAGAGTGCGCTCGGATAATAAGGAATTTTTGGCAGTATCGATAATATAGACTCGTAAGTAAAAAAATCTCATTATACCAACGGTTTAGACTACGTATTATAAGAAATAAATAAATATATATCTTAATCTTGTATAAGCGATCTGCTTGACAGAAACAAGGTACAAAATAAATAGTTTTTGAAGTCGTTATATCATTTCAATGTCAGTCTCAACGTTATCGACATGTACACTTTTATATGTACAGTTAGCACGAACGCAGTTTTCGTCAATTTTGTCTGAATTACAGGAATTTGTTGATGGTACTAAAATTGAGAAATTCATCATATAATTTTTCAGTCAGTTATAAGCTATATGTTTACATTTATTTGATCTCATTTTTCTTTATTATCATTCTTTTATTTATTTTAAGATTAGCAAATGAAAATTCATTTACGTATGGATACGTTTTCTTACGTTCTGAGTTCTTTTAGATGCGTAACAAAAAGATTTTGTATGTATAGTACATCGTTATTAGAGATATTTATACAAATTTTATTCAGGTTGAAAATATGGGTTCATAATTGAGAGGAACGTTTTGAATTCTAATTTAGAAATGAAGAATTTGAAGCTTTTTGAAAATAAATTCATGTTCACTTTGGACATCTAGTGAATTGGAAAACGGTTAATGGAATGGCAGAAATACAAAAATTAGCACATGCAATCTACTTTTAGATAATTAAGTAGCTGAATGCTGTCAACATAATTCTTCATAGAGTTAATGCATGATCCAAGATCATACCTTTGAAAACACACAAATATTTTACTATTGAGACTTCGCGACTTTCATAAGAATTATAAATAATCCGATAGCAAAAATTTTTGTTGAAATAAACATAATTAATCATTTTTTATATCAATGAAAATGCTATTTATGCAATATTGTTTTATCTTATAATGACTAAACATTTCCGCTACTACTATTACTACTAATTTTCCATCACTGGATACAGGTATACTTTAATTATAGATATATGTTTTCTATTTCAATATATTGTAATTTAAAGTTTCATAATCAATGTCCGCTTATAGAAATCAAATTCTATATGTCTACATTTCTGATTGGTAACAAAAATATTTCCATAAGATACTTTTGTTTCACTCAAAAATATTGGGTATATAGTCTAAATAGCTTGTATATATATAATTTCTTGTAATTCGTATAAAATTTATAATATCTTCTTTTAACAATTTCAAAAATAAAATTGAAGCATATTATTATAAATATTAGCGTGGCCGATACATGGTATTGATTGATGATTAAAGAAATAAAAAAATGTTTATACTTAAGGTCTGATTTACAAAAAACGGAAATTGTTCTTTAGGCGCAAATAAAGTGAGAGGATAATTTAATACACAATTTTTTCTATAAAATTTGAAATTTAAAATTAATTAAATTGATTTTAAGAAAGAATCTATTTTACGAAACTACATATTATTCTCTATCGTCTTTCATGTAAGTAAATAATTTAACCAATCGATTATCTGCACGGTTAATGAATCTTGTCTCGAAATCACGTTGGGCTACAAAAGGTTATAAATCGTCTTGATTCGCGGTAAAGCAATAAAATCTTCTGTTACGAATGACACGGTAGTAGGAAATGTTGGTCAGTGGAGGCTACGGCGAAAGGTTAGGACAGAAACAAAACGTAATTGCATTATAAACGCCTCAATACGCCCTCGGGATAAGAGGCGCGCTTTAATCGAGGACTCTTTATCTCCAGCGCGTAAATCATACCGAGCCGTCAAATCGGGCCGCTGTTCGCGCAACAAACGCAATGCGCTCCCCTGGCAATTACAACAAATTAACCGTGAAATGGCTCGTTAATAAGAGCGTTACTCTTGTTCATAATACTGTACCACAAACTGGTTCGCGAAACATTTCGGATTTCGCCCGTCCATCTTTAGCTTTTTCGGTGAATGCAAATAAATGTCGTTTAATGTTAGATTGATCGGAGATTTCTGGTATCCTGGTTAACCTGTTAACTGTGGAATTTAATTTCGGAAATCTCTGATGCCCGCAATGAAATCGAATAATGAAGTTAAATTAGGTCAAATGTACCTGTAATATATTCTAAAGAAAAGCTAAAGCAAAGAGAAGAAGAATTACGTGTTTATCTGAAAAACTAAACAATTTATCGTTGAAAGAATTAGTATCATTTTGACTTTAAGATGACGTGTATACTCGTCAAACCCAGTTAATTGGTTAAGAGGACAGATCAATTTTTGCAATTTCTTTCTTCATTAATTGACATCGAATATAATACCCATTATTATAATATACCTGCACTTAAATATGAATTTACATCCAATTTATCTGTATCATCGTGAACGGTGTTCACTTGCCAGTACAGGATAGTACAGTAAATCTTTTAACCGAAAATTTTTAAACTATCTGAGCTGTATAGTATGTGATTGAATGCAATATTTCTTTTAATATAGGAAACAACATAAGTTTTCGGTTACTTTTGTTTAGATTTTGCTATGTACCAAATACACTTATAAAATTCAATGCTTAAGATGTATTTTAACGGAAAACTTGTTTACTTACTAAACGATTAATTTATTAGTAGTTATTATACATTTTATATCTTCTACTTCAATAAATAAGACAAGTGTACATCTAGATTTGTTAGTAACTTTAAAACAGGTTATAGTAAAGATACAAAAAAATTCTAGACAAAATGTTTGATAATCGTAACTGTATTACCAGTGTTATACAAAAAATTCATTACACTTAAAGTTACATAATACTAAGTTTCATATAAATATAATACCTTAACTACGGATCTTCTATTTGCACAAATACAGATTTGTATTAGTTTTGTTAAGCTTAATAACATATCACACTATCTAATTAATTTATTGAAACAATGATGTTATCATTTATTTTTACAAACTATGGAAAATCCGGTCATAATGATTTGCGGCAACGTTTATGTTACGTTATACCTACTAATCCCGCTATTAATACAGCTTGAAAACGATGAGATATTTTATGATCAATAAATTTCTCCATAAATTATCGTATTATGATGTTAGTAAGATATAATTATGCAAATATAATAACCGATCAGAATTGCAATTCATCCATTAAATACGGATGACACTGTTTCATTTTATATAAGTGTATTTACTATTGATGTAATATAGAAATATTAAACTTATTTTCAAAATTTAACAGTAGCAATTTTCTGACAAAAATAAGACCAAACATAACATTTTTTATGTATTTTTTGATACCTTACACTTACACAGATATATTCAAGTTTTTACGTCGGACAGCAATTGGTATTCTAAATATCAAACCCATATTGTTACAAAATAAGATTAAAAATAAGAAAAAAGTAATCATTCAGAAAAATCAATTTCTTACGAAAATAAAGTATTCTGTACCTATTTTAGGTTATATTGGTTGAAATGAGATAAAAACACCACAAATAAAATTTGTTCATATGGTATATACCGTGGCACATAAGAAATATGTTATTTTTCACTAAAATTTGTACCTATAAAAGTGTAACAAAATTAGCTGAATAGTTGCAATTTTAGATTAATTGATTTATCCTAGTAAATTCTCAGTAATTTAGTAATAAGTTGCATAAAGAATGACAAACAAAGAAATTTCTGTAATAACATAGTAATTAACATACCGATACGTTTTGAAATACCACATCGGAATACTTAGTATTAAATGTAAGGCCCAATCTACTCTATCTGTCCGTTTTCGTTCCCCTCAGGATCCAAAATGCTCAAAACGAGGTTTTTCTTATAAGGAACATGTTTAAAAATTATGCTAATTCACCAGCAAGTTCTATACCATGGCAATATGATACAATTTAATATTTTAACCCTTTGAGTGTTACGGATGCATATACAGTGAGGAGCAATACTGAATCAATGATTCAAGTTTTCGTATAATATAATTCTTCATATTACATCATGGACAGTAGGCTATGCAAAAAATAGTTATAACAATAAAATTCTGCATTATTTCAGCTAACATAAACAGTTTTCAAACATTCTGTATCTTTTTTCATTTGTTATTGCAAATAAATATTCATTAAATCAGCTTTGCTCCGTACCGTATGCATCCGGCGAGTCATCGCTGTGGTGTATGCATGTAAATTATAAATATATATGCGTTTTTCAATCTTTTTGGTCTCACACGTCCCATACCGACAATTATAAGTGCTTGAGATTAACCCATTCATCTGTCATATCATTTTTCCAAAATGTAAATAATAATTAAGAAAAAAAATTTGCACAACTTCCTCCATATTATACCATGCGTTACAGTATTAGATGAAAACAGACATAATGTAATTGACTCTTCTTTGCACAACATATGAAACATTAATCGTTGCAAATATGCGGCAATAGTAACGAACGTGTTGATATACGCGTTTTTTAGCATTATTCTATTTAATGACACTGAGGAATTACAATTACAACTTAATTGCGCCTTGTGTGAAACAACATACTTCATCGATCTTCAGACGCCAAGTTAAGCAAAAAAATATTCTATTTACACGGATCGTTCCGACTGGGAGTATTCAGCACTCAAAGGGTTAATGTTTAATTTTTGTTCATTGTCGTTATCACTTATGTTTTATCGATAGTACTAAATTTTTCTTTTATAAATATTATAGCTGTACAACGGGAATTCTAAGTTATATAATTATTCATTAGCTGTTATCAATTCGATAAGCACTCCGTATAAAAATAAAAACTTCTATATACGAAAATGTTTAAAAATTTCTAAATAAAAATTTAAGAAATACTAATAAGGTATATGCAATTACCTTATTTAAAATTTCAACATTTTTCTGTATCGATACTAATTTCACGATCAATATTCATTGTTCAATACAAAAAAGGAAATCAGCTCCACAATTCCAATCCAATTCCAGAAAAGTCCGATCTTCATCTAACAAGAATATGAAAGAAACATTGCTAAACTGTGATCAATCCGAAATTGGAGCAGTATGTGAACGCATATATTACATAGAATTGAATAATATTTGATCAAATCAAAAACAGACCAGGAGCAAATCGATGATACAAATCGAACTTTGTTCTTAGGCCACAAGCGAACCAAAATTGGAACGGTATAGATAATGTGAATACATAAGTATACCTACATTATAAATACTCGAAAGATATTTAATCACGAGCGAACCGATAGTGTGTATCGGTTCTAAATATTCAATAAATCGCTCATCAGATTAATCTAAAAAGTAAAAGAGATTTAAAAGTTGTATTTTTCAAGATTTCTTTCTTTCTTACTTTAATTGTAATCAATTCAAATTAACAGTAACCTAGGTAAATTGTCCTCTTATTATTATTGTAAAATAAATATTGAAACTGTATAAAAAGCTTTATTTCAAGATACTAAAATTTGAATTTTTATTCAAGCTAATGAAATTTCAGAAACACGTAAATAACTTTCAAGCTAGAATCATCTAAAATGTACAAATATTTTACTGTAGAAACATACAAAATTAATGATATTAATTTGTGTTACAAGAATACAGATAGATGATACAAAAAGCACCACCATTAAAGTTTTATAAAATACCAATAAACATGTCATTACAGAATACACAAACTTCCTAATCTCAAACAATAAATTATGTTGGTATATACTTACATATTACATGGACCACCTTTGTTTCTGAAGGTCACGCTGGTCACTTGATATTGGACTAGATCTAAGTTAATACTTAATTAATATTATAACACATTGTTAATACATTACATACTGGTAACGAGAAATCTTGTTTTTATATAAAGAAAACCAGCTATGTATCTTTGCTAATTACCATAGTATGTAAAAAAATATTACATTTTATCAGAACTGATTATCTATTTAAAATATACCACAGAACAATATGATATTAAGTTTTTCTGTATACATATATATTAATATACGTTGATTTAATTGAAAATCACCATCTACACGATTGAGTTTCCTGAAAATTAACCAATACGCAATGTGCTAATATTTTATTATTATTATCGTTGATATTACTGCCATCATTAATATTTTATTTCCCAAAGACATAGCTGTATAATACATAAATACTATATAGCTTCCCAACAACAACATCATATTTAAGAAAAAAGATTTCATTCTTTTGATTTTCAGTAATAATATAGTAAAAACGCTGAAAAGATACCGAAGTAAGAATTACGTGAAGACACGTTGAAACGTTTGCGCGGTGAGCTGCGGGAAGGAGATAGAGGTCGCGTGACAAATAGTCGCTGTATAAATAACGTATGCAACGACGATAACCGTGCGACAAGAGCAGCAAATGGTTTGCGAGTAGACAACGAGCGGTCAAAATCCGCACTAATTTGGTTTTACGTTACAAAGTGATTATACGTGCCCCAACGGCGTAACGCAATACGGATTTGGGAGGTTATTTAATCCGAAACAAAGCGTCGGTCTCGATAGGCACACGTGGGTGTGGGAGAGACCTCACACATCGTCCCGCCGCGAGTTTCACTCCTTTCCTCTCGTCGGGTGCGCGAAACGGAACCTCCTAGACGGAGGCCTTTCTTCGAGAAACTGGACGCAACAGTGTAATTACGTGCAACCGTTTACGCGACCTCTTCCTTTCCACCTTGAATTAGAAATCGATTACACATCAGGACCACGTTTTTCTGTGAATCGTTCCACTTTCCTGGAACCGACATCGTAACACGAACGTTACGATGCAAAATGTTTCGCGTTCTAATGAATTCTGCCGAAAATTCGTATCGTATTATACGAGCGAATATTGTAAATGTTCTTTATTCGAGATTCACGGGAAGTTATGTATTTGTTGACGTGTCATAACTTCAAATCTATTTATGATATGTACGACCGTGGAAGTGCAATAGATAACAACCCTTATTACAGTTTAAGTAAAATAGCTTTATTTCTCAATTTACATGTGATTTCTCTTTGAGTTAATTTAAAAAAACTATCGTCTATGTCTAGTTAGGAAATGCTAAATATTTCTAACGAAATACTTCCGAGTGCAAAGGCTTAAGATATCTGAGTACCTGAGTACTTTTTTTACCCGAATATGTCACAAGTATCAGTTTTAATTAATAATACCATGGTTGGAAGAAACTATGTCTTATCGAATAATTCATTTGATAAACTGACATTTACATGTAAGTAGTATAGTACAATATAATTGAATCCTTAACAAAAATAATTTCATTTGTATTTGTTACCAGTCGTAATGAATTAGTTCGTAAAAATGTAAATTTGCATAAACTGTGGAAGTTTGTTCATAATATATTGTAACAGTTTTTAAGAATAATTGAATTTTGAATGTAGAAAAATCAATTTGCAGAATATTCCGTTGTTTAAAGAAACTCTGTTCCATTGCACATATTGAACAGAACATAATTATCATACGGCTAAACTGATAGATAGTCATTTATTTGCATAATTCCATCATTAAAAAACTTGAAGTCTTATTTATAAACAAACGAAAACAATAATTATTACTCAATACTGATTAACATTACTAATTTGTAATATTCGATAAATTGTTAAATGTCAAACTACTACTTACAGTAGAGGTTTGTCATTTTGTGTCAAATAAAATATGAAATGTAATAGATACTTCCATAATTCAAAAGGATATTTGACGGATTATTTGAAGATTATATATAATTAGCGCTCGTTCAAAATGACTTACAAATTATTATTAGCAAAAGAATCCGTAATTAATAAATGCAGATGTTAAGATTTATATAAACCAAATCTCTAAATCTGATTGAAATTCTCATCAAATCAGATATGTGATTAGCTACAAATTGAAAAAATTAGCAATGATTCCTTTGGACTGACAATTAATCAGTACGTAATCCCAAATAATACCTTCAGATACTGCCGTCGATCAGTTACCGTCATCCGATCAGTCCACGAACCCCTCAATCGATCGCATATGTATAGCGATATTATTCAATTTTTACAGGCGAGTTATAAATTATCGATACGATATGTGGAAGAAATTTATTTTATTAAAATTTATCAACCTACATTAGGAACAACATGATTAATAACAAAATAAAAGATCAAGTTATTAAAACAACATAAAGTGTAAAAGAATTATGCTGTGATGCAAAGTTATAGTTTAGAAACCATATTTATATGTACACATATAAAGACTTATTCCACAGGCGACAAGAAAAATATTTAATATAACGTAAGGAAAGAATTATATGTCTTCTATTTTTAGATTTATAAAGCCACTGATTTCGACGCTGGATAATTACAAATTTTCTTCAAGTATTATCTTTTATTTTATTATTTTTAATTATAGGGAAGTAATTATATTCTTTATATAATTATATAATTATATAATTATATAATTATACTCTATAGCCATCCATTTTTTATGGTCTTCCTTTAAAAATAGCATTTTTATTAAATTGCAGGTTCTATCCTTCGACACTAACCCAGAAAACGTAAACAACAATAAATGACTTTACTACAAAATTATGAATGATATAAATAATTAATTTTTAATTCTTCTTCTTCTCATTTCTTGTCTGTCGGTTGAATGGAAGTTATATTGCACAGTTTTCTGTCACATATCCTGTTGAATTCATTTTAACCGTTGCTTCCATGTAATTTTTGCGTGATACGATATAAAATAAATATTACTTCACATTAAAAAATTGAAGGTCACCTTTTTAATTATTAATAAATTAAGAGAAGTCCCCTCGTAAGATTAAGTTAAAATCACAAACTCGGAAACATAATAATTATGATTACAGCCCCGGTTACGATCACGGTCAAAAATATGACCGAAATAGGGTTTATGGTCATCTCAACTGAAATTCATGTGATTCTCGTACACAGTTGCGGTAAAGATTGAAATTTATGAGAGATACTCGAGAGATACTTCCAATTACAGACAAAATCGAAATTCTTCAGAGATACAGTTACAATTAAAACCGAATTTCATGAAAGATTTTTGCCCACAATTACGGTAAAAATCAACATTTGTGAGACATTTTCTGTTACATTGTTATTCAGGGCAGGTATTCAAGCAACAGTTTTACACACAGATGCAATTTCATTAAACACTGAAAATTTACTATAAAATTATGGTCAAAATTATGGTTGTAAGAACTATTTATAGTCTGTGGCTAAAGATAGAATACATACATTTTTACCTCAATAACTGGTAATAAACGATGATAAAAAAGATTCATATAGTGAATGATAATTTTTATTATTCAAGTAAATGTTATTTCGTATCTAAATACGTTTCTAAATACAAATATTTATTTCTTGTTTATGTTAATAGTTGAAATCATAGCAGGACAAATAATAGTTACTGTCGGTTCTCTTTTATTTTTATATTTTCAAGAAGAATACAATTATGTCAATATTATAATTTTTTGTATTGCAAATATGTATGCAGCTTTTAAAATTTTTAAGGTGTTCATTAATGTACTAATTTTATCGTAGACAATTATTTTATTAATTATGTTTACTTAATACTTTTATTTTTAAATAAATTGTATGATTAATAATATGTTTTTACTTTATTTGCCTAATCTCCACATAATGAAGATATATATTACAAAAACCACTTGTTAAAATATGTAGGACACAAGTGTGTAGAGTCCACTATAGCACCACTTACGAAATTGAAATTTTCATCCCAGTTATATTATTTTTCAGAAAAAGACAAATTTCTGTAATAACGTTTTTTCATATTCATTGTTTGAGATATTTAATATTTTAAATATTAAGAAGAGTCTTTACTCCTTAAAAATAAATATTAGCGGATGGAAAAAAGACGTTCATAACTTTTTCAACGCCTTATCTATGTTCACAGTTTCATAAAAATTGGTGATTGTCAATTGGGTTATGGTACTTGTTAGACTAGGCGCTATAAACGGTCATGCAAAGAAAAGTGTCATTTGCACAATTAAAGTGTTGCACTACAACTATGTATGTACATCTTTCTGGAACGCAAGGTTACGGATACTGTATAAGTTACTTTTATTTATGTAACTGATTCACGAAACATTAGGGTGAATAATTTGTTGAATACTTTGACTAGTCGTCGTTTAATTAAACTACTGAAAAGAATAAGAGACATATTTGAAATACAATTGTACTATATTGGTCATTTAAAGAAATCAGAAGTTGTTTTACCACTGGGCGTATCGTGACGGATCGAATGACCGTTTTTATAATTTGATTCAAAATTCTGCGTTTAATTTCGTTCATTTAACTTGATATCAATTCCTACATTGTCCGATTAATCAGTATTTCAATTTTTAGCTTTCCTGTTATTTTTGTTTTCACCAACAAAGATGTATCCTTTAATTTGTTTACTTTTGTTTTCTAACCAGTTATGCCATTGGTTACGGTGGGACTAGGTATATACAAAATACCAGTACGTTTAGCATTAAAGGAGGAAGGAGAATAGGAGGAGGAATTTTTGTATTCGTTTCTTGGTGAATATTAAATAATATAGATCTGACATGGAAGATTATTTAATCAAATGATTTCACATGATTCCTATAAGCATTTACCTACATACACTAAATAGAAAAGTTCTGTTACATAAACATCGAAGGAATTTGATAGATATCTAAACTGTGTTATCGAACTAATAAATATTTACATTTGTTTGTCATGTATACATGCTTAAGTATGTTACATGTTCATCGACGTTTAAAGAAAACATTTTTTCAATTGTTAGTACAATTGCTTTATTGTGTCATTCTATTAATTCCATTAATAAAAATATATTTTATGTTAAAAATGTGAATAATTTTTCATTACTGTACAAGTATTTTTCACTGTGAGCAAGTTGTATTACACAGGTATCAAATTTTAAGTTCTCTGTTTTTCTTAATTTATAATTATATTTAAATTTTACGAAATCCAATATGATGAGGGTATGAAGATAACAAAAATACTTAATTTTAACATAAAAAAAATAAATTATCTTTATGATTACTAACTGATAATTAAACCGGTATTAAGAAAATCTGACACTCGAATGTGTTTTGTTTTTGAGACTAAATATCTGTGTGATCTGTATCACTTTGTAATACACAGTAATTAGTGCTGAAATGATTAATCATGATATCATAAAAAAGTGGATGTTTGAGATGATACTTATGTTTTTTGGCAAGTTTAAGGAAAGCAAATAAAAATATACGCAAAGACAGTTTTAAGTTAAAGAACTAAAAGATGTACACTTTCAAAAGAACTTGCGATTTGTTCAAAATATTCAACTTTTATGAGTTGGAATCAACTATGGCTTCAGTTGAAGACATAAGACCGTAGTAACTGATAAGATTGAAACATACCAAACTGACACATCTATACATTCCGAAATATATTTCTCGTACTATCTGTAACATCTGTAATACAAGATTATCAATAATCCAGATTATCACAGAATGCTTGAACTATGACAGAGGTGGACGAAAAAACAATATCGAAAACCGTTTAACTGATATTTTAGATACAATTAAGAAATTCTACTAAAAAGATCACATGTAATGTAATGTCTAATGACTACGATAGTAGGTAATGGTGCTTTAACCCCTTATTACCTGATTTGCGCACAAAATTATGTACATTTATCTGATATCAAAAGACTGCTATTTAATGCACTATCTGGTAGTGACATCTATTTTGAATAAACTATGTCATTATCCTACTTTTCTGATAAAAATAAACTTGAAGAAAGGGTGTATCCAGATTCAATATTTTATATATTGAAAGTGCTAAAACAGTGTACGTTATAATGTGTGTCAGATCTGAAAGAGTTAAACGTAAGAAAAAGATTCTGTCATATTAAAAATATACATGCATATATACTTACTAATGTCTAATTGTTAAGGTAATGATACTTTAAACGTAAGGAAAAGGATTCTGTCATCATAAAAACACGACTTGTTTTTACGATTATTACAAACGTATTACGATTAATTACAAACTCGAGGAGTATATAGTTTTCATTCGCTTCGGTGGTATGTAAACGCCCGGCGAGGATTTAGAGTTCTAAGTTCAAGTGTCGAGGTAATGTTTTACGCGTGTCATCCAGCCGTGTACTTGATCGTGAATGTTACACACAGCACGCGCGTGTCTAATAGTATGTTCAAATACAACGGTAAATTAGCGCCACCACAAATTAGCTTCATCTTGAAACGCAGGTTTTCGTCGTAATTCGCAGTGCAAATATTGTATCCGGAATTACTTCATTGCGATAAAAAGTGTCATCATTAAGTGTATCGAATGTATCAGTTTACGTAAGCTACGTAATCTATAATATTTATGCTTGTTAAATTTTGTTTCAAATCATTACCGCGGGTCTGACACGCCATAAGGTGTGAGATTAAGAGCGGACTCCGATTTAGAAAGATCGAAAAAGTCAATATTTCACGATTTTTTTCTAACTAAGTAATTAAAACAGATAATTATCTGGGGTATTTGACACTCGATTATGTTTTAAACACATAAAAAAGTATTTAATATTACATTATAGTCAAATATTAAGGTCCTCTCTATTACTTTTCGTAACTGTCCCCAATAAATACATCTCAAACAGTGGAGATTCTAGCTTCTCGATTATAAATCTGAGACAAAAAAAGGGTTACTATTTACGTATTGTACAGTATTTGTATGCATACACTTACTTTATTTCTATACTTCAGTACCTACATATAATTTCTTGAGACCAATGCATTGAATGTATATAGCAGTCGCGATACACACTTGAGATCACGAAAATATAAATTGGGAATAAATGAGAATAAGGAAACGAAACAGACTGGATATTACGATTAACTCGCATGCTAGAGTATAAAGATATCAAGTGTCCTGAATCGATATATACACTGATATTTTAATGTGCTAGTTAGTAGTAGTAGTTATATCGTTGAGCAAGGATTCTGCCATCATTTGTCTGGATTATAAGTACATGTGGGTATTTAGCAATTAGTAGAAGAAAATACAAAGCACAGATTTCCATGACAACATAAGATGAAAGATAAAAATATAGAGTAATAAAATTACAGTTAATTTGTTATTTTGAAGCTATTGAATATTATAATCTGTTAATAGTAACGCGTAATCCATGACAGGTCTCTGTCTTTCAGGCGACACGCTACTGTCCGCACTCGCACTGACCTGCCTCACGTGGATTATTATTGGCGCATAGGCATATGTAGGTAGATAGTTCAGAAAGAAAATCAACCATTGATAACTTGAAGATAAAATGCAGAAGTACAATGTTTTTACTCTTAACACTTGTCTTATATTGTCATTGGAAATCTCCGTTAAAATTTGTTCCAACTTCTAATTGAACACACTGTCTATTAAATTTAAAAAGGGCATACGGTAAAAAGAACATCGAGGAAACATCTAATGTTTCTGGATATGCAAATTGTTAACTGTTTGTCTTATAATAACGTGTCAGACGTATAGCGAAAATTTTAAAGAGAATTTAACAATTATAGATATTATTCAACTCTGTTGAATTTAAATTAAACATTATTCCTTTGTTACCAGTATTTATACTTTACAAAAAACATAGACATAGAATATACTTAACACTCTTCTCATTTTTCAATACATTATTAATGGCAAAATTTTTGGTTTTTGGTTTGGAAACTTCTTATGAATGGCGGAAAGGGATTTTAAAAATTTATTATGAAAATTTGTAATTTTTATGTTGTATATTTTTAATGTTGTATGTACACTTGCTCCATTGCTGGTCTTCAATAAGTAGCAAACATTTTTTTTGTAATTACCTGTTAGTAAAATGACTGTACGGCACTTAATAACTGAGATTTTGTCGTCAGACACTGTATCTTGTTTTTTATTTAAACAGACGAGAAGAGACAAACTATAGGTACTGGTTTCTAGACTCTCTGACAAAAACATGAAAAACTACTTGAATAAGTAGTGTCTGTAGTATTCTCGGAGTGTAAAACTTTTTGTTCTGAAACGTATACATACAACGCTCTTGACGTAAATATTTTTATTGTAAATTAATTGTTAAATGTTTGATAGTTTATTTTACCGAGCATAATCTTTATGTATAAAGGTATAGTAATTAGGTTATAAATTGCATTTATTCATGATAAATATTGCTTATATTCCTTACAGGTAGGTATATTCACTGTTGCTGTTACTTCTTTCTTTTGTTTCTATTTTCCCAAATTTTTCTGTTACTACAGATTTTTAAAATTTTTTATTCACAAAGTAATTCTTCCATAATCGATTTACACTTCTGTGCTATTTTATGTTTCTGATATTATATAATTAGGATTATCGAAAAGTAAGAATATAGTATATGTTTTTAATAAAAATAGTCATTGCAAGAAATATTCATGATATTTAAGGTTGGGGAATAGTTAGAAGAAAAATTCGTTTTGATGTATAATGCAATATAGTCACAATGTCCGTAAAATAAAGTTAATATTTTTTAAAGAAAAATGTATTGAGGTTACGAAAAAATTATAATAATATGGCGGGAGTATTTTCAAGGTCAAGACTATATTCATCGAAATGATATTATAACTATAAGAGAAGAAATTAGTATTGAGAAAAATTTCAACGAAATTTAAAATTATTTTATTTTTCAGTGAATGAAATGAATATTTCATTCATCATTAATAATCTGCGGATTCAGAAATTTGCAAATTGTCGGATTAGTACTTCGTCAAGACATTCCTATATACCTATTTACTTATTTGTCATTATTAAACTATATCTTCTTAAAGAAACTACAACAGAAAAATAAATGTTACTTTTATTTCCGGAAAGGGTTAACTCTTAGTGTTTCTACCTAAACAATTTTAACAAAATTATGCTGAATCTAACGAATAAAATTCCATCGTTAATATATTCAAAACGTTCGATAAGGTATATACATATAAACAGATGGAATCATTAGATTATTATTGATATGATAAGAGATATTTAAAATATTGGTATGATAATTGGTATCCTACATACAGCGATCGTGTGATACGAAATATATATAAATCATTGATTTCAATACGAAAGAGAAAATATTGATACGTATATTTTTCACAATTACGAACAAGTTACGAGATGAAATCTTAAGTAACTTCTACCATAAACATGAAAATAATATTAATTAATGATCAATGCGCAATTATATTAACAATACTGAAATCGAACAATAATAGTTATAATCAATAACGATAACACGTATTACGTATAATTCAAAATTCAGCTTAATACTTTTGTAGGTAATCTAACAGCGTTAATTAAATATCAAGTCCTCTCCGATTGAACGAATAAATTCGCAGAGGTAGAAGTAAGATGTATCTTACGATCTGTGAAAACGTCACTAATGGAACACAATGTATCGGGTGTTGTTTGCCGTTAACTAATGCAACGCGATAAAGCACAAGAGAAGAAGCTGTACACGTATCATGCGTATGTATAGTAGGGCCAAGATACAGCGGTGGTTGCGTGGGAAGGTAGCATTGCAGGTAGGGCAATCGGATTGATACGTATCGATAGGCTGAGATTCGAGACAAGATCGCGGCGTCGATACGCTCGAGTGTACCGTACGCGGAGCCATTAATACGGCGCGATATCGTCTCATAAATATGGCCTCCGATACGAAAAACTGCCAGCAACTAACTCAGAGATGCGACCCGGTAAATCAATTCCCTTTTCAGCCTCTGGTCATTCTACCTCCCCGATACAAACGGCATTTGTCAAACTTTCCAAAGGAAGAAACGTTACCGTCCTTATTGGTGATGTGAAAAACGGATTAGGAGTACGAGACTTTTCGTTCATTGGATTACATTCTTTTGCTGTGAGATCCCTGCACGTTGTGAATCATTATTATGTAATTAAAATTTTCTATACTACACGAATAGATTTGTGATCAATTGCCGCATATATGGAAGATAAATTATTATTTTATTAATAATACCTTTTAATTAATTAGAACAGATATATGAAAATTAATATAAATATATGAGATTGTTGACTAATGTGGGAATAAAATAATATAAGCCATAAATAAATGAATAGAAAGGATATCGTATAGAATTCTCGCTATAAACTTCTTCAAAATATTCGCATCACACTTAAAAATTGAATTTTAGAAAACTAGGAAAGCCTACAACCTGAAACAAATACCTTATGGATAGTTTTAGATGACAGAAAAAAGTGATTATTGTTAAACAATCACATTCTTATATGTACTATAATAACGTTATTTATCTGAAATTAATAAAATATATTTATCGTAATTGTAGTCTTTAAATCTATGTACCGTCGTTCTTCGATAATAAAGTTGTATAAAATGTATTACATCATATTTATAACCATTTAAAAGTAATTATGTAGTTGTAATATTCATGAAATTGTATGCAACTAAAAGACACTTCATTTCTTCTTACACATGATCAGACGTGTAATAAGTTAAGTATTGAATACTTAAATTTTAATTTTAATGGGTACTGTAAAGTAAAAGAATCCTTAAGTTCAGAATTTATAAAAAGACTTTATAAATATAATTATATTCATATTAAATTCAATTTCAATGATGAAAACTTGATTTGACTGTGTATGATCTTGTTTTCATTAAAGAGAAGTAATTTCATCAATTTTGTTACGTTGTCTTTTGTTTGCACTTATAATTAACATCAAATTTTCTTTCGTTTCTGATGGAGAAATCATGAAATTATTGACATTGTTTTCATTAAACAATTTATCTTGTTTAAAAAGGAATTCTAAATTACTGAAAGATACATTTACATATGTGATTCATAGATAGATCAAAGATTTAGCAATAAAAGAACTCGTTAAACAACAATTAATTTAAGATCTCATTATTTATATTTAAGAAAAGAGATTACTTGTGATCTTAACCTTAAATTTAATACGTAAATCAACTTATGCTTTATAGACAGATTACTTTGGGTTTTAAGAATAACTTTAAGGTATAAAATAATCGGATGACTTTCATATCATACGAATTTGTTATGTGTTAAATGATATATCATTTTCATTACTTATAGATGTCGGAAAGAATGCTCTAATTCTGTTCATCCAGGATTATCCCATGCTTAAGTGATTCCATTGCATAAATTATTAAAAAAGGGCTGTCGAAGGTATATCAAGGATGAGTGAGATAGGGAAGTAATAAATAACTTATTGCCTGTTGCACCTAGTAACCGATATCGAAAAATAACAAAATTTATGCATAGGATATTCAATTAACTTGACAAAACAAAGTATAAAGACGACCTGCTTCATCAATATGAATACTTTGCAAACATGGAAATTACTATGCAATTAAACATAATCTGATGAAATTTTAAAATATATTATACATAAGATGCATAGTTAGTTAATTATAATAGTGTAACTGGTAACATTTAATTAGGTTTTAAATACGTATTACTACTTTGGTTTCATGAATATGAAAATTTGTATATACTTTAAGAAAAATAATTCCCTAAAAAAAATATAGAAGATATAAATAGAAAAGAGAATTTTTTATTAGTACAAAATGGAATGGTAGAATAGAAGTAAGAATATATAGTATTTAATAAAGTAAACTTTGATAAAGAATAAAGAAATCTACTAGTGTTTATTATTTATAGTGTTATATAATGTATGATAAAACATGGAAGTTAAAAGATCTAATTTCTTACGTTATTGATGGAATGTATATATTATCATACATTTCATACAATTTTGAACATCTATTTATTAATATTAATAATACACTCAGAATAATAGTTTCAATTTTAAATAATTAATATTTTCTGTTTATAAAAATAAAAACACTTGTGTTCAATAATATAAATGTGTTATATAAATTTTATTGATAATTTTTGTAAATAATTGGACAATATATCAAGTGAACAAGGCGGACATATTGACAATTTTGGACACTTTAGTTTTCTTGAAATATTTCAACATACTTTCGAATACTTTATGCATGCAGTCGATGCGTTATAATCGATATGTTATTCTAATTCTTTTTTGCTGAAAATAACAAACGATATTTCTGTATGCAAACAAGTATATTTTTCGTGGAAAAAATTTGAGCCTCCGTATAATGAATGTATACTGCGTACGTTTATACGAAAGATTTTGTTGTTGAATAATATTCCACTTCAAACTATTCAATATTTTTTTGTAACATATTTCCTTTATTGTAATAAAAAACATGCCTGACTTATCACGGTTACGCAGAGAATTATGAACATTATTGATTATACATTCAATTTTATGAAATTCCTATCATATATCAATTTAAAACTATTTATTCAATGTATCGACGCGATATATCAACTTTAATAGTTTCTAAACTATTTTCTAAAAGATGTCTTTAGAAAAAGATGTTATTAAATTTGTGAAAGTCGGTCATTTAAGAAACAATGAAAAAAAATAGTATTAAAGTAGTATTAAAAAATAAGTTATTCGGTACTAATTCTCCGAATTCACCGAACACAATATCCTTAGAAACATATGTGTACCTAATTTTGGTTTTCGATCTGAATATGTTTTCACTCCTAATAAAGGCAACGGAGGTACAGGGTACATATTAACAGTTTTACAATACGGAATATGAAATACGACGTATCCTCATAAGGCGAGATATGACGTACGTGTAATTTATGATTCGGGAAAAGTGTGTCTCACCGAGACTTTATGGAATTCGGTGTCCAACGTCCAATACATACAAACACTGTCGACTTGAAAACATTTATGAATGGTGCTAAAAAAAATACTTAATAAATTGTGTTTCTTCAAATGCGTTCATTAAAAATGATAAAAATTAATTGTTTTTTTCCTGCAACATAATAGTGGAACAAAAGTATAACAATATAATCTAAACAATAAAATAGTCTAAAACAGTATATAATTTGAATTAAGTATTATAAATATATTACACGTTTGAATATCTTGGATACATGGGATCATTGCATTTATATGACTGTTAATGATTATGCAAATATAATTGACACGCTTGAAGTATATAATAAATATGGATAGAAGCAGTAATGAACACAAGTATGTCATAGATGGGTATATTTTATTTAAGGAACAAGCTTAAAAATTATACAAACTGTTATATTAGTATAAAAATATTTTATTATCTTTTAAAGGTATAATAATTTTTTTATAAATTTTAAACTTATAAGGACTGAAAAATAATTTTCTTACAAATTTTAAACTTATAAACACTGAAAAATCATTTTTTTATAAGTTTTATATTCTTCTAGAGTATTCGATAAATAAATGCGGAAAATAAAATGTCTCTCATTTCATATGTATCTGTAAGATTGAATAATAAACACATTTCCTCATTCACAATGCGAAATCATTATACATATTATACAGTAATAATAATACTAAAGAATGATTAAATTCATTAATAATTGCTAAGTTTAAATTTAATAGCGGGTACATATGGTACTTTTAAATTTGTCGAAAATTCTATTGAACAAACATGGATTTAAACAATGAAATTGCAAGCAAGATATTCAGTTTAATTTTAATTATTTATGACACGAATTAAAGATAACTTCAGGTAGGCAGTCAAAGAAGTTAGATTAATTTTTATACATAACTGTGTAAATTATTTTTAGTTCATACATGAAATAAATAAATAAAAATATCATAAATAATTTCATCAACAGCAATTGAAACATTAGCTTCATTTCCATTCTTTTAAATGCTGCAAATGAAATATTTGTCACTTTCTTATGACTATTTGCTACTTGTAGAGAAGGCAAGTCACAAAATTTCAGTCACTGTTATCCGTTTGCTAAAACATCGATGATTTTTGCTGAATAACATGCATATGATGCTACTTTCAGGTTTATTACACCGCGCACCGTAACCGCCGGCATTACATATTCGCATCACGTGTGACGAAATAGCGTCTTTCATAAGCGCTTCATGGGACAAATTTACAAAATTTATGTTGATGGTATTGTCAAATGCTTCTGCCACCTTTGCAATTATTTAAGGAAATGTACTTTATCGTTATTGATTCTGTTCTATGTTGTCTTCAGGTTCTTCAATGCTTTCATTCATACCATGTTTTATAAAATTAAAAAAAGATCTAATTTTTAGAAGTTTATAGTTTGTTATGTAAAAATTTCTATAATTGTATAAATGTGAAGTAGACAAAAGATGTCGATGGTGTTAATCATATACTTCGATTATTTAATTGAAAAACGGAATGTTTCAAAGAGTCACAGTATTAATAGAATTTATTATACCATATTGTAACAAGCAATTCATATGTATGTAATAAATTATCTAATTTTTTAAAATTCAGAGGTAAATATATACTTTTGTTTAAAATACAAGAAGTTATCATAAAACCGAAATCTCTTATTTCAAGAGCGAATGTTGATTAATTTTTTACTTTGATTAGTATTATGCATAAGAACATATGAACTTTATTATGCATTGATTGGTTAAAATAATAAAACTTGGAGGAGAAAATTTTATTGATTCTGTATCCATAGACAATTTTAATAATGTAGCGTTTTTAAAACTCCGAAGTGAAATAACTTCTTAAGACGATAAGAGCTAGAAAAATTATACATACCTATAGTCATATAAAAAAATGCAAATAGAAAATGCTTGTTCTTCGTAAGCAATTTGAAATTTTATGTGAAAACTTAATTACCACTGTTATTTCTATACATTTAATGTGCATCTTAAAAGTTATGAGTAATGAAGTACCTGTTCTAAGAAGGAACCGTTATTACATACTTGTGAACGTTCGAATGGAAATGATTATAAGAACGCATGTTAAAGAATTTTATTTCTGGCACATGTTCGCAAATATATTTGCAAGTTTATTCGTGCGTATTCGTTCATTAATCTTTTAACCAAGGGGAACAAGCAATTTAAACCATCGGCGCACACTTGCCCGTCAAAATTAGAAAGTCAAATCAATCTGATGATTTGACTATGTGATCTTGAACAGTATCTGAGAGAACCCTCTGAGGTGTCACGTACGAGATAAGATTATAGTTTTATTAGTCACATTCTTTTCATGAAGTGAAATCACTTGTACAAGCAACATGATTTTTAAACGCTTAAAACAGAAATCAATTCATTGAAGCACGAATTACGATTTTTTAAGAGTGTGCAAAATTTGTATGTTGGGTAGAATTGTAATTTATTACATTTAAATAGATGTCATTAAAGACGCTATAGTAAAAAATTAATGTTCAAACGCCAGTAAAAAGTTATATTGCAAATTAAAACTCTTCAAAAGTATTAACCAGTTTTAATTACTTAAGGCAAGATTCACTTCCGTTTAATAAGAAATACTAATTCATTATAAAAATTCGCGATAAAAACGACAGTTAAAGTATTAAAAGTCCATGTGAATATGGTTAGTAAAATATCCATAAAAACAATATAGAAGAATAAAGAAATTTTTATATTATTTTTATAAATAAAACAAAAATATAATTTTAATATCACTTGTTTTGATCACTAAGAGTACATATTTGATCGCTGAACGAATAATTTCTACAAACGAAAAATAAAAACTGTTTAACTATCAGAAGTATAAAATGTAAGGTTTCCTTCAATCCTTCAATTCATATTCTTATTTCTCCGACTTGGTAGAACTGCATATTATACTTTAGTAATTACCGTAACTCAACTAATATTCCTTATCAAAGTTCAAAAACGAAATAAAAATTCAACAGAAGATACAGTTGCCCTTAGCATACTAATAAGGTGAACAGATTAACTGACCCCTCTCAGTTTTTTCAGTGATTTGTAATTATTTATAATTACCTTGGCTAATTTGATATACTTGGCTGCAGTAGCTACCACACAAAACTGTCGGCTGATTACACCCGGGACAAAGGCCGTAACGATTGTCGAACGACGCGGAGGGACTTGCCCCATGCGAATAGGTCCATCAGGAACCCTTGAGCTTTACGATCTTCCTCGGCGCCGTAGGTTAATCATTTGAGTCTTCCATTTTGGTTCTCGTGGACTTCATAATCTCTCTCGTTCCGTTTCTTTCTGCTTCTGTTCGAAGAAACATGCTTCTGTTTCGTACTGGATCCTGGCTCCTGCTGATAGCTACTGTCTTCGATGATTCAAGGGCCGAAACGTAGAGATCGATGGACGCAAACGATCACTGGCTTTCGCTCCGCAGATACCATCCGAAATTCCAGGAGCCCCAGGACCAGCTGCATCCTCTTGAATCACCACCTACGGCCGCGGCGTCGTTTTCTTAAATCATGTCTCCTGAAAGGCGCAATTATCACTCGTCATGGAGTAAGATTACTGTTCACTGTATGGGACGCAGAGGTATCGATACTTGAATGATGACGTTAAGACTCGTAATTTTATCAATTTCATTAAATACATTTATAACGGTCCGTGTTCGGCTCGATGATTCAACGTTTTATCAACCGAGCGGGGGGGGGGGGGGGTTCCGCCATGCCGCTAAAATTAAACGCCGGTGAGACACAACTTTTCGTTGCATAACGTGGAAAGATAACTAAAGGACATAGTGAACGCCGATAGTGCTATAAAATACCATTCTTTTCACCAACATTAAACTTCATACAAATTTAAACAATTACTTTCTGTTACAAATTATAAATGGCATTAATGTAATTAATATAAACCAAGAAATGAATTTTCATATTATATATTTGTGTAGTATATTTTTAAAACAATTAAAGGAAGCTAATTTTTTTACACAGTTTTACTTTTAATTGAAAGGAATTAAATAATAAAAGAGTTGCGCAATAAATTTGATTCCAATACTAACATAACCACTTATTCATCAATTTCTAAATTTCAATTCATTAGTTTCTCAAAATTATCGTTGTTTCAACAATAGCTGAATTTCTTTATCATGTTTGCATTTCAACTTAGCGGGCCGTCAGTTGGAGTATAGATTTCGGAGCATCAGTCTATGCATTAAATGACAGCGATCGCGATGACAGGTCATCCAGTGGTTTCGTCTCATACTCGTCGATTTCAATCTTGCGAGGAAACAACGTGACGAAGCATCGTGTGGTTGGAGGAGACGTGCAAATTGATTTGCGGTTCGTCGTGTGCCGATATACGGTTCTGGCGCCACAACGGCATTCCGGCATTTCCGGAATGGCTTAGCTGCCTTCTCCTCCTTATTCGACTCGACATTAACGTGGGCCTGTTAACGAGAGAGGAGAATCGGGTACAGAGGCGCCGCGTTCAGTTTCACGTCCGTTTCTTTTTTGGACGCCTTGGGACGATAAAACAGTGACACCGTAAAAATGTTTGTCGATTAAATTAAAATGGGATTCAAAAAGGAAAATATAACCAAGGACTACAATTTCTGCTTTACGTTCTGCGAGTATAAAATAAAATAGATTCTCGAAAAAGTTGAACAAAATTTTGAATATCCCGGGTAATATGTTTTTTTAGAAACAAGAATAATATTGTGATTTTTTTTCATTATAAAATCGTAACGAATTTATATTTACCGTTTGTATTCAACTGTGAATATTTAGTAAAGTATAAACTGTAAAATGAGCAATGTATAATCTTTTTTAACGAATTAATAATATAATTTAATTTTGAAACATGTTCCTAACCTTTTTTTCTTCATGGCTAGTGACGTTTGAGCGTGACAAGAAATAAGTATTAAATTAAAAAAAAATAAACTTTCTTATTTTTCATATATATTTCCTTCGAATATTACATATCAAATGTGTCTAATATGTTTTACTGAAATATTTGTGTTAATTATGTAGATTTATACTACAATAGATTTTCGAATATATTATACAAAGCTCAAAAACATTTATTTTTAATAATAGTCATTTTATACAGCCTATTATTTATTGTATATATAAAATTGTAATCTTTTTTGTCATTCTTTAATGTCATTTTTTTATAAAACAACTATGTAGTCGTAAAATATACGTCACTTTTTGAAAGTAAACGAGTGTATATGAATTCAAAATAATAAATAAGATAAAGTTTTAGTGCACATCTAATTCGTTCGATCCCCTACTTTATATTATCGAGTAAAAGATGTTATGAAACTTTTCAATCGAATTTATGGAACTTAAATATTTTTCAGTTTACATCAGTCGAAGGAAACTATTTCTTTGCATTTGCGAACATTACACTTTTACAGTAAATATATGCTTACAATAAATATAGAATTGTATTATCTTTTCGAAATTACTGCAACGATTTGAGGATTTTCGTAAGTCCAGTCACGAAGTATAAATATCCTAGGTATAGTATTAATAATTAACGTTATTTATAATAGATGCCAAACTACTAAAAGAATAATACAACTATATATTTCCGAATAGATACTATGTTGAACCATTCATGGTATTATCTGTAGACCAAGTGTAGAAAAAGATTATTCTACAGATCGCGTCATTTTGTTGAACCTTCGTTATCTTTTTCATCGAATCATACCATTTCGACGAAATGTTACGAAAAACTAATCTCCACTTATAAAACTATAGGAAAGCATTTTAAAAATTTAATCGTACGACACTAGGTGAATCGCCATTGCTTTCACAAATCTACTGTAATCAAATTACGCTTAACACTAGAACAACCAAACATTTAACGTAATTAATACATAATCCTTATAAAAATTGTAATAAATTTTCTTCCAGTTTATTCGTATATTAATTATAGTATTAACGTGAAACTATTTATTTTTCTAAAATATCTTATTCCGTAATTAATAATTGCGAAATAAGAAAACTGAAAACTGTTCTAATATTAAAAATGGTAAAATTCCTGTAGAAAACTGAATCGATCACAGTTTTTCCAAACGTAAACGATTCTAGCCAAGTATACGCATTATCCAGCCGCTAGAGTAATGTAACCGTTTGTAAATTGTCCGTCACTTCCGTATTAATTCCCTCGGCGTTTAAGCGACGGCCGTAATTACACGGAACGCCAGTGACGGGAAATTTTCGGCTCGTCATAAAATTCCGCGACAATCTAACTAACTTCGGAGAGCGCGTAAAACCGCGGGTGGTTGCGTTGCGCCGTGAAGTTCCGTTTACACCCGAAACGCGAGTGGTCTTAAGTCGGGTCGAAATAATCTGTGGGAACCAGGACCGTGCGGTACAATGGCGGGCTTATTAAAATTCCTGACTGTATTTTATGCTTGCGAGATGGTGGGTAACGTCGCGAGAAGGTACGGAACACCGAGTGGTAGTAGGAATGAAACGCCATGAGAGAAAGAGGCGAGGAAGCAGGCGCCGCGCGAGAGAGGAGGACAGCGCGAGGGGACTATAAGGCCAAGAGAAAACGCGATCGAAGGGGGAACGAGACGGAACGAAACGGAGGAAAAGAGAGAAATTGAGGGAGGCCGTGTGTGTACCGAGAAATGAAAAGGGTTACGAGAAAGAAGGAAAGAGATACTGGTCAGATTAAAAGGGAGGAGAAGGGGGAAGGCCACGCGACTCCGAGAGCAGGCATAATCTCGCTACATCTACACCCACGCTTACTATATAACCGACCGCTATACCACCGAACTCCACGAGAGTATTTCGCCTTGTCCACTTCGGGTTCCATCCTTTCTTCGGCCTCATTCCTTTCTCTCCCGATTTTCTTTTTCTTGCTTTCTCTTATTTTTCTTGCTACAAGAAATTAGTGTGCCGCTTATAGTTCGTAGGGAACGTTAACCTTGTTCCTGAGCTTTCGTTTAATGTCATTTTCTGCGTTCACGAGTGCACGTTTGGTAATACGATTGCAAACTTAGAATAGTGGAATGTTCGCCGCGTGGAATCTCTGATATCTATTATCTTGTTTGGTAACGCGTTTTTGATGGTTGAATCGATGAACATTGATATCGGCTTGAAACACTGCTCATAGAAAACTAATAAGTGAAAACGGACACGGTGGAAAATAGACACTGATTAACAATATCGTGTAATTTAATCGATACATTTATATGCACTGTTTGGTCTCAATCCAAATATAAGATTAATATATTTCTTAAAAATAATCGCAGCTTAAATTGTCAATAATAGATAAAGTTATTCCACGACGCATCAACATTCCTATCTCCTTATTAAAAATAATGCAACGCGTCAAACTGGATCAGATGTTAAGCGTACTTGACTGCTATATTCGTCCACAGCCGCAGATGAAATCAAAAACACACAAGCCGATAACGCGGCACCTTACGATAGATATCGGGCTAATCGTGGAAATCCCACTTTTTTTATCTCCCATGTGTCCGATGAATGCAACATTATTGCACATTGTATACCTACCTGCCTGAATGTTTCCCTTATGAAACAGCCTGTAGCACACACACGAACAGAGTGCGTTACCCTCATGTATCGTTCTCTCTTATCGCCCGACAACCGCTTATCAAGCGCCAGTCTGGCAGACTCCCTCCTCAGATGAATACAGGTATACATCTACCTATAGTCGCACCTATCTCCAGTAGGGTTTAGAGAGAGAACGCTCCTTTTTGTATCTTCTCTGTTATCGCGAATTCCGGAGCGTCGAGCTTCCATCCGCCACGTTAAGTCAACGGTAATTGAATTCTCGGTACTCGCTGATACGCTTGCACGTACTTGTACCTACGTATCATGTAAAAGAGCATCCGCCTCCCCTGCATCGCTGTGGTAGCTCCGTAATATGGTACTCCTAATTCGCCACTCACGTGCTAGAAAAACGTTATTTCCCTATTTTATCGTAATTCGCCCGTAATGGGCGTTTATGTCGCTTTATAGATAATATCGTAAGGTGGACTGAAATTTTAAGTGTCATATTAATACTGATTGCTGGATAATGCTATGTTATATGTTTTGTAACTGTGATTATATGATTTCATTTTTTGAAAAGTGTATGATATTGCTGAGGAATTAGGTAACATACTTTGAACACGTGGAACAACGATCTAACTATTCAAATTTTTTCAGAGAAAACAAATAAATTCGATTTATAGCCTACAGATTAAAAATTAAGATTAAGATGAAGTCGATTTATATTTTGTTAATTGTTTCAATATTTTTATTTATTGTTAATTGCATAGTAATTTAGTTATATAATAAGTTATATTTTTTAATGCAAAGCATATTCTTCTTTCCATATGTCATGTTCAATATTTGGATACCTTTTCGGTGTTAGGCACTATGTGTAGAAGGTATTTGTAAAAAACAATCTACTACCATTGCAATATCGGAATTCGTATTACCTAGAGCCATTACTCGTGTATTTTATAATTCTTTTTAAACCTTTTTATTCCCATTAATTTATTACTGTAAAAAGATGCATAATGAGAATGATTCATAAAGAATGAGTAAAACCAGAACAAAATGATCACTAATTAGTTCAAAATATTATTAAATAATATGTAAAGTACTAATCTTAAATATAAAATACTAAATAAAAATGGGATTATAAAAAATGAATTAAAATTTTTCACATTAATATAAATTAATTTAAATACATCTAATTATTACAGCAGCTAATTAATACAACATGTTTTATGTTGTGGTAATAATTTAAACATACTAAATAGTATGTAAGCAATACATATTAGTTGTGTAAAATTCTCGATTTGAGGGAAAAATTTTCTCGTTTTTCTTCAGTGTAACATTTAATCAATTCAATATAATAATTATATAATTCAATGTGTCGATTAAAGTATAACATAGTAGTAAGTTTAGAGTAAGATTTAACCATGTTATTATATTCACATTCGTGATTGTACTTCATGAAAACGGACAAACAGACAGTAATAGTTAGCATATGAAACTGGAACCTCAGAAAAAAATTTTAATATTTATATTGACATTTAGATATAGACAGTTTTAAAATAAATTCCAATTACAACACAGCACTATCCATATACGAACCACTGTCATTCAAGTGCAACATTTTTTCTTTTGTAGCAATACTTCTGGGAACAATTGCGCGTTATTACTGATAACATTGACATAACTTTATCGATGGTTAGAAAAAAGTTATCATCATAAATCTAATAATAAACTACTTTTTTGTTATTGATCAGACTGTCTAGAAAACACGTGCGGAGGTATCTGTAGCTTTATAAATAGTTTAATCGTACCTGTAATCAATTTAATGGGTTTAATGTATTAATGTATGAGTGTTTATTTATATCGAACGATAAAATATGGAGCGCCTGCTTCCTGAACACGGATGACTATTCGACAAATTTAATATCTAATAATATATCGCTTTTTACAATAATTCTTGATGCAACATCTTAATGAAATTAATTGTTGGTGATATCGAAACGTGCACTCTTGAATATGACATTATAAATTTAGGAATCATTGAAATCTGTGAGGTTTACTCTTGTATGCAGTATGAAACATATTTTTATAAATATCTTAGAAGAAAATATCTTAGAATGGTTGAGGGGTGGTAACACACAGGGAATAATTGTTTAGAAACATGTCTCCGACAATATATTTCAAGGTCATCAAAATCAGTGGGTAACAGTGATACCGAACAATTACCACACTTCTTTAACCTTTTATGTTTTTAAAAGATGTATTCATTTCCAAAATATAATTTCAGAACCAATTTCTATAAATTATTTGATATTTCGAGATCATGTAATTACCATCTGTATTCTGATATAATTAAAAATACAATTTCTAAGTGAGCTATGATTCCATATTCACTATATAATTAAATAAAGATAATTCACTATTTCACAATAGAATAACAATCTACAAATGTACTAATCGAAAATGCATTCACTATGAAATTTTAACTGAATATATTGTAAAATTTTGAATGAAAACAGTAGGTAATTAAGAAGTAAATAACGCAAAATATATTAGGTTCAACTATGCAGATAGTTCTTGTATCTGAATTAGATTAGATTTAAAAAATTTTATACAAATAGTTAAATATAAACCCCAATATTCCAATTGAATATTTCCAATTTGATCTGAATTTAATTCTTTAAAAGAGTCTTAATAACTTAGACTCAGAATAACTTCAGACACACAATTGTGTTTCAACTGAAAGAAGAATATAAACGACGATGTTACCAATAGAATAAAAGAAGAAGAGAGAAAAAGAGGAAGAGAACGAGAGTTACCTGTGTCGAAGAAGAATAAGAGGTCAAGAACGCGGAATTGATTTCTTTTATTCGAAGGCGTGTTCTTAATTTGAGGATCTTCGAGGAATTCGTCGAGGATTTCCAGGAGAAGGACTCTTGTTCGCTTGGTCTCGTGCCAGAAGCAAATTACCTTAACGAGGAAAAGAAGGACAGTTTTTATTGGAAATCACACGATACCAAAACAAAAAAGGATAGGACATCGGCAAAAGAATTCGCTGGCAAAGGTGCTCCGTTGAAGCTCCCCACACCCACGAGTGAAACGAACAAGTCGGGCCTGAGAAGCCCGGAGGGTATCGAATTCAATGGGACACCATTGTTATTTATTCTCCTAGGTGTGACTGGCCCCGGTCCAGCGGCCCACGTGGCTGCGATTATTTATAAAATCGGTACCGAATAGGACGACGTGCTGCGCGTTAACGAGGACCGTGTCACGTTCTTATGCAATCAGACACGAAACACCGTTCTTCTATAAATAAAAAAAGAAATTAACGTGGCGCCTCGCTAATGACACTGATAGCTGCTGTTCGCTTCTAATACGATAGTGGTATAATCACGTGGATCATGTGACCATTTGTACGTACTGCTGTGTTACGCTTTGCGTAATTGGATGTGTAATTCTATGAACGAACGTTGACATATTTTGAAAACTCGTAGGATTTAAGACTGTGAGAGATTCGATACTTTCGCTTTTGAAGTTTGATTTAATAATAAAGCGATTAGTAATGTCACAATGAATATTCAATTTTTGTGGCGCGTGAGTTAAGCGCGACTAATTAAAGGAAAATTGTTGTAATGCTTGTATTTATAATTACATGTACATAATTTTAGTTGGGGATGTTGCTTCCATAAATGTTTTAGAAATGTGAAAATAAAAGTGAATAAAATACAAAAACTGGATAGGGAAGAAGGAATATTAAATATTTACCGGGTATGCAGTTTTTAAAATTTTTGAAACTACTTGCTGATTTTCAGTTGAATTATTACATATCGTAAGATGAATTTTTTCTTGATTAAAAATTATTGTCTTTAAAATCAGCCACTAAGGTTTTAGTTCTTACTTTCTGAGAATAAATGGAATTATTATGTACTTAAATTTGTTGACTGGTGTTGCTCTGCTCTGTTGGTTTTAAAATATCATATGCTTTCTTATAATTAAAAACTTTAAAATTTGGAAACATTAAAAATATTAAATACGTACTTCGAATTTGATTAAAATTCATTCATTCATTCATTCATTTTAAATTGTTGTTTTTAAGTAGTACATATAACATTGCAAAACAATTAAAAACATGAAACTTATACTTAGATAATTACTAATAAGGTGAAAAATACTTATACAAAAAGTTCATAGTCAATAATAATATTAAATTCAGTAATATAAATTTTATATTTATGTTTAATAATATACATTTTTATAGTAAAATTTACTTAAAATTAAGTATAGTTTTACCTGCTTCTAGTTTCTAATCCTTTCACTTAAATTTTTTATTTTTCTATATATGTATTTTTAATACTCCAAAGATTATTAGAAACATTTCGCATGTTGCAGCCATAAAGTTCCTCACGATCAGAAATGTACTAATAACATATTTATTTTAACATAAGGAAACACGCTCTAAATGCTGCGACTCAATATAAATTCAAAAACGCAGCTGCATATTCTTTACATTTAATACCAAAGAATAGAATAATCCCAACCGATACCGCCGGCAACACATTCGTTCAGTTTTCGAGGCATGCATTACCTTTATCCGCGCGCGATCAAGTGCATTTCCCTATCGCCCTATATTCTTTTCTCGTCCTGTTACGTGTTCGTGCCAATAAAAATGTAAACTGAAATCGTTCCGATGCACGAAAGCTGCAATGGAAGGGCATATCGCAGCACAAAAAAGCATATTCCAAGGGAAATACGAGGAAAAAGTGAAGGGAAAACGACAAAATGAATGAACAGCCTCGGTAAAATACGGGGTAAGAAGAGTCGTGACGGGGATTAGAAAAAGAATGAGATGAAGTAAACAAGTTGGGGCCTTGAATACTCGTAAGAAGATGTATGCTTAAAGGGTACAGCGGAGATAAGCAATACGCCCGTGCGTTGCCCGCAAAAATGCATTAAAGCCACCAATGAACTTCACGCTCGCGCGGAATGCTAATAAATTATCCGGTGGCAATCCCCTTTCTACGAGATATTGCCGAACGAAAACGAATGCACCACGGTGGCCACGAATATGGAACTAGCCAGAATGGAAGAAACCACGCGTCCCTGTATTACAGGTAACTGACCAACCAAGTTTACGTCTTAATCACTTGATCGATTGATCTTAATCGATGTCTCCTCCTTTCTCATAAATCTTTCAAGATCGCTGGCCTCTGCCACGATCACGGAGGTCTACTGCGGCACGTCACGGTGGCTCCATATCTTCACTGTTTAGCATTCCACAGATTCCGTCTTTTGGCTCCCGTTTTAAGGGTCGATCTTTACAAATCACTAATTTATAAGTGTTCGTAATTGGGACATTTTTTCAGTAATAAATCTACATATAGGGACAATTTAACGGATAAACTCAATTAAGAGAATTTAGTATTGATTTGTATATAACGTTGAAATGTTTTTAAATACTTCATTATTTCTTTACATAATTTAAACGGATTTTTCATTCAATTCAAATTTGTTTATAAAGGCATGTTAAAAAATTGTAAGTAATACTGTTTGTTCAAGAATATTTGTATTGTGGTAACTGTGACAAGTCTTTACTGTGACATTTCATATTTGACGGTTATAATCTCGCAATTTTATTTCTTTTCAACGACTCAACAAATGACTTGAGATGTTAATGCACAGTAGAGGTTAAGCGTAGTCCACATAAAATATTTAAAGACGGTGGTTCATTACAAAAATCTATTGACAAAACTTAGATAACCATTATAATACTTTTGTAATCTAATAATCGCGTAAAACTATACGAACGTATCTATCATTTGTATATTTAACGCAATTGTCATTACGACTACGTTTAATAAAACTTGTTTGAATTTACAGAATAAAATACGATTTTATTATTTTCAAAACAGGACCTTTAGGAATCCTATGTTTCGTGCTTGAAACGAATAAATATTATATCGGTAATATCATTTTTTATTGACACTTCCATAATAAAATGCAGAATGATGTACTATTTCTGTATGAAAAGTTACACAAATATTCGAATTCTTCCATTAACAAATTGGACACTACCACTCGTTCAAGTAAAGTAATCAAAAACTTTTGAACGGTAGTATAAAAACATTAATATGTATGTATGTACATATGTAGCACGTTAATGATAGGGTGAATAGGTCTGTGAATACCTTTCGCGTTCGTTATGGGTTCAACACGAGGGGACTGAATTGAACTCCATGCGACTTTCTGCCGTAAGTACCTTCCCCGTGTGTCTTTGAGGGCGTTACAGAGCTCTCAAACAAGGTTTCCATGGACCGTAACAGAGGGATATCATTCGCTATGCCTTATTGCTGTCGTGTATCGCTGCAAAATGATAGAAAGATAAATGTAACGAGGAAAATGAATATTTATGATTGCATTCTCAATCGAGATAGTCGCGAGGGGAAATTCCGTATGCTGATGCATTGTGACCCCTTAAAAAAGGATCCATCGTACGACAGATTTGAAAAGTTCATTTAACTTGAGCTTTTGAACAATAGATATAACGTATGCAGATATTTCGTGAGATACCACGTCAAATCATGAGATATCTGATAAGTTACAATGATTGCAGTTTCGTGTACAATATAAAGTGTGTATATACGTATGTCTTGCAAATTAAACAAATTAAGACATTGTTTAACTTAAAATTGAATAGTAATTAGTAAATGTATAATCTATATATTTTGCACAATAAACTACATAAGGTGTTAATTACAGTATTTATATTAGTCAATGGTAAAGTGCTTACAGTTTAACAATATGCAAACAACGTTTACAAATATCAAAACCTATAAACAATGTTTGGTTTTATTCATGTTTGTAAGTGGAGTAGACACAGTCGACAAAAGCGTTTTCTACCAGAGGCTTTCAAACGACAATGAAACTGTGGTGATACTTCTCGGAGAACATTAAGGATATTTTTTCCAAAAGGGAGCATAAAGAAAACCGACAGCTTTTGAGATTAAAATCACAAGATTGTAGTACTATTTAATTCAAAGGGCAGTGTCTTCGAATAAGCCTTCTTCCTTCATTTGGGATGACTGTCGAAAGCACTCGAGAAATTGACTGAGGTTAGTAGAAAATTTTAGGGTACTTATTAAATTTTTTTAGTGCACCACAACTTTGATCTTGTCAACCTATAGTTAAATCCAATTGATTCCTTGTCTCATTTGTCCTTATTATTCCAATAATAGTAGAGCAGCCAAAGTGGTCACTTGTATCTTCAATCAGGCGTTTAAAAAATGAGATAAAAGTATAGTTATAATATTGACAGTGTTGTAGTTTCAGTGTAAGTACTACTTACGTACTACTTATGTTGGAGTATTTATTCTTACGAAAGCAATGTACGAATATATACTGGTGAACATAATTATAAACTCACTTAATTTTTTGGTATTTCTATAATTCGTTCTTGAAGTTCGTCATTTTTTTGGTACAGATACACTGAAATGGGTGGCAAATAATGGCTTGAAATTATTTTTTACATTATTTACATAATTAGTGAATTATTACAATTATTTGAAGACAGACTGTTTTACAGTTGCACAAAAATATAAATTCAATTGTAAAAAATCGTTTATTTAACGTCAAATTGCAACAACAGAAATATTTAACAATCCGTTGCTGTATCATTTTGATTTATTATTTAAAAAATTCTAGTATTCATAGTGAGAAATAAATTTTTTTTAAATTTTCCTCAATTTCTTCCCATACTTCATTTATTGCTGTTTATAGTAAACTGTTTGTTATATATCTGGTATTATTTTTATAAATACGAGTTGCAAGAACTCTTCACATTTTTTCCGTTGGGTTGACTTGACCTTATTTGACCTAAACCACTTTTACTTGCTTCGCCTTCGATAAATTGCGGCATTATCTTGTTGGTATTTTATGCTTTTTACACTATACTAATTTAGAATATAAGGAAGCATACGTGATTCGAACAATTGTTGATTATCAAAACCATTTATTTTAGCCGAAACAAATGTCATCAGGATTTTTCCAGAGGCACAAAGTGCTCACCACATCATTAGAGATCCAGTATTAAAATTTATATATAAATATATAAATAATGACTGCTGTTTGTAAACAAATATTTTAATACTTCTGCTTAAAGATATTTATAATTAGATATTACACGTATCTCAAATCAATTGCGACTTTCGGCATTACATTTTTCCAACACAGTTGCCCAAATTAAAAGAAAATCTACGTAGTGTGCGTAGTAAATTAGTTCATGTACTAAAATATGGAAAGATATAAAGAATGTTATTTCCAAAAATATACTAGAAAATAACTTAGAAATTTTGTATAAAAACTGAATCTGAAATCTTTGAAAAATATAACGTGTTTTCAATTAAAATCATATTGTCTAATATTATAATAGTGGTTACATATGTTTATTGCTATGTTAATAATTATTTTTTAATAGTGCTTATTGTAATTAGAGCTACAAATTAAGTATTAAATTCTAAAAAATAGCACTGTTATTGAGTTAGAATCATTTAATAACTTACGTCAGAGTTAAAAATGTCAATTTTTACTACTGTTTTGGGGAAATTTGCCACTGTGTGCCGTCAGTAGACGAAATTCGGATTAGTGGCGTATGGCTAAATTTACTTTGTTCAATAATATAATTAAATGTTCTACATACCTTCCAAAAATAACTTTTTCTGCTGAAACATGTAAAAGGAAAAGAAAGGTTTGAAGGACCTTCTTTCTTGTATATTTCTGGTTCTCAACCTTTTCGCAGGTACGATCATTTGGCAACTTGTGTTCCTAAACTGTATATTTAATCTTAAAATTCCGAAGGTAGGATTGGCTAATATTTACAATTAGATAATATAAATAATATATTACATTAATTAATATGTTGAAAGTTTTATATTTAATGTAGATATTAATACACATGTTTTATTCGATAATTGACCTTCTTCTGAGACATGTAGTTTTTTTTAAATGAACTTTAATTAATTTAAAAGGCAATGTTGCATTTATATTAGATCACCAATTTTACATTTATAAATGATAACAGATCTTAAGCGTAACTTAATCGTTTTGTTAGAAAGTTATGTATATTTCACGCTAACACCTATTTGAAGTTTAATAAGGAATATACTCCGAAATTTAAATTTTATAAAGGAAAAGAACATTCGATCATAGATAGAAAATTGAAATTCGATGTTGTAAAATTAGTTAAAAATAATATGTTATTGCAAATGAAAAAATAAATAAGGTTTATCTCCAAATTAATTGGTAATTGACGAATGTATCCTCCTTCTTTATTAGGTAATCTTTTCCGGGTAACAATAAGATTGGGAATCACTGTCATATATTCGACCCGACAGCTCACGGCCCAAATATCTGAGGTCATTAATAGGTTATATTTGAATTTGATATTAAAAACGAAAAGTAAGTTTGCGTAAATGTATTATAAGATCTTCCTAGAAGTAAGAATAATTAGAGACATTGAAAACTATCATGTCTTCCAAGTAAACTTCATTCATATTGTAATTTTGTACACCTTTTTTATTCTAATTAAAAACTCCATCACCTTTCCATGATTTATTTTTATTTCAACTTTTTAGTTTGTATATAACTTTATTAAATACTAAATAAATAAAAATATTAAATACCAAATAAACAGATATTTTTAGGTAGAATTAATACGAAAGAAGTATTATTAATCGAGTTTAAAACTACTTTATAAACATATATGACACTATTGAAATATCTATAAGAGTTTGAAAAAGTTCACAGCTACAAGATACTATTCTATGACTTCATTAATAGCATTTGTAGTACAAAAGACATTCGGGTTCCCCGAACCTGCCGGAGGAAAGTGGTCTACCGGGCGTCGCAACTACCTGAATCATCGAACACTACAGCCTTTGTCGGCTTCCCATGCCATAATTTTGGAACACACGCAAAGTAAAGAAGCCCAATTGATAAAGGAAAGATTACTGAAAGTAGAAATATTTTTTCGAATGTTTTTTAATTGAAGATAAATTCTACAAAATAATATTATTTTTTTGCCGCAAAGATCATTATAAAAATAAAATTTTTTTGATACACTTCTATACATACATATATATCAGACAATAATTTCTCAAAAATTTATATAATTTCCAATTTTAAAGCTCCGCACCTTTTAACGCTAAATTTATGTAACCAAAGTATTACATTCTATAAAAACTATTTATTTTAGCAATTTCTATTGACTTTGATTGATATAGCAATACAAATACATGTTATAATTTACATCTTCCCGATCATCGAATTTCGAACATTTGTACATAAAATATTTAATATTCCGTTACAATAAATTGTTATAACGGCATCCGTAAATTAAACGTTAACACCTTCCACGCTACAATTTTCTGTTAACTTTTATATATTTTTATGTCATTTCTTTACGTTTCTGTCGCTTTATATGATGTACTGCTATCTGTGGCCACAGATCTTATAAACATATTTTCTAAACAAAAACACCATATACCAAAAGCGGTACACGAGACACTGAACGTGTTAAACAATATCGAAATTAATAAATCGATTGCTTAAACTTGTTTTTACATGGCCCAGAGCATCAATTTGAAGAAAATTCCATACGCGAAATGAAGAATATTCGAGCAGTTTATCATTAACATAATTTCATTATTCATTGTATGTACAAGAACGGCAAAAGTTCAAGTAATTTTTCCGTTCTCGCGACTGTAAACTATCCTCCGCCATTGTGCGTGTTAGCACGCGCTTATGCACGCGTACGCTAGTTGCCTGCACACAGTCAGGTAAGTACGTGGTAGTCAGAGGTGTAAAACAAGTGAATGCATATATCATACAGCCATAATGCAATATCGGCTGGGCCCTGCTTGGCCCAGGGGTCCGACATCGTGCCCGTATGTCCGTGTAAGTATAAGTAATGCCTGTTATTTGCCGGGTATTAGTTTTTGCGCGGTGCTAACTTATCGTTCTCGTAAACTGGCGCACAATTACCTGTCTCTACTGTGCGAGCAGCAGCCGAGAGGCCTGCAACGAGTCTTCGTGTCACTTCCGAGAGGCTACCACCGTGAAATTACATTTACGTCCTACTGACAATAAAACGACGACAAGACGAATGGACGAATCGACGGAGAGAATTACACGAAAGTGAAAGGAATAATATATTATCTCGAATATAGATTTGTCCATATTATTTATTTTTCGATGGCCATACTATCGGGCAATCTGTGCAACAATGTGACATCTATGCAATTGATATTGTAAATTTTATATACTTGCGATACTTTGTAATGCATTTACGTTGCTGACTTTGTTTCATCGAATAATTTATTGGAATTAACAAATCTTTTTAGATGAAAGAATCGTTGGAAAGGTGCACTAATAAAGTTTAAAGAGACTTAATAATTTATTTGGTTTTAGTTAAGTATTTGTTTAAATATCTATAATATAACTTACAGATGTACAAGGATTTTTTTTGGTAAATCCTTTAATAGTTTTAAGCTACTAATTAAGGCAATTAAAACATTTTAAGCATTGGACTAGAAATAACAATTCTTTAAAACACATTTTAAGGATTCAAACATTTGATTCTAATGAAGTATTAAAAACAAGTCTGTTTTATACCTTCACTGTTTATTCAGACAAATATATTTAAACTTTAAATATTAAAATCGTTATTATTTTGTAATTCTTTGAATTTACTTCTAGAACATGTGTGCTATAAAATTTGAATCGTATTATTAAATATAAAGGAAAAATATATAAAATTAGACTTTTTTTAGTCATACAAAACCTGATAATAGAACATTTTAGTTGTATCAAATATTTATTAATTCTGATACGCTTTCTTTTGAGACATATAAATGGCACAATGGGAACGACTTTGAAACCTATTAATGTCATTAACCAGTTAACTGTGATTGACGAGTATACTCGTCATACGGAGAAAGTAGTTATCATTTGCTATTTAAAGTGCAATTTTAGTGACAAGTAAAATATATTCGTAAATTTTATGATGTCTAAAATATTTGGAGACCAGGGTGAAATAAAACGAGTAAGTAAATAAGTGTCAGTAAAAAAATTATTAATTCTATGAAAGAATAAAACAGTCATTTGGTTACAACTTAATTAATGTAATAATATTAGTGATCTTTAAATAATACTTTTACAAGTATAGTTTCAATGTTATAAAACATGTATTGCAGTGCAAAAAGTGTTTATTCAAAGAGCTGAACATTTTAAGATTAAAATAAAAGAAATTGAATTATTTGATTCCTCTGTTAAGTTACATGTATAATTTCCTATAATTTTAATATTTTAAAAAACATATTTTCTATAATTCATAATTTATTGACAATCGATAAATATTTGCCAGTTTATTAATCTCTTCAAAATAGATGCTATCTCATTGTCTATTCCAGCAGGAGCATGTAGTTTTATTTTTCGTACATATGTAAATAATTTCTGTAGCCATCGTCTGAAATGATGTGATTGAACACATCTCGCTGAAGGTAATGGTAGGATGAAGGACAAGAATCTTGAGTTGATATATTCTATGAACGCTCCATTTCAGAGAGTATTCCATGCAAAGAGAGTGTCTCATTATCTTTTACTAATTGAGGACCTTCATGAAACCGAGTCCAAATCAAAGTTAACATTGAATTATGTGCACTCTAATTGACATGCTAGAACATCTTTCTTGAAAACAGCGCGTGCACACGTTTCACGTATGTCAGGAATTACGCCAGGCCAGTGCTTATTGCATAGATTAATGACGTGCGACTAGGTGATTTACTGGTCTTCACATTATTGTCTCCTGTAAATGTCCATCGTGACAAATGTTACCCTGTTAGATGCATTCCAAGCAACCGTGGAGATAATAACAACATCGCGTTAAGAGTAATGAACAATTTGTGTTATCGGAACCGAAAGTATGTGTATTAGGCGAAACGATCATAAATCGTTAACAGGTTTGGCAATAAATCGTTATGACCATTCACTTGAATGACAAATTACATTCCGGTCGTTTCAACTCTAACGTAAAATGTTGTTTCGCGCGACATAACTCCATAGGATTGAAGTATCTGTTTCAAAAATTTTATTCAAGCAAACACGCAAGTTAGAATAACAATTTTTGCTTAATTCATTAACAATCAAAGATATATACATTAATTAATGTGTTCAATTGCGAATGAACGGTATTTGTAGTTATTCGATCTATATTTTCTAGATAGTTTATAGAGTTATTCGTGAAAATAAATCAAAATTGTTATGAGTACTTTTCCCGGGTATTTCTTTGTAACAAAAATACTATAAAGTTTTCCTTACAAATATATTATCCGTCTTTAATTTAATACATAATTTACAATTATATACCATCAATTATTACATAGTAAATATACAATATAATCATAAAAAAATCAATAGTTCATTTATAGCGTGCTCCTTATTATAATAATAGTCTTATTATAGACAACATTGTATATCTTATTATAAAAATTCGAAGTTTAGATATTTTTCAAATCAATTCACTTCCAATTTGATGAATACACACACTATTTTTTATTGTGGTAAATGAATTTAGTTGTAGACCACTATTATAGTAACTTCCAGTCGGTTATAGACACGATCGAATAGTGTTATCGAATTCAACGAATCAACGTACCCTCCGGCGTGGTTCGCTCGAAATTATCAGATTTTCTTCTCCTGTCTGGTTTCCCCTGTTTTTCACTTCGTTTACAATCCTCACCTTAATTCTTTTTCTACTTTTCTTTGTCCGCTCCTTCGTTCCACCGTGTAACCATTTAGGATCAACGACGTTTCCGGTTACGAAGTAGCAGCCGTTACGAATAACGGCCCGATAAGAACGATTGCCGAAAGAGCAGAGTTTATGTGCGTGTATGTATACTCACGGTTGGTCCAATTAAGACTGCCCAGTAGCACAAGATCCCAGAGATTCGTGTAGATTTATCCAAACCCGTTTGGAGACCACACGCAAACCAATGCGCGTTTCATAAGCTATTTCTCTTACGGAAAATGGATTGTCTAGTATTTACAATAATTCCTTCGAAATACGAAGATTAACAGTTGTTTATCAAATCTTATAACAATTCTGTCTTAAAATGTTGTACTTATATTACTACTCTGCAATTAATTTATTGTAATATGCAATATTAATGGTTTATATTAATCGATTACTTATACAGTAAACGGTCTATATTCACTTGTATGCTCTACAGCAAGAAAAGCTATTCATCGTATGAGTACTTCGAACACCCACATATCATTCACTTAGAGTCATTAGGAACATATGGACTGATATTATAAGATACGGCGTATATTAGGGCTTTTTTTAAAAAAAATCGGTGACGACAGTACTGAATTCAAGTTGATAATGTCATTTTCAAGAAAACTTATAATATATCAAATACAGAAATAATGTACAAAATATAAATTAAATTAAATTAAAAATAAACGTACGTGTTTTTGCTGATATGTACTAGAATAAATAGTCTGAACTCATCAATAATTCCGAAAATATGACAAATACACGCGTACACAAAAAATGTTTTAATTTAATTTTCCCGAAAATTAAGCTACAAATAAAATATTGTTTCAGCATACTTTTGATTAATTTTTTTATTAAGAATCTACTTATATCGAATTGTACTACCTGGCCCTATATAGTTCAAAGAAAGTGTAACAAACCGTTTTTTCAAAACGTTATCTCTTTTGTTACTGGAATGAAACTCGAGGGTTAATTGTATTGTTAGTAACAAATTTTTCTGGAGCAATTGCTTTAGATAAGGGAGCTCCATTTATTATTTGATTTTTCTTATTCGGACAATTTTTATAAAACTGACAATAAATAGATCACATTTATTTTAGGTGCTTTTTCGGTTCTACATAATTAAAGAATTATGATAAAAAGTATTTTCCTTTAAAAAAAGTAAGAATGTACTATAAAATTAAAAATAAATATTTTATAACTCACTTAACTCATAACTATATTGATATTGTAACTCATTAATTAATTTGTATATTTATCTGCGTTGTGTAATATACTTAAAAAATATAATTTAATAATATAACGACTTATATATTTTAAGATATATAACTTAATAATGTAATAAAAAATACAACGACTTGATAACTAATATTCTAAGATTTTTGTTAATGTTACAATGTTACATAAAAACTGTATACACATTATCTTCACTACAAAATCTCCATACTTCTATATTACTTTGAATTGTAAATAATTAACGTTTGTAAATAAATATATTACTTTTGTATACAATCAAGTATTTAAAAATCTAGACAACATTATTCTGCCATTTTCTTGCATACAACTATCACGAAAGTAGTGAGCATGCCTATATATATAGGTACTTTTAACCCACTATAAATGTTGGGTTGACCAAAAAGTCTCGTTACATTTGTAAATAAAGTTTAACGAAACATATCACTATGTTAAATCGAGTTTCATCGGACTATGCGTCGTGCATTCAATTCAAAAACCTTATATTCTCCTTCAGTTTACCTATTTACAATATTTATTAGTACATTACAACACAAACACCACATAGAAAAACGTAACATAAAACTTCTTGATCAACCTAACGCATAATAGTTTGTAAAGCGTATCAAGATAGACGAGCAACAATAGTCAGTCGTTGAATAATTGCTCGTGTGGAAATCGCGATACGGGGGCACACGGAAAAGAAATATGCTTCACCTTTATTATTAACGACTTACTCAGCACGCGGGGACTCTATTTGATAGAACCGTTCAGCGGAAAGCGTCTAATGACATGAGAGATTTATGTGAATGAAATCGGGGAAAAGTCTCGCGGTGGGACCAACCGTTTTTGTCTAGGCGGAGGAGAGCCCGGAGGGCTCGTTCGTGGGAGAACGACTTCAAGGGTGAAAACGCAGTGAAAGTACACCTGGCGCTTCCGTTACACGCAATAAGCGGGGTTGTTATGGGGCGGGGTGGCGCGCGAAAAATCCACACAGAATTCCGTTGCAACGGGCGTCGGGTCGTGTGGCCACCCAGAAAGTCCGCACATAAATTCATCCATGACGGAATTTGTAACAATTAAAGGCGGAGAAAACGGTTGGTCACAATACTGCGGGCTGTCCACTGGATGTTTACCGAGGTCAACCTCTTATTGTCGCGAAGGCAACGACATTGGTCAAGGTATGCCGACTTCTTATTATACGGATTTTAGGAAAAGCTGTTTTCTGCTTCCGGCACGATACGCGTTTACGGTGCACTACTGGAAACCACGCGGGCGCACTATTAACTTCAATTTAAAACTCATTTCATTGGGGATGGAAATTTAGTGGGGTTTCCTATATTAAAGAGTTAAATTCAGGTCTTTTTCTAGAAATATAAAATTTTATTACCTTTAAACTGGAACTTTATTTGCATTGTTAATTTTCTTCCTGGTAAATATGTATGCATTCACTATTATGAAATTGCGGATAAAGATTTGATCGGTATTGTCATTCTGTTTTTTGGAAGAATGTGATCTATAAAGTATTAGATATATTATCATCATTTTATTTAGATTAAAGTTTTAAAGTTTAAAGTGTTAAGACGAATAAAAAATAAGCGTTTATGAAGGCAGATTTAATGAATAAGCCATTATTTTTAATGCTACAATAAAAACATACTGTGATAGTACTTTAAATGAATTCCTTCGCAGAACTGCATAGCAAAGAAAGTGGAGATATTTTTTAATAACCTACTCATGTATGTTTCTTCACCATATAGTTATTTATGAAACACTACAACAGCACTTATTTGTGTCTTTTTTATTATTATATGGTAATAAATTAATAAAACGTCAAAATTTTCATATATTTAAAGTATAAACTTTCATAATCGCGAATTTGAAAGAATGTAATGACAAAGGATTGTGTATACAGTACTGGACGAAATAATAAAACGCTTTACATATTTTCAAATGTCCTATATTCAAAAATAGGCAACATACACTTTATGCACTCATACATTGCATATTATCATCAAAATAAATATCCAAAATCCCAAGTTAAGCAAAAATAGAAAACAATCAAAATCTCATATACTTTTGTCCAAGAAATGTTAGCTCATATTCATATTATTTTGTTAAACTTTTTTTATGTAAATCACAAAATCTTAAGATTTTGCTTGTTCAAATTAGAGGTAGCATTATTGAAGCAGTATAAAATGTACATTTACAATCTTTAAATTGATTGTTTTACCTTCTTATGAAATTTATAAAAATACATTTATTGAGATTTCAGTTTGCTTATATTTTAGTTCAGGTTTATCTAAATCAATCTATCTAATAATTTGTAAGAAAATCATCTGTGCTTTTTCAGTGATTGTAAAAAAAGACCTGAAATGGATCGTTTTGATCCGTCTGGTAGTTCTAATGTCAAATAAAAGAAATTTAGAAATATGTAAAGTGTCAAGTGCCTAGTGTACTGCTCATAGTAAGTTCCTATTACTATTTACAGAATTATTTACAATATTGTTTCATGCGTTTAATAGTTAGTATACTTTTCTTTTAGAATTCGGCACGTACACCATTTCTTCCCCTGGAAGTCTGAGATTCTTTATGGCTTCTTCTGGTGCGAATCTTTTTTCTATTCCGGTTGCAGGACCGTATTGTTACTGGCCAGAAAGTCTCATGAATTGTCACTAAACCGTATCTAATTCAGCGACAAATGGTTCCATTGTGACTGTGGGCACTATATCATCAATTGTCAATGAGAACTATCCTCTAAACGTTTTTAAATAAAAGAGAAAGCTCGTAATGTATTGCCTACCTGTTGTACGAAATTTGTAAATTGTGAATCACTTTAACGTAATAAAAAGCGATTTAAACATATAAACTCAGATTTTTCAATTAACTCCTGGTCCATACGATGACATTTTTGTTAGAACAATAGTTTACAGTTTATACATGTCTAATGTACGATTTCTTCATTAAATAGGAAAGTTAACATTTCTGTAATAGATAATTATAGTGTAATATTCAAACTTAAGAAATCTATATTGATAAAAGTATATATACATAAAAATTGAATTTTTACAATTATTATTGTTGTTATTTTTATTACCATAAATATACGTATACATGTCCTACCGACAAAAATGTGTTTTTAATATAACGGTTTTCAACTTTCAAATGCTCCGACATTTACAACTTTACATCCTAATTTATAACTTAAATATTTTTTCACCTATTATTAATTCTATTAAATTAAATAGCTATCGAATTTTTCTATGAAATTGGAAAATAAACGCATTCGGAAATAATTTCATCAGACACTTAATCATTAAAGATCAGAACATTTTTACATGTGCGTATCTTCTATGTTTTATACCCATAAAACATATAAACTTTATCATCTCTGAAATATTAACCTTATAATTTTGAGCAAGCATAAAAACAACACAGAAGATAAAAGAAAGAGATTACAGTATCTACATATTCTTCAAAGTATATTTAAAAAGTTTAAGTAATTAAGTACAAAAATAATGAATACATAAAAAGGTATTGATTCTACACGAAAAATTAAATCGAAAATATAAAATAACCATATATCTTTTATTGAGAACATTATAAATGATAATTTGTCGTGTACCTACACGCGAATTTAGTTGACTTGATTAATTAAGAAATTATTCTAAGTGAAACAATAAAAGAAAAATGTACGGTTAAGTTTTTTTTGTTTAGAATTTCATTTTCAAAAAAACATCAACGAAAATTTCCATCGAGCATTTTTACATTTGTTAAACTACCAAAGAACCTATCAAACACAACACACCATGAATATCTTCACGACCTTTAGATATTATAACACCGCTGTTCAAAATTTAGTTAGATAATCAGTTTACAAGAAAAACTGTCATACTTATCAATTCCTACACAACTCTAACACAAACTATCAAAAGAATGTTTAGTGCAAAACAGTCTTCGCTCACGCACAATGAATTTCATACCTGAACAAAACGTCTGAACGTCAAACGTCTCATTCCTAACAAACGTTAACCGATAAAACGGAAGGACGATTATAAGGTGAAATCTGTTTTATTTCTCCTTCGATCTAATGATCGTTAACTTAATATTCTCTGGATGTCGATACTCGATTTAACGAGGGCGTGGCCGCTGCGGGCCACGGATCACGCGTGTGCATGCAGGTGAAGCAACGGCCGACAAATAGACCGGCTATTCTCGATTCCAGCTGGTCCTTGATCGAGAAACGTGCACCGCTGACGTCAGATAGCCACAGCCGCCACCAGAAGAAACGCGCGGGAACCTGTCCCGGACAGGTCGGTAGATAAGCAACTGCAAGATAAGATACGCTAATTGAGAGATCTTAATTGGAGGCTGCACGGACCCTCTCGGCTCTTCTTCTCTCGCGAACATACCGCCGGCCTCTTAGCCATTTCTTTCAGATTACCTTGAATCCTTTAAGTTCGTACGAAAGTCTTGTTAATCTGATTCTGATTATTTTTAATTATTCCGATGTTTAATTATTATATGGAGCTAACATTGTAAAAGTTTCATTACTGAGGGAATAGTTTTAATATTTATTACGAGCAGTACTATTGTAACAATATCTTATAAGATGATTGTTTGCAATTATATTATACTGTGACGACCTCTATAAATTATTATTTATTTATTGTATGTATCATTTTTTGGTCTAAAATGTCTTTAGAAATAAATTTAAGATGAAACTTAAATTCATGTATAATTATAGAGAAAAGCAAATACAATGAAACATTTTTCTTAAGATGATTTCCTTAAACTTTTATAACATTTTAAACAGTTAAAATTTATGTCAATTCCACTAGATTATAAATAATTCTTAAAATATATTAAAACTTTTTACACAGTAATATTAAAAAGGACGTACATACTTGCTTTTTATGTAACTTACCTTTTTAAAGTCAGTATCATTTTCTGTCATTTTATTATTTTTTAAACTTTAGTGTAAAATGTTGATAATATGTTTATCATTACGTAATTTCAAGTAAAAGTAGGAAGCATAACATTTTGCAATTTTAAAATGCCCGACAGAACAGGAATTTCTTGATCTAGTATCTTTTTTAAGTAATCATCTAAATAAAATTGCTATTTTATTTGTTAATTAATCTGTTCTTTTATTTTAATTGACACTACAGTAACAAAAATATATTTTTTAAGCAAATTTGTATACATTTATTACATTTAAACATTCGCTACTTAATTTCACTAAAAAAAGAAAAATATTTTTGAATAGTATGTATATATGTGTATGTGGAATTTTTGTATCACATTGCAAACATTTGATAATGTTTCCTATTGGTAATATAAACTATTTAATTTGTAACGGTTTTTACTTCATCAACAAAATTTTAAGGAAAATGCACTTGAATAAGTCGTTAATTTACATGTTACAATTATATCCTTCACAGTTTTCTACTCTGTGAATAGTTTTGCCTGCTACACATAAATCTGCTAACCTATGCTCAAAAAAACCGCAAATCGCATGGAAGTGTGAGTATAAAAATTCTGTAGCCCGTTGAAAAGTCACAAACTGGTGTCTTTGACGAAGATTAATCCCAATACGAAACGCAGTTTCTCGATTTGACTTTCTCATCTGTCCGTATAATCGTTTAATACAAATCCAAGGGCACAGCGGTGAGTTGCACGGGAGCAAGTCTCGCGAGACAAATCTTGTATTTTTCGTGGTTGATAGCATCTGGCCGAGTGTAAGTTCCACGTGGATCTGTCTCCGAAGTAAGAGACACTAGTTCGCCCGGACGAAAGAGGATCGCAAAGCAGGTATTATCCCGTAAGATAAAGTTTCCGGTGGCGGAGCACGAAAACGACCGACGAAGGTAATCTTGGGATCTTGATGCAGGAACGCAAGCTACGGGGAACCACTCTCGAGCCATTGGCGCGTGAACCTATACGGGGTTAGGCGGCGCACAGGATCGGGAGATGGCTGAAGGAGAAAGAAAAGGGGTAGAAGAAGGAGCGAAAAGGGGATGAAACTTAACGGCTTTGCCCATATTCGGATCCCAGACTCGTGATTTCTAGATCAAACACTCGAGAGCGTTAAGAAGGAAGTTGGAAGGGGTGCTTATTTGAGTCGGCCGGTCCGTGCGAGAAAAAGAGGTGTCAACGAGCTGCTACGAGGGATCGAAATTGGGGGACCCACTCCTCTTTTTTTCGGCTGTTCTCCGTCTCGCGCTGTTGTCCTCGGTTCACCATATATCGATCTTTCTTTATATGATCACCGAGGAAAAGAGAAAAAGGGGGAGGAGTACAAGCGAGGGGATTTTTGACATTATTTAAGGAGCCCTTCAGAGGCCTCTCCCGAATAAATCAACGGTCGGAATTGGAGTACCGGCGGGAGTGAGCCTTGTATCTATACCTTCCGTCTTTTCATACATAGAAAACCGTAATACCTTCTGAACCATCGCGGTAAATACAGCCCAATGGTTCCCGTCTGATCTGATCGCCGCGATTTGTTTGATTTTAGCTTTCAGCCTCGAGTGATTTCAGCGGATTTGCACATCGATGGACACATAAGTGCTTGTAGAGGTCTGCCAAATCCATTCTCGGAAAGATTAAGGGGTACTTTATCAAATCCTATAGAGATTATATTAGATTGCTGCGTATGGTTTGAATATGTATACGTAACCCATGCGTCTTCCACGGATTCGGTTTTTGTGAGCTTAAGCTTCCTTTGAACTATGCGTTTTACGATTACTCATTCTACGTGAAAGTTGTGTTATTCCTTTTCTGTATAAATCTTTGACATTGTCATTAAATAAGTTTATATTATAATTTTGATAATTATTTTTATCTGCGGTGTTTTGATACGAGTGGCGATATGTTGATGTAAAAGTAGCAGAAGTTAGTCTTTAGAAATTGTAAGAAATAGTGTTTTAGCTTGTAATGTTCGCACATGATATTAAAAATATATTTCTTAATGCTACAATATGAATACATGGTAGTGATAGTGATAAACAAAGGAAGGAGAGGAGGGAGATAAAACTCGCACTACTCTGGTTTTATTTTATTATAATTTTATTGATAATAAGAAAATCGTGTCATACAGGTTTGCTGTATAAAAAATTACATAATTAATTTTAATATCTCATAATCATACAGCTAAAATTTCCGTAACATAATGACAACGAATGGCAATTCATTTAAATGTGAATTTACAGAATTGTTTCTACATAAAATTTCTATGTAGTAATATAAAAAGTAATAGGTAATAAAAGAAAACTAGTTCAGTTTTCAGGTAACGAAAAATAGGCTTTGACAGTTGAAAAGGAAAAGTTATACTAAACAGATGTTGAAAAAATTATATTTTCATTTTGGTAAGGGTTGACTTACTCGCTGCGGAGTTATCATGCTGCATAAAAACGTATGTATTTTCTTGCCATTTCTTCTTGTCGTGTTTACAGAAGATTGTTCCGTGTCCTGCTTTCATTTCTATGATTTACACTTTCGTATCAGAGAATTTCATATTCTTTTAAAATTCCTGTTCTAACTATTTCAAGAATATTTTCTATTTTCTGACATCGTTTATCTATATTATTGGAGAATATATTGTACATTCTAGAAATTTTCACAAAAGTTCAGAAAATTTAAGTAATAATTATGAATAATACATATCGTCGAAAGTACTATTTAAATATCGTCGACATTTAAACATAAAAATGACGTATATTATTATTTCTATTTAATTATATATGAAGAATGAGAAGAATAAATAATCAGTCATTTTAACCGAAAGAAAAAATTGAAAACACTAACTTTCTAAATTATGTTTATTAGGACTGTTTTCTTGCTTTTGATAACAAATATGTTTTATAACTATATAATATCGGATTATTTATTTTCTTACTGATGAAGAAAAGGTGAAACATTCTAAACAGAGAAAAACTGCCGAAACTTACCTCTGTAAAGTACTGCATCTGCAGATTCTTAGACTATGAAAACCTTACATCGTAAATATAAATAAGATATTTAAAATTAAGAGTATACAAAGAATGTAAAAAATAATAAAATTATAACTCAATATATAACTTAAAAATAAAGTATCGCTTGAACTTGATTGCAGGTAATGTTGCAACATATACATAGTGACTAAGGATACTCGAATGATATTGTTTACATCCGCTTAGAATTAATTGAAACCATTACTTTGTTCAAGAAAAGAACTTCGTTGACAAAGCACTGATAATATGCTGTTAATCTTACTTTTAAACGATTTTTTTCCATAGAAAGTCTTCTTTAACTGTTTTTTTACAATTTAAAAGTGTTTAATCAATGATTATCATAGTTTATTGTTCTTTCACAGCGTTCAATTGAAACTATTGCAGAGAGTATTGCATAATAATATTTTTTAAATATTTTTGAAACAGTTTTCATTCATAAATATTAAGATATACGAATAATTTCAACGTATTTTGTATTCGTAAGGTAGCATAATACGTATTAATCACCATATATTTTGTATTTATTTGGTTTGTAAATTGAAATTGCAATATTAGATTATATTACAATGTACATATATTCTATAATTACTTACATTTAAATAAGTCGTTAAGAGTATGTTTAAAAAAGAAATTTAAGTTTCATTTGTCTTGACATACTATTCTTTTTTTCATTTGATAGAAGGATAATTTTGCAGTTGTACATTATGTCGGCAAAATAAAACTTATTAGTCTTAACAAAAAATACCATTCCTCACATAGAGTCACTATAGGAGTAATCGTGACTAGAAAGTGTTGGTGATAAAATAAAATCAGTCACAGAACATAACTGAAGAAAACGTAGTGTATTTTCAATAATATTATATTTATTACAATTTTTATATAAAACGACATATAAATTATACTTACTTCCGTTTAAATTATTTTCATACAAATAATAGTGTAGTATGGCACATAATCATATCTATTACCTAAGTCGAAACAAGATTCTTCTACTTATTTCAATTTGCTAGGTACATGTGAAGAAAACTTATACCTACGTTTAAGTACTATTGCAATATTACTCTAAAACAAACGTCTTTTCAGTGCATTTTTTTTCTTTCTGGCAAAACACATAATTTCTATTTTATTCGCCAATCGTCGCATAAATTAAAATTCTTAATGTAGTGACTTATACCGTTTAACTGTTATCTTCATAATCATGCAACGAACTTAAAAGATTCAGTGAATGTTGAACATTCTCTTAAAACAGTGCGTTGAATGATTGAAAAATTATTTTGTCTGATAAATTAAAGTAATTGAAGATTCAATTACATACATAGGTATCCTTTAACTTTTTTCTCAACACAAACCTACACTATTCCGTTAACATTCTACTACTGCAATTCTCGCAGATAATTCTTCTTATACTTAAGGAATGTTTAATTGATGTAAATATTGAAGATATGGCAAAACTCGAAACTGTTCTAATAAAATACAGTAATTCCTTCTTCTTTGATTCGTCTTTGCGTTATAAATATCGAACCAAAGTCGTAGCAAATATTTTAAATTAAATATAGTAAATATAAATAGACAAATACTAGTCAGATCATATAAATTGAAGGAAAATATTATTTTACATTCTTGAATGTTTAATCTTTGTAGTCAATTTATTCGTGTAACAAATATTTGATATCTCTTTTTTGTTACGAAATCGTCAGCAATAAAGCAATTGTTGCGTATTTAATTAAAATGAAGGATTAATTAATAATATTCCGTAAAAGGGAAATATTTTAATCAACAGGATCACTCCTGATATCATATTTATGTATTATATCTACGAGATCTATGAACTAATGGGTGAGGAGTAGAAAAGATAAATACAACAAAATTTAGCAGTGTATGAGCGTGTATTTGACAGTGTTTTTCCTCTCTCGTACGGCGGCACACATTATTAGAATTCGCAATACGTATGCGATTTAAGGTGGAATGTTATATTATTGCTAGTTGCTGCCGGACGTGCTGTGCTCGTTGCGTGTGGCTGTTCAACAACAACAAACTCGATACGGGTTTCTCGAACATGAACCGATTGATGACTTTATCCGCACATTTGTTTTCCTTTTTTTTAATCTTTTGATAACGTATTCGATTTCTGATTAATTGGTCGGCGTTCAACGTTCGCCGTGTGCAGATACTCAATTTCCGTTTTCCATGAACGCGTGAACAAGCGCGGCACGCCCGGGATACATCGACACATCGATTTAATGGGTAACGGGTGGGCCTCTATGTTACAACGCGAATTATAATGTAGAATATCATCATCTTCATCATCATCATCGTCGTCGTTCATTATACAACAATCATCGTAATAATTATTATTACTATTATTATCATCGTTTCATCGCGATCGATCATCGTGGTATGCCTAAGACAAGTCGGTATTAAATATCTTACAATACACATCATCTTCCATATATTTATATATATATATAAAGTATATATATATATATATACTTTACCATTTTTTCTTTATTCATTATGTATACTATCTATTTATAAGGTAGTCAGATTCATCTCTTGCGTTCCATTCATTTCTTTTCCCGTTCTCATTTGTTCGCGGTGAGAAAGTAAAAAAAAACGAAGGAGATAGAGATAGAGATAGAAAAAGAAACAGAGAGGAAGATGGTCATTTGGTGCTCGACATCAGATCACGGCGCCGGCGACAGAAAAATTGTCGAATACTTTGTGCTGTTTCCGCATCGTGGAAAACACGATCCGTTTTGAAAAATGTCCTCACAAAACGCTAAACGCAACTATACATGAACATGTGCCGCAATGAAATATCGTACGATAGTAGAAAAAACGTCAAGTATCGTAATATAAAAAACTAAACGCAAAGTGACTTGACGTCGAGCAATTTCGTGAAAGAAATAAAAAGAAAGTAGAAAAGAGAGCCAGAGAGAAGAAGAAGAAGACAAAGAGGGGAAGAGAGAGTAGGAGAAAGAAAAAGAGAGAAAGAAAGAAAGAAAGAGAAAGAGGGAAAGAGAAAGAAAGAAAGTGACAAGAAGAAAGAGAGATTATGAGAAATTATACTCATCGGGAATCAGGTTCTTTTTCTGCATAATCGGTTAACGCATTGCTTGTCACTTATCAAGGAGACTCGTGATCTATACGAAAGGTTCGTTCCGATCGTTCTGTTTCTATCGCTACAAATGTCTCCGTGATTTTCGACGCATCGTTACGTGACGTTGTGCTTACAGGATACAAAAACGGTTAGATTAGTTCCTTTTAGAGTTGGTGTTACAATATCATATTACAATACGATACATTAGACGTTACATTTAATTTCCTGTTATTCAATCGTAAGCGTCGAATTTCCATCTTTCTTCGAACGACCAGCTGCTGAGATTTAAATTTTGTGTATCGCGCGCGACATTCTACCGTAATTAGTTTTGCGCACGCCACGTGCCGATAGACGAAACCGAAAAAAGAAACGATTAACTAGTGCGTCGCGTACTCCTGTCCCGCTCAGAGGTAGTATATATCGTAGAATTCGAAAATGGAACTAATGGCGAAATGGCGCACCGGATACGTCCGCGGTGAAGGTAAAAAATTCAAATAGGAAAAGGGTATCAAAAGCTACGAGAGAATCGATCAAATCATCTTACATGCAACAATCGTTTGCAACACGATACATTCCCGATTCGTCGAACGGAACGTGGCATCTCTACGAATTTGCTGCCTACGACAATTTTACCATTTTTTCTTCTTTTCTTATTATTTCAGCGACGCATACAAACACCGTTCATTGCCACTTGTACGAAAACGAAATTAACTAATCAGGTATTGAGTATTTTTTTTTTCGTTTGTCTCGGATTAAACACTGAACAACTTGAGAATCGCGAGGCGAGGGTTAAAAAAAAATAAGTACAACATGATGGATGACGTGGGTGTGCGGACGTGACCGCGAACCTTCGATTTCGTGGCTCGTATACATAGTCCGAACTCGAAGATCTATTTCGTTCGCTCGGGAAATAAAACTTTACTACGCGGAATGGACGTGGAAGAACATCGAAATAAATGCAGGCGAACAAGTATGAAGGATCATGAATATGGAAAGTAAATTCCCGCAAGTAAAATCACGAGCCGCATTGAAGAAGGGGATGACGAAGAGGAGTTCGAGATGAGATGAGTGGAGAAATGAGTAAAATAAAAGAGAGCAGCGCACATTTCCATACACGTACGAGGAAAAGGTATTTCTTCATCTCGGGCGGTTTGGTTTCCATAGTATCTAAACGTGATTTCAATAAATAAGCTACCTAGGGAGCGATTTCTTTTTGGGAGAATAGGGGCGGGCGCTCCTTACATGGCGAGTCTATGACAAATGAACAAACGACTCAGGGGTGGCTCCGCGCGGCCCGATTCTTTTCGCCTCGATATTCTATACTGCTAACAGGGCGTGTACGGTGTTGTAGAAATCGAACGGTCGAACGAGAAATAAAGCTACACGAACGAGTTCTCGCGGGGCCGAGAAACTTACCCCTGATTCAATTCGTCGAGTCGCCACCGCGTCATATAATCTTGTACCTAACCTAGTAATACAGTCTGCGATAGCGTCCTAAGGATTAAATTCAGTAACGATCATATAATATATTACACACACTCACACGCATCCATAGGTAAATACATACGCACGCGGAAATGCACACGAATACTTAAGCTCGTACACGAACACGCAGTTTAAGCCGATATTCTCGGTAATATTTCACTCTCTCACTCCTATCAGAAAATAGACTTCTGTGTGAATGACAATGATTCGACGCGACATAATCGCAATAGAAAGTAACCGTATTTCCATGGTATAATCTTGTATAAAATGCTCAGAGATCCCGTTATTATTTATCCGTTTCCAGACTTTGTTTTGCGTAGGTTTACTAAAAATATATACGCTATCTTGCTTGTCCCGAAAACTGTATACCGATTCTTTTTCTCGAAATGGTTCATCTGTATGTCTCTGTATGTGTATATGTGTGTGTGTGCGCGTTAGAAAAGTAATCGACAACGCGGATATCCTTGTTCCACGATCTTCATGCGCGTGTCGTACTTTCTTTTATTATACGTATCAAGAAGAACTATTAGAATCGCGATAAACAGGGATTGAAGGTAGCGATAATATGGATATCGAGTTCCGAAACAATTACGAACAACCGAAATCAACGAGTCTATCGATTTCAATTTAATCTTCAGTTTCACTATTATTCCCTTGCATTAGAAAACTATCAGATGTCTCTATTACGTGTTTCGCGCGTCATCACTGGCGCGACGCGCGATTTATGTGCACGTGGTACGTCTAGTCGCGCGATATACATCTTACGCGGTTTACAATTTCATTCGACGGTAAATAGATAAAAGTCAGTGTAAAACGAACTCAACTTTGACGGAAACCAAGCGAATAGACGTCCAAAAGAAAAAAGATTTCGGTCCTCCACCATTGTTCCACCGAAAAACGTTAGTACTATAAATGGAGTAAGACTTGTCAGCAGAAGTTTCAATCCCTGATAAAAAGTTTGTCCCGTGATCGGAGCAGTCGTTAATAAAATAGCGATTCCGAAGCAACCGCACCGCGAGCTTCAACATCGACGCGACGGTGAGAACTGCGTGTACGTCGCGAGCACGTACGCAAGCACGCAAGCACGCACACATTATTCATACACGCAGGCAGGCAGGCAGGCAGGCAGGCAGGCAGACAGGCAGGCAGGCAAGCAGGCAAGCAGGCAAGCAGGCAGGCAGACAGTCAGGCAGGCAGGCATGTAAGCAGGCATGCATGCACGCACGCACGCTACATTAGGCGGCGTAATTAGCACAGCGAGCGAGAGAATCTCGCACGGCACGAGCTCTACTGCGCCATCACGCGGGAGAATTTCGTTCTTCCAGCGCCCGACTTCCCTAGAAACGCTTCCTTCCTTCCTTAAAACAAGTCCCGTGCCGTCGGCGTTTCGACGTAACGGACCCGAACACGATTTGTCATGGTGTACTTGGCGAATCCGACGCAAACGATGTGAATCAGAATATTAAGGTTATCACGCGACCGAATTTCATCATCGATTTTTCATGTTCGTTCGGACGATCCGTTGAACGTCGGGGGCCACGGGTAAACGTTTCGACTCGAAAACCTTGGAATCGAAGGAAACATTTCTATCGGCGCAAGTCGTCCGCGTTGTGTCTCTCCACGCGTCAATCGCGGTCTTGAGATAATAGTTGAAGCACAAGCTGTCCGATTGTGCAACGATTTAGGCCGATCGCATACAAGGTACACTTCCTCCACCGCTAAACAACCGTCGGGTATCTAGACTTTTTCTAACGAATTCGCGTACCCTCGAGACTCTTGTCTACTTCCCTTGGTCTCGAACTAAACGGACAACGACAGTATGTGTATGTGTGTGTATAGATGAGAGAGAGAGAGAGAGAGAGAGAGAGAGAGAGAGAGAGAGAAAGAGAAAGAGAAAGAGATAGAGGGAGGCAGGGACGGAAGGAGAGAGAGAGAGAAAGAGACGATTGGTGAAAATGAAAGGGGAAATGATCGATGACAGACGCTGTCAACTAATCGCGTGAAAAAGATTTAGCGATGGAACGAAAGGGGTAGGGAAATTAATGATAGCGCGCGTAACTTGCCTGAAAGGATTCAGTCGGGGCAAGTGTGTGTGAAATAGAATCTAACGACGCGTAACGAAAGCTCCGTGTGTCCGGTAACGTAGTCTTCCTGCTGGTTCGTACACCGGGTTTCGTGAATAATTTTCGTTGTTTACCTCGAACGAAGTCGTCGGTGTGTCGGAAGGCCGTACACGAGCCGGCAGGAGACACGGAAGGGCGAGCCAGCTTTAATCGTTGCGATCAATCGAAGCGCGTGCTTCGCGCCGCGTTTCAAGTGATGCCGCTTTAGTGGGTCCCTGACATCTCGACCGTACGTTCTACCAGCGTATTTGGCAGTCTGATCTCAGGTTCTCACAGGTATGGAGGAGGCAGTCTTGATCGGCGAGCCAATACATGCGGCTCAATACTTGCTGGCCTCGACGAACAGCCGACTTTCGGGCCGTCTTCGAGGTGCCGAAACCTTTTCATCCTGGCGCATCTTCCAGCGATTCGAGTGCCGATAACGATGCGTCGTATGGATGATCTCCCTCGTACTGTCGACCTGCAACAGGGAATTCTTCGTGGCCCTCATCACGGGCGACGGCTTTTTCGAGCCAAAGTACGGATCTCGCGGATCGATCCCACCCATGTCCGCGTTCACCAGACTGTTGTGATGATTTATGTCAGCATGGGGGTTGTACTTGATGAAATTGAAACACTCTTGCCGGCCGCGGGGGTTCTTCATCGGCTTGCCGAACTTGTTGAAGCCTAAAAACCGCGAATTGTCCACCACGCTTCGGTACCTGAAGTACGAACCGTTGTAGAGCTCGTTGAACTGGCACATCGGACCTTTCTGTTTCTTAGGCTGGAAAAGAGAGGAAGCGCTTCTTAGTTGTGGCATACGACTCGAGCGATTTAAGACGAAGGGATTTCGAAGAACAATGATAATGATTGGAGAATTTTATCCTAAATCGAAAATCGAATACTTTAAGCGCTTCTGTGGTTATGAAGATTTACAATTATAAAAGCAATAATTGCGATTGTGTTACTTACAATTATTGACGCTTTTTTCGAATTTTTATATCATTTTGCGGTTAAATGACTTTTACAATTTCTATTCTTGAGAATTTGTCGAAAAATGCTGTAAAATAATTTTTGGTTCTCGATGGAGATTCAAATTTGCCTGCGTTCCACATTTAATTTTATCCTGAACATTTAAGAAATGTTTTCAGTTTCGTTACGTTAATAGTATTATGAAGTTTTTTCAAAGAAAAGTTGAAAACAATTACAGAATAAAAACAGATTTAATTACATGTATACACAGTGTTCAGTTCAAGACACAGAATTGTGAATCTTCTAAAAAAATATAGAAAATATTTCAAACAATAGTTACCAGCTACAACATGGTAGAATTCAATGATTTTATAATAACATTTGAATTTTTACTTGGAAAAGCGTATTTTACTGGATATTCTTGTAACTATAACTGCAACTCGTATCATTTTCATGAAGCTTTATTTTTATTTTTTGATCATCTTATGCATCATTTTCAATAACATTAGCAAAAAATACGGATTGGTAGTATTTAAAAAATGTTTTACTGTTTTAAAAACAGTTTCATTTAGAATAGCAAATATTATAGTCATTGGACTTTTCGACAAATTTAATAAACTTCTGTACCACATTTATTTAATACTATGTATTCTAGTTCCCATGATATAATTATCATTTTATGAGTTTAGTTTATTTATACCCACGTCAGACTGTGCTAGAAAAAAGTTGAGTTATTACGTTTTAATAATCTCATCTGTAAATTATAGTCCTACTCGAGATGTTTTTTTAGCTATCCGTCACTATCAGCGATAACATAAGTGATTAATCTGAACGTCTGAACTGTGCAATTCACTGCATTTTCTGTCAGACATATAAATTTACTCGATATAATGCGATGATGAAATATGTCTACTAATTGGTAGGCATGTAATTACCAGGCCGACGAGTTTCCACCGTTTGTTGAAGCAAATGTATCGCTGGCTCTTTTCCGCGAAGATGTATAATCTCCTAGTGAAATCTTCAGATTGTGTCGTAAGTTTTTCTGAAACATAAAGAGACAAAAAATCCAATTAAAAAAATGTAACAAATATCTTCTCAATTGTTCATTAATGTATTTTATCTTATACACTTATTAATATTTACTTATTTATCAATATATTTCGTAATTCCATATTTATGTAAAACAATATTTTTCTATATAGGTTATTGTAACAAAATTCGATAAACCTACATTTAAAACAACCCAAAGAATTAACCATACAAAAACAAACTATACAAAATTCTGATTCAATAAAAATAGATACAATTTTAAAGACACGCTATATATTTTTATTTGACGTAATAAAAAACTAAGTCGTAAAGAACAAAACATTTTCTTGCAAATTAAATTACCCAATTTATGTGCAAATGTTATGAGAACGTAGAAATGTTACAAATATTACGTGTCTAAAGCATTATCCTCGTACGTTCAACGCAAAATTTATTGCAAACAATAGATTACAATTCATTTCTATATACAATATCGTTTATTATTTCACTGTAACTCTTCTAAAATACTAAACAGCCTCGTATCAAACTCGAAAACGCGAAAATAGTTTTATCCCGAAGGCATTGTACGCGTCGCCGATGTTTCCACGAATGATCAAACTGTACGGATACACGGCCGGGACGTAATCATCGGTTGGAGAAGTTAACGGAAGAACGGCGACGTGGTTCAGGAAACCGTGCACTAACCAGAGACATCAGTTATCGGGACAAATGACAGGACGCAGTAGGCAAACCGTTTTGTGGTTCAGTATGCGAGCAGGCATATTTCCGAGAAGAGATCTCGTCGAGGTTTATGGCGCGAGTTGTACCTACATCGATGCTTCGAGGCCCTCTTCCAGGCAGCGTTCGGCACTCAGAAAGGAAGAAAAGGTTGGCTAAGCCTACCGCCATGGCTAGTTGGTGCTAATGAAGGTGGCACAGACTGACCGGTGTGTACTTTGCCACTTAGCGGATCCTGTCGTGCCTCGACCCCGAACTGCACGTTGCGCTGTCTTCAGTGCAACGGCGTGTCTCCTTTTTTTCTTCGCACCAGCTATTACGAAATTCTGCCGACCGAGAAGTAGGAATCCTTTGTTCCGGATAACGAAAAAAAGGACCGGAGTACAGGTGTACGACTCGAGGTCTCCGAGCTTTCCATTCGGAACGATGAAATATTTATGAATCGGGTAGACAGCGTATACCACGCTAGTGACGGAACAATTTTACTTACAGATAGCGGATTTGATTGTATGCTACATAGATGGCGATTATTTCGTTTTCATCCCGTTGACGTTGCATCATTGTATCTTTGGCGCGTTCACCGTGGCTGGCAGTCATTAGCTGACTCGATTCTTTATCAATATTAACAAATTTAACAAACTTTGTTAGAATTTTTAATGAATCTTAGGCTTTTAGTTATCGTTTCAGTGAATAAATTTAGTTTTGTGAGACTTTTGTGGGAACTAATTAAGTTCTATATCATTGTATTATATACTGTCATTTATGTAAAATAAACGTCTTCCTAGAAGTCAACTCGCTACGGTCGCTACTCAGAAGGAAACTCTGAATACTTCAAATAAATAGAAATTGTAGTGCAAACTGATTATTGCTTCTTAAATGTTTGAATAAACTTGAAATAAAAATATCCTGTTGTTAAATGCATTGCTACTAAATAGTTCATTTAATAATATCCAAATCTTCTAATGAATAAATCTGCCAACCTTTTTTTGCCAGATATTGCGATTCATGCCACAATGCTTTGCTCCATAACGTGACTTTTAATGAATTCCAGTAATAAACCGAGTGCATAACAGTTCAGTCACAAGTAGCTATCGAAAGAGAATTTATTCTTCTTTTTAAAACCTAGTATTTGCATAATTTCCTCTTCTCCGTTCTATTACTTTGTTCGGAAGAAATCTTAGACGTTAAAGATAAAATCAATATTATTGATTACTCATCTCGAGAGTATAACAAAATAATCGTTCGTGCCGAAAACGAATGAAAAATCGTAAAACAGACGATTTACAAACGTGTTCCGCGTAATTTGATTTAAAAAATGGAACGTCCATTCGTTATATCGAAAGAAAATTGCTTTCAGCAATCGATCGTGTTAATTTCGCGTGGCACTGTCAAAAGTAACACGGAATAATTAATCTACGTCAGCGTTACTAAACGGGGTTTGTTAATTGATAGAGGAGCGACGGTAAAAGGAACGATGTCACGATTGTGGGTTTTTCTACCTTCGTTTGCGGGCCACACGAACGTGGGTATAAGCGTCATGCGTAGAGAAAAGGAAGGAGGTAAGTCTGCAGGGTGGCCCATTTGCTGGAGCCTCGTTAAATTCAAGTGGTTTTCGTCGGGTGCCTTCCCAACATCGAAATCAAGAATGTCCCCGAACTGCCTCGTAAAGTCCTTCTTTCTCCCTCTTTAGAGCGCCTCTCTTTTACTCCTTTGTTTTTCTCTTATATTTCTTTTCCTCTTGCAGGCTCCTACCAGCCTTCAGGAACGAGTAAAAGCAGAAAAAGCAGAGAGGACTTAATCTGAGACTGCTCTCTGACAAACCTACCATAGTCTATAGTCTGCGCCAATTAATTGCGGTACTTTCCTTAATTAATTGGATTCACCTTTCAGTGGATGTCTATCGTAATGGTATCCCCTTCAGTCAGAAGACAAATTTGTTCTTCTTACCGCCGGTAATCTTATCTGGACGCGCGAGAATTAATCGTTACACAAGTGGGAACGATATATTTTATATACTTTGACGTTTCACGATCAATAATCAATAATTTCAAAAATCTCGGGTCTAATAAACCGCGCTGCGTACCGCGAATCGATGCAGCCGAGACAATACAGTTAATGTTTTGAATTTTTGCAATCTGACACTGGAAATTTTACCTATTGAAAAATACAAATGAGTTATTTATATGACGATTATGTTATTTGCAATGTAGAATATATTGGTTATTAATCATTAGTTTGCTAAATACATTGTCCATAACTATCAAATTTGTATATTCGTTTTGAATTCCTATTCATACACGCAGATAAAATATATTTAATATAAATATTTAGTAAACGGTTTAACAACATTTTTATTTATCCAAGAAATGTTTTTTTTTAAATGATTTAATACCTTAGCAATTTTATCTAGTATTTTGCATATGGTCAGATTATTTCAGGAACTATTAGATAACGTTATCCAATGAAGTGGCAAAAGGAATTTATTTTAAGACGGATTTAATTGCATCTAAAGTACGTTGATAACCACAAGTATAGCTTTGTAAGCTGTGAGAGTTTATTCTTGTGTCAAAAAATTAATCAAATTTTGCTGAGTGGTACTTTTATATAATTTCATAATTATGAATAGTATGTTGTAATAATTCTATTCATTAGAAATCATCTTCCGCATATTTAATAATTTCAAGGATTCAAGAATAAACCTCATATGCAAATTGACAATAGTATATTAATTAATTAATACTACTTAATTCGTGCTAGTAATGTAATTTCTATTGCTTTTCTTTGTAGACAATAATTTAGTTAACGAGTGTGAATTCTGTTCAGTTTTCTAATTGTAAGCAACATATTATTTAAGCATACTGTTCTCGAGACTAAAGTTAATTCAAACAACCATGTATATCATAAAAAAGCGATGTACCAATATTTTATTCAAAGCTTCGCAATTAACCTTTGTGCTGTTTTCTTCTAAATCTATAAAATTTTACAGACGTGTATTACTTTAAGTACCACTTTAGCCGTTATCGAATCGGAAATCATAAGCTGGTTAAAAATATCATAATTTCATGGCCGCACGGTGAATGACTACAAAAACGTAATGAGTGCTATCAACGACAAACTTCTGTCACAAATATGGCAAACAAGTGCAGAACTATCGTCAGAATTCCCTTTTTCCGTTTCGCGACGTCCGATTTCTATTACGAGCCACGATGTATTTACCTGAGAAAGTAGCAACGGAAGAAAGCATGGCGATAACAACCCGAAACTAATACCGCAGACTCAAAAGATGATACGTATGTGCTATTTGCTCGTTCCAGTTACCCATTACCAAACTCCTATACTTCCGATACCTATTTAACCGCCGCCAAAGCAATCGCGACGAAACTTCGACGGTTCGTCCTGAAACGATGATCACCGTTATCAAGCACGGAAAGGGAGAATCGTTTGGGTATTACAGTTGAGACGGTGACAGTAGATTCTGTCATGCAATTACTTATAATTTTAAGAAACGTAATATTTATCCGAGAAAGTCGACTACTCGATATATCGGTAATAAGTTTTACTAGTGAAGTTTAAATACTTTAATTGTATGTTAAATATGTACAAATGATGTAGCATTTAATGAAAAATGTATCAACAAATTTTACTATAGTTTCTTTATTTTACGTTAATAGTTTTAGACGTACCTGGAGAAACTCTTAGACTTCATCTCTTACTTAACAAACATATCTTTATTTTCATGATTTCAGCGAAACTATAATACTGGTCAATAGTATGCACATGAATTTATATGCAAGTATATGTACACTGAATTACACTCTAAAAACTCAAACTGAAGTAATATATTTAAAGATTCGTTAAATTGAAATAGAACACGCGTGTATGGCAAATTTTGAAAATTTCTTTTCAAAAATGAAATCTCATCGTAACAACAAAATTGCTTTGCAATACAATTTATAATACATATGAAACGATCCCTTTTTCTATGGACAAATTTTTATTTACAATCGATGTTTTATTAAATACGAAAGCAAAAGTATCAAACTTGCAACACTTCTGTACATTGAAATATTATTAAAACTAAGCTTGAAATTAAAGAAACCTTGTCTATTAACAAAACGAAATCAATTAAAACGCATAGTATAAAAATCTATATTTTTAAAATGACGCAAACGTAATTGTTACTCTAATTTTTAGAAACATTTTGCAATTTTATACGTGTACATTGATAAAGATGTTTAAATGATTCATTGTAACATAAATTGTATCGTAATAATTTTGTGAAAAAATAGCTGACTTTTACTCGTGTAATAAATAAAATGAAATTCGGGGTCCCGAGTAGTTTAACATCAAATCTATTGATATTCTTTACTGAAACATGATGGTATTTATTCATGATATACTCTCATAATCGGCCAATATGCAATAAGGCGAAACAAGAGGACGTGGAAGGAACTAAATTTTTCGCATCGGACCTCTGTCTTCTGTTCCCGAAGTTTCCCCTCCTCTTTCGCTCTGGTTCCCTCTGATCGAAGCCGCCACGAGATTAGAGGCTGCCAAATGAATTAAAAGCCAATTTTAATCAAAAGCGGGCACCGGCTTTTAGGCACGATTACCCCCGATAATAACTAGTAGGATGGACCCGCGCGTAAGTAGGAAAGAGCGAGACGGAGGGAAAGAAGAATGGATCCCATATATTACTTCTACGTGCTCTTCGCGATACAGGAACCAATTCTTCGTTCGTTATAGGTTCGCAACTAATAGCTTTTTTCTAAAGGGAACGCTCGGTTCACGGGTCTCTTAAGTCGCAAATATTTTTCGTTATTTCGTCGCAAAGAAAACAGCACGCGAGAACATTTCACGGCGAAGATCCCGCCGTTAAAAGGAAGAAAGATCCAATTGGGAGCACGAAGAGTTAGATGAAATTTCGGTGTAAACTGAAGCAAATTAGGTTGCTGCCACGCGAGGGACAAGTGTTTGAGAACCACTGGGGCGCCACAATTTCACGGCGTCGGCGTTATGAAAGCTATAATACGACGCGAAAGCGAGTAGGCCGGTACCGACTGCGTAAGCAGAGGAACAAGGGTAAAAAGGGTAAGAGAAGAAGGAAAAGACGCGTATAGCCGCGGCTCTTGTTATAAGCCTGGCACGTATAATAGCGATCCTGTCGTTAACACCTGAACGTACGATTGGTCGGCGCGGAGGAACGGCCCTCGCCGCAGAAGCGTCCTCCGTGAATGAACAAGATTACAACAGAGCGCAAATAAAGGAATATGCCCAGTTGTCCCAGCGCGGATCAAAGCTGTGATGGGTGACGCCATGATTTGCCCGACTGACGCGATAATCACGGTTCTTAGGGACTAGAATAATTAAATTCCAAGGTGAACGAATACCGCTGCAGCCGGTATCTCCTCTTCTCCGTTTCTTGATACGGACCGTCCTCCTTTTCCCTTTCTCTCGGTAGTTCTCTTTCCTCGTATCGAGGCGGCAAGGTGTCGCGTCATGAAGTACAGCGACTACACGAGATGCTAGCCGTTTAAGGGAAATGAGATCCTTCTGAGGCCAATTAAGCTCGTTTCGTATGATAAGAATGTCACGACGATCTATGTAATTACGACTATTCTTCGATGCGACCACTGAAACTCGCCGGATTAATTTGATAATGAGAAGTCAGTAACTAGCGTTCACCTTAAGCATCGATGATAGTTATTATCGACTTGTGCTGGGCACGTAGGAATTATCGTTTTAAGTATATTGACACGTGTTACTAATATATTACCTCGTAATCAGATAATTAGTTTTGTCAGCTAAATTAATCGTATTACAGATACGACGAAGTATCTCTATATTCAATTTTAATGCGTATTGTAATTTATTCGTATATCCCGTACTGTATAAACATTTAATATTGGTAATTATTTGTAGGTGGATGCTTTGAGGATATATGAAAGTTAAATTTATTTTTGGAACTAGTATCATATACTTTGTAACGTGTTACTTGTTGCTGCATTTCATTTTTTATAAATGTGTCAAAAGATTACTATGAAAGACTATTGGTTTAAAAAATAATTCAATTTCGACATTCTAAAGAGATACACTTCACCCATATCAATATTTTTGTAAAAGAAAATACCGTATTTTGTACACCTAATGGTAGAATTTATTAAGATAAAGGCAAAAATATCATTTCATTTGTCACTTTGTTTCCGAATTTAATAAAGAGCCAAAATTATTTTTATTAAAAATATATGAAATTTAGAACTCATATATTACTTGTCTATTCATTAACAAAGAAATAACCATTTAAGTCACTAATAAAATATTAATCTGTAATATCAATTAATTGTAAGTTTGACGTGAATTGATTGCATCACCTTGTACCAGAAGAAAACTGCAATGTGCAAGAAATATAAACAATGTTGTACGACAAATCTGTTTTATTCGATAAGAACAAACAGAAATTTTCTGAAACAACATCTCGAAGACGAAGCAACATCTGAATTTAAAAATCATTTCTGCATGATAATTAAAAGAAACAATTACTATAATATCTTCATTTCCGCTTATCCCTATGTCGGCGAACAATGATTCACACATAGATATAATTCAATCATTGAACCTTCATCGTTCATCAATTTGCTATTTCTTCTGAAGTTCTCAATGAAAGATTTACTAGCTTCTGATAATATCTACGCCAAGACAATGAAATGCGATCGCTTCGTTATACGACATATCAGTTTTCACCAGTTTGACAACGAATGCCAGAAGAGACACCACGGTACTCGTTAATTAGTCATCTCAATTTTGGAACGCATAAACCAACACGACAACACCGTCATAAAATAGACCCATAAAGTCCGGGATGGCTAATTGGCGGTAAGTCTGCAAACAAACAGTTTTCCACGCGAGGCTAATTATCACTCGGGCCCGCCGACTCGCGAGGAATCCACCAAGTCACCTGGTTGCTCGGCCGGTTAGAATTCAAAGTTTCAAGGACGCTCTCACGGTGTCTGAAACCCCCGTGTGCAGAGCGGAGTGCAGTCAAGTCGGTCCGTTTCGCGAACGGTGCTTGAGTAATCGCCGGTCCGGAGAGGCTCGTTGTGCGGAGTAAAGGGCCGCCAGAGGTAGGAGAGATGTATCAGAAGGAAAAGGTGGAGGCAGAGCGGCAGCAACGGGAGACGGAGGAGGTGGAAAAAGAGGAAGAGGTGGACGAAGGTGATGGATCTCGGGGAGGTGCAGACGCGGCGCAGCGTGCGGCGCGAAACCTGGCTTCTCTATTTGCACAAGCCTTCTTCCCTCCTTTCAGACCGTCCTTTCCTCCCCTTCCTTGCGAGCGACAGCCAGAAGAGGAGCCGCCTCGCGCGAGCGCCACGGACACGCCGGATACTCGCTTCCCGACGTTGTCTGCAGCGTCCACAGCCTCTGCACTGTCCACGGACACGTTCGAAAATTTGACTTCGCCGTGAAATGCGGCAACCTCACGTACCGGTATTTACGACCACGTCTATTACGCGAAGACAGCGACTGCCGCGCGGGAGATGAAAGGGTGCCACCGACTGTTTACGTAATGGTAGCTTTCGTTGCGAACTTCGATCTAACGGAAGTAACGTAACCTCTTGACGAATTAACGCTCAACGATTTTGCATGGTTTCATTTCGTGAAATCGTTTTTGTATTATTTTTTGTTCAGAAGTTGACGTTTGATGGTTTTTGTTTACGATTGGAGAATTACTGGTTAAAAGTGACTTTTTAGAAGAATCTTTGGAATTTTTGTTTAAAGAATTAATTGGAAGTTCATGTTTGAATATTTGATGTATTTTAACATTTTTACTTAGTTATCCGAAGTATATTGGACAATTGTACATACATCTGTATCTCTATTTGGTAGAAGTAAATGAATCAATGATCGTTTAAGTAAAATCATCATTTTAAAACAGGAATTGTTGAGATTATAAATAATCTGATTTTTATTACTTTTATTGGCCTTAACTAAATGAGAAAAGTACAAATTATTAATACTATGTTAATTGTAGTTTTAACTACAGACACTAAAATCAATAACGATTTCTGAGAGAAACGTGAAACAAGATTAAAAAGTTAAAGTTTAAGAAAATCCTATTTAAAATTTCGTAAACGATTTCAAAACCAATAGGAAATATAAATAGTCAGGTATTTATAGCACTTATTTTGATCTGCTATGCCGGCGTCATAAAAAGAACCTTCTTCATAAAATAGATCGTCGATGTGCCTTTTCTTCTTTTCTCTGAAAAATTTTTACGACTTTGGCGGTTTCAGACCGTTGGTTCTTAAAGCGGCGAAGACGCTCGTATTTGTACGATTGATCAATTTTCCTGTTTTTCTTCCTATTTTCATTCCCATTATTTCTATTGTTTTTGTTATTGAAATAAAGTCTGCACTTAATAAGGATATTTTTCAATATACTGAAATATTAATTATTCTATTTTAAAATGCAACTCGTTTATAACGTCAAACGGTAGCTCTTTATGATTAGTTTAATTAATTTGTTTAACCTTGTTATTTAATAGTACATATTTTTTTATACGCGTTTTGTTACTTTCCTTATAAACACGCGCAAATTTTTTGCTATATGATTTAAAGCACTTAATTTTTTAAGAAATTTAGAAGTATTCGGTTAATTCCATACTAACATTTGACTGTTTTATAGAAAAGTTAAAAAGAAGTTCACTTTATATTGATGTCAATACAATCAAGTTCTCCACATAGAAAATTTTCGACACATTGATATTAATTTTTGGTGTATATTTAACGAAATAAACGAATTATCAATAGATATAACGGTAAGAAAATTCAATTTATGTCTACTAGCTCACGAACGTTCTTTGCGCCCACGCATGGTTAATGGCGCCAAGTTGTCTATAGCTTTTTAATTCCTACCATTTTACAAATTATATATAATCATTTTAAGACTGTACTCTTACCAATATGAAAAATGATAAAAATAGAAAACTAAAAAACTAATAATAACGTTCATATAACGCTTTGTCTTCAATGAAATTACAAAATTTCTTGCACGTGTTAATGTATAATAGATGTGTATATAACATATATATATCATAGTAAACGTTTCTCATTTGATTTCCAACGTCGTTTTTAGCAGTACCAAGAAAACATTGAAGTCTTTAGTCGGATTCTAAAAATGTAAAATTTTCTGATGAGAAAATTGCGTTTGTATAAAAAATATCATAATACCACTAATAAATTCTCCGGTGTCATAAATTCTTCTAAAATGGTATACTTAATTTTACTTCTCTAGTTATCTCTTCTAGATAAGAATAATAAGTATATCTTTCAGTGTTCACCCTAAAATTAATCATTGCTTAATATGCTTTCCCTACGCATTCACATATAAATATGTAAATGTACGTTGCCTACCGCAAAAGCAGAAAAACGGCAAGCAAAACGCTGACACTTCTATATGTGTTCGACCAATTAATTGCATTTATTCAATCCGTGCGTGGTCTATCGCGACTATTTTGATGTCTTATTTTACAGATACCGTTGGCAATATTCATGGGTAATTTGTCGTCGTATTACCCTTTTATACGTCTCGATAAGCGATTCACGATAAATCTCCTCCTCAGAGAATCGTTAAAGCATTAAGCCCGCGGAACTCTCTTTGTAAGTTCCATTAATACGTTGAACTCGATTTCTAAGAGAACGACCGTGAACTCGAGGCGGCGGAGGCGCGACGACAACGGTCCCAATAAATAAGCAGGAAAACGAGTGCAGGTTCGTTTCGGCAGAGCCAAAGGCGAGATAAGCATTGTCTAGTCGAAAACAATCGCGACGAAACGAGGCAACGGGATGCTGTAATTCATCCAGACTCCTCTCGATGACCGCTTTCTTTTACTCCTTTCGTTCTTTCCAGCCCGTGTACGTAACCCGACTCCGCGGAAATAGAGCTTGGTTATTAGTTCGTAAAGATAAAACTCGAGCTCGGAAGGAAAGCGAACGAGATAAGGCCCTGACCCTAGGTCGATCGATAAGAATCGCTATAAATTAAGATCTTTAGTGCCGTAGACCCGGACGTTTATTTCTTCCAGGAGTTCACCACTCTTTTGTTCGGAATCCTTATTAGTCTACGAAACTATCGATTGGAGAAGATAACGTCACGGTCGAGTGGTCTGTGTCGGCCGGTTACCCGATTCGATTCAATTAACCAATCGACCTATCCTGCACGGTGAACCCACACGTTGCGTCGATAAATTTATTCGGGAGCTGTTTGAATGTCGAAGTCGCGTGGCTGGCCTCATTTCGAAATCAGGCCCAAAATACGCGGTACGTATCGCTCAAGAGTTTGAGGTCACTTATTTGGCGAGAAGAGAACTTGAACTCATTTCGACCTTCTTCATCCTAACGAACAAAATGAAAAGGAATAAACCATTGAACCTTTATAAATTTTTGGTTAATTGACGCTGCTGTAGAAGAATTATAATATTACCTATCATTAATATGTATTTATTTACAAATGATCTCTTCAATATATTCAATGTTCCTTTTGTCGAAATATCTTTCTTCTTTCATAATTAAAGTTTTATTCTATAATATTATAGAGAGGGAACAAAATGATACGATGAAGGAAAGAAACATTATGATTATTACAGTATAATAAAATAATTTTAAACATGAAAATTGCGTAATTCGATAAATCATTCTAGATGTATGAATTAAAGAGAAAGACAATGATGCGCTTGTTGAAATACAAGATAAACAAGGCGATTCAGTAGAGAAAGTTTTCAATAGATTTTATAATGTAGGTATTATTTACTTTATACTACTATATATCTTATATGGTAATTTATTATCGTGATATTACGGACAATATGGAATAAACGTTATTTCTTTACTTTAGTTTAATTCATAACTCGTGAATGTTAAATATGCCTCCAACTTTTTGGGCAATAGTACATATTTATATAATAATATTAAGATATGCAAACTAATGTATTCGACTGCTGTTCGAATGATTGCCCAGTAGCAATGATTTACTAGCCAAGATCAATGTTATTATACTTTGTTTCGCTTTGAATACTAAAAGTCATGATAATTACTGAGATGATCCTAAGTATTGAATTGATGAATCAATATAAATCGCTATTTTCTATTATTAATTATTATATTATCATGAACATTTATCGAGCTGAACGCGTTCAGGTATGAAATTTCGGGTGTTAAATCTGAACCATAAATACTGTTGAAATAGTTCGCATTTTTAACCCGCACTCAATTTATCTGTTGAAGATGTGTAATTAATTATAATCTTACTTACGGTAGGGTGCATTGTGATCATCGCGTCCTATGGCTTTGATCGAGCGGCCAATTACGGTAACATTGCCGCTGCTACAAGTTGAGTACAGACTCACGGAGCGCACCATTGCCGGCACCGCCCCGCACATCACCACCTGCAATTGTAAACAATTTTGTACTGTAGAAAATGACTGCGAACGCTATAGACATTCATGAAGATGTCACTATAACATGTATCACCTGACAAGAAAAATTTAAGACGGAATATTTTTCGCATTAACGATTGAAATGTTAGGGTTGAATCGCTCAGTCGAGTCATTCAGAAATTATTAAACAATGTTGAAATCATATAATGGTCACTAACAATAAGTGTGATACTGGCCAGGCAGGTATCTATAGTAAACGTAAGGAAGAATTTAAAAAATAAAAACGAGTTATCTCTTATTAAATTTAATAAAAAGAAATCTGCCCTAGACTTAGTTAAATTTCAAATTCCTAGGTATTGAAAAATGGTAAAGTAAATGTAAACGAAAGATTTATTTGATCTTGTTTTGAACTTAGATCAGATGGATATTTTTTTAATTATTTCAATAAACATATCAACAGTCTACTTCATTTTGTATAAGATTCAATAATCCACTGTATAATGTCAGAAATACAAATAGGTAATTATACAAAATGTTACATTGATACAGACAATAAAGTTATTATAATTCTTTGCTGAAACGAGTAAAATCAATTTGATGACGTTCTATGTACCTACTACTGAACCGGTAATTACTGTCAACTTTTTTACCACAAACAAATGCCGATTTCATTATAAAAGAAGATCGCTAACTCCTCAAATTTTTCAAAGCGCATAAAAGCAAATAAGAATTTGCGGGGCGTGTTTCCAATGTGATGACCGAAAGCAAAATCGTTAAGAGCGTCACGATTCCTTCACGACACCGAACAAGAACATTTTTACGAACGATTCCCGTATCACAGCATTGAATCATTCCTCGAGACGTTCACGAAGAATCTTGCGATTCATCTACGGGAGTAAAAGTGCAAGGTATAGAAAAAGGACAGAGGAATGTCGTTTCAGCGGGAACTACAAAAGATGTATAGTGATGCCGAAATTTGTTAACGAGCGAACACGAGCTGTCCATTAATGACTGTAGAACCTGGCAGTTCTTTTATTACAAACGTGGCGTCGCTCCGTGGCAATGTTTTGATGGCCAGACGGCACCCTTTATTCTATCAAATCAAATGTAGGCGCCAGTACTTGTCTTGATGTTTTATCGTGATTATCTTTTTATAAGAATTTTGCAGTTTTACAGTATATCTATATAACTTTCATACAGTGTACCGCTGTGTTCGCTTCTGAACTTGCAAAATGCATTTTATCTTTCTGCATCATTAAAGTCATATTATAGCCCCAGAAATTAACTTTCTATAACTCAGTTATTTGTTATTCCTAACAAGATACATAAGACAGCATTAGTAAATATTAGTCTTTGAACATCAATTAAGGATTAGTTCTTAATTTTTAATATTTTATTGCGAAAAAAATGATTTTCGTAAGTTTTTCCTCATTTATTGAAACAACGTAATGAAAAAAAACGATAATGTTATTATTGATATTTGTCATCGATACAATTGTTATTTGTCATTCGAGAGTAAACTCGATTAATACACATTTTAATGTAAAACTACCCTTCATTATAAACAAATTACTTTCATTATAAAGAAGGTTATAAACAAAATCTTTATCGAAAAGATATTATGGTAACTCGCGTCGAAGTATACATTAATACTTTATAACTTCAAAATTACACGATATCGTATTGAGTTATCTAATTGTAATGACTACACTTCATAAACGGCAATTAATGTTTTTTTAACCAGAATCTAGGAACACTCTCATTACGGTATATATGTAAAATCGCTTTCTTATCTTAGTTTCTCGAAATTATTGCATGATAATCTCTAATTGTATAAAGATCATCAGTTTAATAACAACTTCCTTGTCAAAAAACGAATTTTGAAAATAAGCTTTTAAAACATTGAAATGTCAGTAAAGATCATATGTATTAATTGACTCTTACTTTGTAGACATATTCAAAATTCAAATGCTACATATGTACATCTACGTAATTTTATTCCTTATGCATATGTTGCATAATATAGCGAAGATTACAGATAGTTCAAAAGCTCATTCTTATTCAGAATACTATTTACCGATTGAAAATACGAATTTTATACGAGCAAATAATTAGACATTTCAGAAAATATTTATGTTTGTTAATGTTAAAAAATTAATATAATGTAAGTTAAAGAGGCAGTATTGGTAAGGTTAATATTATTTTTCTAAGAACAGTAGATAAATATTTACTTTATACTATATGATATCTTACTTGATTATTTATTATCGCGATATTATGGTTGACAGTTGAACAAAACTGATATATTTCTTCTATAAGGTGTTTTGAACAAATGTTTAAAACAATGCAACATTCTACAAAATGTAACAAGTTTAGTTAAAAAAGTTGGAGCGGAAACAGTTATCTTATTGATAAGACTTATAAAAAAAAAATACAAAAGTCTTAATAAGCACGTGTCTATAAATCAATCATTCTTTAAATATTCGGTTTAAACGCCAGGTATTTCCTGTGTGATTATACTAACTGTGAAGTAACTTGACATCTCGCATTATCGATTGGACGTGGTACGTATGAACTGAATTTGCATATGAATAACCACAGGGAGACATTGTAAATTAACATAGATTTGTAACAAATCAGAGACAAATTACTTCATCTAAGAGAAATGTTTAAAAACTCCAGTGACAAATCATAAGTAACAAAATTACTTAAACCAATACACTTTATTTAATATCTACCATTGAAAATGAAATACGACAAATTTATAAACAGATATGTGCAATTCGAGGAAACATTTCGAACTTCGCTGTTTTGTAATAAATAAATTAATACTATGTTAATTTTTTACTAATCGTTATAACTTCGGATAACAGATTTTTATTGTGTCTACATTTATTTATTATCTACCGTCAAAAGACACCTTTTGAAATTTTAACTTAAAATTATTTTTTTGGTTTAACTATTCTTTCTCAATTGAATTTTGGACATTCCCTAAAGTTAATTTTATAATCGTTATTGCAAAGTCGAAAAGTCAATTCAGAATATATCACTAAACTTGGAAAATAATTTTAAGTTAACAATTCGAAAGTTGTTCTTTGACACCTTCGATAGGAATAGTGTTAAAAACGGTAAGTTAAACAGTGGTGTCATATGAAGAATTTTAATCAAAGTTTAAAAATTTGTTTGACTATTGTCTATATGCTTCTATATTCATTTGTCATAGACATCTTTACTTATATCTTATACCATTGTACTGATTTTCATATGAGAATAATTTTGAAATATCACCAGCAACGTAATCTACCAAAAAATAAATCTTTATACAATTTTTAAATATTTGATTCTTTTAATTATTTTAATATCATTTTTATAACCTTCATCTTACAGTGTACGTGTTAGTTGAAATCGGAATGTTCACTTTCATTTAATTGTTAACAATAGGTTACAGATTTTAGACAGAAGTTGAATCATAGTCGTATATTAGGAATTTATTTTGCTGCAATTTCTCTTGAAAACTGATCGCATTTGAAACTGCGGACAAACCTGACTGTTATGAACACGCTACTTTCCTATCTTCTAAATCAAGCACACGCTTGTGGTTAATGCTTTTTTCACAAACCAGGTAACTGTACGCCATAAAATTTTACGTACTGACGTAATAACAGTGACAATAGAATGCAAGACTATTAATAAATGACAATAAAGTACTTCTTATCATTGTGATAACCATCTATTCTGGGCAATATTGAAATATTCTTAGCGACTTAAAAACTAGCTACTCTTTTATTAATCAAAATATTATCCAGTCCAGATAATACTACACCATTAATATTTACGATAATTTCATTGAAGTGATTTTAGTAAGGTGTACATTTGGCGATACATTTTTCTAGATAAGTACTTACATAATTGTTAACTAAATTAATCAAACATTTACTATCGCACTGACAACTGACATCAGAACACGTAAATACCATATGAATATAATTCAGGCTTATCGCAGCCATCTTTCTTTATCGTTCTGGATATATCAATCGTAAACTTCACGTAACTTTTATTAAAATGAAATGCACAATACTCCATTGATGCTAATTTCAAGGCATTTTAATTAATATCAAATAATATTAGTATGAATTATTTACAGTTTAAAAATAAAAATATATTGTTTTGAGTGACAAGACATTTCAAATGTGTCATCATTAATTTTTTAAAGCAATTTCAAAAAGTTATGAGTGACTGATTTTTCATTAAAATGAATCTCTTCACGTGTGATTAATTTGGAAATTGCAAAAATATTTTCAATGTTTAACAGTAGAATTTGTGTATGTTATGGTTTATTCTAGAGTCTTTAGTTTGAAAAATGAAAATAAACATTTTCAAAGTTCTTTTGTGAAATTATTTTTCAAGATACAAGAATAATTCGAAATTAAATCATATGATTTCTAAAATAAATTTAAAATAGTGTCAAAAGGTTGTTGATATTTTTTATTTATCTACATTACGTGAAATTTACAAGTACGTACATTTACGAGAATGGCTAACAAAAATGCAAATGAAAAGAGATTTATGTATCATTGTTTGCATAGAATGTAGATGAATAATAATGAATTGTATCCTAATGGTGATAATACAAGAATTCAATGTTGTGTTGAATACTTTTGTCGTTGAATATTCAAAAGCAAACGTGGCTTAACAATTTAATACTTTGTGCGCAAATTTGCTAAAAAAAAATCGTGAAATAATACATGTAAAAGTAATAAATATTTATATGATGTACTTACATCAAGGTACTAAATTGTTATGCCACGTTTGCTTTTGAATATTCAATGACAAAAATGTTCAATGTAGCAGTGAATTCTTGTATTATCACCATTAGGATACAATTCATTATTATTCATCTACATTCTATGCAAACAGTGATACATAAATCTCTTTTCAGTTATATTAACACATTTCTTTATCCATACACTTTTACCTGCCTATGAATTCTTTCTTTTAAATAGTATTTTAATATTAACTAACCTTTATAATAGGTATATATCTGACCTCTAGATTAGAATAAATTATTGCTATTCGACCATTTCATCTAGGTAATAATTATTCGTTGTTTGCAGTAAATAATTCTATCCATTAACTTGAACATTCTCTTCAACAACAGAAATAATTTCGAACGAACATCCATTGTAATACTTCATGAAACCATTATAACAAAATGTAGTATGCATATAATCACTGCAAATAATTCCAATATTGAATAAATAATTATTTGATTAACTAGCGCTAATAATCAACTGCACTAGCACCGAACACAATTTTATTCGTCATTCTAATCTTTAATCCATTATCGAAATCAAATTTTACCGAACACTGTCATGTAAATGCATAAAGGCATACTTATAATTGCATATATTCATGAATGATGCACTATATGCATGTTATTACCATAAAGTAATTCTTAACCCTTTCGTCTCTGAATATGTATTTTACAAACTACACAATTGCACTGGAATAACTGACGAATTTTATGAAAAATAAATTACACTACGCATTAATCAACCACATGTACTAACGGCTGATTAGTGTCATTCGAGTCATTCAAACCCTGCTTATCGGAAACAACTGTAACAAAAATAGAGGCAATAGTTCAAATAATCCCAAAAATGAAACCGATCGAAGACCAGTAGTGGTAGTACTCGTTTTTCTTGACACGTTGACCACCCAATGAATATTCCAATCGAAGCAATCCTCTTAAAGAAACTCAAAAGGTTTCACAGAGATTACTCTCTCAATCTTCATCTCATAGATGTAACAAAATCTGTGAGGTTCATAAAAATTAAAACTTCTTAAATCTATACAAAAAGTTGCTTCACTCATATATAGAAGTCAACGTGTGCAAATGCGAACATAAACTATTCAAGTTATCATAGTAACCCGTCCGGCTCAATATTTCCCGTCGGTAGAAATATTAACTGCTAGGAATCTATGATCCTGGGAGTAACACGAATCATTGAGAGCCATTGTACACGACAAGGTATCAAAGAGCTCGAAACCGACAAAGGACACTGCTCGAACAAACCGGCGGCCCCTTAAACGCGTAGGAGTGGAAGCACCGGTCATTAATCTATGACAGGTAAGGTGCGCACCGATGTAATCGTCGATTTACCAGGGCCTGGATGAACTTTCGGCACGCCATCCTACCGTACGCCGTACCACGACCTCTTCATGCAACGGTTATCTTTGATCTGACCTAGTCACTGTTCGTACACAAAGCTCTGGCACGTATCCGCTCACGTCTCCATCGAACGAGTAAAGTATGCAAGTTTACGGATTCTGCACGAACGCGGCCAAAGCCCTCGTTCAAATTTTACACGGCTCGTTAAAGGTAACATAACCGGGTCAGCGGTATTTCCCTTAAATTATAGATGCAGCACGAAAACACATCGGCCGATTCGAATCCTTTTTTCAATAGATTCGCGGGTCAGTGGAACGATCGTATCTATTCCGAATACACGAGAGCTTATACTTGGAATTCGTGCTACCATTGTCGGTAATTTACGTATCGATGCTATAGCATTTTGAAACAACCGTACGCGTATTTTAGAGCGACGTCACGCGGATGACAAATACGTACTCTGCTTGCGCTGTTATAGTTGTGTGTAATAGATGATAGTAATTCAATAGAAAACGTTGCAATTCTTAATTAATGGGAATTTACGAGTGTATGTATTGCCAAAGAAAAAGTAGCTATTATTCGAAATTACCACCTTTCTCTTCTGTACAAGTTCATGAAAGATCTATTATCGACGCGTATGGTTTCTAAAGGTATTCAAGTAACAATAAGCTAAATATGTCATTTTTTGGTATATTACGAACTATAAATAAATTATAGGGTAATTTTAGTTAAGTATAAAAATTATTAAATACTTCATAAGAAATTTTCCACCCTAGCTATCCGTAAACTAGTTTTATTCATCTTTGAAACTAATTCTGAAGATTTTAATGATTTCCTATTAAAAAATCATAAATTAGTCCAGGTTACTTCGAATTTCGAATAACATCTTTAAGTTTTTCTATATTGTTATACGAACTAAACAAATTTGCTTAATTCAAAATTACAACTCTGGCTACTTTCTTATGTATTGTAACTAAATATTTTTGTGAACAGACTCGTGGTGAAAATTTCAAATAAAATGTAACCAATATCAATGTCATTCAAGCCATTCAAGTTCAAATGAAATATTTTTTTTTATATTATCAATTATAGTGGAATAGGGTAACCGTAAACTTCACGTAAGCGTAGAATTTGTCCCTTTTCCTAATGAATTATGAGTAATAAACTAGTTCTGTCGATCACAGTTGTGAAAGAAATCATATTGCAAAGGTTTAAGAGGAAACAAGATATACCAATCTAATCCGTCAAACAAGAAGTACGATCAATTGCCAACAATTCTAGTAATGGAATCGTATAATTAGCGATCTTTTGTTGATATGAATATTGTCTTAAAATTTAACCGACCCTATTTGTTAAACTCGCGAAGAATATTTCGTTACATGCATACAGCATAACAAATAATTATTAGAATAAAGCATTTGAAACGAGTATCACTACAGAAAAATATAGAATTATGATCCAGAGAATAAAATAGCGAAATAACTGAAAGAAAATAAAGAAACGCTATTAAATATTTACTTTGTCAACGTTCTTTTTATGTTTTTATGTCTAATAATACGTACCATCAGGAGGCACAAAATCTTCGCTAAAACGGCAAACTGTGGTAACCTGCAACAAACGAAGATAAACGTATTAAACGTCCATTTCTTATATTCAAGTTGCACGCGTTGCAGAGACAAGGATATGGCTACAGAGAAATGTATCTCTGCTGGTATTTACCATTGCACCTGCAAGATTTCAATTTGTGGCACACAGCCTAATCGTTCTCGATCTGCATATGATATATAGTATTCAAATAAGTTTCGCACGATTACCAACCGCGGATCTAATAAAACGAAGGTTACCATTAGCAGCGGTGCAAATTGAAAGCACGGGATGCGGTGGATCGCTTCTGACAGATAAGGAAAAGATATACGAGATAATTAGTGGCGGAAACAAATTATAGCGGACAAATTGTATCTTGTAGCTAGCACACGATTCTATCTTCATTCAGATACGATAATAATATTGCCTTGAGTGACGGAGCGTTACGATATCGCTGTAAGAGATCTTTTTCTTTTAACCTTAGGAAATATTCGAATTTTTTAATAAGACCTTGTACTTTCTTCTGTATTACATGCATCGTTTCTATACATCTTTATAAATATTCCTCTATTAGATATACGGATATTGTCATGAAAATTTATAGCAATAATTTACATAATTGTATGTCACAATGTAACGGAATGTTTTAAGTACTTACGTATATATTGGAATTTTTATTTCAACGAGAGAGAAATGATTTTATCTTGTATTACTTTAGAAATGTTTAAAAGGCAAATACCAAGGTTTAGTTAACAAAATTATGTTAATATTTAAGGAAAGAGTAGGAACATTCGGTTGACCTGTAAAAATACACAAACGCTTCTAATAGTTATTTTCAAAATTAAAACTAAAGAATGATAAATGTTTCAATGTAAATCAAACTGATCGATTGAAGTTTAAAAATTGATTGTTTTTGCCAAAAAATGAAAATTCTAAATTATTAATATTAGTAAACAATGCATTTAAAAGAAGTATCAACTTATTTTCCGCGGCAATTGGTAATGCACTTTTATATATATATATATATATTTGTATAAACACATACCGCCTTTCATAATCATGAACCACTGATTTCAATAAAAATCCCCCAAAATAAAGGTTCCAAAATAGTGTGTAAAACCGAATCAATTTCAAGTCAAGGCTAACACTAGAATCTCCCATTCTACAAGATTTATTCTACAAGTTGTAATCCGTATACACCACACAAGTTCAAACGACGTTACTAATGAATTCTCCTAGGGTACACCTTTTGTTATGATTACGCACTAACCTTGCAATTAAAGTCGAGGCACACGGCTGCGCGGTGCAGCTTACAGTTTCCCCTCGCGTGTAATTTTATATATGAAATCCGGTGTTATCGATCCAGCAAAGAATGTTTCACTTTCTACAGTCTATAAACTTTCACGAAGATTGTCGAGCTGAAAGCGTCCACGCTTATCGCGCGTCGTTAATTCGCGTCGCGGATTAAAACGTCGGATCAAGGTTGTTATTTTCCTCTATCAATATCGCTGATTTACGACGGTGAACGGAGGAAATCGAGAAACGCAGGAATCAAGAGTAACGGCGGAGAGTGCCACGCTGCGAGTTGTAAATAATAACCCAGCTGCGTACAAGCTGCGTGCGGTTCGCCGCCGCAACGACTTGCGTAATGCGAATGCATCTCGTATTACAGAACACAGGTGAAACAGCGCAGCGGCGTGGCGCGCAGTGCCCGAGCGACACGCCACGCCACGCCACGCTACCAATGACGCCGGCAACGTTCATTACACGTTCGGTTTAATTCGACTGGGTTATTGGCTCGTTGGTAGAGCAGCGGGGTGGACCAAACGTTCCTTTCTTTCGCACCATCCCGCCTACCTCGTTTGAATCCACCTCGATGCGCTGCAAAGGAATTCCGTTGGCACGCCGATCCTCTTAAAACGTTCACTTTATTTTGCTCGCGTCATCTGAATCTTTATAGGAACCGATACTAAAGCCCACTATACGATTGCCCGGAGATTGTTACCCTCTGCACAATGTAATTGTATTTTCTAAAACGACCAATTTTTGAACGGCCCCTCTCCATTACTCTGATCAGCAGAATTGAAATTCGCCGAGACGCTCGCGGCGCGAGGCGGAATAACTCCTGGATTCAGCGGCACGCGTTGCGGGGTTCACTTCGGATTTCCATTCTTCATTCTTATTGTAAATGAATGGAATATTCTAAGGCTGTTCACGGTAATATTTGCAAATAATATGATTATTATTCATGAGGGACAATTTTTTCTTCTTTAAACCGGGCAAGGAATAATGAATTCGCTAATATGCGATGGAGACGTTATAAATTATGAAATCTTAGCGATCATTGTTCAATGATTTTTTTTTTCGATGAGAGACATCAATTGTCCCACTTGAGTTCAATTTTATACAATTATACGATACTTTTCATTGCTGTGCTTGAAGCGTAGGAAATGCAATTCTAATTCGATTAAGCTCTCTGAAAATAGAAGTAAGAAACGATACGTTCTTTGAATAAATACTTATTGAATAGGAAATTGTTGCAGTATTTCAGACGCAACGATTTTTCGGAAATATTAAAAATACTGGTGCAAGAGTTCCGTAAAATCTAAAAGCACGGCACATTTTAATTGAAAATTTTCATTTGTTTAATGTTGCGAGTTAATACCGCTCCTTTTGTTCGCTTTATTTCCATAAAAGGTATTATAAAGTTCGACCGTAACATAATCACATGAAGTGTGATTCCATCCATTTATCACTAGCCATTCAGCACGGCATACACGATCGTTCAAAAGTATGGGTCTAAGGTTCAAGAGTAATGGAGGAGAATAATATCTTTCGATCGCATAACGATATAATAAAACCTGTGGAGTCGGCTAGTAACTGTGTTATTCGTGTTCCAAGTTGATACGTGAGTTCCGTGAAATCTTTAATGAATCGGAGTCTCGTTCTTCGTTAATAGAGAGACCTGGTCTCGCACTTTTGGCGAGCACTGTATATCAAGTCGTAACGTGCATCGCGGCACAGAAAACGCAGTCGACTCGAGTTTCGTGGTTTAATTGCATTGGTACGGTCGGCACGGAAGCTTCAAATGGATACTTGACCGAGTATAGAGTGCCCGTCATTCGCACGCAAGCATTTCTCGAAAATTAATTCGCGCTTCGCGAAATCACATCAACACGCTGCAAGTGTTACTCGAAGGTGATGTAATTGCTTTGACCGTGGTGTAATTCATGACACCTCGTGTGTTGCAAATTTTTAATATCGAGGACCTCAAATTGTTATTAACCCTCTTTTGCATTCCGATCGGAAACTTAAACTCACAGAATAAATATATTTTTTATCTTGTGTCTGTATGTGTATGAAGTTCCCATATAAGAATAGTCACAAAATTCAATAAATAACATTCTTTATGAATATTTTCTTATTTAATTCATTACCACATCAATATTTAAATGAAATAACAGCCATATATGTTTGTTTTCAACTTCTCATAAAAATTCATGCAACAGACGGTTAATATTTTCAGATTTCAAGTATGTTTAAAAGTAGGATGCCACTCTTTTATATTAACTTGGAGTTTAAGTCTTGAGCTTCAACTTTGTATGAATCGGAATTGAAAACTGAATGTTAATTGTGTCATTTATAAAATGTTCCAAAATAGTTTAAATATTATACCGTTTAACAAAAGTTTTACATTTTTAACGAAATGATCGTTCACCGAATATGACGAACACAGGCACTGATTGTTAACCGAATGTGCATACGGCAAGCCTGCGTGCAACAATATGGGTGAATAATTCCAAAGCTAATCACGGTAACGTTTTGTTGACAGCGCTTGCCAGCCGCCTCGTTAACGACCATCTATCAAATTAGTCAGAGGAATATGCTTGATCGTAGTTCGATACGGTGGTATCCATGTCGTATAGAGGCGTGGGGTACATTAAAATTTAAATTTCTCGTTATGTAATGAAGAAAATGTTAAAACGCATGTGTTTCGCTGTTTGTAAGGGGCGGCGGGGAAAGGGAAGGGTGACGAAGAAAATTTCTAACAGCGCAGACGATCTGGCACCAGCCGTAATACGCGACACCAAGCTCTCCATGAAAAATCCAGTCTTTCCAGTATTTCTAGTATTGATGAGAAGAGTTCTCATCGAGGCCGATCGCGAAGGTAAGTCTACGGGGGCAATCCGCCATTCCGAGGATTTCCATGACGTACCTCGCGAGATTCGAACCAGGATTTATAATATGACTCAAAACTATTTGCTACTAGAATAGTTTTGATATGTCATATCATAAACTTTGAGGAATTTTAATGAATAAAAGGTTATTATAAGTGGCCATAGATCTCTACTTTAGCTTAGATGTTCCTGGTTGACGTTAATGGTTCCTAATACTTTCACAATCACGATGCATTTTATTACTAAAGATAATAGACAATACAAATAAGCTAATTTTCCTGCATGTGTAATATTGAAAATCCATGATTACCTACTTCCGGTATAATATTATAATATATATATATATATATTATAATATTATACCGGAAGTAGGTAGTAGTATACCGGTATATTATTATAATATAATAGTATACCGGTATATTATTATAATATATATATATATATTATTAATTACATTGTGTGTGTGTGATACATCAAAAGTAATATAATTTATTGAAAATTTAAGAATGTAAATTAAATAGATTTACTACACGTAGAAAGGGGTCTTCAAAGTCGCATTAACACAGTGTACTGATATATGGAGCTATAAATAGGGGTTATAAATCACTAACGATATTAAGAGGAAATAAATCGACGTAATAAAAAGAAATAATCTAATCCCAATCGTTTTTGCATATAGATTTGATAATCTCGTGTGCTTCTTACAACATGTTATTAATACTCCTATAACTTACCAAATCGCCGTAAACATATCTGCGTGTCGCCACTTTGAACTGTCATCTCAATCCATGCGTCGTAAGTTGGAGGAATCGTGACACTAATCCGGCTTAAAGATTGAAATATTCCGTGTGCGTATTCAAGACCACACAGATCGATTTACTTTTTATATGAACTACAAGGAGAACGACACAATTTATGGCTATTAAATGTCACACGGCTGAATGGACATGTTGAACCATTGATATTGCGGTCGATACACAACTCGAACACATTTCCAAATCGGACACCGTACACTGGCCAAAATCCAACGTACGCCGGTGGACGCGAAGAAACACGCAAAGAATTCATGGGAAACCACCTATCACCATGGAAGTATATCGATGTTACACATTCGAAGAATCAATTCGAGAAAGGTGACAACCACTTTGTAATCAACAGTACTTAAGCGAATTGTCCGGCAACATTTGACTAAATCGTGCCGTTCTTAAGCAGTCGTTGCAACGCTGACGTAATAGATAAATCGGACACGCGCAACAAAAGAAACGCAGTCTGGTTGAAACAATTTAGATCTCGGAAATACTGCCGCACAATCGGTTGACCGCTCTTCCACGTGATCCTGGAATGGATAACCAGGTAATCGTATTCCGGTGCGAAGATCCTGCGAAGATTGGACTGTCTAATTGGACTAGAAAACAGGAAAGCCGATCTGTACAAGTTACCTCGCCGGTAGCTGATCCCGGAATTTCTCCCGATACGATCACTCGCGACGAACCGTTCTACGGTCGGCACCGTGTTAGACCTTAGGTTAGGCGACCGCGGATCGGGATTCGGAAGAGGAGCACGAATCGCAAACGCGGCTTGTTGTCACCGGCGTGAGATCAACATGGTGAATGTTGCCGAGGATACAATCCGGCGTGACATCCCCAACCACGTAGGGACTCATCTAAGGAGGATTTTAGTGGGGATATTTGTCGCCTGCCGCGTGAAAAACTGCCAACACTTGAATAGGCCCCGACACGCCGATGAAAAACGCGGCTACCGACCCGACGCCGATGGCTCTCAGCTGGACACCGCCTGTCGGCTAGATGTACTGCGTGGATACCGTGGACCACGATTGCTTCATCAGACTTAACGAGTGAAATCGCTTTGGTAGCTGCTCCTTCAGGACTTTATCCTTCTGCGATTCGGGATTGATTGAATTCGATTGCGTTCGATTCGATATTTCGGTTAACTATTTCGTGGGATTAGTGTGGGAGCACTTTGATTAATCTGCGATGAAGTTAAAATAGTTAAACTGTAGCGAATAACAAAATATTAAGAATAATTAAATATGTATGTTTGATATTATTATGTCTGTGAATACTAAAGTCAGCAATTTTCTGTTGCACTATTTCTCGTTTTATATGTACCGATTCAGTTTGTGTTAAATAATTACAGTATTATATTAAATATATTTTTAAGGTATTTGATAATAAAGTAACGTGTAAATTTATGTTCAACTAATGTTGCTTCTTTTTGTTGCGACCCGAGGATATTGGTGATGGTGGTATGCATTTCCCGGTCGGCATGTCCGGGCAGCCACCACCGTGTCGTAACAGAAAAGAAAAATGGCGACATCTCCATTGAGGCAACCACAAAATTTACTACCTTTCTAGTGACCAAAGCACGAGCCGACTCATTTGAATGAGTTCGGCAAGCATTCAACCAACGAAAAAGTCACCTGGCGTTGCGTCTACAATGGCGAACCCCAAAATGTTGCCCAAATAAGCGTGGCAAATCGTGACAAATCACGCGGTCAATGAATCTCGGCCGACAGTGGTAAATTGTCGTGACAAATCGGCGGATTGATGCACCAGGTTGACAACGATTCGGTTAAGATTAACGTTCAACGCGTGCGATCTCGCTTCAATAAATCCGACCGCTAAAAGCCCCTAACAAATCATGCTCGCTCGGGGTTGTGGTGCGTGTTCATGATGATCTATCGGAGAGCTTAAAAAACGTTACGAGTCAATCTAGAATGTTAACAAATTTTCCGTATTTCCTAATTAACAATCAAACAATTTTCTAATTAAAAATTAAAAAATCAATTTTAATACTTAAAATAAATATTTGTAAAAATTACACCATGAAATTAATGAATCACGTTGTACATTCTGTTGCGTTCAATCTAAGATATTAATAATTCGAAAACAACGCACAGAAAGTATTACTACTAAATTTTGTTATTACTAATTACTACTAAATTTTGTATTGGTAGTAATTTTTATCGAAAATTATTCTACTCTAAGCTCCATAGTAACAGTGTATCTATAAACGAGCACGTTATCGAGGTAACTCGTAGTAGTTGTAAAATCTTAGGCTACTAACTTAAAGGAGACTCAACATTTGAAAAGCTAAAATCAACCCTGCTTCATACTGTAAAGCATTTAATTCCAGGAATTAAGTCTTTCATCAACGAAACAATACTTTCCTCTCATGAAGATTACATTAATTCACTATTTAAATGTACATTATTCGAAATGAGATAGATTCGTCATAGGAGCAGGTGAGGAGGTCTCGGAACAACAGGCATTCCTGCTCGGCTAGATAAGATCTAAATTTGAACTCACCTCCATTAAATCACTGCTAATAACCACTGTTACAAAAGATGACTCTACAAACACTTATCTTAGACAAATATGAGCGGTATGCTCCATCCAGAAATGAAGAAATCATTGTTATTTCCTCCGCGAATGGATGCGCCCCCACCGATCCGTTAACTTCAGGCGGCGTCTGCTTCGCAGCTGATCGCGCAGTTCCATGAAACGAGCGGGAGCATCATCGAATTCGTCACCGCGTTCTATTTCGCGGATCCTCAATTCGCTGGTAATGCGAGACGCCAGGTTGTGTCGAACCGAGTCACTAAGCTTTTTTTCCCGAGGCGTGTAACGCGCGGCATGCAAATTATCTCGTTGATTGAGCCGACCATTTTTTCCCTCGCACGATGAGTACACTCGTGGCTGAAGGCTGGTGGACAACGTGAAGTGGCAGATAGTAGTCGCCGACGTGGTCCGCTTACGAGGAACGGCCAAGGAGACGAGCAACGATTGAACGCGTCCTGGGATGTTACATAGAGGACCGTCGTCGTGCGTCAAGTGTTCCATGGCCGGAGAAGATAACCTGAGGCGGGTGGGAAGAAGAGTAAAAGATGAGGAGGAAGAGGAAGAAAGCGGACAAGAAGAGGAGCCACGCGAGAGGAATACGCGACGCGGTTTTTGCTCCGAAGCCGCGACGCGGACGTTCCGCCGGCGTCACATTCATTCTGACACGCTCCTCCTCACCCCCTACTTTCACCTTCTCCGATAAAAACGCATCAGTATTGAATATCTATTAGGTTGGAGGGGGAAAGCTCCCGCGCATATAAATACTACCGAATTCATCGGGCTACGAGAACGAACGGCAAACGTTCCAATGAACTGATGTATAACGAAATTTGAACAGTAATTAAGATATTAAATAGTCTTCGTTTTATATGTTTAGAAAAATAATTGCGATATTAATGCATTTACGTCACTTTTTCTATATTGTGCATTGACGTCACTTTTTCATTTCTGTCTTGCTATGGTTTTAACTGTGTACATAGTTTTATTATGTTTGTAAATAGATGTGTGAATGTACTTAATCGTTTATTCCTTGTTATATTCAAATCAAATTACATTGAAAAGTAAAGTAATAATAAAGAATATAAAAAAACGAAATAAAACAAAAGCAATATCTTTTTGTATTATGTACCATAATGATCGGAACTGTAAAAATGTTCTTTAAACTTGTAATCGATAAATATCACCGTCATAATTAGTACAAACCACAAAGATTAAAACTATTCCAATTATTTAAACCTCAAGCAACACCAATAAAAGATAAGCGAAATTTTTAATGAAACTACCGAAATTTGGTGACTGTATGTTCCGTGCGTATTCTAATAAAGCAACATGGAAACTGACAAATATCGTAAAATCTTATTTCTTCAAGAATCCGTTGCTTAGTTGTTCAGTGACAGATGTTATATCTGCGACATATAAAGTGTTTCGTAAGAGAACGAAATGTCTCGACTTTCACTGACTTTAACACCTGCAGCGTCGAAAGGCAAAGTTTTGTTTCTTAAACAATCGGCGGCTCAAAAGCGAATTTTTATAGTCCGAGTAATTTTCACGTCGCCGCTTTTAATCTCCCTTGTACAGATTTTAATGCCCGGTGTCACTAGAAATAGCCGACGATGAATCACCGAGAAACGGATATTTTACCCCGGCGATCAAGCACCATCGAGCTGTTCCCCGCATTCCTGGCGTTTTACTTAGGCCTACTTAAAAGGGTTGGATCGCTCGAAGGCTCTTAGGGCGGATATCGGCTTCGAACGGGAGTCCTCGGCTAGGCCGGCTCGAACGAAACTACTAAACAAGGCGCGTCCTGCGGGACCATTCATTACTCGGCTCGTCTCGTTCGTTAAGCGAGCGTCAGTTAAGAAGGCCACGGTTAATTGAGTTTTAGGAATTCATTTCGTCGCCGATAACCCCGCCGGTGGCCGTCTTCGTTTGCGTTCGTCATGGCCCACATCCAGGAATTTCGAACATGACAATATTTTCCAAAATGTTAGCGCGTGGAACGCTCACGGAACGTTGACATTTTGATTTTTCATTTTCCGCGGTTTCTCGAGTGAATGTGTTGAACATTGTCGGCGATTGCGTATGTAACCGAATGTTAAGAGTTTAAATTAAACTACTCCAGCATGACGTTGGTTTTTGAAGAAGTTTGTTGGCTCGCTACTAAAATACGCGCAAATGTGACTTTTCTTTCGTATTGCTTTAATTGTTTTTAAAATTGTCAGGCGTAGAAACTAATTTGATACTTTTCCTCTAATCAATTGTTAAATTATTTTAAATTTAGACATTTGTTTGCGATTTAGGATTTTTCTTTTGTTTCGAACAAGGAATGAAATCATCGAAAAAATATGATTTTTGTGTAGTAGGTAGTACATTTCCTTTAAAGCGTTATCAATTTACACGTGTCATTTTTGCTATATAAATAGTATTGAATTAAATTCGAAAAATGGAGTTACAAAAAATAGGCTAAATTCACTAACTGGTTAGTGAGAATGTGATTCATGTATGATTCTAATAAAACCGTATGACTGTCGTGAGTGTAATATTGACGAATCATGCATGTGAGTGTGCACTTACAGTAAATAATTATTATTCTGAATCATTTCATGTAATTGGTAATCATTAACGAAACTCATCCTTGAGTAATATTTGAAATAAATCAACTGTTAACATATTAAATGATATCCACCTTAAATTGAATGTGAAGAAAAATAAATAAAAAGGTAACAGCTCAGAATTTTACAAAAATAAATAAATGATAACTTTGAATGTTAGTAAATATTGATTAATTTTTTAACTGTTATAAGAACATTCAAATTATGCAAAAGTAATAGTTGTAATAATTATAAGCAAGGAATTGATTTATGCAAACAGACGTCGTAGCATATTATGCCAATAGTGTATCACGCCCATTCATTGACCCCGATGTTTATTCTAAAGGTCACGTAGGCTGATTTTGATGTTACCTCAGAGCTAAACCTATCCCAAATTACATCGATCTGGAATATTCATATGAAAAACGAACAAAATTCAGTTAACAGACAGTTCCAAATGTCTACAAAAAGTCGTAAAGTACTGTAACTTATAGACGGCTACTAACAGGCCTCTTATATATTGACTTTTAAAGTCTAACAGCTCCATTTCTCTATTTCCAAATAATTTTTAATGACGTCTAGAAATATAATGAAAAAAACTCTCCAATTTCACATAGAAACCACTTTATTTTCAAACTATTCACTTCCATAATATAAAACTGTCTAAAATCATGCATATTATTCGCATGTCCGATTTCATTACTCTTTATTTTAGCGGTGCGAATTTCACAGTCAAATGAGTCCATAACAAAATTGTTCATAGATTTGAATGGAAGCCGTTTGCGTCGTACAAGATAAAACGAAACTTTTATTCTGAAGGGTGTCGCCGTTCTTCTGGCTCGTCCGCATGGGCATTTGTTGTTCAACCTGTAATCTTTAATGGATTCTATAGGCATTTAAATAACCATCTCGCCCACCCACCGTCACTTAACTCTCTCTGTCGTTTCTCCGAACCCTCGCACTATCTGAACGGTGTATGCTATGACGACAGGAAGACAACTCTGCTTTCCTCCCGGCCTTTCCACATTTTTACCGTTAACTTCGGCCAAGACAGCAGTGGTTACCATTATTTGCCTTCGTCCTACGTATTTTTCACGAACTCTCCACGAAACTGGAGCAAGTAAACCATGAGTTCTGAAAACATCAGGTAGTCCCGGTTCGTCGATAAAGGAGAATTATAGAATCCCGCTTCTCATGTAGGGAACGCTTTTGATAAAATGAAAACTTGGAAAAGTGACGTTTCCTTGTTGCACGTAGCGATGAAGATGAGTCAGCGGAGTTAGTCATACGAAACTGGGAGCCAAGGAATCCACACAAGAGCCGGTGCGCGTTTCGGGAAGTCTCCTGGCAACTTGAGCCAACGAACTGAACTTCGTCGACCGATCGATTTGGCCGATGATCGTACCAATTACGTACATTTTGCCAATCCTTCCAAGAAGAAAATTGAATCCAACGATTGTTCAAAATTCAGTGGAACAAGGGAAAATATTCCAATCTCTGCTCATCTAGTTTCAAAGTGAATTTTTTCCAGTAGAGAAGCATATACATATACAATAACAAATTTGGAAAAATTTTGTCGTAAAAACATATTTAAATGCGTTCTTATTTTGTTAATGCTTAATATTATCACCGACTATTTTAATGCATAGGGTACACACATCATTAAAATTTTATTTTAATTGAGCAATAATTGAACCCGTTTCATTGTCATGAACATGTGACCTTTGATCACTCATAATTTATTCTATTCCCGCGTCGAATGATTCGCGAGATTCAGAAAGAGAAGTGCGAAAAAGCCTACCCGAACTTGCTAATTACGTCTAAACGACACCATGACAAGCAAGATCGTTCGTTCGTTGCTTTAGTTAGTGAATCAATAATGCTACACATTTTAGCTGTTTCATATGATCCTAATTTATAAAGTTTATCTTCTCAGATATTAGTGTATCTCCAGTGACAGATTAAAATAGTAATTTTCCATCACTGCTTCGTCGTTAATATAAATACTAATTAAAATAATGTTCATCTATATTTAATAAATTCAGAATTTTTCATTTTAGGCATAAAGGATAGATTTGATTCAACACAACCCACAAAGTTAATCTTAAATCTATTAAAACCTTAAATCTAACAATTCGTTATTAATGAAAAATTTGATAACGCGTAATCTTTTCTAAAACCTATAAATGTGGCTAAATAAGATATTACAATTTAACTCTGAATAAAATCTGACAATAAGTTAGACGCAAATTCGTTATGAAATAATGACATTTTATTAATACGAGCTCTGATATGAAGATGGTTTGAAGTATCGCGTAGAAACTAATTCACATCGATAAAATGTATCATTAATCTTATGCACCGACAAGTACTATTTTTGGCTCGCGTGCACGTTCAGGAAAGTGTCCATGTGTGGTAACAAGCATTTAAGAATTGTCGATAACAGAAGCGTGGGAGTACGCGGAGATAAACTCGCAAAGTGGATGGCGGAATTTGTGTAATCGTTCTTAGGAATTTCGTGGAATCGGTCGCGTGGAGCGGACCCGAAAAAGGAATATTACGTCAATGAGTTAACGTGCATCGCCGACATACCTGATGCTGACATTGCTCAACGTCACCAATATGGTTAACAGTATGTTTACTTACCCCAGAAAAGTTATCGAGCGCTGATCAATGTTATTCTCGACGATCCTCGATCGGCAATAATAACTTTCGTTAACAAATTCTTTAAGCTACCGTCACGGTCGCATATCCACGCAATTATAGAGTGGATACTCTCGATAACAACTTCAAGTGTTTGTGACAACATTCGCATTTTCTTTGAACAGTACAGTTAATAAAATTTAAATACCGATACTCGAATATCACACAGCACAAGACAAGGTATTATTTCTGAAATATAATTTTTTAACGTGGTTGCAACGTATTAATTGCTTCCTGATACTTTAAATATGCGGTTGGTATTATTTTTAATTGATAGCATCTGTTATACCTTTGGCAATTATTATAACTACGATATAAATATAATGAATAATAGATAGTAAATAATAAATAATGTATAACATATAATGTATAATATGTTCAAGAGATAATATTTTAAGAATACGGTATCCAGATTATTTGATATAAGAATTAAAAAAGAAAATATTTAAAAAATACCTACTCGATAATATAGTACTTCAGTTATTACGGAAATCGATCATTCTATCATGAATCATTCTATCATTCCATCATGAATATGTATGTAATCTAGGCACTGAATGCGATCGACTTACAACCTGATACGATGAATGGTGCTTTCACTACCGGTTAAATTACTAGAAAGGTCAATATTATTCGAACTTATTGTTCCCTCAATGAAACAGAGGAACCTTTACACGAGTTTAATATTAAGCTTCGTGCACAAGCACAGTTGCTACTGTTCTTCAGTTTCAGCTGGTTCACCTATATCAAACTGTTCATGCCAGCCGTTTTAAATGTAATTAACGAATGATTTGCACTGAGTAATGATAGCGGCGAGGAGCGAGAGGGGAAAAGAGAGAACCCATTGCCTTGCTCTTAGAGTGGAACCAGTTTATAGGCGGATGTATGTTCTCGCGTCGAGTAAAACGATCAGTCCTCTCTCGAAGCAGGAGGGACTTCGTCATGGTTGGGTGATAACCAATCGGGAGTAGAGACAGCTAGAATGTGATATCCAATTGGCGGTATGTTCTACGGCTAATTAGTCGTGATAGTTCAACGATGATCTAACTGCGTCTAGGTGGTCCGGCTGAATGTTGTTTTATTGCCGCAAATCGTAACTCTAAATCAACTGGTGCAGTTCTTGCACATTTATTACAGTAAGATATACAGGTGAAAGTATCGTAAATTACAACACACACGTATAACCGCTATAAAATATCACATTACCGTGGTAATAACACGAATCGTTAATTTTCTCGCTGAAAATTAGTCGAGTACTGTTATACTTTAATACAGTCTTTGATAATCGTTGCAATAATGTTCATCGTTCAAAATATTGTTATGAAAATATTACGTTGTAATGCTATATTTGGATCTTCAAGTACCTTATTTCTCGTGTGTAACACTTTATTTTGTAACCGTAACTTCATTCTTGAAGAAGTACCTGATAAGCAATTTTCTTCATGCAACAGAACTGATGCGTGATCATGGATGAATGAAGGATTTAATCCTTTTGCCCCTGAATATGTATTTTTCCCCTAAATCAAAGAGAGAACTGTTGCTTTCAAGCGAAATAGAAGCTTTCCAGTAAAAGAAATAAGATAAGTATTAATAATAATGATAATTAGCACTGAAGCTGTCAACCAGAAGCAAAGATCTACGCGTGGTACAAGTTTTCTTTATCTTTAAGGCGGTTTGTAGCTTCCTGGTAATTTAAAACGTTCGTGGTACCTATTTGTACCATTCGAAAGGGTTAAGGAGACGATAAACTCGTCCAACGATGTTTTCGCGTATTCGACTTGTCCAGTTTTCTTAATCCCACAAATAAATCCGAGTATTTTCGCGGGTCCGGCTTTCGTTTGCTTTTGTCTTGTACAAAAAATACGTGCTAAAACATGGTATCTTTTATGCCTCAATATTGATACATCAGTAGTATGCTCAACATATTCACGAACATGACGCTTCTTGAAAATATTCACAAAGAGATTTGAGTGCCACTTGTTGACAGAAACGTACTGTTATCATTGATAGTAGGAATTTTGACTTGATTGTCAGACGGTAGATGTTAACAGCGTCTCCAGTCTGACTCAAGGTAAAACATGACTTTTCAAGTGTTTCTGAATATAGGAATTGTAGATTTATGTCTTATTACGTTTTATTATTATCGTTTTTAAGAACTAAATCGTTATACTGTTAGTAATCAAAAAAGATAGCACAAATAAAATATAAATAAAATTAAAACAAATCAAATATATAACATGTCTTTTATAAATTTCCCGATCGGCTTATACGTTACTAATCGATTTCCAACCGACTAAAGTCAGTTGAAAATTGTATAATAATTCAAAATGCATTATTCTTCTATTAGTTAATATTCTGAAAAGTACACACAAAATATACGGTTTCCATTGCGGTCCTCTCAAGATGAAATATGAATATGAATCGTGATGCTCTGTTTCATACATTCAGGATTAAATTTATAATAATGATCAATAGGTAGTTTCCTGAATAAATTTCTTTCAACGATTAATAAGTTGTTGCTACTTCTAAAGGCACCTTGTTGAACTCATTAAGCTTTGATATTCAAAAAAGTGTAATTTTTAAAGAATTGGTGTACATTGTACACGTTATGTATGATATTATAAAATGCTATTAGCTGTAGATGCGACACAGTCGTCGAGAATGAATACAAGTAGATAACAACCGCACTAGTCAGACACGCTAGTCCGCGAGTGTACTTTCTCCATTCGATGAGCATTTAGACATTACGAAATCTCAGCTGTACAAGATTATATATTCTCTACTTGCGCTACTTTTTTAAATCAAAACTTACACCATAAAAACAAATGAAAAACATCGTTGTTTGCTTTGAACTTAAGAAAAAAAGAGAAAATTTAATTGTAAGACACAAGACTATGCTATGACGTTAAAGGAAAGTCTATTTATAACACACTATCATATGTTAGCGATTCATTAGACGGTTTTACAAAAAGTGGTTGATAAATCTAGAGATACAACTGGTAGAAAATATATTTGAAATGATTCACATGCCATAAGCGCATCTTCTCTATGAACATAGGAAGACAGTATTAAACAGGATTTTTGTAAGCGACGCGTACACGTTTCAAATACGGAAACGTACAGAAGTCACAGGAACGTATATATGCATTGCTCTATTAGAAACTCTAAACGAAACGTTTGTCGAAAACTTAAATCAACAGGATCGCTCACCCTAAGGAGTATTTTCCCGAGATCTATCGACGAAATGAGTGCAGCCAGAGATATCGGTCGTCATCTCGTCTTTATGGTGCGAGTTCGTTACATAAAACTCTGGGAAAAGAAGGATATTTTGGCTCGTACGGACCACGCATGCGTTTTTTCACTTGAATCTCCGAGGAGTATGCAGTTAGGGGACTTTTATTCGTGTTTGCGAGCGTGTCTATGTGCCGTGCGCTCATACTCAAACGGGATGGTGTTCGAAGTAGATATCTACACAAATATCAAGAGCCGTTCGATCGAGATACTTTTGTTTTTACGACTTTACAAGCCGTATCACCGATTGCTCCGTTTGTTCAGGTTCAACGGTCGGCACCCGGATTCCAAAGGCGGTTCATCGTTATCCCCAAAGTCGGCGAACGCCGTCTCGCTTCACCGTTAGACATCCACCCTTCTAAGATCCTCATTTCTTCTCCTTGAAAGCTCCTATGGCGTACGAGAAAACTTAAGCCATTAGGCTCCGCGATAAAGTTTGCTAAAGCGGTCGGTCTTCGGAGCTTTCCTGCTCAGTCGACAAATTTGCGAATCCTTCGTTCCCGAAAGATGTCGCGAGATTGAAGAAGACAGATCGGATATAAAAGAAATCGTGTACGGTGAACCTAGTCTATCGATATTACTGCTCTCCGTTAATATTACCTAAACTATATACGCTTCTGACTAATCCCGCTGCATTGCTCGGTTTATCTGTATATTCTGAAGTATTATTAGAAATGTAGGAAATACGTAGACTGGTTACAATTTTCTTATAATTCTCTTTGAAGGTATCCTGGACAAAATGAGAAGAAGACTAATCCGAAAGTGACAAGCAAATGAAATGATGCTAAGAAAATGAGAACGTAATTGCAGTTAGGAAGAAACTGATGAACGCAGCAGGGTTAAATGATATGTACGTTTGAATTACCTAATTGTATGTAATATTAACATTTTATATGTAGTATTGATTGTTTACGAAACAATTCGTAAAATTCTTTTTAGAGAGAAAGAAATGATAAATACTAGAAGCCTATCCTAACTTGAAACAAACTATTAAACGTATCAATATCAAATCTTGAAAATTAAATTAATTATTCTTAGTTCTGAAAGCAAAATGAGTATAATATTTCAAACATACTTCTACATTTTATGAAACTTACTATCACTAATATGAAACTTACAAACACCAAACGCTTCGATATACAGTGTATCTGTTTTAAATGGAAATGCTCAAATTTCTGGAAATACACGCATGATACAAACTTCTACTTACTTTATCTTGAGATGACACAAAGTATCTTATGAAGGTTATATTAAAATTTTTAGTTACATATATACCACCCGTTTGTTATAACATTTTTATAGGAGTAACTCTAAGCAGTACGTCAACTTTCGACATTATATACATCGGGAACGGTTTATATTCATACGAAAAAGAAATTCGTTGCGTTCTAAAAATGTTTGAATCTCAGCTGTAAGAATATGTAAGAATATGCAACCTTTATTTAAAGCATTTTTTAGTAGCATGCATAAATTTCTAAAAATTTGAGTTTCCACTTCAACCGAATACCTTGTATATTTGCTGCATCTAAATATTTGTTATATTCTAGTTTTAAAACATCGCACGATAACACAAGAAAAGTGAAACATTCATAGTCCTATAAACTTCGTGCACAGAAGCCCCATTGAACAAATCCGAATCAAGGGTTCTATCGGGTCAGCGGTAGAAATTTGTAGGTACAACAGCTGAGATTTGGCCAAGCTTTCTCGTGTTATATTCCGCGGGCTACACGTGTGAGTGGTTGTATAAACGTATCGATACACACCCTCCGGTAACCGCAAACATTGTGTCATTGTCACGAGAGCACGCGTAGTATCGCGTGTAGGCAGACGCCAGCCAGTCCGTACGATGAATTATACATCATGAATGTTTTCGGGCTCGAATTTGCATCGGCTGAACGGCTACCGCCTGCTATTCTTAGCCGTGGGCCATCCTCTCTCCGTTCCTCGAGCGGGCGCCGTGTCTCGCCCTCTTCCTCTGTTATTGGATGTCAAAAAAGGAAGAGCCTGATCTCTCCTACTCTCCTTCTCTGTTAAACGGCGACGAAGAGGCGAGCAAGATCCTTAGGTCCGTCCATCGTTTCTAACTACGGGATTATACGTGGCCCGGCGCTACGTGCGGCCCGATGCGATCTCGCTGAAACTAGAAATTAATTATCCGCGATCGCGTGTCTACTAGCTTGAATTAACGAGCCGAATTTCCAGGGGGCCTAGCCCAAGGCCGGGCTGCAGCCCTCGCGCGTGTACCCACCAACATGGCAAAATTAGAATGTTACTGAACAATGTGACGAAACGGCAAATTATGGCGAGTGCCGAGAGATCAGCGATTATTTATGTTGAATAGTAACACGGTTTCGGAAGTTCGTTGTGCTGTTGGCGATTTTCATCGATGACTGTTACCATTTAATTGATGGGGCGATTAGGCTCGAGTGAACTGGTTGTTCGGCCGGTAGCGAATTTTTTCAATGAAATCTGCATGAATATTGCGGAATTGAAATGCTCTTCATTAATCTTTTCGGTTTTCTTTATTCATAAGGGATATTAACATACTCGGCTGATTCTATATGAAGTGTATAATAGCTGTTCATTTTTTCGTGAGTAATGAGATATCAATGAAAATTGGGCATAGTGACCGAGATCAAATATTTTCTAGTCGCATAAATGTGCTGATGTATCAAGCATAAGAAATCTATTTGGGGTCAATGTATCGTGGATGCTATATTTATACTCGAAATATATTATTATTCACTCGAAAGCGACGCTAACGGTTCCTTATAATTATCGAAAATAATTTTTCTGTTGTTTGGAATTTTCGTTTTGTTTTTTGTTTTTTTTTTTTTTTGAGAAACATGATTTAATAGATAGGGTAATTCCGGATGAGATGGCCCGATCTCATTTATATTGTCTATTCTATTTAACTATTTTTCTTACATGTGTTTACTTTCATAACAAATTTTTTCTTTTTTGTTAGGTGTTAATGGTACTTGTAATATAAGAGTTCTTTAAAAAATGGACCATTTATTTTTAACTTATCCTAAACATAAAACCAAATACATATATTACACATATTCTTAAAAAAAGTGTTCAAATTATTTAGAACATTACATCGATAAAGAATGTTTATGGAGTAAAAGTATATAAATAATAAGAAAATATAGCAGGTAGTAAAATATAGCAACCTTTATCATATTCATAAGTAAACAATTTTAAAAAGAATTCACTTTATCCAAGGACTTAAAAACTAAATCATTTGAAACTTTTCACACATAGTAAGATTTCATTAAATTACATCCTTACGTACTCTAATTCGATTACACGATTTCACGATTGGAAACGAATATCCCAATGGAGAACTCGATCATTTGCCAGATTTCATGTTACGTCGTGTCGATGTTTCAACGGCAACAACGATGACAACGTTTATGATGTCGGTGGTACGAGTTCTTCTACGAAATCACGGAAAATTCAAGCGTTTGTCTGGTCACGAGCAGAAACCCCAGGAAATAGTGCTCCTTGTTCCGCTGTCCTGCCCGCGGACAACGGTCGGAGAAGCACTAGCGTCAAGGGAGGACGCTTATCGCGAGACACGCGCGATAATAAACGTCTGCTTTACGAGCGTGGAAAGCAGATATGTCGTAGCAACTGTATCGAGTAAACGAAAAGGCGAAGGAGGAAAGAAACGCTGGGAAAACAGTCCAAGAAAAGGAGAAGGAAACGTCGAGAACGAGGTGTACAGGAAGAGGGTTGGTGGACGCGACTCGACCCGATTCGACTCGACTCGGCTCGGTTCGGCTCGGCTCGACTCGACTTGGCCCGACTCGATCCGATCTGACTTGCCTCACGTACGGTGAAACGTCGCCGTTTGTTTTGCACGCGCCGGCGGAAACGAAGCTCCTCCGATAAAAGGCGGAGTTACGATCGGGCTTGAAGCAGAGCTGGAAAAGAGATTGCCGACCTAACGGCAACCGCGCTCACAAGCTGTGTAACACGATTCAGATCGGTATCGCATTAATTGCATGCCTTACCGATTGTGTATTCGTGGTTTTAGTAGGAGAGCCATTGGTGACGCACGGACCCCTTATCTGCATTCCCCGTTGCCCTGAGCTTCTCGACCGCATTAAAATACTGTACGTGTGCACCGCGTTATTGCTCACTTATTGGCAACTTATTCATTCGTTAGCGTTCTTATTAGGTTACTTCATTCAGTTATCAGTCATTTCATTGACATGATCGCTTTTAAAAGATAACTGTTTCGTTGGTTTGGAAAGCGTGGGTTGGACAGGTGAAGGTTGTTGTTAATTTAAAACGTTTCTTACGAAAATTTCGAATGAAATTAGTTACATATTTCTTTTGTTACTAATATGTAGCAACTTACAAAAGTTGTCCTGTATAGTGTGCTAAATATTTTATAAGAAATGCACAGAAACATGATTCTTCCTGGAGTATTTATATTTCTGACAGTATCAATCCTGTCGTTGCTGACGTCGTACTCATTTACACGGCAGTTCAAAACAAACATTCGATATAAACAATTTTTGAGTACATGATTATCACGATGAACATAGAAAAATTGGTTTGTTCACTGTGAACGATCTTTCAGTTCAGTTGCGCTGCAAAAGGTCAATTATTTTTTAATGTGACTTACTGCCGATCTAATTGGGGCAGTTAAAATCTCCTAGTTTCGCTAGGTTAAACCGTATTATCCGAGACTAACGTAATTTGCGTCGTATCAAGGACAAATTATTATTTAATAAAAAAATTTTTTCAGTGTGCCGAGCAGACACGGTCAAAGACAGACGCCTCTGCTGAAATCCTAATCAAATTCCGTCGCAGAACACAATTCCCTTCATAAGTGTATGTCATTCTAATTAAAATGGCCCATATAAAAGAATTCATATAACGAAAATGTGATTTCGGACGCTGATCTCATTTAGCGTACACATTATCTTTCGCAAAAAATCCAAAGCTTACGCTGCTACTGGATACATATGTAGGATGTCAGACATGCAACAGTGACGCGTTTGTCCTAAATTACCCTGCGATATGTGGAGCAAGAGGTAGGTGCCTTGCGCGACACAGACAAAGTGTAAAAGAGGAAGAGGAGCGTCGTGTAGCGAGAGGAAAGATCAGAGGAAGGAACCGCGATCACCGGAGAGAAATGTAATTGTACGTGCGTCGTTTGAAAGGGTCGAGGGGTCCTCTCGAGCCGGCTAATTAAGAGCTCAAGCTAATTTAATTATAATTTATACCTTCAGGCTGAGCCCGTGTGGCGGATCTTTCCTTCTCGCCGACTCCTAGGTACGAGCAATCAATTATCCATTCTTAAACGCCACATGTCCACGGAGCAATAATTTACAACGATTTCGACCTTTCGTCGAACTCAGTCTGATGTGCACGAGCGAACCAACGTACGAACGGACGAAATCATCGTTGTGGATGAGTTCCTTCGGGAGAAGAACGATCGCAACAAAGGGAGGAGACGACGTCTGCTACTTGGGAGGATTGAGACGTCCTAGGTTATTTGTTTTGAGTGCAGCACGCCCCGCCCACCTCGTCTCTGAGTCTTCTTTGGCCACAACTCGCTCCTTCGACTCCCTGATTTCTTCTGTACCACCGACGGCACGTTTTTGCGCTGCCCTCGCCGTTTCCACGAGAAACGACCAAACGGAGCAGCGTACGCGAGGTAGCCACCTCCTGTGGCCGATGCACTTAGGGTGACGCGTCCTTGGAGTTCCGTTGGCTAGATACCGCTACGATGCTATCGAGTGAAATACTTCTGCCGCCTGGTCTCGAGGAGCCTATGTCGTGTCAGGGATCTGTCAGAAGAGCTGTGCATAGTTGTGGTAATATCCACTGACCTGATTTAACGGAATCGCGCGCAATTTGCCGGCTTTGACTCATTCATTTGTAAGACGAGCGCGTCCTGATAGATTCAGTGAAAGCCTATTAGCGGGACGTAATGTTTCGTCTGCGTGGTACTGTCGTTGACACTTACGCAACTCAAATTCTAAAAACCTTGTGTTTATGCGAAATAAATACATAATAATGTATTATACACCAAATTTTTTATTACAGCTTCTGTAGGTACCGTGGTAGTAATATTCAGTCTTATGATTTATAAAAGTATAACGTACTGTTGTGTCCCTTGTTTTGAAGTGCAATTGATTTTTTGGAAGAGAATCGTTATCTAATACACCTTAAAGTAGTAAACAATTTACGTACATATATATTGGTTACATGTACATTAATACAAATAAAAAACTGGAAGTACGGAAGCATGAGTGCAGATAATGCAAATATGTTTGGCGAAAAATGTTGTAGCCCATTATATTGTATTTTCATACATTTTTTATGTATATATTTATAACCTAACACAATTTTAAAATTTCCATTTTTTAGATTTTTCGCGTTGATTTTTTATTTTATGGTATTCAGAATACTTTGTCTTTTGAGTTTTTATTCCATTTCTGACCTGATTTTTATACACAATTTCGTTCACTTACCTAACACTATAGGACCACCGTTCCACACGTCACTAGTAGAGACATTATTTCGAATAAAACGGTGGTAGTACAGTACTTTTCTGATAGAAATAGCCTCAAAATAAAATTTTATATGTGGTTGTCTGTCACAGTTTTAATATTTTGGCACATAGAGGTAGTAGAACAGTGAACATTATAATGTACTTGAAGAATGAAGGGGTTAATGTTCTGTGCTTTTTTATTGCGATTTTGTTCTTCACACTTGGCTTTCATAATATCTCATCATTCATATGACGTTAACGCAAAAGGGACAAAAATTGTATTATAATGTATTATAAATCATAATTAGACTGCAATTTTTTGTGCAAATTCAATTTTTAAGAATATGATTAAAGAAACAAAATTACGATAGAATATATTATATACTTTTTCTAATGAATTCTATAAATTCCACTCTTTCTATACAATTTTGTACCTTGAAATTTTCTATAAACCTGTAGTTTAATCGTAAGAACTCTATGATTTATATTACAGGTAAGAAAGAGAAAAACGTTAGTAATTTCTTTTGAAGGTGTTTTCTAGCAGTAATGAGACGAACTGGTAAAATGTTTTAACCAATGTTAGTTACCTCATAACCAAAAGTGGTAAGTATCTATATTAAAAAAGATGTATTGTTCATTATCACCGTACTACATTGCAAAAATGATATTTGGTTTAATAATTAAATACTTTTGTATTACGTTTAGTAGATTCCCATGATAATTTTATATTTATAATTTTAATTACCTACTAAATGTAGCAATTACGATTATCCTGTAATCTTAACATTTATATAATCAACAAAACTGTACGTATATAAAATGAAATTCTCCGAATTCATATATGCTATAACATAAACACTTCAAATAAAATGAAAACAATAACGAATACCGTCAGAACCTATACAATGATTACAATCAGTACATTCATTATCATGCGAAAGAATCTGTAGCATAGTATACAACCGATTCCAATGCCGACTTATTCTATACACAAACCCAATGAAATGTTCGAATTATGTTCCATACTCGAAAATTAATTAATTATTCAGTTATTTCTATGGAAATTTCATTCCGAGCTGCTTCATTCCAAGAACGAGAAGTACCTAAATTAAAAAGATTTAAGCATAGAGAAGCTAATTCGGATACCGGGTAAGCAGCCTTATTCACCCGACAAAAATGTTCTCGGTTTGCTTTCAAAGAACCCGTGCGTTTCGAAAGGGTCGATTAAAATTCCACGGTTGAATTGTCGCGTCCAAAATCAATCCGAAATGACACCCGTCTACTAATTCCGGTAAACCTCAGCCCCCGCTGTTTCCTACGCCTATACCTGCTAATCTAACCGACTGCCGCGGCACAACGACCCAATCAATGTTTTCCTCGAATGGCTCGAATACCTTCGTAAAGACAAACAAGCAGACGATTGCCCGTACTCTAATCGTCGGGGCAAATATCGGCGTGGCCACCACCGCGGTTGTCGTCGACGCTGCCGCCGCTGCTGCTGCCACCGAAATGCAAATTAGGAGAAAGCTTTGCTCTCTCACGAACCAGGGATTTACCGAAATCCTTGCGTGACACGCGTGCATACATTGCCGATTCCGGATTTCCTTCTACGGAAGGTACAGTGATACATCAACATTATGTCATTATATAGTTCTCGCCGTAACGATATAAGTGATACATGTGTTTATAACGCTGAATATCAATTACGAGGATCAATTCGTTTATTCGTTTATTTGAATAGTATGTAATTCGAGTGGTTTATTAAAATCGACAAATATCATATTTCACTGCAGTTTTTATTTAAATTAATTGTATTATGTTTGTGCAATGGAGATTCGTGATAATAATAGTAATTCTGATTCAATTTAACTCGAACTTGAACTGTGCACAGCTATATTAACCCGTTGAGGGCGAATGTCTTCGCATTGCCTACATTGGGCCTTGGTATCTAAACTGACAAGTTACGAACAAGTAATTTAATTAACTAAATAACGAAACAACAATCTGTAGTTGTCTTCGTTTGCAGTAGTTAAAAGTTTCACGTATAATTTAACTTTTTAAGGAAAAAATCTTCAATATTTTAAAAAAGGATCTTCGTTGCACTTAGTTGCGTTTAGTTGCGCTTCGTGCGCAAAGGGTTGAGACAAATGTTAGGTTTTCAGAAGCAAGCATGATATAGGTGCACATACTTTATGATAACTTAGAAAAATTAGAATAAAACTACTGCAATAAAATTACTGCTTTTGCCTTCCACTTTTCTTACTATTACTATTATTATGCTTAATTTATATTCCATGCATGCCAACGTCTATACTATCACGCCCAAGTTGAAGAGGAAGGAAGTATACACAGCAGGCACTCGTTTAAAGTGACGGCGAATATTGAAATCGACATAAAATTACGCTGTTATATTTTTCATGTAAGAGAAAGTGGAAGTGCAGCAAAGTATGTATGATCCTTCCCAGACGGGCAATGAGCGACAAAGACTTCGAACTTGGTGATCGCGAGTCTAGACGTTGACAAGAGGAGAAGCAAAGAAAACGGAAAAGATGTGCTTCGTGTTCCCTCTATAAATACATTTACTTTGTTTGCAGAGCACTTGTAGTTGGCGGCCTGTATTCGTGGAATGCGACTCTCCCCGTGTTTCGATCGGTTTTCTCTAAGGGACGCGGAGTAAAATTTAGTCGAGAAGAATGTTTATCAATGGGTTGGAGACAAACAGTGGTTTGCAACATATCGTGCACCGTTCGACGGTTATTAACCCAATTCCATGCCTTGTACAAAGGAACTATGAACGTTCATTGCACTTTCATATCACTTGAATATGTTTCCAATGTGCAGGCAGATTACATACAAAATTCCTTTCTTAATGTTTACTTGCAATAAATTATGATACATTCTCTCTATGCCATGTCGTAACGAGTTTATTCCGATATTTATTGAAGACCCGATTCTGATATTATACGTTCACATAAAATTGTCGCAAACAAAAGTTATGGAACATCAGTTAACCAAGGTACGAAAGAACAAGTCTGAGTTACGAAACAAATTTCTACGTACATTGGATCTCTTCTTTATATAGACACAGCATTTCTAGTGAAATTGCATGTGCATTTAACATGTAGCAGAATATGACATCTAATCGAATACTAAATCAGAAGTTGAACGTCGAATTGTAATCCTTATCTTAGAAACTCAGTATATAAACGTGAATATTGTTAACTCTTTTTACAGAATCAATAAAAGAACGTATATATGTAAATGCATACGGTTTTTATTCTTTGTTGGAATCAAATTGAAATAAAATATAATACGTTTTCGTAAAGTGAGACATTAAACACCATTACCATCGCATTGTGAAAGATTCAAATAATTTAATACGAACACTTTATAGTGTTTTGTTTGTGACATTTTGTAATTGAGCAACTAAATCATAAGTTACAAATATTATTATCTATAAGCTGCTTTTCACGCGTCACACCAAAATTGTACTGCCAAAATTATTTTAGACAAATCTGCCAGTATATGCTTAAATTTTTATCTAATTTTTAAGTAGTTGTAATACGAAAACTCGTAACATAACTTGAATGTGGTAGAACATATCTAACGTTGAGTAAGGAGTCAAAGTCAACTGAGAGATGGTAACAAGTGAAAATTACTTTAATCTTTACGCCTATTGTGTGCAAATCAATTATCTTTATATAAGATATCGGTACTTACCTTTTTAATTATTAATATTATCGTACTCGTCGCAGAAATGCTATGATAAGAGTCGTCGATAATGTTTCTTCTGTGGTGTAAAGACAAGATCGTCGCGTCGATTTCTTTCTCGAGTAGCGTGATCGTAAATCAGTAATACTCGATCAGAAAACGGTCGGGTAACACCATTAATTATTACTGATCGATCGCACGGTATACAATGAATTTTATCGGTTAACGTATCTACACATTCTCCATTTCTATCGGTACCTTTATGATCCATAACCGGCGTACAATTTAGCGCTGTTAGATTTTGCAGTACGTGTACGCATTATAGGGTCTCGGCGGAGTCACATGTTACAATTTGTATATAATCATATGTTATGTTTGTGTAAACTCAATAGACTTCTCGGAATTCACGATAATCACAGTTTCAACAAGTTTAATTAAATTAAATTATCAGTCGCGAAAGTCCATACAGACTTGTTCACTTTCGAGAATATGAAAGAAAACGATACGATATTTTGATACGTTATGAGCATTCGTATATAAGCGTACATAGCTATTAAAGCGAGAACGCCAAACCACGAAATTGCGAAAAATGGTTGTTGATACGATAAAGCGAATGAAATGGATCATTGTAATAATTATAATAACCATAGCAGCAAATTTTGTCTATCGCAATACGCTCTTAATAATTGCATAGTATACTTAATGGTTTTGTATTTTTTATTTATTTTCACTTGTTAGTAAGTAAATACTTATATTTATATTTAATAAGAAAACATTGCTATTTTTGTTTTCTTTCTAATCATTTGAAGTTTAACAGTATATTTCGATTTCATGGCTGACTGCATGTCAGGCTGGTTTATATATGAATGAAGAATTATCTGATAAACTTAAAATTGAGGACCACTATTATCATTCTTGTGAGAACTTCTAGAAGCTTGGTATCGCTAGCTTAAATTTTTCTTATGCATGAGATGGCAGGCTCTAAATCATTATGCAGCCATTCATTTCGTTTGCATTTCTCAGACTACTTTCTGTAATTCCACTTGTGCGAAATGCATTATAGAGATGAAGAATAAATAGTATCTGTATTTTACCAACGGTGAGACTTAAAATTATTTAATATACAATTAACAATTCTTTGTTATACGATCTGTTTTAAATATATAACAGTTATTAAATCATAATACTTTTCTCTTTTCACTATGAGACAAATTTTCATTACAAAAATTTCTATTTTAAATTTCCGGTTAAATGATCGTAACATCACATTAATTCTTTTTAAGAAAAAAGGCAAAAGGCAAAAATATTCTCTAGTAAGTCCATTCATAGAATTTTATTCTTAGCTATTAATAATATAATAAACAATTTCTGCAACGAAATTTAAAAAAGCTATTGGTACACACAATTTACATTAGGAATTAAAAGAACAAATTTCCTACAAAATGATGGAAGATGACAATCAACGAAGAAGTTCCAGCTGCATTTCAAATGCCTTCCGAATTGATTACAGTGTGGTCATCGTAATAGAAAGAAATAATATTTTCCGTCCTGGCACCACGTTATTACCGCACCATCTGATTTCTCGCTTGCAAAAAAAACTCATTTTTAAATCTCATACTTGTTTCTCCCCTTCAAATAACAACTCACAATTTCAATAGTACAGGACAGTGACACTATTTAAGTCCCGTGTTTGCCTTCGCTGATAATGGAAGGAGACATCGAAATAATAGCGTCAGCGTTGCAATAAGTGCCGCATGACGGGCGATATCAAAATAATTCGTCAACAAAAAATTGTTGAATATTATTCAACTGATTATTCCACTGACAAGTGTACACTTACTTTAATATCTTTTCGCGACGATCTAACACATTATTCCTTGTATGCATCGCGATGATTAGTATTTTAATTTCGTTTAATGATCGCCATAAAGACGAATATTATTTTTAAGATGCTACATGAATAATTTATATTCAGTGAACTGTCCCGGTACCGCGGCGACATATATTATACGTCCTTCTGCCGATAATGCCTTTGGTCAATAGTCGTCAAGCCCGAGCGACACGCATGTAGATGCACTCAGGAGGGCATACGGACTCGCAGCCTTCGCGGAATGCTAACAGGTCTTTGCGGAAAAAGTTGGCGCCAAAAATATTTACCGTCCGACGGCCACTATATATAAAAGTACTTCGCCACGGATAGAGATGCAGACATCTATTGAAACTGCGATAGCATTGATCCTCTCTTACCGAGCGAACTTGATCCAACAGTAAACGGATTTTTCGTTCGGAAACTGAAATCGATTTTTGCCGGTAACGCATCAAGGTGGAATACTTTTATTTAAAGCAATATGAAATCACATACACGCTTTTCAGCACTTCAACCACCGTCGGTACTTTATCACGATATCTTTCAGTTATGCACTCGAAACGTGAAGAAATACTACATAAAAGACATCGAGATCTCGAATTTTTACTAGAGGTGTTCGTGCAAAAATTATAACAATTGATAGCACGCCGCCGACGAGAACAATAGAACGTAATATAATTACAAGTGTGAAAAATATGATGTCCTCTGCAGCCAGTAGATTTCCATAGGCTACGTCACGTGGTTCAAAGAGCATAATTTACTTGTCTACGCCTTCACGTTATTTCTCTATTTTTCGAGCTTATCATATTCGAGCAGAGACGTATAGAATAATTGAATCTGCATTTATTTACATAGTTATATTTAATACATTTTTAATTATATAAACTCAGTTAGTTTCAATTCGTTTCTAAAACGTGACAACTTATTGTTGAACGAATTGGTAAAAATTTCAACGCAAGTAATACAGATAAATTAAAAAAATCATGCACAAATTCCGTTGCATGATTGCCGAGAAGTTTTGCTAAGTACAAGGTCATCTATATATTAATATATATATAAACAAAAAATCGCATTCTCAATCACAGCGTAAACTTTTCGCTGAATAATTTCGATCTCTCGGTTATTTTCATTCTCTCCGACTTACAGTCGCCATTGTAGGCGGCGTCGATAATCTAATCTCGTGATAATACGTTGCTATGCGTTTTCATGTGGGTGTGAGTCACACATGCAGGGAAGAAGGAGAAGAACAAAAAGGGTACGACGCGGTAAAAATTTCTGAAACTATACATTTGCGGAACGTGATATCGTAAATGTATCTAGTATCGAACAGAAGCGGATTGCCGAAGATAATACAAAATTTGGTCGGATGAAATCTTTGCAGAATCATACGGTCATCGGTGGTGGTTATATAAACGCTATACAATCTTACTTGCTATCCATATGAATAACTAAAGCTCTACCGTGATCGCTATCGTAACTGGTGAAGACAGCAGAGCTTTCTAAACGATTGAAAAATAAGTATACATGTAACATTATACGTACGGTGTTCTGTATTTGATGATAAACACCATAGGGAAGGACATGATTTTATGCGAAAATAGAAATAAGAAATGGATAATAAGATTTTTTCTTTTAGAACATCAGTTTCGTGTAAATTCAGTTCGAAACATTGCTATCATGCTTGTGCTTCATTAACCTTAAATTTCAATTTTTGTGAAGACGACTGTACCATTTGTATTTAATCAAAAGTTAATCGTATGAGTAGTAGATAGATATTCACCTTTGACTGTCGGAAACAAGGGAATAAATTTTATTCTGTTTTCAATTGGATTTTAATATATTGATTATACTATTATATATAATGAGTATTACATTAGTAAAATAATAAATTATAATATATATTATAACTGTAATTCTATGGGGTTGCAGCTAATCAAACTCGATTTTCTCGGAAACGAAGCTTCAAATACAATATTTTATTCCATTTTTTGTTCCCATTTTTTCATGAGGAAACACTCCGTGCCTGCTTGAGTATGTTATTTCGCTACACTCTGTATAGGTTCAAGTCTTATTAACAAGGGAACTATAGTGACTCGAAAATTCCAATCTTTTTAAATTTTGTAGGTTTGTAGAAAATTTGAAAGCAAGAATTGGGCAATTGTTCTTTTGGGCTCAATTTTGATTCTTCAAAATCCCGAATGGAAATAATTACCATATTTCTTGTATATCTTTAAAACTGCAGTAGATACAAAGAAGAGTTTGGAATAAAAGTTAAACGTTTTTTATGTTTTATGAGATGATGTTATTGATTTGATCAAAATTTTTTGTTTAAACTATGTGTGTTTTCCTTATCCAAATATAGATTTTTGCAATAACTAAATATTACAGACAGTAAATGGTTATAGAATGATAAGAAAATAAAAAATGTGTATATAACAAAAAAGTTTATTTCATTTCATAGCATCTCTTATAAAATATGCAAAAAAACATTTGATTTTTATTCCAAACAATGTTTCATATTTACTATATTTTTAAAGATATATAAGAAATTACACTGATTGCTTTATCTATTCATAGGATGATTTCACCCTGAAGAATAAAAATTGAGCCAAAAAGATTGTTCTATCCTTGTTTTGAAATCCCGTCTATATCTGCAAAGTTTTAAAAAAATCGGAATTTTCGAGTCACCGAAGTTCCTTTACAAGTTACATTTGTCATATATTGTAAATCGAAATTAGTTCATAAAAAGTGGAAGGGTTGTAAGTACATATATCCAATTTCAATAAATCTTTGTCACTATCTAAATTTTAATATTACTAATTCATATAGTAAAACCTGGAAAGTAACAAACGCAGAAAATGAAAAAAATGACAATCGATGTGATTCTCAATATTTCATTACACTTTATAAAGTATAAAAAGTTATTGAAAACAGCAATTAATAGCTTTGTACACGTTTCTCCAATTGACCGGGTGCTCTATACACACTACATTACTAAAATAATAAATTATTAAGATACCGAAGGATATCGATGCGATCAAGATTTTAGCATATTCATTTATTGAAATTCTTCTGAGCTTCTATTGAACACAATAACTTTTAACCCAGTTGAATAGATTTCCATACACAGTTCAATGTCCTCGGAACAAAATAACTGTGGAAAGCATTTGATTGAAGTTCTGTATTTATTAGTGTGTCGATTAAACGAATCGTGTTCCAATCAGTGTCCCATTAAGCAAAATAGCGTAGCCGGTAAATAGGCGCAGACAATATAATTAAATGTAAGACTTGACCGTTCGAGTATATGTTATACGTATAGCGGTGTATCTTGATGAGCAATTATTCTCGGTATCGAGCAGTGTTTACTTCTTGATCCGCGGATGTATCTACTCCAGTAATATCGAGCACGAGCTACAACAACTGTACACGCAAAAGTGTACGTGCGAGCATACGTACGTACACAGCCCGTTATGTTGGCACGAAAGGTATATCACGGAGCTTTATCGCGGCCATTAAGGAGACATTAAGTTGCTCTGCCAAGGGAACCAGTTTGACGGAAAGGGTAAAAATGGCTTGGTGGTTTCCGCTTCGAGCAACCCTTCATGCTCGCCGGTTACATCAATGATACGGTTCGGTAAACGTAACACAGGATACTAGCTAGATTTTTTTTTCACGTGAATATTTATCTTATCGTTATCAGTGTCCTATCAACAATTGCATTCACGTCGCGAGTTCTTGCGTTTCAACGGCGCGGCGGCGCCTCGGTAATGACGCTCGATTTCTCAACTTTAATACTGTTTCCAGAATTTTCATGGATTTTCCTTTGAAAACTTCTATCAGCAAAAGCTGCGTTTCACGGGAAACATGTATTACACGACGAGAGACACAAAGGTATAATGTAACACAGTCGCGCCAGAATATAGACTTGTCTGGTCTAGGAGAACACTATAGTGCTATGTGTATACCTGCCTAGCGAGATTTCTAGGAAAATCAATCGATCCGGTTCGCGTGAAACGGGAATCAATAACGTTGCAACATATTTTCCCGTGAAGTAACGCAGCTACGCATTATCGTGTAAAATTCAAAATCGGTAGGAAAACGTCTATCGGGTCGCAGGGAAAAAAATGCCGGGCCGAAGATTTATTTGACTGCAAAAATTGATCGGTGAGAGTGAACCGAAAGAGAAGCCAAGGCGGAGCCGAGCGGCGCATTAACATTCCGAGCATAATTCCGACATAAATATCGGCTTGTAAGATATGCAAAGTGTGATCAGCGGAGAATATCCGGCAATTACATTTATTTTGGATGCCGCCTGCTCGCGAGATAGTTGATATAGTGTATATCGATTCGAGCTCTTCCGTTTAACGCATCGTTACGAACACGTCATTTGCGAAACGCCGACCATTCTATAGTATTGACATCGTTGTAAAAATAGTTGGCGAGGTGGGCTTTACACACGGACACGGTAGAGGCAGGAAATACACCGAGAAGAGGGAACGATGAACCTTTTTCTCGTTGCAACGCGATTCGACGTTCGAAGCTGACATTCCGAGCTCTCGATTCCTCTCTCGCATAATAACTCGAAAACCGTGGACAAGATAAATGCACGGTAATCCGGCTGGGTGATTGATCGGGTAAACAAAACATCGGCAATACGTTAATTCCCGAACATTTGTAACATTATTACGCGTTTATAAAATCCCTTATATCAGGGATCACTTTTGTCTTCTGTTACGTAAACTTCACTATCGACTGGCTTATGTATACTAGGAATTGATATTAATGTTTATCTTTGTCCGAGGATTTCAGATTATACGGACAATCTCGTAGAATGTTGTGTTTTTGGTGCAGTGATGGCTGTTGTTGAACTTCGTTCGTGAATTAATAATCCGTAATGTACAGATCAAATTGAAAACGAATGCCACATCTTAGAAGTACTCACGCAAACATTAGTTTGAAAATGGTTACATTTGGAATTGTATACATATTAAAACATTGAATTTATGAGAGATTTGAATTTAAGAGTGTTAAAAGATATGTGTATACCCGAAATAAGACTCAACGAAGTCGTATTATACACATACTTTCACGTTAAATATAAATGTCATACATAACGATTAACTTAAGTTGAAGCATATTGCATCCTTAAGGAAAGAATTTCTTAATATGTATTCGCATATTATCATTCTCTCAATTTCACACGTAAAAGTCATACTCAAAGTTTGGCAAATATTTTTTAACGATTTTCAGGAGAATATTAGCTTCCTTTCATTTATTTTTCATACCGCATCGATTAGCATATTGAACATCTGATTTTGCGTTCTCATTGGAAATTAAAATAGTGCATTTTAGAAATAACTTCTTGCGCGTAAGTTTTCCAATTCCGAATTTCTGCAAACATTAAAGGATCTGGTAAAGTTCCAATCGTAAAATTAGGTACAAAAATAAATTTTCAATAATACGAGGCATTAAGAAATACAGATATTAACAAATAAACAAATTGCAAAATAATATTCACAAATTTATAGATACCTTAAAATGAATCTAATTTATTTTCCAAGCATTATATCGTGTATTGAAATATAATTACATTAATAAGATTTGTAATTGATGAACGCTTGAATGTTTATAATTACGTAATAACTAAGCAAAATGAATAACGAGTACTAATTATAATGAATTAAGTAGAATAACATACGCTTTAGAAGACTCAGACATTTGTTTTAAGAATATTCAGTCGAAGAGTCGATATCCTGGCTGCACGAATAGGTAAGTGTGGTATACAAATCGGAACGTCACGTGTTAGCGAAACAGTTATAAAGTAATCGGTAACAAAGTCTTGATACGTGACCCGGATTAAAGTAATAAGCGGTCAAGCCACAGCATTGAGTATATACATCATGTTTCACCTGTTTACGTTACGTACATACCGTTTACGTCTGACACGCAAGTATTAAGATGCTGTCTATGTTCGTAATACGGGAGAGTTTTCTGATTTTTTAAATATAATAATTGTATGATCCGATCTAATCAATGTAATCATAGAAATTTGCAACATGCTATTCATACTAGTCTCACTGTGGAGAACGTTTAATCACCTGTTATGCGACACTGTTCATTTCCAAATCGGATTTGACAGGTTAATTATTTTTCCAGATTTTCAATCTTTCCGGTTTTAACATGATAATTTATCTAGTGTCAAAAATACTATATTAATATTAACGCTGTCATAATTTATACACAATTTACTCTTTATTCTTACTTGGACATTTCCTGATTGTTAGATTAACCGTTGCTAGACATGCATATCGGACTTTCAAACTATAAAAATAGGCTTCCATTATTATGTTCACAAAAAAATCAAAATTGGCAATGTGGAAGATAAGTGTACACGCGTAATGTAGAAGAGAGAAGCCGACATTGGGTGCATAAATAACGAGTCAAACGTCACGTGTGGCAATTCCAGTTGGTGCGGCATCCTCGCGAACTGCGATCGGTGCAACAATTTTCACCGTCACTGTAACTCTGTGATTATCAGTTACGGTACTGATATATCGCCGCGGCAGTTATTATTCTCTGATTGAATATGTAATTGCAACCTGGACGGCACGAAATAACAGCCCATTAAGCTTGTTCTTAAGCGAGAAACTGCTCGCTCCCAAATGCGATGTGAAATATCCTTCGACAACTCCTTAATTAATATGACTATTAAAGTAGACAAACAGTCCGCTATTGAAGTGACAATTGTGATTCATTTGAGCTCTCGAGAGTAATCAGAATTTAACCATACAAATTTGTAGGAAATTGATCGTTGAACATATTTTGTAACGTAAAAATAATGTTAATATATATATATATAGGTACTGCTTACTTGACAATGTAATTTTATATTACTCGTTTGAATCTGAAATAAATGTTCATTTTTTATATTTTTAACGAAGTAAACTTTCAATTTCGTTATTAAGGTTTCTTACAAAAATATTTAACCTGGAAAACGTTTGAACCAAATAACAGAATATTGAAAACGAGTAATAAATAAATGTTTCTCACGAATGAATTACACTATTTAGTTTCTGTCGCTCCAAATAGATTAATAGACACATTCAAGTAGTATAATATTCTGATTCATTATGATCCTATAATACATTGTTACTGTGCCATCACTGGAATTAGTATTCTCTAATTGCATGTTGCGTTGTACCTGGGATACTCCGAAATAATGGTTCATCAGTGTTGATTACGCGCGAAATCTTCTCCTCCCGCCCAATCGATCGGGCTATTAAAATTGCTGAACAACAGGTTCGTGAATAACCATGAAAGGTAACCTTAAATTTTCGGAGTATCGCGTGGTGGAAGCGTCAACTTAAAACCTCGTGTTAGGTGGTCCCTCTAACGACATGCCAGTACATACTGATGAAAAGTCATTTTATTATAGGCTCCCATTTTCCATCATCAACGATACGAGCTAAATAACGCCACTAGTTAACGCTTTTTCATTCTATTTACTTATCTCTGCGAGTCCCTACACTGTACTTATCTAATAACCGGTAATTAACTTGGTTACTACTTCTTCCAAGATCACAATCAGTCTGACTATTAAACGATATAGAGGATCAAGCATTCTTTATGAATACCGTTCGAATATTAAATAATTTCACTGCAAAAAATGTTAGATTACAGTACTCTTTAAAATGAGTTATTTATTATTTTCGATCTGAATTATATTTGAATTACATAGTTATATAATTTAAGTATTTGTATTCGTGTTTTATTTAGTAATATATCATATTATTAGCTCAAATATCAGTTTCGAATATTCGTTTTAACACGCTATGCACCGACGCGATTTTAACCAAACTAACACTAAAGACTGGTGATCTTTTATTATAGTACCACGTACACATTAATGTCTAAAAATCAGTATAATAAAAAAATTAATAAATACATCAATATCTTTACATTGAAACATTTAAGTATTGCTTGATGACTGGTCTTGTATGTAAGTACTTTCGAATACGTAATTTTAAACGGCCAGTTCTTAAGCATAGATTTTCGAAAAATATAATTTTAAACAATCAGTGTACAGTATGTTAAACAATACGAAATTTTTCTAAAAGGAGAAAGTTAATAACATTTTAGAAAAGCAGAATTAATAATATATGTGATTTTACGAAAACTGAGTATTCTATTAGATGTCCATATATGGATATAACGGATGATCTTGTAAATACTTCACAAGCATTCTGTAACTACAAGTCGAGGCCGCCCGCGTCGTGGACTCAAGATGTTTATTTGGCTTTCCCACGAAGAATGTCGTGAAGAACACTCGAAACTTAGACAACCGTGCACGTCAAGCATTCGAGAGTTTCCAAGACTCAATACTTCGATCGTCATCGTCGTCTCGAAGCACAGGTGCAACGAACAAGGTGGAGAGGCAAGTACCGTAACAAAGTTAGTTACCGATTGTGATAAGCGAGATAATGCATATATTATGTACAACAGTATAAACAATCTGTTAAAGTCATTTTTCCACTAAAACATAACTAGACACACTGTCTGTTGTATTGAATATCTTGCTGGCCATTTCGCTTAGACTGTTTGTACTATTTTTGTTAAAATGAAAGCATTTTATAATTAATAGTTCGATTGAGTAGAGTGCAGTTTCACGTGAAAATAAATTAAAAATATAAAATACAATTTATTTTGTAGAACTAATTCTTGATTAAATATACATGTAATACATTCGACAGAAAACGTACTATATACGAAAGTAAGAACGATTTCCTTAAACATGAAATTTCAAATTTCATAATAATCTTATTATACATTTTTCTTTCGTTTTCTTATATAGCATTGCTCCGTTTTCAATTACTGCCAAAATATTTTTTTATCAATAATGCAACTTTAACACGTTGACTGTCACGAGAACTTCGAACGTTTCGTGTAATAATACTTATTCTTTCGTAACAAAGGCAAATAATGTTAGAAATAATTATTAACGATTTGGCATCTCACTACTCATACTGTATTATTATTTAGTTACTTATGTTACTAAATATTTTCATTCGACATGAATTTTCTTACTGTAATTGTTCTTAAATAATTTGGAAGCTTTGGTCATCGGTGACCACGGTGGCAGTCAACATATTAATTTAAATTTATTATTTTAATACGTTTAACCACAACTGCGTTTAAAATAGTTAATATTCCAATAAGTTTTATATTTCTTATGTAATATAAGCAACTATTTTTCACAATTAATATTATATAATTATATGATTATATGATCCACATTTTGTAGAAAATATATATATATATTATCTAGCCAAGTAATTTTTTTAACATATTGAGTAATAACGTAATGTTATTTCATTTTTTCTCATTTCTAAAACTAAATTAACTTAACCAAAAAATGAAATAAAAAAATTAAGAGAATATAGATTGGAAAAAGGTCCGGTTACTGTTCATTGTGTAAAACATAACAAAAAGTAATTTCAATAACACCAGAATAAGTTTACGTATAAACGTGAAGAAAAAGATAATCCGACATATCTAATAAATTAGTATAAGTCTATTTCGTAGTAAGTCCTATTGTTACTCTATTTACGTGATATTTATGGAACTATATATGTATTTATTACTACACGCATAATACGATATTCACATTACACGACTTTAGAATTGATGGAACACAGCATATCACGAAATTTCTACAAAATTCAAGAGAGAATTTCAGAAATGCGTTCTACTATATCGTGAAATTCATAAAGATTTCTTTAGGAATAGTAAAACAGTAGATTTCTCGAAAAATGCAAAGCGTAGGAGTAAAAATGCTATGGAAGAAAGTTCAAAAGATGAAGATATCTTATGGCAATAAGAAAATTGCATTTAATGCCATTTGGTAACGATGAAAAATAAAAAAATTAATTGTGCACTACTTAACATTAATATATTATAAGTCGGACGATTATTGATATCTTCAGTAAACACTTTCGTTTATAATTAAGCAGAACAATTCTTTTGTAGTTTTCTGTTGTAATTAATTTGTCTCTGTTTCCCTATATAAATCTTTTTACTATGCTTTTAACGGACGCGTTATACAGAAATTACTAGAACTGTTATCCGCGAAGAAATTTTGAAAAATAAACAATATTTCACCCGATTGTTCTGATAAATATAATTTTGCACATAAAAAGATAGATGCCAACTTTGCATAATAATGACTGACACTTTATTAGAATAAAATATCGGAAACAAGCAGACGAAACATTCAAACACGTCTATCGATCGTGGTTAAATTCCAGGTATTATTATAGTTTCCTTATAATCGATAAAGGATCGTTGGCAGAAACTAATCCAATAGACGCGAACTCATGCATTTTTTAAGGCCTTGTAGGGGGTCGACGTCACTGTAAGTCGATAGCCACAGCTCAAATGTCATGGTTTGGTCTCTGCTTCGGCCCGCAATGCTTCAGGGTGCTTTCAACTCCCCATTGTAAGGATTGTATGTAGAAGGGTTTTGGTTACTATTATCGTCACAAGTATTTTACATTTAAAGAGATTGTACACTCATTGTATTTTGTATGCTATCCTTTAGAAACAATGTGTACCTTTTTTATAAACTAAATTCTGTACGTACATTACAAAAGAAATTAAAAAGGAAGTGATATCAAACCTAATTTTACCTTACATCATTTTACCTTTTCGTTCTCTTTTGTTCATAATTATCGGAGTAAAACAAAGGAAACAATGTTTTAAAGACTCTTGTTAAACAACAGAGAAACAGAAGGGAATGAAAAAGAAATGTATAAGTAAACGATCTTAAAATACTTGAATTATAGAAATTATTGAAGACAGATCAGTTGTCTTTCTAGCAATAAAACGTCGAATGATTCTCGATAATACTGATACGAAAAAATTCCAACATTGATCTCGCCTTAAATATTTAGCTTCTCGATCACTGACCCGTCTCAATGAGACCCCCGACGCAAACATAACGTTACGGTCACGTGGTGCGGTTCCAGCAGCACGCAGCTACGGCTACAGCAGCAGTGGTTCAACGTAGCTGACCAATGCAACGCTTGCCTTTACCGCCGAAAGAATACGATAACGCGTTAAACGTATTATCGCGTTCATATTATGTTTCCAATCGAGACTATTCGTGATTCCAGCGCGTGTCTGTATCACGAAGTCTTTGACACCTCTATTATTTCGTTTCGTTTCCAAATTGAAACTTAAGACTGCCATTGCATCATTACTATTGTAATTTCATGAACTTATTGTACTTTGAAAAATATCAAAATGAAGGAACACTGAAGGAAAAGTGAGTTTAGATTTTTAATATACATACTGAATTAAGTGTCGGAAGTTCAAGATTAATGATAGGGTGTATTATATGTATGTATGGGATAATTGAATAAAAATAAAATATAAAAACGTACAAAAATACTGTACACGGTTGTAACTTTCAAATTGACAATTTTAAGATACATCATTTCATTGTTGAATATTAAAAATTTCAAGAGTGGTCTTGAAAAAATAGTAACTGCACTTATTGGAACATTAATGCACAAAAATATACAATGGAGAAAAAACGTATTGATGAAAATCGTTAGTTGTTATAAATACGTTAAATTCTTATTAGGAAAATTATCATTCTTAAGGAAAAGTTGAAGCTCGGTATTATTATGTCTAAGACATACTTCCTTATGAGAAACAATCGATCTTCTCGTAATTAAAAAGATATATAATTAAAGATAGCAATATAAAAAATTAAAACATTAATATTGGAAGGTCTGTTGAATGATTGTATTTGTTTGGAAGTTTTTTAGCAACAATGAACTGTCTAACGAAGAAAATCATTCCTATTAAACAAATTATTCTGAAACTAAATTATCCTGACGTCGAGTAACTTTCATTCTATCTTTCTAACTTTTACTAAACTAATAATGAAACGAATCGACGTCGAGGAAATCGTTTACAACAGATCAGGTGCACGAAACTTTGCTAACGAGCACCATTCACGTACGTACAAATAAATGGCAGAAGAATTTTCCGTTTGCATTCGAAAGTTGTAGAAGCGTACCGTAAACTCCGGTTCCTGGCAAACACGGAACCGAAATCATGACGCAGCTTTCTTCGCGGGCGAGATACTTTGTGAAATGCGCATTTTCATGCACGGTTAAAACTATTCGACCGAAAACTCTGTCGCGTCGCATTTTTCTTTTGCATTTTTGCTGTAACCAGGAAAGTGATAGCAATAGCAACAATATCCCCGGCAATTCGCATCTGTACCCAGTAGCACCGTTCTTTCGCAAGTTACGTGACGGGACTCTGGGTTCGATGGCCGTTCGAGGCGGCACGGGGGTTAGGGGGCGGAGCGCAGGGATGAAAACGCGGACAAAACAAGACGCGGGGAACTCGCGACAAGTCAGCGGGATAAAGTTTTCCCGGTGGCGGCGGTGGTGGCGCCCGAAAACTTGCTGAAACTGGAAGTGTCCCCTGGACTCAGGGTTACTACGCCGGGAGGGACCGAAAGGGGGCAAGAGATGGAAGTCAGTAGGGGCAATACTCTAAACTAAAGTCGATGACTGCCGTTACAGGGATGGGACGAATTCCTGGAAGAAGAAATGGTAGGGGGTACGATCGACTCGGTAAGTTCAATTTGTAAACAGGACTCTCAATAATGGAAAATTGTTACACCCCAAAGGCTAACTTCTACTACTTTCCGCGCAAGTGGGAGGGGGAAAAAGTCGAATGAGAACAATGGTTACGTAAACTTTAATGCCGAACAACTCTGTCGAGTAGATACATGACTGCGAACTGTCATGCAACAGGACAGCACAGTTACTGGGACAGTTACGACGTGGAAGGTGTTTCTGTAATGTGTAAGATCAATCTCTAATCTGTTCATTCATTCTGGAATTCAGTTTAAACTAATTGTATACATTTTATTTGAGACAAAGCAGTAATCAAGAAGTATTTTATCCGATGTAAGTAATTTTAGTAATTGTTTCTTTAAAAGTGGGCAATGAAGATGACCATTATAGACCAAAGCTTCTATAAAGTAGTATATATGGAGTTACTATGTTATTTTCTTTCTTTTTCTTGTAGGTAAAAGTAACTACATCAAAATTCTATTTGCATATCATATTTGATCACAAAAATAATCACTTACGACTTATAAGTTGTAAATGAGCAACGTTCTATAATATTAAAAATGTGTAATGAAACAATACTTTGAAAGTAATAGTAATAAAGATAAATATAATAAAACTGTAAAAACTCTTATTAACAGCACACGATTTTCGATCTGTAGGATCTTCCATTGAAACACTAAACAGTCTTATAGTAAAGTCCCTACGATAAAATATAATTACTTTCCTTGCTCATTAAACCGTACAAATCACTCGAATTCAGACATTCATAGATCGATTTTCAGAAGACGTCAATTTGTTCATTTACCAATTTTAGCAGTCAAGGATACATTCCGCTGAACGAAATATTAAGATGAAAAGGGGCAAAAATCAGGGTAGACAACGGAGAGGTTTATGGCGCGGAGTATTACTAAATTAACCGCTAATCTTGGCTTACCGACCTTCTTATTTCATCTTCGACATGCCTGTCATCACTCTTGGCATCCCATTAAACTTTCACGACATAAAAATTAATTGCCGCCAGGGCAGTTTCTGCAGAAGACACTCGTTAGAGGGTCCTGAGGTCCCAGTAACGTCAGGCATAGTAACAAGGATATGGGGGCCGACTTTCATGTCCTGTCTTCCACCCTTATAGAACTATGGCATGCATGGTGGTAGTCGATTCATCGTACGGATCACCACGGCTTCCCGTCCCGTTCGTGTTACTTGGCCGTTCGCCGTGATTTACACGATCATTAACGATATCGGCCAGAGAAAGAAAGATTTACACCGTTTCTGGGGAAACTGCTGTCTCTAGAGAATTTTACCACTGGGTCGTCTTGAAGGACAGGCCACATACGAATATTCACGGACGAAACTTTTTACGAGTGGTCTAGCTCGTTATTCTCCAGACCGAAATGGAACTCCAGCTCATCACCGCTTTTTAACCTAGGTTATCGAGCGGCTTTTTTTTCCACACCAATAAACGATTCATAGCTGACCCCACAGAGTTTATATCTAGATATAAATCTATCTTTATGGCGGTCTTTCATATATCCTTAATTGAGATATCTTAACAGGACACGGGTGCTAGAACAAATCTGTAACAGTCTACCGATACCGTCTGGATTTCGAAAGAGCCTGGGCGGTTCTTTAAACGATTTGATCAGATCGACTTGATTTTTCGAAGTACAGGGAAAATAATTGCAGGTATTTCTATTGGCCTCTGAGAATGCAATTTGCCTCTTTAACCGACCAACGATTTTAAACGGTCAGAAATGGAATCACGCGTCAAGAATACCGACGAAAGCTGTGACGTTGCGTTCAGGCACTCTCTCTTTTTCCATTCTTTCGGCTTCTCTTTCCACCAGTATTCCTCTTAGCGCAGCGGATCGTCTCATCCACGGAACGGGCTGATTAACTTTTTAATTGAACCACTGCGCCTGGCAATTATTTGCCGTTCCTCAATCCCCCGTTCGCGTGTTTTACACGCGTGAATACCATCCGTGGGCTTCTTCCACTCTTAATATTATTCAGAATAGTTTGTCATAATTTCAGCGCATTTCGTTGCTATTGACTACATTGACAACGCAACGAGTCTGTGAAGAGAATAGCAATTTTTCTGTGTCGTGTGTGCTTGTTGGGGTAAATGTATTGAAGTAGAGACGATTTGATGAGAATCAAATACAAAGAATTTAGCGGATTGGTTGAACGTTGTAAAAATATGAAAGAATTTTAATCGATGTTTAACTTGTTGCCTTATCATTTGATTGGCAGATAAATTATTACTAAATGATGAATTGTTGTTAATAATACTATTTCAACGGGAAAATAAATATTCATAAGGATAAAATAATATTTGCCTCAAATCGATGGAAAATAAATAAGGTCTATGTCTATTTAATTCTATTTAAAACTCATAATGAGTCTAACTCGATATTGTAAGACAAAGTTATATTATCTGAGTTATAATAATGTCTTATAATAAATTATTAAAATAGTAACTTTGCGTTAAATTTACATGGAGAATGTTGCATGGTAAAAAGGACTGTTTGCTCAAAGCAAAATGTTCTGCTTTTTTGTTCAAAGGAAATGTTATAATTTCTTCTCATTTTACATAATAGGTTTTTTCATCTTACTTAAATTATAATATTCACATTGCAGTTTTAACATCTAGAAGATATTCAGATAAAAAGTATTCTAAATAAGAAAAATGTTTTACTAAAACTTTCTTTTATTTTTAATCTTTTAGTTGATTTTATTTACAAAACATTACTATAAAACATTCTATATTACTGTGTCACATTTTTTCAATTTGACGGTACAGCATCGTGAAGCTTTGTGACGTGTGATAGTTCTATTGTTGTAATAGTCCATCTGTAAACACAAAACTTTTCACTGTTACGATATTTGCTTATTTTCTGCAGCGTATACGCATACACGTGCTTTACGTTCACATGTTAATTTACGAGTTGGCATGTTAAGTCAAATATAGTCATCTAAATGTTAATGAACCGCCATCATATTTATCACGCATGATCACTTTCAAAAAAAAGGTTTTGACGTATAGAATAGCTTAATATATTAAATCGAACAGTCTACGTTTGGAAAGAATCAAAAATTAGATACAAATAAGAATGTTACAATTTGAAATGTTTTATCAAATGAACTTTGTGATCCCACAACGTATTTAATAATTTATACAATTTGTTTAAACCACATTTGTTTTTCCTCGAACTAGAATATTTATACTCTGAAATTAAACTTTATATTGACATGCCAAAGGGCTTTTCAAAGTATAATAAAAAGACGTTTTCGCAAACGAATTATTTGATAAAATAAACAATTTTATATAACAATTTTATTGTCATCCAATAAATATTGTATATTAAAATACAATATTTTAATAAATACTTTCGTCAAACGTTAATTACTGATCTTGTTAATATGTTTACTTTCTTAGTTAAATTTTAAATAGAAAATTAAGTTTTTGAAAATTACATTCAGCTGAACATCTGCTATATTTTTTATTGACCTACATCTAACGACAATTTTTATTCAGAAGACCAATAAACAATGTCCGTTTTTTATTCAATTAGTAATCAAAATTTCTCTGTTGAAAAATTAGTAATTTTATGATTTTATCAAGTTTTATTATAAAATAAACGGCTTCTAAGATGTTTATCCATTAATCTAAGGTTATTAGTAGATATTCATTTAATCTACTATCAAGAAATATAACCTGACGTATTTATTACTAATTACACGTAGATATTCTTTAATATAATGAACGTCCAGTAATAAGTGAATAAACTTTTAATGCTATGTATATTTTTTAATGACCTTTAAACAGCGGTTGGTCGGTAATAGAAACGCAATCGCGGATAAAGAAACTTTCCTTGACACATTTTATATTACAATACTGTTAATGCGAAAGATGTTTCAAAAATAAAAGTCCAGGCAATGGTAACGCATTCCATTTACCATAAAAATAGACATAGTAACCTAACCGTATGTTCGAAAGTCTTTCTGAATGTATAAAAATATCTACCCGTGATAGAATCTTATAAAAATTACTGATAAGAGTAAAGATATAAAAGTACTATTATCATCTTCATTGTGATAATAGTAAACAATACAGTAGGAAATAACATTCTACATTCTTTTTTACATTAAAATAAATATTCCTTTCAAACACAAGCTTACACGAAATCCCAAAAAGTGTTCAAAATGTAACACTATCGTAAAGAAAGTTTTTTGCATGATGCACACGCTTGTATCACATTATCGTATTCACGAGGTGAATAATACAGTAGAAAATCTACGTATAATACGGACTATCTTTATTTCATAACTGAAAGTCGCGTTGATCAATCATTTAGATTAAGTCTGGATTAGTATTTAATTAACTCCTTCATACCTGATTTTTGTGCAAAATTATGTTCACATATCTAACAACAATGGACCATCATTCAACGCACCATCAGTAACGACATTATTTCAAATAAAATAGTGTTGTACTACTTTTCTAATAGAAGTATGCTCAAAAGTAAAAGTGTATATATGACTACTATTATATTTAATTTAATCAAATTTAATTTAATTAACATATTATAATATGCACCGCATCTGAAGGAGTTAATATTAACATTATTAACATTTTATTTTTATTATCATCACTATCATTACTATTATTATTATTTTATAAATAATTCTTTTATAACTATTAAATATCCTTAAAGACAAAGGTAGTCCGTATAACACGTAAATACCGAAAATCTCGGCCCGTTCACTCAAGACTTCATCGCATAACGCAGTGACAACTCCTTCAAAGAGTACAGTATCGATAGCGAGAGTGAGCAAAAGTAAAATCAATAGGGAACGGCGGGGGGAACACGGCGGACGAGACATCGGACATTTTTTGCACGCGAAATCGACACGATGGCAAACGAGTTGTTCCGTGACACGTAGAAAAAAAGGGTGCCGCATAATCGATCGCAAGAAGAGCTTTACGTATTTCCCTGTCGTCTGTCGGAGAACAATGAGTCCTGCCACGCGAGCGCGTGGGCAGAAGAGGCGAACGAACGATCCCCATTATTTCGCGAGGGTGGGAACCGTGCACGGGCGTCCGTGCGAACCTAAGCGCCTGTATTCTCGCTCTCGTATATCCTCTATACTTTATACGAACGTGCCTCCCAGCTTCTCCATATGTCCGGGCTTCTTTTGCGGCGAAATCTTGGATATTTCCCAGGGAGGTAACATTAAAAGTGCAATAGCCCGATCTCAATGCGGCCTCGTCGTTCGGTTAACGACCGTCAGAAATGGCTACGTCTTGGCTCGCCTCTGTCGGCCCGGGCTAATAATAACAAAAAAAAAAGCGCATAGATACGAAATGGACAGGTTAATCGTACATGTGTCGTTTGTCGATGGCTCCTCTGTTTCCGGACCGTGTGCCGTTCGAGATCCATCAACATAGACACTAGACGCTGTCGCCGTTCCCCGGAAACCACATTGTAAGGTTTCTCTCCGGAGAGGGTTGGCTACTTTGCTCAACGTCTTTTGTGCCTGCTGGCGGCCCCTCCCCCCGCAAATGGATCGATGGTTCTATGGTTATGTGATTCTCGTTCGCCAAGAATTATTTTCTCTTCCGATAATGTACTTAGCTCGACGTTGTACATCATCGTACCGCGAATTACATCGGGTTTCATCGTATTTGTACATTGTTACGATCTCTTATTGGGCGATAAACACGTTGACTGGCACGTGGATTTTACGTGTCCCCCCTGTGTACGACATTTATTATCATGGCAACCGGCATCAATATTATTAATCATATTGATAATATCAATAGTCAATAATGTTTATAATTAATAATTGATTAATAATATTGATGACTGTTTTTAGACTTATCTTGTTGCTTACATGACTAAAAGATTTATAATGGGTGACATATCTCGTTTGACTCGTTTCGAAAAAATTTGTTAAACCACGTGGAAAGTTAATTTTCGAGAGAACTGTGTTTAGAGACTAGAGACTCCCAGACTGTAATTATACCGATACGCGATACTAATGTCATCATAAATAATGGCAATATATTTATCAACGACCTTTATGCTTTATGTTTATATGATTAAATGAATTTTTGAAAGAAGTAGTGTTTGTAATAAATAATGTAAATGTGCTGCAGCTGAAAAAAAAAACTTTACAGCCTTACCAATTGTGACATACGAGGAGTGTCTATTTTGAAGAACGAGAACTTGCGTGCGTCAACGAAGAAGTGGTACTCAACACTTCCTTCGATAATATAAATGGAAAGTAATAAAATTATTAATGAATGAATTATTAGTACTTATTGCAATATTGGCGACGTTTATTGCAGTATAAATGTAAAAGCCATAAACACTGAAATATAGACGTGAACTTGGGTGAATCTTTAACCTTCTGCCTTACTGGCATCATTTTTCTGGAAATTATACACGTCAGTATTACTTTAGTTTTCGTGATTGGCAAGGGAAAAAGTAAATTTTGTTCACTTTAATCGTAGACGTATTAGAAAATTAAAAGATTTATAACAAGAATATAATATTTATCTTCCTTTAATATAAACTAAAGAAACTCAGGTTTATAAAACTTAATTAAAAACGCTTAAATTGATTTTATAAAATAAAGGATTAAATACAATTTTTTCGAAAACTCAATCTGTGATAAAAATGTTGTATTCTTCATTTTCAAGTCTCTTTACGTGTAAAGGTTTTATTTGTTTGGTTAATTCGCTACAATTCTATGCATCTCGATCTTTGATATAGTCAAATAGAATTTTCGATGCAGCTGACAGATAAGAGTATTGAAATAAGTGGATACAGTGAAAACATGATTGCGGTAACTGTTGAATATCAGATATTTTCTCTAAAATGTAGTAGTAGCTTCTCGTATCTGCATACCCATTGTTCGAATATCTTAAGTATAGCGTTTATGCATAATGTACTTTCTCCCAGTCAGTTTCTCAGTACAGTTAATTACGTTGAAAAATATAAAATCCAAAAATAAATTAACAAACAATCAATTTTTTCTTTATTCTATTATTAAAAAATATCTCTATCCAAACACTTATCTTCAAATCTTCACAAGAAATTAATAACTTGGGTTTAAAACTTGTTGCAAATTTGGTTTGAAAATTTCTGTAGTATAATGGTACTTGTATAGAATCTCGTTATTCTAAAAGAAACATTAAAATACTTGTAGTTTGGTCTTGGAAACCCGCGGTAATTTTATACAGTAAAAAGGAAAAATTGTTTACTTTCCATCTTACGAATATACGCTGCTGAAGAAGTCTATAAATAAGGAAATGTAAGTGCGTGTATAGCATAAGATGAAGCATAATTTTGGACATTACATAATAATGCAAATAAGAAATGAGAAGTAACTGCCATACAATGTGTAAGTCTAGTGAAACTATAAGAATTGACGAATAGTTTTGATCTTTTATATACAAATCGATTCCAAAATTTACACGGAAGTAATATGACCATACATTTGTAAAAATTACAAAAATAATATAAATTTTTCTAAATAATGCTTAATCCTATTTATAACAGTTGATGATACTAACATCATATTAATTTTCTTCCAGTTAGAACTCACCTGTCTACTGAACAAGTACGACCTTAAATTTTCATATATAAATAAATATTAAAAATAATAAATTCTTTCAAAAGTATTTAAAATTCCAAAACAAACTCACACTTCAGTATTTTCGCCTTGGATCACCTGTTACCGTGATAACTGACGCATCAGTCACTCAGAAGTGACCTAATTCTTTGGCCAAACCTTGAACATTAATTTTCATGGTAATGTATTGAACGAAACAAATTTCTTCAAGATCTATGAAGTGCAAAACGTTTGAGAAACCAATCGTCATAATAAATCTTAACTTTCCACTTTCTCCTTCACTGAACAAGCTACTTTGATTTAGAGGGATTTTTATGCGTGCTGGTTCGGCAATCAACACGTTAATTAAGATATAGAAATTCTAAATGTTTCACATCGGAGAACCAGATAAGGTAAAAGAGTAACACAGTAACCGAAACTGGACAGCGTAGCTTCGTCTCCGAAATGAGCAACGCTGTGCAAGAGAAGGGGACACTTCTTTCCGCAGAAACATTAACTACTTATAGAGCTACGCTAGTGAAATTCTGCCGGATCAGTCATGTTACACTGATTCAACTTATGACCCGTGATACACACCGAATGTAAATATTCTCTGATCCAGCACATTACTTTATACAGAATGTTTCATTATTTTGTATGATGATATGATTTTATCACATTTCAATTATTTTTACAATAATTATACTTGAACAAATAGTAGTGACACTCATCTTTTCTACACACATCTACCTGGAGACAAACTAAGTAGATGAAATTACTGTACTCTCAAAATAGGAAAAATTACATTTGAAACATTTTTTAGATAACGAGAATAGTTCGATTAGATTATAATAAGACACCTCGTAGACATTTATGCTCTATTCCGGCAGGCAGTGTTTACCGTATGGTACGATTATAAATAAGAAGAAAATATTGTATAAAAATATAATAAATAAAGTTGAAAATATTTTGTTAAAAAGTTATAATGAAGATACTAAAATTAAAAATGATTGTTTACCATTTACATTGACTGGTCATAGTTCTCGAAGTTCTTATTAAAATGTTCTCCGTTCTTGTGAATGCAAGAACATGTATGATTACAATGACCCCTAATGGTAAACACGAGGTTTCTAACACAGTTATTATTCAACTGAATTTTTAGTAATTTATAGGAAATTTGAAAGTACAACATTGTACGAAATGTATACGATACGCAGAAATATATAAAATCCTGAAAATGTAACGTTCTTTTAGTATTTACTGAGGGAAAATATACTATTGTAATTCTATTTTCACAAATATGTTTTCAAAAATCTGAATTTCCCTAAAGCTCCACTGTCTAGTTATTATTGTCAATGTTTCTACGCAGAATGAAATGAGAAATTGTTATTTTAGAATTCTGCTGTCTTTGTTAGAATTTTTTAACAAAGCATTTGCGACTCCATGTTTATAATATGTTTATAATGTTTTCTTTCTATAGAGATAAATCGGAAACACCCTGTATACATCACTACCTGGGAACACCAGTAGCATTCAGCCGCAAGCACGCGTCGCGGCTGGAGCACCTCCGACGTTTGCCTCGAGGTCAAAACTCAATCTGACTCCAGCCTCGACTGCCTCGTACCAACACGAATAAGTTAACTACCATGAACAGTCAATTTCTACCTTGCGTATGTCTATCAGACTACCCAAGCCAAACTAGTCTCAGTCGCAGAACTTTTACATATTTTTCTCGAAACAGTATGCAGACTTCCTTGAACTGGAAGTAGCTAAGTTTTGTTAACAACGGAATCGAATAAAACATAATCTGATTATTATGATTGATGATTAAAATGTGACGTTTCATCCAGTTGCAAACAATCGCGTATGATTGTTAATTGGAAGTCTTGGTAATTATATTAATTTCAGTATAAATATAATTACAACAATATAATGAAGTAATATGTAAATGAATCAATTATTACATTTTAATCAATTCTGCTTAACGATCGATATTAAATCTTAATTATGTAGTAATTGTATACCTTATTATATTATTTACGAAAGAATTAGTACGCTACATATATTTCTCTACATATGCATCAAAGTATGTAGTTCATATCATTACATCAGACAAAATCAGCATAACAGGAATAACTAATATACAATATTTATTATTTCTGTAAATTTAACCATGAAATCTGGAATCCAGCAAACTGACGGGTTCTGTAAATCTAGCGTTAAAGTGTATGCTGTATTAATTAGTATTTCAAAGGAATGCATCGTGATATGGACCTGTTAATAGTCGTAATATCGAAACGCTTGTTTTTGTAATATAGCCTGCATACCATTCGTATAAGACAATTTTTTCAGCTAGTATCATTTTTGCATAACTGTAATAACCGAAGTTGACAATCTCAATATTATCACAAGGTATATAGGTCATTTATTAACTCATTTATTTATTATTTAATATATTTTCGAAAGCTTTCATTGCAAATAGAAATGTTTTCAATCCGGAGATGCGGCTTCTTTAACCGAGCTCGTCCCATCCGCTAATCTTAACCAAAGGTGTCGCACGCATAATCGTTGGTTGTATTGAAATCTTCGACTTGAACCCACGGGTACGCTTGTGTCACTCGAAACGAGTGTTTATGTGCATGAAGGGGGAACGAATACGCGATACGCACTGCGTTCGGTTATTTTCATGGCGTACTTACTATGCCGCTGCATTTCTTCAAACGGCTCGAACTTGTGGGAAATTTTTGCCACGTTAAGACGTATTCCTACCTTGAACGTTTATTATTATATCGTTTACAATTTAGATACTGATAACTGCTTATTAAGAAGGCACAGCAGATTGAAATCTTGGAAAATAATTTTTTGCAACAACTCGGCTTGATAGAAATGTATCATTTCTTTATTGTATTAGTGAAGCATTAACACGGACGTAGATCGCATTCAAAATTTAAAAAACAAATTTATTTTTATTAAACGTGATAATATAATGGTTATGTATTATTCGAACATGTTTCTAGACTTTGAGAAATAAAAAGGAGCAGAAAATTGATTGAAAGGTTGTGATTTGTTATGTAAAATCTATCGTCATTTTTTGAAAATTTGAGGTCAATGAAACGAATACAATCCATGTTTTCATGCACACTGTAGAAATAAAGCTACTTAGTTTTAAAAAATCACGTTTAAATCTTAAGACTTACCCGAAGGTATTTAAATCGATTTGTACAATATGTTACGAATTCCTCAATTGAATTTATTTTGTAGTGTTTTTAGAACAACAATTTATGAAAATGTGTAAAATAAAATTCATTTTTTGAAATTTTTTATTTGTCATGTTCTTTGAATCCAGTTATAAGGATCCAAATTTTTAAAAATTTGTAAATATGTTTGCTTATACCAAAAAATCTTCAGTATAGTATATTTTGTAGTAATACATACACAGAAACGTGGAATTTTAATTATTTATTAAGAATTGTAAAATAAATATATTAACAAAATATTCAGATCATAGTAAGATCAATAAGCAAAATAAGCAAAATAAGTAAAAAGTAGTAAAAACCAAAGTAAGACGAAAATAATACAAATAAAATTGTATTTATATAAAATAAATAGAGATAAAAAAAAAGAAGAATCAAGAAACATAAGTTTACAACTCAAACAAAAGTCACTTCACGCCTGGACGTTTTAAACATGTAATTTTAATGGTGCCTCTCAGAAGATGAAACATTTCAAATTCTCAGAATACCGAGAAAAAGAATAGAAGCTCGGGTCTTCTATCGTTCAATAGGTTGTCCGAATGACCGCTGCTACACGTTTAATGCCCCGTAATAGATAAAAGTAAAGGTGCCCGTTCGTACACCTGCTGTAGTCTAAGAAAATACTAATGCCCGCAAACGAGAACCTTCACTCAACACATTATCAAGTCAAGTAATTGACCAAATTACTGATAAGAAATTGCCGGACGATTTCTGGGAAAATTACTCCTGTACTGTCGTGCCATAGCTAACCGAGTAGGGAGTCACAGAGAGTGCTCTCGCCTCCGAAGCCGAAGGCTGAAACGACGATAAAGGTAATGGATCTTCTATTAGACCACCAAATATGTCGGAGAGTCTTCCACTCAGCGTTTTCAGCTCTAATCGGGAATTAAGGGACACTGCTTTTCGATATTTACAGTTAAGTGACACCTAAGTGAATTAGGGACTTATTAAATTGAGAAGATACAAATTTCGTAAGAATATTCATGGATATCCTCGACTTCTACGTAACACGATTCACATGTCGGATCTAAATGAACATCTTACGATTCTCTGGAAAAGTTGAACCGCGGCGAACTTCAGACATCGAAAATAACGTTATATTTGTGCTCGCTGCGAAATACCTCTTTCTTTCTTGAAAGTGTGAAAAGGAACTAAGGTATGCATAGATTGCTGTCACGACTACTTGTATAATGTCAATATGGGAATATTTCCGCCACGACGGAACTGAGATTCCGCTGATTCGGAAGATTCGAGGGAAACGTTTGAACGCTGCACGCTCCCAATGTTCAAAGCTATTTCACGAAGCCTTACACCGTCACGGTATTTGATATCAATCCGTGACACGAGGCGGATAATATCGTCACTGCGACCTTGCTTTCCTGATTGGATTGCCCTCGTACTTGTGTCGATACTGCCTATTGTTTGATACGTACGCTCTGTACCGTGAACTCTATCGAAAATATGAAAATGCTTTCTTGTAATATGCACATTATATACTCGTCCGCTTTTCCATGGCACCGATTACGTTCGCTTTGGGATGAAGATAAAATTGTAACTGTACAATGTGGTGTACACGTTAAGGTTAAAGACGAAATTAAAATTGAGATAGTATTTTTTCGGAACTTACTAAAATTAAAAGCTTTTAATTCTACAATGAAAAAGTTGTATTTTATTTGATTTCTTGTATTATGAGTTTTTTGAACAAATTTTCATTAGTGAATAAAATGAACAAATAGGTAGGTACTAAGAATTAATACATAATTTAATTCTGTACCGGAAAACACGTATACGAATCAATGGTAATTATTTCTGTTAAATGAACTCATAAATAACAAATACTTTTATTTTAATGTTTCTCCTTCTTAACATTAAATATTACATACAGTAGGTTAGAGTGACTACTTCCTTATAATTTCACATTTATATTATATTATCTAACACTAATTTAAAAATAAACAACGCGGGTAAAAGTAAGGAAAAGTTCCAGGAAACGTTCCAGGAAACATTTTGCATCTAAAACAGTCTTTTTATAGCATTATTTTCCATAAGCAAACGAGGAAAAGTATAAAAATGCACATTAATATTTAATAATACGAATTCGGTAAAACAGTATTTCATTAAGAAAATTATCAAGTCATTGATAATTTTGATGTTATGTATAAATCTAAAATTTTGAAGTACGTAACAATAATCGATTTCACTTATTACACTTCGATTAGTAATCACTGAAAATTTGCGATGCAGATTTTTCTCTTGGATGCACCAATTAAACGAAACGGGACGTCCAACGGAAAAGTTCTTGGGAAACATCAGCAGACGAGGTACAAAGTGTGTTGCGTTTCGCGCATTCTGATGACGTGCATCAATAGTTGATCCAAGTGCATTATCGATCGGTACAACCGGATTTAAGTCCACTAAAATCTTTCTTGTGTTCGCTTGTTATTCATATTAGCACATGAGCCGGTAAGATTCGAAATATTTACGCGTTTGTAGCGTAGGCCGAGCTTCATTGAGATCATCGCGTCATATTCACAGAACACTCGCCACCCAGACCGTAACGAGAAGGAAATTTTGTAAGAATTCCACGGAAATGATGCGACTTCTTTAGACCCGTTGCGACACATCGGATGTTTGCTAGCTTCGCAACGTCCGATTCCGTTTGAAAACTTTTCCTCCATTCCCGAAGGCAGAATTTGCGGAGGAAATCATCGAACGAAAACATATCGAAGAATAATTAGAAGCGAATTGTCCGCTGCGATATTATCTGAATATACGAGGTGGGAACTGATTACGTTATCTGGACATGTGTTCGGTATGTATGAAAATAATATTTGACCACTCACTAAAATCCAATGCTCTCGATACGTTCAAATATAACCGCACAAAAATCATAGCACAATAGCGAAAATAGTAAGAATCGATCTGGAATTACAAAAAAAATCGAATATTTCCGATGAACAGCGTAAAGTGCATAAAGCGCATAGAACAACGACGTGATTATAAAGAAAGCAGGTATTGCGCCTGTGATTCGTCATGAGGAAGAGAAAAGGAAAAAGAGACACAAGAAACACGCTGCACCAATTGCTCAAACGTCATTTAAAGTAGCAGAAAAGAAGAAAGATAGAGTAATGGACGATAAAAAGAAGCGGCGAAGAAAGTAGAACAGACACGAGCGTGGGAGCGAGACGGACTACGCGGTCGTTGCTTAATCGAGCGGGGCTCATCCAGAAAGCATTTTAATTGCGCGTTTCACTTATCTAAAATATGTCGGCTTATCGTCGACGTATCGTCTGATTTTCCAGTTGACAATCCATCGCTTTCGATAACCACCATAGTGACGGAATTCTATCAGCGAGCGTTCGCATCTATGGACGATCTCCCGCGCGACTGTCCGTCGCTCACGTGAAACATACATCCACGCTCGTCCTTCTTCGAAAGAACTGATTCGCCGAACCGGCCAGAATTTACTGATATAAAAAACCCGGATCAGATAATTCGAAAATAAGTAGAGATTCCATTCGAGTGGTGTGTACCGTTGAAATCCGTCGATATATTTATAGGGTACCCTCTAAAAATAAACGTGAACGTATTACAATTAAAACCTTTGCGTATCAATGGATACCCGTGTTGTCAACAAGCTGGCATACGGCTAAAGATCTCCGACAACGAGTTTAATACCAAATGGAGAATTAAAAAGTAGTATTCAAAGTTGTACATCAATGCTCGTGAAAAGTAAAAATGCTCACTTTCTTTTAACAGCGTGATATCCTAAACTGAACAACCTTCGATGGAATTAATTTCGTTCCGGGGATATTTTAGTTATTTAAAAATAATTGAGGCGCGATCGGTCCGAAGAAAAATGTAACGGTAACGAGCCAGCAGAAGGAAATCGAAGAGCAAGGTTTAGACCGTGTTCCCGGCGTCTCGGGACGCGCCACTGAGGAACTGCATGCAAGTTTCGATCATTTTTCAATGCGAAGTATAATGATCGAGTCGAAACAGTATTCAGCTTTTGTCGAAGCATTGCAAAACCACGATAATGATACTATTAGCAAGTTTCGTTCAATCAGTTCGTAACCGTAGAACGCTTCCAAGAAGCACGAATCGCTCGTAAAACGTCGAATACGGCAACACGAATTCCTGTTTTACATAACGTGATTTTCTCGGCGCGCGTGTAACACTGGCAAACATTAATATCACATTAAACGTTTCTTTGCACACTTTGTAAAATGTATCGGCGGAGCTTCTAACGCTTCACCCCTGCCAGCACGAGTACCGTTAGCTAAGCATACGCAACTCGACCGACTTTTCTCTCCTGGCGAACTCGCAAAGCATGATTTCGTCCGTTAACGCCGCGAGTTGCGAGCAACGTCGCGCCGGACACGTTCCATTAATCGTGATGCATCTGCGAAACCATTTAACGCGAAGGAACGGATCGGTTGCAGCGGGTACGACGACGTACCCCGAGATGTGTTTACGCATGCGTGCTAGGACACTTACATTTGGTTCCGCGGTAGACGATGTAGATTGACAAGATCGTAAAGGGAGCGCGTAATCCGAAGCGGACGTCATCCCAGTATTCGTATACGAAAACCTTTGTCAGCCCGGAGCCAGGATCATTCACCACCGGTCGTCGCGTGCGCACTCGCGACCACTACCACCAACAGCAACACCGCCAACCACACCACGGCTATCATCAAACCGTACAGCGGAGCTGATCGACGCACGGTGGATTTTAAAAGCGAACGAACGAAACGCGCACGTGTGGAACACGAGCCACGGGGACCGGCGTTCAAGTGTCCGAATATCGTGGCGGAGATGCCGATATTATGCTTCTACCCGATCTTCTGCGAATCATTTTAAATCGATCGCTCGCTGAACGATCCGATCGAGACACAACCCCCTCGAGCACGATCCCGCGGGACCGTTTTCTCAAACAAGAACATTCACTGAAACTTTCAAAGATTCTCTCTTTTCTCCGGCGCTCGGTGAAAATTAAGTGAAACAACAACAACAACAACACTCACGTGCTTAAAGTGAGACGCATCCAGGCGCGTTGCGTCAGCAGCGTCGACGCATTGCGTCGGGCTGGCCTTCTGGAGCTACTTTCAAAATCCTTGCATCCAGCGACTCCTCTCTTCCGTATCGTGTGATTTGTCTTCTTCGAGGATTAATTTTCACCCACTAGCGCCTTCTAGCACGCCGTCTCACTCGACGATTTTCTGCACTGTTACGCGTACACGAAAACAATGTTTACTTTCCTCTCGTAAACTGATCGATCGTCGGCCAGTGTACCAGCCCGTGCGCGCGTACGCGTACGTCAGATCGGCGGGGACCGCGAAATACAATCGACACGACACATTACTCTTCCTCTATACACGTTGGTCGGCGCGGCGACGAGCGCGTAGAACGGGATCGTTCACTGAAAATGGAACCGTGGTCGAACCGTTCGTGCACCTTCGATTGTTTCGCGCACTGTTGCGTACACGTGAACACTAGGCCGCGGTCGCGTTCAATTCGCTCGGAACTACCACCGATCGGCCGCACGAGCACGCGATCGAATAGACTCCTAGCTCGCATCGGGTACACTCCGATTGCAATTGCGAGGGAACAACGACGGTGGCCGTTCACCCCCGAAAATTCCTAATCCTTCGACGCACTCTCTCACACGTCACACGTGATCGGATTCTAAACGGCGACGGTAAGAACATTGGGGCAGCGCAGGTAGTACGTAACCACTGGGTGCACTTGGACTGCCGCCAATATCGTCGTGACGAGGTACCCGGTGCGTTGCCGGGGATCGTTGGCACCCATCCAAAGTGGCGTGTCACGATGCTGCGGGGGTGAACGTCGAAAGAAAAAAAAGAACCGGGGGAGAAGGAAACGGAAAGAGAACTACCTTGGCCAAGGTGAGATACCCATCGGTACTCGACCAACCTGCACCCGCAAACTTCTTCCTCTTATTTCACTCTCGGTTAACGAAGATGAAAAACAGCGAGGGGGTTGCTTCGGCCGTTTCTCTATTTTCTTTCTTTTCTCTCTCTCTCTTGTTTTCCTGCGATTTCTTTCAATTTTCGTCGATCAAAAAATTCACTCGTGGCACAGAGTTGTCACCGTACGAGAAGCACTACTACGACGTAACGCGACGGCGGCGGCGGTATAACAACACGACCGTAGCACGCGCAGCACGACGATATACAACCGCCGCTTGCGAGAGTTCGGAGGCTCGGAGGCGCGCGAGTCGGTCCCACTAGTGTTCGCTGCTCGCTTACCTGGCCGCTGCCCTGCTGCCGTTGCTTGCCTAGACCGTACCCCCACCCCTCCCGTGCCACCCCTCCACTCGCCACGCACACGAGGTTGCCCCTCCATCCTCCTTACTTTACCCCTCTCTCTTACACACCACTCCTCCCCTTTCTCTTCTTTCTATCTCTTACCCCTTTTTCAATCGTTTTCTCGCTTGCTCTTTCAATCTTCGCCACCTCACCCTCGATCCCTAGCCGGCGAATGTCCTTTGCAACCCTAACGATAATGCTCCGTTCATGGAGGTGTGCGCGACACTCGGGAACCGACCGAAACGCGCCGAGCACGGTGAGCAATTGAAAGTGGCTGCAGCCAGCGGCTCCGAAAGCTGACGGGGTTATTGTAAGGGGTAAGCGAACGAGTTTGAATGTTTAACGTTCTTCCTAGGATTGTCTTCTTTGTTAGACGGAACCGATGTTTCGGGCCTTTCGCAACGTAGCGCCAACGAGTGCGCACAATTCGTTGTTTATATGTCCATTCGTGATGTATGCGATTGATCGTTGATAGCGAATATCCTGTCACGGTTAAAATCATCGAAGAGTGTTCGTCGTTTATCGTAATATGTTGTCTCTCCTAAGCAAGTCTGATCGTCTTCACTGTAAGAATGAGGGACGAATGTCACCCAACGCTCGTAGGTAGCTCGGAACGATCACAGAAAATAATCCAGAAATCGTGGATGCGCGCACATCCGCATCGGCAACGTAAACAAGAGAAACGCTTTCTGGCCAACGACGACACGCATTCTGTGTATCCCAGCTTGATTTTTTCCCCATCGATATTTATTATTTTTTATTTTACACCGAGGATGACGGCCACGCGATATAAATTACGGTACACACCTATAGACCGTCTTTTTCTCCGTATTCGCTCGGCCATGCCGAGGATGACGCGTCGAGGTTACGCAATCACAACCAGTCGAGGTTTGTTTTCTTAAGAGAGTCAACGGCACGATTATTTTAATATATCCCGATAAATGTTAAAGCTGCACCATTCTCACGGCGGACGTGTCCTGGCCGGACAATTAAGCGAAGAGATGGCGAAAGGGGAAGTAAACGCGGCGAAAGACAAATTCGCCGCGAGCCGGCTCATCTCGCGCGGCCGAGAGTGAAACACTGCCTGTCGAAACGTATCTACCATTCACGCGGACGATCGTCGACCTAACAACGCGATAATTAATTATCAATCGAACCGCGATTATGAGCGACGCGCGCGCGCGCGTCAGAGACCGCCAGAATGTCCCCAGAATACTGTCAGATTACGTTCGTTCCGTGCAGTCTGTCACTGCGTCGCCAGTGGTCGAGAATTACATTGTGCGAGCGACCGAGCATATCGCATACGCTTACGCGGGATTATCGTGCACGGGTTGCGCGCAACCCATTCCGATTCCTAATAAACGTATTTCACGCTTTTTCCGTTGAACGGGATCCACGGTCGGCCGTATTCTGAGGAAACTCGATAACCGGTCCTCCAGATTAGTTCTGATACTCAATTCAGCCATATGAAATTGTATACTTGACCAAATTTGAAATCTGATCGTTTTTACTTACAGTTCTAGTGATATGCTTAATGCTTAATTTGATTAGATAAATCGACGATAAAGTACTTGATTTGATTAATTGAAAACATTTAAGCCGCAACCGATTTTGACGTCAAATACCCATGAACGCCGATCGAAGTTGAACATCGGTTTTCGTTATGTACGCTCGTTTCTTTTACAAATAAAAGATGAACGTATTCTTCGAAAATTAATGTTTGCATTGACCTATAATTACTGTCTAACGATACTTCGTATTTGGAAAGGGACTGTCTTTAGAGATTCACGGAAGTCTTTCCTCGTTCCAGCTCCTTTAATGTTCCGACTGGTTGTCGCCAAATCTCCGAATACAGTATTCTCTTTCCTTGAACCGGAACAGGCGGTTGCACGAGAAAATCTGACACCTCGCAGGGCCGTGTTTTATTGACACGATTCTCTTGACGTTCACGGGCTCTTGTGTAAATGTTACGTGAAATCTTCATTCCCCGTAACTAAGGGACGCCCGTTTCGTAAGGCCGAGCGGTTTATCGATTGTACTAATTAGAAAATTACAGAGAATCTTTGTTATTTCTAAATAGGTTCGGCAAACCTCGCGAGTATTCGTACGTTCGAGGAAGATCGGTACGTTTGATCATTACTGGACATGGATCTTTATCTCGACTATCTGGCCCATTGGTGTTAAGCTACCTAACGACACGTTACACCGTTTCCAAGTTGCCCGGGGTAAAGCAGAACAAGCAGTTAGTTTACTGCTGAAGACAGGAAGTCGGGTCGAAAGAGATACGGCTGGAGATCTCGGACGGTTGCGGAACAAGGGTGAATTGGGGTGCACACTTAATTTTCAATGGTGACAAGTACCGGTGCCATCGCAGAGGCCGAATTACCTGGCCAAAAGTACCTGAAACCTGTGACGGTATAAATCATCCAACAATGTGACAGAACCTTTGTCTTACTTATCAGTCAGAGCCAAAATGCTTGGCAGCCGGGTAGCCCTCGTTTTCCCTTTACAGACGAATACAGTCTCAATTGCTTGGAACCTTCGGTCTACGACCCAAGACTTCTTCTAACGTGTCGAATATTTATATGCACCCAACGGTGATCTTCTCTTCAACTTCATTTTTTATATACCTACTAAAGTAATAACAAATTGAACAAAATATCTTTTATTATAAACCAAGTATTTTATATTTAATTCGTTTGTAGAATTTATTTAAGATTGCGTGTAGATTTGAAAAGAGTCGGTTTTTAAATATAATGTTTTTTTTTTTTTATTGAATTTGAATAGTGTGTTTTAATGTTTAAACGAGTAGTATCGATATGCATATCGAATAATTTAATTTGTAATTAATAAGTATGTTGTAATTAAAAAAAATCAAGCTACTTATTTATGTTCTGTTATTGACAAAGTTGATATTGAAACGAATATTATCAATGAGAATGATTTTATTATAAATTTTACTATAAAATTTTGTAATGAGATCAATTTCAGTATTTTGTATAAATTGATTATATCATTAGAATTTATTAATTACCACTATTGAATCTAAAATTAATTTTATAGTATCAGTATGTGATAATGTATTCATAAGACGTATTTATCATCGATTGATTTCCACATTTTTTAAAATCTTTAACGACGATTATTTGGAACTGATTACTATGTTGGAAAAGGAAAGCGAAGTAGCTTTTCTAATTGCAGGCCGCACCTATCATCAATAATGAATTGCCAACATCCTCCATGTTCTTTACTGACTAATCGACGATATATGTGTTCTTCTATATTTGGATCACAGATGACTAAATTCTGTCTATAAAGTGTGTGAATCATCGGTGCACCGTATTCTCCCAAAGAGTTATTTGTCCTAAACGTTAATGAATCATAAAAAAAGAATACAGTCTATCGTATCGATATGCAGAGTTTTTTCAGATATAAACATTACAGTTACATATATTGAGTATACAAGTGTGCCACGAATAGTCGTGAAGAGAAGTATATTTTTATTCTTTTATTTTATATTTTGGTATAAGTTAAAATATATTAGTTTAACAAAATGTTTCACATTTTACTAAAAAATAATTTTTTATTAAAAATTAGGAGGCTATTCTTGTTTTTCTAAAATGAAAAGAAAAATCTGCATTTTTTTAACGATATTTATGTTTATGTTAGTTTTTAAATAACAAAAATTACTTTCAACTTTTTGAAAGAAAAGTAATATTTAGTTGTATCGTATGAATATAACACCTAAGACTAAATCAATGATCTGTAGATAATATAATCTCTAATATTAAGTAAGATTATTAATAGAAAGAAGTACCTACATACTGTGAACTAAACTTGGTCAGAAAGCAAAGATTTTATACAGAACAAAAGTATGTCAAGAAACAAATAGTTATTCGAAATTTGTAATCTTAATGATTAAAATACAAAGATGAAAATATTGAAAAGTTTAATCGCCGTGGGCTTAAATAAACCACGTTACAGTTAGCCGTGTAATAAATGGAACCATTTGTGAATAAAAAAAAACTCATTTATATAATCTTATTTAAACTTATTTAATATTTCATCATCAGTAAAAAAAAATAAATCTGCCAAGTGTTTTCAAGCGATTTGTGATATTCGCCCCAAATTACAGTGAGTTATTGGCGAGCTATATTTCAAAGAGGGAAAGATATTGTTGCGACAAGTCCGTGTCGGAACCCCTATTTGTTACAAAGTCAACAGGCAACAGATCGCAGTGAATACATCAGTTAATCACCTTCGTCGTGACTTACCTGCTTAAATTTCATTCTCATACTTCGAATGTTTCAATGGATACCGTTGACAAACTGTTCGGAAGAAACAATAGATTTAGAGCGTTCAGCAGTTTGTCAGCAATTTTTTAAAAGCACCAACGTTGAATGCAATGTTACATGATTTCTATAACAGTAACATTCCTTTCTTAACGATGGCTTCATTGTATTATCTGCATGATGTATATTTTTTCCACAAATTATTAGGTAATTATTTCTAAATCTAAATTCACAACAGTGATAGCAGCGATTTAATATTTCAGCGATGCTAAAATTATCTTCATGAAGATCCTTGAAGAATAATTAAAATATTTGCATAAACAAAAAAATGAACTGTATAATTGCATATCTTATAAATCTTTTAATATTCCAAAAAAAACATCCGATCATTAATTATACCGACCCAGTAATTAAATGATTCACTTGTTTCTTTTTTTTAGAACACGTCACCCCAATCGAACCATTGAACCATATAAAATAAGGAAGTATTAAGTTCATGAAACTTATTAACTACATAGTCGGTTCTGTTAAAATTTTTATTTCGTTGAACTTCATTCAGAAGAATTTACTGGAAATACATAAAGATATAGTAATAATAATTAAGAAAGATATAATAATATTAATTAGCCAAGTAATTATTAATGAGGGTATTTTATAATTAATTGTAGTCCCCATCTGAATTATTACCAACGAATTGTTACACAATTAAACTTTATATACTTTATGCTTTATTTATAATTAGCTTATTACACCAGTTATACTTTAGAGATAGTAGCCTGATCGATAATTAAAGAAAGTAGGCATAAAATACTGCAGGTGAATCGATAAAGAATATCGTAGACACTATATGCATACGTCACACGGGATCTCTTTCAAGTGATGTGGCTTAGCTGAGGCCGGTACCGATCGCAAGCCCTGTGGCGTAGCGGCATAGCCCGGCCAGACCGCATTTAATCAGTTTGCGGTCGCGGTCCGCTCTCTTATATCCTTTTAATACGTTTTCTTCTCTCCTCTCATTCTTTGCTCTCGCGCGACACCGCGACGTAACTCAACTCCCGCATATAAGCTCGCTGCGCAATACCTAAGCAGTGCGCGTTCCTTTTCCTTTATGTTGCACGAATTGTTCTTGATAGTTGCGGACACCTTTTCTAATAGCCATGACAAGAAAAAACTACTTTGAAGACAATGAAGTACGGAGAAATTTTACAACGTGTGAATGTATACATTTACTTACCAGATACTAGGAATCTGGACTGTTAACACGTTGAATGCCATTGGGGTCACCGGTGACCCCCAACCAAATCGAATTACTATAATTCATTAAATTAAACGACGATTATATGACAATATTTCTATATTATAAGTCACATATGAACAACATTAGCGTGCAATAATAATAACGCAATTCAATCAAATGATTTAATATTATAGTTTTTCTATCTTGTGTATTTTGCTCTATGAAATTGTGCGGCGTTGAACGTGTTAAATGGAACTGATATTTGTGTCATTAAATAGAGTTCAATTCATATTTCTTTTAATAGTGGCCTCGGTCACTTACTCTATGATTCTAGAGTCTTGTGTAGATAGAGATGAAAATAAGGATGACGCATTATTTATACGTACCTGCAGGTTATTATAAATTAATAGCAGTGTGTTATAAAACAGGAAATATGTTCTGCATATCGAATGATGTAGATAGATTCCTTTTTCAACAAAGCTAATAAAAAAAGCAATGAGGGAAAGTCTATTTCCTTATTCACTAATGCAGTGGATAAAATATGTAAAAATCTTTAAGATGATATAATATACACAATAAAAAACTTACAAAACGTTAAAAAACTGTATTGATATAAAATATGATTAAGTGGTAAAATAATTATTCAAAACTGTAAGTAAAATTGTGAGATATACTTGTATATTTTCTTTTCATCTCATTTCATATTTCTCTTGACTAGCTTTTCACTTTCATTAGGTAAAATATTCTAGAAAAAAATCTTTTTATTAGACAGTAGTGGTTAAATAGACATAAAATACATTTTTTCTAATATTTCGAAAAATAATTTTAAATAGCATGCATATATAACCTACATTTAGTATTTTTAGACGCTTATAATATGCACTGCCATTCAAAATCTTGAGATCACATTAAATAATCACGATTTATGGAGGAGAATAAAATAAAGCAATAATATAGTTTACTATTTCTTGCCCTTAGTCGGTTTATTAGAGATTACATCCCACTGCGTTGTTTTATCTATTCTTTATTTCACAAGCAGCGACTTGTTTTACTGTTATTATGTTTTTAAGGATTATGGAATTTCAGCGTTTAAAATAGTTTTATTTTATTGTCAAAGTCACTGCACTTCCTTCTTCTTATTAAGTACTCATATTTTTATAGCAAAATATTTGCTATATGATAAAAATATTATTACAATTAATCATAGACAAAATGATCTGAAGTTATATTTTTAATTAAACATGGATTAACGATCGTAATTTCACCATCTTGTCGTAATTCAAGTATTTTACTTGATATATAAACAAGTTCAAGTATTCATATACTCACACTTTTCATCAAGAAACCCATGTTTCCTTTTTAGTGAGCAGATCAGTCGAAATGTTTGAATAACAATACACTTCGATGATGAAGTAATTAAATACGTCTGTCAATAACTTTTAAATGCCTAAACTAATTATTTAGCAGGTACAATAGGTATATCAATCGATGGTTTGTCAATTATTGAATGAAAAAAATGAATGTGACATTTTCTATTTTATCCTCCTGGTTGAATCAGTTTTTCGTAGAATTCGGGAGTAAGAAAGTCCCGCGGCGATTTTTAAGAGGTTTTACGCCTGTTTCAGGGGTCGGGCGGCAATTTACTGGAATTAAATAATAGTCCGTCCCATTAACGTAACGACGCGGCTGAGGATGTCCCGCAGGATTCACAAGAGGATTTCGAAAGTGGATGGAGGCATACCAGGTACGCTCACGTTTTATTTCATCGTAACGTGCCAAGAGGTATATGTATACCTTCATCTCAGAAGTCAGGACCCTCCAAGGATATATCCTCGATCCTGTGTGGTCCTGAATGGCTCCTCGAATTATTACCAACGATTTCGGAGATTCTTACGTCAATCTTAAAATTTGTCAAGAATCCCTACCACTTGTTTCCTCGTTCCCATTGACATACTCTAGAACGGACCGCCAAGAAAACTTACGAATTTTCACTAGTGACACCATTAATTCGAATTTCTCTCGCCTCCTAACGCCCGTATGAATTGACGGCTTTCTATTTGACATTATAATATCTGAAAACTAAAGTGGAAAAATGATGGAAAGAAACCTAGATGTGCGAACTGTAAGAGAAACCTCAACAAATTCGTTTATTAAAATAAACAGTTGTCCATTGATTAAATTTTTCTCTGTATTTCGGTTTTGTCTTCTTTAGCGACTTTTTATAGTCTACGAACTTTATAAAACAGTTAATGTACGAGACAAAAATAATTGATAACAAAGTTAAAAATAATAATAAAATTGAAAATATTTTTATTTTTATTAAGATGTGTAGAATAATTTATGAGCTTCTCGTTTCTAAATTATTACAACAAGATCTCTAGTTGTAAATATAGACGTGAACTAATTTTATTACGCTTGACATTTTGCAATAAAAATGAGAGTAGACATCTTTTTTAGACGATACTTTCGTCAAGAAATCTTGTGCAATAATAAGTATTCTAATTAAAATATTGGTACTATTGTTATCTATCCATCTACCTGTAATTGATTAAAAATTTGATTGAACAGACGTTCATCCATAAACATGTTCAGCCATCTAACCTGCGAAGTAACTCTCGAACTAAATACAAGCACTATCTCCCAAGAATTGTCTTAGTTAAATAAAACCATGGTTATCATAGCTGGTTAGTGTTCCTGGGAAAATGAAGTCGTAAGTATACGCGTAAAAGGGCAATGAAACTGATAAACAACGTGATTTCCGATTCTTGATAACACCTTTTAAAAGGCAGCACGTGAAACTCGAGCTCCTATAACCGCAAGAATGCGACGTCGAATCTTGCAACTTGTTACCGTACGGTAGATCCCGTAGAAAATTTACAGGCGGACTGTTAGGGAGTTTTTCGCGAAGGTGAAGGAGACGTATTTGCCAGTGATGATATCTTTAGGTGATCCGCACAACGGCCGGAATGCCACAAGACCCACCGCAGCTTTGTGACACCACAACTTTCCGCTGCAATAACATTTGCGCCTTTACAACAACAACTGGTATTCTTGGACGAGAGTCCCACTCTGCAACAATAATACTGCACGTGTGGTCATCTCAGTGGTACTCAAACTTTTCGCGTGGTTCGCTACCGCCGTCGAATATCCTATCTGTAAATTGCGTGCTCTCGCACGCTGTGATAGTCTGCTGAAAGCGAAATATTGATACTCGAATGTCACTTGCTCGTTTTATTCTTCGGTAAATCGAACTCCACGGAATGATCGATCTCCCGTGTATCCGAGTGTTCATTTTGAAATAGCAAACGAAGAAAATGCGGAATCCGTGTGTGCCGGATGCGAATCGCGAATAATTAAATGCCTTATCTGAAGACGTTCTTGCAGTTAATTAATTACGAATTCAATTTAAAATAATTGGAATTTTATGTTCGCGCGATCATATTCATCCGACGACAAATTAAAACGAATTCTCTTAATGGCCTTAATTGGAGACCACCGGTTACACGCGCGACGTCGAAGATTTCATTCAGGCAAACCATCGCGAATGGAGTACCTCTATAAAATTTTATAAAGTAGCTATAATGCGGCGCGAATGTAAGCGAAACGTGAGTCGGGCGAAACGATGCAGGAACGTCGTCAGGGAAACGCTCTAAACTACGAAGGTAATATTTGCAAACAAGTAATAGACGTGTTAGGACGGCGCCTTGATAAGTGGCAGACTGTCCCCTTGTTGTTCAAATGGACGCGAATGTGTGAATGGACTTTCTGTGCGCAGAAAGTGTGGAGAGTTTTGCAAGATTTCCATTCACGACGACTCTCTTGATGCTTTTTTAGTTCCCTCGCCGTCAATCATTATCTCGTTGAATAAAAACTCCGTGGAAATAGCGCGAAACAGTTTAGAATTCATATGGAATTCAGTTAACATACAGCATCGGATTTCGAAGTGTTGCTACGAGGCTTCTGGTGCTATCGAAGGATAAAGTCATGGAAGTCAATTCGAACGCTGTGGTCTGAAAGTCTGGAAAGATTTTTTTTTTAAATAAGTAATCATCTGCAGAAACATTATTTGTAATTTCCTGAGTTTAGTTACGCTTTTGTCACTTTGGAGGAGGACGTATCTTTTGCGATAATACTTTTAAACAATGATCTATTTTATCGAATCTAGCTCATAAACATATGCTATGTTTTGTTTGGGAGAAAAGGTATGGGAAAGCATAATGGAAAGGTTTACATGGGAAATATTTCAACGTACAATCAATATAATGCTGAAATTTGGTTAGAAACTATTAAAAGTAAATATTTTGGTTTGCTGGTGTTCTGATTGGGTGACAATTTGATATTATGTATGACAAAATTAACTGAAGTAATAAAGAAACTTTGATTCTTATTAAATTTTTGTAATTTGTAATTCGAAAAATCTATGACTGAAATATAATGTGCTTTAGTAGCTTGTAAATGAAATGTTCGGAGGAATGTTTTGCAGTGCGTTCAGCTGGAACATCATTATTACAAGAATCGTCGCAAATAATCATATCTCATAATGACGAATCACGTATTAGACAGTTAATTTAAATCATTTTTAAAATAATGTTTCGGTAGCAAAGTAACTTAATTGAAAATTCATGTAGTACATCTTCACAGTAGTTAAATATTTCTATAACATACTGTGTGTATATTCGCGTACATGGCAAAGCATAATACTTCGATGCTTTGTTGTTTTGTGACAATACATAAACATTATTAAAATATAAAGTACAGATATTGCAAAAGAACTCAAATGTAAATTTAAATTATTCATTAAAAAATGCACAGATCACTGGTATCTACATTAAAATTTAATCCATTATTACTGCTTTACATTTTTTATAGTAGAAATTATTAATTCTTGTCAAGAAATTTTTTATTTTCAAATTAACAAAGACTCAGCTTCATTAGATTTAAAGCATATGGATCTGCTATTTTGCCACTGCGTATAGTTGGAAAATTCAAAGAATTAAAACGACTAATGAAGATCAATCGTTCACAATAAAATATTTCATTATGCATAGTTGTGATAACAATAAACGATAAAATTGTTAGAGACCCGAGAGTGGCGTGTACGCCTATCCATAAACATTATAAAAGGTAGTACGTATAATAGAAACACTGACAACGATTGCAAAGTAAATTCGATAAGATTGCACTTGGTTTGGTGCTATTACTCTCTCTTTATCGTGTTTCACTTATTGTTTACAGATCCACGTATACCGGCACCATACTGCGATTAGGTGAGTGTGAGCTCCATTTTCGTCCACTATACCACTAAATATCAGTACACTTGATTTTGACTTCCGCGGCTGTACAACCGTGTCCGTCTCTTTTCCTCAAATTTCACGTTAATGATAGAAATTATATCGGTGAACCGGATGGTGTGAATCCAAACGTTAAAAATAAACTTCGTTCGAGGAATCCAATGTGCGGAAATACAAGAACGATCTACCGTTTCGTCGACTTTCGGTATATCACCGGAAATACCCGAAACTGGTGACAAATTAACCGATGGGTACGTTCGCGTGAATTCAAATCACAAATATAGCTTACAGACTGATAATGAAAGCAAAACAATCGTCTGTCTGGAATGCGTTCGTGCTAACGAAAACATACAACATTTTTGCTGTACTTATAACAGCAACGAAATTTAGCATTGAAATATGACGGAATATCGGTTATTGCGCCATTAAAGTTGCAAGCATGTGTACAATAAATAAATTAATTAAATTATATAAAATTATCGTGTTTCAGTTTTCATGAGTTTAATCAATAAATTCATTGATAATTCTGTATTATCACTGTTTTATTGCAAATGAAAGATTCTTTACCATTTGCATATTTCGTATACAAATATTATTCATATTAACACTAAGATAATATAATGTCAAAGGAAGTATACAGTAGAGAAAAATAAATATTATCGCGTAGATGTATAAGTTTCTACATTTTAATCCATGTTAAATATTATTAAGATTTATATTACAATTATATTATGCATACTAATTCATTATAATGTACTAATTTCGAAAAACGAGAATAAAAGATCAACAATCGATTTCTTCATGTAAACAAACATTTTCATCAGACTAAAACCTACATAAACATTCGATTAATTGTTAAAATGCATACTCTTCAATCCTGTTTACTTAAGTCTCACACTATCACGTCTCGAACTTCATAAAATATACGTTTTCTACACTATTTTACTCCATTAGACCTAACGTAAACTAATTTCGAAATATAATTCAAATATTTGTTTCGATGCGACACAATTTCCGTTTGGCATTGCAAACACAAGAGATTAAACGGGAAGAATATATGAGTAACAATAAATACACGCAGCGAAGATTTCTGCGAAGTAGCCGATTAAAAGTTGTTCATTATCAAAGTTAATGAATAACAATGATTCGCCCGATGTACCAAGAATAAACGTGCTCAGAGATGAACAAAAGGTGAGGCTTCTTTTGAAAAACGAGTCTGGCTGGATGGAAGGTGGAGAAGGAGGCAGAACCACGTGGTCCAGCGGCGAATGAAGGTTACGGGAATCCACGTGTCGACGCGCTACAGCCCACGTGTCGATGAAGCTGGCCCACGCGAATGCGTACGCGGTTAATCGGAAGACTTAACACGGCCCTTTACGCAAGCGCCAAGTACTCACCGTACCGGCGCAAAGCCGTCTTATCGAGTTGCCTCGCATAAGCCGTGCCTAAGAATCATTTAATCGAGGATCAGCCTGATCTTATTGCCCATAAAACCGAGCGGCTGTGAACACTGGCTAAATGGAAGAGGCTGTTAGTTGACTTCCGACTCTCTACGGAAACGCATCCTACCGTGTTATTTTAATTGAATTGCGTCGCGGTGTTTCAGTAAACAGAAAGTGCTAACAGGAAAATCATATCTGCATAGCGATGACACTGAACATCTTGAAACGCGGAAAGCTGTAATACTTCGTGAAAACTCGTTTATGCTCGTTGTTCCAGCTCTTTAATTAGAAGTAATACATAGTTCGTGATTAAGAAATGTTTAATGATCGAAATTGATGACGTGAACGGTCTAATGGGTTTCATTCGATGAATTTTTTTATTTGTATGCCAAAATGAAAAACATTAGGAGAATATTTTCGTTGTTTTGTATTCCTGTCGTTGTAGAAAGGGGAATGTTTAAATATTTTAGAATGCGATACTTTGAAATGTTATGATGTTATAACTATTATAGAAACTTCTTTTGGATTAATGGTGTATATAATAAATAAATTTTCGAATTTCTGACTATGAAATGGCCTTAATGACTATTCAAGGAGGGTTAAAAATATAGTTTATTATCTGCTTGAATTGATGATATTAACTAAAAATATGTAAGGAAAGATAAAGAGTGTAATATGTCGATAAACTTTTAATAATAAAAAACGTTCATGTTTGTAACATAATATTAGATATTTTTATTGTATATGGTAATTTCAACTCGGTAGACAGTTTATCGCTTTAAATACAATGTTTATCCTATAAGTATTTATTTTCGAGCTATTATTTTTTGTATTCAGTTGCTTTCTAAAGTAACTTTGAAAAGTACTAAAAGTACTTTCTTTTTTAACATGTCTACGAATTTTTTAAAAGTGTTATTTCTTACAAAATGTACTGTCAAATATTAGATTCATAAAATAAATATTTGTTTCAAATATAAAATGTTACATTGTCTTAAAGTCTTCATTACTTTAGATAATAAGAGTATAATTAATAACTTCAATAACCCAATTTTTTAACGTTTTAATCCTTTAATCAAAATGGTTTTCATAATATTAAATATTAAAATATCTATTGTTCGTTAATCAATGTCTGATTTGGTGTTAATTTCTGATTAAGATACACGCAATACATTATAATATAGAATTCACATAGCATGTTTGAGGAATATAAATTATGAACATTATCAAAACTCGAATTATTTATCGATTTACACATTCCTGTTTTTTTTACTTTGCTTTGTTTTGTATCTGGAATCGGTTGCACGAGGTATATGTTTATATACGATAATATAACAATTAAATTATTCAAACACACTCGAGATGCAACATTGATTTTCCATTTTTACGTAAAATATCGAATACACTTGTATGCACACCTTAAAAGTCTGATTGATCGTTTTATTGTTATGTTATAATTAATTTCCAGTGGAATTTATCAAAGAAAACTCTTATCTAACGGTTGAATTATTTTTATCGTCTCAGACGTGGGTGATTTAAGCGATTGCTCGTAACGCCACCAAATATTTCACATTGTCGATAAACCAGAGCAACGTTCGGATAATATCGACCATGGTTAAGATTAACCACCTTATCATGAATGTTATTTCGAATAAAATACTAATGTTTTTTTCCACAATATAATACGATTTCATTGTACAATTACTACAATTATGAATAACGAAGTGAATTTACATCGATTTATGATGTAATTTTACAATCTAACTAATTTGTTTAGTGATTTCCAATGCTAATACATAATCTATTGCAAAATATGTGTCACTCAAAGATTGTTAATACTGTGATACTACATTTGAGGAAAATAGAGTACATAATATGTAAAATTATTATATATATACATATGAAACATTGTTTATTATTAATAACCAATTAGAACCCGAAATATGTTTTACTAATAATATATCTTGATAAAGATAAATGTAATCCTTGGTACAATTCAATATTTTATAGTTTATTAAGTTTCATCAGTATTTTATTATATGAAACATTGTTCCATAAAACTTGAAAAACTAAGATTGAACTGCTTTCTTATAATTATGACGATTAAACCAATCATAGCAGTGACAAATCTCGAGTTGCTTCCTCTCAGTTTACATGCAAACATGGATACATCTGTTATTAATTTCCAGGTTATCAGTTTTTGGTAAATGTGATGAATTACTACAAGAATTGGACGTTATTAAAATATAAATTTATTCAGACGATATTTTATTTTTTATTCACTTCGTTATTTCATTCAAATTAATATTACTTGAATAAAAGTATATTAAAAAATTAAATTCTTTTAATATTTATTTCTGTTTAAGTTGAATTTAAATACTTTTTTCGTATAAGTCTCCTTTATTTGAGATTTTCAAGTCAACTAAGAAGTCCCAATTTTGGTTATTACCTTGACATTTTACTGCTGAGTATTGACGCTTTAGGAAACATTTTCCATAAATTATTCTTGCTATATGACTCTTCATGCGCGTACACTATACTGCTAATTAATTAGTATCTATAAGTCGGTGGAAGAAATTTACCGCCATTACTGTAAATATTTCTATATATAATACTTTATTGAATGAATATTGTACTACTCCATTATTCTATTATCTAAAAAGTTCACATGTCTATTTACACACACCATCTTTGTAATTCTGTTAAAACATTTTTTCATAATGGACCAAGTTTATTTTAAACAAAACAATTTAATGTGAAATTGATATTTTAAATATTCTTCAGGTATGACGGGCATTAATATAAAAGCTACAAAATTATGAAGATAATATAAATAAGAATATACATATATTGTATTGGAGAGTTAGTATTATTGTCAGTGAAAATATTTTATATAAGAGTAATAGATATTATACATAAAGTATGTATGTAGGAGAAGCATATGCAAATTAAAAATGACTTTATATTTAAAATACATTTAAACAACTGGAATTTAGTAAATAGGAAATAAATTGTGCGTAATTTTTAAAAATAGAAAATCAGACAATGTGTTTTCCTATAACTCTGCATAAGAATGTTGAAGCTAATTTTTTAATAAAATATTAAATACAATTCGTTTTGGAGTGCAGTACGTTAAATTCGTAATTATACATAGTCTCCATTTTACTTAATATCGAAACTCATTTGTTCGACGCGATGCTTACTCGAAAAAAAAGATAATCAGAATCGATAACAATTTCGATCGCACTTGCAACTTCAGGAAAATCGCAATAGGAAGTCGTTACTCATAGTACTTCCCTGATTGCATGAAATAAGACCGGTGACTCGCATCACTCAAGAATGATGCTGATTTTCTCGGAATGTTACGATATAGTTTAATTTTCAAATAAAGAAGGGAAGTACCTTTCAATTTACTTAATTATGATGAAGAAATATGTTCTTTCACAGATGTCGCAGAATACACAATACTTTCTTACACCAACCACATGGAATTGTTAAACAAATATTTAAAAACGCAATTAAAAATGATTTTGTAATTATGATATTTTAGAAATGTAATAGTTCATCGTCATATTTACAAGTAAATATTATGTGAAAGACATTTTTTTTAGAATTTGAAATTTGTAAAAATTTTATAATAGATTCCATTCTCTATAAAACTGAAAAATTTCCGAAGATTAGGATAATGAATTTAATTTAACGAAAACAAAGGCAGATAAAAATAAACGCCCTTAAACATTGACATAATTGTTGTAACAGTTTTATAATTCTATATTAATTTATATAAACTGAGGTATGTTGTGATACACAATTAGTTGTATCGTTTTAAAACACGTGGGCATAACTTCAAGAAGGAATACAGTACGTTAATGTGAGACAAAAAATTCATGTAAAAGTATATCAAATGTGACGTTATTTTTTAATTATATTCGCTGTTATAGGATACCCACTATTTAATAATTTTCATAGAAATTGTTTGAAATAACTACCCTGATCAGCAAGACCGTATGTTAAATGCAAATTTGACATGTTAGCATTTGTAAAAGCTGCCATTATCAATGTAAATTATGACTCGAATTATTATGAAATGTATTAAATGACTACTCCAAATTATTATGAAATGTATTAAATGATTACTCCAAATTATTATGAATTATAATCTCCATACGTGCTGCTACCACCACTCTCCAGACTAGAAGGCCGTGCCATCTCTCCATGAGATAAGAAGCGATATGGCATATATAAGATAGTTCACAATTTATTACCTTACTGCTTTTGTTTTAATATTTTGCTGCATTAAAATTAAAAAAAAGACAGGTAAAAAACTGGATTGTATACGAATTGTATATAACTTAGAAAAAGACGATTTTATGTATTAAAAGGTATAAAGATATTTTGTGAAATAGAAGAAAGGTAAAAATTATTACATTTTACATATGAAATAGTGAATTCTATAGAAGGTACATGTGCGATAGATGCATAGGTGTTATAAAGAAAAAACGGTTTTATTTATTAAAATCATTTAGTTCAAAAGTAATCACTACTATATTTTCCTCAAAGACGCAAGAGTTTTCAAAGGGACTTAATAATTTAATTAATTATTAAACTGAGAAAGATGAATGAATACATCTTATTTAATACATTGCTCAACATTGAAGTATGAACTAGCATTTATTCCAGATATTCTCCGTGGAGATCATTCTTAGCAAATTTGTCTGAAGGTAATCCCGATACTTGATACGTAAAATTTCGCTTTTCCAACTTACTATATAATACGCTGGTTGTGATTCGAAGGATAGTGGAATGCGTCGGACAAATACCAGCGTAGACAAACATAAAGAGGCTACAACGAAGAGGTCGAGAGAAATGTTCTCCGTGGGGATATAGCTCGACTGGTCCCAGAATGTCCGGTTAAAAGTGTTTGCATAAGGGTCTCGTCCGACTTCTTCGCCGTTCTTTAGAGAACCAGAAGTCATGGCGAGGATCCTTACCAATTACTTCCGATGTACTTTTCATCACAGCGATATCTGATAATCATATTGATCGATCACTAAAAAAGAATAAGAAACGCTCATGACAAGCAGAGGTTTATGAATACTTCTGAAATACAATTATTATTTACTATATATATCGATACAAAAGATGCTAAATATTTTGGTGATGCAACATGTTTTTTATTATTAAAAGTTAACATTTAAGTGGATATAAAAATAGATTTGAATTAAACACAAATAATACACAAATATTGATATTAATGACTATATGAAGGACTTAGTTCTTGAAATTTTTAGCCTGTAAGATCAATGCATATTTTGTAAATTACGTTTGAGGGTATCTACTAGGACATCTTCACTTTATTGCATCGATAGAGTTTTCTACAATCTAATCTTTTATAAAAATTGTTGTATTTTGAAACTACTTCATTATATATTAATTTTATGTAGAATGTAAACACATGTAAACTGGCAACTATGTATGTATACCTGCGCATGCTTCATTTGTTTACATCAAGAAATTATTGTATCATATAAAGCAGCGGTACATTTAGGGTGCACAAAATAGCTTTAGACCAATGAAACGAATTAAATTGAAAAGATATGGAATTGTTTCTACTAATTCATTACTAACTACATTGTACTCCTTATTGTGAACATTCAATCAAATATCAATTCTCGAAGATTATTTGATCATGGGTAGTGTATAATAGTGTATATATAAGAATCTGTTAAGGTATAAGTGAAATAAATTCTTGTTCAATTTTTTTTTGTTTCTTATGTCATAAATGCACGAAATCCTTTACATTCGATTATCTAAGGAAAAATAACTATAATACTGTTTTCAACGTGTTCTTTCATTGGAAAATACAATCGTCGCATAATACTGAACCTATTTTAACTTGGTAAAATCATTATTACTGTTTTGCACAATCATAATGTTTTTATGATATTGTAAATTTCTTAGAAATATTGTAAGTGACAAGCTTATGTCATTTATTCCAATAAAGATACACATATTAAATTAACTTTAGTAAAATATGCACTATGTTTCATCACTCGATTTGATGACTTGCAAATTCCTTCTAAATTGTTAGTTGGATAAAAAAGTTTATGATGCAAAAGTTACATAATTTCAAAGGCAACATACTTTATCCTAATAGTACCTTTACTCTGTTCTTTACACTTTAAAGCTCAGATCATCTTAATTTCTTTAAATGAAAAATGTATAATATTAAAGCATGATTAATTATCATGATAAAATTAAGTCTCAAGTAAGTATTGAATAAAATGTTTCTAGTCAAAATTTTATCTTAGAAGTTACTCGAAACGTAAATCATTATTTTCTATATATTAAATTTACGTATATCAATCAATATTGATTTTACTACTATAGTTTTAATAGTTCTTTATTCATTTTCTCATAATCCTTTAATTTCAATGTTTCAAATTATCTAAATCTCTGTGCACCTACAACTGTTTTCGTTCTTTCATTTCATCGTATAGGTATTTTTATCACCGAAACGTTAAATATATATTAAGTATACTATCATATGTACAAGATATTATTATAATATTGGTACAAATAGCAAACCACTTTAATTAATAGATCAATGGAATGGAATCTTACTTTTAGTGTACATCTAGTAACCACGATGGCACAGAGTTGCACAAAAATAAATTCGGTAAATTCTGGGTTTGATTTCCGGAATACACCTCATACTTTCGCGAATGTATCAATGTTGTATAGAGACAAATATGTAAACGGAAAATTGCGCGAGACGTATAACAGTCATCGATTGAAGGCTTCCGGTGGGGTGGTACCCATCGGCATTCCGTTGTCTCATGTTCACGGAAAAGGAGTGCATTCCTATTTGTCCGGCACAGATAACCGTTGCAATCGACGTGCCAATAAAACATTAATCCCTCAGCTATTTGTTAAACACGCTCGGCACTTGTTCTTCCCCTCTTATGTTCTTTCCTTCAATCCAGTCTTACGCCACTATCGATAAAGATTGTAGTCTACGCAGAGATATGTGATCTTTATTCTATCATCGAAACGATTTGAATCATGTATCGTTGACACTTTCCATTGTTTGTCGTCCGTATCATCACTTTTTACAGTTGTTTCGCAGTTTAAAATTCTTTGCTATTTCTTTTATAATATATTTATGAATTATAAATTAGGTAGAAGTAATATAAACTGTTTCTCTTATAATATATTTCTTCAGCTTACAAGTTCTGAAATTATTGGAAATTCTTGCTTATCCTATCATTGGATTTATATTAGTTGTTTATAAAAATATTATCAGATGATTTTTATATTTCTGATTATTTCAAATTTAAAAACGATAGATATAACACACTATTTATATAGTGTCGTATATTATCAGGTTATTTTGTAGGTCTTAGCGTGTAGAATTACAGTTATATTAAATAAAGCTTTGCTGAATTATGTGCCTTTAAAAATCAATTCACTTAAATATACTCTACTTTATATAATATTTTCTGAAAAAATCCATTACTATATAACATTAAATCGTAGTAGTAAAGTATTTCTGCTTCAATTACAGAGAATTAAAAATAAAATTAATTCTTTCATTTTCATTTTCATTCCTTATTAGGCTCACAGGAGTTATATTATAACAAACTATGGTATTTCCATAAACAAAAAGTATTATTTTCTATGGAAATTTTCCTTAAAGATTTTATAAAATTTTTACTACCACTGGGATGGAATATTATAAAGTAGGGAATTAAATACTTAACCATTTGTACTGACAGTTCCAAAATATTTTTAGATAAGACATCTTTGAATGCTACAAACGTCAAATCGAAAATAATAGACAAATCTTGAACAAAAATTAATATTGCACGTAATTAAGTTTGATTTCTTGACTAGTATATTTCTTTCTGTTAGTTTAGCGGTAATACGTAGATATTTTCAATCAATACATTCAGTTTTTTATAATGCCATAAAACTAATATAAAATGTTACGAAATAATTTCTAAAATCCCAGTAATTTCAAATTTTTGCCTACATTTTACGAGACGTTAAATATATAGACAGATAAAAAATAAACCAAAATTATAAAATGAGTCATTTATATACCGAAATATAAGACATAGAAAACTATACCTAATTTATCATACTTAAATAATATCTAAATATTAGAAACGAATGTCACAAATTATTTTGCCCTTTAGATAAATATATCTGCTGTTAACGTGTGACCACTATCACAACAAGATTATACGAGTATAAACAATCAAGGAACTCGTGAGCTTGGTTACCGATGTTCACTTACGTGCCGATAAAATTAATAATTCGTGCAAACATAAATAGTTGCGGAGCCAGATTAATTATAGGATTCGTTGATTAAAGCATAATAACAGGCGTCCCTAACCGATGATCTAGCCGCCCAAGATAGTAAGAAATTGGAAAACAGGGAACGAACGAAAAAACGAGATCGATCAATCGGTTGGTCGGACGTGTAGGTTGGTTCCCGTCGGATGTTCGATCGCAAAGGTGGCCGCATTTCTCGACGCTTGGCGCCGCAGGGCCGTCGCACCGAGTCCGGTAAACACGGACCACAGTCAATACGTCATCAAATCCAACGCCTAGGCATCAGCCATTCGCGTATCTACAATTCACCGTAAGCCTCGCTCCAATCAATTTCAGTGTAAAACGCATTCGACTAAAAACATTTTCACTGCATTAATTTTGTCCTTTTTTTATAGTTCGAAACAGTCATATATTACGAATCGAACTCACTCAGAATTAAAACCCTCGTTACTAACGCCGAATGCATATTTGTGACTGGCGTAATTATGTACTTTATACTAAGAAAGTGAAGTTAAAGCTATACATATTCCTACTTAAAGTTATAAGACATAAAATATTATATGTAGGGACTTAATGACTCTTTTCAAGTAGTTACATTTGTTTAGAGGATTTATTTAGAGGATTTGTTGAACTTAATAGAATATTGCTACTGGAAAGATTATTGTGAGAATAATTAGTAGTAACAAACTTGTTAAATACAATTCTTACATGTTCATATGATAATTGGGCATGTTTAATATGAACTTTGTCACAGGTAGACGATTTTTAACAAATATATTTGTTATTCGTTGCTTTAGCTATACTGCATAATGTTTGTGAGAAAAATGCTCGGAAAAGATTCATTTATCTTCTGAATAGATTCGAGGTCATCGAAGGGCACGAAAGAATTTTTCATGTTAATGGATATGGATTATTGAACTTTTATTTCTTACATGAATTAATTGCGGAAAGTAATATTTACACGTTCAAATTAAAAGTATTTTCTTAAAGAACAAATTCTAATGAATTTTTTGTGAAAATGGTCATTGTAACGTGTGAAAAATAAATTTTAACTTGTCGAAATACAGACCTTTAAAATCTGAAGGATTTATGACCGAGTTAGCAGTACGAGACGAGCAAAATGGTCGGTCACGGTATTTAATTTAAAAAAAAAAGATATTTTCGAAAAATCCAAGACCACACACAAGTCGGTCCTACAAAATTAGCTGATATTTTGTTGCGAGAAAGTATTTAGATTTTCTTTCCTGTATACGATTTCAGTTAAATCCTCTCGGACAGTGATCCTTGAGAAAAAAGGGCAAGCTCACTTTTGAAGTGGCGCTCCTTCGATTCTTCCAAGAATTCTTCCAATTCTTTTAACAAATTCGTATAAGACGATAATCGCTGTGCGTTGTCAAAGTGATAAATCATGCACAGAAAGTATCCTTTATTGGAGTATAAGCCTTGAAACCAAGGTAACCTTATATACATATAAACAAAAACACGCTTGAAATAAAATTACTACATGATACTTCGATGAATATCTACAAATTCTTCATCGATAATACATCCGTGCATCGAATGTATCGTCAAATAACCGATAAACATTTCATATTTTTATCTCGATGATTAATACGAAAAACTGAACACCAATGGACCTCGCAGAAAAGAAATACTATATAATATGTTATATAATATATTATAGAAAATATCCAACACATAAAAGTTACCAACACGATAATCACTTGAATACATTCAATGTTCCAGTGCTCCTCTCGTTCGACATATTTCGCACGGGCACTCCGCGACGTATGTATTTTCACTCGAAACAGCGGAAGAATTATAAAAAATAGTTGATATAAAATTCGTCGAATGTGGAGTACATGGGCCGTGTTGGAGGATGAACAACACATTAGTCAAAAGCAGTTTACGTGGTCGTCGAGTACGCGCTGGTATTTGTGAGCTGTCTACCAATTTGTTTCACCGTTTGACAAATGCATTCGGGACCAGTATGGGCAAGTAGTTCGGCAAACTCGTTTGATGGAACGAAACGGCGGAGGGAAAAGTGAGGAAAAATAAAGTGATACGAGTACCCGGTGCCAGTGAGGAGGAGGACGGTCGGTGGTAGTGGTGCTGGTAGTGGTGCTGGTAGTGGTGCTGGTGTTGGTGCTGCTGGTGGCACTGGTAGTGGTAGTGGTAGTTCCGTATTACTGTGCGCCTCTGGATACGGATACCAGGATTGACGTTAGCATTTACGTTGTCGTTGGTGTTGGTGTTGCCATCGGTGTGTTATCCGTATCGGTGAAATTCGTGGACTGCGATGATGTTGGTACCGATGATGAAGGTGAAGGAAAAGAGGCGTTCGTATTGGTTGGAGACGACAACGCCTGGGATTGGTGTGCCAGGAGGGGAACAGGGCTCGGCCGAAGGGGAAGAGAATCGTAGAGGGTGGCGAGCCGCCACCGTGATTTGGGTTACTAAACTGTAAACAAATTCCAACTTTTTGTTCCATCGATTATCGATCGGCGCCGAGTGCACGGACCTCCGAGTACACTGGCACGGCGTGTGCGGTATAGACGTCGCTCCTATGAATAATACGAGCATGAACGATCGCCGCCGTTCTCTGGCTATACTATTCTTTCGTACTACTACTAACCTTTCTACAGAAATCTTGATCCGAGTGATGGTTCAATATTTTCAATTCAAGTTTATCGAATATGTTGTACTGGGTGTCTTGGTTATAACGAATAATTCAAGTATTTTGGAACATTGATTAACCCCCTGCTTTAAAACGTGCCAGGCTCGAGGTGAAGATTTTAAATGATATTTAATAGGGATAAATATTATTCAGCCTCTTAATATTATTCTTCTGTTATTAATCATTAGATTGAAGAGCATTGGCATCAGATGTGCCTAGAATTTTTCTCGTTTTCCAATGAATCATTAACGGCAAAGTAGTTGTATCTGTCATAGTTGAGAAGTGAATCATAAGGCAAGGATTTAATCGTGTATATTTAAATTCTAGAATATTCGAACCAGTGATGCATCGTTTTTTACTTATTTTTTCATTCATTTTCTGCGGTTAAATTTATTATTTTACTGTTGGATTGTTTGAACTATTTGATTGTTTGAGCCATCTTGGTTGTAGATAGTTGGGATAATCGGGGTTTTACTGTATTTGCACTAGTCTTTATTACTACGAATTAAGAAGTGTTTGTATAAGGTGTTCAAAGACAAGACTTCGATATTTAAAAGCTTGCAGAACTCATCGAGATAAGTAGAAAACGTCTAATCAACATAGATTCTAAGAGCAAGTCTTGATATAAAATTGATTTTACTTTTTAGTAGTCGTTATCATAAGTCTCTTCACAGCGTGTTGAATGTGTTATCGATAGAAGCGAAATTTTGTGAAGCATGAAAAAATGTACGTTAACTTGTTTGTATCAAAATAGTAATTTGAGACAGTTTTAGGGCTAGTACAGAAGTTGCGGAATATAGGGCGGTCCTGAGTTCGACATAATCAACTGCCATCGACATTAATGCGATAATTTATCAGCAGGCTGTTTTGCTTCTGAGGTAGGGGAATTAGACGTATTAGCTGAAGGTTATAAACACAGGATTATTAATATCACCTAAGATTAAAATGAAGTATTCCATGAAGCAGCAAGCGCAGTACAAATCTTTAGTATTTATCCTGTAAGGTAAGTGTTATTCTCGTATCGTTAAAAACATGTATTTTTTATTTTAATGTAGAAATGGAGAACAAGATTTTGACTAAATTTGTTGTAGTAGAGAGTATATATTCAACATATTGCGACAGTATTCGCTTATAATATCGAACATTCTTCAATAATAATTTGCTATTGTACTGAAACGATTACTCAGTAAATATTTACAAAAAAGAAACCACTTACAATTTTGATGATTTTTTGTTATGTTGTTAAAATCGCCATGCTGAGTAGCATTTTAAAAGTATTAATTTAGCGTCGATTTTTACTGAACAGTTATTACGGAAAAAAGATGAAGTAAAAGACTTATATTGATTAGACACTTTTAACTTCTCTTAATGATTCTAATAAGTGATAAGTTCGCGAAATATTAAACTCTTGCTTTTTACATTTTATACAGTTTCCATTCGTGCATTTAGTGAGTATTAAAAACGAGCTTAATAAAAAGTGTCTTAGAAGTGACAGACTTTCAGGTTTTCTACCAAATATTGTATATATGTTTATTTTAAAGTTATACTTTATGTATCATTCAACACATTTGTGCTAGTTATAACCTTGGGTTATAAAAAAGTAAATGTTAATAAGCAGAAAAAGTGTAGATGGTTTGGGAATAAATTTCAAAGCGACTTTAGACAAATTTGTTATTATCAACAGATACCCGTCTTATAACCATGTAAGCTCATTTTAATCATTTTTTGAGGAAGTAATCTAAATAGTGGTATTAAGAGATACACCTACTTTCTTATAATGTCAAGTTAAAGTACCTTCGTTGTAGGATAGATAAATATTTATACAGTATTCAATATGGATATACAGATGTATGAAAACAAAAGAATTTTTTGTCTCTGGAACATTTGTTCCGCCGTCTATACAACATTTATGTTAAGATTATTATCATTTCACATATCGATTCTGAGATTATTGTCTTAATTTATTGACGTAGAAAGAGAATTTTAATCTGACTACGATAGCATTTGCAATACGTAACTAAAAATTATTCAATCGTTTTGCTAAATGCACAGTCTATTATCAAAGCTTTGGATTCTACAAATAGTACAAACAATATTTTTTTGATGTATTAAAAATGTGATGTGATTAAAAATCTGGAATTAATTGCTAGTTTTAAATGTTAACTGCGATCACATTTTACATTTTAAATTGTTATTTATTATTTTAGATTCTTCTTAAGCATTTTACAAAAAGAAAGAGGTGGAGAGAAGGCTACGAAAGGGGCAGATTTTGAATGGGACACATTGTTACCGAAACTTTAAATACATTATAAGTATCATTTTCTTTCTTTTTATGCGACGTTAGTGACTAGTCAATTGGTATAAATTTCACTGTGATCTCATTCGTAACAAGATTGTAATTCGTGATTACGTTTTTTTTTATTGTAAAAGTAAAATTTTCTTCTATTTCTGTGTCGTTTTATTTGATATTTTTCTTTACTTGATATTCTTTGAAGTATCCATTTTTTTATAATGTAAAAAGGATGTCATCGTAGAAAAGAGGTTGGGTTATTCTATGGATGAAGTAAAAGAAGTTCAATAGCATTAAAGATAATAAAAAGTACTCTATAAAGATAGTGAAAAATACTTATTACCTAATATTTAACATGACCTATAGTACAAAAACTTTATTTGTTGTTTGGTAATATTTAAATTTAGAGTCATAATTGTATTAACTTTATAACTTTAATGTAATTAACGTGTCCCATTCAAACTCACTTAGTCATGAAAGGGACATATTCGGCTAATTTAAAAATTAAAAATTTTATTATTGTCAGTTATTATTAATAATTTATTACAAAATACTCATATTAAAGATCAATAAACTGTTAATGAATTATATTATCTACGAGAAAAATGCGTTGCAATTGTAAACCATAGTTTTATAGCACAAAATCATGGTAGATGTTCCTTCCATATCGTTTACCTTTTTTGTGTGCCACTTACTATCAAGCTGATCAAGTTTGATACCAGTAGAACATGTTAAGAGGATTAGGCTGATCAAAATGGTTGAGAGAAGGAACACTATCTATGTAAGCAGTGCTTTCACTAAATACTAGCCGCTGTAACCAATAACAACATGATGTAGCAGAGTCGAAACCATGGATCTTACCAGTCGGTTTTGACTTTTTAGACGCAGGTGTTATGGTACCCCTCTTGGTCTATCAAACTACACTTTGATATTTCCCGTCTTATTTATACGGATGTAGTTGATAATATTTTTCTTTCTTATATTGAATTGTAAGGAGTCAAGATACTATAGAACTTCTAGAGGTTCACAATAGTATAGATAATAAGCCTATAAGCTGTTATTTAATACAATAAATATGTAAGTGTACTATAACATTTCTTATTCTGTTTGCTTTTATATTCGTAGTGAAAACATGCAACAAAGCAGTGCCGATTTATCCAACTGAGGTTACAGTCCTTTGCTCCTTATTTTTTATCTATTTAATTTTACCTATTTAAGATTGCAGTTACAATCTTCCCTACGCGATACATACATTAAATTGTCATTTTTCAATATTTTTATTCGTATTATTTAGTCTAAAATATAAACAATTTTTTAATTTTTCTACGAAATTTAATTCATTTCCATTCAATAGTATGCACATCCGACCAGTTTAGTCTTTCTACTAATTCACGTATTGGAAATTTTGATGTACTAAGAATTATGTTATACTTTTTATATAATTCTCTCTTGCATTCCTAATATAAGGATATGTAAATCCATTAATTTATATACAAATTTTTATGTGTTACGTAATTATTTAAAATCGTTTGGAATTAGGTGTGAAGTTGTAAAGTTGTTTTACATTAAGACAGTAGTAATTATGCAAACACAAACATTGGATATATTAAAAAAATAATTTTAACATTATCGTCGAATGAATGATAATAAAAGAGATAATTATCATGCATTTTAACTTTTACCAAATTTTGCAGTGTTTAAACTTTGAACATTATCGCAGCTGTTTTTGTAAATACGTATACCGATATGTACTTTACAACCACAACTGATGCTTTTCTGTATTTTGTGAAACTGTCGTTTTTACGAAATATCTTTAAAGTAATATAAGCACAAAATCCTTCGAAAGGACACGTTTTTATCTCTTGTACATTGTAGACGGCATGAAGGTAAATTTATTAATGTAGTTTTCGCTACACGGGAAGGTTATATTCTGTAGAATATTCCTTGAATATCACTGTCCTTGAGCATGCAAAATTATTTCTACAATATTATATCGTATATTGGAATATAAATATGTTAGTTTTTGTACAACATTTTTCTATTCTTTCATTTAAATAATTGCAATCGTAAAATTCTACATACGTATGTATTTCTTAAAATATGCAAACATTTTATGCAAAAACCAACTTGCCGAGTTACATTATCATACATTTTTATTATTCTCAAGATAACATTTTTAAAAATGTTATTATAGTATTGGATTTTAAATGTTCGTAAAAATTCTTATTTCATTGATGACATGAGTTGCAAATAAATTTGTTTTACTACTGAACATATTAGATAAAAATTGTATAAGAAAATTATTAGAACTGCCTACAGTCATCCCTTTATTATATTTTTCCCATTATTATATACATATTTCCTGACAACCACAAAAATTATTTTTTTCCTTATAATTTTATCACCCATAATTTTCGCCCAATATCCATTTAATTTTCCATGATAAACAATTACATGTACAGAATCAATCGTGCACACGATTACAGCATAGTCACGTATCGGTTTCACCATATAAGTCCCTTCGAACGTGTTTACATTTTCGCGGAATCGTGTCCGTTGTAGGCAAAACTTTCTCACAACATGGAAACGCAACGAGACGCGTCGCCGAACGTCATTGGAGAGGAATTTTTATCGAATACAAGACCTACGACGATTCATCGATGACAATCGAGGGCGAGGAACACCGCAGTGTACCGCTCATTCGTGATAAATATAAAAATGCAAATGCGAATGGAAGAGGCGCGGTAGACCGTGGAGGAAGCAGCCCGCGATCGTAAACCGGTGCGACGCCAGTGAAGACGCGCGAGAATTGCAACTCAAACATAATACGACTGGAAGAAGGACGAAGAACTGCCGCTCGGTTCGGTGGAATACTCCGGACTACCGCGTAATCGGAGTTCAAACCGGATTGAGGGTGCAAAGCGCGTCATTGCTGGAGGCCCCGCGTCAAGAAACACTTTGTGCGCCATAACGGCGTAGAAGAAACCACGTGTCCTATAAAAATACAAAAACAAAACATCTGAGCATTTCAACAACGTATTGTACAGTGTGTTGCCGTAAATGTTAACTTGAATAATTAGTGTTGGAAGTTAAATCGAATCTGCCAAGATATAAATTATTTTCTTTTCGACGAGATGCAACTTACAACCGTAAAATATAGAAGAGGTTACAGAATAAATATTAATTCTTTATTCAAAGTAAATTGAATTTTAGGCCCTTACGTGTGCATGATTTTAGTTGTGAGGCATTTTTCAGATTGAATGTAGTAACTTTATTTTTTTATATTTACGTAGGTTAGTACCGTTTGGTATTGCTACAATAAATATGGATAGATTGACAATATATATTTGTTGTATTTTCTTTTTTAAGTCTACCCTAATCCTTTTTACAATATGAAACATACTTTGTTGCATGATGTGCGATTTTGGATATGCTTTACCGTATAATAATTATAAAATGTCAGTGCTATTCATTGCTTTTTAAATAAAGTTTTTTTTATAGAAATATTAGTACATATGCGATGAATAATAAAAAATTTACTGCAAAAATACGAAATGACAACAGATAGATTTTTTATGGATACGGTGTAGGGATGAATCGGTTGCATTTGTTTTAGATGCTGATGTATGCCATCTATAAAACATTGGATTTATTACACAAGACACCTATTTATTGTATTTTTTCGTTTATTGAAAATCGTTTATTGAATGTCACGAATTTTTTGTATAATTTTTTTATGCGTATTCATTTTTGTTTTGAAAATTTTGCTTCCAATGCTTGTAAGTAGATAATGAAATTTAGTATAAATATCGCAGATATATGATATACATATAATTTAGTCTGAAATTACTTTTACTTTTAAATGAAAGCATTTTATTTAATACCATAATTGTTACTCACCGCTGTACATAATTTATATATACATACTAGTTCTGTAAATTTCGTTCCGCTTATCCAGAATAAAAGTAAGTAAGTACATACATAGCTATACCTATAGGCATATCTTAAACTTTATTTAAACAAAATTCAACAAAAGTATATATTACCCTTCCTTTGTTTAATTACTTTCCTTCTTAACTTTCGTCGCTCAGTAAAGGCGAGTAAAGTACTGTAGTAGGTATTTCATGAAATGATTCATCATAATATTGAAACGATAGTGAATTTCAAACTGCTAGTAAGCTTCTATCACAGATGCGTGTAGGTATAAATGTCATAAATTTAACAAATGATTGTTACATAAAATTTTATATTGTATTTCTGTTACTTCAGGCTATGTCTTGTAATAACAGGATGCGTGGTGATAAAAGAAGGTTCTCTATACAGTTGTTGCACACTTCGGCTCAGTATGACGTACATTGTGATGCATTCGAGCTTTTATTGCTCACTTTCGCTCTCTTTGAGAACTGGCCCATTCTCGCAGACCAACGACTGTAATTCTCTATCTTATTGAATCCTCCAATGTATACATATATGACCATTGAAATGAGACTCACAATCGCGCGGCTTCGATGTTTGTTTTCTATGCGACTTAGATACAAATGACATCTTCAGTCGCGTAAGATAGATTAACGACTACCTCTTTTTTCAAAATGCTCGACCAAGAAGCGGGAAGAGAGAATAAAATGTCGGCAGTCTCTTCTGTACGAAAGATACCCTCGTGTTATCAAGAATATACCATTTGGACTTGTATTAATGTTTCTATATAATTTCTTGTTACAAAAGGATTTTTTGCAAGAATGGAATTCTTAACGATCTGTAGTACAAATTTCAATTACATTTGGCATTCATTATGAAACGAATTTGAATTATGAAAGTGTGATACCAGATGAGAGGTGATTTCATATAGAAGAACAAATAATATGTGTAATAAAATATTCTTTTCGTAAGATTTACTTTGGGAGAATATTGATTTTGAAAATTATCTGTGTTCTGTGTACAAGTTACTATATACATTTAAGACAGAACAAAAGTAAATGTTACCAACAAGATTCTAATTTATTGCCTAAAAAATTAATATAACTAATACCCGTCCATGTACAGTTGTGTATACACTTTTTAACGTGTTTTGATTCTTTAAGGGACTACTAAAGAATGATAAAATTAAGTATTACTTGTATGTATTTTTAGTTAATTAAATTGTATGAGTATTGGATATTATATTTCTGCTCTATATTCATAAAAAAAGAATGAACACTTTAATGTCTACATGAGTGACAGAAATTCTTGTCTGTCACTGGCACTTATCGAGCGAACGTTCGTATTGTGATTACAATATGTTCTACAACTACTGTAAAACGTAAAAATCTCAATAACTCTTCAGCCTGTTACTTGATTTACGCGAAATTTCTAAGGTATATGTGAATAGATATAAAGCTTTTTATGAAAGTAGATATATTTTTATTAATTTTTTTAATACTTAATCCTTCTTCTGCCTTATCAGCCATACCAACGTGGCGCCATTGTCATATACTCGATAGTTTTGCACGCGACACCAACGCGGTATAACACGGTATAATTCGTTTTCTCAGTTATATTTTTTGTTATTATTTTAGGCTATATTTTGTATACATATGTAATTTCTTCAAATTTATTGAAATATTCAGTCAACTTGTAATTACACATTTCCATCGTAATAGTAGTATATACTACAACTATACGATTTATCGTTTTTTCAGGAGCAATAAACTGTTTTTGATGAGTATCCTGTTTTTACTACCCTAAAAAAATGTCTAATAATATTAGTGACATAGATCATACTGTTGAAAAGTTTTATTTGACTTAAATGGTAGGTATATAGTTAAAAAATAAAATAGTTATTAAAAATATCGCATCGAACATTTACTTTTCATGGTCCTTTAATTTCTTTACCTTATCCATTAACCCCTTGTCTTATGATTTCTTTCTGAATTATGATGGACCTAACTACTTTGTTATTAATAATTTATTGTAATATTGCAATATTCTATGTCAACGTTTTCTCTGAAGTATAATCCTTGATAACAGAGAAATAATATTTAATTTGAGTTTAAACGAATTGAATAATATTTATATTTATTAAATTCTATTTGAAATCATCACTATCAGCCTAACACATTATAGGGCAAGGGCTTAAAATATAATTCTTCGCTAAGTAATGCTTCTTCAAAAAATGCTTTATTACTTTCAAACTATTACAGCACAAATTGAAAAAGGAAAATGTGATTTTTCAAATTCCCATCCAAAAGTTTCTCGTGAAGCATTCAATAAAATAAATGAAACAGGTTTTACCATTGCTTAGCGAGTAGCAGTTTTAGACCTTACAGTTTTTCTTCTTTCAATACTATCGGATTCGCGAAACCTTACAATTGCTAGTATGCGATGAAAGCGACAGTTACGCTTAAGAAATCCTTCGGTGTTAAAATGGAAAGCCTTCCTGACAAAGTTATATATGCTTAGATGTACATAAAACAATTGGTTTTTCAAAAATATGTTAATTCTCTAATATTACCTTTAAAATATATCTACACTGTAAAATATCATTAAAAAATTTCTAAAATTAACTTCTACATTATATTCTAATAGGAACAATAACTTCAAAGCTTATACAGGATTGATGAAATTTAATTGTACGGCCTGTTGAAATAAATTAAGTAAAAAAATAAGAAAGAGTGTATTTACATGTTTGAAAACAAACGGACATATTCAAAGTTTCTGTGTATAAAATAACTTAGGGTCTAAATAGATGCAATAACAAAAAGGTAGTTTATAAGACAATTTATAAAGTATAATTTGAATTACATTCCACAAGTATAGATTAATTAACCATAATTCAAAATAGATATTTTGGTTTGATAACATTTATTATCTACGCAACATTATCAGAACTTACACTAGCAAAGTAAGAATGCAGTTGAAACAATCGAAGAATGATAGTTTGGGAGTTCTTCAGTTAAGCTACCTTGTATTACATATAAACATGAAACAAAATAATATATTCTTGTCAGAAGATTAACACCGGTACGACAGGTGTGTAAACATTAGGTTATAAAGTTCAATTTTAACTTGCACGGAAAGGAGTATCAAGTAAAAAGTAATACTATAAAATACGCTATAAAGTCTGATATTAATTTGCGCATAAAAGAGGATCAAATACAAAGTACACCATAAAATATAATAGATAATATAATTTTCCCGGCGATTGCAAATGCTCATGTCGTAAGTGTTCATATTTTAGAATAAAATACCTTAAGTAACTTAAATAAAGTACATAAAAGTATATCAACGAAATTTACCATAAAGCCTCTGACACCTTTAACTGGCTATAATATGTTACAGAATTATTACATCTCGCTTCTTTCAAATCCAATTAAGCGTAAAAGATTGCTTTATGAGCATGCAAGAATGGGAATACAGAATGCAAGTTTAACCGACAACTGCCCCATTACTGCTAAATCCCTAACAAACGGACATTGTCGGAAGTGTCAACGGCTTCCCAGTCGTATAATCGAATCAGGATGAACTGCAACCGGTACGAAAGAAGAGAGAAGAGATTTCGTCGGGCTAAGCTGATTAACTCGACTGCCGTTTAGCAGCCGGTGATTGAGACTCGTTGTGGATATCTACGCTAACATAAAGGACCCTTTCCCGTTTGGTTTATTCAGCTGCGAGCATACCTGCGAGACTTCTCCTTTTTGCCAGTTTGCATTTTGATGCATTATTTTCTGTCCTGCTAAAGGTTATGCGTTGTACCCAAAAATAATACATAAAAATAATATTCATATATGACAGAACATGGAAGTGAGATTACGTGAATGTCTTCGATATCTATGAATACATGACAAAATTGTGCAGAATATGGTAAACTGGTTTGTATGTAATTTACTATTGTTAATAATGGCGAGGCGAATTACGTGAATGTGAACAATTAGTGGCTAAGTGAAACAAATTGTTTTTTCATATAGATATTCAGAAGTACTAAAGATATTCCCATTTATTACTATATTATAATATATAGGTATATAATTGATATGAAACTAACTTTAAAAGTAAAATTTTAAGATAATACAATATCGTTATATTACAGGAATAAAAATAGGGCGTACGACTTAAATATTTTTCATCATTAAGGATAATTTAAGCTAAAATCCAATTCAAGTAATTAAGCAGATTAAAAAGCTAGACAAGAATTCTTAATATTATTCTACAAGTGCCGATACAGAGTTACATAAGAGAAATGAAAAATGTAAAATGGCATTACGTAGCTGAAAAAGTGAAACTGTTTGTAACAAATAAATGTACTTGTGTATGGCATATGGGTTCCAGTAAAGTTCGCGTTTATTAACAATGGCCAGTGCTTTAAAACGATTTGACTAACAAAACGCTCACGGTAATTTCAACGGTCGAAAGATTTTTCAAAAATCTAAGGAAAATCTGCATCGGGGTTGATCGGTAAATAAGATTCGAAGCTGCGGTGTATTGGAAGTGATCATGTAACCGAAATCTCGGATCCAAATTAGCATTGCATTATGATTGGTCGGTGATCGTCCCGGGACACGTAAATTGAAAATAAATACTGTGCCAGGAAAGCATAAGGGCTCCTTAAAAATCTTTCAACGCCTCCGTCATAGAATGCAAGAAAATATTTTTGTTGACTTGAGGGGAGCGTCAAAAGATATTAGCGGGCCATACGCCGCCCTTTTCTGTGTGGCTAATATACGAAGAGCTGCGAAGCGACGAATATAAAACCTGCCGCCTGCGGTCGTTTCTTCTTTCGGCCAGCACGACTAATGGCCGGCATGGTTTTGCAACTGAAAGGAACCAGCGACGCTGTTGAATCCACCAGCGTCAGTCCGCGTAAATTGCCTAATTTAGACGCGGGGCCAGCCAGGTCACCGTTTCTTAGCGAGGGCAATCAAGAGGTATTCTGAGGGGTTGCGTAGCTCATTAGGCTACCGCGTGCCGACAATCGTACGGCTTCTGCGTTACAACCATTTATTTCTTTTCAATTAATCTGGCCGAAACTTGTTTCGATAAATACAAATAGCGAGAGAGACGGCTATAGGCGAAGTTACCGCATAAAACGGCAAGAAATCATAGTGAAATATTCCCTTACTTCCACCGTCCAACCTCCCCCCGGCCGGTTATGATGCACCGTAATATTCGCACTCCGAATAATACATCATGCGAAATGGAAAACAACTACAATAGTTACTTTGATGTATTGCGCTATGAAACAGAGATTCGTTTTATACGGGTGAAGCCGCATAAAATAGACCGGTGGAACTGTGATTTTATTTTCGGGGCAAGGCAGGATTTTTCTCCTACTAGCTATTTAATTCTGCAGATGATATTAATCTTACGTTGATTTCTTCGGTTTACGCGATAGGAGTTTTTCAAATAAATGTAACAATGTTCCTTAAATAATTTGAGATTATTGATTATAGTGATAAAAGCACGTAAAGTCTGCAGTAATACGAGAAAGGTATTCTTCTTTGCGCTAAATAGAAATGAATTTAAGTAGAAATTCACATACGTGTGAATTTCAGTTATTCCAAGTTGCAGTTTTAATTGTAATTACGCTGTAAGAGGCATTTTAGGGGCAAACACTATTTAACTAATAATAATACCTTAAGTTAATAATAAAACCTTTAAGTTCCTTAAACCTTACTTAAACCTTAAACATATGAATCAAAATTAATATGTACAAAATAGTCTTCCTCGTTAATTGATATAAAATAAAGAATATTACTATATATTTATTAAACACAATTTAAAGCCATCACTATTTGTGTATTTCCTTATAAGAGAATAAATTAACACAGTTTTCCAAAACAGCCATTTCATCTTCATTTATATTAATTGTAAAGTTCCTTTGTTATGTATCCAACATTTTGTGGGAATAAATATACTGATGAGCGAGTGTGTGTGAATAGATGAATGCGCATGTGCGTGTCTTTTGAAGAAATGTTCAAATCATTGGGATGTTCTATACTAATTGATTTTCTGCAATATTGACTTTTGCGTTCATGGTAAATGAATCTAGAATATTCCAAGTCTATGTAAAAAATAAAAATTAAATCAGTTTAATTAATAAAGTAATAATTATTTAAAATTTATTTAAATTAATAATGCATGGCGACGAAAGAATGTTCTAAAAAATGTGCGAGTGAGATGAACGTGTCCGAATTTGATTTCAGGTCATTGTTCTATTACAAGTCGTAATAGTAAAAATATTGTTTATACAAATAAAATTCTCTTTCTCCTACAATATTGATTATCGAAATCGTAGCACAAGGAAGTCAAGTATTAGAAAGGAAATATAAATAGCATGTAACAAGGGTGTTATCTTCTGTCAGCGGAATGGTTGCGCACGTAGGAACGAGGGAAAGAAGCAATGGGAAAATAGATTCTAGGTAGTAAATTTTCGCGAAAGAAATACGCGATTCTGTTTTTACGCCGTGGTTACGCGTAACAGGAGCTCGCCAGTAGTAGTGCGCGGTGTAAAGCCGATGTATTACTACGTTCCAAAGCGAACAACTAAATAAGCAAGCGTGCGAATGCCACGCTGTACCTAACCGAACCTGGACCAGCTAAAGCAATTTGTGACACGCGAGGTTTGTACAGCGCCTCGGGCACTCGCCACGCGCCACTCATCCCCTATGTGGAGCAGTTTCGTGATTTGATACTGAATCATAACGCTACTACCATTAGCTTTGTTCGCAACATATCATAATTACCTGTCGCCTTTAATATTATCATTTCGAAGATTAATATCTCTATTATTCCAATTTCCGGTCTCATTAAAGTACTTGTGAATTTCAAGCATCAAAGATCTACGATACCTGCATGGAAATTAATGTAATCTTTTTAAAACATTGTACTGGCACTTTCCCAGCCGTAATCAGTTGAATAACTGGTTACAAAATAAAGATAAACAAATTCGATGATACATTTGTTTTAGTGGAAACGGAAACAAAAGGGAAGACAGAAATTGAAAAACTGATTAATTGGACTATATAGGAATTGATGTAAAGTTAAATCAACCAAAGGAAAGGTAGAATTTTAAATCCGGCCATTTCACCGATTCCTGGTATGGTTAGTGTTATAATACGTCTATTGTTATATGTTAATTGATCTATATTGACAGATAAGGATAAGAATATTTTATATTTTACATTCTAAAAATTATAACGCTGAGAAAAACATATTCATGCAGAAAAAGCTTGCGGAATTTGTAAATATTAATATTTGCAAAATTACGCTATAGGTTCTGTGAAAGTATTTTAATTATATACATATACTTGATAAATTTTTGGCAATACAAAACGTCGCATACATACGAGAAAACAAGACATTTTTTGTTAAATTGCCAGTCGTAAAGCAGATGCTTAAACAGTTGAATATTGAATAAATTATAAACAAAAATATTTGTATATGTTGAACGTTTATTAAAGATGTAGTTGAGTATGAAATATAACGTTATACATCTGTCGATTTTGGTAGTTGCTTTTTAATTATAAATATTCTTTGGTATATCTATAAATAGGAAAAATTAAGAGGATCAGTCGTATATTTCAATTTCGTCCCATAAATCTGTATAAGCGTGTAAATACAACGTCATTTGTGGCACAAATTCGTACCTTGGGTCTCGACCTGAGGTTCAAACGGTTTATTATTGAATGTTAGAAGGGTTGACGAGCTTAAAGAAGATCTAATCCACGACACAGTATCAATAGAGTTTGAGATCAGCAGGGCGTTGACGCTCAAGGCTTCCGTAGGTAAACAATTTGTCAGAATATTATGGTATTTCTATGAAGATCCCTCCAAAGCCGAAAACTCCTGGCTATTCGGCTATCTTATAAATATGTACGAACACCATGTGCATGTATATCAAACTGAAAGGGTTGAAAGTCTGTCGGTTTCTTCGAAGCAAGCAAGCCGAGCCATATATCGATCAATGTAGCTCGTAAATACGACTTTACTCGCATCTGTTTATTGGTGTGGAATATAAATAACTGTCGCTTTTGAGCCTTTATCATCAATATTACTGAAAATAAATTCCAAATATTATATTCTGCTCGTGGGAATTGCAAATCCAGACTTCTGGATTTGATGTAATTTTAACAGGCATTTATCAATGAAGATAATAAATTTAATCGTTAGCAATCATTCAAACTTATTCAATTGTAAATATTAATTTCAAGATTATGTAACTGTGTTCTATGAAAATTATAGATCTTTATTATATACAGAAGTATTAAAAATAATTTATTCTAATAAAGCATATCAAATCCATATCAAACCATCACTCGAAAGATTGGTAGCTATCACATGATTATAAGATTATGAATGAAAAGAAAGATTGTGAATGAAAAAGAGTTTGGAATGGAAAATATATACAGTAAGTATACAAACTTTTTTATGGGTTTTGGAACTTCACAAAGTTACAGTTTAAGAAAAATGAGATTACATTCATTAATTTATATTAATATGAAATTTTTACTATATATTATGCTGTAAAGATTTTACGAAAATGGGAAAACACAAAGTGCAATGATCTTAGTAGTTAAATAAAATCATTTCATATTTACAAATTCCATGATTCGTAAAACTGATTCTACTAAAGAATATCGACGAGACAATATAAGAAAAAGTCTCTAATAAACCTATTGATGTTAAAACAACAGTAAACTACATTATTGCTTTATTCTTTTTCATAAATCGTGAATATGAGAAGTAAACTTAAACAGTAGTGTATCTTGTATGAAACGCTACGTATAAAATTGATATATTTTCCTTAAAAGTTGCACGATAGCTTTTACAAGCACGATTTCATTTCGTTTGTTTCATTCTATGACAGTAACCTTGGCGGCTACACGATCATGTACATACCTACATGGGTACAGTAAAAGTGTCATAAGATCTAAACAATGCAATAGTATAAAAGGTAAATGAGAACCACTGAGCCTGGGCCGAACCGCGTGGCCGCGTGGCCGCGGAAGATAACCAAGAGCTTAATTGTTTCTGGTCTGGCAACTCTCTATGCAGTTTGCAATACGTAGCAGGCGAAGGTGCGCCTTTGTTCATCGAATCGAATGCAAAATTTGCATGCACGGACGAACGTAAACCGCCCTCTGAACTTTGAACCATTTCAGACGCAAAAAACGATGACCACACCTTTCTCCAAATGCGATTCATTTATGCACCATCCCGATTTACAGATGTTTCTCAAATATTAAAATTGAAGTTCCTCTCGAACTGAGCGTATTTCCGATTTACAATCTGTTTTATCGTTCCTGATATCTGCATCGTTGGAATTTCAGAGCATTCTTTGGCTATATTTCAAGAAGTAGACATGCCGTGGAAATAGGAAAACTCGGTTTATGAGATTCAATTGCCTGGCGATATAGCTAATAGGGATTTACACCTCTAACTCGGTAATTATCCCAGCATATGTTGTACTCGACAACTACGAGTGACAGCTATTGAAAACAAAAATGGCTTGCAGATAAAGAAGAGGAAAACAACGATACGCATTTATAACCACTGATCGATAGAGGTTAGATTAATATAGGTCAGATGTTTCTGGGTTTCCGATTGTATTAACAGTATCGAGATATAACTTGCTGATATCACTTATGAAACAGATCTAATGGAGCAAAGGAAATGAAAGTTTCATTGGATTGAGAATTGGCAAGGAGATGGCAATCAAAAAACACAAATAATTACTCTAATAAAAGTGCAAAGATTATTCGAAAATCATGTTTCATGTTTTATGTAATATTTGCAAATATTAGATTATTTAAAAAAATAGTACAATGTAGCGAATAATAATGATCTCTTGATGTAAGGGAAAACAAGAAAGAATAAAAATCATTTGGATGACTATTTGAATATTCCAATAATATTTAGTTTCATTCTAGAAAAACCAGTATTTTCAGTGTGAAACAACTTTACGGATCAAATTCAAACATTTGACTTAGGGAATTTCTTAAAACACATGCTACAATTATATCGTGTTGTTCGAAATACGGAGACTGCATTTAGCAATTAGGTATGTATTTCATACTTCTAGCTTGTGAGTTTCTGACGCTTTGCCAAACCAACTACAGTTAAAATTGAAGAATCGAAATATACGATTCCTTGATTATATTACAGTATTTTAAGCGGTACATTAAATGAAATTTTACTGTAATATGATACATTCAACATGAGTTATAATTTTTTGCCCAACAATTACCATAAGAAAATAATGACCTTAATGTTACGGTAATTATTCTGTTTTATTAATTGTTAGAATTAAAATTTATGCAGTTACCTCTCAAATACCTTGGAATCTTTATAATAAAAAGTATAATGAAAATACTAATATTTTAATTTATTGAATAAATACGTAACATATACACAAAAGAATAATATAGATACACATGTATGTTACTTCGAAAGCTCTTAACATATGTAATAACTCAAAATTTAAAATAAGGATACAGTAATAAATTGTATCGAAGTGAATTAATGAAGATTGATCAATTGTAAAGTACTATTGTTTGTACAGCACCTGATAAAAAATGAGGGCCACCATTGCTATCATTTTAGAGAAACTCAGCAATGAAACAGCAATCTGATTCTCTTCTGGTCGTTTCCTGATATTAATTTTTTATAATACAGGCTTAATTTCTTTGCTTAACTCTTAATCCTCAGGTCATGACCCTTTCCACTTCAGAGGCACCTCTTAGTCGCCAATTGATTTTACACAGCAAAATTAGAAAATTTGAAATTTAATATTAAATGTATATAATGCACCAATATGTGAAATAAAATAGTTTTGTTTTTCAATATATGTGCGATTCCTCGTCAAGTTAGTTTCAGATAATATCTTTTGTATTCCATTAGAAAATCTTGAGTATTTCCAGTGAAACACTTCCGGAGTACAAAGGGATAACGCCACGAACAAGAAATTATTATTAAATTACCTTCTAGAGACTTTCAATACTACGATTACCGCGAAAAATGTGGCGTAAAAACAATGGTGGCCCCAATTTTTTGACCAGAGACTGTAAATATACTGCGTAATACGAATCGTTCTGTAAGCAAAGAATTTTCGTCGGAATAAAAACCATATAAAAACCGAAACAATTTTATAGCATCGAAAGGTGCACATAAATATACATTTGCATTTATAGCAAATTAATATACGACTTTATTAGCGATCTCCATAAATATTAATAAACTCCTATGCGCGTAAGACTCAAGGACAGAAACTCCACGTACTAAAATGAAATGCATATATGTATAAATACACATAACGGATCAAGCGTCGATTAACGATGGAAGAAAGTATCATTCAGACGAATTACGTCGCAGCAGCTCGCGCTATAGGTGATTACCATAGATTCCGTTACAGTTTCGATGCGAACGTTATGATTATCTAGTACCGAAGTAAAAAAGTTGGAGCGCTGTATTTGGCCGTGCGATCCACGGATTCTGGCCTACTTACTGTATAAAATGGCAAAACACGGTTGTTACGGCAACGTAATAAAAAAACCGCCGACAAAACTGGCCAAACGTTTCGGCAGCTATAATGCCCAACCGTATCCGTTTATATTCGTTTCTTCGGCTTTCCGCAGTATCGTCGAGGTCGACTATGTGCCATCAATGTACCTAAATATTCGCGTCCACCGTATTCAAAAGGAAATTTTCAGGATGTACGCCGACGTTATTTGCTATGTTTACCAATAGCTTTTAGTTTTACGGCGTCTATCTATCGATACTTCAACTTTATCTTTGACATTTTATCGTCATAAAAAAATGACAGGATAAGAATGTACAAGCTCCATAAACATAGGTGTATCGTAATATACGACGGAACGCTTTACGGTTACGCACATATGTGTGTGCATGCTGCGTGCGTGTGTGTATGTATATGCGTATATGTTTGCTATATATATATTTAGTGTATATATATATATATGTATATATGTTTATATATATTTGTTTACGCGCGTGTGTGCAAGAGATGGAGCAAGTGTATACATGTCAGCGTATGTACGCGGCGCTTATTTAGTGGCGCGTCGGCGCCTTTTTTCCCCTGAGGGCCCTAAGGTCGTAGGGTCAGTTGGGCGGGGATGGAAGTCCTCTTCCCTGCCCTCTTAGGACCCTACCCAGATCGCGTGTCTTTAGAACGAATGAATACATACGGGCTCTTCCAAGTAAACCGGCACGGCCATTAACTCACTGCACTTACGATACAAAATTATGAGTACTCCCATTTATGGTATCGCGGTGGTGGACAAAGACGTTTTTTGCGAGAACAGTGCAGTAATAAGGAAATTACGATATAACATCGTTTCAATGATTACACTTGTAACATATTTCATCGGTTAGTTGCGACCTACGAGTATACTCGTCATGAAGAAATGGCAATATTTTGCGTTACGAGTATACTTGTAAGTAGTTGCTGCTTAACACTAGGTTTATGGATATTTATTGTATAGTTTATTCTATTGGTTTTCAAGAATTTGATGTTCGTTCATTTAGATTTTGGAAATTAGAACCCTTTGCACTCTGGAAGTTTTTCATTGGAAATATTCAACGTTTTCTAATCGGATACCAACGGCATTCTTTTAAATTGACTTGACGAGAAATCTCACGTAAATTGAGAAACGAAACTATTTTCTTTCAATGTTTCACATATCGATGCATTGCACAAAGTTTAATATTAAACATCGAACTTTATGATTTTTGTATGTTAAATCAATTGGCGACTGAGAGGCGCCTACGGAATGCAAAGGGTTAAAGATTAGACAATTAAAATACACATGTGTGCTATTGCATCAATCTAAATTGACAGAAAAATTTACGAAATAATGTTTGTACAATTCGATATGCATCCGATTGACGCGTTCCGTAAACCGAGTGTTAGATCGCAATTTTAGTGAATACCAAAATATATTCGTCAGTTTCAAGATGTTTGAAATATTCAGAGAACAAATAAAACATATTATAGAAAAACGATATATAATGCGAATATAGGTGCGCCATTTGGTTGCACTCTTTTCACAGATGTTATTACAGCTAACTGATTAAACTAATATTCAACATAAATTATACGAAAAACTGGCTTGCGACACACTGACAAAATTCGAGTATGAGATTTTATTACTTGACCTTGTTTGTTCATATAAATTTATATATGTATACCTTTCTCTTTTTGTATAGATACAGTATGATCGAAAAAAATACCGAAAGTAGTTTCTTCTGTTACGCAGAGATTCCTTTGTGTACCTGCTCAGTGTTATCCGCTTTGGAATGCGAGAAAGCACAAAGAATTGAAAAACAACCTAACGCGTTTAACTCATTTTAGAACATCGACGAAACTGTAAAATTAAGTACGCATAAAGTTTGAAGCGTTTCTACAAGTGTTTACTAAACACCAGAGAAGTTAAACTGTTTTTAGTTTCGCGCGTCGCGTCGATCGTATTTCACGTCGTCATCGGAGTTTTATAGAATTTAAAGAGTATGGGAGATATGATAGGACATGTATTGCACGACAACAGCGTCTTAATGCTGTTTTCAAAACATTCAAATAGTATTTATTCTTTTTATCCGGCTGTATCAAAATGATAAAACAATGCGCAGAACGTCACAGAACTCCGTAGGAGGGTCATAAATAGGTACTTCGGCCAACGAAATGGGACGGTAGCCATGCAGATCCGACAATAATGTCGCAAATTTACAGTCGGTAAAGTCCAACAGGGTGCGAGAATGTGAAGGTGGACGACAATGCGCAAGTGCTGAAGAACGGTGCGAAAAGGAGTATACCACTATCGCTCGTAAATAAGGAACGGGCAAGGTAACCGCGAAACTGTGAGCGTAGCTTTCTTCGGGAAGGCGTACTTCTTTATTATTAGTCATAAGTAATTGGAACTAGATATCTTCTTCTTTCAATTGCGTTTCTTGCTCCTCCTTTTTTCGCTGGATTTCTTCGTCTACACGTTCTATGATATTTTACACCCGTCCTCGATCTTCTGTTTCCGTTTCTTGAGTATTCTTTAACGTTGTTTACTTCTTTCCTGTTTTCCTCGCTCCTCTCCTCAATATTTCTTCGACGACTTTTCCCCTTGCCGGTCGGGTCTTCAATCACTCTCATTTCATTTTATCGCCTCTGCTTTTTTACATTAGAGGATTTTACATTAAATTATATTGTGCAGTCTGGAGAATATTTCCTCGAAAAGAATTTATCTCACTGTGAATTGCGTTAATTTACTGCGTTTTGAACTGTCATTGTTAATCAGCTCATTTTTAACCGTGGAATGAAAGAAATGGTTATTCTAGAAATGTAAAATTTCAGAAGTGTTAAGTAAGATATTAAAGATATTAAGTAATATGTATGATTATTAGGAGAAAGATATTTGCTTTCTGTGAAATATATAAAATGCAATAACTGTTATTCTACAAATAATCGTAATACCTTGTGCTATGTGTGATAAAAGAGTTAATATTTAACAATATTACTTAAAAGCTAGTTAAATAATCCATAAACAAGGTAAAACTGAATAGAATTTCGCAGTATGTAAACACGATTACATTGCTGGCAAAGATATTATATTATTATACAATAAATTTAAGATATTTTGATAATATCTTCCAGATAATACTATGTACTAAAATAGATAATATTTTCAGTTTCATACTGATTTTTTAAAGATACTTATTTATAATTTCTAATATTTAGTGTACAATGTTATCTTTAACCTTTAAGATTAGATATACATAGGCAAACCACTATATCTAGATAATAGTTCCTGGACATTTTAAGCCGTTTTAATCCACTGTACAATTAGATCTTTATAAACAATCTTCGTTCTCTTTCAGAAGACATTATTTCAGTTTGTAAAATGATATACAAATGACCTATAACATACTTGATATATAAAAATTTAATAAAAAAATTAAATTTTGTATCATAAGCCACAGAAATACTTGATATTATTTCGAAAGTTTTATATACAGTAGATATATATGTATTTATGAAATACAAATATTGAAAATTCTGCATTCTTTTCGTTCATTTAACTTTACATCAATTCTTATATTGCTGAATTAATCAGTTTGTTAATGTTTGTCCTTCCTTTTGTTTTTGTTTCCATAAAAAAATGTACCATCCAACTTGTTTGCCTTCATTTTTAACCAGTCATTTGACTAATTAAAGTAGGAATAGATATACACAGAGTGTCGATACGTTCGGTGTTAAATACATTTCATCAGGATTTAAGTTTCTGTAAGTTTCATTTAACCGGTTAACTGTGTTTGACGAATTAAATGAGATTAGTCATCTTAAAGCTTGAAATGATACTAATTCTTACCATTCAAATATATCCTAGTGGCGTTCGTCCTGCGTTTGACGAGTACACAGTTCATTTTCTGATTTTATTGCGTGCAAAACGAGAAATTTCGGAAACTAAATTCCACAGTTAACAGGTTAATATCGTTAAATTCCACAACACTTGCTGTGTATTTGACCCACTAAATTCAGGAACAAATAGAAATTCTCAAACGCGAACTACCGACATGTACCTTCTATTCTGTTTTCGCTGAAGTTCTTCGTTTCCGTATGTTTGCTGTAAGAGTATATTAACTGCTGTCCGTTTTTTCTCTTGTTTCTACGCGATCCGTTCTGTTTGGTCTGTACGCGTACCTTCCGCACGGAAAGGCTGTAAACATTTTGGCACCGCGATACAAGAACAATAATTTAGTGTTCACAAGGGGTCTGTCGAATGCGGCGGGACCTTTTTTGCCGGCATGCTCGGCTTTGGATGTCCGCACGAGCGCTTGTAACCCGGCACGAACGCGCGCCGCACGACGTCGACTTGTCGATTTTTGCGAAACGACGCGTATCCGTCTTGTCCGAACGATTCCGACTCGTTCACTTATCGATTCTCACTACCAGGGTATAAGCGGATTCACACGGGACGATAATTAGCAGTAAATCACCGAGACCGATGTACAGAGCATTCGTTTGGTACTCCATAAACACGATGGTGGTAAAATTATAATAATCGCGCGACCCACGAACAGAGGAATAACGAAACGACGTACTTAAATCTTAGCGACTCATGGATAAGATATTGGGAACGTTGTTATTGAAAAACAGTGCAAACGTATAAAAACTGACACATTATAGAACTTTGTTAACTCCTTATCCTGTAATGATTACCCGTAATGTTTTATTAAAAAAAGGAAAGAATTTGATAATTATTCTATATCTACGCTTATTACAAAGAGTAACGATTGATGATGGAAAAATAATGTTCAATTTATATGTATAGAAAGTAAATAACATTATTTGGATTTGTCAAATATAGTTTAAAATAGTCATCACTATTCTGACATAACCGATCTAAAAATATGATTAGTATACCAGAAAGACATAAATAAGATAAACATATGAAATGGAGATTAGATTTTATAATTATCTCTGTCTTTTAAACCATCCACTTTTATCGATGCTATTTTATTATCTGTCTGATATTGAATGATACTATCTAACCGAAATTTGTCTAATTTCGGCACAAGTTATGTTGATTCTTATAATTCATTTATTCTATACCTTTTCATCTTTTTTATTATATTTTTTACATCCCACAATTGTTTAATACCTTTTCAAATAAGTATTTATAAACTTTATGTAATACTTCTAATGGTATAACTATTATATGATAGCTTGTCTTACACACAATTATGTGGAACATCTTATATATTAAATTGTTGTATACGAACTAGTAATTTCAATAGTCGATATGCTTAACAATATTTTATAACTTACGGAACATTGGTTATTTTTGCATGACAATAATATTTCACTGAATTCTTCGGGAATTCTAAGACTGTAAAATTTTCTACTTAATTAAAAATAAAAATTTGTAACATTTGATATAATGTATTGATAAAAATTGTGCTTTACCAGAGAAATTATATAGCAAATAAATAACAGTGAATGATAGTATTAGAATGAATTTTTCATTTCAAACTATAAAATTGATTTGACCGATACAAGGAGGAACATTTATAGATAGATATAAATTTGTTACATTTGGGTTAAAGATGCATATAATTCACATTTAATTAGAAAGTTTCGTTAAAGTGCTCTATATAACTTGAAGTAAAAATCTCTCATAGCACATGCTATGTGCAACACAGCACAAGACCTTCGAATCTTTTAAGTATTCTTATTACTTCATGGTCAACATTCAAATTGTTATATTAATTGAACTTATTAATTGAATTTATTAATTAAGTTAGATTAATTGAATATCCTTTGGTAAAAACAATATCAAATGGGTATTTATATCACTATGTAAAAAATTGTCATCTAACGAAATAATTCTATTGAATACATTAAATGAACATAAAAAAATTAACGAAGATTTACAAAGTAATTAAATAATTACTAATTTTTGGCATTATTTTGTATATAAATTTTGTTTTGCTTTGCGAACTTAAATTTTTTTTCCATTTCAACCCCAGCCCGCTTCATTTATAAATGTCCGTTTGAATTAGCCCCGACAAGATTGTCTTCAGATAATGACAAATTTTAAAAAATTGTTTAAATAAGTTCTTTATGTAGAGAAGTCATTAATTAACGAACAGCTCTTGTCAATTCTGTGTTCGGTCAAATATTCCATAATTTTCTGTATATTATTGTTTTAAGTTTTTAAAAATAAACTTGAAAAGTGTTTAAAATCTATTTAAAGTTAATGTCTTAAGTAAAAACACAAGACCGTATTAAAAACGGTCATAGAAAGTATTTGTACAGGGCGAAACGTTGGTATACGTAAACAAATAACTTCATTTCAAGGACTTGGTACAATATTTAAATTAATATTCAAGATAAACAAACATAATGAAATAAATTTTACATCGTACAATTTAGTAATTAGCTTGAATACAAATTCATAATAGTATAATTATACAAATGATTAATTTTTAATGTACTTAAAAATATTCATTAACCGAGATAATAACAGGTTTGAAAGATTGTAATTCATTGTGCACGTATATAAATCATACAAAGCATAACAAAGTTATAAATTTACCCGAAATGAATAATTACATAATAAAATAAACTTCATCGTTACGTATCTATTCAGATAAAATGTAAGTGTGAATATGCAATACTTAATAAACAAAAAACGTTCATTTACAGATTATCAAGGGAATACTTTCACTCGTCACTGGACGCGTTGAGTGATACATTGATGATTCTGCGTATTATCTAAAAAGTCAAAACCTATGTGTCACATGAGTAAATAAATAAACTACTCTCGTATAAATAGATAATATACCTTCATTTTTCCCTGATCAAAAAGTTTACATCGATCCTTTCCTCTCGTGAAAACGAGAAATTTAGAAAAAAAACGACGAATTTAGCATTCTCACTGGAGCACGTGAATAATTTTCCTCGAGAAAATTGTCGTTCAGTGTAACTGAACGTACAAAAAGAAAATAGTCCGTTAATTGCGTTACCATAAATCAGAATGCATTTCCCGGTTGTAAATGGATGGCAAGGAAGAGAGGAAGACAACCGAAGCGAACCTAACCGCAGGCCAGGTATGCGTACACGTGCAGATATGTGAACGCACGTTATAGGATACCATATAGGCTAGCGCCACGTTATTATTTTTAGGACTGGCCGGATTGAATTTTTATAGGTCTGTTGGCTTACTCTTGGCGGATCAGTGGCGCTCAAACCAGGGGATGAATTCCAATTTTTACGGTATCGTTAACGAGCCACACCGATGCTTGAACACCATCGGTACGGTAACAAGCCTCACAGACAACCCCATGAGTCACGTTAGCATATGAATGCCAGGACGGTGGAGCTACAAGGAACGAAATACAGCTAATAAAAGGAAGAAGTTCTGAAAGGGGCGCCGCGGTGGATCGGTTTCGTATAATAAGCCCCTTCCTCGGTACCGGAGAGTGTTAAGGTCCCCGCAAAAAAGGGTTGAATCCACCCTTTCAACCTTAATACCATTGTTAAGAATACAAACGACTTCGGAACTCATAATTTTGGATCGACTACCGACCAAGGAAGTATTTTATGTTCCTCAAAAAAATTCTCGCATTTGTGTTTACCGTTCCTTGGCTAATCGTAAACGATGCTGGAGATAAAGTTGTTAGAAGAAGTATCATTCGCGTATCCTTTCTTTTCGTTCTATCATGGCTTTTGTCAAACGAACACGAATGAAATATTCAGGGCAACTGAATAAATATCGTCGTATACCTAAACAGTTATGTACGAATGATAGCCAATTTTATTGCGTGCTTAGGGAAATCTATTATTTTTACAAAGCATTAATTTATTAATAGACAATCGATCCGACTGGATTAAAATATCTGATCAAATCACTAACAAATTTCATAGCGAACAGTGAATCAGAGGGTAAGTCTCTTATTTCGTCATCCATCGCAGGTCAGAGTTCGCAGAGGCCAGGGACGCCTTAATTGTAACATTTAGGTGCCGATTATCTCGGGTGTTTTTCTGCTTGTTTCCCCACTGGTTGTAACGCTGCCCGTAATTACGTCGGGAATTTGTAGCTTCGCACGTATGAACCGTGCGCACCTTACGACAAGAGCGGCCGGTATACGGCGGAAGATCATAATAAAATAAATTATGTGGTGAGCGCGTGTCAATGAAATCTTCTTCAATTTTTATCGTTTTACACCGCTATAAATTGAATGCGTTAGCAGCCGTTACGAAAGACATCGTTCCTCGTGCACAGCCTCGAAGGCTCGAGATCGTTTCTCAGGAATCTCTGATTGATTTAAACTGTGAAAGGCTTAGGCCGCGCGCGCGGGGCGTCCAGAAAAATAGGTTGGGAGGAACGGAGAAAGGGTGGTATCCTCTTCCCCGATGTACGCAGCATGCCCGAGGAAAAAAGAAAGGGTGTCGTTGTCCGCCGCTGTCGAGCCACGAAATATACACCAGGTACACCGAGTCACGTTCTAGGACAAAACGAAGGGAAGGAAAACGAAACGGGCCAACTGGAAGAAAGAGAACAAAAATTATGGAGAGCGAGCCCCGGTAGTAATAACATCAGCGCGTCTTAATGGAGGCATCAGCCAATACTTGTGGCACAATTTCGTGGGGTTTACGATGGCGTATATCAGGGGTCCCGCGGAGTGGATCAGCCCCCGGGGTACCAACGTATGTCCCACTGAGATATTCGTACTTTTGATCCATCCTTCTATAGTTTGCATTGTATTCACCGCTCTTGATCGCACTACTGACAACGGGAGTTCCGGTAAAAGTTGTTTTCCATATTACCTTACGAGGCCCTTCTCGCCTAAACGCGCCTTTAAAGAATAATATTTGGCAGTTTTTCGAAGAAGAGAATGAATTTATATACACTTGCATTTATTATGTATGTTTTCATGTACTTTTGGCGTTGTACAGATATTGTTAGAGTGATTAGTTCGTCGATGACAATTATCATGGCATTCGTAGAGTATTTCTCTCTTTGTTTGGAACAGACGACCCACGCGTCTTTAATCTGCTATAACAAGTTTACGAAGAAAATCTTTTAAATAAAATAAAGGATAAAATGCTTTCTCTTCTTTTCTTGGATTTGTATGAATTTGCAACAAAGATGATTTCTAAGATTAGTTAATGCTTCTGTATTTGTACATAACTATTTCTATTAACTTAGTAATATTAAATACTTTAAACCTTTCTAAGTTTCACAAGTTTGAAAATTATATGAAATCATTTCTGACTTTTGAAATAAATAATACTTATCGAATACTGTAAAAAAGTTCCGATAAACATATTCTGAAAAATTAATATTTATAATAAACGATTTTTTGTTTCAGTTAAAATGACTGATCTTCTCGCTTCAGGAGTTATCGTACCGTATGGAATTAATAACTTACTTGATTATTCTTTCATTTCCTGGTTATGGTATATTATAAATGTGAACCCTTTTTTAATTGGTAAAAAGAGTCGCCTGTTAATCAAGTAACTCTTTAATCATACACGTTTACAAAGCGTAATTAAAATTAGAAAAAACAGTTTGACTCTACTTGTTATAGAATAACCATAGATTTGATATTATTTTCTCTGGCGTAGGTATGATTATAGAATAGTATATACTATTACAGTATACACAAATGAATACAGCGAATTCTATTACTACATCGTAAGGAAAAACGCATATAATGAAAATTATTGTTCATTGGAACTAGATGTAATAGATAAAAGGTATTAAAATATAATATAATGAAAATTATATATTCCATAGATATAAATTTCTTCTGTATGTACAATAAAAATGTGCACCATAACGCGACAATGGGAAAATGATCAAAATCATCACTCGAATCTGAATTGAAATTTAAATAATTATTTCACTTCATTTGGATACATTTACGAATACAAATAAGTTAACATAAATATAGAAGCAAGTAAATTTACACGAACTTAAATATAGGTTGACATTACGGTTGACATTAAATTACGATTAACTACGATTTCATAGCTGCATAAAGCTTCATATAAATATATAACGCAGATTGCATTGAAATTTTCAAATGCTCGCTCGAACAGTTCTGCGAAATGCCCATTACGACACTTATTGACAATTGCAGTCTAATTCTTGCGATTGAACTAGCGAACGTTTTTCGTTTCCGTCCGATGACCTCTTTCCTTCAGCTTGCGACTGAGCCTTCAGTGAATTGAGCGTCATTTGGAGCCATCTATTCAAAGTCGTTCAGCCTTCCTTACTCTCGCAAATTTCACTCGGAAAGTGATTATGATAAATGCTCACTTGACGTTCTAAGAAGAATAAGTGATGGGATTATACAATGAAAGGAATAGTTCGAAGAATTTTGTAACCTCCTTACAAGTAGGAAATTGAAATTTAATCTGTATTTGATAACTGTTATTGTTCGATAATACTGTTACGTAACAATTACCTCCTATTCACTGTGAAATACAATTTATTTCTCAGTGTGATAGTAAACTGTATAAACATAAAATACCTAAATATCGTTAATCATATATTTGTTAGTATTGGTTTTAAAATCAATTTTGGCTACTATTTAATAAACATTACATATTGATACAGATAAATACTTTTTCCTGATCAATGTACATTTATTGAGATTATGTACTTATCTATATAAATTTATCACTTTGTGTGGAGAAGTTTGAAGGAAAATATTATTTCTCTTCTATTCTGTTTCGTTAAAACAATTTTCATTAACTTTTATAAATGGTTTACGATGAGGAGCTAAATTAAACAAGTCTTCGTAACAAAAATTGATGAAACTGTTGATGAAAGATATGCCTGAAATATCTACCGTCTTTTGATTCTATATTAATTTCATTTTCTGTTCATTTTAAAACAGTTTGTCTCTTGACATTATGATAACATTTTAGCATTTTTTAGGATGATCTTGGTAATTAATAGACTGCAGACTTTTATTCCTTTATGGAAAATTCAAGAGTGCAAAGTTGCACAGAATGCGAAAAAATGTATAAAATATCCAAAGTATAATGCTTTTTATAACATTTTTTAAGGAAAAACTATTCTCTATCGTAATTCTATTTTTCTGATTATATTTTTAAAAATTTAGTTTTGCATAATGATTCGCAGTCTAGTACTCAGTAACAGGTTTTGGTAATAATAATAATGTTACAGGTATTAACAAAACCCACTTAGGCGAAGAAAACATGAAATTAATAGGAAATATACGAAGGTTAAAATATTTCATGTTTAATCTTTTTCAGTAAGAGTTCCCATATATAAAATCAACTAATATACTGATCTGCAATTCTTGTACTTCGTTGTAACTTTCGAGCTGCAAATCCTTTTCCAAATGTAACGATTAAAAAATTGTAAATTGTCAATACAGGTACACGTATGATAAGTATCCGTATTTAATTTAGAACAGATGTAAGAGAGTGCATGTTAGTACTGTATAAAAATAATTTAAAAAGTGTATATAATTTTTTATTTTGTATTTCGTATTTCGTATTCTGAATTCTGCATTCTGCATTCTGTATTTTTTTTATAATATACTCCGTATTTTATACGAAGTACGATGTTACTAGATAAAAACTAACGCAAACTCACTCGACATTGATTAATAGGAGATATGGCTTTTCACTATACAGTATCGATCAATTATATTGCATAGTACTTCTATCAATCACCGAGAAAAAGGAATGCAAAATGGACAAGTATAATTACCATACACCGTCACGATTTCCATCGACTTCAATATACTTACTGGAAACTTGATAAAAGATAAGCTAATCAAGTGCGAATTATAATCAATACGCTCTTTACATCAATATTGAAAACGTTCTGCTTGATAAAATAAACATGGTGACAAAAATATCGAAACATCACATATCAACCTAGCCGAATAAAAGCATTGAAGACATTTGTCCGGTACCCAATGTCGCTATTACCCACTACAATATCACTGATAATTATTATATGAATTTCCAGAACACACACAAAAATGAATCCAAATAAAACAATATCACGATCACTTTTAAACAGCTACCTTTCGCATAGCTTTATATGTAACATCTCATCAATGAATGAAACAATAAAAAGCTGTGAATCATAATGATATTAAAGCCAATTTACTTTAAAGAAGATTAATTGCAGTTCAGTGACTGTTTCAATAGGTAAGTGTGTCTGTAAAAAAGGAACGCCGACGATATAGACCTAACTGACAGGACAGCATATTGAAACATATTAAGTCAACACCAACCAATTAAGAAGAGCCGTCGAAGCTGATATGAGAGATACGATCCGGAGAGTGGGAGGGCGTGCTCTCGGAGTGAGCAGGTGATGGGCACCATTGTCTCAAGTCACTCTGGCTCCAGCAGCGGCCTATAATTTCTTCGAGATGCCTGATAACGTCGGCGTAGCGCCGATTGAGATCGATATGTGCCGACGAGGACACGGGCGCTGACAGCTTGACCCCAGTCCGGTAGGGTTGAATTGAGCGAGGTCAAGATCTTCTGGACAAATGCCACGGAGTTGCCTGACCAAGAAATCGAGTTACATGCACCTTTAAAGGCCATCATTTGGGCATTTCCCTTAAAACCAAGTTCAACGAAGTAAGCTGTATATTCCCATCGAATTAACGATTGTTTCATTATTATTAGTATAAAATATTTGATTTTCAGAAATGTTAATTGCTATATTGCTCGGTCTGGTCTGATCTTTTCGTGTGGATTTTGTTGTGCACTTTTTATGTATTTTAGTGAATATATTCGTTTATATCAACATTTATGCGTTATTATTTGTATTACATTTATATAATATTTGAATTTTATAGGTAAAGTTATTGTATTGATTTTGAGTATATGGCATTTTTATGTTTCTTCGGTGTCTTTGTCAAGTATTATGCGGCAATCTTTGTCCTATTAATTTTTTTATAAATCAATAATTTATCAACACATTAATACTATTATTCGTGTCATTATTATTGCAAAATGTTAAAAATTTTATTAACTGTTTTCGTAAAGGTGGAAAATTGAATACGAAATTGAAATAAAATAATCATTAAACGTTTATCCTCTCAGGTTAAAATATTTGTAACTAAAATTCATTGTAAGTAAAAATGATCTCATTAGTTGTAATACAGAAATAAACATTAAAACTCCATTCAACTTAACAATGCAAATTGTACATGATTTATCTTGAAACAATTAATTGTTTAAATAGATATTTTAGTATTTCCGTATACAATTTTGTAAATTTTGTAATCCATAGTCGTTATATTGTACTTTGACTTCTCAAATACAGGAAATATTTCACATTAAAATAAATATTTTCGATGATCATCTTATCTAGAGTAATAAATAAATACATTTTTAAAGAATATTATTTTAAAGAAGCTCAGAATTACATTTGTCCATTGTTCGAAAAACTTATATACTACACAAACAAACACAGTTTATTAATTAGAATATTGCCTTCCACTTAGTATTAAATACACCTTATTACCTCGACACAACATAATCAGAAACAGCTTCCAAAGAATCTGCAGTTGTAGTGAAAGAAAGGAAAAAAAAGAACCCATGTAGGTATTTAGTGTTCATAACAATATTTGTTTTCACGCAGGCATTGGATGTATCGGGTAATTCCGAGTTGGGTCAAACCTTGCACAGATACCACTGAACAGAGAAAGGACTTTGATCGAGCATGCCTGACATATTTTCGATGATCGATGCTCGGCGATCCACCGATTCTGGGGGAGGTTCAACATGTCAGGTGCTTATGGGACACCGTGTATGTTCAAGAGACAGTAGAGAAGCAAGAGTGAAGGAATCTTGTTTTTTAAGGACAGTCAGCGCTATCGCGCCGCCTTCTATTAATCATCGGTCGATGACGGGTATCCGCTCGGTTTCTCACGCATTCGATTCATCGAACTTACATTTCGTGGCGAGCCAACGTTTCCCCTATCTGTTATCGAAAGCTGAAGCTACCTTAAGCCTTCTTTGATTCGATGGCGCTACCGCTGACGTCGGGTTTCTCTCGAACAGTCCGGACATGATTGCACGTCCATACGATAATTGGACGGATTATTAAATAGGAAGTCATACACTTTTTATGTTATTGTTGACGTTCTCGATTAAACATCATTAATTTTGCATTTCTGGCGTATGCATTTATTTAACATTGCTACCGATGTTGTAATGAAAGAGACCGTTCCAAATTGATTGGCTACTTTCTCGAATGAAGAATTATTATATTAACGCTTTGACATCGGGTCAAATAAATATATGTCTTTTAGGAACTGCTGGCTGTTCGCGAGGCATGTAGAAATACATTTTCCGTGTACCATTGGTTTAAGGTACAAACATTAGATGGTGTCTATATACAATTAGGCAAGTGTAATACATTCATTTGGATACGTTTCTATATTGTTAGTCTTAAAAGTTTTCACTTATAAGAGAACATCGCGAACCGAAAATTGCCAATTTGAATAAAACTTTGCATGTTTGTAGAATGATCTAATATAAGGATAATAGTATATTACATTGTCATTTAAGGGTGCAAAAGCTAAGTACTTTTAAAATCAACCAAACTGTTTCACTTTTTCATCCATAACTTTTAAAATATAGAAAATAGAACAAAATCCTTCAAATAAATATTACATGATATAATAAGTATTATAAAATCGTGTTGACAGAATTTAGGGAAATTTGTTTTTATTCAAACAGTATTCTTGTTATTTTTATATTCTTAGAAGTGTGGTAATAATTAAAGATATAGAATATATCTTTTCAAAATTAATAATATATATTTTTTCGCAATATATCATAATTAAAAAGTATTTACATTGAGCTCGAAGTGAATATTCAGCAAAAACATTTTAAAATGTTTTCTGGAACATAATTCGAACAAAAATAAAATTCATGAGAATAATGTTATACGTACAAAAATATCTTTTACGCATATGTTTTAATACAGATTTTTATAGATCATTTTGTAGGTAATTTTAATGTAAGCTACAGGAAAGATTATTATTTAAATGATTTTGCTTTTATTTATTAAATTAAAAGCTTTTGGATCGGCACTATTTTTCCTAGAAGTCTCCACAGTTTCTGAAATTTTCGATTTCTCGAAGGAGTCGTTGAACATACTCATTTTAAAAGGACCATTATTTAATAACATATAAGAATTTAATAACACTTGCAATTGCTTAAGTGAAGAGATTAGTAAGTAACTCGTATATATTTTTTCTAGCAAACTTTCATAGGCTTCATCAAATTATTCATCAACGATCACCAGATCTACCATACACTTCCGTGTTAGGCAAGCATCGTAAAGAAAATATTCCCACATTCCTTACTCGGATTTGGTTTGGTACATTCAATATCTCAGCAGTGTTTCATCTTGTCCCGCTATAAAGAGGATGATAATAAGGAGTGAAGGGCAAAAGCGTCGTCTGAAGACGAATCTGAGGAAAGTATGACGGTGGAATTTAATTTATAATTTCAGAAGTGCTGCAAGAGGAACCGGCTGTCGAGACGTGGCTGTGGGGTCTGGCCTGTCACCCCTCCGAACGAGCAACCCCCATGAAACACGCGACTCATACGATAAAACTATGTGCCACGTGTGCGTGCACGCGTGTATCCCCAAGCTAACCCATGTTCCATCGGCTGGCAGCCATGGGAGTCTTCTGAGGGATCTGAATTCAATTTCACAGCTCGTGAACGAACGTCAGCTTTGTCCGACGAACTAGACGCCGCCAACGTCTTCCTCTCTATGCTTGTTATGCGAATGCATATCTGCCGGCATTCTTTCGACTGACGGGGAAGTATATTAATTACGAGGGGAGGTATCCAAAATATAATCTTCTGTAGACATTTGTGCGAAACTATGCTTCCAATCAACCGTAAATGCAAAGTTTCAATGCCCTTGATTGTTAAAGGTAATGCTTAATCTTTTTTTTTACTACACCTGTTGTTATCTTTCACTTTGCTTTGTTTTTCATTAGTACACTGCAAATGTTTGTACATTTATAGCATGGTTTCGTTAGCCCAATGGGATTAACTAGATTTCACTAACCTATATATGCCGAACTGTTTTGTGAAAATGTTTATTTAATATTATAGGCTGTAGGTCTCTGATTGATTTAATGAAAATACGTTTTTATAATATCAGATATGTTATCTTTGTTATTAAATGACGCGGTAGAAACATATTATAGATATAAAAATGTGAAAAATAATAAAACTGCAGACGCGATGACACTAAATGATTCCTGAATTACTTATAAACACAGAAGTTTATGATCATTCATTAATATTTATATCTTACTGCTAATCTAACAAATCTAAATGATTTATAAGTCAATATTCGATATTACCAATTTACATATGCCTTGATGTTCAAATAATTACAATCTTTAATTAGAAACGTCACGGAGATTAAACACGTGCAAGTCTTACGAATATTTTGGTCAAAAAATTATACAGTGAAAATTTTTATCTTATATTTTAGCTTGTTACTTTATCTTGGATTTTGTTTCAGTAATATGTTTAGTAATATAACTATTTGAATATTTGTTTTAGTAATATAATTATTTGAATACGTGCGTAATATATATTTCATATTTTTCATTTTTTTTATTTGTTATTTTCATTTGGAATAAAACTAATAACCTTATTTAAAATCATTCGAGTTTAACCGCGATACAAGACGCAGGTATGTAATTATGAACTTCACTTTTCGTATAAATAAGACCTTAGAAACTGTACATTTCGTAAAAGTGAACAATAATAGATATGGTTGCCAATCGTTATGCCAGTTCCTTAGTGAATTATGCAATTTGCGTTAAATGTCGCTATGAAACAAGAGCAATAGTCATTATTTTATTGAAATATCTCACACTTTACGAGGAAAATGTAAATATCCAAATACTTGTGGACGACAGTGTACCTACCTTAACAGAAATTCGAGGAATGCCTTATCCGAGTAAGGGAAAAAGGTAACCTCAGCTGAGTCCAAAACATCAAAGGATCTTTTCGGCAAATGACCAGCTCATTACATTGTCTTATGTTTCAAGTCCTACGAGAGGCTTTCGACCGAGAGGTGGAACCGCGGTTGGATATGACGAGGGTGAAGGTACGCATGATGCCAAAGGAAGCTGATGTATAAGCAGGCGAAAAAACAGCGAGCGCGAGGGAATATGAAAAAGGTGGAAGGAGACAGCGGGGTCCGACTTGTGTGCAGTATTATTTTAGGATTGTACACGTTTCGTGTTTCAGTCCGTTATATTCGCGAGATATTCTCCGACAATCGGCGCCGTCGCGCTTCAAAAGAGAGTACTCGTCTTTACCTAAAGAAAGCGATAGGAACAGAAGGAGAAGAAGGATCTTCGAAAGTAAAAGAACAAATGAAGATATGACGCGAAGAAAATTTCACGGTCATCTATCTGAAATCACGGTATTCGGATACAATCGCATGCAAAGGATCAACTCGAAATATGCTGCAGAAGTTACTGATAAAATTGTCGTCACCATGAAAAACTGGTGGGCATCGATGCTAAACGTGTGCAGGCCCACACCGAAAAGAGTCGCTCTCCTCTTCTCCGAATGGAATTAAAAGCAAACGATCGACAGGATTGTGAAAGGTGCCGCACGAACCGCTTGTGCCGAAGTGTGCGACCAGTTTGGCTGCCTATCGTGCATTCCGATCGGCAGAGAGCCCGACGGTGAGATACACGAATCAATTTCGTAAACATTTCTTTCTCTTATTTGCCACAGTTATTTCGTCTCCCTTTCCGCATTATTTTCTCATCGAGGCGCTCTTGCTTCCTCGTTCCTTCCTTCTCCTGTTAATGGATAGAATATAGTTTCTCAGATTTCGAGCATGACAGACGATTTAGCAATTTAAGTTTATTATATTTTTACGACATTACAGCGTTTTCATTTAACCAATTATAAATATGAAATTCAAATTTTCCCGCGCGATTTTGGGTTTTCCTTTTGCCTTAGAAATGAAAAACATTTCAAGCATGGAGAAACGTGTATTTTGGTTGTAAATAGACGATTTTATTTAAAGAAATCACTAAATTCATTTCTATAGTGATGCTTTGTGAAAATTACTATGGAGAGTTTGAACATAAATATTGTTAAGTTTTTTTCGTCGAAATGCGGTACTATTTTTGTATTATTAATATCCGCTATTTGGAGTGAATGTAAAAATCACTTTTTAATAAATGCTAGTTTGGATTTCTTAATAGCTTAAATATGTATCCCTTCTTTCAACGATTAAATCTAAAAGATTCTATGCTTGATATTATTGGATTAAATAAAACGATACTTATCTGTTGTTATAATAAATATTTACGAAGAATATCAATTCACAGTGATTACGAATTTTAGCTATTACTTGGTTACAATATGATTATGCTGTAGTAAATTATACTTGTTAACGAACACATCTACAAAAATATTAATTCTGTAAATGGAGATACACAATTAAAATTTGGGAATATAAGGAATCGAATTTTTCAATGGAAAGATCCATAGATTCTATTTTCAAATACAGAGAACATTTTTTCAAGATAAAGTACAAACAATTACGTTAATGATCTTCATACACACAAAACTTCTGTATAAGAAATAGGTTGAAAAATATGAACTGCAACTCGTGATAAAATTTCAAAGAATAGATCACATTCGCAATGAATGGCATTTAAATAAATGTTTCTTGTGATTATAATAGAACTGAAAGAATGTATTATAACATTTATTTAACTTACTGACCTTAACTCGTTATATTCAGTCTAACTTTATGATATTTTCTTGATATTTTACTTCCGATTTTCCACTAAAATTAAATAGATTGGTGTTATGGTATACTTCGCGACAGTCCAAGGAACACATAAGAAACGTAATATTCCTGCAGTCCTTCCTTTTCCTTCTGGCGTTAGTTCACAAGGATAACGGGTCAAGAAATGCTGTTACCGAAAGCAAAAGGCACAAGTTTTACGAGCGAGCTTTAAAGGGCAACGTAGGTTGGAATGGATGGAACGTTCGTTCGAAAAATTCGCTGAAAATGTTCTTTCCTATTACAACGATTATGCTGCGTGCATTACCCGTGACGTAATTCTATCGTTTAACTGATTAGAAAATATCGGTTAGCGGAAAGTGTTTCGATGATCAACATAGATAGAACGCTGAAGGTGTGGCTTTAACAGAGGATATAACGATAGAAGGGATGAGAATAGGGTGGCACCGTTACACGCTAACACGATTACCGGACACCAAACGTTCCCGAGGCTTTGCTCTCCTACAACATGTTACTCGACAAGCTCGTGTCTGAGGCTCAGAATGACATAGGGTTATTGCTATGCCACACGCTACTATCTGCTCTCACAGATCAGCTCGTAATTGTTACAAATCGTTCGGCATCCACGCAAATATTGATCTTCTCTGCTCGCTTGATGATAGTTAGCTGTAAAAGGACTACTAGTTAACTTGTTAATTGTAGAATTTAATGTGAAAAATCCCCGATAATATGCGCAATGAATTCGAGGAATGAAGTGTATACTCATCACTCGCAGACCAAATACGTCTGTAACATATTCTAAGTAAAAGCTAAAGCAAAACGAAGAAGGATTATATGTTTAGCTGAAGAAATAAATAATTTGTCGTTGAAAGAATTAGTATTATTTTGAGTTTAAGACGGGGTATATACTCGGCGAACACAGTTAACTGGTTAAACAGGCTGTCGCGGAATATGAAAGGCACGTTGTGCGGATTACTAACTGTATCCATTTTGAACATCTCTAATTTCTTTAGCGATAAGCAAGACTAACGTTACGAAATTTTATAACTTTGAATTAGTACGTTTGAAAGCCATCGATGGGCTTAAATCGACTAAAAGATTGCGAGGTTTAGTCGATACAGATGGTTGTCGTTTTCAAAATTTATTAAAAGGTTTCCAACGTATATTTAAACACAATTTTGTGTGACAATATGTTATATATAATAACATCTATGATAAATACGAGTGATCTTCTTTTCATACACTATGTCTTGTAGGTGATGGTTCCATTGAGAAACCTTTAGATAGATTCTACATAAAAAAATGTAGAATACTTTGTTGTATTTGGAATCTCATTTTATTAGCAATTCAGTTTGAATAAAAATTGTTATTCTTTAATTGGGGCTTACTTTCTTCATGTGAAATAATTTTGCCGATTATAAAACTTGTATTCAGGTATTACGATAAATCTTCGACGAATATTTTGACACATTTTGAATAATATACATACATCTGTAATTATTGAGTCATGAAGTCATTTCTTAAAATTCGATACAATATATTGGTCCCGTCAACATTCACTTTTTATGAATTATTAATTTTATCTGCTGTTTAAATAAATAATGACGTTAAACGTTGAGAAATGCGATATAAATTGATATGAACAATATTTTTGGTAATTGTAAATTTAATCGAATTATCCAGGAGAACATATTTTGTAATTTTTATATACATCGACTTAAAAAGACATGTTTCGAAAGAAATGCGCTTAAAATTCCAGTAAACGGAGAATACATAGCTTGTGCGAAGTTAATAGCCAGAATTTCCGATATGGGATTATTTTTATGTTAATTTTAAGACCCCAAAGTTCATAACCATGCGAAACAAATTTTTAGTCGTTTATGTCATATACCCATATCAGGAGCGGATTGCTCGTACATTTCATTATTTACTTCGACATTTGCATGCATCTCACAGTTTATAAGGAAGATTTATGGTACTTGTACTCATACAGATATTAAATTTGATAATTTGTATCACAATGTTGACATCATAATCTGTTTTACCAGTAATACCACAAGTTGCAGTATTATACGTATAGCATTATATCGCTTTCTTGCCGCAGCAGAGTCGCGGTTCCAAATTTTGTGTTTTTCAGGAGAAACGAAAAACTAGTTTTAAACATAAACAAATATTGTTGGGTAAATATAATTAGTGTACAATAGGTTATAATAATATCGCTTTTCACGTTACGGATCGTAAGGGTACCAAAAATGCAATTAACAATAAGAATTCGACGTTTTTATTAATGTATCATGGTGTCATACAAATCAAGAACAATAATATAATTGCTCTGTATTAGTCAAATTATACAGATCAATAAATAAGATTTTTACCATCGCTCGAGAGATGTCTCTGTAGCATATTTATAGCAATAACTGGAAAATCATGTCTTCTGAGTCGTGACTTTGTTCCAGCAATGGAGAGAAATTATTTATGAATGAAATGAATTTTTTATCGGTGAAACTAATAACTAATCGCGTGTTTAATAAATATACATAGTTATTACTAATAACATGAGTATTATTAGCATATTGCAGAAAAATAAAATGCCCTTAACAGTGAAAATTACCAATGTAATTAGTATTTCGTATAGTAAAGTATTACTCACGTCTAACTGCAAAATCAACACAAGTATTTTTTATTTTTCTTAAGTTTCATAAAACATTTACATTTAAGAAACTTATAAAAACACACTTAAATTATATTTCGTATGTAAAAATGAACAAATTGTACGTCACCCTCAAACGAGAAAGTGTTTCATGAACAATAATGATGAGAATATTTATAAATTCTGTGAAAATATTATAAAAACGTCTTTTGTTCAATTTTATTTGTATTTATCTGTAGTAATTCATTCTTTTATCCCACTTCTAAGATAACGAATCTTCTTCTTACTTAGCATTAGAAGAAGTATTACCGATAGTACAGAAAACGTTAAAGAAATTTATAAATGAAAAAACATTTGTTACGTGATTACGTCTGGAATATTTGAATAGTATAGTTCATGTATTCGGTTGCCATGCCGCTTAATTAGCATCATGTTTGATTATCTCGAACTTATTAAAAGGAATGGATGGGGAGAACCGAAGCTATTACGCGTAGCGTTATAATGTAGAGGTGTCATCGCTGCCGTTATTATCTACTTGGTAATACGTTGGAGCCGGTGGAAGCAGGGACCGTCCGATGTGCGAGGAAGACGGGATGTAAACTACGAAGGAGTGTTGAAATGATCAAGCGAGCCTGGCCATCGACTATAAAGATATGTTATTCTTATTACAATAAACATTACCTGCGACTGGCAATAAACAAATATTATTGTTATTATCATTGTCTCATTCGCTCGATGTTGTAATCATAGTCACAATCATGCCAATATAATCGTAGGCACGTAAATGCCAACATTATGTTGTCTAAACACTGTTGCCAATGTGTTGTCGCGCTTCGCGGATTCCTAAGAATAGTCTATATTTAATAATTTAATTTATTAACAATTAAGCATCCGACAATTACGCCAAATACTAGACATTTTATGAACTTATTTAGAGAAAACTAATTCTGCTTTGATACGATGAAAACAAATCGGTTTGAGAAGTGCATGGAATATTACGGCTTTACATTAATAAATATTTTATTTTATGGGTCGTAAATTAAGAAAATTGTATAGAAAAGTAATTTTACTATGGTTGACTTTACAGAAGAAAAATAGACGAACGTGTCACCAGGTATTAACCCATTTGCATTATTCACGTATATATACGCTCAATTTTCCTGGCCACTATTACCTTTTTCATATTTCCTTATAACGCAAATGGATTAAGGTGTGAAGTGCTTCTCCTATAACTTCGTTCAGATATCAAACAAAATTGATCTTATGATTTTCAATATCTTTGGTTAATTAATTGCTTTTACTTTCATTAATGTTTATATATATATATTTTAAGATGCATAATACTATTCGTAAAAATAATTAAAAAATTATTATATATAAAATAAATGTACTTATATAATTTTGACATGCTGTTCAACCGGATTATCAAAGTATCTACCGTAAACTCGGCATAAAGAGAATTTTCGAGAAAAACACGTGTAAGTATTGATAATATGAGCAACATTGTATCAAATGAATTAAAAATATATATTCATAAGAACTTAATTCCGTCAAACAATATTACTTCGATCATACTACTCTTAAACTCTGTTTTATTAGTCAATTTCATAGAACATCCTTTACCCATAGCCAGTATTTTACATGAAAGATGCTAAAGTGCCTGCATTTGAATTAAACGGTGGCATTACTTTAACAGCAAAAAATCCACCATGTATAGTGATATAATTTTTTGGAGGACGCCTTAAAGACCACCATTTCGATACGATGCGTTAACCACATTTTCTCTTGCCGGAGAAATTGCAAGCGCTTGTGCCCAGAGTACCGGTTTCCATCTTACAGATGTTATCGGGCGCCACTGCGACGCACGCCACATCTACTCTCGCGATTGTAAAGCAGATGCTTCTGGTTGTACTCCTCGTCTTAGGATACCGGAACTATTCGGTGACTTTTTTTTCGTTTGTTCTTTAAGGAAAGCCAGTCGATGATCTTAATTTCCTATCATACTTATATTCGAAGGATATCAATGTAACGAAATTGCATTAATTATCGCATAACGTTTGTGCAGCGTCACTTACGAAACATTAAGATGTTTCAGTATCATATCTAATTACGAGAGAATTATCTACTGTTAATAAAAACGGCATACCTTTGATATGTAAAGTATCTCGTTATGGATAATAACGATGTACTTGTAGTTATTTAATTTGTTGGTAATTAATCTTCGTTATACGAGATCGTTATCAACATTAACTTCAAATACTTTTAATATTCTTATATTGTTGTACTTCATTTACTCTTGGTGGATCTTATTTTACGACTTCTTTGGATAGTAGATGGATTCAATGCTTAAATCCGCAACAAAAATATCTGTATTTGATTGGAAACGTTTTTACCTTGTATTATATTTTTTTATATTCATTCGAGAATTTACAGAGATTTGAATTTAATTTATACTTCCTTATAACTGGTACTTCCTCATGTGTTTGGTAGAACTATAAGATACACAATGTACAACATTTTGGAATATTTATATCGATATCTTTAATTATGTATCTTAACATTTATGTTTATAGGATAAACCAAGGCGAATAGTATCTTGACCAAATTGGTTACGTTGTTATAGAAATCAGCACGCTGACTATCTATATTATTTCATACACCTTTCCCACACTTAATCCAAAAAAATTTCCAATTATTTCAAACCGTTGTTTGCCACCAGCATGTGTTAGAATCGATGAGAACGCAATGAATTTGTGGCTAGTCTAAAATACGTTATTCGGAACTTCACATTTAAAATGACAAATTAAGCTTGGATATTCGACTGTGTTTATTATTATTTGTCTTTAAGGTGCCTATTCAGATCAAATCATGCAGGGCGAATTGGATCTCAGGTTTGCCTCATTTTTTCATGTGTATGGTTATAAATATCATGATTATTTATATATAGATGTACAAAAGGACACAAATCAGAGATCACGAAGCCCAGAAACAATAAAAGATAGCAATAAGAGTTAACTCCAAAGAACTAACTATGCGTTAAGTTTCGGAAATTTCTCGCGTATCTTATACAATCCTACGAAGAAGACTTACTTGTTAAATAATTAAAAAAATCAATTTTACATTTAACGTCACCTGTCAATAAAATGATACCTCTTAGAAAACAACAAAAGAAATTACAAGCTAGGCTAAAGAAGGACCCTAATAAAAAAACGATGAAGATTAATAAGGACAGATGAATTAATAACATAAATATAGGATCTTTCAGAGAATAATATTGCATTTATTGCAATGAAAAATTTATCCGCCCACCCTTAAAAGATTCGGTTCAATGTAATGTTTGCGAAGAGCCGTGTCACGGAAACTGTTAATAGATGTAGTGTTAAAGGGTAGAATATATAAATCTGTTATTAATAAAATTTTCAAAAACTGTACAATCTTCCTTTTATAAGCAGAAAAGAGAAAAGTTTTATTTTGAGTTTTCTACTTATAAAACAAAGATTTCACAGTTTTAAAACATTTTTTTACTGACATTGAAGCTGAATGTGTATTAATAATAAATTTATACAAAATATGTTGATTCTAAGTTCTAATTATTAGTTTTTCGCTGTTAAACTGAACTGATTGTATTCACCTCGGTCTATCCGATTTTAGAAAAATAGCCTACGCGAATGATCAAATTTTCCATGAAAGGACACATGATTTCAATCATTATAAAACTTCGAATGGGTTATTATCGAAAAAGCAAACTAAACTCATTAGACAGCTATTTCACTACAGTTAGTACACAGGTTTAAGTACAACTGGAGGCACAAAGTAAAGCTTTTTCAGCGAAGTTCGACATAACGGATCACTAAGGAATCATTCATTTGTTTGACGGCAGGTGCCATTTCGAAATCATGATTTTCCGCAAAACGCCCTACATGTAAATCGAGAACACGGCGCCGAGAGAGATTCCAAGGAAGATGTTGCCTGTGATCGCCAGCCAACCTCCAAAGAGGTCGCCATCTCTTCTCCACTGCGTCGAAAGAGGGCTCTGACGAGGACGGAAGATCACGACGATAATGATGATGACGGCGATTACGAGATGACGAGAGAACGATGAGGGCGCGAAATATGGCAAAATGGCTCGTAAAACAAATCGACGAGACTCTTTCGATGTTGGTCAAGTTACAAAGGTGCGCCACAGTCGTTTACGACCCTCAGCCGCGATCGTATCTCGACAGCCTGTTGACAGACAGGTTTAATATCGTTAGGCCATTTCACTTGAGATTCGTTTAAGTCTGGTAACGTACGTTGGCACGAACGACCGATGCAAATTATGTCGCCTTTTAGTCTTAGGTAAACTGGACGACTGGCCGGTGCAACAGGAAACGGTCACGCGGGTTTCGTCTTTCTTGCAGTCCAACGTAGCTTCCGAAGTTATACTTGGACCATCAGCCCTCTATACGGTAGGTTCGCTGCTTAATACTGAAACTACCACACAGATCGAAATGATCCGTTCCTACTTCCTTCTATTTGCAGTTATTGCAGAGATAACAGATGTTTCTATGAGAAACTATTAAAGAAATTTGTTTAGCAATGCACAAACTGAATTGTACATCAATTAAAGTTTCAATAGATGCAGTCTTGGAGTTCCTATAGACGAATTTCAGAATGTCAATTTAATTGCTCGGTAGTTTTAGTGTTAAAAGAACTAAATTTTCAGTGGAACTTTTATCTACTATGCATCAGCTGTTGATAGAACTTCATCCAATGAAGTCGTGAATTTCAAAATAGGACAAATTCATTTTTTAATGTTATCTATACGATTTATCGATTTAACTCGTCGTTAGCTTATTCAGATCTCTTTGATAATATTAAAAAATGTACACGTAATTAAGATGTATGTATAGCTAATGCTTGCAGCAAGAATCAATAAAATAAATAGTAAATGAATGAACACAGATGAAAAGAAAAATTGATTTTCTAGAAATGCTGAGTGCTTGAGTTGTGCAGTTTTGGAATTCATGGCTTCAATTGATAGAATATATTAAAAAAAAAATACTTGTAGTAAGGAAGTGTTTTGGTTTAGAAGCACCGTTTTGAAGCAATATTTGACATTTTTTACAATGAATTGAATAAATGAACATACTTGAATCTTTTATGTACACTTTTATGTATCTTTAAAGCTAGAAAAGTATATTTAAAATGCCAAATTATTCGTTATTGTTATTTGCAGTGACTTACTTCAAAGATTTATTTCATTGGAATAAGTCGATAACGGTTTTTTTCGTTTGAAGTAATAATGATTAGTACCTACCATAATGACTTTGTGCAATGGAATTCATAGTAATAAGTAAACACGAGTGACGTCATTTATACAATTTTTTTGGACTTCGAATAACCGACAAAGAAAATAGAAATCTATCTCTTATTGAGATAATTTTAATTTCACTTATGACGAAAAAGATGTAGAACATGTGCTTATTAAAACAAACTGATATTGAATTAAATTTCTAACGTAAAAATCTGTAGGAATATTAAAAAGCTAGGTTAACAAGAAAAGAACTTAGTGTTTTGTAAATTTATTTCGAGATACATAACCTAGAATTTATAGCGCTTACCGTAATCTATTATGTGAGCAACAGAAAGAGGGTCTTCTGCATTAAGTAGGTCATGAAAAGCTTTTGTTATTTTTGGGAAATATTTTCGTTTTCGGCACCATTATGCTATCGACGATTAGATAACAAATTCTTCTGTGTTTGTACCAATATTTATTTCCATTATTTATATTATTCTAGTTACTGAAATCAGCTTTCCACTCAATATTGGTACTACCAATTATGGTACACTATCAGTTGCCTTTCTCCACTATATGAGTGTTCTCGAGAAGAGATTTATATTAATCAGTTTGAAGATTTATTGGTATTGAGAATGAATGCACTATTGCATTATTGCAACAATTAAATAGATGTCAACGGTACATAAATTGGTTTAATAGCTTTCGGTACTTTATTATTTAACAGTAGCCCATGTATAAAGCAATATCAACTTCCATCGTACACACTTACTTTGAAGCTTTGTTTTAAACCTTTTCCTGCATGTCTATAACTTTCTCTGCTGAATGATTCAATTTATGATTTCGTATAATATTTAAACGTATGCAATATCTTGGGACAAATATTCAACTGTTTTATAAAAAAGATGTAGACAACAAATTCTTCATAGACTTTATCAAAATATAATTAAGTCACTCACAAGGAAAATTTCTGACATATTATATTATGTAATAGTTTATAAATTTTACAATTATTTAAATTAGTAAAAGCATTTAAGGGTATATTCTTAACAGAATGGAAGTTAAAGAAACGTAAGAGAAAATACACCGAATCTTACTGGAAGATAATACTTCAATAAATTATTTTTAAAAAGCACACAATAGATAGTTCAATTAATAAATCAAGAATATGCCTGACTATTTAATTCTAAAGAATAATATTGATTATATTTTTTTCACTTAACCGAGAACCACTGAGAAAGTGTTGTAAGGAACGCCCACGTCTCTTCGATGGATGTCTTTTTCTTTCTCTTTTCTTTCACTTCGACACGTTTCTCCATTCTTTCACAATTTTGTACTAAATTTTGTTTCGATCGATTAGGTAAAGTAGGACAAAGATATTCAACGACTGCCGATGTCTGAGCAAATTCGCATTACAAACAGCACTCGGTAGCATCATTCAACGCAAGCATACTATTTTAAAAGTTAAAATAACTACTATAAGCAACATACGAATAATTATGACTGCTAATGTAATAAATTCATAATAAATTATTTAATCATATGGACTTCCCATTATAAACAGAGTAGCAAAATGAAACAGTGAATTTATGTTAATTGCTATTACAATGTTACGAACTCGAAACGAATTTTATTTTCTGAAATATTGTATGATATAAATTGTCACTAAAATATTGGGTACCTAACAAGAAATTAAACTGTGAAGTATTTCATTTCAAATAATATGATGATTAATCACTGTTCACCAAAAAGAATCATTTTCTTAAAATAACGTTTACTTTTATTGTTAGTAGACAATTTAATATGAAAAATAACAATTATTAAATAAACGCATCAATTCAGTAATCAGAGAAATAACATTTCTTAAAATTACACATTTATTCATAGTTTTACACGTAATCAAAGAATATTATCAAATAGTAGAATATTATCAAATCAACATTTTTCTGCTATAACACGGAAGTAAGCTTTATACTTAATTGACACTTTGTATTGAGTTTAGCAACGATATAGTCACTAATTTCCATGAATGTAATGATGATAACCAATATACTAGGAAAAGTAGCTTTTATCCTTTTCGATATAGCACGATTTTTATTTTTTCCGATAGTAAATCGAGTTAAAGCACACTTCAACAATACAGACAATTAAAAATTCACTTCCATTCACGTATCGCAAATGTACACTAATCGTAATCGTTATTGCGAAAATAACAAAAACAACCCTTTGAAAATAAGAATTCAATTAACAAAATATTACGATTAAATTTTTCATATAATCTAGAAATCAAAACGATAGTACACATTTTCTAGAAACGTAACAGGTAATAATTGTAAAATATAAATGTCCTAAAATCGTCAGACGACTTTTCACAGTAGGTATACCTAATTTTTAATCACTAGTCATATTGGATTATGTTATTGCAGTGGCATTGCTGCGACCTACATTCCACGTTAATTTGATGCACTTAAACATGATTGATCATTCATCCGTCCGACTAATTGAATTTCAGGCATATTTAAAGATTCAAAATTTATCAAAAACTTGTACTTTAACAAAACGTTTAAAAACTCAAGTTTTCAACTTGACGTTCAGAAAGCATATATTCATAATCATTAGATGCTCTTTCAATTTTATTTTTAATTTATGATACTTACTTTTCCTTCATTTGATATATGTATGAACAATTACACACAGATTATTTCAAACAATGATGTACGTAAAAAATAACGCAAAAAAGAAAACGCTTTTAAATGTTAAAATATGTTTATGTTTCAAAAAATGGTAGTGATTATTTTAAAAGATGACAAAATGTTAGAACAAGCAGACTTTTCTTAACTGTAAACACCGTAAAGAATTCAAGATACATTTATTTGAAAGAATTCTGTATTATATTGAATTATTATACTTACTTATGTAACATCTCATCATCGAGTTTCATATTGTACCTATCATCTTTCCATATATTATAAAGGTATTGTTTTGTTGATTCTTCTTTCAACTACATATATATATATAGCTAGGTCATCGTATAGTTTATCGGATTTTCGACATCGTAAGTATTATATTTTAAACGTACTTTTATTTTGTTCTATGCATTAATTCTTTTCAATTCTATTTTCCAAGAAAGGCAGTGCATCAACGATACAACTGCATTATCAAAAATAGTTCCTATAATAAAATCCACCTTTTTCAAATATTTCCAACAGAAAATTATACTATAAACTTCATTTTGTTACCAATATGATACATTAACACATTTAAGACCGATAACGTAGTTTTGCGTCATTTTAAATTCTTCAGCTGAATATTAGTGACGTAATCGTACGTAATTTTTAACTTTTTCAGAAGAATACCAAAAGCGTAGTCCTACGTCACTTCATATTTTTAAGAAGAATGTCGATCATTTAATCGTACGTCATTTCTAAAATCAATAGCAAAGTATTAACAACATAGTTCTATCATATATTTTTTATATACACATTTGAATTGCAGATTCTTGCGGCATCCAGTTACAGGCTTTAAAAAATTATATACGTTTGTGTTAATACGTATACGTATTATATACGTTTTTGAAAACTGAATTGTGCGGATAGCAATTTTCAGTGAGATCAAATTATATCATTATACATACAAAACCTCGGATATCATATTGTTATGTGATATATTTTAAATAGATAATCAATTCGAATCAAATTTACCATGTTTTTAAATGCTGTGCTAATTAGCAAAGTTGCAAAGCTAAGTGTCTCTATATATAAAAACAAGACTTCTCGTTACCAGTACGCAATGTATTAAAATAGTTAGGTCAGAACAGCAATTCGTTTTACTTGTACGCAACACGAATAACTGGCCAATCTTTCATCTTTCGAAAGAGTGCGTACAAGTGCTGGCTCTTCGATACTCGCAGTCCGTTTTGTTCGTACACGTGTGTGCTCGTATCGCAGCGTTCACGACACGAATCGGCCTGTGCGTCGTCGTAGTATAATAAAAAAATGATCGGAGAAGGGTTGAATCCGCTTCGAAAACTTTCGAAACGCGTGTACATGTAATGGCACGCGTAAAGGGCGAGGAAAGGTGAGAACGGAATGCGAGGACGTTGCTCATTAGCCATCGAGCAACTTCAATCAGATTATAGAAGTTGCCTTGGCAAGGCTGGTGGCAGCTTGTTCCATTCTGGCTGCTCTGATTGGCCGGTGTCGATATACTTTACGAACCGAGGACCTCTCCTAAGTATTTTACCAAGAGCCGTGTTCGCTCAGCCGTGTTCAGATAATTTTATTATTTGGCGCCTTTAATATTGGCACGTGATTGAGCAGTAGTTATTATGCTCAAATCTTGCGTCTGCTCGAAACCGAAGTACTTGTTCTTCCAGGTTATTGGTTGCTTAATAGGATCGTTGTATCTCGGCATGTTGGATAGGACAGACATGCTCGGTATGACTTTCTTATTTGTAACATACGTAACGATATTATTTTGCTCTGTTTTTGTACTCTGTGTATTTCGGCAAAGTTTGTTAGCTAGTCAAATGGAGACATCTTCCATTTTTTCCTTAATAACACATTGCCATTTATTTAGTTTATTTTTTTCTTTTGTTATTCAGTGAGTCTTGGGCTCGGGATATTTGCAATTCAATAAATAACTTTCTTGCTTTTGCGGAACACAATTTTTAAGAAAATCTGTTGAATGAGTTTAATTGAAGTTAATGAAAAAGGTTATGGTTATAGTTTTTTTAGATGGTTGACTAAGTATTACGATACATGTATTACATTCATAATCATAGATTGATAAGATTTTGATTAAATAACAAAATACAGTTTCTTTGAAAAATAATTTCTAGTGCTTTGGTATTGCCAGTTGACAGAATAAAGTTTTCTCAAGCACACGCGCTTAATTATCTTTTAAAAATAAATTCAAAGGACAAAATCGAATTTTTTTATTTGTAATTTTATTTTGAAAAACTTGAGCGTGAACATTGTATTGGCCGTTCGTTAAATGCAAACGGTCAAAATAAATTTTCAAACTGGAGTTTCTTTACAGAATAATTTCTTGACGTTTATGCCACCCTTATCCAGTCGAGTCTGCAGAGTGGGTATATACTTCACAAACTTTCGATTGAGTTTATCTTGTAAAGAAAACTTCAAGTGAAGAAATTTCACTCTTTATCTTTATTTTATTTTTACACACAGAATTATAGTATCTTTGCGATATTTTTACATTTAGCATACAGTTTCTTTGTGCTTTTTTCAAGCAGTGGTAGAAGCGTTTGCTTATTCCACGTGTACATCATTACGTGCGATCTTTCTATGTAAGAATACTTTGTTATATTCATACCTACATATAGTTGGTGGACTAATAAATATTATATTACTGCAGCAGCAAGAATTTATCAATCAAGCAAATCAAACATTTATTGTAGATAATATTTTCATTAATGATAGACACAAATTGAACGACAAGTTGATTAAATATAATTATAAGAAGTATAAGGATAAGATTAATTGTAAGAAAGAAATCAAATATTAATACATATAAACAAAAATAGTTTCGTTTCTTTAGAAAATACCTACTGAATATGAAAATTGAATAGGTATACTAAATGATAAAAATATCGTTATTGTGTCATCTAAACATTATATCATATGAAATGCTCATTTCTGTCAATAAAATATGTTCCTGTTGTTTAACATTGTAGCCTTATTGTTAATCGAAACCGTAAATATCACTTAAATAGTGGCATTTTGTTTTATCGAATTACAATTTTTTTTATTCTACTTCCAAACGCATGGTTTATTTTTGTTTGGTATCGGTCTATTTCAATTTAAACTTTCAACCCCTTACCTTTCATATTTTGGTAGATTATTTTATTCTTCCTAGCAATACTCTTTACCAAAACATTTCATTTATATTATAAGCAACTTCAATGGTAGAATGACTGACAATGAGCTTAAACACGAAAAGAAAGATAATCAGAATTTCATGTATACTTAATGAGCTAATCGTTAAAAGAAATATAGTTAGAAATATTTATTGAAATACTAAAATATTTCTTTGAAATAATCAATTCTAAGAAAAGTCGTACGAAACCAAAGAACATGGATCAATGTTCGAATTTTATGTATAGTAAGGTCAATGTCCCTATCCTCGACCCCTATTCCCAGCGACGTTCTTGTTACCGACCAGTGGTTTTCCGATGTTATTAGTAACTACAAATAAATGTTTAAAATGAAGGTATTTAGTTTTTAAATTACTTGTTATCGCTTATCTTTAGTAAAAAGTATAATTAATTGGAAGTTTCATATTGTATTTGTTGGTGAAAAGTGGAATAGGTACATGGGTGTTAATAAAATTTAGGTATATATCTGATTAAGTAAGGAATAAGTATTTCAGAAATGTTTGTTTAAAAATAAAAGTTTATGAAACTATAAAATTATTAATTGGTTAACGAGGAAGTCGTGATTAGCAACTACATAGAATGAAGTCAGTGTTTTCGATCCATCTAATTCAAAATAGGTCAATAAAAGAAAGACTAAAAGAAATGCAATTTTTATGATAAATCCGACATAAAAATTCACTTTAGACTTTAAATGTGACTGACTTAAAACAATGGAAGCACCAATGATATTAAACTGTTAACCACTTAATTTTTCAACTATTAACACTAACATAAGTATAAGTATAAATATATATTTATTATAGTACCATTAAAACGAATTTTCTAACAAACAAATAAGAAACAAAGAGTAATTGAAACACAAAGATGAATATAAATAAGTCAATAATCCCACTTCCCTGATTAACAGGTTAATAATGAATATCTCATTAAAATAATCGTATATTTCAGTAATCAATACGTATTATATTGTATAAAGACCATATACATTAGTTACTACAGTATACATAAATCTAACATGTAATAAAAATTGATGGAAAGATAAATCTATACATATGTTTTAATACGCGTAAATGACACACACTTGTATTTTTGTAACAAGTTAATAAAACCTCCAGTTTTCGTAACGGTCATCGAATTTTACTAAGGTGGGGATAACAAGTTGTTAGATAAGGAGGGAGTTTAATGTATCGGCGCCATGGCGCGCAGCGTGGTCGTGGGCATTATCTTGCCACTGGTTACCCCTGGCTCAGTCATAAAGTGATTCTACTCTCTTCGTGGGGACTTTACGGTTCTCTCACGGTGTTAACATACTATAACATACTATAATACCCGATAATCTGGACGAGTTGTCGTACCTACCCTCCTACGCGTTGCTAGTATATACCAGCTATTGTCGGAGCCAGTGTATACAGGTGCACATGATACGATCCTGATCATTGCCTTCTCGACGGGATTGACAAACCGCCGTGTTTATTGATAGTATAACAGTAGCTTCGGGTGATTCCGGAATCAATTGTATTGTGAGCAGCGATTAAAATCACTGTAACGATAGTTTAAACGCTAAATCCAAGCTCACCCTGAACACTAGGGGGATAAATGTCTGTGGAACCATGATTCACGAAAGTTATTCTTCCTGAACGTAATAATAATCTGCTTACTGAATTAAAATATTTGTGTAGCGAGGAAATGATGAAATAGGTAGTAATAAGTGGGAAGTGAATGATAAATGAATATAAGCAAGTTTAAAAGAATAAAATTTACATTTCTTAATGTACTAATCAATATGAATAGAAACTTCTGTAACAGGGCTAAAAAGCAGGAACATCTACTATTTAAACTTCTTTGGTGCTTTTATCAATAAAAATGATAATATACGAACACTTTTACGTATTCAAACCAGTGCAGTACTATGGACGTCTGTTCAAATTGGTAGTAATATATTACAGAATATAAATTTTATGTTTATTTATTTACTTCAGTGAAATATTACTATGAATATTATAGAAAATTCATAATTGATGTTTTATAATTAAGTGACATCGCGAAAACTATTATTGTCGGTGATAGTGCATTATTTCTTTGAAATGGATTCCCTTGATAATCTCCCACCAAGTATAATATCAAAGAATAGTATTTACAATTAAATTTCCAAACAAAGTATTTGTCAAAACAAATCTGAATCTTTTCTGCAGCATATATATTTTACTCACAGCATATAGATACAATGAAAAGTCCATTGCGCTTATCATTTTACATCTACTCAACATGTAAGTACATTAGTCCCCAAAACGAATTAATTTTCATCTGTGAAACCGTTGACAGCTCATACATCTTATTACAATATGATGGAGCTGGATATAAACAGATATTTCCATGGGGACGACTGAATGGTATAATTAAAATATTGTAACACTTTTCAAGCATACCGCGACAGTGGGACCGTTACAGTTCCACCGAATGTTACATCGTATGCTGAAAGCTATAATTATATTGTTGAAGTGAAATTGATCGTTCCGTAGCTTTTCGTATATCAAATTAGTGAATCGACGGGCGCGTCTCGGTCGCAAGGAGCGTGGTACGCGTGCAAGCGAAACGACGATAAAGGGTACAAGCACGATGAAGACGGGTAGAATGGTTTCTTACGAAAGATAGAACGTCGGAAGAGCGGGACGGACAGAAGGAGAGACAAAAGGGAAAAGGAGGAGAGATCGAAACGCAAAGCGAGAACCGATCAATCGAGGTCGAGTGACAGGCGGACGGTGGTATCGCGTGCATCGACATCACGACAAGTGCGTTGCACACAGTTCTGAGTTACCTACGGGCCTTGAAACGTATCTTCGTTTCGACGACGTAGGTATACGCCGTAACAGTAAGACCGACCGAACCTGATGGACAAACGCGACGAAACCTCGTGGCTCTTCGGATGCGACAATACGGGGGAAGTAAGTTAATGAACGATTTAAAAATACCTTCGTATAACGGTAAAATACAGTGACTCACGTATTCGTCCAAGTATATTTAACCCTTTTGCTGTCGTACCATTTCTCTGGGTACCATTTGACGCTAATTATACTGGTACTTTGTATATACTGATTCCTATCGTAACCAATCGAATAATGGATCTAAATGAAAGGTAAATAAGGTAGATGATAAATTTCCTTTAGTGAAAACAGAAACAAAAGGGAAAACAAAAACTGAAAAATTGTTTAATCTGGCAATGTAGGGATTGATACGAAATTAAATAAACGAAAGGAAATGCAGAGTTTCCAACTAAATTTTAAAAGTCATTATTTGATCGATTCGCGGTACGCTTTGATGTTAAAAATAGATACTTACTAATGGTACCTAAAAATAGATAGGTACCATTTAGAGAATAGGCATGTTTGAAAACGTTATTGACATTTATATATTTTGCATAAAAACAAAGATGAGTTGATGAAGTCTATACGTTTCTTTTTGGTAGCGTTAGTTTTTACAATAGGTACTCATTTTATAAAAATGAAACGTCATCGCTACTTTAACAATAAACCTGCCGAGCAATCAGAGTGGCTTATTTCCAGGTTTTTATAAAAATTAGAACAATATGTTTTTTTTAGATTCAGAGGGTCTCCTAGTATTGTGTCTGCATAAATGCACGAATTTAATTGAAAATCTTTCGTAAAAACGCATTCATAATTTAAATACTTGCAAAATAGAAATTCTGAGATGGATCAATTTGATCTGTCCAGTAGTCAGTGTTAGTGTTAATTAATTTAAGAATATGAAAAGAAATATATATGGTGCTATACAAAAAACAGGAGATAATTTCAGTTCCTTGTGGGAATAATACTCTTGAGGACTCTTTGCTTTAATGAACGCTTTACTCGGTACTAATAAATTTTAATTAGAAAATAAGTTGTTGAATTACGGAAAAATCATCTCAATAAACCAAATTTGTCACTGCAGTAGGTATTAATAAAATAATCGTTTAAAATAACGTTATATCCTAACAAGACATCATAGAAGTCACTCACAAGTTTCACATATCTTTTGTAAAATGAGCGTGCTTTTATACTAATATTATTAATATTTCAGACAATTAAAGAAATGCATAAGGGAACATAAGAAGCAGGAGGAAAACGGAGATGTACGACTTGAAGAAATGATTACATCAACCATTCGCATTTAATAACGGAGCACAATTCACAGATTATTACGTTTAAACTCGAAAGACACCCTGCCATCGTAATCGTATACACCGCAGAGTTCATAGGTACCAGTCGGTTAATTTTATTTTAAATGTTCGTCGAAATATTTCGAATTTAGTACTATCATAACAGCTTGCCTGTCTTCCAAAACAAGTATGCTTTACGCGGTCACGGGGCAGGACCGTGTAAGTAGAGCATGCACTAAAACCGTATTATTACATCACTGAAACGTTCCATAAAATTACGAAAAGAAGTCGCGGAAAGGCAAAGAGCGGAATAGATGTTACCGCGGCTAAATTGAGACGGCAATTTTTCGCCGGTGAGCGCGACGCCGCAAAGGACCATGCCATCGCGCTCATGTGCAAAAGAGGCGGTTACAAGAAAGACTGCGAGCAGATGGATTAATGTAAAGGCGTACGACTCTAACAAGCGAATTATCTCCGAGATATATTGTGCCGCTTCATGGGTGGTTAACTCCGCGTGAGCAGCTTCTTGGAGAAACAAAGACGGAGTGAGAGACCGAGAGAAATAAAGAGAACAAGAGAAAGAGAAGACGAAAGATAGAAAGAGGAGGAAGGAGGAAGGAGACAGAGAAGGAGAAGAAGAGGAAGAAGTCACAAGAGTACTGGTAAAGAGCGACGCAGTAGGAGGATGAAAAAGAAAGCGAAAGAGGAAGTGGCAAATACAACGACGAAGAGGAGGCAAGAGGAAAAAAGACAAAGCGAGGTCAGCCAGCTTCCAAGTTGAGATGACTGTAGCCTGCCTCTTTCCGCCTCGACCCATCGTAATGCCTTGTAAGCTCTACTAATCTCCTTACTGGTCTTTTCTCCTGATTTACCGAGATGTTTTCATTGTCTTTGCTGACTTTAGCTACGGACCATAAAAAGTCGCTGCAAGCACTCTTTTCAACGAACGTTATACGTATCTATGTGCTATCGATGTAATGTCCTCCGGGAGACGCTTAACCGATTCCCGGGCACGCTTCGATCATTCACCCTTCCAATGCTCCGAAAGCCCTTAAAACACTTCCTCGGAGTTCCATTCCCCACGGAAAGTTACGAAATCCAACACGACTGAATTGTAGGTACGAGAGCTCGGGGACATCTAATATTAATACAATATCTTTACCGCGAGTAAAAATCTCCGACGACCTTCCAATAATATCGATCCGTTGGCACCGACTAAAACTAAATAAAGTTTGAAATCGCGAAACGCTCGAGCGCAAAACGCCAACGTCGCTCCAGCCGCCGAAAGTTCCAGACAAAAGCAAGACGGAGCTTCCACCGCGGGAATTGACGTGGACGACATCGGTGGCCCAATTATCGCGAAAACTGCTTAAAAATAAAGGGTTGACCGACCCGTTCGGTTTGCAGAAAATTTACTCAAAATCCGGCTGCCAGTCCCCCGCGCGAGCTCGGAATCTCTCGTTCGGAGGGCACCGACTTTTTCTCGGAAGAATAATATTTTCTTATGACGAACGGAGAGAGGAAACAACTCTCTTTTCGTGTCCCAACCTACCGCGCCGATCAATGGGGAAACCGAATCCGCCTCCGCGTCTCCACGATGAATTTTTCCACGGCACGCACCGACGAGCACAGAATATAATGGTGGTACATTGCACCCCGAACATAAATTCTGCGATCAAAGTGCATCGCGTCGCACCAGGGCGAACTTTAAGGATTTTATGTGATTAAGTTCTTCCACAACTCTCTCTTACTCTCTCCTTCGTCTCCTCTCTGGATGCCTCTTTCGTCTATCTCATTCCGCGAATGATTCAGCTTGTTCCTCTTTTTCCTCGTGTCGCCCGTTTCACTCTTTCACTTTCTCTCTCTCTCTCTTCTCCTCATCCGCCCTCGCTCCTCTCCCCTGCCACGGCAAAGGCGACCCCTTCCACCAGCAACGGCGACGCCGCTATCTTTTTCTTTATCTCTTCGGTACGACACGGGGCTCTGCATCGATTGGCCATTTCGTTTCCTCCTCGCGCTGCTCTTTTTCTAAGCCGGTAACACGATGCGATGGATCCTAGCGCTTTATCGAGTTCGACTCGAACACGGACGACAAATCGCCGAAGTTTTAAGTATTTTCAAAAAGAATCCATCCTGCGAAAATATCCCGGGCACGGTGTGTACGACGCTCGGCCGCGCTCCTATTATTCCTGATAACGGTGGTGGTATCGGTGAGTTTCAATAGAACGAGTGGAACCGAAGGAGAAAGAGAAAGAGAGAGAAGGAGAGCGAAAGCGGCTGGTAAAAGGGGAAAGAGAGAAGGAAGGAAGGAAGGCGAAGAAACGGAGAAAACTGAAGAGGAAGAGGGAATCGAAGAGAAATAAACGGAAAAGGGACGGAAAGCCGAGAAAGCTGGCCATAAAATACGTGTGCATGGATGCATTTACGAACTCCCAGGTCCGTGGTAACCGGGCCGAGTCTCGGAGGATGAGGGATGCGGATGCCGCGGCAGGGTTGGTTGCTCCCTGCTCCCGCGTTGCGGAGTTGTTGCCAGTTGTTTTCCCCAGGGACGAATTTATAACTTCGTCTCGGTTGAGAACTTCGCGGGGAACAAACCAAAAATCGCTACGCCGCAAGATCCGCCGACGCGACGCGTCGGTTTCCCGGTAGACCGATCAACGCATCCCGATTGGTAGATCGAATTAGTGGTCCACGGCCGGCTGCGTGCGTTCAATTAGCGCAAGCCGAACGGACACTATTCGTCCCGACCCACTTTCTGCTCACAATATGACCAAGTTCTTGCCGTCGCGTCGCTTACTTTCGGGAACTTCTACGACTCTAAGGAAATTTCGACGAACAACATGCTTTCGCGTCTACGATCGTTAAGGGAAAACTACGCATGTGTATGTGCGCGCGCGTGTCTGTATACAGAGTATCTTTTCGTATTTGGGATCCCATATTTGAGATTACGTGTTTTCCATATTCGCGGGCCAGTGTTCATGTATCCGCGAATCCCAGCTGTAATAATCGTAGCAGCGAAACTTCCATGAAATCAAAAGTTCTATCAATGGCGAAAATTAAGTTTGCGTCGCAACCAAGGAGAAACGATCGATACAGCGGACCGATAACGAAGTTCTGAATTCGCCCCGTCTGGCTGGCGAGAATGGCAGGATACTTTAATATTGAATAATCGGATAAAGGAGATTATAAATCAAGTTGAGACCGCGATGAAAAATCCGCGGGGACGGTTACACAAACCAGCGATATGTAATTTAAAGCGTTTTCCGATAATAAATACGCGACGACTGTCACCCGCTTTCTATGTTGACGATGTTATGCAAATGTGGAGCGGGAATGGAAACTATTTACTTCGGATGCTTCGCGCATCAATCTCGGAGCCGCGATTCGCGTGGAACCGATACCGTTTCTCGGACCGGGAAACAGAAGGCCCTTTCGCGGTCGGGAACAGCATTCCCGAGGAGGGCTTCAAGGACCGAAAATTAGTGTGTCATTCATTCGACAACTCCAACGGAAGAATATCCAAGATTTTCTGGAAACGTGGTCAGCCCTGTAATTTTCTCACGTTGGAATCGTGACGCGCCGTAATTTTCACTCGGCTACGAGAGTCCGGGCTCCTAGGCACCTGGGAGTCGAAAAATGTGCTAATCTCTTTAAAGTGACCCGTGTCCTGAATGATCGGCCGCCGAGGTGTAAGTAACACAACAGGTAGGTAGAAGCAGAGCGCCATCGGGATCCTAGAGAGGAAGAGAAGGAGAAAGACAGAGGCTGGAAGAACAAAAGCAACGCCCAAGCTCCACAGGTGCCCTCGTGAGTGGCTTTCCGTTCGTTTAGATAACTGCGGACGAGTCGCCAAGGCGTTAAAGCAAACAGCGACCGCGATGAACTTTCTAACGCTACACTGACGCCGGTGATTGGCCCCCTTCCCTTAGTCCCTTGAAGGTCTCGAGCCTCTTAAGCTACCTGTCCATTTCCCAGTGCAAAACTGACCGTTGCCTGGAAAGAATGCTCCATTGTTTGAGAAAAGGACATTTCGTGAAAGCATTCCTGCCTGTACTTTCTCGATATTTGTTGAATCTATATTTACGTTTAAACCCCTTTTCCCCTTAGCAGAATTCACAATTACATAACTGCCAGGTATGTGAGTTAGAGGAATATTTCTGTTCAAGGTGTATGAATGACGATCTCGTCGATTTGTGGCGGCAAGCTTTTTTAAATGTGCTTATATATTCAATTTCAAAGTGAATGTCAAATGAAATGTTCATTTTACCGCGTATTTAAAAAATTTGTAATTGTTGTAACATTATTGGCATTTTTATACGTAAGGAAATGTGTGGTTTACATTTTTCGAATTTTTTTGCTTACAGAAATCGATAATATTCTTTTTTATTAGTTAATTTGTTATCTTTCTTTGTCGATAAGTTAGTATCAAATTTGGTTCTGTGTCAAAAATGAACATTCCTCCAGGTTCATATCTGCTTCCTTCATTTGTTTCTTGCTGGAGCTTTGAATAGATTTATTTTCGTTAATTCCTGCTAATCGTAATTTCATTAACAATATACAAAATGCAGTATTGTTGTAAAATAAATTTTTTTACAATGATATATTTATTTTCATAAAATTGATTCTTACATTTACTGAACTGGGAAAGCAAATATTAATAAATGAAATGACAACTTAATTATTTATTATAAACTGTAGCAATGTTGAGTTTTATAAAGACATAATTTACAAATAAAAATGTCTTAATATTCAGTATGCGACAACATTCACAAGATTTAATTATTTATTTGTATTGAAAATTAAAAAATATGTCCTACATTTTTTAATATATAATTATAAATTAAAATTTTGATAACATTACTAATTTCAGTTTAAAAATTTATAAAATACTTATAATTTATGAAATATTCTTTATTCACCGTTTTATTGTATAGATAATGTATTACTGATTCGTTCAAATCATTATTTCAATATGTAATTACAGATTATTATTATTTTATTACTCCGGTTATTATTCCGTAATTAAATATGACAGTGGAACAATCTAAATAAACTTCAATATACTTTATTTTTACATATTGAATTGAAATGAAATTTTGGAAATATATTTTATAAAACTTTGAATATTTTGCTTTTGCAATATTCCATATTGTCCTGCGCTTCAAAAATTGAAATAGCTAATGTAAATACAAACACGAGTTAACTCGTAAGCGGTCTACAATATGTTAATAATTGTTTCCAAACAATTTGATAGCCTGTATCATCGTGGCAAACAACATGTTACGTATCGAAACCTGTGTTCGAACAATTTTTTCCTTATTTCCACTTTCAACTTATAAACCATACTACTCAAGTTGACTCAGCAAAATCTGAAGCAGTGTCCATACTTGAATACCAATTGTCTAAAAATGTTTCTTATGCAGGGACACAAGAGGCACGGTCAAAAAGATGAGCACGAGCCACTGTAGGAGTGATTGCAGGAGGAACGGTCCGGTCGGTCCAGCCAATGGGTATCGGACGAGGACCGTTTTACGATCGCCGATGAACGCAGATCAACAATTGAGAGGTGATACCTGCCTCAATGAACAGCAGTAAACTGACTTTATTGTAGGACCTAAAGTGTGGAAAATCTGACCTGTTCGAACAAGTGCGAACGCTTCTCGTAACAGGCACCCACCTTTGCCGGGCGCCCTTTAAATACTGGTATCGAACAATGCCTGGACTGTGCGACGCCGGAATTTGATTTACAGCAGAATTATTGCGACGCAGGACGTAAACAGGTACACACTGCACCCACCGTTCGATGTTGATATATAAATCGCGAGACGTCGCGAGTTTTCGAACAGAAATAGTAATGGTGGTTGCGCAACTCGCTCGTCAATCTATGTATACAGGGATGTTGCGTGTGTAAGACGCTATTAGTTGTGTTGTGTCTCTATAAGATACTTCATATGTTTTATGGGCTGAACGAGACAATTCCCTACTCTATCCACACAGTACGTAAAAAAGGAATCTTTAATGGAATGAATACGAGAAACTAAAAGAGGTTAATAGCACGAAGAACCGAACCCTCTGGTGGTGCATTTACCCTTGCTTGATCGAATACATAATTCCGCTACTTCAGGGCTTATTTTCCAGATGTCGGTCAACGATCACTTGGAGTACTATTGGATTCGATAATAAGAATGTCCACAGTAACTGGCCATTATATTTCAATGCCTATTAATATCTTTTTTTGCCGTTCCTGTATTCAGATTGATGTAGAAGAAATATCTTTCGTTTAAGCAGCTTTATCCGATATTTCTAAAAATATGGTATCTGTGGTATCTCGTCAGGGCATTGAATTGATAACTACAAAAGCTGATAATGCAACGGGCATGAAATGTATTTAATCGTGTAATGCTAATATTATTGCTGTAGAAATGTACGCTATGTTGTACCGTATATACAGGTTCCACCATAAGACGCTAGAAAGGTAGAAACGAGCGAAATTTTATTTTATTAGCAATACGGAAACGAAATTTTAATTGCACAAAGTATAAAAGTGTTTATAATGAAGTGGAATATTAGACTATTATATTATATTAAAAGTACAATAGAATATTAGAATATGAAATTATGCGTTTAATTTTTTAATTATTGTGCCAGCTCTAACAAAACATCATTAGTATTATGCAGTGTGACATGCTTAAACAGTTATGGAAGGTACATATTGAAACTACATCGTTACTCCGAAATCTCGAAAGATTAATTACATTGTTGCAAATAAGAAAACATTGTAACAAAACTTCAATTGGTTTTTAAATGACAAATAAAAATATGTTCAATATTATTTATATCAATTCAGTAGCACAGCATACTCAATTATATTATTCCACGAACATTCTTCACATGATTTTGATTTAACGCAAATGATTTTCTCTTTTTGCATAATTTGTTTCATTTAACACGAAATAGAAGAAAATTTATTATTTTTTACATAATATAGTTTGATTTAACATAACTAGCCAAATTCTAACATGTGTTTTCATATGGTTTCTGGGTCTGGAGCCAATCTCTATCTTTCTATAGGTAAGGGAGAGTAGGGTAAAATGGAACATCGATGATTTTTTCGGATAAGAAGCATATATCGAGCTGATGTTGAGTGACATAGGCCTAATAAGTTCTCGGTATAGTTTGTGATCTACTGCAGATCAGGGCACTATTTAATTTCCAATTAACCTCTCAATACACAAATTTTTTCGCTGTGCAGCGCTATATATGGACTTCAAGTCAACCATTACTCATGTTTCCATTTGATTATCAATATAAAATTGTTACCATTCAATTTTTTCTAACAAAAGCTTTTCGTTTATATAAAAGAAATAAATTATAATCTTGAGTTTAAATAAATTAATAAAGTTTAATAGAATCCTTCGTAAATCCTTCAAGCCCGTGTATGTCACGAAACCGTGCATTAAGCAATTAAGAGCGTAGGAAGGCATTCAGTAAAAAAGTTTTGATGTCATGTAGCTACTTGAAGCATTCTTTTAACTTTTAATTAAAAAATTGAAGTAAACACAGTACTGGATTCTACGTTTTTGAAGCTGTATTTTTCACATTTAAATAATTCTTTTATATTATGCTGAAGTATATATTTTAAATATTTTTCTAAATTACGACACGCGGAGCAAAACGAAACGCCTTATGTATAGAGAAAAAATGGAAATGTCACTCATTATGGTAAGAAATGTGCGCGTGTTGCATTTGACAGCGAGTTGCAGAGAGTGAGAATACGTAAATAAATATGCGTATAATGAGACACGATTTAGTTACATAATTATGTTTCGACCACAGATTGGTAGAGTAGGATTTATTTTATCTATTTATCTTTTTTATTTTAACGTCACCTGCTTATGCAACATAACTCGAAATGAATAGTGGAAGAAGTACTCCCAAAAACAGCAAAACGTGATAAACCAAAAAAAGAAAGGTATTCATACAAAGAAAATAAAAACGGAGACAACATAAATTCAAAAAATCTTCTATTGACAGATGCATATTCCATGATGAACTTTACATTCATTCAAAAACAGATGAATGGGTTGGGCTCATGAACATTGCACCAGTGCAGAAAAGCAAAATGATATTCATTTGTCATTTTTCTTTGCAAAATAACATATACTTATAATTTATTTGTGTAAGTTAACGATTTTCATTTAGTAGGAATAAAAATGTATTTTTCTATGACTTTAAGTAAGTGTTCCGGTTTATCCCACCATTTTAGCATACCGGATATTACAATACTTTTGGAAGATCGTACTCCCCTTCGTAATTGAATAGTTTTATGAAAACAATCTTTTATTTTCTCATAGCCGAAGGTCTATTTAAGACTTTCAAACAAGGTTTCATGCATCCATTGCTCCAAATATGTTATTAGGATTAAAAAAAAAAAGGTTTTTAACCAGCTTCCCCTACATGCCAAAAGTAAACTTTGTACATACGTTACATCCTCCAGATGTTTTAATTAATTTCAGCATTGCTAATGTCATCGACGACATTTATATCACTCTCAAAGCAAATTACAAATCGATATGTGCATAAGTTAATTGCCTTATTTGTTAAATCTACAATTGATAATTTCTGCACTCCCAATCGATATTCAACCTTTACCGAATTAAGTTAAAAATATCCAGTTACCCCTACTAGTAAACGAAAATTTATTTTTCTGAAATTTGTCGGGTCCTCGTTTAAAAATAGTTTAAAGTTCCAAAACATATCAGAAAGGTCTTTTTTGTGTCGAAGCTTATTTAAATAATCGGCCAACATGATTCTTGTTCTTGTTTTATGAGGACAAGGAACGAATTGCGAGCTTTAAATTTGGTGAACTTACTACCATCAATGACGCGTGGTGTACAAGCGCGGAACACAGTCGGGCATAAAGGGCGAATGTCACGTTACTTTACATTCCTTGCCGAATTTTACGACGTGGTTGTACGTTGTAAAAATCAATGAAGGGAATTCGTACATCACAGGGACGTATCGAATCCAGAGGTTTAGCGAACACCGAATTTTAGTACTGAAACGAAACCACGTATTATTTTCTTTATTGGTGTTTCTTAATAACCATTATCCACGGAATTCTGAAATCACTAATAATATTCTTATAAGAATAAACATCAACGTCAAATACTTGTAGATCTTAATAATTATTTACTGTAGAACTTTAAACATGGAAGTTTTAAAAACGCAGTATTTTATAATTTATGTTAGCCGCGTCAAGTTAAATAAATTTACTTATCATATTTACTTGTAAGAAATAAGTCTTTCATTTTGTAACTATCTTTTGTTGACATAAGAAAATATCTTTAACACTAACCGTACCGGTAACCGGTCAAATGACCGGATTTAAAATTCTGCGTCTTCTTTTGTTCAGTTAATTTTATGTCAATTTCCATATTATCCGATTTTTCAATTTTTATTCTTTCTTTTGTTTCTGTTTCCGCTAAAAAACATTTATCATCCAATTTGCTTATCTCTATTTTGTAGCCAGTTGTTTGACTAATTACGGACGGAAAAGTGTCGGTATGGTTAGTGTTAATAATAAATAATACAATTTTGACAATTTTTATAAATATCAATTATATTGAAAAAGTTTAATTAATTACGCTTAAATTAATATGAATTTAGGTTAAGATATATTTTAATGCATTTTTAATATTGAATGGTGTTTATAACGTCAGAAAGTAAAAGTAATTAAAATTAATTTTAAGGTCACAGCAATTGACATCTTTAAACGTGTCGCATTAACGAACGTAGAATTTTTATCGTACACATGTATATGTAAGACTTACAACTGTGTAATTGAATACATTTGAGTTTTCTCCATGAAGGAAAACATAGCTACAAGGATTGCTTTTAAAAGATTCTTATTCGTTTGCATGAGAAACTACTTGCAAAAATTTCATTTAAAAAGCCTTAAACAAATATATCTTTAAATATCCTTTCAGTTACAGTTCCATATTCGAAACATTTCAAATAAAAACTTATCAACAGTATATAATTTCAAATATTTTAAAGAAATTTTATCAAAAGCGTTTGATATAAAGACATTTGAAGAACATGAAAATATTTATAATACAGATTAAAAAATTTATGATTTTTAAAGAAAATTCATGTAAAGTATTTTAAACACACGTAATATCGAAAGCATTACTCAATAAAATTGACAATTTCATAAGCTGCAGTTTTATAATGATAAGAATAGCGGTAGACCAACATAAAATGAAAACTAACAAAACCATACAATTTCTGTCCGGAGATTTTGTATCAATTTTTTAAGTTCATCCTGTAAAAAGAATGTTTTCAGAAATTTCAAGCCCCGGTCTTGTTACCTTAAGAAAACACGAGACGCGTTTGACGAAACTACAAATAAATAACGAACACCGTGTCGTGTAAACGTCAATCTACGTAAAAAATATAACCTGTTGTGGCGGGGCCAACATACGTATAAAGCACATTTTGGCGGGCATCTGCATGGACCATTCAACGTACCGCTGAACACATCGATTATTGCCGGGATATTTACGACTCACTGCGAAAGTCATGGTAAATACAGGTGACGGTAACGTCGATACAGCAATTTGTCCTATTGTTCACGAGATTGAACAGTTTAGCACCATAAAGTACCCATGATTATAATAAATCAACCGCGTAAACAATAATCGCATCCCGCGGCGGCGCGCGCGCGATCAGGAATGTACTCTCGTACAAAGGCCCGGTCTCAGTGACACTCAAAGCTTCAAGGTGACTAAGTCAAGGCACCTGACACTCTGCGTTGCCCTTTTCTTCTATGTTCCAACTGCCTTGCGGCTTCTAACGACCCACTTTTGCTCGTCCCTGATATACGACATGATTACGAGCACGAATATAAAGAGGAAGATAAAGAGATGGGCAGGGGGTCAGGAAGAGAAAGAGAAGGAGGAGAAGGATAGAAAGGGCGAGAGAACGAAGGAGAGAAAAGAAAAAAGCTAGGAGGAAAATCTAGGAAACAGAGGGAGTGCAAGCAGGTAAGCGTGGAATCGCGATTGGATCGGTGCCAATTTCTTCCGGGAGATACGACGATTTGAAATTCAATGCGATGAAAGGTTTGCCTCCTCTCCTCTTCTTTTCAGCCCTACCGCCCTCTTCTCCTACGTCTTGAAGCGCGCGCTTTCGGCCGCGTCCAACTTGCTAAACTATATAGTTCGATTCTGTAATATACGCTGGCTCTAAAGTATATATCCCAATTCGCTAACCCAGAGACCGGAAACACTGGCAACCTTTCAAGTTTGGCAGGTTCAGAATCCTTTTAATTCAGATTGAACTTTTAATCGGGAGAAGTATATTTTTTCTAATTTCATTAACTCCGCTCCGTGGTAATAGTGAGCCGGCTATGTGCCTCGCGTCTTTCGTCGCGACTTAATTACGCGTAGGCGAGAGCTTCTCTTGGAACCGGAAACACCGGAGATCGATGCGCGTCGACGCGTAATTCGATTTCGTCGAGACAAATTCTTTCTCGCTTCGATCTGTCGTAATCTTAATACGAGATTTATGGAACACCTGAATTCGACGGTTTCCAAACTTCATAAATATAAATTTTTTTTAGCAATTTTCTGTGCTGTCTCTGATTGGTGTAATGATGTATGTGCACATGCTAATTTATTTCCCCGTTGGCTCTCTAACTTTTAAATACTACAATAAAATCAATATTTATAAATTCAATGTTGCTTATACCGTACGAACCTCTCAATAAAACGAATACATGCATTATCATAATAATTAAAAAATGTTTATAAACAGTGATAAAAAGTGTTAGTAAATATAAGTTCTTTGTTTATTAAAGATTTTTATAGAATGTTTATATGTCGAATTTTCTCGAGTCTAGATCACTTCTGGGTCTCTTCTAGATCTCGTCTGACCCGTACGAAGACGGAAGCAGATTAGCCGAAAACGTCTCATCGAACAGGGGGGTCTTTTAGAAATTTCCCCTTCGTAAAGTCGTGTGCTGCGTGGCTCTTTGAGTGGCCAGAGAACAACAAAATGAAGGGCAAGCGAGAACATCGTTGACTCGGAAATATCGCGGAGGGTCTCGCTTTTGACAAATCTTCACGAAGCGTGAGAGCTATCACCGAGCGTGCAAGTATGTGTCAGGAGGGTTCGAGACAGTCTCCGCCGTACGAAATTCCTCGTTTCGGTAATGTCTCCGGTGACTAAGCGAATTCCTAAAATGTGTGTTTTTATCTCCGTAAAAACAAGCGGGATATTCGTTACGTCGACCGGTTGTTTCGTTTCGGGTGCTCGCATCCCCCTGCGTTTAAGAATCGCGCGATTCGCTCATCCCGTTAATGCGTTGATACGTGTTTTCCAAGCAACGAACGGAAAAGACGTCACGCAATACCTTTTAGATTCAATCCCATGCACTTAAACCGAAACGGTTAACGCCGTTGAACGACTAGCAGCGCGGAAGTAAAGAGATTACCGAGTGCCGAAGCCAAGGTACGACAGAAATGCAAAAACAACGGAAAGGACCATTCGGGTCTATCCCTTTAATTTAGCCTTGAAATGATTAATAACCTTATCTCGACATCCGCGGACTATAGTTTATTCCTCTCATCACCTACAAGAGAGAAATGCACATTGACACTAAGAATAAAAATAAATTGAGAAATTCGATTCGAGTACTTTGATTTTGGCCAATTATTCTATGACCGTAATTAATATCTTGACTTTATATATTTATTTAAAGAAAAACAGTCCATTCGTGTTCACCAAGGATAATTACGATTTACAAATGAGTATAATACGTGTCGGCTTTGGGTGCGGGTGGTCAAAACATTAAAAAAAATCGAAACTATCGTAAAACTAATGATACAGAAGTCTGCGCTAGAAACGGAACAGTTCACATAGAAACGTTCGCATTCGAACAGCAGAAAATGCTAAACATCGAAGGCGTAAGATTAAAGTCCGTTACCAGTTGAGATCACCAGGAACTCTTGATTCAATCCACATTACGATCGCAACTTTGCGATCTTGCCGAACGATATGCCGCGTGACGGCGCGTGACACACCAAGGGGAAAACTAAGGGAAGCTACACATTCGTGGTAGCATCTACAGACACCACATAAAATTCGTGCACTGACCTTATAACGAACATGTGTCTCCCGTGATCCCTGGATGGACAGTCATTGGGTCTCACACGGGGTGGCTCGCGGTACTCAGACGATGGTGGTTATATAATGGTATATTTGTACACGCACGCACTGTGCCGGCACGACCTTGACTCGGCGGGGTAGTTGGCGATGGACACGCGTGCGAAAGACACGCGTGCACGCAATGCGCCGCGCGGCGCGATCCTCGTGGCGCGTCCGCGTAGATCCACGAACGATCCGGTACGATTAAATCCTCCGTTGGGTCACGAGTTCACCGGTACCTTTTCTCTTTTCCTTCAGTCGCCGATTCAGACTGTTCCCGTTCCGTTCCCGTGTCGAACTCGTTACTGTCGGCTCGGCCGGATCACCGATCACGCGGCTTCAAAGATACGAAAACACCAGGAAGGGTGGCAGGGAAGACAACAACGACGAAGACGAAGACGGCGAGGACGACAACGGACGACGACGACGACGATGTCTCGTGGCGGTGGTCGATAGCGCGGCGCTCTACTGACGTCGCGACGCTTAGTCGTGTCGTGGCCCGCGGCTCCTATGCGCCCTCCCTCCGCCACCCCCCACGACGCCCCACGACGCCCTCAACTCACTCCGGAACAACCCGGAAACTGACGAACCACCGCCCCCACCTCTGAAAACTACCCTTATTTCGTACCCCCACCAGCCCCACCGCCACTGCCACCGCCACTACCATCACCACCACCCCATCACCCCACCACGGCCGCCGCCAACGCCGCCGCCGCCACCACCACCGCTGCTGCCGCCTCCACCGCTACCGCCACTGCCACCGCCACCGCTACCGCCACCGCCACCCTCGCGCGAAGGACGAAGATCGGTGATTCGACTCTATTACGCGGACAAGTTTTCCGTCTAGATCGAACCTCCTGTTCTTCGAACATTGTCTTCCGAACGGAACCGTTTGCCGTCTACCGACTCTTTCTTCCGCTGACGTCACGGATCGCGAGTACACTGACGAAACTTACTGTTAACCGAGGAATATCCGTTCCATTAATTCCTTGACGGTTCGCGATGTCTTCTGTCCGGTTGACGCAACAAGCATCGTCATGACTAGAGCTAGAGAGAGAGAATTCTCTGTTTCCGAGAAATTCCTCCGACCGTAAATTATTCGGACAGATTACTTTCACGATTCGGCTGATCATCGAGGCGAGACATTTGGGGGAATGAGATCCGAACTGTTGCGTCATTTCTGTTTTTCCGTTTAACGATCGCCGCGATGAGTTTCGTTTAAATGGCAAGAAGAAATAATATTTGTTTGTCCCGTGCGGAACCGAAGTTTCGGTTCCCTTCTAATCCGCGGAAGCAACTAGTTCCATCTTTCTTGGTTGGCGAGAAATATCCGGCGAGTAAAATCTTCTGGCGATATTTCTGGACCACAGGATGCGTGACATTTTAAATTTCATTGTGAAGTAAGCGCCGCGCCGGATAAGAGACGCCAGATTTTCATTGAGTGGGTTCCTACGATATATAAATCTCCGAGCTATAGTCCTCGACCCGTTTACTCTGTGACAACATAAAGATTCAGGATACTAAACGAAAGTCGGGAAAGTTTTCACCGGAATTTCGCAGCACCGTGACTTCCCTTCTCATCACAGACGAATCGCTGCTTCATTATTTTACTTGTTTACGATTCGCAGGATTTATTCCCTCCTTCCGCTACAATCATTTTCGGCACCGGTCATTTTTAATCCTATTTTCGCGATTGACAACCGACTGCGTAAACGATTTTATTTTTCACGCGACGTCGACCTCCTTCCCGACATTTCTCCTGGCTACTGCAAAATAATTGACTCGTGACATTCGAAGGTAATTCCGATTCAAATTCAGCCAGCGAAAGAAGGATGCGTGACGCAATCGACCGACTTCCTGTAACAATATCCTGGCTCTGCTAGATTTATGACGTCACTGACGATTTAGATTTCGTTGCACCGGATAAGAGACGCGGGATTTTCAAGGAAAGAGAGCTTCAACGATATATAAATCAGCGACATACAGTCCTCGACCCATTTATTCCATGGAGTTAAAAAGGTTGCAGACAATAAGAGTATATTAGGAAACTCTATGTTAAAACTTCGTCATCCTCCGAAGCACTACCTATCGGTGAACGTGATTTCTATTTATTCCTGTATTATCGTTATTCAAATATATTAAAAAATTCTTAATCATCCGCATATAGTAGGGAGATGTTATTGCTTCTCTCTTTTTACCGCTACGCATCTTCGTTACCTTTATTCCACCGGAACTAATATTCGCGAGGGAAATAAGCTTGGAAGAGACTTTTCCCCATATCGGACCATTTCTCTTTTGTTACGTGTCATTGCGTGTGTATGAATGGTACGCAGGGCACGTGACCGCGTGTGTGGAAGGCGGAACGAGAGAAGAGAGAGCGGAGAGAGAGAGAGAGAGAGGAAGAATAGAGGAAACAGAAGGAGAAAAGGAGAGGGAGAGTGCAAATCCGCGGGCAGCTGGTCGACCACGTGGGTGCCGCCCCCATAGCCCCCGGTGCGGCCACGTGCCAAATAACTCACTTGGCACGCGTAAACAATTACACCGAAACTCATGTTATTGTGCTACATTACCCGTATATATCTCACGTTGCCTGTCCGCAAGGCGTGCATTTCGTGTTGTCTTATGAGTACTCAACCTTGGGGTTTCGTGTTTGCCCCGCGCGGGAAACTTTCCCCCAGAGGCTCGTTCCCGAACCAAAAGCACCGTTTCACCAATACTCTATATAAAACGAACAAATTTTACGCGTGTTTTACAACTTGGAAATTCTGTTTTCTTTTTTTTTCTTTTGAGATACCGAATACCGAGTTTTATCAAAACATCCACCAATATGAAACTTTCCTATGGTATTTAAATTGCTGCTGTTCGACTTCGGATCGTGGACATTGCTGTTGTGGTTTAATAAAACAAAATTTATTTTATTGGAATGGATTTATTTGTTTCGAAAGTTAAGATAATATTATAAAAGTAAATATGTATTTTTGAAACTTTAATATTTTTACAGCTCCTTTCTAACCGAGGTACTTGTTTATACTCGTTTGTAAGTAATTTTTCTTAGACCGGAGTTTGTTATTTATATTTGTTTTGAAACTATAGATTCCGTTTATTTTATGTAAATATTATCAAATTCTTTTGTTTTATTGCATCGATAAATGAACAATTCATTTACAAAGATTAAAGAAATTGAAGAATCATCCAAATTTGTAATTAGACTCGATTGTGTAAAAAGTAATGTTGAAAAGCTGTTGGTTCAAGTATTTAGTGAAATATAATGCAAATGAATGCGTGTCTCGGATTTCATGATACTTTGATTATTACTATGAATTATACGATAAATCATTTCAATAAATAGACACTTTCAAAAGATATCATTTCTATGTAACGCGATATTTATAATTGCGTTATTTCACTTAAAATACTGTAACAAATATTCACACTCCCCAATAAAATAAAGTAATATAGAATACAGTTCATATTATTAAAAAGAATTTTATTATTAAATATATTATATTTTATAAGATATTTTTTATACACGCCAGGCAAACATCCTTTCAATAATTTTTGTTATTATACAAATGCTACTCTACATGATAATACATTGCAACCAAAGTATTGTAAAAATTATAACTTCACTTATAACACTTTTGTGTAGACAGACAGAGAAACGGAATGAAGAACTCATAATTCTAATGTATTAATCAACATTCACTTAAATTTAAATTCAAAATAAAGTACAAATGTCAGTATTTTTTCTAATTAAAGCTAAGCTCTCATTTTACTTAATACTCGAAATATTATCGATTTTTACCTCGTGAAACAATAAAAATGTTAGTATCGCTTCCTTTTTATTCATTTACTACGGTACGCGTGATTAATTACTTTGGCCGCTAGCTAGTTTCGGTATCAATGTACCCTAGAACCATATTATGATACTCAATCAGGCCTATACGAGGCATTCGACATTTCTCGGGCAGCATCCTCTCTGTGTTCGCGGATCAGTGGTCGGAGCTCTGCATTTGCAGATCGTTTTGGGCATCGTCCAACGTCGATTCTCGATGTCGAGGGTCGAGATCCGCGGTTACACGCCTATTCGATGTTCGAAATTCGATATTTCTGCTAAAAGAACGGCCCGAATCGAATTTCCTTTGATAAAATATTCCGCAGTATCATTGTTACGCTACACTCTGTCCACATGCGTGTGCCATAGTGATGTAACGCAAAACAGTATGTCATGGAATTTGCAAACATGTTTAAATAAACAGGAATTCCAAATTTCTCCAATGAAATGTCAATTGTATTGCGTAATGGAGATAATGCTTCATGATACTGCGGCGGATGTTTCTGATCAGCTTTTTTAATATACCTAACTAAAGATAAAATACGTTATCTGAAAGGATGGTATGCAATAAAAATACAAATCGTATTTATGGAATTATAAATTATATTTTGTATAAACTATATTGTATAACCTATTATAAAACAGTATTACGTAATTTAATATTTTAAGTAACGATAGTAAATTGCGTTATAACAACGTATCAAACTCGTAGAGAAAATTTTAAGTAAAATGTAATAGACATAAATATCACTTCATTCCTTTGAATTCAAATTAATTATTATTTGTGTGTCATCAATTATTATACTTAGGAGCAAACATGGACATAGAGTGCCTAGAATTTTTCTCTTTTTCTCAATAAATTATCAATAATGAAGTAGTTGCATGATGGAAAAATAAATCATAGAGCAAAGGATTAAGTATTTCAATGAGTCATAGTCACCTTAGTATAAAATAAACCCAAAGGTAGGTTCGCTACGAACTATTAAATTCAAACTAAACCTTTTCTCCAACGATTGCGATAAAATGGTACAATGCTTCCTCCGATACATGGACACTGTCGCCTTCCGTTTCGGTAATCACCTAAAAGAAATATATTCTGATTGCATAATAAACGGTCGTCCGTTGGTTCGTAACTTACGCAAATCGACGCCGCGAATGATTTAGATGATAAACTGGACCACTTAGGACGGACCACACACGGTGATTCGGTCACACCTTTCATACTGTACGTTGACTGTGCTAAATCGTTTCTTCGAGGTAAATCTGTCGGGTCGCGGCCGCGTGACTTACGTAGCCGCGAACGTTGATATTCCGTCGATTAAAATCCACAAAATATTTAGAGAAATTTAAAATTCGGATACAACATCGAGCCATCTTGCTCGATAAATTACAACGGCCAGGCTAGTAATGGAGAAGCTTGTATGATGCAACCTCAGAAATAGAAACAAGCATCATAAACGAATAAACGATGTTGCTTGTATCGTAGCCGATGTACCAACAGTCTCAAATAAAACCTCCCGCCGACAAGGATCCTGGCTTGTTAGTACCACAAGTGCCCCGGTTATGAGGGTCTCTCAATGCTAGTTTATGTTAGTTTATTACTGCGGGAAAGTAGGTTTGAAGAAGTTTCAGGTAAAATCACCATAAGGAAGACTGACTTTATGTCTTGCTTCGAATAACTGTCAACAAACAAACGGGCTCGAAAGACGGATCAAAAATTGTGCGTCGTGAAGGTTTATGAATACTAAATTATTACGAAGGCAGAACTAGGAAAGGCTATTCTTAAAGGAATAGTCTTAAGAAATCATTTACTTCGATAATACTTTTATTTTACTAAAGATGCATCATAGGATAGCAAGTCTGCAAGTGTGTCAAATTTTGATCGTTTCACATGTTTGCTACGATTATTGTTTTCGACGACGATTTTCTCAATTGCAACATTCCATTAGATCTTACAAATTTTCTAATGAGAAGATAAAGCTAGAAGAAATGATTGAGTTCACATGTATTACGTCATATCTTGATACTTTAAACAATAGTATCTATACCATTAATTTCAGTCCTAATATATAGAACTTGAAGTGATAATAGACATGTATGTGTGTAATTGTAACACTTCATAAAAATATGCTATTAGGTTTGTGAAAAATAAATGATGAAGCTAAACACATTTCTCCTTATCATATTATGAAGAAAATTTTCTTCGTTCAGTTCTTCTTATATAGCGACGAATTTAATATTTACAATGTTTACATATACAAAGTATTTTTATCGCGTATTATTATTTATTTGTAAAAACTAAAATTTTTATATTTCATGAGTTTAAATTGAAATATAACGTTACCGAAACTGTCAAAAATATTTTAAAACATTAGGGCAGATGTTGCATGTAAGTAGTGAACATGCAATGCGTTATTTGTTTAACCAATTTCATATGGTGACACAAACCTCGAAGATGAAAAAGTGTGAAGCTGCAAAACAACAAACGATAGAAATCTTTTACAATCAACAATTGAAAAAAATGCTGAAAAGCACCTGAGTATACTCTATAATTCGGGGTGTATCGTTCAAGTGTCTTCGATTACTTAACACGTTGGCGGCCACAAAAAACCGGAGCTTTCGAAATGCTTGAAGACAATTACATGAAGGAAACTGATGTCAAATCAAAATAATCAGTAAGACAAGTCACTAAATAATAATGTTACTCACGAACTATGATACCAAACCATTAATAACCAATGCCAATACCATTTGCCTTCGTTCCGGAAGAACAAGTACTATTATACAAAACACTTAAAATTCTCGTAGCGGTCAAATGTTAAATGTGATGAGCAAGGTGAAGAAAGTGGAGAAATGGTTGCAAATCAAGCGGAAACTAAATAGTAGCAACGGATATTCATTAATTTCTAATTATTAAACACAAATATAACTATTAGAAACATACTGTAACTTTCAACAGAAAATATGTTATTTATGATAAAAACATTTTTATAGTGAGACAAACCATAAAAAACCTCGAAACACATTACGATATCATCGAATCTATATTAAATCGTAATTTTTATATGTCAAACGATAACAGATATCACACATTAAATATTTTTAAACGTTAAAGTGTTATTTAATTCAAGTAAGTACTGCTAAAAGTTAAATAAAATTGCACGAGAAAAGAAGAAAATTGGTCCATTGAATAGAATCCATTCTACTGTACAATAATGCTCGTTCGCGCGTCTCTTAAATGATTGCATGGAAGATTAATCAATTAAAACATGTCCCTCCGCATTCCACGTGTTCACTGGATTTGTTTCAGATAAATTACTATTTTTATAAGTGGATTAATAATTAGTATTAGTGTTTTATATTTTTTTTAAAGAAACAAATATTTTATAACCTGATGAAGAAAATGTGTAAACTTTAAGAAATATTATTTTCATTGTACATTCAAAATACATCTGGATTACAGCACTAAACACAGTCAGATCAGTAATTCATTGTAATTTCGACCAAATCTTACAACAGAACTAATACAATTGCATCATTATTAGGTTCTGAAAGGTAATTGTTCTCATATATTACGTTTCATTATAATTTATCATGCATGCAAGCATAGATGCATTCTGTTTGATTACTGCCTTATTGATAGTTTTTAAAAAATTATATTTCTCTTAACTAATATTAATTAAAACAGAAGGTTCGTATTTTTTATTTGTAAATAGTGTTTCAGCTAAATATTACTTTTAAACAATAGTAAAATAATTGTTTTATCAAAATTATTTTCTTAGAACTATCTTCGATTAATTATAAAATAATTCATAAAATACATCATGATAAGTTTATCCATAAATATAAAATTTAATAAAACCTAGTTCGTAAATTCTGAATATCTAAAAGTTAAGGTTACAATTAACTCTTACCATATTAGCATATTTACATTTATTAACCGTGATGAGCTTTATTTCATCCCTGATCAGATTCACATAAAACAAAAAACTGTACAGTTACATATATCTATCACGTTAGAAAGAAAATATAAGAACATTATTGTTATACTCCACTACGACTTCCAAATGACTCAATGCATAGAGTTCCTAGAATTCCAAGCCATCTGAATCTAAAGAATTTTTCATGGAATTTCTTTTGTTTCGGGTTGTGATTTGTGATACAAGGCCTATTTCTGGCTATTGAAGCTTAATTCCGCGAGGGCATCGGCTGCGATCGGAAAACAGGAACGATCGCGTGGGCAGACCTTTCTTTGCTTTCGTTCATCTTCTCTTGTCCCCGTTTGGATCGGAGTGGCGTGGCGCGTGCACGGACACGAATCAGAGGCTCGCGCGCGAACCGACTCTTCCACCTTCTTTGAAATTTGCGCGGTTGAATACTGATTTGTTGACACGCGACGCGTTTAGGCGCCGCGTTGGTGCGTCCAAATTCCATACGGCGCCATCGCAATATTTATTCAGCGAAATTCCTGCACTTAAGATATTCTAAACATATTCTTTATGTTTTTTCGCGGTGCCCCGGTGCAGCTATTCCTTCAAGCTCCGAGCGATCCTCACTTCCGCCACACGTGATGGGTATTTACTTAACGAACACTTCCAGCTCCGTTACAAATCTATTACACACATACACCGTACTGGCATTTTTCAAGTGACTACAGTAACAATTCGAATTCTTGGAACTTTCGTCAGAGTGACGTAAACATTATTCTTTTTCTTCCTATTATTCAAATCCTACGTATTCACGGAATACTGATTTTAAATACGTACAGAGCTTTTCTTGTATATTCGTTTGCGTAGCTTGTGTCGGTATCATATCTCTGAAGGTGGATGACTAATATGTTCCAAATGGAAATGTAATTAATAGTCTATGAACGATAAATTCGTTGATTTAAATATTATTTTTGTTACTTTAAGATGACATGACAGGCATAAGAGCTGTCCGTGTTGTATCTCTCAGGGCATTATTTGTTACCTTAGAGAATTTGGAGCGTCCCTAAGTATAATAGTTGTGTATGGTTTAATTAAAAATCATTAAATTTAAAGTAAGACATTATTATTATTTTTATTATTACTTGTTTATGATTTTTATTATTATTGTTTTATTATTATTCTATTATAATTATTGTACATTCTTAGAATACTTGTTAATTTTATGAACCACTCAATTCTCAAAATTTCAGATTTGTATCGCTTAGTAACTGGCAAATTTACATTCTGCTTGATAGCGGTATGGTTACAGTTGACTCATATGGCGCGAAATCTATTTCAAGTATGTTATCAAGATTCTTTATCATTTTTCAACAATTTCCTAGAATATAAAATGTAGAGTATCACATCGTTACATGTTTATGGTTTGATTATCTAAAATATATTTTCGTAACTACTTTCTTCTTTCACATTGAACTCTTTTAGCGTTTATCAAATATTTTCTTTTCGTATATATATTGTAAACGAAAATGTACATATATTTATTCTATTTTAAATAACGTGCGATTATACTCGATTAGATATAGTAATATAGGCTAAACCGTTAGTATTGCAAATATAAAAATTTCCTGTGGAAATTATTAGTTTATAGCGGTACAGTGAAATTCACAAGACGAATAGACAATCATACGAATTATTCATATTCCACTTTTCCATATGAGTTTCATGAAATATTTATAAAATATTACATACAAATATATACATACAGAATATTTTTCAAATTACTTCTTCTAAATGGAATATCGGATTTATAATTTTATAATAATTCCTTATTCAACCAATCATTATTTTACTATTTATTCTATACATAAGACGTGTCTTCAAATCTATATGAAAGAAACATAGTAACATATTTTTGCACAAGATTGTGTTTTCGAGTATATTTCCAAATTTAATTTCTACCTGTAAATTAATTAATTATTATTCACACTGAAGTATGAATTAACCGGCTTTTATATTATCACCTACTTTAGGATATCCTACATATAATGATTTATTTTCCGAGAAGCTTGTTAGTTTAACAGAAAAAAACAAAATCACCAATTCTGTTTTAAACACATTTTCATACGTTTGACAAATGAAACAAATATGGTCCCATATGTATATAAATTATGCATATCAATCAAGAATTATGGTGAAAACTGCATGTGACTGAATATAATGAACACTTTTATTTTATATGAAATATGATTATAATTAAGACTGCATGTACAATGCCTAATACAAAGAAATGATAATTTATTTCACACTAATAGTATCTCGTTATAAATACTCCGGTAAGATGGGAAATGCATTACTTACACGATACATGAATTTTTTCTACGGTTGTTCATTTCAATTCAAAGTAAAATCGATTAAAAGCCATTCAAAGCCCCTCGTTATAGTGTTTTCCTTTTCGAGAATGTAAACATGCAAATCTCGTTAACATCATGTCAAAAAAACTGTGTGACCCGTGATATTTCCTAGTGTACACTCATCACCTTTATTTGCTATTCGTATTTCATTAAGCGTGAAGCTTTCCGACATGACCTTCGACCTTCCGCACTTTCGTCGTCGAGGAGTTACGAATTTCGACCGATTTCACGAACCGTCGACGACAGACGACAGCCGAGATTCTGGTAGCAGCCCGCAGACGGAATTCCTATCTTGGTACTCCCATCATCAGGTCGACAATGCAGAGGTTATCGACAATGGCGCACGGCCAGAAATAGCAGACGGTGCATTGTGTTTAGCAGTGTATAGGATATCCGGATGGAGGACGACCACGAGTGCCGGGTGCTTTCGGGAGAAAAGGAGAGACACTCGTGGTTCAGGATCTACGGCCGCGAAACGGTCTACATTTGCATCATGTCGCAGTTCTAGCCCAAATATTTCTGGCTTATGCAACTGCTAATTGCAATCAGAAAGTAGGGCTCTTGCGAGGTAAATCTCGGTCACCAAGTTTCCTGGACTTCCACCATTCTTTCGAGGAACGTTCCAATCAGATTTACACGCTCCTCGATGTTAGCTATCAGAAGAAGTTCTTTAGAGTTTCCGATATAATTTTTAATCAATCTCGAGTACGTCTATTTGTAATTTGTTCACATTTTTCAATGTTTGAAGAGTGTAGTTGCTTCATCGACGATAAAAGCTTTAGTATTATTGTACAAAATTTATTCATCTTTTGTCCTTGGTTACAGTTTTAAGTGTCTTGTCTAACAATATGAGAAATAAGATACATATCAAAATGAATACATAAAAAAATGCTGTATTATGAAAATACTTAATAACAATCGGTAATCTGTTGTATTCAACATATATTACCTTATCAGTAAAAAATGTTACATAATAGAAACAATATTAGACTTCCTAGGGATTTAATAAACCTTTTATGACTCAGATCAATTTCTCTTTGATACTAATAAAATAAATACTCTTAAACATTAATAATAAAAAGTGAAATAGAATTTTTCAATTTTTCTTTTGTTAATGAGAAACAAAAAATGAGAAATATGCCTTGCGATGTAATAAATGTGGACTGGATCCTTATTTTGACTTGATTCACCCAGTGACCTGATTGCCTCGGTCTACCACACCTTGGTTCCTCCAAAGACTATCGCAAAAATAAAAAATCTGAATACTGAATAAAAATCTTTTTCCATTTCTTCTGCATACTTATCATTTACGAGAAGAATGTTGGCTAGTAACTCCATGAACATTCGGTTTATGACTAACTAATGTGTCCGTCAAGGACTTGCTATTCTTACTTTTAAAAAGGGATATCATCAGAGTAATACGTGCCAATTTCTTTTATGATATTTACCATGCAGTCAGAAGATCTGAAAATATTTGACCATACAGTGAGTATCGAAATTATTCAAATGGCAATACAGTAAATATGGAATTTGTACGGTATTAGAAATTAAACACTTTCGGCAATCATTATGTGTTTTAGACCAGCTTGTTCTGTTTTAGACCGGGACTCAACAAAAAATCATAAGCCTAAAAGATTTATGAGATTGCGACTTAAAGACCCATTAGCAATACTAAAAATACAAATTAAATATACTATTAATTCATGTACGGTCCATGATAACCAAATTATTCTTCCAATACGGCCCTAGGAAGCTAAAAGGTTGAACACTGTTGTTTTACACCATATTCATTTTCATAAAATGAAAACCGACTTCGAAGTAGAGAAAAGAAATCTATTTTAACACTATTTCTATTGAAGATGTCAAAAGACACTTTTTGAAATTTCAACTTAAAATTATTTTCTCTATTTAATCATATTTCCTCAATTGAATTTTGCATATTTCCTATAGTTAATTTTATCATCGTTATTGGAAAAGTCGAAAAATCAATTCAGAATATATGACTAAATTTGGAGAATAATTTTAAGTTAGAATTTCAGAAGGTGTCTTTTAACACTTTCGGTAGAAATAGTGTTAAGTAAGTACTTGGAATCATGGTCACTTCAGCGATTTCAATGACCTTGAAATATGTTGTTAAACTTATCATTCTGAACAACTTTATTCTTCTCATGTTACCCTCACTCGGCCGTAATCCCTAAGAAATACGCAAAAAATATGTATTTGATATTACATACACCCGTCCCTCTATTTACACAGCACCTTTTTTACGCGGTAATTTATAACACTCTTTACACGTATTGTTTATACCAATTTATTACATCAATTTACGCGACGTGAATGTAGTGACCTGAATAAAATTTACTTTTGTTTCTTGAAACGTCATTATTATTATTTTTTTGTTAAGCTATGTGAAATAGATATGTATTCCTAAAACTTACACTAGCTTCTTCCCTTGTGTTGTTTTCTTTTGTACTGACGGATTCTATTTACTCCGCGTAAATGAAGGGACGAGTGTATCATACTTTCTGAGCCGTGTTTGGATTAGGAACGGATCTGTTTCTTTAATCCAGCTGTCACGCTGGAAAGTCAGCTAGCTGTTGTTACATAATAAATGGCATACTCATAAATTGTGTTATCAGTCGAACCTGTCTCCATTTAATTTAAAGTATGTTAATCATACGTTCTTCTCAGTAAACGTATTGAAAACGAGTTTCCTCGACGATTTTCATGATTTTAAAATATTTTGTAAAAATCGATATTTCGACCAACTTATTTCTTTCATAAAAATATCGGTCTCTTTTAGTATTTAAGGTATTCATCAAAATCCGTCGGATTTAAAATGGAAGGAATTTTAACAGTTATGACGTAAAGGTTTGCACCCTCATCCTGAATAAGTCAGTACATTAATACAGCTTTCTACTATCTACATGAAACTCACTTTGATAAATTTTAAAAAACGACAAGTTTACTATTTACTGATACATCGTTTATGGGGTTAAATAAATAAATGGTTTTACATAAAACATCTTAATAACTGAAATTTTTAGACAAACTGAAATATTGCCTATTGAAACCTGCACCCTTAAATATAACATTACAAATTCAGAAATCATTGAAATCAGTGAAGTTTACCCTTTAACCTTTTTGCTCCTATGGACAAGATATTTGACGACTAATTTTCGTTCACTAGATGCTATGAATGAGATATTTAGTGAAACAATGTCGTTCGTGAGATACTATAGACAAGAATGGTCATATCATTCGTAGAATTAGAACGGCGGTAACATGTATGCAAAGAAATATTCAGAATCACGCCTCCAACATATTTCAAGGTCACCAAAATCGATGAGATAACCGTAATACCAAATAGTCGTTCTATTTTGCAAAATACCTTAAAATCAAATGAAGATATAAAAAAATGTTATCAAACATGATGATTATAGATGTTACTCATGTCGAGTACATTTTAGTTCGTGGTTTTGGAACATACGGGATAATTTATGATTCATCCCATGGCCATGAAATATCAAAGTTCATTGTTCAATCAATACCTAATACCTATACCTAACACCTATACCTAACACGTATGAATATAATTTTATGGATTGAATAAATATAAGTATATTTCCTTTACTTCTGAAGAATAAACCATTAATGGTAATCCATCTACATGGCTGATGGAATACCAATTAACACTTATTCACTATCTAAGCTTTGGGATATGTCCAACAAATCTTGCAAGCAGAAAATAGAGGTAAGAAAGTAAATAAAATTTCTTCCAACATAAAATCTCTAATAATGATGTCTACGTCAAGTAAAGTTTACGAATGATACAGAATCGAGATGAGAGAATTTATAATCAGAGAAAATTATATTTTTTCACATACCTAATCTATGAGGATATAATTAAAACTTCTTAATTTATACGATAATAAAAATGTTCGCTTTTTACTCAAAAATTAACGAGTTAAAATTAAAAAGAAAATAGATTTCTTAGTTGGTGATGTAATCTGTACTGTTAAATTCTGAGTATAAAATATCATTTAGTTCTTAAGATATTAATAAAAAGGGGTTACTCAAATTACTTTAAAGTAATTCATGAATTAAACAAAATTTTTTTTGCATTTTCCATTTCTCATAAGAAAATGAACAATTTTTGTATTGAACATTTCTGTTTACTGTCATTAATCTTGAGGATGTTCCAAAACATTCGTGTTAATATTCAACTTCGAATATCATCTTCCATCCATAAACATGAAAGTGGTCAACTCTAAAAAAATATGTGTCGAATATTTTTTGATGTTCTGCATGTTTGCCAAGTTTCGTCACAACTTCCGTGTCCGAGTTGGACGATGATCCATGAGTAACAAAGATGGTTAAAACTAAGGTATACATGTAATTGTATGATAATTGTAATAATAGTGTAATTAAATGTATTGGCCATGTAGAATTTAATAACGTTCAAAATGATTGAAATCTTTAATGAAAGCATACAGATCTCTAAGTATCGTAAAGGATCAGTTTATATTGTACTTTAACGTAATTTATTGCGCTATGATTTAAAACAAATTTCTCACGGCTCACGGTAAAAAATAATAGAAACAAATCTCTATCGCATGTGTTCGACTAAGATAAGGATGTATGCATAGTAGGTACATATTACAATTGATAAAATAGCATTTCAAATGTAACTGAAATAATGAAGTATGTAGAAACTTTATAAACAAAATATTATTGCAATAACAGGAAATAAAAAGTTTTAAATCTCTTTCAGTTTGAAGAATAATTCTAACTACGTATATCTAGGTATTGTAGTGATTATAAAGGAAATGAAATAAAGTGCAAATATATCTAATGCTAATAACATTAATGTGACCAACCAATAGTAATTCTGTTGTGTCTACCTAAAATGACATATATTCTCTTTAATTTTATATGAAGTAACAATTATTTTAAACTATTTAATTCTTTAAACTATTTCAATTATGGTAATATTTATACGAGTCTTCCTAGATACAGATGCAACGAAAGATTTTAGAACTGTGCCGTTGTACCAAGCGATGCGATCGAGCTTCTCTACACTGCCTAAAAGTATCAGTCAATTGACTGGTACAATCAAATTGAGTTTATTTACTTGTTTTCCTTCTAATTATTTATTTTTATTTTTTACTGCTTACTGAGAAATAGAATAACGGAGCGATCGCCCCATTTATAATTTTTTTACGTGAACATTGGAAAGCATAATTGAATTCTTGAGCTGAAACGACAGAACCGCGATCGCACAATTTGGCGCTTTTCGACGGGATTTTTACAAAGACCTGTAGCACTTGATAGGATATTGTATCACACAAAATTTTACTTGCAAGGGCATACCTAAACAAATTGTGATTACAGAATTTAACAAACCGATATCTTTTCATGTTGTACTTAGATATTCATGATAACCTACATGAGATATCCATGTGTACCGTAGGCTTTATGTTCCAAATTTAAGATAAAATATCAGATGTGTTAATGGCTTTACTAAAATGTCTGTATTGGTGATAAACTGAAAGCTTTTTTCGGCAGAGTTTGTTAAGTAGATAATATTGCGAGGAAAATAAATCGATGTAATTACCCAGATACGTTTTCATACTGTTCTGATATAATCATAATATGAAATGAGATAAAAATCTTGACAGTGATTAGATTCTCGATAATTTCTATAGTAACATTTAAAGTATGCATGCAATTGCGAATTTCTAGTCTCTAATTAGTTTTGATACTTCGGATAACTAGATACGTTTTTAAACTTAACAGGAAATTAATCGTGTAAGGGTTGAAAATTGGTTGGTATATTATTTTTAAAAACTCTTAAAAATCATTTACAACATTTGACTGACGACATAACTTCGATGAGTATTGATAAAATGCCAAAACTCATTAACTAATTGTGAATAAAATGGTTAAATTACTTTTATATGTATAAACGTTTAATTATGTTTCTGAATGTGTAATTTTAATATAACTGGAAATGATTTCAGATACATCAATCGAATCGAAATAGTGATTAACAACTTGGTGGTATGCCAAAAGCGTAAAGTCAAGTTTAGTAATTGGCGGATGAGACAGACTAACGAATAAATGCTGGAAATATTAGAAACACGTATAAAAGTCACATTGGTCGGAGTACTCTTGCAGAATCCTTGAAAGGAAAATACAAATCTAAAAACTATTTAATATAATTATTATAAACTTGATTTAATTGTTACAAATATAAAAACCTTATATATGCATTATCTACAATCTTCAGCATAAATATTATAAGTAGTTGTTAATATGTTAACGCAGTTTATAAAATTATTAAAACTTTAAAGTATGGTGCTATTATACATTAATAAAAATAACACAGAAAAGTAAAATTCTATAAATTGATAGGTCCTTATAAACACACGCTTCGATAATATCTATATGTAAGAGTTACTTAATTATTTCTCTGTTTTTGCTTATTTCTCAACATAATTGTAATATTCAATGTTAATGACAGCAAGACGAATAAACTTCCAGAAGAATATCTGTTACGAAATTAATTTGTAGCAAAATTATACAATAAATCAGCATATTCCTATTCTACCATATACAAAGTAATTTCGCAGAATTTTTCGAATGAAAGTTTTATAAATTAGTCTATAAAAGTCCATACCTTTATAAAGATTCGCAATCTAATAATAACAAAAGATACACTATTTTCATGAAGATCTTCTGAATGCAGTAGATAAAACACTTTATGAAACTTCTCTTTTCTTAATATATTCGCCACGATCTCGTCAATAGTATTTCAAATTAATTGCATCGACGAATAGACTGAAGTAAAGGAGCATACAGACGCTGGCAAACATAATCAGATCATTCGTGTAAAAGGACGTCCGATTTCAGCAAACAGTGACGGTAAGCAGCAAGTACGTGGGATGAAGGAAGAACAAGCGAATTAAAACATTGATCCCGTTCAATAATTAATTGTTTAGCGTAACGCACGCAACATTTATGAAAATTCAAACAAACGCATCGTCGCAGCCGATCTAATATTAATATGCCCATTCAGTGGGCGTTCTCGCGTTCCACGATTAACAGGGTGGCAATGCTCCCATATTCCCCGATGTTTACCGTGTTTCTTTGCATCTCCCTTCCCTTGTTTATCGAGTTTACCGACGCGCTTCAATGAAACTGCTCCGCTCGCTCGCGGGAGCGTCGAGGCTAACGTCATGCTGAGAACGACCGATCGATCGTGATCGACAGCCCTCAAAAAGCATAGAGCAAACGATGGCTGGCATAGTGCACGCGTATATAGACGACCGCGCCGGTGGTTACCCGTGGTTTGGCATCCGCGACGATATGATTCTGTTTTTCCAGCAAATTCTTGCGATCGGTGGAAATGGATTTTTGCGTGGTCGTATACCGAGACTTTTGTCTACTATGTGGGTAGATATAGAGTCAGCAACGCCCACGACGTCGCCGCGATGCTGACCTGGCCAGGGGTGGTTGCGACGCGAAAATGTCAGACTAACCGGCTGATACGGTACTCCCACGCGTAGAAAAGTGGGGCAAAGTCGGCTCATTCATCCACTCATTCATAAAAGTGGGCGTAGAAACGCAAGGGTCGGACGAGACGAGACGTGACGACGCGAGACGAGTCGAGGCGAGATTTCTGTCTAGGTTGGACTCCTGGTTCCCTTCCGTACGTAGAACCGACATCTCCCACGAATTTTTCGAACGGATCAATGTTAAGATTGTTCGAGGAAATTCCGTCGGCTGCGTGGGCTACCGTTTATCCTACGATGAAGCTTGTGCGCCCGATGCCGCGTAGGTCGAAGGAAATCGCTTCAGAGATCACTACCGCGTCGTGTGTACACATCCGTCATTGAAATTACTACGACGACGCGGACCCAGTTATATCGGCGATATATCATTAGGATACATTTTCGACGTAATAATTTGACTGGGAATAGTTCGGGAAAATAACGACAGGAAAGCGCAAACGTTGAGTTTTCCTGTTCTTCCAGCGTTTCTGGACCTCTTCTACAACACAATCCTATCGATCTGTTTTTCGTCTGACGCAACTACGATGACGTGCGTACGACGATTATGGCTCTGATTGAGTCACGGTTCCTTCGTTATTGAAGAATGCTCGAAACTCTGCTCAACGATTCATCGTAAATGCCATGTTTGAAGTAATTAATGGATTAGAGAAATGAAGGGTCGTTCAATGAAATAGTGTGGATACTTCAAGTTTTACCATTTCAAGGATTTTCTTCTTTAATCATACAGTTATACAAAAACTGCATTGTAAAATGGAATTTATGTTTTCACAAGAAGATCACTAGATAACTATCGAATTAAGAGATTGTAGATAATCTATTATAGGTTATATTTGATAACAGTTTTGATTACTTTAAACATTTACTATAATAGTTATAAATTATAAATATGATGTTACATAAATATTAAATATTTTTTAGGTTTATTGTTTTGTATGTTTCTTAAGTTTCTCTAACTTCTTTGCTTCCTCTTTCACATTCCTATCTTTTGCTATAAGATTAAGTTTTTCTGATACTCAGTTTTTCAGTATAATGCATTATAAATCACTGAAGGAAGTATATAATTTGTATTATTCATTAAACTGGTCAATAGATGTTTCAGCATACATTCTAAATGTTGAACAAAAACGTGAAATTGGAAAAAGATTGTGTCATTTCGGCCACCACATTTTTTCGTAAACATTTAAAGCCTTATTGAAACTGTTTGCATGATAATTTTAAATATTTATTCGTTTTGATTACTAACTTAAAAATTTCTAATTAACTTGTATTCTTAGTGTTTATTAGAATAAGATTACACTTCCACTTTTTAGAGAAAACACTTTTATGTTGTAGATACAATTAAAACTGACACTATTTTTCTAACTCTGTGACTAATAAAATTATTTTTTAATTATTATAAATTGAAATTGACTTGAAAGGTTTTAATGAACCTGCTAATTGTGCAGATTGTTACAAAAGGTGCACTTATTCTGCTAGGTATTTTCAATTTATCAACAATGTACCTAAATTTTCAAATTATACCGCATGGAATTGCTCGTATCATTTCATAAATTGATGAATTTTTAAACAATGAGCTTTATATAATGAAAATATGTAGCATTAGCAATAGTAACTTTTTTTCATGGAACCTCACCTTATTGGTTTCACTTCCATAAAAATAAGCATTTGTTAATTTAATATAATTTTCAAACATGATAATTACTATTTCCTCTAAATTACTTTTTCTGGGTGACTACAAAAACGATTCGAGGTGGATGAACCTCTTGAAATGAATATATTTTTTAACACCGTATTATACATAATTGTTTATTCAAACAGTTCCCTTACGATAACAACATACTAAGACACTTTATTATACGTTATATTTTTGAACGTGTTTAGTATACTGAAGATTCAAAAAGATAAATAATGCCAACATTAAGCTAATATCATGTTTCAATTACCATTAAATAATAATATATTATTCATTTTTATAACACATATACTTTAAAAGACCTTCATACGTTTCAAATACTTGTTTCATTAGTACGTCAAAATTATTCAACATTTGAACAATTACAGTGTACCTTACATGCGAATCATAAACGTACGATTTAAATTTATATATTTTGTAAAATCTATTTTTTAGTTTTGAATTCCTTCAAATTCGCAATGAAGACTGCACGTTCACAGAATACAAGAATATTTTTGCTCACATTTTTAAATTTCGTTAATTTGAACAGTTAATCGCAGAGCCACATGACCAATTGTAATCTCTGTCGCGTTTTAGGGAGAGTTAAAGTAAGTTAGCACACTCCTCTTAGACATGAAACGGTAGCTACAGAGTCCAGAAAAACATTCTTGTTTGCAAGCAGTTACACATAGCATAACGGATCCGTTCAGACACTGACCGGCTAACATTGTCGCTGAGAATGTTTTGTCCTACACGATATGAATCTGAACTTATCGAAACGTATATGAAAAGAGATGCACGAATAATATTCATAATTTTCATGATACGATCGTCTTGTACACTTTCTGCCACTTTTGGCATCATTCTAAAATTGCTTTGCCAATATTTTTATATTTATAGCATAATTTTCTAACTTTCGGAGATTCTGAATTAAGAGGGGATCCTGGTATAGAGGGTAAGAAAAATTGAATACTTTTTTTGCTTTAATCAATAGTACCATTTATATAGAATACATTCTCAAAATTACAAATGAAAATTCGAAGTTTTGTGTTTACAGCACATTGGTACCGCTTAGGCCTCGATTTGACCATCCTGCTCTGCTAACATATTATTAACCTACCAAGAATTTTCTAATAGAGATTTGTTAAAAAAAACTGTTTATATGGACATACTCAAAATACCAATGAAACACTATTACACATGTTTCATAAAAGATGTTTCCTTACAAAAATTACGCGTGTGCCACAAATAGTACACGTGGCATGGAACGTGTTAAGTAGCAACAAAGCGATTCGGATTGCTGACAGACAGTTACAAATTGAGCAAAATGAATTATTTGAAGTATCAGGAGGCTTATTAAACGGCTTAATACCTAAAAATTACTCTTTCTTCTTCGTTTTCCTAAACCAGAAATTTCAAACACGCTTTTCTCGAAACCATGTTTTTAGAACTGGCGGGAAAGAAAACTCAAAAATTATTGTATCAATCGAGTTGAAATTTAACATGCATATAGTTTATTACATTCCGTAGTCGATAAATTCAAAAAGCAATACATTAATTATCATAAAATGCCTGTTTTATATAAATATATGTTGATATTTTCAGGTAAAAAACCACATTTTGTATTTAAACTGTCATCATTTGGTGAATTTACAACTTTTTTTTATTTTTCGAGATTCGTCGACGAACTACGTTCATAAAGAATAAAACGTTTGTTTATTTTTTCATCATTAATATTAAATGATTTAGGACGACCACTGATTAACATTTTTGGAGCAGAGACTCCATCTTTACACCCTTATTTTTATATTATTGTTCTCTTTGACCAAAAAGTTTTAAAGGAAAATATTGAATACGTTATTTATAAAAAATTCTTAAAGTTTGCCTCAATTTGTATAGCTTACACCAGGATCCCCTCTTAAGCATCATATATATTTATCTTACTACATTTTTCTTCCAACAGTATTTGTTAATGAAGTATTAAATGGTATATTTTAACAAAATTCAAGTAAAATGTAAATGCTTAATAGATTATGCCATAAATAAATTTCAAATGTGCACTTTTTGATAATTCTATCGAAGATCGTTGACAGATAACAGTCATGTACTTTACATTGCATATTATTAAAATGTAATGTTACTTGCTGTAGTATTTCCAATTCAGTGAAACACAAAAATGTATTAAAAAAGTAAATAAGATATATTTTTATTATATTTTTAAATGTGCATTTCTTTTATGGATCTTTACACTTACTATAACTGTTAATACTCATACATGTGCACCTATAACCAACAGGTAAGCATATAACTACATATTGCATTTATAAACAAAATGTCGAAAAATATGCTAAAATATTAAGGTAAGTTAGGGAGAGAGTTAGTTTAAGTTAAATGGGCATCTGTGCAAGATTCTGTACACCATTAAAAACAATTGAAAATATAGGTACATGACAATCTAAATGAGATCTGATTATCTCACCCGGAATTACTTTATATTTATTGTACACGTTATATATACACTGTTTATTGCCATGTATAAGTACCAGCCAGAATTATTTTGTCGTGCTATATGAATTTGCGTTATAGATGAGCGAGTTATATAGGAGTTCACTGTATGGATGACTTCACATAAAATTATGTGATGAATAAACAGGTGTTTCAAATAAATATTAATCAGTTCAATAAGAATCACCCCATTAAAAAAACAGTACATTATTCCTCTGCCCCTTTAATAATTGTTTAAAAAAATCTAGAATAACACCAAAATTGTTACATACAAAATAATAAACTTCACTTGCTTAGAAATAATACTGTCTATAGTTACTATCTTTTCAAACGGAACACTTCGTACTGCTTTATTTAATCCACTATATACATGACATACATTTATACAGGATCATAACACATTTTCTAGATACTAACAATACATTGATAATCGATACATTCCGTTTTATTTCACCTCTGAAACACAGCGAACTCTTCGCAAGACTTTACTTAATCCACCGTATACACGATATACATCTATTACAGAATCACAATACAACTACTGAAGTGGTAATCGATACATTCTGTTTTTATTTCTATCCTGAAACGCAACGTGCCTGGTATGCTTTCGTTATCGTACATTTCGGGTAAACAAGTGATAAAGCTGTCGGAGGTGATGGAACGTAAACGGATCGATACACGGTGATCATTTACAAGCCATAAGCGCGACTGCCAGCTTTTTCGCAGAGACTGAAACAACGTTTCTACCGTGTCGCTCGTGTACTCTTCACAAATGAATCGACCACGTGCGACAAGGAATTACCATTTCATTATATGAGCTGTAAAGTGTTAAAGACGAACAGAGGAATACCACCCGTGGAACGCAGTGTTGAGGCAGGTTCGAGCCTAGTAAGCATAAAATACACTTGGACACGCATGGGGTTCTACGTGTGCCTCACGCGCGTACCAATGTGAAACCCGTGCAGCTGTGAATAATAACAGTGATTATACAACGCGCTGGAGTATCTAATACTCGTATAACCTTTCTTTGGTTAGAGATACCTAGCTCGTGACGTATCGGCCACCGGGAGAATTATCCGTGATTCTGCATCGGAAATTTTAAGTACAAAATATTCAAGTGCAGATATGGAATGTCCCCTTCAATTTCAACGTCTATATTACTTTTTCTAATATTGAAAATATTAAAAATAGAACTGGTAATAGCCGCCATCTATGGATTCGACTGGATAAAGTTATAATTTATTAAAGAGAAAAACGGATGTCAATCTCCATGATAATATTTATAAGTTAATGTAGTTGCTCATTGCGTCCTAATCTTGTTATGTATTATTTATTTTTCAATTTACTATTTTCAATGGCGAAGTTCATTCCGATCATTGGATCTCCCAATCTCTAAAATCATAATGCAGCGTGTCAATATCTTATGTAATAACAAACGATCATTTCAAAATTAATCGATATATTCGATTATTACAGAAATCAGCAAGTGATTCCAAACTTTTGGTCGGTAATGTATACATATGTTTCATAACGTAAAGAAATATAAACTTGTGTAGCAAATGAATAGAATAGAATCTCCACTTATGTAAGTCCTTTTTCAAGAAACGATAAAGATTTCTTTCGACGTTATCGTGCATACTTTCAATCTCTTATTAATGTTTTATATGAATACAACAAATTGAACATTAATCTATGTTTATAAAAGATAATACCATGAGTCAAGAAATACCGATGTTTACTTAATTAGAAATTAAATGCTTTTTAATTTAAATAAAAATATTAAAGTTTTAAAGGTTTTGAAATACCAAACATACTAATTCATACGTCTTTTGTAATCTCGGCACGTTTTTAAATAAAAATTTATATCCATGGTCACCATTTGTATATAAAACTAGAACATGTTTTACATTCTCCTCCAGATATCATTTGTTTCAATAGCTAAAATATCTGAAGATTTATTAAAATCAATAGAAACAAAGAATAAAGGAATAATTTATTATTTTAATAAAATTTATGTTATGGTACGAAATATTAACTGTTTCGATGAAATTCGACATTTCAGACGAATCAGTTTAACGGAAGTAATTAATTTGGTAAAATCTTTCCACAATCAAACCAAAAACGGGTACTTTAACTGAAGGTTAAAGGTTAGAATCGTTTTGAACGTACAAAATTTCTCGCGATGCTCGAAACTGTTCCGCTGGATGATATCCCAATATCCTCAACGTCTGACGCTGAAATGTCGAATCGTGACCTTTACACTTTTATTTATTATTCCGAACGCAGACCGAATCTTTAAAAAAATTGACAATAACGCAAAGTTTATGGTGCATGCAAGTTACTAGGAACAATGTTCGGTCAGATAGAAAGACTGTTTAACGTCACAGTCAAATATATTACTCTTGTTATTGAGAAACAGAGGATAATGTAATCGCTTGTTCATTCTTGACGTTATGCAAGACCCACCTACGCCACATTAAACGTCTTTCATACTATATATATTCTTCTAAACACTGAACTAATCTGATAAATTTAATTTTCTGCAAAATACCTGCCATACAATATGAAAAAAGTAAATTGAAAGTTAATTTTCAAACTACTTTGTCATTTCTTTACACCGGTATTCAATTTCTTACCGAAATCTTTCTCAGTAACTTTCATACATCTCACAATTAGTTTTCAATATTTTCAGCCATCTAATAATTGTAAACTCATACACTCGTTCCATATATGAGAACCACACTGGCGAATTATAAATTATGCAGATATGAATAGGTCAACAACATTTCATATCATTGATTTAAGGTCCGATTATATTAAACTGTATTATAAGTCCGTAGCATTTTCCTTGAAGAAAAATTTGTTTAGAATATCACTGTGTTTTTTTCAAATGTTATACATACCTATTTACAAGTTATTCGATAAATTAGATGTTTAATTGTACGTAAATGACAATTTAGGCTAACAACAAGTTCATTTAGACAAATGAAAAAGTAAATCGAGGAGAAACATTTCACGAACAAACTAAACATCTGTAGATATTCTATAAGAGTTTGCATTTTTTAGAGAAGACAACTTTGATCTTGATGATACTAAATTTTTACTCACGCTTAAGAATCTAATGACAAGCTATCTGTGTAATTCATAAACAACTGCTATAATTTTCGGAAAGTGGTATCTGATATGCCTGATAAAGCAAAATTCGAATTAATAAATAACAGGAAAAGGAAAAATATGTGATGTAATTCATCGGATAGCTTTAATAAGCAAAATATTCACCTAAACTTTGTACCCCTTGCCAGACAATATCGTGTTAGATTCGCGAGAAAGATTTCAAATGAAAGTTAAGAAAAATAAATACTGAATTTCTTCAACTGCAAATTAGATACTATTTTTCTAAATAGTTATTATGAGACATAATTCTAACTTAATACATAATTCTAATTTAATACTTTAGAACTTTAACTTATGCTTTTTTTTAAAAGTAGACGTTGAAAATGCTATTCAAACTGATAGAAAAATGATTGGTCTTCATTTAACATCCTAAATAAGAAAATTACAATTGATTAATTTAGCTACAAAATTCTAATCAGAATCAAATCAAATTCTAATCAAGAACAAAAACGACATGTTTTCCCAATAAATACTTACATTACAAGATTGGCTAACAATATACAAAAGAGACTGCACAAACATTAATAAGCAGAAAAAGGATGTTCAAAGTATTAATATTAACAAAATATTATTACATGAGAAAATATGTGAACATAACCATGAAATATGTATTTTTTATAAAACATAATCTATATTACCCAATTTTTCTACTTTTTTATTCTTTAAATAGAACACATAGTTTCTGTTCATCTCAGTGATGTAAACATGTTCAAGAAAAATACATCATTGTTGTAAAGCGGAATTCCACATTATAAATCCCGGTATATACTCCCTTCGCATTGTTTACCTTTTAAACTATCCTGCATTTACCGAGGTATATGTGAACAAATTATTGTGAATTTCAAAAGAAAACTAGAAAAAAGTGACATTTATAAAACAATTCTTATATATTGTTTGCCCTTTTTCCTATTTTTGCTACAGACTTCTATACATTGCTATACATGGCACTCTTTATAACACATTAACATGAACACAACGAGGTCATAAAAATATTACTTCGTAAAAAACAGTACGAATTTATGATACTCGTCATTTCCACATGCACATTAACACGTTCGCTACCAGCGTCTATTTCGGCATCGACCTTCTCAATTGTAATATTTTATTCAATCAAATAAATCTAAATGAAATACTGAAAAAATGAAACTGACACCAGTAATTGAATTCCTAAACATAACTTTGTAACTTATAACTTCATTTCTTGTATCTAAAGTATAAGATTATGGTCAAATATGCGACGCTGGTAGCGAACGCGTTAACCGGTTAACTGCGTTCGATGAGTACACACGTCGTCTTAAAACGCAAACTGGTACTAATTTTTTCAACTAGAAATTATTCATATTTTCAAATAAATATGTAATTCTTCTTCGTTTTGCCTTAGCTTTTCGTTTGAATATATTATAGATGCATTTGAGACATTCTCGAATCATACAATGAGAGATTCTTCAACCTAAATTCCACAGTTAACCGATTAAACAAGAAAATGAAATTCTTAATTAATATTCTTTAACCTACGTAAATCTGTATTTTTGCAAAGAATTAAGAATCCACAAGAAATGGACAAAATTACATATGCGATAGATAACTAGATCGGTAAACGAATTGGTTATCGACAATTCAAATGACTAGTAAATTCGCGCGAAATCAATGGGAAAGCGCGTATGGAAAAGAGATCGGTATCATTGATCGCTATTATCACGATATCCACGCATAACGCAGACGATAAACGAGAATCGTTCTCGATCTGTCATTTCTTTGCTAGAATATTCGTAATGTTTATCCCCGTAACGTGCTCCAAAATCGAAGATGATATTACGTCGGAATGTAGGCGGAACGCGGTTGTCGAGCCATGAGGCGGATCTACACAAGCACCGTAAGCACATATCCACCCAAACGCAGTTCAAGAAAGCGGGACTCCCACATTCTTACTTATTGTATCATTCTTTTCAATGGCTATACACAACTATAATCCTTTTCCCGGCGATCTATTAGATACCGTGAAACTTCGTACGGTTTTTCCCGTGCAGTCACTTCGGCATTTGGTGTCCAAATGTTTTATTACTTTTTATTGCACTTATGTTCGGAAGTATCTACTAAAGCATCGGTTAGTACAAAGAATTTGTCCTCAGCAAATCATTTTAACCGTAAAAACTTGTTAAAATGTTGCTTCTATGAAACAAAGGACCGCGTATACAGTTGCAACGCTCGAAAAAATGGTGAAGCTTAGAAGATTTTGATACGTATTTTATATTATTCTAAATTATTCTTCAAACAGTTGTTACTCGTTTCATCTACATAAATTTGTTTAACACTAAATATATATACTAAGAAATAAAATGTTGAAATAATGATTTTGAAAGATTCACGGTGTTTTCGGTATGTTTGTATTCATTATTATTTTTTTGCATCATTATTAACTATTCTTATCATTTACATAGTAATTTTATAATGTTCGATACCATAAAATTGAAAAGTTTCCGTATTTTATAGAATTTTGTATAGAATTTGCAGAAATGAGCAAATAATGAAAAACAACGATACATAGTGACTATGTAAAATTGTCTAATAGGACTATTTTCTTGATATATTGTCATTATTTCCAAAGATGTTTAATTAAGTTCACTTGTAACATTCATTTCGACGCCATTTATGATCCATCTTTTGAATGAGTAACTACGGACATTTATTTTCATTTCACCATTTTTCCATACTTTACCATCCGATGGAAATATTTTAACGATATAACAAAAATATTTATGAACTGAAACATTACGAATATTAAAGTATACTTGTGTAAGTAATCAAACAAGCGCAAACAACATACAATGATTTAAAGATTTTTATGTTTATAGCTGTTTTTTAACTCCTTATCCTACGATTTCTTTCACAATTGTAATTGATAAAATTACTTTGTCATTCATAATTTATTAAAAAAAGAAAAGAATCTGCTGTTTTTTCTATATTTACGTGTACTCAAGAGGTTGCTGATTAATAATAGAAAAGTAACATTTAATTTATGTTGAAAAGGAGTAAATGGCATTCAGATTTATTAAACTCAGTTTAAAATTTTCATCGCGAATCTGACACAATATTATAGGACAAGGGATTAAATGGCGGGCGATATACAGTTGATTCCTAAAAATTAACATACGAAAAAGAGTAAAAATAGAGCGATACAAATGAAAGTGACAATACTCGTCACTATTGGAAGATAGAAATGTTACATGAATTTTGAAATGTTACAAATCTAACTATTTAAAAGCCTTCGGTGTTTATAATATTCTCGGAAAGGGGATTGAAAACAAAACATTTAAAATCAGTGCAATGACAGTTTTTTCATCAAAGTATTAAATACCGGAAAAAGTTCGTGCGTTCGGTACTGATGAATTTTTACCTCAATTCATTATTAGTAAGAAAACTGTACGAATTTTTTTTAGTACCTAATATACAGGGTGTCGCGTAATTGGTGGTACAAGTGAGCGGAGGAGGGGAAGATTCTATATGACAAACTGAATCGAAAATGTAGAACAAAATGTTTTTTATATGAAACTTTGTTTTCGAGAAAAATAAATTTGAAAATTTGTCGAGTACACGTGCACTCGATCCAGTTTCAACGAATGATGTCCACGTTGTTGCAAACATAACTGTGCTCTTCTAATTAAATTGCAACGAATCTTTTCTAATGTATCGTTATGCAATTTTTATTGTTCAAACGCTATAATCTTTTGTTTTAATTGTTCACCGCTCGTTATGTTATCACTATACACACTGACTTGACATAATAGTACAAATAAAAATCTAAAAGTGGTATTTGGGCATCACGGCCGATCCAGTAGTGATAATTCTTATTTAAAAAGCGTCTTACTTCTCGACTATATTCGCAGTATTTCGAAAACTAAAAGCCCTGTTCGATAAATATAAGAAGAAAGTAGAACCGTTATAAGAGATATCACCATGTTGACAATGTTTGTAAACATTATAAAAAGCACAGAAATACTCTCCTACTCGGCAGAGTAAGATAGTGAAATCCGTAGAGTTGAAACTGGTTCAAGTGCACTCGATAAATGTTCAAATTTATTTTTCTCGAAGACAACACTTCATATGAAAACATTTTATTATGTATATTTTATTCAATTTTTCACATAGAATCACCCCCCCCCCCCCCCCCCGCTCGCTTGTACCACCAGTTACGGAACACTATGTATAAACTATCATAAAAATGGGGTGTAATTGAATGTATCGTGTTGTGGAAAAGGCTGTCGAAAGGTAATGAAGAACACTCGAAGGATCAAATGAATTGAAACGATAATAAAATATACCGTTGTTTCGGTGCTACGAAAATCGAACGAACTTTCCGAAGGAATACTACTGTTTGCTAATACTATACTGTCCCATTCTCGTCTTGGCGTTCGTTCATTCAGAACGTGAAATCAATGAACGTTATTTTCGGCGGAGTCCGCCGTTTACCAGTGACTGGCACATACTATGGCAATAGTTGACGCGCGTCTTTCTGCAATATAGCCCATTTATGTTCGAGCTTTTACGAGCATGCTTGTGAAAAAGATTGCTCGCGCTGTTGAATTCTTTTCGAACGAAACTTTTTATAAAAAGATGTAATTATATTTTATTATATTTTAAAATCTTTACATATTAATGATATTGCGTGTATTCGAGTCGCGCGTAATATGCCGAATTTCGTAGCAATAGTTAATCCTGTATTCATTGTTGAATTCATTTTAGCTATTAAAATAAGATTATCTGTATTATCCATCAATTATATTCAAACTATTTTTATTGAATACCTAATATTTCCTGTTAAGCCGACTGGAAAATTGTATCATTTTAACAATATAATATTAAATTCGTTTATTGCAATACGTTCGTCATGCGAGAGAATATGAAATCACATGTGAATAATAAAAATTTAATAAATCACGATAATAATTTAGCAAACAAAATACAATAAGCATTGAGAATATTAGCTGATTTGAAATAATTTAGTACTTTTATTTATTTATAATTTATGTTTGATTTAGTGTCTGTTATTACACTATATAACATATGCAAATCTTTTAAATTTACATAACCATGTTTAATTTGAAAATAATATAAGGAAAATGATATTAGTTATGTACCATTTATAAATTGATTTCTTTTAAAAAGGTAGCCTTTAATAAGCATTGTGAATGATATTTCAGGAAGTTTATTTTTGGTTTTGTTTTGAAATTTAAAATATTAAAAATTGCTAAAAATGGAAGAAACTTAAACTCTTTATCAGAACTGAATTTAAAATTTGTTCTACATTTTAATAAAATGTGCGATTTAAATGATTTATATAATATTAAAAAACTGAAAATTTCATGAATTCAATAAATTATTTTTAGTCAAACAAAGTAAATATATCAAATTTATAGATATATATTAAATAGTTTATATTAAATTCATAGATCCAACTTGATAAAATCTGGTCAAGCCACATAATTAAGTTTGAATATTTACGAATTTGATTAGTATAATACCTTCATATTTCAACAAAGTAAACATACGAATAGGTGTTATATGTATTAATGAGTCGTATTCGATTACATTTTAATTAAGATAACAGCAATAGTTGACGAGTAATTTCTTCATTCAAACTGTATACAAGAATACTTATTTTTCGTTAACTGATTGAACAGTTTTCTAGTTTTAGAATTGTATGTTATCGTGCGGTTAATATTTCATCTATTGAAATTAAAAATTTTCTATTGAAAACATGTCGAATGCATATCCACTCTAACTATAAAATGTCACAGCAAATAATTTGATTGATGGATGATACTTCAACTAAACCCAACACTATTTAACCGGGAAACTTTTCTTTTTACGTAAACTCTTACCAAGTTTTTTTATTAAAAATATTAAATAACTTGATAATCAAATCAAATTTAATAAAAATATTTCTAATTATTTTTTGTCAGCATTCCTAGGTACTTTTTTTATGTACATAACATTAATATAATTTAATTAAAATAAAAACAATAGTTAACTTATACAATGAAATAAAATTATAAAATAAAATTCTTATGTTATCGTTTACCTAAAATAATTGTTATACTTTCGAATATCCTTTTCTTTTATCAATTAACAAAAAAACTTTTGTAATAATATATGTATGCGTGCACTGTTAATATATAACACAATCATTTTGTAGCCGTTAGGTACAATTGTTCGTTATATGAAAATTTCTGATTTGGTTCTTAAATAATTTCGTGTTTCATTACAGTTCTTTTTTAATCTGATTAATAAATACATTAATTTTTTAATTTTTAAAAATAGTTGAATAATAAAAGTAATTAAAAAGAATTCACTCATTTCAATCCAATGTTACACAATTTATTTGTCTGTAACAAACTGTTCAGTGTTGCTCCTTATACGAGAAAGGAGGATATGAATATTCGGCGAAAAATAAAAAAGTTTTAAACGCGGTTGAGATTGTTGGTCCAGCAGTTGAAGTCAGGGGAACATAACTTTACCCGAAAATCCAATAGCTTACTGCCGATAAAAGTACTCGAAGCGACATTAAAATCATCGTGACCGACGGAATGTTAGAATCCGTAAAGACCGGTTTCTCCGACTTGCCATGTAAGACATGTTCTTTGTTTAAGATGCAATTTCTTCCTCAATTAAACAAACTTATTTGCTGTCCAGGCGAAAAACGTGGTGGAAATTAACGACCCGTAAAACTCGTGACGTTAATAATGACATTATTGCATCGTTCTGATCCGAGGCCGTATCACCTCTGTGGTATCGGGAAGAATTTAAAAGGCTGATGCCTGCGGTGAGATTTTTAGCAACATTTAACAACGACGAATACTCGACATAAAACGAATCGTCATAAGGAGTTTACCGAATTATGGTCTCGCTAGCCTCGTGCGCGCCAGGACTTTTAAGGTGGTCAGATCTTTCTCGAAATCTTCTTCTTGGTTAATCTTTCGGTGCAGGGGTTTTTCCAGCGTCGCGACTCAACTTCTTTATGACATATTCGCCACAGTCTAAATGACGCGAGGTCAACACCCAATGTGCAAATTTCTTTCGGGACAATGTTTCTCTTGAACGTGAATTTATATGCACAATGAAACATTGATTATATGGACGAGTTGGCTGATAGGATATTCGAATAAATAAATTTACATCGACAACGGTGAGTGTTTATTGTACGATATGCAGATATTATTCATCAATATTGCAATTGTTTTATTTCATTTCTATCCCCTTGTTATTATATCCTGTCCAGTACAGAATTAGCCACGTACGAGTATTAATTTATAACAAGTAAATTACATTACCTACTTATAAATGATATTCAGTTATTTTTATTGTGTGTAAAAGGAAATCAAGTAATCCGTGAAAGGATTTATGTGTCTGTAAGAAATTCCGAAAACATACGGTATCATTGTAGTAAAATATTTGATAACGAATATGTGTCATAAATCTGTATAGCAGATAAATGTATAACGTATGAACAACTATTTATACATAAATGTCTTTCTCACTTCCTTTGTTACACTGTATCTGACGCAACGATAGTTGTTATTTGTACGTTTCTTTTAAATTTGATACGTGCACATTATTCATATTTCTCATTGATTTATAATAAGATACGCAATAGGAATTAATACTATTATCAAGAAACATGATGAAATACTTTACGTGAACTTTGAGTCATCGTACATTGTTTCGTCAGATTTTGTGTGCCAGATCAAATATCGATTCCACGCATAGTTTTATAAGACATTTCCTGCACAGTTTCGAATGCATCGCTGAAGCAGGCTAAAATATTGCATCATTCAGTCAAACACTAAATAGCTATTAAATTACAAGAACAAAACATGCGTGAAAAATAATACTTAATTTGTAAGAATACTATTTTATATCTTATTAACAGTACCGTACCGGCACTTTTCTTACAGTAACTAGTCAAATAACTGGCTACAAAATAGGGATAAATAAATAAGATGATACATTTTTTGTAGTGGAAACAGAAACAAAAGGAAAGATGAAAATTGAAAAACTAATTACTCAGACAAAATAGGAATTCATATAAAATTAAATGAATAAAAAGAACGCAAAATTTTAAATCCCAGACCAGTTCGCAGTGTGGTTAGTGTTAAATCAATATATGTAGCTATAAAATGTGCTTATAGTGTATTTACATAATTACATATTTATTGCATATAATAACTCCATCTACATTACAAGATTAGTAAACCGATTATTTTATTTTAATTTAATGAACGCAATTGCTGAAATAATTTTTCCTGCGACTAATGTTCATTTTTCTAAAATAACCTTTATTATGCTTTTAGATATTTTTACTTCACAGCAGAATCAAATGAAATAACTACTAAAATATAATTTAAACCAATAAACAAGCAATTTAAGTAAATTATAATTTATTATATTAAGTACTTAATTCTCTTACATCTACACAAATAAAATTTTCAATGGATTAACTATGAACCTAGAAATTTCAAAAAGTTAAAAATTTTAAGGAAGAATTTAAGCGTATCTCTACACCGACACTATATGCTAACAATGAATTAGACAGTGATTTCTAGGAACAGTAAAAATAAATCTCTCATACTGTACAAATATCAATTGACACCCAACAAATTGCAACTGATTTGTGAAAATATATGGGAAAAATAGCATTAGTAAATACATAAAAATATTCATCGCTTAACAGACAACAGTAAAAGGTCTACATCAGAAGCTTAAAATATTTGCGTCAATATAGATTTTACATACATACGCATAAGTTACGCAGCAACTTTTAACGCGATGTACGTACTTAATAAAACTTCTTCCATTTTAGGTTAATATTCACGTTACACTTTATGACATTAATATGCAAGCTGTGTAAAATATGTACAAATACAATAATTCTATACGTTCTATATTAATGATTCGCGTGAGAGTTAATTGTACAGAAAAATTCATCTTAGGATATGAAATGTACATGCAATCTATATTATTTCAGATGTGTACTAGAAAATGTTGAGAATGTGATGTGATTGTTTACTGCTAAACAAAATGGTAACTAAAAAAGTGTACAATATTGTACAAATGATGATGTTCATATCAAATAAACATAGCGTGTAATGAGCACGTATTTCACAAATGATATTTCAATGACACAATTACTCAATAAAAAATCCATTTTCTGAAACAGAAGTTATATAGAAAGATACTTTATTGTACACGCTCGACTAATATTTGCATAAAACATCATCTTTCTTCTGTTGAGCCACTATTTCTGATATAACCTTCATACACTCCAGACAAAAAAGCACCTAATCGCGTCACTGTTGACGCAAAGTCACTAATTAAGTAGATACTAACCATAAATTACAACATGTAGATATCACATTTGAATGTTAAATTATTGTAATAAATTTTCTACATTAATTATCTTGATAATGAAATGAAAGATATTTATATAAAATCTTTATAGAGAGATTCACAGAAACAGAAAATGAAGAAAAGTTAAATTTCTTTATCAGCGATTTCGTTAAAATGAATATGCAGTCAGAACATTAATCAGCCTTATTAAAGTCTCATTAAGATTTAGTTCATTATTCACTCTTAAATTCGCTCTAAAATATGAAATTTACTGTTTTATAATAATAAGGACAATTTATTCTATTCTATATAGAATAGTTAACCACAGCCTACTGTTTGAAATTATTTGCATGTTATACAAGTACATAAATATGTTGAGAAAGAGTTGCATGATTTCAAGAAAAGTATATCTTAGAGTAATTATTTTATTTCTACATAGTTTATACATAATTGTGTGAAAGTAAATTAAATATTGTATATCTAATTACAGAAACTAAAGGAACATTATAAACTACAAAAATGTAAGTTAACAAAATGTATAGTAGGTTTACAGTAAATATTTATTAAAATATTTTGCAACAGAAATACAATAACTTCTTGACATTTTTTCTTAGAAGTATTTCTTTTCGATTTCGTAAGTTATTAATAGTAATATAAGTCTAATAGATACGATTGTGGCGAAAATTGTATGGCAAAGGGTTAAGAAATACGTCTGTATTATTCTTCAATCAATGAAAAGTATAGTAAAAAGCAATAGTTTTATTGTAAATGTCTTAATAAGTGTTTGTTCGTCGAAATTGTTTTAATTTTCATAAAAATGTAGGGTGCTTCTTAAAAAAAATTTCATTAGAATATACACAACACATAGTATTTTTATTGTAAAAATATACACACTAGACATGGGAATTCTAGCAATTGTTACAAGTCTTATCATTTTTTTGATTGAAGATGAAAAAATATTACAAGACAAATATGAATGGTATAATATTTTGCATATATTCACGGTCACAGATTGTTCATTCGTGCAATGGTGCACGTGTATTCGACACTTTAAAACTAGAATTTTTTTCAAATTTAAAAATTGGATTTAAAATTATTTTAAAATTAGAATTTATTTCTATTTTTACATGAATCGGATGCTGTCTTTATTTTACATGTAAAAAGTATTAGAATAATATGATTTAATTATTTCTTCGTTGAAACATGATTTACAATGAAAAAATTAAAATATCTAGTGGTTCGTCCATTTTTGTACATTTTACTTTTTATTTTCATACACAAAATATTTTGACAAATTGATTTATTTAAAGTAAAATATACTGTTAGATTAAAAAAATGCATTTGCATTTTTAGATATATCTTTCCACTTATGATAAAAATGATGTTGCATAAAAAGAAACCATTTCACATGATTCACATCCTTTCCGCGAAATTTTTTTCTGCTTCTAACTAAACTGGAGATATAATCTGATCCAATTGCGTGACTCACCTTGTAGTTATGCTACACAGTAAATATATGGATCTTCTTTGAAACCATATGACTTCAGCTTTACACACTTTTTCGTACAACTTCTAACAATTTACGAGTAATTTGAAATCGTCGAATCATGTGAATCATCTTGTACATGACGCTTTCCTCTTAAAATTAGATTAAACTTGTGATGAGACTGAAGAAATAATCAGTACCGTACTGAACTACATATATGAATGTAAAAATATAAAACTAGTCCAGTCATAACAATAACACTGTGCAATAAAATCAAGTGATTAGATACATTTTATTCATAGACTATTTGTTAACTGTGATCATAAATGCTATAAATAGTTATAAACGGGATTGTGTTTATTGTATAGGGTGTCCTGTACCAACCGACAAGGAATACAATCGAAAAATATAAAACAATAAGTCAAGTATTCTACAAAAAAATAAATAAAAAATATCTAAAACAAAATTTATTTTTAGAATGTTGTTGTGAATTTAAAATCTTAATGATGTTTATAATTTACAGAACTTGTTGTATTTAAAATTACTGGATTCACGTTTCTTCATAGTTAAATATAAACAGTAGAAAATGAAATTATAATATTTACTAGAAATCATATATTTTTAGTCACACAAGTTATAGAAAAATGTTAAAAAAAGAAAAGGAATGGTGTAAAGAATACTACATCTATGAGACGACATATTTTTCAGAAGTGCAATGTTCACACTTAATAAACACACTATAAACACATTTCTTTTAAAATACCTCGGTAATTATTAATTAGTTTATGACTGTGTACATACTTTCTTACATGTTATAACAAGGAGAATTTGTCTACATAAAAAAAATACATTTTTATTTAAAAACATAATACAATTGCAGATGCACATGCACCAATGCACTTCTGAAAAAACAGCCCTACAGCAGGAATATCTCTTAACCAGTTAACTACGTTTGATGAGTATACATATCACTTTAAAGCTCGAAATGATACTAATACGAAATATACCATAGATTTTACTGCGCGCGAAACAAGAGATTTTCTAAACTAAATTCTACAGTTAATAGGTTGTCCCATTTTATTTCTTCCTTTGATATTTTCCATAATCCCAAGAATGGCCACCCTATATATTATAGTGCCCGATACTCGAACCAAACTTAGCATTGCATCAATCTCCTCCCGGCGTCGTGACAATCCGCGAATACATCCTCAGGAGAGATGAAAAAAGAAAAGCTTGCAAGTGACAAAGGACGAAAGCTGGGAAGAGTATAGCGTGATAATGTTGCGTGACGATTGTAGAACCGGTTAGAAGAACCGCGTGGCGTCGCGCGCTCCCATCAGCGCAGGCGCGTGTGCGTGAAACCCCGTTGACAGAAAAGTGAGCGATTGCTCGTCAAGCTAGTCGCTCCTGACAGTCGATGACAGGCACACGTACATACACGCCCCAGACCACACACAATAGGCTTCTACGGAGCCAGCTTGCTAGCGTGCGCGTAGCTACGATACCGCGACCGCTCCTTTTCACGGTGCTTACCAATTCATATGGTAATCTCCTGGCCCGGGCGTTATTCTGCCTTTATTAAGTGCACCGCGTCTGACCCATTTCGCCTGTCAGTCCCGCTCCAGGAATTTCTGAGTCACTCGATGCGCGTCGCACCATGCGACTAATGCGCCGCGTTGCTAACCATCCCGGGTCCTGGCCCTCTCTTTTAGCTCTTTTGTTCTTAAAACTAGAATCAGAGGCTCGCAGGAGGCAAACCTTGGGAAGTACAAAAAATGCTAATAAATTTATACAAAACCGTTTGACACTTTGAATCCCGCGGGGGTCACTGATGACCCCCCGCCGAATCGAATTAGTATAATTCACTAAACTAAACGATGATTACTCGAGAACATTTTTATGTTACAGGCGGTGTTCCTTAATGCGGAGATATTTAGCAAGATAAACGTGTGATAATATTAACGTAATTCAATTAAATAATTTGATATTCTATTTTTTTCGTTTTGCGTAGTTTGCTCTGTGAAATTGTGTGACATTTGACGCGTTGATCGTTGTAACAAAATATTGGGGTGACAATGAATCGGAAGTAGAGAAAGATTCCTAAATTTAATTAATATTGATGAATTTAATATCTAATAATAGAAAGTATATAAGATGTTCCTTAATGGTCTTGTTTCCTTAAAAAATATATGAATCTTTTGGATTTTTGTTCAGAGTAATTGTACATACATATTTGATAAAAACCTTTTTATTCAAATATTTATTATTTATTACACTTTTTTATGTTTTGTTATACTAATACAATCTTGTTTAATAAAACTTAAACTGAAAATTTGAGCTTGAACATTTTTTTTAGAAATTGCAACCGTATTTGTAGAGCTCCTTTACTTTTGAACGACCGCACCGTGTACGCTGCAAGCAGCAGCTGATCCGATTAAAAATTAAAAATTCAAGTTTACTATATGAAAAACTGCGTTTTACTTTTCTAATCTAATCTACATTTTCTGTTATAACTAAAAAATAAGGATTCAAATTAAGGCAGCATGTTTTAGGTTAAGTCAAACGTAATACAACTTATTAGTAATTACGTCCAACATAAACAGGAAATTAATTTTGAAAGAAATGTATCTAAAATTTTGCCTTTGACTTTTTATTAATTAAGAAGACCTTTATCGTCAATTTTTGGATTAAGCCCTTTTGCAGATGAAGTAGCTTCTTCAGTACGTAATCTTGACAATGTAGTAGTTTATTTTTTGTGGTTTCCTTAAGTCGATTTTTATTGAATCCGTTATTTAAATTCATTTGAATCCATTTTTATATATTTGAATTCATTATTGTGCACTTAGTATCGATAGAAACCGCATTTCCAAACGAAAGGAATGCGGGTCTAATTAGTTAGTTTTCATCTGCCATCATCTCATTTTCGATGCTAATTGGCAATAGCAAAAGAGATTAGACCAATACGTCGATACAACTACACGTAACCAATCAAAATTACAAACAAAACAGTCAGCGAAAGACCCCTGTTGCTCTTATGCTGCCCCACTAGCCAACTCCTGAGTAAAAGTCAGTAGAAAGTTTGTTAAAATGTAGCGTAAATGTAAAGTATTGGAAACTATTTCACCTTTTTCTATAGCTTTTTTTAATATTTGTGCTGTTTCTTTATTGAAAAATTAAAATTATACAACACTGCTAATCAGACCCCTATCTGTTATACACAGACACCTATACATTTTTAATATGGCTTCTATTTTATACCGTGTCATTTATTTCTAACGAGTGTAACACTTTATTATTATCTACTTCCCTCATTTTTCTCTTTGCAACAACGTTGCAAAAATACGCCTCATTATCTTCAATGTAACAATCTATCTATTACAAGAAAACGTTTTCACAAAATAAATACGACCAGCCCGATATACCGTACAAATTCGATGTCCCACGACACAATATGAACATACAAAGTTCAGTTTCCATAGTATCGTGAAAAAAATAAAAGAATATATCGCCTATATAATAATAAACGACGACAGACCACTATCGAGCGAATAGTTCTTTTATTAATCCCGTTCCATAAACATCGCCGGCAATCTTCGTGGGTATTGTCACCCTTATCGCGACGAATGCTAAGTCGCGGCGAGCTCAAAGTTCCAATCGCGAGTGAGCCAGACGAACGACTCTTGTGCCGACCCCCGGCTGATCTCAGCCGCTAATTTCTCGTGGTCGCGGCGCGAAACGTGGTTAATCGTCGAGCTCGTTTCGAGGGATCGTTGGTGAAACAGCGGAATGAATAGCCGTGGTTATATGGGTGGAAAGGGTGCGACGGGACCCTCGGCAAGAGAGAAGGACGCCGCGGAAGACGAACGCGGTGCGGCGGAGGGCGGACTGTCATAAATTTAAGCAACAATTAACATTCAGAGTCGGCCTGTTCCCACAGACCGGCATACGTATCTGTATCGCGAACGGTCGGCCGTGGAGAGAGGGAGATCGCCTTCGTACAAAGTCAGTTTCGGCGGTGCTGGCTCCGTGAAAAAGATGCATACTCGCGGGCGAACGCAGCGAACGCTCGCAGCGCCGCGCCGCAAGGAAAGGAAAGAAACGGCAGAGATACGGTTAAAAGGAAGAAAGAGGACGATGCATCGTTCAGGGGTTACAGGTTAAACTGTTCTCTCAACGCCGTCCCTGATTTATTAATCATCGGCACAGCCGCAGGCTACCTATATTATTATCCTCTTTCCATCTGCCACTTCATTTTTCTCCTTGAAAACCATCGTTGCGAGTTTTAGTTCGAACATGACACCATTATGCCGTTGAAAGTCATATTAGAGAACCGATATATAATATGTCCAATTTAAACGTGGAAAGCTATTATCTCTAGAGGAACTGCAAATATGGGGAACGGTTCTTTGTCTTGGGCAAGAACTTACGAAGCTTTTTGTGCACGGTTTTTCTGGACGAGAGTCTACATCGAGTCTCTTAATGTTACCACGGATTCTTGATATTTTCGTCTCTCTTGATTTGTTTTTGTATAGTAATTGAATTATGTGAATTTGAACATGGAATTAAAATAATTATGCGGATTTAGGATTTCTTAGATTCTTAATTTTAGAGACTTGAGTACTATTTAACATGTTTAATGGGTGAACCATGCTTTTCAGTAATATATTGCACACATATTTGAGTAGAAGATTTCTCACGCGCACTGTTGACAGCAACAATGTGTACCTTACTGAACGTTGATGCATAAATTAATAAGTATCAAACGGTCATGACTGAACAATTTCTATTTTTAAAATTTTTATAAGCTTTTTCCTACAATTTTCGTAACCTTTTCATAAAATTTCTCATAAACTTTCGCAAACAGTGAGAAATGTTATTAAACGATTGATTTGTAAGTGATAAGGTATAAAACGTATTATTAGTCAGTATGTACATAGGAAAAAATGCAGTTACAATATATATGGAAATAACAATTTTGTAAAAAAACCACTAATCGAACCATTTTGTTCTCTTCTACGAATTATACTCGTGGTAATAATGCTGTATATACATTTTAATACCTTAAATAATAATTAAACGGAGTGATGAAATGAAGCCTATTAATAAACTGTCATAATAAAGTCGTCCAAATATTTTTCAGTGAAGCGGACAGGAGAAAATAGAATTTTGTTGGTGAATGTTGACGAATATTGAATATGCATAGTAACGATAAGTGTTAATTTTCACAATTGACACGATGATAAAACATAAATTCATTCTTACTCAACATTTGCCAAGAATAACATAAATTATCCACTGATTTATGAACGGTCGTATTATTGCATGCGACACAGCTATAAACATTTTAATGTTCATATCTCCAATTTATCGACACTTTCTTAAATTTCATGGTGACAACATCTTCTCAAAACTGGTATTAACTGCGAAAAACGAAAGTGAAGAGGAAAGGTGTATTTCATATATCATAAAATATTTATTACTGTCACGTGTTCTATAGGTGCAAGATTATCAAATATTGAATCAAAGCTGACACGACGAACACCGTATTAACGGGAAATATTCCATTCGGAACTGAGGGCGGCAGTCCTTCCGAATAGGATGGAAAGAGGGACGAGGGACTTTCACCAATCAGACTGCTTAATATGGTATTACATCCACGCTTCCTTCATGATCATGTCTTCCAGCTACTATATATGATACAAAGAAACGAATAGCAATTACATTCATGATGACATACATGTTACAGCAATTAATTTAATATTGAAAAAGTGGATCCCTTAACCATTCTGCCATTTTTAAACGCGTCGTAAATGTATTTTGCAAATATAGCTAACCAATACCTCACATCCTTTTCCTTTAACTCTGACAAATGAGTAATACGCATTTCTTTGTTGCTCTAAAATATTTTTTATTTATGTTGGAAAACATTTGCCCCATTTGTTTTAATCATCGTCGTGATTAATAAGAACGACTCGGCGCTAGGGACATTTCGATTATTGCTTCAATGACATGCATAGACCATTTATATTCTGCACTATGAAATTGATTTCTACGCGAGTATACACAGGGTGTACCGTTTAAGTGTGGAATGTTGGATAATCGTATGTTACTTTGAACTGTTTGTCTCAGTTGCGTATTGCAGATTATTTAACATCAGTTTATACCGAACAGTAAAAGTGACTTGCTATTAATTGTTTATGAAATTGCAAGTAGATATTTATTGAAATATTTTTATTTATTTAGTAGCTATTTGTTGAAACCGAATATGATTTTCATTGTATTATACATATAACCAAGTACATTTATGTAGTAGAAATAAAATAAACAATTTTGGATGGACCGCCTTACATTCGGTAATTTCAGTGTTAACCATTTAGCGCCGAGGTATCATATGTGGGACTAAAAACCGAAAATAAAGTCTCCTGAATTTATACATAGGTCATTTAATTGTATAACAAAAGACTTTTATTATTCAGTTTACTGTTATACTTTAATAATATACTGTTGTACAGTAGAGAGAAATTAATTATTGGTGCAATGTGTTTACTAATTTTATAAATTTAATTTCAGTTAATTAAATTTGAAACTTTTTCATTAAAAGGAATATACATACATTAATGAGTACACATTTACATTCATTATAAGAAGTGCACCATTAAGGATGAATAATGAAATAAAGTATTATGTAATGTAAAGTATACATTATCATATACATTAGAAGGAAACCGATGAAAGATTATAACGAATAATAGTTAGTCATAGTATCTACAATTAATAATATACAGTAGTTATGTATAAGAATTCACATTTCATTCGCATTTATAATTTATACATGCTCCTCCTGCACACTACAAGTGAATTAGTCGGTAATATAAGAAACATAGAATATAAGCGAAAACACGAAAATTTTTTTTCGTTCGATTCTTTCCAAATGCAATTTATATCATCAAGTAGTAGTATTAATGGTACAACAATCTCTAAAATATTCTGTATGTTATTATTAAGTATTTAATTATTTATTTCATTCATTTTTCGTATTTTGACATATGTTCTGATTAGTTAGATCAGACTTAGTTTTGTTAGCTTTTAATCTTTACAGAATATTAAATTAATACATTTAACCGAAAAATAATTTATCAGACTTCATTGCACTTTCATTAGTTTAAAACCGCATAAAGTAAAATATGATAATTTTGTTAAAAACATCTTTTGTTATATTTATATAGGGGATGTAGCCTGAAACTGGTGATAGCTATGATCTAAGGTGGTACAACGAAGTAGAGGGTAATTCCACCTGTACAAATAAATCGAAAAAAAAGAACATTTTTTTGTAGGCCTCATTCTTTAAACAACCGAGTTCAAAAATGAATGTCGCATCAGTCCATGACCCACTGACAAGGCAAGTAAAGATATACATGTCAAAGTCCACGTCAATAAGGACGTCACGTCGAATAGTTCAATTTAATAATGCGCTGTAATTAATGTTAATAGTGTTAATGAATGTATTGTATGGTTATATCGAATGTGTATTCAGATGAACTCAGTACTCTCCGAAATGTTTTTGCGAACATTAACGGCAATTCGCAAATAAATAAATCATTTCCGATTCTCGATTCCTTTCAGACTATTTATTTCTATAATGAGTAAAATACGATGCAAGAATACCAAATTTTGATCACTTTCTTATACTTTCTACTATCAAAATAAAGGTGCACAATCACACCCTGGTGGTGGTGACATATAATTTCAAAACATACATACATAGAGAATTCTAAATTGTATATTGCACTTGAACAATCATTCTACTGCTCTTTCATTCACATTTACAGCAGTACCTATAATAAACCTAGTCAAAGGACGCGTTAGTTCTACGGCTTTAAAGTGCAGAGGGGCAAAGGGACTCTTCTACTCACGACGCTCGGGCCTCAGCGCACGCCATGCGTCGAAAGCCGAGCGTCATAAGTGGAAAAGACCCTTTGCCCTCTGGATTTTTAATCCTTTACATACGAAAGTTTTTTGAAAGAAATATTCAACACACTTTTATAGAATATAGACGATCTTTGTTGAGACTAATGTAACTAATTTAATCGATAAATGAAACAACAAAGGTATTTTACTATGAGATTTCACATAGTGACACCTTATACAAAGTTCAATATTAAACATCAAACTTTATAATTTTACCGATCAAATCAAGTGATGACTAAGAGTCACTCCCCGATTGGAAAAAGTTAAGCCTAAGGCTAATGGAACTAACGTGAGAGCGAATAGTGTCATTTGACTAGGTGTATTAATATCTTTTGGACAACTAAACAGAATTTTGGCTATAGGCTCCGATTATTTTAGCTATAAAATTTGAAACACAAAAATTCCCAATTGTTCACTTCTGCTTCCAAATTATGTTCAAAACGTAAAATATAAAAAATTGTATTTGTTCATATTGCCTTTAGTAAACTTTAAATTGTTTATACCAGCAGCAGATATACATTTGCAGCCGAATACCAATGCACTTCGATATTTAAAGGCGAAATTTAAATTATTTATCTAAAATTGCAGATTTAGTCGACATTTGTATAAACCTGTTCTTATCGTAAGCAGTCAGATAACTAGCTACAGAAGAAAGATAAACAAGTTAGATGATAAATTTTTCCTAATGGAAACAGAAACAAAAGAAATAGGCAAAAATTGAAAATCCGATTAATCGGGCAATACAGGAACTGATATAAAGTTAAATGAAGGACAGAAAACAGTGAAATTTTAAAACCGGTCATTTGACTGGTTCACGGTGCGGTTAGTATTAAAGAAATGTTCATTGAACGAAGAATCTATTAAAAACGGACCGATTAAATAAACATTATTAGTCTATTTGTACATCGCAGTATATAGAGCCAATTGTCAGATTTTTCCTACAATATTTTCATTACACCTTTTTAATTCTATAATATTTTTCATAGAAAATCTTCCTGAAAACTATTCATTTACCTTTGAATTGTTCCGTATACAAGTAAGTTTCCTCTTTAAAAGTTCGTTGTCGGTGATTCTTTAAAGATTTCACTTTGAAGAATGATTAATCTATTAGATGATCGTATAACGGTTACAAAAACGTGGAAACGTTAGGCGGATCGTTGGGTTCATACAATGTGCACTTAGGAGGAAAGAGTCAAAGTACGATTGATAACAATTTTATTAGTACCTGCTATTCACATTAATTATACAAAGAGGTATCACACTCGGGCACGTATAATAAACATCTCACTCTCTTTCTCTTCATCTTTTTGTAGGCACCGATAGCATCACCGGCCATGCATCATGTCTTTCTGTAATGCAACACCATCCACGTTTAACCGAGCCTAACCGCATGATAAGATCGTGCTGTTATCGATATCTGTTTGTATCGATCAAAGGGCTCGAGGATAATACGAACGTTCAACGATGTCGTAGGAGGCGAGGCGGAGGACCACGGAGACTATGCAGCCCGATTTCTTCGTTGCGATTACGGCCGTTGTTCATTTATACTTTTTCATTGCATGAAATTTGTAATTTCCTGACCGTAGTTAATGTCAACGCGACGCACACGGTGTACAGTATGCCTGCTTTATTCGGGCACACTCGAATATCTCTGTAATTAGTGAGTATACGAAAAGATGTTTCAGATAAAATGGCAAATAATATCAATAGCAATCATTGAATAATTTAATTTAGTACGATCAGCGATATTGAGACGATATTCAATTGCTTAGACACTTATAGGACATAATAGAAGATCTACCGAAGATGACGCTTCTTACGAATATTTATAAACATAGTCAATATTTTATTAACATTTAAGTACCCGGCAATTCAAGTGAATGAAATACGCCAAATTTTTTATAGAATCATTTAATATAAATTAAATATTGTAGTTATTGTATTAAAGATATTTTGTTTTGTGGGTCGTAAATTAAGTCGTGATTTTTTACAGATTTGTTTAACTTAACAAAAACACGCTAACGCGTGGCCGGGTGTTAAAATGTCAATCAAAAGTAAATGTTATATACGTTGTTGAATTCATCTTGAAAAATACAATAAACTGACAATAATGAAAATATGTAACTGTATTTTTAAAAATTGCATTAACCTTGAAATCTCTAAATGACAATGTAAAAAGAAATTGAAACAGCTTATTAAATGCTCACAGTGATGTTGAACAACTTTTACCTAAACATTTTTTCGTATCTTGAATAATTACGGAAATATTCGAGACTACACGAATAAAATGGACATAATGTGTGTAATGATCAATAACTTCACGGATGTTGCATGGAATTTTTTCTTATTTGAGTATCTACTATTCCTTATAAGTGAGTTATGCTTCTCTTGAGACACTATTTACAAAAACGGGTGTACCAACTCCATGATGTTTGAACAAATATTTTCTATAGGATACAGAAACGTTATAAATTTTCAATAATAGATCATGATTAATGGGTGATTTTACTATTCGCTCCGATCTAACCCTTTACGGACGACTACTCTTTAAAGTACACAAAACCTTCAGTAGATGAAGCCAAATTATATATAGAGGGCGCTTAAATAATAGAGCAAAAAAGAACTATATATTGATCTTTTGCTGTTTGAGCAATTTCAAATATGAAAGTAATGTCCGTATATTTACTTAAAACATTTCTTTTATTATGCATGTCTTAAACAAAGAAAATATTACCTTGTAAGATTATTTTATTTAGATCAAGTTATACTAACCCAAACCTGAATAGATGGAATGTCGAAAATAACGGTTACAAAATATGCTTTATCATTTATGTAAATCAACCTTGAAGTTTTGTTGAAAAAATAATTATTTGAAAATTCTTTTATCGCGGGTTAAAATTCGTTGAGCACTGATTAACTTTTTCTTAGAACATTTTTTTGTACAATGCCGGAAAGGACATAACTGAATAAGGAAAGATAAAAGTGCCCCCAAACCAAACCGCCCTTCGCAGATACCATTCGACAAATCTCTCGAAGAAACTCCATTATACCAAGTTTTAACACTAAACCTACCGAGCAGTTAAATTAACTTTTTGAAATTCCTCTATAGCAACTTCAACGGTGCATCTATCGAGACTTTAATCGATTTACAATTCAGCTTGCGCATTACTAAATAAGTTTCTTTAATAATTTCTCAGAGAAATATCTGTTATCTTTTTAATAATTGCAAAAAGAAGAAATCAGGAATTGATCATTTTGTCCCGTCTGGTAGGTTTAGTTTAAAACCCTACACTCACTATTGGGGTAGTTAAAGATTGGAATGCTATACACAGTTTATGCTTGATATTTTAGGTTCTGTTTGATACAAATTTATTTAAAAAAGCACAGTTATTCTAAGTGTGGATATACACTTATTTCTTATTCGGCTACTCTTTAGAAAAAATCGTTGGAAGCAATAAATTGGACAGCCTGTACACGTGTTTCAGAAATATTTGTAACATGCATGGAGTGAAATGAATAACGACGAATTATACAAACATGTACGAAATGGGATAAAGTAATGAAAATGAATACATGAGCAAAAATAACATACGTAAGACCTATATATACGAAATTTTAGTTATGAATAAAGTTTGGGTAGGAAGAAAAAATGGTTAACTAATAAGTGACATAAATTGATATAAATCATGAAATTTGAAGGTAATGTAAAATTATACTGATTTAATATATAATTGAGTGTATTGTGAATTGAATACGTCAGAAGTTTGATAATTATATGTAGCAGTTACTTCATTATTAAAATTGTTACATATAATTATCAAAGCTCTAATGCATTCAATTCATAATACACTCAATGTGTACTCAATATGTATAATCGTCTATTACTTCCAAGTTTCATGAGTCCGTCAAAAAGTTATAATAAAATTTAATGAAATCAAAAGTTATAATATAAAATTTAATGTTATTTGTCTTCTTATTGGCACAATTTTATTTTATTGAGACGGCCAATACAAACAAATGTAAAAAAATATGAAGTCAACATATATCGAGTATTCATATATGTTCAAAGTGTTGGGCGGTAGATCATTCATTCATTTGGTTACAATACACCGTAAACATAAATTTTGAAAAAAGTTACATAGTATTCTTTATAGTCCGAAATGTATATTAAAGTTTACAATGGTTCCTATAAAAAGTGAAATGTATAATATTTTTCGCGAATGATGTTTCATCACACAAGGTAAATTTTATTTCCGCATTACGTGACAGTTAGTAGCGATTGATTCTGCAGTAACACTTTGACTGCCAAGTAAACACTCAACAAAACTTCTATGCAGTCGAAATGGTTGTCTTAATAAAGCAGAAATTAAATGTCAAGATTTTTTATAAAGATTACTCTAGTATCTTTTTTATATTTCATATATCCAACAAAATTTGGTTCATTTGATACGTTCCCAAGAAAACTAATGTTTAAGTTTATATAAAAAATGGTGTCACTTATATGCGAGTGACGTGGCAGTCAAAATGTTAAAAGATCATGAACATTGTAATACTTATATCAAATTTCGTTACAGAATTGAGATTTTCTGGTAAAAAGTAACTTGTTATTATTGGCATAATTGTAATTAAAATGATTAATATCATTTTAATCAGCATAATATCATCAATGTTGTTAACTGACTTAACTAGTCATTAATTTAAGTCTAATGAAACTTTATTAACGTAATGAAGACTATCCACTGTAACAATTTTTAAGACATCGTAATGGAACAAGTGTGATTCCTTTCATATTTAGAAAGATTCTCTGTATAATACTCTTTTGGGATAAGAAAATAATTAAGTTCGTCATTCAACTATTGATACCAAAATTTATGCTATTGGTTAAATGAAATTTTCAACAAAATATATAGCAATAATGCCTTAGAATTGTATTAATTTTCAAAATATAATTATTTAATATTCATATTTAAATTATCTGGATCCAATATCTTATTTAAATATTCCATTATTTTAAGTAAATTTCTTTTATTATCAAGGGAGATTACTACATAACCAACTTACGTTAAAGATTTCGTTATCGCACGACAGTCGCAACGTACATTATTGTATAACCGATTCCTATCATTCTACTTAAGTATTATCACACGGTTTGACAGGTTTTCTCGCAGTAAAATAATCGTTATTGAAACTCTCAGAAAAAGCCGTCATTCTAAATGAAAATCATAAATTCGAGAAAATTGCCTTGCCCTCCACTTTATCGTTTTTATTTCTCACAGCATTTAGCATACACTTTTCAGATCCCCTTTTAAATTGTACCAAGGCATGCCTGCAGCTATAATGCAATTGAAAAAAGTCTAATTTTCTCATTCGAGGCCTTATGCACGTACCAGAAGAGTAATTTAAAAAATTTCATAAACAATCTTCACGATAAAGATATTCAATCTGCACTCCAATCATTCCTTTAACACATTATACAGAAATAGAACGACTTACCTGCCGGAAAAAATATGCCCCGAGAATTATTTTTTCGCCAGGAGAGAATGTCGTCTGTGATCCTTCCCCATTTCCTCGAGTATGCAGTCGCTGCGCGCGCTAAGTAGCTGCACCTTTCTAAAATACGAACTTTTGACACGAAAACTATAAGCACGATCACTTGTCGAAACTATGCTCCGATCGGTGTCACGCGACGAGAGCACCTTAAGTCCGCATTAAAGCAGAAGTATCGTAGCTACTTTCCTCGACGAATTAATAAATTATGTCCGAGCGCAATGGCGCATTGCCGCGAGCCGGCAAGCGTTCCATATGATACGGTGCCTCGCCAACAGCTGACTGTGCTCTCTACGGCGTACGCTAATCACTAATTACACAGCATCTTAATTATCGTCTCATTGTTCGGGCCGCGTGTATAAATAAACTACGGGAGTGTGCGACGACGTGTAACGACTCTATCTACGAACGTCTGAACGTTCAGCCTCCCTGCTGTCCGCGGTTTCCCTTTGATGTGTTAATCATGCAGTTATACTCTATAGCCTTACCTGAGAACAATTGATGTTACAATCACTCGCCCGTGCTATCGTTACCGACGACTCGAAATAGCTACAATCGAAGAAGCGATACAGAGTTTGTGGATATCCAATATAAACTTTCCTCGTTCCGCAATCTACGCGTAAAAATAGATTCCTGGGAAGTTCTTTTTGATTGTTCGTTGCATATGCACTGGTAACCGAATGTTTTTCATAGTGAGATAATTATAAGGTAAATTCATAAGTTCGTTTCAATAAATTTTGTAGATTGAATGTTTAGACGGGAAGTAAATTTATTAAATTTGCGAAACATCTAGAAAATAATTAAAATTGTTGTTATTGAATAACATGGCTTATGCATGTCTGTTAATTTGATTACATGTAAGTTCAATAATTGTGACCACCTTAAATAACGCTATTATGTTTGAAAATACGGGAAAACTTTACTTATAAAAAGTGAATACCATGAAGAGTTTTCGAAAATTTCATTATTTGTTCTATGTTTTCTTAATTTACATAAATATAATATTTCGGTCATTGAATAACCGAAAAAGCTGCACTTCTAATCACTTTCACATTCATAGCAACGAATTGATTGATTGAAGTTTTCCATAGACAAGAATATTTTGAAACACTAATCACAGCGTCCGTCCCATTAAATCAAATAAATTTCTCCTGTCACATCTTGCGCCTTTGAAAGTGACGGAGAAATGAGACACGATAATCACAATACCCTATATTTCAATCTTCGGATAATAATACTCCGTTGGCTGTATAATCTGGAAAGGAAGAAATGGTAATGACCATTATCATTTATCACGGCGAACTAACAAAAACATGCCAAAAAAAAGTCTTCAAAAGAGAGCTACGTGTGAGAGATCCGTTATCTCATATATTATTAATCGAACTTAATCACCATCTTATAAGAGTCTCTAGTATTACGTCAGATATACCTGCTTTTTCCTTCCGATAAAAAACATTACGTCAATGATCTTATCTTTGCTTATCTTATGTTTTACTCAAAACGTAAACACATACAAATGCAGATTTACTAAATTTCATTTACTATTCACTTAAACCCTGTTCACAAAAAGCGTATCTGCACGATTTTTAATAATAATTCAAATGTTATAGTAGTGTTTATGCACAATGTGAATTTGATCATTCATTTGAGCGAAACGAAATCATAAAAATGTAGTACAACAAAATATAAATCAATAAAGGAACTTATGGTTGATTTTATGGTTTTTATATAAGGTAATTTTTATAAAAATATTTAGTACGTATTTTTTAGTTGTTAACCGGATATATACTGCCGATCAGGTTTCGATCCGCTTTCGGCTCGATCGAGTATATCCGACCCTCCATTCATGCGGAGTATTCGTTCCAGCTGGATTCTTTTCATGCTAATGAAAATCACACGAATAATGTCTGTCAGTACAAAAACAAGCAAGCTATTCGAAAGAAAAGGTAGTATCAGTTTTAGAAATTCTTATTTATTTCGCACAGCTTAACAAAAAAATTATAATAATGCCACTTCAGAAAACAAAAGCAAATTTTTGTCGGTGCTAAATTCAGATCACGTAAATTGATATTGCGTATGAACAATACCGCAATAGTGTTGTAATAGTGATGTAAATAGTGCTATGATAGTAAAATATAATTAATGTTATAATTTACCGCGTAAAAAAGAGACTCACATAAAAAAGTGTTATTCTTCTGTTGTTTATAATGCATGTGTTTGCACTATGAATCCCGGTCCGATCTCAGTTCAATCTTGCTTTATCTTTGTTCATTGGAAACAATAGACAAAGAAATAATTTTATGCGGACGGATAGTGTATATCAGGCCTTATATTAAAAGCTTGAAATCAGTACCTATAGTTGGAGGGATGAAATCTATTTTGTATTTTAAAATAGCAAATTTAATTAGTTACACAGATATGCAAATAATTTATAAGTTTATATTAAAATTTCATCAATTTTCCTGTCAGATGATATTGTGTTTTCTTTTACATTTGAAATAGGGGTAAAATAAATTTTCAAATTCGCATTACCAAAAAAGTTGTTGCATGTGAAATGTACTCGCAATTAGCGAAAAACTCAACTACATGTATAATATTATCTTATACTTACAATTAAACTAACTTTCTGTTGCTGTCATTTTGTTTACTTGTAATTAACTCTTTATGACAATACTGTAATGTATTAGAATATTAATAATAAAGGATTTACAAGAAAGAAGGTTGGATCGTCACAAAAGTTTGCGTTCTTTATTAATTAACAATAAAAATCCTTTTTGTCTTTCAAAACTCAGAGAAAGAAGAATAAATTTTCGTGCAACGTACGAACAAACAATTTGTAGCGTTCATAATGTCAACGTGTGTACTTTAATCTTTTCCTCTTCTATTTTTATAATTTTGAACTCTTTCTAATATTTTCGCACATTCTATTACAAACTATGCCGAACTCTCCATCCGGTTCGTTATTTTTGCGATAGTACTGTAATAACGCCAGTCATCAAACCAATGTCACAGTGTAGAAATAACCATCACTACTAGGCGGTGAAAGGATGCTACAAATATGATATGTTTGTGGATTATACAGATGCGACTGCAGTTTGTGCACATTAAACGTTGCAGTGCATGAGGAAATATGTTTATGGATATTATTAAACTTTGTAGCTATCTACTTTATGAGATTAAGGAAGTTCTTCCGCGTTAATTTTTGTATTATATGTCTTTTACCTATGTTGTATCTGCAGGTAATATCTTCACCAAACGGTTAACAATAATTCTCAGTGTTAACGAGTTTGAGCAAAGATTGAATGTAAGTGCTGTGAAGCATTAAAAGATGATCGAACCAGTAAAATGCAACAGTAAAACGGCAGTATAATGTCTTCCTAGACGTGACGTTATCGGGATATTAATTTTACAATTAAATTAAACCGACGACGGACCATAATTTATCTGATGATGTCTTCTTGGGATGGTACTTCAGAGCGAGAGACGCAAAATAATAACGAATCCCTAAATATTACAAGCTGTGCAAATGTGGTAACTTATATGTGTGCTTTTGTACAGTTGGGAGATGACTCGATGTCTAGCGGAACGGTACAATGGCAAATGTCCTTTTACCGGCTAATTTTCAAAAAAATGAATTGCGCGGATGGCAATTTTTTCAGTGAGATTATATGTGATATATATTATACATACAAAAACTCAGATATCATATTGTCATGTAATATATTTTAAATATACCAATTCGAATTAAATTTAACATTTTTTCAAATGTTGTGGTAATTAACAAAGTTGCATAGCTAAGTGTCTTTATATAAGAACGAGATTTCTCGTTACCAGTACGCAATGTGTTAAAAGAAGAAAAGTTACAAAATTTCTGATCAATCTCTTAACAAATTACAAAGTGTTATATTTTGCCGGAAAAATGTACCAAACTGACACAAGGAACAAATGAAGCTTGAAATATTTTAATTACTCTTTTTTATACTAACGAAGTTTTAACTATATGTTTTAAATCTACTTTTCAGATAACTAATTGATATTACGTTTAAAAAAATTCAGATCACTACTAGGTAGTAGAAAACATCAGAAAAACTTGTTATGCCGCCTAAGAATAATAATAATAATATAATGATAAAATTAGGTCGAAGTATAATAGAATAATTCGTTAGGTTAAAAAAGAAGTGGTAAATTGTAGTTACGACCGACAAATTTCTATCTACCACAAGTCGAGTTCAGTGTTTTTTATTCTCAAATGGAGAAATCGGATAAGAGGGCCGCGATCCGGAACGAAGGTAATCACGAACCGTCACAGTTGGAATTGTAAACACGGCTTAAAGTCTGGATAGACGAATGCGGCGCCAACGTAACGCTGACGCAACACGTAAGAGGAGAGTAAACGCGAGACGATGTGTCTCGCTACAAAGGGTAACGTCATATCATTCTAAATTTACCGGAAGAACAGGAGGCTATTTCGATCGAGTTCAATTTTCGTAAAAAGTAAACAGATATTTTTTATCAGCTTACGACCGTGTACAGCGTACACTGTACGCCGTCGCATTGAGTTCAAAAGAAATAACAAGAGTAGATAAATGAATGGATAGCATAAGCTTATCGAAAGTATTAAAGTCGTTGTAATTCTACACAGCCGTTTCTCTAACTGTATATTTACATCTTTTTGTGATGTAGCATACAGTTTGTTTATATTACATTTACAATTTTCCATTTTTTGCATAACTTTTACGGAAACTCGTTTCAGATTAATATTCCTTCCTTTCTCCTCTTCACAATGTATAGTTGACTGTAAGTGTTTATCTATCTAATGTTTTGTTTCATAATGAAATATTGAAATTTCTGTAATTTCAGTGGACTTGATGCCGGCCTAAAATTTGTATAAGATATCATGACAAGTGACCAACTTCCTTATTTGCTATTAAAAAAGTGTGTGTAAATTGATATATATCGTCATATCTAACATACTGCATTTTGTTCTCACATCAGTTACCCTCACTTCGATATGTAAGGATTTCACAGCCTTGCGAATATCCACAAACTACAAATTAAAAAATGCTACCCTAGTCTATTTGACACATTGGAAAAGGAACCTCTAAAGCACGCGCAAATATTGACAGAAATTACAAGTGTGTAATCTTTTTTAATAATAACTTATTTTCAGTGAAAATTACTATTAATCATGTTTGGTGAATCTCATCGAACTTTGACAAACTGTAAAACTTGAAGTTTTACATTTAATAGATCATCTGAGAAATAGTAGTAAAGAAAAAATCAAGATGGGACGTTGCAACATGAAAATGACTCGGAAGATGAAAACTGCCTTCGGCCAGAGTGGAACACAGCGAATGGTAGGGGGAAGTAGGGTAAAACGGAACACCAATGTTTTTCGTAGATAATACTTGTGCACTGATTTGCAGTCGATCACAAACTGTACCGAGGATTTATTAGGTCTATTTCATGCAACACCGACTCGATACGAGCTCCTTATCTACAAAATACAATGGTGTTCCGTTTTACCCTACTGAATGAATACTTGAAAGAGTACAAGAATTTATCAATAATATTTTGCTCTAGAGTCTTACAAGCATCTATCAAAAATTATAATTGCCAAGAGGCTATGTTATTTACCCTTTGTGGCCGAATTAATTAAATCTAACTACGAACTAATATTGTTGACACTATGTACATCTTCATTTTTTCAAAAGCGCTGTTGCTATGGAATTGAATTCGAAACTTAAGAGGTACGATTTAAGCAACCTTACCCAATCTAGGTATTAAATTAATTCTTATCCGTCGCGAATTCTAATAAGAATATTTGTGGATACGTGAATTGATAACATCAAGAAAATATCATTAGCGGAAGAATGTAAGTGCCAAATTAGTGAAGTGGATGTTCAAAACATAAAATGCTTTTAACCTGTTAATTGTGGAATTTAATTTGAAAAATCTCTGATAACGCTCGCAATGAAATCAAATAATGACGTGTATACTACACGGTCTAACGCAGACCAAATGCACCTATGATATATTCTAACGAAAAGCTAAAGTAAAACGAAGAAGCATTACATGTTTATTTGACAACATAAGTAATTTATCATTGAAAGAATTAGTATAATTTTGATTTTATGATGACGTGCATACTCGTCTAACGCAGTTGACTGGTTACAATAAGCATTGTAGTAAAAGACTGACTCAGACCACTGGATACTATAGAATTTTTACGATAATTATAACCAGAAAAATCGCTCAATACATGGTTTTACTAAATAAACAAATTCATACATTTTGTTGTATGAATGCAATGTTATTAGATTTTTATATCCACAAACTGTCTTCAGAGAGATAGATTTGTATAAAGTAGCAGTAGTAGTTTAATTTAATAAATTCTGGAAGTAATTTGTTTAGAATTTTATATTGCACATTCTGCATTGAAGGAATTTTCTAATTCCTTATAAAGAAGATCTTAAGTATCTGTGACTATGAAAACAACCTTACCATCTTATGTTTGAAGTCCTGTAACTATTTCAGTATTTAATAATTTTTAATTCCATTCCTTGAAACTTGGTGTAGAATCACTTTACATGGCATTGACATTTTATCTGCGTCCAAAGTCTTGTTAACACATAGATTGCAACTATACATAGAACGAACTTACAATTCCATTAAAAAGAAAGTCAAAATGATCCTCAATTTCGGAAGTGACTTCACTTGGAATCAGAGGTTGAAAACGGTTATGATATTGGTTCCGGTTCTCGAAACAGTTTCGAAGAACCGTTACTTTCTATAACAGTTATAAAGAACCGAAATTAGTAGGAATATCGATTCAGACGGTTTTACACTCTGTTCTTATATCGGTTTTGTATCGTGTGTATATACATCAGTGAGATACTAAATTATTAATACATCAATTACACATTCTTCGATCAACACATTATATGCCGCACGATTTCATAGAGCAAAATACACAAAACGAAAGGAATTTAATATTAAATCATTTGATTGAATTGCATTATTATTACTGCATATTCATCGAACTGAATGTCACCGCATTAGGTAGCATTATTTGTAATATATAAATATTTCTAAATAATCATTGTTTAATTGAATGAACTATAGGAATTTGATTTAGTATAGGGATCACCGGTGACCCCCATGGCATTCAACGTGTTAATTTCAAATTAGCTCATTGGTTATCATCTGTTACAACTTCTTTATGATTCAAATTGATATTATCTGAATTTAGTTTCTGGCAGTGTTAATAACAATTGAAAATTATCAAGTTTATTAATTTCATTAGTCGATTATTCACTTTATTAATGATTTTTATTATTATTTATTAATATTATTACGCAAATAATAATATTATTAATGTTCAGTCCAGTTTATAGTATAATAACGCATTTCAGTTTCCATTCGCAAATGAAACTACTGCTCTGTTGCCTTTCCGTGTGTAGTATTTCTGTTACCTCGTTATTCTTACATATCTGTGTCAGCGTTTTCAATCCTGTTTCTAGTAATGGAATTAATTTCAATATATGCTCAAGTCAATTTCTGGGTTTAATACTAGTTTAATATTGAACTTAATACTGATTGAATAAGCTGAGTTGCCATAATATACGTGCCAAATATGCAATACCACAATATTGTCATTTGTTTTAACTAGTTTTAACTAACCATGTACAAAGGTTATAAAGAAGCTCATTAATCGTCTCCTATCTCTTCTCTCATGATAAAAACATATCCTTAAATCATGAGTCTAGCAGCATTACGTGAACTTTCATTCATTCACAATATTCGTCGTTAATCAAGGACTTACAATGATCCTACAAATAGAAGTATTACATTACAAGTTACGTATTGTTTATCTGTTTCAGTCTCAAAATATTATAATAATAATATTAACTATTATTACTGTTTCTATAATATTTGTTGGACGAATGTCAATATAATTGATGTAATATGTATTGCAAGTGAACTTGGCGTATGCGTAATTTGCGTGTGTTTGGCATTTTGTATATCGTATGTTATTTCTGTCAATTTGATATGTAGATTTTATGTATTTGGTTTATTAAATATCTTATAATACACATTACATTGCGTAATTCTATCAATATTGTTATATTCTATCATTATTTCGGTATCTTATGTTAGGAGTATTATGAACGTAATATGGGGAATGAAGAGTTCATTAAATATTATAAGTATTGTTTAATCCGTTACGATGTATTACATTTGACCGTTGCCAATCAAAAGACCGTAAAATATTCTATAAAACCATGGTACATTAGTTATGAACGCATTGTAAATAGGTAAAATGTACTCATAAAGACAGTATTTTATAATATAACAAATCATCCTATTACATTTAACATTAGAGTTTAAACACGAAAAGCAGTGCACATTTAAACATATCAGTAAACAGTACTGATTCAATTCTTGCTTTGCTTCCTAACTTCCATAGAGAAATGAAAGAAGAAGAAAAATATCGATTTTCCCAATCCACAGTTGTATTGTCCATTTACCACTTGATATCCAGCCAGGTGGCACAGGGACAATAAGAGTCTCTTGCTGTGTATTTTGTTTATAGTTTTGATTGGTTACGTGTAACCAGATTAACAGATAGCAAATTACTATCAAAAATGAGACAAACAAAAATGAAATATGACCATTTATTGTTAGACCAGCATTCCTCAGTCTAGCTATCAAGTAGTAGACGAACTATAGAAGAAACCGCTTCTTTCGAGTGAAACGCACGAGAAACCTTAGGTAAAAAGTATGGTCAAGGTTTGACCTCACCAAGTTTGTAAGTGCCTTCAAGCAGCAAGGTTTACAGTGGCATTGTTCCGCTAGTCGCCGATTGAAACCGGCACTTAGACTCGACTCTACCTCGCGTAATAACTGCCGTCCGATGTTTCCAAATACCGTTATCTATTGTCAAATGTTTAACAGATATTTAGGAATGCTCAGCAAACGCACATTTGAGAAGACATGAATGTGTCAAGCGAAGGAACTATATTTGTGAATAAACGGTTAGAATTTCAGTGATACGAACGAATGTATTTTTCACGGCAAAACAAATATTACTTAGATTTTTTCTATTACGTCCTAATAACAGCAGCAGATGTTCGTGAAACTTTGTCGACAATAAGCGAGTCCAGTCACAAAATTAACTGAATAATTTGGTTAATACTTGACTTTCTATTTATGACAAATGAATCAAACAATCATCACGTTGATAGTACATAATCTATTAAATTTTAATATTACTTAATACAATCTTCCAATAAATAAGCACACCATTTTATAGGTAATATTTTGTATGAATAAGCAGAAATGTAAGAAATATAATAATTTTGTATGATTAAGTACAAATGCAATAAATACAATAATTTTGTATTAATAAATGGAAATTTCGTTACATTTTATACCTCTGATTATAAAACATACACATTCGATATTGGATAGTTGCAAGATCGGGGACCTCTTCATAATTGCAACGTCGCCATCCCCACCAGGTTCTTTTCACGACACCTTAGCGCTCGACACCGGACCGTGGTTGAAGGGTGTAACATGATCAGACTATTATCGAACTCGACGATTGCAATGTCTCCTTCTTTTGTGTTCGCAGTCCTTTTCTATATCCGAAACTTCAATCGATTATTACACAAGTAATTATAATCGCAATTCTATCATGTTTGGTGTCATTTTAATCACAGAAATATAACAAACATGATCGTGAAACTTCTATTCATCAAAAGTCCAAAACAAAAATTGATTTTCGAGTTAAAGGTTCCTTTAATATTACCGAACGCTGTGACTCTCAGCCTTTCTTTTTCCTTCACTCGCGTCGTCCTTTTCTACACCCGCCATGTTAAAATCTACGTTCCTTGGGGTGAATTTGATTCTACCTCTTCATAATTGCAACCTTCCGGTCCCGTTGGTTGTTGCAATTATCTAATGTTCACTGTAATGCGTGAAGTATACAAGCTGAAAAAATATATTTACATATTTTCTTTATTTTTGAAAGTGTAAAAACTGTAGTTTGAAATATTAGAATGGTTTAAAAGAGAAGTACCATAAATAAAATATAGTTTTTTCCAGGGTCAAAGGCAAAGAATTTTCTAAGACCTAAATACGTGAATTTTTCCTACCTAATTCTAAGAGAATGGTAGTGTATTATACTGTGGATCTTTATGCATTTATAGGTAATTTACGAGTCAAAAATTCAACGGAATGCACATAATACGAAAAAATGTATAAAATGTTACAAATATTGTAAGATAATCTACTGAAGGGAAAGTCGAACGCTGGTCGCCTGCGTTTCGTCAATCACTGCCTTCTTAACACGTTGGATGTCGTGGAGGTCATCGGTGATCTGAACCAAATCGAGTTACTATAATTCATTTCATTAAATAATGATTATTTGAAAACTTTTCTATATTACAAGCAATACTGCATAAATCAATAATATTCAACAAGATAAACCTGTATTAATAATAACGCAGTTCAATTAAATAATTCAATATTACATTTTTTTCATTCCACACATATTCCTCCGGAAAATCGTGCGGCACTCAACTGTTACGGGAAAGCTTCTGCGAGTTTCGGGGTGCAATAAACAGACCAAAGTCACGCTGACAAGGGGGGGTCCTCTGGCTAAACACTGCCCTACTCGGGGCATTCTTTCGGTAGCCTCCGAGCGAGGAACATTGAAGTAAAAAGAGTAATATTCAAACAGGTTTTCACCATTTTATTCAGCCCATAAAATCCTGTCTTACTATTCTCTATCGCAATTCTGTTTTTTAAAATTGCATTCTTAAATTTGCTAAAATTAAGCTTATCATTCTGCTTAATTTGCATAAGAATCGGTAGTATAGTTATTATTAACGTTTACTTTACATGTGCTGGAAGTAATTTTCATCCACAGCCATATAATTTTTGTAATGACCAACTATGAATTATGAGATTCTTAAAATTTTCTCTGCTGTGATATTAGTACAAGCGCCAGTCATGCGATTCGTGATACCTTTTGGAACAGTAGGCGGCTGTCATAAGCAATCTATTTTCAATTTCTTTTATAAAAAAAGTCTATTGGCGACAAATTTGGTAAACGTATCAGCAAAAGTCTATGCCTGTTACACTCAATCAGTTGTTTAATAACATTAGGTTTGACTCTTAGTATCGTGAACTTTTAACTGCGTCTACAAAAATTTCTATCGATATATTTTCATCCATATAGTACCGTAAAAGTGAGTAAAACATCCTGAGTGCAACAATCCCTTATGTAAATGGAAAAATTTGAATGTAATATCAGTGTTATATTACGCAGGAAATATATTATAATACGAAGCCATTAAAAATTATTATATAATTTTTCTATTATATGTATCTATCACAAGATAAACAAAACAATTAAGAGAAAAAAGGAATACTTATCTGTTGCTTTGAAGAGTTCTAACAAAACTACGTGTTGCATTAAGAAATGCTTAAAGGAGCTGCTAAAAGAAGCTTTATAGTTTATTTTCATTAGAGGACAACTTGTAGAACATAATGACAACAATGTAATTGCTTATACTTCATATAAGAATTTCATATAAGGCGTCACCGACTCTTTCTATATATGTTATGTATATGAGTGTTACACGATGATACTAAGGGTTAATATTTAACTAGGTGTCTATGACGAATGAACCAGGCAACCATCACGTTCATAGTACATAATCTATAAAATTTTAATATTGTTTAATACAATCTTCCACTAAATAAGCACACCATTTTATAGGTAATATTTTGTATGAATAAGTAGAAATGTAATGAATACAATAATTTTGTACGAATAAGTAGAAATGTAATAACGAAAATAATGTATATCATTCTCTAATATTACACGTAAACTATCAAATTAAAACTCGTACAGATGCGTAACCTAGTATACATGTAAAACGGTTACTTCACATCTTCTAATCGCACAGAAAACGAGAAAAACTGCATACCATTGAAATCAAAGTGTAGAAGAAGAGGATTTGCACGATGGCCTCAGGCGACGAAATAAAACAAACAATAAAAAAAGGAAAAAGAAAAACGAGAAAATGAAGAGGATGGCAAAGAAGGGAGGAAGAATGGTAAGGAATGGTAGGGAGAAGAAGTATTCGCAAAATCGGCGTGGAGAGGGTCCGAAGGTGGACGATGCGTAGGGCAATAAATATCGTGCGATTAGATCTTCGAGGCAACCGCTGTTGGGGTTGCTTACGAACAGTGGGAGCGTCTATTAATCACTCGATGTTAATCAAGTCCGCCGCTAAGTAGGCCGCACCACGGTATTGAAGTGCATTGCCAGGTACGAGCATATATCGCGTCGATGCTGAGCGTCCAACCAGACAAATGCTCTACATGATCGAGTATACAGATAGATAAGTAGGGGAAAGTTCTTGAAATCATGCTACTTGACCCTCTCGCAGCCGTATTTGGGTCCATCTTGACCCGCGTTCTCGAAAGCTTCGCCAAACTCCTTGACTCGCGATGATTGGGTTGAGGGGGTACAATCATTTGAACATTCAGAAAAATCGATTTCTTGTATTTACGTATTTTTATAGAGGGGTATTTTAATAATATGATAATATACGTTTGATGTAGAATTTCTAATGTTTCGAGTGATACAATGCATGTAGCTTGGTAGCTCAGCTGAGTGTTCTGTAGCTGTTGTGTTAATGCGACATAAGCACTTGGTTTTAAATATCTTTGTAGTACTGTTGGATACATTTGTAATATCTTTGTTGCGAAAAAACGGATGAATATTTTAACATCAAAATTAATTAAAAACTTAAAAATTAATTTAAAAACGTCTATTATAGAGAAAGCAATTACAATATATTCTTAAACAATTAAAGAAATTTGGGTCAGCCTTTTCTAAAAAATTTTAGTTATCAGTAAGATGCAACATAAAAATTCTATTAAGTCTAAATAAAAAGTCTTGTAGAAATAAATTCCTGCTCTCTATATTTGCATTTGTGAAGGTGCAGAAATTTTAGAACGTGACAAACATAATCCTCCTTTTATAAAGGAATTTCCTGGGTTAATAGTTTCTATTTGTAAAGAATTAAACAACATATTTTCGAAAATTGCTCTTAACATCCGAAACCAGATTCGTATGTATTGAACGTCTATTAGCGGATCGTGCAATCATGTTTCCCATAAACAAAGCTGTTGCATGTATCATGTATTTATATTTTTCTATTGATACTCTAATAAATGACACCTTATTTATATATATATATATAATCATCGTGAGTGAAATATTCATACATGTGTCTCGAAAAAATTTCTTGAAAGCAATTCTTTAACTACATTATGTTACCTTCCAAAAAATCGAACTATTGACATCCAAATTCTAAATTACCAATTTGAACTATTTCATTACGATGAGTGAAGAACACATATTTAACTTTATTTTACAAAAAAGTACTAATTATACGTATTCTACATGATGTATATTGTAGAAAGGTTGTTCAATTACATTTTATGTATCTCAACGGTCTTAAATATCAACTTCTTATTTTTAACATCATATTTCTGACATAAAAGATTACTATTATTGGTATCTTTAGTAAAACTCCTCTAAATATTTCAATATCCGTTATGAAGATAGGCAATAAAAGGTAAACAATTAATAATTATAATATTAATATTAACAATAATAATAAAAACAATTTTAATAATATATGTAGGGGACAGTAGGGTAAAACGGAATGTTTATTATAGATAAGAATCTCGTATCAAGTCGGTGTTGCATGGCATAAACCTAAATAAGTCTTCGGTATAGTTTGTGATCGCTGCAGATCAGTGCACAAATATTATCTATGAAAAACATTGGTGTTCCGTTTTACTACTCTCCCCTATAAATGCTCTACAACTGTATTGTACAAGTATTATTCTGGAATGCTTCTAAATCAGTTCTGTCATGTTATTCGTAGCAGAAGTAAGCATATTAAGTTCTTACTAATCTTTTGAGGGTTTTGTATTTTATAATATTAATAACTAACAACAATGGCGGATCATACAAATGATTAAATAATAGATATGCATTTAAATATGGTCTTATATAATGAAACACCATATTAGTAATTACTTGGAGTAATTTCTATGAAAACAAACAAATAATTAATACAATAAAAGATTACGCGGCAAAGATTATATAAGGTTATACGAGGCATACGTTTATACGAAGTTTAAAATAAAAAAGAAGTTTGCTGAGTACACCCGTACAGTTGTCCACATATTCTAAGACACCCTATATATAATAATTAGTAAGGAACTAATGAAGCATGATTTAAGTGATTAGCCGGTTTAGGCAATCAGCAATTCTTTCTTACGTGTATAGATGGATCGATGAAAAAGGGTGCGAAGGAAATAGAGGTATCCATTCAACACAGAGATAGAAGCCTTCTAATATTCGAAGGGAAGGTCCCTACCTACCGCAGACCGTGCGCGTGCTGCTCTCCTTATTTTTGTGGAATTAATCAAGGCTAATTGCCAATCTGTTCAGGGGAACTCAAGATCTTTCATCAGAGTTACCAAGTCCCCCCAGCTTCACAGATTTTTATTACTTCGGAGATCTTTAACGTTATAATGTAATACGAATATTCTGCTCATAATCTGTGTACAGTCAGAAACAAGAATACCTACAGAACGCCTCATTTTAATCTATGAAAATGGTATCACGCTCCCTTAACAAAATTAGTAGATTTTATATAAGTTTTTATTTTTATATAATGAGTCTTCTTGAATATTTTCCGTTTCTTTAACGGAAAACCCCGAAAATATAGAGAGGAATATATTTTTTTCGAGAAACGTTTACGTTCTTTAACAACTGAAATTTGATTCTTTTTAAGTATTGTGGTAAAAGTTTATGTAAAGATTTGCTTATAATTTAGTTTATAATCTGTGCAATAATGTACATTATCGACATATATATTGAATTCCATTAATTTATTTGAATAATTTTCATGATGTAGTATAGCTATACATTTAAGGCACGTTGTTCCTCATTAATTTTTTACAACCAAGTAATAGTTAATTACGAAGTGAAGAATGAAGTAAAAATTTTATTTAATGGACATTCTAATTATTCAATAAACAGAATGCAATAACTAATAATTATTATGTAACTATAAATCACTTGTAGTATTATGTAATAACCAATTGTATATGTAACAATTGGTGATCACTGATGTTTCTGTCATTAATGTGACCACCTTAAAAGAAATTCGAATAAAAAAAAGGTTAGTTAATTTGAATTTATTTATATACCCACTTACATTAATGGCCATTTCTTAGAATTTTAATAATACTTCTTTTTGTCATATTTTATTTGAATCTCTTGTAATAGTATTAATCTATTTCGTAAAAAGGTCAAAATCATGTTGAAGAACGAATATGTAAGAAAAATTGTCACTACAAAATTTATACGAGGAAAACTTTCATAAAGTATCATAATAGCACGTTTACGGAATATCGTAAAAAAATTGTGTTATTAACAAAGAATTAATGTAACAATTATTTATAAAAGATCAGATAAATAGAAATACGTTTGTAAAAGTTTCGTATACTTATTCATGTTTATAAGGTGGACACATTAAGGTCTAGTGAATATCACTTTCTTTTAAGTTGTTTTTATTCTTAAGATACTTATTGGTATACTTTTTACTGCAGAATGACGTATAATCATGAAAAATATTATTCGACTTTATATACGAATTTATTGAAAATGTATACAAAATGAAGTAATAAAATATATAGTTTGCTGATTGAATATGTATAACCACGATTCAGGATTGAATTCAGGAACATGTCCAATTTAAAAAATTTTCGAAAACACACCGAAAAGCTTAAACTGATAAATTGGAAAATATTTGAAAACATTCAAAGTTAAATTATCATAATTAATTTGAAAAGTTATTTATACGCCAAGTAAATACATTCAAGAATAAAGTTTCTATTTTCTATAGACTGTAAAAAATAAATAAAAATTTACCTGTTGTATAACCCAGCTCATTAATACTATAGCCTACTTTTCTTTTTCTTTTCAGAAAATGCAGACAAAACCTATTGAAAAGTTACTGCCACTGCACTTCATAAAATCTAGTTCCTCATAGATAGATCCTGATATTTCTTACTATCTTCTGAAATTGTTTACACCTTTTGTTTATTAATGATTTTAATTTTCTTATTTCCTTTCTCTATAAATATGTCTCCAGTTCTGCGTTTTCTTATTTAGTACCACTGTTTCGATAATACACATAATTATTGTTAATTTATTCTATATATTCTTATATTTATATATAATTATTTTACTCCTATATTCCCTTGGTTTGAAACAATATTTTTAGACTTGCAACAAAATTAGTCCAGTTGTCAAGGGTTCAATTAAAATGTAATTTACTGTTACTTTACATTTAAAGATTCACATAATTACTTTCTAATTTAGGAAAATTAGTATATTTTACAAGTGTCTGTTACGAATTACCTTTAGCAAAGGATTGAAGTTTATGCGTGAAGTGCAGTTACGCGCACCTTTTGAATATGTACATCGTACCTCAGTGAGACGTAAAATTTCCGTTAAACGGCTGATCGAAAGGAGAAATTGGGAAGGCGAGGGAAAAAGAAGAAAGAACGAAAGGAAAGAGGAAACGGACTCTTTATGGACTTGTTTGTCGCTCTGCGGCTTTTTAGAAATTATTTGAAAAGTTTGAATCCACGTCGGAACGCATCCACAAGATCGTTTTAGACGATTACACGACAACTAAACGAGATGATTTCCTCTTTCACAGTAATCGAGTATCAAGTACGAGCATTTTTATAAACAACAGGTTCAAGTAGGATTTACTTTACAAATCTTATTTAGATAGTAGATGTATATGTATTTTTCGTGTAAGATTTACGACGCCAGCATTCGTCATTACGACGCTATATTCGAAACCTAGGAATTTAACATTACGCACAATCAATTAACAATATGGAAAATTTATTATTATTACTACTCTTAACTGTGACATTGAATTTTTAATAGTACATACATGTTTAATTCCAGTATTACTTTCCTTGTTATACTTCTATCATTAATACTTACTTTTTTCTATATCAAATATTAAAAAGCAGAATAAATATACGTATATTACGTACAATACTAATAAAATAAATATAATTCAAACAATGGAGACATATTTTACTTTATTTTCGAAAAATAAGTATAAATGTCATATGTTATTGTGAACATAAATTATTCTTTATTAAAATAATTCACACTATTTTTGAGTTTTTATGTTTTCATGTAGATGAAGAATATACGCGAAAGGTTATGAATTACGGGTAATGAAATATTAAAGAAAATGTTAACTAAATCAACTTGACGAGTGCTAAAACTTACTTGCTATAAATTAAATGAATATTAACAAGTAATTCTTAAATTAAACACTATTGATTCAAATAATATTATGATCGGTATTATACGTAGAATATATTTTTACTCATCAAACTGTAATTGCTTTAATTTAATTAATGTCTACTGATATATGGACTCAAAGTACAGAATAACATAACGGTGGTGGACATGAAGTGATACGGAAAATAATATCGTATTAGAATATTAGATAGTAATATAATGTTCATTTCATAAATATTCTATTTTCTCTAATTAAAAGAAAAGAATTATTGCATGTATTGAAAAATTCACCTTCACCTGTTATATGAAAATATTTTGAACTACAATATATAATTTTAATCATAAGAATCATTTGAATTTCATTTCACAATATTTTAATGACGTTTATTCAGATCAGATATACGTAAACACCTTGTCTGTAAAATAACATATTTTATTTGTAAAATGAATAATTGAATTATTTACTTTTCGTTTATTTTATAAACCAGACTTGTAGAATACATAAACAATAGAAAATATCATAATGCAATCAAAATCAGAGTAATTCTACAGGTAAAAATGATACTTCTTTACCAACAGTACATACCTATTTACTTTTATCGCTGTGTTTGTTGCCAACTGTTTCTACTCACAATATACAATAATCAAATAGAAGTATAATTTTCTTCAGTACGTTCCTAATCATTACTATCTCCAATGAATATTATATTCTTCATCATAAATGGTCTTCTCTATAAATATAGCATTCCCGACTAATCTTCAGATTTTCGGATTATACATGAGTTATAGAACGGCAAAATTCTTCACGAGATGCCACAAAACCGAACTTTCATAATAATACAGCAACTGCCAGACATATACACAATTAACATTTATTTGTCGTAGGAATGCTATCTTCCCTCTAATTGTCGTCAAATTGAAACAGGTATGTTTGTACCTGTTTTCTTCGCGTCGTGTTTCCCTTTTGCGCTCAAACCACAGAGGACCTACATTTCTGCGCACTGTCTCCTCTTTTACATCGTAGTCCCTCTTCGCGATTTCATCGACAGAGTCCAGTAAACCCGAAGCAAGGTAAACGGAGAGAGAAATAAGAGACGGGATCGCGGCGGATGTCGTTGTACAAAAATAAATAAAGTCTCTCAAAAGACTGAGAAAATATGTCGATAAATCTAATGTCTAGTTGAGATAGGTACCCGGCTATCGAGAGCCGCAAAACAACTGTCTCCAGGGGAGATGAGGACTGAACGAGCGAACTGGACTATTATTTCCCGTGATCCTCGCCGCCCTGAACGAAGAGTTGCTTTTGGATTGCCTCCGCGATTCGGGATCGTAGCGAGAAGAGCGACGATCTTTCCACCTCCAGGAAAGTTTTCAAATTCCCGCTATCCGCCATCCACTTTGTCCTTCGCTCGCGAACTACAATTGCTTCCGTGTCTGTGTACACTTCCAGTTCCATCGTGGACTCTGACAAATTATACATTTCTATTCCCGTGATCTACTTAAGTTATGACAAACCGTACCTTTCGATAATGTTTACCATGTTCCCGTGCCGAGACTAGGACTCGCTTTCAGAAATCTTTCGCGTCTCAAATGACCCGCGAGTTTCGCTACTTTCTTAGGAAATTTGTTCGTTTGCTTTACACACGCGAAATTAACGAGATCCTTTTCTTTGACTCATTGCTTGTCGTTTTTCTCTGCGCACAACGAGGATTCAGACCTGGATTTCTTTTTGCAGCAGCTTGTATTTACATTCGTTTTACTTTAACGCTAGGTTTACGGAACGCGTCAATTTGACGCATATTGCATTTTGTAAACATTACTCGGTGAACGTTTGTGTCAGTTTTCTTTGACACAATTACGCGGATATGTATTCTAATAGTCTATCTTCAAATTCTTAATTTCCAAGATCCAAACAAACGTACATCAATTATTCCGGGACAATAGGATAAACCATACGATGAAATCCGTAAACGTAGCGTTAAGAGGATGTTTGGTGAAAATTTTGTTTATCCTTCACTTTTTTCTAAAGGCATATAGTATTTACTATTGATTACGCAGATTCAAGAAACACTTTTTACGTTGACTGTTCTAGATTCTCTTCTGATCCTTTATTTGAAACTGTATTCCTAAAGTAAACGAACCATAGATTATCAGACACTTACTGATAACTAAACTGCGGATCTTTATGCAAATTAAAATTTTTGAGAATATAACTAGAAAAACAAAATTATGATGGGAAATGGTCTTTCTAACAAACGTTATAAAAAGTATTAAGCTATAGATATTTAAAAGTTTCCTATAAATGCATAAAAATTCGCAGTCTAATAATTATTTTTAAATGAACTCAATAAAAGTTTGTTAAAAAGATAATTGTCACTTTTTATCATTTGTGATCTTTCGCTATTGTAGATACATTTTGCCATTAGAAATATATATTTTATATTATCATATTATATATGATTGTATATTATTAGTGAATAAGTAATTACAGAGATGCATAGCATAGCACAGAAAAAACAATAAAGTCCAGATTTTCTAAATTTGGACTTTTTGCCATGTAGCATCTCACTGACAATGAAACAAAAGAATGATTGAACGGAGATTAAACATAGATCCCTGTCCTACAGAAAAATTTAATTCGAGTAGATATGTCTAAAACGTGTGCCAGTAATTCGTTTTGCTTATCTACAATTAGACTTTCCACAGAAAAGAATACAAATATTCGAACATTTAACTATCTGGTGAAGGAAGTAGGCGCAGAAGTTATAAAATTTATTTTCACATTTAAAATGATTAAAAATTGTTTACATTGTTGTATTTTGAAAACACAAGTTGACGTAGTAATATGCTCTAGAGCAATTTTACTATACTTTTAGAAAAACATAAACAATTGATAAACAAAATGTACGAATGTAATACATAGTTATATGAACAAAGGTTAATTGATTTAACGTAACATGTAATTGTTTTATATTATATTAGAATTTATACGCTATTTATATAATTATATTGCATATTTATTTCATGCAATATTTGAGAATGATTAAAACTATGTTTTTAAAGTACGAAGTATATAAATAAAAGAAGAATTTGCTTTTGCTATATATAACGAATCAAATTAACCTTCGTAGTACCGATGCAATTGGGGTCGCGTGGACACATAACCAGATTTTACTCACACAAGCATTTTGAACTTGTACTTTGTTACTTTACCCTTCTATTCTCATTACTAAGGAATTCTATGTTAACACATTGCATACGGGAAACGAGAAATCTCGTTTTTATATAAATACCTACCTTCGTAGCTTTGTTGAATGCCACACCATTTAAAAAAATATTAAATTTTATTAGAACTGATTATTTTAAAATTATTTAAAAACGTATCAAATAATAATAAGATATTTGAATATTTTACATATAGTGATATAAGTTGATCTCATTGAAAATCATCAGCCATATATCGCAGTTTTTTAAGAATTAACCGGTACGCAATGTATTAACTACATAATTGACCTATAGAAAAATTATTAAAAAATACTAGTTATCAGTTCAGGGTACGAACGGACTCAAGGGTGGAACCGTGAGGGTTAATATTATAATGTTATATATGAGCTCTATTTTTTTATATTTTTATAAAAGTATTGTTACATTCTATTCATTCCTGAAAATATATTATAATAGTAAAACTATTCGTATCAACTTCCACTTACATCTCACTTACCTATTATCACTAAAGATACGGGTTGTAGCTCTTCCATATATCCGTATATCCTATTACACAACTACCTTTAAAATCCATGGATATTTAGGAAATTTAAAACTATTTATGACAACTTAATAATAACTTTGAATTATTTTATTAAAAAGGTGAAAATAAATTGATTCAATGCATACATTACAAAAATAAAATTAAAGTTCGTACATAGAGAAGTTTAAAAGCATTAAATATTAATGTACAAATCATCAAAAAACAATTGTTGATCAGTGAGTAAGTACACAGAATGTCAGAAAGTAAATACATATAAACTATAAGAGTAAATGGATATAACACTAAGTCTTTAAACCTCAATGGCATGTACAGATTTGTAGACAATATAAAAATACTTTGAGAATATGTATATTCTTAACGTATAAAGATTAAACAAATGTAAAGAGATCGATTCACATCATTTTCTAAATCAAATATCACTTGATACTCAAAAGCATACGTACCTATCTACCTTTATTTCTGTTTCAATTTTAATTAATATTACATAATTATCTTTTCCCAATCCGATAAATTCTTTTCCTTTTCTAATCAAATATAAATTCCTTTTATATTTGATCTCTATAATAATTGATATCCTTTGATTACACTAAACATGATTTTGTCTCAAAAGGTTTAATAGGAAATATTAATGATATTTCTTATGCTGAATTCAAATATGCAATCCGTTTTTCGCCATCATCCTCAGTTTTTGAAAAAATCAATTTTAAATAACAATTCAAATGCTCAATTTTCAGCTTTGTCTTAATGATAAAAGTTACTCAAACCTTCCTTGTACAATAACGTTATACGGATCTTTCTGAACACAGTAATGTATCCGGCTATAACATTATAAACATTTAAGCATGTTTAAACAATGATCGAAGGCAAAAGGTACCCGAAACGCACCGATTTCTATGGATATTTCTCCGTTTACTTCAGAAACTAAGCATCTAGGAGAAACTCTAATTCCATCATACAATAGAGCAGACAAATTCCTCACAGAACCTTGCATTTTCAGTTACCTAATACCACTCTGTAAATAATCACAGGAAAAACAGCTGGAAAGAATTGTTTCAAGACACACATTCAAGGCCGCTAGCAAAGGTAGAAGGGAGTTAGGGCGTTACTCGCGCAAGGCGCGTGCAGTTTCTCGTGGAATTATTCCACGCAGGCCAACGGCAATTCGTGATATATGGTCAGACGCGTAAGAGACGTGTCCCTCCTACACGCGTGACCCATGACCGGGCCCAAATATTGAATCACTTTAATATCTCGGAACGAGGCATGAGATGTACGACAAGTCACAGGCCGCATCGACCTTCTCTTTTGTCAATGTTTAATTGCGCGTGCACCGCGTGTGATACCTGTCTACGTATTTTACAATACGGACTTGGAATGTCCAACTCGGTAGCTTAACCCTTTGCACTCGTATGTCATGCTGGAGATGACAATACAAATTTGTTATAGAACTCGGATGTCACGCTAGAGCTTCAAGTGCTAATTTATTCTAAAACACGTACGTCACATTGGAAATTTTTTTAAAACGTACCACATTTTAAAAGATTATACATATAAAATACATATAAAACGTTGAATTCTACCGCTGTAAATTACTTAACTTCCCTAAATTTCCCTAAAAATAAATACAAGTTTACACCCAACAACATTGAAGATAAATCGAGTGCAAAGGGTTAATCCTTTTAGTGTCGAACAAGGATGTATCGTTGCTGGCAACACTTGCGAAAAGTGCCAACGACGATATATCGTTGTGTGTGCAATGGCGCCTTACTATTTCTTATTTACTATTTCTATTAATTTATGAGATGTTAAAAATAGTTTAATTCCTCTTTAGATGCCCTATGTGAGATGTTCCATGAACTAAAAAAAATGTTTATGGATTTTCCCAATCTCATCATCGAGGAAGCACACACAGCAACACTCGAAAGGAGTCTAAAAAGGAAACATTCAAAGAAACTACTAAATGAGGAATTACACAAAAACAACTCACAGTGTAACCTCGGTGGAAGTTGCACCCATATGCTAACCATACTATGATATATAAATTTGCCAAGTGTCTAAGCAGACAAATTGCAAAGTACAATTAAAAATAAACATTTTCTTGTATCCCGCAATTATTGATACCGAGATTGTGCATACGCGAGAGCGATAAGTTAGAATTTCAACACGGGGGATTTGTTTTAAACCGTAATCAGATTAATTTTGTTATAGATAATTGAAAATGCAGTATTTATGCTTTATACCACGTGTTCTACTTTAAACTATGACCAAACAATGATTCTTCTTATTTGCAGATATGCTATATAAAAGAAAACTGTTTGTCCATTTTTCTTAATGATTTTGAATAAATATTATTAGTATGATCTTTAACAAATATTGAAATATAATTGGCATTAATTTATTTTACTGTTGTTTCGTAATATGTTTCTTTTTAAATTTTGTAAATATCATTCTTAATCTTTTTTCCGATTTTTTTCTCAAACCTTATTAAATTACATCAAATTGGTATTCTTGGCTTAGGTACAATTTTATTTATCGACACTAAAAGGGTTAATACGTTGTCACGAGAATTTTGCACGTTTCGTATAATATTACTAATTCGTTCATGACAAAGATGTATGGTGTTACAATTTATTATTAATGATTTAATATAATAGTTTAAATACACGAATTATTAAAAACTTTTTTTCGACATTAATGTTTTTACTGTAAGTAAAGCATCTCGAAAATATTGAGTTGTCAATGATAGTATCTTAAACTCTTTTTTATGTCCAATAACGCAAAAAAACGATTTATCTGAGAAAAACATAGAACTTCACTGAAAAACAGAACACTTATAATTTGCAATTACATCACTGTCTCCATGAAGAACTAATATTGCGAAATAATAGAATTTGTCAAAGTGTGTAAATATTTCCATTCAGAATATTTTCCAACATCAACAGAAACAGAGTTGTTAGCCTATCCCAGTTACTAAATACACCCTGTATATTTACTTATATTAATTACAAGTATATATTTATTAGGATTTCGATTTATTCATATATTTGAATGCACATTAGTAAATCAATTTATTTACAAATTTCTCAGAAAAGCATATATATGGTTTCAAACATTGTAAATATTTAAAAGATAAAAAATAGATCATTTGAGCCCACCTGCCCATGTTAAATTAACTTCACAAAATTGCCTTCACGTTTCAATAAATAATTAATGATCGCCTTTCGCTACCATTTCGTGACAAATCCAGCGAAAGTGGTTTTTATAAACCAGTAAACAAAACGAAATTCCACACAGTTGGTTAAAGGAGCTGACTTGAATGACATTTCTTAATTAATGAAAATTCGAGAAGTTCTTTCATAATAATAAAAGAAAAAAAATTGACAAATAAAAGTCACAGATTTCAAGATTTTTTTAATCGTTTATTATTAGATAAGTTACAATTAATCGAATTTGTTAGTTTACAGCTTTATCAATTACCATCTTATCTTTTATTTACATTTAATTTACTAGTAATAATTGGTAATTTACAGAAGCACACAGAAGATACTCATATGCACAAAACAATATTCTTTTCGTTTTATTTTGGTTTATACAATATTTGGTTTACATATCTACATGTTATATATTTATACAAATGTTATAGTAATTTTATATATACAGATCACTGTTTTCACATGCATATAGTGTTAGTGTATTTAGTGATATCTCTTTACCAAACAATTCGACATTTATTCCAAAATTTAATTTTTAAACTAATCATTAATGAACATATTATACAGTATTTATATGTACAAGAATATTGCATTTGTGAACGTGAACAGAAAGTTTATTACTATATTTTACGTGGAAAAATTTTTAGGGAGAATTTTAGATTATAATACAATTTATTATAGAAATTGACAAAAGAATTCACGTTTTTAAATTAATCATTTCACTCGTTGAAATACCTTTCATTATATTCGGTCAGTTTTGTCGACATCTAAAAACATTTTCAACATCAAAATTCTAGAAACATATGACGTGTTAAATAAAATCAATATTTTAGAAAAATCAATAACTCTAGAATGCTCCAAATGCAGTTGAAGAATGTAATGTATGTAACGTGTGGAAACGATAAAATATTCTAGAAAGTGTGTGAATAAGATGAATGTATTTAAATGTACAGTACGAGTGAGATGAACGAGTCTGAATTATAGAGAGCGTGAATGGATTTTGATTGCATTGTGTAGTGAGTCGTGAAATTGTGAGGCTGTAATTTTAACTATTAATTCCTTAAAAGCGTTATAGCACCTAATTAGCTATTGTTAAATAAGCCTCATATACGTGTAAAATAGACTAATTCATTGTGCTAAAATTGTAAAAACACTAAATATTTTGTATGTGTTATATTTTTGTCGCAGAGTGTATATCTCTTAGAAATGAGTGATAAAAATAAAATTTTGGTACCAACCATGTGAACCTCAATTGCACATCTCCGAAATTATAGAAACAATTCGATGATTCCACTAGCTGACTGGCACGCTATGTGGCATTTGCCTATCAAATACGGTGGAAAACATTTTGTGATAAAAATCGTGGATAAGAATTATTTAATAGAATTTATTATTGTTTTTAGTTAGAAAGAGTAGACTACTTTTCGCATCAATAACTTTTATTGTTTCCACCTGGCTCTTTCTGTATGCGTCTTCGTTTAAATTAAATTTAAAACGAAACATACTTGTAGAACCGTCTTCCGAGACAGAATTTACATCTATCTATCAGGAATTGCAACATCGTCCAGGTTATTGACATCGAAACACAATTCATCGATAGTTTCGACGTATTTGATACGTTTAAATTAAATTTAAAACGAAACATACTCGTAGAACCGTCTTCGGAGACAGAATTCACACCTATCTATCAGAAATTGCAGCATCGTCCAGGTTATTCACACCGAAACACAATTTGATACGTCGAAACTATCGATGAATCGTCTGAGGGTATGAATTTATGATTCCCGCTCGCGTATCTATGCGAGTATTGACTCAACCCATCACAAACCCTTCGTTCAATGAATACTAATGATGTATCTATATATTTCACGCATCTGCTACCAGTATCACATATTTTTAACAAAATTAGCAAACGTTTTAACCCATTCGAGACTAAGTACAGATTAACTATGTAATGCAGTACCCATCGAAAAAGACCAATTACATAAAAATAAAATAAAAATTAAAACTTGTATAGGTTTAAAATCTCAGATTCCAAAATGAATTTGAATACGATCCAAAAATCTTTACTAAACTTTGAATATAGACAAAACAAATTTGGTTCCTATGGACAGTCTTTAAGCCCTTGCCGTATGATTTCTTTCTAGACTGCGACTGATCTAAGTAGTTTGTTATTAATAATTCATTGTAAATAAGAGAAAATTCCAATCGTGTTCTATGTCAATAATAGACAAAAGATAATCGATAATAAATAATCATTGGTAATAGAGCAATAATATGTAATTTACATTCAAACAAATTGAATAATATTGATGTTTGCTGAATTCTATTTGAAATCTTCATCACGAATCTGACACGATATTGTAGGGCAAGGGGTTAAAAAAGACCCCAGTCCCGAATGGGTTAAGCATCCTTTAGCATAAGTCCAGTAGCATAAAACATTGTGCCGAAACTAACTTATAATTCGTGGAACAATTGTTCTGATAATATTCAAAAATATCTAAAAGCAACAATACATTCACCTGTATCAGATAAGCAGATCGTTCTATTATCTCAGAGTTTCAATCTGTAGACGTGACCACAACCATACATAGATTGCAGATTGATAATGAGATTCGAATAAATTTGCCATTGTCACGCACAACCTCATGCGCGTCGAACGAAACCAAATGTTTATTTGTTTAATTTTCTCTTGTTTTGTTTGAAATCAACATACATAACGCAAACATATTAGCAAAATGTAATGTTTCCTTATGCAAATGCGATGATAACTTGTTGAAACTCAAATTGAGACATGCCTTTTGTAAACTAAAATCTTATACATTTATAAACTTATAACTAGACGTTTATAACAAAATTATAAACTTTCTTGTGATACCTGGTTCTGAGTCTTACTTATCTTTTCCGTACCTTATAAATTTGTTCTTTCTTTCACAATTAAGTTAATTTGCAATCAATCCATTGTTTTAATAGGGTTATGGGCAAATGTGGTAATCGTAGAAGCTTTGATGAGAGCAATACGCGTTGTGTTCATTTGTTCTGTAGCGTTAATTGTATAGGCTCCAACATATTATGTCTTCAACAGTTTGAAGAAGAAAAACTTCGAGGTAGATCTAAAACATGTTTTTTCAATCTTCGCACAAGTACACTATTGTCTATAAGTTTGCTGGTACCAGCGTCGCTCACAGCGATTCTTTATTTCTGATAGCGATAAATGTAATTATCAATGGAATTTTTCATATTTTCTGTTGTATTTATCGCTATAAATTTTAGCGTCGCTCACAGCTAGGGTTAACCTATTATATAATTTCCATTGGTTGCTATTAGCCTCTCCCATCTTTCTATAAGCTTATTTACTCCATCATTGCAAAACTGTTGTGACTTCGAAGAGAAAAATGAATCCAGTGATATTTTTACTTATTCCAAAGAACGTCACAATTTTTGTATCAATCCCACAGTATCGAAAATGATATGAAAAAAGAAAAAAGCTGATTACACCCGCATTCCTTTCAGGGCTCTTCTCGTGAATAACACGGAGTGCGTTCACCTGTTTGCATTGAAAACTACATAGAGCTGCTCATATACACAGTCTTGTTACTAGCTTGAGGGGAGGTAGTTCGACACCTCTGATTTAAATAATTGGTGCTACATCTTGCGATTTCTTCTTTCAGAGTATTTAACACTAACCATACCGGCACTTTTCTTATTATAACTAATCAAATAACTGGCTGCAAAATAGAGATAAAAAAATTAGATAATAAATTTGTTTTAATGAAAACAGAAGCAATAGGATGAAAACTGAAAACTCAATTAATCGGGTAATATAGGAACTGATGTAAAATTAAATGATCAAAAGAAAACGCAGGATTTTAAATCCGATCATTTGACCGGTTTCCCGTACGGTTAGTGTTAACCGGTTAACTGCGTTTAACGAGTATACACGTCATATTTAAACTCTAAATGGTGCAAAGTTTTTCAACGATGGCCTGTTTATTTTTTTAGACCAGCATGTAATTCTTCTTCGTTCTGCGTTAGTTTTTTGTTAGAATATATTATAAGTGCATTTGGCCTGCATTTAATGAGTAATACACTTCATTATTTGATTTTACTGCGTGCATAATAAGAGATTTTTGAAACTAAATTCCCCGCTTAACGAATTAAAGTAAGAGCACCAATATAACTAATTCAATATATACAATATAACGTATATCCTATGTGTAAAGAAGATAAATTTATGTTAAGATTTCAAACGTTTTAAAATTAGAAACACAAATATTGGTAATTATAAGATTCAACTTGAAGTAACGGTTTGCATGAACGGTTCGGAAGGACGAAGGAATGCTTCAGCCTTGATTTCATATCTCCAAGACTCAATAGGGAATATTTTGACCTCCTTTCTCGTAAATAAATTACAATATATCGAAGTCATTGTTTCGGTATTAAACTTCTGCCGGGAAATGAGAAATGTTTCTAATCTAAATTGCATCATTTTTCAACAATATAAGCAGCGGAAAGGAGATTCCCGATTTGGCTGTGAAAACACAGAGGCTGGCACAGGCCGTTTTCTGTGATTGCCCTGCGGAGATAAACAAAACGGGCGCTAAGACTTGGCGATTTCACGTCTCTCAAGGAGTCCGTTATCAGTGTCCTAGAAATTGAAGCCATCGGGGACATCTCAGAAGAACCTGCCTCGAAAAGGCGGTCATTCTAATGTTTCGTCATTTCTGAAGGAAATGCATTCGAGATAAGTACCCACCAAGAAATCCAGTCAAAGTAGACTCCAAAATTTCACCGATCATTTCTACTCGATCAGATTATTCTGTTCCTGACCGTCGAGCGCGAAAGAGCTTTCGGAGTTACTCTTACTACAATTTGAAAAACATAGAGAACACAATGTATCAGTGAACAAAGTGCAAGAGTGAAGAAAGAAAAGAAACAAGAAACCATCAAGCCTCGGAGGATCCACCTCTCCGAGAGCACCCCATAAGGGACATCGGAAGTCCCCAACCAACGTTATTATCAACCAAGCCTCAGCCTAAAGAGACCTCCCGCAAATCACGCCACGGATGATAAGTCCAACCTCAAAACAAGGAAATCCATCAGGGATGAAAGACGCCCCTATCCGCCCAAAAGAGAACGTACAAGATTATTGTCCCTGAGCAACAGGGACGCAGGTAATCAACACATTACGAAATCCACTAATATCCCACGCTACAACATATCCACCAAAAAAAAGTTTAGCATTTTCATCGACCTCCCAACACAAACAACGATAGATCCTGACCCGACTCAAACTGCCACTCACTCCCCCATTTACAGCCCCCACCCATCTACATCCATTATAATACATTAGACCACCAGAAATTCCTAGCAAACCTTAATACTGAGTATGGAGAATGCTACCAAGCAAAGGCCTCCAGTAATAAAACAAAAATCCAATTCACAGAGACAGGCAAATACAAGGCACTTAAGGAGGTCTGCATCAAGGAAAACGTCCAATACCATACCTACACTCCCCAAAATGAAAAACTAACCACTGTTGTCCTCAAGGGACTTCCCCTATTCCTAATAACCGAAATCCAATAACAGTTAATCAAGCAAGGACTCACCCCAGTCCAAATCACGAAAATCCCGAAAACCCAGCAATCAATCTACAAAATAGCCTTCCCCTCTGGTACCTCAATCCAACAAATAAACACAGTTCGATTCTTATTCTGTCTCAAAATCTACTGGGAGAAATATGACTCTAAAATCCAATAATCCAATGCTACAGATGCCAAGCCCATGGCCACACTTCAGCAAACTGTAATGAGGCATACAACTGCCTTAAATGCGTAAGAAGTCACGACACTCAAACCTGCAAAAAATCCCCAGACACTCCTGCAAGCTGCTTCAACTGCAAGGGAAACCACCCTGCAAATTAGAGTCAAGGCCCTGCCCTACTCGCCTTCCTAAACAAGAGAAAACCCCCTGTTTACTCTCTCCCCGCCCTCCGCAAAAACTACAAAATCCCCACCCCTCAGGACTTCCCTATCCTAAATACACCCACCAGCCACCCACCTCAAACCCATACCCACCCAGAACTCCGCAACCCACTCACAACTGCCTCAAGATCGTATGCCCAAGTTACCAAAAGAATCCCCATCCCACCGCAAAACAATACCCAATACACCCAACACACCCCTGACTACACCAACATCACCAATATTCCCAATTTAACCAACATACCCCAGTTCTTCCGCATAATAGAGCTCATCCAAATCCACTACGTCCCATGTACCAATAACATAGAGAGACTCCAAGCCACCCTGAAAATCATACAAATTTTGAATAACCAAAATTAATCTCCCTACCCGCATACTTCTCTGGAATGCAACCAGCATTAAAAACAAAGTCACCGAACTCCAACATTTCCTCCACCAAAACACAATAGACATTATATACGTTATATATCCCTCATCACAGAAACCTGGCTAAAACCAGGAGACCACCTTAAAATCCAAAACTACTCAACCTATAGAAAAGATAGAAATTTTGCAGAGGGCGGAGTGGCGATACTTATAAACGAAGACATACCACACGAAAATACAAACCAACCATCAACCAACAAACGTAGAATCCATTTTCATCCGTACTAAATCCCAACCCAAAATAAGGATAGGAGCAGCATACTGTCCCTCTAAACAAAAACTAACACAACCCGACTTCATAACCATAACCTGGCAATCCACCAGGAACGATCTACTCCTCCTAGGTGGCGATCTAAACGCCAGACATACCGGGTGGAGAAACCCCAACCAAAACCAAAACGGTAGAGAACTCAAAAAATTCCTCAACACCTCAAACCTAAATCTAATTTCACCTCAAACCCCGACTTTTAAACAACCAGGTAAACGAACTTCCTTCATAGACCTATTTCTAACAAACCTCCCATAGCAAGTAACATGCACTACGATAAACGACCTCTCCTCCAACCATCTCCCCATCATACTAACCATAGATACTAAAAAACCTAGAATCCCAAACCCCATCTCAACCACTGATTGGAGTAAATACAGACAAATTTGCAACAGACACACACTAAACCCCAAACTTAACTCCAAACAAGAGATAGACTCAGAAATTATCAACCTACAGAACGCAACAAACAAAGCTTACTCCAAAGCCACCATCACAACTAACAATCCCTCTCACCATCCATCCCCGGACCAAGAACTCCTCAATCTCATCAAACAAAGAAACAAGGCCCGAAGAAAACACCAAAAAACCGCAAACCCTTTTCACAAACTCCTACGAAATTACCTAACCCAGCACCTGAACTGATTTACTCATTTTGCTTCGTATGAGAAATCTAATTATAGAACTTGAAGAAGAACATTTGATATTCTCTGCTTAAGAAAAGGACGCTTCATTACAAAAGATAAGTACAGAAGTTTTTTGTTTCTTGGCAACGAGGAACTTTTCTCATTCGCAAGGCCAAATAATCAGTGTGAAGAAGAAATACTCTCTTAGGAAAACGTGATTTCGGCAATCGGTTGGCAAGAAAGTGATGACCTAAATTAACCCCTTTAGATTCAGCGCATATTATAATGTACTTTTATTACTTCAATATCTAACAAAATATTAAAACTGTGACAGGCAATCATATATACACCTTTACTTTAAACCTATTTCTATTAGAACAGTAGTATACTACCACTAATTTATTTGAGATAATGTTGTTATTAATGGTGCATTGAATAGCGGTCTATTGTTGTTAGATAAGTGAATATAATTCTATATAAAAATCAGGCTGAAGAAGTTGAAGAGGAATGTATGTTTTAAAAATTGTAGGAGCATTCTAATAGTTTTTCATAAATGTTCAAAAGAATCTATCCAAAAAGGTTTCAAAAACAAAATTCATAAGATTGAGGGTCACGAGAAGAAAGTAAAAACGCGAAGAACATTTAGAGATTCTCAAGGAAAAATAAACTGTTTTGAAAATTAGATTCTTGATGTGTTTTTTTCTGAGATCAGAGACACGAGATAGAACATGTTTTCTAATAAAGTCCATTTACAAGGAACATTTTCGAATCACGAAACAACAGAATGAAGATCTCTGTTTTATATGAAATGGCAATTAACGATACGAAACCTTTTTACCTGAGGTTGAAATTGTCTACACTAAACTATTAAGAGGCAGGACATAATGCTGCTATATGGAACATCATATAATTTAACAATTATTAACGTATTATACACAATGCTAAAGTTTTTGCCTTACAATAATGATTTTACGGGGATTATTGTATAACGATTTTCAATTGGAGAGATGAAATAAAAAATTTGAAAGTGTTATCATTTTTGGTATTGGTCTGAAATTAATATTAAAATTTTTACAAGCAGTATATAATAATTTACAAGAAGAAACAAGAAAAAATTAATAGTTTGTAATATATCATTTGTAGAAATTGATATTTTGGAAAACCGCTTAAACAGTTAAATTTGTTAAAAAATTCTTTTGCAAAATAAATAATTTTTGAGATATGGAGGAACATGAGATTTTCATCCCCAATTAGGGTCTTTTTTACCCTCTAAATATGGACCATTGCAGATAAAAAAATGCGTATCAAACATGTTTTTGTAAACTATAATATTGTGTAAATTTCATAAAAATCGGCGTGTAACACATAAATGATCTCCCTCGTTAGTCAAACATAATCGTTTTTCTTTCATTTATATTTTAAATAGAGATACATTTTAAAAACATACTTTAAATATTTAATACATAGCACCATACAGCTAATTCAGCCACGATAATACAAGGAGTGAAAAAAGTTTCGTTAGTGCGCATTCGGTGCAATATATCCAAAAATCTTCATTTAATTGAATTACACTAATCTTTAACCCTTTAACTACGTCGTCAATAAGCGATTTGATGAATTACGCCGGGAACGGGGGTCGCTTATTGATTTTTATTTATTTTGTCGAGATTGCGTGGATGAAACAACTGCGTAGAGTATTTATGTTTATGTTTATGTCTTATTTATATAAATCATCACATATAGATAAGAAACGAATGTATCAGCATTTGTTCAACTTTTTTTTTTTGTTTTGCGTTTAGACAGATGCATTTGTGAATATATACTAGTAGCTAAAGAGTTAAATAGTCGGATGGTGTTTTTTAACACCCCACGCTTACTTTTTCAAATATAATGGACCTTAAGACGTGTTGCACGCACCTGTCCGTCCCAGAGCTTTCGTAAATAATATTAACCTAATTTCAATTAAATTTGGTGAATTAAAAAATATCCCGCCTATGCATTAACTGTCAAAAAAAGTGGGACAGTTTTAAACCTACCCAAACCCAACGTGTTGAACTACTTTTTCATAAATTCATTCTCATAAAAAAGCTTTTGTAGTAGAATGTGTCTCATCGTGGAATATTCGGGCTTCCCTATCTGGAACACCCAGATTTTTATTTAGAAATTTCGCCTTGCCGATACATTTGCATGTCCTTTTCATTTTCTTCATGCTTTAACACTCGGTCACGGATTATCGATTACTGGATATTGCAAGGATAAATTCACAAGTCATATTCTTCGCGAATAACCGTGACACTAAACTGGTTAGTCGGAAATATTTGCAGCAAACAGCTATAAATTTAGTAAAACCAAAAATTGTTAAACGCGCTAGCAATGGTAGATTACCCTGATCATTGGGACAACAATTTCTCGTCTCTTACACCTACAAATGTTTTTTTACTCTAGGGTTTTATAAATATTCCACCAGAAAAGAAGAAACCCACGTATCAATCTCTCATGATTTAAATAATTAAATTATTCATTTGCACCTACCGATTTTAGATATGACGGCTCGAAGTCATCATTATGGTGACATTCAACTGCAAAAAGTTAACATACCTGATCAACACGCTCGAAATTTACCAATGCATCTACCTGGTCAAAACTCAATGCAGTGCACTCTGAATGAAACATGATCAATGCCTATTGATCGTTTCATTTTTACTGTACAAGACAGCAAATTCTTGTAAGAACGGTATAGTCAATACAAATTTGTCAGTTCACTGTACCGGGAAAATCCAGTTACTACCAATATGCATTAACTTCATAATTTAGGAATGCTATTAACTTGAGATTACTTTGGTAAATTTGGTAAACAAAAGATTGACTCATTACATACAGATTTAGACCAAATGCATACAAGTGGTTTGCAGAAAAATGCTGCATTGGTGATTGTTTTGGAATAACAGGAATAAAGATTTTCTATCCCATAAAAGAAGGAGAACAGAATTTTACATCTCTATTCTTCCAAAACAGTCAAAGTTGTGATATTTTCCCATAAACCGCTCGTGTGCATTTGGATTCTTATTTGCCATTTTTATAAAAATAAAGTATTCCGCCTTTAACATTCATTCTGTTTCGGATTCGGATGACAATTTCTCTCCTACAAAGTATTAAGGAGAGACGTGATTGCTATTACGCTCTTTTCACTTGCAGCACGTACCTGTTTAGAATTCACATGTCATCTCTATGATAGCAATTTCCTTCTATTTTCACCAATTCTCCAAGATGTTCTGCAATTTCATCCCCATTTGATTAATAGCGTATGTCTGTATGTAGCGCAATCAGTTAGTCCATTGAAAACAATGAACATATCACTCACTGGCGAGAGTAAAATTTGTTTCGTATTGTGGATTCAAACATCGTCTCGTTTTATACATCTTTAATGATACATAGTAGTAATACAAGTGACTCATAGTCATTTGAATTGTACATACTTACAATTAACTTGAAGGAGGTAGTGTTTCGACTCATTTCCAATATATAAATTATTTCAATATATTCGATCTATACAAAAATTCCAAGCTTTAGCCCTTAATGAGCACTAATGGATACTATACCTCAAACTCAAGCTGGATAATCTCGTATTTCAGCCTGAGTTCGAGTTAAAGACCTCACTCATTAAGTAGAAAATATACAAGTCTCTGTATTCGAAAGAAGATGCACGGACGTGACAATTTAGTGTGCGATGAATCGCACGTGGAGTCGCAACGAATAGGCGAACCGAATTAGCGTGGGTACGCAGCTTTGCGCGTGGGTAACTATGTATCGCGTATCGTGTATTCGATCGCAAATAGAATTTAACGCTATTCTTTCGAAATTATACTAAACAGAAAATCATTTTAATTAATTGTTAAACGATCCAAAACATTCCGATATACTGCTCATCAAACCTGCGATACAGCAGATTTGCAACTGAACCATCAAACTTGAGTATGTAATTTGTCGCATGGTAAATTATGCAGTGTAATTATGCAGTATAGGACCTACAACAGCGTAATTACTGAAATTTACAAGCTCTGTAGAACTGTTAGATCATCCGGAAATTTATAGCATTATATCATTGAATATTAAAATATTTTGTTTATAATTAGAATCAGAATATTATTAGTTGATTAATAAATATTCAGAATAAAGTTTAAATATACGCACTATTGTTAGTGATCACTTAAAATGATTGAAAATGGTGTTAAAATTGAATATTTGGGTAAAGAATATGTTGTATAATTATATTCAACTAGTTATGCAGTACAGTAAATCTAATCTCTTCGAATTGTAAATATAATTTTTAACATGTATTTTAATATGGAATTTTCAAAAACTGTTATATAAATGTCTGAAGATAAAAGTAACGTTCTTTAATCTTTCTAAAATAACTCGATTAAATGGTTTGATATTATATTTCCAATGTCATGCATATGTCTTGCTTTGAATGAAACATACGAAAATCGTCTGAAAATATTTATAATTATTTAATTTTTTGTAATAGTATTATTTATAATAAATATTTCATGGTATATTGGATGCATTTTGAAAGAACTCAAAAGTAAAAATATTGAACTTTTTGTGTTAAACTTTTAGGCGTATCTACTAGGCAGACTGGATCAAAATATTTAAATAATGTGAAGACAATAAGTGACAGATATAGTCACGAGTCGTCTGACACACTCGTGTTAGATTGGCAAATAAGTTTGATCGATATATTAGAGGTTCTATTTTAAATTAAAAATTTACCTACATACATATATTTTTCCTTGCAGTATATTCTAATTAGGAATAAAAGGAACAAGTTAAAGGAAGATATTTTTGATCTACTGTATCAGTACCTAATGTAGTAACGAATAGGATTGGCACTTAAGCGTTTACAAATTCAAATTCAATCTTTTATACAACAATAAGATAGCGCATAGAATTTTCGAGAAATATAAAAAATAGGTATTCTCCTAATGCACTTTAATTATTGTATTTTCAGTCGCATTTAACAACAAAAAAATCAAATTTTGTAAATAATGTCAAACGAAACAGTCTAGCTACTATTTTCTTCGTAAAAATTTGATTTGTAGCACTCAGAATGTTTCCAATGAAGTTTTTTAATTTAACATCAGAAAATTAAATGAGAATGATGTATCATTGGTTCGGATAATCGAGCGTTCAGGTCCTATTCTACCTGAAAATGTCAAAAACATTCACGAACAAGTAAATAAAGAAATATAAAAAGAAAGAAAAACGCCAATGGTTGTAGGATAATAATGAAACATAAGAAACAAAGGACACCGACATCAAAAAAGAAAAAATATTTAAATAATGTGAAAACAATAAGTGACTTAAATCAATTACGATGACAGGATTGTGGGGGTAGCAAATCTTATCGAATATTTCTTCGAATTACTAATGATAATTTCATAGTAGAAACAAATATCGATTTGGAAGTGTTTCATAAGTCTAGCAAATAATTTCATACAATGAAATAAATTATTTATGAGCCTGGTATACTACATTTACTCGAAAGTAAATAACAAAAAAATGAAAGATAACAATTATATTAATAGAATGATTGAACTACGATATTAATGCAAAATTCATGGAATCCATTTGTCAAGTTTGAAAAATCGAAAATATTTTCCGGATGACCTAATAAACAGTAACCAATAGTGTTTTTACCCGTAATACGAAAGAAACTGCATCAGTAAGCAACAGTATCAGCAAAGCATTTCATAAAATAATAATTGAATAAAAGTTATCTTTGTACTTACAAACGTATTTAAAATATAACATGAACGCATTATATATTCAGCATTACTAACGCTTCTAACATGTATGTTTTAGATACACTGTTTAAAGAGACTATTTTGAAATTAACCTACGAAAAACAAACTGAATTATCTGTTTAAATGACTTATCTTATAGTTTCGATCTCCCATTATTAACTAAGTACTGTATCGTAGTTTGTACTTACAAGTTAATCTGTGAAAAGAGAATAGTAAACATTACATCTGATCACCGACAAAATGTCTTTATTCTGTTAAAGATGAATATAATTCTTAAAATAGTGTCAAGGAACGCGAACGGACGAAAAAGGACCTGAAGGAGGGGCACGAATCGCACTCTGACCAATCGTAGCACACACTTTCCACTTCAAACTCCAGCTTGTACATCGAAGCAAGTTTCATTATCATACTAGTCAGCAGTCATAGTTATCTAGTTTTCCAACTGTCTGTCCTTCGCAATTAAGCTATCAAGATTTCCCGAATCTCGACGATGGCAATTTACACGAGACATTGTCCGTTTAATCTCATGCCTCCTAAACAACATATCGTCACTTGGCTTGACTAAACCTCCCTTTCGTCGGTCGTCTGTGCGGGTGGCCCGAAATGGCCAGTAAATTCTCTTCGAAAGTGTCCACTGTGAAATCTTGTTCTTTCAGTAGCTTTGGCAATGATCTACTTGACTGACTGTCTTGTTTAAAAATTGAAGAACGATTTTTAATCAACGTCACGATACTGTTTCTTATATGCTGCTTGCGCTTTTGCGTCTGGAGGCGTCTTAATACAGTTGGGCGCAACCTAGATGGCGGCGGTGGAGGAGGTGGTGGCATTTTTGGTTTGGGTAACCGAGACGGTGGACCTGGTGGTAATCTACTTCCACCAGGCGTTCTATTCGGACACGGTGGCGGTGGAAAACCTGGAATAGGGAACCCCGGTCTATGTGGCAGGGAAGGCATAGCTGGACGTGGCGGTGGTCCGTACCTGAACGGTCTTGGCCCGAACATAGGTGGAGGACCTGGAAGTGGTGGAATTGGTGGAATAGGACGAAAACGTGGTGGAGGTCCCCCAAAGCCGAACGGTTGTGGCGGAAATGGACCGTCGCTTACAAACCCGCGACGCAACGGCGCGAAACCTGGTGGTCCCATCATAGACACGTCCGGCCCGAGGAAATCCGACGAAGGACGCGCTGGTCTTTTTATAGTGTTCGTGGATGTCGATGCCGCTGATGGCATTACCGACCGATCACTCAGAGATTCCAAACTAATTAGACTTGTGTCGATCTTCTCGTTCCGTGGCGTTTTTCTCAGCGCATTTATATATATCGGACGCTCGATGGAATAACCCCGAGCCTCTGCGAATGCTGGAACAGGGATAAAAAAAAAAAAACGTTTGGATAACGAACACAAATGGAGACAAATCAGATTTCTTACGCTTTTAAGTGATTGCCTCCCTAATAAAAGACCATGTACAGCAAAATGTTTACCAAGATGATGTTGTTAAACAAATTTTGGAAATATCAATAGCCTGAATCCCTTCTTTGACATATAATGTAGGTACATTTTTATCGTACGTTTCATGTACACGAGGAAACGACATTTTTAACTCTCTGCGGACGAATGTCGGCATTTTACTGAGATCAAACTTCCATGTTTGAAATACCAAGTTGCAAATACATGATTTAACTATTCGAACAGCAAGAAATCAGTATACAGTTTCCTTATCCTCTATGATTTAAGTATTCAGTGTTTAATTTAGCAGAATCTGCAAAAGGTTTCGTATACTTTCAACAATCTTCGTCCGCATAGGGTTAATCCGTCGTGCGGTTATGTCACGCATATACTGTCCGACTGAAAAGTTTTGGCAACTATTCTTCTGAGCAAGGAGGAAGCAAGGGAACTCTTCCACTCACGATGTTTGGGCCCACTAGATTTTCGACGAATAGTCGTCATTGGCACGCGGCAATAATAATAGGCGGAAGCTAGGCCGAATAGGAGACTGCGGTGAGATAGAATTCTAGAGAATTTTGTTTTCTATCGTTACGTCTCACTACAACGCATTCGGCCTCGTTTCCGTTCTTTGTTACTGCCGCGCGCCAATAATCACCATATGTCGTGAGTGGAAGAGAACCCCCTTGTCCCTGTGCACTTTTAACTTGGTGGTCGATGGAGCTAACGTGAGAGCTGCACTGTGCCGTCTTCCAACAACATTTGGCAACTTGTCCCTCGAACTGAAGGAGTAAGTGTGGTAAGGGTACACAGTCACTCGCGACGAACGTTGACGCCTCGGTTTCGGCCGCTTTTGTTATTGGCTGATTCGCGTAAACGAAGGTCACAAATGAAGCAGAATACGACGAAGTGAGATGCAAATAAGAAATTAACGCCCATATTCATTGCCTAAGGTTGTATCTCTCTTTGTCGTATCCTGTTTCACTTACGACCTTCGTTTACGCGAATTAACCAATAATAAAAGCGGTTTAAACCGAGGCGTCAACGTTCATTGCGAGTGGACGCGTCTCCTTGCCGCACTTGCCTTTTCAGTTTGAGGGACAAGTTACGAAATGCCGTTGGAGGACAGTACTATATTTGAGATACCCGGGTGCCTTATTCACGTGGTTCAAAAATGAAGAGGGACAAGGGGAGACGCCCACTCGTGGTGCTCGGCCAGATAGTAATGGCAGAATTAGTTTCGACACGTCTTTGTTACTGGCTGAGCCGCGAACTGAAGTGAAGCGTGTGGTCGAGTCCCCTTGCCCCTCTTCACTTTTGAGACACAAGCCGGCTTGACTCACGCGAGTAGCGCACTGTATTTGGGTGTCTGGTATGATCTTATGACAGTTGTTAGGGGTATTTAAGTACAGTCCATTGCAGCGAACCTGGCAATCGTAACGTCGCACAAAGGGTCAGAATAGTAAGAACGTGCGCCAAAGTCAAATTTTCAACTTTGCTAGCAATGAATGAAATTTGGGCTACTAACAGTTTTATAAGAGTAGTTTCTCATCTTACTAAAAAATAAGAGCAGAATCAGATTCTGCAACACCCAAAACTTTAGGAACAGCCTATTTCGTAATTATTGATGTAAAAATAACAGAAATATGAATTTTGCGAGCGTTTCTACGATTCTGGCCGACTGTGCGTCGTAGAAGCAGAAACAGTCGCTCGATAGGTCCGCCTATCCCTCCTTTGCGGCTCTGAGAAATCCAATTGCTGGTCCGGAAATGGCTCTTCGCGCCCTTTGTCGTGTGACTCGATTAGTCTGCGTGATCACCTCAGCGAATCATATACCAGAACTGAAAATTTGTGTGCGCAAGGCCTGCGCCTTCGAATCGCGCCACTCAGATGAGAGTGCCAGGTTCGCTGTAACGAACGGTACTTGACATTTCGGAGTCGAGATGGGTCGGTAAAGATCGAGTGAGCTCAAGCCGAGTACCCGAGACATTCGAAGACTCGTCGAGCAGCTCGATCGCGTCAGATATAGTCACGAGTCGTCTGACACACTCGTGTTAGATTGGCAAATAAGTTTGATCGATATATTAGAGGTTCTATTTTAAATTAAAAATTTACCTACATACATATATTTTTCCTTGCAGTATATTCTAATTAGGAATAAAAGGAACAAGTTAAAGGAAGATATTTTTGATCTACTGTATCAGTATCTAATGTAGTAACGAATAGGATTGGCACTTAAGCGTTTACAAATTTAAATTCAATCTTTTATACAACAATAAGATAGCGCATAGAATTTTCGAGAAATATAAAAAATAGGTATTCTCCTAATGCACTTTAATTATTGTATTTTCAGTCGCATTTAACAACAAAAAAATCAAATTTTGTAAATAATGTCAAACGAAACAGTCTAGCTACTATTTTCTTCGTAAAAATTTGATTTGTAGCACTCAGAATGTTTCCAATGAAGTTTTTTAATTTAACATCAGAAAATTAAATGAGAATGATGTATCATTGGTTCGGATAATGGAGCGTTCAGGTCCTATTCTACCTGAAAATGTCAAAAACATTCACGAACAAGTAAATAAAGAAATATAAAAAGAAAGAAAAACGCCAATGGTTGTAGGATAATAATGAAACATAAGAAACAAAGGACACCGACATCAAATGGGTTGTTAATGTGATTTCAATTAATTTTCGTTGTTGTTGTATTATATTGTATGAAAGTAACTATTTGGGTCCGACGCAAACAAGTGGTTTACAACGAGTTTGCCACGGTGTTTACACGTCTAAATATTCTAACAATTACGAACTCTTTTTGTTAATTTTTCAGATCGTTTCGATCGCAATCCATCAATACATTTATCCATTTGGATGCACTGAACCTTACGATCTCACAATATCGAAGAAATGTCTATAATCACTTCGAACACGACATTTTTTATTCAAATTATAATAGTAGTAGGTTGCTGCCTAAGTTCTGTCCGCCTTCTCGTATAAACAATCTGTCCCTCTTATCGATTCTGCAAATCTTTAACATAAACAGCGATATTTGGGCCTAAGAGAGACTGATGTATGTAAGATATTCTCATTAACTTTTAGACCTTGGAATTTACAATTCAAGTGTTTCAACCCTTTCGTCCCTGAATATGCATTTTTTAAAATATAAATTTTGTGATAAAGGAACTTACTGCTGCATACTAATCAATCAAAACACATGTACTGACAGCTGGTAGGTACTAAAGCTGTCAGTCATAAGCAAAGATTCGCGTGTGGTACAATTTTCTTTCATCTAAGCGTTTTCTAGCTTTCCGGTAATTTAAAATGTTTGTGGTACCAAAATGTACCATTCTGGACGAAAGGGTTAAGTCATCTTCAAGATAACGCAAGACCTCACGTGGATATGGCAACGAAAAAAATAATATTGGAAATAAAACTATATAGTTTGAGGTAAACACAAAATGCTTCCAAAAATCAAATTTACAGCCGATACATTGAAACGGGCGAAACTTCTGCAGCATTCTAATATTACAATATTAACTGTGGTCGGATTTTTCATTAAGCTTTAATACGCCATGACATAATTTACAAAAGTACATGATTAAAGTTGTTTTCGAACATTCGGGGCCATGTCGCTATTAATGCATAGCTACTCTGAGCACGACTAAAATGAACAAAATTATTAAAAAGAATTAATTCGGGTTATTATTAGAACCTACAGAATCGAAAGCAACACCTTATATCCAGATATTGAACCTGCCTTCAGAATTGCCCAACGTAAAACTTATTGAAAACGTGTTGAGTTATTTACATCAAGGTAAACCTTCAAGAAAGTATAAAGTTTAACAAAACTATTTCACTGAAATGAATCAATATGGCAACCTATGAGAAAAATACGTTGCTGAATTAGTAAATAATTGGAAATAGTTAATAATAATTATAAACAACAACGAATCAACGATACATCATATTAATACCTCATGAATGAAAGACAGAGCTATCTAACTTTTCTAAAACTTTACGTTGACAACATTTAGATAAATATTTTGCCGTACAAGTTCTTAATAGAGAGATTAATCATGTTATGGCATTAAACTGCTTTGTGAACAAAATGAAGAAAACCAACCAAGAAAGAATGCATAATAACATTGATTTTCATTATGTTGAATTAAATTAATACTAGTTTTCTTATTGGCGTATCATAATAAGTAAAAGATGCAAATCTCTGTGAACACAAGGTGTTCATGCAGTTACCTGACAGTGTCCTCATAGAAGTAAGTATTAGATATAGTAAAAAGTTCTTTCCGATTTTTTACACTAGAAAACTTTTTAACATTAGAACTACCGCAACTGTCAAATTGAAGGGCTTCAGTTTTCTTATCTCGCAATTATTGGCATCTTAAAACTGTTAGGGGAAAGTACAGTAAAATGGAATGTTTTTTTTTTTAAATCGTACTAACAAAGTATCTAGAACAGTAAACTCATGAAACCTTGTTTTGGAAACCTTAAGAAGACATTTGGCTATAAGGAAATACAAAACTTTTTAAATAAAAATATTTAGTTGCCAAGGAAAATACAATATTCTACAAGCATTGAAATATCAGCTTCGCAAAAATGATAGAGTAAAACGGAACATTTGTATTAGAAATAAACTGTATATATACATCATATTATGAATAAAAATCACAAATAAATGTACTATCTCCTTTTTCTGCACTGGAGAAAACTAATCGGTCAGTTTTTATCTCATTTTCGATTCTAATTTGCTATACATCAATACAATGACACGCAAGAAATTAAAACTATAAACAAAGCGCATAGCAAGGGACTCCTGTTGTCCCTGTACCAAACTGTTCCGTTTTGCCCGCGCATCATAATTTAGAAAAGCATGTAAAATTTACAGTTTGGCATGAGATAAACAACTTAAATGCCAAAAAACAGTACAAGAAACGTAAAATCCAGTACTGTAGTTATTTCTTTCAATTTTTTAATCGAAAGGTAAACAAAAAATGCTTCAAACATCTATGTAACATCGAAACTTTTTCATTGCATATCTTTCCAATGCTTTTAATCGAAAAACAACTAATGCACTGTTGTGCAAACGATCTCAAACTACATCGAGGATTTATTAGAACCATGTCATGCGATATCAATTCCATACGAGCTCTTTATCTATGAAAAACATTACTGTCCCATTTTACCTGACCGTTCCGTTTTACCCTACTTTCTCCCTACATATCTGAAATAATTGGAAAAATAAACAGTGTCACTTCAATATTACAATGAATATATGAAGAAACCAACAAAAATTTACTATTACCATTTCTATAAGGATTACATAGTATTCATGTAAAGCATTCGGTAGTTCTGGTGTTAAATAATGTACAAATGGTTAATCTTCGGAATAATCGCTATTCTTATTTATGATACACGCCCATTTGTTTATAGAGTCGCCAAATTCTATCGTGATAAAAATTCAGTGCCTTTGATAAAACGAATTCATCTGGGTAAAGCTCATTGGGAAGAAGTTTTTATTACACCTAATATGTAGAAAAAATAAAGGGAGAAAATGTTTTATTATTTTTCATAACTAATATAACAGTATACGTAATATTTTATGTGTTAATAGTTTTGAAGAAATGAAGTTGCATTTTAATTCCTTAAACGAAATGGAATTTGTCACATCGAACGGAAACGTGTTTCGTTGAAGGTAAATTCAATCATATGCAATGCAAAACTGTACAAGATCGTGCAAAGTTGGGAATAGAAAAAATAATTGGAATACTAATATTTACTTGTATTTTCTATTGGTAAGGTTATACGGCGTGTATTTAAATAATACGCAACTTTATACTTTATTGACTTGAGAAGATTTTTAAGCGCTATAAATATATAAAAATCTATACTCTAATAAATCGAGGTTTGAAAATAATATAATGATAATGTAATTGACAGAGGTTCAAAATTAATTCAGAATTGGAAATTATATTCTACATATTATAATGTCTCATTAATAATATATTTTAATAAATAGGATAGTAAGAAATGTTTTTTTCATTGATTACGTTAAATCATTTTGGTCCCCATTATATCGCTTTTGGTTGAATTTATCTTGATATAAGCTTTGCTTATACTATTCGTATAAGCGAAAAATGAAAATTACCTTCGTTTTTCTTCAAAAATATTGACATACAAAGAGTTCACATATTATTATGCTAGTTAGAAAAAATAATGAATCTTCCTCTTCAATTTTTCTGTATATTTACCATATACGAGATTGTTGTCTAGTAAGTACATGATTATGCTATATACTGTACAAATTTTCTGATACATCTAGATATATTGGGGTTATATGGTAAAATAGTACTTTGTACACAACAGTTTATTTAATTTATAATATGACTCTCGAAGAATTGGAAATTTTCAAATATTTGCAGATTATTAATTAAGTTTAACATTAATTCATTAATTACTCGACGATTCAAATTATTTAACCCTTGCTCTTATTGCTTCACTTAGTGAATTGCACAAATAAAGAAAATCATAACGCTGAATTTATTTATTACATTGTATTGTATAAAACCATTGATTCCATTAATACTTAATTTATGTAAATATTAGTATTTTAAGAATGTACGATATCATAAGAATTATAGCATCGGATTACGTAGAAACTCTTTAAAAACATTACTTATTTTTGATTATATATTATAATCTTTACAAATCAAAATATGTAAAAAAAAAATTAAAATAGAAAATCTCGTTGAATATAAAACCAATGCTATGAAATACTATCGAAAAATCAAAAAGTATAAAAATCACCTACTTTTTATACACTCCTCAGGGTCCCACCCTAATTGTTGCACAAGATATCTAAAATAAAGCAAATGAAAAATTGTAAGTGTATTTACTGGTTAAGTTAATTTAATAAATTTGGACAGAAATTAAGAATGTAGATAAGGTTAATTACTATATGAACGTTTGTATATAAATTATAAATAGATGAGGATCCTCAAGTGATGATTAGATCAGAGTTATTAATTATGGCTTATTCTCAATATATTAAAATTATTTACTTCTATTTTATGATGAATGTATTAAGCCATTAAGAAAATAATAATTAGTAGCTAATTAAAACTGATTAAAATGTATACTAACCTACAAATAAGGTACCCAGAACGATTTATACCGTGTGTGCAGTGAACACCAATAATGTCTTCTGAAACAAAAGAAATAAACATATTTCAAGTTACAGAAATTATAAAAGGTAATTCACATGTAAAATAATATTATGCATGAAATTTGATTATAATTAGAAACTGTACTTTCTGTTTACCCCTTGCCCTGCAATATCATGTTAGATTCGTAGCAAAGACTTCAAGTACAATTTAGCAAATATAAATATCACTTAATTCTTTCGAGTCAAAATTAAATATTATTTTTCTATTATCGATTATAGTGCTTTAGAGTAAATGTAGACATAAAATGATCGTAGAATGTTTTTCTTTTTCTAACGAATTATGAACAATGAAGTAGTTATGTCGAGTGCAGTTGTAAAAGAAATCATGGTACAGGGGTTAATTGTACCTTCTCCATACATTTATAAATACAGAGGTGTAACATAAATATAATACGTTCAAATATATTAAATATGTCTTTTATATTATTAGTGTCACGAGACAGTGAACGAACAGTGCCGAATGTAAATTGATCACAAGTAGTTTCTAGTTCATCATAATTAGGCCCTATATAAACTATCGGCTCTTGATCCACTCTCTATTCGATCAAATATTATTCAAGTTTTTAACGCATATGTTCACACTGTGAATCTCGGTCCCTTCTCGGTTCGACCTTGTTTTACCTCCGTTCATCGAAAGTAATAAACAAAAAAAGAATATTCAGAGGAGCGTGAGAGGACCGATAGTATACATCGAACCTTAATATCTAATAATATGCATATATGGTTACAGTAACCGAAATTTCGAAATTCGATGAAAGTTAAACTATTGACGAGAAATTCGAGTCCCATAGAAGTACGTAAATTCAACTTTTCGAATTATTCTTTAATATAGAATTTAAGGGCGAATTCCAAATACAAGTTGAATTTTTTATTACATAATTCATATTATTTGAAAGTATTATTGTGTAAAAAATGAATGTAGCATTTATATCCTTATACAAGATGCTATATTTTAAAATGCAATATCTTTTCCTGTATTTATTTTCTCATCTTTCATTTTTGTTTTAGTTTTAATTTACTAAAATTCAAAGAAGAAAAATAAATCGCTCGTTAAATTCAGTTTCCTAAAGGTTAAATTCTAAAAATCCATTGCATTTAAATTATTAAATTCCTAAGTGTTTGAGAATTGTTTTAATAATAATATAATCTTTAAATATACCTATAATTGTATTAACAAAAATTACTCAAAGATTACCAGTATCAAAATATTTTCTAGCCATACTCGGTTAATATTACACAAAATCCATAATGATTTTCAAGATGTTATGTTTCAATATAAAAATGAATAATAATGAAAGCAAATAAAAATTATGTTGATAAAATTTATTTAATATGTACATGCAAATTACGTTTATTAAACGAAAGCGCTGAAAATATTTAAAATAACTATTGTATTCAATGATATTACTAACTTATTACTATTAACACATTGACCGCCACGATGACTGGAAATTCCAAAATGCTTGAAGACAATTACACGAAGGAAACTGATCTTGAATCAATATATTCAATAATACAGATAGCTAAATGATAGTGTTACTCAAGAACTATGACACCAAACCATCAATAACTAATACCAATATCATTTGCTTTCATTACGAGAAAATAAATAATACTATACAAAACGGTCAAAATTCTCGTGGCGGTCAACGCGTGAAACGTTCCGACATGGAGCACTAATAATATTATTTTTAAAGAAAAATAACAAAATAATTATGTTACTTTAACCAGTTAACACGTCATCTCAAAATCAAAATGATACTACTTCTTTCAACGATCAATTATTTATTTTTCAGATAAACATGTAATTCTTCTTTGCTTAGCTTTCCATTACAATATATTATAGGTGCATATGACCTGCATTTTCCGAGTATACGCATCATTATTTGATTTCATTACGAATATTACCAGAGATTTTTCAAATTCAATTCCGCAGTTAACAGATTAATAGAAAAACGTATAAAACATAATGATACAAGCTTTACAGGAGAACCTTGAAACATCCAGTATAACCATAACGAATTTAACAATGATACATGAGTATGAAATTGTCACTAGAACCTATTCAAATATTTTACTGTTAATTCCAAAGGAATACGTTCGTATTGAACAAAACGAGTATATACTGAGGGTACCAACATTTCAAGAGATTTTAAAATTCGGCGGGTGAGATCGGGTGAGAGAGAACCAAGCGATAAATATAAGAGCAACGCGCGTAAGGTGAGACGCACGATTTCACGGGTCATCAATTCAGCGTGAAGTGCAGGATCGGCACCTCTTCGAGCCCAGCAAGGGGCTGATTATAATATTACCGCAAATTACCAGCGAAAGCTGCGACGAATTCACGACGATTCGTGGCTCAAGTTTGAGCGGGTCACGGCGGCACTTTCGTAAGGGGCAAACCTCGATCGGAGTAGTCGCGTAATAATGACCGGCATGACCCTACTACCTCTTTCGCCCGTCAATTTCTCTCTCCGCATTTTCCTTTTCCGCGCGGACGGAGTGTGAGTACGCGATACTTTGGACCCACTCGTAGCCCCTCGCCTCGGCTTACACTGTGAATTAAGTGGCCATCGGAGGTCATGCGATATGTTGGTTGACCTTCGCGAGCCTCTTAAGAAGATCGTTCGCGGAAACATGACGCCATTTATACGCAGGAGCGAGGTCTGAACGTTTCAGTACTCCCATACAGTGAGGCGAGTGTATTTATCAGCGAGTCGGGGGAAATTACGCCCCTGATGCCGACAAAATGGACCGTGAAAAAAAATAATTGGGGAATATCCTATGAATAACGTAGCACGATCCTTCGGGACATGGAAGATTTAATTGTACACTTGATGCACCACTGTTTCAGTGCTTAACGCTAGAATTACTGAACATTTAACACTATCTCTAGCGAAGGTGTCCAAGACACCTGAAATTTTAACTTATAATTGTTTCTTCAGTTTAATAATTTGTTCCCAGTTGAATTTTGGACATTTTCTATAGTTAATTTTGTATTCGTTATTGGAAAAGTCGAAAAATTAATTCAGAATATACGATTAAACTTGGAAAATAATTTAAACGATTAAACTTGGAAAATAAATTAAACGATTAAACAATTAAACAGTTAAATATAGATATAGATTTGGCAATTTACAATAGCAAAGTGTATGGAAACCTAATATATTTTACAATAAAACAAGATTAAAATAGTATAATAAAATATAACACAGTACAATAATATAGTAAAATTGAATAGTGTAAAGAATCAGAAATTTAGGTACAGTCAAAGAAATAAAAGATAATGACGATAGGAAGTAATGAAATAAGAAAGTACATAGTTACAAATGTAAGAAAAACTGAATCAATAGTTACTCTAATTGTAGGATAAAACTGGTATATATTATGAGATATATACGTTTATAATTATAATATATAATAACATATTTATTATACATTATATACAGATTTGTATAAACAAATTAATATTACACTCTCATTATAGTAAAATTCATAAAATATACAATTAATACCTAGACCAAATAACTCCGTTAGATGTTATTCTTACTGATTGAAAACCAATATCAAAAAACCGTGCAGAAATAAAACAATGCGATAACAAATCTGAAAAAAGACACAGATACCAATTTTAAAAAATCCAAAAGTATTTCAGAGACTCCTATTATAAGTTGGATTTCTACTATAATTCAGCCACTTATCTTTCATGGAACCGTACTTTAATGGAGTCGTTATTAGGTAATATGAACGAATAAAAAATTCATTAGTGATTATTTCGATAACAGTTTGATACCCAACTAACGACCAGCTGGTTTAACGGATAGTAAGAGTCCAGATTTACACGCAGGGAACAAGCAAGGTAAGCTCATTCCACGTTCCTATCTATCACAGGGTCATCTCCCTTTTGCATACGCAGAAACATATATCTTGCAGAAGACAGGAATATTCTCGGAACACGTCGGCATCTAATGTGAATCTAGAGCGAGCACCCCCGTGGTGCACCAACATGCTAAGCCTGGCAAATAAACCGATCCTCAGAAAGATTGCCAATGACCTGCGACCTTTCTGATCCACTATATCGACTTTCACGGACGATTAAATATCGAGTAATACATCTTTACCTTCTGTAATGGCAGACCTCCGACATGTAATTAATATCTTCTTCAGCGCATATTCGTAGAACACTACTCATTGTCCACTGTTACGTGTGAACAGTATTATTCAACATTGATTCTAATACGTTACTCTTTCATGCAAATTATTTACACTCTTCGAATCTATTTCAATTACATGATGAGGAAAACAGTTACTTAATTAACCGTCAAGCTATGAAAATTTTCTGACTTTCCTCTGAAGAAACGTTAGGAAAATTTATAGCTGGTATTGAATAATTATAATAAAATTTTTAATAGTAACAGAAAATAGTAAAGCTAATTAGAGATGAAGAAAATATGTTGACTATTGAAAGTGTTTTTGAATACGATTATAATTGTGTTATCACAATCACCAAGATAGCTGGGGAGAGTCCACTTGAATGTACGTCTTTAGTTTTATTTTGTGATAACTCAATTTGACAAAAAAGGTCGACATCATTGTCAAATAGAATCTATGGTTATGATAATATGAGGACAACGTTTAGAAACAATAAAATTTACCGAATTTAGATACATCAAGCATTTATTTAGTATGTCCTTATATGAGGACTCCATGATCGAAAGAGTTAAGGTAAGTTGTACCAATATACTCTAAGGTTAAAGTTATTATACTTTATGATAATGTTAATTAAATAAACCCTCCTATTGCACAACTCTATTACCTTACACAGATAAGAATTACCTTTTTATTATATGTTCGCCATCATTAAGAAGTTAATAACCTCCAATGAACAGATATGTATTTGTATAATTTTTATTAATTAGGAAACCATATAATATTTTGAAACTTATTTAAAGTAATTATAATTTCGTCATAATACGATTTTCTTATTTTTCTATGCATTATTTTATCCAATTATGAATCAGTTCAATATAACAAAAGCTTCTATAGTAATTCTAGTAATAAGTGGTAAGTGTATAAGGAAAGAAATTTGTGTAATTTATTAAGAAAATTCGCTTAATTTTCATGAATATTTAATTATGATTAATCAACGTGCCAATATTACTCCTCATACTAGAATGTATCACAATGTGTTACGACAGCGAAAACTCAAAGGTTGAAGTGACTCTTGTTTTAATAATACAAAATCAGTTTCTATGTGCAAATAAATATAACAACCAATTATTTTCATTATCTGAGCAAAACTTATCGATAGATTATAGCCAAATCAAGAATTTAACCAGTCATTGATCATTGATACATAGTGAGAGCCTAATACGAGTAATTCCAAATATTCTTAATACCTAATTTTTAAACTAAGCATTTTATTTTCTCTTAAAAAAAAAATAAGAAATTATTGTCACTAATAATCTCAGCTGTTGATGCAACTTAAAATTCGTAAATAAGGAAACTAGTCTTAAAAAGTAAATTAAAGATATAAAGCGATCCTCAGTCTCTAATTAAAAATTATTAACAGAAAGAAAATTATTTCATGTCGTAGAACTTTTGTTTTATAAAGGGTTAACGATCTAAAATTTGATTCTCTTATTTCTGCCGTAAAGAATTTATTATATACTGGACAAAAATACAGTACCTAATAGTTAAGAATGTTAACGAAATAAATACGGTTTAGAAAATTGTTCGTCATTATTTTATATTATTACGTAATTAGAATATTAAAAGAACAAATACCACTTTGCTAAATTAACTAATGTTTTAAGTAGTTACAAAGTGTGTATAAAAGTATCATAATAAATAAGAATGTAAACACGCTATTATACACTTAAAAATGTATGTTACTTCTGCTTCATACAAGAGACCGCCTCAGGAAATAAGAAAGTATGTGTGCCTACAGGCACCCTGCTGTTCAACAAACGAACTCAAACATTTCTCCACAGGAGCCAAATCACAACAGAGACGTCTACCCTTCACTAATAACCTATGTGTCGATCGATAGGCTATTGACTGAAACGAATTCCACGATCAATTATAATTGACGGCCCATTTGAAGCTGATTACGAGTTCAACCGAGATGTGCGTATAGTTTATCGAATATTTTAAATCAAACGAATTATATTTAATTGTATTAACCTTGAATATTACTAGCGAAATTTTATGCGTACGTGGGTCACTATAAAAGTTTCGGGAAAGCATCTTTGTAAGGTAAGTTGATCGCATCAATTCAAAATTCGAAGCATAGAATCTTTTATAGAAGATGTTAAAAACATTAATTGATCAATGAGAAAAAGAATGAAAATAGTAAGGAAGCTGAGAAACCACTAAAGAAACATGAGAATATAAAAAAGGAAAGGAAGTTAAGAAAAGAAATAACTATTAAAAAAAGAAAAGAATACTTCCTCAAAGAGCAGATCAGTAAAAACTGGGTGCAGTGTGAAAGTTGGGCTTCTTAGTCCGCGTTATATACCGATCAACAGAACATCGATTATTTAGTTCATGATATTTGAAAATGTGTTTAACACTAGGACTACCAAACGGATCAGAACAACTTATTTTGGATTCGTATTTTTGCAATTTTTTAAAAGACACAATGTTTTTTATGGTTCGCTAACATAGATTCTAAAATATAAATCAATCGAAATCTTAATGAATGCAATTTTGGAATTTGTACAAGGCCATACATACAGGTTAAGCGATTTGATTGCTCGGTAGTTTTACTGTCAAATAAAAGTGTTGTTCTATTTAACACGTTGAATGCCATGGGAGTCACCGGTGACCCCCGACCAAATCGAATTACTATAGTTCACTCAATGAAACGACGATTATATGAAAACATTTCTATATTATAAATAATGGTACATAATACAGTGACATTCAGCTAGATGAACGTGGAATAGTAATAATAGAATTCGATCAAATGATTTAATATTTTATTTTTTTCATTCGGCGTATTTTCCTCTGTGAAATCGTGCGGCGTTCAACGTGTCAAATGTGTTTTATTAAGATTATTAATTATTTAGATCTTAAAATATATTACTTAAGAAGATGTTTGGTACTAGACGACAATTTTTCGATACATTGCAACTTGCAATTTTTTTATTCATGATAATTATTAATATTCATGATAAAATTTAGAGGAAACGGTTTCTGACTCCTTGTTAAGCCTCATTCTTACTAGAAATTTCGTTTTTCTAAATTTAAGTTTTATTAAAAATTGGTTAAGTTATGGTAAAAGAAACTTAAGAGTGTTCAACACTGTACGACCCCCTCATTATTGCAATTAAATGCCAATAAGGACAATAAAAATCATATTAAAGTTGATATTAATGATTTTCGAATTTGATTAGTTTGCAAAAATGTAAAAAACGTTTATGAAATTGGAAATCAAAATCTATGTAAGAATTCACACTTATAGAACAAGAAGATTATTATTTATCAGAAATATTAATATACTAACGTGGAAATGTCTTTATCCTTGTAGACCTTGCATATAAAAATTAAATCCATTCATTAAGAGACGATTCTCGTATAACTAGTCTAAAAGTCGATTTTTTTTTAGTACATCCATACTATAATATTATACAAATATGTTCTTAAAATCTTTGAATCATGTTTGAGAAAGTAACGAAGTTAGGAAGTCATTTAATGTCACGCGTCAATAGCTAGTGATAATGGTAATAATGTAATGAAATAAAATGGTAATGGTATCAACATTGAAAATAGTACAACTGTGGGAAATGTTAAAAGACGAATGGGTACTCAACTCTGAAATATTTAAAAAAAGAAAAAAACAAATGAAATTTAATTATCAAAATCAATGATTTAAACTGTGAGTACCTAGAAACTGCAAACGCGTTATCCTCGAAACTATATTTTTAAATTTAAATTTCGTAATATATTTCTCTAGTGATTATACTTTTGATTTGTAATATTTTCATTCATATAATCCAAACTTTTCAATCGCAAAAAGTTGAATTTCCCATCAGAAACATAAAACTTAGCTAATTTTTTTAAATTTTTGTAAGAAATTAGTATATCCCAGCACAAACTACCTAACTTTAAGAAACCTTCTTAGTTTTTACATTCTGATGATTATTTGTGCAACACTGCACGCGAATAATTGTTACAACGCTAACGAGGGTAATAATAATTGGATGCAAATTGATTTAATAGTGACAAAAAGATAAATAAAAACACTTTTCCTAGTTTCCAAATGTATCTTTGTAGCCACAAAATAACAAATTTCTATAATTAATAATTTTAAACAAAACTTGAAAAATTAATAGATTTTACTGCTATAAGATGACATAAAAATCCATGTTTTCATCAAACTTATTCGTACACTATGAATGCCAAGTATTTATAATAAAAGTAAGCATATGAAATTAAAAATTGTAAAGATTGAAAGACATTCTTATATTATTTCCAATTTACGAGAATCTTACGAGGACAAATTTTTATTTACTCAGTTCCCATTTTCTGAAGCCTGAATTCCAAATTGGAATTTTTCATAAACTCTCCCAAACCGTTGATTTGTAACTTTGATTTGAATAATTATATAGTACCACCATCGGTAAATGTTATTTGAAATAAAAAGTGCTGTATATCGTGCTGGCCCATACCCGGAGGACACGGTCGTGAAAGAAAAAAGGTGGGGCACACGAAGAGAGATGGGTAGGAGGAAGCACCCGGTATTGCATGCCACTCCCTGGTGAATGTTAAGGTTGGTTTTCGGGCTACTAGAGTAGTCGCGAAGTACGACCCGAAGCGACGTGGTTAATGTGGCAATATGATATATAAGCGGGAGGTACGTCGGCTCAAATAGCCTCTGGTAGATGGCTCTCCTTTCGTGTTCCTGTGACTTCTAGTAAGAACGTAAACACCGCTGGAAATATATGTAAGAGCCGCTGAAACGGGAAAGGACCTTAACGTTCAGTCGTGCGCGTACATAAACACGAAAATATCGTCAGTACATACGTGGAGCGCAAGGGCTTTTCAGTCGGCCGATTACTGCCGCCTTAAATCAATCGAACGATTGAAGTTCGAACGTGGCTGGTATCGCTCGCTATTTACAGCTGATACACGCATAAACACTCATAAACATATACTTCCTATACGTATAGGTGGCTCGTGAAGAGTATTACACGACACGGAGGATGGGTGGAAGACGATTAACGACATCTTACATTCCGCGGCCGATAAATCACCAGCCACTGTAAATGGACTCGGCTTAGTTATCTCTCACCTTGCGTACCTCCGAGAAGTGCTGCTGCCGGAGAAATTATACGGGGATATTGCGGCGCGTGTATTCCATCGGTATCTGTAACTGCGAAATATCATACGCAGGCTACCGTGCCTGCGGCGTGTTGATCGTACTGACGAAAAAATTGCTGATACGATAACTGCCTATACGGTTGCCAATCTGCCGGCACCGAAACAAACTAAGAAAACATGGAAACTCGGCAACCACGTGACCTTGACACATCACTCACCGTATTCCGACTTCTACGTACGCGTTAACAACACTTGAATGTGCGAACACGAATCGCTGCCACATGGAGTTGCGTCTGTCGCAGTGCAAGGAACATAACAGAGGAAAAATACGAAATCCCTACAGTGCTGTATGACTTATTCATGTCCTAACGAGGAATGAGTAAGGAGAATCATTGTGTTTACGTATTGAGGACCCTGAACACTTTCTACTTACTTCCACTGTTCCACGAAATGAATTGAACTTTACCAAAATATCTTAGCGAGCAATGACTTTCTTAAAACATGATAGGAAACACGATTTCAACGTACTTACACTTATTGTTAACAGTTAACAACAAGATATTTACACGGTTCTTTATCAGTTTATGCATATATGACAAATTGTATATATATATGGCAAGAAGTCTTTATGAAAAATTTAGGTTACTGTTTCACAATAATTTATACGACAACGGAAACGATTTAAATGAGATTTTATTATCGTAGAATGCTAGATCTCATAAAATTATATATCGTTAGCGTCTGTATTACAAGTTGTAGTATTACCTCGGAACACGTTAGGTGTTTTTCATTGAGTTAGGAATGCAACATTTTTACTATGTACTTTACAAATTTGCAATATACAACAAAAAAACGCTTAATTTCTTGAATAACTAAGAGAAATACAAGACTTTGAAAATCTAAATTAGTGAAGATAAATATTAGCCGTTATTGGGTTTGGTTCAATAGGGAGCCCTTGCCATTCATAACGAAATTATGCTAATAAGTATTTTAATGGTAATTATTAAAAAGAGGGGCGTCTTCACTGATTTCAGTGAGATTGAAATATATTGTCAAGGTCAGGGGTATCGAACCTATAGCTCGTAAGCCACCTAGGGTCTTTCTCCTCACGGCCTAGTGGCGAGAATTACCCTCTTCATACTTACTTTCATCTGTTTGTGTTGATCACTACATAGAGCTGTTGACATACAAAGCCTCTGGTAGCTTCTGAACTAAAGGTAATAAGAGAAGGAGCTGATCGAAAGTCACTACTTAGCGGAGAGGCAGTACGGCACCCATGGTCAAGGTTATTATTCTGAACAACTTTTCTCCATATACATTACCGTCACTAAGCTTCAATTTCTGAGGTGCATTTTATAAAAATATACTTCATACTTCTTAAAAGGTAACCTCACCGATTTTAATGATTTCTGAATTTTTTCATATTATATTCGAGAACGTACAGGTCAATAGATGACATTTCAATCTCATCGACAATTTCTTTCATTAAAAATTATTTATTTATTTAAACCCAAGAAGTAATATATCACTGAATGGCAAACTTGTCGAATGTGACACTTATTCATATCGTTTCTTAACGCTAATTATTTCTATTACTCTAATATTTTACATTGTAACTGCTGAAATTCTTTCCAATTTGAATCCAGCGGTCTTTTTATGAACATCTCTGAAATAAAATAAGGCCAACAATTTTGTAAAAGAAAGAAGTTGTCCAAACCTCGATTTTTACAATATATATGAAAATCATATTGTAAAGAGACTCTTATTCCGACAAGTATAGTCATTGAATACATAGACATATAAATATTTTTGCGTACATCTAGAAATAGGGAACTAGTGTATGGAAAAGTTGCCCATGACAACATATTTTGAGGCCATTGAAATCAGCGCAGATACCCCTATTTCGAATAATTACCATAACAATTTTTACTATCTTATTAATGAAACATACACGCAGACTTACCTTCAGCACTAGTAGATAAAAAATCATCCATCAATTTAAAGAATCTGAAACGGAAAAGAACAAATACATTTACATAATTAATTTATTCAATTAAATTGAATATTTTAAACGTATAATTAAAACATGAAAAAAGTTTATGTTTAAGTATTCATTTCCTTTTTTTAAATTGATTTTATCAGAGATTAATTTAACTTTCTTTGCAATAAATAAAATAATAATACATTCAATTAAAAAAAATAGATTTGAATTAAAATAAGATAAGAGCAATAAAACAAAAATATTGAATGGACCTAATTTCTTGTCAAAAATTGTCAAAAATTGCATTTTATTAAGCACGCAGTCTAAATTAAATACAAACGTATTTTCTGTAAAACTGCTGTTTTCTTTAAAGGGCTTAGGAGCTCGAGCTATATACGAAAAGTAAACTTCATGTTTCACATGCTGCTTGATACTAAAATTTCAAGTCTGTTGAAGCAGCATTTTGTAATCCAGATTCTCTATTGTTTTGTTATAATGAAAAAAATGCCTTTTTCTGATTTTTTTTATTTCTCCAATCTTGAAACGAATTCGCATAAAATGTAACGGGTAAAATAAAATGTATTAAAATGGTTATGTAGTGACGTTAAATTTCATTTTTTAATATATGGTACAATACTGAAAGAATTTTACAAATATATTTATAACTTTTCAAGAACATTTATAATATTTAAGATGAAAAAGTACTCATTTTGTAAAATTTCAAACGCTTATGCCCTCTTAACTACAAAATGTTAGGGGAGCGGAGGAACTCAAAGGAGCAGTTACTCAATAAATTACTGTAAAATGATAATTGGTATTCAGCAATAACTGTAAAAATGTTTTAAATACCTCAACCAATTCATTATCTGCAGTTTGTACAACTTTATATTAATGTAAGTGTAATTTCTCATTTCGTAGTTACTAAAATTCGACTTTAGTTACAACATTCACCTTTTATTATAACACTTCTCAATTAATTAATAATTGGCCCCAAAACTAGTATATTACATAGAAAACTTATCCATAATATTAATGAGTACATAAACAAAAGCAACAAAATACCTCCAATGATTAGGTTTATATAAAAATTTATATTATGTATTTCACGATAATAAGTAACTATTTAATTAAATAACAAGTGCAACCTAAAAGGAATTGCCTTTTGGTATTAATGAGGACAGTGAGAATTCTTTCTGTCATAAATGTATCCTGTAGCTTATTTAAGGTTAATTCGTCTGATCGAAGTTCCATGTAATTTGATTAATAAATGTGCTTGAAAAGGGAAAGAAAACTATATTGATAACCGTGAAATCGTTCGAATCTCTCTTTCTGAAAGAGTGAACGTAGGATGAATTTGATTCCACGAAATGTTGCCAGCCATCATTGTGTGAGGATAAAAGAGCTCAATTGTGCTACTCTATAGAGGTCTAATAGGGCCGTTTTAGTGCCTTTCGTCCCTTTTACCTTCCAACCGGATCCTCTATGCCATCGATTAGTCTTACACGACTAGAAGCACTAACTCATTCACCGACTTACCAGCTGCTTTCTATAATCATTTAATATCGATAGATTATGGGGAGGATACCTTTAACCTATTATGTGACCGACCTATAATGACTATTAAGAAGGATGAACTTTTTCCAGTGTGGTTAGTACATGATTGCATATTGGATAATAAACTATCAAAAAATTTCGTCGTTGTTATTTTATTTTGAAATTTATCTTTCCAAATCCGTCTTTTTCCAAATTTTAATACTATCGAAATTAATGTTACAATATCGTAAATGATGAATGAATAACTCAAGAATTATTCATCAGCGTAATAATACATATCAATGTAACAATGTAAATTTTTTTATTATGTAAATTAATTAACTTTATACGTTTATTATACATTGGTGAAGTTTTCCCGTGTACAGCATGTGTAATGCACTAATACAGCGAAATATATTCTTTAAAATAAAAAGCCAAATGTAAAATGATAAACTAATAAACTTGTTACTAAGTAAAAAATAGGGTTAAAAATAATTAAAAAGAAATTCCTATTTTACTGAACATATAAAATAAATAAGCAGTTAATTAAAGTGTATCTATTTTAAGATGCTATTCATAAGTGATTAGAAGAATACTGTACATTTGAGTTCCTTCATACCCTGTACGGAAGAAATCTAAAGATTTTAGACTATTTCCCACTGTCTTACTACATAATACTACAAATAATATTTTGATTATAATAATCTCAATTTGTATCGAATAATAAAGTTTGATTTTATCTTGAATGTAATTATTATTTACATTATCGGTTGGTAAAACCTTTCTTATGATAACGTTTGACACCATTAAGTGAACATGTATAACTATAGCACCATAAATACATACTTTTAATCTGTAATGTAGGTAATTTTGCTGTATGATGATACATGAATTGATAAGTAAATGTGTTAAGGAACAGATCAGTTTATAAATGCTGAGTATTTTGTATACTGACTGTAAATGAGTTAATTCAGTTGTAATTTTGCTGCTTGAATTTCGACAAGTCTTGTATGCCTATAGTACAATAGAATGACTAGATTTTATAGCTCCATGCAAGAATAAGGTTTATGATATATTGGTCGTTCAAGTGTAACGTGTATCTATAAGATTATATCAGTAACTTAGCTTTACGAATTTATTACAACTAACTGTACACAGAGGTTATTTCTAAATAATAAAATGAAACTCATTACATCAAATATAATTTCGTTGACTTTATACTTGGCGGAACATTTTAAGAAAAGTAAGTATACATTTCTTATATTAATAATCTTACATTTTTTGGTATAATATACGGGGTGTCTAAAAAAATTCTTGCCAAATTCACCAAGGCAAACGAAAAAATCTTAATAAACATGAGAGCAAAAACCATTAGTTTTTAAAATCTCCAACTACGTAGATTTTAATATTGTCTTTGTGTAAAATGTAGAACTTCAACGGCATTATTGTGTTTTACAACTTGTAAGAATACATATTTCACTAATTTATTAATCCATTCAGTTCCGACCCTTTTTCACTTTCAAAATTTGTACTCGTTAAAGATATTAAAAGGAAGACAAAGAAATAAAGAAAGATTGACTTTAAATATTGTTATTTCATCAAAGAATTAGTTTGTTTTCCATGTTTAAAAATTAAGACTATCAAAAACTTCTTGGTCTTTGGCATTGTTAAAGTCGCATGCCGTGTGAAATTCTTAATGAAACTACATATCTTTTAACGCATAACATTCTTAATAACATAGAAAATTTCTCATTAAATTATTTATCGTAGTTATATTCTCTTAATACTTAACATGTATATATTTCCGGTAAACTCTAAACCGACATCATCCATTAAAAGCACATCTTCTTGTACCAATATAAATGATCCCTTTAATTTAGGACAGTACAATGATCTTCCAAATATACAGGACAATGCAACGATCTTGCTTCGGGGAAATGACAGTTACATCACGTAGAGTCACGGCAGATCTATCAAAAACGAGCGTAGTACCTCCAGAGAATGAAATATCGAAAAATGGCTGCTGGAGATCCGCGCACTGCGGCGCCGGCGGGAACGTGAAAAATGACGAGCGTTAAATTAATTTGACTTCAAATTTGAATTACAGATTCGACGTGGACGAGGCAGTGTCTCCGGACAAGGCGCTTTACGTTCAGGTCAATTGGAATTTCCCCATGGAAAGAACCAGCTATCGAAAAACAACCGCGCAGACGTCTTCCTCGTTGTCGGCATTCTGTTCCTACTCATCGTTTCTTACTTTATCAATACCTTGAAAGCTATATGTATGAATCAAACGAACTTACATATTCATAATACTACTGTTGAACCATTACTAATCCAATATTCCATCTACATTTATTTCAAGCGTTCACAACGCTGTATATAAAGGAATAAGGTAAAATTGACATTATTTTCATTACTTGTTAATGATCATACAGTATGCTTATAATATTTAATGTATTAAGCAGTATGTTTTTGTAATATTTAATCTACTAAATAGTATGTTTTCGTAATATTTAATTTTCGAATTGTGTACACTTCATGCCTTTGTTTCTTAGAATTAACTATTTGAGTGTCAGACGGTGTGATCGCGGTTCTACTAATTATTTAAAATTACTGAACTATAGATCTGGAGAGTCAAATAAAGTTTAATTATTTATCTTTCTTTATTTATTTACGATAAACACGATCACACCATCTGGTATTTTTTAATAAAACTTTTGTGAAGACCTTTGGCTTTCAAACGGTTAAACAGTTGGTCACAAACACTTCAGACGTAACACCGAAATGCAGTAAGGAGGACAAAATGAACAGTCGAATTCCTATTTTTTCTTATTGACTTAAAAAGATAAGATCAATTTTCAACATTGAAGACTCATTCTTTTGCTAACCGTTCTGCAGTAAGTAAAGTATACAGACTCGCAAGAAAAGGTATCGTACTCGGAAATTTAAAAAATTATGAAACTTTGTGTGTAAGTAGAGTAAGTCAAGCCTAATACATTGCATTTTTTCGTGCCAAATTTCACTTTAAAGTGATGAGAGCACCCCTTGAAAGAATGCAAATTTTTATTTCCCATGATTATCTTGAAAACAGTAAGAGATGGTGGAAAAAAGTTTAAACAAAAAATACATTGTCATTTCACATCTATAAAATTGCAAACTAAAATTTTTCAAAATTTTGAAACTACCTTTCCTTGTTAGCTTCAATCTACAACTTTATATAGGATAAGTCGGGTAGGAATGGTTCACTTTTTTTACAAATAACTATTACAGAATAAATATCATTGATACCTAACAAAAAAATGTATTTTATGAAAGTAAATACATATAAGAAAAATAGTTAAGATCGGGTCATTTCACTTGGAGTTATCCTACTAGGATTTACGAGTCATGTTACACATACTGTACGTAACTAAGAGTAGACGTGTGGGGAAACACAGGGGAGAGAAGGGCATTTCGCTGTATACTTGCATGCTTTACGTGACACGATGGAATTAATATGTGTGACCGTTTCACCTAAAACTGAAAATGCATCAGACAATGGTCGGGCTTCTTCCATTCCGACCACTTAGACCCACATTCCTTTTCAGCACCTTCTCCTGAGCCATGCACCATACATTAACCCCTTTCTCTAGGATTTCTTCCAAAGCTACGTTTGTTAGAGCTATTGTTAATAATTTACTGGAAATAAAAGAGAATTCTATGCTCTTCTCATGTCTACATTTACTCTAAACATTCAGTATTGATAATAACCAACTAACATTTAATTTTAACTCAAACGAATAGAATGATATTTATATTCACTAATTTCTGTTAGAAATCTTTTATCGTGAGTTTAACAGAATAATGTGAGGCAAGAGATTAAACTTGTCGCATGCTAGATAATTTTCGTATGTTTTACATACGACGCCGGAGATTTCACGAAACATAGTATTCATCATGGTAAAATATAATACAAAATTATTACTTAATATCACTGACTTATGTTACGTCATTAATAATATTGAAAAGTTCGCAAATAATTATTATTTATATGAGCGAACTGCAGTGATGTGGTTAGGTGTTACCGATTATCCATGCACCATCGAAAAATCGAGTGGTAGTCATTAGCCATGAATGACACCAGAGCATTAAATGTATTAATACTTTATATACGAGCCTTTTAATTTCATGACAATCTACTGTTGCTCCTAATAAACATTTTCGTGTAAGAGTTATCTAAGTAATAGTTATTATTATTATTATGCAGAATTTGTTTCCAACTACAGCATGTAATTCAAACAGACAGATTCATGAAGAATTATATGAATTTATAAAGGAGAAAGGAGAATATAAAATAATTCAATAAATCCTGAAATTTGGCACCATCCCTGTCAGATTAATCCCATAATTTACTAGCATATTATTTCGCTGCCAAACATGGACAGATTAAAAGTATTAGGTCAAGACTGTAAACGCAACATTATTACTGCCAATATTAACACTTAGCCAATCGAATGGGAAAATCAACCCATTTTTGCTTAGCAACGCATTGCCTTTTATTTTGTTTATTTTTTCTTTTGTTATTTTGTCAGTCTTGAACTGGAGTTACTTGTAATTCATCAAATACCTTTCCTTGCTTTTATAAAACAAAGTTTTCAACAAAATCGGTTAAACAAGTGCAATCAACCAGTTAACATTCAACGATGAATTCTTTATTTTTTCAGATAAACATGTAATTCTTACTTTGCTTTGGTTTTTCATTAAAATATACCCTAGGTACATTCGTCCTGCGTTTAATGAGTACACACTTCATTTTTTGATTTTTGTTTCTTGCATTTTATGACTGTTCGCATATAGGAATTTCACACATATACAGGTACAAAAAGAATGTAAATTAATCAAAATCAAAATCGGAAATTAAAGTTCCCATCAAAAACGATATGCAATAGAGGGTTAAAGTTACCTTTTTAAAGAGACATGTATCATACATGTTTCCTTGTTTATATAAGGAGAGATTTGCTCGATAAATGTAAACATGAATAACACACACATCGAAGGAAAGCTTCTGACCTCCAAGGCACATTATTCGGTCCGCATAAATTCTAAAAGGTTTCAGAGGTGTTGCACGTCACTGGGTCCAACTAAAATAAGGAGATGCTCGTGAAACTGCGAAGAGACATTTATGGCAGCCCGATAGTCCCTGCGTAAGCGGAGTTCATTTGAATAAGACCGCGTGGTGTGTGGTCCCGTTCACGCACTCATTGTACAGACGATTGCACGCGAACCTTCGCAAAATGAAAACACGTGTAACAGCAAATTCCGGGACATGATTACCTAACGTCTATTCCTCAAACATTGAGCAATTACACAATACAATGACGTTGAAAAAGTTTGACCTCAAATAGAATCTTGGTGACTTCTGTTTATGTAACATGTTCAAGGAGTATTATACGTATTTATACATATTAATTACATCGCCATTCGCGTATCATCAAACACTCAGAAATATTGCACAGATTATAAATTTGGTTAACCCCTTGTTTTATAATGTCAGACTGGCGGTGAAGATTTGGAATAGAATTTAATAAATATAAATACACCTGACCCTCGATTTACGCGGACTTCTTTCATGCGAGCCTCTTTTTTACGCGGTAAATTGAAACACTATTTACGCGGTAGTTTTTACGCGATCTGAATTTAGTAACAGCAAATAAAATATACTTTTGTTTTCTAAAATGTTATTATTATTATTATTCCTTTTGTTAAGTTATGTGAAATAAATATGTATTTCTAAAACTTATACCAGCTTTTCTCTTCAATATTTTTTTTTTCTCTTGTACAGACAGGCTCTATTTACGCGATTTTCGTTCGCGTAAAACGAAACGAAGTGGAACGGATTTTCGCGTAAATCGAGGGTCAAGTGTATTATTCAATTTGTTTAAATTTAAGTTACATATTATTTTTCTGTTATCAAGGATTATGCTTCAGAGCAAACGTTGACATAGAATATGCCTAGCATTTTCCCGTTTCTTTTTTCAAGAAATTATTAATAACAGAGTTGTTAGATCGATCATTATTTAGAAAGAAATCATCAAAATTCTTTACATAGTTTAGAAATAGTGATAAGTTGCAAGTTATGAAATAATAATCAGTATTTATTTCATTTGTCATACTGCAAATGAAAATGAAATGTAAATGAAAGAACACTCGATTTTAAGTGTTATTGCTTTATAAACAGTTCACCCGTTGCACTCCGCAGGCGCCAATATTGCAACATCTATAATCTGAACCACAAATCCAGTAGTACTGTTCTGGTGACATAAACTTTCAATTTATCTAACATTTACAAGAAAAAAAAACAAAACGATTTCGAATATCCATATGCTAGTGTTTACTATTGAAATTCAAAATTTTAAGGATATAATTAGAAAAATAGAACCACTGTGAAAAATGATTATTCTTGACAAATATTATAGAAAGCACCGTACTTTCGATATTTTATAGATTTTTTCTTTGTGCGTGAATTCTGTGCAATTGTGCATTTCCAAATTTCCCATAAATGCTTAAAAATCCACAGTCTAGTTATAAAGTGATCATTTATCAATTACATTTTTAAAAATTCCTAGAGTGCAAAGATTTCAGAAATTTATTAGCAAACCGTAGGTACCAATTAACACGTTCGCTACCAGCGTCACATATTTGTGACGGCTCTAATCCTATATTTTACATAATGAAAATGAAATTAATCCTATAGACATTGTTATTAGAAACTATAAACTACGACATTATATTTAGGAACTCAATGACTTGTTTGTTTCATTTTCTCAATATTTTGTTTAGAAGATTTATTGATTTGAAGACAATATTATAATTGAGGAGACCGTCATCGAAATAAGCGCTGGTAGCGAACGTGTTAAGACGATACATTAATTATAAACAAAGTAAATGCTATCCAAAGGGGAAAATAAATAAAATACTATAATACAATATAATTTTTTACTTCTGTGTAACATATATCGCTTAATAGTCTTACAGATTATAACGAAAATATTTCGTAACTTGTGAACGGGCATGAAGATTGAAGTGAGCAATGGGAACAGTTGGCTGGTAGTAGATGTGATAGTTGAAAGTCATTTTGTACTTGTCAAAATGTAACCTTCCAGTTGACCGTACGTATAAAAATCAATATTGGTGATAAATTTCAAATAAGACATTCTATATTTATAATCTGTCCAAAAATAATAACAAACAATGTGTTCGTGTCACAACGGTACGCAATGTAGCGGAGAATATTTTACTGCACTATCCGAAATTGATCCGTACGTAACCTAATTTAAAAATGTTCAAAAGTATGCATGGTAATTATACTAAATTAAGACCTGTAGTGTTTATCGGACAACTAAAAATAAATTTCACAGAGAAGCTTTAAATGGTACTATGTGAAAGGCCATTGCAATATTATTGTTCTAATTAACCCATTTGCATCACAAGGAGTTATGAAAAGGAAAGCCCTTATCACCAATTCTTTTTAAAATTTTATTTAAGTAGAAAAATTACAAGTAAAAAGAACTTCGTATTTCGGCATTCTGTAATAAAAAATAGAAAAAATAATATAAAATAATATATAAAATATAGTAAAACTTACATAAGAAAGAATGAATCGCAAAGATGAGATGTTGATGTTAATCTCCTGTGACAATGATCAACAAAATTGAACGCATACATACGGTCCAGTGACAGTGACTAGAAAAATTGGGCGTATATGTACAGTAATGATGCAAATGAGTTAAACTATAAAAGTTAGCATCTGTAATAATGAGAATATGTGAGAAATTTTATAATTGGCTTAATCCAGATCACGAATGACCTTTCCAATAGGTCACTGATTCGTCTTGAAATACTCTATCAAAATGTAAGTAAAAAAAATATGCCCTTCCATTTAAACAAAAAAAAACAGAGATGACCTTTATATCTCCTTGACCCCTCCACCTATCAAAAAACTAGTAACATCGGATGATCAGTCTCTCGATACCAAATAATTTTGGCCTGATGCATTTTTTCGTATCACCAATAGCAGCCAAGTTATTCAGGTGACCGGTTTTAAGTGCCTCACCCTGTATACTGTCACTTATAAGTCATTATAAACCCTTTGCACTCGAGATGCAACTCTCAATTTTTATTTAATCCGACACAACAAAAATCATCAAATTAAAAATTCAGTATTAAATTTTGCATAATGCATCAACATATGAAACATTGAAATAAAATAGGCCTGCCCCTTAATTTGTGCTAGATTTTTCTTTATAGTAGATTCTACTTTATACTAGATTTAACACCTGTGTATGTGTTCTGCAGATCAGCAGCTGATGTAGAAGCACTGCGAACATCGGAACGAGCACGAATACGGGATCGAACACCGGACCGAACACCGATCCGAACACCGGACCGAATGCCGGACCGAACACCGGACCGGACTCCAAATTATGATGAATTTTGTGCTGCCGATTGCCTTGCCCCATCGACCCCCAAATCTCAACGTATCATACCGCAGGTGCCGCTTGCACCTCTTAGACAGATCACACGGCGTCCAGCTTTAGCGTCAGGACTAGCTGTAGCACGTCGTATAGACGGTACGTGAAATTATATTACTTCTTCGGGTATGATCATATAAAATAGATCAAAACTGTTACCAGAGTAAAGATAAACTCCGTATAACATGGCACTTCTATAACACGGTTTGAGAATTGAGAAAAACCCTCATATAACACGGCATCCTAGAACATGGTTTCATTCTAACACGATTTGCGAGTGAGAGATTTGCTAATTAAAATAACTTATAATACTATTAATACATTAAAATTTGAAAATAGCAATGTTAATTATGTAATCTTTATTAAAACCCAACACAACACACCTCAGTACCTCAAATCATTATTATTATGACATAGCATTTTCTTGCACTGAACACCTCAAATAGTCCATTTTCATGTTTATATTTTATATTTGTTTTACTATCTGTAATTTTTTGTTGATTATTGAATTACTTAATTAAATTAATGTTTAATTGGTTCTATTATTACTACTAAAACTTATTTAATTTACATGATTAAAAATTATTTTCCGATGGTGAATTTATTGGTCTACTTCAGGTGACATCTTTCCGTCATCGGAATTTGAAGATTCTGAAGAATGGAGTCAAAGTAGTAAGTCATTCTGACCCTTTTCCACAGTATGTAACATGATCGGTACGTCCACAACCGTTACCTTTTATTCTTGTTAATCCCTGGCCTTATAACAACGTGCCAAACTCGTGGTAAAGATTTAAAGAGAATTTATCAAAGATAAATAATACTCATTTCTTTTAAATTCCAATTAAATATTTCTGTTATCAACAAATATATTTTGAAGCAAACATAAACGTAAAATGTGCCTAGAATTTTTCTGTTTTTTTTTCAATAAATTATTAACGGTAAAGTAATTATATCAATCATAGTTAAGAAATAAATCATAGGACAAGGGAGTAATGAACAAAATATTACATTTAAAGCAAGAAATTCCAACGGAATTTAAGTATTAATGTCATGTTTGTAATATATCAGTGTTAGTAAGATTATATAGTTTACTACTGACATCAATTCATGTTTCATACTCTTCGACTGCAGCACACTCGTTGCCTACGTAATTACTAACTAATTTTTCATTCAATTAGCTCTTCCAAGTTTTCCAACTTTTTCACCTCCTGTGGCTAGTTCTACCCAACACTGTCCAACTATACCTGAACGGCCACCTCATCCAGCTTTGGGAGCCACCTACACTTTAAAACAAAGGAGAGCACCACACATTTCAAGATTACCTCCACCACCACCAAGGATGACAAGGATGACACCGTGTGGAAAATGCTTAAGAGTAAAAATCTTCATTTAAATCGATGCTAATCTGTAATTAAACGTATTCCTGTCTATAATATAATTTTCCTGCAGATGTAATAAAGACGATGAAAAGAAACTGTTAATAAGAAGGCTTCAAGTGCTAGATATTCGAGGAATCTACTATTTAACATACAAAGTGCATTTATTGTTTGCAAAGGCCGTGATAATCGTGGACAAAATTATACATTCACGGAGTCCATAAAGCTTCGGTACAACGAATTATTCAGATGGACATTATCATACTCAATCGAATTAAATTTGAATAAGCACTATCTTCCACATTCTTCGAACTTTATTACTATGAATCGATCACGTGGTAACTATAGGTAAGCAAAAATAGTATAAGGTGGTATAGCAAAACGTGAAATTTCTTCTGTTCGAAGATGTTTAATGCATAAACATCGTGATTGTAGGTAGGTGAATGGTTGCCCGCTATTTATATGCCTGTATTACTGACAAAAGTCTGAGGAACCTCAAACAGATCACAGAAGTACTCTGCAAACACTCGAACCGACTGATACTCAACCGCACATGCATTCCCCTTTGTTCCTTACTACCTGTCAAACTAACACTTTTTTTCGAAACATATCAAATTCGATAATCGACAACTGATCACTTACCATCGAATATTGTTTCACCAAGGAACAGTGTAATACAGAAACAAATAAACACGAATAAATCTACCTTGTGTAATTTATAATAACAATGTGAATTTTTTTCATGTGTTGCGATAAAAGCTAGGAAATATTATAAAAAAGATCTTCGCAAATATAAGTTATTTTCTTTTACAATCTATCTATAAAAACTATAAAGACTTTCAGTAAAGTAAATTACGGATATGGAGAAACAAGTTTCAAAGTGGTTTCCTTTTATGATAACAAACTTATTCATTTCACACAGAGCTTGTTCTTATTATTTTACTTTTAAAATTTTAAGCTCCAAATTTCACGTATCGTTCCGTTCAAACTTATTTTAAACCAACCACAAGCCGAATATTACTTTAAATATATTTTACCCTTGCTCCTTATTGCATAGACGATATTACTTTTCCAAGACAAATTCTTCAAGGTCGCATATGGTAAGAAAGGAAAGGAATATTGCAAATATGTTGCACTAATACATTTGCTAGAGTTATGCTGTATGTATTTACTAATTTTATAAATAATACTGTATACAGATAAAGTAGTTTTGAAATAAGTAAATAGCAACTTTCGTGAAATCCATTTCAAATAATTTACCTAACTTATCACTTCACCTATTTCTCTTTCATCTCCCTTTAAGTTGATCAAACCTAAACAAATAGCCGATGATCTAAAATATATCTATATTGCTCTAACAGTTCTGTCACAAACTTTTCATCATTTCTGTGTAGGAAAAATATTGAATTAAACTGAGGGCGCTGAAAATAATTCTAATAGCTCAAGCTCTTCTGCTTTAGAAACACATGGGAAAAGACAAGAAGGATATGGTTTAGCAAATCTATATAATGATAAAATCGTCCGGGCGTCTAATGCATAAAACATGTTTCTCCATATTTTGGCAATACTCCCAAGGTGAAAGAAACGAAGACAGACGAGAAGAGCTCTAAAGACAACAAATAAGATCAGTCGGGTCCACAGACAGCATTAACATCGGTAGGGAATCATATCCTGTACGCATCAACAAGCACAGAGAGAACTTAACCTCTTCAGACCTGATTTTCGTACAGAATTATATGCATTCACCTGACAACAAAACGTTGCTATTCAACGCACCACCAGTAATAACATCTATTTTGAATACAATATGGTAGTATACCACATTTCCGATAAAAATAAGCTAAAAGCAAGAGTGCATGGTTGCTTGTTATAATTTTAATATTTTATCATATGTTGAAAGTGGTAAACCAGTGTGCATTATAATGTGCGACAGGTCTGAGAGGGTTGAAGCATTGCTTACTACTCATATCAACTTCCCGCAATGAAATGAAATTATAATAATATTTAATTATTGGTCTTAACAACAGTGATCCTCGAAATAACACGGTCATGTTTATCACTTCATGCTTGATGCAAAGAACTTCACTGCAAATAAAAACTGCATGAAAATTTAAGTATACAACAATTTTAGTATAGGGACATCTAGCATAATCTTTTACTTATTTCGTGTATGCATTATTTATCATTATTTATAATTGTTTATACTCTACATTCACGTTATTATGCTAAGGAAAAAATTGCACTTTTTATTTCCACGAAATCCGAACTTCTTGCATTTAAACTACGTTTGTTTCATCTAAAAAATTTCAATTTTTAGAAAACTATTTAGGCAAAACACTTCGATCACTATAATTTGCTATTAGAATTAATTATTACTTTTTGAATGATTGAGTCAATGAAATGTTGTTTACAGTTTAAACTTTAAACAATTTAAACAAGTAGATTACCAGACAGAAATTAAACAGGAAGTAAAATTTATTTCTTAATGGCAAAATATGAACTAAACAGTCTGTGAAACTCCGAAGTAAAACAAAATTTATATAAGTTCAATTGGAAAATTTCCCCCAAACACAAATAATAGTGTTGAAACTACAAACCTGAACTAAAATAATAGTTTTACATTGAGTTATGATACGATTTTTAAGACATATGTTTAGCCCAAACAGGGCAAGACCAAGAAAAAATTAATTAACACATTGTATATCGGCTAATCTTCAGAAAATTATTATGCATAACCAAAAAGTAACTGACTTAGCTACAAAAAAACTGAAACTATTAGTCAAACTGATATCGCAAATAATAATTTTCAGCAATGTTCTTAGGGAGATCCCCTTAAGATTATTTATTAATCGAGTCGTTTGCATCGTAGCAGAACGCGGACAATGTCATCGCTACCCGAAACCCACTGATTGATTGTATAAGAGAAAAGGAAACTAAATATCGAACACTTTTATTCTCACAAACGAACTTCAATACCAATTCGCAAGCGAAAGAATCATTTCCATATTTTTTTAACAAGTTGACTGCTATGGTGATCACCAATGACCGAATCTTCCAAATTTCTTGAAAGCAATTACAGTAAAAAAATTGATGCCAAATGAAAATATTTCGTAACGTAAGTATTTCAGTAATAATACTGATCGCCTCTTTCGGGCACAGTAACGGCCTAAGGTTTAACCCGTTGAGTGCTGAATACTCTCAGTCGAAATATTCTGAGTGGGCGGAATATTTTTTTGCTCATCTGAAGATCGATGAATTATGTTAATTTATACAATTAACACTAGAACTACCAAGGTATAGGCATTTTCTTTAAGAAATTATTAAAGAAGCCGATTTAGTAATATCTAAACTTAAATATAAACCAATTGAAACCTTAATAAAATCAAGCTTTTAGCGTTTATAAAAAATTTTAAAAAGATAGTTTAAGTGCTCGGTAATTCTAGTGTTAATTAAATTGTAATTAAACTATAATTGTAATTCCTCAGTTTCACCAAGTTAACCCAAATCGTACCACGTGTTTTTATAACGAATCATGCCACGATATGGCTCTCAATCACTTATGAGAATAAAAGGAATGATTAAAATGGTTTGTTTTTGTTTATAGGGCCCAAATTTTAAAAGCCCGAAAATACTTTTGGAAATGCAATATGAAATAATAAAAAAATTAAAGTAAAAAGTTCAAATGTGACTCAAAGTCACATCGTGGTCCGATTAAGGTTAAATCACGTTAACTCCATCAACCACCAAACTAAAAGTGCATAGGGACAAGGGGAGACTCTTCCACTCAAGATGGTCGAGCCGTCTCGGCTTTCGACGCATGATCATTATTGGTGTGCGACAATAAAAAAGGACAGAAGCGAGACCGAATGCGATAAAGTGAGACGTAACGATAGAAAACAAAATTCTCTGTAGTTCCGTCTCACTCCGTCGAATTCGGTTTCGTTTGCATCCTTTCTTGTTGCCGCGCCAATAGTGACCACGCGTCGAAAGCCGAAGCTGTCCGAGCATCGTGAATGGAAGAGTTTCCCCTTGCCCCTGTGTACTTTTAAACCTAAGGTTGCCCCGGCTAACGTGAGAGCAGGACTGTCAATCCTTCCGGTGTCCGAGCCTGATGAGGTTTCCCGTTCATTACTGTGGAAATGAATGTATGAATGGATGATAAGCATGTATGGAAATAAATGAATGATGATTACGCATGTGCACGTGAATGTTCATGGTGTTTGGAATATTCTAGAATATATTGATTTTTTAAATGATTGATTTCTCGTCGCTAATGATATTCATTTGAATCTAGAATATTCAATAAGTAATTAGAATCAAACTTCTTAATAAAGTGTGTGTGTACCATTTCCTTTTAAAATTTAAATTAGTGTGTGTGTATTGTGTGTGTATTCCAGTTTATTCAATTTGTGTACTGAAATCTTCAGGCAACGTTCATACCGCGTTTAATGCACCGGTTCTCGTCCGATCACCGAAGTTAAATAGCGCTGGGCGTGGTTAGTACTTGGATGGGTGACCGCCTGGGAATACCGCGTAATGTTGCCATTCTACTTTTTTTTTCAACGACATGAACAAATCGAAATGTTGATAATCTAAACTGAAAAAAGATTGAACACAGCTAAGATACAAATAAACATTTATAATGTGACCCGTCAAACGCCGCTGGATTTTATAGAGCAAAATACACAAAATGGTAAAGATATACAGCTGACCCTCAATTTACGCGAAAATCCGTTCCACGTGAGTTCGTTTAATGCGAACGAAAATCGCATAAATAGAGCATGTCGGTACAAGGGAAAACAAAATATTGAAGAGAAAAGCTGGTATAAGTTTTAGAAATACATATTTATTTCACATAGCTTAACCAAAGAAATAATAATAATGACATTTTAGAAAACAAAAGTATATTTTATTCGCTGTTGCTAAATTCAGATTGCGTAAATTGAGATCGCGCGTAAAAACTACCGCGTAAATAGTGTTCCGATCTACCGTGTGAAAAAGAGGCTCGCGTGAGAGAAGTCCGCGTAAACCGAGGGTCAGATGTAATATTAAATCATTTAATCGAATCCCGTTATTATTATTGCACACTGCTTTAATTAGCATTGTTTGTAATATACATATGTTTTCAAATAATCGCCGTTTAATTGAATGAACTATAGTAATTCGATTTGGTTGGAGGTCACCGGTGATTCCCATGGCATTCCACGTATTAAACTAATATTTGTGATCAAGTACATTTTTTTAAATTTCATATACAGTGCAGCTGTCATGTTTTGACCGAGCTCCGAACAAACTACAATGCGTTACTGATATGATCCCAACCGGCCCGTTGTTCAAAAGTGAAGAGGGGCAAGGGGATTCTGGGATTCGATAAGGGGGCCAGTAACAAAGACGTGCCGAAACTAATTCCGCACAGACGATTTTCTCAGAAATTATTCAAGAAATTGATTTAGATAAATACAAACTAGGATATAAGGAAATTGAAAACTCAATAAATGTATTGTTATAAGTTTTATAAGAAAATGCAGAATAATGAATTTTATTGGTCGGTAATTCTAGTGTTAAGCCACAGGCTGACTGGGGTCATGCCACTAACGCACTGCACTAACAACAAGTGCAGAAGGACAAGGGAGGACGATCACTCGCTGCGTTCGACCCAGTAGTTATGGCAACAGTGACGCCTCAATTTCAGCACATCAAAGAACGCAAGCGAAACGAAATGCGATGAAGTGAGATGTACTGTCCGTTGCAGCAAACCTGGCACTCTCGTCCGAGTAGTCAGATTGGCGCACACCTTGCTCACATGAATTTTCGGTTCTGATATATGATTCACTGAGACGCTCACACTTACTAATCGGGTCGCGTGACAAAGAGCGCGAAGGGCCGTTTTTGGGCTTGCAATTGGATTTCTCGGAACCACAAAGAAGGGATTGCCGGACCTACCGAACGATTGTTTCTGCCCCTATGACGTCACGAGTGTGATTCAATTAACGCCCGTTTTTGAACAAAACTTAATAACTTAAAAAGTATGAATGATACAAAAAAATGCTTCAGACAGAGGTTGTAACGTATAGATCTAAACAAATGGTGGTTATATTTTTTTTATCTTATAGAGATATTACGAAGTTTCTTAAATGATAGTGGATACTTTACGTTTCAATTCCAATGCTATATAAATAGAGAGACAGAATTTATTTGCACAAAATTATGTGAAATTAGATCTACATGCTTCGGAGAAAATGTTCCATTAAAAATCTGTATAAATATATTTAATAATTAATACGAGGTAAAGATATAAATACGTGGTAAACCCGGAATATTTATAGGGCAACTTTTGAGCGTGCTAAACAGTGGTTAATATTCATTGATTTTTTAAGTAAAAATAATTTTGTATAGCAAGAACTACTTAGCAACAGATTGGTAACTTTTAATTTTCATTGTGTGAATAGAATTTTTGGGTTTCGTCCACAAGCTAAAAGAATTCATATAAAAAAATATACTGTATCTATAAAATAATATAGACATTGGTTCGAGACAGTTAACGTTGACTCAAACAACTCGTGTAAGAAAAAAAATGATTTGTGTTAAATCAATCGAACATTTAACATGAATAATATGTAATCTTTAAACACATTGCGCGTAACTCCCGCGATAAAGCGGGATTTTTAGTCTATCATTTAATTGCTAATCCTACGTTCATGTAACATTTTAGATATGTATAACACAAATCCAAAGTAAAATTACAAAATCGAATTCCTTAGTCTTTTTCGTAAGTTAGAAATTTCAGCTTGATCGATGTTTAAAAATGTATCAGCATAATCACCGACGCTCGCGTTTTTACTAGCTGAAACTTAGCCGGCGTCCAATGTGTTAAGATGTCAATAATTTCGAAATAAGACAACTGAAGTCCGTCATTTTGATGGGTGCAGTGTAGTTCTAATATTCACTGAAACTACACTCTCAAGGTATTGTTTAACTTCATTCAATATAACACTTCATTTAATATAACAAAATTATAAAATCTTATATATAATATTAAGTTTTCGTTTCTTCGGTTTCTTCGTATATTGAGTATAATATTGAATTGTAATTATTTATTTTTCAAATCATGTCAGACATTTAACGAGTTTAAGATATTGATAATTATAAAACAAGAAAACTGGAATCCGTCATTTTGTCGGTCGTAGTAGTTCTATTGTTATATCAAAGTCGCGTAAAAGAAAAAGTAAAAACAGAATTGGATGTACATCTAATTATCACGTTTCGTTCTTATTGTATGAGAGACGATTTCCTTGTGTTCGTAGAATATATGAGCATTGTCTCACCATACAAAACAGAGAACATGGGGAAACTTATGTTCGATGTCTCAGGGAATAAAGACGTCGTTGCTGAGGCGTCAACACCCACGTGCGTTGTCGCGTGAGGCGTACATTGTAGTGGACTTTCCTCGAATCCACGAGGAACACGATTCGAATGCATTTAGGGAAGCTGAGTCCGCGTATTGTCAACCAGGTAGTGAATATCGCGCAACTTGATCTCTGTTCGGTATATCTTGTTACAATGAATTGCCAGGCTTTAAGTCAAGTTTAACCGCGTTCTAAAATTGACTACAATTAATCGAAAAGATGGTACTCCACGAAAATAGTTCCATAATTTACATGAACTACAAAAATTTTAATGCATCGATAAAAAGAATATTTAGTTTACACCGGTAGATTTGAGAGAATGGTTCGAGTATCAGAAGTATTGCTTTTATCTATGAATTGTTGCATTATAAAAGATATGAAATAGTGTAAAACTATTACACTGAACTATTGAATTCTTAAATCATGTTGCTTCTATTATCAAACAGAAATATGCTGTAAGCTATTTTTTATGTACGTAAGAATTCATTGCAAAAATCATTAGTTAAAAAACATCAAATTAGTCAAATTAGTTGAACTAACTTCAATTTTTTATATAATTTTAAGTGTTTGAACTTCCTTGGTAATACGCTTTAATAATTATTCTAATTTTCATTACGTTTTATTCGTGACATTACCTTTTCTATTAGTATTTTTAATAGTACCTTGATCTATCATAACTTTCCTACTACTTCTCATATCTTGAGAATTACTGTTTCTCCGTTGAAAATGCTAGCTGTCTTATGCCTTCGTTACTCTATTGATTTCGAAAAATTAAAAATAAAAAACAATTTACAGTGTGAAATTATTCAAGTTCATAATTTTTTCCCTACGCCTCAACATGTTTGTTCGTACAGTAATACATAAATATACTGGTAATATGTAACTATTACGCGACATAGTACAGAGAATCGAATGTTAGATTAACACTATTTCTACCGAAGGTGTTAAAAAGGTGTTAAAATTTTAACTTAAAATTATTTTCTCAGTTTCATCACTTTTCCTTAATTGAATTTTAGACATTCCCTATAGTTAAATTTATAATCGTTATTGGAAAAGTCGAAAAGTGAGTTCAGAATATACGACTAAACTTGGAAGATAATTTTAAGTTAATATTTCAAAAGGTGTCTTTTAATACCTTCGGTAGAAATAGTGTTAAGGAACATTGAAACAAACAATTGATAATTGAGATTTCACTGTATAAAAGTTGAGCACGTTTTACTTATATGCTTTATTAAATATTTGAAACTGATGACGAAATATTTTCAAAATTTGTAACATAATTTTGGTGACTTTGCAAATTTTAATAATTAATTTAGAAATTCTTTGAATGTTATAAATATATAAAGAGATTTATAATATTAGTTAAACTTGTTCGCTGAACTATTATAAAATACGAAAATTCAAGAATATTTAGAATATTATGTAGTGGCCAACTTACAAAGCAACAGAATACCTGAGAGATTCCTATACGTTATACAGTGATTAAAAATACTAAATCTCTAAATGTTGATCACATAAATTAAGAAACAAACCGTGTATTTAGAAAACGATCGCAGCATGAAGTTCTTTTATGCAATGATGACTTTAAATGACGTGATGTAAAACGTGAAGTCGTAGATGAATAATTAATGAGATGAGTATTATGTAAATACTCAAACATTTTATTACTCTACGGAGAATATATTTTGAATGTATGTTTTAAAATTTTTCATACAGAATTATAGTTAATCAATTAATATTTCGTATATCTTCCATTAATATTTTTGTACTCAGAAATTTATGTAAACAAAAACTATAGTTTTAATATCAGGAAAAATTACTATCTGGCTGTAGTAAACGAAAATTACTTCTTTAACACGAATTCATGGGTGATTGTAGGTTGACCTTGACTGATCTATATATACAACTATTTTGCAGGTAGGGTAGTCAGTAAAGTATAGACCTAATAAAATAATATAAGAACAATGACAATGCATTATCATAAACAATTTGATTTAAAAGATTATTTTGAATGTATAATTATCAAATATGGCATAAAATTGAAATTACACAGGACAAATTCCTTTCCTTAGAAGTCTCAGTTTCTTTATTATCATAATACTGTAAATCATCATAAGCATGAAAACAAGTTTTTTCTTTGACACTATTCAATTCCCAAATAATCTATTATCTTTCCCCAGACTGTAGCTCTTACTCAAACTAATTTGGAAGAATGTATCTCTTAAACAATTATGTACTTAGACACTACAACATTATTGAACATAGGGCAAAAGTAAATAGTAAAAGCAGTAAAAGTTGGAATCCGTCGCGAAAATATTAAAAATTGATGGACTAAAAAAAATGAAAATTAAACATGTAACTTCCAAATAATAAACGAAATAAACCGTACATTTTCATTGACGTTTGACGTTTTAGGGGTATATATAACGCGTTGATGGAGAGCTGGCACTTGGAACAACTGTGGGACTAATTCGTCGGAGTGGAAGGAAGTACGCCTCTTCTCATATGCATTTTCGGCAGTAACGTGCTGTTCACCAATACAATCGCACGGTGATTAATCAATACCATAAACAAAACAGTGAGTGAAAGATACCACTTGCCCCTTCGCTGTCCCGGGTGCCAACTCTCCACCAACGCGTTATACATATCTCTAAAACGTCAAACGTCAACGTACATAAATAGTGTCGTTGAGTGCTCGGTACGTCGGTTTACGATGACTCGAATGACAAGCATAGACGCTGGGCTGATGGAAATTTTCCAAAAGTCATACTGTTTGTTTGTCAACCCATTGTTATCAGCACATAATATGTTCTACTACATACATGTGAAAGGAAAAACGAAAATTCACATATTCATTTTATAAAAGTGTAAACCTAATTTTAATTAAGCGTCCATGTAATTAATTTACTATACACTAGTATAATATAATATTAGATAGTATTATTAAGATAATAGTATAATATAATAAATTATATATCAAATATTATATTAATATTAATATATTAATATATGATACATTAGAATACATATAAGATAATATTATTACCTAATATTATATTGTAAATATCTATTTTGGCATATGTAAAACACATATGAAACCGAGAATCAAAAAGTATACATAATTTGCGACATGCTCTCAACCGTGAAATTTTTATTAACCGTTAAATTCTCTAGCTTGAACAGTCCATCACTGCAGGAAAGTATTGGTCAAAACTCGCATATGATTACGGAAATTTACTGTGAGAATAACGCATAAAAATGTCTGAACTTTTATTCATCACTTATAATGAACCCATTGATCACATGCTTGAAGAAAAACTATCAAAAGTTTATACGAATATTTGGCTACTGTCCAATCACTTTCAATCTAAATAGGTACATTATAAATCTAAGTACTTACTCTTGTGTTTTTGGATACAAATACATTTTACTTTTGTATTACATGTGCACAATGTTTTTTTAAGATTTCTTCATCGCCATCGCGTTAACCTCTATAACTGCAATAAAATGAATTTGATCTTATACTACAGTTACTGAGACAACTAGAAAACTGAATCTTCCGCATCATGCATTTTTGATTATTTCTAATGGATAAATCAGAAGTATCAATGCTATAATAAAATCAGCATTTCGTTATTTATTTAACACTAGGTTTACGAGACGCGTCAATTTAACCCATACTGAATTTTATAAACATTATGTAGTAAATGTTTAGGTCGGTTTTGATCGATGCAATTGCACGAATATGTATCCTATGTAATTGTCTATATTTAAACCTCTGATTTCCAAGATCCAAATGAACAAGCATCAATTTTTTTAAGAAAAATAGAATAAATTGTACAATAAATGCCTATAAACTTAGTGATAAAAAATTGTACATGAAACAAAATAGGCGTGGATAATTTTCAAATAAATGTGATAGACTGCTAGGTACAAAATGATTAACTGAACATCACCTGCATCACGCAGATCAAGTGTTGATCGATCGACGATAACCGTAGGGGGCTAAAGTGGAAAGTGCAGTAAATGTGAAATACGATTGGCATTAAGTAAGATACGTGGTTAACACTGCTCGTACATGAGTTTCATGTCGTGTTCTGTGCGTACGTTTGCATGCGGTTTGAATAACCGAGACGCCCACGCCAGATAAGTAACTAGATGATCTTTCCAATGGTTGCCATAATGTCTGAGGGCCACGGTGCTACTTGTATTTTCCAAGGGGAGCCGATCCGGTTAACGATTTAAAAGTTACACTAACCATTAAATTTATGATACCGAGAGTTCTACGTAAACCCATACAAATCAAAAGCTCGTATCCATGAAAGGAGGTAAGTGCTTATAAATTATTAAGTATAAGTAAAGGCAAATGTTAGATTTCTTATATATAATGTTTGATTGGTACTAGACAGTAAATGCTGGAAAATCTGAAGTAAATACTATACAAGATTAGCAGAAATTAAGACGAACGAGTGACTTATTTGAAATTACAATAGTATTTACCCAGTTGATGATTTTAGTAAATAGTAAGTGTTATACATGGGAATTCTAATATTTACTGGGACATTCTATGAATACTGCTTCTAGTAAATACCTCTTTCTTTATGCTTATAGAACCAAGTATTTAGTTCTAACATCTTTAGCAAAGCTTGTACATCTAATTTTCAATTTGTACGATAGATTGGTTCCCCGAAAATGCCGAGTAAATTGAAATCGTACAATTCGAGTCCACAATTCACATTGAAAAGAAATACGCATGTAATAAATTTAACAAATCCATATGAAACAGTGTATTTCTTCTTTTTTCAAATAAAAAATTATATACATCTTTTTAAATAAAAATTCATTAATCCAACAACAATAATTAATATTTTTTATGTTCACATATCTGCAAATAACAGAACCTTGCCATACTTAGCTACAGACTCTTGGAAATTACATGCTCGTATTTAGTTAAACGTTTTGTCCGATAATCGCCCGTCGCGAAAGTGTTAATATTATTGCAAGTTATTAAGAGAATGCATTATGCTTTACATACACCCAAGAATAAAGAAAAAAATCTTTTTTAGCTTCTCTAATATCGGGGTACATAGGAAAATATATTTTTATTTTGTACAGAATATATAGTAATCAACAGATATAATGAAAATAATGCACTTACTTTTTCACCTCATTCATAGAGGGAACTTCCCGCCCACGGACCCAAATCTTCTCGTACCTGATGCCACGGCTTGTGAATTCCTGCATCAAAATGGCATTAATTCTTCATTATGTCAAACTCGTGATGAAGATTTCAAAGAGAATTTAACAACCATAGACACCATTCAATTTTGAATTCAAATAAAATATTATTTTTTGAATTTTGAACTCAAATAAAATGTTATTTTCGTGCTACTACATAATTCATAATCGATACAATAAACGTAATTATAGAACGAACATAGAATTCTTTTGTTTCCTAGTAAACTGTTAACACTAAAACTACCAGGCGGGTCAAAATGACCCATTCTTGATTTCTTCTTTTTACAATTATTATAAAGATAACAAATATTTGTCTGGAAAATTATTAGAGCAATTGATCTGGTAATACGCAAAGTGAATTATAAACCAATTGGAGTCTCGATAGATGCATTCTTGGAGTTTCTATACAGAAATTTCAAAACTTCAATTTAATTGCTCGGTGGTTCTATTATTAACATATAAAACAGTTCTAAGACGCACGATTACGAAGGAAATTGTACGACACGGAGTTGAAGGTTAGTAATCACAGATTTTTATTTTATAATGAATGTCAAACATTAAATGCACACTTCAATATTTAAAATTCCTAGAACAAGTAGTTATTTGAGAATTAATAAAATAAAAAGAGTTAATTAGATATTAGCATACCATGCATAAAAGAAACGAGGTATAGAAAAAAAGTATAAAATCAAGTAGCTCGTTCAATGGGACAGAGTACGAGAACAATTTCACATGAATTTTAAATACATCCTTATTATTCTATTGTAAAAGAGTCAATGAACATTGTTCTTATTAAAGTACAATTATTCTATAACAAAAATTGTATAATAATTACATTTATGCATGACTTGAAACAATTTACTCAAAATCTTGTAATTATTCCTAAGCATATTACATTGTGCCCATGAAAGTATGTGAAGATGCGCAGACCAAATATATGAGATACGAAATTTGATTATCTATCCAACGATGTACCTATTAAGTTCTTCTTATGAAAATACTTCTAAGTGAAGAATCTTCTGGCACCATAAATACCATAAACAGTTGCTGAGTTCTCGATAGTAATTATTAAACATAGAAATTCTTAAAATCTTATCGTTAATACGTTCAATATGGGCGAATTTATACAATTTGGATTCCAGAGATGACAATTTGTTCAATTTCTGTCTGCTTAATTCTGATTTATTTTATAATTGCACATATTACAATTTAAAATGGTTGAAAATTCACTATTCATGAAAATTGATCACACAACCATAGGCCGCTGGATATAGATACACAAGTATCGAACTTAACTATTCAAAAGCAACTTCTGTCCGATATGTAACGTATACTGACCTCTAACTGAACGTATTAAGAATACGATTAACACGTTGAATGCCGCGCGATTTCATAGAGAAAAATACACAAAATGGAAAAAAATATAACTCTAAATCATATTTATAATACAGAAATGTTTCCAAATAATCATCGTTTAATTCAATGAACTACAGTAATTCGATTTGGTTGAGGGTCATCGGTGACCCCTGCATGACATTCAACGTGTTAAATATTTAAAGTTACAGAACCTAAAGAGTCAGTATGAAAAAATCGATGCTCATTCGTTCATTGCCAGACAAACATAGAAGGCTATAAACGAGTCGCCCATAACCTGTTAAAATTTTGGATATAAAAATTTCAACATAAAAAAATTAATTTGCAGGATATTCTGGAAAAGAAATATTTATACATTTTTTTACTTGTCATTGTAAAATATTTAATATCAATCTGCCAGGTTACAGTAGTAAAATACTTGCACCATATCTTCCCTGTCCATACTTCTTTCCATTTTTCTTTTTTCAGCCTCCTTACTATTTCTCTTTCTCTCTCTTAATTAGTCAGCTATATTCCGGTGTGCAAGAATATTCAAAGAAATAATTCTGACAATGTGAAAAACGATACTGCTATTAATGTTTATCTCAAAGATAATCTCGCAAGATCACACGCATCACTATCATATAGTATATAAGTAAACGTATACACACTTAACCCTCTATCAGCAATATGCTTTTTCTCTAACACGGTTAACAATATGGTCATTTTATGGTCAGATCTGATTTATCATTGTTGTGAGTTCTGTAAACATCTAAAAAAAGATATGAAACATTTATTATAGTCCCTACTTTAATGCAAAAATAGCACTTTAACCAAATCTTCATATCATTTTGCAATAAAAATTAAAAATCGAGGTGAAATTATAAAGAATAAGATTCTGCTTAAAGATGTATAATTTTGCAATAAGCAAATACTAAAAAAAGATATTGTAGGGTTTTACTCATAAGGCTATGATCTTTCGAAAAATATGCAATGATATGCCAGCCTTTAAGAAAGTATAATTATTTTGAGACTTCAATTTGGAAGAACTTTTAATAGGTTATACCAGTGGAAAACAAAATAAACCATTATTTTGAAAAATACAATTGTAGATGATGAATAAAGATAAATTATAAACAAATCATAAAATATATATATATTATAAGAACCACTGATGAAACAAAAATTATTTTATTATTCCAAAACTTGGAATTAAACTGATCATGAAGAACAGTAATTGAGATGTTCAACCTCTATAGGTACAATATTTGTTAGGTGGTACACCCAGGCAGTCTGACTTCACCGTTTTGGAGAAACTAAATAATGAAATTTTCAAAAAGAACTATAAATGGTCCATATTCCTGACGGAGGCTTAATTATGCACGATTTGAGTTTCTTGCAATACGTTACATCCTGAGGTACTTAAATTATAACATGAGACAATGAGTAGGAGACATAAGTAGTTTCTCTTTGAATAAAATGATCAAAATATGATAATTTTCAAATTAAAACTGAAAAAACAGAATTATTAGTTTCATTTAATGAAAGAAATTGATGCTGCAACGAACGACTTCAATTAAACTATTTGTCAGATTCGCACAAACGTTCATACCAATTTATTAATAAAAATATCAAATAAAAATATCCCAAGAATAGAAAACCTATTTCAGTAAGATATCAGAGTATATAGACAACATCTTTGTGAACTATGCACAATCCTTCACTTCAGTAAATGCATCTTTCGTTTTCGAGCGACGTGCTTCGCATGTTTAAAAATTAGATTCTTCCACCGTGAATACCAATAAATCTAATTCGTTCTAATTAGTCGCGGGTGACACCATGGGATGTCCGTATTAATTATCGACGGGCTGCGGCACCACTAACGTTCAAAGGTTCAAACGTCCCTAGCGCCGTTAAAATATTTTTCCCTCGTGAATTCCAGTTCTTCTCGCGTGGCAAATGACCACCCGAGGAGAGAAAAAAAGGAGATGAAGCAACCAGCCACAGTCTCGACTTTGGGACTTATTAATATAATTGATCGGTCTTCGGTTGTGACAGGTCCGATTAAAAACGGTCACGCTCTCGCTAGACACCGAGGATCGGCGGCGTAGTCGCTGGCAGTCGACTATTCCCGAAATCTAATAATATGTTCATTAGCCCTCGCGGTCCCTCTATCCCTGTTACAAATTAGTTAGGGCCATTCGACCGCTTTTTAAATACTACATAAAGTCGGAATTAGCCCGACGCGATATTAGGTTTCCACGGGAAGAACAAGAGGTAAAGTGAGAAAAGGCGAAAAAAAGGGAAGAGAAAGGCGGTAACGGAGAAACAGGGGAAACGGGACGGAAGGCGATAGAGGGACGGAGATAAGGGAAGACAAAGTAAAGGAGCGGTAGGCACGCACGCTTTTGGATATCTGCTCAATCAAGGAATGCGGCTAGCGACAGCTTGCGAAGAGAGACGAATCAACGACGTCTTTCGCTTTCTATTACTAAAAAAAGAGGGAGTCTGAGTCAACATAGGTACAATATACAATATCTTTTACAGTTACTTGACATCATATCATACTTCTTCTTTCATTCCATTTTCAATATCATTTTCATGTATGAATTAGTTAATTGCCTGTAATCACCGCATTACGTATAATCGTACCATGAAACTGAATACAATTTCTGGTTTTAAACAGATCTATAAAAATGATACGAGAACAATGAAACTTCTTTGACAGATTAAATTCTAGGAACAGGAAAGGTAATTCTTTATCTGAGAAGATTATATAAACGAGTAATGTAGGTTTCGTTTGTAGAATGCTTTCAAAATGCTTGATTGCTAATAATTAACACAGTATCTGCTAACGGTTATTGAACAATTTATTGAACACTAATAATCAATGTCTAAAGATTTCTTAATGAATCTTCTAATAATAATAGCGATTACAATCCTCATTCAACAAAGTCATCTTGAGTAACACGATCCAATCACTTTTCTTTGAGAATATTTTCTAAAGGGAATTATTAAACTGCTTTTCGATATGAAATAATTATTGAAAACCTATTAACCCTTTGCGGACGAGACTGTATTAAATTTCTAACATTTCTTTTCATAAAAATTATTTTAGATTTATTCATCGCAGTTTTAAATACTAAAAGAAAGAAAACTGCATGCAAGTTTCTCGTTAGCTGAATAATTAAATTATTTGCAGTTTTTGATTTTAGACAGCAAATACATTCATTCATCATTTAAAGTATATTCGACCGGAAGCGGTTAATGAAGTATTAAAACAGAAATGTTTGCATTGCGTAAACCTAAATGGCACGAGACAGATAAATCTGCTAAATACCTCGCAATACTTTGACAATATCATTGCTGTATAAATATTGAGGTTGATATTGTTTCAAAACTCTAAATGCAAAATCCCTAAATGATGTTAAATCCATGAAGAAATCTAACACACAAAAAACGCATCTTTCAATGTCCTTAACGCTAGAATTAAATTAAGATAAAGACCTTATAAAGATTGTGACAATATATTTTTCTCGATTTCTTCAGATATTAATTATAGTATTTAACCTATTAACTGTAGATTTTAATGTGAACAATCTCTGATAATGCTCGCCATGATATTAAATAATGAAGCGTATACTCGTTAACCGCAGGTCGAATGCACCTAATATAATAGATTCTGACGAAAACTTAAAGCAAACCGAAAAAGAATTACATGTTTATCTGATACAATAAATAATCGTTGAAAGAATCAGTATCATTTTGATTTTAAGATGACATGTATACTCGTCGAACGCAGTTAACTAATTAAGGGAAACCATTTATTTTCAAAATCATTTCGGATATTTAATACTTTTAAAGTATCAATAACTGTAAAATAAGAAAATTAAAAGCCCTCATTTTAACAGGTACGGTGCAGTTAACTGAAACTACAGTCTCGGGGTGACTCACTCGCCACTGGATTTGATAGAACAAAATTACAAAATGTTATATATAATATTAAATTTTGTAAAATTAAATTTTGTATAATGCATCAATACGCGAAATATTCAAAGAAAATAGCTTTCTTATTAAATTATATATGCTTTCCCATTGCTTAGTTTCAAAGAATGTCGTCTACATCTCATCGTAAAATGTTGAATATATCTACTGAAAAACTTTCGATTGCAAAGAATTAAATTGTGACAAATTACAGTATAACGCAGTTAAAATTTATACAAAGCGTTAGATATAGCAACAAATTTTAGTGTACAGAAAAGTCCGAAAACCCGTTAGCATCTTAAAAGCAAAAGAACATGTTGTCGGATATATTTTGGATATAGCGAAAAAGTACATACACTCGCAGTGACCTAAAACACAGCACATATGAAGAATTCTTTTTCTGTAACACTAAGGAATACCGTGTTCCTTTTTTTCTATTTCAGTGTGTACACCTTTGACTACAATAACAAATTTTTATGCGAAAAAATATTAATAATAAATGTCAGTTACAGAAGATACGGCCAACTGTGTTGTCCACCGAATACCTTTGCGATATATACCCACCATCCTGTGCAAACGGGTTTCACTTCATCGTAAAAGCAAAAATACTTTCTTATTTTGATAATATCAAATTTGAAGGTAACGATGAGCGTCTGAAGAAGCAGTTAAATATTTCGCATGCAATTCTGTTTCATTCGAAAGAAAAAGGAAATCTGTATACCTATACAATAAAAAATTCGACAAATCGAAAGCAGTGCAATAATGTAACAAAAGTTATGTGAAGTTTCAGAGAAATTGATAACGTAAGTTTCGAAGTTATCACGTTTGATAACACTAGGTTTACGGAACGCGTCAATTTCACACGTATTGAATTTTATAAATATTACTTGGTCAACGTATATGTCGGTTTTGATTATTGCGATTACAGGAATGTGTATTCTAATAGTCCATTTTTAAATCTCTAACTTCCAAGATCTACACGAATGAACTTTGGTTTTTCTAGGAACAATGGAATAAGCTGTACAATGAACATCCGTAAAACTAGTATTAAACTCAAGAATAAGAAAAATCCGTTTAACGTACAGGCAGTTTCTCGAAGCAAGATGATCTTGAATTTTCAAGAATTTTCAAAAACTGATACGAGTAAACATTCTTGAAGCATGAAGTATAAGAAACATCTAAACAACATGAAAATCCATGTTTTATATCATTCTGAGTATATATTCCTCTTTAAATAAAACGATTTTTCGACAGTGCCATAAAATATAAAACTTTCTAAAATATAATATTTAATCCATTGTCTGTCCATATTGGTCGAAATAACAATATCTGAAATATACAACTAAAATTTTTTCATTTACCGAATATTTGCTATATTTGGTAAAGTAGGACACATTTCTATGCGTAATAAAGGATAAAATAATTAAAAAGATATGTACTTACATGTTACATGATACAGACGTCTGAAAATTATTGTTTCATTTGCGCGCATTGCGCATCACATGTAATATATTCTAAAAAGTGTAATCTATGTGATACAAAGCGTATAAAGCATGAGTTGTGTATATCATATGTGATGTACAGGACGGGCAATGGGTTAAATAATAACTGACAATGACACTAAACGTACCAGCACTTTATATAAAATTATTTCTACTGTAACCTGCTGAATTGATTATAAAACAAAGATAAACAAGTTAGACGACAAATTTATCTTAGTGGTAACAGAAACAGAAAGAAAGACTGAAATTGAAAGATTGATTAATCCGACAATAAATAATAAATTGGTATAAAGTTAAACGATTGAAATAAAATGTAGAATTTTAAATCAAATTTTAATACCGGTCCTTTGATGAAACTCGTACGTTTAATGTTAAAGAAATGTATCCGTATCAGTAATATGTATATCATCAGCGTGCTTTTATGTTCAAAGGGCCTACTCATTCAAACCAGGATCACAGTTCTGAAACACCTTCCACCACTATTCACATAGGAAACAATATTTAACAACAGCATTTAATTTGTCAAAGAATTTGATTATTTCAGCAGCAAAATGTTAATAGAAAATTCGATTCCACGGTGTGACCGAAAGAAACGAGGAAATATTTATATGTTACTCTCACACAATTATGTGTATTTTATGAGTGTTCACCTTACCTTTCCGTGATAGTAACGATCTGTGTTTGTCAGGTCTACGATACACTTGAGACGCGGAAACGCTTGCACCAGTATCGACGTTGTAAATCTGTAACAGCGTATACGGCCGAATTATAATGTGCGCATTGTACGCTAAATTTCGATTTGCCAATTGCTCGCAAAGAGTTCGTATCGTCAAGCGTATAACTATGATGTTTTCCACCGACGCGCGTTCGAGAATGCACGGAAAAATCACCGAACTGTTGGGACGTGTTACGTTTGTATAAGAAGAGGATTCTCCTCGAGAACTGTGATCTAGACGGCACGATGATATATTGACAGAGTGAAGACCGAAAGGACTAGAATTAGGCGAGGGTGTGGGCCCAAATAGTTTCACCCCATCCCTTTTAATATATTAAATTCTTCGGGAAGTCGTACGCGCTGCTTCCCCAAAAAGAGTATCAGTCCCTTTGAACAAGCATTTCCCATAAACGCACTACCCTAATCGATCGTATCATGAAAATATTGAAAACAAAGGACTAAAATATATTGGAGTCCTAATCAATTTGAAATACCTAGTGTGGTTATGAGGCAAAATTACTTTATTCTGAACGATTTCATCCTTTCGTCCGTGAATATGTATTTTTTTTTTATATATATGAGTTTTGTGAAAAAACTTATGGCTGCACAGTAATCAACTAAAATGCATGTACTGACAGTAGATTAGCATTTAAACTGTCAGCCATAAGCAAAGATCCTCGTGTGGTACAATTTGCCTTTATTTAGGTCTTTTTTAATTTTCAGGTAATTTTAAATGTTCGTGGTACCTTTGTGTACCATTCGGGACGAAAGGGCTAATACGTTTGCGACTAGCCTTTGTTTTGAAAGCAATGTTCATAACTACAGTATTTCATTAAATGCAACAAATCGGGTTTAAAAAATGAAAATAAATTGAAGAAAAACATCTAAGGTAAAAGCACCAGTAATTGACTAGTTAATAAAAATGTTCTGCATGAATAATAGTAAACGATTATTCTTTTATTAAATAGAGAGACTCAATGTGTGAAAATGCTGCTTAAACTTCTTGCATTATGTAACAAATCGCTCTTTTTTAAAATAATTATATTACCGAAATTTTATAGAAATATTTGAAAATTTAATACTCCGTCAGAAATTGACCAAACCATCCTTGAAGATAAGAAAACTAGTAACTGACTTTATGTTATAGTAAAACCAAAAACACTAAAGCTGATTACTTTAATATCGTTTATTGGCAACGATTCTGACAAATTACAAGTGAAAAGACAAATACAACTGGAAAGAAGTTAATTTCATACCATGAAGTATACACCATTTCTTTACGGAAATTACAGTACGGAGACATACAACTTATGTCAATGAAATAAATCGTCAGTTTTTACGATGAACAATTTAATTCAGGTAAAAAGTGTTTCAGAGTTGGCCCGGTAAATGCTGCAACATATCGATCGCGCCTTCTTCGAAAAATTTTTACTTTTAAAAACCTTAGTTTTTACATTTTCCGGAAAAATGGTGAACTGCTGATACCAAGTCAATTACTGGTTCCTTTACCTTAGTCAACTTCTTACATTTTGCACTATGGATTATGATTTCAGATAAAAACACATGGGAGTAATTTAATTTTCTTTACACGAAACATAAAATCTTGAGCGTCTCAAATATTTGGCAACACAGCGAAGGTGTGTAAGATCTAACAATAGATATTATTTTGTATATAAAAATATGTGCATTTGCAAATTCTATTTTCTTTTCTCGTTAGAATTAAACTTTCAGAAAAGAATCTTTTTTCATTAAGAATGAATAATCTAAATGTAAACAATTAATCTAGTAGTATATAACTGAATTAAGATTTATTATCTGAAACACTCTACACTCTAAGCTGACATGTAAAACATATTCGAGTAAAAAAGGGCGTACTTTAAGAGTCACGCGATTCACGTACTTGTGATTCAATTATAAATACACGTAGATCAATTAAAATGTTCTCATGTTGATAACTGCATAAAAATAATAGAGATTGCGTGGAGCACGAGAAAAATTAAAAATTATTCAGTAACAAAATAAAAATTTGTCACATTTGTTAACATATTCTGAACCATGCACGTGAAGCATGTCCCTATTTTTATAATTACAAATAATAATAATAATTTAATAAAAATGTTAAATTACTAAATCGCAAAAAATACTATCAGTGTGGAAATAAATTAAGCACATACTAACCAAAACAATAAGTAACATTGTAACTACATATAATTTTGTACTTCAATAATTACTTGAAATAATACATAAGGAAACGCAAATTTACTTATGATCGGTTAACAAAGCGTTAAGAAAATTGAAAAAATAACAATAAAAAATTTAATTTTTTCCTAGGAAAATATTTTTATTCGTAGCATTTTCTTTATTTAATAATACCTCCGTTATGTTCGACTTAAAAAAAAAACTTTTCAAGGCAAAGTGATACTACTTAATGACGTAAATTTGATAGTGGTAAAAAATATTTTCCGCAAACTCAATTTTTCGAGATTTTGAAGTCATAATTACTCTTTTTTAAATGAAACTCTGTATCATTTATAGTATATTCTCTGTTATATATTCTGGAAATTAAAAAATCTATTTTAATAACCTTAACAAATATACCGTCTCGATTATACAATTTCGTAAGATCGTATACATAGAAACGTATGCTTCTCTGATAATACGCGTTAGTGAAAGACAAAACATTATATTGCAAACAAACAGTGGCATAAAAGTCTCAGCTAAAGATATGAATAAACCGATCAAAAGCATAATATGCGAAAAATGAAAACATAAATGAATCGTGGAGAATCCTGATCGAGTACACCTATTAAATGAAGAAGTAAAACCGCATTCACTGAAGCTCCCAGACAGCAAACAAGAACGAATGAAATTATTTAAAACAGTAGTAAGGTACACTAGGCTGACAGACAAATTTCTAATAACAAAAGGAGCTAATTGATGGTGTAATACATGCAACACGAGATTAATCATAGAACGCTTAAAAATAGAATGTACAGAAATGGACACACCGCAGCATAGCCAAAATCAACAAGTTTTCACATCACAATAAAATAGTGTTATTGAATTCCTCAAAAAGGTAAACTTATGGGAACAAATTTAACATTAAAGTGAACATTGTCGCTAATTATCAAATCGTTGATGCGACGTTAAATAATGAAAGAAATAAAAAAAAAAGTTAGGACGTATTATCGTAAATTTCTTAAAATTGTATAATCGGAAGAGGAATGGTTGTTACGGTCATCAATTTACGTTTTTTAATCCTTATAAGAATATGAAACGAATAATACAAGGTGTTTCAAAAAAATAACAATGATCTTGAAATCTCGGTAAATGACTTTAAAATTTTTGTCACCATAAAATTTATCACCTTAAAGGTTACAACTGTGAGATCAAATGTTTTTTCTTAACGCAACAAATAACGGGGTTATTCAGCTGTCCTATTTTATATTGTATTTAAAAATAAAATTGATTGTACACATTTTTTGTTTACTATGGCCAATCGATTAAAGAGATGCAATCGAATTTAATTCCGCACAGTACTCTGTAGAACGAAAACACTAAATATGAAAGAAATCATCATTAACTATGTACCACCTTGAACACAATACTATAATCAAAAGCATTATTTTTAAGTACAGTAAATTTAAAAACATTTAAGAACTAGTAACCAGTCTTCTATATTCAATATAGCACTTTATGTAAAATTAATTGCTAACATACATAATTAAACTTTCAATTGCTCTATTCACTTTTTATTACAAATCATCTATATAAAGTTGGGAAATCACTAGATGACTAGGCTGAGGAATGCGGGTCTGATTGATCAGTTTCTATCATTTCTCATCTCTTTTTCAATATTAATTTGCTATTTATCAATACAGTTCCATATAACCAATCAAAATTATACTTTTATTAGATACACGAAACAAAATGTCAAGTTAAAAAATGATTTTGGAACTTGTAATTTTATCAAACGTCGAAATTATACTACAAGAGAATGTTAATAAAGAAATACTAATTTTAATAATACTAAAAAATGTTAGTTATGTCAAAAGAGATGATACAATATTAGAAACATCAAAAAATAATTGCATTTAATTATTAGCTGTTTGAGAAGGGAATTATTTGAGTAAAGAATCATGCAAAATTACTCACCGTTGTTCTGGTTCCAAATTGTTACACACAGTCTGAAACAAGATATAAAACAATTATTTATCAAATGAGATTATTAACTTTTACAATTAGAAACTTTACTATTAAATGATTTTTTCTTTTGTTTTAATCAGTACTATTTACAAGAAAACCTAAACGTACTTTATTTAAAAAATTAATTTTCTATGCAGTATATTCATAGTAAGTGTGTATAATCATTAAACGCAATGTGAATGTTTTATGAGTATAAGTTCGTATAAAACTTTCTACTTATATAAAAACAAAACTCTCCCATTTACAGGGACCAGTAAAAAAAGATATTAAAAGTTATTTATTTATTAAAATATTTCTTTATAAAGTTATAAATTTAAAATATTATACAGTTATAATCTTTATCAAAATTGACGTTAATTTATATTTCTTTTCGGCGGAAAATGACGATAGATTCTTAAATTAATAATTGTTTAGAATCGTTAAATACACAAAAATATTTTCAATAATTTCTTAATATGGTTGTAATTCCTAGAACAAGTCATACATTTCATTATGTCATATAAACTTGGAATGAAAGTGGAATTAATTTATTAATTTTAATGTATTTATCACTTCTTTACTATGACATATTTTTCTCCAAGCTTTTTATAAGCTATCCTGTGTAATAAAATTCTATACTTTATAAAGCAGCAATTTTTAAATGTTATTCTGAATCAGTAGAAAGTTTCTGTCCTTAAATGTTTAATATTCAAATTTCATAACGTTGTTTCAAGTTTCCTTATAGAACTTATAATCGTGCATTAGTTAAGATTGACATCAGCCTCTTTAATTATTTCTTAAAAAAGTATATGTTTTTTTTTTCAGTAATTGTGAAAAAGAAATCAAGAATGGGTCATTCTAACTCATCTGGTTTTAATGTTAAAGTTTCTTAGCTAACCGATACTAGCACGAAAATCGTTATTTAAATTCGTTTGTTTATTTAATTGTTACGCTTTCCCGTATAGACCTATACTACTAATCGAAATACCAAGTACTCGTTGTGTCAATCATACATAAATAGCAGTTTCCAAAGTACGGTTTTCTTCGGAGTATGTAGAGTCTTCCATTGGCTATTTAATATTTTAGGTTCGTTTCTTTTTCAATAACATACCGTTGACATTGCAATATTATTAGTTTGAACGGAAAACTTTATTGGGAAAACTCTTTTGAATTTGTAAAACTTTTCCACGAACATCCTTTTCCAGTTACCTTTTCTTTATATGAACTTGAGAGATAAGGAAATAGAAAACGATATGTTTTAGGTGGACAAACCAACTACTTTCTCTAAATAAATAATTATTTTTTCCTTAAAATCGACAAAACTTTCTGTTCGACTCGATATATTCTTTACATAGACCAATTCCCGACTGGCTACTTCTTAATCTTAGTAAATGAAATTTATTTTTGAAAGCAAACATACTTTTCTTTTTATGTAACAAATTAGAAGCCACTCCGAGATACTGTGATATGATGAATACACGAAAGTTACCTAACCAACGCAATGTATTCGTGACTCCCAACTTTTTCAACGCGATTCTATTTTACTTGTCGCGTTCACATAATTAAAGTGACGCCCTCATAAAATATCAATTAAATAATAAATTAACTTCGGTCACGCGGAGTTCTACTGTGTATGTCGATAATTGCAAAGAAAACCATACGACGAAACGATGACTACGAAATTTCAAGCAAGTACAACCTCATCATTACCATTCGTCCTTTATGTTTAAAATACCTATATCTTATATAAGTATCTACTGTTTTTATACGTAACTTTCAACAGCGTTCCAGCAGTCCATTCATACACGCATTATAAATTGAGACGATAAAGTAAATTAAATGAAACCACCTATATTTTACATAAGTATCTACCGTTTTTATACGTAACTGTCAACAGCGTTCCAACAGTCCATTCATACACGTATTATAAATTGAGACGATGAACTAAATTAAGTGAAACCATCCATATTTGACATAAGTATCTACCGTTTTAATACGTAACTTTCAACAACGTTGCAGCAGTCCATTCGTACACGTATTATAAATTGAGACGATAAACTAAATTAAGTGAAACCACCAACAAACCGTTGCACTTCCATAAATACACGTATACCACCAACAGGTGTAAGCGATGATATAAGTGATGACATAAATGGCAAAGCCGGTTCAAAGAAATACGCAGCGAATTCCCGTGAAATCAATTACGGAACGCGAAGAGCGAAAAATGAAATCAACTTCAGCGTTTATTTAACAGAGTTTAGATAGCGTAGACTTAAGAACGTGTAAATTGAAACTTTGGTTCGTTCGCTCGTAGTATCGCACTCGCTATGGGTGGGCTAATGGTAATTACGGGTTTAGACTCTGCGATCCGATTGACTGGGCGGGGAGATCGTATCTACGGATGAGTGCGGAATGAGTATCGGTCGCATTAATAACGGGCTCGTGGTATAGCTTTCGTATCCAAGCATAATAATCTACCGTTGACTAGGCGTGGAACTCTTTTCGTATCTTAATGGTAGCGCTTTTGTAGTTGCTCCACGTCTACCTTATGAACTCGTAATCCTGTAATCATAGTTGTATGATTGACAAGCGCGACTATGTGCTGTCCATCAGGCCCGCTACATATACGTAACATGTACACCATAGTAACGAACACACTGATCAGTATTTCAAATTCAAAATAATAGGAATACCTAAGTGAATTTGGTAGAATTTTAATTGCATGGTTTGAGAGAACAATACCTAATGCAACACTCGGTTATTGAAATGATCCGCACACTTAACTGCGATTAGGCGTAACACGTTCTATAGTATGTAAGAATACAGGCATTTTGAAGGTTCATCATATTTTCCTAATTATCTCGGATGATCAAAAATACATGTAAAGGCTACAGCTATATTAAGAATCATATATGAACATATCAAATAACTATTTTGGAAGTTTAGAGCATTTCCCTACAGTAAAAAGTAATAAATGAGACGAATATCTGAAATATGCCTTTACCTGTTAACTGTGGAACGGAATTTCAAAAATTTCTGATAATGCTCGCAATGAAATCAAATAAGAAGTGTATAATCGTCAAACGCGGGCCAAATTCACATATAATATATTCTAACGAAAAGGTAAAGCAAAACGAAGGAGAATTACATGTTTATCTGAAAAAATAAGTAATTTATCGTTAAAGGAAGTAGTATAATTTTGATTTAATGGCGTGTACACTGGTCAAACGCAGTTAACTGATTAAAGAAAGCTGTAGAACATACATATTATCTTGAAATTACGTAGGTTTATTATTCTATATTTCAAAAGCTCATAGGATTTATTAAATAAAAATACACGTTTAGCCCGAAGCTACAGCAGTTCTATGAAAGCATCCCGTCAAAATTATGACATGAATGATAACGGTTGTTTAGTTAAAAGCAAAAGAACTGTGACAAAAGGACTCTTAACACTAGGTTTACGGGCATTTATTGTACACTTGATTCTATTATTCCTAAAAGAATTGATGCTCGTTTATTTAGATTGTGGAAACCGGAGATTTGATAACAGGTAATTGGGGTACATGTCAGTGTGATCGCATCAATCAAAATCAGCGTAAACATTTACAAAATAATATTTCTAAAATCCAATATGCGACAATTTGACGCGTTCCGTGAACCTGGTGTTAATATGAAAAATCAAGGTTATTGTATAAATTGCATCAATGAAAAAATTAAAAAATTTAAATACTACTTCATTTTCTTTAATCTATCAATCTTATATACATTACCTACGTTCTATTTCCACACTTCAGACATTTGACAATAACTTTATTTTATAATAAAATAATACGAAAAATTTCTGTTGCTCTCAAAGGTCGTTTTCAAGCTTTGTTGATTTTGCTTTGACATACCTTCTTTAAAGGCATTTTCATGTTCTCCGTTTAAAGTAAACTTAGTAAGTAACTTATAAATGGATTCTGATGCAAGCATTATACAAGTGCGTAATTGACACTTCTTACCGAGCATCAACTAGTCCAATTTCCGCCTATGTGTTATCCCACTTGACCCCTTCCTTATAATAGCGCGTCAGCCTCGTGGTAAGAATTTCAAACGTGAATATTACCCGATTGTTCTAATTCAAAACATACATTATTTTTTGTTATCAATTATTACACGTTATAACAAAGGTAAACATAGAATGTGTTTAGAATTATTCTCTTTTCTTCAATAAATTCTTAATGTCAAAGCAGTTGTATCGATCATAATTGGGAAAAAAATCATAGGGTTAAAAACCTGTATCTTACTTACAAGGAAAGGTATCGAACCGGAATTTTAAAAAAAATTGTATTTTGCAATTTTATAGACATGAAAGACAATGTATTTTTTTGTTAAACCTTTTTCTGCTATCTATTATCATTTTCAGGATAATTATGGCAAAGAAAAATTTGCATCTTTTCAAGGCGTGCTTTTACCACTTCGTGAAATTCAAAGTTTCATAATTTTTTAATTTGATACCTTTCCATGTAAGTAACTTTTTCAAATTCATATACAAGTAACAGATAAAATTCTAATAAAAAAAAACCGTTTTTCTAAGCCGTCATAGTAGAAAGGTTCCCTAAACAATGTGGAATGGAGGGTATTTTTTTAGTTTTCTATAAATAAAGAAAAAGAAGTTTTAACAAAGAGCTTTTAAAAAGGATGAGCGAAAACAAATTCAATTGCGTTCAAAGATAGATCTTATAAAAATTAGAATATTTCTTGGAAATATCTTCAGCCTAAAAATGCTTACAGAGTATTCGAATCGACTGAAAAATCGAATTATTCTAAGTATGTGAAATATGGAAAAAGGAATATATGTGATTCAGATGATTTTAAAAAGTGACAAGACCCCCAAGAAAAATATCAAGGTGAAAAAATATCAAGGAAATACATGTTTAGTAACTTGGTAAAGAAAGCCTCAGAAATAAGGTCAACTAGGAGAAACATTTATACGAAACATTTTCCTTATTTCAATGTGGTGAATGTATTCATACAATTATGCCCTAACAAAATTATGGTACAGCTTATGTAAGGACAGATTTCGTGATTATTTGTGTGAATTAGTTGTAAAATTAATAACATTCATATCGGCTGCAAATTACATATATATCTTGAATACGACGAACAGTCCACAACGAAAGGAAATATGATAATAATAAACTACAATCACTAAAAAGTAATGCAATCAGTCGTTGTTCATTTTTAAAGAACATGACATTGAACACTTACAAGACAGTGAACATATTTATTCACACAATAATATTGAACACATCATACAATAGAAAAATGAACATACATGTTATAAAAATCGTGTGACTTTGAAAAAAATGATATAAACGAATATTTTTCATACCCTGTTTACTAGTTAACAATACAGTAAATTATATCAAATATAAAATATGCACATCTTCTTCCACGCTGACGAAAATCATATAAAATTCTGAATCTTCTAATTTCTGTATAAAATTATAAATAGCTTAACCTGATACAAGAAATTGTTCAAATATAAATCGAGGTCTGTACGATCAGGGAAAAACAGAATCGAGGAAAAAAGAAAAGGAGAGAGAGGCGAAGAAATAACGGGCACTGCCCACCTGCAAAATTTACTAACGCTGTTCTTGCGACATAGCCAGTTTATTTTTCGCGCGGTACAGTCCCTCTTCCTTCGGCTGAAAACAGGGTCGGTCTCTCAGCTGATTCCGCCATTCAATTTCACGATCCTTAGTCTAATATACGACCGCGTCTAAATCAGGATTATCGACCGACGAGCTGTGCCCCCATTGTGAGCCTTTGTGCCAGTCCACGCGGGCTCACGTGCAACCAGTCTTTTCGTGAGCCCATCTTCCCACCACCACTACTTTTCCATATGCTTCACTTTTAACTTCCTCTTCACTGCGCGCGCAAACGCGTCAAGATGTTGTTTGTTTCATTCAACCTCGAAACTTACGATTTAACTGGCTGTTCTGACCTTTTAACATTTAAACTAGCAGACGGGTCAAAATTACCCATTCCTGATTTCTCCCTTTTACAATTATCAAAAGATAACAGATGTTTCTCTGAGAAATGATTAAAGTGATTTAGCAATACGCAAACTGAATTGTAAATCAATTAAAGTCTTGCAAATGGCAAAGTCTTGCGCGAAGAATTTTGTTTTTACTTATTTTACGCAAATGTGTACACTGATTTTGTTTATTAATAATTTTGTATAATGATACAGTTCAAAACAATATAGTATACGCGATGAAACAAGACTATTGATGTGCCTGAGACGTTACTGACAATTTTGGAACAATAACATATCAAGACTACCACAGTGGTCACCAATAACCCAAACTTCCAAGCTGCTTCAGAACAATTACAATAAGTAGCTAGATAATAGTTTAATATAAGTACTTTAAATTACTATACAAAACGCTTGAAATTAACACACTGAATGTCACACGATTTCATACAGTAAAATATACAAAATGAAGAAAATATAATATTAAATCATTTCATTGAATTGCATTATTATTATTGCACGGTGACCTAGCTGAATGCCACCGAATTAGGTAGCATTATTGGTAATATAGAAATGTTTTCAAATAACCATCGTTTAATCGAGTGAACTATAGTAATTCGATTTGGTTGAAGGTCACCGGCGAGCCCCATGATATTCAACGTGTTAATAATTTACTAGAAACAATGAAAGATTTCATTTTTACCTATATCCATCGTTACTTTGAAACAGATATTTAAGTTGAACTTAAAGAATTGAACGACATTTGTTTTGATATTTATGTCAAGAGGTTGAGCACTGGATGATAAAATGTTACGGTCAAACAATACAGTGAAATTGGGTCATTTCTGACTCATGATAAAATATGTGCTTATGGTTATTAAAGTATATAATCTGTTTTACAATATTGTGCCTTGATATTTCAGACTTCAGTTTCCAATAACTTTCTTTTAAGCCACTAACGCCAGCGTGTACTGCCTAGGTAAATAGTACAAACGAGGTTATCACATCAAGAGGTGCGTATCACCGATAGTTCAACACGTTGAGTGCCGCATGATTTTCCTGAGAAAAATATACAAAATGAAAATAATATAATTTCAACTTATGTAATTGAATTACGTTATTATTATTGCAAGTTTATCTTGTTGAATGCCAGTACATTAGGTAGTATTAATTATAATATAGAAAATTTTTTAAGTAATCATCGTTTAATCGAATGAATTATAGTAATTCGATTTAGTTGAGGTCATCGGTGACCCTCATGGCATCCAACGTGTTGAAAGAAAGTTTCCTTGGATAGTACCTTTTTTTAATTTATTAACGTATTTTGTATGTGTAAATGTGAACTACAATTCTAAAACGAACGGAAAGTAGAATAGTTTAGAATCACTGTTCAATCATTCGCATCGATTTTTATCACGAACATGTAATTTTCCAATTTCTAACACAGTGTCCTTGCATGAACAGGAGTACAATAATGGGACAATCCGATAAACTGAAATAGGAATTATAGCGCACAATTCATATTTCTGTTATTTTTATATCAATAACTACGAAATAATCTATTTCTGGGGTTTTGGAGGTTTCAGAATCTGATACTGATATTATGTTTTTAGTAAAATGAGAAACTACCCTTATAAAACTATCTTTATGGGCAGTGTTTTACTCTAAGAAAATGAAACTTTGCCAATTGATTCAAAATGTGATTTTAAATAGAAAATATTCTATAAACATAACATCGAAACTCAATAGTTAAAGAGTTAATGTTAACAAAAGTTTAGATTTAATCCTTCCTACTCGAAAAGCAACTTTCGTTTGATTTGACACAGCAACATTATAAAATTCGATATTCAATATCAAATGTGATATTTCTATTCTTCGTTAGTGGATCCAGAAAAGGAAACAAAACATCCCAAGAATATTAGAATAACAACCTTTTTAACTTAACCGTACCTTCAGGATTATATCCTCCATTCTTTAATTTTTGGCGAAAATAACGAATATATAGAATGTATCAGAATTACAATCATTATTTACGCACATAGTAGCCTTATCTAAGTGAAGAATGCGATCTACTTCATTCATTAGCAAATAATATTTTTCATTCCAGTAATATAAAAGTATATTGCATTTTTAATTAAAATAAACATCTTATGTACCTACATATACGTTGTACAATTAAAGTCTTTACTTCCATTAATATGTACACTTCCTTCTATTTTGGGTGATTTTATATTGAAATCTCCACATTTTATAAATTATAATGACAAACGGTAATTATAATAACAGATTACATGTTTTTGTTGACTGTACACAACATTTGTGGTAAACAATAGTGGTTCGTGTATTATTTCTATCTAATACAGTCGGAAACATAATCAATATTTTATTAGAAAATAATGAATATATATGGCAAAAAAACTTTCGAAAGCAAAGAGTTCAAATGAATGAAAAATAATATTAATTCATTAATTTCAAACGAACAAAAGAGTAACAAAGTATTGAATAAATTTATGAATGTTATAACTAATGCTATAGATAATGATGAATATAACATGGCATTGTAAAAATATTTTTATAGTATTAAAGCTACTAGGGATGTGTTGTTGCCCAAGATTACAGGTTCGGGTCAGATCGGAAAATACCGAGCGGAATCGGACAAGAACCCGAAAGTATCTTCCCACATACGAATGCTCGGGATTCCGAAACATTCGGGGACCAGAGATTCGACTTGGGCACGTGATTGGAATGGGGTCGTATCGCGTTCACAGTATGATCAGCTTTCGATATGCTCAACTTTTTGGGGTAATCAATATACACAGGCACATGCAAAATTTTATTTTAGGAATGTTTCGAGCAACATCATAATTTAAACATAAATTACCGACCGATCTAAAAACCTACTTAGTGGCAAGGACCATCAAATTGCAACCATTTCATTCATTAACGATATTCTACTCTGACATTTCATCCAAAATAACCAAATCCTATTCTAAAGAACAACTGATAGAACAAACAAATTGCGAATAACTTGACATGTTAATGCGACTATAAACAAACCAAAGAAAGAAATAATTTTTGTAAAGGGATTAATACGACGACCCCATCTATCGTATATAAAATATAATTAACATGTTCTTTATTTGTTTTATTTATGTCTTTCTGAAATAGTCAGTCGTTTACTATATTTTCACGTAGTAGGACGATATAAAATAAAGTTGTGTTCCGGTTTATTTATTTAAATCACTGTGCATAATTCACAGGTTGAATGCCGCACGATTTCACGTAGCAAAATACACAAAATGAAAACAATGTGATATCAAATTATTTCATTGAAGCGTTTTATTATTATTGCACGTTCATCTTATCAAATGTCACCGTATTAAATAGCATTATTTTTAATATAAAAATATTTGCAAATAATCGTTCAATTGACTGAATTATAATAATTCGATTTGGTCACGGGTCACCGATGATCCCCATGGCATTCAACGTGTTAATTAACAATTTTCATGTGAAGAAAATACTGTTTGTAATAAATATATCGAGAATAAATATTATATTTTAGCAACATTTTAACTTTACTTCCACATATGGTTTCTGCTTTTATCTGTACCTATCTACCTTTACTTTATAAAACTTATATATTACATATTTTCAAATTCTAATAATAATATATAATAATAAATATTCTAAGCGTACTACGAAAATAACTGGAATTAATACTTTAGTACAACCGACTTTTTTATTATTTTCTTTGAATATTTTCATCATTTATATATTTATTTATATTGACCAAAAATATGCTGTACTGAATAAACATATTTTCGAAATTGAATACAAAAATTCAATCGCTTTAAATAAACATAACTTGATCTTTTATTTTTCATTCAAATTTTCATTTTAGATATACATTTTTGGCATTTCTATCGATCCTCTAAGAAACCTGAGTATATCAGCAACTATATTACGATTTGTCACGATTCGTTTCGAACACAAGCACAAGTCAAATTTCCGGTAGCCAAAAGTTTCGGGCTCTTGTCCGAGTTTTTCGACTCGATCCAAAATTCGGGCACTAGAAGTATCAAACACTTGGATATATTCGCGATATTCATATCAAATGAAAAAGAATCGAGAAACATTTCACAAACTCATTGCAATCCCTGCTGAAATATTTATTCGAATTCAGTTATCTGAGTTCAGTTGTCCTTCAATAAGACAAAAGTCGGATGACTCGATCCCTATTGTATTAACACATTCGAGACTGATAACGTACTCCTACACTATTTCAAGTAATCCTTTAATAGTTTCCGACAGGAAACACATCTACGTGATCTAGTTCAAATAATAGCTAAATCAATTTACCGAAATTGTAAAACCTCACGGAGATAATGTAAAACAAAAATGATTTCAAATTCTTCAACTAAATATTTGTATTTTGATTTCTTTACTTTCTTTTTTGTTTTTCTCATATTCTGTTTAAGATTCAGTAACAAAAACTAAAGGATCATTTACACCAAATCATTATTCATTACCGAAAATCTGTTTGTATAATATACAGTAATCAACGAAAGTATTTAACATACGCAGAAAATTATTATTATTTCTATTATGTATCATATTTTAAACACTTTCCTGGGCCAGTCTAGATACACTCTAATAAATAAAAAAACAAACTAGAAAATTTTCTTTAATGCTTCTCCTTGAACAAAATACGAACAAAAATTTCCATGAGTTGTAATCACTGTTAAATTTAACGTAAGCAGACGGACACGCTCAAGACAAGAGTTTCGACGTAAACAAATTTGGTAGGAGGCAATCAAAGCGAAATAACGACCATTAAATCATGTTTTTTTACGTCAGCCTTGTGACGCGTACGTGCAGTACAATATAAGTCACGTACCCAAAGGATAATGGTCGAAATTGGTCGATTTTGAACCTGGCTGCGAAAAAAACGAAGAAACGAGTAAATCCTATAATAACTAAAAAGCGTATTATTTATTTCGTTAAAATTTAGAAAAATCAGAAAATGTCAAAAAATGGGCTTAACTGCGTTGGCTTTTGAGCGATTTATTTATCGCTTATAAAGAAACATATATTAATAGTGAAGTAGGAGCAACAACTGACAATTCGTTCATCATCTGAATACTTACAATAGAAGATACTATTTAAATGAAATATGTGGCAGAAAATGAATAATAATAATTTCAAAAAGTATTGTTATAAATATTTTAACAGAATAATAAACAACATTACATTATTTTTACACATTGCGGATCAGTAGTTCTATTGCTAACTTTACTCAGTGGCCAGGTATATGCGGAATATGTCATCGAAATTTATTTAAATTTGACAATCGTTATTAGTTACAATATGCCTACTAAAAAAGTAATTCTGTTTAAGTTATCATAAATGTCTGTAACGTTTAACATTAGGTTCACGAACGTTTACATTGAACGTTACAGTGAATATTGGGTAATTGCAACACTCAATGGGACTGGAAGATCGCAATTATGAAGAGGTAGAATTGAATTGTCCCCAAGAAACGTAGATTTTAGCATGGCGGGCGTAGAAAAAGACAACGCGAGTGAAGGAAACAGAAAGACCGAGAGTCACAACGTTCGATAACATTAAAGACTCGTGATGAGCTTGAAACCTTTAACTCGAGAATCAAACTTTCTTATTTTTGACTTTCACCATTATGTTTGTTATGTTTTTCTGATTAAAATGATAGCAAACACGATAGAATTACGATCATAATTGCTTGTATAATAAGCGACTTAAATTTTAGATATAGAAGAGGACTGAGAATAGAAAAGAAAAAGACATTGACATCGTCGAGTTCGACGATAGTTAGATTGGTGTCGTGCGCTATGGTGTGTCAACATATTGCGTACCGGCTAAATTTCAGAAAACTGAATTGTGCCGATAGCAATTTTCAGTGAGATCAACTTATATCACTATACATATAAAAACTCAGATCATATTGTTATGTAATATATTTTAAATTCAATATTGTTATGTAATATATTTTAAATTCAATACTGTTATGTAATATATTTTAAATTCAATATTTTTTGAGATGCTATGGTAATTCGCAAAGTTGCATAAGTGTCTTGATATAAAAACTAAATTTCTCGTTACCAGTACCCAATATGTTAAAAGCAACCTGGTGGGGATTTGGTGAGGATAAAAATGTTGCAATTGTCCAATGTTCGCTTTATTGTACCATTTATTCTGCTATTTCTAGAAAATTTAATGTCTGTCTATTCGAATCTTGGAAATTAAAGGTTTAAAAGTAAACAAGTAAACGTATTGTTAATACATGGTTGACCAGCAATTTTATGCAGTAGCTATCCCACGTGACCAGTTATTATTTCGTAATTAAATATGAAAGTGAAACAATCTAAATAAACTTCAGTATACTTTATTTATAAATAATGAATTGAAATGAAACTTATTATTATTTCTATTATGTAGTTTAGTAAGTTTCACAGTTTGTAATGATAAATTTTAAATAGCTCTGCTCCAGAACCCTCGAGTTCAAAGAGTTAAACTAAGTTCAAACAGTATACAAGTTTTATTTAGATAACATTTTGATACTGTAGAAATCATTGTTTGCTCACTATAGATGTAAGATGAACGAAAAATAGCCCAACAGCAAAGTGTTAATATTTTGCTTTTTCAATATTCTATATTGCCCTGCGTTCCAAAAATTAAAATAGCTATTGCAAGTGCAAACACGAGTTAACTTGGTCAACAATGTCTTAATACTAACTGTACCCAGAACCGATCGAATGATCGAATTTAAAATTGTGCGTTTTCTTTCGTTCGTTTAACTTTACATTTATTCCTCTATTGTCAGATTACTCAGTTTTTCAATGTTTGTCTTCCCTTTTGTTTCCGTTTCCACTAAAAAATATTTATTATCTAACTTGTTTACCGTTCTTTCGTAGACAGTTACACTGGTTTCGGTAGGAAATGTGCCGGTACGGTCAGTGCTAAGAATATAGAAGTAAAATTAACTTTTGTCTAATCAATTTTTAACTCCAATCACAATGATGAAATAAATTTAATCGCGCTTGAACACAGCATAGACCTATTAAAATCACCGATAACGGCGCACGACGTAGGCGTTAACCAACGGTAGGTATCGGCGGTATTTACTGGGAATATTTATGAGGGGTGCGTTTTCATGCTTTCGCGGCGAGTGGGCCGTAATACTTCGGAGGTCCTCGCCCCATCATCAGAAGACGGTGCCGCTATTTCGGCAAATCCGCCGTGAGAAACTTCGCGAAAACAATCGTGAGAAAGGTATTTGTAAGTTTAACCATGGAAATATTGATATCGCGATACCCTTCTTCCTTGTGACAGAATATTCATGACATGTGTATACGTGACGCCTAAAAGTCCTGGTAAAGTAAACAAATAATAAAAACAATATTCACGAATAGCACTAAATTTTCCACAACTTTAAAGTAATATTTATTACAAACAAACAGAAAGAGATGAAGTTTACTTCGTGTAACTTACTAGTCAATTTAAACATTTGAAATTTGTGATAGTATAATTTCATGAATATATTTTTACTATTATATTATATTATGAATAATTATGCTATTAATATATATTATGGATACTGATATATAATATTGTGAAGAATCATTTACCGAGGCGGCAATAAATCTAAAAATCCATTAATTGACTGTTTATTATTCTAGTTGGCCTATTGATCTAAAATAATAGAAACAGATTGTAAATCAGAGTAAGTTTAGACATAACAGGTACCAAAACAAAATATAAAAGTTCTTACGTAAACTAATAACATTTAAAAATTTTATTATTTTTAATACAGTAAAAAAACTGAAAAAAGATAATTATGGTACGGGCTATAGTAATACATGTACTGAAAGTACACATCATATTTTAACTTAATTGGTAAAGAAAATCTTGAGATATCATAAAAGTGATAATAATCATATATTTAAAAACAAAATAAAACTTTGCACATATATTTACGAAATTACATTTTTTAAGCAAATGCAAAAAAAGAAAGATTGATGTTTAAAAATTGGTTGTGACATTAATCCTTCGTAAAGTAAACTATATTTAAACGAAAAACAAACGCTACACATCAGTCAAACAAAAGAATCTCGTTTGCTTTCGTCTCGTCTCCCTCACACATTAATATTTCTCTTTCATTCTCTCTCTTTCGAACGCCTGCTACTGCGACGACTAACACGAGGACATGCAAATTATTGGCTTAATGCAAACGTTTTGACGTTTCTTGTACATGGAGAACGAAAAAATTCTTTTCTTCGAAACAAATAACATCTGTTTTTAAACTATTAATATTGGACACGTATTTCTTCGTTTTATTTACTTTCGGTTTATCCAGCGAACAGGTGAGAATGCTACTTTTTATTTCTTATAAAAAAACGTCAAAACTCTTGCGTCCACCCAATACATCGATACAGTGCAATACTTTCCACTATAAACGATTAGGACAACAGCACGAGTAACTAAAAAAGCTAAAAGAAGCACGGCATACATCTATTGTAAGCAATATCTATAGTCACAGGTACGGTATAAAGTTAATGACTCGATGTTATGTGTGAAAGTGGTACTAAAATGTTCTTAAAAATAACATTCAAATTTATTTGTCGTGTTACATCGTAAATAAAGATGCTTCTTTCGTCACTAACACAGAAAGAACTTTTATATGCATATTTGAATAGACGGTATTTAGTTCCACACTTTTTGCTAAGCAGTGCTATAAATAAATAATAAACAATATATGTAATATAAAACGAATAGTTAATACAACATCAATTTAAATTCAGATTTGAAAAAAGTTAAAGCCAAATTTACATAAATTATTAAGATTGTTAACTGTTTATTGTTTCCATATACTATAAGTAAAATATTAGTATCCCCGAGTACTTTAAATATATCTTATATAAAACAATCTAAAATCTTTTATATAAAACACGTTTAAAACCGGACCTTAATTATTCCTCTACAATCAAATTTTATTTTTTATTTAGTATTCCAATACTTTACTTTCTTTTGCGTGTAATTTTATGTATCTTTGTTTTTGTCACTGTTATAAAGTGGTTTTCATAGTAGTGACAATATATTAATATCATTTATTAGCAATCATCATAACAGATTACTCCTATCTATTAATAATAGAAAAAACTAATGTAATTATTACTCAACAAATAATTTTAAATCTATTTTTTTCATAAACAAAGCAGACATAAATTATGTTGAGACCAAGAAAAAAATAAGAAAAAAGTATTTTTTCTGCATATGAGTGGTTAAATATTACATTAGTATTATGTAGTTAAAGGTTTAAAAATCTACACTATAATACAGAATTTCAAAATACGTTTGTTTACGTTGAATGAAAATAAATAAAAAAATGTAATGAAACAAAAATTTTCTTTAAGATATTAATATATGAATTCAATATTAATAATCCGTATTTATTCAGAAATAAATCTAAATGAAAATACATAAAGGATTTAATACAACTAAGGGGAATTATGAATCAGTCTTATGTTTTATTCTAAGATGAAATAATGAACGTTATATTATATATAAAAGTACTATTATAAAAACTATTATAAAAAGTACAAACAATAAGTTAATCCGAATAATAGTTTGCGTACATTCAACTTTTAATCAATATGTCCCTCTTTCCTCATTCTATAATACTATTCTAATAAATCTCAGTTTTAATTACAATACTAATTTAATTAGATTGAAAATATATTGGGTCATTTCATAAATAATATTATATTATACTTCCTTAATGTTTAAAAATAAAGATAAACAAGACTGTTCTTAATCTAAAACATATTCTCCTTCATTATGTATAAATTGTGTAAAGAAACTTTTGTTTAAAGTGATTATAATGTATATATGTATTTTTTTTTTAAATAAAAGAAATACAAAAAACCACATTATCTATAATGTAACCCAGAATATCATTAAATGAGTATCATTAAATGAACGAAAAAGGTGGTGATTACATGAATTTTATAACAATAAGAAAAGGGATGTATGATGTAGGGGAGAATCGGGTAAAACGGAACAACAATGTTTTTCGTAAATAAATAGCTGGTATCGAGCTAGTGTTGCATAGCATAGACCTAATAAGTCCTCGGTACAGTTTGTGATCGACTGCAGATCAGTGCACAAGTACTATCTACGAAAAACATTGGTGTTCCGTTTTACCCAACTCTCCCCTACATTGAAATACGTTTTTGGCTATATGCGGACGAACAGAATTATAACAGAAGCCCCGAAATAAATACGACCGATGTCGTAGTAGAGAATACTGCTCTACTGTACATTTCAGGATTTTCATATCCTCCACGGAATAGTCAGTTTTCTCTGTACTCACCGAGCGTGGAGAAAGTCTAACAAATAATTCTATGCTCTAAAACTTTCCTTTATCTATGATGAATGATGAATCTTTTACAAAATTTACTAACAATTATCATGTCTACAAATATATCTCATTGTAGATTTTAAAAGAATTCTTTTCTAAATTAGTGAAGCTTCTTTACTAATCTATGTGTTATCTCAAGCTTATATATATATATATCTGTTTTTGTCACTTATGTCTATTTTTGTGACGCTAAGAAATTATTCCGTAAAGAACATTCTGAATGTGATACAAAATATAATAATTATTATTGCTATAGAAACTAATTCCTTTATTGTAATTTTCTCCCGCAAAATAATAATCTGAAGTTTTCTGAAATTATACGAATGAACAAATACCTTGAAATATTTCCGTAATAAATTTTAGTAAGTCTGATTTCCTTCAAAATAACAGTATAATCAACTGATTTCAGAATACAAAACTGACCATTAATTGTTTAGAAAATTAATTGTTTAGAAAATAACCATTACTTTCGCAACAGTTCCTAATAGATCAGAAATATCAATAGTGCTGAAATAACTTGTTCTTGTTAAACATTAATCGTCACTCCGTTACTTGCCATCTGCTAGTTCTTAGTGTTAGAATTTCATATCGTAGGATATGCTATTAAAAAGGAAGTTTTTAAATAACAATTGTTGATAATCCTTAGATAATGGCATACATAATCAAATATTCTGTATTCGAAAATTGTGTTTCTTAGGATTCTATATTCTAGAAGCTAAATGGCATTCTATCACAAAATTAGAAAAAATCTTGAAAAACTAGTGAAATAAGTAAGTAATAATAAAATGAAAATACTAAAATCTATTTATTATTACCAGTTATAAACAAATAAAATAGTACAAACCTCATACACAACTTTCTTAATGAAAGCAGGATAAAAATTGTTTGAAGAATGACATGAATAAATTTGTTCAATTAGTTGACGATTTTTCCCTTTATTTATAAATGTACAAAGACACATAAAAAAGTTTCGAATGCACGTAGGTACACTTAACATTTCTATGAAAAGTATACAAAATTTCTCAAATAACTATGCACCAAGAAATGTCATTATACCAGAAAAAGTAAGTCGAAGATATACAATGAAATTTTTCTTAAGAATCGCCTTTTCACCAGAAAATCAAACGTGAATATTTGTCAAGTATACGTAAGTACATTTGTCCAATTTCTGAATAAATGTAGTTGAACTAATAATCCACGACGAAACGTTCCAAATGTGGAAATAAATTAGGTGTACAATAAAATTTGGAATTTAGTTACCGAAAAGATCAAATCTAAAAATATTCTGCTGACACTTAGCCAAGTAGTGGTGTGCTCAACAAATATCGAGAGATTTTCGCGAGAATAAAGTTTCGAACGAGAATAATTTTCTGCCAAGCGTGCAAATTTTATTCGAGTTAACTAAGCGTATACACACCTACTCCATGTTTACCTGATCTGCATTTTCAGAAAAGAAACTTCAACAGGAACAACTTCATTCTATAATTTCTACTTATTTTTTTACGTAAATTGCAGCTTTTCAAGTTGAATCGCCAAATCTATATCAATTTAAACAGAAAACTATATTTCGTATCCTAATATAGTTACAAGAAGCTATGTATACAATTTAGCAGCCGTTTATTTGATTTAATTGCTTATTAATTCCGTATATAAAGATGGAGCGGAACAGCAACAAGTAATAGAGAAATGCTTAAGCGGGTGCTACACTTAGAAAGAATTAACTTAAATTTTTCTCCATACTATTGATTCTACTCGATTTTTTATGAGATAATAATGTTGTCAGACTTCTTTTAAAATGTCAGATACAATCAATACTACAAACCATATTGATTGTAAAAAAGGAGAAATTGAAAATCAAAAAGATGCTTAATTACAGAGCATTAATCTTGTAATGTGGCATTATTAAAACAACTAAATAAGTTAAAGGAAGAGAATAAATAAAAATTAATTACGTATGGGTGATTGTACTTTTCAATATTTCATAATATAAAAAACAAAATTAAAAAAAAAATAAAAAGTAAAAAATAAAAAATAACTGATTTATTATTATGTATCAATTACTATTTAAAACAAATTGAATAAGATTATTCATTATTTCCAGTTGGTACCTTAAAATCGTAACAGTTAAAAAATTTAACCTATTCTGATAGAATACTGAAAGTAACCTATACTTAATATTATCATCAAAGTTTGAATTAAACTTCGTTAAGATGTGCATTTCTGACATAAACAGAAAAATAATCTTCTCGAATGATGTAAATAAGTTCGATAAGTGACTAATAGGTGAAAGAATATTACATGCGTGTATCGTTTACGAGAGATCACTCGTGAATAATTCATAGATAACGATTGTCTGACTGCTAGAAGTAAGGGAACATACTGATAGGCGAGCATTGCTTTTTACCGTGGCTAAACGACCTTCAGCGCACAAAGCAGTTCAGACGGTCTCTATGAAATTCTCTTATGGACAAGTCGCGGGCTCAAGAAAGAGAAAAGCTTAAGGGATGGAAAGCAAGAACTCAAGGGAAGAACGTTTTGTTGCATGAGCACAGCCAACGGTTATACGTACTCATACAGAATCGCATAGGAACGCCATATAGACTGGTATATGGCTGCCGCCAGCTGATATATGTGCGACGTTATCCGTATCCACTTACTTCCTCGTTTGGCAGACGATTTGAAGCGATTTAAAATGGGTCACCTTAGCTAGAGGGACGTGTGCAACAAAAGAACGTGTCGGAAGTAACACTTCCTATAAGATTCTGTTATCATTTTTGTAGATTACGTTGACTTCGCTATCAATGGACCGAAACGCGAAACATTTCAACTGGATACAACGTATTTTATTATCGCACCGGACCATGCCGTATTCGAATTAACCCCTTCAGGCCCGGCACACACACAATGTACACTTAGCCCTCGATTTATTCTACGACGAACTTTTTAACCTATAATATAATAGCTTGTGAAGATGATTCAAGGTCATTTACTGCTCTTTACAGTATTTAAAGTAAAGCATTCTAATGTATGTATGTGTTTCGTATCTGTATTTATTTTATACATTCAGATCAATGAATTTTCATTTAAAAACATGTATATAATTTTTTGTTTGAAAAAAAAAAGAAAAATAACAGTGTTTCATATGGATTTGTTAAACTTGTTACGCGTGTGTTTTTTTTTCAATGTGAATTGTGAACTCGAATTGTACCATTTCAATTTACACGACATTTTCGGACCAATCTACCGTGTATATCGAGGGTTATATCTATATTCGATATTAAATTTTACGTAATGTAATGCGACATAAAATACTGAAATGATATAGATGTAACCATTCGTTCATATATTATTTCTGATTAATTAATAATTTTTAAGAACAATTTCATCGGTATTTTATTTGAGAATGATGAATATATCCAGCGAAAGAAGTTTTGAGTGCACAGGGTTAACACATTCACACACATCATTTCTTGGTTTGGATATGTATAATGCACAAAAACGTCATTTGGTTTACTAACTCGGGTACGGAAGACGTGTATGCGCGTCATTAGCAAACGATTACCAGAAGTTAAGCGAAATTCCCGCAAGTTAAAAGCGACGTTAAACACTTCGTCGCTTTTATATTATATATTAAATTTTCGATTCTGGCACGCGACAAGACTGCAGTTCAGCAGTAATATAGGTGAATTCGTAAAACTGTTACTAGAATATAGTGTTTCATCGCCACCACAACAACGTTAGGACAAATGAAAATTGGTCGTAATCACATATTTTTAAGCGTAGGCGCAAAGAAGTAGTAATCATTATATGTCTCTGTAAAACCAATGTCATTTGAAAACAGAATATGGTTATCCAGTAGTAAAACAAAGGAGCTCTCCCATGTTTTTAAAATAACAATTGCCTTCAGGCAGAATGGTGCACATATAAATCAGCGCGTTTTACTTCAGAAAAAAGATTAAAAAAGATTAAAAAAGATAAAAAGAAGAAGAAAAGAAAGAGAAAAAGAAAAAGAAAAGGAAAAGAAAAAGAAGAAAGAGAAAAAGAAAAAGAAAAAGAAAAAAGGAATAGAAAAAGAAAAAAGAGAAGAAAACGAAAAATAACACCTGCATATTGTATCAGTTTTTTTGTGTCCAGTTATAAACGAAATTCGTTGTAAATGAAACAGTGACAAAATTTCTTTCTTAGGAAAGATCTGGATGCGGAAGATGAAGGAGATAAACATTAATAAGAAAATATGTAAACAAAATGATTGAGTTAATTGTAAAATCAAGCTATTGTAAAATGTGTTAAGTGTAGAAAAAAATGGTGATCAGACGATACTAAAAGGCAAAAAAAATTATAAATAATGTACGAAAAAAACCAAAGTTTTCTGCCAGTTTAGTAATCTAATACAAGAAGTACTCATACGAAGAATTTCGTTGACTTTGTAGTTTGGCACAGCTGCAACAGTCGTTACCTGTTCCCATATAAATCTAGACAGTTCGGAACAGATTTTATTATTCTGAAATGATTTTACTATTTGTTATGCCTACGTACGTTGGAAAACCTGATACGATAATGATAATGCATTTACGTTAACAATAAAAATTATATGTATAAAGAATCATATCAAAACAGAGTATTGAATCTTTTGATAAAAAATTCATAGAAATTTTGTCATTAGTGTAATTCTGTTATTCCAGTATTTCCATTATAATATTTTAATTTACTTACACTCTGTTATGTGCCTAATACTTTATCTTAGATATATTTTGAAGTTATTAAAAAACAATAAACATTATATTATCAGAAAGAGATCCATCATAGGTGCGTGAAAAATGAATCGAAAATCCATTAATCTCTTTCATTGTATCTTTTCATACGTGTTTAAAAGGATCCATTGAAAATTGATTTACCGCCTGCAAGGCGTACCTAATTACCATGCAACTTGGTATTCACTTAAGTATCTGCAATTTTAGAATCATCGGAAGCATCAAAATACAATTGAATATCACGTCGATTTGTAACCACCTTCAAAAGTCAATAGCCACATATTATTGATGAAAAATTTCTTTAATAAAATGTAGGAGAGAAGTCATTTTTCATCTTCAATTCATGATTAATGCTAATAAAATTCTAAGTTCAATTAATTATTACATTTCATAAACCATATAGGGTTTGGTTGTCTCCGAAATTATTCCATACCGCAAAAAATGTTCCAAATAAAGTGTACTGTATTATATACTCATTTATTGCAAGAATTGATGTTATACAATTTCAAATATTTTATATCTCAATTCCATTGTTGGTACAGAAGATATAATATTAGATTGCCCGAGTGTCTTTCGTTTTATTCATACACGATGTCTACACAATATTTTGTGTTACGTTATGTTACTGAATTGTGCACAATTTATTCTAATCTATCACCTTCTTTCGTTTTTCGAGAAGCCTTATACCATATTTTCAAAATATCTATTGAACTAAATATTACGGAAAAATCGCGAAAGAAACTTACAAAGCAACTCGACATAACAATATAAACGTTAAAACATGTCAGTTTCTGCATGCAATGCTATCATCTTTAAAATAACAAAATTAACGTGTCTTCTTTAATAATAGTATTCGAGTGTTGATAACATCGATTCCCGTTTCCTTGGATCATCCATCACTTTTCTAGTCCCATTATTCTCCTGCGAATTTGCATATTCAATTATGCCAATTTTATCTTCCAAATACACGAAAATGTCTAACGATCGGAACTTTTATGTTCAGTCGAATGCAATAATTCAAACGAAATCAAAACAGTTCGGTCACAAAATACATTGAAGCTTTTCGTTAAGGTAAAAACTTCCAATGCCAATATATCGTGCGACCGATAGAAATTTTAAGCAGCTGCACCCTACACGAAAAACGGCTCTCTGTCGGCAAGATAGAAAGAATGGAAAAATCCATGATTCTTCCGAGTTTGTATCGCCATGTCGGTAGCGACCATCGATTGTCCAAGCAATAATGGTACCGGTAGCTGTGGGGGACCTTTTAAAGGGCTCTGTGTTGTTCTCCGCCCTTTTCTCTGTTCCTTTCAACAGATCCTACGCGGCTGATAAGTGGACAATTAAAACGCACTAGGCTTTCTGGAAAAATCGTTAAGCATGAAAACAACCGCGCCGATAGATTTTTCAAAGAATTTCTACGGCAAAAGCAGGACCCGCGTTCGCTTTCCACAACGTTCATCGTGACGTGCTCGTGTTCGTGATGCTCTTCGCATGGTTATTATTAACTTTCCTTCGACAGGGACATTTTTATTTGATCATTTATGTTACGTTTTCTCTCTTTTTTCACAATCAAATAAAAATGTTCCTGTCGAAGGAAAGTTAATAATAACCATGCGAAGCGCAGCATATATATATACATATATATTTCGATACGGTGATATAGCTTTGCCATTCTGTGTAGGTAACGAATTAGTATCGACCCGACACAAAATTTTATAGACTGCTATTAGACGCCGTGTGTTTCCTATCACCGGGTATCGTGAAACCTCGTGGGACAGCGGTCGGGAACGTGTTTCTGGTCAGATATAAATAATAAGACCACGTCGGCAGTCACTATAATTCAATTCACACCTGATAACTGTGACCATAGAATTTCCATATTACAGGCTGTAATAAAATTAAAAATATTTTCGGGGCGGTCCGCAACGCCTCGGGGGGTCTCACCTCTCATCTCTTCGGCCGGGACGAACGAACCGAGGATCGCGATCCTTCACATTTGCTGTCTTACGAATTTGTTCCCTGAATTTGTTTCTCGTTGTCTCCGGTGGTCCTTCCACGTGTACGACAAATGGCATGCGACCAGTAAAAAAATGAAACCGCGCCGCCACGCCGGTACATATTTTTTTGGGCTTCTTATTTGGAGTAATGGCTAACACTGGGAAATGGTAGACCCTTTTGCTCGGGTGGCCATTTCGCGTTAAACCGATACGAGGAATCACTTTCATAGGAATAAGGTGCAGTAATCTAACCCTCCAATAACGGGAATAAAACATTATTGAAGGGTGATTATGAAAGTGGAGTTCTTCATGAGAAAGTAATACGAACAGAGACGTACGTAAGTTGGACCAGTATCAAAAAAGAACTTAACGCGAGATTAGTAAACGTGAAATCGCTATGACGGTGAATTTTTTAATCGTGTTTTATGGGGTTCTACTGGATAAGAAGATCGTGAAGAACTACCCTTGTTTTTCCTTTAAAAGAAACAACTGTAACATTAAATCTGATATGAAGACGAACGTGTGAATTCTGTATCCAGAATGTGCTTTAGTTTTTTACAGAAATTAACCTTCTAAATTCATTATAATTAAGTATATGTATAAGTACATAAATATAAGTATATTCATTGTAATTAAGATATGTCTATTCCGAAAATCTTGCATTATTGTTCATACAACTAGTATATTATTATACAATAAGTCATTATCTATTAAATAGCGTTAAATAATAAGTAACGTATCCAAATGTTGGTGATCAGTAACGACTTTAGTCTTAATGTAACCACTTAAAAATAAACTCAAATATAAAAAACAGATTGTGAAACGTTTATCAAAAGCATAAATAAACATTGAAACATAGCTTGGAAGAACTCACGTCCTGCATATAATCATCGCACTACAAACGTTACTTATGAATGGAGCCCAGCTTTTTCGTTTGACAGAAGACTTCAAATAATACTAACAAGACTAAGGATTGGACACACAAACCTCTCTTACTTCTACGTTAAATTAAAAACGAAAACAAACCAATGTGCAACCGATGCAGCATTAGTCAACCACAGGCTGTAGATTCTCATGATCGACGTTCCATTTTAACATCGGAACTATCAAGCATTTAATATGTTTGATATGTAATCCTTATAATATTTGTAACAATACATTATTTTCAGTTTCTTCGAATATTTGTTATAGTATTCAAGTGAAACTATTTGTTTTCGAAATCATTTTCAATATTCAATGTTTTTATGGTATCAATAACTGCGGAATATGGAAACCAAAACCAATCATTTTGACTGGTACGTAGTTCTAGTGTTAAAAACTGCCTTGAATTCTTCTTCGGCAGTGAGGCAAACAGCGGAAGAAGGAAATGTTAGGAATGAACATACCTGCTAACCATAAACCAAATTATTTTTAATTTGCTTGCAATCACATTGGCAAAGAAAATGACGAAAAATTGTTTCTAAAGATAAGATGCGATTCAATCTTGGCGGCCCACATAGCTTCCTTATTTTCATAATTTAGTCCTTTTGTCCCAAATGGTACACATAGGTACCATGAACATTTTCAATTACTAGAAAGCTAAAAAACGCCTAGATAGAGGAAAATGGTACCACACAAAGATTCTTTACTTATAGCTGACAGCTTAACCTGTTAACTGTAGAATTTAATTTAAAATATCTCTCATTTTGCACGTAATAAAATCAAAAAATGAAGTGTGTACTTGTCAAATGCTGGACGAAAGCAGCTAAGGTATATTTTAATGAAAAACCAAAGCAAAACAAAAAAGAATTACATTTTTATGTGAAAAAATAAATAATTCATCGTTGAAGGAAGTATCATTTCAAGTTTTAAGATGACGTGTATACTCGTCAAATGCAGTTAATTCTTTAAGTGCTAAGCAGTTGTCAGTACAAATGTTTTGGTCGATTAGTATGCAGCCGTAGGCTTTTTTCACAAAATACATATTAAAAAAAGATTCATATTCACGGTAACACATTAAAACAACCATTACTAAGCTAAAAATAGGAAAATATACTTCATTACTTCATTAATAAAAATAGAAACATATGCTACATTATTTGTTATTGAATAAAATTTTTCAAATTTACGCCATGTCTGATCTTCCTGTCCGGGAACGTGTCTTCCAAAATATCGGCTACCAAGTAACATCTAATATAATTTCAGGTTAGGTAATATTTATTTTCAAACTTCTTTTACCTTATGCATTTGTTCTCAAAGAATATAGATATGTACAATCTACACATACTCTTTTCTACAATAATCTTTATAGAAATCTTTATGTTTATTAATACTATGTCTATCAAAGGTGTCAAAACACACCTTTTGAAATTGTAATTTAAAATTATTTTTGAAGTTTAGTCGTATATTCTAAATTAACTTTTCGACTTTTCCAATAACGCTTATAAAATTAACTATAGGAAATGTCCAAAATTCAATTATGGAAAATTATTAAAATGTTTCGGTATAAATAATATAAATAATATTAAATACAAAAATAAAAAGAGAAAACACTAATCTCCTGAATATCCTACGATATTTTATTTTGAATCAACAATAAATAAAACATATTTTTTATATTTTACGTAAATATGTTATTTGTTTAGATACATACAAGTTGTAGATCTATAAAGGATCTACTTATAAAGATTTTCAAGAATCAATTTCAAATGTCATTCGGTACGCTCTACTTGTGAAATAGACCAAACTCGAGTCGCACTTAACCATGGCTAATTTATATTGCGGAAATATACAGGCTGACCCATTTAAGTCGACTCACTCGAATATCTTTTACTATTGATGATACAAAATATGTGTCAGACAAAAGTTTGGCGATTTCAAGGGGCACATTATCTGTCATATGAGCAACTTCTTTCTATACGGACGCATAGAGATAATATATTACAGAAATGTTTGGTCATATTGCAAATTGAGATTCTCTGTGAACATAACGTACAATGTATCTGTATTTACGTCAAAAATCTGATTTTGTTTAAAAATCCGTTGATAGCACACAAAATAAATATCAATAAAAGTAAAATCTATTATAAAAGAAAATATATCTTGTTTGAAGTGTATAAAATTATAATTACTCAGCGAAGGAAAGATATAGGGTAAATCGTATTGGAAAATCAATTAAAATTAAATAATTATAACCAACGGTAATAACAATTTATAAATATTATTTGGTAAATATTTACGTCGATTTTGATTGATATAATTACATAAATATGTATCTCAATTGTCCATCTTTAAACATCTAATTTCTAAGACCCAAGTAAACGAACATCAATTTTTCTAGAAACAAGTAGAAAAAACTATACAATAAATGTCTGTAAACCTAGTGTTAAACGCAAGACAATCGTAGCCCGTAATATTCAAATGACGTTTATAAAACGATAAATATAATGAGTAATGTAACAGATTAAGAAAATCATCATTCGTTCCAATATTCCTTTGAACATCAATGTGTTGGAATATATAGGAATATGAATTACCCAATACAGTGTACCTGGTTTCACACTCGAACTACCGAGCGTTTAACATGATTAATATTTAATTCTTATAAAAATTGGAACAACAGATTTTTTTCGATTTCTTCATATATTCGTTATAGTATTGCCCTGAAACCATTTATTTTTTAAATGATTTCAGATATGTAACGTTGTTAAGATATCAAAAATTGCGAAATAAAAAAACTTATACTTGTTTTAGCGTTAAGAATGTATATACATACTAGTATTTAATTAACAATTACGAAATAAGAAATAAAGTATACGCGTACACTGCATATAGCAACAAGACTGTATCAAAAAGAAATTTCGAGATAATACTGGAAAATTCTAAAAGATTCCAAACTCTTTGTGAAATGTCGTATATGCAAGAAACATATGAAGAATCGCTATACATTACGACAAATTAATTCTGCGACACTATTTTCGTAATTTCTAAATTTTCATTTTAATCAATATATTGAGTTAAGGTGTTATAACAATGAATTTGAGTCTTTTTCATGTTTTGTACGATATGTTGGTATGACTGCAATATTTTCCAACGTGTATAGGCCTCTTAAGAGTAATTTAAATTATCAAAAACATGATAAAATCATTCCTATAAATCTTCATTAATTTAAGGGAACTTGACAGAATTTTTAATTTTTATTAAGAAAAATTTTATTATAATAAGACATTCTTGTATCTTCGATACTAACTAAAGAAGCATTAAGAATATCTATTATACAAATGCGATAGAAGGTAGCAGAAAGTTCATTAAACAATTTTCCTCTCAACACTGTGAAGACCATTGTGATACTGTACAAGCGAATGTTGTGGATAAACTATTAATCCAATGTCTCAAAATTGAACTTATATAAGTATTAACATCATGTATAACATTTACATAAATGACTGACTAACTAACCGAGAAATCAAAGAACTGATATCAAACTATTCGTTCACCAACTACAATAGAAGTATCATATTTTCAAAGACTTTCCGAAAAACCAAAAAACATAAACCGATGAAAATAGTACACAGCCGAGACATCAATCTTTTACTCAACTATAATTTGTACCTCGTTAAATCCGCACATTCCAACGTCTTTAATTCTGCTTGAAAAATAAATCACGACATTACCGGGAAAAAATTGATTATTTCCGTGTGGCTAGCGGACGTCCAGCTGACAGTCATAAATTCAAACCTACCGAAGCCGACCGAAGAATCAATTTCGCCGACACGGAGATGAATTCGGTAACCTGTAATCTATACTCCTAATCCGTATCACACTCAAAGGCGTTATTTTCCTGGCATACCTCTCGCCGAAGGTTCCCGATTCCTTTTCTCGGTCGAGTTGATTGTTTTAGCTACAGGGGTGAGAATACATTATACATTAACGAATAAGCGGCGCGGCTAAAAACAAGATTAACGACTCGCAGGTATTTACGGCCGTGACTTGTCGGGATCGTTTAAACAAATGTTTGTTTCCTCCGGCCGAGCGACTCCGCCTCGTCAGTCCCTCGGAAAGCGCGCAAAGAGTTCCTCGAGATGCGAAGAACCCGACGTTCACGCTTGCGGCGCCGTACCAATCACCCCCGAATATACGCCCACTTCTGTCATCCCCTTAGCTGCTATTAGCGCGCTATCGAGTCGTATGTGCCAAGAAATTCATCATCGCGGTCGCTGGGCATCGACAGGACACAAGGATTGACGAGCGGAATTACGTTTCTATGGTACAGCTTCGAACCGTTTCCCATCGCGACGATCGTATGATCCTCGAACGCCGATTACCCCGACATTTCACGGAAATCTGCGACGGCGGTCCTTTTCCCGGTATATTGGAACAAATCGAGAAACGATAGCGGAGGAAGTATACAAGGGAAACCTGCCAACCCGCTATAAATCTGGCAGTTCCTTCGCGCGTCACCAGTGCGCCGGTGACATTTCTGTAAACAGATGAAAGATCGAGGAAAGAAAGAATAGGGCTAACCGAGACCTTGGAAGAAAGAGGGAAAGCCAGACGGACGTGGGCCGACGGCGAAGGCGGAGGGAACGGTATGGAGAAACGGAACGTTAGGACGGAGGGTGGACGAAGGGGGCAGGTAGAACAGAACGTTGGGCGCCAAGTCATACGCGCGCCATTCAAAGGAAATTTATATACCAGGGGCATAAAGCCACTGGTCGCTTCTAAAACCCTTACTACCGCGGCCCGTCCAAACCACCGAATTCACAAATGTCCTTTTTCCCCCATTCTCTGTCTTATCCCTCTTTCACCGAACTCATTTCCCCTCTTATTTGCAGCATCGCCACAATTCAAACGAATGCTGCATTCTATCGCATATAGCAATGCTGGATATAAGGAACGTGACGTTGATGGAGGCAAGAGAAAGGCACTAGAGGAAATGTGGTATCCGCAGAGGGGCGAAAGCCGAAAAATAAAAGAGACGTAACAGTATTGTCTCCCAACGATCACGTTTGTAAGCCATTATTTTTTGCGGTCGTACGAATGGGAGGGCCCAGTACACGCACAGATAATGTCGGAGTGTTTCTTTAGTGATTGGACGGGAATTTGTATTCAGCGAAATGTCTCTCGCTTATGTAAAGCCTCGACGCTAAAGGGAAAATATTGGAGGATGATCGGGGCAATTCGGAATTCTATTTCTTGAGAAGAAGTCTGTATCGCGTTATTGGCAGTCGAAATCTGAATATTTCAGTCGCGATAAATTAACGAGAAATAAATAATTCAGGACGGATTTAAATAAAACGCTGCTTAAAAGGTACAGGGTGTCCCAGGGGAAAGTCCACGAACTTTTTCAATAGAGGCAAGTCATTGTAGACCGAAAAGGTCGTACACACCGACAGACTATCTCAATTTATTAAACAGGTATAAGTCAAATAAGATACTACCAGCACATTCCTGCAAAGAGCAGCTCATTTTCTTGAATTTCTTAAGTGACATCGCTTTTCTGTATTATCTTGAGTTAACTTTGCTTTGGTTTATGAAGTAAATTAAACATTAGAAATTGAAAATAATTTTTCTTCTTGAAGAGAATAAAAATTATACTGCTTAATATTGATATTAAATGATTCTTATGCTGACAATAAATTTAAATAAATTTATATTGTAGATCTACATACAGTGCGTCTAACATACTGTCATACGATATACCTTCTTTGTTAAAGTACCTCTTTATTCAATTAACCTCTTGTGCTAGGATCACGTGCCACGCACGTCGAAATATTTTTGTTTCATATGAACAATGTTATGTATAAAACATATACGTTTGTTTCAATAAACAAACTTTGTGTAGACACCTATGTAAAACTGGTAAAGACAAAACTATTCGAGCGATACTCTGCTGAATCTCTGAATTTAAAAACACTTTGAAAGTATAGAATATACAAGAGAATTATGTATTAAACTTTCATACTCTGTATGTGTTTGTTTTTCAATACTTCCTTGTTCATTTGTCTTATATTATTACTCAACTGTAACACACATATACCTATGCTCATTTAGCTTCATTCTTTCTCACTCTAACTTTCAAAATCATAAATTTTGAGTTCCAAGTTTATAACCAAAAAATACGATCTAATTTATTACAATGTAATTTCACGCAACGACAAAAATATTGTAGCGATAATAATAATTTCACAAAAGTTTACAATCTTTTGCTAAGAAAATATCTTAAAGTAGATTTCTAAAACGCCGTTATATTCAATACTGCTATTAGTTCAACATTAAGAAATTAAATTATTAACAGCGAAAATAAACATCTATATTAACCCTAATTTTTATGAATGTACCAAGGAAGTTTAACTTCACACAAAAATGAACAACCAAGCTTACTAATAATACTTCTCTGAAAGATCTCAAACCAAAAACAAGTAATAAGTTTAAAACAATGGACGTGTAAAACATCAGGCTGTAATTTCCAAAATCAATTTGTCCAACAAGCGCTGCACAAAATATAACAGCCTTAAAATATAACAAAATTTGATGGACTTTAAAAATAACAAAATATAACCTTAGTTTTGGCAAGTTTCCCATACATACGTAAAATACAAAACAAATTCTAGTCCTGATAATTTTGTAAAAATAAAAAGCAGAACGCTATCGCATGGAAAGAGTTCGAGGATCGTGGTTGCGCGCGTGTGCCTCGACCGCGCACCCACAAGTGCCCGTAAATAGATAGTACCTGCGCGTAACGAAGTCTCGCGAAATAAGAGAAACGGCGAAACACGATCGGACAAAACGATAAGCTTCGCTACTGCGAGATCTCCTTTACTCCACGGGGTTCCCGGAAAGAGAGGTACTCGAGATGGACACTCGCCATCTCATCTAGCAGAGATAGGCTGCAGCCCAGCTACCATATCTGATGAAACGCGATGGATGGGACAGCGTGACACTAAAGTACGAGTCAAAAGTGTCCTCTGCGGCGTACTTCCCTCTGCTCCACGGCATCTACACCCTGTGCCTCGACCACCACCTTCGGCACCCACACCTGGGACCCCGCAACGGTCGCGCGGTATTCGACGAGTTTCACTATCTTTTCGTCAATTTGTTACCTACTTTCACGTAAGTCACCTGCTCTTCTTCGCCGTCTAACGTTTCTCCGTTTTATGTACACACGTGAGTATCCCATTTACCATCTGTATTACGCTCTACATCATATCAGTCTGATGTCTGATTATCTGTAGCCATTAGGCAACTAAAATATCGTGGTTTTAAATTCGCGAAAGCTCGAAAAAATATAAAATCACTGGACGGACATGTGTACGAATCCTTGGTGGTCGAAATATTTTTTAGCGAAGTTATCGATTCCTTTCGGTTCTACACTAGAAAACGTTCTATCAATTATTGTCTGAAAATTGCATTTACTGAAATGGATTATTGTATCTTATTAAAGTTACTGTATTTTTTGTCGTACTTTAAGGAGTAGAATATTGTGTTCCATATTTATTCCTAACATCCAGTACCTAAACACGTATTGGGAATATACCAGATTACTACTAAAGGAATCGAAATGACTTGTTAGGAATACCTTCAAGTTCGATCACGAAAAGTCGAATAAACTACTCTTTAGTAATAATTGTATCTTTGGAAAGATGTCCTACCTTCTTGAAAGGAAGTATATTATAAGACTCGTAATAAATAATTAATTATAGTCTTATTAGTACTCTAGAGTAATAGATTACTAAAAATAAATGGTCTTGCAGACTTCTCCTACAAAAGTGCCACATTTCATTCAGCATTTTACTTCTGTGATCCGTGTAAAATAGTGCTAAAAGTGGGTTAAAACGTACAATTCGAAGTTGAATCGTGCTCTGCTATAGGAACCCTGCAGAAAGAACTGAATGTCGCAGGAGAGGTTGGTTTGCATACCGTTCAACATCGGCTGGAAAAAGAATCGCGACAGCATAAAGAATGGATATGTAAGAGAGCAAGTTTCATCAACAAATGACATGTTTATATGGTCCTCCGGTGTCGATCGTTGGAACTTGGAGAGCAAAGTCGTTGCGGCGCAGTGGGTCCTGACGTGACACACGACCCCCTTCTTATTAGAGGCGCCAGTCTGCTAGAAGAAGAGAAGAAAAGAAGATGAAGAAGAGGAAGAGAAGGCGTTCCGACGAACCGAAGCGAGGTATTGGCGTCAGATAAGATCGCCGAAACCGGGATCAGTAATATTTTATAAAGTCATCGAAGTTGCTCGCTAACTTCGGCATAAATTACAATCGCCGGGTCTTTCTCCGTCCCTTTCCCTCTCTGCTGCGCGCACTCGGCCTCCCTTTCTATTCGTCCACCCCTACACCCTGTTTCTCCCTCGCTCTATCTCACCTTTGTCCATTTCGTCAAGTCCGTTCCTCCGTTATAAAAAGATGGCAAATTGCACGATGAGCAAAGCTCCCTCCCTCTCATCGAGTGTTAAACAAACACTTAATATCTCTAATAACATAGGACTACAGAAGAGTTATAGACTAGGTCGGACGTACAATATATTTTTTTCTTGGGGATTAGTGTCGCTTCCAATAACTACGTGTTATCGACAGCAGTGGACTTTAGGGTTATTTGTAATTCTTAGCAGAAATAAAGTGTCTAGCAGCGAAAGAAATGTAATTTCTCTAATTGTATTCTGTTGTTTGTTCAATCATCTATTAAGTTGGTGAAAGTTTGTACACGAGGGGAGCAAGTTCCAGCTTTCAATACAACCCTATTAAATATACTATCCAGATAGATACGTTTCGTGTAAAAAAAATTGCTGTGAGAAAATATTTTGTATCTACAGAAAAATAGATATTGGTTCATCACCTAAGCAATCTAAAGCAATACAATAACTCATATAAAAATTTATGCTAAAATATTAGTGGTTGTGTTGCATGAAAGCAAATCACGTCAAAAAATGAATTTTTCTCTGATTGGTGTTAAATAAAAAATCATGTAAAAACAGAAAAATAATTCGCGTTAAATCAAAATCGGGTAAAAATAGGATTGGATGTAACAATATATGAAGACATCAAATGTACAAATCAATTGCTAAGCTGATGAAAATTTGAAGATCTGACATTATTAGTGTAAGGAATTAACTATGTACTTAAAACTCAAAGTCTAAGTTAAGTACGGTACAAATTACAAGCCATAACCTGTAACCTGATTATAATTTATAAATATGTTAATGCTTTGCATTCCAGAGGCGCCTCTCAGTCGCCAATTGATTTGACAGAGTGAAATTGTAAAATTTAATATTTAATATTAAACTTCGTATAATGCATCAATATGTGAAATATTGAAAAAAAAAATCATTTTCTTCCACAGTCTATGCGCGATTTCTCGACAAGTCAATTTCAGAAAATGTCTCCTGCATCTCATTAGAAAATACTGAGTATTTCCTCATTAATAACCATAGAGTGAATATAAGTTTCCTAAATAAATAAAATGAATAAATAAAATTGTTCTATATACTTGACTCTTATTAAAAACGCATATGAAAAATATATTTACCTCATTTAATAAAAAATGTAATCACAAACAACTTGTAATAAATAAAATTAGTTTTAATCTTTCTTTTTGTAACATTCCAAAAGATTGCGCAACTTATATTTTATACGTTTACAATGAATAAGCAATTTTTATAAATATGCGCGTGGTTTCGTACACCACGTATAATTTTTTACGAACTTAATTTTTTAAGTGTAGTTAGATTTTATCTTAGATCCCTTTACTGTTCAAAGTAAACGAGAAAATATTCGAAAAAACTGGTGCGCCACGGGTGTTCCATTTGTTTTGAATATTGTTTAAACATATTTAGGAGTGTATAATTTTTGAAAAATATATATCACTGTATATGGCTGAATCTATAAAATTATTTCCTATAAAAAATATTTGTGTTATTTTTATAATTAATACAAGCTTCAAAGTTAACATTTTGATTTCCTTTAAAATATCGTAAAAATTATACATGAGGAAAACGGTTCCTAAATTCGCATTTAATGTAGACAAATGTACAAGCATGCCCATTGAGTTTTGGAACATCAAATAATGATTCAAATTTATAGTATCTATTAAAAATTGTATAAATAAATAATTCCACTTTTTTTAATTTTAAAGTATTTCGTGTAATTGATATATAAATTTGTATAAATTCATGTGTTTTACAATGCAAACAAAAAGTGCGAAAAATAATACTTCAAAAACGATATTATAACAAAAATATTGTGAGCATATATTTCAGTAATTCACTTAAAAATTTATTTTCGTTAATTAATCGGATGGTAAAAGCATTTTGAGGTATGGGTTCCTGCTTTACATTTTTCAACGCTTTTTAATGCCAGTTACAAAGTTCTTCTTTCAATTGAGTCTTTGCTAAGAGTTAATCTGGCCAGTCACGAAGTACTTGATATTTAATGTATCTGTAAAAATCTTTACAGCGCACGGATAGAGGAAAGTACAAACATTAATATCCATGAAAAGTTGTAAAATGTGACACCCACTGTTATTGGAAACTTGTGGGCGAGTACGGTGAAGCGCGTAGTTTTCGTTTCGAAGGGATTTCGTAAGTTTGGCATAAAAGTTGCGCGGAGCCACAAGGCGTCCACCGTGAAATCGAGTGTTTACCCGCAAGATTAACGTCTGCGACAAGGTACAATGCCGCCGTTTATTATTTCCAACAGTGAACAAACCGATTACCATCACCGGAGGCCGTTACTTAACATTTTGCCGAAAAAAACGATGAAAAGAAAAACTAAAAAAGTTAGAGGGACACGAGGCCCGGGCCATGACACGAATACATTCCTCGCTACGAAGTTTGCCAGGGACTTGTTCATAAATCATATATGAAAAAATGTTTGCAGTCCTGTGCGACATATGCTAGCCAAATATCGCATGTGGCAGCGGTGAATGATGGTTTCGGCATGCCTGACAAATTAATCTGATGTCTTCGTCGCGTAATTTCGAACGTTTTACGATTCCTCGATTCTTTTACGCATTCGACGGTTTCTCGACGCCGAATGAGTCGTAAACCATTCGGAAGATATTGAATTATTGCAATCTGAATTATTAATCAAAGAAATCATCGGGCATGTTAGGATATGTGTATACACGAAATACTTTTTCTCTTTGGGAGAGCCGTGTGTATCATAAATATTGAACGGAGATTTACTACTGAAGATATTCATGTAACAGTATTACTCGAACGAAAGTGAGACATTGAATTTGAAATTGTACGTACGTATTTTAATTTAATTACATTATCGTTTCGATACGGGATTTTTCATTTTAATTAGGTATGTAATGAATATTTATCACACTTGGTATCGGTGAACGATTGTAGTTAAATGTTTCGAGTTTTTGTCACGCCAAGTATTAACATTTGATGTTTATAAAATAATTACACCAGTCTCAAGTAAAATTTAATTATTCGCTAGAATATATTAACGAGCATAATTAATTGACAAATCGTTAATTATTTTTCTGGAATTTAAGAAAAATTGTTACTGTCAATTACAAGTTGTTGTCACATGCAATTAATTTTATTCCTTCTGCAATAAAATTTATTAAGAACATTTTCAAAATGAAAAAATACATTGTATAATATTTTTTAAATATTTAAAAATTAAATAGTTTTCTTGATCAACATTTACGGTAAGATTGCTCTCAAGCAATTTTATGGCGCCACTTCGAAAAAAGAATTTAATATAAAAAATGTATAGTCATAAAAATTTAAAATTTAATTAAATTATTCATTTCAATGATTTATTTCAATAATCAGTTATTAGTCATTGCTTGTAAATTCAGATCATTTATAAGATTCTACAAGACTATATGTAAGGTTTTCAATATTTCGAACAAACAAAATTGAAAATTGAACAACATTGACATTTGAAGTAAAAAATTAATTTTATGCATTAGAAAATGTAGGAGAACTTTGAGTATAGTTTATAAAAAATCAGATAGGGCTAAACCGTGTTAAATTAATAGGTACGCAACATCATGTCGAGACACTAAAATTACAAAAACAACACTTTATAAATGTTAAATATGCAGAATTCTTCTCTTCCGCCACAAAACGAATTGTTCAAAAAATGTCTAAACGAATGTAAAGTTAGTTTGCTGTAAATTAATTTAAAGCACTATCACATTTGTACATACTCGTATCTGTAACTAACCAGTTTGCAATTATTTGTCACATTTCGAATTCTTATTTCAGTTACATGTAGTTGTTCATATTATTAATATTTACCATGTAAATATCCATTTATCAAATTCTATTTACCTAATCCCCAATCAATATACGAATAACTCTTATAATTACTGATTACGTTACACGTACGAATCAACGAGTGCGAACCGTATTTAAAAATAAGTTCGTGCGAAACAAGTGCAAAGAAAAGGAGAACAAGAGACAGTGAAATACGAAGGCATCAATATTACAGGCATTACACGTTTTACAATATACTTGAATGTCATCACAAGGCCTACACCTTCTCAATTCATCATGCCTTTGAAGGCAAGGCGGCTTTCACCTCCGTGAAAACAACGAGGGTGGTTAGTCCGCGTGTAACCGAGAAGTTAACACGATAGCGATCTGAATGCTGAGGATTTCCAGGGGTTGAAATACAGATATCACCCACGAAGACAGACTATCCATTCTCGGCTGGATTCTAGCCTGAACTGAAGCGAAGAATTAATATTCTGTTTCTACGTGCAGAATTTGCCTACCATCGTTCAACGATCTCAGGGGAAAACCTCAGGTATTCGGCCGAACCGAAAAATGGAATGGTAAGAATGAAGGAATACTATACCACAGATATGCCTATCTGTTCTTCGATTTCCCACGTTTAAATCATTCCACAGATTTTCTTTTCAAAAGAATAGAAAAGGAATTTTCTCCTGGAGGTCACCTCGAAAAATATAACACTGTGATATGGTGAACGAAATTTTTCGAAGTACGTGGAAATTTGCTGAGGACTAATTCATTTATTTTACTTATTTGTGCTAAACAACAGAATGAACTAATAAACTATATCTACAGTGTTTTTGCATATAACGTTATATATTTTATATATAAATATATATGTATATATATTTTTATATATAAATATAAGGTTTTTCCTTGCCAATAGCACAGTACCTTTATTGTGAAATGGTGCATGTAAAATAATCGTGGCTTTTTAAGTTGTTAATAAAAATATTGGGTTATCGAATGAGGCAAATATGAAATTCTCATAAGAATTAAAGTATTTACTTTATTCGATTGTATCATCGATATCCGAAACATCATCTACAGGTCAGAATAAGTACTTAAGCTGAAATACAAAAGTTTATAATACTCTGATTTGTAAATGTATATAATAAATATAATGATAATTCTTCTTCAAGAACATTAGTTGATTTAGGACCAACTTTAATGTATAATTTTTTAAAGGTACATGAAATATGTAATAAAAACCATAATTTAGACAGTAACTCAAATCTGATAAATCATGATCGTTCCCGAATTTTTAAAGAGACAAAGATTGAAAATAAAATTACTGGCGAAATAGAATGAGTTTTGCGAATATTACATCAAATTAATCGATCACAATTAACGAAATGATTAACCAAGTTAATGTAATATTTTATCATAGGCATGAGCAGGGATTTCGACGGTGGAAATTTGACAGTTTCGGCTATATTTAGTTATTTTTCAGAAATACCAATGAAAAAAATTTACACCAAAACGAATATGAGAAAGCATATCGATATATTAGAAGATTATTTATTTTTGTTTGTTAAAGAAGAGGAGAACATTACTTTTCGGGAAGATTATGCGAGACATAATACTGAGGGAGCACAAAAGTAGATTACACAAAAAATTTGCATTTTTTTATCAATAACAACATACAAAAATCAGAAAACTAAAAAATTCAGTCATGCATGAATAAAATTAAATCCATATCAAGAGGTTGCGATAGTTATTTTTTTCATACAGAAAATCTCTTTTGCGTTATTTAAATTATTATACTTTATTACCAGAAAAGTCAAACAGACTTCCCAATTATATTTGAGTAGTTTCTTAGTTGTCATTATTTCCCAGTTGTTTTCTATCGTCCTACAATCATATTATCAAAATACTTAACTTCTTAATTACAAAAAGTTCTTATAAAAATTACACATTTTTGCAATAAAATTCAACGTACTCAGACTGCATTAGTACAATAAATACCGGAACTCCATTTCAATAGAAACAATATTGACGACGATTAAACGTAATTACGATCTGCCTTATCGGCCGCGCATTATTCTTCATTTATCTCCCAATGTAATGCTATACAACTACGTGCTCGCTGAAAGCAGATACGTGTAATAAGCACCTACACACGACTTGTGAAATACAGATCAAGGGAAAAAATTTTCGGTCGATAAACATCTGCGAGGGCGATGAAAACGTTTCGATATTTCTTCCCGGGCGCACATTACAAGTAACACGCGCGTAAGTATACACGGCCACGACTACCATTCAATCTTTCAATCTTTTATCTCCCATCGATATCTCGCATCCTCTGGAGAATAATAAACAGCTCCGCTCACGAATACCAGAAAAGCAGCGCTAGATAAAAATCTGGTACTCGGTCCAGACGCTGTCGCAAAAACGTTCTGCCGTTTACAACGTCGCGAGTAGACGAAACAACAGTCGCGGTGGCGGCGGATCGGCCAGATTCAACGTGAAAATAAAACCGGGAATTGTCCAGGGAAAAGGACAGAGGCGGCCGATGGCTCGCGCGAATCGCCCCACCCGCCGATTCCGTACCAAATTACACGCGTACGAAATTCAATCCAAAATTAAAATCGACTTTAAAGCGCATCTTTTACAATGTATATGTGACTAGCGAGTACTGTCTTAAATTCATCGAAACCACTGCTGTGCCAATAAAAAATGAAAAAGGGACCAGGTGGGGGAAGCGGGAGCGGAGAGAAAGGAGGGAGAGAAGGTAGAAAGTGTACGGCGTGTCGGTGAAGACGGTATCACGTTTCGTGTGAGCCGATATTTGTTACACGTTCTTGTAGAAGAAGATGAAAAAGCGGTCCGTGGCGCGTTTCGAAGGCGCAGAGGAGAGCGAGAACGAGTGCCGACACGGGCAGGGGCGCGGGGACGGAGATAGGCATGGGCCGAGGCATGGGCCGAGTCATGGGCCAACGCATGGGCCGGGGCTCGAGTCCCGGCACGGGCACCGGCACGAGTACAGGCACGAGCATTTGAGGGCCCTATTAACGAGTGGCCCCCCACGGCCGACGCAACGGGCCCAATCAACCCGAGTCCAATTCCTGGGCTCCGCTTCGACTTGTTTTATGTAATGCCTGCGACGCCAGAATCAATTAGCCGGGCACCCTCCTATTTTGCGTATGCATACACGCATGCATACCCACACAGCCGCACGTATATGACGGCCAATCCAGCCGAAAAGGTTCCGAACTTATTTGCAACTGTCCGGTGTACCCAGGGACGACGGTAGACGAGAAAAACCGGTTCGCTGGGAGTTAGGCGGAAATTAAATGAGTCAAGACAAACGGGAATAGCGGCGCTGCTTGCCACCAACGGCGCATGGGATTACTAACGCCGATTTTGACATGGCAATCTATGAACTGTTGATACCATGATTCTTTCTGTGAATACCTTTTTAGGCTATTGCCGGCCGCTTAACATTCTTTTAATGTTGCGACTATTGATACTCGATTGAATGCGAAGTCACGGTTAACCCCTTTGACTCAGAATATGTTTTTTTTCCTGGCCTGTACCGCCGTAGCGCATATATGCGCGACATTTTTTGCGGCATTATAACTAGAGCGCATATAAACGAGAACACGAACAGTTAAGCCATGCCCATCATTACCATAAAGACTTACTGGTCGACATATTTCAATATTCATTGGAGCAAGTTTATCGAAGGAAACTCGCAAATGTTGTGTAGTTTGTTTATCACGAAAGATAGATAAAATACATTTTATCTGTGCAATAATTGCCATGTAGCTATATGCATTGGCCATTTCAAGTACTTTCGTACCGCGCAAAACAATTAGAACATGTGTATTAACTCCGTTACGCTAAATAAAATTATAAATTCTTTGTTTACCCTCACTTTATTGACACTCTGCTTTTAATTTTGCTTACGTTTGGAACCGTTTTTATCTTGATGCAATAAAAAACATTTTTGATGATGAGGACCAATTTTCCATTTTCCATACGACGCAAATGGGATATGAATTTCATGAAAAACGTACTTACGACTGCGCACTAATCAACCAAAACACATGTACCGACAGCTGATTAGTACTTAAGCTGTCAGCCATAAGCAAAGATCTCCATGTGGTACAGTTTTCCTTTATCTAGACGTTTTCCGGCTTTCTGGTTATCTAAAGTATTCGTGGTACCTATGTGTAGCATTCGAGAGAAAAGGGTATGTGAAAGTAACATATGCTTCTGAATTACTAATTTGAATTGCTTAGTGAAAGGAGACAAATTTATGTGGAAACATGTTTGAAGAGTTATTATTTCTCTAGTTTTGGAGTTGATACTATGAAATTTTGTTTGCAGGTAATAATGGACCTCTTCTTGCACTGTTTATACTAGTAAATAATGAAAGGGTATAATTCTGAAAGTGATAAGTATGCAGATATAATTTTATTGAAACACAGCCTGCCGGCCCACAGTATCGCAATTAGAGGGAAATGAGACGGACAAAACTCATGTCTTAATTTTCGGAAAATAAACACATATGGGCTAGAGTAATGTCTACACAATAAGACTACCGATATTCTAAAATCTTAACGTTGAAGCGTAACAGAATTTTATGTAGAAAAATGCAGGCTTGGTCTTAGCGTCTGGTAATCTTTGGCGTCTGATTCTTGAAGATTTGAAAACACAGGGGTTTCTCAAGGTACTTAACACTAAAACTACCAAATGGGTCAAAATGACCCATTCCTGATGTTTCTGCTATTATTCAAAAGGAAACAGATATTTCTCTGAGAAATTATTAAAGAATTTGATTTAGCAATACGCAAACTGAATTGTAAATCAATTAAAGTCTCAATAGATATATTTTTGAAATTTTGTATAGAGGAAATTCAGAAAGTCAATTCAACTGCTCGATAGTTTTAGTGTCGACCAGGGTTTTCGGATTTCAAACTACAATGCTGTCCTGCGCAGTTCGGTGGCACACGCAGCGTGTGCAGCGAGCAAGGCAACGTGGGAGAGCGTTTTAAGAATCGAACATTCTTTATCCTCTCCTACCATTTTTAGATATCGCTCGGCCTACGATCCTTCGACCGAACGGCTACACTCGGCGCCCGAAACATCAAAGCGATACCGCACGCCGTACCTGTGTAACCAGGCTAATGCATTACAAAAATACCTTTACATTTTATTATAATTTCACGAAACTTTCAGCTAACCGTACTGTATTGTACTGGTGAAGTTGTTCTGTTAAAAAATGCAAACAACCAACATTTTATAACACTTATGATGGATTGCGAATTCTTATAATACATCAAAATTTCTCAAAATAATTCAAAAAGATATAGAAGTCTGTATTATAGAAACTAATTTCTCTTCTTACGAATTTTTATATATTCTATGCAGGAGACGTAACTAATACCCTTTTCACGTACCATGGAGTAGTAGTAAATAAATGTTATTTATTTCAGTAATATTTTTTGTTGAAAATGAAAGTTTGCTTCCTTTTACGTATAATTGAAAGTATTTCTATTCGCATTTTCTATTGGACTTATAAACAGTTTATTCACGATGGTTTCGAAATCTTGGTTTGAAACATTTCTTCCTTAATTTAATAAATTTTTTAAAACTGTAGGTACTGTATAAACTTATATTTGTAATATAAATTGCGTACTTGTAAAGGACACTTTTATCCTTTCAACCGAAGAAAAAAGGATAATGATGAACAAGTTAAAGAGAATGAAAGCATTATGATGTGACGGGATGTCGATATCCATTATCAGAGTGTAAACGAAGTCGTTATAAGAAAGAAATATAATAAAAATATTATCTCCTACATCAATTAGTTACTATGTCGTAATTAGTGGAAAAAATAAAAAAAAATTGAAATCAGCTACGATGTTTTAATAGCACCTTCTTGTTAATTAAAACATGCATAGTTTGTCCCACCAGCTTTGTCTACTGTAAATATCTCAATTATTTCAAGCGATAAATGAAAAGAACATTTCTTTGTAAAAGAAGATATAAATAATATTTGAATATTTTTAATTCAATTATTTATAGTTAAATTTAATAAAATAAAAATTTCTAATTGTGACAGTACTAATTGTAAGATTCATTTATTTTAAACTATTGTTTGTGAAAAACTCCACCTTATCCAAGCAGAATTTATCCTTTATTGTTAAATATATTCTTCACTTATGAAGAAAGTAAGAGAAATTCAATTACACTATGAAAACAGGTTGAATGCTTGGAAACGTTGAATTTTGGTATAAATATACTTTAAATCTTTATATTCGGAATTCGTTATTTTATTAAATTGAGAATTTTATTTACAACAATAAGATTTATATTCATATCTTTTCTAGATCTTCTTATCTCGCAATTATTAACATCTTAAAAGTGTTAAATGTCCGAAATGGTATGAAAAATAAATAATTTCAGTGCAATACTATAATCAATATACGAAGAAACTGAAAAAATCTACCGTTACAATTTTCATAAAGTTTACATATTAATCATGTTATATTCTCGATTATTCTAGTATTTAAAATCTCCTTTCAGTTATGTTTCTTACAATGGTATCAATTTTATAAACATGTAATGTTTTTGATTATCTATTTGCAAACATAACAATGCTTAAACCGGAGAAGGATAAGATAGTTATAGAATGTATTACCAAAAAATACATTATATTTTTGGTTATGATAACAAATACAAATACAATATGATGATATGTTGCCCATTTTTTTTATTTGTAATTGTTAACAAATGCAATACGAAGGAGCGTCCACGTTCAATACGATGTACTATCTTCAAATTAATTTATGATTCTTGAAACACAACATAAAAACACACCTAATAGCAAGGCAGATAAGAAATATCTTATGGACGGTTTAAAGAGCTTCACCTTTCGAATTATATCTTTCCTCCTGAAATTACTTCGACGAGTGCATGTATTTTGTATATTACCAGACGACCGCGCGTTCAATTAGCGGCGGTCATCGTTTTGTATTTTAATAAGGCTCGACGAGAAACTAAAGATATAAAAATGGTTTATGTCATGCGAAACGTGAACCCGAAGTACTGTCAATTAGGTATCAGTGAGCACACGCACAACCAAAATACACCGCACAACATACCCAAAAAAAAAAAGAATCAACTTCAATTGATAATCGAAATTTGTCCAGTAACCAATAGCCATTCAAGTTAATAATGCTTTATTAAACGAACTATCTTAAAAGTCATTACGTACAATGTTAACCTTTAATAATTATGGACAAAGATCATCAAATTACTACCATTAAAGGAGATTACTTTAATTTTATATTATCCCTCGCATTTCAATAGTCGTGTTCATGTCAGTAGAACATATAATGATAAATTAATGAATGGTTAACTTTGTTTATCTATTATAGTAAATGTAAATAACATACTGTTCGTCTTGGTAAGTCAATTTAAAATTATTCGGACATTTGGATACTCATTATAATGCCATTGACATGCAAATCTTTGAAAATGGCGGTAGTCAAAATATAAAACAATGTTAATAAGGAGAATATCAGTAGTATGAGAAACCGAAACGTAAATTATCAGTGTATAATAAATAAAGCAATGATGGTATAAACAAAAAACAACGGTTTAAGAAATGAGAACTGAAAGTCAAGTAACGTAAATATTGTGGAAATAAATTTTGTGGAAACAATAATCTACACCTTTTTAACATAACATAGTATTATAATAATAAAAATCATTATTATTATTATTATTATTATTATATTTTAGCCTAACATTTTTGATTAGGCAAAGCAGTAAAAATATTAATTGTATGAATAGTTTCCGATTTGTTTAAAATAAGCAACAAAATCTAAATGTAGACAAACAATTATTGGTTATCCATTTAATAAACCATACACTACATATTGTCAATGAAATTTCAATCTCAGTATCTTCAATCGAGGTAGAGGCAAAAGAACTAACAACAATATTTGAGTTAGTAAATATTGTTATTATTTTCAAGTAATTATCCATAAAATATAAAAACATTGTGAAAAAGGCTAGAAAGCATTACATTCGTATTACATTTTAGAATACTACGTACAATTATCCAGCCAACTCGAAATAAATTTTATTAATTTTAAAGAAAAAAGCAAAAAAAGGCGACATAATTTTCATGAAGTATTTGTTTATTAGTAAGAATATTTATAAACGTTAAATAAGCATAAAGGGAAAAACGAAATTAACTTATATTTTATTAGTTTGCTACCCATAAGAAAAATAAATGTTTATAAGTATTAAGTAGAAGTAAAAGCAAATGCTAGATTTTTCATGCGTAATTTTTTACTAGTACTTGGCAGTAAATACTAGAAAATCTGGAGAAAAAGACTGGCAAATTTGAAATTACAGTAGTGTATAGTTGTTGTTTTTAATAAATACTAAATGTTATGCACGAGAATTTGAAGTATTTATTGACAAATTCAACAAATACTGTTTCTAGTAAATATTTCTCTCTTTATGCATATAGAATCGAGTATTTACTTATAAAATTCCTAGTAAAATCTAATATTTCTGTTTGTGCATACAATCCACTGCTGCACTGTATTTGTTATATTTGTGTTTGACGATGAAACTATCAATTGTGGTACAACGATAGTTTGTGTTTGACAGTGAGACTGGTGGTTGGAGTGATAAGGGTTAAATGGAAGAAAACTCAAGAGATGATAACGTCATAATGTCAAGTAAAACGAAAATTAAGATTCAAATACTTGTGACATTAGCTTCATTTACAGATTATTTAGTAATTAAAAGAAATTACTAATAAAAAAATTTGCCTAAACGGCGGCAACCTGACCAACACAAGCGAACGTTGGTTCCATTCCGGAGGCGCGAGATAGTTACATTTCAAATAAAAAATACAGCCTTACTTCAAGATTGTTATCTAGACAACAATAAACAGAACATTTTTTTAAACCTGTCAACCCGTTGACATCCACAAAAACAAAATATAATGATTATAAGTGTACGAAAATAAAGTAAGTATGAACAAACGCATATAAACATCTATAACAATTGAAATAATTACTTATATTACTTTCTCTTTCATAAACCTTTACAAGTACATTTATTTGCTTATTTACGTCTGTTGAACAACGAAATTACATAAACGAAATAGACAATATATAACTATCAAAAATGTCACGTAGTATAAAAATATACGTGAAGTCTGGACAAAAGTGTTGGAATACGTTAGAACAAGTAAAGTATGCCCGAATAATCTTTTTAGTTAATTTCATGTTAATCTAATATAAAAATAATAATTACACTGAATTCTATGAGTTTTGCCATGCCAAATAAGATATTATAATTAAAAATCTATCCAAAACGATAATATATATAATCATTCTAAGAATCATAAATATTCATATATGAAATCACGTACAATGCTAATAGTATTAACAAAAGTATCATCGACACGTACACACAATGAAATTATTTAATTACTCGCAAAATATTCTCACGCACCACAAATATCCACAAATAAATATGCTCATCTAAACAACATTTGATTATTGTGTTTTACCAATATATGATTTTCTCGCTTCGCAAATAAAATGTATATAAAAATATCGATACTTACGTATTTTTCTCGGTTTCTTCACATATTTATTATAGTAATCGAGTGAAACTATTTATTTTTCAAATCATTTAGGATATTTAATATTTTTAAGGTACCAATAAATACAAAACAGGAAAACTGAAACCAGTCAGTTTGACTAATTCGGTAGTTCTGGTATTAAATAAATACTAACCCAGATCTAACCCAAATGACTAAATACGCAACATTCAGTTAGGAAACAAAGGTGGTCCGTATAATACATAAGTACTGAAATGTCATTTTTAAATGCAAGTAGAAAAGTTCTCGCTACGATGTACAGATGAGATATACTTCAACAAGAAGAACCTTCAACAGCGAACATTAATTCGAAACTACTGGTGAGAGCAAAACTGGACGAAGCAAGGGTCGATCTGAAATGAACTGCAGGCAAACCATCAAAACGTTACTACATTTTGTTGGTATAAACTCTTCAGTCGCCTCTGTGTTGTAATCGTATACCGCGGAAATATCAATTGGTTGTTAATTTACATACTGTCTTAAAAACGTTCAATTTAGATGAATTCAGGGATAGTAAGAGTGAACTTAACAAAAATGTGTTTCGAGAAATTGCATTTTAAGTGATTTTCATGAGGACGAATTCAAGGTAATATGTCTGGAGAAGCGAAAATGATTTTCGATTTTCTAAGTGAAATGACGATGAGCAATGCGGCAAAGTAGGGCCCATCAATTTCGCTCTTATTAATGGAATCGTGAATACTTAACACATTGCGTACCGAGAACGGGAATCTCACTTTTATACAAATACCTACTTATGAAACTTTACTACGTAATTGCCGCATGATTATGAAAATATAAAATTTTATCAGAGCCGATTATTTGCATAAAATATATTAAATAACAATAAGATATTGTATTTTTATACGTTTAGTGATGTAAGCTAATCTTATTGAAAATCGCCAGCTACACAACCCAGTTTTCTTAAAATTAGCCGATACGCAATGTATTAACACTAAAACTACAGAGCAGTTAAATTGACTTTTCGAAATTCCTGTATAGAAACTCCAAGAATGCATCTATCGTGTCATTAATTGATTTACAATTCAATTTGCATATTGCTAAATTACTTTAATAATTTCTCCTAAAAACATCTGTCATCTTTTTAATAATTGCAGAAAGAAAAAATCAGGAATGGATCATTTTGATCCGTCTGGTAGTTTTAGTGTTAAAAATATTTGTCATTTACAATAAAATGTCATATACTGAAATAAAGTAACAATGATATTCTGAAATGAACTGAAAATCTCATATACTAGAGTATTGTGTTGACTTTCGCAAATCAAACTGGTGAAATAAATGATTTTTTACTAAATGTTAAGTTTGCCCTTAATATCCGGAACACCAAATAACACTTTTACTGGAAACATGCGAGGTATTTTCTAAGATTCCTTTTCTAAGTATTTATACATGCTTAATTGAAATATAATATATGAACTACCAAGAGATAAATCTCGTTTAGTCGAGAGAAAATTCGAGTGTAAAAGATTAAAAATTTTATATCGATTCCATTAATACTTAACTTCCATTAGCATTCAATTTGCAGCGTACGAAATAACAACCTAGATGACAGAATTGTGAAATATTTGTAATACACATCTTATTTTCTATTGCATATTTTTATGATCATGGTGAATATATGAAAACACCTGAATTTTTTCTTAAAAACCTGAACGATAGGTATTAGTATGTTCTTATGAATTTTAACCTGCCAACTGTGAAATTTAGCTTAAAAAATCTCTCATTTTGCGCGAAATAAAATAAAAAAATGGAGTATGTACTCGTCAAACGCAGGGCGAATGCATCTAGAGTATATATTAATGGAAAACCAAAGCAAAAAAGAATTACATGTTTATCTGAAAAAATAAATAATTCGTTGTTGGAAAAATTATTACCATTTCGAGCATTAAGTTGACGAGTATATTCGTTAAACGTGATAATTTTGTATGTTCTGTTGTCTTTATTGCAGTGATGACAATGATGAACATTAAATTCGATGCATCAAGTATTACAAATGGGACGATAATTATTTATGGGTATAATACGAATGTCATAGATATTATTTACATATAAGTATTATTTATAGAGATAATACGGACGTCAATTTTATAAATTGAAATTGCTTTGAACGAGCCAAAAATATATGATTTTAATATCTTAATAACAATGTTCCCTGCCCTGTTAACTTATATAATCAACATTCAGTAACACATTCATCTAAAAGCATAAAAAACTGATCGTTGAAAAAATTAGTAGCATTTTGCATGTTAAGATGACGTGTATACTCGCCGAGCGCAGTTAACTGGTTAACTGGCGCTTTCCTAAAACTGAAGCGATGATTGAATACTGAAAGAGAAAGCGGAGAAAGATGTCATTGGGCATTCGTCTATCCATAAAATGAAAAAACTTCAGTGAATGCCGCTGGATCACAGCACGACCGCGATACATCACACAGCGGCAACCAGCATGGGAGCGTACGATTGGAGTTCGCTCAGCTACTAGGCAAACAATCGGCTGCAGTATTCACGATCCGAAAAGCAGTGCGGCGTGTATCAGACGAAAGAGTATGCATACATCAAGCTTGTTTATATCTTAGCCGGAGTCAGGGCATGCAACAATACAGCAATTTGGCTTGGACTGATACGAGATCTCACCCGGAGGTGGCTGTCCTACCTTACCGTTACCAAGAGCATCGATGAACAAACGGACCTCCCCGTCCGTGTTGTCGCACAGTGGTATAGAAGCAATTTTTACTCAGTGAAACTTGTACTTCGTAAGTATCCATCTGAGTCTGTCATTTACAACGGACTTTTGTTCGTGTTGATTATATTAACACTGAAACTACCAAACGAATCAACATTTCTGATTTCTTCTTCTTGTAATTATTAAAAAGATGACAGATGTTTTTCTGAGAAATTATTAAGGAAATTAATTTATCAATACGCGCACGGAATTGTAAATCAATTGAAGTCTCGATAGATGCACTCTTGGAGTTATTATAAGGGACTTTTAAAAAGTCAATTTAATTGCTCGGTAGTTTTAGTGTTAACACGAATTTCATAAACATTAGTTGGAAGCAGTTTAATCCTCTGTTGCACTTCGTTCTCGATCGGGAGCTTGATTTTAAACATCTATAGTTTAATAAGTTAAACGACACTGCATATTGTTTATATCTATGAAATTCCAATATGGGAGCAGTTATAAAATAAAATAAATAATATTGTTTGTTAATATGTTCTTATTTGTTTCATCGCCACACGAACATTTAAATAGAATAACAGATACATATATTTTTTAACTTTTCAAAAATTCATGCAATAGAAGATTAAGTCGATTTTGATTAATGCAATTGTGCGAATACGTATAGTACTTCTCTGTTTTTGAAGCTCCAATTTCTGCTACCAGTTTGAACGAACATTCAATTTCCTGGGACCAATAGAATAAAGTGTACAATAAATATCCGTACATAGTGTTAAACTGAGTGCCCACTTTACATTTTACTTAACCAGAAATTAATAGTATAGTAATAAACACTAATATAGTAGTATAGTGATAGAGACAATTAATAGTATTCAGTATTGTTGTGTACAATATAAGAAATTAAAATAGGTATTACAATTCCTATAGACCAATCTTCAACAAACTAACTGAAGAATTCATGTGACATTAAATGCATTAAAACTACATAACAATCTTTTGATAACAGAAATGAATGTAACAAAATATTTATACAACGACAGTCTTGTATTATATATTTTACCATCTCGGTCATAAATAAAATTAAATGTGCAATATTGGAGCAATTCAATTACAACTACAAATGTCGAAGCATTACATACTTGAATGTTATTAATTAAGAATAATTTATCCTAAACAAAATTAGTCTTTAATAAACCATTATAAAAGACCATTGCAGTAACAGACACAATGTTATCAGTATGATTAATTGTAATAATATAGGTACAAAAATAAACGATTGCGCTTGCGTATTTAAAAACAAAACTTTCTATTAATATACGAACATGCAACTTCGATTTAAAATTCTCACAAAAATAATGAATAACATGAATAACAAAATGCGTGGCCTTCGCCGCATTATTGCACACCTGAACGGTTCATTGCCCAATTTCGAGATAACCGATTTCGAAACGTATAAAAATTGATTCTATACCACTGGCGCGTTTCATGTTCACGGTGGCCCGGACCATGTATCCCATGAACGTGTGAGCGCATACCTAACTGGTACGAGACGCACAGACGCGTATGGATGCCGACACTGTACCCTCTATTTCTGGAATTCGATGCGATCTTATCTGGAGTTCGAAGCCGCCACGACCCCCGCGAAGAGGATCTTTGATTTACTACAGGAGAGAGGAGAAAAGGAAGAACAGTAACGCAACTCCGAAGACAGTGACCATACATTCGAGAGCAACGGCTTCGGGAAAGAGATTTGCGAATATGTCGCAGATGAAAACTTTCATTTTGGATACTTTGCACTTTTACGGTCGCACCTATATTCACGTATAAAAGGCATTTATTTCATCAGCAAACGTGCAAGGTGAATACAATGTGACGCCATAGTAGCGATGATGATGATAAATAAATAAGTAATAAAATGATAATTATTAATAAATAAACAGATTAATATATATGGCTATATAAGATTCATTTTAGATGCTTTCATTATCAATTACTAAATACTTATGTTCACAGAGTACGTAAGAAATCAGTAGTTCTTCAACTTCAATTTCTGCAATATTTGTGTTGTTTTATTGACAAAAAATGTTTTTGGTCAGTCATTGTGCTTTATAGTGAATATCGACCGATAGACACTCATTATGAGAAGTCATACAGTATAAGAAAATATTATCTTATTAAGAAATTTTGGACTAAATGCAGGAAAATTTTCTATATTGTAGTTCTTGCATAATGTCCAATTACAAATGCAGATATTATAAATAGCGTTGAGTAATATTTTGTTTGCTGTGCATATATATACATGTGTATATTACAGCTGATAATCGTTTTAAATACTATCTCAGTTTATAAATAATTGTTTATTGTTTCCTCAGTTCAAATGAAAAAATAACACTTTATTGTATTTGAGTCTCATTTTAAATGGCTAATAAATCGCATACTAAATCACGTTAGAAAAAATTATTATATACACAATAAATATCTTACCGTCATTTTTGTGAAAAACATAGAAATTACAATATTAAGTTTACATTATAAAAGACCTTGCTTTCAGTATTAATCACAATGTACACCAAAAAATCTCGAAAATTTGTTTCGTGTCAATTAGTGAGGATTTCGAGCATCGAATCGATTTGTGATTATAATGAGAAACACATCAACTGTGAACTACTCATGCATTATTAACATTTTAAATCTGATGCATCTTCAAAAATGAAGAATTCATATAGATATTCAAAAGTAAAGAATTTAATATTTAATATTATAGCGTTGCATATAAAAATATACGGTGTCACAATACGTTCACATACTTACGAATATATGCATAAAAATGTAACGTTTTTATTCCAATTATACTTTTCGTAAAATTATTTATACTTTCTTACTTTGAACCTACTATATTTACAAAATCTTTACGTACTGTTATATTTTGGAAAAGTAACAATGAAATAAATGATAGATATAAGTACAGAACCAATAGTTTGTCGAACACGTGACAACAATTTGTGGAATGTATTTCTAATTTCGAAGTCAAATGATTAATTAATTTATAAGTACTCACCTCCTTCAGCGGTACTTTGAACGGCAGAATTTTTGTACCATTTATTATCGTCCCGAAAGGTTTATAATCCAGCCACCTACAGTACAAAATGTGAAAATATACGTACATAAACAAATGTATGTTGACTGAATGAACAGGGTAAATGCAACAGTTGAGATCAGAATGTAAAAAAATAAAAATATAATCAGTACAATGACAGGAAAAATTACAACAACGGTACGCATGCATCAATTGTAATTAACTAAGATTTGGCAAAATTCGTGAGATAAAATTGAAAGCATTACAGAAAATACTTTGAGTTGTAATTACAAGTAAAGGAGTACACCAAACTAACAACTACCCATTTTGATGGAAAATTTTATAAGAATTTATTATTAAAAGCTATTTTAGTGAAAAGTGATTGTAAGTATTTATTATTAAAAACTGCTTTGATGAGCAATAATTCTTATAATAATACTTGACACCGTTTTAAGTATATATTACATATATTATTATAAAAATTATTGCTCATCAAAGTAGTTTTTAATATTAAATACATATAAATTCTTCATTTTTTTAATTTTTATAATTTTATCGCTCAATATTTATATTTAACTATTTGAGTACCAGACAGCGCGATCGTACTTCTCTAATTCACTGTCTAACAGTGCCTATTGGTTCGTGGACTCAAATTGAATTTATTTATTTATTTTCCTTGTAATTATTTATATGTTTCCTTTATTACTTGCTTAGAAATATAAAAATGGTGTGACTGCACCACTTAGCATTTTTTTATGTGAAATTAGAAAGTTAACCTTTCGCGGTCGAATATCGTCGTACTGACGACTTCGAGCTTTCATGTCTGAAATCGAAAGCTGCAAATGAATAATTTAATTATTCAAATACGGACAGATTGCTACGTGGTTTTCTTCTTTTCTGATCTTTAAGATCTCGATACATAAATCAATTTTTCGTGAAAGAGTTTTTCAAGAATTGATAAGTTCTCGTCCGCAAAAGGTCAAAATATGAAAACAGACTTTAAAAAATTGAGGTGAAAAATATTGGTATTACCTGACATTTGGTCGACTATCTTAGAACAATTGAAGTTACAAGAATATATATTCAAATGAATAACCAGGCCTCACAAATCGTAATTTATTTATAAATAACACCTTTCTGTTCATTTTTTCAGCAAATGCTGACACACTTGCAAAAAAGGTAATTATTTACAACACTGATTCCTCACCGATTTGCGTGATCTTGAAATATGTTATCAAGGTCATCATTCTGAAAAAAGTTTTCCCTATTCATGTTACCACCGCTCAGCTTCAGTTTTCCAAATATTCACAAAAATAGGTCCGGGAATGAGGTGCTTTCGTACTTATTTACAAAAAGAGTAACCCCCGTATGATCTTGATCTTGACAAAGATTGCTAAGGTCATTATTCTGTACACCCAGGGCTTTAAACTTCTTGGCAGTGAGCATTGGTTCAAAAGTTATGAAGTATTAAAGTTTCGCATCACGCTAGAAGTTTTCGTCTTCATTTTTATTTATTGCAGCCGTGCTCCTTATATGTGTACTCGAACTTCATTTAGGCAATAGAAATTGGCATTAGGGGGGCCAGTTTTTCTGAGATAGGGTTGCAGGTTTCCACCCCTTCCAGAGAAACCACCCCTCTAATCCTAATCTCTATTATCTCAGTGAATTTCGAGTGCACATATTATAAGGAACAGCTTCAATAAATGAAAATGAAGACGAAAATTTCTAGCATAATGCGAAACTTTAGTGCTTCATATCTTTTGAACCAATACTCTCTGCCAAAAAGTTTAAAGCCCTGGGTGTAAAGAACAAGGACCTTAAAAATCTGTGTCAAGATCGAGGTCATACGGGGGTTACTCTCTTTGTAAGACGAAAACTCACCATTCTCGAACATATTTTTGCGAATATCTGGAAAACTAAGGCCGAGCGGCAGTACCACGTATAGAAAAAAATTGTTCAAAATCAAAATCGATGAGGAATCAATGTTGTAAATAATTATCGCAGAAAATATATAGATACACAAACACAAGATGCAAATGAGATTTTGATTTTGTATTATAAAAGAAGTTAATATAATTGAATTTTTCTTGTACTATCTATAAAATGAAGTCCTGAAGTAGATTCAGTAATGCTTGTAGTAAATTTTCATTATATTTTGAGAAATATGTAACAGTATGTCTTAGAAATACACACACAATTCACAGGATATTGAACAAAGTATGTTTACCGCCTTCGCAATATAAAGGTTAATTTGAATTTTTCAATATGTATGACGATCAATAATAAAAATAACTAACAACTATTTGTATGAGAATTATTTCCTACCAAAATTTATTAAAATTGGAAAATATTACTTTGATTAAGCATAAATAATACGAACGAAAAATATAGATGCTTTATTTTTTTTAATAAGTAAATGCACCGATGGTCAAAGTTGTGCACTCCATTCGAACCACTAAAACACTATAAGCCTAGCCTAGTATGATTCGAGCAAAGACGAGTTATGGGATATACCGGACATCTTATGGAATTTTGTGGCGCCAGAAACCTATAGCACCGACACCTTAAAGAGCCACTGATTTTAACGACCCCTACGTTACGAGAACTGTGAATTCGGATGTTATATTCAACCCAACTGAGATTCGACTAATCAAACTTTTACAATATTACGAAATCTAAAAAATATATGGTTGTCCTATTGCGCATATTATTACAATCATCGCAAAATCAATGAACATCGTCAATAAACCATGCATCAAATGGTTCTTTAAAATTTCTGTAACTTCTTCTATTTATAATATTTTTTATATATTTACAGTATTTATTATATATCTGTAATAATTGAATAGTAATTATTCAACAGTGAACATATACCTACACTGAATGTAAGATAACATAATATCATACGTAAAAGATCATAAGAATCTTCCTCTTAATTAAACAACATTTATTTTCATGCAGACATTGAAGAATTCTTCCTCAACTACAAAACTGCATTGCCTTACATAAAGAGTCATGCTGCTAACTGTAATGGAATTTCATGTAACATCAAAAGATATTATATATCTTAGATATATTAAATATATCTTCTTAAATTCTCAAACGGATTTGTTTTCTGGGTATGATTTTGCTATTCAGCTAATTAAGGAATAGCTGAATTTGAAAAAATCACGATGTATGTAGAAAAATATTTGTTTTAATAAGTTTTCACTTTTGTACAAATAAATGTTATCTACAGTTTTACTTCCAAATACACATGGTGTCTCTCCTAAATGGAAACACCCTAATATATTCGTTAAGTTTACGTTGCGAAAAATACTTCTAGCAGGAAAGTACACTCACCAAGAGTGTAGATTTTGCAGTGGGGAAAAATGTTCTTTTCAAGGTCAACTGTTCCAAATATCAAGGTCATCGATACTTTTTAAATGAAATTCTACGTTGTTTTTCATATTTGTATAAAGATTAAAAAGTGCAATTTAATAACCTAACATAAATAATAAAAAATATCGAATACAGAAAAAAAATAGAAAATAAAGATAATATAAATTTTATAGTTAATGATTTTACAGTTATTCACGCATCCATATGTTCGTAAATATAAATGCAAAACTTAGTATTTTTCTACAAGATCGATATTTCAAAATTCACATGTCGTGAAGTACCATACAGGGATGTTTATTTTTAATTTTTTATTTTCACTTATTTATATATATTGTAAAAAAATAAGGTACAGAATAAAATACAAGACAACAAAATAGCTTTTTCTTATAATCTCCTGCATTTAACATATTGTATTTAATGTTATTTTACAAGAGAAATACTGAAACTTGACGATTTGTTAGTCTGCAAATACGTCAATAGTTCTGGTGTTGTAGTCTTTGATGCTCGAAATTAATGTCAAAAGTAAACACAGATTGCGATATCAGTATCTATTGAGTAGCCGCCCCTAAAGGTATGCTACCTGCTCTTCGTTGGACAGGAGATGGTCCCCGAGACGATGCAGCACCGGGCCAAGAGGGATCTGTTGCTATGTGGTTTGTTTACTATTTTAATTGGTTACCGTATTGACGAATAGCAAATTGGATTTGAAAGTGAGATGAGAACAGACGAAAACTGACTAATTAGATCCGTATTCCTTCTAGAGCTAATCTACAGTATAAGACAGAGTAATACGGTATATGTTCGATAACATAGAAGTCGAAGTGTACTTTCAGATGTTAACCATTTACTATACATTAAATTTATTATACTCTACACTAAGTTTAGTATACACTAATAATTTGTTACACCAACATTAAAAAGGTAGCAAAATGCAAAATTGCAGATTATTTTAATAACTAAGACTCTTAATAAGAAAAATAGTAAAATTGGATTACAATTTGCTTTTAGTGTTTAAAATTTGTATTTACTTTCTAAAATTTATATTATGATTATATTTACCTATCCAGATAAATAGAAATCTTGTATAAAATCTCTATAACGAACAAAATTATTCTAGTCCACTAGCGCACTCTAAGTAAGTAGTATCTAAATGGTCAGTTATCAAGCTACATAAAATTGTAGCATGAGAAGTATGTGCTCGGGAGGTTGGAAATACAGTGAAGTCTTGATAGCTCAAACCTCAAAGGAATAGAAAAAATGTTTAAGTTTTTGAGTACGGGAAGTTTAACAATAAAAAATTCGAACTGTAAGAGGGTAAATCTTCCGAAATCCTGTCAAATCCAATTGGGCTAAGATTTTGCATACAGCTCTCTGTTAAATAGAAACAATGTTTGCGAGGACTTTTACCGATTCAAAGGTTAAGATCCAAAATTTTGAGAAAAAATGTTTTATTATTTTAGTATCACTCCCTGTAATTTCGTTAATTTGTATGCTCTGATTATACTAAGGTTTTACATACAGCCCCAATTTACTTAAAGAAAATGTTTACGAAAAGAATTTTAACAACTCGCAAGTTAAGACAGAAATCTTTGGGAAAGCGTCTCCTCAACACAGCATCACTCCCTACTTTACCGTTATAGCATAGGATAAGCACCGTTTTATAATCGATGAGAGTCAAAACATCAGCGGTTTTACCATGCTTGAAATTAGTACATTGTCACACATTTCTGCCCACTTGCAGCTTCCATATATGACTAAAAGCGCCTTGACACTTAACACATTCGGAACCGACAAATTTTTCGCTTTCGTAATACTCATTGCCGGTGAAAATGAAGAAAATATTAAGCTAGCAAATATTGGCGCAAATTTCTGACGTTAAAACAGGGACAAAAATGATAAAATTTGGGTAAATGTCTGGATGAGTCACCTTCGATTGCGAATTTCGATCCGAAATTATTTAAAAAAAGGACAAACTTTTGTATGACCTTAACGTTGAGATATGTTATGAAGGTCATTGTTCTGTGTGTCTAGCAATTTAAATTTTTTAGCAATGATTATTGGTTCAAAAATTATGAAGTATAAAAATTTCGCATTTAGGTCAAATCTTTCGCTTTCACATTTATTTAGTGATATTGTTTTTTATTATATGTTTCATTTAAATAATAGTGGTAGGTATTAGTGGCCACAGTTTTTAGGGGGTGGGGGTGCAACGACCCTTAGGTATTAACCTACCTCTATTATCTAAATGAAACTAATTGCTATATATCATACGAAACAACGTCAATAAGTAAAACAAAATATAGTACGATACATATTTTTGTGTCTAACTTGAAAAGTAAAAGAAATCGATTAATGTATGTGTACAAAACAGTTACTCAGAATAACATTCTCGACAATATATTTCGGTGTCATTGAAATCGTTGAGGAGATGACACATCTAAACGTTTACTAAAATTTGGTTTAAAATACTAATCTTATAACAATCAGTTGTTTGAAAGTTACTATATTTGAAAAGACGTGAATCACTTCAGCGGTCGCGAATGTGTTAACACTTAACCTTTAAGTAGTCGGGTGGGGTGTTTCTAATACCTCACGCTTGCTTTTCTAAGTATAATGACCTTGAGACGTCTTGCATACGTTTGGCCGTCCAAGTACTTTCGTAAACAACATTAAACCACTTTCTCATAAATTCATTTTCGCAAATATCTTTTGTAAGTACTAGGGTGTGCGTCGTCAAGGAACTTTCGAGTTTCCATACCTGGAACGCCCACACTCCTATTTACAAATTTCGTCTTGCCGATACGTCTGCATGTGCTTTTCATTCTCTTATCCCTCTGCATTCGACAATATTTTTCATTATAAATATTCATTATTTTCTGATGAAATCTTCGTAATACTATTTCCAAGTAACATAAAGAAAATTTTGCGTAAATTAAAGATCTATCTTATTTCTAAGTTTCATATGTTAATACCTCGTACAAAATTTAATACTGAATTTTAACGTTTATAATTTTACTGCGTTGAACAAATGGCGTCTGGGTGTCGTATCTCAAGTGAAAAGGATTAACAGTATAATAACACCCGATCATACATTATCGATTGCTAGATATCGCAGGGATAAATTCACAAGTTATATTCTTTACAAATAACCGTAATACTAAATTGCTTAAACGAAAATATTTGCAACAAATAACTATAAATTTAATAAACCCAAAAATTGTGAAACGTTAGTGATGATAGATTACCCCGATCATTGCGATAAAACTTTCTCCTTCCTTACGCCTACAAATGTTCATTTATACACCCCTCTCGAGCATTAGCATTAAAAGTATCACCATCAACTTAACCAATTAACTTTGTCCAACGAATATACACACCATCTTAAAATCAAAATGATACTAATTGTTTCAACAATAAATTATTTATTTTTTCAGATAAACATGTAATTCCTCTTCGTTTTGCTTTAGCTTTTCATTAGAATGTATTATAGGTGCATTTAGCTCCTGTTAGACGAGTATACACTTCATTATTTGATTTCATTGCGAGCCTTATCAGAGATTTTTGAAATTAAATTCCACAATTAACAGGTTAAGGGTTAATCGGCTGAGTAAACATGACCGTTTAAATTTTATCGTAGTTTAAAGTAATTTCCAAGTTATTAATCATAACAACTATCAATTTCTTTATAAATTTATTGTATTTTTTTTTAAGACCATATACTAGCAGTATTCATAGTTCACCTCCTCTTTCCCTTAACTTATAAAATATTGTTGGCAGTCAAGAAAAATTCTCTCACTTAACCACCGGACAGTTAAATATTATCTATTAATAATAACTTTATAAATCTTTGTAGCAGATAGGAGGTAATGTTCAGCTACAAATCAAATCCTTTGGTACTTTAATTTTTTATTTCAAGTATGAGTGAAGCTAGTTTTCTGAATCCATGCTTTCATTTTATTATCGCCAAAAATCATCCAGATTCAAATTTATGGAATACGTAGATATTTATATTTAACCCTCCGCCGACAATATGAACTATCCCTCCACTTAAAAAAACTTATACCCATAGGGGTTAGACACCCAAAGTATCGTTCCCCGTGGTCAGTTCAATTTCAAGTTCTAAGGCGACAAAATAATCTTTGTTCTCTTAATGGTTCATATTACCGTCCGCGCTAGTGTCTTAAAAATACATTCAATACAGAGCGGCAGCGTAAGAAATACCGAATACTCTACTGAAAAAATTGTTTCCTTCAATAATGTATACTTTGTGATTTGTTCATAATGTATTGTAATTGTATTTTCTAAAATATTGCCTTACTTTATTTTCCACCGATATGACCCACTCGAAAATCTCACAAATTGGAGTTTCAGTATAATTATACTTCTTTAAAGGTTGCCAAATCCCTTTATATTTTTTTTCGAAAGGTCATAGTTTTACGAGTAAAACCCTACAATATCTTTTTTTAATATTCACTGATTACATAGCTATATTTCTTTAAACAAAATCTTTATTTTTTCATGACTTATTGATTTTTAATTATTATTGCAAATTAATATGAATAGTTAGCTGAAATATTATTTGTGTATTAAACTGGAGATTACAGTAAGTATCATAAAATTCTTCTACAGAACAATATCAAAAATATTTCTACAGAAATCACAACAATGAAAAATCAAGACTCAACATAAATGATTCGTATTGACAATCATGTCGATAAAAAACCATGTTACCGGCAGAGGGTTAATTACTATTTATTAATGGTATCATAAAACACGGAGAACATGAATGTCGTCTAGAAGTTTGTCCTAAAAATCATCGGAACTAAAGTGCATCATAAAAATCAATCCAATCACAGAATAATAGTTTACAAAATTACAGGGAGTGACACTAAAGTGATAAAACACTTTTTCTCGAAATTTTACACCTTAACCTTCACATCACCAAAAATCGCTTTGTCAGATTTTCGGACGATTGACCTTTCTAGAATTTGAATTTTTCTTTGTTAAACTTCCCGTACTCAAAAACTTAAACATTCTTTCTGTTCCTTTGAGATTTGAGTTATCAAAGCTTCACTGTATTTCACATACTTCACATGCTGCAGTTTTATGTAGTTTGATAACTGACCATTCAGATACTACTTATTTAGAGTGCGCTACTGGACTAGAAAAATTTTTCTCAGTGTCGGTATTTCAAAAGCAAGAACAAAAGATGACATTGCATGTCTGATAACATGAACGACATTGAAATCGATTGAGTCATCAATGTTAGACGCTTTGCAAAATACATATAATAGATATCGATATAAAAATGATAGATATAACAATAATAATCTTGTGAACTGGAATTAAGTCGATATCGATCATTTTTTCTTTATCAATAAAAGAAGTTATGAATTTAATGAATTCTTGTTTTATATAAATGCCACTTTGTTATACAAATTTTTTACTTCCTTCTAGTTTACAAATCAATCACTTATACAGATTAAGACTATTTTTAATTTTTTAAAGAACCATAAGATTTACGGAAAGGGATAGTCTAACGCATTTTGTTTTTACCAACATGGAATATAACTGCTTTACCTACATCTGCTAAAAGCGCGTTCTCGTAAAAAAAATTTCCTCTTAAAACTTGGATTTTGCACCCTAAAACGTTAAAAATGTTAAAAACTAGAATCTTAAATATTATAATCTGTTCAATACAACATTCGAATATATTTTGATTTATTTTTATTGACAAATTCATTATGTGAAAGGACATTAATATCGGTAACTAGATAAATGTACTTTAGCTACGAAAAAAATTAAATATTTATGATTGATCCTTGTTAAATAAAATATACATTTACATGTTTGCAACTGTCAATGTATTCAAAATTATTTAAGTAGTTTATATTCCGTGATGTTAATAATAAAAAATTGAAAACAATAGGAAAAGTCGGCATAACATAACCTCTTTGCAATGTGACCTCAGACTAAGACCAATAACAGGAATATTTAAATGCTTGAATGAACTCGTTAGAAACGTGTAAAACAAAAAAAAAATATTACTTACCTTGCGGGTACAGATTTCGGCATATTCGTCATTTATTCACGTATTTTGATGTGAAATGAAAAGCATAACACCAAAATGCAAACCACTAACACAGTACATATGCGCAGCAGAAAAAGGCAGTAGATGTCAGCGCGACGCAAAACTATCGATCAGTTTCTCGATTTTCGCGCGCAACGCCTCTACATCAATGAATTGAATTGGCTTTAAAGTATATTATTAATCATTCTAAATATATTTCACAGAAACACGAATTAATATAAACAAAATATTTGCTTATAGTTCCCATTAGGTTATATATAATGTCTACACAGTTATTAAAAATTTGTTTCATTGTTTCCCAATACATAGGTATAGCTATATTAAAAAAAAATATTTTGCAAATACTGTCGCTAAAGGATCAAAGATAGTTTCTTTACTGTCTCCTTGTGTGAAAATGAACATATTTATAAATGTGACTTTGGTCAAAGCAAAAAACAAAAGAATATTGAAAATAAAAAGTTTTTATTAGCTTGTTGGACACTGTACGCCATTCTTACTTGTTTTCACTTGTAAGACCTCGTTCAATACTTGCTTTTCTATATCCAAAAGGGCAGGTGGTTTTTTATACTACAAATTAAATAGTCATAAGATTTATATGCACATAGTAAACTAAAGGAACGTAATTTTCATACCGTAATAATTAATGTATTATACTGATGTGTATAAGATATTCTGTCCTGTTCTGGCTTTAATCCAATACGTTCTAAATCTGGAACTATTATCTTCTTAAAATATTTCTTATTAGTGGTACGAACTGTTATTGTTCCATCATCCTCTGCGTTTACTGAATATACATTTTGTGGATATGGTAAATTTCTTATACGCCATTCTAATGAAGTCTTTGTTATTCGTCTAGAAATAATTGGCTAAAAATACATATGTCATTATATTAACAAACTAAAGTTTAAAATCGTTTGTTACAATACACACACTTTTAAAATTTATAATACAATTTCAACTTACATTATTTGAACTTTCTTGAATACCATAAACTTCTATATTGTTTTGTCTAGGTTCAGGGTCTCCAACTTCTATATTCCAACCTATCTTCTGACCAAAATTACTTGTTTCTTTCCATGCTCTTCGCACTAACACATTGGTTTCTAAATGATATTCTTCCACTAATTCCCTACCATCATCTAATAAGAAATGAACTTTTCTTTTTCCTATGCATAAAAATACAAAAATATTAATTTTGAAATAATCATAATTTAACTAAGTGTTTGAAATTAAATTTAATACCTATGAACAACATTCCTAAAATTCATAAAACTAAATAATAAAGAAAATTGGTTTGTAAAATAAATTTGAACATGTTAAAGATATATAGGGTTTAATCATTTTATAAATATACATAAAGTAGCATAATAAATGTAGAAATAAATCTTTAAAAACTTTTAACTTAAAATGACTATTCCTTATTGATCAAATATTGTAGAGGTTAAATGCATTTTTAGTAATACATTTAATTAGCAGGATTGTCCACATAAGGTCTTAATATAAACATAACAAGATAGTTAATTACTTAAAATAACAAATTAAGTACTTTACCATTTTCAACAATTGCTGTTTTCTGAGCACTCTTAACTAAGTTTAACCACCGGTCAGCCGCCATTAGTAAATAAGTTTCTTAGCAACTATAATAGCATGGTTAGATCGCAGAACGCAATAACACAGACGAGCGTTTAATAGTTACTGCACCACTACTACCTTCTGAGTAAAATAGAAAGCTGCAAACAAAAGTGTTTTCATTTATGCTGCGGTATTCTGTGGTACGCACTTTCGTCTCATTCAAATTTCATAGTAGTGGTGTCTAACTTAGTCCCCTCACGCTAGTAACTCGAAAACAACGTTCCCCCACTACCTCTACTTTAGTACTGCTCAAGACTGTGTAGGTATGTCAGAACGCAGTTCTATATAGTGTCACAGAAATAAAAATATATAGGTATACAGAAGATAACTTCTCGTGAGGAGAGTGTCACTAAAGTGCCCGTGAGCACCGATTTAGCATTCTTGACGTAACACCATATTTTTATATTTTTCCACAGTATCATATATTATATAATAATATAAACGAAAATCCAGATTTCTAAAACAGCTATTAAGCAAAGATATCCTGAATAAAACAGTATAGCACGGGTATTGAACTGAGAGCTCGCGAGTTCCATAGTGACTTTCCCCTCACGAAAAGTGACCCCCACCTTTTTACATGCATGCGTTACTCACGTGACCAATCCGGTCTGTGGCTCAAAAGTGAAGAGGGGCGAGGGAATCCAGACACACGGGCCGAAATTATCGGGCCGAGCGCTGAAAGTGGATGTCCCCCTTGCCCCTCTTCATTTTTAACCCTTTGCACTCGAGAGATGACTCTCAGTCACCGCTTGATTTGATTCAATAAAACTATAAAATTTGATATTTAATAATAAACTGTGTATGCATATTTGATATTTAATAATGAACTGTGAATGCATTATACAATGCATCGGTACGTGAAATACTGGGATAAGAAAGCTTTATTTCTCAATTTACTTGTGATTTCTCTTTGACTTCATTTAAAAAAATATCGTCTTTGTCTAGCTAGAAAATGTGAAGTACTTCTAACGAAACACTTCCGAGTGCAAAGGGTTAAACCACAGGCTAGCTGGGATCATTAAAATACAGTGTGTACCAAAAAGTTAGATTTACTTAATTACACTGATCTACAAAATTTTACTTTCTTTTTGCCACAGCAGGTTTAATAGGCGATTTTAACAGTACTTATGCTGAGTTTAAATATGCAATCCGTGCTTTCTCCATCACCCATAATTTTTGAGAAAATCAATTTCAAAAAAAAGTCAAATTTTCAACTCTGAACATTTGTTGTGTCTTGATTACGAACATTTCTTAAACTTCTCTTATATAACATTATTCTGTGAACTCTTCTGGACAGAATGATGTAAATGTTAATAACATTATAAACATTTTAACATGTTTAAACAATGCTGAAGGCAAAACAACACCTGAATTGCAACAATTTTTGTAAATATTTTACAATTCATCTTAAAAACTAAGCGTCTAGGAGAAAATCTACTTCCAGTGTGTGATAAAGCAGAATTGTCTAACTTATATATTCCCCTCGCGCTACTAACTCGAAAACAGTATTCTCCCACTACTTCCAGTTTAGGAGTTGTCCGACATTGTGTATGTGAGCAGTTTTATGTAGTGTTCAATACAACAAACAGGCAAAAGTACTCCGCGTTGTTCACGAGAAGAGCCTTGAAAGAAATACGGGTCTCATTAGTCAGTTTTCAATCTCATTTTCGATAGTAATTTGCCATTTTAGTGACACTTTCCTCATAAAAAGTCACCCTTTTCATACCTACTTTTACCTGTTTGTTGAACACTACATAGATCTGTTCACATGCACAGTCTCAAGCAACTCTTTGAGTAGAGGTAGTAGGGGAACACTGTTTCCGAGTTACTAGCGTAAGGGGAGTTTACACCTATTACAAAGTTAGACGCCTCTGACGTAACTAATCAAAACTATAAACAAAATCCCTACCGACAGACCCCTTTTACCCTGTGCCGGCCCATTGGACATTAAGTCATCTCTCAACTGTACGAAATTGCACAGGAAAAAAGCGCATGTAGCAAAAAGTACACATGGATAGAATATCACAATGTAAAATATGCACAGTCCATAACCTGTACATATATGAATTGTACTATTGTAAAACAAAAGCGTAGGTGGGGCCCCTTCCCCTGCACTCCCTCTCCGTGAAAAAACTAGCCCCATACATAACGATATTTTTTACCTAAGTAAAAGTCATTTTTACATTTACAAAATGAGGTATAAAACTGTGACTATTGTCTTAAAACTCCTGTAGAGGAGATTATCTGCGTGAACCTGTGAAGGATCGGTAGCAGCTTTTCACGATTATCTCGGAAGCCAGAAGGTTGCGAAAGTTTGGTCAAAGGAAAAAAATTGTTTAAAACACTAATGTGTGCAATATTTGTAAAATTCACAGTAAGCGAGAGTAGAACGAACCAACTTCAGTATTACCGTGATTGAATTATCATTACTGAGTCATAATGGAATTTTCAAAGAGTCAGAAAGGAAACAATACTGTTGCGTATAAAGGTTTTGAATATCTTCAATTTTGGCCCGGGAACGATGTGATTACCTGGAGGTGCCGCAAAAATAGAGCCTTGAAGTGTCATTCCTTGTTGAAAACCAAAAATGGCAAAATAGTGGAAGGACCTACAGCCCATTGTCACGATTCTTGCCCTCAAATCGTCCAAGCCAACATTGCCAAATTTAAAATGAGGGAAGAAATTCAAGCTGTTGGAGCAACACCCCGCAACGTTTTTGGGAATATTTTATCACATTTAAGTGATGAAGTAGTTGTCCATATGCCCAAGAATTTGTCTGTAACCTGGACTTTAAATAACCAGAAGCGCAAAGATCACATCCCAAATTCTACCCCTGCTGACTTCGCTATTCCAGAGGAATACACCCAGTTTATTCTTCATGATACTAGTAGAGATGACCCAGATAGAATTTTGGCATTTGAAAATATAAATGTATTGAATGAATTAAAGAAACCCATGATTTTTAGCAATAGAACCTTCGATAAAGTCCCAAACATGTTTTACCAACTATACACTCGGCACGCACAAATTGAAAATTTGTATTTGTCATGTATCTACTTTTTATTACAACAGAAGAATTCTGATACCTATTTTAGAATGCTCGAAATTTTATAGATTTTGAAAAAGCCGGCATTACTGCCATTAGGAGAGCTTTCCTTAATGCTATCACCAAGGGATGTTACTTTCATTTAAGTTAAAGCTTACTTAGAAAAGTTGCAGATGATGGCCTGAAAGCTCAATATGTCTTAGTCTTTAATAAAAGTCTACTTTAGTAAAAGTCTTTAACCAATTAGCAGAATCCTATCCTAATGAAGAAAGCTACAATGAAGTTTTAACATATTTTTTCTTAACATATATAGAAGGAGCAGCTGGAAGATCACCTCAGTTTCCTATACCTATGTAGAATCATTTTGACGCAGCACTTTAACAGGAAGTAAAAACCACCAACTACTGCGGTGGTTTCCATAATGCATTAAATGCATCGTTTAACTGCAGCCATCCCAGCATGTGATACCTTCAGGATAGATTAAAAAAAGATATGGCTTGCCACAGATTAATATTACCAAATGTACAATCCAATAAAGTTGAAGCTAACCGCAGGAAATACAAAAACCTGCAGCATGCAGTAGCAGCAACTGTTAAAACTTATAGTGAAATACCAGAGAAACTGTTATATTCAAGAAGAATTGCAAATTTACAATAAATGATATATTCAACAATAAATCATTTTGATTGTTAATCAGTCTGTAAATAATTTATATTTCTTAAATGATTCTCCCTACCCAAACTTTTGCAATAGTTCAATTAATTTTTCACACATCTTGTATGTGCGAATTATGCTCGGTGCGTATATTACATTTTGCGCTTTTACTTATCACCACTCCATCGCGTTCAGTCTCGCTTCCTGTCTTTGTTACTGCAGCGCGGGCAATAACGACCATGCATGGAAGACCGAGTCGGTCCTAATGTCGTGAGTGGAAGTGTCCTCTTGCCATCGAACTTTTTAACTTTTAGAATAGCCGACGTCTTTTCTCCGTCGGACAATAAATGCCATATGAAGATAATGAACAAATCATTGAATGTAACTCTTGCATTTTCATAACTTTATGTTTTTTTGGTAAACGAGAAATACCAATCCATGGAACTAAACCTTTCCTACGTCATTATTTCACCTATATATGTGTATATTATCATTTCAAGAAAATAACGATGATCAACGAATTTTACTAAGGACAATATTTCCAAATTTATTTTTTGTCACTTTACCATCATTTCCAAGGTAAATAATTATGCATGTTGCACTCATCAAAATATGTAAAATATTGTCCCGTAAAAACTTTTGATAGTAGTCAGGCCCAAAGTCAGCCAATTTTAACCATTTATTTACCTTTATAGGTAAAGGCAGGGACGTTCCAAGTAAGTACATACGTGGTATTATTTTCCATCGGAACATTTTATTTTGTGTAGACAATGAAGCCAAGAAAAGTCTTTATCTTATCGGTTTTGCGGTGTTTGCGGAGGTTGTTGGAAGATGCCCGCCGATGAGAATAGGGTAGCGGAAGGGGTAAGGTGAAGTGGGAAAAACGCAACCGTTTGGTTGCTTTCTGGCTTTAATGCGCCAAGGAGTGGGTAACTGTATTCCCCTCAATTTCCTCGGTCTGGTCACACTGCATAAGTAGATTGCTCTGGTAATGTTTTACTGGAGTCTTACTTACCAACCAGCTTGAGACTCCAAATTCCTACATCAACTCTACTTCAGTTGTTAATGATTCAAAGGCAAGCGGCACGTGACTACAGTTGCTTATAGCAGCGACAGTGACGTCGATTTTTCAGAAACCATGTACCCCTCTTTATCCTAAATCGACTTTCCTTTATCAACTAATATAAAGGTCTAAACCTTGCACCGGTGGCAGTTACCGCTGATGCCTGGCTACACACGGTATCATGAATCATATATCATGAAACCTACTTACAGTGCAGTTCTCACGTTAGCTTCAGTTACCATAAATTTAACCCTTTGCACTTGGAAGTTTCTCATTAGAAATATTTAACATTTTTTGACGAAACAAAGACTATATTTTTCTAAATTCTAAATGAATTTAAAGAAAAATCACAAGTAAATTGAGAAACAAAGCTTTTTTATCCCAGTATTTCATGCATCGATGCATTATACACAGTTCATTATTACTTATCAAATTTTATAGTTTTACTGCTTCAAATCAAGTGGTGACTGAGAGTCACCTCCTGAGTGCAAAAAGTTAAAAGTATATAAGGGTAAGAGGACTCTTCCATTCAAGAAGTCGAATGCGATGAAGTGAGACGGAACTATAGAGAATTTTGTTTTCTATCGTTACGTCTCACTTTATCGCATTCGGTTTCTACAATATACAGAAATGTGTTTCAGTTAGATAGTAGAGTAATTGTCCACTTCGTTCCCGCTCACGTTTTCTCTTCATAATTGCTAACAATTTTTCTAGTCTGAACTCGGTAATTTTTTATGAATATCTCGGAAACTAAACAAATCTAATATTTTCGTAAAAGAAAACAGTTGTTTAAAGTATCGATTTTTACATTTCTAAAAATCAACAAAGTTGGTGAAGGAGAATTCTACAAATACACCCAATTTATTTATACAAGATTTTCTATCTTCATAAAATGAGGCACCGTTCACTGAAAATTTTTATAAAAGTGTATCACCGCAAAATGAGAATAGCTTACAATTAAAGAAAGCAGCATATGAAAACTATACATGTAATACATTATTGCAAAAAAGCAATCTATTTTGGTTAACAGAAAGGTTATTATACTGCAGCATGACAATGCAAGGCCGCATACTGTAGGAGTTACGCAGCAAAAGATCAGAGGAGATCAGAAAAGATCAAACTTTGGTACATCCGCCGTACTTTCCTGACTTAGCCCCACCCAATTTTCATTTATTTAGATCTCTACAAATCAAGGGATTTTTAATGAAAGGAGCATACAAAAGATCGGTTCCAGATGGCAAAATGTTGTAAATTACGGTGACTGTCTCATTAACTGATTGTGAGTGTCTCATGTACGATTTAAAAAATTTGAACAAATTTCTATTTTAAGAAATGATATCGCTTGTAGGTACTCCTAATAATTCATACATAATGGTATTTATCGTGGGATATTTCACTTCAAATAATTATCGAACTTTTCACTTGATTACATGATGGTTATGGGCAAGAAATCGCCTGGTTAACAAGTTATATTTTTCATATCATAATTTACACCTTTAAACCACTATGTTATCATTTTCTTAATGCAAAATTAAACACCGTTTCTTTCTTTTTATAATTACATACCTACTTATTATCATCTTTTCCAACCACGGTATATGTATACAGTATATACAAGGTGTTTCAGTAAGAATGAGAACCTTGAGTATCCCCACTGTTCCTGGAGATTTGAAAGAACTTTAGAAACAAAAGTTGTATGTAACAATATAATAAGGATTATAGAGTGGCAGAAATAATTTTGTTGTAAGTAGAAGAAGTTTGGAGATTTCAAGGTCATCTTCATTTTTTCAAATAGAATCGTGTTTTTTATCTAATACTCGATGAAACTCTATATTCTGTATAAAAATTATTATTATTAGTTTAGAAGATATTTCAACTTCGCGAAGTATTTTTTTATTTCGCAGTTATTTTAATGATTTTTGACGTAAGAAATACTCGATATGTTGTCGACTATATTCAACTGTACAGGCAATTCATAAGTGCAAGTTCGTTTCATCATCTTTTATGTACAAATTTTTCAATGGGTAATTAACATAAACTGTTAAACATCATATTTAAAATGATATCATATGTCAGTGAAAAATAGCAAGAAACTGATTATTATATTATTATTCTCTTGATGTTACATAATTTTAGCTTGAAACTTATTTTATCTTAATAGATTCATCTTGTATATTTGTTAGAGTTTAAATGTACATATTAAATTAAATCCTTAACACGTTCCCTGCCGCGTGGCGCGTATGCGCCCCACGCTGAACTTTCCGTTCAAGCCATTTGGTATTATCATTGTAAAATGAAGAATTTTTTAAAAATTCCTTATGCAGTCAATTATGGGCATCTTAACACTATTGCTGATGCGCTCATTTGATCGTGGGGCGTATACGCCCCACGCAGCGTGGTAGACAATTTTTTTTCACCGCAACTTGTTTTAATTGCACTTCTCTTGTTTCGATCAGTCATTTATTCGCGTGTATATAATAGTTACTGCTTCACTGAAGTTGGGATTTATTTATAGTTCAGTGTGTTTCTAAAGTATAATAAACGAAGGAAATACGGTACGTATATATTATTTCAGTGTTATAGAATCGCGCCTTACGCCTTTCGTTGGTACACCGGGTTTCAAAATATTTAATCAAACTTATGAAAAACCGGAAGATATTTATTTTTTGCTTGTGAATGATGAATTCTTCGAACTGGTAGTTATAGAAACCTATCGGTATGCGCAAAAATTACTATTAGAACAAACAACATCGCGATTAAATGAATGGAAAGCAACGGACAAAAGCGAGATAAAACGTTTTTTTTGGACTTGTTATGTGGGTGGGAATTGTAAAGCTTCCAGAAATAAGTTTGTATTGGTCCAAAGATCCGGCATATTCGCAAACTCTTCCATCTTCAATAATGTCAAGAAATCGGTTTGAACTTTTGCTACGAATGTTGCATTTTAACGACAATGAAAAAGAAAATGTAAACGACCGCTTGTATAAAATTAGAAGAGTGATTGATATGTTAAATGAAAATTTTGAAAAGTATTTTGAACCAGGCGAAATTGTTTGTGTACACGAATCTCTGATTCCTTCTCGAGGTTGCATTGTCTTCAAACAGTATATAAAACAAAAAAGACATAAGTACGGTATCAAAATATTCAAATTATGTTCAGCACCGGGATACACGATCACCTTCAAAATTTATTGTGGGAAAAAAACGGATATGGAGAAAACAACGCCTACCAATGTTGTTCTGTCATTGTGTAAAAATATATTTGGCGAAGGTCATACAATATGTACCGATAACTGGTACACAAGTATCGAATTAGCCAAGAAACTCAAAACACTCATCTGGTTGGAACAATGCAATCAAATCGCCGTGGAATTCCAAAAGATCTACTTTCAAAAAAATTACAGCGATATGAATATATTGCTAAGGAAAGCAATGATGGTTTGACAATATTGAAATGGAAGGACAAGCGAGATGTCCTTCTATTATCAATGAAGCATTCTAATGAAACTGTGGTTATGCAGAAAAGGGGGAATATTGTTATAAAACCGAAGGTTATTGTGGATTATAATGAAGGAAAGTCTTATGTAAATATCTGCGATCAAATGGCTTCATATTGCAGTACTCTACGAAAATCAGTAAAGTGGTACAAAAAAAATTGTGTTTGAACTTTGCCTGAACACAGCTGTAGTAAATTCATGGATTATATATAACATTCTTACATACCGAAAAATAACAAGCATCGAATTCCGAAAAAATTAGCAATGAATCTGATGTCGTGTAATAATAATAATAATAATTCTCTACTAATTGGACCAAGAAGAAATCGACACGAAATTAAAAAAAAGAAAGGCCACTTTAATTCGATAAGAAGGCGCTGCAAAATTTGTTACGAAAAAAATGTTAAAAATTTAGGTTCCCAATCGGCAAGAAACTATACTGTAAAAGTTTCAACATTCTGCAATAGTTGCGTGGATAAACCACACTTATGTTTGGAATGTTTTAATAAAGTTCACCGTAACATCCCTCTGTAATTGTATACAAACTTGATTTCAATTAAAATGTTTTATTTTAAACTGATATAGGTATGATAAAAAAAAATTATATGTGAGGATGCAACTCGCTTGGTAAAGTAATGTTCAGACAGGTATTTGTTAAACTAATTCCTAGAAAAATTAATTTATTGGTTTGTTCTGTTATGCATCTTAAACTATAGACCCTTTCCTTGATAATTATGATTTTTGCACTATTTTAATTATTGTAAGGCATACTTCAGAAATATAACAATACAGTTGTAAAGCGTGGGGCGTATACGCCTGAACGGAAAGTCTTCAAAAAACGGTCTGGTAGGGAACGTGTTAAATATAAGTGGCAACAATGAGATTTTACAATGAAGATGAGAATATTTTGTTGGGATAAGTCTCTTAATTATGAGTGAATGAAGCAAAAGATTATTTGTAACATAAAAAATAGAAAATTTTAATCATAAAAGTCATTGATTTTGAAGCAGTGTTTATCATAATTTATTATTATAAAGGGCATCAAAGAAAAGAATTTAGAACTTTGTGAGTTTACAATATTTATCGAGAGGAATAAATGTATTTAATCAATACAAGTCACCAAGATATTTTGTTAAGCAAAGATTAAAATACAATATCTTGACTTAAGTTCTACATAAACTTAAATACATGCTTCATTCAACCTGCAGTCGGATTAAAGGATGAAATACGTTAATATTATGAAAGGTGTAATTTTTTTCTTACAGTTATATTTGTATAAATGTAGCATTGAAATGTGGTATGTAACATATGTATTTTACAAATAAAGGCTCTGTAACTTTAATAGGATTTTATTCTTTGTAAAATTATGCAGGGGTGGGTAAGTATTGTGTATATGTGATATCAAAGTACATACAGTACTTTCCCCAAAGGTTTATTCAGCTTTATTTATACAATATAGAAATTTAATGACATGGGAGATCTTAAAATGTGATCAGATGTAATTAAAGATTCGTATAAATGTGGTTCGTTTGTACAATATACGAACAGAGTTATTATAAATTATTCTTTTATCATAGTCTTCAACAATGTGATCTCCACTAGCTAAGTACAGTATGTAAAGACAGCCTACACCCAATAGTATAAATACAATTGTGTATGTAAATATTAATAAAGAGTTGACTATTATAAATTGTCGGCATAAACAGCTTTTTTGTTTCGTTTGTTTTTAACATTATAACATATATCTCATTTTTACTTTGTGTGTATACATTTACATATATGTATAATGTGCCTATTATATATAATGTATAATATATAATATATATGCATACATATATACATACACACACACACACACATATATATAAATGCATACAAGCATATACATAAATACATACGTCTCATTTATATGCTTATGTATACGTAATATTTATAGAAAATTATACTAACTACATTAATATATACATAAAAAGGCAAATGTGGAATACCTGAACTTCATTCATCTCTTATTTTATAAAAATATGTGTATTTATTATGTTTGTTCATTTTTTGATCAATACTATTATGAATATTGTAGCAGTAAAACACATTGCAGTATACGTATACACATACTTACATTATTTACTACATATTTTCGCCATTGTATATTACAATTTCTGATTAATGTTTTGCTTAAATGGACTGCAATTTAACATTTTTCAGAGAAGTTTCCTGTACAGAAGTATGAATTACTTAAAACAACGTGTTATATTCAATGTCTCAGACATTTGCCCTTTATCGTTTTAATTGTTCCTTTCACTTAATTTTCATTTTAAATGCAGATTTAACGTTGCATTACACATTTCTTACTTTTTTGCCATTAAAATTATGAAGATCTTAAAACCACGTAGGTGTAAAAGTAATAACAAAAAAGTGTTTATCTACTGGCATAGTTTCATTATGTTTCTTTTCACTTGTATCGAGTTATGTATGACATACTCAATACAGTTTATTAGTTGATTTTACCAAAATGCGCACATATGCACAGTGTTTGGTAAAGTTAAAATAATTTTAAATATAACTTCATTCCGTAGATTAAAATTATTGCAACAACATTTCGATAAGATCATCAATACTTAACATCTATCTCAACTATGTATTCATTTAATTGTATAACATTCAGAGATAAAACAATCGCATCGAAATGTGTTACGTTGTTTTTCAAAAGAGGAAATCATGTTTAATATATATCTATATATAATGCAATCACTGTACGTAAAAAACATACACGCACATATATAAGCTCTGTAAAATTAACAAACATAATTCATGTATACTGGAAGAAAAAGAATAACAAAAAAAAAAGAAAATTGCTTTAATTGGATTATTACAACAATATTTTTGTGTATTGTACCATACAAAAAGTGATGGTTTGAACATGTGCTATATACTATACTTTTCTTTTTTTAAATGAAACATTCTATGATTGTATTATTGATTGATGTAATAAATAAAAACTTGTAAACGTAATACAGAATTTTAGAACAGCATCTACTATTTTTGTCATAAAGTAGTTATTTTATGTTACTATATGTACAATCACTGTTTCTACGTTTGATGATTTTCCAGTCGTAAACATAACTCAATGTGAGTTTCTAAAATGATTTTGAAAAATTTCGTTGTTAAATATGATATACAATATATCGAATGTTAAGCACGGAACTTGTTTTAACACGAGTCATTTTTATGTTATTGTAATTTAACAAACATAGGTAATTTTTATTCTGAGCACCGCATTTGTCTTTATGGATAACACTTTAAGTGCGTTCAACGTGTGAGGAAAATAATATTTTAAACGCGATTTTATGACAATTTCATTCTTTATGTTCCGGATTAGGCTTCGTCTTCGGCTCCATTGTTGTCGAACGGGGATGATGAGGATTTGTCTGATTCCTTGGCACTAACAATACATTTCCATCTGCAGACTGTTGAAGACTATATTCGTATGGATGATATTGATTTCCATCAGGGTCCCGTAATGACTGAAAATTACATAACGTACATGTATAATATTTATTTTTGAATGAAAAATGAATGAAAGATATGAAAAATACGAGAGATACAGGAAATAATTTTTGGTCATTTCTTAACTATCAATAGTATACATATCTTTTCAAATGCATATTATGTAATACAACTAACTTTATTGTTTGATGCTATTTTCCACGTTCCTTGAAGAGTTATAATGATTACTTCAAGATTATATGTAATTTATAATCAAATTAATGTACACATAGTTACATAAATAAATATGTTTAAACAATTTTGTATAAAATGTTTATAAATAAAAAGGTAATAATTTGTGAACTAAGAAACTTGTGGAATCTCTGAATATAAGTATTTAGAACCGTTTTTCAATTTATACAGTAGAAAATCACATGAATTGAGAAATTTGGAAATATAAAAGAAAATAAAATACAAATATACAAATTACGTAAACATTGTGAATAAAATACTACGTTTTATTTTATTTCTTTTTGCGACCGTAGTATTAACTGTATAAATTAAGATATTCTGAAGTGACGTATTAAATACTTACAATGTTGGTAAACATATAATATAATGAAAGAGGAATAACGCGAATATGGAAAATAAAGCACAAGAAACAATCATTTTTAACAGAAAAAGTGAACTAAGTATCATGTGAAGAATCAGTCATAAAGCCGATTTACTTCAAGATTGCGATTAAACGCTTTTATATCGATTTAAAAAAAAAGAAATTAATATAATAAAAGAAATTTTTTAAATCATTTTTTCGAAGTGATTGCAGTATTAAAAGATATGTATAATATGGAATACATATGTGCATCACTTATCAGTTATAACAAGAATTTTATTACTTTCATTACTATTTATTGTGAATGGATATATATATATTTACATCTACTTAAGATACAGATATTTTATGTATATTTATTATATTTTTATAACCCTAGCTTCTCTATTTTTATGTATATTAATGTTATTAAAGGGGCCACAATACTTAACCGGCATTGTTCGAAATATCTTGCCGACAAAAACATTCACTCACTGATAAATAAAATGAATACACCATATCTCACTTAATATATTTAATTTTAATAGTATACATATAAAGATAATGCAGTAAGTGATAATTAATACTATATACTTACTTGGAATACATGACGGTAAAGTTGACTAAATTTGTCCTTCACACGTTGCCTCTCAAGAAGCATGAATTCGTGTTCACGAATAAGTCTCATCTTACGGTCTCTCATTTCCTTTACTTCATCGGCAAGGGTAATAATTTGATCTAGTTTACGTTTGCGGCAATTTTGAGCGGCAACTTTATTTTTGCCTCGTCTCCTTATGTCGCGTATCAAAGACAACTGAGCTTCACTGAGATCGTATTTACTAAGACGTTCGTTAAATTCATCCATAGGAAGATTAATGATATCGTTCACTGGAATCGGTACGTTCAATGCCCTGGCTCTTTTTTCGTCCCTGGTCAGATGCTCTTCACCCTCGCTTTTACGTACTAAAAAGGAAGAAAATAAATAAAATTAAATTAAAATGCAATACAGTGCATACATACGATTATTTTGGTTTATAACCCTTACCTTTCTTATCGCGAGAAATTGGACGTTGAAGGGATCCAGAACTCTCCGCAGGTAAATGATACGTATGATTATGGTGAATGTGTTCTATAGCAGAACGTCCTGAAAACGATAAGACGGATGTTATACTGTACATACATCACAAACGTAAAATGACGTTAAGCATTATTTTTACCTGATTGATGGCGACTAAAATCCACGCTGCAGCTGTATTTCATTTCAGGTTGAGGTCCAGCTGCACCTTCAATTGGTCCCGAGTAAGCGTTCCCTGGCGCTCCGGCACCAACTGTATGCGTATCGTATTCGTATTTCATCGGAGTAGTCGGATGCGCTGCAGCTCCGAGAGGCGATCCTAGAATGTGTCGAATAAAATTATAATAAATTAAATTTTTCCTTAAACAAATGGTTTATATCCGTTCATTTGGCATTAAATAAAACTGTGCCTGTACCTTGTTCTTGGAAATATCGTTTTGCGAACATTTGATGCTTCTTTTGGGCAACTGGAGGCATGGTACGTTCTGTTTGGCATCTTGGAGAACCGCCATTTCTACCAGAAACGGAGTAGCTGCAGTCGTAGGACATCCGATATTTGCTATTACAGATTATTGTTTTTTTTCAGCAAGAATTTCTATATAGTTTTATGCCTATTCGAAAAACAATGGAAATTACTGCTGACACGTAGGAAGTGTGAATAACTATGTATTTAGAAATATTTCTTTTTAGGGAAAACATGTCATATCTTATCATATTCCTTGCAAGTTTTATGTAACTTTCATAGTTAACACTGTTATGCAGTTATTACCATTTGACTAATTTTAAATTTTATCTGTTTACTACTTTCAGTGGTGACAATTGTGGGGGGAGGGTCACGCTCATGTTTCTCATTTACATTAATAAACAAGATCTTTTCCCTGCTCGTGCAGGACGTCTTATTTTCTCTTTAAGATGCTTAGAATTTCAGATGCAAATGGAAAAGCTCAACTGCCAGCCACCTACGTGTTAATCAGTTAGATCAATTCTAGGGTGAACACTAAATGATATTACGTGATGCAGGAACTATTAATAAATCTAACTGAGTAGATACTGTTATTTCAGTGAAGTAATTTTTGTATGGCTGTTCTGACGTAACGCTTTAATCACCTAGCATAATCCATAGAATAATGGGAATCAGCCTGCGTATGGCTAGAATTAGATCCAGTTTCCATCCATTCACCATCCGAAAGGGATGGCACTCGTTCGCTGCCCATACTGCTGACCGCGCTATCGCTGGACGCATCCATTCTTTCGTCTGTTACACCCGGAAGTGTTGTAACGCCTGTTGCCGAAGAGGTCGTACCACCAGTTGTCTGAACTCCTGACAAGGCCGTTGCTCCCGTTGGACCAGAAGCATTGTTGCTACCATTATCCAGCATGCGCATGGTGTATATGCCTATAAATAATATTTAATTGTTTTATTAGGTTTATTATTATGACATCTTTATTACATGTCGATCGCCCGCGATGAACGATGAAACGCAAATTGTCCTAAATCACACTGAGTACATCAAAATTGAATAATCAAAGTTTAATAGAAATTAAAATGCTTTTAAGCTTTTACTTGCTATTATTGGCTTTAAGATACGTTAATTCGAAAGTCAAATACAATAATAAAAGTTTCAATCAGGATATTAGGATCTCATCTTATTGTTACAATTTCTTTTTTATTTTATCAACTATTTATGTGAGGAAATATGATCAGAGATTACCGGGTCAGCATTTGAAGTAACTTATGCGATAAAATGGAAACTAGAAAGTTAAGTTTTGTAATAATGAATACTCTCTTAACACATTCGCTCCAGGCGTGGAATAGAATGTGGTCGCCAAGTCCCGTCGGCTTTGATAGACGTTGCTGTTATTAGTGTAAATATCAAGTTTTATATTTATAATAGCACAAAGTAAATATTTTTATATTATAACATCTTAAAGCATGTGCTTTTTATTTATAATAACTTAATGGGTGAATTTTCGAGCAATTTATAATATTCATTGAAATATACTAAATACAGCTGAGTAACATTCTAATATTCGAATGAAATACAATTTCTTCAATATATCATTGAAAAAATTAATTCTTCATTTCGGACAAAGAATTTGTTAACAATATCTGTTTAATGTAACTATAAACGTGTTAAATAAAGCTTCGTCATTGATTTTTACGTAAGTTAGTAAAACACAAGTATAGTGTAACGTGAATGTTGTATCAATAAGTGGAATTTAATGCGACATTTAAATGTTATCTATACTTATAGAACACATTGTATGATACGTGTTTACATGAGTTTTCTTCTTCAGGTTTTTAATCTATTCTGTTTAAGCGTTCTTCGTGCATGAATTAAAAGACTTTTATATGCACTAGATACATTAGTAACGGATGTTCCAGATACACATATGATTGTACGGAAATAAAGTTTCGTATTAATAACGGTTTGTGCTAAAAATTTATATCATTATCATTTGATAATTGTTTTTAATTAATGTTACTAACATTGAATAAATATTAATTAAAATATTTAGACTCATTTGTTCTTAGGTCTGTTGAATATTTTCACTGAACAGTATTTATAGAATAAGCAGTGTTAAAATATTAAAAATTATATAACTGTACATAAACTTACTGTTACTATTAAACTAAACTGCTGCTGCGACAAATTATTATCAGTACGACTGTGCACTGCAATTGTGACATTTGTTTGTCACTTATTTAACCTACGTTCTCGGGTCAGCTATACATTGAAAATGATCTGGAGGAAAGAGTAATACATGTACTAATTACAATTTTCTTACATTCTTCTCAAAAACTGCAGTATCCTTGAAGAAATGAAAATGCGATTAAAATGAAAAACAATTGAGAAGTTGTAATAGTGTTAAACAAGGAATAACTCTGTTGGGCCAAGAAAGGCTAGAAGAATGTATTTATCTACACGTAGAAGGATTAAAATGGCTGAAATTTTAACATTCGTTATTATTGAATTAGTTACTGATGAACAACATTACATTATTTGTTGTTTTATATATTTAATTAATACTGACGCAATTTTCGTGCGATAGGATAATTTAAGTTGCACTGAAATGTTATGTAGTGTCAGGAATATATTGTATACAAAATGTGAAGTGTTACAGATATTTATATTTTAATGGAATTTGATAGATGTTTTATATCGTTTATAGTTTCTTATACGTAAAACGATTAAGAATTATGCAATAAAATCAAGGAAATTATCATTCTTTTTAGTTTATTCATTGTTGTAGAGTTGTATTGGAAGCTTAGTTTCAAAATAAAGCATATATTCATGTCATTATCGATCAAGATGAAAATACGAATACCGCGAAACGTAAGAAGGCTCAAGGTCCATTGGTCGAACGGATTGACGCACTGTTGATTAACCATGTCTTCTAATTACGCTCACATTTAAAATCCGTCGATTATTCAAGATAAGGCCAATAAATTGTGACAAGTTACGTAAACACTCAAGAAAAATATTGTTAGGCGTAGAAATACCATTGCTTCTATATGATAGTTTTACAAAGTTCTCAATATGGAATATTAATACACGCCTTGTCATTTAATACTACTTAGCTAGGTACTTTGTTTGAAAATTAATTTTTCCTTTTTACGTACGGACTAAAGTATCCATTAAGACTGTGTACACGATAAGCATAAATATTTTAAAGACGCCGTTGTCGATATCCTGAACACCAGATTTTCAAGATTCAGTAACAAACACAGTATCACCCGGAAATATAATCGCTCAAACATTGACATTGAATGCAAAAGAATCTTTGAGAAACGAAAAACCTACCCAACGTGCCAACGGTTAAAAAATTTAAATGAGATAGAAATTAACATAGAAACAGCGTTTTAAAGCAGCTTAAGATGCACTGGAGTACTGACAACGTTTCTTAGAACCATTTAGCCTGTTCAGCTGTCACAGAATCGTACGTGACCAGTGTCGAGTTTCGCCTGGTCTTATCAACTAATTTGAAGAAAGGAAATGCAGAGCGTTACTAAAAAGTTTTCCCTTTTTCGGTAACAACGACGGCAAGATGTATCGTTAAGTAACAATGGCAAGTCGAGTAATCACGAGGATGGAAAGGATTATTTTAATTCCAGACTGTGCGACAGCGGTAAATTTCAAATCGCTATCAGATAGGTGATATTTTAGCGTAGCATCGGCAACAGCGATCAAGTATCTTAAAGCCACGATTACTCACGCTGTTTGCTATAGAGCATCGTTACAAAGTGTCCGATTTCGCGCTCCTCTCCATTCGTTCCTTAGTCAACACACTCACATATGCCCGTGCACAGTGTCGAGGTATTAGTTAATTGTATGACGAGCAGCAATAAAAATGTACACGGTGAGTCGTTGAATGGTCGTGACTCAGCTGTTTCGATTTCACCGATAAGAGGTCGGTGGAACTTTTCTATTTACTTTTCGACAGGATGACACGAATCGACAAAGATTCGATTGTATAATGTTATTCTAATTCGAGGAACGCATGACTAACGATGTCCCGTGACGTTTAAATCGATCACTGTTCGAGTTCGGTGGATTCGATGCTGGTTATAGAGTCAATCCGAAGTACATGTAGGTCGATGGCATATCAAACACGTGACGCGCTCTATACATTGTGAACCGCGTACGTAACTGTATAGACGAATTCTGTGAGTTGCCGGCGTCATTGCGTATCGTGCTTCTTCCGATCAACGAAGCCAGCAACCGAATTTCATTCATATTTTTCCGGACTTTCGATCGCGAGTCTACAAACACGCCACGGGCGCAGAATCGTGAGAGCGTTATTTTCACACTCTTTACTAGCCAGTGACGGCTAACCGCTAACAACAAAGAGCCGCGCAAGGAAGTTTCGAATGAGTTCCAACGCTGAGGTGCGACGAATTTATCAGATTCTAACGATCGCGTTCGCAGGAGTAAGTCGACGAAGAGAAAATGTTACGTACTCGATATATAAACTATAACGCCCATGGTCGTCATTTAAGCTCCAGAAGAGCTTGCTTCAAAGATCGACGTCCCTGATCAATACACGACACACACATATATTCCTCGAGCAGGAAAAAGAATCTCTCGAAACGAAACGCTTCTCTTTCCAATTCGTGATGTTCCTCCAGTGTCTCCGTTTAAGCATCCACAAGCCGGTACTATTTCTCGGGGATTTTCGCGGTATAGTAAATACTGTAATGCGTGTAGGAGTGCATGTTCGAGAACGTCCGGCGCAATGTATTTTCCTGTGGTGATCAACTGTTTAGCACGTTTACTACGCCAGATGTTCCTTTCTCTCTTTCACAATAATCTTCCCCAGGCTCGCTGAATCTACGTCTCGCCGGTGTATGTTAATTGCGGTCGCGCGACCGCGAATATTCAATGCGGCTCCTTTCCCGATGAACACGCTCGATTTTGTTCCTCGGCACAAAAACAACCGATGGACTTTAAGTCGACCGGCACTCGAGTCACAATGCCACTTGCAAAACACGAAAGTTCGTACGTGTATTGTCACGGGTATTTCACCGGCACGTAACACTATCCGCGTCGCGTCCGATATCTGATATTGGATGTCATCTACCGAGCGATTCGATCGATTTACCGGTTCGATCCCGTATCGGCAGCGCAGCCTTGCGCCCGCGCAAACTGAAAAATCGGTCCGAACCGCGAACGTTCGAGCGTCACGCTGATCGTGGTATCATGGTTGCCGGGGAATTGCCGTGCGTCGTTCAGTCGGAACGCAAGAAGAAAATTATTGTGCCCGATAATTTTCGACGAAGCGTGTTACGGTTATCTAGACCCGCGCGATCGCCGCGGCATCGCGGAGCGCGCGAGATAAGCATTCAATCGCGAACGCAGCGTAAACATAACTACTTGAGTCGGCGGTGAGGAGCCGAGAGGCTGACCCGTCGCGGGGCGTCACCACTCGCTTTAAGAGGCTGGTGACTAGCGTCACTTTTCACTTCGGTATTGGACGGCCGGCAACGGTGCGAGAGCGTCGGCGTAACAGCTACACGCCGTGAGTTGGCTGATTCGTCACACGAGGAACTCATGTACCCTTGGACAATTTGTTTATCGATTGCGGAGTCAGCAGTCCGCGTTAGTTCACTAAATAATAAATTCACGGCTGAAATAGTGATAATGACGTGAACAAATTCTGGAACGGCGTATTTCCGCCCGCCCCTTGCCCGATCCTCGTTGCAAGAGAGAACCGATCGCACGCCGTTTCGCTTGCTCGCGTAAAAACAGATTGTGCTCGAATCGTGTTTTCCGAGTACGGTCGGCGTACGACTTTTGCAATGAAAAATATATGCGTTCTTGACGTTGTGCGTGTTTCGCCGCGCACTGATAATATTTTCGACGTAAGTACTCGGCTCGAAAATTCAGCGGAAAATTAACTCCGTTGAGAACAAATTTGCTTCGGCACGCTCGCCGATATGTTTTTATCGTTTTCGCTGTTTCGCTATGACTGATAAACGAGCGACGAGCTCGTTTGACGACCAGAAAGTCTCGCAGTGTTTATCGAACGGTACAATGTAGTTGGTAAAGTAGACGCAATAAAATAAAGAATTCTTTTTAATTTGACTATTTTAACGAGCACGATACGAATGGATATTTAAACTGTAATATATTTGACGTGTACCCATACGATGCACGATAAATGTTGAAAGAATGATTAAGAGAATGAGTAAGCCGCATAATCTTTTAGATTTTCTTTTTCCTAAAGCCCTGACTGTCGTAACTGACCAAATATTTTTCAGCAAAACCAACGCACACGCGTATTAAATATTTTTACAGATCGCTTTTCCACCGGAAATAGTGCGATGGAAGAACTTTGAATGAGTATATCCGTCGCATGAATGGATTAGGAATGGGTGAGTACGGTAATTCTAATTCCGTGAATGATATAACATGCTGACAGTACTGGATTTGCTTCTGTTACACGGCAAAATGTGCGAAGCACCGCATCGCGAGTAGCGCTGAATACACTGTCTCTATCAAAAAGTAAAGTTTACAGTTTTATTCTCTTGGTTGTACATTAACACGTTTCTTCTACGATAAATAGATATATCGCAAAATGATATGCGCAGATAATAAGTATCGTAATCAGCACGATGATCATTTTATACACAGATGATTTCTATCAGTTTTATAAGATGTTTATATACTTTCTAATATCGATAACTAGAAAGATACTATTTTAAAAATACTTTCATACAAACGTAACGATAAACTTATCAACGGCAATTCACTTCTAACACGAGTACAATCGTAAAATATTTTAAATGGAAAAGAATGGAAAATAATCTTTAATTAAGGAATATTTCTTTCGCATCTCATTCGCATCTCATTCGCGTATCGTAAATCTTAATAACTGAAAATAAGATCGAGAATCTTCATGAGAATTTCGTAAATGTTTTTTTCTTCCTCGGAACTCTTATCTTAACCCTTGCCCTATGATGTCTTCCATAATTGCACTCGTTAGAACTACTTTATCGGTAATGATTTACTTTAAAAAAAATGCGGTTATCAAACAATTTCAGATGTCTTTTATTCAAATGGTAATGAGATAGCTAATCATCCGATTAGGAGTTAACATTAAACATACCGCGATCGGTCAAACAGCCGATTTTAAAATTTGATTTAAAATTCGTCGTTTTTCTTTGTTCATTTAACATTAGATGAATTTCTATATTATCCGATTAATCGGTTTTTCAATGTTTATCCCCCCTTCTGTTTCTGTTTCCAATAAGAAATATTTAATATTTAGCTTGTTTACTTTTATTTTTTAACTAGTTATTGGACTAGTTATAGTAAATATAGATATATACAAAGTGTCGGTACGTTTAGTGTTAAAGAAATAACTTATGAGTACACAATCGCTTCTAGGTTTGAAACCATTTCGAATATTCATAGATAACGAAAAGCAAGAAATAAACAACACTACGGTTCATTATGTCGTTTTAGGTTTCTTAGTACTCTTTTTTTATTATGTTGCTTTGACTGCCATCATTATAGCGAAAAAGCTACAACAATTTTATTGCTTTGTATACCTAATTCCATACACACCGAACAGCTTTGAAAAGAACTTTCTCGATTGAAATCATTTTATTACATTCTAAATTCTCTTTTGTAGATAATTAGCTTTTAGAGCAAAATCCTCATTAAAAAGAAGAAAAGCTGTTTCAACAGAAAAAGCATAATAAAGTAATATGAAGTGAGATCTTTAACAAACACAGATTAATAATTGTAATCTTATCATTTCTATTACAGCTACAGGAACTACATGAAACGTTCTTCTTATTAAATAATCAGTGTGAAATTTATGAACAATTAGTACTGTAAATCAAATATGATGGATAATTGTTTGAAAATATCAGTTTCAAAGTTGCTTCTACTGTTGTAGAATAGCAACGTGAGCGCATTGTTTCCACCGATTAAACTTTCTTCTTACTTAGTCGAGTGGTTGAACGTAAATGTTGCGTTTATTAGATAAAGCAATTAACGTGAAACGTTCTCAGACACAGTGCGAGCGTTCCTCTATAATAATCATGCAATACAACTGTGTAAAGAAACGTAACTACATAAGCATGCAGCGAACAGTCACTCGTACTTTCACCGTCGATCGTGGGTGTATAGTTTTGCAAACTTACCTTGCGCACCTATATAATTATCTCTTTTGTTTTGCATACGGTGTCGTTTTACATAAATGTTAAGCGCCCGGGAAATATCTCGTCGCGGGCATCACGGAAAAGAACGATGATGACTCGTTAGATTTAATTAACTCGGAGGATCCTAAGGTTTCACGGGATAGAATTTACGTCTGCCAAGTTCCATCTATTAAAAACAATGTCGCGCTCGTTGCTACACATACGGCTACCGCCGCGCACGTCGTAATGCATCCGTCTATGACCACCTGTGTCATCTTAAAATTGCGAAGGATGAATGTCAGTGTTGAGTTTCCAACTCATCAGGCAAGAATTCCAACTGTTCCTATTGCGACATAACAATACGAAACATTTATTTAATCGTTCCGCGGATAATATACGACCTGATGTAACGGATGCGCGGAGTAATTCTATCCTAAAAATCTGAATATTTCAGGAACCCGTTGGATGCATCTTATCGTTCTCAAGGAAAGATCGATTAATCCTGCAATGGCAGTACTACTCCGATAAAATGCGTATCTCGAGAAACGAATTCCTTTTCTCTTAAAAACGATCCGCTGCGAACTAGGAAGGGGGCCTTTCGAATAACCGAGGCCGCGTGACTAAACATTTCAAATATGGATACGATATCTGTTCGTAAACCTCGCCAAGTGATAATAAGACGCACACAGTTGAGCGAGTAATTATTTATAGCGGTGGTTTCCGAGTTGATTTCGTATCACGCGACATCTCTATTCGCAATATTATCTTCGCACGAATAGAAAATTGTATACGGTCCGCTGAAAAATTCGTTGGAATTTCAAGAATTTTATTCTACGACGCTGCCTCGTTTCCACGGAGAACTTCGGGAAAACATTTGAGATATTTTCAATGTTGAAACCCACTGTGAAACGCGATAACGTGTCGCGAGTTCAGGGAAAGAAAAACAAACATTTTGACGGAGTGCCAGTGTTAATTAATTATGTTACCAGCTTAAAGTTATGCGTACAAATAACGCTGCGCACTTGGGGGAAACGGAGGCACTGATGGCACACTTGTACGGGACACGTGACACGATCAAGCATCTAACGTTCGTTACAATGTATAAACCATGGGCATTGACTTGTATTCAATGAAACGCGCAACATGACTGTGTGTTATGCGCGTATAAACAAAACGATGCAGAATCGTGTTTGTTTGTATCTTTTCCTCAAGTTGACGTAGTTCTATATTTTGTAATAGATGCTATTTGTGTCTCAAAGGATAACACAATTACTTGAAAACTGTATACAGCAAATGAAAGTTGATTTAAGGCTGACTTCAGTTAAGATTGTTATGTGTACTTGGAATTTCAGGTTAAATCAACATTTTCGAAAAGATTTCATGAAACCTGATGTTAGATAATACAAACTATTTTCAGTAAACAAAATTATTCTACAAAAGATCGTAATTAACACGTTGAATGCCGTACGATTTCATGGAGCAACATACATAAAATGAAGAAAATATAATATTAAATTATTTGATTGAATCGCATTATTATTATTGCACGTTGATCTGGATAAAAGTCACCACATTATTTATAATATAGAAACGTTTTCAAATAATCATCGTTTAATCGAGTAAAGTATGGTAATTCGATTTGGTTGGTGACCCCCGTGGCAAAATCTTCTAGATAAAAGTTTCAAATTCAATAGTCTTTTTTCAAGAGTTTCCATTTATGATGACAATGAGACAAGTAGATTCGTGTTTCGTTGAAAAAGTATGTAAAATTACACTAATTAATAAAATTTATTTCAGAGTTAATGGAATATCAAATGTCATTAAATAGCCCGACATTTTTTGTCCACGAATGGATATCGTCATTATAAAACTGATAGTATAATTCCTGATATATTCTGTAATCATAAGTCTTTTAAATGAATTCTGCAAGTTTAAGATCATTTTGAAAATATTTACGTACGTCGAAAACTCAGATTTTATTATAACTTACAACTTCTTAACTTCAGCACTGCCAATTCATTTGAAAACATTCTTTGAATTGAAATGTACGTGAGAAATACGCAAGATTCTGAATTATTCATCGTAAATATTATTAACCTTTATAAGTAATGTTCAACTATTATATAAGTATGTAAATGAATCTATCGTAATCGATTGCTGTCGGTTTATATTTGATAACCTGAAAACTTGTATTTGAATTGTGAAACTATTACAAATGCGTTGAGAATGATAAAGAGAGACAGAGAAATGCTCCCTCATAAGTTTGTGTCGCCCATAATCGAACGAAAACAATATTACGAAATCAGAGTGACAAAGATTGACGTCTTCCACAAAGAAATCATGAAACTGATAGTCGTTAAAATAATGACGTTCTTGCAACGAGTTTGAATTAATGAATCCTATGAAATAGAGAAAAAATAATTAATTCAAAGAAAACAAAAGTTTAACGGGCAATTACCTAATATAAAACGATACAATAAATTGTGCAACGGTCTACGAATACCGTCAAAGTATGCTTAAGACGTTTGTTGGTTAGAATTTGTTAAGTTTATTTATTAGGCAATAATGATTGATTGCATTATAGTTACGACAGCATACTGCCTACTACGTTCTAAATCTATGAATATGGTTCTAAATGACAATTATATCGATTCTTAATTCAATTACTTTGGTGTGTTGTGGGTTAGATATTTATGTGATATTCGATATTTGCGGAATTTATCGTGGGCGATATAAGTTTAACGAGCAATAATCTTACTAAAACGGAGTATTCTGCATATTTTTTATATATTATTACTTGTTGCATTGTGTCCTATATGCACGTGGAAGTCGACGTTAGAAAGAACATAATGTATTAACTACTTACTCAAACATACTGTTGTTAAAATTAAATCATTAAGGCAAACAAGATTTTTAGTCGAAATTATATAATAAATACTAATTACAGGTAAACGTACAAAAGATCGTTTACGTATCTCAAATAAAAGTTTCAGAATAATCATCTATGAAACTATTGTGTGTTTAAAGCTTTTTCAATTAAAATGTAATTTTCATTGTATTAATTATAATACTCTATTGTAAGAGAAGGCGAGGGACTTGCTGACTCATACAAATCCCTTTCCTTTAACGTAGAACAATGATAAAAATTCTACAGTGCTAAACACACTCTCCGAGTATCAATTTGCAAGAATAGTATCCTCGGTCAGGGCCGGTGAGTGTAAATGACCACAATGCTAGATCGTTGACTGGATCACGTGTCACTTTTCAATATAACGATAACGTATTTCCGCTATCGTGTCTTTTTTCCATTAAAGAAAAGGCGGTTACAGTAAATAGGTACATGATTGTGTATCGACAATGTTCGTGGACTGATTTTCTCTGATTGTTGAAAGTACTTGCTTTCGTCGCGGAATTAGTTGACGTATACTATTTGTAAAACGTATGACATCAACTTTCGTAATTAATGGAGAAAGGAATTTCAACACTGCAAAAATTGAAGGAACTTAGCGTATGCACTTACTGATTGTATAACTATCATTAATTCATTGCAAAATAATGCTTACGTGCTTTTACGAATCGTTTAAAAAAATATGAGGTAATCGTAAGCAAATTATAAACAAGTTTTTCTGTCTAATGTTAGTTTCATTTTGTTCATTTAGTAATAACCATTTAAAAGAAGAATAATACATAATTGATGTTTAATGCCACCAACTGTTTATAAGAAACATCGAAAACCAATAAAAATTTGTTTATAAATACCTTAAATATTTGCATACGATTACTTCGATATTAAAATGGTATCTAAATTTACCCGGCCAGTTCGTAATTCTATATTTCTGTACTTCTCAGAAGTTGGGACTAAACTACGAAAATACAAACTGTATTATAAAAGTTGACTACAAAAAGTAGATATCAACAAAAGCTACATGAATTAAGTAACAGAATCATTCATATATTAATTCATACAGTGAAAGTTGCAATACCTTGAAAAATAAATGATGGAATAGGTAAATAAATCGAAAACGTATGTTTATTCTATATTACCAAGTATTCAATTATTCGTATACACAAACGAAGAATTGAAATTCTGTTGTTATAGTAAACGAATGTTTAAGTTATGTAATGGCGATAGCAATCATAAAACGAATAATAGTTATACTTTTCGCGTATAGACACTGTGCGAAATCATGTATCTTATTATTCTCCACTTGAAATCTCATCGACATTACATTAAAATTTTAAATGACAATCAGTTTTCTACTCATGTAACTTGATTGATGTCATATAAGTATAAATTTAATAATAAAACAAGATAAGACTCGGATACACTTTGTTTTGAAAGCAAAAATTGTACTGTCTTTAAACAAGATTGTCACAAGCGCGGAATTATTAAGGATTCTAATATGGAGAATATACTTTTTGTATTATATACCTTACAATTGTTTACTAGAAAACGTTTTACATAAATTACTTAAAGGATTTAGTTAATTCCTTAGGCAACAGTTACTATCAATCTAAAGACTGTTCTAAATTTTATATATATTATCCTGTATAAATTTATAGCATAAAAAAATAAGGAAATTAATAACAGTTAATAGTTCAATGAAACCGTTTGCCTTGCCAATAAATGCGAGAAAGAAGAAGATTTGAATTACTACAAAAATAGTAATTAGTTCTTTATATAGGTTCATTATTTCTTCATTACTCGGTATATTATCCTCAAAATTTTGCGGAACGTATTTCATTTGGACGCATTTGGGCTTATCGAAAAGTGTTAATAAATAAGTAAAAACTTTTTAATTTCAGTGAGTCTGTTGCATTTTCACGAATGTTTCCTATCGTCAATTCATAAAATAATCTTAATGCGTTACCTTGACATTTAATATCGGAATGCCGTTCTAATTTTATCATCATTTTTTCTTAAATCCTCTTGTCTACAATTCGTGTGAAACGAAACATAAAGGAAGAGCAAACTATTTTGACCAAGCAACTTCACTTGACAACCACTGCGTTGACAGATGAGAGCAAATACAGATCTCTTGGAACTGGGGTTGAAATGATGTCACTTGAGGTGTTACACTCATGCGACGAATGTTTTTTTTTCAGTTAAAACTTGCGTTCTATATAAAACTTTTTGCACCCGTAATATGTGCGCCGAATTTTATGCATTGCAAGTCTGCATGTTGTAAACAATATTTAATTCAGAAATTGTGAAATATAAATTTTATGACTTCGCGATGTTGGTAGTTTGTTTTGCACTAAAGGCAATTACATATTAAAAATGAATCTCGTTAAATACTAATTAAAATTAAATATAGAATGACTTAAATAATGATATGGAATATTGTGCAATATAATTTATGCGAGAATCAGTTAACACTTCTCGTATAATATTCACCTTCTACATTATGCACAAAGTTAGTAATAGGAAGTATTGTATATTTTGATAAATAAAATTCAATATAGCTTCATTATTATTACATTTTTACTAGTAAAAAAGGATAATGTTACACGATTCAGCTAATTCAACTCTACAAAATAATTATCGCATTTTCCACTTGACAGACACACTATTAAAGCAAAATCGTTTGAGAAAGTTTCAATGAATTTTTTAAAGCTAGACCTACCTCAACCGACCTTTCCATACATGTGTACCCTCAGTTCTTGCGTTTTCAAATGAACTCGATCTTTCCCTCTTTCTCTCCTTTCACATTAGATTTCACACGTCAATTGTCGCGGACTATCGATGTTTATTACCAAACGCAGCTTACTCCGTTGTAACGACCGTGCTCGTATCCTTAATCGTAAAAACGTTGCGGCAGTTGTAGCGATCTTGGTATAATTCGATTGCAACGTGGGAAGAAGTTTCGGAAATTCAGTCGGCGATCAATTGGTAAGTACCGAATCGGATCGAAGAATCGGCGAGGTCGATTTTTATTCGAAAGGAGCCTAAACTCTATTAAGGAGCGTGTCTTTGGAACGAATCATCGCGGCGGCGAGTGAATCAATTTCGTTCTATTATTACGATCGGCTGACGAGATGTAATGGCAAAAGAAGGGAATGAGTCACTTGCCGGCCTGTGACACACATATGCGAACACAACTACGGTCTCGTATGCACGTGTATTTAGCGATAGCCAAGCGTACGGGACCGCGAGACTCGGCGTCCTAGCTCGAGACGCGGATACTCGATGAGAATCATCGTTCCACCGCGCGAGCCGCGCTCGCACTCGCGGTCTCCTTCGTTGCTCGTCGCTCGAGCGAATGATGCAAATCACGTTCCGGATAAACACTCGTATACCTACCCACACAGAAAATCGCTTTTCTTCACATTTTCGCCGCGATGGTTGCGCAACATATGTAACTGTTTCTAGCGATCAGCTGACTTGTACGATCGTTTTAATAAATTGCGACTGATTTTTCCTCCTTCCCCGAACGCATTTGTAATTCAGTGAAGTCTTTACAATCGTAATTCATTTCCCCGTTTTTTCACGGGAAGAAATATTTCCTGTGAAATGTCAGCCTCAAGGACCGACCAACGTGCGTGTTGTTTGATTCCTATTTTGTATCTGAATTTTAGAATGCAAATGGTTATTCACAAATTTCTTGTGAATAATCTTGTCAGCGACTCGACTGCCACGCCTGTTTTCTGTTTTCCACGAGCGACATGTATTTTACTCATAACTGAGATTTATATTATTAATGACAGTTATTTATTACACAATCGTGCACTTTTTGCTTTTTATTATTACGTACCACAGCGAAATCCTGACTTTCCTGAACGCTTAATTTATTTTATATGCTGAATGCCTAATTTTAGAACATTACATATGCTGTTATATTAGTCATCAAAACTAATGAAACATTAGGCATAGTGATAAGTCCTTTCTAATGAATTTTAGTCGATTAGATAAATTGATTTCATCTAAGCCACTGAATTTCTATCGCAATGATATTCGACGACTCTAAAAAAATGGCAGTGTATTGTAAATAACAATAACAATTATTTCGGTGATTAACTATTTGTACGTTATTTAACACTAGAACAACCGTGTGTTTAAAATTATTAATATGTAATCTTTATAAAACTTGTAACAATAGATTTTTTTCGGTTTCTTCATATATTAATTATAGTACTGAAGGGGAACTATTTATTTTTCAAATCATTTCGGATATTTAACGCTTTACAGGTATCAATAATTACGAAATAAGAAAACTGAAACTCGTGTTTTTTATGGATTTGGTTGTTTTAGTGTTAACCGACACACTAGCTGTGATTATTTTTCGGCAATCATCAAGAATCATAAGTCATATAAATATAAGCAAAGCTGCACTTTTATATATATTTTCCCATGCTTTTTGAAATTAATTTATCAGCAAAAGATAAAAAGTCATAAAGCACGAACATAATTTAAAAAGCCGCCACGCATATTAAATTATCCGGCATTGTCAGGGATCTGAGAATGCCAGATAATCGGAGTTCCACTGCATTTACATTATTAGCAATTATTGTTGTATAGCAATCACTTCGATTTAAATATATTAATCACTTTTCACAATAATTCTTATTTTTAATATGTATTTGAGGCAACGTATAGATTAAGTACAAATATTTTTCGCCGTAATTAGAACGGAAATATGTATTAGATTGAACAGAATATTTTGTCGGTAATAAGAAAAAAATATGTATTTTAAAAAACTAATTTATTTTTAAATACAAAATATAACAACCCATTTGCTTACTTCTCAAACGTTTATAAACAAAAGGTACTTAGATAAATATGAAAATGTTAATTTAAATTTTAAAGAGTTTCACAAACTCATAGAATTTTACCGACAAGACTTTTTGCTTAAAGCAATAGTAGTAAAATAAGAGTTAATTAAACTTTATACAAAATCTAAGTATATTAGATTTATAGTGGTATTTCAATAAAATTCGAAGGTCAACCAAGTTGCAAAAAAAATTGCACACTAATCAATACACAAAATACTCAAACCATGACCACATGAAAATATCATAAAAGATGTAATAGAAATATTTATACAGAGGGGGAATGCAATATGAAAAATTGAAAAAGAAACGAACGTTAATAAAATCATATCAGGCAGAAGTATCAAAATATAGCATAGAGTTTTCAACAGAAAAGAAAAAACAATAATGACATGAAAACGGCGAACGGAAATGAAAATTCCCGCGCTTTGTTCACATTAAACGTATTATTTTAACATAGCTGCTAGAAAAACAAACGTTAGAGAAGAATATTGAGAAAAATATTTTAATATAAAGCAAGGGTTAAATATTAAAACAGAACATAATAGAATGTTTGAAACAATAAAATTGAATAAATTTCCTAAATGCCTATCTTGTCGAATACCGCTAATGTAAGTATTAAGCACATTCTAATAAATTGCCCTAGTTTCTTCTATGAAAGAAACACTTGTACATCAGATCGGATAGGGAGACTAACCCGAATAATTCCAAGAGTATCCACAACCTACTAAAGTTTTTCAATCTTGTAAACTTACTAAATTCATTGTAATTAAGAACTGTCTATTCTGTGAATTATGTACGAATTATTTATACAATTCGTATATTATTATGTAATAAGTAGTTATATACCTAACCGTTGATGATCACTAATAACATTACTGTTAACGTGACCATCTTACAACACACTCAAAATAAAGTAAAGTAAGTTCACTGAATCAAAAGTGTTATCAATAACAAAAGTGACTCACGCAACATAATGAACAATGTAGAAAATCTAAATCAAAGTGTTATTTTAAAGTTTTCTTTGGATTAACAAGTGGCAAATCTCGAAAGAGCTGCAATTAACAAATGTTTGAATGCAATAAATTCAAGGCATATTATCTTATCGAAGCGTTTTATAGAGTATTCGCTCACAGGCTTTTCACTAATTTCATCGAAAACAGTGAAGATATCGAAACCCATTATTCAAATTAATGTAACACATAAATGTAATCACAATTTACTGGTAATAATGCAGTATGCGCTTAAAGGCAATTGTATATTTTTTAATGATACGACCGTATTCGATCACGGTTTAAAAATATTCCGAAATGATATAATGAATTCGACGATGTCGTCGATGACTGAAGTTTGTCTAGTGACTTTCTTTCAGAAATTGCCGATTCATCGTGTCACATGAATATTCATTGTCATTGTATTGATACTGCTTATGTTATTTAATCAACGTTGATCTATATACAGTTACTTACCGATGAATAAGACCGATACTTGTATTAATATTTCAAGCCATTCATACAATTATAGATATAGGATAGAATATCTAACCATTCAGGATTTTTAATAATATGTATAAATTATTGAAACATTACAAAAATATACAATAATATGATAAATAAACTACGTGTGACTGAATAAGTAAACGTTCAATATGAAACATTGCAAACACACTAAATTTTGAAGACCAGCTGTGTCCACCATGAAAGGAAAGTAAGTTTACAATGATGGAAAAGTTATAAGTTTAAATCCGAAAAACATGTTTAAGGTAGAACATAATGAGTCATTGTTTAATATACTTCAGATTCGAACAAAAGTATTCTCTATGGTCCGAGAACGTGCATCAGACGATGATAAAAAAGAAAGTTCTTTGAATCATCTTGAATAACATTCGAAAGTCATCGAAGCGAAGCGAAGTCACAGAAGCGAAAATAATTTAAATGGGTGATCCTGGGTGATCCTTATAAAGTCAATTACCTTAAATACGAATACGAAACCAAATTGCTAAATGACCCCCCGTTTTTGAAAAACTTGGATTTTTGTAAAAGTGATCGATCTTTCTTAAAAGAAACGAGTATTACTTGAAAACTAAAAACGATAGGTAGTTGAAATTTATTGTAAAAAATAGAGGAGATCTGTTCGTATACGTGGTTATACAAATTTTGAATATTCAGTGTCATTAAATAATTTTAAACGATGATCAAAGTTCAAAAAGGGATAGACGCACGTACTTTGTACGCACTTCTGTTATATTTCTACAAAAAGTGCATCAGGTGACACGAATTTGTTATATAACATTGGGTTCTGCAAACATTTCTGAAGAGGAAGCCCTCACAGAAATTGTGAGAACGATTATCCGTTCGATCAGGTTAAGAAAATCTTCACCAAGAACGCGTGCACAGAGCTTTGGCGCCGTGCGGCCATTGCTCGACAGGGCTGTGACTACGCGTTGCACACATCTGGACCCCGGTCACTTGTTATATGAGTATATAATATTTAATTTTTATACGTTTTTATATAAAATAATTGTAATATTAATTTTATATAATAATTGTTATTATGAAAAACCTTGTCACGATTATTCTGTTTTAAATAATTTGATGCTTAATGTGCGAATTAGACAAATTTTCATACATGCAATAGTGTACGTATATGCATCCGGTAGTTATAATATATTTTTTTATTAGAACATACCTCTTTCTTTGGACAAGTCGAAACTTATTTTTATTTTGCGCAAGAAAGTATTTGGGTAACATAATGGAAAAATATTTGTAACTTGTTGCGCGAATCATTCTGCGTATTAAAATTTACACACGCATTTTGTTATTTTACTTACAAAATCTTTTTTTTTTCATTTTATTGTGCGAAATTATTCAGTTTTTTAAAATAACTACTGTGTTCCAGTTGATTATCAAAGCATTACAAATTACAAAAGTCAAGTTCATAATACTACCTACGTGTTTTCTGTAATACCCAATATATTTATAAAAATTAAGTTTCAATAAATGTGAAAACTGCAGTAATATTTCAAACTTAATAAATCTTACTTTTTTAGATTAAAATGTGATGTTTATTTATCTACTATTATAAAATATTATTGCATTTTTATTATTATAATTGTATACATTGACTAACGACTCATTCCTGTTTTGCCGACGGATATAATGAACACATTTTTTATTCGCGCCACGAGATGGAGCGATCTGTAATATTCAATTTTCTTTGATCCAAATATGTTTATTAATTTTTGAGAACGACGATTTTTATTTTTATTTCAATATAACGTAAGTAATAAGATTTTGATGATGCATGTGTATAAAGTCACGGTGCAACTTTTACAATGCCTATTTATTACCTGTTATTAGTAAAATAGACATTTTTATAGAAATTTTAATAGCAATTAAAATAAACATCAAATTATTAACCTTCTATTTAATAAAATAACAAAATCAAAGAATTTTTTATATAATTTTGTTAAGTGTGTAAATCATTAAGTTTCAAAGAGAACACGATGCTTTTAACACATCAAAACTATTATATTTCAGTTATTTAAAACATTCAAAGCAAATTATTATATTTTTTAATTTTATGAATTGTTAATGTAAATCTTAAAATATTATAACATTAAAATTTTAAGACGTAAAATTTGTTTCCAGTTTATTAAATACTGGAATAATGAAGTAACAAGTATTTAAATTAACGTAAAAGTATTTTTGGAAGGAATAGCAGAGCCTTTTAAAATTATAACTAATACTTAATTATTTATAGATTCGAGGTATAAATGTTGTATAAAATGTAAAAAATATTTCAGTTTGTGAATATACATATGTACGCATATAATTGCATGGAATATACACATGCATGCATTTTTGCATACACAGTTGAACCTCGATAACCCGAATATTTATAACCCGTAAGGATTCTTCATTCTCTTTCGCTTCACTATAAAAACCTTACAACCTGAAATACAAAAATTTTTTAACTCGAATTAAGTGCCATTTAGTACAGGATGAAATGTACTTTTACATATAAATTACAGTTGTACCAGTTTTACTTTCACACGTTTCTAATGCATACAATGCATCGACGCGTACGGTCGCCTGGTTGCGAGGCATTGATCATATAGGATCACTGTCCCTGCGATCTTACACATAAAATCTTTAGAAGGCGAGTTTCATTAGTTCTACTCGTACTTCTTCTATTCAAAACCTTTATAATTTGAAAATCTTTTGTCTTTCCTTATAATTCGATTTACCGAGGTTCAACTGTATTTTCTTATCTATGTGTCTGCATTAACATACTGTAGAGGTCCCACGTTAGCCAAGCTGACCTTCGGTACAAAGTGAAGAGGGGTAAGGGGACTCTTCCACTCACGACGCTTGGGCATCGGCGTGCGCCAATAAATGACCACGCGTCCGAAAGCGAAAATATGTATACGCATTTATGTATTTTATAGTCATAAGTATAAATTAATTATAAATATGTTATTCGTACATTAAAATGTTACACTTCGACATATCTAACCCAAACAAAATTTTAATTGCTGTGTAAACATTATAAGTAAACTTATATTTTCGGAATGTAACATTACATCATACTTTGTGCCATTGCAACCTGTTTTTTGTCTTTCTTCTGAAATGACAAAATACTTCTTTTCAAAACTGATGTTCATATTTCAATGAATGCTGTTTCAACGTTTGAAATTTATTGCACTATGTAATTTGATCCATTCAATATCTTTACAAAATAGATACGATGTATATACATAATTACTTGCAAGAGTCTGTCTCTTGGACGAGAATCAAAATGACCATGCATTTGATATACGTATATTGAAAGCAGTTGTACATAAATACGTTCGCACTCAAATTTTAAGAGTGTGGTCAATTAAATAAGGCTATTTACAGAAATTACTAAGAATCTGCTAGAGTTAAACTGTTACTATATGCAGAAATTTTCTTGGTGAAACTTTCAAAAACCTAACAAATTCAGTAGCACTAAAATTTTGCGAATAGGTAGACCGCTTTATACCGAAAATCAAACATTGCGGTATTTGTTTGAGCATCAATTCTGATATATACCAGGCACCGGTTAATGATGTTTATTATTACACTTATTATTAAAATTATTACTTATTATGAAACAGATAATTATTATTGTAAGACACTTGTTATTAAATGTTAAGTGTCAAGGCATTTTGTTCCCACATCTGAAAGCCAATGTGGCGAGAAATGTTTAAAAATTTGCCTTTTTCGCAAAATTTCGTGTCTTAACTTTAAAATTGCCAAACATCCTCCTTGTAAATATTTTTTGTGTGCAAAATGAAGCTGTTGGTAGAACATCAGACCAATGGAAACATGAAAATTTCTAAAATTATAGAGTGACACTAAAATGATAGAACACTCTTTTGCAAAATTTCCATCTTAACTGCCAAAAACCTCTTTCGCAAATATTATTTCTATCTAGAAGTGACATATGTGCAAAATCTCAACTCAATCGTATTTGTCAGGTTTCTGGAAGTACATCCTTTTAATTAATCATTGTCAGAATGAATTCACTTTTAATGAAAGAAACGTACTATGAATATATAAATAATATACAATTAAAATACCTGCGGAAATATTATAAAGAAAACATATTAAAGAAAGATCTATTCTACATACATTTTGAAATAATTTATAACTTTTAACTTCCTTTTTTAAATTAAGAAAACGTGCAGCTCAAGATGTTTGAAGAGGATAAAAACAAATCTCTCTAATCTATTAAATAATCTTTAAGATATTTATATTTTACTTTGGGTCATCCACAACTGTACGTTGTATTGTGTAAATAATTAACTTATGTTGCATATAATTGAAAAATATTACAACGTCATTAGAAAATGAACAGAAGTTTGAATTATATTTCTTTTCAGTTATGTAATGTACATATATTCTGAATTGTGATTTAACGTAATTCAAAGAATATACCAATAAATTTAACGGTACACAAGGATTGATGAAATTTTTAAAAATATAATCATGCAAACAATGATGTGATACAGTATTAACTGAAAGAGGCACTCGTTAGCATTGGCAGCGTGAGAAGTCTTTTGGTGAAAGATTTAGTCAAGTGGCTGTGCTCAGCGAATTAACGAAACGCATCAAAAACACGTCCACTTAATACATTCCGTACTGCTAACGATAAATCTCGTTTTTATATACAGACACTTAGCTATGCAACTGTGCTAATTGCCACAGCATTTAAAAAAATACTAAATTTGATTTGAATTTATTATCTATTTAAAATATATTATATAATAATATGATATTCGAATTTTTCTATATATAGTGATACAAGTTGATCTCACTGAAAATCGCCATCCGCACAGTTCAGTTTTTTGAAAATTAGTTGGTACGCAATGCGTTAGAACACTTCACATTTCCTCAAAATATTTTCTAACTTCAAGGAACCCTTCCCGAACTAACACGTTGTAAATAATAGGTTCATTGAAAATATTCAATTCACAACAAATTTAATTATTCTTTTGATTAAACCTTTCCTAATTTGACTATTGTCGTTTTTCTAAATTAATACACGAGTAAAATAGCAGTAAGCAATTTCCTGCTTAAAAACGTAAGAAAATTGTTCTTTCATATTGCAAAAATTAATCACTTTTCGTCTTTCTAAAATCATTTATACTTTTAACAATTTAATTTTCTAAAAGATAATCATTTCGCCACGCTTTATTTAGAAAAATATCTGCACTTGAATGAGAGTGTTTCCATTGCCTAATTCGTAATTATGAAAATGATCTAATCTTTATCAGTAAATAGCGATGGATGGTTAATATTATTTTCTGTGAGAGCAGCTCATAAACATCAGTTAGCTCGAGATTTGCCGGATACAATTATCGGACTGTATCGAATATACTGTGTCCTAAACATTACGTCTCGTTCATATTAATCAACTTATTGCTACGCGACTTCAATTCTCTTGAATTCGGGTACTCCGAAACCACTTTCAACCTGTGAATCTGTTACTCAACGACTTCAACTTCAACTATAGGATTTGTATATAATAGAATTAGTTTTACATGAAAGCAAAATTTTAATTTTTAAACGAACTTATATTAACTGATGAAAATCTTTGGAAAGAAATAGTATACTTTATACTATACTACGCGTTAATGAATAAGTAGTATATTTAATATTTATACTAAAGATAAATTTTTCTTTCTCAAAAAAATAATAATAATAAATTTCTGGTTCTTTACGTAATATTTATGTACTATATAAGTTGAAAATTAGTAATAAATTTTCGATCAATGCTAATCGCTTAATCATATAAAATCAGCATTTCATATGCTATACTCTGTAGGATGTTTATTGCGGTTATTAAAACATAAACAACGTTAACATTACACACGTTAACCGTATAACTTTTAATTATTTTATATATCCGCGTGTCTATGTAAAAAAACAGACATATTTCTTTTAATTTTTAACATTAAGTAATTATTACATCCATATATCATAACAGCTATTCAATTAAAAATTATTAATTATAATTATAAGTTAGTTTAGCTGTAATAGACTAATTGTAACATAAACGTGGTTTACATGTAGACAAATATTACGTTTCTGTACAATTATGTTTTCATAAAAAAATATTCATTTTAAATCTATCTTTTTAGCGCTGACTGTACCGGCACTTTGTATATACTGATTCCTATCGTAACTGGTTAAATAACCGGCTACGAAAGAAAAATAAACAAGTTCGATGATAAATGTTTCTTAGTGAAAATAGAAGCAAAAGGAAAGACAAAAATTGGAAAATTTATTAATTGGATAATATAGAAATTGATATAAAGCTGAATGAAAGAAAAAAACGCAGAATTTTTAATCAAATTTTAAAACCGCTCAAATAATAGGTTCTTGGCACGATTAGTGTTAATGCAAAAATTTAAATGACCCTTTGTAGCCTAGATGTATTATATCGTGTATATATATTCCGTGTTTTGTCTCGAGCAATTTTTTCCTCGTTATTGTCTCCTACGCAAACTGTCTAGCAAACATTATCCAGATGACCCATAATAAGAAAGTGAAAAGTGGGGAAGGTAAAAAAGAAAGATACACGTGGAGTAGAATTCTTACGTTTTCAAAGCGCACCCTATCATAAATCTTAAACCCAAGTGGCCGAAAATCTTGCTCTCTGAAGAAACTTTTATTTGTGATTGCTTTACCACACTTCCAAACATGGTTTACTCTGTGTCCTGAATATACAGTGTCCCATTTTAATCTATAAATTCAATTATTTCCGGAACTATTCGTTATTTCAAAAAATATCTTAAATCCAATTCTCTCTATTCTGATGAGTTTTCGACGAGCAAGTCATTCTCCACAAAAAGGTAGTCCCCTGAATCTGTATTTTGTCCAATGGTTAAATTATCTAATACAAGATCCACATATTTGTGAAGAATGTGTAACGCCTTTTTGTGGAGAATGACTTGCTGCATCAATAATGCAAAAAATTACATGATTATATTTGAAAAACTAGCAGCGACCTTCATATTTACAATATACGATAGCCTAGAAACAAACGATTCAAGTGTACCGAATCACTGGCTCTCAAAATAGAAAACATTCGATTTGAGATATTTTTCAGATAACAAATAATTCTGAAGATAATTGTATTTATAGATTAAAATGGGACACCCTCTATAATAGATATAACAAATCATTTTATTATTTATTTACGTATACTATTTTAGTGAAGGTGTGGATAAAAATATGAATGGGACGTTAACAAAATAAAATCTATTCATTAATTATTATTTAAATTAATTCCGCATCGCGTTAGTAAATTACTAAGTATTTAAATTCACTTAACGTTACTATTGCAACATATTTGCATGTCATATTGATGATGATGGCGATGCAGATTGTGAGTTGCCACAGTTGAAAAAAACGAGTGAACCGCCGCGGCGCTCTTCCGGCATCGTCATGTGTTGAACACAATACAAGAAGGCTAGAAGGTATATACAGGGTGTTCTATGAATTTCCGTACAAACTTCGCTCCTGTTCTTAAAGGTTAAAATTAGAAGACACAGTACTATTACGAAATGTCCACAAATGCCTCATTAAGGAGTTATAATACAAATATAAAATATAAGAAAAACGTAGCACCTACAATTCAAAGCCACTATTTCATACAAAATCATATACAACTTTAATCACCTCAACCATTTATTTTTAGTAATCTTATTATACATAAGAATCCCATTATTTTGCCTTTTACGTCTGATATTTTTCTTACATCTTTTTAATAAATCATTAATGGATTTTTTATTAAACGACATTTTTATTTTATTTTCATTTGCAGGAAACAGTGGCAACGTTTGTACGGAGATTAATACCATATCCTGTATAAACGAGTGTAAAACTAAAATTACGGACATATAAATCAAATTGCAAATCGTTAGAGAATCCATCCAATTTTCTTGATGAATAATTGTTTTGGGAAGAATGTAAAATAGTAGCTATGTATTGCATACGAATGCATATATTTGCTTATCGAAAGGTATAGACCACAGCCTAAGAGAGAAAAACAAGTACTGCTTATAGAAAATTAAAAATATAAAAATATAGTTTTTACAAGAATTGTTTTTTGTAATTAATAACAGATTCTAAGATCAATATCATTTTTTTACGATGTGCGTTATAAGGTATAACACAAAAAGGGTTAACGTTTTTAATATTTATGAAATTGTTAAACCTCAGGGAGTCAAAACAATTCAAATCGTGTATATTAGACCAGCAGAATTATATCAAACTACAGCATAAACCAGACCAGTCAGTTTTTGATCAAATGTTTCGTCTGTGAGGAAGGTGTCATTAAGTTAGTTTATTACAGTCTGTTTATTACAGTTGGTTTATTGGCGAAGAAGAATTGATCAAAGAATCGAGCCTCAAACTGACCTTACCTGTCGTCTTGGGATCTTGCTTCTACGACCTTCATAATATTCAATGACTCTATGCTGGTACATATTGGAGGTCTATTAACTAATTTATTTGTAGACGAAACATATAATGCTTTATTATTGAATATAAATTGACGTGGAAATAGTTTGTTTTGCTTTGATACTTGAATATCTTCGAATATCTTAATATATTCATACTTTTAGTATTTTTATAGTTTGTGTCTTGATTGAAATAACATCGAGAAATTTTTTGTTGAAATTTCACATGTTTTAGTTAAAGTTTCTCCAAGGTTCTGTATATTGTTGTTGCCAGCAACAAATGTCGCATATTCTCTGTTTCCATCAGGGATTGAAAACAGTTATGATATCGGTTTCTGTTCTTGGAACAGTTCTGAAGAACCGAAATAAGTATTCGGTATATCAGTTTCGGTACCAGTTCTTCAGAATTTATATTATATCGCTTCTAAACGATACGAAACGGTTCTATAACTGTAATTTTTTGATTTTTCATTTTAGTTTTTCATAACTGTTTCAAAGACCAAAAAATAATAGTTATAGAAACGACACAGAATCTATATAATATCAGTTCTAAAGAATTAGAAGCGAAACCGATATACCAAGTAACAGTTATAATTTATTTCGGTTCTTCATAACTGTTTCAGTCGTAACCGATAATATAACAGTTTCAAACGGTTATTTTCGAAATCTTTTCAATCTCTGGGCAGAACGGAACACCAATGTTTCTCGTAGATAAGGAGCTCGTATCGAGCTGGTGTTGTATGATATAGACTTAATAAGCGTTCGGTATAGTTGGTGATCGTCTGCCGATCAGTGCACAAGTATTACCTACAAAAAATGTTAGTGTTCCGTTTCATCCATCCATTCCATTTTATCATACTCTTTCATATGCCTTGTTTTGCCGCCCGACTCTCAACGCATTGCCGCTGTCGATGTCAATGTTACTGAAAAGTTGTTCAGAATGATGTCCTTGACAGTATATGCAGAAGTTAATATCATTAATACGGTGTCACTGAAGTTAATCATTAGCAAATATTATTCCTAATTACTGAGAGAAATGGTTCCTGAAGAAAGGACATATCAGCATAATAAATGTCCAGCCTCTTGTGCACGTAAAAGAAGAGTTACACTAAATACGGTGAATGGGTTGTGACTAGTTCGCCCCCCCCTCCATACAACCTATTTGTTTTCTTTTGAAGAAAACAATGAAGAATATTAACTACCAAGAAAAGGAAGTGTTAAAAAATGTAAATCAGCGAAGTACTTTCTACAATCATACTGGAAATGATAAGCAGTGCGCGGACTTCGGCAGCGTATCAGTCGCATGTTTATGAAACTGAACACCACTTCGAGCACTTCTTATGACGTGAGTTATGATGTATATCGAATGGTCCTGTATGTAGATCATTAGAATTGTTTGAACGTTAAATACGTTAGTGGAGATAAAAAGTATAGCATATTTATAGTACGTATTAAAACATATTCATATGCTATATACAATATAAAATAAAAACTGTTTATAAGAAAAATGAGTTCGAAAGGATGTATACATCAATGATTAATCATTATAAAAGATTATTCAACTCACTCTGGTGAAGTAATTGTTATATAAAGGTAACAATGCGAACGCTGTGAGATTCAATTATTCCCATGACACATAATACACTAGGAACGTGATACTAAGATATTCCTTGGAAGTCAAGAGCAAGCAACAATGAAAACTACGCGCACCAGGATAATTCATATACCACAGAATATTTCAGATGTCTCAAATCAGGTGTTTGTAAACTTTGGAAAATTGTGGAACTGCGTGTATATGTTTTCACTTTTCTTTATCAACCTCAATAACGTTGTGTGCATCGCTCTACTTGCTGCTATTATCTATACACTGTATCATATGTATACGTTTGTGACGAATTATACGACATAAATCGAAAGATCTGATAACAGAATGCAATCAGACCTCGACTGTCGATGATGACAACTTTCACAAAGCGATACTACGTTTTAAAGTACTTGGTCATTACAACCTAATTGATAGGTTCAGAAATCAAACGGTGTAAGTTACATTTTCATTGTAAATATTTAACGAGTAATTCTGTTATTGGAACTTTCGGTTAATAAAAACATAAATCTACAACATCACTAATAATTCAGCAGAGAAATTAATATATAAATATAATGTACAAAAAGTAATTTTCAAAATTAATTTTTCAAATTCAAAGATTCTACTAAACAGAAGTATTGACTTAAATTATATAATTTTGATATAATCAATTGTTGGATATACAAATATTAAGTTCCTTCAGAAACATATATACTTAACACAGAATAAATTCAAAATTTCGATTATTTAAAAAAATATATACTTAAACGGTCTTTTTAAATTTATGCCTTTGTAATAATAACACATCCTTAAAATATTATGCGAAATGTTAATATACCTAGTACAACAATATTACTTTTATATCATAAATAAAAAAAACATCTTTACTGATATCTTCAATAGATTCGTAGAAAAAGAGATAAAATAAAGTCAACAAAACATTTTTCATACACAGAGATTGATGATCTGTACACATTTATGTCTACATATAAACGAATTTTATGTGTTGGTACAGATAAGAATATAACAGGAGAGTAGGTATAATTGTTTGGATGAAATGACTCATTGATTACATAGTTTAAAAAATACATCTTAAAATAAGTATTTTATATTAATATCAAAAAAAATAATTTTCCCTTTTATATTAATTTCAGCGAATCACAGACTTGTAGTATAACTTTCCAACACTTTGAAAAAAGTTTACATTCGTGTAGCAATTAAGAAATATATTTCTTAAGAAAAATTTGGTGTAATGTTCTATTAACAATAAATTCATAATCATTTGTATTGATACCAAAAAAAGTACTAATAACATACAATTTTAATATATTACTTACTTTGTGTTAAATCGTTTATACTATAACATTGTAAAATCATTTTTAAAAGAAACTGCTTAATGCGATTAATAATTGTTATTAAACATACTCTGATTCATTTACACAAAAATCTATATATTCGAAAATGAAATGATCATTCATAATATATCTACGTTTTATAATTAAGTATTTAAATATACTCAATAAAGACATCAAATTCGTATGTTTTTATTTTATGAAATTTGTTTTATATCTTAGGAATATCGCCATGCAACTATTATCTCAAGCTTATTAGTACACAAGCAAGAACTTATAGAATTTTGGAAAAATTCTTCATATCAAATGATGGTTGAATAAAATTGTATTTAAAGAATGTTATGATAGATTATAATTAACGTTCACATTACAATATTGTGTAAACGTTTATTTTTATGTGTAATACTGTCGAGATGTTTTAAGGTAGTATCATAATTTCATTCGTGCGATCTTTGAATATAAACATATTTCTAATTACATTGCAATTACTTACAAAGAGACATCAAATAAATAAAATATTTATTATGTATACAATAAACAACTTTCTCGTTCCTGTTTATAAAAGTATTCAACCATGTGCAATGTTCACGAAATACTACTATAAAATTTATTATAAAAAAAGTATTTTTTAACGTATTTCCTATCTTTTCATGATTTTAATAAAAATTTCTGAAAATTACGAATAAAAATGTAACAAAAATATAATAGTTGGATAAACTGTATATTGAAATCTGTTGACCTTATAATGAAAATTTTACTAGAGCAGAACATAACTGTATAACAATCTAACATTTATATCGTGGTATAAAAAAGTTAAAAAAAAATTATTAAAAGTATTAAAAGAAATATTTGAATTATTTATATTGATATCCAATAGTATTACAAAGTGATTAAGTTACATATGGAATAAGGAATATTTGTATAATGAATATATTTACGTCAAGTAAAGTATTCCTTTTGGAAGAAATTTCTTCTATATACATACTTTTATGTACAATTTGAATGAGCTATACGAGAATGTATACGGAAAAGTAACATATTATATCTCATACAAAGTATTTTGTTTCATTTTATTATATGCACAATTTTTTTCTGTCTGTCGATACATGTATAAATACTAAAAATTAGTCAGCGTATTTAAAAAATGCACAAATCAATGGTGTGCAACCATTTTAAGCACAAAAATGAATAGTTAATAATGAATAGTGAATAATAAATAGAAGTACATAATTTATAAGTACACATATAGAATCGACTCTTCCAAAAATTTTCGGAAGTGATACTTCTGTAATTTGTATCTGAACATCTATAATCCTTTATTATGACTACATATAAAGACAGAGAACTTGACCTTGGTATTTCATCTGAAGCAATCTTTTCGGGTTATGTTATGTAGTTGTGCGCTGAAGTAAGCACACAAATACATTTTCACAAACCCACACTTACTAAAACCTAGTCTTAACAACTTGGGAAGGACGGATAACAATGTAAACATAATAAGTTGCTATATCTTACATAGCGGATTGTCGATTACTTTCTTACATAAATAAGAATTTTTCCTTAAATTTGTTTCGCCTGTCAATTATTAAATATTTTAACGGAATATTTTCTCAATATTTATTAACACATTTCGTAATAACACTTATATTATACAATCTTTTTAATTAAATGTGTATACAATCTTAATATTGGACTGTTTTTTGTAAAAGTAAAATCATCCTTTTTTGACTTTTTCCTATATTTATAAAATAGGTCAGTTTATAAATTAAAAAATATATCATATTATATTCATAAAAAGAATTAAATGCATAATGCATTTTTATACATTTTTTTATAATTGCATATCAATATTGTAAAATGATTAAATTTCCATCTATGTAAAAATTCCCATACAATACATGTAAAGGTATGGTTAAGAAAGATGCAAGTTCCACAAATCATTGATACGATCCTGTACACAGCACCTCTACGCGCAACGCGCATGCGCTTTTCATCAAAACTCGATAGCTGATTCGCCAATGCAGCATACTTTCAAGTTGGCTAGTCTGCGAGTCTTTGTTCGCAGTAACGACGGTTAAATTCGTCAGCATTTCTCGGCAGACGGTTAACCGGTCTCATTCGGCTTTGGACAATAAACGAAGGGCAGAATTCAACGTGTTACTTTCTCTGACCGGATCGACGTGACTTCTTCGTTTATAAATTTTCATTAACAATCAAAACGTAAGTACTGTCAAAAGTGACTTTACATTCTATCAATACCGTTCAGCCATATTTGCCGGTAAACGCAACGTTTTATTTTATCGATGTGCACGTGTATATTTACTACGCAGCGTTAAGCAATTCCAGCAAAGAATCTATTAGTACTAAATGTCATTTGTTGATTTTTAAGTAAAATATTGTACACAATACACAGATTATTATTGTGTGAAAAAGTAATCTTGGTATTCCTATAAACGTGAATATTTTATATGAAAATGTGTCGAAAGATGAGCTCTGAATAATGCTAGGTCAAAGAAAAAAACAGTAGACAAAACTGTTTTGCCGAATTCCAGCTTGTTTTGTTGATTCTCGGAAACGCATTAACGGTTATATAAAAGTACTTGAATCTACTGAAGTATTTGTATTACGTTTTTCTGTATTTGTAAGAATGACGTTTTAAGTTATAATGTAAGGATTTCCCAACAACTGAGATGTATAAAGAATCTTATTAAAATATATATATAAAACTTTTCAAGTATAACAATAATTGAAAATATATTGTTCAAAATAAACAAAAATATTTGTAAGCAGAAGTGTAGTATGTAGATTATGTTCACATGTTTTAATGAATACTTAGTAAAAAGACATAAGTGTAACAATGTATTATGTTATATATGTGAAGATGAAAAAACGGGCACTTTATATTACACAAAATTAAATGTACATATCTAAAAAATATATCTTTTAATATATAATTTGTTAAAAATTGAAAAATTACTAATAAAAAAAAATATTGTTTGAAGATAAAAGTTTAAGGTAAAATTATAAAATATTTATAAATTATTTATTATTACAAAAATATTAAAAAGATAAATGGATTTTTTAAATGAGAGAAATAGTAAATAATATGTATAATAATATGAATTAAACAATATAAAAGAATTTAAACAAATTTTAACACAAAATAATTCAAAGTACCACTTAAGAAACAAAGAACATCGTATGTAAAGAAGAAGGTTTAAAGAAAGGTTATATTTATGAAGTAAATAAACATCAGCAAAACAAAATGAAAACTTATAAAAATAATTGAAGCATGCATAAATTATGATGGAATTTGTAAAAGTGATTAGAAAAAGTACATTACTTATAAGCTGTTATTAATATTGACAAAATATTAATACAACATACTCACATCTCACACTTATGCATATATGATAAATTTTATGATTATGAAATATAAATAATATGTGCTTTTTCATTATTGCTTGCATATATAGAAGTATTGTTATTTTTAATAGTGAACAACAAAAGTGTTAAATAAAATTTTAATTGTATAGGAAGTTACACATTTTGGTTGAGCCAAATTTTTTATTATGTTATTAATTTAAGTTTTTTGTTAGTTCACTTGCTAGTGCATTTAAGTATAAACTCAACAACCTATAAAATATACACACAAATAATTTTTAAAATATTGTACATACAAACTTAACATTAAACATACTATGTTTGGTCAAAGGACTGATTTTAAAATTTCTTTTGAAGTTCTATACTTTTTTCATTTTTTTTTAACTTTTTGCCTTTTAACTTTCGTTTTCTTTTTTTTTCACTGAGAAATATTTATTGTCTGACTTGTTTATCTTTATTTCAAAACTGATTTTTTCATTATTTATAGTATGGGAATATGCTGGTATGTTTAATGTTAATGATAAAATGGATTAAACCTTATCTAAATAAGAAATATCAATTTTTTACCGAGTGCAGTTTTTAAATGTTGATTCTTATTTAATATCTATGGCGAGAAAGGAATTGACCATTTTCCTTATTCTTCAGGATCATAATTTTGTGAAGCTAAACATTGTTTTTTCAAAATTTATTAAAGTTTATGTTTAAAGTAAAATTTATATTTAAGTTTAATTAAAATTTTTAAAAACAATATAAAAACCATTTAAAGTACAATGAAACTCTACTTTTACTAATTGGATCTAAATGGCTATGTAAGCTGAAAAATACATAAATTGGAAGGATATAAGTCTAGGTTTGACTGTACTATCAAGTTACTGTATGATCGTAATATGTATATTGATAAATTTTTTATTTAGTATTCAATCTGTAACACTAACTGTTTCTGTAAATATTGGCAAATTTTGTAATTCAGAATATAAATTTTTAACTTCACCATATTATTCCTCAAAAATTTTTTCATAATATTACAATATCTCTGCAGATTATAATGGCTGACGAGTGGGGTCAAGATAACGTTCAGTATTCCTCTGCAGATACACAGAATGTAAGTATACTTACATTCCTTTTAATTTAATGCATCTGAAACTGCAAATAATTTCTCAACTTTTTATCTTTTTTAAATCAGTTTGACGATGATGGACGCAGCTTTGGAAAAGGTCGTGGATTTATAGGTCGAAATAACAATAATGACGAATGGGGGCCAGGAAACAAACATTACAATGATGGATATACCAACAATGATGGCTATAATAATGATAATAATTGGCCATCTAATGATGATAGTGACAATTTTGGAGGAGGAGGCAGAGGTGGTGGTAGAGGTGGAGGTAGAGGAGGTAGAGGAAGTCGAGGAGGCAGAAGAGGAGGAAGAGGTGATTCCAGTGATGGTGGCAGAGGAGGAGGTTTTAGAGGAAGAGGTGGCAGAGGAGGTGGAGGAGGAGGAGGAGGAGGAGGAGGATTTAGAGGTGAAAACAGTGACAACTATGGGAATGATGATTATAGATCTAGGGGAAAGTTTAATGGAGATGATAACAATGATAGTGAAGAATCACGGAAACCTCGAGAATTATACATTCCACCAGAATTGTCTTCCGATGAAAAATCTTTGTTTGGAAATGGAGTTGCAATGGGAATTAACTTCGACAAATATGACCACATTGAAGTTAAAGTAAGTGGAGAAAATCCACCTGCTCCGATAGACAATTTCGAAACAGTTGGCCTTAGAAACATAATAATAGACAATATCAGAAAATCAGGATATACAAGACCAACTCCAGTACAAAAACATGCTTTACCGATCATAATGGAAGGTCGTGATTTGATGGCTTGTGCACAAACAGGTTCAGGAAAGACCGCTGCATTTGCAATTCCTATTATCCATACTTTATTGGAGAAACCTACAGACCTAATTGTATCTTCGTTTCATTGTGAACCCCAAGTCGTTGTCGTATCACCTACTCGTGAGCTTACTATACAAATTGGGCAACAAATTGTTAAGTTTGCACTAAATTCAATCTTGAAAACTGTTGTTGCATATGGTGGAACATCTGTACACCATCAAGGAGGAAAACTTTCTGCAGGTTGTCACATACTTGTGGCGACCCCTGGGAGATTATTAGACTTTTTAGACAGAGGAAGAATTAAATTTTCTTCTGTCAGGTTCCTTGTATTGGATGAAGCTGATCGTATGCTGGACATGGGATTTTTACCGAACATCGAAAGAATTGTAGACCATGAAACAATGGTTCCTCTACAAGAGAGACAAACATTAATGTTTTCTGCTACTTTCCCAGATGAAGTTCAACATCTGGCAAAGAGATTTTTAAACAATTATTTATTCCTTGCAGTTGGTATTGTAGGTGGAGCATGTTCAGATGTTGAACAAAACTTCTATGAAGTTGAAAAAAGGAAAAAGAAAGATATGTTAGGAGAAGTTTTACAAAGAGAAAATGATGCAGGTACATTAAAAGGTACCTTAATATTTGTGGAGATGAAAAAGAGGGCTGATTTTATAGCAGTGTTTTTATCTGAAAATAATTACCCGACTACCAGTATTCACGGCGACAGATTACAAAGACAAAGGGAAGAGGCATTGGCTGATTTCAAAAGTGGAAGGATGTCTATTTTAGTAGCTACAGCAGTCGCTGCTAGGGGTTTAGACATTAAAAACGTGTCTCATGTCATTAATTACGATTTACCAAAAAGTATTGATGAATACGTTCATCGAATCGGTAGAACTGGTCGTGTAGGGAATCGTGGAAGAGCGACTTCATTCTTCGACCCTGAAGATGACGAGCCTTTGAGAGGTGATCTTGTAAGAATATTGAAACAGGCAAGTCAATCTATTCCAGATTGGTTAATATCCGGAAACTCAAGACGAAACTTTATGCCTGGGAAAGGAAACCAATTTGGAGGAGAAGATATCAGAGGGGTAAATAAATTCTAACAATAATAATTTTCTAATTGAAATTGTAATAAATAACTAATACATGTATCCTGTTTTTTGTGTGTAGTTTGAACCAGAAGGTGAACAATATGGAGAAGAAGCATATACAAATTCTGCAATGAGCGAAGTAGAAGAAGCGTGGTAGAAAAGCTGTTCTTTTACCTGAGTATTTCTGTTGTACTTGCATAAAAAAGGTACTACATGTTTTTTCATTCATTTTCGACATCAGAGGTACAAAATTACTATATTACTCTTATGCTCACATCTACAGAAATGGATATTTATGTATTATAGTAATATGTTTCAGTTAATTTTCGTTTCCATTCTTATTTGTTTCACCAATGAGTGATGTATTTAAAGTGAAACATAAACTGTACCTTGTACCTCCTTAGAAGTAGGTTAAGTACAAAATAACGGGATAATGTTACCTTTGTTGATACGGCGGGTTTAATTTTAAGAAATATTATATAATTTACGAAAACTCATTTATCTACATCTGTCGATGTAGTTCGTTATAGTACTTCTCCGTCGATCGTACAAATGTTAGTTTTTAAGAACAAATTATAAGAAGATATCATAAAAAGTATATTTTATTTTATAAAATGATACTCTCTAATATTATGTTAAGTGTTTTATACGTTCTTTTTGTAATAAAATATTTAAAAAAAAGCGTTTAATTTTTTTAATTTGCAAGCCTATGTTTATTGGATTTAGTCAACTTTACGTTATCATTATAAGTAGTGGTTAAGAAATTAAAAAATGTCAACATACCGTCATTCATGGCCATGTCCATCAGATGCAAATCCTCGTCATTAAGAAGGGATGAAAGAAAACCGTCAGTGGTTTGATTAATTGAATCTGAAGTTGGTGTATGATAGTACATCATGTCTCCGGGTTCGGATTTATAAGCAGCACCACTTTCTGCACCCATTGGTTCACTACTATTTGTCAAATTCATTGATGTTGCCACGGCTGAACCCAGATTCGACGATCCACCTGTGGCAGTGAGTATTTTAGTTCTAACAAATTAGATGATAAATAAAATTTGTGTAGATGCAAATTTTGCATTCATATTTTTAAAGATATTACCAAATAAAATATCTTTTTGTTTGTTACATGTAACTACAACAGGCACCTATGGGATCTATCAATAATTCTGTTAAACATAAGTGCGACGTGTGTAAGGAAAATTGTGAGTAGTGTGTCCTTTTAAACAACCAGAACATAATACACTGTACTTTGACACGTTAATAACGAATAAACCATTTTGGGCAATTTTGATGAAGAAGAATCTAGTGACTGATATATTCAATTCTACATAGATGTAAGTTTTAAACATGAAAGTTCTGTCCTTAAGGTGTTAAGATACCTTATTTTAATTTATTTTGGAAATATCAAATTATAACTAGGAGTTGTTTGATTTCAAGAGCATACATAATTGTCTAAATATATATATATAAATAACGAGTTAAAATATATATATATAAAATTTTAACTCGTTTTTTTAATTATTTAATATTAACGAATCCTATTTGAAACTATTTTGGATAAATTTTCCAAGGAAAATGATATTGTGTTTATGACTACGACTTAGATCATTCTTACTTATTGAAATTATAAAATGTTAATATCATTTTACTAATATACTCACCCACATTATGGTAGGGACTCGTGGAATTAAGATCACCGACGGGTGGAGCCAGAGTAGCATTATGAAGCAGTACGTTACGTTGCGCTTCATAATGACTATGGCTTATACCGTGCCCTGGGTATCCAGGATGTGCAGGATGCGCAAAATGGTCTGGTGCACCAGGTAGCGACAAAAGGGATGCCAAATCTTGCCACCGTTGTTCCATGCTCATTGCACGCACGAATGGCATGCGACCCTAAAATATATAAAACATTATTTTAAGTTTATCGGTCGTCATTTTTTTCAATTATAAATATTTCCTTATAATTAAACTTTCTAATATAATCACCTTTTTGTAGGGATATGTGAATTGTTTGTTTATGTTTGTATCATAAACATGTATTTTCAGTACTTGTAAGTACATAAGATTTCGATACAAGGAAATGATAAGGAAAAATAATTAGACATTGTCTCAAATAAAAGTAAAGTTCACCCTTGTGTGATTTGTAGGCGATAAAAACTTGCAAAGTTGATGTGAAGGAGATGTAGTGTAAAAAACTAATCCGATACCCTGCCATATTAATCCCTTCTTATTTTTATCTAGGGATGAATTTAGCAGTAAATGTTAATAATATATTCGGTGATTGTTTTATCTGAATGCAGTAATATATCTTCTAAGGAAACGATGTCACGAAAAAAATGTTTTACTAAATGTTTAGTACAAATATAGTGAGGTCATTACGTGTTGTAAATATATTTTTGTAGTTGATACGATAAGTGATTTCAAAGTGAATTTAATTTTTTTTAAATAAAATGTTATATTATATTACACTTACAGTGAGACTTGCTTGAGTTCCACAATTTCGGGACCCTGCGGTGTAATTTACGCAAGCAGAGGAAGCTATTTCCTTGCAGGAATTGACTCGAGCACAACTTGACAAAGGCAGAGAATCGTTACGATGGGCAGAAACGGGTTAGACATTCGAGGAAAAATCGAGGGTCGAACGCGTCAGATACAAATACGCAATTAAGACAATTTCAATTTCAATCATTTTGACTTTACTTTTTCAAATGTAGTGCCAGTGAATTTCTGAGATTGTTCTAATTAAAATGAGTCCAAACACGACGGAAATTAGACTAGTTTTACCGATTTAATGTAATGAATGAAATTAAAGGTTCTTTTCCCCCAAATCGATAAAACTAGACCAATTTACGTCGTGTTTGGACTCACTTTAATCAGAAAATTTTCAGCAATCTATCATTACTATATTTTGAGAAGGTAAAGTTAAAATTACTGTAATTCAAATTTTCTCCATTGTATGTGTATTACATTGTCACGTGCGGCGTCGATTTGAAGTCCCGGGCCTCGATCCTCGATATTCGACGGACTTACGTCGATCCCGTTTTTGTACATTGTATTCATTTTCTGTCCGTGTCTACTGGGAATACGTTACACTGAGCTCAAAACAATGAGTATTGCGGGAAGAGTAGGACTGGTGTTGTGGAATTTAGTCGAGCAGATTTCTGTGGAGTTTAGACGAGTCTCACTGTATTATGATATTTAACAGACATTAAGACGAATTCATCGAGTTGCTGTCAAGGTCATTTTCTTTCATAGATAATTGTACAGTAACAAAAAACCGAGAGACAGACCATCAAACATTCCTTACTACTGCGTTAGCTGCTAAGTCTACTTGACTATATATTTTACAATATTTCTTGCACGTTTAAGTATTGTAACAACATTTCTAATACGTTTAAATATTGCAACAATATTGTTTATCGTTAATATTGTTGGTTTTGGTCTCATTGAATGTCACGTATGAAATGCTGAATTAACTTTACGATGAAATAAGTGTGTATCTTCTTGTAATAGTATTAATTCTACTTTTTCTTCAGTTGTGAAAAACATTTTGTCATTGTAGAAATCACAAAATGTATTGTCAACTGATTAAGAACGTGTACTGAACCGACTCTGAAATATAAGTACGTAAACTTGTTTTCATCAAAAACTGTGGAGATATGGAGTTTGTTTCGTTCGAGTTTGTGTTTGTATACAAGATCAAATTAGTACAGCGAGTTCTGCTTTTTCATAATTGTACAATTTCCTTTAATAAAAAATGACTGATAGAAATGACTCGATAAAATCGTCTTAATATACATTATCGTAATATCTATAAAAATATATAGGATTTTATTTAAAAATGTGAAATTAACTTTAAAATCTTCCTCACCAAACCATTTACAGTAGAAATATTTAGAGCATGTAACATTGCTCTCTATACCAAACAAATTTTGTTGGAATATTCTTTCATAACTCCATTTCCTTAGAAAATATTTCACTGTATTTAAATAAAACAGACATCCTGTATGATAATTCATTACTATATCTTCTAATGAATATATATATATATATATATATATGCCTATTTGTAATTATATGTATTTATTGCATAAAATTTTTTTAAAATATTAAAGTCAATGTAAATTTACATCCCAAATAAATGATAAGTATAATTTAATTAGAAGGAATGAGTCAAAATATAGTGATGCTTTTTTCGACGTATTCTGCTAAATTGTTTTGTTAAATTTTTTGACGGAAATAAATGGAATTACTTAAAGTAAATAGTAAATACAATTTTTTCCATTTTTAAGTGCGTCTTTTTTAGATCATAATATATTTTCAAGAAAAGTTAGTACAAACACAATTTTATTTTTAAAATTTTCAAATATACAAAATGTAATTTATGATAATATACACGATGAAAAGAATGAAAAATTATCAGAGAAAGTCGCATTTAGTTTTATTATCACCAGAAGAAATGATACTAATTCTAATTATAAATTGTAAGGAATCCCATGAGAATACAATAATAATTCTGTGATTACATTAGAGTGTGGCTAATGGGCCTTTTGTTTCGCGAAGTTCGTGAAGATATCAAGTTAGAAACAAGGCGGTTTAAAACCTGAAGGAAGCAAGAAAGCTTCACTGTATTATTGTGGGACCATACATCTATCTACGGAGCGACACGTCTAAGAAATCCTGCAACTATCAAACCTGTCAAATGTCAACTGGTGGATGTTCAGATTCCAAGGAGGTAGAAACCCTGCTGGTTGCATAGGCGTTGTCCATATGTAAAGGCCGTCACGATATTAATGACTTTCGTATCGCGTGTCAAAACTACCTCTTGGCACGAACGAGGATGCGCGCTGATTACAATCAAATGTCAAGTTTTGAATCAAATTATGGAAATTACGATAAAAAAATGTGTAATTCAAATAAGATGACATTGATTTGGTACAATAATACAATAATAATGTAGAGTTGAATTTATAAAAATTTCAATATTTCATGGTTTTAAGAATGCGTGCCATGGAGGTAAGAAATAATTAAAAAGAAATAGAGAGATTAAGATTTTCTCATTTGTTCTTGGGATGTAAGTATGTGTTTGGATAATTAGTTAATACTGAACTGTATTTCTATAAGAGTAAGCATAAGTGTTAAGACAAAATAATACACAATAAAACATTTGAAATTAGAATCTGACATATTTTTGTAAAGACACGAGAAAACTATTCAAGAAAAAAATAATTATTCTTACAAAATCATAGCTTCACACTAGAATTACCGAGCAGTTAAATTGTCCAATACCTATGTATTTTCTTACAAAAAATATGAGTGCGTTTATTCAGTTCATAAATTGATTTATAGTTTAGAATGCGTATTAGTAAATCAATTTATTTAAGAATTTCTCAGTGAAGTATCTATATTTTTCCAAAATAAGTCTATATGAATTTAAATGATAATAAATGAGTGCATAAACTACCCGTTTAATAGTTCTGCAATATATTTCTAATGTAATAATGTAAAATGTTGGAATATTGTCAAGACATGGTAATCTTTAACCGCCTAGTAATTATACATAATAAAATAATCGAATAAAACAATTGTATGGTAGATCTATAGAGCTGTTGGCTGTAAATACTTTAGTTATGGTGGTAAGGTGTTTCCTAGTAAACTAATATGCACGATTAAATTTGTCAAGCTTCACTAAATCGAACATTTTTTACTTAGAATATTTTCTATTATCATTAAAGATAATTGAGATATTTTAGGATTCAGTCGTCCTGATAATTCGTTCTGTAAATCTTAATACCGTGCCATCCGGTGGCTTCACATTGGTATTGCATATTAGGTAAAGCAAAAATATTGAGTACAGAGAAAAATAATAAAAATATATCTATTGTAACGAAAAAGCTTACATTTACTTGCATATATCATCGAAACTTCGCGTACATCAGGTGTTATACTAGAAAATACATATGCGCTAAATGCTTCAACAATTAAATGACCTTTATCTAACCAAATTTTTCTCCTATATCATATCGATGAAATGCATTTTATTCTATTCGTTCTAAAACAAATCTTAAGAACATTACAATCGACACATTATACCACATTTAATTAACTGAAGCAGCAATTACAAATCACTAGTCCCGCATTTAGATATACGTATTACGCATATTGTACAACAGTCTACGTACCGTTCTTAGTCGTGCAATTTAAACTTATATAACACCGTCGAAGAAATGTATCAACTGGAAAACTTGCCGTATCATAGTTGGTCATGTGAATTAAGTTCGGGTCATGAAATAATAAGGCATGTGCAGTAAAATACGGGAGGTTTATCGGAAGGAGAGGTCGAGCGAGCGGGCAGCGCGTAAATGTGGTAGTAGCCGGTGGCGCTTAATGCATGCTGGTATTGTCGCTAATGCGTTGGTCGCAAGAAGAAGATGAATAGGGAAGGTGGCGGTAGCGCGGATCCGCCGCGATTGTTGTTCGGGGCGCATCAATCAGTCCTCAGTGCAATCTGTCGAGCGCGAACCTTTAAGGTGATTCTTGCTTGTCAGCGCATCTGTCGGCTGTAAGCCGCGAAATGTAGGACGAGACGTTTGTTCCGCGGCAATTTGTCGTGTTGCGAGCACTGCGTTTCTAATAGCAGGGCTTTACGCTCGTCCTGTTTCGACGCAACGTTCATGATTGAGTCTCGGTGAAAAAACTCGTCGCATTCACACTATTTCTACGAACAGCGCGGAGCATTCGACGTGTACGCGAGTGACCAGTTCGCCATGGTCGACGAATGTCTCGTAGTTTTCGCGTTCTTCAATTTTCCAGATTCACGTTGTTATTTTCAACTGCCGTTCATTGGATTTAACAGAGAACAATTCTCTTTTGTATTGGACAGTTCTTGAGATCAGTGACTTATGATTGAACATTATAATGACGTTTGGTACTGTTTTTTTTTTTTTAAATTGAAAATTGAAAGTTTCCATGAAAATCTCAGAATATAAATGAGTAAGTATTTAAGAGAATGAATATTTTGTTGGTTAGCATTTTGGGCAATGTTTCGTTATTTTTCATTATGTTATGTTAGTCATCGAGACTCTAGAGAAAAATACTACGGGCGCTTATGATGTAGAGCCTTACAAACATAGCTTTCAAGAACTTTAGAAATTATATGTATCTTATCTTGTTTCATACTTTACAAATTCTTATCGACCATTTTTTAATTGAAATTTAAGTGGTAAATATAGATCACATATTGAACTGAAAGTGGATTCAGATTATCGTTCAATGTATTTGGTAAACATATGTGGGGGTTTTAATAATAATTATCAGTGATTTTAATAGTTTTCTTTTATTTAAAACTAATTTTTACATTGGAATTTTGAATTTTTAAGATGCACGAGTTCTAGATAGATATATTCAACATACGTTAAAAAATTAAAATCTATTAAGATTCTAAAATTATTTAAGATAAATATTTAATTCATTATTTTAATCAGAATACATACAATGAATATATATATTAATTTATCAAATATATTGTTATGAAAATTGTGAACGTTTTTACATTTGAGTACGAAGTAATAAATATGTTCTGTTCTGTATTTTCACAGTGTCTCAAATATTTTTTAATGAAGATTAAATCTTTGAAATCTTTTGAATACAAGTCTTATCATTTGTTTAGATTTCCGTTCCTTCAAATATGCGCAAGGGGAGGCTACCTCTCAACAGAACGCTGAAAGGATCATACATTTCTCCACTATTATGCAGCTGCAGTGATTTGCCACAGATGTGACACCACAATCTATCCCTAGCTACTAATCACTCTAGGGTTATAAAACCAGTATATAAGTACATCCGTGATCATTATTTTATGATGCACAAGTTCATTTTAAATTATAATAATAATAATGAGCTATCGAACAGTTATAGTGTCTGCTCTTTAATATTTTATAAAAGTTATACATTATTAAAGCATTTTTAAAGCATTTTTGATATTCATAAATGAATAAAATTATTTATTTATTAATTTGTATGTATTTAAAATGTATTTACTTCTATGGTTCTTATAAAAATAGATAGGAACATATTAATTGTAGATAGTTCCAGTATTAGTTTAACATTTAATGTTATTAAACATATTTTACAAATTTTCTAATTTTTTTTCATTACTTGAAGTCTATTTTATCTTTTACACAATAAAATAAAAATTTCAAAAGATTTCGCTTTGTGTTGCATTAAAACTTTAATTTAATTTCATACCAAATGCAATATATATTATATTATTTAAAAGATTAAAGGTATTCCAGTTTAAAGAACTTTATCGTTCGACGTGGTACTCAATATCCTAACACTAAACTTTAAAAATCATTATGATAGCAGAATGAACTTCCCATGCAGTTGAAATAGATTAATTTGAGCAAGGCTTAAGAGTTAACCTCATACCCACAGAAAATAAATCATTTTCATTAACTCGTTTGATGAGCATGTGAGTTAAACGTGTTTACAATTTCAAACACATAATAAATTATTTAATAAATAATTAAACCAAATAAATGTGGGTATTCACGAACCGTAGATTTTTACTACATGTATTCTATTTCCTCTAAAATAGTATCTACCTATTTTGGTATGGGCTAAAAAACTTTCTACGTGTCAATTTGTCGACATTCGTTTATATAAATACATTTATATAAAATATTTTAAAGATACTTTGGTTTATGCTTCTGAGAAGATATTTTTCTTCTCAATATAAAAAAAAGACACAAATGAAAACTTGTTTAACGTTGCTACAGACTACGTCGTAATGTTTTCAACAGATTTAGTTAGCGCCTGTTTCAATTACGATTTTCTCAATTGTAATATTCTACTTAATCCAACAAATCTTCGAAAGAAACTATTGAAAAAATCAAACTAAAACGAGTCATTAAGTTCTTAAATATAGTGCTGTATCTTATAACTGTTACGTACACGCGGACTTAAACAGGAAATATTGAAAAATTACGTGTTTCTTAAAACTCCTTTTTATTATTTCGACTAGCAGCAATGCACCCTCGACGATGGACAAGAATGTAATCCGCTTTTTTTTAAACAGACCAGGGCCTTTCCAGAAGTAGTGGCCTTCTAACAATCTAACAGAGTAAAAGACATTACTTATAGTGAAGAAGTACATGACGATTGCCAACGTGAGAGAGAAGAAGCAGGAAAAAATGTTCAAAAACCTGCAGAAAACAAGGCTACATACAAACAATGGGGGCAAGTATGAAGAGGACAAGAGGATAAAAGGTCCCATACACGCTGAAACATGCGGCAATGCAGGCATCGCAACGAGTGACGGGTTTAAATCTTTTTCACTTTTTGTTTGAGTGCAACACGTATCATGAAATTTTGGAAGACTCAAACCCATCACTTCTAGCAATGCGTGTATCGCTGTAAGTTTCAACGTGTATGGGGACCTTAACTCTAAACAAGAATATACTCCAAGGGGGTGTCCACCTTACCCCTTACCCTTCAATATCGTGACAGACTCGTGAAGATTTCAAATAGAATTTAACAAATACAAATATTACTTAATTGTTCCAGGTCCGAAGTGAATATTATTTTTCTATTATTCATTGTAATGCTTCTGAGTAACCGTAGGTATAGAATAAGTGCAGAATTTTCTTCTTTTTCTAATGAATCATGAACAATAAAATATCTCTGTTGAGCGCAATTGGGGAAAAAACCATAGGGCAAGGAGTTAAATCCATTAAAAATTCTGGTAATGGGTCAGACGACGCATTCCTGAAACTAGCTGCGACAACGGTGCTTACCATGCGTTAGCAGCTTGATTATTTTTGAAAATGTGGTTACCTGTTGACCTAAGGTCTCGACGGTTACCGGCGATGGGCCTGCCGCCAATAAAACAATTAAGTTGTACGTAAATAAAGTCGTACGTCTATTGTCTTTACGTAAGATGTAGGATTACAGCTGTCACAAATATGTAACGTTGGTAGCGAACCTATTAACCTTTTGCACTCGAAGCTTTTTCTGACTGACACTACCAGCAACTCGAAGTAATTTTAATAGAAAAAGCATATTAGCATGTAAATAAGGAGAAGAAAAGTCATAGATATATTTTACTGTTTTTTAATCGATTTTAGATATAAATGTTATAATATATTTATAACAAAATTTTACATTTTATAATCACAAATTTTAAATGACTCTACTTCGGAGCTCTCGAGTGCAAAGGATCAACACTTTGTTGACCGGCAATTTTACACAAAAGCTAATCCCACGTGACTGGTTGTTATTCCGTAGTTAAATATGAGAGTGAAACAATCTAAATAAACTTTAATATACTTTATTTATAAATAATATTGCTTTTACAATATTTTATATTGCCCTGCGTTTGAAAAATTAAAATAGCTAATGCAAGTGCAAACACTAGTTAATTCGTAATCGGTCAACAATATGTTAAGAGATCCATAGCAGTCCACAGATCAGCAGATAAATTTTTCAAAGAGATCGAGGTTGTCCTATGGGTCGCAAATATGTGAGATTTGTTAACAATTGATTTGTACAAAACAAAAGCTTTGTCTGAACAGCATTTAAACATTTTCGCTTTGAGCGCGACACGTTAATTATTTATAGTTCGCTTCGTTGGCTTTGGTCATTGAAAATGGACATACGAAAACCGTGGGAAATCTACTTCCCCGGATGTTGGTTTTTTGATGCAACTCCACGTGATTCTTTTCTGAAATCTCGACTAGTGTAGATGATTCAGATCGAATTCCGCGTGACAATGATCAACTGCTGGTTTGATACCTGACAGCGTCGTTTAAGCAAACGTCACTCGATCGCTTACCTACTTTCCACCTGATCGCATCGCGCGTGTTTTCGTACGTGACTGCCGATAAAGCTCGTTTCTGTCACGAAAGTTGTGAATCAAAATATTGGAGGATACCGGTTCAATCTCTCGTTGGTAACAGGCTATAAAAAAATATTTTGTGTCCCATATCCATCATTTCCATTCAGGCGCGATACTGTTTACACTAACCAGACACATTCACGTTAAAGTTGTTGTCAGCATTCAATAAACTGAATTTAACTGATTAATTTTTATTATAAAATTTTTCTTAGATAATAATCGTTTTAAAAATTTGATTTTAGGAGTACACTGCCGATGCGAATGCTGATTGTATGGATGAAAAAGAATCAATTAAAGGCAAAATTGATTTTAAAGCACAGATTTTTTAAATAGTTAATTTATATATTTTTGCTGTCTTGCGGGATAATAATTATATCGAAAATTTCAAAAAAGAATAAAATCTAGTAATCTTCTGTGAAAGATTCTTCCTTACGAGGGACTCTAGAATCTTTTAATAATAGATGTTATAAAAGATATTGAAGTAAAAACTCGAAAATGGACATCGCATTAATTATATTGTAATTTGTGGTGGTATCGTGTCTGGAATTATCTTTAGCCTTCGAAGCTATGCAGAAGCTTGATGATCGTACAAAGAGGTAAATTCGTTTCACACATCCTAGATAGTCCGTACTGGCGCGCATTATGCATTTCACAGTACATAAGTCCAACAGCTGCTTGGATTCTCTGACAAACGGAACGGAGTGTAACGTCGCGTCGCATTTCTTGGTTCTTGGTGAAAATTGCTCGGCGAGTACGCGTATAGAAACAAATGTTCGCAATGAACGCACGAATTGAACTTGTCTTACAAAACCTTATACAAACATGAACATTTTACATTTCTGTGAGAATCAAACAGAAATTCTTTTTTCTTAAAGATCAAATGAGAAATTCTTTTTTTTTAAAGAAAAAATGAGAAATTATATTTTTTTAAAGATCAAGTGAGAAATTCTTTTTGGTGCCAGGTGCTATAAACATATAAAATCTGCAGTTTCATTTCCAAGAACTAGATTAACTCTCATACAGTGCGCGTTGTTTGGTTGATACAAAATATTAAGTACTGTAATATTCAGCATTCCTTTGTATTATAGATATTTGAAAATAAATTTTAATTAATCACTCATTTAACACTAAAACTACTAGGTGGGTCAAAATGATCCATTCCTGATTTCTTCCCTTTAATAATCAATTAAAGTAAATCAATTAAAGTTTCAATAGATGCACTCTTAGAGTTTCTATAGACAAATTTTAAAAAGTCAATTTAATTGCTCGGTAGTTACAGTGTTAATCATTAATTTAATTTGTATTCTATCACTCGAATCGAGTATGAAGATTAAAGGGGATTAAGATGTGTGCAAATAACAATTTACTTTTCAGTGAACACTATAATAATTCCTGGCATCAACTTTCAATGAACAACTGGATTATTAACCTTTTGTATTTCAAAAATGTTTTACTGGAAATACTCAATATTTTGTAACGAGATACAGTCGACATTTTCTGAAATTAACTTGACAAGAAATCGTACATAAAATGAGGATCAAAATCGTTTTATTTCAATATTTCACATATTGATGCATCACACAAAGTTTAATATTTATTATCAAACTTTACAATTGTGCTGCGGTAAACCAATTGGCGACTGAGAAGCGCCTCTGGAGTGCAAATGATTAAATTATTTGTTATATTCTTTCATTATATTAATCGTTATATTTATAATAATTTTTATCAAGTATCGATGAATAGAAATTTTCATTTCATTTTAGCTCACATCTTCATCTTGGTCTCTGAATAAATAGCAAATGTAAATTCTATCTTGAATCTACTGGAATTATTGATGGTCGAGATGAAAAATATATAATATTAATACAGAATATCCTACAAATTGATTATTTTTTCAATTTCTTTAATCTTTTCAACTCAAAATAACATTAAAATCTCGTACAGCAAACAATTCATAAGTGTTCCATTACAAAGTTGTAGGAAAAATATGAAGTGGCTGTACCTACTTGAAATTGCCACCCACTTTTATCTATACAATTTTACTTTTTACATGATTTAAGTTTATTGTAAATCGAATTTCGCCTCGGTATTAGATAATTTTCACCTTTTTATTGTACTTATGTAACTAAGGAGAGGAGTGTTACCGTCTTCTTCGCGTTTCATATTTATATCTTTTTAATAAAGCATTTAGTAATTTCTTGTTAGACAGCTTATCAGTATTATTTTTAGCTTAAAATATGTGTATTGGTAATATTTGTATGAAACATGTAGAAATCCCCGTATATGTGGAAGATACTCGTAGTAGTGGAAACGAGAACAGGTGAACGAGAAAATTGAAGCTCGACGCAGTCAATAATGATAGTGTTACGATGTTCGATAAATGATAAATAAACTTTTTATACATTTCAATTTGTTCGAATGACAGTGTTTTTGTTGCACTGATAAATCTCTTATTAAATGACGCTTATAAATGACTTCTTATTAAATAAAATTTAATCAGTTCGCGGAATTTCCATATTAAATATAAATGAATGATATCTTTTGTACGATTCGCAAACAAAACGATAATCGTCTCAATGGAGAACTATCATGGTTTACAAGACCAATACAAACATGTGATAAAAAGTATGAGATAGAAAGCTTGAAAAAGTATTAAAAGCTTCTTGTTAGAAATATTTTTTACGGTTTTATAATCGTTTAAAAAAATATATAATTATACGACGACATTATTTTGAAAGAAATACAATGGCAGTGATCAGAGTGAGATCTCATTTAAAATGTAATCGGAATAACTCTAAATAGACGATGCACTTAGATAAAACGATTAATATTATACCCATATATATTTTTGTTAAATTTTTAGAGACTGTTCTACAATCGTTCTACGACTTCTTGATTCCTTTTATAAATTTGTATTTAGGATTCTCATATATTATTCATCGTATAGGATCGTATAGAATTCTCGAATGCCATTGTAAGATATGAAATTTATATTTTCTCTATTCTGCAAACTTATTTTGAATAATTCTGCAGTACATTCTACAGAAGCCATGCCGATATGACAATCACGGATTTTGTTGAAACTTCGAACAGAAGCAGAATTCATATTAGTGGACTTATATTATTATATTAAAGGAATAAAGATAGTTAAATGTGGACAACATGTTTTTTTGTGTATTTTGAAAATTATTATTGCCAGATACTAAATCTGAATTACAAAATGATTTGCTAATGAATAGCAATTGATCTAAATACTTTTTGGAAAAATCACTTTCCTTTGAATGCATATTAAAAATAAATACACTTTAAACAAATTTTTCTACTCTACATCGATTCATTTTCCCATTTTATTGCACTACACGCATATACTAAAATATAAAATACGAATAAAATAGAACGTTGGTATTTATATCAGATCTAAATGAAATCGTTGAATTGATTATTTTACTCGTACTTCAAAGTAGGTACTGTATTTGAGTACGTATTTACGATGGACTAGTGTTTTTAATAACTTTTTGCTAACAAGTAAATCACACTTAAACAACTACGATTACACGTTTTTATACGGAATGGCGATTGAGCAATAATCGGTCTAAATTATGAACAATTTTAAGCGGACCCATTTTATAGAGCATTATAGTCATAGCACCCAATTAATACATTGATATATGGTCGTTTACACGGAGCAATAAATTCATACATACGTATATACACAGACACATGCACATACATACACATATGTACGTATATCAGTATACATGAACAGTATGTATACATAAATGTATCCCATAGTATCAGAGCATTATAGCCAAGAAGAAGCCAATTAAAATTAACTATGGGAGCTTGTTATGAAAGTCAGAAATGCCTCTGATAAAATAGGAGTTTTTAGAATGATGTTTAACCGAATACAGTAATCACGGCACGGAGTATGCTATCGACAAAACAGAAGTAATCAAAGATACGCACAGAAACTGTGCGCATTACCAATGGTCGGCGGCAAACTCTCCCGGCTAATGGGCCGAGATATTAATTATGATTCATTCAGATAGTCATCAGATTAATGCACACTGGCACGGGCTACCGCAAAGGGTTCTCGCCAAGTCCTTCAAGTATCGCCACAAGTGCATCCTAATGCCCAGGTCGGTCTTCGTCTTTTCCCTGGCCGCTCATTTCCATATTACATACCTCGTTTCTCTTATTAATTTCGTCTTACGACTCTACGCGATCGCGATCCAGCACACTCGCCTCTATCTCCCCAGCCGCGGCTTGTGGCTCGCGGACCGCGGATCGCCCTCTCTCACGATCCTCGCGTTTTTCTGTTTCTTTATCTTGCTCTATCGCGATCTTTCTATCACGCTTTCTTTTCCCTCTTCAATCGTAACTCGATGTTGGATGTAAATATTATGGAAAGTCCAAGGATACTTTGAGGGTTCTTCTTTGCCGCTCAAGGTTTTAAGCAAATATCCAAGTGGCACGGCAAATAACGCGCGCTACCACGTCGCTGCTAGCGAATCCTTGTATAAAGAGGCGCGTAGATGTCTGTCAATCACGACCGAAAATTCGATCGTTAATGCTGTAGGGTTGTTTCGTCGAAACGTTCAATTTATTGCGCGCAGAAGGCTCGTGTTTCGACAATTGAGTCATTGTCATTGTTAGAAATATGAAGTTAGACAAATCGGATAATAGTTGGTAGGAATTTTTCAGTTTCTATGCAGAACATTGAGAAAGTAATGGAAGATTTGTGAATTTGTAAAGTAAACAAGTGTTTATCTAACACTAACACTACCGAGCAGTTTAATTGACTTTTTGAAATTTCTCTATAGAAACTTCAGGAGTTCATTTATCGAAACTTTAATTGGTTCACAATTCAGTTTGCGTATTGCTAAATCAATTTCTTTAATAATTTCTCGGAGAAACATCCGTTATCTTTTTAATAATTGCAAAATGTGAATATCAGAAATGGGTCGTATTGACTCGTCTGGTAGTCTTAGTGCTAAGGAAAGTCATAAGTGTTTATATAGATACTACCAACTTTCAAGTAAACATAAATATATTTTTTATATTATTTAATTCTCCGTCAGCAATACGGTATTTCATTAATGTGATTGGCAATATGAACCTCTTATGGTTAAGCTTGATTTTGCATTGTTGTCAGATTTGTAAAAATCTAAAAATATTCTAAGATACTTCTTATACTTCCGAATTTCATATACAAATGCCACTTTAACCAAATATTCATATCATCTCGCAATAGTAAATTAAAAATCGCAATGAAATAATGAAGAAATGAGGTTTTCAATAGGTTAATGGTCCATATTGTCAGCGGACCGTACATTGTATCTTTATTCTACTGTATCTGTTACTACTAATGACATAATTAACCCCTCGACCTACAATATAGTGTCAGACTCGTGATAAAAATTTTAAACTGAATTTGAGAAATCTGAGTGTTATTTATTTTCTTTAAATACAAATTAAATATTATTTTTCTATTATCAATCGTTAATCTTTGGACTAAACATAGACATGGAGACGAGCATCAAAATTCTTTTTTCCCTAATAAATTGTTAATGATAAAGTACTTGTATCGATCATAGTTAAAAACTAAATCATAGGGCAAGGTAAATTCAATGAATTTAATCACCTTCTTTTTAATTAATGAGGCGTCATAATTGATAAACTCAGTAAGTTGATTTAATATGCTGAAAATAATGCAATGTAAACTCTTTCTTATTGGACAATTAATAAACTTCATATTTCATGTATCTATGGTATAAAAAAATTACAACAAAAATAATTAACGTTCTCTTACAGTTTCATAAACTTTTGATAAAAATAAAATTGAAGTGGCAAGTTAATAGCATAAATGCACATAATCTGTTAGTAGACATAGTGCCACGTTTTAAAATGCGAATACTTCTGACTCTCAGATCTTTCTGAGTAAAGTGTATTTACGCGCGTTAGATAATGTAAGTGAATCGTTTTACAACATATCAAATGTAAACGACAAAATTTGTTCAGAAACACGTTAGTTTAAAATTGTATTATTCACTTTGGTAAAGTTGTTAACGATAAATAATACAGTGGATTTCTGACAATAAATAAAAATACCCTACCAACCACACAATGCAGACTACAAAGGAGACAATAGTATTAAAAATGTACTTTATTTTATGATCCGCAAATGTTGATTAAACATCTTATATTTCTTTTAGTTAGTTTCATAAGTGTACATTGTATAGTTCTTTTTTAGTATCTTTATATTTAATAGCATTATATTGATTGTGTGTAAATTCAACTTTATATGCTTACTATAAGAATGTTAAATCGATTATCATTTTCATTTCACATTAAGGTCTTTGTTACATATTTAATTCTTCCTGAAGAATCCTTTACTACTATGCTGACGAACGATGAATACATAATTGGTAAACGTAGTTTTGAGAATTATCACCAATTTGATGTATGCTAATGATCACTCGTTCTACATACATTATAAGGAATAAGAACTTTATTTGCATTGTTGAGAAGTGAGAAGTCAATTAGAATCTTAATTTCTTTAATTGCTTAGTTTGGAATTTTAAACAATTAGGAGTAAAAAGAGTCATGTACATGCATCCTTATAATCCATAATTTTAACAATTTACCAAAATGCAGTTCTCTTAAAATTAGATTTACGGAACGCGTCCATTTGACAAAAAATGGAATTTTATAAACACTACTTGGTAAACGTCTATGTTAGCTTCGATTGATGCAATTACTTGAATATATATGGTAATAGTTTATTTTTAAATCCCTAATTTCCAAATTCTAAACGAACGAACATTAAATTTTCTAGAAACAATAGAATAAACCATACAATAAATATCTGTAAATCTAGTGTTAATATCCATATAAAATTTAGAATTTTGTATGTATAGCTGAATAATTATAACAGATTTTTTACTTCAACACGTCAATCAATTTTAGTAAGTAATTTTACACAGATCTTTTTAGATGTTTAGTGAATATTTTGAAAATAATAAGAAGTAAAAAAAGTATATTTGCACTTGTGATTTATGAGCTTCTGTTAATATAAGAACATTCGCTTCTTCGGACAAACGATCATTAACTTCAGGAGGCCTCCTTTTACCTATTTCCTTCTTTGTTACCGACTATGTACCTGCTTCCATTACTTACGCAGAACTCTGTGTAAGTTGATCCCTGCATTCTTGTTCGTAACCTGTGGGCAACTCATTACCACTTTCGTTTGCTCTATCTTTAGTCATTTGTTACTATTGTGTAATTACATGATTCAAGAATCAAATTGTTTTTCACACATATATTTTCATACATATAACATATACTACTTCAACTGGAACTAATTCTATGATAGGAATGAGTGGATGTATGAATGCAACAGTAGAATATTTTTCATAATCTTATAAATCAATTGTGGTGTAATATAAAACAGAACTTATAATTGGATAAAGAATTTTCTCGTATTTTCCACGCTTGAAGATAGTTTCAGAAAATTAAACGAAAACGTATTTCAATAATTAAATGGGTTCTTAAAATAAAAATAAAAACAAATCATTAATTATTAACAATTTTCTTTTACTATAATTAATATACAAACGACATCATTAACGTTAAAATTTAAATGTACACGTATGCACGGCTACTGCATTTTGAGGTATTTGCTCTCTTAATACGTTTAAAATTTGCCATGATTTTTATTCTTATGTATATAATTCTGGTTAAATTTCTAATATGAGACTACTAATATAATTCATGTAATATACAATCTAATATACTATTATAATCTATAAATTACATTAATAGTATTAATTATCGTCGAACCGAACGATGTAATACATTGAGAATGGTAAATATTTTAGCATAAATATGAATACTTATAGAATCGCACTCAAGATTTGTAATTTGCAAATATAATGTAAACTAAGACATTTGTTTATTTCGAAGCTGTGTTTATCGTGTTATTAATGACTTCAAAATTTAGTTCCACTTCTATTGAAATGAACATTGGTCATTCTTTTACTTCATCTTTCAGGAATATTGAGGATCTGACGTTACGCCTACGGAAATAACGAATTACCGGAAGAAATTGATGTCGCCAGTTCTGGACAGGTTTGAAGTGCAAAGATGAAAGTGGTTGCGAACAAAGGAAAATTCGTGGCGAGCGTCAAGGTTGCCCACTTAATTACGACTTAAACCTTGGGGGGTCTTTTCGCTGTCAAAACTACGACCACTTGAGGCTTTTAAGCTTTTAGGGTCTAAGATCGAGATATTTATTTTGAGTGAAAAGCCACGAGGTACCTGTCGAATCCCTTGCGGTTCATACCTGCACCTTGCAGAGATTTGTTCTGTGGTTAAAGTTCTATAGAGAGAAGAAATTGCGAATATCTATAAGAAAGTGTACACAAAGAATAGAATCCATCGGCACTGTCTCTTAATATTCGTACCGTTACTACCTACCGCATAGTAATCACATGGGAATTCAACTAATTTTGTGTAAGTGGTATTTTAATATTAGATTATAGATGTTTATATTCAGGGATGAAAAAGATTCTGAAAATAACTGTTTGAAACTGCTACGTATTGGTTCTGATTAAAACAGTTACGAAGAACCGAAGTAAAGTCGTAATTGTTATTGGGTACATCAGTTCTGAGTTATATCGGTTTTGATTCCGGTTTTTCATAACCGATATTATATCGGTTCTATAACTGTTATTTTTCGGTTCCGCCGATTATAGAACCGATATAGAGGGTGAACCGCGAAGCGTGATTAGCTTAGATTATTCTGTTGCTAGCCGTTTAATCGGAAATTTTGTTAGCTAAAACAACATTTTTTGTCAACCCTTTTTTTCCAAAGTTATCAAGGTCACCTTCAGTACACGCAGATCACGAAACATCACATGTGTGATCATTAAACGTGTCCCAAGGTACAGAAGGAAATGTTTACAAACAGTATCCGAGGGATCAAGTCAATAATGACTAATACTAATCCATCAAGAGCTCTAGAAATTGTACAACAGTGTGGCTTGCTATTCTTCTTTAAATCTTTAAGAATCTTGCAAAACTCTTTCAACTTCAGTCTTTTTAGATTCAAAAAAAAATTTGTTACAATGCTTGTCGAATTGGTCTTCGTGTCCCCAAAAGGATGGGTGTAAAAAATTGTAGGTTTACCTGCAGGAAACTGGGGATGACTTTGATAACTCTGGAAAAAAGGATTGACAAAAAATTTGGTAGAAGCATCTTAAAGCTCTCCTTGAACCATGTTATTTTAGTAAAGAAGTTCCCAAACGAACCGCTAACAGAAAAATAATGTAAGTTGATCACGCTTCGTGACCCACCATGTATAATCGGTTCCAAAAGAAACGCAACCGAAACCGACGTAGGTACTTACCTAACAATAGCTATGACTTCTTTATTTCAGTTTTCCATAACTGTTGCAAGAACCGAAACTGATGAATATCATGACTATTTTCAATCCATCTGTATATCACAATAGTGCTTACATAATTTACGTTTACCATTAACGCCGAACTTCAGCAAGTGAAAGAGAAAATGAAATAATGGATGAAAATATGAAGAGACCGTAGTCTATTCTCTTATGATTGTTATTTTATTATTTTCCTCTAAGGATACTTGTTCATTTGTGTCGTTCCCACTGAAAAAGGTGAAATTCGTTGCTCACCAAACGGAAGGTCAAATATTTTTCAGAGATGGCGAAGATAGCTTCGTGTTACTTTATGATTAAACATTTCTTCCGTGGAGTAGCAACACCCTAGTCATCCTTAAGCTAAGGAAGTTTGCAAGTTTGCAAACCCACAGCTTAGAGATTATTCAACGTGGAAACAACACCTTGAGTAAAAGGGAAGAGATCCTTGGAAAGATCGCGACCATAGCAAATTGTTCTAGGATCAAAGGTGACGCGACTCGTTCAAGGTCCGCCCAGTAGCTGCGCGAGCAATAAAAATCTGACGATACGTAAGAATGTAACGTAGCAGCGGCGGGTATAATAGGCTGTATTACGTGTATCGTCTATATCTTAGCATACGGTAATACATGGCAATTACAGGTGACCGAGGTCAGTGTTAATACGACAGTCGCGTGAGAGAAGAGTTCCAAAAATGATACGGTTTGCGAACGGCGACACCGTGTTTTCTTACATAATCCTTCTGCACAATACACAACGTACATCCTTTTCTTAGGCAAAGGTCCTGCCAGTCGGTGTACACCTATATATATATATTAATTTCGTGTACTCATTACGTATTAAGAGAGTTGCGGACGTTCAGAACTGGATATTACATGTTCGTAACCTTCGTAATCACTGCTTTATACACTTCCACACTGGAGACAAGGTCGCCAGACAGACTGCATTCGTGCAACTATCATGAACAAGGATTTCACTAGGGTGTCCATTCGAGCACTCACACAAACTCAGTAAGGTATCAATGTTATTCGAACGTTCATGTTATACTTCGACTATTATCACTTTGTTCACCGGCAGTTTTACGTAGAAACTATCCCATGTCGTCGGTTATTATTTCGTAATTAAATATGAAAGTGAAACAATCTAAATAAATTTTAATATACTTTATTTATACATAATGAATTGAAATGGAAATGAAAACTTTGGACATATTTTTTATATTTACTTTCAATATTTTACTTTTACAATAGTCTATATTGCAAGTGCAAACACTTGCACTTAACTCATGACTGGTCAACAATGTGTTAAGGCATTGCACATCAGGTAAATAGGATAATAGGCTAATCAACGTAAATTTTGTGTATATCAAAATTCAATTGAATTTTGTATAAATTTGTATCTTTATCGTCTATTCTATACAAGTCAGAATCAAATAAGTGTTCGTTTTCTATATTTGCAGGCCTTAATATTAGTTACAGAAATAGTTTATGCATACAGAAATATGTATAGGTCTCTCATGGATTTTTTAATAGAAAATATTTTGAGGATAACTGATAACTGTTGAGTGTAACTACACCTATGTTAAGCCTTAAAGGACCGGCGCTGTTTCATAGAAATAGTAGTTTATTTTTGTCGAATATTTATTTGAATATTTGACAATCCTTAAATATGCGAGGGTTTTGAGCCAGGCAATAACATTGTTAAATAATAATCTCAACATATATTGATTTAGGCGAATGTTACTACTTACATAAGTTCGAATCAGATCACAGAATATATTCATCTTTTGTATCGTTTCTATCTTTCAAGACCAATGGGCTCCTCTTTTAAAATGAGATTTAGATTTTTACAACAAAACTAGACAATATTGAAATAAATCTGATTATATTAATTGATATATTTTTTACGTCATAGATTTGACGAGACAAAAAGGAATTCGAATTCCCCCGACTTTTAATTTTCTTGGCAATATAACTCAAGCAATTTTCAATGCCTACACACAATTTTTACAGAATGTAACCCTTACCCTAATTTCTTTCAGGACTGGGTTTAATAGAACTTTTTTGAAATTAACCCTTTGCCTTACAATGACGTGTAAAACTTGCGGTGAACATTTTAAATAGAATCTAACAAACATAAATATTCAATTCAAATTAAATATTATTCTTTTGTTATCGATTATTATATTATAGGGCAAACATAGATATAGAATACGCATAGAATTTGTTTCTTTTTTCAATAAATTATTACTGACTGATTTAATTTAAATTCAAAAGAATGAAGTAATATTTATTTTTGTTAATTTCCATTAGAGATCTTCCTCACGACACTAACACGATATCGTACGGCAAGGTGTTAAAAAAGTATTTAACTACGTAAAGAAGAGGCATTCTGGAATTACATCTACATCAACATTGACACTTGAACAAGAAAATACATAAAAATCACTCTAAATTGAGCATAAGAGGCAATTAATTTTTACTTGAATTGCATAGTACCAACATGCTTTTGCATCAATGTAGTTATAAACAAAAGATATTTACAAAATGATAATCTACCGGTTATATTGTTTTAAGTCATATAATGTTTACACATTATCTATACATTGAATTACTGTAAAGTGTTTATTTAAAATTATTTGCTATAGTTGAATTTTGCTATATTATAACAACGTTGTACTTCCTTTTATTCTGTTTATAACAAATTCCAAGTTTGAGAAATCATATTTGAGTATTAGATTAGAAACGTATTTAATTCCACGTGAATATTAAATTATATTTAAAATGATGTATATATAGAACAAAAGGTCTTAATAAATTTTGTTGTGTTTCTCATGCTTTAATTCATAAGAAATGTATTAAATCCATGAGGTTTCTTAAAAAGTATATAGGTGTAGAATAATTCAACAGCTATCATGGTAATTAACTATTTATTATGGTTGCAGATTCACTATCTACGAGAATCACAGGATACATCATGCATACATCACATTCTGAAACAGATAATGTGTCTAGGTCAACAACTCATTTGAATGTCCTTTTTTCGCTCATATGCATAAACTACATTCCTTGTCTTTTGCATGGTTTTTCATGAATACAAATGAAAACTGTCAGTATTTTGACACATTACGTTCGGAGCATCACGAAATACTTTGATATGATGATTTTCTACTTTCCATAAAATCATTAGCTTCACAAATTTTTCAAGGGAGTCATTTTAAAGCAGTGAATTCGAAGGGAAATATTTTTAACCACTTCTCCTGTGATATTGTGTCAGACTCGTGATGAAAATTTTCAACTGAATTCAACAAATTTAAATGTTACTTACTTCTTTTAATATAAATTGAACATTATTTGTCTACTTTCAATCGTTAAGCATTATAGCAAACATAGTGATAGAATAAATATTAAATTAATTTCATGTTTTAATAAACTATTAACGACAAAGCTAGAAATTATAGAACAGGGGGTTAAAAGGCCCAGACGTTAGCCTGATTAGATATGTGCAACAGTTTAAAGTAATATTATTATATTAATCTATATGTTCTGCATATTAAATGTGAAGTGAAATTCTACATTCTAATTTACGTTCCAATAAATAAATAAAGACACTTTACACAAAACAACTTAATCAAGCATAAAAAGATAGAATATGAGACGATGAAGACATTCCTACTTAAAAATAATACACAACGCCAATAAAATAAAAGAGTGTAAAAGATATCGAAAACGTTGCTAGTCACCAATGACGTGCGAATAAACTAATAAATATATTTGATAATACAATTTATGTTGTTGCATTTCCTATACTTCACATCACAGTTAGCACCGTGTTGTAATGAAAACCACTTTACAGTTTCTGCAAAGTTACTAATTTACCCCATTAAGAGTCAATGGAAATGATTACAATATATACCTTGGTTTTAAGTCAAAGAACAAACTTCCGTGATAGTCCTTGTAAACGTAAAGAAGTCTACACAATTGGAGTAGCACAAACTTTTGGAACAGCTTAGTATGTTGAACTTTTACGAACTACAAGAAAACTACGCGGCGTTTTGCTGTTGGGAGACCACTTATAATTACAACAACAAACACCACAATCACTTCTACAAACATCAAAACAAGTTTGCTCATACCGGTTGCACAGAAATTCGAGACCTGGCAAACGACGGGGGCCTCGAAGAAATTTTTTTGTATTCTAGTAACACAGTGTTCTCCAAACGTTTTCCGAGTTATTATGTACACGATACTGGTTCTCTGTTTATGACACATTTCAGTGCAAAGAAAAATTGTTCTGATCACGTAGATGCAGTGTGAATTAACTGTTGTAACGATGCTGCCGGTTCCGCGTGATTCTATTCCGCAGAATCCACTTATATAATTTTTTTTCAGCTTTCCAATTGCAGCAAGTTGACAGGTAGCAATTGATGAGCGTACAACAAACTCTGACACCGTTGTCCGAGGATGCGCTCATTGTATCGTGGTCTATAAAACATTTATGATGATTTTACTTTCAAATCTGGCTATTATCTTTTTTTTTTGTAACTTGTATCTTTTTTATTGATTATATTTCCTTATATTCGTTCTGTTAGGTAATGATACGAATGAAGTGTAATAAATTAAAATTTTTCTAAAAAAAATGGCATGTATTGTAACTTTTATAAACATATTATATTTTTCATTTGAAGTATACATAAAAGCAGGAAAAAATTATAGAATAACTTTTGAGTGGTCATTGTAAAGAAGACATTTCCCTTTATAAGATGGCACTGAAACTAAAATTTTAAAGGAAATCAGTATCTTCAAGTTCTCGCTTTGTAACAAAGTTTTATAATAAAAACGGGTTTTATAAAAACCTACGTTTAACGATGTAAAAGTACAACTACTTTTCTTAAATAGAAGTCATAGGAACGAAAAAGTTAACGATTTTTTTGCTGTAACTTTAATTTTCTAAGGAAATTTCAGGACGATCTCGAATTAGAATTATTCTAACGAGAGGCATATAATTTTATAATTAATTTGGTTTAACAAATTTTTACGATGTTTTGCAACATTTGAACTGCTTTCTCATTGTATTTCTACAGAACTATAATTTCGAAAACTATTATAGGTTAAAAATGTATCTCCGCTAACAAATACACGAATCGAAATCGTTGTCGCAAATTTGAAAAGATTTATACCTAATCGGAAAAAGAAATATAAAAAGCATACAACGGGCGTAAGAAGAAAACGGAAGATTAACGTGTGATTAGATCTCATTATTGAAACCGTGATTTACTGTTTTGATGATATAAATTCTAACAATCCGGCGATAAATGTGGTAGGAAAGTATACACAATCATAAACTGTAGATTGTTGAATATGCAATGATGGTAAAACATTCATTATTGTCGTCGAGCGTATAATTTAACCGTCAAAGATCGTTATATATCACTTTTCAATCTTTGAATGTTTAATCCTTTGTAGATCGACATTTCCCTATCGCCGGTGTTCTTTCATTACATAATTATTCGCCTTGAGGTCTGATAAACGCGTGATATATTATATGCGTGTACCTGAAAAAGTCCTTCGTCCACGACTAGATTCCAACATTCTGGATTGGCTTGACACGGCTGCTCGATGCTCTGCGTATGGCATTTAACGACGAATTGCTGCGCGTCATTCATGTGTGTCTCGTGCGATCGAAAAAACTGTTCATTCGTGTTGCAACAAAAACGAACTCAACGCCATTGGATAATCATCGGCGATTTGTTTGAAACGAGAACACGGAAGGAGCGAGGCGCGCCCGGTCGTCCACGAAATGTCCGTTTTAGGGCGAACGTGATTCTTTCGGCTCGTTTAGGAGAACACGCGACTAATGAAACAAGCAGCGGCGCGGTCAGCTAGATAGCCATCGCGCGGAGATGATCTTTCTCTTCAGAGTTCTCGCATCGCGAACAACCACTCGTATCATGGAGCCGCGGCTGATAGCGCGTTGACCATCGTAGGATCAATGTTCACATGTAACATCAAGTTTCTCAGGACCGAGTCATGTACACATAACAACTCTCGCACAAACAGGACCTACTCACTTCCAGAAAACTGGCACGTTCGAACCGTACGAGAGGGTTGGTTCAACGATTAGTGTTCCATTTACACTATGCAAAGGTAACTCTGCGGAAGATCTACTTTGGAGTAAACTCGAACATTCGCCGATACAATGAACAGACGAACCAAAAGCTGTATAAATTTGAAATCTTTCAAAGGAACTCGATCTTTTGATTAGGATGTTCAACGACGGTCGAGGACAACACTACACTTTTCCGAATCACAACTCAGGCGTTCTGCGAACCAAACTAACGGGACGAGCCGTTGTGGTAACCGAAGAATTTGACGGGGTTTTTGAGTAAAGTTGACGTTTATCTCGAACCGCGTGTCGTCCACGAGTGTCAGTCGTAACCGCGTTGCCAGGAATACAACGCGATCGTGATCGTGCTCGGCAAGGATCATGGAAGGGGCCCGCGACTTCTCCTATTGGCGGAACATTTCAGATGTATTTCTCCACGTGCATGCAAGCCCTCTGCACGGACGCATTACGTCACGTCTCACCGGTCGTCGAGGACTATCTCGGTAGGTCATTGTCACGATCGTCCTCTCGTCTAACGACGTGACTTCTCGCCGCCGAGAATTGTGCGATGATTCTCGCTAGGTTTGCAGGGGGGCGTAAAACCTTAGGCCAACTACGGCGAAATAAACATTTCGCCGCGTTCCCGCAACATGACGCTCTCGGTGTAGCCCCGCTTTCTGCCCGTGCAATTTCGCGGACTTCCATCTAGACGACAGACGTCGATCGCATTAAGCGATGCTATCTTGGACACTGTGCGCGGCTTATGTGTGTCAGTAGGTTCAAAGAAATGTGACAGAAGCCGGAATGTACGGACCATTCGGAATTTTCGTAACAACTGTTTTTTAACCCGCCTCCTTATGATCTTTTTTGCTGATAGCTCGCGAGAGCTACTTTACTGTTAATTATTCTATAGCGAAAAGAAGGAATTGTGTATTCATCGTGGTAGTACGTTTAGGGTAAACTCTACGCATTTGATGAATGGAAAATATCACTTTCTCCGAATTTACGTGAACTGAATAAGATTTGCATTCGTTGAATTTAATGTAACGTCTCCATCGTGAAACTAACTGAATGTTATAAAGTAAACGGTTAATTACATCGTTCTGTATTGTTTTCCTGTGGATAGTTTTAGACAAAATTGATTTACAAAAAATACACTCATCGACGAAATTGAGAAAAAAAATATTTCAACAAGGAAAATTTTAAAACGCTTTCTTTATTATTCTTGTAGTACTATTTATTTACTTGTAGTACCACTTAATTACTTGTAAGCATTAATAATAGGTATGTCCATTGAGACTATTTCGTCTTTTTATTTGTTTTATTTGTATTTTGTCTTTCATTAGACGTGCTATATATACTCTGGTAAGAAGTATCTAGTCAATTGTTTACTTTTTACTGGATGTAATTAAAACGACAGGTAAAATGTTATGAAATGATAATTAGTTAAAGCTGTTACGTCGTTTATAGCCCATTTCGACAAGCATAAAACACTTCGTTACATTGAAATTGTTTTAAGTAATGTACAACAAAAAATTGGCGTTGTGCAATTAAAATTCTTTTTATTTCAGTGTTTAATTTTAGGTTATGGGTGAGGTAAAAACGATTTCCTCGAATGCCGAGATAAAATATATCGTTCAAACAAATATGACAGAACTGCTATAGTGATTAATTAACAGTCACCTCGGAATACAAGATACGTGTATTGTTTTTTGCAATAATTACCTGCAAAGTCTGTACGTGTGCACTAATGCATTCATGTTTAACTGACTTAATTATTATTTTTCTGTGTATTAGAGGTAACATGATTTTTTCAATTATAAAATCATTAATTTTAATAACATTTATAAACAAATCTATTATACGACAACGGCATGATAAAGTGACTTTCAACGATAAAATTTAAATATTGATTTGCAAATAAGTAGATGAAATTCATCTGTTTTTTGAAGAAAGTATTTAATTTTCTTTCGAATAGTTTAATTGAATTTAAACGCAATAAGAATGAATCGACAAACGAAAAATGTCCAAAAGAAAAACCAGCAATCAACCAAACATAGGGAAGTTTTCATTTAATACCACTTGTAATTAATCAGTACGTTTGTTCACATAATTTTTTATTTACAATGTAACGTTATATTTCTAATTTCAGTCGTTCAAATTATACAGACGGTCCCGTTTAATTCAATCAGGTAAACGACATTATCTGTTTTTAACGATGGAAAAAATGTCATAAAAAGATATTATTTATTTGGAAGAAAGAAATATTGTGAAATAAAAATATATTCTTTACACCGTGAGATTATCTATGTTTTTTTTTAACCTAGATGTTGAGTTCAAGATCAATTCAATAACCTTGAACACAAAAAATATACGAGGACAAAGGAAACTATGTATATAGTGAAATAACTGCAAAATATTAGGTACTTCATTAAAGAAATTCATTTCAATTTATGTATTTTTCTACCTTATACAGTGTAATTGCTTTTTAGAAATAACGATCTTTTGTAATTACTAAACATAATGAACTGATTTCAGCAAATTAAATTAAAAGATTATTAGTGTTTATTAATGTATTATAGGAGTCTTTACAATAATATTTTAGCGACAGTGCGGAAAATTGTTCATTTATTATCCAAAAACATGCATCGAAGTCGAAGATTTTCAATTTAAACTTTTTAAAAAATTTTGTCGTATTAAAATGACACTAACTTATTAACAGAACATCATTGTAATCATTTCACTATGTACGCATACCTGCTTCCACAAATTCCTGTATTTTTTCCTGTAGATTTTATAAAGACCAAAAGGTTATTCAATTAATATTGACACTTGCTATGCAACTGCAATACTTGTATATACATGTGAATGTATAGTTATCTAGAAAAGTTCTTGCATATCAATTTTACTTGATGAATGAAATATTGAATGAAATATTTAAAGTAGTAAAGTGAAGAATCATCCTGCATACGACTACGGTATAATTCCAGAACACCGAAGTAAACATTTTTACAACAAAATAAACAAATATTTAAAACATAAGAGATATTAATTGCTAATTAGTGGATTATATTATTATAATAAAACTGTGCATACACTGTACATATAATGCTATTAAAATGAAAACCAATTTCATTCCAAGATACGAATACTGAAATTACTATAACCAGTTCGGTACTTTGAAAAAATATTCGTAAAATGACATATGACTACTGATTTTTCCGAGCAAATTTCACAGGACTCATTGAAAATCAGCATTTATAATTAAGCACAAGTAATGCATTAAGTGTAGTCATAGAGAAACGAATGTCTATGAGTAGTTTGAGTGGTTATAAAAATCGGAACACTTCCTTGTACAGTGGCACATGAAAGTTATTTATTGAAACCTAGTTTTAGACGTGATCAAAGTGTTTAGGAACAAAAACACTTTACGTGCCGTGGCAAATCGCAAATAGACAACTTATAAGTCTGTTCGGAAAATCATGAAATGGTGTCATCGTGTAAGTGCCAAACTTTCTTCGTGAGTATTCGCATCGTCTTCATATAAAGAAGTAGTAATAAGTCTCAGCTTTTGCTCAACGTAAATCATTATATCATCAAAATTCAAGAGAAAATTATGTTCAATCTTTTATTACTCGTCTATTCATTTTGTTTGAGTTATCTAGGTTATGTTATCTACTAAAAACTGAATTTTAGTTTATTCAAACTACGCTGAATATAACATAAAAAATGCACTTTACAGAATGATCGTACCATATTAGTTTTGCAAATTAGTGTTCAAATTGTTTCAAATAGATATAAGAAACTGAATCAATGTTGTTTTGATCCATACCAAATTGTTGCTATTCGTAGTATTTATGTAGCATTTGCGGTATGTAATTTTATACTTACTATACAATAATTTGAAATTTTGTAGTAAAATATAACGAATATGATACAGGATCTAACACATTTGGATTATCCCTTTTTATTTTCTGCAACGAATAAAAATTATTACACTATCATGTACGGGAAATATTCAATTTTTTACACTCTCCAAATAAAATTTATATTTGCAGTAAAAGATAATATAGGTATTATTTATAATACAAATAACATTTCATAGCATAAATAAAGTAAGAAATATACAATGTTATTATATTAAGCTTTATACATAGAAAGAAAATTTTTACGGAAATTTTTATTCGTGTTTTATATTTTGTAATCTATTGTGATAATTTTTCAAATAAAGTAAAGTAAAACCTAATAGTTAAAACCTAGAATCAATATTTTTTTTCATAGACTTTTTATTAATAGACATTCAGCTTTAATATCACTAACAAAACTTTTTAAGAACACAAAAATCTGCATTATATTAGTGAATGGGATATTTTTCACTTTCACTTTTCAGTTTTTTGTTTATAAAACGAAGATTTAAAAATTTAAAAAAAATTTTGTTACTGACATTAAAGTTGAATGTGTATTAATAACAAATGTGTAAAAAAAATTTCATTCCAAGTTTTAACTGTTAGTTTTTCGCTGATTTGGGGACCTAAAAAGAAATTCAATTATTTATAACAATTTTTTTTTACCAAAAATTGTACAATTTAATGATAATAAAATGAATTATTGATTTTCGTCGCAAGTATACTATCTTTTAACACTATATCTATTAGCAAAGGTTTCGTGACATGACTCTTCGTAAAAATTGCATTGTACTCAATCATTTGATATATTTTTCATTACAATAAAAGCAATATTATTCTCTGTAATATCCTGTGTTTATATTATTAATTCATCCGTCCTTATTAGCTTTCATCCTCGTTTTAATAGTGTCCTTTTTTATCCTAGTCTTTAACTTCTCTTGTTGTTTTTCAAGGAGTATCATTTTATTGACAGATGGTGTCAAACGTTATTTCTGGCCTCTATGATCCCTGATTTGTCTTTTCGTGTACATCTATATGTAAATAATTATGATATTTATAATCATAGACATTAAAAAATGAGAGAAAGTCGTGGACCGATTCACCTCTCGGTTTGATTCGAACAGCCCCGTTTTCTAAGAATTTCAAAGTGAATACGGTGAATGAACAAAATACAATAATAATCTAAAGTACATTAAATACTGAATTTAGGCACCTTAAAGACTAATACTAATCAGTACACAACTTCGTTACGTTTGCTTCGATTTTAACACGTATTGGTGGCAAAGAACGGTTTGAAACAATTGAAGATGTATTGGATTAAGTGTAGGGAAGGTATATGAAGGAATATGAACGGTCAGCATGTTGATTTCTATAACAACGTAACAAATACATCCAATATTCTTATTTTTAACCGTTTCGCCCCGTGATTCCATCCGCCTCGATCTATCCTAATAACTAAAGTTTAGAATAGTCCAATGAATATTGCACATTAATACTGTACATTGTAATTAAATTTGCGAGAATTGTAAAATTTTATCACGTTTGTACAAGAAAAAATATGGGAATATTCGTTTACTAACACAATATACGACTACCGTGATTTCTCAATCTTTTTTCCAACGCAGCGATCTACGTACCATGTAAAAAGTTATTTTATATTTTTTATTTATTTTTGCACGTGAACTCATCTACTCTTACATAACATATTCTTGGTTTGGTACTTTTTTCAGTTGCTTTTTATATGTTTATCCCTTTTTCAGAATAATATTTTGTATCATTTGTTACAAATTATGCGTAGCTTGATTTCATCTATGTAAGTAAGTAGTTCTAATGTCCATCGAAATATTGAAACTGTAATTCCATTTCATTTATCCGTTTATTTTGTTATATCTTCATCTTAAGCAAAAATAATGTATTCTTTAGTCGTCTTATGACTATTTGTAGTGTTATGAAATTCTTGAGAAATATAGTAATAAAAATAATAATTTTTCACAAAACTGCACCTGGTTTTCATTTATAAATTAAAAAATTGTTAATTAACAATATCGACTGCAACTGTCAACGACATCGTCATATAACACGTAGTAATTTGCAAAAAATAAATATATCAAACAATTCACTTTCCCTTTACTAAACATTCACCACTGTTATATTACCTACGAATATTCATTCAATACTGCAAATTTATTCAATTGTCCCACCTATACTGAAAACGTGTAAAATAAATTGCCGATTTTTACCTCAGCAACAATTTGCAGACCTATGTAAATTAGATATTTTCATATTAATGAATGCTTTTTTCCAAACACCTTGCATGCTTCAATGTCGATCATTTATGTAGTCCGTCTGTCTGAGACATCAAGGCGAGCGTATTTAATAAATTCAGAAATCGCGCGTCATACATACTCATGCTGATCGACCTAGTCGTATCTTCTCTCATTAACTGGTACGTTTAATATGCAATTAGGATATTACGATGGGGGCCATAGTTTCCGCGCAGCATGACATTATAAGCATTCCAGAAATGCTGCCAGGGATAATCGTACGAAGACAATCAAACGAATATCGTACATACCTGGAAGGAACGATGGTGCGGATGATGAGGATGGTGAAATTGTGGTGTGTGAATCATGTCGCCAGTCTCAGGATCCTCGCACCTGGATGACTTCGCGACCTCGACGTTGCTCGAGGTGGTAATAGCCGTTTCACCCTTTGCACTCGTAGACTCTTCGGCGACGTCCTCTTTCTTCTTCTTCACTTCCGGCTTCGTTTCCTGCGTAAGTATCCTTTTTATTGCGACCATTGATGCCATTGTCATAGCCTCATCAAAGACAAGTGTCCACGAGAAATTCTGACAAGTCTCGCGTTACTTTCTATCACGAACGAACACACATTGCAGTTAGGTCCATTTCTCTTGCGTTTCAAGAGGACTAGACAATTTATTTAATATTCTAATTTGTATTTTTATGTTATCCATTCAGTATCTTTACGAAAACGAGAATATTTGTCAGCCGTTTAAGTACCACGGGTCTTTGTAACAACTCGATTGAAAAGTGCCAAACGGCGCGATCTTGCTTCTTTCGTTTCAGCTCAAAAATTGAATTACTCTTTCCTATTTTTACATTAAAAGATTCTCAACAGTGCGATCATTTCATTTCTCGATTTTTAAGCAGATAATAACAGAAATAGAATTAACTGATCAGAAGGAAGACAAATAAGAAACTTTTAATAAGAAACTTTTAGTAAGTGATAACATTGAAACAAATATAAACGAAAATAAGAAAGAAATAAGGAAGACAAATAAATAAACTTAATATGATTCTACGAACCGATAGGCTGGCACTTTTAGGTAGATGTAACGAAGAAACGCGATCGCGCTGCTTGGCAATCAAACGGTTAATAATGAAACTTGTCAGGTCTATGAAAATCTCTGAATTTATAAGACAATTACATACATCGACATATTAGTAGCAACAATGTATACAATTAAAAGCGAAATTGTTATTCATTTCTTGTTTTGATGTTACCCTAGAACAAACTTATCGCATTAATTAAATTATATGTTTAATTATTTCAAAAACGGTTAGTTCAAATTTAAAAATAAAGAAACAAATTTTAATGTTACTTTATGTTTTATGTAACAATTATATGTAAACAATATGACATTTGAATTTACCGAGAATACCACAATATCACCCTGTTGATAGTATATATTTAAAGAGTCTTCGAAGTTGAATTCTTTCGATAAAATTATTTAACGTTATTTCTCTGTAACTATTAAGTTCTATAGTTGGATATTACTTAATTCTACGCTTAAATACAGTTTACTGTTAGCGAGCATGCAAAATGAATTCTATAAATTGAAATGATAACAAATAAAAGTAAGTTAATTAATTATATTTCCTAAACGCTTAACGAATTATTGTACGAGTTAATAATATTTATTTCTTTATAAATATGACTTCTTGTATTTAGCATTACATTCATTATCATCGAATGCCGTACAGATTTCTATACAAATATTATTACTGTGTTCAGTAGGAAAAAATAATACTAAAATGTAACGGTACTAAGTAATAAGTACTTAATTAAAAATTTATATTCTCCTTCCTCTGAGTTAAATATAATAGGGTAGACCAGGACGAATCGGATAAAAATAAGAATGTTGGCCATATTTATTACGTTGTTATAGAAATGAGCATGCTGATCATCCATATTTCACACACTGTCCACAAATTCCAGGGTGAATCGAAGATTTCTCATTTTTCAGTTTTTTTGCTTATAAAACGAAGGTTTTTTTAGTTTTTTAATAATTTTGTTACTGATATTGAAGCTGAATTTTTATTAATAAGAAATGTATGAAGAAAATGTTGATTCTAATTTTCAACTATTAGTTTTTCGCTGTTAAATCTGAACTGATCCGATTCACCTCGGTCTAACTTCTAAGGAAACAGAAATTTGGCATAGCCACGATGAAATTCAATATATAATAAATTTAACTCTTTGTGGTTGAAAACCACCGTAACGACAACTTGTAGCTTTAATATCGAAAAATAGAAGTTGCAAATGAATAGTTTAATTATTTAAATAACGAGAGATTGTTATAAGGTTTTCTTTTTTTCCAACATTTAAGAGTTTCATGCATAATTTAGGTTTCTACAGAAAGAATTTTTAGATGATTAAAAAATACTCATTTCCATAGAACTGATGTTACGTAAACGTCAGATCTACAATGATGAATTTGATCGACAGTTTGAAATACAAACAAGGTATGGCGATTGTTTCATATTACATATTTTTGTTAGAAACCTTGTAAAAAAGCATTTATATATTGTTCGGAATATCATATTTTCATCTTTACTTTTAGTTATACAGCAGACTACAGAAAGCTTACGTGAAAACCAACAGAACACTATGCATCCAACAGACATGATTGTTAATAGAATTAATGGATAGTCCAGATGGATCGAACTTGAAACTGTTAATGTATGAAATATTCGTTAAGTGTCAAACGTACTTCTGTTTGAGCCTCATCGAGGCCGACAAGCTGAAGCGCTTCCTCGAGACTGAATCCGTCGGGAAATTGAAGAGTGTCGTTGTTGAGGAGACCTTCGACACTGGCACTTCCTAAGAGGCCACCTCCGAGTAGGTCCGAAGGAAAATCATTCTCTAGTTCTAAGGTGTCGGTTAATCCCAAAGAATCATCGGCTAATCCGGCCAATGGATGATTGTCTAAATCCAGTGACGTGTCTCTAAGAAGTTGATCGTCTTCGTCGGCTGTGTTGCTTCCGCTTCCTCCTTGATTGCCGGAACTGAGGATATATTCACCTGTAACACGCGGGAATATGCAACTATTAACAAAACAATTCTTCAAAAATATTTGAAGTCGAAACAGCGAGAACATTGTTCAACGTTAAAAGAAGTATTATTCGCGTTCCTACCTATCGAGACTAATAACAACTTTTGTTCTACGTAGAACTTACAGAAGGAGTGCACACGAATAAATTATTGGTTGACGAAACGTAAGTAAGCGTAAACAGGTTTGCGTGCACAAGTACGATTCACAAGGATTATTTAAAACCATTTAATTGTTCCTAGAACTGCATGGCACGCGATGGACTACATTCTTCGATTGTTAGATCCTATGTTCTGCAGTTTCAGCGACTACCACTTATAATGCGCTACCGGTAATAATTATTTTCATGTACGATACATTGTAGCCTTCGCGTCGCCACTAAAATTCATAATTTTCCTAGAGTCTCGAATACAAGGTAGTATGTGAATGAGCTGGCGAACATCCCGTTTCCTATTGAATTTGTATTTTCAAGCATTTCGAGAAAAGTTAGATTACCACGAACCTGTTAACTGTGGAATTTAGTTTAAAAAATCTCCCTTTTCCCGCGCAATAAAATGAACAAATGAAATGTATACTTCGACGAACGCAGGACGAATGCATCTGAGGTATATTTTAATGAAAAACCAAAACAAACCGACGAAGAATTACACGTTTACTTGAAAAAATAAAGAATTCATCGTTGAAAGAATCAGTATCATTTGAAACTCTAAGATGACGTGTATACTTGTCGAACGCAGTCAACTGTTCAAAAATTTTTCTATGAATATTTTTTACCCGCACTTTACATCGTACAACGTCGATCCCAAGATTCCGTATTTTTCAAACTGTATCCTAGATAAAGTATCGCACACAAGTCCCACTGAACTGCACATAAAGTCACGAGTTGATTCGCACACCACCAGTGTACGGAACGTTCACAGATCGATCGATCGACTCGAACGCGCACAGGATTGTTTATAAACTCGAAGTCTCTAAGACGAATTTGTTACGTATCGGCTTCGAATACGGGTGGAAAAATTAAGAATAAAAATCATTCTAGGATGATTCGACTAAACCGGATTCACTGTGACTCGACTAAAGCTGTCCATTCCGAGGCGCGGCACTTGAGAACTGACTGCGGCCGACGGACAGGTAAAATTTTGGAGGAGGGACAGGAAAGGAAAAAACGTAACTAATTGAGGGACAAAGGGGTGTTGTTGAAGATCCACCTGCTGGTCTGAACAACCCCCCAATGTTCCCGCCCCACGGCCAATCGCGCGTCCCCATTTCTACCCTACTTCATCCCTCACGCACGCTCCGAACACAGCCTGGCTGGATCGCGCGCCTCTCCGTCGCTCCTCAAACACGCAACACGATATCCGTACAGCACAAAGGTGGAACAGAAATTTCCAGTATTTTTTATTGTTAACTTTAATAATTTAACGCTGCAATGAGTTCAAGGCAAACTTGGTTAAAACTTAATAAAAATTGCAGGCTGGTTTTAAACATTACGGTATCGAATACTATATCTCTACTGGTTTATAAAATATTCCCTTTTCGAAGTAATTGAAAATTAAAGTTACGAAAATGTGATTCGTATTTAACTCTCAGCGTTTTGAACGTTTACTTCGACTCAAATTTCAGTGGAGTATTTAAAAACTCGAAGTTTTGATTTGCGAGGGAGAAATAATAAATTTTCTTTCTATAATTCGTTTTACTCTGATGCAAATAAAAGTGCAGATTTACAGTTTCGAATGCTGTATACGATAGTTGTGAAACAAATTACGCACGCCGACATAACGGAACCAATAGGGTTATGGAATAGACATTACGGAGCGTTTTTGTAACGAAGGCGACGGAGTACAAATGGTTAATACCGATTTCCGATTTGCAACCGTATCCAGAATTCAGCGAACGTCTTTACGCTAATTAGATTGATCTCGAAGAAAAACGGAAAAAAATAACTCAAGACGGACCCCGAAATTTCGACTGTCGAAATGATCTTTTTCCTTTTTTCCTGCAGTACGATGTTATTAGAGATAACAATCTCATAAAATAATAACTCTTAGAAGGCTGTTCGGATGCGGACAGGTCGGTCGAACTGAACGACAGACGGGTCGACAAAAGAAGAAGAGGTTTTTGGTTCTTTTGCTGGTCGTCAGTGCGGTACCTTGAGAAAGGAAGATCGCACCTTTGGTATGGCTATTACATTAACTAGTAGTGGCGGCCATTGTCTGGTCCAAATGCGGGGCCGACCGCGCGATAATGGCCGCCTTTAATTTGGGAACTCCGAGCATTCCCCTCCGTAGAAGGCGTCGAGATTTCATTTTGAAAAAGCCGCAAGAAATTATCAACTGACTTTTTTACGTAGCAACTTAATCATGAGAAATATAATTTGAAATATGTAATAAGAAGGACGAAGAATAACTTGCGTACCATTAAACTGATTCCGTAAATATTGAACAATACGAAATTCAGTTTTTTGTCAGAAATTTCTGTGTAATGTGAAATACCCACCATCGTGAGTATATATTGAAAATAGATTAAAAATACAAGTTAAATTATAATCATAAATCTTGATCAACTATTTTTCTAAACAATATTTTAAGGACTGCCATATATCGCAATAAAAATTCAGTGTTATTGTGAAATTCTTACATTCTGACATTTTACTGTCCACCTGCGATTAAAAGAATATAATTTTTACACTTGGATCAACATTTACTGACAGTACAGTACCGTAACGATATATAAGTTAAATTCATAGTAAACCGGTTACGAAAACAGGAATAAAAGTTGGAAACGCTTTGTACTTCGAGTTACGATCAGTAGAGTATTCTGTAGTTTCCTTTATTCGCGTATTCTAAGGTGTTGCATACTTTCAAAACGCTAAGCGAAAAGCAAACGTCTCTGGGGGATGAATCTCTTCCGCGAGGGAATTCGCTCGATCACGGCGCATCTAATGGCACGGTTCTCAATCTTTTTTGATTCCACGGCTTCTTTGAACTCGCGGCTGGCTTTTTCACAGAACACGGGAACGTCGACAGATCATTTCTCACATTTCGCGCGCGCCTAACGACCATTTTCTTTTCTTTCCAGCTTCCCTGTCCCGTCGCGGCCCTTCTTCGGATAATAATTCCTGCGTTACTCGACAAAATTTTTGGACCAGTGACCCTTCCCAACGAAACACCGAAAAGGTGCCTAACGTCTGTGCCTCTAATACCATCCACTTCCTAGTGCCTGGTGCACGAATGCTCCGATACGAGACGGAAAGAATCCTCCGGCTCGAATGCGCCAGCACGATTGTCCTATCCCCGGATGATAAATATATCGAAGCAAATCTTATTTGCAGCCCTCGACAGAAGGGTGACAATGTCCTGCGCCGACACGCTTCTAACGTCGTTTGACGTCTCATTTTCCCCGATTGCTTATATGCCGGACGATGCACGTATTTATCTAGCTCCGCGTCACCTGGTACAACTACAGTTTCAGCCATGATTGCGGTCATTGATTCTTGTTTCTACGCTTATTGTTGCCGTTGACCGGTGTCGGAACGCTCCGTTGGACCTCGTTTAACAGGATATATTGACTGAGTAAGGTGAAGCTTATTTCAATAACCCTTGTATCGGGAAGCTTGGGATTCAGGATCGTTCATAAATTCATAGAAAATCTTTTATACTGAAAAAGCGTGCATTTTCGAGTCTTCGATTTATAAATTATGTGGTTAAGTTAGGTATATACAAAACTTATTTGCAGGTGCATTGACGAATGTATTATAGAAGTACGTTTGTTAGAAGTATATATTCTACAGGGCAGTTAGAAGTTAATCAAGAATCACGAATGCTATACGCATCTCTCATTGGACGCCATTTTGAACATCTGTTACGAAGCGATGCTTAAAATAAGAAACGGAAATTGCTACTTTTATAGAAAACAATTTTGTCTTATTCTCAGGATAACATCTGTTAATTCGCAGTTAATTTGCGGTGACTAAGTACAACAGTTAATTAAAATATAATGAAAACAAAAATAACAAGAACGGTATTCCGTGCCACTTCAAGCGATGCAATTGCTCTTTTCCCTAATAATGATATTTCTAATTAATACCTACTTCAGTTTTGTTCTTTGCGTACGCTGTCGATTAATATACTCCCACTATCTTATCGCAATACGACGATTGCACAATGTCTAAACTACAAGTACTTAATAAGCACCTTACACAATTCAATCACTTTGTGACTTAGCAAAATTACTTCATCTTAAAGTCGCACAGGATTTCTTGCTTTTAGTTTAGAATAATTGTATAATAAAGAATATTTCTTCACCCAAACCTATTGCTATTGTAACAGCATTTATAACGTATGATACGATTTTCGAATACTATATGAAAAGTTTGCAAATCTACATCTCGTGAATATTGAATACAAATAAAAAAAGTTGAAAGAAATTTAATTCCAAAATCAAATTAGTAAATATTCATGCTACATTTTCTTTAAATATGTAACTATCTGTTATTAGATAACTATTTGAATTTATCCACTACCGTCGGACTGACACGATAATGATCAAGAGCTAAGTCCGATTATGAAATATGCAAAACACTTTCATGTATCATCACGTTGTACGAGATTACCGTAAAAACGATTGTAGATCACTGAATAAATGAATAAATAAATATTATTCCGTAGAATGTATACAGAACGCTCCATTTTTAACAAAATACAAACGTCTACTGTAAAATTGGTCGTTACGGTAAGCAATCGTTCAAATAATTTGTTTACAGACCCAGGCATTCAAATGCTTCGAATCAACGCGTTCTTACTCCAAGGAAATTATAATACCTCCACCGTCATACCTCAGAATATGCAATCCGTGTTACATGTAATCCACAATACGACCAATGAATAACGAACACAAGTACATCACAGTTTCACGCGTAAGTCACTGAAATTGCAAACAACAAGTATCGCAGGCTCCGACGTTGCACTGTACATACACATCACTCGAAGCAACGACAAACGAACGGAACGGAACCAGATTCCAGTACCATTCGCGAGCAGATTGGAGAACCAAAATTCCCGAACACGTTGCACTAACTCGCCCGCACTTATTTTAAAAATAACAAGTCTGTGTTATTTGAAGTGTCCATATAGATGTTAATGTCTCGCGACGGTAGAGGGCACCGACTGTTTGATTAACGTTATCCAAGGGAGAGGCTCCGTACGATCGAAGCTCCGTCTGGTTGCTCGGGACCGGAAACGCCATCGACATACGGGAATCACGGAAATGGAGTGTAACTCGAGGAAAACGAAGCGTCGAGCGGTTTTTCTCTCATGGCGACGCGGCCATCGTGGTTCCCTGCGTGCTGCGATCCGACCTCGAGGAAAATCATAACAGCCGACAGTACCAGATGATTTTGATGCAGGCACAGCATGAAGTCGACTGATAGTCTATCGTGTAGCAAGGCATTGCTTAACCACGTCCACGACAAGTATTGTGCCGAGCGACGGGTTCTCCGTTAAAAAACGGACCAATCACGACGGGGTTGGCTGTTATTCCAATATGGCTGCCAGACAATGCGCGCTAGAGGCTCCGAGAGAAGGGAGGGAAGGTCTCTACCCGTAATGCCATTCTCCGACTCCCCACTGGGAGCAGGGAGCATGTACCGAGTCTTGATCGGTCGACGCTGCCCGCGTATGCGAGCTTAGCTGGGGTTGAGTCCTAGTACAGTCGAATCAAAATCAATCAACCAATCAAGGCCATTTCCCCGACTGTGATCCGTGTTCGGAGCGACTCCTACAGTTGGGAGACGAGGACATTCGTGCTGGGAGTACCGGGAGCTGCTCACGCTGTGCTTAATATTGGAAAAAACTGGACAATTTTCATCTAATGGACACTATGAAGAAGAAGAAAGATTTTTTAAGTAACCGATTATCGATACTGCATTTTTAGATGTTTGGGTTGGAAATTGCTTAGATAGTCCACCAGAAGAGCTCTGGAGAATGTTTTTGTAGATAAAACAGACACCTGAACGGCGTCCGTTTGCGAGCTGTTAACCACCCGTTTGTGGAACTTTGACAGATGTCATGAGAGATCTTTGACAAATTATCTATTAAAAATTTGATATGAATTCAAGCGTTTTGTGTGCTCCGAAATGGTTATCATTGACATTGTTCGCTTATTGAAGCTAGAATTCGTCAAATTGTAGACAAATTTGAACACCTATGATATGACGCGACTTTTTTCTCTAACACTAAGTTAAGTGAAAAATTTATTTTACAGTCAATTGAATAACTAAAGACCAATCGTCTAAGAAAATTTAAAAAATATGGAGTAATGGGGTCTCAAACTTCTGCATATAAACATTTTTTATTTAGATACCTTCTTCTACATACAGATCTACAACGTTGGCTTTCATCGAATTTATTAATGATTTGAAATGTATTTAAATTTGCTGTACTGACAGTATGTTGCATCTCCAAAAGTCTTTGACAATTTTATATGCGGCAATGTTTAGATTTATGCATTACAGTTTAATATTACAGTATCTAAACAGTAGCATTTCTGGTCTAAACTTTTCATTTCAGAAAAATGTTGGGTTATTCAAATCGAAAATTGAAGTCATTTTACACAGAAATAAACGATTATAAAAGTGAATACATTTTTTATTGAAATCTAATTCGAACGAATACAAATCGTATTCGGCAAATGATTTAGAGATTGATGAATAGTGCACTTACCAATGATTCGCAAACAACAACCGGTATATAATTAAATTATTACAAATAAAAATCACGCCATGGACTTAGGTAACACAGGAACAGCCACATCTACCAGAAATGACAAATCTAAACCAAAAATTTTACTTTCGGAGTTACAATAAGCTCCAAATCACTATTTATAATTTTTCCAGTTTCTTTACGTAAACTATGAGATTGTGATTCTTATAAACATATTTGATAATAAATACGTTAAGTCAGCATAGAAAAATTAAAAATTTCGATAAAATCTTGAAAAAGTGGAATGAAAGAGAATATTTTAAAATTATTCGAGAAAGTGTGAAATAATTTGATTTTTATTGCTCATAAGAAAACTAATTATTCACTAATACCACTCCAATTATTTATGCTGATCACTATCAAAGAAAATATGACAAATTAAACGGAGTTAAAAAGTTGAATAGTAGGAGAATTTATAAATATTCAATTCTTCGTAGTAGTGAAAACAATCATTTATTTAACATCTATGAAACATTAATTCATACACTTTGTAAAATGTGCCATATTCTGATGTGAAGTTCCTTTGTTCTTTGAATTTGAGATCTATTTTAAGGCTACTAAATTAAACAAATAAGTTCCTCATTCTTCTATATTGAAATATATATGCAAAACAGCATTGGACCTCGTCCATGTATTCTTATAAATATATTTTATTGATCGTAACAATGACTAGCGGTTCTTCGTGTTAACCGGTAGGTTACACTCAACAGACGATAAAGGTTGTAAACCGATGCTGTTACGATGGTATCTAAATCCTGTCAAATGTCTGTTCTATCGATACCTTTTATTCATATATCGTCACTCTCATTCGAACATTGTTCAGGACGTCTGAGGTGTATCAGGTTAATTCTATAATTATCATTGACACAATCTGACTAAAAATGACAACGACCACGTGGCTTATATTATAGAAATCGCGTTTAACAGTAGCCTTTTGCCTTCAATCTTGTGTGAAGTTTATATTTAATTAATTTTATAGAGTTTGTTAATTTAGACAACGCAAAAGATAAAATGACTTGAACGTTGTGTTAATAAGTCTCTCTATCCTACGTACAACATTATAAGTAGCGAGAACAAACACAGAAAGAGAAAGAGGAAAAATAAAGATAGTATATGCTAGATACACAAAGAAAGATTGTTTTCACGTGTTTAATGTGTTGCTTTTGCACTTCAAAACTCATCGAAATTCCCTTTATTTAAGATAAGGATCTCTTTTTTTTAGGAAATCCTTGTCAAAGGAAATTTTCGTAGAAGCGACGCGTCTCGCCGACGATGTCAGAGTTTCAATACGGTTCTGATATGTATACTTTTAACACTAGAACAATCGAGCATTTAACGTGATTAATATGTAATCCTTATAAAAATTGTAACAATTAATTTTTGTTCGGTTTTTTTATATATTTATTACAACACTGAAGTGAAACTATTTTCATGTCATTTTGGATATTTAACGCTCTTAAGATATCAATAATTGCGAAATAAGACAACTGAAACCGGTCATTTTGACGGGTGTAGTAGTTCTAGCGTTAAGATGCGGTGACAAGAAAACATAAAAGTAACTTCATTATTAAAACACGTTGCCAATATCGACAACGTATTAATTCGATTAATTATATTAGGTACCGAAAAAATTTCGCGTGGGTCCTTAAATCAAAATTTAAATACACAACACGTTTTTGATTCGTCTCGGTTCATCCCGTTTTGCACCAAATGTTATTTGGGTAAACTAAATATCTGATCTATCTTTGAAACAACTTCTACATGTAAAGTATTTCTGTAAAAATATATTTTAGAATACAACCGAGTTAGGTAAACTAAGGCAAGTCGGACAAAAATAAGAATATTGACCATATTCGTTACGTTGTTATAGAAATCAGCATGCTGACTATCCATATTACTTCGTACATCTTTCCTACACTTAATCCAATACATGTTCAATTGTTTCAAACCGTTGTTTGCCATCAGCGCATGTTAGAATCGAAGCCAACGTGTGCGAACGCAACCAAATTGTGACTAGTTTAAAATACGTTTTTCGGAATTTCACATTTAAAACGGCAAGCTAAGCTTGGAAATTCAAATGTGTTGATTATTATTAGTTTCTAAGGTGTCTAAACTCAGTAATTAATATACTTTAGATTATTATATTGTATGAATCGGATCTCGGTTTTCCCTCATTTTTTTATGTCTATGGCTTTTTATATCATGATTATTTATATATAGACGTACAAAAAGACACAATAATAAGAGTTAACTCCAATTAACTGACCATACGTCAAGCTCTGAAAATTTATCGCATATCTTGTACAATCATACAAAGAAGACTTACTTGTCGAATGATTAAGAAAGCAATCTAACACTGGACATTACTTATCAATAAAATGATACTTCTTGAAAAACAATAAAAGAAGGATGAAGACTAATAAAGACGGATGAATTAATAACATAATTTTATTGTCATTAAATTGTACAATTTTGGATCAAACAAAAAATGTTTACAAAAAATTTAATTTGTTTTTAGATCCCCGAATGATCAGCGAAAAACTAATAGTTAAAACTTAAAAAGAAAATTTATTTTTATAAATTTGTTATTAATACATATTCAGTTGTAATATCAGTAAAAAATTTGTTTAACATACTTATAAAGCGAAGATGTTTAAATTTTTGGACATTTTTTTTATTAATATTAAAACTGAACATATACCCGTTGCCCTATGATTTAATTCTCAACTGTGATCGATACAACCACTTTGTCATTAATAATTTATTTGAAATTGTGTATATATTCTATGCTCAGTTTTGCTATAAAATATAATGATTAATGACGGAAAATAATATTTCGTTTGAACTCGCAAGAATTGAGTAATATTTATGTTTATTACATTCTGTTTAAAATCTTCACCACGAGTCTCGCATGTTATTGTAAGGCGAGGAGTTAATAACAAATTTATAAAAAAAATTCATTGTCAGTTTTAACTATTAGTTTTTCGCTGTTAAATCCGAACTGATCCGATTCGCCTCGGTCTGCCCTATATACACCGATAGATGAATTTCCTGAAATACACGATACAGAGCATGAAGATGTTCTCGATTATACATACAGTTTGTAACAAAGTACTCGACTTCAAAGAAGTCAGAGAAAAAAAGTTGACTTTGAATGGCAAGTACAATCCCGGAGCATTGATTTATTAATCAATAAGTGCAAATCACTGTATCCCCTGGCGGGCTACTATGTATAAGGGAAATACGATCGCCGACAAAAGTATAACGTAACAATGCGTGCTCGATCTACTGGAACCTTCATGGAAGTACGAAGCCTAGGATACCCTCTCTATGCGATAAATAATAGTGGCTGCATGAACTTGTGCTTTTCCGACGTCGCTGCTTGTCCCGCAATACCATCTGACAGATACGATCGTGGTCTTTGACTTTTCTTCCTTCCTTGCGAAAAGAATAATGCGACTTTTATTCCACGGCAACGGCTGAAGACCAAGCGACGGCGGCGTACGATACACATCTATTTTCTGAACCCTGTTAATAGAATTCTAATCTCTTTTGCACGGAGGCATGTAGATTGGCCTTTTTATCCTAATAACTTTCTAATGGTTAGAAACATTCGAAATTTTATAGGTCATAAGATTCAAATAGTTTACAGACCATCGAATATTTTATTTTATTTATAACACTTCACAGCCTCATTTTGTTATTCTTTCATCTTTATAAAGGCAAAATGAAATGTTGAATTCATATGTAAAATAATTGTATAGAACGAGTTTCGGCTATAAAACGTTTAAATCAATTTGTATCAGATTATTATAAACTACGATAATATTCGATTTGAAACGCTTAAAATGCGTACAAATGACAACCTTTATGCTTCGTGACAGAGGTTCCCAAAGTGTAGGTGGCGAATTGAATTTTAACAAGCCGCGAAAAATTGGAAAATGCACTTTACATATTCATTAGGTGTTTTGCTTATCGAGAATACGTGTGCAATGAATCGTCATAAGTAATCGTTGTTACGTTAAATTAATTAGAGTTTTATAAGCGAATGAGTCACAAAAGATTATTGTTTTTGTATATGAGTCTCGACATATAGAAGTTTATGAACCATTCTTCCACAAGAAATAAAAGTAATCGTGCGAGAAACAAATAAAAATAGCTTTTCAAGAAACATTATTAGACAGAAAGAAAAAAGTCAATGACAAATGATGTTCTATGAGAAGCTATGTTCTAGAATGAAGACAAAGATTCATATTAAACGATTATAATGAATTCGCTACAAAATCATTATTACGTTTTAAGTGCATACAGTTTTCGATCATGAAAATAATATTCATAAGTAAATATTATATAATAATAAAAGTAAAGAAATACAATAGTTCTATTTCTATACATGAAACGAGCTTTTAAAAGAAGGTTTCGTCGTAATCTTGGGCGTATTTAAAGGTTCGTATTACCTTATCATAGGTACCTTCATGCATATGTAACATTGATATGATAAACGTTGTGATAACTACTAAAAGTTATTTGCAAGTATTAACATCTTGTAATCTTGCATGCATCTACAGTATAGGCACATAGTGTAGCGGGTATATAATTTTGCGTACAATTGAAAGATACAAATTAATTTCTTTTATTTCTGTTATTTATGTCCATGAATATCTTTTCCTATGTGTCGTGTGAGGTATCTACTATATGTAACATCCTATTATTTTCTGTACCGTGCATTTACATAACGTAACACTTGTAATCGTTCTTTCGCTACTTTTTGTTCAGTTCGTTCATACGTAATATTGTAAACTGGTATTTACGGATTTCTTCTTGCACGCTTCTTCTGTGTCATTGATAGATAGGTCACAGATTTTATGTGTTTCTAACATACGGGACGCCTTTTAATCGTTGGTGTTGTATAAATCGGTTGCCGAAAGGAGTGTGAGTCTACAGAAATGAATGAGTCGAAAATATGGAAGAAAATTTGATTTACTTGAGGCTTTCTTTCGAAAAATTGGAGACCGTTGATTTTATATGAAAAATACAAAAAATGTTTCTGCTTGAAAATCTGTGTCGAACTTTATATCGTCGAACAAAGTCTAGAATAAAAAAAATTTAGTTTATATAAACTTGTTATATTTAGTTTATATTAATATAAGCTTCATTTTTTCATACATTTACTGTATTCGAAATTTCATAAAAATATTTCATGTAAAATTTTTGTGAATGCAAATAATTTATCGTACCGATAGTTTTACTTTATCGAAAGGTGTTAAAGAAATAAAAATTGTCACAATTTTTGAGATATCAATTTATGCTTATTTATCGGTATCCGAAAGTCAGTCAGTAGAATTTAGTAATGTACAATACAAGAATTCCTTTAAGGTGACAAGTGGTTGTAAAAAGGAAAGTTTTTACATAACTTTTATAGTCATTGATCTGCTTTAATTTCTCATCTTTTAGAACTCTTTACTTGCATACCAACATGTCACTCTGGCATTAATCAACAGTTGATATTATTTTCAAAGTAATTGTCAGATAACATTTTTTAAAGTTTTAATTATCGATTTAAATCAGCCAAGTTGAGTTAAAATATAAGAGTAAATCTGCAATTATTATTTTCTAAGTTTTTGAGGAAAAATTAATTGACGCTCAATGATGTTTTTCAACTCTTAACTACCGAAGAGATTTATAACTCCTACAGAACTCCTTTAGCAAATAATAATTTATCTACAAGTAATATGAATAAAATTTTATTTGTGCTGGTGATTTTAGATGTGTTCCTTTAGATGACAATAAATTATTTTCTTAAATAAATTGATTCTTTATAAAAAATAAAAGAGATTTCTATCAATCTATGAAATGTAACTATTCTGTTGTGTAACCCATATTTACTACTTAATTTTAAGAAACAATAAAAATCACAAATATACATGATAAAAACTGTTTATGTTAAATGTAATAACATCTTTATTAAATATTTACTTTTATAGAGTGTTCAAATTTTAAAAATATTCAATACTATACTGAAAAATAATTCAAATGATGTTGAATACTATTAAAACATGTTTCGTATTAAATTATTTATAGTATTCTTGTTGAAAGAACTGAAGCATCACGGTACAGGATTCTGTATCTAAGGTCAAAAACCTAGTTAACACCTCATATACACGAGTCATTGCGGGTGTTGAGTTCAGTCAATGAAAATATACTTACTACCTGATACTATGACGTTTGCTTTCTAGGTTGCAGTTTTTGACAGCCTCGTATTTAGTTACCAAAGTAACGATACATAGTCCAGTCATGCTTACAATTACTTACATAGAAGATATAGTTTTCAAACTTCGGCTTTCGAGTTCTACACTGCTAGTCACAAGTTTGTAAAAGCTATCTCGTGATACTATGAAAAGTATGAGCTCCTTTATTACTTAAATAAACTGGAATAATCATAAATAATAATTATATTCGTGAGAAAAGACTTGAATATTAACAAAAGATGTCCAGACAAAGTTAATCATAATCTGGAGGGAATAAGTAATTCAACATAATTTTAATAGCAATTGTAAAATGATTTCAAAGCAGTCATCAGCAATGCAGAAGTAATTGCGTGTAAATACTTTCACATATATTATTTTTGCAACGGCATTTATCACTTCAATACATTATTTTTAGAGTATATTCAGAAGTACATTATTTATAATTACGTATTCACATATTTTCAGTATACCGATTATCTAAACATTTGGTTTGATTATCAGATTAATAACCCGTTATGAAGTTGTTTTATTTGGAATTTAATAAAATTATTAATACGATAAAATATAATTTTATTTTATCTTAGTTAATGTAAATTATTCCATGAAAGACTGCATTTGTGAACATCCACTGGTAATAAATTTAAGTGTAATCAATTCTGAAATGGTAGAAAGTTTGTTTTAGAGGATAAAGGACGTTGAGCAGATATAATTTTACTATAACTTAAAAGTCCAGTAAACAATACAATTCATTACGTCGTATTTCAAGAAAATGGTGTTGAGCTTACGTGTGACGTGGTCTTTCTTCACAGCTAGATATGATCTCGAGATGTATGAAACGATCCGCAACGTTACTTGTAAGATGTAGTTTACGAGGTTGTTGACTTTTGTCGTTTTATGCTACTGAATAAGCCACGCCAACATCACTATGTCTTATAGCACCTCTATATTTTTATCAGTAATTACTAGACTGCGGATGTTTATGTCACTAAAATATGTCAAAATATGCAAGTAACATATGTTGAGTATGCATCAATAGTATGTCAACATATACAAGAATATACAAATGAATGCTACATATACTGGAAATATGCTATAATCATTTTATTATTCAAACATAGTAATTAATAATTATAAATTAAATTAAAATAAGTTACAAGTATTTTTTTATGATTTTCAAGTGTTAATTGATGATGTTCGTCGCTTAAGATCAATTTACAAGCTGAGAACGGACGTTCGTCACTTTTAAATTTGTTCTAGCAGCATGATTTAATCTCATTCAGTTCTTCTAGTGGCTATTAGTGAAATATCTACGCAACTGCTACTTATTTACACACGTGCACTCCGATTGCATATTTACAGATATTGCCTTGAAACTTTATTCCGATCATTAATCTAGAATATTGGTAATTTTCAGAATTTCCAAGTACATTTTTAACTAGACATTCCTTTAAACCGGAATCCTTTGATTCATACTGATCTACATAAATGCTTATTTCATTGAATAGAATCTTTTACATTTTGACACGCGTAGATGATAAATAACGATGCCAGCTGAAGAAATAGAAGAATAAAAGGTTTTACTAATTTTCATTCAGTTTTTGGATCTTACTATATAAATGTGTGGAAGGTTTTCTAGATTATATTTGTATTATTATATCGCAAAGCACGTATATACGTAATAATGAGGGTAATCGCGCGTTTTCCATTATTACATTATCTAAATCGATGGTTCTTATTCATTTATAATTTCTCAAAAAGCAATCAATGCGTGTTATGGAAATATTAATTATCGATTTCTTCAGTTAATACGAAACGATGAAAAATTGTTGTATCTATAAGCATAACATTATACAACAGATTATTTCGAAATAAACATTCTGTTTTTACAACTCCACTGATATGCTACACTATTACTCTAATGTACTTGATGACGATTAAACGCGAGGAATAATCAATTGACTTTTTATGAAGTATGTTTTAAGCGGAAGTTTCCGCCATGCATATGCGTAAACTACGTTGATTTTATTAAATGCTCAAGAGCGAGGTTAGCTGGGCGTGTTGCAAGTTGTCATGATGCACGAATTCCATCGAAAGACACAGTGGCACAATGACCCATTCCATGACGAAACAAATTCTGATTTCCTCCTATACAGATCAGAAAACTTTCATTCGCTTAACGATACAGTCTATTCCGCAATTTCAAAAGTTTCTCTTATTATTACCGTGTGCAATAGAATATATTATATATAATAGGCCGTTCCTTAACACCAAACGCAAGCTTTGCGTGCATATTGTCAAAAAAAAAAGATTGTTCATGATATTTCCACTTCGTTTTCTGTTTTCTTAAATATAAACGGTTAGTGTATAACCAAATGTTTCACAGAATAATTTTTTTGCTAAAAAATTCAACGAAATTACGTGTGGAGCACTTAAGAAACTACTATTAAATTTCGATTCTGGAAAAGGCAACAAGAATTTTACGAAACGACCAAGCCTCAGGTTCGCTTCTGAAAAGGATTTCTCACGAAAGTTGTCTGAGAGAAAAAAAGATTACTGGATGCAATAATGACAGGTTGAAGGTCGACTCAAGAGAGTATCTAGAAAGGGCCAATGGTGCTTCAAGTGACAGGTCGACCTCATCCAACCCGGTCTGATACATATCTATCCTAAATCAACAAAGTTCTTATTCAGAAACGTACTGTAGTACCTTACACCGTACAGTTTTGTTTCGTTAACATTTCAACTTTCATTCCCCTTGTAGTTTTAATTATGCTCCGTTTAGTCGAATTCCGAATTTCAACTATAAAAGAAATACATAAGTATAAGAGTTTCAGTTTACGACAGAATTAAGTTTATTATATTTTATTATATATTATGTTTCATATATTATGCACTATGTTTATTATATAATAAACTATGTAGGTATATAACAACAATATAGATGAAACGGAAGACACACAAAAATAAGACAAATGCAAATAAAAATGATAGCACTTATCGATTCCGATTAAATTATCGTTAATATATGTTCTTCTATGAGTGTTTAGATCCACTATTGACGAAAATTAGTTTATTTAACTTTAATTAATAACCTCTTCCTGCAATCATTAATAAAACAAAATTGACTTTTGAATAAGTTGTAGTGTTTTTTATAGCAGAAGGAAGTTTAAAATTTTTATAGCGTATAATACAGAAAATTGCGAGTATGAAGTAGAACCAGTCTCAGCAAGTCGAATCGCAAGAGAAGAACGTAAGATCTTTGAGTTGTAATCTTAGCAAATTTTCAAGTACAAAATGTTTAACAAACGAAAATTCGACTCATAAAAGTTTCTTGTAAGTTTTAACTTATATGCAAATACGAATTTTTCTTTCTGTGAATTTAAGTTGTAAAGATTTTGTGTTTCGAGTTGTAGAGGTTTTCACACCGAAGCGTAAGAGAAAAAAGAATTTTATGACTCATAGAGGTTTGAGTAATCGACGTTCGACTGTATATTACATTTCTACAATTTCATCACACTTATCACAATAAATGAAAATCTTCAACGAATATTTCTTTATTTAAGACATCATTTATTTTATACGTCGATATAGTTTCATATTATTCTAAAAACTTCCTTCATAACGTATCTATGTCTTCAGTAGACACATTTAGATTATTTAAATCTTTTTCAGTTAGCACATTGACAGTCAAAATATTCTACTGTACCTATTATTTAAAAATATTGTGTTCCTTTAAGTGTAGGTATTGACTATTAACCAACACAGAAAATAAGCTTGTATTTACCATTTACTTCAATTAACTAAATTTTATTAACTCACATTAATTTCTTTTCATATTTTCAAAGTGTTTCTTTGAACTATTTCAAAGTATTACTTACATTTTATGGATATCATATTGAAATCTATTGTTGGTATATATGTACATATATATATAAAAGTTTCTTGCATAATATAATTAATAACATATTGATTATAACTTATAATTAAATTTTTTGTATTTTCTTCGTTAAGCAGGAACTATAAATATAAAACCATTGACGAACAGGCCAGTTATTGTTACAGTTTAAACTACATACGTGGTATGCATTATTTTTTACATAAATATATATCATATAATCAGCTTCGTATATTGTGTCAGTATATAATGGAAGTAGTCATTTTGCTAAATGTCTACTGAATCGTTCAAAAATATACAGAGAAAGAGTGCATCTTAACATTAAAATGTCACGATATGCGTCACTAAATAATCAATTCGTTTACGTACAAGGAAAAGTATAGGTGAATTTATTTGATTGCTAACACGACCTTTTATTAACTGTTTATGTTTACATACATTTGCAAGATTATCTAATTATTATGGATTTATTCTAGCTTCATTATTCTTAGAAATATCGATTTTGTGTTAGTAATTATAATAAATTTAGAATGCAATAAGTTTTAAAAATTAAAGTTTTCAATTTCAAAGAGCGTAATTTAAACTCTTTAAATATATATTCCGTTGTAAATTAAAATATATTTTTATAACTCATTGATAATGTGAAACAAATTTGATAAGCAAAAATTGTAATAAATTTATACACACTGACAAAACTTTGGGAGAAGTAAATATATGAAATAAAAATTAAATTACAACAAATTTTTGAAAATGTTCAGTAACTATCAATATAATAACATGCAAAAAAGAATATTAGAATATTTTAAAGGTCGTCGAAACAGGACATAATAAATTTTAGACACTGCAGTTTAAGGGTTCAATTATGTTGGCGCGAGAAATTTGAAAATTTGAGAAAAGGTAGTTAAGATAAGACAAAGTTAAAATTTTACTATTATTGTCTGCAGTTTTCAATATCGTGTCGTCGTTGGTTTATATTACTTTTATTTTAGTGTTCTAATCCATACCTTGACAGTACAATTCACGTTAGTAAAGCGGTGTATTTTGAAAAAAAAAGATAAATTTTATATATTTTATTTCATCTATTTTATTATAATCATTCCACATTATTTCGCAATATCAAAAAATTAACATATTGGATACTTCTGCTAACTTCAATGGCGGTACATTTTATTTTTATTTCAACTTCTTTAATCATTGAAATAGTCATTCTTACATATTTTCAACCATTTGTTGTCAGTAAGACATAAGTTTCTATATGACGTATTGTTTTCATAAAAATTTGCTTCCCCTGATTAAGAAAAATTACTTTAAAAAATGTTTTATGTCAAATCATTTTGTGTGCAAAAATATAATACATGCCTAATTGTCTAGGATGAATGAGAGAACTTCTAACAGGTTTTGAGATTTTTTGTAGCATGTTCTTATTCTGGTTTTACATTGTTTTGCAGAAACAATTATATCAAGCTTTTACATTAAATAGTAACATACTAAGGGCATATTTCTGATTACTAACTGTTGTGTTACAAGTTTTTCTAGATATTCGATTCATAAAAACAATAAAATGTAATAAGGCGGCTCAGAAATAGTTGTACGAACATATTACGGTATTCACTTGTTTTCTCGACTGAAACAGATGCGATGAAAATAAAATTAAAACAAGAATTGAATTAATTGATTGGTTCTGAAGGTACTTTAAATATTTATAAATTTTATAATATTATCGTATTTACAGAACTCTTTTAATTACTAATACTTTATGCTACATATACAATATGTTCGCCAGTTAGATCATAGGTAAGTATGTGACTAAATCATTTGTTGGTAAAAGGTATTTTTAATGGACAACACTATTGACGAATACGGAACCTTATTTTTATTAAGAGATAAATAAAATAAAGATGTATGTATTTACATATCTATTAACTAAATTACATTTATCACGCAGGTATGAAACACTTTATTGGAAAAAAGAAGAATTTGATACTTATTTTATTCGCCACATTTACTTTAGACGTTAACGTTAATGTTGCATCAAATAAGTGAATAATTGTTATGACAGAAGTTTGATTTTACTAATCGAATATTTTCTACCAGAGATTGAAAAGATTCCGAAAATAATTGTTTGAAATTGTTATATATCGGTTCCGAGAACCGAAATAAAGTCCACTGTTATATAGTATACCGACTTCGGTTCTAGTTCTTTAGATTTCTATTATTTTTCGGTTTCGCATTTTTCTCAGAACTGAAAAACAACAGTTATGGAACCGATACAGAATCGATATAATATCGGTTCTAAAGAACTAGAACCGAAACCGATATACTGAATAACACTTATAACTTTATTTCGGTTCTCTATAACTGTTTCAACAACCGAAACCGATGTAATTGTCTTCAACCCCTGCTTTCTACCAACACTCATTTACTAAAATATAATGAATTCGTTAACACTAAAACTACCGAGCAGTTAAAATGGTTTTTTGAAATTCCTCTACAGAAACTTCAAGAATGCATCTACTCAGCCTTTAATTGATTTTCAATTCAGTTTGCGTATTGCTACATCAATGTCTCTAACAATATCTCAGAGAAACATCTGTTACCTTTTTAATAATTGAAAATGAAGAAATCGGGAATAGGCTATTTTGACCCATCTGGTAGTTTTAGTGTTAAAATAATGACAAAAAAGACATACACGGCAACGATTTCTTCAATATTAATGCGAGTTATGATATGATTTTTTTGAAAACGTGTCGCGGTGCCACGAACTTATACGTAATGTTATTTCTATTGTTGCCGTATATTTTCATCCCTAAAGCTTCCTGGAAGTACCCTCCTAAATTCGTCTCGATTCCGTGGCGTGCAACGAGCCACGATATGAGTAATGATGCATGCTCGTATTACAGGGGTGGATAAAGCAAGTCATGGCTCCGAGTATCCCTATAACCCCGTACACGCCTCGCCGGCCAGCTGCCCCCGAGCACGTCTCCCATGGGGGTTTCTGACTGAAATAGCCAGACTAACATGGCGGAACATGTACGACTCCAAATATTGATTCCCTCTTGGGACTTAGCAACGACTCGAATCGCTACGAAGAATTGTTCCGTTTCCAATAAATTCCGGTACACGAACGGACACCAATCCTAAACCAGAATTTGCCCGCATTTCAGACGTCGTTTCGCGGACAAAAAATTGCCGAGGAAACCGGACAGCCCGAATTCGTAAACATCGACGTTCTGCTTTTATTTCTATTCGCGAGAAAAACTCACGGTCGTTTTGTATATTTCGCGCAACTTCGGAAAGGAAGTCTCTCGAAGGGTTCGGTCTCAATTCTGTAGCCACTTCGGGCGAAATTAGTCACGGTTGTTGCTACGCATCGAGCCAGTTGGATATTATTTTTTTTTCCTCTTCGTGAGCGCACGTAACGAATCGAAGCGGAAATTAATACAACGCTGAGAATAAATTGCATTCGGATGCTCGGGATAGTTTTTGGCTGTCTATTTTCACTAGGAAAATGGCTACCCTGGTTATTGTGTTATAAAAAAAGCAATCTTTACTGTACATCTTCACGTAAAATATGGATCAATGAAATAAAAATTTATGAGCTCCTTTAGTTAACGCATTGCTGTCTAATCACGTGTATATTCGTGTTTCTGAACATTCTGTGAGTTATGGTTGTAATATTATTTATTAGGTTAGAACTTTGAATTTACGTTGTTGATTCTTGGAACCGCCATCGGTAGTTATAATTCAATTGCAATTCATACATTATCACCGCTTTCAACGCTTTAAATATAATCTTTTCAAAATCTCATAATTATTTAGACGATCAACAACATGTTAACAAAGAATCTAACAAAACTAAATTGGTTTAATAGTGTTTTCCCTACGCATATAGATGGTATTACATAATTACTTCAAGTTTTGCGATACTGATGCATTAATATTCTTGTTTATACATTTATTTGATGACACGGAAGTGACCCACTTCTCGTACCAGTTCCAAACAGGTAAGTCATCGTTTACTTTGATACGAAAGTAGGGTGAAAACTGTACGAAATGTACGCGTGCGTGGTTCGGTGTCCCTGCGCACACGCATGGCGGATGCGGCCATACTTTCACGATCTTCCCCCTTACGATTTCTGTCATCCACGCACGGAGACGCACTATGCACCGCCCGCGCACGTGGCAGATGTTCCGTTTTATACGCTCACGCATGCGTTTCGTGTCATCCTTCCCCACCATTCCCGATTCCGTTACTCCCTCCGATTCAACGTTTGCATACACCCGCCAATTGAGTTTCTGCTGTTGTAAACCTCCATTTGTTCCTACTCGACGCATTCCTAAACCTTCTCATTGCATGCATGCGTATCATGAGCAACGTGTAATGTTACATAGTAGCGAAAATGTTTATTCGGTAATTATTATCAGCAATGATTCCTTGCCGATTTGGATGTCCTTGAAATATGTTGCGGGGGAATTGACTCTAATCAACATTTCCCTATACATGTTATCGCCACTCGGCCTTAGCTTTTCAGAGACACTCGCAAAAATACGCCCGGAAATGGGGAGTTTTCGTATTTATTTATAAAAAGAGTATCCCATGTATGACGTTGATTTTAACATATATTGTTAAGGTCATTGTTCTGTACACCTAGGACTTCACTATTTAGCAGTGAGTATTGGATCAAAAATTATGAAACATTAGTTTCGCATTACGGTAAAAATGTTTGTCTTCATTTTCATTTATTGCAATTATTCCTGATAGTATGTGTACTCGAATTTATTTAGATAATACAGATTGCTAATTATTAGTGGGACTCCTTTTTCCGGGGCGGGGATGTAGGTTCCGCCCACCGCCCCTTCATAGAAACCAGCCCTCTACTAATCTTTATTATCTAAATGAAGTTCGAGTGCTTACACATATTATAAGGAACAACTTCAATAAATGTAAATGAAGACGAAAATTTCTAGTAAAATGCGAAACTTTAATGCTTCAGAACTTTAGATCCACTATTCTAACATTAGTACAACTACAACTACAACTACAACTACGTTTATTCTAACATTCTATTACATACCGGGAAAAGGCCATGCGGTTTCCTTATTAGCAATGAATTGAGGTCCGATTTCAATCAGTATTTTACTAGTTTAATGAATGAAATTGGCATTAGCAGCAAGTTATGTTTATGCCCTCGGTATCAAAAGAAATTACATTATTTTACAAAAACGTTCTTTGTGTTTGAATTCTGTTTTAAGAACCTAGACGAATTTCTTTTTGTAACATTACAACCATTTTATTCAGTAACAGTTCACTTTGCTCTGAAAACATTTTATACTTTTCCTCATTTTTATATTTTTCTAATCGCATCTTAACGCTTGAATGGCTGTATATCGCTTCTGGTACCTTTATTTGAAACTAATGGTTTTCTTGTTTAAAAACGAAACATAAACGAAGATGATTAAAAAAATAATTATAAATAATATTAAAAAAAAATTTTATGTATCTATCTTATTATAGCATTTTAATATATTATACAACCACCGTCCATGCAGCAAAAGTAAAAAACAGAAATCAGAAAGTAAATGAAAAATGAGGGGTGTCTATATAAATACCTATAGTCTGTGAACAAAGGAGTGTTCATTTATATTCTATTAAAGATAAATATGTTTTGTTATTATTAAAATTACTATTAACGTACAAATAAACATTTAAATATTCAGCTTGATGGACAATTTTTTTAAAAATAATTTTTCACATAAACTCACGATAATGTGTGAGGATACTATGAAGAATTTTCTTTGGAGTGTTTTCATTTAATTTTGAGCCAAATAATGTATAGTCGAGTAAATCGTATTGTACCGCGTTTCTTCGACACTCAGCCTCGAGTGGTCTACGTACTTTCCCCCGTTGAATGAATTATTAAACAGTTCGACAAGGTTGCAAGTATGTCGTAGAGGGCGGAGTTGGCTATCCCGCATGGCTATTACAAAATTTTACTGTGAGATCAATATACGATCCACGTGTGCATTTAAAGAGCAATGATAGGTTTAAGAATCTCTAGCTTTCGTTCTTGAAAATGTCAAAGAATTGTTCACTCTTGAATGTATGTATTGATAAGTAGGGTAGGGTGGGGATGAAAGCCCTATTTTCTGCAGGTATAAATGATTGTAAAATTTAGTACTGAAACGATCTGGAGACGTACTTTTCTATTTTTCGTAAGCCATAACTATTATGCTTACTTTGATATTGTTATTTTTCATTAAGTTATAGTATAAAATGTTTGTCAACGCAGAATGGATTTTTTGCCTCATACATAGGGTAAAAAGTCTCTACTACTTTACAACTGGTTTTTCATGTAATATAAAATTAAGTGATAAATTGTACTGTAATTAACAGGTATTCATTAAATAAATCCTTCGTCATGCATACGACTGAATCTTTACCACTTGATCTCAATTCTTTTCTCAATACTCAATACTCAATTTTTACCTCTTTTGTAACGTATTTCATTACATTTAACGATTTAATGCTGCGATTAGTTTCTATTTTGTAGTACAGCACTCTAATAAATAGATTTTAAAGAAATATACAATCGTAATACACTTACTTAATTCATTATTAAACAATAATTTATGAGGAGTAAGAAAAAACACGCGATATCCTTTTTTACTTCTAGACATGAATAAGCACAAAATCATTGTAGAAGTCGTAAAAATGTTTGAAATTGAATAGCAACGCTACCAATGTTTTTAAATACCTGTTGTTTACTGAATTGTTTGATACAATGCTCAGTTAACTGATAAATAAATAATAATTTTCAATTCGAAACTGCATACCCACCGGACTTTTAGCCCCACTCTGCCCTACTGTTTCATAATTTTAATATCTCATTGGTCTCAAATGTTTGACTGATATCATTTGTTTATACATTTAGACAGAACGTACTCGATGATACTGATTACAACTAAAATATAAATTTATACTTTTGATAATCAAAGAAATTAAAAACATCTTAACAAATTTTTAATCTTTAAGGAAAAAATATGTTATCAACCGGTATCATGTTATCATTATATTCTGTGTTCATTTTGATACAATGGATCGATCGTGTAAATTTTTATAACTCACCCAACAAATTGTTAGATATCATTTAATGATTATGTAACAATTTATTCGTTATCTTTGAAACCGCCAAACAGTTAATAACCACTTAAATGCAAAGAAATAGAAAATTGAAAAATAGTCAGTTTATCTTTCCAAGAAAATACTAAAAATACATTTTATTGTAAACATATTTCCAACAATACAATTCACGAGCAATGTCTAACAATAGGTAAGTTTAATCATAAGCGTTACTTTCGATAAGTATCAGTGTAACATTAGGATATATTGTAGATAAGATAGTTTTCTATTAAAAAAATAAAGTAAATTATAATATTCAAAAACTACTAATGGACGATAAAATTACTAAACATAGACAATAAAAGTTACATTATTTAATGATAAATCAAAATATGAATCTACAATAAATCATTTCATTAAATATTCATATTCAAATCCTTTACGAAATCTTGTAACTAGTGACACGTTTGTCAATGCAACTGAAGCGGAGAGCTTTTTAATTGTGACAAATGTCGAATGTAAGATAAAGAAAAATGTACCGTGCCGATCGGACAGAGTCGCGCGCGAGCGGCGCACCCAAAGTATTCGCGGCGAGACAATGCTATGATAATTTATTCCGTGGATGTAAACTTTTTATAAGATCCACCGTGTAATCCATCATGCTTCGTTCAAATTGGTACAAGCGCCTTGTATGTCGGCGGTAATATACGGTGCCTTTTTACTTTCCTTTTCCTCTCGTTCCTTTTCACGAAAGCACCAGCCTCGTGCGTGAAGATCGCGATTCGCCCGAACCATGTCCATGTAACCGCAGGAAACGATTTGTAATAGTATTAGAATCGCGTGTTGGGAATAAATTTACATATAATTGCAAAGCGTTCTTTCCAATGCAACTTTGTAGTCGACAACAACAATTTCGTTTTGCAATTCGTACGCGGGGAAGGTGTAACTGAACTTTCTCACCAGACACGTAACCAGATTTTCAGAGTGTGCAGAAGTAATCTGTACGTTAATCGGATCACAACGGCAACTATGTACATTCATCAAATTCATTGTTTCAGCAATCTTGTACGTACTATAACTGCATTTACAATTGAGAAAATATGGGATAAAGTTTTCTCATTTGAGACCTAGTTTTCGAGAAAACCTGATATTTATTCAATACACTTGTTGGTAGGGCAGACCGAGGCGCATTGGATTAGTTCAGATTTAACAGCGAAAAACTAATAGTTAAAGCTTAGAAACAACATTTTTTCATACACTTGTTATTAATACGCGGCTCATTCCGTAAAGAAACATCACCGAAACGAATTCATATATGGAAATTACACGAATGTTGACGGTATCTATGTTTTCAGGGAACGATGCAAGAAATAGTTATTATGCACAATTCGGAAAAACTGTTTTGCAAAAATTTACTCTAATAATTGGTAATGAAACTGTTTAAAAGGTCATATGAAAAACAAGGGAATAACAACAGGGGTACAAACATTTATGAGAAGAAAAATCCGACATTTCATATTACACGATCTAATACATAATAAAAATTGTATTCTATTTATCTTATCTTTATATTATCTTTAATTTATATTATTAATTTAATTTAATTTTATCTATTGATTTATATTATCTTTTGGCTGTTATCATACTTTTTTACGTTAAACCACTACTTACAGAATATCTTGAGTACTTTACATTGGTTCCACGTAAGGTTCAGTACAATTGCCTTTCTATTCTGTCCACTTCCGATAGGAAAAATTTTGAAAATTGTATTGTCGGCTGCAGTTCGTTTAATGTTATTCTTCGTGTTCCCTTATTAAACTCTAAAGAATAGCGGCGCTCAAAGAATTTGTGCTTTCTTTTTCCAAGCGACTCATTAATCACACAATGCCGTACGTCGAGTAGACTCGATCGATCGACAACGCGATAGCCACGTAATGAGCTCCGGTGCTCTTGTTAGCTTGGCCGCCGCTTTGTAAAACGAACTTATTGTGGAATCGAATTAATTTTCTATATAGAACCAACTACTTGGTGCGGCAGAACAAATTAGCGTACTATGAATTGTAATAAATTTCAGCGATCGTTATCTAAGATTTTCTGATAGGTTAACATTTTGATATACTTAAGGATAGTTATAAAAATCAGTATTCAGTAGTACTAAAAACATTTCAAAGTTATTAGATTCGTACCCGATGCTCAACGATAAGGCGCGTTCACATCATCTATAATGCATAACCGTTTCGTTCAACTCATATTATGATAAATTCAGAAGGAAACTATATGTCAATGTAAATAAATTCATGAATTAATGGTTTTAAGAGGGAAACGTAATATTTCATTAATGTTATACAATGTATAAGAAGATATTCAGGTAGGTATTTATCTATAGGTGATATTTACATAATTATTCTCTTAATGTAGTGCATATCTTTGTATTCTGTTATATAAAAACGTGTCGTATTTGCAATAGATTTTTCGATGTAAATAATTTTTTTAAACCAAATCTTCAAATCTTGTAATTTAATGAATATGTAGTATGTAAACGAAAAGATATAATTTTATTACATATAATTCGATGTATTATGGAATAAAATAAATATTACCTTAAAACATTACTGTAACTAAAGTTCTTTTATGATTTAATATCTTCCTGAAAATTTTCCAAATTTATAGGATCTGTTTTATAATATTTACAAGGGAAGTATATTTCTAATGTTGTTGGATAATAAATTTTATGCAAAAATCAGTAATCACGAAGCAGATAAGAAGCGTTTCCTCTTTAATTCATTCCTCTTCCTTCTTTGACTACCCCTCACTCGATGGAACGTTATGCAAGTCGTGTGCCACTCATATTTTTTTCAAGTGCATATAATAGCATGCATTTTCTTGGGATAATCTTTGTCAGTAGCGATTGTACGCTTATATGTAGTGTAACTACGTAACTTGATAGGCAGGAGTGGTTAATTAAAAAGTCAATCAACCTGATGATAAAAATAAAACCGTAACATCGGATTTATTGTGCCGTGAGACTCGTTTCATGCATGGGAAATTATTTTGCTCGGATTAATAACATTTCTCCAGAAGACCGTGACGAAAACCATTACGCTATTAAACTTTTGAACAAATTTGTATTAGACATTAAATTAAACATTTTTCTGGCGGTCAGTTTTTGTACAAATAACTTCCGTGATCACGAATGATTCATAAATAACTCCTACAGTAGAACTCTCAATATCCGAACTATATAAAAACTGTTCAGATAAGTGAATGTGCTTTTGGAATATTAATATATTTTATTTAAATATTTATAGGTACATCGCCATCTTTTTGCATGTTAAATAATGTAAATTTATTATTTAAAATTGAATTGTTAAGGTCGATCAGATAGAGAAAGACATTAAGTAACTTCTGAAAATCGTACACTACAATACGAAGTTATTTAATTTCAATTTCCTTACATCTTATGAAGTGAGAATACGAGCGAATTAAATAACTGAAATTTAAAAAGTACATTATATAATCGGAAGAATAAAAATTAATGTGATAAAATTACACAAAATTCAGAAGAAATTCAATTTCATTAGATCGTTGCTCCACGAACTGAATATTCAAGTGCATAAGTATAATATTAATTATAGGTATTCTATAGCATTCTATGAAAAGATGATTGTTACACATTATGTAAATTTCAAGTATAGCTTTATAATCTCTGCTGAGAGTTTCGATTAAGCTTTAAATAATAAAAAAGATTCAATTTATATTAAATTCGGTATTATAGACTTATAGATGCCAATAAACTTACAGATACTGAATTACGTATCATATTTTCCTATAATCTTTTAATAAAGCGATAATTCATATTTTTAACATAAAATTTAGTCACATTCTCAACAGTAATACGCACCAGTAACATTTAAACAAAGCTTTCAGGACACCCGGTAGCCGTACGATAACAGAATGCATCTATTCTAAAAAATCAGTCCATTCAGATAATAAAACGGTCAGATTTTCAGATATCCGATGACATACAGCGTTTCCTTCGCAAAATCAAACCGCGCGGTTCTATTTCCATTATCATCATCGGCGATCGCTTACGTTTACAATCTTTACGCCTACGTATTCTTCCGCCACAACGGTCGAAAACTATCGAGCGATCGTAGCTATCGGCAGGTTGCTTTTACTAAAAGGATCAGCGAAGACAGATTTTTTGCTTTTCCCGGTGAATAAAAAAGGAAGAGGTTCGCGGATACGCCGACATTTTAAAAAGGTTTTAACGAGCGAACCTTCGTCAAGCGTCGATACGAAACACGACGTAGAGTGGATCACGGAGTGCGGAGCGGTGCGGTGGAGGCGGCGGCGGCGGCGGCGGCGGCGGCGGCGGCGGCGGCGGCGGCGGGCTAGGCGCACTCTCTGCCCGTCGCCGTCGCGACGCAAAGTAATTAAATGCAGAGAAGAAGGGGAACCGAGCGCGAAGGGCTGGCTGGCTGGCCAGGATGGTGGGCTCGGATGCCAAGGGAGGGATGAAGGTAGCGAGGGCGTTTCTGAGGCCACTCCCCGAGTCTTACGGAACTGGTAATCTGGTTCTGAAAATTCGTGATCGCGTGCCTGGACAGAATGCACCGTGGCAGCCAGGTAGTAAATGCTGCGCTCTCCGCATCCAGGATTCTATTCAGTTTTCTTATTCGTTACCTTCGTACCTTCACGCAAATTCGACCCGACGGATTTTACGTGGTTTTTGCCTGACCGTTTCCGTTAGCGGCATATGGGCGGTCACTAGATTACGCGATCGATATTATCATGATACGTTCTATCTGTTTTAAAATTATTTAATTGAACAGTTAGATTTGGTTCGTTTGGAATAGAGGTTTGTTTCTTTTTTGTAATGCACGATTATTGAATTTGCTTTTATTTTAAAAGCTGTTGGTTTTTTTCATATGCACTCTAGGCTACTATGTAAGGATATAGTTCGTGCTTCATAAATTTGAAACGGTATAACGCAGCTGATGGTTCCAATAATTTTTTAGTATTAAATTATGTTTGTTTTAGGAATTTAAATATTTATTAAAAGAATAAAATCTGTTTATTTAACTTATTATTGTCAGAAGAACCAATAATATTGTATCTTAATATCACAATTATAAAGGTGACTGAAATATTTTTCTGTGGAAAACTCCTAAGCATTATAATTGTGTAATTCTATGTGCAATTTTATTTACTGAGCCATCTTTGACATAAAAAAACGATGAAAACTATTTCGATTCGATTCGATTTCGAAGCTCGAGATTACTTTACATCAAATAACGTAATAACTCCAAATAATTCAATGACAATAGTCATTGAAAATGTTCGAGTTTGTGTATAAAATTATTCTTGTATAGATAAACAACATAATGTTAGTACATATACGAATTGTACACTATAAATGTTAAACAAATATACAATATTTAATTTGGTATTTTCCTAGTCGTAATAATATGCCATCTAACATGTGAGCTATCTAAAATTTAAATAATCTTGAATATCATATAATAAAATTACTCTACATTGTAAGAATTATATTTTCAAATGAAATAAAACACATAAATAAAAAGATCCTGAATTTGTTATTGAAATAATATGTCTTATTTTATATAGCTGGTTACGAGTAAAAGACTAATAATGAAGGTTTATTAAATTTTTTACTTTATTTCATCCCTCTCAAGTTGTTCATTGGAAAAAATTTATTATATCCATCTTGTTAGTGTTTTAAAATAGTTTTCAACGCCTGAACCTGCATAAACGTTCGAAATATGTTTACAAACAGATACAATATGTGTTAAATTAAATAATGTTTAGTAATCTATGTATTATACCAAATAGTAACAAATAGGTAATTTAATAAACCGTTTAATGAGAATGGAAGTTGATTTCTAATTTCTGCACTTTTTCTCGTTGCTACTATGTAATTGTCAATGTTTAATTGACGTGAAAATGCATTGTCCAAGAAAATGGTCAACGGGCACATTTAACCGGCACGTTTATGGTAATTAGACTCGCGAAAGGTGCGGCCAGGTGCGGTCAAGTCTTTTATTGCAGTGAACGTTCAAATTGGCTCTTACAAATTGCAGTATTAATTTGACACGCTTCGAATACAAGGAGCTACTATTCAACTGTCGTTGGATTTTATTAATGTATTGAATCGGTTAATATATGTGCGTGAACTGTGACTATCATACTTCATTGACCCTTTAAATCAGATATTCATAGGAAAATTGAGGCGAAGCAGTGTATAAATGCGTTATATATAGATATATTCGCAATTCATTACAAATATTTTTTGGTCAAAACTTTTAACAAAATCTGAAGTAAGTGTCATGTTTTAACTCCAGTATACAGATAGTTTCATAACGAAACATTTAAATAAGAAATTCAAGCTATAGATCCGTATTAGAGCCTATTGCAATATTTTTTAAGCATCTCGAAGAAAGATAAATATAGATAGAAGCATACTTACCTAGATACTTGCTGTAATAGGCTACCTATTTCTATTTGTAAAATTCTATTTACCTATACTAAATATTATATTCGGTACTGAATTTTTATAAAAAGGAATTTTCACAAATTATTTTTCCTATAAGTATAATATTTAACTCCGATTAGGCTTTACTCCAATTAAGTAATTTAGGTGAAATATACTTTAACAATTGCATACAACATAAATTATTGCTTCAAAATGCAATTTGACTTATAAGTTATTGATATAAAAACTTTAATTAAAGCATATTTCTTAGGTTTCGATATAAATTTTGAATGAAATTTTTTAAAAATATATAAAAAAATTTTTTATACGTACCAGTTTCAAGATCGACAGTATAAGGAAGACCTGCCCATGGGTCATCTTCTTGGGTTTCAAACTCCTTTGTATCTTTCTGGAAATGAAGATTTCGTTCATCGCATGTGAACTTGAAGGAACGAATAACTCTTGGTCTGCTAAACAATTAGACTCCAGTGTTCTTTCAAACAGAGACTCATTACATTACAATACATTGTACATAATAAAAGTTTGAAATTTTCAAAGTGACTGTAATTAAAAAGAATTCTAAATTTCATCAAACAATATAGTTCAGGTGTACAAAACAATAATTAAATTGCTCTCCGACTGAAAAATTTTAAGAACTTGATGTAATTTCTTAGAACTGTTGAATTCGATCTTCTTGAAAATATGAAAGAAGCAAGAGCGGCCGTATCGGATTTCAAGCTTATTTAGAAATGAAGTTATTTTCAAATTTGGCGATCGCTTTCGACTCTGAATCAAGACGCTTTCTCGTTGATAATCAAAGGATCACGTCGTTCGCGTGACAATGATCGAATTTAATTGGATGGCATCGGAGACCTTGAAGGTCGACGATCATAGAAATGTCATAATCAAGGGATCCTAACAGCCATGTGAGAAAGGACCAAAGGGCGCTCATACGCTCGAGGCCATAGGTCGGCCATGTCAGTGTTATATACGAGCTGCAGTGAAATGAGTTTAATGAAAACAGCATTGTAGTCGATCATTAATCATAGCGACTCTCTGATAGTGGCTATCCAACCACTAGCTTCTCTCTCTTCTACCCATTCTACCTGCCGCTTTTCATACCCTTCTACCGTTGCTTCAGTCTCTTTTTCATTCTGCGTGATGTATCGTTGTTGAGTGGTGCGTTATCCGAAGACCCGGGGTTATGAATACAAAGTTCGATCAATTCCCGCGCGTTTCGATCAACCAACTTCCACGAAACGAAATTAAGTGCGCTACAGTAGCGCGCTGAAAACAATCCACATATCCATACTCATACTAGGTACGTATCTACAGCTACCAGTGTTTCGTGTTTAACACTGAATCCATCGAGCAGTTAAACTGACTGTTTACAATTCCTCTATAGAAACTTCAAGAGTGCATGTATCGAGACTTTAGTTGGTTTATAATTCAGTTTGCGTACTGCTAAATCAGTTTTTTTAATAATTTCTTAGAGAAACATCTGTTATCTTTTTAATAATTGCAAAAGAAAAAAATCGGGAACAAACAGTTTGGTAGTTTTAGTGTTAAGCTTTTTAGGCTCAGCGTATGTCAATATATGTACTTTTCGGATCTGCTGGGCAACTAAAAAAAGCAAATAAGGCAAAACTGCTTCTACAAATAAGAAATTAGTATTTTAACTGACAATCTACTTATTATTAATCGATAATTTAATTGTTCAGAAAATATTGTTCACTTTTATATAAAATAATAGAAAAGAAATAGAATATTGCATCATAAAGTTGAATTTATATTTTTCTTATCAAAATTTCATGTGTGAACGAAATAGGAAAGAAATTAATTAAAAAATTAAGAAAGACATTGTTTACAGAAGAAAAAAATATTGTTTATAGCGAGTATTTCTTAAATAACGTAAATAACAACTACATAATTACTTTTTATTTATGTAAATAGGACTAAATTCATTTTTATCAATATAATTAGTTGCTCGGAAAAGTTTTTTCTCATTGTAAATGAATGGCATAATTACATAACATTAAGTTCTTTTGGTTATTAGTGTCAGTTATTTTAACCACGACGTCGATCAACAATACATTCTGAATTTACCTCGTTTCCTTCAGATAACTATGAAATCAATGGGCCACCGTGACTGTCGAATACGCTATTGAAGTCACCAGGTTGGTGCCAGTCACGACTTCGCGAATAATTCGTAACCTGTCATCTTTTCGATTTCACATGGCGCCGATTCTGGCACTTTTGACCTGGATTCAATTGTGATTCTCTAAATTTGAAACTTTCAAATTCACTTATTTCACATTACTATGAAACCGCACTGAAGATATTTTACAATCTCCGATAATCTACACTATTGTCAACGTTTCGACAAACAGCAGAAGCCCAAGTTTCTGTAAGAAATATTTCACAGCTGCAAAAATAAAAACTGTATCACCGTTTTCATGGAAAACGAAGTTTCCTTTTAGCATTAATCTATGCCTAATTAAACCAAAACAACTTGCATATCGAGTTTCCTCTAACTTGAAGAGTAACCAATGAAACTACACAATGTTCTGTACCATTCGAAACTTTCTGAAAACCACGTTAATATCCACCGTAAGTAGACAATCATGTTCCTCCTTAAAAGTAGACGAACACAGAAACAATGAAACGAAATATGTTATGAATGAAAAGGGATAAATGTTCGGAAACCTGAATACAGCGTGTAATCGGAAGAATATCGAAGCACGCGATGTCACGGAAGCGACCGCCATTTTGTTCTGAAATTTCATCCAACAGAAATAATCAGGGAAGAGATGGAGGCTGAACCCACTTCGGTTCGCTGGGCGCGTTTTCAATTTCCAGGACCATCAATACGTCCCTCGGAATCCCTCTGCCATGCTGCTCCAATCTCTCTGGGTCTGGCCTCCCCTCTCTTTTTGTTCAGGTTCCTTTCTCTCCCCATCGGTCGTGCGGCCAACCGGCTTCCTTCTCCCTCACCCTAACCCTCTTCCCTCGAATTTGGTCCATCGATGGCGCCCCTCGTGCCGGGAGATGCTACACATCTATCATTTCGGCGAACCCTCCGCGGCGATTGCGTCCCGGTGAACAAATGAACGCGCTGCCAGTTTTAATGGTTTTATGAATACACTTTAGATAGTTGCACGGAGTGGGACGGATAGGCCACGTCGCGCCTTGTTTCCGAAACCCTCCCCTTCATGCTGGATTACGCAATCGTGTCTTCTCCTTGATCCTGATACTTCTTTCCCTCTCCGCCAACATTCTATTAAACCGATCGAAGAAGTCCGTTTCTCGGTGAGGCGGGAAAGCCAGTCACCGTAATGGAAACCATCGCCGAAGCGAACGTGGATCGTTTAAATCTTACGCCAGCTGAAGAATTAAAAATTCGTGTCGGTCACGTGGAATCTTCGTTAATTAGTTTGTGAGCTATTTAATTAGTTTGTGAATTTTCAATTTAATGATGATTCTCGATCTCCGTAGGGTATCATACAGGAAACTGACTGACAACAAGATGTGCAGTTCATTTTTTTTAGATGCTTAGGTAATTCGTTTTCTTTACGATTGTGTTAAAAATATTACAGAATAATATATTTTGTTCGTATATTATTTTTAATTACCATTTGCAACAGAGATTACGTTGCTTATACGATTTCAATTGTTTTCTCTATTAAAGCAGGACTCTGTGAAAAAACTGTCGTCTTATTGTAAATAAGGAAGTCGCATATGACATAATTCTATTTTATAGATTGGGTGATTTGTATGATCCTGATCTGACAGGCAAAAGCAAGGAGGTGACAGAACGACATATCTTCTACATTATAATACAATTCGAAGATTTTTATCGAACAGTAGGTCAAACAATCATCCGTTGATTGAAATTTAAATTATCCATTACCTATTAAAAGGCATGCACAAACTTTACGAAATAATAGATGAATGTTTCATGTAAATTAAGGTAATTTAAAACCCATTACTTTTAATACTATAACATAAAGAAGCAAGATTCATATTTACTGAGTAATTTGCAATGGAAAATAAATATATACAATTCATTTAAAGGAAGAAGAAAAGTTTGATGTAATTACTTACTACATCAAAGCCAGATGGTTTGAAGTTTTATTAATAATGCAAGTCAATCTATATCTACATCACCATATAACGAATGTGTCTTGTACTATATTTATATAGGTGTATACTGCGGAAATGAATTCGAAAAAGGAATTAGATAATATTTTAATTCCCTGCACTAAAATTTCTAGTCAAAAACATGAACAATATATAAGTAGATTTTTTTTAATTATTCGAGAAAATAGGAGTAGTAAGTAATTCTTATATAATATATAATTATCAAATAAAAACTTTAGTCGTATAAATTTAATAACATATTGTTTATCTTAGGGTCATTCAACTGCTTCTTTTATAAACCAAATGGATGACGTCAATAATACAATATTACGAAGAAATAATATACGAAACCATGGAACATTCGCTAATTGTGTACACGTGAGCTCGTTAACTCGTTAAATCTCGAATTTAGTTTCAAGAATCTTTTATTGTGCGCACAATAAAATTAAATAATAAAGTGTATACTCGTCAAATGCAGGCGAAATGTACTTATAATATAATGTAACGGGAAGCAGAAGTGAAACGAAAAAGAATTACATGTTTGTCTAAAAAAGTAAGTAATCCACCGTTAAAAAAGTTAGCACCATTTACAGTTTTAAGATTACGTGTATATTCGTCAAACGCAGTTATCTGGTTAAATACTGAAAATACTAATGAAAATTACAGCAGGATCAGTCAACTTCCCATCTTCCTCTAAAAAGTAGTACCTTTCTGGACTTTCGCGGAATAAGCCACCCTTTTAGATGAAGGTATCTGAAAATTACGTTCTGAAACAATGGTTGTCAATATGCGGCGAAAGAAGTCGGGGGGAGATAGGACAGGTGACTAGAGTCCCCTTTGTTCTCGACTGTTCGCGAACCACACTGTGGATCGATGTGTTCAGTTTCGATCGGGATGTACCTTCACAAAGGTGGAACCCGCTGGAACAATGCGATCTTCGAGGAGGAAGAATCCAAGAGACGAAGCGGGCAGATAGCGATGCGGAAAAAGAAGGAAGGATCACCGACTACCGAAGGTCGTGAGAAGAACGGAGAAACGAAGAGAAGATGCCGGGAGAGAAGGGAAGAGAAGAACGTCGAGAAGTCTGATGGGCTACCCGCCCAGAACGGCGATGCAACGTCATTGTCGGTGACCATAGTATGGATGAGCTCTCGTAGCCTCGAATCTCCTGGATCCTTAAATGCTCTTCGTGCCCATCGACCGAAACGCGCCGGACGGAGGAAATCGACGTTGAAAAAGTTGCACCGTAGAATGGAAAGTGAATAAAATCAATCGTTCAACGATATATCTGCGGTTTGTTTAATTAAATTACCATCAGACCGAAAGTGCAACGCTTGAAACTATTTGGCGAATGATTTTACGAAAGTAACACTATATGAAGTACACAACCACTTTTTGCTTATGTATCATATGATGGTAACATTTCTTTAAACTGTACTCTTGCATGAGTAAAATGTTTGAAATGAATACCATAAGCATACTTTCAACGTTATACGTTGTAACTGCACATAAATGAGCTAACATTAAAATAATGAAATAATAAAATGAACGAACAGTACAGTATTTCGCTTGAAATTGAAAAAAGAGGAGTTCAAATTAATAACATAAAAACTACTTACTTTATATTTTATGTTTATATTTTATGAAGATGCAAGAGGAAGCTCTCTCCATTGGCACTATATTTATAAATGTTAAACGAAATTTGAATTACTTGTCCGAAAATTTTTTGTTTGATGTTTTTCTGAAAACAGTTCTTGAGGCATATAGAGAATTTTTCTACAAGCTCTTAATTATAGTGCGATCTGAAAGAAGAAAGCAAGAGGGCTCGCTTGGAAGAATACGATAAGAATCGAAGATTTTAAAGTATCCTCGCGTACGAGGAATTAAAGGAAAGACAAGATCAAAAGCCGATACTATGGGGTTTAAAGCACCAACCGAGATCCTATCCAAAGGCGCGTAGGATGATTCCTCCTAGCCGCCTAATCTCTTTGGTGTCTGCCGAACATGGCTCCCACGGGTTCTGCAGGATTATTTCTTTGACTGATCTGTGTTTGACCGATTACTACTTACAACGGGAGCCACATGCGGAGGACCGATAAGAATTAAAAGATGCTCGCGTTCGGGAAGCCAACTTCAATTTGGATAGGTTTCTTAAGCAGGCAAGTTACATTTTTATTATCATGATTACACACAAATAGAAAGAAATAACTTTGTTACGTAGTTTTCAGTTGTCTTTAGTTTTTCAAATGAAGTTTCTGTGATAACTTTTTATAAAATCATTGAACATTGTCAATCTTCTTATGCATGTGTTGTCAAATTTTCGATTGTACCTAATATTCTACAGTATATGATACGACCATTGTATAGCTTCTTCAATTTTCCACGTTATTGACAGTTGACGATTCAATTATGAAATGGTAAGATAAATCTTAGTAAAATTTTAAATATAACTGTCTTTGTTATCTAAACTTGTTAATATCTGAACATAATAGTAATAGTATAAATACAAAATCTTTCTATTCATTTTATCGAAATATCCACATCAAAACTCTATATGAAACGATTACGTGAAAATTACAGTAAATGATAATACCAAGGAAACGAGTGTTATTTATACATGCAGCATTCTCGAAGAATTTGAAGTGAATGCTTTTTCTAGTGAAATGTAATCAAACATTCTTTCGAACTTTTCTTCAAAACGTAAGCCAGTTAACTTTCAAAATTTGAGTGTTGAATTGTCCAAAATCATTGTGCATGCGGAAAATTAACTCTCCCTATGTATAAATTTTTGTGAAATAATTACTAATGATTGTTCACTCATATTTAAAATGTGAATTGTTGGAAAACGAACAAACATTATTTATGAGACGACCTAATGCGCGTCTTCTATAGGCACAATCCGTACAATTTTTATACGGGTCGGAACAGTCAGCCGAGAGATTGTAAAGAGATAGCCACCCCGAGTGCCGAATTCTTCTGTTAGCCAAGCGAGTGGCGTCACCTTTGTTTAATGCCTCACCGTCGACTTCACGAATCGATATTGATCTATCGACACGGATCGCTTGCTTCTCATGGTCATGTCTACCCGAGTATTAATATGATCAAATCGTGGCTTTTTTCTTTGCTCGAGGTTTTCGGTGAACGAAGGTTTCGTTTTAAAGAACTATTTCACGTGCTTAATACTTCTCTCGAAATAAAAGGGGAAGCATATAATACAAGTGAGTAAGTTACTTTTATCAAAGTCGTAGAACAAGAGATGTTCCAATGGTGCTATTGCTACTTTTAATGATTCAATAAGTGTCTCTCTTAACAATGAAAAATTTGTTCAGGTGCTAACATTAATCTGTTAACTGTAAAATTTAGTTTGAAAACACAGCACGAATGCACCTAGAATATATTTAATGAAAAAACAGAGCAAAGAAGAATTACACGTTTATCTGAAAAAAAAATAACGCATCGTTGGAAGAATTAGTATCATTCTAATTTTATGATAACGTGTACACTCGTCGAACGCAGTTAACTGGTTAAATTTTCACAAGGCTTCGTTTCTACTATGAAAAGAAAACAATAATGTGTGTTCCAGATATAACAAAATGCCCACTACAAAGAAGTTTGGATAATGCCAAATAAAGAATAACATCGGATTCTAGAATAATGCATATTGAGAATGAAATTAAAATAAGTAGAATCTATCTGATTGTGCAGTTTATCATGATTTAATTTTAGCAGTTTCGAAATGGTAGCCAGAAGATTGACACATTTTGTACATTATCTAAGAAGAATGTAAGACCATAGAAAGTCGAAAATGTGAAAATTTCAATAAATGCAGTGTTATTACCTAGAAAGTATTTCAAACAATAATAGAATGTCGGACGAGTGGTTACAAATGAAAATGTCTGCTATATAATGTTCAAGAACTTTTACTATTGACCCGGTACGGAGATAAAAAGATTGAACGTCGAAACAGCTTGTGAAATTTATGCGAAACAGGAATCTAATTGGCACTTAGAGGACAACGTTTCATTCAGTGGAATGTGAGATCCGAAAGTAGTCGGCACTCGATAAACAATAAGTCATTAATAATGAATTGTGGTCTGTACACGGAAGAAAGCGTCGTTGATATTGAAGTCACTTTGCGATCTGCATTGTAACCGAGGACGCGCGGACGGCTCGTTTAGAAAACGAACGTGAAAAGAATAATAGGAGTAGATCCAATTTTGCAAACCTTCTCGTCTTTCGCATTGATGGCTTCCAGGGCTTTCAGTTTCTCAATGTCATCCTCGGTTTCTTTTTCCGATGTGGACGCTTTTTTCGTCGTAGCAGTTGGTTCCACCAATGTGAAACCCAGGTCCACATCTTGTTTCCAAAGCACTTCGATTAGGTCCATGTCCTGAAAGAGGAGATTAAAGAATCTTAGAAAAATCGTACAATTGAATGGGAATTTTTGTATAAAATATGATATAAAAAATAATGGCATAGTAATGCATCATGAAAAATGCGAAACAAAAACAATTTTCTTCAACTCAATAATTTTACGGAGAAAATTAATGTTTCTTCGATTATATACATTCGGGCGGAAACAGTTTAAACGATACACAACGGTTTTATTTAATGTGTTTATTCTTAATTTGCACAAATGTCTAAGTATTTCAACAAATTTATAAACTTTATACAGCATTACTTAACACTTGAGAAATTGTTTATTAAGACTTTGTTATGATATACTCAACGCTTCAATGTACATATTGTTAACAAATAATTCGTGTATTAGTAGTCTAAGAATGTTTATACAAATAAAAATTCTTATGAACTATTTTATAAATAGTATTAACACTCAAGTAAATTCAAAAGCTAATTAAAACTCATCAAACTTATAAATGTACTGTTTCAAAATATCATACGTGCTTAAATGGACAAAATTTATCCTTTAAAATTAAAATATTTTGAAGATCAAATAAGTAATTAATTTTATTTATTCGTATCTTCTACCTTATTGGCACGAGTTAATAAGTTTTGGTCTCGATCGTTGTTCAAAGTCAGAATCACGATCCATGAGAGACATTTTTGTTACGGCCAAGATGTCGCTCGTAGGGAGTTTCATCGACGAGTGTGTACAAAAGTGCATGATTAATGATGGCCGAGTATCGATGCATCTCGAAATAGAGGAGATCGAAAGGAGAAGAAAGAACCTGGGAAAAGGGATCAATCACGTGACGAGGCACAATCGTCGAGGCAGCTGGCCCGTAGCTTTTAATTGAGTCAATTTCGCCGAGTTCGTATTCAGCCTCGTTAACTAATCTACAGATTTTCTTCGCTAATTTAAATCTTGGTATTATTACGAAGCTGCATAGGTGTACGTATTGAAACGCACAATAAATGTAATTTGTTAAATTTTACGAATAACTATATAGACTTTCATATTTTTTATTAAACCCAGATGTGTTAATATTAAACGATTTGAAACAAGGAAGAATCACTTTTGCAATAATATGGGTTGCTTAACGAACGGTAATTAATAACAGAAATTATTATACTTTGTGACAAAAAGATATTACACTAAATAGTATCATTAATTTTCTTAAATGGAACAGAACATTGTCTAAAACAGCAAAATGGAGGTCATTTACGACTGAGGTTATTTCGTCGGTTGATGTAACCTGTAATAATTAAATTGAACTTGCGAGGTGAATTATGGTCCATTTAACACTACCAAAAAAATTATGAAATCTGTCAGATTCTGTTGCTGCTGCAAAAGAAAAATGTATCAAATATTGAACTAAAAAGTTTGTGAAATCTATGGAAGGCATCATACACTATAGAAAAATATTACCTAAACGTTACGGAAACGTACAAAATTAACCTACGTAAATTATTGGTATTTAGAAAATGTAAATAATGTCATTTACAATTTTTCATCCAATTTTAAAAGAATTATCACTTTACGATTCATGTAAAAGAACACAAATGCACGATGTACCAACTGAATCAAAATTTACTTGAAAGTTTAGCATTCTTTAAACTCCGAAAGTTTAAACTTCTTAAGTTACAAAAGTTAAGAAATATATATAATACAGAAGTAGGGGAGAGTAGAGTAATACAGAACATCTAATCAAACTACAACGTTTTTTGTATATAAGTATATTTGGAATATTAAGGATCCTCGGTATAGTTTGTGATCGACTGCTAATCAGTGCAGAAATATTATCTACGAGAAACATTGGTGTTCCCTTTTACCCTAGTTTCTCCTATATAAAGTACTGAGAAGTACAGTTCATAGATACATTATTAAAATTAGAGTTAAATTTAAAAGAATAGAAAACTATACTTTTCACATGCTAGCTCTATTGGCAGACACGATGCACATTTATTTTATGACATTATGAAAGTAGCGATTAAATGGTTAAATAAATACTAGATAGCGTCTATTTACAGTAGATATCGCAATGACAATAAAAATGATATAGTTTTTCTACTACGCACATTCCATAAAGAACGGCAGGAGCCATAGAGTTTTTACCTACATATTTACGTTCAATAAAATCAGTACAAAGCTTCGATATTATTTTTACAATGATTATTTGAAGTGTAACATCAGATTGTAGGACTTTTGTAACGATTGAATGAATAATTGAATTAGAACACGATTAGATAAAACAGTTTTATTCGTTAAAACTGCGCTGCGACACTGGGTTTGTTTATTATATAGAGATAACGTAAGTATTCTTGCTATTGGAAAACTACCTAATTGTGACTGCAAGTTTGAATCCTAATTTTATATCTACATAGCTACATAGTTATATTTATTTTATAAATTTATTCATACAATCTAAAGCGTTTTACGTAATAAAGAATGTGCTGTAAAACTTAAATTATATAGTTCCATGAATTTGTTAGAGATTAGTATTAGCAGAAATATTTTCGCTCTTCTGTCACTTACAAACAAATTCGCTCAAAAAATAGTAATTATTGAATCGATAAGTTTTTATTCCTGTTTTTGGGGAATTTTTTAAACAAACCTGAATCCAACATGAATCAAAGTGTAAAACATAGGATCGTTTTTTATTAATAACACAATTTATTAATTTATCGCTGCTTTATTAAGACAGAAAAAATATGTTGACAGTGTTTATAAACATAAAAGAATAACATTATTCTTGCGCAAAGTAATAATGAATGCAAATACCGAATTTACAACAAATCGCTTATTTGTTATTCGATTTCCATCACACAAGCACCAAATGATGTAGAATTACCTATTTGTCACATATACGGGGTACGATCTCCTATAACACAATTAAAATATCGTCGAAAAGTAACTATGAAAGCGAGATTTTCCGTAAGAAATCTACAAGTAGAGGACTTACTTAATACAAGTTGGATCAGTATCAAAAAGAGAATTTACTCGCGAAATTCGAAAACGCGAAACCCCGTAAGATGGAATATTCTAACCCTAAACTACCGAGCAGTTAAATTAACTCTATAGAAATTCCAGGAGTGTATCTATTGAAACTTCAATTGATTCACGCTTCAGTTTTCCTACTGCTAACTAAATTTCTTTAATAATTTCTCAGACAAATATCTGTTATCTTTTTAATAATTGCAAAAATAAGAAATTAGGAATGGGTAATTCTTACTCGTTTGGTAGTTTTAGCGTTAATCGCGTTACAGAGGATTCAATAAATCGCGTCACGGGGCGAATCGGATAACAATAAGAATATTAGCCATATTTGTTACGTTGTTATGGAAATAAACATGCTGATTGTCCATATTACTTCGTACACGTTCCCAGCACTTAATCTAATACATCTTCAATTGTTTCAAGTTGTTGTTTGTCACCAGCACATGTTAGAATCGAAGCGAACGCAACAAATTCGTGGCTAGTCCGTAATACGTTCTTCGTAATTTCACATTTAAAATAGCAAACTAAATTTGAAAATTCAAGTGTATTTATTATTATCTACCTCTAGAATCCCGGAATTTGGAGCGAATAAGGTATTCCTCAGTTTTCAGTCTTTCGCTTATAAAACGAAGGTTATTAAGTTTTTTAATAATTATTTTCCTAATATTAAAACTGTATGTGTATTAATAATAAATTTATGAAAAAAATGTCATTCTCAGCTTTAACTATTAGTTCCTCGCTGTGAAATCTGAACTGATCCGATTTGCCCCGGTCTGTCGTACTGTGTTACACCTTATAACTATGAAACCGTAAAAACTGGAGCTGCATTCTTGCTACAAGATGCTCGGTTACCTATTCACCGAGTGAACAGTATTTCGTACAGATCAATCTCAGGAATCGGTGAACGCGTGCACGGGGTAAAGAGAGGGCCAGTTGGCGCGCAATCATTAATCTCTGAGCATCGTTATCGGTGATCGCAAATTTTAACACGGCGCTTCGGAACCCGCGGGTAACAGATATGTTTCTGCATCACGCTCGATCACGGACGCGCCTTTGAAAATTACTTCACCGGCCGTGTAATTTGATGCGGCGAACGGACGAGAAAGAAATGGAGGACGCGATGAGAAGAGGAGACAGCGTGGGTGTGCATACGGGGACGGCCATGTTGGAGAGACACAGCAGGATGCCCGCCGCGCCCACAGCTGGGCCACGCTCTCTCCCGACTCCGCTGCGCGTTCAGCCTCGTGTCTCACCTGGCATCGTTGCGTTTGCTCCAATGATATCGACGCCTTTAATTTTTATTCGATTAGCTGCACGCCGAGATAAACCCGGGAACACAGACTGCGAGAACCGAATCAACGGGAACCTTTCCAGCTGCCATATTCTTTCCCGATCTCAGCCGCGTGTGCTTCTACTGATTTGGAACGTGACGACACGTTTTGAGAAATGATTTTCGGGAACATATCGACACGACCTGTAAACTATGGATATGCGATTTTTAATTTTTGTGCACTGTTTTCTAAGCATCAGGTTTGAAAAAATTTAATTTCTTTAGTATGGAGTTTAATCCCGTGAAAATTAATTTATCGATAATATGGAATTCAATTTTGTATAATGTATTTATATATTTTGAAACTGTATACCTATAATATGGAAAATTCAGAATGTTTACCGACTTTTAACTTAATATTTTTATATTCAGCTTTTATTTTCTAAATTGTTTTAGAAGAACAGAAAGTATTAATTCAACGTAGAGAGATAATGAGAGATAATGATAATGTTAATTCAATGAAGAGAGATAATACTCGAGATTTACTCGTAATATATAAATAGCAAGTAGATATTCTTTTAAGTCGAAGAAAGAAAACAGTTTTTACTATATTTTTGTAAGAATTGATTACTATCTTATTGTAGAGTAAAATTAAAGGAGAAAATTTCCTCATTACTCATCGAAAATGTTTCGTTACATAAAAATACAAAGAAAAATCGATGCGCAATAAAATATTCCGATGATCAAGATCAACTTGGAACAGGAGAAAAATATAGAAGAAGGAGATCGATATATCGGAGGATCAGTAATTACATGCTCGTAATGATCGGATGAGCGTTATCTAATATCGCTCGTCTCTTCGATCGAAGGCGATGTGTCGCGTATGAATTTCGAAAGCTCGAAGTAGAACAACAATGCCAATACTAACATCTCTTGTTTTATCTTGATTGGTTATCTCGGAAAACATTTTCGCGCTCGATTGTTTCTTCGGCTCAACATAACAGGTGCGACTATCTTGCTGGTCTTGAATCGATCTGTCTTCCTAACAGAAACGATTTCGCTTCTGCAGGACACGAGCCGATGACTATACAGTTTGCTACATACTGCATCGAATGTCGATCATATAACACCGTGATAATGTAATTAGTCCCCATTGTCGTCGATGACAACAATTAAACTCTACTTTCAGAATAATTGAGTGTTCCTTCGGTATCGTATTTTTCCGTTTTAAACGCTTTAATTGATCATTGTATCGACTGTCTTAAAACCATGGATACACGTCAAGAATGTATCTACAGAGAAAGCAGTTTAATAGGTATTTATTAGTCATATGTTAAGTATAGAATGATTAAAATTTTCTGAACGATAAAATGATCCGTAATGATCGTGATTTATCATGATTAGATAGGTTTAAACGCATGATAAATTGCGTCACTGATATGTATGTCCTACAGAATTCGCGAAATAGAAGGTCTGTAAATCTCAAATATTAATTGGTAATTTTCATTTCGATAACATTACTATTTATGTTTCAATTTCAGTAGCTAGCTTTTCTAACTCTAGTTCTAACATCCGTTACACTTTATGACATCCATTTCTACTGGATTAATTATGAAGAATTAGTTCTCAAAGAATCATGCATATACAAATTTATTAGTTTTATAAATCCAAATATCTATTCGCTGTTATGTAATGTATTTAAATATTATTTGCCAATGAAAAATTGGAAAACTTATTGAAAGAGTTCAATGACGAATTTAACTATTAGAATACAGAAAAATAAACTCCACTTAGTGTTCGAAAACACACAGGTATGAAATATGCAATTTTCAAAGTAAATGGAACTGAAGCCAAAGATTTATTGTACAGAATAGCGAATGGGGAAAATACCTTACTGGTAATAAGTAATCTTTACAAATTTGTGGGTAATCTTGTTATGGCATAACGCCACCTTTACCTTTCTTCTGGCGGCAGTTGTGCATCGAATCCTTTAGAGAACACCGCACTTCTCAGCTAGTGAACTTGTCAGGATGTATTTACCTGACTACGAACGATAAATAGGCCTAATGGTGGTTCTACCGTTAGGTTGACCAGGTAATATCCTCGATTTTCACGCCACCCTTTCGGTTCGAGACAAGAATCTACCGACAGTCTGAACCACTCTTTTACCAGAAATTGAAAGAACCGGATAGAGCTTTTGTTACATGTATTACACTGCTTTTACTAGTGCGATGAAAGGAGCTTATAAAAAGATATGCTTCATTAATGGAATATGAGTACAGTTACTTATTATATAGTAAATTCGAAATTTTTAGTCCCTTAATAAAACGAAATGAAAGGATTAGTAGGAAGTCGAGCAATTAAACGCGGAGAATTTTGAAGTGAAAATAAATGCTTGATCAGTGCAATTGACATTTTATTGAAAAAGGTTTCATTCGGTATAAAATTTTATTAAAACAGACTTGACAGCAAATATATTTAGAAACCATTCTGCATTTTGGGACATTTGTGATTGATTAAAGAAAACTTTAAATTGTCAAGAAAGTAGCTTTCTTAAAGAATAATGTTCCTTTAATAAATCGTCTATCTAACCTCAAATAAGTGCGTGTAATGTTAATTTTAAGACTCGCAGAATTTCCAAAATACTACTTATACGTACTATTATTTATTAGTAAACATATTGCACTACATCAATGTTCCATCTCCTCAAATGCAATAGTTTATTTTCTTTTAAGTGTTTCTGCTATTATCATCATCATGAGATCTGAATTTATATCTTTCTTTACCTTACCTGAGAAAATCAATCTTTTGATATATTAATACGTTCATTTGAATCGGTTAATGTGCAAGCAACCAAGCAATCTCCACTTGAACTTCAATTCTGACAGATTCGTAAAGTGTGAACTGTGGATGTATAAATGAAGAACTTTCGCGAGAAATCTTTCTGCATCGCTCATAAAGTAATGACTCTGCAGTAAATAAAAGGAAGGTACCGTGGCGAATGATGTTCCGCAAATTCTGCCTCCCCGTTCATAAATTACTTATATAGTATTCGTGCAGTTACAAGTGGTTTTGGACATTTTGCGGTGGACCGAAATGGACACTGACCGCTAATGGGTCCCATAGGACCACGCCCACTCATTTCCAGTTCTTCCGTAGGAAGGTAACGAAAATACATTTTTCTCCAAAAAGTTCATTATTTATTACGTCTAGTAATACACACCATAGGAATTTTTATTAGCATCTCAAGAAATGATCTGCACCGTTCTGCACATGAGTTCCTTGACATAAGATGATTTTCAGAAATTTATAAACTGTCATGTTGAAGATAATTGTTGACTAACTTCAATTTCATCGTAACGAGATGATACTTTTTATTATGAATGTAATACTATAAGTTCCCCTATGTAAACACTTTATTAGAACTAATAATTTAATTATCATCAATTTTAAATGCACCGCAAACTGATTACCAGAAAACTGATCACTTTACGCAATACAAAACAAGACCAATGTTTAAGCTATTAAATTATAATTTTAGTTCAAATTATTTTATGGTTTACGTAAACTGATTACAAAAATATCAAACTGCTTCTAATGTGATTAACGCTATTATCAATATTATAACATACTCGATAATGTAAAGCTAAGTAAACAAAAGCTTGAATAAAATGAAGTAAAATTTTCATCTTACATTGAGCTTGAAAACATTTTTAAACATTAAAGTGCCAACGTTGCTGTGAGCGACGCTGAAAATCTTTCTACAATGTTTTAAATTTCTGCAAATAACACGGTCACCAAAGATGAAAATGTTTAATATACCCTGTAAACGTTTTAGCACACTGATATAAATAGTAAAATTTTGATAAACATTTTCCGTAAGCTAAGCATTTCTCGGTAAAACTGCATGGCAATTCCTGAATGAATTTTGGTACTTATAAATGGAACTCTATAATAGAACACAGGAATATGTATTTAATGCTAGTCTTTCGAAAATGAGTCACAAAAATCGATATCCGTAAGAACATCCGCCATCTGCGAACAATAAACAACGATTATCCCGACAGAAGACAACGGTCCGTAGTGGATGTTTTTATGAATAGTGTTCCGTTAGTTGCTTTGAAACATAAATTGCTACGAGTTCAATTAAAAAATTAAGGAACTTTCTAAAGACCGAGTACGCCTGGTCGAGAGAGTAGCTTCAAAAGCATAAAGCATTAATTTCCTGATTTTAATTAATGCGTCGTGCACGCAACCGTACAATAATGGCGGCCGAACCTTAGTGTGCGGAGGGGATAAAGGAGGGGGGAAAGAGGGAGGCGCAGCTAAAAGGGGAATTTGATTAATGATCCTGCAGGATCTGGGACGCGAGGAGAGAGGGAGGAAGCGTATCCTGGGGACGCCTGTCTTGCCGCACAGCACAGATCACTATATAACAGAACATACCACTGCTTCACGGATCGCATTTTTCAGATTTTTTAGAATATCCCATGTAAAAAGCATGCCGCTATTTAAAAAAGAAAACATTTCAAATCCTTTATTCTCCCTGAGGTAATAAAAAGCAATTTTTCTGGGTTACATTTTCCTTCAATATTTGAACGAAGTGATTCAAATGAAACTGAATCATCATATAATTCAAATTGAAACATGAAATGATGAAATTAAGATTTTAAAACTGATTTATTACAAATTACATTAAAACAGCTTCGCTGAAAATTATTATAGTTGTTTTATACCACACCAAAAACTTGTCTGTTTCACATCAGGAATTTTGGTTAATGAAATTGTAATGCCGCTATTGTGAAATTACGAGGTGTTTAAATTATTGGGTAATTCTATTCATTGCATCGAATCTGTAGGCTCAGTGTGGGAACTGAGCATTTTTTTAATTTTCGGAAAAATAATGCGAGTTTATGTTTTTTAAATTTAAGATAGAAAGATCGATCTCTTTGTGTATATTCTTCTCAAGGTCTGAAACTTATTTTTGTAATATGAAAATCATAAAAATAACTCGTATTTTATATGAACATTTCAACTGAGGCTGAAACATTTTTGAAAAACCTATCTTAGATTTGAAAAATAAGTCACTTGTCTGGAAAAGATTTTCTAGAATCGAGCAAATTACATACAACGTAGCGTTATGTGATAAACGCGATTCACGTTCCACGCAAATGCCCTCACATGTATTTAACAATAAGTAATGTATAGTCAAATAGTGCAACATTTACTATTTAATAATTTAAGTAATCAAACATTTATAATAAAATTATGAGTTTTAATTTTAATTAAAAAATTTAATAAAAAATAAAGTGAAATAATTATTTAGCATTTTACTAGGATTTTTTACTATGAGAAAATAGTTTTTGCTGGCTGGCTGTTTTACACTACGTAAATTAAAAAAATACTTTTCTTGCTTTCATTCTAAGTAAAAATATTCCACATTGAACGTTCAATTTTTAATTCCACGCTTTTCTATTCCATGACATGATTTGAACACAATTCCATTAAATTGTTCAAGGTTCTTCCTCGTTCACTAAAGTTTGAAAACATGGAAAAGGCAATTTTTTTACTATGAAAATAATAGTCTTCGTAATTACACTTAACTAAGAAAAACTTAGGTAGGTAGAATAAAAAAAGACAAATGAAACAGAAAGTAACAAAATATTAAATTTTGCCATGTCATGCTTTTGAAATAAATTTGAAATGAACAAAACAATGACGTTAATCTGCTTAATTTGATGATTACACTATCATCCATAAGTATTATACTTATTCAGTTGTCTCCACATTATTGAAAATACGCAAAGTATGTTCAATTACTTTCACTACATAGAGTAACTTTTGTTACTGTATTTATCTCGTACACTCATATTTGGCTACTAATTAGTAATATAGATAGCATTTAACGTTAATTACAATAGATAAAAAAATAATAACGAAAGTTGAACGAACAATGACTCGAAAACCAGAAAAACTGTTGTGGACTTATTTTTAAATCGAGGCTTTTTAAAGCACCTGAAACGAGATTCAGGAAGAAACATTAAAAAATTTGTTGCTAGATTATTCTGAATCCTTTATTGTACATTAAAAAACTTAAAACTTATTTATGTCAATAACGTAGATTTATATTCATTTTGCTTTTAATAATTTTAATGCAATTTTTACAAGAAGATATTTAAGGACGGCAGCGTATATTGTGGTTTTCATGTAATTGTGGTATTTATCAATTTGACTTTAATATTAATACCGAGTGTAAAATACTTCTATGCATGACAGTTTTATATTTTCAATTAAAGTGATACCGCTCTCAAAAAATTAAGACGATCTACTGTTTCGCCATAAAAAAATAAAACATTAGAAACTGATAACGTTATACTGTTCCTATATAATATTGTTTTATTACTCTATAACTATTTACTATAAATTCAAAACAATCAGACTTTTTGAAGGAAAGCTTAGAAAAATTCATCATACAGATTTAAGGAGCAATTTAGAGAAGGGATTCAAGAACTCACGTAACCAATACATAAGCAGTTACGCTGAAAATCTAGATTAGTCCACAACAATGATTAAAAATATCATCTTGCGGACTGATTCGCGTTTCGTCAAAAGTTCGTCCGGAGGAGGAGTGAAAAAGAGGGGTCCTATCAACGGAAAAGGATGTTGGTAGGAAGATCGATCGTGTACGAGGACTCATGAAAAATAGTTCCGCCACTGTCGATGTCGGCTGGAGCCAAAGCAGCCCCTATCTCGTGTCCCATCGACGTATCATCAATGTAATTCGTATAATGTAACCACGCATCTCAAACTGGAGAAAGGAGAAGGGAGAAATAATCGTGGTGGAAGAGGAACGAAAGAAGAAGAAGACGAACAAGATGAAGAAGAGAGGGCAGGGCAGGAATGGAATTGAACTGAACGGAACGAAGAAGAGAAAAGAGCAGAGAAAGAGAAAGAAAGAAAGGGAGAGCGCAAGGGGAGGAGAGGGTAGGGCGATGCGTATTTATGTTGTGGGATATATCAGAGGCAAGCAGTCAGGGGCGGTGCGTGTACAAAGGGGACGCCGACGGTGCCGTCACGATCGTTCACCCCAACAGGGGCGTAACTCTCTTGGTTTCTCTCTGCCAGTTTCTTTCCCTCCCTCCTCATCCCCTGAACCGCGATATCTGAGGCGTACTGCCAAGCCCACGTATTATGTATTCGCCGCATTTTATTCGTATACTGAAAATGCGCGACCACGTTGTGCAGACGAAACAAGAAGGAAACAAGAAGGAACGCACGAGGCGAATAGAAGAATTTATTCAAAGTGTTTTCATGTTGCATAAATGCTGCAGCTAGAGGCAGGGTGACTGTCCACGGAAGAGGCTGAACGTTTTGAACACATTGCGCACTGGTAACGAGAAATCTCGTTTTTATATAAAGGCACTTAGCTATGCAACTTTGCTAACTAGCACAGCATTTAAGACAATTTTAAATTTGATTCGAATTGATTATCTATTTAAAATGTACTACATAATAATATGATATATGAGTTTTTGTATGTATAGTGGTATAAGTTGATCTTACTGAAAATTACCATCCGCGCAATTCAGTTTCCTGAAAATTAGCTGATACGCAATGTGTTAATAATATACCTGTCTACATACGAGGTTTCGTTTTATGCGAATGGAAATTACGTGAAAAGTGTATGTTAGTAAAGAAACGCTGGTATAAGTTTTAGAAATACATATTTATTTCATATAGCTCGACAAAAAGGTAATAATAATGAGATTCCATAAAACAACAGTAAAGTTTATTTGGCGTCGCTAAATTTGGAAATTGATATCACGTAAATAATGTTATAATTTACCGCGTAAAAAAAAGACTCGTGTATATATCTAAATAAAATGAGACGGTGTACTTGTTAAATAATGAAAAAAATCTTCATAAGCATGGGTTGAAAGGATAGTTCTAAAATTATTAACAATTTTTTGGTTCGATTAAAACGATTGACTTTTTCGTTTTGTAAGCTATCGTACGGAAACAATGAATTACGTTATAATTTTTCTCTTTATATTATTACATATAATAATATTATAATAATGCATTCTACAGTTGGGAAATTACTTGATGTCTAGCAGAATGATACGAGGGCGAGAGGTGTCTTTCTATTTCTAGTTTACAGTTTTATAGTTTTTATTGGTTACGTGTAACCAGTTAGTGATCGAGTCTATCAAGAATTAGGAAATAAAACCAACAAAAAAGTGGATGAAAAAAAATGAAAACTAATCGATCAACCGATTACTTAAGTGGTGTTGTAATTATCCTCAAGTGATAATCCCCTGCCATCAAGAGGAAGGATGGGTATAGATAGATACTATTATAGATGTTTAACATTACAGTATCATGGAAGAGATCGCTACGTATTCACATCATTATATCAAAATCAACATAAATCGTAAATCTAGCATTAGGCATTGCAGAGTTTTACAATCTCGACGTAAAACTTAGATACTAAGTGAGATTTAGGATCTCGTCTGTACTCAATACAGAAAACAATAGACCTTAAATGTCTTCTACTATTATAAATTGATCGTTATTGTACAATTCTTGAATCTGTTCCCTTCATACAGGAAGTATTGCTAAAAATATTCTCTATAACTTTTACTTATATTTCTTCGGCGAAACCAGTGAAGTCGTTGAAGTACGGTGAAATTTATAAACATATTGACATATTGTAATTATGTGAAGGATAATGAAGCTTTCACCACCTGCGATATATAGATCCAATTTTATTTCAGATTCCAAGTAGATTGGTTTTCTTCGTTGGTTACCCGCTCGTTAACTGTATTATTGAGAAACGCTTTTCTTTTGCAGACAGTCCAGAAACTAGACGAACAAGTTTGTTATATAGTTACACGTATCAACAGCACAGGAAGTTTCGTTCTTTCGGCGTTCCGTCTATAACTACGTTTTTCTGACGCCGGCGGTTTCAGCATTCCTAAATGATCGTTAATAATTAATGTCTTGTAACGCGCAAAGTCCGTACGAAAACGCACAAAAATGTCGTATGTGATTAAAACGACAAAATCTATAGATTCAGATGAAGTTTTTTCGAGATACCGCGCGATTGGTTCAAGGCTTGTAATTACGCGCGGAAGAAAACCGGTCTTGCGTTCAACGATTTCACGATGGACGGCTTCCCTCTGTTATAACCGCCATTAGTGCAAATAAGGTCCTGAACTGTCAGACTAATCGAACTAACCACGCTGCGTATCCACGGAAAAATACTTTGATAAGCATTAATTGAGCCAATAATTATGAAAGCAGGCCAACTAAAACCTATAGAAAAATGAAATTTACGTTACGCTAATAAAATTGTGTGATAAATGTTTAATCACGTATAATGTTAAACAGTTGGTTTAAATATTTCACACTGTTAATGATCGGATTGCGGATGTGTATGTAAATTTTCAACGACACTCATCAAACGGAAACATATTTTCATCATGCAGAATTTTAATTTATCGAATATAATATGAAACTTGCGAGGAATATTATTACAACGTTGATTTTATTGTGTTTTGCATGGTGAAATGTGCTATCGGTGTATAAACGTACCGTAGTTTAATATCGACAAATAGATAGAAATATTATTTTAGAAATATGATAGAAACATTATTCAAATGCCTAGAATTCATTTGGTTTTATCGCTATACTAAATCTTAGAATATTTAAATACTTAGAGAACATTGAAAGTTGAATTTCTTTAATCATGATGTTAACGACTACATAATTCGTTTCTTTGATATTGATATTATCTGTTTTCAAATAGGTACAATATACTTCCATGACTTATTTCTTTATTTCAAACATAGTGTAAAATCAAAGAAATAATGAAGAAAGTTGACCAAATAGTTGAAATGGCAAATGGTCAACGCTTCGACTGCCAGTGTCATGTAGGAGGGACCTTTGTCAGCCAATGGTTTTCTGTTGGCGTCACGCAAATGTGGTTTCGATGTTTCCAGCCCAAACATGAAAAACTGAAATGTTCATTATTGTTGAAGTAACGATGGTTTTATTTGTTTCAAAGTAATAAAACAGCACCATACAGGAATTTTCAGAAAGTGTCAGTATAACTTACGAATATTTGGAATAGTTTAACACTAATCGTACCGCGAACCAGTCAAATGATTGGTTTTAAAACTTGATTTAAAATTCTGCGTTTTCTTCCGTTCATACAACTTTATATTAGTTCCTACATTGCCCAATTAATCAATATTTCAATTTTTGTCTTTCCTTTTGTTTTTATCTCCGCTAAGAAGAATTTATCATCGAACAGTTATTTGACTAATTACGGCAGGAATAACAAAAAGTGCCGGTACGGTGAATGTTAAAAGGAATCTTGCAATTTTTAAACTTTTAATGATGATACGAAACAAAACTGTTGTAAATAGGTATTATCATACCTAGAAAATTTGGTTGTATTTTTAATGATTATGAGGTATAAAAGGATATTGCAAAACAAAACAGAGTTTGAATATGATTCTATAGATTTCGAATCGGGATTTATCGGTAGACAAATTAGAAGTAGAAAAGATGAACACACAATGGATAACTTCAAGCAAAGATTATTTAAAATTGAATAATGGAGTGCTTCCAACGCGCAAATGTGACTAAATATACATTTTCAATAAAAAAATATTCATGCGAAAATTACAGCACGTATAGTATCAAGTTTGAAAAATAGATTGAGAGTATTTATACTATATTACTTATTTTTATATATATTATATACCTAACCTAACCCAGACTATATATGTTTATAATATATACTATAAGTCAGTTATACAATGAATATAAATACTCTCTTGCAATAAAAAGCTACAAAGCAAGATTCAGAGTACTTCTATGAGTATTTTTTGCATTCTATGAGAGTACATAGTGTTTTTTAGTCGATTTTTTTAACGAAAATTTTAGTACAAAATTTTGACTCATAACCCTTCCATTAGGACACGAATACGATTCCTGGGTCTTTGAATGTTCGACTGTTACGAAGCATAACTGCACTACTTCGTTCTAGAATCTGGGTTAAATTGCTGAGACTAAATGTTACAGTTCAATAAGACGAAATGAACCGTAACAATATGAAGTTTTGTCATTTATTTGCTTAAGAAAAAAATAACGACTTTGTTCATTTCAATTTACTGAGCCTTTTTTGCTTCATAAAGAATAATTTTCATTTTTATGTAAAATATCTACATAAATTTCCTGCATTCTAAATGCGACTTTTTGAAACGTATTTTAATAGTTCATGACGTTTAAAGCAAGCGTGAAAGTATTGTGGATAGTATACTGAAATACAAATTTCACTTAAATATTTAAAAGACTTTTATCCTATTATTAATTTAACACTAGTCATTCCGGCACTCCGTATAAACATATTTCTATTATAATCAGTCAAATAATTGGTTACAAAATAAAGGTAAACAAGTTAGATAATACATTTTTCTCAGTGGAAACAAACAAATGAAAGACAAAAATTGAAAAATCAAACAGTATAAGAATTGATAAAACTAAGTGGTTGAAAGAAAATGCGGAATTTTAAAACGAATTTTAATATCGGTCATTTTACAGGTCATGATACCTTTAGAGTTAACCCCTTCACCTACAATATCGTGTCAGACTCGTGACTAAAATTTTAAACTGAATTTGGGAAATCTCCAGTGTTATTTATTTATTTTTAAATGTAAATTATGTATTACTTTTCTATTATCAATCGTTAACCTTCGAAGTAAACGTAGATATAGAATAAACATGAACATTTTTTTCTTTTCCTAATAAATTAGTGACGATAAAGTAGTTGTATTGATCATAGCCATCCAGTTAATTGTGCTTGACGAGTATACCCGTCATCTTAAAATAGTAAATACTACTAATTCTTTCAATAATTAATTATTTATCTCTTCGAACAAACATGTAATTCTTTTTCATTCTATTTTAGCTGTTTATTTTAATACATAGAGTAGACCGAGGCAAATCGGATTAGTTCAGATTTAACAGCGAAAAACTAATAGCTAAAACTTAAAATCAACACATTTTTTCACAAATTTCTTATTAATAGACATTCAGCTTCAATATCAATAGAAAAAATTGTTGAAAAACTTAAAAATCTTCGTTTGATAAGGAAACAATCGCAAAGTGAGAAATATACGACTCGCTCCATTCGATTTGATTCTAATAGCCCTGTTTCTAAGGATTTCAAACTGAATACGATAAATGTATATAATAATACAATATAATAATCTAAAGTACATTAAATACTGAATTCGGATACCTTAGAGACTAATAATAATCAACACATTTGAATTTTCTTGCCATTTTAAATGTGAAATTTCGAATAACGTATTTTAGACTAGCTAGAAATTCATTGCGTTCGCTTCGATTCTAACATGTGTTGGTGGCAAACAACGGTTTGAAACAACTGAAGATGTATTGGATTAAATGTAGGGAAGGTGTACGAAGGAATATGGACAGTCAACATGCTGATTTCTGTAACAACGTAACAAACATGACCAATATTTTTATTTTTATCTGATTACTTCTGCGTTCGACGCGTGTACTCGCCATTGGTTGATTTCATCGCACAGCCTACGAGAAACACTTAAAACTAAATTCCACGGTTGACGGGATAAGGAATAAGTCATAGGGCGAGGGGTTAATAACTCCTTAAAGTATTCCATCAACTTTGAAATTAGTATACACATCCGCAATTTACATATCTCAATGATGAGGTATCTTCCACGAATATACTCCATACTCGTACACGTTATTTCAATAAAATTATAATCGTTTATTGTTACAAGCGGAACTACCTATCAATTTTCATGATCGTGGAAAGTTACGAAATATGCTAGGAACAGTAGAAAGAAGCAGATGTTAAGAACGCTTTGATTCACGGTAAGCCGCGCTTCTGTGAGAATCAGATCTAGAACTATGGTCTATGCAGCGCGCGTCCCCGCGACGAAACTGCAATTCACGATGTAATCTCTAGGGAACGAGCATCGATCACACGGAGATCTTGGTCGACGTCAAAATATTTCTAGAGACATTTCGCACGGCAGGAGAACGGGATCGTTTGATCCAACCATGGCTTCCGTTAAATTTCGAATCTATTTTTCGGACGCTCGCCGTTGCAATCCTAAGGGAGACATTAAGTGTTTTTCTGTAACAGAAGTTTCTGGATTCTACGTCCATCGATCAATTCCTCGTGCAAAGCTTCCTTAGCTTAACAAGCATTCCCTTTCTTGAATCACTGCACCTCTAAACTGTGTGAAATAGTAAAGTATAAAATTCATATTTCAAAATATATCATTTACTTGAGAAATTCTACTGCTATTGTTATGAAGTGGCTACTATTGAAAGATAGTGAAGTACTACTGTATTGTTCTTCTGAAATTACTGTCCCCGAGAAAACTGTGACTGATTCGATGTAACTCACTTATGCGATAACTAAAATGTGCTATAACTAAGGAAGGGATGCATGAGTCTAACGATAAGTAATTTCAGGTGATTATTACGCAAGTTAGAATATTATACAGTGTATCCCAAATTTAACACTAAACACAGCACGTATGGTCAAATGATCAGTTTTAAGATTTGATCCAAAATTCTGCCTTTCGTTCATTTAACTTTATAACCTTTGTAACCAATAAACTTTATAATCAATTCTTCTATTGTCCAGTCAGTTTTTGTCTTTCTTTTTGCTTCTGTTTTACTGAGAACAATATATTGTTCGACTTCTTTACTTTTATTTCATAACTGATTATTTAACCTATTACAGTCGGAATATATATATACATTACATAATCAGTCGTATTGTTTATACGCAATATCAATTCTCGCGATCTGAATTCAATGATACCGAATAAAATTTACTTTTGTTTTTTGAAACGTCATTATTATTCTTCTTTTTCCAATATTTTGTTTTCTTTTATACTGACAAACTGTTTACAAGGTCTTTATTCGCGTAAAATGGATCCACGTGGAACGGATACTTCGCGTAAATGGAGGGACGGGTGTATGTACACTTATTTATGGACGTCGAGAAATAGCCAACTTGATCACTTGACACGCCCCTTACAGGTTTGTTCGTGTGGAAAATTTTGAAATAGAAAGTATATTCGATGTCAATCAACTCAGCAGATCAATTAAAAGACAGAATTCTAGCAGTAGTGCATTAAATATCACCAAGGCCAACTCTAAGTGCAATTAGAGAGGTCTATGTCAGACGTAATACTTGCACTGTTAAGAGAAGCCAGTATTTTCAATATTACTTTCATTATATGAATAATAAACGAATGTAAATAAATAAATTATGAAACGGAAACTTTTCGTTTCTTTTTCGTGACTTTCTCCAAACTCGAACACCAACGAGCAACTCTCTGAAGGATATTTTTTCTTATCGATTTTCTAGAAACTTTCAAAGATTCGATACCGAAATTCCGAACACAAAAGGTTAAATAAATGTTTTTCTTTAGTTCACAGACTGAAATACTTTAATATTTTTACATGTTTGACATCGCAAACTTTTGCACAGCAGTATTTCTATATTGTTATCTCAAATAACAACACACTATCGAAATATAAATGTTGGTTACGTTCATAAGCATTCAACTAACAAGGCAAACATTTCTCCATTCTTTGTTTACAGATACAAACGATTACGTTATAAGAAAGATAAAGTCTGCCAGTTAAAGAACTAATTAATCTAATAACATCAGACAATCAATCTTTTAAATATTCAATCATTATGTTAACACATTGCATACTGGTAACGAGAAATCTCGTCTTTATATAAAGACACTCAACTATGTAACTTCGATAATTACCGCAGCATTTTAAAAAATTTTAAATTTGATTCGAATTGATTATCTATTTAAAACATATTACATAGCAGTATGATTCAAGTTTTTGTATGTATACTGATATAAGTTGATCTCACTGAAAATCGCCATCCGCACAATTCAGTTTTCTAAAAATTAGCCAGTACGTGATGACCTTAACCTTCGACTACAAGCAAAAAATCGAATTGGAGTATTACAAAAATATGATATTCAGACACTGGTCGAGTAAAACAACGAGGAAGAAAGATAGAAAGTGAGACGAACGGAACATGCTCGCTTTGGAGTGATGGGTTTTTCTTATCGTAGAATAGATAGAAGGCGTATCGAGAAGGGCCAAGGAGGCGGTTGACAAATGAAGAAGACGGCATCCTTTTGAATTCGCCGGCCATAAAGGCCTGTAAACGTATCCGACACGAATCAACCACGACTATCGTGGCAACGGTGAAGACGTCGCCGAGTTTCGGGCGTACGGTGGCGATTAAAAAAATGTTAACGAGCCGGATATGGCTGACGGCGGAAAGGTTAAGGCAAGATGCGTGAATCCAGCCGAGAGTTCGATAGGTCGCCGGGTCGGAGGTATTCGATGGACGGCCGATTGACGGAAAGAGACACCGGCATACCGATAATATCTCCGATATAACGCCGGCATTATTGTATACCGACAGACCGCGATTTATTATAGCGCTGTCTATCTTGCCGTCACCATAATTACTGGATACTCGTGGTTCCCTTACCGTTAATGAGTCAGAATTTGTTTCGTGCTTGGTTTTTGTACTTTATTTTGCAATAAAAGTAGATAACGATGGCGTATATAATTTGTAGTATATTCTGTTACTAACGAGGAAAGACATCGAACCCGGAAACTTAACAAAATTATGAAACTTTGTATGTAAATAGGGTAAGTCAAGCTTAATCTATTGCAGTTCCTTTCTCGTTTCGAATTTCATTTTGAAGGAGTGAAACCACTTCTTGAAAAAAATGCAAATTTCTCTTTCCCACGAATTATCTTGAGAACGGTAAGAGACAACGAAAAAAAAATTTTATTAAAAAATTCGTTATTCTTCCGCGCCTGTAAAACTGTAAAATAAAATTTTTAAATCAATCATTTTCAAGATAAAAGTTTTGAAAAATTACGAAAAAAATGACAATGTATTAGACTTGACTTACTCTATTTACATACAAATTTTCATAATTTGTTGACCTTCTGAGCTCGAAACCTTTCATTGTATGCTAAACGATACTAGTTCACACTAAACATAACTGAATATTACACTTTCCTGTATGTTGTTTTGTCGCTGCAAAAACAATAATTTAGTTTGGTGGAAATACCAATTGTTAAGGGTATTTGGTCGTATTTTTAAAATATAGGAAATTAATCTTCGATAGTGTTGCACTGATGTTTTACATTCATGTTTAAATAATAATAAACAAAATTATATTTATTTACTTATTTACTTACTATGTATTTATTATATATCCAAATGTATAAAATAGAAAGAAGAAAATAATGTATGTAGCCTAATATCATCATACTTATTTTACCTTACTATATTTACCTATGTACTTATTTTATCTTCAAGTTGAGAAAATTTTAGTAAAAAGATGTGAAACGTTGTTCAATTTATTTTAGAATAAAGTAGGAAGAATGAGAAAATCTTAATGATAATAATACTAGGTTGATGTTTTGAATACTTTTAAAATTTTTATATCCAAGTTGTATCATCCTGATTAAACAAGTGATCTAAATGTTTTGAGCTATATCAATATATGTCATCAACCAAGCAGCAGATTAAAAATATTCAAATAAAACTTTCAGGAGACTCCCATATTTTTTTTGAATATACAATGCATTAAATAGATATCTATAAAACATTCGGGTGATGACCTTTCGCTCTTATTGCATCTTAATTGCGTCTTTATCTTCTTATATCATACTTTTTACATCATACATGATTAGGTAAATACTCGGAACATTTGTACACTCAGTGTTACAAATAACTTTTCTATTTTTGTAAAAGTTTGAAAAAACTACAATACATCGATGAAAATACAGGTTTAATAAAAAACGGTGGAAACTCAAATTTCCCTTCTGTCGCCAATAACACTCACAATTTATTCATTAATAAATAAAGATTCACCGTGTCTGATTCACCAAGAGTCGATAATGTTAATTAGCCAATTAACAATCTATAAATACAAACTCATACATACGCATTTTATTTTAACCTTACAAATATAAGAAGTAGTAGATTGAAGTTTATTCATGAACGCAAACATATTTTACAAAGGAATTGCTTCACTTTGGAAAATTACCAAATGTGAAATGAAGTTACTCAGTTACGCTAACACAGAACGTTTTCGGTTTTCTCTCTTACGCGGTTTCTTATTCGTGTTCCTTCAAAGTATCATTAGTCACCATCGTAACATTTCCACGGCTCTCGAGGAGGGACGCCAAACTATTCTTCCTACTTTGTTCACGGTAGAGGGTGGCAAAGGTGTTTATGGTAATCTCACGAAAATTCTTCCTAAACCACCGTGGTCGTAAACCGGTGGTCTTTTATGAACATCATTTTTCAGTTACTTCAAAATCTTTAGTCACATTCCGCAGAGAAAAATTAATCGTTATACTACAACAGAATAGGTACTGATGATTAAATTGAATAGACGAAAATATAGCTGAAGATGAAAATCTGGTTCAATATTCCTTAAGCCAATAATCGTGTTTAATGCGCAACAAGCATAAGTCAGCAATAAGAATATTCGAATGTTATTCATACTTAGATACAATAAATGTTCCATAATTTGTTTGTATATTACTTAATACTTTTAAACATTTCACATATGTTTCTTTCGTGTATATACCATACATGCAACTTGTTTCAATAAATAAAAGTATACGATGTATAATTGTTTTAATGATAATTTATTTCTTACAGTACTTTGTACATTAAATTTCTATCACATTGCTTTGTGCATCATTTATTTAATCTACAAATAAAAAAATTCAGCGAATTTTATATTTTGGTGTCTGATTATAGAGACTATTTCGCGGTAAGAATTCAGATAATCCCTTTCATGTATTATGTATTCTTATCATGTCATGTGCCTTTAATGTCAATCTCTCTCTCAATACCTTTCTGTCCTTTAATTTCCTTAAAATTGATAAAATGGTACTTCAAACAGCATTTTAATTGAATGTGATCTTATATATATCTATTAAAAATAGTTATACAAATCGAAAAGTAAGCCGATAGAAACGGAAGTAGTAGAAACTGTTACAAAAATGTAATTTATAAATAACTGCAGATCGCTAGATTAATAAAAATATGTAAGAACACAGGATTAATATAAATAAGGTGTCATCAATAAATTGATGATACACGCGTTCTGCTGAGATACTGTTATTCTAGGGAACGATGCTTGACACATTGACAACAATCTGATGCGAGACCACCTTTACTACAACCGAGGCGTTTATCTTGCCTGTTATCTCAAAGCTACCACAATTTGTCAGACTGAAGCCGACTTAGTCAAGGTACGATCTCGATCAAATACATGTGTTTAGTTTTAACCTACAAGTCAGGACAAAATGATAACGCACATACAGGATGTTTATATTTTTTGGCAAAAATTATCTTACTACATAATCCTATGTAATTCAAAACGTAGTACCTACATAGTGGGGGACAAAAGTATTCGTCCAGTCAGGAAATAATAACACATCCTGTTATAACTTGTTATTGAATAACTTGTCTTTTAAATGAAATAAATATATAAATATTAAGTTTACATTTCGAGAAATAGTTACTTTAAATAAACATTCAGAATGATATAATATTTAAAATGGACAGAAATATTTGGACATTACCAGATATAAAGCTTAGTAACGTTAATCATTTAAGTAACATTGTTCTTACTGAATTTCGAAATATGGATTGAAAATCAAATGAAATTTCATCACCAAAAAGAGAAATTATTATAAATTTCTAGAACTATTTGCAAAGTACTTAATCGTGCAGGATGCTGAAATACAGTTGCCAGAAGGAAACCCTTTGTTAACGCAGTAAACAAAAAAAGAGAAAGAAAAGTATTCAAATCTCTTATGATTGAATCAAGAAAGTTTAGCGTTTAACAAATAAGTAATTGAAACTTAAGCACATGCAATCTATTCTTAATCTGCTAACTGTGGAATTTAGTTTGAAAAATCTCTCGTTCTGCATTCAATAAAATCAAAACATGAAGTGTGTACTCGCCAAACGCGGGACGTATATGTTGTAAATACCTAGGGTATATGTTAATGAAAAACCAAAACAAAACGAAGAAGAACTACATGTTTATATGAAAGAGTAAATAATTCATCGTTGGAAGAATTAGTATCGTTTCAAGATTTAAAATAACGTGTATACTCGTCAAACGCAGTTAACTGGTTTATTGAATTGGTCATAATTGACAAAATTTCGGATAAATATGTACACCTCAATATTTGAAAACAAAATTTGCAGAACAGTGCAGACAAATTGGGCATAGGAAACAATTATTATTGTCAGCAAGATTAGAAAATACTGCACACAGCAAAGCTAGTTCGTGAATGTGGTTAGCATAATACACTTCTCACCCTACCAACCCTTCAGTCAGGAACTTAAATTCAATACAGCAGGTATGGTGCGAATTGGAAAACGCATATGAGAATACCGCATAATACCAAAAGAACATTTCAAACAAAATTTATAAGAAACATAGAATAAGATAGCTACTGTGTTTTCAAAAAGTATTGTAGAGTCAAAGTCGCGTAGATTGCAAGCAGTTATTTAGCAAGAGTTTCCTACTAAATTTTACTATAACATACTCTTGTTAATCACACAAAATAGTACATTGTTTGAAATTTTTATTTAAATTAATTATTAAATTCTCAAATGCAAATTTGATATTTATGTACATACTTATTTCTCTTGAATATTAATATAAATATTAGGTATATCATCAATAAAGCTATTCATTAACCAATTATAATGAAATCTATTATTTTCTCACTGTACGAATACTCTGATCTATTATCGTATCTCCTTATCATATAATCTGTAACACTCTAAGTGGACAGAATTGAATGTTGATATGCGAGTTAACAACCGTTCACGTAATGTTAACGTATCCGCTTCTGATATTATCATGTATAAATATTATGAAATTCTACCAAGAATATTCGTGAAATTATTCACAGAAAATCTCCAAATGTTTTCATTTTCTGTACTAATACCTATTTTAAAACTTTCCCTTCAACAAGTTTTATTCTAGCAAACGTCTCACATAGGATGAAAAATTACATTTCTTAAAACTTAACGAAATTTAACGAGTTTTATATCTATTAATATTTCGGCATAATAAAAACCATAATGAAAACGTTAGTTTTGCATTAATTATCTAACGTTAAACATTATTTGTAATTAATAAACTTTTAATAAACTTTAAAAGTCTTTTAAAAGTCTTTTTTAAAAGTCTTTTAATAAACTTTTGATTTACGAGTATATAACAATGCATATACCTACTTCAATAAATATCACTCTCAAATTCGAGCCCCATGCCTGTAAATACCAGGTGAAAGCTCTTTAAATACATTTGAAATTGCGCACAAACTTATCATAAGCCTTAAGACGTCAAATGCCGTGGGGGTCATCGGTGACTCCCAACCAAATCAAATTATTAGTACATTCAATTAAACGATGATTATTTGAAAACAATTCTATACTGTACATAATGCTACCTAACGTGATGCCATTCAGCTAGATCAACGTGCAATAATAATAATGCAATCCAAACAAATGGTTTAATATTATATTTTTCCCATTCTGTGTATTTTGCTCTATAAAATCGTGCGGCATTCAACGTGTTAATAAGTCGTAGCCGAGATTATGTTAAATGGTAAGCAAGATTATGTTAAATGGTAAGCAAGATTATGTTAAATGGTGTATTGTAATTCTTTCTGCATCCATGTTCAAATTCAAATGAAGAAATAATTTTGTTACATTAATAAAAACATATACTCATCGTCAAAAATGGAACATACTCTGTAGTGTAACAAAATCAATTCGTCAAATTCATAATTATATAAAATATGTCACTGAACTCGAAAACGAAAATTAGGTTTTATCTTGGAACTCTAAACGTTTATATGTTATATCTAATAAAACCAAATTTGTTCATAGAAATACCGAAAATAATCAAAAATTATTTTCATAAATGTAATAAGTTACAGAGGTTCCCTTTACAGTAAACTGACAAATGAGAATTGAAAAAAGAAAAATTCGAAAAATTTATAACTAAAAGACGGTAACGGATCTGGAACGGGGTATAAGTATATTTTATCTTACAGAATATAAAAACTGGATAAAAATATGCACAGGATATAAACATAGAATAAAGGTGCAAGTAAAATAAATAGGAGAAATAAATGTTAAGACAATTAACGAGACTAGATACTAGAAAAAAACACATTAGTAACATGAGAATTAAAGAGAACTAAAGTTTTACCTCAGAACCTCATTATGCAAAAAGAAATTATTTTTGACACGTCAACAAGCTTAATAATTCATGTACAACGAGAAAAATATCCTACAAAACATGCATCTTTGATCAAAAAGATTTATTATAATATAGTAAATATGATCTGTATAATGTCCGAACATGTTTTTATCTTATTCATTATTTACTTCTTTTATTTATTCCTATTCTTTAAAAAGCCGTATGCAATAAACAAGAGGGGTTTTTGTTATTTGAAAATCATATTCTAGCTCACTCACACATACACACACACACATTATAATATAAATATATTTATTTTGCACATGATTGCTGAAAATATAAAACATCAAAACATAGAAGTTAAAATACTCGTATCCAAATATTTTTGAGTTTTAACATATTTTTAACGTAATACCTACGTTTATCAATCCTTGCCTTGTATGTATATGTTGGAATTTTAATTTGAATGTTTAAACAAATATAGTGAATTTGTACTGTGTTCTATATGTTAATATACCCGACAAATTGCAAATTAAATTTCTCTGCTTTTTAACAATTATACGTATAAACGTTTTTACACGTATATACTTAAACGAAAATTTAAATCATCGGTCAGTACAATCTTTTTTCTAACAATCTTTTGCAAAGGACATTACAAGAAAGGATCGATTGAAACGTAGATACCTACAGTATCGCGTATGCCTTTATCGCCACCTATTGGCGAAGTACGAATGCTGCGTTCGCATCTACAGATAGGATACGCTCCCAGATGAGTCGTAGCATCGGTCATCATGCCGACCGCATTGTGTCAGATATCTGTAGCATCGACACAACAGAATGGTACTGACTTTAACACTAGAACTACCGAGCACTTACACCGTCTTTTATTCATTGATGTCCTTTCTTACAGTATATACACACGAGTTTCGTTTAAATAGTAGAAATTGATATTAATCGGTACATTTTTTTTTTTAAATAGAAGTGTAGATGGAGATGGTTTCTCCGATGCCCACGGTGTCACGTTAAAATTGCAAAAAATCCTATTGAACTGGATTGATTCTTGGTAATCGTGAAGTGACATTGTGGGCGGGGAGAGACTTAGCTCTTGGGACTACACTTTTATCCGACAAAAACTAGACCTATCAATACCAATCTCTATTATCTAAACGAAACTGATGTGTACATACTGCAAGGAGTAAGGTGAATGAGTTAAGATGAAGGCGAAAAATTTGAGCGTGATGCGAAACTTTAATGCTTTATAGCTTCTGAAGCAATCATGACCTCTAAAATATTTTAAGTGCCAGGCATTCGGAGCAGTGACCTTAACTATATAATATCATGTGCAATAGTCAATCACGTCAATTCAATAACATTCACGCTGCTAATACTGAAATAGCATATATAGGTACTACCAAATATATTTTTGTAAATATTTGGAAAATTAAGGTCGAGCGACGGTAACATGTATGAGAAAACAATAATTAAGTGAAGTAACGATAGATTAATAAACTAAAAAGAATAAAAAATTTGACTCGAAGGTTCAAAATTATTTCTTCCTTAGAACATAAAATATTTTATTGATTGTCACACAAGCAATTGCAAGTTTCTATATTTCAGGAGACTAGCGTGGTTTAAGTTAAAATTAACAAAAAATGTATCATAACATCGATAATGTAATTATAAATTTTATCTATTTATGTGTAATAATACAAAATGAATATGTTATTTAAATTAATTAAGTAAGATGGAAACGCTAACAAAAAGTTGCTGTATAATTTTATGTTTATTGATTTTCTGCCTGACAAGAATACTGTATACATTGTTGATATTTTTTTATGAGAGTACGTTAAAATTGATTTATAAAACTTAATGGATAAGATACAAAAATATCAGTCTGAAAATAATAACAGTTTTGACCTTTAGGGGAGAGTGGAGCAACTACTTAAGCAACAACTCTAATGTTAAATATTTATTTAAATGAGTGTTTTATAAATTTAAATTATTTATCTATTGGTATAATACAAAAGAAATAAGTTTTAGATTATTTCATTTAAATAACAAAATTTGTAAAAATAAAAAAAATGTTTTTGACCATCATTGCCCATACCTGCGGGCAATAGCGGTCAGTTTGTAAGCAATGATAATAATCTGAGAATCGTAACACTTTTCGCATACATATCCTTCAGGTGTATCCCATCTGGAACGCTCAGAATGGGCCCATAGGCTGCAAGAGATACACCAACACCATACTTCACCGTCAAAATATTACCAAATTCAAAGCAAATATGGCATTTGTTTTCCACTTCGCTTATATCGCTGATTTGATTTTGGTGATACATTAATGTAATAGTAATTAATTTGATAAAAGATCTACTTTTCTCCTTTCTACCTTAATTTTTTTACAAGATTTTCCTTTATTTTTTCCGATTTTATCTTTTTTCCTTTTTTCTACCGAATATTTTTTGCTTATCGAAGAAGTTAGACACATAACATGCTGCCTCTATCGACTTCAAGTTATTTTGATTCTTTATTATCAACTACGAAGCTGAAAGGGGAGTGTTTAATGATTTCCTAGCTGTTCCCATCGCGTGACCATTTTCAATAAGCTCAATTGCTTTTCAAAGAGTTTTATCAGTCCATGGAGCCTTTTCGGTTTTTCTAAACAGTGTTCTTATTATCGACCAAGTAAAGTTGTAATGAAGAAGAATTTGTTTACAATGCGCTAATAAATAATGACGGTCATGTTGCGGGCAAGTGACCATCATTGCACGCACATGCATTAATCGATAAAGTTCGATATTGAACATAAAAATAAGAAATATTTATACGAAATGTGAATATAGTCACTCTTACTTGTAATATATCTATTAGTAATTAAACTTAAATTGTAAAAACGATTCCAAATTTAGTACTAATATCTTAAGTTTTGCGCGGAATGTATAACATTAATTATGTTAAAAACAGATAAAGCTTGTTTTTCTTTGTTCTTGAACAGCGATTGAATGACAATCAGGCATACGTGTAGTAAACGGTATAATAAGACATAAACAAGAAAAATTGGGAACTTCAAATTTTAATAAATCAGTATTAATTGACCATCATTGTCAGCTGACCGCGATTATATTATTCTCCTCTACTATAATATCCAAGAAGCAAAATGTTTTAACCAGATTTGTCAGTTTACGAGTTAATTATGTTGCTGAATCCAAAAATGATATCAGCACTGTCGAACATACTGTACAAAAATTAGTTTAGAGACTGTTAGAAATTCGATTTATGAATTTCTTCAATACGAGTTCAATGTCCGGTGTAAATTTGGTTTGCTGGTGTGTTATGTTTTTATTATAATATGGCGATACGATTTGATATTATGTTTACGTATATTCTTCGATTAAATAATCTAACAGAAACTTTCTATTGGGAATTAAGATAAATGACACCACATTGATATGTTATAAATTATAGAATCTTAACCTCTTGCCCTATGATTTCTTTTTCAATTTTGATCGATACGACCACTTTGTCATTAATAATTTATTGGAAAAAGAGAAAAATTGTAGGCATATTCTATGTCAATGTTTGCTTTTAAATATAATAATTGATTACAGGAGAATAATATTTACTTTAAATTCGAATGCATCGAGTAATATTTATGTTTGTTAAATCACATTGAAAATCCTCACCATGAGTTTGGCACGTGGTTATAAGTCAAGGAGTTAAGAACTGTGATTAGAATAAATATCATTACTAGAATAATCTCTGAAAATTGGATAATTATTAATATTATTATCTGTTCGAATACGGTGCTGGAATTATTGGCGACTGGTTGCTTGAAAGCAATAACGCGTATTCTGATGGAGGTAAATATTGACAAGGAATAAGAAGCTTAAAGTGAAGAGCTTGGTTCGCGTTAGTTATTATTTAAATGGTTATTACAAGAAAAGTTTCATTCTGATAATAAAAATTGTGTTTTTCTGAAGAGGGGTTGCAGTCCCTTCCCCGCCCACTCTTTCACTTTATAATTGTCAAATTAGACCTTAACAAGTTAAAGTACTGTGAGAATAATATATATATATAGGTTAAAGATATTTCAATTATTTTTATACTATATTTGTAAAACCATTCATTTCCATGAAAAGAACATTATGATTTTAGATTTCAGTAACTCAAAATAACCTCGAAATGAGAAATTTGAATAGAAAATTGTTCTGCTCAGGAGTATCCGACTACAGTAATATTTATTTAATATTAATGTTTACTATAGTAATAGTATATCCCAATTTTACTGAGAGTGACGTGTGTCTTAAAGATCAGTCCCTTATTTTAATATATTACTTCAATCTTTTAGTTACACACAGATAGTTAGGATCTTAAAAGTTAGTTACTGTTTAAAAGGTGTAATTTTCATACACAATGCAATGAAATTGTTAAGGTATATAATATATTCGTACCTTAATACTAAATTAAGAATTTCACAGATAAAAATATGTGACATAGCCAGGCTACTTCAAAACTTGTCTGAGATCCGCTACAAACCAGTAATGCACAGACTTAGGGTACATATTCCATCTGAATAGTATAGTCAGTCAATGATGAACATACGATTGCAGCAGAAACAGACACGAAAATGTCAATGTCCAAGGTGAAAACCTAGCTTCTACCGTACTGTCTCGAGGATTACTTAGATTTACAGAATGTCATTATGGGCCTGCGATGAAAACGCTTGTTAACACATTGATTGCCACGAGGATTTCGAACGTTTCGTGTAGTAATACTTATTCTTCCATAAAAAGGGCAAATGGTATTAGAAATCTTTATTAATGATTTGGAATTACAGTACTCATATTACACTATTATCTAGCTGCTTATGTTACTAAATATTTTTATTCAATATCGATGTTCTTATTGTACTTGCTTTCAAATAATTTAGAAGCTCCAGTCATCGGTGACCACCGTGGCAGTCAATGTGTTAAACAATTCCTAATGTTACATCCTACCCTACTAAAGACCCTATATATTGGTAATAACTATTATTACTACTATTATTATCGATATCACGATTATTTCTATTACTACCACTTTTGTTAATTCTATCTTCAACGTTGCCAACATGACATCATACCATGCCTGCGTCCATTTGCAAACGTGTTCATCATCACCTCTATCTAAAAGCAACAATTATGCATATCGAAGTGCTCTGTTAGCATTATCGCTGCATTAAGTTGTAAACCTAACTCTATAAATATCTTGTACATCTGACGAAGCCTAAACATAGCTAGCAGACCGACGTCCAAATTTTTAGTCACTCCAAGCCACAACGTGAATATTGTGACTTCGCTATACGTGTCAAGAAAGTCTCGTGTAAACTTAATAAACGTAAAACTATTATACAGTTATAAAATCTTTATTTATTGCTAATCAAACCCAAAACTAACAAAATCAATATGAAATCATAACATTTATGTAATATATGACTAACAGAAAATGTAATTGTTGAATTAGATTTCATTTACATCTGATTCAAGTGAGCTTTGCTGCAATTGTTATCAACTGCATCTCACAGGCGTCTATAGGCGCTTTTAGTTCATTTCGAGCAGCGTGATTTGAGCGTCTATGGACGCTAACATTAGCCAAGAGGTTATTCAAGTTCCCCTTAATAGTTATTAAATATCTATAAAATATTTACCAATTGTTTCATGCGAATTTTTTCTTTTAGTACAAATAAAAGTAAACGAAATAATCAGATCAACTTTGAACTATACTCCTAGTAATAAGTACAGTTAAATAAACAAGACCTGTCTGTATAGTTACTCAAAGAAGATCATGTTTACATTTCACTTTCATGAAAAACAATGAGGAACATATAACGTACGATATAATGTAAAATACACGGTTATCACCGTTGTGAATGTTCAGTATCTCATTCTCCGCCTATATCAAATATAGATACAGTGCGTTACTCACGTGAGCCAAGTCGGCCAGTGGCTTAAAAGTGAAGAGGGGCAAGGAAAAACGTTCACTCGCGGCGCTCGGCCCGATAGTAATGGCGGAATTAGTTTCGGCGCGTTTTTGTAACTGACCGAGCCGCGAACTGAGGTGAGCGTGCGACCGAGTCCTCTTGCCCCTCTTCATTTTTGAGCCACAGACCGACTTGGCTCACATCAGTAACGCACAGTACATGGAGGCAATGTCTGCCACAGAACTAAAATCACAACCGTACATAGAAACTCCTGAATTCGTGATATTTACTTTGTCTCCCAAAGTAGAATTAATCTTATAATTAAGCGTATATACAAGAAAGAAATTTTATCAGTGCAATACATAAAATTAAACAAATTCTTGAGTAACTTAGTTTATCATATAGCACGGTCTGTAATTTTAACAAATACTAATTTATTTAATAAAAATATAAATGATATATTCACACCAATTGATTATAAAAAAGTATGTACATTTTAGCATCACAAAATTCAGCATTCATGCAGCAAAATTATTCAAGATAATTAATAACTTTTACTTCTATATTTTGTCGCATGCTCACATTGCTAGAATTATATTACTTTGGTTAAATACTTAGTTATATATTTAATTTTCTTTATAGAATATCTTTGTTGATGTATTGATATATGTTTTATGAATTCTAAATAATTTACTTTGTTTATTTCAAGCTATCGCAGTCGGCGATTGTAGGGTGAATTGCTGCTGCGAATAAACTTGTATTTATTCAGATGCCAAGTATCAAGCCGAAGAAATGGATAATGATTTATTCATTCTTATTTTATCAATGAAAAACGAAGCAAAAGCAATAAGAGCAGGTTCTACGTCATCTTAACGCATTTACAACCAGGAAATTTTTCACTTTTCTAATACTCATTGTCGATGAAAACCTAACTCTTAAACTTAATGCTGCAAATTTCTGACGTTAGGAGGAACAAAAAATATAAAATTTGTTTTGAAATAATAGTCTTTGTCGCAAATGTTGAAAAAAATATTTGAAAAGACGTGCATCCACGTCAAAGATCGCGTGCATCCACGTGAAAGATGACAAAATTATGTTTCCAGGGCGTTGGACGTTAAACTATTATTTTAACTTTTTTCACTGGAAGTCAATCATAAATTATACATTATAATTGTATAATTATATATTTTCTTTATTGTTTATCTCCTGCCTTGTACAAGTATATGTTGATGGTATTTTTCCAGTGAAATCAGTGTACATTGTACTGAAAATTTATACGGCCATTCTTAATTAATTAGCATGAATGCGTTAATGTTTATTAATGTTTATAACATACTAAAGATTTCATTTCTAGCTCAGAATAAACAATTCATAACGAACTTTTTGCTACAGATTTTATACATCCTTTAAAGGAATTTGTAAGATTTCCATTTTCCACGCTCTTAAAATATTCGTCTTCCTCCGTTCGTGAAGTGTTTATGTAACTATTTAACACGTTCACTACCAGCGTCACATATTTGTGACAGCCGTAATCCTATATTTTACATAATGAAAATGAAATTAATCCTATAGATATTGTTATTACAAATTATAAGCCACGACATTATAATTAGGAACTCAATGACTCGTTTCAGATTCATTTTTCTAATATTTTGTTTGACAGATTTATTGGATTGAGGCAAATATTATGATTGAGGAGACCGTCATCGAAATAATCGCTGGTAGCGAACTTGTTAACCCTCTAACCCCGGGCTAGGTTTCGATTTTTCGGTATGAAACCGCGGGTTAGTTTTATTTGTTATGCAGATGCGTCCTAAGAATGAGATAGAAACTAACCAGCTAACGGGACTAATAAATAACGGGATAGATGGTAACTAACAGTAGCCTGATAAAATATTCAAGAGATGTTAAAACTCAGTTAAACAGGAACATCTTACAAAATATTTAGAACACGAATTCCACGTTTCCCATGGTTGAAGGGTTAAGTAAGTAGATGTATCACTTCCTCATCAGAATCTGAGAATTTCGATTTCGTTTGCATGTGTGACAGTTCTGGGACAATATTTAACAATAAATACACTGGACAATATAGTAATTAATTTTTGACTTGTATTAAGCATTGTATAGAATATGGTTTGTAATTTGATCTATAAATGATAAAGCTTCGTCCTTGCTATTTGCATGTATTTTGGTATTAACATTCTTCCCCTGGAACATCACTGAAGAAATGTAGATAATTAAACATTAACTATTTCGTAAATGTATTTGTAGTATCAGATCTTCGAGGAAGTTTATTCTTGAGTATGAAATTGAATAAAGAATTCCACAGATTCTTCCAACGCCTTTTGCATTCATTATCTGAAAAGAAAATAAACGTCCACATTATTTTTTAGATGAAGCTTATCAATGTTCCAAATTTCTGGCAACTGGAGCTTTCAATCGCTAGCATTTGCATATCATGTCATATTTTATGAATAATTAACTGCTGAACATTGCCTGCACTAACTAAGCGTTTTAAGGTTATTACAAACACGTTTTGGAATTTATTTCTATTTTCAGTTTTCCTTTAAAAAAATTCTTCTATGGTATCATAAATGTACATTTTATAATATAAATTGATTATAGCGTATGGTGACGAGAAAGGCGACATTTTAAAAAATTTTTCAGAAACAAATAATGATCGCAAATGAAATACATTCGTTTTTATTCATATAACGTGGCAGTATTAAATAGAAATGAAATAAATCATTTCTTGAACATATTTATTACTTTCATTTCTATAAATTTCTTATACTGATACAAGTATTTTTTACTTTATGTAGTATAAAACACGATCTTATTATGTGATATTTCAGAGAAAACAAAATATAGGAAATCTATATTTATAATTCATACTACATCTAAAAATTTATACTACATCATATTTATACTATATCAAATATTCTTCGTATATATATTATGCAGAAAACAAAATATAATTGGCAATTATTCTTTTGTCTACATCCAACGTTCAGTCAATATGCAAAATGGATAAAACAATTAGAGACATATCTATTAAATCGTTTAAACTGATTGTAAGTTATCGCGAAAACGAAGAAGATATCTATGATATACAGAAATTAGTAATACTATGGAAAAAAAATTGTATAAATATATCGTACAATAAATTATAAATGTGTAAACATAAACCTTAAAATAGTTTCAAAAGTAAGTTTTAAAATTTGAACAGAAAGTTGTTACCCTAGATGAAATGAATGTAGAATTTCAGAGTAAGTAGGAATAGATTTTAATATTTTAACATTGTCGAATCTCGATAATCTGAAGATCTGTAACTCATAAACTTTCTCGAGTACTAAATTCGAGTTTGGGAAAAGCCCAATCTCTACAAGTTGAAATTTATTTGTGCATATAAGTCAAAGTTTTATTACTGTTACTTTCATAGATTCATAATCTCATATTATAATACAATGTAATTTATAGAATGTATCGACCCATGCGGTCGTCACATCGATCTTATAGGACCACTAAATTCGGCTTATCGAGTTTCGGGTGTATTACATTAATAACCATATATTAATACTTTAATACTTCAGAAAAATACACAGAAAACATTCTATATATAATATTTCGCCGTAGTTTTAAAAAGAAATGGGTGGAAACGTTTATGTAAAATGGACGTATGAATTTTGGAAATATGTAGCTTTCATTGTTAGCGAGTATTTCCTTCAAATAAAATAGATAAATATGTTCGTTATCAGTGAGAGTATGGATGAAGAAGTATATGAATAGTTTAAAAGAAAATTTACATGTTAAAACGAACCTCTTGGGAATTCTGAATGATTCCATTTTTCATCATGGCAATAAGTCAAAGCATAAAGTTCACATAAGACGAGCGTTGCTACTGTGTAATTGCGTTAATCTAAATTGCAAATTTATAGACACAGTTAGAAACCAGAATTTAAAAAATAAAAAGAACATTGGTAGAGATGTAATGAACAAAATTATGTAATTTAATCTATGCAGGATAGGTTATCTGATATGATCAGATACAAAAATTATATAACGGTGTACTAATTCATTGCACTTAATAACATAAATACGTTTCCTCTTTTATATGCAAATAGAGTGAATTTCCGTAGTATGCAACATATGCCAAATATGAAATATCACGAAATTAAAAAATGCTGATACTGTTATCCATTAACAATAAATTTAAATAATTGGTCACATTTGTCATTTATTTTATCTATTGAGCGTATGCAAAATTTATGAAGGAGCACGTATATGTAATCGATTATTGAAAAAATACATAATACCTATATTCTTGTAGAGGAATATCTGAATGAATATTATACGTAACAAGATAAGTACATTAACTTCATTTTTAAGCTATTATGTTTTGAAATATGATCAAGCTTATGTAATTGTTACGCGAATTATTAAATTTTAATTCATTGATAAGTTAGTTCTAAAAACTCAAACAAGAATAATTTTCCTCTTATGGAATACTTAGAGAAGCTCTATATAGAATATTCTGTATAGAAAACTTATATACATATGTACATATCTACGTTACCTTGCATTCTATTATGATAAACTAAACATAAATTATCACTGATTTTTACAATATAAAATAGCTAAGTATGCTCATTTACTGTTTAATTTAATATGAAAGTGCTAGTTTTGCTTATTTTTTCTTATGAAAAATAACAAATTTTGTTTATTTTTTAATGAATGTGATTATGAAATCCATTAGTTATCCAATTATGCTTTATTTTCTATTTTATGAAAAATAAATTCCATACATTATGGTATGATACACATGGTATTATAATTCCATATGAGGAACACCATGAACCTAATATGAGAAATAAAGGCTTTAACCAATTAACTGCGTTTGACGAGTATACACGTCATCCTAAAACTTTAAGTGGGGCTAACTTTTTCAACAATTAATTAATGTTTCAAACAATTTTTTTAGACAAACATTCTTCTTCGTTTCACTTTAGTTTTTCTTCAGAGTATGTTATACGTGCATTTGACACTGACGAATATACACTTTATTATTTGATTTTATTGTACCCATAATAAGAGATTTTTTAAATTAAATTGTACACTTAACGGGTTAATAAAAATAATAAGTATTACTTAAATTGTTATAACATGTTACATTTGACAATTACCAGTTAAAATAGCTTAAAATTTCCTTTAAAATCATCACATTTAAGTTTGTATAACCGGCCTGTAAATAGATAACATATATACTATATGCATAAAAAGGTAGTACTATATATTATGGATACTACTTTAGTTATCCGCATGGCAACTCACCCTATGACTAAATAGCTTTGTATCACTAACATTCTTTTCCTACTTTTTCTATTTTTAAATAATGAAAAATAAGACTATTTGTAAATGTAAATAGCATATGTAATGAACTAAATGTTAGGTGAAAATAGATGAAAAATATTTCTAAAAAATGTGATCTAGTTAAAACTTTGCATACTATATAGTAAACTTCATCATTTCGTTTATAAAAATACAGTATTGTAGGATCAGATATTTAATACTTTTTTAGATTCTTATAATTCAAATTTCATTATTATAATAAATTCTGGTTTCGATTCGAAGTTCTGCGAAACTTGCTGAAAAACGGGTTTCTCACAGATTTCGATGATTTTTAAATACGTTGTAGATATCAATGTTGTGAACAACCTTTTTCTCTAGCAAAAATGTTAAACTCTTTTAATTTTCGAAATATAATTCGTAAAAAAACCATGGATTTAGTCTGGAAGGATTTGCAGTAATTATAACGTAAAAGTGTGAGCAGAAGAAATGCCACATCTCTACCCTGGGAAATTCTTAATCAAACAAATTTTTTCTCATTTTTTCATGAACATATTGAAAACTAACACCATATAACACTGATATATCTATTTTAAGGCTACTGAAATCGATGAGGAGGCCCATTCTGTTCTACATAACTTCCGAAATTTTCTGTATGAAACTTTCATTTTTGTATATAATAATAACTTTCATTTTAAACTTTTTTATGTAGCAATTAAAATTAAAGCCTTTTAATACGAAAAGACATTTTGTTTAAAAATTATTTAAAGAAATAAAATACGGTATGCATCATTAGCATCTAAAGAGATTTTATAGAACTTCAAATTAAAACCAGAACTTAGTGTGATGATGAAACTTTAATCATAATAATCTAAATATCTAGTATTTGTCTAAATAACGCTATATTTTCATTAAATGAATAATCAATTCTACTAGCATGCAAAGTTACAACTAAATTATCTTGCATTCTCTTTGTAAATTAATGTCCATATTTGATAGTTCGTAGTGCTACATTTGTTTTGGATAGAACGACTCGACGAAGGTTGTACTAGAAAAAATACAAGAAAATGTAATTATAGAGTGCCAATTGCATAAACATTGTAAAAATTATATTCAACTACCGCTACAGCACAATCAGGAAGGTCATTGAGAACTCCCGCATATTATTTTGTTAGATATTTAGAATATTTTAAGAATATTTATTATTATAATTACCCGCCGCTTACACAATCTACTGCGATATAGGTAATACGAGAAAATTACTCTACTACTTCCCAACAAAGTACTACACTAGCCTAAAAAATGATTTTACTAAATTACGCATGATAAATTTGCAAATGCTAGTGATTTTGAAATAAGAAATAGTTTGAAAAGTTACTTTACAAGAATAGCAGGCAAAGTACCATGGCAAGATGGAAAAATAAATCGTACATAATAGATAACGGAACATTTATTGTGAGATGCTTACAATAAAAAGGTAATAAGAAGTATCAATATGACTTACCTGGTGTTTTCGATATTCCACCAATCCATATTCATATATTTGTCTTAGCAAAGCATTCAGATATACTGGCGTTATATCCAAATAAATGTTCCGCAGATACGTTCAAAAAACTTTCGTCATGTTCGATATAAAAGTTTATCGATTGTGCTAGACTTCCTCCGTAGATGCTTCGGTTTGATCACGCGAAAAGACTTATCCCAGAAAGATAGGATCACACAACTCATAGAACATGCGACTACGACTGAATTGCGACCACGTGTTTCAAACGTATTACACACAAAATACACGTAACCAACCATGTCGTAAGTCTCGATATAATACCGTTAAAGATGAAGCATGTTCCCGCGCTATGCTAACCGTTATATGCCTTATCACATAACACTTAGCGAGCAGTTTCACTCGGTTAAGCTTTCTTAATTCTTGATATAACCTCTGTTGCTAATACCGATGAACTAGACCTAGAATTGATTTTAAATTATCTGTCTGACGCTTATCTGATTCAGTCAAATTATTTTTCTTTCCTTATCTTGTTTTACTAGATTACTGTTATCTATTGTGGCTACTAGTATAACTACTACTGCTGCTGCTGTTACCAGTACTGTTACTACTACTACTACTGCTACTACTATTACTACTGATACTACCAATTGTTTTCTTAATTTCTTTCAACGATAATCCATTAATGAAACTACAATATATAACTGACTTCTTTATAAAACTATGAGTCTCTGCTGTTTTCAAAACTGAATGTAGATCATTGTCATTAAACAATACGAAATAACAATCAAGTGTAATGTAGCAACGAAAATGTGGAAAATATAGATTATTAAATGAATTTCAAATAAGAGTACTCCAAAACACGTATTAACATGCACACAATTTTGAGATACCGGAATGTACACATGTTCTATCTTCGTTAATCGCATAATATAAATGTTTTATTTATATTCTGTCGGATTTAAAGGAAAGGGGATCGAAAAAGTAACGCGTTTTCATGCATCATCGCAAAATCGGGCGAGCTATTGAAAAACTGGAAAAGTGAAAAAGAACCAAGAATGAGCTACATAAAACGACGATACTGTCTACATTTCAATATCCTTCGTCAAAGTTGTCAATACTCGTGAATGGATTATAAGTGTTAGATTTACAACGATTAACGAGTACTATCAAACCTATTAAAAAGAAATCTAGGACACTCAAGTCGAAGTATTCAGACATAAGACATAGTTGTATTATTTGGTAATTGTATATTTTTATCTAAGGTTTCTGTATTGCCAGAAAAATCAAGAATTGGCTTTGTTTTTGGATATCCGCGATTGACGCAAGAACGTATTGATACAATGCGTATATACTTTCGAACAAAATAATAATGCAAGTAAGTAAAGTTCGTCTTTTTTGTTCTGAGTTTGGATCTCATACCTAAGAGAGCAGAGAAGCAAGGGGAATCGACCACACGTTCCAGGTCGGACCTTACAATAAACAGTAGCCAAGCCTCCGTGTCCTCGTGATTCGGTAAACGTAAAAAGCCACCGATGAGCTACAGTTGACGTCTGTTCACATGTCCTACGAACTGAAGAGGCAAGTGCGGCAAAAGGACACGACTATTCGTGATGAACGTTGACGCGTCGGTTTTAACCGTTTTTCTTATTCGCTTATTCACGTAAACGGAGATTGCAAGTGAAACGGAATACAACAATGTGAGATAGAAATAAGAAGTTGACGCCCATATTCATTACCTATCGTTGTATCTCACTTCGTCGTATTCTGTTTCATTTCTCATCATCGAAACGGTCGAAACCGAGTCGTCAACGTTCATCGCCAGTGGCCACGTCCTCTTGCCGCACTTGCCCCTTCAGTTCATGGGGCATATGAACAGACGTCTGTGGACTATACAGCTCACTTCATCACATTTCGTTCCGCTTGCGAAATTGAGGCGTTACTGTTGCTATGACTGCTGGGCCAAGCACCGCAAGTGGACGTCACCCCTTGCCCCTCTGTACTTACTGATAGTAACTTGACAGAGCTCGGCCAAGACGTGAGAGCTGCACTGTATATGAAGTGTAAAAAGAATGTACTTGCTCACAAACATAGGTTTAACCCTTTGAACTCTGTAGGCTCCAATATTGCACTAGTTATAATATTAAAGATTTTAATGAATTTTATAGAAACTACTCTAAAATTATTAGATTTTCTACACATCCAAATTTTGTACTGAGAAGGAAAATAAAAGATTCTATACCTACTTATACATTTCTGTTTATATGTTAGACTTTGTTCAATCTTTATACAGTTTAGATTATCAACATTTTGTACTTGTCATGTTACTTGTTGACGAAAAAAAGAGCATGGCAACATTACGCGCGGTATTCCCAGGCGGTCACCCATCAAGTACTACTAACCACGCCCAGTGCTACTTAACTTCGGTGATCGGACGAGTACCGGTGCGTTAAACGCGATATGATCGTTGCCTGGAAAATTCGGTACACGAATTGAATAAAATTGAATAAAACAATATACGAGGTAAGAATTAGTATAATTCTATAAAATAATTCAATATTATGTCAAATATTTACTTTATATTAAAGATTTCAACATTGTTTCAATTTCAGACATGAAAAACTCTTTAAGGTAGAAAAATGACGGTTAAAAATGACAGTTAATTAAGCTTATCTCAATATTATAATGAGAAAGACTAATATAAACTTTGTTTGTTCTATTTATTCCTGTAATAATTCAAAAAATGACTTACAATATTAATTTTTTTACATGAAACTTCACTATCACATCCAGAAAATTTATTTATGGATTCAATCGTTATTTTAATATAACAGTAGTTTCAATGCAATTCAATTTTTTGTTTGATTCAGTAAATGTACACAATTTTTCCCTAGTTATTTCAAATATAATACTTCAATGTAAATACAAAATTTGTATAATTTGTTTGTACTGCATATTTGTTATATTCTTTTATCGCCACTTTTAAACGCTTTCTATAATACAGAGTGTTTCATAATTGATCTGCTAAATGGAGGCAGCTCGGTTCTATGATTAAAAATAAGAAAATGTTATATAACTAATAATAAATATAGTATAAAAGTTATAACAAAAACAGTAAAATTATATATGATTAATTTCTCTTTTGATTCTGCATGAAAATATTGATAATGTTAGATTGCGTTAAAAAAGTTGTATTTATTATTGGCAGTTATTGGAACTATAAATATTACTGTGTATACGTGTATAGTACGTTTGCATAAAAGGCAGTAAACTCAATTCATTAAAGATGACAATTTTCTACATGTCAAAACAGACACCACGTTGAACAGGACCTTCAGTAAGCACGATCAATCGATCCTACATACAAGAATCCAGACATTTGTAATTTTGATATTTTTATTATAACTTCTTAAGAAAATATTTATGAACTTACGTTGATATAAAACATTTTTCTAATTTTCGTTATAGAACATGCTGGCATTGTTTGCTGAAATAAAAATAAAATATGTTGTATATGTACGGTAGACCAAAGCGCATCGGCTTAAAATAAGAATCCAATCAACATTTGCAATATCGCAAATTATATGTCTCACTTTCTGTTTCTTATTTGTAGAAGAAAGATTTAAACAGTGTTTTTCATTTTTATTATTATAGTGCTCGATTATTTTTATTTCTTTACCATCAAACAGAATGTGGTCCGATTCGTTTCGATCTATCCTATATTTTGATATATATAATATATATTAGCAAGTTGAAGCTTTGTGTTCTTCATAAATTCTCATACATTGAGCTGATATGTATTTGAAGTCAAATTTTTTCTAATTGATTTTTCCCAAAAATTAATTATTCCTTCGAAATAAAGAACATTTATTTTGTTTCAATAATTTTGTGATGGCACTGAATGCATACGAAGTTAGATATGAAATATATTAACAACTTGTGTTTTAAACGAGATACGTAGTTGCCGCTGGCTGACAGATAAAATGTAATTGACGTATAGCATATATCTACACTTCACGTGTTTGCGTCAGTCATACGTTAAGATATGCTGAACGACGAATGTTTTATAAGCTGTACATTCAAATTTCAAATTCATAATGGTTTTCGATTTTTAAAATGTTAGTTATAGAATTTAATTTGAAAAATGTCTGAGAATGCACGTAATGAAAGCAAAGAATGAAGTGTATACTCGTCAAACGCAGGCCAAATGCACCTACAATATATTCTAATGAAAAGTTAAAGCAAAACGAAGAAGAATTACGTGTTTATCTAAAAAAATAAATAATTAATCGCTGAAAGAAGTTGTATCATTTTGATTGTAAGGAGACGTGTATACTCGTCGAACGCAGTAAACTGGTTAAGAACAAGGAAGGATGGTTACAAGAAGAGTTCAAATTAGTAACTATATACTAACAAAATGACCTGAGTCGATAATTAATAATTAAGCGAAGAAAATATTTGAAATCGAGCGAGAACCGATTATTTGTAAATATTGTGAAAAGATTAAAAACTTAAAAATTCAGAAAAATGGGAATGTATATACTTTAAAACGATTAATATTTACTATCGTTGTTTATACTACAGTATGGAGCACATATTCATAAATTCGTTTCTTACAATAAATATTTATAGATATCATGCGACTATATTAAGGGTAATACTTGATTCTCAGTTTATATTTATAATAAAAATGAGTATTTTTTCGAATTCGTTATTATAAAAAGAAGATGGATTCCACGGGTAGATAGACTTCTTAATTACTAATTACTTAAAAAATGAAATCGAAACTTTACTATTTTTATTCTTTATTTTCCTGTTGTACTGTTATGGGAAATGACTCTTTAAATATTTTCCAATCTGTTACCAAACAATTTTCGTTTTTTTTTAAATATTGAAGTTATTGTAATTTATTTCGATATTTTTTGTGTACTAAAAATTAAAAAATATTTTTCGTTTGACCATTAATATACAGACTTTTAAACATTAATGTAGCGAAGTAACTGACCAACATAAAATATTGCTCTTAATTCAAAAATTCACTAATAATTTTATTAGAAATTTTCTTTCAGTAATTTTCTTTCTTATTATTAGCATTTAAACGGTCGACTGTTTCAGAGCAAACTTTAAGTGTACAGCCAGTAAAATCTGATGTATTTTAAGAGTTTTCTTTTTTTCTAAGAAAATTAATGTAACTCTGGTAAAGTATATTATTTTTTAACGTGAATAATATAATATAAACACAATGATATATCACCAATTGGTTGCCGCTAGTCGAAACAAAACATATTGGTGTGTTATCATATAATGACGAATGTGACTCATAGTGAAAATTTCTGGTTTAATTTAGCAAAAATAAATACAGAAAATTACAGAAAAATTTCTTTGAGTTTTCGCATATTATTAGTAGTAAATTAAAATAGCATGTATATGTACAATCGCGAAGAAAATTAAACGGGAAGATTATAAGATTGATACGTGAAAATTCCGTCTGGACAAGAAATTTTTAGTGTGTTATGATACAGTTATAACACTGATAAATTATATTGTACATGAACAAATTTATGATAAATAACAGGTAGGATAAGTAATTATTTATTTTAAGAAACATTAGATTGGAAGAACAAAAACTAAAAGGAAATCTGTATACAAATTAGCCCCGATACACGGAATTTGGGAGATGATAGATCGTAATTTAGGGAAATTTTATACGCCTAGTAATACACTGCTAATGAACTATTAATGAACAGTTAATTCGATACAAACGAAGATGCTTAATGAAACAGTAGGGGAAAATAGGGTAACACGGACAGGTCAGGTAAAACAAGATAGTAATATTTTTCATAGATAAAGAACTCGTATCGCGTTGTTATTGCATAAGATGTTTCTAATAATTCTTCGATATAGTTTGAGATCGACTGTAGAGCAATGCATGAGTTATTTTTCAATTAAAAATATTGGAAAGATAATCAATGAAAAATTTTTGATGTGACATAAGGTGTTGCAAGCATTTTTTATCTTTCGATTAAAAAATTGAACAAGATAACAACAGTACTGGATTCTACGTTCTTGAAGCTGTATTGTTGACACTTAAGTTATTTTGTTATGTCATGCCAAACTGTAAGTTTTAAATACTTTTGTAAATTACGACGCACAGGGCAAAACGAAACACTTTAGCACAGGGGCAACGGAAGTCCCTTACTATGTGCTTTGTTTATAGTTTTAATTGGTTACGCGTAATCGTATTGATGTATAGCAAATTAGAATCAGACATAAGAAAACTAACCTATTAGATTGCACCAGTGCAGGAAAAGAAGATGATATATTTATTTGTGATCTTTAAGACTTTCAAGTTTAATTAAAGATTTTTAAGACTCTATTTAAGACTTTAAAAAAAGGTTTCATGCGTTTATTGCTCCAGATACTTTCTTATTACGATTCAAAGATAGAAACATATCCTTTTTATCAGGAAATAGAGTCGATACATCATTAGAACCGGAAGAAAAAAGAATCAAACGCTCTACTTGTCAGTTACGTCAAATAAAGTGATGAATTTTTCAAATTTGTAATAACTGCAATAAAACTGTATGTAAAGACCACTCACAGATAATTTATAACCACTATTTGCGATAAAAAAAATATTGTCTAATAATTAGAAGACTTGGAATCATTCGCAAAAGCCCATAACTTACTCGTACGACAGTCGACCTTTAGACCTATCTATACCTAGTTAAGTACATTGCTAATAACAATTTTTAATATTCTTTAATATCTTTGTGTTTATTGCGTCATAGGACAATCATCGATAAGAAAAGAAATTACATAGTATGGAAAATATTAGATTATTGCAAAACACGAACATATTTAACTGCGTCATCGCAGCGGTTATGGAATCAATGTATTAATTCTTTGCGGATGAGGATTTTTAGAAGTATTAAAAATGTTTTCCATAGAAAGCTAAATTAGATATCCAATTCTTAAATACTAGAAAATAACGAAATTATGTACCAATCTTTTATTTTTTAAATTATTAAATGCTTTATTTGCAACTTTCAATTTCAGATGTTTAAACTTGATATAATCATTAGAAAGACAGTGAAAAAGAGTTAATCCTTAGTATCATCGCGTAACACCCCTGTAACGTAAATAGAAATACTCGGTAACGCCATTGATGATTCTTACATGAAATATAAGTATATAATTAAGTACAGTGTTGTAATAATATCGTACAAGATGTCCCACAGTGAAAAGATATATTGATATATTAAATAGTAAATATTTTTGTCTTTAATGATTTTTTCTTTAATGAAAACATGTGATATAAAAATACAGCATGTTTCATTTAACTTAATAAATATCACTAAACTTATGCAAATTATTAATTCTACAGAAAATATATTAAACAAAAGCTACATAATTTTAAGAAGGATATACGTTAAAATAAATGTATTTTTCTACCTTGTTTATATATAAAATTTTAAACGTACTATATCTTTACAGAAATTAAGAAAGTATTAAAAACACATTTTTTTTTGTTATCTATTAAGATATTTATAATGAATACTGTATTGTAAAATTAAGCACCTATAAATTGCTACTGTTGATATATAGGTTTATAATAGTTTAATAAATGACACGCAGTTATTCACTAGTCTATTTCCTGGAAACTTCTATTGACAGTACATATTTCGGCAAATATTCACTTTAGATCTACCGTATCTTAATACTTATGTATTTAAGTGTTAATATTTTTACTTGCCATAAAGAATTATATATATTGAAAAATTTGTGACAGCTACATGCAATGCAGTGTAAGTGGAAATAAAAAACTTTATAGTTGCATTCATTCGAACTGTTTTCTAATATAATTTTTCTATGATACACTTATGTTACATTGTGCAATAAGTATCATTTGATTGGCAGAACACAATGAATGATCCAATGTTCGAAATTTCTGAAAATTTCATTTGAAATATTCATACATTTCTTTCTTCTTTCATCATATTTCCTGCTACAATCGATATAATATATTCTCTATACAACACTATTGTTACTGGGAATAAGAATGACATTGTATAAAAATCTGTAATAGCCTAACATTTTTTTGCATGGTGTAACACCGATGTTATATTGAAATTTTTTAATTTAAATAATAAATTGTTACACTAAGAATTTTTTACTTACTTTTAGAGTAACATATGAACGAAAATACATCAATAAGAATTTTTATTGGCGTAATAAAATGTCATGATAATAATAAGGGTTCAATATGTTGTAGAAATCGATGTTCTCAACAATTTCTTCCTCTTACAAAAGTTTTAGACTCCTTTAATTCCGAGATATTCATAACAACCGCCGGATTTACTCTGGAAGGATTTTTTATAATTATGACGCAAAAGTATACATAGTTGAGGGAGATGCTGCACACATGCGAGCATAGCAGGCGCGTTCGCCACTTGGCAATCTGTTTATATCTACTAGAAAAAATACTGCCCCCAGATTGCACAATCATTGCTGGTATGTATATTTTTGTTCCACATCAACAACTCAGACATCAAGCTCAAATTTTTCGTTTCCACTTACAGTAAACGAAATTCATACACGCACACTTAATAAAGTAAAGAGTTTGGGGTTAGAAAGGTTCTAAGTTCAAATAAGATTAAATAACAATGAGAAACACACATGAGCAAAAAACAATTAAAAGTTGAAATTATATTGAAATTATAAATGTAATGTTTTGTATGACCAGCATTATTTCGGATTAAGCTAAGAATTCGATTCGATATTGAACTACAAAATCGTTTATTTTACAGTTAAGAATTCCTTTTCAGCAACGTTTAATTTCTTCTAGCAAGTATTGTGTTTCAGGGCAGGTCTGCATACAAACCCTTACAAGACTGTTCAGTGATTAAAACCACACGCGAAAGTATTTAGAAGCATGAATCGCTGCGTTGTCTTGCTAGTATATAAATTCCCATTGACCAAATATATCCTTTGGAAATGATATTAACGTTATCAAGCATTTTTACAAATTTTTGTAATTTTATTTGACTGCAAATGAAACCGAGTTTCGACTCAACATAAAAGGAAAAAACTCCTCGAATAATGAAACTTACCCCTAACAATTTCTGTAAATTAAAATTTACAGTCACTTTTATTATGGAGATTAAATCAACAGGGGTCACACCCTTCTGGGTCAAATAAAATTAAATTATTTTTCACTTGAAAAAATTCGTCAGACTAATATACATATCTTTTTTATAAAATTGAATCGAATAGTTTTATGGTGAGAATGCATCGACTTTTTTGCGGTTTTTTATAAACAACGTTTGTCATATCATGCAAAACTTGTTGCATTCATCGCACATTTATAGGTAACGTAGTTTTAAGTTTTACACCAATTTAATGTACACCTAATCTATTTTTTCTTACTTCAATTAGAATACTGTTTCTTTCACACTTTGTTATTTCCGCATTTCTTCTTGTAACACGCTTCTTTTTATAATTTTTATAAATTTAAAAAATCCTATTTAAAATTCAAGGCGGTTAATTTCCTTTATAATTCCTCTCTTTCATACCCCTTCCTTTTTAAAATGTGTAATTATGGCGTTTTCGCTTTCAGTTAAACATTTTTCTTTGCTATTTCTTACTATTCTGTTAATAAATAAATATATTATCAAACTATAAATACATAACAACAATCTGAAAATTTACTTTGATAATCTCTGTAAATATCGGTAAAAAAATAAACAATTTTTATATGAATTTTGCAATCCTATACTTACTGCATATGAATAAGATTTTTCATTGTTCTTACGTATACAAATTGGAAACTGCGACACATAAATAATATAGGATAAATAGAATATACCATCGTAACCATATTATCTGTCTTTTACTTCCAAATAAATGGAAAAAACTGTAAATTTAGAAATACCTTTACAAGAATTTCGCTCACAATACTGATATCATATCTTGCAAAATATAGAAATGATTTTTATGGAGATAACAAAGTTTTGTAAAATTGATATTAGCAAAACTAGTTTTTTCGAGATAGGAGTGCAGGTGGAACATCTCCACGGCCCGTGCTTTACTCGATGATTTCCAAGAATCATTCTAATCCGAATTCGGCGGTTTTTTTATAAATATCTCAGAAATTAGAAGAGCCTGACATTATTGTAAACAGGAAAAGTTATTCAAAATACCGACTTCTTTAACATATTTAAAAATCATCAAATTGATAAATTATCAAATATCTTAAAAAATATCTTTAACCCTACTGTGGTCCTCAGTTTTCTTATATATTTGACGTATTATTAAAACAGTAGAAATGCATAACTTAGTTATAATTTTCTTGTACTATTTCTAAATTTAAAAAGATCCTTGACAACATAAAAACGCAAATATATTACAAAAGGTTAAACAAACAAACACGTGACTAGGTCAAATAAACCTGAAGAAGATGGGAGGATTAATAACATACATACGTGAAGGTGAAGGTCAACGTCGTCCATTAAAATAAATATTTACTCAGGATATTTATTAATGATATATTACTAATATAAACTTTAATTTCTTGCTTTAAACTTCTCTGTAATATGGAACTTTCCGAAACAGTCGTTTATACACATATGCAGGGATGCTTATTCGAATATGTGCCACAGTAATAAATAACACCTTTCCTGCCTTATCTTCCTGTTTGATTATAGTACAATTTCTGCACATTCGATCATCATCATGGCAAATGTTGTGCATATGATTTTTGAGGCATTATAAAATTTATAGCCACTAGTAAATACAGAATTCTTTCTAATTGTATTAGATGTTGTTATATAAAAGTGATATAATATTCTTACATAAACAACCTACACTAGCATAAATACGGTAAATGTTATTGTTAACTTGAAAATAAATTAAATACTTAATTATTAGAAATATACTGCCCCGAACTCACGTCCAGAACAGTAAAAACGTTTTGATTACTAACTGCTGATACGTGTTAACAACAGTAAAAGTGCTTAGTTTGCTTTCTGCAAATACGCGCCCGTAGAAGGTTATAAACTACTTTATAAAATAAAGAACACAAAATACCTTGTAAGATAAAAATAATAAAAATTGAAGTATATTTTGTAATTTTGCGATAATAAAAAGACTGATATCTATGTACTTATGTATTGATTCCAAACAATTCATAGTATATAATTTGAATATTCATTTTTTCTTGTGCTGTGTGTAAAATTTCTTATGCTGAATAGTTTATAGTGATTTTGTGACATATTTTTAAATATTTTCACATGGTGGTATAAATTTACTATATACATGTTGTTTGTTAAAATGGAAGAAATATTTAATATGTAAAGATATATTACAATATTCATGAATATGTAAAACAATTTAAAAAAGAGTTAGAAAATTTCTAAGGATGTATAATACTTATTAAAAAAACAATATTCAGTTACTATAAAACTACAATAATTAAGTTTCATCGCAGTAAAACAAAATAAAGATTCATATCTGTGTCTATTATTTTTGGCTTAGAGTAGTAAGTTCGTATTGAAAACAAATTAATTATTTAATTTTCCATTCTTAAGTTGAGATATAATAACCTACCTATGGATTTAAGCTTATATTTTTGAACGCTAATTCACAGAAAATGATATGGAGCAAAAACTATTTCTTTTCGCTAAAAGCTATATTTTTAAATTCAAACACAGGAAAATGTTCATCAAAATGTATTACGTTTTATTTTACTAAACGCTTCGAACACACCACAAGAATACTACAGATGGATGAAGTCTAAAATCAAATCATGACATATTGTGCATGCATTTAAAGTGTAAATACTGATTTGAATAGTAAAAATGATAACATGCTAGATGCATGTTCATTTAAATCATTTATTTGTTTACTTTTATTATATCTTTTAAAAAGTTTTATTAAAGTTCATGATGTTTGAGTATAAATCCAAGATTATGGTTTTTGTGGATCATATAGGAATTGAGTACAATTAACGAGGAAAATATAATTGCTATCACTTTTAATACGAAATATGAATTAAATATAAAGAAACGGCTAAAATATTGTAAAATGTGAATAACAATATTTGTATTAGAAATTTGTGAGAACATACAACTGAACGTATTTCTTTTATTCCACCAAAGTTGTTTTATACTTCCACTTTCATGATAATATTTTTTAACAATTATGAACTTTGATTTTCAGTACCATTATAGTTGTTCTTCAAATGTGATAGTATTATAATTTTTCACATTTTTGAAAAATAAATGTTTTGAAATTTAGGTACTGATATAGCAACTTTTTTCGTGAAGATTAATATGAACAGTATTCATTTATTAGATTTAAAATTTAAATATTTACATATAATTTTAATATGTACATACATTATGATTAATTTATTATAAAATTTTCCTATTAATTCTTTGTAATTAGAATTATATTTAGATTATACATTATCATGTCTTGAATAGAGTTACATTATATTATTTTCTTATTATTTTTAATATTTAATAGGTAATAGAATGTCATTAACAGTAGTAACTTCTTTAAGTACCAATTAGTTAATATCAATCTTAATAAATAATTTGAGCACGCTTATGTATTACCTTAATTAGGAATAGGTGTAAATTTTGTTTTTTTTTAATTACGCTCATACTACTTATATGATTATCAAGAATATCGATAGAATATTTACAAAAATTTTATTTATTTCAATTTTCAATTTAAGATACAAAAGACAAAGTGTCTGTATCAGAAGTAATAAATACTTGTATAATTAATTGCTTGTATGTAATACAAGCATTGTATTAATTGGATAGTTTAGATACAATAACAGAAGTTTTCAATTAGTTATTTAAAAAGAAACTAACCTATAGTATCATAACATGAATGGCATTCTTTGTAAATACGGAATTGTTCCTACAAGTCACGACGACAGTGAGTAAAATATTACCGCAAACAAAGTATATATGACTATACTTCATTCATAATATTTAGACCGTTACGAACTTCGTAGATAATACAGTTCATTCCTATCTTTCAAACCGACTACACGTCGTGTGATATATCGCACAAATTAAGATTAGATTGAGTAAACGATAAGCGTAATGTGTTAGAAAATGTACAAAATTGTGATCGTTTGAAAAATCTTATCGCTTTATCTAACTTTCGTCATTTCAGTGCTAGTAAAAACAGTAATATTTAAATTTACGCACCTACAATGTCAAAAACGAATGATTACACAATACTAGTTTAAATTTAATGAGAAATTCTAAAAAAACGCTAAATGTTGGCAGTGTACAGTAGTTTCGCACAATTCGTTCAATTGTCTGGTATTATTTGAGGACATGTGGGTGGCTTACCACTTTCGACATCACGGCTGAGGTCAGTTTTTTCTTCAAGCGAACGTAGAGATTCCTAAACTTGTAAGTATCACTGAGAAAATTTTTAGAAAGTTCACTCGGAGATTCACACTGTTGCGGCTCACAATATAACTCCACACTGTAGTACGTCACCGTTATTTAAAGTTATATTTCGTCGAAGCGCACAGTTTTCACTCAACACTCCGTTGAACCGAGGTGTGGAAGAAGCGGTAGCAAAGCACAGATAATATTCCCGCAGAATTCTTTACACAAGAATCAACATCGATCGCTGATTTATGCGTTTGAATTCACAGCACTGACGATCAAGTGGCGTCGTCGTCGACGATATAATCAAGAAGAATGACTTTGGTGCTACGACCACAACGAAGACAACGATTACGACAGATTGCTCTGTGCGTGTGAAGAGATAACGACTAGCATGGAATAGGCGGTATTGGAGCCGCGTTACCCACACCACTAACCCACGAGAATTTCGCCGCGAGCAAAAGGCATGCTACTTCTTTGTCACAGCTGTGCGTCCATTATCGTTTCCAGACTTTGATACGAGAGAAAGTAACACATAGAAAACTAATTATTGATATTATTCATATCATGTTGATAAACGATGTTGCACGTGAACTTAGCGAAATTCATGGCGCTAAAGCTTTAGCTTTACGAATATGTGGTCATTTCGGGGACCGTGTTAACGCTACCATTAAACTCTCAATGATTAACGTAAATAAAACAATTATGGTTTTGGTATGAACACACGAGTCAAATGATATAAGTTGGAAAATATATTGTGTAAAGAAACAAATAACAATGCAAGATTTTGAATAAAAGTAGGCGGCATGTGAAGAGCCACTAACTTATCTCCTAAAATATATGTTACCAGAATCTAATGGATGGTACAACGAATAGTAGAGTAGCTTATGTGATATAAAAATGTATATTTATCAGCATTAGAAATCTTGGAAATTCCAAATATAAAAAAAGACGAAATTTTATTTAAAAGGTATACTACGATTGAAGGTGTATTAAATTTGTTTGATTAAATAATTGTGCAGATAAGTTTTTATGAACTCAAAACAGTATTATATCGTATTCCATGATTCGAATGATTATTTTTGTTTCGATTAATTTTTTGTAATATTATCTTAATGAAAAGAACGTGTTAAATAATACTTACTGGAAAAAATTTTTATTCTGAAATAAGATATTGTTTCCAACAATATGAAGAAATATCGATTCTGTAAAATACAACATAAATGTTTCGTCATAGGTAGTTAGCAATTATCGGCACGTGTTAGATACTGTAGAGGAAAGAATTAAGGAGTGAGAGAGATCATGTGCGATTTTCAGAATTACCTAGGAGTAACATGACGTAAATCTAGGTGTGATTAAACAACGACTCCTGGTAGAAGCTTATGTGACTACCAATAGTCTTCAACTATATAACAATTATATATAAACTAAGATTAGCACAATACATTTACTAAAGTTTATAAAAGACAACAATACAGACGATGGCATGCGTGTAAATATGAGTCATACTGCATATTACAAAACATTTTCAACGAAAGGTTAAAAAATACGTGCAGTTGCGGGTATCATGACTAAGGTCACTGATCGTGTTATACAATAACATTGCGGCAAGATAAAATTTGCGATTTTCGAAGAAGGTCCGAATTTCTTTCTCGTGACCGTACATTTATAAATGTACCAATGCGAAAAATACGCGTGTATTACAATGTAACGTGTAACCGACATGATACTGAATATCCAAACAATCACATTAAAAACTTAATATTTTTAAGAAATCTTTTTAAGATATGAAATAACTATTTTTCTATTTGATACAACTTACGCAAGAATAGGAATTAGGAATTTCGTTTCTTTCACAGCATGGATTCAAAATTTAAGAGTAATATTTTTGCATCTTTTTATTAAATCAGGTTAATCGTTGCGTTACTTCGTCATTTAATCGATAAAATTAATTTTGTAATTTATTTTTATATAAAATAATACAATTAGAATTATTATCAGCTATTATTTTTTTAAAAGTTTTTTCGAAAACGCTACTACGATATAAAAATTTATATACGTTACAAAGTAATCATTTTTTTGCATAGGATTTCCATACTCACTGGCATGAAGTAAAATATTTAAAAAATTTAAGAATGTAGAAAAAGTTTACGTAGATGTTATTTAAGAAAATTGCAATTTATTAACTGTACTTGATTAATATTAATTATTAATATTAATTCAACGAATCAGCGAGTAGTACGGTTATAAATCTCTGAAATCATTTTAAATGAATAAAAATATTTTTTAAGTGTTTCGTGATGATACCACTCAGTTTTATTTTTGCAGTTACTTTAAATTAGATTCAAATATTTCTTCTGTATTAATAATTTTGTAGTGTAACAGTTTAGATTTGAGATAGTTTAATACTTCATTTATGGTTTAACTGGTATTGAAATGATCTTTAATCTACCAGTATATAAAAATATAAGAATAAAGTTATCAACGCGAAAGATATTGGTAATTGCAACATGTTGCAAAATGCAGATTTAATGTTCTCATTCATGATTTTTTGCAATAAAGCGGTTATATTTCTGACAAATATACGTTCAGAACTTCTGTTTATGTAGTCTATATATGTACACAGTTTAATCTATGATATGAACTGGGTAAATACTGAACGTTTTTAATCGATAAATTTTTTAAAATCGTAAATGCTTTTTCAACTGATCAATGTATTTTGAATTTTCTACAAGTATGATGTAGTCTAGAAATATAATTGAAAATTCTGATTGAAAATGATAAATATTTGTATGAAATCCTTACAATTTTATCAGCAATTGATATTAAGTGGATTGTAGCAGTAAACGGCAAAAGAGATACCCACTGTATCAACTGGTCAAACGAATCAGAAACTTAAGATACATACCCTAAGTCTGTGAGTGAACTAATTTATCGGTAGTGGTGAACCGTCGACAAAACAGATTCGTGGAACATATATTTTTATACATTTATATTTTCTCTACTTACAGATTCAATATTCAAAATGTTATTTAAAAAATTGCAATTTAAAGTAATAACACTTTAATCTTGATATACTCCGTTTCTGTATTCTTTAATACTCTATAGATAGCAATGAATTATAAAAAAAGCAACATGTCAAAGGTATGATGTCTAAAGTAAACAGAAAAAATCTTGGTACAGGAGTTTATTGTCGAAACTGCGTGGGTTTAACTCGTGAAGGTTACAAGAACGCTACACTCGCAGAAACGAACGTTATAAAGCAAAGAATGTAGTTATTTTTGCAAAGGCTGTTGTGACTGGTTTTAATCTGGCTAACCTTGGTTGAGATCTCGTTGAAACACTTTCTCCAAACAATTTGAAGAAATCGAAAAGCGATTAGCAATTACTAATTTTGGATTACTTATAACTTCCTCATATCAACATTGTTTAAAAAAACGATGTGAAACTTTTGGATTGAGTATCATGTTATACTTAAAGCAGAATTATTATAATTTACTAATAATCGATTTTACAAAAAAAATAGGAACAAATGTACTTGTCACGGGTTATGTTTGACGAAAGGACCCGACTAGAATTGATTGGATCTGAAATATTTTTGTCTTCAATTTTTTCATAAAACTTACATAAATGCACAGTATATAAGCAGAACAACAAAGGAAAACATGTGATATAAATATACAGAATGTTTCATTTAATTTAACAATTTGAAAATATCGCTAAACTGTCTGCAAATTATTAATTTCACACAAAATATGTCAAAAAAAGCTGCATGATTTTAAGGGGGATAGAAATTAAAAGAGTATTAAAAAATAAATATTAAGATATAACTGGTCTGAAACAGGTTTCTTGATATTTATTAAGATATTTCTAATCAAAATTATATTGTAAAGCTGTTCAAATTAAGCACCTATAAATTGTTATTGTTGACATATAAGTTTATAGTAGTTTAACAAATAACACGTAGTCATTCACTAGTCTATTTCCTGAGAAATTCTACTAACAATACATATTTCGATAAATGTTCACTTTAGATCTACCATATCTTAATACTCGTGTATTTAATTTTTAAAACTTTTACTCGTGACAAAGAATTATATGATGTTTTGTTTACAAAATTTACTGTACATAAAACATACTATAGAAAAAAGTAATTTTCTAACATACATTTCCTTTAAAATCATGCAACATTTACTTAATACAGATTTTTCTATAGCTAATTGTTTATGAGTAATTTCATATCATTAAATTAAATGAATCTCTACACATAATGAATGGTTATTTTGTCAACTATAATTATCATGAAATTGTTAAACAGTTGCTTAAAAAGTATTATTGAATGGAAAATGAAATATCAAATGATTTCAACGAATTCAATGAAATATTGGAAAATAAAGTTTTATCTGGTATTAGACAAACGATTTCATCTACTATTAATCACTTGCGCTACAATGGCGAGCTAGATTCGTCAAGAGTTACCCTCGGAGTAGAATCTTTAAAAGCAGGAGTCATTTCTGACCCTTCACTAATATGTTTTTAATTTACAAAGTATATGAACCTTAGAATTAAATATGTTGTTTTCTTCTCAACACTTTGTATTATGCACTGTCTTTTTCAACTTACATGGTGCTTTATTGCAAAATTTTTCATAATTAGACCGAAACGGAAAGAATTAAGAAAAATACCATTGTTACTATTAAATTTCATATTAGCAATGTAGTGTCCATACTTACGATTCTATAGAGTGCAGAATTCATCTATCCATTAGCTTCCCGCGAAATATGAAAATCGGCACGCAGTTCATTTGCTATTTCGATTTTATTTCAAACTATGAAATTCTATTATAGACGTAAAATATTATTTCATTGTTTTGTATGTTTCACGAATCAACGATTTTTAAGCATGTATATTAAAATTATTTACATCCTTGCATTTAAATATGGATTTTTAGAGAAAGATAAACTAAAAAAGCGTGATTTGGTTTAAACAAAATCATAATAATCAAAGAAAGAGTATGAAATCAATCATACAGAAGTTTAACTCATTAAAAAATATGTAAAAAACATATAGCGCATAAAGAATAAATAAGCTCATGCATTTCTATGATATTTACAAATTGCAAACAGCGGTTACTTTGTTGTTTTACAGATGAATGGTGTAGAATTGGTGACACGTACCTAAAACAGACAAAAAAGTTTGATATTAGAATTATTTTATTTGACATTATAAAACACAAGAATAACACAGTTTATAAAGTAATATTGATTCCTATGTTTTATGGAATGTATGGAATTATACGATGTATGAAATATATATGCAATATTTTTTGTATGAGCTCCTATCATTAGTACTATTTCAACGCTGTTGATTTAGTCACGAGTAAATTTAATTCTGTAATTTTAATTTTTCATCTTTTTCAATTTCTTTAATTGTAGACATAAATTACAATCACTTATTACAAAGAATTTTTAGTGCATTTTAAAGATGAAAAGAATGAATGGATTTTAAAGTTGAAAATATAATTTCATTTTAGTTATATATAAATTAAAACTCCGAAATCTGACGTGCTCGTCTGTTACTAGAAAAATTGAATTTGACATTTCCAAGCGTATCTTCCACTTTTTTATTTGTGCAACGTAATCACGTATATAATATTACAACATTAGTTTATGTATGTATAAGATGTCCATTTCGATACGATTACCACAACACAATTAGGCACACATAGATACAATAAAACTCGGAGTAATTTGCACGTTTCCTATTAGCGGAAAAACTATCTGCTCGTCACTTTGTTTCCATCCTCTGTATTAAAGATTACAAAGAAACGGTGTAAACACTTTTTACGAGGCCTGCTATTATTAATGCAAGTGAGAAACGTACATCGTCAGGTATGAAAACAGAAATCATTTGCGGCTGCTTCCTCTTTTTCCGCGCCATCTTAAACTTCAGTTCACCGAAAGCGAATCCAACTTGGCAAATTCCACGTAGAAAGACACGCGTATGAACTAACCTAAATTCGAGGATAACGAAAGTCGTGCAAGAAGATACTAAACTGGGAACTCGAATCGCTGACCAGATGCGAAGAAAGGTATATGCCTTTGTTCTTCAATCACGTCAGGTCGCCCGGGTTAACGTTTGCATTCGTTAACTATGCTGATTTATGAAAATTTATGGAACACTACTTCCGTGATGTGACCGAAAAAACATTATATTCTTTTATGACCAAGGAAACAAATATATTTATGTCCCATCTTTATTGAAAGGAGAAAAGTTGGAACTGCACCGAATGCGACACGCTAAAATTATTGACTCATAGCAAATTTGATTAATAATGTATTCTAGACTCCTGGGTTAAAGTCTAAACTTTCGACTGGCTTCAGAAAATTATTATTTGATAATGGTACTTATTCTCCAAATTTATGGAATCACTCTGTTTGATCGCTTTAAGTGACAGTAAGATAAATAATCTTAATTTTGGTAGTACTTTTCATTTTCTTTTCTAGATGATGTCATTTTTTTCGTAACACAATCATACTAAGTCTAAGAGGAATTTTGAATGTGCATGCAATTATCGATTCAGAAATCCCCCTAAGTATTTTAAATATTATTGCTTCTACAAAGAGAAATCTGTCCCTTTGAGGGAGACGTATGTTATACAGAAGAGTATATTCGTGTATACTTACAATCGATAAAAGACAAATGCAATCAAGTAGTGTAATTTGTTAACTTCCAAATTTTGTATATGAACAAGAAAACTCATTAACTGCTTGATTGCACGCATTATGTATTAACATACAACGCACATAAAATTTTATTTTCGTGTATTAAATTATTATTTTGCTATGTCTATATACATGGAGTATCATTGATTTATAGAATTGAAATGAAACAATATGTTTCATGATATTATGTGCGTAATAGTTTCCGCTTTTCATTAACAACAACTTCAAATTTAAAAACATTTTTATTTGCTTACACTATGTTAATAGCTGTATGATTTTTCATTTTCTCTGAAGTTACCCAAATTCGGGATGTAAAAATGGCATAGATGCAACACAATCATGGATCGATTGTTTCGAATAGCTTAGTAATCGATTCTCATTTTCTTAAAAATGTACAAGGTTTATGACGAGGTCTCACTAAACCTTGGTTTATTGTTAGCTATAAATCATCGAAAATAAAACATCGTTGCCGTATCTGTTTTTACAAAAGCGTGTTTTGCCCTGTAGAACACGTCATTTGCCATCAGCTGATCCTCTACTACTGTTTGGTGAAAAGCTTTGACCTCATGGTAATCTTATCTATTGACTATACTTGCAGATACTGCAGTACTACTTGCGAAGGCCTTATGTACCGCAAGGTATTTTCTCGAACAACTGATTTGTCTAAGTCCATGGTCTGTTTTAATATTTAAATAGGTTTCTAGAAGAAGGGTCTATGGTAAATTTCATAAATTTCAGAGGACGACGGAAAAATAAAGTATTGGTCACTGTAGCGATTGGACGAAAAGTTAATGTAAAAAGAAAAATAATAATTCAATAATTACAAAATAATTTGTTACCTTGTAAAAATACAATGTTTTCGAAAGTAAAAATTACAAATTTTTTACAGCAAGTCTTTTCTTTTCTTTGCTGATGGACAATCAATTTTTGTACAAGATCGATAAATTATTGAGTTCTGCTACTTTACATCGCCTTTTGTCCTTTTTCACAAAAAACAACTTTTGAAAAATTTGTAACTGAGACTCTTCTGTTAGATACTATTCATTTGTTTTGTCAATGCCCGTACAACACTTCCCCTTCCATACTTAATCCTAACCAGTTAACTACGTTTGACGAGTATACGCGTTATCTTAACACTCGAAATGATAGTAATCTTTTCAACGATGAATTAGTTATATTTTCAAATACACATGCAATTTTTCTTCATTTTGCTTTAGTTTTTCGTTAAAATATGTTATAGGTACAATAACGCTCGCTTAAATTCTTCAGTTTCGGGTTCCAGAAGTGGAATTTGATCGAGCAGATAAACAGGTGGAAGCTATTTACTTCCAAAAGTTGACTTGAGTACAGCATAACAAAGATAGAGAATCTATATAGTGAGCGGAAACGGAACAGACGTAGTTTGTCAAGCATCCAGTGTCGAGACCTAGGACTTCGCAGCGACGCCGTACGCGTCAAATATACATATGCAATGCAGAAAATTTCAATTACAGTAATTTTAACCTTATCTTCTTAAATGTAGTACCAGTGGATTTCTGGGATTGTTGTCATTAAAATGAGCCCAAACACAATGGAAATCGGACTAGCTTTACCGACTTAATGTATTATAATTAACGAAATTAAAGGTTCATTTACCTCAAATCGGTGAAACTAGACCGATTCACGTCGGTCTTGAATTCATTTTAATGAGAAGAATCCCAACATTCTATCGGTACTACGATTGAGAAGATAAGGTTAAAATTATTGCAGTTGAAATTTTGTTCATTGCATGTTCATACTTGACGCGTTCGGCATCTCATTGACCTGTGTTTGTCTCTCTTCCCCTTATTGTATTAATTTTCTGTCTCTGTCTACTGGAATCACGAATACACTGAACTCGAGACAGTGAGCAGTCGAAAAAGAGTAGGGATGGTGCAGTGGAATTAAGCCGAGCAGATTTTTGTCGAATTTAAGCGAGCATCACTGTATATTTGCACTATGTTTGATTGGCTAAGCTGACAAATTTCGTGATATACACGGCCTGGCACTCTACGTATTAGGTCAAATGCTGCATATATTGCAGCAAAAAATCATTTTATTATTTTCATCATTTTAGTTTTTACTACATTCTCATTTAACACGTTAAATGCTACGTTAGTATTTTTAAATAATTTATTTCCATTTCTTATGTGTATATTCTATACAAAACGGTAACTGAGAAGTGGAAGTGGAAGAGATTTATAAAACAATTTATAAATAAATAATCATGCAGAACGCAGTTTCCTATATATGTGATAACACTTTTCAAGAGGATATTGCGCCTGTACGTATAATATGAGTTGTCCAATCATATTTTAATGAAAATAGTTTGTGTCCTGTACTTTCCTCAGATCTTAACACATTGCATGCCGGCTAATTTTCAGGAAACTGAATTGTGCAGATGGCGAATTTCAATGAGATCAACTTATATCAATATATACAGAAAAACTCAAATATCATATTATTATTTACTGTTTTTTAAATAGTGTGATAATTAGCCAAGTTACATAGCTAGTTGTTTTCACGTAAAAACGAGACTTCTCGTTATCAGTATGCAATATGTTAAAATTCCTGGTTACAACTTGTTGGCATCGTGTACAAAAATAGCAAGTAATATCCACATGCGCGTGAATACAAAAGTGCTATTATATTCGAATGAGGTGAATTTGTCAGTGAGAAAATGAAATTCATTTTGAGACAAATGATTTAATCAAACATTTTTTTCCTATACCTCCTAGTTTCAGAGATATTGTAAAAAATATACTTTAAATCTTCAACTTTGAGCAGTGTCTCCCCGCTTTTAAAGTGAATGTTGGCCGATAAAAGAATAACGTGTCAAATATTTCCTTGAGAAGTATGTCTCATATAAGTTTCATTAAAATCAATTGTTGTTGAATGAAAAAGTTCTCTTGTTAAAATAAAATAGGTTTTTTGTTATACATAAAATCCTACGGCGTTGTAATTTATTTCTAGTGAACTGCATATTCTGAGCTCGGATGCTTGCAATATTGTTTGTCAAAAACTTTGCATTTTATATGTAACAGTAAGGAAATATACCACATCTAAGTTATCTTTTTGATGAGATGTATATATATATATATATATATATATATATATATATATATATATATATATATTGTATAGTTGTTTTGAGATATACCTATTGATATCGTAAGAAAAATATATTGCATTAAAACAAAATGGCATTAGCTTTGAAAAACTATTTTTATTTTTTAATAACAACCTTTACTTCTTCAATAGGAACTTCTCCGTTCTTTGTTTTACGTGTCATGCAAAATAGCCAGAATATTCAAGATATTCAAATTAGTAGAGATAGTCTTACATATTTGTTTATTACGTATTACGTATTTGCTCGATATGTATTGTGACAAACTGACAAAACCAAATGTTTAACTGAGGAAACTTTTTTATTGTTTTTCTGGAACCAATTTTCATAGCACTTTTCCCATTGTGAATGAGATATCTTCAAAACATGGGTTTTAAACGCATCAATCGCCTCTTCTGCCGTCGAAAATCGTTGTCAACGCAGTTTGTTGTTTATGTGTGAGAACAAAAAGAAATCAATAGGTGCCAAATCAGGACTATACGACGAATCACCCATCAATTCGATGTTTTTAGTGCTTAACCCCTTAACTTGTACGCTCGAGTTAATTCGAGCGCGCTAGACAAGCCAAACTGTGAAAATAACAATGTGAAAGCAAAGAAAAAAAATCGTTTTATTGATATTTATCATTTACATGGGATTGTAAGCTATAATACTTATTTATTCAAGAATAAAATATAGCCTTTTTCCATGGAACAAAAGCGCAGTATATCAAAATTGATATTTTTTGGCCGGTTTTTTTTCAAAAAAACTGTGCGTTAAGGGGTTAAAAAGGAAGTTTGCGCCGATATGTATAAGCTGGCATTGTCATGCTGGAGAATGATCCGGCGTCGCCTGTTCTTTTTTCTTATTTCTCCGAAGACTTCTGGCAAACAAATGGTTGTATACCAATCAGAATTAACCTTTTAACTACTATGCACCACCACAGTAATACTCACTTAAATTCCACAAATTCGAATCCTTGCAGTGGAATTTACGCGAGCAGAAAAAACAGGAGGAAGCTATTTCCTTCCAGTAACTCGAACACAGCCTGACAAAGACAGAGAATCGATATAGCGAGTGAAAGCGGGATAGACACAGTCAGCCGAAAATGGGGAGTCAAAACGCGGGACTTCAAAGCGATGCCGCACACGCCAAATACAAGAATGCAATGAAAAAATTTCAATTACAGTTATTTTAACCTTACCATGCCATGGGGGTTATCGATGAGCCCCAACTAAATCAAATTACTATAGTTCACTCAATTAAACGATGATTATTTGAAAATATTTCTATATTATAAGTAATACCACCCATTGCATTCAACTAGATGAACGTGCAATAATAATAATTTAATTCAATCAAATGATTTAATATTATATGTCTTTCATTTTGTGCATTTTGCTGTATGAAATCGTGCGACGTTCAATGTGTTAAAGCAAAGCGTCCTCGAGTCTCGGGGCGCAATAAATAGAGCGAGAGCTATGCTGACAAGAGGTTGTTCTCTGGCTAAACAGTACGCCTCTTGGGACATTCTTTTGTAGCCTCCGAGCGAGGAACATTGCATTAAAAAGAGTATCATTCGAACAAGTTTTCACCATTTTATTTTCCGCCTACAAAATCCTGTCTTATATTATTTTTTCAAATATAGTGGCAGTGAATTTCTGACATTATTCTTATTAAAATAAGTCCAAACACGATGGAAATCGGACTAGTTTTTCCGACTTAATGTAATTAACGAAATTAAAGGTTCATTTCCTTCAAATCGATAAAACTAGACCGATTTACAATGCGTTACAGAGTCACATTATCACCTTTGAGCCACAGGTCAACTTGGCTCACGTGAGTAATGCACTGTACTGAGATCACGTTACACTGAGCTCGAGACAGTGAGTAGTGGTGGAAGAATAAAGTTGGTGCTGTGGAATTTAGCCGAGTAGATTTCTTTGAAATTTAAGCGATCCTCACTACATAGTGACTTTCGTGAATATTATCTTTTTAAACAGTACGTCACTATAGTGGCTTTCGTGTAAATCATCTTCCTAAACGTCACTATAGCAGCTCAGTTTTTTCTCTGTCAAGGATAGCTATGCACATTATAGTCTATCTAACGTAATTGTATAGTGAAACATTCTATCAGTTTCAAATTGCAGTGCTACATTCATGATATGCAGACCGCGCCAAACCATGCCGCACAGAGGTGTAGCTTCGGGGCTAGTTCCACCGTAGCTAAAAGATTAACCGTTCTACGATCCTCTAAAGCCACCGTCGCGACATGTCCAGTTTTACAGAAAAAATAGACGACTATTTGCTTCGAAGTGCTTCGAGCGCACGACTTTTGTTGAGTTTGGCTCATCTTGGAAGATCCACGCAGTCGACTACTGTTTACTTTCGGGATCATACGCATAAATCCAAGTTTCGTCACCTGTGAAGACACTATACACGGCTTTCGATGTATCGCGATCGTATTTCTTGAGCGTTTCTGCCAACCAATCGACACGAGCCTCTTTTTGAGCGATTGTCAAATTATGAGGGATCCAACGCAAACTAAGCTTTTTCACCGCTAAATGTTCATGCAATATCGAATGTATGTTACATTAATCATATTAATGCCTAGGGATGCCCGAATCTCACGATAAATCACATGACGATCTTGTTTTATCAGTTCGCACACAGCATGATGTTTGCTGACGCCACAACCGATTTTGTAACTGAGGTGAACGTGAACTACAGCCACGATTGAATTCATTGAACCAACAAAATACAATGGCTCTATGTAAGGCTTTTTCCTAAATGTCGAAGTAAGTTGATCGACGTACTGTTCTTGAGATAATCTACATCGAAAGTCGTACGCTCATAACACGAAAGTCTTTACGAGTTAATTCAATTTTTTTGGCCGGGGCGAGATTTTCAATTCAATTAAACCAAAAAAATAGCGTCTGTTCGACAAAACGTTCTGAGTATATATACTGTAAAAAATATCAAACTTCACGATGGAAACGTCAGATCGCACCTAACAACACTGGAATTGCCATGTCGCAATATATATCGAGCAACCTAACTACGAGCAAAAAATGACCTTCCTCGAATGCGGAACACATAATTATATAAAAGTTTAGTCTATACACGGTAACTGCAGCTAAAAATACTGAATACAATAAGATAAACACTACATTGTACCAGTACCATCTATGTACTAAGAGGTTTATTTTATTCAGTTATTATTATCATATCGTATCGTAACTCATCGTATCGTATTGTATCGTAACTAATCATATCGTATCATATAATATCATATCGATATCGTCATTATACCACGACACCATTTCAACGCGTCCTCCAACATTAATTCATGAGAGGACATAATGTAGCTTGAGCACATGACGCTCAACACTCACATTGAATGAATAAGTAGTGCTAGTTTTAATTAAAATACATTACAAGTAAATCATTGTGCACTCTGTGACAAAACTATAAGACACCCTACAAAATCATATGTATCAATACTGTACGAAGAAGTTCGTTTCTCTTGCCAGTGGATTGTTATTGTTTACCTGAAAAAATGTTCTTCTGCGAAGAATTGGTCTTATGGTTTTCCGAATACATGCACCATTATAAAAATACCTCAGACGATCCGTGATAAAACTATAAGAGAGTCGCTGTTTAGTAGTAAAACTGTACACTTCTATCGAAATTTGTGTGTCAGTTCTCGCTTGTTATTACAGTTACTATCTGCTGCGATATTTTGTACATTTTTCAAAATGCCACGCGGTAAAAAATTAACAGAAGCCCAATTATGTTAATTGATAATTTAAGAAACGAAAATTATTGAATCAAAAAGATAACACAACTAATTGAAAGAAGTCGTTGTACATTATCCAAGTATTTAAAGAACAAATTATTTGGGAAAACACGATTTTATAGGGTGTCTTATAGTTTTATCGTGGAGTGTAAACAGCTCCCATCGATACAAACAAAACGTGAATTCTATGTGAAAGAATATGAAATGTCCCTTGGATTAGGGAATGAAAAACATCGATTACTTTAAAGTTTTTTTAAATTTCCATGCTGTTAAAAATATACACTGAGAACACTTTTATATAATTCGCAAAATTGTATAAGTTGTAAAGATATTTTAATACATTAATTTATGAATGCATTAATTGTTATAAATCAATACTTTCTATAATTGTACCTCCTGTTGCCAATTATTATTTTATTACTTATACCCTGAAATTGATATTTAAGTTTGAAAATTTCCCATGTGGACAACTCAATATTGATTTTGATGGGGTTTGCTTGGAATAGTTGTAACTTCGTCTGTTGAAGGAAACTATCAAATATTTGTACGAAATTATTGTAAGTATTTAAAAATTTTTCATAAGATTATACGTTAAATTCATGTAATAAAGAAGTGCAAAAAATACAAAGTAAACTGTCAAAGACAATGAATATTCTAGAATAAATTCCCTTCGTTAAAGAGCTTGACAATTTAAAGATGACATAATTTTTACATATAACAAAACAATCGGTTTTACTGGGAACATGTAATTTAACCCCTTGACAGTGGGTTGCCTGTCTTGCACGGAACCTGGTGACAGAAAGAAGTATTTACCAACTTATGCAACAACTGAAGTAAATAGGTATCACGTTCTGTGATATCCCCATGTCAATATAATCTGAGATATTAAACTTATCTTGCCTTATCTATCTTAACACGTTGACTGCTACAAGAATTTCGACTGTTTTGTATAGCCTTACTTATTCTTGTTTAATAAAGGTAAATGGTATTAGAAATAATTATTAATTATTTGGTATGATAGCACTCATATTACAGTATTATGTAGCTGCTCATGTTAGTAAATATTTTTAATTAAGTTTTAATCCATGCATTTTCTTATTGTAACTATTCTCCAGCAATTTGGAAGCTCTGGTCATTGGTGACTACCGTATCAGTGAACGTGCTAATTAAATAACTGTTATAATTATTCACTCATATTAATTGATATATATAGAATAGTTACATAGAATATATAGAATAGTTATTTTCAATACTTTCAATACTTTCAAGACATCTAATACTTTTTAATTTTAACGAATCATTCAAGGCTTAGAACTTACCAAGCCTTTCAAGATCTTTATGGAGTAAAGTCATATTCGAAATGTTTTGAACATTTACAATATTGAAAATTTTATTGTATCACTTTGAATACCGAGGTTCGATTGTCCATCACTATTGTTACACAGCATAAGACCGCTCTCTATTATTTTTGAAGAACGAAGATAGAGCGAGATCGAACCGAGATCGGATCAGGATTCATAGTATGAACAAATACATTATAAACGAATAAATAATAAAAATCGAGCCGAGGGCGGATCGAGACCTGACAGGTAGTGTGTGTTGCGCCTATAGCAATCGTATAAGATATATGTAACGCATTGTCGCAAATGTACTAACTGTGTAACCAGGAATGAATCTACTTTGCAGTAATTTTACAATTCTAAACGTGTAGCTCATTCATAGGGTAACTATTGCGTATACGTTATATCAGTTGACTTAACTACATGCGAATAATTGATAACAAAAATAGGAAATCAATATTTTGGTTCAATGAACTGATTGTATTTACAATCGAATTTCAAAGCAAATAGACGTGTCTCTTTATTTACACGGTACACTATAACGATATTTACGCGGTATAGTTTATACTCGATATCAATTTACGCTTTTCGAATTTAGTGACATCGAATAACATTTACTTCTGTTTATTGAAATGTCATTATTATTATTTTTTAGCTATGTGAAATAAGTATACATTTTAAAAACTTTTACTAGCTTCTCTTGTCAATGTTTTGTTTTCTTTTCTATTGTCAGACGCTATTTACGATTTTCATTCGGGTAAATCGAATCCACGTGGAACGAATACTCCCCGTAAATGGAAGGACAGGTGTAAAAGCAATGAGAATATGTGCAAACATGTCTATTAACTTTACCAACTGTAAGTATGAATTTGTGTATTGGTACTATGTCTTATAAACTGTATTCATGTATGTGTGCGAATATTTGCTTTCAGCTGTGTAACTTTAAACCGCTTGCTGCATGAACAACTGTATGATATAAGCTACGCCGAAATAAGAATTTCAGTTTTAAATAGCTTTAAATAGGCAGTCACTTGTAACAAGGCAGCCTCCTCAAACAGTACACACCGATTTTCATTCAAACCTATGTAAGACATAGGTTTCAAGGAAACTATTGACACGTAATTTTTTTTATCTATTGAAAAACTATTAACAACTAATTTGACACGTACTTTTTCTTATCGGCCAACTTTCACTTTAATAGAGTGAAGACACTCCTCAATGTTTAGGGTTGAAAACATATTTTTTACAATATTTCTAAAACTAGGCGTAGAGGGAAACAAATTTTTTTTAAAACTGTTTGCCTCGAAATGAACAACTCAGATTTCATTCATACACCTGTATATGCCTTACTTTCAAGGATAGTGTAAAAAATATACTTTCAATCCTCAAGTTTGAGGAGTGTTTCCACTTCTTCAAAGTGAATGTTGGTCGATAGAAAAAAATGCGTGTCAAATATTTTCTTGAAAGCTATGTCTCACATAATGTTCAACGAAATCGGCGTGTGTTGGTTAAAAAAGTTCCCTTGTAAGTATCATACACGTGGTTGTCACTCATTGTAATGTTGTAGGAGAGAAAATTAAAAGACATACACGCATTGCGGATCCATTTACTGTTGTGTCGGATTTACAGCTTTATGACGCGTCAATCGCTATTGAATTCGAAGCGAAGACTTTAGAAGCGCACGTATTTACTGAAATCGTGTAATAATACATTCGTTTCGGGTCTCTAATTCACAAGCTAATTTGATGATAGCTGAAAATAGTGCTTATCCATATTATCTCAAAAACAATTTCTAACGCAATGTATATTTGCGCCGCAACAAATTCCATACATGTAACTCGCCATTATTTATTTGAAATATTGTGCTATAAATTGTTACGGTTCTGAAATTGTACATTGTACCCTAAAATAGCGTCGCAGAACTGACTATAAGCAGGATATAAGAATCCAGTTCTAGCTACGTGTAAAGTATTGATCACGATACCGAGTTAGACATGAAGACGCAACGAGAAGGAATACCGCAATCTTAGGATAATAATTTTGTATGTGACATCTTAGTACTTTATCTACCGACTTGCTGGAATGAAAGCACGTTGCCAGTACCAACGACGTATTACTTCGATTCATTTTTTTTGATAGAAGGAAATATTATACTTTAGACATTATTTCTGTGCATTATTTCTGTGTAATGTTTTTCAGATGCTTCGATATGGTGGAACACGTGTAAAAAAATAAAAAACCGATATTTGTCTGTAGTATCTTCATTATTTGTGTAACCGCGTTCATATTTTTACAATTTTCGTATCTTATTATGATTATTATTATTGCTTTCAGATTTCTTGCAGAAGATTATTACCCAGTAGGTAGTGTTAACATTATAACAACCAGCATATTGATTGATCACGTTAATAGATTTTGGTAAATGTGGATACCGTATAAACAGAACTCAACCATTTGCACTCGATTTATTTTTAATTTTGTTCAGTGGATTCCCATTTATTTTTAGGAAAATTAATTAAAATAATTTACAGCGATAGAATTCAACATGTTATATTTATTTTATTTATCATTATTATGATAAGATTTAATTTTTATAATCTTTTAAAGTGTGTTACTTTTGAAACAATTTTCAACGCTCTATAACAAATTTGTATTGTCACCTTCAGCATGACATACAAGTGCCAAGGGTTAAAGTAAGAGTGGTTCATGGAAAATAAACTGGCATGTATTTACGCATTTCTTTATTTTGACTAAATTCAACATAAACTCCTATAAAAGCGCATTAAAATTATTTGCAGTGTAAAATAAGAAATTTGAAATTTGTCATAAAAGTCTATTTAACTCTTTGTCGTATATCTTTCGTAAGGCCACTCAATAAAACTAGTATATCGTTAATAATTTATTAGAAAAAAAGAATTTGACACTTATTCTATGTCTATGTGTATTCCAAGAATTAACAATTAGCAACAGAAAATAGATAATAGAAAAGTAAAATTTAATTTACATTACAAAAAAATTCAATGACGTTTATATTGATTTGACAAGTTCAGTTTAAGTTTGTAATCGGACGCCATTTTTCGTGATTTATACCGGATGACAGGCAAATGTAATTTAGACAATTGTGATTGAATATACAAATCAATTTAATAATACAGTAGAACACGGTTTCTGTTTTGTAATAGCCACTAGGTGGTCCTTATAGAGTTCCTTACCCTAAATACGAATCCGAAAACCAAATTGCTAGGTCATGTCCAGTTTTCGAAAAAAACTGGGTTTTTGTAAAAGCGGTCGAATGTTTCAGAGAACCAAGTGTTACGTGAAAACTAAAAACGATAGGCAGTTAAAATTTGTCGTAGAAAATAGAGGAGACTTGCCCGAATATGTAGCTATAAAAGTTTTGAATTTTGCGTACCATTAAATGTTTGTAAATGATGATCAAAGTTTAAATAAAGGGTAAATGCGCGTACTTTGTATGCACTTCTGTTACATTTCTGAAGAGGAACCCCCCGCGGGAAGTGTGAGAACGGTTTTTCTTTCGGGCAGGTTAAGAAAATGTCCGTGAAGAGCGCGTGCACGGAACTTTGGCGCCACACGGCCATCGTTCGCCGACCACGGCTAATCAGGGCTGTGCCTACGCGCTGTATAGACCTGGACCCCGGTCACTTCTTATACGTATATATAATGTTTAATTGTTTTATAAATTTTCATAATAGTTTCGAGAAAGCTTTTCACGATCGTTCCGTTTTAAATTCTTTGCCGACCTGCGACAACGAAAGACACTATATTTATTATTTTTATGAAGAATCTGAATTTTCTTTTAAATATAACCAAATATTATGCTTTTCAAAACTTAAAAAAATAAACGGGAAAACATATGATCATTGACATGATTAATAAAAATAACTCTGAATATTTAATTCCGAATATGATTTATGACCACTTTCACAGTTCATACCTACATTGTTTAAAATTAAAGAAGCTTTACAAATTACACTTACAACTTTTGACCTACATTTTTTGAAACTTAAACTTTTCGCTTGAGTATTTCATAATACTGTATTACTGTAGATAAAAAATAACTTTTTATTGAACCGTTTTTATTCAAGCGAATCGTTTAGTTTAAAATATGAAAAATTTCATGCATCTAGATAAGACCAACAAAATAATGAAAGTTGTTATAAAGTGCAATGAGTCTTTAATATATTTTAGACAACAAGAAATTCTACGATTGGTGTAAGTGACGACGACAAATAATTTAGTAGATTAAAATATTCTTATAGCATTAAAAGTACATATGTAAAAATTTTAAATATGTAAATTTACTCCATTTAAAAAAAACTAAAATACTGTTTTAAAAAAATATTACCAGAAAAAATTTAAACCCCTAAAGTGTGAAAATGATCGAGTATTAATAAAAAACTTTTCAGCGAGGATTGTATTATGATTTTCTACTTGCACTGTGTACATATTTAGAAACTGATTTTTTATTTGTTCAAAGTAAGAATATTTTCAAGTCATTTGTATAGTTGTTTTTATCCACGATTTCAAATTTTTATCAGAGTAATCATAGATTAATTCAAATGATTTATATATATTTAAATAATCTTCACATTTACTTTTAACTAAAGTTTCTGAAGTTTCAATAAGAAGATGGAGATTTAAAGACCTAGAGTTGAACCACATAGTAAGTTAGGTCCTCTTAGAAAATCAATTCTGACGACATTGTGAAATGTTAGTAAATACGCACTTACTTATCATTCGACGTCAGCTTTAAACCTGCGTTGTGATTCAACACTGTATTAAGAAGCGACAAAAATACATTGCGACTAATTTAAGACATACGACATGTGTGTATACTAGTTTCGTCGGAATATCAACATTATACGGATTTATAACATTCGGTTAACAACGATTAAAAGATTTTATTACGAAATGATTAAAAAAAAGTAACTATTGAAAAAGAATTATTTCATACCGTTATTGTATGTTAACCTCGACATTTCTCCAATCTTATATTCTTATTTTACAATACATAAGTGTCACTTAACACATCTTTCTAATACCTCTTAATACTTGCAAGTATTATAAATTATTTCCTAATACTTACAAGATCTTTGCCTGCAACTTACTTCTTTACGTAGTAAGATTCACAATATTTACACACAAGTACCTTAAACATACTCGATATACAGTGTGTTTCGTTTAACTTAAAACGTAAAATATCTCACAAGAGATTAAAATTATCAGAAAGATGTTTTTAACAAGGTTACCTTACTCTAAGTTTGGCATCATACTCAGTACATTATTTTTCTGTTGGCCAGGTAGTGGGGGAGATTCCATGATAAACTTACTTTTTGTAAATAGAAATACAGGTATACGTTTTGAATGCACTATTATTCACCTAGTCCTAGACACATCTAAAGATTCTCTATAAATAGATATTAACACATTTATGTTGAAACATCATTAAGGGGATATTTTAACTATATTTTATATTATTATAATTATAACTCAGTTACATAGAGTTTAAATAAGTAACTATGCATGACCTGTGATGACCTAATTCCTTCATTGTATTTCTCTCACCAAACACTACTGTATTATAAACATAATTTCTTTTACATCTTTAATCTCTTGTAAAATATTTTTTTATTTCCAACTAAACAAAGTATACTGTATAAGTATTTCGAACTAAAGATTTCATTTGGAAAAATAAAAAATATTTAAAATATTTCAGAAAATAAATAGTTTAAGCTTAAAAAATTTTATTTTCCCATGATTTATCATTACAAATGCTTGTTTTTCACTATGCATAAGCAATTTGCTATAAATTAATTTTTTGCTAGGAATAGTTATTATTTTTCTTTTAAAAGATGTGGGTACTTAATATAAAGCATATTTCGTATTATTTGTTAAAATTTCCTCTTAAATTAAGGGTGTAGCACCAATTGCTGAACATTTGGCGCCAATTACAGCACGACTAACTGAGATTGTGACCGAAAATGACAATGGAAGAGGCAGGCAAAAAAACTGGGAAAGAGCTAAACCCAATCTGCGCCTCTAACGAAAGTAGTAAGTGATCGTTTTAGCACAGTGCATCCAGAAACCATTGATATCCCGGAACAATGAAACAGCGGTGACATGTAAGTATAAGAAAAGGTTGCTTATAATCATGATTCCGACAATATAATTCAGTCACTGAAATCGATAAAAACACCCCTGCTCTGAACAATTACCGAATTTAAATAAACATATTTTAAGTAACAATCGAAACAAATGTATGTAGCAAGAGATGGAAAGCACATTTCTTTAGTACTGTATATTTAGTTTAATGATAAGTAGTATGGCTATTAGGTGTGCAAATAAATGTCCTTTTTTTGGTCGATCATAACTTCTATTTACTGCATACTTTTTGCATGTCAAATCAGACCGATCTATCCAATAATATGTACAGAAAATGGTACCAACGATTCAAAGGTGGACATTTAAATTAAGAGGACAATAAACGCTCAGGTTGTTCAACAAATTTAGAAACCGAGAAGCTAGAGCAATTGATCGCAACACAGCATAATCGCAAGAACAACTCGCAGAAACATTGGGGCACAATAGAGAGACAATATCTATTTGCATAAAACAGTTAGGCAACATTCATAATCTGTTGCGTTGGATCTCGCATAGACTGTGTGAAGTGAACAAAAGAAACAAAGACGACAAAAAACGATCCTAAACGGCGTAGGTCATAGGTCAACCCCGGATACCCATCGATTTCAAACGAAGAACCGAAAATGTTTTGCTCTTTGTCTGGTGGAACTTTAAAAGCGCAATCCATTACGAACTCTTCCCGGCTGGGCAATGACTGTAGACTACTACCAATGAATTTATACGACGAACTGGAATGCAAAAGTTTGTTTGCCAACCAAGGGACTATACATGCCCAGGAATGTGGGAACCAAGTAGTTGCGTTTTCCCCATTCCGCCTTATACCTTCCACTACCCCATTCCTCATCAGCGAGCATCCTCCAACAACCTCCGCAACCACCGCAGAACCCAACGGTAACACCAGGGAAAAGTAAACTGCGTTCTCCTCAATTTCCTCGATCTAGCCACACTTGGTCAGATCAAGACTTCCCTCCCACTCTTTCCTACCCCTTCTACGACTCTATTCCTCATCAGTGGCCATCCCCCAATAACCCCTACGCCCACCGACTTGTCACGTGATGTAGCCCGCGCAACGCAGGCAATGTTTGCCTGCTATCAGCATTTCACAAGGTCTCGTGACTAATCCGGTAACGCCAAGGAGATGGTAATTTTATTTCGCTTCATTTCCCCTATCTGGTCATATTGTATGCAACCAAACTTATGCGTTCAGATGAGAAGTTGTCTTTCAGGCATTATACTCTCCAAACCTAGTCCCATCAGATTATTATCTATTCAGAACCCTGTAATGCAATCTCTCGTGGAAGCATTTCAATTTATTTGAAAAGATAAAAAAATTCATAGATTATTTCATTGCCAGCAAGCAGCCATCTTTGTTTAGGAATGGCACTTGTAATTCACTCAATAGGTGGGGAAAGGTAATAAAAAACAAAGGTGAGTATTTTCAGCCATAATCTTGTAGGTTACACGCTTTTTGTAATAAAAATGTTAAATTAAAGAAAGAAGGAATTGTATTTATTTGCACATTTAATACTGAAAATCATAATTACGACGTATTTAGTGAAAATCTAGTGAAAATAACGTGTTATTTTCGTCCTCAAACATGATTATTAAAATAGAAGCATTTATAATCTACAAGCTACATAAGACTTACTGAAACCAGGTAAGTATAACAATTTGTAAAGGCACCATCTAAGAACACTCTAACAAACAACTGTCTCAATATTCATAGTTTAAGTATCAATATTAATAAAATGACCAAAGGAGGTGAAACTTGTCAATGAGGGATGAAAATGTGAGACTTATTGTTAGCTTGATTACAATAAATACATAGGTGTATGTTTAGCGTTTCTGATCAGCTTCAGACATGAAAATAAACTTTATACGCACACAACATGCACAGTGTAAAACATATGCTTAGACACGTTTGTGGGGGAGCAGTTTCGTCCTCGTTCTCTCCTACATAGTAAAATTAATTTATAAACAAAAACGTTGTAAATATTAAAATATACAATTTTTAATTTCATTTGACGTATGCACTTTTATCAGTCGGAACAATAAGTATTTCAAATCCTATATTGCTACTACACGCTTATTTCTTATTAAATGATATATTTAGTTGAAAAGGTTCAATACGAAAGATTTAAGTTTGAAAATTTTTTAAATACAGAAATACCTAGCTAAGAAATTAAAAATGGATAAGAAAACTAATTGGAATATACTTTTGAATGCAATGTGCGCTTTACATGTTATTACATAAATTGTACAATTTCATTCAGAATGTAGAAAAAGAAATACGAGTATGTTTATCATTATATTCGAAAGATGGGAAACGGAACTTTGCAGGTCAGATGATCTCATTCTTATACTCTTTTCTTTCTTAATTAGAGAAAAAGGCAAAATAATACGTATGTATATTATATAACCAAGCTCTCAGCTTTAAGTATCTTGATGTTTGGTATATATATTTACAAGTAAACATACATTTATCAAATTGTAACTGTGAACATACGTATTATCAATTCTTATATCTCACATTGATACAGATAATTTTAATTCAATGTACTCAAGAATCACAAGACACGCAATCGCGTTTCTTTTAAATGCAATCATGTCTATAAATAAATGGCATACAGTTTTTGTCAGAAATTTAACGTCATTCGTGTCACAGTGAAGGCCATAAAGAAACAAAAATAATGATTTTTACTTCTCAGTTATCGATAATTAATACTTTAACGGTAAGTGCAATACACATTTAAAATGATTCGTTAAACTAATTATTCTCTTTACTTCCAATTAGCAACAACCAATTTCAGGCATCAAGGAATGTATTTTATACACGTGTGGCTGTAATATATGATGCATGTAACATTCGAGTATAACATGTTGTAATAACGAATTGTATATTACGCGTTTCGCTTATACGGTACTGAAATTGTTTATAGAATCGTGGAATCCCATATAAAAAAGTTAACAACTGCTAATAAGTTGACACAAATAAAAATAACTCTAAAGATAAAATTTTCTACCAGCAATACATGCGCATGTTCCACGTTTGCGTAACAGTTTGTTCATTGGTTATACAGAGATACATATTTTTGTGTTCTGGAAACGAGCACCGACACATAAAAATGCATTGTATACATGTGATTGGCAATCGCCTGTGTATAAGGTGCTATAAATATGAACTCGATCTGATCAGTTTTGTTGGATCATAAAGAAAACGGTATCTACATTTAATTTTTCCATTGATCAAAATTATATTTTAACTAGAAAGATTGAAAAATTCATGTCTTTTATGACAGCAGTAATAAAGATTACAAAAGTAAATTAGTAAAGGGAAATAAAAGCATTAAAAAAATATATCTTTGAACAGGTGTTAATACAGGGTAATCGGAAGAAAAACAAATATCCTTAATACTTCTTGCTGAATTTATATAAATAAACAATATATGAACATAAGATAAAGAGTTGTATCGTTCGTGTTAAAATAAAGTTATATATATAACTTTATATATATATACCTGTACATTTGTATTACAGACAAATTTTAAACATAAATATAATAGTGAATTAAGGGGAACAATAAAGTAACTAAAGAAACAATAAATTTCTACGAATGATTGGAAAAAGCAGTACTCACATATTGTTAATTTTTAGTTTTTTAAGTCTGAACTGTCGTTGCATGATAAAAAAGGAGTATATAATTTAATTCAACCAAATAGTTTACATTAACAGGATTACAAAAATAATACATATAAAAAAGGAAATTCAGTGCAGTGATGTAATCATCTTTTTGAATTACCTATCAACTATTAAATATTATTTTCAATGATATAAATTTACCGAAAGATACAAAAATTATTTTAAAGTATGATTCCAATAGGGTATAGTATCATATTAACATTTTTTTTTATTTGTCTTAAATGTAATACATGAAAGTTCATCATATAATTCAGTAATAAGATATTCTGTAATAAGTGCTTTAATTGGAAAGACGTTTGTACATGAAGAAATCAATTAAAAACATATAACAACTTTTTTTACTTGAGAACACGTTTTCAGGAGAATTAATCATGAATCTTTATTCAGTACACGTGCACTTGACTAATCCCTGCCTAAATACAAGTACTATATAACAAATTATACTGTCCAACATACTTGAACTATTTTGTGTTTTGCAATAGCCTGGGTAATCCTTATAGAAGTTCCTTGCCCTAAATACGAATCCGAAAACCAAATTGCTGGATCACTCTCAGTTTTCGAAAAATACAGATTTTTCTACAAACGGTTGACTTTTTGAAAGAAACATATTCAACTTACATATTCATATTCAATTTACATATTCAATATATTGTAAACAAAATTGATTTTGTACCGAAAAGATTGTTGTGGTTACATTGATTAAATATTTCCCCCTTTTTTGATGAATACTATGTCATATAAATACCGAACTCTAATTTTCTAACACTTTCTATCTGTACTTAATCGTGCATCAAATTTTGTTACATTTAAGGCAGAGTCTGCTGTTTTCTTGTTTTCTTTCCATTTATATCTCTTTCTTTTCCATTTCTGGTCTTTCGATTATCAACTGGAAATCAGCCTGTAGATACTGTGCTTAATTAATAATTAAATATATCAATAAGGTGAGGTTCTCAGAAGATTTCTACACAACAGGGTGTCTACAAACATTAAATGAAAAATCTTGAAGAAAACATTACATAGGAAACAGTACTTTACTATAAAAATCCATTACAAATAAATAATTAACCTTCGAATCTGAACTCAGGAAAGTGAAACAAAATCATTACTGATCAAGTCAGAAAAAACACTCCTGTATCTTCGTAGTCAACGTCAGTTGATAAATATGATCGCTTTCTATCTGGGGGGACACCTTTTTTTACACAAATATTACGGATAAATAATTAAAACTTACTAAAAATAACTATAATACTTTATACTATTTGATAAACATCAAATAATCGAAGACTAACTATAACTATATAAAAAAAATCTAATTCTCCGAAACGCACTATTTCGCCTCCCCAAATAAAATGCAAGAAAAAAATAAAAATCCCTGCCATTATACATATTTTAATAATAGACAAAACTAGATAAAATATTTTCTATTATATCGAAATGAAGTTGAGGTTTTTATGTAAAATACTTTAAAATATTAAAATAGATTTTCAAAATACAAATAACCTAAGCCTAATTAAAAAAATTCTACATAAAAGGAACATGAAATTCTGTTCCTCCTCATATTCACAAAGAACGTTATCTACCTTATCCTGGAAGTGGAATATAAATATTAATATGATATTTAATAGCCTTTAACAGAAAAAATTCAGTCGCATTTTATGTACTAAAATTCCTAAAATAATATTTCTACAGGAAATGATAGTACAAAAACAAGAAATGATTCATTTAGATGCTAAACACAAGACCATTCTTCCCGAAGCTGCGATAAATAATTATTGTAAAAGTGACCATCTTTTACACTATAACTACATGATAGGCTCTTGAACCTATAGGTTATTGAGCCTTCTACAAAAATAATAAAATAGAAATATTTCACAAATATAATGTCAACCAACATTCATTTATAACTCATAACGAATTTCATCACTAAAATTAAATAATATAGCACATCCATCCCAATCATATATACAAACATTTAAACGTAACAATTTTCCAGGCTTTAATTGAATAACCTGCGAACTAATCATCAAATAAAATAATTTAGCTTGTTAAACTTCACTTCAACTAAAATAAATCCACTACTAAAAAACGCATGGTAAATATTTACATTAAAGCAGCCTGTTCTGATCACGTTAACTTTGTAATATATTGATAGGGACACGATTCTGAATAACTTTTCTCTATATTTGTTACTGACACTCAATATCAATTGTTCAGTGCTGTATAACTTTTGAGCCAATTGTGACCAGTAAAAAATTTGAAGTGCCAAGAACTCAAAACAATACGTTAAATAGTAATGTATGCTATAAAACACTTCATTCCAATAACATTGATACTGTTGATAACAACATAACATATGTAGTACTAAATATATTCTTACGAATACCAGGAAAACTAAGATCGAACAATGAAGATTAAAAAAAATTGCAGTTATTATTCTTGAAAACTGAAACTCTGTTTTACATAGAAAAAAAACCAGCAAAAGAGAAGTAGCGACAAGAATACATAAGAATAGATTAGAATGCGTAAAAACATCTATTACCTAAATGCACGAAACATAGAATCAATATTTATTAAAACCTACAAAAACTCTAAAAATTTTCTTTTAAAGACATTGTATTTAACACATGTAAATGAAATAGACTTTAACCAAATTACTTTCCTAGTAAGAGATAATTTTAATGCTAAACGCATATTTTGGAACAATATCTGTATCAAATCAAAAAGAAAAAGCCTACACAATTTTAACATCACTGATGTAACTATGAGAATCAAATGCAAAACCACAAATGATATCCTTGTTACACTTACCTGTGAAATTCGACATCTCAAATAATATAATTTATATATAAGAAAGCAATTGAAAATGCTGAGTGGAGTCTTTACATCAAAATTGATTTAGATTTGTATAGATTTAGAAATCATCCAGTTAAACAAAATAATCGCACGAGTGCTTATAGCCACTATTACAAATAAAGATTATTTCAAACTTATCAGATTAGGTACAGAAAACTTCTATTCTTAAGTATAAAGAGTAAAAAGAAATATATACAAAAATTTCAAAACATAAGAAATTCCATGTATATATATATGTACGTGTTACTGAGAAGTAAACATTCAAGTCAAATCGAATAAAAACCAATCCTAAATATTCTAGTAATCCCAAACATCCGTTCTTAGAAATATAAATCATCGTGTTTTTCAAATGATCAAAATGACACATGGAAAGTATATAAATTTATAAAAAGTAATACTATCTCCATTCCATTACTTATCTCGAATAAAATGAATAACACGATGAAGGCAAACACCACTAACGAAAAAATAGAAATGTCTACAAAAAATTACAAATATCATTCATAATTCCACACAGCCTGCCATAGGAACTAGCAGGTAACAAACTGTATAAAATATCAAAATATACCATTAGATATTAGTAATTCTAACATTAATAAATCAGAAAATTATATCTTAAACGCTTACTAAAAACGTCACAACATAACTGTACTACATCTGTATACAATGTTACAAATTATTCTATTTTTCAACAACTTAGATATATGCTAAAATAATACTATTATAAAGTAAAAGAAGTTATTAATAAATTTACGTAGCTATAAACCTAACTTTCCTTAAACGTTAAAAGATTTACAGTTTTAACTCTATTGAACTTCAGAAATGCACATTGCTAAATTATTTAAAATATTCTTATAAGCAGAACATTTAAAACATATATACTTTGTAGATATAACTACATTCATGGTAAAGTTAAAAAACTGTAAAGGAAATTTTTGCTACCATACTACAATACCAGTTTTTCGTAAACACATTTACACGAATGCAAAGTATAATTACCCGTTTTTTAAAGTGAAGCTTTATGTACTTTTTACATAAATTATTTTCTTGCGCCTTTTTACATAAAAAAAAGCTTAAAGTTCTTTCATTAAAAACTCAATATTCTTCGAAGTATTTTCGGGGAAATTGTTGCTTCAACATTAGATTATTACAGTGTGCATTTATATAACTGCACAAATCAAAACCGAATTAAATTGTTACTAAATAATGTTTAAAAATACTCAAAATTTAGACTCAAACCGATACACATAAATATTTTTGTTCACAGATATATAGATTTTCAGGAAGTTTCATTGTGCAACTCTTAAGTATACAGAGTGCCTCAAATTTTTTTAATGAAAAATAACGTTATACTTTTAAGATGTTACTTCTTCATTTTTTTAAATAATTTAAAAATCGTATTGTTACACCAAGGATAATATAACATTGGATATATGTTAATAGGATGTCACCGAACATGAAGTTAAATAATGTTAAAAAATTCTATTACTTTGTAATTTCTGATAACAAAAAGATTACGAATATACAATTAAAACATTGCTTTATAATCCTTATAAAAATCATCAAGTATTGATAACAACCAGGCGAGGGAAATTGTTAAAATTATTCATTTCGTTTTGGTTTGCAAAGTTGTGTACCTGCCTCTTTAATTAAAAAGTTTCGTTGTACAGGACTAATGACGTTAAACTTTAGATGGTTTATTACCCCTTAAATTAATACTGTCTATACTGTTAATAGGTACTCTCTCATTATGTTAAAAGCTATAATTGTCTGTTTGAATTTTCATTCGCATGGAATATTTTAATCGTTCAAAGAATACTGAAAAGAATTTTGTCGCTCAAAAAACAGACAAGGTTGTATAATTTTTAATTTATTAATTTATACAATACATTATCCATTAGAATTACCTATAAGAATAATAAACTTGTTTATGTGCAAAAACGACAGTTTAAAAAATATCTATTCATGTTAAAAATAGAAATAACGTAAAATTATTTATTTTCTAAGTTCTAAAAAATGAAAAATTACATTTTACATTAAAAGCATTTATTTCTAAGTCTACATTGATGAAACGTTTTTTTTACTTCTATGACTGCGATTTTTTAAAAATAATCTGTACAAATATTATTTTAAAAGTGACTAAAACATATATAAATATTAGCAAAGAAGCATCGAGCTGTTAATAACGTATAAACGAACAACTTTTCATTTCCAGTCTAATAGAGCAGCGACGATGAAATCATTTCGTTTGAGAAGACGGAATAGATGTCACATATTTGTAACCTTTGAACTTGTACAGAATAGAACACGTGTTCGTCGATACATTAAATGTATTTAAGTACATTGTCTTTTATCATACGAACTAATACAGTACTCACTTTTATTATATAACTATTATCAATAACTGTTTAAAATTCGGAATAAATATGTAAATTAAACAAATCGAAGGTTTTAAGGTTTGAAAACTAAACTAAAAAATATATTTACAAAATGATCAAAGTATATAAAATCATATATTGTTCGAAACCTTAGTTTTTTCTGCTAGTTATAAATAAACTTTAATCCCGTTCAATTTCTCAACTTAGATTTTTACAAAAGACTTAGTACTAATAAAGAATTAGTTAAATAAAATTACTTGCAATAGTAGTACTAATTCTAACGTTATTATAAATAAAGTAGGGATTTATTTCGAATAATACCAACAGAAATAAATTCAACTACAAATAAGTATATATTTTAATTGTGGGAATTTGTTTGTGTCTCATTAGTAGTGAGTCATTATAAATGTGTATAATTGCGCATAATGTAATTGTCAAGGAACCATTTCTAGCCAGTTTAAATCCGGTACTGCTACTTTACTGTTTTGTGAAACGAATAATGATAACAATAACAAACATTTAAGTATAAGCAAACTTATTTTTGTTTTAACCCAAAAGTATTTATAACAGAGAAGATGCATAAATAAGCTATTTAAATACATAAGGTGCAAAAAAATAAAACTTTTAAGCAATTTTTAAGTTTAACAATGAACCGAGAATGATCGATACATACTCCGTAGATACTATAAAGATTTTTCTATCGTGTAGTAAATCCTCCAAAAGTAATATGAACAATAACAAAATTACAAAATATTAATATAATCAAATATATGTATACGAAGTGAATTTGATGAACAGATTGGCAAAATCATATTAAAAGTAAACCAGAGTTGAGAAATGCATTATAAACATGATGAAATAATGTTATAATAAATTTTGTGAAAATTTTATTACATCGATTTTTCTATATGTACAAATTATTGAAAATAGTCGTAATTATTTTTTACCATATAATAATTCCAATTAAATTCCTTTTTAACAGTCGCAATTAGACTTCGACTTTAATGACTAACGATTTTAGTTATTGTCACATATGTTGAATATTTTTCATGAATATAAGTTTAGTTCAAATTATTACATATTGATTAAAAATGCGTTAAGGTATTTGTATGTGCATAAATGTGTATTGAAATGTACACTTTTAAATGATACTCACTGTATAACATACAATGATTTTTAAAAAATACAGAGAAAATTTTAACCGGATTTTAAAATCAATCTCCCCGATACAATGTATACAAAAGTGTGTGTATTGTTACTGTACAATTGTTGCAGATGTTCCACGTATCTTCCTTACGTTCCAATAGAATACCGACATTTGTGAATCATAGATCAACGTACATTTACCAAGTAATTGTCGCTGACATTACTGACAATCTTGCGTCATTATATCAACTTCGAACATACGCCTAAACCAATTTTGCTTATATTCAATGTTTCATGAAAAGATTCTCAATAAATATGAACATTGAATTTACACAAAAAGGCTTAATTTTCGAAACTATAATTAGTTAAAATAAGTATACAGTTGCACGAAGCACATATTTCACAGTAAAGTCACAAAATAAAAAATAAAAATTGACACAACTTAAATAACTTAATTGAATCATTATTTAGATTATTCCTGTTGCTTGATAAGATTAAGAAAAATGAACTTTTTCTTCTTATTAACATGTATAAGTATGTAACTATCCATCAGAATAAAGTTGAGTATATGAATCAAAATGTCTGAAATTTCTTAATTTTGTGCATTAATTTTATGATGTTACTACGTAATGTAAAACTTCTACGCGACACAGTGTATTATTCAATTCCGTTTGTTATAATATTATGTCATTTTTCAAAGTGCATTGAAAAAAACTGGAAATAAAAATTTCTGTTTGAAAATTAGCTATAAGTTTAAATTTTACAGGAAGTGTTCACGAGAAAGTAATGAAATTATTAATAGGCCCTACTCAACTGCTTAAGAAATAATAAATGAAGTTGAATGTGAAATGTGAACTACGAAATAAATCAGATTCAAAAGAAAAAAAGGAAATATCTTTTTGTATATGACGAATGATATATACATTGACTTGACGCATTTAGAAATGATACCTCACACGTTGTTAATTAATGGTTAGTCTACCATTTAATATCCTTTAATCAACGGTTATAAAAACAGTTGAAGATTTCGTTATAGAATTATGAATACGAAGATAAGAAAGACGTCAAGGAAAAATAACAGTGGGTATAAAAAAATATTACTAATTGTACTACAAGAAAAGTAATGAAATTAATATGTATCAAAACATTTATAGGGAGTGTTAAAGTATACGCTGCAAAGTATTAATTTAATGTAAAATTATTCTTGTAACATACTTTTTTACGTGAATGCTTAATTATCTGTGACAGAAATTTGTACTACACTATTCATTTTTCTTATATTTCTGTTAAACGTTAGTGGACAATGAATTTATCAAGGTATTTTAGAATCAATAAATATTGTGCAATTTCAGTAACTTTATTTTATTATTTTTTCATGATCATAATCAAATAGATTTTACCAGTTGATAATACTTCTTAGTATTCCTATAGTTTAATAAATTAATATTAAATCTGAAATATTAATATGAAATCTGCTAAATATTAATATGAAATTCTAGTACGTAATAATTCTTTAACTGTTAATGTAAGTATGCGAAGTATTCGTCTCGTATACTTTCTAACATCATTAAAAATCGTATAAATGAAATAAACTAATATAATGTAAGAAAAAAAGCCATTTATCAAAATAGGTTGACCAGAAAAGGTTCGTGCGGTTTCAGGCGTTCTTCAGTTCAGGAGTTCTAAAATGCAATTAACTTCAAATTGCTTGTTTAAAGCCGATAGTCATTTGATAGGAACACATAGCCACAAATTATACCTAAAGAGTTTGTTAATCCAGTTCAATTGGTAAGTTTGGCGGAAGTTGAAAGATGAAAAACTAAAAGGAGAATTTTCGGCATATTATGCTGTTTTATTTTAAAAAAGGCAAAAACGCGTCGCAAACATCTAAGAAGATCTGTGAGGTGTACAGGGAGAATGTCATCAAAGAACGCGTGTGCCAAAAATGGTTTGCAAGATTTCGTACCGGGGATTTTTCACTTCGTGATTCACCATGCTCAGATCAACAACAAGAAATTGACAACGAACAAATAAAATGTCGAATTGAAAATAATCTTCAGTACACAACACGAGAAGTGACAGAGGAGCTCCAAGTATTAAAAACAATCGTGGAAAATCGTTTGCATCAACTAGGTTAGATTAGTTTTAAAACTTGCTTTGCATTCACTTGTTAAAAACCGCACGAACTTTCTGGCCAACCCAATATTTTGAAACAAGTTTGAAGTTATTATTTCAATAATTTCAAATATCTGACATTAACATATAATAATTTCAATAAATTTCGTATAAATAAATCGAGGAATAGCGTATAAATTACATTCTGTAAAATATTAAAAAAAAATGATAACCTAATTTCATTTCGCGAAAATTAATATTTTATTACAGTAATACACAATCGTCGCATGAAACATGCATCGCGTGACAGAAGAAATGGAAAAAGAGACTGTTTATCTATAATAACGTAATAGGTATTCATATATCTATCCATATAACAAGGAACATAAAAATTTGACTATACAATCAATTATACATTTTAAGAAATTTAATTCCACTCAAATAAGTATCGTATATTAACCGTTTGAGTGCTAAAAAAATGTTGTGGATATGTACCAAAAATGCGAAAGTGATTGGCTGTGTATGAAAAAAAATTAATAGGATAGTTATTTAATTAGATCACGAAACGGGTAAATTTTCGATTTTATATAAGCATTTATTACTACCAATTATCCATGCATATTTATATTTAATTAATGTTTTTTGTTAACGAGGGTCGCGATTTATAAATTTGAAAAATTGTTTTAAGACATTGAATATAAATAATAAGATGTAGGCATTTTCTCATCATTTAATTTTCTTTGTTAAAATATATTTTTCTTCGACCATAGTTTTTATAGAATTATCTATAAATGCAAATGCGCATACATAAATATTAATGGTGCAATAACAAATAGAAATAATTCTTTGTTGTATAGTTGCATTACTTTTAAAACCTATTAACAAAATGTTGGCTATTTCAACAAAATAAACAATCACTGGTTTGTAATAACAAAGACTATCACAGTCTAAAATATTTTACTATATTGACAATAAACAGAAGGTTTGAAATAAATTTCCTAGACATGTCTTATTTATTCGCTAAATTCTGCGTAAATGAAATAGAATGCGCAGATTTCCTTAATAAAGTGATTACATAGGCTTCTAAACGCGTGCCAAAGAAAGTTGGAAAATTGGCAGAAAACGATACTGTTGCAGCGCATATTATTTATTTCCAAATACTAATATATATTATTAGGTGGAACTGTAACTAATATTTGTTCTCCTTTCAATAATGTATTTATTTCAATCGAAGGTACTTTACAATTTTATGTCAATCTTTTACATATTTTCAATCACTGTTATTTTGTAAGTAACTCATACTAAGTTAACATATTTTCATTGTTTTTACAGTCGAATTGTTTATGTCGAATGTTTAGAAATAATTCTATACATTACATACGGAATTTACACAAAATAATTACGCTCTAGTTATAGCGTAGAATTAATATCTGAAACGTAAAACACAGAACAATTTACATTGTTTAAAAAATAATTTGAAATTCACCTTTCGTCTATTCCTATTGTTATGTTTACTAACCATATATTAGGTGTATAACGTTTTAGGTATTAGTATAATATAGTTAAAATATCTCTGTACTTTTAAATAAGTAGGTATCAACAAAGTATGAAAAATATTCGTTAAAATAGCATCTCCAAAACTTTTTATTAATTTTCCAAATAACAATTTCTAGCTGTACATCAATCGAGAAACATGAAATGTTTGTTGACAGAACTTTTCCATTAATTTTCCGCGAATTGAGGTCACGTCTGGCATTCCCGCCTTCTTTTTTCGCAAAGTCGCCGAGGAACGCACTTATCCGTGTATTTCCATACAATTATTTTTGTTATCGAGGCCGTTGTACGGGAATTCAGAGGAAATTTTGGTGATGCAGCGCCACGCGATAAAAAAAGTCTGCGTGAACTGAGGAAACACATTTCGCGCTTACGAACGAAATATAATTTACGACAAAAATACAACATGGTACATATTTTCACTTTTATTTTACATAATTCAATAAAAGTAATAATTTGTTAAAATTATATTCTCATTTTGTGCAAAATTTTACTGCTGTTTTTGTTCCTTTTGTAATCGCCTTAGTTTTTAAAAGATTATAGTGTGGCGATAAAAGCAAAGTGTTTAAAGATATAATAATTGTATTAATTTTATAATTCTTAAATACATATACATATTTGGTCACAAATGCTCAAGTACTTGTATAACGATACATTGTACATGTAAAACAAAAAATATTGAATGTATTTGATATTTATTTTAATAATAAATCTCTCCAGCCAATTAATCGAAATACTCTATTTTTGCTTCTTTTCTCATTAGTTTAATAATTTCCACATTGTTATCAATTTTACATTACAATTATTATTACTAACTACCATCATGATTATTTGTTATTAATTCCGTTGAAGTATACATTCCTAAATCCATATACATTCCTAAATTTATCATCTTCAAAAAGTACTTCTTTATGCCATAAACCTTTTTCTAATAAGAATTTTATTTTTATTATTCATTATAATAACATTAAGAATGCATAAACTCGTTCTATAACTATACTTTATAAAAACAGAAATTGTGTTCCCAATAACATTATATGTCTCTAAATGTTTATGGCATTAGATATCGCTAACAACAAGTAGTGATGGATCCAACAGCAAATCGATTAGTAAGTAATCCAGATCATTTCAGAAAATATACAAATTTTGAGATGAATCGACAGTCGCAACAGCAGCGCCTGAATAACTTACTCCGAGCATTCAAATATCATTAATGTGGAATTAATTAATATATTTCTGTTCATAGAAAAGTGTTTCAAGTCTCAAACTAATAACGTTCAAAAGAAAGAAAATATTTTTTGTATCTTAAGAATATTGTCTTAAAAAAAGATAAGGGGACACTTTCATTTTTAATGGCAACTTTTAGGCTTACCTTGGAAATTATTTTCTTATAATCGAGATGTTACCTCTTCACATTTGAATTACATTAGATATTTTTTTAATGCAAAGAAGAAAGGATATAAGTTTATAAAAGTTACACATCACTAAAGTTATTTTAAAAAATCATGTCATAATGGTCAACAGGATTTCGACCCTTCTAGTGAACTGAAACAAGTAGGAGAGGTGTGATTGTCTTCCGTATGAATGTCGTTGTAACTCCTACCAAAAAGAATAAAATATTCGAAGAAAAAATGGAAAAAAATCAGTTTTTCTAAAGTTCAAAATGAGAATACACCTGTAAGTCCCTAAAGCTCTATTAAAAGCGAACGTTAGGCTATTCATCAATATTCAATTACGTTTAAACAGAATATAGGCCAACTGTTATTATATTTTATTTAACTCTTCTAATATTTTATCTAGCTTTCTGTAATCCAAATCATTCTTTTTATAAACTAGAGCGGCTAAAAGACCTAGCCAGTAATAAATAATACTTCCAATCTATCCACTATGATCAACTACACTCCTCTACATCATAAATATCATGGAGATCTTTACTATATTTAACAACCCACTATGTTTTTTAAATTTACTATTTAAGAGGTAAAATGTTGGGCAATTTATTTACGTACACCATAAATACAACATTGACATCAAGTTTTCGTGATAAATTCAAAAATTATAAATATTACATTTTACTTGAATCAAATTTGTATATATTTATAAAAAGTTTGAAATTGCAAAATTACATACAATGCACACAATTCAAAAGAATATATAAAATATACAAAACATAGTGGTTTTTATAATATGCATTAGGAAATATCATTTCATATCGTAATTCTGTTTTTCTAATCATATTATTAAAAATGTAACCACCAAGAACAGTTAAATAAGTCTGTAAAAAATCAGACTTTGAAATACAGAAAAATCTGGTGAATATTCAAATGAAAATTGTTTTACACGTCATCAAATATTGGTAAATCGAAATCATAATTTTATATGAGACGCTGATTAAAATATTTCCGATGAATATTTCTAAGAATTTTTTATGATAATGACTGTATATACAGTCTTATGTAAGTAATTTAATTTCGCTTTAAGTATTGCACGTCAGTTTGAAAGTTACATAATATTTGTCATTATGAGTAAGTGTTATTAGTAATTGAAATATAAAATAGTTTAAGTAGTGCTACGCCTGAAACCACTCTCCTCAGAATCACTTCTCATAATCCCTTCTAATATTTCTATGAATACGGTAGAACCTCCAATAACGTGATTAAAGAATGATTGTAAAATATCTGTAAAAATGAGATTCTTCATAAGAAAGTAATACAGAGAAAGCAGTGGTCCAGTATCAAGAACGGGCATTTAACGCGAAATTCATAAACGTGAAATCACTATAACACGGAATTTTTTAATCGCGTTGTACAGGGTTCTATTATATACAGGGTATATCGATGATGATGAATAGTACAACTGATACAAGGATATTTGCTAATTATCAAGCCTAAATAATTCAAAACGGGGAATACAATTTTAGTGGTCGTAACGTCATTTCCGAATTTGAAAATTATTCCCACCTATATCGTTATTTAAAAATAGCGAAAATAATGGTCGCGAATAGATACGTTAAGCGATTTCTATCCAATATTGCGTTCCGATGAATTTTTAAATCTGACTTTTTCGTAACCAAAGAGTCAAAAGATAAAATCGTATACTTTTTCTTAACTTATACATTGTATACAGAATAACTTTTGTCTCTGTAATTTGATTTTTTAACGCGTCCTATGCAAGGTGTCCCATTAATTTTATTACAATTTTCTGACATTGTTTATGCTACGCAAAATATTAAAGGCGTGAATTGTTTAGTTCAAGAGGTTGCATATTATGGTACAAATAATTTTAAATAAATGAAACACATTAGTAACCTTGAAATCTTGAAAAATAGGATCTTGAAGAGAAATTACTTATACCATAATATGCGTCTTCGTGATCTAAATAATTCATGCTTCCAATATACTGTGTGGTATACAAAATAGCAGAAACGTTGAGTTGTAACATAGTAAGTGGACATACTAAATAATAAACAATATAAATATTTTAATTTTCGTTGTAAACAGTGTTGTTTAGCGTGTTTATCGTCGTAGAGGTATCATAGGGTATTATATTCTACAATCGTACCTCTGTCAATAAACAGACTGTTCATACTGTCAGCGGAACATACACTATAGTCATTCTCGTAAAAATAGCGGAGTGGCAAACAGACGCGTTTCTGAGTGTCGGAAGGTCACAATTCAGGAGTGGCCCATGGTTCATCTTGGATGCTATGCCATGAAAGAGAATACCACCGATAGGCAAGTAATAGGGGTAAAAGGGTGAATCGGGAATTTAATTAACAAAGTAGATTTTCAGATTTTCTAACTTTCCTTTAACATTCTTGCTTGCATTACTTTGAAAATAATAGTTGTATACAAATAGTAATTTGAAGTAATCTATAAACCTAATGAATTACACAGAAAATGATGAAACTTTTTATGGAATCTCGACGATTAGGTAGTATCGACTATTGGTAGCTTCATTTGGTACTGTATATGTTTTACACACACAGGGTGTTTCATTGTATGTGACACGAATAAAATAGAGACATTATAAATGGAAAAATTTGTTTTAAGGTAAAGGATAAAGAATTTTAACTTTTTATAACATTCTGTAGCAGATGAAATGTATTTGGACACACCTAAATTATAATCTTGAGCTCTTAAACTTCGAGTTATCTTGAAGAGAAAAGAAATAATCTAATTCTAAAGCAATATCGGAATTGCTGTTTTTGTTAGAGATACTCGATATTATGATCAACAGTATAAATGCAAAATTATACATGTAAAATTTGTTCCTTGACTAATTATGAACAGAATGTGATAACCAACGTGTAAATTGTTTAGTTCAATTCTTATGGTATATATATATATATATATATATATATGTATGTATCGCGGAACTTCAAAATGATGCAACGCGTGTCAAATATAAACGTACATAAATGAGTACAAACACGATGTAAATCGGACTAGTTTTACCGACTTAATTTAGTTAACGAAATTAAAGGTTCATTTCCTCTAAATTGATAAAACTAAACCGATGTACGTTGTGTTTGAATTCATTTTAATGAGAAGAGCAATAAACCACTGGCACTGTATTTAAAAAGGTACAACTGATATGACTGAAACTGAAATTTTCATCACTGCACGATTGCTGTTAACGTTCGTAGCACCTTATTGAAATGTGTCTGTTTTCCTTCCGCTCATTGCATTCATTTTCTGTCCTTGTCTATTGAGATCACGTTACACTGAGTTCGAGACAGTGAGTAGTAAAGAAGATTGAGGACGGTTCATTAAAATTTAACCATGAAAATTCCTTTAAAATTTACGTGAGGATCACTTGTACATAGCATACTTGTTAATATTAAGGGAAGAATCTTCAAAGACGTCAAACAGTTGAGATGTTTTGGCAATTGAATGCAAATTCTTGTTTTAAAAGTAAAATTGAAATAGAACCACTCTCAATGCTAAAGTGTTAATAATAATAGCGGTTTAGGTTAAAAAGCTTTAACCCAAAAGTCTATTTTAGTCGGCAAAATAGATATTCGATACAGAAGCTCTGCAATATTGAGACATAAATATATTTTCAATATTTTCCTGTCATTTTTCCGTGGAAAATGATTAATATTATTTTCAGTCTCAAATGTAACTATGTAGCGAAAGTATTCGATTTTCAAAACATGCGAAACGATCATATCTGATATAAAATATTAATGTTTACAGAAGTTCTAGCCATCAAATTGTCATCAATGTTTCGTTTATTATTAATAAATTCTACTACGATTAATAACGTACATTGATTTATTACGTTCTCAATCTACAGACACTTCTATATCATTACATGTTACTTTTTAATTTAAAATATTCATAAAGGTTGATTATATATTATTGTATACATAGTAAAGCAAGCAAAAGATTATAATGGTATAATTATCGTTACCACTGATTATTTAGGAGATTTATGACAAGTGACACTACGAATGAGCATTATTACTGGCAGTATATCGGACTATTATATATTATACTTATATCTTACGTTCTTTCTACCACCAAAAATTGTATTTCGTAAACGATTAAAAATTTTTAAAAATAAAAACTCTAATCGCTCTTTTATATCCATAATACTTCTATAAAGTTTTCATTGAGTCTTTTTATATAGTTTTCGTGCACTGATTTGTAAATATTAATATAAAACTTTTTTGATGGAAAAACCAAACACAATTCAATTATTTAAGCAACTCAAAGTGACATTTTTAGTATGTTTCGGCGCAGTGGCGGCTTTTTATGTTCATTGAGTCCCGGAGATACGAAAGCTCCGCTACTATTTTTCCTGGGAGAATCGAGGTGGAGCGTGTGGCCGATATGGTATTTACCTCGTATACTGTTTTGTTACATTTTATTCACTTTGTGTAATCAATTTTTCAGGCAACGTTCATACCGCGTTCTAATGCACCGATTCTCGTCTGATCACACCACACTCGTTTAATCATCGCGATCACCACCACTCCTCAGTAAAATAAAACGTTTAAGAAAACGAATAAAAGTGAAAAAACTGATAAAAGAAAAACGAAATGAGTCAAAATCGGCGGTCGAACACTGATTTTAATAAATAACAAATTTAAACGCATGAACAAAAGGAGAAAGAAAATTCAGACAGAACATAATCTCACCACGCTACAGAACGTCTCTTCCCACGTGGACCGCAATGAGGCAAGCAAAGAACAACATGATATAGATCTAAAGAACTTAATTATTAAGAAAAAAGGAAGTACTACACAAGGCTACTACAATGGAAAACAAAGGTAATAACAGTACAAAATTTCAAACGAATAATACCTCAATTCCCTGCAGAAACAGATACAAGATCCTATCATCAGATGATGAATTCGACATGGATTGCGGAAACGAAGAAACAAGCAAAAATACAAAAGCAATTGGCGAACCAAAGCTCAACAAAAAACAAAAAGACTACCATCGTTATCCATTTCTCTATGAGAAATATTACATTAAATATCATAAGGAAGAAACAGAGGTTTTTACAACTATAAAAGAGAACTATGTCAAACTCAAAGAAGAATACCAAAGGAATAAAATAGAATTCCACACATACACACTCCACAATGACAAAAGAAAAACACTCGTCATCAAAAGACTACATCCTATATATAATGAATGTAAAAAAATAAGGGATGATCTTATCAAACAAGGATTATCCAAAGCAAGTGTGTATATGATGGACACAAATATACCCCTAGGAACTAAGAAAACAACTTAGCCAATGTAAAAACAAGGTTGAAATCTATAAGAATATCTACCTGGAATGTAAATGGACTGAAAAGTAAAATCAATGAAATTAGAGAATTGATCACAAGACAAAAAGCTGATATAATTACATTACATTACTAGACTAAAGGAAGGACTCAAAATGAAAATAAAAAACTACAAGTGTATTAAGAATGACAATACATAGAGATCTTCAGAGGGAATTATAATGTTAGTTAAAAACAACATATCATATAAAGAGGTGTAAATAGATACTGAAACGTCAATTGAATATATTGTCATAAGACTAGCAATCAGAGTGTACATCATACGGGTTTATAATAAACCCTCAAATCATTTTAAAATAAGGAAGCAGACAATATACTAAAAATAGGAAGTAAAACATTAATAATTGGAGATCTTAATGCAACATAACCAACCTGGAATAATACCAACATGAACAGCACTAGAAGAAAAATCTATAATTACATCTCAAATGATAACAGTAGCATATTTTACCCTAATGAGCATACACATTATCCAACCACTGGACAAACACCATCCACGATAGATATAGCATTTAACAAAAATATAAGAGATATATCTTAAATGACTGTGTTATAAAAACTGAAATAATAGTATTTTCAAAGATAAAGGAACGAAATAACAAAATTTTCCAAGCAATAACAATAAACGCATATAAAATAAGATCAACAAATACAGTAAAGTATTTAGGAATTTATCTCAATACACAATTAACTTGTACATGTCACATTAAGGAAAGTATCAAAAAAGTACACTCAATACTTAGGAAACTGTATCCACTAATAATATACAACTCTCATTTATTTGTATATAGTAAGGGACTCATATATAAAATGATAATTAGGTCTATCTTAACATATGTAGCATCAGTTTGGTGTAGTGCTGCCATAATATATTTATATATATATATATATATATATATATATATATATATATAAAATTACAAATAATGCAAAACAAAATGCTAAGACTAATATTGTCAGCCCACAGCAACATGAAAATAATAAAACTATGCAAACACACACAAATTCAACTCACAGAACAATACATTAAAAACTTAGCGCTAAGCTTCTATAAGTACCAAATAACTATCAGTGTACTAACTAAAGACTTAACAAAAATAAATGATCAGAATGTCCCATTTAAGTTTAAACATAAAGTACCGTACCAAAAGTTATCTATTTTATAAGGTTGACTGAAGAATATGAAATAGATACTGCAATAAATAGGACATAAGAAGCTTAAATTATAAGCAATATATAATAAGAACCTAACACAAATAATATGCAATCCTAATATCACTAACAAGTACACAATCAGGTGTAAAATTGAGAATGGAGAATTTTATAACTATTATACAAAATAATGCAAAATATGGTATATACCAAACATCGCATTTCAGTTAAATAGAATAGAATTAAGAGATATATGTACCGACTGATTAATCATAGTATGTAGTAGGGTTAGTATTAATTATAGGAGCTACGTACAAATTCAATTGTCAACAAATATTTATGTATCGATAATATCTTGTTTCATTATATGTCCAAATGTAAATATTTTACAGAATGAAAAGATTTTACAAAGTAAAAAGAAACAACTGTCTGATTACCGAAATTAAATAGTGTAGATGTGGTGTTTAGTATTTGGATGGGTGACCACGCGCGCTCACCTGGGGTGATACCGCGTCGCGTAATGTTTGCCATAATCTCTTTTTGTTTTCAAAAAATAACATGAACGAGTGCAAAATGTTGATAATCTATACTACATAAATTTTTAATAAAATCTAACCCTTAGCGCTCCGCACGTTTTTTCACCCCTGCCTACTATCAATTCAGCACATTTTTGCAGTGAAACATCTGAGAAAAAGGAAGTCTTTTTTTAATGGAAAAAATTACACGTGCTTGTAAATGTATTTTGTTTTATTTATTTTATAAATATACATTTTCCTCTTGTAAATAAAACAAACATTTTTTATTTTGTAATACATCATGGTGTGACATCTTTGAAAACAGTCCCCCATGTGTATTCGGATTTACTTGGGCAAGTGTCACAATAATCACTTATTTGACGTCTGCTGTCCTTCTCTTTCTTTTTAGAACGCACAACGCAGTCCCTCTTTCCACCTTTCCTCATTATGTGTAGTTTTCCGTTAAACCTGGTTGCATAAGTGATGTAGAAGTTTTTGTTCTGTCCTGATAAAAATTTTCTACGAGTTAACTACAATTTTTCCATTTTGTAAATGCGTCAGTGCTTTCTCATTTTTGTTGTGTTTTACAGTTTTATGTATACGACAGTCCTTTTTTCATAAAATTTGGGTTTCTTCCGAGTTATTGAAACATTTTTATTGTTTATTTTTATGGTACCAGTGAAGTGGCACTTCATTTTTCTTAATTCTTCAATTAAGGATATTCTGGTGCTTGAGCGTAATTATGTTAAAAGCAGAATGTCTCCGCAACAGAGCCACCGGAGTTACGGAACAAATGACAGATGCCTCTGTAGCAGTGTCAACGAAGCGCTAAAGGCTAATATATAAACAAAAATATATAATTTGACCTAAAATCTTCTCTTTCAAACCAATGTTCATAATCAACTACATTTTGTTTAAACGTTATATATAGTGCAGCTCTCATGTCTTAAACCAGGTCCACCAAGCTAAAAATGCTCAGGGGCAACGGGGGACGGCCACTCGCAGTGCCAGGCCCAGTGGTAACAGTAACGCCTCAGTTTCGGCACGTCTTTGTTATTGGCTATTGACGATTTTCGATGCATAATCATCATTGATGTGCAGCAATAACAAAGGACGGAAGCGAAACCGAATGCGATGGAGTGAGATACAACGATAGAGAACGAAGCTAGCGGCATTACGACTTTGATTTCTACGTTACGTGTCACTCCGTCGCATGTCCGCATCATCGCTTCCGTCTTGTGTTATTGCCGCGCGCCAATGAGTTGCGTCGAAAACTGAGGCGACCGAACATCGTAAGTGGAAAAATCCTCTTGCCTCCCTGACTTCTCATCCAAAGGAATAACCGCTAACACTTCTCAGCCAGAGAGTACGAACATTGGCGTCGGATTTTGTCTCTGCATGACGGTGACTTTTTAGGTTTAATGGAAGGACCGAAGTGGAGCGTGCAGCCGATTCCCCACGTCGCTGTGCACTTTTAGTTTGATGGTCGCTACTACGGAAAAAGGAGACAAACTGTACACATTGAAACTTGCGGCCATGCAGGCATCTCTACAAACAATGGTCTAATCTTGTTTACTTTTTGTTCGAATGCAACGTGTATCATGAAATCTGGAAAGACTTGAACCCATCAGTTATAATGATGCTTGCATCACCGCAAGTTTCAACGTGTATGGGTAATCTAACTGTTTACTAGTAAAATCCTCGTAAAAATACAATACAATATAAATAAAGTTCTATGTTACGTTACTAGCTTACACACGATCACTCAATAGCTCCTTCAGAAAGTTATTATACATACTGATACTGCTGATATAATTCAATACTTCAGTACTCAGCAATTATTGAAAGTCATCAAAACCTTAAATATTCGACATCAACTTTTAATATCAATATCTTTTCAAGAGATATCAATCACTACCAGTGCTACAGTAATCACCTAGGTTCAATATCAGAAATCAAATGTTTTTGGAATACATAAATGAAAAATGAATACACAAATTCTGGAGTTTATTAACATTCGATATTATAATTTATAATTTTTAACTTGTTTATATTCACCTTTTCATAATATTGCATTAATCTTTAATGAATAATTCATAGATTGTAAAAAATTGTTGAGAGATATTGTTATGTTCTATTTTTAGTAGAGCATAACATCTGTAATTTAATTTGTTTATTAAGTCTCTGACCTTTAAACCATCCTTTAATTGACAGGAAAGATGGAAAGTAAAAAACTTAATGTGTCTTCAGTCATTAGACATATTGATGTTTGCTAATTTATTCAATTGACGTTGATAAGGCAAAACATGAATGTGAATTTAAAGAACTTGCTGTTCTGACTTAGTAGTCGAGTGCTACAGTAAAACTTACATCATATGAAAGAGACACATTATGAAAATATAAATGAAATGTTATATATAATAATTAATGAATGCATTTTCTGTTGATCTCTTAGTTGTCGAATTTTATCGGTAAAAATTATTCGCGAACTTCAAATAAAATATCAGTTTTACTCCCATTTGCTTATAAACGTAAAATTGCTGCCATTCAATTCCTAGTAACAAAAACTTTTCGTTTTATAAAAAACGTTTAATAAAGATTTTATACAAATAATAATTGCACAGAATGTCCCGATCAACTGTAGCAAATTTAACTTTGAAGCAATGTAAAAGCAGAAACAAATTTTATTATACGAGTTAAAAAAATTTTATTTTTTGAGATACTGTTAATGCCAAAACATTTTGAAAACAATTAAAAATTCTGGAATTTATGAAGTTTTATAAAAAAGTGATAAAACGTTGAAATAAGGTCCTAATCTCTGTCTATATGTTTTATAATTTGACTGAAGTAGGGTGAATTCCATGAAAATAAGAAATACACAAGATGAGATGAATAAAAATGCAATTACTAAACAAAGAAGTATAAAATTTATGGATAAAAATAGTCTTGAAAAACTTTTGACTGAACTGGTAATAACTTGACGACTCATTATTGAATTAACAATTATATAGAAAATACTTCGATTCTTTCCCGACGAAAAGGACAGTGAAATAGTTTATTCATGAATACTTATTACAAGTATTTATTTCAAGTGATAACAGTTTCTAACTTTATCTTTGTCCATCTGATCTTGATAATCGATTCTAGAGGCACAAAGCTACACATTTTAAAGGCTAAACTCTTTCTGCAATGAAATAACAACTTTTTCATGAAGTTTAAGATTTCCCAAAATTTATTTATGAAAGCTACATATATATTAAGAATATTAGAGAAACATTTGAGAAATATATAAAACAATAACGAAATCTAATTTTTTTAATTTGAACTTCTGCTCAAAGGATAATTAACACTGCCAAATAAGTGGCAGTTTGTATTTCTCATTAAAGTTTTAAACCCCTTTTATCTGTGATAAATGTAACGTAGATAGAATCGACTGTTCAGAGCTGCGAACATCAGCTGCATCTAAAAAATAAGAACGTCGAATAAAAGAAGAAAATCCTGAGCAACAGCAATTCCTCGAAGAAGAAAGATTATTATATAATGAAATAATTGTAAATTGTATTTGTTATGTATTTATTATCAATGTAGAAATTATACCGAATTCCTTATTACTACAATTATAACGATTCGTAAAAAATTTCTATTATTTTTACCTTTTTATAGCAAAACAAAATTAATGAAAAATCAAAGTTCGTTCTTTGGGAAGTTAAATTTCCTTTTTTATGAGATTTTTTTCAATAATTGTAGTTCATGTCTAGTAACGACCCTCTTGATTACAGGAATTTCTGTTTTCAATATCAAATAAATACAATATAACATATCATGACAAACTGTTGTTTTCAATTCACTAAAATTTCAGAAAAATGCAGTTTAAAAACAACCAACTTAATGTTGTTTTCTTTCTTGGAAAGAAAATCAGGGAATCTGCTTATTGTTTACTGTTCCAATTGGGATACTACCTTAAACAGTTGAACGATGCATCACACGATGTATGCGTCAGCCTTAAAAGCGGCGCCGATTTAAAAACTTGAAATTATCCTATATTTTTTTAAACCGCTCTGCTTGTGTACTTTTTTAAGTACCAACTGATTCGATTCTTTATTTCTCACAAAATAATAAAATATTTATGTCGAAAATCGTTTAATTTAAATGAAACTTTGAAAATATTTTAATGACGCGTTGATTGTACAATTAAATTAAATATTTTCTTATGTTAAATTAAAATCTTTAAATTTCCTTGCTAAATACGTTGCTATTCATAAGTGATTAATACACTTGCTGCAACTTGTTTTTCCATGATAGGTATAGCAGTTTCTCATTATTCCATTACAGAAGAATTGTGTTTGTCATACAGTAGTTTCGAAACTGTATTTTTAACTGTTAAATATGTAATTTCCAATAAATTATTTAATCTGTCACTGAAATACATTTTAAAGTATTTTCTGTAAACGTTCGGTATGTACGTAAAAAGTCAGTCTAAAAAATAGACTTGCAATTAATTAACCTAGATGAACCGATATGGGTGACCTGGATACTCAAGGCCTTTACCAAGAAAATGGTGTAAGTGATACTTATCTGGAATTGATAAAAAAACTATGGAAATATTGACTACTGTCACCTCGCATACCTGAAACTGGAAATACAATCAAATGTTTTGTCCATTAAAGATTTTGTTAATCAATACTATGAAAATTCATATGTCTACAACTAGTTGTAAAAAATATATATTCAATGAGTGACTATTCACTCGTTTGTAATGACTAACAATATTACGTGCGTATAAAAATAAATATAAATATATTTAAAATTACTATATACCTATATAAAAATGCTGATATAAGAATTCCGGGCGATCACTTAAATAATAATAACGTTTTGAACATTCAAGCCTTATTTGTTACGTATTGCTTTTATAATTTTATAAATTCGAATAGTTTTTCAGTTTTAGACTTAGTGACATATATAAATCGTACAACAACTTTTTTATATTGAGTAGTCACTTTTAAGATACCGTGCAAATAACATAAATAACGTGTACATAAACAGTAAGTAGAAATATATGATATAATTTCTTTCACTGCAGATATAGATTAAGGAGTACAATGAATGTTTTATTAAATGATTTTTATTTGTTTTATGTTTATTTATTTTGTTTTCATTTATTAAATGTTTTGTTAAATTTTACATGAAAACATGCTTCATAGGGATTATTGCCTACGAACGAACGTCGCAAAAATGTATGAATTTTCATCAATCTTTTTTGTAATAATGGTTCGACTAACCCATTCAGTTTCTTTGTGCAGCTTATGTAATTATTTTTTAATGATACATAATAATGTTTTATACTGCGTTAATTTATTTTTTCTCGGTGTTGCCTTGTTCAGAATAAACACATGTTTTAAAAACCGATACAAACGATCGGACCACTCAGGGTGGACGAAAACGAAACACCAAAATTTTGGAAAGTAGTCACTATGCTTGTTGTTATCGACCAAGCTAAAATATTATTTCTATGTTAAGTTCATCATTGTTTTCTTCCTTATAAAATCATTGGAAAAAATAAGAAATTGTGGAATTTACAATTTAAACATGCACCATTCTACTTCAATATAAATGATTTATTTTAATCGGGCTGTAGCAACAAGCGTACTGATTACTTATGCTTCTGATTTTTTCGTTACCGCCCCCCTCAAGTGCTCCAATTATATGCACCGACTTTTAAGGCATGTATTTATTCTGAAATAGACAACACTGAGAGAAAATTAATTAGCATTATATAAAAGATTATTTTGTATCAAGAAAAAGTAACAGAATGAACAACAAAAACAAACCGAAAGCGTTAGTTGAACAGTTATTACAAAAAAGTTCATGAAAATCAAGAACATTTTTAGGATATTCGAAGACAACTACTTTATATATGTATTTACAAGTACTTTGAATGTGTAACAATCATTTAACATTTAATGAGAATGTTTTTCGTAAGAGGATACCACAAATTATCGTCTTTGTAAAAAATTTCAAGGACTTCGAAAGTGATAGTAACCATACAAAAGAATGAGTGTTCACGCACTAAATAAGATTTAGAATTTTATAATTTTGCATTCTTTCGATTATACACTCTTTATTTATTTTTGCACGACTAGGAAGTTATTACACATGCATGTCCAAATGAATACTATTATAGTAAAAGTTTAGTAATTCATCGCTTAAAAGAGATTACATAATAATCATTTATAATTTGAACGATCTTTCCTAAGGGCTATATGATTTCTGAAAGTTTTAGGAGTAGGGTGTACTTCTTAAATAATAAAATTGCAACGTGAAAATAATTTACTTTGATTTAAATAAAATGTAAAAAGTTGGTCTGTAGTGAACGCAAAAACTACATAGTTTACTAGTAATGAGGGTGTTAATTAATATAAAAAGGAAATAGTACACAGTTTTTTTGGTGTAAGACAAGAACAACGCGAAAGAAAGATTATTGTGTAAATAATCTGTAAATCTATGTATAAAGGATTAATTATTCATAAACATGAGTTACATATTTCCAATAATTACAACGTTTACGTCGTTTCATTTATTTTATTACACTAAATGGTGAAAATAAAATTGTATTATATTATTTACAAGTGTATTTTCACGATCTTTAACTCTTGCAATATTGACGGTTTTAGCAACAGCAGATTGCGACGGTAACGGTTGACTGCATTCAGATATATATGTGTATGTATATATGTATATTTGCGTTTGTATTATTACAACGATCAATTTGCTTAATTACTCTTATTTTTGAAGATAATTCCAATGAGAAAATAATTTCGAACACTGCGTTTCAGCGATACATATTGATCATAAAGTAGTAAACTTATGACTACGTATGCCTATGAATCATGCGTAATTTTAAATCAAATGTAATGAAACTTACGGAGACAAAATACGTATTAACGTGTATTACAGTACCGAATTCAGTATATAGAATTCAATGTGGCACACGATGTAATTATAATAGTGTGAGTTATATTTCAGGAGCGCGAATCGATAAATTCATTTTTATTGATTACGTCGCGGACAAGAATAGACAATTGTGGCATGTCAAATAATTGAAGTGAAACAATAACAAGTGTGACAAAACAAAAGATACGTCAAATTTTATTACAAGGCAGGTATTTATAATCTGTATATAATAATAGATCTCGCATAATAAATATTCATAATGACTGTACATTTAAACAGACTATTTAAAAGAATTGATTGTGTAATAACACAAAGTTCTTAATTCTGGACAATACATTTAACTTCCAACGGAAATTTTATTAAAAATTTACAGAATAAATTAAATAAATATTACAAACTAAAAAATTATAGTCATATGTAGGGAAACGCTACTAGCAAATATGAAGTGTATATGATAAATAAAGACACAAATTTTTTTAAAAAATGTATATAGTTTACCATTCGAGTAGCTGCTATTTTTCATCTGTGTTTTTTCATTTAAATTTCATTTCATTTCATTCTTAGCTAAATATCTATAAATTTACAAAATATTTATAAATTATAACCACTTTCGTGTGAAATGGATTTTACAAAAAAAGAATCCTATACCAAAAACGTGAATTGATATTTCGATAAAAGATGATAGTATTAATTGAATTATAAGGTATTAATTCATTCGCACCAAATATTAAGAATTCTCGTTGTGTATCTTGAATCGTGTTTCATTGCTCATCTTAAGAGCCGTTATCTATTACTCTTGAAAAAACTGACATTTTATGTAAAAATATAAACATGACCCCCATATCTGAATAATGTTCGCATTTAAAATAAATGACTGTATAACGATCTTTTCATCAACATTGTATTAACTTTTCTAAGCAAACACATACAATACTGATTTTTGAAATGTAGAAATATAATGAGTAATTTTGGCAAAATATTTAATAAGCACAAACTTTGTATGTATAAGATTCATGTTATCAAAAAAGAACTTCTAAGTTAATCTACTGATATTATTTATTATCAATCATTTATCATTGTTATCAAGTATGAATCACAAAAGAAATACTTTTCTTTGTTACCGTTGTTAGTAGAACAATGATAATTTTTTTTATCTTCCTTGTTTATAATTTTAGTGTTATTTGTTTTACACTTTTGTATAAATATAGAACTTAACATAGAATACATAAAAATAATACAAATCAAAGCTGTTAGAAAAAACTCCGTGCTTTTCCACAGAAATGGGTATATCGAAGAATTGACTTCACTCGATTAAAAATAACAGAAATTTTTTCCTCCGTGTAGGTCGTTACAACGATTCACGGCAGTAACGTATTTTTGACAATAAGGTCATTTACATGATGTGATGACATTCAGTCAAAAAAGAATCTTTTTTCTCTTTCCACGCTTACTCGCTTTAAACGTGTCTTTTAGAGATGTTTGTGTTGTGCCGACTTTGGACAGGTAAAAATAGTCACTTTACAGAGAGTAAAATAATGTCTATTTTAAATAACAGTAGCAAATGAAATAAATATTTGTGTCTCTGCAATATTTTGATTTATGCCACTTCTTAGTCATTTGTTTATAACAAGTAAATATCTATATATTTCAGAAAAAATAATTATCATGCATAATAATGAAGATTAAATGATTGAAACATTAAAAATATAGAAAATAAAATAAGTATTTTTTCTATAAGCTATATGTATACATATATTGTTGCATCGCAACATATAAATACAAATGACTATGATACAAATGTTAATAAACAAGAATGTTCCTAAGGGTACCCGTTATATTATTTCATTAATTTGTCGGGTTCATACTGTTAAAACAAAAATAAACAACTTTTACAGATACAGTATATAAAATATGTAGTAAAGAATGTTAATAAAAATTATTATAATATTGTAAAAGAAAATAAATTTTAGGTTTCTTATACATGTTTCATTCGTATAATACATGTATATACTTATCTATATTATGCACATTTTGAGTGTAAACAAAGTGTTAATTAACATTACCCTAAGATTTGAATTGTGATTTTTCTTAAACTTCTTGTTAGATAAATATAGAACGTATCATTTATTTTTAGAATGCATTCTTAAAATATTACTGTAGATACCAAAAAAATTGATTTCTTATTGAATTCATTTATAATAACAGTCAGAACTTTTGCAGTAATATAATATATAGTACTTATATTAATATTATTTTGAAATAAATGCACACTGATTTATATTTTAATTTAAATGCAAAGTTCAGAATAAACCTAAAATTTAATTTACATCAACAGTAAGAAAAAGTACCTCTTGGGTAAGTTCGGCTGCAGTGGCTGGTTCATCAGGATTTTGCGAAGAAGTTGGTGGATCAGGCGATGTCACATTTCTACTTGAATCTGTCAAAATACTGGGTCCTGCTACAGCGTCTCTTGCTGTTTCTTCAATATTTAGCAAATATGCTTGAATATTATTTAATCCAGAATTCATTCTATTGTATCTTCCTAATGAATTTAAGTCTTCGAATAAATCTCTTTCATAGTTCAGAAGTACCGAATCCAGATTTTTTGGATGAACGAACATAGGTCGATGGATAATCGTGTGTATATCAGTGTGCCATCCAGATCCATTATGTAAATCTAAAGAACCCACACCCATGGCTTGAATATCCAAACCAAGGTAGGATTCCGGATCTACTCGTAACAAAGATAATAACAGCGCGAGCTGTAACAGCTCTTCGCGGTATAATTTCTTTATGCACAACATTTTGTCTTCTTTAAGTTGAATCACCTGCAGTTCGTAAATATATGCACAGCCCACAATAAATTAACGTATTGTCACAGGGGCTTGGCAGTGATATTGTATATAAAAATCTTATAAGTCGTCATAATAAAACAGTATTTCATATTGAATTACTTTGTTTAAAATCAAGCACTAAGTCCTATTTATATACTTATTTATCTTTCTATAATTGAAATCACACAATATGCTGTGTATTATTCTTTTATAATGCAGTACCCAAAACAAGTTTTTAAGTCTTCTTATAACTGAACTTCACTCTTTAGTTTCTTGATTTTCACATTTAATGAAATAATCATAGGTTTAGAATTAAATTACGAAGCACAGTTCTCAGGGCTCTTGCTGGAACAACTTATTCGATAGACAGTCAGAATGAAAATAAAGATTCGCAGTTCTCTTTAAACAAGTATAGGTCAGTTACTTTGATACAAAAATAACCTCAAAACACAGACTAGCCACGTCAAACTTCGGTGCACCTCGCGTACATCCCACGCATGCCTCGAATTTTATTTGACAATTCCAAATAGCAGTCCTTTGAATTAGAAGCAACACTTTTTTTCCACTGTCACACTAGGTCAAATATTCTAAAAAGCAACAATTCGATATACTAGTTAAAATTGACAGATCCGCAGATGATACCGGGTCTCGAATTGCTTTAAATTTCTTTCTGATAGCTATTCGAGGCCTGCGGCAAGCGCCAGAAACCTCTTTTGTTAAATCATCTTGCATTGACGATGTTGTAATACTGACAAAGATAACGTTAAACTAATACAATAGAGTGCATTTCACAGAGAACGAACTAGTACACCTTGTTGAGAGAGATCGCTCACGATATGTGACTCAGCACTCACTTCGACAATGTCGTTTTTCAGGGCCGCCGCAAGCGTATGTTTCTCCCTATTTGTTTCTATAAACGAGCGACCATCCGTTCAACTTTTAATTCATCATACTCAATTATTTAATAAACTGTATTGATTATTGTAATTTACATCGATTTAAGGTTTTGAAGTACCTATTTTTAAAGTGCTTTGCAAATGTCGATTCAATGAAAATAAATACGTACAGACGATTATAGAGCAATCAGCAATTAAACCGAATAGTAATATAAAATATTTAAACATTCAGACTTTTAAATATATACTTTCAATATGAGTTTATTTTTGATTTATTACTTATTCATAAAAATAAAAAATCGTACGAGGTGTACGTCAGTTGCATATACGTATGGTACGTCCTTTTAATTTGAATTGGAGAATCATAGCACTGCATTAAAATAGATTGTGTACGCGTTTATGTAACGATAGATTCGTTCGCAACTTTATTTGTCTTTTAATGGAAAAATGTTTTACTATATACTGATTTCTTTCAGAGCTTTGCACTTTTATCACGTAATTTATCACATTACTTATTATAATCCATTTTGAGTAAACTTATTATTATTATTATTAAGATTCATTACAAGCATGTACACACAAAGACTACATTTTTTAACAGTAAGATTTGAATTATAATATATACTTCAGAAACGCGTAACTATCGAAATTAAATAAGTTACAAGAACATAAAAAAAGTGTTACTATTTTTTCACATCTTCATATATTTATCAAAATAATTTGTAAATATTAATTCATTTATTATATACTTTCATTGCATTGTCAAAAGTGTTAAAAAGATTCAAGAAAATACAGTAATCGCCATAATTCTAAAAAAGCCTTGCTATTTCACATGCTTAATAGCACAAATACATTAATAATCAGTGCGCGGTGGTATATAAATTGAGTTCATAGGTGAAGTGTGACGATGTACGGAACAGTAACAGAAGACTTGGAACACAATGTGTTTCTCAGTCGGTAACAACGTCACAAGAGTAAAGACAATGAAAAAATGAAAAATTCTGCTTCAAATTATCAATTTACTGTAACGTACATATATTATTTATTGATAATATGCATTTGTAAAAATACTGATGAAACACGCAGTCAGAATTGCAATATACGAGCTATCATTTCAGTCGTGGACATGTTGACACACTATGCGTGGTTGCCATGTTGTAAGTTACCAACCAGATTCGTGAGTAATCAAACAAACACAAATGCAAAACGTGCGCACACACTTGTATGCATATTCGTAATATATACTATAACTTTTTCTGTATGCATGTTGTTTACTTACCTCACGTACGAGTTTTGCTGCCTTTAAATGCACTCCATCGGTGTGAGGCGACAATGATGTCATTCGCGGCAAATCTTCAATTTCAAACATATTGTCTATTTAAATTTTAAATCTCAAGATATGCATTAATTGAACGTTAGAGAATATTAACTGCAGGCAGTAGTGAAAACTGACCGAATACTAAATTCCGGTAACTGTATTCTGGTGAGTATGGAAGTGAAATTTTACATTACGTCACTGAACTCATAGAAACACTCTCACTTCGTTGAACCACTTTGTACAAGTACATGGCGAATTGTTTGTTAATGTCTGAACCACATTGTAATAAAAATTCTATGACAAGTATGATTGTGACAGAATTTTCCTTCTCACAATAATGAGGTTATAAGAATCAGTACGAAAGCAACTGAGTGGCGTTCCAGCATGAGATAATTAGAATTTTTCTTGTGCTACGTCACTGGAACGACTGCCGCGCTATTTGAATATGGCGCAAATAACTCAACACGTGCTCGTGTCATATAGATGTTTCCGCTTCCGATAAACTAGTACGCAGGCGCATTCGGTTCTGCCCTTAACACGAAAATATCCATTTCAGCAACTTAATGACATTATATCGTAAGCTTATTTCAAGAATTTAAAGAGTAGATAATTACTTAAATTACTGCTGAACAAGTCATTGCAAATAAGTAAATAATATACAAAATATGCATTATAATTGAATATGCAAAATAAGGAAAAATGATTTATAACATTTAAAACAATTTATATTGAGTTAATATTTATTTTTTCACACCTTTTGTGAATTATTAGAAATAAGTAATAAATAGCAACAATATACCAATGAGTTTTTTTGTATTTTACTGTTATATTTTTAATAAACTATCACGATTTAAGGTTAACATAATGTAATAATGAAATATAAATTAATGAAACAAGGAAAATGGTAATCTTTATGATGTTTACAAGGAAATATAGCTAATCCAAACACACACGTTACGATAAAAATGGCATGAAGGATAGTTATGGAGAAAATATTTCAGTTATATTTTGTCTATTAGCAATGATTCATATTGAAAGTTGGAAAACTTCAAATTATGATTCATCTATGATTCATATTAAAAATGGGAAAACAACCCTCAAAAATAAAGTTTGAAACCTCATTTTTCACAATATATTAGCAATTTAAAAAATGTAGCATTCAAAAGTTCCCGGTCAGATTGTTTTTGGAACTTTTCGTATACAATAAAGGCTTTAAGAACTTTTTGTTATTATGACATATAAAGGACATATTGCATGAGAGGATACCGTAAAATAATCAACACCATCCATTCTTTATACATATTTTTGTAGAAAAAAGTAATTCAGCGTGTTCAAAGATTTTCGGTCAGGGTATTTAAAAAAGAAAATAATGCTTGTTTGCTATTATAATAATAATTTAATGTGTAGTATTTAACATATTACACTTAGTATTTTGTGGTCTATACCCTTCGTATTAATGACAGTGACACGTTGATGTGGCGTGGACTCAATTCCAAAACCGATTTGGCCGGGAACTTTTGAACGCCACTGTATATAGTTTCGATATTCTATTCTCTTGTTAAATGATGCCATTTTTTATTGTAAATTCATTTGTATACTATTATTTAGTTTGAAAAGAAAAGTAGGACAATAGAAATGCGGGACAAGATGGTACAATTGTTTATTTTGGAAAATATTTTTTGTACCTAACCATTACACTTTATAAATCAATTTTAAGACATTTGTATAAACAGATATTAATACTATATTTATTATGAATGCGAACTCAATTAACATAAAATTATACAGCAACTTTCTTTCAACGCTTCCATCTTGCCGCATCTTCCCTTACGTATCTTTTAACGTCTATAATTGGATCCATCAAAACGGTAATAAAAAGTGTTTTCAAACAAATTTATGAGTCAGTATTTACAATGTACACCTGATCCTCCATTTAAGCGACACTCCTTTTACGCGTGTTTCTTATATATCCTGTTATTTACGCGATCTGAAATTAGCAACGTTGAATAAAATTTATATTTGTTTTCGGAAATGTCATTATCATCATTTTTTTGTTAAGCAATGCGAAATGAATATGTATTTTTAAAATTTATACGAGCTTTTCTTTCAATATTTTGTTTTTTCTTGTACCGACAGACTATATTTACGCGATTTTCATTCGCATAAAACGAATCAACTTGGAACGGCTGTTCCGTGTAAATGGAGGATCGCGTGTACTATATGTTTCAATGGAAAATAAGTGAAATTCGACGTTTTTTAAATTATCTTTACATGCGTAGACTATAAAAATTATCATTCGTGTATTAATTCATTTTTTTTAACCTTTAACTACTTACGCTGGTGAAGCAGCGAGTGAAGCGAATAATAATGTAAAATGAATTTCATCAGTTTCCCTTTGTTTATTATCAATTATTATATTCATTTTTGGTTATATTCCTAATAAATAGCATAATTTATCAAGACGATGTATTTTCTTGTCTCAATACAATAATATATGTACTCAGTCACACAGTGATACATGTGGTGTAAATGTGATATAAAAGTTAGGTGAAAATTCAAGATGCGGGTAGTTAAAGGTTAAAGGATTTCTTATTATCTCTTCATTTAATTATATAAATGTTTTATATTTTGTCCACTTGACGATATAGGTACTAAGTCTCTCACCTGCTGTGTCAGCCTTTGAAGCAGAAAGTCACAGGGGCAAGGGGACTCTTCCACTCAGGATGCTTGCGTGAATAGTTATAGAACAACAGTTGATGTTATTGGCCGAGCCGCGCGACGAAGAAAGCAGACGGAACAAAACGCGATGGAGTCAGATGCAACGAACATTAACGTTGAATTTCGTTTTTACGCAGCGGCAGTTCTTTATGTTTACCGAATCCCGAGGATGCGGAAAGTCGGCGGTTATTAGGTATGTTTCCTGGAAAGACCAAGGTGTGACCGATTCTCTTTGTCCCTGTGCGCGTTTAGCTTTTAGGACTGACTTAGAACCTGAGAGGCACATAGTAGATACATATGTACATACCTGGGGCACATGGTAGAAAAGGAATCTACGAGTGGATTAAACAAAGTGAATAGGCAAAAACAATACATAAAATAAGAACTTTTTATTTTTATATACAAACATTAAATTCTTCTATTTGCATTCAATATACGAGCAAATTATTATCACTGAATATATTGATAAAAATAGAAAAAACAAGTACGTATAATAGATGAAAGTAAAAATATTATTTTACTATTTTCTCCTAGATTACATGAATTGAAAAAATAGTTTTATTTGTTTTATAAATTTATTGTCTTAAAAGCAGTAGTATTACACCGATAATAAGTATTTATATACGTGTTTTATTTCTTTCGCTTCATTATTATAGCTACCGTATATGTTAGCTTTTTACGAATGTAAATATAAATATTTATTTCCTTCATTACGTTGTCGAAATGTTGGTATGTATTTACCTGGAACGGCACAGTTGTATACGATATTGGATTAGTATGCGCGGCGGTTTCGGCAAATAACATATTCATGTCCACAATATGTGTAATAAAGAGCATGTTTCCTTCCTCTCTGACCAATTAGACCCATATTTTTTTCCAAATGTTTTCTTCTCGTTAATCCACCATACCTGATTTTATGGCCTTGTTGATGATTCTTGAACCAATAAGAATGGAAATTGCATACTTTGAAACAATCCATTGTTACTTACATTGCTTGTTGCATAGTAATACGGTTTTAGCGACTTTATTGAAGTAAACATCACAAATACTTCAATCTAAATAGTTAAAAAGTCGTAAATTTACATACAAAGAAAACCTTGAATAACTGATGTTTCTGTACAGAACAATAGAAGATTAATTTAAAATAAATTACGAAAACAAAGATTGGTGGCATATATTTTTTTAATAATACTTATAACTACATAAGTTTAGTTAATTATGCAACTACGTCTAGTTAAGATTTATATATCTATACATCATATAAAAATATATTTCTATATCATCGTTTTCTAAAAGTGTATCATTCGAGTGCATATGCTGTAAGCATTCGTTCAAACGAAGTATACAAATTTTTATGCTTACTTCTTACCAACGGTACATAAAAGTTGTGGGCCATTGGTAATGTCGGTCGCTGTTAAAAATTGTAAGGGGTTTTAAGAACCCGGATATGTATAAATTTATCAGATGGATGTTTCTTCTTGTATTCTAAGGTGGTTACGTACTCAACGTTACCGATAATTCACAAATTTAGGCCAATCAATAAGAATCAAATTACATAGTTATGTAGTTTATTTCTACCATGAGTGTTTAATATAATCTGGAAAACATATATGACGCATACATTTATATAAGGGGTATAACATTTATTAAGTTTAATGCTACAATAATACTATTTATATGCAAAATTCTAAGCCACAACTTTTATTACTTTTTTTTCATTCTAACTAATCGTTTTATCGTTATTTAAAAGTGACCCAATTAAGGCCACTTAAAAGGAAATGTCTCCTTAAGAAAATTTTTAGTGTGACGAATTTTGTACAAAATATTTATGAAAATTTGGTAAAATTTCTTAGCATAAGTTTTGTACCATTATTTTTGCTTATTTTCGAAAAATGATTATAATATTTTTTTATTGAATAATCCTTAAAAATGACTGGCATTGAGCCTATCAAACTTGAGCATGAAAAGAAAGTAAGTTGTTGCTTGCCATGGCTAGAGCTATTGTGCTTGTCAGATATTAAAATAAAAAAGTTCAATTCTCAACCAAAAGTCTGTAGTTAACACAGGTATTCTTTAAGAAGAAAGAAATATATTGAAAATTGATAAACTGGTGGCGCTTTAAGTATAAAGTTTCGTTTTTTTGCGGGTCTTTTTGTTTTTAAATGGTTGTAGAAATCAGGAAAAAATTTTGTAGCATATTGTAGTGAATAGCTTTTTCATAACTATCATGAAAATTTATAAAACAATTAAGCATTATATATATATACATACAAGAAGTGTCCGAGGTTCAGGTCTATACAGCGCGTAGTCATGTCCTTTAATAGCTGTGGCCTGCGAGCGATGGCCGTGTGGCGCCAAAGTTCTGTGCACGCGTTCTTCACGGACATTTTCTTAACCTGTCAGAAAGAAAAACCGTTCTCACACTTCCTGCGGGAGGGTTTCTCTTCAGAAATGACTGCAGAATCCAATGGTACATAGCAAATTCGTGCTAGCCAACCCACTTTTCGTAGAAATGTAACAGAAGTATATGCAAAGTACGTGCATCTACCTTTTTTTACACTTTGATCATCATTTACAAACATTTAATGATCAGAAAAATTCAAAATTTGTATAGCTACATATTCGGGAAAGTCTTCTCTATTTTCTACAACAAATTTTAACTGCCTATCGTTTTTAGTTTTCACGTAACACTTGGTTTTCTGAAAAATTCGACCGTTTTTACAAAAACTCTGTTTTTTCGAAAACTGAACGTGACCCAGCAATTTAGTTTTCGGATTTATATTTAGGGTAAGGAACTCTATAAGGACCACTTAGTGGCTATTACAAAACAAAAATCGTGTTCCATAGTGTTATTATTGAACTTGACGATTTCAATGTCTCTTCTTTTTCTATATCCGTAACTTCAATCGCTTATTACACAAATAATTAAGGTTGTAATTCTATTATGCTTGATGTCATTTTAATCAGACAAACGTAATGGTGAAAGTTTCATTCATGGAGTTAAAGGTCTCAAGCTCATCGTAAGCCTTTAACGTTGTCGAATGCTTTAACTCTCAGTGTCTTTTTTTCCTTTACTCACGTTGTTTTTTCCTACGTCCAGCATGTGAAAATGTTTTTTTCTTAGAGTCAAATCGATTCTACGTATTCATAATTGTAACATTGGGGTTCTATTCAGTGTTGCAATTATCCAATTGCACGAAACATTGGAAATTTGGCTAGGAAGTCAAGAATGTGTCAGGCAATAACAAGATTTTGAGGTCGGGAGAAAGTGCGGGCGGTTGATCTGCGTGAACGACTGCATTATCTATCTGCAGTGTCCTTCGTCAATGCCGGCAATGCTCGTTTCAGTACATTTTCTTAGAAATGCGCGCTGACGCAGAATTCTGCCGTAATCAAGGGGTTAAAACGTGAGAGCTTCACTTTATATCCGACTGTTTGGATCAGGCCGGTGAAAATTGGACGGTCTCGGGCGGGCGCCCATGGCATGCCAATACTTAACCCCTTCCGATAAGATTTGATCATGAAAAATTGTGCATGAAATAACCATTTAATTTTTACTTCAAAAAAACATGTTTCATTTTATTTAATTCTACCTAGTAATTCTAACAGTAAACATATGTAATAATGATCTGTGATATTTACATAAATAATAAAAGGAGATACAATATTACCAGATTCAATGAACTAGACATTTTAAACCAAATTACTTATTATAACATTCAACAGTGACTTTAGTATGACGAGTATAGTTCGTCATTGTGCGGTATGGCATAAAAATCCAATGACGAACTGTACTGGTCATTTTACCGGAAGGCATTAAGGAGCCGAAAAGGTTTGGCCGACCGATCCGTTGTTTCTGTATGAAGAGTACGGTGAGAGTACAGTTCACACCGAGAGCTATTCCAAGATTAACATTAAACGTACCTACACTTTGTATATACTTATTCTTACACTCCAATGAAATATGTAACTGGTTATAAAACGAAGGTAAAGAAGTTAGACGATACATTATTTTTAATGGAAACAGGAACAGAAAGAAGGATAAAAATTGAAAAACTGATTAATTGGAAAGTATAGTATAAGAGGTGAAAGAAAAATGGAACAAGATATTGTTAGATTAAATTAATCTTTATTCTCCGTGGGATCGTTTTCTCAAAACGTCCGATCAGTTATTCCGTCTGTTTTCGGTCCGAGCTTGTCCCCGCATTTTCTTCGGCATCACCAGCGTACAAGGGCGGGGGTATAGGAAAAACAAAGGTCGGGCCTGACCCTTTATCGATGCTTCGCTGTGCAATCCCTTCCGCTTTCCTAACGTTTTACAGTAGAAATGGATATAAAGTTAAATGCACGGAGAAAATCATGTGAACCATCAAAACATGAATTTTGAAATTAGTTTCTTTAATTACGTGTAATTTCTAAAATTTCGCATATTTGACTTAAACAAATGCATCATATAGTTCCAATATTAGTAAACATATATGTAAAAAATATCCCCTTAATTTTTGAATTTATGTATGATTTCTTTTAATCGGGAATGGAACTGTCTTGTGATACCGTTGGGACAACCCGTTCTATTCAGGCAACCTGACTTTATCGAGCAATCTAAAATACATTCATAGAAAGTATAGGAAAAGAAGAAAACAACAGGCACTGCAGTATATTGGAAAAACTAGTAACTTTTATATTTCAACTTTTCAGTACCAATGAAAACCAAAAAATTAGTGAAATTATATTAATTCATAAGAGACGTAAAGGATTTTGTGATATTCGGCTGTACTTCCAAAATCGTGACAAATACGATGAGGCTTAAATTTTGCAGATAGCTTCATTTTGCATAAACAGAATGTTTTCGAGAAGGATTTTTTACGAAGCGAAAATTAAGATGCAAAGTTTTGCAAAAAAGTGTTTTATCATTTTAGTGTCACTCCCTGTAATTTCTGATACTTTTATCTTTTAATTAGTCTGATATTGTACCGATAACTTCATTTTACATAGGAACAATGTTTACGAGAAGGATTTTTGGCAATTCCAAAGTTAAAACACAAAGTTTTGTAAAAAACCGTTTTACCATTGTAGTGTCACTCCCTACGATACCGTGATAGTTTGAGACAGGCACTGTTTCACAGTACATACGGGAATAGTTATTTCTAAAAACGCCTTGGAAGATTGTAGTGTAAGTCGCAGATAAGGAATTAAGGCGCTTAAAATTAGTACACTGTCAGCCATTTCTTACCACGTGTAAATTCCAGATGTAGCAATGAAACGCCCTAGTATTTAGCTTTCAATAATAATTGACGCATCATGAACTCGCGCTTGGGAATAAGTAGTCGACGACGCTCAATCACAGGTCCAAGCCATCTCCCGGTAACTTTAATTTTTAATTTTTGGTATAAGTTGAGTGTTTTGTCAATCGGCGTAAGGGGGGATGGTAGATCCCCGTTCTGCCAACGCCTTTACTTCATAATTACTAAAAATCATTCCAGTCGAAATCTGTGTAATACTCAAATATTTATATTCAATTTTTATTTGAATATTTGGAAGGATATGACATAAAAAAAACTGGAATAGATCCTTTCATGCAATTACTATAAAATATAAAATGTGTAAATACATTGAAGTAATGAAGAAAGAATATCGAGTACTACTGTAATTTCATTTACGTAGTCGGCATCGTAGGGAGTGATACTACAATGATAAGACTCTCTTTCGCAAAATTTTGTGTTTTAACTTTGGAATTGCCAAAAATCCATGTCGTAGACAATATCTCTATGTAAAATGAATCTACGGTAGAATACCAGATGAATCAAAAGATAAAAGTTTCATAAATTACAGGGAGTGACACTGAAATGATAAAACACTTTTTTGCAAAATTTTGCATCTTAATCTTCGCATCGTAAAAATCCCCTCTCGCAAACATTGCTTTCATGAAAAATGAAGCTATTTGCAAATTTTATTTTCACCAAACTTGTCACGTTTTTGGAAGTTTCGCCGGACTTTTTTTTTAAAAATTACGGTTTTTAATGATTAGCGACTTTCATGATTTTGTGTATTTTAGATCACCGATGAGAGACGGGATGAGTAGATCAATCATCCAATTTGTATTTATATCATACGGTCCTTGGGCTACGTGATTTCCTTATCATACGTTTATCACTTCCTATATTACCAACAGCAAATAAACATATTATCTGTTTATTTTTATTTCAATATTATATTTTTCTATGTATTCATCATTTCTTACATTCATTCAATGAAAATATTAAACGTAATAGAGTGTACATAAATGATATATTTTTATCACATGCACTAGAGTATTGATACTCGCATGCGTTAGTTTGATCAGTTTAACTCTTTAAATCCTCAGATGTCATACATGTGGTTTAGTATATAAGTCGGAAACATCTCGATAAATTTTAGTCCAGTTTAACTTAAAATATTCATTCTTTTGGAATCTGTTAGATCACCGAATATGAATTTAAATACTTCTGAAGATAGATTTTAAACATAAAAGTATTAAGGATTATAATTGATTATGGGAACAGATAATATGCATTGCTTATTCTAGAAAACATTTAGATTGAAATTAAAACAAGATATAAGCAGTACATATTTTCATACTTCCGTAATGTTTCAAAATTTACCATATTCTGAGTATTATTTTTATATTTTATTGCTGTATTTCTTTTCTGTTTTTAAATAAATTTATATTATTAGTTTTACAACATCCTTTGAAATTTTATTTCATTTAAAATTTTTCAATTTCATATTAAGATTTAAGATTCGATGAAGACAATTTTTGATTGTTCAATCTTCGAATGAAGTTTTTCAATCCTGACATAATTCGCGTTATTATCGGATTTTATGGTTACACTCGTATAGCTGCCTGTCAGTAAAAAAAAAAAAAATATTTTATCGCACATCTTATTTATACACATTTAGCAGCCAAATTCAAATTTTTTGTTACTGACAATTTCATAACGGTAACCTCACCAATTAACTGCACATGTTTTCCTGGTGAAAACGTGCTTGCACACTTGAGTCTGACTCAAGTCTGAACTCGATAAATTTGAAAAGCCTGAAGCTTTCGACTGAATGTAGCATTTTAATCCTATACTGGAGAATTGATAACCCTTTGCATTAATGCAACGCAGTCAAATTATGAAATTTGAAATTCAATATTAACATTTCGTATAATATTAATGTATGAAGCATTGAAATAACATAATTTTGTTCCTTACTCATGAAATAATGAATACTTATAATGAAAAATTTTTGTCGATTGAATAGGGTTAATATTAAAAATTTGTTAATATAAAAATTTGTAATAGTCCTATAATTGTATATCTGATTAAAAGTCATTTTAAAACTTTGAATGCTTCGTGTTCCAGAAGTAGGTCACATTTATTCAAATAGGGACCATTTTCGTACTTTTCTTATGTATATACATTGATTACTGTAATGAAACTTTATTTTTTAAACACAATGAATATACCTTACACTACGAAATTAAAGGACCATTACATTATAATCGAAAAATTGCCGATATTTGAACTCCTGTACCTCTGTAATAAAAAATCGTACAACATTCATAAATAAGACATGAAGCTTTTAACACTTTTGTCATCCATGAGACATTTTGTCCTATGATGTCTCGGCCGTATATAACGGACAGGAAAGTAAACATATTTGCAATATGTATCATGTTTCTACAATACAATACAATGAAAAAGAGTTTTTTTTTACTAATGATAAGCTCAAATATACCGTAAGTGGGATGCGAACATTCATCGATTAGATTCGAAACCTCTATAAACCTCTATAAAAAAGATATACTTTCAAGTACATTTAAATCTGAACGCAAAAGGTGCGAACCCTGTACAAGTACTTCAAGAAATAAAAAAAGGATTTCCAAATTAATAGAACCAATGGTTAATCAATTAAAAAAAATTTGCGGCGTGAATAGTAAACACTTAGTCCTTTATTAAGTAGAAAGACTCTATGCGTGAAAATGCTGTTTGAACTTCTTACATTATGTAACAAAGCGAACTTTTTTGAAATAGTTATACTATCCAAATTTTCTAGATATTTTTGAATATTCAGTACTTGCGTTAGAAGTTGACCAGCCTTTAAAACGATAAAACTAGTAATTGACCATATGTTAGTTAGTAGTTGATTATTTATAGTAAAATCAAAAACACTAAAGGTGATTACTTTAATATCATCTATTTGCAACGATTATGACAAATTACAAGTTAAAGAACAAATACAAATGAGATAAGTTAATTCCATGTTGTAAATTGAGTTAGTTTTTTCGATAAACAATTTAATTCAGATAAAAGTGTTTTGGAGTTGGCTCGGTAGATGCTGCAGCATATCTGTCGTGCATTTACCGAAAGATTATTACTTTTAAAAACCTTATTTTTTACGTTTTCCTGAAAAATGGTCAACTACTGATATTAGGTCGATTACTGGTGCCTTTACCTTAACACGCTGATCGCCACGGTGGTCAGCGGTGACCGGAGCTTCCAAATTCCTTGAAAACAATTATGAATACTGTAATACTAAAATGTTAATAATTATTTCTAATACTATTTTCCTTTGTTATAAAGAAATAAATCTTACCATAATAAAATGCTCTTAGGTGTTGAAAATGACTTGGATTTATAATTATATACTTCCATTTTGAACTTGTGATATATATTGAACATATCGATACCATCACTACTTCTTACTATCTGCTGATTTTATCAACTTCGGATTAACGTCGGGTTGGAAATACAAATTCTTAAACTCGTTATTCAAAATCGTGAAGAGCATAACTACCGACGGAACAGGATCGATATTTCAGACCATCGGATACGAAGTTCCATAAATCTGTTCGGTCTTTCGTCGGTGATGTCATATCCGTCGTGTCCCTTTGCCTCTGTTGATCTAGCTTTAAAGTCCATTGGTAACACTGTGGATGATGCAGAAATGGTAAGAAGGCGTTAGTGCTCCACAAAATTTAACTGCAAATATACATACATAATATTATCTCTTATCCGAAATAAATTTAGCAATTCATAATGGTATGTACATCGTGTTAATTTCGAATATCATTTTTATACAAAATTACACCAGAAATATCTATTACAGCACAGGTGTATATATTTTAATGCGAATATATACATAAATAAATACTATTTTACAGGAATGAGTAGAGAAAAGAATTAAAATAGTATGAATAAGAAATTTTTTAATTTTTCAAGTCAGTACTGTACGATTATTAGCATAACGAATGTTAAAGAAACTTTATTTGAAATAACACAATAGACCTAGCTGTGATAGTTTGTGCACAATTATGTTTGTATCGTTGCACAGCTCTGTTATTGGTATAACACTGTGGGATGCAACACGTGGACATCAATTAGATTGGATAGTGGCCAGATAGTTTTCGTTTCGAAACGAGAATACTTCCTAGTAATCACTTTGATTTCTTTTATCTCCGCATTAGTGCAATTTTATTTGCCGATACTTTTTGTGATTTATTTAGATATTTGCAAATGAGAAGAATCGGTAAAAGGAAATTAACGATGTTTTGAATCAAGTTTAGTTATACTTGAAAACAAACACGGAAAAAAGCAATTTCACAATTATTCCTTATCAATATAGAAATTAATTTATTTGATTTGTATACTGCATCAGGAAAAGTGTGTGATATTATAAATCTGTAACATTGTTGTATATATGTAATATAGCTCCAAATAGATAAATTTAAATATTAGAAATTTTTAATTGAAATACTTCATATCATTTCTTATCTACCGTTGATATTGGATAATTCTATGCATTATCGTAAAATATTGTGTGTACAATTATATATATATATATTATTGATGTTTAATGAATTTGATATATTATGTTGGATTAATAAAAATAAAGAACGTAGAATTCATCGAATAAATGATACATATCTGTTCATTTGCAACGCAAAACGTGATGACAGGGTTATTTATATTACTAATTTATTTTAAATTTTCAAAAAGTTAAACACTATAGTGCTTCTAACATTATAATGTCTGTATTTATGTAATTATATTATTAATGTTTTAACTTTAAAAAAATACGCTTTAAACTTATCAAGATATATTTTTAGTGTAATACGACATTATTCTTATCGTTCACTAATATTAGAAACAAACTTAATTGTTGTATGAATTGAAGTCTATGTCAAATAAAAATAGGTACTAAGGGAATATAAGATAAATGTGAAACATTTTAATATTTTTATACTGTTGACCTTAATGCTGAGTTTCATACATTTACGTCATACACGTTTACCCAAACTTTATGATAAAAAAATGTAATAATATAAATACATATTTCATTTGATTTCAAATGCAGAAACTTCAGTTATTTTAACTTTATATTTAGCATATATAATTCCAATTTACTCTCCGTTATTTTGTACAAATTTGTATTGTGTGGATTACTGTGGCACATATAGTAAAATGGAAAATTAAATTAAAATCATTTTTCTTACAATACCAATGAGATCAACGTTATGATATATTATGATAAGGTAAACGATTACTAAATGCTATAATATTGTGAAAAAAAAAGACAACAAAAGAGGTACTCCTGTAGTTGTAGGCAAAGCATACGTCATAAACTGGTTTTGCTAAATGACGAATGTAATTGTATCTCGAAATGAAGTTAAAAGCAAGAGTAAGCTTGAATGTATTCGCGATGTCACAATTTATTTAGCGGAGCACTTATTGTCTGTCCGATTATGTTAATGACAAGGAACGAACTGTCGGTTTAGTAACAGCGTATGGGTGGCTTGCAAAGTTCTACGATATTATACATATATTAGGGGTAGTGTGATGCCAGGGGATCGGATCAGGCAAGAAGAGCAAGGACCGTTTCGGGGACAGTGCGTAAAAGAGAAATGCACAGCTGTACCAGTAGCCGACGCCAGTATCGACCAGTCGACACGCGTACATCTACACACTGTCTGGATGGTTGGGAACGATTCCTCTACGATTATTCGATTCATCGGGTTACCCTTTGTCCTTTCTAGTGCGAGTCAAACATCAAATGCGAAAATTTTAGTTGCATCCGAGATTACCAATATAAGATCTCATATATTTTATCTGAAATATTATTCAGAGATAATGTTGATACAATTGGACTTACTTACATATAATTAATATGTATAATAGTTACTTACATGTAAATACCAATACCAATTTAAGGATTTAAGGTATTACAAAATAATACTTACACAATAGTTAACAAAATTATGTTCCTGTATTATAGAAATATATTGCAGAACTACGACATAACTTGTTTAATAACATACAATAACCGTTGTAATGTTTAGACAATTAATTATTTCGAGTAATCGAATTACGCTCTGTATAAGACCGGATAAACGTTTATTATGTAACATGTATGTACACAATGTACATACTTATAATAAATTTACTTGGTTATCATTTTGATACCTTAATAATAGTTTCCTTTAATGAATACTATTATATGGGATAAACATCATTCAGATAATCAGAGTGTCTTAGTAACTATACAGAAAAGACATTAGTTGCTAAGTACTTATAAATTATATTAATAATACCATAATATTCCGTCAGACAATATATTACTTTCTTCCCAAATTGAAAACATCACATTATTTTTTATATGATATAACATCACTTATTGTATCTGCAAAAATACGTTTAAAGTATTTTATTAACTTTAACATTTTACTTAAGAATCAATGAATGATAGTAAATGTCTTGTAAATAGTACGATTTCTATCACATTATCATTAAAAATTAAAAATTATTTTATAATTATTTTATAATTATTAATTCTTTATTTATATTATCACTAATAAGGTAACATGTTACACCCTTTACATTAGAATAATATTGGGATCAAAAATTTCACCTATATAAAATCATCTACTTTCAAAGGACTTTTTTACAATTGTTTTACAATTGAAAAAATTATTAGGGAAATTTAAGGACAAGTATTTTCCTTAATAACATTTTTTACCCTTAGTCGACCAATTTGCACGTGCTAGATATCTTACAAAAATGTAATTTTCATACTTGTTGATTTTATTTTATACTTTCGAAAAATGAACAGTGATATATAAATTGATGTAAATGTTTGAAACATTGCAGACGTATATTTCTTCGAAGATACTTTATATCACTGGAAATATGAGTTAACTACAAATACAAAAATTCTTATTATAATAAGAACGCTATAATATGAAAATCTAAAAATCCACTTTTTCTGTATTTGTTATTATACTCCATAATTTATAAATTTGAATAAATGTAAAAAGAAATAATAATTTTATCGGAAAAAGTTAAAAAAGTGTAATATTTCCTTTAGTAAAACTGTTTTTGTTTAACACAAATCTGTTTACTATTAAAAAGTACATTATTCTACAATAACAGTATTTTTATTTAATATTAATAATTTTCGAGATATTCAATAAAATAGATTTTTCATCCCCAATGTGGACATGGTTGCAATAAATATCTTTTAATGTTCCACTTTTGTTGTAAGATCTTATTAAAATAAGTGATTGACACATTGGACTGATTTTTTATTAGTATAAATATACTCCTTTCATTCAATTGTTAACAACAGCAACTAAAAAATAGGATTAAGAGACTGGCTATAATATCTTCAAATTTTATTTAAAGTATGAGACAATAGATGCCGACGTTATCGACCGGTAATATATTCTCTTCTACTTACGTACTTGTAACTGTACCGTCTGCATAGAAAATTATTCCTGTGAGACGTTCGTTAAGTCGCATAACTTTAAAATTAATATCCAACCAACACATAAATAAATATTTATGTTATATGTTATTGAATGTTCGACCAGCGATACCACTTTTCACTATCGTCTGGACCTCCTAAATTTTCAAAACGTTTTCTTATATTCTCATGTATTAATTTTACTATTAAAAGGTATGCGGAAGAAATTGCATGTCACTGGTTTCATAAAGCTTAATTTATATTTATTGTTACTGTAATGATAGTTTTATATATTCAGTTTGCAGACTATTTATTCTTTGTTACTTTATCAAAATTTTAGTATAAAGTAATATAAAGTAATAGTTAACAAGTAACAAAGTGAAATTTTAATATAAAGTAACAAATAATTATTACGGATGAAATCATTTTAATGAAGGAATGAAATTAAATTAAGGAATCCCGTATTCTATGTGAGCTGCTCTTTTAAAATGGTATAAGTCCAGTTTGGGAGAAAAATGAGTTAGTGGTAGTTTTGGTGAGTCTTTAGTCTTTTTATATTTATAATCGCACAATTAATAACGTACGATACCCTCATAAATTAATCAAACGAAGTTTAACTGTAAAATATTATCGCAAACATGTTTTCTTTGAAAATGGAATAAATCCACTTATGTCTAAGAAATCGTTTATTTTCTTTAACGATTTTATTCATTACTATGGAATAATCAAATTTTACAAATCTATGGTTTTATAAACATTATTTGAATTATTTAAAAGCTGCCAATATTTTTAAGTTGATTCGAACGCGAACCCTTAAATATCTCAATATATGAAAAAACGGACTTATACCGCTTTTAAAAAAACGGCTCATATAATGGATAAAACTAAAAGATGTATTAAACTAGTCTGCAGATTTTATGTATTTATATAAAAATATTTTTTCATTACCTAGTGTGCTCATTCATATGCATATACGATTTACATTTTTCAAATACATATCATATCAAATTGTTCTTAACCTATACAAATACTTACAGTATAACAATAATAAATTTTTAATCATATAAAATTATCTACATGAGAAAATCTTATTTTGTTCATCATAACTATACCTCGAGGTAAACCGCTGAGGCAGGTATCACTTTTACTAAAGAATAGAATTGTAAGCGTGGATATAAATTCTATGATAAATAAGACGAGTCTTAAATGTGTGTATTTCTGAAAAAGTTATCGAAGGAGAGCAAGTTGTAACCAAAGAAAAAAAGATGTAAAATGACGTATCGTCAGGGCGCAATCCCCATGGATTATCGGGCTCAAAAGGCGTAATGTACAAAGGCTAGCCAAGACAGGTGGATGTGACGGTGCTGAGAGGGTGTACCTCAGGGAGAAGCGGATGAGCAGCGCTGAAATGAAAGGGGTCCACGATAACTGTTGATCTCTCGTCGGGTCTACCCTCGAACCGCGGAAGAAGAACTAAAATGAGCACGTGATATTATCTCGGAGACAATAAGACTTCAATGTGATAGTCACCAGCAACCTCCCGGTAAAACTGTTCCTTTGTGTCGGCTTCGAGTTTTGTGTCTGCGATTCACAGTTGAATAATATTATGTGATAAAGTATTGGATCGGTGTATGTAAAATGCTGCACTTCCTAACGGTATTTTATATTACACTATGTTATAAACGATTATTTTTTCGAAAAGAGATTATTTAAATTTATCAACGAAACATAGGTCTTAGCTATAATATTGTGATATTTTGTACATATATATTAACATGAATGATATTACAATATAAAATGGTATTAGATATTATATCAGAAATTTTTTAAATAATTTGAAAGATGTGAAATGTATTTTTGGTTAGATTAATGTCTGTTGAGACTGGAGTGCAAGCTGTATGCACTTCCGGCGAGAATCATTTACGCAGTCAATTGGAACAGCTGACAAGGAAAGTTGTTCAACCCGAAAATTTTGAATTTGATAAAGCTTTATGTTTATGTAGAGCATAAAAAAATTTGCCAAGAACAATTTTTGTAGGGGAAAATCACTTTGAGGGTGTGAAACCAACCCGCAAATTTTTTACGTTTTTTTCGTTTTTTTTTTATCATAACTTCCTAACGATACAAACTACAATAAAACCTTATTACCAAACAATTATTCGTTTTTTTATTGCATTTGCTGGACTTATATACTTAACTTCCTATGTCAATAAATTATTAACCTTATATTATGCTAATTAGATAGAAAAATGAAAAATTTTAATTGAAAGTGTCGAATTTTTCTACAACCACCAAATTTAAATTTAATTGCCTGTCGAAATTCTTTATTGTCATTACTATTAAGCATTTTTGTATACATTTTCGCGTCAATACTTGGGGGCCTGAGAGATAGACCAGGCCCATTGACTAATTTATGACCGAGGGGACCACCAGGACCTGGGTCAAGTACGCCCTCGTCTGAAGAGGTATCCTTCTTAGAAAAGCGTTGAGGAAAAGTTAGTTAGTCGCCGTTCCTCGTTAGAGCCACTTCGCGTAATAAATATATTTAACCTGACTACGGACTTAGTTTTTATTTTAGTAGCCCTACACTATCAATATAATCGTAACTTTAAGAAATGTAGTAAAAAATTTTAAAAGAAGGAAACTGTACAGAATGATCAATAATTAACTACTATTCACATCTCTCGAACATAATAGCGACGACAGGTTTAAAAGTTATAGGGACAAGAGGAATCAGTCACCGCTCCGCCACAGGCCTTCCAGGAAACATAGTAGCCGAGCCTCTGTGTCCCCGAGATTCGGTAAACATAAAAAGCCGCCACATTTCTGGACAAAGGTCAATAACTTAAAAAGTATTAGTGATAAAACAAAATTCTTCAGACAAAAGTAGTAAGGTATAGAGCTAAACATATAGTGGTTATATCTTTTTTACATTACGGGGATATTATCAAGTTTTTTTAAATGATAATGTATATTTTGTGTTTCGATTCCAACGTTATATAAATAGAGAAACGAAATTTATTTGTACAAAATTTTTATTTTTTAAATAAAAATCATTTCGTATAGTAGGGACTACTTTGCAACATATTGGTAACCTTTAATTTTTGTCGTCTGAATAGTAAAATTTCGGGGTTTTGTCCACAGACGGTCGCACTGTGCGCCACACCGGAACGAAATCCGACGCCGACGTTCATACAGTGTGTTACTGACCTGAACCAACCCGACCAGCGGCTCAAAAGTGAAAAGAGCCAAGGGGAGAGCCTATTTTCGGTTTTCGGCCCGATAGTAATGGTGGAATTAGTTTCGGCACATCTTTGTTAATGGCCGAGCTGTGAGCTGAGGTGGAGCGTGCGGCGGACTATCCTTGCTCCTCTTCACTTTTGAGCCACAGGCCGGCTTGGTTCATGTGAGTATCGCATTATACACCTCACTTCGTCCCATTCCGTTTCGCGTGCGTTCTTTGACGTGCCGAAACTGAGGCCTCACTATTGCCATGGCTACCAGGCCGAGCACAGCGAGTGGACGTCACCGCTTGCCCCTCTGCACATGGTGTTGGTAGCTTGACGGAGTTCGGCCAAGATGCGACGTTGCACTATGTATGACGTTTAAAAATAAATGTACTTGATCACAAACATAGGTTTAAAGGGGAGGATTGTATATCTAATTATAAATTTTTGCTTATTTAAATTATCTACATTTTGTACTTGTTCATATGATTTTTTGACAAAAAAAGAAATATGGCAACATTACGCGGTATTCCCAGGCGGTCACCCATCCAAGTACTAACCACGCCCTGCGCTATTTAACTTCGGTGATCGGACGAGAACCGGTGCATTAAACGCGGTATGAACGTTGCCTGGAGTATGTCTGAAGTATGTCTAATATGTGTATGCTATTCACTTCTCACGTTAGTCCATCGGCCTTAGGCTCAAAAGAGCACGGGATCAAAGGGAATCAACTGCACGTTACATCTCGGCACGCGGCTCGGCCAATAACAAGGACGTAGCGAAACTGAGCTGCCATAACTATCGGACCGAGTGCTGTGAGTGGACTTCTCCTCTTACCCCTGTGCACTTTTAAACCTTTGAACGCTACTCTGTTTGAAAGAAACGAACAGTACGTTCTAAATTTATTGACAGTAACTTACTCTTTTCGAAGTAAAGTTTATTCACAATCATCATGTTTCCAAAAATCTCAAAAATGAAAGTAGTATGACTACATTTTGGAAAACTCGAGTGCCTAGAGAAGGACGAAAGAAGAGTGTTGAGGACTAGGTTATAGGGCCGTCAGACTGAGGCGTGAAAACGCAGCGTGTAAACTTACGTGACTATGAACAGAAGTGTCAGAGGGCAAGTGAGAAGGGTGCAAGTGTGTGGAGAAAAGAACGAGTTACAAACGAGTGGAAATGCGACAGTGGGGCGATTTTTCATGAGAGTCAGTGAGCGAACTGTAATGTGACATCGCAATAGTGTGATCTTCTAGTTATAATTTCTTTTGTTATTATTATTAATAAACTCTTGCTTTTGTTAAATCGTGAGTTTTGCGAGTCCATTAACCCTTTTATCTCGACATCCACAGTTTTGCAGTTTTTGATCTCCCTCGGAACGAAAAAAATCCTAAAGAATTTATAATTTAAAATTTATAGTCGTACAAATTATTACAATAGATGTTCACTGGTTAAAGGTGAACTATAACATGTGAGTCTCACTTTAGGAGTGGATATAGGATCCAAAGATAATAAAAGAAGTTCATATGAACATACGTCCCATTTGACTTTGTCTGAAAGTTACAGCCATTTTAGTGTTTCCATAACCAGCAAGGGGTTTCCTTCATAGAATATGCTCAGAGTGCCTACCTCCAGTTTGTATGCTAGCTTGAAATCGTCCTGTAAGGCAATCTCTTATAATTCTTTATTACAATGTGTAAATTTTTCTATGCTTTTAAAATATAACATTATGCATATATGCATATCTTCTTTTAATACTTTCTGTCAAGAGGAAACCCCATAAATGGAAAAAGGGTGTTCGGTATTGATTTATTATTATTATGCAATTTTTTATCCAAACTAAAATTAATATCTTGTCGTCATATTCACTCTTGTTTTTACTCGACACTGTTTTAAAATATATTCTGTTGATATTGTGATTTTATAAATAAAATCAAACTTTAAATCTGAATATCTCAAAATATAATATTGCTAGAAACGCTCTTATTGTTTAGAACTCTTCATATGCAACTTTTCGGTATAAATATTTTACAATAAGAGATGCCAATAATCGTTATATACAAAAATTTTAAATACTTTCGCAGTTATAGTGGTTGAAAGGAATATCATTACGGTGGGCAATTTGCGAAACGATCGCCACGAATCGGAACGACAAACAAATCGGCAACTTCTATGTTAGTGACGTAGAATATTACACATTCGAATTTCACAATGGTCAGAAGATGAAGGACATTTACATAAAAATATATTGTACGTATGTAGAGATGGCAATTAACCTGGAATAAGAGTTTATTATTCACTGGTGCCTTGAGATTTTGGGTTATATGCAGAAAGCAATTCAAGGAGAGCATTCTGTACACTCGAGCTTAGTGAATTTATCTCATCTTCCTTTGATATTACTTCAGTGATGGTAGTTAATACTGCAGAAGGATTCACTGTAATTTCTATTAGTCATTAAATTCTTAATATTGTCAAGGGCGATCTTAAGGAGGTGTACGATAAGACTCTCTTATACCACGAGAGATTTGTTCTGCGTTGTACAATTAAAATGATGTAATTTAATTCAACTGGTATAAACAACTGATCCTAATCAAATAGTTTTCCGCAATAGCATGCTCTTGATTGAGTTTCAATTTCAAAGCTCAAGGTTACTTTGAGGTCATATTCAGCAGGTCGTTGAATTCAATGGTATCAGCTAAATACGGGAATATGAATTCAAAAATATAACTCACGTCTAAAGTCGCGGCCATGAAGCTACAAGTGCACAGATATAATGGTAATCAGCTACACGCTCCACTTCGGTTCTTGCAGGAAACATAGTAACCGTGCCTCTGTGTCCCCAGGATTCGATAAACATATAAAACCGCTGCCTTGACGAAACGAAATCTGACGCCAATGTTCGTGATCTTACTTCCTCGCATTCCGTTTCGTTTGCGTTCTTTGACGTGCCGAAACTGAGGCGTCATTGTTGCCATACCGGGCCGAGTACCGCAAGTAAACGTCACCCCTTGTACCTCTGCACTTAGTGTTAGTAGCTTGTCGGAGTCGGCCAAGATATGAGAGCTGCACTGTAAATGAAATTTAAAAACAATGGACTCGATCACAAATATTGGTTTAAAAGGGAAGATTTTACATCAAAGTATATATTTTTGTTTATATTGTAACGCTGTGGATTACTGGAAATGATAGAATTATAGTTTTCTCTAAGTTTTTATTAAAGTTTGGAATCAATGGACTCGGCACACTTCGACGCTCGCGGTACAATGTACAGCAAGAATGAGTCATTGTTCACGATGCGGTGTACACTAGAAGAAGAGCGCCTAGCAGATTTTTCGATATATTTATACAGTGTCATTGGAAAAGTTGTTGCCTTTTCCAGAGACGCGAGGGTAGAGTTTTCCTCTTTCCACCTGTCTTGTTTTGCCAGAGGAAAACCCCCTTGTTGCTAGCTTTTTGGGCACGGTGGTGCTTGTATAATATTTGGAACTTTCCTCGGCTGCGCGGTCAGTATTTAGTCCCATGACGGTGCATGGCGAGCGAGTGTCATTGCAGAAAAAACACACTTGGTCCGTCCTACATGCGTCATAAAGTAATTTTCAGATAATCTTTTTACTGACAGAGATTAAACAAAGTTTTGCGCATTTGTTTTAGCCTCTGCAAGTAATTCGCATGACCTTTCGAGCTATGAACCATATTCCGCTACAATACATTACTCTTTGTTTAATCATTATGTAGCTTAAATTATCAACATTTTGTGCTTGTTCATGTGATTTTTGACAAAAAAAGAGTATATGGCAACATTACGCGGTATTCCCAGGCGGTCACCCATCCAAGTACTAACCACGCCCTGCGCTATTTAACTTCGGTGATCGGACGAGAACCGGTGCATTAAACGCGGTATGAACGTTGCCTAAAAAATGAGGAATATAAATATAATAAAATATTATAATTGTGATCTTGTATGTACAAAATGGCAGTGATATATATATATAATAAGCTTAAATATATCTAAGATAATATTAGTGAAGGGAAAGTCGAACGCTGATCGTCTGCGTTTCGTCAATCAGTGCCTTCTTAACACATTGAACGCCGGCTAAATTTCAGCTACTAAAAACGCTAGCGTCGGTGATTATATTGATACACTTTTAAACATCGATCAAACCAAAATTTCTAACTTACGGAAGAGAATAAGGAATTTGATTTTGTAAATTTTACTTTGGATTTGTGTTATACGTGTCTAAAATGATACACGAACGTAGGATTAGCAATTAAACGGTAGACTAAAAATCCCGCATTATCGCGGGGCCGACGCTCAATGTGTTAATTCTTTTGCTAAGGCGTGCCTCGCCGCGGAGTCCCTCCCATAGAACGAAACGCCGCACCAAAAATGGAAACATACGCGCACAGTCTTCAGCATTTAGGGTCAAGTCTTTTGTCTCCAAAACGCCGTTGTGACACTGCTTTTAGAAGCAAAGTGATTTGTATTCATAGCAATGTGTTTATAATTTTTCCATGAACATATTTTTGCTATTGTTCATATTGTTTTAACTTTTGGCTCCATTTTTGTGGCCGGTGACCATAGCCACCCGTCGTGTGTAGGTGACATCTTGTGGCCGGCGACTATAGCCACCCGTCGTGTGTGGGTATTGTCTTGTGGCCGGTGACTATAATTAAGGGAAAGTCCCCGAGTCTTGAGGTGCAATAAACAGAGCGAGAGCCACGCTGATAAAAGCGGATCCTCCGGCAAAACAGTGCCCTTCTCACGGCATTCTTTCAGTAGCCTTCGAACGAGGAGCATCAGAATAAAAAGAATATTATTCAAACAAGTTTCAGCATTTTATTTTATGCCTACAAAATTCTCGTCTCACATATAATAATTTCTTTATAAAGTATAACAGTGAACGTTGGATAATTGCCACATTAAGAACCTCTTCATAACTACTAAAATCTTCGTTTCTTGCGGTCGAATCGATTCTCCGTCATCATAATTGTGTAGGGTTATTTTTATTTAAATCCCACATGTTGCCGTGGTGAAGTATAAAAAAGAAACGATTAGACTCACTAGATAATAATAATAACAAATACTTTATTATATTATAATTCGCTATCTCGCTAATTGTTAATCGCTAAGTTACTTTATGCCTCGCTTAAAGTATCACGCTCAACTCAGGTCACGCTCCACAATATGTTCCTCTCTACGATCACGCACAAAATGTCTATCGCGCACGCATTCCCACTCTCTTTTAACACACACCCCCATTCGCTCTGTCTTTCTCACCCTCGCACCCTTCTCACTCGCATCTTTCGTCCATCGTCAAAATTCACGCAGTCACGTACACGCTTTTCTCACGGTCCAGTCGCTCAATTCCAGACACTCTTCCTCGCATTCTTTCAGCCACTCAAGATTTTCTAAACGCAGTCACACTATTTTCCAAACATCCCGGCGCCGGTCCGTCGCAATACGATCTGGTCGCCCTTACGCACGCACAACAAACCATTCATCCTACAATTGTAATATTCGGGCCCCAACGAATGTTGCAATTACCCAATTGTAAAAAACGTTGGAAATCTGGCTAAGAAGTCAAAAGGGTGTCAGGCAATAACATCTTGTGATCGGGTTCGGACAGTTGTTCTGCGTGAACGACTGCATTATCCAGATGCCATGTCCTTTGTCAACCCCGTCGATGCTCGTCAAGGGCCTGCAGATGTTGGAGTTGCAACGAGGGATATACAGATAAAGATATAGATGCTTTTCCTGTCGACATTCCCAGGGAAAGCTAGCGATCTTGCGAGGCTGGGCATCGATACGCGAAGAAAAGTCGCGACGACAAGGAGTTGGAGCATTTTGTAATCATATTCGTACGAGCGAGTCCTTGCCTCTGTATGCGGAACATATGACATTGTAAAAATTAACAGAAAAATATACGTATTGTAAATACTAGTCAGTGGTGCCTCCTTAGTACATTATAGTATTTCTTACACAATGTTTACTGTATAATTTTTATCTAGTAAATTATTTTATTACATTTTATATACTTGTGTTACACATACTTCAAACGTATTTTAGGCAACGTTCATACCGCGTTTAATGCACCGGTTCTCGTCCGATCACCGAAGTTAAATAGCGCTGGGCGTGGTTAGTACTTGGATGGGTGACCGCCTGGGAATACCGCGTAATGTTGCCCCATATTCTCTTTTTTCGTCAAAAATCATATGAACAAGTACAAAATGTAGATAATTTAAAGTGCATACAAATTGAACAAAGTTTAACATATAAGCAAAAATTTATAATTAGATGTAGAATTTTCTCCTTTAAACCTGTGTTTGTGGTCAAGTACAAACATTTATTTTTAAATGTCATACATAGTGCAACGCTCGCATCTTGGCCGAACTCCCGCAAGCCACTATCATGAAGTGCAGAGGGGCAAGGGTGACGTCCACTGGTGGTGCGGCTCGGTAGTCATGGCAACAGTAACGCCTCAGTATCGGCACGTTAAAGAACGCAAGCGAAACGGAATGCGATGAAGTGAGATGTACTTACGAACATTGACATCGGATTTCGTTTCGGCGCGGCAGCGACTTTTTATGTTTGCCGAATATCGGGACATGTAAGCTGGGTTACTATGTTTTCTGGAAGGACCGTGGTGAAACGTGCGGCAAATTCCTCTTGCCTCTGAGCACTTTTAACGTGGCTTTAGACGTAAGAGCTACACTTTGCACCAAACCTAAGGTTAGAACAGATATAGAGATGGGTTGTCAACACAAAATATTCTTATAAAAGTTTTGTTAAAATTTGTAAACAGTGGTATTGGAACAATCCTTTCAATAATATCATGTTTTGCAGACATATATCGGTATTACTTTTTATGAAGGGAAGACTGTATGTGCAAAATTAAAAACGTTTGAAAGTACGGTAATGTTCGAAAGGTAACATTAAGGAAAACTGTATTTAAAGTATGGAATGTTTCTGAAATCGTGGTATGAACGAGTAAGAAATAACAAATTTTTTAATAATATGTTTTGTTTATGAGCTAATTACGTTCGAAAATTGTTGATTATGTATGGTATAAATAAAAATTTCTTACTAAGCCTGTTCATGTGGTAAATTCAATTATTTATAAAATTAAGTCTACTATGAAAAGATTTCATTTTCAATCAATTATAATTTTAAAAAGTACTTTCATCGTACCACATGTGTAATTCAATATTATTACTCATTTTAGGATATTTTTATACTTATGGTCCTATGGGTAACTTGTTTTGAACTTAACTTATGAAAATATTTTCCTATGCATACATAGATGATCACCAAATGTTTTACAACTATATTCGTAAGAACTAAATAAATATGTATAAAAATGTTTCTCTGTCAAAAGTTTATGTACTATTATAATACAAAGAGGAATAATTTAATTCAAATGTTGGAAATGTTTTAATCAAAATTTATACCTATCTGTTTATCTGATGGGTATCCATGTAGTTATAACATTGAATATATTTGAAGCATCAGTTCTCTAATGTGCAAATACTTAAAAAAATTAGTTCTCAGTCGGGTTCTGTTTGCTCTAATAAAAAAACTCTTAAGTATTCTTATAAAAGTTTTATCAAAATAATAGTCACATATAGTTGTTTTAAACATTTTAATTCAACATAAATTTGTTTTCAAATCAATAATATTAACAAGTGGGTAATATTTGACAGAATAAGGAAAAAAATTCATGATTTTTTTACATCATTTGTATCAAGTCTGTTATTACTATAAGTAAGTGTTAATAAAAAAGTACACATAGAAAATTTGGCATTTTTAAGTGGCTAAAAAAAAGTAGCATACATGAATTGAATTAATTTTAATTATTAATTAAATTTTTAAATAATCAACTTTATGTGTTATTTCACAACTTATACATTTATTACCTTAAGTATAATTTTTGTAGCGACTGACTTTATTTAGAATGTCATTTTTGTCACTTAAGATTAACATGTTCATGAAAATAATAATTGTAATCATCTGAAAATAAAATAAAATAAAGTTAATTGAAAAAACCATTGTAAAATGAAATTTATTAGAAAAATAATTATACAATTTTTAACTTAGAGTTTAAACTTAAACTTTCTTTACATTTAATTAATGCATTTCATTTACATTTCAGTAATTGCTGCTCCAATGTTTATTAACTATCTGGTATATTTCCCAGGAAAAATAATTGCAAGTAACTGTACAAATTTAAATATTAAAATATCCAATATTAAATGAATAAAGAATAATTATATTCTTTGTAGTCGTTTGAACATGAAGATAAAATTTATAAAAGACAGACACATGAGGGACTTCATTACTAAAGTCTTTAATGTCTCACTGTGAATCTAGAAATAATATAATATCTTAACCTGATATATCTGTGTTTCTCATGACTTTTTGAAATGTTCTATAAAAAGATAAAGAATGAACATTATAAATCATTTTAACTGAATCGCATAAATATATTACTGTTAATATTATGTTTTTCTTTCTAATATAAGTTATGAAAATATAAATTGAAATGTGTACGTACTGTTAGAAAGTTGAACTGTCAAAAAGGACAAATTTACATATGTGAATCATGATGACCTTCGTGGCCTGCATGGTCGTCATGGCCGTCATGAGATGTGTGGGGATGATACATTAGGAAAAATGTTATACACCAAATACAGAACAGACAGATCAGTATAAGAAATGTCACAGCGTTAAATTTATCCCATCCAAACAATATATCATTTACTGATTCAAATTGCCTTCTGTACACACATGGTGTGCTTCTGTTATAAATTGTTTCTGTACTTTCACTATTAGGTATCATCTTCAATTTGTTCCACTCTAAGTTTATATTAAATATGTTATAATTGATCTGTATTGATTAATTTTATAGAGACACAGGTGGATTATGACTATGGTGTAAATAACTTCTTTCAATAAGCAGGCAACATCAATTAACAAATTTTTATCTTCAGTTGATTAAAACATTTCCTATAACAAGAATAACAATTACTAACATTCAATTAGAAAAGAAATGCTGGGTAATCATCTTATACTTATTAATTGATGTAAAAACATAAACAAATAACAATAGATTTTATATATCTTTTCATAAGTGTTTTATAAATGAAATATAATTATACAAAATGTTAATAATTTCACCTTCTTAACATTTGAAAACTTGATATAATATTGATATTATAAGGTATATTTTATAAGAAACAAATAATCTTGCTAAAAAAGTGCTGTATTAACTTGATATATGTTTTTATTTTAGTATTATTTTTTCTTTGATTATAATTCAATCATTTAAAACAACTTTGTTTACATTCAGTAATAAAATTTGTTTAGACTGTGAATTGAGTATTCAACTTTTAATGATTGAATTATAATGAAAGAAAAAATAGTACTAAAATAAAAACATATATCAAGCTAATACAGCACTTTTTTAGCAAGATTATTTGCTTCTTATAAAATATACCTTATAATATCAATATTAGATAGTAAACACTAAAAGTATTCAAATGAAGGGTTTCTCAATCTGAATTATTATACACATTTTTGTTTGTATCTTAAATTGGATCATAATGTATAATTATTCTTCAGTTTGTAAAAATAAGTCTATTACAGTTCAATTTGCAAATCTGAAAAAATGTGGGTATATGTAAGATATACAAAATACAAAATATTAATTTTTTTTAATTTCTTCAGAAAAATATGTAATGTTTCAAAACGTCAAGAACTTCTAAAAATGTTTATATAGACACATAACATCTTTAAACTCTTATAACTTTTTTTTCATGTACTTCAGTGTAGAGCTAATAGTTCAAAAACAATTTTAAGTTTAAATTAGGTAAGTACAGTGATGCCTGCTTAAATTTTACAAAACTCAGAAGCCAGTAGGGAAATTCTCGCGACTAGGGGACAGTTTGTTGCTTCGAGCATGACTCGAGATGGACGCAGTACGATGAGCAGTGACGGTTAGGACTCGATACTCCAACGTTATACCGCGATTTAAAAACAATGAACATACACGCGACAAATTTCATTTTCACAATGGATTGCTAAGATGCTCCCGATTAAAACGAGTCCAAACATAACGTAAATTGGCTAGTTTTATTGATTTGAAACGTCCATATGTTTAATTTTGTTGTCTGTATTAAACCAGAAAAATTAGTCCGATTTTTGTCTTGTTTGGGCTAGTTTTAACACGTCGCGACCACGCGTCACACATGTGTGATACAGCAATTCGTTCAGAGAGCCCAGCGTCACATACTGTTATATCAAAATATCACACATATATGACACTTACGTAAAATGCTGTGTTTTGTTTATTTAGCTTGTTTAAATGTATAAAAATTATGTTATTTATATAATTTTTATGTATGATATGTTATTTATATATCACGCGAAACAATTGCAAGAAAGGCACGGTCCACAGTAAGGGTATTTCAAATCTGAACGTGTTAATCGGAAGAGTCTCAACTATCCATTGGTACTACAATTATAAAAATAGGATTAAAATTATGGAAAATGAAATTTTCTTCATTAGATGTTTAGTTTTTACAGTCGTGGCATTCTATTGATGTGTCTCTGTTCCCTTTCTTTTCTTTGTATTCATTCTTTATCCTTACCTACTGAGATAAGTTCGTCCAGCTCGAGGAACTGACTAGTTGGAGAAGAGTGGGGATGCATCTGAGAAAAACCGTACGGATTTTATTGAAATTTATGCGGACATCACTGTAAATTTGTATATGTAACTTTTAGTTATATAATGAACACTTCATTAATATAATTTTACTGTAAATAATATAATTCAAATACTGTGGTATATGAAAGCAGTGTAGATGATTATTTTGTAAGTAGAAATGATTAGTGCTATCTGATAAAGACTTCCGCACGTGAGAACATCCGCTCACGTTAGCCAGATCATCGATTGTTTAGAGTGCATATCAGGTAACTGCGGGTCAAAGATTGAGTGTGTATTGTAGGGAATCAGTAGAAATCGTCAGAAGTACAACCTTAGTCGGTAACCGTCGTAATATTATTATTAAAATGAAATATAACTTAATTATATTAAAATTATAATAGCATTTAACTAACAGTTCGTATTTCCACATTATTCTATAATATTTCCGTTGTCCATTTTAACATGTGTATGGCATAGTAATAGTAATTTTTGTATTTTCAAAATTTTGAATAAAATCAAATAATTAATACAATATTTATTAATAAAAATTTGATAATTATTTATTTTAAGGGACATCGCGGATATTAAAGGAAAATGTAAAATATTTTTTAACGAATAGCTCATAAACTATAAGAGGTCGTCAAATAATATATTTTTCTTAATAACTTCATTGACGACTTCTTATAGTTTATGAGATATTAAATTATTATAACGTGTATTATATAATATATTTATATACACTTTTAATTTTACTTGCTTTACGTAATGCAAAATTGGAATTGTTATAAAGATATAACGTGAGTAGTTAATATGCTAAGAAAAAATTCTATACTACATTTGATGCATACTGTAAACTGCATATATTACAATTACGTAACATAATAGTCATTTAAATAAATCAATAAATGGGAAAATATATAAATACGGCAAATTTGGATCAAAATGACCCAACATTCGTCACGTGAAGCTTAATATTACTTAATTTTTATATGTCAACAACATGTACAAAAAAGTTATCATTGGATTAAAATTAAATAGTATTAATTCCTTGCCGTATTATTTTCTTTTACAACTAAGCTTGTGTAACTTTTTACTATTAACAATTTGGGAGAAACGCAAAGAAATTTTTGTCCCATTATAAATGCAAATTTATTTTAAAGATACCAAAGTGGTAGTAACAAAACAGGCATTTACTTTGATCCAGGCGCAAAGAACAACGTTGATTTTTATAAAATTAAGTTAGAAAACTTCATCACGAATCCCACTTGTCATTGTACGGTAAGGGGTTAATATGACTATCCTTTCGTTTAATTTTTGAAGTATGCATTGAGCAGATAGTTTGTGATATGTATGAAAATAAATCACATATTCGTACATTAATTACTATTGCGGAAAGAGGTGTGTGCCAATCGAAGTAAAGAAATGTAAAGTTATCTTCGTGTAATGACCATTACTTTTAAATGTACTTAATGCATTAGGAACGTATTAGAATTAATAATAATTTATTCTTAATTCTGATTCTTTTTATGAATAATAAAATAAGATTTAATCCGCACCTGTCTGTCCAAGTTCCGATTTGTTGTAGATAGTATACTAGAACGTATATTACAAACAGCAGTCGATATTGTCACCGCTGGACTTTCCCCAGGAAAATAGCCAATATCCTAGAGCAGTACCAATTGCAACAGCCAAACACAGCCAAAAGTTGTATGTCATAAAAATTAACATAAGAAAATATCCGATGATCAGTTGTATTACATGTGTGACTGTTTGAATGAAATGTACTTTGGAGAAGAGTAATGTCCTGAAACAAAGTATACTCGAAAGGCACTCATGGCTTGATAAGATACGAATGATATAGGTCTTTATATTGAGATCAATACTTCTTTTATAATCTGTACACAAAAGTTAAACTTTGTAATTCGAAACTTGTCAGTAGTGTAAAAATATTAATGAACACTTAATAACTATATGTACTATTCATGTTAGATATGTAAATGTTTTAATTAATTTCTTTTTTTTATTACGAAACAAAGTATTTAACTCTTGTAGTATTGAACATAAACTACCAGTTTTAAGACTAAAGTAATTTAACCGAGAGAATCGAAGTAAAGACAACATTTTTTAAGATACATACGTTCTTGATTTTTTACTTGTAAGTCTTGAAAGGCGTGCAGTCTCAATGTAAAGGTGATCGCTATAATATTTAAAGGAAAAAGACATAAATTAATATAGAGATTTATCTTGGTAAATATTTTTCCACTACTAACGTGATATTATTTACCGATAACTCTTTAATCCTTCATATATAGTCACTAAAAGTATAATTCCAAGCATTGACCATCCAAGCCCTTGCCAATCCACTACATGCCATTCGTCAAACAAAATAATTTCGTTTTCACCAATATGAAATGACATCTGATATAAATTTACTTTATGAATTGGAAAAACTAAATGTTTTCATTATAACATAAGCGTAACGTAGTGTGTCGATACTTGCCTGCATATTGCTACCGTAAAATGATGTATTCAATGTGGTCAAGCAGACTGCATGCACTTTAATACGATCGTCAAGCTCCAAGTTTCGTTGTTTTATCAAATCTTATCAAATCAGATAACATGTTTTCGTTATCATTTGTCAACTCAGGAAACGTTTACATTTAAAGACTTATATTACCTATGAAGAATTCCAGAACAACACAAGTCAACCAGTCAACATTTCGAAAAAATTAATCTTTCTTTTCATGTGTGTTCATTCATTCATTATATATTTTGTTGATCCTTGTTGCAACCATTGATTACAGGTAGATCCTTATTACGAATACATTTTTTATATTATTAAATAGGTCGGAGTAAGCTGAAAACGGTTACATCAAAAACTCATATGGATAACGTTAAAAAGTGGACTCGTTCTGTTTGCAGTTTATGAGTACTTTTATTTCTGAGTAAAAATATATATATTTTATTAAATTATATAGGAAAGAAAATATTCCACAGTAAAGTATCACTATTACCTTCCTTAATTGTAAACAGAAATATAAAAAAATGATAACATGTATAATTTAAGTTCAGAGACGTTTCGTGGAAAAGCTGCAGCAATATTAACGTTAAATACTAAAATAGTATTTATGATATATTTACCAAAGACTTCCGAAAATATTAGTCTTTAACATTTGGCGACCAAATACGTGGAAGAGGAACAGTTAGAAAATAACCGGTTGACCATCATCGTGTCATAAATTCGTATTTTTGGAAATAATAAGTTCATGGTGGATCATAACGGTTCTTCAAGACCATCATGTGCTAGGAGAGTGAAATATCAGAAAGGTCCGCGAGATAGCCGAATTCCCTCCTACCCGCAGGCCAAAGGGTTGCTACTTCGTCCCTTTATTGAAACTAGGCCTTAGGCGCACTAGAGGCAATAACAGAACCTCAAAAGAATTAGTTAGCCGATTTTTTGGGTAAGAGAGTTTCAGATACGGAAAAACCTACTAGTTAACCCCTTGTCCTACAATTTAATTTCATAGTGGCACTTATTAGAACTACTTATCGTTAATAATGAAATAGTAAAACATAAAATTCCATGCTCTAACTGTGTGTAAATTTACTCTAAACCATAAAAATTGTTAATAAGAAAAATAATGTTTCGTTTGAACTAAAAATAACTGGATGCCATTTATAATTGTTAAACAATACTTGAAATGTTCGCTACGAGTCTGACACTATATTATAAGGCAAGGGGTTAAAATAATTTCGAGTAAACAACATTAGAGTTTTCTTGAACTAGTTAGATTTTGTGTTTTTAACAGTCTTTAATAGTGTTTTTAGCATAATACAATTTAATTAGTGAATTTGTAAAAAACAAATTCTGTTCCTTTAAATAAGTAAGTATACATTATTGTTAAAACAAACTTTTTAAGTGGGTGCTAAAACTTCTGTAGAACGTAAAAGACAATACTGTGTATGTATACATATAGATGATTCTATACGAAAAATATTAAGCAATTATAGGCACAGAAATATGGACATGTTAATCGTTAAGAATGATCTTGATACTTACAATTAGTGGGTGCAGTTAATAAAAGAACGTCTACTTATATGTATAGAAACATGAAGCATTCATTTTTAACAATATTAACATTTTGACTGCCACGTCATCTGAATTTAGATGACTCCATTTCTTATATAAATTTAAAAATTAATTTTCTTGGTAATGTATCGAATAAACTAAATTTTGCTGGATATATGAGATATAAGAAAGACAGCAAAAAAAAGCGCTATGAAGAATCTTGATTTCTTCGTTTCTGCTTGATTAAGTAAACTACTTCAATTGTATGGGAAACTTTCATGAGTGTTTATTTGCCAATGAACGTGTTAATACTATCAACATTAATGAATTATGCCTGTATTTAATGTTAGATAATATTTAATATATTTTATAATTAATGATTACATTTGAAACATTCTATTACCAAATACAGTTCAAAGTAATTTTTTTATTTATGTATAATCACATTGAATAATTAAAGTGGAAATTTAATCGTCGATTGAATTAATAACTAAATATTGAATTGTTGTATGTTTTTCTTATTTTCCGATTATACGTGAAAAGTTGATGAAAATGACACTGAAAAAATATAGTGAAAATGACTTTGATGTGCAAAATTTATAAGAAATATATCTATGTTAAATACAATTTTTATTATATTTCGATTGAAAGCTGACAAGTGATAAATAATACAGTGATTACTATATTATAGATAATGAAAGAGTGAATCTTGAGTAATCGAGACCTAGGAATAAATATATGTATTTAATAAAATATGGAAACAACACGGACAACACGTAAAAAGTACAACTCAATGCCACGGAGGCCAACACACGACTCTTCTCTCGCCACTCTCTTACAGACATTTTCTCCCAAAAATCATTCTCTCCCCCATAAGCATTCTTCTCACTCGCACTCATCATAAACACTCAGATGCACCCCTGGAAAGCTGGCCCTGCAATCTTGGGTCCGCGACGTTGTGCAGGCCACTTTCCCTCGACCGTTTTACAGCTTGTCCTTCACTCACACTCATTCTTACATTCACTCTTCCTAAAAATACCTTAATTGATTGAAAGTAATAAGTAGTAACTATAGATGAACTAATTAGCTGTTGCGATCTCTTTGAAAAGTGTGTACTTGAAAAATGTGTTGCAAAAGTTAAGTTAGTTGTATTATGACGAGTTTTGTGTTCGTCATAACACAAACCTTGCCATTTCTTCATGACGAGTATACTTGTCAAAAACAAGTAACCGGTTAATTTTATCAATCGATTAAATTAGTGACACCAGTTGACGATTCTTTTATTATAATCGTAAACATTATTGGATCAATCGAAGTACACATTTTTATCAAATGGAGCATGAAACTGTTTATATTAAATGAAATTTTGCACAATTTCAAATAAATAATTCAGCGAAAGTTCAGTAGCTTCGTCGTATTTAATTAGCTATAGACTATGTTGCGTCGTGCACCAATATAAGGTGGTCGATCATTACCACATTGCTAACCGGCAGTTTTACACAGAAGCCATTCGATGTTACCGGTTATTATTTCGTAATTAAATATGAAAGTGAAACAATCTAAACAAATTTCAATATACTATATGTATATATAATGAATTGTGATGAAACTTTAAACACATCTGTTATATAACTCCAAACATTTTGCTCTTGCAATATTCTATATTGCCCTGTGTTTCAAAAATGAAAATTGCAAACACGAGTTAACTCGCAACCGGTCAACAATGTGTTAAAAGATCGTGTTACGGCTTCGTCCGGGCCGAGTTTATAACACGGGCGGGAACGTTCGAGCGCTAGGGATGGTAAGCTGAGGCCTGGTCTGTGGCCCATCATGGAGGTCCGATTTGGACTGCCGACCCGTTAGAAAGTGCCCCTGTCATAAACCAATCAAATTGTCACCCAGGGACGTAAGTAGGTCACTCGCGGACATACATTGTCGGTTAAAAATTTGGGATCGATACATCGGTTAAAAGAAAAACTTCCATTTTTTCCAAAAAAAATTTTATTGGAGAATTTTTGTGTATGATAAAGGAACATGAACATATGTGTATTAATCAAATATAAAGATGTACAGGGTTGACCACGAAGCGTGATCAGTTTAGATTATTCTGCTGTTAGCGGTTCGATTGGAAATTTTGTTAAAATAACATGATGCAAGGAGAGTTTTAAGATGATTGTACCAAATTTTTTCTCAAATCTCTTTTTCCAGAGTTATCAAGGTCGCCTTCCATACACGCAGATCACGAAATACTATTAAGAGTTCACGTTCGATATCATTTAATGTGTCTCAAGGTACAGAACGAAATGTTTACAAACAGTACGTGAAGTATCAAATCAATAACGACTAATACTAATCTATCAAGAGCTTTAGAAAGTTTCTCTTTAATAATCTTCAAGAATTTTTCAAAACTCTTCCAACTAAGAGTTTTCTTTAGTCTTTTTAGATTCAGAAAAAAGTATTTCTTATGATGCTTGTCGAATTCGTTTCACTATTCCCTGAAAGATAGGTGTAAAAAAGTTGTAGATTTACCTGTAAAAAACTAAAGGTGACCTTTATAACTCTGGAGAAAAGGGGTTGATCAAAAATTTGTTGAATCGTCTTAAAGCTCTTCCTGAACCATGTTTTTTTGGCTAACAAAATTTCCGATTGAACGGTTAGTAACAGAATAATTTAAGCTGATCACGCTTCGTGGCCCACCTTGTATAATTTTTGATTAATGAAGGTACATATGGAGTGGTCCCGAACTTTTGATCGGCAGTTATGAACTCACACATGGGTCCAAGGTAACGGGACTTTCCGTCCTTGCCAGACCTGCGCTTTTCCCGAAAAACTCATCGACCTCTTGCATTCAGCCTTGCGGTCGTTCCCCTTCCACGCATCGAAGAAGGGGGCAAAATTCGTTACCTTAGGAGTGCAAAAGCGCCGATGAATATATTCGAAACGAGAGCCCGACACGTACGGTTAAACGTGACAAGGTTCAACGGTGGAAACCATGGAGAACTTCATATAGTCGAAAACGAGAGTCTAACATGTACGGTTAAACGTGACAAAGTTCCACGTTCGGAACTATCGAGAATTTTCTCATTTCTTTTCGCGACATCATTCAGTTAAAAGCACCACTCGCTCCACCACGAAGATCCAGGTGCCCAAATTTAAGTAGACTGGCTCTACACAACCGTTCGAGGATAAAATGTATCAACCTTCGAGAACGCGTAGACATCACGACGATACAGACTATATTAATACATTTTTTATCTTGACAGAATACGTCTGATTTGTTACGATGAAAAGAAACAATCTATTGATACCTATGTGTAGACTGATACCTAGACTCTGCATTTATGCACGTTTATTATATCTATAATACATATAACATACCGTCTGTTCCAAAATGATAAAGTCACCATAAAAAATATTTCTAGCAATACGATGCATGATAAATAAAATTATAATATCAGGTTATTTAAATGTTTATGTGATACACAGTTTTGTGTTCTTGTTTTTTATGAAACTGTAATTAAGTATAAAATAAAAAATCAGAACAATATACAGACTGTTCCAAAATACGAGGCCTTTACATTGTTATAACGATATAAAATCTCACGTGGTTTTGCAGTTTTTTTTATCACGACCGTCTTTAAAAAAGAATAATTAATTAATATGAGAGTGGAAAAAAGTATAAACTGAATGCGAAAAAAGGCAAATTAATGCAATGCTGGAAAATATTGTGCTTATGAGGGACGTTACAAAAAAGGCTAAAGCACTTTTAACGCATAATTTCGAATTTTAAAAAAACATGGAAACTTATACCGGGTAAAAAAGATTTCATAAACACTCATGTGAATTAAGTGCACGTCGAAAGAGAATAGGATAATTATTTATTTATAATTAGTGATTATATATTTATGATTTGGATGAGCTTGAAATATGTTATCAAAGCCATAATTTTTCAAACAACTTTTTCCTATACATGTGACTGCCGCTCGGCCTTAGTTTTCCAGATATTCGCAAAAATATGTCTTGGAACGGGGAGCTTTCGTGTTTATTTACAAAAAGAGTAACACTCGTATGGCGTTGATCTTGACATATATTGTTAAGCCCCTTATTCTGTACACCCAGAATTTTAAACTTTTTGACAGTGAGTATTGGTTCAATAGTTATGAAACATTAACTCTTTGCACTCCAAGTTTTTTTCCCATGAGGAACTAACAACTCTGCGAAATTTTTAAAGAAAAATAAAATAAGATCATATGTAGTCAAATTGAAAATAACTTTATTATTTGAATGTTTTATATATTTTTACATGTTAGAAATATAATATTTCAATCTTATGCTCTATAGTTCTGTTGGGTGTATATTTTTTATTACACTCGGCGCCTTACCTCTGTGATCTTGTAACATGTCTTCAAAAAAATATGGCCACATGCTTTTTCTTAAAATTTGTTAATTAATCAATACATTCTTATGCTACGCTATGATTGTACTATTTGTACTGAGTACTAGTTTTATTTTTCTTATACTGTTATAATATTACTTTATCAGATGAGAGCACATCGAATGATAATATCGGTTTTTTATAAAGTAAAATTTTGTTTATAATATCAATTAGCTTTTCTTTATAAAAAAAAAATGGTTATAGAATACATTTTGGATATTTATTTTTACCACATTTGTACAGATTTCAATTAGATCACTTCATTAATGTAAATAATAGAATAGTAAGTAAGAACCAAGGTTGGAATTAATGCAAATTATTCATGTAAATTAAGATGGTGATCGTGACTCACCATTGGAGTGTAAAGGGTTAAAGTTTCGCATTGCGCTAGAAACGTCCTCATTTTCATTTTTTGAGGTTGTGTTCCTTATAATATGCATAAATACTTGAATTTCATTTAGGTAATAGAGATCAATTTTGAATTAGGCAGCTCGCAACGCCGTCGCGCGGAAAGGTGGCCGTTTTATGTACTAGTGAGGGGTGCCGAGTTACGTCCTTCCGAATTACGCCGTTTCTCAGTTACGTCTTTGCGTGTGACGCGTAGGGAATTGTTTTTAACTAATATTTTTTGCTCGACGTGTTTGATTTTAACTGAATCAGTCTGAAACTTATTTGAGTAAAGAATGGTTATGGGTAAATAATTCCAGATTATACAGTCTATACATAGTTTAAGAACTTATACAAATATATTTACGCTAAATGTAAGTAAATACACAAATGTAATTAATCGAGAGTGAAGACCATTATTTGCGCATGTGTAATGGCACTACAGCGTCAGATGTGTTTGTCTTTAAATTATATTGTTAAAAAAAGAAATACTATAAGTTTAGAAATTGAAATAGAGATGATAAAACCTTTTCATAGTGGAAAACAATGTTTTGAGATTAACTAAAAATTAAATTTTCCAGAAACAACTGTGAGGGCATTTTTTAAAAAGACAAAGAACGTATTTTAATGGCAGTAAAAGAAGACATAATAACATAAAGATTTTAATAAGTTTTTAATAAGGTCACATCACGTTTCCAAATACTCATGTACGGTGATGTATGTGTAGATTGGAGGTTACTAATATCTAGTGGTGGACAAAAGTTATTTAAAATAACGAATAAATTCGATCTGATTGATATTTACGAACAACGAATAATGTACATTGTTTAAAGATAATAGGCAAATTGAATTTATTCATTATTTTAAATAATTTTTGTTCAACACTGCATATAAATAACGCGAGAAACATAAATGATATTGTCATGCTATCAATTAAATTTGTAAATGCATGTAAGAAATGACAAATAGTAAGTAACGAATAAAAGCTTCCTAAACCAATAAGCAACAGCAGGAATAGTGAATAACTTGAATAATAAATAACCGAATAACGATTAATTATTTATTTACTCGTTATTATTATTCAAATAAAGTTTTATTCGAATAATGTTCAATATTGCTAATATTACGCGACTATGCACATGGGTGAGGAACGTGATAATTGTATAAATTCATGATCCTAGACAAGTATTGTGTACATAAATGAATGAAATAACGATTCCTTTTCGTATTCAAGCTGTACATTTCCAATGTCAGAATTTAAAAAGATCATTATGGTGTACAATGAATTTAACACTTCTAACGATTTAACTAGCGAGTATTTAATACGATCGACATGTAATTCTCATAGAGATTATAATACATAATATCTTATTTTCGGTTCCTTTAGATGTTCGTTATAATATTCAAGAGAAACTATTTATTTTCAAAATCATTTCGTGTATTTAATCGTTTAAAATACCAATAATTGTAAAATAAAAAAAGTAAAACTCGTAATTTCGACGGGTACGATAGTTCTAGTGATAATTAATAGATAATACATTGACATGATTAACCAATGTTTTCGAATTAATATTTTAATCTTTACTTACTTGAATTTTGGAGAGACAACTTTTTGTATAGATTTTTAAAAATTAATTTCCTCAATAACACAGAACAATTCAAATTCTGTTTCTTATATGAAATGCAAGAAAGTTAAGAGAGCTATCGCTGTGAAAAATCATATTTTTTCATTTCCTGTTTAGATAAGAAAATTATTTCGTCTCTACGAGTGATTCGATACGTGGTGATTAGGCAGTGAATGTGTTCAATATTGCGATAAAATATTTTCCCACCAACAAAATTTTGCGAATGTAATTTTTCTTCTGTTCTCTGTCAGCAGTACGTTATTACTTACTTTCGTTTCTGTTATGAAAAATGGTTATTTATATATTAATAATACATGTATATATATATATATATATATATATATTATATAAAACCATAATTGTTTACTGTTTATAGACTTTCTGAGTCTCTTCTTTACTTCATAGATGATTAAGAGTATACAATATATCAATCATTGTATGTAGATGATTAAATGAAAAAATCAATTCGTCAAAAAAATGATTAAAAGAGAACATGTCTTTCAGAAACAGGTTAAATAGAACAGTCCTATATATGATTTTTTTCTTATTTTAATGTGTTGAATTCACCAGTAAAATATTTGTTTACATGCTATGTAGATCCTGTAAATTCTGTTTTAATTAATTGGATATAAAAATGTGGTTTGAATAAAAATTCAATGACTTTCTAGATTGTATAAAATTTTATCAAATTGTAGTTAAATACAGATAACGATTAAAATTTTGTGTTCAAATGAATGTGAAACTAAGCATGGGCAACGGTATAAATGAAAAAATACATTGTAATTATTAATGGAATGTAAATTTGTACCAGTGCTATTTAATGAATGGCAATTCAATATAAGATATTTAATACGAAAATATTTTTGATATAGTGTCTCGAAGATAAGATCAGTCTTAATCTTTTAATTTTCACGGTCATCACAAATACTGTCGGTCTTCATTCTTAATAAATTTTATAATATTCTAATAACGTAATATCGCTCATTAATGTATTGTATGTTTTCATCGTAGTATATTAATTAATCATTTCTTGTGATTCGTCACGTGTTCTTCACATATGTACGTACGTGTTATTCAGTGGAATTGGTTACTGGTTTTGGTATTATACGATGAGTCTTATATGCATCTACGAATTCATTTAGAAAATATATTTTACCGCGTTTAAGAAGCAAATACTTCATAGAGTTTCATAACAGCTTTATCTTTCTCTGCGCAATAGACATAATAGAAGTGATTATTGTTAAAAAAAAAGAGGTTTAGAGTCTCTTAGACTTAATTATGTTGCTGAAACATTATGAAGTTAGTCTGTCACTGCCATTCATTTGTTCTTTTGATTCTAAGGTACATACTGATTGAATTGTCACTTGTATTTAACTTGTCTAAACAATTTATCTGACATCGCCTTTACAGTATACTCTCCATGGTCTGTCACATTGTTGCTTACGAATTATTTAAAATATTCTTCACCTGTGCCTTGATTGTTGTTCATTTGATTCCTCTTTGAAACACGAGATGTCTTTGTCCGAACTGTCCGAATAATTTTTGGCACGATTCGTATTCTGTAGCTATGGAATGATGTTGACATCGACAAGGGACTGAGCCGTTCAAGTGTTTTATTAGATTAAATATCAGTTTATGCGTTGTCTCCTTGCCCTAGTTTTTACTTTCCAACTATGATGAATATAACTACTTTGCCATTAATAACTTATTGAAAAAAGAGAAAAATTCTAGGTATATTCTATATCTATGTATACTCTAAAGTGTAATCATTGACAATAGAAGAATATTGTTTAATTTGAATTCAAAAGAATTGAGAAATATTTATGCTTGTTAAATTTTGTTTAAAATTTTCGCCACAAGTCCAACACGTTGTTATAGGGCAAGGAGGTAATTTAGATAGAAACCATCATGACTATATTCATTGCTGAGGTATTCATACAATGAGTACCCCATATTACTCTGTGCATCAGAGAAAGATCTTTTCTTTCGTGGGGATCGAATTTCTTTGTATCACTTGGTCAATTTAAGCAATTTGCTTTGCACGCGAATTCCTTCAATCTGTTGACATTTGGCAGTTTTCCAAACCAACATTTGTGCGATGTTCAACGGTCCAGTTCCCTTGTTGAACATCTGTTCCTGACGCAAGACTCTGTAGATACAACTTCTTTCTAAGAATACGAAAGATATCTCAACTTTATCAAGGACAACTGGCAATTTCAAGGAGTGTATAGGTTTTCTATTCTGCCCTTGTTGCTTTGTATTGTTCAGAATTGTTAGGCGATGCTAGATTACGAAATCTTTCAACATTGTGTCGACTTATTGGATTCTAGAAACCCTTCATTCTTCTGCCCTTTGTCTATTTACGTTCCTACACATTTTCTGAGGCCTCCAAATGTTTGGATTACTTCACAATGAAAATATTCACAAAGGAAATGTCTTTCAGCTACTTGATTTAGAAGAAAGGTAATAAACTTAAATTGAAATTTGCACCAGAAAAAGCAATAATGTTTCAGCAGATCGTTGGATATTTTAAAATAGCATTTAAGTAGCTACCATGTGTCGTACGTCATGGGCGATTTGTCATGCGCAGTCAGTCGCATCAAACTTCACGTATTATCGATTTCATTATTTTATCTTCGTTTTCTGAAATCCTTTCACTTTTCTGGTTCATTTATATCTTTTTTAGTTAGATCGGAAGACAGGAATTAATTAAACATTAATTTTAAGATATTATGATATATGTTTATAAGAATTAACAGTGTTATTATAGGAAGAATATTCTCTTTACTTTAAAACGTCTATAAATAATGATTTTTTAATTAGAATATAACGAAAATATTAAAGATGAAAAGAAAGCTATCTCTCGTGATTTCTTAAAACTTTGACGCTTAATATCCTATAAACCGTTTTGAGCTGGGAAACTAAAATGTTACAGAACTTATTAGTTTCCCATGAAACATGGCAAGTTTTGCGAAGTTGAATAAAATTGATGACTGTGTAGTGAAGTCTGTGCGATTTCATGTGGAATGACTAGTGTAAGATAGCGTGCAAATTATCTGCACACACCTTTATTTACAATATTTTCTTCCTTTTAATAAATATTTTATTAATTTAAGAATGATTTTCACATATTTTATACGAAAAAAGATAGATTTTTAGTATTTTTATTATTATAAATCGTATTAATATTATCATTATTATCATCGTAAAAATATATTATTATTATTGTACTAAATTCTATGTGGGAAAAATTGTTTTCATTTTTTCATAAGTATCCAAGTGCATTCACTGTCGAGCTACATCTTGTCATCGTCTCAGCAGATTGCATGTACCTATAAATTTACACGAATCCGATTTCAAAGTAATGTATAATGTATAGTATCTGTCATTTATTTATTCCTTTTTAATAGTTGTAGCATATAATCATCGCGTCAATCATTATGTTTTTCATTACTTTCCTTAAGAATTCTGATTCACCTACTTATTCGATTCGAAACTGATTGGTAAATCGTATGAAAGTAATATTAACAGTAAATTGAACTTTATGGCGATAATGTCGGAACATATTCGCATGTCTTCGCTTTCATTTAGTTTTAGAAGTACAACTTGTTTTCCGACTGTTGCTTTACTCGTGAACTCTTTCGATTAGTAGATTGAATCTAGTTTTTGGCATAACTTGCGAGATGTTGAACAGCTTCTGACCTGTTTCAATCCCAACGATTGAATCGTTAAGATTATATCTGGCGTTGTCTCATTATTGTGCTCCTTCCATTTTACGATGAACGCGAGATTGTCATCTGTCGATATAGATTATTTTTAGTTCTGGTTATATATCTCTGGAACATATCAAAATTACCTGTCTATAATGTCTGGTCTGGTGTGCGCTATAGTAGCTACAGCCATTTATTCTTTCTTACTCTTTCCACATCGTAGAAGCTGTGATAAAGAATAAATTTTGTTATGAATTGTTTTCCTCCTAGAATATTGTATTGCGTTGTATTTGCAATACTTAAAGATAAATATAAATACTTTTCTTTCTCTCAAAAAATTTAATTTGAGAAAATTGGCGTAGCACGAAAAAGTTGTATCATTCTTTAATGGCTTATTAAATTTATCCATTAAATTATGTGCTCAAAATGTTCATTCACTTCTTTGGATTTTGTTTATATGGTAATTTCTTTACAATGCAGCCATGTTTTTCTGATGTGTGTAATCAGTGTTGAATGGTCTGTTTGAATTGTGCAGTTTGAAGCCTCCGCCAGGAATACGGTTTTTCACGAATGTTAGCATAATAAGGACCTTTTATGGTCAGGCTTGATTTTTTAAAATAGTCATTATAGTCCCTTCTTTAATATACAGACGACATATTAGCCAAATTTCCATATAACTTTGCAATAAATAATTAAAAATCGTGGTGAAGTCATGAAGAAATGAGATTTTCGATAAGCATTTAATGGTATTATCGGAACCCTTTAAGTGTTAGAGGAAATTTTCATACATATTCGAGTAATGCCAGATAATTTTAAACATAGATGCATGATTATAAACAGAAATTTATATTTGGGTCAATTTTGATCTAACGAAAAATCTTAAAAAACATATTAGACTTCCTTTATTACTAATGAAATCAAAAAGAAATTTTTTGCAAGTATATGAAGGAGAGATACATCGCTCGTTGGCACTCAAAGGGTTAATATTGCTGCCGATCGGTTAAGTCTGTTTTAGTGTAGACAAAAAATGGTTTCATAATCTAATATTAAATATTTTTCTATCTATTTACGTATTAGTAATTGTAGAATCATACAACTGGTCTTATTTATAAAATTGGAAATCTATCTATAAGTTTTCGTCTTGTTTTTCATTTTAATTACTATTATTCTGTTTGAATATATTGTAAGAAGGTAGACATTCAGTTTTTAAGTTCTTCAACATATTGGGAATATTTTTGTACCAAAACGTTAATAAATGTTTAGAGAATTTCTGTTTCACATCAGAAAGTTTCGATATGTACGATATTCATATAAACGATGTTCAATCTTGTAGTAACTATTGCTATATCTATTTCGGTACACGTCGGTTTTGAAGATCGTGAAGCTCTTTGCTATGTATTATTGAGATAAAGTCTAAGTTTGTAAAAGGCCAGCGAATTGGTTCACCCATTCCAACTCACGTTGGGAACTCCTTATTTTTGCACCTTACAGGCATCAACCAGGACTGTGCGAACTGTTGCGCTGCTATTTCACGTTTTGCACTTGAATTATTCGATACGTTCTTATCCAAATATTTCATTATCAAACTATTTTTTCTAGTAGATTGTATATAACTGTTTTTGAAATTGTAGATAACATTCTTGTTTATGTTTATTTTTGATTGATTCAAACGTAGGTACCGACAGTCAGAAACAAGAGTATTCGAACGTCATGCATGCTTGGACACAATAAATGTTCCATAGTTTGTTTGCATATTGCTAAATATTTTTTCTATCTTATTATATATATGTATATATCACGATTGCAACTTGTTTTAGTAAATAGCAATATACGATATACAATTCTTCAAATGATAATTTATTTTTTACCATGATGTTCAGATACTTTGGTTACTGACTGCATATACATACAGGGAGGAGCAATAACTATGTACACCTTGAATATTGCCGTTATATGTAATAATATGAAAAATTATTATATATAAAACTTACATGGTATAGAGGGGGACATATCGCGATACAAACATTTTTTGCGTAGGTGGAGGCATGGAAGAAATTTCAAGATCATTTCTATATTTTTAAATGGAATGCTTTTATTTTTATCGTGATGCAATAGCTGACGTTGAGACGACTTCAGTAAGCTATCGTTGACAGCCAAGCAGCGTCAAATGTGGTAATAAAATAAACTTTCTTACATTATAGTAAATGTTCGAAGTGGTGTACGCCTCCGTCAGTGCAAAGTTGCAATCTTCGTATCGCTGCGTCACGTACATGCATGTCTTATCGTCTCTGAACTTATTCTTAAAAATATATTTTAAAAGCATCAAAATCGATGAATAATGTAATGTAAATAATCATCGTTTTTCCATATAATTTATTTACACGTATTCATTATGAAGTTATTAAAGCAAGTAAAAATAATTACTTTCTTAGACCGTAGATTATCGAACTTCTCCGTATTTCATGAGTAATCATGTTTCACAAACATACAAATTCGAACGTGAATTTCATATTCACTTTAAGGGTAAAGAATCGATTTTTAAAACTAATTTTCAATTCATTAAGTTTCTTGCATGTTCACTTTAAATGGGTGAAAACAATTTTCGTTAATGACAGAGATTTAGGAACGACAATCGTGTGGTACACGGCAATTAAACGTGACATCTGGTAACATACGCCGGTAAACCGACTGCACAATTTTACTTTAGGTAATTATTTCGTTTGAACATTAAGTTTCAACTAATCAAACCAATTTGCTGTTTTATATCGCGGAACAATTTCTTACGAAGATTTTTCAGACCTGAAATGTAAAATAATAATTAAGCGCCTTATATTGATACATATCGTTCTTAACCTGGCTATGTGAATTTTAATGCTGGACTTTATAACACAGGGTTGTAAATTTTCAATTTTAACTAAAATTGAATTTTCATGCTTATGGACATAATAACAATAATAATAAACACTCAATATTTGATGGTTTGTGTGATCAGACCCAAGTGATTTTAATTATTGTGCAGTTATATTGAAGAAACAGGTAATAACAACGGCCAGAAATGAATGAACAGTAAGGAATGCTGTGTTCAAAGTAAAAGAAGGATCACTTTGTAATTTGGAGATTACTGCTAAAACGTAAATAAGACAAATTTATAATAAATAACTCCAAAGTTTTAAGTGCATTTTAAATTTTAAATATGCAGTGTTTAGAACTGCATATATAATAATAAAAACTGAACAGACGAATTCTTTTAAATTTAATATGTGGATGGGTACTTATATACAATACGAGGATAGGTACTTATATAAAATTATGCTGACAGATTATTTTTAGTATATATTTTTTATAGCTACAAAGTAATAAAAATTATGAAGAAAACTGAGAATTTATCTTCAAACCGTTTCCATTCCATCATCATTAACGAGAAATGAATAAGGCTAGCTTCGGCTACAACCATAAATGTATTAATGAAAATAACACTTAAATTTTTATTTGTATACAACTGAAAAGCTCAATATTATGGCGCCGTATAAACTTGCCAAAAAGTTTAATCGATTCTGATGCTCCTTATTTTAAGAAATTCCTATATTTATTTATATTAGCGAAATGTTAATTTGAATTCTCAGTATTAAGGAATGTAAGGTAAGGAGCAGTATTTTGAAAGTTATTATAAATTATAAAATTAAAAATTTCCTTAAATGACATTTTATCGATTAATACACAGTCATTACCTAATAGTAACATGTTACAATTATTATCTCTGTCGCTTCTAAGAATTACTTCACGTAAGTTTTATTTGATGTTTAAGTGTATTTTCCTATAAGAAATGTTTTCGTAAAAGATTGGTACTAAAAATTCTGAGATAGTGCAGCTAGCGTATGATTTAGTAACATAGCGGTGTTTGCAGCAAATTATTTCATAATTACCTGTTATTAACTCGATGTGATATTATGTAATCGCATCAAGTATATCCTGACAATAGATACGTCGTCTTCAAATATATGTACACGTAATAGAATTAAAAACGAAGTAAACGCATACACCGTAAAGATATAAAAAATGTTAAAGAATATATGCAAATTATTGTGAAGCAGAAAAATGTAGAGAAATTTAAAAATTGGTATGTAAATCATTTATGTTTTAAAATTCAATCAATCGATGTTTCTATCTATTATCGATTATTTATTTATATACAAATGAAACATAAAAATGATTTTACTTGTACTTATTGAATGGTATTTTCTGATGGTAATGAGACTAAGCATAACAATATTCAATACGATGTCAGTTTCCATCGTTCACAGCAACTTTTGTTTGCTCACCTGCAACTGATGGTTAAGGTACTCATTATTTTTACATGTTAATCAGATGACATTTCAGGTATAAAGACTAACGAAAATGTACGCCAAAACAAATGAAATTAATCAAAGTAATGAAATTAAATGAACATAGATAACATTACGCACATGTCAATATTACATAATCTGCATTGACACAGTTACATTGTTTTAATAAGATGGAAGAATTATTGTTCGAATAAATAAGAAACATAAGAATTATTGCGAAGTTAATGAAACTCGAATAACGGATTAAATCGTTTTCCCCAATTAACAGTGAATATTGGACAATATTCTGCGTAATTGTCGAAATTTTCAAACAAATTATTTTTCATTTTTTTATTTATTACCCTTATGATTTTGATATTAAATACTATCTTTACTTCTAAATAAAATTAGGTTTATTATTTGATACTCGTATTGGTACGCGTATGTACTGAAATTCGACAAATTGAAAAATTTTGCAAAATTTTTTCTGGTTTTGACAACCAAAAGTAAATGAGCAATGTCAGCGTACTATATCGGACTACTTTTTACTGCCATATAGTTTTGTTGAGAGTTTGGATTTATATTTATTTTTGCACATCTGAAAATATCCATTAAAATCAGTTTTATACCATTAAAATTGTTCAAAGATAGAGAATTTAACTTTTTTTCCTAAAACACTGAAATTCCTCTTCTACAGATATTTATAACCCAAATGTTGGTTCCACAAAAATTTATTGTACAGCGGTCTGATCAGTAGCATCGTGGTAAATAAAATTCGAATTTCACCCCTGTAACCCATTATTTCCCAAATAATTCCATTACATGCAATAACCTCGCGATCGAAATTCGAAATCGCGAATTGAATCGAACTACCTCGTGCCTCACTTTGTTGGAATAATGAAGAGGCGATTACTCATACATAAGGGCGGTTATCTTATTCGAACATCGGATGACACGTGCTTGCACGAGGCACCACCGAAAAGCGATCGAAATCACGGCGCTCGAGCTCTGAACTCCGAGAAGGAACGCGGATATATAGATATATAGTTGTGAATGTTAAGTTAATCGATTTCTCTTTCTGTCGCTTCGGCGGAGAGGGTGTCCTCCCTCGGTCCTCCCCGCTTCGCGATCAGCCAAGATGCCCGGCCTGCGTGAACGAGGCGGGCGCAACCTGTGGCTGATCCTGACCGCCGCGCCTCCCTGCGTCCGGAAATTCAGCCACGCTCGATTCTCAAACTCCCCTCAGTGCAATTCTCACCGTTCGACTGCTTACATGGGGACGATGCTGGCCGTTTTCGTGCGAGGGAAACTCGGCTTCGTATCTCGGATTCACGGAGTGTAGTAATCACTGGCGATTCGATCGCGAGAATAGACACGCCGTGTGGTGCCGCGCCGCGCCGCGCCGCTTTCCTCCTCGCTCGATCAGTCACGATGCGCGAATAGTTCCGTCGAGCTGCCGGCTTCTCGCGTTCACGCTGTTCCTCCGTTCAGAGGCGGAAACGGGGAACCGACGTACGGATGTGGAGAAACGATGGGCTTCGTAGAGAAACGTCACGTTGGATTTCCATTTCGATAAAAGAAGTCCTTTCCGGCCTGTTCCGCTCGGTCCTCCCTTGGTTTTACGTGGCCCAAAGGTCAGTTTCTAAATATACGCTGCCGCGGTTCAAAACTACGTTCTGTTTATATCGTGCGATTCGTGTCACCTTCGTTCCGATTCGTGCATCGAATTTTTGTTTACGGTTCACTCGAGTTCGTGATTCGATGGTCGAACAGCTTTACCAGCCCGATGGTGCCTTCGCCGACGAGAGTTCCGATTCGGAAAAGTAACCTGTCTATCATCGTTGACGCGAAACGAAACTCCGTATTTCACTGGGTTTGTTCGTTTGGAGGGATTTCTCGACCGCGGGACTGGGCAGGGTCAACGCTCTATCACGATGTACTGTTCGTGTATCACACGCGCCCATGGATGCTGTTACCTATGTGCCGTACAGCAGTAGCAGAATAATAGAAAAGTTGTACTCTTTTTTGCTTATTTAAATGTTCGTTCATTGAACGAGAGATTGAGATGTCGGATACACCGTTTCATACGGTGTACAGGGAATATCGAGGCCAAGCAGAAACAATCAGAAACTCGCTGGATTATCGGAACGTAGAATAGTGAATTATATCATTTTTCAGTTATTTTATGATATTAAGCGTTCATTTTTACTTGAAGCTGACAATAACGATTAGAACTGTTTTTCAAGATCGATAAATAAAGTTATTCGTCACTTGTATCGAGCGATAAATACATCTACTGTCGAAAAAGCTTAATTTATTAGTATTTTTAATCCATTGCGAAAGTGAAATTATAAAGGTAACTATAAAGCTTTTGCAAGGGTATTGGATAATACGGTAATTACAGTCCTGTTGATTTTACTACACTTTTAGTATTTATTTTTCGTATAAAAGGCATTCTGTTTCATTTTTACTATAATAATACTAGTTATACTAAACTTCTATTCGTTTCTCGAAATTTTTTCTGAGTAATTAACTCAAACAATTGTGCCATTAGAACATCAGAATCCAACAGAATCTTGATACCCAGTGGTCATATGATACGATGCTCGGATAATTGAATTATGTCATCTTAATGCAAGCTCAAGTAATTATTATATAATGTTTGTATTCATACATACAATATTAATAGGCATTTAATCATTCTGTTTAATTTTTATTTTTTGTCTTATTTTTTTCTATAATAATTCAAAATATACATTTATTTTCTATTTTGTAATATCCAAAACGTATTTATAAATTGTGTAATTAATTTCGATCCGATAAGTGTGTACTGAATTAACCGATATTCATGAAAATGTGATTCGAATAATCGAGATTCTATTCTAGTACTTCTATTCTACAGAGTGTGTAGTCACGTAAATAGTCACGCGTTAATGTATGTCTGTGTGGAATACACAAAGCATGCCCATTCAGTGCCATTATGTAATATCGTCTTCATACTTATTTGGATCAGCCGTGCATCACCACTATGTTTATGACATAAGCGAAACTTCGCTACGAACAATCAAATATTGTTTCTCTTGATGTTTGTTTTTTTATATTTCGTTTCTTTAAAAAGGATTACGGAAAATACATTCGTATTAACGATATTATTAATTTGTGTCTTTTAGAAAAAAGCTTCATCGTGTAATATATACAAAAAGTTTATTATATACCCCGATGCATTTTTGTACACCAGATGTGATAATCCACATTGCAGCAGTTTTTTATAAACAGTAGTTAAAACACTTTTATTTCACGAATTTAAGAGGAATTCTATTATTTTGTATCAGTTATAATTATAATTACATCAAAATTATACTTTCCCTAAAAATGGAAATCTGTTAACACATATTAATGAAGACCCAGCAAATTAGTAGTAGAGCACAAGTTATTTTCAATTAATGTCTAATTCAGACTGCATAAATGATCGAAATTAATTTTAGAGTTTCCAAATATTCTATAACGAAGTTGTTTTGTTATAAATAATCAAAAATGGTGTAATGCTGTTGCAGTTGTAAGTTAAAATCCTTGCCGAATTATTGTATTTACATGTAATAATCTGAAATGGCAACGCAATTAAATTTTTTGAACATATACGATCAATTTTCTAGTTGCACGTTTGTAATATTTATCGTTCCATTTCGATGTAATATGTATTGTGTATATGTGGTATTATTTGATAAAAGTTTCTGATATATTACATTTTATTACATCAAGTTAGTAGTAATTCTATGCTTTAAAAAATTTACTTCTATTGATATGTCTCTTTTTTTAAAGTCTGTTCACCCTGCTTGCAGCCTTTGTTCCAATAAGCTTCCTTACAATAGACACGGTCTCATAATCATATATGACAGGTGCGTCAGAGCGTTATTTGAAAAAATGCATATTTCATCCGTAGTAATTTACATTAATTTCATTCTTTTTTAAATAAAATGCACGCGAAAAAATACATTACGAAGGAAACTTCCAGGAATTTGTGGTATGCAAAAATGAAATTTTAACAAAGGATTATCCGAATAAAATATTACGGTGTTAATAAATAATTCAATACTTTTTAAGGTAGACGGTGCACATGATGAATCAAATGAAAGTATTATCACAAGATAAGAAAACAATTTCTTAAATAATATTTTATGTAGAAACTATAATTCATACTACGTCACTATTAAATCATTTTATATACAAGGTTTTTTAAAATATAAAATAAAATTCCTTCTCACAATTAGCTGTAATTGTTTATAAAAATGACTGAATTTGAGTTTCAAATGGATCCGTGTGCTATCGATTAGTACGTGCTTAACATGTCTATTCATTGCCTGACGTTTCTACTTAATCCAAGCGTGAATGCACTTACGCATATCAGATAAATATTTAATGTTGATTTCATTCTCTTGAGGTTTTTTTAAAGAATAACTACAATTTCTGATTGTAGCAGCGGTTAGAGGCCGTTTTGCATATTTATGTATATGCTAGATTAATACACAGTGTGTTTTAATGTAAGTAAATATAAATTGAAAAATCTGTTAATAGTCCTTTAAGAAGCAACGATTAGGAACTAAAGACACCTCTCGTTTAATTCTTTAGAAGTGATAGTAAATGAAGATATAAGGAAACAAGTTTTTCTGAATAACATAATGAACAATATTTTTATGATTTTATTATCTAAGGGAAATGTTTTAAGTTTCGTTTTAGATTTTAGACTGCGTAGATTTTAAACAGACCTATTAATAGTACTAACATTTTGCAAGTTACATTTTCGTTTCCAAGATCCTAACGTAGAAAATTAAAGGTTCGTCTTTCGAAGCGTGCGTTAAAGTATACAGTCAACTGAGCGAGCGAGTATACAACTCTTTACGGGTTTCCCAATCTTTCAGTTTTTCTAATAATACCGAGTGATTCAGATTCTTAGTCATTACAATAAAAATTTATATTGCAAAATAATGTAGATAATGTTTACCTTAAGAACATAATAACTTCAGGTAAAGGTGCTTCATAGTAGATATTAATTGTATTAATTAATTAATACACAACTTGTATTTCTTTACTTTTAGAAAAAATATTCTATACTTTGCCTCAGTCATTTGATGTATTGTATATTTCCTACTTTTTTATTAGTCCAATGTATTAGATATTTCACTGTTATGTAGAGCGTAAATCTTATTAAGTTTCAAACAGTACGACCTGAACTTTAAATTTTAATTATGAACTGCTTAACCTGTGAACTGTGGAATTTAGTTTGAAAAATTTCTCGTTTTGCGATCAAATAAAATCAAAAAATGAAGTGTGTGCTCGTCGAACACAGGATACATGCAGGTAGAGTATACTTTAATGAAAAACAAAAGCAAAACAAAGAAGAATTACATGTTTATCTGAAAAAAGGATTCATCGTTGAAAGAATTAATGGCATTTCAAGCTTTAAGATGACCTGTATTCTCGTCAAACGCATCTAACTGGTTAAAAATTGTTGTTTGTTTGTATTTACGTGAAGAACATGCACGTTTCGGATAATCGCATATTTGTTTGACACTTTGTACAGCTCTATGTAGTATGAATGCCTATTATTGCACAGTTGGTTCACACATCTTAAAGCGTGCACGAATAAAAATCTCGGAAATCGTGGCTAAAATGTAGGTGAATATAATTAACATCTTCGTAGCTATTATAAAATTAACTTTATAGTAGACGTTCGGATGTGTAACGTGTCACTACGCGTCTCTGCTATGGTGACGGAGTGGAATAATTAAATATCCGATAAAATCAATGGGGATTTATAAATGTTCTAACAAGTCGTGAACGTAACTAGAACAAGTCATATAAAAAATATTTTTTTACACAAATCAATACCTCTCGACGCTGTACGTAAGAGGCATTGAAAAATGCTTGGAAAATTAAATAGATCGAAAGATATGTTAAAAGCAATTCTTTTCTAACTGTCGGGTAAAAGATGCAAGGACAGTTTAATTCATAGGCAATATTTTATTCTTCATACGATGGAGAAAGTACTAGCGCAATATTTCTCGTTAAAATATTCATTATTTTCTGATGAAGAATTGATGATATAAATATTTTGCAACCAACACGAAAAACAATCTTGCATAAATTAAGGGTCAGAACTATTTTATTTAAATGTCGCGCACATTGATATAATATACAAAAGTAATATGGAATTTTCAGTTTGATAATCTGTCTGCGTTGAATCAAATGATGACTGAGGGTTTCTTCTCGAGTGCAAAGGATTAACATTGTAGAAATATATATCTTTTATAGGTAAAAATAGTTGGCACATAAAATTCTTAATGTGCTATATATTTATGACAATACGTGAATGTGCTATATTTTTAGACTGTACTTATCGTCGCTTCAGTTACTTCAAACCTGAAACTATCTTTTCTTATCGGTTTATATTTAACCAGTTAACTACGTTTGACGAGTATACACGTCATAACTTGCTTTTATTTCGCGTACAATAAGAGATTTTTCAAACTAAATTCCACACACTAGCGGTTAATAAAAATACTTCTGTACTGTACTCTCCTACACGTTATACTGACTGTCAAATTAAAAAGTGGAACATTACGCACAAAAACGAATTGAAATTACAGAATGAAGTTTTTTACTAATTCCTATCTAAGGAAATGAAAACTGGCTTGCAGGCGTTTCTGTCTACTATGTGAGGCACATAGATTGTCGCTATTGTAGATTGCCTTTCGAAAGAAGAAACGTGAGTTACACAGACTGCTTCAATAACTATCCATCCTACTCTGGTGCACTGAAATATCATTTTTCTCAAGTGATCGTGGTAGAGTAAATACTTTTCTAAAGACTGTGATTAATGGTGCACGTCAGTTTTTCACTTTCGAAAACAAACTATACCGGTATACGATATTATCTGATTTTCATTGATCTTCTATGTAACAGTTTAATAGCTGTTTAATACTCTTCTATTGATATATTTTATATTCAATACTTTTGAATAATTACTCTTTTAATTTCATCTGTATGTAATTCAATATTATAATAAGAGCAGAAGCAATACTATTTTGTACATTACAAAAAATAATAGAACGATATAATTAGTTAATAAGTTATATTTCACAAATTATACTATCTATTGTTTAGTGATTTATATTTATAATCAAATTTGTCTATATCATATTTCGTTGCAAAATCAAAGGGCGAAATGTATTTTATGAAATAACTTTTTATTAATGTATTTGAGTAAGTGTTAACAACTGTAACATTTTCAACTTGGTTTTAAAGGGTATAGTGATTTTAGTACTTTGAAAGTAATTGATGACATGAAAGCAACACGATTATTTCTATAATATTATTTGTACATAAATTGCACATTTTATGTACATTAATTTGTGATTTGTTTCAGGTACACTGTCGAACGGTGCGTCAAGCTTGTCGAATTTTTCAACGGAGAGCTTAAACAACTGGAGTAGGGAAAAAGCTACTACATATTCATGAGACTAAATCTCTACTACTTTCGAGGCACGATTACGCGCTATTGAATTTCTTTGTAATAAATAATTGATTAAATAGCCATTTCGAATAAGAACGGATACACGAATTAAAGCCTAAGCAAATGAAAAACGGCTTTGATGTATCACTTTTTCATGAACTTGTTTGGAACATTTAGGTAAATTACGCAACGAAAGCTATTTCATACCGGCTACGAGCTTGGCTTTTTCTACTTTCATATTTACAATATAACCTATGAATGTAGCGCTACGGGGACCAACGTGTTATGATAAAATATCTCGCCTTCAGTGACATCCGTCTAAAAACGTAGTAATTTTTACTAGCGGCTAAAGCGGATTTTATAAAATGACGAATGTTCTTAAGACAGTCTCGAACGAAAGTTATATGTCGTGCAACAGTTTCCCGTACGGTTGATACGAATAAGAGAAAAGAACTGAAAAGTGTATCGTCCTTCGAAAGCATCAACGTTGAAGAATGTAATTCGCATCGAGTCACGAGAAATAGAGGCTCGAGGAAGCGTGCATCTTCCGCTCGAAGTTCCATGCGCTGCAAGCTTACCGGGTAAAAACGCAGGCAGAGGGAAAAAAGCAAAATGCCAGGGGGAACGTCGACGCGAGAAAGCAGCGAAGCGATCCGCATGGAACCTCTAGGTAGAACCTCGAGTTCCCGTAGTCCCGGGCAAAACGGAACCGCTAACACCACCGAGGTGCCAGCAAACTCAGGTGAGTTCAAGTCCACTTATATCGCGAAAGCACGTCTGCTCTTCGATTCAAGAATGAAAATAAGAAGTCAAGTTTCTGTCGAGGTGTCATCAGATTTAATTGACAAATTCAGAATCTGCTTATCAACAGAGTCAAATAATCTTTAGCAGTTTACGCGAGAGTCTGTGCTTTATTATTGGCAAGAAAATGTCACTTTATACGCTTCCTTTTATATCTCGTATTTTCAATTATATCTTATAAAAATCGTATTATCCATTTAACACTAAATTTACGGAACGTTTCGATTCGACGCATACTGGATTTTACAAACATTATTTGATACATTTTTACGTCCATTTTGAGTGATGCAATTAGACGAATATATATCCTAATCGTCTATCGTTGAACTCCTTATTTCTGAGATCTAAATGAACGGATATTCATTTTGCTAGGAACGACGGATTAAACTGTGCGATAAATGTCCGTAAACCTAGTGTTAATTTTGTACACTTAATCTGTCACTCTTCTTCCCTTTATAAGTTATTTCCCCTTTCTGGATGTATTCAAATATGTAAGTAGAAAGGATTTATTAATATTAGGATTTAATAATAATATATATATATATATATATATATATATATATATATATATATATTATCCACCATATGTTTGCGATTGTATAATATAACTTAAATACGTAAGAAATCGTTTCTGCTAACAGATGACAGTCTTATTTTATAAAAACTCTTATATATAATAACTCATCATACGTTATATCGGATAAATTTTTTGGTATACCTAACTCGCATCGTTAAGACGAAATGTATTTGAAATATACAAGACCTTCTTTATTTTCTTCATGATGAGATGTTGCAAGTGTTTTCCCTATATAATTAATAAAGAATTTCGTAGATATTTTTTCAATCTTTTTAAAAGAAGTGCAACTAGATTACTTGAAAATAAAATTACATTCGTCTATAATATGGATTTCGAGGAGAGAGATTTGAGGTTTACTCGACAGCGCTCAGTATGGAGAAGGTTCAACGCTCTCTACATATTTCATATTCGTTCTTTCTTTATTATAGTTAAGCAGGGTAGACTCTACTGGGAACATTTTTGTTGAGCTTGAAAATTAATTTCATAGCATGGGAAAGATAAGTGAATTTTTATTTCACATGTTTTCTCTTGAAATTCCTATTTTACATGCAAAATCAATACAAAATTTACATGTTTATCATTAAAAAATTTAGATTTGAATGAACCGATAATAATTCCAATATGACCAATAGCCGGTAAGATTATGATCGCTGATAATATTAATTGCTTTCCAAAACACGATACGATTACTTCGATTCTTGATAAATTCTTTGGGCGATTTGAGAGCTACTTCGGGATTAACTTCACGTTCAATAGTGTACACTCGTTCAAACGATTGTAGATTATTGGCATAAATTTCTAGATTTTTAGAAATTACTTCCTTTTTAAATTTAAAAACTTAAATTTGTTTGTAATGTAACGTAGTAGAACTTTAAATAACTTTGTATCGTTGATTGTGAATTCCTTGGAACGCAGAAAACATAATTCGAATTGAAAGAGAATAGTGATAGTTAATTCGGGTGTAATACAGTCAAAAGCAGTGATTTAACCATACTAAAACACAGTGTTTGGTCGTGAATTTTTTAGTCCGCTTCGCACTCTCCAATAAGACCTGGCACGCTGTCCAATTAATATGAGATTGAAACAAATGTGGGTTTCTCGAAAAAGTTAGCGACATACCTATATGCTGTAAAAACAGAAGATACACGGTAACGCAGTGCAAAATGTGCCAAGATAAAGAAGGTCGATTAAGATCTATGCATGAAAAGTATTGTAGACAAAGCGAGGAAGCGGCAATATTACGAAATAGACTCACTGTATCGCAGATTTCTTTCTCCGGAATGTAGTGCAATTTAAGTAGAATGTGTTGTCTTCATGTTTCCTTGGAATATAATCATTTCTACACTAGTGCAAGATGTATTGTACAGTTCCTAATCTAAAAATTATGGTCACCCATATTTCTTTTAGCTGTAATCGTGGACGTAAAAGGTCAAAATGTAATTAGTATTAATTTTTGTTAATTACTTAAGGATGTACATATATTCTACATACTTTCATAGCAATTGTAGGCATATTATTATACACAATGTTCTGTTATTGAGAGTTTATTATCCAAGTAGTACAATTTTTTTTATATTCTCCATATATGAATCCCCTTTGAAAATGTCTGCAGTTCACTGAAAACTATCGTGTACGCATCACTTAGTAGCAGTAGCAGATTTAAAAGAAAAAACTGTTAAAATTGTACAAAAATATCCCAAACACAGACATATTCACCAAATGCATTATGTCGGAAAGGGTGAATGTTATAATAAAAGCAAAGAGAGAAACACAAATTATGAATATTTATTTATTTATTATATATACCTTAATAGTTAATGACAACTATTATTAAAGTACTTTTTAGCCTTTTAATTCCCGATTACTGCGAAAAATATTGAAAACTATGGGCAGTCCCAATGCTTTAATCAGAGACTGTAATAAGTTATATAGCCAAAAAGGGAATTATTCTACATAAAAAAAACTATGTAGAATATAGTAACATATAATTCTTCGTTTTCTAGATAATCGTGTTTGAAAATTTCTCGGACGCTCGTGCTATTGTGTAGAAATAAGCTGATGTGTCTGTTCATAGTATACCATTTCTACTTGTTGCAAATATCAATACGTGCGTGTCAGATACAGTACCGAAGTCGATTATCTTGGGAATCAAGTTCCCTATCAGAATATTTTATTTTATATCTTCGACTTATTTTTTCACATAGATTTATTTCCATCCTGGTTGCACTATGATTTCAGAAACGCCTTGTATAAATTATATTAGCGTAGCACTTATATACGTGAATGCACTTATTAAATTCTACATTTTGAAAATTACATATGAAGTATATTGACAGGGGTGAGGATCAATTATGATGGTTTAAATAAACAACAAATTCCAGTCAAAGTTTCTGCTATTTCGAAGTTTAACCATTATTTTTATGGTGATATATGAATAGTAAATTTTCAAGGACAGAATTGAACATATGTTTATACAGGTATTTCTCATTTACCACGTTTCCACCCAATTCACCCCAGAAATCACGCTTAATTGCTTTCATACATCCCCAACAAGGTGTTCTATAAAGGGATCTAGGGCGGTAAGTGTTTATTTTAGGACCATTCTTAATCAAACAGTTTTCCCTCATTTAGATAAGAGTTGTTAAGATTTTAAAATCACGCGGGTAAAATATTCTGTAGCAATTTAACGTAGAATGAAGCTAATACGGTAATACTGTAAAATTCTGATAGGAAAATGGACTTTCATAAAATTGACAATTATTATAGAAATTAATAGGTGAAGTTGCCGATGTACTCCAATACAATATAATATAATATAATATAATCTTGATGATTTTTAAATATGTTTCTCGGAGCATAATTTTGAGTAATTTTTTCTTCTATATGTTCTTGCGGAAGGCTTAAGTTTTTAAGATAATTGCGAAAAACTTTTGTTACTACCACTGTTCGGGCCGATTTGTACAGAGTTTGTGGCAGGGTTTAGAAGCACAGCTATTTTTGAGAATTCGTTAATTTAGTTTTTTTCGCCATCTGGACGACACTCGCCGGATGGTACGCTCTTTACAATTTTTACTATTTTGTCATAGCATTTGTAGATACCCTTAGTTTCTTACACGTATTTTCCGTTCGTCTCAATAGTTATTGCCCTGCTGTAAACTTTCACGGCCTGAGCATGTCAGTGAGAACCATGGGTCACCCAACGGTTTTCGCGGCTGATGCAGGGTCAGGAAACCGTCTCTGGTGTTGACCAGATGTGTCGCCCACCACCGCCGAATTCTAGCGCCTCTCTCCCCTTGAAAAATCTCGCGACCCCTTCCTCAAGGAAACACGCCGAGGGCGTAAAGGAAGGTGTGTCTTCTAACCTAGGTTCGCTGATTGGACTTTTCCAAAAATTGGAAGAACCAATCAGTGGACAATTGCAAATTCCAAGGGGGATCTGAGAAACACTCAATCAAAATTCATTCGCAAAGGAACCACCGACTAGGAGAGTCACACTTAGAAAACTTGTAACCCGACTAAGTTGTTTAAATACAGTCCACTCTTTTCGCTAAGTCGCGATTTCTAAATCATTCACGGGATAGACCGCGACCCCAACAATTACACTGTATTTTGTACACATGATCAGAGCTACAAGTATAACCGCAAAATATCCCTACTCTCACAAAACCCTTTGCTTTTCTTGGGAATGTCGACAGGTAATGCATCTTTAATCTTAAATTCCATGCCTCGTCGCAATTTCAATATCTGTGTACTATTTTTTTTTAATATAAAATTAAATGGGTTTTATGCGGGAGAGGATATAGAATTTGTGGTAATTATACAGTAAATGAACATCCCACCCCGCGCAAAAAAATTACCAACCATATCGATATTTATTATTTAAGTGAAATTCAGTTCTATATATTGTACGGAACATTCTTCGAAACCACCGCAATTATGTGGAATTCTTAGAATTTTTGTATAGGAAAGTACTCATGTGTAAACGAGAAATTCGAGGGATCGAAGCAACAAACATACAGCTATGCTTACTCTCTCACGGACGGACTCATGTATACAGAAATCAGTGTAATAGTGGCAAAAGTTTTTTCCGATTGTCTCTTAAAATGAAACCTTCCGCAAGCAACATATAAAGGAAAAAGTTGTTCAAAATCATGCCTCCAACAACATATGTAAAAATCATTAAGATCGGTGAGGTCGTAATACATCGGAAACTTGACCAATTAATGTTTCAAATAACGTTCTCCTCTGGTAAAAATATTGCTATTTTTTAGTTCCCAAGATAATCACGAGAAAATTTTGCTAATACTACATTGAATTGTATATACAGTTGGCTCATCACGTTTCTGCCAACTACTCACAAGCTAAACGTGTGCGATTGTTACTATTGGTCGAGACGCGTGACGAAGGTAGCATACGGAACAGAATACAATGAAATAAAATGTAACGAACATTAGTGTCGGATTTCGTTTTGGCGGCTTCTTACAGTTATGAGATCTTCGGGACACAGAGACCCGAGTACTATGTTTCCAAGAACGACCGAGGTGATGTGCGTGGCCAAGTCCTCTTGTCGTTAAGCACTTTTAGCTTGTTGATAGTCGGCACAGCGTGGCGGGCCAACTTCATGAGCATGTTGTGAAACATCTAGAAGCGTATCTGCACATTCGATGTTGCGATGGCAGTTTATATCAATCAGTCTTCAATCTTCTCGGGTTTTAGATATTCGCCGACAAAGGTACCAACAGTTAGTTTCGTATAATATATAGAAATTAATTTCACTTCCAATTAGATAATAGAGATTGGTATGTGCTGATACAGAGGGAGGGGTGGACACCTTCACGCTTTTACTACATAATTCCCAAAAATCCCATATTCTCATGAAGCCCATTTAATTTTTAATTGGAGAAAATAATCTAAAAAAATTTCAAACTCTTTTAATTCTCATAAAAAACCGTGGGATTTAAATTGAAAAGAATTTTGGGCAATTATAAAGTAAAAGCAGAGGGACGTTGTTCTTCATCCTATATACCCACCCTCTAAAATACAGTATTATTCATATCAATTTGTATTATGGAAGTGAAATTCATTTCTATATTTATAATGTAACTCAAGACAATTGAAGGTTGAAGCGAAGTACATAGGGTTATGCTTGTGGATTGTATTATAACATACTCAAGTATATACTTATCTAGGGTAAATTGGGGACAGATGGTTCACTTTTTTAAAAAGAACTGTTACATTGTAAATATCATTAATACTTAACAGAAAGAAAATATATTTATGAAAGTAGATACATATAAAAAGAATAGTTACAGTGCAGCTTCCACGTTTATAGCAGTGACCTTAGTATTAACCCTTTGCACTCGCAAGGTGCACTCTCAGTCACCACTTGATTTCACGTAGCAAAACTATAAAATTTGATATTCAATATTGAACTGTATATAATGCATCGGTGTGTGAAATATTCGGATGAAAAAGCTTTGTTTCTCAATTCACTTGCGATTTCTCTTTGAGTTCATGTAAAAAAATATCGTTTGTGTCTAGTTAGAAAATGTTAAATATTTCTAACGAAATACTTCCGAGTGCAAAGAGTTAAAAGTACACAATGGCTCGTCCCATAACAAGGACATACCGAAACTGGCCCCCATAACTATATTGGCCGAGCGCCGCAAGTGGACATCTCCCCTTGCCCCTGAGCACTTTGAAACCTAAGTGGTACAACACTTGAGCTGCCCAAACGGTCTTGGACACTGTACGGGTAGAAGGTAACCCAGATTATCCTCCAAGTACAGTGCGTTACTCACGTGAGCCAAGTCGGCCCGTAGGTCAAAAGTGAAGAGGGGCAAGACGTGTCGTCCACTCGCAGCGTTCGACCCGATAGTAATGGCAGAATTAGTTTCGGCGCGTCTTTGTCACTGGCCAAGCCGCGAGCTGAGGTGGAGCGTGCGGCCGAATCCCTTTGCCCTCCTTCACTTTTGAGCTACAGGCCGGCTGTGATCGTGTCAGTAAGGCGCTGTAAACTGTTGGTAGCGCCGAGCTCTTTTCTAAAGTTCTACCAGCTCTCCAGGCTAGTGCAGGAGTAGGTAAGACACTGCCCACGCGCCGAGATTCTCAAAAGATCTCTAGCCCAGCATACAGGCTTTCAACCACTGCTACTGCGAAACCAATGACAGATCCATCGGCGGGGCCTGTTTGATTTCTCATACAAAAATAAGCAGTATCTACCATATCTAAGCATTTCCTCTATACCAGGGCTTGGTTGGCCCAGCTCGGATACCTTAGGATCGCCACTTTCCATACCGCAATCGCCATGCGGCCCCTGAAGTTGACGTTTACGCCGCGGTCTATCAACTGCCCGATGACGTAGTAGTTTGCCCGTACAGGTTTCGAGTTACCCGAAAAATTGGGTTGCCAGTATGTTTCAGGCTGCCCGCACAGTCTCGGGCTAACCGAGTGTTGCAGCATCATGGACGCCTACATAGTAAATAGGCCCCTGTGCAATATTTAATATACCATCAAAAACGATCGAAAATATAGATATTTCTGAATCTTATCCTGAATTACTTTATATAAAATTCAATGTAGTAGAAACAAAAGTTGTTTGTGATTATTTTCGAAATTGAAAATAGCCATATTTTATAACCATAAATTCTACGTCAGAATTCTGCAGTATTACCAGAATATGTAAGGATCTATATATATATATGTAATTTCCATTGTTTAATTTTTACTATTTAGTGGTTTACACAAGTAGATAATTTTTACATTATATATATTTTTAATATTTCCTAACGTGCAAAACGAAAAAAGAAGTAAAAATGTTAACAGAGTTTAATATCCTTTAGATAGTACTGTAAGTACAGTGTAATAAATTTTCTAATCGAAAGAAACTATTATTCATTTTAATTGTCTTTTTTACATATTAGTGTCTTAAAATGTTGCATCATAATATTTTATCTAATATTTTATTAGTACTAGTTTTTTCGTAAAAGTTTCCGTTATTAATCCAAAGAATCAACTAAAGTACATACATTTCCATAGCAGCAATGTTGTTGAATTAGATTAAAAAAAGTTTGATTAAAATTTCTGACTTTTGATAAAATAAGGTGCGACAGAACTATAACACAATGTATATTTTAGGTAAGAAAAAGTGGCTGGAAGTTAGTGAAAACAAATTTTTTTTCTATTTATTACTAATGTGTTGTGCCACCTTTATTTTGTATAGTTTCAATTAATCGCCATAGTATCGAGTTATACAAATTTTTTATTTAATCTTGACTTAATTTGGCCCATTGTTTTTCAGTACGAGCTTTCAACTGTTCCACCGACAAAAACTGTTTCCCATTTCCATATACAGCACGTGCTAAAATTCCCCAGATGTTTTCTATTATATTTAAATCTAGATACCTCGAAGGCTATGGTAAAATTTGTATATTACGGCCTTAAAAATATTGTTTTATATGTTTTACTGTATGTACAAGTGGCATTATCAGGCTGAAAAATATAATTTTCACATGCAATAGTGCTGGCATGTCGCGTTAATTGTTCTTCTAATATTTCTATATATTTAATTGCATTCATGCTGGTGTTAATAAATTTTATATCGGTTCTCCCGTGGTACCCTATTGCGGCCCATACTATGGTGCCGTCTCTGCCTATTTGCCTCCTTGACAAATGCAGTTCTTCCTTCCGCAAATCATGAAAATAATATGAAATAGCATCCGGTCCATCTAAATTGAAATGTTTCTCATCTGAAAAGATAACTTTTCTCTCCTTTTTTTCCACTGGAGATGTCTTTCCGCAAAACTTCCCCGACTGCTTTGTGTCGATTCGTAAGTGGCGGTTTTCTCTGCAACTTTCGTGTTTTTAAATGCTTGGCTCGTTTAATTATCCGTTGCACATTACGAGTGTTTGTGTGAACGCCAGCTTCCGCTGCAATTTGCCGTGCTGTCAGGCTAGAATTCGACACTATTCTCAGAATGGCTCGTCGTTGTCGTTCGGTCGTCGCTTTTGGACTCTCACCAGGATGTTTTTTTCCATAATTCTCTCTACTTTTTAAATAATTGAGCACGACATATCGATTTCGCCCAATCATTCTTGAAATTTCTGAAATAGAAGTATTCTTTCCTGTTAAATTTACGATCACTCTTATTTCACTGTCTGTCAGCTTTCTCCCACGCGACATTGTAGTTATATTATGTAAGAACAAAAATACAAATATTTAATTTTAAATATGTAATTACTTCTGACTACGATTACAGCATAAGCTCGACGACGAAAAGCTACTGTCTGATAGTTTTGTCGCGAAGAGAATAGCATGTTTACATACATTTTCCAAGTTCTTGGAATTGTAGCCTTCGATATTTCGTAGAATTGTAGAATATACTTCTATATAATGTAAACAATAACACTATGCATGAAGGAAGACAAAACTCAAGACTTACATAGAATTTTCATCGAATTACACACATGTCTTTTAGTTTGGTCGCGGAGTGCAATATAACATTATAATCAAAGTATATACATAAATTTGCTCTTTCCTTTCTTTAGCTTAGATGCCAATCATAATTGCATTGCTGTAAGACAGAAACTAGAAATTAGAAAACTAGAAAAAGATATAAATTATAAATTATAAATTACCTTGTTCATCTTTATTTCATGAAATAATAAGGCACTAATACTCAAATCAGTTTTCATAAAGTTTTTTTATTTTTACCTTTTTATTTTTTATGTAGTTCCTTACGTCCACTAACTACCCTCATATTATTAAAAATACATGTATAATTATCAAATACATTAATTTTTCTTCTCGAATAGTTTCAATCATCCACTAATACGCATTCACATCAAAATGTAATTAAATATACAAAGAAACATAACAAATTACTTTTTCCGTGTTATTTGATTGCGATATACCACTTTGTAATTAATTTTCATGCTTTCTCTATAGGTGTGTCTTAATCAAGTTTATAGTTTAACCACGTCTTACATCATTTTATAACTAGCCCTTATAACGCGGGTATGTTATAAGTGCAGCTGTTTATAGCGATGGTCATTCATTATCGATTAAGTTGAAGCTTTTGTGTTGTTCGTTGTATCGTAATTACTATAAACTCTACTATATACCAATAGTTTTCAAATTAACGTAGTCATCATATTACACGTAAGCGCTATAGCGCTCTTCTTGTGTTGTGCCAAAATTGCAGAAAGCGCGGAAGCGCTTCTGTTTATCAGTATCAATTATAATTTTCTTACAATGTTTTTCAAGAAATAAATCAAAGTAAATTTATTTGAATAAATGTTATTTTTCGATATTTTTTTGTAATAACACAATATTTGTGATCTCATTAGATAACTGCTCTTATTAATTTTTTTGCATACACACCCAGTTTTAATAGTTTTTTATACAATTTATAATGATAAGACAGAATACTGTTTGTTCAGTTTTCAGGGATGTAAAGGTTACCTTTATCATCTTCACTGATTGCTTTTTTGATATTATTTATCCACTTTTCTCTATTGTTACATCACATATTGTTTCTAAAGTTATTCTGTTTATGGGGTTCATAATAACATGTAGCTACATGTCACCTGTAAATATATCTTCTTCTTTTATTTCTCATTTTGCATCTTATTAACAATTTGACTGCCAAGTAAACGCTCATCGAAGCTCCTACGCAATCGAAGCAATTTTCTTAATAAAGCTGAAACTATAAGGTCAATATTCTTTATAACGACTGCTCTATTATCTTTTTAGTATCTCGTACATCTAACAGAATTCGGTCCGTTTGTTACGTCACGAAGAAAATTAATGTTAAAGTTTATATAAATAATGGTGTCATCCGAATTTGGGTGACATGGCAGCGAAAGTGTTAATAGAAATGTTTAATAATAATATTCAGTATATTGTTAAGTTATTAATAATATTCAATAGTATTCAATTGAACTATAGTTTATGGATTCTGAATATAATCGATTTGAAAAGGTTTCGATTTGAAAGGATAATGTCATTGTAAAACTGTTGTTTATTGTAAGTATTGGTTCAGAAGATTGAGATCAGGAAGAACGGAATTGTAGACCTTTAGACCGTTGCTTTTAGTTTTATGATGGCACGATATAGGCCTGAGCGAACATGAGGTTCTTGAAATAGCTAAGAGGGAATGATAGAGGACAAACGCATTCACAGAAAGTCTTTCACTGATCCCCATTGTTGGATAGCCAATTCTACTGTGTTTTCATCTGATATTGTATACATTGTTATGTGATTATTGCCAGATATCTGCGTCCCCTGTGTTTTATTAGGACTCCTCTAGAGAGAATCTGATATATGCATATTATTCATTTCCGTACTTGTGTTGCGCTTGCAACTAAAATGTCTCACGCTCGCTCGATAAACCATTAGGAATGTAATATTTTTTAATAAATTTTTTTTCTTAATGTGAAGTGTAATATAACTGTCATCCTTTCTGATCTTATACGTTGTTTAAAACTATAGCAACCAACTTGTTTGATAATGACAGTTGTAGCGGTACGTAGCTCGCAGCGTTGGTAGGAAATAGCATTGACCGCTTACAGATGTTTAGGTATAGGCAATTAAGCCTACCCTAAAGCCTGTAAGTCGGCGAAAATATTTTACACTTTTTACACGTGCGTAGCTGAATAGGCTACCCTACCATACACGCTGCCAGCCATGTCCCGTTAAGGCTTCTTCGGCCGCACGGTCAGCGCGGCACGGAAAAAGTTTCCGAATTAGAAATTCACAATTTTTCCCCTGCCAAAAAATCGAGGCGACGTTGGAGAAGGGAATTAGCTCCACCCTCGAAGTTTCCAAGGGGTAACGCCTTTCCGAAGACGAAGATAAGGAAAGCGGAAAGGCGCGAGGAAGCAGATTACCGTTCTGCCTCCGAACACGCGCCTACGTAAATAAATAACTTGTAAACATATTTGTCGCGAGTATTTAATAACACATTACATCCCGACAACAGTTTTATATATGTTTGAAAATTCTAATTTGCTTTGTTAATTGGTCTAAGTATATGTTAATCTTATAATCGTGTATAATTACACTGTGGAGTATGATTTTTGTTTTTGAATAGCCAAAAAGGAAAGTTGTGTTTTATATGTAGGGGATCAAATATGACAATACAAACGGATTTTGTTTCTGATATTGTCTCTAACATTATTTGAAGATTGCCAATGTTCTTTTTAAGGTATGCTATAAAGTTTAAGAATCCGGGTGTATGAAATGAAAGTCTCGTAACATAATACATTTTTACGAGAAAACGTGAGGTTAAGTATTATGTAATAAAAAATTTAGAAATGCGAAATTAGACATACTCATGTAATGTTTTCATTTCGAGGTGGTAACCACCTCCGTACATCTCACAGGGCGATGTGGATGGAACTTAATTTTAAGGGATTCTATCAGTAATGAGGTTTTGCCTATTTTTCTGCTGTAAGTTATTATTTATATGAAAAGAAAATATTTTACGTTTCTGCTGTTTAAAATAGATTGCATAGTATTTCCCGCCATATTAAACAATTTTTTATTCAATTCTAACTTTTAGAGGTCTTTGTTTTGTATAACGTTGAACATACTTATCTGTCGCGTTATAGATTGTCTCATTGCATTTTTATTTGTCATAATCATGTGTCAGTCATAAGACCGCACTCTTGTAATGAAGTTGCTTGGTTGCATATCAGTACGTTTGTTATATACAATGATATATAGCGTTCTTTGAATAACGTTTCCTGACATTTGCAGCAAATACGATTGCTGGTTAATACTATTTGCAGGTTGATTTTCGAAATAATTTAAGATTTAAGATTCATTTTTTTGTACATTGAAGGAAAAGAACTTATTTGGACTGTTTTTTAATGACTGGAGAACTTTTTTAATGACTGTTCCAAAATTTCTGTCACACAAACCAATATGTACGAGATACATATCCATACTCTGAATTCGTAAATATTTTTCACATTTTTTACATTTTTTCTTCACAAGCCAGAAATTGAAATTAACTTGGAAACATACACACAGTATATACTTACTGGAATTATATGAAAAAATAGTAAAGTATCTTATGTCAACTCATGTTTGATTAAATTTATAATTAATATTTATTTATAATTGAATTTGAAATTAATTTTGTTCTTAAGTTGGAATGTCATTAATATAATGATAACAATAACATGATATTTATTAAGGTAGATTATTTATTTAAGTATTCTTCGAATTTAGAAAGTAGGATTCGTTGTCGAAATGATTTTCATATAAAAATTTTAATATTAATTTAGACAATGTCATTAACCAAATTCCGGTATCTTCAATTTTGTTTTTATCAAAAAAAAGTTTTTAATAGGTTAATGGTATTTCTATTGTAATATTACTAAGAATAAACAAATATGGTTTCGGTTAGTAAATCAGATCAGTGATCACCCTCCACCCACAGAATGAAAACAGTTATAATACCAATTTCATTTCATTCATTCGAAACAATTATAAGAACCGAAAAAATATTCATAACTGTTACGCACGTATCGATTCTGAATCATATTGGTTTTGATTTATTTCTTCGATATAATATTGGTTTTTTTATGGATTTCAATATTATTTTTCTGTGATATATCGCTTCTATATTCTATAACAGTTATTTTCAGTCTGGGTTACGTTATTACAACGTAGAAACAATATAACATCTCTCAAAATTTGTTCAGTTCTCGTAAATATTTTGTTTCAAACCGATATACAACAATTAAAACCAGTTATTTTCAGAAAATTGTGCTTTTGTTATAATACTCAGTTATGCTATAAAAATATAATTATAATTAAAATAAAATTTTGCCAGAAATTAATTAAATTGTTTTACATAGGATACATTCGATGCGTGGCTAAAGAAACGAGTTATCTGCTTGAAGGCTTGTTCTAGATTAACCACCTTACTCGCTAACTTTGTCACGCATAAAAAAGGTGAATTCGTTCTCAACGACCTGCAGAAATATTCCGAGTTTGTGGAATTTTTTCATTGGTGGGTTCGAAAAGGAATTTTTCTATTGGTTAATAAGTTCGCGCGAGGTTATTAGTTTTCTGCGCGCGAGTGATCGTGTTTCCTCTGAAAAGGGGCTTGCATGTAAGAACGGTTCTCGCGCAGCGCACTATGTAGTATTTGCCTTCCGAACGCGATAAAAAGTTCCTTTCCGTAAGTATTCTCAGAAGAAAAAAAAAGTATATACACAGTTAAATAAACATTTGGGTCGTACTGTGTGATGATCTCTTTTCATATTTGTTAATTACCGACACGGCTACATTGCTCCAAAGACAATAACCTCGAGAAAATTGGAAAATAAAATAATGAATTACATCTGTATTGTTTTTTTTCAATTTAAATAATTCGGAATGAGGTTAACTGTACTTTGCATGTATTTGAATCGTACCAAATTTCATTTCGATATCGTACATATTTTTTTAATTATTTAGCGTTTCCGATTGTGATTATCATCTGAAAAACTTGATTAGTAGAGTACTGTTCGATATTATCGAAGGTGTCGAAGCCTAACTTATAACATGAAACAAAAATTGATTGCTACTAGCTGCAACTGAGGAAGCTACAGTAATTTTTACTTAATTCCTTCAAACCCGGCGCACATTATGATTTACACTGTTGTACTACTTCAATATCTCACAAAATATTAAAACTGTGACAGAAATTTTATTCGAAATAATGTCGTTACTGATGGTGTACTGAAAGACGATTCATTGTTGTTAGTAATTTTGAATTGGAATGAACAATAAATAACAGTGTTATTAATAAAATAGGTATTTAAAGAAAACTCAAAGAAGTTGTTTAAATATAAATTAATCAAACTCTCGTTTGGCAATATGTGTGTACAGGGTGAGTCATTTAATAGTACCACATAAATTTACTTGTAAACCATTTATTCTATAAAAAAATATTTCAAACAAAAGTTAATCTGTTTTAAGTGGCGTATAAAATACAGTAATTAGTTTTTCAAAAACTAATAAGTAGCGAGATATTTTTCTATGAAGTATTCTTGTGATTGAGATAAATACCTATACAGCACTTGTTTGCATCATATGCAAGTGTACTGTGTTTGCACGAATTGCTTATAAAAGTATCTCGGTAAATATTAGTTTCTGGTCTTATATAAGTTAATAGTTTTTTTTATGTGGAATTTAGTAATCTTTTGAATGGTAAGGTCAAATGTTATACATTATGAAACAAAACCTCAAAGTCACCTTCATATCTTCATAAAAAAGCGAACTATCAAAAATCTAATTATATTTGACATACCGCTTAATAGGGAATAACTTTTACTTGAAACATTTTCTTATACAATAAGTAATTTAGAAGTAAATGTAGGTGGTACTGATAAGTGACTTACCTTGTATATTTAAAATGTTATATTATAATATTCTCTGAACTTTTGAATAAAACTTTGTAATCTAATGTCCTGTTATACAAGAATAGTTTCTTTAGAGATTTACAGTGTTACCTTTGTATAATAAAACGCATGTTTTCAAATAGTACCAGCTTACAAAATAACAATGTAAAAATGTAAAATCATCAAATGTACTTCTCCTTAGTGCTTGAAAGTTTTATTAGGTTCCATTCCATGTAGGCTTACGAGTAATTTACGAGGAAAAATGTGGTTTCCCTCTTTAGTGCCGGACACGAAACTCATGAATATTAGAAGAATTTATATTGCAAACCAAATAACTTTCTACAAAAATAAGCCTAAATTGAACTGGAGAGGTCACAAGTTCAGAAGTTCAGACATTTATAAACGCCCCTATTCTATCGATATTGATCAGTCTTCAAATTAGAATGTATGCAAATAGCGTGCGAATTTCACAAATCTAGATGGATTTTCATAGTTTTATTATATACATTATTGTTATAATGTAAGAATTATATAATTCAAATGACATCAGACGCCTTAAATACAACATTTTTTGTAGTACATTTTACGAGATTTTAAGTGTTTTAATCTTTAATTACTGCGAAATGGTTCGATTATATTCCTTTCTTTTAACTAAATATTTTGAAAAACATTATTATAATATATAAAACATACATATATACATACCTTAATTCAATCTATAATTAAGAAATTTTTAAATACGTAAGAAGTTATTAAATATAGTCTGAAATATATATCTAACAATAAATTTTGAATTATAGAATATAAAAATTCAATAGTTACCTGTATTTCTATGTGCAATATTTTAACATGTTTTTCTGTGTCGAGTAATTAACCCTTGCACTCGGGAGGTGACTCTTAGTCGTCACTTGATCTGACGCAGTAAAACTATAAAACATATTTAATGTTGAAGTTTGTATAATGCCTCGATAAGCGAAATATTCGAATAAAATAGCTTTGTTCCTCAATGTACTTATGATTTCCCTTCGAGTTAGTTTCAAAGAATATCGTCGTTGATTTGTCAAAAAATGTTAATTATTTCTAGTGAGAAACTTCCGAGTAAAGGGTTAATATCTGCAAAAGATACAACATATTACTATAATATAATCGGGGATTGAAAAGGTTCCTAAAATATATAAGTGATTGAAACTGTTAATGTTTGAAACTGTAATTATTCGTTTTAGACCCTACATAGTATAATGGTTTCTTACGCAGAATTCGATGCTTTATCAAAATTTAAAAAAGGAAATACAGGCATTGCATTTAAAAAAATGAAGGTGATGCATATCTCGACGAGACAGTAAAACAGCATAAAACTCATTACCTTATGTAAAATTTGTTGCTATGCGTATTTTTTATATTGTGCCTACAATTAAGATATGACTATGAGGGAAAGTTTTATCAGCAAAACATCATATACAGTTTTATTGTCATTTTCAATACTAAATTATGTTTCCGCAGTTCGTTGGTTAAAATCGAAACGCCCGGTACAATTTACCGTCTGTAACATCACGTGACTAGGGAAACCGAGCGAGACCTTTGGGAGTAGTAAACGCTACTTCGTTTCGCTCTTATTGGCTAGGGACTACTAGGGGTCGTTGCTGCAGTCCAGGGCAGCCAGTGCCGAACGAGTGAGAGCATACGGCAAGAGAATTTACAAACACTTATACATATATGCGTCTCGCTATACTATACGTGCGGCATATTTTATTTCGTTCTTTCATCAAATGCAGGCTAGAGAAAGGACTGTTACATACAAGGGTTTGCTTGCTTTTATTTTGTCTTTTTTACTCATCATTATTCCCCTTCTCGAAAAGAAAAATTTTGTTTATTAACACAGTCCGTGCCATTGGAAATTTCGGTTATATTTTACTTATAAACTGTACTGATTTTTTAATAAAATATTAAATTATATTTTTTGGTGATCTTTATATATTTTGATATGATTTCTTTAGGTTTTCGTTGCTTTGCAACCTGTACTGCTATCCGTGCCTATGTGTCTCACAAAACATATTTGCTTACAAAAATTTGCATGTACCAGAAATGGTACACGCGGCATTCAACGCGTTAATGAGTAACAATATGGGACAGTAGTTTAGAAATTAAATGGAGAGCGAGGAAGGTGTGGCTGAAACATGTAATTAAATTAGGGAACGGCATGGTCCAATTATTATGTTTCAAATTGTTCGTTTAAGATGTATTTCATTTTATTACGTCTCATCACGTGCTTGTAGTATAAAAAAGTTGCATTTGTCGGTTACATTAACAGCTTAATTAAAATTTAAGATTAAGTAGAATTCATTTTCAATACCTTATTTCATATTTTTTGTTGGCCATTACGATTTTTGGTTGTAAACATGAAATTGTAAAAATGAAATTTATATTTCTGTATTTATTAAAATACACAATTAGAATAATAATAAAAAAAGATAGTCAGCAATGTTTATTCTCTTACTTGAAGAGTAGAAATTCATGTGGAATATTAACTTTAAGATCAATAAATATTGTAAGTAAGTAGATACCGGAAATATGATGGGAAAATTACAAAAATAATTTCCATTAGAAAGAAGTAATTGTAATCGAACTTACCTATTCTATCATGTTTTATCGTTATCTTTCTTAAATGGTAATCTACTTTCAAAATACATAATTTAAACTATTTGTAAATAGAATTAATATTGGAAGTAACGTAATGGTGCAAAATACAAGTAATTAGTGATTCGGATTGAACAAAACAAATAAAAATTGACGAATAATATTATTCATTTAAACATTGACATGATATGAATTTTAAAAATTGATAAACATAATATTTTACATAGGTGGTGTTGTACACATATACAGTAGGAGCTCGATTAATTGAGTTACTATTTTTTGCAATGTAGATTGTTCAGAGTCTTTGTTATCGACAAATTCAATTACTCAGATTGTTAGATTATACTTTAAGGTACATACATACGATCGAATTTTACAAACATGTTTTCAAGATTTTCTTCTCGAGTTTCTTCAACGTGAGACGAACGAGAAAATATTAATTGAAAATATATAATATGTATATACAGGATGCATAATTTATCTTTCGGCCATTGTGCAAAACAATGTTCTAAACAAAGTTAATCAGCTTTTCTAAAACAAACACATAATAATTTTTTAACCGATGTTTGTTTTATCCTCTAAAAAAGTTCTTAAACAATTTTTTAAAGCGATCCGCAGCCAAAACTAAATTTGTCTGTGGCCCTCTATACTTAAAATGGTTGTGCACCACTGGAATAGAAAAATTGTTGAATATTTAAGTCAATATTACCTTCCTAAAGAGAATTTGGGCAACAAAAGAATAATGTAAATTTACCTAATACACACCTAGATATATGTGTTCTACATATTCTGAAAGTTTTACTCTTGTTCTACTCTTGTTAGCTTGATTAGATTCATGTCTTCTCATATTTATTGCTTGCAAATTTTTTAGGATTGAAATGATAAGTTGAATACGTTCAGTTATTTATGTTGAATAATTCAGCTACTGTATTTTTAAAATATCTTTATTTTATGTACAATATATTTTGTGATATCTTATTATCTAGTTTACTAAATTTTTTACCTATTTGAAAATATTAATGTCTATATCTGAATTATAAGTAAAGTTTATCTTGTATAAAGATATTAGTGCAATGCGCGATCATTATTTCAGATGATAATATTGCTACATTGCAGCTGCAGAATATTGCTGGTATGTTAAAGTACTCACAAACGTAAGTTAAGAAGAAAACAAAAATGAAATCGCTGCGTTACGTTAAAGAGAATAACTGATGATCGTTGACGTTGAGGACCACTAGCAGAATTTCACATTTTATCGAGCTGTTTTATTTTCTTAACTGAAAACAGAATTTATAATACAGCTTTTAATGTTGATTTCCACAATGAAAAAACCGTATTCTATCGCGTAATGTAGTTAAATTTCGTATCAGTGCTGTAGTTTTCAAAATTAACTGAAAGTTGTTCAAATAAATTTGCGCGTAATAAGAGTCTTACTGATCTTACAGGTTTCTGACATGTTTTTACATATTTGTTTTACATCATTTTACTTGCCATTACTTTAAAAAAAAATTTATTCCGCTGTTATTATAAAATTTTTGAATATATAAATATTAATATTATTAATATATAAATTAATATATAAAAATTACATATATAATATTGTTTATTAAAATTAAGTGTTTTAATAACTGATAATGATATAAGCAAGTGGCAATTACAAGAATCAATACATCCATTTTATGTAAATGGATTTTGAAACCTAGAACCAGTACCTGTAAGTTTCAAAAATATACTTTCAAGTAATTTCACGTATAAAAGAAATAAACATTGTTAAATGATTATGTAAATATGTACTGATAATAAGCTTTTCTGCTCCGTTTAATTGATAAAGAAAATACACGAACAAATGTCGCGTTCTTTTAAGATAATATAAAATAATAGTAAAGCAGATAGTCAAAGTAGGGTAGTAGGCCAAGAAATGTAGCCTATTGTTAGATCACTGCCTTTCTGCAGGCATTTCTAATCCTCCTTTTGTGTTATGAAAAGCAACTTGCAACAAAAGAATTAAGTATTATGGAGCACCCTGTGTACACAAAATTGCAAATACTTGTGCAGAAGAATTTTCAATTTTCCTTTTCAACTTTCTTCTTATTAAAGACAATTAACTATTAACTTATATTAAAGTTTTCAGTATTATTAAATTGAACAATTATTGTTGAACTAAACAGTTCTTATTATCACTATAATCTAATTATTGCTGACTTCATTTTTATCATAAAACATGGCATGAGAGTTGTGTTTGACATAATCAAGTACTTTTTGTGACCTTCTTCTCAATAACATTGTTCACATGATGCCTGATAACATGTTTATCTGACACATTAGTTGAATTCTGCTACTTATTTGTACACTGAACGTTATTTCCTTCCATTTCAATCACAATGTAATTGTAATAGTTGTAAGAATGTTTGTATTTAGTATGCAGGTAAACAATTCGTGAGGCAATTATGTTAGACCGTTTGAGTAAACACAACTTGCCGCAGATATGTAGTACTTTCACGTGAAGGGGTTTGTTAGGGTTATTTCTGCAACGTAAATTGAGAGCAAAGCGACTTTCATGTCATTCCTTTCATGCTTGTCTTGCTATTTGTCATCTCGAATTGTAGCACACTTGAAGAATACTATAAACTAAGCAACGTATTTGTCGGTTTGAGGTATTTCGTATAATACTCGTATTTATGTCTCGCACACGAGTAGCAGGCGTGCATAAAACTAAGCTGCGAGTTAAGCAACCGTTATGATTAGACTGCGGTTGTGTTTGCATTTATAGCTTCTCCGAACCTGCAAAACGCAGCGAAATGAAGGTTTTAATGCAGTTTAATTCTGTTTATGTGGCACTAAGAGCGTAATAAAACCCCTAATGCAGAACATAAAATTCTCTCTAATTCCGTTTTTTTTATAAATATGTAACCAAAGTTACGTAGTTGCATAAATATCTGCAGTTTAAATGTAATTGTTCATGTACATTATTGATTGACTGTACTAAACGATAACCGACTGTACGACGATAACCGTTTCGTTCCTCACGTAATCAATTTGGCTATTTGTTCACGTTGCCAACAAGATAATAAATTAATTAATAGCTTGGTATTTTTCCTTTTTTATATTTTCATTTCTTTATTTTAATTACAAAATATTTTGTCATAAACATCGCCATAGTCTATAAATGTAATCAATAGAATAAAATTAATAGAATTAGTTATTATTTGAAGAATTTACTGACAATTTCTAAAAAATAATAAAGTTAAAGCACGTTTAGTAGTGATGTGTCGGAGTTCATTGATAATAAGTATTTCGACGATACTTTATATTTTTCAAAAAGCCGTCCACAGTAACAAAAATTGATTGACCAAACGATTTCAAACTGCACATTTTATTCACCATACATTTCTCCAATGATAGATCCTATGATCATTATATTACTTTTCAATTTTAATATTTTTTGTGAAGAATATAAGTTAAAATTATCCACTAAAAAAACTTTTTTATCAAATACTGTAACTTTTATGTTTCATGCTTTTCTTTAACACTAGATTTACTAACAGAAATAGCGTTAATATCATAATCATAGAGGCACTTACGATTTTTGTAGGAAATTCTGTGCGAGTTATTTTCATGTGTACACGTGGTACGAAACGTTTTAATAATAAATCAAGGTAACCATTTGCCGATGAGTTCTGTTTCTATCTATCGATTCAGGTATCTCAAGTGCTGTCCCACTGAAATAACTTCTAAGTTGTACCATTGAATTGTAATAAATATAGCCTATACAGTATGCTACTATTTCTGTTTGGACAGGTTTTGTCCTGTTTTTTCTGTTTGTAAGCAGAGTGCTTTGAAAGCTATTCAAAGTGAAATGTATATTTTATAGCTTATTCAATATCTATTCAAGCTCATCAACAAATGAATTAATAAAAACTATAAAGATTACTTAGTTATTCAAAAATTAGAGCTCAATCATTGCACTTTTTTAAATTGATAAGATGAAAAGAAAGTCGTCTTCTATGTTACTGACACCGATTGTTTTGGTAAATGAGTGTGCTCTTCGCCGATATTAATAATCTTGAAATATGTTGTTAAATACGTCATTTTGAACAACTTGTGTTTATACATATAAAGGGCGATCTCTTTTAACTTTCGAGTTGCACGCAAAAATATATAATATGTTTGAATGTGAGATCGGCCATTATATAGGAAAAAATTGTTCAGTATTACGTCCTTGACGACATATTTCAAGGACATTGAAATCAGTGGGAAGGTTACACATCTTAATATTTTCTATAGTATTTGTCGTATATTTTAGTACTATAAGAAACATTTATTTGTTACCGTTAGTCACGAAAACATTGTTGGTATATTACGAAATATTGTTTATTTTTTTAAGATAAAATCATACGTAATTCTCATAAACAATTCAACTAATCTAAAGATACTATAATTAAAATACATATTTATGATAAATATATATTCAAATACACTGCCAAATTAATTAACTCAAAACGTATCATTTCATTACGAAAAAAAAACTGGAATGCATCTCTTAAATCATGTAATAATATAGGAAAAATTTTCCCTCATAAAAAATAATTTTCCTACCGAATATAACAATAATACATACTACTTTGCGTTTTCTTAATCATCAATGTAATTTTTTTTAATCGTTTTGTGATGTGGGAAATATGTTATTATTGTTTGACATATCGATATTTTTTATATACCGCTATACTACATTCATAAGTTGTATAAGGAATTGAAATATAAGAAAAAATATGTTACAAAGTCTACTCCAGTATTGTAAGTTGTAATATAACGAAAATTGACATTTACAGACTTCCTTACACTTACCTACGAAGTTTATTATGAATTTGAGTAAATTAGTAGTACTTACGTATTATACGGATCACCTTTGTTTCTTATCCCTTTGCGGTACGATTTAATCACAAAAACTTGTGCACGAAAAAAACATTTTATGTTTATTAAAGAGAACAACGTGTTTCATTTTATGATTCAAACATTTTGATAATTGAAAGTGTAGAATTTACTGATGTTCATGCTTAATTTAGTAAGATACTACTAACTATTAGGCCAATTTATTCTCAGTTTAGAACTGCACAAATTTTGTGCATCTAAAAACAACATGTAACTGTAGTCACATGGCGAGTGTTGCTCGTTATTGTACGGTTTGGCATGAAAAACTAATGACGTGCTATGTAGACTTGTCATTTTACCGAAGAAGGTTAACTGAAGCTCGCGCTGGTTAGTCATTTAGGTTAGGTTTGGGTTATTATTATTAATTATAATTATTATTATCATTAATGTTTTATTTATTGAAAACAAAGGTAGTCCGAATAATACATAAGTACCAAATTAGTTATTTAAAAGTCTTATAATAATTTTCGTAACATATTCTGTTCAGAATAACTACAAAATTTGAATTTGTATCAAGTACAGAAATTGTTCGTAAATAGATAAGTATCATTTAAAACATACAGATAAATAAGATATCGTCTATTTTACAGAAGTTTCCGTGGCCTCAATGTCCCTTTCCCTTCGTAAATCAGAGCCAAACAAAGAAACGGAAATGTGCTTTGCCTCTGTTCTTTGAACGTCCTCCTCAGAATCAAACGAAGTCTTTGTTCTTCAAGGATATTGAACTCCGAATAGTCCATCGGTTTCGAGTACACTCGTTTCTAGTATGAACTGAAACCTCCTCAAATGTTCTTGACGACTTCATAATCGCTGATCCGAAGTCAGCTTTCTTGTTCACACGTGTCGAGCCTGTTCCAATTCTTACAGCTAACTGCATTGTATTGGCGTAGCACTCCACAATTCTCGAAGCGTCAGTATTCAGTATTCAGCATTGTAACAACGGAAACTTAGTAAATTAAAGTTCCTATAACGGTCACCTAGAATTTACATTTTATAAATAATCATTCGCAATAAAAAAGAGTAGAAGTACATTTCAACTTTTTAATACGAAGCAACGATTTGTAACACATGACATATTTTTATATGTTACATCGTTATAAGTGGTATTACTATACAAGATGTTCCATTTTAATCTTTCCGCGAAATCTCCCAAAGTACTCATTGTCGTAAACAATAATTTCAAATGAAACTTAAGCTATAGTTGAAGTAAAAGTCCCGTTTTTCGTATAAATGATTATAAAATTTAGTAATAGAAAGAAACAATCTGAAGATGTTCTTTTTTATTTTTCGTAAACTATGACTATTGTGCTTTACTTTCACACTGTTTTATTATTGATATTGTTATTTTTTATTAAGTTATAGTATAAAATGTTTGTCAATTTAAAATGAAATTTTAAATCATTTGCCTCCCCGTGTGTGGGCCAGAAGTTCTGACCACTTTACAATTGGCTTTTCATGTAATATAAAATTAAGAGTAAGTAGGAAACTCTTCCCTAATTTACAGATATTTATTAAATAATTCGTTTTTCACATATACGACTTATTCTCTATCACTTATTCTCTAGCTACTCTACACAATTTCATTTTGTTCCCTATTACCCCTTCTGCAACGTATTCCATTATTTAACAGTTTAATGCCTCAATGAATTTGTATTTTGTAATGCAGTACTCTTATTAACAGAAAATGAAAGGACAATAAAGCTCTATGCGAGGTTATAAATTTCAATAACGTACTTTTTGCTCCAATGCTACCTCCATAGCTTTTCCGATACATTACATTAAAAAAAATTATCACCCAGAAATAAATCAGAATATGTACATATTGTTAAAGAAACATACAATCTTAATGTACTTTCTGAGTTCGCTGTTCAGCAATAATTTATGAGGAATAAGAAAAAACACGCGATGTACTTTTTTTATTCTTCGACACAAATAAACAATTGTTGTAATCTCAATATTCGCTGTACCCGCTGCTCACTGTTCGCAAATATGTCCACACTGCTATTCGCGAACAGCTCTCGAGCTACAAACAGTAGTGTGGACCCAGCATTAGATAACGGCCTTTACTGCGATCGAGCGATTGTAATCCGGTCGGTAAATACGGAATTTACTTACAGAGAAATGCTATAAACCTTCGCATTCGCATTAGAACAAATCGTCATTCCTAGCGTGTTAGACTTCATGTCCAATAAAGCTTTAAACTTCGAAGCTTTAAACTTCGAATAATCTAAGTTATTTACAAAAGATTTACAATATTCATTTTGTTTTAAACCGGTATTATATGGGAGGACGTTCGTTCTAGAAGATACATCAAGGTATTAGTTTTTCTTCCGGAACCGACGATGCAGGATAACCCGACTGCTGTCCTGATATGTTGTAAATTAACCCCTTGCCGGATTATTTACTTTCACTACTAAGCTCGTGTAACATTTTACTATCGACAATTTCAAAGAAACTGTTGTCCATTCCACTGTAGGTGCACACTTACTTTTAAGATAATAAATTAGTTATAGCAAAATAGTTTTTTCCTTTAATTCGTGGACAATGAACAACATTGATTTTTATTAACACTAGAACTATCGTAACAGTCAAAATGACTGGTTTCGATTTGTTTGTTTCGCAATTATTGATGTCTTAAAAGTATTGAATGTTCGAAATGGTCTTGGAATTAAATAGTTTTACTTGAATACTATAATGAATGCCTGAAGAAACTGAAAATGATTTATTGTTACAATTTTTATAGGGATTACTTATTATTCATATTAAATGCTCGGTAGTTCTAATGTTCAATTAATCGAGAAATCTTCATCGCGGGTGTCACTCATGGTATGGTAAAGGATTAGTAAAGCCATATGTAAGATGTACTGTAACATGTGGGGTCCACATCGGGAGTCGATATACGACACAAAAGTAATTAAAAACATTTGTATGAACATGTGTCCTGTTTGAGCTATGAAAGTTACAGCCATTTTTGTGTTTCAATAACTCACTACGAGTTCTTTACCTCGAAACAGCTATCCTTGGTCTATATTTATAAACATTGTTCTATACTGTTTAAATCTTTATCGACTTTTCTGGTTTTAAATTATTGTCTTACTAGAAACACTGGATAGTTTTCTATTTATGTTACGAATTAGAAGTTCTTAATAATTAATTGATTATGATATACATAATCATTTGAAAAAATGGCAAACATGCACTTAATACATTATTAAGGGAATAGGGAGATTTTCCATTTCGGTTAACAACACGTTGCCTTTTAACTTCCTTATTTTCCGTCTTCTGTTTCTCCTATTTCCTTTAGAGTCAAGTTACGAGAAACAAAAAATTATCGCTATTGAAGCGGTTTGTTAAATTACAAAGACGAGGGAGAAGTTTGAAAAAGATTAGGACAGAGGGAGAGAGTGTTTCGTCCTGGATCTACCAGTAGTGGACTTTCATCAGTAAGGCTTTTCTGGTAGACCTGTGCCGTAAGGCTTCCATACACGTTGGAACTTGCGGCGATGCAGGCATGGGTGTGAGTCTTTCAAAGTTTCATGATACATGTTGCACTCAAACAAAATGTGAAAAAGGTTCAAACCCGTCGCTTGTTGCGATGTTTGCATCGCCGCATGTTTCAGTGTGTATGAGGCCTTTTAGACGCGAGGACGAGTGTGGGATATTTACGGACCGTATATATACAGAGTGTTCACACTATGTTATTATGTGATGTCAACATGTCGTTGAGATTTTATGTGATATAAAAAAATATACAGCATTCCATTTAAAAAAATGAAGGTCACCTTTATATCTAACAAAACAGTATCAACATAAAATACGTTTTCCTCTTTCATTTTTTTCTAATATTTACTATTTACAAGAAAAATGCTGACTAGTAATAGCGTGAACACCCTGTATACAAATAGGTCGGACTGAACAGGAGCGAGAAAGGCTCTTAGGTGTCGGTAGTCCTCTATTGGTGAAGCAGGAAAGCTGCCGCCAGACTATTGAACCATTATCTATTTCTTTAAAACGTCTTCTATACTTTACGAGAATTTTAATTCAGAAAGGTTACTAAACATTAGTAAAAATCTCGCGGTCAGGAAAGTATTAATATACGGCTTTGTTCGATGTAATTCAGCTCGAAAAAGATGTTTATATCGGAAGTAGTCACTTCGAGCACCTTCTATAAAGGCAAATTCTTGTGGGTTATTGGAACACAAAAATGTTTATAACTTTCATACATGGTCAAATCGAACGTATGTTTATACGAACTTTTTTAATTGCTTTTGTGTCCTTTAGCCACTCCCGTGATAGCTCTCACGTATTATGGTACACTCTGTATTCGAAGATAGCATCATATTCACCTCTGGTGTTTAGATGTCACTCTCAGAGAGACGCCAATAAAATGGTACTCTATTTGTTTTACTGTGAAATGCGAAATGCAATTCGTTTTCGGGTTAGAAAAACTCTTTTCGTCTGTAATGCTTGATTCTCTTGAAAATGTACTTAGCTTGAAGTGGATAACGATACGTCGATTTACGTTCAATATATAATACAAGAAAAATTTGGCGCCACGAATGAAAGTGAGGAAGACATAGGAGATAAAAACACTTCCTTCTTTCCTTTCGCAGTAGTTTCTAACTTCTGGATATCTTAACAGCTCCCAAAATGCTTGTTACGTTGTGATCATCTTGCATACATTTACGTACGGTTTTGAATAAGATTAAATGTGGTGAAATAGTACTGTTGACAAGCGTTGATCGTGAATCATACCGGGTCATATAACTACTGTTTGTTATAGGAGTATTTGTTTAAAATGGGCATGCGAAAGTTAATCCTCTGCCGGCAATATTTATGATTTTTCATCAATATGGACCTTTTATGTTCACATTTGATTCTCCGTTGATATGAGTTCTATAAAAGCTTGAAAATTCTAAGATATTTATTTATTATAATCCTTACATAACTTAATATACAAATGATATTTTAGCTGCATCTTCATATCATTTTGCAAAAGATAAAAATTATGTTGAAATCATGAACAAATGAGATTTTCAATAGGTGGGTTAGGTCTAATTTTCGACAGGCGGAAGATTTAATGGGTGATGTTAATAGTATTTCTCATCTTAAATTCAAATATGCAATCTGTTTTCTTTCATCGCCCACAGTTTTTGAGAAAATTAATTTTGAAAAACAACTTAATCTTTCAATTTTGAACATTTGCTGTGTCTTAATTATGTACGTTTTGCAAAGTTTTCTTCGATAGTATTATTCTATAAACCTTCCTGAACACGATGTAAATTTTAGTAACATTATAGATATTTAAATACGTTTAAACAATGCTGAAAGATAAAATGACACCCAAAACACACCAATTTTTGCAGATATTTTACAATTTATTTTAAAAATGTCTTCAATTTCACTTCTAAGCAGCTGTTCTTAGCTCTCTCTTTGATTTAGGGGAAAAATGCATATTCAGGGACGAAAGGGTTAAATACCCATTCGTATTGCTTGCAGTCCGACCTCACTGTGTAAAATATTAATAAAAAATTTGCCTAGAAAAATTCTTTAAAATATCAAGAATTATAAACCCATAAATGTATCATAGCGACAGAACTATATTTTTTTTTAATGGAACATTGAAATTATCAGAAATTTCAGCGTTTATGGTTATACGATATTACTTTGCGAGGGTATAGTACCTAAAAAAACAGAAACTCTAAAACAAATGTGTTAATATTTTTATTACAGCGTATTTTTAAGTTAAATATCAAAATGGGAGTTTAAAAAATTTGTTTATTTCTACAGTATTTTGAAGAAAATTGCAAAAAAAAACAAAAAGTTTTTGTTTTTATACTTATTCATTTGCTGTTATGTATTTATTTATTTCACGAAAGTACTATGCAGTGTACAGGGTGTCCCACACAACTGGTACAAGCTATATCTTCAAAATTGTTTGGAAAAAGAGATATTTACTGCAATAAGTAAAATAACAATTTATGTAATCCAAAATTTACCTGTCTTATTTATTAAAAATGTAGAATACATATTGTTGTATGTTTAACATTTTTCCAAAAACAAATAAAAAAAGAACAACAATTATTTTTTCACGCAAACACAGATCATTTGCACATGCTTTTATGTAAAGTTAACCAGATGTGATTTTTCCGTTACAAAATCATTCATTATATCCTGTACATCGAAATTAGTAATAATCTGATGTTCTGTGTTAATAAAACTTAAATTCTTGACTCAGTATTGCAGAGATAATTTTTTGTAATTTTCAGTTTTGAATAGGATTCCTTGTCGAAAATATATGTAATATATATAATATAATATATATATTAATCCAAGTCGAAAATTGAGTTCGTACTTGGATTAAGATAGATTAAAATATTTTCTATTTTTTCGCAGAATTCCAGAAATTTATATCAGAATTTTTCCATTTGTCAGTTTTATCTCCACATCTTTATAATGTTTTAATTTTTCTTTTTCCTCTATTGGTTTTAATAAATGAACGTCATTAAAAAATTTGAAAACATCATTATGTTCTTTCAATATCGTTTCGCCACAAGGCATACGCTGTTTCACTCTCCACACTATTAATCATTTAATTGCGTTTGACGAGTATACACGCCATATTTAAGCTTGAAATGATACTAATTTATACAATGATGATTTTTTTATTTTTTCAGATAAACATGTAATTCTTCTTTGTCTTACTTTGGATTTCCATTAAAATATACTCTAGGTGTATTCCTCTTGCCTTTGACGAGTACACACTTCATTTTTTGATTTTATTGCACTCACAACGAGAGATTTTTCAAACTAAATTCCACAGTTCACAGGTTAATGATTATACTGCATTGTATAATTGGAATTGGATATTAGCTACACGAAACGAATATTTGATATTTGTTTTCTGTCGTCCTATTAATGTTGCCGCCCGGGTGCGATGCATCCTTTGCACGCTCCAGTTAGCGCGGTCCTATACTTTCCATTATGATAATCTTAAACGTAATTTTACTCTACTAGCTGAAGAATGAAAATCTGGATAAAACGTAAATTTATCTTACCGACTGACAATATATTATAAAATAATTCATACCTTACGAAACTAATATTTGATATTTATATATTTTTATATCTAATTTTATTTCATTAGCACGTATAGTTAAGTAATTATTACAACTGCGAATAAAGTATTCGTTTTTGCTGTAGATAAGAATTGTTATTTTTATTTTAAAATTTTTTACTTTCTGCTACTGAAAATATAAATTTATTAATTTTAGCAAGCCTTCTTAAAAAAGTAATACATTCAGCAAATTGAAAAAAGACAAATTAATAGAAAACTTTCTGTTCTTTTCTTGACAAAGTCATCGTAAACACGTTCTTTCAAAGCACTCTATGGAATATGAAAGTTAAATTGTCAGGTATAACTTCTATTAACCTGTTAACTGTGGAATTTAGTTTAAAAAATCTCTCGTTTTGTGCGCAATAAAGTCAAAAAATAAAGTGTGTACTCGTCAAACGCAGGGCAAATGCACCTAGGATATATTTTAATATAAAACCAAAGCAAAGAAGAATTACATGTTTATCTGAAAAAATAAAGCATTCGTCGTTGAAAAAATTAGTATCATTTCGAGCTTTAAGATGACCTGTATACTTGTCAAACGCAGTTAACTAGTTGAAATGGATAAAATATTATTTATGTCAGTTATGTTTGATTTATACCCTGGTCCTAAACTAAACGATGTATCTAATAAGGTGTGAGTTAGCTGTTTAACATCTTATTGCAATAGAATTATAATATAAGCGTATTAAAGGAATGACTTCTCCATAAAGAGGAAAAATATAGTTGTATTGTTTTGATATAGTGATAGTGTAATGAATTATACGACGAGAAGAAAATCGATACGCTACATTTCTAATAAACTTTCATCGATTTGCAATTCATATATTGGACACAGTTTTACATCTATACGGTGGGTTATGAAATACGTGCCATAAAGGCTATGAAAGTAAAACAATATGAATCAGAATCAGTGCATTTTAGATTATTGTATATTTTTTCATCAACCACCTATGCATGTCACCTATGTCACAAGACTTTAGGACAATAAGTGAATTGTTAATTTACCTGTTCGTTTTTTTTACTTACAAAACCTTGAATATAGAACGATATGTAACAACATCTAGAACGATATTTTATTATTTTAATTATTCGTTTTCCTGTTTTATGCGCACTAATTGTAAATCTATCTTCGATTTCCAAATATCAAATTATGAAATGAAACAACATTTTTTATTATGTTTACACATGGAGTTGAGAAATTGTAATACCTTGAGAAATGACGTTTCAAAATTTTAGCCTTAAAATACAAACTCTCCGTAATATTTTAACAAATTGCTCCTATAGGTCACCCTCGATTTAATTTCCGTTCCACTTCCATAAAATAAGTTTTGCTTTTAACGATTTAAAGCTAACAAAATACTCTTCCCTGACATGCAATAAAACGTTTAATCATTCTAAGTGCATGTCATAACACCCAGAGATGAAAGTTTAAATTATGAATTGCTTATGTACCCATTTAATAGAGTATCATTGCTTCCTATATACTGCTGTATCTTAAATATATAAACTCGAGAAGGAATTGTTGAAAATGAAATTCACTGAAAGAATAAAGAAAATATTTATATAGTTTAAATTAGAAGTTTCAAAAAATAATTTATCAATTCATCATTGATCATTTTTGGCTATGACTCAATGCAAGAACCGCATTTTATATTATGACTCAATCAGTATATGGATTGTTTCACTTGATTTTGACTTTTTAATTACGCCGTTATTAATACTCATGAATGGTTTCGAGAAGAGTCTATTATGATTTTATGAGAAGGTCACTTTTCAGCGTTTAAATGGTGTCCTATTCTTCTTGCAGCAGTCTATTCAACTTTCTATTCTCTATAAAAAAATATTAACTTATTTATATCATAAGATTAATAGTTTTGGAAATATTTTAATTTAAATAATACGCGTTCAGTCTTCTATTAATATTATCTTTATTTATAGAACAAATTTAACATAATCGCTATTTAAGTCACGAGATATTTGAAATTGTGAAAGTAATGATTTTTTCAGATTATTCAATTATATTAACGTGAATTTAATTACATTGTCAAACAAACACGTACCATTATATATTCATTCAACAATGTAACTCGTAGAAGGTTGTTCGGTACACTATGGCTCGGTGTCACGAAATGTTTTAAATCAAATTCTTCCGAGTCGATGGATAGGAAGATGTGGTTCCAATCACTTTTCCGGACGTTCAGTTGACTTGATGATGCAAGGAAGTCATTACTTTCATGATTTTAAAAATATTGTAATTGAAATGGTGGTTATAATGAACTTTTTCTGTAAATACGATAAACTTTAGTAAAAGAATGACGGTCTATCATTTAAATTAAAATATTTTCTGAACTATTAACTTTACGAGATATACAGATTAATAGTTTGATTAATAGCCAAAAAAAGGATAGAATTTCATTTAAAAAATTTCAGGTGATCTCCACAAATCTACCAAGGAGAATATACAACTATAATATGCTCCTCTCGAAATTATTTGGTTCTCTTTAACAAATTTTTCGCTAATTAAACTGTCAAAATCAAATCAAGCCTCCTGTATACGTGATAAGTTAAAAACATAAATTTTATATGTAACATTTCTACTACATATTTGGTATGATACATATTCAATTGCGTATACTTATACTCTTCGTGAAAACATATCGGCTTATTAATATGTATCAGTAAAGGGTAACTATAATTTGTTTTTCCTCTGTTGTGTCTTATTTTATTTATTTTGCAACGAACCAAAAGCGTGTTTTAGATTTTTATTCTTATTGTAAAGTATTTTATACTTTATTTTGCTTCCTGCTCAGCTCGAAAACTGATTCATTTATCTGTCTCTATCTTACACTTAATCATATAAAAAATGTTTAAATTACCTATAAGCAGTATTACCTGTTGTATAGGTAATACTATATTATCTACTATTTACGAGTAGACAGCGCATTTTCAAATTTATATGTAATTATATTTTCTATACAGTAATATTAACACATTGCATACTGGAAACAAGAAATCTCGTTTTTATATAAATGCCTACCTTCCTAGCTTTGCTAGTTACCACATCATTAAAAAGACATTAAATTTTATACGAACCGATTATTTTAAAATTATTTAAAAATGTATCAAATAACAATAAGATATCTGAATATTTTACATATAATGATATAAGTTGCTCTCATTGAAAATTATCAGCCTCGCATCCCAGCGTTTTAAGAATTAACCGGTACACAATGTGTTATATTACATTTACATTATTTACGGTTGGAATCTACCTATTCTTTTGTGTTAGTTGGTCTTATTATTTCTGGTTGCGTCCTCCATTCTTTTTTTGTTTTCTGTGTTCCTTAGTGGCTGCTATTCTCCTTTCTTTTCATCTTCCTCTCTCTTTTATTTTGACCTCGCGCTCTAGTACTCTTCTTCTTGCTTCTACCCCAATATTCTCAACACTTACTTTGGCTAGCTTCCTTTATCTCTTATTTCTCTCAGACTTTACCCAACTCTACTTCCACGTTCCTTTCACCCACCTAACCATCCAGTATTGTCTTTCCCTCAGTTTGTTCCCTAATCTGTACCTCGCTGTCCTTACTTTGTACTGCCTGAATCTTTCTTCAAATACAGTATAGTCCCTCGCATTCGAATTTCTATTGTTCTAACATCCAAATACAGTATTATTTGCATTTTGTATTATTCGAATAGAGTTTCTTTTATCAACAGATGGTTCGACCAAATAAATTTTTGTCATAACCACTTTACTGTTACATGTTCTGAAAAATTTATATATATATATATATAATTAATTTCACACATCTGTAAATTAGAATACGTGCTTTAACTCATCACGAATCAGAAAATCCCATAACTGTGTTTCAAGTAAGTACATAGAGCGATAATTCTATAAGTAACATGATGTCTGAATATTAAATCGAGTAACTGTATATAGCAGTAGTACTAAGATTTTCGTGATGACCAAAAGCTATTGGAAGATGACGGAAGCAATATTTATAAAAGTGTGTAATTCGTTTGCGATATTCTTGTCATAGATTAATATTTAATATATAAAATGATAGCAGGCGAACAGAATATTAATGATGCAATAGTTTGTATCACTCTCCAGAATAATAACATGAATAATAATTTCTTCTCAATCGAATCGAGGGTTTTTCTGTACCAATAACAGTAAGCCAATTTCTGCCTGGAAAGTATATGACAAGAATCTCGTACCCATTTTATTGTCGTATTAAATGTCTTCTATTTGAAAAATTAAAAAAATTGCTATGAATAGTTTAAAAACCGTGCTAAAAAATGCTTTTTGAGAATGAGTTTTGGGTCAAAATTTTCCAAACAAACCAAGCATTCCTTCTATCCTAAAAAATAGACCTTTTCTTACTCTTCTATTTCTCATTAATTGTGTAAAAGGTTGCTTATATGGCTATAAAAATAATCACCATCCTTTTTTTCGTCTTAGAATTTCTGTTTACCCCTAATTCTACTTTATAATCACTTAATTTCAATTAATTTTACTTTGTAATTTCTTACCTTGCATCTCCTACAGTTATCTTCTTGTTAACACATTAGCATACGCTTTATATGACGAATTCGTTATCGTAGCTCTTTTGTATTCTCTAACTCCTTTCTCCTCGCCTTTCTACTGTTAAGGATACTATTCTGTCTTCTTACCATAATCCTTCCCCTGTTTAAACTTGTTTCCTTCCCTTTCATACTTTTAAACTTCTTTAGATATCTTGTCGATTTGCCGCCATTTATCGTCTTTATCATCTTTTCCTCGCCTTCCTTTGCTATCTCTTCCATTCTCTTTCTTATCGTCCTTCCGTCTGTGCCTCTCCTTTTTCTTTTCACTTTCTTCACTTTCGAGTATCTATTTATTCTTTTAAAAGCTTCCATTCAACTCCTTTAAATTCGCAGTTTTATTCCAATTCTTGCTCTCTTTTGCCTCTATTTGTCTATTCCTTCTTTTATCGAGGACTTCTTTTTTTCACTTCGCTTTGACTCCTCTACTCCTTCTTTTTCTGCGTTTGAAACTAATTACTAACATACGATTAGTCGTGTGTATCTCCTATTTTCAAGCTCTTTACTCCTTTTCTTCCAATGTTGTTACATAGTTTACTAACCCTTCTCTTCTTATTTTTGTGTACGCCTTTTGTGATCATTTTATTATCTCTTCCAGCATTTCAGTTCTCATGTTCAGATTTTTCCCTATTATTCTTTTTATTTCCTCTCCTCATTTTCTTTCATTTCTCTGTTCATCCTCTTGCATTTTTCAACTTTTCTTCAATCATTTCTGTTACGTTGTCATGTTATCTTCTTGCCTTCTTATATTTGCATAATCCAATATTTTATCATACATTTTTTATTTTTTATTCTCTTCTTTTATTTTCACTATATCCTGCTATACTAATCGCACTTTCTATTCTGTTTCTTCATTTTGCTTTTATATCTGTTATTTGTCGCAACAATTTTTTATTTGTAGCTTGCCTTTTCTAAATCCTCTTTTTTTCCTTAAGCGACATCTTTATTTAAAATATTATATTTCATTCTTTTCATCTTTTCTATCATTCCAAGTTCCTATCGCTTTGTCCTGTTATGTTCGAAAAATTCAATTTCGATTCTCTTACTTTATTCCCTTTCTGCCCTTATCTCTCATCTTATATTCCTGTTTCCTTATCTTCTTCTGTTGTCATTGGTCCATTTCAATCTATTCAATTCTTTATTACATTTTCTCCAACTTTCCACTGTTAGAATTTCATGTATTCAACCCTAGCAACTGGCAACGTATCGTCTACTATATAATTCATTTTTTTTAATTTTTAGTAACATGGATGCAATATAACAGGAAATAAACGATTATCCGTCTTGCCTTGTTTTGCCTTTTTTATTTGTATCATTAGACTAGTAAACCGAAAACGAATTTCTTAAAAATGAAACGTGAGAAATACTCCAATATTATAAAAATTGTCGGTTATGCATTGTGCTTTAGTAAATGCAACCTTGGCGCAACAAATTTCGAAAACGAATTTTCAAGAAGATTTAAATAATGTTACCACCATCGGTGTCGTACTATTTAAGTAAAATTACCCACTGAATGTATAAAACCAGCTCAGTTAAACGCGATTAACAGAAAAGTGGCGTACAGTGGTGAACAATCGAATAAACATTTCGATTTTTCTATTATCACTTTATAACATTGTATTTCACGATTCATCACACTTAACACTAGAACCACTGAGCACTTATTGGGGTTGATATGTAAATCTTATACAGATTGTAACAATACATTTTTTTTTATTTCTTCACACACTGGTTACAGTATTTAACCCGTTAAGTGTAGAATTTAGTTTAAAAAACCTTTTATTGTGCACGCAATAAGATTAAATAATAAAGTATATACTCGTCAGATGCAGGCCAAATGCACTTATAATATATTCTAACGATGAACTAAAGCGAAACGGAGAAGAATTACATGTTTATCTAAAAAAATAAATAATCCATCGTTGAAAAAGTTAACACCATTTAGAGTTTTAAGGTGACGTGTATACTCGTCAAACATAACTAACTGGTTAAATGAAATTATTTATTTGTAGAATTATTTCGGATATTGCATACTTTTAAAATATCAATAATTGCAAAATAGGAGAACTGAAACCTGTCATTTTTACGGATACGGTGGTTCTAGTGTTAAATACGTTTCGTGTGTCGTTTACTGTTTGTATTATGCTGTTCTTTCTCGTGTCTGTTGTTCGATCATGTTCTTAATTGTTTTCTTTTTGCGGAATTTTACCTTTTTATACTCTTGTATTCAAATCTGTCGAGATTTTGTTAAACGTATTTTTATTTGAATAGTAATTATAGTTTTGTCTATTCGATGATACAAAGTTTTTGAGTGCGTTTGGTAAGGTCTTTTTGCTAGTGTAGTAAAAGTTTGTTACTAAATATCTGTGCTATTGTTGCATGTGGCGGATGCCAACGTGTAACGTAATTTCTCGGTAGGAAGTTGCCCTTTTGGTGAACCTAGCGTACATGTTACGTTGTTCGCAACTTCAAGTTTTTGACATACATGATGTATGATCATCATAGAATAATTTAGTTGTTCACAAGAATTTTGTTTCCTATTCAGTTTTTTTTGGAACCAAATATAGCTTTTAAATGCAGTTGTGCCACATTGATTCTAACGGGAAATTATTATATAACATTTTATATTTTCTCTTCTTAACCCTTGTCCGGTAATATGGACCGAAGGACCTGTATTATTTCTTCGTAACTTCACCGCGGTTTAAAAGTTGTATCGTAAAAATCTGAAAAAGATATTTGTTATAGTCTCTACTTTAACACTAACCGTACCGACACTGTTCCTACTAGTTAAATAACTGGCTACAAGATTTAAATAAACAAATTAAATGATACATTTTTTTTAGTGGAAGCAGAAACAAAAGGAAGGGTGAAAATTGAAAAATCAATTAATCGGACAATGTAGGAATTGATATAAAATTAAATGAACAAAAGAAAACGCAGAATTTTAAATCCGGTCATTTGACCAGTTCCCGGTACGGTTAGTGTTAATGTACAAATGACACTTTAGCCAAATCTTTATATTTTTTTGCAATAAAAATTAAAAATCAAAACGAAGTCATGAAAAAATGGGATTATTCTTAAAGATGCATAACTTTGTAATAAGCACACATTAAAAAAAGATATTGTAGGGTTTTACTCATAAGACTATGCTCTCTCAAAAAAATATGAAAAGATTTGTCAGCTCTTAAAAAATGGGAGTTGGGTGTTGGGAGTTTTTTGAGTAAGATATATCAGTGGAAAATAAAGTAAAGCATTATTTTGATAAATAAAATTGTAAATGATGTATGAAAGTAAATTACAAACTAATTTGCCAAAATTATGCCATCATTATACCAATACTTGTAAGATTAAATGATATGAGTGTAATTAAATTATGTCATTGAATACTTCTTTATTGATTTGTGCTTGACTGTATGACGTATACTTGAACTAATAACATTGGACAAAAGCAATAGGTCTTACAAATTTTTATCTATTAAATCCATATTTGAAATCAAAATTTGTGTATCAGATTTTTGTCGAACAATTGAGCTCCTTAAAAGATTACTACATGTTTTAAAATAAATAACATTTTGTTTAAATTGATTTTGACATATAATAGATAATATCGTACATAAAAGTGAAACAAATTATTTATATGTTACATGTAATAATATATATATATGTAATATATCAATTTATTAATTTTTTATTCCGATAATACTTCACTGATGTTTAACGATGCAATAACGTAGAAAAAATGTTACTGTACTCTCCCTATTTTGTTTATTAGCTTAAACTTCCAACAAAGAAATCTTGTTCAAGGAAATGGATTTTCAAAAACAGATTGCATCTAAATGCTTCGAAGAAGGAAAATAGCTTTTTTATTATTTCTGCAAAATGTTCTTCATTTTTATTCTCAAAAAGTTCCTACGTATATTTTTAAATACACCCTAGGCTGTTTTTCTAAAGTTTTTATGCAATAAAAGGTCATAGGTTAATAAATATATTAATTTCAAACAATAAATAGTGGTACATACATTGAAAATCGTTTACTGTTGTCGGTTACTCCTTTGTTTTGATAAAATAGAATAAAATTATATAAAATATGTTTATAATAATTGTAGAAACATTTTAACTTTATGGAAGCAATAATTGTTTAGAAACAAATTAGAGTTCATGTTCCATTGGGTTCATTTTACCATTTCCTCTTGATCATTGCTTTAACCGGATTTGATGTGTACCTATTTATTCACATTTTCTTTCTTTGTAATGTAATAACACAGAATTTTAATTTCCAATTCGAGTCATCAAATTTCTGTTATATTTAAGTTTGTTGACCAAATTGGAATTTTTACTGTATTGAAGTAATTATACAAGACTTCCATATCATTATTATTTTAGATTATTATTTTGATATGTTAAAAATATTTAATCTCATTTTTAAATTTCTCTTTATATTCATTTAACTTTTACTTTATTTTAAATTTGGATCTTGATTCTTTTTATAATAAAATGCAAATGACCCAGTTTTGTTGTTGAAGTGCATCCACATAGTATAATTAAACCGAATACAAAATGCTAGCCAATGTTTTAATTAAATTGTAATAAAATTATAAATTTATATTGAGGTATTGAAGTATCTCCAACAAATTCTGATCTTTTGATCTAATTTTTCACATTCATATAGGGTAGTTCACGTTTGTAAAAGCCGTTTTTTCAAAAATTTCTTCGAATTTTAAAATTTTGCACAAACAATTGTATTTAAATATTTATTAATATCCAAGTCAATTTTTATCAGTTTTCCTTGTATTTAAATTTAATTCGGTTATTAAGGTAATACATCCTTCATTGTAATCATTTAAAGTCTTCGTTAGTTTTTGTTATTTTATTTGAAATGTGTTTTTCGTTTTCACTGTTGTTTCACGTATACGAAAGAATTTTTGTTCAAAATATTTAAATTCATTCTTGGTTTTACTTATAGCCTTTATACAACAGTTAAAGAATGAGAAACGTAAACAAAAGAAGAGATAGAAGAAAAGTTATTAATGTTACAGCAATATTATGGCTTAATCTTGAAAGATGTATGTGCTTACTATATTTAATGTAACCAATTATATAACAATTAAGTTAATTGCCCGTAGTTGACGTATTATATGAAACTTGTGATAAATCAGAAAATCAGAAAGCTCTATCAACCACCACATAAGATTTAAGATACAGTCACTTGTAGCAGTACTCTAATTGTACTGCTGTTGATACGATACGTATTAACTATATAGTAGTTAAAAAATTTTGTGGAGTTCTGATTAAAAAAAAACAAGTCAATTAGCAAATTTCACAGAATATACATCATGCTCGCGACTTTTATATCGATTGTCCATTCTGGATAATAATCGAAAAACAAAATACACAGAGATTATGCTTGCAAAAGAGTATATGCGCAAAGCAAAAAGAATGTATATGTATTATGTTAAAAAATTCGGTTATCAGATTGAGATTAAATCTTTAACGAAAGACTAAACGTTTTCGGATCCTATGAAATCATTAAGCGTTTACAATGAATTGCTGAAAATTGATAATTAACTCTAACCATACCAGCACTTTCTGCCGTAACCAATCAAATAACTGGCTGTAAAATAAAGATAAATAAATTAGATGATAAATGTTTTTATGAAAACGGAAACAAACGGAAAAACAAGAATTGAAAGACTGAGTAATCGGACAATATAGGAATTGATATTAAAATTACACATACGAAAAATAACCTAGAATTTTAACTCATTCGACCGGTACTCGATACGGTTAGTGTTAATAAACCGAAAATCTTTCTAGACAAATATGAATAATAAACAATGACAGACACGTAATTATATTCGATTGTAATGACGTATGTATTCACAGATTTTTTCAAAGTTTTAACTAAGCGTATATAAACAATTTTTATTATTTATTGTTTGTGAAAGGGGGTGTAGCCCTTCTCATGTTAGATCATCCAATCTGTTTAGAATACGGGTGCGAGGGTTTGGAGAGCAACAAGACCCCTTATTGCTTGCTTGCGAAAAGCGTTCTTCAGAATGTCGTACCTACTTTCAGCTCGTATAGGATGTTAAAGTACCGGCACTTCATTTCGTTCGATGACTTTGTAAACGTGTGGTCTTTACTCTTTACGGTGAACGGAAACGACTCTTTACTTTCGTAATGAACACCTCAACACTTCTTATATTAACAGTTGCTGATTTCATTTTACATATTCCGGTTCTATACAACGATATAATATTTAAACGTTTCCGCAAATTTTCCATCATTAGTTTATAGCGAAAACATCTAAGTATAGTCGATTATTACTTATCACCAGAAGATCTTAAGTAGCAATTATTAAATTGTCAACAAAATATCTAATGATCATCAATAGTTCGTACACAAAAAATTAAACTAAAATAAGGAAAAATTTGCACAGCACCCAAAGAATATTTCTAAAATGAAATGAAAATATCAAAAGCAAATTCGAACAAAAAGAAACTAAATAAAAATACTGAAATTCCTGTTAATATCCTCTATACGCACAAACAACGAACAACATACGATTATTCTCGCATTGTCGCTTTATCATTCTATCATTCCGTTATCCGATAATCGTGTTCCTTGTCCGGTTCGTATAATCAAGGTTACCCAGTAACGAGTAAATAACCCGAGATGGAGAAAGTAGGTAGAGAGGGAGGCAGAGAGTTTTCTTACCAACCCCGAAATCGAAACGGGGCGGCAAGTGGAGCGTGCGAGTCATTCTGAAGGGTGGTTCACGGATGGCGCCACTGTAAAGGTAGCCACTTCCGCTGCAAGGCGAGGCGAAACGAAGTACGGTGTGGCGAGGGCTGCAAATCCACCCCCGTAAAGCGGTTCGCCACCAAGGGGTTTGGAAAGTCGCCATTTCTGCCTAACTCCGCAATCACTATATCCACGCTTTAATGCCAATGAAATGTCAAGGCACGTCGCGGCTTATAGATTTGCCGGCGTTGTCGCGCTGTTCGGTGTCTTCGTAAGCTCGTGCATCGTCACGTTGTCGCGGGTCCTCGCGGTCTCGTTGCTCGCGCTCGTACTCGGGCTCCTGTTTGCGCTCGTGCTCGTGCTAGTAACCGTGCTCGTGTTTGTGCTCGTGCCGTGCTCGTGCTCGCGCCCGTGCCCGTGCCCGTGCTCGTGCCCGTGTCCATACCCATACTCGTGTTCGTTTCCCTGTCCGTGCCCGTGCCTGTGCTCTTGTTCTTATTCGTGTTCGTGTTCTTGCTCGTGATCGGTGCTCCTGGAAACCTACGTGGCCATACATAACTCGACTAATCTCGATCCCGCCGATCAACTTTTGAACAACACTCGATAAACGAGCCAACGAAAAACGGGGTCAAGGAAAAGGAGGCTGACATCTACTGTTTTCCCTGAATCTGTCGCTTCCTTGACGATTCTTTGACCTTGGCATACTAGCCGACACTTTGCCAACGAAAGTAACCACCAGGCGAACCAGGTAGCCACGAGTACGACCGCCCAAATTCTGGCTGAACAGAGAGAGCCCTTAATCAAAGTCTTATATGCTACGAACGACGGTCAGGTAAAAGAAATCGTTCGTCGGAGACCACCGCCGAATCGTTTCGCGATGAGCGAGCAGGATGTGGATGACGTTGCCTTTCTGACAGGTGAGGTGTCACCGAAGATCAAGTTCGTTCTTCAAACTTTTGCATCCCTCTGCTCGCTTTTGTCCTATATAATCTTCTTTTAGCGCTTTTTCTTCGTCCTTCCCGTTTCGCTTTCGTCCTGCTGCCCCTTTCTGCGTTGTTTTCTTTATTCTGTCAGTCCCTTTCCCCTTTATTTCTTTCTACCATCCGATTTTCATGTCTTTCCCTCTTTTTTTACCCACGTGATTCTTTCCTTTCCCATTGAAATCATTCGACTAGATGGCCCACTTACGTCTCTCTGGGCTGCGAATAGACTATACGAGAAGCACGTGCGTGCGATCAATAAGAGAGGAGCTTCTGATCTTTCAAATTCAAGCATGCTAGCCCGCCTATTCTCGTATATGCGTGTGCGTGATATTATTGTTGATGTATTGACCTACTAGAATCGTAGTATCGATGAAACGAAAAAGTATAAACAATGTATACGATTATCAATTGCGTCCTATTATAGGACAGCATAATAACAAAATACGATGCACCGTTACTCATCGTATCATCGGTTTTTATCAATTATTTAATGCCAAATATAAAACGACTCTCCACCTTTAACATCTGAGACACCTCGTCGCCAAATTTAATTTGTACTTACTCGAAAATTTCTTTCGTTTCGATCCGAGCAACTCGAATGGAACGGTCCTATGTGATTCTTTACAATTTATTGTAATTAATGATTGTCTTTTACTGTATATTCGGTTATACAAAATGCACAAGAATGGTGAATGTTTTCGAGCAACTGCATTAACGTTACAGTGGCCTGACACCGGCCAGTCAAAAATCTGTGTCAAGTGTGTGTAGCGGAGGTCATGAAACTCAACGCGTTTCTTGTGTCGGTGGACACAAGATTCTTATGTTTCGCAACACGGTTTTTCTCTTCACGCTGTATTTATTTTTTCTAAGGAAGGTTTTTGGTAGTCGTCAGATATTTTGACTATGCTATATTTACATACTATGTTAATCAATTTTACTAAGAGGAGAGTGCGTATTTTAATATCTGTTTAATTGCGTAAAGAATATGTGTACACCTGATGCACATTGATCGTTCTTCAGGAGACCCTTTGTTCCAGGAGATAGCAACACGGGATTGCACAAACGTAGCATTTATGAACACAATGGAGTTGTGTGTTCTCAGAAAAGGGCTCTTTGCATAGCTACCGTCGTTTTTGCGATACTTTTCGCCATATCATTCATCATTGCCTTCGCGGGACCACAAAATGGTATTACTCACCAGTTTATCGCTAATTGTACACATTACTAGTAACATAATTGTTTACAAAGAATTGTCGATTACACAAAGCAAATAATAGGCTCACTGGAGTCTACTAATCAATCTTTGCGATCGGCCTCTCGTGAAAGTCGCTCTTTCTTTTTAATATTATCCTCGTGTTTAATTTTTCCAGACTGCCCTTGTGCTGGAGAAAAGCCAGCTAACCTGGAAATCGAGGACGATGAAAAAAGCAGTGAGCCTCTTGCAACTAATGGAGAGGTACGGTCATTTATGTTTGTTTTGCTGGCTGTATGATTATAATCCGAAAGTAGAGCAAAACATATATGTATGTATATACGTACTATATATACTTCGTAACACATACTTGAGATACAACATATGGGTAATTGAAATCTCGCCTGAACGTATACAATTTCAGCTGGTATAATGTGGATAATCGGAAATAACTTATCCAATCGACATGCTTTTCGCTAATAGTTGATACTAATTTAATGAGAAAACATTGAAATTCCCACATTTCCTTGTGCAGCTATTTAATACTTCGAAACCACGAGGAATTCATTGTAACATTTTATTTATACAAGCACGAATAAAATTTTCATAGAAACAAATGCTGATATACACAAGTATATAGAATGAATACAACACAATTCAAATAAGCACATGTTACGTGTGCACATGTATGACGCTTGTTGTATTCGAGCTTGAGAGTCTTCATCCAAAGCTAAACGTGAATGTAAAACGTCTTGGCGGGAAATCAATCGAAAGACGTGACCATAATCCGCAGCGTAAACCTAACTGCTGACTAGTTATAGTTTATTCTTAGTTGCGTGTAATGCACACTCTCGGAGAAAAGGATATAGAACATTGTAATATCTCACTCAATTTCTGAGGCAAGAATAATTCAAGCTAATCAATTATTATAGGTGTTCCCCTGGAATAACGTGAGGTTACCTAAGTTTGCCCATCCTACTAGGTACAACATTACCATCCATCCAAACCTTACCACATTAGAAGTAAAAGGTACGTTTGTCTATACACTATCTATTATGGTGAAATAAAATCTCGCTTTGTACGAATATCCTTTTATATAAAAAATTTGGTGTATATTTCTCTTGCATCAAGTAAGAAATTAACTCTCTGAGAAGAAAAGCAATTTCTTTCTATTTTTAAGTTCAAAAACGCTAATAAGTAGAGGCAGGATAAAACTAATACATATTCGTTTTCATTTTTAGGACAGGTCACAATCGAATTCTATGTCGATAAAGAGACCAACTACATTGTCTTCCATAGTAAAAATTTGACAATAAATGAAAAGGTAAATTATTCTTGTGGTAATACTTTACATACAACTTAACATGCAAGTGTAATTGCATATACTATAATTTTCGATCTTCTATTTACAGATGGTTCAAGACCGTAAAGGCCATAGATTAAAAATCGCAAAACTTTTGGAGTATCCGAAACACCAGCAGTTATATCTAGAACTGGAAAGTAAATTTCGGAAAAGGGGGAACTATACGGTGCACTTAAGGTTCATTTCAAAACTCACGAGTGAACTCGAAGGATTCTATCTTAGCAGCTACATCACCCCAGAAGGAGAAAAGAGGTCATTCTGAAGTTATAATAATTCTCTATTTGCAAAATAACGGAAAATTTATTCTCGAATATGACTGTAACTGAAGTTTTCCCACCGCAGGTATTTGGCCACTACTCACTTTGAACCGACATACGCGCGTTCAGCGTTTCCGTGCTTTGATGAACCGCAATTCAAGGCCAAATTTAAAGTCTCGATATTCAGAGACAGATTTCATATTGCGTTGTGCAATATGCCCGTGATGAACACAGAAGATGCAGGATTTTATATGGGAACGGGACTTGTGAGTATATAACTTATACAGACTATCTTGAAAATACGTACCTACGGCGTATTCAATTACGAATAATATATACAGCGCGTCTACAAATTTCTACCGTTACAAGTAACTGCCAAAACATAGAGGATATAAAAAAATGGAACACCATATTTTTTGCTGCTCAATGACAGTATAGAGAAATACAAATTCAAATTCCTTTTTTTGCGTAATCTAAAATTAATCTAAAATCGTAATAGAAAAGTTGATAAAAATTATTTTATTCACACAATGTATTTAAAGGCACTGCGTACTAAATGAAACCAACAATTCTTTGAAAGACATGACTTTAAAATTGAGATTGTTTACCAGGTTCAGTGCCACGTGTACCGCATATAGTACATGGTAATTTTTGTAAGAAAATATTTTTAAGAGACATGTGCTCATGAATGATACACGTTACAAAGCAGCAGAAACGTAAAAAGATAATATCAAAATATATCAAAGTCGATAAAAACTTAAATAGAAGTTAATATTTTATGTAAAAAATTAATACATTTTATGAGCAGAATATAACTGAAATTTACGTTAGCATGGAACGTATTAATTCATAGTTATTCTCAACGACAGAAATCTGTAAACACCCTATACTTCAAATACTGATTGTAGAAGTTAAAAAACGAAAATTAGAAGTGATGTACCTGTGAATTCGACTTTGATTTTACATTACTTAAAAAATTTCTCAAAATTACGACAATGCACCAATGATGAAGTGCGTGAATTGAATAAGTGCAGAAAATCTTGTACTGTGCGAGATTTGGTTCATAACCACGCTATTGACAGATTTTAAATATTAATTATATGAAAATTGAACTGAAAGCGCAATATTTATTACTTATGATTGTCAATTTATTTAACTTCGTTAAATCATTGATTGAAGTATCTAATACAAGTAGTCCAGCACTGTGCACACCATATATTGTATATATACACAGCATACTGGCAAAAAATAACCATACATTATCAGCTTATTTTAGATATGTTGACAAAAATTTAACAATCGCATTATAATTAAAATGCATACATAATTATTTATATTTACTTTGTTACACAACAAATATGTAATTTCATTATAGAAAATTTCCTGATTAAAGGAAATATAAAATATTTCTTATAAAATTTCTCCTCAGAATAGTACCATCACTGTTCCTCAAAGTAAGACACAGTTGCTGAATATTTTAATACATACAATTATTTAATTTTATAATTTTAGATAGTTGTAATTGCCTATCAAAATTACAAACAAAACTGATTTATGTACCCTGTACAGTATTTCTGCATTTTTATGAAGTTTTATATACAATGAATTATTTACACAGTATTAAATAATATAAAGATTTTTAATATTTTGGCTACTATTGGCGCTTAAAGGAGCTGTTAATATTTGTTTCTCACGTACTATTGACCCTTAATAGGCACCTAACTTATTTGTAATACGGTCTGCTGAAACAAAAGTTACTGGTAAACGTTTAATATGTGCATTGACAATTCAGTACAAGTCACGAATAAATAAAGAAATAATATTCCTTTAATGTAGAGCAATTCAACATTTTCATTATTTCGTGGTTTTGTATTAGTCGCATTTGAACAACTACCGTGTATCACACGCAGCACGTGTAAAACTCTGTGAAAGAATTAAAGAAGAAGTTAACAAAAATAATTATTGTAAGAAGTTGAAACTTAAACTTGATAAAATTTGTATTACCAAGGTATAAGATACTACCTTTCTGTTGCCGTATCATCATTACGTCAGTTACGATACCGTGTGTCTACATCAAAATGACATTGATATTATCGTCCAATAACCTCCGGCTTTTTACACGTACGATGTCTACAAAAATCTATTTCCGATTACTCTCAGATTTAACAATGTCAATATTTAATGCATGAGTCTAGATATAGATATAAAAGTATCGAAGTGCCCTGTAAAATTTAAATACAAATGATAGTCCACATTTTATTCCACACATAGGAAATCTCTTTAAGCTGTTCAGTACAACTGACAACATGATGCATTATAAATTAGAACATTATAAGACATTTATTTTTTCCCCTAATTATACAAAATATTATAGTACACGTTGCAGTTCTTTATCTTCACTAAATCTCAGAAAGATACAGTATCTTTCTCGAAGATAGTTTGATAATCGTTCAGCAATTTATTTATAAAAAATGATGTCTAAATTGCAGATGTCTATCTACATGCTTTGCTTACATAGAGTTCACTGTTTTGAGTTCCACATATTGTTATACTTAGGAAAGTGTTCTAAATCCTGTCAAATCATGAGTGTATAAATCAATTTATGTAAATACGTAAACCATTGTATTTACTTTCTCAACAGTTTCATATTAACAAGTCATGCGTTTTCATGCAATTAATATTGAAATTCTTTAAAACCGTGAATGATTGAGCAAAGCTTTTCATAATTCCGCGGGAAGTTTCAAAGAATAAGTACTATAGGCATAGAAAGTAAATAGGTGTGTATTAGACGGCACTAACGGTATCGATTTCGTGTATCTACGACATTGACAAGTCGAGAAAGTCAGTAATGGCTATATGGCGGAGAAACATAGCCTGCACATTTTCATTGAATATTTTCCTGAGTTATAATTAATTTCTTTGCAAATTTAAAAGATATTGATCTCTTTTTGTGAGTAGTTTCTCATCAATGTCTATATAATGTCATACTGTTTGGACAACTTATTGGAGATAAAAATCTTTGCCTCAAAATGTGAAAATAATATATAAACAGTAGATACCCAAATCAATTCTTTCTTAAACTATGATAGTTGGTTATAACTATTCAAAACCACAGATATTTATAGCTGTGTACATCGACATATTTAAGACACTTTGACCCCTTTTCCAAAATTAAATTCAAATTTCCATATATTTTAGTTTCTACGTAACATTTCATTTTGTTATCCGTTTTTACAAAAACTTGTTTCTCAAAGATTGTGAATAGCAGCTGTTCTATTTGCGGATTTATATTTCGGCCAAGGAACTCTGGAAGAATTACGCACATGGAATAATTTCCAAGACGGAAATTAAAAGAATTATAAAACTTCAAAGAAAAATTTTCTTGCGAAAATTCATTCTAAAGGGATGAAATTAACCTCTACAAATTCTGTCATTTTTTTATTCTATTGTGTAAATTGTAAATTGTAAGCAATAGAAAAAGAGTTTTGAGATAACAGTTACTTCTTTTAATCAGATCTATCAAATAGTAAAAAATGTACTAATTGTTTATAACATTTCAAGATTGCTATAAACAGAAATTTTAATAATCTTTTCTAAAATTAATTTTTCTACCTGAAGTCTTAATCGATTGTTTGAGTAATTATAGAACATCCTAATTCTAATTTTTTAAATTGCAAACATAACAAATATATGTATATAATTAGACAATTATAATTAATATGCATTAAAGCATTTTATTGACATTGAAGTGGATATATTGATCAGAAACTAAATAAATTTAAAAATTCAATAAATTTTGATTTTTACAAAATTTGATGCATACTCCTCATTGTTCTATATGTGAGAATCATGTTTTCATTATAAAACGATTTAATTATCTTTTTTTAAATTATCTTCTTTTTGTGTATTGCACATTATTTCTTTAATAAACTGGGGATCATCAAATGTTATATTCGCAATGAAAAACATAATTAATGTGTTTTGTAATTATTTAACTTATTGTTTAAGATTTTAAGTAGAAAAATGACTTTTAAAAGATAATTAATATTTTCATTTATAACATTTTTCAAATGTTAACTCTTTCTCTATCTCCTACAATGTATGAGTTACAAAATAAAATCGAAAAATGGCCAAATTTTTAGAGGTTAATTTCATCCCCATACAATAAATTTTAAGAAAAAAATTGTATAGTACATAAGTACATATACGTACCCTTCATATCTTTAAAGTTTCATTATTTTTTTAAATTTTCGGACTGCAGGTCATTCCTTAGTAAATATTACAGATCAAGAAAAAATTTTAATTCTCTGAGTAATGATTGAAAAGTAAGCACTTTCACAAAGATACCAATTCATACATATATGAATTTCTATGTTCTTAGAATTCAGAGTACAAATAGGTACAGATGCAGCTGTTTCATGGTTAAATTTGAAGATACATCGATGTACAAATTATTGTTGCTAACACGTATCCTATTTTACCTTGTTACAACTAAGAAATAATTTTTGTAGATTTTTATGTGTTATACATGAATGCAATAATTGTTTCTATCTATCACGCCATACCTTTTAAAAAATTCAATTTATAGGGTCAAATTTTCAAATTCAAATTTCCGTTAAAAATTATTAAATTGAAAACTATTTGTTGTTAATTAATAAACCTATAATGTTATAAAGTTACATACCATTTTATTTTGGGGAGTTTAAAATAATTTAGGAGAGACTATAAAATAATTTTTAAAGCAACAAATTTTATTCATTTTTATTTCAAAATTGAGTTTTTTTAAAAATTATCTGTAAGAGTGAAGAACAGTTTTAGATTTCTACTGAGTGAGTGTATCAAACTGTAAAAATAGCTTCTTGAATTTTAAGTTACAAAAAAATTTTTTGGTTGGAGTCATTAAATAAACAAAATCTTTTTCAAATTAATATTTTATTTTCATTTTGTCGGCACAAAATATTTTCGTCTGTTTCTAATCAATGTCGTTATTATAATTTTAAACATAGGTTTACAATTAAGTTACATGTTTCTTAATTGTCACATTATTTAGTCCTATTTTATTGTTATTTATTATTTTTAAATCTTTATTCTTACTTTATAAAAAATATTTTTATTTCTTTATCCTATTATTTTATACTAAATCTATATACTTTTAGTCACAGATACTTCATATTTTCACGGAAAGCTACAAAATACGTACGGTGATTGTTTCGAGTCGTATAATTTAAATTTCGTTAAACACTACAGTGAATTCGTAGTATTAATCTATTGCCACACAGTTTTTCTTTAATATCATCATCGAAAACACATTTAAATTTCAAACAATTTCTTTAAAATGTTCTTTTGATGCTACAAAAAATGAAATAAAAACGCACTACATACTTTTAAGAAGTATTGAACGCGATGTTTGCTAGTTATTTTATTTTCGACAACTATAGCTGTCATTTGCGTCACTGAGTTAAGAACTATTCTTTATAGTAAAAATCAAATTAAAAAAATAATTTTTTTACTCTTTTGTTTGTGTCCAAGTGAAGCGTAAAACAGGATTAATTAAATATGCATGATTAGCCTGTATCCACACCATTATTTTTTTGCTTTTTCTACTTTAGATGAACTCGAGTAGGAGTACAATTATTAACTGTTTAGATACGGGAGGGTTGTACAAAAGCGGGTACCATTGTTTTTTGTAAGGTACAACTTGCAAAATATACCCAAAACGTTTCGTCACATTGTGGTCGTCCTCATGACGTTATCAAATGAGTTTCAGAACAGAGACCATAATAATGTTATGTGCAGACAGAGTTATCAAGCTGAAAACTTGTAGCATTTCCACGGTGAAGAAGTGCTTTTATTAGGATTATTTTATAACAATGCCGACAATATTCCTAACAGTTCTATCGCTGTACTTTATACGTTTGCATTTAAAAATTCATCCAGAAAAATACTATTTGTATTTTGTAGTCTTTACAAAGTATTTTGCTGCTTTAGTCACCTTTCTATTATATACTCAAATAGAAATATTTAATGTTTATTAAATCAACTTATTTTGAGTCAAAATCGAGTATTTGCCTAAGGGGTACGTGTGCCGAGTGTACACGTACGGAGTAAACTTTCGACCTCGATTTTCTCGAAAACGAAGACTCGCAGGAAAAAATTTTATTCTTTTTTTTCAGCTCATTTTTATATGTAGAATGACCTCCTAATTCATTGACCATGAGTCGCGGGACACCCTGTATATGTAAATCAATTTAATCAGTAATAGCGTTAACTCCGGGTGGTAAAATCGATTTTCATAAGGTTGAGAAATGTTGTAGAAATGCATATTTTAAATAACATTTTCCAGTGACAAAAATGTTTCTCTGTTTTGGTTTGCTCAGGTAATCACAAAGAATTTTCGTTACTACTACATTTAATTGTATATACAGTAATACTCGCTTAAATTCCACAATCTCCGGTTCCACCAGTGGAATTTAACCGAGTAGAATAAACAGGCCGAAGTTATTTGCTTCCAGGAACTGACTCGAGCACAGCCTAACAAAGGTAAAGAATCGTTATGGTGAGCGGAAGCGGGATAGACACAGTCTATCAAGGATCGGAGACGCGGACCTTCAAAGCGATGCCGCACACGTCAAATACAGACATGCGGTAAAGAAAATTTCAGTTGCCGTAATTTTAACCTTATCTTCTCAAATGTAGTGTCAGTGAATTTTTGAGATTGTTGTAATTAAAATGAATTCAAACACGATGGAAATCGGACTAATTTTACCGACTTAATGTAATTAACGAAATTAAAAGTTCATTTGCCCCAAATCGATAAAACTAGACCGATTTATGTTGTGTTTGGACTTATTTTAATGAGAAGAATCTCAACATTCCATCGTTACTATGTTTGAGAAGGTATGGTTAAAATTATTGCAATTAACATTTTTTTCATTGCATGTTTATACATCTCTTTGACCTGTGTCTATCTCTCTTTCTCTCATTGTATTCACGTTCTATCCCTGATTACTGGGATCACATTATACTGAGCTGGAGACAGTGAGTAATATGGAAAAAGGAATTTAGGCCGAGCAGATTTCAATGTGCGTATCTGTAAATCGGCCACAAACATATCATTTCAGTTCGACTTTCTTTGGTTTCATATTCAGTTCGTCTATTATGGAGTTACCACTCCATTAATAGTTTCATGTGTACAGTGAACATTGGATAATTGCAACATCAGGGTTCTCTTCATAATTGCAACATTGTCATCTCCACCATATACTCACCAAGTTTTTTTTAACACACCACAGCGCTCGATAACCGACCACGGTCGAAAGATGTAACATGATCTGAAATTATGATCGTAATTCTGTTATGTTTGGTGTCATTTTAATCAGAAAAGTATAACAAATGTGATAGTGAAATGAGAATTGTTCAAAGTTTCCGGGTGTAAGCCGTGTTCCTTAGCAATTCTTTCCCGACGTTTCGCTAACATTGCAGCTGGCATTATCAGGGTATTCATCGACTCACTGATACTGTTTAGCCAGAATCAGTGCCTCCTATTTAAATATATCTTGCTCGGAGTTACAGATGGATGATCACCCATTCGGTGTTTTTAATTCGTTAAATGATCAATTAAAAAATGGAGGAAGGTGGTTCAAATTGGGCTAAGTTGGTAACCAGAGTCTCTGTTGTAATTGCTGGGGTGTTTCGAGATTTCCAGCGATTCTCTGTACTTCCTCTTGTAGAATCCTGCGCTGTTTGCTATTATTTTAGTTTTGTTAAGTAGGATTTTGTGTCCCTTGGTTATTTACTGTTCGGCCACGGCTGATTGTAAGTACCCCAAGCTGGAGCGTGTCTCATGTTCTTTGTGTCGCATGTTCACGCTCCTATCAGGTTCATTAGTAGGAAGGAAAAATTATTCCTCGGAGGAAAATTAGTAAATAGTATTCCTAAACTTGAAAGCTTTAAACAAGTTACTGGAAATGGGTGATTAAATAATGAAACAGTATATATTTTACTTTATTCTAACGACTTTGAAAAACACGTCTAGCTCTTTCAAGTTTTCGAATGCGAATGACTAGGAACACTCAAAAGTAAGTTGGGGTCCGTCTTTCTTTACAAGATCGTTTAAGGCCTTGCCTGGAGAAAAGTCTCCTGACGTGCGACAAAATCCAGACGCATTTGGTTGCCTTTCTATCGCCTTTGTTTAGACCAAAGATATATGAATGTTGGGCATTTTTGCTTTTGCTAGTTTAGCATTAGTAATAATTCAATACAAATCGTATGATAGTGAAGTTTTATTCATTAAAAGTCAAAAATAAAAAAGTCTGATTTCTAAGTTACAAGTCTCAAGCTCACCGCGAGCCTTTAATGTTGCCGAACGCTTCGACTCTGTCTTCCTTATCCTTCACTCGCGTTGTTCTTTTACGTCCGTTGTACTAAAATCTTCGTTTTTGGAGTAGATTCGATTCTACCTCTGGTAGAATCGCTACCTTCCGGTCCCGTTGAGTGTTGCAGTTATCCATTGTTTACTGTTTCTTGTTTATAAGGGCCTATACACACGAGTGACGCTGTGCAATTTTGGAAGGACAAAGACGTAAAGTTCTCTTATCCTTTCTTGTGAGACAGAAGAACCTTATTTTCCTGTTACTCCAAAACAATCGCCGCGGCAAAGCAGCGGGATCGCGTCGCTCGCGTGCATTAATAGAGAACATCAAATGTAAAGATTACAGGAATGAGTTTTCTCGAGAATATTATTCGAGGTTGTTGTACTAAGCATTCAATGAAATCTTTATCATAAATTCTACAGAAACAACAATAATAATACAGTGTCGCATGAAAATCTCTAATTAATTAACAAGTTAACTGTGGAATTTTGGTAAAGCAAAACGAAGAAGAATTACATGTATATCTGAAAAAGTAACTAATTCATCGTTGAAGAGGTTAGTATTATTTCAAGTTTTAATATGACGTGTATACCCGTTAGATACAGTTAACTGGTTAATATATTTGATTCGGTTACTTGCTAAATTCATATTGCCCTTCTATCGTGAACACCCCCTGTAACAATGCTTGCAGAAACATTTCGCCTGTCTTTTTTCTGTGTTAACGCCTGAAATCTTCATATAATTTTAACTATTCTGCTCAGCTTATCGACGAGTTAGCGACCTTCTCACAATAAATATTCAACTCGTTTTCATACTTGTCGTGCGTTCACACACATATACAGGGTATCCACGCAACTGGGACAAGCTATACCTTCCCAATGGTTAGAGACAGAAAAAATGGTGTGGTATTAATGGAAATAATTATATTTTATTTAAAGAAAGCATAGGAATAGTTAATCGAATAAGATACAAGTAAATAGAAACGATATAGCTCGCAGTGTACAGGTCTCTTCTCTTCCACAGCCAACGCAACTCTCTCCAAAATCTCTCGCCATCCGCACTTAAAAATCATTCTCTCCCTCACAAGCATTCTTTTCACTCGCACTTCCAACAAATTCTCAACCACACCCTACTCTAACCACCACGCACTCATCATTCTCGCTTACGCATCGCTCGGGAAAACTCGCCAATCTTTGGGCCTGGTCTCCATCAATCCCTTTCTCTTTTATGGCCCTCTTCCTGTCTTTCAGAATACTCGCTGTCCCACTGCCTACGATACTACAATGGTACAAGATAGAATTAAATGACAATCAATGAACTATAATTTAAAAATCATATTATTATGAATTTTCATAGAGTAATTTATGCAGAAGATGCAACTGCACCTTTTTTATGGGAAAGTCTACAGTTTTGAGTGCTCCAGTCGATGCGGTTTTTAAAAGTCTATAATGTATGAAAATCTATAAGAAATTGTTTTTTTTCCAGTTTCGGAATGTATCCTTGTACCTGTAAAATAGTAAACATTCATAATTAATCATTTTTTAAAATATTGTAAAATTAGTCGATCTTGCTGCTACAATAGAAAAGTCCCTTCTTAAATAACACGTACGAAATTTGAACTTCCAAGGTGACAAGGGGTTTTTCACTTTTTTGAAAATTGTCTGTAAGCCTACTATTTCTGAATGCTATTAATTGTACCGAATTGTTTTCCGTGGAAAAAAATATCCACCGAAAAAAGAATTTTACTGATTAAAAAATGTGCACACAATACAACATATAATAAAGCCTTTAATATTTTAAGTGACGTATGTGAATAACAAATCGTATACAAACTAACAAGGACAAATTGAACCCATACACGTCGACCTTTATGCAGTTTACATGACAGATAATTCCCGGAAAAATATTTAACATGTATTTTTTGAACCTTCACAACTAATGATTGAAAACACAAGCCTTGATATATATCCGGAGTTCAAAAGAGGGAAAAGAGAAGTTCTCTTTAAACAGTTTGTTTTGAAACAGGATTTCATTCATGTAAGACATCAAATGCAAAAGCCATTTACATAAATAATATATTAAAAATTTGAAGTACTTTTAGTTATTTTTTTTTTGGTTAAAAATATATGTTGAAGTTTCCTATTTTTTCATACAGAAAATTCGTTTTGTTGAAAAAATAGTAGAGCAAATATGCGTTTCTATTAAAAGGAACGTTCATTAGGATATTTCAAGGACATTGTTACACTTATTAAAAAAGTGAAGCCGTAGGGAAATAAAGCTTCCTATACCAATTCACTTTTTCTCTGGAGCTTCAAATGTAACCTGGCCCAGTTGCGTCACTCACTCTGTATTCCTTATAGCGCACTGCAGCGATGATTAGTAACGCGTCAGACCTTATCTGCAGTATCTTTTCTGGCTGTAAACAGGACTGCTGAGAATATAAAAAAAGTTTATGATATTTTGTGGGAAACGTGTCAGAATACATTTTCTGGCACGAAATGGAAAAATATATCAAATAATCACTCCTATTTTTGTTTATACTCCACATATACGAGTTCACATAAAAATCGATTAATATTTACAAAATAAACAACCACTACTATACGTTTTGATATCTTTTCTAATTATGTAATTGATTTCTCGTTCTAATTTTTTAACGGATTGAATTTGCTGTTATAAACCTCATAACTTACGGGAACGTCCTTACTTATATGCTCTGGCTTTTAACATAGGTATTCTAAGAAATTCACCATGAATGATCATAACTTACAGAAATACATATTTAATATATTTATAACATTACGTGTTAAATACTATCTTCGATGTCTGATCACATTATAGATCTTTCTATAATTAAATATAATCCATTCTTTATCTGAGACTCTACTTAAAAGTACTTCGAATATACGTACACGGTATATCTAGTAACTGAAATAAGCTATAACTGTTACTAATAAAATTGCAATCGAAAAAAGTCGTAAAGGAAAAGTTTGACTTGACCGGCTCTACCATATTATGGTACAGGTTTTATCATAATTGCGTTGATACAATTGCGAAGTTTTACAATCGCAGTTTTTTTAAACGAAACTCTATATGTTTTTTATATATAGCTTTCTGCGTAGTTTTGCGTAAAAAAAGTATAGGAGTTTATCATTAAAAACTCTACTTACTGAAATATTTTATTTTGAAGTTTAAGTGGTACATCTGACCTTCAATTTACGCGAAAAATTATAACAGTATTTATGCAGTAGTTTTTATGCGTGATCTGAATTTAGTAACAACAAATAAAATGTACTTTTCTTTTTTGAAGTGTCATTACTTTTCGCGTATATCGAGGATCAGTGCACTTCTTTCCATATCTATATAGTACATATAATACAATTCTAAATCTTCAACAGTTCCGTTTTCTGGATTTTGTATTCCTTTAAATATCATCTGTATCATTACTCCATACGGAAAATTCTACACCCAGAGAATCATTCAAGAGGGATACAATTTTGTCGATTTTGCTTATATTTGAACGAAAGAGAAGCACATTTTTCCCGAACAGTATTATGAACAGACGAATGAATTTTTAGACAGAGTTTGAAAAGATTTTGAAAATAATTGTTCGAAAGTGTTAGATATCGGTTCCGACTAAAGCAATTATGATGAATCAAAATAAAGTCACAACTGTTATTAGGATATTATATCAGTTCTGTATTGGTTTTGAAGAACTAGAACCGAAACCGACATAACTCAGAACCGATATACCTAATACTCTAGAACCTAATACAGTGAACATTTGATAACTGCAACTATTACGGAGACTCGAATATGACAATTATGAAGAGGTAGAATCGATTCGAGTCCAAGAAACGAAGATTTCAGCATTGCGGGATAAAAAGGGACAATCCAAGTGAAGGAAAAAGAAAGGTTGAGAGTCGGAGCGTTCAGCAACATTAAAGGGTCGCGACGAGCTTAAGACCTACAACTTAAAAATGAAACTTTTTTATTTTTGATTTTTAATGAATGAAACTTTTACCATGCTTGTTATGTTTTTCTGATTACAATGGCACCAAACGCGATAGAATCACCATAATAAGCGATTGAAGTTTCGGATATAGAAAAGGTTTGACAAAAGTTTGACAATAGTCATAACATGTTACACCATTCAAACGCGGTCGGTTGTCAAGTGCTATGGTGTGTTAACACGTTGACCGTGTCACGGTGTGAGTCTCCGGAATTTAAAATAAAAAATGTATCTCTTGCTGATGTTATTTAAGCATCAGGTATTAAAGTATTATTTTCAAGTTAGAATTCTGAGACAAGAAACCGTTTAGTGTTCAGAGAGTTTAAGTATTATGTTGTCACTTTAACTGAATTCGGAGCACAATTGGACAGAGTGACGACAATGGACTGGCTGGAATCACTGACTAACTTTGATTGCAATCGATCGGCTCATATACAGTTTTCATCGTGGTGGGTGTCCAAGTATGCAAGGCGCGAGGCATGCGAGGATGACACCTGAGTTTATCGATTTTAAGATATTGGAGGTATGACATTCCTCCCGCTTTAGAATAAAGTTGGTTTTCCAAATCTTACGCGTTTGGCAGGTGTTATGTTATTTATGTTACTAAATATATACTAATATATATTAATAAAAGTTATATCAATAACTAGGTAATTCTATTGACGTAGCGGCTGATTGAAGTTGTTAGGTGGTCTGATTCGCGGATACCATGGGGTAGCGTATGTTGATTGAGATGTTCTGTAATCCTTTGAGGCAGTTAAGTAGTCCTAATTTGTAGGCAGTGAAGATGGTTACCAGTACCAGTATTGCACATCCCAAAATTTACAGAGTATTGAGTCCTACATGTTTTAATTCACTGTTCATTAGAGAACTTGCTGATTTTTTGGTCCATTTTCTTAAGGTCAATTCGGTATGACGAAAAATCGTTAGTAATAAAAGAAAATCGTGGTATCAAACCATACAAAGTGATTAAATCTTATCGAGTATAGTGTTTTTGAATAAAGTTTCGTACGCATATTCTTTTCGATCGCTGCTGATTTTCATTAATGTTGTTTCCGTGATTAATAAACAATTTTTGATACTAACTAATAAGTGTGGTTCGTCGATTTTTATAATAGTTTTATTGTCGCGTATAACGGTTATTTCTGTTGATTTTTTCTGGTAAAGTAATGTATCTATTAGTATTGACAAATGGTATATAAATTATACCTAAAATTCTGAGTACAAGTATTCCGCATTTTCTTTGGTTCATTTTTCGAAGGTGTGTATAAGTTCTGTGAAACAGTCAGACTGCATATTTAAATAATGAGTGGGTCGTGTATGTTGACATAGTTTATAATGATCGCATGTTCTGTATTTCGTTTGTAAGTATTCGGAATCCAAGAGTATATATTCTGATTTCGCTTCCAATACAATATCGATTACCGTGTGTTTTAAGAATCTTATCTCTGTCGTGAAACAATATACCGTACGTGGGTGGTTGTGTCTCGAAAAGTTTCGCTGGTGCAAGCCGTTCGGTATCAAGTTTGTTTATTTTATGGTCATTATGCAGTAATATTCTGTCGTCTATTTTCAATATGGTTTGAGATCGAATGATTCTTCTATCCTGGTCGCGTTTATTTCGCGTCATGTTTTTATCAATTATATTACGAGCTTTATTAATATATCCTTCGTGACGTTTCTTTCATGTTTTAAAGAGGTCGCATTGAGATATAGAAGGAGTAATGGAAATTGCGAAAGGCATGTTAATTTTACGTCCAAATGTTAATTCAAAGGGAGTGAATCCTATTGCTTCATCCACAGAAGTGTTAGACATACTAGTTTTAAATGTTCGTCCTATTCATTTTTCCTGTCAGAAGTACAAGTCCTAATGAGGTCTTTGATAGTCGCGTGTGTCTTTTCCAGACCACAGTTAGATTGTGGATGAAAAGACGTAGTTTACTTTTACTTTTATGTGTTTTATTTTAAAGATCTTTTCAACTTGTTCCATAAGTTGACAAACGAAGTTAGTGCCTTGGTCGATTAGTATATGTATTTGTGAAGAGAATATATAGCGGTCCATCAGGTTAGGAATTATTGTGAATGTTTGTTGGTCTGAGAGAGGTATAAGATTGAGAAATTTTGTTAAAATATCTTGAATGGATAGGATAAATTGATTGTTATTCTTGGTTTTATGTAAGGGTCCATGTATATTATATGTATATCCATAACAATTTTGTCATTAGGTTCAAGAGACGTATCAGTAATAACTGCTTCTTCTTTCTGCCTGGTTCTGGTAGCTTTTATATTTGGCAAATTTCGTATGACGCTATGAATTCTTTTACATCTTCTGCCAATTCTGTTTCTCTTTGATCTAGGCTAGCGTTCTATTGTCACCAAAGTGGAATGTTGAGTTACCGGAACGTGATTCTTTCAAAATTTCAATTTTGTCTTCCTCTGAGTATTCTCGTGGAAGAGTAATTGCGGTGATCAGTTCTCCGTTGAGGAATCTCGATATGAGGAAGCATAGCATTATTTCTATGCGTAAAATTTCAAACCATGTTACAGAATTATCGTTAACGCCGATCCGTACGTTAGAATTTTTCCGTTTATCGATTTCGTTCATTACTATTCGCCGTAGAGCTTGTAACAAATTGGATTTATTGAATGGATTTAATTGTTCTCGTGTGATTTGAAACCATTGGAAGGTGTTCGGTTAGCGAGTGATAGGTGACGGAGTTGGATCTTTCTTCCATTCTTCATATTGGGAAGTTAATTCGAGGTTTGAAGGAGAACTGGTAGCGGCATCTTTAATTTAGGGTAAATATCCTAGGGTATCATTTAATGCGTTCACTGATTCGGGTGCGTAATATATAGTACCTACTTCTGTTCTTCGATTAATTTATCTATGTCGGAAGTGGTTATGGGGAATGTTCGGAAAGTGTGTCGGCTGTTAAATTGTCTTTGCCTTTTGTGTATTCGATTTCATAATCATGTTCTTCTAGTTTCAGTCTCTATCGAATTAATCGAAAAGGATTTTAATATTTTGGAGCCATTTCAAAACTTGGTGGTCTCTCTTAACGGTAAATACTCGTCCTAATAGGTATTATCGTAATCTTTTGATAACCCAAACTATTGCCAAAAGTCCTTTTTTGAGTAATTGTTTGAGTAATGTTGTTGAGTAATCTCGTTCAGTGTTATTGAAAATGCGGGATATGTAGCAGCATGAATGATTGTCTTGGGAAAGATTTTGTTCCTATGGCGCCGTTCGAAATATCGGTTGTAAGGGTAAAGTGTTTCAAGTAGTCAAGGTACTAGAGTACAGATTGTGAGTATTTGTTATGAGTCAGTCCAATGGAAGGGAATATTTTTGTTTCTTAGTTCTGTCAGAGATTTAGCCAATTTTGTAAAGTTTTTAGTGAACTTACGATAGTAACCTGCAAACCTTAAAAATGATTTCACATCAGTTGGGTTTTTCGGAGTTTCGAACATTTTTACAGCTTCTAATTTTTTTAGATTCGGTTTTACTCCATCCTTTGATATAACATGGTTTAGATATTCCAATTCGGGTCACAAATATTCCCATTTATCCGGCTGGAGTTTGAGACTTGTTTCACGTAGCCTTTGACATATAATTGCCAAATTTGTATTGTGCTACTGTACGAAACAGTGTTTGGTAATTAATTCTCTAATCTTCTTGCCCTGATGTGCTGGAGTAGTGTTAAGCAACGTGTTCAGAATCGGAATGGATTAGGTGAATTAGGCTACCCGAATTTTTTCGGTCTAGCCCGAATCTGAAATATCAGGTATACAATTGATTACTCACGTGAGACAAGCCGGCCAGTGACTCAAAAGTGAAGAGGGGCAAGGGGACTAGACTGCACTCTCCACCTCCGCTCGCGGCCCGGCCAGTAAGAAAGACGTGCCGAAACTACTTTTAAGTCACATGCCAGCTTGGCTCAAATGAGTAACGCGCTGTACTCGGGGAAGTTCTCCTTCTGTTTTTAGTTCGAGTCTTATTCTGTTTGTTTTACGCGTGGAGTCAGTTTGCCAGTTTGTCAGTGCGTAAAATTTTGGAAGCATCTGTCGACTGTGTGACCAATCTTGTTGCACTTTATATATTTTAGATTCATACGCTGGTTCAACGGCATATTTAATAGTGAGGGTTTCTTATCCTGTTGCTGGCTGTAGATGATTGTGCGTCATTGCGTCATTGCTCGGGCGTCGGTCGTTTTTGGTTCCTTGTTACGTTGTTGACCCATAATTCCACGTCGACTGCCATATTTTTTGCTTCCGAAAGAGAGGTTGGTCGGCTGGGAATCACGAGTCTGATAATTTCTGCTTTTAACTTTTGTATATAGATGCGGGTGGAGTTTTCTTCTTGTACTAAAATTATTTTCCGAGCAGATGACGTTGAGTGTTTGTTCTTTGCTGCCTATTTTAATTCATTTAATTGTTGTCGGAACGTTTTCGGAGAAGCCTTGACGAATATTTCAAAATTGAGTCACCACGGTGAATCTGTGGAAACTAACGCGTCCCTGTTGCTCAACCGACCATCCCCTTGCCTTTCTGTCCACAAGTTGGGAGTCGGTCTGTGCGTGAGCTGCATCACTACTAACGAACCAGCAATTTTGGATGCTGATATCTTGATAACGGCTTACAAGAAAAATTTCATGCCTATGGTTTGGAAATATTTGAATGTCGGCTTCAGAAATATGGAATAGAAAATATAGGGTTCTATTTAAGAATTGTGACGTGAACTTTGCAGGACGTTCCAAGGTCATATCACAGTCAAATATCTCCCACTGTGAGATGTAGTATTTCATACCCTGTAACTTTTGTTTGACACATTTGTTTGCGTCACTGATATTTTTCGAGATTATTCAGTATTCTTGATTCGGTCCCCATATATTTTTCTTAAATAACACTTATTTCTATCTTGGAAACTATTGAGTTTTGAACCCATGTTCACTGGGGTCTTTTTACTTAATTTAGTGAGTTGTACACGCCCTATTATTTATGCGCAACAATTTTGTTACACCCTCTATATGCATCGTAACATTTAAAATGGTACCTAGGTACGTTTAGTCTCTCCTTACTTGAAATAATTTTATTATTAATGTTATAATAAATAACATCCACAGCTCCGTGATGACTTCCAAGAATCTGTCGAAATGTCTACGTATTTGGTGGCTTTTGTGGTGTGCGACTTCAAACGAGTTTCGGAGCTAACAAAGAGGAACATTTCCGTAAGCGTCTACGCAGCGGAGGCGATGCTTCCACAAGCGAAATATGCTGTAAATACTGCTGCTCGTACAATTGATTACTTTGAATCTTTTTTTGGAGTGTATTATCCATTGCCTAAGCAAGGTACGTAATAAAAATATTTTGTAAATTGTTAATAAACCGCTTAGTATAATTAAATAGTAACCATTTTTTAAGAATAATTTTATGAAAAGTGAATTACATATGTAAGATAAATCGTATCCCCTTTTTGGTTTCCGGAAACCTATGAACTCTGTTACAGCATTTTTTCTATATCGGAATAACATATACAGTCGTGGATAAAATTACGTGAATACTATGTTTATTTTAGAAAATTCATTGTTTGGATACAATGTTGGAAATAAATTTTAATTTTTCAACATAGAATATTCTTCGAAACATCGAACGTATGTACGTAGTACAAATAAAATCATAAAATCAGTTCCTATAATTACTCGTACGTATTTGTTTGTATTGGTGAACTTTAGACCGTGGATAAAATTAAATGGACACGTAGAAAGTTTTGCATTAACAGAAAGACAATGTAAACAAACATTAAGTTTACAAACATTGTATTGGAATCTTTAATATTATTAAATAAATATGTCTAATAGGAAACAAGAAGTTTGTGCTTATTTAGTAAAGGAAAATGACAACAATTATGCAGAATTATAAATATCTGCAGTTAAAATTTGTTAATATGTTTTCTTTAAAGCGCAATGAACACGACAACACAAAAAGTATCTGATTCCACGAGGTTTCTGAATTTTCACAAATTTTTCAAAATATAACTAGCGATCTGCCTCTTACCTATTTCGACATCTTCAGCTAAGACGAAGTCATACAATTCTGCAGAATTGCAATCATTTGTAGTTAAAACTGGGTGCTATGTTTTCTATAAATCCAATTGATGAAGACGACATAAAAATGATTTACTTCTGCGAGATTTTTGAATTTTTACAGATTTTTCAAGGTGGAAATATCGAAACAAATAGGAGACAGATCACGACTTATTTCTTGGCAAATTTATAAAAATTCAGGAACCTCGTGGAACCCATACATTTTTTACTTGTCCTGTTCATTTGGCTTTATAAAAAGTATATTAACAAATTTGAACTGTAAATATTTGCAATTCTGTCTGATTTTATTATTTTTTTTAAATATAACTATGGAAATAATGAGGTGAGGACTTGAAACATTTTAATATGAGCTAGTAGTGTAATAAAAAATATATTAAAAAAATATAATTCTTGTTCTTTGTCTATTAATTATAACAATTTTTTACTTACATTTTTTTATTAAATTAAATAAATTATACCGTTCAATAAAATGATTAACAATTTTATTATTATTATATATTATAGATAATTTTTCAAGTAAAAATTGTTTTTCTTTTGTTTTGATGAGTTATATATTAATTAGGACTTATCTTAAATTACGTATCATTATTTCCGGAGACGTCGAAAAAGTTATGAAAAATGCGGTTGAAGATAAGTGTATGATAATGGTTATAACTTATTTGATTGCAACTTTACTGCTTTGATTCCTATTTCTACTAGTTTAATCGTATGTTACTTACTTAGGAGAACATATTATATGTTATTTACAATGGATTTTGCCCTAATTTATACTAATCCTTTTCCAGTATCTAGTATAGAGTTTGTGTTAATATGTGTACCATATTTATTAAATAACAGTTACCATTTGTATCAAACTAGATGTTAATGGAAACATACAAGAATATTTTAATGACAACTCTTTACATTAATTCATTGGGCTCTACAATCAATTCCAACGAGTACTCAAATATTTATAAAAGAGATATACACTATAAATCATTATTCAGATATTGCAAAACTTGGTCCATAGTATTATAAACAAAAATAATGTTCAATGGGCAAATATACAAGATGTTTCGAAATTGTAGCGTATAAATGATGATGATGACGTATACAACTCACTAAACTAAATAAAAAGAATCCAGTAAATATGGGCAGAATACTCAATAGTTTTCGAGATAAAAATAAGTTTTGTTTGAAAGGAAATGTTTGAGGACTGAATTGGGAACACTGAATTATCTCAAAAAATATCAGCGATATGAACAAACGTATCAAACAAAAGTTACAGGATATAAAATACTCATATGATGGCGGGAGGTATTTAACCGTGACGTAACCTTCAAACGTCCTGTAAAGGTCACGTCATAATTTTTAAATAGAACCTTATAGTTTTTATTCCATATTTTTGAAATCAACAGTCAGATGTTTCCAAATTATAGAAACGAAATTTGTCTTATAAGCCGTTATCAACATATCAGCATTCAAAGTTGATGGTTCGTTAATAGTGACGGTGGCTCAAGCACAGACTGGCTCACCACTTGTATACAAAAGGGCAAGGAGAAGCTCGATTGAGGAACCGTGATGCCTCTGTTTCGACAGATTCTCCATAGTGATTTAACCTTGAAATATGACGGAGTGAGTGAAATATCTATAGATTTCCATAAAAACACATGGGAGAGTAAATGAAGATAGCGACTACAATGACTGCATCCTCAGCTGTGAATCCACGACCTGATCGACAAACAATGTGGTTCACATTTTCAGTTTGGAAACTCATCGTGTAACAAACAAAGGTCCTGAGCATTCCGTTCTTTTACTCTTCCATAAAAGTTCGATTATCCATCGGCTACCATCACTATTACTAAGCGAACAATTTCATTTCTATGGTTTGGAAGTGTCTGAATGTCAGCTTCAACAATATGCAATAGAAATGATAGGGATCTATTTCATTTTTATTAAGACTTAATTCCTTCGATTTAAATATTATTGTTAAAAAAGTTATTAACATTTTACCTTAATTTACTTTTGTAATAAGATCGATATGTATAACTACACAGTGAATTTACACTGCATCTTGCAAAGTAATATTTCACAGGACTATAAATTAAAGTTACTGAGCATAACTATCTTTGGTAACTTGTGTGATTATCCGTTGATTTTAAATAACAATACCGAGAAAACAAAAGTAAATCCTGACAAATGGATTTTATCATTTTAGAATACAATTATTTCTGTATCAAATCGCATGAATCTTTTTCCTAATTTACTTTTAATACTCCACCGACTAGTAGCGGTCGATAGGCTACCCAAGAAACAGCAACTTTGGATGTTGACATCTTGATAACGGATTATGTGAAAAATTTCATGTCTGTGGTTTGGAAACGTCTGAATGTCAGTTTCAAAATATGAAATAGAAACTATAGTATTCTATTTAAAAATTGTAACGTGACCTGAGCAGGACGTTTCAAGGTCACATCAGTGTCAAATACCTCTAGCCGTGATATGAGTATTTTATACCCTAACATATTTATTCGTATCACTGATATTTTTCCAAATAATTCGGTGCTCTCGATTCACTTCCCATACATTGTTTTTCAAATGTAACCTATTTTTATCTTTGAAGCTATTGAGCTTTCGACCTATGTGTATTGTGATTTTTTATTCAGTTTAGTGAGTTATATAGGCCCCATCATTTGTACGCTACAATTTCGAAACAACCTGTATATTCAAGTGAACAACAAGAACTTTGTTATAGTTATTAGTTTATAATTTTTTCAGATTTTTTGGGAAGGTGTATCATTCTCAAAAGAATAAAAGACCGATATTCTTTTTACATTATCGGCTGAATTATGCATACTACCATATTCATATTTTTACAAATATTATAAGGGGGTTTCTTTGAAAGATCTATCAAATGGTATGCGCGAATGTGGATTTGGTTTAGGGGTACTTTCACCCCTCCTTGTTCGGTTATGTCCCTTAGGTGATACTTTTATAATCCTTTAAATTCATCTGCGACACTAAACATTTTTGTATAACTACGATTATTCAGAATATAATTGAGTTATATTATAAATGTTGTAATTTTCTAAGATTCTTAATTATCGACTGATATCCCAATCTAGCGATTAAACGTTTCCTTACGATACAATCTTACCGTTCGGATTGTATCAAATAATTATAATAAAATAGTGTTACGAGGCCTACTAACAATCCTAGCGACTCCCTGATTTTACATCAGGTTCGTTCGTAGCAACACCTACTCCAAAGAAAAGATTTCTACAACCTACTGGCTCCCCAATTTCGCATTCGGTTCGCCCGCGTACCTAATTAACAAATTATCTCCATATTACCATGGTATAAACCTTCCACCCGGCCTCTCGCGCTGCTTGCGGCCTTGGTTCTTGACAATCCATTTGATTTAAAGGCACTTTTACCTCCCTTGTTTGGGCATACCGTTTCTAACATATATTCTTTGACAATGTTTTGCACAGAAGAAAGCGTATTAATACTGCGTACCTGCTAATTTTCAGAAAACTGAATTGTGCCGATGGCAATTTTGAGTAGGGTCAACTTATATCACTATACATATAGAAACTCAGATATCATATTGTTATGTAATGTATTTTAAATAGATAACCAATTTGAATCAAATTTAATATTTTTTTTTAATGCTGTGGTAATTGGCAAAATTGCGTAGCTAAGTGTCTTTATATGAAAACGAGTTAAAAAGACTAACTTAAAATTAAAAAGAGTATTATGTTTACTTATAAGAACTTAACACACCGGTACTTTGCGCATATTTTTCTGCTAAGTTACAAGTATTAAATTCTGTAAAAATATGTATAAGAAGCTCTATATGTGGGCACCATTCTTTAGATACACTTACTGCTGTGCGTGTATATTTCTATTACATTTGATAAAAAGTAGATCTCTGCTAAAAAGTTTACTATTTGCACACAGTGTACAAAAATTAGATGGTTGATGGAATTGTTTCGTTGTTTAAGACTATCTACACTTGTCATTTGTTGATTCTTTAAATTTACTGCAAAATATACAATGCTTATGTAATGCTGTCTTGTAATGACACAAGTTTCACGATGTATAGTTACAGTATATTACGAAAAATGGTATTATGATCATCTACGAGTTTACTCCTTGTTCACTTACAATAATGGAAAGGCAAAGAAGTTAATCTTTGTTTATTGTTGTTTCTGATGAAAAAAATGTTTTGTGCATATTAGTATGGTGACTAGAAACCAATTTCATGTGCAAACTATGTTTGGCGTATTATTTTAAATGATTAAAAATTATGTACACTGATCATATCTGAACACTTATCTTCGATAAAACTAAGGGTTGGTACAATGTATTGTATTATATAAATAATATGTATGGGTATCAATGAAAATATCCTATATAACAATCAAAGAAATACAAAAACAATAATGTAAGTATTCAATATCAACACGAAATAGTTTTAATGGTTCGGTTAGATACATTAACTGTAGACTGACAATGAATAATTTCGTCGAATAAAGCTAATATGTAAGTTACATATGGATTAATGCGGATGTAGTAGTGCCGGTTAATCTGCCGCTTAATTAAAGTAGTAGTAATTTAGTAGTAAAACCATCCCGAATAATTCCGATAATAAAAATGCAGATTATTACTATAAATCACTAATAATTTCATTGTTTTATTTTTCATATTATTAACAATAAGAACTGAAAATAAGTATCTATGTGATACTAGTTTAACAAATTTGTATGAATCACTAAACATTAGCCCATTTGGTGTGAGTATCCGTATCATAAGTGTAAAAAAAAAAACTTACATGAAAACAATCTCCGTAAATCGAGGGTCAGGTACAGCGCGTTACTGACGTAAACCCAGCTCCACCTCAGTTCGCGGCTCGGCCAGTAACAAAGACATCTCCCTTTGCCCCTCTTCACTTTTGAGTCACTGGCCGGCTTGGCTAACGTGAGTTCCGTATAGTAGGTACATGTACATATGTAAAAAAGAAAAATAGTTTGCAAATTCAGCACAGGGGAATCTACCAGAATTACCTCCTGTTTATTTTAATATGTATTAGACAGGGCTATTAATCACTTAAAGCCATCTTTATTATAATTTCGCCACTTATACATCTGTTTGGTCAAGAATACTTACTACGATTTTTCGAGATGATATATATATGACTTTACAATATACTGCCAAAGTTATTTGAAAAAAGTATTTCACAGTTAGATGTAAATTCAGTAATTGCGAAAATATTGAAATATTGAAAATTAAGACACCTAACAACGTGAACAGCAATAAGAACACTTGTATATAATGACAACTGTTATATTGTAATTTTATTCATAAGCTTGCCATATAAAATAATTTTATTACTCAGGTGCAGCTTTTTATCCTTCGAACGTTTGAAGTCGTTTGAATTAGAATATAAGCGTTACTATATATCACCAGTATACATGACATTCCATAAATAATTTTACGTACTAACAGAAGTCGAAAGTGTTTAATAAATTTTCTTCCGAGGCTTCTTTTGTACAAAAATCAGAACTAAAAGTTTATGGAATACACGTGTATTTACAGCAATGGTCAATAACAAAAAGTTACACTATTTACTTGTGATACAAAATAAAAATACATCTAAGTTGAGAATGAAGAATAACAAAATAATGTAAGAAATAGGGAAAAAACATAAAATAAGAAGTGTAGGGAAAAATTGTAAGTCAAGATGAAGCATGACAAAATAATGTTTAAGATAAGGGACAAAAAAATATACTAATACTTTGTTACCTGATTTCGTAAGTAAATTAATCGTCTACATCTGGCAGCTATACTTTTAGCAGGGAGTTACTCAAGCGAACGATCTCGACAATAATTCAAACTTGATTCTCGTTCAAAAGAAGCCTCAAATAAAGATTTGTAGGATGACGATAAGGTTAATTACAATTTGGACGTTTTCATAACAGTCTTTATTAAGACGAAGCTGCACAAAATTGTTGCGCGTGCGAGTGACTGTAACATAGAACTGTATATCTCGGTGTTCGTAGAGTTCTCTCAGATCTATTAGTTTTCTAGCGGCTGCCACGATCTCCTCCTTATATGGGAAATTTTCCTTGCTAAGGAGGAACGCGATTGGTTTTTTGCCGACTGGTGGAAGTCGCGAAAAGAGAATTTATTTATTATTATTTTACAACTACCTGCCTACTCTTTGCGCCCTTAACGCGTTTCTTCGGAGTAGGGGTAGTTGTTTAAAACGCTTTTCTAAATTATTGGTGATGATGCAGCGGGGTGTCTTCCGGGCCCAGTCTAAGTGCGGTGCACAGCTTTGGGTCCGTGTAACCGGACTCCGACTTTCGCCGGTTGACGAAGCCCAGGCGCACGCTTCACGCGGGCACCTCGAGCTGCAGCCCTTTCAACGATCCAAAATTTATGGCGTCCGTTTGCGCTATTGAGACTGCCGTGGGAGAGCTACGTGGACCAATCTGTCCGCCATATGTCTAAAAACACTAAGGACACTTTCTCAAAAACAGCGTCTTACACTGCGCATACCATAAATCTCGCAGAACTCTCGTACGCCGACAATTTGTTTTCCGGCACGTTGTTAGCCGCTACAGACTTTTATTCTACACTTTCGATTTGTTTTGGACATAGAGTCATCCCTGCAGTATTAGGTATATAATGCGGATTATCCTGTATAATTCTGAATATAAATTTAAGCAATTAATCCAATGGCAAATAATTTTCACAAATATTTTGACGTAGCACACCGTCCTAACGAAATAATTTTCTTCTCTTTTTATCAGATTTAATAGCTATTCCTGATTTTGCCGCCGGGGCAATGGAAAATTGGGGCCTAATTACGTACCGTGAAACATCTATACTTTATGATCCACAAGAAACGTCAACTAGTGCCCATGAATGGGTCGCTGTAGTTGTAGCTCACGAATTGGCTCATCAGTGGTTCGGAAATCTCGTCACTATGAAATGGTGGAACGATTTATGGTTAAATGAAGGAGCAGCTAGTTTCTTCGAATATAAAGGAGTAAATCATATCTCACCCAAATGGAGCATGATGGATCAATTTATTTTATATAAAACTCAGCCAGCTCTTGATCTCGATGCCTTAACCAGCAGTCATCCTATAAGCGTACCGGTAAAAGATCCCAATGAAATTGAAGCTATTTTCGACGACATCAGTTACAGTAAAGGAGCTTCCATTCTCAATATGCTAGAAGGCTTTCTCTGTGAAGATGTTCTTAAAAGTGGATTGAACGATTACCTGAATACACACGCATATGGAAACGCCGATACGAAAGATCTCTGGGCAGCTTTTACGAAGAATGCTAATAACACTTTCGACGTAAAAGTATGTTAAAGTAAAGATAATATTATACTGATATAGTGAAAAGAATGTCCTACAGTACAATAATACATGCAATACAAATGATTTTATATGCAAAAATTATATTTTTGTATATGAATGATAATAAATGGTTAATAATAGTTAGTAAATACATAATATATATTAGTTAATAAACAACTATAATAGTTAATAAATGAAATTTCAGTATAAGTTTATATGTCTATTTATTTGCATGTTTATAGGCTGTCATGGATACATGGACCCAGCAGATGGGTTTCCCACTAATCACAATTACACGTGATGGCAATACTATTACAGCAAGTCAGAAACGATTTTTACTGTCTCCGAGAGAAAATGATACCGAATTATTACAGCCAAAATCACCCTTTGACTACAAGTGGTACGTCCCGTTGAGCTACTACACAGACAAAGAACCGCACAAGCTTCACAACGTGTGGATGAATTTAACCGATGGTAACATTTACAGGACAATTATAACGAAAATTTTAATATACTATTTATAACTATGAATCAGATATTTGCTGTACTTTTATCACAATTATTAGTCAATAATTTCTTTCGGTTCTGTATGATAATGATCGTTGTATTATTAATTGATAGAAACTTCGTCTGCAATAATACATATTTAATAATGAAGCATTGTATTTGGTCTACCAGAAAGTTTTAAATAGAAAATATATTAACTATTTTATTATTTTATGACATAACTCCAAAATGTTTCTATAAATCAGTCACGTCGGCGCCAGAAACCTTTTTATTCTCGAAATTTAATATATCTGGATCCAAATGTTTAAATGTAAAAGTTATATTAATTTTTGATAGCATTCTTCCTGAAAGATGAATGATGCGAATGTGTGGCTACAAGCATATCAAACGCTAGTGATACAAATACTCCGCATCTTTAAGTATTTATAGGGCAACATTTCATGTTCGAATCAATTTCGAACTGCTTCGAAGCATAATGACTTACATGTGCAAAATAATAGTTATTTTTACATATAACATGAAAACTACATATGCAATCATTTTTTTCGTCAGAATATTTATCGTACTAGCGAATATTGAAAGTGAAATATTTAAGCACAAAGCTTTGAGTTAGGTTAAGTTAAGTAAATTTAAGCAATACGTTTAGTATTTTTTCTTTTAAAGTACGTAATTACAACATAAATATAAATGGTAATATATGTATGTAGTTGCTTTTTTCTTTTATTTATCAGTTTCAAAACTTTTTTCTCTTTTTCAACATAGCTTTTGGTATATTTATATAATTATGTTATCTTCTCGATGGAATACGTAATAGAATATTATAAATGTATTTTGTTTACTTTATTTAATAATGTCTTTCTGCCTGTATCATATAGGTTTGAATATAGTAAATATTTCAGAGGATGAACAAAATTTTCTGATAGACTTGTATAGACGTGATTACAGTAGGTGAAATTTAGTAGAGAATGAATCAAACTGTTTCAGTCTTTTAGGGCGAAGAATTTATTCCCATGGACGAATGAATTTATTGTCTAGTAATTTCTTATATTTCGATAATTGCAATTCACGTGATGCGAATATTATTTATTTTTAGTAACATTCGAGATACCCAATGACGTTGAATACATAAAATGCAATGTAAATCAAAGTGGATTTTACCGTGTAACTTACCCGGAAGACATGTGGACGGCGATCATTAATACTTTATTAAGTGATCACACGAAGTTTAGTCCAGCTGATCGTGCGAGTCTTATCGACGATGCGTTCACACTGTGCGAGGCAGGCGAATTAAATGCTACTATACCACTTGAATTATCACTTTATCTTCTAAACGAGAGGGACTACGTACCATGGGCTACGGCGCTCGGATATTTACACTCTTGGAAGGGAAGACTAAGCGAGAGCCCAGGTTACAAAAGATACAACACATTCTTCAAACAATTATTAACTCCTGTTACGAAATACGTCGGTTGGATAGACGAAGGACCACATTTAAAAAAGTAAGTACTAATCATACTTAGCTGCATGAACAAATAATTAGATTTTTACAGAATCGTTTGGATAAGTAAAAACGATTTATTACTGGACATTGAGACATTATAAATACTCAGAATAATATTTCGATACGTTATTCAGTTAAATTTTCATTATCAATTTTGATACGTTAGTTTATTAAAATACAATGTTGTCTTATTATAACAATATCAAAACTCAATCTCTAATTGATGACTAACTCAAGATTTTCATCTTTTGTGGTTCTATGATGAAACAAACTCGACATTCAATTTAACTCCAATAGTTACGTATTTCACTCTGCTGGCAATATGCTTTTTCACTAACGCAGACGGCAATATGGATATTTTATGGTCTGGCCTGATTTATCATTGTTGTGCGTTCTGTACAAATTTCAAAAATATATAAAATATTTATTATAGTCCCCACCTTAATGTACAAATGACTACCAGTGTTCCTCGTCCACTGTCGCTTTACATTGAATACTTCCAAAACACAAACGTGGGCGGCAATATGGACGATTAACCCTTTATGGGCCGTAAGATACGGTAGAAATTCGGTCGCGACGTACACCAAGAACAGCGGAACTTTTCGTTAGGTGTATATTTCTGAGAAAGTATATTGAAATAATCGAAACACTGCATTCCACTACATTAAAACAATATTATTTATTTCTTTGTATTATGCGTTGAATTCTTAGTGTACATATTAACAATTTAACATTGACATTAATGTTTTTTTACGATATATCTAATAATTTAATGCAGCAATATTTTTAACCACCTTTTGCCGCCCACAGTATCACAGGCGCAAGTTTTCTGAGTGCCTTTAAGTCTCAACAATAGTCAAAAGATTAAAGGAACAGAAATTATTTTGTCCTCTTCAAACTTGGAATTGAACTAATCCCTATAGGTACCAGATTTTTTAGGTGATAGACCTAGGCAGTCTGACTTCTCCGTTTTGGAGAAATTAAACAATAAAATTCTCGACAGGACCACAAATGGTCCATATTGCCGACGGAGGCTTAATCAAATTATGGCACAACATTAAATTACAGCACAATCTCAGTGTTTCCAAAATGTTCTCCAAACATGAGTAAATTTAAATTAAATTTAAAATAAATTCCTTGAGTGAAAAATGCAATAGATTAAGACAATAGTTCTGATCTTATCGATTTGACTACAGCGCTGACGTTGATAAGCTTACCAGGGGTCCAGGTTTTCTTGGATTCGTCTTTGTTTTTGACGCATCCTATGATTACAATGATTCATTACTTTTTAACACATTGTATGCAGGGACTTCATGTACAGATATCAAAATGATATCGGTATTAAGCCTGGAAATTTGAACCGAAATAATATTAATACCGGTATAAGGCTAAGAAAGCTATACTAAGACTTGTACATCTACTACCGAAACCGATATAATACCGAGAACCGAAATAAATACCGGTATTTTTCCGGCTCTTCTAGAAAATGCATTGCGATAAAGGTTAAGGATACATTTACATTGAAGCTGCGATAAATGATGAAACGTATAAATAGAAATTTATCGCTACATTTATTATGTAGATGAGCAACAAGACAAGCGTTATGGAGCAAATATACTCTGTCATTTCTTTGATATCATTGTCATTCTTATTCGTGATTGCTGGCGAGGCAATTCTCGGTGGTAACACGGTTACTCTCACGAATATTCTTTAAAAGTAATTAATAACAAAACTCTCGCCACAGATAAAACAAGAAAACCGAAATAATACCGATATTGTAGTATTCTGATTTTTATAAGGGTTAGGAAGATATCGCCGAAAAATACCGGTATAATAACGGTCCGGGTTAGATTATAATACTGAAATTTACATTTTTTGTAGAAGTTCCTGATTGTATGGTCGCAATCCTGTGTGTTTAAACTTACGTGGCGCAGGCCATTTTTGGCGATTTGTCGCCTTCGGTACAGGATATTAAAAAACTCCAATTACTCATATATTCTGAATATTCATTTCTCCTTTTTTAGTTTCTTATCGGAACCTCAATGATTTCTTACTATGAAAAAAAAAATTATAAAATACTACAATAGTTTATGCAGGCTATCAAAACAGATTTTCTCATTTAATATACTAGTATATTTCCTGCAGACTACCGAAACTTCACGAAAAATACACTACATTGAACAGTATGCTTAAGATGACCCGATTATTGTCGAACTCGGCAATTTCAACGTCTCTTTTTTTTTATTCGCAGACCTTTTTTATATATGAAACTTCAATTGCCTAGTATAAAATAATTATGATAGTAATTCTATCCTGTTTGCTGTTATCTTAATCAAAAACACATAACAAATATGATGGTGACAGTTTCATTCATTAAAAGTCAAAAACGAAAATGTTTGATTTTTTAATTAAAGGTCTCGAGTTCATAACAAGCCTTCAGTCGTGTTGTACTTTACCATGTCCGCCATGCTGAAATCATCGTATCATGGAATCGAATCGATTCTACCTTCCATAATTACAATGTTTGAGTCTCGATGAGTGTTATGATTATTCAATGTTCACTGTACAAGTGTAATACAAAATTGAAATTTAAGTATGATGTAATGTCCATTTAAAGTGCAAGTCCAACAATTTTTAGGATTATTAATAAGAATATAATATATTTAGATATAATACATAAGAAATAAATTTAGCGTGTTTATAAAACAGAAATGATATAGTTATATGAAGTTTTAAAAAAACATGTACTTGATCATAAACATTGGTTTAAAGGAGATGATTTTAGGTCAAATTATATATTTTTGTTTATACGTCATACTGCGGCCAATTTTTACGTAGTTTAAAATATTCACATTTTGTAATTGTTCATGTTATTTTTTTTGCAAAAAGTTTTTTGTTTGTAAAATCTCTTTATTCTGTAACATATTTACATTTTAGCATATAATAAATCAAGATGTTGTAAACTCATAAACATTTGTTAACAATTAAATTTTTTCACAGCTACTACAATTAATGCTAAACCTACTACTTATGATTAATCGATCGATACATTTAATATCTCTCCATTCTAGTTTATTTCTTTAAGATAAATACGGTGTTTGGTACATGTTTTGATTTTGAGGAAAAGTATGATAGATAAAAAGGAAAAATCCTCCCTTTCTTCAATTCTATACCTGACTGTGTACCTGTTAGTGATATTATGATTATATATTATTTGGATTACGTTCTTATTGTAGATTGCTTACGATTTAAATTTCTGGTATTCTAGATTAGTTATTCTAGTTATATTTTCAGTCGATTTCATAATAAATAGACAAATTTTGGTACAACACTGTATGCTTAAAGTTAAATGGTACATTGTGATCTTTTATTTTTATTAACTCTTTGGTCAGTATATTATTAGCTATTTGGTACTTATAGAAATTTAACTTTAAGTCTTTAAATGTGTTGCTCTATGGATGGAATTTGTGCGTGTTGTGTAATATTATTTTCGTGTTTCTGCGGCCTGACAATATTAGTCTTCGCATTTTGTTGTGCATTATTTGTGATTTGTTCGTACGTGTTATGGTAGTACTGCGCCAGACTCGTGCTGCATATGTTAAGATGGGACTAATTATCACTTTATAAATGAGTGTCTTATTATGCACAGATAAATGGGACTTATACACCATATTCTAGGTGCTTTCTCTAATGTGACATGCATAAATTAATTGTTTATCGAGATGAACTCCTAGGTACTTTACTGTATTTTTTAGACTTGTTGTGTGTGCGTTTATTGTTACTGGTTGGAAGATTTTGCTATTTCGTACCTTTTTCTTTGAGAATATTATTATTTCAGTTTTTGTTGCATTCAGTTGCATTTTCCATTTTCTATAATATGGCTCGAATATTGTCATATGCGTTTGAACTTGTTTAGCATCTATTATGGCATTACAGGATTATGCATAGATTACAGTATTTATCTGTAAACAAAGTTTGTAAGGTTGTAAACTTTGTTTACAGATAAGTTTATATCGTCTAATTACACATGGAATAGTTTGGGCCCTAAGACGGAGCCTTGAGGAATTTCTGCTTTAGTCAGTTGTTTCTTAGATTTTACGTTGTTTATTTGTACTGTAAGGTGTCTATCACGTAGGTATGAGGCAATTCTTGTTACCCGCGGTATTATGTTTTTCCCTGAAACCAAATTGTTCATCTATTATGATTCTGTTTCCTTGTTCAAATTTGTTGAGTCTATTATGCACTATTTTTTCTGATACCTTAGTCATTGCGGGTAGAAGATTTATGGGTTTGTAGCTGCTTGATTCTGTTTCCTTCTTCCTTGGTTTGTGTATTGGTACAATGATTCCAGTTTTCCAGCTCGATGGGTAATAGTGAAGTTTCAGCGCAGCATTTAGTATGTACATACATTAGTTGTGTTATAGCATTTCTGGGTAGATTTTTTAGTATAACATTCTGTATTCCATCAGCTCCTGCTGCTTTCCTTCCTGGCAGACAGCTATTGAGAATCATTGGTAAAAAATGAATAGTTTGCTTGTAAATCGCTGTTGAATTTTGCGTGAGAGAGTAAAGGAACGTGATATCGATTGTCTCTTTTTGGTACGTTCCGTCCTTAACCGTTTGAGTCCCACGGGCCGGTTTCGCGCTCTTCAGATTTCATGTCGAAAAAAACCCAGCGCATTTGAACGATACGGACAACTGACGCCGCACTCACAATGTGACGAAACGCGCTCAACTTTTCAGACGCATGTACGTCGCATTACTACCTTTTTGTATATAAGTAATCCAAGTAATACATTTTGTATTTCGTTGTTATCTATTATAAATTAATATACATTTATAATAGTATTAACATAGATTAAGACTTAAGAGACATTTAAAGCCTGAGCGCCGGCAACGTATCGGCCACTTAACCCAAACGCCGGCTTCATTCACTTAAAAAAAAATATTCAAAACATTATACATTTTCGTAAAATAGTACATTTTAATTGCATAGTCGTCAAATCCAGCAATGGAAATCCAGAAATCCGCATTATTGCGGGTCGGCGCTCAAGCGACAGTGTTAAAAACTTCTGATCTCAAACGGTTAAGGAGAATGGGATCAACATTGTATACCGGACAGCCGTCGCCGCGGTGAGTGGTATGGCCACCTTCAGCTGATGGATAAATAACGTCGAACCCATTCTCTTTAAGGATGGAGTGTATCAAAAAAGGACAATTGACATCACGTTCCTTTACTCTCTCACGCAAAATTCAATAACGATTTACAAAAATACTAGTCGTTCCTTCGAGACTCGATTTCAACCCCCTTTCTTCAAAGTCCAAGAAAATTTTGAAGTAGCTTCTTTACCTTAATTTCCATCAAACCGAAGGTGTAGAATCATGCTATGACAAAGAAGTACAATCATTTCTTTCCACCCTGTACGTTATTATACACTGTACTATTATACACTACATCATGTAATTTGTTTTGTATAAATATATTTTTTTATGCAAGTACATATAATTACTAACTATATTACAAAATAAAGGTCAAAGAGTAAAAGGAAAAAAAATAATTTACTTCTTTATATAAATAAATGTATAATTATTTTAATAGGATATTAGATAAAATATATTAATTAAATAATAATTTTCGAAATAGTTTATCTGAATAATACTAATGTTTTCCATATTTCTGGAATACGACGAGTCTGAAAAATTTCTTTTATTAAATGTAGCAAATTTCCATTATTAAACGCATTTACCCTCTGCTTTAAGCCAATGTGTCCTTATGCTTAAAAAGCTGATACAAATGATATAACTCATGGTGTTTTTATCTGATTCATGAGTATAAACAATTTATGTGTTATGTATATATATTAGAAGAAATTATTATTACCATATAAAATTGTTCATTTTAAAAAATCAATTTGTAAGTCTTACCACTACTACAATGAAATTTACCATATGATACCTTATATTGGATGTCTTTGGAAAATAGTTATATAAGGTGTAAAATAACATATGGGACCCAGTTCAGAAGTGAAAAGAGAACATAAAATCAGTGAATACAGTTCATATAAACATGTATTTTATTTGATCCTGTTTTAAAATCACGAGACTTGGCAATAAAATTCGTAAACTGATCGTGATGAAGTGATGATATTCTTCATTGTTCAATATTCTTACGGTTACTTCTTCCATTTCTGAAGCTCGCACCGTTATCAGCGTCATAATTCTCCCATCAAAAGAATTTTAGAATTGATTTTATGGAATGCTATTCAGAACCGTCGTTGTATTACTTCAAATGTCGTGAATGTCGTAAAAATGTATTTCCTTCAATATAACCTTCGGATATAGCTACAGAGTAATTTAATGCAATTGTTTATTTAGTAGCTAAAAACTCATACGACATATGACGGCAGTTCTGAAGAGTATTTCACAGAATCAATTGCAAAATTGCTTTGTGGGGTAGATTAGATACGGATAACAGTGTATAACTTCATAAAAGGTATACTTTGAAGCTGGCTACAATGAAGTCGAGCAATGATAATTATTCTACTTCTATCATGTGCGAAACTATACATTCTCATAAAAGTAATTTCTCAGAATGGTATATTATGTTATGAGAAAGCGTTGTTTTCAGGTATAGAAATAAGTTAACCCAAAATATACAATTTTTCCAAAATATTTTCAAAGACATTTTTCACGTACAGTTATACACTTCTCGCCTGTGCACACTATTCTATACACAAACTATTATGTAATAATTTCAAACATATTTTCCATTTGTACAGATTATTGAGAATTGCCGTATTGCAATCAGCTGTGACAATGAAATTGGATGAGGTTGTAAGGCCCGCAAAATCTCTCTTTATGAATTGGATGTTGAAAGGTGAACGAATCGCTCCAAATATTCGAGATGTTGTATATGTCGCAGGTAAAATTATTTTCTGCCTAATTTGAATTAATACTAATAATCGTGAAAGGAAATTTAAATATCAGAACTACAAACGCTATCGTTGTTCTGAATATAAGTTTTTATATTTGTTTTAAATGGATGTTTCATCTCTAATCGAAATCCCTATGATTTTTGAGCAGCTATAACACAGGTCAATTTCATACTAAGATAACATTTGCAATTACAAATCTTTGTTTACAATCTACACCAGTTCTCAGATTTACAGTTCTTACAAAGTGCAACAATTTGTTCAGTAATTATGATTCTGTGTTGCATAAACAAGATTTCGCTACTTTCGATCCTGTCATACTAAATTAAAATACTAAATTATATTTTGTATTTCTTAATATGAATAATAAATATATATTACCTTCCACATTTGATATAATGAAAATTTTGTAGTTTCCAAGCAACAGTTTATTATTTTGTAATAAATAAATTTGATAAAATATTAAGAAACAATGAATTTGCAAACGTTGACACGAATCAAAGTTACAATTTTGTGTGCGTGCGTGCGTGCGCGTGTGTGTGTGTAAACCAAATTTAAACTTGCCTTGTAGGTATTCCTAGTGAACCTTCAGTCAAACACAAAAAACAGAAGTTTATACTATTATCATGGATTATATACATTTATTCTAGATATTACTATGAATTCGAATACTATTATCAAATAGAAAACGACATTCGGTAATATTTCCAGTATTTAAATAGTTGGGTTGTCTCAGAGACATAATGTTTATCAATAACTAGATCACGTTAATTACAGTTCAATAAATAATAATATTCCATTTTTAACACTTAATAAGCGTTTCTTATGAATTTATGATTATAAAATTTTCAATTGAAAATATTTTATGTGCTTTACTTGTAAAAGTTATGTAGTTGTTCGTTCGTTGCACACGAAAAAACATTTCATACAATTTGTATTGCACATTGTCTCTATTAAATAAATGTAATAGTATTGTAGTACTTGAAAAGTTAGCTTGGCTATTCTAATATTACATAACATTAATATTAGGACAACAAACGAAATATATGTTTATTTGTTTTTTCTTCAATATTATACTGATTTATATACAGGGATCAAGTTTGGTAACGAAGAGGAATGGAATTATTGCTGGCGGAATTATCAAAATACTCAAGTACCTAGTGAGAAAAGAATAATGTTAGAAGCATTGGGAGCAACGACGGACTCATGGTTACTGCAACGGTACCTGCTACGTTCGTTAGATCGGGATGTTGTAAGATCTCAAGATGTTGAAACTGTTATAGCGTCTGTCGCTAGAAATCCTGAAGGTCAGTTTCTTGCGTGGCGTCATATTAAGGCACACTGGCCTGAGATACATGCTTTATTTGGAAACGGGTCGCTGACAATGGGTGGACTTATTTCCGTTGTCATCTCCGATTTCTTTACGGAGTACGATTATTATGAAGTAAGTTTAAAGCATCAGTTCCTTTAAAAAATTGCTCTTTTTATTGATAAAAGATGCTCGTATGCATATGTTGGATGGATACAAAGAATTTTGTGATACTTTCCAAGAATTTTCCTAGTTGCGTGTTCTTCATTAACCTAGTATTAATGTTTGAAATATAGGCAAGTAACTAACAACTTTCGTCGTGATATTATAGGTGTCGGAATTCTTCAAGAAAGTGGACGTTGGAAGTGGACAACGAGCATTAGAACAGAGTCTAGAGATGATCAAGTTTAACATACATTGGGTGAAAGAAAATGCAGAAGTGGTTGACAGATGGCTAATAGACTATATGAACCTTCACACGAGTTAACCCCTTGCTCATAGGGAATGGGACAAACATGTCGCGGAACTATCATTCAGTCATTCCGTAACGATGCTTACTTTTTCATGGTTCTCATCGATGCACGATACCTTCAAGGTTGATGTGATATATCCAATGGAAAAGTAAGACTTTTGTTACTATTTACGAGGTAATTGAATCATTTATTTACCACTTAGGTATAATTCGCAGATCAAAAAATGACCCATTTCCGTCATTCGCGTCAAAGGATTACTTTCAGCAGATGAAAAATAACAATTCTTCGTTAAACGAAGGAATTTGGAAACAGACAAATATATTATTTAAACGGAATAAAATTTTGTTGCGAATCCCTCCTGCTGGAAGAAATCGTTCGACGTATCGAAACAAAGCCGAATTGTTTATATGTAACACATTATACACCGATTTATACGCACTTTCGAAAGTATTTATTTATTATGCACGCAGTGCGTGCAGATTGGATTACTATGTATAAAGAATGAAATTATAAAGAGAAGAGAGACAACGTTGTTCCTAGGATAGTCGCTAACCCATCATTTTCCAAAAACAGGGCTATCGACAAACGCCTGATAACGTTGATACTTTAGTCTCCCAAATATACTATACTTTATTACAAGGAGTGACAGTAGTCGCCTCCACGTGATACTCAACCCCCATTTCTGATCCATCCAGTACATTAATCGAACAGAGTGAAGTGAGCTTGCTGAAAATTTGATAAAAGGATGCTACTTACACATTTCACAACCCGTGATACGCACCACGAGAGGAGTAGCCGTAAAACAGTAATATTCCGTGTTGGTTTCAAGTGTACAAAATTTCAATCGATTATTTCATTACACGACGAACCTTTGACATTATTTATCCATATTCGAAGGAAGGAATTTGTCCGAGATCAACGTCAAGTGTTCACTTTCTAAAAATTAAAGGATTTACAGTATACGCATAAATTGAGATTAACTGCTGTTCAAAGTTAGTTGGCTGCTCCCGTACCGTACAGTGCGATTTGCTGTAAATAAATACAAGGAACGACGTTATACTTGCGTTAGAACCAATCAAGTAAGCATAGAATCTTCCCGAAGCGATCGTGCAAACAAATGGTTCTTCTAAGTAGCATATCAACGTTAGAGAAGGTTGGCAGATTAAATCGGCCGAATCTTTGTCAAACGGAAGTCTAGTCTCTTGAAAATACTAACGAGACAAAGATAATTTGGCCTCGGAGATAAAAAAAAAGAGCAGAACATATTGCAAAGATTGTATGTCCCTCAAAATAAATACAAAAAATTGATGTACCGTGTGTCATGTATTAATGTTGCTGCAAATTGCTGGAGGCGCGGGACACGTCTCGCGTGGAGCTGATCATTCTCCATGTAAAGTAGCATAATAGAGAATCGGATATTTTATTATGAACAAATGTATAAATTTATGTATGTAATCATGTGATGCTTTGTGTGGTGTGTAAATATTAGAGTAAGAGAACTGTGTGCCCTGTGTGATCGGATATATTACAGAAGGTATCTAGATGTAGATAAAACACGTTCATGCCAAATTTGTACTGGCCTTTATAAATATTCGTGTGATTTTGGCACAATCCGTAACTTTCAAATGCTAATTGAATTTCTGTTTGTTATCATTGGATATTAGGAGTTTCTGATTTATACCACACCTTGTAATTACATTTTACATTCTACATTCTAGTAATTATCCATTGACAATAAACATCAAGCGAAATAGAAGAAGACTTTTGGACAAACGATTCATTTGTTACGTTTTTAACGAGCGATAAAATTGATTTAGCATTTAAAGGTTAACGTACCAATTTTATCCTATAACATGAAAGAAAATGTAGAATACACGAATAACATTGTATATACATTTAGCACGAAGAAAATAAGATCGAATCAGAACGAAATTCTTATTCCATTCGAAGAATGGTGAGACACCTTATACATGTTCGGGTTTTATCTCTGGAAACTATGTTTTGCACGCCACTCGAGTGCTTTTGGTTACCGTCTGTATTCATTGGCCGAATCCCACGAATATTTGATTTCGAATGTTCTCGTCACTCTCGTTAAAAGATGAATCACTTGTTACTCAAAAGAGAAATGGCCATGTTACCATTATTTTTCACGCCAGAGCACATAAAACACGATCGATCTTTAGCCGTGATCAATTGACAAACTGCCGATGATGCTTGCAACTCGAATCTCCTGCGAAAGAATCATATCCTGTTTTCGAGATTTCTGCCAATTTTGATATGCTTTCGGTGAGAATACAGTTCCCTTAATTCTTAAGAAATCAAATGTTCATTTGAAATTCAACGATATTTACCGGATTAATGCCCTCCGGCCGGAATTATACACGCATGTTTACGTCTAGGAAGGGAAAACATCTGTAAATAACGGCTGCATGAATCTTTCATCGCCCCTTTAAGTAGATTTTGATACACCCCAACAGCGAATTAATAAATCGACGCACAACTAGATACCTTACGTGTAAATAGCATATTTTTTCACTAACGGATATTCTCTTGTTAAAGATTTAATGAACGAAATCGCTCCTTCATATTAGCGGAACAGCCAGACTCGCAGGTTCGAATACGAAGGAAGCACGAACGGATTGGCCTACTTTATAACGTTCACATGATATCCGAAAGTATAATACTTGTTTAAGAAATATCTGCAACTTTCTCATTGCTTTCGTTCGAAAATAACAATCGCACAGATTCTCATGTTCCTTTTAACGAACCTGTTTACAATTAAGTGAAGTTTCCGCGAGAGTCGTTTAACATTCATTCATTGTTGTCCCCCTTTTAACGGTAAATTGATTCGTACTACATTGTTTGATACTATACAATGGTCTAACAGTATTAGAAGAAACTCGTACTTTATTAAGGTGTTACGAATAACATCGAATGCAAATAAGAATACATGTTTCTTTTGAAATCTAAAGCGATATGAATCGAAATCAAGCCCACTAGATGCGAAGTAAATCGATGCAAAAGTTCTACCGAAAGACTGGACATCAGAGTAATCAAGAAGAGTACATACTTATATGTATTTTAATGCAATCACAACCCGATACTGTTACGTCTTAAGAGAACGAGGCTGTCTTGCATCTCATACTTATGAATGAATTATTGATATAACTATATATTGTATACCGTTCTCTACTGTACTGTTGTCATAGATATTTTGTTGTAAAAAAAATACGAGATATGTACAAGCATACAAATGAATATATTATATGTTTAAAGTATCTTGATCGTGATTTATTTCTGTAGGATTCGGACAACGCAGTGTCATTAAAAACATTTTATTACTCTAAATGATTAACAGATAAAAACAGTAAAGTTACACTCTCTTATCCTATTCTCGACTTTGCTTACACTGCGTTAGCGCTTATACTGAGTTCCCGCTGAACTCGCGCGCGCTTGATCAGTCATCCCCAATCACTTTTTCCTTCCCTTCACAGCCATCCCTTCTCACTTACGCCCTGTCCCTTGCATTTATAGCTAACACTCTCGCAGTCACGTATACACCTTACTAATCACATCATTCTCACGGCCCAGTCGTTCGGTTCCAAATATTCTTCCTTCACATCTCTTCGGCCGCTCGAATCATCCTGTGTGCAGACATACTTTCCCTAAACATACCGGCGCCACCCTGTCGCAAGACGACACCAAAACTACCGAGCAATTAAATCGTTGCTATTTCTTATATTTTAAGATAATTGCAAACAAACTTTTCATAAATTTAATTTTAAAAAGATAAATTAATTTTCCAGTTTTACTGAACAGAACTATTTCAACGTTTGCGCCTATTTTTTAATAACTTTCACGCCATTTTCAAGGTAAATAATTATGCATGTTGGATTTCATGAAAACATACAGAATATTGTCGTGTACAAAATTTTTATTGATAACCAGGTTCAAAATCGGCCACTTTTTATCATTAACCTTTGCAGGTAAAAAAGGGGAGCACGTTCCAAGTACGGTGTCATTGTTCTGCGACGGAAGACATTGTTTCGTATAGGTCTCCTCTAGTCATGTTTCATTGGAGTCTTTGCTCACCAACCATGCCGGGACTGCTGATTCCTGCCTTGACTCCACTTGAGTTTTGGGCAAACGGCATGTAGTCGGAATTGTTTTACGACAGCAGCAGTGATGACAGATTTTCGGAAACTGTTCGTTTTCTTCTATTCTAAACCGTTTTTCCTTCGCCAAGAAATGCAGGAGTCCGACTCTGGTATCGATACTAGTTATCGCTGTCACAGATTCATTGACTCCGCCCTAAACACACCTAAATTTACATTGTGAAGCTATTGGAGTCGGCGTTTGTGTCGCCGCATGTTGCAACGTGTATGAGGCCCTTTCTACTCACGATGCGCTCGGGCTTTCGTTGCATGGTCATTATTGGTGCGCGGCAATAACAAAGAACGGAACTGTGACCGAATGTGACGAAGTAAGACGGAACTATAGAGAATTTTGTTTTTCGTCATTCCATTACGTCTTATTTTATGAAGCTTTTATCATTAAGTCTCATGCTCGGAAAAGGCGAACTGTATATTGTACAGTGCGTTATTGACGTTAATCCAGCCGGTCAGCGGTTCAAAAGTGAAGAGGGGCAAGGGGAGACGTTTTTGTTACTGGCCGTGTCGCGAACTGAGGTGGAGTGTACGGTCGAATCTGCTTGCCCCTCTTCACTGTTGAGCAGCAGGTCGGCTACGTTCATGTCAGTATCGCACTGTACCTGACCCTCGATTTACGCAGAGTTTTTCATGTAAGTTTCTTTTTTACACTTATGATAGAGATACTCAAACTAAATGGGCTAATGTTTAGTGATACATAGAAATTTGTTAAACTAGTATCACATAGATGCTTATTTTCAGTTCTTTTTGTTAATAATATGAAAAATATAACGATGAAATTATTAGTAATTTATAGTAATAATCTGCATTTTTATTATCGGAATTATTCGGGATGGTTTTACTACTAAATTACTACTACTTATGCTGCATAATAAATAACATTTTGGTTATTAATGTATATCTTTATAATTTGTGGTTTTTAATACAATGTAATTACATTCTGCAAAATTTATAAGTTAAAAAACATACCGCTAAAGTGTATAAACAGAGATGGTGAACATATTGAAATAGATGTACAAGCCAATATTTTACATAGCATAAACAAAAACAGTAATGTCTCTGACAAATAAGAAACAAAAGTATATTCTTTTATATAAATATTATTACTCAAATATTTCTATAAGAGTAGATTTCTCAATATTGGATCTTGACCGAAATTCAATATACTCACCACGTTAAAAATTGAAGAACAATTGTGATACAAGTTCTAAAATAAAAAATACTAAATAAGTGATCATTTGAAAATATTCTACGCATTTATATACAACCATGCCAACATTGAGGAACGCAATGCAATATCCAAATGAAAATATCTCCTGAGTTACTAATTTTTTATCATAAATGGCTTAATATTCTTTCAAGAAAATAATGGGTTGCGTCGATTAATTGCATAAAAATATAATTGATCTTTATGTTATTTATCTGTTCATCTAAAAAAAAGTGGTTATGTCAAGTTATATATCTCTTGAAACCAGATTATAATATTTTTTGTATTATAAACAGTTTTAGAAATCTTCAAGTGGATTTATTTAAATGAGATGTCCTCTAAATAAAGTATGTATAATATGTAATATTAAGCCAAATTGTTTGGAAATTATACATTCCTTAAAATTTCAAGTTTAAACCATCGAGTCATACATTTGTTTCATTGAAATACTTACATTTATCGAAATATAAACAAGTTTACAATTAATTTCCACATCTAATAGTTGCATCATCACGAAACATCATTAAGAAACGACTTCTGAAATTATATAATAGCTGAATTGTTCAATCGTCCTTATAATAGTATATTACAATGGTTCTTAAAATATGCACCGTAATGTTTTGTTTCATTGCGGATAATTTGCTTAGTTATAATGTATTTTCAAGATTTTCGAGGTAACAATTTTCCTTGTATGATATAATAGTAGAAAATATTTTTAAACATTTCTCACAAGTGACAAAATAAAAATTTACGAAAATAATTCTTGGTTTTCATAGTATATTTGATATATAGACGCAAGAAAATCACTTGCATGATTAAACCCGGAAATTATTGCTGGATTTAACAAAATTAATGTTTCCGTATACATTAAATAAGCATTTTCTATTTTGCTAAGTGAATACAATTTACTACATGAGACTCCAAATCTTTTTTATAACAGTCTCCATATATACATGTATATATATTTTTAATTACAGCTTTTAAAAAGTTGAAACATTTTTCTGTATTTTTAGGTTTTCCAATCTAGAAACCCTTTTTTATAAAGATATCATGTAAAATCATTGGTAATTAAATACAGAATAACAATTTATCTACTTTTCGTTAAATGAAAAGTTAGTGCCAATTATTTCGTAATGTATAGTCTGAAATTATTTACGGACGCTTGTTCATATTACAAAAACCCAAAACCTTCTCGCTAAAATGAACCATTTATTTTGTATTTTATACTTTTATACTCTACAGACTACATATCGCAACTTAATTAGCTTGAGATATAATTATAACTTTGACATATTTTATTACTAGACAAAGGTTTCAATTGTAATAAACAATCATAAAAGCAGATACTGAATACTTTAGTAAAGTAAATTTCTGACTTCTACAATATAAAAGATTACAATGCGCATATGTTTATAATGAAATGTACTTTTAATACTAATAACAGCATTGATTAAGTATCTAAGAAACTGTTGCCATTAGAAGGAAATTAATACTATTTACATAAAATTAAAGTACGGATAAATGTTCTAAAATTATACTGCATGTAACGAACGTACATATCGTGATTAACTATAAAGTGTCATTGGCAGATAATATTGGCACTTACACAATTTGATACTTCTGAAACAAATCACTGATTTATTTACTTACAACTGACATAGACTGATTTCATTAATAGTTAATAAAATAAAATATGTTCTAAGGTACTTGTGATGTCAAAAGTATATTATCTCAATAGAATGATAAAAATTAAACAGGCAGCGTAGTCAAGTAGGCATAAATGTATATATTTTAATATTGGCACTTCACGAATGCCTCGTCAGATACATCAATATAAATATAAGAAATTACATGTAAATTTATATGATAAAAATGCAGTATATGGAATACAACACGCATCAATTTTCTCGCGCGTAAAATCTTAAAAGTATTACCTGATGCATTATTTTATATCTTTCGAGGTATGAAAACATTGAAGATATGTCATCCTCATTAAAATATTAAAATAAAATTGCCACCCCGTTTTATACTCAATTTAGGAAACTACTATTTGGTTCCAAAGATATTCTTGCGTCGTTAAATCTTCGAATTGTAATTGTAAAGTGCTTTCGAACGACATTTTGATGGTAGGCTATAACGATTTATCGATCTAATTTGGACGTTGTTAAAAATATTACCTAAATTCAACCGCACATCATCTAAGTATAAAAAAATACATTAACATAATTAATGTCGACATATTTGTAATTGTTCCTGCAGATGCGCAATAAAGGTTGTCTCTATGGTAATACGTCGCAGGTGGATGCTCGTCTCCAGGTTTACAGTGTTCATGTTTCTCTTTTAACTCCTCCTGAAAAAGATAAAAATTATTCTATACTTCGGTATTACGAAGAAAAATTTGGCTACAAATATTTTGGATAATTGTGTTATTGAATAAAATGTCAATTATGACTTAAACATCATATATATCGATACTGAGTAGCATAATCCCTTATAACAGCACCTAATATGGAACACCACAATATTTTGGAAAATAAACAACTTCATGTATTGCGTACTATAGGAAAGACTTCATTACCAGTAGTAAACAATCATAATAATAGTTGGGAATCAATTGAAAATCTGTCACTGTAAACGAAGCATTATTATATTTGGTAGTACGTTACGTTGAGAGACGAAGTAGTTTTTTTTGTGAACTTACAGAAAAATTTCTCTTTCACCGATTTCGACGATCTCTGGATATGTTATAAAATTCAATAATTCGAACGACTGTGAACTCTTTGTGACAAAAAGACAGATCTTCTTTAATTTTGGAGATAATAGCAAAAAACATGTTCGCTACCACTACAGTAATGCTTGCTTAAATTCCACAGAAATCTGTTCGGCTTAATTTCACTGCACCATCCCTACTCTTCCCCCATTACACACTGTCTCGTTCTAAGTCTGACGTGATCCCAGACAGGGACGAAAAATGAATATAATGAGGGGTAGCAGATGTCAAGTATAAACATACAATGAAGAAATTTCAATTGTAATAATTTTAACCGTACCTTCTCAATCGTAGTACCGACGGACTGTTGAGAATCCATTGATTAAAACGAGTCCAAAGACGACGTAAATCGGCCTAGTTTTATTGATTTGAGGTAAATGAACTTTTAATTTCGTTAATTACGTTAAGGCGATAAAACTAGTCCGATTTCTATTATGTTTGAACGCGTTTTGGTCACAACAATCTCAGAAATTCACAGGCACTATATTTGAGAAGGTAAGGTTAAAATGACTACAATCGCAATTTTCTTCATTCCATGTTTGTATTTAACGCGTGCGATATCGCTTTGAAGTCCCACGTTTCGACCCTCGATTTTCGGCGGACTGTGTCTATCCGGCTTTCGCTCACTATATCGATTCTCTATCTTTGTCAGGCTGTGCCCGATTCAGTTCTCAGGAGAGAATAACGTACTCGTGTTCTTTCTGCTCGGTTAAATTCCACTGCAAAGACCCGAAATTGTGGAATTGAAGCGAGCATTACTGTACATTGAATTATATATAAGTATTAGGGGTACCTATAAGTAATGTCGTATGCCCTGACGTTTGGCGTTGAAACAATGTTGTAAACTTCGTGTGAATCGAGTTGATGATGTGCTTAAGTGACCTCAAACACTGTGTTTATATGCTGCTTCAGTTTACTGGGAGATTCAATATTATTTAAAAAGAATGAGTCCAGATAAAGTGATAACGGAGCATATCCGACATTGTATGTTTTCTGAATTTCGTAAAGGAAACAATGCTATCGTTGCAACAATATTAATCAATATTAATAATGTTTATCCCGAAGTTCTAGGTGTCTGGAATTGTCAACGATTGTTCACAAAATTTCGGAGCAAGGACTTTCGTCTGGAAAATGATGAGAGATCAGGAAAATTGTCTCTTCTTAAAGACGACGAATTAGGGTCGGTAGTTGAAAAAGATCGGAGTTTAAAAATTGGAGAGATTGCAGAAATGCTTGGTGTATTGTAGTCTACTAGACACACGCTTTTATATGATATAAAAAAATATACAGCATTCTATTTAAAAAAATGAACGTCACCTTCATATCTAACAAAATAGTATAAAGACAAAAAGATTACATACACCATTGTCTTGCGTATAAAAAACAGTACTATTTTTTCTCTTTTATTTTTTTCTAATATTTACTATTTATTACTGTATATATATTTACTGTATATGTAGGGTATGAATCTTACGATTGGATAACGCCGGTATATTTGGGGGTAGTGTGACTGCAGTCAGGATGATCTGGAATGGATGAAGAGGTGCGAAGAAAGAATGTTTAGAACTGAACAACTGGGCCGCGAGAATGAAACGTGTTTGCGTGAGGTTTAGCTATGGATGCAAAGGACAGGGTGCAAGTGAGAAGGCATGCATGTAAAAGAAGGAAAGATTAATTCGAGATGACTCATAAAAGTACATGCGAGTTCAGCGAAAAGTTAGTCTAAGGCAGTTAGTATAAGAGAATCTGAGGGTAGTCTGGTGGTAGTCTGAAGAAAGGTTGGAAGAGAGTGTTAGAGTCTGTTGCGAGCGATCTGCTGAACTACATTCTTGTTATTAATCATTTAGTTTAATAAAATATTTTCTATATTTTGTTAAACATGTGAGTTCGTGTAATCCTCCACATAGTCACATCCTACATATATATTTCTTCGTAAGAATCTAAATTGGGATGATTCGAGTTTTATAGAAATTCAATGTAAAAGCTATTAAAAAATGAAAATAAACAGTTATTCTAATAAAAATACAATCGCGTAACTGAGTCATTCTCACCTGACATATATCTCGACATGGAGGACAAATTAAAGCACCTTTGTGGAGCCATCCATTTTGTAATATTCTAATTACTATTTCTTGGCCTGCATGGTAGCAGGTGTAAGTATAGTTTGCTACCTATAAGATAAAAGAAGTATGATTTCATATATCATGTTCAATGTTCATTTACGTAACGATATCTTTCATTCGAATAATAACGGCAAACTGACCATAATGTGTAATCTGCCGGCTTCACATTTATATTGATAACAGCCAGATCCCCAATGTCGCCATTGCCGAGCTTGTTCACATGTTTTTTCTTCCCACATCTGATTGGTGTGATCGAAGCATCTTGAATGTGGACCGTACTTCTCCAAAGCAAAATTCTTGTCTGGATCTAAACAGAAGTTTTATTCGTGAATGATATCTTATCTTTTATTTGTGAATACTGTTTTGAAAATAAGTTTAATGTTTTCGCATTATAATACATAATACCCAATGAATTCAATTTCAGTTCATCCCATTAAAAAGTTTACCAAAAACGTGCCTCTACACAATAAGCATTAATTTGCTAGACGCCATATTAAAGCAATCACAATCAAATAAGGATAATCGATAATAATAATATGCTACATAGATTGCTGCTACGTGGAAAAAGTACGTTCTCAGTATTTCAAAGAGCATATGTACATAAGTGAGCACTACTGTACTCGTAATCGAGTCGCTGGATATATTCGAGAACTCGCACTCCCCTACTGAGAACTCGAGTCCTTGACGCTTGAACAACGGCTACAGTTTTCAAAGCTCATGAATCAAAACTTATTTTTACAACACTATAAGGATTTATAAGCTTATCTGCCCGATGTTGGCGGGCAATTTAATGTAGATCGTATTCGTGTACCCTGTGTTGTTCACGAAAATGTCGATCACATTCTCCTAAAAGACGGAATGTACAATAATTTACAAGAAAACTATTCACTTTTGACCTTTGGTTCTTTTCAGACTATTTGCCTCCGCGGCGAATACAATACGATGGCACAATAGAAAACTGTAACCCTTTTTTTCAAAGGCGAATAGAATTTTGCGGTAGCCTCTTTACCTCAAACTCCATTAAACCGAGGATGTAGAATCCGCTACGATAACGAAGTGTTAACATTTCGTTCTACCTTGTACAGTATACAGTGCGTTACTCGCGTGAGCCAAGTCGGCCTGTGGCTTCAAAGTGAAGAGTGTCTGTTACTGGCCAAGTCGCGAACTGAGGTGGAGCGTGCAGCTGAGTCTCCTTGCCCCTCTTCACTTTTGAGCCACTGGCGGGCTTGGCTAACGTGAATACCGTGTAGTAGGTATATATACATATGTAAAAGAAAAAAATAGTTTTCAAATTCAGTACAGGGGAATCTACCAGAATTATCTCCTGCTTATTTTAACATAAACTATGTATTATACAAGGCTCGTAATTTCTGTGCCACAGGCCGGATTGGCTCACGTCAGTAACGCACTGTTCACGCATTTTTTTGTAAAAATGTCTGGAAAAGAGTTTCTGTTTGTATTAGCCGCAATGGCTTAATCGTTCCACAACATATCAGACTGAGGTATGATAGTAAAGTAATTGTGTTAATTCAGTAGAATGTGTTAGAACGTACTACAAATGCAACTGCATACACATTGATTTCAATTATTACTAACTATTAATAATCTATTAATTAATTGCTGACCAATCCGCTGCATGCTGTCCGCTATTCGCAAAAGTATTTACACTGTCGGCGAACATATTTTTGGAAACTGTTTGCGTACTATTATTAAACAGCAGTACAGACTTGGCATTCGAACTTATCTTGTCTCTCGACTGAACTTCATCTTTTAATATTCCATCGATATCTCAAATTATTTCGCTATAAGGCGATATCATAGGAAATTGGACATCTTACTTGATTTATTTTATCATTCTTTATAATAATTCAAGATATACTAGAAATACCTTTAACACGCTCACGCCGATGCTGTAATTCAGTTTTTTCCCATCTAGCGGCGAAATTCTTAAATATTAAAATTATCAATAAGTAAATTAATTTTTAACTGTATATGGAAACTTCTTCTGTTTACCAAACCAGTTAACTAACTACACGTGTGATGGTACCCGCCATCTGATGTGACATCAAAATGTGAACTATCAATGGTACCCGTCGTCTAATATGATATCGATGTATGAGCCACCGGTGGTATGCGCCGGTATGAACGTGTTAAATATTTAAAAAGTAGTCATTACCGATTAGATATAGTACTTACGTGGATTATTCTCTTCGTAGAGACAATGAGAATCTCTGACTACTTTATTCAGAGCTCTCCATGTGAATTCTTGTATATACGGACAATAATCTGCTAAAGCTACCGAACCACCATAGTATTGCACTTCTGAGCTCGGTACATAAGGAATTGAATCAAAATTCTGTAAACCAAAAGTTAGTTGTTAAATTTTCTATATACGTTAATTTATTCTAAGAATAGGATGATTTCGGTTGAAAAATAAAATAAAGCGCCTTAAATCCTACTTTAAGTTTGAAAACCTCCACACGTGGTACATGTATGTACATGTTTGGTATAGAACGATCGGACTACGTCACAAGTGTACATTTTAGAAGATAGAAGAACTTGCATTGTAAATAGATAGAAGCATTGACATCCCTCAGTCACACAATTATCTCTGAGAACGTGTAAGCTCTAATTCTGCCGCCAATTTTCAGAAGTAAGTTATTTCAATTTTGAATTTGCGTGACACTTTTTTTCGAATGAATTATTTTAATAACATCAATAAAAATGTCACGACCATCCATATTTTTAAGTGCAAGTCATTCTACGCCAAACAGCACAGAATTTGTCATATGGTCACAGATTTTCTTCAAACTTGCATTTACATTCTGTTACATTGTGTTACAGTGTATAAACTATTGAGATTTTGTAAACACATAGGGTATAATATATCACTAAAAATTCACTTTTTGAATTCTCATCTGGTATTTTTTCCGAAAATTTGGATGTCGTCAGTTTTGAACACGAAAAACGACTTCATCAAAGTGTACAGGGTAAGAAAAAGGGTAAATTGAATGTATTTAAATATGCTTGTCGATTATTGGTGGACACTAAAATGAGATGCACCGCAAACAAAGTATTCTAGAAAACTGAAAAGTCTCACTGCTTGCATAGTGTACGTACTGCAGCATCCGAATATACAGTGTGTCTGGTTTAAAAATGTTTTCTTCTGGAAAAGCACGCAAGACACGAAAAAATATTTAAAACAAAAATCACTTAAAATAAATTATATTAAATGTTACATTACAGGCTATTATATTTTTTACTTTAGGGTAACCTTGAAACTTCCTGCGAAGGTTACATGAAAATTTTTAAGCAGAATCTTATATTCTCTAAGCCATATTTTTGTAATTGACATTTAGACATTTTAAAAACAATACACATTTTGATTTTTTGTATAAATCGTTTTGAAGATATAAGTAAGGAAAGTTTCCGTGCTGTCGGCATTAGCTTATCTGATGTTATCCGCTGTTGATGTTAGACAATCTTTCTGCGGTATACACCAAATAATGATAATGTCGTCAACATTGTTACGTACGGAGAATGACTTTCGTACGACTCTTCGGTCTCTGGCAGGAAGCGATCTATGGATAATCCATTAATTCTTCACCTAAACAGTAGCGTCCTTTGAAATAGAGCAACTGGATCGCAACTGTAACAGTGCGTCATACGGCTACTCTCATCCGTATTTTGGGATATAGAAACTCCTTTTACCCATTTTACCCCGTAAAAACAATTTTTACTCTTATCGGTTCAAACTAAGAAAGACTCCTGTGCTGTTACGTCGGTCCGCGCCAGTTAGAAATCGGTCAAGTCGATTCCAATAAGATCGAGTTAAAGTTCTTTTCGAATCTAGTTAACCTTATAGAATCTGCGAGTCCGGTAAAGTTTCTATTTGGCAATTCTTTTCGACCGTCCTCAGACTCCGCATTGCCAGTGCGTCAACACTGAGCAACTCAGGTAATAATTTTATAATCATTTAAACTCGTCGCAACACTAAACATTTTTGTAACCACAATTATTCAGAATATAATTGAGTTACATGAGAAAACATTGTGACTCTCTAAGACCCTTAATTATCGTCCTAAATCCTAATTTAGCGATCGAACGTTCCCATACATATACAATCTTACCACTCGGATTGTATGAAATAATTACAACTACATAGTATTACGAGGCCTACGACTTCTCGATTTCGCGTCAGGTTCGTTTGTACTTTATCCGACCTCCCAGCAGCTCTCCAATCTCGCATTGGGTTCGTTCGCGAAGTTTCACCCCCTACAGCTCCCTGATGTCGCATCAAGTTCGTCTGCGCGTGAATCCATTCCTAGTGGCTCCCCAATTTCGCATCGGGTTCGTCCACGCACCTTACTAACAAACTTCCATATTACCAGGGTATAAACCCTCCACCAGGTCTCTCGCGCTGCTCGCGGCGCTGGCTCGTAACAACATATTTTTAGTGCGTATATCGCAACAATGGTTTATACGAATATAATACATTTAAGTGTTTTGAAAACGTCTAAAGAACAGATACAAGACTGTGGAATAAAAAATATATGGTTCCATTAAACTATCTCAACTTAACCTTCATAGGACGTTTTAAAGTTAGTATAAGATGAAACACACGCCATCGCCATACTTGTCCCTTATACCTTTCAATTTTTGTGTGAAATATTTTTTTATACAGTGCGTACTTCATCAGAAAATTCAACATTTTCATTTAAATCGAGAACACTGTATATGATTGTATGAATTATTAAATATTAAATTGTGCGTTACTAAAGAAACCTCATATAATGGAAAAAGATGAATTGTATGTATGAATTCAATATAAAAAGTATTATTATGAAATAATATATTAAACCTTGTGTAACAAAAAGAATGAAAATTTTGGTAACCAGTCCCGCGAGACAGTCAATATATACAGTCTCACTGGTTTTTCTACATCACGTCATTTGGACGAGGTAAAATTATATTCTATCTCTTTCACAATCAGTATAAATGGTCGAACTCATTTTACAGTGTAGAAAATATTTTGCAGTTAAAGAGTTGAGGCATGGAATTACTTCTATCTTGTTTTTTCATCACTCAGAATATTAAAGTATTGAAGGTACGTGCAGTTATTTACTGACAAAAGTATTCGCTTATTAATATGTATAATATATTTTATTAAATAAAATAAATATCATTATTAAATTAAATAATATCATTTTTTAATTGAATCTAATTCTAATTAAAAATATATAAATCAATATTTACGATAATACAAATTATACGTGGTAACTCAAACCTTAACATTCCTTAAACGTGTAAAATATATTGTATCTACATATAAGTACTTATGTAGGTGGTCGGATACTTTTGTGAAAAACTGTACATCATTACGTGTAAACAGATGTAAATATCTTATAATGATAAAGTAATGATAATGATAATGATAATGATAATGATAACGATAATGATAATGATAACGATAACGATAACGATAACGATAACGATAAAGATAAAGATAAAGATAAAGATAAAGATAAAGATAAAGATAAAGATAACGACAACGACGACAACGACAACGACAACGACAACGACAACGACAACGACAACGATAACGATAACGATAACGATAACGATAACGATAACGATAACGATAACGATAACGATAATGACAATGACAATGACAATGACAATGACAATGTCAACGACAACGATGACGATAACAATAACAATAACAATAATGATAACGATAACAATAAAAACAGCAATAACCACAATAATATAATTATTTTCAAAATCTTAGCTGCTGAATGTTCAATTCTGTATAGTAGATATTTTAAGGGATAATTCCATAAGCCAAAATAAAGCAATAGTTAAAAGTAACGTAATTGTCATTTATGTTTAGTTTCCAAGTTATTAAATATTAACGCGTTCACGCCGGCGCTGCAATGTGTTTCTCGCCATCGGGCCATCTCGCCATTAAGAGCATCCGATGTGACCTCCAAGTGTGAGCCACCAATGGCACGCGTCGCCCGATGGGACGTCCAGGGGTGATCCATCAGTGGTACGCGCCGGCGTGAATGTGTTAAACATTTTTTTAAATTATGACGATTCAGTAATAGTAACGCACATAATGCAATTCAGCACGAACGTGGGGAATAATGTAGTTAGCAAAAAACAGTAACGCAATGCTATTTACAAATTTTAATCGTTAATAATTTGAAAAGAATCAAAAACTACTACTCGTTACTCGTAATCTTTATCTTAATTTATCATGTAAAGTCTCTTCTTCAAATATCTACTATGTAAATGTAGTCAATACCTCGTATATGATTTCTCAGCATTGGTCACATAGACTAACAAATGAATGCTACTTTAAGTTAGATTTATGTTTAAATTTATATACGCCATATTTGCATGCTAAAGAGCTAAATAAAAATTCGTACCTGATATTTCTTAGGCAATGGTTGTAGATGCTTAATTAAATTGCAGAGTGCAACTGAACTACGATCATCAGTACACTCTGTTTGCAATGGATCTTGCTTCACTTTATTACAAAACGGATGAATAGATTTCCCCCTGAAAATTAAGAAAGATTCTTTAAAATACTTACAGACATATTTAGTATGAAATGCTAACAATTTGTATCATTTTCATCAAATCGTTACCGCATAAGAATTATAAATGACAGAATCAAATTTGAACATGTAATTCATGGAAAACTGATTATTCCTTATCTGTTTTATGGTTGCTTTAGTATTAACCAATCTAATTATGAGGCAGTTAAGTGGTATGAGGGAGGTGTTTATAAATTTTACCTTTAAGATAATAAAATTCCTAAAAACACCTTGACTGCCACGAGAATTTCTAGCCTTTTGTATAGTAATACTTATTCTTTCATACCAAAGGTAAATGGTATTAAAAATAATGATTAATGATTTGGTAAAACAGTACTTATATTACACTATTATCTAACTACTTAAGTTACTAAATATACGACATCAATTTTTTTACTATAATTATTCTCAAGCAATTTCGAAGCTCTAGTCATCGGTCAATTACTGTGGCAGTCAACATGTTAAGGACAGCTATATAGATTCCACTTCAATGTCTAAGTTTCATCGTCAACAGTCTGTTAAAGGTGGAATTTCGAAAACATATAATAAATTTTTCTTCAGATCATATACACAAAGTAAATTTGAAACATCTACTCATTTGTAATCTAGATTTCAGTTAATAAATAACACAACGTCAGGGTAGCAGTACTTACGATAAACGAGAAGATTTAGAGGATATCCATTCTTTGCAGGATTTCATTGCAAAATTACAACCAAGGTTTTTACCCCATCCCAATTCTTGAGCCATGGAATAGTTTGCACTGTACCATCCAGTATCTTCCATGAGGGCGAGTGTTATTCTTGAATACACCGGATTTTGTGTATGTGTTCCTGTCATTGCTTCGTTCTATGTGAAAAATAGTAATAATTATTAGAGATTTACCACTATAATGAATAAGTTACTTAAATAGATAAATGTATAAATATTTATATTAAATACAGATATTTTTAATTATTACACACGATGTACGAAAACATGAGAATAATTTTCATATAAACATAAATAAAGTAATTGCTTATTATTTGACGAGTTGGCGTATCGTTCCGAAAATAGTAACAACCAAAAACTGACTACTAGGTAGTATGTAGTAAATAACTGTTCATTCTAAAGTGTCTTTTTCCAAAATTCTTCTGAATTTGTTTTATAATATTTTATAATATAGTTTTCCTGTACGCGTGGAAATCATACATACATAGTATGTTGAACATTTTTAAGGAAAAAGGCATACAATATTAATAAACATAAAAACAGAAAAGTTTAAATCAACATTAGACTTCAAATTTATTTATGAAAGATAGACTTGAATTATGCAATTGCACTCGATTTTTATAAAAACAGACAATATTTTTGAATGTTTGACTTAGATATTACGTTTCCGATTGATTAACAAAATTGTTTTTTCAAATTTAAAAACCAATTTTTATGTTGTTAATTTTCCCATGAAGATTGCATGTTTTTAAATTGAAAAAGGTAATCGTATTTCTTGAAACTTTACGTGTGAAATGAACTCTATTCCAGAATAAGTTCTTTAAAATGAAATTCATAATGAAGATCCATTTAATAAAACATGAAGCTCCATTTAATTTCCATTCTAACCATTTCCTTCGTATCTGCTATAACTTTAAAAATAAACGGAAAAATATGTATAGTAATATCTATTGCTATTCAGGGAGTTTCTTCACCCTGATCTTTCTCTGAGATTTTTTACATGCTTGCAAAGTTTAAAGAAAATTCCGAATTTTTAGTTTACCGGAATTCCCTTGTAAATTAAAACAAAATATACTTTAATAGTTTAATTGAATGACGTCTTCAGGCACAAATCGCACATGACGGCAGAATTAAACAAATTGATAATTTTTTCCTTCCATTGTAAATGTTTTCTTTCAGAAATTATAAACTTACTTCAAATACTCGTTTTTCCCAATGTGTTAACGCTGTGCCATCTTCGCCTTGATCTTCTAATTCTGCACCTTCTAGTTCTGGACAATTAAAGTGAGCTTGCACCTCAGCTCGAACTTTGGGTGTAACTATCATTTGAATAGACCTTTCCACATATCCACCATGCACATGCCAGTACGGTCTAACCACCGTTTTAATAGTGCTTGTGCTCCATTGATGTGTTTGCAACCTGTCAATATTGAATATGAGATGTTATCAATACAATTTCAGTCAATTACATTTGTTCCTTTATTAATGCAAGAGTAGCTTTTATAAAAGACATAGAATTTAAAAAATCTGAATAAATGTTTAAACAGATAGTTACTCAACATTTTAAAATCAGTTAATTTAAATCATTATTTAAGCATTAATTAAAACGCTTAATTAATTATCACGTTATCAAAGAACTGAACTCAGATCTCTGACAATAACGAAAAGAACGCAACAACAATAGCATTCAGCATACAATGGTATTGTGTTAGACTTTGTCGATTCGCAGATTGAATGAACAACAGGTTGAAATATGTATGGTAGTTCAGCGATCATTTAGAATAAGGTTATTTTGCAGCGTCTTAGTTAGGTCTCCTGTTACGATTATAAGAGCGTTCTACGTATGTTTCTATTCGAAGCAAAAACGTACACAATCAACGCAAGGTTATTCAAATGAGAGATAAAGTAAAATCCCGTATTATGTCGATGGCAACCGATTGTATGAGTCTTCTAACATCATCTTTTCAGAAAATCGGAAAGGAGCATGCAGGAATGGCCTAGTGAAGGATAACGAACCAGATAATGTTGAACTGCTGAATAAACGAGGATGTGGAATAAAGAACGATAAAAAGAAATAAAGCGTAGAACAAAGAACGCCATGGAATATCGTCAGTCATCGTTGATTTCTGCAAAAATTCAAAAGAGAAAAATACTTTGCATTTTATACTGTTTTCTTTACATCATTTTTGTTCTATTAGTAGCGTTAATAAAGATACATTTATCATATAGATAAAAAACTAAAATCGATAGAATATTTTATTATGCTTCGTTCGATAGTCCTTAAGCAAGAAAATCGACTTCATTTTATATAACAGAAATTAAAAAGACACAAATACACAGTCACATGTTCCGGAGATTAGAAAGAAGAAGATATAAAGAAGCAGACCAGATTTTTGCCACACTACTAGTTAAAATGCAACGAAGGATGCGAGGAAGAGGAATTGTGAAAAGGGAGAAACACATTCACCTGCCAACGCCGAAATAGAATTCGTTACGGTCCGCCGAACCAAATAAAACCAAAGACATGAGGAGTCTTCCAATTTTAAAGGCAGATGTGCCAATACTCAAGTGAAGTTTGGGAGAACATATCTGAGAAGACATCTATCTGCCAGTAAAACGACGACGGTCAAAGTATTTACGTTACTGTCGTTTATTAAATTGCTGAATAAACCCAACTCATTTTTATAAATAATCACATTTATAATAAACAATCAAAACGATAATAAACAAACAAACTAAGTAGAAAGTTGAAATCAGTTTATAAACTACCAAAATTGGATATAAACTACTTCCTAATAAAAATACACATTGATTTTAATGAAAATTTCATGGAACATACTTTTCAAAAAAATATTTCATACAAATTTTTTTATTGATCATTTCAAAGAAATTAAAACAAACATAAAAGAATCATTTAAGTAAATACCATTTTGAACATTTTTCTTGTTTATATAATTTCTCTTGCTAAATGTTAATCAATTTTCACGCTAATTCAAATGAATGTTAAATAATTCCGTAGTGATTATCTCTCATTGTATTTGTTTCTATGTGAACCGAACAGTGAGTCCTCGGTGCGATCACGATAATAATAGGCCAAATCAACGGAGGACATAAATCACCGATTCGATTATTATCGTCACCGAAGATGTTCTCACGCGTCCCTACGACCTTTTACAGTGACGATTTGTAGAACTTGAGATTGTATTTATTAGTGTGTGAAGTAGTTGATTGTGTAGTATGAGTTGCGACTGTCGATTGACGACTGAGAATGTCTGCTGAAGACTAAGAGTGCTACCAGAACTAAGTTGTGAGTGAGAAAATTGAAAATCTCAATGATGAGTTCATCTCAATGACTACTGAAGAATTGAGGGCATTGAGATGCCGTTCCGGAAGTTGTACCGCGAAACACTCATGCAATTTTCATCAAAATCAAATTGCACGGATTCGTTCAAACAAGAGAATATGAAAAAAATTCACGATAAAATATTTTCATTCTCAGCTTATTGTTAGCTTTCAAGAAAATCGAGTTTGAAAAATTTCTTTATCCCTACGCTTTTAATAACAAAATTACGGTTCGTCGAGCTTCATACAATACTATATGTACTATATATACAAGGTGTAAAACAATTATTGAGCACAAATGATACAACTCACAACTGAGTGAAAAAAACTCTAGTGAACATGGGTTCAAAACTGAATAGTTTCTGAGATAAAGATAATTTTATTAGAACTGATTATTTTTAAATTATTTAAAAATTTATCAAATAACAATAAGATATTTGAATATTTTACATATGGTAATATAAGTTGACCTCGTTAAAAATCATAGGCCACGCATTCCAGTTTTTTAAAAATTAACCAGTACGCAATGTGTTGAGAAACAATGATTACAAAAAATAAACAAATGCATTAACCCGATTGTTCACCTTAAGAAAAAATTAGTTATCCTCAGCTGCTAATTTCCAAAAATCAGTTTAATATTCTGATTCCACATTGCGAAATGTATTAATTGATTAATTTTCTATACTCAAAAACATTCTAAATAATTACATATATGACATATACACATTATGACAAAGATGCTTGATATCGTTAACAATATTTCAACATGTACTTCATCTCTTCAAGCATGATATCGGTACAAAGTAAGTACTGACTCTGATACTGTTTCTAACGTTTACCTCTTTTTTTATTACATAATTATCATTTTCTTCGACTTTCGGAGACTAAATATAGTTAAAAAAATATAGACAAATTTTAACTGTTCACAAACTATGGTACCATTTATAATGGAGAAAACAGAATTTGAAAAAATTAAAAGATATTGAGAATCAGGGGTTGTTTTTGAAGGTTTACTGTTTATTATTGGCTATTTATTAGCTGCACAGAGGAATTCTAATTATAAAACAAACTAGAACTTTTAATTCTTCGCAATAAAATTTATCTTGTATACATGAAGTTTGAAAATTAAAATTTTGTAAGGAAAAATTAAATAGCATTAGACACGGTATGTTCTTATGTGGTTTGATATGGTTTACTATGTAAGTGTAGTTAAACATGCAAATGTATGCAATTTTTCATCAGTATTCTACAGTTTATTTTCGATTCTTTAGAAAAAAGTACAAAGAGATATGTACCTTCTGATTGTCATTTCCAAAGTTATTTTTATTTTAAATATCTCTTACAGTATAAATATCTGATCACACGATGTGGTGCATTTTACATTGATCATACAGGAAGGCTTAAAGTAAACAAAATTTCAAAGTTTTATTAATAAATAGAATCAAGGTATAACTGTCGCTATCGTCACCTTAATTATTTAAATTATTGTACTAATTTTATTTTATCATTTTAACTTTTTAATGCAAAGAAAGTCACACAATTGTTACGATAAATATTTACAAATCCTTTTCATTGAGATCTCATTTTTCATTTTATAATGGGTAAGGAAAAGTGAATTTTGAAAGTCTTGTTTATTGTAAGTATTAAATAAAGCGATTTCTTTTTATCAAAAGGCAACGACAATGATTAAGGAAATTTAAAAAATATATTTACTTATACATTATAAGTAATGCCAGTTAGGAAATTATAATTACTGGCATAAAAGGTCTACTTACGTTTCATTTAATGATGGTTTACCAGTATCTGCCCGTCTAGCAGTTCTGGGTTCACCCTTCTCATCCCGGTAAAAGGCATATAGGCTTACAGAGAATCCTAAGGCGTGCAGTATTTCGTGTTTTACGGTGCTTAATAACCTTTCCAGTTCTTGTGGCTTCGTGCTGATACTTCCTGGACACAGATTTGCGTGACCAGCTATCGGCCTAAAAGTATTCGATCCTTATTCAGTTTATGTAGAAACTAATTCAAGATGAAAATTCTCATGACAAAGAAGAATATATATTTATAACAATCGAGTAAATGATTGATATTTTATGATATATTTAACAAATAATAAATACTCTGTTACTTTTTATAAAGCAATGCATCGGATATAGCTCAATATTTCATACTCAGAGATCGTAAGTTTCATTTTTTATGAGTATCCTACTGCGACTTTGATAATACATTCGCGTGCAAAATTAAGGAATCAGTAAATCTTCGGTGAAAAGTTGTTCAAATTCAAGCTGTTGTAATTTCGCGAAAATAATCGTATAATATTCTAGGTGGACCCATTTTAAAGGTAAAGTGAGAAATTTTACTGAGAAATGTTTATACGTATATTATATAACAGATGGAAGCGTAAACATATTTTTTCGTTTCGAAAATTCTTCAAATTGAAACACTTCAACAGTCGAACAAAAAACGTCTTTTTATTATTTTGGTGATCCGTTAATTTCTCGTTATATGGAGTTCCTTACAATCAGCTCGTCTAACTAATTTTGCTATCAATAGTGTGCAAGAGAAAGGAAGAAATATTCATTGTAAGTATAAGTTTAGGTACTTACGTGTTATACAGACTACCATTGTTTTCAAGAAATAAAATTTTAATAATAGTGGTAATAATGATGATAATAATAAAACATTAATAATTGTTATAATATGAAATAAATACTAGCCCAGACCTAACCCAAATGACTGACCAACGCGACCATAAATTAGGAAACAAAAGTAGTCCGTATAATGCGTAAGTATTCAAGCTTACTTTGGAGGCGAAGTATTAATACCTTGCCCTATAATTTATTTCTTAACGATGATCCATACAGCTACTTTATCGTTAAGAATATACGTATATTCTTAATAATCCTCTTAATAATTCTCTATATAATAAAGTCTACGTTTAGTCAAAAGGTTAACGATTGATAACAAAAAGGTAATATTTAATTTATATTTAAAAAAAATAAATAACATTCAGATTTATCAAGTTCAGTTTAAAATTTTCGTCACAAGTCTGACACGATATTATAGACTAAGGGGTAAATTAAATACTAATAAAATAGTTGTTCATCTTGAGCCGCGCTTAATTGTTTTTTATTAAATTAATTTAGGTATTAAGTTTCACCACGGATCTCAATTAATTTGCTGAGAAATCTCAGTCATAGTAAATTCACAGTGTTCCGGCAGAATTTAATTAAAAATCCATATAGATATATACAAAATATCACACTTTTTCAAATTTATTTTAGTTGTATTATATTATTGTAGTTGTAGGAAGAAAAGTGAAAAGTCCCACAAGAAATGAATAAATAACCGTTTAAATCCTAGTTATAATAGTTATCCATCCGATTTCTTCAAGTTATTGTTATATATTTATATTCATTTTTTTTCATGAATTGGGTAAAACAAGTAGGTTATTAAAAGTTCACAGAATAGATGAAGTAAGTAGAGTTACCGATCTAATGCTGCTTCTTGTTGGCAGTGCGCAGCATAGGCTACGGTTAATCCTTTATGGCATCTCTCGGTTTGCATTGCGGAAACATAGAAGACAAAATCAGCACCATCGATTCCTCTACCAGCTTTGCTTCCTTCTGCTATTCCGCAATTATGACCAGTTGCGTTACATGTTCGACAGACCTAAATATTTAATAAACACACGGTGTATTAAATTCTTACTTCATAAATACGGGATCCGTCTTATAAAAGTAGAGTATATACAACGATTTGCTACTCCTGAAAATGTGAACAATTTTAACAATCTCATATCCCTCTTTTATAAACTTGTAAATATTAAAAAATTGTTTGATGTTACAATTATCTTTATTGTACTTGACGATGTAACTCTAGAATTTTAACGAAACAGTGAAACAATTTTAAACAATATTGAATATAAATCAGAACTATAACCATTAATGTTTGAAGTATTTACTTGTAAACTTTTAATTAATATTTACGATCACTATTTGTACATGTTTTTTTATAATAACTTTGCAATTAATTTTATTCTATAATCTTATACACTATTTACTGATTCAAGCTTTCCATATATAGTAAATAGAACACTGACTATTCGAACTAATTAAAACAATAATCTCTCTGGATAAACGATTTTTCATATATTATAATTGGCATGTTTCTTTTTGTATGCATTCAACAATACTTATCTCATCTCGTATCACAGTCATGCTGTTTTAAATGGTTGTTCATTAAACTGTGTAATCTGCGTAATACTAACAATATGGTAATATTTCTTTCGAACCAAAATTCCGTGGCAACTAAATAAATTCATTTTAATATGGTTACTAAATTATCTACACAAATCCAGTCAAACTATAACATATCTAAATGTAATGCTATATTTAATCTGGTTACGTATGTATCATTCAAAATGGCTAAGGTAACATTTGTGTTTGATTGTAAACGTTCACAGACATTTTTTAAAAAATGATAACTTCTTAGGTATATAATATTTGAAATTGAAAATGCTTTAATATTTGTAAGAAGTATTGAAAAGTTATATTTTTAAATAAAAAATTATAATTTTTTATGGATGCTATTTTTATTCATTGATAGTTGCCCTCAGCAGTTAATATTTATTCTAATGAAGTTTAAATGTATTCATATGCTTAGAATTACAGCAATTTTTGTTTATCCATTACGAGGGAGGTGAAACTTTACTAAACTTACACATTAACTTAATAATAGATATAGTAAAGGCGTGCGGAATGCTTCATAATATTTTTAGAATGAAGATAGGTACAGAAAAGTGGATTTTTTCACTTGCCAGGGCTTATTAGATGACAATTCAGAAGAAAATACTATTTCTCCTCATAAAGTATATGGCAAAAAGGAAGACATGTTGCCCTGGCAACCGTTTCGGCAAATTGCACAACACAGACGTGTGGTAATGGGCGGGGCTCCTATTCCGATCACTCGGACTCGTATTTCTTTCATTAGCATTCTTGTGTGAAACGCATGATAGATGTACCAAAATGTTGAGTTTGTAATATTGTTGTAAGCATATATAATACAATAAACATTATACAATTAAGATAAGTTTAACTGAATATAACACATTTTTATATAAAATTGTTAACCCTTCTTTTTAAGATCAGGATGAATTGTGCGAGAATCTTGTTACATCCTTTTCCATCAATCGAAAAATGTAGAATCAAGATGTGTGGCGGTGGCGTCATATGTTTTTGAAATACCATTTACATTTAAAAATTAATTAAACAGATATTCAAATATAATTGATTTTAAACGAGTATTTAGGAAGGCATTTATGGTGATAATTTGATTGTAAAATATATTTTTGTTATTAATTATTGATACTGGAATAGATGTATGAATGAATAGTCATGTGACACGTAATACCTTATACAAAACCTATTTTGTATTGGATAAATATTTATCCAAGTTGTAATTTTTAGTTACCCCAATTATATTATACTCACTACTGATAGTAAACTTCGAAAAATAGTATTCTCCCTAATGAATATCTTGTTGTTATATAAAATAACGAATTTTTTCTTACGTCGAGATGATGTTCGGGGACGACTACTTCACCGCACATGGTGATTGGACGGCAGGTATCTATACAGTGTGTATGATGGTCTTTAACGAAGACTTGGCTACTTTCACATTTCCTAAAACAAAAACAGTTAATACACAATTACCTAGTTGCAAAATTCTTCAAAATAATAAAATAATAACATTAACAGCAATAACCAATATTAAACTTAAAATACGTATCTATCACGAAAATTTATTCGGAATGTATAAAAACATATTCGCAATTTTCCTCAAAACTTCACATGCTTATGTTCAGGTTACAAGTTCAAAGTGTTACAGGTTCTGTCAGGATATTATTCGGAAAGGTCAGAAAACGCAGTTGTATAAAATAACGTAGTGACTGATACATCGTGTTGCACAGATCGTTCGACTAAAAATCAACTACTATTGCGGGTTGTTTGCGAAATGAGCCCCATGACGACAGAGGGGCAAGGGGGATCTCTTGTTAAGAGTTTTGTTTATGGATTTTATTTGTTACAAAGGTATAGCAAATTAGTACTGCAAATGAGATGAGAAAAGATGAAAGTTGACCAATGAGTATATACGTATAACAGCACACCTGCAAACAAACGCGTATGTATTTTTACAATCTTTGTAAGTATTATATGTCAACCCTAATAAATTCTCGATAGTTCCAGTGTTAAGTGGCAGGCATTTAGGATTTGTCAGTCGAGTATCGCAACTCTACTTTTTCGAAGAAAGCCAAAGCGAGCTTGTCCTAAAAATTGTTTACACTGCATTACTGTTGCTCCACAAAGGCTGTGAGTTTAGTGTGTGACAAATCCTGATATTCTCAATGGCCCGTTTAAGGGATACATATGTTTCCCTTCTTTTCTAACAATTTTTTGTTAATTCTCAAATAGTATATTTTTCATTTCTTCTCTGAATCCTACAGTCAAGCTGTCGAAGAATAATTTGGAATGCAAGAATACGAAGAATGAATATGATAATTTTTCAAAGATATGTATTAGATTTTACTTCTTATATTCTTCTACTTCATTTTACTATTTTTATAAAACACACTTTTTACCAAATACACTGTGGAACAAATTTTGACCTATGTTAGTTTTTGCAATAGCCACTATGTAATTCTTATAGAGTTCCTTACCCTAAATACGTATCCGAAAACCAAATTGCTGGGTCAGGTCCAGTTTTCGAAAGAACTGAGATTTTGTAAAAACGGTCGAATTTTTCAGAAAACCAAGGGTTACGTGAAAACTAAAAGCGATAGGCAATATATTTATATTTAAATATATCTATATTTAAATAACCATAGTTGGTACTCCATGCCTGTACGTGTACACGAAATCTTAACAATTGCCACACTTAACGATATACATTATTATTAAATGGTATTATTATTGATTACTGTAGATACTTTCATAAATATCCCCGAAACCAAAACAATATACACATAGTTGAATGAACATTTGGGACATAATGTGGTATGATTTTTTTTCATATTTGTTAATTATTAACGAAACTACACAGCTTTAAAAAAGGCAACGTCGAAAAAATTAAAAACAAAAATAATCATTTACAATCTTACTGCTTTTATAATTTAAATAATTCCAAGTGGCACTATGTATATGTTTGAATATTATCATATTTCATACCGATATCATAAATATTTTTTTAATTATACGATATTTAACATTTTCGATATTTACCCTCAATTTCAAAAACGAATTTAGTGGAGTTCATTGTTCTGTTTGGTATCACCAGAAAAGGCAAAGCCTAACCTTTAATGAAAAAAAAAAAAAATAGTGGCTGCTAAAAACTCTGAGTGGATCGAGTAGTTCAGGATAAGATGACTGTAAGATAATCTTACGGAAAACGCAGAGCCAGAACCACGCTGACAAGAGGCGGTACTTTGGCAAACAGAGGGAATTGTCGTCGCCCTTTCGGGCATGCCGCACCTCGAGAAATGTATCTCATATCAGCATAACGACAGGCCTAGATGTTGTTCAGCCTTCTTCCTTGGCGGAACCCCTCGCCAAGGGAGCACCGTGCAGCCGACGCCTATACGATGCTTGTGCTTGGAATAACCTCTCCTTCGCCCGTAGGATCATCAGAAGAGTAGACCACCCCTTGCGAGCGCGACTCATTTAGCCGCCCTCTCCGGTAATAGCCGCCGAAACGGAATATTACCGTCCAGGACGTTACCAGCGGGGACCACGAGGAAGCTGAGTCGCATTCTGTCTCTAGCGGGCTTACAGGACAAGCTTTTGTAAGAATTTAGATGACAACAAGTCGTCATCCCACCCTCCCGACACACAACTTCCATGAGGTTGTTATGCCCGCGACTCTGGCTAAACAGTCAAGAGCACTCTTTCTTCGTCACTGCGGGACGAAGAAATCAGACGGCCAATAACAGAGATATGCCGAAACTGTACCACCATTACTATCGGACCGACCGCCGCGAGTGGACGTCTCCCCTTGCCCCTCTATGCTTTGAAACCAAGAGTCGACGGCCGTAACGTGAGAGGCGAATATATAGTATCTTTATGTTTTTCAAATAATAGAAATATAAGATCACGAATTAAAAGAATGAACCATTTTATAGATTTCATTCAACTGAACAGTCTAAAGGAAGATTATGTTTTATTACTTACAACTCCAATAGCTAAGAAATGTTACATATTATAATAATAATAATATAAACCGCTTGTAATCACGAGCTAACGATTCCAAAGTGCCTTAAAGAGTGAGATAACCGAGTTTCACCTATACCAAATTACATTAAGTTATTGGACGGCTAGATACATACAGAAATATAATTGAATAATTGTGAAAGAGATTTTGACCACAAAATTACTAAATATACTTTCCGTTAATAATAAATGCGTACGTTTTACAAACGTCAAGAAATATCTTGCAATAACGAATTCAATAAGAAGAATAGTCGAAATAAATGTAAGTAATATTGATTAGAATAAATAATTATCCAGATATAATACATTGTCGATCTATTACCTTTAGTTTTGGTGGTGGGGTAATTGCAATTATTATTATTAATATTTAGCGTAATATTAATTTTTTAATCATAGATCAATTACTTTTTTAGTGCATCTGTCTGTATATAAAAGTTACACTGTGTTCCGTTTATTTTAACAAAGTCACTCCCGCTTCAATAGACTTGCTCCCTTATTCAAAAATTCCGTTTTGGAAACTCTAATTATCCTGCATTATTCATGTAACAATAATTCCTTAAGTTTTTATGTTGTGTAATTTCACTATTGAATTTCTCGTGTTTTGATTTTACGTTGGCATTTTTGCGATTCTTGATATCCATGTTGCAATCACTTACGTAAGTACATATGTTGTTGCGACATGATTAACAAGTTATGGGCCATTACGGCCGCCGATGACCGAAGCCTCTGAATTGTTTGAAAACAATACGTAAGACGGTTGATATTAAATGAAAATATCAATAAATGTGTTAGTACTTTCGATGACTTTGAAAAATATTTTCAAAGACGGCACTTCGAACAATTTTTCCTATACATGTAATACCTGGTCTCTTTTAGTTTTCGTGATATTCACAAAAATATATAGAAAAGTTACTTATAATAACTATTTTCCTAATTATTTGGCCATTAAAATTTCACATCAAGCTGAAATTTTTCATCCATACCATCATGTATTGATGTTGTTTCTTACAATATACACACAGAAGTTTCACACTAATCATAGAGATTGGTATTAGCGGGACTCATTTTTCCAATCTGATAGGATTATTGGCTCCGCACTTCCCCGTTCACCATCTTCCTGGAAAAACAAGTCCCACTGATGCCAATCTCTACTATCTGAATGAAACTCAGTTTTCCATATTATACGGAACAACTTCAATAAGTAAAGAAAAACATATGATACGATATATGTTTTTATGTAGAATGGAAAACTAAAAGAGATCAGCTATTGTAAGTACATATAGGAAAGACTTGTTCAGAATGACGTTCTTAAGAACACATGTATAGAAAATAAAACCGAAAGTATTTCACCGAGCGGAAGATGGCATTGTGACTACCGAACAACCAATCTGAATTCGTAACATGGGCTGAATAGGTTTGACTGTACCAAAGGACACTTTGAATCTCCGGTGTAGTACTGCGTGTCCACCTGTCACCAAAATCGCAGAGTTCCGAAAAGATATAAGCCGCGCATGATTTGGCAAGCACTGATACTCCCCCTGAGTTTACAATAGTTTACTTTGTTCTCTATTCCATAGTTGGTTTCACCCAACAGTGTATTCTACAACATAACCCTCAATTTAATTCGTACAGTGAACTTTTTTACCACGACACTTCCTGCGACACTGTCGCGTCAATTTCCAAAATTCTATTTTTTCTTAGTTGTGCAGAATAATAAATACTAAGTTTGTATTAGAAGATAGAGTTATTTAAAAATAGAGTAAACATAAAAGACAGAAATCTTAAAATTACTGTATAGTTAGTTGACATGAATAATTAAATATTATGTAAACATTTTATTAAAATCTTTGATTAGAAATATCATTTTCATAGTCATAGTTCTATTACCTTAAAATCATAACAAAAGCAATTGAAAAAAAGTGCTTTAATTATAACGTTAAATTATAACGTTAAGTATCTATCTGCTTACTCTGGGGGTTTAAAATACATTGTCCAAGGGGAAAAATACTGAGGAAAACGATCAACAGCTCTCATGTCAATTGCGATAACTTGATAAAAAATATTTCTTATAAAAATATGTCAGATAACATTTGTTTCATCAGCTGTGAATTGTTTTGTACTTTACTTTTAGAACAATATTACTGAGAGTTGTTAATATCAGTATTATAGGAAGGTTGGGGTTGTTGGTAAATATTTAATGTAAAAATCACTCAAAGCTGTGAAGAAAGAATAAATTTATACAGTGCACATTTGATAATTGCAACACTGGGGACCTTTTCATAATTGCACCATCGTCATTCTCATCTTATCCCCACCAGGTTCTTTTTTAACACACCATAGCGCTCAACGACCGGTCGCGGTTGAAGAGTGTAACATGACCCGACTATATTCGAGCTCGACGATTTCAATGTCTCTTTCAGAAAAACATAACAAACATGATGGCGAAAGTTTCATTTATCAGGAGTAAAAAATAAAGATGTTTGATTTCTGAGTTAGAAGTCTAGAAGATATTACAATTATCAAATGTTCACTGTAAAAGTGGGCATCGACGCGACGTCGTTGTTCGCCTCTTCCAAGCGTAGCGGCGGCGTAAGGTTTAACCCTTTGCACTGTAAAGGTGACTCTCAGTGATCATTTGATTTAATATATCAAAATTACAAAGCCTTACACACAATATTAAACTCTGTATAATTAATAAATACGTGAAATATAGAAACAATAACTTTGTTTTTTAAGTTATGTGTGTTCTATCGTTCAGTTCATCTAAAAAAATATCGTCTGTAACTCATTAGAAACTATTGAATACTTCTGGTCAAAGACTTCCGAGTGCAAACGGTTAAAAGTGCATAGAGGTAAGGAGACTATTCCACTCACGATGCTTGGGCCGCCTTAGTTTTCAACGCATAGTCATCATTGGTGCGCAGCGATAACACAGGACGGAACTGAGATGTAATACGGCGAAGTCAGACGGAACTATAGAGAATTTTTTTCTATCGTTTTATATACTTTATGTAAGACAGGATTTTATGGGATGAATAATAAAATTATGTAAATTTGGTTTAAATGTTACTCCTTTAATCTGCCGTTCCTCGCTTGAAGATTGCAGAAAAAATGCCTTGAGAAGAGCGTTGTTTAGCCAGAGGACCCACTATGTCATTTAAGTCCAGTGTTACAATGATATGATATGTATTTTTCATCAGTTTATGATAACTGATTTCACTAAATCGTGCTGTAAGGAAGACGGTTTCTGAAAGGAATGCGGGCTTGAAAAGTCATTCATACATCCGTCCCATCATTTATGCGAAGTAACCATTGCACATGGATTCGTTTTATGCGAATGAAAATTATGTAAGATTGTTAGCGTAAAAGAAAACAAAACATATTTAGATAGAAACATTAGTATAAGTTTTAGAAAAATAATAAAGGCATATCAGAAAACAAAAGTATATTTTATTCGATGTCACTATATTGAAATCGTACAAATTGATATCGCGTGTAAACAGTAACGGTGTTAATAATTATAGTGTTATAATATGCCCTGTAAACAAGAAACTGGTAAAATGAATACTGCGTAAATGGAAGGGTGAGTATACTAATTCAGTTGCGTCATGTGAAGCACACAGTGACTCTTCTATGCCTTCCCACATGCCGTTTTCCCTGCAGCAGACCCTAATAAGTATAATTTTGGTCTGCGGATAATTACGGTTTCTCATTCTTGAGCAACAATTGAATTGATCAGTTCGAAATAAATGACAATTGATGTCATATTAAAACAAGAAAATATTTGCTCTGTGGTGGTCGATATTTCTCCGAGGGCCTGGTAACGAACGGATTAAGATTCTGTTACGGTACAACAATTATAATTCCTATTTTGTCATATAGCTTGAATGTGACGAGAATATAAATGTGATTATACGTGTAGAGAATGAAACTTTACAAAAAGTTAATGTTATATACTACCTGCTCAATCTAATAGTGTTCTTCGTTTCACGGACCATAAGTGCTCGTTCCCAGAAATGAACAGCTTCTGGTAGAATAGTATTCTGAAATAAAACAAACGATAAAATATAAGCTTGGACGACTTTAGTCATTTCATTAATTAATTGATAAAAATGACACAATTTCAAATTTGCCATTTTTAAATTGTTGATACATAAATAATTATTCTTAATAATTTATGATATTAAATACTTATATTATAGTACTTCTATTTTAGTTCAGTATCTTATTATATTATCTATGGTAAAAAGATTCAAACCAAACGCAAAGGAACAAGCAAGAAATATCGAAATTTGTTATGTATAAACTTTATTACAACGGTACAAATATGAAAGCCTCGTATCATTATATAGGTCTATGGTAGAGTAAAAGCAACAAAAATAATTGACAGGTAATAAGTAAATACTTAGAAATATATATGGAACAAACCGATGTTCTTGAAAAAAGTAAGTAACATTATGAGTTTACAAAGACAGTAATGTGTTTTTCTTTCAAAATTTAGGCAAATTTAGAACTATCTTTAAAATTTGAATACTTTGTTTGGAAAATAATTAATAAAAAGATTAATGAAGGTAGTCCGAATTTAAAAATAAAGTACCCGCAATTATACATGGTATGGAGCTATATGACAGCTCAACGTATTGAGCAAATACTTTCCATTTAAAAATATTACAATTCATTTAAATATTATTTAACTGATGGGACATACACTTGTACATTAAAAAATTGTTTAATACAAATTCTGGATCAGTGCTCCAAGGATTCGGATAACTTTTTCTTCAGCACGATCATGTAAGTTACCATAAGATTAAATAATTTGAGAACTACTTACAGCAAAAAGATGTATGAACTATATACAGAATTTCCAAAAATACTGAAAAATAAATAAGGATGTTTATAAACTATTAGCTTATCCTGAAAACAAATTTCACTGTCCTACTGTATACGGCAGTGCTCGGTTAAATTTTAAAACTCCGGGGCCTAGAATTAAAATTCTCGCGAGCAGGGTAGCGTTCTTCTATCAAAAATTGACTCGACCACAGCTTGACAAAGTCGGAGAATGAGTATAATGAGTAGAAAAGAGATATATATATATATATATAGAAACAGAAATCTGGAAAAATATAGATATATTCATAAAATGATTAACCACTTTCAATACTTTATGGATTTAGAAAAAGGGCATGTAATTAGGTTATTAAACCATTATAACAAGCTTTTGGAACTGGCTTAACTAGAAATGGAATAAAAAAGATTACGCTTACTGATCACTTATATGAATATTTGTGAGGATATGAAATAAAGGGACTGGGATTGGTCCACTCATTGAATTACTAGAAGATATCAAAATATGTATATGTGAAAAATTAATAATACAAAGATGTCAAATTCCTTTACAATATCTTTTGTCGGTAACTCTTGGATGCTGGAATCTCATTCTCCGTTGTATTGGCAACGTAGAGTATGACACTACAGTATGAAAATGCTTGCAAAGTTTGATGTCCTAACTTTCGAATCTCTAAAGGTCTATCTCGTTAACATTGTTTGGAGAAACTTCCGATAATCTAACAAATGGGGCATGGCGAGAGACCGGATTTTGCAAGTAGTTTCATTTTGCATAAAAACAGTGTTTGCGAGGAGGATGCTTGGCAATGCTAAGAGCTAAAATGCACAATTTTGCAAAAAAGTGTTTTACCATTTCAGTGTCACTGCTTATAATTTTTGCATCGCGAAAATGTGTACGAGAAGAATTTGTAGAAGATTTAAAGCTAAAATGCAAAATTCTTCAGAAAATTGTTTTATCATTGTAGTGTCACTCTTTACCTACATTGCCCACACAACATACAATAAAATCAGAATAGTATTCAATATTTTTTCGTTATTAATTTAAGGTATATACATATTTTATGTCTTCTAATAACAGCATAAAAGGATCTACCCCAGTTCATTTTATTTTATAACGCCATTAATATTCACATGAATGGTCAATGTATCCTTCCTTATCCCACCTCTACTTAATCACGTCTGCAAACTTCGCCAGGACGATTCGATATTCTAAGTATGCGCGCAGTTTTCCGAATCCACAAAATTTTCTGAATGATTAACAGTTTTATGAATGTACCCGCATTTTCCAATATTTATATATTCTCTCAAACATTCAATATGTAATTCTGTTCGAAGAGCTACATGTTTTTATATTAACGATATCAGCATGTTTTTGCCCCGTTTATAATCGGGGCATACTTCTAACCAATATTTTCCTTCTGCATGTTTTATCAAACCTATTAATAAATAGAAGTTAAATATAAATATTGGAATAATTTGTGGCGATTGAAAAGTAAACGTGTGGGCGGAGAGGGGCTCTGCAATTGCCCTTGCATTACCACCCCGTGAAAAAACTAACCCCACTCATACCACGAATCAATTTTTAATACCGTTAGTATATAATATTTGTTAATGATATATATTGGAAGCAGGTTATTTATGTGAAATAATAATACAAAGGGCTTAGTGAAAAAGGAAAGGTAACTTATATATTTATAAATATTTAGAAAATGCTGACAGAAATACACCAGGACTTTCTATGTCCTGTTCCACCGACTGTTCACCGTCGAACTGCTAGAAAGAAAGCAGCCTTCAATACTTATATTCTAAAAAATACAATGGTCAACATCTTCAGGAACGCTTGATGCTCAGGACGGACTTCGAAGTCCTGGGTCTTTTCCTGGTCGCTTTATTGCGGATATAAAGGCGACACCCTGATCATTTTGTATGCAGAGTTATCTATGCGTAACTGTTTTACTTCGACAATATTGAAACTATTTTGGTGTATATCTGTATCGTACTAAGTATCCATGACCCTCCCTGTAATCGTCCCTTTTTGAATTCCCTGCGGCCAAGTTTGCGCTCATCGATTTCCACTATTGTACCTGGACCACTAATTAACCTCTCGGTAATTATTTACAACACTGATTCTTCACCGATTTGGATGAGCTTGAAATATGTTGTCCAAGTCATCACTCTGAATAACTTTTTCCTATATGTGTGACCGCCGCTCGGTCTTAGTTTTCTAGATATTCGTAAAATATATCTGTGCATGAGGAGCTTCCGTACTTATTTACGAAAACAGTAACGCTCGTTTGAGATTGATCCTGACATATATTGTTAAGGTCCTTGTTCTGTATACGTAGGACTTTAAATTGTTTAGAAATAAATGTTAGTTCAAAAGTTATGAAGCCTTAAAGTTTGACATTGCGCTAGAAGTCTTCATTTTCATTTTCTGAGGTTGTGTTCCTTTTAATATGTGTACTTGAACTTTATTTAGATAATACAGATTGGTATTAGTGGGGCTAATTTTTTCAGGTTGTGGGTACAAGTTCCGTCCCCTTCCTCTAGAGAAAATAACTCCACTAAAACCAATCTCTGTTAATTAAACGAAATTTGAGATTACGAAAGGCGAAAATTTTTAGTGCAATGCGAAACTTTAATGCTTCATAACTTTTGTACCAATACTCACTATCAAAATGTTTATAAATGTTTATAAATAAGTACGAAAGATCTCCATTCTCGGATATATTTTTGTGAATATCTAGAAAATTAAGGCAGAGTGGTGGTAACATGTATTGGAAGAAGTTATTCAGAATCCAGTCGCCCATAACATATTTCAAGGTCATCCAAATCGGTGAGGAATCAGTGCTGTAAGTAATTACCAGTGTCTCTTTGATATCATATCTCTCTACCATACACTGTACAAAATAATTATATGGGACAAAGTATTTTTAAATTAAAATACAAGAAATACAATTCTTTGTTTTGTTTTTATCAGTTTCATAACACTTATGATTGCAGGTAAAACGACTGTACTATTAAATTTTTGGTTCCTATTTATTATTATTATTATGCTATTACTGCAGCTTTGATTTTTTATTTAAAAGTGCATTTAGAAATGTGAAATAAGTGTAACGTACAAGTAAATAAAACTGAAATCTTTACATTGTGAGAACAATTGAAGTTGTTCAATTTATTTTCACTTCATCTATAATCATTTCACGCAGGTTGTCATTTAGGAATTTATCGCGAATGTTATTAATCGTCGGTAAAACAGTTTCTTAAAAAATAATCAAATATAATGAAAATATATGTTATATGAAATAAGTTCATTATTTATTACATTAATAGATGATCAGTAATGTTCTAATAAGATTAACTTGTTACATTTGACTATTTCTATAGAAGTTGTACTCATCGATGATTAGCAATACGTATACATTCACACATAAATTTAAATAAAACAACAACCAGCAGTTCAATTGCATTTAAATTATAACATTTAACAGCACTTGTATTATTTTGCAGGTAAACAAGTATGTTGCGTTACGATACCTGCGAACGTATTGCATAGTCGGTAAGTTAGTTTCCTAAGTGTTACTTCAGCGACGTATTCTGTAGTCGATAACTGAGTTTTCTATGTTCCGAATAAAATGTATCGATGTATAAAAGCCGAGCGGGCTCATACACTGGCCGCCTCGCATGAATGGCGCACTGCATACGGCAGCCCTAACAATGCACCCCCCACTCGCAGTGGGGTATTTGTCCGATTTGAACAACCAAAATTAAAAACAGGTTTGTATAAACATTTTACAACAAAATATGGGGATGTAATATAATAATATGCAGTTATGTAGCATGTAACAATACATTTATTAATATTAATTATATATAATTTCATATATTTATATAAAAAATTATATATCCATTTATGATATATTACACGATGTAATATACAATAATATAATATATAATACATAACAATACATTATAAATAATATATAATTGTTTAATTTATTGATTTTCTATCAATTTTCTATATTAGTGAGCAAAATTGAAAGATCAGAAAATTCCCGTTAAAATATTGTTGAAATTGAAAGCGATATAAATTTATAAGAAAAGCATGTGTTTCGAAGTATTAAGTTTTATGACTTGAGTAAGTCGCCATCTGAAACACTGCAAATCACGACACACGGAGCGTTGCGGTAAACAAAATGCTCAAGAACAAAAAGGAGGACATATACCCACCTTTTTAGTTTTGGATTGGACAAAAACATTTGGATCTATGACAAAAACATTCCCGAAGTGGTGCAACTGTCAGAAATATCGAAGATGTATTATTTATGTTAAAATGTGGATATTTACATAAAAATTCATGACAAAAAGGTAATGAACTATTAAAGGCATAGTATATACTTATTTGAAAAACTTTGATGATGAAGTAAAATTCGTACAACATTTCCAGAACACATGAAAAGTGCTGCGAGGAATTTCAAGAGTAAAATGCGTAGTCGAAAAATACCGAACTTTCGGGATAGCTCAGCACTTTTCGAGTGGTCGAAGGATAAAAAAATTAATAGGACATTGTTCCTCACATATTTAGTTATTTCAAACAGCAAAAAATTTGCTAGGGCAGATACCCCGCTGTGCGTCGGTACGGCACATCGAGGTTGCACTAGTTGTCGCATACAGCTGAATTTTTATATTTGTATACTGATATAAATCGAGAGCAAGATTAAAGGATCAGAAAATTTTTGTAGAAAAATTGGCGAAGTTTAAAATGGTATAACTTTATGAAAAAAGATGTCATCCTAGACTCATTTTAAAACGCCAAGCTTCTACTTTTAGAATCCATATTCATGATTTTTCTTAACACTTTTTTCATTATGTGACATGTGTGAAAGTAAATAAAATATTTAGTTTAAAAAACTTACTAATTTCAAATTTCTGTAGGCACACTGAAAAATTTATTTCGAAAATAGGTATGCCATGGACTTGAAGCACAGTTTCCCTTCTCTATGACCCCCTAAAACGTTATGTAGAATTTTTTTCACTGCTTCATTGAACTTTAAATGAAAAGTGTGCTTGTGACAATAGAGTAATCCAAGGCACAGCAAGACAAAGTTGTATAGTCGGATCTGTACTTACCGTACGTACAGTCTGTATGTTTTGTGTGTATTGTAGCATGCGTATGGTGTGATGTGTAGTGTATACGTTAAATAAAAATTATCTTACAATAATATTTCAACATCGCATACAACAATATTCTTATTTTATTTCTTCAAATATAAAACTATAAAAGAAATTCTATTTTGATACGTTGGTCGTTCATGAAAATCTATGGGGTATATTCTTCAGGTTGGAGAAATTAATACTTTGCAGACGAGAGACTGTAATTTCAATCCAGAACAAAATAAACGTTGGAAACGGTAAACCTTATTTTTAAAAATGTGACAAATTAATTTACATGTAATTAGCGAATCTTTTATTTAAAAAATTTAGTTTCTTCAAATCAATAACATTCATAAATCATTAAGTTGACTTACATGTGCAATAATTGGATTTGTACGCTAAAAGTCCAGAAACATGGAGAATAATGCCCGTCTGCAAGGTGTTAAATAAGGTAGGCAAGACTCTACTAGAACGCGTCGAAATTGTGAGTGTTTCGTAACGATAAGGTTTTATAGCCGTACTGTTCCATGAGTCAGCGGTAGCAATCGACGGTACATAATCAGTTTGTCTGCAAAAATATTTAAGATATTTAAAAACTTTCATCAAAACGCATAAATTTAAAAAGATGCAGACGTGTTAAGTGATGAAACCGTATAATAAATATGGTGGAATTGAGACTATCTATACGACCCAGAGTCATTACCCCACTATAAAATATAGGTATTCGGTTAGTTTAAGTTTGATCTAACGGCTTCTGATAATTGCTAACGTAATCAGATTCAATGAAACTTATTCCTTTGGAATTACTATGATAATATTTTCGTAGCTTCGAAATAATACAAGCCTAGCAATGCCTATATTACTGAAAGGAATTGATCAATGTGCAGACAATTCAAATCACAAAAGGAGTACAACATTTTAATCATTTATAAGTGTTAGTCAAAAAATTCACTTAGTTGTATTAATCTATATACATAGATCGGTACCTGAGAGTTATCTCGAAATAATTAATAACCTTGTATTCTCTGAAATCATCACAAGTTTATAAATTCTCAAAAATTATACGAATATATTTTTGGAATGGTTCTTCTAATTAGAAACGAAATTTGAATTATCGTGCGACATTTTGGTTTTTTACTCTTTCTTGTAACAAATATAGGGCAAATTACATTCTTACTGTGAACATGTATTGCATCCAAGTAATAATAAGAAATTTGATTGCTTTTACCACCGGAAAACATCAAGATAGTGAACGACTCATAAAATGTTGATAAGACAACACAAATTACCAATATTGCGATAAAGGTGAATAGTGTCCCACCCGTGCAGTGATAAACGGCAACCCATAACCCGTCGAGATGTGTAAGGACGCAGTTCTGTTTAACAAGTTAGATGCCATAAGGGTCACCGGTGACCCGAACCAAATCGAATTACTACAATTCATTCAATTAAATAATGATTATTTGAAAACTTTTCTATATTACAAGTAACACTACCTAATGCAGTGACATTCAACAAGATAAACCTGCAACAATAATAACGCAATTCAAGTATATAATTTGATATTCCATTATTTTCACTTTGTATATCTTTCTTGGCAAAATCGTGTGGCACTCAACGTATCAAAGGGAGGACAAAATAACGCGAAGAGGAGGAAGGGAGTGGAATAAAACTAATGAGAATAAAAAGCTGGTAAAATGGATGATGCATGGACATGTTCATGTTAACACATAAGAAACCTGTGTAAACATAAATACTCTATCATTCTTTTATCGAATAAAAGTCATACAATTAAATTTCTTACAAAAGGTTCTTCGTTTTATATCAATCTATTTCTGTAAACAGTTATATTATATGAATTTGTTAGTAGACGTTAACGCAAGAATTTTTTAAATTATTAACATTAACAGTTAAAAGAACCTGTTAACGTGTGCTCACGTGTTGCTCACTGGTTAAATGTTAACAGCCGACTAAGTTGAAGAGTTATAATTAAGAAACAAGAAAGCAGACACGTTAAATGTCCAAATATTTTTACAATATAATAAAAATATTGTAATAGTATAGGTTCTGTGTGTTTATTTGAGTGTATGGATTTCACGTACCTATGCATGTGTGAGAAGACAGTGGTATTTAGAAGAAAGTACTAACTTATTACACATAACAAATTATTACAAATTTAATTTTCAACATACTGTTTGTTCTGCGACTAATTAAAATTATTTAATTTCCATTAGGAAATTAACATTTTTGTCAACTAGAATCTATAGAATACTTTTCAGCACCTCTAATATATGAAATAAGCAGGCCAGGAGAACGGAAAGTCTCTTTAACTTGCGACCTAACAAAGTAAGAAAAAGGAATTCAAAAGGAATTAGCGAGCAACGGGGGTTAAATAAACGTAGTATTTCACAAAATTCAGGTGGCAGGTAAGTGGTTAAAATGACACGGCGTGGAGGAAACGGAAAACTTAAGAAATTTTACGTAGTACTTTAAGCTAAGCGGCGAAAACAATAAAACAAGCTTAAAGATCAACGGAAGGAGGAACAGTTATTATTTCAACGTTGCAGTACCATTAAGTAAGGACAGGAATTTCTGAGAATATGCGGGAAAATTGAACTTTATAAGACTGATGATTTCCACTTTGTAGGGATATTAGGTAGAAAGCAAGGATTGAAGAAAGTTAAAGAAGGGAATGCCAAAGGGAAATACTGGATAATGCCAACCAGTGGCATGTACTGTATAGAGAAGAACATGGGGGGGGGGGGGGGGGGGGTAATTACGCCAGTTGAGGGAGAATGTGCGATATAAGTAGAGAAAGAGAGAGCGTAGACCAAGCCCAAAGAAATCTAAAAATACAATTTGCAGATGGTACAAAGAAATTAAACATGAATATATAAGAATTAGTGAAAAGTGAGGATGGGGAAAGGATAATAGTTTGGAGAAATATAAATGCGAGGATAAGCACGAAAGGGAAGTTGTGGATAAGTGATAATGGGGCAAAAACTGAAGCAAAGAAAGGTCAAAAACAGAAAAATGAACATAGACGGCGAAAAGTTGATACTACTAATGGAAAACAAAGGAGAGCATATATTAATCTTACCATTCGGATTGTATCAAATAATTACAACTACATAGTGTTACGTAGTCTACTAACAAACATAGCGGCTTCCTGATTTCGTGTCAGGTTCGTTCGCAACAACACTTACTCCAAAACAAACGATTTCTCCCATCTAGTTTCTCCCCAATTCCGCATTGGGTTCGTCCACGAAAATTATATCATCCTAGCGGCTCCCCAATTTCGCATTGGGTTCGTCTGTGCGTCTTTCCTAGTGGCTCTTCAGTTTCGCATTGGGTTCGTCCACGAATTCTCACCCTTCTGCAGCTCCGTGATTTCGACTCCATTCCTAGAGGCTCCCTAATTTCGTATTGGGTTCGTCCTCGCTATCTATAATCCTAGGGGCACCCAATTTCGCATTGGGTTCGTCCGTGCACTTTAGTAATAAACCGACTTCAATATTACTAGGGTGTAAACCCTCCACCCGGCCTCTCCTGCTGCTCGCGGCCCTAGCTCGTAACACTATAAATAAAGGAGAAAGCAATTTACCATCTGCTGATATTGTGGGTTGAATTATGCAACTGTGCGTAATTGCTGATGCTGATTGCACTGTATTTTGGGTTTCTTTTTCTCCTTTCTATGGTGGAGTTCTTTCAGATTCCATTTCCAGCTAAACTCCGCTTTGGTTGCTGTTAAAAATGTCTTCTTCTCCGTAGTGTTCAAAAACTCTTTTGAAATATAAAACAAAATTATTTGCTGTTACTTTAATTATTGGTAAATTTTCTGTGCAATTACGCGTTATGAATTTTGTTGTTTTCCTTAAGACTATCCTATATTTATTTCTAAAATTCCATATCCAGTGCGACGATGCGAGAAATCTTTTCAAATTTACTTTCCGATTAGCATGCGATGTCCATTTCCGAATGTCTATGTCATACAGTAACGCTTTTCTGTTTCTTGTTCCTATGAAGTGTGTTCTATTGTCTCCTTCGTAATTTGTTTTAGTTTATCAAAACGAGTGCCATCTGCACTCACTTGCATCTCCCATTTATAAATCTGCGTCAAGATCTTCACCATTTTGTACCTTCTTTTCACTGTTTGAAGTGACAGTCTTTTCTTTTTAACACTTTTTCAAAAATTAATCGTGTCCTTTTTATATTATATAGCTACATTCTCTTGATCAGTTCTTTCTGAATTATTTTCAATTACAGGTAAATTTGTAAATTCTCCTTCATCCAATTAACTTTTTCTTCATCTTCATACACATGTAATGTAAACACCAGATAACAATTCGATTTCTTTTGTATTTACTAATATTTTTCCTTTATCACTATAATCATAGTTTTTAATTAAGATATTTATAATGTTAACGTGATTTATTTCCATGATTATAAATTTGCATTACTATAGCCTAATCACAAATAGTACAACGTTATAAAAAAACAGCAGAAACTGACACTGTATGTAATATATAAAATGACACAACAGAACACAAACGATACAGCATGAAATGTTCGTAGCAGTAATTAATATCCAATGTATTTGGTAGCAATTAATATATACATATATACACACACACACAAATATTTCCACAGAAAGTTAATGTGAGTTTCAACTGGGCGAGTGTTTTCTCGAGTGATTTCGTAAATAAAAGTTCTGGAGCGCTTGCTGGGTTGCTCGAGATTGATCACCATGTTAACAAAATAACTGTTTTTCAAGTGCAAAAATAAAAATTTCAATTTATCCGTATATTGTGTTTTAATTTATACTCTTTCCAAAAAATATATTAACGCTTAAGTAAAAAACGATCGAAAATAAGCTTTTTCAACATATGATTTAAATAAATGGCTTTTTTGAAAAAAAAGATTACAGTATTGAATTTGTTATTAATTAAATACTAATTTCGTTAATTTACACAATTACTCTATCTCTAATAGTTTCCGAGATATTCATCTAAATAGGTTTAACAACCCCAACTTTGAGAGTTGCTTCCACCCCTTCAACGTAGAGGATTGCCGATAAAAAATACGAGTAAAATATTTGTATGAAAACTACATTATACTAAAATTTCATAAAAATCGATGATTTACACTTCGGTATGTTCCCGTGTGACTTATATTCTAAATAATTGTGGCTTACAGAAATATTTAGTGTCGCGGTTCAATTTAAAAGGATTACACAAAATTATTACCTATCTTACTCGGTGCTGACGCACTGATAATGCGGGTGATCGGAAAAATTGCCAGATAGAATTTTACTGGATTGCAAAGTTTATAAGGTAACTTTGATTCAAAAGGGAACTTCAGTCCGATTTCACTGGAATCCACTCTTATGAAATGTGACTGTCGCGATTACACATAAGTTGAACAATTTATGGCTCATGTGACTGGAGCCTTTTCGAATTTTGGAGCGATGAGAGTAAAAATTAACGGGTTTATATACCTTCAAAAAGAGATAGGGATGCCTGCGTGGAGTACTGGTACAGTTACGTTGAGTCATATTAATGCTGCTCTACTTACAATGAAATTCAAAACATAGCTCGGATTATTTAGATAAAGGTTTAGGGAAGGTTACTTGCAGAGCATTTCCTTCTAAAGACTGAAGAAAATCGTATAGAAAATATTCTCTGCGCGCAACAATAACCAGAATGGTGAAATGGTTCTGACGAGTTAGCCTTATTATCACAAATAAGGTTATAATAAATGTCCTTTTCTGATAATTTGTTATTTTAATTAATTTTTAATGTAAGAACTTTCCTATATGACAGAAATGTATTATTTGCAGCAATTATGTTGAACGAAATACCGTTGAAAAAGAAAGAAATAAATATTATTTTTATGCTATTAATGTAAGTTCCGTGGTAAGTGAAGCAATAAAAATAGATTTTATAGTAGGTATATAGAAACTGTGTAGCTTGAAAACGAAACAGTTTAACGGGACAAAATCCAAACTCAGACCTGCTTTATCGACGTCTGCATAGTTAGTTCGATGCCGGTATTAAATGCAAATACCAAGTCTTATTTAAATTTCAGATGCAATTAGATCCATTTACTTTCAGGGGCAACAATTAGTCGATTTACGTGGAAAAGCTAAACCAGAATTCTATCGTGGTGAGAATTTTCTGAATAAATCAACTGTTACTAATGGTGATGCAAAAATTCTGGCCACCCTAACAAGCACTGTTTCTACTTTATATTCTACTGTACCTCCCGTTCTGTTTTACTAAAAAATTTACGATCTTGATAACTAATATTTTATTCATAGAACGAACGCTATTTCTCTTGCTCTAAATTTAGTTGTGATTAATTTTCAAGACATTAACTTATAGCTAGGAGTTCATCGAATTCATTCTACTTATTTAAAAAAAGAAACGTAAAGATTGAGTTACAAAATTCTTCTCTTTCAGAGTTTTAAATTGAATTGTTTCTTTGATTAACAAGACAATTCCATTCTACAACTCCACACCTCTTGTATTAACAGCATACAACTTTTACATAGATCTTGCAGAATTGTAACAATTCACCAAGAAGTATAATATATTAGTAAATCTCGTTGAAAACAGGTTCAATCAAAACAATGTACAGTGAGACCCCTGTATTCGTGGAGGATTAGTCCTGATTTTCCGCGGATATTGAATTCCGGAAGTAATAGCAAATGTCATTATGCATACGAATACATATCATAAAAATGAATAACGTAAAAACTTATATTTCATGAGATTGTGTAAAATGAAATTGTAATTAATAGAGTTACTAGCTTCAATACAACATTATTTTAGTAATTTATAATCATTCGTAACGTTATTAAACATAATAATATACGTAAAATATTAGAACAAAAACAGGTAGATACGTATGGGTACTCACAGAATATAATATAAATTTAGACATTATTGAAAGTAATGTATTTATTATATTTTACTTATATGTGCACTCAATGTTCTTTAAAATATTCATTATATTGCATATAGTGGAAAATAACGAAAATATTGTCAGACCATTATTGATTTTTTAGAAATGTATCAAAACAATTATTTTAATGATCCTAAAATACCGGAGACATATTAGTGACAAATCATGTAACTACATGCAAGTTTTTAGCTGTGACCATCCGCGGATAAATGAAATCGTAAATATTGACTCGGCGGTTGCAAGACTTTACTGTACTTTAATAACAATACTTATCAACTCATGTAACAAAACTGGTTGTACGTTTATACGTCGCACTGAGCATTTGCCTGATCCAGGCGTCCAAAAGTCAATTTTAAAAATTTTACTTAAATCGTATAATTTTTGTTGTTTGAGACAGCTAAATATGTAAGGAATAATGTCCTAATAATTTTGTTGCCTTCGGAGTACTCGAAAAGTGCTGAGTTTTCCCGAAAGTTAGATATTTTTCGACTACGTGTTTTACCCTTGAAATTCCTCGGAGCATTTTCCATATGTTTTAAAAATGTATCAATTTTTCTTCATGTAAGTATGTACAATATCCTAACAGGTAAGTATATATTATGCCTTTAATAATACATTACCTTTTAACCATGAATCTTTATGTAAATATTCAGATTTTAACATACCTAATACATCATCGATACTTCGTACTGCAGGAAATAATAATAGTTCACGTAAAATAATACACATACATTGAATTAAATTTTAAAAGGGAATGGTACATACACGCTTTATTAAGAAGTTTGATTATAATTACTCATCGTCACGTTCGCACAACTCGACCTCAATATTTTAATACACGACTCGTCAAAATACACAATGCCCCGAAATTCAAGTGCAGCCCCCTTTTATACAATCGCTTACTTTCATCTCACTTACACACCTTTGAGAACATTCTTCCGTTACCATGCATTAACTTCATGTTTATTTGGAATATTCTAGATTCATTAAAATGAATATCATTAGAGACGAGAAATTAATAATTCTAAAAATGAACACAGAACATTCTTCCGTTACCATGCACTAACTTCATGTATATTTGGAATATTCTAGATTCATTAAAATGAACATCATTAGAGACGAGAAATTAATAATTTTAAAAATGAATATATTTTAGAATATTCCAAACACCAGGAACATTCACGCGAACATGCATAATCGCCGTTTATCTATTTCCACACATGCTCATCATCCATTCGTATATTCATTCCCACTTTAAAATTGTATCAAGACAGTGTCCCGAACCATAAAGTTCAAATAGGGGATTTGAACCTAATAGAAAACTTTTTATTGGGATCGTAACATTCGGAATATAAAGATAAGTCCATAAGAATAGAAAAAGAATTAAAATTACATTTAACAGGACAGTGGTCATCTGTCACTCAAAATTATTTAACTAAAATCATTTCAAATATACTATCACGCCTGCAATATGTAGTTAGATATTTGGGACATACAACAAAGTATTAAAATTATTGTAATCTTTTTTAAATGTACTTGTGTACATGGCAAATAAATTTTATCTAACGTTATGTGTCAAAATATTTTTCCCACCCGGAATTCAATCTAATTTCATTTACAATATATTTTTCTATACAATAATAAAATATAAAATAATTAATTTCATACATCTGTAAATTAGAATATGTGCTTTAATCCATCACAAATCAGAAATTTCCATAATTATGTTTCAAATAAATATATACAGCAATAATTCCACAAATAAGTATATACTATACTGTGCAAATATTAAATTGAGTAACTGTATATTGTTGTAATGAACCGTTTTTACTCTGCAATTACCTTTGTTTTTTCATTTTTCAGCATCATTCAGGCAATCAAGCCTGGGTTAGGCTTTTTCCCATTTCAAGATTCCCCTAAATTTTCCTTCTAATATTTCCTATTGCTACTGCTTCTTCTACCCTTGGTACACATTTACCGACCAAGACTTTACGGATCCTTGCACTTCCTGTCTTTATTGCTTTACTACTTCCTTCGAGTTTTTCTTTGTGCTTTTGTTTTCGTTTCTTTCATCAATACTTCTGTTTTCACTGTTTATGAAGGATATTCCTTTTATATAGAGTTTATGAAAACAGTATTGACAGTCACGATTGAAAAATAATAATAGTGAAGACTCTACACATTAGATACAAAGTATCTAATGTATAAAAATTAGAACACAATGTAATATACATAGGTACACGATTAGATTGAGTTACGTCTGCAGAAACAGAGTCGAACATTCTGATAAATTTTTATTATGTGTAATAAAATTTTTAATCACATTTTAAATTCATGTCGAATTAAATTTCTAAGACAATTAGTTTCAATTATTTTACAAATTTATTAGAAAATTAACCGCTACGTTAAATATGCAATATACAGGGTGTTTCAATCCGGTGTACAACCAGAGAAGAAGTAATTTTACATAAAATGTAAGATGAAAAGAAAGATTACTTTTTTTCCATTTAGGGCATTATTTTCGAGAAAATGTGGTTTCAATAGCTGTCTAATATACTTGAATGTAACTGATTCCGGACTGGACAGAGTTTAATAATTAGGAGAAGGTTACACCATGTAATTGAATGATAAAAATAGTGAAAGCGATAGAAGTGCTTATTTAGAAAAGTAAAAATCCTATTTCCTACTATATTTATTTTGATTTAAATTAATAAATCTGACCACGTGAATTTGAAGATCGAATTATGCTGTTTCTATAAATAATATATTTCCAAATATTCTTTATGCAATAATTTGTCAAAAAAATTTGTTCTCAAAAATGTTTTTAGGTTATTAATATTTACTACAAAAAAGCGTGAACTTATCTTCTTCCTATGTTATCTTATAAAAAAAGTGAATATAATTGTGTATGTATGTACTGTAACGTTTAACTGAATCTTAAGTAAAATTATAATTTGAATGAAATGGTAAGGCAGTAAAATATATAATATTTGTATAGCACCTTTCTACTTTTCGATACTTTCAATCTTCTCAATTATGGCTACATCATTCTAATATCTTACTATGTAAATATTGTTTTTTACGATATTATTTATTTGATAGCCAATAATTTATGATTTTACCTACTCTATAATAACGATGAAATTTAAATGAAATTAAGCCCTGCTTTTCATTATATGCTAATACAAGTGATTACTCTTAATTATACCATGCAAAAGCCATCAAATTACCTGCTGTATTTGAAATAATGTCAATTATCTTGTTTGTAAAGCGATGTATTTGAAAAATGATGTAATGAATATGATAACGATAAATGAGAATCTAATTCGAGTATTCTTATTCTTGTAAAATAACAAATTTTAACATATGATTATCGTTTTAAAAATATGCATTTTTAATAAAATGTCATTGATTTATAAGTAAAACAAATTTTCTATCATCATGCTGAGAATTTTCATCTGTCGATATTTTATGATATAAAATCGCATAAATTTCTTTTTTCATATTTTTAATGGGACTTGGATTTCTGCGAATCACAAAGCCATAATAAATTGACAATTCGTCAATCAACTTGCCAGTTAACTTTCCTCTACTTCCTAAACCTTTGGTAGACTTTTTTAGGTTTCGAAGTCACGTTCCAATGCGTTTCTGAACATGACCGACACACTCTTTTTTTTAACAGTAAAATCAGGATATAGCTGAGAATCTATAATTCCTTTGAATGTTTTACTGTCTCCATCGCCAATATAATTACAATATCTAATATCGTGCAATGATTTCGAACGATAAAACATTTCGATAATTGAGTCGGCTTCCATTTTCCCGGCTGAGCCGTCATGACTTGAAGTGCATTCTTTTTGGTGACCTGCAGCCCATTTATCATACTCAGCTGTTCCTTCTTTTGATGGCCGGAATTCACATGACTTACAGTATTTACTTTTCATATCGATTATTCTGCCAGAGAACCAGCCTCGATAGGTTCAACGTCGGGTCCGGTTCGACAGATTGTTTGACCCAAAAGAGAATTACCTTAATTTCTCCAGGACTGCGGATGAAGTTAAATGTGAGTTTTTATTTGTTTTCGATATTGTTTTTAAACTAATAAAATATGATTTTTATGTGTATAAAGTACTTTAAGCGAAAAAAAATGTCGAAATTTTGAAGCGGTCAAAGTAGTATTACCCCTTAAAATGATATCAACTTCTTTGGTCTTTATTTCTATTGTTGAATTATCACTAATGCTAAGCTAGCGAAAGTAAAAATGTCGAATGTTCATATATCTTTAGTCTACACAAAGGCGATAGAAAGGCAACCAGATGTACGTGGATTTTGTCACGCGAAGTCAAGAGACTTTTCTCCAGACAAGGCCATAAACGGCCTTGTAAAGAAAAGCGGACCCCAACTTACTTTCGGGTGTTTTGTACCATTCGCATTCGAGAACTTGGAAGAGCTAGACGTGTTTTTCAAAGTCGTTATAATAAAGTAACACTGTAAAATATATACTGTTTCATTATTTAATCACCCATTTCCAATATCCATAAACAACATTCGAGTAATATTGTCTGAAAATTTCTTTATTCATACATTTCTATCTCTGAAAAATATTAAAAGAAAAGGCCAAACAAATCCAATTTCGAGAAACTCTGGACTTCGAATGTTATTTTACGACAAGGACCAACTGCACATTGAAAAAGCACACCGTTCTATTTCCTCACGAATGCTATTGGAAAATAGTTCGTCCCGCTCTTTCTATCGTATTTCAACGAAGTCTTTTTGACGAAGAAGGGAAGGAATGTCTTGAACGAACTAGTTTTTTGTTGAAAGTCCAATCAAATGGAGATTCTGATTGAAATTTTCAAGTGGATATCAATAGTGTTCCATTTCTGTGACATCAATGTATTTCCTATTCCTTCTTGAGAATTCTTTGTCGAGAATTTCCTAAGAAGCATTATAACCATTTGTTCCTCATTCTTCGAGAACAACTGTAACTGCTTACAAATTTCTTACAAAATTACAGGACCTATTTCTTAAGCAACTGAAGTTTATGAAATTGATTTCAAGTCTTATTTATTTGCGAAAGTGAATTTTGTGGTCTCAGTAGAATCTTCGTTGCACTGTACGATGAACATCTATTATGTGAATGTTTTATTATGTGAACTGTGCATTTCATAATACATTCATATTGTAATAAAAATGATTACCAACATATAAAAGTATTTATTAACTTTTATAGAACGAAATTTATTTATAGTGGTTCCATTTCAGATTGACTTACTCATGGTTACTCATCGTTTATGTTTTTAACTATTATATTTTACTTTATTTTACACCATGTTACTTATATATATCACTACATACGCTAGCTTTTGGTATTATTTGTTCACCGTCGCTATAAAGGCGTTTCACTGTATACACCCCGGGCCGAGCATTGTAAGGCCGGGGAAACATTATCTGAGAAATTAACGTTATATCATAATATCGCTAAAACGAAAACATGTAATACTGGCAACTGAAGAAAAAAGTGACATTATTCCAAAAGTTGAACATGAGGAATCATGATTTCTCCACAATTTCCTAACAAGCAGTACAATAGATGTTTAGCCTAAATCATAAATTGCTTTTCCCTCTGTAACTACTTCACCTTTGAAACTCGGCAGAAACAGTTTTCTTCGAAAGATCTATCGAACGATGTGCGTGAGAATTAATTGGCTGGAGGCACTTTTACCCTTCTTATTCAGCTATAGCTTTCGAACACATCTCTTTAAAGTAACATTTAACTAATTCTACATTTTCATAATAGGGTGCGTAACTTAAAAGAAAAATTGTCCATTCGTGTTCATGAAAGCATATAAAAACTGATTTTTCTTTTTCTACCTTTCTTTTTCCGTCCATTCGCATAATGAATACACAGAAAGAAATGTATCATTATGCTACGAGTCGTTACAATGCTTCATTTAAATATGGTTTCTAATCCCAAAACGGCTTCGAAATAAAGTTTCGTTGTCAATATAACAAAATAATCCATAAATTAGTCCATAAGAACGTAACACAGAACTTTGAATATTGTTTCGAATATTATTTACAATATACCACAATTTTATTTATGGTATATTACAGTATTACCGTCAGAGAATATGGAAATTGTTTTACATAAATGATATCACAGTGGCAACCGCGATTAAATCAATGTCAAAGTTAGGATGCAAGATATGTCGAGCGGAAGTAACTAATCGCAAAGTGCATTATACAGGTTTTGATTTTGCGTGTTGAATTAAAGGACAGAAACGTGACGATTTATGACTAACTTCTAAATTCACGTAGTCAGACTGCAGTGACGCTGTAGGTGCAATCAAGCGTTTTGAATGTAACACGTTGTAAAACTATCGTTTTAAGGTAAAATAAATTTTATTTTATAAATGCTCATTTTACAGGGGAACCTTCAACGAATCAACTGAAAATTTTTTCAATCAGATCGAAGAATAGGAATCGCCACACGTCTTAAATTAAAAAGTTCTCTTAAAATATTGTCCTATGTATTTATAATAAACAAAAATTGTACTACATGTATACACAAAATATTTTTTCAATTTTAAAATGGATATTGGCAGAATTTGATCACAGTAATGATACGTGTGCTCATTTTGCACGATCTTTTTTAAATTTTAACACTCAATATTCTTGAAATTGTTTGAGCTAAGAAACTAAAATTTTACGAAATTGATTTCCTCATATTACAACAAATTCTGAAAATTTGAAAAATTCTGTGACTATATACCGAATTACGTTTAATTCAATGTGGAATAGCTTATGGAGAATGTAACGAAGGGTTCCGATGTGTTCAACACCTGCCAATCAATGAGATGGTGTGACGGTGCCGCGCAATCTTCACCGAGACGATAATATCCTTGACAGGTTTCACACTGATGATCTCTTAGCGGAAGAGTTAATTACGATCTACAACCTGGCTACCTCGCGCAAAAGATACATAGACCCATTAGAGGTTACGATTGGAGTGGCGTAGTGTTGGAATGGTACAAGCTAGCTGATTCTGATTCTCGACACCGGATGAACAAGAATTGAAGAGACGTACGCGTCACAGATGATTACTGATCATACGCACAGTGCGTTATTCACATGAGCCAAACCGACCAGTGACTCAAAAGTAAAGAGGGGCAAGGGGACTCGGCTGCACGCTTCACCTCAGCTCGCGACTCGGTCAATAACAAAGACGCGCCGAAATTAATTCCGCTATTACTATCGGGCCATGCACTGCAAGTAAACGTTACCCCTTGTCCCTCTTCACTTGTAACACTAGAACTGCCAGATGGGTCAAAATGACCCATTTTGGGTCTCTTCTTTCGCAGTCGTGGGAAAGGCACAGATGATTTTCTCAGAAATTATTCAAGAAATTGATTTAGATAAATACAAACTAGAATATAAGGAAATTGAAAACTCTTATAAAAATACATTTATTAAGTTTTATAAGAAAATTCAGAACAATCAATTCTACTGGTCGGTAATTCTAGTGTTAAGCCACAAGACGGCTGGGGTAATGTCAGTAACGCACTGTATGGTATTAACACAATACATCATTGTGGAAATGCATAGGAAGTAGAGTAATAGACACTAAAAGAATATATTGAATGTTTTGCAACAAGGAGCTAGTGCTCACAACATCGCTAGAAACGACGTGGAAGTGGAACAGTGGAATAAAACGAAACGAGTATTCTTATTTCTTATATTTTACTCATTCATTCCGTATCTCTTCTCGCTTCTACACATTTGCAGTAGGTCTCCTGTAAATACGGAGATAAACTACTATGCCGTGTATGCTATCGAACACCTAAATAGTAGACTGCTTGTAACGCAAAAGGTATGGATTGGTGGTATTATCGAAGAGGAGACCTACTGTTTGGGCACCGGGAAATATTGAATAAATAATTGGAAGTGCACTGTATAAAAAGTTACATATGATTCAGTGTAGAAAACTGAACAACAAGACAAAGTGTACAACAATATAAATGATAATACAGATGACAATATAATGTACGAGAGTACGCTCATTAAAATTACAGAAGTCACCTAGAGAAATCTCTGTCGTCAGTCCGTACGACTTTGAAAAATCTGACCTTTCGGCCGAAAACCACTTTTTAAAGTGGTGCTGGAGGAGTAGTGATGGGGATGAATTCCCTGATTGGTTGCTTCTTAACACATTGAGCGCCGGCCCCGTGAAAACGCGGGATTCTGAGTCTATCGTTTGAGCGCCGGCTCCGCAATAATGCGTATTTCTGGATTTCAATTTCTGGATTTGACGAATGTGCAATTAAAATGTACTATTTTACGAAAATGTATAATGTTTTGAATATTTTTTTTGGCTACTCATTGATCAGATACAAGCGAATGACGCCGGCGTTTGGGCTAAGTGACCGATACGTTGCCGGCACTCAGGCTTTAGATGTCTCTTAAGTCGCCGGCGCTCAATGTGTGAATTTGGTGATCGGCAAGGAGGCGGTCGTCTTTTCTGCTAGTCGTTAGATGAACACACGCCTCTGAAATTCCTAAAGTTATGACCGTAACTTGAACACCACATGTTCCTCCTTTACTGTTTTAGAATATCAAATTTATGGGTACCAAAGTTAATTTAACGACAAAAAAGGCAATGTACTTTAGAAGTGTTCGTGTAGAATTTCTTGGAGCACTGAAACGATTTATATTATAAATATTTTAACGTTGTTTTACATTGTATTTCATATATACAAGTCCAAACACCTATATAAAAGAATGTTTTCCGTCGTAGGACGGAATAGCAAAAGTTAATAATAAAAATTAACCGATTTTGAACCTGGTTACCAATGAAAATTTGTTACACGACAATAGTTTTAATGGAATTCAACATGTATAATTATTTACCTAGGAGATGGTGTGAAAGTTATAAAAAAAGAGATAAACGTTGAAATCGTTATCCTTAGTAAACTAGAAAATTAATTTATTATCTTTACGAAATTAAAATTATTAAATGGAATAAATACTTTTTTAAAAATTATAAATAATTCTTTTATTAATAATAAAATATTTGTCAGAAAATGAATAACAATAGTTTTAAAGAACATTGTTTTAAATATTTAGGTTATACAATAAACAATGTTACACAATTTGAAGATATTTTATTTCTACAGACTAAAATTCCCACATAACAAAAATTGTATGGTTCCTTCGGTATATTCGATATCAATTTATAATAAATTTTCCAATTAATTCCTGAAGTCACTATTTTAATACTGAATGAGTTTTACGTTTATTTTTTATAACTTTTTCGTTATCTCTGATAACGAGAATAGTGTATCTTATAGAACTTTACGGTTCTGGAACTTTTTTAAACCAAATGCTGCCTCTAGTAAGAATACGGGTAACGGAAGTTTATCAGACATTTTCAATTCCTTATTTAAACGTTCATGTCACACGACAAACTGAGAAGAATCCAACTAGTTGATCGATTAAACACTCAAGCTGAAAACTTAGAATGACGTTGTAGGATCAAAATAGTGCTGTCGAGAAGAACTGACTAATAGGAGACTTGATGCTGAAGCAGTGAAACCTAGGAGTCGTAGCTTGCTTCAACATGTGTGGAGGGCCTGACGCTAGATCTATGAGTCGCCGTTTGCATCGCCATATGTTGTAGCGTGTATTTATTAACGAATCGACTGGTAGATCCCGAACAAAATGCTCACTCTCTCCTAATCTTTTCCAGCGTCCACCTCCTTTCCGCAACTTAACAGGCCGTCTAATGTACAACAAAGATCGATTTATATTATTGGTTTAGACGTTCTCTTGTTTCAGTTGCGAATCGTTTCAGTTAACATGTTCTTCTCGAGAATATCAGTTACCGATATTCTACTGTTTCTGACGCCACGTGTTCCACCGGATCGGAACGCAACATGTGAAAATGCGTGTGTGTAATCTATATCCAGTAAAGAATATTTGTTCAAACGAAAAAGATCTGTATTTAGATGAATAATATAAATTGACCTTAATCCGTTATATGCCCGGAGCGACGGGTATGGTATTTTCACCTACAGCCGTAGTGACACATTCAGACAGTTATATTGAAAAGCTTCCAGAATAATGATGGACAGTGGTGACTTCTCGAAAATTTGGACAAAATGATCGATGGATACTGAAGTACATATATTAAAATTGATTGATGAAACTTAATAGATAAAATATAAAAAAATAATTTTGAAAGTAGTAACAAAGTCTTGCCTTATTCTGTACATCGGACAAAATGAGACATATCTTATTTATACATCTTATACTCATACGAAGTATCAATTAAAATCTTACTTCTGAATGGTCCTAAACTATAATTTTAAATATTTAAGTATTTTCTCGATAAACAGTCATTTTCTTCTCTAATATAGATTTATACACACTGAAATCTGCAGTCGCTTTACGCTGTCTTTCCGTGTGGTTGCTTCAACAAGTTTCTGTATTAATTCTTCGAACCAGCTATGTCTTCTTGTTTCTCTTTTCTACATCCGAACCATTTTATTTACAAATTAACTGACGTTACGTGAATGTTCACATCTTTCCCCAAATGTTGCATTGAAATTAATTGAGTGATTGCCTCTAGTGACGTAGATAGATCGAATGGTCGCTTACACATCATTCGTTACGACGACAATGGAAATCGCGGCTCGTGTCCGAAAAAACCATTCGTGCATATAAGGAACTGTTTTGATGAATACTATACTGTACAAAATTTTTAACAAAGCGCCGGAAGAAGAACTTTCGACGTGCAAGAGTTAGTGAGATATATGGTACCCACAATATAAGACGCTATTTTTGAGAAAGTGTCCTTAGGATTTTTTAGCCATTTGGCGGATAGACTTGTCCACGTAGTCTAGCACAGCAATCCTCAATAGCGCCAATGGATATCATAAATCTTGGGTTACTTAACACTATTCCTACTGCGATCAGTCAAATGACTGTTTTTAAAATTTCGGTTAGAATTTCCTATAGACAACGTAATTGAATCGCCTTTATACTTCACGATTTTTCCTAAAATATATGTATAAAACATTTTTCAATATTCACACCTTTTCTTATTGTTTATTTTCTGAGAATAATTTGTAGTCTGTCTTACCTACCACGACCGGTCATTGGACCGGTAGAACGATTTATATCTTTTTGTAATGGTATTCTCTCAAAGACTCAACTCCGAAACTATAAAGTCGTTACAAACGAAAGGTAATGCAGTTGTGTCATGATTTTAGCCAAAAAAGGTCTTTCAGGGACTGCGTTACGGTACTTACAAGTGTTTACAGTTCTCGCTCGCTTATCGGCCTCGGTAAAATCGGTAAAATCTAAATGGCCTTAAATAGATGGCCTTTACAGGTATTTTTCAATATCCTAGATTTAGCCGGGATAAATGCATGAATTTTATATAAAGAATCCACAGGTGAAGAAATTTCGAGGCAGGAATTTTTATTTCAATTGGCAGAAGAACTTGCCATTGAATATCAATAAGAACTAGAGTTAGGAAAAGAAAATCAAGCAACACCCGTCACAAATACAAGTAAAGGTTCATCCGAACGGAAACCATGCCAAATAAGATATTACACAAACAATAAGACTAACAAAATCTGTCTAAAATGTAAAAAGTACGTGTGTGGGAAATGTACAATCGACAAACCTATTTGTAAAAAATGCGGTGAAAACGAATAAAATGTAAATTATATATTTCTAAATAAAAGAAACTATATTTGTATACTGTCAAATTGGCTATTATCTTCATTCTATATTAAAAAATATAAGTTGTGCTAAAGAGCAGTCATTTGACTGCTCGCGGTAGGAATAAGTATACGTGGAGTGTCAGTAGGAGTAGTGTTAAGGGCTACAGCTCAGATTCAAGAAAGCACGCGCCTGGTTTTCGTCAACCAAAGTAGAAGCCGGTTACGCGAGACCAAGGCTGCGCGACGCACATGGGACTGGGCCCGGAAGACACACTGCTGCACCACCTAAAAAAATTAAGTCAACAACTACCCCTACTCTGAAGAAGTGCGCTGAGGGAGCAGAGTAGGCGGTCAGTTGTAAAATTCTCTGATTGGTGGAAACCCATGCGAACAGCGTCCACCAATCAACAAAAGACTTTGCGACTCCTCCTTATAGATTAGAAGTAGATATAAGCGAGAACCGCGAGTTAGAAAAAGGTTAGATTAAAGAAACGCAAAGTCTGGCAACGACACTCTGTATATAAAGGACTGTAAATAAACCGTTTAACATAAAAGAACGAATATCGTGTGGATAATAATATCCAAGAATACAACCCTCCCCTCAGAGTCATTGACAAATATATCGTAAATCATTTAACAAAAGTTTGTTTATATAATACAAAATTTGTAAGTGTTACAACCAAATCTAAAAATGTGCATCGTTCTACTAAATTCTCTAAAGATTCTCCGTCCAGGTGGACGCTCACACTTCAAGCAGTTTCGTCCGCAAAGAGTTAAAAACTATGAAGCAACTGTTGAGAAACTTCTGAAGTTTACAATTAAAGAATTTAATTTTTCAAATGTAAATCTTAAACTTAAAGCAAAATAAATATAGATAAATACAGATAACGCTTAAATTACAATATTTTAATCGATATTGTACAAAATGAGGAGAAATTAATAAAAGAAATTCTCATTTTATGCAAACTACTTGTGAATTTTGTGGAATAGAGTACTGTCTGTGAACTGTTGTCTGTGCACTATTGATAACAAACATCAAATAATTCTTCTATGTATAACTAAAGGTTCATCAACAAGAGAACAAACAGCATCATTTGCAAAGAGTAACAAAAGAGGAAGAAGAAAGAAAAGAAGAGGAATGTGAACATTAAAATTACTACAGAATGTTAATAAACTGATAGTGCATGTAGTAACCTTTACAGCATTATTATCGGATGATAATGATGTCAGAGCTAAACTTATAAAAGAAGTAAGGCAGAATTCTCTATAACATGCCCAGGAAATTTCAAGAACTTGGAAAAATGCCGATAAGCAGACTCAGTGGGCGTATACGCCTGAAGAAGTTTTATGCTTTTTAATTGGAAATAATTTAAAGAAGAAACAATATGAAGCTATGCATCAGGGGGCAAGGTATTTTCAATTTATTTCGTCGTTATGCAAAACTTTTAAAAGCAAAAACAGGCTGCTTAACCTCGGAATAATTCAGAATATGCTATATTTATTAAACTTTAGTCGAAATTAGATTTAATGCAGAAAACAGAAGAATTCATCGGAACACGTATAGAAATAGATAATAATTACTGAAGTTAAAAGTTTATCTATTGCAGAATGTTTATATTATCAGTAGAGTCCGTTCAAACTAATACCGTCAATCGAGGTGAAAACATTACCCCTGCAGGCATAGATACTATCGAAAGTGATATTGTAATAGTTTACCAAAATTATACTTGGGGGAATCCCTCTAGTTTCGGACACATTTTAACGATATTTACCATTAAACATGTTTTTAAAATTATTTCGTGCATTAATTTGTATTGAAAACAATAAACATACATCTATAATCTTGGCGAAACAAAAAATGACCTCTATCGCTGAACAGTTTAAAATAGTTGACATTTGTTATAAATATAATTATCCAAATAGTCAAGAACATTGACCCAAGCTTCATGAGTCTTTTCATGATACTTGGAACATGAAAACCAATCCTCGTCCTTATTTTCTAAACGAATTTATACATGTAATTCCTTCACTACCAACAAACCAAACACAATTCAAATTCTTGAAAAACTACTGCATAAATATGGTTCAGTCAAAGCAATCAAAAGCATATATCAAAATACATAATATTCGTTTTAAAAATATATTAATCACAAAAACTTAGGACGTTAGTGCCGTCCAGTGTTAGGGGATTTCCTCTACCGTATTTCAATAGAAACTATGAAGATTGATCAGGATTTGTAGATCAATTCAAAGCTAACATTGATAAGAATCCGGAGCGACTGAACGATTACAATTTACGCAATGAAGCCGCTCGTGTTGAGAAAATTAAAAAATTATGTTATTCTGCAGTCAACTATTTGCTAATATGGAAATAATTAGAAAATATATTTAGTCTATTATTTTTAATAGATTTAGAGTCATATTATTGGGAATTAAAAACATTATAGTACTCAACGACAAATACCTTTTTAAAGTCTGTATATTTTATGCAATTAAATTAGAAAACAAAAAAGTGAAAGGACTAACACATTCCCAAAATTACAAAAGGTTTGCAAATTTTTAACTATGTTATGATATAGAACAGAGTCAGAATATAGTAAACATCGCAATGATCGATTCAAATAAAAAAACAGTTTCTTTAAAAATTAAATTATACTATCCTCTAATAATACTATTCAACGAGTATATAATATTATACGTTCAAATTGTCCTGTTTGCGAAGATCAACATATAGTTTCACTTGTAATAAATTTGTTGAAGCATCAGTCGTTATTGGTTTATTTAAATTAACCGAATAAACGGAATCTAAATTGTACTCTAATTATTTGAGAAAAGGATATGTTGTTGCCGACTCTAGAATTAGCAGATTTTGGACTTGCAAAAATAAACACGATACATTATGTATGCAAATATTCCTATATACGCAAAACCATTGTCTAATCACATCACACGTTTCAGTAATCGTGTCGATACACAACTGATTCTATCCACTGCAATTACAGATGTAATTGATTTAAACGGTAAACCTCAGCCATGTCAAATTTCCTTGGATTCGTATGAACATCTCATTTTTTTATAAAAAATTTTGCTGAAAAATTAAATCTATTAATACATAAAATTCAAATTCCAGTAACCGGTATGAAAGTAATTGTGTTAACACTCGTAATAAATCACGTATAACCAATGTCACTATAAAATCAACATTTCTCGTAGCATAAAAAGTCACAGATCCCGTACTGGACGAATGCATTAATCGCGGTCAATTATAAATAATGATTCAATGTTGTATGTAACTAAAGGTTCAGGTCGTGTTAATCTTATAGTGGCCCACGAAAATATTCATACGCTCCACGAAAAACTGTTGTAAATTTGCGAAGAAGATCGTATAGTAGTTCTCACTAGACTTATTTTACATCGATAAGCTTCCTCCGTGGTTTTGAAGACTCAAATTTACTACTTACAATGACCTACAATAACTTGTTGTACGTCTTTTCTTCGTTTAATTATTGAATCACGAATCTTAAGATTAAATAAAGAAAATTCAAGTTATTTTAATATTTTGTCGAGTTTTCATTTTCGGATATATTCAAAGTTCAATAACGTGCCAGGAAAAAATCGTACAATAAAAATTTATGCAGAATAACTCGATCCAATTGTTCTGAGATAGTATTACTGGTTACACCAGAAATCTGCCATTAAGAGAGAATGTTCAATAAAGTGGATACATCATTTTAAGCTTCCCTGTACGTTGCATCCATAAAATTCTGTTATTGGATATCAATTTTAGGAGTCTAATAAGCATATACTATACCCAAGAGGTAAATACTTGGCTTCGAAACAACCCAAAAAACAAGATAGAAACATTATATAATAGTATATTTAGTTTTGCTGAAAAAGAACTAAATAAAATCAATCTGACATTGATGATATTTGTATGATGTAACTTTCACATTAGCTTCATCGACCGCCAAGCTAAAAGTGCAGAGGTACAAAGGACATTTCCACTCACGATATTTGGTCTCCTCAGCTTTCGACGCATGGTCAATAATAAAAGATGGACCGAGATCGCATGCGATGGAATGAGATAAAACTACATACATACAGTATTCTCGCGATTAATACCGGTTCGATCTGCAGTCCCCTGGGCAAGCCAAGAAGTTCGACAGTCGAGCAGTTGTAATATGATACGCTGTTCAGTAGGGTAGATATCGGTGAAACAATATGTACTAATGCAATTTTAAAACTTATTTACGAGGGGTTTTTGTGAATGAAATTTTTACTAACGCATTTGTGAAACTCTTCTGACGAAAACAGGACCAAACATGACACACTTTAAGTTACAATTTACTATAAGAAAATATATTATTGTAATTTATTAAATAAGTAAATATGTTCCAACATATATCGCGTTTGGTCTCCTTTTAATCAGAAAAAGTTGATAATTTAATTGGTAAAAGTTTCAATTAGTAAAAGTGAAAAATAAAAAAATTTAACATTGCGTTAATATCTCCTCATCCATTTGTGTGTTTCTATCGTTTCTAAAGTCGGGCGTCTTGCTCTTTCATTCGCGTTGTTCTTCTCTACAGAGGGCAAACAGGAGCTCGAATCGGATATATTATCTCAACTTTGAATCAACACCACTGCACGATTAGTACCCAGTCGCAGTCCCAATTTTCGGGTACTAATCGCGAGAATACTGTATAGAGAGTTTTGTTTTCTATCGTTACGTCTCACTTCATCGCATCTGGTTTCACTTCCGTCCTTTCTTATTGCCGCGCGCCAATAATGACCATACGTGGAAAGCCGAGGCGACCCGAGAATCATGAGTGGAACAGTCCCCTTGCTCCTATGCACTTTTAGCTTGACGGTCGATGGAGCTGACGTGGAACTACACTGTATACTTATGTACATTGTAGTAAAGACTATGGTGCGATCCGCTTGCAAGAAGGTTGGTAATGAATGGGCACACGAAGGCTGTACTGCTTCGGGAGCAGAAGAACTTGATTGTTTTGCATGTAATCGTTGTTGATTTAGATTAAAGACAAACGGGCCGAGCGCCGTGAGTTGGACGTCTCCCCTTACTCCTCCTCACTTTTAAGCCAGAAGCCGACAGATATCATGTCAGTAACGCACTGTACTTCCACGGGACTCGTCATTCCCAGGAGGGTACGCTGCTAAAGCTTCGACCTCGGCTAATTGGGCCTGATTCCAATTCCACGATCATGAGAGCCCGCCTTATTGCGTCTTCACGGCGGGTACAAGGAGGTAAAATACTGTACGGTGCGACGCGTAAGGCCGGATACCGCAGGTATACTCGGACCGTTACGACCAGGTCACTTGAACTCAGATGGTTCGCAGGCGGCCGATGATGGCCTGCAGAATCATGTCCCGTGTTGACAAGATTAGCATTTAAGACGATTGTAAGGTCTTTTTAAGAAAGTGTAGTTTCGCGAGTTGAGAGGAGCAGGGCAGAGTGAACTAACGTGAAACAGTGTAGTTTGAGAGTCTAGAGTAGTAGATCAGAGTAGACCAGCGCGGAAGAGCGTAGTATTGCGTAGAATAGATTAAGATACATAGTTTAGTTCAATTCTAGTCACTTATAGTCCATTTCAATGAAAATACAAATATACCTGTGCTTGTTCTCGCAAAACCTTCTCATCCCACGATACATTCCCTCTGGTTGCGTGAGCCCAAGGCTGAGCACCCACATTTACGCTGAGGCACTCACTCTCACAACGAGTTAGAGACGTAAAGAGTGACAAAATTCCCTGATTGGTGGAAGTCATTTTCCGTGACTTAAATCAATCGGGAATAATCGGTAGAATTCCTTCCGAAGAGGAGATATTCTTTATAAAGGAGTGCGTGGTATTTTAACATGGATGCCATGGCGGTCACCGGTGACCCTCAAGCAAGGCGAATTACTATGGTTCACTCAATTAAACGAAGGTCATTTGAAAACATTTCTATATTCTAAATAATGCTACCTAATGCGACGACATTCAGCTAAACGAGCATGCAATTACGATAACGTAATTCAATCAAATGATTCAATATTTGATTTTTTCCATTTCGTGTATTTTGCTCTACATGCATGAAATCGTACGACATTCAACGCGATAACCTTCTATTTTACGTGCAGTCTACGAGTTACGACGCTTGAGAGACCACGAATCACTCGCGGTATCGCACCGTTATATTCTGTATTTTTACGAATAAACTTTGCTGTTTCAAACCTGATTTGAACATTCAGTTTGGACAACCATCTAAAAGTAGTCACCTTCCTTCAAACTTATTTGAATGGTCTGCTTTAATTATACCGAAAAAGCTTTTAATTGTTTATATTTGTGAGATACATTGACACCTATAGAAAATGTTACGTCAAGATCTCTATATGTTTACAAACACGTGCGTTTTTGCGATTGAAAGAAGATACTTCTAGCAGATTTTAATAGGAAAAAATGTTCTCAGCAAAAAAAAACTATATACAATTTTGTGTCTGAAATAAAATTCCATGTACAGACACATTGAAAATGCTGCAAAAATGTTTTAAAGATGAGTGCATGTCAAGAAGAAATGATTTTGATTGGAACAAAATGTTCAACGAATACGAGGATGCTTTCGGAAGGCCTTTCAGTTTGAAAAACAAGGAACATGACAATGAAATCAAAGATTTATTAGTGAACCACGACTAACAATTGAACATTTTGTTGAACGAGTTTGCATGAGGCAATTTGAAAACGGTGGCGAGAAAATGCACAGATTTTTCACCACGATAACGCTCCCGTTCATACTGTTCTCTACGTTCGTAAATTTTTATCTAGAAATTTAACAAATATGGTGCCACAGGCTCCGTTAAAATTACCGCTACGTGAACACTACTTTCAAACAATAGATGCGATAAAAGAAAATTCGCCGCAAGTTCTAAAGGCTATATTGGAAATTGATTATAAAAGCTGCTTTGAAGAATGGAAAATATGTTGGCATAAATGTATCGCGATAAAAGGGAATTACTTTAAAAAGAACGAGACAAACTTGGATAAATAAGTTAATAATTTGTGTTTTATTGAACTAGTTCAGAAGCTTTTTGATCACAGCGTTGTATTCTGTTCCTTACACCGCAGGGCAGAATCGGAATAAATAAAGGCTCTGGTTTATTGTTGGTTTAATTGTAAGTATGACGTTATAATGGAATTTTTTAGTTTCTCTTATGTTTTCAATACGAAAGGATTTAATAAATGCTACTTCAATTATAAAATTTACTTAACAAATTATAAATTTCGGACCTTGAATATACAGTTTTGTATCATCCTTAACCTTTAAATACCCGCGCTGGTGTAAAAAGTACACCAATATTCCAAGAAATGCTGTCGCATCACGGTACGGTTTCCGCACCTATGCCGCTCTACGTAAAATAGATGTTTTATCTATGGTAGAAAAGAGAATCGAGTTAGAACAATCATCCGCGACAGTTACAATAAATCAGTATGCAAACAACATATGACCACTGTTATTACACGCGATTCATGCAAGAATGGCGAACGAAGCAACGAATGAAGCGGATAATGATGTAAAATCAATTTCATCAGTTTCTCTTTGTTCATTATCAATTATTATATTCATTTATGGTTATATTCCTAATAAATAGTATAATTTACCAAGACGATGTATTTTCTTGTCCCAATACAATAATATATGTACTCAGTCACACAGTGATACATGTGGTGTACAGAATACACCGCGCGGTTAGGTGAAAATTCAGGCCGCGGGTAGTTAAAGGTTAAAAACCATATCATGCAGATCAGATGAAGCCGGAGCTAATACGTATATTTACATTATTTGAAATATTGTAAACACGTAAAACATTTAAGCTTAGATTTTACTGTCAAGGATACATGGATGAATACTTTTAAGGTATGAAAATTCAGATAATAATTTTACACTTAATAATGGTAATAAAGTGAACAGTTGTTAGAAATTTCGAATTTATAAATAAAACATTTTTATGTAATAACAATAATACCATTCATAACAACTAAGTAAATTTTTTAAAATTTGCTTGTCAGTTTAAATGTAATTTTGACAAGATTAAATGATATTTATAAAGATTGCATTTTTCGTGTACCTACAAGTTCCATAATTTGTGTGGAGTAACTAGACTGCATATAAATAAGCTGTGTTCACAGCAAACTTGTTAGCTTACAAAGATAAAAACAAAAAGCATCATTTGTTTTCTGTACGAGTGACTTGACTATAATTCACAGAGACTAATATCTATATCTACATGTATATTATAAAGGTTATTCCACCAATTCAAGATGTGATCCATAATTTTATTATTTTAGTTTGTTAATAAACCATACTGTACTAAAAAGACTAAATCTAAAAAAAGAAGAGAGAGAGAGAGAGAAAGAGACAGTTGTGCAGTACTGATGGAATATAATACTGACTAAAAATAATTCTAGCTTTTTTCGCCAGACACGAGTACTTCATTCGAATTAATAAATTAATATTATCATGCTCTGTAATATGCTTCTCTGTGTCATTATTATTTACTACGTTGTTTTTAATATTCTGTAGGACTGAGATAAATAAATGATTTTATGCTTTTTGGGTATATAATCTCCAATCTATTATACTTAAAACACTGACCCTGTCATATTTTTTTATAGATAATACACAATAACCTAAATATATTCACGTATATCTATTTGTCATACAATACTGTCCATCCGACTGCCGTTCAGTACCGACCAAAAGATTATTGAATAGTGAAGATAAAATTTCTTTCTATCTGTAAGATGTATGGTTATTTTAACAACTTATTGTTGGTTACATTACAGGATGTTCATTTAATAATTTTTCATCTAACTGTGCAGGAATGTGTCTGAAATTACAGGATACAAAAGAGGAAAATGGACAGAAAAGGACATGAACACTGGCTTACAGTTACTTTTTAAGAATAAAATAAGCGGAAAAATCAAAAAATCTAAGCAATTAAAACCGGATAAAATTGTGATGTTAACTCGACAAATGGGCAGTTTCAAAAGAATATCTAACGAAGAATAAAAAAAAATTAATTTCCCATATTCGAGACGAAAGTGCGTAATTCATATAGTAAAATAAGGTAGAATTTTTTTAATTCATCTATGAGTTTGACCAGCACTTGCAACTACCTCATTAATTTAACAAGATAAATAATACTGCTGAGAAACTATTTTATTATGACTTTATGTCTGGCTATTCTGAATTTTCAGTAAGAATTCCTCAACCCACACGTCTATAAAACGCGGTTGAATTTAACACTTTGATGTTCGACTATGTGATAGAAATTCTTGTGTCTGCTACCACGTCGATATGTCTCGCGCAAATGGAACATACCCACTGGCGACAGCACTTTTCGAGCTATCGTCCCTACCGAAATTACAATGTATTTCAATTAAACACGAAAATTTCAATAACTCTTCATTCATAAGGGAAGTTATCGAACTCGGGAATTTAAAAAATTACGAAACTTCGTGTGTAAGTAGAGTAAGTGAAGTATAATACATTGAAATTTTTTCGTCCTGAATTTCACTTTGAACGGATGAAACCACCCCTTGAAAAAATTCAAGTTTTTCTTTCCCGTGGATTATATTAAGAACGGTAAGGGATAGCGAAAAAAGTTTCAACGAAAAATACATTGCTCTTCCATATCTATAGAACTGCAAAATAAAATTGGTCAAAAAGTTCAAATTTTTCAAAATACTCCCATCACCACCCTTTTTCAAACATTTTATTTTGCAGTTTTATAGACTTGAAAGAACAATGTAGTGTTTCTTTAAACTTTTTGTCGCTATCTCTTACCGCTCTTAAGATAACCCGCGGGAAAGAAAAGGTCGCATTTTTTCAAAAAGCGGTTTCATCCCATTCAAGTGAAAGTCAGTACGAAAAAAGTTGCAATGTATTAGATCTTGTATTAGGTTTTATGGCCACTATAAAAAAATTTCTTTTAAAAATGGAAGTTCAAAAATAAAAATAGAAAAATAAAATGACACATAGAATAATCTAATATCTTAACATTAATAATTTTCATGCATAAATAGCAGAAAAAGAAGAAAATGATAGAAGGAAAAGGAATAAATACAGTCAAAAGAAAAAAAACAGAATTAAAAAGAAACAAAAAATAAATTATTATTATAATTTTATTATAATTATGAATTAAATCTTGATTAAAAGTGGTTGGTATTGAACGACAATTTTCCATTTCCTATATTTCACAACTTTATTACTTCTGTGAGCTATTAATTTTTACTAATACGTTCTACAAAAAACATTTTTTCCTTTTTATTAAATGTCATTTACATTGTAAAGATATGTAAAAACGGGGAAGACGGTGCGCTGCAGGCAATGATTATCCGCAATTCGAAGAGACTGTCGATTGGTCGCGGTGGAGTACTTAGTTATGTAAATATGTCTCCTTTACAGGGAAACGAATAAGGTTGTGTTGGCCGATTTTAGTAACTTTTGCACGGCCGAGGACCATATCTTTTGAAGGTTTTATTTTTCCTGTGAATGTGAGATCCGTCATTCCTTGCCATTCCGTTGAAAGGTTGATTGTTTGGTGTTACAAATCCTACAGGATTATCGCTTCTCATCGTCAGTCTGTCATATGTGTAGATTATTGTCCATCCGTTTTCGGTGCATACATACAGTACGTTACTGACATGATCACAGCCGGTCTGTGACTCAGAACTGAAGAGGGGCAAGGGGTGACGCCCATTCGTGGCGTTCGGTCCGATAGTAATAGCAGCATTAGTTTCGGCACGTCTTTGTTACGAGTTTAGTTGTATATTCTGAATCGATTATTCGACTTTTTCAGTAACAGTTATAAAATTAATTATTGGAAATGTCCAAAATTCAAGTGAGCACAAATGATTTAACTGGGAAAATAATGTTAAGTGAAAATTATAGAACGTGCCTTTTGACACCTTCGGTAGAAATAGTCTTAACCCTTTCGCGACGGCGTACCTATACCATACTTCGCCACTTTTCTTGACTGCGCGGCTGACCATACTTTGTCGCCCACTGTTCACTAAATTGTGTGTCTCATTTTCTGTGTTGCCTAATGCCAGTACTAGCTTTATTTTGAGTTCGCTATTGAAATAAAACAATAATATAATTATGATTCACCAACAAGTGACTGCCGTATATAGGCGGCGTCAGCCGCTGTGATGCACCAAGTGACTGCCGTATATACACGGCACCCGTCGCGAAAGGGTTAAGGAAAGTATGATTGCGAGTGGCTGAAGAATTAATGTTTGGAACCGAGCGATCGTGAGAATCACCTGATTTGGAAAGTGTATACGTGGCTGCGAGAATGCTATAGCTATGGATGACGTTTTCGAAGAGAAGGAAAGAATGATTGGGGATGACTGTTAAAAGTGTCTGCGAGTTGAGTAGCAGGGCAGTATGATAGAAGACGGTATGACAGGATAAGTGAAGAGAATAGTGTGATAGAAGATAATCCAAAAGAGTGTTACACGAGAGTATATTGCAAGCGATCTACCAGATTGCATTCTTTTTATCAATCATTTAATTTTAATAAACCTTTTTCTATATTTGTTGAAACACGCGGGTTCTTACAACTCCCCACGCAGTCACATCCTACATATATTTTTAAAGTTCTACTCGTCACCAACTTTAGTCGAAAGTGTAACAAAAAAACTTAGACCGGTCGGCGTAGCACAATTCCTTCCTATTTTTCTTTGTACTTTGAAATATCTGCACGGCAACTTCGATATCAACACGAACGAACTAACTGACATCGATTTATTCAATATATCTTTCTAATATATTGTTGCGATACATCGAACTGACGAGGTTGCGATGTATCGAACTCGTCCCCCCAGCACGCACGGCTGAACCAACCCTTAGGACCTGAAGGCGGTTGAAATAAACTGGTCGCTAAGGAGTAAACGAAGACAAGCGAGTAGTCTTCGAGTGAACGTGAACAAGAAAGGAGTTATCGAACCAAAGACTACATTGTACAACATTTGTATATAATTGTAAATAAAACTGTAAAAAGAACGTTATGTAAATAATTATGTCGCGGGCGAGCACCCCTGGAACCACCCAGCGCAACAATATTATACGTAGGAAATAACAATAGGACAGTTTACGCGAAATAATACACAAACACTTTATTAAGGAGTTTGATTACAGTTACCTGTCACACTCGCACAACAACTCGACTTCAATCTTTAACATACGACTCGTCAAACTACGCAATGCACAATGCCCCGAAATTCAAGCGCAACCCCCATTTATACAATCGCATACTTCCATCTCACTTGCACACCTTCCAGAACTCTTTCGTCACCATGCATTAACTTCATGTTTATTTGGAATATTCTAGATTCATTATGATGAATCTAATGAACATCATTATCTACGAGAAATCAATAATTTTAAAAATCAATATATTCTAGAATATTCCAAACACTGTAAACATTCATGCGCACATGAATAATTGCCGTTCATCTATTTCCAAACATGCTCATCAGCCATTCGTACATTCATTCCTACATATACATTGAACGCAGTTTCATGCGCTTTTTACTAAAAGACTGGACATGTAAGTTTGTTTGTTGACCATATACTAATGTCATATATTAACTGGATTTGTTTTAACCAGTTAACTGCGTTTGACGAGTATATACGTCATTTTAAAATTAAACTGATACTAATTCTTTCAACGATCAATTATTTATTTGTTCAGATAAACATGTAATTCTTCGCCATGTTGCTTTAGCTTTTCGTTAGAATACATTACAGGATGTAATACATTATGTGTAACGACAAAACAAGGGAGTTGAATTAATCGTAGGAAGGATCGAAATATCTGAACGAAATGTAACGCTCATTAGAGTTTACAGTGAATTTTGTGAATGAATAAACAGGACGTACCGAAGTGTTTGACGATCGATCGTTTTACGAGGACGGGTTTGTTAGAGAACAGAGCAATCGGTTTTCAGAGGTTGCTCTCTGGCTCGATTTGCGAGATTATCATACGACCAGGTATTATGCGGAGTAAACGATGGCCCCGCGTGTTCGAAGCTTGCCGGGTACTCTGATTGAAATGCCCCCGGTAATTTCCGGTTATTTGGCGCACACAGTTACGCCCGCGACGCGGTGCATTACACTGCTATGACGCCGGCAACGTTTGATACGACGTAGAACGCGTCCATTTACCACGCTCCATTTCCAGTTCCTGCCAGATGTGCGCCACGAGGAAAGGGAGGAAAGCAGCCGTAATTAAGCGTACACCTTGCTGCGACGATAAATGTTATGAATTTTCCATCATTCCAGAAATTCGAGTGGAAATTCAAAATTCCTGGAAACTTGGAATTGTTCTGTTAACATAAACAAACTTCGTTGCGCATGAAAAATTGAAATAAATATGTCAATTTGCATTCGGAATTAACGGTGACAATTCATTCTTAAGAATAACAACTACCATGGAACTCTTTACATTTTGCGTTAAAACCGACCGACCGTTTAAAAAGTATAAAATTTAAAGACTATCATAATAGTAATATACTTACTTCGATGTAAAGAAATTTCTTTTATTGGTTATGTACAAGTCACGTTCGTATTGCAATATATTCTGGAAAAATAATATTTCTTCGAAAAATTTATATTAGAATAAAAACATAATAATGACTTTAATTTAAATGATTATTCATATTATTTTCCACTAGAAATATTCGAAATTTCACAGTAAGATATAGATGACGTTATTTGAAACCAACCAATAAGAAAACATCCGTAAATTAAGAAACAATGCTATTTTATTCCAATATTTCACATATCGATGCATTATATAAAGCTTAATATTATATATAACCTTATATATATATTATTTTACTATATCAAATCAAGCGGTGACTGAGAGTCATCTCTCGAGTGCAAAGGGTTAATGCATCCCTAAGGTTTCAGTAAGATTATACTCGATAGAAATAGAAAAAAATAAGTGTATGCACTAAAGAAGTAGTTACAATAGAATCAAGTCTGACACAGTTGACAGTGTTGGGGCAAGTTGGCAATATATTACCATAGGAAATGTTATCACGCGACAAGATGTTATCACATCAGAAGATATGGAAGAAGAGTGAACTTTCGAAGAAAGGGGTTACTCAAACAAGAATCACAGTAACCATTGGTTGCACATGAAGCACTGCTATGCAGTTATCTGAAGAAAAAGTATGACAGAACGCATAGAGTACCTACTCGAAAAGAATGTAGCCGTTCTAGTGCTACGTTACTCAAAGAGTTGCAGAATTACTGGTTGCACACAAAACACTGTCAATTATCTGCAGACAAAGTAGAAGCAGCGGGTCCAATCGAAAAGGATAAGACTGTACTCGTAGAACAAAGAAATGAAATGATAGAAAATGACGTGCAATTGTGAAAAGTATAAGACGCGCTCCTTGGAAACAGATTAATGAGCAGTCGAGACAGAACGTTTGTGACTATACTCTTGGAAATAGGTTAAACGAGTGCAGTTACCTCATATCGCAAAATGAAAACGAAATCATTGTTTACAAAAAACAGAAAATAATGTTTAGAATGGTTCAAGAAACACGTAAACTGAGGAGCAGTGGATTAGTCGAATATAATTTTCAGCAACGAGTCATGTGTACTTATTTACTTGTATTAGAGCAAGGAATAATGCAGAAACATTTTCTCCCGCATAAATATCGCAAAGAGTTTCGCAGAGAGTCCTAAAATTTTTTAAGTATTCAGAAGCATACATTGTGTAATACTCCATTTTAGAGGATGGATCGGAAAAATTGTGCACCGTATACAGCAATATCAATACATAAACATATGAGCAATTCATTTGGCAAAGTGGCGAACTCTGCAAATTGAAAAGTAACAAAATTTAGTAAAATTACATACAATACATAAGAAATCATTTAAGTATATTAGTACTAAAATTTGGAAAAATTCCAAAAGTGGAGTTAGTCACTTTGGCTTGTCAACCCTTCATTTGTAAATATATTAAAAAATTTCTTAATTCCGAGCTTACAATAGAACGTCACAGACACCCGTGCTGAACGTTGACGCCTTAGTTTCGACCGCTTTTGTTATTGGATAATTCGTGTAGACGAAGATCGCAAATCAAACAGAATACAACAAAGTGAGATACAAATAAGGGTCGAGCATCGAGAGTCGAGACGCGGGACTTCAAAGCTATTTAAACGCGTCAAATATTAACACGTTGAGTGCTATGGGGGTCATCAGTGACCTCCAACCGAATCGAATTACTACAATTCGTTCAATCAAACATTGATTATTTGAAAACATTTTTGTATTATAAATACTGCTATCTAACGTGGTGACACTCAGATGAATGCGCAATAATAATAATAATGTAATTCAATGAAACGATTAAATATTTTATTTTTTCCATTTTGTGTATTTTGTTTTGTGAAATCGTGCGGTATTGAACATGCAATAAAGGAAATATCTATTTGATTCATTTCAATCTTGCTTTCTCAAACGTAGTGCGAGTGAATGTTTGAGATTGTTGTGATTCAAATGAGTTCAAACATGATGGAAATCAGACTAGTTTCACCGACTTAATGTAGTTAACGAAATAGAAGGTTCGTTTGGCCCAAATCAATGAAACTAGACCGATTTACGTCGTATTAGGGCTCATTTCAATGAATACTCCACTGGTACTACATTTGAAAAACCAAGACTTATTACTGAAACTGAAATTTTCATTATTGCATGATTACTGTTTACGTTTGCGGTACCTTACTAAAGCGTGTCTGTTTCCCTTCCGCTCATTGTATTCATTTTCTGTCTCTGCCTGTTGGGTTCACGTTACACTGAGCTCGCAATAGTGAGTAGTGGGGAAGAGTAGAAATAATATAATGGAATTAAGCCGAGCAGATTTCTGTGGAATTTCAGCGAGCATCATAGTATCTCGGAAATTAAACCTGAGAGACGGTTAAATATGTGTATAGAGAGAAATTCTTGTTCTTATTGTTCAGAATAATACCCTTAAAACATATTTCAAGGTCGTTGGAATCAGTAAAGTGTGCCTTTTATTGAATAATTAGCAAAATATCGAAACTATTGTAATAAATACATGAAAAATCACGAGGGACAGCTAAATAAGTTATTAAGAGAAATTTCTCAGAATGTCCTTAACAACACATGTGAAAGTCAGTTTTCGACGCGATGTCCGTGAAAACGAATATTTTCAACGGTTTCTTTATGTTATAGTATTCGTTTGTTTCGTAAGTGATTGGGTTGAACAGAAAAATCGATAAATTTAAGGAAACAGTAAGCATTTGTTCAAAAAAGAACATATATTTCTCAATCTAAAATACAATCGCGCATTATCTTACATTTCAAACACATATTAACAAAAGGTACTTGAAAAGGAATGAAGTTCCTGAAAAAATTACACAAATTTTGCGACAAAACTTTCTGTTCAACTCAATATTTAGTAAATATTTAGTAATTATTTTGTATAATTTTTCAAAGCTTCAAACACCATTTATATAGAAATAGTCATTAGATGCAATCACAGTGTATGTCTGTACATTATAATAGTACACCCTAGTTCACACGTATGATTTTACATAGTTTTATTACTGAAGTTTGTTATATTACGTATCGTAAACTGTTTATTGCGGCACGTGTTTTTGAAACTTGAGATACATCTATTGATTCTCTGCAAACGGATGGACATTCTGGACGTAATAGAATTTTAACTTTATGTAAGTTGCACAAAGAAATTTTACATTAAATTTTATACATACTGTTAACTGAACGTGTTACAGTTACATACATAATTATATAACCATATAAATAGATTCAAAAATAGACAAATATATAAAGACAGAAACAGTTGCCGTACGGACAAAATTCGTAGTCCGTAGGTTAATGACAACAAAAAAAGAAAGATGAAAGCCAAAAGATCAAAGGAAGTATTTTCTTTCCGAGATTTGCTAGTAGACTCGTCAAATATGCTAGTTACCGTTGAATGATCAGATGGAAAATTAAAGACGGTAGCCCCTCCTTGATTACAAAAAGTACCATTATCTATTTTTTTCAAACATTTTCTGTGTTCTTTCAAACTTTTTATGTGTTAATAAAGGTGTGCTCTAATTCTCAATCAGAAACAATCAACCGTAAAAACAATCGAAATTACATTGATATTTAGATATAGTCTCCACACTTAATAGCGGTAATCAAATGAAGTTCATTTGACTATTTCACATCGGTAATATAAGAAATGAAGTGACTTACATTTATTAGATCCAGTTTCTCGTCAGCTAACCTATAACACAGAAACAAAATATTAAATTCACTATAAAAAGAAATCCAAGTAAAAATAGAAGTAGTATCCATCATTAAAACATGAAAATCAGTTTTTTGATAAAATTGTATATAGCATAATCGTAAGGATATATGTACAAGCTGTTTCCTTTAACTGGGTACGATGGGATATTTTACAAGGGATTAAAGTTATTTAAAAATATGTTGAATATTTAAATATTTTATGAAAAGTGATTAAAATGTTTACAAAAGATGTTTGGTATTATTTGTACATAATATGATAGCGTTTACTGAGATGTTTATTTAAACTCTAGATGACTACATTGATCAGCAGCATCGGATCATTTCCCTGCCTTCAAATTCTAATAATATCTATGAAATGGCAATATTTCAATTAAAATAATTCCTAAAGTACAATAGAATTTTTGTCTCTCTGTGTGTAGTACATACGGGTAACCATGGACATAGACCATAGAATACAGTCCTACAGCACAAGTCTTACGAAAGACTTTATCAGTCAGATTATAACTTATTTTAAAATAAATCGGCAGTGACAGTATAAGTACCTAATAGCAATTTGTTAAACAATCATGGACAAGGGCGAATATTTTAATGTTTCTGAAAACCATAGTTTTAAGTTTGTATCAACAGTTATGACTAGGACAACAACAGGCAGTCTGTATATTCTGGGTATTCGAATTCTTGAGTACTCCGTTTTATCTTGACATACAAAGTGTTATTCGAATAGATATGAAACTGTTAAAAGTAAATTATACTCGAGTAGAATTTTCGCATATCGTTATTGATAACACGATCAAAAATATTCTAATAACTAAAACAAGAGAAAATCTTCATTCTACAGGGTGGATCACCGAAAAATAGCCAGCATCTATTATATTATGGGCCTCCCAAATAGAGTAAAACATTTTCTGAGCGAAATCATGTGTATAAACCTTATTTAATAAACTTTGACTTTGTTTTTGCTATTATTGCAAACAGCAAAGTCTCTTTAATAAAGAACAAGAACTGAGTGTTATTACCTGCAACTGCGACAGTTACTGGAATTTATATTTGATATAAATAAAAATTACTTTAGCTACCACAGTTGGGGATAAAAGAACTCCAATCTTGTTCTGTATTAACAATTAGGCTCTTACCCTTACAATAATATCAAAAATAACTTTGAATTCTATTAAATAAGCCTCAAAATAAAAGAAATCCATACTAATGCGAAGAACGCATGACACACCGTGAACGTCAGTATGAATAAAAATTGGCTTAGCTACCACAGTTGCGGATAACTTATGAAAAAGGATTTTTTACTGCGTTTGGGAGACAAATACCCCATAGTGCAAGGGTAGGACGATACGAGGAACAAATAAGATTCTGGTTATTCACTAGTATTGGAGACAGGTTACTTTTTCCATGGCCTACCTTGTACGATGTAAAGTGTTAATAACTTGTTTTGACTAGAATTGTAAAAAATGCACGAAAACAGATACTCTGGAGTAAATAGATTGTTATGTATTCAGATATTTCTCTGAAGTGTGCATCAGTTCTACGCGTGTATTTTCAAACTTAAAATATCGTTATTTCGAAACGTAGTCGCTTATTATGTACCAGGAAATATTGGTTATTGGTATTTATGTATATAAAAATAAAGATACCTAGTTAAGTCCAATTAAATTTCATGCAAATATAAATTACTTGGAACTTTGTAGGTAACCATGTAAGACGAATGGGATGTTTACTCGAATAGAATGTATTCTAATACTTTTTAATTCTATCGAGTATTTCATAGACGTTCTGCTAATCATAGTTTGAGTTCCACATAAAAATGTTTATATAATTGCGTTTTTAATGAGGTATTTGATCGATCAATACATATTAAGCATTTCATAAATCTTATCTTAGTTTTCATAATATAATTCATATCGCCACAATTACGTCTTAATATTATTCCTTTCAATAAAATAATTTTTTTATAAAAAATGTAGAATATTTCATAAAATACCTTCTGCTATTTTTAAGACGAAAGTTTAATATGATCTGAGGTTGTGGGGTATGACTGGAAATTTTATTGCTGAAGAAACCCATGTGATAGTTGTCAGAAGAATTGGATTCCTCTTCTTTAAAAGTTATGGCCATTTTGTCGAACCTAACTTACATAGGGAAAGCAATAAAATTATGCTTTCTTCGTACATAAATCAATTTTATTAGAATATTTTTACATAGATCAATATATAACACATATATTTACATATTTTTCAATGAAAGACGGCCGCAATGATCTACAACGATAAAGAGAATTTCAAAATTGAATGTTCCGAATTATTCTTTCATTCTCTAACAGTTACAGTATCGTGCCAATAGTCAATCATAACTCAGTTTGTATTATATTTAAATGTATGTAATGCTGAATGATATAAATCACATAATTTTGCTGCCTTCTGAATGTAAGTTAAAACCATAACATAAATGATCATAATTTTTGAACGGGGAAACTGTAACATTTTTAATATCCCCCGATATGTTCCTTAAGGAGAGATTCTTGTGGTACAGCAGAAAAATCAAATAATTTTTCAATTTTTCTTCTGTAAGAATGATTAACATAAAAGTTTTTGTTTCACTTTAAAAATTGAGAAGAAACATTTTTTATTTATCTTTTAACGACTAATACATCAATTTGTATACAATTGGTGTCACCCTCTTCATCAGTGGAACAATTGTTGGCATACAATATAGCATTTGTTGCAATCAATCGAATCTAGAAAAAAGAAAAGATTTTAAGGTTAAATAGTTTATATTGAGATTAGTCATTTTTTACAAAAATTACAAAAAATAAACTTGTCTGAATGCATAAGTTGGGGGCTTAATATACATGAATTTAGAAAATATTATAAATACAAAATATAATAAAAGTCAAAAGTACAGTTCTTAAACGAATATATTACAAATAAAAGAAGCTTTTTCAAAGGTCAATTAGTCATCGAGTTATCCTGTACGCTAATTCAAAAGATATAGTTCTGAGAAAACCGCGTTTGAAGTTTTAAAATAAATACATACTTGCAGTTTAAGTTTTCAATTTTCGTTATTGAAATCGATTCAAGTTTATTTAACATTCTCTGTTCTCTAATACTTCTGAGTTGAAAACCCGCTCGCCTTTTGATATGTTCAACACATTCACTTTACACAATTTTTATACTTTCACTATGTTACTCTTATCACCAGTTTCTGGCGTGTAATACTAAATAACCTGCTAGTTATGTTATTTTCTCGAATATGACTAAAAAAGATTTTAATACGTTGAATACCATGGGAGTTATCGGTGATCCCCAACCAAATCGAATTACTTTAGTTCACTCAATTAAACGATGATTATTTAGAAACATTTGTATATTATAAATAATGCTAGCTAATGCGATGATATTCAGGTAGGTGAACGCACAATAGTAATAATGCGATTCAATCAAATGATTCAATATTACATTTTTCTTATCTTGTATATTTTGCTCTATCAAATCGTGTGGCATTCAACGTGTTAAGAACTTCTGTCTAAAGCGTTATATTGATGCATGCAGGACAGAAAAAATTGACTTTGGACATGCTACACGATAATCCCCCCTTAAAGAGAAGCTATCCACCGATACTCTACAATCTTCAATCAATGTTCTTCCAAATACTGAACTTTTCAATATTATACGTCAATAATTTGGTATGCAGAATATTTCGAAAAATTAACCTGTGATAGAGGCAGAGCAAGAAACATAGAAATTAAGGAAAAGAATTATAAATTATGTTAATACGAAGAAATTTAAGATATTCCAGAATAATAACTTAAAATAATTTAAATTATTTCATGTTTGATTATATAAACATTTAACAATGAAAGAGTAATCATGCGTATTCAGATGTAGAAGTACCGGCGTTTATGGAAGCTTAGCCGTGAGTTATAACATAAATTGGTGCGAGAACCTAGGACGGTTGTTAGCAGCTAATTATACAGAGGATTAGCTTGGCCAGCACCACTACAAGCCAACCTCTATAATTTTCTTGGGAGCTCAAATTCAAGCGTAAATCGCTGTACGCGTGAAACTACTGTATGTAGTTTCAAAATAGAGTAAGGCTCGAACGTATAATAAACGTATTTCCAATAAGAATATTACGTTAAAATCATTTAATATTTTATAATTCTCGTGTCGTTGCAATAAATTTATGACAAGTGTTTTTAATGTTGACGTAGATACATGTAATCCCTGTATTAGTTTCTTCAGTAATAATATTTACAGTCATAATATTGTGGGGTGCGACGCGTAAGGCCAGATACCATTGATATACTCGGACCGTTACGATCAGGTCACTTGAACTCAGATGGTTCGCAGGCGGTCGATGATGGCCTGCAGAATCATGCCCTGTGTTGACGGGATTAGTATTTAAGACGATTGTAAGGCCTTTTTAACATAGAGTAGTTTTGTGAGTTGAGAGGAGCAAGACAGAGTAGACCAGCGTGGAACAGCCTAGTATTGCGTAGAATAGAGTAAGATACATAGTTTAGTTTAATTCTACCTACTTATAGTTCATTTCATATAAAGATACAAATACATCTGTGCTTGTTCTCACCAAAACCTCCGCCACTTGCAACTCCCAAGTGGAAATCTTATGTGGAAGCCTCAAGTGGAACTCTGTTTATCTGGATCCAATTAATCCGGATTATAAAATATAATCACTGGCTTTTCTTGTGCAAATTATTGTTAATATACTATGTACGTCTACAACAATGCGGTCGAGTTGTTACATTGTACGCATCTGTCATTTGATTCTGCTTTTAGTATCCTAATCTTTTTAAAGTGCCTTTCTTTACAGTAGTTTCAATTAAAATGGAAGTTATATTGTATGTAGATATATATTTTATTTTATAACGTTAATATTGTTGTAGAAGTATATAAAATGCGTAACAGATATTAAAATGTATCTGTATTATTTATGTCTTTAACAAATTTTCCGGATTATCCGGATTTTCGGTCATGCGGATTAGTACCGGTCCCGTTTGAGCCGGATAAACAGGATTCCATTGTACCATGAAACAGCTACAAATCTTATTTTAAGATCAGACGGACTAATTGTGGAATTTAACCAGACAGATTACAATTAGTACATTAACTGAAATGTTGGCTCTTTTAAAATTTATTTCCGTTGGTATCATTATTCGTTCAACCCACGGATTGAATAACACATTCACTCCCAAAAATAGAAGACGATACATCAGATCTAATTGTGCTTGGTTTTGTAGATGTAGATGTAGATGTTGATGTAGAAGCGTACAATAGTCAATTTTACTTTTTCGAATAAAAAAAAACGTTTCTCCTACTCTCCTGATAGCAGAGCACGTTAAGGCACGTAATTACCTGTAATTAAAAGTCGTTCATGAGCATTAAAGGTCAAGTACGATGCAGAAGATTTTACAATTTTAGTCGTTTTAAAAATTAAATTTTTATGGAATTGTCTGTTATGATCTTAATCTGAGTATAATAAGCAAACTTTTTGAATTTACCACGCCTAAAAGTTATACTAGTTGATTCGTAGTTAATTACTATAAGATACATGACACATTTATTAGAAAAATATTTTCAATGATTAACTAGCATCATCATCGTGTCATTTTAAGCTTTTCAATGATCGGACAATACCCTAATACGAAAATGTGTGTGAAAAATTGATAATGATTCACTGTCTAATAATAATGAATTCAAATTTTAAAACCAAACATACAAGATATTAAAAATGAGATCGAAATTGTTCAGGGCGAACATTATTTATAGTCAAAGGAAAATTTAGTAATACAGTAAGCTTACTAGACTGAAATCCTTTATTAAGGTAACGAGAGATAGAATAATTATTAAAGTTCTGCAACGACTCGATTAGTTTGCGTCCATCTTATTGTACTTCTTAATTGAACCTATCTGGAAGATAGAATGACAGAATGACAGAATGCCCTAACGCGGCGCTAGACATAGTGACCCAGAATCATAAAAATTTGGACAAAATTCATATTTCTCTTAATTATATCTTATTAATTCTAAACACAGCTATTTTGAAGGCTTTTGTGATCATAGGATTTGAATCTGAAATTATTCTTTGGATGAGAAACTTCTCTTATAAGGGCTGTTTAACCCTATAGAAACAAAACTTCACTAGTTGATTTAGAATGAAACTTCAAGTAAATACTGTTATATAACTATATCCTCGAAATTCAATAGTTAAATATTTATTGGCGATGAATAATAAATGTACCTAATGTAATATAATATAACGAACGACCATATCGATGTTAAATGGACCAAGACTTTACATTTTAATTGAAATATTTTTCATTTGTAATTAGATATTCAGAACCATGTCTTTAATACGTGAACCTTACATGTGTAAAATATAACTGCATTATATTGATAATAAATACTTACTCAAATTCTTCATTGCATCTACAGTTACCAAATATTCTCGCAGTGATTTAAAGAAATAGTTGTAGCTTCTGAGTAGGCAAATTTAAAAAAAAATATAAATGTATACAAATACTTTAAGTACACTTGAATATTTCTATGTAAAATTCATTCTGACTTCGCGCGTGACTTAACTTATATAAACCTAATTAACCAGTTAACTGTGTTTCACGTGTATACATGTCCTTTTAAAGGCTGAAATGATACTAATTGTTTCAACAATAAATCCTTTATTTTCTCAGAGAAACATGTAATTCTTCTTCGTTTTGCTTTGTTTTTTCATTAAAATATACCCTGGGTGCATTCGTCTTGCGTTTGACAAGTACACACTTTATTTTTTTTATTTTATTTGATCGCAAGACGAGAGATTTTTTAAACTAAATTTCACAGAACAGGTTAAAATGAATAACGGGATAAAATTAGGATTTACGAAAGAGTATTTTTGAAAAGGTTGTAATAGATATATCTTTTTAACATTACACACACATACAGCTAACAGAATATTCTTTAACGCCATGTATACAGACAAGTCTAAGTTAACTCTCATTCGTAATCAAAATACAGCAAAGCAAAGTATGCTAATTCCAAAAAAAATAGAATTTTCCTGGAACAAATACTTTTTTCATTCTCGTAACGTTCTTAGCCGACTTCAAATGACTTTTTGCACATTTTAAACATACTACTAATTAATCTAGACATTTGATAATATATGATTAAAATTTCATGACCCTTCGAGAAGGTCGCATATTTAAACTTCGTTCAGATTTTTACGATTCTGGCCCCCTGTGCAGCGTTACTTCTATATCTAAATCGGCTAAAACGCGTGTTGGTAGATTTTTGGTAAAGCTATAAAATCTAGTGTCGAAGCGAGGTAGGTTCGAATATACTACATTGAATGTCGCGAAACACTGAAAGTTTACAAACCTGGATGGCAGTATATTATATTATATTATTAGGTGGCTCAGAAGGTTCGTGCAGGTTTCCCTACTCCGACACATTGATATTATATATCAAACATTTTATTGCTTTTCACTGTTTTCACATTTTGGCAACAGAAATACTCAATGCACATCAGTTAATATAGAAACCTCATCCTCTTCTATCATTTTTGTGAAAATATAACTACTACACGTAAGTGATTTAAAAAATTTTAAGCGAAGGAGAAAAAATCTATAAAACCCGACGCAGCATGAAATAAATTACACAAATTTCAATATTTGCTTCGAAAACTGTATTTTATATTTTACATCCTCCAAATTTATTACCTTTGAATATCATATTTTTCGTTTACGCAAAATCATTTACTAGAAAACGCTGAAGAAAATAAAAATATTGTAAAAGTAATACCCACTTTTTACCGATGCAAAATTATTTGACGGGGAGAACATTTATAAACACGAATAATATCAAATTAACGTCGAATTGTCTTTGACATTAAAAGATACAAAATCTTATAAAAACAAAGTGTAGGTATATATAGTGGAGGTCCCACGTTAGCCAAGCCTTTGGTTCAAAAGTGAAGAGGGGCAAGGGGACTTTTCTACTCACAATGCTCGGCTTTCGACGTATAGTCATTATTGGCGTACGCTGAGACCCGAGCGTCTTGAGTGAAAGACTCCTCTTGCCTCTCTTTACTTTTGAGCCAAAAGTGGTTGGACTCATTTCAATCTCAACAATCTCAGAAATTCACTGTCCACTGATAATGTTAAAATTACGGCAACTGAAATTTTCTTCATTGCATGTTTACATTTGATGCGTGTAATATCGCTTTGAAGTCCCACGTCTCAACTCCTAATGCTCGACGGACTGTGTCGATCCCGATTTCGCTCACTATATCGATTCTCTGCCTTTGTCAGGCTGCGCTTGAGTCAGTTCTTGGAAGTAAATAATTTCTTCCTGTTTTTTCTACTCGGTTAAACTCCACTGCTGGGGCCCGAAATTGTGGAATTTAAGCGTGCATTACTGTACAGCAACATTTACAATAAAACTTATTAATAGTACGTGCTCCATGTTCATAGATTTTGTTTAGATGATTATGGTGACAAGTTAATTTCTTACGTTGATAAGAGTAATAATTATTGAAATACATTGAAATAGAGTAGTCAGAGGATAAAAGGTTTTCGCGACTGCAGAAAATTACACCTTGGGATTACGCGAACGTCACCTTTCACCTTGTATCCGAGAGCAATCTCTCGTTGCCACGACGTTGGCGTATAACACGACATTTTGTGCGGAGATATCGGGGAAAAGTTTCAGGTGCAGACATCAAGCAGAACTGGCGGCAGAGCGCCGATGTTAGCTGAAATACGCCCGCGAGACAACAGCTGCTCGTATAAGTTTAATCCTACGCGCAATATAACCTTCTGGGACGTCCCCTTCCCTTATACCTCTCTTTCTCTCTTTCTTAGGCTTTTTACTAGTTCCTTATTCAATCTCTTATTCTTCTTGCTGTGTTCTTCCTCTACGATGTAATAAAGAGTTGAGTCTTTTCGCTCGTGCTTCCCTTCCGCTAAATGTTCTTTTCCTTTTTCCCTTTTATCTCCAAGTGAAAACATTTATGAAAAATTGTATCTATTACCCCTTTTTACTGAAAAATATAAATATAAAAATATAAAAGACAACGTTCCAAAATAAATTACGGTGATTTAAAGTTGCCTTAATCGAGCAAAATTTTAATGAATCAATATGAAAAACTTTGAGTTAAGATTATAACTACATATCACTTTAATCTGTGAATCTTTTAGTTTAAATTGATTGTCAAAGCTGCGTTCCTAGCAATTAAACATTCTTTACTTCAAAAATTATATAAGGAAAGGAAATTAAATTCATATTACAGTAATTATTAGTTTTCTGATTTTAATAAATGTTATTAAGATATTGCCATTATTATTATTATTGAGATAACAACACCTTCATTACCTTCGTTTTAATTTATAGATAAATACAGAAAAAAGATATTATACTGATTGAGCCAAATAATCATAAGATGCTTCCAATTCTAACAAATTTAAAAAAATGTGCTTGAATTCAAAAATTTTTTAAATGTAGGTTTTCTGTCAAAATCACAATATTATTATATACACATATTCACGATGTACGCTATACATCATTCATACAGTTATTATATCTTTTTGTGATTATTAACTATTATTTCGTTTTTAATGTACTTTAAAATGTAATTTACTGAAGCTTGTTAAAATAATATCGCTATAATAATTCTGATCTCAGAATTTTATACTTATGCATCAGTTAAAATAACGTTTAACCAATTTCGACAATCGGATTGTATAATATTTAACGTAATCGGTTTGTCTGAGCGCGTTTTATACTTCGTTTCGGAGAAACTGATATACCTTATTTTATTATTTCAAGTATAATTAACAGGTTAAAACCCCAGTAAAGCGTACAATAGAATAATTCATTCGTACTTAACCCTTTGTGGTCGTAGTCTTGGTTTACCCAACCAAAACACTTTCTGTTTCGGTCGTAAAGTCTGATTATACCCACTACGAGCTCTCGCGAGATGTTTAAGAAGCGCACAGCTTGATGAAGTTTATCTCATGGCAGTATACAAACATTGTTGCAAGTTATTAGGTACCGGAAAAAGTTTATGCGGTCTCATTTTGTTAACAATAAATTGAGTTCGATTTCAACCAGTATTTCACTAGTTTACTGAATGAAATTAATATTATCAGCAGGTTATGTTTATGTCGTTGATATCAAATAAAATAAGATTATTTTACACAAACGTTCTCTGTATTTAAATTTTCATTTAAGAGCCCGTACGAACGTTGTTCGGTACCTAATACGTATAAGATGTTCAAAGCGAAATTAATCAAAATATGTATTATGACGCGTTAACTTTTATTTCTTTTCGTCTTGCATGTTACAACAATCAGTTGTCAAGTTTTATTCCTACTTGGAAAAAATTCCTAATTGGAAAACGATCTATAATGAGAGAGACCAACCATTGAATCGCGGAAGATGATAATAAACTTTTATTTTTAAATCGTTAAAAGAAAGAGTAAATGTCTATATGTGTCTTTCTCACTGATTTCAATGACTTTGAAATATGATATCAAGACCGTTATCCTAAATACTTTTTCTTATACATATATTTTTAAGGTTCTGTGTGTCTAACACTTTACATTTTTGGCAATGACTATTGGTTTAAAATTTATGAAATATTAAAATTTCATGTGGCACTCAAAAATTTTATTTCTTCCTTCATTCATTAATGTTGTTTCCTGTAATATATACAACATATAGTAACGGGTTTCATTTAGGTACAGCAGTGTAAATAACAGAAATACAAGATCACGAATTAAAAGAATGAACTATTTTCTAGATTTCATTCAAGTGAACAGTCTAAAGGAAAATTATATTTTATTACTTTTAACTCCAATAGCTAAAAAATGTTATACATTATAATAAGCGTGTTCCGTCGTCCTAAGACGGAAAGACCAGATCGTAAATCTCCATAAAGCCCTCCGTCATTAACAACTTGGCGAAAAATATCTTCGTTCAAGTAAATGACGGGGGTACACGTGTTTTGCAGCCGTTCGACCGAACAATCATACCAATTCAATTTATCGTGAACATAATCCACTTGTCGCTACCGGCGGAAAATGTACAAGTTTCACAGAAGGAATAAACCGTGTATATTCATCAAAGTAGCTCAAAAACAAAGTAACACGGAAACTTATACAGATACCAATCAATGTAAGAATACTTAACAAAAATTTGATCTTTAAAATGAAACTCTAATGGGCGCGAGAGGACATATTTGAAACACGATTGGTAGTGAAAATATTTAAGGTAAACGCTTTAGGGAAAATTGGTAGTCAAAACTGTTATGAAAAATTAGCTCAGTAATTAGAATTGCAAGAGAAATACACAAGACGCAGTTTGAAGCGGAAACGACTCTTATTTGAATCGCTTAATGAAGACGTTAATCTCAGCCGGCAGGCTTCAGTTACAGAAATTCTAATTACTGTCTAACTCGAATGGCAGTAACTTGTAGTAACCGCTTGTAATCACGAGCTAACGATTCCAAAGTGCCTTAGAGAATGAGTTAACCGAGTTTCACCTATACCAAATTACATTAAGTTATTGGACGGCTAGATACATACAGAAATATAATTGAATAATTGTGAAAGAGATTTTGACCACAAAATTACTAAATATACTTTCCGTTAATAATAAATGCGTACGTTGTACAAACTTCAAGAAATATCTTGCAATAATGAATTCAATAAGAAGAATAGTCGAAATAAATGTGAGTAATATTGATTAGAATAAACAATTATTCAGATATTGTATCTAACGTCATTCATTGTCGATCTATTAGCTTTAGTTTTGGTGGTGGGGTAATTGCGATTATTATTATTAATACTTAGTGTAATATTAATTTTTTAATTACAGATCAGTTATTTTTTTACTGCATCTGTCTATATGTAAAAGTTGCACTGTTTCGTGTATTTTAGCAAAGTCACTCCCACTGCGATAGACTTGTTCCGTTATTCAAAAATTCCTTTTTGGAAACTCTAATTATCCTGCATTATTCACGCAACAATAATTTCTTAAGTTTTTATGTTGTGTAATTTCACTATTGAATTTCTCGAGTTTTGATTTTACGTTAGCATTTTTGCGATTCTTGGTATCCATATTGTAATAACTTACGTACGTACATATGTTGTTGCGACATGAGTAACAAGTTATGGGCCATTACGGTCGCCGATGACCAAAACTTCTGAATTGTTTGAAAACAATTACAATACGTAAGATCATTGATGTTAAATGAAAATATCAATAAATGTTTAACTCCGTGTCTTCCTTACTACTTTCGATGATTTTGAAAAATATTTTCAAAGTCGCCATTGCAAACAATTTTTCCTATACATGTAATACCTGGTCTCTTTTAGTTTTCGTGATATTCTCAAAAATATACAGAAAAATTACCTATGATAATTATTTACCTAATTATTTGGCCATTAAAATTTCACATCAAGCTGAAATTGTTCACCCATACCATCATGTATTGATGTTGTTTCTTACAATATATACGCAGAAGTTTTACGTTGATCATAGAGATTGGTATTAGCGGGACTCATTTTTTCCAATCTGATAGAATTATTTGCTCCGCACTTCCCCGTTCACCATCTTCCTAGAAAAACAAGCCCCACTCATAGCAATCTCTATTATCTGAATGAAACTCAGTTTTCTATATTATACGGAACAGCTTCAATAAGTGAAGAAAAACATATGATACGATATACGTTTTTATGTAGAATGAAAAACTAAAAGAGATCAGCTATTGTAAGTACATATAGGAAAGACTTGTTCAGAGTGACGTTCTTAAGAACACATGTACAGAAAATAAAATTGAAAGTATTTCACCGAGCGGAAGATGGTACTGTAACTACGGAAAAACCAATCTGCACTCGTAACACGGGCTAAATAGATTTGGCTGTACCAAAGTGACACTTTGAATCCCCGGCATGGTGCTGCGTATCCACTTGTCACCAAAATGGGAGAGTTCCGAAAAGATATAAGCCGTGCATGACTTGACAAGCAATGATACTCCTCTTGAGTTCACAATTGTTTATCTTGTTCTGTATTCCATAGATGGTTTCACTCAACAGTGTACTCTACAACATAACCCTCAATTTAATTCGTACAGTGAACATTTCAAGATAGAAATCTTATCTAGCATTGCTATATGTAAACATAAAAGACAGAAATCTTAAAATTATTGCATAGCTAGTTGACACAAATAGTTAAATATTAGGTAAAAGTTTTATTAAAATCTTTTATTACAAATATCGCTTTCATAGTCACAGTTCTATTACCTAAAAATCATAATAACAGCAATTGAAAAAAAATAACATTAAGTATCTATGTGCTTACTCTGCGGTTTTAAAATACATTGTCCAAGAGGAAAAATCCTGAGGAAAACGATCAGCAGCTTTCATGTCAATTACGATAATTTGATAAAAAATATTTCTCATAAAAATACGTCAGACAACATTTGTTTTATCTGCTGTGAGTTGTTTTGTACTTTACTTTTAGACTAGACAAGCCTAGTCAAATATCTTAGAAACTAGAGTTAGAACAATATTACTGAGAGGTGTTGATATCAATATTGTAGGAAGTTTAGAGTTATTTGTAAATATTTAATGTAAAAATCACTCAAATCTTATAAACAAAACGATAATAAAACAGTTTGTTAATACAGCTACAACAGAAACACACAAAAATACTACCGTTATGGTCACTATATAACCACTCTCTCGCTAATTACAACCAAAAGTCTTTTCCGCACGCATTCCCACTCGCTTTTAAAGCATACTCCCATTCTCTATGTTCGTCTCACGCTTACATCCTTCTGACTTGTACTCTAATCTTTCGTCCATAACCAAAATCCACGTAGTCACGTAAATACACGCTTCGTTTTCACGGTCCCAGTCGCTCGGTCCTAAATACTTTTCTTTCGCTCTTCTCCAATTCTACTTATACTATAAAATTATTGTTTCTTTATGTGATTATGCACAATCTAGAAAAATTTGCGAAGCCTCCAAATGCTGCCTTTATAATTGTCTCTCGCAGACAAATTCATATTTTCGGTCGCAATGTATGTCATTGAATATGCCATCAGTCGGAAAAGTGCCAACATTTTTCGCGCCATCACAATTATCAGGCTGTCCTTCGCTCCATGCATCGTAACCAACTTTAAAGGTAGAGTCGTCGAAAATGGTTACCCAGTCACTTTCCAAAAACATATAGTGTATACCAATATAAGCTCCATCTTTAGCCCTCTTGGCTATTACTTTGTTATACATTTAGAGAGGAGTTAAGTATAATAACTTAAGTCAAAGATGTAGAATAATACTTTTTCGCAGAATGTTCTTTTAATGCATATAAGCATATACAATTAAACAGAACTCAATAGAATTCAGCGATATTAAATATCCTTATTTAAGAAATACATAGTTGCTAGACAGGTGACATTTACTTTCCATTTTCTCCGAATTCTTCTTATGGTGTATTATACATTACTCATTAATATGGAAACAATGAAAGAGAAATAACGTTTCGTGTTTTCAAATATTTAAATAAAGTAACTGCTAGAAAATTGGTAGAGTAAAGTAAGAACAGCAAGTTAATTAGTAAAGTAAGGAAAGGATATTATGCAGACCAATTTCTACCATTTTCTTCCGGTCGAATGTATTACACTGATTTCCCCACCAATTATTATTTATCTCTCACGCTATAGCTGCTGATCTTTTTTTTATCAGGGCACAGGGGCAAGGGGAGACGTCCACATGCCGCGCTCGGACTGATTGTATGACACCCTTTGTCAGTCGAGATAAAATGCAATACCCTTTTCTCAGTAGAGTAACGATCCTCATTTTCTCTCTAAATTCATGTATAAAAAGACCCACTAGAGAACGAATAGCGTAGTTGTTAGTTAAAAGTCAAACCTTCCGTCTTAAGTACTTTCACTCTTCCAATGGGGATAAACGAATTATACTGTTCATCGTATAATATTGAACCTCCCGCAAATAACAGAATTAGAAGAGTGAACTCTTCCTATACTCCACGGATATAATTGGAATATACTTATTTGCGTAATTCCAAATTATCTAAAACTTTAAACATAAAATCTATACGAAAAAGGGACGCGAAGAGAATATTTCTCTTCTTTTAAACTTCTTCCTCGTTGCGCACAGTGACACTTATTATGACTGCTCAGTTTCGTCACATCTTTGTTACAAACCGAGCTGCCGAAACTGTACCGCCATTACTATCGGACCGATCGCCGGGAGTGGACTCTTTCTTACTTTGTTGGTAACAGTTTTTTAAGCGTAACTCTATCTTGGCAAGCGCAGTGGAACTAGATAATATATTTTTGTGTCAAGCGAAATGTTGACACTTTGAACACAAGCTACTTATGTTTAATAAATCAAGTTTAACGACACCTGGGTAGTTTCATAAGAGATAAGTATTATATGCCAATCAGATTATCAAAATAGATTTTTCTCAAAAATGAAGTCTCAAACGAACAAATCTTTTTTTATCAGTTACATGACACCCTGTATATCGAATCACATACTGATTCTGTCATCTCACCTGATGCAGTATTAACTAACTATAGTGTTGAGGAAACCTCAAAATAATTTAAAAAATTTGAAAATTGATATTTCAGAAGTCTTACTAACGAGATCCGTAAAACATCGGTCCGCGGAACTCAAGTTTCTGAATCGTGAAAAACAAACACGAAGTGGGAAAATATTGTGGGAATTCCGAATTAGTCAAACGTTTCCACATTGCATTCGCGTGAAGTCGCGTTAGCTCCCTTCGTGGCAGTTGTGCTTGGGACTCTGGAACAAAGCTCTTAACTTCCGTAATTTCAATTTCAGATTATTCGCCCCGGCATTTCCATGGCACGGTTTCGCGAACATTGTCACCTGTAGCCGCCACGGGACTCGCAATCACTGCAACTCAAATTGAATTTCCATGTGGATGCTGACTTATTGATAGTCAGGTACGTTATTACTTCAACGCATATCAATACGAAGATAAATCTGCCACAATAAAACTATTGCATTTTTTAAAAGTATTAGTAACTAACATTTATGCATCAGTATATCCGAATAAACTAGATTCGTCTTCATGCCAATATTTCCGTAATTATTGAAAGTACAAAAAATGTTTTAGATGAAAATTGTTTGACATGGACAACTTTTTAAAATACATATTATTTCGATGTCCCAATATCAAGCGTCAAAATTTCGGAAACGTGTACGGAACCCTCAAACTAAGAAAATAAGACTTTTGGAGATATAATTGTTTTTGCCCTGTTTCGAAGAAAATCACGGAAATCAGAAAAAACTGTTTCCATTTTATTTACTTATTTTACTTATTTGTTTATTAGAACAATATTTGTACTAAAAAGCTAACTATATCTCTAGATAACTATAAAGTACTATTCGCAACAAAATGTAGTAATATATACTACAAAATTCTCACTGCAGCACCGATTTTCATATAATTGTTAAATGTTGTGTAAATGCACATTTTGTAAGAAAGCAAGTGTAGTGTAAAGATGGCAAGCATGAACAGAGTGAAGATGACTGATGACCACGACGTACCGCATCAACGCTCGAGAGCGGCAAGTTCGAAGAGGAAAATATCGGAAGGGGAAATTGCGAGAAAAGCTTGGAATATAGAAGAATATTCGAGAAGGTTCGGTTTAGATCAGCTTCCGCTTCGGAAGTGTCAAAAATCGACCAGTAAATCCGTGGCATCAGTCAATTACACTGTGGAACACGATTTTTGTTTTGTAATATCCACTAGGTGATCCTTATAGAGTTCCTTACGCTAAATACGAATCCGACAGCCAAATTGCTGGGTCACGTCCAGTTTTCGAAAAAAATAGGTTTTTGTAAAAGCGGTTGAATTTTTCAGAGAAACAAGTGTTGCGTGAAAATTAAAAATAGGCAGTTAAAATTTGTTGTAAAAAATAGAGGAGAGTTGCTCGAATGTGTAGCTATATAAATTTTGAATATTGCATATTATTAAATGTTTGTAAATGATGATCAAAGTTTAAAAAAGGGTAGATGCGCATACTTTGTACGCACTTCTGTTACATCTCTACGAAAAGTGGTTTGGCTAGCACGAATGCACTATGGAATATTGGATTCTGCAGACATTTCTGAAGAGGAACCTCCCGCAGAAAGCGTGAGAACGGTTTTTCTTTGGGACAGGTTAAGAAAATGTCCGTGAAGAGCGCGTGCACGGAACTTCGGCGCCACACGGCCATCGAATCGCGAGATTTGATTCGCCCCGTACAATATAATGATCAAAGGTACATTAAATACTAAATTTAGCCACCTTAGAGACTAATAATAATAAACATATTTGAATTTCCAAGCTTAACTTACCATTTTAAATGTGAAGTTTCGAATAACGTATTTTAGACTAACTAGAAATTCGTTGCGTTCTAACACGTGCTGGTTGCAAACGACGCTTTGAAACAATTGAAGATATGTTCCATTAAGTGTAGGGAAGATGTATGAAGGAATATGGACGATCAGTTCTATTGTGTTTTATTCTTCTTTCTTGATGGTTTAGAAAATAATAATCCCTGATACATTACTTATTCAGGCGACTGAATTATATGGACAGGATTATTGAACCATTTCTTAATTTTCTTCGCTTTATAACGTTAAAAGTTGTACTTATAGCTATGTTATTTATAGAACAAATGCTTCTTTGATGTTTCTTAACATATCACAGCTTCCGACTTCGTTATTACTTGATTCCCGCAAATTAAAAGTGTTTTGCCTAATAGTTCTTTTAATCCATTTTAATTTTCTCTTGGCATGTGATTTAGTTCCCTTTAATAACCTGTGGCTAACAGGAGTTTAACTCAGCGAAGCTAAAGCTAATTTAATGTTGGTATACCTGACTTGATGTTACTTCCCTTTGTATTTTTAGAATATCCATTTCATCCCTGACGTCTTTCTTCCGAAAGCCTGCATTTCCTTTGTTATCATCTTCCACTCGCATCAGTTATGCTGTTTGAAGAGCATTCTGTCCATGTATATCTATTCTAGAAAAATGGAAAATTCTCACCCACATTTAATTAACGTAAAATTTAGGTAGGAGGTTCCATTAAGTTCTTCAAATGATTCTCGTAGAAAATTATGTTCATTTTCTTCATGAGCTTTAAGTTTCATAATACTTCACCCTCAGTATCATAATTTTTCGCTTACGCTTACAAACATTCCTATCGATGTATGTTTAAATACCGTGATACCGTGAAAATAAATTTAAAAATCCTAATGCAACAAGTTTTTATTGAAATGGAAAAATGTGAATATAACATAAATGTTACGCCATGTAGAAAATGTTATAATGTTAAGATATTGCGGATTTTTATACAATTTTACTACTATTGCTATTAACACTAGTTTTATATGGAGAGTAGGGGAATTAGGGTAAAACGGACCGGTCGGGTAAAACGGGTCACTAATGTTTTCAATAAATAAATAGCCCGTATCGAGTTGATATCGCATGATATGGTTCTAATAACTCCTCGATATAGTTTTATATTGACTGCAGAGCAGTGCATGAGATATTTTTCGATTAAAAACACCAGAAAGATATTTAGTGAAAAAGTTTTTATGCCACAGAAGTGTTTGAAGCACTGTTTTTTATCTATAAATTAAAAAATTGAACAAAATAACTACAGTACTGGATTCTACGTCCCTTAAGCTGTACTTTTGACACTTAAGTTATTTTTTTATCTCATGCGGAATTGTAAATTTCACATGCTTTGCTAAATTATGATGCACGGAGTAAAACAGAAAACTTAAGCACAAGAGTCCCTTTTTATGTGCTTTGTCTAAATTTTTATTCGGTATATATGGGATGGCGGAGGATTTGGCGAGAACAAACACAGGTGTATTTGTATTTTTATTGAAATGGACTGTAAGTGACTAGAATTAAACTAAACTATGTGTCTTAATCTATTCTACGCAATACTACGCTGTTCCACGCCGGTCTACTCTGATTTACTACTCTAGATTCTCAAATTACATTGTTCCACGCTAGTCTACTCTATCGTGCTCCTCTCAACTACGAAACTACACTCTCTACGCTAGTCCACTCTGACCTGCTCCTCTCAACTCACAAAATTACTCTGTGTTAAAAAGGCCTTACAATCATCTTAAATACTAATCTCGTAAACATGGGGCATGATTCTGCAGGCCGTCACCGGACGCCTGCGAACCATCTGAGTCCAAGTGACCTGGTCGTAACGGTCCGAGTATACCTACCGTATCCGGCCTTACGCGTCGCACCCCACATATGTTTGTGATTTTTGTTCCTAAAATCATATATATTTCTACTTTATTTATATCAGTTAACAATTAAATATATTAAGCTAGCAATTTTGATTTAGTAGAAATAAAGATATTGTATTCTTATATGATTTTACACCAGTATCCCGTTCTTCCCTACCATTTTTTAGAAGGGGATATTTCACTACCTTTAGGAAATCTTATTTTCCTTCGTAACTAAATATTAAAAAAAAAAATCTTATATTTCCTAATAGCCAGAGGTCTACTTAAAACTTGCAAAAAAAGTTTCATGCGTTTATTGCTAAAGATAGTTCATTATTACAATTAAAAAAAGGATCCCATTTTACACTATTTTCCCCTGTGTCATATCTATAGTAGCAGGAAATGATGAGATATTCCTTTGTGCAAACAGTCGTAAAATACGAATCGTTTCGAAACAGTTCTGAAGCACCAAGTCTATCACGAGTAATCGTGTGAAAAAGTCATCTTTGTTTGGAAATACTAGCAATCTATGTTCTTTCATAGTGTCTCGTCGTCAAATAGATTGTTCGAATGTTTATCGTTAGATAAATGCCGGGAGTAACGGAGCAATGACTATATGCTACAATGAAGATTCTGATGGCGATATTTAAATCCTTGAAACTAAAGAGCATACGCTATTCGAAGAGAATGTATTCGAAGATTTTAACACGGGAAGAAGATAAAATATGGAAATGAAAAAATAGAGAAGTGAGATTTTCCACAAAACTGGAAGACCAGAACACCGCCGCAGTAGGTATCATACGGAGCAGAAATAATTTCTGAATATAAATGCGAGTGAAAACCGTGGCATCAATGATATTGTATTTGCCGACTGCAAAAGGAGAAACAGAAAATGTAAAAGCACATCTAGAAGCTTTGTATTTGTTTCCCAAATGAAATGTAAATGGGTATTCTCCGTATAAAATTGATAACAATCAGTTCAATGAAATACTTTAATAGCGGAGCTCCCAGCGGTGAGTTTATGGCGTCTGCAATTGTTACGCGATGTAACAATTACCTTATAGAAAATTTAATAAGAGGTACTTCAAAGTACACAGAAAAAAAGAAATAATAAAGGTAGTTTACTTTACACTGAAAATCATACGTTTTTTATTTCTAAAGAATTGTGACAAATATGAAAGCAATTCTATAATAAACAGGAAAAAATAGGATAATACAGAAACAGAAATGATAAGATACATTTTGGTTTTTTCACTTCAATCGTGGGTATAAAAGTCTAAAAAAGCTAGAAATGGCGACCGCGAGAAATGTACAATTGGAGAATTTCAAAACTGTCCATTTTCCGACCAATAATTAAATACAGTGGAATGATTGAAATAAATGGCTGAATGTGCTACTGACTGTTTTGTCATTGCTGAATGAATATGTGTACGTTGTGTAAGATTGCGTAATATGTAAAAAGTTTTGTAAAAGGCAAAGATTGCGGTATACGCAGTGTCTCACCGAAATAGGAGTACGCTAATGTTTCCGTTGCTTTTAGATTTAGAAAGAAACTTCCCGGATAATAATATGTATTATTTATTTTAAAATCATCGGATCCACTTAGGAGTATTTAGACCTTTCAAGAGGTCTAATCGAAAACGTCGATTAGTGTCCTGTCTTTTAGTGTCATTCTTTTACATTAAGCACATTAAATATTATGTTTTGTTTCCTCCACGAAATGCACAAGTATCTTACATTCGATCTCACTAAACGAACGAAAAGAATTAAAAGCTAAAATAAAAATGTTACATTGATTTCGATAGAAGATGATTACAATTAAAGCCTGAGCTGATTAAGGAAGTGTGGTAATGATCAGAAGTAGAAGAAATCAAAGAGCTGCACTCTAATCACAAGATTAAAGTCTTTGAAGTTCAGCTTCGGATTAAAAGATAACTGGCTCTCGCTTTCTGAAAACGAAAGGAATAACGAACCGAGTCTGAATCTTATGAAGCGTGTGATTTCCTCGTAACTTTTAGATCCGATCTGGTGCTCTTTAACACTGACCGAGTACCTCGTTGATTTCCCGCATCCAGGTCACTGTTCACGCTTTGGCAACAGTCACACCACATTTAAGGTACTCATTATAACATTAGCCACGGCTTTTTATATATTTGTTGAACTTGTTAATTTCATGCAAAGTAATATAGGCACATTTACATTACAGTTTCATTTAAATGAAAAATAAATTTGTAGATGTTAATATCCATCGGTTCATTTAAAATCAACCGTTATAGTGTCTAATAGGTGTAATAAATACTATATAAACTTATTATTCGCAAATAACTTTGCAAACAATCGAATATAAATAAAGTTACAATCCTAAAATAAAAGATTGAATATATATAAAGACTTAAATTACCCTATTTAAAAGAATTACAATTTTACAACTTTTTCTAATTTCAACAAGAAAAGAGTTATAGTCTGTCCCAATTATTAGATACACCCTGTCGTGTCGTATCGGTATACGAATTACAGGACTTAGAGTCGCCGCGAAAATATTGACACCTCTCAAAAATATGTATTCTACCATGAAAAGCAATTTGTTTAGATTTTTTGGGGGCCCTAATTCACGTAGTCCGTTTACATTCGTCACTTTACCATGTAGTTTAAATCAGACAATTGTGAAAGCCAAACGTGTAATTCTAAGTTTATGTAAGAAACTCACGTGGAAAGTAAGTTGACACATATTTTTACTAACATTTTCTTACAAAATATTTATACAGTAACTGTTAATTTACAATCTACTCGTCGAATTTCCTATATGGAGCAGTATTCTACAAAGTGTTTTGTGTTTGTATGCAAAACACCGTTTTCTAGTTCCGTAAATACAAGAAGTCACTCATGCAGAAAAATCACTAATATTTAACAGAAGAATGAAGGTAGATTTTTTGAGAAAAATTGCAGCGAGTTTTAACATTTTCGCGGAAACTGTTAGGAAGATCGTAAGTAGATTAGGAAAGAATGGAACTGCAGAAAGTCAAAATCTGAACGTCTATAAACAACAACACCTAGAGAAGATCGAGTTTTTTTACGAAAAGTTTTTAAAAACCATTTCATTTTGACCAAACAGTTAAAATCTGATTTCAATTTATTGATTCAGGAAATTCAAATTCGAACACGAATAAAAGAAACAAAATTGCTCGGGCGAATATCGAGAAAACGACCCTGAGTAAGAAAAACCAATGCTCGAAAACGTTTAATATTCGCAAAACAATTTATAAGCAAGCCATTGGATTTTTGAAAAGATATTATATTTAATGATAACTCAAAATTTTAACTTCATTGTCATAATACAAGGATATGTGTACGGAGAAAACATGGCGATTGTTTAACCCTACAACAATAACACCTACAGTTATACACGGTGGGGGCTTACTGTGCATATTAATAGGTGAAGAGTATGTAAATATTTTATAACAAAATAATAAAAATGAACATTCAGGATAATTATGTTCTGCTACAAGATAACAACCTCAAACACATATGCAAAGTAGCAACGCGACATTTTTATTTAATACACACATCTTACAAAGATCATAGAAACATTTGAAGTGGTACAAAGGGCAGGTCCAGTGAACCGTGAAAGATTAGTAAAAATAATTTCTAGTGCTGAATTATGTATACTTAAATATATTGCGTTACTAACGTAAGACAAGCCGGCCTGTGGCTGAAAAGTGAAGAGGGACAAGAAGACTCGGCCGCACGCTCCACTTCAGCTCGCGGCTCGGTCAGTAACAAACGTGCCTAAACTAATTCCGCCATTACTATCGGGCCGAGCGCCGCGAGCAGACATTTCCCCTTGCCCTTCGTCCCTTTTCAGCCACAGGCCGATTTGGCTCATGTCAGTAATGCACTGTATATAGGTGTTGATGATAATGCAAGTCACTTCATATGAAGCGTTTGTGAAAGTCACTGAGATAAAAATCATAAAATCGCTAACTAATAGACTGGATTCAAACCTAATTGAAAATTTCAGGGCAATATGGAAAAAATTAAATCAACTCAAAAAAGCCTAAACACAAAGACGAACATCGCAAAGGCATAAAACAGAATGCCAAAACTGAATGCGAGAACTGAATGAAATCTATGTTCACACTCATAAAAGCGGTTATCCGTGCATGTGCACGTGTGACAGAATATTAAATAATATTTTTTTTCAGTTAACTAATGTAAGAATTAAATAAATGATAGTTTATTTCTTTGTAAACTTATAACGTCGAATATTCTTTTTGAGAACTTTAGTCTGTCGAAAACTTATTTCTTAACACCTCTTCTATTCGACAATGAACCGTTTTAAGTCCAATTAAGCTCTTAGACTTACACTTAGACCACTTCGGACAACAAGGATCAACATTATGATTGCAAGAGTCGTTTTGCCGCTCGGTCCTGATCGCTAACAGGTAGCCTGCCATGTCAAAGCAGCACTTTACATGGAATATAAGTTTCAATCGATGCACTTCATTACATAACAATTTTCTTTGAACAGAAAACATAACACATAGTCATAAAATTACAGGCATTTCATAATTGATTGAAAATTCTAACAGTTTCATTCAACCCTTGACTTAAATTCTTTTTTTGTTGTATGATGCATCTAAAAATTGATATTAACATGCATTCATTGAGACCTTCTTGCAAGTGTACTACATACATGCATTTGCATTGCACGAAACTAGGAAGACTATTTTCAGCTTTCTATTCCGCAAATCATCTCGTTCGTTGATGTCTGATTCAAGCACAGCAATCACCGTTTCGTGAATTACAGTGTCACCATTATCGGTATTTCAACGCATTAATCAAAGCGACATACGTGGACAAATATCATCCTCTATATCATATGGATACTGTCTTCGCTACGAACGTTGAAAATTATTGCTACCACTGTCACATTTATAAATTAAAGTATGGAAATATTTTATATAGTAAATTATGTTAAGTATAGGATAAATAAATATTTTTAAAAAACATTGCGTTAAAACATGACTAAAAAAATATAATCTTTCCTTAAATAATAAAATTCCTGAAAAACCTTACAACATGCTCTTTGGATTAATTGCAAAATAACATTTTCTAATATATACCATATTTGAAATAAAGAATTCAAGAAAATGTACTAATGAATGAACAAGAATCGGAAACATAAACGAAACACAAAAGAAAAGATAAGCTCCGAAAATAAAAAGTAACATAGATTGTATATATTATATCATAACTAGTTCGGAAATAAAAATTTAAGTTCATTAAAAAATATTACATGAAGGTAAACCTCATAAATTAGTATGCCAGCATTATATATAAATATTTGTCAGATATAACTTTATAATACGGACGCAGTTATTGAATAAATTCCAATAAGAATTTATAAAGGATTAACTAATTAAATTTTTTAATAAAAAATACAAAAATTTGTCTAGTGGAATGGAAAAGTATTCCATGTTTTATAAGAAATATATTTATGTCAATTATAAAGCATATAGACATACAACAAACAAATTTCTCAAGAGTAATTACTTAACGATCACTCGTTATCGTCCTTTATAGGCGATGTTAGACAATAGGCCTACAAAGTTCTATTATTCTCTTCATCTATTGTACCGATATCACGTCAGTGTCTAACGCTTATCATGTTCCCCTAATATAGATTAGGTGACTCAGGATTGTCAATGTCTGCCTAAACTGAATCGATAGCCTTTGTAATGTGTATTCATTAATTATCACTTGCCTAGTAATTACTGTCACACAGTGGTCTGAAACCGTCAAATCACGAGCTGAATTCAAATTTTCAACTCTGTTAGAAATGAATGACATTTGGGCTATTAGTTCTTAAATGTGTAGACTAGTTATTGGTGTAAGAATAAATTACAATAGTTCACTAATAATTGTTTGGGAGTTTTCAAATCGGAAAAAATGCTTTTCTACGAAAAATCACACGTTTTCCAAAAAATATAGCACTGTGTTATATATTTTGTAGAAACGATAACTTTATCTATTAACGAATGTTGAAACAACTTTAGAAAGTATCACAGAAATGTATTTTTTCTATCAAAAACGAAAAGCAAGGAAAAGATATTATGGTTATATCTAATATAACTATATATATAGTCGATAGATCAATGGCAAACTATACAAATACGATTGAAATAAGCAAAAATTGTCTCTAATGTAATTCGATTATGTATTGCTATGTAATCATCACATACCGAGTGTAATCTTTTAACAGAGCAAACATTCTACTTATTTATATTAACAGTTATACTAATTGAAGGAGTTTTTTATGATTTTATTAATGTGTGATATTTCATATACTACACTGTTATACACTTTCCGAGGTGTTTTATATATGAATACACTCACATGCAAAATTAAAGGAATACAAAATCTTCGAAAGACTAGTGATATACAAAATATGAATTTAAGTAAAATGGGGGAAAAATATCCTACGTTGTTTTAAGAGGCCATTGTAAAAGTGAAATTTTGCTTTAAATTCTTGGTAGAATCACTCATAAAAAATTTGAGATCGTTTGTAAAATTATCTGAATTTGCAAAATTTTTGCAACGAGGGAGTATGCTCCCACTGATTATATAATATGTGAACATTTTATATTGAAAAGAACTAGAAATTGCGAAGACAGTAGTTCCACGTTTTAAAATAAGTTCAGCTAAAATACCGTACGATTTGTTTTTCATGAAATTATAACAGTTTAAACATTGACAACATTGCATCAAAGATTTGATGTTTCTTTGATTTTATATGCAAGCGCATTATGTATTATAGATGTATGATATTTCACACTGACCTATTAGACATTTTTTCTGTAGATTAGAATAATATCCAATAATACTGGAAAAAGTGAATTTTTTAAAGCTTTAACAGAAGTTAATTTAAAGGTTGTTCACAAATTTACTCATCGTATTTTCTATAATAATTTTCGCTAATGCCAAAACGATTGAGATAATCTTAACCATAATTCAGCACTAACGCAGAAATTATACGTTGACCGACAGTTTGATAAAATGAGCCCTTCACGTTGTATATTTTAATGGATAATTAAATAACTAAATTCGCAAAAACAGTAGTTAAAAGTAAATAATGTAAATGTGCATTTACATGTCAGATTATTTATGTTGCAAAGAATGCTGCGTAACTACTAATAATTTTTATACATCAATAGAGTTGGCTAACATATTATTAGAAAAACAATTACAAGCAAGTTGTTGGAAATAAGTGTAAAAAAGAATTTTTATCTTGTGAAGCTAAGAAATAACATAATTTTCAAACGATAAAGATCTAAAGCACTTTGTCCATTTTTACGAGAAGAAAACAAAATTACCTAGAAGAAGGTTTCAAAATACATAAGTACTCGACTACTTAGTTTTCCAACAGAATGATTAACCCTTTGCAATTGGTACATTTTGCTGGTAGCAATACCAATTTGTCGAAGCAAATTTATATTTTTAAAATTATTTTTCTACAGATGATTTATATGAAATTGAGTATTGAACAGTGTTTACTTATTTTATTATTCAGATTTAATTATATTATTATTTAGGAAAATACGCGATATTATCGAACAGGATACATAGAATTTGAATTGAATCAGAAGGGTGGTTTACAGTGTTCCAATGAATCAGGAATCTAAGTCCAATGAATCAGAAATCCGGTAGTGATTTACAGCTGCATGGGGATAGAGGCTATGTGGATAATGCGCAGGTCTTGTGGGGCTAAGAGTAGACCATAAACCTTGCAGTATAGTGGAACTTTATGGACGTTATACAGAGATCTATCACGATCAGCGGATTTCCGGGGACGTTTAAGAGCGATCACAGTTGTTGTGTGGAGTCGACTTACCTTAAAACTGGTATATGCAAAATCTAAGCTGTAACCTTGCTCGAAGTATGAGTTACGTATTTACCTAGCAAAATGGTAATTAACACACCAAACAATACATATTTTATACATCCGCTCATTTATCATCCACACATCTTATACATAAACGTAATAGCATTACCTTTGAACATAATTCAGGAGTGAATGTGGCCATAGAATACCTCACAATGTGACGCATTCAATTATTTGATAAATTGAGTTTCTGTTTGAAGATTATTTGTAATTTTAATATGGACAAACTTTTCTAGTGTTATTAAGAACTTGTATTAAATGTTTAGTATAATATATGTGTATTCATTAACAACATTTTTATTTATTCTATTAATTATTGTATATCAAATATACAAATATCATAATGTAATCATGATTGCTGAATTCTTGTACAAATTGCAAGTGTTTTAATATATACTAAATAATTACTGATAATCAGATGCAAATGATTAATATTTAACATTTTGTTACAACATAATATATTTCATGAAGGAAAGTAATTTTAATCTAAAAATTAAATTACTCTTCTACCATATTAAAATCTTATTCTAGGTATTATTATAGATAATTAGAAATATTTTAGTTTATGCCAAATTATTAACATTTATACATATAAAAAATCGTTATTAGAATAACATAAAATAAATGTCTGAAGAAGATGATACTAAATAGGTTTGGAGGATCCTTTTAATAATTGACGTAACAAAAATGGCAAAAAATGAATAAGATGTAAAAATGAAATATCAGAATATGCATGTAGAATAAAAGAGACATATAAAAAGTTGATGTATGCAGAAAGAAGAAGATCAAACACAGAAGAGACATTTAACAAATAAAAAATGAAACGACGAGCAGCTAAATGTGCAGAATGTATTCGTCCACCAAAGAGACGTACCGCATCGTCCCTTCCGCGTCGTTGCATCTGGGTGCAGGTGTAGTATCAGACACTTTAATTTTGGAGAGTGCATCATTTACATCGTGGTCGACTGACCACGTCTCAGAATCACTAACCGTAACCGAATACGAATAAAAGTACAGAATTACTACGCGAACAACACTGGTAGTCGTTTGCTGAGATTAACGAGATCTTGAAGACCATAATTACCCTACGAAAAAGGTATACACAACATTTCTGTACTAACGAAGTTATTAAAGTACATACTGATAGAGAATCTTAATTATCCAAATTAGCTAAGAGTTATAATGTACGAGTAATTTTTAAATTTATATTACTAATTATAAGTTACACACAAGACGGATCAGTTACATCGAGTGGTTAATCAGTTAATACGCATATTAATATTTTAATATTGACATTTTAAACAATATTTTTGAAACTTAACCGCTCTAATTTTCAATGATTTATATATTTGAATTTAGGTTTTTTTGATATTCTTCCTTCCCATGGGATAGTGATTTACAAAACGAATCAAAATTTCCTTATTATACTTATAAAATAAAGTTCATTGGAGTGTAGAATATAAAATGAAAATTGCAATAATCGTCAGAAATTATCAATTAATGTTTGAAGATAAAACAAAGTCTGCCATTCTGTTATTTCTGATTATTATCAATTTATATTGATGTACAGAATAAATTCAAATGTTTAACATTACTTTCTGATTCATGGCAGAATACAGCCATAAATTGTTAATTAGCGAGACGCTATCGGCGACTAAAACGATAAATTTTAAAAATCAGTTGATTAAGTAAATCAAAGGACATGTCAGAAAGAAGTAACTAACACGAATTCCACAATATTGCACGAAAAATTAGCAATTTAAAAACAATTTTAATACTAAATACAATTTTTTTTGTCCAAAACCCAACTTAAGAAAACTTTAATCTAATTTATTGAAATTATTATATATAGTATTATATTGTTGCGATACATCGAACTAACGAGGTTGCGATGTATCGAACTCGTCCCTCCAGTACGCACGGCTGAACCAACCTTTAGGATCTGAAGGGGGTTGAAATAAACTGGTCGCTAAGGAGTTGGTCAGAGTAAACGAAGACAAGCGAGTAGTCCTCGAGCGAACGTAGACGAGAAAAGACGTGTCAAACTATAGACTACATTGTGTAATATTTGTATGAAATTGTAAATATAAGTGTATAAAGAACATTGTAAATAAATATGTCGCGGGCGAGCACCCCAGGACCCGCCCAGCGCAACAATATATATTATTATATATGGAAATTATTGTACATAGGAATTTAATTAGAATTTATCTACTTAGCACATGTGCCACTGCAGGAAACATTAATGTCATTCGTGCATGAATGACACGACACGCAATATAATAATAAAAGATTATTTGTAAATTAAAAACTTCATATTAACGAACTAAACTGTAGGTACCATAAAGACGCCTCTGGTATTACTTACCTCTGTAAGAAATACCAAATCACGAAATGTATCAGTCCTGCTTATGTATTTGGTGAAATGTTGAATCTTACCTGTAACAATTAAACGCAATCAATTATAAAAATATTTCAACTGTAAAATATATGAGCAATGGTCACGAGTATAGTAATGGCTGTATAATACACACAATTTCAATAATACTCTTATAATATATTTTTGAAAACTATGTGCATACTTTTCTGTTGACGATAAGCCGAAAACTATTTAAAGCTGCATTTAATCTCATTTTTTTTAAATTTTACATCTGAAATAAGATTTCCTAATAAGATTTTGTATGTATTAATAAATGTTTCTTGAAAATTAGATTCTTCATTTTTTTAGTTACAATAAAGAAAAGTGGATGTTTCAATAAGAAAAATTTAATTTTTCATATAATAGATATACTAGATACTATTTCCTTATTTTTTAAAATCTTAAAAACCTGCGAATGACAAATAGTCATTAACATAAAAATGAAAATATCTTCATCAAAGATAAAGAATCGAAAAATGTTAAATATATTTTGTCTACGTTCATGTAATGTGAGTACATACCAGGATTAATCTATCTTAAGATTTATTGTCACTTCACAAACTAAAAAACAGTTAGGAAAAAGTACGTGATCTGAAAATCTGTTATCCCAAGTTGCATGGTGTACGTTTCCAGCAGAGTACCATGACCATATTGCAAAATCGCACAGAAAAAGCCGAAGTGGTATATATACACGGGTTTATACGCGTCAATGATAAGTTGATTACTAAATCTTGAACGCATCTGATCGGAATTTTCAATTATTTACAACCTTAATCTCTTAACACTGACGCTTGTGTCATGTATGAGTACTATACTTGGCTAGAGAAAAATGTTTGAACCTATAAAATGGTGGAATTCTAAGAGTGTAATTTGTTTTTTACACATATACGAAAATTTTTTAGTACAAAAAGTTACAAAGTACATAGCTAGGTACGTTAAGAAGATAAAATAACTTGGATAAAATAACATCACTTTTGAATCATATTTTATTTTCCCATGTATGATTCCTTTTACAGGTAATCGAACATCTTGCATTGTAAAATCTCTTGCATATCATATTTACTTTAATGAATTTTTTATTTTTATCATTGATTGATTATGAAAATATTACAAGTTCTATATATGTACTTCTTGCTTCATTTAAATGATTAAAAATGGTTTCATAGTCGAATGAATAACCATCAGTGTAGCGACTTCATCACCACGTTTTTAATTGATTTGTCCGTCCGCGGTTCTCTGTTTTGAACCGGGTATGTAACCCCGGCATTTACGCATTTTTGGAGCATTTTCGGCGAGCGGCATACAACAGTAGACGAGCGACATCCGATTTTCGATTGGAACAGTAGAAAAACGGCATCTAGAGATTCCATTATTAACTGGAGCATCGTACCGCCGACGCGTAACTCCAAAAAGTACATGGTCCAAGCGCGCTGTATAAAGATACGAATAAATATCAGATTTTGACCTTTCCGCGAACGCAAAACGGGTGTGAATTGTGTTTTACTGTCTCCTCAATAACACCTTACATCGCACTAAAATCAGTCATTGTGATATCATTCTGATATCTTAATCTAAATATATCAAGGAAATTATATTAATTATTGTTTTAAGAGCGAATAACAATGAAAATATAAACCCAATAAAGTACCAGAAATAGAGAATGTGGGTTGGAAATAGACAGGATTATAAATGCAATTATTATATATAATTATAGAAATGTATACACGTCGTAACATAAGTTGTGGCGGCATAACGGGACACAGGAAAGGTTTTCTTGCCGTGCGGATGCTCTAGCCCAGGTAGCACGGGTAAGCAAACATCAGCGTTGCAGACCCGTGCGGGTGCGTTAAATTGTCGAGCCCTAAAACGGGCGATGAAACAAACTACCTAGCTCCGCACGTGGGGGAAAACCTTCCTTTTCCGAACGGAATCACGGGAATTTCCATGTACCCCATATCTTTGTCTGCGGACAAAGATGTGGGGGTGAAGCGACGTTAAATGGAAGCCGCCGTGATAGCCACAACTCACTCCACGTCCATTCGTTCTGGCGCTAGGTCAGACGGAAATCTTTCCGCGTATCTTGTAAGTGTTGAGTAATAAATAAGAGTTTTCGTTAAAACTAGTCAGTCATTTCGCACCCTACTACCCACATAAGTTATTGATAATTATAGTCACTTCAAATATAGTTATATGGTAAAATACAACAAATTAGTACTTAGAATTAACAGAATTGGGGATAAATTTATTTCACTATGTATCATTATTATTCTTTATGGCTCAAATTTTATGAAAAGAAATTTATTATAAATGTAAATTTATTGAATCCATGAAAATATACGTAATATCGGTTGATAGAACGTAGGTATATAAAAAAACTTTTCAATTTATATAATGTATAAATATTATTAATTTACTTTAAATACACACCTAATATACTTACAACGAAAAGTATCGAACCCGGAAATTAAAAAAACGATGAGACTTTGTGTGGAAGTAGAGAAAGTTAAGTCTAATACATTGCATTTTTTTCGTGCCGACTTTCACTTGGAAGGAATGAAACCACCCCTTGAAAAAAATGCAAATTTTCCTTTCCCCTGGATTATCTTACAAATGGTAAGACACAGGGGAAAAAAAAAGTTTAAACAAAAATACATTGTTCTTTCACGTCTATAAAATTGCAACATAAAATTTTTATAAAAATTCAAATTTTTGAAAATTTGAAAATTATGATACCTTTCCTTATTAGTATCAGTGACAACGAATTATTAAAGATGAATTTATAATTAATTGAAGTAACTATACTGCACATTAGTTTACAGCTTGGATCTTGCAAACGGCCGATAAACACACGATGTGAATTATACAGCATGATCATAGATAAGCTACATATCGAAACATTCACTTTTAAGTTAATCACATTTTGTGCAATTGCGTCGAATAATGACGCGCCGTAATAGCATGCAATTCGTTGACTTATTTAAATGTCGAAGTAAGTTGCTGGGAATAATGTATTCGGATGAATATTCAAGAGTCACGCTTGTGTACCTACATACATACATATCAGAGATATGCTCGATTCTGCCGCAGGTGTCTGCAACGACAATTTTGCTGATCCGGCTCCAAGCAGACTGCACACGGTGACCGTTCGTTCCAAACTTCTGCGATTTTTACATGCATATATAAATTCTGACAAATGAACGTACACCCGTGCGCGATATCGTGTGCATTAATTTTGGCCCCGACATATGCACTGGTCGTGCGATATTTTGCCCGTTTGTTCGTCGAGGGTTAGCATTAAAAAGGATCAAAGGACATTGATCGATGCTCCCCCATTATCGACATTTCCTGCACTTCCGCCACGGAACCTTCTCTCACCTTCCCTGTTGATCTGTATGTTTCACATTAGTAATGTAATCGAAAGTGGTATATTTTCGTCAGAAACTGTATACTTTACGAGAAACCCATTATACTATGAGACAGTTAAAATTAATTTTTCAGTTATGTAATCCATTGAATTTTCTGAAAAAAGCATTCGATCGCAAACGTTAATAAATAATACTGAGCAGCATACAATTGAAACAAATTGTACTTCTTATAACTTGATCTAAAGTCGGAATAATATTATAACTTCAAAGTTCTTCGTGTATTAGAGAAGTTTCAAATTTCATAAATAGTTTCGAAGGATTATCGATATAAGGAAGGATAGTGGAAGCAGAATTTTCCTAGAGAACAGACTGATTATATGTACAAAATCAAAAGTTTTTATTCGAACATCACTTACAAGAAATCACTATCAAAATTTTGGAAAGTGTTCCTAGTTCGATTGGAGTCTTTTACTCATCGAAAGTCTCTAATTAAATTCATTAGTTTACATATACCTTCTAAGTTGAACTTATAAACACTGAAATGTGAAATGTTATATGAAATGAGAAACGAATTAATGAACTTAAGGAAGAATCTAATGATTAACAGTATCACAAATATTCTAAATTTTATTAAGTTATAATGCCTATTTATACAAGAGTAGTGTTAGTCTGTATTATAACACTTACAAACGAGATAGTAAATAAATAATATTTTGTTTTAATAAATATATTCTATAATATAACATTTTTAGTATTTAAATAATTTAGTATTAATATCATAAATGTTAATTGTCGAAGAAATTTGTGACACGTGAGTGTTTTATTGGTCGTTTATATACATTGATAATACAAATGACACAATGTAATTAATATTGCCTTTTAGAATATCTGAATTTAAAATCGTGCCTGTCATTAAATAAAGAATAACAAATTACAAAATTGAAGCAGTAAAGGATACTTATTTTGAACTGAACGCTGCAGTTCAATTCTATACTATTATTCTTTTTTCCTAACATAAAAATTATTCATGATTAATTTAATAACAGATTATAATTTAACAATGAATGGTAAATTAAATTTACGAAATGTACTATTTTTAACAAATCCTATGATGAAACTGTAAAAGGTTCACATAAATAGAGTAGAACGGCGTATCACAAGTTTTAGTTTAAAATATGCGTTATATTTATTATATTGATTCATCTCATTGTTGCAAATATGAACGATTCAACAACATGATTTTTCTCTGTCAACTTTTAAACTCTATCGTTTTATCGTTTCATAAGATCAATAAAAAAATCAATACATTTTTTTACTTTGAACAGATCGTGTGGAACTATATGTTACGTTTCACTTATTTATGGGGCTACAACCACGTTACAAATCCCACACACATATTTCACACGTGGTCGTAAAATAGTACACACTTCGTTGAGTTAGTAGCGCCTTAAATTGATCGCAGACTTTATTCGTAGACACATATTGGTCAGAAGTAAACATCAATGGGGGAAATATATGACTACAATTATACACTATGTTTCAACAGCGAACAATGCAGATATTCAGGTCACAATTAACACGAATTCAGATAATGTCATATGCAGTTTAGTGCGAATTATAAAATGTTACCAGGTGACATTTCATGCGAATAAAAATTCGGGTAACGTGAGATTCGCAAAACATTATCATCGAAGCAGACTTTTGAAAAAAAAATCAAATCAACCATGGATCGAAGTATGCAAATTAACAGAGACCTGGATAAAGTATATACTGCGGGTTTATCATTATACGTATAAAAATATCAAGAAGCAACAGAAAGTACAATTCACATTATTAAAATATGCAGTAAACATACAACTTAATGATTTTAAAATTCATAGAAATTGTATATTTATAATTTTTTTCAAAAAAGCTGCTTTTTCTTATACTTTAGTTACACAGAGAATTTTAAATATAATGTAAAACTATACAATGCAGCAAGATGTTTGTCATCCTGTCGCAAGAAATGTTGTAAAGATGATTAATTATTTTATTCGATGATTTTGATAGGTCGGACAATATATCGTCTATCACATTGGAAGACTGAATTCTGTACTTGTATAAATGATGGGGAAGGGTACGAAACACTATTTATCATGCGATATTACGATTAACGACGTTACACGTAATGCTACTGATTTATGTAGACAGACCTGAAACATCTTCGTTCATTCAAATAGGCAGGACGCAATACAAAATGAATGTGTTTGTATTATTGATATTTTAGATTACATGAAAACCGTACTATTTGCAACAAAAATTATCATACCAACATTTTACACAATTATGTGACATTAAACCACAGCAACTTTGTTTTATAATAAATATATTTGAGCTGTAAATAAAAAATGGAGATCGAAGAAAATAGCATGGAACCGATAGTAGTAAAATCTTTTTTCTTAAGGAAATATTGTCATTTTTGGCAGCAGTTTTTAGACTTGGAGAATTTTTTTTTATTCTCCATTTTGTATACCTATACATATAAATTATTATACACAAAAATGTATATTTGCAATTATAATAATATTTTCAATGATATATACAAAGTCTTCGAGTTTATTTAGAAACTGAATATGTATTAGGTGATATTAGGTAGGTATACAACGCAGCATGTAACCAACTGTACGAACTTATAGGAATCAATTTTCAATTTTTTATTAACACATATTATATTATTTACTAAATCCTTATAAGTACGTAATTAGTTATTAATTATAATTTTACTGTACTGTTTAGACAAGGATTAAAACGTTATTAAATCTAAACTAAGTATATATAAAACATAATTATAAATGAATGTAGAAAAAAGAAACAATACAAATTATAACACCATGTGCAGGTATACCATATACGAAACTGTACACTCTATGAAAATATAGTTCAGGCAAAAATCATTTAATATTAAACAGAGAATAAAATGTATTAATTAGTTTTTTTATAGGTATTTTGCTTTTTCATCAAAATATGAAGATGAGCTTGAGTTTTTGTCTCACACTATGTATTTTGACCTAGCCACTCAAAAGGAAATTAAATTCTGCTTAAAAATCTATTAGTTACTTTAATACTTATGACATATATTGTACGATCTCTTTATTTTTCATTAAGAAAGTATTATATTTGCATATTAATGATACGGCTCGCTCTGTCGTATAGTAAACTATTTTTAAATTTTGAATCATTTGTAGCCTTGCTTTAAATACTTCGTCGTTCTTCTAAATTGGCGAGTCTTAGAAATGAAACTTTCGATACCGATTCCAATATCGTTTTTTATGTTTTTTAAAATAATTTTCTAGGTAGGAATATTTCCTTCGGTATCTTCTAATTTTACAATCATTCATTTTTTTACATCCAAAGATACGTTTTTATTGGAAAAAAAAGGCAGCACATTCTGATGTCAAGTACCATAAATAACTCATCAAATGTACTGAAATTCAAATTATATATTCATCATCGGTATGGAACCAATGAATCACGTTTCGAAACATAAATTTTATACAAATAAACATATATCTTCAATTTCTAATATTTTATCTTCATTTAAATTCTTTCACTTTCCCTTTAGGCTTTTCATATTACTTGGACCTGATTCCATAAAGAGAATCAAGTTCCACCTAAACAGAAATTTCGGTTGCAGAATTTTCTAGTTCGTTTTTATATGAAAATGACTGAAGTTGCCCTTATTCTATACTTTAAAAAATATTCATCAAAAACTTGTAAGTATGAAATATTTGTATTAAAAAGTGAAGAAGGAAATCCAGAAATAAAAGTATAATCTTTATAAACTTGATGATGCTAGCTACAATGCCAGCGAAACATCGGGAAATCATTCCTAATGAACATGGCTTACACACGGAAAGAATCCTATACTCTTATGTTTGAGTGAAATATTAATCAATTTTAACAACTTAATAAACAATTGGCTAAAATCCATTGTATATAACACTCAATACTTAGGAGTCCATGACTCCTAAGTATACGAATAAATTATTAGAAATAAGAATCAAAAGAGTAAAGTTGCAATCAAGTGAGTTATAACCATTATTATATACTTATCTTCAACCGCATTTTTTATAACTTTCCTGTTATCTCTGGGAATAATGGTACGTAACTTTTTGTTCCATAGGGTATGAAAAATCATGTTGTAACATTTTTTATTGTGCACGTAGTCCTAAAATGATCATTGTCAAAATACAGAATCATGGTCTTTTTAATATTAGATACGTATGTATGCAATATTTTATGCTGCTAGGGGTGTGTTCTCCATCAGAGTTCACCAAAGACTCTCTCTTGTCCTTGTTTGCACAGTCGTCCCATAACGGCCACTTTGTTCAGGTTGTAAGGATCGATACATCTCTGCATAATACTGCAGGACCATGTTCCATATTTCGCAACAATATTACTGGCACAATTTAATGGCTCTCTAACGGTTTGAACTGCTTTAAAGTCGACAAAAAGGCTCCAATTTATCACATTAATCACAAAATTAATTCCGAAATTTAGGTTTTGATTTACAATTTCTTGTTGCCCTTTCAGGGCCATACAAGTGATCAAGGAAGGAACACGTACAATTTAAAATTGAATCGTTATATCATCAATATGCTCACTAATAATATCGTATTTACACCTGTTGTTTGAAATTTAATATTTAATTAAATTTGTCACTATGAAGTTTCGAGAAGTGTACCAAATTACTTCGATTAACAAATATATTCTAAGAGCTTTTAAGAAGAACGAAAAAGTAGATACGTTTATGGTATACAATAAGTGCAGTGAAAATGGAAATGATATACAGAAACATGACTTAACTGGAACATTTTCATCACGAGCACTATCTGCGAAGCACTAAACTTTAACTGATTGTAATTTGGAAGGGGAAAAACGCTTCCAGGCTTTCCTCAACGATGATTTTATTTGAACATGCCGTGTTTGCGAGTGCCTCTCAACGATAAGGTTTTACGATCTTGTTATACATGAATCAACGGTATAAGCCCAGCTCTAACTCACGCACTGTATTCACTGCGGAGCAATATGTCCAAATATCGTTCTCTGTTATCAAATGTTTTATAGATATCGTAAAAGTTCTTTGTACCAAAGACAGATATTTTTGGTAATAAAAATATTTTGTGGATAGTATAATGAGCAGGAGTCATTCACTGCACTACGGTAGAGTTAGTTTTTCTTAAAACAGTGCAAAGTGTATATAATTGCAACTTGTTCCGTTCATTGTTTAAAAGTCCTTATTTCTCAGTTAGTACAAATTATTGTAATCTTTCACTACTGATTTTCTTGAGGTTAGAAAGCTATTATTATCTGCATTCAAAGAAAATTGAAAGCCTGATTATGACAACTTAGTAAGAGCGTGATAATAAAAACACACAATATACTAACATTGCGATAATAGTAAGGTAGAAATCATAAAATCATAAAATCCATAAATAGGATCAGCTACTTATCAATAATTAACATATATGAGGCCAACAGGTATCATTAATCATGAATAGTTTTAGAATAGCATTGGAACGTTATTAATCTTCGATGAAGACTCTTAACATGACTTATTTAAAATGGTGCAAGTAATAAATTATTTGAGAAACAAATATTTAGCGAAATTCTAGAGTAGTATATTATTAAGGGATTATATCACTTTGAACACTCGAAAAGTGCCAAAAATTTAACAATTTTTTTCACATGGAAAGTAGTATGGTATTTGAATAACGTTGGTTAAAAACTTGAGCTCAATATCTCAAGATGAAAGAAAATAGCAACCACTTTCCCAAATTCATTTATACAAAACACCGTTTACGGTATCAAATGTACTTCCATGGGGTTTTATTTCAAACGATTTATTTTAATTTCAACTGCATAAAAAAATTGACTCCTTATCGAAGCGACATTAAAGAGAAACAATTTTTGTCGAAAATAGCAGTCACTGAAACCAAACATGTAGTTTTTCATTTGAATTTTCAACTTCTCTTTTGTTAATAAAGTAAAAACAAATACATAAACCAAAAAATTCCTTTGATAAGGATCAGACAATGACTTTAAAAATATTACTGCAAAATATTATCCAAGTTGTTCGAGTAACCTCTCAGATATTTCCTAAAGATATTAACTGTATTTCGAGAAAAACATCTTTAATGTTAATATACAGAAATTCGGTAATTTTACCAATTTCTAAATAACACTCGGGAAGATATTCTGGAAGGATTACATTAACAGAATATGTAATTCTTGAAAAACCGATTTTTTTTACTCAACCACAGTGAGATAAAGCTTAAGGGCTTACGACATGCCTTAAAATGGTTAAAAAGAAACAAAAGGAGAACCATTTTTTAATATGTAAAATAAGGTTCTATTTTATACGTTTTGTTATATATTATTCGAATAATACTTGCTGAAAATTTAAGTTGAATATATCAGAATATAAGACCGTAACAGCCGCTTTCCCAGATCCATTTCGTTGAAAGATCGTCTAGGATACCGGATACGTCCCCGTGAGGTCTTATCTAAAGACATTTATTTTAACTTTACCTTAACCTGTACCAGAAGACCTCGTGCTTATTGAAATCGATTTTGAAAATGTCAATTTTTTTTATAAATGGCAACCATTTGGATACAAGCTTGTAGTTTGTATTACCGACATTTTCAACTTCCTTTGTTAACACTAGATTTGCAAACGTTTATTGTACGGCTTATTCTGATGTTCCTAGAAAAAATTATGCTTGTTCGTTTAGAACTTGGAGATTAGGAGTTTAAAGATAGATTCAAATCCGAAATAAACGTCTACCAAGTAATGTGTGTAAAATGCAATATTCAAACCTACTGTTAATGAAAGAAAAAGAAGTACGCAAATAAAAAATTCGGTAAGTACTGGAAAATAGTTTTAAGAATATTACTGAAAAATGGTATACAAATCAATAGAGAAGTCTTTCTGTAGCGGTCTGCCGTATTGTATTATATATAAACGTTAAGTTTCGTGCAAACAGGTATGCACGATTTATGGTTGCGTGGCTAGGGAAAACTATTTACGAGAAAGCTGTTTAGTTTCGTATCATTCTGTGTTTTTGTCAAACCTTAGTCACAGCCACAAAAGCAATTTACTGGTACAATAAATTGTTCGGTTTACTTTATTTTACTTTGAATATTCACTGAAAACACGCTGTTACTAAGTAAGGCAGCAGTACGAGACTGAATATTCAAAATAAAATATCTAGAAAAATATTGAGTTTTCAATGATTCTATATCAAATCTTTGTTACAGAAAATGATGCAAGGGAACGATTTATACAAAAAAAAATATTAATGCGTTTATAAAAAAATTGGAATTGTAGTACGATGTAGCTTGTGAAATAGTGGAATGAATTCCTGTACGATTTTTTTTTTAACTATAATAAAAATAGAGCTATAGCCTCTTCTAGAATATACCTTGTATACATAATATACAGAGTGTTCCAAAATAAGATGCCACGACCACCACAGCACAATTTTACACCTTTGATTTGATGGAGATAAATGCAAAATTCCCTTTAACCTTAGAAAAAAGGATTACAATTTTTTACTGCTACGTCATATTTCACTCATTGTGGAAACAAATAGTCCGAAAGAAACCATAGGTCAGAAATGGCTATACATGTATGCAAATCGCTGTGGATTTTCCAGTGGGAGAGTAGGGAAATGTGACATCCAATGTCCCTTTTTAGTACACGAATATCGATTAGTCACGGTAGCGATTACGTTCTCAGCTGTGAAGAAACGTCTCGCTTGGTAAACAATGTCGATCACATTTTCCGAAACTCATTTTTCAAGGTGAAAGAGAATTTTACAAACAGTTTCCTTGCGTCAACAATCGCCATCAAATCGAAGATGTAGAAATCATCTGTGATAACCATGACCAAAAATTTCTTTTTACTCTATATTTATTAATAAAAACAACACAGTAGAGTCCCGGATTATGTCGTTTCACAGTTGCGTCGTCTCTATGTAAGGTGATAATCAATTGTTTTTAACCAATATTTCTCGCTCCATGTATTTAGTTTTTACTGAATCAGTTTGAAAGTTACTTGAGTAAAGAATTCGTCGTGGAATAAATGAATTTTATTACATTTTTATAGGTAAATAATTTCAGATTATATAGATTATATACAGTGAAAGACCTTATAGAAATATATTTACAGTAAATACATATAAGTTTAGAAACTTAACATAAGTGTCTATAAGTTTAGAAACTAAATTAGAAATATAATAAATGAATTTATACATAAACCGGAAAGTAAGTTTACTAAAAATAACTGTGAGGACGATTCTTAAAGATAAAGAATGTACTTTAATGACAATAAAAAAAGGTCATTCAGTATTCTCCAATATTATTCGTGAACATTATGGTTTCTTTTGTTCTTCGGAAACATTTGTTAAATGTAATCCCTTTTATCACTTTTATACATTTAAAAAGAAACGCAGTTTCTAATCTGATAAATATATACATACAGATATATGTACCTACATATATGCGTACACACCATGTACCGTAGCTTATATTACATATATCCTTTGGGATTTACAGTGTCCATTCCTGTACCAATTAGGATATAAGTCAAACTTAGTTCTACCACCATATGTGAGAGTAGATTTATGGAAAAACCAAAATCAATGAATCTAAAGCACATAAAGAAGGGAGTAATAGAATAATTCAGATTATACAAAATTTGAGAAGCAAAACGAGCACCACATGATGCAAAATATTGTATAAATCAACCTAGAATTGTATTATCAATTGCAAAGGTTATATATTGCACTAGTAGAGAGTGAAAAAAGCTATTTCATCCAAAATCAGTAATAACAGAACTGACAGTGAAACTTTTATTAATAAGATTCAGAGTGAATTACCACAGTGCAATGAAAATAGAAAACACAAGTTCTTCAACTCATTAAAAATGAAATAACGAAAAACATTGCAAATATATATTTTCAGTTTTTAAACTTGGTTCATGTTTTTGTTTTAATTACCTTGTCAATCCTCTCCATAAGGAACATAAAAACAAAATTAGTAATGGAAATTCAGTATTCAATTAAAATAATGATAAATAAGAATAGAATAAAATAATAATAATTCGAAACCAGTAAAAAAGTAACATATTTATCTACTAAAGACTGTCCCTTAGATCGTTGGCAAATTATAAGTCAATGCTACTAATAACAGAAAACAAGTAAACTGTCCATAATTTCAGTGATTGAACGTTATAGTCTAACACAGCCATACATAGTTTTAAGATAAGTTATGCACGAAATAAAACTTTTGAACGGTCTAACAAATCAACTGTAACATTTAAGGCTTAAAATCAACACATCCAAATTTTCAAATCGATTTTGACAAAAACCATAAAGTAAATTTACAGCGTCATTTGTACATACCTGTCTCTACTTCTTTCACTGAAAATCTTTTTCATTAAAAAAGCGGCTGTCTTATTTGCATGCTTCTCTCGTTAGTATAACATTTCTTATGTTCCTTTGAAAATCGTTTCATGCGTTTTTTGTTAGAGTCTTTTATGCGAGACCTGTCCAGCAGATCCGTTCTTCGCGCTCTATTATACTAAACTATTGTCCTCCCTGTTGTGTTGCCTACCTTGGGGCTATGTGCATAACTTCACTCGGCTCCCAAAGAAGACGGAACATGGCTACGAGACAAAGATAGATAAAGCTCACAAGTAAAAATTGCAGCTAATATAATATTATATAACCAAATTATGTAATAAATATCATTAAAATGTTAAATGTAACGAAGGAACTTCACATAAAATTAACTCTCTTAGTACTGAATTTCACGAGCGCTATATATCTGTAAGTTTCGTTGCTATATAGTAGTTTACAATCGATCTTGAGCTGTTTTTTTAAAAAGTGTTATGCGTCTCAGATAAAAATATTAACGAAAGGAAACGAGTCAAATTAATCAGTTTTCATTTGTTCCATTTCATTCTTGATACTGATACGCTATTTGTCAATACAGTTACAGATAACCAATCGAAACTGTAAACAAAACAACTAACGCAAGGGTCCTCTTGCCCCTTTTCTGATTCAATATTCTTGTCTGTGGTGCATAACACCTCTTACCGTTCGATGTGAAATTTTAAGAGCTTGGTGAGCAGAGGAGACAGGCAAAACCCGACTATAAAATTTTAACTTTGAATATTTATTAGTTTACAAGATAATCGAAGATCGAAGATCGAAGATACAGAATATCTTTAACTGTTTAAGGAAGTATTCACTTGAAGATATTTATGGTTTTACATTTTAAACATGCATTAAAAATAAAAAAAGCTCTATCATCCTGCATTTTCAAAAAACGAGGAAGAGTTTATGTAAACATGCATAATTATTAGTTAAAATGAGATATTCTATTTAAAATAAGATAATTTTCTATTGACTGCATTCCATGTTAAACCTATTACTTTTTTAAAAATTTATAATAATAAAATTAAAATTTAAATAATAATAAATTATCATTTAAGGTCATATTAAATGTTGGATTTGAGTTGAATTCAAAAAGGTATTTAACTATTCTAGTAATTAACTTATGAAAAGACGAACATAAATCCCGACTCCTTAGCTCTATTGTAAAGTGATCTGCATTATATATCATAATGTACATATTATAATATTATATTGTATATTCTATAATTTCAACTTTCTTAATAAGAACATAATAACTATTTTTGGTTTCAATACGTGACCATCTACAAAAGTTTTGTTTGCATAGAAACTAAATAATAAGGGCAGAATAAACAATAAAGAATAGTTTTAATATAATATTACTTCCATCATTTATTTTGAAACCATTTTGTAAAATCTACATTATTTCATAATTGTAATGTAAATAATCTATATTCTAAATATAATATATATAAGATAATTTGTTATTTGTTATTATATATATATAATATGTACATTTATAATATATTACTATTTATATACATTATTAAATTATTTATATAAATAATAATAAATTATAAACACCTAAGTATCTTCATTTTATTGAAAATCTTTTCCATTGGTATTGAAAGAAATAAAGTAAGTGATTCTAATGAGACTACGGGATTTGAGAGCATTTAGCGGATAGTATGGAGAGAAATTTTGTATAATGTGATTGTGGTAGTCATCAAAACCAATTCAATTCCATAACTTACAATATTATAAATTTAATATTAATACGCATATTCGAATTTATCTAATCGTAATCGGAATGTTGTCATTAACAACGTCAACTGTTCACAAAACATTACTGTATTTAATGTTTTCCAAAGGTAGTTACTTTTCGGATACAAATACACGTTCAAAAGTTGCACTCGTTTCAACATCAAAGGGTGGTCTTAATTGGTCGTTTACATTTGCGCGTGTAAATTGTACATTGCCCACGATTCCTCTCGCCCTTTACTACCCTTTTCGCTCTCCTATCGCCGCTTGTACTTCTACCACCTCAACCTTCGTTTCGGTCAATGTTTGCTCTGACGCAATGTTAAGCTGCAACCGTACGGTTCTAGTCCAAATGCCTCCGAGCGGCATCCATGTAAATTCACAGACAGGGCTCCACAATCGTAAATTAACCATAATATTCATATATGCTTATCGACACTGTTAATTGCATCGCGCCAATGGTCATAGCTATAAGAGGACAATCTATAGCTCGGCTTGGTGGAGCTTTATGTAAATTTTCCGGAAAATTGTTTGTAACATTGAACGTTATATTTACCTTATACTGCAAAATAATTGTTTAATAGAAAACGTCCATGAACGTTCTGACAAGTGACATAATTATGTAAATAATTAGTTTCAATATAAACAGCGTTTAAAGAGTTGGATAAGTACAGAATTATGTAAAATGTACTATGTATTATAATTGATCAAGTTACAAGTTTTCGATACTAAAACATTAAAAAAATAATATTATTAAGTTAACGAATTTGGGAGAAAAAGTGCTAGTATTATCAGACTTGAAAATGCATTATTTTATAACATTAAACATACCTAATAAAATGTTCATACGCATTCAACGGCCTTTCCATTTCACATATAGGACATTAATTTAATCAATAACAATTAAAAACATCGAATTATCTCGATAAATATTAGCAATACGAACAAACGTGTCAAACAAAAGTTAAAGGGTACGAAATACTACATATCATAGCCGGAGCTATTTGACTGTGGCGTAACCCTGAAACGCCCTACTAAGGTTATGTCACAATTCTTAAATAGAACCCTATAGTTACTATTCCATATTTTCGAAACTAACATTCAGACACTTCCAAATCTTGGAAATGAAATTTTTTGCAGTAAGCCGTTATTGCAATAGCCGTCATCAAGATATCAACATTCATAATTGCCCGTTTGCCGATAGTGATGGTAACCAACGGAGAGTGCGACTGTCATAGGAGAGTAAAGGAACGCAACATCCAGGGTCCTTGTTTGTTACACAATGAGTTTTCGATCTGAAAATGTAAACGACATTGTTTATCGACCGAGCCGTGATTTCGCAGCTGAGAATGCAGTCATCGCACTCGCTACCTTCATTTACTCTCTCATGCGTTCTTATGGGAGTTTATGGACGTTTCACTCGTCCCAACGCATTTCAAGGTTAAGTTACTAGGGAGGATCTGTCGAAACCCAGGCGTCACGGTTGCTTAACCGATAATCCTCTTATCCCTCTGTCCACAAGTAGAGAGACGGACTATCCGTCGAGTACCATCACTACCGACGAATATAATATAATGTATAATGTATATATAAAATTAATAATGTATGTTAACTGTGTTTTACCAAATTAAGAACATGAATTAATACTGGTAAATCTGCATTATTAATCTTTCAATAACAGCAGTCGCGCTATGAAAATCTAATTCTGGTGTCCGCTAAAATACAAACAATTAATAAAACGTACAATATTGATTACAGAACTATTAAAACCATTGATTAATTAACCGTGCATCTAGAAAAGATCGTACATCTATCAATTTTAAAATCTTCGTTACTTTTATCGTTGATTCTGCTGCATCTTACAGATAGAAATAGAAAATCTGAAAATTGTGGGATAATGTTTAAATTTAAAATGAATTTTTAACCGATTATATAGAAAGGCATCAAATTAATTTTTATACGTAATATATACGTAACTTATCCTGAATATATTAATGAAAAGTGCATGTGTGTGTGCGTACACACAATTAAAAATGTAAGGAAATAAAAATACTTTTTCTTCATTATACCATGTATTTATGAATTCCACCATGCTTAGAACTGAATGAATTTTTAATTTTTACTTTTTTCTATAGAACGTTAGATTAAAGTATTTTATATGTTTGGAATAGCGATGTATTAGAATTGATACTGGAAAGTGTAGATTTAAAAAAAAGAAAAATACAAAACTACGCGAAGTCTAATCCCAGTAATATTGCGTACAATTAATTTTACTATCACATGTAACTGAAACTGAACTCATTAATTACTGTAATTACGGTAATTAATTGGTCTCATTTCCAACTGTTTTCGATTAATTTCTCGCTTCCGTATGCCGTTATGTATTCCATCTGGTGTACACACGCGTGCTTCAGAATTTACTTGCTAAAAACGAAGTGAATCGAATTATATTGTATTTCATTTTAATCGAATGGTATTATATATTATGCAGCTGAAATTCGTTAATCAATCAATGTATAATACATTATCACATTATCAAACATGACCTTTGCTTGTTACACCGCACAGCAAACTGGGCGTTTTACAGACCGCACCCGAGCGAAATAAATGACAATCGTGGAATCAGGGGATTTCGTAGCTTACGTTGCATACACATTTAACATGTATTTTCGAAAATTCTCTATCTCCGTCTATAGCAAACACTATACCTAAATGTTTATTTGCATCATTACTACAGAATATTCAATGAACCCTGGGTAAAGCAAAAAAATTATCTGAATTAACAAAAACATCAAAATGCATTCCTTTTATTCAGTACATCATTAATTAAACATTTTCAATAAATGTTCTGCATGTATAGATACTTTTGATCTATTGTTTCCGGTGCGATGTAAAACTGTCATAATCTAATAAAATTTCACAGAATCAAAATTTACTAAAATAGTCTTCAAGTATCCATTCCCCGGATGCTTAACACGTTCATTATTATCAGCATCACGTATTTCTAACGATCAGTATTTTATATTTTGTGCAGAGTAGAGTAAATTTCATTTACGACTATTTTTACCTAATACTTTAACACAAAAATCTAGCCAATTGGTTTACCGTTTTCGGCTTCCGGAAATCTAATTGTAAGATCGCTTTAATTTCGTTGGGTAGAAGTTTTGTACTTCTGTCATTCACGATAAAACCGAACAGAATTCCTTCGCGAGAAAGATAAATTTATTGGAATTAATTGTGGTGTCGTATCGATTCGGACACATATTTCTGTTGTTCTGTCTTGTTCCTAGAGGCAACTAGAATGTTGCCTAGATAAACGCAGCAGAAATCGAAGCCTCTCAAAACATCGTCGATAAACCGTTGAAACGTTTGGGCAGTATTCCTAAGCCCAAACGATATTACCATATATTCGGATAAACCGGAGGATGTCGTTGTTGCCGTGTTCGGTATACCTACGTATCGCCAGGATGTACCAGTATCTAATGATATGCCCTCGCCAGATCAATTGTCGTAAATGTGGTGTTTCCGGCTACTTTATGTGAAAAGTCTTTGATACATAGAATTGGAATAGCGATCGGAAATCGCTCCAGAATTTGAATCAATTCGTCGGTCCTCGTGTCAAAACCCACTAGTTTTTCCAAGATCTGTTGTAGTATATCGAGTGAAAATATCGACAAGCCGAAATATACTAATATACAGGGAGAGTCGTGCAACGTGACGATTCTAACTAACTCATAAAATATGTCCTGTAAGAAAAAATGTTTTGGACAAAGTTGCACGGTTACGAAAGGGCGTTCAATAGTAATATGGGTTTTATACTGTCTTACTGTTTTATCGAAATATGCAGGTCACGTCCATTTTTTTTTAATGGAATACCTATATTTTCTTTCTAAATTCTGATAAAGCATCGGATTCTGTATGAAAACTCATTATACTATGTAGAGTCTAAAATTAGAGAATAGTTACTGAGATATTCGCAAAATAATTGTCCTGCATTACAAGGTATGCTCATTCAACGGGGCTTTTATATTTAGAGGATAATTTTGTTTATTTTGTTCTAACATTTGTAAGAAACAATATTTCGTACAATTCACATTTTATGAATTACTAAACTATTTTATAAATCTAAATCGATGTCCGCGGACACTTTAGTGACACTCTCCTCATGAAAAATTACCCTCTCCATACTTACTTTTACCTATTTGTATCGAACAATGCATAGAATTGCTCACATACCAGTCTCAGGCAGCTCTTGAATAGAGGTAGTGCAGGAACGCTGTTTCCGAGTTACTAGCGTGAGGGGAATAAGTTAGACACCTCTGTAATATGTTATTACTAGCGAAGACGGCGTAATACAAAGCCTGCGGAGTAGCGAGTTGGACAGAGTTTCGGTATTAGGTTCAGAATTCGAATGCTCTTGCTGTTTGAAATTCGGTTACTTATATACTAAAATACGGAACGGAAAGGACGAGGATGACTAAGCTTTAGAGATGAACTCTGATCGTCGTGACTCAGGGTTAGAAGGTGAGTCTGCTAAAGATGCCCGAAAACAGTAAATCATTCGGGCTCCGCGGCGCATTGCGGATAACATGGATTGGTCATCCAATAGTATGTGCCCCTGACTCATTAAAAACTAGGACTTGGTTTCTGCAATTTTGTAAATTTCCGGTAACAGACTGTGCGGCCAGTATAAAGTTAGTGGCCCAGAAATTGTATTAATGAAATGAGAAACGTTAATGTCAGTAAACGTAGCAAATATTTTTTTGAATCAAATGTACGAAATGTTGGAAATCTGTCTATGAATCTAGAGGGTCCCAGACAATAAACAACTGTGTCCTTCGTCAACGCTGTCGATGCTCGGCAAGAGCCTGCAGATGTTGGAGTTGCAACGAGGGATAAACAGATAAGGGTAAGAATGCTTTTCCTGTCAACGTTTCCAGGGAAAACTAGCGATTTTGCGAGAGTGGGGATCGATACGTGAAGGATCGACGGAGAGGACTTGCGCGCATTCAAATAATCATACTCGTACGAACGAGTCCTTACCTTAGTCTGCGGAATACGCGACTTAGTAAAGATTAGCAGAAAAATGTATGTACGTATTGTCAATAGTATTCAGTGGTGTCTTCTTAGTATACTATAGTATTTCTTACATAAAAGTTTCCTTTCTTTAGCTAACTGATCATATTTGTAAAATTTAGATGCAGTATTTTCAGTTATAATCATCCATGCTAATGGTAGATATTATGTCATTTTAAAGTTCGTGCCGCGGTGTGTTTATACTTCTCGCGTTACGTTTTGTGATCATAGAGCGACTAAGGACTTGGGTGACTAAGCCTTTATTCTTCAGTTTAGTCAGTAGAAGGTACATATTCGAGAGCAACAGGTCGCAAAGTTATAAGGATTTTATATTTAATAAAATATTTTATATGGAGGGAGGATGTAGAAAAATAAACGACATGAACTTATGGAACGATCTAGTTTATAAGGAACAAGTTCAGATTAGTTTAGTGTTATTATACTACTGTATAATTCATATTACACATATAAATTGTAAACCTTTTTGAAGAAATAATTTCCTAAACATTTTCTATTTTATAAATTTTATCTTTCTTTCTTTAAAAAAGAATTACTTTTCTTCGAAGTCGAGAAGTTCTATACCATTAACTTTTTTTCTATTATAAGAATTAATAATTCTTTCACAGAAAAATATTTATTGCTCCGTCGAGAAAATACGAACATTTCTATCTGTTTGTACTTATGTTGTTATTCTCAAGAATGTTTCTTTCAAATAATTATGAAACTGTAAGAAAAACATAGGTAAATACAGTGGCTGATCATCGACCACATACCATACGTGCCAGTGCACCTGATTCTCATGCCATTCAACTTGACTTTTGCATCGTTGTTACTTTCACTTCATTGAAATCAAGTCTGCCTAGAAAGCATAGTATTGAGTCATTTGTATTATGAAAGCGAGGATAGTATATATCAGCATGCAATATCCACTGCAAATATAAACTTATACATTTACTTTTTAATATAAATTTATTATTCGTTAATCTAGTATGTAATTACTAGCTATGTTTCGAAGAATTGCTTATGTTTTTATTCTCTTTTAAAACTAGTTGATTAACTATTTATTTCATTTTATTTTAAATTTAGAATTAGATTAACCACAAGTAGGTCAATTAATAAATACAACTGACGACAGCAGAAGATGCAAGAAAATAATATTTATCAATGTCCCATCAGGAATATCTTACATTAATCAATAAAAAAGAACAAATTTGTGAGATTATTACAGTCAATTTCAAACAATATTTTCTTCCAAAAATTGTTCAAGTTTGGGCGTCTCCACGAACATTGGACTGCTTGTTTCACAACTGAATCCACTATAAAGAAGATTGAAGTCTCTTCTTTAAAATGATCTTCCGAGATTGATATACAAGTTTTCATTAAAATGCTATGTATTAAACTTTGAACAGTATGCAGTAAAACCGAAGTTCATCACGAGAAGATTGCGCAATCGAACTTGTACACGTCCATACATGATTGAGTACATAATAAAATCTGGATGTGATCATTATTTTTATCATAAATGAGCCGAACTATGAAAGAAAATTGTAACGTGCATAATTTTTATGAGATAATTCTATTTCATATGAATATTTTATAATATGCAGACCTGTTGAACAAATTAAAAGATGCTTGGAGAGAGATATCGCAGGCAGTATTGACAAAATTAACACAAAGAGTTCTTTAATAATTCAAGTGGGTATTTCTGCAGGTGACCATATAGATAAAAAATATTTGATTAATTATTGTCTTGTAGCAGAAAGCAGAAAGAAGAAAGCATATTCTCCTTTTAACCTTCTATATTTTGAAAAATATATCGTTCAAGGAAACCAATTAACAATTTTGAACACACAAGCTTCACACCTTAAAATAAGTCTAGATTAATTATTGTATGATACTTTTCATGAAATTATAATAGTTCAAATATCAGCACTTTTCAGCGTATGTATGTATGTTTAAAAACTGAAAATGGAAATTTCATAAGAATTATATGTAATAAATTTACGAACAATATGTAGTAGTACAAATATTAAGTACTTACTTAAAATATTACAATTTTGTTTTCGGGTACTTTGATGTACACATTGAAAAAGCTGATCCCGGGGTTATCACTCTTCGCTTTTTTCTGCCGTATGCGCATTATTATGTATAATGATATAAATACTGAATAATTTTTTTATTTACATTTGTTTAAGTAATATGCACATTTGGAATGTCTCAAGTTTTTACGTAAAACAATGCAAAAACGCGAATTGACGATATAATAACCTTGTATGTGTTCCTAACATTTTTTAAAATAATATGTAACTTTTGATTTAAAAAAAACTAATATTACTAATATAACTTTTTCTTTAATTGCGCTGAAATAAAATAAAACCTCTCCCCCCACTTTAAATTTTTCATAAATGGATTTTCAATGTATGACGAGCCAACCGAAGAGCGAACAGTATAGCGATAAATTAGTTTTCCATGCTGGGTAACAACGAAATTGGAAAATAAAAGAACTTCATCAGTTAATTTTTATCATTGTTACAAATCATCAGAGAGAGTATAAAATCATTATCACTAAAAATACTTAAACACCATAACAAAATAAAAAAAATAATACAAGGTGTAATGCTTTAAACAAATTAGAAGTTTTTTAAAAGAAATTACGATTAAAAAGGTTTAAAAAATCGTAAATGTTAGAATTCTCTTAATAAGTATTTGAGCACTTTTCTTACTCTCTTTATGAATTTATTAAACTGATGTTATTTAAATGAAAGATATAAGACTGCGATTACAACATGAACTTAGATAGTAGTAGGCGTACATGCTTATAAGTTACCTTCAAGTAAGAATTACATAATATGAGTTTTCATTCATCAGCATGATGTGCTGCGGCATTGTGGCGCGGCTGTATAAATATAAATACCTACACTAGACATCTGACTACTATAAAAGTCATTAAAAACTATGAGTATTGTACTTGAGCAATTTCTTTAATACTTTGATTTCTCAATAACATTATCTATTTAAAATATCATTAGATTTTGAAGTATTCTTTTCAAATGAAAATGTGTAATATTACACTTGCTTAAAATTATGATTTTTTATATTTGCCTCATCTTTCGACACAGGCTACAGCTGAAATTATCACTCTGGCGCAACGTATGGACTAAATCTTAGCGTTGTTCTTGATAACAATTGGCACAATCGGGTTGCATGATAATAAAATCTATGATACTTTTAAATTGGTTTTGTAAAGAAAAATGTTACGTTTTTCAATAGTTGGGCCTTACAATTTTTATGACGTTGCATAAGTAGGAAACTGTTTCAAAATGTTATCACTTTTACATATTCCCCCCTAAGCTGATTGATAGTTCCAAAACGTAACTGAAAGAGGTTTCTCAACTTACGAAAGATTGATCTCAGAAAAAGTAGACAGAGGATAATCGATCATAACGTCGTAGAAAAATAATTGGGTTGAAAATAGAATCAATTACGTGACAGAGGATTCACCCTTCTGAAGCATTATTTATTTATTGTACATTTATAGTTACATTTGTCTATAATAACACGTATGTTATTTATAACAAATATAATGTTAGTTTATCTGTGCAATATAAAACTTTGCGACCTTTATAAAATTTGAATTATTAACGTTACCTAACATTAATCTTTATTCAAAATGGCTTATCTAATATTTAACTAATATTATCAGGTCAATATTTCAATTAACAAAGGTTAGAAATTAATATGATTTAAATAAGATAAATAATATAAATTTAAAGGTAAACAGTTACAGGACCAGAACTATTATACGTACGTATTTACATACGTATATCTCCATATAACGGGAATCCTCGAACCACATAATTGCTCTCCGTTGCTGGAGGATGAGTTTGTATCGTAATGATACTGACTATAATTGTCACAATAATGGTGAGACGACATGTCTAGAGCCTAATGATCGTACTAATGTGCAGCCCATTGTCAAGTATAATACCCCTAAATGGTCGTATTATGCTGTTGAATTGCTCTTACTATCTACTAAATATGTTCCTCAAGGGAAAAAGTGTTTATAAAATATACTGATCAATGATCTTCACTCATTATAGAAAAGCTCAGGTATATTAAGTATATTCTACGACCATATGTTTCATTTACATGCGTCGAGTGGTGTACAGACTGCACTTTGAAGTATTATGTAAACGAGTAGAAGGTTATTTCTGATGAAAAAATGGATTCAAACATATAAAATAAACATTTCCCATTTGGCATCTAATTAAAAAAAAATTTTTTTGACAAACCTATGTCTACCACTACTGTTGCAATAAACTTCAAGTGTGGAACTTTGATATCCGAATTGTGATTTTATTATTTGCACTTAAACTATCGATATTTAAACCTTGAGTTGTAAGAACTAATGTCCTCAACGCTCAACACCTCGATAGGTTTAGGCTGCCCAATTTTATATAATAATGGCATAGAATGCCACAGTGTAAACTGCATTTAAAATTACATAATGAAGATAGTATTAGAATCGTTCACTAGTAACATACATGTATCTAATAATATAAGACAATAGTAAACTTAACAATATCGTAAATAAACGCTTTTTATCAAACCTAAAACAGTTAGTATTTACGAACCTCTCTAGACCTGTTTTTGGTATGTCAACAATTTTTAGCACGGATCTAAAGCAGAAACTTTGAATAGCAGTCCTAATGAATCAGGCATTGTTAGGACACTTCTTATTGAACGTCCAATTTAAACTTCTCTTTATGGTCGCGCTACGTCCCAGTGGATTATACTACTTGACTGCACCATTACCTTCAAGTACTTAGATAGGGTCTTTTGTCATGCGAAATTGTAATATCTGATGAGATATTAAATTTATAAAAAGATGCTTTTACAAACGTTGTTTGGTATAAAGGGGCACATCATATGGTACAAATCATGTATTTGAAATAATAATTAATCCATATTTTCCATTTGTTTTTGTCCAAGGAATTACTTTCTTCGATTTTTATCACGATTGTCCATATACTGGGCAAAAATGAAATATTATCATACATCATAGAAAAATCGAGCTTTACTATTATAAAATATTAATTGTAACATTTACGAATTATTGATCACGAGTAATCTTTTGTCAGTAATTCCTGTATTAGTGTATTAATATTCCGCATTTTGAAATGTTTGTTCGTTTTTACTCGTGAGACGATACTTGAAATTTTCACAAATAACATTTATAGGTGTGTGATAATCTATATGCTATTAATCCACTTCAACACAAGTATCAGTTTACATATGCAGTTTACATTCTAAGATATAAACGATTAAGTAAAGATTTTAGTTTTCTAAAAAATTTATTGAAAAACAGAAAGGGCTATAATTGAGATAGAATAAATGATTACAATCATTATATGACTTCTATGTAATTATATAACTTCCCTTCTTATTTTAATCTGTCGAATTTACCAATGAAATTACGTCCATATATTCTGATACTCCCTATATTATAAGAATTGACTAATAAATTGGACAACTGATAGAGAAAAAACAAACATATGAGAGAAATACTACAACTTAAAGACAATATAATTTACTGTCCTTATTCTTTCTGTAATGATTATTTGTATGGAATTCTCTTTTCTTTACGTTTCAAACATTGTCGACAAGAAATTTAAAGAAATATGACAGTTGAATAAATTGTTTCAAATTAACTGTATTATTTAATATCCTCGTTAACATTCATATGTATCATGAAAGAAAATAAAAACAGAAATTAAAATATTCTCCTTGCGTCAAAATAGTTTACTACTTTTATATGTCATTGTATTCGATATATCACGACTATTAACACATTACATACATTTTATAATGTTATTTATTAAAGTAAACAAATAAGTAATTGAACTTGATGATAAATGGAATGAAATCCTTTGCATATACCTATCGTTGGCAGATACACAACACACCGGTACCACAAATTGCCAATATCAATTTGTGCAGTACGTAAGTAGATTTATACGTATACATCGGTACACTTATTCAATACTGGGGTCCATTCGGAACAGATACAAACATTTGGCATATTTCCACCCGAACGGCATAGACCTTTTACAAATATCGCCAACGGTCATAGGTGAATTCCAAATTGAATAAGGCGACGTCACACGCGAAACGAATCTATACAGGAATCGTGCGCGGTTCGTCTGGCACGTGCCCAAGTTTGCGAGTCCGCCCGACAGGAATTTTAATGCTTTCTGTTCCATTGGCTGCTATCTCTGATCCCCTGAGAGACATCACCGAACGTGCAAATACCGACGATATTGATGGACCTAGTTTTACTGGTTAATTTTCTACTTTTTTCATTCGCTGTACATGAGCGACACGGGATTAATTATTGATAACGAGAAAACATGATAAATTACTGGCGACAGTTTCTGATCAACTGAAATCAAAGTTTAGCTTTGTTTTTAATCAGGAATAAAAATTAAAGTAGAACAATTCACAAGAATTATTATAAGTTCGTGTAAATATTATAGTGCGGGAAATGCACGGGGAGAGGAGGAAAGACAAGGTTATTGTTTATTTCGTATTGTTACATACCTATGTTACTAAAAATTAATTAATACGTCAACTATATAATAAATGGTCTGTTGCCACTGGTTGAAATCAGTTTATTTGATTTTTGTGCATTTTTGGGTCATAATTCTGGTTCTTATGTTTTTGATTATATTCTTTGACGTATTCATACGAAAATTTAATAAAATTGCAATACCCCAAAAAAGTATCTTCAAATTTTAAGAAAAAATTGAGAATGAGAAGCTCATTTCATGCTCTTTAAACGATGTAAGTCACATTTTGGGGAAACTTTTCGCTTCAAAGCTATAACAAAAAAATCAACTCAACATTTAATCCATGGATGCAGAAATAGATGTTTTGGTTGAACTTTACTTCGGGACACGATTCTTTTAAAACTTTTTTTTACATATATTGATAGCACTTGATTAAAGAAGACTAAATATTAAATTTCATGTTTAAAAATTTATCGGTTTAGAAATTATGCATATATAAATTATGCAACGTCGATTATGTTGATTTTAAAATATTTTGTTAAGGTTATCATATTGAATAACTTTTTCGTCCGAGAAAACCAGTGCTTCCTTTTAATTTTCGAAATAATCATAAAAAACTCCTCCCACTACTGCATTAAAAAATATGCCTGGGACGCAGTGCAGATATAGCCGCGCAATCACGACGGTTCCGCGGTTGATTATTTCGAGCTCAATTGCAGTAGTTTAACACTAAACCTACCAGACGGGTCAAAATGACGCATTCCTGATTTTTCCTTTTTGCAAAGAAAAAATTCTCTTTTATTAAAAAGATAACAGATATTTCTCTGAGAAATTATTCAAGAAATTGATTTATCAATAGGCAAACTGAATTGTAAATCAATTAGTCTCGATTTCTGCCAATCTCGCATTCCTGAAGTTGCTATAGAAGAATTGTGAAAAGTCAATTTAACTGCTCTGTAGGTTTAGTGTTAATACAATGTAAATTTGATTGTAAATTCGAAAAAATAACTTACAAGGATCTGAAATTCTTTTAATTTTTATAAAAAATCGTTGGATCATGAGTTGGATCATGACCGAGAGTTGGGAATTATGTAAACTCGCCGGTTAATTTAATAAATATTCAAGAATTCATCACATTTATCAAACTTAGTGGTGATTATATATATAATAACCGGAAATTATACATAATTACCGGATTAATCACATTTACCGTTACATATATACAAGGAGCAAAACTGATTCAATGATTAAAGTTTTTGTATAATTCTTCATTTTACATCATGCACAATGAGGAATGTAAAAAATAATCATAACGATAGCATTCTGCATTGCTTAAGCTAACATAAACAGTTTTCAAAGATTTTGTATCTTCTTTCGTTTGTTATTACGAATATTCATTGAATCGGATTTTCACCTCTGTTTACATAATATAGTTTTCTTAACTTTAAAAAGTTTGTTTGGACTCTTAATTAATAAACTTTGAGCTACTAAATAAATACAAACAATAATTCGCAAATTGTTAGCTTACAACCGAAGTTGGGTAACGTGTTCCATCGGGTGTCGGTTTCTCTATATTATAAAGGTCAAAGTATTCAGGTTAAACACGAGACCAAACCTTATGTAAACTCAAGCATAATCATCAACGTAAATGCTATGCGGGAAGAATAGAATGTAAAAGGCCATTATCATATTATCAAACTTGTTTTAAATTTTACAGTTAAGAAGTTTACTGTAAGTTACAAAAATATTCCTTTACTAAATTTGATTTTAATGACTTTGTCTGGAGAGTCTTTATATTATTACGATAAATTATTTATTATCACCGGTGACCCCCATGGCATTCAACGTATTAAGCTTAATTACAAACCTCTTTAAAATTTGATTTTTATTAATAGTTAATCAAGCTGTAGTAAAGAAACTTAAAGTGCTCGGTACTGTATGACTTCCTCCTAATCAAAGTATACAATTGTATTAAAAATAAATGAATGCAAATTTTTAAGGTTACCGTGTATAAGGTCTGTTATAGCTTTCCTATTCTATAACTTCTTTTATATCCAGTTTTCTTTCTTAAACAATACTTTACCTAAATCAAATATCAATTTGATGATAGACTTCTGTTAAATATTTGTAACATATGTATATTATTCAACATAAATAATCAGACATACCTCTTTTTAATACAATATGGCAGTTGAAATCAACTTAGAAGAAAATCTATTTATCATAATAGAAGATTACTGAACAGATTTATTTTATATTGTATTTTAAATTTACTCTGTTAGCTTTTAAACGTATAGTAGTAATGTCATTGTATCTTTGTAACATGAATCTAGAAACGAACATGTAACAGTCGAAGACTTCGTGATCACAGGTTAGATAATTCTTAGCACTAGAGTTGTACCAGGTCAGCAGACCGAGTGAAAGGGCACACCTTTCCCAACTAGCTGTGTCAAGCAGGAATAATAGCTGCGGAGTATAATAGTTTCAAGGTCATTTCACGGCCAAACAAAACTTGTCTTGCTATAACATCACGAATTTTTAGGCAATTGAAATATGATGTAATGTAAATAAAATAAATTTTGTAAAAAAAGAAAAAAGAAATAAGATGTTCAAACTTGCGTTTACATTATCGTGTCGGCAGTGCTACCGCAGTTAACTGGTTTATACGCGTTGATATTGAGCATCACTGTCGGTAGCTTATGTTTCACGCAACTATTTTTCACTCTTAATTGATAACGAAATGTTCCACGGAACTCTCTTCAACGGATTTCGTAAGGTACATATGTATCTGCTCTATTGCATGCTGAAATTAGATTTTCTCCTAGACGCTTAGTTTTTAGGATAAATTGGAAAATATCCGCGAAAATCGGTGCATTCCAAGTGCCGTTTTGTCTTTCAGTATTGTTTAAACATGTTTAAAGATGTTTAAACATGTTTTAAGACACAACAAATGTTCGAAGTTGAAAACTCAGTATCTTTTCAAAACTGATTTGTTAAAAAACTGTGAGCGATAGAGAAAAACCGATTGCATATTCGAATTCAGCAGAAGAAATACTATCGATATCGCCCATTAAATCTTCTACAACAAAACAAAGTTGAATTTTATAGACCGATGTTATGAACTCCTTCATACGTGAACTAAATATCTACACATTTGTCTTTACTGATAATAATGTGATAAACTACGAAATGTTTAAATCTAGATTGATTTTTGTTAACAATTGCTATTTTCCTTGTCACTATGACTTGTTGTATTACAGTATTTGCTTCTGACGGAAAGGAATTATGGGATTGATCGAACTTTACTTGTGAAAGCTATTCTATCGGATTTATATGTAAACTAAAAGTGGTCGTATTTGGGAAGAGGAGAATTTTCGGATGTAAAATATATTTCGATTACACTTTTTCATGCTTCGAAAGAGTGTAATACGGTACCAAAGTTAGACTAACCATTTCAGTGTTACGCTATATACAAGTAATATTCGTAACGTCATCTTGCAGAAGAAAACGTATACTATATAGCACAAATACCGGGCAAGTTTTGGCAACAATAGCAGTCCAGTAAATTTCTCGACATGTATGGTGATGCTGTTGGCGTACCAAGAATGAAATTGGAGCCAAATTGCTGCGTATTGTCGACTTTAGTATAGGGTTCCGTTTTTCTGAGATAATTATAAGTCGTAATGGTGAAAACATACAAATGATGTTAGATAACGCAATGCAATAGCAGATGCATATTTATTATCTACATGTAAGAAGAACATATTTGCACATATTTATTAATTCCATTATTATTGGAAATGGTGATTTTCTCCATTTTATCGAAATAATTAATTAATAATTAATTTCATAACTCATAAATTGTAAGAGAAAAAAAATAGTTTACACATGAAAATTGCTTCTATTAATCAGATATATCAAGTGGTAATAAATTTATCGACGGTTTATAACAATTAAACAAGTTATAAACCAAAACGCTAATAATCTTTCTCAATATTCAGTTTTACCCGGAAATCTTAATCTGTAATTAATTCTAATAATTACAAAACATCGTAATTATTCTTTTTTTAATATAAATATAGCATTTATCGTATTGTTAATTCGTGTTCTTCGACATTGAATTGTATAGCAAGCAATATTCTTGTATGCATTCTTAGATTATTTTATTACAATATTCACCTTCCTGTGACTCATATTTCTTTAATTTTGTTTAATAAACTTTAAACATGTAATTTTATTTTATTATCTTATTTGTTTATAATTATAATAATATATGCCTACCTGTAGACGCTTTCATCGTATGATAACAGGATTCGAAGTGGTTGACTGATGCTACGTTTCTTCACCTGATGTGCGGGCTCTATATGAACGCCGTGAATTACCTATAAAATTAAACGGAAATTTCTAATTAATAATATTCTAATGAAATAAAGACGGATTTCTTAAAATTATATAATACGTTAGATGTAAGTTATGTAAAAATAAAATACAGTCTTTAATGTGACAAATCTGATTTCTAAAATTAAGGCACTAAAAAGTGTTATGACGTGTCTTACAGTAATATAGTACAAACTTATTAATAATTGTGCAAGATGTAAGAAAAGTGCATGTTTTGGTTTATAAAGGTTTGTATTTAACTCTACACTTTTGAATTGGCAAATATCTGTTTAGAAAATGTATTGTATATTAATCTTGTCCTTAAAAATCAATGTTATTGCACGTCAATTCTTCCATTGAAAATTCATCGTAGTGTTTCACAAATTCTTCACCTTTTACCTTTAAATATTGAGATTTATGGTCAAGATATTAAGTTGAATTCACTGAATATGAATGTTTTCGTTTATATTCATTGAAGACAAATATTATTTTGTACTCATAAATATTCAAATTTTCCAGTTTATGTATATTTATAGTGATTCTTAATTATTTTGATTCTGAATTAATATAGCATTCATTTTTCCACTGGAATAACATTGGAATAAAGTAAGTCTTACCTGTCATTGTTACCGAAGAAATCATAAGGATAGGTGTTATAATATATAATATTTTTACATATTGAAATCAAATACAAAAGATGTTGTATATGATCACTCTTAGGTTTGAAACATATATTAATGAATATGTAATTGTACACACTGTTTAAAGATTTCGATAAAGATTAAATCGTTACGAAAATAATTTGTAGGTGTTTAAAAATTACATTACAGGAACTTTTACGTTTATAATAATATTCATATAGAAATATTTATAAGGATGCTTGTTATGGCGTTTGTGAGAGGTAGAGACATACTACTTACATATGCGTTTGGAATAGACGTAGAAGATAAAAAAAAATGTATTATGTATTTGTTATGAACCAAATTTTTAAAAGTTGTGAAGAAAAAAGTTATCATTTTTCAGAATAATATACTTGGAGTGTCAGTTATAAAGTCGTAGTCTTCTTTATCTTAATTACAAGTAGGTATAATGTAATACAAAGAAAACGAATTTTTTGCTTTAATTTTCGAATCCGGTTTTTAAATTATAAATTATACACATTACATTTTTTTATTGATAAGTTTTCGTGTACACTGTGTTTTGTAGCAAAGTTAAAAGAAGGTAGAATAATAAGCTACATTTTTTAACAATTTCGAACCAGTATAAATAAAAATCTATATTTTGAAACAACATATAAACAATTAAACGTCATAACGATTATGAATTTTTTTTTATTTTACATCATATTACGAGGAAGTTTCCAATTGCCATTATGTTTATTTTCTTTTAAATTTTAAAGGTGTAAAAATTGTTAAAATGAACAATTATTTTCTTCAAAAAACATGTTATATTACAAAATTTGAGATATTTATAATACTAGGTTCATAATGGAGCGCATTGGAAGTTGATATTTTTTTTTCGTAAATACGAACTACTTCTAATTAGAACCTTAGAATTCGTTTTATTGCTATACCTCCTTTATGTACTGCCCTATGGCATATTGAAGGAGATTAGCAGAAAATTTCAATTCTATTTGTCTACTCTTTCTACTACTTGTTAGTAACACTTTAATAAACTTACTAACACCTTATTGATGGGTTGTTAATATTGATCCCTTACCGCTAAGGCAGGAAACGATTATTCAACAATTACGTTTAAAACCGGAATAATATTAATGTCGCTATAAAGCCAAGAAGCTATATCAAATCCGATATAATACGAAAAACAGAAATAAATACTGGCATTTTCCGGTTTTTCTAGGAGATGTATTGCGATGAAGACTAAGGATGTATTTACGTTAGAGTTGCGATGAACGATGAAAGCGGCGATGATAATGAAACATACAACAGAAATTTGTGGTTAGATTTGTTATGTACTTGAGCAACAAAACAAGTGTTGAGAAGTAAATATACACTATCATTTCTTTGATATTGTGGGGAACGATAAGTAAATAATATGGAACTCCGTATATCCGTTTCTTAACACAAGTTTATTAAGTACTTCCAAGATTCGCGTATGGACCGCTAGGAAAACGCAATATCGGTGGTGTCGAAGTTTGTTGACTTGCCTCATTCGAGTCTCCTCGAAGAAAAAGTCTGTAGAGAAAGAAGAAAGATGTAAATGGACAGAGAATCGAGAAGGAGAGGAAAGCTGCGAAATCCTGAAAAAAAAACAGATAGAGATTGACGCAGCGGAAGAGCGTAATAGAAAAGAGAAAGTGAAGGGATCATTAAGGGTCTAAGGGTAGACTCTAACCAGGCACAGGTCAGATCCTAAAGCACTCGTGAGCGATAGAGAAAGTGGAAGTTAGAAATTTGACTTATGCGGGCCTGTTTGCCAAATGTGCATTTGGACGGGCCCAGTATTGCTAGAAAAGAAAGAAGGTAGGAAACAATAGCGGCAAAAAGAAGAAATAGTTTTTTAAGAAAACGCAGAGGCGTACGCGGTACCGCGACCACCACAATATTATTGCCACTCTTATACACAATTGCCTGTGAACCGTTCTCGGCAGGATCGCGGCTATAAGAGAACCGAAATAATACAGGTAAATAAAGTCCCTGCATTTGTATGACGCTTAACAATGTCACCCGTATTCAATTTGACACCGAATGGCGACATTCATACATAAGGTATTAAAACGAAGTTAGTTTCTTGATGTTGCAAAGTTTACACGTTTGTCACGACCGTGTGAAACTTAAGATAGACGAATAATTTCGTACGGACAAACCACCATCCGTGGAGTCTGACTATGGCTCGCACACTCTCAGGGGCATTTCAAGGAAGCTTTAGGAACCAAAAGTGCATAATGCATTTAACCCTAAACAGAAGTACGAAACTTCACACGTGACAATGCAATAATAACTGTTTATCACCTTCCACGGAACGTAGTAACTTTTCATCTATGTTGGAGAATATTTTTAAAAGTATGTTTCAACACTTTCTATTGCAGATTAAATGTTTAAGCGTTAATTATTTGTTTATATGTTGTAAATGTCTAATAGTTTTATGATGATTTTATGCAATAAAATATCTTTTCGTGTTATGTAATATCAGTGTGATACTTCTCATGTAAGATAGATTAACGAAATAGCAATACATATAGTTCAAAACAATGATATTTCTTAGAAGTTAATCATATAACGTTTATTTTTCAAACCGATATTTATATATGCTTATAAAGACATAAGGCGAACTGGTAATTCAAGACAATGTTACTCTCCTTCAGTCAAAAACATTTTGACGATAAAATCAGTCTTTTATATATTAAAGGTTCAATAGCAACTTTTAGAGCATTGACAAAATCATTGTCAAGAAACATCTACATCGTTATTAGAGGACAATTTCAGCAAATTAAAGGAGAAGATATTCACAGTTGACCAGGCAGAAATTTGAAAGAATATTTTCTGAGAGCGAAAATGCAGAAAAATTCTTATGCCCGAGAATCATCTGTTACAGAGATGTTCATGAGCAGGTGCAGGTTCTCTAAAGAATTAATGCCAAGAATTGAAAGCAGTTTAGAAGTACAGTTTCGCCTCTCACATTAACTTCATCGACCGTAGGTTTAAGAGGGCACAGAGGCAAGGGGACTCTTCCACTCACTTAAAGAGTCTCCTTACCCCTGTGCACATTAAACCTATGATCGATGGAGAGCTAACGCGAGAAGCATATAGAAGTTGATATTTTATGCGTCAGTGTATATACACACGCTGCACTGTCAAAAATCGTCAAGTTATTAAACCCATTATGGGAAATGCGTCAAAGAATATGCATAATTTGCAGCGCAGACCAAAATAAATGAGTGTGTACGCAAAACAAGCTGAACCTCTCAAGTGTTGAAACTTAGTCTCCTGTTATCGTTAAGGCGACGGATTCTGCGACGCGATACTCTCTCTCTCTCTCTCTCTCTCTCTCCCCCCCCCCCTTTCTCTCGTGCCTTACCAACTACTCTGAATTTTAGATTTGTACTGCGAACAAATCACCTAAACTAAGCGGAATAATTGTTATAAATTATTCAACAAATGTCATTTTGGTGAACCTAGGAACATATTCTAAACATAATATTAAGGTAAAGGTGTTCGTTTTGCAGACTCGTACCTGAACTATTTAGGTCGTGTAATTTCACGTATGTTCTCGTACATACTTCGCGTGTTTTGCGTTAGATTGTCGTAGTTAACTTTCCGCAGTTGCACTCTAGTAATGTCTAGCGCTCAAATTTTGCACTTTCGTGAAAATTATATTATGTCAGGGGCAGACCACAGCCTCACAGTCGCTTGTAACTCGAACTACGCTCTTGTAATGCCACGTGTGGCAGTTTATTGTAACTTTTATCTAACTATTTCTACAAATGAATCCGTGACATACGTTATAAGTATAGCGGTTTGCAAGTATTTCTCAGTTACTATTTACACAGAATACAAATAATGGAAATATTTCTCTTCTAATAATATAGAATTTCTAATTTTCTGTGTACAAGTAGGATCGCGTAAAAACATCTCACGCTCTGTGGTGGTGAAAACCTCTATAATATGTTACGAGGGCTTGCGACGCAATTGCGTGACCAAGGATTGTTGGCAGCAGGGAAATCGTAGTTAAGCCAATGTCTCTTTCACCACTGGGTACTTCGATTGGAAGTAGGAAATGGTTTTGCCCCGTGACTCTTTAAAAATGATTGAGGTGCATTTCGAGCGGCAAAAGTGTACCGTTACGGGAATATACTAGTACTGTAATTTCAAAAGGATGTGATCATTAAATAAGCTTGAGCTCAAAATAGAGGAAACCACTTAAATATATTCTGAATGAAAGTTATGTAGTACAATTCTTAACGTGTGTTGTGTTGCGGATTCTGAGTCGCGTTTTCCCGGTTTTGACGCACTGGGAAATGGGGTGGTGGTTTTAACAGTGATTATACGTACTGTTTGATTATGTTTGAAAGGGACTATGAATCCGATTTCACCATGCATCTCTCGTCTTGCGTGACTCGAAATAAACCCGATGATGAACAAGTCCGTGGCCCTTATATACGAAAACAATGGACTAAACATGGTGGCGGGGATACGTATGTGCGCGGCTAGATTCCCTAGCCAGTGCATCCCCGCGAGAGGGTTAGGTTTTTGTATATACAAACAAGCTCCTCTAGGATAGCATGCAGCTTCCAGAAGAAGGAAAAGAGTCACATAGAAAAACTCCGTATCTAACAAATTATTTACTTTAGTGAATTATTGCCATTCTATTCGTCTGGAATATTTTCTAGCATTTAGATTTCTGATAAGTTTGAGTGATCGTGTCAGTGTTATCAGAGTTCAGTAGTCATCAAAAGAGTCTTTTCATTAAACAGAAAAATTTAAGAAACGATTAAATTATAATATATATAGTATCAACAAGTCGTTCCAAAATAGAAAAACAAAAAGGAATATAATAAATCAAGTTCTAAACAATTTATATGTAACATCTATTTCAAAAGTTAGTCTATATATATATATTTGACTATTGTCGAACTCAACGATTTCAACGTCTCTTTCCTATTCGCAGCTCTTTTCTGTATCCGAGACTTTATTCAATTACTACAAAAGTAACTATAATCGTAATTCTATCGTATTTGATATCATTTTAACCAGTGAAACATAACAAACATGATGGTGCAAGTTTCATTCACCAAACGTCAAGAATAAAAAAGTTTAATTTTTGAGTTAAAGATCTTAAGCACATCGCAAGTCTTTAATGTTGCCAAACACTTCGAATCTCAGTCTTTCCTTTTTCTTCACTCGCGTTGTCCTTTTCTACGTCCGCCATGCTAAAATCTTCGTTTCCTGGGATCGAATCAATTATACCTCTTCATAAATGCAACATTCGGGTCCCGATGAGTGTTGCAATTATCCAATGTTCACCGTACAGTTTTTACTCTCTGGCTGAGAAGTATTGACAGTTATTCTTCACGACGAGAAGTCAGGAAGGCAAGAGGACTCTTTCACTCACAATGTTTGGGTCGCTTCGGTTTTCGATACATGGTCGTTATTGGCTGCGTAGTAATAACAAAGTGAGGTGACATGTGACAAAGTGAGACATAACAATAGAGATAAAAATTCGTAATGCTGCCAGTTTCGTTTTCAAATACCTACAGTGCGTTACTGATATAAACCTCAGTCGTCATGCGGCTCAAAAGTGAGAAGGAGCAAGGGATGACGTCCATTCGCGGCGCTCGGTCCTATAGAATGACGGAATTATTGTAGTTTCGGCACGTCTTTGTTACTGACGGAGCCGCGAGCTCAGGTGGAGCGTGCGGCCGAATCCCCTTGACCCTCTTCACTTTTGAACTGCAGGCTGGCTGAGATCATGTTAGTAATACACTATAGAGTGTTATTTTGTTCCATTTTATTTAATTTGTATCCTTTACTTTCTAGGCAACGTTCATACCGCGTTTAATGCACCGGTTCTCGTCCGATCACCGAAGTTAAATAGCGCTGGGCGTGGTTAGTACTTGGATGGGTGACCGCCTGGGAATACCGCGTAATGTTGCCATTCCACTTTTTTTGTCAACAAATAACATAAACAAATGGAAATGTTGATAATCTAAACTGCACAAAGATTGAACAAAGTCTAGCTCATAAACAAAAATTTATAATTTGATCTAAACTTCCCCTTTAAACCAATGTTTGTGATCAGGTACATGTTTCTTACACTTCATATACAGTGCAGCTCTCTCGTCTTGACTGAGCTCTGACAGGCTACGAACAATAAGTGTACAGAGGCAGGGGAAGAGGTCCACTCACACACTCGGCCTGGTAGATATGGCACAGTGACGCCTCAGTCTCGGCACGTCAAAGAATGCAAACAAAACGAAATGCGATGAAGTGAGATATACGAACATTGGCGTCAGATTTCGTTTCTGCGCGCACCGGTTGTGTGTGTTTATCGAATCCCGGGGCCACGCAGGCTCGGGTACTATGCTTATTGGAACGACTGAGGTGGCGCGTGCGGCCTTCCTTTTGCTCTTGTGCACTTTTAGTTTGGCGAAGCTGACTTAACCCCTTGGCTACTGTTAGCGCTCAAAGGCGCTTTAAAATTTTGGTTTCGGTGTACTGTTGACACCTACAGACGGCGGTAGAATGTTATTGACAATAATAGCAGCAAAGCTCGCTTACATCTGACGTAGGTGATTTCTAATTCAACAATTACGTTTTCCGTTAATCATATATTACATAAATGTGATTATTTTATATTGATTTAATTTAGTTCAATTCAGTGTTTTGATGGTTTCAGTACACTTTCTTAGAAATACACGTCGACGCAAAATTCTGCAGTAACCCAGAGGTTAAAGCGTGAGAGCTTTACTTTATACCCGACTGTTTGGGTCAGGCCAGTGAAAGTCGGGCGGGCTCGGGCGGGCGCTCGTAATACGTTAATACACGGGGAGCCCGAAAATGTTGGGCCAACCGATCCGTTATCACGGTGCAAAGAGTACGATGGTAGGCTAAGTCCACATCGGTAACTCTTCCAGTTATATATGGAAATATAGTTTCATACAGACTGACTGCGTTATTAATCTTTTGCGGAAGAAGATTCTCTAAAGCAGGGGTGGCCAACCTTTTACATACCATACACCAATTTTGTTCATAGACGAGTTCAGATGCACCATACAACTCAAGCATCTGCTCGACCTTCTTACATTTACGGTTGGAGTAGAAAAATAGGGATAGGAGTAGGATTTGCTTCGCTTAAAGGAGGAAAAGGAATAACTCAATTTCGCAATTAAATGAATTCATTCACGTGAGTACAAAAGACACACGTTTACTGAAGCACTTAAAAAGAATAAGTAGGCGCTAGAATGCGATGCGCCACTTGTAATCATCTAATGCGCCACGTTTGGCACGTGTGCCACGATTTGGCCACCACTGCTCTAAAGTATACAAAACCTTCTGCAGATTCTGCCAAATTAGACATCGAATGCTTAAATAATAGAGAATAAAGAAACTACGTACTGATTTTTTGCTGTTCGAGTAATTAAATCATTTGTTTGCAATTCGGTATTACACACATGAAAGTTTGATCTCTGCAAAATATCATTCGTCATCATCATTGCGGAGATTCGTCTGCAAAAGGTTAAAAACTGTATATAATGTAACGGACTTATAACAATTCAAGAAATTCAACCCAAAAGGCGCACACGCGAGTTTCCTTATGTTAGTAAAATTTCTTAATATTCTTTTTGTGCTTCTATGACGTTCAAATTTCAATATACTTAAATGAAAATACATACACCAAAATGCTACGAAGAATTTAATTAAATAAATGTATCTCAGATGCAGTTCATATAACTAAAGACAAACCTGCTCCGTCGACTATTGATCATTTATGAAACGATGCGTATGCTCCTTGCTTCAATCCGCTTTATCAAGAGGTCGCAGGCGTATTATGTAGATTGGTATCCCCTTAATTATGAAGCTAGCGTGGAGACACTTTACACATTTCAGTTATCCTAATCTTGTCGGTGTGGATAAACTTATAATGCTAGTAGTATGTCAAGTGTTATACGTCAAGTGCAACTTGACTTGCCATGCACGAAATTAATGTTAGGTGACTGATTAATAAACGAAGACCAACTACTGTTTGATAATTTGATGATCATTTTAAAATTACAGAATAGCGATAATTACATTTACTTCCTTGAAATATATAGAATAACTCTTTTAATAAAAAGTGCTGCGTTCTCGCGTGGAATTTATAAATATTCATGTGAAATCTCGAATATTATTGTCGTACCGATTAATCAACATTTCATGATATCCCTATGAGGGATTGTCAATTAAAATGAAAAAATTACGGATATTGTTTAGTAAACATTCTTGTTGATAGTGGAAAACAGTACCGAAAGAATTACTTACCGGATTCTAAATTTTATTTATCCGAATATACATAGATTGAACTACCTACTACTACAATACATACGTGTAATAGAACATTCGAATTTTAAGGTATTCCTATAATAATCCTTTGAATTACAAGGGACTCTGCTCTATTTGCTACATGCGGGTGAGTAAGTCGTTCACAGCACGAAAGTGGTCCTGAAATTTTGGTTTATTCCTACTGAGTTAGACGCAAGTAAATAATTGAGTTTAAAATATTATCCCTTAACTTATTTAACAGTTGACGAAGGATGAACGAGGCGCGAAAAAATGGCGAGAAACTTAGGAAAACTCGAAGAAAACGACAGAACTCTAAATGAAGACATAAACACTCGAGGTGTATGAAAAAGTTAATCAGGACAGAGTAGGGAAAACTCTAAAAAAAAGTTATGAAATAAGAAATGTTACAGAACAAAATGAAGAAAGAACTTGTTCATAAAAAATCACAGAAAGACATTAAAAATGTATAAAAACACGTAATCGCCTATAGTTAATCTAGCTTGAAAATAATCGAAAAACACATTTCGAGGAAAAAGCGTATCTACAGGAATAAGAATACAAAAAATTATCAATTTTTTAAGATGCTGAACAAATTCTTAAAAATAAGTGGGATGGATATTGAGTTTCAAAATTCATTACCTATATTTTGAAGGCATGAACTATTTATAAAAATCAAAACTATCGTGTTAGACAATGTTAAACTGTGCTTAAATTCGATGTACATGTGTACCGATAACTAATCAACATTATGTATCAGTTTTGTTTAAAAATTGAACAAACTGACCAATCTATAAGGGTTCAAACGAACCAAAGGGTAGGTTTCTTAGTTCGTTGATACATATAGTCGTATATATTTAGCACATGTATTTTACGCTATATATACACATATGTATAAGTAGATCATGTAGGGCGTCCTGAAAGTATGGAAACATTGGACACTGCCAAGTTCTTAATGCAAACATAAAACGAAAAATTTGATGTTATTTTGCAATATTCACCATGTTCTGAAAGTTCAACATCTTCGTTTTTTGTAGCGTTCGGTTTAAACTTGTATAAAGTCAGTTAAACCCACGACGACACGTTTTTCCTTCATGTGTCATGTAGAGCGTCTTGTCGCAGCTTCCCACAACTTTTAATGTACATTTTATAACAATTTTTTACATATTCTATCTGGTATACGTATATATTTACCAAAGAAAATACTTTAACGCACAGTAAGAGAGAAACGCATAAAACAGCTTTGAAAGAAGATATTTCAAAGTAAACATTTATAAATGATTTTGTAAAACATGTTTTGGTTCATTTGAATATACTATATTAATTGCTACTATATTATTTATATTAATTTGTTTAGATTGTTACTGTAGTCTCAGTTTAATAGCAGGTTAGTTTGAAAGGCAGCATTTATCTTTTATGCCTATCATAATTTCCATAATGAAAATGATTTTAAGCGTCAGTGTTAGATACATAGAAATTTAGTAATTTGAATAATAGAGAAATTTTGAGGAGTTTTGTTAATTGTTAGAAATATATTGTAATTCTGCTGTAGATAACAACTAATCGAGAAACGTTAAATATAATAAATACATGTATCTGCTTGTTTGTACCTGAAAATAAAATTTCTGGTAATTTTCTTGCAAAAATTAGTGAAAACTATATTGTATGTTAATGGTGACGAGGTTAACGAGCAAACAAGTCTTACAGCACATGGATTTAATTATGTAAAAAGTTACGAAAATAGTAAATATAGGTGTAGGCTAACGGTACTTAATGTGGAATACCTGATTTGAAAAGCTTGCCAAAACGAGAGACATGTATTTCTTTTCAATAAAAAGTGCATCAAAACATGAAGAAATTAAAAAACATTTATACACTAATCGATAACAATAAAAAGTTGAATGCTTTCAAATCACGGTAAAAAATGTAAATAAAGTCGAAAACAGTGGTCTGAAAAAATAAAAAAAATAAATAAACGGATTTTTCCACTTTTTTGAATTGATATTGTGTTCATATTTTTCTTTTTTGTCTTTTATGCATTGGATGTATGAATGACACATCGGGACCATTACATGGTCAGTGAACACAATGCATTGGACATATTTTTCCATTAATACCATTTTTCTAATTACCAGCATAAAAAAAAAATATAACATTATAGTATGTAATATTAAAAAAGAAGGTACATCCAATATGAAACATGGTCCATATTAAGAACCCACATATTCCGATAAAAAATAATGATTATTCTAAGAAGAAGAATAATTTGCAGAAAATTACTTGTGAATAGTGGAAAACAAACATGTTCAATGATAAATCATGAAAAAATACAATTTTTTGGTCTATCTATATTAAGAAATTTGACTATTTAACTTGTTTTACAGAATATTTAACGTAATAGCAAACAATAGTGCTTCGCATTCAGTGATAAAAAATTAATTAATGTCGAATTATCGATATGATTGTTTTCTATCATTAATAAAGTGTTCCCCATGGTAACTGACATATCAAGCTATTTATTTTCCGAAATATTGTGGTATTTCATATTAGGAACTGTTTCATGTCAGGTGTCGTTACCCTATTCATTAATGATATAAATACTATGACAACGTAATATTTAGTATCATCTTGACAGAAATTTTTGAAATAAAGAATAAACATCTTTTGGCTGAATATTTTTCTCTCCTACCTTGTTAATTTTTTAATTATCCTTAACATCAAATCTTTTAAATAATTGGCGGCCTATTTCACATCACGTACGCTCTAAAAGAGTTAATAGTATTTTTGTGAAGTCTTTTATAACTTTTAATTCAGCATATATGTTCCATTCCTTCGATTATTTATAACGAAATGAAAATGATAAATCAAAACATCTACAGAAACATGGAATGTTTATTGTAACAGTAAATGAACTATAAATTTAGACACAGAAAGGTATTGGGGAAAGAGTTTATTATAAATGATGTATTTTAGGCTCGAAACATATCTGAATAAAAGATTAATAAGAAAAATTATGTGTTTATGGTATATTATAATTATTAATTGTTTAAGTCATTTTTTATTAAATCAACCGATTTTCATACAAACCAATATATGCGACTTACGGACTGCAATGAGAAATAGGTAACATGTTTTTCATATCTTTTATTTTTTTCACGATGTAACAATAATTATTACATGTATGCGTTTTATCATATTTTAAATTAAATTCTGAACAAATGCTCTTTCTTTACCAGTATCTTGAAAAGAACATTTCGTTCCATGCGATTCGCATGTTTTTTTTCCTTTGTCAGTTTTTCTACCATTTTTCACAGTTGAATTTTTATTCCTTTGTTTTGCTTGTTTTTGTTACAATTGAGTTTGAATTGTATTCCTACCGACAACAAACTTAATTACGAAATACTGGATTTAATTTAATAAATCACGAAAAAAGTTGTATTCATGTACAAACAGCTGTCGCTTCAAATATTTATTGAAACGTTTCGTGTATTAACGAACGCAATTATTCCTGTAGGAGAGCTTTGTAAATTCCGAAGCAATTTACATGTTGGTACAATAATGCATTTGTATCGTAATAATGCTACTCGCGATCTCAATTATTTAAGGCATAATTATTTCTAAAATAATAAACATTGTCAATCACTATGAGCAAATTAAATACTTAAGATGATTCTTTACTTTTTGATAAGACGAATTTATACCTAATAAAATACCTTTATAGTTGTACAGATGGTATTAACCTATCATGATCTTTTTATTGCATCTATAAAAATTCGTATCGATGTATTTTCGTTCATATGTATTTCGTCACAGTAAAAATAAATAAAAAACCTCCAGTGTAACAACTTGTTATTTAAATAGACATAAAATATGAACATGTCAGTGTTACACTGTGCGGAGAATGCGTTATAATGTTAGGCCATTACAAATTTTTATACAGTTTTATTATTATCGCTACTAACATTAGTATTACACTAGTACAGGAAAGTATATTGTATCTGTAGTAGCAGGAAATCATGTGATGGAGGGAGAAAGAAATGTTATAAATGTTTCAACCAAAAATTTCAAAAAGTTCAAACATCTAAACGTTCATTGTAGTTTGGTAATCAAATTACACCTTATTACTCAATGTAACATGAATGTAACATATATAACTCATATTAGAAAACACTTAGACTGAATAAAACTATAAGGTTTATTGTTTCTATGTGTACTGTAACATATATGTAGCCAACAAAAATTTGTCAAAAAGGTAAAATAAAATAATTAACAATAAGAGGAAAAGGAACACTTATCTATTGATGTCAGTAATTCTAACGAAACTATGTGTTGCATTCAGAAATACGACACACTGCACTAGAAGGAGTTATGTATTTAGAAGGCAACTCGTAAAATATTATTACAAGAGTGTAATTACTTATATTTCATGTCATCACCAATTACAACAATGACTGTTTGCTTATTATTAACTGATTCAAGTGTTCGACAACGGCTGACTGTTTAATTAATGACTGTCTAAAAATTAATAAATATTTGTATCATTCTTGATTTTTTTATGGTATTAGTAACACAAATATCGCAGAAAAATTAACATGTTAATTTACTCCGAAAATACGAATGATAGAGAGACACTTCAAGATATATTATATATTATATATACATAAAAATGTAACAAAAATTGAGAGTGATTTAATCATTTGAATAACTATTCCAACTGTTTTCTAATAACAACATTAATACGACGAAAGTACTAAAATTTGATTATTTATAATATTGTAGATTTTTTTATTCAATTTTAAAGCAATGCTAAAGTATGAACAAATGTCGTATAATTGGAAAAGAAGTCGGTTTATTCCATTGTCATAAGAAAATACTGCTAGAAATACAATTACGCCAAGATCCGCGGTAAGTTTTAATCAGATCCAATTTTACACTTGCAGAAAGTTTATGACCTAGGTGGAAAGCTTCTTAACGATAGTATGATATCTTAAGAAGATAAGAAGGGAATTAATTGTGTTACCAAGGGGAGAAGTAAAGAGCTGGTAACTGAGATGAAAGATCAGTGAGGAAAGTAGATAAAGTCTAAGGCGCCTATACACGTATAAAATGGAAATTACTAATTTGCACTCATTCTACTAAAGAATTATATTTCAAAAATGCAAAGCTATATTTCAACAATAATTATTATCACGTTACATTTTATCTGCTACATTTCATTTGGTTAACGAAGAATTGATATGTGACATATAGAAGAAAATAAAGTACTTTATTAATTATCATTAATAAGCGAAAAATAATATAGTGATCCCGGACGAGCCCCCAAGTTTATAGTGGGGCTACTATTATTGTAGATATTGAAAACGTAGATCTTCAGTAAAAAGAGAATTAGGAATAAATGTATGTATTTAATGAGATAAAGAAACAATATGGACAATACGTAAAAATACAACTCAATGCCACGAAGGCCAACACTCTATCCGCTATCACGCACAAAATGTTCCTCACGCTGCTCTCACCAAAATGTCCCTCACGCACGCATTCCCACTCGCTTTTAACACACACCCCCTTTCTCATCCTTGCACCCTTCTCACTCGCATCTTTCGTCCATAGTCAAAATTCACGCAGTCACGTACACGCTTTTCTCACGGTCCAATCGCTCAGTTCCAGATACTCTTCCTCGCATTCTTTCAGCCACTCCAGATTTTCTAAACGCAGTCACACTATTTTCCAAACATCCCGGCGTCGGTCCGTCGCAATACGACCTGGTCGCCCTTACGCACGCACAACAAACCATTCATCCTACAATACTTTAATCTACGCTAAATATTCTAGATACTACAATAAGAAAATAGAAAAACGTGTATTTCCTATTTTGATTCGTTGTACATGGAAGTCAATTGAAATTGACTATGAGAATTTCTTAAACTTGTTACACTTTTATCTTAATTATAATTTTTAAATAATAGTATACTTAGTTTTTGATTATTTTTAAATATGATTGTAATTTCATTATAATTCGCTATATGTATTTATAGTATGTATTAACTACAATACAAGTAGGTTCATATTATATTTATATGACGATCATCAAACATACATATTTACACATGTCAGTTTTCATTATTGATAATCTAAAGATGAAGCCTTATGCATATAAACAAAGTTACCATACTTTCCACATTTGCCACTTTAAGACATTAATATAGAAAGGACAACCCATTCACGATCGTTTTAATGTAAGATAAAACCCGTTGAAAGAGGTAACATTCACATTTGTCTATGCGCTCCCTATAGGTGTGCTTCCAATTGTGATTATGTTTCTAGCAATTAAGCGGCCGACTATGTTACTATCATGTTCTTGCAACCTGTCATGTGCATACCCGCACACAACCATCAAAGTCCATTTGATCTATACAGTATTCAACCGAAGACTATCAAAGCCCCTTTCAGAACTCTCAGCTCTATGTAAGGTGCGTATCTATGTGAAGCAAATCATCGTCTATACGGTAATCTATATATACATCTATATCAAGTTCTAAGTAATAATACTCAGACAGATCTGTTTGGAGAAATGTGTATTTGTATACATATTTACACGCTAGACAGAACCATTGTTGTACAATTTCTAATAATGTCTTAGGTATAAGTAGAAGCATTGTTTAAAATACAATTAATATACACAGTTAAGTATATTGAGTGTTTATACTCAAAATCGATAAGACAAAAGGTAATGTAACAATTGATGCAACAGACAAGTTTAGTAAAATTATAGTAAAGAAATACGTATTTGAAGGTAAAAACAAGAATACCGAATAGCAAAAATATAGATAAATTTGATTAAATTAATTAAATAAATTGATTTATATATGTGATTATTTATTTGATTAAATTTTATAAAACTTTAATTACATTTTAAATAAAAATTAAAATAAAAATTTTATGAAAATTTAATTACATTTTAAATATAAATTAAATTCAATAATTTTAGTTAAAATTAATTAAAATTAGAAGGATCTGTTTTATTTCTCGAGACCTTGTTTTTCATACTGGCAAACACGAGATGTTTGAAACTATACGTCCGATTTTCTTTAAATCAGGAGAGAATTTTTTATATACTATACTCTACAATGTAACGTACGATTTTTCAATATTTCAAATATTTATTTTGTTATAAACATTTGAAATCAATTTTTTGCGGAAAAACTGGTTTTTGCACTTGAAGTGCTTGCGATTTCTATAACAATAAAAATTTCGGAAAATTCGTAAGCTGCATTTTAGATAATATATTTCTATTTATAAATCCACAAGAAATGGTATCTTCGGATGTTTCAGTTGCCTGCAATCGAGTCCGCCAACAATTAATGGTTTATAAAAAGGGGTTCTGAAGTTAGGGAATAACTGCGCCATTTTGTAATATTTTGTCTAGGAAAAGATATAAATACAAAGCAGAAGATCACAATTATACAGACTGAAAAATCAAAAGTTTTCACTTAATAGTTATTAACAAGAAAATGCTTAAAGTATACCTGTGTTTAGGACGGCTCTAAATGGTGTCCCCTCTTAACACTTTGATCTACAATATCGTGTTAGACTCATGACAAAAATTGTATACTGAATTTGAGAAATTTAAGTGTTATTTATTTTTTTTTAATATAAATTCAATATTACTTTTCTATTATCAATCGTTAACCTTTGGAGTAAACGTAGACATAGAATAAGCATCAAACATGTTTCTTTTTCTAATAAATTATTAACATATGAAGTAGTTGTATCGGTTATAGTTAAAAAATAAATCATAGGACGACGAGTTAATGAACAAAGTGAAAGACCGAGGTCGTTCATTAAGGATGATCAACTGAGGCTTTTCGTTGCAAATATACGGAAAAATAAAAAATATGCGAAAAACAGTTAATGATTAGGCCCAAGAATTCGATGTAAGTGTTATGGCGACTTTATGTTACCTGCAATCAGTTGGCAATGTGAAAAGCTAAATGGATATCTCATAAGCTTAACGAATGACAGACACTCTAACGCGAAGAGATATGCAATTCACTGTTGGTTCGAAATGACAGAAGCTCATTTTTAGCCAGTTTTGCATCCAACGAAAATAATAGCCACACTTTGCTGGTTAATGGTTAGTGTGATTTAATATAATTTCTTAAGGTCGATTGAAACAATCACAGTAGCTATGATTGTACAGCAATGCAGCATTACTATGCCGGAGTTCAAGCAATGAAGTAGAAATTACAAGAAAAACAACCGTCATTAGTCAACTGAAATTTTGTTGTACGATAATGCTCGGCTGTATGTTTCGCAAATAATGGTGCAAAAGCTGAATAGTTTAAAGTATGAAACTTTACCCTATTCATTCTATTCACCTGAGTCATCGCAGTCTAATTAACATTTTCTGGAAGACCTATAATAAAATATAAGTTTTTAATATTTATAAATAAAAAGCTTTATAATTTTGTATATACGTTTGGTAACGTTTTATCACGGTACACTGTAATCTTTACGCAATCATGTTTATTAATTGTTCAACTATTCTGTGTTTTCCAATGTATGCTTGGTTGCAACGGCTGCCACGATTTGCACAGTATTCACTCAGAAAGAAAAAAATCGCAGATAATTTCAACACATATAAAAGTAGTTGTGTTGTGATTAACTATGTGAATACTAGGAATAGGTATTTTTCTTTTTTCATCTAAAGATCTTATAAAGGTAATGAATATAATGAATAAATTTCTGCTCGATATAAATGCTACTTTGTTAAAAAAAAAGTTATTTGAGCAATGACTCAGTTGCTGAATCGTATAAAATTACTTTAATGGCACGTTTAAGAATAAATGGCTTGGAAGGAACCTGTTAAGTGGCCAATAAGAGGTCTAGATTTATCACTTTTCGATTTCATTTTATAGAGTACTGTTATAGATGTTCACAATACTTGTCTTAGCGATATAAATAATTTAAAAATGAGATAACGCAAGTATGTAACAATATTAAGAGAAACTATGAAAATTAGATTCATAGAGCTAAAATGTGTATTAAGGTACAAATAAGATATATTGAAGATTATTATATTGTGTGTATATCGTTAAATTTGCTCTGATATACTATTCTGTATGACATATATGTAACTAAATGTATAGCATTTCACTTGAAAAATTAAAAGTCTCAAAGGTAGCAAATTTTAATTTATAAAAAAGGTGGCTAGATTTTTTAAGTATTTCGTGGAAAATACTTAACGTTTCTCTTTCCTAATTGCTCCCTAAACTTTTTCCTTCGTTTTCATTTTAATGTATGATATTATATGATATTATATTATATTATGATATAGCACAGTATACATTAAGAATGTACGTATGAAAGTAAATATGTACTACGTCATCGACTCCTTATTAGCAACAGCTTCGGCCCGTTGTTAAGTTAATATGACGAGACAGTATATGTATGAATTATGTAGACACAGTTTGTAACATAATTATACTTTAATTATGTAGTATAATAAATGTAATATGTATTATTTCTGTACGTTTAAATGCATGTTGCAGATGCTATGATTGTGTTTTACCTACCGATATATAGTACGATGGCTGAATATTTGTTATGGTGGAAAAAGTATAAATATAAATTTGGGTTCGGGTGAAATACAGATATCCTAGAATTTCAACTATTTTAATTACAGTTTATGACTTTTTGAACAATAACAGCTATCTGCATTCGGTTGCAATATTTTTAAAAGAAGTCGAATATTATATATATTATAGAAAAGTTTATGTTACAGTTCTGACTAATAACGTATCTGAGAGTATTGCACTAAATGGAAAACATCTTTATTAACCTTTTAAGTACAGCTGGACTTCCCGCAGAGCTCTCTGTGTACCGCAGATATCAATTTAAAAAATGATGAAACTTTATGTGTAAGTAAAGTAAATCAAGCCTAATACATTGCATTTTTGTGCCGAATTTCATTTTGAACGGATGAAACCACCCCTTGAAAAAACGTGCAAAATTTTCTTTCCAGTGGATTATTTTTAAAACGGTAAGAGATAGCGAAACAAAGTTTAAACGAAAAATACACTGTTCTTTCATATTTATAAAACTGTAAAATAAAATTGTTCAAAATTTTGAAAATAATATAGCTTTTTGAAAAATTGAATTTTATGCGTTCGGATGCTAGACTTGTCCGCGTGAGTTTCTCCTGAATGTTATAAATGAAAAGTCAAGCTACAGAACAATGAACTTCCCGCCGGTGCAGGGAGGGCAGAAATTTAGAAAATCTTTAATAGATTGCACCTCCTCGTCTCGTGATTATTGGATTAGGCCCTGGAAGCCGAGTGTAAAAAAACTGGAAGTGCTTTGACCAAAGGGTCTAGCGTGCGTTTGACCGTGTCGGATATAATGGAGCTCTCAACGATGATTTTATGTCGGCGGCAAATGTTACGTGATGTAACAGAAATTAAAATGTTTCATTGTACTCAGAGTTGCTAAGTTATCTACAAAAAGCATACAGCATAAACGTTACGTAGTTAACAAATAATCACAAAGATACAGATTATTATTTTTCTGTATGGGTGAAGTAAAAACTAATTACGAACCAAGCGTTTAACATTGTAGTAATGTGGTCATTGAAGCAAAAGTAAAATAGCATGAAAATGACAGACTCCCGTTAATTTCTCATGTATCGTTAATTAAATTACACTGAATTCAACTTTTTACACGAAAATAAGAAAATTATAAAGAAACTGATATGTGACTCTTGTTATTAATACTAGAACTACGTGCCCGTTAAAATAACGAATTTTAGTTTTCTTGTGTTGCAATTATTGATATTTTAAAGGTATCACATATTCGAAATGATTTTAGAAATAAATAGTTTCTCTTAAACGCTATAATGAATATCCGAAATAAACGAGAAAAATATATTTTTACAATCTTTATGAGAGTTATATGTGAACCCTAATAAGTAGTTGTAGTGTTAAGCCACTGAGAGGAGGAAACTTCCAAATTATTATCAAAGTCATTATTGCGGACATCTAAGAAACTAAAACCGAACGGCGGTAACATGTATGAACAGAAGTTGTTCAGAACCAAAGCCCCAATAACATACTTTAAAGTGATCTAAATCGATGAAGAATCGTTAATAATCGTAAATAATCATATTGGTTCTCATAACACCATAAAGTGTTTTATATGGTCCTACTAAAAATGTTCGACAGTTCTAGCGTTCAAGTTGTGTAAGTTGTTTCGTTTAGACAAAGTTATCATAACAATTTGCGATTGTAGAAAAACATTGTAAAGTTCAGGTTGAAATATTTAAACAGAAATCTGTTTTTTATGTTAAGTTCATGTAGCTGGTAACGAAATGCTTTCAAAACACTGTTTGCGTTTTTTGAACACGTTACTTTTGAGGCATTAACTGTCAAAATTTGCATGCCATTGATATTTCAAAAATGATAAAGAAATCAAATAAATCTATCACCATCTGTTCGTCCGTATATACTACAGCATTCTCGTGAAACATGTTCCCTCATTTTCCATATCTTTCTTGTTATACCTAACTATTCTCGTTTAAATCCGACACCTTGTAAATAATGGTTTCAATAAAGAAAGCAGTTTTAATTTTAATAATTAACCGCACAAAATTTCTCGGCAACTTTCACAATCAACAAGCACACAATTTCTTTATTATTAACAGTTTGTCATGTATAATGCGATTATATTTTCACTGCATGGAAGTTATTCAGTTACCATGAACTCTGTACGTACGTAGGTGGCATTAATTGGTTGACACAATAGAAGATGTCAAAGGACATGTAAACGTACAGACAGTATATGCCATTTCCATTGAAAAGAGAATCTCTCCCGAGATTATAGGTTGGCATGTGTACGTCAAAGCAGTAATTTGGACGATATTCGTTAGTATGCCGACAAAATTCAATTAGTCAAATGACAGTTACATTACTTATATCTACGCACAAGACGGTTTCCCTTCTCCACTGAGAATTCTACACAGCATGATATTGGAAACTGCAATAATGAAGCAAGGTAGTTTACGTCGAGAAAGACAGAAGACTCTGAAAGACAATACAACATCTAAGATACACACATGCACAATTTCATCTACACTGCGAATCATTTATCCAAGCACCATTAACATTATATTTCATACTTACAACAAATTACAATGATTTATACTGTGTTTAATCGATGTAATTATATAAATGCATATGGTAATTCGCTCTCTTCCTTTTCCTCACACTTTAATTTTAAACATCTGTATAGATTATATCTATATCTTATAAACAATACCTGTGAACCTAGTTTTAAATAATAGAAGGAACTGATTGCGGGTAAAAGATAAGCAGCATCAGTATCGAAATTTGTTCTTTTATGTGTGCTGTAACGTTCTCATATAAATATTTTAATGTATGATAATTATAAACTACAAATTATCGACATTCATACGATATTCAGATGCTAATTTCCATTGTTTCCAAACTTTTTAAGAAACGGAACATTTACTTTAGACTACGGATGCAAATTAAGTGCCGCTATACGAATATGCAAATAAATATTAAGTAACAGAAATAATAAACTCTTCAAATAATATTTCTTAATATTTTTAGCTCTTACTAATCATTTACAAAATCATAGGGATAATCTACTATACATCTACATAATAAGCCATTTTGGGCACAGAAAATTATCATAATTATACGAATATCCCCTTCATAGTAAATAATTTTCGCAAATAAAATTAATTTTTATACTTGCATATTTAAAAACTATTTAAAATAGTGGCTTTTGTTTACGTATCCAATGTAGATATTACGAAAGAAAGACACTATAATATTTATTTATTTAGTATGTATATACATGCCTATAATATTATAGGCACATAAATGTATTAACACTGATCCAATGATTTCCAACCATTTCTTTGCGGTAGTAAGCCTCGCATCTATTACATTGATTGCATTTAAATTATTTCGTTCCTTAAATATTCAAATGAGTAATACTGTGACGGCTTAGCTGAATATGAATGAATCACCGTATAATCTGTTGAACACTTTCAAATGATTACACAGGGGTTTTATAGAAATTATCTACTGCTATGAGAAAACCAGCCAGAAAATCAGACCCAAGGGGATCATACAACCTAGTAGATCAGGTAATTGCTGCAACACGATTTCAGCTTTATGATATGATAATCGCCATTGAGCACGAAAGCTGGAGAATTAGAGCCGCGTGCACTTAGAAAGAATCCTGAATAATGAAATGACTTCTATGACATTAATCTTAGGATTGATATTCTGATCATAGAAATATATTGTATAAAAGCACATAAAAACTAATGGCTTTCGATGATCTTAGTCGTAAATGTAATCGTGAACAAGACATTATTAATGATGCTTTATTTGCCTGAATAGTTACAGTAAAAGTGATTCACGCATGATGAAGCTATACTACATGCTACAATTACATTAATTACCTTATCTTACCGAGCTAATTATATTATACATATTGCTATATATTCTCTGAGTTATACGAAGAAAATGTTCAAACATCTGTTTGATATAAAAGTTCAAAACAAATATTGGTTACTTGGCATAACCATAAATAACCAATAAATAAACGAAAATATGTTTAAGACAATCGTAATCATAATTCGAATCGTGTTTGTTATCAGAAAACTTCGAAAAGATCAATCTTTATTCATCTTCTTGGAAACTGCAGTTTCAAAAATGTGTCTGTAAAACCGTATTGTCTGAATTTTTTCAATTAATGAATTTGCGGTTTAAAAGTAGCGTCATGTATCGTTAGAGTTACTAATAGAATTAAATTAACATCAATATTTTATAATTTATTTACTAATTTTTTTATTTGCAAAACAATTCGAAAACATTAAGAACCTTGGTAATCAATTCCAAAGTGCAATCATGTTCTTAATTCAGATATTTGATCTGTTATTTTACTATTCTGCAACGGAGAATTTTTTTAGTATTTTACTGGAAACTGATCAAAATGGTCCATACCACAAAAACTACTTGAAAAGGATATAAAAGGATAAGAGGGTCAAAAGTGCCCTACTGTCTCCGATACTATTTTAAATGTCTCCGAATTTTTCACAATATTTACATACCATTAAATAGCAAAAATAGGATACAAGCTGATAATTCGGATGTACTGTATAACTACCCTTTTGGTTGAAATCAAGAGTTGAAAATTGATGTACAATATTTTCTATAGGGTATGCTATCAAAGAAAACTTTCTCGAGAAAAATCGGTCTAAGGGCACTTTTGACCCCTTTATCCTGCTATACTCTTTGTTCGAAAATATTTGCTTACAGGCGTAAGACGTATATAATTGTTGATTTTAATTCATTCTTGAAACTATTGTTAGCAAAGTATTCATTTGAAGGGACTGGTGAATAATAAAAGAATGTCTTGGCGCCCATTTGTGCCTCGGATAAATGCACATATTGTAACCCATTGGTGGGTCACGCTGACCTGTTGTACGTGTTAATCCTTAATACCAGCAATTCTACCTATCGCGCAGACAGCCATGCCTGGATTCTCACGGACCCACAGTAGAATCTTGCCGACGCAAACATTTTGAATATATATTTTGTCATCTCATTTCTCTTTTTTTATTGCTGAGGAATATCATAGTTACTAAGTAATTGAAGAATGCAAAGTTTCAAATTGTAAAACGAAATAGTCATCAAATTAGGGTTCGAACTGATTCAGGCGTGATACGGTAAGAGTTAAACAAACAAATTTTATTCGTACTGAGTGCACCCGAACGACACGACCCCGTTGCCATCTCGCAGTATTATGCTATGCGAATCATCAGGCTCTTACTTTTAATTCTGCAATGCACACGAGCGTGCGACTCCGCTACGTGCGACGTTTTTGCAATCCCACAGCGGTGACATTGTGGAATTCGTCAGGTTCTTACTTTAATTTGTGCACACATACGAGCGTGTGAACCCGCTTCGATGTTGCAATTGCCAAACGGCACGGCAATAATCGTACGACAGTTGCCAAACCGCAAAACTTTATTTGTATCGTTTAAATTCTGAATATGGTTGATCATTTGAACATTGAATTATTTAATGAAAACATTCGGAAATATCGAGAGATATAGGACGTCTAATGTGAGATGTATGATGATGACAATAAAAAACTACGACGTGGACGAACGCTTGTAAAGAATTAACCACAGACTTCGTCTCATTTTCTGACTTACAATTAATCTTGCTCAAATCGTGGCTGCAGATCAGCAACCTACCGTTTCAAATGTCGGCGCTTTTTTCTTCAGATCTGTCGACCGTCAAATCAAAACTTTGATAGATTGCTGACCCTTTCGTTTAAGCATGAATTCAGCACGCAGACTGCAAATCGCGAAACATGTTCGTTTCCGTTGGCATAGATAGATACCAAACAAAATGTACTTCGTTCAAAACAACACTTTCCGATAGTTAGTTTTGACAAATTTTATCTTCGGAACAGTAATTTGAAATCATAGAGTCGTAAACATTTAAATAATGTGTTGACTCGATTAACGCAAAGTCATACACGACTATACAGTTACATGGATACTCAAAATTTAAATTCACACCTGGTTACACAATCGCTGTCACTTTCTTTTTTCATCTCCCTACTCTTGTCTTCTAATTATAGGTTAAGGTTTTGTTCATTTTTTACGAGGTAGTGCCATTTTTTTATCGATAATTGATCGTATGTTTTATAAGTATGTATTTTGATTTATTTATGGACGAAAGAAATAAACATTTACACTATTAAAGGTAGAATAAGAAAATGTTTATTCCGAAATGTTTGACAAATAATAAAGATCAAAAATATTATCGTATTTTGTAGAGAATGAATGTTTTAATAATGTATATAAAATTTCAAAAAAGACAACACTGCGTTAGAATACAAAGTTAAAATAAAGATATTGTAATAGCATAACATTCTAGAAAAACTCATTTATTATTCCTACAATGTTATCAACGAAAGAAATTAAATGATATTTCTTTTTTTTACAGCCTTCGATGAATACTCTAAATAAAGGAAGTTAAAACTTTTCTTTTGAAATACAAAAAATCATTTAACTAAACGTAACTTAAATGTTCATTGCAAGAACGAATTTTCAGTCCATAAGAAGTTGTGTGGTAATAGAAAAGTTGTTTGAAAGTTTCATCAATGAAAAAAAATAGTGCTGAATTTCCAAAAACAAAAGAAAACGAAAATCAACTAAAGGAATTTTCAAATCGTGTAATATTCTGTGAGACATGTAAATTCATTGAAAATTAACATTTTTGGATCAAATAATCCACTGGTCATCGAAATCAAATGTATCTTCATGTGTTTCAAACGATACCGTACAAATATAGCGGAGATCCTTGAATAGTATGGGGCTAAATGAGAGCACAGAATGATAGTAATTTGTGTTTTATGAATGACATACATATTTGAATATCTTGAATGAAAACTGAAATGTATATGCACATACTCTTGGTGTTAAATATAATTTAATCTTTCAGAACGAGGTGACCAAGCATAAAATTACATTAATTTAGGAGTAGGTGTTTTAGGGTACACTAAATTGTTTAAACAGTGCATCACGATCCGTGGAAACTTGTTGAAATACATAAAAATTGTATTGAAATATTTTCTGAGTAACTGCAGCTGTATAAAAAGATTATTATTAAATACGCAATTCTAACCCCTGTAATACTGTAAAACATTACTAAATGGTAAAACATTTGGCGTTATTCAACTTTTTTCACATCTAAAGATAATATTTTTACCGTTGTCTTATCAATTTTAGTGATTAAACCATACATAAAATGTGTTGAACGACAAAATTCATTTGAGTTTCTAAACAAAACTTATCCCTCAGTGATACACTTTTTAGTCTAAGTTAGACTGGGTTTTAATAAATTTTAACGATGAATTCTAATGCAAGCATTAAATAGTAAATATTAAGTATTAAAGCGGGAAAACGAGATTCTCAATACACATGAAGTTCTTTTCATTTTACCATATTTTTTTTATGTTTTTTAACCTATGTACGGTTTCATTACGTTGAGCTCCTACTACTTTTAGCTTTGGAAGAAGTCCCAAAGGGAAATTGTTACTATTATGTATGTCTTCAACATTTAATAAGTCTTACAGGTGAGCACAGGCTGCAGAAGGGTTAAGCGGTATAGCGTTTTCAACAATTGTGATAGGAATGCAACGTAGTTCGTCAAAGTTATGGATACCGTTTGCGGATAGTTGGAAGTTTTGCAGGAAATCCTCTTTGCCAAAGTCGGAATCACCTGAGAAGTCCTCCAGTGCCTGCAGAAGTTTGCTATGTGCCGAAGTCTCTTCGATATTACGGATCTTTTCCCGTCCAGTTCGCGGATCGCTGACGCTGTTTATTCCATGAATTATGCAGGGGTCTGTTCAAGAACCAACGGGAGCACGATAAAAAGCTTCACTGTGGTATCTTATAATTCTCATTCAATACGGCGCACACGATTCGATTCACATTAAAAATGATGATTAAGGTGCCGCGAAACCTTTGAAAGATATTTAGGAGATTTTAAATAGTTCGCATGGTTTGGTCATATCAAATATTTTACAAGATTATCTTCTCGAAGCAATGGAACTAAACAAATAATACGGTTTCAGTATTACGAATTGAAAGTACAAATCTTTCTAGACCGTTCTTTAATGTAACACAAAACTGTTTGAACTGGTTAAGCAAAATATATAATCGATTTAAAAAAAAAACAGATTATTTAATAGTCTACTGTTACTTTCCTATAATAATAATAATTTTCATAGAGTAAGAATTGAAATTAGTTTAAATAAAATTACAAACTTTCGGGTTTGCCTTATTTCCTGTAGTTTTAATTCTTCAGTATTAACACGTTGACTACCACGAAAATTTCTAGCGTTTTATATAATAATACTTATTTGTTAATAACAAAGGAAAATGGTATTGAAAATAATTATTAATGATTTGATATCACAGTAGTCGTATTACACTATTATCTAGCTACTCATGTTATTAAATATTTTTAATTAATATTGATCTTTTTATTGTAATTGTTCAGCAATTTGGAAACTCCGGCAATACGTAACCACCGTGGCAGTCAACGTGTTAACGCTAATTTTTAGAATCTGGTGAATATATTGTGTGTACATCTTGTAACAAATATTTTAATTATTTCCGTTTGCATCGCAGTATTTTATTAAAAGCTTTTGAATTTGTCGTTCGTAATAAAATCCTTGCGATCCGTTTTTCTTGTACCATGTCTTATGACTATGTAACTTTTTTAGTTTATTCCTATATTTAGTACCATCGAAAATAATTATACATTATTCTTATACAATAATGAAAACTTCAAGTAAAACATGTTCTTCCCACGGTGAAGTGATTTTCTGAATTGATTGGAGAGAATTGAATATCAATATTTTAAATAGTGTTTACTTATATTAAGTAATTTTCAATAATTTAAAAATAGTTCTAGATAAATGTTTAATTCATTAGAGTTGTAATTCTGCATTAATTAAAATTTTATTTTATCTTTCGTAACAATCTTTCCAGTAACTCGAAATTTTAGTAAGTTATAGTGTAATATGATATTTTAATGACCGTGCAATGAGTATCAAATTTATGAAAGGAAAAAATTTCCTTTTGTTTTTTTCTGTTCAGTCTTCTATAGTAGTAATTGATTCAATTATATTTGTATAAATATTAAGTGAAATATAAAGATAGTTGAATATTCAATGTGTCAATAATAACAGTACACTCTCTATAGAACTAGCAATTCTACTACATTTACCTTCAATAAATAAGTAAAATATGCGTGTCATAAATTTAAATGTTCATTTCAGTACATTTCTCATCAGCGTTACGTTTAGTACGAAAACGAGCCATACTGTCATACAATAAATAAACTTACGTATAATAAATATACATGAACTGCTCATGTCTCTACTTGGATAAGTGCCAATTTAATACACTCTATGGACTTGGTATGGTAAACTCATTTATTACTAAACGTTAAATGATTCAAGTCTTGTGCCAACATATATAGTACCTATTACTACGTACTTGTTCGAATACTAACAGCTGCACTAATGTATTACTGAATTTACCTCATCTAGAACTCATCTAGGTTTCAAATATAGATACATTTTCATATTACTTTCCCGATTTGAAGAAGGAAAAGCAAGAGTTATGACAATGAGCCAGGTTATAATGATTATGCTTAAACTAAACACCTCACTACAGCTACCATAAAATTTATAGTTCAAAAATGAAATAATATAAATTATAAATACGAACCCATATTAATCACTGAAGATTTTAAATTTCAACGAGGTAACGTACTATGGAGATCGCACGTTAGACAATCCGACCATTGGTTCAAAAGTAAAGAGGAGATAAACAATTTATAATCTGAAGTTGGCAACAAAATTAAAAAATTTATATGTACGATAAGTGCAAACATATGTCGCAAATCATTTTTAAGCAGTAATTGTTAACTGCATAAATTTCGATATAATTAATAGGTCAAGGAGACGAAAAGTTTTATTTTTTTATAAAATATTCACAAAGTCACGATTGTTTTTTAAACAGAACCATATATTTTAATACACGTATGCGCAAATGTAGGTTAGTTTTGACAAATTCAAGTTTCAATTGCTTTATATGTTTCAATTGCTAATTAATAAGTTTCGATAAATTTTAACAGTTATAATTATAACAGAATTATTAGCATATTTTCTTAAAATCTAAGAGAAACGTGTTAATACCAAGAACATCATTTCCCCGATCTACGATCTTGTCTATAATTGAATGGCAATAGCTACCAAATTTGTTATAATGTAAACGACATTTACATAAATTAAAAAAAAGTTTTATTTGTATTAAATTATTCCAATTACATTTTATTTCACTGTAATTAATAAGTTATAGGAATCTTTAAAATAGTTATACCTACAGGTTTGAGTGGTCGCAAAGTTGACAAATTTATTAACTATTCTCTTAGTATTGATTGAAGATACATCGTTTTCACTATACTAATTCCTTCCAATTTGTCAGAAAACGTAATTTACCGAAGGATGCAATTTATACGGTCGATCGCGTTGGTTAAATGCCAGTACACGATGCGGAATCATTTACACACAGCCATGTGGTATACCGTAAATAAGGTTATTAAACGCCATTTTTCTTGAAAATTAATGGTGTTGGTATCACGTAAATAAAGCAATTTAAAATTCAGATCACGCACTGCCGCATACACTAAATTAATCGCATTATCATTTATTGATTTGTTTATTTTTGTTTTGGAGAAATAATAACAGAATAACTGATTAAATTGACGAAACGGTTAAACAGTAAAACTGAAGTACCAAGAGTTATTGTGAAATATTCTATACAACAAACAGATTTGATTATACAAGTTATTACAAAGTTACTAATATTCAGTTTAATGCAACTAACATTTTTTATGGAAGAAATGAAGAAATTGGATTAAAAAATCAGATTTGATTAAATGTTACTAAGGTAATGTATCACATTACCATTAAAATATAATCTTATACTTCAGGTCTCTTAAAGTTCTGATGTTCCAAAATGACATATTTCTAACTATAATATTTTATACACAATTGGCTTGAAGAGTCACTAGTATTATACGTTTTCAAAGTTGTTCGCGACGAATAAAGATCACTGAATATTGTTAAGCACAACATTTTTATATACTGAGGACTTTTTATACAGGATGTCCCGCGACTCATGGTCAACCGATTAGGAGGTCATTCTACATGTAAAAATGAGTCGAAAAAATAGAATAAAATTTTTTCCTGCGAGTCTTCGTTTTCGAGAAAATCGTAGTCGAAAATTTACTCGGTACGTGTACACTCGGCACATGTCGACTTCGTGCATCTCACTACACACTCTTGTTTTGATTCTTATCTCGATTTTCTCGCAAACGAAGGCTCGCAGGAACAAATTTTATTTTATTTTTTCGACTCATTTTTACATGTAGAATGACCTCCTAATTGATTGTCCATGAGTTGCAGGAAACCCTGTATATTACAATATTCTCAATGGTCGTTTTTAAAGATTATAGGGTAGACCGAGGCGAATCGGATCAGTTCAGATTTAACAGCGGAAAATTAATAGTTTGTTACGAGCCAGGGTCGTGAGCAGCGCGAAAGGCCGGTTGCCTGGGTTTATACCTTGGTAATATGGAGTCAGTTTGTTACTCACGTGCGCGGACAAATCCAATCCAAAATTAGTGATCTACCAGGTATAGAGTCACGCACAGACGAATCTGATGGAAAATCAGGAATCTGCAGGAGGGTGAAATTTCATGCACGAACCCAATGCAAGATTGCACCCAATGCGAAATTGGGGAATCGTTGGAGAGGTTGGATAAAGCACAAACGAACCAAATGTGAAGTCGAGAAGTTGTAAGATGCGGACGAACCCAATGCGAAATTGAACAGCCACTCAGGTGGGAGTAATCTTTCGTTTTTGGAATAAGTGTCGCCGCGAACGAGTCTGATTCGAAATCAGGAAGTCGCTAGGATTGTTAGTAGGCCTCGTAATACGATGTAGTTCTAATTATTCGATACAATCCAAGCGGTAAGATTGTATCTGTGTGGGAACATTCAATCGCTTGATTGGGATTCTGGACGTAATTAAGGGTTTTAGAGAGTCATGACGTTGCCTAATATAACTCAATTACATTCTGAATACTTATGGTTACAAAAGTGTTTAGTGTCGCGATGAATTTAAATGATTATAAAATTATTACTAAGTTGCTCGGTGTTGATGCACTGGCAATGCAGGATCTGAGGACGTTCGAAAAGCATTGCCAAATAGAACTTTACCGGACTCGCAGATACTATAAGGTTAACTGAATTCGAAAGGGAACTTTAACCAGATCTCACTGGAATCGACTTGACCGATTTTATAACTGACGTGGACCGACGTGACGGCACGGGAGTCTTTCCAGATTGAACCAAAGACAGTAAAAATTAGTGGGTTTATATAGTCCGAAAAATGAGTGCGAGTAGCCGTATGACGCATTGTCGCAGTTGCGAACGGCATTCTCCGTACGTAACAGATCAAAGTTACATTATCTACTTAAAGGGGTAAACACATACTTTTTAATAATAAATTATACATACCACCGTTGAATACTTTAATTTAGTACAATTAGGGGCATTGAGATGATATTTAATTTGTAGACACTCGCAAGACATAAGAAAAGATTTACTTAAGCCGAGGCTACCTACGAATATCTATAAAAATAATCGATACATTTTTCCTTGCTATGAGAACAGTAATATCATTTCGCTTTCTGCACTTTTAAGATAAACTACTACTTACTGCAATAACTTTTTTATAGTTCTTTTGTATGATTTCGATGATTTAAATCTCATCGATTTAGCAGTTTGTAAAAATCGCTATTAATGAATGGTGGCCGGTGCAACTTCATACAGTTACCATAGAGAAAAGATTCAGAATCGCAACAAAATTCCGGTAATAATAAAGTTGCCAAACAATAGATGAGAGACACGGTTTTGGACTTTCGATAGCGAAATTATTTGCGGGCGAACATAAAATTTATTACACCTACCGCCAAAATCGATTTAAACTAAACGTCAACTCAGTTCTTAATTTGAAGTATTCCGTAGTTTGGTAGCTTTCGTGTTCCTGATGAGCCTTATGGTGCGTTTATATCAACCGAGCGAATATTCTTTCGGCTCTCAGTCTGACAAATTCGTCGTCGTTTGGTGTGTAGGATAATGGCTATGCTCGTTGTAAATATGAGGGAATGTTCATGCACTTGAAGGCTAAGTGTACACGAGCAGTTTGACAAAATGTCGCAGCAGCGATTGTTTTGGGATAATACAGAGGTAAAGTTTTTTCATCCTTGTTTTTGTAAAACAACAAAACTTTGTTTCTCTGTTATTCCAAAACAATCGCCGTAGCTATATTTTGCCACAAATCTCTCGTGTACATTCAGCCTAAAAGGAGCGCGGGCGAATTATACCGTTTCATTTTAATATTTGTTTCTAAAATCAGACGGACATTTTTCAAGTATTAAATCTTTTACCAAGGATGCATGAATACTAGTTTGGACTTAAATTTTGCCGGACTACTAGAGGAATGGGCAATTATTCGATTGGTAAAAATGGATCTTCATACTCTGATTTAGGCATACTGAAGGATTTTCGGATTTCTACGACTTTACACGATTTTACAAAGATTCTTATATGCACAGTATTCTCGTGATTAGTGAGAAAAATGAAAATACCCGATAGTCATTCTCATCATTAAGGGGCGGTCCCTTTATCAAGCCAAGAAGCTCGACAGTCGAGCAGTTGTAATATAATACGTTCTTCAGTGGTGGTAGATATCGGTGAGACAATATTAATGCAATTATGAAACTTTTTTATAAGGTTGTTTTTGCAAATTAAACTTTCAGCAACGCATTTGTGAAATTCTTATGATTAAAATAAGACCGGACATGACATACTTTAAATCACAACTTATTAGAAGAAAATACATTATTTCGAAAATACGAAAATACGAGAAATTTCGAAAATTACGATAATTAGAACGAATTCTCGCGCACATGACTTCCGCTCGTCTACTGCGCTTGATGCTTCGAAAGGTGGATAGTCTACTCTCAGTAAAATGTCTCGTCTATAAAATTGTTGTACGAGATGTTAGTACAGGGTGCTTATACTGTTAAATACGAAGTACATTATACTTTCTATAGAACCAAGATTTCATAGACTTCCTGTTTCGTGCAGCTTGCAACAAAATTATCTATTACCGACCTAGTAAAATTGCTGTACGTTAAGTTCTGTGTTTATAATCAACCGCGCCACGACAAACCATTATGATCATTTGATATTCTGGTATATGCAACGCAACCTACCATATCGCGATAAGACGCGTTCAATTGCGACGAACGCTAGCCTGCAGCATCGCAATTCGTGTGTGATATACTCAACTGCATACCGATTGTGAAACCGCGATCGCAAATGTCCGCGGAAATATAATACATCTGTATCGGAACGGACGACGCGTACCCAAATATAGGTGTTTAGCAATATCGTGTAATATTTATAAGTTTTATAGACTGCAGTTTGTATACTCTTGAAACACAAATTACAATGTAATTAAACGCAATTGTTACGACATGCAATGAAGGTTTCTTATAGCATTATTCGTGTTTAAATATTTTGAAAGTGACCAGCGTATTATATTATGTGGCAAAGAATAAATAATTTTTTTTAAGTATAGTTATGTTTGTATATGTTCCATGAATCGCATTTATATATATATATATATTGTAGAAATACATTGTACACATTATATACATAAATACACAGACATACAGGGTGATTCACACAACGCGATGATCCTAAGTAACTCATAAGACATGTACCATACAAACAAATAGTTCAGACAAAAGTTGAACGATTACGAAGGGGGCATTCAATAGTAATATGGGTTTCATGCTGTTTTACTGTTTTATTGAGATATGCAGGTCACGTTCATTTTTTTAAATGGAATGCCTATATTTTCCTTCTAAATTCTGATAAAGCATCGAATTCTGTAGAAAAAGTCATTATACTACGTAGGGTCTTTAGGGATTTTAGGAAAGCCAGATGTATGATATTTATGACAGGCGCGTGTTCCTTTAGTAGAAGATGCAGTTAAACCGTATAGTTGGAATCAATGAATAAACATTAGGATATTAGTAGCTACTTTCACGTCACCCCTATAGTGTTTCACCTCTACGGACAGGACAATCTCTGGAAGCAACTCATTCACAAAGACCGATCGACGCGTCTAGATTAGGTCCTCGACCGTAAATGGGAAATTAGTTTCGTAATTTGCAGTCGCGATATGATTACCTTTACATGATTTCATACAGCATGATCTGAAACTATGACTTTGTTTGAAATATGTATATGCATTCTTCAGGTAAATACTATTCAAAATTTCCTTTATTATTTTGAAAGTTGCGGCTTCGTTTCCAAAATATAATATTTCTCTAGTAACTTGAAACTTTAGAAATCTTCTTAGTATCTTATTTCATGTAGCATTCATGTAACAGTAGGAAAATTGTTAGGAAAGTGGAAATCTTGTATACCATGGTCCATACAAAAAATGTTCTCTCCACCTTTTGAATTTACTTTTATAGATATGAAAAAGCGGTCTTTTTTAATTTGTACCGCTATGTTCGATGTGTATTAAAATAACATGGCTGGAAGTACGAAATACTAACAACAAATGATACCGTGTAAATTGTTCAAAGAAAAAACAGCATCTGATCCTCGTCACAATAACCTCCACACAACCGAAGGAAATGTCTAATATATAACGGTCTCAGGTAGTTAATTTGCGATTAAAAAATACATTTATTAGATAATTTAACACGCGACTACTTCACATATTGTAGAAACATTTGATTTATATGTGTAGAGATACAAATGAGTATAAAAAATATAATATATTACAGCTAATTATTTGCTATGCCTTAAACATTATTAGTGATTACAACTAGAGAACTTATAAACTCATACTGCTTATTTCGGATGAAAAGTACCTTTTCTGTAAAGGAAAAACAAAACACAACTTTGTTTTCTTTAATGGAATAATGTCGTTTTTTAGTCAGATTCTGGTAAAGTATTTGAAGACGAATACGTGATTTAACGTCATTTTATTTGTTTGAAGACGATTTTGCGACATTCTCAAGTTGAATAAATCAGTGAAAGATATCAGCGTGTTGAGGAAAACAGAAAACGTTTCTAGTAATTTCAGAAGGACAAAAATGTATATATTGACAGACAAAAGTTTTATGAGTGACTTATGGGTACATTTGCTCCACCATGGAACAGTATGATGTGACTGAACAGTTTACGTTCTGTAACATTTATTTACCATAGCAAACTGAACATTAATTAAAAACTGAACATTATTTTCAATGCTATTAAAAGAGTATTTTATTTCTATGAATAAAAATGATAAGTTCCTATGAAAAAGTACCGAATACAGTGTTCAAAAACAATGAAAAACAATTTTTAAAGCGTCTATAAAAATATATTTTTACTAATTGTAGACACGTTGGAAGATAGAATTAAAAAAAAAACATTTTCAATAGTAGAACGTGAAAATTAAACATAGAAAATTGAATTTTATTTTTAAAATGTAAATTTTCTATGTTTGTTACAGCATTAGCATCTATTTCATATCAAACATATTTGGCGAACAAGTAAATCAATTTGAAACGAGAATATACGTAGTAAAGTAACGAGGCATTCCATTAACCGACATCATTTGATGCTGCACACGTGACTGATACAATATTTCGATATTGGAGACCGAAATCATCAACAGACACTAACTCCATGAATTTTAAAATATTCCATCTATCGTCGGTTGTAATAATGTAAATTTTATTCTTATCAACATCGAAGTTTTGCAAAATAGTTTCCATTTCATCGTTACATTGTTATTAGCTGTTAACACGGTTAAAGGTGTAATTAATCGTAAGAGTGAAATGCGTCAAGTTAATATATTATGAGCTCTGAGGAGCTCGCATGATACCACGCGAATTATGCCAACTGACAGCAAGACTTCCGCCGTGTTTGCTGGGTGGTTATGACACGTATACGAGTATCTCCTCTGAAATAATTACTTCCGGTTCTAGATACGGAACAATTCTAAACAGTTCAAGACCATTCATTGCACACATTGTACTGCTCTCACGAGTTGGCACACTACTCACACGTTAAAAAGTCACAGTGGCAAGGAGATGCCTTCATTTATAATACTTTACGAAGTGATTATTGCAACAGTGACGCCTTGGTTTTGATAAATTATAATTATAAATTACGATAAATTATCGTTATTTGTTGCACTGCGTAATAAAGAACATAAATGAAACAAAATGCGGTGAAGATGAAACGATACAGAATGAACAAAAGAAATGGTGTTGAATTTCGTTTTGACGGATTTTTATGTTCAGGGGAGATTCTGGTCTAAGAAGCTCCGAAAAGCTAAGTCTTTAGAATTTCTTTTCTATTTATCCGAAGAACGTGCAGAAAATGACTTAATATCATATTATGTTCAAATATTAAAAGCTTCTCTGCTGCTTTCAGAAAATTCTTCCTCGACTATAAATCTGAGAGAGAAAATAAAATATTCTTCAAATACATAAAATGTAGGAGGTACTGAATATAAAAAAGTAAGAAAAAGTTTCTTCCTCAGTATTTTCTGGTACTTTAAGGTTAAAATCATATTTTCACTCATTTTTTCCATCATACTACCTTGTTTAAAAATTGGTAAATGTAAATCTCAAGATACTAAAGATTCAATGTCTGGAGACAAATATATATTTTTTAATATAAAAAGATCGTTCAAATCGAACGATTAGTTTTTGAGATATTTGTTCTACTAGTTTGAAAAACAATGTTATTAAAAAAAACGCGTTTAAAGTTTTAAATGTTAATAAGACCAAATGGTGGCGACAATCAGGAGAAAACCTATAATATCGCTAATTTTCAAATTTTTGAAATTTTCTTTTCTGCACATACTCCTCAAATACCAGTGAAAGAAAAAACGAAAAAAGAAAGAAAAATCGAATTTTGAAAATTCCAGACTCGAATTCCCATTTATGGAATCTTGGAAACATGGAAACCCGACTACTACCACTTCTTGAAAGAAGAGAGATGAACTTTTCAGCTTTTGGGTAATGTAGCAACTTGCGAGAGAAATCCTATATTTAGTGGCTTTGCACTGAGTAATTTCTAAGCAGTCCTTCAATTACCAAATATTTTACCCAGTCGTAAGGATCTATCGACTACAATGGTTTAAAGACTTGAAAGTGTTTGTATGTAGATCTATTCTTTCTTGGATCGCAACCGCGAAATCTGACCTCCTTGGCATTCTAACTAACTGGAGTATGAACTGTATACCAGCAGCAAGTAGCCATAATAACTGCAAGGGCAATTATATTTAATTACGTTAGGTTGTATGTAAGTAAATGATAAATAAACCACCAGACAATACAACAGACCACATCTACTCAATCAGTTATTGGAGCACCTTGAATACGAATCATATCGGCCAACGAATGATGCTACAATATAATGATACAAAGTTGTAAAACAGTTTTGCTTCTTTACGTTATATCTGACTGTAGGATTTTATAAAATTTTACTACGAGCAGAAATGAATCAGAAAGACTTAGTAATTGTTGTATTCTTTACATAACTATTATATAGTCAATCTTAGCTTTGATATTTATTTGTGAGAAAGAGTTTAATTTTCGTACAGTCGTTATTGTGGTATATCGAGTCCGCAAATTTAACTTATAAAATGGTATGTGTCATCATTTCAATAATTAGTAACAAACCCTTTAACGTACAAAAATGCTAACAATATTTTTGAAGGATATTTGCATCATTTCCTATTAAAATAGATCGTTGACTGGAAAGACAACACATGATGAAATATAGGTGAGATATTTTGAATTAATATTTTAGCAAGGAGATACATTTATGGTGTCTCATAAAAGGCTATGACATGGTACATTATTCAATACACCACAAGTTGCGAGTTTACAACTTAATACATGTTAAATCGTCCAAGCAAAGTAGAGTGCAGTATATAACCTACATAACCCAACATGGTTCAAGTAACTATGTCGATGGTATATGGGGAAGAGATTGACACTCTACGAGGAGGGCGACGAAATTAGCACGTTATACTATACATACTAACACAAGATAGTATCGAACCAAGAAATTTAAAAAATTATAAGACTTTGTGTGTTAGTAGAGTAAGTCAAGCCTTATACGTTACACTTTTTTCGTGTCGAATTTCACTTTGAAGGGGTGATTTCACCTCTTGAAGAAAATGCAAATTTTTCTTACCTGTGGATTATCTTGAAAATGGTAAAAGATAACGAAACAAAGTTTAAACAAAAAATTCACTGTTCTTCCACGTTTATGAAATTGTAAAATAAAATTTTGAAAATAACATAACTTTTTGAAAAATTTTGTTTTCAATTTTATAATCTCTAATTTTATAATACAATTTTCATGATAATCTACGGGGAAGAAAAATTTTCATTCTTTCAAGGGGTGGTTTCAGCCCTTCAAAGAGAAATTTGGAACGAACAAAATTGCAACGTATTGGGCTTGACTTAATCTACTGAAATACAAAGTTTCATACTTCTTTGAATTTCTGGGTTCGATATCTTTCCTTAAATCAGAGAAAGATGGCCCATTTATTTAAAAGAAAAAATTACATTATAAATATCATTGTTGCCAACAAAACAAGCTTATGAAAGTAAATATGTATAAAAAAAATAATTAATGAGTCTGCGCCAGATTCGATATACCACTAAGAACAATTGAAAATATAGACATTTGACAATCTAAATGTGAGTCCGCCATTTCATTCAGAATTACTTCGTTATTAAAAAAGAAAAGGTAACACTAAAATTACAGAATGGATCGAAATGACCCATTCGTGAATTATTTTTTTACAATTATGGAAAAGAGGACAAATGCTTCTCTGAGAAAGTACCGAAGAAATTAATTTAGTAACACGCTAAGTGAATAATAAGTTAATCGAAATCTCAATTGATGCTCTCCTAGAGTTTCTCTGCACGAATTTAAAAAAGTCAACTGGACTGCTCGGTAATCCTAGCGTTAATTAATAAAAATTGAAACCGTAAACACCACCATTAATTCTGTAAATACAATATCACGGGTTGTTTCCAGGATTATTCAGATGAACATCGCGCACTCAAAACACTGTCATTTTCTTATAACACGCATTAAAGGTTGATTATAATAACACCCCTGTCTTAGCGAATGTTCACAGCAAACATGACGGTTAACATTCAAACCCTCATAATGAACAGAGTCTGGTGCTAGGTACTATCGTATCAAAATCTCACAGATTACGCGTCCTGCGACATACGGGTGTTTCAATTCCTGCAACATTCGCAACGGAGAAGGAGCTCGGAGTAACTAGACGAACCTGACAGTGCATGCAGAATCCTACAACCTTTGAAGTAAATAACCTGTCAGAGGAAACGAGTTGTAATACATGTAATACATGCACTGTAATAGACTGTAAGATACGGTTATATTGTAGACCGCTGTCACTAGAATGTTATGTCGCCACAACACATGGGAAGATTTCCCAACTTCGGTTGGATGCTTGTCCAACGACAGAAATAAGGACAATTTGGAATTTTAATAAATATTTTTATTTTAAAGCTCAGTTAGATCTAGATGGATCCGGGTTGGAAGTTATTCTCCCTGTGATTCTAAGGGGGAAAGATTTGTGGTAAGAGGGTGAAATTCATGTCGAGGGTGGGAAAGTTAAAAGTTTAGATGTCGAGCTTTACCGGGGTAGATTCTGATCTACATATACGGATTAGCCCAGATGTTTATGTTTAGTCGTAGTCATAAGATTAACAAAGATATGTGAAATATGGATAGGCGTGATTAAATGGTAATGGTAATACTAATTACGATGGTAATACTGATAATAACAATAATTGCAATTCCAATAATAACAACAACGACGACGACAACGACGACGACAACAACGACAACAATAATAGTAATAACAGTAATAATAGTAATAATAGTAATAATAGTAATAATAATAATAATAGTAATAATAGTAATAATAGTAATAATAGTAATAATGGTAATAATAGTAATAACAACAATAATAGTAATAATAGCAATAATAGTAATAATAAGAAGAAGAAGAAGAAGAAGGAAAGAAGGATAAGATGGTGATGGTTCGAGGTATTGTTTATGATAATATATAAATAGCTATTGTAGTGGGGTAGGATGTAACAGAGACCATCATTTCATTCTTGCTGAGTATTCTCCCGATATTAACATTTCAGCGCTTTGGGGTGGGTGAATGACTGCGAAGGACAAAGGGAAGAAAGAATTAAAAAATCCAAGTTTCTGTAGAAGAGTCCTTTTCTAGCAGAATACAAGTTCATTTAGATGTGCAGAGAAGATTAGCATGTTCAACTCAGCGCACTTTTTCAATGAACAGCTGGTGGACCACCGGTGGGCCATGCCACATGGAACGTGTTAAAGAGCATGCCGCTTCTGTATGACGTGCAACATTCGGTGGTACGCTCTCGACATGATCTCTCCCGTTTCGTACAGGATATTCATCTCCGAGCTGTTCGTGACGGACCATAGCTCACTTTGATCATTTCAAAGCAGAATTGAATAATAGGGGCAACCGAAACGGTGCGTTCGGAAACACACCAATGTGTGGTCTCGATATGACATCGAACGACCGAGAATACGTAGTTAGCCCAATTTGCTCGAAGCTTAAGTGACCGCGTAATCTCCAGTCGTACATAGAAACTTCAAATACAGATGTGGGATCATTTATCGATGTTTACTTATTCACTTTTCTCTACACATTTCAAGGACTTACATTGCCACATGATCAAACATGTCCTATCCGGGTTATCCTTACCTCATCGATAATCAGTTCATTCACACTATTTTAGCGACACTGATTTTCGTTGAAAATATTTACTCATCAACAGGTTTACATCATCGACAATCATTCTTTATCGATAACAGTTTTGCAGATAACATGTTTTGTTGACAATGTCTATATTCGTTTGTATATAAAGTATATAGGTTAAATACTTGTATAGTTATGACTATACGTAGTATACACACAGTTTAACGATAACTATAACTATTCTTTTGCCTACTGATAAAATGTATGTTATGTGTATCTCCATATAAATTTTATTATATAAAAAACAGTGATGCATATGATATTAAAACGTATAAATTACTGTTATGTACTTACAATTTTACTTTAATAATATTGTTAATAACAATTATAATAACTTAAAAAAATACATAACATAAGTTTGAATAAATTAACGTTACTTTGTTACTCAAACTTATTACATAAATTAACTTCACTTTATAATTCCCAAAAATCCTATACTGTTATAATACCCATTTAGTTTTAAATTGGAAAATATAACTTACACAAATCTCGAACTCTTTTAGTTTTCCTAAAAGAAATTATCGGATTCAAACCGGAAGGATTTTTAGCAATTGCGAAGTGAAAGGCTTATAGGCTTACTCATATTAGTCTCAGAAAAACTAACTTCCGTGAACACTTGTACAAAGAAGCAAACGATGTTATAAGGTAAGGATCGAGTTGGGGTTTGTTTACATTTTATTCTACAACCCCCTTGAAATGGCTGGATAAGAATATTCTATTATCACGGAAATTCATTGTAGCGCTACGAGAAGTTTTTAGCAGATACTATAGAAAAAACATCTGTAGAAAGACGTTCTTTAGAATATTGTTTTCTAAAACATACCCAAAGTCATCCTTATCAGCGAAGACATAGTTTTTCGATAACTTTGCCAAGTTTAATAATACCCAATTATATTGAGTATGAAACTTACATATTACTTGTTGAAACCTTCACGAAACCTATTTCTGTATATGTTTCACATTGTCAAGAAAACGTGGCATCAATGAAAACATTGGCAGTGACCTAAACACGTTCACGAGTAAAATCAACGAAATTCGGTATCGCTGAAATCGTGTCGTGATATTTTCTACCTTCTGAAGCGTAGCATTTTATTGGTCATGGGAAGCTGCATTGAAAACTATGAAGTGCCATTTACATCGTATGACAGAAAATTATATAATTACATTGAAAATAACACACGATCCTATGTAGCATCGAAACGTGCTTACATTTCAAATGACCCAGCTGGGTTAACATCAAGGTGCTCATTCCTCTGTTGTTAACCCTCTGTTAAGTTTATCTATTCGAGTCGCACCTGGTAGTCGCTATTGTCACGACGACATGGCAGCTCGTTACACGCACGTGGCAGCATTCCTGGCCGCGATAGCGACGTTATTACTTGTATCCTCTACAGAAGTGCCACGAATAGACACGTGTCTAGGTATTCTAGAATGTAAATCGGCAATGGCGTCGTTCTCTGAAGGAAAAACCTACTTCTACAGCGGTGACTACGTCGATAACGCACGCATTGCACGATTCCAATAACCGAATCAGGACTGCGAATCTTCGCTTTAGCAGTAATGTTAAACAATGCAGAATACTGGTCTCATTCTACTTAGCCGTAATATGTTGCAGAACATTATAAGATGAATTATGTGTGGTTAAATAAGTGGTCCCAAGTGGATTGCACGTTGCGATAGTTGCAACGTAGAATTACTTTTTTTGTGGTCGAGTTGGCAATATCGATGTTCATTCGAATTCAAAGTTTCCATCGATTGTATCAGTTACTTCAACAATAGCAGATTGTAAACAAATAAATTTACATGCGCTATTCCTCCCCTTCATTGAATATTGTCCTCTCCGCTTCGTTCACGTGCGAGTTCACTATTCTCGACAGTTTTAATGCGAGATAAAATAAAAACGTCATTTTATTATCTTCAGTGACTGATGCAGCAACGATTTGATGTATAAAATACACTAAAAATAACAAAATTATATAGAAAGTGAAATATATTCTATGTTTTTAGTGTAATATGCAGAAATAATGCTATAGCTGGCGTTGAGACGAATGTAATAACCTACGATTTAATAATCTACGCATGAGCTTTAACGGAAAAATATTGGCAAAATTTCCATGGTATAAAAGAACACATGCAAAAACATGAAGTGACAGTTACGTTGATAATTTCAAATGAAACCCTATATTTTGTATTAGATATTTTTATATCTCATATTAAAATGTTTTCAAAATACTTTACATTTGTTTTATTGACATAAGTCGTTATCGAGACATATGAATCTAAATTGGAGATGCTACGGGCATTAGCCTTACTCAATATATAATGTGAGAAGGTAAATACTTGCCTATATACCGCCCGTTGCAGCGAACCTGCCACTCGTGGCGTCATAGGGGCGGCTACAGTCGCTTCGAAAAATCTAATTGCCAGTCTGGAAACGACTCTTCGCGTTCTTTGTCGTGCGACCCGATTAGTGTGTGTGAGTGCCTCAGCGAATCATATACCAGAACCGAAAATTCGTGTGGGCAAGGCGTGCGTCTTTGAATCTAACCACTCAGACGAGAGTGCCAGGTTCTCTGCAACGGACAGTACAGTTCGCCTCTTTTGTCCTGGGTTAAGAGATCAGGGGGGTAAGTGGAGACGTTCATTCGCGGCGTTCGGCCTGGTAGTTATAGCAGTTCAGTTTCGGCACGTCCTTGTTATTGACCGAGTCGCGCAGCAAAGAACGCAAGAGAAACGAAATGCGATGTAGTGAGATGTATGCACATTGGCGTCGGATTTCGTTTCGACGCGGCAGCCGCTTTTTATGTTTACTGAATCACGGAGGCTCGGCTACTATGTTTTCTGGAAGGATCGAGGTGGAGCGTGGAGCTGCTTCCACTTGTCTTCCTACTTTCTTAGCCATGAGGATCGAGGCTCAGGACAAAAGAGGCGAACTGTAGCTGGGTCAGACTTTACGTATCAAGGAGGCACAAGAAAGTGTTGGTTTGGCGTGTGACATGTTATATAATGTGTACAAAACAACATAATCGGGATTTGCGGAAATGTGTCGATAAATGCTTACGCAAATACAACAAATTTTAGTGTTTCAAATATGAATATTAATATTAGCTACTAGAATATGCAATAAAAATATGATTAACTTCAGGAAGTTTTAAAAGGAAAAGAATTTCTAATGGGACAAACTTTCTTCATTAATTTTCCAGTATCATCAAATGAAGTGAGACCTTTAAAAAAATATATATACTTGTCAGTTGAATATGTAAAGAATATTACTTATAAAAGTTATCCAGAAAAGTTCTTCAAGCTTTATTAAGCTTAAAATGTTTTTAACTTTTTTGAACTTTTCTTCACTTTAAGATAACGAAGTGTAGCAAAGCGTGCAGAATTCAATGAAAGGATAAACTTCTGGATAATATTAAACAATCTTCTAGAAGATACTTCTACTTAAAAAGTTTACTATAGAGAAAAAGTCAGTTTCAAAAATTATTTTTCTGAAGTAAGATAGTCTGATTCACAAGTGGCAAAGAAATGTATTTTTTTCTATAAGACGAATGCTTTTCTAAAAGTATTTTTGGTACTTCATTTGCAGAACACAGAATAATTTACAGTTGACAAATAATTGTGTATAATGTATCTACATGACATTTCGGTACCATATATTTTACATCGGCATATTTACATATTATAATTGTTGAAATACTACAATTGTTATGCATACCAGAAGGAATGTATTATAGTTTAAATACTGCTCAAAGTAAACTAACGAAATCTAATGTTACAGTTTTGAGAAAACTAATTGACACAGTACATATATAAGAGTATTAAATATAAATTAAAGTGTGATAGATTCATAAGAGAATCGACTGACAGAGTAATAGAATAAGTTGGAAAGAGGTGGTCCACTTTTTTAAAAAGAACTAATACATCATAAATACTATTCATATCTAACGAAAAATAAAATATATTTATGAAAATAAATATACCTATATACGAAGAATTGTTAAATATGTCTCCGTACAAAATTCAGTATACCACTGAAAAAATTGAAAATATTTGACAGTTTTAATGAAATCGGGCCATCTGAATCGCAGAGCCATCTCACTCGGAATTACCCTCCCATTTTGTGTCTTTATTAAACTGTTTTGCTGAATAATTAAAATTCTCGTCTCGTAATTATCCATGCGAAATATAAACAGAGTGTATAAATTCAATTAAGTTAAATAGATTTAATATTAATAAACCATTTATAACTTCTTTGAATATTAATCATAAACTTCGTGAAACAATTTAATCCCTCAAATTCTGGAAATTCAATAGCATGTGGGTTAATGGACTGAATTCGAGATATGAAACTTTTCATTTACTATTCTTTTAACATTATTTCTTCATAAATTTTCATTAAAAATTGAAATTTTATCAGTTCTTAAAGATCTGAGACTTTTCTGATTACGGATGATTCTTCAATGTTTTGTTACTTTGTTATTTGGAATAAACAGCAGACAACAAAATGTTTTTCAGGTGTTAGAAATGACAAAAAACTGAAATCAATTGATTATTTATCCATGGCACCTCTCCAATCTAAATAAACACACTATGATTTCTAATTTCAGCATGTACCTACTGTAATACCATCTTTACTGACTACGATGACTAACGCTGCACCATTTTTACAGGAATCCCTTACAATTGTTCTTATGATACCATATTTATCGTAAGCATAAAAATATTCGGATAACCCATCTAGAATACAGTAGTTAATTTTCCTTTTCTTTCTATACAGTTTAACAATACTTCATGCTGCACTTTTGCTACTTCTAAAATCTCCGTGTTACTTTTTTAATAATAGAGAAGTATTAATAACTGTCATATTCTAAACGAACAGTTTTTATTTCTGCGTCTCATTTTGTGGCAAATTCAGAATATGTAAGACAGTTAAGCATTCAAATTTAGTTTGTAGGAGTAATCAAACATTTATGGTATTAAGGTATTGCACAAGTAATGACACTCGAAGTTGTAACAACAATAACATTTTTGCTTCCAACTGTTAGGAAACATCCTACTGAAAATAACTTTTCAGAGTAATCGCACGGTATGCGTGATACTACGAGTGCTAATGAACTTTGTTTAAAGTGTAATTTTTTTAATTGATTATATTCAATAAGCATTTTCTTTCAATATTTCTAACCATACTGAAAGAATCGAGTCGAATCGAGAAAAAAACTAGCTTTCACAATCATTTAACATTTTACTAATGTTTGATATTTATTAATGTAAAATAAAATATTGCGGAAAATATATGAAAATGTTGCAGAAAATATTAATACAAACAGTTGTTTTATAAATTTCTGTAAAAAATATTTCGAATCAGTCAAATTTTCTTATAAATGCGTTAAAGCTATTCTTTAAAAGTCATTATTAAATGCATTATTTAAGACCTTAAATCTAAGTTCAACGCGTTCACGCTCGTGCTTTTTTCATATATGGTGTTTTTTTTTAGGGCATAAATACACGCCGTCGTGAACGTGTTAAACTGGTTCCAAATTATCAAAAATTAATCCAACATTTCTATACGTAAGAAACCGTAGTAGCGATTATCGTTCGAACTATTCATTATTTCGGAAAATGGTTCAAATAAAACTTAATTTGAAAATTGGTTTTTCATCTAAAAATATACACTGGATTTTCTGAAAAATTGTTTGATAAATTGGTTAGTCAATCTTAATAAATGTATTTTTGAAACATGTACAAAAATATACATATTAGACGATTTAATTGCTTGGTAGTTTTAGTGCTAAAGATTATTCGTTATTAATAACAATAAATTCGTTTCATGATGGACAATATACTGAATGAAATGAAAATGTGTTATTCCACTCAAAAAACCTCTGCCAGTTTAAGATCCGATTATCATAAGATATTCCTCCTGAAACACGGTCAAGTTTTATACGAAAAGGATATAAATGGAAAGACATATATAATCACATAAAAAGAACCATTTCAATATTTTACTCATTTATTTCTGGATAAAAAGGCTACTTAACCCTTTCGTCCCGAATGATACACATAAGTATTTACCACGAACATTTTAAATTGCCGAAAAGCAAGAAAACGCACAGATAAAAATAAAGTGCGCCACATAAAAATCTTTGCCCATGATTGACAGCCTAAATGCTAATCAGCTGTCAGTATATGTGTTTTGGTTGATTAATGCACAGTTATACAGTTATTTTTTCCCATAAAATTCATATTAAAACGAATACCTACTCAGTGACGAAAGGGTTAAAGCAAAGTGCATTTCAATAGATTATGCTGTTCACTATTTGTCACCTTGTTATACAATTTAATTTTTCCCTCTGTATCTTTCTGCAAAAGAAAGAATTTTTTTGAACTACAAAGAAATGGAATTGATTTTAAATATTGCATATTCTTACTTTACACAATATGCTTCCACAGAACGACAGTAATTGCAATTAAAATTTGATTTACAATTGGACGTCACACTAATATAATTGTCGACACAGAACAATTTGCCTTTTAATTCTGTGCGCTACACCACATGATCGGAACAATGATTTTACAATTGTAAAATTCAGTTCACAAATGTGCTGTATGTCGATAGAGAGCGTGTGCAATAATTCAATTTCTAACTGACGCGGCTCGCAATAGCTTGGATATAATTCAACATCGTATGAAAGATCTATGCAGTTGAAATTCATGGAAAAGCCGGTAGCTTGAAATAATACGACTCTTGCCCTACAGCATTTCCTGTCCCATGATGAGACAAAAAAGAACAAAATCTGTTTTTTACTTACACGATTTCCTTTAATCGACGTGACAGTTGACGTGACATAAGTCGTCAGAGCATTACGGGAAATCAGGATTGTCCGACTTGTCTTAAACTAGATTAACAGAAATCATTTAACAATGGACACCTTTGTGCACAATTTCTCTCATCCTGTTGCATTTTACCAAACGTGTAAGTAGTCAAAGCAACAAAAATTTTCTAATCTTTGGTAGCGAAACGTGCCTTCCTCTCCAGAAGATGTCGTTGCGTACTTGCTTGCCAAAATTATAGACGTTCATAGAATATGTCATAGCTTCCTTAATTTATCTTAATTTTCGTTTAAGATCTTAGTGTTAAGAAGGTGTTAAGAAGGTGGCTGAAGGTTTTTATAAATAGTTCTTTTCGGCCGAAATAAAGCATCGATGGAATAGGGACTTTCTTAATAACTTTGTTTATATAGTTTAATAACAATGACTGACTCATTATAAATATAGAATTTCAACTAAATTGAATTTAAAGTTATTTTTTAATATATAGATATAGCACACACAATGAGTTTCTACATTTTGTTTTCACTTCTTTATTTGGTAATGGAATAATGTAAAATGAGAAGAAGGATTGCGAGGATTTATTGCAGTAATTTGTAAAGGAAACAAGTAGTCGATTTATCTAATAAACATGGTGTAATAGTATTAACAGCAAAGTTCTCTCCTTTTCTAACAGTTAGAAAAGAATTTTTTACAAAAGTATTTATTTTTGTTAAAAATGATAAGTTAACGTATATTATGAAAATAAATGTATTTTCCTTAAAAGTTTTTATTTGGGGCCTAAAGGGCTAAGAAACTACTTTGCTAATCAGTTGCTGACGTAACTCTTAATACCTAACAGGTGCTGCTCCACTGATCTGAACTTCAATTTTTCAGTATAATAATGTTTTATGCCTTATATATTTTTGTGGGTATTCCCGAGGATACATTTCATGACTACATTATAACACGAAAGGATATGAAAAGAAATTGTATTGTACCGAGGCTTTCCTCCTTCCTTCACTCTTAATGTTTGAATTTCCTCCGTATAAAAGGACTGTATACAGTTCTATATCGTATCTAAAGCTACACTTTCAGGAGTTTCATTAAGAAATGAAAATACGTTTTTGTAGTTGCGAGAAAAACATAGACGATTAACTTCGAACAAGTAAAATGGTATTTGTAAGAGAAACTTTCGATCTTGAAAAATAAATACTAAATATGTAATATTAAAATTTTTTTAAAATAAACAAAATTGAAATTTAATTAAGTATTTAAAGAAAAACGAAAATGATTCTATCACGATTATTGAAAAATAGTTAAAATTACGTTAAATAAATTCGGGTAGCTGCCTGAAAGCAACAATTCTGCATTAATTGCAAGGCAAACAGCAGCAGAGACTGGAACATCAATTACAATAATTATTGCTATTACAGTTCGAAGAGTTATAAAGGGTCACGAATGTCTAAAAGAAAGTAAAATATTAAATTAACTAGCATCATAAAAAGATAAGAATAAAGATTACACAAGATAATCTCAAATGAAAGCGTTTTAATTTTGGTAGACCAGCTACTTTACATTATTATTCCTATAACTTAAGAAAACAAGAAATCACAGTACAGGGACAACACATGAGTTGTCATGACATAATTTGGATAGAAATAGAATACTTCAACAATAGAAAACAGATGTAGAACTGATTTTAACAAAAAGCAAAACACAAGTAAACAATGTCAATGAACAATTATCAGAAGGTATTAGAGTAACAATGAAAGCTTACTTTGACAGTTAAAAAATAGATATCTTGCTAATATTCGCAATTTTAATTGAATATTAGTTAAACAAGATTATTATAAGAAAAAAGTAATTCATTCAGGTCGAGGAATTAAAAACGTGTCTGAACGAGGCATGAAAATGTTTAAAACAAAGAATCAGGAAAAATTTTGTTTAAATATTTCCCAAAAAGAATATTAGGAATTGTATGAAGTAAAAAGGGCACTACATACAATTAATACAAGGCAAAAATAAAATTTTTGTGTTGCATTTTGTTGTGGTTAACAACGGGTGTTTTTCTAAATGTAGACATTTTCTAAAGTGAATAATAATCTTTCGACGACAGAGTGGTAACATTCTTCCTTGTAGCACAGATGTGTATAACTTTATTATAGTCTTTTATGTGGTTTTGCCACGACATGCAAGATGTGTTTAAGGTAACGAATAAATTTAGAATTATACATATGTATATAAGTTTTATTACGAAAGATATCTATATATCTATATATTTTTATCATATTGAGTTGATGCAAACATTTTGACGTTTTTTGTACATGGTTAACAAAAAAAATGTTTTCTTCGAAATAAATAACGTATTTTCAAACTATTATAACGTGTATAAAGGCGACTTCTTTTTTCGTGTTTACTTATCTTTAGTTTAACCAGGGAACAGTTCAAGACCCTAAAATCTTTTTCTTGCAAAAAAACGTCAAAACTTTACAGGAGAACAGAAACAATAGAAACTCCTGTCATAGCTAATTTTCATCCCTTCACATAGTTCGCAAATAATCAAAATATTTGATCTTCTTGAAATAAGCATCTGAATTAACAGTAGGGAAATTGACATGTGAAACTTATATTTTCGTACATAGATCTATAAATACATGCCCGCATGCACGGTGTCGTAGTTGCAGATTATCGAATTCTACGGTACGAATAGCACGTTGCAAAGCGCAGCAATCGATGATCAGACACGTTCGCTATACCTGCTGATATACGCTAACTTAACCAAACAATAGCCTCCAGATACACTATAAACTAAAATCATCTGCAATAATTTGCATGTAATTCGTATTTAATCATATACAATATATGTCCGTAAATTGATTCTACAGAACACTTACTTATCATATTTTTTCCAAAATTTTTTAATGAAATTGATGTAAATCCCCTGATAATCGACGAAACCAAAGAAATAAAATGGTGTGAATAATTATAACTTGATACTGAATATGATTTATATACAATGATTATGGATAAGAAAAACTTCGTTATAATTATTACAAATTAAAATATATATATATTTACAACTAACATTTTAAATCATTATTCAAATATGTCTGCAGTAAGTAATAATTTCTTGACGAACATTATTTTATTTTATTACTATTATTTATCGTTTCATCGTTTTGTGCACATTTATTTATTTTTTATATTATTTTTCTATCCTGAATTGTACTATTTATATCACATAGCCATTAACCATAATTTGTATATACTAGTCATAGGAACTAATTTATTATTATTTATTAAACATTATCAACCTTCACCATAAAGGCGTAATACTGTACTCACCCCCAGTTGAGCATTGTAAGACCGGGGAACATTTCTTGGAAAATAAACGTCTTTATCTGTTCATTTCTGTTAAAACTTAATACGATATTAGAACATCAGGTATCAGACGTTTTTCAATTAGTCGTACTTAGGAAAGTGAAATCAATACCCAAAGAGACAATGGAAAATTTATGTAATAAAAAAGTCTGGCAACAACTATAATTAGTCAAATAATTTAAATCACTTTCTTTTAACGTACGGTTTCGATAATCGTATTAAACGTTAATGTGTCATTGTTTATTTTTTCTGAAAAATATTAATCTATTTTTGCATAAATGTTTATTTGTTAACTGCGAATCAACATACAAAACACAGACAAATCGAAATTTTGATATTCTTCATGCATTATTTATTCATATTTGATGAGAGTTAGTAATCTATAGCATATATTAATAGAAAATAATTATGTTTTTATAATATTTCATTGAAGAAAGCAAAGAAGATGTAAAACAGTTTTCAAATACTCAAAAATATATATTTTTACGCAGAAATGTACCTACGTTAAGAATTTTATCTGAACATGCTGTTTGATTGAACATTAGAATTATTATTTTAATAAGAGCAATTTGAAGCCATATCACATAAGGAATATAATATATATTTTTATTACTGTGTGTGACTATAGTACCTACATCTCGTTAAATTCTGCTAAAAACTGAGTTAAAAAGAATAAAGACACCTTTAAATTATTTAAGTTAGTATGCATCATCTATCTCCCGTACATAAATAACTAACCGTTGGAGTAATTAGCTAGACAATTAATAGTTTAAAAACAAAAATATTCACAGCATTCCACAAATTGTTATCACTATTTATACTAAAACTTACATTATCACGTGAGACAGGATAATTTGTTTATTTTATTAACCTGATTTATTTTATTTAAGTGACTAGTGATAAAAGATATAAGTTTGTAGTAATTTAGTATGCATTACTTATAATTACCTGCGTGCAATGAATGAATAGATAACAGTAGATAAGGGTGTAGTAGATTACTCCTAGAAATGCATGATTCTGGTAAGTAATAAATCTCCCAGAGATTAAATTAATAAACGTGTCCTGAATGTGAATGTTACACATTGAAATTCAGAGAATAAATGTTTCTACAGTAGTGCAAGTTTAAAAATATCCACATATTGTTAAACGGTAAAATATCGTGTCTTAAAATATAATACCTTAAAATAAAATAATCGCATTTAAAGCAAAATTCGTATTTCAGTGATAAAATATCGATATCCAAATATTATGAAATTGAATTTTGAAAGAGATAGGATTTAATTTCATTTAATTTTCTCAAATATTACCAGCATATTTTTGCTCAGTGCAGATTGTGCAAAGTAAGTACGATTTTGATGTGAAATATATGATTCACTTCAAACTTAATTTCTATGTTTCTGAGAATATGAATACCAATGTTTTTCCAACTGTCAAACCTAACTTGAATTATAACGAAGTTTATATTTAATTATACCAGTGACGTTTTTTTATGTACAAGTAAAGTGACGGATGAACGAAACAACCAACCCCTAACCACTTGCCACGTTGTAGCGACACAGCATGGTAGGCAAAATCCCGGTTTAATTACTTTTTGTGAAACAGAAAGCCAGGAGATACTTCATACTGAGAAGATTGAATTTTAACGTGCTACTAAGAAACTTCCGCGAATTCAATTCGAGTAGCAACAGGAAACTTCGTTGGCAAACACTCATAGCATATATGCGAGTTCATGGAAGAAAAGTTGTGGTGAAATTTAGTTACCCCAAACAACCAGCCAGAAGTTGCAACGTAATAAGCCGTTTATAGGGTCATGTTTGACCCAAATCAATATTCGGTGTGCTCGACATTTGCTTTTTTATCCAAACATAGGTTAAAATGATTTAGTATTGACTCAACGAGAGTTAATAGGTACGCGATCAGTTTGTTCCAGTAGAAAATTAATGGAATGTTTTTTAATTTACAGTCTTAATCTTTTTTATGTATATTGAAAATTATTCTTGAATAAAATATCTTCAGTTCAATGTAATTTCGAAGTACAGTTTTTCAGTTTGGAAATGAAATAGATGGATCATTGGATAAGAAAACACAAGGTATATCTAACAAAGTTATAGCTGGGCCGATTGCAACTCGGTTGTTATTGAACACAGAAAAAAATTATTGGGGGAATTCATAGTTTAGAAAGTTCTGTAATCGTGTGATACCACTTTTTACAGAACTCCATTATTGCTATTGCAAAGTCCAATTGCACTCTCTTTTGAACACAATTATATGATTCTTATAGCATGAATCTATTCCTCATGTTACTTTGACTAAAAAGGTATAAAAGTACAATTATGAAAAATTCAATACTTTCAAAAATATTTCTTTTCTTTTCAGCATCAACAATAATATACTCAAATATTTCACTATAACCTTCTAAGCATTTTCGGGCAAAATAGTTTCATTGTGTTCATAATTAGATTGATATTTCATATCGAAGAACAAAGAAAACTATATTAATTAAGATGTTTCAATTTCGAGAATTTGTTTCTACATAGTCGTCGAAACAGTGAAACCTCTTTAAGAGAGTACAGTAATGCAATTCGTTTTTTCGTACAATTCTTGTATAGGAACATGCACTTACTGCAAGTGCAGATGTAATTCTCCCGATGAGACTACATGCGGATCATTTCAAAGAGCCTTGAAAATTAACAGAATAGCAATGTTTGCGACTAGGGAAATATAGATACCTACTGTAGGGATCTCACGTTAGCCGAGCATAGACACGTACATACTTTTATTTCAAGGAATGGTGTGAAAGAATGATTAAGGTGCATTGTTCAAATATGAAGGCTGAACAAGTAAAGAGCGCGATGAAAAGCGTAGAACAATGAATAAAAAACTGTTTAGGAAGCAGTGACGGAATATTTGAATATTTACATATTGCAGGTTCTGAAAAATTGGTAAATATTTTGAAAATATTGAATATTTTTACTATTGTACTCTTATACGCATGCAGAGAAAATTATAAGTTGTATTCAAAAGGTGAATGCACTTGTAGTTTGAAACTACACCAATGTATTTTTACGAAAAGTCATACCGCATGATCATAGGTGATTGCTAAACTAAGCAAAAATTTTCTCTACAATTTTTTTTCTATCTCAAATAGCAACCAAGTTTTGGCTCAGCTTAGTTACTAGATACGCCCTACATATGATTCAGATGTAACTGACAGATAGCAAACAATTAGAAAGAAAATATGAGAAGATATAAATACTATCGGTGAAAACGAACTCGTAAAGTGCCTGCACGGAACGTCTACGTGACATGAGGGGTGAGCATTCTCGAGACCTTTAGGGGATTGCCCAGACCGAAGCTTTAGCTTAGTATTATTCATTTAAATACTCTGGCACTGTTTGTCAAGTATATCAACCAAATATTATCTATAAAACAATGTACGTAAGTGCCTACACTATGTCACTATGCAATGTACGTAAGTGCCTACACTATGTGCCAGAACTATTTTATTTCGATGTTCCATGTGTTGATACACTATATAAAATTTAATATTGAATCTGAAATTTTATCATTTTGTTGGATCGAATCCAGTGGCGACTGAAAGGCGCCTCTCGAATGCAACGGGTTATATCTGAAGAGAGGCAAGGGGACTCAGTCGCACGCTCATCACCAAGGTGGCTCGAGGATGGATGTTAATACATAGTAGTAGGACCTGAACATTCACGGAATACGGTAGCGCGGAAATAAATTCTTATTGGCCATGTAAAATTTGAATCCCTTCATATATTTATATTTAAATAAATGAAAGGTGTTTTTAATGCAGATCTGGACAAAATGATAACGAACTTCACCTAAATTTCTGATGTATACTGTTAATATTCGTATGTTTATAATATTATAATTTTTATTAATATTATTTTGAAACTAAAGTACATCGCCGCACATTCTTAGAGAGCAAAAAATGTACATCGCGTTTATTATACAGAATTGTTATTCCCTAAGATTTTTGTGTATACTTTTACGTAGAATGTATGAAATAAACCATTTCGGAACCGTGTTCAAAGCTTATCGAACTGTCCCTTTCGAACCTACGTAACTCAGGCCGCCGGGACAGCGCACTATGGGCCATTTGTTTCCCAAATGCGGTAAAAAGTTCCTTTTCTTAAATATCTCCAAAACTATAAAGAAAGTATGGTAATTATTTAGCTTGGGGTGTTCCCCACCGATTTCGATGGTTTTTGGATATGTTGTTGGAAATGTAATTCTAAGCAACTTGTTCTTATATGTAAGTGTCGTTATTTCTTAGATTCTGAAATAATCGCAAAAAATGTGTTCCTGTACATACATAACTAATACACAAGTTTCTCCGTTGTGTAGTGTACGCTGCTGACCGTCAACTGGCCGATCACATAGTAGCGGAACAGACCTTACTATGTATAGAGTGTACGTTAAACAGAAGTATGTACCACTGTAGTAGTTGAATGGTAACAAATTTTCACAAAATCGACGTATATTGTAAAAACCGATGTTTTTATCAACTTTTTCTCTGACAAGGATAATAGCAATTCGTACTGGTACATTACATTCCTGGTTATGTCTCGAACAGACAAAACTTTTGCAGTTAAACCTTGGGATAAGGACACGACAATAGCTGTAGTTAGGCTTAAGCCAACGTATATATTTAAAGAAACCGCTAATAACGATGGTTCAGGTACCGAGCGCGTGCCAGTACGAAAAGAAATAGCGGTAGACCCAGAGCCGGCTCGACTGCTTGTATGATAGCGTTCAAGTAGGCGCGTAAGGTTTTCCGAATTATCTGTAGATCGGTAGGTAGCATAGTAACCGTTACCAGTAAAGTAGTTTACGAATGTAAATAGTACGTTAATAATGTAAATAGTAGGTTTAATTAGGATTAGGTTAGCTTTAGAGTAACTACCGCCCATATAATAAAGTATCGTTAGCACTGGCAAGGAGATGATATGGCGGCTAACAATGCGCCGGAAAGGAAATTTTTGGCGTACAAGAGTTCTACAAGATTTATGGTATGCGCAATATAAAACGTTGTTTTGAGAAAGTGTCTTTAACATTTCTAGACATTTGCTGGACAGATAGGTCCACGTAGCTTTCCCACGACAGTCTCAATAGAGCAAGCAAATGCCATAAATTTTAGGTTGTCGAAAGGAAAGCTTTGTCAATCGGCGAAAGTCGGAGTTCGGTTACATGGACCGAAAGCTGTGCACCGCAATTAAGCTGGGCCCGGAAGACACTCTGCTGCATCATCATCAATAATTTAGGGCGCAAAGAGTAAGCGGGTAGTTGTAAAATTACCTGATTGGTGGAAACCTCTTTTCGGAATTTACAACATACGGCGAAAAGCCAATTGCCGTCCTCGTTAGCAAGGAGAATTTGCCTTATAAGATGGAGACCGTGGCAGCCGCGAGGAGTTCTTATAGATCCAAGATAACCGTCCACTACGAACGTTGACAAACAGTACGTCATTAACACTTGTATGCGCAAGACTTTGCATGTAACTCGCTATAAATAAAACACCTGGAAACCAACACGCTAGGTGGAAATTAACCACCATTACTTGCCAAATTTGTTTGGCTCCCGGACCCTCCACTAAGGCCGAGGTTGGAACATCCCTGAAGCTTTAGTGAGTAAGAATCTTACACTATCTAGCCCGTTAATCTTACACTATCACGCCTCCGCCTCCCTAATGGGCAAGGAATGCTTGATGTGGGTTATCCAGGGGAAAAAAGAGACAAACACAAGATATTTAGGGATGGGAAAACCCAAAATTCAGGAAACATTTCTACAACTTTCAAGACAGATCGTGGGGGAGTTAAAGTACACAATATCTCGCTACTGGGACGTAACGCAACGTGACGATTCTAAATAACTTGTAAAATATGTACTGTCCAAAAACATTTTATAGACAAAAGTTGCACGGTAACGAACATGATTTTACTAAAACCTACAAATTATATGAACTATTTTGTATAAGCATGAGTAAATACATCATAAATGAAAAAAGTTCCACTGTGTTCATAATTGGGTTAATATTCCAGATCGCGGAAAACAAAGTAAAACTATTAACCAAGATATTTCAGTTTCGCTTTTACATAGTTGTCGAAAGAGGATTACAAGTGTAAGACAACATGTAAGGGCGTAAAATAATAGGTGATACAACTCGATTTGAATAATACTTTCTTTAATTTGATGTTCCTTGCTTGGTGGCTACAAAAAGAGTGTCCTGAGCAGGGCACTGTTTAGCCAAAGGTTTCCCTCTTGCCAGCGTGGTTATGGCTCTGTTTATTTGTTTTATTTTAATTTTAGAAGATATATCTTCTTCCCCTTAAGAAGGCACCGAGTGACGAAACGCAAGCGACCAGCGTTCGACTCCATCCCTAACATTATCTTACACAAAAGTAAAATACTGCAATCCTTTTATTTGTAAAATTCGTGTACAGTAACATGAAGTGTTTACTTTATTTAGCGTAAGTGCAGATGTAAGTCTCTTGATCAGATTATATGTAAATCACGTCAAAGAGCATTCAAAATTAGCAGAATATCAATGTTCGCAACTAGAGAAGTATAGGAGAAAGTTGTCAAAATTGTACTACTTAAGAAATAATGCATGATATAGAGAACTGGTATGTGTGTTTAAAAATCTAATTATACTAAATTATAGAATAAGATTTTACTTAAACAGTTTGAAACAGGAAATGCATTTGTAAACTTTTTTTGTTTAGATGCTTGCAATAGTTTGAAATTGACCCAAAAGTATGATTTTGGTAGTCAGTGTCCTGAAGCATATTGGTTGCTTCTCAAAAATTGTACGTGTTCTTGATTTCGAAGTAATTGTACCTAATTACTGAAGAACTTATATATTTATGAAAAATCAAGTACATTTAGGATAATAATAAAGTTTAATGTCTTTTGTAAAGGTAAATATGTTAAAGCAAAATACAATCCTTGTCAACATTTTCAATTTTGTTTGACTTCCACATAGATTTAATTGTTATTCTAAAACAAAAAGACCATGTATCTAAACAATTCTTGGAAGATGTATCCGATCACAGACGTTATTTTAAAAGGGGAAATATTATATTTAAGATTCCATTTAATTTTCACAGATTTTAATTTTGCAAAATATTCTCCTATTATTCCTTTTTTCAAAAAGAAAAAAAGATTTAAAATGTCAACATTACGTGGAGTTCCCAGGCAGTCTCCCATCCAAGTACTAACCACGCCCAGCGTCATTTAACTTCGGTGATCGGACGAGTACCGGTGCTTTTGAACGCAGTTTGAACGTTGACGAGAAATTAAATTTATAAAGTAAAGAAATAGGAATAGAAATATTCGTTCTTCGATCTCCGTAGGTTCCAGGCGTACCTCTGCGAATCCCCCCAGTAAGAAAACTGCTAAGCAGTATATCTAAGTCGGTGCAAGCACTAAATATAGTCCATATAAAGCAAGTGTAGTAAATAAATAGTGATAGTGAAGTACTATTAGTAAACAACAAGGTTTATGGTAGGGTAGCCTATTCAGCTATGCACGTGTAAAAAGTATAAAATATTTTCGCCGACTTACAGACTTTAGGGTAGGCTTAATTGCCTATACCTAAACGTCTGTAAGTGGTCAATGCTATTTCCCACCAACGCTACGAGCCACGTACCGCTACAGTGAGAAACAAGTATGGGAATGGATGTACGAATGAACGTGTGTGTAATAAATGAGCGGCAGATGCGCCTGTGTGTGTGAATCTTCGTGACGTTTGAAATATTGTAGAATATATTGATATTCTAAATTATTAATTTTCACATGTTATCGCTATTCACTTTAATGAATCTAGAATATTCGAAATACACATGCAGTTAATGCATGGCGACGAAAGAATGTCCTGGAAGTTGTGCGAGTGAGATGGAAGTATACGAATGTATAAATGGGGCGAGTATTAAAATTTTGATGGAACGTCCGTGGTTAGTTAAGTTAGCGTCAAAATATTTGTAGACGGTTCGCCCTTTTACATGTCAATACTTGGGACCATTGACTAATTTATGACCAAGGGGACCACCAGGACCTGGGTCACGTACACCCTCGTCTGAAGAGTTTTCCTTCTTAGAAAAGCGTTGAGGAAAAGCAGTTAGTCGCCGTTCCTCGTTAGTAGTAATAAATATATTTAACCTGACTACGGACTTAGTTTTTATTTTAGTAGCCCTATACATTTTTAAATAAAGTTAGGAACAGATCTTGGTTAAGTTACGGAAGCGAGACTGAGTGCGACGGAGTAAGATGTAACAGTAGAGAACGAAGTTGGCAGCACTATGAACTTTAATCTCTATCGTTACATCTTACTCTGTCGCATTTAGTCCTGCTTCTGCCCTTTGTTACTTCCGCACGGCCAAAACCGATCATGCGTCGAAGACTGAGGCGACCCTGACATTGTAAGCAGAAGAGTCGTCTTGTCGCTCGGATTTCTCCGCTTGCGGGTAGTCTACCATCTCGTCAGAGCTGCACAATGCAACCTGGATCCTACACGTCTACAGTGCGTTACTCATATGATCCCAGCTGGCTTGTGGCTTAAAAATGAAGAGAACCAAGGAGAGATGTTCAGTCGCAGCGCTAAATCCGAGAGTAATGACGGAATTAGTTTCGGCACGTCTTTGTTACTGGCCGAGCCGTGAGCTGAAGTAGAGCGTGCGGCCGAATCCCCTTGCCCTTCTTCGCTTTTGAGCTGCACGCCGGCTGGAATCATGTTAACAACGCACTGTAGAGTGTTTCATTCCATTTTCTTTAATTTGTATCCTCCATTTTCCAGGCAACGTTCATACCGCGTTTAATGCACCGGTTCTCGTCCGATCACCGAAGTTAAATAGCGCTGGGCGTGGTTAGTACTTGGATGGGTGACCGCCTGGGAATACCGCGTAATGTTGCCATTCTATTTTTTTTGTCAACAAATAACATAAACAAATGAAAATGTTGATAATCTAAACTGCATAAAGATTGAACAAAGTTTAGCACATAAACAAAAATTTATAATTTGATCTAAAATATTCCCCTTTAAACAAATGTTTGTGATCAGGTACATGTTTCTTACACTTCATATACAGTGCAGCTCAATCTATGCGGTCGAATCCCCTTGCCTCTCTTCACTTTTGAGTCACTGGCCGGCTTAAAAGTAGAAATGAAACCTGAAGGGAACATTTGCAAACTCTTACGTCCCTGCATCATCCCTCTTGAAGGATGCTTTAAGCCCACTGCCCGCACCCCCGAAAAGGGTGCCATAGAACAGGCCCAGTGTTTTGGAGACAACACATGGATTTTTTCCGGAGCCACGGAAGGAATAACGGAATCGGTCCGCCGAGAGGAACCGGCCGATTTCCCAAAAAAAAGAAACAATTCTGATTGCAGTCCTCGCACGCAGCACGTCGCGATTTTATATTCCTACTCACGTCCTCGCAGCAAAGATATATCGTAGCGTTTAAAATATAACGCTAGAAACCTTCTAATATCTCCAGCTTTGACTGCTTTAAGGATTTCAATGCTTCCAACTTTTCTACTTTTGCTAAAAAGCATTACCTCTCCAGTAACCACGAAGAAATTGCGGGCTGCAGGAATGGCAAAACAGCCAAGAATGTCACCCCCACCTTCCGCTCAACTTACTTTAGGTGACGTCCTCACTTTCAGTAAGGAGCTCGAGAAAGCCGTTTTCCAATTAAAATTTCTGGATAACCAAATTAGAATCTCTTTGCCCGAAATCCTGGATTTCAGAGCAACGGAAGGAGAGACAACAAAGGACTTCTCTTCATTGAATCTGGAGAAGTACTTGCTGAAATGAGAGATAACGAACTCGTTCCTCTTTCCTCAAACATCTTGAAACAGTCACCGAACTACACGGTGTATAAAATTAATTTCCCTCCTAGTACTATCCTCGCAGCCGCAAATAAGATCGGCTTTTTATTCCAATACCGCGTGTACTGGCAAGAGTACACAAACGGGAAAAACTACACTCCCAATGCTTCAAATACTGAGTATTTGGGTACTTGTCAGGCAATTGCTTCAAACGTAGAAAACTACAAAAATCATACTCATTCCCAAGCCAGAGAAAGATTAAAAACTAGTCCATAGCTTCAGGCGCATTAGTCTCCTGTCCACGCTGTCCAAACTATTTGAAAAATTAATGAAAAGTCTACTTCTCAAACGTATTATCGACAATAATATTCTGATTGAGAATCAGTTCGGGTTGTAATCTTCCCACTCGGCAGCTTACCCATTAATACGCGTTTCACAATTCCATGCCCATTACCTGACCACGAATAGATGCTCGGCCATGGTACCCTTCGACTTAAACAAAGCTTTTGACTCTGTGTGGATTAGGAACATAAACTAATGTCCAACAAATTCAGCTCCACTCTGATCAAACTATTAAATAACTACTTCAACAACAGATCCTTCTATGTACAAATATCCAAATCAAAATCCAACTGTAAGCCCATCCAAGCAGAAGTACCCCAAGACTTTATCTAAGACCCACTGCTCTTCCTTCTATATAGTAGTATATATGTGGGAATGGATGTATTTGAGTGTGAGAATAGATATATTGATGAGCGATGAATGACGCGACTGTGTGTGTGTGAGCGCGTTTTGAATGAATGTTCATAACATTGGAATATTCTAAACTAAATTAATTTTCTTTATATTGATTTTTATGTTATGCATGCTTAGACGCAATAATTGTTCCATGATTTGTTTGCATATTGCTAAATAGTTTTTAAATTTGATTGTATCTGCATACCATGAATGCAACTTGTTTCCATAAATAGCAATATACGATATACAGTTTCTTTTAATGACAATTTATTTCTTACCGCGCAATTAAAATATTTTCGTTGTTGGCTGTGTATATTTAAAATATAAAAGAGCAGCGGAAATCCGACTCGGGTTGAAATCTAAACAAAAGACCCCTTTCAAAATGTTTCATTCCACGTAGACCCTAATTTATGGCCTGTCCTGTATTGTCTAAATGTCAATACTTCACAATTTCTACAAAAAGTCTAGAATAGTTATAAAATTATAATACTATAACGTAACATGATATATATTTCATAACAAAATTAAGTAATTAAAGTATCCCTTTCGCGATTGTTTTCATTTGATATTGAATGCTGATCGTAGGATGTTAAATACACGTCTTGAACAATATCTACAACTTTATTTCGTCTTGTAAATAGGTTTAAATTCGAAATGCATTAACATTTGGGAAATATATTTCTAATACTTCTACTAATTCTGCGTTTCCGAATATAGTAAAGATATGAAAGTGATATATAATATCATATACGATTTTTCATAATGACAATACAATTTAGTTAAAAGATGTTGATTAAGTGAGCTATATATATTCGTCTTTGGAAGGTGCATTATTAACGTGTAAGTACGACAAGCGCTATAGAGTTATAGCAACTGAAATGAATACTCCTAATAAACGTCTGCGATTATATCATACACCTGTGGCTTAAAAATATTACATAAATTTATAATTTTATTGTATTTAATTACATGAATATTAATAGTAAACTGAGTTATAAAATTTCTCCTTCTAAAATAATAAAAATACAAGATTTACTGACGTATTCGCTAATTTTTATACCATTTCAACTGTAAAATCATGGTTGTCTTTCAAATTTATTGTACTTGTCAGCAACAAATTTGACTAACTCCATATTCAAATGAGTCTGCTTAATTTCAAGACTTATATCATGTAATAAAACAGCTTCATTAAATTTTACATTTAGGCACTTTGCTATTGTATACAGTAGTTTAATACTTTATACGTATAATTGATACTTAATAATAATAATAATAATAATAGAATCAGAATAGGACCTAACATTTATTATTTAGATATTATTCTGCCTAAAAAATATAATTTATGAACGTATATACATTTCTTTTATTTCAAGATCATAATTTAACCCTTTGCACTCATATGTCATACTAGAGACAACAATAAAAATTTCTTATACTTTATTTGTGGTACTTTAAAAAGTATCACACCTTAAAAGATTATAAAAATTAAATCTTACTATAATAATAGTAATAAATAACATAAATATAAAACGGTCAATTCTACCGCTGAAGATTACTTTCATTCATTTCCATAAAAATAAATACAGGTTTACACCCAACAATATTGAAAATAAATTGAGTGCGAAGTGTTAATTTCAACGTCTTGCCCCTACAAGATGAAAGTAATTCAAACAGTACAAAATATTATTGGTTGTTTGGTTTTATATTGCATATGGATCAATAGTCTATAAAGTTTAACAGTATAATAGTTAATAAAATGTGTATTAAGAAAGTTTTTCTTTACGATTTATTAAGCACACCAGGAACAGAATTATAGCCTGTCCCACTTACTAGATACACCCTGTATAGGATACCTAAACACACGAAAATCCGCCAATGCGACGGGTTTAGTAATTTCATAGTTTATTTCATTTATGAGAAAAAAAATTGGCCAGTGCGTACCTGACAGGTCATGCATTGCTGGAGCTATGACTCTGTGACAAGCGCACAGACGGACGAATGGGTATGATTCTGTATGCTCTCCCAATAAGGTAAACCGGCGATATTGTGTTTCGATAGCAGTTTGCACTGTTACCTACATAGAATTGCCGAAACGAGCACACCAGTCGTCGCGTGATAACGTTCAACGTTGTGGCCTTAACTTTTAAGATAAGGAATACAGCAAGTTTGAGTATCTATATTGTCTTATTTAAACTTTTAGCAAAAGACTGCTTTGGATTCATCAGTGATTTATTATCCGCCACTCGTACATTGGCAGTGACAAGTGTCCTTTGCATTCATTTATAAATTTTTATATAGTTATTATGGTTTCTACTTTAGTTGCGAGAAGAAAAGTAACGCAAGTAACGTAAGGATTTATATGCTATTAAAAGTTTCAATGCAGTACTAAAATACATACTTCTAAATAGAGTATTGGAAAAATGATTATATAGTAGTTACTAAATCATGACTCTGACAAAGAGTACTGTTCCGAAATTTCCGTACGCATAAAAAATCGTATTCAGGAAAATACTTTTTTTATATTCTAATTGACCATTGAAAATAATTAACTCATTGCATACAATAATTGTTTTTATCCCTTATTAGCAATTAAGCAATATACAATAAAGGTTATAATTAAAATCTTTAATAAAATAATTAGAATATTTAAAATAATAGGTAAAATAATTAGTATATTTAAATTTTCCTCAAAGTATAATACAACAATAGAGTTGGAATTAAGAAGTATAAAAACTTTCGGAAAAGATTCCACTTCCCTGAAAAAGTGTTGTTCCACTAAACTTTACATACATATCAATACAAAATCAAACTTTTTATTTTACTAAGATTTCTTGATAATCACAATTTTCCTTTCCAATGCTCAGCATTGCACCTAATGACTCACTGTTTTCAAGCATCTTCTGCAAAGCTACCTCCGAATCCTGTGTCACAACGATCAGGATTCATTCCTAAGGTCATTCTCGCCCATTCCCTTGCATACTTTAATATATCCAGTGAATCACAAAAATATTCGGACACAAGGGTATGCTTAATTTTAACCGCCCCCATCTTTGTTAATTATAAAAGAAATTATCTCAAACTTATTTTTTTCAATAGAGTATTTATTCTGCTTTACTAATATGTACAACTTAATTACCCAACTTGTAGTACAGTAACGTTATAAATTAAATGAGATCATAGTAATTTCTTGCGTTACAAAAACATTCGGACAGTTAATTTCTTTTACAATTCATTTGCAAATAACACGTAAATAATTTGAAGAAATGTGTTTCGGAGAGCATCTTTGTTTACAAATACGATGCATCGAATTTAGTAGCAAGTTATACTGTCGTTTATCATCAAAACGTCTCCTAAAAGTAAAAACATTTCATTTATTTTTCGTAAATTAGTAATTTTTAATCGCAGGAAAGGAAAATCGTATCGACAAATCGCTGCTATAAATAACCTTCAAAAAAGCACGGTGGCAGGTATCGTTAATAAATTTAAGAATGAAGATAGAATTGAATCGCTTCCGCAAAGTGGTCGACCAAAAATAATAAATGAAAGAGAAAAACAGAAGATTATTCGAAAAATAGGAGAAAACCCACGACTAAGTGCTTCTGCAAGCAAATAAATAAAAATAAATAATAAAAACAAATAAAAAGAAACATTCAACTTTCGCAAAAGAAATGATTTCGAAGAAAGAGTCATGGTGGAGTGACATCATTTTCATTGACGAATCTAAATTCAATATATTTAGTTTGGGTGGATGACATACCGTGTGATGTAAGCGAAATGAAGCTTTAAAACCGAAAAATTTACGAGTTACTTTCAAACATAATAGAGGACATGTTATGGTCTGGGAGTGTGTATTAAGCAAAGGAAGAGAAAAACTAGTCATTATTGAAGACATCTTAGTAAAAACAAATATTTACATATTTTAAAAGAAAATTTAGTATCAAGTGCAGTTAATATGGGCATTGAAAAAAGCTTTAAATTTTACTAGGATAACAATCCGAAGCATAAACTAAGGATCGTACAAGAATAATATATAACTATCCAAAAGTCTTACACCTCCCTTCTTAGTCCCCAGAGCTTAATGCTATAGAGAATCTATGTGATAATTTAAACAAATGGACAAGGACAACACTGGAAAGGAATAAAGAAGAATTGAAAGAAAGATTGCGAGACGAATGGAGAAAAATAAATATAGAATATTTTAAAATAATTATATTTAGTATGCTAAAACGATTAAAACAAGTGATAAAATAAAAAGGTTACGCTACTAAGAATTAAAAGTTAAATTTTGGTTTATATACTATTAATTATGTATAATGTCCGAATATTTTTGTAACGTGCAAAATTACTATCATTTAATTTATAATATTACTGTACTACAGCAGGTTAAGTAACTAGGTTGTACATATTTGTAAAGTACAATAAATACTCTATTGAGGGACAAAAGCTTGAGTTAATTCCTTTGGTAATTAATAAAGATATAGGTGATTAAAGTTAAACATATGTACATACTTAGTGTCCGAATATTTTTGTGATTCACTGTAAATATTCGAATCATAATAAACCATGCATTCTATTAGGTCGGTGCGTATGAAATATCGGATTTTTAAGTGAATATATAAAACTGTATACCTTTTTTCAAAAGCTGCTTATTTAATTAAAATATGTTCCATTTGCTTCAATACACTTTTCCCAACGAGATTTTAATGCATAAATGCCTGTTTTAAAAAAATTCTGATCTTTAGAATCAATAAACTCTCATATGGAATTTTTCAAGCTGTCTTCATTTTCATACTATTTAACCCGTAAAAACTGTTCTAAATATTTAAAAGAATGAAAGTCGGTTGGCGAAAAATTCGGCGAATAAACTGGGTACTGCAAAATTTCATATTTTAATTCATTTAATTTCGCAATTGTTTTGTACGGCGTATGCCGATTAACAAGTAATGGGCGTATAATTTTACTATATATATCATCGATATATCATCATTACCGATGAACCGACAACTTTGGATGCTGATATATTGATAACGGCTTACACGAAAAATTTCATGTCTATGATTTCGAAATGTCTGAATGTCGGCTACAAAAATATAGAATAGAAACTGTAGGGTTCTATTTAACAATTATGACGTGACCTTTGCAGGGGGTTCTAAGGTCACCTCACGGTCAAATACCTTCTGTCATGATATATAGTATTTCACACCTTGTAACTTTTGTCTAACGTATTTATTAAAATAGAATTAGTAATGACTGCCATCTATGAATTCGACTGAGTAAAACTATAATCAATTAAAAATACGAACGGAACTCAATCTCCATGACAATATTTTTAAAACAAGTTGATGTGAGTAGTTGCTCATCACGTCCCGATCCATTGTACCAAATACATGTTGTGTTTACTTATTATCTTAGTTAAGTAAAAACTGATTCATCATTCCATTATGAAACCAACAACATTTGTTCGTATCACTGATATTTTTAGAGATAATTCGGCGTTTTCGATTCGATTGCCATACAGTTTTTTCAAGCAAAACGTATTTTTAACTTGGACACCGTTAAGCTTTCGACCCATGTTTATAGAGGTTTCTTTTACTCCCTTTAGTGAGTTATATACGCCCTTTCATTTGTGTGCAAAAGTTTCCAAACATTTTGGAAATAGCGGAAACGTTATTCTTTTATATTTTCGATCCAATCCTGAGTTTAATAGAATTTTAATCCTGTGTATACAGTATATGATATACATGTATAGTGCATGGCGGCTATTATTTTACGATTAAGCATTGAAACAAAACGTAGAAAATATACACAGAAAAATGTGTAGTAGAATTGTCGCCAGTGGTAGAAAGAAAAATTGTATTGTGTTTTTATTAGGAGGAAAAAGTGAAGGAATATAACAAAATATTAATTTGTTAAAATGTTCAGTTTTGCACATTTCAACGTAAAATTGTAATTCGCTTTGAAGAATAATCCTATTCTTAATATATTTTAACTCCCATATAAATGCTTTTATGTTTTTTTAGCACAAAGTATTTTTCTTATAATAAAAATATTAATGAATTAATATTGCAACCTAAACTTTTGACACTATTTTTGTATACAAATGCAATAAATCATAAAAATTGGAACACAAAGTGAAATATTTGGTCATATTGTCATCTCAGGGATCAGGGAAAGTAAGGGTAATTAAGATACGAAGAACAATGATACTATCCAGAGGCAGTCACTTGTCCTTCGTAGCCGCTATGTGCTACCAACGCAGTTTAAATAAATGTCTAATAATAATTTGCTGTTCATTTTCATTCTGATTACTAAAGTGATCCGTCAACTTTGAATATTAGTGTTATTAAGTGTCGGCACAGTACTTGCAAAACCACCGAACAAAAACGTTTGCGGACAAAAGAGAAGCAGACAGTGATTTACGTACATTTTCTATTCCACTTCATGAAATTGACCTACTGGTATTTAACGACTAATTAGAAAAAGTCGTCTATTCTTTAATTTCCAAAGAGTAACCGTTTTCGTTTAATCATCAATTCTTCGAAGAAGCGAGTATTGTATTCCAAGTCATTCTTTTTCGCTGTTTTTTTATATATTTAAACGTAACTTATTTTGTTCCATTGCAGTTTATTACATTACACAAATAAAAAACATATTTACTCGAAAGATAAACATTTGAAGTAATTATACATATATGTGTGTTTTATATCATTCACGTGCATTTATCTTTTACAGAGTTTACAGTGTGCGTAAGTATGTATATGTAATTAAATATTAGCAAGGTAGTGCATTGAAAAAACATTGCGAATATAAGCAAGTTACACAAGAATAAAATAAGCGCATTAAAGCATCATCCATTATTACAAAAATCGTATTATAGTAGGTACTATTGTTTACTTTACCTATTATATCAGTGTAGGATAATGATCTTACAAGCATTAACAATGATTCTTTTACGGTAGAAAAAATAGTTCGTGACAAAAAAAGTAAACCTTAATTGACACCCACTTGAAAAGTCTTTTATCATCACTTCAATGTATATAATCATCCATCAAAACACATCATAACGAAACATTCTTATATAATTCCCCAAAACTGATCAAAACGTACAGGTTTTAAATAATAAATCTACTCCCACACGTTGATCACAGGAATGAAATACAAAAGCTTTTTCGTTACAGTTTTTCGCTTGTACAGTAACGTTCAACGTCTATAGCAATACGATATGAATCTGTCCGATTCGCATTTATTACGTTTCAAACGAATGTCAGCCTGTCACTTTCAAATTGAAATTACATGGAGACACTGTCGCCCACTCCCTTTACGGTTTCCTTGCTGACGCTGTTTCAATCTACCCAGCTCTTTCTCTCTGCTCTTTGATTCTTTCACAGCTTTCGATTCATCGTAGACTCTGACAGACTTTTGCAATATTGGTGATAAATGGACGTACGCAGCCGGCACGCTTATACGAAACGTACCTAATACCATGTGAAAATATACGAACTACGGTGCACAGATGCATTATATAGCCAGACTATCATATTAAAAGATACGCGGTCATAGGGATATTAAACCAAAATACTTTTCTTGGCAAGGTGCTAATTGCACATTATATTCTGCAAATAAAAAGTACAGTATCTACATTATGTTACGAAACTGCAAATTGCATTACGTACAATCATGTGATTAATGTTTTAAAAAGTGTGCGATACTGACATACAGATCTATATAATTAATGCGTAGTATTACTATGAAATATAATTAACCATTCCCGGACGAATATCGACATTCCGGCGAGATCAGATGTTCATATTTGGAAGACTAAGTCGCGAACAAATGATTTAATTAGTGAAACAGCAAGAGATTAGCATGTAGTTTCCTGTTTTCATATTAATTAAGCAATCGACATGTAATTTAACTTCATCTGACGAAGATTTTGTACATTTCAAAGAATCTTCGTCCGCAAAGGGTTAAAATTGGTACTTAGAATAAAGCATGCTTTAATGGAAAAAGATGGTACAACAGAAATTTAAAGTTCGAAGTGGTTTAAGCAAATTTCGATCCACGAATGTCTAACGGGTACATTTAGGTATATCTATCGGGATGGGCGACTTCAGTCGAACACGACTAAATTTTCACGAACGTTTCAACAGCGTTACCTGAATCGTCTACCCAAAACGCAATTAACTGGTGAAGCGATTTGAAAAATGGGGCTTAAAAGTTAAGCTAAACAAAACTAAATCTCTGTGGGATTGGAATGAACCAAAACAAGGTTTAAAATAATTTTGATTTAATTTTAACTTATAATTACTGCTCTTTTTCCCAATATTCACAATACTCGCTTTGTTCTCGCCAACTCGCAATTCTCACAAAAGACTGTCCTTTTTTTTACATAAGTACACTTATTATAGTTCTCCTCGTTTATTGTTACAATTTAGACTAATAAATATTTTGAAGGTTTGGATTTAACCAATTTTGGTATTGGTCATTAAAAGTACGCATTTTTAATGTATGAGATGACAAATCTTGAAACTGAGCTATTATATTTTCTCCTTTGCAGGTTTCTGAAATGTTTTCCTGCTTCACCTTACGTGTGCTTATAAGCAATTCTAACTTGTAATCTAATATCATATTATTTATTTCACAGTGTGAAGAGGTTGTCCTCAAGGGAGCTATATGAAATAAAATCTTTACCAATATCGCAGGCTTCAGCCTGATCTACAAAAAACCTAGTCAGTCTATGTTCAGTCTAAGACCTGTCTAAGCCAAGTTTAAGCGAAGGAAGCTTCTTAAGGAAGAGCTCAATCTCTCTCGAGTTTAGTCTTGTTCTACAGTTCAATTCGTAGTCTTAATCTGTAATTGAACTTTAGTTGAATATATAGCCCAACATAGAGTCGAATGAAAACTTTGTGAAGTTAAATAAACAACCTACAGCCAGCAACTATACATTCATTTAATCTCCTAAATTTACCGAACCATTCCCATCTGGTTAATTGTAATTAGGACAAAGTTCACAATACGCTACAAACTCAAAATCTCAGGTGTACAGACATCTCTGACAATTAGCTGACCAATGCAGTAAGCTTCATAGTTTCTGTCACTCTATTGTTTGAATGTGCGTGCTCGAGTTCCGAGATACGTTGAGTGAAATATCAGATTAATGAGGGTGAAGATAATGTTACATTGCTGCGTATTGTTCGCTGATTATCCTGATAATGAAATGTCTAATACCAACCAAGTAAAACTAAAAGAAGCACGTATTGCAAACAAATGGTATTGAAAGGAAAAATTGATGAAATTTTGGCAATGATTTAATTACGTAGAATTACAATCATTATGCGCCCACCTAGTTTAAATACTTAACCCTAAGAATACCAACGAATGGTATTTTTATCTTATAATAGAATTCCTATTTTATATTGATTTTAAAAAGAAATGTTACGTTAAGTTTTATGCATATTCTAAATTACACATGTTACGGTTAAATTTATAAATAATCATATAAATAAATTAATGAATAAGCAAATATATAAATACATTAACAACTATTGCTGGGTTAAAATAAATAAACATTGATCGCACAAGTGTTAAATGCATGAAAGAATGTTATAAAAGAAAGTTATAAAGCGTGCAAACTTAATAATATAAATACAAGTACTATAAATGTTACTGAAATTATAAATCTCTTTAATCTACAACATTTAACATAGAGTAAATTGAAATAAATATTCTTGCTATAATTTCAAATGTGAAATTGGCAAAAATTTATATTCTACTACATTATAAATTGAATTTAGTAAGAAACAATCAGAAGTTTGCTAAGATAATCCTTTGATATGCCAGATTGAAAAAATAGATAAAACGTGCGAGATGGAGGAATGGAATATTAAAAATAACTTGAGAAGTCAATAAAAAATGTAATAAATTGAAAATTATTTTGAAATTACTGCTTAATATCTACACAAATAATTTTTATTTTACCGAAGATTTTTATATATTGCATTAATCTTTAGCCTACGTTTGAAAACAGAATTTCATTATATCAAAAGTGATATTGAATATTTGAAGAGATGTATTAAAATGAAATAAAACCGTTAAGAAAACACGTATAATAACACAGCTATACAAAAATATACACAGTTATAGAACATTATTCTCTCAAAACATGTGATATAGTTCTATAAATTTTCATGTGGAATAACAAAAGAAATAAAATATTAATTATATAAAACTTTGACTATTTAGTTCACAAATTATATTATATAAAATTATTTAAAAAATGCAGAATTTTACTGCACAATAAATCAGTATATCTGCGATGTAATAATTCACGTGGCTGATCTCTTATCATCACTAATAATTAAGAAATAGATAAACTGCATAGAAACATTTGTAAAAGTATTTTATTCTTGATAAAATACGAATAAGAATATAGTCGTTCTTCATGAAATATCGTTATTAAGTTAGTATACTTAAAAAATGAAAAACAAATCCGTTTCTTAAGGATGTAATCGTTTTCTGTTCTCCGATACAATGCTAGTCATGCGACGGTCATATTTCGATCTACATGCATTGATTGGCATTCATCATACCATACATGTAAAGTACGGTTCGGTCAGGTTTATGCAAATATGCGAAACTGCAAGCGCGGATGAAATTCTCACAGATTATGGGAGACGTGCTGAAACAGGGACGTGTTTACGTTGTACCGGGGAAGAGTAAAACGTTCATGGCTGCTATAACATCCTAGGTCTCGTGCAAGAAACGCTATATTATAGTAGCTGCCAACGAAAATCATCTACTGCATTTCCGTCACCGTTTGTCTTCATAAAATGCATTAAATGTTAAGAAGATGTATCATATTTATAATCTAAGCTGTAAAAACATACTGATTTGTAAAATATCACTTAAAGATTAAATACTTCATGTATTAATAGTAAAAGTAAAGCATTATAAACACGCATTCAGAGTAACAAAAACATGATAAAGCTTCATTTGCTTTTGAAACCCAATTATTTCTTTGTAAAAGTAATATCAGTTTAACACGCCATTGAGTTCCTTTCATTGTTGATTACATTGTTGCATTTAGTCCATTCCTGATTGATATTAGTAGGCCTTTCCTACATTTATCAAGAAGTCTGTGCGTCAGGTGAACTTATATATCTGTGGTACAGTATTCTCGCGATTAGTACCCAGTTCGATCTGCAGGATTAATGTCCGATGGTCATTCCCATCACTGAGGAGTGAGTCCTCTCCGCAAGCCCAGAAATTCGACGGCTGAGTAATTGTAAAATGATACACTGTTCAGTGACGACAGATATCGGTGAGACAATATGAATGCAATTATGAAACTTTTTTATAAGGTTGTTTTTGAAAAATTAAACTTTTACCAACGCATTTGCCAGACTCTTCTGATTAAAAGAAGACCAAACATACCACATTTTAAGCTACAATTAACTAGAAGAAAATAGATTGTTTTAATATATTAAATAAGTAAATATGTTCTAATCAGAAAGACTTTGTAATTCAATTGGCAAAAATTTCAATTAGTAAAAGTGGAAAATAGAAAAGTTCAGCATCCTATTAATGTCACCTTGTCCATCTGTTTCTTTTGATCGTTCCGAAGGTCGGACGTCTCGTTCTTTTATTTCCGCCGTCCTCTACAGAGGACAAACAGAGGAGCTGGGCTCATATCTCGACTTCGAATCAACACCACTGCACGGTTAGTGCTCGGTCGCAATCTCGATTTTCAGTACTAATCGCGAAAATACTGTATGTATATACCTATATCATTTACTGATACATTAAAGCGGTGAGTCGTAATAAAGAAAATTGATAAACGAGTTGTCACAAAACGTATAACACAATTTCTAGTACTGTATAATATATAATAGCATTAATTTTAGTAGTTTAATAATCATAATTGTATACATATATTATATAGTAGAATTATAATAGATTTAGATATTTTAAGTTACGAATAAATTATTGGTACATTATATCATAAAAAATGATATGTTATGACCTGGGTTGTCCATCGGGAATTGAATTTTGTTTAACATATACACAATGAATTGTAAGAAATGCCAATTCAACTGCGGCGAGTGGTATGGCCATCCTCAGCTGAGCAACGACCCGATCGATAAACTATGTCCGATCTCATTTTCTTTAACGACGAAGTGTAAGAGAAAAGGGCAATCGATATCGCGTTCCTTTATTCTCCCACGCAAAATTCAACAATGATTTACAAGAAAACTATACATTTTTTACTGATGGTTCCTTTGAGATTATTTGCCTTCAGGACGAGTAGAATACGATAACGCAAAAAAAAGTTTATACTGTTTTTCAACATCAGAGACAATTTTGTGGCAGCTTCTTTACCTCTAATCCCTATCAAACCGAAAGTGTAGAATTACGCTACGACAAGCAAATGCAAACATTTCTTTCCACTCTGTACAGAGAACCGTTTCCAAACCGCAACTGTCCTTCACTTTCGTCGTACCTGAAATTGATTAAGAAGCTTCAAAGTAAAGGACCATCGTAACCGTTTCATTACATTACTGGCTTTCAAGATTATCAGAAGGTTATCATTTACCTATATTCGAATGTATTTTTTCAAATACTATAAGATATGATAAAAAAAATACACGTTTTCTACCTAAAAACTGACGATGATTTTAAAACAACTCTAAAGCAAATGAACCGACAAAAAAATCAATTATTCCAGGATATTCCTCCTTCGAAATAGTTTAAATCATGTTGTAGAGAATTTTTATAACACAAAAATTAAAAGAAATATATATGTGGTTCCCCTTAGCTGGGACATCCTGTATAAAGTCCTTTAGATACAATCAATATTTTTATTAAAATTAAAAAGCTGTAATATTTCTTGAACGAGGGAGTGATTTTTTGCGTGGTTGCTTTCAAAATAAACGCCATTAGATTTCTTTTGAATGCTTTAACGCACGTATATACACACGTCTCTTCTTGTGAGTGAAATTAGATTTTAAAATTAGTGTCAGGATCAACTTTATTCTATTTTTATTCTTTTACTTCTCTACAGCCACGTGATAGTAGAATTAACATTTTAAAAAGGAAATGTCACAGATCAACGTTTTTATGGTTATGGAAGTTAATCATATTGAAAGAACTAAATATATAAATATTTGTCCGCTGGTAATTACAAGTATATTAGTTCTTGGCATGCAACGTATTTCGTATTAAACATACAGTCTTAAATATTTTAATTTATAATATTAGGTATGTGTAAGAGCTTTTACAGACTCAAGTACAGGATTTTTAGGACTCTTAAAGCAAGGGAAATGTTGAAATGTTTAATTTAGGGGTTGGGAGTATGTTATCAATAACAATGGAAATGATATAATTAATTAAAACAAAATATACATTTTTTAAAATTTTGCACGAACTTTTTTATTTAAATTGGTAAGAAATGTTGCACATACCTAATGTATTAATAGTTAATAGTTATAAAAGTGAATATAATATAATAGTGTAATAGTTATAATAATAAGTAGATGATTCGCAATCTGTATACCTGTAAATATACGAGAAGTCGAGTTAGAAGGATTAATATATTAAATTCTGGAACCACGTATACAATGTTACATGGTTGAAAATTCAACCGATTTTCATCGTGTTTAATTTAAAATGGTCGTCCCTTTGAAATCTTCTGGATTATCAAATATGAATAAAAAATTTGTTTAACGTTTAATATAACCTTTCTTTAATTTTAATGTTCAACTGGAAGTTAATGATTATTTGCATACAAATTTATAAATCACTATAAATAATGGTAAAGAAACCTTCTTGTTTAGGGTGAAATAATTAAAAATAATTAAAAGGATAATACACACGTATTTTTTACGCTTACCAAAGAAAGCCGTTTTAATAATACCAAAAACTTGTATGTCTTTAGAATAAAACTTTTCTTCTGTAACATTTTTTCTAACTTTAACCGCCAAAAAGCACGGCGTGCAACAATTATACGAATCATTCCGTGTAATAATTGTCATAAATAAGTGTTACTTATAAAATTGTAACGTTGTAAGTACAAACATTTTCTATTATTTAGTAAAAGTGTGTTTTGCAAAAATTATACTGCTAAACAGCATGCTGTTTACACTACTAATACAACACGGAAGAAGTGTGACCGCACTACTCCGCACTCCAACAGGCATCTAAAAATATGTGTCAAAGCCAAAGTTACGTCAAGTGAAGTCAAGGTTACCTTTTATTTAAATAATTATCGAATTATATTATAGTAGCCAGGATATTTGTTTCTTATACGTCCTCTACAACGGTTATAATGTCAAATATATTACAACACTAACACAACATAACACAATAATAATAATAATAATATTAAGGAAAAGAAAAAGAAGAAGAATGTAATTATCATAGCAATAAAATTTAAAAATCACCATTTATAATAATAGTAACATTTAAAATAATTGCACAGAAAGGTAGCAAGAAATTTGATGAAACTTATGATTTTTTTCTCAGTAATCTGCTTGATAGATCTTTAGAATTTCTTCTTAAATTACTTTTAATTATTTGTTATATTACCAAGATATATAAATTGTAAGAAAATCCCAAGAGGCATAATCGTTTTTACTCTGTACGTTTTGAAATTACTCATGAACGAAGAGCTGTTTCGTAATCCTTCTGCTTGCTAGTAATATTCATTCTTCTTTTCATGGTATTTGAAACTTCCGCATCGAATTAAGGGATTTTCTGTTCGAGACTTTTCCATTTCCGAGAAAATCTCTTGCGGTAGCATGCACACTTGTGGTGAGACTTAACTTACGTTTCCCACTCGCACCTTCCGCTTTAGCTGTCTTTCTTCACCTCTTAAACTTTTCTGGGCTTACTTTTATATTAAAATCTATGAATTATCGATTACGCACATGGATAATAAATTATTAACTGATAGGAATTTGTCGTGTTTCTATTTAACAACAAGAAAGTTTTAAAGTACAGGTAAATATTCATGATAAATTACATGTTCTAATTCAAATCTGAAATCCGTGTTGACACATTGTTTCCACCAGCTGGGTTCGAAACGTGTTATAATTGAGTAACAATTAATGAATTCGATTAAGACTGAAGTACCTCTACTTCACTTAATAGAACATATCTTCGTAATACGAGTGATATGAGTAAACAAGTTAATTAAATTTCAAAACCGATTTAGACTAGTGCAGAAGATTGATATTTAAAACATTTTCGAGTAACTGTCATGGAATTCTTTCTAAAAAGGTTGAGCTATTGCAACTAGTATATATGTACATACAAATACTGTCAATGCAGATTAATAAATAAATTAACTCGTATTTAGATAGTTAATTAAAGTATTGATTAGTAGAACTCATCTGATCCAAAGTTTGTATTTGTAGTCTTTACATACAGATAAAGTTAATGAAACGATAATTATCTCAGTTAATGAATATTATGATAACGTTAAATAATCCACAAACACGGTGATACTGTATCGACAGAAATTAATTTTTTAAATTTCCCCTTAACCGTGGTAAAAATATTACACTTACAGAATTTTCGATAATAAATTCAACATTCCTTAAATATTTATATACAATTTTCTAACTTCTTATGGAACTATTTCAATGCTTATTTTTATAAAATGTAGTATTTTCTATTTAACACGAAAACTACCAAGTAATTGGAGTGAATGATTTCCAATTTTCTATAAAAATTAGAACAATACGCTTGTTGAGATTCGAAAGGTCGCCTGGTCTTGTATCTGTGCAAATACACAAATTTAATTAATAATTAAATGCGAAATAAATATTCTAAAATAGGTCAATTTGACCCGTTCGTTACTTTTAACGTTAAACATCACACTTCATATAATTTTTTAATAATGCTTTTGAAGAAAACTGTTCTGCTTAAGCAGTATTTTGAGAGACCGTTGTTTCTGAGCACTATAGAGTCTCTAGAGACTCGTGAATACTCTTCGAAGAGTTCCTAGAAGCGTGTGTAGATTAATTAATTATAATTTATTAATGAATTCAGTTAACAGTTACTGGCACATCTTCACCGCAACATAATCTCGAGGATGATGAGGAGAAGTGCAAAGAAGTTGTGACATGTGACTAACATTGAGAGTCTCGGAAGCGAAGCTGTTAACACTAGGTTTACCGACATTTTTATATACCTATCTCTATCGACACGAGTCAATTTTACTCACGAACAAAATCACACATTTTCTTTAAAGAACAATTTTAAAAACGACACAATTATATGCAGTAATTTTAAAATAAAACTGAGATGTATGGATAAAAGTCGGTACAACTGGCAGAAAAGAAATGGGTCAAAACAACCCGCCCGGTAAACCTAGAGTTCAGGAAATCGAAGTGAGCTGAGATCCACGAATTTTTCTCGTGCAACATTTCTCATCAGTACTGAAGAGCTTAGAAAAAGGATAACGTCTTGAACCCATTTACAACATTCGCGCATATATGCGCACCACCTTTTGAGGCATTATAACTAGAGCATATCTGAACAAGAACACGACAGTTATATCGTGTCCATCATTACCATAAAGATTTACTGGTCAACATGTTCCAATATCCATTAAAACAAGTTCATCGAATAAAATTCGCAAACGTTTCAAACAATTAGAGTATGCGTATTAACTTTACTGCGCTAAATAAAATTATGAATTCTTTCTTTCTATACGTTTTGAACCATTTTTATTTTGATGCAGTGACAAACGTTTTTGGTGATAAGGACCAATTTTCCACTTTTCCGTATGATGCAAACGGGTTAAGGGAAGAAAAAATAAAAGAAGAAGGGAATACATTACCGTGTAGTTACCGAATCACAGGAAAGTAGCGACTTACTGTTGTCTTGACTGCGTAAGTATTAAATCCGTTACAGTGTAATTTGCATATTGCTGAGAACTCGTAGGACCAAGGCATTAGAAGATTTGCACAATGGTTGGTCGTAGGATTTCAGTATCTGATTTATAGTAGCTTAATTTGTTAGTGCTGTCCAAGTTCAAGGAACATCGCGTTTCCCGTTATCATATTTTATTCGTATTTATATAACTGTATACAGAGTGAGTTATTTAACGTTACCACCTAAATCTTCTAAACTGTGTAGTCTATACAAAAATATTTCAAATGAAAGTTATTCAATATTAAGCATGTAAAATATAATAATTAGTTTTTTTTTATAGTCGAAAATCAGGCAGAATCAGGTCGATAAATTATTTTTGTTTGCACCAAAAATTTGGATGGCAATAAAAGTTCCAAAAAGGGCACATTTTTTCGTTTGACTTCAAAAAGTAAGAATATATTAAGTATACATAACTGTATACTATGTAAGTAATATATTAAGTATACTATGTAAGTATACATAACTGAGTATCGAGAAATTTTATTGATTTATTGAAACCATCTCAATACCTGAATAAAATGTTTTATTTCTTAAGAATATACAAATATACATTTTATATAAATACATAAAATGAAAAGATCAAACGGAGAAAGGATTTATATCACCTCCAAGTAGTTACATTTTTATTCAATAAATTAAAGTAGAATTATATAAAGTATAACTTTAGAACTTGAGAACTTTTTCACAATACGTTCCAATTCTTTTTACTCTGTTAGAAGATCACGATCTATACATATATTTTCACTACTAACCAATATTGATGTTTTATTTATTTCTAGTATTATTTATTTCATTCATTTATTTATTTATCTTATATATTTAATGTATACTTTCGCATACTTCTCTTCTCACATAATTTGAACAACTGTTTAGAATTTTCATATTTTAACGAACATTTTTCAGTTCACTGTTTAATAAACAAATAGCTATATTTCTTTACTTACATAGGAATACTTTCTTTAAATACAATGAATTTTTATATTATATTTATTTCGCGTAATATAAAATACTACTTTTAATTTTTAGTGCAAATTGTTGTGTAGAGTAAGTATAATTACTTCTTCAAATATTATAAAGATAGTTCCATCACTGTTTAGAAACAGTAGAATTGTATTTTTTTAATTGAAGAAAATAATAATATACATTCAACTGCAATCGTCAATGTAAAATATACATATGTTACTGGTATATTGTCAAACTCATTTTAAATAATGATTCGACATTCATTTTCTAACTAAGAACCATAATAGAACCATATGTATTTACTATGAGAAACAAGTACTTGTTCATATGTTTTTTAATAGGTTTTAAATGAAAATTCATTCTATGCTGTGACAGAGTCGCTTAAACTTTGACTAATAATTTCATAGAGGAATTAGTCATGGGTTTCTCTTTTTATACTCATACTGTACACTTCCTACAACACTTTCTTCTGTTCTTATTTGACTTATTGATTTGTTATAAATCTAAAATTTCCCGAGAGTAGTGAAAATATCAAAAAAATTTTCATTTTTTGTACTCAATAAGAAACGTTAATGCATTGACTGCCACGAAAAGCAAGAGTGTTTTATATATTTTTTCGTACTTATTCTTTTTGTAGTAAAGGTAAAAAGAAAGACTTACTATTAACTCTTTTACCACAATGAACGAGATATCTCAGCTCCACGATATCTCACATATCACGATATCGTAGAGCTGAGATATCTCGTTCATTGTAGCAAAAATTAATTATTTGGTATCGCAATTCTTACATTACGCCATTATCTATATAGTTATTTACGACATTTTTATTCGATATCAATTATCTTACAAGTTATAATTATTTCCTTGTAATTTGGAATCTCCGATTACACTGTGGAACAAATTTTGACCTATGTTAGTTTTTGCAATAGCCACTACGTAATTCTTATAGAGTTCCTTACCCTAAATATGAATCCGAAAACCAAATTGCTGGGTCAGGTCCAGTTTTCGAAAAAACTGGGATTTTGTAAAAACGGTCGAATTTTTCAGAAAACCAAGGGTTACGTGAAAACTAAAAAGGATAGGCAGTTAAAATTTGTCGCAAAAAATAAAGGAGACTTGCCCGATCACGTAACTATAAAAATTTTGAATTTTGCGTATCATTAAATGTTTGTAAACGGTGATCAAAGTTTAAAAAAGGGTAGATGCGCGTACTTTGTATGCACTTCTGTTACATTTCTACGAAAAGTGGGTTGGCCAGCACGAATTTCCTGTGCACCATTGGATTCTGCAGACATTTCTGAAGAGGAACCCCCCGTGGGAAGCGTGACATCGGTTTTTCTTTGGAACAGGGTAAGAAAATGTCCGCGAACGGAACTTTCGCGCCACACGGCCATCGCTCGCCGGCCACAACTATGTAAGGCCGTGACTACGCGCTGTATAGACCTGGACCCCGGTCACTTCTTATATGTATATATAATCTTTAATTGTTTTATAAATTTTCATCATAGTTATGAGAAAGCTTTTCACGATCGTTCCGTGTTAAATAATTTGCTGTTTAATATGTGAATACAAATATACGAGCAATATTATTACGATTTTAATATTCACATATTAAACAGCAAGTTATTTAAAACTGAACCCTCGTGGAAAGCTTTCTCATAACTATTATGAAAATTTATAAAACAATTAAACATTATATATACATATAAGAAGTGACCGGGGTCCAGGTCTATACAGCGCGTAGTCACGGCCCTACATAGTTGTTCCACAGTGTTATCGGTGACCGTCGTGAACGTTAAATTTTTCACTTTATTAATACTCTGCTGGTGAAAATGAAGAAAATCTTAAGCTAATTGCCGCAATTTCTTCAAACAGGGACAAAAATTAGAAAATTGTAAAGACGTGAATTTACGGCAACGGCAACCAGGAATAAAATTTGAAAAGACGTGAATTCACGCCAGCGGTCGCAAATGTGTTAAGAATCAGAAAGCGGTCGTTTTTCCGCCTATTTTTCGTTCTTTATTTTCTTCATATACAAAGGGGCATTAATAAATCGTGTGAAAAACGAAGTTGCTGAAATACACCGATAGCAACTTTTCTCAGCTCAAAGACAATTGTACTTAGGAGCAAAACCGTGTAGCATATATTGTATATTCGATTGTGTTTATATGTGAAAGCAAAATTCAAGCTCGCACGTATTAAAGTTAACTCGGTTGCGTGCGTTAAAGGGTTAAACTGTTGCATGCTACAAGTGACTACATAAGGAAATAAGAAATCAAGAAATTAATATAATTTATAGTTTTTAACAACACGTTGGCTTGGCTTACCATTTTATTAAACATTTGTTACAACTAATCTTAAAACTTACACTACACAAGAAAAAATAAGTTTCTAGTTCAAATAAGACAATGTAATTTAATAGAACAATAATTATAACAGACGAAAGTTTTTATATATGAAAGTTAAGCCAAAATCAAATAAGTGGATTAATATGACCAAGACAAATAAAAAGTACAGAATTAAATTTATTTTTCTCAAAAATAAAAATGTAAATCAAAAAGCACATTCGTAATAATGAAAACGAAATTTCAATTTGAAACGGTTGTATATTTTGTTTATTATGATTTCAATTTTTTGGAAACAATTATTTTGAAAAGATTTTTTTATTTTCTTCGTTTTGTGTTGATATATTTGTTTACAATTGCCCCCATGCATACTGTTACAGTTCTTATGCAATTCAAACAATTTACTCGTGCAGAGGGGTGATTGTTATGAAAGACCTTTATGTTGCGATAATTTTCTAATTACAAAATAATTTCAAATTCAATTATATTTATTTAGAGATGCAAGTTCGTTTGTACCTATTATGATACGATTTAACCACCACTACTGCTAGAAAGCGGACGCAATGCGGATATGGCAAATGTTTGTGGTGTGTCTATTGCCCAAGGAGCAATCTAGGTGTAACCACCAACTGTTTTCAAATACACTTGCTCTATAGAGACTCGGAACATGCGTGGTAACTAACTGGTTGAATGGTCAGTCAAACTTTCAAGTACGAAATTCGGGAAATATCCGGGAGGCTTGATTTGTCCCTCAGGAACCCAACTACAGCACTTCGTAATGACTATCAAGTTAGTTGGTAGAAAACAATTGGATACTATGAAAATTGTGAAAATAAATAATGTTGCGTATTCATCACATATCTCTAGGAAGAAAATATTTCACAATGAATATTAAGTTTATTATGATATATTTGGTCGTAAATATTTAAATACATAGTGCAGCATTGAAATAAAGCAAATTGTTTTAAAGTACTAAAGTTTTCAGCGAATTTATTGAATTACAGGATCCGCTACGACGCAATGATGCAGATGTGTCATTGTACATCAAGTGACTAAAATATGATTAACTTAATCCTTATGTACGCAACCGTAATAATCACGTTGTTTAACAACTGGGGTAATCCAAGCGCTTGACTCAAGCGAATTTTATATGAAATGATCATTTCGTGGTCAGACCTTTAAAGAATATGTTTCATTTTATTGTTGTCGTTACAAACAAAGTAATATTTTATGATTTTATGGTTATAAAAGTGATGTATGAGTAGAAAATGATCTAATACTTCAATTTTATTTATATTTTGTACTTTTGTACTTTACAATAACGAGAGCCATAGCTCGTTCCCACTTTTATGATATGAGTTCAATTCTGTGACGGAAGAGCGATCAGTTTTTTAAGTCAATTCGTTCAACAACTAAATTTTTTACTTCTCCATATTTAGAGAAATGCGTATTTTCTAAAGCGCTTTGCATCGATCTCCAGGCGGTGAGAATTTAAGGGAAGACCCAACATAAATGGATAAGAAATATCAATTTTTTTTCATAATCTTATTAAAGTATCAAGTATGTAGAACATATTAGCAAAAGGATTTTTCAAAATTCAAACATCCGATGTAGTTATGGCAATGTATACAGACGAGTAACAATTAAAGAACGGTTCAGCAAAATCAAATGAAAATTCAAAAAATCTGGTAATTATTAAGAAAAAATTATTAAACAATTATAAATAGCCTTTCCGAGTTAATAGAACTGAAATACTGAGTTGGAATAATTGATGGAAGGTATCGCTTCAACTAATTTTCATTAGTATGAAAGAATATCTTCAAACTTTTCATAATTTTCTCGAAACTATGTTTTTTATATTAACGGACACGAGATATCTGAAACTACATGTGCGATTTTCTTTAAATTTGGCGAGAATATTTTATATCATGTTCTATAACATACTCGGCCAAACAACGGCTCGCGAGTCGCACGCATTTTTTACGTCTTTAATGCGGCTCCCTCTAGTTAAGGCCGAAAAAATATCGTTATCACAAACAAATTCTTTAATGTGAAAAGTAAAAATTAGCAATAATATATACTCCGATGAAAAGAAAATTCTACATATTATATTTCGAGTATTTCTTAAAAATTCAAAATCATCGTCTGAAGCTATTATACTGCGGTTAAAATAATTATAAATTTCTAGAATTAAGAAATTTTAAATAATTTGACGAAAATTATATTTAATTGAATAGGTTATTCATATAACAACTTATTCATATAATAACTTAACTTTAATATTAGGCAGTGCTTGTGCTGAACTAAACAAGGTAGAATTCAGCTTTTCTTCAAGTATTTCTAATATATATAAATGTATTTTTTAAAATAAATTATAAATGAAAATAAAGACGTGAAATTTAAATATAACATAATTAATATATTTGTCTAATTATGGCTCTCGAAATTCTGAGTTTTGGATTTGCGGCTTTTGTCAGGATAAAGTCTCGCCAAGTATACTCTATAATATAGCATGCGGTTTTTTTCAATATCTCAAACATTTATTTTATTGGAATCATTTAAAAGTGAATTTTTTGGGGTGAAAACTGGTTTTTGTACTTCAAATGCTTGTCATTTATAAAATAATTAAAATTTCGGAAAGGTCGTATGTTACATTTTAGACAATATATTTGTATTTATAAATCTACACAAATTTTTTTCCTTAAACGTTTTTTGCAATTGCGCCCGCTAACAATGGATATTTTACGAAAAGGAGTTCCGAAGTTAGCGAATAATTTCGCCATTTTGTAATATTTTGACTTTAAAAAAATGTACATGTAAAGCAAAATATGATAGTTACACACCCAGAAAAAATCAGAATTTTTCACCTAATGGTTATTAACAAAAAAGTCCCTAAAGTTCACTTATGTTTAGGATGTCTCTAGGTGGGGTCATCCCTTAATTAAATAATTAATATCTTACCAGGTAGCGCCTTGTAGTACCCAATTTTTGTGTTACTAAGAGGGGAAGGTTCACTCTTCAACATGGTACCAGTAAAACTCGTTGTAAACGAAAAAAAGTTTTGTCTTAAACTTATGAAAAAACCGTGAAATTATAAGGCTAATATCAAATTGGAAGATGAATGGTAGACAAATTGCAGACAGCGCTCATGTCAGAACAAACCTAAAAATATAAAATATTCATTTCAGAACAAACATAAAAATATTCATTGTGATTTACGATCGTGCAATATTTGAAAAGAAGAAAATCGCAAAGGAAACCTATACTAACAGATTCGCGCAAAAGTGTTCGGTTACAATTTGCAGAAAATCATGTGCAACTGAAAAAGTAGTGAAAAGTAATATTTAAAGATGAAAAAAGATTTAATATGTATAAATCAGATGATTTTAACTATTATTAGTACGAAATAAAAAAATGATTTGAGTCAGTACAGCTTACCGTGGAAGAATAAATATATAATTTATTAATGGTAAAATGAATAATCGAAAATATTTAAATGTCATCAAGAAGCAAATAAAGAAACTTGGTACAAGAATTACTGGAAATGATTTTATGTTTCAACATCATAATATTTCTGTTCGCACGTCTAAAATAGTAAAAAGGTTTTTCTTCATAAGTGAAAATTCAAGTTTTAGATTGGCCAGCGGGATCCCCGGATCTCAGCGTTATCGAGAATGTCTGGGGAAATCTAGCGAGAACGATAATGGTAATGGCTGATAATTTCAAATCCCTAACGAACTAAAATATTGCATTCAACGTGAATTGCACAAATTAAGAAATTATGCAAATTTCTAGTAAAATGAATAATTTCCAAGTTTTCATAATAAAAACTAAAAGTGGCTTTATGAAATATTACATATTTACATACATACTTTTTAAACAGATTATTTTTTAAATACATGTCTTATCATTTTAGAGCATTAATTTTCTTAAATTTGTATACCTTTTTACGTCAATTTATATTCTATCAACATTTTAGATTCACTAATGCAATTATTTGAACAAAACATTGTAAAAGAGATGTATAAATAATAAATTTCATTTATGTTACGTATTAAATTGAGGTCCTTAAATTAATAGGCTATCATAACTTTTTGCCTCTGACTGTAAATGGCTGAAACTCATTCAATAAATGAATAGAAGCATTATAAAAAGATCAAACCCAGTATCACTGTTTTTTTTTCGAAAATCTTAATGATTTGGTGAAAATGGAAAAAATGAAACAGATGAAGAAGTTGAAGGAGATATTATTCATTTAATACTTACTATATATTTATTTACTCCTTTTTCTCGAACTTCAAGAGTAGAAAGAAGCATTAATATTCTAGAATACTGACAACATACAGAACATACTTATCCAGAATTACTTTTTGTTAGCGCTCATCGATTATGGTGAATTATAAAATATCCTAGATTATACAAATTATGAAAATTCGTCCAGCTTTATTAGAGTATGTTAGTCGATCTATCAATCATAATTATACGAAGTAAGTTACGATGGAATGCTAACTAAAATTCTAACAATTTTTCACAATGTGAAACAAAATGAAATAAATCTGCAGGGATTTATTTCGAGCAATAACTGGACATTACATAATTAAGTTGATCAAACATTTGCTATTAACTGCCTAAAAATCTAAACGAAGTCAAAATAGACACTCGATTAAAACGTCCCTTTTTTGAGAGAGAGGGTAAAGTTCACTGAAGGTACGCAAAGTGGCAATCGCAGGAATTTCCTCCTGGAGCGTTCGACTCACTTGCAACCAAATGGAATTGTTAAACAATAACTGTATCCTTTGGAAGTAAGTACCTAAACTTATAACACATTTAGTTACCGTCAATATTTTTATTGTCAAAAATTGTACGTACATGATAGAAAAAAAGTTCTGTTTTAACTATCACACATCTTCACAATTCATCACATCTTTATCGCCACAGATAAACTAAACTGCTTCATATGTAAACAGAAGGGTCACATAACCCGACAATGCCTGAGGAACTTTGAAACAGTCGATAATAGCACAGCAACTGACAGCACCAATTCACCGACAAACCTAACATCAACACTTCATATATGGCCCCAACCTGCGGAGTCATCAACATGTAATAATACTATTATGAAAATTGAATCAGTTGAGCGAACACCAACATAATGCTGAATAAAAGATCACACTTACAAATATCATCGGGCACCCCCGGGCTTAACCATTTAACTGCGTTCAACGAGTATACACGTCACATCTTAAAACGCAAAATGGTACTAATTTTTTCAACGATAAATTATTTGTTTTCTTTTTAAATAAATGTGTAATTTTTCTTCGTTTTGCTCTTGTTTTTTGTTAGAATATATGCAGCGACAATTTTAAACGCTAGAATATATTTCGCTGCGAGGAGGCTCTTTTCCGAGTGCTAATCGAAGTAGTATCCGATACGAGGAGCAACAAGAGTACCTCGTTCTTGGAAAATTCGCCGGTTCATTGCTAAAACAATCTTGAACTTCAATATGGAAGGCGAAAATCAACAGAAAACAGCAAGTGACAATAAGTAAATACCTTATATATTCGTAATGACTATCTTCAACATTCCCATCGTAACATCATACATATCTACAGACAATAATTGATCATACCAAAATGCTCTGTTAACATTACAACTGCGCTTACTTGTAAACCTACTTGTAAACGCTTACTCTGTAAATATCTTGTCTATCTGACGAAACCTAAACATAGCTGACAGTTCGACGTCCAGATCCTTAGTCACTCCAGCCCTCAATATGAATCATCAAGGTCCAAATGCTTCCACCTCTCTACTAACAAATTCTCCCTTTTTTGAACTTTCCTGAATTCCATCAAGCAAGAATAAAAGCAGAATTATCCTAACCACGCAACCGTCAAGAACAAGTCAAAACTTCTACCTCTTATTTCCAACTTGGACTCTCCATCGTATGACACAATAAAACGCACAAAACGTAAGAACTTTGGTTTCCTCTGTATCCGGACAAGATCCCACCTTCTTTTTCGAGAATATTCTTCCTGTGTATTGTGGCAATATAACAACCGGGCATACTAAACTTAGACACTCTGAACACCAACCAACCAGCTTTATGCAGAATATTTGTAGGATGTGACTGTGTGGGGAATTGGAGTAACTCGCGTGTTTTAACAAATATATAAAATAGTTTATAAAAATGAAATGATTAATAAAAAGAATATAATTTAATAGGTCGCAAGTAATATCTCACGTAACGCTCTCTTAGCTCATCTTGTCTTGCTGTCTTCTATCATACTGCTTTTGTCATACTGCCCCACCGCCCTACTCGCACACACTTTGAACAGTCATCCTTTGTCATTCTTTCCTTCTCTTCGTAAACGTCCCTTCCCACTTGCACCTTGTCTCTTGCAACCATAGCTAGCATTCTCACAATCACGTATACACTTTCGAAATCACGCGATTCTCACAGTTCAGTCACTCGGTTCCAAATATTCTTCCTTCAGTCACTCGAAATCATTCTGTCCACAGTCATACTTTCCCTAAACATACCAACGCCACCCCGTTGTAAGATGACAGCAACCGCACGCTCAAACAGTCACTCATTCGTACCTTATGAACTAAGCATTACAATGTAGATATCTACTGCGTTGGAATCGACCGACAGATCTTTTGAATTGCAGGTAGTCGTTGCCTGCGTCGCATCGCATTTTCCATCCCTACATATGCAATACACCGTAAATCACATGTATGACAAGTCGTTTAGGTGCAAAATAATAAGGTGGCAAAAACTTAGTTTGAATAATACTCTTTTAATTCGTTGTTCCTCGCTTGGAGGCTACAGAAAGAGTGCCCTGAGAAGGGTACTGTGCTTAGCCAGAGGAACCCCTCTTGTCAGCGTGGCTCTGGTTCTGTTTATTGCACCCCGAAACTCAGGGACGCTTCCCCTTAAGGAGACACCGATTGACCGAATGACGAAACGCAGGCGACCAACGTTCGACTCTTCCGTCCCTAAATTTATCTGCCACACATAAGCCTCGAGTACCCAAAATATATCCAATCAAGAAAGAAATTAAATATGAAGGATAATATCACCGAAACAACTTCATCAACTACATACCAAGACATCTCAATCACCTATTACCAAGACAGAATAAAAAGGCGCGATAACGAGTGTCCTTTTCTGGAACACGATTATCGATTGGTCAAGATAGCGAGTACATTTTTAGCTGTGAAGCGACGACGTGATCGATTAACAACGTTGATCACATTTCCAAAAAGTACGGAATTTTATAACTACCCTGACTAGTCGATATTCGTGCCCCAGAAAAGGACACTGAATATCGTGTTCCTTTACTCTCTCACGCGAACTTCAACAGCGATTTACAAGAAAAATATTCAGTTCCGACCAATGGTTCCTTTGAGACTATTTGCCACCTCGGTAAGTAGAATACGATGTGCAATAAAAAATTGTAATCCTTTTTTCGAAGTCAAAGGAAATTTTGCAGCAGTTTATTACATCAGTTCAAATTACATTTATTACAATTGATAGTCAAGGCAAAACATTTTTTTCCATCTAGTGCATGCCAACTTATCAATTGGTAATAGCTTATAGTAATAGTATTTTCAGAGTTGAAATTTCAGTTAAATTTTGAGCATTATATTTGAATGATAATGGACATTTAATAATTCTCTGGAATTGAAAGTTCCATACACTGTACCTATATTTTATATACATGTAGGTAGGTAATTAAATATACACCACTTGTGTATTATACGTACTACATTGTATAATATTCTTCAATACTTATACAATAAAAAAAATTCTTATTATTACGACATTGGTTATGCGACTCTTCGCTACTTACTGGTTATAGTATCATCTTTCACAATTAAAGTGGGTTACGATTCGAATTAAATGTTTGAACGTTTCTTGTAACACGTTCCAAGTATACAGGTCAACCCACCCTCCGCAGATTCTGAGAATGGTTCTCTTATGATAATTAAGCGTTACTATAATCGCCACTTACTAACTCGAGTTACGATACGGATTAGGCAGCGATTAAAATCTTTGCATATAAGGCCACAAATGTGCGATGCAAGTGCTACAAACTTGCGAGAAGGATTCTTTTGTTTAAATGAATTGTACAGCTGATGGCGCTCCTTTTATTTTACAAACAAAAATCCATTGGAAATTCATAAGTGCTCTATGGCGCTGCCATAAATTTCAATTAATCTAATATTCTCTGAACGATGTGAAGGGGCTGTACTCTTATCGCGGAAAAACTAGTCTCACTAATACCGATCTCTATTATGTAAATGAAGTTCGAGTACCCATAAATGAAAATGAAGACGAGTATTTCTCGCAATACGAAACTTTAAATTTTTTGACAATTAGTATGGGTTCAAAAGTTATGAAGCATTAAAGTCCCGGGTTTACATAACAATGACCTGAACAATCTGTATCAAGATCATGCGGGGTGACTCTCTACGTAAATAAGTATAAAAACTCTTCTTTCTTGGATTTAGTTTGCGAATATCTGGAAAATTAAGGTCGAACAGCGGTAATATATATCGGGAAAAGCTGTTCAGAATTAAGACCTTGATAACATATTTCAAGATCATCCAAATTGGTGAGAGATCAGTGTTGTAAATAATTACCCACTTTTATATTTTCGGCAGCTAGCGACATGACTTCACTCGGACACCATACAGCAAGTCGTAGCCGTTTTCTTTGTCTGTTGTTGCTCAAAGCAGTGTCAGGGACATCGGAAATAGAAATTTATTGATCTTTATAGTGTTCCATAGTCCTTCCCAAAGGGTAGGTGGTCTTTCAAGCTAGTTAGAACCATAATTGGCACATTAACGCGTAATCAAAACCAAAATTCAAGACCAGCATTAACAGAAATAATAAAAAATACTTGTAAGGCATATGGAAATGTAATTAACAAATATAACATTCGAAATTAAATTGAAAAGTTTAGGAATAGAGATTTTTTTTCGAGAAATAAACAATCCGGACTAATGAAAATTAATAGCGATGAAAGAAAAAGTTTAACTCGGTAGAATTTCTAACATATTATAGGAGACATTATGAATATATTAAATGTTTCATGTAAATCAGTACCATTTCATTACAAAAATCTTGGAATGACTAATCAGTATGACATTTTACTTCTGCCTAGATTAACTAAAAAGAATTTGCTTGAGTGCAGTTTTAAAATAAATTATTATAGAAAATAAAGATTAATTATTTTAAATAACGAAAAAAGGCATTGGACATGATCAAAACAGACACTTTTAACATAGAATAATTGTGCACAAAAACTGTGTAAAATTATAAAGCAAAAATAACTTAAAAAATTCAGAATTTTTATTTTATTTTAAAATTGTTCTTTAATCAAATTGACAACGATGAAGAAAAACGGTTTCACAACTCGTATGCAGAATTTTCAATGGTATTGTTACCTTATTACTATTATTTAAAAAAACAAATAAATATTTTGTTCTACAGCTAAATATAAAAAGTAGTTTCATTTGAATCATTTTTTATTGCAATCAACTATTTCTCGGAATACTGTGCGTTTGCGACAAAATGTAATCGCCATGAACGGAACGCATTGTCGTTAACTCAACGTTGACATACAGAGCGCTTATGATGCTTGATTGCTCGGTCAACACGTTTGACCTCCATGTAGTTATAGTAATTGAAACTATTTCTTAAACATAATTTTATTATTTCAACGTATTCTTAAAAATATTATACTCTTAGTGTTAAAGTTACAAGAGTAGAAAAAATATTTTTAATAATTTTAGTATGATAAATTTAAGAATAAATTACGACATATATTTTCTATGCCCATACAATTTACTTTTGATACAAACTACATATTTTTACATTCGGTTTTTGTGCAGTTACATTGTTCACAACTTTTTATATTTTCTCCACATTTGCAATGTTTATCTCATATTCTTTAAATGATATTCTACGGCTGTCATTATTTTCAATTAATTTTAACAATTGTATTGTTAGTTTCAAAACTCGACGTATGAGGCTATATTACATTTTCTGCTTTATTAAAATTAACTTTACAGATAATGTTATGTCATCTTATATATACAATAATATCATATAAGAAATATGGAACAAAATATCTTATGTGGTACAATATTGGCAACTCTCTACAATTCACAGTCACAAAGTAGATAAAAATATAATAGAATGGTCAAGCGATTTCAGTTTTCAGTAGAAAATGGCAGACGATAATATCATAACTTGAAAATTATGTCTTTCGGGGACAGTGTTCTGGATTAAAATATTACTTGAAGTACGACTGAGATCATGTACACGATAAAACTAATAACTTTATAGGAACCTGTGGCTCCATAACGACTTATCGAAACCTGCATATCAACGGTGGTTCGTGAACACGTTGACGCAAAAGAGGGAAATAGAAGCAGCAAGTTTATACGTTGGCTACTCAATCCAGTCGTTTCGTTGAAATCATAAATCAAGGAAATCACACCTTCGACGTTGAAACCATTATATACTAATACGATTTCTGAACATGCTCAATATAAATATCTTTAAAGATAATGACATTCCACATCAACGGTTTGCGATAAGAGGACCTTTGAATTTTATGCGCATAGTTCAGAAACTTTTAATCGCTGAAGTACAACGCTTGCTCAGAAATTATAATCGTAAAACCGTTTTCAGCGTAAAACTTACCCTCTAACTTTTTTTTCTTTAATTTTACTAAACGAAAATAATGAAAAAAGATAAAAAAAATTGAAGAAATTTAAGAATTGATATCGATGTACATGTCCTTATCCGTACTCAGTACGGATGTTCCTCAAATCCGTGAAGGATTTCCTTCATGGTGTTTATCAATATAAAAACACTCAGAAAATCCTCAACAAAATTGAAGAAAGCGTAAATATTACAAAAGATACAACACAAGATACAAACTAACTATTTTCAAACATAACATTATTAACATGTTTTGTAGAGAGTGAAGAATTGCATCGATTAATGTATTAAAAATTAGAATTTTACTTAAAAAATATGCAACTGCATCTTGCAGCTACAAAAATACATCAAAGTTTCATAGAAATATATAGTGTTTAATACCATTTAATTGTATTCTATGGCATTTTTCTTTATCTCTAAATACTTTAAAAGATATAGCTAATTACAATTACAATTGCTGATTTCCCATTTTATTCTTGTTGATTATTTTTTAAGAAAGTAGTTAAAGCTTATTGAAAAGTTTAATCTGGCATTCTAATTAATAGTACGTTCCAGTGAAAATATAAAGAAAGATTACAATTAATTTAAGTTGTTAGTTCCTTATATACGAGAGAATGTTTCTAGAAAAATTGTGAATTAGGAAATAGAAGATATCTAACAATAAATATCATTGCGTATGAAGCAAAAAGGATGTCTGTTTTTGTAAAATTAAATAAGGAATTTTTCATCATGAATTTATAGTAATTTGATATACAACAGAAGAAAAATAATTTTAAATACATACATTGGAAAATGTATTTAAAAATGTTACATATTCGTATTCTTAAGAGTATTGCTCGATATACAGGACGTTCACACTATTACAATCCAACGTTTTTCTTGTAAATAGTAAATATTAGAAAAAAATGAAAGAGGAAAAAGTAGTATTATTTTTTATACATAATATAATGGTGTATGTAATCTTTTTGTGTTTATACTATTTTTTTTACATATGAAGTTAACCTTCACTTTTTTAAATGGAATGCTGTATATTTCTTTATATCACATAAAAGTGTGTGTCTAGAAAAATTCATCCGTATACTGCACAGTAACCTTCATATCCTGCTGGATAGTAATAGTGTGAACACCCTGCATAGTTCCTTGGGTCAAACACTTGCGGATTATCTATTTCCATGTATATCCCACATATCATTTTATGTTAGTTGAGTAATAAGTAAATAAATAAATGTCATTATCTTGTTCCTATTTAGTAACACGGTTGTTGTTCTTTAATTCAACCATGTATTCGTATACACGTTTTACCTTTGTCATATTTATGCTTCTTTAAATTTTGTTGATCATTTGCTAGATATTTTTATATTGACAAACAAAAAACACCATGGGAGATATTCTTCACGGATTTGAAGAATAACCGAATTGAGTATACATAAAACCATATACATATGTACATAGATATCAATCCTTTATTTGAAACTGACGTTTCAAGTACCGGCCTACTTTACATAAATCAGCATCGATTTCTCAACCATTTTTATCGCGGCGTGGCGAGCTGAATTTTATTTAGATTGATAGCAGAGAAATCTTTGTTATATTTTCTTTGATTGATGGTGTTTACTATATTTTCTGTTTTAATTTTGTTTACAAATAGAAATACAGAGTTGTGAAGTTCAACAAATGTTCGAGCTGTTAAAACACTTTGTAATACCACCAGCAAAATAAAAACAGCACCACATCAACAATCTGTAGAATTCTATAATTTTCAAACGTGACTTCATACCTAATCAAAATTTCAGTCAAAAACATACCACTGCTTCATAGTTTCCGTGGATTTGATTTGCAGAAACCTAACCGATTTTGAAAATCATTTCTGTTTAGCTGTTTCTAAACTGAAGTATGGAAAAGATCATGCTCATTGGAACAAAATATTTGCTAAACACTTCTCTTCTATTGACATGTTGATTTTGTTCTATCTGTGCAAAAAGGAGTTTATTGTTGAAACATTTCAGTTCAGTTTTTTCAAACATTTTTATTATACTGGAAGAGATAAACAGCAAGAATTTAATTTGTCCAGAAATCTTGCAATATATTACTGCTGTTTTCATAATTTGGCAACATTTATTATAAATATAACTTTTTCTATTTTGTCCATTTCTGCTTATTACATTTTCAAAGTTTAAACCATTAAAAAGTATACCAGTGCACATAAAAAAGACACAGCTGTCCTTTATACGTTTCTTACGTATCAATAATTTTCTATCAGTTCAAAGAAAACATTTATAACGCTTTATTTAATACATAAACGAAGTCACAAGTTTAAATGTTACAAGATTTGTATATTTCATCTCAGAGTGTTTAAATGAATAAATCATGTAACTCTTATTATGTTTCATTTGATAGTACTTTTTTACATTGATAATTAGATTGATAATTTTTATATCTCTTGCGAACATCTCAAGCATGAATTGATAAAAATCTCAATTTTAGTGCCATGGATTTATTTAACGAAAGAAATTGTTTTAAACATATAATTTTAAAGTAGAAAATTTGATAATTACCTGCAATTGTCTTTAGGTAATACAAGATTGACTGCTTAACTGTAATGGAGAAACCACTAATTTTCGTAGAATCATGTTATATTTAGTATTGTCTGCTAGTTTGTTATCTTTTTCTTTATTCATACCGCATTTTACTCTTCCTACGATCGATATAAGAACTATTTTACTCACCAGAAGCAGCGTGCATTTACTGCTGTAACTCTCTCACGAAAGATCGAACAAGAAGTTAAGTGGAAGGGAATTATGGAACTGAATTCGACATTCCGTTTGGAAGGGAACGTTAAATATCACGAAAGATATTTGATTCTGCAGCTGTCTGAAGACTAAATGTTATTCGATAAACGTTTTCGGATTTTAGGTGGGGCTTTTCATACGCTCATCCCGCTTCGTAAGATATAAAAGATATGAATGATTGATGGGCTTCTTTTAGAAAGGTTTGGAAGAGCGCATTAAAAATCAAAGAAAGAAGCTAACTTATGAAGATAAAATGCAAATCCGATAAACTGGAGTTATTTTCTTTGATAAAGATTATTAAAACAGCGAGATTGAAGATACCACTATCATATTTATAAATACGGGATATGCATAAATACCGTTGCATGTAAACATCAGGTCGTTGCTTATGTGATAATAGACTTTTCAGTAGGACACAATACTGTTTTAAATGTTTTATAAATAGCTGTAGGATAGTACACATTTCACAGGGAATGGTAAAACAATAACCAGCTTTGGAAATTACGCGCTAGAACATAAAGGATGAATGCTTGATAGTAAGCATAAAATGAAGTAAGCATATACGAAACAAAAGTGTAATAGGTGAAGTATTGGGAAGACCGTGTCTTAATAACGAAAGTATTTTCATGTTTACCAGCTTAAACAGGAAATGGAAAATATCCCTAATAATTATTTATTATAATTATACATATAATAAATTACTCTCGAACCAATTAATTGCTGAAAAATAAGTCGTAATCAATCAGTTCAAAAGAATGATATGAAACAGTTTTTCATTCAATGATTCAGTATTGCGTCTAATAAAAAAATGATTACTTGTCACAGGAATATCGAATTGCATGAATTGAAAGGAATAACACTTTAAAAGGATGACAATTTTTCACAAAAGTAACAAGAAAATAAGAAAGCTGTGTACTACACGTATGTTTATTGTAATACGCCATTGTGTATACATTGCTTTCATATTTATTTTACTAAAATAGTGTGTTAATGATATTTTCTATTTATAGACTAACGTTTACATGTTTTTTTACGCTCGCATACAATTTTAGTGTGGTATATAATTATTTTCATCCTGCTTCTGAAAAGTAAGTATAACTGTCCAAAGTTATTGGTAATGAAATTAATTCTTTTATTAGAAAAAGATTTTTATTGTATTTTTTGTTTCATTTTACATTTTGTATAGTGTAATAATTTGAATTGGACGTATTTTAAAACAGATTTGCAATGATAAATTTTATTAAGCTCCATAAAGATGAAAGAAATTACAAAACTTAGACAATGAAATACCAGGGAAGGCGTCAATAAAAAAGTAACGTTACAGATAACAACAATTTTATAAAACAATAATTAAAGAAAATTGTGAAAGTGTTAATAAACGTTATTTAAATAAGAATCATTAAATACCTGTTTAGTTAATTTTAAGTTTTGATACATTTGCATCGAGTGTAAAGTATGTTATACACTTAAGTACACAAAATGATTATTTTCTAGAAGTACCTAATATTCTACATATACTTCTAAAATTTAAATTCATTTGAGTATCAGACATATTTTAGAACCTAGTGACATGGGTCATAAAGTAAACGATTTTATTCTATATTTTTAAGATCTAAAATCATCCGAACAATTATGAACGACAATATACATGTTTTTTTTTGTACAGCAGGTACTCTCCCAATCATTTAATTTCTAGAAGTCCTCAGGTTACGATATTAATAATAGTACACGAAGTTCGTGTTTGTATTACAGTAGTGATAGCATTACCCACTTACTTTCATTTCTGTATAAACAATTTAACAAATTTTAAATTTCAATATTGATGTAAGATTGATGCAATAACTGTGAACACTTAATTTTTCACTTGATTATATCTAAAAGGGAATCAAAGGTTACTTACTCAGAAAAGTGCAGTATACTCGCTATTTCGTCACATATTTATGATATTAGTTGTTCTTACCTGAAATAAAAATTAAACAATTATTAAATCAACTGATGTGACTAAACTGATTGAACTGAATTAATGTATATAAAATTACAGTTTTAAATAGGTAAGATCTTGTCCAGGTAAGATCCTGATTTATGCTATTTTGTACTCTCATTTGTACATTGTGAGATCTCTCATTATTGAGTATCCGAATTATGTTATCCCACAGAATTGTACCTTCGTTAATTTTTCGTACATTATTTACAGTTTGAAAATAATATATTTTTACACTTATTACTCTTTATTTACATTTCTTTACATAACTTTTGTAAACCAAATATTACAATCAGCATTTGTAAAATAAGAAACATACTCCAAGTAACAATATATTTAAATATTTAATATTAATGATTACAATATTTATTCGATGTCATATTACTAAATATGAAATAATAAAATATAAAATGATTGATTTAAATAATATAGGGTAACGCCGCCCAATACGGAACACCACAATATTTCTGAAAACAAATATCTCGGTGTTTTAGTTACCATGGAAAACACTTCATTAATAATAGAAAATAATCACATTAATAGTTGGACATTAATTAGAAGTTTGTCATTGAATGCGATGCATTTTTGTGTTTAGTAGTGTGTAAAATTTTCTGCAGGACAAGTTAAAATGTTAAATTCCTTACTAGGCTAAAAAGTTAATTTTTCAATGATTTATAAATATTCATTTCTCGTGAAAAAAATGAGTTTCGTTTATACATTATCTAGGTGCTCCATATTAGGTGTCGTTACCCTACATATCAAGTAAAAAAATTAATGTCAACTGTTTTAATACTCGGTGTAACTAACTTCCATCACTGTTTAATTACGATATTAGAAAAATTCTGATTATAATTACATGGAAAATATAATATGAAACAGCAATTACAGCGATGCACGCTTAAATTTCATAAAAGTTCAGAGATTGTGAAATTCTCGCGTGCCGGGTACAGTTTGTTGACTCGATTACGGCTCAATGAAGTGAGGGAATAGATGCAATGAACGTAAGCGAAATAGTCACAGCACGCTGAGCAGCGACGGACGAAACTCAATGCTTCACAAAGGTTTACCGCGACTGAAAAAAAACAGAATACAGACAATTTCAAATTTGATAATTCTCATCTTACCTCTATATGACTACTGGATTGTTGTGTTTCTTCTGCTCAAAATGGCTCCAAATACGACGCAAATTGGTCTAGTATGATCGATTTATAACATTGATATATGTACTTTTGCTATTCATGTTAAACTGGTCAAATTAATCCAATTTACTTCTTGTTTGGGCTTATTTTAATCGGAAGAATCTTAACAACCCAGTGGTGTTACATGTATAAAGGTAAATTAAAAATTATTAAGAATGAAATTGTCCTTATTTGTTCTTCCTTTGTACTTATTCTTTTTAAGTGCTTCAATAAACGTGTGCCTTTTGAACTGGCGTAAATTAATTAATTTAATTGCGAGAGTGAGTTATTTCATTTTCTCTCCTAAACGAAGCAGATTCTACCTCTATCCCTATTTTCCTACCTCAACCGTGAACGTAAGAAGGTCGAAGAGGTGCTTGAGTTGTATGGCGTATCTGAACTCGTCTGTGAAAAAAATTGGTGTATGGTATGCAAAAGGTTGGCCACTCCTGGCATAGCCGAAAGGAGGGGTAAAAGTGCCCTGAAACCAAATCGACCTTCGCATATACCATTCGATAGATCTCTGGAAGAAATCCCTTTTCACCAAGTTTTAAACCCTTACCCCTACTATTAGTGTAGTTACAGAGTGGAATGCTATCGACAGTTTATGCTTAATATTTTATGTTCCGTTTGACAAAAAATTACGAAAAAAACATAGTTATGTTACGTATGGATGTGCATTCTTGAGAATTGCTTTAGAATTTTAGACTGCAAAATGAATTTTGAAAAAATTCAAGAATTTTAAATGCTGATTTTTCATTTAAATTATTAGAGTACCAATTGCAATTGTAAATTATGCACTCTAAAAGGTTTGTAATTATGTTATTTTATAATTTTATGAGTTGATACCACTGAAATATCGTACACAGAAGTTACATTTCGTACGGAAGTTGTTGGATTTTCTACAAAACAACTCCTAATCTTTTATGTTCACAAAAAAGAGATTTGCGTTTGTTTCCTTCAAACATTTTACAAGCAGAACAAATTGATTCTCATTTTGTTGTACTCTATCTGGATATTCTCCTTGATATTTTATTGCATTGCACTGCTTTCTCTATTACCGAGTAATGGTACATTTTTGTACTTCACTGAGCAGGTGTTAAAGTAATACTGAAATCGTGTTAGAGTAGTGGAAGCAGAAATAAATAATCAGATTCTATATAAGAAGAGAAAAGAAAGTCACATTTAACATTGTTAGCTGTGCCGATAAGAAATGCTTAAAAACACATTACACCACAGTATTCCAAACATTTTTTTCATTTCTGGCTTTGTATAACTCCGATCGTTATTGTTTAATACATGGATGAATCCACTTAATGCAAGCTTTCATGTGACATACAAAATTTGTAGCTTTCCATATAAAAAAACAGTAATCACTCTTGTTTCCCAAAAACTATTATAGATATAAAAAACTGATAAACATTATTATGTTATCCATAAGAAACTGTATAACCTCTTCTTCCATTTTTTTCTTGTACTCACAATTTTCGAGAAAAACGATGGCTAGTAATAGCGGGAACACTCTGTATACAACACACAAATATTCTAAATATCATACCGCACAATGCTATTTTATACAAATGAAGTAAAAAAAATATAAAAGTTATTGTAATTGATGTCTTCTTCGATCGATAAAAGAGAATTATCAGCGACAGAAGATAAATCGGATAAAGACGTGGCCAGGAGAACTTTTCGATAGAAATCAGTCTCTGAATATCTTATTTTCGAATCCGATTGTAACAGAGTTTTGTAGCAATTCTTTTTACTTTGCTAAACGAGAAAACTTTTCTTTCATTTTGCATATCCACGAAGTGATACATTTTATGGAACGTATTCATCAAATTCTTTAAAACTCCCACGATCTTCATAACATTTGTGTTAACGTTGAATAATATCTCCTTATTTGAATATATTTTAATGATACTATCGTAAACATTATCAAACAGAATGTATTGAAAATAGGAAGTTAATACAGAAGTTTATAGAAGTATAACAATCTGTAAAAATAGTAATATTTTTTTCATTTAAAGAGTATTCCTAAGGAAAGATTTCGTGTTCCATTTTACGTTGCCATTTTTTCAAAATATTTCCATTTATAAAAAAATATAATGGTACAATAAAATTTTATCTATTATTTGAATGAAACAATGACAGTGGAATAATTTTGTATAAAGTATAAATATATTATGTTTCGATAGTCATATTCGTCTTGCACATTCTTTAGAGATTTAGAAAAAAATATTTATTCGCCAACCATAAAAATTTGTTACATTTACTTTATTACTTCATCAACATCGGTATTAAATTAATAGTGCTAGCTTTCACGTAATACTTATCTCTTGAAAAAATTCAATCGTTTTTAGAAAAACTCATGTTTTTCAAAAATTGAGAGTGAGCCAGTAATTTGGTTTTCGGATTCGTATTTAAAACTAGAAACTCTATAAGTTGGGTAATCGTTTAAAAATACAATACTCATACATATGTATATACAGTACGTTATTCCCGTAAGCCAAGCTGGCCTGTGGCTCAAAACTAAAGAGGGGCAAGAGAATTCGGCTGCACGCTCTACCTCAGCTCGCGGCTCGGCCAGTAACAAAACGTGCCAAAATTGATTCCGCCATTACTATCGAGCCGAGCCTTGTGAATGGAAGAATTCCCTTGCCCCTCTTCACTTTTAAGTTACCGTACGGCTTGGATCATGTGAGTAACGCACTGTAAATGCGTATCATTACATATGTACAAATCTAATACAGTTAACTATGATCTAAATAGAACCCTTACAACCATCACTATATAGTGTATGTATGTTTTAAATTATTTTTTTGAGAATCGGTATAGATTAACACGTTCTATTGATATCGTTCTTTATTTTACAGGGGCATTACTAATTCTGATTTTGTATTCCTACCTTACGTACAATTAGAATGATATTTTAAACCGTTCTTAATATTACTGCGATTGCAATGACTAACGTTATTAATGAAGTATTTGTATATTTGTAAACGTGATCAAAATTATATGCTCCATTATACAAACGGATTTCAAATATTATATAATAAACGTTGCATTATTATATTCTATGAAGGAGGAAAAATGCATTGAATATACATAATAATTTAGAATGGAGAAAGTATTTATGGAGTACCTAAATGATTAGATCATTTATAAAATAGGAGAAATAAGTAGTCAACTACCAAAGATGGATGTATAAATATTATTTAAAAGTAGCAAGTAGATTTCTACTTGTATTTTATGTTTTATTCATCACGCTGTTACTCCCTGTTGGTAGCAGGGAAAAGTCGAAGATGGGCCAGTGTCTCTTTGACCACTGGTTGCTACGATTGTTAGGAGGGAGATCGTAAATAGGCGGCCAGTGTCTCTTTCACCATTGCGTGCTACGATTGGAAGCGGGAATGATTTTGGTCTCGTAACTCTTAAAAATTAATGAGGTACACTTCGAGCAGCAAAAGTGTACCGTTGTGGAGATGTAATTGTACTGCGATTTCAAAGGATGTAATCACTAAATAAGAGTAAACTAAAAAATAGAGGAAATCATTAAATATATTCCGAATGAAAGGTCTATGGTACAATTGTTAGATGTGTGTCGTGTCGCGTACTCTAGATGTTGGCACACTGAGAAATGTGGGGGCAGTTTCAACAGTAATTATACGTACTGGTTAAATTACGTTTGAAAGGGACTATGAACCCGATCTCACAATGTGTCTCTCGCCTTGACCTGACTCGAAATGAACCTTCTGATGATATTTTTTTTTTTGGACATTTCTGCCCTGTAGATTGAGTCTAGGCCTTTTTTTAAAAGATACCTAGAGCATAGTGGTCTCTACCCTTTTAATTTGAGAATTATTGGAGTACCAACAGGGGGGTTCTGTTTAGCAGAGCTACTTCGATATTTGGAATATAAGAAAAGTTTCAAAAAATTTATAAAAATCGCCTGCAAGTTAATTGCAATATTAGTGGGGGTACGTGTGTATGCGGCTGGATTTTCTCGTGGATGGACCCCCGCGAGAATTTTCTTCAGTTTCCAGAAGAAGGAAAAGTAACGTAGAAAAACTCCGTACGTAAAAATGTTATCTGTAATAAATAATAGGAAATATTCATATTATATTGTATAAAAAGTACAGTTTTAGCTGTTTGATAGTACAATTGGTAAAATGTATGACCATTGAGAATTTGTAAAAAGAGAATCGAAAACGCCATTGATTATCGTTGAGCAAGATCTCGCCGAAATCTCGCCTTAATAAAGGAGCCTATACACATTGAAACTTGTTGCGATACATACAACACTATAGCGCAACAGAGAAAAGACTTCGCTTATCTTAAAAGCTAAAAATTCGAGAAGGCAAGGGGATATTGAAGCGACGCCGAATGCGACGAAGTAAAATTTAACGATAGAAAATAAAATTCATAGTGTCGCCAACTTCATTCTGCGTCGTTACATCTCACTCCGTCGCATTCGGTCTCGCGACAACGCGTGAAAGACCGAGGTGTCTCGAACATCGTCAGTGGAATTATCCCCTTGCCTCTCTGACATTTTAGATTTGAGACAAGTGAAGTCTTTTCTCCGTTGGACTATACAAGCGATGGGTCTGAATCTTTTACATTTTTTTGTACGATATGTTACGATACATGTAGTTTCATGCGATTTCATGAAACGTAGTTCGATATCGCTGAATTGGCATGAGAAGCAACTTGCAGCAAGGCAGTATTTAGTATTGAGTACGTTTTAACAAAAACTGAAAAACACTCATACCCATTGCTAGTAGCCTTAAAGATTAACGAATCCAGGTGATTCGTCTATATTCTTAAAAGTAGGAAAGAGATGTAGCAATGAAAGAGATGAAGGAATGAACTGGATAAATTGTATCATTGTCGCCTTGTAATAAATTCATTCGATTCAGTTATTATAGTGTTAGGTAGAATTCGAAGCTGCAAAGAACTTTTTTCTGTTCAATATGTCTTAGTGAATTGAATTATCGAAACCCATAGATATACAGGAGGGAAGATTATAACTACATTGATCGGAATATATTTATAGAAGTAACTGAAATTAACTCATTCAAGTGCCTTTATTTGTACCTTTGTACACCAGAAAATTTTTACTGGAAATACTCAATATTTTCTAATGAGTTGCAGATGACAACTTATGAAATTGATTTAGCGAGAAATCGCACGTACATAGAAAAAGAAAACTATTTTCTTTCGATACTTCACGTATTGATGAATTATACAAAATTTAATATTAAATATCAAACTTGACAATTCTGCTGTGTCGAATCAATTGGCCATTTTGTACGGATGTACGGGTTAATATATACTCGATATTTCGGGTTCGGACTGGGTTCGCCAAACACATCGTTAAAATCAGCAATGAAATTTTGATAGATAATTCATGTTTATAATGTGAAATGTGTCTAATAGTTAGTTTTCATTTTTTTAACGATGGCGCAGCAGGCCAAATATTTAAAAAAGTTTCAGAACGTCTATCATATCAATATCTACTAATATAAAATTAAAAAGTTGTCGTTCGAATGCTTCATTGCAAAATCTACATTTTTTATTTTCTCGGAAGTAATATTTAATTTTTATTCGAAAATGATAGATATCATTATGCTACTATACTTTATAGCATTTTTGTGTTGTCATTATGAGCCAAAGATGTATGTTAATTATTCTTCTAGAACTAGTCTTTTTGAAACAATAGCTCTTAGAAAAGCTAGCAATTTGTTGTATACTGTGTTTCTATTCTATTTTTAGCAGATAGACTCATCAAAGACAAATATAAATATTGGAAAAATGATGCAATTTTTGCACTAGTTGTATTATATTTTACTAAAAGAAACGACCGTTTTTAGTACTTCTAGAAGTACCGATCGTGATTCACAGGCTGTACGAGCATTTTTAGAGAAATTTCTATGAAGGTAAACGCCACTCGAAATTAATTACGCGTTGCTACGCGGCGAATCGTCCCTCTAAAAATTCCAGGGATATCACGAAGTATTCAAGGAGTTTTGCTTGATGTATTATCTTTCTTTCTCTCAAAAAATCCTGGCTACTCTGTGGTTCATGTTGCACGACTCTTCTCATCTTCCATAACTGACAGGAAATTAAAGAAAATTCTGCGTGCCGGCCGTTCAGCCTGAAATCTTTGACGATTTAAAAGTCAATGGCCTAAAATGCGCTCGAAAGTATGTTATTCAGCTGACGTTCCTTTAAACATTTTTTAAATAGAAATACAATTTCTATATATGAATTCCGTGACTGTCTTAAAGATAATTACTTATGTCTTTCAAAAAACCGATATAACCGATCCTTTCCAGTAATTTTTCATTTATATTAAAGCGCTGAGCTGTTATTTTATCTGCTATCCAAAATGCTAATTTACGCTAATCGATTAATATTACACCAAACAGTCTTCGCTGCATTAATAATACATACTCCATTAACTGTACTTCTTGAATGAAATCTATATTCTTTTTAGGGGAATCTTTTAAAGTATATGTATTTTGGTTTCGTCAGGTACTTCATGAGGGACGTTACTGCTGTAACTTATACCCTTACGAGATACTCTTGACGGTTAGCATGACTGATTGCCAGATTTGTTCCTTGAATTACATGGAGTAACTCTGCGACCGGTGATATAGACACTTTCCAGTTTCAGGAAAGTTCCAACCAATCAGTGACGCGAATATTCTGGAAAATTTGAACAGTTAATTCTATGCGAGCATTCGAGGAGTGAAACATTCCAGAGTTATACACAGATATTCGAAATAGTTCCATGTTATTAGCTTCACACAAGCATTTAAACTGTTCCATGCGAACCATCGAAAGAATTTCACTTAAAAATTCCGCGCGAAGTTCGAAAGAGTTAAATAATACTCGTAACGATAAACGATAAGTACAAGTATTCATGACACTTTAGAGTTTGTTGGGAAGATCACAAAATGAAGAACTTAAATTCGAAACTAAAATTAGTTATATTAATAGTAAATAAGTAGGTCATGAAACTCTAGTTGTTCCTTTATTTGAATCGGTTGTACAATATTATTTTGACAGGTACTGTTATGAGTGTATCTACATGCATAAGTAAATAGATACTTATTTATATACATATATGTTACATCAAAAGTATTGTAAAGGAAGAAACCAAAATGTTATAAAAGAACTTTAAATAAAATAAACCAAGAAAATGAGATTTTGATAACTGGATGATTTGTGGACCTTAAAAAGATTGTAGAGAAGAAGACAAATGTTTAAGACACTATTAGTTTTTGTATTACACTTACATACGTGCAGTAAAATTGGTATGACTTTAGTATGTACCTATAGAGTTATTATAAGTATAGATAATAATCTGTAACTCTTTGATCTTTTATAAAAACTGCAAGAATATTTAGAAAACATTAAAATATTTCATCTAAAGTACTACTGTTTTTACACGTATATTTTAAACATTAAAACTGTATTACACTAAATACGAAAACCTCAAAATTATAATTTTTGTACCAGTATAAGTAATCTGTTAAGTAGCATCTTATTGTAGTTGCTTCACATTGGGATTTGGTGAGTGATAATGCAGAACTGAACCATTTTTTTATCATGTCAAATGGGATTCACACTACTATAAAAACATCAAGAGGTATTTCTAAATTGTCTAATAAGTTATTTTCACGTGCTAAGCTGATTCTTAGGCACATCTTCAATATTAGACTCCTGTCTAGACAAACATCATTAATTTTGGGTAGATCTCTTTTCAGGCGATCAGTAATAAATAATTCTTGCAATTAGATTATATTAAACACTGTAAAATTACAAACATCCAGAAAAGTGACATCTAGACATTAAGAATGAAAATCTAAAGTACTGGACATAGGAACTGAAATAGTAGGACAAATATTCGCAAAATAATGTTTCATGATTCCATAGGCTTCAAGCTGCATTTAATGAAGGTAACTTTTCGTTAGAGTTAAATTTTCTTATAATTCGATTATCGTAAACTCTTATCACTCTCTTCCTCCCAAATATAACTGCGTTACAGCACTACCCAAATCCGATTAAATTGTAATTTAAATTCTAAGTAATAGTCTATTTGACACGAATTGTCACTGGACCAGAAATTGTGCATGTATTTTATTTGCTTTGGGATGAAACCTTCGATGGTTCCGTAGATTGTCATTAATACTTTTTTGGACTATTTAGATTATTTCAGTATAGTATATTTTAATGTCATAATATTATATTAAAATAAAAAACTTCGAATTTTTTTAACAATAAATGAAGTAATAAATTAAAGAATCAAGTAATCAAAATATAAATATAGATTAAAGAATTATATAATCAAAATATGAACACAAATTAAACAGTCAAATAATCAAAATATGAATATAAATTAAAGAATTAAATAATCGATACATAAAATTAAGTTTGAAGATAGGAAATAGCTCACGTCGATATTATATGGCTGATTTAAACTGTCTCCTAATAATTTTATTTCAAAAAAATTAATACTGTAAGGCATATTACATTAGTTTTAGTAGTCATTACTTTTAATAATGAACTCATATTTAATTTTAACGAAAATAATATATTAATATTATCGGTCTGCTCATTCTGTTCAATCAGAATGTGTTGGTGCCATATATATCTATTCATAAATCTGAAATGCTCTTCTTTTTGAAATTACTTTTTCAGCACTGGCAATTTCGATATGATGTGATTGTCGCCACACAAACGGGAAATGGGTACATAATAATCGTTTCTTTTCTGATTTTGGCTGATTAATTTTGTATACGTTAAGTACTCCTTAACCTGGCGAATCCTGGGACATTGTGAGTGGCATCGCAGTAGCTGTAGTTGCATTTATAAATAGTTTTAATTATAAATTTATTCACGTGATTATATACATACGTAATTGCAATATGTGCAATTAACATTACACATAAAATCTACCGTAGAATACCTTTATAAAACGTGCAATGCATCTCGATTTATAATGTTTTTATCTTAACACTATTTCTACCGACATTCCACGTATATCTATTCCTACCGCGACCAGTCAGATGACTGATCTTTAGCACAACTTATATTTTTTAATATAGAATGAAGATAATAGCCAATTTGACAGAATACAAATATAGTTTCTTTTATTTAGAGGTATATAATTTACATTTTATTCGTTTTCACCGTATTTTTTACAAATAGGCTTGTCGATTGTTGGTCTTATTATTTGTGCAATATCTTATTTGGCATGGTTTCCGTTCGCGTGAACCCTTACTTGTATTTGTGACGGGTATTGCTTGATTTTCTTTGCCTAACTCTAGTTCTTTTTGATATTCAATGGCAAGTTCTACTGCCAATTGAAATAAAAATTCCTGCCTCGAAATTTCTTCTCCCGTGGATTCTTTATATAAAATCCATCCCGGCTAAATCTAGAATGTTGAAAAATACCTGTAAAGACCATCTCTGACATTTAGATTTTATAGATTTTACCGAGGCCGACAGGCGAGCTAGAACTGTAAACATTTCGAAGTACCGTAATGCAGTCCCTGAAAGGCTAAAATCATGCCACAATTGCATTACCTTTCGTTTGTAACAATTTTATAGCTTCGGAATTGAGTCTTTGAGAGAAAACTATTACAAAAAGATATAAATCGTTCTACCGGTCATTAGACTGGTCGCGGTAGGAATAGTGTTAATGGACGATTGATCTTCAGAAAAGTACGTTTTTTACTCTTTATAGTCAATTGTCTTGTCGTAAATTCAGTCTGTTTCAATATTTATTCAGAGACGATTTTATTCATTCTCATACGACGCTTTAATTTAATCTAGACATTATTATTAAAAATAATTTCCATTTTCTTTGACAAATGTTTGATAACGAAATACAGCGGATTATTTTCGTATACATAATAATCTAAATCCCTGAGAAGAAGAAACTGCTGAAAGGCGTTTTCCATATTTTCTGCTTCCTAGCACATTTTCGAGGTTAACATTTTCGGATTTGAACTGAGCAAACCGTTCTTATTCTCTTCGATTTTAAAGTGCACGCTCACCAAAATCTGAATCTATATTGCTTATACAAAGTGCTTGCATAAAAAGGCTATGGGTCTAAAATTATTCTGTTCCATTTTTACGTGTGTTCTTTGAATAAAGTGAGTCGAAAGATATTTTCCAAACCATCGAACAATGGTTCCGTTTTCAAATAAGACTGAATGTTTTAAATCATTAAAACAATCTGAAATGTATAAAAAGTGTTGAATATTTGTCTAACTAAGAAACAAAATTCTTCATGAACTTCGTATTTTTCCTTTAAACAATTATGCAATATACATAACAATATACAATAATGTCCGTACACATTATTATAACTTCTTTGAATGTTTGAATTTTGCAAAATTCTTTCTTCAAAATGTTCTACATGCCTACTATGATTGACTTTATAGTGGGTTATAATAATATTACCGATATGAATTTTGCTGACGCTGTGTCGATAAATAGTTTTTCATTCAGTTTTCTTAAAAAACCAACGGATTCAAATCGAAACGATTTTTAGCAATTATAAACTATAATCGTCATAACCTCGTAAAACACAGGCTCGTTTATACCAATCTCTATTATTTCATTATCAACGAGCGAGCTGATTTCGCTGAACATGTGTAGAAGAAAATAAACAGTGACATAAGGTAAGAATTGAGTTGGATTTGTTTACATTTTGTTATTTCGTGCCGACTAAAATTTACCAGTTCAAGGAATCATCTTTCTTTAAAGAAAGGAATAAAATTACACAAACTTAACACGTTCAGTGCCATGTGTACCATATATGGTACACGCAAATTTCAGTAAGAAAATATTTTTAAGGGACACATGGTCACGGACTATGGTATGCGTTACAAAGCAGCGAGAACATAAAGAAACAATATCAAAATATATAAAATTTACCAAAAACTTGAATATAACTTAGTATTTTATTAAAAAACTCAATACAGTTCGTAAGAAAAATATAATCGAAATTTCTGTGCCACAGAACGTGTTAACCAAAACACAATAATTACTTCACCGTTTATAAGGGACGGCGACATCCCTCTAACGATAACTTGTTTCTACCTGCCTTGCTAAGCGACTACAATTCACAATCTCCTTGGAAGAAGTATCCGATCACAGACGTTATTTTAAAAGGGGAAATATTATATTTAAAATTCCATTTAATTTTCATACATTTTAATTTTGCAAAATATTCTCCTATTATTCCTTTTTTCAGAAAGGAAAAAAGATTTAAAATGTCAACATTACGTGGAGTTCCCAGGCGGTCTCCCATCCAAGTACTAACCACACCCAGCGTCATTTAACTTCGGTGATCGGACGAGTACCGGTGCTTTTGAACACAGTTTGAACGTTGACAAGGAATTAAATTTATAAAGAGAGGAAATAGGAACAGAAATGTACACATAATAAAATCTAATCAGACGTTCTTCGATCTTCGTAGGTTCCTATAGGTAGCTATAAAAATTTTCAATATCCCGTATCATTAAATGCTTGTAAATGATGGTCAGAGTTTTAAAAAGGGTAGATGCGCGTACTTTGTACACACTTTTGTTACATTTTTACGGAAAATGCGTTGGCTAGCACGAATTTGCTATGCAGCATTACATTTCTGAAGACCCCCCCCCCCCCCCCCCCCCCCTCCCGCAGAAAGCGTGACAACCGTTTTCCTTACGTAGAACAGGAGGAAGTTTGACAACGACGAATAACAGGAGTTTGAAGCACATTTCTCACGTTCACTGATAGGCGAAGATCTTCTATTACTGTTTTTATCATAATTATCAATATTCTTCAATAAATTCTAAATAATTTTTCAACTTTTGTCAATAAATTTTGTAGTTTTTGAAACCGAATAGATTTCTTTCTTTAATTCCATAGTTATTTTAATTTCTGCTTCGTTTGATTTTCTTCCACATCCTACTTCTGTAATCAGTATTTACAATGTTCAAAATTATAACTTTGTGCGGAATAACTACGTTTGTACTGTTCGGAGTACGCTTAGATAGTTACTAGGAAATGCTTGGTGTGTTATTATTTCACCGACCGCCTTTCTCAGTCTTTGTTGATAAACACAAGGAGGAACTGAAATGCAACGGTTTCGAAGTTATTTATTTTATATCTTGTTATAGAGTATCCTTTATGCACTATTCATCGAATCGCCGAGATTCTGCCTCTATCTATGAGAACTTATTGGCAACACATATATTTTTGTCCAAAGGTATACTTTTTAGTGAAGTTACCCCTAACTTAATGAGAAAATTAGCCATTCACAATACTTGCGGATACTTTGTCTGAGACAATGTTGAACAAAAGCTATTGAAAATAATGAATACAGAATGACGAATACATTCAATCTAATTGTTATTTGCAAATAACGAATAATTAATATATTTATCATTTACAAATAATAAATAAATCAAATTTATTCGACATTTCCTATTTGTTACTTTCCCTACAGTGTACATAATAACATATTTCGTAAATGCGAATAAGGAATGAAGAATAGTTAATGACGGATAAAGGTTACAAATATGAATAACAAATAATCGAATAACTAATTAATTAATAATTATTTGGTCATTCGTTATTATTATTTAAATAATGTTTCATTCGAATAGTGCCCAACATTGGTGTGAGAGAATTTTGCGACACCATAAGATAGGTATGTATGTAGGTATATACTATTTTCTGGAACAGCTGAACATGTCTCAGCCAGTAACTTACTAAAATGAACTTATTTCACCGGTATATCTAAAACACTTTTCACATCAGTATTACATCCTAACTTTGGCATTATGATTACAAAATGGAGGAAGGTTTAACATGATGTCATAAGAGACTTGTTTCGATTTGGTACATTCTATTATCCTGTAAAATATTTCGTGAAACTATTGTTCATAGGTGATCTTGAGATCTAAGAAGCTACTATCCTCGAAAATGAATACTTCGCTATAATACAGTCATTTGTATATCATGTAGCTTTTATTCGACAAATTGGTCTTCCATTTTTATAATATTTAACATATTGCACATACTAGTAATTGCAGTTTTAGTTTGATGATTATCGTCTGTATTATATTAACATGTATGTAACGTTCGAGTGAATAACAAAAAAGTGTTGCCAATCTCATATAACGCTTCTTTGTGTGATTAAAAATAGTGCATTCGTTAAGTGAAGTAAAATGGAGCATGAGGAATGGAAGCAGTAGAAATGTAACGGCGGTATTGATCAAGACTCATGTGCCTCAGGGTTTGTTGTCGAGCGTTAGACAATTTCGTTTTTATGTAAAGACACTGAGTTATGTAACTTTGCTAATTACCACAGCATTTAAAAAAACATTAGATTTGATTCGAATTGATTATCTATTTAAAATATATTACATAATATGATATCTAAGTTTGTCTACATATAACGATATAAGTTGATCTCACTGAAAATCGCCAACCACACAATTCAGTTTTCTGAAAATTAGTCGGTACGCAATGTGATAAATTGGATTGTATCAGGTTTTTCTGATGTCTAAATCGTTCCTTCAGAACAAAGCATTGTCTTTCCTTTCACCGTGAAACAACTGCAATGATTAAATCACTTTTCCTGGAATATAATTTGCATTTTGAATTTCTTATTGGAGTTTGAAATATGGTTGGACTAGAATAAGAAGTTTAGCGTTAATAAAAAATTATTATTAAAAATAATCTGTGAATCAAAATAAATTTGTGGCAATAAGATAAAAGATCTAGATTAAAAGAAATATAGATTATTTTCAATTATTGTTTAGGATCTTTTCAGATAACGCTATTTTAAAATAGACTTATTAAACAAATACAAACTGAAAAAAACTATTGCTCAAATAGTATTAGTGTATACAAAATTAGTCAAATGTAATATTTCACATTTATATTGAAATACATCACAAGAATACGCAGGTTGCTATACAAGTTTTGGGAATCTTTCAACACGGAAATTTGTTATTTTTGTAAAGCTTTACATTTTTATGATTAGAAAGTACAGTAGGAAGTTAAACGTTCTTGGCGATTGGTAATTCTCAAAATGCTCAAAATAAATAACAAAAACAGTTTATTAACTAGAACGCTGACACACAACCGCTTGCTTGCTAATCGCACCGAAAAGTCACGCGCCCATGCATTCCCAGTTGCTTTTACCCTTTGCGGACGAAGATTCTTTGAAATATACAAAATATTCAGCAGATGAAACTAAATTATATATCAATTACTTAAATGATAGGAAAAACAGAAATTACGTGCTGATCTCTCGGTGTTTGAGTAATTAAATTATTTGTTTGTGACTTAATCTTCGAAACATGAAAACTTCATCTCGCCGAAATGTCGACATTCGTCCGCAAAAGGTTAAAGCACACCTCAACCGCTCTTTCTCTCTTACACGACATACATCCTTCTCACTCGCACCCTAACCTTCGTCCATAGTCAAAATTCACGCGGTCACGTACACGCTTCATTTTCACGGTTCAAGTCGCTTGGTCCCAAACACTCTTCTTTTGCGCTTTTCCAGGCACCCGACTTTTCCACGCGCAGTCACTCTCATTTCCAAACGAATCGACGTCATCCTGCTGCAAGGCGACACCGGCCATCCATAGGCACGCTCGACCATCCATACCCACCGTATTGGTACAACACAATTGAAAATGCATTAATGTTGAAGGGAAATATTTTGGAGAATCATAAAACCATTAGGTCAAACTTATTCGTGTTCCCGAAACTTTTGTAACAACACGCGTTTTTATTACGTTGAAGACATAGTACAATATTTTACCTTTTATTTTTATTCTAGCATTTTATTTTTGTAGGCAGTGGAGAAATGTAGATGATGTCTTTTACGAAACATTCAAAGAAAGAGGTCGGATAGTACAACTTAGGAGATTTGACATTAAGTTTACGTAATGCGGTAATATGACACATATTGATTTGCGTAAACATTATTGCTTTTTGTAGATAAAATACCTGTATATGTTATATCATTGCAACATACATATTTTTTATAGTCTTCGCATGTTAAGATTCAGTGCATGCAAACATTTTGCAACTTTACTATGTGAACATCTTTGATATGCTTAAGGCCTTCGTATAATTCATAGATTTACGACGAAAACAGTTAAATCAAAATGATTCTGCATTTTCTGGACAAAGGCTAATTAGGTTAGATTAGATAAATGGAATCATTTCTCATGAACAGTTATACTTGAGAATAGAAAATTTGTTTCAAAATTAAATTGTAACATATCAGTTTATCATTCTTAAAATCAAATTAAAAAAAGTGCTAAATTGGTTTGTATTATTTATAAATTGAATAAACATTTCATTCGTAAGATAAACATCTTCTTCGTCTTATGGAAGAACTACGTTGGAACCTTAATATTTGTAACTAATCTCGATCGATGGAATTCTGTTAATCCATGGTAAAGACGGCCGAAAAGATCTAGTCACGAAAAGACAAAACGAAAAGCGATAATAGAGTAAATGTGTTGGATTTAGTCTCATTAAAACCGGAACAGAAGCAGGGGGTCTTGTGCGGCTGATTGGTTACCTCGTTAATTGCAGGAACTTGATACTTTCACGCAATTCCAGACTCGAATTTACCCATTACCGGAACTCGGGTACTCTGTAGGTGGATGCATCGGGGGGATGCATAAATTATGATAAACATCATTCTTTTAAAAGGAATGTTGTACTCCTTACTGCGATTGTATAGAATAGTAGTAGACTTTTAACGATTTCAATGCTGAGATAGAACTATCACGGACAAACAGAAGACAAGTGTACGTGATTTGATTACATCTTGGTTTTAACAAAATATATATGTCAGTCCAATTTCATCAGTTTTCTAGTGATTGATTTTCAAAAATTCCAAGCGTGACTCAATTATGGAAATAACGCAAATGTTAATGCGAAGTGCAGAAATATAGCCTCAATTTATACCGTCTTAATTGAAGAAATTAATAATTCGCATAATTTTGTAAATATGAAACAGTTTAAATAGTATGTAGCAGTTTTTAATAATAATCTATTCGATCCTCCACTTCGAATATTAATTTAAAATCACATGATAGAATGTAGAAGGACGCGATAGAATAAGAAATGTTGGGTAAAAAGTAAAAATTACAGAGCTATTTTTCTTTCAACTAAGATTCGCATTAGGTAATTGAATCAATTATTTTATTTATAATGTTAAGTAATCATATTCTTTCATAAATTTCGATATGCACGGTATGGACAATATTATGGTCTAAAGGAAAGTAAGAATACATTGATGTTTTATATTGTCCATTACAATGTTATACTTGCAATCCATTTGTATTCCATGCGCAATGAAAACCGCAAGTATACAATTACGTTATGCCTTGTATATTTCTGAAAGAGTTAAAATAGAATCCATAAATATGTAGGAGAAAGAGAATCTTATCGATGGGAACAACATTTTAACAACACAATTTTTATAAATCATTTGTATAACACTCAAAAACTCAATCATTGAAAATCAATTAACAAGCGCAACATACACATTCGGACACATCCACCTGACTCGCACACTTTCTAGAACATTCTTTTGCATCATTCATTAACTTCAAGTACATTTGGAATACTCTAAATCTATTGTATTTCACATGTATGTAAAAATTAATGTTTCAGAAAACTAATAATCTGGAATATTCAAAAGTCTTGAATATTTATTCATATTACGCAAAGACGCAGCCTCGCGCGTCCATCCACTCACGCACATTCACTCGTCAGTACACACATAAAATATGGATACGAATACTAACAATTCTACCGTTAATAATGGAGATGTTGATTTATAAATTGTATACAAAATTCGGATATTTACCGTAAACACACTTTTGCAATCCATGAAATCAGTAAAATATATTTCCTAGAATAGCTATTTCTTTTGAAAGAGCTCGAAGTATTGTATACTCTTGTATTCATTGTTCATCAGAAAACTAGTAAAATAAATGTATTTTGTGGCCAAAATTACACTCTGATTCATTCGAACTCTACAGTGCTCTTGAGATGTAACGTTATTCCTGTCATTATAGATCACTTTAGCTGCATGCAAAAATATGAAATTATGACACATCCTTCCACAGTCCTGAAATTCATGACACAATATAACTTCTTATACCATGATACAGAGACGCACAACCATTGTGTTAAATTTTCTTTGAATAGACTCACGGGCACATGACAGGTAATTTTTGTTCAGTGACTAGTATCTAGAATAGTAGGAAATGCATGAATTATTTATAATTCCTTTCAGATTTTGCTCACATAAATGACGTTTACGATACTTGTTTTGTTGATAAGTTTTTCTTCTATTTATTTAAAAAAATCGTATTATCCAATTCGTAATTAAATTATCTTATTTAGTAAATACCTAATGAATTTTGATTTTTGCTTTCTACTATTGAACTTGTAATAATGACAATTAATTTTAGTTTTCCTTTATCCTTTAATATATTCACTGTCTATAAAGATTAAAAATATGTTTTTGTATTCTTTCAAAAAATTGTTTTCTGACATTTTTCAATGTTGTATTGATAATCAGAATTTTTTCGCATGCAATTGTAATTTTTATGAATAACCGATTAATATGTTCGATTGATATTTGGAAAATGAGCGGTATCAGTTAACCCGGTTGCAGGCCATGCAATTACGTTGCCGCATTCAATCCACTTATTATGAAAAATTGATTAAGTCACGTACGACACGCCTAAACGTGATTTTGATCCCACTAACTTATGACTTTGCTGCATGAAATAAAATGATATAGTAGGTCGTTGAATTTTTTCCTCGACATTCGTTATCATACTATGAATAAAAGATATAGGGTTCAATTTAAAAAATAACTTAATTTTGAAATTTCTTCTACTTCACCTACGCAAAAATTATTGATACTGTATAATGTAGTGCTATATATAAGACAATCTTTGCACGAACATTTTCATTATAACTTCAATTTTTCGTCAAATGTTCCATTGTTTTAGCTGAAATATAATTGCATACACATGTGTATATAAAAACAGAAATACATTAGATTATAAAAAAATAAAAATATATGTTTGATTATTTCTTGAAGGTTCGACCATACAAATATTTGAATTTAAACGCAACAAACATTCATTCTTCGTAAGATCCGTCAAGTAATTCCCTGCGTTTTCCATCGTTTCATCGTCGAACGTCGCGCGTCGGATATTCTTTTTTTCGACGTAGTATTTCATAAATCCTCCACAAATTCCTCAGTTTCTATGGACCTCGCACATATAAAATATAAGCGTATAAATTTTAACTGACGGCACGGTTTACGTTAACTAAGTGTATGCCCAGAAATGGAAAATGCTTAGTAAAGAAGTTCGAGTCTGGCCGCTTTTATTGAAAGTAAATTACCATAAACCACCTGTCGTGAAATGATCGCATGCTTCGACAATTCCTAACGTTCCACTAACTGCAAGATAGCAAGAGCAAAGTCATAAATTCAGTTAAAAGAAGGAACGAGGTTAAAGAGTATGCGACGTTGTACCTAAGTACACATTCTTTTCAGAAAATGGAGCAGCTCAGAAAAGAATTCCTTTTCAAGCGTGCACGTATACTGACATGTGATTCGTCAATTTTCAAAGACAATTTTCTGGATATAGAATTTTACACAACGGTATGTTATTCCATGTATTTAATTTGTATCTTTAGAAAAAATCAGTACCTTTTTAATGTTTCATCAATTTTGAACAACACTTTTTTTGTGTTAAACATTGCAATTCAAGAATGGAAAATCAGTATAAACTTCGATTATTTTTGCATCTTTTGAAAATACAATAAAAACAGACAAAGAACTAATCAACAGATAAATCTGATAAGGTGGAGTGGGGTAAGTACACCCCAGTTTTTAGTAAGTTTGACTTTTAACCCATATATCTTTAATTTGTTTTATAATACTTTAACATTTATTTAAATCAACGAATACTTGAGTTAATACGCTTTAGTGAACATTGACAAAAACGCCAATTTCACTTGTATATTTTAATTTTTTAAGAAAATTGTAAAAAATCCACCAACTGTGCACTTTCCCCGAAGCCTTATATCATATGCTACGAGGCAAGAGTATAACTATTGATATGTTTACTATAAAATACTTTTTACCGCATTCAAATATGTAGTTTCGTAGTATATAGTGTATTTCGTAAGTAGACGTACTCTTTACATGCGGTGCTTTATTACATATTAGATATTGCAATTTCTCTCGTATTATATTAATAAGAGCCCGCTTATGCACTTACCCCACTCCACCTTAATATGCCCTTTAATTATATAAGTGGCACGAGGGATCACTCTTTTTGTTTCAGATAAGTGTACGAGATTAAACCACCACCGCTAGGGAGATAAAACTTTTCGAAAGTTCCGTTTCAATGCACGATCCGAATGGTTTGAATGCAAAGCAAACATTGAACTGCACGAAAATCAGTAAATTGAAACGTGGTGCGAATACTGGTGAAAATAGCCGTGCACAGTTTCAACAAAATAGTATAGAAAAGATAAATGACTTTCAGATATTTTATAAAAAAAATATAAAATTTGCCATATTCGTATATACAGAGTGAGTCTCATAATATTATGTCCTCAAATAAATCAGAAATTATTCGTTATACGAAAAGATATTTCCAACAAATGATACATTGTTTTCAGGAAGAGCTACAATGCCGTAATCGGTTTTTTATTACTTTTCTTTTTTATTTATACATGTAAGTAAGTCCACTTTACTTTTTTAGTTGGAATGCTTGACATATTGAATACCACACGACTTCACATAGCAAAATTCACAAAATGATAAAAATATAATACCAAATTATTTCACTAAATCGTTTTATTATTATTCCACATTTATCTTGCTGAACGCTGACTCATTAGGTAGCATTATTCATAATATAAATATGTTTCCAAATAATCATCGTTTAATTAGCTAAACTATAATAATTTGATTTGGTCGGAGGTCATCGGTGACCCCCATAACATTCTACGTGTTAATACAGAAAACTACCAAACGGTACCAAGAAAGACTGCATCGAAGCTTATATAACAATGTGAAAAACAAGTTTAATGCTATTACGTACATTTGTATGACCTCTAATTGTATATCTTGTGTAACATGGTTTTAAATAACATGGAACGAATTAACCTTATTATTCAATCTTTACCATATTCGTTGGAATTGTTAAGATTCTTGCGATTACAATAAGTCGGAACACGATGTAAATCGGACTAGTTTTACCGACTTAGTGTAATTAACAAAATTAAAGCTAATACAACTGCATGAATAATATAGCCGCGTTGGAGCAAGATGAAGCGATACTAAATATTGAAACAAATCCAGTGTTTCAGCTATTTAAATAATTTTTTCATGAAAAAGGTCTAGTCAAGTCCTTCATTTTCAAAGTAAAATAAAAAATATCTAAAGTTTGTGCATGATCTATATATGTGTCTTTTTATTTTAAATTGTAAAAACATATTTAAATACTTGCGATGTAAAAAAAGTACACATTGTTTTAATTAGGATAGTACTGTTACGTACGGAGTTTTCCGGCGTTACCTTTCCTTCTTCTAGAAACTGCATACTGCTCCAGGGGAGTTCTTTCGTATATACAAAACCTTAACTCCCTCGTGGGGGTCTACTCACGAGAAAATCCAGCCACCATTTTTAGGCAATTTCTTTAGTATATAAAGATCACCGACTTGCTCATCAAAGGGCTCATTTCGAGTCAAGTCAAGACGAGAGATACATTTGAGATGGAGTTCATAGTCCCTTTCAAACGGTATCTAACAGTACGTATAATTACTGCTGAAACTACCCCTCTCCCTCATTTCTTAGTGTGTCAAAACCGAGAGAACGCGACTTAGAATCCGCGACACGACAGACATTTAAGAATTGTACCATAGAATTTTCGTTGAGAATATATTTAATGATTTCCTTTATTTTTGAGTTTCAACTTATTTAGTGACCCTACCCTTTAAATCGCAGTATAAGTACATCTCCACAACGGTCTATTTTTACTGCTCGAAGTGTACTTCATTAATTTTTAAGTGTTACGAGGCAAAAATCATTCCCGCTTCCAATCGTAGCACCCAGTGGGGAAAGAGACACTGGCCCATCTTCGATCTTTCTCTGCTACCGACAAACCTCGGTCACGCATTTACATCGCCAACCCTCGGCTCGTAACAGTACATAAAATCATTTTCTACAAGAAAATGTACATCCTACTTATACAGTCAACGCGTTGGTAATTTGTAAATATGTTTTTAGTTATTGGAATACAAAATAATGTGCTGCATAGTGTAATTGGCGGAAACATGCAATAGAAATGTAAATATGGAATAACGACAAAATTTATTTTTAAATTAAATTGTTACACTAGGAATGAAAAAAAACTCTGAATCGTCATACATTTCATCTTTTACGTAAATAAATATCGTCATTATAAACTTGTGTTCAATAAAGCGTTTCCGTGTGAAAACTTCTACAATTCCATACTAATTATATTATTATGATTTTCATTGACATAGAATTGTTTGAATCATATGAATTATGACATTGTGTATTAGTTTAGATCAGATTAAAATATCAACTCTTTTGTTTTAAACTGATTTTGACTGTTTGTGTAATATTATTATTAGTTTTTACCATAACATTATTATTATTTATAACGAAATATATTTGACATAAAAATTTCATGATTTCAGAAGAGGGGATTGATATACTGTGATATTATTACTTTTCTTGTAGGTAACTTTGTTGAAGGGTAACTTTGTTTGTTTAAGTAGAATTATATGTTCTTTAATACACTAGTGGATACATTTCGATGTTTTGGCTAAGAACCCTTCCTTTGTCTCACTTTAACATCCGCGTATCCCTACTCGTTCTCATATGTGTCAGTCTTTCCTCAAGGCATTTGTTTCCCACACAATCTCACGTAATACTTCCGATACCGTGGGAAAATCTACGTTGCCTCATACGCCTGTATGAACAGTCCCATCATGCGTAGCCTTGTTTTCATTCTACTTCTCATGCTTATAGCCATTTATCTTTTTTGAAAGTCTCCTTATCGCTAGGAAGTACCACGAAACGGTGAGGATTGAAATGTGACGTTAAGATAAAGGCGCAAAATACATACGTAAAAGTGACTTAACATAATGTACGTAGCATGAAGTCCTCACAACACGGTCCTCATAGGCGTGGGATTGTGACGAGGCCCAATTAACCGATCTCACGCAAAAGGCGGACACTACCAGCGTACTCCTGGGGATGACAGGTTCCATAGATGTAGACTATTAATGCTGTCGAGAGCAATTTCTAACATTTTATCGGCTTTGGTGACTAGTACCTAACTTGTTTTTAATGCAGCTTATCCGCTGGGATGCTGAAAGAAGGGGGTCCTCGCCTAGCAGCATGCGGCGGAGTAAGACGGAACTACATATATAGAATTTTGTGTGCTGTCAATACGTCTCACTTCATCGCATTAGGTCTTGCTTCCGTTCTTTGTTACTGCCACGCGCAAATAGTGACTGTTAGGTACTCGTGTTTACCGCAAGGGTGTTCGAGCTTTGTAGGCGTTTGTACGTGGGGTGCCGATGTATAAACTTATATTTCTCGAAGGACCATCCGAATAATCGGGAACAAAACTTAGGAAATGAGTAGGTGCTAAGGTAGACTTGGTTCTTGCTGTGACTTGTTATGTTCTGATATTGTATTATCTGTGATCTGACTTCCTACTGTCTGAACCTCCCAGAATCGTATTCGACGATGCCTCGGTAGAGTCGTCTTAGCGGGGGTGAAGACGTTCTGGTTGGTTTTGTAAGTGTAAAGGGTTGTGGAAGGGAGACAAAGTTCCCTCCCTTCTTGGGTCTTCCTAATTGCTAATGTTACTAACTAATTCGTCCCGTTTGCAATCCTTGACCGTGGCAGGAAAAGCAAGAAACGCGTTGGCCTTAATAACACATGCTAAAACAGACGGACTAGAGAATTAGAAATGCTGGTGCTTGGACGCCAGGTGTGGACAATAGACAGGGAAAAGCTGCAATAAGGATCGCGGGCCTTATGGGTTCATGGATTTATGGCTGCCACGGACCCTTCTCGTAATACCGTAAGGACGGTTGCAAGTTGTGACGGGACGAAGCCTCTTATTGTTAAAGAAATCTAAAGAATGTACAAATAATTTTTAAGGAAAGATAAAATGTATACAAATCTAAAACTGTAATAATCTAAGGACCCGGACGAAACGGGAAGGTTATAAGTGGCCTTAACAGTGACTATGTGTTGAAAACCGAGGCGGCCCGAGCATCGTGAGTGGAACAGTCCCCTTAGCCCTGTACACTTTTAAACCTTAGGTTGCCTTGTCTAACGTGAGAACAGGTCTGTACCACCACGAGTCCAACCCAATGATCGAAACGGCCACCTGGTTGGCGAAATTAAGACTTTTCTCCCACCCCTTCTACGATTCCACTCCTCATCGGCGGGAATCTCTCAATAGCCCCCGCAAGAACCGTAGAAACCATCGGTAACGCCAAGGAGAGGGTAACTGTGTGTTCCTCTCAATTTTCCCAACTGGCCACACTGGCGTACCAGTTACAGTGCGTTATTCACGTGAACCAAACCGGCCTGTGGCTTAAAAATGAAGAGGGTCAAGGAGAAACGTCCACCCGTGGCTCGGCCAGTAACCAACGTGCCGAAGCTATTTCCGCCATTACTATCGGGTCGAGCGCCGCGAGTGGACGTTTCCCCTTGCCCTTCTTCACTTTTCAGCTACAGGCCGGCTTGGCTCACGTCAGTAACGCATTGTATAATGATTGGACTGACGAGACCAATAGGATAGGGTTTTTAGCTCGTATTTTCCAATTTAGGCTCCCTGTCCAGGCCAGTCCTTAATAGGTCTCGAAACGTAAAATATAAAGGGAATTTGCAATGGTTAATTATTTTAATGTGTATTTTTTCGATATATCGAGCCTTTTAAATAGATTGTAAGGGAACAAAATAAGTATGTAATATACTTGGAGGGAATAAGAAAAACGAGAAAGAAAGAGAGAGACATTCGGCTGTCGAAAATTCAACCGTATTGATAAGATACTTATTTTTATACTAGCCACGTAGGTTATTGTACTTATTGTGACATAATCCTACCTTATTGTGCTTATTGTAACTTATTGTAAGATAAGCGACTGTATTTGTAAGAGATAATTCTACGTTATTTCTCTGAAAACAAAAGAACCGAAGATCCATGAGTTGTTAGAGATGCATTAGTATGCATTCTTGGAGGAATCAGAAAGAGGCAAATAATTATAAGATCAAGGAAATGAAAAAATAAATAGTAATTTTATTTTATATATCCTACTTAATCAGACTTTATCCCGATGAACGAAGTAGTGTGTTCGTTGTGTCGCGAATTACCGCGCGAATTATAATTCTGTTCGGGGTCGTAAATCTCGAAGTAACCTTTCGGTACGCGATTCTTCTTGACAATTGTCCGCCAAATTAATATTGGACAATTAGATCGATTGCGTTAAATCCCGACTGATGGACTGTAGTTCTCAAAATTTAAAGGAGTATTCACGTTGTCCCGAACGATGGACTCGTGATTACTAAGAGCGTATGAGTATGAGTCTCGTATGAGTGACTCGATTGAACTTGTGTCTGTCCCGAACGATGGACTTGCCGAATCTGATAGAATCTTTTTGAATCTTGTAGAATCTGATGCGAGTGCAATCCTGTAGGTGTTTTTATACAACACCTTCAGGTTGCATCGAGTGCGCTGATTGGAAAGTCGAAAATACCCAACCAGCGCATAATTCCAGAAATCGGAGGCGTCTTGGGCGACGCTCTTTGGCCAGCCCTCTTGGTGCAATGGTAAGGGCAATGGACCCGTGCGAGAGATCCTCGAAGATTTGCCGATGACTTGGAAATTTTCTCCAAGTTGACTCATGTCTAGCGGAACCCTACTTCCCGGAACCGAAATTCCCGGTTTACGATATGGTCGGTTGTCTGTACGAACGAAGAAAAAATTCCAAAACTATTGTCTGGACACGCGTGGAGTGACTAAATGATTTTACCATGATTTAAGGTGAACTTGCCCCTTGTACCAAAAAATAAACTGAATTCGAAAAAAGCTAATCCCGAAATAATTTTGTTGGCACGTCAATGTCGTAAACGAGCCTTCGAGGATTTTCGCCGTTTTGTTCCGCATCGGACGGAACACCCGACAAAATAAAGTCGCAAATCTGAAACTCAGAATTTCGAAAGCCGCAATTAAACGAATGATTTAATTACGTAATATTTAAGTTTCACAGTCTTTATTTTCTATATTGCTTTTAGTTTAATAGTACAGTCAACTCCTAAATTCGTCAAGATACATTATAATAAATTAAAAAAATATCACGTGTCGCACAATTGCGACAGTGGGCTACACGAGCGGTTTCGGGACGTCGTATATATGCGTTGCTGGTAGCGAACGCGTTAATACGTTTCCGAATTTCTGGCGATGTTCGCTGGAATTGCACAAGATTAACAGTCAAAACCTACATTTTATAGCTTGGTTCTAAAAATTCAAAATGGTCGAGGGCTTTTGGCAGAATAAGTGTCAACGCCAACAAAATACCATAGATATGTATTACTCGACTGAAGTTTTGGAAAATTTGAAAGTGCAAAATTTAAAAAAAAAAATGATTAACGTGGAAAATAAATTTTCATTATAATTTTATTTTTCTAATAAATTTCTTAAAAATGTCAATTTGCATGTAGATCCGCAGTCTGTATATTAGAATGTTGTAAATGTAAGAAGAAATATGAATTTTAACTCTCACAGGTAAGAGTCGAAAATAAACACGTTAAAATCTTGATGGCCGGGTTTACTTAGACAGTGGTGTAATAATGAAGTAAAAAGGAGATAAAAGTAAAAACGAGGAATCGTGTGTTTATTAGTAATTTGCATAAGTACAGCACTCTTTTATTCCCTTTCAACTTCATTTTTGTTTGAAAATGAAGTGAATTGGTCCTATTGTGAGAAGATAAAATGAAGTTGATAGTGGGGCAAGGAATTTTAAAGAAGCTACAGTCGTTGCCTTTACTATCCGCCGATACTACATAGGTAGATACATTCTTTTTATCCAGTAATACGATCCAACTCCTTTATAGCAATGGCGGTGAGGCAAAACTTTTCCTACTTCCGTATCGTTGAGGTTTTTTCGTTGAAAGTGGGAAAGATTCTATCTCAAATAGCTATTCAGTAAGAAGATTGTAATATTACAAGAGTATAATCAGACATACAGTTTTACCGATTAAATTACGAGGAAGTTTAAATGCACATTGTTATAAACATGGAGAATTACAAAATGGAAGAATCGTATTAGCTGTCATAAATTTAAACATTCATATAAGAAAATTAAGAAACATTTGATGAGCGCATGCTAAAAGTTTTTGATCTATAAGTATCCATATTTTTTGCCGAATACCTTTTGTTGTAGTTCTCTACACTGCAACCTTTGATATGGTATTGATTCTTATGAAATGTTAAATTCTTTCCTTAGAGAACAGTAATATGTGAGTATGTGTCACATTTGGTTTAAGATTTTCAGATTTTAATGAACTCAGATCAAGCAATAAATTAGATAACAGACCTCCTGCATAAGTTAATATTGAATTGTTAACAAAAATTTAATAGTACACAAATGATAATGAGACCGCCTACATTGCAAGTCAAAAATAGAGTGTCTGTAAACATTTAATTTGTGAAAAAAAGTACTACTCTTCAATTTAATGTCAGAACAATCGTAGTTTATATCAGTATATTGTATATTAAATATTATATAATATTTTAAATTAAGAGTTTAATGTAATGAATTCCAGAATTTTAATAACACTGGCACTTAAAATAAAAAACCTAATTATTTATTCGATAATGAGCTTTTCATATTGTATTACTGGTGATTTACGGTTTACTTACTTAGATACACGACAAAAGGTGATTTGGTTCTGGTTTATTTTCGAGCGAAACAAATTCATCATTCCACAACAAAACGGTAGTACTTATGCCCGATAATGTAATATTGACATAATTTCTATGTAGAAATTGGTAAAATCCATTGTTTATCTTGAGAGAGATTTATTGTTTATAATTTGATTACATCAAATCGTCAAATACTTTTGACATTTCTTTCTGCTGTGTAAACTATCCACCATACGTTTCGCAACTGATAGTGTATAATTATTCCATATACCTACTTATGTAGTATCTGATCTTATTAACGTTCTGTTTAACATAGAGTTTCAGTTATTTCAGTTCTGAAATCTACTACTTTTCTTATACATACGCAATTCTTTTCAATGGTGCACGTCAATGTTCCATTATACAGCGATCAGAAGAATCCATTATCTACTTTAAAATACGTAAGTATTCGTTATTGATCGAAGTAGTCTTTCACACCCTTTGCTCTACGTGAAATTGCAATGGCGTACTAGAATGAAATTCGCAGTATGAAAAATGAAATATTCAAAGTAATTAAAAATGCGGGGGGTAATACTAGTTACTAAGAAAGGAATTTAGATTTTTAAACAAATTTAAATACAAATTAAGAAGGCTATAATTCTAAGAATTTCATCTCAACTTTTAACCTAAAAGCGTAATATTTTTTTTACTACAAAAATAAAACATTTTCTTAATTTCTGTACTTCAAATTTTTACTTTTCTCACCCCTTAATTATATTCTAACATTTTTCTTTTACTGCTTTATAAAAATTCTAGACTTGTATTAAAAATAATAGTGTCCTTATATAAATTTCGTCCACTGTATGTAGGTACAAATTGTCGAACAATTACTAATTTCGAATTACAATTAGGGATATAATAAAATTGAAAGCATTAAGACAATCTTGTCCTTTCACAACGGTGTCGTAAATAAATGGAAAGGGGAGGATGTGCACGAAACTAATAGAAGTTGCCATGCAGCATATATTGCTGAATTCCTGCCAACTCATTACCACGCAGGATGCAAATTGCGATAACCCAACAGACGATTTTAACAGATCGTGAATCCATATGTATATCCAAAGTTAACGTTCACGAGTGCAGACGAGTGTAGTTGAACGAAGAGGGTTGTGCATAATACAAAGGATATTAGGGGTTTACTATGCAAAGCGAGGCATCGAAAGCCTTCCGTATCCCTTCAGCCTGAATCGTTGTTACCCTCGATTCGTACCGGCATACCAGACTATACTGCACAAGACATGAAACACGAAACATCGCGGTAATATTTATAGGGTCTTAGCGATTGATTTCACGGTCTGGAATTCCAGTATACCAATGAATATAAATTCTATTTCAGAAGTTCAGCCTATTAAAATGTAAACGCTAAGTAGTATGAAGCCTTACAAAAATTCGTTGAGGCACAGATGATCGACTACATATATGCAAAGTATTTCAAAAAACTTCATAAATCCTTAATGAAAAGTAGTTAAACGGCTTGATTTAATCAAATTTGTAATTAATGTTTGTTAATAATTCCTTACTGATTACGTCAATTTTTACAGTTTCCTTGTAAAAAGAATAGTTTTGAGGAAGTAGATATTTATTAATTGTAATATACCATTCCACGATAAAAAGATTTAGAAATGAAACTGGATTGCTGGAAGACCCAACAAAATAAGATTTTGGAACTACAAAAATGATGACAAAGCTCGCTGATTTTTTAGAAACACATTAATACCTTCAATAATTATAGAATGCGACAAAACTTTAGTTTCTAGGTTCACTACAATTTGCAAGTGTGGTCAAATGGTTTTACTATTAATGTCAATAAATTTGAAATATATACAGGGTGTTCAAGATAAAAAATACCACCTAAATAGCTTCTTTATTCTTTAAAATAAGGGAGAATTATCCAGAATAAAAAATTGTTTTGATGACCTCTTTGTTCTATTACATCTCGTAACGAATGAAATAATATGTTTGAAGATGCTTAAATGATAACCTTTAGATGATTTTAAAAACCAATCATGTGACGAAATGTTTGCAATGTTATGTAAACTTATTACTTCTGATGTAGACGTTCAAAATGATATCCATTTTCAGCGATACATGAAAATAATGTATATTCCAGGACATTTCTCTTTCGAAGCTATTGAAATCATGCTATGATTTTGAAAACTTTTCCATGACCTAAAAGACTAAAGAGATATTTAAGTAGCCTCTTTTAGCCGTGACACCATATGTATGAAACAGCTAAAGTATAATATTCGTTAAGCTATACCCATGATACAATATGCCTGCTATCGTTCATAAAATTTTCTTACATGGACAGAAGATAATAAATCATTTCCTTTTGTTTATCGGAAAGCTGTCGGAGGAGAAACTCAGGAAGCTCGCAATAAAGATGTCAGATACTTTCGCGAACGTAACAGGAGAAAAAAATTTGACTAACAACGAATGAAGATCTATTAATATTGCTTGCATCTTGCATCAAACCTTCTCGTATCTCATACGCAACAAATTTCAAAATATAAACGGAAATCATTCTTGTCAGAAGAAGCCTCGGAACTTGTAATCTTTTCAGATAAAAGAGGATAACGCGAAGAGAAGCGACTTCAAGAAAATTTCATTTCTGATGAAGATGCTGGATCGAATATGGGATAAGTCGAAATCTGATGAGGATGATATCTGGTTATCATCAGAGGAAGAGTATATACAAAATATATTATATATGTATGCAGTTATTATAGATTATACTAACCATAAATTCCGTTATATTTTAAAAACTACAAATCGTATTGAAGAGATTTGATCTTATTCGATATCGAATGAAAAAATACATTCAAAATGGCACTGTGCTTAATAAATAAATGATTTTTAGATTTTCTTATATATTTCTTTCTACTATGTTCCAACACCACTATATACAGTTCAACGCATTTGCGACAATTAATTAGAAGTAATACTATAGGTGCGTAAAAATATGATAATTGCTTATTTTCCCGTTATTTATTGTAAATACTAGAAATAACAGTTGAGTGAAATGTTTAATAGTTAATAATTTGTATGAGATTATTATCAGATGTATGTTCAATTCTTTTTGAGAGTCACTATTATTTCAGAGTAATACGAACATCATGACACACTTGAATAGAACGAAATGAAACTGTTTTGCATACTGAAAATGGATGTTAATGAACACAGAATAATTCTTCTTCCAGGATATCGACATCGAATTAATCAAACAACCACTTGAGAATTTGCGTCACATCAACGGTACACGAAATGAATATTAAAGAACTCGTCATTTGAAAACAATTTTAGCATTTTAACAGAAACTGCTAATTAGCGATTTACTAGTTGGCGAATGACTAACTTCTAGTAAAATTATACGATTTATTAAAACAACTGAAAATATTAAAAGATACATAATAAAAGCTCTGTAACTGCATGGATAAAATATGCATCGATCTCGTGTGTTCTGTGGCGAAAAAAGCGGCATTACTTGTTTCACGTGTCCAATATTTATTTAAACTTCGCAAGATTTTATTATATTGGCTTATAAAATTATTTTCTACAATGTAACTTAAAGCTTGTCGATACGTGTTATCGACATTGGATGATAAAATTATTGATTTGTATAAACTATTGGTTATTTTGTTACGGTTGTTATGCATAGAAAAGATAAATTATGCGTCACTTTCCGTTCTGGTATTACCGTTCAAAGAGTGTAAGTATTTATATCATGTTGATTTGTTCTGCAATATACAATGAAATATTTATTACGTTAATGAATTTTCTAATTTGATTAAACAGGATCTCGGGAAAATCTGACAAAACTTTCGGAAAATTTATATTTTTACAGTGGGACATATATTTTATTATAATTACACACAAGTACAAATATTAAGCAATGTTCAATTATATCGACAATAAAAAAAAAAGTTATTCTGAGATATACTTGTTTTTGGTTCGTTTTGAAGAATATTGCATAAGAAAGGAAAAAGAAATGATTTAGTCCTTTTTCGTTTATATTGACTTCAAAATCCGCTATTTGGATAATTGTACAACAAGAAACATTGGTTTATGTTACAAATGTATTTCTGAATTATTTTTTGATATTAAATATTCGTATTGTACAAATCCATTGTGGTGGTTTCGAAATTTTCTTAACTACATGCATACCTAGAGTTAAGACAGTAAATGTTACTTAATGATCCAGAGAAAGATATTTAGTAACATTTTGAAACAGTTCCTAATTCATAAAAGATTTTCAAATGAAATTTATAATGGAAAACTACTTAATTACTTCTCAATAATATCTATATATTCTAATATATTTTGTATTTATTTAATTATTATTTTCTAAATATTTTACGCTTGATTGCTATAAAGCATGCTATACATTGTTTATTTAAGGAATATTTTTCTGAATGTAACTTCTTCAATTACCAGTAAAATCGAATAGTATTACTGACAATTGCAATGAAAGTTAAAAACGGCGCAAAAGATATATTTCATATAGTTTACTGAATGTGAAAACTAAATTAATTTATTGCACTGTATCATTTTGCAAATAATCGTCGAAATATCGATTGTTATTTTTATTTAATTGATTACTCTGTAGCAATAAATTTTACAGCTTTCGTATTGCATGACCTTTCAATGTTCTCTTTAATGTTCTCAGGGAAATATTATAAATTTGTAAAGCTACAGACGGTAATAATTACCTAATACTCATATTCAATGTAGTCGATTGATGTAAGCGATTCTTATCCATGTACAATTCGTTGAGAAAAAAAATGTGTTGATTTTCAATCGATTACTTATATTCTATCTAATATAACAGATGGAAGGATATAGAGATTGTTACACGGAATCTCTCCTCTATTTCATTCCACTCAATGGTCATGACCGCAGTGGTTATTCTAGCATGAAATTAGACTGGCTATTTCCAGTTTTCACTATTTCGGCCAGTTGTAGTAAATAATTGCCTGTCATTTTGTACCACTTGGGGTAAGTGGATCCCTGTGAAATGGGCGCGGAGTGAAATCCAGCGTATCCACCTTCCCACTTCTCCGTTGCGCTATCCTATTCTCTATTCCAGAGGACATACATCCCTGGGAGATTTCTCAGTAATGCACAGAGGTAATAACGGTATTTATGATAATAACAGTACTGCTGCCGAGGATCAGTAGCCATCTTATGAGCAGGAAGAACAATTGAAATTCGAACAAGATTTTTTCAAGATGAAAGTCGATGCAGTACATTCAACCACAAATGGTAGAATAAACACATTGCATGTGGTTAATTTTCAAAAAATTGAATTGTGCGGATGACAATTTTTAGTGAGATCAATTTTTGTCACTATGTATAGAAAACCTCATATATCATATTGTTATATATATATACATTTTTTAAATAGATAACCAATTCGAATCAAATTTAATATTTTTTTAAAATGCTGTGGTAATTGAAAAAGTTGCATAGCTAAGTGTCTTTATATAAAAACGAGATTTCTCGTTACCAGTACGCAATGTGTTAATAGCAACAAAATAATGATACAGCAATTGAAGGTCTCCTGCAACGAAGGGGTTAATACACTTTCAGAAAAAATTAATAAACCAATAGAAAGCAATTGCAAATCGTATAAATAATATTCGTGTCAATAAAGTTTACACTCAAAATGAAAAAATTTCCTTTCTTATTCTTCCGATAAATATAGTTTATATATTGAAGATCAGTAAAAACGATTAGTAGCTATCGATTAAAAAGATTTAAATATAACGAAGTATGTATAAATTTATAGCATGAAATCATCTATAAATATTTTGGAAAAGAAGTACTAATTGGCGCAGTTATTTTTGACAGTTTTCGTGGTATTCATTAATCGTTATAAAATGTTATTTATTTTCCATTGTTAACACATGGCTTAGGGAACTCCTCAATTTGACCTATATTGAATTTTATAAAAATTATTTGGTAAACGTTAAGGACGATTTTGATTGATGTAATGATGCGAATACGTATTTTTTGACTTCCAATTTTTAAAATCTAAATGAATGAATATCAATCTTCTGGGAACAATAGAATAAATTCTGTAATAAATGTCCGTAAACCTAGTGTTAATGTGTTGGTACAAGAAGAAGCTGCCTCTTTATTGCGCCAAATACATTAAACATCCAATGACATCCGTTACAAAGCCACTGAAACAATAAAACAACAAAACTACATTCAACAACAAGTGAAGGCCAAACTGTTTCTAATGAAGTAAGACAACAGAAAATGTATAGAAAGTGGAGCTGCTTATTTATTTCTTACTGAAAAACCTTCAATTGACAGAGACTGTAAGACAAAAGATAAAATGTACGATCAGGAATTAATCATTTTAAGCTACAAAAAAATCAATTTTTCCCATTGCAATTTGCGTTAAAGACTTTAAATGTTTAATTTTCAAAAGTATGGTTTGCTAACCAACGTGGAATATATTTCAAACAACAATGAATCAATTCAAATAGAACTTTGCACGGCCGTTACCCGTATCATTTATTTTCCTTACATAGATCATTATGTACAATCTAAAATTTTATTATTATTCAAAATTGTAAATAAAATAATTGTTCTCAAACATTATATTTTTAGCAATTCCCTGTCAATATGGAACAGAATTTGGATTGCAGGTGCCGCCAGTTTCAGTAGGAATCGCGTTTATTTTTACATACGTATGTACATATCTACACTTATTTAATTAGGCTTAAATAAACTATAAACTGCAATACAAAAAAGTTTCCAATAAGTTTTGCTGTTGTTAAAAAGGTCGGGTCACCTGGATTATTTAAACGAATCACGTCATATATGTTTTTAATGATAATACAAGTATAATTCTCTTGTATTTGTATACTACTTTGATCAATTGATTTGGCAAGCGTTTCTATAATTGTGTCATATAACATTCATCTAATTTTTCAATGCACTTAAAATTGACTCTTGTAATTCAGGAACATTATTCTGTTACCTTCCACCATTATATACTGTTATGATATGTTTTATTCATATATTTTCGATAACATTAAGATCCGAAGACCGTACTATTGTAGTTAATCTAAAGTTGACATGTTTCTAGCATTGAAGAAGTCTTTTAAAACATTTGCACTATGGACAGGTGCATGCTGGATTAAAAATTTTGTCCAGAAATTCTTGTAGCGTTGTTCTGAGTTTGTTTTTTGGTTAATTATAAATTGACCAGCACTTTTCAATTGATCGGTTTTTCCATTATGAGCATCAATTGTCTAAAATATTATGAAACATCTTCTACATTAACGGGAAACTAAAATTTGCTTATCCTTTTGTAAATCATGAAAGTAATATTTGTTGCCATAAACTTATCTATATTCAATATTTTTCTGGTCATTAATAATGATTTTTCTCCACTTTTGTCCACTAAAGATGATTCAGGGAGAATTTTAAGCGGCCCGGCATTCCTTGTATTCTACTTTTAACGACGACTTTATAGCGATTTTTTTTCTTTTCAAATACTTTGCCCGTTGGATTACTCGTCTTACCATCTTCAACGATGCGTTTAAATCACATTCAGCAAAAATTTTCCTCGATATAATACCCGAATTCAATGCTTTTTTTAGAATCGCTTTCCTGCCTTTTGTAATTAAACACACTAATTTTTCTCCGTTTTAAGTCAAATTTGTTTCAAATTTTTACATTTTGTTTTTAATCAGTTTAACTTCTCATCTTCATTTCACGTTTCGCCACGTATTAATTTTTAGGCTTGTATTAGAAAAGTCACTGGAATAAAGAAAGAAATAAATATGACATAAATACATGTGAATACAATGACTCTCTTTAACACTATTTCTACTGAAGGTGTCAAGAAACACCTTTCGAGATTTTAACTTCAAATTATTTTCTAAGATTAGTTGTATATTTTAAATTGACTTTTCGGCGTTTCTAATAACGATTATAAAATTGAGAAGAAACTAATACTAGTGTCATAATTTAGTTTTACCTGAATTTATGAAAAACATAAAAATATCAGTTCATTAAAAAAATGACAAATGTATAAAGGTATAAGTACAATACATAATTCTTTTTATAGAAACGAGAAATATAAAATTCATGAAAATGAAACCTAATAAAGCGCTAATTCATGTGAATGATTCTGGTGTATGTACAAAAGAAGGGAATTTCCTCTTTTAGATGTAATGACAGTGTTACCAATCGAATGAAATTAAAAATTTACTATAGAAATATGTGGGCAACAAGAATGTTTATTTTTACCATTTTCTTTAAAATTTGTTATTTTGAAAATGATGTAAATGAAGTAATGGACAAAATCTTATTGGAAGAAACATTTGCAAACTTGAGTTAAATCTCGACAACTTTTATTAACCCTTTGTACTCGAACCTTTTTCTCACTGGCATCACCAGGAGCTCGAAATAATTTTAATGAAGGAAACATAGAAATAAATGATGCGCGCATGGAAAGAGAAACCATAGATGTATTTTACTATTTTTTATCGATTATAAATATAAATATTGTAATATATTTAACGATAGAATTTTACAGTTTGTAATGTTAAATTTTAAATGGCGCTGCCCCGGAGTTCTAGAGTGCAAAGGGTTAATTAATTTTGTATTCTGCCCTAATGTGGGTTCTCTTCGTCACCATTGTCCAGGGACCAAATTCGGGAACGTCTCTTTTCGTTCAAGACCTAATCAATTACAATTTAAAATGTACCAAAACCATTCACGACGAAAATTCAGTTATTCATTTAAAGAGGTATCACTTGAAAACTCTTTTTAAGCAGTCGTTCGGCAAGATGCGAGTACCGAACAATCATTCGGTAACAGTTATCGACAATTGTAATATGATTCTGCAAACCATGTAATGATACATTAACATAATATGTGTGCACCACTACAGTGTGCAACCACTGATTCCATCAAATCTGAATTAATGGTCAAATATTAATTTGGAGGGGAATAGTTCGAAACCAATCAGGAGTACCATAACAATGGCAAGATTTACGAAGATAATGTAATTTGTAATACAGAAGTGCATAGTAGTTTTTGTAAATCATTTTTAATCGTGTATATTAGAAAACAGTAAATACATCGATACGTCAATATCATAAAGGGTGAATTTATTAATAGCAGCAATGTATTTTGTCTGAAATGCGAGGTAACAAAATACGGAATGTAAACAATGTATGTACAATATATCCATTAAAATAGAAATATGTTGTTCTGTATGCAGCTAAATATGTGCTAGCAATAAATAATATTTCCTCTCTACTCATTCGCTTCTTGTTTAGAGGATGAGTGAAAACCTATTAATCCGCTCCAGTAAATACGGAATTACATTTTACAACGGAAGAACTGATTTTATGATGCACGTTGGTTAAGCAAACTTTATTATCAGATGTTTGCAATCAATAATGTTTGTTATCATTAAACATGTCGTTATTTGGACAGGAGCCATGGATATTGCTAATTATGAATATGTACTTGAAATATGTACGAAATATGTCGAAATATGTACTTCGACAAGTCAACCTAATTTTGAACGATTAATTTAATAAAAACGCAGAAAGCCATTTTTTTCTTAAATGAGTGGATTATATTTACAACGAATTTTATAATGAATGAAGTATAAACAAAATATATATAAATAATATGTGTACCTAATAATACTAATTATACAGGGTGATTGAATTAATTGTGAACAGTTATATGTACATGTACGTCTGTTATTTTTTTGCGTTAAAAGAAAACCTTTCAGAATAAAATTACACCTTTTTTATGAACTAATTTGAAGAGGGGAAAATACTTAATATTTCAAAATCATTGCTGCATTTTTAGGTAAACGGTTAATAACTTAATAACCATTTCGGTTTAGTCATGCAATTTCAGGAAAGCGATTCGTTCTAACGTTACCGTGGTATCGCTAATTCATGTATTTCTACTGAAAAGTTGCAACAATGTAATTTGATAACTTCCATAATCTTTCAATATTCTATTGCATTATTACCAAACATTTAATCAATATGTACCATTGATTGGTTATTAAATTTTGATTCCTACTATGTATATTGTTAATATTTGTTTATGAAAATGTATTCAAATCAATTTATAAAATTGAATGAGTAAAACAGGAAATAATAATTTATGAAATAGTAATCAAATTTTATTTTGTACTTGTGTATCTGTCAATACACAAGTGCAAAGTACATTCACTCTTATCAAAGGTAATACTTATTTTTTTTCTTTTATTTTTAGTAATATGAATACATAATAACAGGAAGTAAACAATTGTTACATCTTGTCCCACCTTCTCCTAAATCTTAAAAATCTGAAAATTTTCAACCGAAAATTACAAGATCAAGTTTCACTTTCTATTCGTTTGTCAAAGTTTATGACTACAGATATTTTAAAGATACACGTATGTACAATGTTCCCAGTGCATCTAATTTTGATCATGTCTACTGTTAATTTACAATCATCGGCTGATCATATTAAAAACTAATTTAACGTAAAATTAATCACATCTGTTTGTAAGCATTTTGAAGTATTTAAGTAAAAAATTATACCAGTTTTGTTTCGAGTCCCGCTTCGGACACCAAGTAGTTAGAAACAATTATTTCTTCAGGTTCAGCTGTCTGACTTCGAGAATACAAGATAAAATCTGTAATTTCATGTATCATTTTTTAAACTTATAGTTTGGAGGCTTGCATTTTTCATCAATTTTTGCAGTGACTCAAATGTACGATTTGCTTCCAAAATATCCTATATAACAGCTTCACCCAGTCAAAGCTTGAGAACCACACTACAATTGAATTAACCCTTTGCACTCCGTTGTCGCCGTTATGACCTATGATCTAGAAACAATTTTGTTTTCTATAAATGGTTTTTTTTATTGTTATATTTTTTATATTATAATTTAATTAATAAAACATAACATTAAAATGTATACGCGGTTTTCTTTAATGATAAAACACGACCTCGCGCCACTGTAAATACTCTTGGAGTCGCTGTTAGCCCGTAGTACTTAGAAATGACTCGGAGTTGCTGAAAGGTCATATCAAAAATTGCTCGGAACGCAAAGGTTTAATATATTAATTACATAAAAACACATTTATCATGTAATAATTACCCCAATTAAATTACTGCAATTTTTCTTTTTTGAATTAGAAATAATCACCGTTTTTGTAAACACAATGTCATTTGAAGTGTCATAATTGTATTGGAGACAGAGATGACTTAACATACATTTTTATTTTACAAAGGAACGCTCCACTAAAATTTCAAAAATAAATATTTTTAGAAATGTAAGATTTAGAAAAGAAAGTGCAATTGTTAAACGTATAGCCTCGTGGTCGTCAAGGGAATTTAAGTGGAGTAAAGAAAAGGTTGCCACCTCACCTCGTTAGCCCTGCTCATTAGAGCGCACTGTTCCGCGTACGACTTGAAAGGACAAGTGCGTATGTGTCTGAGGCAAATGATGGATTAGTATAATAAACAGTCTGTTAAAACTTCTTTCAAATTAAAAATGAGAATTTATTACAGAAATCTAAATGTAGTAACTAGACTGCGGATCTTTATGCAAATCCAAAATTTAAAGAATATGTTTAAGAAAACAAAATTATACAGAAAATAGTTTTTCTTAATGACCATTATAAAAAACACTACGCTCTGATTATTTCATATATTTTTCTAAATTCCGTGCATTCTATGCAATCTTGAAATTTTAAATTTCTCATAAATTCATAAAGATCCGCAGTCTAATAATAGCAATAAGATACCTACTGAATAATATAAGATTGTATCAAAAATCCAAAAGATTTAAATTAATTAAGTTTAGTTTAAACATTTTACAGGGAATATATTCAAATAAGAATCGACTGTTAACAGTCAAAAATGGAATTAAAAGACTAATTAAATCTTACCAAGAAATTTTGTGCGAAACGAAGAATCTGCAGAATGTTATAAACTTTATAAAGTATCTTACACTTAAGGATTATAATATGTATGTAAAATTATATGTCCTATAATATATAATATATTAAAATATCTTATCGGGAACATGATTCTCAACAATTTTTCTCTATAATTTATGAAAGATTAGCCTTAACTCCCAAGGTATTTTCAAAAATTTTTTTATCGTTCCATTTCATAATTTTAATATGTAAGATATGCGGTAGCTCAAATTAAGTATGAATTAAGTTCTTGGGAAGAGGGCAAAAGCCTGGATCTCAACAATATTTTTAGAAATATTTCCGAAATTAAAGACGAGCGATGGAAACATGCGTTGAGAGAAACTATTTATTTAGAATGATGATTTTCACGACATATTTCAAGCTGATTCAAACCAGTAAAGTACTTGAAGTAATCCTGTGAATCCTTTTGCACTCCTTATCCTATTCACAAGTAAAATACGAAGCAACAATAAAAAAAAATTGACTCTCAAATTCAAGGATACAGTCAATTTTGTAAAAAATTTTTTTAATAAACGCCCACTGATGCGAAGGCGTACAGTAGACCTAGGATTGTCACAACACAACATTCCTTTACATCTTGTCCACAGCAAAAATTTGGGGTGCGAAAAAACCGGAAAGATTCAAAAGCTACAGGTCACATGTTTAGAAATAAATAAAAGTAAGATACAATAGTGTAATAAATATAATATAATAATATAAAATATAATTAATATAGTAAATACATCTTAATAATATAATAATATAAACAAACAGTTTATAGGCACACCTGTGTGCCATTCCCTTTTGAAAATCGAAGGACAGGAAAATAAATGTTTACTACTATTACTTGTACTACTATTTTTATGGTTTTTTTAATATTATGAAGAACGATTTCATTAGTACATATATCCACTACAACAGATTTAATTACACTTGCTACTGTGCAGATAAATTTTCATTTTTTAGAATAACAGAATGTTTATTAAAAGAGACACCTGACAGGAAATCTTAATGATTATCTCTATAAAAGACTTTTGAAACTTCGAGGGCTACACAGAATATGACACATCAAAAAACTCAATAACATCATACCGAGAGTAATAACACACGTATCAACTTTCCATAAAGAAACATATTTGCAGACGCCTTAAAAGTGTCAGTCGAATGTATTTCTGAACACATTACAGGTCCTGCTGAGCATCAGCATACTAACACAAGTTCGTGCCTCTAACGGCCTCCATATTCCCAGATAAACGAAGGATATTTTACAGTTTGCATTAGAAACTACCGAACAAAATTATGTCGCTAATGTCACACAACGTTGTCTCCTTGCATCACTCGTACCTTCACGATGGCACATTCACAGTTTCTCAATATGACAACTTTTCCTCAATTAAAAAGATTGCAGCTAGTGTTTCCCAGGACAGCATTCTTAGACTTCTCTTTTCCACTCTATGTTTATAATATTCCCAGACATAGTAATACACAATTCTTTATTTATGCTGGTCACATTATTTTATACAGGTACCAGAATCACCTGAATTTCACTTGAAATTGAACCACCAATAGCCGTAAATATTATGTCTTAGTAAAATGTCCAGATATTGCAGTTTATTACATATTAGTTTACCCGCATAGTTATTATTTTTCCAAACTGTCCCATTCTCATCACAGACTAATAAAATACCTATTAAATCAGCTTCACATGGATTCACAATTAACCTACAACCTACTTTCATACTGTAACTTCGGAGAAACAAGTAATACATTAATAAAAATCGTTTGCATTAATAAAGAGATAATGTGTATAGTAGCAATTTTTGTAATGTATTATCGAATATTTAAATATGCACAGATGCATCAATTGCGACATTGAAAAAACATAAATGTAGACTTTTTAAGCTTTTCAAGCTTTCGGAGCAAGCAATGGTAAGTACATCGTTAGATATCATAGTGAAACTATGGTTGAAAAGAAGTGCGAATATAAGTATGGAAAAATTTATAAAAAGTGCAGTGTTACGAAGTAAATCTAATATATTCAGTTTGGATGAAAAGAAATACGCCTGGCGAAAATCAAATATAGAACTTGAACCGAAGAATCTTCAACTTATGATTAAATACGAAGGAGGGCATGCTATAGTTTGGGGGATATTTTAAATAGTATTGGAAATACTGTATTTATCGAGGAACATAAATGCTAACAAATACATCGATGTTGTGACATGATTTACAAGGTAGAGCAACCAAATAGGGCATAGAGTATACATTATGTCCGACAGGATCATAACCAAAAACGTACCATCCAAAGAATAAGAGAATGGTTACTACATAACGTTCCGAAACAGTCACTTACATGCCCACAAAATTCGAAAATTAATCCCATTGGAAATTCGTAGCACATTTAGACCTTCAAATCCAGAAATGAAAATATAGTATTTAAAAAAGAATGAGCAAAAATATTCTGTAAAATTATTCATATGTTAATGAATCCATGACATGACGACTAGAACATATTATTACACCAAAAGGAATGCATACACAATAATATTAATAAAGAAGTAAGTAGAATTTAAATAGTAATAAATTTACCTCTGCAGTTATAGATGTACTAATACTTTTTGGCTCTTAAATTTGCATTTATCGTATACTATTACTCTAAAATGCATGGTGAGAATTTGATACTATGGGCATTATCTTTATATACAACAGACTATTAGTACAAATAGTTTTTATTGAAGTATTTTCTGTTTATTTAGAGTTATAGCAAAAAAAGTAGATATACGCATATTGTTTACATCCCACTGTATATAAAGCTATCATTTAGATTTACGCATGTTCAATATAGAGTTAGAGTTATATCGGACTTAGGAAGCAATATAAATACACGTGCTCATTACAGAACTTCATTACGTGGTGGACTTGTCAAATGCATAAATACAGAATACGTGGGATACAGATTATATTTGATATTTCAATTAGATACCTCAGACGCTTTTTTAACTGTTCAGCACTCTTTTCCCGAGAACTGACATTCCACTCTTATTTGTGTGTAATAGCTATTTCTTTCAATATACCTGGACGAAAATTAGCACGTTGAATGCCGCACGATTTCATGGAACAAAATACTTGAAATGGAAAAATATAATATTAAATCATTTGATTGAATTGCATTGTTATTATTGCAGGTTCATCTAACTGAATGTCACCACATTAGTTAGCATTATTTATAATATAGAAATGTTTTCAAATAATCATGGTTTAATTGAGTGAATTATAGTAATTCGATTTGGTTGGGGGTTACCGGTGACCCCCATGACATTCAACGTGTTAATAAACAATTGAGTATTATTTATTTTGTAACAATAAACTAATAAAAATGTATCTGTTATACGCAGATGAAGAGTTAACACTTGATAGGAATGCTCGTTTAACACGTTAATTGCCATGGAGGTCACTCAGTTATCCCCGACCAAATCGAAATACTACAGTTCACTTAATTAAACGACGATTATTTGAAAACATTTCTATGTTATAAATAATGTTACCTACTACAATAATAATAATTTTATTCAATCAAATAATATAATATGATATTTCTTCCATTTTGTGTATTTTGCTCTGTGAAATCGTGCGGTATTGAACGTGTTAATTGGTTGAAATCGAAAGAGGCATGTGTCTTTTCACATACATTGTCGACACTGACAATGCATTATTCGTTAATATGGTTACGTGATAACAAATCATTAAGGTAAACAAAATGCACAGCAAAAGACCCGTTATTTTGTGTTGGATGTCAACGTTCCATGAACGCATACTAAATAATACAAGTCAACACGATTTGTGTTACAGATGGTTTAAAGAGTGATCTTAATAATATTTCTCATGGTGAACTCGAATATGCAATCCATTTTTCTCCGTCACTTAGTTTTTGGGAAAATTACTTTTGATAGAAACTCAATTTTTCGAATTTGGACATTTGTTGTGTCTTAATTATGAACATTTTTCAAACTTTTCTTGTACAATATTATTTTATGGACCTTTCTGAATACAATAATGTAAATTTTAATGATATTATAAACATTTAAACGTGTTTAAACAATGCTGAAATGCAAAACAACACCCGAAACGCGCCAATATTTGCGGATATTTTCCAATTTGTTTTAAAAACTAAGCATCTAGGAGAAAATCTAATTTTAGCATCTGCCTTGCGAAATCCGTTGAAAGAAATTTCGTAACAAGTTTCGTTTTCAATTGAGAGTGAAAAATAGGTGCGCAAAACATAAGGTACCGACAGTGATACACTCAATGTTATACGTATAAATCGGCTAGCTGCGGAGCACTGCGCACCAGGAGAGATACGCGCTCACACAGAGCATCATTGTCGGTACATTATGTTCTGCGCAACTATTTTTCACTCTCAATTGAAAACGAAATTGTTACGGACGGCTCTATCGCATGCTGGAATTATATTTTCTTCAAGACACTTGGTGTATTAAATAAATTGAAAAATTCTCGCAAAAATTGGTGCGTTTCGGGTATCATTTTATCTTTCAGCATTGTTTAAACGTGTTTAAATATTTTTAATGTCATTAAACTTTACATCATTGTATTCAGGAAGGTCCATAGAATAATACTGCGCGAGAAAAGTTTGAAAAATGTTCATAATTTAGACACAACAAATATTCAAACTTAAAAAATCGAGTTTCCTTCCAAATTGATTTTTTCAAAAACTGTGAGTGACGGAAAAAAAACGGATTGCATATTCGAATTCATCACAAGATATACCATTAAGGTTACCCATTAAACTTTCTGTAACAAAAAAAAGTTAAATTTTGTAGACCAATGTAATCGATAAGTGTTTTTAAGGTAGACCGAGGCGAATAGGATCACGGAGCGAAACGGATAAAAATAAGACTATTGGCCATATTTGTTACGTTGTTATAGAAATGCGCATGCTTACCATACATACTATTTCACACACTGCCCCCAAATTCCAGGGTGAATTAGAGATTTCTCATCTTTCGGTTCTTTGTTTATAAAATGAAGGTTTTCAAGTTTTTTAAGCATTTTTTTACTGACATTGAAGCTGAATGTCTATTAATACGAAATCTATGAAAAAAATGTAGATTTTAAGTTTTAACTATTAGTTTTTCGCTGTTAAATCTCAACTGATCTGATTCGCCCCGGTCTACCCTACTTTATGTATAAGTTACAATAATATAATTTATAACTGATAGATGATCATTTTATGATTGTAAAATACGTAGGTATATATATATATTACATGTACATAATAAAAATCGAAATATAACCGAAATGCAGAAGCGAAAAATAACAGTTATAAAACCGACACAGAATTGATATAAAAATCAGTTCCGAAGAACCGAATTTGCAATTGATATAAATTAAAATTGATATATCCAATGACAGGTATAGCTCTATTTTAGTTCCTCATAACTGTTTTAAAAACCGAAACTGACATCACAACTGTTTTCAATCACTGAATCATCAACCATTGGTAACTGAAACAACGTTTAATATGCTAAGCACACTCCATTCCAATTTCTACGGAACGCGGGATATCTGTTATTCCTTTAATTGATGAAAAAGTCACGATCGATTACTTGCACAGTAATCTTTACTCAACGGAATGGACTTCATCGCGTTCAATAACTGTTTTTCGTCGTATGATGAAGTTATAGTTGATTTAACTTACATGGAATGATCCCCAGCCCGGAAATTCGAAAACTTATATAGTCTTGGAGATATTTAGAGTACTTACACATAGGTATTCCTTCAGCAATTTTTGTTGCTTGTGGAAATTCACTGTATGGGGATGAAATTAACCCCTTAAGATTCAACCATTTCTCGCTTTTATTTTATAACTTACGAATTGTAATAAATAGAAGAATCTGACAATATACAAGCGTCTCTCCATTTACACGGAGTATCCGTTCTACCTGGATTTGTTTTACGAGAATGAAAGGCACGTAAATAACGTTTGTAAGTACCAAAGAAAACAAAATATTGGAAAGAAAAGCATATTTATTTCATATAGTTTAACAAGAAAATAACAATAATGGCATTTCAGAAAGCAAAAGTAAATTTTAGTTCATGTCATTAAATTCAGATCGGGAGAATTAATATCGCGTATAGACAATACCGCGTAAATAATGTTATAATTTACCACGTAAAAATAAAACTTGCGTAAACGAAATATGGCGTAAATGGAGAAACAGGTGTACAAACGAATTGATATGTGCAACATTGCAACTGCTGCGAAAGATTCTAATGTAATACATATACATAGATATTATATGAATATATTACTTTGTAGAAAAAATTCAAATAAATATTTATTTCAACCTAGAGATTGCAAATTCCATGAAAAACATCGTTGACATTATGGAACAAGAATTATTACTACATATTGATATTAAATATATGAAAATGTCTACAAAATATATTTTGTAGGAAAAATTCAAATAAAAATTTATTTTGACCCAGAGATTGCGAATTCCATGCAAAACATCATTTAGATCGTGTAGAACAAGAATTATTATTACAAAACAAAAGACAAACATATTATACTACTTTCAATTGGAGAAGGTAATTATCAAAGGTAAATTATTCTGAATAGTACAAGAATAATGTTTTCAAGCCAGTTACTACCCAAATGTAAAGCATCGGGAAGATTAAAGAATGTGATAAAAAATAGACAAAGGTAATGCTAGAAGAATGGAATTATTTCCCTGCGAGTGGAACTACGCAGTGGGGGCGAAATTGCCGTGTAGCGCAGAAGCAGATTACGTTAAGTACGGAAACAGTTAAAACCGAGCAGTCCTTTATCTCTTTGTTTTGCACATTAATCCTACTAATTAATACTGTACAGATACATGCGTATTACTGAATTTCAATTATCATTGTACCTAAATAATTTTATGAAAAATGAACTTTGTTAGAAAATTACGTCGATACTTATCTAGGATAATAGATAATTTTAAAATATCGAATTTGAAAAATTTGGAAAGTGTTTTGGTCTCGTATCATTGTACATAAAACTTTGTTTTTCTGATTTGTTGCCTTCGAAGCATTTGAAACACACAATTCGAACGTTTTTATCACTATTATATAATAAAATATTGTTTTCCCTAAGATGATGCGTATTACTAATCTTTGAAAGGAGACACCATGCGCAACTCAAAAATCAAATACGTTAGTGAAAAAATTGAACTTTTTCCTACTTACTTACCCTAACTGCTATTAACCCCAATCGTATCACGTGTTTTTATAACGAATCATACCACGATGTGACTCTCAATCACATACGAGAACAAAAGGAATGACTAAAATATTATTGTTTTTGTTTCTAGGGCCCAAATTTTAAAAGCCTAAAAGAACTTTTGGAAATGCAATACGAAATAATAAAAAAATTTAAGTAAAAAGTTCAAATGTGACTTAAAGTCACATCGTGGTCCGATTAGGGTTAATAAACAGAAGAAATTTACGGTTTTCTTTTCATGTTTTGAGAGTCTATAAATAGGTACAAATATAGATTTTAGTTACTCTAACATCCCCATAAAACGTACTGTAGATGTTTGAATATGCAAGAGTTTCACTAATGACCAAGTAAATACGCATGATCTATTCGAACACGCATCACGGCAGTTTCAATTTATAATTATTTACTATGGTAATCATCAGCACATTGTTAACAGTACAGTTCGCAGATCTGATTTATTCACATCAAAAATAAATAAGGAGAATATTGTTTCTCAAACAACGTCTACTTAATTGTAGCTGTAAACGAATTATTTATTGTTACATTTACGAAAATACGTACATGATATGACATAAAATATGATAAACTTTGCAGAAGCGTCTTTCAAGATGTAACATAGATATAAAATATGTCGAGAAATATTTTAAATAAATATCTATAGTAATAATAGCGATATATTTAATCATTTCTGACACCGCACACGCGGCAGTGTAGTGTGCAAGATGAAGGCAACGACACAAGATATTACAATATAAGCCAAGAAGTAACGACCATTAATGAACGTTTTCATAATACCCCACCTGTGGTGTGGAGTTGGAAACATACTATGTATGTAGTATACTTATCGCCTCCATTAGCTGCTGTTCATAGTAAATAGGGTACATACTCTGAAGCTGTCTACAAGAGCATAAGCCCCCTAGGTCGCCACCTTAATAGAATCAAGATGAAATTCAAATTTCCTAAGCACTCGTATCTTGTTATATTTATAGATCATTTTTAATCACGAATTAAATTTCATTTGTCTAAAATCATCTAATTTCAGCCTCTGTATTCCAAAATACTGCAATTAAAATTTTCGAATTTTATAAGACCATATATTCGGTCATACTTGTTCGCTATTACTAGATATATGGAAATTTAAATCTGTGTTCGTAAATTGAGTCGAAATTATTGTAATATAGTTATGACCTGAAAGTGAAATAATTAAGTTTCATGCTGCTTTAATGATCGTGTTCTTTTGATTGTTTCGCATGTATCATATTCTTATGAAGTTTATGAAGTTATGAAGTGTAAATAGTGATTCTCGAATTTTGCTACTACCAGTGATTTCCAAACTTTATTGTACTACGCCTACCTTTAAAAAAATCAATCATATCAAAAATCAAATTTCATATCAAAAATGAAAAAAATGTAATTGATAGAATAATAACTTTACGCGCCTCCTTTCGCACTAGTCCGCGCCTCCCAGTTTGGAAAAGTGAAGGATTACTGTCGCAATGGATTGCTAAATTTGCTACTTATTTTCTTGGTAGGCTTTTAATTAACGCATATAGTGTATACTTATTCAAAATTTCGAATTTTCACGTCAAGGTTCTGATAAACAAATGTTACTGGCCGCTAGGGATAATTCATGAGAATTTATAGTGGTGCAGCAACAGCAACAAAATCAACACGTTCAATGGTATACGCCACTTTCTGTAAGAAAATATTTTTAAGGGACACATGATCACTGATGATGGTACACGTTACAAAGCAGCGAGAACATAAAATAACAATATCAAAATATATAAAAAATCACCAAAAATTTGAATATAAATTAATATTTTATGAAAAAATCACTACAGTTCATAAGCAAAATATAACTGAAATTTCCGTGGCACGCAACGCATTAAATTATATACGTATTTACTATACAATGTATAGATTTATGAAAATACAGGTATCTAAATACAGTCCGAGCATTGAATATATTTATTCATTCTTATTACTCTTAGCCTACACAGCATATAATATAAGATATACAAGGGGTCTCTAAAATATACCCTACAAATGATAAGGCGTATACAACTTACCAAACTGAGTAAAAGATCCTCAATAAACATGGGTCTAAGACTCAATAATTTTCGTGATAAAAATACATAGATTTTATTAAAAAGAAGTATATGGGGACCGAATGGGAACACCGAATTACCTCGAAAAATATCAGTGATATGAATAAATGTGTCAAACAAAAGTTACAGGGTATGATATACTACGTATCACGGCGGGAGGTATTTGACCGTGACGTGACCTTGAAACGTCTTGCTAAGGTCATGTTACAATTCTTAAATAGAATCTTATGGTTTCTATTCTACATTTTTGAAGCTGACATTCAGACGTTTCCAAACTATGGAATGAAATTTTTCACGTTATTGTTATCAAGATATCAGTATCCAACGTTGCCAGTTCGTCGATAGTGATGGCAGCCGCCGGACAATGCGACCATCATGGGCGAGTAAAGGAACGCAACGTCTAGGATCCTTGTTTGTTACACGATGGGTTTCTATCTGAAAATGTGAACGATATCGTTTATCGATCCAGCCGTGGTTTCACAGCTGAGAACGCAGTCATCGCACTCGCTAGCTATACACCTTCCTTTATTCCCCCACGTGTTCTTATGGAAATCTGTAGGTGTTTCACTCGCTCCACCATATCTCAAGGTTGAGTCACTACGGAGAATCTGTCGAAACTGAAGCGTCACGATTGCTCAACCGATCATCCCCTTGCCCTCCCGTGCAGAAGTGGCGAGACGGACTGTCTAAAGCAGAGGTCTCCAACCTTATGCCCGCTGGCACCATGACGCCTGCCGATTGTTTTATGTCTGCCCACTGCTGTGTGACCACGATAAAAATAAATTATGCGGCGTACGGCAATAACAAAAGATGGAAACGAGAGTCAGATGTTTAATTTCGTTGCATTCTGTTTTATTTGCGATCTTCGTTTATGCGAATCTACCAATAACAAAAGCGGTCGAAACCGTGGTATCAACGTTCATCACGAACGGACGCGACTTATCGCACTTGCCCCTTTAGTTTGAAATACACGTGAAGAAATCTCGTCTGTGAACAGCAGTTTATGCTCGTATTTTTAATATATGATGATTCCTGCTTCATTATTTTTAAATACTTTGTTATTTTAATTCCAAAATTGGGAGGAATCATACGGCATGATATGCGGCAGTAGCATTGCAGTGCCGAACAAACATAATATTGAACACCACTTTTAGATAATTCATGCCACTTTTAATACGAGTCATCGACTTAAATCTAAAGTAAGAAAGAAGAAAATAAATGAACTAATGCCTGTGGTAAAATTTAAAAATGCCACTGTTGCTTCTTTCGAAATTTCTCACATACTCGAAAAGAAAAAAAAAGCTTTTTCAAGTGGAGAATTGTTAAAAGAAGCATTTTTGACTGGCACCGATTGCTTATTTGAAGGATTTTCTAACAAATATGAGATTATGCCAGCAATACAAGAATTTTTGAGAATTCGTTAAGTTAGTTTTTTTTTTGCCATTTGGACGACACTCGCCGGATGACACGCTCTTTAAAATTTTTACTCTTTTGTCATAGCATTTGTAGATACCCTTAGTTTCTTACACGTATTTTCCGTTCGTCTCAATAGTTATTGCCCTGCTGTAAACTTTCACGGCCTGAGCATGTCAGCGAGAACCATGGGTCACCCAACGGTTTCCGCGGCCGATGCAGGGTCAGGAAACCGTCTCTGGTGCTGACCAGATGTGTCGCCCACCACCGCCGAATTCTAGCGTCTCTCCCCCCTTGGAAAATCTCGCGACCCCTTCCTCAAGGAAACACGCCGAGGGCGTAAAGGAAGGTGTGTCTTCTAACCTAGGTTCGCTGATTGGACTTTTCCAAAAATTGGAAGAACCAATCAGTGGACAATTGCAAATTCCAAGGGGGAGCTGAGAAACACTCGCGAGTTCCAAATTCATTCGCAAAGGAACCACCGACTAGGAGAGTCACACTTAGAAAACTTGTAACCCGACTAAGTTGTTCAAATACAGTCCAATCTTTTTGCTAAGTCGCGATTTCTAAATCATTCACGGGATAGACCGTGACCCCAACAAGAAGAATACATGACATTTGAAAAGACATGCAAACTCAGTTAAAGAGTGACTTGGATACTACATAACAATATTCATAGGATTAATTTCATTTTCATTGCGTAAAATATAGGATTACGACCGTCACAAATATGCGACGCTCGTATCGAACGTGTTAAGCGAAACATTTTATTCCTATGGTTCGGAAATATCTGAATGTCGATTTCAAAAATATAGAATAGAAACCATGGGATTCTATTTAAGAGTTGTAATGTGACCTTAGCAAGTATCATTTGTGTAATACATTTGTTCATATCACAGATAGTTTTCGAGATAATACGATGTTTTTGATTCGACCCCCATACGCTTCTCTTTGACAAAATCTACGTATTTTTATCTCGGAAACTATTGAGCTTTGGATTCATGTTTACTGGCGAATTTTTACTCAGTTTGGTATGTTGTATACGCTCTATCATCACGTCCTGTAAAATGATATATAATGAAAAAGAAACAGAAATTTACATTTTTTATTAATTTAGTTGATAAGTATATGGTAGTATTATGTAAAATATAATGTAGTTTTTAAAAGAGTTTTATGAAACACGAGGAGCAGAAAAAGGGTCTTATCAGACAGGGGGATCCAAGATTACTTAAAGAAACGCATACACAGAAAGGGGACTGTCTTAGGGTATAAGGGCGATTGTTAGCGTGAATGAAAGGATCAGGTTAGTTGTGCCATTCATGCCAAAGTCAATCCACCCATAACTTCTAAATTCATTTCTAAACTATTTCTTAATTATAATACTGCCTCTTACTGACATTCTTTAATCTCTGATACATGTCTATTCAAGCAGGGTAATATTGCCTAAAAGATCAAAACTCCTACGCCTTTCGATCTTTCTTAACTTTTAACTACCCCCGCTGGTGTAAAAAGTACACCAATATTCCAAGATGCGGCAGTTGCAATAAATCAGTATGCAAACAACATATGACCACTGTTATTACATGCAATTCGTGCAAGAATGGCGAACGAAGCAGCGAATGAAGCGAATAATAATGTAAAATCAATTTCATCAGTTCCTCTTTGTTTATTATCAATTATTATATTCATTCATGGTTATATTCCTAATAAATAGCATAATTCATCAAGACTCAGCGCAACGCAGATGCAGCCTTTGTTTGCAGAAAAATACATAAACAACGACGGAATGTGAAGATGTAGACAATACAAAAATATCTAAGTAAAGCAAGTTAACACATTTATATGGATAAACCGGCTAGCTGCGGCAACATTGCGCTGAGGAGAGACAATCATTGGCATTGATATGCACTACCAGGATCCTGTGCTTTGTGCAACTATTTTCCATTCTGAATAAATGTGTCTCGGAACTTTTTTCAACGGATTCCGCAAAGTAGATATCTACTCTATTGCAAGCTGGAATTAGATTTTCTCCTAGACGCTTAGTGTTTAATGAGGGAATATTTTAAGATAAATTAAAAAATATCAGCAAAAATTTGTGCGTTCCGGTTGCTGTTTTGCCTAACAGCATTGTTTAAACATGTTCAACTGTCTATGAAGTTATTAAAATTTACATCATTGTGTTCAGGAAGGTCCATAGAATAATGTTGTTTAAGAAAAGTTAGAAAATTTTTCGCAATTAACGCAACAAATGTTGATAGTTTGAGAAAAGAAAAGTAATCCTAAAACGTAAAAAACGAAGATCTTTGTAAAATTGAAAAATGAGTTGCATAGTGACATGAGTAGTGTTATGGCCCACAAGTTTCTACAAAATACTCGTAAAGGAGACCATAGAAGTCAGGCTCGTAAAATGTGCCACGTAAATGAAATTAATAAAGTAAGAATGCTAATCAAATTTTGGAGACAGGTCACCTTATAGATAAAAGTAAATGTACATGTAATAAAACAAAAATAGATAAGAGTGGCAGAAAAAGTATACAATACAAAAAATAAAATTTATTGCCTACTATAAAACATGGTGATCCCAAAATACCAATAAAACATGATCCCTTCTAGTTGGGGATGTGTAAGCGCCATTGATGTAGGATCCCTTTACTTTATTGTTGGCACTGTAGATCATAAGAAACACATCAATACTTTAAAAAAACAACCTGTACGAAGAATGGATTTGGAAAATAATTTCAGCATGGCGCAAGATACCGATCCATAGTATTGTGCTGTTAATACACGAACTTGGATTTGTATAAAATGTTCAAAAATATTTAATAGTACTTCCATGGTTCCTAGATATATAATAATTATTGAGCATATTTGGGACCGTATAAACCGAAAAATAAGAGCACGTCAGATTTCGTTAGGCCTTAAAAAAGAAGTTTTTTTAGAAGAATGGAATAATATTCCAAATTGCTAAATTTAATATTGCGACGTCTTCAATAAAATCGAAGAGGAATCCCACTAAATATTAAAATACCGATACTTAATGATATTCTATTTTTTAAATTAGAAAAGTCTTATTCATTCTTTACATTAAATTGTAACTGTACAAATACTAATTACGCATATGTATCTGTTAGTTTTCAGATATTAATTAATATTTCAACATAGGATATAAATATTGCATTATTTGTTTTAAAATATTTTAGAGACTTTAAGGAATATGTACATATCTATATAGTCTTTGTCTGTAACAACTTTGTTACGAAAAAATATTCTTCTATATTTCTATTAAACTTATTTATTGTATGAATATTTTTACACTGAGTGCATGTTGTTGAATAGTGCGATTGTTTGATATTTTTCTCAGGGAAGTAAGTCTGCTCATAAAAATTTGTAAGATATAAGTGTTAGAGGTATAAGTCTATATCTAAAAACTTTAGTAAGTAACATTTAACAATTGTGTGTTGCGATTTTCTATGAATAAACCCTGTGATGACCAGCACCTTATAACCGGACACGAATACCTGAACTATACAGCTCCTGCAATTTTCTGAATTTTCGTGCTGATGTGTGTTACGAGATGGGCGTTGGATTCTTGTATCTAATATTTGGCGATATTATGTATAATATCCCAACCTAGGTGTTTGGAAATTTCACAATCTCGTGTTCAGATCTTGGCGACGAAGAATCGGAAAATGACATTTTGTCTGCAGCAGATCATTAAATAATCCACAGTCGTTTGTGGCGTATATTCTAATCTTAACACGTTATGCACGAAAAGATATATTATAAGAATATAGCTGTAATATTTTTTAGTTAAAAATTTCAAGACAACTTTGAATTCTTCTATAACATTATATTCCGAATTTTTTTTATGAATATGTCAAAGGAAATTAGTATAATTATTCTTTAGATAGTTTGTAACAGAATTGATTTCCGGTTAAATCTGTAAACAATTTTTCAATTCGTGAATCACCTCACATGGGATTTTTCACGACAAATTCAACTATTTATAACGTTTTATAAATTTATTTTGAGACTGAGTTTTCTCGCGATACAGTCAGCCACCATCGTGTGTGCAACGATATATCGTCGTTGACACTTTCACAAGTGTTGCTAACGACGATATATCGTTGTTCGGCACTAAAAGGGTTAAATTCCGAGTGTGAATCGAGTTTCGGGTATTATACGTTTGAACTATGTGCGGGTAATTTGTGAAGTGTCGTGTCATTTTTCGTTAAATAAATATTGTTTTACAATATTCTATGTTTAAACAAAAACACCACGATGCAGTTATATTTTTATGATCGAAAAAGATAGAAGCAAACCTTTTGAAAATATTGAATAATATTGCAAGTGTTTAAATTTAATTCCGTGTCGTCCATGACTCTGCGGCCTCGGGCATTCCCAGCGTCTTCCCTGGGTAATTGAAGATAAACATACTGTACGACTAGAACATACAGCTACAAATATTTCAAAATGAGAGACAAGGATTCAGTAAGTACATAGATGTACGATGCATAAAATAATCGAAGTAATCGCATCGAGCAAAGTTACCAAGTGTTCACATTAAAATCAGCAATGCTGTGTTCTGTATCGGACACAAGCGGGGCCGTTACTTCAGCGTTCGTTTTCATTTACCCCTTTCCGATATTTTAATATTCGCGACGGGAGATGAAATCCCACCCATCCCGTTCACCATTTCCACCCTCGCGTCGCTTTCGTGAAATATTCATGACGGTTTCGCGCTTTCCGCCGGCGCCGGAGAAAGAAAACGTGGTCGTGTCCCTCAATGGAAAGGGATGCTTAGAGAAAGCAGAAGAACGAAACGAGGAGGAAGAGAAAAAGAACATTAAATCGCCTCTCCTTTGAAACGAAGACTTTAGGCTTTTGCTATGTAACCACTCCCACAGATCAGTGTTAAAACGGCTGGCACAAAAAGTTGAAAACCATCTGCTTCCGTATAATAATTGTTCAAAACACAGTGAAAGGGAAAATTCAATCACTAACGGCTGGTTGTTATGCCCAATACGTACGTTGTATGGTACTTAATAAAAACATCGCAATAATCGTATGCAATGAAATTCTGATTATTATATGTCTAACGAAACTTGAATACATTAGAATAACAACAAATTTGACTTTAGAAATGAAGGCTAAGGCTAACTTTAAGCGGACTTTATGTTTAACAAATCGCCACCGATATAGAAGTGTAAAACCACGCTATGGCACTCTTTATGTTTACCTTTTCTGTGCCGCATACATATACGAGTATATCAATAAAGGTCAAGAAAGAAAATAATGTCTACAGATATCATATTACTCACTGTCAAACTGAACCTATAAATGTGACCATAAACAATTCCAGTGATTGTAGAATAACCTGAAAGATGTACAATATAACATTTTTTAAAATCTATGATAACAGAACAGCATCACGTTATCAAAAAATTGATAGTATGCACAATAGATTTGCTTGAAAGCTACTTTCTAGTTAGTAGACATGGTAGATTCTGACGAATCTCTTGATGAATTTATTTATAATTTATCTCTTATTATCGGTTGTTATTAATATTTAAATATCGAAAACTGCCCCAAAAATTGCGTTCGAGAAACACGTTTATGAATTATAAATGATAAATTACAATATTATATCTTTTCTTATAGAATATTCCCCTGTATAAATTACAGAAATCTCAACTTCCTTAAGGTGGGATACCAACTAGATGAATAAAAAAAATTAACTCTCTTCTTTCTTCATTTTCTTGAAGCATCAAGTATATAAAACATATTAGCAAAAGAATTTTTTAAAATTCAAACATTCGACAAAGTTATAACAACGTATACGGATAAGCGATTAGTAAAGAACGGTTCAGCAGAATCAAATGAAAATTGAAAGAAAATTTGGAAACTTCTAATAAAAAACCAAAAAACTACTACAAATAGTCTTTTCAAGCTAAAAGAACTGAAATACTGACTTGGGATATCTGACGGAAGGTAACACTGCAATAAATTCTGTCTATTGTAACAGAATAATTTAAAACCTCTTCCACAATTTTCTTAAAACCATGTTTTTCATACTAGTGAACACGAGATCTCGGAAACTGCAGGCCTGATCTTTTTCAATTTTGGAGAGAATATTCTATATACAATACTGTACAATATAGTGCGTGGTTTTTTCAACGTCTCAATTACTTAATTTTTTATAAACATTTGAATCTACTTTTTTAGGGTAGAAGCAGGTTTTAAGCTGCATTTTAGGTAATATATTTCTATTTACAAATCTAGAAACATCTTTGTCTTCGGATGTTTCAGTTGTTTGCAACCAAGTCCGCCAACAATGGATGTTTTACGAAAAAGAGTTGTGAAGCTAACGAATAAATCCGCCATTTCGTAACATTTTGACTAAAAAAGATATAAATATAAAACAGAAAGTCATAGTTATATACCCAGGAAATATCAGAAATTTTCATTTAGTAGTTATTAAGAAAAAAATTCCTAAAATTTACCTATGTTTAGGACGTTTCTAGGTGGTATCCTTCCGTAAGGCGGTGTTTTCATTTGGAACGGCAATTTTTAGGCTTATTCTGAAAATATTTTTGTAAAAATTTGGATGCTGCTTTTTACTTTTCTAAAGTCAAAATGTGTAAAAGTTTAGGAGTTATGTGTTGTTAAAAAAATCATTTTCAAAGGTCATGTCTTGATAAAAGACATCATCCTGTTCGTGGCCGTTGTAGTGAACGAAAATTAAATATTATTATATAATACATTGAAAATATCTTTTTGATTATTTTTATCGATAAATTTCAATGAATCTCCCTGACCTATTATATGCCTCGATATACTTCCACTTTGTGTTACGTGATAAATAAAAGTGAAAAGTGTACAAATGATTTTTCATCTGAACGAACTACAGTAACTAATTTTACGGGAGATCATTGATGAATTTCACATCATCACCAGGAAACCAAGCATCGATCACCGATGATCACCATGACCATCAATGTGTTAAAAAGTATCTACACAATTTGTAGTTTATATCATCCTTCAAACTCCCGTAATTTTGTGTTTTCACTCCTTAAATATTAACGATGATCGACACAAAACTACGTATCAAATATTTTGTTAAAATCTATTTCTTACCAAACTTTCATCATTTGTCAATGCCATTTTATTAAAAATACTCAAATTATTTAAAGTACATACTTTCTCTTCACACAGTAAAATAATAACGCAGATTATTAAACATTAAACTACAGTAGAATGTTAAAATCAAACTAGAATTTCAATTTTTATCTTATTGTACTGAAAATCACACAGAAAGTCTAAAAAGTCTAATTCAGTATTATTTAATTTGAAAATCCCTTAATCTATAACTCCTTTATACTCCTACCTGAACCTGGCAAACCTTTAATTACTCAACTCGTTGGATTACCTGTAGATGGAAAATACTGTAAACGAAATAATTACTTGTTAACGCGGTATGTTATTATCGCCTAGCCTCATTAAGTCTTTTGCCTCACAGAAAACACAATATCCCTTGAACGGAAACTATTAGTTAACGAGGAATTAACACTGTCTGAGAATGGCAGGAGGAGCAGACTTAACGTCACGTTCCAACAATATATTAATTCAGCAGTACGCAAAGATTCTCCTCGACACGGTTGCATTCGAGAACCTCTCTGAAGCTCTTTTGGATGTTAAACACGCCGGATACGTTCGCCGTTTCTTCCAAGGGACGCCACAGTCCTACTACCTTCATAACTTAGACCCGACCCCGTTAGCCTACGAGCCACGAAAGCGCATGCATCACATCGTTACATTATAGAAACGAGTCGCGTAGAGGAGGCGTTGCACAGAACCTAAGGGCGGAACTTAGCACTCCCGTAATTTCATTTTTACAGCCCAATTTTACCCGACGATAACGTTTCCGACTTGCATCGTCTCTTCTCCGCATCCCAAAGTATATATACACGCTGGTAAATTTGAGAACGCCCTAAGCTATGATCAATATCGCGCCACCCTGATACCAACTTATCATTCGACTTCAAAGTTTATAAAAGGAAAGTAAGTAGTACGTACTCTAGAAGTTTCAAAAGATGAATATTACTTGTAAGATTAAACTGTATTCAATCGTAGTTTCCTTAAAATATATAATTTGCTGAACGTTGAATATATTATTACGAAATACATTTGAACTTTTATGTCGGTTTATAAAAGTATTAACCACGTGAAAGAACTGCATCAGCTAAATATTAATCACTTCGATAAATACTATTCGAATAAAGAACATCAATACACTGCTTCAAGTAAGAAATTATTTAAAATGTAAAATTCATTACACACAAATTGATCATTTTCTTGATATCATTACAAAAAAGGAGATTAATTTATTCTGTTGTTGTAAGGAAAATATTCTTCGTTGGGATATTCTATGATTAATGTCTGTAAATTGTAATACTTTCTTAATTTTTTCTTTAATACAATAATTTTGTGTATACCATTAAAGACAATTGAAACAAACGAAGAAGACGCGTTCAACTATAACGAGGGGAAATGTTCTCCGCGGTGAATGAGCCGTTATAACAACAAGTAGGAAAGTACAATACATTGGATTTGCGTGATATTAAAGAAACAAAATAACAGAGAGTGAAATTGAACAAATTTGTATTAGGAAGAACGGGGCTAAAACTCTGCCATGAGAATAAGGAGTAGGAAGAAACAAAGAAAGTGGATTTATCATACTACGAAACTAACCATTCCTTCAACACGTGCATAAATGACAGAAGACAATTTTAAGTATGCAGAGGTGTATTATAACTATTTCCGAGCATTCGAGAAAGATATAAAGTTAAGTCAATTATACACGATGCATAATTTATATTTGCATATAAATCAGTTAGAACAGTTCAAATAATGTCATTTTACCAAATTAAGACTCCATGGAAAAGTATTAAAAGATACATTTATGTCCTATATTACGTTGTCCCATAATTTTGTGCCGCAGTGTGTTTATACTTCTTGCGTTACACGTTTTATAATCATAGAACGATACAAGGACTTGGATGACTAAACCTTTGTGCTTTAGTTTAGTCAATAGAAGGTGTTCGAGAGGGACAGATCGTGAAATTATATTAATTTTAAAAATTAAGATAAAAAATTTCAGAAAAATATCCAAGACTTATAAATCATGGTAATGTGATTTTCCATCACGACAATGTGGTAAAATCCTTTTTAAAAATATTCTGGGAATTCGGTTGGAAAATTGTAGCGCATTCACCTTATTTTCCGAACATTGCACTACTCTACATAACTGCTTCATACATAACTGCTACATAACTAAAATTTACTACCAATGGGATAACGCGGTTGCCTAAAAAATGGAAAGAGTTCATGGAAAGAGAGGGTAATTATGTTTTTCCGTAAGCTACATAGGTAAAAGATAGTAAGATTAATATATTATTTTATATGGTAGATAAATTAACGGTGCCAACTTATGAGACGATCTAATAGAAATAATTTTATTGGAAATTTCTAAAAATTTTTAATATTTAACTTGGAAAATGCAATAAATTGTGCACATAATTACTTCTTTTTATACAAGTCAGTCTTGATATCTTCATTTTTGACTAAAAGAATAGAAAGCAATCTTTTTCAATGAAGCTTGTTGTACAATTTAAAATAAAAAAGTTACCACAGCCGTAAATACCTTAAAATTGGCTGTAATATGCTCTTTGCTAGACATTTTTCTTTACGACGTTCGTAATTGTACCTATTTATACCCTTCATGAACAAATGCTGAAAGAGAATTTGATATAGTATAAATTGTAAAATCGAATAGGAAATTTCCATGCAATCAGTTTGCCACAAAAAAATTGTGGATCGTAAAGTATTCGATGATTCAAAATATTGTAATTAAAAGAGAAATAATAACATGAGATGGAGAGTATGAAAAAATCTTCTTTGACAAATAGTCCGCACATACTGGCTGATTCTACCGAATGATCTATGAGGTATTATATTGTTATAATGTTCGAGGATTTGTCCTCTATTAAAAGAATGTAAATACACAACTCTTTCTAGCGTCATGTGACGTGTGTCTGTGTGTAGTACATAGTTTCGTTAGAACTAGTGAAAGAAGCAGGTAAAGTTCTTATTTTTCTCTTAGTTATTTTGTTTTACATTTTGAAAAATTTGGGTTGTCTACATATAGAAGGTGTTACTTCTAACGCGATGCACGATTGTTCGCTCACTTGCAGCCATCTGATAAACAAAATTTAGAACAAGAGTTGAAGAATATGAAATGTACAATAGATATCAGTAAAGGAAATTTCGAAAACAGTTTCCATGGAGAAATCGAGGTCACCTTTAATTTTACAAATAGAAACACATATTTTTTCTATCATATTATATAGGACATCGACACGAATTCAAAACAGGGCGAAGCTGTAGATGTACTGTGCCCGAACCGATTTTGATAATGTTGAAATATCTTGTTCGGTACATGGTTTTGAACAACTTTTTCCTTTATATGTTTCTCGCAGACGGGTTTAGATTCCTAGATATTCGCGAAAAACTTTTGCTACTACTACACTGCATTCTGCATTCATGAGCGCGTGCGTGAGACGACACAAGCATAGCCGCGCGGCCGTCATACCGGTCGTCGCACAGTGGGACATTCGCCCGATCTAGGCAGGCAAAAGTTTATTTCAAAAATTTCACCTAAACTAAAAATTTTTACTGTTTGAGATAACTGAATATGTAAGGAACAATGTCGTCCGTCCTTTTGTTCGAGAGCGATTTGTTTATTGCGGCACGTCGTACATTTGGCAAGTGCCAGTCACGAGAGACCGTATCTTGGAGTCATTATGTTCAATGCTCGTTAGTATACATAATTTACAAAAAACCAATAACTTGAACAATTATATAGTATTTATGATGTATTATACATTCTATTACTGTATATTACATCATGCAATATGCAATTTATCAATATATGGAAAATATATATAATTTATATTTAAAAATTTATTGTTATATGCCACATAATTGCATATTATTATATTACATTATTATATTATATTACATTACCATTACATTCTTGTAAAAAATCACTATAAACCTGCCTTTAATTATAGTTGCCCAAATGGGACAAATACCTCACTGTGCGTCGCCTTGTCGGATTTAACGTGGGTATGACCCTTTACTAAAGTTTCGACCGAATCGCGACAATTTCATAGCTTATCTCGTACATACAGAAATAAATTTCTTACAGATAATAGATATCCGTATAGGTGGGGTTGGTTTCATTTGTTAGGGGGAGGGGAAAACATGTTTACTGTAAAATTCTCCAAAATTCTTTTCAATATTAATATAACTTTTATCCGGAAATGTACACGTAACCTGAGAAGATCGAGGGCTGGCTGATGCAAGCCGTCGCCGAAGCGACGAGCGTGAGGTTATGTGTCGTCTCACGGGCGCGCTCATGAATACAGAATTCAGTGTAGTACAGTAGCAAAAGTTTTTCGCTTACATTTAGGAAACCAAAGCTTACCGCGAGCAACATATAAAGGAAAAAGTTGTTCAAAACCATGCTCCCAACAACATATTTCAACAGTATCAAAATCGGTGCGGGAACAGTACATCGTCAGTTTCACCCTATAAATTGAATGAGTTATATGAGATATGAGTTGAATTCATCGCGATATCCTCTACGATATGGTAGAAAAAATGTGCGTTCCTATTTATAAAACCCAAGATGACCTCGATTTCGCTATGGAAACAAATTGTTTTCGAAATTTCTTTTACTGATGTTCATTGTATACTCTATACCCTGCAACTCTTGTTCTAAACTTTTTTTGTCAAACGGCTGCAAATGGATGTAAAGTCGTGCGTCGCGTTAAAGATATTTAACACCCTGTATACAGTAGCTCACGAAAGTATTCGAACATTCGCATTTGGAACATCAATTATTAAAAATATGCATGTTAAACTTAAGTTGTAAAAGTACTATTATAAATATTATTAGATAGAAGTATTGAGATTATGCATATCAAAATTTAAACGAATCACGTAAAACATACTTTAATTTACACTGAACACGTAAATAAACTGTTTTAACGGAAACTGTAAACAATGACACATTCAGCTGATATAGAAGCATCATACAGTGTGTTTTGTTCAGTGCTGCAATAGATATTAATTTATACAGTAGAAATAAGTTCGAAAAAGTTGAAGACGAAAACAAGTGAAACAGAATTAATATTAAAATTATACAAAGACAGAAAATACATACAAATTGTTGAATCAGTAGGCAGATGTTTTTCTACAGTACACTATATAATTAAAAAATTAACTGGCAGAGGGGAAAAGATAATAATACGCGAAATAAAAAAGAATCCATATATACCGGATGCAGAACTTGCAGGACCTGCTGCCAGTGACTTCCAAAAAGATATTCATCCTGAATTATACCGAAGAATCTATGGAACAATGATTTCTATGGTCGAATTGCAAGGAAGAAAAGAAAAAGAATTTGTGAACTAAAATAATTCTTTTTGAAACAAATGATTTTCAATAATGAGAATAAGTTCAATATATTTAGCTCAGACGGTTCTCGCTATCTTTAAAGAAAACAGAATTCTGAGATGAATATTAAAAATTTTAAACCAGCTGCAAACCACGGCGATGGTGGTGAGATGTTATGGGGACGTATGGCCACAAATGAAACAGAAATTTCGGTTTTCATTGACAGTATTTTAGATAAATACAAGCATCTAATCACTTTAAAAAATAATCTAAAAGAAAATGCAAGAAAATTAGGTTTATTGGAGAGTTTTGATTTCTAACAAGCCAACGAGCTCAAATATACAGTTAGAATTGTGCAGGAATGGTTACTATATGATGTACTACATATTTTTCATGCATCACAACGTCCGGATATTAATCAAACTGACGTTTATGGGCGGTAACCGGAAAAAAATTGAAGAAACATGAAATAACTTCAAAGGAAGTATTAAAACAAAAAGTTGTTGAAATATGGAACTCCATCGTGTAGGATGCGGAGGATACACGAGCGAGCGTGGTGATGACTTAAATAAATCCTAGAAGTTACTGAATATATTCAATGTATTGAAATTTTTCAACGATTTTGCTCTCTACATAGGCCATGGTTTATGACCTGTCCTTACACTCAGATATCAACGTAGACGTTCAGGCGAACGAAAACGCGCACTCTGTTTCTTTTTATCAAATGCCTAGAATTGAAATCATACGAACTGAAAAGTTATTGCACAGCATACCACAACGATTAAAAACTGTAATTGAAACCACAGGAGGTCCAACTAAATACACATATAAAATAATGTGAGTATAATTAATTCTACTCGAATACTTTTGTGATCCTATTTAAGTACAGCGCAGCTCCCACATCTATAAGTAGCAGCGAACGCTACTTTAAAAGTGCACAGAGGCAAGGGGAATCAGCTGTACACTCCACCTCGGTTCTTTCGAGAAACATAGTGGTCGAGCTTCTGTGTCCCCGCGATTCTGTAAATAAAATGAGTCTCACCACCTCGCCGAAACGAAATTCCACGCCAATGTTTGTACAACTCACTGCAGCGCACTGCGTTTCGCTTGCATTCTTTGTTGCGCGACTCGGCCAATAGCAAGGACGTGCCGAAACTAAGCCGCCATAACTACCGGGTCGAGCACCACGAGTGACCCGCTCACCTGGCCACTGTGTACTCGTAACTCAATGGATCTGGCTTAAGACGTGAGAGCTGCACTGTACATAAAGTTTACATGAAAAAAGTAACTGATTAAAAACATTGATTTAAAGAAGAACATTTTAGGTGAAATTATAAAGCTTCGTTTATATATTAGACTTTGTTGAGTTTTTACATTGTTGATAAAAAAAGGTATGACAACATTACGCGGTATTCTCAGGCGGTCACCCATCCAAGTACTACTAACCACGTCCAGCGATACTTAACTTCGGTGATCGGACGAGAACCGATGCGTTAAACGCGTTTTTTCGTTTTAATATGTTTATTTATGGCCACAGAATTATTTAACAATATTACAAACTTTAAATAAACAAAAAGTCGTTTAGTATTGGTTTCGCTCTAGAGACTTATACTATAATGCGTTCAGTCTTTTATTTTGATATTTATTATCACGATAGATAATATTTAATTTTCGCTCATTGTACTTTCCTTAGTACTAATTACATTGCTTTGGTCAATATGGATATCGTATTTTAGGTAATACTCCCCAAAATAGCCAATAAAAAGGGAGCTAACATCACAGTGTTGAACTTACAGCTAAGGGTAAATAAATAAATAGTGAAAGTATGTACAAAAGGTAGAAGGAGTGAGTTAGGAACTCTTACGATTAATATTAATATTAAACTTACCCTTGCGCTTTGGCAAATTGGGCAAATTTGTTGGTAGTAGGTGAAAGACTAAAGGTTTATATCTATTATTTATATCAACTATCAGATTTATGAGTTGCTTTTTTTGTTTATACTTATATTCTATATGTAAATAATATGCAGACTATGTAAATAATACAAAAATAAACTCTGCCTTTGGTTTTTTTTCATACTAGCTAATACTGCATATTTACATCTTATCTTATTTTTGTTGTTTAGTGTTTTGGATTTTCTTTTGACTTATGTGGTGCTTGTGAAATAATCTGTTAAGTCTTTCAGCGGTGTTGGTGACAGAGCGTTGTTCCTTTCTGAAAATTTGCAAATTGTCTCCGGGATGGTGATTATGATGTCTGTGATGATTTGCTTATATTTATTTTCTATTATGTTGTTGAATACCTGACTGTTGAGATTGGCATTTTCTTGTTATGAACAGGAATTTAACTTATTTTGTGTGGTTCTTCAGCTTATATGTTTTTTATCACATTTTCTTTGGTTACTGTTTTGGGTTTTAGGTTATGGTGTGTTAGGGCGCGATGTGCACACTTCTGGTACCGGTGTGTTATTGGTGCATTAGAACGTGGTATGAACGTTGCCTGAAAAATTCAGTACAAAAATGAAATAAAACAGAACGAAACAATGTACATACGGGGTAGAATCTACATATATTGCTCACACATTCCACATCGGTTTTTCCAGGAAACATAGTAACCAAACCTCCGCATTCTCGGGATTCGGTAGACATAAAAAGTCACCGCTGTGCCGAAACGTAATCCGATGCCAATGTTCATACTCTCCGGATGAGAAATATTGGCGGTTATTCTTCGTAACAAGAAGTCAGGGAGGCAAGGGGGCTGGTCTAGGCACGATGTTTCGCCGCCTCGATTTTCGACGCATAGTCATGATTGGTGCGCAGTAATAACACAGGACGGAAGCAAGACGGCGTGCGATGCGGTAAAACGTAATGATAGAAATCAAAATTTTAGTATCGCCAGCTTTGTCCTCTACAATTAAGTATAGTGCATTACTGGCGTGAGCCTAGGCGGCTAGTGGCTCAAAAATGTAGAGGGGCAAGGGAATTCGACCACACGCTCCACCTCAGCTCGCGGCTCGGCCAGTAATAAAAACATACCGAAACTAATGCCGCCATTACTACCGGGCCGAGCGCCACGAGTGGACGTCTCCCCTTGCTCCTCTTCACTTTTAGTGTGATAGTCACTGCTACAGACATGGAAGCTGTACTGTAGATGGTTCCTATGTATCCTTCATACGTTGAATGCCACGGAGGTTACCGGTGACCCCCAACCAAATCGAATTACTATAATTCACTCAATAAAACGATGCTTATTTGAAAACGTATTCGTATTAGAAATAAAGCAACCTAAACCAGTGACGTTTAGCAAGATAACCGCGCAACAATGACAACGCAGTTCAATCAAACACTTTGATATTATATTTTTTTCCATTTTGTGTATTTCCTGCGTGAAATCGCTCGGCATTCAACATGTTAGAAGCTTGTACAAATATTATCAGAATCACTTCAAATTTTACATATATAATTATGATACTTCTATCTAATAGTATTTACTTAGGACTAACACGCATATTTTTAATACTTAATATTTCAAATGCGAGCATTCGAATACTTTCGTGAACCACTGTACCTACTATACTATAATACTATACTTACTTTACGATTTTTTTCAGTCGAGGTGTTATAAAACATATTAGAGTATGTTTTATGTATATTACATTCACGTTATTGTGCTGTAAAGTGTCTTTTGATTGCAAGAATACGATAGATAATCAGATGTTTGATATTCCTAATTGGAGCTTTTGTACTCTTTTCAGATAAGAAAAGTAATGATAGTTATCACCAGACAAATGTAGACGAGATGCAAAATGACGAATTTTTTGGTCATTTGGAAAATTTATACACATATATGAAAGATCATGCTTACTAAAAACCTAAAAATCCTAAATCTCTAAAATAGCCCTTCACGCACGTCCGTGCCATAAACCGTGTTAGCGACGGTCGCTAACAATATAAAAATTAAATAAAAAATGCAGTACAGACGATTATTCTACCATTTATTAGATATGACAATTGTCAATTCCTGGATTGTATATTGTCGGATACAAAAAATTAAAAACCGAAGGACAATAAGTCAAAAGAGTTTTCAACATAACTACACTTTTCCAGCTCGAGAATAGAACTACCTCAACTCGCGGAAAACCATTACCAGTGCAAGATTATAAGCCGAATCAAGAAAAATACTGCAGTGGTTCCTTCATAAAGTGTAACAGAAGATTCAATGGACCACTGACCTATATCTGGTAAAAGACGAAACCGTTGTAATAGTAGCAACTGCAATACAATTACATAGTTAAAATGTTCACAGCGTAAAGCAGACATACAGTGGGTAAAAAGAAGTATTCGTACACTTAGCTTTTTGGCAATAACTTTTTACAAATGGATTATACATTGGCAAACACTACTTTAATTACTAGTCTACAATCTACAAATATAATGTGAAAACTAACAAGTTTTTATAAGGCATAAGACAAAGTTTATACAAGAAATATGAGAATTTGAAAGTCAAAAAAGTATTCGTACACTTGTAATTAGGATAAAAAATTTATAATTTTCAAGTTCTACTTAATTAATATTTCGCAATGCATCCGTTTTTGTTTGATTGTTTTATTAATACATATATTAATGTAAGCGCTATATGAATGTAAGGATAACGAGTTTCCGGATTAACCGGTCGCAAGAACGGCTGAAACACACGTACGCCAGGGAATGCTCAGTAATCATTTTACGCGGGAACGTCCGTCGTCACACGATTGACAGCTCAAGTGAGGGCGTAGCGATCACGCTTTCCAACATTTTTACATCAATAAAGGTTTGTAGCCTTGTTCTTGGTATGAATTCGACCAGGTGTTTAGTTCATTCTTGTAATATTTTTGCCTATTTTTCCAGAAGTACTCCTAAATTATTTTTGTTTTTTTATTTTTATTTTCTTAGTTCTAAATCCAATATATACTATAAATTTTCTATTGGGTTAATGCTAGGGGATTGTGGTGGTGTAATTAACTGTTTGGGAACATTACACAACAGCCAGTCTAGTTGTTTTAGCGGTGTGCTTCGAGTCGTTTTCTTGTTGAAAGTAGTAGGTATCATTCAGTCGTAACTTAGCTACACTTTCTGATAAATTATGACGTAACACCTCGATATAATTCATCGCGTTCATCATCTCATCGATAAACACAAGATTTCCAACACCATTGTACGCCATGCAACTCCATACCATCATATTACCGCTACTGTGCTTAAGAGTTGCTCTAGGATTTTTGGATTGCAGTTCGGTGTTTGGTTTTCTCCAAACGAATTTCTTCCCATCTGAATAATAATATTAAAAATTAATAATATTAAATTTACTCTCATCAGAAAAAATAACACGTTTCCAAAATTCAATTGATTTATTTACATCAGTTTTTGCAAATCCGAGCCGCTTTTCCCTATTTGTTTTGGATTTTCGTGGCTTCTTGAACAATGCTTTGACGCTCTCTAATTCATATCTAAGGTCGACCTGATCGTGATTGAAAAATAGTGAAAATAACGCGATCACGCATGGATATGAATATTTCACCTTCCTTCATTGCTGTGATTTCTATGTGAAATTCAACGACAAACTGATCCTAGGAGAAGAACAAGACCGCTATGTAAACAAATACTTATTTACGTTTTGACGATACACGTGTATTTTTCGAAGAATTTAGCAGTAGAATCATATGTACAAATACTTTTTTGACTTTCAAACTTCCAGATTTTTTTAATAATTTTTTTTCTTTACGCATTAAAAAATGTTGCAATGTACACATTGTATTTGTAAAGAATAGACTATTAATGGAAGTAATTTTTATCGATGTATCATTCATTTGCATAAAGTTATCATCAGAAAACTAGGTGTACGAATACTTCTTTTACCCACTGTATGTGTTCATCCACTAAATCGATATTGTTTTTTTTTTAAATTTCATAATTCATAATAAATATAAAAAAATGCAACTTACAACTTCTAGCAATCTGTCACATTGTAAATAAAAGTTAAGTATCGTGAAAACGGCTTGGCACAATTTACGGTGCGTGTGGCAAGAGAAAGCTATTTTTAAGAAAACTTTTTAGTTTCTTAGCACTGTACATTTGTTGTGAAAAGATTATTCACAGCCTCAATAACAATCTACAGGTACCATAAATTGTAGGGTTCCGAAGGATCTTCGACTCAAGAACGTCGGCTATCTACAACCGTTAAAGCGTTCGAGTGTGCAGGGTATGAAGGAATTGACGCTATGTTCCTTAATTTTAAGGGAAAACTTCTTCCCCTGTAGGGCAAGTGTGAATAAACTTCCCAACGTAGAAGTGCAACGCGCCAGTTGCGTAGCAGAAATTCCGCCCGTCATGCTATCCATCGTGTCGCGCTCGCTTTATGTATCAAATTTTCTTATAATAAAAACTCGCATAATACCTGCCACCAGCAAACCTAAAACCATACAGGTAACTAATTTGTTTTTCGAATGTTTGTTTTTCATATTTAAAGTACAAAAAGTTTACAATTTGTTTTTTTATCTTTAAAACTCAAAACAGTTGTACTCTTTTTTTCATTTATTCATAGTAAAGGATAATTTTGATTCAAACATTTCTACATTTTTACGTTTTTTTCTCCGTCTATTTCGTCACTTCCTCCTACTATAGATATAATACTGTACACTCTTCATGTAACACTGGTGTTAGTAACAATAATAGTAAACTTCTGCAATGGCTTAATATTACAATAGACTTTGCGAATGCTCTAACATTGATGTTACATTTACATTTTTCTATTTAGATACAAAACTGTTGCACTGGGAATTTTTCAGTTATTTTTACGGTAACAGATAAACGAAAATACATTGGTAGGTATATTGGAGTTTTTACTGACGAGTCCACTAGTAGATTCGGGACGTAATGCCTCACTCCCTCTGTCTCAACCTTTTCTAGTTCCATCCTTTATAGTAATTTCTAGGCCGCTTCTCAATATCAACAGGTAGGGAAATATGACAGTTCGTAGAACTTTGTGAGTGATTTATACAATAATATCTATTATCCCATTACCTAGATTTATCAGTTTTGACAGGCAGAACTAGAGTTTAGAATACTGGAATATAACACGTATATGTGTACGCATTGCATATACGACTTACTTAAATTGAAATGTACAAATTATAATATAAATGATGTATCGTATGCGTAATTTATCAAAATTATAGTAACGTTATATCAAGGATTTATTTAGAAACAATTAACAACATTTACAGTTAGTAATGCTGTATTAATAATTTTATTTGTGAACGTCGTACGTATTACGCCCTAATTGGTTCTGAGGTTCACACCGCGACTAAAACACCAACGTAGTCCTAACCTAATTATAAGTAGATTAACATAGACTATGAAGCATGTTTCAAAAATATACAATCATCTAGAGTATGCATATTCATTGCACAAATACAAGTCGAATAGTTTATTAGCATTTTGCAAGTTTTTGAGGAACTAACGGTCGAAAATTGAGGGCTCGACTTGCGGGACGCGCTGTTTAAACCTCAGTCGGGTAAGCGTTCGACCACAGGTAAATACGCTCACACAGACAGGATATAGAGGGCGATGCCCTGATGGAAGCCTTTTCGTTGAACACTGTACAGGGTGGAAAGGAATGTTTTGTCTCGGTTATCAGAGGTGAATTCTATACTATCGATTTAATGGAGATTGATGCAAGAAAGTGCTCGTAAAATTCATCTTAACCTTGAAAGAAGAATTAACATTTTTTATTGTTGCATCACATTCTGCCTATGATAAAGGTAAATAGTCTGAAGGGAACCATGGTTCAGAAAAGAATAGTTTATTTATGAACTGTTGTTGGAGTTCTCACGATAGAGTAAAGGATTTCGATATTCAATGCTTTTTTCTGTTACAAGTTGGATCACCAGACTCGACACCGTATGATATTTCATTCTGTGTCAAATTGCGTCACATTTTGTCATTCTGAATCCTGACAGAACGCAGTCATTTCACTCGCTACCCCAACTAATCGATATTCGTGTAACACAGAAGGACATTGGACATCGTGGTCTTTTACTCTCATGAAAACTTTAACAGCAATTTGAAAGCAAATCATTAATTTCCGACCACAAGGTTCTTTTCAGACTATTTGCCTCCGCAATGAGTAGACTACGATGCAGCGATACAAAATTTGAATTCTTTTTTCCAAGGTTAGAGTGAATTTTGCTGTCACATGTGTGTAAATCACGCTGTGGAGGTCGTGACATGACCTGTACATTTAGTAACAAGACTCGTACGCTTACATATTTTATTACCCTTTAATTCAAGTTAATAGTTTTCCTGTGTTTCCTGTCTCATCAAGTGATTCGTTTATTTTAATCATTAAAGTGCATTCATCTTTTCATTAGGCTTTAAGGTGCATTTATTCCCTTATCAATTGAGCATCAATGTTGTACCACTTTATTTGCTTCTCCTGTCACAGTTCCTTATTTCTGAAATGTGTACATTTAAATAAAAATTCATTACTTGAAACACATATTAATTTATCCACAACAATAAATAAATAATGAAAGTAATCTCTGAAAAATGAACTGTTTGTATTTGTTTGTTGTATTCTATGTTACTTCCAATCTGAAGTATGTGAGTTTCTCTTCATTTGAGACTTAGCAAGTCATCGCTCCCACGAACAGTAACTGTTCTATTTCAGCAATTGGCCACCAAAGAGCACAAAATCCAGGGGATATGATTTTACAAATGTACAAGAGTAATATCTGTATATGCTTGTCTCAATTAATAGCATTACTTGAAAGCGCGTGAAATCTCGACATTAAACCTTATGTCAACGAAACGGTAGTACCTGCTATTAATATATTTTCAGAACATCAGTTTGTCTACAAAAATTTTACTTTTAATCTTAACCGTTTGAGTGCTAAACAAATTTTGTGGATATATACCAAAAATGTGGAAGTGATTTCCAAATTAACTGCAAGTATAACAAATTAACTAATCAACTTGAAACTTTGAACATATCTTTTTATATCCAGAACATAAACAAATAAAATCAAATTTTCAATTGACAAATTACAATTTCACTTTTTTACGTTATCACTTTATCAATTTTAAATAAAATTCTTCTCTACTTTCAACGAAAAATACATAATTGAAATATATAGTTAAACACTAGCATAGTTCCACAAATTTTAAAATAAAAATTCGTAATAAAAATGGTCTTCTAATTCATAAAAATAAAAGGCTCCGAAATATATCCAAAATGATTATCCACGGACTACAAGTGTATAAACTACGCGGAGCAGCTATGCCCATAGACAAGGGACATGCAGCGCGTTATTCGCTGGTGCTGTTTTGATCCAGCGAAGCATGAAAAGATTAGCACACAAGCCATGATTCCAAGAACAGTGGTCTCATGGCAGGTTAATCTATGAATGTGGAGATCGTCGGTTCCTGTTGTCACTCTCTTTCATCACTGTGGTTTACGACCTCACTCTTGGCTTCCTGAGTAAGCTACGAAGATCGTTCACGCTCGTAAAGATTTTGCAATGAGCGCTTACCATTGACGCTCTGCGTTGACTGTTGAGCGTTTGATATCATGCATGCACACGTGTCACTGCGGTTATTGGCCTTACCCATTGATTTTCCAAATTCATCGGCTTTTTATTTGTACAAGCTTGCACTATTAACTAGTAACTTCGTGGAAAATGTAAGGAGATACAACATTTTTTAAATCTGTCTGTGTTAGCTTAAACAATGCAGAATTTTATTGTTATGATTACGTTTTGTATATGTTACTGTTCATGATGTAGAATAAAGGATTATACAAAAACTCTAATCATTGGTTTAGTTTTGTTCTTTACTATATGTAAAACAAAATATTCATTTCGATTTTAAAAACTGGGCAACTGCATATTGTACTATCATTGCACTTGCAGAAAACACCTTAGTGGCCGTACATTTCGCTTGACTGTTGTTGCCGGTGTCGTTCGCTCGGATCTTGTCATCTACAGTCAGCATTTCTTACAAACAATAGGATTAGTAACCGGAAGAAGTAAAAAACCAATTGAAAGTTATCATTTGGGACATGTTTAACATTCGTTATGTTTAATACAAAATGAAATGACATATGCGTGATGTCACCTAACATCGGTAGAGCAAGCATCAATGACAACCGTTAACCATTGGGTCTGCGAAATCACGTATACGTGACAATGGTCATCAAAGTCTTAAACTGGTAATTCGTCTGAGACTATTGTACTTATTCTTCTTGTAGGATAGACACGGAGTTCCTGCGTCTATAAGAACGCCTGTGTGTGCAAGAGCTTTATTGCCGCGAAATTCGACGATTATGTGATGTCACCAAGTGGCGAATCTGCAAATCCGATTCTCGCCGCCTTCTATAAAACAAAAGAGCCTCCAATTCCGATTCCCACCGCCTTGTACAAAACAGAAGAATCTCTAATTCCTACTCTCGCCCTTTCGAAAACAGAAGACCCGAGGGAAGAGAGTCAACCGCGTCCTCGTTCGCGAAATCCGCCATTCGTAACGCGCATGGAATATTAGAAAGACGTAAGTCTAAAGATGAGTCAGAAACATCAATTGTTACAACACCACAGCAGTGACCCATCGCGATTCATTGTAATAAATGTTTATGTAAATTATTGGTGCAAAAAGTGAATGTACTTTTCCCGGTATTCCCAAGCGAAGAAAGGAAAAGGCATTTCGTTTAATAGCATGTTACGCTATAGATTGCTCGCGTTAGTTATCTGAGAAATAAACGACGATCGGCCGAATTACCGCGTTCGTTGCCGCGAAATTTAGCGATTGATCGCGTCAGAGAAGCACGAGTAAAAAATGACTATCGGCGGAAGTCTCACGAAGATCAATTTTGTTACAGAATTGCTTGTGAAAACGTGAACAGATTAATAAACCGTTAGAAATCCTTCTAAGGTATCTCTCCCCTTAGATTGTAAAACATTCTTTTAATCGGAACAAGGAGGAAGGTATAATTTGGATTAATAGAATGGATTATCTTTCCAAATAGAGATGACTAACTTGCATTCTCACCAGTAAAACAAGTACTCATATCCGAGAGAGATCGAGAACGAAGCCACGTGCCAAAGTCAGGAAAGGGAGTGGGAACAGGAACGGGTGATACTATTATTCACAGAATCCACCGCAAGACTTGCTCTCCAAACTGTGTCTGCTATGTTTCACCATTGAAGTACCATCGAGCATCGTGTTGGGCATTGTTGCTTTTGAATTTCGACAAGCATTGTACAAGTATAGTACGGAGATGACAAGTTGGCTAGAGACAGCACATGGACTGAAGCGACATCTCGCTCGCTTCGCCTGCTTCCAATTTGACGCTTCCGTAGTCCTTCGTAGTGCTTCGTTGATTTATAAATGTAACTACAGTGACGCTCGCTTAAATTCTAAAGAAATCTGCTCGGCTAAATTCCACAGCGCCGGCCCTACTCTTGCCCCACTACTCACTGTCTCAAGTTCAGTATAACGTGATCTCACTAGACAGGAACAGAAAATGAATACAATGAGCAGAAACGGAATAGGCGTACACATTTAGTCCATCGAGCATCAAGGGTCAAGGCGCGGGATTTCGAAGCGACGAACAAGAAATCATTGATACATGAAAATAATCCAAAAGGAAGACCCCAGAAAAAATAAGCGAGAAGACCGGGCGACTAGCACATAATCCGGAACTTCATCATGATCCATCTCTTTCAAACATTCGCCTAGAAGAATCGTTCGTATAGTCTGTAATGCGGATTCAGACATAGAAAAAGATAGATAAAGGTAAATACGGATTCAAACTGCATATGCAGGGATATTTTATTCAATAATTCAGTTTAAAGGATAACCATCCAATGCATTTTTTTACAATTTTGAGAAATTTGAATATCAATGATGGAGGAAAACTAAATTTACGGTATCATAACTTCACAGTTCAGTGGAACAATTTTATCTCGATATAGGATAGCGCGTGAAAGTACTGTGCTACTGTTATTGATCCATAAACGTGAGTTTTAAAGAATCTTTGAAAATACTCTTTTAGAAGAATGGAATATTATTCCAAACGGAATGCTTATCAGTTTAATAAATTCAATGCCATAACGGCTTCATCCCATAATAGGATCAAAAGGGAATTTCAATAAATAATAAAATATTTGAAAGTAATATTCTGCCCTTTAAATTAGGTCACTTTTATTAATTTTTTCCATTAAACTGTAACTGCACGAGTATATGTATACTTGTTATGCATATATTTTCGCCATTTTATGAATATTAATTAATATTTCAACAAAGGATATAGATATCATATTATTTCTTTTTTTTAAATTATTCCAGAAATTTCAATACAATACCTTTGAGAAAATTATTCGCTGTATGAATACTTTTTACAATGACCGCTACTACAATTTTTCCGCTTGCGGCTTTCAAGTAACTTTAAAAAAAGCCGTGTAATTGAAGCAGCGGGTTATGCAAGGTTTATCACAATTTTTAACAATGTTATTTTTATAAGACCTCGTATGACTGAAGGTTTGCTGAGTTATTCAAGAGTTGCCCGTGTTTATTTCTAACTTCCTAACAGAACCTTTATAACTTATGAATACATATTTTTTACTTTAATCTATAGATAAAATAACATTTATTTTATTAAAATTCATTGTAGAATTATTTAGTATTTCCTCTTATTCTGTCTTTTCAAATATCATATATAAGAAATCCAGTAAACAGCCTATACATATTGTACTTATTTAAGTAACTTTATAATAGTCAAGGGAAACTACATAATTATGATGCCATTACAATACTTACTATTTATGAATTGTGCAATATGAAAGAGACCGGCGAGTTTCGTCAATATAGCTTTAAGTAGATCCAATTGTGTAATCATTCGACTTGTCTAATTTTTTCTAATTCTGTTGTAATTTTTTAAAAAGGTTAAAAGTTCTGATCCTACAATCATTTTGAGATCAAAATCAACTGTTCAAGAATCATTTTAGTTTTCACCTTCTGCTCTTACAGCAACATAAATCTTTTATGATCTGATAAATATTTCACAAATATTTTTCTGGATTCAATATATTTACGTAAAAAATGTATTAATGCTTCACTGTGTAAAATTCAAATTCTGCAATGTAAAAGTTGTACAATTGTAATCCAATGTGTAGTCATATGTACTGAATAAACAGGCTAAATAGGATCTTTCTATTTTAATTTTCAACAATTTCATTTAAATGGTAAGGTACTAAACGGAAAGGCTATTATTTTTATTGTATTATTCGATGTTGAAATATTATAGAAATATATGATTTTGAATTAAATCATGAAAAATTAACTTGTTTCCACAATCTATACAACTTCAGATTGACGAGGAATCGATAAATTGGTATGAAAATAAAAGCATATTAGTTAATTACACTGTGGGCGAACTATCGATTACCATTGTAAATTGGTTTTGCTCTAAGAGAGGAAAAAATGTATCGATTTTCTCCATCTATTGTGGTGGTAAAACCTTCGATTGTCAATACCCGGCGAAATTGTAAAAGTTAACAAACTAAATACACAGGTTCGACACAATTTGACGGGGAAAAACGAAGCGAATGTAATAGTGGTTACAACTTTGCTTTTTTCTATAAACTAAAACGAATTATTTTTGAATAACTGAACTACAGGATAAATACAACTTGACTCAATAAACATGATGACGTGAACATCACTTTAAAGACTGATGAAGTTAGAGTGAATACTCTATATTTGTGATAAAAAAACACAAGAAAAGAAAATTAAACAAACCAATATTGTAAGATTTTCAATTAGAGAAAAAGCTTGGTTATGTCGGAGTGAAAATCGTAAAATTAAGTATGAGTTTCTGGGACCGTGTGAAACCACCTTTTTCCCTACTCCGTCTTATCCCTTCCATTAATCCATTCCTCATTAGTGGGCATCCTTCAACGACCCCCACAACTACCGCAGAACCAATCGGTAACGCCACGGAGAGGGTGTTTAAGTAAATTCTCCTCAATTTCTCTGAGCTGGCCACGCTGAACTGAGTGCATGAGCCAGGGTGTGTCGCCAAGGTTAGGCGTGGGGTTTGGAGACAGTCGAAAATGGCCGAAAGTGAGCGAGAGAGTGACCAAGAAAGTAAGCGAAAGAATAAGAAAGCAAAAGAGTAAATGAGTGAGAGAGAGGGAGGGAGAGAGTCAGATTTATAAATGCCCCTATACACGTTGAAACTTGCAGCGACGCAGGTACCGCTAAAATGATGGGTTTGAGTCTTCCAAAGTTTCATGATACATGTTGCACTCAAACAAAAAGCGGAAAAGGCTCAAACCCATTGCTTCTTGCGATGCCTGTATCGCCGCATGTTTCAGTGTGTATGGTGAAATGAACATTTCAAACGAATTTCTCCGAACCCACTGTCCGCACCCCCGAAAAGGGTGCCAATTAAACCTACGCTGGAGACGGTGACCGGGCCCGACGTTTTCAGGGGAACGCATGGATTTTTTCCGGAGCCGCTGGAGAGATGCGGAATCGACCTGCCAAAGGGAATTGGCAGATTTTCTAAAAAACGATTCATTCTTGTTGCAACTCTCGCATGGGATACTTCTTCGATCAGCACTCGGAAAAGAGTGCCCTCGCAGTGAATTATATTCTAGCGTTTAATATTAAGAATGGTTGATGAGTGCGACAAGGCAGTTTTTTGAGATAATGAGAGAGTGAATACCTTGTGTCAGTCAGTGTACCGTTGTTCTCTTACTTTATTAATAAACCTTTATTATTTGTTAATTTGCGAGTTTTCCTGTGATTTTCCACCTCTTTACTACGCCACCCAGTGGAATTTCACTAAATTATCTTTACAATGTTATTCGTTAATGCAATGAATGCAATGAAAAAACAATTCCATTTTATTAAAATGATTCCACACGCAATGACTTTAACTTTTTCATTTATAGAATCTAAAATGTATACATAAATATTTATGGAATTCTAACTAAGTTCGTTCATTTTCAATTTCAACTGTTAATATCTTGTTAAGTTATTTAGTTTATTATGCTTTTAACAGAATTTGATTATACCTTTTCTTACATTATTAGTACCTACAGAATATCTCACTGGCTTACCGACCTAATACTTATGAAAGTATTATAAAAATTCTGTAACGTTTCAAATATTTTTTTGTTGCACATTTGTCTGAGTTGTGAGTCTTACCTGTAACAAAAATGAACAACTCAAATTTATAACACACAGTACACATACATGAAGAGAACAATATTTTACTGTTAAACATATTGTTAATAAGTAAAGCATACATAACTATAGCTCGGAAACATTTTAAAGGACAATCAACGTAAATTATAACAAAATTTTGTTCAGATTAATTTTTCTGTACATATATTTATGTACAATATTTATAGAGGAAACAAAATTCTATTTTACAAATTTTCTAAACGTAATAAAAGTTTTATCTAAAACGAATAAGCAATTTTCTTTTAAATCAAACATTTGTATAGGATGTAATAATAAAAACGAACAGTCATGATTGTGAGCATTGAATCTATACTTTTGAAACGAAAAAGTTTTATTGTATATTTTCGATTTGTTTTTTCACATAAAATTATGTCTTTTCTAATTATTCTATAAATCAGTTATACGATGTCTTACATATCGCCAATATTGCAAATGGGACGTTGATCTAAAAAGGGATTATGAAAAGTTGCAAATGCGATTGCGAGAATCTTGTAAAAGGCTGTTTCAAAATAAGAAAAGTGCTATTAAGAATTTCTGTAAATGATGTAAACTACGCAATAATAATTAATAAATAGGGTAGAAATATAATCGAGAAAGAAAAATACGATATTGTATCATAATAATAACACGTTTTAACTTCTGCTTTATATTTGAAATCTCAATAGGCAATTCTTTTAAATTTTCAATCTTCATATCATCTTTCATTCTTTTGATTTTCACAAATTTAATTACAAAAAACAAATTTTTATTAATTTGTAAAAACTGTGTGAACCTGCAGTCACGTAATGAATATTCCATTATAAATAAGTGCAATATAAATAATAACATCCGAGTATGATAATCGCAAACAAAAGTCACTTTCGAGATTTAAGGTCTAAACGCGAGCCACATGAAAATTTAAAGTCATAAAAGAGTGGAAATGCTGGTGTTGTAAGACTGAGATTTGTACACTGGGTCTGGCTTAGAGTGAAACACGCACAAAAATGGTACTCATGGTAGTGTTCCACTCACAGATTACCCTTGCATGAAACTTTAGTTCTTAGGAAGCGCAGCTTACATACTGTATCACTCTTGGATTTCCTTTTGCCAAAAGTAGCATATATAGGAGCTCATATATACTCAAAACACAACAACTCGTTTCTCATTTGCGCCGTTTTTTTTTAAGCAAAAAATGTCAACCTTGGTAACTGCGTTATAATTCCAATTCGCCATGTATTAAAATTTCGCTTATTTACAAAGTGGTACAGTTGCAAAAACTGGCAACAGACTTTACTCATATGTGTATACGATTAATCGACAACATCATTTTGTTTCTAATTTATTTCAGTTTTCTCGACAACTGTCCTAGTATTTGAATCTTTTATTGGACAGCTTGATGCGAAGAATAATTAACATTATTTTCCAGTGTCCGAAAGTATTATGTGGTTACTTTTTTCGCAGAGCAGCTTAATTATGTGAAACATGGAAAGATGTTCTGCAAAAGGTTTGTTGTATCAAAAAGGGTGTACAGAAGAATTCAAAACATTTCACATTTTGTAAAGGACTGCAGATAAAGGATGTAGATCATTATAATGTTATCTTCCTGCATACATATCCTCAGTATTTTAAATGAAACTTTGATTACGCTCATAACACCATTCAAATAAATTTAGAGTTTTAGTGATGTACTCATATACAGGGTGGTCCTAAGTTAGATGCCAGCACCACCACGACGTGATTCTACACCTTCGAATTGATGGAAAAGAATGTAAGCAATTGATCGCAAAATTCACTCTATCTTGAAAGAAAGGGTTAAAACTGTTTATTACTGCATCGTGTTCCACTCGCCGTGAATGTGAATAGTTGGAAAGGAACTATACGTCGGAAATGCTTACAAATTACTGTTGAAGTTCCTACAAAAAAGCAAAAGATCACGATATCCAGTGTCCATTTCTATTACATGTTTTTACATAATAGGTCAGCCACCAGACTTGATACGTAGGACTTAACCCTACGTCAAATTACATCACATTTTGTCATTTTACACAAAGCAAAACGCATTCATTGCACTGACCACCCCAAATAATCAATATTTGTGTAACCGAAAAGGACATTGGATATCCTGGCCTGTTAGTCTTCCATGAAACCTTCAACAGCAATTTGCAAGCAAATCATTCATTTCTGACCCATGGTTCCTTTCAGACTTTTTGTCGCCACAATGAGTCGACTACACCCTGTACAAATGATATTTTAACCCTAATAATGCATTAAGGATACCGGAATGCAATGTCGTATCAGTTTGAAATTTGTAATTAAATCAATGTTGCAAACTTCGTGTGACTCAAATCGACGATTTACTGCCGCTAAAATAACCTCAAAAATTGTCCATATAAGCTACTTAATTTTTTCTGGATGTTGATTATAATTTCAAAAGAATGAGTTCAGATAAAATGATAAAGGTGCATATACAATATTGTATGCTGTATGAACTTCGTAAAGGAAATAATGTTACCATTCCATTGAACAATATTAATAGCGTCCATCCGGAAGTCCTAAGCGACCGAAAGTGTCAACAATAGTATACAAAATTTCGGAACCGAGATTTTCGTATGGAGGATGATGAGAGATCAGGAAGATTGTCACTTTGTAAAACGACAAATTGAAAACTGTAGTTGACAACAATACAAGTTTGACAATTGTGTATCGTGGTCTATAGTGCAAAAACACCTTCACAACATGGAAAAGGTGTGGCGATTTGGAAAATGGATCTCGCATGTGAAACTCTAAAATCGAATATTCATGTGAATAAAGTGTTGTTGTGCGTATGGTGGAATTTACAAGGAGTTATTCATTTTGAACTCTTAAAACCTAAAAATACTGTTACTGTCAACCTTTATTGCGAACAACTAACACGCCTAAGCAGTGCAATTGAAAAAAAAACGTGCTGTTATAGTTAACAGAAAGCTTTAATATTGCAGCACGACAATGCAAGGCTGTACATTGTAAAAGTCATGCAGCAAAAAATCAGAAAACGTGACTGGGAAACTTTTGGCTAATCCGCCGTACTTTCATTACTTAGTCCCATTCGATTTTGAATTACTTACATCTACACAGCATTTTTTAGACGGTAAATAATTTTCCATTTATGAAGATATCGAAAATGGAATACGAAAGTATTTTAATTAAAATATCAGGAGATTTTTTTAAAAGGAGCATATAAAAACTCGTTTCCAGATGCTAAAATGTCGTACACAATTACGGCGACTATCTCATTGATTGAATGTTCCAAATATAATTTTAAAGATTTATATAAACTTTATATTTAAGGAACGATACTATTTTCCGGTATACCTAATATGTATTTGTATGGCGTACATTTCACAGTTTACCTAAACAGATTATTTCTAGGAGATTTCAATTTTGGTAGTTAGAATATTTCTTTTATATTAAATACTTAAGTTACTTTCATTAATAAGAAAACATAATTAAAAGGAGTTTACATATCTTTTCTAATATTATTTTGGCTGTCATTGAAATTTCGAAAGTATAACTAGACTTTGAAATTAAATGTATTTGAAATATGATCAAGTTAATTTTCATTTTTCTATCATTAACATCTGATTTTGTAATGAAACGTTGAAATTAACATTAAGATGAGTTTCATAAAATCCTGAGTTCGAAAATACCTTGAGTAATCAAATATCATTTCTTATTACATGATTAACATAGGTATTAAGGTTAATGTAGGTATTAATTGACATCCGTACATACTTTTCGTACGTTAACCATTTTCTTTGACAATTTATTAGGAAACAATATTGAGACAGTCGAAATTTGTCTCATAATTGACGATCCGTTAAATTAAATTTAGTTTGAAATTAGTTTAACAGTTACATATCTTATTTGTAATGAAGAATATGGAAGAATAAATTCGGAATGGATATGGCGCAATGAACTCTATTGCTCACTTATTACTCTTATACGGCTTCAATTTAAACTTATCTCTTCTTTTTGTTTAAAATTTTTCAAGATTATAAAAACGTAAGTCGTTCTAAGTACTTATCCGCTGTTATTTTGACTGTAGTTTCGAAAAATATCACTGCCGATTAACATGAGATTTTCTGGGATTGGAGAGGGAGGGAAGAGAATCTCAAATAAACAATTTTAGCTTTGCATATTTGTTAGCTTCCGAGATATTAATGAAAAATTTTCGGTACAGTACATTGAATTCTGTCTATGCCGACATTAGTAATCAACCGTTCTCGCTGTAATGGTCGTCGTTGACTACCAAGTAGCCGAGGACGCAATAACGATATCGGTCTCAGTGTCTATAGGGTGTCCTATTTACAGTCACTAATCTCGCATCACCTAATATAATTAAACATTGTTTTAAACTATATTTAAATTTGTTTGCATTACTTCATGAAGAAATTTGCATTTCTGTTACAAGACATTATTTCATAAATCGATTAATGTATTGACACTAAGGTTACATTCTCCTACTTTGAATATAATATATGTGTTTCAATACATAATAAAAAACCAATGCGCATTTTTGTATATGCTTTCAATCATACATGAATTATAATGAGTGGTATTCTGTATTTTTGTTATGTAATGATTTGAAATGTTCGATAATATCCTATAGGAGTTTATAAAACATGCGGGAAGTCTGTTATTAATGCCTTTAGTCATTTCTATTACAACTAATAATGCCTAGTATCATTTCTATTTACATATTATTAATTTATATTAAAAAAATATACTTTTTATATAAATAACAATTGGAAAATAATCTTATAAAGATTAAACAATCTTACCAATAAAATAATTATTCAGTATCATCACTACCATACGTTAAGGACTTGTTATCGAGATAATTAACCGGGATCGATATATTTTCCTCATGCCACCCCAAAGACATAAATAAGAGATATAAAATATTCCTCAGACCTCAGGCGATCGAAGTTATAGTAACTCGTTTTATATAAGACACCCGATACATACTGAAGCCGATATCGTTATTACATCATCGATACAACGACGACGATTATTACATATAGCGAGGATCGTTAAGTACATAATGTCTATATAGGTAGAATTCAATGTACTGCACCGAAAGTTTTTTATTAATACCTCAGAAACTGGTGAATACCCGAAGTATAAATTTTATATTTAAAATATTGCTTCCTCACCACCCTTTCAAAATTTCATATACGTTGGTGCGGGGATCGATGTATTGACGAATGATAAACGTATTTTGAATAAATGTTCAACACATTGCAATATTCTAGACTAAATTGATTTTCTGTAATGTTGATTTTTATAGGTTAAGTTGAATGCTACGAGAGTCACCGGTGACCTCCAACCAAATCAAATTACTATAGTTCACTCAATTAAACAATGATTATTTGAAAACATTTATATATTACAAATAATGTTACCTCATACGGCGACATCCAGCCAGATCACCGTGTAATTTAATATTATATTTTTCTCATTTTGTGCATTCAACGTATTAATAATATTCATGTAAAATGAATCCAAAATGTTTCAAATGTACGTGGAATTAATGCATGGTGATGAAGGAATGTTCTAGGAAGTGTGCGAATGAGATGAATGTACTCGAATGCATCCGAATACACAGGGTACGGTAAAAAAACCTCCCGTTTTTCGAATGCTAATAAAAACCAAACAAAGCAAGAAAAAAAGAAATATTTCTGAAGAGTACATCTTATGCGGTTTTGATTTATTAAATTTTAAAAATTACATCACTCAAGTGACGCCGTCATTGTTGGCGCAACGTTGAAGCAGCTCTAGGAAGTTTTCCATTATTCTTGTGAACCATGCCTCGAAGAATTCCAGTGATTTCCTGCGTTAATGCCGCAAACAGTTGAACCTGTTTGCCTAAAGATCGAAACCCAAAGATAAATCGTTTTTGCATTCGGAATATGTCAGGACGAATGAGCGCAAAGTGTATCCGGAAGAAACGCTGCGCCGTTATTACGGATTCGCCATTTGTAATAAACTCTTTCACAATAAAATTACGATGCTCTCGTTTCTATGCCATTGTGATGGCTGAAAACTGCATGAATTTATGGACATAAAGCGACTATGCCCACTGCACTACTCCCACCTCAAGTTAAGCAATGCTGCTTCTAAATCAGAGAGCTTTTTTTGCCGCACCCTGTTTGTATTCTGCACGTGACTTGATTTAGATTTATTGTTTTATTGCGAGTCGTATAGTAAAAATATTGCTTATACAAATAAAATACACTCTTTCTACTACATGTAAAGTTATTATAGTATTTGAGAAACATCTCGGGTAATTATTTACAACACTGATTTCTCGTCGATTTGGATGACCTTAAAATATACTTGACTCCGAACAACTTTTTCCTATGTATGTGATCGACGCTCGGCCTTATTTTTCTACATATTCGCAAAAATATGTCAGCAAATGAGGAGTTCTTGTGTTTATTTACAAAAAGGGTAACTCTAGTACGAGTTTGATCTTGACATTTAGTGTTAAGAACATTGTTCTGTACACTAACGACTTTAAAATTTTTGACAGTGAGTATTGGTTCAAAAGTTATAAAGCGTTAAAGTTTCGCATTGCGCTAAAAATATTCGTCTTCATTATCATTTATCGCAGTTGTTTCTTATAATATGTATACTCGAGCTTCGCTTAGATAACAGAGATTGGTATTAGTGGAATTAGTTTTTCTGGAGGGAGGAGGTGGAACCTGCACCCGCACTCTGGAAAAATTAGCCTCACTAATACCAATCTCTATTATCTAACTGAAGTTCAAGTACGCATATTACAAAGAACACAACCTCAAAAAAGGAAGACGTTTCTGATGCAATGCGAAACTTTAATGCCTCGAGATGTGCATTATTAGCTCATACATACTGTATAAAATAACAAAACAACAGAACAACGAAAAGCCACTAACACATTTAAATTTTGTGAAATGTTAAGTCGATCAGTTAGTAGGAAATTTCCGGCACCAAAAACTAACTACACCGCAACCTTTAACGTCATTCGTAGATATTAGATTAAATAATCAGTATCACATAATTCGTTCAGGAGGCAAGAAAAACTGTGCAGTATGTTCCGACAGGAAAACTTCAGGAAAAAGACGACAAACACACACGTACTGTGATACTTGTACACGAAAGCCAGGAATTCATATCGATGATTGTTTCGCGAAATATCATATTTTAGAACATTACCGAGATTAAAAATTTTGTATTCTTATGTATTACAAGTAGTAATAAATATAACAAATCAGTTTCAACAAATTCTGTGTGTTTTAGTATCCATATATTGACTTTAAATTCTGTAAGGAAAAGTAACTGAGAAACGCTAGATTTAATTCGACCTGCTGGTACTCTCAAGAGCGAAATCTGCCGATCGCGAAGGGTTAATGCAGCGACCTTTAGATTTACATTCTGAATCGTCCAGCGTGGACCCGTCCTTTTATGCAGTTTTTGGGTTTCACGCTGGTGACAATTGACAATCGATGAACGGTCGATTCTCTTCATGGTCCGCGTTGCTACGCCACACTCGTGGCTGGCAGTGTAAACCGCCACAAATTATTTATACTTCATATAAGAATCAATCAATGACGTTACCGAGTTTTTCTGTTTATGTTACACGAGTGTCACTCGATGGTATTAAGGGTTAAAGCAGATACATACCATGAATCAGGAAAACAGTATCACGTTAAATCGATCTAGAAAATTTTCTTTATTACGACTCAACGAACTTACATCGTTTACACAAAATACATTTTCCCTACAGCGCATGTCGCCCTCTACACACTACACCACATAGTTTCTCTTTATTCGGTTTGTCTTTCTTTCCAATTTAATACCTATATTTTACAATGAATACTGACAGGTTCAGCATGTTTGCAAAAAGATGACATCACGTGAAGAAACGGCTATGGTATCTGAAATATCCATTATAACTTGCCTTCAAGCTATATACAATACAGTACACACTCAACCACAAGAAACATCAAACAATATTCCTCATGAAGCAAGACATTAAAAAACTGTTCAAAGAACTGATCGTAGTATTCATCGATTATCTGAAATCGACAGATCCAGAGCTGCAGTTGACACTCACAATGAAATATTATCGAATATCGATGGAAATCGACAGCGCTTACCAATATATAAAATGATCCAATAATTAAAAGTTCTTGAATTTTTAGAAATTTTACCAATACATTCGCATGTACGAACGCATATTTGGAATATTAATATATACAGGATGTTTCTGAATTGTAGCGTACAAATAATAGAGCGTATACAATGCACTAAACTGAGTAAAAAGGCTTCAGTAAACATAAATCGAAAGTTCAATAGTTTCGGAGATAAAAATAGTAAAATATCAGTGATAGGAACAAATGTGTCAAACAAAAGTCACAGGGTACGACTGAAAGGGCCCTTATTTGTGTTTAAACTATAAGAAGTATACCGATGCACTAACTATTAGAGTGTGCAAGCAGAATAAATGACCATTTGTTCGCGAGCATATTGTTTTATGAAAAGAGTGACCTGATAAAATTTGGAACCCGTGACAAATAATATCGCAATATTACGAGCTCAGAATATGTGGTGTCCTAGAAATAAATGTTAACATCGTAGGGTTTCGTGTATAGGAGAAAAACTGTTTCATTATAGAAAGGAAATGCTAGCACATGTACCGTAACAAAATAATGATGTACATTTGTCTCATCTTACAATAATGCATATTTATCAACGTACTTATTTAGAAGTGCGTACATCTCTCATTACTTTCTTGTAGTTCTATTATATGGTCTGATATTGACTTGTATAGAATTAGAGTATAGGTACTTTTAATCTGTTATTTGTTTCGTGTACAACAGCATTTTTTTCATTTATATGCAATGAAGGAAGTTTTATTATTTACAAAACAAGTCAAGAATTTTTATAAGAGAGTGAAAGAAAGATGCTAGGATGTAATTAAAGAGTGACAGAAAGTAAAAAATTAAAATACAGAACTGAAAGAGATGTTTTATATTTCTTGTAAAGAAAATATTACGACGTTGCGTCCAAAAATGTGACGAAATTTCTATAAGTACAATCAATTCATATTTATATTTGCTACATAAATTATAACTCATTGTTTAGTAACTACTACTCATATTTAATAACCTAAAATATTTTGTTTTTCATACTTGTTACTACCTTTTGCAGAGCTAATTTTTTAATTTTTTCCCATTCCTGTCTTATTGAATTTTCCACGTCTTAAATATTGTTACATTCTTTCCCGGTTTTATATACTGCACGGATAAAATTTTCCATAAATTTTCTATAGGTTCCAGATCTGAAGAACACGAACACCACTTCATAGGGGGTAAATCTTTTTGTGCAACCCATTCTTTAGTCTTCTTGGCATTATGGATAGGTGCGTTATCTTGTTGAAATACAACAATATGTCCATTATTTTCTTCCATAAACTTAATAAAAATATTATCTAACAGATCTATGTATTTGTCCGCATTCATTCATGTAAAAATGTTGCATATTGAAGTCATGGAATTATCTAAATGCCGCACAAACCATTAATGTTCCACCAGCAAAATTTATTGCTCATGCTTACCCTTTTATTTGTACGTAAGTCATGCCAATACAGTACTCCCGTGATTAGTACGTGAAACTCAGGACTGTGACCGAACACTAATTGTGCAGCGGTGTTGATTCGAAGTCGAGATAAGATCCGAGCCGAGCTCCCGTTTGCCTTCTGTAGAGAAGAACAACGCGAATGAAAGAGGGAGGCACCTACCCATCGAAAAGATCAAAAGAAACAGATGGATGAGGGGATATTAATACAATGGTAAACTTTTCTGTTTTTCACTTTTACTAATTAAAACATTGACCAATTGAATTGTAAGGTTTTTCTGATTAAAACGAGATCAATCACGATATATTTTGGAATATATTTCCTTATTTAATAAATTACAATAATCTACTTTCTTTTAGTAAATTGTGATTTAACCCTTTGGCTACAGCAGAATTTTGCGGCAACACGTATTTCTAAGAAAGTGTATTGAAACCATGAAAACACTAAATTGAAATAAATTAAACCAACCTAAAATAATCACTGTTGACACATGCAGAGACTTAAGCTCTTTACAGCACGGGGCAAAAAACAGCTATTGTTTAGTATTTTAACGGTACATCGCGGCAATACTCATTGGCCTTCCGGGTTTAAGACTTTTAATGAATATATTATCTTCAATAACCATTCGAACTGAAATTTAAGTAATGTTTCTTGTACAAATGACATGACAGAACTGAAGAATATGATACTGTTCTTATAGAAACTTCATCCACTGTGGGAAGGGAAAAACATGGATCTGACTTCCTATCCGATATGAAATTAGTCGATTCTTTGTCTCCTACACAAGTAACATTTTCATTTTAATATACCTACCTACCCATCGTTTAACTATAAACAGAATACATTTTGAGATTCGATTTCACACGTTAAAGTGAGTCAAAGGTTACAGGTAACGATATTACGCTTTCGGTAATATTTTTAAATTATTCAGCTTTTAAAATCTATCAATAATACCGTACGAGTTAGATTAATAGAAAAATAAACATGAATGTACTACACGCAAAACGTGTCGCAACATTTTAAACCTATTCATTTGCTGAATGCCTCCAGTTATCAAATGTCAATGTATATTATTCGTAAGAAATGATGGAAAATAGGACGGGATCGTGAGACATTCCCACGCAACGATAACGTCTCAAGGATCGGTGAAAGCGAGAACCGTCGGGTTACGGGAAACGACGACACAATCTAAATGCAGTGCCCTTCGTCAACATCATGGATAGCTTGCAGATGTTCGAGTTGCAACGGGGGACAAGCGCTTGAGACTAACAAAAGGACGCTTTTCCTAGACGACTTTCCCAGGAGAAACCAACGATCTTATGGCGGTGGGAATCGATCTTTCGAGGAAACGAGTCCGAGGAACTCTCGAGTCATAACGTTCGAACGGATATGACATCGTCTTATCCGACTATAATCGTCAGCTGCATCTGTATCTTGGGAAATACAAGTTAACTTGTCGTCAGCGAAATAAATCAAATATGACTATACTATTTATTGTGCGACTAACAATAAAACTATTAAAGAAAGTGTACGAGAACGTGGAATTATTGGATCGAAATGGTATAAGGAACTATCACGGAATCAGTACGTGTTCCTGAAAAGGTTCAGGATTCTCAAAAATACATCTGCCATTCAATGAGTTCAGTGAATACGTATCATAGTGGATTCAAACTTTCGACTTTTAAACGTGTTTGAAAACTACATCGTAAATTTCAACTGTTTCCGAATTTTCAGGAAACCATTCCGACTCAACCCGTCCCGATCACCGGGATTCCGACATTCTCTGCTTTGCGTACAACTCCAAATTTTTACTTTTCTAAAGTGTGGATATTTGATACCGAAAAAAGTTCGCGCGGTTTTCTCGTTAGCAATGAATTGAGGTCCGATTTCAATCAATGTTTCACTATTTTAAAATAAAACTATTTTACAAAAACTTTCTGTGTGTACAAAGTTTAATTTAAAAATCCATATGAATTTTTACTGATACCTAGTATACAAGGTGGGCCACAAAGCGTGATCAGCTTAGATTATTCTTCTGCTAACGGTTCGGACGGAAATTTGTTTAACTAAAATAACATGGTTCAAAGAGGGCTTTAAAATAATTCTACCAAATTTTGTATTAATCCTTTTTTTCCAGAGGAAAAATCCTTTTTAATCCTTTTTTTCTACAATTTTTTACATCCATCTTTTGGAAGATACTGAGACGAATTCGATAAACATCATAACAAACATTTTTTCTGAATCTAAAAAGACTGAAGAAAACCCTTAGTTGGAAGAGTTTTGCAAGACTCTTAAAGATTATTAAAGAGCCGTCCCCACTTTCCATACACGAACACCCACCCAGAAAGGGCGCGTCTCGGGCGCAAGGGAAGGGTGTTTTCTAGAAAAAATAAACTCGCTGATTGGTTGTTGTCAAAATTTAAGGAAAACCAATCAGCGAGTACTAGTAATGTGCTAGAGAGGTGGAAGTCCACCTCTAACGAGAGCGCTTCAATTTTAGATTAGAGTTGTCATAGACGCCTTAGGGCTAAGAACCTAGCAGATAGAGTGTACTTGAGAAATCTAAATATAAGTGTTAGAAAAAATACAGTCCACTATACAACGTCTCTATTCGCCGCTACCACTGACAATGCTGTGACGCCCCAACAAACCTTGATAACTCTGGAGAAAAATGGTTGACAAAACATTTGGCAGAATCATCATAAAGCTGTTCTTGAACCATGTTATTTTATCTAACAAAATTTCCGATCGATCCAGATATTTCTTTTATCCTCCTCACAAGTTCTCTACTGATACCTACTTTTTCTAATACATCCCACATACTTTCCCTACTTATCCCATCGAAAGCCAGTTTTGAATCAACAAAGAAAGCGGAGAGTCTTCCTTCTCTTCCTTCGAAATTTCTTTCTACTATATTGTCCACTGTACTTCTACCTTTCCTGAAACCGACCTGACTGTCTGTCACTACGTTTTTTTCGTTTATTTCTCTTATTAATCTGTTGTTTACACGTTGGTTGGATGGTTGTATACACGCTGTATCCTGAATTCAAAAATGCGATTCGCCTATAATTGAATACTATCTCTGTGTTACCCCTTTTCCAGATTGGTGTTATTATCCCTTTATGTCATTCTTTTGGGATTTTTCTTACCCTCCATATTTTCTTAATTATCTTTTGAAAACTTCCTCTTCCCCTTCCTTTTCTGTATATCCATGCTTCATTAGGAACGGTCAGGAATAGTTAGGAATGGTCATCATTTCGAAAACTTACTATAAACGTATGTTTTATTTACTGCCAAAACCGTAAGTATTATTGCCTTTCTCTACTTTCTATGATCTTCAATGACCTTATGTAATAGGTCGTTGAATTCGTGTTAATATCCTGTATCATGATACGGAAGCAAAAACATACCGATCCATTTAAAAAAAATGGAGGTAACTTTCAAATGTACGAAGTACCTCCACCTGCAAAAAAAACTATTATCGCCACCGGATGACCCCCTTCGTACTGTGCAATTTTATTTCAGCAAATATTTCTGTGAAACTTATAATTTCGAAGATATCTGAGGTGGCTGACTTTTCGCAATTGTAAGCAAAAGTATTTACCACTCAGTTATTATGGCTGTTATTAATATTCATTGCTTTGTAACTACAATAGGAACCCGTTTATCGCGAGCTTTACATTACAGAAAAAATAAGCGGCAAATGAAACAATATTAAACGAGGTCATCCCAATACGTGAATTATAATGAGTGATAAAATTGGACAGCAAATAAAAAAATACAATATTCTTTTTGCCTTCTTTTGTAACGTGTGAGTATAACGGATTGAAAATCTGTGCCAAAGAAAATTAATAAAAAATATAGAATCCGGAAAAAACCGCGTTAGAATGAAACAACGTTGAATGGAACAGAGTTAAACAATGTCTCACTGCATTTAAAAGATTGCTCTGATTTCGAAACGAGTAATTGCATAGGAGAAAATTCAAGGAGCGCATAAGTACCTATTTTCATTTGAACAGTCTCGTAATGAGAATTATTGCCGGTAAAACGAGTATTACCGTTTCAAAGGACGCTCTAATTTCTGGGAACGCCTATTACGTCCAAGTAATTACAGAATTTGTATTAGAGAAAAACCAGCATGCTCGGAGCGAAAACGAAAATAAATATGGGCACATTACCCAATTACCATGGAAACGGCCTCAATGGGACCAATGCAAGTAGGCTAGCAATACTTATGCGACAAATACACAGCATCCAGAGAACTCAAGAGCAAAGAGTTCAAAGATATTGGTTAACCGTTTGAGTACCAGAGGATTTTAAAAAAACACGTTCGAGAAAAGCCGAACAGTACAATAACGCTTTCTGAATGAGATGCGAAAAGATCCAAGCGGCGCGATAGCGCTCCTTTTACTTCATGCCGGGAAAAGCCAAGCAGTGCGACAGCGCTTGCCTTAATCTATGTTAATACTGCTGTTGCGATACATTGAACTGACGAGGTTGCGATGTATCGAACTCGTCCCTCCAGCACGCACGATTGAACCAACCTGAAGGCGGTTGAAATAAACTGGTCGCTAAGGAGTTGGCCAGAGTAAACGAAGACAAGCGAGTAGTCTTCGAGCGAATGTGGACAAGAAAGGACGTATCGAACCAAAGACTACATTGTACAACATTTTTATATAATTGTAAATAGAACTGTATAAAGAACGTTGTGTAAATAATTATGTCGCGGGCGAGCACCCCTGGACCCACCCAGCGCAACACTATTATACACACACACTCACGCACGTACGCACGCAGGCAGGCACGCACGCACCTATTATATATTAATTTATAATAGGTAATAACGAAATACAAAATATACAATACAATATTACTTGAATTACTTATATACAAAAAGAGTAGCGATGCGACGTACATGCGTCTGGAAAGTTGAGTCGTTCAAATGCGCTGGCTCTTTTCGACATGAAATTTGAAGAGCAGGAAAGCGGCGCGTGGGACTCAAACGGTTAAGAAACAAGGTATGCGATAAGTATCGGATAGACAAAATAGTATTGATTACACGAATACTCAAATCACATTTCTCTTAATTTCTGTCAGAAAAACAAATGATTATCATTTGTAACGTTAAATTTTTATCGCTAGAATATATTTCGCTGCTCTTTTCCGAGTGCTAATCCCTTATCTGTTATCCCTCAAAAAACCCACGTGTTCTGTCGAAAACATCGGGTCTGATCGCCGTCTCCAACGTAGGTTTAATTGACACGCTTTTCGGGAATGCGGACAGTGGGTTCAGAATGTCCTCCGAGAGAGATGCTGGGGCGTAGGAATTTTTAAATGTTCCCTTCACATTGATTTCGTATTCCAGCATATGAGACAAACAAAATGTGTGGCTCTTGTAAAATTCATTACCTTAATACTCATTATCAGATTTTAGTAAATAGAAAATCATTATTATCGCATGCACTTTTATTAATACTTTTATTTGAAGTGATATCATTATGGCATCGTTGTTATTTATACTTCAAGAAAAGTAATAATGCAACCATTATTATTTCGATAAGTATTTACTTTAATGGACGTAACGATGACTTTGACCTTTACATATGTTGTTAAGAATGTAATTCTGAGCAAATTTTCTTAACGATTTATTTAGTCATCTCTTATAATTTTTAAAATGTTCACTGAAAAAGGTTCGATATTTTGCTGATTATTTATAAAGATACACTTCACCGACTTCGAAATTTATTGTTAAAGACATGATTCTGAGTAACTTTTCTCTGTGCCTATGCCGACTAAATCTATGTAGTCGTTGTCAAAATATAGGAAACTTGTAAGATCAGTTGGGCGCTAAAGGAAACGTATTTCAATTGGCAAGGCAAATGAACTAACAGAAATATGAACCCCATTAAAACTTGAAACTATGATCAGCACCTTTGACACAGTTCGAAATTTGATCGTATTAAATGATACCAATTCTGAAGAGTTTAAATTCAATAATAATAATTTAACTATACGTATTTAATTTATTGTTCAATGTCATTAAAATATTAAATTATTAAAGTCTTCCGTTTAAATTCAATAACATTATGGGTCGCATACAATCTGTGGGAGAAACGATAGTTACTGTGATCGAACACAAATGTTCGTTATCCAGAGATTTATTGTCACAGCGTTATCACAAAATGTTGCGCGACGCGCAGATGCTAACTGACTAAGTACTTACGAGAGTCGATGTTACTGTACATTTGGTAGTTTTTTGGTAGTATTACGAGAAGGGACCGTGGCAGCCATAAATCCCTGAACCCATAAGGCCCGCGATTCTTGCTGTAGATTCTCCTTGTCTATTGTTCACATCTGGCGTCCAGTCACCAGCATTTTTAACTCTCTAGCCCGTCTGTTAGCATGTGTTATTAAGGCCAAAGCGTTTCTTGCTTTTTACCTGACACGGTCGACGACTGCAAACGGGACGAATTAGTTATTAACATTAGCAACTTGGAAGACCCAAGAAGGGAGGGGACTGTCACTCCCTTCCACAAGCATCTAGATCTAAAGGGCCAACCAGAACGACTTCACCCCCGCGCGAAGACGACATTGCGGAGGTGTCGTCGAGGACGATTCTGGGAGGTCCAGTCAGTTGATACACAGAGTTTGATACACACTGTTGATACACACACCTACAAACTACACCGTACAACCGCGCATTGTAAAATACTAATAAATACCAGGTCGATACTTCCGCGAATACAAAACGTGTGTGTGGATTGTGTTTCATTACCTCTTCATAACCTACACTCCACCCCCACAGTAGAAAGGAGGAAACATTTGGACCTTAATGATTCACGTTGGGGGTTGAAGTGGTTAAGAATCTGGACGTTGGACTGCTAGCTATGTTTAGATTTCGTCACATATACGAGATGGTTATACAGTGGTTAGGTTTACAAGTACATGCAGTTATAATTTTAACTGAGCATTTCGCTATGCATAATTGTTATTATTAGATAGGTGATAATGGATACGTTTTCAGATGGTTGCAGGCATCGTATAATAGTATGATGGATGTGAAATCAATAAAAATAGTAATAATAATAGTAATAATATTATTAATAATAATAGTTATTCTTATAAATATATATGGAGAGTGTATTTGGGGTAGGATGTAACATCTAGTATCAATATTTGCCATTACTGGTCCGTGATACATACATTTTATTCTTCTGCAGATTTTAAATTATCTGCAATTTATATAGATTTAATAAGTTATGCTCCCTATTCAACTCAAAGAATGTGAAATTAGCGTGTATAAAAAGGGTAACATGTACGAACAATACGCGTGTACACTTGTCAAATGTACTGCGTACTTACTTTGTATTGTGAAGTTTCGTGAGCATATGCACGCGTGGATAATTTAATTTAATCTAATAAACAAATAAATATCAACAAATTTGTGTTATCAAAGATGTATTCATTTCTAATAGTCAAATATCTAGTATGGTTACCATCAATAGGTACGGCTATTAATGGACATGAACAATTTGCAGTGACAATTCACGATTTTCTATGAAATTTTTATTCTCTCCTTGTATCTGGCTACAATTTTCTCTTTTCCTCCATACCTTCACCTATGGATCTCGCATGCTTACGGTCTATTTGTCCGCAAATATCTTGAGCTACACGCATTTACTAATGTTTGCTACTTCCGGCAAAAACAGAGTAAAAGAACTGTCTTTTAGCAATGAAAGTGGATAACCGATTCCCCTTTCTTTTCTTTGATAGTGACGAACGATGTTAGCCGAGATATACCGTCAGTTGCTGGGAACCTGACGCTCGTAACGTCATAGGGGCGGATGCAGTCGTTCTGGGAAGTCATGCGTCCCGTCTGAGTGGTCAGATTCGAAGACGCATGCGTGGAGAAGGCATGCGTCTTCGAATTTGACCACTCAGACGAGAGTGCCAGGTTTGCTGCAACGGATGGTACTGTCCTCCAACGACATTTGGTAACTTGTTTCGCGAAATGAAGGAGCAAGTGCGGCAAGGGAACACGTCCACTTGCGATGTTGACGCCCATATTCATTTCCTATCGTTGTATCTTACTTTGTCGTATTCCGTTTCATTTGCGTTCTTCGTTACTTCTCTTCGAGCACAGTTTGACGAAGTCGGAGAATGAGTATAACGAGAAGAAGCGAGATGGACAGTTCTCCCAATATCGAGGGTCAGAACGCGGGACTTCAAAGTAATGCTTCACGTATCAAATATAAACATACAATAAGGAAAATATCAATTTCATTCATTTCAATCTTACTTTTTCAAACGTAGTACTAATAGATTGTTGAAACTGTTGTAATTAAAACAAGTCTAAACACAATGTAAATCGGACTCGATTTATCGATTTTAAGAAAATGAACCTTTAATTTTGTTAATTACAATACATTAAGTCGGTACGTTATTATAATCCATGTTTTTTGTATCCATCTTTTTGTACTCTGTATTCTACAATATAGTATGCAAATCCATACACGACAGTTTGACAACAATTTCAAACTTTTTCGCGAAATAAATTTTCTGTAATTGTGAAAATGACACATGAATATTATTTTCGATTTATTAGATAGGTATTCTAAAATGTTTTGAAAAGTGCAAAACGACTAATAAATGATTAGATTTTGTACGAAGTCACTTCGCGGTTATATAGATATTTTATTCGCAGATCCTAAAAAATTCGAAGCCGTGAATTCCCGGACATCGCATGCAAATGAACTAAATCTACTGAAAGGGCTACTGCATATGAATGAATCAATTTCAAATTTTAGTATCCGTAACGCATAACAATAAAACTGATTTTCAACTACGAACTACTGTTGTCGACTGTTAAGAACTAGTACAGATGTACATACCTATACTTCCACATTCTCTGTTGATCGATTTCCTGAACCATTAATCGCATACAACATACAACCAACCGTAATAGAAACGAATCGATGCAAAAACCAATGCAGGCAAAACACGGACGTTTCAAAATTGGCACAGTGCATGAAAAATTCGAAAACAGCAACAATTGTTAATGCATTTTAATGAACCTTTGCTATATTTCATATCGTACGACATTGTAAAAATTCCGATACGTTCGTTGTAAGTAAATACAACATGGTAACAACGTGAGCAGAGTGTAGCTCTGCGTTATTAATTTAATGTAGGTTGAAGACAATGCAATATTATTATCATGTAGTCTCTGTTCACGTGATGAATACCGTCGCGCTACTTGTCGATGTAAATGTACGTGCGTAAGTACAAGCGCTACTGCGACTTCTGCTTTAAAAACGAGATAAATAAATTGTAAAAATAAACATTAACACAAGAGAAAAATGTACTGCGGTTGAAATGTTTGAATGTGCGTGTGCGTGTGCGTATGATAAAGGAACGTCAAAGAAACTTAAAATAATTGACTCATGACGAGGAGAAACGTACACAAATAGACTTTGAGAAGTTACATAATATAACGTATGGGATAATTTATACAATTCTCCACCATTAATTACCTTCGTTTACCTCCAGAAACTCTAAAACTTTAATTCTAAATTAATGAGTACAATTGACAATTTAATTTGTAAGAATGGAATCACGGAAACATTAAACAATCCCGTAGTACTGCAGAAAAATTTTAATTTCAGATACCCAAAAAAATAAAATCAGATAAGAAACTAAAAATGCTTAAGGAAATAAGGAAACAACAAAATACTTAAACTGACAATGAATGCAAATAAGTGACACGTAGCAGGTTGTCGTTAAAGCTGTGGCGGCAACTTCTTATTGTTTTTATGCCAAGATTTTTAATTGGTGCTAGTGTATATATCACGAATGACCATTCTTTCTTAATATTTTAAGAAATAATTGATATGTTTTGTTAAAAATTTCATAACGTAAATTACATGGCGAAAACGTAAAGATATTTGTTCAATATGTTAGTCAATTTTTTGTTAAATTAAGTTCAAGCTAAGAAACAAATATTATTTATGTCCAATCATTGCTATTTATATAATCATGAAGATTTATATTAAATATCAACAGAACTTTTAACGTGTAATTTGTTGTAGTCGTAAAATAGTAATTTCTAACAAACAATAAACTAAAACATCTTCACAAAGCATCATCGATCGTCTGGCGGTGAGATTAAAGGTATTATGTGGCTGTAGATAAATTAGCTTCAACAATGAACAGTCAGGAAGAAAGAGTATTGGGTAAAATGTTATGCAAGATAACTCGTTCAATGAAGAATCATAATATACCATAATAATGTATTAAGATATTTATTTTGATAATTACATTTACGTTTAATCATCATTCACTTTTTGTATTAATTGGATACATTTTTTGGGTAAAGGTTAATGCTATTTTGTCACTTGACGAAAGCTTAATTTGTTTTCGTCGAGCGACAAAATAATACTAATAGCATTAACTTTTACCGAAAAAATGATTTATATATATTTGATACATATATTTGTTTATTTATTTACTGTAGTTAATGACGAATTAACATTTGTTACAAAAAAGACACGGGTGTGTCATTCTGATACATAACTTTTATCTTTTATCTAGTTCTTTCGTAGTTAATTCATTTTATTTATTGCACGATAGTTATAAATTCAGTTTACAACCCTTTCAAATCTAGCCCGACATATATAAACATGTACATATATTTGAATGTCAAAATTTGGAGCGGAATTGTGGAAGAGACGAAAAGGTGTGCTCACTACCACGTATGTCCAAGTAAACTCCACACGAATGTACACAGTGCACATTGAGATAAATATAAAAGAAACAATTCTCAAAACATCGTTTTATCTTGTGTGTGAAATGCGGGAAGTTTACTGTAAAAATAAGTGTTTCAATGAAATAATTATCCTTCCATTTCATTGATACTTTATTTTCACCCCTTTACATACAATATTATACCAGGCTTGCGACGAAAATTTTAAACTGAATTTGACAAATCTAAGTGTTATTTATTTATTTTCTATTATCAATGGTTAACCTTTTGAGTAAACATCATAGTTAAAAAATGAATCATAGGGCAAGGGGTTAACATTAAATTAATTTGGTACGCGAAATTCTCATTTAAAATAAGGAACGGACAAGAGTTAATTACCTCGAAAATGGTTTCATTACACCACTATTTGTAGCAATGCCATATTCTGAGTTGGATATTTTTTTCAAGTATATTTCCATTCAGCTATTCATATAGCCATGAAAGGCTAACAATTATCAATCATGCCGAACTATGTCGCTACTTCCATTATAACCAGCAGTAACTGAAAAGGTTGAATATAACAGAATCGGTTCTATTATTATCAACAAAGAACTAATATTGAATTACCAATTTGGGTTTCGAAAAATCTTTTCATTGTCAAACAAAGGCACCATGTGGAAGATGAAACTCTATAACCATTACGAACAAAAATAATAGTGATCTGCTGTTTTTGTGGGTATTGAAAAACCATTTAATACAATAGTAGTAGAAATTTGTTAGAAAAACGACATTATTTGTTTTCCGTTACATGTATTGATTATATGGTATATAGAAAACTGATACTGCTATGTCGAAATTACAGGTAACATTTTCGATATTCGCCCTATTGAAGTCGAAATATCACTGGGAAGCGAACTTGGCCCGTTATTCAACGTTATCTACAAAACATCGATATTCCTATCTGCTGCAATATTCAAATATTCATATTTGCGGACAAAACTGCAGTAACTTCCACAAGCGGTATAAAGATTTTTACTTGCAAGCTTCAGAACCGTATTACACGACATTAAAACTGATTAATAGGGTAAGTTGTCATAATATGGAATACGTGTCAAATATGAAAACATTAAAAACGCTGATATTGTCATCCATTGGCAATAAATGCAATCGGTTACGTTTGTCATTTATTTTATCTAGTGAGCATATGTAAAAGTTATAAAGAAGTACGTGTCTGCACTCAATTATGAAAACAAACTAATACCTGAACTTTTATAGAAAAATATTTGAACTAATATTATGTAGAACAAGATAAGCGCATCAATTTTATTTTTACGCTATAATGTTTGCACCGTGGTCAAGTTTATGTAATTATTGTGGAAATTATTAAATTTTACATCTTTGATAAGCTATTTCTGAAAGTTCTGAAAGGAGTAATTTTTCTAATATTGAATTCGAGGGATTGAATATGAAATATTTTGTAATGGAGACTATATATATCGAATTCTATGACGAAATGAATATAAATTATCATGTTAATTTTTTGATCAACTTAATATGAAAGTATTAATTTTGTTTAATTTTATACAAAGAATTCAAATTTTCTGATTATCTCAAATTATGAGACGCATTACTTATTTATTTCTGTACTACTTTCTGCCTTCCGAAAAATAAAGTCCATATGCTATTCCATATTCGGCACACATGGTATTTCATATTAGAAGCAGCACAAGATTAATATCAAAAATGAAGACTTCAATAGAAATAACAAATATTGTTTAAATCGTTATGATATTTCAAATTTGACTGTTGCTAGACAAGAAAGCGTAAAATTTCTTATAAAACTAGAATATTTGAGTGTTAGCGACCATCGCTAACACGGTTTATGGCACGGACGTGCGTGAAGGGCTATTTTAGAGATTTAGGATTTTTAGGTTTTTAGTAAGCATGTGTTTTTAGAGTGTAATATACTTCCTGGCGAGAGAAGACGATTTATGATTTAAAAACTGCGAGTTTTACAAAGTCGCTTCTCTCGTCCCTCAATAGCTGTGGCCGTGCCATAAACAGGGAAATTCCGAAGAGTAGTTGGACACGTGCATGTAACGATAAAGATACCGAAGGTCTGCCACCTGGACGAATTTCCATCAGCGTTGTCTTCGCCCCCACACGAGCACTGCGGCACCCCTCCCCAAATAAGCGCGCTAAGGGCGCAAGGAGTGTCTGCGTTAAGTTAGGTCCGCTGATTGGTGACTGCCAAAATGAGAAGAAACCAATCATCGGACAATTTAGAAAATAGGGACTTGGCGATCAAGAGCGAAGATCGCCAAAATCAGTCGCTCAAACACAAGCATTTAGTTAGCAAATACCGGAATAACATAGTATCTTAGACCATTAGCAATCTTAGTGCCCTTTAGAAATCTGAAGACAAGTCAGGGATCCTGTACGTTCAGATGTAAATAAATGTTGAGAAAAGGGGAAAAACAAGTGCAGTTTATTAAGTGAATGGTGAGCCAATTAAGTGAGCGGGTTAACCATTCTGGTCCTTCGAGAAGGTGATAACTAGAAACCAGGTCAGAGTGCATTTGGAGGTACGCGTGTACACCGTGCGCTAACACTGAGTATGTATAAACACTCTGTAAAATAGGTAAATTATATTCATAAAGAAATTATAGAATATATTCTGTATTGTACAATGAAGTACTTTGAAGTATATTTAAATAACAAATTTATTTGAAAAAAGCATTGTTTACAAAAAATTAAATAGATTAATAACTACGAAATCAATGTGTTGGTAGGTATTCCGTGTTACGAAAATTATGAAATATAATCAATTGTACGAATTAGTACACTAAAATTATTGTGGGATTGGAATGAACCAAAACAAGGTTTAAAATAATTTTGATTTAATTCATAACTGCGTATAACAGAGGATCCCTGTAGCGACTTCGTCACCACATTTTGATTTATTTGTCCGTCCGCGGTTCTCTGTCTTGAACCGCGTATATAATCCACTCGAAAATTAATAACCGACCGTTTCATCTGGCCTTCAGTAAATAAATACGGTAATAAGTGGTCCAAAGAATGTATTCAATGCCAAAAAAATAAAATTAAACGACACACAAACTCACCCGTAGGTAATTTCTCAGTACTCAGCGCATGTTTAAGTCACATACATATCGATATTGTTGGTCCATTGCCGAGTTCACAAGGTTTTAAATATTGTTTCACTTGCGTAGATCGATTTACTCGCCGACCAGAAGTTATACCTATGGAAGATATATTAGCCGAAACAGTAGCAAATACTCTTTTGAATGGCTGGATATCACGTTTTGGAATTCAAAATTTTATTACTAGTGACCAAGGAAGGCAATTCGAGTCACAACTTTTTAAAGAATTAACTCGATGCCTTGGTTCACATCATATCCACACTACAGCTTTCCACCCTGCAGCTAATGGTATGGTGGAAAGACTACACAGACAGTTAAAATCAGCCATCCGATGTCACGAAACAGAAAATTGGGTTGAAATACTTCCATTGGTATTGCTAGGCATACGTTTCACATATAAAGACGATATTCGAGCAACTCCAGCAGAAATGGTGTATGGTTCTAGTTTTAAATTACCATTGCCTCCAAAAAAGACATCGTCCAAGCGCGCTGTATAAAGATACGAATAAATATCAGATTTTGCTCTTTCCGCGAACGTAAAACGTGGGTGTGAATTGTGTTTTACTGTCTCCTCAATAACACCTTACATCGCACCATAATCCCAAAATAAAAGAATTGATTGAGAATGAGTGGAGATGCGTGTTCAGGCTAGGGAAAACATAGCAAAGATTCAGCAAGAAAACAGACGTAACTATAATCAAAAGAGAAAACGTCAAACTTTATACCACAGCGATGATCTAGTCGTCATAAAAAGAACGCAAACTATAACCGGTTCTAAACTAACAGCGAAGTATTACGGTCCATACCAAATTGTAAAAATGTTGCGTAATGATAGATATGTAGTAGTAAGTATAAAAGTAGTAAGTATAAAAGATCGGGGAACATGGTGGGCAACTACAAACAACGACATCCGCTGACCACATGAAGCCATGACTGGAAAACGTGTCAGACTATTCATACTCGACAGATAAGGAGGAACCCAGTAATGCAGCTCCTCAGGACAAGAGCAATGTTCAGGATGGCCGAATGTAGGAAGTTAAGCCGTTAAAGTTCAAACGACGCTGCAGTTATGAAGAAATAAAGAAATGCAAACACTAGCTGTTGTTAGGGCTGCCGATCAGCTGTCGACCATCCAAAGGGTAAACAAGCGACAGGTGAATGACCTAGAGAGTAAGTGAAAGAGAGTGCGAATGAAAATAAGAGCGAGAGCGGAATATTAGGAGCGATAACTGCAAAATCTGTGTATGTGAGAATTTAAGTGAGTGATTGGTATATTTAGGAAGGATGCATGAGGAAAGGACAGTCTTTTGTGAGAAAATATATTGTATAATCAAATAGAAAAGTATGTAAGCAAACGAGTAAGTCATTTCGGATGACACTTAATATAATAGGGTAAAATGAAAATTCACGAAGGAATGTTTACAAAAAGATTCTATCTTTTTAAAGACAATATTTTTACATGCGAATCTAAACTTAATATTTTTGCGCCGAATGGGAAAACAGGCGCATGGCGAAAACGTAACAAAGGGATAAAGGTACAAAAACTTCGGCTAACTCAGTAAAGTTTAGAGAAAAATGTGAAATGATCTAAGCCTGTATTTGAACTTTCAGTGAAGATGATTCAGTATTTACATTATCTTTTAATAACTTCAAATAATATTGAGGAATGGAGATTTTAAAGAACCTTAAATTTTATGTGGACAATGATTCCAAACGTACTTCCTATACGACGTAAATTGTGTTATTGCGGTTACTTACAATTGGGTTTAATTTTCTTATTATTATAATATCGTTTCCCATTTATAAGTAATGTATATTGAATAAAAATACGCTGACACAATTTTTAGTGAAACTTACTATATATTTGTAGTTATGTTCGTGAGATATACTAATAATAATGGAATAAGAAAAAGGAACTTGAAACAAGTATCTGTCTTTTACATGTTACGATACTAACAACTCTGCCTCCTCTGGCTTGATTCACAGGTGCCGCTATTAGGCCAGGTGCAACTAAGCCTAAACGCGGCAGCAACTTGCCACTGCAGTGATTTGCCACTATCATCTCATCTGTACCGAACCTTAACAGTTCATTAGGTTTCGTTACTTTACATTTTTATTTTATTTTCGTGTGTTAAATAAGGTAATAATCAGAACAGAAAATTGAAATATGTTGTTAGAGACATGTTGTAAGCAAGTTTTTGTCTGTATACACTGCCAGTCAAAACTTTTGAATCATTTGATATGTAACGTCACATTAACGTACAAATTAAAAATGATATATCTTATAATTATATAAAATAAAAAAACAAAAATTATATACCTTTATATTTTGGATGGATGGACACATATGATCACGTTTCTTTTTCATATACAACAATTTTTCAATAAAAGTTGCTTACAAAAAATAGAAGTTTTTCTTATAACCGATGTATTGGTTCCACTTTTAACTGACAGTGCACATTGATTTAGTTTCTCAGATGTACGGAAAAACTTTGACAATTATTAAAAAATCTCACAGCCTCACTGAATCAAATGACCTTAAAATATGTTGTCAATGACATGATTTTGAATAACTTCTTTATACCTATTCCTTTTCATTGACAAACTAATAATTTCTAAAAATAGAAATAAAATAACTGATTCTCGAATTTCTACAGGTATTCATTAATACACTTTGCGCACTTGAAGTTAATAAAAAAGCAATATTCTAATGACTTTTTACAATTTTGTATTGAAACGTTTTATAATGTGAACATGTTTTTATTTCCAAATGATGAGAAAGACAACTGTCAATTCTTTAAAAAAATTACTACAAAGTATTATTAATGATAATGTTTAGTTTCAAAATCAGAAGAACATGCATAATTACTTTAATTAAGTAAGTATGTATACACAATAACGAATGCATGAATTGTAAATTAGATTAATTGTAGACATATTTTTGACATTATGAAAAAACTCAGTATTTTATTGCTCTTTTGACTGTGATCGATAAAATATATTTCTGAACATTAAAAGATTGACAAAAATATCGCTGCCAAGTTTTTCAGTCCGTGATAAAAAAAATAGGACCTAGAATCTATGTTATGACTCTAACACTTAAAATTTTTTGGGCATTGATTATTGGTTCAAAATGTACGAAACATTAAAGTTTCGAATCAGACTAAAATTTCTTGCCTTCATCTTCATTTATTCATGTTGTTTATTAAAATTCATACACACGAGTTTCATCTAGATATAGAGATTGATATTAGTGGAGTTTACTTTTTCCAGATGGAAGTGCGGGGATCTCTCCTATCAGATTGGAGGGATTTTTGGCAATTACGAAGTGATAGCGTGGGCGTGAGAGAAGCGGAACGCCTCACCCCAGGAAAACGAACCCTACCAATACCAATCTCTATTATCTAAATGAAACTTTTTTGTATGTATTATACGAAGTAACCAATAAATTAAGGAAAACGTACCATACGATATATATTTTTCTGTATAACTGGAAAAAAGATTGGCCATTGTATGTATTTATTTTCATGAACAAGGAAGAGACACATTATAGTGTCTTATCAAAAATTTAGGCCTATCATTGACGTCATATTTAAGAAGATCAGAAATGAATCAGTAATCTGATTTTTGTCTGGTCGTTTCTTCATATTAATTTTTTATAATTCAGGCTTAACTTCTTTGCTTAAGTTTTGGTCTTAACCGTTTGCAGTTTAAATATGTATTTCTGTCGCTAATTGACTTGACACAACAAAATAGTAAAGTTTGATAGTTAATATTATACATTATATCGAATGGTGATTATTTGTAGGGCCAAGAAAGACAATTTGTTTGTATTATATTTTCTCTTCTGTTTGATTTCTAATACCATTCCCCGAACATTTTAGAGACACTTTTTATTTTCTTTAATATTTTTAATAGCATTATAAATCACTTCACAAATTATACAAATGCAACAAAGTATTTTGTAGTGTTTCTACATCTGACATTCGTTCGCAATCTATAACAGCTCAGCAAGTGCTACGCTTTGTGGTACGAATTCACACAACACTTGGTGGATATTGGATTTTCTTAAGGGAAGATTTCCTCGACAAAGGTGGTGTAAGGTAAACCGTGAATCGAGTAACAAGCTGGGCGCAACGGCGCAGTACAGTTTCTGGCACAGCTTTGACGCTCCGTGACGGCTGTTTCTGCCAATACAGGCGTAATAGTCTAAAGGCGCGAATGCAATCAATGCTGCTATTACTCTCCCCCCACCATTTCCATTAGTCGTAAACCTCCTAGAACCTCTCGCTATTACTTCCCAAAAGCTATAGATCCGTTAAAGCCAGTGACTTCTGAAGTTCCAAGTGAACATTCCTCAGTCTCACGCGATTACGAGACACACGCAAATGGTGTGTGGCAAACATTCAGTTAGCATTATACGCGTAATACGGCCTTCCTTGTCGAACAACATGTGTTACATACTGCTGTATACGCGTTTTTCTTGTAAAACGTACATATTAGATAAAAATGAAGGAGGAAAAAAAGTACTGTTTTTTATACGCAACACAATGGCGTATATAATCTCTTTGGATTTATACTATTTTGTTAGATATGAAAGTGACCTTCATTTTTTTAAACGGTATGCTGTATATCTTTTCATATCACATAAAAACGTGTGTCTAGATGAATTCATTAGTATACTGCACAGTGACCTTCAAGGTCATGCAAGGTCGGAAATGAAGGAAACTGATCCGTCCCCTTACGATCAGCGAGGGGGGAGGGGGGCATGTGGTCCAGTCTACCCAGCACATGCTTGTCGAATTAAGGGTGTATATCGGGATGTCTAAGACTGGAGAGAGGTGCGTGGCAGCAATGGTTAAGTGCCGGCCCTCCCTCTTTTTGGTCCGCGGATGGAAGACCGTGAGGGTTTAGTCAGTAGGAATCTGACACTGTTCCCGATCCCCCCCAGGGGGGCGGGTTCGCCTATGCAAGATTGCGATAATTCAAGCCGAGATGACTCGATTTCATTTAAATTGACAAATATCTCTATTTTCAATTGTTTCCAATGGTATATTGAATCTTGCACAGAAACCTATTGAACTGTTCTTCGTATATATTACACTCGAGGTGTATTCATAAATAAACAGGCAACGAAGATGCATTCCAAATTTAAATTTGCAACCAGGTAGCTAGAGCGGAGAGAGTAAGGACGTTTCCCGAAATCTCCTTAATTGTTACGGCCTCCATACCTCCAAAACTGGAAATATATTCCGGAAAAAATCGGAGCTTTATTTTATGTTCAGTTAATTACATTAAAACGGATGTACCGTTCGCCTCTTCCGAGCGTAGCAGCGGCGTAATGTTTAACCTGTTAGCTACGGCGGGACTAGCCGCGAAGCTAAACCTCTGTACCGCAAGGTTTGACGTGGTCTGCATATCATAAATGGAATATCATTGTGAGTTGAGAGAATTAACGTTGGAGGACGCGTTGAAATGGTGTCGTGGTATAATGACGATATCGATATGATATTATATGATACGATACGATACGATACGATACGATACGATACGATACGATAGGATACGATATGATGAGTTGCGATATGATACGATACGATATGTTAACGCTCCGTCGGGTAGCGTAACGTTGTTGGATGATAATTTCCCTTCTGATGCTGGTTTAGTGACGATACGATACGATAAGTTAACTCCGTCGGGCAGCGTAACGTTGTTGGTTGTTCGATATTTTAGATTCTGATCTCGTTCCGGGAAAAACGCCGTACTTATACTGATTTTCCCTGATGGTGGGGGCACAAAAATGGAGTTCCTGGAGAAACATCTCCCGAACTCGGAAACGGCGTTGGAAAGCGTACGGTGGTGTGTACGAATTTTTGGCCTGGACTTTACCACACTACTTTATTACGGGCCTCCTGGTCGAAAGTGGCCATCCTACCTTGGTGCCACTAGAAATTGTTTGCACGTTTTCGAGTTGCCATCGATGCTCCTCCAGCCCTAGGTAATCTAACGGTAACGTGCAGTATGCGTCTTTCCAGTGAAGGCGTCAACACCCCTCTTCCCGTTTAAGCCATTGGCCGGCTTGTCTGATGTCAGTAACGCACTGCATACATGTACTATATTGTAAATACTATTCAGTAGTGTCTTCTTAGTGCCCTGTAGTATTTCTTACAATTTCTTCATAATTGCAACATTCGGGTTCTCGTAAGTGTTGCAAATATACAATGTTTACTGTATAGTTTATAGCTAATATATTATTTTGTTATATTATATTCAGTTTGTGTTAAGCATTTCTCAGGCAACGTTCATACCGCGTTTAATGCACCGCACATCGCGCCCTAACGCACCATAATTTGAACATAACCTAAAAAATAATCAAAGAAAACGTGACAAAAAGCATGCAAGCTGTAAAATCTAGATAAAATAAATTAAATTCTTGTTCGTAACAAGGAACAGATCCTGGAAATAAGCAGAGAAGAGGAGAAACACACAAGTGCCATCCAAAAAACGGAGAAAAAACTAGAAGCACAGTTAACCTAAAAAGGCAAAACGTGGAATGAAGAACAAATAAAGGAATTCAAAAAATTCCTAAATAAACCAGTCGCGCGAAAAAGTGCAACAAAAATGAACAAATTAATCGAAAAACAAAATGTACTAAAAGAAAAAATAGTTTTATCATGGAAAAACATAAATTGAGAAAAACGGGAAATATTAGTCAAAAGATGGCCGCAACACCACAGGCACAAACTATACAGGAACTGCTAACAAAATTACAAAATGAAAATAAAGAACTGAAGGAACAACTGGTAAAACTTTCACAAATAATTGAAAACTTCAGGAAAGAAGAGAACAAAGAATCAGTGCAAGAAAAACCCAAGCATCAGACAGCAGCAACATACACATGGAAGTACGGATGGAAGAGGACCAAATGGACCACCAAGGAGACTTTATACAAGTCTTAAAAAAAAGAAACGAACAAAGGAAAGCAGCAAGCACATACACAAACAACAACAGGTAGTACCGACACCCAATAAGCCATCTACATCAGGCCCTACACAGCCACGAGGGCAAATCAAGACAATTCCGCAGCAAAATGAGACAACAAGGGAAGTAACCCCCAAACTTAAACCTCCCCCTATTAATATCTTGTACTAAGACCCTAAAGAAACCATACAACTAATAAACCATAATAATAATCAAGTCGATAAATTTCTCCCTAATAGGAAACACAGAAAAAGGTACAAAAACTGAGCACAAAAATGCAGTAAAATATTTAGGCATATTATTAGATGATAGATTCCTTATGAACAAACATGTTGAACTCCAACTACAGAAGGCAAGAAACACATTCTTAAGAAACGCAAAATTATTTTATACCAAAAATTTGAACAAAAAAGTTAAACTAATCTGCTACCAGTTACTAATAAGACCCATAATCATATGTGGGTGCGAGATATGGTACAATATCGGAGCATCAATAATGGAGAAGCTACGTGTATTCGAAAGAAGATGCTTAAGAGCATGCCTGAGTTTATACAGATCCCCCAGATCATCTGCAACGTCAGAAATTGGTGTAGCAGTGAAGTGTACAAATAAGAGATGCGAGATGCTACAGTTTGTGTCAATTTCTATCGAAGACTTCAATATCAGTGTGAAACCACTGTGTCAGTATCATGAACCACATCTGTCATGCCCGTTTGATACCTCTCTCGGAGAGTAAAGCTGCGGATTTTGTAACCCTGAATGCATGTACCCTGCTGTTACAACATTAGAACAACTCCGCAACCGTGAGTGCAGTTCCAAATACCCGTGTCACGATACTACAACACTGAGATTCGGAAACAAAGGTACTAAAATCGTATCCACGGCAAAGTCACAATAAACCGATGTAACACCTTTTACACGCTGAGCTGTCAGCTGTTGAGTTAAAGCCTTTAGTTATCAATGTTTAAATATTATTCTACTTCTTTAAATTATTTATCAAAGGCTATAAAAAAATGATTACATTGGTCTTTAATTTTGGTGCTCTGCAATATCAGATTTAAGTAGCCTTTTCGTTCGTATAAACAATCTGCCCCCCTTATTATTTCAGCCAAGTTTTAATACGAATAGCAGTTTTAGGACCTAAAGGAGACTAGTATAAGATATTCTCGTTAACTTTTGAACTTGGAATTTAAAACTCAAGTGTTTTAAGACACCTCCACGATAACGCGAGACCACGCGTAGCTATGGCAAGATAAAAAAAATATCCGAACTGAAATAGAAACTTATTCCACACCCACCATATTCCCCAGATTTGGCACCAACGGATTTTCATCTCTTCCAAGGCTTTTAAAACAATGTAAATAGAAAAATTTGTTTAAATTCCTAAAAAGTGAAAAGTGCAATACAAATATTCTTTATAAAAAAAGGAATAGTTCAACTGTCGCAGAAACGGGAAACTGTAATAAATAGCGATGGAAAATATATAGTTCAACGTAAACACAACATGTTTCCAAAAATTGAATTTGACAGCGATACACTGAAATAGGCAGAACTTAAGCAACTTAATATAATGGCCAAGAAGGATTATGAAACAGATGAGTAGGAAAAATGTTTGCACTGCAAAGTGAATTTACGGTTTCAGTTTATTCGGTGATACAGTTTGCATAAGATACATGGTTTATTGTAAATTCTAATTAAGTACTTACACTCTTTAACAAAATGATACAACGCCCCTAGATTTTTGGCGTTTCACAAATTCAGTACAATACAGTCCTTTGTCCAATAACATGTGACAAGACCAGCAGCTGTGTACACTCTTTTCTCTGAATTGGAGCTGTTTATATGAAAAATGTGTGCGATAAAAAAATAGAACACTATGTTTCAAAGAATGATAACGAAAAATTTACGATAGTTAATAGACGAACATTGAAGTAGTAAGATCTGTCCGTGATTAGTTAATGTATTGTAGTATTTTATAGAGTCAATTGGAATCTTAAGTCTCGTATTAATCGTAAAATAGGTCACGAGAAACAGTCGAATAAAACAGAAAAGAGAATCATTTTAAACTTAAAAAAAGAACAGTTGAATGTGGCCAAAATTAAAAAAATTATAGATCGAAGTAGAAACATAATCATGAAATTCCTTTAAAAAGGTGACAATTACGGAAAATTAAAGGGTACAGGAAGACCGAGTGCTGTTACTGCTCGAGAAATCCGTGGTATTCCAAGAATTGCATCCAATTCAATACTAACATCGCGACAAATTGCGGAAGGAGCTGGTGTAAATACAAATGTAAGACACGTACAACGAATACTTAATAAAGCAAAATATATTCAAAGAAAAAAATTGAAAGGTTACTAAAGAAAGAATATTCTTTGCGTTAGTGCATATGAAATTTTTGTATACTGCATAAAACTCCAAAAATCTGGGGCTGTCCTATTATTTTGTCGCGGAGTGTACCTATAGGTATTATAATTATAAATATTTTAAGAGTTTAGGTTGGCAGCTATGTTTTATGGGTCGTTCTATTTTGTATATGATAAATAGAAAGCAGAGTAATTCATTACTTCAATGCTAAGTACTGTTATATAATTAAATGGAAAGAAATGGTGTTAATAGCAACAAAATGATAGAAGGAAAATGCTTCAGACAAGGGTTGTAAGGTATACAGCTAAGCATATGGCGGTTATATTTTTCTTACAATATAGGGATATTATTAGAGCTTTTTAAATTATAAAATAAAAATTTTATACGTGAACTTATATTTTTGATTTTGAATTCTTGTATATGATATTGAGGTGTTTTCTGATCACTAAATTATGTCATTTTTCTAGACATAGTTACCGAGATATAAGCGTTCAAAGTTATTGACTACAGGAGCATTGCTGTATATCTACGGACATACAATAACTTTCGCTTCGGAAAATCAAATATATATTGTATATTTGTTCTGGAATTTTCTTTAATATTCAACAGATTAAACATTTAATATTAAACAGATCGCATAGAAATTTCTCATTACCGACAACCAATTAATATTTAACGAAACATATTAACGTATTTCAAAGGTTCTGGAACATTTTCGGTTTGCGTGGTTTGTAAATTGTAAAATCGCTAAATCTGCGATACAGAAGTAGATCGGCGTAGTTTCAACTTATTGCGGTGCATCGTAAAACAGCGTCAAAATATTTAATAATATAAATTGTTTTAGTGCTCCAAGAAATTCTGCACACACGAAACACTTCTAAAGGATATTGCCTTCTTTATCGTTGAATTAACTTTGGTACCCATACATTTGACATTCTAAAACAGTAAAGGAGGATCATGTGGTGTTCAGGTAACGGTCAGGACTTTAGGAATTTCCTGAACACGTCACTGGTACTACCTGAGGATAACCGTTACGTTGGAGGCGTGTGTTGATCTAACGAATGGCAAAAAAGACGACCACCTCCTTGCCGATCACTAAAATAAGAAGCAACCAATCAGGGAATTCATCCCCATCGCTACTCCTCCAGCACCACTTTAAAGAGTGGTTTTCGGCGAAAAGGTCAGACTTTTCAAAGTCATACGGACCGACAACAGAGATTTCTCCGGGTGACTCCTGTAATTTTAACAAGCATACTCTCGTACATTATATTCCCACCTGTATTATCATTTATATTGTTGTACACTTTGTCTTGTTATTCAATTTTCTACATTCGATTAAATGTAACTTTGTATACAGCGCCCTTCGAATTATTTATTCAATATTTCTTGGTGCACAAACAGATACGATATACACAAAATCAAAAACCATGAAAACCATAATGTTTTCGTAATAACGCTTTTCGGGAAGTTTTGAGACCGTAAAAATCGTATCTATGGACAATACAAACGAAGCAAGTATCGACAGTCACTATATAGTTACAATATAACGTCATTATCCTTATCTGTTTATCCCTTGTTGCAACCCCAGCATTTATAGGCCATCGGCGATTACGCACTTCGATCGCCAGCACTTTCACCGGCCCTCAAGATGTTTATTGACGAATTCCGCGTCATTAAGAGTTTCGATCTCGCCAAGTAGCTTTCGAGTGTATTTTCTTATTTAGCATAGTGTAGGAAACGAACATTGACCGTCGCGCCGGTGAGGGAAGCGAGCTTGCTGGAGGAACTGCGACAGAAGCGTGCGAGCGAGAGTCGAAGAAAGACGACAAAAACAGCTGATCGCGTACTGCCTAGGCGCGTCGACTCCGAGCGCGCGCACGTGCGTGTGCGTGCCGAAAGCGATAAACATTTGAGGAGCGGTTACAACGAACGGACGTCGAATCGTCGCGAAAATTCAAAAGAATATCGAGAATGTTTGGGCAATGCGGAGGTAAAGAGGACGCGACCGCGGCGCGGCGGGCAGATTCACACGAAGTACACGCGACGAGACACGATTACGAATACGATTACGATTTATGACACGCTCACGATTACGGTTAACGATTACGATTTTCGTTATTTCGGTCACGTCATATTTTTTGTTGTGTGTTTTGTTAATTGTATTTGTCTCTGCATTATCCAATAAAGGATAGATTTTACAATTCTAATCCTACAATAGTTATAAGTTTTGTGTATATATAAATACGGGGTCCTTAAAGTAGCTAGTTATGTGCGCGAGACCGTGGTACCATTAAGAGGTGACTTTCCAAATCCGATCCTCGCCGCCTTTTATAAAACAGAAGAGCCTCCAATTCCGATTTCCGCCGCTTTGTGCAAAATAGAAAAATCTCTAATTCCGATTTCCGCCGCTTTGTACAAAACAGAAAAATCTCTAATTCCGATTTCCGCCTTTTCAAAAACAAAAGACTCGAGGGAAGCGAATCGATCGCATTCTCGTTCGCGAATTCAGACATTCGTAATGCGCATGAAATACTAGAAGGATGTAAGCATAAAGACGAGTCAGAAACATTAATTTTTAACACGCCACATAGTAACCCATCGCGATTTCGTGTGATTTACTGCAATAAATGTTTATGTAAATTATTGATGCAAACATGAATATATCCCTCCCGGTATTCCCAACCGAAAAAAGGAAAGAACTGCTTGTGATAGCACGAGACGTTATAGGGCGAAGGTAGAGTGTCCTCCGACATAAAGAAACGAAACAATAACAAACGCGCGAAAATGCGAAGCATTCGAGGAAGAGTTGCTCACCGATCGTCGAACAGTTAACCGAACCATTAGAATCCTTTGTTATAGTTTCGTTACATAAGTGTTATTTAAGTAGTGCAGTTTTATTTTGTAGGGCTACTAAAATAAAAACTAAGTCCGTAGTCAGGTTAAATATATTTATTACGCGATGTGGCTCTAACGAGGAACGGCGACTAACTAACTTTTCCTCGACGCTTTTCTAAGAAGGAAACCTCTTCAGACGAGGGCGTACGTGACCCAGGTCCTGGTGGTCCCCTTGGTTATAAATTAGCGAATGGGCCTGGTCTATCTCTCAGGCCCCCAAGTATTGACACGCAAAAGGGCGAACCGTCTACAATATGTTAATTTATATTTACACTTTTATGTTTATATTTCATTACATAATTTTACTTTAAAAATGATTACATAAATTTTAGAATAACAAACAAATTACATAAAATAATAATGGTTACATAATTAAAAGAATAACAAACAAGTGTGATGAAGGAAAATTAAATAATACATTACTTCTACCATTAGAGAAACCGAATGCTCGAGTGGCATAATATGTTAGTTTATCAGTACACGCAATTACAAAAGGGCGAACATTCTGATTTGGAAGGACTTCTTTCATTGCCAACGAAAGAACGTCCCAGAAGTGGTGAATATCGATTCCATTGCACTGAACAAACAAAGATAATAAGAAGAGATGTCGTTAACAAATTTTATACTGAAATCAAAGTTGTGTTTACCTACTTAAAGTTGTTACGTGTGATCCGTGAAAAAACGGTTTCCCCGTGGGGAGTTAATACACTACCAAAATAATTACACAATATGAGATACAAGTGGACAAAATGTGTGGACGCGAGGGGCTACCGATTGGACGATCAAACATTGTATGCTGGAGGGGAAAGTACTTAAGAGTAGTTCAACGCCACAGAGTGGGAAACAGGAATATAATCTATATTGACAAAAGGTGGGTGAAGAATATTCTAACTTTTGGAAAATGTTGGCACAATAATGAAAAAATCGGTACATTAAAATACATCATCGCAATGCCTAGTAATTGTACATGCAAGTAGAAAAAACAGATTTGTCCCGGAAGGTTAAATTAATTTATAAAGCTGGTCTGGCTACCGGTGTCTACCATGATAATATGAATACGGTGAATTTCGAAAAGTGGATTGTGCAGAAATTAATACCAAATATGCCGTCAAATACAATGGTGGTAATCAATAATGCACCATACCATTCCGTTCAGATCAATAAACCGCCACGCAAATACGCAAGAAACGCAGGATATGCTAAGCTGGCTAAGTAATTACGTATGTCGGATAAACAAGGTTCTATTGTGGTTGAAATCACTAGAGTCAATTGATTTTCTTCTCGAAATTTCCGAATATTGCACGACGCGCCATCTATTAAGTCGAATCACCCACTGGTGTGGGAAAGGAAAACGGTTCTACTGATGTTCACAAATCTTTAATCTGTGATTCTATTGGTCTGATGTGCTTGTTGTCCACTTTGTCTGTAAAACTGTCATTCGATGGTTATGTTTAGATTGTTGGTATTGGGCTGCTTATGCCAGACTGGTCTCCAAATTCTCTAAATTCCTAGAGGAAGATGAACTCTCCTTTGAGAGTCTACGTGTCCCTTGTGGAAGGGAATTCCTGTCGCCCAATTGTAGTTCGTTTGGGCGGCTCCCAAAAGACTGTCCTTTCCGAAGATGGCGATGATTTCGCTGCTGGTTAACTTAACAAATTAACTAAGCCTGTTAGGAATCGTCCCAATCATTCTCCTCTGATGCTCGGCCTGCGCGTGGATTTACGACATGTCATTGCTACCGAGGTACCAGAAGACCTTTAAACTATCTGTTACCCAGTTGCAGGCTTAAGATCTTCCGGTCATAAATATTGTTGCTCGCTACGGCACTGCAGGAATCTGCTGCATACTTAAATTTTTCAAAAATTGTAGAAATCTCGTCTGCATCGCAAATACAGTCTAATGCCAAATTCTATACCTAAAAATATTGTATTAAGAATCTGTATCCATATAGTAGACCGAGTACACTAATCGCGTTACGTTTGATTGGTATAATAAACAGGATTCTATCACAAAAACTGTGGAGACTTGTACGATTGCTTCATTACGATCGAATATTTGCAAACAGTTCATTTCACGATTGAAATCCGGTTCTTCCGAAATTTCGAAGGGCAAGAGGAACTCTGCAGATTAAAAGAAACAATGGAATTAAAATTGGCAGTATATGTTTAAATAGCAAAAATATTTAAGTGCGTTAATAGAAGGAATTCTCGGAAAACGATGTGATGGAATTACCAGAAAATTCGAAATGATTAAGATGGTAAGTTTGAAGATTTTATGAAAATACAGTTATTTCGTACGGTATGCAGTAGACGCATAGAAAAGCGCTGAGAACGCGGTGGAATTCGGTTAAATTACAAAATAAGATAAGAACGATATAGTAGCTAGCTCTTCAGCAATGTGCAATATTTCTATGATTTTGCGCAGAGAAAATATAAGCGTTTAAAGCGTGACGCGTAAAAACTCATGGAAAATTTATGTAGAGTTAAGAATATTCCAAATCAGAAAATTGAACGGTAACTTTCCGATATTCGATGGTTTAGCAATCGAAAGGTTCGATTTGCTCTCTGCCATCACGTTTTCCCCTATCAAATCTCCCTACTCTCGTGCGATTCTATCACAAAGCAAGGACTACGCCCACAAGGAGACTCTCAACCCTTACTATTCCTCGAATTTTCCATAACGATCTCAACATTGAAACCAGTACCACTCTCAACGCCCTCAGGCATCTGCACGATTCATTTTTTAGAAGGGTTAAAGAACATTTCATGGAATGACGAGTAGAAATTCCAATTGTATAGTATTGGGAGACAAGATTTAATATGTAGATATATTGTCAAAAGAATGCTATAATAATGTACTGTATTTATAGTAAACATGGTAAAAGTTTGTTTTTCATTTCGGAGAACTGGAAATGTAGAATTGATGGTATAAACATTATGAGAAAATATAAAAAATTAAGGGAGATATCAACAAATTTCTGAAGAAGATATAATATCGGATTAAAGATTAGTCGGGCAAAATTTTTGTCAACAACGAGGCAATATATATAATACACTCCAAAGCTTCGTTAGGAGTATTCATCTACTTATTTAATAAATTATAGAATGTCAAAACACGTACGCCGTAAATATGTAAAATTCCCATTAACAACAAAGTTCCTCCAAGAAAAAGGATATAAAATAATTCAATGCTACAATTTTAATTAAATATATTAAAATATGTATTATAATAACTGTACATAGTAAATAATATAATAACACAGTATTTATGTCAGAAATGTTTCAAAATATTTGAACGCTAATATAAATTGTATTTTATGTACATAAACAACGAACAAGCAGTATGATCCTTGCATAATTAATTCTTACGGCACTGTGAGTACATCGTTAATTGTTAACAGTTTTAAAACCATAAAGGAAATATAATTTCATGAATTTTTGTTTTATTTTAACATTTAGCATCAGTTCTTACGAAATGTTCTATTTGTGGCTAAATAGTTCAAATAATTACACTATTAAAACTACTATAACAAATAAAAACATTATATTTTTTGAGATACTTGTTCGATGTGCTATGGTAAAGAAATAATAGTTCAAAATATTGAAGTATGATAAGAAATACACGTTAATTATTGTAGTAAATTACAAACGTTTTTATTTATCTTTTAACTATGGAAATCGAGACGTTATTTAATGAAATTAAACGTATTTCAAGTGAGCTTATGTTTGTATACATTTTTCTTGATAATATGTGCTTTAAATAAAGATATAACAGAATACATAAGTAAACAATTAATACTTCATAGATAAAATAGTTCAAATAATCTAAGATAATAAATGAATACATGTCGATACAACATTATAACATACTTCATATAATATTTCAAAACATTATATGGACTATGTGAACTATATTTTTTAAAACATTATTTTAACAACGTGAATCTTCATGTAACGAAGTTGAACACGACAAGCGCTACAGTGTAGAATACACATTGTAAAAGTCTAAAAACTTGATTAATAAAAGATAGGATCGAGTAAACATCCAAAGTAGGAAAACAAACCAAAGTCAGCATATTGAGATAGTGTATCGTATATTCTACATAAGTATTATCTTTGAGTAATTCGTTACCAATTTCTTCATTTGTATTTTGTTCATATTTAAAGTTCAGTTTAGTACATTTGCTACGTACCCTTACTCCTAACAATAGGTTTTGAAACTAATTGAAAAGTAAAAGTCTTGACACAAAAGAATATTAAAACACGGTATGAGCATTTTTCCTACTGTTAACTCTAATCGTACCGGCATTTTTCCTAGCCAGTTAAATAACTGACTACAAAATAAAGTTAAACAAATTAAATGATAATTTTTTTACTGGGTAAACAAACAAATGAAAAGACAAAAATTAAAAAACCGATTAATCGGATAATATATGAATTGATATACAGTTAAATCAATGTAAGCCATTATTTTCCTATTAGTATTAGGATTTACGTAAAAATATACTTCACTCGATAACGTAAATAGGTAAACATTCAAAACTTCCATAGACTTCAAATGTACAATGGACATTATACATCATACATGTCGTGTATTCTATATGCTAAATAATATATTTCATTAATAGAATAACGGCAATGGTAGTTTTGGTATAATTTACATATCATTTTATAATTGCTATACAAATATTTCGTTGGCATTTAAAGAATAAAAATGTCATAGTACAAATACCAGATGGAATTTTATATCAAATGTCAGGGTAGACCGCAATATTGATTATCGAGAACTCTCCTTCACGGATGAAAAGGACAGGACAACAGAGAGTTCAAAAACGAAGAAACTCATGCATGTAAAATCCACGTCCATTGACTAGTATTTTACTTTAGCAAACTCAGCGGAAGTAATACTGTTGAAGTAAAAAAGACTGGAAAATGTCATAACTTTCGCTAGCACATGTATAAACATGAGGTATAGTAAAACAAACACATCCATATTTCCAACTGAAAAATCTTGAAATCTTGATAAAAAATCCAACCATAAAATTTTTTACTTTTAAATCTTTTCACGTTATTAACGCTGAAATCATTATTTTTCGTGTATTTAGATTCGATAATTAGTAAACTGCGGATATTTGTGCAAATGCATATTTTTACAGAAAATGGGTAAAAACGTAAAACCCGGACAGAAATTTGTCTCGTCACTAGAGAATTTCAAAACTGTGTGGTTGTTATTTTACATACTTTACATGTTTAATATATTTCTTTATAAGAACATATGTAGAAAGACAATGCATACGTCACATACTTTTCTGACAATTTCTTCTCATAAAATTGGTGCTCACACTCTTTTGAATATTATCTATTGTTGATTAAGTAATCATGTACAATTGCCATATATATTTAACTTTCATTAGGAAGATGACCATATATAGTTGACGTACAAAAATAAAAAATTGGATTGACTCAATAACAGAAAAACGTTTTGTGACTGATGGAGAAATTGTCCAGTGCCAAATATGTGACAACAAAATTGTGTCAAAATGGAAGGCAATTTGAGCCAGAAATCCCGGTTTTCAAACGATTTAAAAAATTAGTGAAACGTTGCGAGATCAGATAATCAAAGAACTAAATGAGATTAAAGTATGCTGCTAGAACAAATTTAAAAATACCTCGATCACATCTTGTGACGAACGTTGGTTCTCAGCTTATAAGTTGACCTTAAGCGATGAGCGTCATCAATTAACACTTGAGAATCACGAGAAAATACTTGTAACTTATTGTAACTTAAATTATAATTGTTAATTATAAGTTGTAACATCCGCAGCCTAATTATTAGTTTATCAACTAAAAGTTGTGACCCAGACTTCTCCGACAAGTGTCAGGTATTGGTCAATTTTAGTCGTCCAGATGAATAATTAGTACCACTTAGAGTATGTTAGAAAATTACAAGTCAAGAATGCTTCCGTGCGTTGGCTCTTTAGTGGAAAACCTACAAGTGAAGTGCCGTGCTGCGATTTCCATACGCAACATACCTGTGTGAAACCACCACGTTCGGCGCCCGCTCAATACCTTAGGTATCCTCTTTGTACAGGGTGAGTTAATTCACACTACGTTTTGGGAAGCAACAACCCGTTTACTTGCAGTCCACAACAGAAAGGTAACATAGTTACTGTGCAAATGAAGATTTTTTCAACTTCTAAAAAAAATTTTGCAATTGTCCTTACGTTCAAAATGCTTAATATGAATAATAAATTATTTTAATAGAGTTGAAAGCACTTTCAAGTTGCTGATATATGTAGACAAAAATGATTTAGCTCTATAATAATAAAAAAACATCTTGAAGTTCCACCTTTAGTGTCTATAAAGGCCCTAATATATAATAAAACTTGTCTGTTTTTATTATTATATTAGAATAGATATTAAACGTTTTGGTAGAAAATTCAGTTTCCCTCAAAGCATTGTTTCAATTATTTTGCAGTAGGAAATTTATTTTCCTTTAGCATATATTAATCTTGCAAATTGTATCACAGTTTTCGAGATTGTATAAGCCGGGGAACCTGGTTGACCAATGGAAAACTTGGATATTTGAAAATAGTTTGGCATACACTTTTCATTATGAACATTCGCATTGTTTTTCCGGAAAATAAAGTTTGTGCCCGCAATTTCCACTGCACGTTTCTGTTGCTTTTCACGTATTAAAGTAATATAATATCCATTCTTCATTTTTCCACTTATAAGATTAATTTCAGTTTACCCGTAGTCGTTACGTAACACAAGCAACACTATTAATCCTACTTTAACTGTTTGTAGGCGACTTAAAACTTGTATCTCACTTAGCATGTCGTAGAAATAATAGATTCTTTAACGTAAACCTCGTCTGCTCCCTAAAAGTAAGATCTAGCAGAATGTTCTGTCCGATAATGCCATCTGAAGTTTCCAAAGATGAATCATTCCACAGAAATGGGATCCACAAATTACCGTCACGCTGAGAAGAGATCATTAGTAACAATAAAAATGATATTGTTCAGTAAATATTAATAAATGTATTGAAAACGTATTATATTCTTTTAATTTAAAAACGGACAAAACGTCCATATTTCAATTGAAAAATTTTCGTTTCTTCCAATTCTTTCAAACTATCTACGAACCGCACAATCGGCCAACACATCTGCTTTTCAAATTCTACTGACATTTCGAAAACCTCGAAAAAAATTTGTTTGAATTACGCCAAAATTCTCGAAACCTTTTTCTTCATTTATACACATCTGGCGAGCAGATTCAACTGCCACGATATTTTGAATTGTTCCGCAATCAATAGTCCCGCTAGGTAGAACCGGGGCTTTGTCCCACCCGGTATCTATCGTTGACTCGCGGAACAATACCACTATGAACCCCAACGTTGGAAGGCACTCCAAAACTCGGCACGGTTAATTCTTACACGGTTTTAAGGCGGTTTCCCTTAATTATTTTTCATCACACGCACTTTATCCTGAAGGAGCGATTTCCTCCACCACGGCCTGCAAGGGTAGGAGGTTCCTCCCTCTTCGGGGTAAAACCGACTGAAAATACTGACTCTTTAACTACTCACACGAAATAACGAACATTCACGTAAACTCCAAGTAACTTGAATTATTTATTAAAATTAAATTGGACTGCAGAGTTCGCTGATTCTTGGAGTTCAAATTACACTCCGCGGTAATACTATAAGACGTCATATAAAACCATGTAAGTTCGTATTAAAAGGAAGAATTACCCCGCCTGGCGTACAGCGTGTTATTTTTTACACCATGATAACATGAATGCAGACGTCTACATCGACGTGTTGCGAAATAATTTATTAACGAGTGCAACAAAAATGGGCATAGACGAAAAGTTTTTTTTCCAACAAGACAACGACTCGAAGAAAACAACTCTCTACACCACCTCAGTCGCTGGATATTAATCCGATAGAAAATCTTTGGCATATTATAGACCTAAAAGCCCGAAAAAAGAAAATAAAGAATAAAAATGACCGAAAAGCGACGCTTTTAGAAGAGTGGTCTAACATTGCATCGGAAATTACACAAAAACTTGTCGAGGTATGTACACCAAATATTAGGTAAGTTCAATATTGTTTATATTGTTTATTATTGTGCTTTCCTCAATAACATCACACGTGTGCCAATACTTTTTTGACTATGGAATTTTCGTTTTTTTTTTTACTTTACTTTCTTATAACAAATAACTGAGAATTCTCAGTAAACATACTATTCATGCGTATCAAGAGGCACTAATAAACATAGTCCATATTAATAGATTACTTTATAGTTTAAGGATATTCGAAGAAAACTGGGTGTGCCAATACTTTTTTGACCCACTGTATTTGTTTTCCCATGGTAACCTATTGCTGCCCATATCATTACTCCATAGCTATCCATTTGTCGCCTTTACAATAAAACTTCCTCCTTCCTTAAATCATGAAAATCATAACTCAGACCATCTGGTACACCTAAATTAAAACATTTTTCGTCAGAAAAGATAACTCTTCTCTAGTTTGTACGCCAGTGTACCCGTTGCTCCGCAAACACTAATCTAGCTTCTTTGTATTTTTTGGTTAGAGGTGGTTTTTTAATATATATTTTACGGCTTTTAAAATTTTTCGAACTGTTTATTATACGTTTTACAGTTCGAACGCTTACTTTTGCGCAAGCTTCTACTGCTATTTGCCACGTTGTGAATGCAGGATTGGAAGCGTTTTTCAATATTGCTCGTCTCTCTTGGGAAGTTATCGCTTTGGGTTGACCACTTGAATGTTTTTTAACATAATTTATAGGATCTTTTTAATAGTTATATATTACGCAACGACTCCGTCGTAATATTTTCGAAATTTCCGTTATCGTATAGTTTTTATCTCGTAAATTATTAATCACTTTACTTTCACTTTCGTTCAACTTTTTCCACGTGGCATTTTATGAAATAACAGATTTTACACACTTAATATTATCTTTAACGCTGCACGTTTAATATCAACAATTTGAAACAAAATTCTATTCGCACACTGTTCCTGTTTGAATGCTCAGCGAAATCTGTCTTATAGTTTTGTCGCGGCTAGTAAGACGTATTTTTATGTAGCTTTGTAATTCTTGAAAATATCAGTAAACACAGTGCGTTGAAGAATGTCTCCCGATGTAAACAATAACACACTGTACATAAGAAGAGGAAATTCTTTCTTTTAATACGAAATTACATGGTTTTATGTCTTATAGTATTGTCGCGGAATGTATGTGGCGACTTTAGTTGCTAAAATTGTGTAGAGAAAAATGTATAAATGTAAATTAGAAACGCTCTTCAGCTTATGGAGTCTCGTTGCTGACTGACTGTTAGTTTCTAGAAAACTCTCGTCGTTGACACAAAGAAAGGTGAGGTAGTCTTTGACGACTTCCGGAAATCTTGAAAGCAAGTAATTTTCCCACTGGCAGTTTAACTAAAGAGATTTGTCATTGATTAAATGAGCTATGCGTGTAAGCACATTATTTTGGCGCCTATTTTCCTGGAAGTAATAAACATGAAGTCGCGAGTGCAAACAATGAAACAGTCCTTGCGGGTACAAGGATGCATAGAAATTTAAAAGGCTTTTAATAGACTGTGACTATGCTTATTACATTGTAGAAATTAAAGAATCATCTGGAAATCGCTGCTGCCCGTGGGTTTGAATCTCTAATAATTCACAAGCTTCGGTTTGTGCAAACGAGCTCCAACGCATTTCAAATGGACAAGCTCGAAATCGGCACTAATTAGTCTGTTGGTAGCAAATGGAACACACGCTCCATCTCTCGATCTCGTAACATGCATCTAATTATTTGTTTGGGACGTTCACGGCCAGGAATACTGTGATAAGTGTTCGAAGCTTCCGGGTGTAAGCCATGTCCATTAGGAAGGATTTCCCGATGTTTCGCTAGCACTGCAGCTGGTTTCATCAGGGACCTGGGTTAGGTGTATGTGGACTCGCTGATACTGGTTAGACAGAATCAGTGTTTCCTATTTAAGGATATGCCATGCTCAGCGTTACGGATGAGTGAATTCTCTTGTCGTCTCCTTACATAGAAAGCTTTTGTCCAGTCTGGATTAGATCAGTACATCTTTATTCGATAGGACTTCACCGTTGTCCCCCTTCCACAAGCTTTTTGAGCAAATCGCATGACATTCTGTAGATATTGACATTCTAAATACAAATATTATAATCATTTTTGGTGGAAATAAATTGTTTTCGATTTTGATGCATTCGGCCGTATGAAAACTATATAGCCCCAAAAAATCGCTATCTTTTTCATAACATCATACAATTTTAAAGAATACAAGGAAATAAAATAAATAAATAATAAAAAAGAATACAATAAGGTTACAAAGAATAAAAACTGTATAACATTCAACGAAAAATTTGATAACAATTTAGAAAAGGCGCTCTATCACCGATTTCCTTTGATTTTTTGACATATAAATATTGGTAAAAACAATAAAAAATGTTCTTTTTATTGTTTAAAATTATAAAATAGCAATGCTACACTATATAATTTTTCGTGGGTCTTCCTTATCTGGCATTCAGTACCAAACGTTACTAAAGCATAAAAAGCAAAAACTTTTTATATAAACTTAATCAGAAATAAATACTTTTTAATGTAGCATATGATTTTTTAATTACTTTAATATCTTTTTCTCCTTAAGAGTAATTAAGTTTCAATATTTATAAAAGTTCAATACACTGAGATATAACAAATATCGTATCCTACATTGAAAAGTATTTATTTTTTATGTTAAGTTCACATAAAAATGTTTTGGTATTTATATTCCAGTAACTTTTGGTGCTGGTCCGTTAGAATAAGATATTTAGCATGTATGCACTTAGTTTTTCCTTACAGACAATAATTAAATTTTACAAACATTGAATGTCTTTTGTTACTCACATTGCTATAAAAGTATAATAAAATCCTAAGGAAAGTAAAAAACCATTTTGCGTTTCAACTGCAATTTTACGATTTCAAAACGGCAAATTAGTCTGAGTCATGGAAATGTATATGGAACTTGTACGTTTTAAATATAAGGATATAATCATGATCGCATTATGAGCATATTCTCCACTGCAAACATTGCAGTACACGAGAAGAAAGATCGGTCAAAAGCGATATTCTTGAAAAGTGTTAGCTTAGGTATATTACTTGAGAAGGACTTCAACATTTCCACAGTTAATGCAGGAAGGAATGATAGAATCAAGGTACTAAATGTGCGCGCAGTCACGCAATATCACTGGGAATAATTTTCCTTGCAACGAAATCACACGAGCTGTCACGCACCGATTTCAATGAAATTTTACAGAGAATAAAGAACAAAAGAATGGTGAACTTTATGAATGGCAATTGCAAGTTGAGACTAAAGGGGACGAAACGTTTAAATAGAAAAGTGAAAAAAAAATGGACGTTCTAGTATCCAGTGTTATAAGAAATTATGAAAGGTTGTAATAAAATAAAGCAAAATGATACTCAACATTGAAAAAGTCATAAATTATGTAAGTGTTGCTTCTATTTGATTTATACGATAAGATCGCTGCTGAAATTATAATCTGTACATGATATGAACGTTGAAATACACAAGGTTCGACGGATACAGCAGTAAAAATTCATAGAACGTTCTTCTATGATGGATATAAATTGTGGATTAATCTTTATTTACCTAAAACTTTGATTTCGAGTAGTTATGTAAGTATTCACATTCAATGTGAATAATTGTCAAGTGCGTGTCATCATACGGGTAATATCTTCTCTATTATTCATAATTTTGACTTGCAATAAATTTTTACGTAGATATTGTAGGAAGGCAACAATCGGAGTGGGCCGATCATATGTTCGAGCGCGTTCCCAAAAACACCGCGAAACAAACAAACCGAACGAGAGTAACGAACTCGGACAGCCACGGTCTTCCGAACTATTGTCGTTAGATAGGTGCGAGTCCGATAGTGTCAATGTGTAGTACCGATGAGCGAAAACAAAGAGAACATGCGTGAGTGAGAGAAAAAGAGCGAAGGAGAAAGAGAGGGAGCGAACGTCGATGTCAGAGGTATAAAAGCGTGAAAGTCAAGACGGCGGTTATCTTTTAAAAGTTACAGCAATACGGCGATATAGTGGTTCGGCGACGATTTTGTGCATAATATACGCATTCCTACACAGTGTGTGCGTTTTCTTTGTGACAGTCCCACTATCATTCCTAATATAACTAAATATAATAAGAAATATGCTAATAATATAACTAATAAGGATCTATAAACCGTTACTTCTTAGATATGACTGAAGATATTTCAGGAAAATATGCAAAGAAAAAGCAATTACTTAAAAATAAAAAAGAACAGATATGAGCAATATATTAAATGTTGATTCAAATAAAGAAAATAAGGAAACATCTATGTATGAAGGGTAGTGTGTCTTCGTTGTGTCACGAATTACCGCGCGAATTATAATTCTGTTCGGGGTCGTAAATCCTGAAGTAACCTTTCGGTACGCGACTCTTCTAGACACTTGTCCGCCAAATTAATATTGGACAATTAAATCGATTGCGTTAAATCCCGACTGATGTTCCCGAAATTGAAAGGAGTATTCACGTTGTCCTGAACGATGGACTTGTAGAATCTCTTTGAATCTGATCATCTGATCGAATATTTGTCCCGAACGATGGAGGACTTGACTGAATGTGTGAACACCCTACAATCAGTCATCTGATTCAGTTGGAACAATGTCTAAAAGTGCTCGGCAGAAGTTATATACGTTAAAAGTGAAAATCGTACATAATATACCACCACAACATAGTGGTAATTGCAAAGTAATTTCAAGACCCTTAACAGAGTCAGATCGAATGTTATTTTTACAACACATATGCACGTATATATAAAATATATATTTATGGAATATTATTAATTAACAGTGGGATACTTTTATCAATGGAAGCGTATGTGGCGGCATAACGCGACACAAGAAAGGTTTTCTTGCCGTGCGGATGCTCTAGCCCAGGGAGCACGGGTAAGCAAACATCAGCTTTGCAGTCCCGTGCGGGTGCGTTAAATTGCCGAGCCCTAAAACGGGCGATGAAACAAATAAACCAGCTAGCTCCGCACGTGGGGGAAAACCTTCTTTTCCGAACGAAATCATGGGAATTTCCATGTACCCCATATCTTTGTCTGCGGACAAACATGTGGGGATGAAACGACGTTTCGTGGAAGCCGCCGTGATAGCTAGACTTCGCTTCACGTCCATTCGTTTTGGCGCTAGGTCAGAAGCAAAACTTTGCGCGTATCTTGTAAGTGTTAAATAATAAATAAGAGTTATCGTTGAACAAGACAGTCATTTCGCACCCTACTCCCACATGTATATCCTCTTTTACACTGTTGTTGCTTCCTCAACATTCTACGAAAACGTTCTTAAATGTTCAAACCTTTTTCCTGTACACTGATTTCACTTCATATTTGAATTAACCTCTAATCCTATGATATCGTTTCAGATTCATGATGAAAATTTTAAATCGAATTTGACAAATCCATATTAACAAATCTAAGTTATTTACTTTTCTCAATACAAATTAAAATTACTTTTTCATTATCAATTATTAACCTTCATGTACAAAAACATATCTGTTTATGGAAGTATAGTACTGATTAAGCACGTTTCTTCGAATATCTTCTTCCAATTGCACTGATCGCGAAGAAAGACCTGTGATTTGTAAAGTAGATACTGTTTCTGACCGTATTATAAATTGAATGAAGGAAAACTGATCAACGCAGTTTTAGAGTTTCATGTTCTAACGAGACGTGCAACCCTTGAGATTTCTTCGATTCCAATAGGCATTGTAAAAAAAGTAGAACAAATAAAAAGCGATAGATACATAAAACCGATAATTGAGAAGAATTCAGTTCATCGAAGTTGGTCTCCCGAGAAGGGTTTCGAGAGGATCGCGATTAATTTCACGAAAGAGCCGAAGACACCGACTCAGCTAAGGGGAAAGAAACTTGGTATAAGAAGGAAACAGTTTTTAAGCCGGAAGTTTCTCAGTGGATGAATTCACTGTCGTCTATCCATTGGAGACGTTCCGTTCGTATTTATCGAGAGAAGGGGTGCGACTTAATCAAAGATTTTGAGGCGATCGAAGATCACGAGCCCCAGATAATAGTTACGGACGAGTCGACTGCAGAGTTTCACCAATGAAAATGACAATAGATTAGAAATTCATCGAGATCCTTTGTGTTCCGTTATTTCTAATTAATCCACGAATCATTACAATTTACTTTATTCTCTTATAAATAATATACTTATTGATTAAAAGGTCCCCTGTAACCTGCAATAAAAGACAATTATGCTGGGAAAATAAAATCGCGTCTACACCAATCAGGGTTTTTTCTATCTTTTAACATTAAACAAATACAATATAATAAGACTAAAACTGAAATTCACCGACGTTTGACATACTGTATTTCTTAGTGTACGTACATATGAGATTATCGTCTAAAAATTTGCATTTTATTGAACATGTCGTTAAAATATCAAGTTTCAGTGATACTATATATATTATTGCAGACCGTAAATGTCACTTAAGACTACCATTCCAATCTATCTAACGCATAAAGTATAAGCAATGATAATTGAACATATCTATTTATTTAATTGCGAAATTGATATACCCCTATAATCGAATTCATACATTTTTTCTAAAAATAATTGTTTTATGTAAATAACCTATTGAAAATAATTATGAGGTTGACCATTATATTTGGAAAATGTTAGTAAATACATAATGATGATTCAAAATTGATTCGCTTCTCGTAACATGAAACCTGCTCTACCGATATCTTTCCCGTTTCCATTTCATTTATATATAATGACTGATAAGTGGGTCAACAAAATAAGTTACGTAAGTAACGTGTATCCCGGTACCGAACATAAATTAAATATTTTTATACTGTACTTGTGTCGTTTTCGCTTTATGTATTGCTTGAAAATTTTGCGACCTCGAAAGGGAATCAAAGATTCATCCACACAAACAATTTCACCTGGATCATAGCATTTCTAAAAATTTTCATTTAGTATATCAATTATGACTCTAATTTTATACAAACGGTCGTTCAGATTTTCATTTTCATTATCATAAAAATGTAATATTCGCAATAGGAATTCAAAACGATTTCTTGATAGTACCAAAGAAGGAAGACATTGTGCATAAGCTGGATCTTTGGACCAATATAGATGAAATTCGGGAAACTTTACTATTCCTATCCACCTGATGAGCCCAAAGTCGTTTTATTTCGTTTTTATCTGTCGGTTTCCATTCATTTAAACGCAATGACGTTTTCTCAAATAATATATTTCCCGCATACCGATTACTTTCTTCAACTATAATTTCTAATATTTGACCATCCAGTAGGAAGGCATAAATGTTTTCTATTTTCCCATAACTTCGATTAAATATTTTGAAACTATATGTACCAACGAAAGGCGTAAGCTGTGGTTTGTTTCCAGTAAGATTAAACCAGTCCGTAGAAGAAACATTTGTATTATTATTGATGTTGAGCGTCGGGTGCTCAAGCTATGTTCTCTCACGAATTAACGTTGGAGGACGTATTGAAATGGTGTCGTGGTGTAATGATGATACCGATATGATATTATATGATACGAATACGATACGATGAGTTATGATACGATATGATACGAAGAGTTATGATACGATATGATACGAAGAGTTTGTACTGACGGTATTAATGCGTTAACGTTTATTGGACGTGGACTCGTCCTTTTATGCACTTCTTGGGATCCACGCTGGAGACAATTGACGATCGATGGACGGTTGACCCTCTTGATGGTCCGCGCTGCTACGCCAGATTCGTGGCTGGCCGCGCAACCGCCACAAGTTAACGTAACGTTGTTGGTTGTTCGATATTTTAGATTTTCATTTTTGCGGGGAAAAAACGGCGTACTTAAAATATTCCAGTGAAGGCGTCAACAATTGATAATATTCGATTCATCGTCTTCGCGTTCACTACTCGATGAAATTATATTGCGACGCACAGAAAGACGATGAAAAGGTATTATTTCACTTAAACTGTCTGTTGAAAAATCCTCAGAAGTACTTACACGTGTAATCCTACGGCGTTTTTCGCTAAAACTTCCGGGAGTAGCATATCAGAGTCATCGCTTGAAAATTTTTCATTGTGCAATGATATCTCTAATTATAACAAGTAAAAATTATATAATTATTTGTCTGTAGCACCCAAATAAGTATAAACCTACCGTATGTTACGTATCCTCCGTTTTTACTTTCTATTACGCACTGACTTTACTGTAGAAACAGACTAAACTAAATAAACACCAGCTTTAATTAAACAGTAATTGTTGCTTCAACGACGCACAAATAAATGATTGCCCGAAATAAAATCTCTGCTGTTTGAACAAAAAGTGGTCGAAAAAAATGATCGCTGCGTATCGCGTGGACGCCCACGCTATTATAAACTGAGTATACATGATATTAAGGTGCTTATATTTGACTCTACAATAAATTTTTTAAAAAATTCTTCGTTTTTCAATGATAATACCAAATGGCTTGAACGGAAAGTTCAGCGTGGGGCGTATACGTATTTACATAAGATATTCGCACCACTGCTCCACCACCGGATCCAGGTGCCCAATATTAATTTGCCAGGCACTTTAACGATTAAAGCAAAACGCGTCGACTGGCGAATACCGCGTTTTAACTTTACGAAAAAATACATGGTCCTTCGAGTCGGATCCGCGGCCTACGGGAGTGTAGTGCGCATATCGTAATTCGAATCGAAAACGCGAATTCATCATCGCACCAACAAAGGGAGCATTAGCAGAGAAGCAGATGATCATCCCAGCAAGGACCTTATCGAGCAGCAGATACCGAACAACGCTAGCCGACAACCTACCGACATCGCAGCCGCAATCCAAGGACATCACCAGCCTTCAGCACTGAGACAAGATCACGACATCTATTCAAAGGTAGGCTCGTCATATGAGATTGCCAATTCACTAGTCACCGATTCTTACTAATTCGCATCGCAATCGTCACCCCTGATCATCACTCCCTTCGATTCCTTCGCTCCTATCTCGATCAACGATGGCGACGGTAACTTCGAACGCGAACAGCCACACGAACGAACAACGCATACGCAAATTGAAGCAACAGAGACGCGCATTTAAGGGCCAGATCACGAAGTTCCGCGAATATTTAGGACGGGTTGAAAACATGCCAAAGGATCGGTACAAACTCCGGGATAGGATACATCGGATGAGAAATCAATTTGAAACGTTCAATAAAATTCAAGACGAACTCGCTGTCGTAGACAATTACGACGAAGCCGAAGCGGAACGCGACACTACCACCGATCAGTTCGACGACGTGATAGCAAAGGCGGACGTCCTATTTGACACGCTCAAAAAGGACGCCGTACCTACTACACCCGCGAGCCTTACAACCGATGCATCGACGAAATCTCCGGCATCCCCGACATTGTGTTCCATTCCGGTCAATCTACCGAAGATTGACTTACCAAAATTCGACAGCCGAATAGAAACCTGGGTCACATTCAAGGATGCGTTTCAAACGCTTATCCATACGCAACCAGGTTTATCCAAAATTCAAAAACTGAATTATCTCCGGTTATCGTTAAATGGAAGGGCCGTGGACGCGATCGGCGCATTTTCGATAACAGAAGATAATTATGATGCCGCGTGGACGCATCTAAACGAAATCTACAACAACAAGCGGGTACTCATTCTCCGTCACACTGCGCTCCTCCGCGACACCCCCGCGATGAACGACGATTCATCGGAATCGATTCGCGATCTCTTAAATCACATGCAATCACACGTCCGGTCACTGCAAGCCCTCGGTCGCAAATTATCCGACGACGACATTGGCAATGATTTTCTGTGCAGCGTGGTTATCTCAAAAATGGGCTGGGAAACCCGCAAGGCGTGGGAACGAACCCTTAAAAACACGGACGCACCAGATTTTTGAAAGTTAGAGACACACCTGGTAGACTTTACATCACACATAGCGGAGCAAGGAAGAGCTTTGCAAAACGTTTCTTTCCATATTTACTGGTTAGTGATGATTTCGACCGACCTTTAGAACCTGAAGATGTAAGAACAATATTAGATCTGGGTTTTGATCTCGCAACAAATAACCATCTTCTTTCCCAACATGTACCAGCCGTCTTTATTAGACGTGTTCATTACTGGGAGGATATAATATACCTGGGAAGTGTGTCAAGGCACACACCCAATTTACCTATGCACCAAATTTACAGAAATGTTGTTGAAGAAGCGAATCGAAACAGCGCGGAAAAACAGATTATGCCTCGATTGCTTAAGGGGAGGCCATAAAACGGAAGACTGTCGAGCCGGGTCCTGCCGCGTTTGTAAAGGGGGGCATAACACAAAGCTGCACCGCGATGCAGACGTTCATAGAGAATGACGCCAATCCAAACCCAACCGCCGCGAGACCCAGCATGTACTCACGACCTCCGCGTTCGATGCCCCCACGAACAATATACCGATTACCGCGATTGTACACGTTCTAGATCGTGATCAAAACCCCATCGTGCAGGGTGACGAGATCCTGCACAGATATTCGTGCATAAAAAAGCTTCGACGGATAGTTGCCTACAGCCTGCGATTTAAAAGGGTTTATCGCATAGCCGGACCGCAGTCAGTCGAGGAAATCCGTCGAGCCAATGAACGAATTTTGAAAATCGTGCAGGCTTCTACATGCATCGCTTCGAGTCCGATCGGGAACTACAGGCGAAAAGCAAGTTATTACCCCTACACTCGTTTCGCGACAAGAAAGGAATTCTTCGTGTCGGAAGCTGGTTACAGAATTCCGATCTTCCGTTCGAACAAAAACATCCGGTATTGTTGCCCAAAAATCACCATGTGACCGACCTCATCGTGCGCCAAGCCCATCTCGACGTCCATCATTCGGGAATCAATTCGACCTTGTACAGCATTCGACAACAATACTGGCCCATCGACGGAAAGAATACGGTCCGGAAGACTGTTCGACGGTGCGTCAAATGTTTCCGAGTAAACCCTCCACCAACTGCCTACCTGATGGGCAATTTACCCACCGCGCGTGTGACGGAGAACCGCCCATTTTGCAATAGTGGGATCGACTTTGTGGTCCCTTTATGATCAAGGTGCGCCGCTATAAAAATCGGGCACGCGTCAAAACATACGTCGCGGTTTTCGTTTGTTTTGCGACGAAGGCCGTTCATCTAGAAGTGGTTAGCGACTTGACCACGGAAGTTTTTATCGCCGCCTTAAAACGTTCCATCGCGCGACGTGGTCTTTGTCGGAACCTTTATTCCGACAACGGCACAAATTTTGTAGGCGCCCACAACGAAATAGTCGAGGTCTACCGGGATCTCCAAAAGAATGAAAGGGTACAACGTTTCCTCGCGGACAAGGAGATATCGTGGCACTTCATGCCAGCCCTTTCGCCCCATTTCGGGGGTCTTTGGAAGGCCGCGGTTAAATCGTTCAAACACCACCTGAAGCGCGTCGTGGGTGAGGAACTGTTTACGTTCGAACAGTTTAACACGTTCGTCATCGAGATAGAAGCGATTTTGAACTCCCGTCCATTAATTCCACTTTCGTCCGATCCCAACGATCCCTCCGCATTGTCTACTGCCCACTTTTTGATTGGCAATTCATCAACGACCATGCCAGACATAGATCTTAAGGACACAGCTACCAACCGCCTGTCTCACTGGCAGCACATCCAAAAGGTGAAGCAGGATTTCTGGACCAGGTGGCACAAAGAACATATCCACCGCCTCAACGTGCGACAAAAGTGAACTAAGGGGTCGCACAACATCAAGGAGGGATCTCTCGTGGTCATCAAGGACGATCTGCCGCCTCTATAATGGCACCTTGGTCGCATCGAGACAGTGCATCCCGGATCAGACGACATCATTCGGACGGTCACCGTACGCACGGTCAACGGTACCTATAAACGAAACGTCAAGCAACTCGCGCTTCTACCAAATGAAAACACCGCCGAAACGTAGATCTAGCCTAAAATTTCCCACTACACGCAGTCTTGTCATATACCTCGTCCCGTTTTACGGTAGATTTAGATTGTAATTATATTTCTGTGATCTAATATAGTCTAGGTATATAAGTTTACATTGATCGACAACGTCTCTCAACGGGGGGAGCATGTTCCGTCGCGGAACAAGGGCCCGTTAAAACACCGAGGACCGCGGCACGTGGCTACACGGGTCTGGTTTATGTCACGGGGTCGAGCCATTCACAAGATATTCGCACCACTGCTCCACCACCGGATCCAGGTGCCCAAAATTAATTTGGCGGGCATCACGCGTACGGTCTACGTAAATTCGCGAAAACATTCGAGTCGCGACCAAGCGTCGACCCATCGATCGTAGCGTAGCAATTTCTGGTTCTGCGAACCGGAGCTGTTAGCGCATACATATTTTTGGTCCTTCGAGCCAGATCTGCTACCTACGGAACAACGAGTACGATTACGATATACGATTACGGATCACGGCTTACGATTTTCTAACGTTTTTAGTTTGTGTGTGCGTATTTTGTAACTTTCGTGTACCTGTTCCTCTATTGTTCTTAATAAAGGGTTGGATCTAAAAATTCTAAACCTACATCACCAAAGTTAAGTAGCACTGGGCGTGGTTAGTAGTACTTGGATGTGTGACCGCCTGGGAATACCGCGTAATGTTGCTATACCATTTTTTTTGTCAACAAATAACATAAACAAGTACAAAATGTTGATAATTTAAACTACATAAAAATTCAGCAGAGTCTAATATATAAACAAGGATTTAATATTTTACCTAAAATCTTCTTCTTTAAATCAATATTTATACTCAAGTACATTTTTTTTAAACTTCATATACAGTGCAGCTCTCATGTCCTAAGCCAGGTCCATCAAGCTAAATGTGTACAGAGGAAAGGGGAGACGTTTACTCGCGGCGCTCGACCCGGTAGTTATGAGGGCTCAATTTCGGCAAGTCGTTGTTATTGGCCGAGTCAAGCAACAGAAAACGCAAGCAAAGTGAAATTCGGTGAAGTGAGATATAGGAACTGGTTCTCGTCAATTCTGGTGCGGTCCACGTGAGATGAACCTTCGTTCATGTAGTGAACTAAGAGTAACAATACAAAAGTGCATTCCAAGTACTGGCAAGAGCCCTAAAATGGTCTTTTTACGGATGATTCACCAATAGTATAATAAAATCAATTCAGTATCAAGCTGCTGGTCAAAAATGAAAGAGGACAGAATGAGACGAAAAGACAACATAATCTCACAAAGAGGTTATGTGGCCACGTGGTACCCATACCCACATCCGAATTAGCTAACACGCGAAGTGAATAGGAAAAAAATGCAGGAGAAACAACAATAGAAAATAAATCAGTTAACGATACCAAGTAATACTTCGATGTATGAAGGAAGAGTCCTTGAAGGTAGACCGCTTCTGACTTTATATTCCGCTAGGAGCCAACTACGACAGCAGAATGCCGCGACACACTGTGCAACGTTGACGCACTGTGAGGTACAGTATGGTGTCCTTTTCTTTCCTCGACGCGGAGTACGACTCTGTCAGTGACTCGGTAAAGCAGATTTTTGGGTTTATCGAAGATATTTTACGCCTCGTCGTTTAGAAGTTTCAACAATATTTTTTATCTTAAAAGATATTAATCATATACAGTTCGTTTTTGCTTTGTATTGTTAAGAAAAAATTGAACTTTTTGAGAAAATTTTAGTTTCAATTTGAACATTAATTCTGAACAATATAATGATAAATAAATTCTTATTTTATATATTTCGTCTTAAAATGATAACTTAACAATTTTATGAAAAATATAATCAGTTTCTTTAAAGTACTATTGAGAAGATGCAAATTTAAATATATTGTTCATAATGAAATTAATGCGACAATGCCTCTTCATATAGTAACACCGCGATATCACATTCCGCGCGTAAAATGCGCGCGTAAAAATTTAATATAGATCATAATATAGATTTAAATAATAAACATACACTGGTATTAATGCTCACGACATTAATTTGCCGTCGAGCACACCGGTCAAAGACTCGTTGATTACTTTCCGCGAACGCGAGTTCTAAGACCGTACAGTACACCAAGATGACTAAAACCTTAAGCGGAAGCGCAGACTTACTACCCACGGGCGAAAGAAAGAAGTCAAAACTCAACTCCGAACCCAACCAACGTACAGCGAGGAAAAACACACCTTTAACATCAATATTAAAAAATAATCCAACCCGAATTTCAGAATCACAGCTTGACACACAGCGTATAAAATAATTAAAATTGTAAACTGAAGGGTACATTTCTACATTCTTATGCCCCTGCATCATCCCTCTCAAAGGACGCTTCGAGTCCATGGTCCGCACTCTCGAAAAGGGTACCATAAAAAGTCTACGCGGAAGACGGCGACCAGGCCTGAAGATAACGCATAGGTTTTTCCCGAATTTCCCTTTGCGATTTTACATTCATACCAGCGTCATAAGAGCGGAGTTATTCGTAGCGTCTAAAATATAACGCTACAAAACATCCAACAGATTTGAAATACTCGACGAGCTTGAAGAAAGCAAGGTTCAGATAATAAATCTCCAAGAGGAAGAAATGTGCATAGACGAAGACCACCAAGCATTGCCGATGCAACACACTGACAGAAGAGATATGCAAGAGCAAACCACTCCATACGAAATAAAATAAAACATGAAAACAATCAAACCATCTCCAATCATAATGCACGATGTGGCGATCTAAAGCATAGTGTCACTAACCAAAACATACAGTGTTCCGTCGTCCGAAGACGGAAAGACCAGAGATATCGTAAATTTCCATAAAGCACTCCGTCATTTTACAACTTGGCGGAAAATATTTTCGTTCAAGTAAACGACGGAGGGTATACATGTTTTGCAGCCGTTCGGCCTAACGGTAAAAATTCGGTCCGTGATCAACGGCTTGCAAAACACATGCCGCAGCCTTGGCAAACCACCCCTTGGAGACACCCTCGGAGGGAGAGTGTGCCCACGCACAAAAAGGTGGCACACGAATCGCCTTGGCCCGAGGGACCCGCCAATTGGGACCGTCGTTTTCCGGCATTTTCCGATTCGCTGATTGGTGGGTCTCTCAAGCAACCAATCCCATTTGAAAACACGCCAACGAGTTCAATCTCAGCGAATCGGAAAATTCGACATCTCCACTTCCGGCGTTGGCGAAGCGAAGTGAATTTGCGTCTCCAAGGGGTCAGTTAGCATCATCAAGTCAAGGGAGCAACATCATCCTCCCGCGGAAAGCGTACCATTCAAAGCGAAAACTTGTCGGAAAAAACGTAACTCACATAGATTCGACACGACAGACACATGTTTAACTTTAGCATCGGAAATTATAGTTTATCGAACATTTATAAAAGTCATTACAATACCAACTTATTCACCCTATCACTGTAAAAGGTCATAGGGTCGTACGCGCATCGCGACGTCGATTTAAAATCGAACCGGAGATTTACGACCTCCGCTGACTCGGTTCTCAACGCATCCCATAGTCTCGTTGCAAACGCGTACTCACACAGTGTGAACCACACAGTAAACAATGATTTTTACATAAAACGGATTTTCAGTAAAAAGCATGTATTACAACTAAAGAACATAAGCTCATACGACAAAATTAAAACCAAACGGATAGAAAGGAATATCGAATTCTACACCTTTACGCCAAAAACAAATAAATCAATATTTTACTTAACAAAAGGTATCGACCTAGAAACAGATAAAGGCCTGCTACAAAAAGAAATCAATGAAGTAGCACTAAACAAGCTATATGTAAAAAGGTAGCGCCATTTGAAACACCAAGATTGAAGAGCTAAAACCAAAAAGAGCCAATTCTCTTGGCTCTCTTGGCTCCACCAGAGACACAAGTCTATGAAAACGCATAAGCACCCTCAACTACCAAAAAATTCAGTGGGAGAAATTTATCAAGAAAGACATAACGCAATACAAAAATTGTCAAAGAATAGGACATTCAGCCATGAACTGCGAACTACGTTTTAGATGTGTTAAGTGCAACGACAACCACGAGGGAGGAGAATACAAAATAGGAGAAAATGCCTTAGAAGAAACAGTCTACTGTGCAGACTGCAAACAATATGGTCACTCTGTGCAGCGCAGAGGTTGCACAAGCTTCAAAACGAAGGCTCGTGAACTTCAAAACAAATAGACCAAGGCAGCAGGAACAAACAAAACGGAAACTCTAAGATCACGTACGAATACTATCCCTGCCCTAGTGCGCAACCACCCAGATTAACATTATGATAGTCAAGCATTAAAAATGAAGACAACGCACAATCCGAACTTCACTCTTCAGCACAATGTAACGTTACAAACAAACACAACGGAAAATACAAATGTGCAGCAGATCCGAGGTAATCCTTAGCAGATCTACAGTGCCATTAACAACTTAGCATCTCAAATTTCAATAATTATGCATAAAGTGAACTAGGCCTTATTTGGACTAGAAGAAACCAAATTGTCAGGTACAATTCCGTCAGAAGACTTTATACACTCCGCGACAAAATGATAGAACATTCCTAGATTTTTGGCGTTCGACAAATCCAGTACAATATACAAACACTGTATACATACTAACATAAAGGTCGTCCTTTGTCCAATAACATGTGACAAGACTAGCAGCTGTTTACACTCTTTTCTCTGAATTGAAGCTGTTTATATGAAAAATGTGTGCGACAAAAAGATAAAACACTAGGTTTCAAAGAATGATAACGAAAAATTTACGATAGTTAATAAACGACCGTTGAAGTAGTAAGATCTGTTCCGGCACGGTTTATTTAGTTTAGACATAGCTATCGGTGCGTAAAGATTTATAGCATGACAAATTATGACCGTTCATGTCTAAGCACAGTAATAAGTAAATTTTGGAAGCATTTTATTGCTAGCTGCAATCCTTAGATCCGATGTCATAAATGACCAGCTGTCGAAGCTAACATATCATAAAAAAGCAATTAGCAACACCTCGAGCATTCTAGCCTTCTGATTTGTCACTAAGGACACCGCCCTGTCTCTGTATTTTTATATATATAGAGAGACATTGAGACAGATAGACAGACAGACATACATCACAAATTCATTATTAATCACGCTGTACTCACTGGACAACACACACACCTTAACATTTATAAACATATACACATTCCTTTCACTCAATATTAAACAAATACAGTCCACTATCGAACGAGAAAAGGAGAAGCCTTTTTTCATCACATCTATTTCACACAAGGTTAATTCGGCGTGTGAAAGTGTTACGCCACGTCCACTAATACTGCCTGGACAGCGTGCACGAACAAGATCTGTGCGTGATTAGTTTCTGTATTGTAGTGTTTGTTTAGAGTCAATTAGAATCTTAAGTCTAGTATTAATCGCAAAATGGATCACGAGAAACAGTTGAATAAAACAGAAAAGAGAACCATTTTAAACTTAAAAAAAGAACAGTTGAATGTGACCAAAATTACAAAAATTATAAATAGAAATAGAAATGTCATCATGAATTTCCTTCCAAAAAGGTAACAATTACGGAAAATTAAAGGGTACAGGAAGACCGAGTGCTGTTACTGCTCGAGAAATCCGTGGCATTCTTAGAATTGCATCCAATTCAATACTAACATCGCGACAAATTGCAGAAGAAGCTGGTGTAAATACAAATGTAAGAAACGTACAACGAATACTTAATAAAGTAAAACACATTCAAAGAAAAAAATTGAAAGGTAAGCCGCCGTTAACACCACAGCATGTAGAGGGTAGAATAAACTTCGTTTGTAAACACATCAGATGGAGGAAAAAGTGGCGAAATGTCATCTTCACTGATGAAAAGAGATTTAATTTGGATGGGCCGGATGGCTGGTCTTATTACTTTTACGATTTGAGACAAAATAAGGTTGTTTAAATAAGGCGACGTACAGGTGGAGGAGGCATTATGTTATGGGCAGGAATTGGATATCGTGGTAATACCAACATAAGGTTTATCGATCAAAATATAAATAGTGCCACTTATATAAAACTTATACAAGAAGAAATTGAAACGCATGCTGTTCGCATTGCTGGTGAAAAATTCATTTTTCAACAGGACAATGCAGTTGTCCATACAGCAGGAATCGTTAAAGACTATTTTTTAAGAAATAACATAAATATTTTACAATAGCCGTCAAGATCTCCGAATCTAAATATAATAGAAAATATTTGGGGAGAATTATCGCGGAATGTATGTAGGCATGGGAGACAATTTGATTCCATAGATGAGTTAGAAATAGTGATAGAGCAAGAATGGAGAATAATATCTAAAAAATGTATAAAGTGGACACATTTGAATAAACCTGTCCTATTATTTTGTCGTACATGTTTTTCATATAAACTGATAAAGTTGAAAGAAAAGAGTTATACTGGCGCCCTGTTTTACTCTCACCAACTTCATACTGTTAAGAGACACGAACTTCAAATACAACATCCTTTTGTAGTATTGAATTTCTGTTAAACAATCATAACCTGTCAGAACAGTAAACTGTTGGTTTAATTTATGAGTGGTAATTTGCAAAACATTGTTTTCTCTGATGAGAAAATGTTTACAATTTAGTAGGTTGTTAACAAACAAAACAATAGAATTTGGTTGAAGATCTTCCACACATATGCAACATTTGGTAGGCACTCGTGCATAAAAACCTGCATTTGGAATGGTCTGGGTTGCTATCACTCACAATGGACGTACTCCACTTGTTTTTTTGCTCGAAGGAGTGAAAATTAATGAACAGATTTATCGTGAATTGGTTTTGGAGGGTCGTTTGAAGCCTTGGGCACATAAACACTTCAAATCAGAGACGTGGACATTTCAGCCAGATTCCGCACCAGCTCATAAAGTCAAGGAAATGCAAACTTTGTTGAGAAACAATGTTTCCAACTTCATTTCCGATACAGAATGGCCGTCAAATTCTCCAGATTTGAATTCCATAGATTTTTCCGTTTGTAAACGTCCTTTGAAAAAGTCACTTAATTTGGAATAAAAGAAAATACCACACCAGAACTTGCGAGCTTCTTATAACTTTTTTGCACATTTAAATAAAATACCTGTATATAAAGGTGATGGTCCACTCGACTGCTAAGTGTAGCGGTACGTGGCTCGCAGCGTTGGTAGGAAATAGCATTGACCACTTACAGACGTTTAGGTATAGGCAATTAAGCCTACTCTAGAGTCTGTAAGTCGGCGAAAATATTTTACACTTTTTACACGTGCGTAGCTGAATAGGCTACCCTACCATAAACGCTGCCAGCCATGTCCCGTTAAGGCTTCTTCGGCCGCACGGTCAGCGCGGCTCAGAAAAAGATTCCGAATTAGAAATTCACAATTTTTCCCCTGCCAAAAATCGAGGCGACATTGGAGAAGGGAATTAGCTCCACCCTCGAAGTTTCCAGTAACGCCTTTCCGAAAACGCAAATAAATAAAGCGGAAAGGCGCGAGAAAGCAGATTACCCGTTCTGCCTCCGAACACTCGTCTACATAAATAAATAACTTGCAAACATATTTGTCGCGAGTATTCAATAACACCTTACATCGCGACACTAAGTATAATAATTTTTAAATATAAATATATACAAATATTCCAGAGCAATGTTTTCAAGAAAAATGTTCATTTCAAAATTATGGCCCTTTTTTCACGGGACACTTCAATTTCCGGACCCTGTACATAAATACGACCACATCCAAGATATAAATAGAAATATCCCACTGATATATCATACTAAAAAAAAGTAGTGGTACCCTGTTATACGACCATAAAAAAATAGCAACAAATCCATCCGAACTAGTTTTCAACACCGATCTCCCTATTAAAGATATACTGCCGAGGAAGAATGTATATAGGAAAAACCTTCCATGGTTTCAAAAATTACTAGTTTAAAAAAAGGAAACTAATGATACAGTTACTATGAAATATCAACAATAGTAGCTGTTAGCTTTATCGATACGAGCTTATTGTTATTATTATTTGTTGCTATATTCGTTATTATTTAGTACGGTACATAGTTACTTTAGAAACATATTATTTGGCAAATAATAATCTTTTCTTTTGATTAACATCGTTAATATATGGGTTTTTCAGGGAATTTTACCATGGTATCCAGTTTCATTGAGCATTCGACGAACTGTACCGGAATGAACTTTCTTTTCGGTCTCCTCGAACGATTCTACCGTTGATCTCTGGGTACTTAAATTAGGATCTTTTTTCATTTTTATAATAATATTACGTCCCGCCTTAACAGAGCACGGCCAAGACGTGACTATACTGTACCATAAAACTTTTACTCATAAGAAGGATATCTGTATCTTTTCCGCTATAAACACCAAGTTAAAAGAAATCACACTAAATGACAGAACCATGCGAAAGGTGCATGTTAGTGTGTAATGTAGGTCAATGGACCAAAGAAGTTGTTAACTTTATGTATCTGGTTTGTAAGACCAGATATTTATTGTAACTTGGTTGCACTGGCGTACTGAATAAGTTTTAAATAATTAACAAGGCTTGGCTTGATTTATCGGACTGTGTGTCCCTTTATTTTGTTGTTGAAAATACTTGTCTTAATACTATGATGTTACTGTGATATCGCTGTCTTGATGAACTCGCCTTGTAGGGTAAGTCGGACAGGTCAAGTCAGGTATCGTCAGTAGGAGTGTGGAGTACCGTTAGGGTGTCGTGAAGCTAAGCCGTCCTTTGTGTATTGAAAATGTCTTAATTTGTTTGTTTTATGGTGTCTCGAATGGTTAGGGTTTTATTTAATGTGTCCGGGCCTTTTTCTCTATTGTTGTAAAAACTAAATGTTCCTTGACTATGCAAACGGGACGATGAGGGTTATTTCTTAATTGTACGAAGTCTTAACAGTGCATTCAAAGGAATTGCATCTGCAGACATATTTCCTAAGAAGAGAAAAATCTTTTTATGAGGCGCGTCTACGGACGCTCTCCCCAATTCATGGTCGGCGGTGGAGCGCGTTTACAGACGCTCGCCATTGAAGGGGTTAATAGTAATGTATTTTGTATTTGGTTAGGAATTATTTTCTGATTTGAAATCCTCAGGAGTAGGTAATGATACATTTGTATTTCCTTCACCAATATGTCAATTCTGACTTTGTACAAATGATATAAAATTAAATGGTATTGGCAGATGGTTGATGGTATTAATGGACTTATATATAGAAACAGATGTTGGAAAATATTGTGACTGATTTGTGTAGTATATTCAAGGTATTGTAGAGCAAATACACATATGTTTAGAAATTTTTATATTGTGAGATTTATGACGTAACGGTCTGTTGAAGTTTAAATTGTTACATTTCGTCATTATTAAACAGACACACAATGAAATCGGTAAGCATTTTCAACCAACAATAGTTGAATATTTTTTCATAACGTTTAAGAAAATCGTTATTAAAATATGCACAAGTTAATGTTAACGTTCGAAAATTTGAATTGATTAACTGCCGTTTTCTGCAAAATTATATAATTGGCTATATTATGTTTTAGAAACAACCCAGTCATATTTATGTTTTTAATATATCTTTTTTATACATTAATAAAAAAAAATCTACATAGCTTGTTCTGAAAAAAAAGTTAATTCGAGGAATTCTATTCATGAAACACGAAATAAAACAAAGAAGCTTCTCTTTTCGTATTTTATATTTGGCAAATTTCACATCAAAACTCTCTATATTGTTAACTATTTACATAGTTATGTGAGAAACAGTTTTATTTTATTACAATTTAATTAAAAGAGGATATATTCTGGTATTATGTATTTTATCTAAAATTATTTCTACTTTCCCTCATTTATGTACGCAATGTGAAAATGGTGTGTGGATATTTACGACACATTGGTTCAAAATTGCATGTCGAGGATGTATAAAAAATAAATGTAAAAGTTACTCTAGCGTAATTCTAAATCAATTAAGATTTATAGAAACAGTCCATTCAAAATTCACCTTCACTTTTTTCTTCAAAGTCAATTTTCTGCATCATATTTTAATAATTATAAGGACAAACGGTCACCATAGATCGAAGCTTAATCGTTTCCTTGGAAAAATGTGAAAGTTTTTATAAGCCAAATTGAATTTATTCATTATGCATGTAAAATTACATTTACATTTAATAAAATGATATGAGTAACGTGCTGTTAACGAAGTAGCAGGAAAATATAGATTAACTTCTAAAATGTATCAGAATTTATTAACGAATAATGGAAGATATTTACACGAAAAACAGATTCCAAGGCAACGTAGGAAATAATCTTGCGACATATTAATCTATATCGTAAAGCAGACAGACCTTGCATCCATTGGCGTAAAGAAGGAAAAGTCATAGCTCTTGCTGCAGCTTATCCATTAGTGGATTTACGTAGAATTGCTTCTCGAGTAAGAATCAGTCGCATGACAGTGTAAGAAGTAATCCAAAAAGAACGCTCGTTCTTATAGCTGTATTCAAGTACACGAATCAAATGGCTTATCTCTTTTACAGCTTTGTCATCGGTGTTCAAATTAAACATTATTTTTCTGTTATCAGTAATTATAATTTAGAGGAAACAAAATTATCTAGAATATCTAGAATTGTTCTGTTTTTTCAATAAATTATCAATGACAAAGTACTTGTATCGATCATAGTTGAGAAATAAATCGTAAAGCAAGAGGTCAAGCGGATATTTCCGTCCAGAATTTTCAAAACATCAATTTTTTATTTTTTTGCATTTTGTTAAAGTATACGCGTTCGATAACGCGTGTGCAAAAAGATTTGTTCAAATTCGTAAAATTTACTTAAACATAAAGATTTAAAAGCTGAACGTCAAGCAATCGCGTCATAATTGCAGATACAGTTTCCTTCTGGTTTGACATTTATTATCAAGATGTTCAAATTGAAGGTGAGGAGAACTTTTAGATCTTTTTTAATTATTTCAAATATGTATTGCAGCAGATTTAGTTTAATTTTGAACGTCGAGCTAAAGTGAAACAAGGAATATTTTATTGAAAATATTTTTGCATTAATTTCGCATAAAATGAAAACGTGGACAACGATAACAAAAGGTACCTAGGCACAATAATCAAAACGAAAAAGATCTTTTAGAAATTACTGTACAACGGAGGCAAATTTTAATATAGAGGTTTGTTTCTAAAATATATGCAGAATACTTCAGAGCATCGGTCGTTCAAAGTAGCACAAAAATCTAAGATTGCTCAAATGGAAAAAATAGTTAAAAAAGAGGTCACCTTATGGTTTAGTACTAACATATTAATTGTAAGTATATATATTTCAATGTAACAAATATAAAAAGCTTTAAACCCATTTGTCTCCAAACCGTATTTTCTGACCTGGTACGATATTTCAAGGTCTACTTGTCTGATAGATTATAATTTTTAACGGAATTTTCAGCAAAATTGCCACTATCGCACGGACCTCTATTTTAAATCCATCTTGATTTTTTCCCGCTCTTTTACTGAACTAAAGCGAAAGAAAAACGTAAAAAATCAAAATTTGATTTTTAGAATGTCTTTATATGTTTTATTTTTTGAGGTTTACGTTATAGGTATTTACATTCATAGTAATGAAAATGATACCCAATTTTTTTATATCAGATTATGAGAGATGTTGGAATTATGCATGCCAATAAGACACCTTTTTTTTAAGAAGGCACTGTTGTTTAACATATTGACCGCCACGAGACTTTTGATCGTTCAGCATAATATTGATTATGCTTTCGTATTAAATACGAACAGTGTTAGAATTAATTATTAATAAGTTAGTATCAGAGTTCAATACGCTGTTATCTAATCACTTACATTACTGAATATTTACATTCAACATCATAATTTTGATTCTAATTGTTTTTAAGTAATTTGGAAGTTTCAGTTATCGGTTGCCACCGTGGCAATCAACGTGTTAAGGATGTATAGCTCATAGAATTTTAAATATTTTGCTTAGAAAAAACATATTGTATAATATAAATAGTACTTTGTAAGTAAATATGTGTATGAAAAATCAAAGCAAAAGTGTATTCCGAGTTTTTCAGAAAAAATGGCAAAGAAAACTTAAAAAATGATACGCTAGACGGGAGTCTCCAATTACGGACTCTGCCCGTGTATTTACACGCGGTTTCAGTGATCTATCCGAGTTTCCGCATCCTGTGTTAACATGGGTCTATTTTATCATCGAATTCACGCATAATCGTACTCGGCGTTATGCACAAAGGCAAGAGCGATTTCTCGCTACGTGTTTTGTTTGTGGTTTTGATTGATTACGTCTAACCGCAATGACGAATAGTAAATTAACACGTTCCGTGCCACGGGAACTTCGGTTATATTTTGCTTATGAACTGTATTGATTTTTTCAATAGAATAATAAGTTATATTCAGGTTTCTGGTAATTTGTATGTATTTTGATATTGTTTCTTTATGTTTTCATTGCTTTGTAACGTATACCGCTATCCGTGACCGTGTATCCATTACAAATATTTTTTTACAAAAATTGGCGTGTACCACGTGTGGTACACGTGGCACGGAACGTGTTAATATTGAAAATAAGATGAAAACGAATGAAAACTGATCAATGAGACTTATATTCCTTTCAGAGCTCTCCTCCTGAGCAACGCAAATTATATACTCATGACAAGTTTTCCAACTGAAACGAATTGATTAACACGTTGGCTGCTACGGTGGTCACCGAAGGCCGGAGCTTCCAAATTACTTGAGAACAATTATAACTCCTAAAATAACTGATGTTGAACAAAAATGTTCAATACCATAAATAAGTAGATAACAGTATAACCTAAGAATTCTGGTACCAAATAATTTATAATTGTTCCTTTTTCCGTTTCTCGTGACAGTCGACATGTTGAAATGCATACTGATGATAGATGTACGGATTTAGAAGAATTACAAAATATAGAGAAACATGTCATAGAAAATATAAAAAATGTAAAAGGAACCAGATTAAAAAGGAAACGTAGTTCTAACGACAATAGGGAGCAACGAGCGGTTAGTTTCTCTCTATACTGTAGCTTTACTCTCCCATAAGAGCCGCACTGTCCATTGACTACTATCACTACTGTCGAATCGACAACTTTGGATATTGATATCTTGATAACGATTTACGTGAAAAATTTCATTTCTATGGTTTGGAAACGTCTGAATGTGACCTTCAAAATTATAGAATAGAAACCACAGGGTTCTATTTAAGAATTGTGACGTGACGTGGGCAGAACGTTCCAAGGTCACGTACCGGTCAAATACCTCCCACCATGGCATTTAGTATTACATACTCTGTAACTTTTATTTGGCACATTTGATCGTATCACTGATACTTTTCGAGATAATTCGGAGTTTTTGATTCGGTCCTCACACATTTTTCTTGAAACTAAACCTATTTTTATTTCGGAAACTATTGACTTTTGGACCTACATGTTTATTGGGGGTTTTTACTCAGTGTAGTGAGTTGTACACGCCCTACCATTTGTGCGTAATAGGTTAGAAACATCGTATATATGTTTGTACATATATACATATACAAGGTGAATCTCCTACATGACGACTTAAAATAACTTTTAAGTTATTCATTTTACGAGAAAATATTTCAAACAAAAGGTGCTTGGTATGTAAGAAGACATATAATGCTCTAATCTGTTTTTTATTACCTTACTTTTTTAACGAGACATTAGGATCGCTTTCAGTTTTTTTTAAATAGAATATCTAATATTTTTTTCTTAAATTTGGATAAATCATCAAATATATTTAAAAGGTATATTTTGATCAAAACTATAATAAACTCAGGTGGGCTCCGCGAGCCCCTTCTTGATCATTTGCGTAAGGGTTCAAGACTTGATTATTCTAGGGTTAATAAAACTTTAACATTTTTTTTCAATAAAACGGTTGAGTTTCAATGCATGGTGCTTTTGAGACTTCTCGTCCTTACAGTGAATACAATACGTTACAATAACTCTTTGTACACTATTCGTGTAGAATCACGCTACGATGCTTTTTACATTTACGTTTTATGCACCCTGTGCGCCACAGGTGTATACTGAATGTTTATATGTTTATATTATTTTCTCCCGTCGAAAAAAGTTAAAACAAGCAAAACTTTGTATGAGATATAATATGAAACATGCAAAAATGCATAAATTCCTGTAACTTCGAATAGTCGAAGCTCAGTGCGGATAACAAGACGTCAAATTAAATGAGCTCGAGTTTCAGAAGTATCCCTGGCATGTAGGTACAACTTCTGGAAATACCGAATGCTTCGGACTTCCTAAAAGTTTAAGACCACTCGAGTCTGCAGTCGGGATTCCAATAAACTTGAAAATTCGATGCTTTATACACAAGAAGAAACATTCATTTAAAGACAAACGAACATTTTTAACGAACTTAACGTGCATGAATCTATTTACGAAACGCGCCAATAGTACTTTAACCAATTATTAAAGTTTTTATCGAGTTTGTTATAAACTTAAATATTGTACCGTGCCAAATCAAATTATTCCAAATGTGGTTTATACTGAAATGTGAGTTGGGTATTCATGCTGTAATAACTCCTTTTATGTCATCTAAATTGAGCATAATGTCCGTATTAACGCTAGGTCAGCATAATTTACCATTGACATATTATAATTACTATAATTGCTTTTAGAAGTCATGATTACTTCTTCTATTATTATTATTTCTATTATTATATTATTTATTAAAATTAAAGAGGACTGTATAGTTAGCTGATTCTTGGAGTTTGATTATGTGGCGATCTCAGTCGCTAAAATTATATGTATAAACATGTATAAACGTAAATTGGAAATGCTCCTGAGCATGGAGTCTCGTTGCTGATTGACTGGCTAATTCCTAGAAAACTCTCGTCGTTGAGGAAAAGAAAGGGGGTGTCTTCGGCGACTTCCGGAAATTTTGGATCTGAGCACTTTTCCTATTAGCGATTTAACACTATTCCTACCGCGAGCAGTCAAATGACTGTTTTTAAAATTTCGATTAGAATTTCCTACAGACAACGTAATTGAATCGCCTTTATACTTCACGATTTCTCCTAAAATATATGTATAAATCATTTTTCAATATTCACACCTTTTTTTATTGTTTATTTTCTGAGAAAAATTTGTAGTGTGTCTTACTTACCACGACCGGTCATTTGACCGATAGAACGATTTATATCCTTTTGTAATAGTATTCTCTCAAAGACGCAATTCCAATATTATAAAGTCGTTACAAACGAAAGGTAATGCAGTTGTGGCGTGATTTTAGCCAAAAAGTGTTTATAGTTCTCGCTCGCCTATCTGCCTCGGTAAAATTGATAAAATCTAAATGTCGGAGATGGCCTTTACAGGTATTTTTCAATATCCTAGATTTAGCCGGGATAAATGCATGGATTTTATATAAAGAATCCACAGGAGAAGAAATTTCGAGGCAGGAATTTTTATTTCAATTGGCAGTAGAACTTGCCATTGAATATCAAAAAGAACTAGAGTTAGGCAAAGAAAATCAAGCAAAACCCGTCACAAATATAAGTATAGGCTCACGCGAACGGAAACCATGCCAAATAAGATATTGCACAAACAATAAGACTAACAAAATCTGTCTAAAATGTAAAAAGTCCGTGTGTGGGAAATGTACAATCGACAAACCTATTTGTAAAAAATGCGGTGAAAACGAATAAAATGTAAATTATATATTTCTAAATAAAAGAAACTATATTTGTATACTGTCAAATTGGCTATTATCTTCATTCTATATTAAAAAATATAAGTTGTGCTAAAGAGCAATCATTTGATTGGTCGCGGTAGGAATAGGTATACGTGGAGTGTCGGCAGGAATAGTGTTAACTAAACAGATTTGTCATTGGTCAAATGAACTACGCGCACAAGTACATTATTTGTCTGGCGAAAAGGAGCTCGCCGGTAAAAAAAGGTCTTAGCTGACCATTCGAAATTTCCCCGTACGTGTTAGATGACTTTACGAGAAGCCATAGTCTATTCTCCTGGAAGTAATAAATATAAAGTCGCGAGTACAAACAATGAAAAAGTCCCTGTCGGTACAAGGATGCATAGGAAATTAAAAGGTTTTAGATAGGCTGGGGCGCTTCGTATTACATTGTAGAATTATAGAATTTTTTGGAAATCGCCGCTACTTGTTATGGTTTTGAATCTCTAACATTTAGGATCGAAAATCTTTTCTTGGTGGTTTCAAGTTGAAAAGTAAAATTACTTATCTAATTAATTTCACATGTATACGCTCTAGTGCAGAGTTTTTTTTATAATAAATGCTTGCAACCCATGTATCATTACGGGATTGTCCAGCCACATGGTTACTGTGGTTAGAGTAAGTTCCCAAAGTTACGAGCTCGCCACTTTGTCAAAAGAACAGTGACAAAAGGTTTTCTCTTGTTCAGTAAGGCAGTGTTGTAGAAGACAATTTTTCCTTATGTTTTTGAGAAAGCGTTACAGCAGACTCTCCTATAACGTAGTTAAAAAATTCGGCGTTTTACGAATTTCCCGTTAAATTCCATCGATTTGACATCACCTGTTGGATATAGCGGGGCTCGGAACTTAGGTTTTAATTGTGAGAAGTAGTATTGTAAGAGAAATTGATGTCATTGTAAATAAGAGAGACATAAAGAGGGAGAGAGATGCAAGTGACATCTATTGAATACGTGAGTAGTTTTTTGTTTTGATGAAAGAGAACGCATAGGAGGGTTGGTGTGTGCGGGAGTTTGAAAGGCCGGAACGCATGATGAAGAAGTATGATGCGGTAAAATTTGTAAAGTTTTTTACCTAAAACAAGTTTAGTACAAAATACATTTCCCACCTACCAAGGAACATCGATTGTATTGAAATTAGATACTCTTATAAAGTACCGGCTTATACAATATATATGTGTATTTTATTCATGTCTATGGGGTGGGAGTAATCCCCAAGGATAGCGCTGAGAAACGTATTTTATAAAATATATTGAAAAATAATAAAGACCAAACCGAAATGGTAAATACAAACATTATTCATATTTTTATAAAGAGTAAAGTGAGGTGAAGAAAGCTTTTAAATACACAGTCGTAACCCAAATGGTAAATTTTCTTATTCATATTTTAAAACAAACATTTTTTGCTAAAAGTTCTGAATATAGACTACACAACGATGTAGCAAACATATTTGCAACTTTAATTACACCTGTTATTTATTGTTATATGTGGAAAAACACATTACTACTTTTAATGTTAAAGAATTTTAATGCTTTTGAAAATACACATGTGCAAATTAAGTTTGAGAACACGAAATTTTTTTCGACAATAATGTCTAAGATCAATTTCTTCTTTCGATGTAACCGAAGGGTGAAAACAAAAATTTTAATTTACAACTGGTTTGAATATAATTTCTTTTTACTGCATCTAAAATCAATTTATATTCCGTGGGGATATATGAAAAGCTTTATAGTCTAGACAAAAGGGTATAAAATTGCTGCAGATACTTACATTTATAATTTACAGTCAATGGTTTAAATCAAAACAATTTTTATAAAAAGAGAGGTGGGTTAATTAAACATAAGTCAACTTCTTGCAATTAAAACAACGTTTGATCCTTTAAAAAGAAAACAAACACCTAAAATCGATTTGAAAAGAGATGATTTAGTACTTCAGTACGATCACGTTCACATATGTTTTATTGCTATCACGTATTTCGGATTACCATACGATCAAAAAGAAGTAATATCAATTTATTATTTCCTCCAGTAGGTATACACGGTTTTGGATAATCTCAACGTCGATTCATATAACATTCAGTTCTACATAGATATATCAGTAAAGGTTTGTAGGTTGTCCCCTGCAGTTTCCTGGAACGAAATATGGTCTGTGACTCATATTCTTTGAAGACTCGATTACGTCATGCTATTCGAGCAATGAGAAAGTTGATCTAAATTCTCACTGATTTATATATTATACAGGGTGTATCTAGTAACTGTGACAGGCTGTGACTCTTTTTTATTGAAGTTAGAAAAATATCGCGAAGAAAATGTTTACTCTATTTAACAAGGTCTGTAATAATGCAACACCAGCTTCTTTATAAACGTTAATCTAGTTGCAAAGCACAATAGTATTCTTTCTTAAAATGAAACTGTACGTATTTTTTCACATAAATGGTTCTTTTTTCGTCATTTTTATCATATAATTATATTTCTCTCATTAGATATTTTTCTTTGTAAGTGTTTCACAAATTATCTACTTCGTTATTATTTGTTCTTTTCCTTTTTCGACATAGTTCTGATTTATTTGAATTTTGAGTATTTTGAATTTGTATTAAGTCCTTCAGTGCCAGTTTCTTTTGTTCCGCGATTTCAGAAAGAGGAATTGAAATACGATTTGCTGATGTCTCGTTGTTGTCCATGTCGTACGATGATTGCACTGACATTGTTGTTACAGAACTGAAGTTATCGTTTATGACGCAACGACTCGTGTGCGGAGGGCCTTTGTAGTTATGCGTACAGAAGTATATATTTACTTAAACTAATCGTACTTACATTAATCGTACTTCATCTCGATGCAACGCGACGCGTGTACGGATAGCCTAATACGATACACAAAATATAAACCCAACGCTTCAATACTCTGTGACTACTTTACAATCTTGATATAGTAGTATTAATGCAATAATTATTCACGTATTCACATTTGTGGTAATGCTGCACAATATTATAGACATGAAGTTTTATTGAAAGAATCGAAATTAAAATATAATTAATGTAAAGGCTATAGAACACGTTCCGTATGTCTTATTGCTTCTGGCTCTGTTTTTCAACTGTCCTTCTTTCGACTCGTATCGGCTGACTTTTTAACATACATATACACATACACAGTTTGAAATCATACACCCGTATTTCGCAGTACCGTGTAAGGACAAACCGTATTGTTTTCTTTTTGTACGTCCAGGCTGGTCAATCACTTTGCAGTAAACTACATCGTAGTTTTATGTATTATAATGCAGTATATTTACAAAAATATCGAAAATGTATCTTCATATTGCATATACTTGAGAATGTGTAACGGTGTAAGACAGTTCTATGTAAGCTTCGAAGTCGAAAAATCTTTTTCTTTCTATAAACACTGATTTTCCTACGAACACATAACCCATGTGTATCGCCCTTTTGTGCTTTATACAGATAAAACACGGTCTAAAAACAGGGAGCAAAACAAATAGAGGACCGCCAATGTAAGAAACATGGAGACAAGGAGAAGTGTTTTAATATGACTTTGCACAGCTATTGTGAACTGACTAGTCTATTAATAATATTTGCATGTACAATATAAAGTAATATATAGCGAAAAAAATAGAACGGTAATTTTAAAAAGCAGAATTAGATTGAATGAAAAATGACAATCATTTTTTTTTTTAATTTACGATATTGGACCATTATATATTACTTTTAATATCTTTATTGAAACTATTCTTTAACTATTACATACTATGCTTCGTTCCAATTATTTATGATTTATAATTAAACTGCGAATGTTTATGCAAATGCATATTTTTAAAAGAAAAAGATACAGGAACGAGACACGAATAGAAATTTGTTTTGCCATTAGATAATTGCCAATAATGTTTTTTATTTTGTATATTTTGAATATATCTTTTTAAATGCATACGCAAAAGTATATTACATTTGTCAGTTTTATTTATCATGTATATTTCTGGAATTCGATATTATCTGAATTTGCGAGTGAACTCTTTATAAATAGAATTGAAAAGTGATAAAATAAAAAATTTATATTGGCGGAAAGTATATCTAGATTTCGGTAAATGAAACGATAGACAGAATTGTACGATGTGTGACAAATGTAGTTTTAAATCAGTTTAGAATTGTTCAATTGTTACTGTTTATTTAAAATTGAATTAGCAATACTTTATTGACTTGTAAGTAAACGATTAAAAAAACAAAGTATGGAAATATTGCTCGGTTTGATAATTTATCTATACGTATAATGTGGTCAGATGCAGCCCCTTATCTGATAAAAGTTACTAAAAGGTTAAAACTATTCTTTTCAAATATAATTCATGTATTAACATGTGCAGTGTATGCATTACACTGAGCATCAGAAAAGGTATGTCTGCTTTTTGCGTTACTGGATGATTTAATATCTTTTGCCAACAATATATTTGTAAAAGCACCATTTCGCGTCGAATGTTGTCAAAGAATATTACTTTTATTTTTATTACTTTTATTATTAGCTTGTGAATGGTTATTTATTTCTTCGTGTTTTAATGCAGGTATCACTGAAAAATATGCATATCATTCGAATTGACAAACTTTCAAAATTGAATGTTCTAAATTAAGTGCCGCTATCCTATTCATTATTTAGAAATATTATCAATTATAGGTTTTACGAGAAATATTCATACAAACTTATCTTGAAGTATTGCCAATTAATTTGAAAAAGATAGAGATGAGTGGAATACCATTAATTGATTCCTGGAAATTATTAAACGAATCGTACAAAATTTGAGAAATATACTACGAAATATTGAAGGAAAGATTATTTTAAATACAATGCAGTTTTGAAATTCTGGATGTAAGACAATATCAGATATCGCAAAAATTTTAGGAGGTGAATTTGTTAATTAGTCTTTAATAGAAATTAAATATCGCTATTGGTGTATTTAAATATGCTTCAATTCCATCATGTGATACTACAAATAATTTAGAAAAAATGCTTATCGTTTATAATATATAATATACATAAACAATAACAAATAAAGTTGTTATTCTTATTACATATTTTCAATGTAATTACATATCTCACATACCTGTTCTTTCCATACGTTGTTACATTTTTCCGTATGTATTTTTATATTTCACATATATTATTTGTATATTTCAACATGTTTTAAGAACATAAACATCCGCAGTTTACTAATGATTAATTATTTCCATGAAATATTATCTTCTTCAGAATATAAGACTTTTCCATTATTTGTACAAACACTATGAAAATATATTTGTGTTTTTTTAAATTATGAGTTTATGTGTAAATGGGATGATAAGATTAACGAAAAGTATACATCTGAAGTAAAATGACAGTGTAAATAAATTTTACAATTATTGTACAATTTTACAATTTTACAATATTTACAATTATTTGCTTGTATTACAAAAATTTAACATAATGTATGGGATACATTTCAGACAGCTGAAGTCCATATAGTAGATAAGCAACAGATCTTTCTTTCGAAGTACACCTTATAGTATAGAACTCTGCTTGTACAATAAACTTAGTGAACATTGCAACAATGTGTGTGAAATGTGATATTAGTACTAATAGAAAATTTGTCTTGAGTAAATACTCAAAGTTGTAACACTTTTGCAACTGAAATTATCATACCATACAATTCAAGGTATCCTAACATAACATCACGATGTTATTTATTCAACGAGAGAATCCATCGTAGTCAAAGTTAAATTAATTGTTTGTTCGTGAAAGCTGTTGTGTTAAAATATTGTGATAAAGATCTGTCAACATCCTCAATGTAAATATATTGTTTGGGGTCAAACTGGAAAACTTTTCCAAAAGGCATAAATACAATACAAAACTGACAATATTAGATTATATATACAGCTTGTTGTTACTGTCAAACCTTTTCAATTATACTGACTAAATAAAACGAAATATTTAACCTACACGACGTTTAAATTAAACGTTTAAATTCGAATTCCTACCTACACTACGAAAAGAAAACTAGGAATCGTTCCAACAATAACTTTAATTGCGATATAAAATATATACAATATTATAACTGGTATCAAGATTAAAAATTCAAACATAATTTCGATTTCCAAAATTAGTTCTAATTTTTACGATGTTTAAGTTTCTATTCGTTTTTTGAAGTGTTAGCTATTTCATTAAAAATTCTGAAGTTGATGTAGCACGTTCATAAGTTTGGACTCGATTTCTCAAAGTTTAAACTAGCTCCCATTTTGAAGAACTTTCAATTAATTGTAAGCATGTAGTTGTTAATTATTGGCGTTCTTATACTTTTAAATTAATCTTAACGATTACAATAAAACTACTTTAATTAGTGTCTCTAAATTTAAAAAATAATTTAAGAAGAAAAGTCTAAAGATACAACATGAGAAAATTATTCTAGACAAACAGGTATCTACATATCTCATAGTCAGAGTTTTTATGAAAATACTAGAATAATAAATTGTGTTAATATTATAAACTATTAATACGATGAGAGCATACACGTATATACTGCAAATAATGTAGTTATATTAACTATTTACAATTAAATGAACATGCTTTTCGGTACGTACATACCTACGAGCTGTATGAAACTGATTGAATACATTACGATCATTTTTTCGTACCAGAATGAAATATAAAATGTAACAATATTGATATAAAATCTCGTAATATAAATAAAATATATGTAATAACATTTACTGTTACCGTTTGCTATAACATTTATATTTGTGTCAATTGAGAATTTATAAAATAAAAATTTGTTTATTCGAATTCTAATGTCCAATATTTTCCATCTCTTCCAATCAATTAAAAAGTATGTACGATGAAATTTAAAATACACATTGTTATACAATTTTCACGAGTACCGTTATGAATAAAATTATTCTCGAATTATTGATTAGTCGTTAAGTGGTGCGAAGCGTTCGAAAACAAGCAACAGGAGATTATTAATAATCTCCTTTTCCCCTTGAAAAACACAATTTTCCTTTATTATTTTTGTTGATGGTGGAAAATCAAAATTTTATTCATTATAGAGGATACAGTTTCATAAAACCTTTCAAAAGTCAATTTCCATAATTTTGTAACCAAAATGTTTAGTTCTTTAAGGAACTTTATACTTTTAAATATATAAACATATAGCACATTTGTGTATCACATGGGAAGCATGGAAGCAGATTTAACGAGTTTAATAAAAAATTTCTTTTGCCAAATGGAATGACACGACGATAGAAAGATTCAAGTAAAAAATTAACAGGTACAAAAAACATAGAAGTTGTATATCCCTTAATAAAAAATACAGTTACAAAATCATTTCACGCAAACTCGAAATGTTCCCAGTTACTCCTTGTCGTCAATGTTAGGGATTTTCCTCAAAATATGCAATAGTGTAGCGTATGTGAAATTAAGGGAGGTTTAAATCACTGTTTTCCTTGATTCAAATGTGTTTGTAAAATATGGTTTTTTGAATTTTGCCATTTTTACTAGTTTTCAGGAAGTTATTCCACCTATAGGTAGTAGGCAAAATAAAGTTTTAATTGGTACATTCCGAAATAAACATTTATCTTGAAAACCATTTATCGAATGGGCTTGATTTTTTCATTTTAACTTAGACTTGTTAGGTATGCTGTATCATTCTTTTTCTAATTCAAAAATTAATTTTGATACATTGAAAATTATAGATATACTTTTATTTTCTAAATTTCCTCGTAAAGGTCCTGTATCTTTAAGTTAAATAATACCAAAAATAATGTTTTCGATATAAAATTTATTGAAATTTAGTCCATAAAATAGCTTCATGGCACGTTAGAACGAACGAACGTCGAAATAAATTGTTAAAAATTCGATGGGCATCACTTCAGCTAAATTAGCCGCGCACTTCACTACTAAAGATGCAATATAGCACACGGTACTTAGTTTTTTCCTTTTTTTCATAAAGGGGAAAGTCCCTTGTGATAGTAAATTAGAGTAAGTACCATAAAAAAACGGTGAAGTGGTAGGTACTTATTAGTATAATAGTATAACGTTTACTTCCTTCAAGTTCGTGTTCAAAGTGTAAATTAAAAAATCTTTTAGTATGAATAAAAAAATTTACTCGATATTAAAATTTAAATATCTCCTAAACTGACTTTTTTAAGATAATGGTGACGAGAATGATAAGCTGTATTGATTAATGGATTACGGATTATATACTTTTTTTTAAAAAGCAATGACAATCTTGATATGCTTTTCTAACATTTTCTGTTATTATAAAAAATAACAGAGTATAATACTCTGGATACAGCGAATTTTCTAATATCCTATCAATTAAACACTTTCCTTACTATAGTTTCACATAGAACTTCACAGAAAGGACTATTACAAGACTATTTGTGTTATGTTTTATTGGCAGACATTTCAATGATTACAAATTGATATAGTACTGTTAATACCATAATATTTATGATTGTTATAGGAAAATTCACAAATCATTAGTAAATAAATATACGAACTTTTGATTATAGTATTATCGAAAATCCTCATGGGTAGCAGCAAGAAAATCATCGGCACTGAATTAATGTTAAAATTACATGTACGTGGTATAATACTATCCCGAGAACGGTTATTGAACTTTATTGAGTTTACTTTAGAGAGTTTTGGTCAGACCTTATGTTAGTAACCGAAATAACTGCCTTTGTTCACACTTTAATACTATAATATTTTTGTGTAGATTTTTTATTTTCAGAGCACAAATCCACGCGAGAGTATTAGAAAACTTAAGATCCCAAGCAGTTTTGTCAAATTTTTGCAAGGATACAAGAAAAAACTAAAAAAACTTTAAACTTCTTTATTCTTAAATAACTTCTCTGACGTTAATTTTATGTATTAGTTATATAAAACACAATATTTTTATATGTTCATTATTTAGAAATGTATTTTCGAAGATTTCATATAATATTATTAATTCTGATTAGAAAAAAGATTTAAACTTTAAAATATATAAGTTGCGGGTGAAGAAAGCAGATACCAGAGTACTGCATTAAAAGTAATATTTCAATGGAAAGAAAAAAAAACATGGGAGAATATAGCCCGTGTCAGATTAAATAAATGATTTGATTTTATAAACTGCAATTAAAATTGAAAATAATAATTGGGTTCCTTATTATATTACTGTATACTTTCGAACTTTAAAGAAATGTTGAACGAATTGCATTTTATAACCTGTCATACTGGTTTCCTTTAGATATTATTTGACTAGCGGATATAATAATTGATTTCGTAAATTATATAAAATATTACAATATTTGCTGGGTATTAAGGTTGTCTGGCACAGAAAATTGTTATTCCAAACAAGGAACAATAAGAATTTGATACGATTATTTAAACATTTTTATGAATGTACTGCCATAATTTTTAGTCTAAAAAGAACACGGATTTTTATTGATTTTTGGCTTATTACGAAATTTACGGGTTTGAATAAAGAATATTTTATTACATCTTAGGAAATACATCAGTAGATTTATACAAAAAGCAAACACAAGTTTCAATAATGGAATTGGAAAATCGCTCCAAAAATAACCTCACTGGCATGAAAGTCACTGGCACCATAATACATATACCGAGTTGTATTTTTAATAACAGTTATAAAATATTTTTATCACTTTTTAAATTACTGAACGTGTAAGTGAGAAAGTATAACTTCAGCTTGCAAAATGGACCAAAACGCAGTTGAAACCGGACAACAATTGAAACTGAACAGTAGTAAGCTGATGTATTTAAATATAAAAATGTTCTGCTGCATATTTTTAAGTTACATGGAAAAAAGAGTCATTCTATTACAAAAAAACATTAATAGTAGTAAAATTTCAAAAGATAAGACTCGGAGATGAGTTTCGTACACATTTCTTTCTAAGATACTATAATTTTTTCGGGGATCGCAAATAGCTACAAACACATTAACACATTGTACGCAGGTACTGCGTAATTGCGGGATTTTTAGTCTATCATTTAATTGCTAATCAATAATAATAGTAATATATATATAAAGTAAAATTACAAAATCGAATTCCTTATTCTTTTTTGTAAGTTACGAAGTTGGGTTTGATTAATGTTTAAAAATAGATCAATATAATCACCGACGCTCGCGTTTCCAGTAGCTGATATTTAGCCGGCATACAATGCGTTAAAAAAAGCTGTGGAGATGGCACGATAATTGCCTTTATTATAATATTCAAAATGGAACCGCGATAAGTCGAAAATAACTGAAAACTCTTAACAGTGATTATCGTTGAAGGTTGAATATTAACTCAAGAAGTACCACGGTGATTAATTTAACCTGCACTTAAGACATAAGTAAAATGAAACCACTACCAGTGGTAAATAATCAAGATAAATTGTACCGGGATAGCGTCTTACAATCAGATTCATTCGTCTAAGGTGATTTATCTATAAGACTGTTCTGGTTACAAAAATGTTTTCTAATAGTCGCTTCTTAATTAAATGGATTGTTTTAATTCATCAGTGGAACAAACACGTAAAAGGTGCAGCGAGGTTAAGATAATTTCATTTCAAGTTTTTGTTCCTCCCAACCTCTTTTATACGCTATATGCAGGACCGTCATAAAAGGTTTATCGATCAAAATCTGATATCATAATCTGGAACAAAGGACAGAACATTTCTGAGAGAATGTAATCTTCATTTATTTAATATTAAGTTGATTAAATTCTTTTTGTTATACCTACAATCCTTACAGAATATCTTTGATAACATTTACGAATAAATTGAAGTTAATTCTTTTAAACTTATTGAGTTTTATTAACAAAAATAGAATTATTGATAAAATATAGTGAGGCCAAATAATAGCAAATTTAAATAGTTTAAGGTATAAATAAATTAATGAATGATATTTAATGTTTAATATATTGTAGAAGATCACTTAGATTTAGTGATAGCAATCATTCTTTTTAGTAATGATTTATATGATTATTTAATCCTTCTGGCTTTAATTTGTTCCATTCACCATGAATGGGTACATTGTTTTAAATCATTAATGGTTTCGATAATGTTCAGTATTTATTATTTTACTAATGTTCCAATTAGCTAATTTTGCAAGCTAACATAGAACATAACTGTTTTTATAAGAGAATACCTTTATTACTGTACTGATAAGTATTTATTTGCTAATCAGTTATTTCTACATACATTTTCCTATTAATTTCTCTGTTCATAAAATTTACATACATTTATCCACACCATCCAATTAACGGCTTATAATCTAACGACACTACTTTCTATTTGGCGACGACGCGAATGCTGTTCTCTTCTTAAATCACGATAATAATAATTAGAACCGTCCGATTCAGCAGAATTAAATTTATTTTCGCCTATAAATACCACACTTTGTCATTTTTGCTTCGTATGTAGGGACATGCTTTTTTGCAAATAGTAATCTTTCATTTACTATTACTATGATGTTGCAACATGGACCGGTATCGGATACCATAGGAAAATAGATGTAAATTTTATTAGCAGAAAAAATGAATAAAAAACTGTAACGGGAATAATTTATCAGGAAATAAATACATATAATGGAAGGATTGTTAAAAATAATTTCGCCATATTTAAACATTTTGACATTCAAACAGTATTATAGATATCGCGAATAAAGGATCGTGCAATTCGATGCAAAAATAAAGTGATTCGCATCGCAGGTTATGCTAGTAATATGCAAGACCATTTAGTTCATCCAAGTTGTAAGGCAAGTGTGAAGATGACTGTAAGGGTGAAGACGGTTGTCAACCTCGACGTGCGATATCGACGCTCAAGAGCGGCAATTTCGAAGCGGAAATGTCGAGAAAAGCCCAGAATTTTCAGGAATCAGAACGTTCAAGAAGATTCAATTGGTCTCCGGTTGAAAGATGATGAAAGATCGAAGCAGCAAATTCGTGGCATCGTCATTTATTGAACGTAACGGATGTAATCGCGTCCCGTACAATAAACATCCTTATAAAATTAAACTTCTTTTCATTTATAAAGATAACCTTGATAATTGAAACATTTGGAAAGAAAACATTGAGCTTCGCTGATTTCCATATGGACCCAGGTGAGCATCAGAAAACATTGAACGCGAAAGTTGTTTCTTTCTAATTTCTTCCTTGACATAATTGTTCGTTTCTTTCATTATACTGTCTACTAATTCATCTGTAAATTATAATGTAAAATAACCTATGGGTTCTTTTACATTATTTGGTAGTTGTGGTCCGGCTATTTCGTGATGTAAGTCAAAATTTATCGTTGCTGGAGGAACGCCTGATACAGTGACGTTTTCCCACTCTTCACTTGACGATACGTTGTCATTTAGCGGTGTGCCTTCTTCCGTATCACTTTCATCGCTATCGCTATCTATGCAATCTCTTCGTCGCTTTGTTGGTTGGACGATATCACTATCACTGCTATCGTTTTCTTCTACATTTAGTCTTTCTAACATATCTGTATAAACGTCTATCTGGAGCTCATCTTCACTACTACTTGGGTCATGAGATTCATTCGTGTTTAAACGTCTTACCATTGTTCTAATAAAAAAATGAATAAATACATGGGTTGAAAATTTCTAATTGTTATTACTAACTCACAAAATGATATTTACCAAAAGAACTTATTTACCAAGAGAAGAATCACTTTTCCGATTTTCTCACTCGTTAGATCTATCTATACCGCTCGATGCTTCAAACCAGACTGAGCTCAGCTTTGAAAATCTTTTCCATTGGGATGTTAAAAAGGAAATTCCATGATTCAACAGATGAATCTGCTATATGTTATCGAAGGGAAAGGTTATGATCTGCTACACTTCAGACGAGAGTACATTAGAGAAAGAATCATTAGAGAATACATTAAAAAAGAAATAAATGGTTCTCTTATGCAGCAACAGTTCATATACCACTGATGGTTCAGCTCATCGTAAACGTGTTACAGGTAATCTAAAAAATTGCATTGTGAATATGGTGGTGAGCGTCACGAAGGAAACAGTTCAACTAACAATAATAAGGTTCCTTAAGAAAATAAAATCAAACATTCTGTACATTATCGCACGGTGAAGCTGCTACCCTTGCGGCTCGCTTGCCAGGGAAAAACTATCTCGAAAGTGCGTGCATGCTTTGACATGTTCCACGCACCTCAAAGACAAAGAGAGCTCCATTCTTGAGACGTGCAGGTCCTAACATCGAGACCCACACCCGTAGAGCACTACGAGTGTACTTTTCACCACTTAAAGTGACCGTGACGAGCATCCACCAGACAAAGTTTTCTAAACTCCAGACAATCTTCTCACGATTTCGGGCCAACGTGGTATGCATACAAAATATACAACAAACTGTAATAGTATCAATGAAAACTTGTAATTTTACGATCTTTTATTGTTTCTTTATAACCGAAAATCTTACTTGAAGTGTCATCGATGCTACAATAAATACTATTGTAGTAGAGAGAAATCAATGTGACACAGGGTTTATTAATCGCCTCTTGCTGAAACAGAACGTTGTAGTTTGAGGTTACTAACCGAGAATTGAAACTATGTGCTATGTCTTGAAACGAAGGTAACCAACGATGTCGAAGTTTGATGCGGTCAGAACGATCGCGTATTGGAAAAGCTGGGCAATGTTGCAATAGTATGGAATCAACCAGTGGTCGTTAAAGGAGCGACCGCAAAATATTGATAACAGAATTGTTACTTGGAAGAGAGATGACGCAGCGATTGACAAATAGAATTCGATATATTTCAAATTGTACACATTTGGCAAATAAACAATTTTACGTGTGATTGCTTTACAATACAGTAACTATTTAAGAAAATTATATTTTATAATATAATTATAAAATCGGACGGATACCATTTTCCATATCATGTAGTTCGAAAGGAGGGCAATTTAACAACAAAAATCAGGGTAGTATTTGACGCATTTGTGAATATAACATCAGGTGTTTTACTTACAATATCCTTATAACAGCTCCAACTATACAGGAAGATTTATTTTCAATTTTAAGCCGAGTTCGTATTCACAAATATGATGTTATTGCAGATATAGCCAAAATGAATTGACAAATGCAATTAGCTGCGGAAGATCATCAATATTATAAGATACTTTGGCGAGGAAACAAATCGTTACCAATTTTAACTTACGTTTTAAATACCGTTACATATGGTACTGCGTCAACGCAATATTTAGCAATAAAAACGTTGCATCAACTCGCGGAAGATGAAAAAATATATTTCCCAAGAGTAGCCGCGACATTAAAATTAGATTTTTATGTCGATGATCTTTTAACTGGAGCAGATACATTCGACGAGGCAGTGAAAATTCGCGACGAATTAGTAAATATAATTCGCAAGGGAGAATTCGAATTACGCCAATGGTTTTCCACTGATTCGCGTTTATTAGAGTCATACATACAGCAGACAGATGATAAACTCTTTAAGATACTTCCAGGCGAATGGAAGAAGACTTTAGGTTTGTTTTGGAATCGAGTACACGATACTTTAGGGTAATACACGGTTTGAGACAATGATCCTATTCCGCAGGTAAGGAAAAGAAACATTTTATCGCGGTTTACTTGGGTATTATAGGTTACTTGGGAGATTATAGTTAGAAGTAAAATTTTTATGCAGAAACCCTGGTATTTATATTTACAATGGAATGCGTCACTCCCAGAAGATTGGGTTTCGGAATGGAAACATTTTGAGGACAGTTTAGTGCATATCAGAAATATATTCATTCCACAAAGAATCATATGCAACAAATACATACAGTTACAATTGCATGAGTTTTGTGATGCTAGTCAAGCAACAGATGGAGTATATATATATATATATATATATATATATATATATATATATATATATATATATATGTATGTATATATACATGCGTTCCACAAATAATTCAAGCAGTCATATCACACGATTAGAGTTGTCTACCGCGGTTTTATCAACTGGGATTTTTCAAGCAACAATAAAATCTCTCACAGTAGAACACAGTGAACAAAATCATCTTCTGGCCTCACTGTATAATTACCCTGCGTTGGATAAATACATTGGCTCACTCATTAAAAACATTTGTAGCTAATCGCATGAACGAGATTCAGCAATTACTCGAGAAAGTTCAATGGCGCCATGTGCCATCATATACTAATCCACCAGATCCTCTTTCTAGAGGTTCTGATCCGCACGACTTGATCCATAATAATCTTTGGGTTACAAGCCACAATGGCTTCGTGACTCAGAAGACACGTGGCCAGACAATCAAATTATTCTCATGGAAATTCCAAAACGACAAAAAATAGTTGCTCTGGCTACAAAAACTACAGCATCTAATAATTTTCTTGATCGATTTTCTTCAATAGTGAAACTGAAACGTACAATTGTGTACTGTTTGAGATTTTATATTAATGTTAAAAATAAAAAGATCGTAGATGTAAAGCTCGACTAAGCATCCTTCCCGCGGTGTATATTGGAAAATGCTAATGACAGCGGCGCATCACTTTTCGACCCTTATATTCCGAAAAAGATTTAAGCGAAAAAGAATTTGTGTATTTTAAAAACATGTAATGTCAACTATAACAGTAAGTAACAAAAAAGGTGGGATTCCATTTAAGGATGTTAACGTTCAACCTTCACAGGACATTTCAACTAAAAGCGCTACGTACGCCCTCGTAGCCATACAACTTTAATCCGAAACATTTTTTTGTAGCATACGTACTTTTTCTAAAAGAGTGTTTTTACTTAAACTGGGCGTATAAAAGATAAAACTTTCCCGCTGTCATGGGATTAAAGAAGTTTAAAATTGTAGTTGGATTTTCCGTTTATTTGTCCCATTTTCATATGAAAGGATAATTATTTGTTTTAATTTTACATTTTTAAGGGCAGTTAATTATTTTACAAAGTCCTAATAAAAACCGCTGAAAATACCTCCAATAAAACTGTGTGCAAAGTTTATTTGTAATTAAAGATTTTATAAAAAGTTATAAGTTGAGCTTTGATAATTTGGTAAGTTAATTATATTTTGCCAGGCGTAGGTTTTTATAGCTTAAAATTTATGCCAAATAAATCTAAAAACCGTGGCGAACAGAAACCGTGGGAAGCGTTTCCGGGTTAATGCTTTCGTCACAGCCACTCCGAGGGACTCGAAACAGTGACAACAGCTTTCATCGTGAGCCCTAACAAGAGGTACTGCACGACTCGGGAATATGACTCTCCTTATCGTTCCTTGGATCGTGCAGGAAAAGTTAAGTAAGCATCCAGATCCCTAGCGACCAGTTTTCCCTGACGATTCGCACTGCTGTGACCAGTTTGCCTACGCGTTCTTGTAATCTTTTGTTATTGTTACTTATCGTGTTAACGTTGTTCGTTGTTGTTATTGTTACTTGTTGTCGTTATTGCTATTTATCGTTGTTATTGTTACTTGTTGTCGTTATTGCTATTTATCGTTGTTATTGTTACTTGCATTAATAAAATATATCATGGTTATGTGCTTGCTTCGATCTGTTGCACCGGTTCCCAAGGAAGTAAAGTATTTTACTATATTTATATCTCGTTTCAGTTGATAATTAGATCGTTTCGTAATAAAAGGATAGAGTGTTTATAAAGAAGAAAAATTATAGGACTATTAATTCTTAACACTAAACGTACCGCGACCGGTCAAATGACCGGTTTCAAAATTTGATTTAAAATTCTACGTTTTCTTTCATTTATTTAATTTTATATCAATTCCTATATTGCCTGATTAATTGGTCTTTCAATTTTTGCCTTTCATTCTGTTTCTGTTTGTAATAAGAAAAATTGATCGTCTAACTTGTTTACCTTTATTTTATAACGAATTATGATGGGAATAAGTATTGAAAAAGTGCTGGTACGTTTAGTGTTATTAACGATGATACTTTTTGTGCATAGCTTTCAAACAACGTACAACACTGTAAACTTTCAGAACTACGTTTTTAAACCTTGAATATATATACATATATAGTTTTATATTTTACTTTTTCGACCATAAAACATAACTTACACTTATTTACACACGAGTTACTCAACACGTTATGAAAATGAGTTTCAATATATTATTGTATATTATCTAAAATTATTAAATACTAATTCATCTTAAATGTAATTTTTTAAGATGATATATTAATAGTATTTCACAGTATTAAAATTACACTGTTTCTTTATTTGTCTATATATTGACCTCTTTTAGTTGTCGATTTTGTTCAATCGATTGCAATCTTAAGCATTTCAATATTCAAAACCGAAGCATAAAATAAAAAATAAAAACTACAGAATAAAAAATTTTAAAATATATAATGGCATCTGCAGTTTCTCGTAATAATGTGTTTTAAAATTTTTATTTAAGCATTACATTTTATTCCATATTCAATAAAAAATCTAGCCATCAGAATGCTTATACTTGAAAGTAGAAATTAGAGTAATATACTAATTGAAAGTCCAAACTTGAATATTTGGCGACTCAACCCTAGTAATTCTGCTTCCTCTATAGATACTGCATAGTTCAATGTTGCTGTCAAACAAACCTGAAAGTAGAAAAAATATTACGTTTAGTATGAAAACATAAAAGTGCAAAGGTTAAATGTATGTTTAAATTATCTTCCTTACACTAACTAATTGAGATTGTTGTGCGCTTAAGTAAAATTTGATCAGTAACTACATAATTTTGTTAGTTTTATTCAAATTGAATTGAAAAGCCAGTAACACTCTGTTTCTCTAAACAGAAATTAGTATAATTTTTTTTTGTAATATGTTTACGAATATTTGTTCATTATATTACTTTTGTTTGATTGTATTATTCAATTGTACAGACATTTTAAAATACGAGAAGAAACCAAACATTTTGGCTCGTCCGAGCAGAAGTAAATCGACGGATAACATGTCACACCTTCACAGTCAACAATGCCTATATGCGTGCTCTACTTTGTGGTATATAGTAGTGCTCGTCTATTGTAACCCCTTGCCTTATAATATCGTGTCAAACTCGTGGTGAAAACTTCAAGCAGAATTTAACAAACATAAATGCCACGCAGCTCTTGTGAGCTCAAATTAAATATAATTTTCTTACATTAATTACCCTGCTTTGCAGAAAACGTAAATATAGAAGAAATCTAGAATTCGCCTTCTTTTAATAGTAAATTATTAATCATTTGAATCCTATGTGCCGCTTTCGCGTTCATCAGATTTCACGTCGAGAAAACCTAGCGCATTTGAACGATACGGACAACTGACGGCGCACTCGCAATCTGACGAAACGCGCTGAACTTTTCAGACACATGTACCTCGCATCGCTACATTTTTTGTATGTACGTAATCCAAGTAATACATTTTGTATTTCGTTGTTACCTATTATAAATTAGTATATGTATATAATAGTATTAACATAGATTAAGATAATCACTGTCGCGCTGTTTGGCTTTTCTCAGCATAGAATAAAAGTAGCGCTATCGCGCCGCTTGTATCTTTTCGCATTTCATTTAGAAAGCGCTGTTGCGCCGTTCGGCTTTTTTCGACTGTGTTTTTTAGAAAACCTCTGGTACTCAAACGGTTAATACCAAGATAGTCGTATCGATTGTAGCTAAGAAATAAATCATAGAAGAAAGGGTAAAAAAGGAGTATTAGGTTTCCCCCACTTTGCTGAAACGAATGTTCGCAGCTCTGCCCGCGGGCAACGGAAACTGCCTTGATTGCTAGAAGGGCTGCGATCTTCTGTAAAGGCCTCCATACACGCTGAAACTTGCAACGATGCAGGCATCGCTACGAGTGATGGATCTGTGCCCGTCAAGGTTTCATAATACATGTTGCACTCGAATAAAAAGTGAAAAAGACTCAAACCCATCGCTTGTACCGATGCATCGTCGCATTTTTCAGTATGTATGGGGGCCTTAAGAGAAGGAACAGTGATAAACGAACAGAGAAAATCCATCGAGAAGGATCGATTTGATGAAGGAACACAATATGAAGAAGGAAATGAATTAAGAAGCTGCGTGTGTAAACATTTACGCACCTAATATAAATAAATTATATGTATTTAAAAATGAGTTAAAATTTACATTTCCAAGAAACGTAAAACTAGTTGAAAATATAACATGTGAGTATTATTATCGTAAAAGTGTTTATATTATTATACATATGACTGAATTTACATTATTATACTTATGAGTGAAATTCTTTATTATTATATATAGTTTTAAACTATTTATTATATACTTTTTATTGAAGGTTAATCTATTTATTATATAGTTTCTATTGACAGTAATATCAGAACAAAAACTCCTTTTTTGAAATATTTGTTGTATGGTCAATTTTTTGTAACAGATTGACTAACGAGTTAAAACTAAGAAATTTTAAAAAATCTTAAAGGAACATCCACAATTAAATGTGATTTTAAAAAGTACTTTATGCTGTTTCGTAATTGTCTGAGGTTTGTAGTGTAGACGGTTCGCCCTTTTTCGCGTCAATACTTGGGGGCCTGAGAGATAGACCAGGCCCATTGACTAATTTATGACCGAGGGGACCACCAGGACCTGGGTCACGTACGCCCTCGTCTGAAAAGGATTCCTTCTTAGAAAAGCGTTGAGGAAAAGTTAGTTAGTCGCCGTTCCTCGTTAGAGCCACATCGCGTAATAAATATATTTAACCTGACTACGGACTTAGTTTTTATTTTAGTAGCCCTACAGTAGAAATTATTTATTTCGAAAATTTTTGAATGGTATTCGATTTTAGATCTTTCAACTGAATAGATTATTCCGCAGATTTGACAAGTATGGGGAAAGATGCATGAAGCATTAAATTCTTTCTATTTACTTATATTTTTATCTATACCTCATATAATTTATATTCTGCTATATTCGTTAAAAAAAGTGTAAATCGCTGCACTTATATGTTACGCTGGCATGCCATATATTAGCGGCGAAATTCGCATGTTTTATTTACATAAACGTAACACTGTATGGTCCTGTTTTGAAAACTATGTTCTGTTTCTTTTGTTCTACGAGATTCGTCAAATGTGTTTTCTTGTGTACCTAATAATCAGTAAAATTAAAAAATGAATGGATTTTTATCAATACTTAATGTTTTATAAACAGAAGAAAATGTAATACTTATTAGAAAAAGGTAATATAATATAGTGAAATATTTAATACAATATTGTATTTTAACACATTCCGTGCCACGGAAATTTCGGTTATATTTTGCTTATGAATTGTATTGATTTTTTAAATAAAATATTAGCTTATATTCAAGTTTTTGGTACCTTTTATATATTTTGATATTGTTTCTTTATATTCTCGCTGCTTTGTAACGCTTTCCATGTTATTTACGGTTTATTTACATTTATTAATTTACGTTCGCTTATCAGGTAGCAATACAGGCCTGAAAGATTTTATTGATCTTTCAACGAGTATATTTGAATGTTTACGTAAATAATTTTACATATTTGACAAGATAAACGAAATCAGTAAATTCCTGATGGTAAAACACCAGTGGGAAAATTTGTTGTACAATAAATTCTGGTTTCTGTTTGAAACGTGACTCTATTTTTGTTTTATGTATCTTTTTACAAACCGTGTAAGTACGTGCAGGTTTTGCACAGTAGGAAATATCCAAACTTATTAAAAAATAATCCACACGTGAAATAAAATTATTTTAAATATAATTGGTAATGGATGTAGGCAAATCAACTGATAAATATTTAGTTTACAAACGAAAATCTAATGTTTCTCGAGTGAAATTAATGCAAACAACTCATAAAGGAAACTTAACAATTTAATCTATAATATACATATGTATATTCTCATTACGTTGCTCAATGAATTGGGTAAATATATGTAACCCCGGATCAAAAAAATAGAGCCATCACAGTTTTTACACAACATTTTTCACAGTATTCATAGCATTGGAAGTTTAAAAAGTAATTTAATAACAATTTCTTCGTTGTGAGAATACTTTGTACTAAAGAAGTGTAGAAGTTTCAGTGAAAATATTCAACATTTTATAATGAGATACAAATGACATTTTTCGAAACTAACTTGAGAAGAATGGAACATAAATTGAGAAACAAAACTATTTTATTTCAATATTTCACATATTAATGCATTATATAATGTGTAATATTAAATATCGGACTTTACAATTTTGCTGTGCCAAATCAATTGGCGATTGAAATATGTACGTCTCTAGAGTGTAAAAGATTAAAGTTAAGAGTTAAGCAAAGAATTTAAGCCTGAGCTATAAAAAATTAATATCAGGAAACAACCAGACAAGAATCAGATTGCCGATTCATTGTAACTCTACTCAAAGATGACGTTAATGGTGTGCCTAATTTTTTTATGAGGTACAGTAATGTGTCTCTTCCTCGTCCATAAAAATAAATACATACAATAGCCAATTTCTTTTCCAGTTATACACAAAAATATGTATCGTACGGTATATTGGTTTATCGTACTTAATTTATTGGTTACTTCGTATAATATATACAAAACAGTTTCATTCAGATAATAAAGATTGGCGTTGCTAGGGTTGGTTTTCCTGGGGTGAGGTGGTGCCCCGCCTCTCTCGCGCCCACGCTATCGCTTCGTAATTGCCAAAAATCTCTCCAATCTGATAGGAAAGGCCCCCGCACTTTCATCCGAAAAAAGTAAACCCCACTAATAGCAATCTCTATATCTAAATGAAACTCGTGGATATATATTTTAAGAAACAACTTGAATAAATAAAGGTGATGGCAACAAATTTTGGCGTGATGCGAAACTTTAATGTTTCATAAATTTTGAACCAATAGTCAATGCCCAACAAATTTAAAATGCTCATAACAATAATATTAACAATATGTGTTAAGGTCAAGGTCATATGAGAGATTATTGTTTCTATTTATAATTACTATATCTCCCTCTTTTCAAATACATTGTTTGGAATATCTCGAGAACTAAAACCGTTGTTATACGTATAGGGAAACGTTGTTCAGAATGACGTCCTTAACAACATATTTCACAGGCACTGAAATTGGCAAAAAGAACACAACTAAAGATTTACCTAGTTTTGGTTTAAAAGATACCACTACACAACTTTTTGTATCCATTCATATATGTAATTCTTCATTCTTTGAGTGTAAAAATGTTTTTAATTTACGGATGACTCCTTTTCTGTCATTTATTAATAGATTTTTGACCGATCACGAGTTAATTCGTGTTTGCACTTGCATTAGCCATTTCAACTTTTGAAACGCAGGACAATATAGAATGTTGCAAAAGAAACATATTCAAAGTTATATAAAAGGTATGTTCAAAGTTTTATTTCAATTCATTATGTATAAATAAAGTATATTGAAGTTTATTTAGATTGCTTCAACTTTCATATTTAATTGCGGAGTAATAACCGGTGACGTGGGATAGCTTCTGCGTAATTGTTGGTCAACAATGCGTTAAGTTTGATGAGTACCTTCCGTATTGCTGAAACTGATCTGGCATGTTATTCTTACTTTAAATTACAAAAAACTATGAAGGCGGTTTTGTCTGAATTTATGTTGATTTTTGTCAAAATAAAGGAACGTCTACATTTCACTCTACTCTTATTTCAAAGTTCTGTATATGGGATATTTAAATACACCAAAATCCGTCAGTATAACGCGTTCATTAATTTCACAGTTTATTACAATTATGAACAAAAATTGGCCAAGTGCATATAGGACAGGTCGGAAATTGCAGGAACAATTGACCCGTGACAAATGGGCCAATCATGACTTTATATACAAAATAAGGTACGTCGACGGTAAACTTCGATATCAATTTGAATTTGTTACCGGTAGTTGACAAAACGAAATTTATTTGCAACAAATATTCTAAACAGTTTGATTCTAAAAGTGAAAAAATCAATATAAAATCTTAACAATTTTCGTAAGTGAAAGTTGTTTTTGTTAATTAATTATATCTACTCAAAAGAAATGAGAGATACTGACAAATAAAGAGACTCTCTTTAAATACCTGTCAAATTGACGATACTAGTAGAAATAGAAATAGCTATTTTCAATGCTGCTTATTTTAGTGTTAAGTAAATAAAATGCTATGCGTTAGATAATCAATACATTAAAAAGTTACAAAAATTCTTTTATTGGTGAAGAATATGTTCCTGCAAGTAGCTATGATTCCGCCAAAAACGGCCTTGCAAGCAATTACGAATAAGAGTGGCAATGATATCAAAGAAATGATAGTATATATTCACTTCTCAGTTGTTTTGTTGCTCAACTATATAACAAATGTAGTGACAAATTTCTATAAGACTAAGAACACGTAAATGTACTCTTAGTCTTCATTGCAATGCATATTTTAGAAGAATTGGGAAATACCGGTATTTCATTCGACTTTCGGTATTATATCGGTTTTGGTATTACCTTCTTGACCTTATATCGATAGTAATATTATTTCGGTTTTAACCTCCAGGCCTAATACTAGTATCAAAATTATACCGGTGTTAAATCTTTGATTGCACCACTATGGCTTTTCATTATATTTTCTATAATCTATAACATTGCACCAGTTTTGTTCTTTGTTCATCTATTTCATTTTTATGTTTTTGTGACCAGCGATAACTTCATATTCGAATTAAAATTAAAGTAATAAGAAGGATAAATGACATGTAAATTACGGTTAACCCCTGTTGCCTGAAGAACATATCACACAAGTGAAAGAACAATATGTTGAGCGTTTTGGAAAGATGTACGACCCAAACTCGTTAGATGGAAGGGGATAATACCTTAGTATTAACCAATGTGTTGACAAATGAAATAAATTTTTATGCACGTTCTTTATACATCTTTTTTACAATTCATGTTTTCCTATATTCTAATGCTTAAACTGAAAAGTGATATTTAACGATCGTAACGTGCATTTTTATTCATTTCACCTCTGTTTTAGCAAAATTGTAGCCAATAAATAGAAAATTAATCTAAAATTAATTCAATGTATTGTAATAAATATAATTTAGAAACTGGAATTGATTCTGATTTAATTAATGTATTGTAATAAATATAATGTAGAAACTGGAATCGATTCTGAGTTAATTAATGTATTGTTAATTTTAATAGAAGCATTGCCTTCGTTATAAACTCTGATAATTGTAATGGATAACAGAAGAGAAGTTTGTTCATTTTATTTCTCTGATGACATACTTCTATATACTTCCCTTTGTGAACGTATTAATTTTAATTGTAGAAATGGATCTTTAATTAATGTTGCGACACGTGCGAATCGAAAATGGGATGTTTATGGATTGTAATAACATAACAGAACATGAATAATATTATAATAAAATTCATATTATAATACTGAATAATATTAATCATTGTAGTTTCTAAAAAAGTTACCAATTAAAAGTCATTTCGAGGGAATATCATTAGAAATGTTAAAATTTCAAATGGTCCTTATGCTTTTGATCCATTTCTTATTGTAATTACATTTTTCTATCATATGATTAAAATATTTGCAATACCAACATTATTCTCATTATCTACCCTCAACGAAAAAAACAGAAAATGGAAAATATACCAAAGATAGAATACTTCATTATGAATTCTATGAAAGCAATGCAAAAATGTGTGGGAGAAATATAGCGAGAAGTTAAATTAACAATGTTATAATATCTTGTAAGAACTTTAAAGAAAAACCTTGTGTTTATATAAAATAGTCCAATAAAATCCATTAAAGAAGTGTAAACACGTATTTTATTATTATATAAGTTATAAAATAATATCAAATTGAAAGTAATATCAGCCTTTATGGACTAATGTCATATTTAACGTGTTAACAAGCAAGTCTAGGTTGCAATACTATAATCAACACACTTTAACAGTAATCTCCTTAATAATTTAAATGAAATGCTCCATACGTGATTCAAAAATTTGGAGATCAAAATGAGAATAGTATCTTGCCAGAAATTAATATATCGGACCATCGTTACGTTCACAGCATAAAAAATTACATTTTTCTCTCTTTCTTGATGATTCTTTTTCTGTCTCCTGGAATCCGTGAATCTGTTACATCGAGATTTTTAAGTTTTTATCGGCAATATTTAGATTGACTCAATGATGAGAGCGAACTTTTTAGTAACTGTTTCAGAACGTATTAAGTATACCATTTCCCGCATTAAATCTATATGACTGATGCAAAAAACACAGATTATACTTTACACAACTACGATTACAGAGTAATTATAAAGATTATCCAACGCTGCATTCGTTAAATCCAATCAGTCATATAAACAAAAACAGTAACCTTCAATTAATGGGATTGAGAGTCAATTCTGTGCAATTACAGAATTCGGGGAAGCAGATTCTGTGAAATTAAAAACCACCAAGTTCACAAATATTAATTTAAATATTACATTTAATTAAATAATTTGATATTTGTCAGCGAAAATGATTTTGGTTACTTAATAACTCGGTGATTAAAAGAACCATTGATAATACAGGATGAGCTACGCAATCAAAACTCTGATTAAAGTAGCAAACTAATGATTTTTCTCTATATATCGCTTGTAGTATTTACTTTTCTGTGGAGAATATCGCGCAGAAAAAACTCACTCGTATCGGATGATGTAGGGTGAGAATAAAAGTTCCGTTTTTCGTACAAAGGATTGTAAAATTTAGAAATAAAAAAAACAATCTGGCGATATCCTCTTTCATTTTTTGTAAACCATAACTACCGCGGTTTACTTTTACACTCTTTTTTGATTGATACTGTTATTTTTTACTAAGTTATAGTATGAAATGTTTGTCAATTCAAAATGGACTTTTTGCTCTAGATGCGAGGTAAGAAGTTCCTACTACTTTACAACTTACAATTAGCAGATATTTATTAAATAATTTCTTTTCCTCGTAGACGACTGATTCTCTACCACTTATTCTTTAGCAACTCTACGTTCTTTTATTTTGCTCTCTATTACCCCCTTTGCAACATATTTCATTATATTTAACGGTTTAACACCGCGATTAGTTTATATTATGTAGTTGAGCACTCGTATAAATAGATTGTAAGTGGAGGAATGATAAATCGCTATGCGCGGTAATAAATCCAATAAGATATCATTGCTCCAATGATACTTCTATAACTTCTTCGATATAGACATTGAAAAATATCATCACCCAGAAATAAAGCATAGCATGCACTTATTGCTGAAGAAACATACAATCTTAATACAATTACTTAATTCGCTGTTCAACAATAATTTATGGGGAATAAAAAAACGCACGACGTACTTTTTTTATTCCTGGCCACACATAACCAGAAAATCGTTATACAAGTTGTAAAAATGCCCGAATAGCACTGCCTCCAATGTTTTCTAATACATGTCATTGACTGAATTCGGTGATGCAACACTCAGTCAACTGATAAATAAATAATGATTTTCAATTCGGGACGTGTTGCCCGCCAGACTTTTAGTACCACTCTACCCTACTTCTTGAAATGATATATTTCTGTTCGACATACTTTTCAATATCATCAATAATTTAAAAGGTATGAGAATAGATCGACTTAAATAAAACTTCTTACATAAATAGGAAAAGTGTTTTAATAATCTTTAGATAGTAGCAGTAGTATCTACGTCATTATTTCACTAAAGTACGCTAAAAGCAGAAGGAGAGTTTCAATATTTTCCTTGTAAGGGAGCTGGATCGTCAATGATCTTTCTCCCCAAAGTTTATGCAGGGAAAATATAAATACATAACGTAACTGTTACGCTCTGTTGCTTAAAAAATAAACAATACATAGCTAGATTTTTGAAAATTGAAATTGGTACACTCAAGATACAGCGAAATGTATGGAGATAAATATAAATTCTGTTGAAAGTAGTATATGTAGGTATATTTAAAAGACGTAAGACCTTTAAATACGATATAAAGGTTAATAACAACATTTTTTTTTGTAATGTATATATATTGATAAATAAATACCTATTAGAACACATTTTGTAGTTGCAGATTTTATTTTTGAAGAAAATAACATGGAGACATTTATCTATATGTAATAATTACAATATTAATTTTATTTTATTAATTCGCATCTTTGTACCACAAATTCTATAAAATTATATCACTCGTAAATTCCCAAATCCCCGAAAACGAATTCCCAGAACATAAAATACAATACAAGGCAGGACACAAGAGGAAACGAACAATTTTCTGGTTAAATTATGAAAACTAAAGAATACAGTAACGCCTGTTAGTTTCTGACATATTTCACCTTAAACGTTTTAAATAAAACTACACATACCGTTTGGATGTTAAATAAAAAATTTCGAAATCTCTGGCAATATTTAAAGAGTTAGTAATATGATGTTAATGAGAATCTATTTCCAGTATATTTGTAGGGAAGCTGTTACTACAGTAACCAACATTTCTTCTACCTGAGTAATTTCCAAGATTTTCGATCAAATTAGGCTGTTTTCACTTCTTGAATCATGGCTGATGGAAGACGTATACGTTATTTACTTTCCTAAGAATTATTTTCTATTAAAACTTTAATAAAACCAGTAGTTTACACCTTAATGTATTTTCTTGTATACAAATGTATAAAAGTCTCGTATAAAAGTTGTCAACAAAATATTTTCCTGCTTAATTTTCAATATTCACAGAGAGAAGAATTACCAAAAATGTCGCTGAAATAAGTTAAAAATCACGATATGCATACGAATAGACACGTATATAACCGGTGATACAGTGATTTGATAAAACTACATCGACGAGACATTCCTTATGGAAGCAAGGTAGAGCGTTGAAGACATCTTTTCTTCGTGTAAAATGGAAGATTAACGTTTTCTGGGATAAGGGGAAACGGAAGATGAAAACGCGTAGAGATGATACAGAGTGTTGTCAGAATGGCGCAGCAACTTCTACACTGTGAACGCTGAAAATAGCATCTGACATTCCAATTAAACTTACTTTGCCTTCCGTTAAGTATTACTGTACCACGTAATACTTTATCAGAACGCGCTGCATAGAACATGTATATACACGAGCTTAGATGAACTTAGTAGTAGAAATCGTTTGAAGCTTTCTTTTTTATTTCATCAGAATCTAAGGAAACACCCTCTTTAACTTGAAAAGTAATACCATCATGTACAATGTAAATTCAACAGAAGATTACTCTAGTTTTGAGAATATAAAATATAACATCCAATATATAAGTACATACATTTTTATATAGGTGAGTGAATTAATATTTTCGTTTTCAGAGGTCATGGGGCAAAGTGTGTATAGTGGAATCAATTATTAATGATATACAACTTTTTAAAAAAGCAAATAAGTATAAACGACTGTGAATGAAAATAATTGCGATGAGTACATACTTGTAAGCAAGATAAAAATTCAGATAGAAAAAGGTGTAAAGTTCAAAGTGTGACAAAAGTTACAGAAAGTATTACGACAATAAGAAGGAGAAACGGGAACCGATAAAGGTTGTAAGGCGTGAGAAAAATCGTGAAGAAGAAGTTATACATTAGATATATAAGGTAACGTTGAAAAACGAGACGATTTTAGAAAGGGTGGCGCATATGCGAATAAAATGTTAAGAAATAAAATGGTGATGTGTAAAAGTCAGAATGAAACGAATAAATATATGAAAAAATATGCATAAAACCGAAAAAATGAAACAGGAACTTCTTAAATGCGAAGGGAACTTGAAATGGATCATATAAAAGTAATTTTCGAAGATTAAATTGAAAATCATTCTCTTTTGGATCCTTAGAAACAAGATAAACAAGAAAACAATGCATATCAAATGATGAGTGAAGAAAATATCGTACTTAGAAACGTTATTATTTCGTGAATATAAATCTTATAGGAATGAATGCACCAAATATGAGTAAAACAGTAGTCTACTGCCTTTACTCAATTTTAGATATTTCAATATAATTTTACTTTAAAGATCTTCATTTTATCACTAAAACGAGAAATCAGTCGGAAGAGATCTAAAAGTATATACAGAATTCAGTGAAGTAGTAGCAGAAGTTTTTCGCAATTATCTCGAAAGCTTCTGTATGAAACATATAAAGAAAGAAGATGTTTAAAATCATGCTCCTAACAAAATATTTAACAATCTTCAAGATTCGGGAAATGCGAGTACATCAGCGGGTTAACTATAATAGTTGGAAAACTCGTTTCGTACATGTAGTGTCGTGTCTGTGTCATCATGTTTTACCCCGATAAAGCCCATGTGATTTCAAATTTAGAAAAATACCTTACAAAAATCTCAATCTTGTTTACCTTAAAAAAAACTGCCGTCAAACTGAAAGGATTTTTGGTAATTATAAAGTACAAGCGTGGATGGGGGAGAGCCTCTGTCCTTCCCCCTGCACCCCTACACCGTGAAAAGACAAGCTTTATCCGTACCAACCTTTATTACCTACGTAAAACTTATTTCTATATGTACGAAGGAACGTATGAAACTACTGGAACTTTTGGAATAACAGCATGTATATGAAGAAACTTATTCCAAACGATGACCTTGACAACATATCTCTAGGTCATTCCAATGATGTCCTTGACAACAAATATCAAGGTCAATCCCTTTAGTAAGATTGTTTTATTTCTGTGTAATTATCAAAAGGTTTCACATTCACAGCTTGTTTTTAATTACATAACAAAAACTACATTTTTTTAATCACTCCCGATTGACTTTTCGTTTCTATGATAAATTAATAAAATTAGTAAAATTAAGAAAATTGGAGAATTGGGAAACGGCACTGAACTACAGTTTACCCAAATATGCACTATTTCTGCAACAATTAACGTCGCGCAACTAGTTAGACAGCGGAAGTCTATGAAACAATAGATTCCACTTTGCGATTGTCTTCGTTGGCTGGTGACTCGTTACAGACGCGCGGTCGAAGACAAAGAAAGATATTAACCAGCGCGCGAAAGAGAAGGATGTGATCATGAACACTTGTGTAATTGATCACGTGGTTTGCTTTACTCTATCTTTCGTTCTCGTCCTCATGTTCTGTATCGTATGTGTGCGGCTCGCCAGTCGGGTTAAACGAAACACGACACTTACCTTGCACCATTCGCGTTGTCGCACTTTACATTCGGTGTATCATCATTGATGATAGATCATTGAAAACGTAACACTGAAGTTCTTTTGTATAAAAAGTAAACGTATAACTAATTGAATATTGTCTTCAATTGAGCATGTCCTCAGATATACATAAATACATATAGTAGCATACAACATAGACTACTTTAAAGTCATTTCTTATCGTAAAAAGAAAGCGGTTCAAAATGAAATTTAGTGATAGCAAAAAGTTAAGTATGATTTTAGTTTACAGTTTGTGCAGTAAAAATGCAACAAGAGTCAAAATTGTTTACGTTGAGAAATTTCCTAATCGAAATCCACCAATACGAATAATAAGTACTATATATAACCAGCTGTGATCCGTAAATAAGTGGTTATTTCATAAACATACAATTGAATTACATTAATCATAGTAATTTAAGCTTATAAGGAAAAGAGTGTGGATAAGAAATATCAAGATCATATCCCAAGCGTTGGTTGGCGAAATTAATGTTAGTTGCCCATAATTACCTATATCATTTGCGTGTAACACAGAATTTCATGAACCTGTTTGAACCAAATGAAAATTCGCTATATTCTCAAACAGTTTTAATCAGAATTAAATTATTACATACAGAATTAAAGTATATATTACTACAAAATGAACTTTACATTGCGATAATTCTAAGTTTTGTGCTTCTGGACATCATACTTCCGCGATTCGTATGTTACTATTATTATACAGCTTGGAAAAATCGAACGTTAAAAACCTATAGCCTTAGAACGGAAGGAATGAAAATAAATCGATTGAAAACTAATATAGATGACTGGATTTTGCAAGGTAAAACTTGTTTTTATTGTTCATGATAAATAATACTATAACTTTAATAGAATAAAATATTCCCGACATTCAGGTTTGATTAAAAAAGACTTTGCTTAAAAAACATTATTCTTTAACACTTTGTCAAAATTACTTAAATTAATACTATTTAAAACAAGTAAAATTAGGAATTCAAAATTGCCTGGTTCGATGAAATTCAACCTTTCATACGCGTGAAAGGTTGCTTCAAATTAATTCTGAGGATTACTTCTATACTTCTTGACAAAGCTATAATAAAACCAAACGAAGCAAAAGAATTGGAAGCAGTAGAAAGTGATTAGCGTCTACAATACTACGACAACTACGACTTCAAAGGAGGCTGCAATTTTATTAATAATTCGTCTTATAGTAAGCTCATGAATAAACATTTAATAATACATTTAGAAGATTTCTACACAATAACAGTATTTAAAACTATAATTTACGATTACCGTCCTTTTATCTTCGTGATTTCAAATGGAATGGAACTGCAGTAGGTGAGTGCTCACAATGAGTTAAACTATCCGACAAGATCAAGCATCCCGACATTTGAGTATATCGGATACCTGCTCGAGCACGACGGATTTTTTCAACCCGATACAAATTCGAAATTTGGGTATATATTCATCTCTAATGCTCACCATGTCGTTTCGTTTCTGGACCATTGTCATAAAAATCACAATTTTGAAACCGAACTATAACAATATGAAATTCGAAAAAAAGTAAAAAAGATACCTACTGTATGTAATTTGTAGATTTATCTTAAAAAACAGTTTTATGAGCAAAACCGTTTTCATTTTGCTAATTTGTTTGCAATTCTTTTTATAAAATATTATAAGAAAACAAAAATTACGAACTTAGTATATTACTGTAACAGTTAAATAATCCAAAAAATAAATCAATAGTTAGAGAATCGAAAATACTGCATATTGACACAATATGAATTAACAGTTTAAGAGGTGAAAAACTGAACGACGAAACGAAAACTTTACAAGATTTTACAACACATATGTGGTAAATATTTCGAGATAGTTTATGTTACTTTGATACAATTTCATTTTGTACTTCCGTTTTCTTTTTATCTGTACAATTATTCTCTACTATACAATTTATTTTACGGTGCTCGGTATTTAGATGTATATTTTATTCTTTCTACACGTAGAAATTTGTATTCAACGAATCGTTTAAATTAAATGCTATTATTTAACATGATCCAATAGATTATAGAAAGACGTTTACAATTGGGTTATTTTAATGATTTTAAATATTCATCAAACAATTAGGAAATTTCATAAACGGAAATTCGATTGATGCTACTTAAGCTATGAAAATATCGATTGCTCAAATTTAATTGCTTTAATGTATTTCTTTCTTCAAACTGTTAATTTTTTATAGGAATTAAGCAATTCTAATTATTTGAATGTTAACAACATATCTTCAAACATATATCTTATACACTATTTCATACAAAAAAATATAACACAGGTCTACAAAATTTCACATTTTTTGGGTCACAAAGTTTAATGGGTGATCTTAATACTATTTTTTGTACCGAATTCAGACATGAAATCTGTGTTTTCGATCTCCCTCGGTTTTTAAAAAAAAAATTCACATTTTCAACGTCTTGTTGACAATTTGTATTATAATTATGAAAATTATTCAAACTTTCTTTGCACAATGTTGTTCCATGGATTTGTATGAACGCAATGATGTATATTTTAATAACATTATAAACATTTAAACATGTTTAAACAATGTTCAGAATTAAAATGTTATTTACTCGAAACGCTGCAATTTCTATGGACATTTTTCAATTTACGTTAAAAACTAACGTCCAGGAGGAAATCCAATTCGAATGTATAGTAGGGCTGACATTTTCCTTGCAGAAACTGCTGATAAAAATTCCAGGACTTTCTTTTTCAATTGAAAAATAGAAATAATTGCGACAAAAAATATGGTACCGACAGTATCCCTGAATGTCAACGATGACTTCGCAGTTAATTCATTACGGCCCCTAGAATACTGTTATGCAGAAACGTTTGAATAATTTTCGTGATTACAATACAACAAATATTCAAAGTTAGAAAGTTCAATTCCTCTTCAAAATTGATTCTCTCAAAAACAAAGGGTGATGGAGAAAAACTGATTGCATATTTGAATTCAGCACAAAAAATACTATTAAGATCACCCATTGAATCTTTTGAAACGAGAGTCATGTAGACTAGTATAATCAATGCACCGAATGAAAAATAATTGTTCGATCAGAATAACATGTCACTTTTCTGTATAATAAGTTAAGACTTTAACGGAACTTTCGTTAGAGCGGCCCTTTATATTAATTGTAAGTTAAACGTGCTTTATGCCAAACGAATGGTCAGACTGTATTTTCACGAGCAAGCGTCGCTGTCGAGTTGAAAATTCATTGATCGGAACGTTTCTACGTGTTGCGTCCACACAGAGGGGTGGAAATTGTAACCTGCTTCAGGCAAGTGGTATAGAAAATAGAGGCAAAAAACACTGAGCGTAGAAAGAGCTCTTCGTGGCACAGACACGTGAGGTATTTTTGCTTGCGGGTATTTTTCAAGCTGAAACAGAATTTTTGACGCGACTCGTGCATGAGAGCACGTCGAAGAGGTCGATCGAAGCCAGACAGCCTGAGAGTTAACTCTTCAAACTCCGTAACCACTTGAATCAGCATCAGAGAACGCTGTGTTCCCATACCGTATGAAACTCTTTGTAAGATGGTTTACAGTAGAAAATATATTACGTGCATAAGCACGTTTAATTATCGCGTACACAGGTGACAGGGACGACAAATTTCTAGACATTAATTGTAATAAGTTAAAAAAAATGTATACTCAGTTCAAATATCTATGTACAGTTTGACGGAATTGAATTTAACCGGTTAACTGCGTTTGACGAGTATACGCCATCTTAAATCTTGAAATGATACTAATTCTTTTAACGACGAATTCTTTATTTTTTCACATGAACATGTAATTTACTTCTTTGTTTTTCTGTAGTTTTTCATTAAAATATACCCTAGTCGGATTCGTTCTGCGTTTGACGAGTACATCCTCCATTTTTTTGATTTTATCACGCGCAGAACGAGAGACTTTTGAAACTAAATTCCACAGTTAACAGGTTAAAAATCGGAAAATAAACCGAGGAAGAATTGAATAAATAAGAAAGTTAAATAAGTAAAAGATTGTGTTGTTCATCTACAATACTTTAGGATATTCTGAATACCAATCATTATTGAGATAAAGTTTCATTTAAATAAGCGTTCGTATAAAATTTATATTTTTCTATTATTCAGTATATTACTTTATCTTAGTTAATGTTATTTGAGTAATAATATGATCGTGAAAGATTTTACCGGATAATGACGATATTCTCGCGTGATACGCGAGATTTGTATTACACCATGGACATGTGGCAATGTTTATATTTTGCGTACTGATAATTATAAAAGTGTAAATAAAGATTTGTCGGAAATGAAGTGACTTTTTTCTATCTAAAATTGATAATCTGTTATCGTTCAATTCAATTTTCATGCAAGATGAAATCATTAAATCAGATTCTAAATACCATATGCTTAGCGAAGAGAATATTTTGTAAGTCTTCAATAACCGAAATAAAGTTTAATGTTTTCATGGCACTACAATTTTTAACACTCAATTTACGTGTGGCATTTATCATGTAGGGTAGACGAAGGCGAATAGAACTACGGGGCGAAACGGATAAAAATAAGAATATTGAGCATATTTGTTACGTTGTTATAGATATCAGCATGTTGACTGTACATATTACTTCGTGCACCTTCCCTACACTTAATCCAATATATCTTCAATTGTTTCAAACTGTCGTTTGCCACCAACACGTGTTAGAACTGAAACGAACGCAACAAATTCGTGGTAACCCTAAAATACGTTATTCGAAATTTTACATTTAAAATAGCAGGTTAAGCTTGGAAATTCAAATGTGTTTATTATTATTAATCTCTAAGGTGTCTAAATTCAGTATTTAATGTGCTTTAGATTATTATATTGTATTTTTTCATTTATCGTATTCATTTAGAAATCGTTAAAAACGAGGCTATTCTGATCAAACCTGGCGGGGCGAATCGGATCTCTGGTTTTCACATTTTTCTATGTCTATGGTTATACATATCATGATTATTTATATATAGACATACAAAAAGACAAATCAGAGAATAATATTGCATTTATTGCAATGCAAAATTTATCCACATACCATCAAAAGATTGGGTTTAATGTAATATTTGCGAAGAGTCGGGTCACGAAACCTTTGCTAATAAATGCAGCGTTAAAAGGTAAAATATTTGTGACAAATGTGTCAATTATTAATTTTATTATTATTAAATTGTAATTGATTGTATCTTATATCGTATTATACATAATTTGAACTGATCCGATTCGCCTCGGTCTACCCTGTAAGAAATTATTATACGTATTGTTGTTTTAAACGAAAACTGCCTGCTGCATACATGCTATTTATATTTGACAGGTACACTGTGTTTTCATATATTGTGTTTACATATAGGTTGAAATAGCGTTGTTTGCATCGTCACGTACTCGCGTTGTGAAATTTTAATACTATATCGAACAATATAATCCGCAAATTTTGTATGTATAACCGATAAAAGCAAAATAAATAATAAACATTATAAATACAATATTTACAGGATATTATACTGTGCGCAATAGATATTTTAAATCGTGACTGTGTGAATTAAAATGTATGAAACAATGAACCAGCGAAATTGTATTTTTCGTTTCAGTTTTCGGTTAACTAATTGTCAATATGAGCGTGGTCAATAACGTACTTACTATACAAAAACTAGTGAAGAGGATCTAACAAATCGAATTTAACGCGTTCACGGCGGGCTGTACCACCGGTGGTACATGAACTACTATTGTGTCATAGCATTTAAATAACTGGTTACTGTAATTAACAAATTTATTTACATCTTTATACACATAAGAGAACTATTCTCTGAGGTCTCAAGTGTAACACCAAGGAGAAAATAAATGCATACATAATTTCGAATTAGCCTCGCCAGATGGAAGAAAGTACGAAAAACAACACCGCCCCACGGTGGGTACGCTAAATTCAAGCCCCGTCGCGAACGTGTTAACTTACTTTATGAATTCAATAACCCCGCGCTATTTAAGAGTATTTAAATTTGTTATAGTACTAAGGTATTATAGCACATCTGTGTTAATTACTTATATCAAGATAATATTATGTATTATACTAAACACGACAGAAAGTCCTTGATGTGCTATCGTTTGTTTAACTTTGAAAAATCTTTGTCTTCCAACCAAAAGTATACACCTTATTGAGGTATTGAATACAACCAAGATGACGAATACACCATGAAATTCGACATCGGAAATAAAATAGTGTAGGAGAAAGAGAATTTTATTTGAAACAGTATAATTATCTCATGACAACTCACAATAAAACAATCCACGAATCAAACAACTCACACACTATTTATACGCTCAGATGCTCTTGTCTCACTCGCACACTTTCTAGAACATTCATTACCATACATTAACTTCACGTATATTTGGAATATTCTAGATTCATAAAAAACGAACATTATTAACATAAAAATCAATATAGAGAAAATCAATTTAGTCTAGAATATTCCAATGCCTTGAACATCCATTCAAAACGCGATCACACACACAGTCGCGTCATTCATCTATTGCGCACACATTCATCACTCATCAATATATCTATTCACACACTCAGATACATCCATTCCCGCAATAGTGAAATGTAACAGTTAAATTAGAAGATAATATTATGTTTTATATTATTACAAATAAAATATTTTAGGTGTTTATAAATATTTTCTGTTTTCCCTATTTTAACTGTATCTACACATACAGAATATTAGATGTTAATAATTACGATCACTTCATGCAGTTTCGACATTTAGTTCCCTACATGAATATTTTAAGCCTGGGTATTTTAATAAATTGAAAATACTATTGTAGATAACGTTCTAACAGATGATAATTAGCTGTCAAAAATTAGCATCCAGAAAATATTTTTACGATTGGTGAAAGTTCCAGAATTTCGAGAATGAAATTCATAATAATCCGTTTAGTAATAATTGTCTTCGCAAGGAAGAACGCACACGTACCTAAATATGCCTAAGTATGAAGTTTCCTGAACAGAGGTAATTTATTTGCTGTTTCGTGTCGAATTATTTAATCTCAATTATCACTGCATATGCCTCAGGAAATATTATACAAGCTTGGACAAATAGCGTATTTTAAATGGAACAGATTACAAATTTCATCATATAAATACAACAAATATCCAGAAATAATAAACAAAATCGAATTTACACTGAATATACACGCATTCATTAAATAAATTTATGTTTCGAATTTCTAACATTTTGAAACGAGGTTAATGGAAAGGAAATATTATCACAAAATATGGCTGTTTGAACTAAACAATAATGAAAATATTTGTCTTAGTAACAGATCCATCCTATTTTATCGGATCCAATAATGTTAAGTGCATAATCTTTTTGTAGCGGCTTTTTATGTATAAAATATAAATAATTTCCTGAAAAAATAGAAACAAGTTTCTTGAAAAAAATATTCTTTCCAATATTTTGTTTTCTGTTGTACTGATAGACTCTATTTATGCGATTTTCAATCGCGTAAAACGATTCGATCTAGAACGAATACTTCACACAGTTAATACCTACATGTAATAAAATTTCCTCACACGTTAATGAAATTCAGTTAATGGACAAAACAATGATTAATCGTTTCGTTGTTTGTAAATTAAGGTCAAACTGAAATTAAAATAAAATTGAAACTTGCCAAAGTTTATGGAATTCAATTGTGATACTTTTATATACTAAATTCATACTTTCTAACAAAGGTTATGGTATTATTAATACAACGAAACTACAAAGAATACGTTATATAGAATTCTGTACTTATCAGTAAGTCGACATTGTATAACGCAGTTCCCTGGCGATACAGTGTGCAAGGATAATCTTTGCTTCATAACATTCCTCCCTAGAGTTGTTCACATAAATTCCAAGTTCGGGCGGAGACTTCGCAGTATGTCATATACGCGTAATGCAGTGGGTGAATAATAGAACGATGGAATAATCTATTGTGAAGTTCCGCGGTACGAGATTGAATCATAAGTAGTTATACGGTCTTACTTTTGTTATCGTCTAATCTTATAAATTATTCCATAATATTTGAATTTCTCAAAGTCGTTTAACTTACACGTTATTTAATATTATAAGCATGCACTACTGAAATATATATTAACATTTTTATGATATTTTGATCTGTTTGAAATATTTATACTTATATAGTAGTTCAGCATACTATGGTCAGTAGGTATCTTCCAAAAGGAATCAACAAATTTTATTAGATACAAAATATATTTGAATACTTCAGTTTGAATAGTTTCAAAAGTTTGAATATTGAAAATATTTTAAGATGTATAATATTTGAGAAAGACAGCTGTTATTGTAATTTTCTAAGAGTCATCGTGAAAGTATGTGAATTTTCTTAAAATTAGTCCCTATAATAGGAATCTCTTTTAATATATATTATTACTATTATATTATTACAAGTATTAAATGAGATACAATGAATAATACAAAGCACAGTCTCATAAAATACAATATAGTTGCATATATTGGTTTTATTCACTTGTTTATTATAGAAATACAGATTTCTTTTGTCATTATCATTATTTTTGTATTATCCCTAAAATTACATTACTCATTAATGTATACTCAAATAAGTGGACAAAATGTTTCCCGCTTTCTCTTACATTCAAAGTTATTTTTCCTAATATTAATGGTTAACAATCTTAATTGTTTTTAAATATATATTTATAACCGAATTATTTAAATATATATTTTTATGAAAAATATTTCTTTTTTCCTTACTTAATAAAGCTATGGTACGTTCTTATTTTACAGTACATTTCAACCATTAGGTCATTTGATTTAACCTGTTTATACATTCTGATTTTACTTACAGTTGAAAAGGTTTCTTTGAAATCTACGCGCAGTAAATTACGTGCAACTCAAGTACAATAAAATCAGCTCCAATAAAGAAAAAGTTCGCACGCATTTTTGCGTGTTAAGAGACGTAAAACATAGGGGAAACAACGTATATAAATGCACGCTATCTGATAGCGAAGAATTTTTCCCGTTCCTGACGTTGATGGATGTGAACCAACGAATGGGACCGCAGGAAGGAGAAGAGTTAAATATCAAACGGGGAAAACATTTCGTAAATTTGTCGTCTAAGGTGATTAAGTTCTAAGTGTTGTGTAGAAAGAATTAAAATAATAAATAAAAAACATATATAATATTATATGCAAGGAGTATTTGGTAATTGGAACAGACTATAATCCTATCCTTGTTGAAGTTGAACAAAAATTGTGAAAGAAATTTTTGTACTATTTAACAACCTCTATTATACTACATTCCATAAATGCATTGATGTAGTTGCAAAGTGAAATTACACTTTATTTTACATAGTTCGACGTTTCTTTAAATAAATTGTGTCTGTGCTCTTCATTTTACGTAAAAAAGGTTTGAGAAGCTATAATTGGAAACTCTATTTTTTTAAAGATATTATGATTATGATATTTGAACTCTCAGTATTGTCCGAAAACGTTATCATATTGGAATTACTACCATACTATCTTATTTATGAATAACGCGTTTTCAGTAAATTACATAAAATAACGCAAAGAAATGATTAGGGCGTACAAATATACCTTCTAAAGCTTACAGACTTCCTAGATTCGAGTTCATGGATGACCAAGTATTCGAACTTGGACTCGCGATCAGTGGACATTCATATGTAGATGAAACTGCGTCTCTTGCCGTCCTATACTCTGTGATAAAACTATAAGATACCCTACAAATTCATATGTATCAGTACTATGCGAAGAAATTCGCATCTCCTGTCGGTGGATTGTGTGTCCACAACAAAACCGTACGAAAATCGCTGTTTAGCGGTGAAACTGTAAATTTCTATCGAAATTTGTATGCCAGTTATCTTACTTGTTATTATAATTGCTATTTGCTGGAATATTTTGTATATTTTTCAAAATGCTACGCGGCAAAAAGTTAACTAAAGTCGAAATTAAGTGAATTGATAATTTAAGAAACGAAAATTATTCAATCAAAAAAATAACACAACTAGTTGGAAGAAGTCATTGTGCATTACGTAACTATTTAAAGAACGAAGCGAATTATTTGAGAAAACACCATGAAGATCGCCTAAAAGCAACATCGCGGGAGAGGCGTACCATTTTACGACACGCATTCAATCGTACTCTCACAACACGTCAAAATGAAGCTGAAGCGGAAATAAATCCCAATATCCGCAATGTTCAATGAATCATACAAAAGGCGGCGTATATTAAACAGCGTAAACTAATGAACAAATCGCCCCTAACTAACCAGCATATTGGAGTTCGCAGAGTATTGTGTACATTGGCAGAAGCAATGGAAGAAAATGATTTTTTTAACGAAAAACGTTTCAATTTGAATGGGCCCGATGACTTACATTACTGTTTTCACGACTTGCGGAAGGAGGAGATAATGTTGTAAAGGAGGTAAATACGTGGAGGTGGAACTATGGTATTGGCGGCAAAAGGCTATTACGATAAGACCGAACTAAAATTTATTAACTGGGAAATGAATAGCCATGGTTATGTGAAAATCATCGACTAGCTGATGATATAACCAGCATGGCAACTAAATAGCAAAACAAAAATAGATTTTTCAACAAAATAATCCAACAGTGTATAATGCTAGTATAGTTAAATGGTACTTCGAGCAAAAGAAAATAGAAATGTTACTCAAATATTATTACTCAATGACTCAAATATTATGGAGAATTGTTGGGGACGTGTATACATGAAGTATGGAGGCTCATTAAACAGAAAACGATAAAGAAAATTATATAAATCTCTTCTAATATATTATAGGTTGTAAAGCAACAAAGGTGCTGGCATACATTATTAACAAGAGGCAATAACGAAAATTGTATTTTGCTTTTCCATGAGAAAAATAGCCTGTCTCATACTTCTGTTACAGGTCATCAGAGGTATTTCTATGAACATCCGAATCAGCTCAGGATTTTGGGCGAATCGGATATTTCTCATTTTTTCAGTTTTTTGCTAATAACATGAAAGCTTTAAAATTTTTTAATAACTTTGTTTACCGATCTTGAAACTGAATGTCTATTAATAAGAAACCTATGGAAAAAAATATTGATTCCAAGTTTTAACTATTAGTTTTTCACTGTTAAATCTGAATTGATCCGATTCGTCTCGGTCTACCCTACTTAATAGATATATACACGTGAACCATTTGCGACAATTAAAGTAGCGCAGCTTTAACTTGAAGTATAATCAACGTCGTGCGATAAATCGTATTATCGTCTGGGAAAAAGTGTAATTGCACTTTATAACTGTATCAATCCATTTTTGAAAAAATTCATATCGTAGTATTTGCAATAGAGCTTGCTAAATACTGTAATAGTTTGTTTCACAATCTTTTTTAACTTCAACAGGAATAAAGTAACAATATATTTCAGTTATTAAATATGTACTCCCTATATTGTATACATATAATATTAATAAACATTAATATGTTTCTTCCATTTCTGACCTTGTATGACCTTGAAGGTCCCTACGGAGTATACGGATGAATTTGTCTAGACACACGCTTTTATGTGATATAAAAGAATATACAGCATTTCATTAAAAAAAAGAATGAAGGTCACCTTCATATCTAACAAAGTAGTATAAACACAAAAATATTACATATGCCATTGTATCGCGTATAAAAAACAGTACTAACTTTTCCTCTTTCATTTTTTTCTAATATTTACTATTTACAAGAAAAACGCTGGCTTACCAATATATCTATAGACAAATGTAATTTATGCACTTATTATTACGCGATGTTCATTGTTAAACTCTATTACGAATATACATATATCATATATTCTAATAATATTAAATTGAAGAATTAAACTATTAAAATCTCTTAAATACATGAAAGTTTCTCCAGTGCAACTAAAATTGCTTTATATAGGTTTGTTTTATTTTGGTTTTCGAAGTCTGATTCTGCATAAAAAATAAAATTATCTAAAAGATCGCTTGTTGTGTAAAAAGAACAAATTTTTCTTGCAGAGGCATGACACACTAAATCTCTGTAAATGAATAAATAATAAATGCACTCTATGTACCGTCACAGATCCGGCTCGAAGGACCAAAAATGTGTTGCGTAGTAGATCCGGCTCGAGAACCGAAAAATGCGACGTCGCACGTACACGAATACTAACGCGGATTAAATTCCTCGGCTGGGGTTGTAAATCCCAGCTTTAACTTTAGGTCTCGTTAATACTCGCGACGCGTCGATTTACGAATTTCTTCAGAAATCGACTGATTCAATTCTGATCTCCGACTGGTTGAGATCAGATCACTAGTTGTAGTTGTCCCGAACGATGGACTGACTACTGTTTGAATGAATGAATGATATCTCGTTACTCCGAACGATTGAGTATCTGAGATATTGTCACTCCGAACGATTGAGCGACTTATGTGTCCCGAACGATGGACTGAACGTTGAATGAGCGAAAAAACCCGAGATATCGTCACTCCGAACGGTTGAGCGACTTATCTTGTAATGAGCGTAAAAAACCTTTGAGATATGTCACTCCGAACGATTGAGTGAAAAAAAAAAAAAACCTTTTGAGTGCGATCCTGTAGGTGTTTTTATACGACACCTACAGGTTTTGTGTCGGGTGCGCTGATTGGGAAATTGAAAATACCCAATCAGCACACAATTCCAAAAATCGGGGGCGTCTTGGACGACGCCCCTTGGCCTGCCCTCTTGATGTAAGAGTGAGGGCAATGACCACGTGCGAGGGATCCTCGAAGATTTGCCGATGCCTTGGAAATTTCCTCCAAGTTGACGCATGGCTGGCGGAACCGTTACGAACGAGGTTCGCGTCGACCCTTCGGAAATTCCCGGTTTATGATATGGTCGGTTGTCTGTACGAACGACAAAAATTCCAAAACTATTGTCTGGAGATGCGCGGATTAACTAAATGATTTTCTCATGGTTTAGGGTGCGATTGCCCCTTGTAACTAAAATAAATAAACTGAGTTCGAAAAAAGCTAATCCCGAAAGTAAATTTGTTGGCACGTCCATATCATAAACGAACCTTCGAGGATTTTCTCCGTTTTGTTCCGCGTCGGACGGAACACTCTAGTATACATAAATTGCTTACATGCTTACTAATAAAAGAATTATAACCTTTTTTTTACTCCTACAATATCAGAGTAATAAAGACATATATTAGAGGTAATAGTTTTTCTATTTGATTGTTGTCAATTTTATCTCTTGTCTCAACAATGTTATTTTATATCTTTTCATTGCTCTGATTTTTTTGTAAGATGAAAAGAAATAAAAATTGGTTACAGCAGAGCCGATTGCAAATCTAAAAATCACAAATTAAAATTTTGCATTCAAATTCTAAAGCCTCTTGTTCCGATACAAAAAAAGTACAACACATTTCCGTCTTCCTTTTTTATTCTTTCAAACACGTTACGACGTTATAACGTGCTTTAGTGTCTTTTATGATAAGAGAATTCTCTTTCAAACTAAAAAAATGGTTGATATGACTTTCTTACATGAAGTCGATGTTTTGAACGACTTTTTATCTACAAAGTAAAGGTATCGCCATGACTTTGACTGCTGCTTCCTTCCGGAAGTTTGATGGATCACCTACATTTAGTCTTTTATCGGTGTAGAGGCAAGTAAGTCAGTGTCTTCTTGCACGTAACCCAAGGTAGATGTGTTTTCGTAGCAACCATTTAATTTTTTGTTTTTCTCGGGTAAAACTTTTAGAATGTTCGTACAACAACTTGTAGTAACTTTAGAGTATTTTTAAACTCTCGTCAAAGAAAGAGTCACAGAAGCTAGAAATTATTTCACGAAGTTTTCCTGTGATGAAGCATATCTTCATATTTAATGGGTAAGTTTCTTACGGATTTCTGCTTCTTCTTCTTAACACTTCACCGGCCGGTCGGGTAAAAATACCCGTTTAGACTTTATTGTAAATCGAAGTCGTTTCAAAGTTATTGATCATAACAGTTATCAATTTCTTTATAAATTTATGTATTAGACAATAGCAGCTCAAATTGGCAATCATAAACAGATATTGACAAATACGAAAGATACTGTTCTTTCTGCAGACTTACAAAATATTGCCATCGAAAATTTCCTAGCTTAATCATCGGCCGGTTAAGTGTTAGATAACATTAAATGAATGTACTTGGTATATAAAGGACCTTTTAATTGACATAGCTGCGTCAAGTTCAAATAGGATCCTAAAACAATATTTACCATGATGATTTTCCTTATCTTATTGTTAGTAATTTACATTCGTATTCACACGAATTTATACGAAAATGAAGTACAATAGTATCCAGCAAAAGAAATTACAACAAAAATCTTAAATTTTCAATACATTATTTAATCAAATTACTTCGTAGTAATGGTAATTTATGGACAAATATCTCTGAATACGGAATTCTTGTGTAATATGGTCCGCCGGAAGTGCAAAATCATAGGTTCAGTAAATGCATTACAAAGGCTTCGACGCGATTGCTTCAGTGCTACGTAACTGGATACGGTAAATTAACTTTGAGTAAATGTTTGTTTTGATTAAACTACATTGGACCGTGCTTACGACGTGTATTTGTGGTATAAAGTTCAGGTAATAGTATCCAATAAATTGATTCTTGATAATAAAAAGGTGCAATGATAATTGCTGTGAAATTGTAAAAATCAGTATTTCTAAGACTTCATTTCTTAATATTTCATGTATCGAGACATTGTACAAAGTTCAATATTAAATATCAGATTTTATAGTTTTACAGCGTCAAATCAAGTGGTGACTGGGAGTCACCTCTCGAATGCAAAGGGTCAACCATACGGAATTACCCCATTTGGAGGTTTCGTCCATTTCTCAAAACCAACTAATTTGTTTGTCTGGATAAACTATTGATTTATTTTATATGGCACATTTTAATATGATTATGATTATTAAATTATTTTTAAATGTAATTTTCAAAGTAATAATCCAAGTTAGTTTCTCTTTTCATAATTACTCACTCATTTTTCAGTTTTGTTCTTTCGGAAAACAATTCAGAAAATTTTCCTCTATTTCGTAAGTCTGAATTGAACTTTTTCAGAAAAAAAAGAAAGCAGCAATCATAGTGTTGGAGCCCATTAACTATTATTATTTTTTTTCCTTCTAAAAATTCCGACCGAAGAATAGTCATAATTGTATGTCGTTAGAATGTAAATCCTCCGAAGGCAGAACTAAATTAGATTAAAACAAACTACCAAAAAGTAATACTGTCACCTCGACCTGTTGCCGAAACATTGTCGAAATAAATACAGAAGAAATATATACTCGGTTGAGAATTAACCTCTTATTTAATTCCTCACCACCGGCGTTAAACTAAACGTCGGGATGTGACACATAGTATTGGATTCATGATTAGGTCAAGAAACTAGCAAACACTTAAGTAAATATTTCTATAAATCGAAAATGTGTTGATATTTTCGAGTAGAAAAAATTGAAATCAATCTCAGCTGATATTCAAGGTTAGTTGATGCATTAATGTAAAAAATCTCACTGAAACATTTGTAACTGGTTACAAACAAATATTTTCAAAACACCGTTAACGATCCAATTTAGGAAACCGGTTTTCTGATTTAGACAAGTAATATTTACGGACAATAAAAACATAAAAACCATTCTGATAATGTAAATTCTAATTTAATAGTATACCGAAGAAAATTAAGTAACATTTTCATTTAAAACTAAAGAAATAAACTACACGGAAATGACAATAACACGAATTCTAAGCGAGAAATATAAAATAAAATTACATTAGTCAGCGTCGAAATAAAAATTGCATCAGACTAAAATTATGGAACTGTTATGGAAAGTATAATTTCACGCTAAAAGATATCGTCAAAATTAATTTATATATGAAAAACAGCTATGGTCTAATGTAAGAACCAATCCAAGTTAGGCTACTTTACTACGTATGTAAGTCAGTATTAGTAAATATAGCTATTATATGTATAAATCTGTGGACTTTCTCCCGTTTTTAATTGTCTCGTTACTGTATTATTGTCAGTAAGTTTTAAAAATGATCCATTTATTATGATTCCCGAATGTAGCGTATTTTCATTAACATTCTTGTAATATAGTTAATTTTTTGATCTTCGTATAAGTTGACATTATTAATCAACCAGGGAGTTACAAATACTATTCTCGAAGCTGTAGCAGAAAATGTGAGGTAATGGCATTAATATTTGAACATTTTAGATATGAATTCTGTACGTTCGGATTGGTATAATGATGGCTTCTTATTATAACAAGAACTTATGAGATAACGGCAATGAAAATATTTACTTGACTGTAAATAACTTATGAAGTTTTATTGCATATACTTCACGACGTGCATGCATTTAAAATTATTCATCCGTATTGTCTATATATTTTCTGCTTTGCAGTTCATATGGCTATCTAAAGAGATTTCTATATAACTTTGGTTGGCTTAATTAGATCTTATCGTGATACTCTAAGTAATTATGCAATATCAACAATTTAATCTTGAAATGAGTTTCAGTCTGAATATTTAAACTGTTAAAGATTCAACGTAATACAGTTGCATAGAGTTTTGTTCGCGAAACTCACTTTTATCTAGAAATTTCGTTTTCTCAAGGAGAATTTCTTGCACGATTTAACAAGAAGAGTACGCTTTTAACTTGATTGCATAGTTTCAGATTGATTGGGTGATTATATTAGGAGCATTTAAGAAAATTTGATCAAGACGAGAATTACCAACGGCTTAGTGACATTAGGTGTCATTTCAGTGGATACCGACGGGCAGTAAAGCAAGAGGAAAACGTTAAAGCATCATCAGCTAATGTCTACAATGACAAGCACGCTTCGATCCAATGGCGCTTCTCGGTGGTTAACGACGCTCGTAACGAGCGATCGCTCACAATTATCTTGAAGCGGATGCGACGTTCCCACCGGATCCGATGCGCGATGCCGACATATCGCGAAGCGTTATCGTTGCCAGTGACACGTGCGTTTAATTACGGTACGAGGAAAGTGGGGTACAGCGACTGGGTTATTGCAGTAACCACTGTTGTCAATACTGCATGGACCGACATGTATCAAACGCAACAAACACATACATTGCTATCAGAGAAACATTTACAAGTTTATTTCTTAGGTATTAAAAATAGTTCTTCGTAAGTTTACAAGTAAATAGTGGAGAGGCCCGACCGCCCTTTCTAATTTCCTTTTCAGACATTTTTTGATAGCGACGTCAATGAGACGTCATCTAGTATTATGGTTTCCTTTTTTAGACCTATTCCTGATTTCCTGTTTTAAAATCATTGAGAAGATACAAGCGTTTCTCAGAAAAATGACTAAATAACCCGACCTAGTAATGTACGAACTAAAATATAAACCAATGAAAATTTTAATAAATACACTCTTATAATATCTCCAGAAGAATAAAGCGAAGTTAATTTGTCTATTCAGTCGTTCTAGTGTTATTCTGTCGTTGTTCGAAGCAGTATCGGGAACCTCGGAAATAGAACTTTGATTTTATAGTATTTGTCAATGTTCGTTGTAGATTCCTGATTTGAATCCGTCGAATTTGGTTGAAGACTGCGACTGTGTGTACCGACTTCAACTTCAAACGTTCCGAAGGACTACCCTTCACTATTGCAGGGAATATGCAATTACGAGTAATTAACTAAAAACTACTGCCAAGGTGCACACACTTCTAACTATTAAACTATATTCTTGAAGAGTCGTTTTATGACTATTCTCGAGACTGTACTAGTGGGACTACATTAGAGAAACTATGCCATACCGGGGTTCTTACATCTCTAAGAAAAATGAATTTCTTGATCATACAGTGAGACCTAGATTATCCGAGTCACTATTTTTCACGATCTAAATCGTCCACAGCCTTGGTTCTTCAGAAAGTCAATAATTCGGATTCTTAAATTAAGGCAATGCCAGGTGAGATGACTTAATTTCATTTACATCGTCAAACACTTATATTTTTAATTGTTTTCAGTATTCTACTGAATCTTGCACAGAGACCTATTTAACTATTACTTTCATACGTATCCACTTTCAAACATATATTTTCTTTTTGTTAGGTACGTGGGTTGCTACAGAAATTTCGGGAAGAATGAGAAAAATCATAAATATGTTTCAACTGATAGTTTTATTGTTTTGTCAACACATTCTCGTTTAACATTAATACATTTTCCATTGTGTTGTGTCAGTACTTTTCAAACTTAAAAATGTATTTTTGATTCCAGAAACTTTTAGAGCAACCTAATGGTATTTGCGATGTACCAATTTCTTTAAAAAAAGTGGACTATATCTGCTTGACTTGCCCTGTACCTCAGAAAACGTACAACTGAATGTCTCAAATAGGCTTTGAAAAATGTTTCCCCTAGTCTCTATTCATCACAATGGTTAGTGGCTCAATTAAATTGGATAATCGAGATCATACTGTACCTTTGATTAACACTTCGCATGTGGAAGACTGTAATTACAGTCTGGAACAGGAGAAACGTTGAAAACGGGGGACTATAATCTCAACTGCGTCGAGGCTTGCATGTTACTATCCATTAATTAAATACTAGGTATCTGTTAATGTTCATCATGAATTCCTTGACTTAAATCCGCTGAACTTGTTTGAGGATCGCAGTATATGTGCCGACTAAGATTTCTAGAGGTTCGAAGGACTACCTTCCACTATTAGAGGGAATATGCAATGACGTGAAATTGACTAAAACCCACTGCCAAGGTTCCGACGCTTCTAACTATTAAACTATGTTCTTGTAGACTGGTTCTATGACTGTTCCTCGGGAGACTGAACCTCACCGGTGTTCTTACACTCCTAAGGAAAATAAATTTCGCCCCCTTTCCCAACAATGGGAAGGGGAACGACTGAAGAGTGGATGCAAGACGCCGGCGAGTCCTTTACGGGAAAGACCACGAGATTTCACAACGAAAGGTCCCGCTACCTCGGACTCGTATACGAGTGCACATGACCGCGAAATTTGCCTGGCTTATGGCTTAAGACACTTTTTAACGTAACAAAGAGTGCAACACTGGTGTTCGCGAGGGCCTGCTGGTCAGACTCCGATTTAACGCCCTCAATATTTTACTGTTCGTAATTCATTAGAAAAGGAGGAAAGTTCTATACTTATTCTATGTCTACGTTTACTCGGATGTATTGCAATTAATAATAGAAAAATTCAATTCGAACGTGGAAGAATTAAAAGATATTTATATTTGTTAAATTCTATTTGAAATCTTCATCGTGAGTTTGATATGATATTGTAGGGCAAGGGGTTAAGTGTTATATACTCCTTTCCAAAGGGAAGGTGGTCCTTCGAATTAGTTGGAAACGTAGTTGGCCACCATCCTGCAACTACCAAAATGCTCGACGGATTTTTTACCAAAATCCAAGACGAGCATTCACACAAAGTATACAGCGAAGGAGCCCTTTTGCCTCTGTGTCGTCCCAGGTGCATTCTTTTCGTCAACGCACGGTATTTTGTGCCTCGGTTTTGTTGAAATATTAAAATCTACTTTAGAGATGAGATGTATGACATTTAACAACATCTAAAAAATGTTTCTATGAATACATTCGTTCACATTGTAGGATGTTTAGTCGCAGTGAAAGTTTAGTTTAGTCGGAACAGATGCCATAAGTTAAAGAACGAGTGGAGCTAAAGGTTTGGGGAAACTTCGGGTGTGAATAAAGGCTGTCTGGGATTGAGTGGATGGCTGAATGTGTAGACCAGGGTATGTTGCCAAGGTTCTGCATAGGAGTTTGGGTGGTCGAGAAAATGAGAGAATAAGGAAGTCTGAAAGTGAGAGCAAAAGCAAGAGAATAAGAGGGTGAGTGAGGTCCATGAGGATGGTTGGCGAAAGCGTAAAGGGGGCATTTTCTGAGAGTCAACAAGTGAGCGAACACCGTGAGTCAGTGAGCCTTGTTATATAATTTTATTGCGTTATTTTATTAATAAACTTTCCGTGTTTTATAACCTGCGAGTTTCGTGAGCTCCTTCCCCTTTTTCATGGGATCACGTGCGATTTTCAAAAAAATCTCTGCAATATATTTCAATAATTTATACTATGCGGTACTTCCGCAATGTAATAAACACACATATATGTTTTATTGTGTGCTTCATACGTTGTTGTTAAAGAGATTTACCATTGCGAATTCAACGTCTAAGAATTTCAACAACTTCCATTAATGTTGATATCGTGAAATTAAATAATTCATTTTAATGTCTAGTATTCTTTTTTGATAACATTGTCTTCTTTTTCTTTTCAATAACTTTCAAATCTGATTTAATGATCTAATAATTTTCTGGTCATAAATACGGGTAAAGTATCATTAGATGTAATATAACGGATAATTCGTTCACCGGACGATAATAACACGTTTGCTCCTTTTCCTACTTTAACACATCGTTGACCGACAATTTTCCACAAAAGCCATCCCATGTCACCGGTTATTATTTTGTAATCAAGTATGAAAGTGAAACAATCCAAATAAACTTCAACATACTTTATTTAAAAAATGTGGGAATGGATGTATTTGAGTGTGAGAATAGACATATTAATGAGTGATGAATGCTGTGCAATAGATGAATGACGCGACTGTGTGTGTGATCGCGTTTTGAGTGAATGTTCAAAGCATTGGAATATTCTAGACTAAATTGATTTTCTCTATATTGATTTTTACGTTAATAATGTTCGTTTTTGTGAATCTAGAATATCCCAAATATACGTGAAGTTAATGTATGGTACTGAAAGAATGTTCTAGGAAGTGTGCGAGTGAGACAAGAGCATCTGAGTGTATAAATAGGGTGTGCGTTGTTTGATTTGTTGATTGTTTTATTGTGAGTTGTCATGAAATAATTATACTGTTTCAAATAAAATTCTCTTTCTCTTACATAAATAATGAATTGAAATGAAACTTTCGGCATATCTGGTATATAACTTTGTATATTTTGCTTTTGCAATATTCTATATTGCCCTGTGTTTCAAAAACTGAAATAGCTAATGCAAGTGCAAACACAAGTTAACTCGTGAGCGGTCAACAACGTTAGGGTATGAAAACGTAAGTTAACTCGTGACCGGTCAATAGCGTGTTAAGCAAGTGAAGTTATCTATGTGGGATTTCTGCTTTTATGATTCAATTTTACGATCAAGCGTTACAAAATTGATTTCGTGGGTAGAGGTATAATTAACGACTACAATCAAGTTAATATTAACATGATTTAATGGACTATGAATAAATGGCATACGATCATGATGCTAATAAACAAGCAACCGCACTCTATTTCAGCTGTGGCGACCGATACACGCACAGTTTCATGTTTTGTCGATAGCTCCCTTCGCTTGTTCTCTTGCAATGTGTCTTTTGTTTTGTTAATGTTTATGTTTTGGCAAGCTGAATATGTGATCTGCAGCTCGCACACATCTTGCTTATCGCCAACGTTCGAAAATGTTGTTCTCTATCGTTACGTCTCGCTTCCATTCCTTGTAATTGCCGCGCGAGTACCGTAAGTGGGAGAATACTCTTGCCCCTGTGCACTTTCCAGCTCGTGGGTAGTTTGCCAATTCGTCGAAGCTGCACTATAGTCAATGGAGCTAACGTGAGAGGCGTACAGTACATACGTATGTGTTTTCAATATTTTAATATTAATTCTTTCGGTTTTTCATTAATTTATGGTACTCGTTCCTGTAACTAAACACACTTACAATTTATCACATGAGAAGAAGGGTGATTTTTTCAACACGATCTAAGGAAATTGTCATTATATTTAAAGATTCGTAGAAGCGATAAGAGGGACAAATTGTTAATACAAACGAGTAATATATTGAATATTATATGTATACTGTACTGTGTAGGCTGCGTTTGTGCTAGATTGGAACTGATGCTTCCATTCATCAGTCTAATGCATATGTTTTGTTTATGCAGAACCTAACCGAGCAGCCTTATGATAAGTTTTCAATATTGAACTTTTCACGGTTTTTTATAAACAGTGTGTTGTGCAAAATTTAATACTTATGGTTAACGTAAGTTTTGCAACAGCTTGACGTGTAGGTAACTTATATTTTATTGCTTCAGTTATAAAACAGCTCTTTTCCCATTTTGTTATCTTCATAATTCGTCTTATAGCAAGCTCCTTTCCATAATTTTCACCAATTTTATATTACAACTTGCTACTCTGAGAATAATAAAAGTACAGCAACAGAATAGTCAGTACGTAAAATTCTGACGACGCTATAAAATGAATAATGCTGGAATGAAGAACTCGAATCATTATTTATGATAAACAGAGTTTCAAATGGAGTGTTAAATGTTAAACATTATTTACAAACAAAATATATTTAAAGTAAAATGCAAAAATTTAGTCATTTTTGTGTCTGACAATGTTTCCGAATTAAATCTTTCGGTTCTCGACATACTTTTTACTGTATCTGTATGAAATTTAAAAACAGTTTGTAGATACTCGGACAACATTCCATTAACACTACCTAACCCAGACCCTAATAATAAAACCATTAATTAAGCACGATTACTCGTCATGCAGTAAACGAACGCAAGGGGTGGTTTGCGTCCTATTAACGGTGTATTGTGTTTTATAGAACAATCAATATTTCAAGTCACTCGTTCTCACACTACAGAAAAAATGTATTATTATGTTATGCGCAGATCAATGATATTAAAAGAATATAATTAAGTCAACAGAATTTCAGTTTATATAAGATTATTTCCTTCAAATCAAATGTTAAATTAATTGGAAAAATGTATTCATTTATAGATTTTGTAAGGATAACTTTTTAATCTTAGAATTAAATTTGTAAAGATAATTCTAGTACGTAAGTAATACCAGTATCAAATTCTGCAGCCTCAAAAATGGCTGCTAATAAAAGACACATTGTAGTACGTGTGAAACGACAAATTTCGTGGAGGTTTGAAAATTAATTCAGTTGCCGAGGAAATTATACATTTAAGTAATAAATATAAAAGTACGCCAGACAATTATTCTAACAACTAGGCTAAGGAACTTTAAACAGTCGATCTACATCAGCGACTGCACGGAAGAAATCCTAATGATACACTTAAAATTATTTAATCATTGATGACTTCTAATGAGCCGACATTTGTTTCGTTTGTCTATACTGCGCTCACTGACAACTAGTTCCACTGTTACGAAGGAAATAAACATTTAACAGCTAAAGAAGGGAATTTGAAAAATATTAACACGTTGACTGCCGTACAATTTTAAAGTGTAGAATATGCGAAACGAAGAAGATAAAATATTAAATTATTTCATTGAATTGCGTTGTTATTATCGCAGCTTTGGTTTGCTGAATGTCACCGCAGTATGTAGCATTATTTACAATAAAGAAATGTTTTCAAATAATCATCGTTTAATTGAGGAAATTGCAGCAATTGAATTTCTCCGGGAGTCACTGGTGACCCCCATGGCACGCAACGTGTTAACATAGTCATTATTGCCGATTTATATAAGCTGCTTTAAAATATAAATTGAAAACAACGAAAAATATGAAATAAATGTTTGTTTTAAAATGAGAATATCACTCCCAGGCTCAATTATCTTAACAATCACAAAAATATTCGGACACTGATACAATTTTCACTTCTAAGTTCTATATATTCAGTGAATGTACAAGAAATAACAAAAATGTATTATATTGTGTGATATTATACTGAATAGATGGCAGCAAAAAACAATTTTAATTTACTATGTATTGTTGCCTCAATATTCAAAGAAGCATTGAAGAGGAGCGAATTTTAATGTCACAAAAAGTTTCGAACATTGTAGTAATTATACATATGAAACTATAATACTGGTAAATACAAATAATTCTTTTTAAGGAAAGTTTAATATTTAATTGGGTATCCCATATGTTTGATAGCATGGCATAAACGTTTTGGCATGGTAGATATTACTTTTTTAAAAGAATTCACCCTGATTATTTTCCATTCTCCTTGGAGATGTGATTTTAATTCTTCTACTGATGTGATCGAGGTTTTGCGAATCCTGCAATCTAATTTGTCCCATACATGTTCGATGTGTAAAATAATCTTAGTGAAGAGATAGCCGCACGCTGATCGTCCGCGTTTTGTCAATCGGACTACGATGTGAAATGTGACTTTGAGTAACATTTCAACTTTTTACTTAAATTTTTTAATTATTTCATTTTGCATTTCCAAAAGTTTTTTCGGCTTTTAAAATTTGGACCCTATAAACAAAAACAATAACATTTTAATCATTCCTTTTATTCTCATAAGTGACTCAGAGTTACAACGTTGTATGATTCGTTATAAAATCACGTGGTACGATTAGAGTTAAGGAAAAACGTCCTCGAGTCTCGGGGCGCAATAAACAGAGTGAGAGCTACGCTGCCAAGAAGGGGTCCTATGAGTAAACAGTAACCTCCAAACGAGGAACATCAAACTGAAAAAGTAATATTCAAACCAACTTTTACCATTTCATTATTCAGCCCACAAAGTCCTGTCCTACAGATGGGGTAATTATAGAGAACGAAGCTGGGGGTATTGCGACTTTGATTTTTATCGTTACGTTCCACCGCGTCGCGTGCCGTCTCGCTTCTGCTCTGTGTTATTGCTGGACGCCGATGACTATAAACCGAGGCGACGGAAACATCGTGATTGCAAGAGTCTCCTTGCCTTCCTCACTTCTCATCGCGAAAAATAACCGCCAACACTTCACAGTCGGAGAGTACGTATATATTTTGTCGCTTTCACGAGAATAACACACTGACTACTCGAAGTTATATCTACGTCGTATGGATGAACATTGTTTGTAAACATTACATACAGTTAAGACGTATTAAAGCGTCCAGAAGCGTGTATTGTAGTAGGAGACGGGTATCTCGAAAATTTCCTTTATCCATAACTGGAAAGCTATATAAGGTACATACCTTTATATGACATTTTTTACTTGTCTTAGAAAATAGATTTAACCTCTGAAGTATTGACACATATTTATGAATCACCCTATATACATATAATATGTAGTGTTCGTTTTAATAAAAGCGGTCGTTGAAAATAAGTAACGTCGTAAGTTTACCTTGCTCGAACTGTGTATAATTTCATCAGTTTATAGAAACAGATTTTCATGTTCGAAGGGTTGTCACGGAAAATCACGAAAGTAATCTAAAAATTGTGCAACTATTTAACGGAGAAGACTAAACAGATAGTAACATACGAAATGAAAAATGTTAGAAGGTATTGCTATAATCGATCGAAGCGAACTAGTCTGAAGAACAGTTGCACAAATTAATGCTAGTCACTCCAAGATTGTTCCGTCACTTGGAGAAGATTGACGAAGCGTAGAAGATGGATAAATGGATTCCGCTTTACACGAGAGACGTTCGGAAGCTTCAACGAAAGACGGATAGCCTCCTCACTTATTTCAAAGAAATAAACAAAATATATTTTCAAATAAAACTATATTTAATTACAGATCAATTAGTTTCTTTCTTATATTTGATAATACCTAAATGTTAACGGTTATAACGTTAATGTAAAGAGAAAGAAAATTGCTGTTTTCTGTAAAGAAAAAAAGTGCCTGTATTTTTGTTGATGTGTCTATACACTTATTAAGCATGTAAAATTATTGTCAATTTTTTAAATTCCACTTCCAATTATATTAGAAAAATACTACGTATAAATTCTGTATAAAAATATTTTTTCTGAGTGAGAAAAAGAGGGAGAGGGGGCGAGTTAAGGGAGTAGTTGGTACAAGTGATAAAACATCATATTTATATTTATAATATTAATAAAATATAATGTTAATGGAAAGAAATAAAATACAATAGTATCTTTATTACAACAATTACTGAAAAAATTATGAATGACTATTAAGGAGTTAAAATCAATACCAACAAATTAATATTAAATGTAAAGCACTCTGACTGTCACAAGCACTTTTGAATATATGCTGAATGTTTCTACTCGAAGGACCACCCAATGTTGGGACTAAGTCTTCTAATGAGTAATTGACTGAATGAGTGACCTCCCTAAATGGAGGTTTTCTAAATTGTTTCTAACTTGTTCCTGAATGAACGTGGTTGTTAGTTGAACGTGTTTCTGTTTCTAATTCTCAACTGATTCTGGTCTGTATCTGATCTGTATTAATTCTTAACTGTCAAGGGTTTTTATAATTCTCCTGGGCCCACTCCCTTCCTCTCGATGTACGAAGGTGGGCCTCAGAGGCGGTTTTTTTACCCCTTCCTAAGTATGATAACCACCCCTGTATCATCGCCTTCGGGTTAGGTCAAGATCCTCGAGGACACTTTTTTCTGAAATTCTAACGTACCCTCTGGAACACGACCTTACGATGTCTACGTTGAAGTGAAAAAATAAACAATGGTTGATCTCTAAGCTGAACCCTTATGCGCCGCATATTGGCTGCAGGCTAGCCTGCTAAAGTACCGAACGGAAAGTTAACGGTTATGAACGTCTCTATGAATATTTTCCCGTGCCGTAAAATTGTCCCCTTGTTGTCCTAACAGTAGGTACTTACTGTGTACATACCTATTACACTGTGGAACATAATTTTTGTTTTGTAATAACCACTAGGTGGTCTTTATAGAGTTCCTTACCCTAAAACCCACGTCTCGTAGAAATGTAACATAAGTGTGTACAATAAAATGTGTACATTTAATGATAAGCAAAATTCAAAATTTTTATAGCTACGTGTTCGGACAAGTCTCCTTTATTTTATGCGACAAATTTTAACCGCCTATCGTTTTTAGTTTTCATGTAACACTTGGTTTTCTGAAAAATTCGACCGTTTTTACAAAAACCCATTTTTTCGAAAACTGGACGTGACCCAGCAGTTTGGTTGTCGAATTCGTATTTAGGGTAAGGATCTCTATAAGGTTTGCTTAGTGATTATTGCAAGACACAAAGGAAGTTCAAATTTATTCCATAGTGTCATCAGTACCATCGGAACGTATTGCTATTCGTCTCTCAGGTTACGACCGCCGGCCAGAGGCTTAAAAGTCCACAAGGGCAAGGGAAGACGGCCACTCTCAAAAAATGAAACAGCTAATGACAAAGACGTACCGAAACTAATTCCGCCATTAATATCGGGCCGAGCGCTGCAAGTGGACGTCTCCCCTTGCCCCTCTTCACTTTTACGCCACAGGCCGGCGGCAGTAACGCAGGAGGCGAATAGTACATATTTCATTTATCATATTAAATATAAACAGTAAAAAGCAGTACAGTAAGGTCAGTGAAAGTAAGATCAAAGTGCTATATGATCAATAATTTGTAAATGCTTTATGTTTAAGCGACAAATATAAGAAGTCAAGAAAAGGATATTTTTGTCTTTCTATTTCAAACTGTCAGTTCTTACCAATGCTAAACTAATATCTATGTATGTACGTACATAATACTGAATTTATTGTAAATTATATTTTACAATTATTTTATTACATTTTTCTTTGAACTAATTAACATCGAGAAAGTACTTTTTTATTGTACCGAAGTAAAAGGAAGAGTATTATCGTAACCTTTATATTTCATATTCAGAATATAATAAATTGCTTTTAGTAAAGCAATTCATACGCATTGGCGAAGTTTTTATGAAAACCTTCGAAATACCCTGTATATTAATAGTTAGAAGCTAAAATTTAGAGTGCTGCAATTCTAGTATTTAATTACCTTCGCCAACCTAATGGCGATGCGATAAATGGGCATTCTCACACAACCTACCCAAAAAATCAACTTTATATCAATAATACAACGCTTTAAAAATGTGCTTTTAACATTGTAAAGTTGTATTCGAAAAAATGAGATAATTACCAGCTGTGAATTCAGAGGATACATACTACTATGTGTATTCCATCAGTTTAAGCTTGAACTTTTCGATAACACTGGAGATTTTTACTATCGCTTACGACTGAGAGAAATAAAATAAATCTTTAAGATATTATTTATTTCGTAGGTTGTTGGTGATTATTAATAACACTTGTTAGAAAATTAACATTAAAAATGATAAAGTGTTAAAAAAAATGAAACATACATATAAGAATTGGGAAGCCAATTTATAGGCCACCTGTCGATAAAGCTCAGCGGTATAAAATCTATTAATTTGCTACTAAAACATAATCGTGATATGATATACGCGACAACAGTAAGAAAAGTGAATGTGTTAGGTATGTTGGGAAACCAATGTGTACCCAACTTAGAAATATTAGAAGAAGTAAACACTTGAAGAAACGTAAAACGAATGTACTTACTACTGAATTTAATTATCAAACTGTAATTATTCTTTAAATGAATAACACAACAAAAAATTGCACAACTGCCAAAGTATATGTTCTCACGCATCATTTAATTTTTATTAAATATTTTTGTCGTATATCCAATATTTTGTATATAAGACTGTATTATTTAAAAAGTAAGAAAGTTAAATCAACTTCTTAAATGTTGTAAATAGCCACTTTCACAAAAATGTATTAATTATACTAACTGCAAGTTAGTGGAAACAGAAATGAAAGAAAGGATAAAAATGAAAAAACTGATTAAATATAAAAATAGATATAAAGTTAAATGGACGGAAGAAAATTCAGATCGAACGCGGTACTTTTACTATTAAATAAAGTACATGTTATTAGTTCTAACTGTAAGACTGATGAGAAGGTTACTGATAAAACTGGAAAAAGTGGCGAATAAAAGAAGCGATCAAATGATGTTGACACTATTACATAAGTAAGTTTTATCTTATAGACCTCTTTATTTTTTAGAAGTTAATTATTAAGTTAAATAGCTTCTTTAAACATTATAAGAATGGTACAGTCAAATAATAATTTAGCAATGTTGCAAACGTTGAATAGCGCATTCTAAAATTCAAAATCCACAAGTGATTAATTTATTAATTAAAAAATAATATTTAAATAGCGTATTTGGGATGCAGATATTCTGTATTATAATGATTCCTTATATTCGAATCATTATGGTCGTTGAAATAATTAATTTCTGACCACTAATGAGGCGGTAATATTATAACATGCTCACACCTGAATGGAAACCAAATTTCCAAATACCGTAATGAATGATTATTTATACCACGAAACGCGTTCAATTTGTGAACTGCTTAATTATTCTATAAATTGCATCGTCTATTCATCGAATGACTAATTAAGTAATTATGAGAATTACGGTTTTACTGCACTAATGATAATTTTTTAAGTTTTCTAAATGTCATTACTCACTATTTGAATATGCAGTAAGAACTCGTATGAAATTCTGTAAGGATGGCCGTACAGAGTGCATCGAACTGGCTTGAACCCGTACGACGCGTGCGTGCGTGGATGAGTGCGTATGACGTTCGACGATCGGCGGCGTGCTTTGAAATAAGGTCAGAGACTGCGAATCTTACCTCGCGAAGATGAGATTCAAGTGACAAAACCAAACTCGTAATGACAAATTCATGAACGCAATCGATATACTGGACGTTTGAATTCGCAAGCGAGAGGCAGTATAGAGAGAGACGTCGTACAGTTGCGAACAAAGAGTTTAGAGAGTGCAAGAAATGTTAAAGAGAGAGCGGGAGACGGAGAAAGAGAAAGAGAGCGGTATAAACGCAGCGTTTTAATGTTTTTCATTGTTAAGAAATAACAGATACCGTTTTAAGTCTCAAGATCACTTAACCCTGCAATTGTGTTACTTCTTTCGTTTAACGCGATTAAAAAATTACTGTTATATGAAATCGTAGTATAGTATAATAGTAATATAATACTCCATAAGTAATTTCAAAACAAATTGAGCAGGTTGTTAATTTCTCAATAAAAATCATAAATCGTAAATACATCAGCTCAAATGTTGTTTCTTTCTCTATCAACGTATTTTATTTCAACAACATGTTCTCGTTAAATAGAATTCATAGATATATTGTTATCTACGTCAACTAAATACGTATCGATATATAAGTATATGTGTATAAATGATGCTGCTAATAGCAAACGTCTTCGACTATGAGACAGATTGGTTTACGGAATCGCAGTAGCACTGTGACACAATAACACGCGGCTCGACAAGTGGACCGGTCGTGGACCGTACGAGGGCCGACAAGGAGGAGTTACCTTCCACAGCATTTATATAGCGTCCGGCCGGTGGTCCGCATAATATAATACATAGCTCAAGCGCATGGGTTACTTCAGTTGTGGTGAACAATGAATCTCAGGATACAAAGTGGCTTCCAGTTACTAAAGTTGAAGGTTCTCCTGTTCCCCTCTTCAGTTTATGTTCGCACCGGGTAACATTCAACCGTTCTCTTTCAACCTGCTCTTTATTTTGTCACTATGCATCACAGTTCTCAAATTCAATATGTATTAACAAATTAGCCCTCCGTTGATAACATGGTTTTTTACATTTTATGGTCAGGCTTGATTTTTCATTGCTGTGTGTTCTGTAAAAATTTGAAAAAATTCTAAGGTACTTGTTATAGTAAGTTAACATACAAATGACACTTTAACCAAATCTTCATAACATTTTGTTGTAAAAATAAAAAATTCTGGTAACGTAATGAAAAAGTGAGATTTTCGGTAGGACTTTAATGGTCCATGTTGCTGGCAGAGAGTAAAGCACCGGATTGATACAAAAATATTTTTACAAATTAATCGTAGCTTTTTCTAAATAAGTTACTTATTTGAAAACCATAGATTTTTTGTATGTTCTCTGGAAACAGTATAGGATATACGAGATATCTAAAGAGTACATTTTCTATCTCTAAATATACGAAATATGTAAATATGTATAACGCGTTATTGGCGATTGGTTCAATTAGTAATCGATTTAATATCAAAACATTATATTTCATTTAACACTTGGCGTAACAGTTTTCGAATTTATCAATGATTCGACATTTGGCATTTATAAAGACTAGAACAACCGAGCGTTTAATATGATTAATATGTAATTCTTATAATAATTGTAACAATAGATTTTGTTCCATTTCTTCACATATTCATTATAATGTTCCAGTGAAACTATTTTTTTAAATCGTTTCAGATATTTAACACTTTCAAAATACCAATAATTATGAAATAAGAAAACTGAAACCCGTCATTTTGATGACTGTGATAGATTTCAGAATTGAATCATTTTTTGTTTGACATCAGAGATTCGAAAAATATTGGTCAGAGTGCAGCCACTGGGATCAACATTACGCAGGCAAAGTACCGCCAATTAGTCGAGTAAATACGCGGCAACGCCGCAAAACGCCGAGCCAATCCCTCTTCATCAAACAAACAAAGTATAATAATATGAAATTAGATTTTCCAACCAATTTCACTTAAAACGGTATTATCTGCTCAGAACTTTGAAAAATAAGTACTTTTCTTTGATTTTCTTACGACACAACCGCTTCATAGCAGATTTGTATTTTTTATTACAGTAGTACAGTACTACGAAATATTTCAATGGAAACTTTGTCAAGAAACATTTCTTATGAAAGTTTTATCTGTAATTATGAAACTTATTTAATTTTAGATGTTTGCACAATTACTACGAAAGTGACCGAAAATTACATTTAAAATTAAGAAATTACATATTGTTTAGCGACCTATATTAATTATTACTTAAACCTTTTTTTAAATATTGACAAGTAAAAAAAATACTAATAAAAAAAGATAAATGAAAAAGTACGTTCTTCATACAAAAAATCTATTCTCTTGCGATATAACTATGAAATAGAAATTCGGGTTAAAACATACTCTGTTAATCGATATAAAATATTATTATGGAGCAATGTAACATTTTCAGACCTCTATACGAGTAATAATACCCACTGTAAAAAAATAGTTACTAAAAACGCGCATAAAGTTGACTCTAATTTTTGTTATAAAAATCAATTTTGTCTACTTTATTCTTAAACAGCCATTCGTCATGTATAAAATAAATCTTTGAGGAGAAAATAGTTTCTTGAACAGCTGACTTTGATAATAGTTCGGTAATTTAGAATTTTGATTGGCCTGTCACTTTCGAGCGTTGATCTGAATAACGTGTAGACCATTTCTCTCCACGCTTATTTCATAACATTTGCGGTCAACTATTGTATTTATAATATTCTTATCTTCAACACTTTCTTACTCATGCAGTGATGTTAAAAAATGTTTTTTAAATTAACTGTACATCAATAAAGCTTGTTTCTCATATATTTTGTTGCATGATATTTTTCGTAAATCGTTTACAAATAAATATATATTAAATATCTTGTAATTAATCCAAAAGATATTAATATATAAGTATTCATCTTCTACGATACAATAATATTTAAACAGCAATTGCAGGTTAGGAATTTCTACAATGTAAGCCGATTAAGTTTTCGTACAGTAAACATATTTTATGTACATATGTATTGACACATAGTCGATCAGCATTTTTGGTATCGAGCAACAAATTTTAAAGGCACCTAGAGTTACATTAATATTCGAACATTGCATTATCTCTATATTTGTGGCTGTGTATAAAACGATATGACTTAATATATATGACTTAATCATATAGCTTATTTAACACACAAATGATTTTTTCCTAACTATTATATTTAATTGTAAAATAAATTTTAAACAAAAAGTTGCCTTATTTTCACGTCACATTAATGTCTAAATATTAATGTGTATACGTTAAAACATATTGCAATGCAGGCACAGCTAAAAAGATGGTGTTAGGTTTTTTCCACTGTTTGTACGACATACTCCCATGTTCACATTGTACAAAAAATGAAACAGACTTAAACTCATTGCTTCTAGCTATGAATGCATTACAATGTGTTTTAACGTATATAGGGACCTTAAATGATGACGTACTTTGCACCAATTTTTGCACAAACATATATCTGTTTAAGAAAAATGTTATTTTCATTTGCTTAGGTTTGAAAAGACAATATCCAAATGACAAATTTTCATCAGTTGACCCAGGTGACAATCTGTTACATGACAAATTTTCGTTACCTAGTTAATTGCATATTAACATTCCTTGTTTTGCGATAATAAGGCTTTAAGTTACAATGTAAGACATGATTTCGAGATCGAAAGTAATATAAACATATCGACGAGATAAATGAGTTTAAGTAGGTCGTTGATCTATAAATCTCAGCTGTTCGAGAAAATGTTGAATGCCTTTGAGAGCTCTAAGATTATCACAGACAATGAAACTGCTATTATAGTGAATGGATAAGGTTACTATTAGGTCAGGGCAAAAAATCAAATGATGACAAGTGGCTTATTCTGCAATGCGAAACATGTTTCTATAAAGATAGATAGGTGCATACTGTTTCTTTTTCGAAACATAGTTCATAGATAGGTCAAAGCTCAGTAGGACCTCGTCGTAAACAATGTGCATTTCTAATTGAGAATCGTTTACTGGGTCATTTGTAACAGCTTATTACAACGTAGCTCCTTAGGCTGGATTCACATATGCATGTATTGTGTGTCGATAGAAAGTTTACGTCCGTGATAGTATAGGGGCACGAGGGATCTTTCGCTGTCTTGTGTTTGTAGTACCGACTGACTACTGTGTAATTGTACTGACGAATAGTATTCCTCTTTCAGGGGTGCTGAGTTACGTGTCGCTTTCTACTCTGACTAATTAGACCCGCATTCCTTTCAGGTAGCTTCTTTCTACCAATGCACCGAATCAAAACAGCGGGTTGCAAAATGGTCCATTTATTTAAAAATCTCGATTTTATAAGAAAAAATGTACAGCAGTTAAATGACATATAAAGTATTTCAAATGTTAATTAATATTTATTAGATACTACAGTTTTCAAACATACCGATATAACACGCAATTTAAAAAATTGTTATTTTTCAATTTTAAATTATATTTTATGAACAATAACATGTATGTAATTATAGGTACATATAAGCAACATAATAGGAATGCAAGCACAACAAGTGGGAATAAAAATAAGCTAATGAAGTTTGACTAGAAATTTCATGTAGAAGTAAATTGTATTTAATGAATAAGTCTGTGGCGACTAAATACCTTCAAGCTAAAAGTACAGAGACGAGGGAAAATGTCTACTTGCGATAAGAAATTGTTCATATAAATATTATAAATAATTAATGGTTAATATTCAATGATATCACATTTTGTTTTAGACCCCCTGTACACAAGTCGTCGCATCGCATTAGTGTAATGTATTGAATTGACGATCACATATACCTGGCGTACGAAAGCGACTATACGCTTACGCTTTTCGTTCTAAAAATTTGACGATTAGACGAAATGTTGACAACTTTTTTTTTTCTCTATGTGTTCTTGATTTATTTGAAATTTAAGTATTTTGAATTTTTGTTAAGTCTTCCATCTCCGGTTCCTTTTGTTCCAGGATTTCAACAGGGGAAAATGGAATACGATTTGATGACGTCTCGTTGCTATTATTGTATTGACGAATGAAGTTAGCAGCGAAATCAGGAAATTATTATGATAATTACCTATTGTTTTTACATAACTGTATTTATCATTCATGACGCGACGACTCGTATATGGATGGCCTCTGTCGCCATGCGTACAGTGCGAGTAAATACTAATCGTACATTAACACGTTGAATGTCATGAGGGTCACTGATGACCCCGAGCCAAATCGAATTACTATAGTTCATTCAATGAAACGATAATAATTTGAAAACATTTCTATATTATAAGTAATATTACCTAATGCGGTAACATGCAAATAAATGAATGTGCAATAATAATAATGCAATTCAATCAAATGATTTAATATTATGTTTCTCTCTTTTTGTATATTTTGCTCTATGAAATCGTGCGGCATTCAACCAATTAAGCATATTTTATCGTAACCCGACGACTCGCGTGCAGAGAGATTTAGCATTACTGCCTCTAAACATCATGCTATGCTACTAATTAATTGTTTTTACAAAATCTACAAATATTTCCTTTCAAGTATTGTGTATATGATTTCATTGCCTATTATTCACTAATTTCCAGAAAGGATTGGTATTCATTAGTGCAGGATTTGTGTCTTGGTTTACGTCAATTCAAACCAACTTTGTACATGTAATCATATTCAATTCTCATTTCTCAAAGGACATAACAGGAATAAGGAGGGTATAAGTCCCGCGCGCGCGTGTGTGTGTGAAGCAGGCAATGTGTAAAAATGTTAACGAATCCGTTGCACTTATTATAATTAAATGTTTTTACATAAGTAACAATTTTATGATAAAAAACAAATTTTATGGTACCAATGTATTTTCTTTGTGGTCTGACATTTGTAAAATATAATATATATATAATCATAAATGGGATTTGTGCGTGTACAATAAGTAAATAGGTAGTATGTACTACATGTTAAAAATCCAACATAGATCTCAACAAATTAAGAATATAACAATGTTTTCAAAATACATATAATACTACAATACAATATAGGTACGTACACATAGCAAATATAATATTGACCTAAGACATATTGATTATGCAATGGTTAATACCCATTTGGGAGATATAGGTATAACGTACTATTAAGATTATGTGCACATCGGATCAAGTTTTGTTTCCTGTCATGTTGGAATCTCATTACAAACTATTTATTGATATGAGAGCTTACAACTACTTGTTAGTCGGTTGAAATTGCATCAGCATTCCATGTTTCTGGACGTGAATTTCGAAATTCCAACTATTAGTCATGAAATTAGTTTCGAAGATTACGTATTCCCGAATACTGAAAGTTTAATGTTTGCGAAGTAATAACATTGGTTATGTCATTCATTAATAAAACGAATGACAGTGAAGAGAACGGGTTTAATCCTAAACGTTTACATGGACTAAAAGTTTTCAAATAATTAATAATGTATTCGCTACATTGGATACGTAAATTTACTTTTGAAATTTGTCAAGCTGCAATCCATTTAGTTATTACAGTCGAAATTGATAAATAAACATTGTTTAATCAAATGACATTTTAAGACAGAAGCCTGTAATATTTATCAAAGAAATTGTTTGTTTCTAACGGTACATTTATAACAGAGTTGCGATACTCGGTAAGAGCGACAACGAGAGCGAAATATTTACACTCTTCCGTTTCAAATGAAAGTGTTGACGTTGACGCATAGAACTACATTCAGTGAATTGATCAACGATGCAAGTGTTGTGAATTGACACTCTCTGCATTTGTCACAGTTCTGATATAAATGTACTGTAAGAAAAGACGTAAGAGGTCTAGGAATTGTATGATATATTAATAAAGATATTTCAACGTCGTTGACAACAGATACGCTAATTTCTAATTAAAAATCGATTCTACCTTTGTATGTATTGAACGCGTAAGTTCTATTTTATTTATTTATCTATTACACAATTATTAAGAACGTGCTTCTAAAATTTTAAAGTGATATTTAATTGGTTATCACGATATTTAAAAAATTTTCATACTGATCGCGTTCAAATTTTGCATGCGTCATCAGCACATACATGGTCATCGAGGAACCTTAATCATGCAAATTAATATTATTAATGTTTTTATGATTTTTATAGTTATTTAAAGACAAGAAAAGCACCAGAAAAGAGAGGTTACGTGTAAAATACTATCGATCTTTAATTTTAAATATATTTCTTTTTTTTTTGGTACGTGTGGAAATTATAGTTTACTCCTTAAGAATCAATTAGATTCTTTCCTTTTTAGGATAAGCAGAACAGTTTAAATCGTAACAAGCAGTAACCATTTTCTTTTTTCATAGTCAACTTTGATGCGCTCCATGGCAGCCACTTTAATTCGTGAAAAACGTAAAAAAATAATTGTCACACTAAAATACGTATTTAAGACATCAAACTTTGTCAGTATATTCTATCTTTCTGAACAAAAAAAATGTTACATGGATATGGTTATTTATTACTATACTAAAAACTTATAAATAAAAAAAAACATTTGGAAGAGAATTCGAAAAGAAGAACAAGAAACACAATTACAAATTACCTAAATTACGTAACATGATAGTTTGTGCTATTTTCCAGCTAATAGGAAAGTATTTAATTATTAAAACAGCGTTAACAATTATAGCGAGTATTTTTACTGCTTTTGGTGATAGTTATTTGAAAGTTTTTTCAATTATCAGGTCAGCACCAGGCGTCTTCTTACCTTGGGTTTCTTTAATTTTAGAGATCTCTTTAGTCGTGGTTGATGTGATGTTTTGGGCAAAGTTCATCCCAGTTATAGAACTCAGAGTTTCATTAATTATGACTGCAGTAGTCTCCCTTCTCGATGGCTAGAAGAGCAGTGTTCCTTTCCAATCTTTGGTAGCTTCTCAAAGAGAATAATTTGTATATTTCTTAGGTAAAAGATTTGTTATGTAGTCATGAAATTTTCCATTACTGTTGTTTCGGTTATTTTACTTCTTTAGTGATTGCATTTGATCTTCTTTTATTAAGTTGTGGTTTTTACTTTTCTTAGATGCTTTTTATTTTACGTTGCATCTGAATTTTCTGTTGTACATAATTTAGCATTTACAATTAGCATCATATTACAATTAGCATCAGATAGTAATGACGATTATTAAGTGGTCAGTAGTAATAATTAGTATTGAACAAAAATGATTATTAATTTAATAACTATAGCATTATTCTCTTCAAAATCCTACATAACATTTTTTATATAATTTTTTATCTATAACAGTTTATATAACATTCTTTCTCGTTTACACTCACAGAATATATTAACAAAAACTGGTATCTTAAACTTGGAACACCCTGCATATGAAATTTTTTGTAGACAAAATTATAGAACAAAATTTCGTAGAAACAAAAAGTAACATGTGAAATATTCATTGAACATTTCATTGCATCCAAGGTATATCGTAAATCGTTGTATTCAACATCATTAATTCCGAAGAAATGTATTATCAATTTTTTTCGAGTACGCGTACACTGGTTCGGTAAACAAAAGTCTGTTAAATATATTTCACCACAGCTATCCATTCTATGCAGAGTACTATATTTACACAATATCCTAGAATATTCATTATAAACATAGAATATAATGTAGCCATTACTTTTATTGCCCAGTTTACCTAACACACATTTTAGCGTATGTAGAACAATGAAATTCAATGACTGGAATTTGTATTTTTATACTACTTGCAGAAGAATTTGTTTCGTCCATGTTCTCGGACAGATTAAGCAGGGTGGAAAGTCAGACCACTTCCCGCTTCACTAGGGAAACCATCCGTTTCACTTTAACGGATGTTGACACCGTCATACTGTTCCTGAAAGCCTTCGATACTCAGCGAGGATTTGAAGAAGGGAATTCGTGTGGATGCTGTGACATTTTATGTGAACTTTCCATTCAAAGTATCTGTCTTCTTCTCACAGCTGGCCTCTTTGAACATTCAACGTATGCCACAGTCTTCCTCTCGTTCTCAACAAGCTTACCGTAAGCCGTGTAATCTTTATTTCTTGCTCTAGCAATGCAATTTACGATAAAATAATACTGCGTATCATTGTTACGTTTAACCTGTTGGCTGTGGAATTTCATTTGGAAGATCTCTGATAATGCTCGCAATTAAATCAAATAATGATGTTTATGCTTGTCAAATAATGACGTTTAAGCAAAACGAAAAAGAATTACACGTTAAAAAATAAATAATTGATCGTTGAAGCAATTAATATCATTTTGACTTTAAGGTGACGTGTATACTCATCGAATGCAATTAACTGGATAATACCTTTAAGATTATAACAGAACATATGTCTGTATCCATACACTCTCAAACACGTGAGAGCGTGTGCTATCTTTAATTTCTCGCGTTATAAATATGGCATAGGGAAGGTACAAATGATACATAAAGACCATCTACTAATATGTAAACATAACTTTTATTGACTTTTCTTCAACGAATTATCTTAGGAAAAATACAAATACCCAAATGAATACAAACAAAATGATAGTACGTCTGAAAAATATTCCATATTATATAAATTTAAAATGGACAAATATGAAAATGATATTACTCAATTACTTCTATCATCCTTTTTGATAAAGATTTATACAATACTTTAATTGAAGATTGTGATACATTTTTCCATTCCTCTTTAACCCCTTGTCCTACAACAACAAATTAGACTCGTGGTGAAGATTTTCAACATGATTCAACAAATATATGTATTACTCAGTTAAATATTATTCCTCTGTAAGCAACTATTATGCTTAAAAGGAAATGTAGGCATAACATATACTTAGAATTTTTCTCTTTTTCCAATAAATTTAAATTTTAAAATTGTCTATCTCCTGCGTAGATAACTTTTGATAATAACTCCCAACAGTTCTCAATTATATTCAGTTAAATTTTCTTTTTTCAAAAATGTATTAACATGAATTTTAATAATTGCATACTGAACAATGAATTTACAAAATAATAATAATGATTTATTGATAATAAACAAATCATAAATTCAAGGTAAACATAATTCCACTTTGAAAGTGTTATCGTTTTTTGTTTGTATGTATTTTCGTGTTGAGTGTAAATTTTGATGCATCAATAAATATAATATAATAATTTCCCAAAATTTTAAAAATTATTCGTGTATCTTCTTAATAATATCAGTCAAATGTATGCATTAATTTTAGTTACATGTGCATGTATGCAGAGCAAAGTTAAAGGATTCATACTACATAGTGTTAAAAAACTTCTCATCTTCTTAATAGAATTATAGTGGGAAAGGTGCTAAGTTAACATCTTAAAAGCTGATTTGCAAGAGTGTGTTTAAAACTTTGACTAGAGTGGTCGTATATCTCGTAACAAGAACTTGGCTCATAGCAAAATTGCTAATAAATCTTCTGATTAAACCAATATTAAACTACTATTGTGAACATCTTTGACTTCAAATACAAACTGCATCAAACATTTATTGGATTATAAGGTAGTCGAAATTATTACTACGAAACCACTAGTAATTTGGTGGTGTATACATTTTCCGTAACATTCGTTTATCTCCCATAGACAGTAATAACTTATTCTATTCTAAGTGTACAAGTTTGGTTGAATAAAATTTCATCATTTTATATTGAAGATTAGTCAAGAGGATTTAACAGAAATATTCTGAATATAGTAATTTCTAGTGTTATAGATATAAAATAATTCTATAGCAAGGAAGATACACAACTGGTAAAGTTCAACTTCACTTTTTAAACAGAATTATTCAATATCTCGCTGCTGCAAATATCGTCACGCGTGAGGAAAATGTCAAGGTGTTTTTGTACAAGTGTATGTATGTACATAAGGAAATATATGCTTCCTCGAATTTACACGTTTCTCTCAGAATCCTCTGAATCTTTGTAACTTGTTTGAGCTTGTAAAAGAAAGCAATTGGTTGTACAGTATCGAGTTAGATTTTTTTTAATCGTCACCCGACCTTTGTGTCAAACATTTTTCCAGTGAAAGTATAGATCCTCTTTTGTTGTTTGTCAAAAATTGATCTGGGATTTCGTGATTCTTATTTGTTTAATATGAAATATATATTACCATTTTTATGGCAAAACATGTGACAAAAGGGTGAGATAATAGTTATTACAGAAAAGTCTCTAGTGTATCAATCTGACACATGCATGTCTTACGTTTTATTACATTGTGGCTAATTTATTGTTTTATAAATGCTGTATAACAGTTACACATTCATTTAAAACCTTTTTAGAATGTAGCTGGAATGTAGACATATACACTCCTGAATGTCAAAATTCGTACTTAAATAGAAGAAGAAAAGAAGAAGTGTCATGCTACTACATTTGTACAAGCAAATCCCGTGCAAATGTAGCTCTTTAGATAGTGTACGCTGTAATAGTTGAAAAGCAGCATGCTCAGCATATTTTACTTCATGCAAGAAATTCTACAAATTTGCCGTATAAATATATATTTCAATAAAATAATTAACAAAATTAATAATGTAACTTTTTATGTTATTGGTGCTGTATTTGAGAAATTCATTAAGTTGCAAAAATAATAGACGGGTGAAGGTTAAGATAAATAAATGCAAGTAAAGCAAGTTGAATCCTTTATATTAATAAAAATCATATATTTTTGAAGCGACTTTTTTATAATAAGTTAATACTAAAGTATAACTTCATCCATTTCCACACTGAAGTACTTACTTATTTCTTTGGAAATAATTTAATGGTGGTGAAAAAAATATAAAGCAAAACGACGTCTTAATATTCATGTTATTTCATGACAATTTCCTTCTCGAGTTCCGCCTATAAGATGACGAATTTAATACGCAGTTCTTCTTTTCCTTTAACCTCGATAACCTGTTATTCTACGTACTTAGTTATTCGTTTTGTTCGCATATAAGAGATGTAATTTGCTGAAAATGGCACACCTATGGTCCAACGAACGATGTCTGGAATATATGAACTTCAGGGAAAAAATCATACCTTAGTAATTCTTCAAAATTTCTGCCAAACTCATTTTATAAATGGATTACATGTTATTTAATTTCTATTGGTAAGACAAATGCATATGTAGAGGAAAGTTGTACAGTAGACATCACTCTAAATTGTTTTATTATATATTGTACTACAGTCCATAAAAATTGTAAACTGAAAAACGTAGATGTTCCAATTAACAGTCTGTTACTTTATATTAAATGGCATAGTTGGATGATCGGTACATATGACAAACATGCGAAACAATTTTAGACCACAGTGCTTCATATTTAAAAAGGCATTGCTAAATTAGGACTTTATATTATACTTAATATGTTAGAAATAGTATACCTGATAGAACAATATTATTTACTCATCTGAAAATTGAAAGATCAAGTTTATTGAGTATTGACATATATCAATATCTAATGTTTCAAAATATCGAAAGCAATAGAATTAATAATTTAGCGCCGAGAAATTTTACACAGAATTGTGATATTTAATTATTAAATCACATAAAGTATTATTGTTATTAGTGAAAGAAATTAATATACATATATATAGGGTGTCCTGCAACTCATGGTCAACCGATTAGCAGATCATTCCACATGTAAAAATGAGTCGAAAAAAAGAATACAATTTTTTTCTGCGAGTCTTCATTTTCGAGAAAATCAAAGTTAAAAATTTACTCGGTACGTGTACGCATTCGTTACATGTGCATCTCACTATATACTCTTGTTTTAATTCTTATTTGTATTTAAAGACATAGTAATGACTTCGGTTGAAAGTTTATTTATATTTATATATACATAATATGTAATATCAATATATTAGAACCGGACATGGTTTGATTCCTTTTGAAAAAATAAATCCAATATAGAAAAAGTGTTTGTTCATAGCTTCATTTTCATGAAAATTAAGTTCAAAAGTTTTTCATGACTGCGTGCACCGATTATACTTTGTAAAAAGTTATAAACTTGCTCAAATGCCTGTATAATCTTCTTTTGTAATTATTTACAATTTTCAGTATTCACATTTTCTGTTAAAAATATTCAAAAGTGCATGCCAAACTTCAAAACATTCGTTGTTTATTTTATGAATCGATAACAGTTTTATTTTGTTTGATATCGTGCTTTTGTCTCTATGAATTGGTTAAAATGTAATTTTATCTGTTTGAAATTATTTATTTCTTTTGATATATTTTATTAAATGATCATCCAGTTATACCAATTAAATAAAGTTTGTATAAGAAAATATTTCGTTTCAACAGTTTCAATGTGAACCCATAATAAATCTAATGGAATGAGGTCACATTATCATTGCACCAGGATAGAACATACACTCATGTTGGGGACTTAAAACATTTTAAGTCCTCAAGTGAAATGAGGTGGTGATTTATCATGTTGGAAAGTAAGTTGCACAACATAGGTGTACGTTTTCCAGTAATCCCGACTTTTTGCATACAAATTTTAACAACGATATCTCAAGAGAATTACTTGTTACGAAATATGGACTGGATTGAGATGAGAGACGAATTACCTACTACGTTCTCTAGTGAACATTAAATAATTAAAAGCATCGTCTGTTGTAAATTTAGATTCGTCAAATTCTAAAGTGTTATTCTGTGTTTTCTACTCATTTCTTTTACAGGGAATACATTCAAGTTGATTCGTACAACTCATACCAAAACTGTATAATTCGGATGAAGGTGATTCACTTGATAATAATTTGTTGTCTTTTATTATGACTGATTTTGATTTTACAATAAGCAGCTTCAGAAAATCATTATTATTATATAAGAATTGTGGAGTACAAAAAATACTTCATGCGTTGTTTGTAAATGTTTACAATTGTACTAACCCTTTGTCTTACGATTTATTTCGTCTCATATGTTTATGGTTATGCTATTTCATTTTGTCGCTACTTCGAGGACATAACTGTTATAATGAAAACTGAAATATTACAGGTTCAATTCAATTTCATGACGAAAATAGGAAAATTGTTTTGATTATGATACGGCAGATTTATAAAATAAATTACAAATCATGTTTCGTACAAAAGGCAAATGCGAGAGAGACTCATCATTTTCATTCAAGGGATTAAATACGGTTTGATAAATGCGTAATTTTCTCTATTAGTTTTTTAAATTCAGTTACATTAATACGCAGTAATGTAAAATAACTTTTAAAATACTACCAATTTAATCATTAAGTAGTAAGTAAAATTTATTGTAAACAAATTTACTGTAGAATCATTAAAAGTATTGTATAATATTCTTAAAAGAAACATTGAATCTTTCTTCTCGCATATAAACTGATATGCATATTAATATATATTTTATATTTTTTAGATATTGTATATTCAACAGGTGAATAAAATGAAGAAAATGTCTTCTCTATAAATGATAGAATATTGACAATAATTATTTAAAAATAATTAAAATCCCTAAAATATTTAAATCCTATGCAACTAAGGAATATTAATTTTTTATTAAAAATTATTAGTATAATTTTATAAATTCTACTTATGTGCTACCTCAATATGTAAGTATAAAAATTGGAAATTTCTTCATTTTTCTTATACTAATTAAACAATCTTGATATAAGAATATTTTTGTGACCGCCTATATGAACAGTTTTAAAGTTAACAAACGTATACATACTTATAAACCTTGTGAATACAATATGTGTTACATATGTAAATTACAATAGAAAATTTCATTATTGAATTTAAAAAATTTTTTTATTGCATTATTTAATTTATAATTCATTTATACTGATTAAACTAAATTTCCAAACAAAATACTTCATGAGATTAACTTTCCTTTGTAAATGTAAATTTCATATTGCAGTAATTTAAGAATATATATAAATACATGAGAGTTGATCAATTATTGGTTAATGGACCGTATGTTCTTGTGTAATGAATTGGAATTTTTCATTTAAACCATTGAGATAAAAAAAAAATACCTAAATGAAACAAAGGTTACATATCTGTATTTATATTTCAAATATTGGCAAGCGAGAAAATGAATTGGCTTTTAATGAAAGAAACGGAAAACGTACTAACACATGCTATATTACTGTAGTTTTGCAATAAATACGCTTTTTGTATGACAGTATTACAATATTCGAGTAAAATGTTTCAGGAAATGATCAAAAACGTAACATTAAAATACCGCCACGTTTTCTAACAACAGGATTGTTTTAAATACATGTTAAAATGAAATGATCGAAAAGTTTTTAAATATAAAACAGCAGATGCAAAAAAAGTATAAAAATTTAACAGAATGTACGATTATGAAAATAACAAAAAATTATTTCACTACTTTTTGCAATTAGTCTGACGGAAAGTTAGGATTATAGATATTAACGTACAAAGTGTTACGAATTCCTGTAGTAAACATGCTAGTTTTTTTAATCATTGTAACATTTACTATGAACGGTTTCAATTCTCCACACAAAACCATATTTCAATTAAAAACGAGGTGAGGATAACTTGATTTTTCAAAATTACAATCTTTAATATTTCTCTATATATCTAAACGCATTGAAAAAAGCGGAAGCAATGAAAAGTCTGGTTAATGACGTTGCAAAGGGAACTAGCCATCGGATCGTATTTGTAGTGGCCATAAACCAACAGACAACGCATCTAACGACATTGCGTATTCCTGGAAACATAAATTAAGAATGTGTATCTCAAAGCCATATATGTGGTTTTCAGTTTTCCATTAGCTTTCAAAAATTTACGATTGTTAACATTTCTACAATACGCGTTTTATTCTCTCACTAAGTCTGACTTTATACCATTTCCATCGCCCATATAGAATCGTTAGTAATAATATTACCAATAAAACAACAATCAGACTTGTATTGAATCTTAAGCATAGCCAGTCAGAAATCAAGCATAGCCAGGAGAAAGTTCATTCTTCGAAGTTTTGATATTTTTCTAATCTTTGATATTTTATTACCAATTTAATGGTCAATAATCCGTGTCGTGTATTTACTTTCCAATACAATGGTGGTTTGAAAAACATTACCGTTATTGTTGGACACATTGGCAAATGAAATATGAACAGCTTTCGTTAATGTTCGCGGTTGTTTATCCTAAATAATATTTTCCATAAAATACGAGTGCTTATCAAGAAGTTGTTATAATTCCTTCGCAACTCCAAAGAATGTGATTATAATCTAAGGCACAGTAAATAACTAGTTTACAAATCTTAGTTTACTAATATTATTCCGGAATCCTCTAATAATAGATGATTAGCTATTAAATTATAGATGAAATCAAATAAAAACTGAAAGTTGAGTTATTATTACGTGACGAAAGAAACTAAAATATCGAAATAAAGTCCAAAGAGAGTACCTATGTACTGTCCTCCAACGACGTTTGGTAATTTGTCCGTCGAACTGAAGGGGTTAAATGCGACAAGGAGACACGTCCACTCGCGATGAACGTTGTCACATCAGTTTCGGCCGCTTTTGTTATTGGCTGATTCGCGTAAACAAAGCGCGCAAAGGGAACAGAATACGACAAAGTGAAATAGAAATAAGGGTAGAGCCATCGAGAGTCGAGACGCGGGACTTCAAAGCGACTTCAACGGGTCAAATATTAACATACGATAAAACAAATATCAATTTGTTGAATTTTTCAATTTTATTTTCTCAAAAGTAGTGCCAATCACTTGTTGAGATTGTTGTGAATAAAATAAGCCCAAAGACGATGGAAATCGGAATAGTTTTATCGATTTTAAGAAAATAACGCTTTAATTTTGTTAATTACATTAAGTCGGTAAGGCTAGTCCGATTTACATCGGGTTTGGACTTGTTTTAATCACAATAATCTCAACAATTTACTTGCATTACATGTAAGAAAATAAGATTCGAATTAATCAAATTGATAGTTCCTTTATTGCATGTTTATATTCGACTCGTTGAAGTCCTGCGTCTCGATTCTCGATGGCTCGGAGAACTGTTTATCTCGCTTTTTCTCATTATACTCATTCTTCGACTTTGTCAAACTGTGCTCGAAGGGAAGTAACGAAGAATGCAAATGAAACAGAATACGCCAAAGTGAGATACAATGATAGGGAATAAATATGAGCGTCAACTTCTTAGTTCCATCTCACTTTGTCATACTCTGTTTGATTTACTATCTTCGTTTACGCGAATCAGGCAATAACAAAAGCAGCCGAAACCGAGGTGTCACTGTTCATCGCCAGTGAACGTGTTTCTTTGCCGTACTTGCCCCTTTAGTTCGATAGACAAGTTACTAAACGTCGTTGAAGGACAGTACTCAACTCTTTGCGCTCGAGAGATGACTCTCAGTCACCACTAGATTTGATATAGCAACATTATAGTTTTACATAGAATACTGTGGGATTGGAAGATTTTCGCGAGAACAAGCACAGGTGTATTTGTATTTTCATTGAAATGGACTATAACTGACTAGAATTAAACTAAATTATATATCTTAATCTATTCTACGGAATACTACACTGTTCCACGCTAGTCCACTCTGTCCTGCTCCTCTCAACTCGCCAAACTACAGTATTCTAAACAAGGCCTTACAATGATCTTAAATAATAGTCCCGTCACACGGGGCATGATTCTACAGGCTATCATCGGCCGCCTGCGAACCATCTGAGTTCAAGTGGCCTGGCCGTAACGGTCCGAATATACGGTATTAGGTATCCAACCTTACACATCGCACCCCACAATATTATAATTCGTATAATAATTCGATATGTGGAATGTTGAAATGAAATAACCTTGTTTCTTAATTTGCGTACGTTTTCTCGTTTGTTAGTTTCAAAGAACGTCTGTTATATGTCATCGGGGAATATTATACATTTCTAGTGAAAAACTTTTGAGTGCAAAGGGTTAAATATAGTAGGCCTACCAGGTCTGTGCCGACTACCCACAAATTAAAATGACATTGCTCAAGACGTGAAAACTGTACTGTAATAACAACCAAACATTTCTTGAATGAAAATTATGAGTAATTTATTGACGGATTCTTGTATATAGAAAACGTGAACTTATTATTATTTGACTGTTGTTGCTTCTAAACATAAACCACATCTTTTTAAGCATATTATATTAGCCTGAACTTTCTACTAATCATCGAAATCTGTTTTTGTCTTCGTAAAAGAATAAAAGTTAACGTATAATGAGATTAAATATAATAATTTGTTTACAAAGTACATGTTATAGTTTTTATCTTGTATGTATATTGTTTTGCTCTATTATATTTAATTTTTGTAATCGATAGAATAAAAGTTAATGTATAATGAGATTAAATACAATAATTTGTTTACAAAGTACATGTTATAGTTTTTATCTTGTATGTATATTGTTTTGCACGATTATATTTAATTTTTGTAACGAATCTTTTAGGCAACGTTCATACCGCGTTCTAACGCACCGGTTCTCGTCCGATCACCGAAGTTAAGTAGCGCTGGGCGTGGTTAGTACTTGGATGGGTGACCGCCTGGGAATACCGCGTAATGTTGCCCATACTTTTTTCTTTTATCAACAAATAACACGAACAAGTGCGAAGTGTTAATAAAATAAACTGCGGAAAGATTGAACAAAGTTTCTAATATATTGTTACGTCCGGGTGTGCTGGCCGCGACATAATTATTTAATGATAATGAAAAGAACTATTTATTTACAAATATACCTGACCCTCAATTTACGCGGACTTTTTTCACGCGAGTAGTTCACTTTTTACGCGCGATATCTAAAATCTTTCCTTTTAAGGGCCTATATACATGAGCGACGCGATCCCGCTGCGGCGCCGTAGCGATTGACGCTGGCGATCCCGCCGCGATTGACAAAACGGTAAGGGATCGCGACAAGGATGACAAATATATGTATTTCTCTTGTTTTAATGGTGTATATTGGGTAAGATGAAATTGCTCTGTATATGTGGTGCATGTACGTAAACTTGTCAGCGTCGCTGCTGCGAGACCGCGGCGGGATCGCGTCGCTCGTGTGCATAGGCCCTAAACCAATATTTGTGATCAAGTACAACTTCATGCACAGTCCAGCTCTCATGCTTAACGCTTTGCACTCGAGAGATGACTCTCACTCACCATTTGATTTGATGTAACAAAATTATAAAGTGTTATACATAATATTAAGTTTTGTATAACGCATCAATACGTGAAATATTCGTATAAAATAGCTTGCTTTCTTAATTTACGTATGTTTTCTCATAATTTCGTTTCAAATAATGTTTCTGTTTCATTGGAAACTGTCGAATGTTTCTAGTGAAAAGCTTCCAAGTGTAGAGGTTAAGCCACGTCCGCCAAGCTACACAGGGACAAGGGGAATCAGCCGCACGTTCCACCTCGGTCCTTCCAGAAAACAATAGCCGAGCCTCTGTGTTCTCAGGATTCGGTAAGAAGCCGCCGCGAGTGGACGTTTCCCCTTGCCCCTGTGAAGTTTTAACCCTTTGTACTCGAGACGCGACTCCTGGTCGCAGTTTCATTGAACCGAGTAAAATTTTAAAATGTAAAATTCAATATTAAAGTTTGTGTAAGGTACCAACGCGTGAAACATATAAATAAAATAGCTCTGTCTCTTCATTTATGCAAGATTTTTCTTTATGCTAGTTGCAAATAATGTTATCGATATTTTATCAGGAAGCAACGAATATTTATAATATCAAATAATATTGAGTGCAAAGGGTTAAGCCTCAGGTAGACGACAGTAGTGCCGACGGGTCCGGCCTTGAAGGCTAAAAAGAAGAAACCATCCGCTATGGACACGTTGGACATCTCGTCCATCGACAATGGCGAATTGTCCATGGACGTAGATTTACCATAGTGTATATTTTGTACACAGTACACTGAATTAAAAACAATGAAATTTAATCTAATTTTGCTTAAGTAACATAAAAAGAAGAAAATATAAAATAAAAGAAAATGAACGTTTCATAATTTAAAGCGAATGCCACTAATAGATAATAATTAAACATTTTAGACACGATTTGTATTAAATTAAAAAAAAGAGCTTATGATTAAATTTGTTTTGTTTTGTTTTGAAAGAAAAATGAACAAACTGATTCGAAAAATGAATGTTTCATCGCAAAAAAATAGTTAATAATACGTTATTATTAATAACATTTAGAATATACGAGGACAATTTCTCTAATCAATATCTAAAGTTTAGAGTTTTTGCCAAAAATAAGGGAATGAAGTTGTCGAAACAGAAGTTTATTATTATCTACTTAGCATTCGAAATAGTTTTAATTACATCTTTGAATACACAGGTTGACATAAAGCTTGAATACCTTTAGCATTACAATGTATTGTATACAATATCCATTCAAACTTTATACACTAATTCATGTTAAGAAGATTATCCGATGAACCGGATACAGACAAGTACTGCACCTACTTGAATATCAAACCAAATGACTGCAATGATGATATCACTAGAAAGAACGTCTTATTCCCTCTTATTCCCTTCACGGAGGAAAGTAGTAAACATTGAAGCCGACGTTGCCTGTAGAAAGTGTTAGGTTTAAGAAACAGAGAGGGGCAGATGGTCCGAGCATCGTGATATTTCAAAGCAAAAGTCTTAATTACGTTATCACGGCCGGGTGCATTTTGTCTTACGGTCATATCGCGGACCGGTTGATCTTGGTCGGATGCCAAGAACCGTCGCTGCCAGGAATTGTAACGCGGAAAGGAGGATGCTTCGAAAGAGAAGCCAACCAGCAAGCAATGGGTGCACTAGACGCGTCGTAGTTGGAAGATTTTAATTAAACCCACTGCCAAGGGCTGTTTGTAGTTTGCAGTCTTGGAACAACCGAAAAGGTCGGCAATGACAAGCGAAAAAATGGATTCTTATCTAATTGTACGTACGAAAGGGGGGATTAGTTTCCGGTGGACGTAAGCTGAATCGGAAATTTTATTACTTATTATGCACCGCTGTTTACCACGGATGGAATTGGACGGATGGTAATTAAAAGTTCAATTGATCTATTAGAGACACAAAAGCAAACGAACAGGATGTTCGTTACAGTTTTTAATCATTCACTGTAATGGATATTCCAATCTTAAGACTATTATTTTTAAACAGAAATGAAAAATGATGAGCAATTTCAAATTCGAGTTTATATTTGACAAATCTCACATCGTATTAAACTATTTAGCGTTCCACAACTAGTGAAGAGTCTAAAAACCGTTTTCTAAGACAGCGAACCTATAAACAACATTCTCATGCACGGGAAAGCAATGTTAAATAATATTTCAAATGAAACGGGTTTTAACAAAGGTTTAGATGGAAATATAGACACGAGGAAGCTCGTTGCTGAGGTATGCAACGCATAACGTATAATCTAATCAATATTGCTTCTTATATATCCCTATTAAAAATAGAATTGGCAATGACAGCCATCTATGGATTCGACTGGATAAAAGTATAATCAGTTAAAAAGAAAAACGGATATCAATCTCCATGGCAATATTTACAAAACAAGTTAATGTAGTTACTTATTAGTTAAATAAAAACTCATTCATTATTCCATTGTAAAATCAACACTCTGTGGCTATTGTGAAAGATCATCTGATATGGAGCACCACAGTATCTCGACAAATAAATAACATATTGTATCGAATACAATGAGAAATAATTTATTAGTTATGGGAAACAAACATATTAATAGTTGACTATCAATTGAAAATTTATCGTTGAAGACGAAGAATTGGTGTGTTCGGTAGTATGTAAGTAGAAGTTTTTCAAACAAATGATTAAGTTTGTTATAACAGATAAATTAAAAAGTATTACTTTTTCATAATTTACCATTAAATATGTTTGGCTTTAAGTATTTAAAGACAATTCGCTGCAAAATTTTCTTCTTGTTGCTACTATGTATAATTATTACTTTTTTACAAAAATATGTGTATACCCAATGTGAAACACTTTCCATTTTAGGCGTATATTCTTTGCTAATGTTATATAATATTCTATCGTGTCTTTATTTTGTGATTAGAATTGTTAAAATGATAATAATCGAGAAAATAGCTCCACTGTATTGGATTCACGAGAAATACAATGTTTCGAATGCGTCATTCATGTATTCAAGGTGTAAGACAAAGTAAAAGAAGAAATTCAATATAATAAAAGTTTAAAAAAGTTGGAAGATTTGTTTATTTATCCTTCCTAATCAAATAAATATTTACTTTTCGTAGTAAAGAAGACATCTCTACTAAAATTTCTGTGCCTCTACGTTTTCAATGGGAAAAAGTTAGAATTCAAAAGTGAACCATTCAAATCAGACCGTGAGAAATCGTTCAGATTTGTATACAACACACCTCTATCATTTAATAACATTTAACGATCATTCGATCAAAAATAAAGTCTTCGTCTATTTTGTTTAAAACATTCATGCAAACTATCATACCTCAGCGTTCGTAGATATAATAAAATATAAAATTGCACGCACATCGCTCGCTCTATCGCTTTAAACCAATCAAAAATTAATGTTGTGCGCACGAGAAACAAAGTCGCAATGCTCGCCATATAATATCTAGTATTATCGTTGAACATTATCGTTTGATATTATCGTTCGACACTATCGTTTGATATTATCGTTTGATCGTAACATTATCGCCACGTACTGGTGTCGAGGTATCATACACTGCTAAATGAAAAAAGTCACTATAGTGCGGCAAATCGATCGTCACGAAATGTGTACTTTATTTATATATCTACGCTATTGGCGGGAGCCTTATATTTGCAACTTTTTACGTTTTCGTCATTTAAGCGAACTACATTAAGTTATACCTCGTGACTAACGTCACTTAACACATTCGCGACCGTCAAATTTTTCACTTTTCCAATATTCATTGCCGGTAAAAATGAAGAAAATCTAATTGGTGCTTTCTGCAGTTGAAACAGAGACAAAAATTGGAAAATTTCTTTTGAAATACTAGTCTTATAACGTCCTGTTGTTTGAAATGAAGAACTTTCCGTTAAAAGGGTCGCAAATGAAAAAGAGCAGAAGAATAAACTATTTGGAAAGAAAATATTTGAAAAGAAGTGAACTCACGTTATAGGATTATCACGAAGATTATCTTGAATCCGTTAATCTACTTTATGCATGATATTCCTTCGTGTCATAGTATTCTATCTATCGCCAGTTTTTTAATCAAATATTCGAAACTCGATGAATTAAATAGACACTTACTCCGTGCGTGTGGTCCCATGAATCGTAGGATTTCATAACTCCAGGTTTATGTCTTTGACAGTTAATACAATAAATTATTTGCCGTTGAACTGCTTATTTCATGACGAAAACAAAACAGAAATTAAGAGAACACCATTTGCAAAGTACAGTTGCCTGTAGAAAGGCAGTATTCAAAAAATAAGCATCCTAACTTAATACTACATAAAACAATTTATAACTGAATTGTCATGTCAACGTAAATTTTGTGACACGTTTTCCTGACAAGTTTCCGTCGATCCAAAGCCGTGGAATTTATCTGTGACAGCCTCGACATAATATTTCTTAATCTTCTATATAAATGAAGAATGTTGCGGTGGAGTTTGATTGGTTTACATTAAAAGACGCAAATATTACTTCTGATATTACCATGGAAAGAAACGTGTTAAAAGGTGAAATCATTATTTAGAAAATAACGAATGCGAGTGGCAACAGATTGTAACAAATAAGCGATGTATTCTTACGCCAGAAGAATTTATCTCTTCTCAGTGCAAGATAATTGAGGTTTACAACGAACAGATTCACGAACCGTTAAAAAATTACTGAATAACAGAAATCGATGTGCGAGGATAAGCAAAATGATATGAACGTAAGCGGCCCGGATAGTGAATTATTACTCGTACCGTTTGTTCCATGTCGGGAAAGAAGAGATACGTTACATACATATTACCGTCCATGATTTATTGCGCAGCAATATAATGCGAGAAAACGTTTCTCTTTTTGTCAGTTCGATCATTTTAGCAGAGAAAGAAAAATGATTGAGACAAATCCGGTTGCATCGATTGTGTCGTTCATTAAACAGAGTTACGGTAAGGTAGCGTTATCTTTTATTCCTAATTGACATTGAGACCAATTAAAGAAGGATAGATGTTTTAGGTACTACTTTAAGCGTAGGATTGGAATTTCATCAAATCCCGGTCGCCGAAGAATTAATTGAAAACGGTCTTTATTATTTAAGAATTTCGTTTAGCCTGTCTAATTCCCCAGCTATGTTTAATTTATTGTCCGAATGGATGATACGTAGAAAGCATACTTGCATTACCGTAATTATTTTTTTCATATCTATCTCATTGTTGAATTGCAATTATTGTTGACAATATTATTCAACGATTACACAAGATTTTCTTGTTAAATATCCCAACGGAAATACTGTCATCCCAGCCGGCCCGTGGCTCAAAAGTGAAGAGAGGTAGAGGGAAATTCTTTTAGAATTAGTTTTACTTCCAGGTACCTGCCATTCTCCGTGGTCGCAGAATTGAGATCAGGCTCAATCAGCCGAGGCCGAAGCCTTACCAGTGTTGCCTCCTAAGGATGACGACTCCCGTGGAGATACAATGCGTTACTGACGTGAGCCAAGCCGGCCTGCGGCTCAAAAGTGAAGGGGGCAAGGGGGACGTCTACTCACGACGGTCGGCCCCATAGTAATGGCGGAATTAGTTTCGGTACGTCTTTCTTATTGACCGAGCCGCGAGCGAGAAATAAATCAAATTATTTATCTTGAGAGATACTTATTGTTAGACACACTGAGCATATCGAACGTTGTCATTACGTTCCAAACGTTGGCTCGAAGGGTATTTGCAAGTATATGTACCGTTAATTTTGATTAATAATGGACTAATTCATGTATTTTTCGATTCCAGATATTTAAAGATTTGTGCTTAAATAGATTAAAAAGTATTGTTATACTACGTGACAAAATATTTCAGGAAATAGTTAATCTTGAAAAATAAGAATTTATTATGACTGTAATATTGTGTCTAACTTATAAGGTAATATGATTTTTCATGCTTGAATGTTAGACCATTTTCAAAATTAAGGACACATTAACATAAAAGTTTCTCCCAAATATTAACAGTAAACATTGAAATCAACGAATAGACAGAAAACGATATTTCTGGCACAACATTCTTTGTTTGCACACGTCGCCCAAATGCGGTAAAATGTTCCGTTTCATAAATATCTCTAAAATCAAAAGAAAGTATACACACAGTTAAACAAATAAATACTTGGACCATAATGTGGTATGATCTTTTTCATATCTATCAATCATTAATGCGACTACACAATTTTAAAGAAGACAACCTTGAAAAGATTAAAAACTAAAGTAATCAATTGCAACCTTACTGTTTTTGCAATTTAAGTAATTCCAATTAGGATTAGGTGTATTATGTATTTGAATATTACTAAATTTCATGTCAATATCAAAACGTTTTTTTTAATTATATGTTATTTAACATTTTTTATGCTCACTCTCAATTTCAAAAACGAGTTCAACAGAGTTCAGTGTTCTGTTTGGTATCACTGGAAAGGGACAAGCCTAACCTTTAATAAAAAACTAAAACTGGCTGATACTAACTGTTATTGAGGTAGCTACGGTAATTTTTACTTAAAATTTTAATTCTAAGATTTATTTAGCGGAGTTCAGACTTGTTTTTGATATTGATCGGAAGGAAAGAATCTATTATTTAATACTGCTCAAAAATTATATATTGCTATCTGCAACTATGATGGGTACAGTAATTTTTATTTATACCAAATAGAATTTTCAATAACAATCACAATTGCAGTTAGTAGCAGCCAATTTTTATTCTATTTTAAAGAATAGGCTTCGCTCTTTCCAACTATATCAAAAAGGACACCAAACTTTACTAAACAAGTCTTATAGATGCAATTTCATTCGAAAAGTACTTTTTTACCGCGTTTAGGATGTAAATACTCTGTAGTGCGCCGGCGAATGACTGCCTGCATAGATTTACTACTTACAATTAATCACCAATATCTGTGTATAACACGAATTATAAGCATGAAAGATGTAGCTATTTATTTGAACCGAGAATATTGTTTATTTTTATTAATTTAAAAATAATAATTGTATCTATGTAACACTAAAATATTAATTTGTATTTTTATATTCATATTCGCATTTTTCTTAATGAAACTGCATAATTTGTTGTGTATAGGAAAAAGGACTAACGATACGTAAGATACTTCAGAAGAACAAATTGAATTATATTCTTTTCACATAAACGATGTACAAAGTGACCTACTTAACTAGATTCACTCCAATGTCCTGAAAACGATTAACGATAATTAAAAAATGTGTCAGATAAAAACAGTTTTAATGCAGTTTTAAATGCAGGGATTTATTAAATTTCTAAACGATCCATCAATTTTTCATAGCGTTTTTACAGAAATTCGCTGACATGGAAAAGCTATTATCATTTAACGAACGCGAATAATAATGTAGTGAATACTGAATAATGACCCGAAAATCGGCACATAAATTGGATAGTTACGAAGAGATACTTTGAACTGATCCTAAATAGCTCAAACTGAAGTTAGAGATAGAAAAAGAAATCCGAAAGTCAGAATGATAAAAATATATCGACGGGACAATACTAACTATAATAATATGACGACAAAACTTTTTTATTTTTCACTTTTGTCGATTAAAGCATTTATCAATTGATACCAAAACACTAAATGATATCAAATACGATATAATTTGTGACATACTTGTATATTTAATAAATGATTTATTGTCTCTGATTCAATAAATATGTAAAAATAATTCAAATTATATCATATTTTAGCGTATTTAATTAAAATTTTCCGATTCGAATGTAACAGAATACTTTCGTGGCACCACTTATATTTTTCAAATTGAAACTCTTAATTTCCTTAGATAAAATATAAAATCACGAAATCATTAATAAATTAATGTGCAAGATACATAAGTGAATAATTTAATTATCTGATATATCTCACAAAGAATATACCCAAAAATACTGCTGTTAATATATTAAACGAAATACGAAAGTAATGTGATTTTTATTTGGCGCGCTGATTTCGCTATTTATTACATATGAATGATTTAACTCATGTTATTTCTCAATTTCACGTAATTGAAGTCTTAATGAACACAATAAAAGTTGCATTACCGTGACGTGTATCATTCCGTCTACAGTCTCAAAAATTTATCATACGATGAAATGAATTTCACTGCAGTGTCCTCGTGAAGCAATTAAATCTTTTTCAATAAATTATGCCGGTAATTACTTTGAGTTATATTTCCTCGGCTCAAGGAGTTTCGATTTTGTCGCCAAAGCATAGAGTTATTCGTGAGAATTAGCCGCGCCCGTGTCGTTGATATTGGATTTCACTATTTCTAAATATATCAATTATTAAAATTGTTTTAAAAAATGAATCATCGTCAGTTCTAACAGTACGTGCCATACAACCTTCAATCCATCACATAATTAGACTGCTGGCTCTAAAAATACGAAAATTTAGTTAACCGTTGCACTACCATTTAACCGAGCAAAATCCGGGCTATAATTATAGTAGCCGATATTTCATTCGTGTTGCGACGTCGAGTCTCGCTCGTGACGTTCATGATTGGTCCGAAATATCATTTACGAAATATCCTTTTCATTATAGCACAGTCTTTCGATCGGTCAATATTCAGTTAAATAGGTATGTCAAATTTTATTGGCTGACAGGCTAATTCAATTTCATTGATGCTTAAAGTGAAAAGTTTGAAGAGTAACTGACAAGGTACAAGAGTGAACGAAATATGAATATGGTTGTGCAGTCTTACGTGAAATATCTAAAATACGAATTACCTGGATGGAACGCATACGCTTCCGTATTCTGTGACACGTTCAACGCGTATACGATTGATTAACCGTTTGAGTGCTGAGGAGCGCTATAGCGCTCTTCTTGTGTTGTATCAAAATTGCGGGGAGCGCGAAGGCGCTTCTGTTTATCAGTATCAATTATAATTTCCTTACTATGTTTTTCAAGAAATAAATCAAAGTAAATTTATTTGAATAAATGTTATTTTTTGATATTTTTTTTGTAATAACACAATATTTGCGATCTCATTAGATAAATACTCTTATTAATTTTTTTTTGCATACACACCCAATCACTTCCATTTGGTAATATCCATTTTGGCAAATATTCACAAAAGTTGTTTAGCATCCAAACGGTTAAGAGAAATAAAAGTTATATTTCGCCGGATCAAGTTTGGTTATTAAGTGCAAAAAGGCCGCTCACTCTTTGTTATTTAAAAGTAACAGCGAATAATGGTGACTAGCAAGTGCACAATTATATATAAAATTCATAATAATTATGAATTATTCATAATAAATATTTACAAACCTAATGGCTTCTCGTACTTTTCACTTTTACAAGAAAAGAATTACACTTGTTGACGAACACGTTCAACTGTAATGAGTTTATGCGATATGACAGTATACGGATTCCTAATGATGTATGGAAAACATTAAGTGCGGTTATCCACTGATTATAAACTTGTAAACAATAAGAGATACATTTCTTCGAGTAGTGTAATGAATTTTAAGTCAGGAGTTATGAAATAGCACGGGAAAAATAAAAATGTATATAAAGCTAGCTAGAAAGAAATGCCATACATATTACAATAAACAAAAATCAAGTACAAGCAATTCATTTGAAGGCATACTATGCATATTTTATCATTGTTTAATAAATCGATGCTTATATTTTGATGATATATAAAAAGATATACTAAACGTAAGTATAATTTTGTAGCTATTTATGATAAAATCATGTATCACCATATTTACTAAATAACGTTCATTTGGTGATTATTACTTTTAAAGTGGTTGCTGATGAATCATTTTTGTTCATAAATTATTTATCACATATTTCGGTGAATTGTTTGATTTCCCCAGGAGTCGATAATCATCGGGAATTTATTCTTGTTCACATACGGTTCAATTATGTATATGCTCTACGCATGATTCATAAGTGTTCTTTTTAATTCTTGCACATTTTGTGTCTACCACATAAATATATTTACATTTTCCACATAATTATTGAACTTCTCTGCAATGTACGATCAAACTTCTCTATTTCTTGCTTGTAGACATTAAAAAACATTTAGTATTGGTGATATTATTGTATAGAAAGAAATTTTAACAATATATAAATATTGTTAAAATCATTCTTTCATTATTTTGTCTGAACTTCAACAGGAACAATGTTTCCCACTAACTCGATGTACACTATGTAGATACAATAAATATTCAATATGTAAGGTAAAGCTTTGGATTATTTGACAAGTTCTATCATACTACAATACCAGTTTGTACATAAATACACTGTTGCAGTGATAAAGCTCAATTTCTTTTTTAAAGTGAACCCTATGATTTTTACATAAACCGTTTCTTTGCATCATTTTACATAAAGAAGGTTTAAGATACTATCATTGAAAGCTCAATATGTTTTGATATATTTTACTTTGAGTATTCACTGAAAACACATTGATTCTGAATCTGACAAAGTATTCGCACAACACTGAATATTATATATTTGATGATTATGTTTTATATTTTATACAAAAATATGTATATTTTTTTCTAACTTCACCAAGATCAAAGTTGTAGCCTGTTCCAGTTAATAAATATACCCTATATATGATACTTAGCATATATAATCTTATACATTATTATATACCTCGTAAAAAATAGAATAATATTTAACAATAATACTATATATCAAGTACATACTCGATAATTTGAAATAATTGGAGTTATGTACTTTCTAACTGTACTCTAAAATTTAGCTATCGGTGTTGTTTAGGAAATTAGAACAATCGAAAAATATCTGATTTTATTTATATATATACTAAATGTTCTACATATATCATTAAAAATTTGTCTAATCGTCTCACAAAACCCCCTGTAACTGAGGTTGGACAACCAAGATCTTTCTCCTGCCAGTGCCCCCCTACCCACTGTCTGCACACTGATAAATACCTAAGAGCTCTTTACCGCTGAGACATGGATTCATCTATACATACCACGGCTGAACGAAAATTGGTGTTAGAAGCGCATCCGGTTGTCTGCGAGTAATAAACCGCTATATATAAATTCATCCTTAAATTCGTGCCACTAAACACGACTTGCAACACCCGCGTTCCGGCATCCTAATGAAGAATAACGAACAGCATTAACGCATAAAAGTTCTAGCTTTTATTTAAACATTAAATGACGGAAAAAACGTTTCAAAACATATATTATAAAATATTTAAAGAAAACTAGCAACTTTTAAAATGCGTTGAACTATGAATGACAATATAAAAATCGAATTACGAAAGTAAATTTAGAAATTCCTACCATTCCACGTATTCTAGGCATACCTCGCATGCCAAATGTCCCATACGTACCGTGCATACCAAACATTCCAAAGGACCATATAAATAAGGTGCTGTTTCTTCCTTAGTTTCTCCATCATTCGTCACCCGTCAACAAGAGTACAAATAAACGCACTTCTAGTTGTATTACAATTATATACATGTACAGGGTGGTCCTTTTAAGTAAGACCACCTAAATATTTCTTCAGGTTGTTGTAATACAAGGAATATTTGTTACGTAATGTGCGTGATGTCAATGAACCAATATCTGGGAAAAACATTTTCTCCCAAGGTCATCTTTTCGGACTAATCAAGGTCATCGGTATTTTTGACATATGTCTAGATTTTGTTTACTGCATCGTGTAGTCAACCTTGAAATAACCTTGAAGTGACATTGACCTTCGAAAATTAAAGTTTCACCTACAACTGATGTTTATCGAGGTTGCAAGCTTTGATCAAGATCCGACAATCTAGAGCGTGAATGTAAATAAACATGTTTACTACCGCGATACTGATGTTACCTAATGGTTTGAAATCCTCGTTACTTTCAATTTATCAGTGTATCGGAGTACTGTTTGCAATGAATTATTCAACGCAAGAGAAAACTGATATGGTCTTCATTTATTTCTTACTTACAGGATTAATTATAAATTGTTTACACATTGATGAAAAAAAAATTGCCTTTCTTGCTAATTAACATATTAATTATTTGTTTTCATATAAATTAATTGTGTATTATATAAATTACATTTATTTATTGTATTGATAACCTGCAATTATTACATTTGGTAATCGTTTTTGTGTGTCCATCACATATAAGCATGTAACAAATTTACATGTTTTCCTTCGTCTTTTTATGGAAACAGCCACTTTCACAATATATTTTCTTTTAAGAACTTTATTATATAATTCTCTTTATTTTTTATTGCCTTACAGCACATGTAGTAAAATAAAATGAAATGTATCGAAGGCAATGGGAAATGAACAGAATTATATGATAAAATACCATTTTTGAATACGTTATTTTTTACGTTTCAATATGATGAAAATGTATTATCAAATTTTTTTACAACAATTCCATTCACATATAAATGTTCTTGACAACAATTAATCTCAGAAATGTGTACTAGGCGTAATGCAAATCTACAGAATGTCGATATTGAGTGTCTGACTGGTAGATTGATGGTGTCAAAGTAGTCATTAGTTATCGAAACGTAGACAAAAACATAATGAACATAAACTCCACACGTCCATTCTTATGACGAAAATAATATATGAACATACGGAGCAAGCTTCAACTGTAGACTTTAACAGTAGATCATTTTCTTGTCATACATAAGATTTTTTGTATCTAAATTAGTAAGTAGTAAAATATTATCTTTTTGCGATAGTAATAAAGTCTAATATATTTTTCAAAAGTTTCAGCATAAACTCATCATTTTATATAAAACCTGTTTGAGTCAAGTGCTAAACACCAATACCTAACAAAAAGAAAATATATTTATGAAAGTAGATACATACAACGTGGAATTATTTATTCAAGGAATATACATACTGAAAAGAATATTTATTTAAGTATTAAAATGACGAACACGTTTAACACAATAGCAGATCGTATCGCCATAATTAGAACATAAAACACTCAAAACCAAATTCATACAGTACTTCAAACCTTGCACTGAATAAAACATACGTACATCGAATTTTTAATATATAAAAAAGAATATTTAAGACGTTGAATGTTGCATGATCTCACGTAGAAAAATATGCAAAATGAAAGAAATATAATATCAAATTATTTCGTTGAATCGTTTTATTATTATTGCACGTTTATCTTGCTGAATGTCACCGCATTAGGTAGCATTATTTATAATATAACAATTTTTGCAAATAATCATAGTTTAATTGACTGAATTAGAATAATTCGATTTGGTCGGGGGTTGCCGTTGACCCCCATGGCATTCAACATGTTAAAAAGACCTCTGCATAAGATTCAATACACCACAGAAAACAATTGAAAACGTAGATATTTGAAAATGTAAATGAGATTGGACCATCTCACTGAGAATTACATTAATAAGATATTAGAAGAAAAATTCAGTACTTACGTATTATACGGACTACCTTTATTTTTAAGAAATAAAATATTAATAATATGTTATAATAGTAAGTAAATACTGACCCAGACCTAACCCAAATGACTAATTAGCGTGACTTCCAATTAGGAAACAGAAGTGTTTCGTATCATACCTAAGTACCAAAGATTCTTTCTGGGTCCATCTTCTAGGTAACTTCTTAGAAATAATAAGATATTAGAAATAAGATTCTTCCCGCACCCAGCTGAGAGGTACCTTCTTAGAAATAAGGAGATAAAAATAAGCGTATTCCGATATTCAGCTGCTGCTAGGTGACTTTTTCGAAATTATAAGATATTGGAGGTAAGACTTTTCTCGCATCCAACTCTAAGGGGACTTTCTAGAAATAAGACTTATATAAAACGCAAGCAGGATTCAATAAAGCGCTCAGTCCGTCGGTCGGACTACTTATGTGAGTTCTTTATTTAGTGAACCTTTGCCTTCAGAAAGTGTAACGTGTGGTTGTGTATTGAAAGTTTGTTTTCTGTGTTAAGTTGTTCTACACCGTGACATCGTAATCGCCCACCGTTAAGAACTCCGAAGCGAAATGCTTTTAGAAGGTCCGTTGCGGTAAAGGTCTGTGTGGAAAATTCTACTGGAATGAGATACGTTAAGCCCAGACGGAAAGTGCACAGGAGTAGCAGACCCCTGGCTGACATATGCCTAGAAATATCACTAGACCGTAGAAACTCGTGGAACTGTCACTAATTTTTAGAAGGTTGTGGAATTGTCTCTAAGCCTTGCCAGGGTATCTGTTCAACCACCGCACACCGATTTTAACCCTAATCGTACCGCGTGTTTTTATAACGAATCATACCACAATGTGACTCTCAGTCACTTATGAGAATAAAAGGAATGATTAAAATGTTATTGTTTTTGTTTATAGAGCCCAAATTTTAAAAGCCCAAAACAAACTTTTGGAAATACAATATAAAACAATCAAAAAATTTATGTAAAAAGTTCAAATGTAAGTCAAAGTCACATCGTGGTCCGATTAGGGTTAATAAAACTTATGTGAAACATAGCTCTCAAGAAAATATTTGACAAGTATTCTTTCTTATCGACCAACATCCACTTTGAAATACTGAAAATACCCCTCAATATTGAGAGTTGAGAGTATATTTTTTACTGTATCTTTAAAACTGGGGGGGGGGGGTTGGAAAAGAAATTTCCTTTTTAATTTATTTGCCTCAAAATGGACAATTTATATTTCTTTTCTGTGCCCCCTATTTTCAGAGACATTATAAAAAATATATTTTCAACTCTCAACTTCGAGGGGTGGTTTCACCCGTTCAATGTAGAGATGTTGATTGATAAGAAAAAATACGTATAAAATATTTTCTTGAAAACTATGTCTCACATAAGTTTCATCAAAATCAGCGTGTGCTGGTTGAAAAGATTCCCTTGTTAGTAGAATATAGAATATTGAATGTATATTTTTCATTTTTTGCTACCCTACACTTTTTCATATAATAAATAGTTCTGGTTTATTGCTTCAAAGATCTATAACCATCCTCATAGCATTTGTGAACGTTTCATTTCGTATCCAACAATATCTGTAAATACGAGCCGTGAATGTAACTATCTGCAATTTCTTTATGTGTTATTATGATCATGATATTAAGTAACTATTCATATATGTTGAACGAAATTAAAATAAAAACCACTACTGGTGTTCTAAAAAATTAATCAATGACACTATTACGTATGCTGCATCAACTATCTAAATCACATCATAGATTCGCTCATACCTATCACCAGCTGAAGTACTTTAAGAGAATGAATTTTACAATCGATTTTCTTCTTAAAGCTCGCGTCAAAGCAAATTCTATTATATTATAGAATAATTGACAGCTCGGACGATAAAGGAATATCTTTTCCCTGAAAGTTATTGATAATTAATACTCAACCTACCGACATCTCATGTCTACCTATTCGTACCGTGACCGGTCAAAATGACTGATCCTTTAAGAAAGCTATATTTTTTACAATCTAATGTAAATAATAATAAATTTGGTATTGGATTAAATTATAAATACAACTTTCATAACATGACAAAATAAATTACTTTTTTTTATTTTAATTATAACTTTGATAAGAGAATTAACAGAGACAATAAAAATAAAGAACTTGTATTATTTTTTAGAACTATTTTAAACATGGCTGTCACATATATATATATATTACATTTTTATAAACATCATTTATAAATAACAAAATAGTAATTGCCTTAATTGTGTTTATTGTACGTTTGCAAATTATGAATCTTTCTTAGTTTTATTGTCTTTATCATATCTTATTTGGCAAATTTTTCACACATTTGAATCTGAACTTGTAGTTGTTGAATTTTCGCTGTATTTTCTTCTTTCCACGATTTTCGATATTCAATTGCAAGTTCTGTGTAGCTAATTGAAATAAAAATTCCTGCCTTGAAATTTTTTCTCCTGTTGTACCTTTATATAAAATCCAAACATTTATTCAAGTTAGATCCAGAATATTGAAAAAGACCTGAAGGAAACATCTATTAGATTTTGATTTTACGCTGTAGAAAAACGCTGGATAGTAATAGTGTGATCACCCTGTATAATGAGAGTTATATAATTTGATCTGTATAATTTTGTTGAAAATCGCACCATGTTACCTTCTACTTGTTCTGCAAATTTGGGTAATTTGCACTTGTTTCCTGGAACGATTCCAACAGTAGCAGTTCTTTTTATAATTAATTTTTGAGCTAGTGGAATGCTCATAAAAGGATTGTCTGTAGTTACCGGTGCACACCATGTTTCGCTACCCATTGTTTTATCAACTATTCGTGTAATCTTCCTTCAAATAATGTAATATACTAATCCGCTCTCAGGCCATACCACATTCAGATAACCTTTCTTTGTAACGAGTGTGTAAGTTCATAAGACTAAATATCACAAACGCTTAGATCGAGTCCCTTATGTAAATTTCTCGAGAAAAAAAATGAAAGGAGGAAGTAAATGCTGAAAAGTAGCGTGTATGTATATTCTAGGAAAAGTCGTAAAAAGAAATTGCAATATGATAACATTTTATGTGAGAAATTGTATGCAAAAATGTGGAACAGTCAATTTGACCGGTTTCGATAGGTTTAATGTTAATTACGTATCATGGATCTACTTATCGGTATAATAATATTTCTAATTAATTTCCATTAGTGTCCGTTCATCTACACAAAAGAATTATAAGACGCTACATAATAAAGATACATACATATAAAAATTGAAGATAACCCTTAAAGTCTCAAGAGATAAATAAATAATGAAAAGCGTACATATATAATCATTTTGAAAGCAAATTGTTGCCATCAATCCGCTAACAACTGAATAATTTAACCTTTTCGTTGTGGCCAGGTCTAACGTAGAGCGCGCGTGATAGACTGCAGACGTTCATCCGTGACTGATGTTACAGACAGCGAAACTTCGCTTCGACGCGCATTTCGTATTCTGTAGAAAGTATAGGGTCGCTGAAATACGGAATTGCATTACGATAGAGACAGAAGTATGAAGAATTCATAGTTTTCATTGAATTTTAAATACAAAAGACTATCAACACGAGAATTACAGAGCTGGTCAATTTGACGCATATTAAATGTCATAAATATTATTTAGTAAAGTTTCATGTCAATTTTGATTGATGCAATTGTAGGAATATGTACCCTAATACCCTCTTTTGAAGCTCTAATTTCCAAGATCTATGTATACGAGTGAACCTCTATTTTTCAAACAATAATACAGTAAAGTGTACAATGGATGTTCTTAAATTTAACTGTAAATACAATTACTGAAGGCATTTTAAGCATTGGCAGTTTGCTTTGAATGAAACTGTGCAGCGATGTCAATAATATGGCTCGTGTGCAATTTCAAAACTGCTACAGACAGCTTATAGACACAACTATTTAAATATTACAATATTTGTTTATATATGGTTTGCTATGAATAATACATTCACCATTGTAATAATTCAGAAATATCAATTCGTTGATAGTAGTTAGCAAATTTGTCAGGAATAACATTTATAATTATCGCATTAACACGAATGTTCGCAACTATGTCTTGATCAATTTTGACATCTCGGAATAATTTGTCAACTGAGCTTGAAAATTCGTAATGAGATTGATGTCTCATCATATGATAATATTCAGCACAAAAATCAATGTTTGAGTCACTATTGTAAGAACCGTAATATCTGACTCCTTAAGCGGACCTACGTGTCAGAAGTCGTCATGAATTCTGATTATCTGTAATAAGCCGCAATATAAGGTTCTAGGCGAATTAACGTGACACCAATTCATGTCTCATCGATAAGATCAGCGAGGATACGTAAGTACACGCTAACGAGGACATCACTTTCAGCAGTTTATTTAATAATGTAATGGTCATTAATATTGGTCATATTAATAAACGTATGAACCTGAAAATAGTCCAATGCACGTGCACCTATTCGATAGGATATTCAAAATCGATTTTCTGGAAAATAGGGCTTCAAATGAAGAGATGAAGTATGTCCGTTTTATTCGTGAACAGTGGAATATTTGGGTAATTATCGCAGATACGGAAAAATGTTTCAGATAAGAGTTGTTCGGCAGGATGGAGGATATTTAGTGAGCTATTTCGATTTTTGTTTAGATTGTTGTTTAAAGACATTTAAATTAATAGAATTGGTAATATTGAGACGATATTCAATTGTTTAGATACTCGCGGGACATGATAAAAATAGTCGATACAATTAATAATTAAAGGCAAACAGTTAAATACACACACCGTTGAATTCGTCTTGAAAAATACAATAAATTGACATTAATAAAATTATGTATTTTCATTTCAAAAGACTGCATTGACCTTGAAATCTCTTTAACTGACAGTATAAAAAAATCGAAACAATTTACTAAATGTTTCCTAACATGCCAAAGAAGTCTTACTTGAAACATTTTTTGTATCTTTAATAATTATTGAAATATTCGACCGTGCACCAATAGAGCGCACATACTGTATGTGTATGTGTATGTATATGCAAATATATGTATTTGCAACCATGCTATTGAGGTTAACTTAGTTTCTTTAAATAGTGCTATTTCCATCTTACTAATATAAGAACATTTCACACGGTTGATGTTAGACACTGACCAGTTGGTTTAACATCTCACAGCTTATATATTATTCGAAATTGTATGATATTTTAATTTAACTTAGATAGACTTCATGCGAAGACCATAATTTCGAATTGTGCTGAGTATAGAAACAGTATTAGGCCAATGAATGTGATGAGAGTGACATACAAAATTTGAACGAGTTAATTTAAGGACTTCTTACCGCAAGAAATTTTACTTGCCACTTAATTAAAAAATACGTTAAGATTACAATAAGAAGTTCGACTACGCATGTTTGCGCGACCCCCACACATCACGGTAGTCCTTTTATTGAGACTAAAATATCAAAAAATACCCAAAAGCATTAATGACTTCATTGGGAATAGATGGCTAAAATTAGAAACGATAAAATAAACCATAACATTTTTCGTATTGCCATAATAGTTCAACTAGATATTTCAAACTTTTGATTTCATAATTTAGGAAACTAAATCATACAGCAATTAAAAGTTCTTTCCTGCAATCACAACGTAAAAATAGTTAATTTACAATGCAATAAAAATCAAAAAAAGAGTCCACAAATAAATTTTTTAAACGAAACATAAGTCCAAAATATAAGTCCAGACTTATAAATACAATGTCCAAAAATATTATAAACTTACAATATTTCTTCTTTTAACGATATAATTTAAAGATAAGGACATCTGACGCTGTGGTTCCAGTACACATACGTAAGTAATGGTCTTAACTCTCAATTAATTACACTTCTATACTTATGTTTACTGTAAATATATTTCTATAAGTTCTTGATTTACCTATACACATTTCTGAAATTCTTTACCCATACAAATTCTTTACTCAAATGAGTTTCAAACTGATTCAGTTAAAACTAAACAGATGTAGCAAGAAATATTGGTTAAAAACAATTGACTAGCGCGTTACATAGAGACGACGTAACCGTGAAACGACGTAAATCGGGAGGTCGTAACTTGGGGCCCCACTGTATAGGTACAGATCACCGACATTGATGACCTTGAAATATATTGTCATAGAGATCAGTTTTAATAGCTTTTCTCTACATACATAACTGTCCCTGGAGTTTAGTTTCAGGCATACACACAAAAATATATGCAATATCGCATACTGTGCTTTGTGCGCCGTATTTAAATTAGATTTTGCATGGTCAACTTGCCACAGCCGACTGCCTATTAAATTTCAGAACTACAAGTTGCAATTATTATTTTAACATGTTAAGGAATCTAAATATAAGTAAAATCTAACCCGAATGTAACTAAAATTTAACACAAACCCTCTAAAGAAGGCATAACGTTAAATAGGTAATGTTAAAAATATTCTTGGGTGCCTATATGTGTCGTGATCCATTAAAAAATTAACAGGTTGCATTTGCTGAGTAGGTGTTTAAATGAAAATTATAGTTTACTTGGAAGTCGGTTTGTTTTCTACGTTAGAGAGTCTTGGCTCTACGTGTATAATACATACATACTATACATGTATAATACTAACAAGGAGAGTTATAGAGACTCATATTTTTCTCTGTTTTCGAAAAAAATGAGTTTTAAGATTATGTGTGTCACTTTAATAAGACGATTAGAAGAAGTTTACTACAACAAGGTGTCGCAACAGCAGTGCTAGCATCTTCGACTATGACGCTGAAAGTCGTAAGTTCCGAATCTCCGTACTTGGAAATATTTTTTCCTCCGTTTTTTTTGTTTCCTTTTGAATTATAATTTCTAAATGACTTGTATTTTATTATTATAATATTATTCGTCATCTTATTGCAGTAACATACAAACTGAAAACGCAATTTTTCTCGAAAACGGAAGATCGTTATCAAGAAAGCCGCGAGGGTTCTTCATTTATAGATGTGTACTATGGCATGCATAGGGTTTCATTCAAACACAGATTTTTATATCTGTCCCTCTCCTTATAAGTCAGAGTGCGCTTGACGACCAATCAGCGTCGAGCACACTTCGTCAAGAACGAGTCGCAGGGGTCAGTCACTTCGGTAATCTCAAGAATCGTAGAAAAAAAAATCAAAGTCTGGCCCTCCCTTGCATGCGTCACCGCGTGAACAACATTCAAGACGAAACAGGGTGACTGTTCAGTTTAGTTCATAAAAATTTGAAATGATAAGCGACCAAACGGTCGACACACGATTGGTTACGAGGTCGGTTCGATCTATAAAGCTAAAAACTTATTATTTTATAACGAAATTAGCAGCATCTAAGTAGCACATAGTTTAAACATATTTATTTAATGGTCCAATTACCATTCATTTGGTGCATTCTAAAGTGGAAAGATACAACCTTTGCTTTAATAAAATAATAAAACATGATATCGTGTTACATTTTATATTAATATAATTTATATGTTATATTATATTAATATTCAAATTCGGCTATTGTAGAATACGAATACATATTGATATATATCTAGCATAGATAGTTAACTGTTAAAGTAGAAGTTTGACAATAAATATTTGTTTCATTATTACGTACTTATGAGTATCATAAGGTATAACTTACATAGGGTGTAACTTATTTTAAGGAAAATTATTCTTATGCTAAATTTAGTGTTTGTATAATCCATTCTAATCAAAAGAACAGCGTTCTGTAAGATGAAGTCCGTTTGTCGATAAATCCATTGCATACATACATATGTATGAATGGCTTAGAATAATAGTGGTTTAACTCTTACTTCTGAGTTCTAACAAAAAAATATATTTGTGAAATATACTTGGATTAACTAAATACTAATATTGCAATTATTAACATTCATAATTAATAATAATTAATATTATTAAAAACGTACAAATATTAGTGTTTAATTAATGTAAAAAACATTTCACGAAAGCTTTTTTTCCGAGAAAACAAAAATAGGAGTTAGGCGATTGCTATTCTAAGCTACCCAAATGCAAATCTAAAATAAAATGCCCCTTTACTTTTCACTTTTCTCTTTTTATGCCATTTTTTTTTAATCATTTTAATAATCATGCAATTAACTCTTTCGCTACGGCGGAACTGGTCGTAAAAATGCAGACGTTATAGCAACAACTCCATCGCAATGGGCGAATTAAAGGTACTGACATATTAATAGACATTATCATATTCATCTGAATGTTAACGAACAGGTGAATAAATTATAATATTTTAATTCATTTCCATTTAAAGAGTTACTAAGAAGAGAAATATTACAAAAGCCATTTTACCTGAAACATGATTTAACGGAAAACTATTATAGTGATGCTTAACTCTGAAAAATCTTAATGAAAAATTATTTGAAAGGAAACCACTATGGTGGCGCTCATTTTTAGTAGCTAAAGACTCTAAAGACTTTAAAGGGTTCATTAAGCTCTCCTACAATCTTCCCTCGGATTTTAAAAATTCAGAAATCAGTTACGAAATCATTCTTATTATTGATTGAAGTGTATTTACTAAGTTTACTGTTATTCGAACGCATCCATTGTATTCATATTCATTACAATGCATGAACGATTTGTGCGGACCATAATTGGAATATCTAGACCGCAAGAGAAATAACCAAGCAGAGATGAATTCCCTTTGTTCCGGTGTTACAGGAAATAATATCGATTAGTTTTACTTACCAACATTCGGTATTCTTCCTTTTGAAGGAAGTAATTACAATCCCTTCAAAGAAAATAGGTGTAAAAACTAAAATTGAGGATGATACAGATTTGACCAGAGAATATTTATAAAAATGAGAAATTTCCAACTACTTACGTACCAGTGAACATTGGATAATTGCAACACTCAACGGGACCGGAAGATTGTAATTATGAAGAGGTAGAATCAAATCCACCCGAGAAAACGAAGATTTTAGCATGACGGACGTAAAAAAGGACAATGCGAGTGAAAAAAAAAGAAAGACTGACGGTTGAAGCGTTCGGTATAATTAAAGGCTCGCAATGAGCTTCAGACTTTTAACTCAAAAATCAAACTTTTTTATTTTTGACTTTTGATAAATGAAACTTTCCTCGTTGTGTTTGTTATGTTCTTCTGATTAAAATGACTCAACACACGATAGAATTACGACCATTATTATTTGTATAATAAGCGATTGAAGTTTCGGATATGGAAAAGGACTGCGAATAGGAAAAAAAGACGTTGAAATTGGTGAGTTCGATAATAGTCAGATCATGTTACACCCTTCAATCCTAGTTACTTGTCGAGCATTATGGTGTGTTACAAGGAACCTGGTAGGGATGACCACATACTTATGTACAAGTATGTAGTATATTTGATTGGAGCAATAAATAGACATTTTAATTAAAAGATCACTAAAGGTTGACAAGAATGAATTTAATTAAACGATTTGATTCTTAAAGCATGGATTAGTCGCCAAACGCTTATAAATTGGTTAGTTAAATCTTCAAATTTGATCGCTGTAAATTTAGTCCTACTGAGTCATCTGAAAAATCATGATTCATCAAATGCAGCTTATTGTTAGAATTGCTAAAGATGTGTGTTAAAGAATTATTAACATTGAGCAAAAATATATCTATATATTTTGTAGTAAAGTTAGATAATAACTAGATATAGTTATAAATAAAATATAAAAAACATATTGTCTTTCAAAGACAAAAGTTTTGACACTTTTCATGAAGTATTATAATTATTTTACCAGAGAATAAAATGTCGTAGATCGATTATCTAACCTTCTTAGTAACGCATCTAAGGTGTAGTTACCATTTTTTAAAAACTGTTTACTACTCATTTCAATACATATAAATTAATTTCAGTTAATATTGTCCATTGTTTTCGTTCGAGAAGAAGAAGTTTGAAAAAGAAGTTTGAAGTCCTGTGAAATGCCTGAAATAAGAAAGAATCCCGTCGAATACTAATGTAATATTAATTTGAATCTATCATTACTAAAATCATTAGTTGAGTATTTACTAACCGAGGTCGACGGCCGAATTGTTTCATAGTTCACAATCCATAGATCATTTTATTCGTAACATATTAATCTGTTGAATATTCAACACTTTTGAAATTTTATATAAAATATATCGTTAACATTAACCCCTTAACCTACAATATCGTATCAAATTCATGGAGAAGATTTCGTACAAAATTGAACACATATGAAGGTCAGTTAATTCGTTTTAGTTGAAAGTAAATATTATTTTTCTATTGATATAAAGGCAGTAATTAATAGAAATTGTAGACATAGAAAAAGCATGGATTTTTTTTCTTTTTCTAATGAAGTATGGACAATAAAACAGTTTCGTTGAACGCAATTGTGAAAAGCTTATACTGCAAGGAGTTATATAACAAATATTTTAAAACCCACACAAACTGACAAACTGAACACGTTGTGTGGGAATGTTATTATTATATACAACATGTGAGTATTTATACCTTCCGTATACCTCTGCATATTCGAACTACTGGAATAGCAAAACTACTAAAACTTCCTTATCCGCTGTGTATGAAATTTAAATTTAATTTAAAATTGTTCAAAGTCGATTTGAATGTGTCACTTGTTATTCAGTGATACTTATTTGGAAATCTGCTATGTAATGGCTGGTTCCATAAAATCCAGGCACCCGAGCTGCTTCGTAAGGCCGAAAGTGGTCGAATCAGAGAATCTGAACGTAGGCATGCAACCAAACCAAAGCGAGGTATTAAGCCGTGAAAATGCAGTGCTGTTTCTCCAGAGACACGGGAAAATGAGAACAATTCCATGGAAGTAGTTGTACGAACGTGACTTGGTGGAATTATTTGAAAACTTTACCATCGTTAGGCGGAATAATTGGGTAACTATGCGAAAAGAGCACATCATAAAGTAACTTCTAACCAGATCTTGATATCTTCTTTTTAAGTCGTCCATTCATTCGTCAAAATACTTGATTACCCAGTTTTATGGACTTGGTAACCCTAAGAGAAAGTAAAATTCAGACGTTTTACTGCTCAATTTCGCCCTCATTAGTTCTCTTTTACTTTCTTTACTTTCAAAACTTAGGGATATAAAGAGTTGTTATGTGAAATATAACACCTACGTTTTTTAATATGTACACCACTTTTCACTTAAAGGAATCTAAGATTTATACAAAAATAATTTTTTCTTAAATTTTCATGTCAAACAAAGAGCAACTCACTTTTCCCAAAAGCAGTTTATATTTTACCTGAATGATTAGAGTATACAGTAGTTTTTCATTGATCGACGATTTATAAATACAATAATCGAATAATTACTTATTGGTTATTTCATATGTAATGTTATTAGCATGTAAGTGTAATAACTGATGTGCGTATACACACTCTATTTTATGTAGCGTTACATTAGTATTTATTATTTCATTTTTTCCAAATAATTTTTGTGATTTTTCTTTTCATATAATAGATAAAATAAGAAATTAAACATGTTATTTCATGATTTATATTAGAGAAATAATTAGAATAATTGTTAATTTTCACATTTTAATCATATGTACTATAACCTCCAATATTAATTTGATTTTCATCTTGAACTAGTATGCAGTTCTATCATAAGTTGTTAATCAACAAAATAGTTACAAAATATTCTCAAAACATTCATCAAATCACAGTTAGAAACTCTTAGCTACAATGAAATGTAATTATCAAGTAAGTAGTTAGTTACCCATTTTTATTTAAAAAGCGATTTACCAACTAAAGAGCGTTGTGAGATTTAAAACGTTAAAGTCTTTCGTAATTGTCCTTCTGCGAGGACTGTAACAAGGCAGGACAAACGATCTCAATATCCTGATGGTAATTTGTAGTAGAATCCACTTTCCAGACTACTAACAAACGTAGTTATCTCAGATAACGTCCTTTGAAATTCTTTAGCCGATTACATTTTATTAAAAAAAATATTTTTTCTATACGCATTTAACTTAGTTGCAGACTTTTAGAAATTATATGTTCGCATTCAGCTAAACGTTTCGCCAGACTATCACTTGTTAATTAATCAGAACTTTGATTCACTTCTTTTTAAATTAAATCGCAGACTCAGCTAACACTGTGTGTTCGTGCACGCTGCCCAAGCAATGTTAGTGGACGTTGCGTAACACTTTCACGAATTAACTTCGTGTAAAATAGTTGAGATGAAAAAAGGTCTCTTCCTTTTTTCGGTTGAAAGTGGACTGTATCTGATGATTGATAATGAGTGAAAGGAGTGTGTATGTGTGTACAAAGTTGATGTATGTGTTTGTCCAATGAGCACAGCGTGATTTGTAATTAACTTATATTGACTATGAGGTGATTACGGGAGAGTGCGATATACTAATGAATGTGGATTCGTGGTTTCTCTATAACACCTCTTTTAATCGTAGCGAGGAAGGAACTGCCCTAGTTCGGTGTGTGTGTTGACGTCGTGAGATACGCGGTACAACAAGGGGTTGACTGGCGTTCGGGCAGCGTAGCGTCTTAGCGAGGTTGAGTGAGACTGTCCCTGTCCCGCCAGTCTTCCGGGTTATATCCTCCTGTCCTTAGACAAGAACAGGAAGCAAGCCACGCTAACACAAAAACCGCGGGAGGAAAAACACGCGTAAAAAAGGGCGCGAAAATCCATATATATAATGTCCATATTACTTGTGGTAGAGGTAAGGGGTACGTCGTCCCTTCTGACTTGCAAGGGTATCGGTGACTGCGCGCTCGGGGTTCAAGGGGTTGAGCAAGAAAATATAATCTTGAATAAAATTTCTATTCTCCATAATATTTACCCCTCTGAACCAAACAATTCTTCCTTCGACTTTTGTCTAACATTAAATATTAAAAATATGATGAGAAAATTATCTATCAATAAAGTATCAAAACTAATTGAAAATTGAGTAGTATAAGAACGTATTACGAACATATTTTATCGATGAAAGCAAGTATATTTTAAATATGCAACATGCTGCAAATATATCGAAATTCAGAAGTTTCAAAGACAAGATATCCTTAATAATGGAAAAATAGTTACAGTAACACAATACTTGCATGTACATTGCAAGGTTGAAGCTTACAAGGATTTGAACACTTGACACTTTTATTTAGACTGAATTTTGCAATCACATTATGTGCGATGATTTGAATATATCAAAACTCCATTGAACGGGAACTGTTTAATGAGAAGAGAGATGAGAAATAGTTTTATAATGAATTTTAACTAGTGAGTAAACATAATATAACACTGCGTAAACGTGAATTGTATAAATATATGATTTGCTTACTAAATAATACAATATATGCATTGTAATATGTTTTGTAATTGGACAATAATGTATAAGACAATGATGTACGTATAAAAGATGCTTCTGAAATGGGGGAAAAATTAAGAAATATGAAACACTAATACAATCGCCGTTTCGAAATTATTACAAATATATAATAAGTTAGTCTACGTAATTAACGAGATATGTCTGAAATCAATAAGAAATTTTGAAAAATTTAATTATATAATATATATAATTTGCATTCTGTAATGATTACATTTTCTTTTTACTCATTATACTGTTATACCGTTTTCGCAATGATACTGATTATATTTATAATTATTTCAGATCTGAAATTAAAAGTACCACATTGTAGAATTATATATGAAAGAATTAATCAATTAATTAAGTAAATTTCTGGTTCTTAATTTAACATTGTTCACCACTTTCAATTTATTTTATTCTGTACGTGACTGTAATAAAATTGAAAACACTGTAGGATCAAAGAGATTGAATATACTTCTATGCAATCATGAAAGTATCAGCATATAGAGTGCAGCAGATACAGATTTCGCAATCACAAAGAGAATCACTAATTGATTGAAATATGTAACTCGATACCATAAGAGGACAGTATGATAAAACATTGAAAAGTACATCATTGATTGCTTCCACTGCTTTTACAATTGAATTTTATTGATTTTACTATACTGAGAAATGTATTTACAAATTTTACTTACATCGTGTAAAAAGTATAATATTAATGAACATTTATATCAGAATAATAAACTAAATAGTTATGTTATTCTAGTAATTCGAGTAAATATAAAATGTTTCACTGTATAGTGCTATGGTCATTAATAATCACTCATTATATTTGTATAGTAGGTAAGTATCTATACACGAAACGTAATGCAGCTTAAAAACCAGACCAATTATTTAAATAATTTACTAATTTAAACGACCTTCAGTATAAAATGAAACAAAGCAGTTGATTGAATTTGTTGTAATTTTCTTTCATATTCAAAATGTAATAGACAGTTTTTATACATTTTTGTGCACTAAATACGAAATAGAAAACAGCTTTTTTTAGAGGCGCACTTTTAAAAAAATGTAATGTTAAAAAGAAATAAAATTTTTATCTTCTAGAATGATTTGCGCAAAAACTATAAAAACTGTACAAATATTTCTTGCACAAAATGATTCTACAAAAATATTTTACCAAATAAAATGATATACATTTCGATAACAGTATACATAGATAAAAACGGTTATATAGTTTTTAAAATGAGTATCTATTACCCACTAATTGTTACAGATATTTGTCAATTAATTTTGAAAACTAAAGGTTTGAAAATAAATCAGATTATATCACGCGATAGAATAAACCTTGTTTGCACGGACACAATCAAAGAAAACCACTACAGAAACTTGTTTTCGATAGAGGAGATAGAATAGCTTCGCAGAACACGAGGTACCGGCACTGATCGCCAACATCAACGATTGCCTGACATTCCCCTCAGCGCAACGTTGCTCCCTTGAGAAGAACGTCAAGCCGTCCGTTGACGTTGAATATCCCCGTCAGCTCAATTTATTATACACCACAAAACTATTTTATTTTCACAATAGAAAACAAAACCTGTGTAGTATTTTTTTATGTGATCTTTATATAAAAGAGGTTTGCTTGAAAACAAAATGAAAACATCTACAAGAGTATATGCGTAATGGGTGCTTTACTTCGGAAGTTCGAATGATTTACTGAAAATCACTGAACATTTGAATTCTTCAAAGTTAGATTAATTCAAGTTAAATTTCTCTTCAACTGCGATAAATTTCTTAATAATTCTGTAAATAGGAAGTATAACATACAAAGGGTAAGTATGAAAGAATAGTAGTTGCAACGAATATATGTAGAGAACTTTTGTTTAATGCTCACTCAGTTTTTGTTTTAAGGGATGTTCTGCTTTAAAAGGTTAGAGATAATCTATCTTTTCACGGATTTCCGATCTCTATTCTGTTCAGAATTAAACTTAAAAGTGATTCTATATAAAATGTAAAATACTAAATATTATAAAAGTTTAGAGAAAACTATGTTACAGTGCAGTAAATTGTCAGTTGTCATAAACTGGCCCTTTCTATCGTTCTGTCCCTCTATATAATCGTTTTTTATTGCCTGTATCCTATATTTGCTTCCTGAAAATGTTTTACGTAGTAAAAAAGTCAATTTTATTTGAATAAAGTCTATACGGAGTCAGTTTATTCTAGTCTTTCACACGAAATATACATGTCACAAATATTTCCTGACGATGGAAACGATGACGCATGAAAGAGGTAACAAAGAACTGCGAGCACATGTAAGAAAAACTACGAAAAGATCCTTGAAAGTGAAAATTGCTAATATTAATTTTACCACTGCACGAGTAGAGAAGTTGAAACAAACAAGCGATGAAATTCTCATAAACAAAGGACGTAGATATAGTAGATCCACGGTGACCTTTTTTCCAATGAATAAGATAAACCCTTGGAATAATAAATTGGCGTAAATATCGTATCTAAAAATTTGTTCTAAAATCGTTTGGAAATCTACAGACTCATTTTTCATGAAACTGATTGATGAACAGTTTTCTGCGCTATACTCACAAAGTATTTACTGAGTGGGTTTGATCTTTTAAAACATAATATAATATTCTATTCATCCATCGCCACAGCCGTATGACTAGAATAACTACAATACGACAAAAATGTTTATTTTTTCAGGGTAGTTAAATGAAAAAAAAAAACAGTAAAATTCACATCACTTGCGTTACGTTTCTTGTAATTTTAACAAACGTTTCTGTAAAAAAATAGTACGTTTCACCTATTGGAAAATGAATTAATATAAACATAGCTCACCAATATATTTCTCCCAGCACAAAACTTTATAACTGCTATAATAAACAACGATAAAGAATATAATGATCTAAAAACATCTTCGAAATAATAAAAATATAAACGCGTGTTTATTCGATTCTCTGAAAATGAGTTTCTCCAGAAATGTAAACCTGCAGAGTTTACGGCAAATTAAAAAAGGAAAAGCAATAAATATAAGGAACAAGAAAGATGCATGGTCAATGTGTAGATACTGGAAAGCGCGGGAAAACACAGAGAAAGTATCAAAGCAATAAAGAGAGAGGTAAACGTGCGAAGATTCGTGAGCACTTGGTCGTCAAATGCATACGAAAGTTAACCAGGCCGCGCGAGACATTCGGAAAGCCTATTGGAAGAAGACAGAAATATAGAAAAAGTGAAAGTTATTCGAAACATTATATGGCGTAATCTGCAAAAACGTCGAGAGTATTACGAGTTACTACAGGCGCAGAAACAATTCGCATTAAAGTATTATAAGGTGTATGAAATGAATGTAACATGACGAATGTAACACGCGACACGCAGTGAAAAGAACGCTCGTGTAATTCAAGCTTTATGCTTGGAAATTATAGTATTCCACTCGTCCGTAATGTCTTCATAACAAGATTACAGGAAACAGTGAGTACGATTCTGCCATTCACTTTATTTATAAATTATGTTTCTGCCTTGCCAATGAAAACAAACGGAAATAGTGATCCGTAAGAAAATGGAATAAAAGTTTCATGTTTCAGTGAGGATGCGAAAATTGAGAGTATGGTTTATCAAAGTATAATTTTTCAAAACAAAATTAATCCCTGTAGAAAAATTGTGATTTCTGGCAAGATAGAGAAAAGAAATATTAATAGAAATAGAGTGCAATAGAAAGACGTTAATAAGAATTACTCTATCAAGTGACTATTCCGTAACAGTTAGGTATTTTTCACTGTATCATGCACAATCACGTTTTTGAGATTGCTGCTCAACATCTTTCCCTAAACATAAGAAAATCATGAATTTTCATGTTTCGGTTGTATAAAATCTATATTTTTTTCGTATTTTATAATCTGCCGTATTATTAATGAATATGTTTAGATATAAAAATTTCAATCGCTATGAAGAGAGACATACAATTCTAATTGATAGAAAAAAACGAAACACTAGATGCAGGTTAACATAAATTCGGTCATAGTCAGAATTTACCAGCAGCGTTGGGCTATTTGTGAATCAAAGAAAGCTTATCGACGCAAATCAGTTAAAATAACTGCCCTCGGTGCTGCTTTACTTTGGTAAATTCAATAAGTACTATTTTTCGAATGGCACTAATGTGTGTTTGGAAAGTAAAACATCTGAAAAAAAGAGACGAGTAAAACGAGTACCTATATTTTTTATTTTTTGACGTGAGAGTACCAGACGGAACACACATCAACAAATCGATGCGGTCAATGAATAAAATTATACTATTGCATAATGTGTGGAACGTGGAAGAAGGAAATAAATGATGCATGTAATTTTGAAATATGGAGAGAAACTCATAAAAGACCTAGAGGGAAAACGTAAATAGATGCTATTAAGATAATCGCATGATGCTTCGCTCATTAGATTGACATTAAGAAATTATTCGTTCGATTTAAAAATACTTGTTATATTTCTAAAGTTATGCTGAGGCGAAACATTCAATGGCTGGTCATAACAATCCACACCGAAACATTTACCACTCGCGGCGAAAGAGCAGTACAGATACTCAACAAATTTTCTAATTTTCATGTATTCAATGAAATAAAACTAAATTTAACGTGTACAAGAGCAAATTTGTCAATTTTTAGACGTCTTCGCCGCGTTTTTTATATTAAATCGAAGAAATTTTTAAATTTCTGTGAAAATAATTCTGCTCATAGTTTAAGACAAAAAGGGAGGACCCTATTTCGAATTCCACAGATATGAAAAGAGTAAAATTTTCGCTTGATAAGAGCCATGTGCGTATAAAATTGCAATGAAGGCGCATAATTTTGGTAAGGGCAGATCCCATTTAATTCCTAGTCTATACTCGCAACGCTTCTGCTTCTGTACATTTTTTTATGTGCTCAATAATATAATTATCAAGAATCAAAGAAAATGCCTACCAAAATTCGTTCTACCAAAGATAATGTTTCTATTGACGCACGCCGTTGGACCTTCTTTCATTTGTTGCCAAACAGTTCCATCAAGAGCCATTTCAGTGCTCTGGACATTTTTGCCACTCTCATTTTCGGAATCTGATGAAATCTATCGGCGTTTTTGTCACGGAAATCATCTGTAGGAAATACTAGAGGGTGCTACAAGAACGCTGCTGTGTAGCACTTCCAATAATGTATTACAATGTAATATAATATAATATAATAACTTTTGACAAAACTTCGTATTTAGCGAACGCAAATGCTCGTACGGGTACGATCACAAAGATGCCTGTCTTCGCGTTTGGCGTCGAACGCGAGACCTTCGTTGATCAATTTTTTTCTCCCACCGTCCTAACCCGACCAATCGTCTAATTTCGTGACAACAGAGTTCTCATGCGCACACGCATTCTTGCAGCGGATGCGAGGAATCCGCCGATCGTTGTTTGCTTCTCCGCTTTTACATCTTATTGCTTGGAACCTTCTCGACTCTTGGCTAGTTTTCCGACGCACAGTGGGGTATTCGCCCTATCCAAGCTGCCAAAAGTCCATTTTAAAAATATTATCTAAACCGAAAAATTGTTGCTGTTTGAAATAGCTGAGGAAATATGTGAGAAACAATGTCCTACAAATTTTTTTATCCTTGGAGCACTCATAAAGTATTGAGCTATCCCGAAAGTTACTTGTTTTACTCTTGAAATTCCTTCCAGCACTTTCCATATGTCTTGGAATGTGTTATGTTTCCATATGTTATGTTTTGAAAAAGTTTAGAAAAGAAAGCTACTTTCTAAGGTCATTAAGTTTAATACTTCGGAACAATTTTTTTCTTATAAATTTATATCATTTTCTACTCAAGCAATTTTTTAACAGAAATTTTGTGATTCTTTAATTTTGCTGACTAGCATAGAAAATTTGCAGAAAATCAATAAATTATACAATTATATATTATTTATGATGTATTATATTATTGTGCATTACATCATGTAATATATGATATATAAATGTATATCTTTTTTTTATATACTTATATGAAATTATGTATAATTTACATTAAGAAATTTATTGTTATATGCCATATAATGCTCATATTCTCTTGTAAAAAGTCAATATAAACCTGTCTTTAGCCGCTTAGATCGGGCAGATATCCCACTGTGTATTGGAGCAAAATACTAACATGTATTCTATCTGTCTTTTTTCATTTAGTGCCAAGACGTCAAACTGATTATAATAAAAAGTATTTAATACTGTGTATGCTTAGAACCCATATTCTCTGAGAATATCGACAAAATATTATTATGTTGTAATAGTAAAATTATTTATAATCTGAAGCGGTTTTGCATTTCCCGCTACAGTGCTGAAAGCGATCAGCGTATTTTCTGTTAAACGATATAGTTCTGTTTTGTTTTATTCTAAATATGTGCGTATATTGTTCGTTGCTAATGCACGCCTGTATAATTACACAAAATTTACCTTTCTTTTGTTTGTTCATTCCTTAAATCATACAAGTTCAAGTAAAATAAACTAAACATTTATGTCAATATTAAGTGCGTGTTTGAAACTCCGCTCACATAATATTTTAAGAAGTGTGAAATGTTATAGAAAAGAGAAAACATGTCGTCTAAAATGAGTACCAATCATGAACAACGTGCAATTGTAAAAATTGTATCAAATTCTACAACTGCGAGAGAAATTGCAGCAGCAGCTGGAGTAAATACTAAAGTACCTACATAATAAACAACGCATTATAGAAGAGTAAATAACTAAATACATACAACGTCCCTTTTATAAATCTCCTTTATAACTCCCCTCCTCCTTGTAAACCCCTGTTGAAGCAGCGCAAAGAAATTTGTTTACAATTTGCTAAAAAATATGTCCACGGTAGAAGAAATGTTGAAGAGTTATTTTACTCCTTACTTGCCACGCGCCCTTCCCACACACCGCTCTCACAGACACGACACTCGCGCGCGCACCCGTCGTCTTTCCTGTTGCGTTAGCTAGACTACCCCACATTAAGCAGAAAATAGTAACAGTATAGTAAGTGACCATCTTCGCGTATTTTCACAAGATTGACAAATGTAATAGAAATTCATATTTTAAACAATTTTATCCCCTAAGAAAAATGTTGCTCTCATTTTGATTCCAAGGTAATCGAAAAAAACTTTTGCTACCGCTCTACGACCTAACCGAGACCTATATAAAGTACACGAGTGCATCTCTAATACGGCCTCACAAACAAAGCCGTACGGTCATCACACCGGCCGTCACCTTCTCAGGTTTCACGCAGGTAAATACATAAGCACAGTTCATCGATCGCGAATTGGCCAACTACTCACAAGCTGAAAAGTCGTAGGGGTAACGGTGATTGCTCTTTTCCACCCAGAATGCTTGCGTTAATAACTATAAAACAACAGTGGTGCCTCGTGTGTGACACATTGTCATTATTGACCGAGCGGTGTGACGAAGAAAGCAAACGGAATAAAACGCGATGAAGTGAGATGTAACGAACGTTGGCGTCGAATTTCATTTCGGCAGCTTCTTATGTTTCTGAAATCCTGAGGATACAGATGCCCAACTACCATGTTTTAGAATCCGCTTGAGTCCACTTGCCAACTCACGATCTGTGGCCGTTACAGTGGACCCGCCACGCTGTGCAGACTACCCACATGATAAACATTACCTAAGTAAAACTCATTTTTATGTATACGAAAGAACTTATCAAACTATCGCGATTGACTGGAACTGTTGGAACTTTTGTCGGGGAGAGTACGTGAAACCTGAGAAGATCAGGTCTTCTCCTAAGAAGAAAATCAATGAGCTCAATAAATGGCTCATTGATGTAAGCCGCAGCCGGCGCTATGACCGTCCGACTGTGCTTATGGCCGTTTCACAGCAGACGTCCTCATGTATATAGAATAAAGGTGTCTAAATCGGTGACCGTGAACACTCTAGTGACACTCCCTTTACAAAAAGCTACTCTCTCCATGACTACTTTTAATTCTTTAAACTGCTCACATACAAAGTCTCAGGTAACTCTTTAAGTAGAGGTACTGAGGGAACATTGTTTTCGAATTACTAGTGCGAGGAGAGTAAGTTATACACTTCTGATATAGAATATAATGTAGCAAAAGTTTTTCGTGATTATCTTGGAAACTAAATGAGAGTGATATTGTTGCCAAAAGGAAAAGTTGTTTAAAACATTCATTTCTATAACATTTGTACTGCAATATTCGGGCAGCTCGAGACGTTCCATGCGTGACGAACGGTTGAGGATCTTGTGAATCTTTATGTTAGAGTATCAGTAACAAAAGATAAAATCTCAAACCGGTGCACTATTTGAATTTTTGAAATTCTATGAAAATATAATACGACTGAAACGTAGTATATTAAGCTAGAGTTACAAAACATTAATATCGGAAAATGTCCAAACATATTAAATAAGCAAAAGTTATTTATTTCTCATCTACTCAATAATGATAACCAATACGAATAAGATATCGTATAAATGTAGGTGTCTGGCTTCAAATAGTGCAGAGACAAGCTAATTTTATAAAAGAAGATGCGCCGAAGAGGTAACCTGAATTTGTTGATTAGGAACTGTAATAGACGTATTCCATACTGACACAGTCGAACTTTATATTGCTGAAAAAAACATAAAACGACCACAGAATCCATATACATTTGAAAATTGATTGTGATTTTATTTGTAAAACGCAAACAACGTAACAGTTCACTGAAAAAAGAACGAATTCGCAGAATGTGGAAATACTCAGCTTTAAAAACTAGACAGAATGAAATATGAGATTTTCCCAAAGTGTTTATTTTGTGAATAATCGATCGCCAGTTATATATTTAGCAGTAACGACAATTAATATGAATTTTTTAAAATCATCAAACAGTTGAAACAAGAAAATCTACATTGATCACAGAATTTTATTAAGCACAATTAAAACTGTGTATCGCGTTTGACTGTTTTAGCTGCGTTTATTATGTGAAATAATTATAATTACCAATATTCAAATATATTTTCAGTATCATAAAAGATTAGTAATCTGTAACTACTATTACGATAATAAATTGTTACATAACTGTTTGCACGCACACGCATTAACGAACAAAGACTGTAATTGATCTCGAATGCTTACAAATAATTATTTGGCAGAGTACTTATTTTTATAATATGATAGTTCCAGTATCCAGACAGTAGCAGAAGTCGCAATGCACGTTTCTCTCCATGTCTTCTACATATGCATATGAATGGATTCCATATTTACCTACAAGAAAAACAACAACAAAATTAATAAATCATTCCTTTTGAAATTCATTATGTGATGCTTACATCGAGTGCATTCGTTATGAAAAAATAGCGAGGTTTTGTTCTATGACGAGTATACTTGTCACGGAGAAAACAAAATTTTTATTTGTTCTTTAATACATTAAACGCGGTATCAGTCGCCAGGGATTGACAGTAAATTTTTCGTTTGAATACATTTTGAAAGTAACTTCCTAACACAGTGCAGCTCCACGTCTTGGCCGAGTTGACCGAACCTAAAAGTGCACAGGGGCAACGGGAAACGTTCATTCGCGGCGGTCAGCCCGATAGTTATGGCAGCTTGGCTTCGGCATGCTTTGTTATTGGTCGAGTCGCGTAACAAAGAACGCAAGCGAAACGAAATACGATGAAATGAGACGTACGAACATTGGTGTCGGATTTCGTTTCGGCACAGCGGTGGCTTTTTATGTTTTCTGAAATGACCGAAGTGGAGCGAGCGACCGATACTTTTTATCTCGTATGTATATTGGTTTTTACGTTTTACTTCAGTTTTGTATTCAGCTTTTCAGGCAACGTTCATACCGCGTTCTAATGCACCGGTTCTCGTCCGATCACCGAAGTTAAGTAGCGCTGGGCGTGGTTAGTACTTGGATGGGTGACCGCCTGGGAATACCGCGTAATGTTGTCATAGTTTCCTTTTTTGTCAACAAATAATATGAATAAGTGCGAAATGTTGATAATCGAAACTGCATAACGATTGAACAAAGTCTAACACGTAAACAAAAATTTATAATTTCATCCATACTCTTCCTTTTTTGTCAACAAATAATATGAATAAGTGCAAAATGTTCATAATCTAAACTGCATAAAGATTGAACAAAGTCTAATATATAAACAAAGATTTAACATTTAACCTAAAATCTTCTCATTTAAACCAATGTTTGCAAACAGGTACATTTTTTCAAACTTCGTGTACAGTGCAGCTCTCACGTCTAAAGCTAGGTCCGTCAAGTCAAGCTAAGAGTGTACAGGGCAAGTGGAGACATTCGGGAGACGCCGCGTCATTTGTGGCGCCCGGTCCGGTAGTTATGGCGGCTCAGTTTCGGCATATCTCTAATTGAGAATTTCTAATTTAAAATTGTGAATTTCTAATTTGGAATGTTTTTTCCGAGCCGCGCTGACCGTGCGGCCGAAGAAGCCTTAATGGGACATGGCTGGCAGCGTTTATGGTAGGGTAGCCTATTCAGCTACGCATGTGTAAAAAGTGTAAAACATTTTCGCCGACTTACAGACTTTAGGGTAGGCTTAATTGCCTATACCTAAACGTCTGTAAGTGGTCAATGCTATTTCCTACCAACGCTGCGAGCCACGTACCGCAACACTTTTAATTAAAAATATAAAACACTACACACTTATTTCACACATTAAGAATGTTATGTTCAATTATTATTAATAGTAAAAATAAAACATATATTTTATTTTCACTGTTCAGAATAACTAGAAAAGCTTTCTAAGTAATTTAAATACAGTTCGTCTGTATTGACAGAATTCATTTCAAGGGGTCAAAGTTGGTACAATAAATAATAAAACACCTTTAATATTGTCAGTAGAAATACCATTCATAAAAATTGTCCAATTTGCACTAGTAGTGATACTTACAGAAAAATCGATTATTATACTTCCTTTGTGAATCAGTATTATTCGCTATTAATAGATTACGAATGTTTATGCAAATCTGGATTTTTATAGAGAAATTTAAGGATAACAAAATTGACTATATTCTATAAATAGTCCTAGTAAATTAGAAGCAAAATGAAACAGTATTAGAGACTAATAGTGGTTGGAGGTATGTATTGGTATACATCTATTATGTTCGATTCGGATGGCAGAAGATAACGTCATATTTAATGTCTCCGCCTGTGCGCCTCCTTAACAATGGAAGTAGAGTAGGCGAAACCCGTTTTACTAACTAAAGCTTGGGAGCACAATTCTATTGTGCAAAATGTGAGCGGATTCTAGGATTGCGTGCTAAGTACTATGCGAAGCATGAGAGACGGAATTTGCTAAGAATGTGCCTCCAACTGGTCTTAGTATAATCTTCCTGCCACATCCTACTTGTCTTCGGACCACTCTAAAAACAAGGCAAAATGTACTTTCACTATCGATTGAAACGCTAATTAAGATTATGAATGTAAAATATAAACTTTCTTATATCTAGAATGTATACGAATCTAGTCGCCAATTGCTTGAAAACGCAAAAGACTAAATAAAAATTATATACAGTCCTGAAAACAAAATCACTCGTATGTTCGTCTTGACATACGTTTCAACGAAAAGCATACATGACTTTCATTTAAACGTAAATAGTTGCGACTTGTTTAATAATTAAGAATCTTGAAAGAATTAATAGATAGTTTTCAGACTATCGGTCAGATTTGCTAATGCATCCACTGAAGTAATTTCGAATGGACGCTAAAGATTGCCATACGATTGTCTTGGAATGCAAAATTTTAAATATACTTCGAGAATTTTTTAATTAATGTCTGTCAGATGAATATCCTCTTTGCCTTGCAAAGAGATGAAATACAGGATCCCACTAGCTCATTTTGGAATATTTTAATTTAAAATCATGATGGAAAAGGACTGTGCATCTACTTTTCCTATGGACCTCATTTTCAAATAAAGTACATGAAAAGTTCAATAAAAAAATACGCAAAAAAGTTCAATATAATCACAGCGAGTCTGCGTGGTAGCGGTAACAGTTTATTCTTGCATTGCACCGCGATTCAGCGGTAGCAGCCGGTACGTATGGAATCCAATCCTATTTCACATACTGACTGCGAAGCGATATTTCCAAATACCAGTGTCTATTGTGGAGCATATTTAGTAGATGTCCGAAACTGCTTTGGAAGGTGTGAATTAAGAAAGACATAGATGTGTCAGGTAAATACGAACGAGGTATTTTTGCAACGAAACACAGAATATGTTTACAGAACTAGTATCAATAGTAGGTAGACCAATAATAAGTAGACCTAATAAAAATAATTCTAAAACTCTTTTTTAACTTTTTCTTTATCCTTATAGATACTTTTTTTTACATTTTCTTTATCGGATTTAAATTATGGAAGAGAAAGAAATAGTTTTGGACAATTTTACAATAAATATTCTTCCACTATTGTTACTTTGTGTTTCGGGTCATTGTGTTGATAGTAGTTAAAATTACCATAAATACCTACATTCACAGCATTTTTTAAATTAAATATTCTTTTACAGTCTTTAAATACTCATTTTTAATGTGAATATGACTCTAGTAATACTTTGGGATACTAAAATAAAAAAACCAGTTCATACTAATGTATACTCAAAGTTTCGTCTTAAAATTCAATTGATGCAAAGCTGCATTCAAGAGTAGGTCAAGTGAATGCTATAAATTTTAACACTGATTATCTGACGGAACCACTGAATTGCACTTACAATGCCAAAAAATAGGATCTCAGTGAAAACCAGTAAAAATAAACAACTACATTAACTATAACATCATTTTCGTTCATTAAATCTATTGAGCAATAACACTGCTGCAATCTGTTCGAGAACGATCAGAATATAGTCTTCAACAATGTATATGACCCTGTTTCCGACATACAGCCTTTTTTTTATTTTATTGGTTATTTATCTGTGCTAAATTCTGTAAGATAATCCCTTAGATACATATCTACAATTTCAGAGTTCTTATAACCTACCATTATTATTGTAAACTCTATTCTGCGAATAATACAACTCAACGGATTTAGAACCAATCCAGGCGAATGTTCACACAATATAAAGTGTTGTAAGGTGCTTATCATATTCCACATTATTTTAGGTACTGGAAAAAGTTCGTCCGGTTTTCTTGTTAGCAATTGAAATCCGACTTCAATCAGTATTTCACTAGTTTAATGGATGAAACTGGTACTTACAGCAATTTATGTTTATGCAGTCGGTATTAAACAAAATATAATTATTTTACAAAAATATTCTGTGTGTTTAAATTTTGGTTTAAAAACCCGCAGGAATGTTTTCCGATGCTCGTTATATCAAACATTATTTATACACAGTGAAAAGAAGTAGTCGGGTTTATCAAAAGAATTCTGAAAAGGCAAGCATTCCACTGTTCTCCGAAGATAAGGTCATAGGGCAAATGTACCGTTTGTAGTTACTGTTCCATTTCTGGCCATGTGGCCGACTCCTACATTTAACGCAGAGAATTTTAATATATTAATAGTTGTCTAAGTTTAACAATAAGAAACAATTTCTAATTTTGTTTCGTTATGATAAATGATAAGAATACACAATAAGTAGAACTTCATTATTTACGAGTTAAAACATGCTAATATCGAAAATTGCAACACAAACACTTCAACTGAAGTTTTAAACGTATTCTGAAGGTTTACTTAATCATAAAACTAATATCATTTTATGAAATAGGTATACACTTTTTAATAAACGGTGACTTTCAGCTATAGCCTTCTAAATATTACTTACTTAATTCTTATTATTTCCTGCAAATAGAATTCAAATTAGTTGAAAATTTTGTTGAATTGTTTAACTTATCAACGCTACTGTGCAGAAATTTAATATCATTTAAAGAACTATATATTTGTGAAGACTTTATGAAATAAGAATGACTATTGATCTCCGTGTAACCGAAAATTGTGTATTAATGTTTATTCGAGTTTCAATCGTTAAGAGTTTCGGATGACTTCTTGAAGTAGATTCAGTTTGAGTAAGCGCTACAGGTGTAATTGTATAAGAATCAGATTGCACAAATTCGATGAAATCATTATCGAAGTCTAAAGAATTTTCCAAATATTTAAATAATATGTTTGTTGTGTAAACAACAAGGTTCTAGGTGTCAATTCGTGTAATCATATTAATCAGCTTATAATGGAACATGATAGATGATAATCATTTCTTGCTTCACGAGGAGAGCTATGAGTTGAATATATATGTCTATTTTTTATAATTTCTACAAGATCTTTTGCACCGATATACACATGAGATTATGTAAGCATCTTTTGAAGAAATCGCCGTCCATGAATGAAGATGAGATTTCCTCTGAAGTATATATAATTGATTCAGTTTTATATTTTTTCACGTTTAAAACTTTCTCACTCTTAGTATATTCAAATGTCTTATATTACTTTCACAACATTTCTTTACTCCTTTCCGCTAAACGAGAGGTATCACCTGTCCGGAACAAACTGTACAGGGCAGGTTCGTGTTTTCCACGTCTGACCCGTAACAGGTATCGCGAGTCAGACTCGTGGTTTTCACATCGAGCCGGTAACAGGTAAATACTAGGAGTTAGACTCGCGGTAATAACGGAAGAGGTTAACAACTTACAGGTGTAAAAGAGGTAAAAGCGTCGTAAATCAATTCATCAGAAAGAAGCTGTTATATGAATAGCTTTATTTTTCTAGGTCTTGGACTAATTGAACAATTTTTGAAAATCTTTATTTCGACGAGTTTACTTTTCGATTAATCTATACGGAACTTGAAGATTGTATACGGTTGCTGTTACAGATTCGAAACCAGAATAGGCAGCGGTAATTTTCATTTCTACAATGCAACACGAGAAGTCAAAGCGTGTCTAAAGCCTTTTAAATTTCTATGCATCATGTATCGACAGGGACTATTTCATTGTTTGTACTTTATGTTTATTACTTCCAAGAGAATAGGCTGTGGCTTCTCATAAAGTCATCTAACACGTGCCGGGAAATTCCGAACGATTACTGATGACACTAGCGCGCCTAAATATTAGGCTTACGTGCGTAGTCCATTTGACTAATGACAAATCTGTTTAGTTGAACCGCCAATAGGAAAAGTGCTCAGGTCCAAAATTTTTTGAAGTCGCCGAAGACACCCCCGCTTTTCCTTTTCTCGACGACGAGACTTTTCAGGAACTAGCAGTCAGTCAGCAATGAGAGTCCACAAGCTCAGGAGCATTTCTAATTTACATTTATACATTTCTCTGTACATTAATTTCAGCGACTAAGATCGCCATATAATCAAACTCCAAGCACCAGATAACTATACAGTTCACTTTAATTGTAATAAATAATTCAAAATTATTTTGAGTTTAGAGTTGCAGAAAATCTTTTTCTATTTATGTCTTGTTTTGCTTAAAACGCTCGAAGAACCACTTTTACCCTAGGAGGACAACAATGATATATATCGAGAGTGAGCCTCGTTGCTATCGCTAGGTACAGTACTAATAATTCAGATCACGTAGAAACTGTTTGAGACTACAAGACGTTAAATCAGCGACTAACGATAAGTTTCTAATACAATGGCTAAGTAACTCTAGCATTCATCAACGACTGCTTATTTGCGATTAACTTACTACAACAACTTGTGACTATTGCGAGTGTCAATCAACAACTACAACATCTAAAACAAAGGCAGAGTGTTCACTTTGGTCCCTCTGCAATTTTATTCTGAAACATATTTTTTGGCAGCGGTGGTCAGGTCCACTGGGAATATGCAAAACGACAACTGTCGTGGTTTTTCTTCAAGTCGGATCAATTCACTCGCTACGAAACGAAACTATTTAACACGTTGAATGCCACGAAGGTCACCGGTGACCCTGAACCAAATCGAATGACTATAGTTTACTCAATTAAACCATGATTATTCGAAAACATTTCTATATTATAAATAATGCCACCTAATGCGGTGATATTTGGGTAGATCAACATGCAATAGTAATAATGCAATTCAATTAAATGATTGAATATTATATTTTTTTCCATTTCGTGTATTTTGTTGTATGAAATCGCGCGGCATTCAATGTGTTAATAACCAGGCCCTTCAAAAGTAGCCAGGCTTACAACACGTCTAGTTGTCATCGAAGGACGCAAGAAATTTAGAAATGTGTGAGGTCCGTATATTTATATATGTTACATATAACACATAATATATGTATACTATACAAAACAAGACTTAAATGAAGCAACACGGAACAAAGCTAGAATATAAGGTTTAATCCTTTGCACTCGGAAGTTTCTCACTAGAAATGTTTAATATTTTTTGACAAGGCGGAGACGATATTCCTTGAAACTAACTCGAAGGGAAATCACAAGTAGATTGAGGAACAAAGCTATTTTATTCCAATATTTCACGTATCAAGGCATTATACAAAGATCAATATTAAATATCAGATTTTATAGTTTTACCGCGTCAAATTAAGTAGAGACTGAGTCGCCTTCCGAGTGCAAAGGGTTAAATATGGAAGAAGTGCACTGATCCTTACAAGATTCTGTATCAAATAGTACGTACCTATTGTTTTCATTAATGCAGACAAAAAGTTTGATTGCTCATCTGTAGTATAAAATAAACAGACATAACAGTGAAACACAGATAATAAAAAATAAAGTGCGATAAAATAAAAAGTAACTCTTGGACAATTACATAGGGAAATGTATACTAAAAATATTTCGACTGTTATTCTAAAAAGCACCTCTCGCCGATCAATACGAAATTTTTACGGATAAAGGGAGAGGAATGTAGGAACCTAAATATAAAATATTACCTGTGGAAATGAATAATTTCTGTGATAGTAATAATGAATCTTTGTACAATAAATGGAATTCCGTCTATTCAGATATGAATAATACAACAGTCTTCACTGTAGGAATAGCAGTCTTAGTATTTATTCAGTGTCCAAACTACGTTTTTAATTTTGACGCTTGAGAAATATCAGTTTTTGTACTGTACTTACTTTACTACGTGAGTGGGGATGCATCAGCATGACTCGCGGCTCGCCCACCCTCGCTTTGGCTTCATAATCGCCAATAATCATTTAAGTCTGAAGTTATAAAATACGGAAACAGAACATAAATCATCCTTTAAGGCTTGAGTGGGCGAGGTTACGATAACCGATTTTATATGGGACACCTTATGGATGATAAAGTCGGTATCACTATTCACTGATCGACTTACCGACGAGAATTATTACACCGGGGACTGTTATCTGCGTTATGTCTGTATAGGTAAAATTCGATGTACCAAAGACTTCCATTAATATCGCAGAAGTTATTAAATATACAAAATTAACATTTGATGCTTCGGATCCTCCGTCGCTCTCTTGTATTTCTACAAAATTTCATGTAATTCGGTGAAAGAGGCTTTTCGAAACAATATCCAATATTTCAGTTCATAAAAATACGGAATTTGGAACTCAAAAAATATTTCTTATTAATGATGGAAAACTTTGAAAGCTTTCTTTAATTCATTAAGCATTAATTTTTAAATAAATGATAGCAATAATTCTAAATTGGAGTTGTGAGTATCTAAAATATTTATACATGATTGTCGAAAATAATAAACATCTAGTAAGCAATATAGTTTCAATGAATATCAGTGTGCAAAAATTAATTTTTTAGCAAAAAACTTGATTAACAAGCAAATTTGAATCCTGCTCGACCATGCTGAAAAAAAGTTTATATCATGTTGTGCATGAATAGTCTAGATTTTTACCTATTTTAATATGAAATATATTTTAATTGTAGTTTATAATATTTTTTTTTCACGAAGATTAAGTATTTTATATTTACATTTTTAAAATGTACAGTATACGATTCAAAGACCTTCTGAAATATATTTTCCAGCATTAAAAATTAACTAAATAATTTCAGGTAATCTGAATATTACTTTAATAAATAAACTAATGATATATAACTAACATTTGTTCTGTAAAGTTTTTCAGATAAACCAGTTAAAAGTATTTAAGCCTGTAAATCAAGTGAAAATATTCAATATAAATTAGAGAAGAATTTAATAATAAAATGCACAATCGTATTCGTCTATAAATGAATAACCATTAAAAGAACTATTAAAAAATTTATTTCGAAATTTAATTTATGAACCGACAAACGACCAATAAAAATTATAATCGCTTAATACCGTAAACCTATTATTTCATACAAATTACATTTTCCTAGTAAATAAGAGTTATGACTCAATAAAAATATAAAATAAAAAAAAGTAACATCTATAGGAATGATTTTCAATTCACTTATAATTTTATTACTTTAGCGGCTTTTACGCTATAGGTATCTCAAGCGGAGTTAGATTATCTTCTCATGGCTTTCAGAATAATGAGGCAATGGATATTTGCTTATTACTGTACACTAATTATCTGTAGGGTTTCATCAAGCCTTCATGTTCTGAGCAAAATGCATAGCATTATTTTAACGATACCATAAAATATCGGTCAGGCATGGATCATACTTAGTTTAGTGAAAACTCTCAAGTGCACAATTCCATTGTGTAAGTAATTGCAGACGTGAGTGTAGATCTAATTATACACCATAAATAAACAAGTTGAACATTGAATTTACCTAATAATACATATGCTTCATTCATCGATGGTTATATAGTAACACATCGTCTATTAATTGCTTAATATGTTTTAGGTAATACAAATATTGTTTCTCGATAATGCTTATTGTTTTATTACAATGCAGTTACAAACAGAGACGTTTATATCCCAAACTTTTGTAAGAACTTCATTAACACTAAAGCTACTCAGCAGTCAAATTGACATTTTCAAATTTTTCTATAAGAATCCCGAGAACGCAGCTACTGAGATTTCAATTGACTTATGATTCAATTTGCGTATTACTAAAACAATTTCTTTAGTAATTTCGCAGAGAAGCATCTTTTATTTTTTTGGTCCCTGGGAAAGAAAAATTTAGGAATCGGCCAATTTGACCCATTTGATAGTCCTAATGTTAATGTATACTACGTCTAGAAATAAAACAATGAAATCATGTGTAGGTGCACTTGCAAAAGCTTTATTAAAAAGTAACGATAATAGAAGTGAAAGGAAAAACCCGTTCAACTATATCTATAATTATTGGCAAACGCAAACAGGTTGAATGTGCAGTCGGAGCAAATTTGTTTATTCTGTTTGCGCATTCTCAATACCTCTTGAAATATTTCAATCCACAATCGCACGCATTATAGGATCAGTAAAAAAAATATTCATTGCTGAATTAAGATACCTTCTTCACAAAACAGAAGTTTTAATTGCCAGTACATTGTGTAATAAAACAAAAATACTACATTAAAGAATTTGAATTTAATGAAGATCAAAGTATTATATATTGTATATTATCTATATGGACTATTTATGGATCATCTTTAGTACAGAAGAAACCAAGCATTGTTTATGCCAGTGAGCATACCATATCTGCGAAATGTATATTGAATATATATGTTGAACACATGCTAGACATATCTAAATGCCTATCTTTTGGTAAAATTTAAGTAAGTAAGTAAATATTAGTAAGCGTAAAATTTATTTCAATTGTGTTACGTTATACGCGCAAAACATTAAGTACAAGTACGTATGTTGTACGGTTGGATAATAAGTTTGATTATGAAAACGAGAAGATTAAAAAGAACCAAGAACTATTTATTTTTCGGTTCGATTAACATCGAATGTTTGATTAAAAACAAAAATGGAATAATGTGACTTTTAAATCACAATGATCACGCTTTGCTATTGCGTTACATTCAGAGCCATCGGCGTATTCTCCGGGAATGAATAATCGTTTAGATCGATTGCTCAATGAAGAACTAACGAACTAGGCGTTAGTTAACCTGAAGTTAACCTGAAGTGCTCGCAATAGCACAACCAGTGATTCTCATCTTTCCCGATATTTCGGATCATCAAATACAAACCATACAATCAACGTAAAAGGAATGAACATTAATACATAGTAGAAAAGCTAAAAGATGTGGCAAACTAATATTCATTGTTGTCAAAATAAAATCAGAAAATTTGAGAATCTTCGAAAAATACTGTTTATTAAAGAACTCATTTCGTTACATCTTATTATTTCAAAGAAATATTTTCTATAAAATATAATTCAATAATTGATATATAGGAAGATAAGAATTCATAAGTAAAAATGTAATACAAGTTTTGGTATTGTCAGTTTCCCGTTAACTTTACGTTTTCGTAATAACGTAACGAAAATCTTTATATGCGCATTATTTCTTCTATCCAATATACGTATATGATGTATCGCTTTCGAATATTAAATATGACGGATACTTGAATTTCAACGTAGTATGAAATATTCCAAAAATGTAGCTCGAGTAATGTCAACATATCCCATATCTCGGAACTATGCGAAATATTTCTTGAGAAACACATACTTATCTGTATGTTATGGGCTGTTATGCAGAAGTTCGACAATCGAGTTTTAATTTGGATTGAAAAATGTCAAAAACAAAAACGAGAAGGAAGTATTAAATTGCATAAAATAGTTTTTACTTAATTTCTAATACCCACTTCCTTCCTGTGAATTTGCAAGAACATTTTACAATTTGAGAAAAACATATTATTTAATTCCTGAAATGTAATTCCTGAAATAGGTATAATTAAAATGTGCTGAACCATCAAAAAATTAATTTCATTCTTTCAGACAAAACTCTATCAAATTAAGCGAATGTATTTGAATAAAAATACACACACACCGCTAGTTAATTTCTCATTTACGTTTTAAACTATTTAAGTATTAATGGTACAATAAACAGAACATTTAATCCAACTTCAGGAAAAATAATTTTTGCTTCACTTGAACTTAACAAAATATATCTAACGTTATTCTGTTGATATCCATTTAATTTATGTAATATGCTTCATATTCTATTAATAACTCTTCTTATGCTTTACTAGTATTAGTAACAAAGTAACTGTACTATAGCAATTACAACTAAAAGTGTCATCAAAAATGGACATTCTGTATTTTATGTACAGACTCCAATTAGGTATCATCAAAGAAAACTCCTAGTAGGATGCAGATATACTTGCACATGTAAATTGTTCTTGAAAATGCTTGGTAAGTAACGTTCATCTGTTCATTCATACAAGTACATAGAGACGTAAACGTAGGAACGACGTTAAAGGATTAGCTGTCAAAGGACGGTAAATGCCTTCGCTAGTACCATGCCTTGTATTGAGAGTACAAAGCATAAGGGTCGAACAATTGTGCAGCTTGTGGTGAGTAAGAGTTAGTGTTTGAAAGCAATGGAAGGAAAAGGAAAAGTTTTTACGGCCTTCTAAGATGTACGAATTAGATTTATCAATAACATTTGCTTTCCACGATTCTTTATTTTAAAGTCGTAACCTCTATTTATAAGAACTTGGTAATACATGTCGCGAAAATTAATCAGAATTCCAAATCAGAGTTCCAATATTTTTAAGAAAACTCAAAAATATGCTTATATTATCTAATATACAGACCATTTAATTAGAATCTAGTATAAATTTTAAGAGATGCTTTTACATAACAAAACAAAATAAAAATTCAGAGTAATAAAATGACATATTCAACTTCATTTTCATATAATTAAGGATTCTCGTAAAGTGAAATTAATAAGATCGTGATCAGTGACGTGTAATTTCGCCATAAGGGACAACCTTTCATGCTGTTGTCATTTATATTCTGGAAAAACTAACGTATTAGACTAGAGCGAAATACTCGAGCAAGGATTAATTAACAGGTAGATCGATATCGCCAGTCATCTCATGACGAAACAGGATAATTCAACCATAAACCGCGATCTCTGTAATCACGCTTAATGTGCAGTACGACCACTTGGAATAAGTCCCTTAATTGAGTCGAATACACCTACCGCCAAAGAAATATCAGTTGATCAGTGAAATTTTGTTTCTCTTTCGATCACTGATACTATAATGCAAACATTGCACAAAAGGAAAAGAATGATTGAACACGGGAGATTACAATTATTCTGTTTGAGGATCCATTTCAACCATGTATAATATTTTTGTTTTTCGTCAATTTAACCCTTCAGCCAAATCAATATTAAACACAACGTGTGTGATAAACGCGAGAAAAGTTCGATTGGAACATTCTGTGTTTTGTAAAAGGTACACATACAGTGAGTCACAAAAGTATTCGTACCCTTCCCATCTTCAACTGTAAATGATTATTTGTATGTTTAACAAATCGTAACAAAAATTTTATTGATGGATTAAGATAATAAATTTAATAAGCTTTAAATTAATATAAATTTTATTTCAAAATTAACCTTCCGAAGTAATATAAATATTCAGAGTAAATGTGCTCGAAAACAGCAACAGGAAAGTATTCGTACCCTTAAATTCTAAGCACGTACAAACTAAGATATTTACCAATATAGCTTTCTTCTGATTCCTACAATGAGGCAAACGATAGATTATTCCTCACTAGACAACATTACGTTGACGAGGCAATATTCTCTCGATAATTATAAAAATGAATCAAAAGGGTAGTGAAACGTCAATAGCAGAAAGAAAATTAATTTGGAAATGGCATGAAGAAGGGAAGTCGTACAGTTAAATAGCAAACACTATTGGTAGAAGTAAATCCACTATTTAATATGTCATTAACAGTATAAAAAGGAATGATACAAAATTAAGTACTATTCCTAATATAACTTTTAAAAAAGACGTTAGTGCCGTAACATGCCGAAGAATCTTACGAAGATAAGATTTTAATGGACGAGTAGCTCGGAAGAACCCTTCATCGGTAACACCAATGGACGCAAACGTCTTCTATGTACAAGAGAACACGTGGACAAAGAGTGTGTGTTCTGGGAACGTGTAATATTCTCAGACGAATCAAAATTTAATATATTTGGTTTAGCTGGACGCTATATGGCGCGGAGAAGAGCGTATACAGAGAAAGAAGAAATCTAAAACATACCGTAAAACATGGAGGAGGTTTTGTACTCATTTGAGGGTGTATGGCGGCAGACAATCTTAGAAATTTCGTTTTTATTGATAGAATAATGGAGAAGAATAAATATTTAAACATTTTAAAAGAAAATTTACCACCTAGTGCTAAAAAATTACAGTTAGAAAGTAATTTTTATTTTCGGTAAGACAGCGACCCCAAACGGCCCACACTGTTAAACAATGGTTATTACATAATACGCCGCACATGTTAATTACGCATCCGCAAAGTCCCGACGTTAATCCTATACAACATTTATGGGTCGAGATCGAAAAAAAATTAAGAGAAAATATTATAACAAGTAAAGATATGTTAAAAGAAAAATTTGGAATAACATTTAACTCCATTATACTTCAAGTCTTGTTCAAAACATACCAGATCGTCTCCATAGTATTATCCAAACTAAAGGGGGTTCGAGTAAATATTAAGTAAGAAATTAAATTTGTGAACTGTATGAATTTGGAGCAGAACGAATACTTTTGTTGTACTGATTTTCCACCTACATCTAAGAAGTCAGGTTTATATAATACTAATTTGTTTATTTTTTAATAAAATTTGTATTAATTGAAAGATTATTAAATATATTATCTTACCACACAAATAAAATTTTTGTTGCGATCTGTTAAACATGCAAATAATCAATTATAGTTGGAGATTAGGTGGGTACGAATAGTTTTGTGACTCACTGTACATACATAAGAAACGGTTCTATAACTGTTATATTTTTGTTCTTGAAATAGTTATGAAAAACCGAAAAATAACAGCTATTATATCTGTTACGAAAAACCGGAACAGTTGACTTATTTCGGTTCTTCATAACTGTTTCAGTCAAAATCGATATATAACAGTTTGAAACAGATATTTTTGCAACTTTTTCAATCCCTGGCGTATATTCGTCATTGGTTTATTTAATTATTCATCCTACGAGAGATTTTTTAAATTAAATTTTACTGTAAATAATTTAAAACCGAAAACGGAATCGTAATTCTGTTACTCCCGATTTTATGAAATCAAGCGATAATAACGATAATTGCTTACAGACTAGTGACAGAAGAGAAGCATAGAAACTGAAAAGTGAACCAAAATTAGTCGCTCAACTGGAGAAACTAGGTCATTTACGTCGTTACTCCTTTTACAGTGTTTTTACGTTTTCGTTGAAGTTTCTTTTTATTAACACATGTTTTCTTAAAAGTTGTGTATCTTGTTCTTGAAGAATTACTTGAACAAAAGTTCGTTACGCAACTATTCTCGATATTGAAAGGACCAATCATCAATTTCGCTAGGCAAAAGTAGCTTCAATGGCTATTTGAAAAATTTTTGTTGTAACCTTAATCGTTATTCATAAAAATTGAAACGATTAAAACTCACTTATAAATTCAGTTTAAAAATCTAATGTTCCTAGCACAAAATCAATTTTGTGAACATACAATTCGATCTATATAATTTTAAAACAGCATAAAATGTGAACCATAAAAATTCTTTAGTATCATAATAATTTACTGCCGAAAAATTAGATACATGTATCATGTAGAAATATTTAAAAATCATAACAAAAACATTATAGACTTGTATTAAAGTATTACTTTATCGCATAGTTACGTACTCTGCAATTTATATTCATTTATTTTATATTCAGAAATATATAAATAATCTGAATATACAAATAATCGATATGAATATAAAATATACGTATCGATTTGTGAAAAATGTCCTATCACCTTCTACAGGAGTTATAGTTGTTATATTACAATAAGAAATATTATATTCCATGTTTACATTAATTTTGTCGTATTTATTTAAAAATTACAAAATATCAAAAATGTCAAACCAAAATGAAACATTAAATAAAAGGACAGAAGAGATATTGCCAAACTTTTTCGACTTCGTGTGGTTTCGACAGTGAAAGTTTAGAAACCAGGTATTCAGACATTATTAACATAATTTTCTTATAGACCAAACAGTTTTTGAAATATCCAGGAAGATATATATTTTTCACCCCATGTAGTAAGTAATAGTAGTAGCCCAAGTATGCAAATACCTTGACATATTGTATTTTGTTATCATAGTTTACAAGTACAAGTAACGAAATCATATACCATATGGAAATGGATATTATTTCACAACTATAACTGCAGACAAGAAACAAATTAAGGATATCATAATCTGCATCTAATTGGAAGTGAATTCTCCGAATGTTCAGACCTTGAGGTGCAGCAGAAATACTGCAAACTACACGAGTGGAAGGTAATCAATATGCTGCATGAAATAATTTCACAGCTGTAAGTGTTCCTTTGTGCAGTACAATAGACACAATAGCAGTAGAAATCATGCTGCCACGTATAATGTGTTTTCTTTACTCCACATAATTGAAATATCCTGGAAACTTACCAAAAAGACATTGGTGTAAGTTGTTTAGTGTAAGCTTATACATCATACTATGCTAATTACTTTTTTGAAAGTTGAGTGATGGAACAGATTTCATGGATGGAACAGTATAATTGCTTGAGTAATATGTTTTATCCAAATGAAATCAACGATCCGCCATATCAGGTCACTTATTATTATGAAATATTATAAAGCATGTTATAAATACGTTAGTTTCTACGAAGTCAAAGAAACTTGAGTTACTGGTTAACGGTTACTAGGCTGTACGTTGTAAAGAACGATCGAACTTCTTATCTCTTCTTAGAGTTCTTAAGTTATAAAATATGTATTGACTTTTATCGAAAATTCAAAGCCGCAAAACTTAGAATAATAATTTTGCTCAGCTTAATTGGTTTCATTCATTCTCCGATTTTTATTATGCTAGTTGTTTAACGTTAAAATATTCAATTCGTTAAAATGGCTCAACTTCTCAAGGAAATACCGAATTCATTTTTTTTTTTGTGGTGGTAAGCATTTATCCTAGAAAGATGCTACTAGATAATCAACAACAAAGAAAGTTGTTAAATACCTAAATAAACCGGCAATATTATTAACATAAAAAGCATAAAATAGAAATTCAGTTTTTGTTTGTAATTGTCAACCAGGAATTTAGATTTATTTAACTTTACAGAAACCCATGAATTCATAATATAGTTTTTGATGTCTTACAATAACGAATTGACTCTCATGGTAGGCCGTTGAACTCAAGGCACTTGTAAAACATTCATGAAAACATTTCTTGATAGATTCAGTCTCTCAAGGAATATTTTAACATTATGTAATAAAGAAGACACCCTGTTCAACAAGCCTATTCGCAAGTCAGGGTAGCTTCGGATGTCCACGGGCAGAGCTTTAGGCAAAGCCACGGGTATACGTTCTCGAAGAGGGGGAAATATACTAGTGTTAGTGTCCGTGTGTTAGGGCCTTAACCGTTTCGTTCCTGAATGCGTATTTTTCTCCTAAATCAGAGATAGGGTCAAGAACAACTGCTTTGAAGTAAAATTCAAGCTTTTCAATGGAAGAAATAAGATAAGCACTGATAATAATAATTAGCATTAAGCTGTCAGTCATAAATAAAGACCTCTATGTGGTACAATTATCATTTATCTTTAAGCCGTTTTCTAGATTTTCGGTTGTTAGAGAGTCAAACCATGGGCAGCGGCGATTTCCAGACGATTCTTTAATTTTTATAATGTAATACGAGGAGTCACAGCTTATCTAAAGTCTGTTAAATTTCCATGCATCCTTGTACCAACAAGGACTGTTTCATTATTTGTATTCGCGACTTTATGTCCATTTCTTCCAGAAGAATAGGCTATGGATTCTCGTAAAGTCATCTAACACGTGCAGGGAAGTTTCAAACGAACAGCTAGGACCCTTTTCGTTAGGAGCATGGTCACTCACGCGCCAAAATAATGTACTTATGCGCGTAGCCCGTTTGACCAATGACAAATTTATTCAGTCGAACCGCTAATAGGAAAAGTGGTCAGGTCCAAGATTTCCGGAATTTGCTGAAGACACCCCCAACGACGATTTGTTTTTCTCAACGACGAGATTTTTTTTTATGAATTAACAAGTCAGTCAAACAACGGGACGCCGTGTGCTAAAGAGCACTTCAGCTTTACGTTGTACATTCATTGCACATTAATTCTAGCAACTAAGGTCGCAACATAAGCGAACTTCAATGCAGAGTACTGTAATTTTAATAAAAAGTCGGTTATTTGGAGTTTACACCGGTAATTTCAAATGTTCGTGGTACCTATATGTAACATTCAGGGGCGGGCAGAATTGCGCCCGGCAATCCGCAGGCTGCCCGTACGGGCAAGTGGTTGAATATATATATAGGCCTGCCTTACAGATTTTCTATGACTATAGCTTTCGGTACATGAAGTCGTATTAGAGAAATCATACAAGTTGCACGCAAATTATGTAAGACGCATTGATACAAAACAGGCATCAGAAAGGAATGCGGGTGTAATTGATCATAGCGGAAACAGGCACGTCTCTTCTCACATGCATTTTTGAGTAATGCATTATTTGTCTATACAGCCACAGTGTAATTAACCATTTCAGTGCAAATTTGATGAGTATATGCCAAAATATAAACAACATTAAGTTATCCAAGAAACTGGAAGGCTTTATTAATTCAATTTTTTTTAACACAGCACATAATCACATTGCCATTGAAATGGCGACTCTTCGTATTTTTGGCACGCAATGTGAGAATCGAAATATCGACCCTAGCACTAAGTAATTAATCAGTGCTTTAATCAAATAGAACCAGACACCTTCTTCCGGCGTTGCCGTCCTGGGTGCCAACTTTCCACCAATGCATGATATGCACATTTTTATATAGAAGTACACGTACGAAATTTAAACCTGAAGCAGGTTTACGCATATACAAATTGGAAGAAAAGATAAACTTCCCCTTTTGAAGTTTCAAACCGCTTACTCCATCCGGCATGTAAATTCCTCAGTATAACACCACTTTCTACTGAAATACCTAAACGAATATATCCTTAAACGTTTCAATACTCTGTTATAGAGAATAAATACATCTCATAAATATCTCAAGAAATACTCTACCATGATGTAACGTTATATCTATGACGCGTATGAAATACAGAAATCAAGAGCTGCGAACCCGACTACGAAGGTAGAACATGAATAATTCAAAATATTTCAATAAGTTATTAGTTTCTTAATAAGTAATGTAATGACGTAAATATTAACTGCAAATTATTTACGAATGTAATATAACTGGAACTTGCTATGTAGTTAAGTATAATTTATATTCCGGAGTTTGAAATAGTGTACAAAAATAAAGATACACGCGGTAAACAAAATTTCGGTATTAAATTCGGTATTAAGAGAGATTTCAATATTTCGGTCGAAATGTCCTATTTTTAATATGTTAGGAGAGATTTCAATATTTCACTCGGAATGTCCTATCAAAGAGGACTTCTGAGCGCAAAGGGTAAAAAATATGATGTTCTAGATGACGTTATTTTGTATACAGAGTATACCAGAAGTCGAAGTACAAATGAGATTTGGAAAATAGTACCTACCTACATATTTCCATATTTTCGGGATAATAGGAATTTTAGAAAGAAATGATAACTTTTAAAATAATTAATTTTCGATCTACATAAATTGAAACCCAAATTTAACATTTTTTCAAACTTATTAAACAAAAAACAATGTTGTATTATCAGAATACTTTTTTATATTATAGGTACTATAATTAGATCTGATTCTACAATGAAACAATTTAATAAATTTTCAGGTACTTTAGGTATATTGTGAATGGTAGTCTGTAGCCAATGTAAAGTATTTTCTTGAAGCATCTTATTTGCAAATAAAGAATAACTAGTTTAATAACGTTTTTCAGCGTGGTATAACAAATATAGATAGTTTTTGATGATTTTCTTCCTAATAAGACGCTGCATACGTTTTCGTATTTTCGATTTCATACGAAATCGTTCATATTAAGTGCTTTAACTTATATTCCTGTCTTATTAATTCCGATGATTCCTTGCTAAATATTAGTTTGATTGGTTACACATAATCGTATATACCATTCTCCCTTACGGTTATATTTCTTTCTAAAATCGAACTTGTAACTTAAACTGCTTGAAATTTTTGCATAAAACTGGTAAAGATAAATCTAATATATACAAATAAAAATATCGTTAATCGTCAATGTCTTTACGATAATGAGGGGACCGGTAGAAAATCATATCACCACCCGTTCCTCTACTGCCTGCTGAACATCAGGTCAGAAAGCAATGAAAGTTCATGATGCATAATTAGCATTAGGAATTCAGGTCTTAAAACTTACAGTTCTCAACAGTAGTTTTGAAATTCCCTTGTAATAAATCAATGATGAATATTTATATTAATATGATCATAATTATAGTTACACATATTTAATTGTCGCATAATAATAATTTATTAAATCTTCCCATCTATAAACTGCGCAACCATGTGTATCGATAATATGATGTAATTGAAAAACATTGAGAGATACAATAAGAAAATATACATCCTTATGATATATATGATGTACGTGCTTTCCTTGGACATAATTCCAAATTTTTAATAGTAGTCTGTGATAACGCGTTTCTATTTATAGAAGGCCTATGTGACGCTGTCTACGACGCGTCGATAATCAGTTAACTAGAGGAACAGCTCAAGAGCAAGAGAGATACTTCGTTGGCTCCGCCTGTTCCTACCTTTGTCATTTTCGTAGGTCTTCGTAGCGCTTTATCGATTTATACATGTGCCTGTTTCAGCCAATACCAAAAATGCGTGTAAAAGAAGCTGTTAGATCATAAAGTAGTGGATTGTAAGATAACTATCAATTAAACTGTGCCAAATCCTTTGCTCGAACAATTTGTTATTAATACACACTGATTTCGCGTTTCCGGGCATTCCACTAATCAACAGTTCGCTTGAATCTTTTAACTCCGTGCCGTTGAATTCTTAAGAACGTCCTATCTTTGTCGCACATGGGTTACTAACTGTTTTTACAACGGTCCCACTTAAGCAATTTCCCCAGTAACTGCTAACGTGTCAATCTTTAATTCGAGAATGCGGAAAGCACGTGTCACACATAACGAACGACGGATAATAAATTCTCAGTGAATGTGGACATTTTATGATAAGATTCAAAGGAATTTTCAGCGTTTTTGCTTAGAGTTTTCAAATATAAATTGCGTAGCTACCTAAACGCGATAAGTATTCTCAGGAGTTAGAACATCCTATGCTCTCATGTTCTTTATTTGATAATGAAATTTTTACCCGGTTTAGCAACAAATAAATGTATCTACGTGGTCTTTAAACTTTTTCTTATAAAATTATACGTTCAAAAAGCAAGACATTTCCAACGGCGCTGTGGCTTAGTTGGTTAAAGCGCCTGTCTAGTAAACAGGAGATCGAGGATTCGAATCCCTCCAGTGCCTGACTTTTCCAAGTGGGGAAAGTTCGTGAATTGAATTTTCTATCTTTTGAATATTTAGGAAACTGCGAATATTAGTACTGGTCATCATAAACGAGTGCAGAATCCTTTTTTGATCAAAATTACCATATTTTAATTAAATGTGGTAACAATTATACAACAGGTTATTAATATTTTAAATTTCATTATGATCTATATCGTTCAGTTTGCGTTTCGTGGAGAATTTTTCATAGAAATTCATTACATTTATTTCGCAGCTTAAAAATAACATAATACTGCAGAATTTGGAAAGTAAAGTTGATTTTCATACAATTGATATATGTATTGTAGAAATTGATGTTTTTAAAAAACAGCTTCCTGTACATAAAATACTTAGTCTTTAACATATTTTCGAAAAACTGTTATATTATAAGGAATATTATACTATGAAAACAGTTATATGTATAGATGTTCAAAATACTGATTTCTACAAGATATCCAAAAATTATTCAAATCAGTGAGTAGCTTTTCGATAACTTTACTTAAGTTTCTATCAAATACTGCCTTATTACTGTTAATAAGGAGCATAATTAATACAACAGGTAGATCAAAGTTGTAAGTTCAAGAGATATATGTGCTGAAATATATTTGATAAAAGGTTCGTAAAATCAATATTTTTATTAATGTTTAAATATAAACGTTTTTATATTTAATTTATATGTTTTACGCAATTTATATGTTTAAATATAAAGTTTTCCAAACTAGGGGTGCCCATATATATTGCCCCTCCCCCATAACAGACAGTAATAAGGACTCGAAAAAATTTATTCTTATATTAACATTTTTTCAGTTTACAATACAGAAAAATATAAATTCAGTACCTCATATGCATCCATACTTCCTCATCGCCACATACTGAGTGCATATCATAGGAACAGAAGAATATTGCAAGATTTTTATATATAAACAAAAATGTTCTTTTGATTTATCTACTTTTATGCTTGTAATATTACTTAAAATGGTTTCTATGATTTATATTACGGGTCATACTTACATATAAAAGGGTCATAAAGGTCATATTAACCTTATTTTTTTAAAGCTAACAAAAAATGACTTATTTACAAAATCTGTAATAAATTCGATTAAATTATTTTTCTTTCATTTGCATCTTTCGTCACAGGTAACGGTAATGCATTGTTTAGCTATATTTTTTCGAAATCATTTAAAGTGTATCAGATTTTAGAAAAAATATAAAACCTAACAGTCACATTAGCACCTCTTTCAGTACATTCTTGAGGTCTATAAGTTACATAGATCATATATAACGACTACAAAAAGATAATTTACACGGCATACGGTATATTGTATTCTGCACGTAGCTATATATATAAAAGACATTTGTAAGCCGAGTTTTAATAATAATAAGACTAAAATATAATTTATAAGCTCAAAAATGTATTCTCGTGCATGATAATTTCATCAAACATGCTATGCAGCTACCTACATTAATAAAAAGTATGAATGAGTACTATAATAGGAAATATTCGAACTATTTCTTTCATCCTTAACGTCTATAACTTTGAAAACTTTTTATCGAATACACTTAAATTTGTCTGGGCATAAACTTTCATATGACATAAAAATATATCCAAGTACTAATAGTATAATAGAAGCTTATAAAAAACAGCAAAGAACCTTTTTCTCTTTTGCTTTTTTGTATTCTTATTGTGATAAAAATTTAGTTAGTAACTCAGTGAACACCCTGTACACCTTTTTTAACCAATTATCGGATATTCCCACCTCTAGCACAGGGAGTCTGCTAGTCAATTTTATCGATGAGTCCATTGGCTGGCCCTGCTTGAAAACACACCCTTCCTTCCTTCCTTCCTTCCTCTCTCTTTCCACATCCGCACATTGATTTCACATACCATTTGAAATATCGTTAATCTAAGTGTATTAACGCCCAAGGTAATTCTTTGAACCTTTTACGGTGGAATTACTCGCCACGCACGTCGAGATGTTTTTGTTAAAAAATTGCCAATAACACGACGTGTCATATACGTCGATAGTCTTGTCGCATTACATATTCCAGATTAGTTTAAAATGTATCTCTCTACACAGAATGATTCATAAACAAAATTATATTCCTATACCTTTGTAAAATAGCTGAAGGTAAAATTCTTCACGCGAGACTCTGCCAAGTGTTTAAATTGGTTGCCAACTCAGACGGTTCAAACATGAAAACAATGCATGTTGTTTCTTCAGTCTATTCCAAGATCTTTTCAATCGACCCATCTACCTATTTACAGATTTAACCCTACCAAATAGATAAATGATATAACACAGAATAACAAATCTCTATATATTTATAATGAAAGAAGTTGCAAATCGACGCTTTTTAAAAATAAATAGAATTATAACGGAAAAAAGTTTGTTGGTTATCAGTGGATGTTGAATCGTTTTAATTCTACCACTCTTTCAAAAATTCAAATGAAAAGTACACACCACAGGACGCAATCGAGCTGCATGTTATTCAAATGGTTAAAACAACTACAACGATGTTGGCGACAAATATAAAGCACCCATGCGAGTCTGTAAAAGCGGTAAAAGTGCAACATACAGGTAATTGTGCGACTTTAGTAACATCGTTTGTAGCATGAAAAGCATTTGTGTTTCCCGAATTAAAAGAGAAGAGCGATCGATCAATCTTTGTACTTCGTACGTAGACAGGAGTGCCTGTTCCTCTTCGTCTACGCGATCTCTATATTAACATATTCCTTCCTCAATTCCAGAGTCCCCGATAACAAAATTCTTATGGAACTGATAGTGTTGAAGGTCCAAAAGGTAATTTAATAATAATTTCTTCGTCGTAGTGTTAAGGCCAAAAGTTAAGCAAAGAAGTTAAGCGTGAATTGTAAACAAATAATATGGGAAAACAAGGAGAAAAGATTCAGATTGCTGGTCTTTGCTGATCTTCTCAGAGATAACATCAATGATGACCCTGATTTTTTGATCAGGGACTGTATAATCACTGTAAATTTAAAAAAAAATGCAATTTAAATAGAAAATATTTTTAAGCATGTACACACTATTCTCTTAAAATAAAAAAAATGCAAGCTGATGGTTAAATTTGTAACATAAAAGTATAAAATTTCGTAAAATAACTTAACAGAAGAGTTCCCATTCGAGACTCCGCAATTTCAAGTGATACATAAACAAAACAACCAAATTTTTAGTTTATTGTAAATTAGGAGTCTTACAATTTTTTTTCGTGTTTACTAATATTTCAAAATGTAGTACTATCATTTGTATGTAACTGTCTTTATTATTTATTAAACTGTACTATCTTTTCTAACGCACGTTCATACCGTGATTTATGTCGTATTTATTTAAGAAAACAGAATTAACAATAATCTTAACGTATGTAAAGATAGCTACATTGTGAATTAGAATTATGACTACAAAGGAAATTTTTTTTCTTTATTGTGTAACGAAAGTCCAAACTGAAATCTTGCTACATATGACTGTCATATTGTTAACAACATTTTTTTACTTCATTCTAGTTTATAGGATAATCAAGTTTATATAGATTAAGATTATTTTCGATCTATTCATTCCAAATAAATACAACAACATAACTGATCATACGTCAGAAAACACAGAGTAATTTAATGCATAATATAGAAAATTGCATGAGAATTGCAGTATATCGTCTTTAAACGTAAATAGATATATGTACAAAATAATATAACTTAACTTATAAACAGCCTAACAATTTTATATTGTGCAAATCATTTAAGATCGGTGACCCTGAATAAAGATACCCATTAAGAAAAAAATTATTTTAAAAAAAGCATTTCTCCACGACTAAGCCTCGATTCACACTAGCGATCAATCACGATTGAGGATTTTGCGGAGGCATTCACATTCAACGATCAAAGATAATCAAATCCTGTAAATATACGTATAAATACCTATTTTCAAAATATAATTCAATAAAAAGCGCGTTAATTATGAATGAGGAGGAGATTGTATTACGATAGAAAGTGATTCTTTCGATGCGACGAGTCAATATTTTTTGTGACTAAAATTATACAATTTACTATTTTCCCCAGCAAATTTAATTAAGTACTCGTTACCCATAATCTTTTTTACCATCAGTCTTTCACGGTTGCTGATTAAATCAAATAAGATCAGAAGTGGCGGTAGCAAACCGATCCGACGATCAATAAATTTTAATTTAATTTGAGCATATTATCAACTGTAAATGCTTTCGTTGAATAATATGTCATTAAATGTAATAATTGCTCATTGCACATTTGCAATGACCATTATGATTTGACATGATCTAACCGTACTGTTGACTGCTAGTGCGAATCAGGTTTAACACTAGAACTATCGGACAATTAAATTGACCTCTTATTTTTTTTACAGAAACGATAGAAATTGGATCTGTTCAGATTTCCACTGATTTATATTTTAGAGTTGAGTTATATTGCTAGTATTCAAGCAAATTAATTTTTTAAATCATTTCAGATATTTAACAGTTTCAAGATGTAATAATTGCGAAATAAGAAAGCTGAGACCCATCAGTTTGATGGGTGCGGTAGTTCTAGCGTTAATAATTTCACAAAGAACCGTTTGTGTCTGTTTAGTAATTGCGAAAAAAGAAATAAAGAATGGGTCATTTTGGTTCATTGGTAGTTCTAGTGTTAATAATTACAACGCTGAGAGTTCTTCGATGACACTAAAATATGAAAGCTGCCACTTTTGATGGTCTACATTGCTTAAATGCTTTCTCCTACATTTCCAAATGATTGGTAACATATTTCAGTTTAATTAAAATCCCATTCATCGCATACAAAGTGATCAATTTAGCGTAAAATAGCCTATACATATGTATGCAAGGAAGTGAAAGTGGAAAGTAATAAGGTTATTTGTGATGAGTGTACACGATAGAGCTGATTAAGGTAAATAATTGATGTAATTAATTCATAGTCAGTAATTACTAATAAAATAATGCAGCCAGTAGAAATCTCAATTACAGTTTAGTGTCATGTGTAAGTGTTGTGTTTACAATAAGTTTATTCTGTACCAGCAACTAATATATTCTAGAATGTACAGTTGAAATTTCATTGAAAAGTCTATTTTTCAAAAAATTTCAAAGGCATTGTTCCGTTACGAACTGTTCAGCACGGCAACCTTCGTCCTTTTAATGTACATAATTTATGTATAATGAACGGTATTTAAGAGGTAATGCAGACTATAAGATACGATCAATTCGATGCGCATACTCTGCAATTTTCTAAATTAAAATCTAAAAAGTAACATCAGTTTACAGAGCGAGAGATAAGAAAATTATTGTGATAAATATCTTAAAACTGGAAGATGTAAGTAAGTATATAGATAAACATTTTATGTAGATAGATATACGTGTACGCATATATTTACGACATATTTAAAAAAAGATATCATAACGTAAAACATTCGAAAACTGCCTGTGTTCTAAGAAGAAAAAATTGTCTCTAAATTCATTTATAAACCTTTACGAAATAAATATAAAACGGGCATAACAAGTTAAAAATTGGCGAGAAGTTTATATGCAAGCCATTGTATCATTGACAGTATAGCTACTGATCGTGTCACACGAAGTAATTACAAACGGTCACGAGAATCCTTTTATAGTATCTATGAATAATCTTCTTTATACCCTATAAATATCATGTGGGAATATACTGATAATTGCCGAAGTTATAAATTGTTATTGTCTTGAATGACCTGCCCGCAGTGCGACGAAGCGCTACACTTGGGTCACCACTGCGCAGATCTTCCACTTAGGTAAACAAACTAGAATAAACAATTAGTTTAATTTAACGAGTATCTGTCCAAATTCGGTTAGTCGCAATGCAAGCGGATTTCTTCATTCTCTACGTTCCTGCGCAAATTGCGCTACAAAAGTGCAGTGGATAACAATAAATCAATAAATACTACTTACATACTTGTGATGCTTGTACACAAGGAACACAAAGAAATATCAGCAAATTTCTCCATTCCGTTCTTATGGATTGCCTCAAGACACTTGAATGTTTCGATCAGACGATAAACACCGCCTCGCGGTGAGGAAGATCGAATGATAATAAACAGTTTATTTCAAACAGATGCAGACACTAAAGAAGAAATAATTCTAAAATATAAAAGTCGCATTTCCTTGTGATTAAATCATACCGTTAATGCTAATGTGACGGCTTAGAACGGATTAACTCTAAGTACATATACTCCAGAATAAAATGGTAATATACTCTAAAAATGATTAAATCTCTTTGTATTCAAAAAATGATACAAAATCACTCTTATATACATTCTTCCATAGTGCTTTTATCATGTAGTAATATAAGAAACATAAAGTAAATTTTGTGCAATACATTTTGCGCTATTAAAAAAAATAGAAATATTATATTTAGTAAGTCAAAATGATGCATAGCATATTTCGTGAAAGACAATGAATGGAAATAAAAGAAACGAAGTTGATAATTGTTTAATACTTAAGACGACTCCCTTTGTATTTAATAATAGCAACTATTCTTAGAGGCAAAGATTTATATATTGTTTTAATACATCTTTAGCTTAATTTCTACCACTTCTCCACAGTGAATTTTTTAAACTCATCAATAAGTACGAATTCTTTCCCCTTTTTGCATAAGGACCTTGTTAAGTTTCCCCAACAATTTTCTATGGTATTTAAATCCGAAGACTTGTCTGGCAGTCCTAAAACCCGAACATTTTTATTTATAATGTACTGTTTCACTGCTTTTGCAGTGCGTTCTACCGCGTTATTATGTTGAAATATGCATTTATTTCCAGCAACTCGTGTCGCGTATGTGTTAATTTGTTCATCACTTTAATAAACATTTTATTATTTAACGTTCTTTTCATAACTTTTATTTCCGTCTTACCGTAAAAACCAATTCATTATTACTTTACAACTGCAATTAACTATCTTGCCTATTTTTGCCACAGAAAAATGATCTACCTTTAATTTTAATATCGCGTGTATTTCAACTGGAATTAATTTTTCTCCGCGAACCATTTTTACAAATTTATTTGTTTACTGCGTTAATACAGACATGACTGACTGAATTTCACAGAAATATTACGTTTCCAACAGCTTCTGTACGACTATAAAGCGTAGACATTCGACTTATGCTATCATTTTCTCCGTCTTGCGACAGCACAATATTTATATTCTCGTCTGTATCTTTTCGGAACATTGTGTGTCGGTAATGGCATTCAATAGATTATACGTACAGCCACGCCCAAGAATACTGATCTAATAATCTACGCATTCTGCCTACTTTACTGTCTTTTTATCTAGGAGCGTACATATGTTTTAACCGTTTGAGTACCATGCAGCGCAATCACGCTTCTCCGTTATACTCCTTAAAAGTGCCAGCCTATCGGTTCGTAGAATCAGATTAAGCTTATTTATTCGTTTTCCTTCACATTATTTATTTTTATTTTTGTTATTGCCTGCTCAGAAATATAAAAATAGAACAATCACACTATTTAGAATTATTCTTATGTGAAAACAGGAAAGTGTATTTCAGTTTCTGAGTCGAAACAAAGGAAACGCGATCGCGTCTTGTATTTTTTAACAGGTTTTTTGGAAAGACCCGTGGCACTCATACAGTTAATGTATCCTACAACGAAATACTATTAAGTTTTAATCGCGTCGAGGAAGGAACTATCCTCTCTCCGTGCGTACGGAGCCTAGTGTAATATGCAGCTAAGGGGGTGACTTGCGTTCGGGCAGCGTAGCGTCTTGCCGATGTTGAGTTCGACTGTGTCTCGTCCCGCCGGTCTTCCGAGTTATATCCTCCTGTCCTTAGACAAGGACAGAAAGCAAGCCACGCTGATACCAAAAACGCAGGAGGAAAACGCGCGCAGAAAAGGCGCCAAAATTCCGGTGAAAGTGCCCGCATGGTTGGCCGGAAAAATCCTGACTCATACGAATATGGCTGCCAGATGCGTGAACTGACCGTCGCCAGACTCGCAAAGGTCTTGGCGGGACGCGAAAAAATGTACGTAGGTATATAGAAAATAAAACTGCCTCGCTACACTATAACAATCGAAGTTCGGAAACCAGTTACCGTCCGTTGCACCAAACTTGGCACTCTTGTCTGAGTGGTCGGATTCGAAGGCGCACGCTCTCATCAAGCGAATTTTCAGTTCTGGTATATGATTGGTTGAGACGTTCATGAACAACAATCGGGTCGCGGGACGAAGAGCGCTCAGAGTCGTCCTGTAGTATAAATATAGTGCAATGTAAATCAGTTTCGAGACTCTTTTAGGCACAACGTTACAACCAAAATTGTAATGTCGGTTCCGGTTTTTAAAACGGTTATGAAGAACCGAAATAGCTTCACAACTCTATTAAATATATCGGTTTCGGTTCCGATTCTTTAGAATCAATATTATGTCAGTATTGTGTCGGTTGTATAATCATTACGTTTCAGTTCTGAATGAAATGCAGAAGCCGATATACCTAATAATAATTATGCCTTTATTTCAGTTCTCCATAACTGTTTCAGTCGAAACCGATGTACAGTGAGCATGGATAATTTCAATACTCATAAGAACTCGAATGTTGCAATTATGAAGAGGTAGAATCGATTCGACCTCAAGAAATGAAGATTTTAGAGAGTGGAAAAGGACAACGCGAGTGAAGGAAAAAGAAAGACTGATAGTCGAAGCATTCAGCAAAATTAAAGGCTCGCGATGAGCTTCCAACTTTTAACTCAAAAATCAAACTTCTTTATTTGTAGACTTTTGATGAATGAATCTTTCACCAGGTTTGTTATGTTTTTCTGATTGAAATGACACCAAACGTTATAGAATCACGACTATACTTACTTGCATAATAAGTAGACTGCGGATTTTTATGCGTTTATGGAAAATCTGGAAATGCAAAATTGCATAGAATTCACGAAAAGCGAAAAAATCTATAAAATATCAAAAGTTTAGTGCTCTCTATAGTATTTGTTAAGAATAATCATTTTCCACAGTGATCCTATTTTTCTAATTATATTCTTAAAATTTTGAATTTGCATAAGGACCCGCTGTCTAATAATAATCGATTGAAGCTTCAGATATAGAAAAGGACTGCGAATAGAAAAGACAAGACGTTGTAATCGTCGAGTTTGACAGTAATCGGATCATGTTATACTATTTAATGCCGTCTGCTCGTCGAGTGCTATTGTGTGTTAGAAGGAACCTGTGGAAATGACGCTGTTGTAATTAATTTATAAAAAGGTATCCGATGTTGTAATTATCTAACGTTCACTGTATAACAGTTTAAACAGTTATTTTCGAAAGCTTATCAATCTTTAATTATGACTGCCTTAAACAGGAGGTACCAAATAGTAGTTAACAAATCATTTATTTTCTACTAGGTATTGGTGTTCAATATTAAGATAGAAACAATGGTATAAATTTATATTTCCACGTCGAAGACTTCAGTTATTCAGAATATCATTCACCGCGAGATCTCATATTCAAACGAAAAATCATCGCATCTTTTAAATTATTGGAATAGATACTTGAAAATTTTTCTAAGATAAAGTTTCTATATTTTTCTAATGCTGTTTACAGCAAGCATGCAGCACCTGTCTTGACTGGCTACAAGGTAAATGCTTATATGGGCAAGGGAACTCTTTCACTCAAAAGATTGCGTCAATAGCTATAGAACAACAGTGATGCCTTGGGTGTGATACACTGTTGTTATTGCCCGAGTTGTGTGACGAAGAAAGAAGGAACAGAATACGACGAAGTGACGTATATTGGCGTCGGATATCAATTCTAACGCTTTTTATATTCATGGATCCTTGAATCATAGAAGCCTGACTGCTATGTTTCTTTAACCATTCGAGTCCCACCGGTTTTTGCAAAAACTCAATCGAAAAATGCCAAGTGGCGCGATCGCGCTTCTTTCGATTCAATTTAGAAACTGAATGACGCTTTTCTGTTTTTACAAAAATAAATTTCAAATAGGACGATCGTTACATTTTTCCACTTCTAAGCATAATATAACAAAAATAACAGAAATAAAAATGAATAATTAGAAGGAAAAGAAATAAATAAGCTGCACGTGATTCTACGAATCGAAAGACTGGCACTTTTAGGCAGTGTAACGGAAAAGCGCGATCGCGCCGCTTGGGACTCAAACGGTTAAAGGACTGAGGTGAAGGGTACGACCCAGTCCATTTCCCCTCCGTCTTTTTAGATCGTGGGTAGTCGCTACACACATGGCATGCGTACTGTATGTATACTTTAACCAGTCAAAGATTCTTTCAAAGAGATGACTCAGTTGAAGCTCTTCTGGGAAAACAGAAATGTTACTGATTTTGTATCGGTTTTCAACGAAAGACAAGTGTGTTAAACGATATCTTCTAGAAAAAGTCCAGTATGCATTTAAAAAGCAAGGAGAAACGTCTACGTGCTGCGGTTTGTGAAAATCTTGTCTAATAGGCAGAACATTTGTAACAATAATATGTACTTCATAAGATTAACAATTCCGCGCGTTTCAACATAATATTTATAACGTGTTAGAAAATTTTGAAAATTAAAAACGTTACTTAATGTAATTAAGGTCTTGCCCTATGATTTCTTTCCCAATCACGCTCAACAGAAATATTTTATTCTTCATAATTCATTAGAACAAGAGAAATATTCTACACTTATTCTATTTCTACGTTTCCTCAGAAGCATTACAATTAATAATAGAAAAACAATATTCGATTCGTACTTGGAAGATTAAGTGACATGCGTATCTGTTAAATTCTATTTAAAGTCTTCACCATGAGTCTAACACGATATTGTAGGGCAAGGAGTTAAAATGTACACTGTCGCGTACAGTATTTTTAAAAATAATACTTCAAAGTTTCGAACATGAAACGCCATTTTCCTTTACATTAACATCTACACTCGAGTGCATATATTTTTTCGCATAATGATTTTTTTTTAAAGAAACAGTTGACTTTTGCTGCTTGTAACTAAAAAAGTTTTAGTAATATCAAAGGATTCTGTATTAAACGTTAACTCAAATACCGACTTTTACGAACGTATGTAATTTTATAAAAAGTCAAAGAAGTTTGTAAACTAAGAACACGTATAACGTGTCATTACTTTTCGCAAAATAGCTTTGTAATGCTGTAGGATTGGGTCGGTGCAAGTAAGGGAAACTGGAACAGAAAAATATTTAATTTACTTTAAACAAAGTTGAACTTACGATTTTAACTATCACAAAACAAGAGAAGAGCAATAAAGTACGCAAGGAAGGTTCCGGAAAAATCTTGAGAAAAAGAACTAACAGAAGAAATATGGAAAGTAATTACTCAGGCAGGACGACATTGCAACTTGTGAATCGCATTCAGAAGATAGCTCAAATGAAGATGAAAGTTTAGATGAAAAGAGTAATTAATCATATTACGAACTAAATTACTAAAAATGTTATAGGACCAAGATATAAGTATTTGTAAATTATTATATTAAAGTAATACTAATATTGTAGTAGTGATAGAAATATTTAATAATATTTTTTGGGACAACAACATAAAAGAGATTGAACAACCGTATACATGGCATATAAGCTAAACAGAAATGTTGCAAATTACATTATCTGAACCCAAAGCAAATACGTATCACCATCCGACATATTTCACTTCATTATAATGAAGTGTGGAAGAGAATTTGAGAAGTTGTTTATGCAACAGTTTTATATTGAAATGGTAAATACAACATAGAGGAGTCAAAAACATTCTAAATTGAGTAAAATTTAATTAAGTGTTTAAAGTGATTCTCTTGAACTTCTAAAGACTTATAGAGTTTTCCCAGATATTATTTTAAATATTTAATTTTGCAACTGGTGTGCAAAGATAGGTAGTTAGAGGAGAGATGACCATCACTTTACGTTTTGTTTTATACAACCATATAAAGAGAAAGGAAAGTACACTTTCCGATAAAACTATTAAATATATATGGAAATAAATAAAAAGGGTATACCAGTAAGAATTTCCTCCTCCCTTCATTTCTAATGTCATTGTTTAGTAGCATTTTATGCAGTTCTTTTAAAGCCACAGTTTTAGGAATTTCAATGTAAAATGGAAATACGTTCTTGCAGCTGTGCCACAACTGTACGACATCTTCTATTAAACGGGTAAAGCTACTAACTGTACGCGAAAAGTTTTCGGCACGAAATGGTTCATGTGTGACGTAATTAATTAGTTCAACAGTGGAATGTTAGAAATAATTAAAGATATTGCGTAAAAGGAAGCTAAATTAAACTGAAATGTTTACTTTCATTTTGTAATCAGTTATTCGACTGGTTATTTTAAAAATAGGTGGAACAGAATCGCGCCACTTGGATCTTTTCGCATCCCATTCAGAAAGCGCTATTGCGCTGTTCAGCTTTTTTCGGTCGTGTTTCTATCTCACTTTGTAATATTCTGTTTTATTTGCGATCTTCGTTTACGCGAATTAGCCAATAACAAAAGCGGTCGAAACCGAGGTGTCAACATTCAGCGTGGGTGGGCGTTTCCCCTTGCCGCACTTGTCCCATCAGTTCGAGAAACAAGATACCAAACTTTGTTGGAGAATAGTACTCGCCTTCAACTCGCTCGATTTTACCAATCCGAATCGAACCTTCGAGTACCCGATACATTTGAGTATTCACAAAGACTCCTGCATATCTAAAAATTGGATCAGCGCTAAGTCACTGCAAACAGGATAACCCCGTTTCTTATGATTTATTTCAGGATAATAGTTGCAAAAGTTTCTTTATTGTTAATAATCTCCTTACAGAAAAACAAATTACAAATTTATTGTATTGTTCATTAGCAACAACTAGTTCATGTGTTTAGTATAGTGAATTAAATATTCACAGTAGCATATTTTCTCTCAATGTGTGTATGTATATAAATTAAATAAAATTCATATGTACTAAATTTAAATTAAAATTCATTCATCGCAAATGTGATTCAATATAATATGGCAAAGAATTAATTAATCCCCCAGCGACCGAGATTGGGTTTGCTCATTTTCCTCGTATTCTAAAAGACTTCATATTCATTCATATTGAGCGACATCGATATTAACACTAGAACTACCAAGCGTTTAATATGATTAATATGAAATCCTTGAGAAAATGGTAACAATAGATTATTTTCGGTTTCTTCGTATATTTATTATAGTATTGTAACGAAACATTTTATTCTTAAAATCATTTCGGCTGTTTAATACTTTTAACCCTTAGCACTCCAGGTTGTTTTGTAATTGATCAGTAACTGCAACTAATTTTTATAGTATTCCTAGCGAAAATGAGAAATGCTATAACATTTCTTCGATCTTTTATTTTCCTTCTCAGTACAAAATTTCGATTTATGGAAAATCTAATAATTTTAGGACAGTTTCTTTAAGATTCATTAAAATATTTAATATTATAACTGGTGCAATACTGGAGCCTACAGAGTTCAAAGGGTTAAGATATCAGTAACTGCGAAATAAGAAAATTGAAAACCGTCATTTTGACGGATACGGAGGTTCTAGTGTAATACAATGTTAGTTTGAAAGGAGCTAATCCAAATAATTTCTAAACATACGTAAATATATTAAGTCTCCAGAAATGTAATAAAAAAGCTAACAAAGCTTAATGGTATGTAAAAAAAACAGCAATTCATTCGTTTATGTACATACGAAGGTTGTTCACTGAGGAGTGGTTATGCACATGTTTCGCGGATCAGTGCAAGAAACTAGCACGAACGATATTCGACTCTTCTTAACATATACTGACTCGGGCTTATACACGTGAATGTCGTTATTCATCAGGTAACTTGTAAAATTTGTACTTGGTAGTTGATGTTGAAATGTTTAATTAACATATTGAATGCCACGGAGGTCACCGGTGACCCACAACCAAGTCGAATTACTATAGTCCATTCAATTAAACGAAGATCACAACATTTCTGTATTATAAGCAATGCTACCGAATGAGGTGACATTGAGCAAGATCAGCGTGCAATAATAATAATGCAATTCAATCAAATGATTTAATATTATATTTTTTCCATTTTGTGTATTTTGCTCTATGAAATTATGCGGCGTTCAACGTGTTAATTATTAAGATAAAATGTTGCTATTTTTATACGTTCTCCTAAATAAAAATTGCAGAAATCAATAATATCAGATCTAGTTTGAACCTTTGTTTCTTAGAATTCAGTTTGCCTCTATTTTTAAATGAAACTAAAAACGATATTTTTTATAACATAAATTGCAGGATCAATCACAACACACAGCCCTCCTTTCTCTCTCTCTCTCTCTCTCTCTCTCTCGACTAAGTGCACCTCGCAAGCCAAAGTTAACTCGCGTGCGCCTTTCTTTCGACTATCTCGTCGTAAAAATGCATCGGGCTTGCACCCCCCGCAAAACACACACACGCGCGCACACATACACACACACTTCGAGGCCTTGGTTAGGTCCTAACCCAACTATTTTCGCTTCGACGCCCTCCACTGTGCCCTTCTTTGCCTTTTCTTTCTTATCTTTGATTAAAAGATTAATTATGTGATAAAATATTCGCGAAAATATCCTTTCTCTTGCACATTCTAAGCGTATGTTGCTCCACAACCGCTGTACATTGATCGATAAGAATTCAGGGAGAGATACTATAACTACTAATTAAGGAATAATTTACGGAAGTAGTATTTAATTGTTTGAAGAATGATATTTACTGCATTGTAATTAAATTATAGAAAATTCTATTTCTTTAACAAAATTAATGTAACAAGGAATGTGTAACCATTACTTAAGAATGAATAAAATAATATCATTGATTTAAGTAATATTATTATTGACTATAATATTACAGTTGAAGAAACGTATTCCATCTTGTTTGAAGCGACTGTAGACGAATTTCATCAAAACAATTAGGTTTATTTCTTATTTGAAAAAATTATAATTACTTTCAAAATGATTGATACGCCTATTTAAAAAGTCGTGTAAGATTAACTAGAAATTTCTCAATTAATTGAAAGCCTGCAGAACGTGAATCGATATCTAAAGAGCTACTTGAATGTTTCTCATTCCTCATATCAGTTCAAATCTATCGGTTTGAAGTGCTGCTTTTTTATAGCATCATATACTATGAATTGCATTCTAGCGTACAGCCTTTATTGTATATATATGTACTTTCTATTGCGTATTTGTGAAGTATGTTCTGCTGTGTGGTTCTTTAGTAAGTGATATCATCGACTGCTTTCACTGTTGCCACATAACGTCTAAAAAACTGAAAACAATTTTCATTCTTAAATTATCCTATTGGTCCAAAATGAATTAGTATTTTATGTGAAAAATTCTATACCAATAAATTCTACAATTTATTGTTGTTGAATGTGATATTCCACTTCTTTTTATCTTAAGACATTTGTTCACTTTATTTGTATAATTTTTAAATACTAACTGTAAATGTATCGTAAGTAATCTGTTGTAATTAAGGAAAGTAGCATCCTTTGATCCATTATGAGACACGTTTATCAAGAAACTGATCAGTCAAATTGGTATTGGACAATTAATTAAAGTGAAGAGCAAGTGGTGTTTTATGATGTTTGTTATTATTACAGCAAAACTCTAAAAAAAACACGACTTTATACAAACGATTCTCAGGCATTATATGACCAATTTTATCTCTTATTCTTTTATTGAACGTCAAAAATGTACCATCTCAAAACTATTGACAACTTGCTCGACTATATATCCGTTGTAAACTTTTTGATTGTTCATACAAAATTGAGTGACCGTTTATATAAACTCGAGCACTTCATATTCAGATGTTTGCATAACGAAGTCCAAGATTGGAAAAGGAAAATTGTGCGTCATGATCAATCGATGTTTCCCTTGAAAGTAAAAAACGATAATTTCTCCAAGATAAGATGGTACGCTCTCTCCTTGATCGTAACCTTCACTTTGATGTAAACTTCAATGGAGGGCAGTAAGATGCCTTTAGTACGACTGTAAAATCTAATAGAATTGAAACGATTACGGTTTTACTTCTACAGGGTGTAACATTCAAATGAAGTGTTGGGAACCATTGAAGAGATGAAGAAAATGTTTATGTAAAAATTGTTTGGGAGTTACCATAGTATCCGGCCAGTAAAACTATCAGTCCAAATTTATAATTTTGGCCTTTTTTCGGAAATAAACGATTTTATAAGTGTTATGTTTCGTTGGGTCGACGCTTGGTCGCGACTCGAATGTTTTAGCGATTTTCCGTTGATCGCACGTGTGATGCCCGCCAAATTAATCTTGTGTCTTCGCGATACGTTTGTGTTCGGTACGACATTTGAATGGGTGACTTTACCCTTAAACGTTTCGGTAGCGAGATTTTTGTGAACGAGTGTTTCGTCGGAGCTCTAGCACCGACAAGTCAACATTTTACGCCTCCTTCAGATGTTTGGAAGGGGATGCTGACGGAGTGGGAACAAGAGAACGACGAAGTTTTCGAAAAAAAATGAATTTGGCAACAGCGGGAAAACCCCGCTAGTTGACTGACATGCAAGTGTGTACTCCGTGCCGCAGTCCTCGGTGTTTGAACGGGCCCTTGTTCCACGACGGAACAATAAGCATAGCACAATAGATAGTGGAGAGTAGAGAAAAACGGAACACCAATGTTTTTCGTAGATAACACTTGTGCATTGATCTGCAGTCGATCGCAAACTATACCAAGGATTTCTTAGGTTTGTGTCATGCAAGACGAACTCCTTATCTACGAAATACATTAGTGTTTCGTTTTATCCATCCATTCCGTTTTACCCTATTCTCCACTAATTAAAGAATAACTCGATGTATGGTGGCCACATTGATTTTCATGAAATTTATATATGTTCTAAAAATGCGTATTTTAAATAACTCTTTCCTGTGACAAAAATATTCACGTTTAGTGCCTGAAATAACCGCAAAGACTGTTAGTACCACTACATTGAATTCTACAGGGCGGGCCATGAAAAAGTAGTCCACCTTTAATATCCATGTTACGACAGTCTGCCGTCGCATCTGTAATGTTCGAGGTTTACGCCCGATACACACTTGCGGTCCGCTTAAAATTCTTTCCTTGTCTACCGTTTTCGATGAACGAAGATTTCGAGATCGGACCGAAATTCATAGTACGAACACATGCGTTGTAAACAGCTGAAGAATATTTAATCGAACCGAGTGCGGATTGAGAGCGGATCGAGACATGACTGATAGTGTATATCGAGTTTTATTTTACTTTTTACCACGTATTTAGTCTTTCTGTGCACATCGTGTCGAAAAGGTGGTAATTTTCTTTTGCTCCTTCATTTTGTCACCTTACCGACGGGAGCAGAGTACTTTTCCATAGCCCACCCTATATATGCATGAGCGTATGCACACACCCACGAGCATGGCCGCACGTTCGTCGTTTCCGTGGTAATTACTCATGGAAATGAGTTTCATCGATATAATAGACATTGGTATCGGTTTCTTGAGCTGAGGATGCAGAGAAGCCCCTCTCCCGCCCACGCTTTTGTTTTTTAATTGCCAAACTAGCTATTAACAAGTTGAGTACTGTTAAAGTGACATATTTAAAGTACAGATTTTTTAACTACTTTTATATTCTAAAATATTCCCGAAATGAAAAATTTTAATGAAAAATTTGGCTGCCTGAATACTATGTATAGTTAAAAAGGCGTTTATTTTTCAATAAATGTTTCTACAACCTTGCAATGCTCAGTCAGGGGTGCTAACAGCTATATGCCTACATGGCAAAAGTGACTAGATTCTTATAAATTAGTAAAATTACATCACAAAATATGCATTCGCCGTTCAACAATAAATAATCAAATTTAATATGGCTAACAAATATTCTATAATTAAGCAACAACAAAGTATACCACAAGGGCAACTACAAATGAAGAACAATATAAACAGTCAATAAAAATTAAAATAAAGTTAACAAAGAAATACAATAAAATAATAAAATATATAACAGTGTATGAATGAGCCAGTATAAATAAATAAGAAGAATAAAATAAAATAAAGGAGTAAAAATAAATAAATAAGTAAAATCCATATATCGTACGATACAGTGGGTGTAGCTTCCAGTGGTTATCGCGTGGCTAAAGTGATATATTTAAAAAATTCTTGTTGCAGAATTCCGAAGCACAGCTATTTTATTTCCGTATTTTCGGACCTCGCCGATTAGAATAGAAATAATAAATAAAAATAGCCAATATATCTATATAAAGTTAGGTGGCTTAAGAATAAGAGAAATTTAAACGAAAAATTTGGCTGCCTGAGTACAATATATAGTACATTCGTTGTTTTATGTGAAGGGACACGTTATATGTTGAAAATCATTTATGTGGGTGTAATAATGAAAGAAATTTTTGAAAATGTAACTTTAACAGTCTACCGTAATGTAATTACGTTTAGTTATGCCAAGAATAATTGGAATCGAATTTGTATTCATCAATTGACATCAAGCGTGATCGAACCATCAATGATCGTTCATAAACGAAGATCAATTTCCTTATCTTTCCTTGTAGCTCTCTTTTTACATTTATCCCTTTAAATTCGATAAGTCAATTTAGTATATGTCTTTGTTATGTCGGTGCTACATCTGACATCCTGTTAACGCCCGTTTCCAATTTTTCAATGTAATGCGTTCAAAAATAAGGCAGATAAGAAACTTATCAATCTTATTAGTATTTTAAATTCTTATTAGTATTTAAATTTCGATACTGGAAACTGAAAATTAAAATGTACAATCAATACCATCTGATATTATTTTTAATTTTGAATGTTTATTAGAGCATTAACATTTTCTTATGCTCAATATATTTGCTTAAAAATTGAACGAATCTACTTATTTATGGCACTAAGACGTAGAATGATATAATAAGCAGATTGTTGATTTTTTCCTAAACGCCCACTATCATAATTTAAATCCAAAAATTTAGATCTTTATCTAAAAAAATTAACCGGGAAATATTTTCTATAACTATACCTATATAGAAACCACAACCTCCACATAATGTGCCCGTTCATATCAAACAACTTTTTTACAAACACATTTCTCATAACTTCAATTTCTCGCGAAATATTCCATTTTCATTTAAATGTAACATCCTGCAGTAGGATATACCTACTTTGCCGATTGTAAATGGAAAATAGACGAAGACCAATAGTTATCGTAGCAAAAGGAAGAATAGGAAAAAGTTGTACAAAACCAGATACGTGGATCGAACCGAGTACCATTGCCTTTTATAAAATAAGGACTGCAAAATGCAATCAAAGCGTTCTATCATATTCGGATGATCCTCGAAACATTATCAAATAAGTCCCAGAACAGAGATCATCATAAAGTTCCATACAGATAAATTAAAAATTTTGAAGTGTTGCCTTGTGACTGGTTTTATTTATCTTGGTAAGTATCCACTCGAAACAATACTATTTAAATTCTACCTTATTCACCTTTCTATCATGTACTGAAATATGAAATATTAATGTTTAGGGTTTTACAAGTTTTACCCCATATTACCTACAATGGCGGACGAAGGTAATATTTTCTAACGTATGGCAACAAACATGACGATTTTTGTTTCGTTAATAATTAAAATTAATATTAGATGTAGTTAAAATAAACTAATATTGTTTATACATACGATAAAAATTCTTAATATAAATTTCGATAGGTTGCCCTAAATTAGCATAGTTTCGTATATGTTAAAATTGTTGAAGATAAATTTCATATTATTTTTTTCATTTACGGAAACAACAATTTCATAATTAGATTAGATTTTATACATCTTTTCAAAGTTATCCAGTTCTACCCACCTCTATAGGGCAAAACCGCATTATTGCATACCTTTGATAAAAATTATCTTTTCATGAACAGAACAATTTTTTCCAAAAAGAGCCGTCATTTTTTTATTCTTTACAGTTCAAAGGAGAGATCCAGCATTGTTCGAAGTATTTTTGCCATCAGATTTTTCGGTACAAACAGAAATACGCCACAGCGTTGGCTATATTCCACTTTTCTCTACAAAATTGTAATTGTATTAACTTGGTATTCCTTTACACAGTGTTGTTACGAAGGAATTAATCGCGTAGGTAATGTTTTAAACACATATGCACTATTTGAAGCAGAATCTAGAGCAACACTGTTAACGAATGGGACCCGTTATATCCGCTTTAAATCAGCCTTAGACGTTATTTTTTGTACGTTCAATTTGTATAGGCTGTACACGCATAGTATTTTATCTATATGAATAGCGAGAAAGAAACAGTGGACGCGGAGTAGAGCGAGTAACGGTAGTTGAATGGTACAAGTTCTGAGCTCCGGAACTTCCTATTGAAAGAACAAATATAGTGACTCTTTCGAGAATCTATTAAATGGCCCTACAAGCGATATCTTTCACACAGAAAAGATCGTCTAAAATACTTTTCGCAACGGAGAATGGGTTTGTTGCTTGAAAGAGGAAGGTATGTAGATATACAGGGTGTTTACACTATTACTAGCTAGAGTTTTTCTTGTAATTCGAAAATATTAGAAAAAAATGAAAGAGGAAAAGTAGTACTGTTTCTTAAACGCAACACAATGGCGTATGTAATCTTTTTGCGTTTGTACTATTTTGTTAAATATGAAGGTAACCTTCATTTTTTTAAACGGCGTATGTAGACGATTTCATCCCTATACTGCACAGTGACATTCAAGGCCATGAGAGTTCAGAAATCGAAGAAACATTTTGAATATTTCATACCAAATAATAGCAGAACCGTAAGAAATTATCTCAACGACATGTTTCAAAGCCGATGGATTGGAACATACGGATCTGTCAAGCGGCCAGCAAGATCTCCAGATTTATCACCCTTGGACTTTTTTTTATGGAGTGCTATTAAAGAGTTCGTTTACGATACACAGCTCAGAGACGTAATCGACTTGAAAAGTAAAATAAGACAAGCATGTGCATTATTATCTCTGATTACATTAGAGGAAGCTATCAAAAATGTATTAATAGAGCCGAAATGTGCATTCATGCACAACGAAGTCATATTGAACATTTACTGTAGCTTCACCAATAAAGAATACTTGTAAACACATTGGTATGAAATATTCAAAATGTTTCTTCCATTTTCGACCTTGTATGACCTTGAAGGTCACTCTGCAGTATACGGATGAATTCGTCTAGACACACGCTTTTATGTGATATAAAAAAATATACATCATTCCATTTAAAAAGAAATGAAGCTCACCTTCGTATCAAATAAAATAGTATAAACACACAAAAAGATTACACAAGCCATTGTGTTGCGTGTAAAAAACAGTGCTACTTTTTCCTTTTTCATGTTTTTCTAATATTTACTACTTACAAGAAAAATGCTGGCTAGTAATAGTGTGAACATCCTGTATAGTGGGTCCGCGTATTTTGCTACTCATATATAAAGGTGAAGTGACCTGAGATTTACTTAACGTTAATGAAAAATACTTAAAAGTAATATAAATTACTCGTTCACACGCAAAGAAGCATGTAAGAAGAACATAACTATTTTACTGCTAGGAACTGAATATACAAATATATTTATAAAATTAGTATCTGGCAAACCATTTAAATCGGTACAGTCGAATAACTTGAAAATTATCGATGACAGCAAAAACTATATCGCAGAAAAGCTAAATGGTTTCAGAAGGCACATTACCTGATGTATATAGATTTTTTCTGTTTGAACACGTAGATAACATATGAAAGTCAACTTCGTTTTCTTAAAGGGAGTTACATATTTTTTACTATAGGTTCTATGCGATGTAAGACGCAATTTCTTATACGATAATTTTAAGTAACTCATGGCCGGAAATAATTAGTCTACAAAATATTTTAATTTGTGCATTGAATATTGGCATTATTATGTTTACTATGTAGCCACATGTATTAGCACTTACCCTTCTAAAATTGTTGCTTAAAAATACGTCCTGCGACCTGAATACGGGTAATAATTTAGTATCTAACTGAATTACCAAGTCTATGTAACATTTCCATAAAAATTTGTTCACAAACGTGGAAAATTTTGTAAAGTATGTTAATTCCAACAAATATAACATTTTTCAGTGAATTTTTATTATAACTTACTCATAAATACTTCAAAAATTGTTTTCAAAATCCACATCCTTTTTCAACTACTTAACTATACTTTCCTTTACGTAATATTCAGAGAATTGTATTAACTATTATTTATTCGTTAATTTGCAAGAAAACTTTTAATGTTTTTCATACATTTATCCTTCAATTTATTTCAATTTATCTACATATTAATTAAACTTTTTTTTTCTTCAACCAAATGTACTTCCGAGAGTTTGATCAACTCAAAGTTTCTTTTTATTTTGTAAAATAGATCGTACCCACCATTTTTCATTGTTTATACGACAACGTATATGTCGAATATAATTTTATCTCACATCAATTTGTATCCATTTATTATCCAATCTGTTATCCACTTTCAATTTTGCGAATAACGGATAACTATTTGATTTTAGTGTCTTAGCAACCGTATATTGAAAAACGATTTGCAGGACGTCCCATTCAATAATAACGCCAGTTAAGCTACACAGACCCGCGTAATTCGAGAAAAATCGCTCCACGTGCGCACCGTTTTATGCAAATAAAATACTTCTATAATACTTTAATATTTTCACTTTTACATAACTTCTTTTTAATTATATAATCGTTAAAATATGTGTATATAACATACATTACCTTTTTACTTTCAAATACATAAACCACGTGTATTTTCCTGGAAATTTTCAATTCTTATTTACGAATACGTTCTGTATAGTTTAGATACACAAATATCTGTGTTACAAATCAAACTTTTATAAATTACTTGTAAAAATCTATTTAACGGGACGAAGATAAACGTCACTCATTTACGGGTGACGGGACTCCTGCGGAAACACATACACGTCACTCAGTGGGTGACATGACGACGAACGTATTAGAGTAAACGTAGACATAGAATAAGTATTACATGATTTTCTTTTCTCAATAAATTATTAGCGATAAACTGGTTTTCTGAAGCACAGTTGTGATAGAAATCGTAGGACAAGTTTGTAGTGTGCAGACTTTATTTTGTGTCAATTGCCAGTGTACTCGACTAATTTTTTAGGTAAACATATAGGGTGTACAATTTACTTGTCTCAACGATTTTTCCAGCACTTCAAGTCATTGTAAAAAAAACTGTTTTGAACAAAAGGTAATTAGTTTTGTAATGGGTTATAACATTCAATGCAAAACATTTTTAAAAAATGATCTTATTAATAAAACTTTAAGATGACCTTCACTTGTTCAAGTGACGTGACGTATTTTGGATCGCACACTTTTGTAGCTATTATTAAAGAGAATTCGACAGAGTACCACATGATGACTTTGCTTTGATTTTGATCGAAATGCAATAATCTTTGAAACTAATATTTCCCTTGATTAAGACAAAATTTCGGAAGCAAAAGTCATTGCAAGATCATGTGATAGTAGTTCGTTGAATTCTTCTTAATAATGACTGCAAAAGAAGCACGATACAAAACCTGTCAAGTCATTAAAAAAAATGTAGGTCAACTTGAAATTTTGTTGAAAGAATAATTTTGTTTAAACTTTTGTTATTAGGAATGATAACCCATTAAAAACTGATTGACATTCATTCAGAACATTTTTTTGTACGGTATTTCGGAAATATATGTTACTACCTCGACAATGTAATTCTATACTTTTCATTTGATAGAAAATTGTGTAAGAAAGTACTCGTAAAATTCACCCTGACTTTGAAAAAAAAACTATTAAAATCGACTGTTTTTTTCTGTTACACGAATATATAGTAGATTAATTGGGGTAGCAAGTGCAATGACTGCGTCCTGTAATAGCGCAAAATGACAAAATGTGATGCAATTTAACACAGGTCAAAGTCGTATGGTGTCGAGTCCGGTGGCCCATTGTGTAACGTAAAAGGACACTGGATATCGCGATCATTTACTTTCCCACATGAACTTCAATAGCAATTTGCAAATAAACTATTCATTTCTAAGCCATGATTCCGTTCAGCCTATTTACCTTCGCCATGAGTAAAACACGATATAGTAATATAAAAATGTTTATTTTTCTTCAATCTGAAATGAATTTTGTGAGCATTTTCTTACATCTTTTTCATCAAATGAAAGGTGTATAATCACGCTGTGGTAGTCGTGACATAATCTTTTGAAACACTCGTTACAGTTCTCGAAACACCAGAGCACAAAAACCGATTGAACAAAGAACCCTCTAAAAATACTGGGAAAAAGATATAAATTGCATCAATGCCTTCCGTCGATATACTTCCCTCCAAAATGTGCCAAGCTTGTGTAATACTATAATCTTTGATAAACGATGCCATGCATGCTCACAGGACTGCAAATCATAGACAGCAGAGGACCTTGAGTGGTGTGCAAAGATCGCTGCTGGCTTATAGGACACAATGAACAAGCGAACAATATGTAGTTATGTAGAATCGTGCCACAATGCAACACGAACTAGAAGGGAAGACAAACCGGAGACTATGCTGGCAAAGGTGAAGGGTGAGCATGGTGAAAACCATAATCCAGTTTATCACGTCAAAGTGCGTAAGTTCAATCTAATCCACTGCACTAAATTCCACCCAATGGACGATATTGCATGTCACGTAGAAGTTTTCTATTTCCACTCGCAAGGTTTATGTACCTTTGTAAATCAATTTTACGAAAAATTCGCAGCATTTGAGAAATCAAATCTCTTGAGAAAGCTAAATTTACTTCAAATACGGTTCGCGTCTACGAGCCCGCGGTACAATTCCAATCGGTTTTACAATCTGAGATTCTATCAAGACGATATTACTTTATAGAGTCTTATTCTGGCCGTGAGCGGGATCCTAAAAGTGAACGAATCGATGCAAACGGAAGGGGTTTAAAGTCCTAAACCTTTAAACTGTTTCACAGATTTGTCCATAAAAACTGCTTATGTGTGCACATTAAAGAAAGATAGGACATTTATGTCAAAGTTACAGTTCATCAGAGTAATAATATTTTATTTTGTACTATTCAATGCTTAATTTCAGAAATTCGAATATTAAGTACATGGAAAATATTTTATAGCTGACGGATTGTATGTAGTAATAAAATGAGCACTGAATAGTACAAAATAAAATATTATTACTGTGGTGAACTGTAACTTTGACATAAATAAACAGCGAACGTTATATTCATGTACAAAGATTAAAATATTTCATTCACATTCTTCAGAACACTTTGAATGTTCAAATAATATTTCTAGAGATCTTAGACCAAGATTTGGATTTATTCAGACACTCTTTCTGAACGTCCGTAGAAAATCGCAACTTCCACAAACGCTTCCGAGGGATTCATCGAAAAAAAACATTTCGCCCGAACTGATTACGTATCGCTTCGAACCGATCATTCGGCCAAAGAATCGTTGGGGCGCTGGTGCCGTCGTTGGCCGAGTTTATGGCTCGAACGTGACCGGCCATCTTTGAGGAAAATTTTGATTTTTGGCTGACTTATTCTTTTCACCTTTTTTTAAATTTCAGTCCGGGAATTCCGAAGGATACCGTCACCGTTCAACGATTTTGTTTCGTTTCGAGCGAATTTTATCCTCGGTAACTTTAATTTATAATCCTGTGAAATATTACGTTAGAGGATGTAGTTTAAATTCATTGCATGGTTAACTATATGGATATCGATCTTATTATAAAAACATGTTAAGACGAAATGTAAATAACTTTTTTAATAATAACATTTAAATCAAAAGAGTTAGTTTTAAAAAGGATTTAAACTTCTTTTAACCATTTGCGGACGAATGTCGACATTTCAGCGAGATCAAGTTTCCGTATTTGAAAGACTAAGTAGTAAACAAATGATGTAATTATTCAAACAACAAGAAACCAGCATGCAGTTCCCTTTCTTTCTATTGTTTAAGCAACTGATATGTAATGTAGCTTAATCTACTGAAGGTTTTATTAAAAAGTGAATAAAAGGGACTTCAGTTGTCTGTGATCAAAATGGCATACTAAAAACTTAATGGCCTAAAATTATAACGTATGGAAAAGGGAAATAAAAAATATGCTTGCATATGAATCATCGTATCTTAAAAATGTCGAGCTGGAACTTTTTCGTCTTTTTAATCTACGTTAGCATTTTTTGGGATGTGCAACTTTGCGACAGAACATTTTTTCAAGTCATGAGCAGCCATGCTAGCAAATTCAGCCTTGGACAGTACTTGATTTTCTCTTTCTTCTTCACTAAGGATGAAAATACCACTAACGGAAGAGCGCGAAAGACGAGTACTGGATGCCAAGAAAATTTCAACATGCAATATGCGATAATAAAACCAGAAAGATTGCAAATGTTGAATAGGTTAAATCAGTCTCAAGATTCTTACGTAATTATCATTTGAATACAAAAAGGAGACTCCGCGGCAGTGTTAAGATTCCCATCTGATACAATCTAACTTTTTGATATATTTGATGATTTAATGGGATGTAAATTGTACGAAACGTTGGAAATCTTGCTGAGAAGCGAGAGGATCCCAGGCAATGAACAACATCTTGAGGACTGGGAAAGCACGGACGGTTAATCAGCGTGAACAACGACACTGTGCAGACACAGTGTCTTTCGTCAACGCCGTCGATGCTCGTCAAGGACCTGCAAGTGTTGGAGTTGCAACGAAAGATAAACAGACGAGGATAAGGATTCTTTTCCTGTCCATCTTTCCAGGGAAAGCTTGCGATTTTGCGAGACTGGGGATCGATACGCGAAAGATCGATCCTCCTTAACCCCCGGTCAGGCGCAATCTGCGTAATAGGCCATTTTTACAAAAACAAACTTTTTACTCAAATAAAAACATGTTTATCATTCTATTTGCTCTACGACATTGGCGAAAGCAATTTCTGAGTATTTATTACAATAAAAAGTAGCATGTTCCATACATAATGCACGTTTACACTTGCTGCACTCATATCTTGATAAGCGACGTCGTCCGCTATCCGTAGTGCATGTAATGCACCTTCCCCTCCTGCTAGGCGTTTCCAAAGTTTCCTCTTTATCTTCTTCTACATTTTCACAATTACGAAATCGTTTCAGCTTTGATTGTAAATGTAATCGTCAATGTTACCAAATGTAATCATAAACATATAATGGTTCTACTGCAATCGGGCGCAATGTGCCCAAGAGACACAAAGTGCTGCGACTCGCACAGACAAGGTTCAAATGCGTACTGCACATTGTAGATCGCTGAAGAATGTAAAAACAAAAAGCTACTGAGGCGACCGGGCAGTAACGAGCACTCGCTTTGGTAGGACAAAACAACAAACATTAGCTGTGCCTGTTGGATCAGTTACGCTCGACTGAGGGTTAAGAAGAGGTGACAGCGAGGACTCGGGGCAGTCTTGTAATCATACTTGTAAGAGAGAGTCCTTGCCTCTGTACGCGGAACACGCGACTTTGTAAAGATTAGCAGAAAAATATACGTATTATAGCATTTCTTACAAAATACTGCTCTATTCAAAAAGTTCGGAGAATAATTTTCTTACGATCTACCCGACGATATGATGTCTATCATATGATCCTGAATCTATTGTTCCTCCCCGTGGTGAGAGGAATCGAATAATGTCCAATTTTTTAGCGAAAAACGAATTAACACATTGAACACCACACGATTTAATAGAGCAAAATACACAAAATGGAAAAAAATATAATATCAAATCATGCGCCCGGGTAGATCGCTCCAGCGTTGCCAAAACAGCAGTAAGAAAATCGTTCCACGAAATTTTTGAACAGAGTGGTATTTTGAAGAAATTTATAGTGTGCTAAAGGGACACCACTGAATAGTATTTGCAATACGCATATGTTTCTGCTAATCTTATTTTATTTATAAAAAAATTCTGATACAACAGTTTTAAAATTGCATTAATATTGTCTCGCTGATATCGATCACCACTGAACAGCGTATCATATTACAAATACTCGACCGTCGAATTCCGCTTAGTTTGGAGGCTCGTTCCTCAGTGATGAGGATGACGACCGATCACTGATCCTGCAGATCAGACCGGGTGCTAATCGCGAGAATACTCTATTGAATGATAATGTTCACTTATATGCTGGTACCTTCGTACACAAGTAACTAAATAACTAAATAAAAATACTTGATTACTAAAATTTACTAATTTTTAAAATAGAATAATTTAAGATACCAACTGTCGTATATAATAATTACAAAGTTAGAAATTTCGTTAAATTTTGAAATACATTTACTTAACTTTTAAACAAAAAGAATAGAATATTATTGCATATAAATATTAACATGTTATATAGAGAAGATTCGACACATCTCAACACATGTATATGCCGTAAGTAAATAATTCGCATATATCATTATCATGATCGAAAGCAGATATCTAACAAAATCATTTAAAAAGTTTTACTTGCAATAAAAACAAATGTTTCTATTACTCGCGTATAAAACATCAATTAACTTTAATTTTTCATTTTTAAGTCTTCGACATACAATATTCAGTACTTTATGACGTTTTTATAAACTAGATATCAAGTCAATCAAACGTTTATTTAAACTGAAACTAATTTTATATACAATCGTTGTAGTCGTTATATTATTAAGGAATAAAATAAAATAGAGTATACTTCAAAGCAGCTAAACAAATTCCATGCATTCAGCGTTTACAAGATGGTTATAGAATGCGTTCGTGTGATATATTATTTCACTAAAAAAAAATTCGTTTGAAGTTTCGCAAAGCCTATACGGGATTTACCGAATTACTCTATGTGAGCACATTCGCTTTCAATAATACAGTTGAATGAACGAACTTGGAATGCTATAGGAATTTTAAATTTCAACCATCGTTTCATGACTATTTCGGTGGACATTCTAAAATAATTGCGAACTCGTATGGAAAAATGTTTCATATCAAATTGCTACAAAATTCCGTTTTTCCCGGTTTCAACGTGAAATCCGAATCTGTCAAAATTTGACGGTAGAATTTTACTTCTGAAACAAAAGATTTTTCCCTAATGAAGAACTCGTCTCTTTGTTTGCTTACGTCGCATCGGCCGTTTCCTCGAACAAAAGTTTGAAGCTTCTTTGTCCAAGTAATCATGTTACAACGGACTATTTCTCCACAAAATGTTGCTTAATCTGCAACTTCGAACGTAATATGTACTTTTAAATTCCATAACAGTAAATAACGATTTACTGTCAAGAGGAACGAGATTCTACAACGTTTCTTGACGAGAAACTTTGATATTAACATTATTGGGTAAAATGTAAAATCAAAAATGTGATTTCAGAGGACACGAAAATTTAACTTTATTTAAATAAAACTGTATATTATTAGATATAAAATCTAAAAATTATAATTATCGTGACTCGTAACTACGCTTCTACCAGCTGAAATTAGACATGTAAGAAACAGTTTATTTAATATTACAATTAATTTTGTTATATAAATATATTCGAAACATCCTTATTAACAAAAATAGAATTACTGACAAAATATAGCATATTTCAATAAAAACGTAAAATGTAAACAAGTTAATGGATGATAATGTAACGATCATTTAATTTAATGTTTAATATTGCACAGGACCTCTTTTACTTCTAATAATGACAATAATTCTTTTTAATACAGATTTATGATACCTTTTACACTTCTTCTTCCTTATATTTCTTTCATTCATCCTAGATACATTACTTTATGTCATTACTGTTTTTAATAACGTTGAAATCAGGCAGTCTTGCCAACTATTCTAAAACCCAGTTTCTTCAATGTGCATTGCGGCGTTATTTTGTTGGAAAATGAAATTATTTTGGTCATTCTTTCGGCATATGAGTTTATTTCCCAATCAATCACTTGTGCACAGATTTTTCTATTCATTTTTCGATGGTAGCCAATGCCGTAACACCACCATCTTCCATTTGATAACAATTTAAATGACATTATTATTTTCAAAAATCACGAAGAAAATAGAACAAAATTTAATATTCACAGATCAAAAACGATTTAATGTAGATAGACCTGGCTATTTCAATTACTATTATCATAAGAGGAAGAAAGAAGCAATATTATGTGAGTCCTCATCAAATGGAAAGTGGTAATATTATTATATGGGCATTAAATATGCAGAACAGATGCAACGTTTACTGGCAGAAAATTAATACGAAAATGTATGTAAAAATGATTGATCAGGAAATGAATACGTATACCAGAAGAATTATCATATATAACTTCGTTTTTAAGTAAAATAATACCGTAATGCATACTATAATATAAAATAGTAAAAGAATATTTTTATCAAGAAAATATTCTTATTTTAAATTGGACAACAAGACCGACTAATCTCAACATTATTGAGAATTATTGAAGCTTGCCTAAACTGTATATAGAAATTGTAGTCGATTAGAAACCGATAATAGCTCAAAACAATATATCCAGGATGAACAAAAAAGACTAAAACAAAAAAGTGTTGAAACTTATATAAATCTTTACCAAAAATAATGACTATCATTTTCAGAAGTGAAGGAGATCATACAAAATATTAAACATTAAATATCGTTCATTAGATTGTTTATATTTAAAAATTTTGTTTAGATGTGCCATACTTTTATCCCATTAGATTTTATCAGTAATTCTACTGGTAATTGAACGGGAGTTTAAAAGAAGCGACTTTGTGACAAACTTTTCAGAAGTTGTTTTTCTTTAAAGGATAGAATGTGATGTAAAGGACGATGTAACGATAGAGGAAGAAGTTTATAGTACCGCCAATTTCGTTTTCTATTGTTACATCTTACTCCGTCGCATTTAGTCTCGTTTCTGTCTTTTGCTACTGCCACGCGGCCAATATTGACTACGCATCACAGTCCGGGGACACCCGAACATCGTGAGTGGAAGAGTTCCCTTAATCCTCTGTCTTTTCAGTTTAACGGTAAGTCGGCCACCTCGTTGGAGCATTGCTACACAAACTTTTGTTCCTTAGTTATTATTCTAAATATAAAAAAAATTAAACATCGATGACTACATGGAAAATGGCCAATGTAACAAATTTCGATCAATACACAGATCAGAACCTAATAATCTACCAACTCATAGGTAACAAAAATCAATTTTATTCGGTGTCAATAAATTCAGATCGCGTAAATAGAGGGTCGAACGTACTTTTGATCGGGAGAATTTGGACACTCTGAACAACTACCGATGGGTATTTTGAATGATAAGCTGTCCATTGACACCCTAAAGTTCCTAGTGCACATTGTCTGAAATACTAAACGTCTACCAGTATACTTTTATGTATAACTTGGAAAACAAGGTCGATCGGTGGTAATATCTATAAGAAAAAGCTGTTCAGAATGATATCTTGACAATATATTTGAAAGTCACTGAAATCAACCTCTTTTCGAAATAATTACCATTCTATTTTTCTTAATCAAACTAAATAGATTGATAAGGATCAAATTCGCCTTGTTCATAATAGCTAATATAGAAAAAACATTGAATTGAAATAACAATTAAATTCATCTCAAAGTGTCCTCTATATCTTTGTTCCGGACTGTACACATAATACTACCGCACGTATCTGCTAGTAAAATACACGCAAAGCAATGTGCATGTTCCCATATAAATATTGATTAACTAGATATCATAGAGTATAGAATGAATGTACTCAAGAGGAATGACACAGAAAAGAGAAACAGGTGAAAGTGTTGACAATACTTACTGCTACAGTGTAGCTGTTACTCAAACTTGTGTCACAATGTTATAGAATGTGTGGGAATCAACTCGAGAATTCTGTACACAGCGGTTTTACATACACGAAAATACGACAAGAGAGAATATTTCATTTGTCAAACAATATTCTTAACGACATAACTTACAATATAACGCTACAACTCGCCAAATCGTACAATGTCCGAAATCCGATCACTCACACAATCTATACATTCGCATGCTTCCATCTCACTCACACACCTTCCAGAACATTCTTTCATCACCACGCATTAACTTCACATATATTTAGAATATATTAGATTCATTAAAATGAACAACATTAACATGCAAAAATCAATATCTCAGATAAGCAATATATTCTAGAATATTCGAAACGTCGTGAACATTCACACGCACACTTACAGTCGACGTTCATCTTTCATTGGTACATCTTCTCCCACACATGTATATGGTAGTTATATGATACTACACGACTTGATGTGTCTAGAGGAAAAATGTTTGTCAAAAGATTGCTTCTTGTGGATTGTGCTGATCTTTAGCGATGTTGTAGAAGTCGATACTTTGAACAACTTTTTCTTCTTCGAAAAACGTCTAACTCTTTCAGTTTTCGAGGTATGTATAAAAATCTGTTGGTATTAGTACATCAAATTTGACTCATGCGTGATACACTCGCAAGCATAGCAGGCACGTTCTCCACTTGGCAAACTGTTTCCTTCTATCAGAAAAAAATATCGTTCCCGGATTGTGTGCATAGTCATCGTTCGTGTTTATATTTTCCTTTGGTAATACGCTCAAATTTGCCAGCCTGCATTCAATGATATAGTTTCTTACAATATATAGAAATGAGTCTCATTTAACCTTTAACTACCCGCGCTGGTATAAAAAATACATCAATATTCTAGGAAATGCTGCGGTAGAAAAAAGAATTGAGTTATAAGAATCATCTGCGGCAGTTGCAATAAATCAGTATGCAAACAACATATGACCACTGTTATTACATGCGATTGGTGCAAGAATGGCGAACGAAGCAGCGAATGAAGCGAATAATAACGTAAAATCAATTTCATTAGTTTCTCTTTGTTTATCATCAATTATTATGTTCATTTATGGTTATATTCCTAATAAATAGCATAATTAATCAAGACGATGTATTTTCTTGTCTTAATACAATAATATATGTACTCAGTCACACAGTGATACATGTGGTGTACAGAATACACCGCGCGGTTAGGTGAAAATTCAGGCCGCGGGTAGTTAAAGGTTAAAAACCATATCATGCAGATCAGATGAAGCCGGAGCTAATACGTACATCTACATTACTTGAAATATTGTAAACACGTAAAACATTTAAGTTAGATTTTACTGTCAAGGATACATGGATGAATACTTTTAAGGCATGAAAATTCAAATAATAATGTTACACTTAATAATGATAATAAAGTGAACAGTTATCAGAAATTTCGAGTTTATAAAGAAAACATTTTTATGTAATAACAATAATACCATTCATAACACGTAACTAAATTTTTTAAAATTTGCTTGTCAGTTTAAATGTAATTTTGACAAGATTAAATGAAAGGTTAAGTAGCAGAGAGTAGTATTGTCGGGGATTGTTTTTCAGCAGTAGGAACACAAGAAGAATAGCACAGCCCATGCGTTTATTCCATAATAATAAAAAAACTTGCCATATTGCATCCAGCAGTTTTTGACGAATATTTCTAAAACTAAACGTATTCAACAATTTTGTACCAGAAAGAAATTGTTCGAAGTATCGATTTCTGCAACATATTTAAAAATCATTAAAATCAGTGAAAGAGCCATCCTTCGACAAATTTACCCTTTTTATTGCCGTCAAATCAATATATTACTTCAATAGAAAGTTTCAATTTCAAAATTCTGTAATCAATTAGCACCGTCACATATAAGATGATATGAGGAAGAAGAAATAAAGTTTATGAACTATGCATGCATATTTTCCTGGCATTACACACAAATACATTAAGTATATTCTTAAAAAATAACGTTACAGATAAGTATAATGCAGTTTTGACGAGTTGGCTGACCAGCGGGAAAGTCCAAGCGACAAGACAGCTCTTCCATTCACAATGTTCGGGTCGTCACGGTCTTCAGCGATCGGTCATTATTAGCACGCGGCAGTAACGAAGGATGGAAGCGAGACTGACAAGGAGACCTTACAGCTGGTGTATCGGAGATTTTAATCAAACTTTTTGTGGTTAATTTAGCGGAAAAATAACCTAACATGTATCCGATCGTTTTTCCAATACGCATTATTTATGAAGGTATTTAATATTTTAATTTTATGTTCGACGAATACATTTACTTATTTATCGTATCCTCAACAGATGAAATAGCGGAGATGGTAAAACGACGGTTTCATGTTCGAAGAATCCCCAAGGTCAAATCCTCTTTCCGACGAGGGTGTGAAGAAATTTCTTTTTTTTGTTTTTTCTTCTGAATTTCTACACTATTCTCTTCATTTATCTGTTTTTTTCTTTTACCTGATTCCCTATTTGTTTCAATTACGGCTTCTTGTAGCACTAGGTAATTAATGATCTTATTTTGCACTTTAATCGCCACAACGATATTTGCTTCTTTTTCCTTTATTTGTGCTTTTTTTCTTATTGATTTACTGTCAGTCTGAAGGGTGATAGAAATTGTAATATGAAAGAGAATATGATACCGTCGCTTTACCACCTCCGCTATTTCATCTGCTGAGGATACGATAAGTAAGTATTTTCGACGATCATAAAATTAAAATGTTAAATATCTTTATAAATAATGCGTATTCACAAAAATAGTTGGGTACGTGTCAAACTATTTTTACTCTAAATTTACCACAAAAGGTCTGATTAAAATTTTCGACACATCAGCCGTAAAGTCTCCTTGTGTGTGCGGCGGAGTCAGACGTAACGAAGGGAACGAAGTTGGCGGCACTATGAACTTCGATTTCTACAGTTACATCTCACTGCGTTGCACTCGCAAGGAACAGTATCGAACTCGAAAATTCAAAGAATTATAAAACTTTGTGTGTAGGTAAAGTAAGTTAAGCCTAACACATTGCAATTTCTTTTCGTACCGAATTTCACTTTGAAGGGGTGAAATCAGCCCTTGGAAAAACATTTTGCTTTCCCGTAAATTATCTTGAAAACGGTAAGAGATAGGGGAAAAAGTTTAAATAAAAAACTCGTTGCTCTTTCACGTCTATAAAAGTGCAGAATAAAATGTAAAAAAAAATTTATTCATATACAACCTGGAAATTCCGCGCCGTTTATCCCCAGCAAACATAGTGTTTTTGCGTCTCCGCCACCGACGGCGCTTAGAGCACAGCGGAAGTGAAGGTCGTAGAACTCGGTTTTCCCGATTGTCTACCCGAGTCAGCAGTAGTCAATTAGTGCAAAATTAAAAAAAAAATTAACTGTTTGGTTCTCGCCCCGTAAATGGGCCTCATCGCAGCCATTGCATGTTGCAGAAAGCAGACGGTTGCGTTGAGTGACTCCGTGTGCACAACACGTAGCCATCGCGTGTTGCAACTCAGGTCATATTTCGTAGCCATCGCGCACTAAACCAATTCAAAAAATGTAGTCGTGGAGATTTCACGCTGCCGGGTATGTTGAATAAACTTGATCGTTGTTGTCGTTGAATCAATCGTGTTTTTTTCTCGTACACCAGGGCAGTCCTCCGAGACGAGGAAAAATCCTGGTCCTAATAAATTCTCGACAGACATCAGTCTATCACAAATCGCAACAGTGAACGTGACGTTGATTCTATAGATACGATCTCTACTATACAGCCTTCACAGCTCATAGGTCGTTTCTCTCCTATATTTCTTCAGAGTTAGTCATTATAATCATTGAAATTCATTTTAATATAATATAACTTCTTTACAGTTTTCCAAGTTAAAGATTTAACGAACGTTTGAATAATATCAATTAAGTATTCCCGAGTGGAATATTTCAGGTGATTGGGATGATAAAAAACATGGATTGCGATCATTCTTTATTGTTTTTTATTCAAGTGAATACAACAAAGTAAATTGTGTAAGCGAAAATAATAAATATAATTGCATAAAGACGACCATGTGTTATTTCGAAGCACAAATAAACATGTATACAAAATTATAAAATAAAAAATTATTAAGTTACTATTAACCACGGACTTTAGTCGTTTAAAACCGAGGTTCTTTAAAAATGATACATGCATTGACAGCAAAAGGTACATGCACGTTCTTTGCACAAAATGATTCTGTAAGCTCTCCCGAACTAAATAATAGATATTATAAGTATAATGCTGGTAAAATGGTTAAAATTATCGATTCTTTCTGTATTTGTAACTTAATAAGTTTTTATGCGGAACGAGGTGACAAATCAGTCTGCAGTAAAAAATAAATTACTTTATTGTTCCATAAACCTACCTTTTTTATAACAATAAACACAATGGTATACCTACTTTCAAAATGTAGATGTAATTCTTTTTTAAATGAAGTAATTTATTTTTTACTGTAGATTGATTCAAACCATTCAACTTTCTCCTGTATAATAATAATGTTTATGTATCTTACCATTTTTGAGATATGATCTGTCTCACTTGCGAAAATTAGCCTCTATGGAAAGTATTAAAGAAAGCACTAACGCAGATTTTCATTTCGTGAATTGCAAAAATAAAATGATTCTACAAAACACGAAATATTACTAATAATATAATTATTGGTAATTCTTACCAGTAATGAATACTTAATTACAAATATTAAACAATTAATAAAAATGTTTATTTTGTCATTTCATAAAAACATAAATTATTTCATATTGAAAAGAGGGTAGAATTATTTTCAAAATAGAACAAGTGTACAAAGTTTTTATATTTAACGCATAAATTATTTTCTGCGAAGACTGATTTTTTCGAAAATAGAGTATTTTAGAACTACATGATAGGAAAGTACAGTTTCCAGATTTACATTCTGTAGATGAAAAGAGACGTAATTTATCTATAGAATGTTGAAACATAAGAAGAAAAGTAAAATACGGAACAATTCAGTACGTATAACAATACGTATGCTTTCTAATTATGACAACTTAAATCATGAATAATTCTGGTTTGTTTGGGGCAAATTGAGCAAAGAAAAAATTATCTTGGACTATATATAATAATTGTCTGCAAAAGTTTCAAGTCAGAAGCTGTCTGTCTGATCGACAGGACAGTAGATTGAATAAATATTATTTAATGAATAAATAATGAATTAATTATAAAATTGTTAAATGTAAGTAAAAAAGAAAATATTATTAATATTCTGTAGACAATTTTTTCAAAGTATTTATATGAGACATTTATACATGACGAAAGTCAACACAAATATAAATAAATGTTTTTGAACGTATTCCTATATAAGCACATACTCAAACGGATAAAACTGTATATTGTTTTATATTTATATTTGTTTATATTTATTTATATTCGTGTGGCGAGCTAAACATAAATATGTGGTTAAAATATTTATGTTCTCTCTAACTTGAAAATATATATCATACATGCCATGAAAATTTGTTGGTGTCCAATTATAAATACGGTAGTATTGAACATGATATGTCCAAAGTAAAGGCTTCGCCAGTCGACAGAGTATCATGGACAAAATTATTAATTTCATTTACATTGATTAATGGACTGGTGATGAAATACCTTTCATAAAATGTAATCATGATCTATTGTCCATTATACGAGACAAATGGGATCGAAGTAATTTTCGTGTATTATTAGAGCAATATAAATATAATATTGAGGAGTAGGTTGGTTAAGTAAAGTTATTTCCAACATTTCTCAAACTTGACCTGTAAGTATCTTGGTATTTGTTAATTACGACTTCTGTGCCGACGAAGTATTTCCAAAATGTGTTTATATTTCTTATTACATCTATTTGTTTCTTTCGATTTAGTCTATTAAAATAAAACTATATAAAACTGAACAAACCTATTTAAAGTTATATATAAAATTATTTAACATAAGTATATATAAAACTAAACAAACCTGTATAAAGTTATATATGACATTGTATAAACCTATATAAGATTTTATAAAATTGAAAAGTATCGATGCAAAAGGTTTTCCAAATATTTCTGAGACTTATAAGTTTCTGATTTTTACGTAGCGTCATAAGACACGAATACCTGAGGTTTTATTTACTTTATTGCCTACCAAATTAATACCGGACAACTGTATTAGTTTTAGATGTATAATAACCGTTACAAATACAAACACAGTAAGCACTAACCTTTCCACATATCATTATTACCATTTTCATTCGAATGAGTAACCGTTGTTGATGTCCATGTTTGGAATCAATCGTAATGGTAATAAATAACTTGTAAAAACTATATTTGACGTAGACTACACGTGTAACTATAAACAAAATTATAAATTATTGAGGTTTTGTTATCGTTACACGTTCGGTGAGGAACTTGGCGAGTAATTAGATGGAAGTTTGTTACGCACGTCCGTGTATTTCCAAAGAGACTGGAAGGTATGCTAATAGATACTTGGAGAGCGATGTGAACCAAAGTCAGGCTCCTTGTATCAGCCTCCGTTAGTCAGCTGACGACACGGACTGACTTCGGAAATCCAGGTAGATAGTTCGTGATGCACTAGGAAGTGCATAGATAGCAGTGTTTGGGTTCCAAGGTACAACTGGAGGACAGGAACCGACGTAAATTCGAGATTCTGAATTCGAATCGATTGGTTGGTTCTCCGAGGCGCCTGTTCGCTCGTCTAATCAGATCCTGTTTGTAGGCGGGCCACGATCGAGCCCTCCAGGTTGGAAAATCGAGGGTCGAAGGGATATTCGTCGACCCGCGTGCTCCGACGAAACAAAAGCTTACTTGTATGTAGGCACCGCACGGTTCTGCACGCTCGACTTCACCTCCGCTTTCCTTGCCGTTTTTCTGTAGCTTAATTAAATTTTTTCATTTTCCTGTGAAGTGTTAAATAGAAAAGCACGCCTCTCATTGAAACGTCATTTCACCAAGAGATAGACTATACGCAGTCGTAATGTATTTGTAAATTCCCTATGCCCAAATATGAGAGATGAACAAAATATAATAGCTGAACGCATTGTATTCAATGAAATAATTCCAATGAAGCTTTATACTTTACTTTACTTTGTTACCTCATAACGGTTGATCTTATTCTAGTAATAGAATATCAGAAAACTATATTATTTTAATAGCTTTTGGTTGATCATGTTTATCAGTGATAATTAGCAACGTTTCATCGAGTATTATGATAATTCAACATTTGCCAACATTGTGTAAAAACATTAGCTACTGTGAAATATTTGTATAAAATATGACAATATTTTTACAACTGAAAGTTATAATTCTGAACTTTACTAACTCATGATTTTATAGAATATACGAGAAATATGCTTGAATTATAATTAATTAGGTTTTTATACAGTTGTGTTTTATATAAATGCATGTAATACATAATCTGAATTACAAGAAATCATTAAAAGTATTACATTACGAAGAATTAATTAAAAAGAAATGAAGGAAGTAGTTTAAAAATTGGGAAGTATTGTTTATTTGATTCACTTTGCTGTATTTTTTCTGTTCACGTGAACACTGCGCCTTGGGAAATATTTATAATTTCAGTCCTTAAAAAGGTGTGGAAATTTATACGGTTCCATCACGTTGAAGTAATGTGGTAACTCATTCGTGCCGTGAATTTCAATATCTATTATCAGCCAGCCATCTTATAGCCTGTCTGCATTTTTATGATTCCGTAACCTAGTGGCTTACATAAGAATGGAAGCAGTTAGGTCATTGACCACGGTCATTTTTGTGCCTGCGTCATTACTATAAAATGAGTTTGCAACAGCTTAATTTTAATTCTGTTTTTCACTATTATCATTTCTGCAAGCGAATATATTATGATAAAAAGAACTATTATAAATACCAAGGTAAATCTTGTACACATGTTTCAATGTTTGTGAAGTTCATACGAATAACGGAAAAGTAAATTTAGTATCTACAGTGAGGAAGACAAAAGATAATAAATACTACATAGTCTCAGTTACTTTTATTTTTAATAAAAACAGTATTATTAATTTCTGAATTTTCAAATAGTGCTTGTTTAATGCAATACTCAATTACAAAAACTGTCAATGAAAATGACCACTCTGCGTATTTGTACAAGTAAAAACATATTTACATTGGAAACATACACTCCGGGACAAAAAGATAGCACACTCTTTATTTTCTTATATTTTGTATTATAAACGGTAAGAAATATATATTGTATTTTATCAATAACTTCGGGCACATCTGTATGTATAACCTGCTAAATATCACCCACAATACTCGCTTTAACAAAATTCTGCGAACGCAAATAATATCATACTTAACATATAATATTATAAATAATATTAGAAATTGAAGTATTAAAATTCACTCCTCAAATTCGTGTACTTGTTACTAATTTTTCAAATACGGAAAGGTTTTTATAAAATTACCCACTTCCAAAATTACACAAAGACTAAATTTGAACAAAATCTGATGTCTGGAAAAGTACTGCAAGACCTGCAAATTGACGATTGTTCTAAATTCTATAAAATCTTAAATGAAATGCTTCCTATTGGAAGTAATTCTAATAATCTTGGCAGACAAGGTGAGACAAATTAGATGATAGATTAGATTAAATTATGGTTTAGACAAATTAGGAATAAAGTAAAATCGGGTCTGACAAATCGAATCACAGCTAAAATTATATCCTCCCGAGTGTTGCGTTTGCTTGGCTGAGATGATTTTTGTCCAGTTAGCTATACCTTCGCATCTGACTCGCATTCAATGATTCTTGCTTAATACCCTACTCACTCAAATGCAAGGTAACCAAAGAAAAAAGTATACTTGGTAATTCTTGGAAATCCAGCTTCCCACATAATTGAAGCAACGAGGTCCTGAATCGGCCACAATTAAATAATCACTGCTGTATGCGTATGTGTAACATACACGTGAGTTTTATTATGTTAGTTACGATATGCATAGGTTCAAACCGGTTCTGCAGTTATCCATTAGATCCGTTTTGTTTCTCGCACTTATTACCAAAAGAGCAACAAACTATAAAATTGGAGAGTTCAAACCTTGTGCTACTTTTGAAATAGTAATTAACTTGTTTATTACTACTTTTCAAGAACTATGAGTCGGATGTTATACAAGAACGTAATGCATTCGTATTCAATGAGTGAACCGCACATATTCGAAAACGCAATCGCTTGTTACGATTGAACTTCTGTAAGTGGTTGTTTCAACAGCATGATGACGATAGTTACATAGTTCATATCCAATATCCGATAATGAACAACCGATGAATCAACGTGTACACGAGATTCTGTTACCAATGGTCAATATACACATTAATTGTCATTCACGAATTCACATATAATATTTAGGAAACCCGCTTTCAAGGAAAACACTTTACATCACAGTATTATACTTCCTGTCTGACGAGCTGAGTGGAATATAAATCTTTCCGTCCAAGCGTTTAATTGACTCTTATCTCCTTATATTCAACATTTTCCATATTGTTGGGTTTAACACTACGAAATAACAAAATTTCAATAATAATAACGAATACCTCAAGGACACAGACTACATTTTACGCGTTTCGCACGTTCGTTAGATTAAAATTACACCTCTAACAATACCTTTCATAATGTTTACTATATAGTTGTTTTATATTTTTATTCTTTTATTCCATTCCGTATTTTCTTTTTATTTTGAAAATCAATATGTGTAATTCTCTACTTTCATCTTGTAGTTCAGCCATTTAGCCAATGCGCGGCTCATATCCCATTTAAATTTTGTATTCAATGAACTACCGCCATCATTCACAGATGTAAATACTTTCACTTAATCATTCACCGAGAAAACTAAATAGGAAACAGAGAGACTATCATCACTGAAAAGGAAATTTCTGAGGAGAGACAAACCTTCCGTGACTTTCAATTAATGCACACCTGTCCTTCCATTTACGCATAGTATCCGTTCCACGCGGATTTGCTTTACACGAATGAAAAACGCGCAATTGGAGTCACTCGGTACAAAAGAATGCAAAATATGGGAAAGAAAAGTTGAAATAAGTTTTAGAAATACGTAGCCATCTCACATAGCTTAACAAAGACATAATGATAACACGTCATCTTAAAATCAAAATGACCCAAATTCTTTCAACGATAAATATTTATTTTGTCAGATAAACATGTAATTCTCCTTCGTTTTGCTTTAGCTTTTCGTTAGAATATATTTATAGATACATTTGCCCTGCGTTAGACGAGTATATACTTCATTATTTGATTTCATTGCGAGCATTATCAGAGATCTTCCAAATTAAATTCCACAGTTAACGGTTTAAATAGCGTTGGAATCTTCTGCGTAAAGAAAGTGCCGTGTAAATAGAAGAACGAGTGGAAATACATCGTAAGCATTCACCAGTTAATTGAGAACCTAAACGAATCTCAAGGAATTTGATTAAATATGCTATGATATAATTGATGGAAGCGCCGCAGTTGCAATTCCGATACAAGATTCAAGGAAGCACAGCTAGCTACTATAACAGTCTGTTATCACCTGAGTCTGAACATCTAATATTACGATTTTAATAATCGAAATATTGTCATTCGTTGAATTCTGAATCACCTATAATATTCTTCATTTTCTTTCATTTTCCGTTGACATGGTTAAAAAGTCATGTTAGATTGAATTATTAAACGACAATGCGGAGTAACTCAGATAATATGAATATCGGATTCAACTGAATGACATGTAGAAATAAAAAAAAATTAGAATAAATGTTTTTTGTTTGAGGGTTAATTTTCGAGAAAATCTGGTTTGAAGATGCACTGCGTGCGTATGCAGCTACGATTAAGATATGATTCGCCGTACAACATCCATAACAGCCATCCTAATCATTCTATATTTTCTCACGTTAAATAAGGAACCGTCCATTTGTACTCCGTATGCCATGTAACTTGGTTGTATTCTGTATAGCATAATCGAACTGGAGAGTTCACATTGCGTATAAAATTGTTTGTATTTGGCGGAAAGTTCGAATAACAGAGTTCTTACGACACAGTTAAATCGATGGAAAGCGAAATTGTCCTAGGTACACGGTATTGCTTCAGACATTGATTACAGGTTGAAATTGCAAGTCTTATTGGTACGTTTCGCGCCCTATAAAAGATTTATTTGGTAACATAGTCGTGGTTGGTAAAACGGTATAATCAACCGCAACGAATCATTCAAACTGATTTCAAATCGTTTGCCAACTGTTTCATTATATTCGGCAATGCTCAGCGGTTCAATAATTTTTATTTCGGTCATTTTCGTTTATATTTCGGTTCGAAACATTATGTTAATTCGTTTTCTTATATCTACGTTGAATAACATTACTTGGCGATAATATGATTATTCTTTGAAGAAGGACGATATATCACGAGTCAATACCCAATTTGCTGTAAAATTCATTTCATTAAAAAATGGGAACAGTTCCTAAGTTTTCAATAAATATTCGGTTTAGAGAAGTGGGAACTGATAAATTTTCTAGCAATTGTTTAAAAATCGGACAATCCAGCAGGAAACGTTACATTGATATCTACAAGAAATATCCGTAAAAACAATATTTTAGTAATATTCCTCCATCAAATTCATTATCACTTTTCTTCCAAAGTATTCTTACGAAAAGATAGAAAGAATTCCCGTAATATTGGACAACTAACGCCGGCTATTAGCATTCAGTTGAATAATCGAAATGTAATAGGCAAATTTTGTACGCGAAAAAATAGGCAGAATAGAATAAAGAACATTAAGTTTCGCTTTGGTATGCTATGACAGTAAAGAACATTGATCGTCGGGAGCGGTGAGTTTAAATAATATCAGATAATTTGAAATTGTTACGACTTTTAATACTATTTTTGCCGGAAGTACCAAAAGACGCACATTTTAAAATTTTAACTCACAATTAAACTTACTTCCCACGTTTAATTTGTTTCTTCAATTGACTTTTCGACTCTTCCTTTAATTAGTACAAAATTAATTTCGCGATACATATTTTTATCGGACTATATTAAAGTATTTATTAGATTGCACTGTAATGTAATACATCTGATTAAATTACCATTTGGTATTAACAATAGGTATATACGAAAAAACGATATAAATAGTGTTAATTTTCTGGATCTCATATACCAAGGTCTAATCAATTTTGTTGTGCATTGTTAAGTGCTTCGTAAAATATTATTGTTTGATTTACATGTATACACTTATTTATCAACAATTTCAATTTGTCTCGTATATACTGTTATCCGATACTAGCCAAAAATATTTCAAATATGATCTTTTTCATTTCTTGATACATATATTTTCGAAAATATCTATGTCAAAAAATTCGTTCAAATTCTTAAAAAAGAAGTTACAGGTATTTACACTGTTACGTCACGACGCGACGCAGCGTGTAACGGCTGGTAAATATACTCTTTTCCCTTTTTCGGTATACATTCTATCCCTGTTTAGGAAGGGTCCTTTATGTCTCCTTTTTACCACCCTATATGATCCCGGACTTACTAATCAACTGCAAATATTCGATACATAGTTTCCCAGTCTATAAGACTATCCCTTCCATGTGTAAACGATACAAAATTTTAAACGCATTTTACTCAAAATTACGTTCTTTAACATGGTTGATATAATATCTCAAAATTCACTCGTCCGAGTGACCTGAACTTTCGAGAGTTTCTTCACCAGATGCTATCATTAAAAAATTTTAAATTGTTCTGACTTTTTATTACGCTAAAAGCAAAAAATGTCCAAAAATATGAAAACTTTAAATTAAAACTGGCGTCATTTTTTAAAACAATGAAATATTTTATTCCTTTTACTAAGGGGCTACAACCACATTCATACTGAAGACAATCACAACTCGTGTTTTAGTTTCGGTCTACTATAACAGCCGAGTTTTTACAATGCCGTATAACTGATACAGTTTTATATATTTTAAATTAACAAAAATATATAATGTGGTTGAAATATTACAACTACATTTTATAAAACTGAAATAACAGATGAACAATTAAAAGATGCGTATATATAAATTCTTATACGAATTTAAGATCTGTAAACGAAAAAATGGATAAATGAATCAACCAAATGTTGCAATGCGGATGTCGAATTCGAACAAAGCAAAAGGAAACGATTCATGTCTTTCTGCATTTTGGACGTGTATGTTCTACTTAGTTTTGGTCCCGACACACTCGCTTGCAACAGTTTTGACAGAACAATAATTTCAACTAGAACGACTCTTTCGTAGGACCGTGCAAATTCGTAATATTTGTAGAAACAGTTTTTGACGTGTCCCACATTGATATATTTTAGCGAAGTCCTGGCTAAAAATATCGATAATAATAGGATAATATCGATAATAGCTATGGTTATATAATATTTTCAAATGTAACGTAAACTTTGGGGATAAATTGTAATAACATGACTTTAAAATGATAATAATACACCTTTTTAATATTGAATGTTCAATATAAAAATAATTTTTATTAGACATAACAATAATATTTATTTATACGAGTACAGATATATTCTGTACTATGTTTATAAGTTTATTAGTATTTCCATACTAATTATATAAGTATATAACGTTGAATAATTGACAACTATTTTTGTACTTTAAGAGATTCTCGGTTTGTGACGGTCGCAGAATTCCATAAAATTCTAATAGAAACACAAAAGTCTCAAAAAATCTCGATCATAATTTAAAAGCATTGTGAGTTTATATAAATTCTTATCTCGATTTGAAAAATGCTTTTTTATACAAATTTTCTTCGTAATTTTATAAATAATATTTTAATTAAATTAGAAAATAAATAATACTTTGTGTATCTAAATGATATTATTCAAACCTCATCAATCGCGATAAAAAGTTGATTTTTAATCGGATCCGTCATCATAACTTGCGAATTACGCGCAATCATGCGAATACATAAGGCGCAAAATTTATAGAAAAAAAAACATACAATTACAATATATCTGAAAATACTAAAACCTAAATAGTTCATATTACTCCCACAAAATAGGCGGCTTATTGAAATGCTTTTGTTATAAGCTTTCAAATGAGGTTTAGCGGAAATTTCTCTACTACAGGGAAATTCCTTGCATCGCTATTAACACAATGTTTGCAATCTGTTTAGACAGTAGCTTAGAAAAAAGCTGTCCGAATATTAAAAGATGCTGTACCTCCATTTCGTAAAAAATGGCATTAACATATGTAAAGTTTCTTTCCTTTCATTGTTTAATGTCGTATCAACTCCTCTGTCATTAGCGACAATGCTCATCTAGTTGTTAGATTTTCTTCCATAGGTTTACCATTTTGATGAATTCTATGAGATTGTTTCTGTTGTTCCGCGTTATGAAAGTTTGGTTTTTATACCGCTGCGATGTGTGTTCATTTCTGTACATTCTGATAAAAGGTCCTTTATTGTTAAACTTTTGTTGCATATATCACACCATGGACTAGATTTGTTGGATATTAGATGTTTGTGTGTCAGCCTAGCGTGTCCAATTACTGCTTTAAATAATTTTGAGCTGGTTATGGGAGAGTGCGATATACTAATGAATGTGGTTTCGCGGTTTCTCTATAGCACCTCTTTTAATTGTAGCGAGGAAGGAACTGCCCTAGTTCGGTGTGTGTGTTGAAGTCGTGAGATACGCGGTATAACAAGGGGTTGACTTGCGTTCGGACAGCGTAGCGTTTTAGCGAAGTTGAGTGAGACTGTCTCTCGTCCCGCCGGTCTTCCGGGTTATATCCTCCTGTCCTTAGACAAGGATACAAAGCAAGCCACGCTGATACCAAAAACGCAGGAGGAAAACGCGCGTAAAAAAAGAGCGCGAAAATTCTGGTGAAAGTGTCCGCGTGGCTGGCCGGAAAAAGCATGACTCGTGCGAATCTGGCTGCCAGATGCGTGAACTGACCGTAGTCAGACTCGCACAGGCCTTGGCGGGACGCGAGAAAACGTACTCAGGTTTGTACAAAATATATTGCCTCGCTACATCACGTGTTTGTGTTTTGCGAATTTGCTACAGGTGGAATAGGTGCAGTGTCTCGCGCTGTTTTAGTGTCGGATGGTATGGGCCCATTAATGGGTATTGTCTGTGTTAGACCCGGTAGGGCCGCTATGTCGTCGGCTATGGCATAAGCTGGCTTAACCCTGTCTATTGATACTATTCTAAGCTTATTATCTACCTTAATTGTAATTGTCATATTGTCCCTATTCACTACTTCGCTGGGACCGTCGTACGGGGGTTGTGAAATTATCTTCGTTGAGTCCCTACGAAGAAACACGAACTTGCACGATTGTAGGTCTTTATACACGAACACTCGCGGGCTACCGTGGCGCGTTCCGTCGGTCAGTCCGATTTCTCAGAAATGACGGCGCAATTGTTCGGCAAACTTTTCGGTATCGTTGCCGTGCGACGAAAGTGTTATAAACTCGCCCGTTAGCCACATCGGTTCTCCGTACAGTAGTTCCGCGGACATAGCCTTCAGGTTCTCCTTCCATGCTGAGCGGATGCCCAGCAGAATAGTCGGAAGTGCTTCCGTCCAGCGGTAGTACTGATAGCAGCGGATTGCTGCTTTCAATTGGCGGTGGAGGCGTTCCACTATGCCATTAGCCGTGGTGCACAGGTGATTCGCACCTAGCAAGGAATTTATTTCCTTAAACAGGTGCGACTAGAACTGTCGGCCCTAGTCTGTGGTAATCTTCAACGGCGCTCCGAACCGGGAGATCCATCCTTTGAAGAAAGCCCTGGCGACGGTCGCGGCTTCCTGGTCGCGCAAAGGAATTGCTTCCGGCCAGCGGGTAAAGCGATCCACGCACGTCAGGCAGTATCGGTACCCCTCCGAGACGGGCAAAACTACGATGTCTATGTGGACATGCTCAAAACGCGCCGATGGTCGAGCAAAAGACTCGAGGGGAGCCGATATGTACCTGTTGATCTTATTCCGCTGGCACGGAATCCGCTTTTACCGAGGATCAGACGTATCGATGGGTTACCAGCTTGACGGTCGCATTGACCCCTGGGTGTGCAAGACCGTGCAAGACGTCGAAGGCAGGCCGCCTAAAAGGAAGCGTAAGGAAAGGACACAGCGAATCGGTCGAGACGTCGCAAAAAATTTTTGCAGTAGAACCGGGATGACCAAGCGTTTGATGTTGAGTTCTGTTGGGCACTGCATCAACGCCTGCAACTCCACAGTCGCTGGACTGGGAAGCTGCTGGGGCTATGAAGTCCATCGCTTTCTCCACCAGCTCCACCGCTACTACGCTTTCGTAGTCTGTAGTGAATTCGGTAATGAATGACAGGTATCGGATTTGTTTCGGTGTTCATCTGTCCGTCTTGTCGGAGAATATGAATGATAAGGGTTTGTGATCACTGTATACTATGAAATGTCTACCCTTGATGAGATGCTGAAAATGTTTAATCGAGCGGTAGATTGCTAACAATTCTCTGTCGAAAGCGGAGTATTTCTGTTCTGCGGGCGAGAGTTTGGCGGAGAAAAACGACAGGGGTTCCCAGAGGTTACCGTTGCGCTGATGCAGAGCGGCGTCGACCATAAAATTGAAGGCGTCGCATGTAATAGCCAGTTGACTGTTCGGCTCAGGACGCGCTCATAGCGCAGCCTGCGCCAGGTCTTACTTGCACTGGCTAAAAGGCTTACGCGCCGCCGGTGTCCACGAGAGAGGTTGATGCCTTGAGTATAAAACGGCGATAGAAGTTTATCATACCCAAGAAACGGCGTAATTGCTTGGCTGTGACTTCGGACTTCCCAAAGACATACTTACGCGGATTTATTACGATGCCGTATTTCTTTAGACGCAGAAATAGGGCATCCAAATGTTCTAACTATTCGGCCTCCGAGTTCGATGCTACTAAGATGTCATCTATGTATGCGTAGCAAAAGTCTAGCCCCCGTAATACCTCGTCCATAAAACGCTGGAACGTCGGGGCGGTATTACGGAGACCAAACGTCATATAAGGAAACTCGAGGAGGCCGAAAGGGGTAGTGATTGCCGTCTTTGGGATGTCCTCGGTCGCTACGGGAATCTGGTTATACACCCGGACCAGATCAATCGTAGAGAAGACGTTTTTCCCGCACAACGTCTGCGCGAAGTCCTCGATGTGGCGGACCGGGTATCGGCCAGGTATCGTGCGAGCGTTAAGCTCACTATAATCGCCACACGGTCGCCAAGAGTCACTGTTCTTTTTAGGCACCAGACGTAGAGGTGAAGCCCAACTACTCTGGGACGGTCGCGCAATGCCGAGTTGGACCATTACCTGAAATTCCTTTTTTGCAATCTGGAGCCGGTCCGGTGGAAGCCGTCGTGGCCTGCAAGCGATGGATGGCCCCGGTGAAGTCCGTATGAAGTGGCGGGTGTCGTGTCCGATGTCAATCGGCGTTCCGCTCGGCCTCGTGATGTCCGCGTACCGTTGCAGAAGTCCGTGGTACACAGAGCCTCCGTGGATCGTTTTGATCGACGGAGAGGCCTCCTAGACCGGCGCGTCCTTGATTGTGAGGGTCGTGGTTTGGTCGATGAGCCGTTGATTTCGGACGTCCACGAGGAGGCCGAAATGGGCAAGGAAGTCCTCCCCGATGATCGGCTTGGACACATCGGCCACGACAAACCTCCGAGCGAAATCGCGGCGGAAACCCAAATTGAGAGTTAAGGTCGTCGTGCCGTAGGTCGCGATCGACGTACCGTTTGCCGCGGTAAGTTCGTACTCGGTTTTCGCGACCGGGTCGCAGGTCAGTCTCCTGGAGAACACGCACAGGTTGGCCCCGGTATTGATCAGGAACTAGGTATTCGTCTGTCGATCGCGTCTAAACAGACGGCAAAACGTCGGGCCAGAGTCGTTAGCCGCCATCAGTGACTGCCCATCGCGTTTCCGTCGGTGGGGCAAAGGTACACGGCTGTGTGCATCGGCGGCGTTGCGGCCGTGCCGCTTATGGTACCAGTAGACGCCGCTGGCTATGTGGCATCGGCTCCGCGAACTGGATCGACGCCTGGAGGTGTTGCGTCTCCGCTGCGGGTTCCGGAAAGGCCGATCCTGACGAGAGGCACGGAGTTCCGATATTTGGCCCGTCATTACTTCTGCCTGTTCCTGCATGGTGATGAGCATACTCATCATGCGCTCCGTGACTGTGTCCATCAGGCTCGGTAGGATGGGTGCGACCTGTCGCGTCGCTTCCGCGATTGACGGACGTCCAGGCATTGTTCTGACGATGGCGTCCGCCAACTCGGCCACCTTTGTCCAGGGCTGTGTTCTTCTGTGTGGCGAGTATCGCCTGGACGTTTGCAGGTAACCGTCCCAACTACAGAGTACGCAATAGAGGTTCGGACACACAAGTCCTGGCCAGAGCTCGCAGGTGCCGGAGGAATTGCGATGATCGGCGGTCGCCGATCTCTTCATGTTCTAGGGCCTTCTGTTCCTGGGACACGCTCAGGCACCGGTTGAGTTTCGTTTTCAGGGTTTCGAATAAACCGGTGTCCGGAGGGTTGAGGAGAACATGTACGTGAACATCAAGAACGTTACCTGTGGCAGGTAAATGTGGACAATACAAAACAGGGAAAAGCTGCAGTAAGGATCGCGGGCCTTATGGGTTCATAGCTGCTACGGACCCTTCTCGTAATGCCGAAAGGACGGTTGAAAGGCGCAACGGAACGAAGGCTCTTATTGTTAAAGAAATCGAAAGAATGTACAAATAACTCTTAAGGAAAGATAAAATGTATACAAATCTAGAATTATGGTAATCTAAGGACCCGGACGAAACGCGAAGACTATAAGTGGCCTTAACAGAGATATTTAAGATGCTCAAGTTACACTGGACACCTTGTATTTTGAATGTGGCTAGGAAGAATAACACGTTTCAGATTAAATTGATTTCTTATAAAAATTATTTCAACTCGAGTGACCAATGTGCGCCCACATAACATAACTTTAATTCGAGTTAAGTATAACTTAAATAAACGCAGCTTCGAAATAAATATTTCGAAATGTTTCAAGACAGCAAATTAAATAGTATTTATTACAATATACATATAACTGCGAAATCTAATTGTCGTTAGAAAAATAGCCGTATATGCAATGGTATCTAAAGATCACATGTCAAAAGAACTTGTCAATTCAATTTTATAACGACATCGTTGATAAAAGAAGTGTGTTTATGTCACTGCGTTGACTTCATTCATTAACTGATTGTAAGTTTTATTTATCTTATTAAAAAAAAGTTAAAAAAACACTTTCGAATTATACGTAATACATGAAGCGTGATATTTTTCAGGGCAAAGGACAGCGAGTGTTATTTTTCCCAGCAAAGTACTGAAATGTGGTATGTTTCATAGCAAAAAACGTAACGTGCTATTCTTCGTGACTATAAATGAAAACACTACCTTTCAACATTCAAAATCAGCATATACTACTTCTCCTGGTCAGATGAACCAACGTGCTAGACTCCATAAGACAAATAAGATGTGCCACGTTTCGCAACGTATGTCGATTAAACGGTACAAAAGTATTCGAAGAATGTCAAGTTGACTACATAAAGATTGCGTAAATATAAGATCCTCTGCACGCGAGTTGTCACATCGCTTTATCGTAGCGTGGAGCTGCCTACCATCTCCCGCTAAGAAGTGTTAGCGGCTCCCCATGAAGACGAGAAATCAGGTTGACAAGGGGACTCTCTTCCAGTCCCGATGCACAGGACGTCATCGTCTTCAACGCATAGTCGCCTTTTGGCGCGGGGCAATAACATAGGACGGAAGCGGATTAAACGACGGAGTAAGACGTAACGATAGAAATCAAAGTCGTAGAGCCGCTAGTTTCGTTCTCCTGCGTTACATCTCACTCCGTCGCACTTAGTCTCGCTTCTGTACTGTGTTATTACTGCGCATCAATACTGATTATGCGTCGAAAACCGAGACGCTCGAAACATCGTGACTAGAAGAGTCCCCTCACCGTCCTGACTTCTCGTTGGGAAAAATAATCGCCAACACTTCTCAGCCGGAGAGTACATGGATACTTATTAACGTTTGCAATACGTTATAAGTATATATAAGCAATTGTCTCGTTTCAATGCTTTTGTAGTGTCTGTACTATTGACTTTTTCAATATGTATTTTATAAATATCGTTTACATTACCAAGTGCTCTTTAACTTTGCATATGTGATCATAACGCTGACGTACATAGAATAAAATGATAATGAAACTTGTAATGTGACATCATTCTTTCAGGTATAAATTATTCCAATTTTCAAATATCTTTATAACTCACTCTATACAGGGAGTTAAAAAAAGGGTTCGCTATTTGGAAATTGCATAATACTAAGAGATGCGAAAAATATCTGATCGAAGTGGATTCTACATTGTTTCGATCAAAAATCAACTTTTACTATTTATTACCGCTCTGGTTTATAAATAAATTTCATTGCAATACATACTAAATATCGAATTGAAAATATAGAGGAATTCAATGTATTAGTTCAAGGTTGGAAACATAAACTTCTTCTTAATATCAACAATGATTGCTCATAACCGAAACATAATTCATTCAATTCAAATTGTAACGTTCATTCAGCAAATGTACGATAACCCATGGTAGGTAAATGTAATATATATATATATAATAATATATTGAGATTATCCTTCACAATGCTTTGATTATTTACATTCCATAAACATAAACATACAATAATGTTTCATAATAAATGTTCGGTACTCCTTCCTTTCATTTTGATATATATATATATAATAATCAAAGTATTGTGAAGGATAATCTCAATATATTATTGATAATAAATGAATAATAAAAGTGGATTTCATCTCAAAACAATTACTCCTAAGTCCTATGTTGATTAGATATTCTTTCACGCTTCAGATAAGTATTATATGTATTCCAAATATCAGGCTCCTTCCGGAAATATCCTGTATATACGAGGTAATGAAAAGATTTTTATATTTGCGAAGTCGGAATTTTATTTTCCTATCTGAACCACGTATTTTAGAATTGTAAAATTAGAACATCAGGAAAGTTGAGCAAAGGAAATTGAAACATTCCAAGATAATGTCTTCAATCGTAAGGGGGAAAGTTTCAGAGATCTGTTTTCTATCCTAAAGAGAAAGCTAAGAGTCTGGGATCCTCGAGTCACGAAAATGACTTTATTACAGATTTCCTGTGAAAGTCCAAACTCCAGGAACACAGACATTACATTTTTCTAAGAATTCGCAATAATCACGAACTTTGTAATGAAATACAGTAATTAAGGGAAAGCCCTTGAAACACTAAAAGTTGAGGAGTTTTCATTTTCGTCAAATACAGTTTCACACAAATACAATTCAGTCTCCTACAAAAATCTTCACGAGATTAATTCGAAGTTTCATTTTAAACTGAATAGTAGATTTATTGTCCCTTGGAACTTTACGATGTGGTCTGTTGTAAGAATACTAATAACACTGGTCAACATAGATTTTATCTGAAAAGATTTAACGAAAGAAGTTGATTTCTTATTCAAATATGCAATCCATCTTTCGCCATCAATTTAGACGTTTGTTGTGTCTCAATTACGAAGGTTCCCCAAACATTTTTTGTACATTATTCTATGGATCTTTCTGAGCATACTGACGTATATTTCTATATTATAAACACGTATATACAACGTTCAAAGGGAAAACAGAATTCAAAATGCGCCAATTTTTGTTGGTATTTTTCAATTTATTTTCAAAATTAAGCATGTAGAAGAAAAAAGTTTCAGAACAAATTTTTAAATTTCCTTTTTATTAAAGTTCTGAATTCGGGATCATATCTAGTAAGTATAATGTATTTAATTAACCCTAGGATAACCAAGCCTTAAGCCGTTAAGCGAGTGACCAAGAGGGTTGGGGCTCGCGGAACTCACTATATAATTATTAATTCACAATAATTATAATCCAAATATGTCTTGTAAATATATATATAAAGTAAGATTCACGTATATTAACTGTTTAATATGGTTTATTTATTAGGTTTCTGATATTAATCGCGGCTCGACATATTTGACGCTATACATTCATTACACATTACTGTAGTATTCGAGTGCTTATTATAAACACGTCTTTTACATCTAACACAGAATTGTTTCGGTTTAGATACATTACATTTAATTTTTTTATTTGTGACTTCTAATACACAGTTGTTGCTCTCTGTTATCATTACAGGACTACGTTTCCTTTTTAATGTGATTCCTTTTACATTTTCTATATTTTCGACAACATGTTTTTGTAATCCTCCTAAATTCGTACATTTATTATCAACACGCATCTTAATTAATTCGTTTCAATTCGAGAAACAGTCTCTAAGATTGTAAACTTTTGCCGAACTAACAATACTTCCACGTCCATAACTACGGAATTTACCATTAAATAACATATAAAATATTTAATAGAACCAATAATGTGCGTACAATTGAAATTCAATTTTATGGATATAACTTCCATAAAACCATTGCCATTAACCTTATATGTTCAAAAAAGGGAGCAACAAGTATTAAAATCTCGTAACTGTCAGTGTTCATGATTTGTAATTCTTATCGCCAAATTATTTCATTGTATCTATGTATTCATTGTTGACGTTAAAGTCATGTCACTTATTCTTTGTAATGTACCGGTATCTGCACTGATTCTAAGCGGATATTTGAAGCTTTAGCGGACCATCCAATTAAAATCTAAGAAAACTTTCAGTTTTTAAATTTAATACTAATAGATTTATTATTATGTAACAATCGAACAGTTCCTTTCCAATAGAATCAATTAAATCAGTCATATAATTGAACCAATCAATCGCAAAATCACAATGCTCAAAATTTGTAAGAAATAATCATGGACGATTTTCAGCTTTTCGAACGACATAAAGTTCAAGTTCAAAAGATACAGTATATTCTTCATAAATGTCCGTGTGATTTTTTAATACCTGTAAAAACACAAGATGCTACGAATCAACGCACATAACAAATAATCTCAACAATCACCGAGACTTTAGATCCGCTGTATAAATCCAAGAAATCGTAACACAGATATTTACCAAATAGAATGAACAATCGAAGGTACAGATACTAAGAACAGTAAAAAAGATAATTTTAATTTCAGAGATTCACCACACTTGAAGCGTTTTCCATTTTTACAATGAAAGATTGCATCAACCATGGCACTAAAATACACTACAAATACAAAAGAAACTTAAAAATACTTGGTGTTACTCAAAAAACTGTTTCATGCCGTTTACGCTAAATACAAAAGCATACAAAGAAAAAGAATAGATACAATAGGAATTTAACAAATAGTATAAACCGTATCGAAACCAGATAATATTATACTAATTATGTTAAGACGATTCAGTAAAAAAGTTTTATCACATCATTACGGATGATAAGAACTGGATGATATTTAACAGTTCTAAGCATGAAAGATTGCATGTAAACTTTAACCAATCAACGATACCAATCGCGAAATGTAAGATTCACATTGCCAATATTTTTAAATCCAAGAAAAACAATAATTAATAAATGAACGTTGAAGTATAATGAAAAAACAGGGACTGACTAAAGGAATCGTAAACTCATTTTGCTTCGTAGCAACGTACGTCCTTCATGCAGCGACGCCGACAAAAGGTGTCACTTTCTCTTCGGATTGAGAAGTTCCCACTTATGCGGATAGTATGCCAAGAATGTCAATGACTCGCATAATTATCAATTGGTTAGATCGTTACAACAACATTTAGAATATACACGCTTCAAACCAACTGATGATGTCCGAAAATGGCTCGAAAAACTTATTAGTTCGCAGTCATTCAGAATAAGAGTCATTCAGATTAAGAGTCATTAAGAATAATATTTCAACGATAGAACCCTTCTGTGAAATACAACAACGAATAGGGACACAAACATCGTTCACATTTATGTAAGTAACACATTCAAACACACTAAACAAATAAGACACAATGTATTAAAACATCTACACAGACAAATAATTCGTAACACTTTCGTTGTAATTATTAAAGTTTAATGACGTTACTTATATGTGTCTCATTAATTAATTTATTCAAACATTATATCTTATATATTAATTTGTTAATGACAGTTGTGGTTAATGCAACTAACTGTAAACGATCGATAGTTCAAATATCCCGATATTTGCCACACTGCGAAGAACAACTGAAATATATAGAACTTCGCATACGTTCAACGTAAACGAACTGTTGTAAAATAAATGCAAGAAAATCCTTGTGTACGCGTAGACTCATTCAGTTTGTAATCAAAAGTTTACTTTAGCAAAAACTACGTAAATACTTTATTTTAACGAGACACAATGTTCCTATCTCAACGGTGGAAAAGGATTTGATCTGTGCAGTTGACATCTGCTCGGAGAAAATTTATACTATTTCTACTTAGCGGGAAATGCTAGTAGTGAAGGTGGTTGGTCGAATATTTATGCGGGAAAAATAGTAGTAGGTTGTGTATACACTTTTTCCCAAAGTACTTGCGGCGAAGGTGCGGACGTGACTTCGCAACCCGTACCAAACGATGAAAAATTGACACGCGGCGCTTTGCCACATTTGATGATCAGCAGACTGGAGGTTCTGATAGTTTCTGGTAATACGTCTATTCGTAGCAAAACAATTACAGAACTTTCAGTGTTGAAACCTTCGTGTCACAACAAAAATTTTGTTTACAAAGAACCATGATATTACTGTACAGTAAATATGTACATAGGTATTGTTTTTTCACGACAGAAAATAGCGCTTTAAGAATCCTGGATAGTGAACAGGTATTACACGATAAATCACGATTTGTATTTTTTCACTGTAATTACGTAGCTTGTACGAGACGATAAATGAAAACAATTGAGTGAAAAAGAAAACGAAGACAACAGGGTATGGGACTATAACGCGGAAAATCGATACTGAGAATGGAGCAATAAGGTTTTACGGCTTCGAATTAACATCGACTTTTATTAGCTAAAAGAAAAGTATCGATGCGTGCATTAACTGCACAAAATCGTTGAATAGATGAAATTTTTATAAAAACTCTTTAACATCTTATATATTCATATAAAATATATGAAAGTCGATGTGGATCAATTGAGTAATGTCTTTTCTACGGTAAAAGTATTAATATTCAAAACATTTGTGAGTTTAGTAGGAAATGAAAGACGTTTTGGGCATAACTTTGAAAGAGATCTTAAGGCATATGAATGCGAAGACAAACGAAACAATGAGAGGAAAAGTAAAGCACATCCAAAATCAGGATTTAAAATAAGACGCGTGAGGATAACAATGATAACATCATTTGAATCTATAACTTTATAAAACGGAATATCACGAAATTGTTTTAAGGATCGTGCTACGTTTAATCTTAGTTAATAAAATGTTTCATCAGTGTAAGCACCAGTTAAAGAAAATACTTATTCTCAGAGAACGTGACCTAATTATATTAAGAGAAAAACGATGAAAGGTATAAAGCATCTTGAAAAATATATTAAATTAATTTTAAAAATGAATCACTAAATCAGGAATTATATTAGCTGAAACTAAAACTCAGCATATTACTTTCCATGGACAACTAATACGTCAAAATTCGGACCCAGTGCTATTGTTAGAATAAAGTTAATTTGTAATTGCGACAAATACTTTACGGCATATCAAGGATATGCGAAACTGCAAAACACGCCACCATGGGAAATGGTGATTGAATGTATCATCAATAGAATCCAGGATGAAGAGATCAATAAAATTGCACTATGCGATGGTAAAAACACATGAGAGTTAAAAGAGAAATTTGTGTAGCATTAAACTGTAAAAAGGAAGGAGGGCAGTAACAATGAACGTCATTGAGGCAAGACACTAAAAGAGAGGAATTGCAATAATGCTGTGCACAAAGTAGTACGACAGTATCTTTTTTATACTGAGATAAAACTCATCCGATTATGAGTTATCGTATGAAAAATAAGTGCATTAAGTAATTTGAATGCGAAGAATACGGGCAGGTCGTTTCAAAATACAGCAGTACGGGTGATTTGGTAAAAGAGTTGCGTAAAAATTATTTAACACAGAATATTATAAGCAAGGATTAATCTCTTAGGTATATGCCATTCGCCACTATAGTAGCTTTCGCGAATGGCATATTTTCGAATAATGCGCCACTATAATTGTATCATGTATTCAAAAAATGATATAAGACCAAGCATACGGTCCGAATGTTAAAATAGTGACGCCGGACAATATATCGTACCGTACTTTAAAATATATCATACTAAACTGTACTATTAATTTTTAAAGCACGTGTGTTCCTGTTAACTTGTTATATTTAAACAAAATTATAATTTATTCATTGAAAAATATATTCTAATGTACCGTGTAATGAAGAGCATTATCAGACAAATTTGCAGTGCTGCATTGTTTGCGCGCAGTTCGAGTCGAATTCAGAGAGACAGCTGTGCGGAAAGCCCAGCTGTATCTAAAAGGTTAACAGCGGATTTTAAGTTGGTTACTCTAATAGATCCTACTATTGAACTAGTTGTTGCGAACGGAATAATATATAAAATCTTATTCACCTACATAAGGAATGGAGTTTAAATATTCTGTAGCATAGAGTAAGTACAGCATAGGTAGTAGATATGCATCAACTTGTATGAATATTATTACATGAGTGTATTGTGAATTTAACATAAATGAAGAGTAAGACAAGATTTTATGGGGTGAATAATAGAATGGCACAAACTTGGTTTGTATATTACCCTTTTAATTTGATGTTCCTCGCTGGGAGGTTACAGAAAGAATGCCCTGAGGACACTATTTAGCCTCTCTTGTCAGCGCAGCTCTCGCTCTGTTTATTGCGCCCCGAGACTCGGGGACGGTTTCCTTTAAGAGACGATTACCGATTGACTAAACACAGACGACCAGCGTTCGAATTTCCCTTCACTAAGGTTATCTTACAGAAGGTGATTTTTCAATTCACAAAATAAATGAATAGCTATCTTAACCCTTTGCGGACGAATGTCGACATTCCGGCGAGATGAAATTTTCATATTTCGAAGACTAAGTTACAAAAAAATGATTTAATTACTCGAATAGCAATAGATCAGCACGCAGTTTCCTTTTGTTCTATCAATTATACAATTGATATATAATTTAGCTTCATCTGTTGAAGGTTTGGTACATTTCAAAGAATCTTCGTTCGCAAAGGGTTAAAAGAGACTAGAATGTTTTTAATATCAACTGTGAAATTCAAATACAGAGAATAAGATTATCATTCTATTGCATGTAACGTATTAAGTATAACGTAAACATTAATGAATTATTTTATCAGAATGCAACAGTAATATGGTATTCCCATGGTTAGCAACCCGAAAATCGGGACTGCAACCGGGTAAATACAAACCGTGGAGTGTTGTTGATTTGAAGTCGAGATAATATCCACGTCGAGTTCCCCTATTTGTCCTCTGTAGAGAAGGACAACACCAATGAAAGACCGAGATGCCCGACTTTCGGAACGATCAAAAGAAACAGATGAATGAGGGGATATTAATGCGATGTTAAACTTTTTTATTCCTCACTTTTACTAATTGAAACTTTGACCAATCGAATCGTAAGGTTTTTCTGATTAAAACGAGACCAAACACGATATATTTTGGAACATACTTACTTATTTAATAAATTATAATAATCCATTTTCTTCTTGTAAATTGCGACTTAAAGTATCTCATGTTTGGTATTGTTTTAATCACGAGAATCTCACAAATGCGTTGGTAAATGTTTCATTTACAAAAACTCCCTCTTAAAAAAGGTTTATAATTGCATTAATATTGTCACACCATATCTACCCAGCGTATAATGTTACAACTGCTTAACTGTCGGACTTTGCTTGCCAAGGGGACTCGCCTCCCGGCGGTGGGGATGACTACCGGATATTTACACATCGTGCAGATCGGCCGGGTAAATACGAATCGCGAGAATACTGTGCCATTAAAACAGAATATAGAAGAAACTGTATTACGAACTAGAAGCCAACAGACGCAGAACACATATGTGCTTTTTGTTTAAGCATTGACGCAATTTTTCGCTATTTTGGAGATTTATTTAAAGAATTTTGCCGTTAACTGAAATGTCTGTTTCAGTCATCAAAATCAATAGAGATTGACATGCCATAAGTTCGTGAAGGTTCCATGACATTTCCAGCCTCCAATCTACGTTACGCATAGCTACCTGTTGGAAAATTACTAGCCCAGTAGACGCATTCCTCTGTTCCAATGAAAGGTGACACCTGCTGCAGATGAGCGGTTTGCGGTATAAACATGACGGCAAGTTGCAACCACGACGATTTGCTGCAAACTGCTCTTGTCTATTGAGCGTAAAAGAATACATCGACAAATTTTAGACAGACTGGGTCTATCATAATCAGATGCCATGATCTGGCAGCTATTTAATTTCTAATTAATCTGATGATATTACATGTAATATGCTACATGATATTTCATAATAACAGAAAAACCTATTATCTGTGAATCCTGCAAGTGAAAAGCAATAAAAAATATTTACATAAACGTATAACCTATATGAGTTTAGCGGAAATTATTTTTATTTTTCTGAGCGCGCACTTAGTCAATTATTTCCTAAAAATAAGATAATCTATAAAAGTTTAAAATCAGTTATAGAATATCATTTTTCAGTTCCAATGTTTTTGCCGGAAATATCTTGTCGGAAACACCTTGTCGGAAATGTCTCGCCGGGAATATCACAACGGAGATACAGTTTTCCTAGGAATATCCAGGATTTCAACTGAGAAGAGTTAATATTGATTGTCTCATCCTGTACATTCCTTCATATATTATTCGGACTTTTTAAAATCCTTGTCTAATTCTCTTGTTACGTCGCGTAACATTTGTCGGCGACATAAGATTATCGCTGGGAGATCCATTAAACTCGATACGGTCAAATGCGCACCGGACGCTTTGATCAATACTTTTACGTTTTTTTAATGCTTGGCTTCCATGGCCTAATTTAACAAATCCAAGGTGAGGCACAGTCTATTAAACATTTTCTAAATTTCTACCCTTCCTACACCGACAGAAAGTTGCTCATTGTTCTGTATCGCGACTTTTTGTTTATAACTTTCGAGAGAATAGGCTATGGTTTTTCGTAAATTTCTTTAACACATGTCAAGAATTTCAGGAGTCGCGTGAGTCCCTTTCTGTCGGGCGACTGCTGATCACCAAAGACGCGATCACTCATGTGGACAAATCCAGTATCCGGACGCATCAAACTCAGCCAATCAGAGGGCACCTTCCGTTGGACCCAGCCAATGGAAAGGTGTCCTGCTGTCAACTCGCCTGGAAACTGCCAACGACACTTCGTCATCTTGAACCACGCGCGTTTCACCCTGAAAAAGGGACTTCCTCCACCGCTAGGTCGTAGGAATGTTTCTACTGTATATACCCTACTCTTTCAGGTTGAAAAACCAATCAAAGACCTAGAATTTCAAAACCGAAAATAAGACACTCTTCGAGCAACAATAACAAAACAGTTCGTTCAGAAAACTCATACGATGCGGGTCGCGAAAAGTCTTCATCGTCGCTAACTCTAGCGGTCCTAAAGGTGATAGTGACCAGGAAAGTTGACCGTATATATACGCTAATGATGCAAATCGGTTAATCTCACCATTAATATTTCGTAATAGTATTACGTGCGGGAATAAATCATTCATAATCAATCATCCTCATCGCTATAAGAGGCTTTGAGGAACGATCATGCTTCAACATTTCTCGTGAAGTATTTCAACATTATCACTATATGTTGTGTATACAATAGATTTCAAATAACCTAATGTAAATATCTTTTCAGACTTATCATGAATACAATAAACTCCTGAAAGTACACATACTTTTTCTCTTCCTGAATAATAACTTGAATTCTGTTTTGGTAGCCAATGAACACTCATACTTATTTTTCGTTATGGGTGTTACTATTAAGAAACGAATATTTAATTTCTTAAATTTGTTAAATATTATAAAATGATCATGAACATGAACCTTTATAAGAATCTGATGGAAGCTTATCAGCTGCATTTTAAAATGCTACTTAAGGTTCAGGAATTCGCAGCAGAATGAAACCAACTTAGATGCGCGTTTGACTTCCCAGTACGGTGAATCGAGTGTTATTGCCTTTGTTCAATGACAGTCTCATTTCCCGGTATCTGTAATGAAATCTTTGCAAACGGGTGTTCTGTACGTAAGGTTGTAGTTCAGACCTCATTGTTCTGGTCACCTTATCTTTGTGTCTCTTACATGAAACGCGAGATTTTTATGTACAGAATTATTTAAAGAAAAAATTGCACTAATTTTGCTGATGAAAACTTCATATTTTATACCTTTTACCTCATTTTTTCTTATTATTACACGATTTTACTTTGAAAGTATCTGCTTCGTGTATAGAAAATATGGCATACACGAAAGTATTTAAAATATGATGTACAATGTAAATAGACGCAGAAGCTACTGTATAATAGATATTTTGAAATTTTTATATGTATATTACATAGAGCATATATATAAAAAATTTGTATTTTGTAGATTTAAATTGTAATTCAATAAAATTTAAGGGGTATTTATTTTATTGAATAAAATTTTAGTTTGTATTTAAAATACCTAATAAATTTATATAATTGTTTAATTATATTTAGGTTTTTAATTTTAGGATATTAATTAATTAGTTAATTTAGTTTCAATATAAAATTTTTTAATAATTAAAATTTTAATAAAATTAATTACTTAATTATTAGGAGTTAGTTTTTTTAAGTTAGTTTATGTTATAATTAGGAATTATAACTATATATGGATTATGTATACAGATTTTATTGAAATCGAATAATATACATCTTGGATAGAATGATTTTATTAAGCGAATAATTTCCTTCATATTTTAAATATTTTTGTGAACTACGGTAAATAATTTACTTTGAATAATCTATGAATTATGCCTTAAATATATAAGAAAACGTGAAATGATTGACAAGAAGATGATAAAAGTATATACAAGGTAGATAACGTAACTGATTACATAATGATTTTAATGAAAAACGTTTGAAATAAAAATGTATTGGCTAAAATGGGAACATGATTCGATGTAATTGACCTTTCAATAGGAAAACGTATAGAGGTCATTTTTTTATTGAATCATACACTTTTTATTATACAATTCGATTGATCTTGCAATATTTTATAAAAAGGTATTAACCTATTCATATTAAAAGATCACTGGTTCAGAAGGTATTTTGTGACTGCACACAATAATCGAAAGTATACGAATATAATTCTTTTATTGGGTGCATGCGGCAGTAATGCTTCGGCCGTAGGTCTTACAAAGACCAATATTTAAATCGTCGACATCCCGATAGGAAAGTTATTCGGAGAGCAGGATGAACTGCTGCGAAAAACTGTTGAGAACAAGCTTCTAATGACCGACAAGCTTTTTAAGAATTTTATGGATCGATGAAGCAAAATTCACGGGGGACGGAATGTTCAATGTTCATAACTCGCATCGATGGGTATCTGAAAACCCACATGCTATATTGCAAAGTAATTTGAAGTGAGATAGAGTGTGAACATTTGACCTGGTATGATAGAAGAACAAATGATAGGAACTTATTTCTTTCCTGATACTGCAGCGAGGACGATGTTCCTTATGAGATGTGATTAAATTTGATCATTCGACAAGATGGATCAACACCGCACTTTAATCGAGCAGTAAAAAACTTGTTAAATGAAAAGTACCACTGTCGGATCGGCCGCGGAGGTAAAATATTTTGGTCACCACGATGTCCAGATCTATCACCGTTGGATTCCTATTTCCGAAGTCATGTTAAATCTACTGTGTACACTAACGAAATAACGAGCACTGAACAGTTAAGAGAATGAATTACACTGTGTAACAAATTTTAACCTATTTTTCTTTCCTTACCCTAAATACGAATTCGAAAACTAAATTGCTGGGTCACGTCGAGTTATCGAAAAAACTGAGTTTTTGTAAAAACGGTCGAATTTTTCAGAAAACCAAGTGTTATGTGAAAACTAAAAACGATAGGCAGTAAAATTTGTCGCAAAAAATAAAGGAGATTTGCCCGAACACGTAGCTATAAAAATTTTGAATGAACTTGTCATATTCGGACAAGTCTTCTATATGTTTTGCGACAAATTTTAACTGCCTATCGTTTTTAGTTTTCACCTAACACTTGGTTCTCTGAAAAATTCGACAGTTTATACAAAAACCCAGTTTTTTCGAAAACTGAACGTGACCCGGCAATTTGGCTTTCGGATTCGCATTTAGGGTAAGAAACTCTAAGAGTCACCTAGTGATTATTGCAAGACACAAAAAAAGTTCAAATTTGTTCCACAGTGTTGTCATACAAATACTTATTTTGACGTTCCGAAATTCGTTATTTAAATTTAAATAATCATATTTAGTATTAGTAATCCTTTTCACTCTGCTCACCAAGTTTCAATAGGAGACAGAAGACTAAAACATTCTCACCGCTTTTTTTCTATAATAATGTAGGAATAACCTCAGAATACAACGATACGACTGACAATCTTTGTACACGACTCGACAAACGACAAACTGCTCCCAAATTCAATCACACTCTCCATTTATACTCGCATCTTTCATCTTATTCGCACACCTTCCAGAACATTCTTTCGTCACCATGCGCTGACTTTATGTACATTTGGAATATTCCAGTTTCATTAGGCTGAACGTAGAAAAATCAATATTAGTATCAATATTAGTATAATATTAGTACTCAACAAAAATATATGACAGAATTCCAGTAATAATGTGTTAATTCGAAACAAAATTCTTTATTAATACATTTTCACAAAATTTTTAGAATTGTTTTAATGAATACCCTCGACAAAAATAAGTCACAAAGTAATGTTGTATTCCACTTTTTTTAAATTTCCATCAGACATTGATATGGTAAGGAAAATTCAATTAAAAATGGTCCACCTTATAAGAGTTATACTTTCATTTCAGCAAGTTTTCCGTGTGACGATATGAGTCAACAAAACATGTAGGTACTTCTCAGCAAGAGCAATCTCACGATGGTAAATATATATATATATACACACACACACGTGAACATGCTTGTGTGAGTACCTACGTGTTATGAAAAAGTCATTTTTGTCGGATTTCATCTCGAGGTTTCTATAGAACGTCTATGCATGGTACACTTACATGCACAAATGGAACAATCATGGAGGTGCACGTGTTCAGTTGAACTGACGCATACAGTTTTCTGTATATTTCTGCGGCTATCTTTGAATTCTATGAGCAACGAGATGAGACTACGTAGTACTCAGTGTTCAACCATAAATTTCGATTTCTATCGCAACGAGAGAGTATTCGATTCTCCTCGATGATCTATGTTTCTGGCAATGTAATGTACCTAAAGCAGCCACAACCAGAAAATCCATTCCATGCATCCTGAGAAATAGTGTGGGCCTTGGATAACTTATGGTTGCCTTATTAAATACGAGCGTTCGTCTGAAATCTTCTAGTTGCGCTTTATTTCCATCTACTTTCCTTAACGAACTGTTTCGTAGTATTTCACAAATCATGACTATAAGAATCTAAAGACAGATTTTTTTGGAAGCCTTTTCTAAGTATTGTATTTATAGTATTTCAGAGTATTGATATTAGTCTGAGTTGGAGAAAATTTAAATAAAATACGTTCTAAAGTTATACGCGGTACTAATAGTGTTTGCATACAACAAATACATATATCGTTCAAATTTTGCATTCTTTAAAATTAAAAATTTTTAAGTAAAACCAATCTATTGTCAATACCGTTCCAATAAAATATTATATATCCAGAATTATATGTACGAAGAACTATAAAATCAAATATAAATAAAGTATTTGTTATGTACTATTTGAAATAATACTTTATTCAACTCTCATAACTGTTTACGTGTCTTTTCGCGAAAAAGGAGTGGTACTAATGAAGCTGTTTGTGTGTTTAAATATAGACGCAGTTTATCGTATAACGAACTTGGATTTTTATATCAATAGAGAAATTATCAAGGCAATTTTGTTCGTTTACACTATATGATTAAACTAGACCTCTTTTTGCCCTCCGTCTTAACAGTTATACGCATACTACTACACGGGGAAACTGGTATAAATACATGCAATCAGCCAGAACGGGAAAAGTCAGAACACATATTTTCATGTCACGAATGAAATTAAACATGGGCGTAGGTGGTTACATCTAAGACTTTATGCAAACGAAAGGGAATCGATTAAACGTAATAAAATCAAACTGTTAATTATAAAAATTAACGATATAAATTTGACAGAAAAAGTATTAAAATCTGTATAAACGCGTATCGAAATGGTTATTAAATGTGACATTATGAAGGAACACATAAATAAATGTTAATGCATTTTATATACACTTTTGTAACGTCCATGAAAAAATATTGCAGAAACGTACAGTTACAATCATACACTGCATAATGCATTAGCAAGACAATTTGTGCTAAGCTAATAGCAAAATATTAACCGATCGGTTATTATAACAATTGAAGCTATTATATTGTTCTATTTTAATTTTTCGTAATCCTAAGTTATGTGTTTCTCCCATTCTCTTTCTGTCGACGGTAATCTAACGTCACCCTGCGAAATATCATACGAATGTTTCTATCGTTAGATTATAAGCCCGTGTGCATATTAACATTTTGGAGATTCTTCGCTGTGCGAGGTAAAAAAAATGAAACGCGAAGGGGTGAACAATAATTTGGTTTACAGAATATTTCTTCTACGAAAAATGTCGGGAGAAAATCATGACATTTCTCGAATCGGAAAACGATTGATTTCAGTAATTTTTCCAGATCGTTACACTGTAATTAATTAATTGCTAACGATCGAGGTGTACAGACAACGAAATGAATAAAATTAAATTAATAAAATAAAAAAGCATATAGTCCAATTATAAATGTATAGTAGCTTACAAATCTCTTTATCCTCTAGTACAAACATCAAGAAAGTCAGGAGAGGTGCACAAACTATTGAAGAGTTTTGCACACATTACACGGCGAGACCTTTCATTTTAATATTCTGTATTAGATTTATAACTGTCTCACTAACCAGAAAATTTGATACATATTATAAACATCGTGTAGGTACGTACGTATAAATAACATTAATAGTGTTTTCATTTTATTTCCTCATATCATGTGATTTCATTCCTTTCGGTGCTTTAACTTTTAAAGTTTGTAATATGTCATCAGGATGTATTCCTAATTTGTTATTACATGTTATTTCATATTTATGAACCTGTACTTTCAAATACATTATTCCTAGATCTTTACGAACAGTTTACTCCTTGAAGTGTATGGCGAAGCAACCGCTATTGTTCTTAAGACTTTATTTAAATCTCGGTAATATATTAGTAATTTATTTTTCCAGTGTCCCGTTTATTGGAATAATTTAACTGCTGTATTGTAGTAGCTTATTTTATGAAAATAGTGAAAATTTATATTCTATAATATAGTATAATCTTCTTATTCCCACGTGCGTAGCAAAATGAAGATCCTCAATTATCAATGTTTTAGATCAATGTTTTAGATCAATATACGTATAAATCGATTGATATTGCGAACGATATAAATTTAAACCCGAACACGAAGAAAAGGCAAAGCCTGAATGAAAAAGAAAAACACTAAGACAATTTATAGAATAGGAAAGTCAATTATAAAAGTTTTATAAACACTTCATAAACAAATGGGATGCGTAAAGAAAAACGACTGTACATGTGAAATGATAAATATGTTGCAGGAATTACCCTAGTTACTAAAATGATGTTTTTTCAAATCCTCTTCGGAAAAATCTAGAAAAATGTAGTGACGCATTTAAGAATACCGGTATAGAAGTATCCATATACAGACATTTGGACTCGGAGAAGTTTATACATACCCACGTACGCGGGCCAATAACTTTAGAGCTACCCAAAGAAACTAGATCTTCCATCTTCAAAAATGAAAAACGCTTCTGTTACATCCACATACTTTCTAAAATATAAAGCTAACGTTCTTAACCGTTTTAAAACTATTAAAAACTACCACACTCACAATACGGATGGACAAGGTTTAAAAGTCACTGCATCATTGAACATTTTGAATATAAGTATACGCATACCTACATACATCATGATGAACGGTGATTGCACCTTGAACACGATGATACCTTCTAGAGAGGTCCAAGATCATGATTCGTCAAACATACCGTCATCCTACTCTACTATTTAGCATTTAATAAGACGAATATCGATTAGAAGTTAGAAAAAAATCTGAAAATAAATACACAATCGACAAACTTATTTATATTCTATCTATACGATGAGAACGCAAATAGTGGTCAGATAAGTATACATGCACGATCTACTCAAATTAAATGGAAAAAAGAGAACATGAAATATCAGTAAATGGTAGAGAAACATGTCATAATCTAAACAAGCAAAAGACGAAGGATATATTACCTAGAAAAATGAAATAATATCAGTAAAACAAGCAGAACAGAATTGTGAGCGTGAATACATTAATTTGAGAAAAATAAACGATAATTGACAGCAGAATATTTTACAATATTTTTATTCTATTGGTGAAAAATATACACAGAATATTCATTCAATACGTTTAATCCATGCGAAAACTATCAACTGTTGACTGTTTGAACCAGGAATTGGTCGACCAAAAAGTATCTCTTTTCATTATACACTAAGACTTGGTGTATACCTCAGAATATATGGTTTGTAAAAAAGCCTTTTATTCTATACAAGGTGTATCAAAACACAGAGTAACTTATTGAAGTTTTCGAAGAATTTGAAAAGAATTTTCAAAATTAATTGATTAATTATTAATTTTACTAAAACATTCAATCGAATCGTCCTATTACAATAAGCAAGTTACTTCCGAGTTAAATATGATCAAAATGTATATTTAATGTCTTGAAAAATATAAACCTACTAAATACGAGCATTATAAAAATAGAAAATCTGTACACCCATTCCTCCATGCACACGGAATATCTCTTTCACGTGGATTCATTTTACGCGAATGAAAACTGCGTAAATAGAGTCTGGCAGTACAAAAGAAACTGCATACACGTTTCTTGGCGTGCGGCCGTCGGAGGGTTAACCCTTTGCGGTTTTATTAATTTTACGTATAAACGAAGTTCATAACTTGTTTTCAAATTTTAGACAAATTTAATATAACAATAAATCTTTATTGTACATAAATTATATTAATAATAATTATTGCAATTTCTTCATTTTTATTTATAATTTATAATTTTATATTTTAATTGTTTTCATTGTATACGATAAGAGTGGTGAAAGTGTTCTGTCAGGCATAGTTCGCTTAACGACTGCAAACGGTTAAATTAAGTATTGCCTTACCTATGCTTTTTATGCAAATACTGTATATACATGATGACTAGCGCAACGTCATGTGTTTTTACCCTTATCTAATACAGCACTGACGTGCTTGAACATCGCGGAATATCATTACCAGCATATAAAAGATAAATGAGCTTCCTTATCGGTGTTACTATTATTGTTACTTTTACAAACTCTAGGAAAATATATTATCATTGTAAATTCAGATTGCGCAAACTGATATCGCGTATAAAAAGTACTACGTATACAGTGTTAGAATTTATATTAATACACGTAAATGTAGAAGCGGGTGCGCATGAAACATTTCATTTCACATTTACTTTATATTACCTTGTAATTAAATTCAAGCATTGTATGCACGTGTGTATGTATGCGTAAGAGTGTTTACGTGCCTTGGCGTTCAGCGAAGATCTACGTATCTATCCATGGTTTGTTTAGTAGGTTCAATGACTTCGGAATTCGAGTGTAATAAAACAATGAAAAACGAGTCAGCGACAGCGACCTGAGTGGGCGAAATATTCAGCGAATAAAGAACCGATTTTTTATCATGCGCGTAATTATTATGTTGTATTTTTATTGTAAACATAATAAAGAAAATGTTGTCTTCCTATATTCAACTATAACATGGGTTGCGGAATCATTACATTTCAGTGACTATATCGTTTAACGGAATTTTATTTCTAATAATAATATAAGATGGCAATGTTTGTAGTAAAATATCTCCTAAACATAAGAGGTCTTCCAACATAAATAATTAATACTTCTTTATAGGTTATGTTGAAATAAATCGCTTAGTTTCTTCAAAATACACAGTTCTATGTCAGAAAACAGGAAAGACTTTGAAATCTTTTCCACTGCTTGGTTTATGATAATAATGAAGAACAGGATTTAACGTATTCCTTCGAATGAAACAACTGTTATACAAATATGTTTGTGACATCTTTACCCCTTCTCAGATATTTTACCGGATTCGGTTAAAGGAAACGTCCTGTATATTCCACTTTCCACTTTTAGAAATATCTTATTTGGTATGCTGTGAATTTCTTAAACATTTTTAAATAAACTAGAAAACCGCGGCAAGCCATTCTTTCTGTGTGAAATTGACGACTTTCGTTGCAAACGAAAGTTGAATCAATTTTCTCTTCATCTGAATCACGCAAATTCATAGTATATTGACAAACTACAGAGTCACTAGTTACTTGTGCATTATACATTAACAGTTTCGCCGATAAAATCACATTTTTTAAATACAAAACCGTTTAGGAATTAGGTAGTCGCATTTGTTTAGATATCAACTATAAAGTTGAAAATATACGATACCATTTACAAAAGCATCAATGACTTTCAAATAATCTTGAAAATGATGTCAAAAAAGAAGAATTTAGCGTTAAAATCACTTTTCAACCGTTTTAGTATTACTACCACCATATTCGAATACTCAAACAACACAACTACATATTGTCTTGGATATTTTCTTGTACCTTCAATTTTAACGAAAATATTCAGTATTGCATTTCCCTGAATCAGATCTATTGTATAATTATGTATTTGAAAATACTGGTTATAGATTCACTTGTTTCTAAAGTCAGTTGCACTCTCGTTTTCGTAACCAAGACTTTCAAGGTGATTAGATAGCAATTACAAACATTGACGTTAACGCAACGTCGTAATCTGCTCTAGGCGCATAAACCAAGTAACCTTGTGTCATCTAACAGTCGATAATCCAGGTAATACAGTTTATACTGAGAATCTCGCAATCTGACACAAATAATTGCAACCGTGTAAGTAATGAACAGATAAACGTTTATTACACGATTCTCCAATGATATATCTAAAGAGTGAAATCTAACTAATTTATTTCTTAAACAAAAACTATGCAAAATCCACCTTCTTTGCTGAAGGTATCTTGTGATTTTTTCCTTTCCTCAAAAATGATAAATACGTTTACGGAAACCCATACTTACACTGTGCAGGAAATGTAGAAAAAGAACCCCTCTTTGAAGAATATGAATGAATATAATATATAATATATATACTTACACACGATGAACAAGTAAACATAAGAAGTATTCTAAAAAGAACCATTATTAAACTGTTACTTTTTAATAGACTACTTCTGTTACGTCTTTTACATTTACTTATCAACTTTATTGACGCAAAACAACCTTTATTTTATAAGAAGTCCAAGATTATATTGGTCTTCGCTTCACGAGATTTTCTAGTAAAATAGAAAAATATTAATTTTAATATATACATATAACTGTCCTAGAGAAGACATGGATATATTATACGTATATTAAGTTTGTAATAACATTTTATATACCGGTTGGTATACAAAAGGTTGTCCTAACTCAAATTAGACACAAACCACAAAGTTCTTCAGCATTGTCACCAATGTCAACAAGTGGCCCATATGCCTTAAAGTTCTAAAAAAACTAATACTAATTCTACTGGATAGAATATTGTTACCTTCGAGGGTGTCTTTAACGTCAACCGCCACGGTGGTTACCGATGACCGATACTTAGAATTGCTCGATAACAATGACAATATGCACGATGAATGACACCGAATAAAAATGTTTAATAGCCTAACTAATTAGATAATAGTGTTAAGTAAAAATTGTAATGTCAAATGATCAATAATTGTTTTTATTTACGTTTGCTACGAAAGGGTAAGCAACATGTAAAACTCTCAAAATTCTCGTGGCAGTCAACGTGTTAAATACATTTATTTTCTATTGGTTATAGAGAGAGTGGGAGAGAGCCATTGATGCATACAGATATTTATCACACGCACCGTATGTACATTCACTACTATACTTTTAGTTAAGACGGATACATTGTTCAAAAGTGCTCGATACCTTAGGCTTATAGCGGCAAACAGATACTTGAAGCGAGAACACTTTCTCTGCTTTACTTTCTCTAGGGAAAAACAATGATTCCGTGGGAGCAAGGATCAATAACGATGAATCGACCTTGACTGAAAACAAACGCTGTGCTACTTCAATTGAAGACTTCAACAACGTTGAACCTCACAAAATCTCTTACCGGATACAGTATTCCTTGAAGGATTATCCGATGAAAGTGTTCAATAACTGTCGTTTATGACAATAGAATTTATTTAACAGAGAACAACTTCATTCGTATCCATACATTGTAAATGGGGTTAAGTACAGTGCAACTCTTACATCTTGAACCAATCCACGAAACTATAATGTCACAGGGGCAAGAGAAAGACGTCCATTCTCGGTGATCGGCCCCATAGTTATAGACAAAATAAGATCCAAATAAAACATTGAAGCTCATTCATTCTCTATCGTTGTATCTTACTTTGCCGTATTCTGTTTCATTTGTGCTCATCAGATACGCGATTCGGCCAATAACAAAAATGAATCGAAATCAAGATGTCAAAACTAGCTTGGTTTAGCTTGGTGGATTGGCTCAAGACGTGAAAGTTGCACTGTACTTACAATTAATACAAGAGTCTGAATGTTTTTATCACAAAGATATGAATTTCATGACAAATTGGTCACAGAACCTAACTAATTAAACTGATAGTGAGTCTTGTAATATCTAAAGAGTAAATCAATGCAATATGTAACAAAAGAAATTGCACAGCCTAGCATAGATAATAGAACACTAATACACCGTCTCATAAGTAATGCTATTTTTTAATATTTTTTAGCGTAATCAACGCAGCAATGTGATGCGTGTCGATTTTTATAAATATTATTTAGTAAATCTTGACGTCTATTTTATTTGATGCATTAACACAAGCGTGTATTTTAACTGTCTATTTTAAAATTTCTGATTTTTAAAATCTAAATGAACGAACATCAATTTCTGTAAAACCAATAGAATAGACTATACAATAAACGTTCGTAAACCGGATGTTAATGCAGTTCGTCGCTGAGTGTACATAACAATTCCACTTTCAGAATGTTAACATTTCCTTGATTTGTTGTAAATATGATTATATATTGCTAATACTACCATTCTCTTCCCTATTACTACTGATAACTGCAGAAAGTGATGTACTTCCATTGCAGTCTTTGATAGATCGAAATCAAACATTGATAGAAGATTATGAAATTAGTAAAATTGGTGAAAGATTAGCAATACCACTTACAGGTTTTCAGAACTATCGTTAGAACTTATGTATATTTAAATCATACGGATTATACCTACACTTCAAAAATCTCTGCAAAATTTAATTGCATTAAGTTTTTTCACATTCATGCTGTTCCGTTTCAACGGACACTTGTAGTTTTCCGATTCATCATTATTTGTATTTAAAAAAATCGGTGCATCGATTCAAAAGCAACACGTTTGAGCAAAATTTAATTACGTGTACATCGATTCGGTTCCGCCACGCACTTTACGAGCCGCAGGACAGTGCCGCTATACACCGCGACCCCCACAAAATATCCGATCCTTTAATTGGCTTGAAATAACTTTGTGGGCGGTACTTCTCGGAAATATCACTGTCCATTTTCAGAAAAATACTGACCAATCAGCATGCAAAAATTTCATTTCGTTGTTCGCTGATTCTCAAAGACATTTCACCCCTCATTCTTTTACACTCATAAATTTCTACGTCCACCACTGCACAAACACTGTATAAAAAACCCGTAAAATTACGGTGAAAAACAGTTACGTTCCACACTCTTATCGCACACCGTTACTCTGTCCGTTGCTCTGACAAACAGTATAAGTCACATCATTGTACATCGTAACTCGTATCGCATAAAATCTCCACTTGGCATCAAGACATTAATTTATCTCGAAGGTGGAAAAATGGAAAACTGGGAAATAAATCATCAAAGGTCACTAATTTCTCGATAAGATCAATTATCCAATATTTTGGCACACGATAATTCCAAGAAATATGTTCTACCGTAGGTTAACCTTCAGCCCTACAATCACAAAAGGATTTAATTTAACATCTGCATCGTCATCGAAAAAAGATGCCATGTTGAAAAGATGAATGTACAGAAAATTAGATATTGCTTCTTGAACATTAAAGTATAAATTCGCAAACTAACATTCGATAGGCGGAAGTTAGAACAGCGACGTAAAGGCGAGATACCTAATAATAAGTAATTAAAAAAACAGAGAGTATAGGTATACTTAGGTATAATGTGTAAAAATATACAGCGCATAAATCAGAATACAGTGTAAGAAGTAAATGTATGCGTGTTTCGATACGACTTACAATCGATAATATGTGACATTGACTGAAATGTAAAGTATTGAATAAACGCACGAATTCTAACGAAACTGTGCTCAAAAGTCAATAATTTTTTACTTTTATTTTAAAAATCTGTACTGACATGTATCTGTATCTGTATATGTACAAGAACAATATAGCTTCTACGTTTTACTAATAAAAATGTTTTGAAAGCAGTAAAAAGCAGTGAGTATTTGTCTGCATCGCTGTCGGAGTGATATGTTAATAACATAGGATAACAATACTAACAATGTAGTTGTAATCATAATGACAAATTCAATATTGTTCATTAATAACAGAATATTATTTTCTGTAATTGTAACATCCTGGCAGATAAAAATCACGACAAATATATCACTTTTATTAGGAATAATTCTGTAAATATTCAGTTTCAAGTATATTTTGTATAACATTAGCAAATTGGCAAATTTTCTGTTTCTTTAGGTTAAAACACCTTCTACAAGGGTAATTAAAAATTACTAACTTTATAAGAATAATTGTTTATCCAAGTAAAAAAATAACACCAAAATCAGATTCTGTGGCATCGAAATCCCTTTAAATCGAACTGTTTGTAACGAATAACATGTAACTAAAAAATATATTAGTTTTACGCACCATTTCTAGTAAATTCAAAAACAGTTCAATAAAACACTGTAGATGGGATGAAAATTTCGATGAAATGTGAAAATTACATATAACAATTACAATTACAATGACATAATTACATAATACATATAGTACGATTTGTATAATTAAATAAGTGATTTAAGAAAATAATGGATGCTTTTGTATATTAACTAATTGTAAAAAAAAAGAACGAAAAACAACAATTTGATGTGCAAGTAAATATTTAATCAGTTAGAAAAACTCGAAGGAGGCATAATCAATCAATAAGTATATTAGATTACGTTAACTGAACATTTGACGATAAACTAGAAGAAATATAAAATTTAAATAAAACTCGTGGAGTCTTTACATTATGAAAGTTTAAGATATCAGTTAAACAAATAGTAAGTGCTGAAAAAATTGAATAAATACAGTATAGATACTATGAGACTTGTAGCATTTTGAATATCTGAGTTTGAAATAAATAGCAAATATATTGTTAAAGTACTGACACATCTATAAATAAGAAATTCAAAAAGATGGAAAGTCTGAAGAACATGAAGCGTGTAACCTCTAAACAAATAAGCGGAGAGTGCACAAAGAATTATTCTAATAATACCGTTAGAAATCGATTGAGTGACATAGTGTTTTATTCTGTGAACAAAAAACGAAATCTCTGCTTTCCTAACATTATGAGAAGTGACGCGTATAATACCGCAAAAAATATGCAATTTAGATAGTGGATGACTGGGATGATGTTAGTTTCAGTGGTAAATCATGCATATGCACTGAAACAGAAGGTAATGAAAGAAAAATTGCCTGGAAAAGGATCAATGAAAAATTTCAGCATAAACGTTTGAATTGTAAACAAAATCATCGAGACTTTTGCATGGTATGCAGATATATAACTGACAATGAGAAAGTAGTACGATTATACATATCATAATAGTGCGTAAATTCAACAACATGTATAAATACATTCGTTAATGTTTTAGTCGCGAATATAGAAAATTGATTTCAAAGGTGCCAAAATATTATTTTTCGACAAAATAACACCTACAATAAATGATAATACATAAAAGAGACGTAAAATAAAAATGAACCTCGGAGATCATTAGAATTACTGTAGGATGACATTTTAACAACAGTTTATTAAAATTGTATACATCTGTGATATAAATCAAAGTGCTTATACGTGACATAGAAATATTACAAAATACTAGATACTATAAATACCCGATAAGACAGTGTCTATTTCCTAGAAAAATTATATTAACAAATTTCATTAATTATTTTCTTCCAGGCTTCCACCGTCTAAGCACTGTTCCCTTGTAATACTAGTATTTCGTTTCTATGAATTTCAAACGTGTATAATAGAACGTTTTAAGGTATAAACTTTTAAATCAGCTTAATCAACTCCAATTTATAATTCAACTCGAATGTTTTAAGTAATTCCTATAATTTTTTTCTTAACTGAAAACTTTTATCCAGGCGTAGTAATTGCTTCACAAGAAAAAGGTTACGAGACTCGAGAACCAGAGTGTCACTGGGCATCTCGGTAAGCCGTGCAGTCTTGTTCGCGTTTCTTATTTGATGGCTCGCGTAATTTTTGGTAATATCAGGTCGTATGCTGTTTTGTAATTTCGTTTCAGCGTATAACAGTATGCGAGGCGCATTATCATTTGTTACTACACTCCTGTTCCGTGCGCACCGTATCACTAAGAAAACTCGCAATTTAGTACCGATTATTTTAGAGACGGTCACAGCCGCAACTGTAATTCTGGAACGACGTTACATTTTCACGGTGTTAGATCGACTGAGTTGGATCTAACGCGTGGCAAAATTTACGTTGTGAAATACACAGTTACTGATAAAGGTATAGTATATCTTGTCAAATTTAGTCATGCTTTTTCGTGAACTGTGTACGATTTCTTCAATGAGTACACTTGTTGCAACGAAAGAATTTACATCCAGATTTATAACAAATAAAAATTGTACTTGATAATTCAAACTTTAATATTCATTAAATACTACAGATGTGTATATTACCTAAGCAAATTGGCAGGGCTTTTTACGAGTAATTGCAAGTACTGTAAAAATTAACCGCGTTCGTGACTTTTTCGTAGGTTTTCTCTCATGTAAAGTGTCATTCTCTCTTTCTCGCAAACGTTTCCCCAATCAAAGTCGTGCATATCCAAATAATCCCGTGGTCCTCATAATTCTCCACGCCTTTTGGTTCTTCATTTACGTTTTCCAATTCATTTCATAGGTGGTTACCGCCTGATTATTATCGCATTTCGTATTTAATGGCATTCGGTGTAATTCCCATAGGATCGGAAGAATTCACGCTTTGTCCGAGATGTACAATGTATGCACGATCATTCAAAACCCAATATCACTGCTCAGAAAAATCTCGAACTGGTGATTGTTTTGTTCTCTTTAATCCGAAATGCGGAAAAATACGTGACGTGATAACCTTTTATCCAGTTTTCGACAGTTTAAACTCTGTTGACTCTGATAGCTTACATTATTTCGTGCTTTACAATGTTGACTTCAATTATTCTCATCGTTACTACACCTTGTTAGAACGAGTAAGTACTTTGTATTCATCCTAAATTAACGTTAAATTTATATACCACTCTAAAAAATTAAATGATCACTCAATTATAATCGAAAAATATTTAATCTTTGAACTCTTGTAACTTTGTAATAAAAAGTCTTACAATATTCTATTTAAGTTCACATTAAAACATCAAATTTTTTCTTCTGCTTCCTCTGAACCATTTTTCCGAAGATATCTTTGCTCTATGCAATGAGTTAGAAAGTAGACACACTTTTTCTGAAGTTTCACGAATTCAAACGTCTCTGTGGACATTAAAAAATTTTTTCAGGATTGAATTCACCGCGGAGTTGACTGAACTTCCCCCGCTTTTCAACGATCCTCTAAAACTTGAAGTACATTTTTACGCCGTAATTTTATTGAACTTCGAATGAAAAGTGTGCCACGGACAGTAGGGTAGCACAAGGTACGCCTCGAGGAGATTACACGTTCGGGCATGTGCCTCATGTGTGGCGTGTATGGTTAATGTGCACGTAACGCGTGTCTGATGTGTCTCATATGTGAATTTAGTGTATGCGCGCACAATGTTCAAATTCAAAATGAATTCAGGACAAGTTTTCAGTGTCCGTAGACACGTTCGAATTCGTAAAACTTGAGAAACGAAAAAGTATTATATACAAATTTCCCACCTCGTTAGATAAAATAAAGAAATCTCAGAAAAACGGCCTATTGGAAACAGAAATACTAAGACACATCACGTTTTGAAATACGTCCGCACAAAATATTGTAAATTGTTCTATTACAAAGTTTCAGAAATTCAAAGTCGGACAGTTTTATGCAGCGGTGTATATCAAATATTGATGACAGGTATTAAGAGTATTTTAGATATTCTCGGGCCCTACTTCCAGAGTATTCAAGGGAATAACCTATAGCTTCTCATAAAATAACTTAACACATGTTGGCAAGTTCGCCCGTTCCGTGAACGACACTTTTGCAAACAACGAGCAGTGAGAAGCGAGCTGATCGAGAACAGTGAACAATGAACAGTGTTCGCTTCCAAGGCAATACATCCGGCCTAATTCAAATTGAAGAGACCTGTTCTTGAAGAGCTGTACGAACTGCTCGGGAACCACTCGCCAAGAAAAATAGTATCGCATTCACACACTTGAGCTCGCTAGTTGATCACAAGCGGTTAGTGGCTTGTTCGTTCGAAATTTAGTATTACAGCCACGTTGTAACACATTTCGATCTCATGAACAGATTCTTTGATCTACCGCCTCTCGAGCAAACACTATTCGCTATTCGTTGTTCGCAAAACTGTCCACGCTGTCGGCGAACATGTTTAACAAACAACTCGCGAACAGCAGTGTGGATTCGACCTCAAAGGATCTATTCGTAAACTGTTCGCGAGCTCCAGTGTGGACGCGATACCTCTGCAGTTTACGACCAAATCGAAAACAACTCGCGAACAGCTTGTAAATAGCTTTAGTCAATGTGAACCCAGCATTACCTGCGAGAGCGTTCTTGACAGGAACAAGGTTACTCGCGCGAACAAATTCGTGCCAATGGAATAATTCACTTCGAAATTCATCAATAGAAACATTTCTTATCAGCTAGAAACCTATGCTAATGTCTTCGCCGTTCAATGCCAAACAAAGCTCAATTTTAGAAATAGTCAAGCAATAACAACTCATTCTCGGTCGAGTCTCCAACATATTCAGAACGTCCTCCGTTCAATAAATTCTTGGCATAATAACTTCGTTACAAAGACAACCCCAAGTATACGATGTACAATCCAATTTATACATTACTCATTTTTTATTATTGGAGTCAATAGTAGGAGGTTAGTGTGTTATTTTTATTTAAAAGAGGAAACGTATTATTTAATATCCAAATTAATTAAATTATGGTTGAAATTTTTTATTTCGAGTTTGATTCCCCCATTAAGCGATACATTACTGTTCCATCTTAATTCTATGTGTTTATTGAACCTAGTTCACAATTTTTAGTTCAATCTTGTATGAAAACTTAACAATTGTTCTGTTTCTATGTGATTTGCAAAATACAGCATTATTTATTTGAAAACAGGATAAATATAATTTCTGACTGAGTAAGTAAATACCAGTAAAAGGCTTCAACATTTATAGCACATGTTTATATACTTTTCTACTGTGGGTACTCGTGGTTTAAGGTAATTATATCCTGTTTGCATAATGATCACAGAACAAATTTGTTCGCTGAAAGCTTTATTTTCTATTGCTATTATATAATCGTATCATTGCAAATACTTTGATTTAATATTGTGCATTTAGTTATGATTCTTATATAATTTTTGTCTATAGTCTCGAAAAAACAAAACAATTTCTATTGATGTCATGTGTTAGATATTCAGCTACTAGGTAAACGCATTTCTCTTCTCTTTATTGCGACAACCCTATAGTGTGCAGATAAGAAATCGATTAGGCAAAGAAATGCGGATCTAATGTTTAATATCACTACATTTCGTCATACGTATTTTCGTTATTGACCGAAGCAATCGCTTCTACAAATCGAATTGCGCGACGTAGCGCTGCGAAGGATTACGAAAGCCTGAAAGGACGAGGTCAAGCGGCATACCCCTCTAGCACCTGTATCTCGTATACGTCGATAGAATACATCGTTCCGTCTCCAGAACTGTTGTTCTGAATTTTTCAATTGCTTGTAATTCAAAAATAAATATTATTTCGATATTTCTGATATTCGTCCCATGTGTCATATGCTTTTACAATTATCCTCATCTGTGATCAGACAATCCCTTTTCTTATAATAATAAATAATTGATTTGAATGAGCATAGCATCAGTTCTTTGATATCAATATTAAAATTGATATGTCACCTACAATTCACAGTTCAAATTATATAATTATAATTACGTGTAATCATACGAGCTCTCGTTCAATGAAAATTAATTAATTACTAATTATATCTGAAATGAGTAACTACTAGAATCGTTGTTCTTGTAATAACACGAATCATGCATACATATAATACACATATACAGGGTTTATCTAATAATAATTGGAACAAACCAATAACCTTGTTCCTGTTGAAGTTAGAAAAATATCATGAAGGAAAGCTTTGCACTATTTGACGGGCTCTATGATATTGCAATATCAGTCTCTTCACTCAAATGCACTGATGTAATTGCAAAGCGTAATTCTATTGAAGACTCAGTATTTTTCAAGATATTTTATTTTGATATTCCCCGAAAACACGCTATTCACACAACATGAAGCATTCAAAGTAAAATACCTCGAAAAATGTTCAGTTTTTAATAATATTGCACACAAAAAATGCATCAATTGATGCACTCAAAACCATAGACATTTTTTAATAAAAAGACATGCAATTATATTTTCCACATACACTTTATTATACTTTATTCAGTACTGTTTAACTTTATCTCATAACATTTTCTTCTATCTCTGACCGTTTGGAAGATACAGGTTGCTCCAGTTGTGTGAGACACTCTGTACATATTGTAAAAAACAACACCAGCAAATGAAGTTGAAGGAGAAAAATTTAAGCATGATGCAAATTTTTAATGCTTCATCACTTTTGAACCAATAGTCACAGACAAAAAATTTAAAGTCCTAAGCACAAAACAATAACCTTAACAATACAGATATGTCAATGTCAAGGTCATACTAGAAGTTGCCCTTTTTCTAAATAATTGCGATGACTCCCCTTTCCCGAACATATGTATTTTTGTGAATATCTGGGAAACTAATGATAACATGTACGAGGAAAAGTTCTAATATAAATCTGCTGATTCCAATTAATTCCTAACTAAGATGTGGACACAATTGATGCCAATCATTCTTTCATCAGTGTTCACCACACTTTCAATATGTTTCTAGCAGAAATTCTCAAAGCTGATCGAATACTTTGGTTATTGACCCTAGGTAATTAAACAATCATCTGAATAGTCTACCGATACTTCTGCGAATTCGAATTCGGCAGCACGCCTTTAACATCTGCAAAGACTACAAACGTCAATCTTGACCAGTTTTCTATTTACTAATTAGAATTTAATAATATACCTCTTAAATTGTGCTATTTTGATTGAAATAAATAAAGGAAATATAAAAATATACATGTCTTTAATTCGTAGTCTATGGGTCAAATGACTAGTAACAAAACAACACTAGTTTAAGTTTAGTTATCTAGAATTCAGACGGCCTGATAACTAACCCTCCATTTTTCATTTAGAGATATTCGCTCATTTGAATATTGACTTATCGCGACGTAGATGACCTGTTTAAAATGATAACGACGTGTTTATGAGTTACTTGACAAACACAGAAAGTATTTTTTAATTTTTGAGTTCAATAAAACGTTTTATCTTCGCTATTAACTGTATTATTATCCCCTATTCTCTTCAGATATTATAAAGTTTGTTGTACATATTATGGCACTTTATGTTCCGTCGCGAAACAATACCAGCGACATAAAACCTTACCGTAAGCGCGACTTCCAGAGCAATTCACGAAATATAAGACGAGGAGACACTGCCTACCACAAACTTGTTAAATCTCCATCCTACCTGCTCCGGAAAGTAGCTGTTTATCGTCTTCATTGCGATTTTCCGTTTATAGCTTTTCTTCCGTCGCGGAAGAACGCTTGATCCGAGCCTGGTGCCGGCCTGGTTTCGCAACAAGTACGGGAAGCATTAGAGATTAGGGGCGGTAATCGGTGACCTGATCGACGGACCTTCGCATTTTTGCCACGAGACAGGTATGTTTTCAGGTGATGGCGGGGCTCACTTGCACGTGTGCTGGAATTAACGAGGCTTATCGCCGTTGTCGGATTTCCTGGATTTTTCCGAAAAAACGCTCGTCAGCTTCTTGCATCCACTCATTGGCCCTCTCCTTTCTATTCGTCGGGGAAGGGGGTGAAGTCTGACTCTTCCTGAGGGATGCGAGAACGCCGGCGAGCATCAGTCGCGCTAAATCTTGCGAAGACATTTCAATTCTTTTTCCTAACCATCGGGTAATCAGATTCACTTCAATATCTTGCGAGACGCTGATTCACCAAAAACTATCGAACAGTTAAAACCATACGTCCAAAACGCTACCACTGCGAATATATTGTATTAAGATAGTTTATAACTTTTGTAAACTTTTGATCACACAGTACTTTAAATATATATACAGCCCGCTATATCGTTATTTCATTGAATCATCCGTCACATCTTAAAACGTATTTCGGAACGTTCGCGTAAGAACAGCTTTCGAGAAAATAGGGTATGGCCTTTCGTAAAGTCATTAAACACATGTCGAGAATTTTCTAGCTGACGATCTCCGAGTCTGATGCAATCAGCGAGAAAATTTCATGTCTGATGAAAACCCCAAGAAAATTTCATTTTTCAGAAATACGCCTGGAAGTCGCCGAAAACGTCATCACCTCTGCCCTTCAGGACAAACGGTCGGGATAGTCGGCTACCCTGACTCGCGCGGTTAACACCGTGCTACATCAGGATAATATACATTTCAGATTTAATCTGTAAAAAATCCCTACGTCACATTATTCACTCAAATTTACATTCCGTAACGCATCGTTCACTGCACATTTCCAACAGCATATTTGAAATAAACCAAATACAGTCCACTGAAAATACTGTGTCATTTTAACCCTAATCGTACTACGTGTTTTTATAACGAATCATACCATGACGTGACTCTCAGTCACTTATGAGTATAAAAGGAATAATTAAAATGTTATTGTTTTTGTTTATAGGGCCCAAATTTTAAAAGGCCAAAAATGCTTTTGAAAATGCAATATGAAATAATTGAAAAAATTAAGTAAAAAGTTCATATGTGACTCAAAGTCACATCGTAGTCCGATTAGGGTTAAGCATCCTTAACACTGTAAGTTTTAAAGAACGTTCAAACATGCGAACACTTTGACCATGGCCGTGTCTTTTTTTTCATACTTTCTACTTTATTCTTTCTCTGCGTTTCTCGTGGTTTCGGGGAAACCTGGTTAATTTTAGTGCACCGTTAGCGAGCAAACGAACCTTAGTCAGTTGCACCTTTTCTGAGTTTTTACAGTTTAAGACTTCTTCTAGACCACTTTTCCTTTTCGCTGAGATATGTCCCGCTTCTATTGCTTTTCTTAAGGTGTATGCGAGCCTCACTACCCTTGGGGTACTTTTACCAACCGGACCTTCACAAACCTCTGGCACCGCCTGTGTTTATTGTCTTATTAATTTCTCCTGGCTTTCTTCCGTCCACCTTACATTTATTTCCTTTTTTAGCTGTCTTATTTTATGATATTGTTCTCATTCCAATTTTATTATTATGTAGAGGAGTTAATTGTTGTTTTTTCTAATTAAAAATTTCAGTTACTGGAGAACTTTAACCAAGATATTACATCTCGTCACCAAAATTTACCTTTTTATCGCGTGTTTGAGCTGGTATCGAAAAACAGTCTGCTACTCTACAAGTTTTCATGTTTACATCTAATTATTATATTATGTGCAATCATAATTAACTATACTACATTTTTGTATCTTTATATGTTCTTTTAACTCTCATAATCGAAATTATGTATTTCAAATTTCTAAAACATTAATCTTTTCTTGTTATTTCGAACGATTAACTGCCTAATATCTACGTATTAAAATATGTTACACCTTCTTATCTACGTAAACGAAGATGAAGAATAATTAGTGAAGTTTATTATTTTATTTCAGATAAAGTGGATTGTTTACATACCACATGAACTCGACGAAATAAGTAAACTAATGTTCTTATCGTGCAAAATAAGAGAATGCTAAAAATTAACTGAATATTACCAGTATAACAACAAATGTTTGATATGCATGTATGTATAAATACCATATGTTATTGTATATTTTTAGACGTTTTGTATGACTTGGTGCACGTAGTTGGTTGAGCAATCTTTGCCCGACCGTCTAGGTACGTTGACACTCTGTGTCAGAGCTAACTAACCTTTGCATACCATGCGCCAATTTTGTTCACAGACGAGTTCGAATGCGCCATGCAACTGAAGCACCTCTTCGACCTTCTTACGTTCACGATTGTGGTAGGAAAATAGGGATAGGAGCAGGATCTGCTTCGCTTAGAGGAGGAAAAGGAATAACTCAATCTCGCAATTAAATTAATTAATTTACGTGAGTTCAAAAGGCTCACGTTTATTGAAGCACTTAAAAAGAATAAGTCGGCGCAAGGATGTAATGCGCCACTTGTAATCATCTAATGTGCTACGTTTGGCGCATGCGCCACGGTTTGGCCACCTCTGCTCTATGCGATACAAGGCAAACCATAAATTGTGGCCTGCATGGAGTGTAAGGCCGTTGTGGGCCCTACAGCAGGGCCGTGCAGCAGGTTTTCTGACGGGCCAAAGGCAGAGCTGTGGCAAAGCCGGAGGCATTCGTTCGCGGAGTGGGGGAAACGAACTCGGTGAGATAGGCTCGTGTTGCGCGTTGGATCCGAGCTTAGGCGCTTGTCCACTACTACGTACTAGGTAGTCACACGCATAGGCCGGTTCCTCATAAATACGACTTGGTTTGCGACACAGATGCATGGCAAGCACGGGTCAGTGACTGAACGACCCAGTACGGTGCGTTTGCCTGTCAAATGCGATAAAAAGTTTCTTTTCATAAATATCCCGAAAACTGAAAAAAGTATATTCAAGGTTAAATAAACACTTGGAACATAAGGTAGTATGATCTTTCTTCATATTTGTTAATTATTAACACGATTACACCGTTTTAACCCTTTGCACTCAAGCGGTGACTCTCAGTCGTCATTTAATTTGATACAGCAAAATCATACAGTTCGATATTTAACATTAAGTTCTGCCAAAAGCATCAGTATATGAAATATTGAAATAAAATATCTTCGTTTCTCAGTTTATGCGCGATTTCTCGGTAAGTTAGTTTCAAAAATGTTCTCTATGTCTCATCAGAAAGTGCTGAAGATTTCTAGTGAAAAAATTTTGAAAGCAAAGGGTTAAAGAAGACAACGTCGAAAAGATTAAAAACTAAAATAATCAATTGTAACTGTACTGCTTTTACAATTTAAATAATTCCAAGTAGGATTAAGTGTAAATGTCGATATTTATTAAATTCATATCGACATCAGAAACATTTCTTTATTCCAAGTAGGATTAAGTGTAAATGTCGATATTTATTAAATTCATATCGACATCAGAAACATTTCTTTAAAATTATACGTTTCTTAACATTTTCATTTATTTATCTTCAACCTCAAAAACCGAGTTTAGTAGAATTCAATGGTATGTCTGGTATCACTAGAAAGGGACAAGCCTAATCTTCAATGAAAAACAAAAATTGGCTGGTTCTAGCTGCTACCAGGATAGGTATAGAAATTTTTATTTCAAATGACGCTCAATGTATTTTAATTTTAAGACTTTTATTTAGCAGAGTTCAGAGTTATTTTTAGTATCAGTGGAAACAGGAAGGTCTAATCTTTACTTTGAAATAGAGCAACTGGACTGCAACAGCGCATCATACAGCTACCCCCACTCATTTTTCGGGGTATATAAACCAACTAATTTTTACTGTTTTTGGTTCAATCTGAGGAAGACTCCCGCGCCATTACGTCGACCCACGACAGTTATAAAATCGGCCAAGTCGATTTCAGTGAGATTGGATTAAAGTTCTCTTTCAAATCCAGTTAACCTTATAGAATCAGCGAATCTTAGAATCAACTTAAGTAATCATTTTATAATCAATTAAACTTATCGTGACACTAAACGCGTTTATAACCATAATTATTCAGAATATAATTGAGTCATATTATAAAACGTCGTGATTCCCTAAGACCCTTAATTATCATCCAAAATCCTAATCAAGCGATTGAACGTTCCCGCACAAATACAAGCTTAGCGCTCGGAATTGTATCGAATAATTACAACTACACAGTGTTACGAAGCTTACTAACAATCCTAGCGACTACCTGATTTCGTATTAGGTTCGTTCGCGACAACACTTACTCCAACAACTAAGGATTACTCCCACCTTAGTGGCTCAACAATTTCACATTAGATTCGTCCTCGTCGTCTATAATCCTAGCGGCCCCCCAATCTCGCATTGGGTTCGTCCGCACACTTCACTAACAAACTGACTCCATATTATCAGGGCATAAACCCAGCCACCCGGTCTCTCACGCTGCTCGCGGCCCTGGCTTGTAACAACAGAATGAGAATAAAGTGCTACTAGCTGCAACTCTAAAAGTTATAACAATTTTGGTGAAGTTGTCAATGTGCTACCACCTCACCGATCTTGATGATTTTTAAATATATTGTTGGGGGCATGATTTTGAACAACTTCTTCTGTATATATACATAATCGCGCAAAACTTTTTGTATTACTACACTACTTGTGTACATGAGCACGTCCGTGAGTCCGTTTTCCCTGAAAAGGTCGATAGGTAAACCTTCTTTAGTCTTAAATTTTATGATTCATCGTAATTTCAGGCAACGTGACCATAATTTTTATTCGCGTTGACCCTCGCAGTGAGTCAAGCGGCAATTGCATGGGTATGGAATACTTCAATTTTAGGACTTATTTAACGAAGTTCAAAGTTGATTTCGGTATCAATGGAAAGAGAAAGGCCCAATCTTTAATACTACATAAAAATTAAGCGCTATTGTCCGAAACTATGGTAACTACAGCAATTTTTATTCGCACTGTCGCTCGTGGTGCGTTGTGCGCTTTTTGTATGGACGTGAATTTTTTCAACTGAGATGAGACATATTTGGGGAGATCAGAGTTGTTTTTGATGTTGATGGAAAGGAAGGGCCTATTCTTCAATACTGAACAAGAATTACATATATGCTATTATCTACAACTGTGACTGATATAGTAACTTTTATTTTTACCAAATAGAATTTCCAATAACTATCACAATTGCAGCTAGTAGCAGCCAATTTTTATTCTATATTAAAGAGTAGGCTTTGTTCTTTACAACAATGCCAAAACCAACACCAAATTCTACTAAATAAACCTTATACGCATGATTTCATTCGGAAAATGCTTTTTACCGTGTTTCGGAGGCAAATATCCCTTTTACTGCGGTTCTGTCCTAGAGAAAATATGGAGGAAAGGTCCTTGTTTAAGTTTTAGCTTGAGTCGATTTTCCTCGACTCGGGGAGTTGAAATATTATTGCGGTACCGAACAGTCGCAAGCAAAAACCTAGCCGCTTCCGCGTCTTCGATATTCAGTTCCTTCATATTTTAAATATTGTTGCGATATATCGAAGTGAAAAACCACGGAAGTGTTCAGATGTGCTAAATATTGCTCTCGGATATTCAAATTTGTATTAAAAAAAATACTTCCTTGTTATTCCTTATAAATATATAGGTAGCGAGTACCCCCGGTCGCAACAATATACTCATTTTTAATATAACCCGGACGTTTTTTGGACGAGTTTTAACTCTGTCCAAACTTTGAACAAAGAACAGAAAATGGAATTTGGGGACGCGTATTGTGTCGAGATAAACGTGAATTGAACTGGGTGTGCAGCATTATAGAACTTTTATTATTCTAGACATTTTGTCTTGTGTTTTCTTTTAATCGTGATCGGCGTAAGTGGTTGAAGAAGAAAGGAACGACACAGAAGTAACGCGTATTGATGGAACTTAACTTTTATTATGCCGAAAAGAAATGCGAAAAATGATCAACGTATCGAGAGATATATGTTTAGATATCTGATTATACAATGGCAGAGTTGAAAGAATTTGTATGTGCGCGGCAGTTATCCGTATTGGAGAGCAATGTGGAATTAATTAACCGTTTGGAACAATACGATACGAACATTTGGGAGACTACCATGAAAAAGAATCTAAAGGAAACCGACTAACCACCTCATGATAAGAAATTGCTAAGGAAAGAAGGAGCCAAAAGATTGGAGGTTCAACAGAGTAACTTATTGAATGACCATCTGTAACGGGAGCTGGAATTATTAAGAAGACAGAGGTGTTGGATGACCAATCCACGTTATCTGCAACGCGCCGCATTGTCTAACGATTCAATGTTTTCGTGGATCTTCAGTAAAGTTACCTTTAAACCGTGAGTCTCAACGCTCAGGATTCATCTCTAAGGCTTGTACGTACATACTGAAACTCTGTCGAACTTGCTACTGAGCAAGCTTTGTACTTACGTTGTTTTCATTAATAATAATTTATTGTATTTACTCGTGCAACATCAGACTTGAAATTTATTTCTATATTAGTATATTCCTGCTTGTCCATATTTTCACTCGGTATGCAACAGAGGAACCTGATGCAGCAAGGGTTGGAGATTTTACGACGGGAGTCAGGATGGCAGGACAACCCGTACGCTGATTCATCATGGGCGGACATTGCAGTAGGTTACGGGATAAGAAACACAGCATCCGTGAATTTAAGCATTCCAGCAATTGGAGACCTTTTGTGTAACTTTGACAGTCATAACAATTCATTTTGGAAGTGGGAACAGCACAGCTTTTGCAGAGCACAATAATGTAGCTCGAGTGTTGGTAAATTCCGTATAATTTTGCGTCTGTGATTCGCTTCTATTTTGGAATCGAATCGAACGATTGCTTGTTTTATTCCATGATGGAGTGCCACTTCGCGTCAAGTTTAGTGTATTAAAAACTATTCGAAGTTGTGCCGTGGAGGTTTGATGTAGAATTAATTACACTGTGGAACAAATTTGAACATTTTGTGTCTTGCAATAATCACTAGGTGATTCTTATAGAGTTCCTTACCCTAAATACGAATCCGAAAACCAAATCGCTGGGTCACGTTCAGTTTTCGAAAAAACTGGGTTTTTATAAAAACGGTCGAATTTCAGAGAACCAAATGTTAGGTGAAAACTAAAAACGATAGGCAGTTAAACTTTGTCGCAGAAAATAAAGGAGACTTGCCCGAACACGTAGTTATAAAAATTTGAATTTTGCGTATCATTAAATGTTTTTAAATGATGATCAAAATTTAAAAAAGGGTAGACAGGTTAAGAAAATGTCCGCGAAGAGCGCGTGCACGGAACTTTGGCGCCACACGGCCATCGCTCACCGGCCACAGTTATTCAGGGCCGTGACTACGCGCTGTATAGACACTTGTTATATGTATATATAATGTTTAATTGTTTTATAAATTTTCATAATAGTTATGAGAAAGCTTTTCACGAGGGTTCTGTTTTAAATAATTTGATGTTTAATATGTGAATACACATATACGAGTAATATTATTACGATGACTAACGCTAAAACTATCAAATCAATCAAGGTGGCCGGTATAAATTTTATTATCTTTTGATTATTAATATCTTGAATATTAAGTGACAAACCGCGGAGTTCTTTGTCTAGTTAGTAAATAAAACGATAGCGATCCGATTTGGACGGCAAGAGGCACAGGCTTTCACGTGAGACCGACCGTCGAACGTTCTTACGCTCTAAGAAGTTCAAAACTGAAAGGACGTGTTACCCATTGGTTTCAGTCAAAGGCTCAAGACTTCACTCTAAAAATTGACGATTAATTGAGCGAGATAAAGGTAATGTTTCACTACCGGCAGAAAAAATTATTGCTACGAAAACAATTTGAAAACAGTAAATAGAAATCGAGTGAAAATGTTGTATATCGCCACGACAAAATAATTCTGAGCAATCGTTTGCCCATGGCTGTTGACGAACTGATTGACTACACAGTTGATAGAGTAATCACTGAGCAGCTGCAGGATCAAGCGTGCATTACGAATTCTCAAATCATGATCAATCTACTGGTGGAATTTGGAAAAATTTCGCTAAACCCCAAGAGGATGAGTGACCACGAGAAGGAAGAAGCGAAAGGGCACAGTGTTAACCCGAGGAACCATCTTCCGTCTAGCTCGTAGAAAAGACTAGTGTTTCAATTGGCACGAAATCGGACACATTTTCACGAAGTGCACGAAATCCAGGTGGCAATACTGAGCGTGGTTTGAGTGTACGAACGTTGCATCAATTGAGCGATTATCCATGGCGAGCACGGAATATGCGAGGTGCAAGCGATTGATCAAAGTAACTTTGCGCGATATCAATGAACATGATCCAGCCAACTACATTCAACGCCCCGTATATGATTTGCTTAATTATATTCTCTTTGATAAAACCTGTTAAATACTATGCTAGATTCAGAATCACCCATCAGTTTGTTCTGAGGTCTAACGATGACTGCCATAAAAATGCAGATATTTGAAAACGGCAAAATTTCTAAAACAGTTTGCACCATCTCCACTATAAAATTGTTAGCCCCTAATTGGAGACATTTTCTCTAGATGTAAAACACATCGCTTCGCCTTCGATAATCGAAAACATCACTGGTTCGACTGTCAACCAGTGACCATTCATAATAAACATAAATGCACACCGTCAAATCACGTCCTTCGTATTTCTATCCTTACCCTTCCAGATGTGCTCTGTTGGAATTCATTTTTTAAACGAACTTCGGACCTCGCTGATTATTTCATGCAAATTGAAGCACGCCGTGACAAAACTCTGAATCAAGTACGAGTACCATTCGACGCGTGTTCACCTTTGGTAGAAACAGAACAGGAAATTTATGGCATTAATGGCGCTTGTTTATGGATTTTGGATAATTTTTATCATAGAGTGGAAAATTGAGGACATTGCGACTGAATTGAAGTCACCCGACGATACCATACCTTTTATGACTATTATCGGGCGAAATTCTTTATCGCGCCAATTCATAAAAATTATACTTGGAGAGAAAACCGTGATCACAAAAACAATAGTAGAATCATCGATAAATAAATCGAATTATTCAATTAACCAAATTATGACCATTCAATATGTGAACAAAGCAAGAAAAATACAAAACACCCCACAAATAAATACGAAAGTTAATGTCGAAGCGACTGAAAGAATGAAAAAGTTGCATGAGCTTTATTGCGTTAGGATAAAAGAGTTTTGTCCGCGTAAAATAGACTTTAAAACGATAAAGATAGTAAAAAAGAAAGTTGGAAACATCATTACACTGCAATGATAGCTGTAACAATGGTAAGCAGAAAGAAGTACACAGATATAATAAAAGAAATTATACGAAGATGCATGAGTGTGACCAATCGGTTAGTATCAGTGGGGAGTTATTGATCAACAGGTGATTGAAGCAGGTAAGAGAAGAATTGAATTTCGACATTGAACCAGTTAACTACGTTTGACGAGTCACGTGAGCTTAAAACGCAAAATGGTACTAACTTTTCCACATAAACGTGTAATTCTTCTTCATGTTGCTGTAGTTTTTCGTTAGAATATATATTATAGATTCACATGCTGTAGGTTTGACAAGTATACGCTTTATTATTTGATTTTATTTCATGCACACTGAGAGATTTTTCAAACTAAATCCCACAGTTAACTGGTTAAAAAGCTAACGACATTGGTTGGGCAATTTGAAACCATGGCTCAATAGTTTAGTACTTAAACGTCGGATATTTTATACGTTGTGTATATATATATTTCGTGTATTCTGTATGCGTATCGCTTTGTATCTGTATGAGGATCCAGTTCTGTCTATTTTTTAAGAGCGATAAGAAATTAATGTTAGTATTTACCCCGGACGCCAAAAATAACAAGATGTCTAAATTATAGACGTTTTATATAATCTGAGGGATACATGTAGTCGGTCGAACGATCCTCGCCTGAGCGCCTACGTTGACATTCCTGTGCAATACAGGGCAGGCCATAAATTAGGGTCTGCGAAGAGTATGAGGCCGTTGCAGGCCCTACAGGAGGTTTCAAGGAAGGTGTTCTCATTTAGGTTATAGCTCGAGTTGATTTTTCTCGATACGAAAAATGGGAAATTTATTGCTGAAGCAACCGAACGTATATACAGATTCTTTTATATTTAAATATATCTATTCTGTTAATATAATCCGAACGTTTTGAGTGTAATTTAATCATCATCATGCTTGCTCCTCCATCCCCAGCCTCACAGATATTATATATTGTTAAATTGTATTAAATAGATTAGATGTATTGAAGTAGCACAATTCAGAAACAAATTCTTATTATTTTCAGTTTTTGAAAAGTATAAAACGCAAATAAAGGAGAAAATGGAAAGAGTCTTATTGAATTACATATTCCAGATTGTTCTGAAATCTACCACTTCGTACAAAATTATTGGTAAACGACATTTGTGTACATATCTGTATATAATATGCGAAGATAAAATTCTTCGCGCGAGATCCTATCGAGTTTCCCAATTCGTTGGCAGCGCAAGCTGTTAAAGAAATTTTAAGATATATTAGTGAAAAGTGAATATAGTAAATGAAATTCCTAAAGAACTAGTAGTAGAATGAATATAATTACTCTACAATAATATGTAACTGCTAAATGATTGATTCATAGTCTTCATGAAATGGTCAGATTTCTAGTTTTCTCTAGGTTCTGCTCCTTCCCTCTCCAGAGGAACCGGCCCCGCTAATACCAATCTCTATTATCTAAATGAACTTCGAGTACACACGTTATAAGGAATACAACCTTAGAAAATGAAAATGAAGACCGAGCGACGGTAACATGTATAAGGAGTTGTTTAGAATGATGACCTTGATAATATATTTCAAGGTCATCCGAATCGGTGAGGATTCAAAGTCCCAGAATATATTATCTTAACAAAACGAAACAATAAAAAGTCCAGGACATTTTGAGCTATTTTTTTAAAACCTTAACTGAAGAATGTGAAAGCGAATAAAATTTTGTTTTTCTATTTCGGTTCAAGTGTTATGTTATATAAAATATTAACAAACTTTTAAACGTGCATTACGATTAGATATAAATACCATGTACGTCATTCACCATAAAAATTATTTTATTAAAGATCTTTTATTTGTAAAACAACAAAAACAAGTTACGCTGTAACTGTGTGCCTTATTTAGTCTTCTCAATTGTGCATGCAACGTATGCTTGTAACAAACCACCTCCTTAATTTTAAAAATTTGTTGTTATCAGATATGATTATTTGGGCAGTTCAACGCGAGTTAACAAAGCTTTGGTTCGATATTAAACTATAACTTTTCAACTTTATCCACGATTTGCCCCATTGTGCGACGCGACTGTGCAACTATGCTTTCAACCATCTCACGATGCGCTCACACATGTAGAATTCAATGTAGTCGTAACAAAAGCTTTTTCACAATTATTTCAGAAACAGAAAGTAAGAACGCAACATTCTTGTCAAAAGAAAAACTTGTTCAGAACATCAATTTCTACCAACATTTATTAATTCTATAAAAATAGATGACAATAACCAAACAATAAACTATTTCCAATGCTAATGTCACAAACATTGAAGATGAGCTAACTTGTTATAATAATTGTACTAAAAATTTACTACATATATGGATGAAAATAAAAAATAGATAGAATAAAATTTGTTCATATTATAGGATTTATTAGACAATAATTCAATTAAATGTTATAACAATGTCTAAAAGATAAATAATTAATAAAATTACGGTATCAGAATTTCACGACTCAACACAATAATTAAAAATCAATTCACGTTCTGTATTTATGCACTCAGACTCATTTATCTCATTCGTACAAACATTCGAGTACTTACATTCATCTCACTCGCACACTTTTAGAACATTATCGTTTCCATACATTGGATATATTGCCTAAGTACTTGAGTTACGTTAGGAACATTCAAAAATCCGCTGATACAAACCGAAAAACACTGTCCCTACAATATATAAGCTTTATTTTCACAAAAATTAAATTTGAATATTCTTTCAACGATTTATAAATACGCGACATTCTTAATTTTGAGGTTTAAATGTTACAATCATGAACTTTAAAAAATGTAATATTTGAACACATGGAAAAAACAATTTTCTGTGCAAATTCTCACATACAGACGTTCTAAATAACTTTTAAGAAATGAGACAAGTACTGTATGTGTAGATGCAGAAAGATTAACCACTCATTATTCCGTTCATAATTGATTCGCTATTAAATTATAGTTTTCATTTATTTCACTTCAACAATTACATTCCAGATAAATGTGCTTGTAGTTAAATTCATGAAACTAAATTATAATTGCTGCAAATTTTCATTCACTTTAAAAGTAAACTTGAACATATCACAAATGCAGAATCAAAGACTTTCTTTGACTCCGTAGGGATGCGAACAAGCACCGTCACGCTTACTAATCGAAGATTGGGAAACACATAATATAGTTCGAGGTTGTTGCTTCAATGTATTGACCAATAGCTACTAACAAAAACAAATCAAAATGATTATAATTTTTTACAATAAGACCTTCTTGATTAGTAACTGAGGTTGCTGTTTGAATTAATCGCCAGTTAATTTGATAAATATTCAAGAATTCATCACATTTACCAAACTCAGTAATGATTATATATAATAACCGGCAATTATAAATAATCACCGGATTAATCACATTTACCGTAACATATACATCATTACTAATAAACAAGTTACGTTGCTGATGCAAGCTTAACAGAAAATACCCTTAATATTTACGTCGTCAGTAAATTTAGTTAACAGAACAGGAATAAACTGAAATAGTAGCCACCAAATTTATCATATAAACAGCGAATACAATTTATTTGTAGAGCCATCCCAGAACCAACTTCATACCACAATGAAACTTTGTTACTCATTGTCAATATAGCGAACTACCGGTCAGTTATTCTGAACTCTCACAATCAGTGTACAATAAATAGACGATTTCATACCAAAACTCCTAGTTTAATTATAGTAAACAACAATCTACCTAGTTCGCACGTTAATATAATTGCTGCGTAAAGTACCCGCGAACAACTTCGAACGAATAATAAAGATCACGATACGTAATAATTAATATACAGTCTGAAATATGTATTAAAATGCAACAACTGAAGTGAAAATTAAAATACACTATTAACACCATCCGAAATAATCATCAATTAGATATGTATACTCCGTTATTATGTTATCTTTCTATCTATGCATTTCGAGCGTTGGAGTTAGTGAACTGGCTTTCATTAATGATAGTTTAGATAAAAACAGATATTTCGACATTTTAAAGACAAATTTAATGAAAAGTGTAAAGAATATGGGAATACAACGTATTTTCGAGTTTTGTCAACATCACGACCCGAAACATAAGGCTCGAATAGTATATTATATTCCATAGAGAATCTATGGAATGAATTAGATCAAAGGATCCGAAAAACAATAATAAAATAAAAAATTGAATTACGAACGAGACTGAAAGAAGAATGATAGCCCTTAGAATATTTGCAAAAAACTACATTTAAAACGCTTAAACAGTTACATGTGATTATTAAATAAAAAAGGTTTGCGATGAAATATTAAAATTGCAGTTCTTTTTAATTTTATGTACAAAATATTTATTTTTCATAAAATGTCCGAACATTAATGTACCGTGAAAATGGGACAATTTTTTATTTAAAATTCATTTTATAATTAATCGTAATCGTTACGAAGAAATTGTTTATGTATTTTTGATCTATAAAATATATTCATGTTCCTGTAAAATATGCAATGTGATATTTAAATTATATTGTCTTGTATACAGCAATAAATATAGAGATAGTGCAGTGTCCAAATATTTATTTGAGTAACTGTATAAAGTAATTTTAAAGACTTAAACATTGCAGCTGTGAATTACAATTATGAATTAAACTGTAGTACGTAACTATCGAGAATTGGTACAATTTGGAATTGGATTAAAATATTCGAAGCTATAGCAGCAATCCCAGTATCCATTGTATCCTTTGAGCACATCAAGAATTCGTGAAAGTCTAGACCTTGTTCTTCAATCTCTTTCACAGTATCAAGACATGTAAGTCAGGGTTCACAAGAGACCTTCACAATTACATCAGAACAGATTAATGGAGTATTGAATCCTTAATACAGATTTGAAATTGAGGACTTATGAGATGTAGTCTAAAAATATAAAACTTCATATTTTAATTCGAGGTTGATTTTTGCTTTGTTACCGAATTGCCAAATACAATAACAAGGTCCTTTCTTACATGATATTTATTGGATATTTATTGAGTTTTACAAAAGTGTATGTATAAACCGTTATATCGTTTCAAGTTCTCGTAAGCCAATGTCTTTTGTGAATGCTACAGAAAGAGCTTCGGTTAGAAATTTAGAACGTCATATCGTAAAGAGTAATCAATATTTCAAACTGAAACTTTATTAGCGGCTAAATTATAATGTCAACAGTCGGTTTCAACAGAATGAAGCGACACGGCACACAACCGACGCTTCCATTGTTCCGAGTCAGGAATTGTTTCCCGGAAGACTAATTTGAGACAGGATGACATTAATTGGCCTCCAAAGAGTTCAGATTTATGTTCACCGAACTTTTTTTGCCGAAGTATCTTAGAGACAAAGTAGTACTTTTAAAAGTTCTGCAGTACTATCACAAAATATATTTATACATCTGCAAACTGTTTTGTTTTATCAGTTCACTAACAAGAGATATCAGCTAACTCAAGTAAGCTGACTTGAACAAAACTTGTGACGCCACTATGGTCTTGGAAACATCATGTTTATTTATGTTTTTAAAAGTAATTAATAGTTTCTGCTAGAAATTTGTTTAATATAAATAACATATTAATACAATAAAAATAAAGAGTTACCACTCGTAAATATTTCGTAAACGAATTTTTATTTATTAAAGGTTGTTTGGTTAAAAACTTTTCAATCATTTATTACGAAAATTATTTAATATAAAACTGTACTATTACATAACATATGATACATAAAGATTGCATTTAAATAATACTTAATAAATTTAAGAAAAATTATGACTGAAAAGTGGTTATACATGTTAAATAGTCGCCTACTATCATTCCTTAATTTATAAACTAAGTTTTTTATACCTAAAGTGTATGGCAGGATAAGGGGGTCGAAGTGCCCTTAGACCGACTTTTCTTGCGAAAATTTCCAACGATATTTTACCCATAAAAAACATTGTACGCCAATTCTCAACCCTCTATCTCAACCGGAAGGGTAGTTGTAGGGTAAATTCGAATTACCAGTTTTTGCTCTATTTTTCTTATTTAATGGCACGCAAACATTGTGAAAAATTCGGAGATATTTTTGGCATAGCACTGTATGCCTGAGAATTTTTAGAGATTTTGTCGTTCCAAATCTAATACTTAGCATGAAAAATGAAAAAACTCCCAAGAGACACAAAAATGTAGGTTTCGTAATAAAGCATTCGAACGACTTTTTAATTTTTACAGTAGAATTAGAAATTTTTCACAATTCTTACGTATCATTAAATAGGAAAAATGGGACAAAAACTGCTAATTCGAATTTACCTTACAATTATCCTTTTGGTTAAAATAGAGGGCTGAAAATTTGTGTACAGTGTTTTCTGTATGTAAGCTATCGAAGAAAACTTTCTCGAGAAAAATCCATCTAAGAGCACTTTCGACTTCCTTATTCTGTTATACTCTTTCGAGGTCATTTTTACTCTATAAACAATATAGACTTCTGTAATAAATAGGTTTCTGTACTCTTTAATACTTCGTACATGCACATACTGTGCAACTTTCACGTTCTGAATCCTGAAAGCTAAAAAGTCAGAGAGGCAAGGGGACTTTTCCACTTAGAATGCTCGCGTGAATAGCTATACAACAACAGAATGCGACGGGGTAAGATGTAACGAACACTGACGTCGAATTTCATTTATATGTAGCAACGACTTTTTATGTTTACTAAATCCCGGGGACACGAAGGCTGGACTACTGTGTTTCCTGGAAGGACCAAGGTGGAGTGTGCGGCCCATTTACCTTACCTCTGTGCACTTTTACCTTCTAGGATTGACTCAGGACGTGAAATCTGTACTATAGTTCTGTTCACACTCACGTAGGTACCTATTCGAGTTAAGTGACGTTCTTTATAAACTTTTATTGTTTCACAATGACTCTTACAGTAGACCAAAATACAAGGTGCGTCGGAATTTTCTAATGAAACTGTTGGAAATAATTGTATAGACCAGAATAAGAAAAAAATTTGATGCATGAAATAGCTAATACGCACTATACAAAGAAAATGTCAACATGAATACACAGTGAAGGGAATTTGACTTTTCAAGGTTTGATTTTTTGACTTTCTAGGTTTTACAGTACTGTAACTTGTACTACTGTACTTTGTAGGTTATGTATGGATTAGTCTTAAATGAGCAGACATAATTCGGCCTTTCGACGGCCGGTGATCCATTACTGACGTTAATATAATTTAAAAGTTGTGAATCGTAATTATTATCTTACTTACTGGTAAATCTAAATAGGAGTCAATCTTAACCCCAATTTAACTTATATTTAACCCATACTCGAAAAACTGCATAACATTAAATACATAACGTTAAAAATATTTTTGCATGTATCTCGAAAACTAAGGTCAAGTGACGGTAACATGTATAACAATAAATTATTCAGAGTCATGTTCCAGACAACATATATCAAGGTTATCGAAATCAGTGATGAAGCCCTTATCCTAAATGATTAGCAAAAGTTCCTTTAATAAAAACTGTACGAATTATATAATATCTTATTTACATGTGATTTTTGCTGATAAATTAGTTAATTTTATATCTTATTATTTATAGTTACGACAACTGCCATTTTTTCAAGCGACAACTCAACAAAATTAAATCATTTAATCATTTGATGTAATTTTTTTGGAATGGAATTGTTTTAACCTTAAACTAAATACAAGTGGCTTTATATTAATTAGTAATATTATAATCATTTGTAAAGAGTCGCAATAAAATTCTTAGCATCAGAACATGTTTATAGATGCGATCAAAGTCACTTATATTACAGCTTAACGAATGCTTTCTTGTTCAAGATGATCACATGTCCAAATATTTTTAATGATTTTTAATCATTTTTAATCATTCTTCAGTGTATTATATAAGTATTACCGGTTAAATAATAAACAATTCATTTTGTACATTCTTCCACCCTCTCTATGACAACATGTTCGTAGTAACCATTCATCAGTGTAGCATAATTATACAAATTGTACACAATATTCGTAAAGTATTATCGTTCTTGATTACCAATTATTCAAAAGAGTTTTGTTTCAACGAAATAACTGTTCGCGATAACTATGGAAACTCTGCGAGCAACCTTTATATACATCCTTCAATATGATGAAGAAGGCTGGAGTTGAAACTGCTTGAATGTATAAAATTATTTCGAACTGTCTTCGCGAGGAATGGTATACTCACTTTCCAGTCCATTTTCTGCGAGGAAAACCAGAAAGCTAGCAGAAAGCCAGAAATACAAGTTTCAAACACGTTTTCGAATTTCTCAGTTTTTTATTCAACGCCGCGGTGCTCCTCTCTGTAACGTTTCCGCTCTTCTAACGAAACAAGTTTAGCATGCGAAATTCAATTTGGACAAGAACCGGTAAACTTGAAGCACTTCACAGGAAAGTTTCGCGGGTAACTTATCGAGTTGTAAAATCAAGTAACAGGACGCACCTTCCTATCCGCTCGTTCGATGGTGGCTATAGGATACTGGCCCGTGATCCCGATCGATAAGATGCAACCTAGACTCTACACCGAACAAGAGGTTTCATCGAAACGAAAACGGTTCGGGTATTACTTAGTACTTACCCTAAAGAACTTCTGCAATTCCTTCGAGTATGAGAGCAGAGCGCAATAAGATCCAAGCCAGCTTTCGCTACGTCGGTCCGGCGTACACCATTTCTATTGCCTTTTATTTATCTCATGGTTCGTGAAATAACTAAAGTGCGATACTCTCTTTTATCCGACATACTTCACAATAGAAATACGATCATGCAACGGAAGCTTTTATTGTTTCAAACCCTTCTAGATATTTCAATGCAGGGTACCATCAATAAAAGTGAATCTCATAAAGGTAGAATCGTACAAAAATGTACAAAATTTTGTTGTTACAACTTCTTCTACGATCTCTTTAATTACACTTGGGTAAACGAGAAAGTAAAGTAATATAAAGTACACCATTTGTGATACAAGTAACCCCAATTGACATTCATATGGATCATACAGAAATCATAGTGTTCTAATTGTTGTGATCATTACTTCATTAGAATGAAACAGTTACGTTTTAATCATACTGGAACGCTGTAATGCGTAGTAAGTAGCCTACTATACAAATATACGTGAAAAGTATTGTATAGATATAAATATTTATACTTTTATAAGATCTTTATCAAAACTTCTGTTACCGAAAATAAAGCAGAACACGACTCGTGCATTATCATTGGTTAAAATCATATGTTCACGAAAACCTAACAAAAAAGGAAAACATTTTTGTGTTGGACTAATAATGGTACAAAAAAATTATGTGCCAAAGCCAGTGAAATATCTGTGAAGTAATTGTGTATTAAGTTCCATAAGGCACTTCTAATCGATAGTCGGCAAAAAGAGTAGGAAAGATGATAGGCTTTCATAATAACCGGGGCCACAGCTACGTAATTGAGGAAAAATGGAAGATATCAGATAAGTAATTGTGTTTTACAAGTAGGTCAACTATACCTCATCAAATTCCCTGTTGGTTACAAACCTATCTTCATTTTGAGGAACAGAACAGTTCGCTTCAAGTGTTAATATAAACTGACAACAGTTGTAACCGAATTTCAGCAATATTTAAATATTATATATTATTCATTAATGTTCTTCTCTACAGTCAATGAAAGATATTTTTTAAATCGATCATGTGTTGGAAAGTAATACACGAAATTTCAAATAAATCTAAATATTTACTTTTTATAACTCTTGTTAACACATTGATAGGGAATTTACTCATATACAGCGTGAATCATAAGCTGATACAATATTTTTCAAATAATTTCAGTTTAATCATGAATCATAATTCTTGAGACAATATCAAAATTAGAAATGGAATGATAGTTATAAAGTTTTTCGTCTTACATACGAATTCGAGGGCGGGATTTCTCGATTTAAAACGATAGAAAGTTCAAGTTTATCGTAACAATGAGAAGAAAGTTTCTTGAATACACAACTATGCATAAAGTAGTTATTATATTTTGAGTTATTTAATACCTGTAAATGATGATTGCGCATTGGGACAAAATAAAATGTTCCTGAAATATTTCTACAAGACAAACATAGTTAAATTGCTTTTTATGTAGCTTACCAGTCTTGGTCTATAAAGGCACTACGCATTGTAACTGCTCTTACCTGAAACAAGAATAGAAACAATAATTACTAAAGCAGCAGCTAGTAAAATTAATATAAGCGATGTTTGTGAGTTAACTTTTCAATTTAAGTAGAAATATTATTCATCACCACTTATAAGATTATAAACATTACAGGCAAGAGAATTTCGGAATGATGGAACAAATCTTCTTAAATCAATGTTCATAGAATTTGTACAAAGAAGGCTAAACTATATCAATAATTACTGTTCTTAGAAGAAGTAAAGAGTACTTCTTCACTTCAAAGTTTAAACCCTCTTTAGCTGTTTTTGCACCGGATTTATCTATTGAAAGTTTTTTATTTACAAATATTTAATTCTCATGAAACGTAATAGTAGCATTTTATTTAGCTTTTCTTAAATTCCGAAACTAAACTTGTATATTTTACAATCAAACTACAATACCTGTCACTATCTGAAGCACAATATCTGAAGATACATTATTTCATTGCCTCAATAAAAGGATTATGAACTCCGATTGGCGTAAGAAAAGAAGGTTTAATAGAACGAAACGTGTGTACCGTTCTCAAGTTTCTCAATTATTTCACGTTTACTCGCTATTTTTAACACTACGCATTTCTGCTCTGACGTCATTAGAATACAATATCACCAATTACAACTTCAATTTGTACTAAATTGTGTAGATATTTAGTGTTCCACGCAACTAAGATTAACTGTATTCTTAAAACAGTTAAATATGCAATAACGTCATAAATTTGATTTTTGTATACATTTTCGTACTTTATGGAAAAATTCAACTACTTCCTTTCTCTATAAAAAAATAATATAATATTTATACATTAACACTACTAATTTAAGAGAGTCTCACTATACAAGTATCTTAATCTTTCTTTGTTGAAACTTTGTCTATTAATGTATACAAGAGAAAATGTGTAATATTATCGCCTATTTTCTATCTCTAACCATTTTAAAGATGCGGCTAGTTTTATTTACTTTGGAAACCATGTATACATCTTACAAATCTTTCTATGTTGAAAGTATACTTACAAGTCATATTTTGAGATTCAATTAAATGATTTATTCCATACCACTATTTAAGTAAAGATTCACAGATTGAAATTAATTAGTTACGTTTGCATAGTAGCTTCATACTTAAACTATTAATCATAGATTAACTATTTAAAAATATTTAAACAATGAAATATGCATGTCAAGAAAACCTGTATATAGCTGAATGTTGTAAGTTCAAGATCGACGCAATATTACGCAAGGAACGCAACGACTCAAAGAAAATAAACAGGTAATTTAGTTGCCCGTGACACGATTTATCAAGTAACTGTGTTACTAACATACACCATACACGTTGTCTGCATTCTGGTGTAACGGAATTACGAGAATGGTAAGAAATTTCACGAAGTCTTCCACAAAAGTTTAAATAAATAACAATTTTGAAATTAAGCTTGCGAACGAATATATTTACAACATCACAAAAAATGTAATAACTATTATCAGTTTAAGACGCGAGACATAGATTTACATACACTCCCAGACACAAGCTATCTTTAATTTGTCATGTTATAATTATGGTAGTACAAAAACTGTGAATAGTGTACGAAAAGTATGTACCTTCCATTTATATATAATATGAACGTATAATATCCCACATACATTGTAATTTCTTCAACAATGTTTTTTGTTAGTAGAAATGGAAATACTAAGTGATCACAAACAACACGATATCACACTTGAAAGATATGGACGTACGCATCACATTACGTACGTTGTAAATACAAACATAAAAATGTTGCAATTATACATGATTTTAATAATGTATATGAGTCTACTGCGTCGTCTCAGTCATTTGACATAATCTAATTAGTAGACTGGATTTCTATACAAATATATAGTTTTCATATTACATATGTGTCGCATGATCACATAAAAAACATACGTTGCATATTTTGAGTATCTTTATTCTATTGTAAATTTTACTTATAAAAATGTACGAACTTAAATAATTCCATCAAAAACCTTAAGTACGTAAACACTATCGTTTTCTGGCTCAGTTGAATTCTATCATTCTCCGAGTATTGATTTCGATACTCTTTTAATAGTTTATTAATTCTAATACAATGTCAAAATCAAGAAGTTCTAAATAAATTGTGATTAACAAGTGAATTAGTGAAATATCAAATATAAATTTCGTTATAGAGAGAGATGTTGTTAAATGTCTAGCGTGTGATAAACAAATTGCGTACAATAAAAAGTCACAATTAACTCAACATGCAAGTACTGAAGAAATTCGCAGAAGAAATGTGCAATGGTATAATAATGTCTACAGAAACAAGCACAGGTAGCCAACAATCAAATGAAAATCAAGTGTACAGTGATGTATGTCAACCGATGGTAGCTACAAAAATATTTTGGCAATGTCTGAATAATACAGTGACACAAAACTTACTTCAAAAATATATCGGATGAATCGACAGTTAGAAAGATTTATCTATACGATTTTTGTGGAACTACTATTCAAGATATACGAAAAGATATTACAGAACGGAATATTTAAATTTCGCTGGATAAAACCACAAATAACGCTAGTCATTATAGATTTTGAATTTAATTATTGGAAAAATGCGTGAGAATGAGGCATTGACCTTTCATTTAGTCGCCTAAACCAAGTGACAAAAAACAATTATGATGCTATCGTCCGATATGTTGATTCAGCAATTTACATATTATAGTGTCATGTTGAAGATAACTGTTACGAAAGAGTTTGGGTAGTTTTGACCTTTGGTCTTATATTTTAAAGGCAGGTAGACACCTGAAATTTTTATTCGAAAATGTTGGATGTAACATATTACGTAATTACATGGACTGCATAAAATAGCAGAGGAAGTACGGAATCCACATTTCTACAATTAGCACATTAATAGCCTCAATAAAGCAAGTTTCTCTAAAAGCTCTTCATTGCATAGTTTATGGGCAAGAAAATTCAAATTTTCTACTCCCGCTGCAACCAATTATAACAACGTGGGGAATCTGGCCAGAGGCAGCATCATTTTACGCAAAGAATTTGAAGACCATCAACGAAGTATTCATTTATGATTCTTAATTTAATCTTATTTTACAATATTATCCTTATATATTCATATTATCTTTAAAATAAGTAATTGATGAAAATAGGCACAACGTTTATTGCAGTTGCTAAAGAAACTTTAGACAGAAAATTTATTACAAAATTTAGCATATATTGATAGGATAGCTCACCTTGGTAGCCATGCAATTTATGTAAATGCAAAAATTAGAAACAAAATTCCTTTAATGACATCAGTTGAAGTACTACCTCAAATTTTTGAAAATATAAAGAACATACCTAATGCTTTTGGTGAAAAAATTAGAAATATATTTAGTGGTATTATAGAAAAGCATCCTGATTACGAGAAACGGTTTATAGCAAGTGCGAATATTCTCAGTGGTAAATTTAAATATGCTCTTACAAGATCCTATAATGTTAAACGAAAATGTCTGCCTATAAATTAATTTCCTTCTGATAAACGATATCAATTTATAACAGGAAACCTTGAAAAAAAAATGTTTATATACTGTAATACAAATTACAATAAATAAGGTGTAACAATAAAACTACTACAAACATTCTACGTAGTATTAACACGTTGTCTAAATGTTTCTTGCATATCTGAGTACGTGTTTAGAGCATAAAAATCCGTTATTTTACTAATTAATAACTTGTGACGTCCATATTACAATACAAACTACTTGGTATAATACTATTATACGTAACACGAAAAATTAGTATTGGTCAATCGGAAAGTTCCGTCCATTTTTTTTACAGAAAGTGAATTTTATTTAAGAAACAAAATGAAAAAATACATTAATCAAAATATTGTCCATCGTTAGCGATGACTTTTTCCTATCTTTCGGCAGCAAGCGAATTCCCCGGCGAATGAATGAGTTATCTTTCGAAACTATCCAGTCAGAGATCCATTTTTCGACATCTTCATAAGAATTAAAGCGTTCCTCGGCAAGTGCGTGTGCCATCGACCGAAACAGGTGCTAGTCGGAAGAGGCACAGTCTGGTGAATAAGGCGCAAGGGATAGCACTTCCCAACGAAGTGCTTCTAACGTTCCTTTGACAAGTTTTGTGACGTGAGGCCGAGCGCTGTCATGAAGCAAAATCACTTTATGCTGTCTCGTTTCATATTCTGGTCGTTTTTCGTGCAATGCTCGGCTCAAACGGATAATTTGTTCTCGGCAGAGATTTCCTGTGACTGTTTAACCAGATTTTAACAGCTCATGATACAGCACACATTTTTAATCCCACCAAATACAGAGTAAAGCCTTCTTTCCGTGGATATTCCGCTTTGGCGTCGATTTTGAGAGTTAGCCGGGGTCACAAATGGTTTCCCGACTTTTGGGGTTGTCGAAATAAATCTATTTTTCATCACCAGTGATGATACGATCCAGAAACTCCTTCCTTTGTTGCCTAACAAGCAGCATTTCGCTTTTTAATGTCTTTTGGCTTGAGTTTATATGGACCCATTTTCCTTCCTTATAGACCTCTCCTAAGGTTTTTAAACGATCGGAAATGACAGATTGAGCACAATTTAATGCTTCTGCAATTTGTTTTTTTTCTTTGTCCTCCACAGTAAAATCACCATTTTTAAAGCGTCGAAACCATTCTCTACATGTTTTACCAGAAGGAACATCATCGCCATAAACTTCTACAAACATTCGATGAGCTTAAGTTGCAGTTTTCTTCCAATTAAAGCAAAAGATTATCACTTCGTGCAGATGACGCTTATTTGCCTCAAATTTAGACATTTTCAATGCAGAAAAAAACAACGTTATTAACGCAAGAGTATATTTTTGTGTATTGAATTTTATTGAAAAATGTCAAAACTAAAGAGTCAATCTTACTTTAGACATTATAATTAACGACAGTTCTAGCTACTGCTATTCGACGCTAGATGGACGGAACTTTCCGATTAATCTAATATACTCTATGCAAAGAATTATTGTGGTGACGGATAAAAAATTTGTTACTTCTGAATTGAAAACTTTTTTTATATACAAAGTTTTATACTTTTGTCAACCTCAGTCTGACTAAGATCTACTGTTTCCTTGGGAATGTGATTTAACCTTCATATGACAGATAATAATTTTAATAAGAGAATATGTACTAGAGACATGTTTAAAGAAGGAACTCTTTAGGTACTAAATTTTATGCATTTCTGCCATCTGTTAAAGGTGAGAGCATTACCTTTAAATGTAAAAGTCTTACGAGTTATGAAACTATGACTAAAAATGCTTATACGAAAATTATTCAGTGTGGAGGAATATATTATACGGCATAAATGATTTTTGTAGTATGTGAATGTAGTAGTAAAGGAGATTTATTAACACTTTCTTCACAGTAAATATATTTGATTAATAATTGAAACAATATGATACAAAAAAAGTATATATTAAAGCTGTAAAATATTTCGATAACTGACACTATTCGATATGCGTCGAGAAAAACTGAATCCCATTTATTTATGACATTACCACATGGAATGATGTAATATAGCATATTACATTGAATTTGTTTCGACACTTTATGCTGTAAACAAAAATATATAACATTACTACACTTACACAAAAATCATTTGTACCGTATAATGTGCTCCTTCGTATTAAACACCTTTTGTATAAACATTTTTTCATAGCTTTAATATTTCGCAAAATATTCAACTTTATGCATTTAAATGTAACACCGATTATAGATACACATAATCATATAAGTAAATTAATGAGTAAGAAAATGGCATAAATGTAGCAGTGATTACTGAATCTACAGACCGTAGAGACAGTGCATCGTTCCTTTCATACACATAATTAATTATAGTCATATATATATAAAGTAATATTAAAGTAATATTAAAGTAAGGTGAAAATCGGACAGAGTTTTATTTAAATCGTGTTATTTAACAACTGTTGTAAATTATGTAAATAAAACCTATACTATTGTTTACTAGACATATACCTTAATATAATACTTGACTATGTTTTTTGTTGATTTTGTTAGAAATGAAGTAATGATGCAACACAGTAAAAATCTCGTAGTGTACGAATATTAAAGTTACTAAATGTATGTATTACTATAATTAATTACTTATTCAGCGAATCTATTGTATATTTGAAGACAGAATACAAAATATTCCATAACGGACGTAGAATGAATCTGAAGAAGTGAAAATAATGAAATCAGATATTTTAACGTCATAATAATAACTAAAAGATAATATTAATATAAATAGGTTCAGTACTAAAAATAATAATGGAAACAATTTACAAATACTGTAATTTAAACATACCAGTCAGTTAACGTGATTATTTTATTTCTACAAAGATTCAATGTTCTTACTTTATAATTCATATCAACATGTTTATTGTATATACAATTACAGGAAAACGTAAAAATGATTTGTTGTACACTGTAAAGCAATGTATTAACTGTAAATAATCTAATAATGAATTGTTTTTATAAATGTTTTTGACAATTATTAAACCCTTAAATTCTTTTTAAAAATGTATAACAACTACTCTTTTAGACATCCATTCAATTTATATCGTGTGATCATCTGTTTCTTGCATAGTCTGACAATAAGTGTGACTCATCTTGAAAATCAATGAACTCAACCTGCTAGTGGAATAATTAACAGTTTAATTGAAGTCCTCGCACCCGGAGACACGATTGCGCGCAAATATTTGCGAAAAGCAGTGCGATTGGATTGCAATAGCCATGAGCAGCACGGATTCTGATTTCGATTCCGATTCGGATCGATCATAGGTTACAGACGAATTAACGGGAAGCCGTACCGGGGCGCAAGGATTACCATTATTTTCGCTCCGTACAAATCTAGCAAATCCGCTCTATCGTACAAATATTCGCTTTCCCGTAACTGTCGAATCATTTGTTCATAAATATTGATACGTTAAAACCTTGAATTAAATGAGCCATTTAATGTTTTAATTTTTTCTTCTAGACCAATTCGAACTCTCAGCAATATTGCAGAATCACAGGGCGCGACATTGATATTGTGACAATTTGTATTTAATTTTTTCGCATATATGTAACTTTCCGAATTAATTTACTATTCTTAGTCTAAATCGTTGAAATGCGTTTTCACTGGATAACTGAAAGCATATTTTGACGCGCAGTCTTAAACACTAATTTTAAAGTATATTACACAAGGAATGGAAGCATTTGTCGTTATAATATCGGATGAAAATATAAATGATCGAATGATGAACAATATTGGTACTTCACGAAAATACACTATTGATATTCACGTAAGAACGCAATTTAATACAAACACATACAATATAAAATATAGAATATACAAAACATGAAAATATATTAGCGTCGAAATTACGAAATACAAACACAACTCTCAGTGAGGGTAATCCCAAAGTCAATATGACTACTGGAAAGATTAACATCGAGATTGATATGTAGATGAATTCTTATAAATTATTGAGTTCCGTGGTATTTTGAAGAACTGTTTGACCAATAGTCATAATTAAAATCCATGCCGTGGACGCCAGGATGAGTGGAAGAAGATTTAACAAGTCTTATATAGAAATTCACACAGAATTAGCTAGCAGCGGAAAAGTCGTACGGCGTGTTGGCCCTCTGTCGGCGGAGAGTTAGAACTGCCGCTTCACAGTTTTCTTGTTAATCAGTATTAAATAAAATAATGCTGAATTTTCGCAATGCAAAAATATTCGGACAGTTAACGAATTATTACGTTTTTAAATTAATAATGTACGTATACTTTAACAAAAAGATATCGATTCTAGTATTTTATTGGATTGCCTCTTTGTTTAATTACACGGCTCAATCTTTTAGGCATACTAGAAATAATTTTATTTAAGTATTCTAGCGGAAAACGTGACCATTCTTCGATTAATCGCAGTGTTAATTCTTCCTTCGACTTTACGGGTGATATTCTGATTCGACGATCTAAATAATCTCACTTTTTGGTCGAATTTGGATCCAGTGACTGTGGAGAAGGCTGAAATACTTTTGAGTAATTATACAATAAATATTCCTGAACTATGCATTATTTGAATTTTGGATTATTATCCTGATAAAATTTGAAACCGTGGTGTATGTTCATATTAATAGCACTTTTTATTAAATTTTGTTTCAAAATATCTAAATATTTATTTTCATCATCTGCAAGGCTTCCGAAGAGCCTGCTTATGGGGATTTCGACTTAGACACATATCCATGTATTACATGATGATTACTAGATTTCTCAAGTGAACAATTAAAAACTATTGGTGATTATTGACCTGGAGCATAAGTATGAATCATATATTCAAAGCGTCTTCTTAGATGCATACCGATATCAGTGCGTCTTCGACCTCCGATGAAGCCAACTGCAATGATGGCAAAACGTTGGAATAACGTGCAATTCACGTTACTGTGATTTTTCATGTTATAATTGCAAAACCAGATCGCATTCTAGTAAATGTATTCTGATACATATATGGTTATTATCTATCATTATGCTCATGCAATGCAAATATGTCTATGAAGTCGATATAACTAGTTTTCAAAGGTCAATTCTTTAAATAGATGGAATCTTTATAATTTCAATGTGAATGCCTGCTTGTACCTATTCCGCTAAAATGTACCAAGAAGATTTCATTTTACTGCACACAACTGACAAAATTCATCAATTTATACAGTGTAGAACATCACTGAAGATATATGCTAAGTAACTGATTTAAATTGTTAGTTGTTTATATTGGTTTTGATCAAGGAATCAAGAAAATTCGGAAAAGTGTGTTCGAAACTATGTATTTCTGAAAAAAATGATAAATAAGGATATAATTGGATATAGGCATTGTTCCTTATAAAGTTATTCAAACCAACCAAGAGGCCAAGCTTGCGAGCAGTAAAGATTCCGACAGAAGTTTCGCCTACGTATAAATAATTTGCGGTTGTGTGCTCGCTTCATTAGTATCACGTGAATTCTCTTCGCAGTTTACGGTACATAGTACTTTATGTTGTTTTTGCAGGTATGTACAAAGCACCTAGTAGCGATACTATGAAATTCCTCTTACATTCCTTTCTGTATCTAATGAGTATTAATAGAAACTAACTTAACTGGTACACGTAAGTAGTAATTGTAGGTATTTACTCAAACACATTTCAAGACGTTCGCGAGTTTAATTTAGATGAACATTTATTACAAGAAAAGGAAGAAATAGATTTAACATCTTAACATCTGAGAGATATAAATAAGTGAACAAAATATAGTCAACCCACAATGAAGAGTAAGAAGTGTCTCGCTTCCTTTACATTATCAATTTTCATTGACCAATTGTTGTTGCATCAAAAACGATACCAGACCTCTGTCATTTACGAGTCCAGACATCCACAAACTTAAATACATTGATGTATTCTTACTAATAACTTATTTCGTAGTCTGTTGGGTGTCGGATAAATTAAATTAAAGGACAACTGATAATGAGTATTATCGCAAAAAATCTTATTAGTTGGATAATTAATATGGGAACTACTTTGCCGTATAATATTATACAAAATGTGCATTCGCGATGACTCTTCTCGAGGAATCATGAAAGCCTTAAAAGAGACTTTATATAAAGATCTCCTCATCGTGACAGCAATTTGTAAAGTGTATTTTTAAATTAAACAATGAATTGGTCTGTTAGTAAAGACTGGTGAATCTAAATTACACCCGAAGATTTCGAACGATAGTAGTTTTAACTAATAGTTAGCTGTGTTCCCTTCTTTTAAAAGTATGCACCTACCTTGTGTATTGTATACACAGTATTTTGGCAGAAACGTTATATATTTCTTTTTTTTGTACATTTTGTTTGGTCTGTTTGAAAATTCTTGAAATTTATAAATATATCTTACTTTTCACAAAAATTTTAATTTTAATAGTACATGGTAAATAACTACTTCTTACACATAACAAGTACACTCATCATAATCCAAAAAGTTGCCACTTCTTCATGACGAGTATACTCGTCATACACAATTAACTGGTTAAGGGAAATTTAGAATTCAACCCGAGAATCCATTACCTGTAAGTAACGTTCTTGGCAATATATTTTAATGTCATTTAAATCTGTGAGCAGGCAAATCTTTTAAATAATTGTCGAAATTTTTTGTAAACATCTCAGAAACTAAAGTATGATAGAGAAATGTACTCCTCATATAGTAGTAGATGATATGTACAAAAAAAAGCTTGATTAGAATCGGTGAGAAATCGCTAATCCTATATAATTACCTTAACGTCTTTGATGGATTTCATCGATGCTAAATTGATTTCTACTCATAATTCACCCAATTGATAGGAATAACTGACGATATTATCAACATTTCTGCATCACTAGTTGCCGTCATACTACGTTGTGCAGTGTCTCCGCGTGAGTGCATTATATTTATCAAAAATCCTTCTCTATTTTAGTAAGTTATTTTTCCAATTTAGAATTGTGTAGATTTTGTGATGATATAGGACCATTGGTAATTATGAAGTAGAAGTGTGGACTTGTTAACAATTATTGACATCGCTCATTTTGTGGGTAAAAGATAATCTGGCGTCAAAGTAAATACACTAAAAATGATACACTTTATATACGCGTAACTTCCAAACTGATTAATTCCTAGACTTAAAAATTGAAAAATAATCCTCCGAGGTAAAGTTTAACCAAAACACGGATTCATAATAAAAAATCAACGTTAACTTATTTGACGTTACTTTATACATTATACACGGTAGACATCACAACTGTACTGAACACGACACATACACATTCGAAGACCCAAGGGAGGCAGTTAATATCTTATAAAAACACATACTATCGCTCGAAAACTGGCTGACAACGCAGTGTATAAAAATTAATTACAATAAATGTAATTGTATTACATTCACAATTCGCAAAAATACACACCAAAGATTACTCTGCACAATAACGAAATACCACAAATAAAAGTACCTAAATACTTGGAACTCGACCTAGATTCAAAGTTAGCCTAGAAGCAGTACATACATAAAAGAGTACAACAAATAAGAATTAAAAGGAAGAACTTGTATTGAGTAACCAACCGTCACTCACAACTAAGCATGGAAAACAAATTACTAATTTACAAATTCATAATAAAACCAATTTGGACATACGGAATTCAGTTTTGGGGAACAGCAGCAAACATTCATATCGACAAAATGAAAGTCATGCAGTCAATTATACTTTGCACATCAATGGGTGTACCTTGGCATATAAAAAACGAAGGAATATGTAAAGATCTACAGATACACAGTATAAGAGAGAGAATTCGGCACACTTGACAAATCCAAATCAAGAACATTAAACCACCCACATTCGCTAACCAATCATTTTTACATTGGCGACACTACTAGAAGGCTCAAAAAGAAATAACCACAGGACCTAGTGTTGCAAGACTAAACACTCGTGTACTTTATAACAGTGCTGATCTGATGGGATTAGTACACGGACGCAACTTTTAAAATGTTACATCATCTTGCCGAACGTTCCATAAGAGAAATTGCAGAAATTTTTTAGAGGTTAAATAAAAGAAACTCGACTGATATTCCGAGGAAAATATAAGCTAGTGTTCGTAATAGTTGGAAGATGCTAAATTAGAATATGTAATTCGTTTTTCTCTATCAGCCACACATTTTGAGAAAATTAATTTTGAGAAAATTAATTTTGAAAAAAAACTCAATTTTGCAATTCTGAACATTTGCTGTGTCTTAATTATGAAAACTTATCAAACTTTTCGTACACAATATTATTCTATGGACCTTTCTGAGCACACTGATGTAAATTTTAATAACATTATAAACATGTTTAAACAATGCTGAAAAGCGAAACGGCACCTAAAGCACACCGATTTCTCGGATATTTTCCAATTTATCTTGGAAACTAAGTATCTTGGAGAAAATCTAATTTCAACATGTGATAGTGCAAATATCTATCTTGCGAAATCCGTTGAAAAAAGTTCCATAACACATTTCGTTTTCAATTGAGATTGAAAAATAGTTGCATGAAACATAAGGTACCGACAGTGATTCTCAATGTTGTTATCAAATTCCACAAAAATCATTTTCCTTCATTTATTAGATACTATTTACTGGACGACTCTGCCTTACATTTAATGCTCGAGGAAAGGAGATTTAACGGTTTTAAATGAAATAATAAAAGAATATAGATCTGCACTTCTTGTATAAAGAAATAGTGTCAAAACAAAATATTACGCAATGAAAAAGAATTCTACGTGGCTAGGGAAAATGTTAAAGAAAAATAATCACTTTATAAAAATATAATATAATCCTTAACATTTAGTTACGTTAAATCGCTTTTAAATTAAATGATACCATCTTTTAAAGTAATAGAAACTGATACCAAACATAGATATAGAAGAGTTATAGGAAGCATGCAGCTTCTGCTCACGTATTATGGGGACGTATTTCTAGCGACGTTGTCACATTTATGAAACATAACGTTGAGTCTCTTTCTCCCTTTTAGAACAAATACGACCCTCAGCTGTCCGATAAAACAGATTTTTACTTTTATCGAAATCAGTTTTTTTATTTCGAGAAATATTAATTATACGCGGATAGTTCTGGTTTCATACCGATCATAAAAGATTGTAATTTTTAAGGAAGTTTTACTTGCAGTTTAAACATTACTTCTGCACTGTATGGACATGAGATATTGGATCACTATCGTCAAGCTAAAATAGCATAGGGGAAAGAGGAATCGTCCATTCGCACTATCCGACTGACTGTGAGCAGACATAATTCACTCGGAATCAATAGGGATATCCCTGTTGTGCTATAGCTATTCGTAAAGAGACATTTCGGTGACTTGAAAATTTTAATACTCTTCACAATCCATTGTGTAACACGGTTCGTGCCACGGAAACTTCAGTTATATTTTGCTTATGAGCTGTATTGATTTTTTACATAGAATAATAAGTTCTATTCAGGTTTTTGGTCATTTTTAGGTATTTTCATATCGTTTTTTTATGTTTTCATTACTTTGTAACGCATATCACTATCCGTAACCATGTATCCATGAAAAATATTTTCTTACAAAAATTGACGTGTACCGTATGTGGTACACGTGGCACGGAACGTGTTAACACATGGATGAATTCGTCTTAATACAAGCTTTCATCTGACATATAAAAGTATGTAGCATTTCATATAAAAAAGCAATGGTCACTCTTGTTTTTTGAAAAATATGACAGATGTAAAAAAACTGATAAACATTGTTATGTTAACTATAAGAAACTATACAACTACTTCCTCTTCCATTTTTTTCTTATACCTACCATGTTCAAGAAAAACGATGGCTAGTAATAGCATGAATACTCTATATACTGGACATATATTTTTCGATCCAATTTTTCGATTCTTCAGAGTAAAATCAGCCCATAAATGGAAATAGCTGTCTGTACACTAATATTTACTCCCGAATTTGTTGACATTTTCTTGTGTATGTTAACTGTGGTTCTAAAACGGTCAGATTCAGACAAAGAGTGAATTTTCTGATCAGCTTTTTCATCAGTTTTTCGAGATATTGCGTAACTGGGAATGTTGTCTACTGTTCCATGTCGTTTAATATACCTTGTAGCTTGATAGCAAACCATAACGGATATCTCAAGCTGAGAAGCAATCTTCTGATACAACACACCTTTCTTGCAGAGATGCTATATTAATCGTCGTTGTTCCAGCGTGATATTCTTTCCTATACTGATTACTGTAATATTGCACCGCGTCTATCTACTCGCAGAGTTTACTAGATACTAAAATAATTGATTTCGTCGCAAGTGATTCGAATATGCTGGGTATAATCGCAGTGTAAGTAAATGGCCAGCACAAAAACGACAGATTGAAACAAAATATCTATAAACTGCTATTATATATTTTTTAGAATAAATAAAACTCTAATGCTAAAACTCAGTTTCAAATAATCTAAAGGAACGTAGTTGGTTTCGGATGACAATCCAAATAAGTGTTCAGAATCAGGTTCAACAAAGTTTATTTTGTTTAGTATAACAAAACGTAACGACGGCGCGTACCGTGTGCATAACTCGTACTCGAAGTCTCAAATAGTGGAAGTACTAGAAGAACTATAAGAACCGAAGAACATAGAACGAAGAAACGTTTTGTCGCCGCGTGCTCCTTTATAAAGGGAATTTCCTTTACGGGGGGAGTTTTAACGGCTATCCCTGATTGGCTGAAGTCACGGAAAGTGACTTCCACCAATCGGGAAATTTTGCACACGGCTGTCCACTCTTTATGCCCCTAACACGCTGAAAGAGTGTTACTTAGAGGAGCAGTTGTTACTTAGAAATAGTTTTGGTGATGCAGTTTCTGTTTTCCGGACCCAGCATAAGTGCGATGTGTACCCTTGTGCTCACGTGACCGGGCTCGAATTTTCACCGGTTGATGGAAACCAGTGCACACGTTGCTGAAACATTTGGAGCTGCAAGCTTTTCAACGAGCCAAGATTTATCGCGTCCACTTGCGCTATTGAGGTGGTCGTGAAAAAACTACGTGGACTCATATATCCGTCAAGTGGCCAAAAATACTAAGAACGCTTTCATAAAAATGGCGTCCTATGCATACTATAAGTCCCGCGTATACACTGAAAGAGAAACTTCAGCCGCTACAAATCAATCTGATAGTAAGCTTCATTATTTCGAAAACCAATCTATGAAAACGGGCCGTAAAAATAAAAATACGTCATTTAAGATTCAACAACTTGTTGTTTATCGTCGGGAGACAGAAGAATCGTACTCAGAAATTGAGAAATTATTAAATTTAAGCAACGATACGTTTAGAGACATTGAAAGACGGTTCAATCAAGAAGATCGGATTGAATCTATTCCGCAAAAAAGACATCCATGTGTTCTTGATGATTACGATAAGCAGAAAATTATACGAAAAATGCACAGTAATCCAGGATTGTGCTCTAACTTTAAATGCAGAGTTGTTTGAAGAAAGTGGAAAAAGGGTACTTCTCGACAGTTCGTAATGTCCTAAAAAATCTAATTATAATGGTAAAGAGAAGCGTTTAACATTCGCTAAAGAATTTGTTCTTTAGAAATAATCATGATGGGGTGATGTGATTTTCGTGGATGCCTACATTTCGGTTCTAGTTACTTATGTGTATATGTAATATTTATTTTTTTTATATTAATCTTTCGAAAAACATGCTATAGTTCGATAATTTCGCTGTTTCTCGGTTTATTCTCTTATCAGAATCTACATTATCCATGGAATAAATTAGGTTTCAGAAAATAGCCAGATCAAGTCAAACCATAGCTAGTCATTATCGTTGCCACTCTAATAAAATATAAATTAATGAAAGCATTCATAATTGACAGTACAGGCGAATGAAATCGAAATCTATTGATCGTAGAATCGGTTTGCTAGTAGAACTCTTGATCGACTTTCATCTAATCGGCTGACAGTTACAAAGTATCATCACTGACGAGTAATTAATAGAATTTGTTCCAGAAAACGGTAAATTGTACGATTTTAGTCGCTAAAAATATTGTGAAATATCGCACAGAATAAAAATATGGATGAAAATCGAAACTAGACAAAGATACATAGTAAACAATTTGGCTGCTTCATGGCAATTACGATGTACGGAAAATTATCCTTTTCTTGATCACAATATAATTTCCTTCTTATTTGAAATTAACGCGATTTTTATTTAATTGTATTTATAACACATTGTTCCTTTCGAACGAACGAATAGAAATGAAAGATGTATTAACAAAATTTGATTGTTTTTGATCTTTGATTGTGAATGGCTCAATAAAATCCTTGAACGCGAATAATTGTGATATGATCATACCATTAGGGTTAATTCACACTAACGGTGAATGGTATGGTCAGGTCACAATCAGTTACGATATAAGATTTTACTGAGCCATTCACATTCAACTATTAAAAGCAACCAAGTACCGTCAGTAAGAAAATTGTGTACTAAATATAGTGCAATAAAAATCACGTAAATTTTTTATGACACGGAGATTATATTACAATAAAAGAAACGATGGTATTGAGTAAATTAAGTGTTATATAATGGCTACAAAAAAAAAGCGAATTTTTTATTCTGCACCCTAACTTAGTTCCGATTTTCATCCATATTTTAATTTTATACAATGAGTCACGATACTTTTGTGACTAAAATCGTATAAGTTACTGCTCTCTCGAACGAATTCTATTAATTGCTTGTCACCCATGTTCCTTTCTGGTCATCAGCCGTTCGTAGTTATCGGTCGGATTAAATTGGGTGAAACTTGCCGTGGTCTGTGATCGTCGGCAAACCGACTCGACGATCAACTGTTATTTGATTTGACCGCTCCGCCAACTGTGAATGCGTTCTTAGTGAGAATTAAGCTTAGCTGACTTCATCCTAATGAAAAATCCTCGTAACAGTGATCAATAATTTGTTCAATGAAACGGTAGCTGATTACTCTCGCAAAAAAACTGTGAATATAAGCTACACCTTCTGGGATATTTACATATGTAAATGGAAGAATGCGGAAGCATACATAAACATGTTTATTGAATAGTAGATTTTGCGCAGAAAAGTACTAGTTGTTACCATTTTAAAACAGGTTTCTGATAACCTAATATCTATAGAATGAGAATAGAGTAGAATTATTCAAATAAGTTACATAATATATTTTCTCATAATGCACGTAAACATATGCATATATTTTATTATACACATATATACTACATATGTTCTATACATGATGCAGGGTGATGTTTCATTTTAACTTTTCTCGAAATTATCTACCAAACTATTCGTTATTTTAAGAAATGATTTAAGTAAAACTTAAGTACTTTGTTCTCTATTAATTATTTATTACTGTATCCTATAGTAGTCACATATCATACCTAGGTAAACGTACCTCAGAAACTTCAACGTAACCTTGGCTTTTTTTCCAGATGGAACTACGCTTTCACTTAAATAGATGCGTAACCCATGTTGCGACAACGCCAGTAAAATATTAACCCTTTGCACTCGAGAGGCGACTCCCAGTCGCTACATGATTTGATACAGTAAAATTATAAACCTTGGTATTTACCTTTGTATGCTGCATTATTACGTGAAATATTGAAAGAAAATAGCTTTAGTTCCCTAATTCATGTGTGATTTCTTAATACGTTCATTTGAAAGAATCTCGTCTACATCTAGTTAGAAAGTATTGAACATTTCAAGTGAGAAACTTTCGAGTGCAAAGAGTTAATACGAATGATTTTAAAAGTCATTATTCATTGAATATTTACAATACTGCATACTCGCGAGATTTCTTATGCTTGCGTATTTTGCATATGTGATCGCAAATATAATTCGGAATGTGTAACACTGTACTATCCACCGAGATAAGTCAGCAGAGCTAAATGTCCGTTATCCAAGTGATTCTTATAGTTACAACCAGGGAATCACATAAAGATGCTAAACAGTTAAACTGAGTTTGAATTATGGTTGTTTCGACGGAATGAATATTGTTATGGCCAGCATTATGTATTCTTTAACGTCTAATTTTACGTTTACCAAAATTGCCGATACGCCCTTGACTTTAAAAGAATAATATCACTACAATTATAGAGTAGCTACACGATTATATTGCGAGAGATTTCCAGATTACCAACGCCAGAGTTACATAGCAATCCCAACGATTGAAACATCGTAGTTCATTGAACAGCAGTTTCACTGGAAATACTCAAATTTATTAATGAGACACAGACGACATTTCTTGAAACCAACTTCACGAAAAATAGCGCATAAATTTAAGAACGAAACTATTTTATTTCAATGTTTCATATATTAATGCGTTATAGAAAGTTTAATATTGAATATTAAATTTTATAATGTTGCTGTGCCAAATCAGTTGGCGACTGAGAGGCGCTTTTGGAGTGCAAAGAGTTAACACTTCGTAATTTGAAGTATGAAATACGCCAAATACCGCAAGTTTTATGAAATCATTTAGTGACAATTAATATTCAATAAATTTTTAACTTTTTCGATTCACCGAAAACAAATCAATTTAAAAAGTATAGACAACTGTATAGTTATTACATCAATATTACTTTATTTCATGGTACGTAAATTAAGAAAATATTCTTTTTAAGTACACATAAATATAAATCCATTTAATCAATGGTACAAGCTAAAGGAATTTTAGCTTGTTGTCTCCAAACAAATCACCAGCCAATCATCTTAACCTAGACATCAATTTACAAGCTACTGATGATCTCAACTCCTTTTAATCCTACATACTGGATCCTATTTTACTCTTGGTAGATGGAGTTCTTACCAGAGGAACCATTCTCTGTCATTGGCAGCGTTGGTTTGGGTGAATATTTGACCCAGAAATGGCTACGTACGTCCATCGTGAATGTCCAAATTTTTAAAATAAACCACATACAATTGTTTGTGATGGTACAACAATTCGAGCATCCTCTTGAAATGTAAATCAAGCTATCAAATATCTACAAAATCACCCAGAAAAAATAACTACATATTTCAATCACTGGAAACTCAATTTAAATCCAGAAAAAATTCAAGCAAGTATAATTACCAGGAAAACTTATAAACTCAAATCTCAGTAATAGGAAAATCAATCCCATGGCTCAAGTCGGTCAAATAACTGGAAATAATATTCGGCAGCATGTAACTATAAAACATAGCAATCCAGGAGAGAGTAAAAAGAGCAATAGCTACACTTACAATACTATACCCACTAATTAACAGGAAAAGCACATTTAACATAAAAAATAAGGAATTACTGTACAATGGTAGCACAATCCACTCTTACCTATGAATATCAGGAATGAGCCCCTAGCAGCAAAAAACCACATCCCAAAAATCCAGGCAATTGAAAACAAATTCTTGAGATTAGTTCTAAATAAAACAAAAGATACTCCAATCCACACTCTTCACGAGTTAACCAAACTTCTTATAATAACTGAATTTATTAATTTAAACGTGCACACAACCACAACTACGAAAATCGACTAGTAGCATCAACAGGCAACTATAGCAAAGATAAATACTTACCTACTTCGCATAAAAATTATTGTAGAACTACCAAACTAATAACATAAGTGTCGGGATGTAATGTGTTATTGAATACTCGCGACAAATATGTTTACAAGTTATTTATTTACGTAGGCGCGTGTTCGGAGGCAGAACGGTAATATGCTTCCTCGCGCCTTTCCGCTTTATTTATCTTCGTCTTCGGAAAGGCGTTACCCCTTGGAAACTTCGAGGGTGGAGCTAATTCCCTTCTCCAACGTCGCCTCGATTTTTTTGGCAGGGGAAAAATTGTGAATTTCTAATAAGGAATCTTTTTCCGAGCCGCGCTGACCGTGCGGCCGAAGAAGCCTTAACGGGATATGGTTGGCAGCGTTTATGATAGGGTAGCCTATTCTGCTACGCACGTGTAAAAAGTGTAAAATATTTTCGCCGACTTACAGACTTTAGGGTAGGCTTAATTGCCTATACCTAAACATCTGTAAGCGGTCAATGCTATTTCCTACCAACGCTGCGAGCCACCTACCGCTACAATAATAATAACTAATTTCTCACATTCTTCATCACCTCGTAACCTCACGACTCTAACTCTACAAGAAATCATATATTTGAAACTTTTTCCTAAATCAACGTAGTAAGCAACACGACATGATTACAAACCACATGTACCATCCTAGAAATTGGATATCACACATAAGGTAATAAATAAGGAATAAGAAAATAAAGCCAGTTTTTATCTAAGCACACGCAGAGCTAAGTCTCTGTTCAGTTGTTTCTTGAACCTAAACAGAGCCGAATTTCTGCAAAAACGTAGAATAAATAACTTCAAACTATAACTAATATTTTACTTAACCAGCAACTGCAGCCCGCTAATAATTTATCGGAACACGACACCCTAACAACACCTGTCATTAGTGTGACGGAAATCAGTATTGGTATCGGACAGTTGAACCTGAACTTCAGTGTTCGTACGTTTAGCGCCACGTAGTAAGTAGTATACTTACAATTAGTGGAACCTATATAATTATTTTAATAGTACACTAACAGAACCCAATACAAAAAATAACTAATAATACTATAATAATAATAAAAATAATAACAATAACAACGATAATAATAATACTATTGCAATTTTTACAATGATTTTATAATCACTGCATGGACATAGTGAATAAGTTCCTAACTTTTTTTGTTGTTGTAAAAAACGATAGATATTTACACATTTGTTTACACTTTGTCGATCACCACTTAATATTTACACACATCTTATTATTTTTCCTACTATCCTATAAAGTCCCACAATGAAATCCTAAATTATTAATATCTGTTCATTTAATACCGTAATTCACTTTTTGTACTGAAGTCTTACTTATGTATATTCTAAATACATAATAATTTGTTAATTAAGGAATATAGGTACAATTTTTATTATACAATAATGTTACATCTAATATCTTGATATACAGGATGTTCGAGAAAGTGTTGCAATATTACAAAAGAACTTTAGTGGATTTAGGTTAAAATTTCAATTGTCTTAAAAATATAAATGTTCTTATATGTTAACACCCTTTCCAAAAACTGTAAATCGGTTAGTTTCGGATTAACTTGTTATCGAGATATCGATATCTAAAAACGCGTTACCGACATCGATATGTCCAACCGAGTAACCTCCCCGCGATGTACATATATAATACGTCGGGTAACATATCGCCAATACCGACAATATACCAACTTTGGATGTTCATATCTTGGTAATAGTGTATGCGAAAATAGTAAGTTTACAACGTTCTGGAAATGTCTGAATGTCAGCTACAAAACTATATAATAGAAAATATCGAGTACCATTTAAGAATTTTAACGTGATCTTTGTAGGACATTTCAAAGCCATTCCAAGATCAAACAAATAATAACTTACTATTCGCCTCTTTTCGAGCATAGTAGCGACCGTAGGTTTAAAAGTGAAGAGGGGCAAGAAGAAACGTCCACTTGCGGCGCTCGGCTCGATAGTAATGGCGGAATTAGTTTCAGCACGTCTTTGTTACTGGCCGAGTCACGAGCTGAGGTGGAGCGTGCTGCGGAGTCCCCTTGACCCTCTAAACTTTTGAGCCACATGCCGGCTTAGCTCACGTGAGTAACGCACTATACGAACATGGGCGTCGGATTTCGTTTCGGCGCGGCGGCGGCTTTTTATGTTTACCGAATCCCGGCGTCGCGGAGGCTGTTATTATGTTTCCTGAATGGACCGAGGCGGAGCGTGCTGCTAATGCCCGTTACCCCTGTTAGCAAAAGCACACTACATGATATAAAAACAGATGAAACGACAGAATAGCCATTGTGTAACTCAGGAGTGTTTAACTCACACAAGCTGAAGAGTGATAGGAGAAAGGGAGTTCTTACATTCACGATGTCCTATTAAGTAGCTACAACAACAGTGTGTAGACGGTTCACCCTTTTGCTTGTCGATACTTGGGGGCCTGAGACATAGTCCAGGCCCGTTGACAAGTTTATAACCAAGGGGACCACCATGACCTGGGTCACGTACGCCCTCGACTGAGGAGCTTTCTTTTTTGGAAAAGCAGTTGAGGAAGAGCAGTTAGTCGCCGTTCTTCGTTAGAGCCACATCGCGTCATAAATATATTTAACCTGACTACCGACTTAGTTTTTATTTTAGTAGCCCTACAAGTGATATCTCGATTTTGACTTGGCATATTGTTATTATTAGTCGAGCCGCGAAACGAAAACTGCAGACGAACAGAATACGGCAGAGTGAGATGTAACGAACATTGGCGTTGAAGGGGACATTTCTATATTCCTACGCCCCTGTACCATCCCTCTCGAAGGATGCTTCAAGTCTGCACCACCGAAAGGGTGCCACAAAAAGTCTACGCGGAAGACGGCGACCAGGCCTGGCGTTTTGGAGACGCATGGGTTTTCTCGGAGCAACGGAAGGAATAACAGAATCGGCCTGCCAAGAGGAACCGGTCGATTCCCCACAAAACGACGCCATTCTAACTGCAGTTTTTGCACGGGACACATCGCGCTTTTACATTCGTACCAGCGTCATAAGAGCGGAGTTATTCGTAGCGTCTGAAATATAACGCTACAGAGTTGAATTTTGTTTCAGCGATTTCTGATGTTTACCGAACTCCGGGGAACCGAAGATCCCACTACTATGTTTCCTGTCAAAACTGAGGTGCAGTTGTACGGCCCAGTCCCCCCGTGACTTTTCAACTTGTGGGTAGTCAACCACCAATACGTCTGAGCTCGTCTATAGATCGACATCATAGACACAAGATCAATACTAGCAAGTTATAAACGTAAAATATAAAAGGTACGGCAGGCACGGAGAGGTGCTTTTTGCAGATATCTCAAGAATTAAGCGAAATCACTGTATACATATACATATATACTCTTCTTCAAAATTCTTCTTCTTAATTTCTCAATAACGCATGCAAAATTTTACGCCTGTGACAATTACTTTCAATATATTATGACCTCAAGATACGTGATTTATTGAAAATAAGTTAAGACACCATAAGGTTCTGTGGATAGCGAAAACTAAGATTCTTTCATTCAATATAATGTTTCCTATTTATTATATAAATATTGGAACATATTTTATGAATCTTATGGACATCCTGTATAAGAATATAATAACTTATATTTTGTGAATTCATATAAGTGAAAATAACACTGGCATGACTGTAATCGTCCCATATTTCAAAAATGAAAAGATACATATCGTCGCGATCGAATGGAAATGGAGTATTGAATTCATCTGTGTACACCGTACTAATTAGTACAGTAACAGAACCCGAAATCTTCGTGGTCCTCTGCTCTGGACTCTGTTCAGTCGAGATCGAGTTTACCATGACTACCGTTGTCTATTCAAACAATCCCTCGTAATCAATTCGGAGCGTTTTCAGTGGAAACTATGACAAACCTGTGAATCAGCGGACAAGGAATACGGTAAGACGATTATGACGTTTATGACGATTAAAATGCTTATTAACAATTAATGCGATTATTACGATATTTGCCAAGAAAACAAATAATTGCAATTATATGTCTAATTAGAATATAACGATGATAAAAAATACTATAATGACATATATTTCTAGATATTTATTCCGATACCTTCACACGGTCTGTGAGATTCAATTGTATAGAGTGTAACAAAATTATTGCGTACGAATGATAGGATGTGTACAACTTACTAAACTGAGTAAAAAAACCTCAGTGAACATGAGTCCAAATCTTAAAAATATTTTCTGAGATAAAAATAGATCTTATTTAAAAAAAGGGTATGGAGGCCGAATCAAGAACATCGAATTTTCTCGTAAAGTAACAGTCATACGAACAAATGTGTCAAACACGTTACAGCGTATGAAATATTACGAGCCACGGCGGAAGGTATTTGACTGTGACATGACCCTGAAACGTTCTGCAAAAGTCACGTTACAATTCTTAAATAGGACTCTATCTTTTCTATTCCATATTTTTGAAACTGACAGTCAGATATTTCCAAACCATAAGCATGAAATTTTTCGTGTAAACTGTTATCCAGATATTAGCATCCAAAGTTGCCGGTTTGTCAATAGTGATGGTGGCCGACGGACAGTGCATGAATTCATCAAAAATTAATAAAGTTTCATACTTAAAATTTAAAAAAATCAATTATGAAAGATATAAATTGATACAAAAGAAATAATACGATAATGCACATTAGTTGCGAATGAAAATACGATTTTCCAAAAGTATTGAAATAACGGCTTCGCTAAAAAAACAAAATTTGTATTAGTATGAAATGCAAATTGTTAACTGACACAAATAAATTATAAATGTATACTATTTTATAAGCAAAAATGTAATGAAGTAACGGGTGTAGTTCTTTGTCTTTCAAATAAGGATGTTCTCTCGTCGAGGATACACGTTCTTTACAAAAATTTCTTTTTAAAATGGACTAGGGTGTAGAGGCATACTTTTAAAGCTCATAGATTGCCTGACCCCAAGCTCAGGGACGATCAGGTATTCGAACTGTGACCTTGCGATCGGCGATCGGTCGCATGTGGAACAATGCGCCACTTACTGCTCTAACACGAGCACTGTTATTTTATAACTCGAGGAAGAATAGAGGAAGAATTAGCTAGAGGAAGAATTCCACAGTCTGACACTTCTTAATGTAATAAAAAGTACCGAGCAGTAGAGACACGTTTGTTAACGTCACGTACGGACAGTAAAGCCGCAGTTTCGTGGTTGTGGGTTGTACCAAGTTCTCGACCGCTTCCGGGGTAGCCGAGAGTGGGAAGTCCGTCTATTCCACCGATTTCCCCCGCGTTTTGTAGCTTCCCCAATGAAAACCCGCATCAGTTAATCAGTGTCCTCAGAATTTACGTTAAATGATATCTTCTTAGAGGACACTGTTTGGCACCTTGGCGCATCCGAGGTTAACACTGTTCCTACTGCGACCAGTCAAATGACTGATCTTTAGTACAACTTATATTTTTTAATATAGAATGAAGGAAATAGCCAATTTGACAGGATACAAATATAGTTTCTTCTATTCAGAAGGTATATAATATACATTTTATTCGTTTTCACCCCTTTTTTACAAATAGGTTTGTCGAATGTACATTTCCCGCACACGTACTTTTTAACGTGTTTCCGTTTGGATGAACCTTTACTTGTATTTGTGACGGGTATTGCTTGATTTCCTTTGCCTAACTGTAGTTCTTATTGATATTCAATGACAATTTCTTCTGCCAATTGAAATAAAAATTCCTGCCTCGAAATTTCTTCTTTATATAAAATCCATGCATTTATCCCGGCTAAATCTAGGATATTAAAAAATATCTGTAAAGGCCATCTCTGACATTTAGATTTTACCGATTTTATCGAGGCCGATAGGCGAGCGAGAACTGCAAACACTTGGAAGTACCGTAAAGCAGTCCCTGAAAGGTAGTTTTTGGCTAAAATCATGCCACAACTACATTACCTTTCGTTTGTAACGACTTTATAGCTTCGGAATTGAGTCTTTGAGAGAATACTATTACAAAAAGATATAAATCGTTTTACCAGTCAAATGACCGGTCGTGGTAGGTAAGACAGACTACAAAATCTTTCTCACAAAATAAACAACAAAAAAAGGTGTGAATATTGAAAAATGTTTAATACATATATTTTAGAAAAAATCGTGAAGTATAAAGGCGATTCAATTACGTTGTCTACAGGAAATTCTAATCGAAATTTTAAAAAGTCATTTGACTGGTCGCGGTAGGAATAGTGTTAAAAGAAATAGTCACGCTGAAACAACTACGCGAACATACTGCAAGTGACTTTAAACGATACCGCTGTGTTTCGCTCGACAAAAGACTCGCGACATCTGCGATAGTTTATAAAATTGTTTCGATTAAACAATGGATCCATTGGAAATTTTATCTATTTAGATGCTAAGGAAGAAGACGAAAAGAAAATACTGGGATCGTCCTGAGAATAAGATATGAGAAAAAGGAAATTTGAATAACGGTTTTGTTTTCATATGAGTCAGTTTGCCCCCCATTCCCGCGAGTCTTTTGCAACACTTCTTCATTCAAATTCTTCTGAGTGCTCGCTCACTTCTGCCCTGACTGCAGCACCGTTTAGATCAACTGTCTCTATCGCTCTAACTGTAACACTGTCTAGAGCAGGGTCATTTAGCAAATGGCCCGCATGGACCAGGCTAATGTATTCGTAGGCCAAATCGTCTCCCTGAGTAACCGGCGCGTGCGTGTGACTGTAATGCAGCTCTGACGAGATGGCAGACTACTCACGAGCGGAAAAGTCTGAGCGACAAGACGACTCTTCCACTCACAGTGCTCCAGCCGCCTCGATCTTCAACGCACGGTCGTTATTGGCATACGACAGTAATAAAAGGCAGAAGCAAGACTGACTGCGACAGAGTGAGATATACCGATAAAGAACGAAGTTAGCGGTACTATGAACTTTGTCTCTATCATTATATCTCACTCCTGAAGCTGAACAATTGAATGTTCCGAATCTATCACTGCAGGGAAGTAACGTGCACTTTTTGAAGTTGATTGAGAAAATTTCAGCTTTTTTTAAAAATTTAAAACTGTGGGAAAGAAAAATGAATGAAGACGGAGGCAAATAATGTTTCTCTTTATTGCAATAGCTTTTGGCCCCCAGTGAAATTGGTTTCTCTCGAGATATGAAATCTATTTTTGAAGAACACTTGTCACAGCTTATCACCTGGTTTGAGAAATATTTTCAAAACGGTGACATTGAAAAATTTGCATAGATTCAAAATCTATTTAATGCCAGTGCTCCATCTGAATTTACTGCAGAAGAAGAAGAGAATCTTACCGAGTCGTCTTGCAACAGTACGCTGGGAACAAAATTTAACATCATGGAATTAATTGAATTTCAGATATCAGTAAAAGATGAATACACGCTTCTGACAGTAAAGCTCAGAGAATTTGTATTCCATTCACGACCTCCTATTTATGCGAAATTGAGTTTCCGGCGGTGGTAGGAATCAAGACCAAGTATCGAGCCAAAATCAATCTGAAGAAGGAAATGAAGGTGACTGTTGTGTCCAGTATTATTCCAAGATTTAAGAAACTATGCGGTGATCAACAGGCTCATACATTCCACTGATTATACATAACTGAATTTGGCAAAACGTGGCATTTATCTACATACACTTTGAACTACTGTCATTTTTAGTACCATCAGCGGCTCATGCAGAGTAAATATGTAGAATATGCAACTTAATTTAAGAAACTGTTTATCGACTTCATTTAATAAATATTCGTAAATATTGATTTGTATAGTTCAAGTAGTAGATTCAGTAACCGAGAAGGACAAGGAAATGATTCAATTGAAGAAGTGGAGGAAGTTTTATTTTCACCTGCCAGAGCAGAGTCAATGGTAGAAAACTTGAGGAAAAGAAAATATACTAATTCCGAATTAAATTTAACGGCAGTATTAGCAGAAAATTGTAGACAGGAGTAATTATAACTCTTTTAGGGGGCAGTCGCTTGAAATGTCCGAGACCAGCCACCATAAGAGCTGCGATGGTATTCGCGGTTGTATTATTATAGATTGCATACAATATCTAAACATTCGGCGACATCTACGGGGTCATTATACCTATGCTAATTTAAAAAGCAATACGCCGCTGCTACTTCGTCGTAGTCGAGAGTAGTTTAACCCTTCTAGTGGGTCCCATCGCGAGTACCGTTTTCGTAAGAGTAGCTAACAGCTGCCTCTGCGCTCAATATCCGTAATGGGTTGCATCCCCTGCGGTTGTCATTAGTTGGCCCAAAAACTAAAAAGAAGTTTCAAATGGAATCGAATATCAGTGAGTCTACTGAATTTACCGAACCAGTTACTCACTTGCGGCAGAGCAGCGAGGAGTTGTCCTCCGAAAGAAGGATCTCTCACTACGAGTATCCAGACTGCAACCGAGTTTTTAAGTTCAAGACTGGTAGAGGTGTTCACTACCAGAAAGGCTACAAGGACTGGTATGACGTATATCAGCCTGTAGAATAACCAAAGTCAAGATGGAACTCTGAAGAGATCTGTTCGCGCGCCAAGAGGCAAGGCTTCTGAAGCAGGGCTCTAGGTTTATTAATCAAAACATAATACTGTTCTTTCCAAACAAAAAAATTGAGTTAATTAAAGGACAAAGGCGCAAAACAGAGCATAAGTACCTTGTGTTAAAGCTGTTACAGGAAATGAATACCGTTCAAGAGAACAGCAGCTTAAGAACACGTTTCTTCTACTCTCACTCATGAATCAAATGCATACTCGGTAGATGAGTCAGATGTAACGATTACTGACCACCTGGAGTCTCTGGTTCAACCCAAGACCGAGGAGTTCAGTGCAAAGTGGCTCGACACCATATGTCGCTCATTGAGGCATTGTAGCTTTATCTCTTTGAGATATATCAGATCAAACTTCGAAAAGAGCGTAGACAAAATGGATCATCAGCAAAGAATCGAAAAGACGTGCTAGACGAACTCAGTATATTATAACACAAAAGATGTGGCGGAAGAACCGCTCCAACTGTCTTAGAATGCTTCAATGGGGCAAACAGACGTCTTTTATCCTGTGTAAAGAAGTGATAATTCCTTTTTGGGGGAATTTCATAACGTCTGAGTGCAGGACCACACGTGGCGCCAGGGAGCCTATCACGATCTATAATGAGCTATCGTCTCTAGTGACTCTACAGGAAATCTCAAAAGCCATACAGGTTGCCTAGGTACAGTCTGTCTCTCACATTAGCTCCATCGGTCTTAGGTTTAAAAATGCACACAGGTAAGCAGACTCCTTCACTCACCACGCTCGAACCGCCTCGGCTTTCGACGCATGGTCATTATTAGCACGCGCCGAAGCCCGAGTGTTGTGAGTGGAAGAGTCCCCTCGCCCCTGTGCACTTTTAAACCTAAGGTCGGTGGAGCTAACATGAGCGGCGTATAGTAATTACCGCAGCACCTGCTGGAATCACGCACCATCTTAATTCCAAAGAAGGGAAATACAAATATCCTATGAGAATTCAGGCCCATTACGATCTCTTCGGTTTTAATCAGAACTTTCCAAGGTTCTCGCCAACAGAATGAGTCGCCTTATACCTCTTAACTCAAGGCGAAAGGTTTCAGACCGATCGATGGGTGCGCTAAAAACGTTTTCTTGCTGGATTTTGTCTTCGTCTATTGTAGGTAGAAATTTGAAGCTTTATACGTTGCCTCCGTAGATGTCACAAAGGCATTTGACTCCGTGTCGCACGATACCATCAGAAACACCCTGCATAACGTAAAAGTCTCGACTCAAATGCTCGAGTATATTATGAGTAGTTATAAAGAGTGAATCACGAGGCTTCATTGCAACGAATGGCTCTGTCACTCAAAACGTTGAGGACGGGAAATAAGGCAAGGCAAATCACGCCAATGATCTTTAACTTAATCATAGACTACCTATTTTCTAAGATACCCGAAGAGGGAGGCCTTAAGATTGGTAAAATGCAATTCAACGCAATGGATTTCGCTGATGACCTTATACTGATTGTCAGTACGCTTATAGGACCGCAGAAAATGCTCGATGCATCTGCCGACTACCTAAAACAATGCGGGCTCATTGATGCTGAACAAGTATTCACCTGCCTCGGTTGAATGATGCCGGCTCTGAGACTATCAGATCAAAGTGCCTCGATATCCCATTTACCCCAGAGGGTAGGCTATTGGATAAACTCTTAGATGTGCTAAGGAAAGACTTAGACACACTTACACGAGCTCCGCTAAAGCTGCAAGAGCGACTTTTTGCATCAAGGACAGTAGTGCTTCCTGAGCTCTACCATCTACTAGCCCTAGCCCCTACCAACTTAAGCCTTTTGAACAAACTAAATACAGTTACGAGACTGTACGTCCGGAGATGGTTAGCGCCCCCCACCCCCCGCACGATAGCACCAATATATATCTCCACGTCGATGCCAAGGTCTTTCACTTACGACGATGAGATGGAACATACCATTACAGAGGCTGCACCGCCTTAAAAGCCTCAAAGTTAATGAAGGAACGGAGATTCCCGAGCAAATAAAAGCGTTCATGAAGATAGAGATTAAACGCACTGAACTTCGTCAACAAGATCAGAGGTAAGTTATAGAAACGAAGTCGGCCCATTGGAAACATCTGACGACATCATAAGCCAACATAGTTGGGTGACAGACAGTACCACCTTCGTCTCTGGAAAGAACTCCTCACAAATATACAACCTGCGCATTGATACTGTTCCGCTAAAAGCCAGAACAGCTAGAGGCAGGCTTAAGGATTGCCATTGCAGATTTGGATGCCTCGACGCAGAAACCCTTTATCTCTGTTATTATTTAAAGGATATATCGCCAGCAAGGAACGAAAATTTAAAACACCCAGTGGGATATTGAAGCCTGATATGATCATAACAAACGACCAAACGACAATAATGCTAGACGCACAGGTTGTCGGAAATAACACTGACCAGGACCTAGCGCATCAGGCCATGATCTCCAAGTATAAAGTCCTTAAGAACCAAGTCAAGGAAAAGTACCCCTCAAGCAACACATATTTACATTTCTTACGCTGTCAGCAAGGAGAACTTAGTGGGGTAAGTCCTTTGAGTACCTGGTTTTTAGTTCTGATAAGCGGCCTCTATGAGATCAACATCTTCAAAAAGTTCGCCAAAATGAAAGGATGACACTCTCGTCTGATGGGAGTATAATTTCTATGCTACCTGCCGCTTCAGGAATAATGTAGGGGAGTTTTTACAGGTTAGTGGGTATTAATACATGAAGTGAGCTCCACATTCCCGGTCACTCGTCATCCTGACCGGAGTTAGTGCGTAAATTCATTCCTTTCCCCTCTAGAAGGACACGGAAGAAATATTAAACAATGATCGGGACAGGCTGTTTTTATTGTCCTTATTAAAAGAATAGAAATAACGTGACACTTGCTTTGATACGTTGTATCTTGAATATTTTGTTCAACGTTGTAATTTATAATATTCTTCTTGATCTCCTCGTCATCTTATTCCCTAAATACTCGACGAAAATTAAGTCCAAACTTATCGATCACATGGATTGTTCTCTTGGTGCTAGCAGTAACACTCGCGTATAGGTATACCATAACGAGAAAACCTCTAAAACTTGATTTTGTCTTTTTTTACGTATCGTTTAATCGGAAAATCAATCATCCTGCAAAGCTCTCGTACTCAAAAGCTTTATAACCCGAAACCTTTGTAACTTGAAGATTTTTATTTCTTTTCTTGAGGTTCGAATTATCGAGTTTCGATGTTATATACGACGATATTTTAATCGTTTTAATACATTACAATAACGTAGGTTCCAGAACTAGTATTTATATCAAAAACTACAATGATCGAACCATTGAAATATTTCATTCTTTACTTTGATCAATGAAACCCTATTTTATTCTACTTCAGTTTCATTATTATGTATTAATATTCTATTATGCAGAACCAAAAAGTAATAAAACCTACAGAGTTTGATTAATGTAAATACGTATTGCATCAATATGCAAAACCGAGATCCAGCACTTACATTTTTAACTTCTTGAAAAAATTCTTAAAAGTTAATCGCAAAGCAGCACATGGCAAAGTATTAGCGGAGGTCTCTATTTTCATGGTAACAGCGACACATATCTTAAGGTACGTGTACCACGGAGTTACGAAAGAATGTAAGAAAGCGTCGATTGACAACGCTTGTATGGTTGATCAGTTAACAGAATATATCGTATATATCCCTCATTGCACAAGAAATAAGCCTTTGGAAGCATATGGGCCTAATTGTTTAATTTTCATCTTTTCTCATCTCATTTTTTATATTAATTTGCTCTTCGTCAGTATGATTACGCATAACTAATCAAAACTATAAACAAAAGACATACCGAGAGACTCTTATAGCCTCTATCTCGTCCCGGGACTCATTTTCTGTGCAACCTACAGTAGTTATGCAGCTCGACGGGTCTTTAAGATAAACGCTTTCATTAAAACTTTCGAAACAAAAGTATGTATTTCCTCGCTTTGCTCTTATCATAGCTCAGATCGATTATCCCATTTCCGCTGCAAATGTACCCTTAGCGGTTCTCAAAAGTTGCGAGTACGATAACCAGAGAAATCAACTAAATAATATGATTGTAGTATGGCATTATATGTATTTCATTTCTATTAAAATGTTTATATTGCATTTAATATAGTGACTTCTTTATCTTAGAAAAAAAAATAAAAATACGAAGTGTACAAATAAACTAATGTCAATTATATTTTATTTTAGTTTAAATCTGTCTCCGGCAAACTTTTTATATCTTTTATCTAAGCAAAGTGAAAAAAACAGGAAACAAATGGATGCCTCTGTTTACAAAACCAAACAAAACAGTACTCCCTTTTTAAAAATTATGATCTCCCTGATTAAGTAGTTGGAAAAATCATTATTAAATTTTTTAATCAAAACTGCCGTCTTTTATTTTTAGAAAGGGAATCCAAAAATATTCCAATAGGTAGAATAAATAACATGATGCTGATTATTTTTGGGAAAGCATGCATTCTGGTAATTTAAAATAAACGAAAAATTTACGAAAAGCGGCTTTGTACATTTAATATATATTTTGAATACATTTCAATTGTTCCCAATCCTTCATAAATGCATGTTTACATAAACAAAGGTACCGTATTATTTCCATAAAATTTGGTTTTCAAGGAAACTAATAAAAATATATCCGTCCCATATTTGTATAATATATATAAACTTATTAATTATTTGTTTATTGAATTTACCATCAATATTCTAGTCACATGTTTTAACAAATTTTATATTAAACAGAGTAAGAGTTAAAAAGCACGTTTTCAACGACGACACGTATTATTATATGTGCTGCGTGCGTGCGTGCGCGTGTGTGTACACGTATTAACCACACTATGCATTGTAATATCTATATAAGTATATATACGTAAAAAATTAATAGTGCTATAGAAACTGTATTGTCGTCCACAGTATACTATACTAGAACAAATACATATTAAGACGTACACATTAGTAAGCCTTATCAAAGTAGAAAATTACGGTCTATCTTTTGCGATCGATAGCACATCCCAGATGGATCGTTCTTTATTAATGGAAAAAGGGGTTGAGGTTGGTCTACCAGCAGAAAGCCGTGGGATGTTTCGAGTATGCATGGCTATGCAATTCGTGTAATCCCTAGGGGCGCGAAAGTTGGACTGATAAAAACCGAACGTAAAAAGAAAAAAAAGAGAAATGACGGGAAAGCGAGAAAGAGAGGAAGGGGGTGGAGGGGGAATGGGGGAGAGTGCAAGAAAAGAGGGACAAAATGTTTAGCGCCACTAAACGGCCGACAATTCATTTTCATTCGTTTACTGAAGGGCCGACACTTTTAGGGACTTTATACGGGAAAAAGATAAATGCAAGTGTAATTAACACGGTCGCTCCCAATACTGCGTGTTTAATGTACTTTTGTTTTCTAAAAAAAAAAGCAAGTAGTAGATAAATACGTGTTATGTGAGTTACTATTTAAAGATCACAACCCGGCGCAGAAACCAATAGATCAATTACTTCAATAATACAGTATTACAATGTACTTCGACTTCGGTTGTTTCCTTATCTATACAAATTACAATAATAATTGAAAAACTGATGAATTGCAACATTGAAAATGATCCAAGTACTCGCAGCTTGAATAAGTGTAAACGTTACATAATACTTCTACCCGTTCCATAAGTCCGATTCTAATTGGAATTGGAATTATTCAAACTGTCTCGAATAAATACATGTCTAAAGTAATTTTATCCAATGAATTTTTGTTATTCAAATAATTATATCATTCGAGTAATAATTAATCTTCTTTTGCTGCAGATTGTTCTGTCTATGTGCTCATTTATCTACAATAATACAAATAATGTTATTATTGCAGTTGTACTATACGAAGCGAAAGTTTTAAATGACCGATAAATAAAATGTTCAACATTTAACTATTAAAATTTCAAATGTTCCCAAATGTTTAAAATAACTTTGCTAAATTTTGTGTATATTGTAGAAGAAGGGATTCTGAATAACACTACATTTATTTACATACAAGTGATTCTTGTTGTAAGGAATTATACATATTAACCTCATTTTAAGTAGTAGTCAATGTTTACATTTTTAATTTTAGAACTTCACTTGTTATCGATCTCTAATACATCTAAGGTAATGTCATTTTTGATTCTTACAAAGAAACATACTGAAGTGTCAAGCACCAATTTTTATTACATTCATGTAGAAGGTAGTTTTTATAAGAATATTTGACACGTATTTCTTTTCATCGATAATTATTTAGACTGAAGGGGTGAAAATGTCTCTCAATATTGGGGCTGTAGAATTTATTTCGATGAACATCTTGGAACTACTAAAAATAGAATAATTATGTAAACTGATGGCAATTTTTCGACGTACACATTAATGAATTAACTTGAATATTTGTTTATATAAACCGTTTATATACTTATTTTATGGTTTATCAGTCACTGGTATGAGCGAAGCTAGAGTGGGTGGCGTCTGAGCAAAGCGAGTCAGTTGAGTGGGTGTAAGCGGAAATGAAAAGGGAACGAGAACTGGTAAAAGTTTAAATACGCAGCTGTACAGATTAAGTTCATTTTCTTGTTGCTTATTATTATCTTATTATTTTTTTCTGGGCTGTATCTTTTTTGCAACATAAACTACATATTAAAACACGATCTACGGATAAACTGTAATCCGATATTTGTATCGCATATAAAGTTATTTATTTAAAATCTTCTCATTCGACGTGCGACGCGAAGTACGCGAGTCGTTCATCGTTACCATATGTGGTAACTCTCGGGAGCTGATTTTATTTACAAATGCTCACCGCTATGATTGAATAAAGATTGAAAAAGCAATTAATATAAATTATTTCATATGTTTTTCACAGTACTGGTACTGTATTTAAGCCAAGAATACCGAACCAAATTGATGTAATTTAATAAGGTTTCAGAAAAAATCATAAAAAAAGTAGTGTTACGTTGTAACAACATATTTTGTTACAAGGGGCAATTTCACCCTAAACCATGATAAAATCATTTAGTTAATCCGCACATGTCCAGACAATAGTTTTGGAATTTTTACTTCGTACAGACAACCGACCATATCATAAACCGGGAATTTCCGAAGGGTCGACTCAAACCTCGTTCGTAACGGTTCCGCCAGACATGAGTCAACTTGAAGGAAATTTCCAAGGCATCGGCAAATCTTCGAGGATCCTTCGCACGTGGCCATTGCCCTCACCCTTGCACCAAGAGGGCTGGCCAAAGGGCGTCGTCCAAGACGCCTCCGATTTTTGGAATTATGCGCCGATTGGGTATTTTCGATTTTCCAATCAGCGCACTCGATACAAGACCTGTAGGTCTTGTATAAAAACCAGTACACTCATCACAAAAAAAAAGTTCTTGTAAATTCGTTGTGCAGTAAGCATCAAACGAACGCTCGTGCAACAATACTGTACCAAAATATTAAGTTTAATGTTAAATTTTATTTTTAAAATTAAGTGTGGACTGATTTGCACCAACCCCAAATATTCGAGTGCCATTAAGTTGCCGCTCAAAGCGTACATATAATAAACTTTAAAATTAAGGTTTAAAAATTCATTGTGCACGCTGAACAAGTAGTAAGAATGAATTAATGTCCATTGTATTTCAATATTTGTTGAAAATCTTACTAATAATACGCATTTAAAACCATTAGGGAAAATGCAAAATTCAATTTTCTTTTATAAACAGTATTTACAAATAAGAAACATCATCATTTGTTCATAGTTTAATGTAGAATACGCGGTATAATGCATAAATATTACATTCTCAATTATTTGTAGCAATTCCCTCGTGACGACTTTCTACTCTGTCACTCTAGTAATGCGCTAATGTTTTTCTATTGTTTGCTTCAATGAACTTTTCAAATTGATCGATATGAGAGCCACTTCTGGTCACTTGGTTCTGCTGTTTATAAAGTTACTTTAATTCGTCCATGTCGTTAATTATGTCGTCCTTACATTCAACAGTAATCTCACCTTAAATAATTATCTCTGAATTACTTTCAATATCAAATCAACTTCCAGATTCTGCTTCAATTGTAAGTAATCCCGACGTTGTATAGAAATCAATTTTTTCATCATTCTTATAGTCAAATTATGTAATCACTTATTCGCGCATTTTGTCATTAAACGACAACTCCTACACTGTCCCAATTTCCACAAGACTAGCAAATTAAGAGTCCGATTTGCACGATTAACTATCTAAACTAGTATATCCTAATTGCAAACCATACAAACATATAGAAAACAACAACAGGAACAAGCGTTGAAGACCAAATTTTCGATAAGTTATATTTTTTAAAAACACAACACAACAACTTTAAAGTTAAATATATGTTTAACTCTTTGTCGATAAACGTTTTTTACACTTCTAAAACTTCTTTCCATAAAAAATGCGCTGCACAGCGAAATTTTAAATACAAAAGAAAAGAAAACCATGTATGAATTATTCGGTAATTGAATAATTACATTATTTTTCCACAGCTATCGATTTTAGATAGTAAAGCTTGAAATTGTCATTACGACCGCAGCCAAACGCAAAGCTGAAGAAAACACGATATGAAATCTTCGTTCGTGATTTGGTTACGAATTACAGTGAGAGTTCGCGTTGCGATCTCGAAAGTAGGAGGTCGGATCAAACAGACGTTATAAGTTTCCGCCAGGATTAACGTTGAACTTGGACATTGAGTTAATATAAGTTCTAACTCTCATGAGTGTTATATCAAAACTCGTGAAATGTAAGCTATGAATCGCTTGTAGGAATACTCAAGATCGACTGTTCCGTCGGTAGACTGACTTTCTGTAGTGAGTAAAGAGTGGTATTTAGGGCGACTTTCAGAAATTTCTAAACGTGCGAAATTTGGCTACTGAAGGATTTAAAATGAATTTTTGTTGTTAGTCGGTATTTTATAAATTAGAATTCGCAATTAGGAACAATAAAGAAGTATTTGCTGGTACAGGAATTTATAATGAATTTGGAAAGTTTGAGATAGACAGTGACTCTTGTATTGTACCATTTTATTCTTTGGAAAAATATTCTGAAACTTCTATGTTACGGAATGTTCTGGAATATTTTGGAAGTCACATTACGAAACATAAAAATGATAAGAAACTAGCATTGTAGACATACTTCCGTTGCCATGAGTCGCAAATAATCGCGCGCCCCTTTTTTAAGTCTTCCTAAAGTTATAAACTCCAGACCCTCCCTCGTACAATGACATTTACTTGCAATTATTATTGTTCGCTAACTTAATATTAGGCAATTGAATCAGCATGGCAGATCAAGTGACGGACGTCTGAATTTTTGAACGAGTAACAGCTGACTACCTAACTAAATGTAAGAACTTCTGGTAACTCAAAAATCAACACTCGAATTTGTCTGTGTATTGAGCTTGAATGTATATATTTTATAAACAAATATCTATTCAAGACACTTTGTTAGCATATAACTGGTAATACGCCTACAAAATATTGTTACTTTTTAAGTTATTATTGAAACAAATGGCTTTTTTACAAAATAGTTCACACATTCGAATTTCTCATTAGAAAATACTATTGTATATAATTACATCAATTCATAGAATTACTCGACTATATTGAGGTACCTAGGCAACAAAACTTTTCGTTCAAATTTTTTCTTTTTAAAATGCAAATTTGTACATACATGTTAGAATTTATAGATACACTGTGTACATTCTCAAATCAATGGAAATTCACAACCGGAATACAGAACCGACAAATAACAGTTGTAGGACATAATATCGGTTCTAAAGAATCGGAACCGAAGCCGGCATAGGTCAGAACAGATATACTATAACAGTTGTAATACTATTTTAGTTTTCAATAAGTATTTCAAGAACCGATATCATACCTGTTTTCAATCCGTGATTTTTTCATGGAAATGAGCAGTTTTATAAGTACAGCACAACAAATAGTTCGGAAACTTGATAGTAGTGCAGAAAAGCCGATTTTCACAAAATAGACACGCTGTAAAAATGCACATTTTAAACAACTTTCGCCTGCGGCAAAAGTGTCGCTCTCTTTTAGTTTCTACTCTTTTTACTGTCACTACATAGAATTCTGTGTACAGGGTGATCCTAAATTAGATATCACGCTTTATTGTCTTTGTTGTCGTTCTAATTTTGCTTGGTCTTGTGTTTTATTGTTGTTGGTCTTTATTGATATGATGTTAGGCCTACAAACGAATGAGCAGTATTATTGTTTTACAAACGATGATTACAACTATGAATCATCAGATAATGATAATGCATTAAACAGCGATGCTGAAATAAAAATTCTTAATTCTGAATCTAATGAAGAAGATGTTCAAAAGAATTAAATCGCATCCTATCGTGTTTTCCAATGTATTGGCAATGTATTCCACCTGATAAAACGCCAATTCCAAATTTTTCACGCCATTCATCAATAACAAATAAAAGTGATCATGCTGCAACAATCGATAATTGTTTCCATGCATTTCACAATCAGTTAATTATTCATAGTATTATTTTGTATATAAATAAGAAGACAGAGGAGGAAGCCGGTGGACCGCATCGAAACTGATGCATTTTTTGGCCTGTCACTGTTAACTGACCGATTTAGAGGATCGTGCGAAAATAAACGCGATTTATGGAAGGTGAATGAAGCACTTTCACGACAAATTTATGCAGTCATAATATCGCGTGATCGATTTATCGAGATATATGCAGTTTGGCGATACAACGATAAAACAGATGTACCACAAGTGGTTTTTTACTGATTTCACTTTAGGAGAAGAGGCATTGAAAGATAATATTTTTCTGGTAGGAATAATAAGAAAAAATAAACGCGATTTGCGAAAATCACTTAAAGAAGTAAACAGTCATGCACAATATTCGTCAGAGTTTCTTTTCACGGATAAATTGTCTCTGGTATCCTATGTACCGAAGCCTTGGAAAAATCTGAAGAGCAAAACAGAATGAAACGAAAAGTGGCGTAGATTTTTTAAACAAAACTGTTCGAAGATATACACTCTGAAATGAAAGATAGCGCATACGTGCTGCATTTAATTTCTTCCGTTATAATTATGGTACAAGAAAGGTGCAAATTATATGTAAAGGCTACCTTCTACCAGTATGTAAACATTATCTATATTGGTAGTTATACAAGAAATTCTCTTAACGCGAATGTAAACGCACAAATAGGCAGGGACAAAATGACAGTGCATTCAAGATTTCTTCCTTATTATTAAGGAAGTTTATTCTTTATTAAGCTTTATTAAGATTTATTCCTTATTTTAAAAAGACGAAAAGTAAGAATTACGGAAATTGTAAAAGAAATTAATCGAAGCTGAAAAGTTGTATATAACGTATTAAAAGATGTGAATAACTATGATAAAAGGAAAAGCACTACAAGGCCAACAATCTTATCTCACCGTGACAGAAGAACAATACTTTGTGCTGTATAAACTTCTTGTGCTACTACAGGAGAAACTGCTCGGAAAGCTAGTGTAGAAACCAATATTCTGTGTACTGCAAATGGATAATATTATAAATCGATTAAAAATAAAAGTCAAGCCATGATTAACGAAGCATAATGAAGCACACCTTGAATTTGCGAAGAACCACATACACCGATGGAGTACCTGGAGGAATGTCTTCTTCACAGATGAAAATCGGTTTTGTCTGAACGGTCCAGATAGTGGTGCATATTATTATCGTGACATTTGAAAAGGACAAAAATTACGCTGCCATACATGCGACAAAAATGATTCAAGAATATTTTTCAAAGGAGAAAATTTCTGTTTTGAAATAGCTGGTATGCTCCCCGACATACCATCATAATATAATTGAGAATTGTTGGAGATTATTATTACAAGATGTCTACGTCGAAGGTAGACAGTTTGAAAATTTAAATGATTTACAAATCCGCATTAAAAAAGAAAAGAATAATTTATCATAATCTTTAATTAAAGTTTCGTGTAGTAGCTGTTTCTCCTTTTTATTTACTATTTCCGGAGTGTCCACGGTCCTGGCAAGCCTAGGCAGTGTCAATCTTGCACATCTAACAGCCAGACTGCGGCGGCCTTAAACTTTCGCGGGCGAAAAGAGAAAGTTGGAATGTTTAGCCCTTTCCCACGATTTTTCCGGGAGAATTTCGGCGACCCAGAGGAGTAACGTTCGGTTAATACATTGTTCACCAGTTACGAGTTAACTCGTGCTTGCACTTGCATTAGCTTTTTCAATTTTTGAAACGCAGGGCAATATAGAATATTGCAAAAGTAATATATTCAAAATTATCCAAATGTCATTTCAACTCATTATGTAGAAATAAAGTATGTTGAAGTAAATTTAGATTGTCTCGCTTTCATATTTAATTACGGAATAATAACCGGTGACATGGGATAGCTTCTGCGTAAAATTACCAGGCAACAATGTGTTAAAAAGCCTTCGGTGATCGTACAGAAGGGTCAGTCGTTTTGCCCTGATGCGCGTTGCTGTCCACGGCAGTCAGTTTCGCGATATTTCTTAAATTTAGTCTAGTATTATTGTTTATAGAAAAACTACTCCTCCGCGTAAAATAAATTTTGAGTGTGGTGAATAATTCAGTATAAATCCTTACCAAAACAGATGACAGAAGTAACTGAGAAATATGGAAGTCCCATACATTATCACAAATAAGTACAGTTATATTATTTTCATATTTGTTTATTTTAAATTTACATACTATGAAATATTTTTCAGATGTGCCATCATTTTGTCCGTATTTATTCGAATATTTGTATCTTTACTAAGAAAATTCATTGAAGAAATGTCAATAAAAGTTATGTTCGCATACTAGTAGAAGGTAGTCTTTACGTATCATTTGCACCTTTCAGTGTAGATGCAGACATTGCACTCGACGATGGCCCTTACCTTTATTCATGAATTATTTAGATATCACTGCGTATAATGCATTTGTATTGTAGAACGCAAAAAATTCTACGTGGGAACATAGACAATTACTACGAAAAGAAAGAACTATCTTCTTTCAAGGATTAGCTCAAAAATTGTATACCAAAAATACAGACAAAAAAGCCACTAAATTTGAAAATCAACAAAAAGGAGTATATAAAAACGCCATAAATGCAATAGAAGCGACAGAAAGGAAAATTATTAAATAACCGAAAGTATCAGGTCAAAAACAAGAAAAACGTTGCCTTTGTGTAGGAAATAACAATATTTGCCGAAACAGTCATACACACTAGTCCGTCGTGTTACGCAGTGCACACAGCGAAAGAACCTCCTTGCCCCTGCGCCGTCTTTCTTACGGCACACGCAGTATGTAAAGAAAGAACATAAAGTTCTCTTTAACTTTATAAAAAGGGTCAAGATTCTCTATTACTGCATCATATTCTACTCGTCGTAAAAGGTGGGTCAGAGCCACGGGTCAGAAATAATTCGTAGGCTTGCAAATTGCTGTTGAAGATTGCGTAGGAGAGTAAAGGAACGTGATATTTTTGTGCAGAGCAACGCGCGAAACGGACCGGAAAATAACTCATGATAACTGAGTAGTATAGTCATGCTCGGTTAAATTTTAACGAACCAACCCTACTCTTCCTCCACCACTAAATGCCTCGAGCTCACACTGTCGGTGTAACCTGACGTCAATAGATTGGGAAAGTAACCGAATACAATTAGTAGAAAGGGAACAAACACACTTCGGTAAGGTGTAGTGAACGTAAGAAACAAGTGTGCAGTGATGAAAATTTCAATTTTATCTTTTCAAATATAGCACCTTTAACCAGTTAAGTGTGTTTGACGACTATATCCGTCATGGAGGTGTGGCAGAATTTCGTGTCATGACGATTATATCCGTAAAATTTTGTTACAATTTGATATTTAAATTGTAATTCTGGCGAAAACTAAATTATATTCGTAAATTTTAATAAGTTTAAAATGTTTAGAGGTCAAGACGAAATGAAACAAACAAATGAAAATTATAAATAATTTGAGTTGGATTCATAACTTCCTGAGAGCTAACTCGTAAGCAGTGCAGTAACACTGAATCTTCGATTATCCCGATTTTCATCTTGATGTGTCAAAACCTATAAATATTTGATTTTTTTCTAAGTTTTCCGTTCATTATGTATAAATATATGTTCATGTTGAGCGACTGTGTAAATATTACTAATAAAATTGTTCATTTTCTAAAATAAAGTCGTCTTTTTGACCCAATATTTCAACAGCGCCACTTACTCTGTGTTTGACGACTATACTCGTCATCGCTTGATTATCGCGACACACACTGGTGGGTGCTTTGCAAAGAGATCGCCACAGTTAACTGTTTAAGAAAATCTAAACGAAGCGAAAGTTGAACGCTGGTCGTCTGCCTTCCGTTATAACTCTTCAAGGATACTCGCACATATGTGTACATTTGATTTAGTTGAACATTAACGTCCATCGAACGGACACTTGTTTTTTTTCAAATGTTTCCCATAATTACTTGCGGCCATCTTCGTATCGTTCGATTCGTGTCAATTTGGCAGATAAACAGAAACTAAAGTCATCTTCGTCTAGTCTCAAAAAGAATTCGGCTTTGAAAAGGTTAATGCGTGCCCTTTTAAGGGAAAACGTTCCCGAGTCTCGGGGTGAAATAAACAAAACGAGAGCCACGCTGGCAAGCGGGGTCTTAAGAGTGGACAGTGCTCTTCTTATGGCACTCGTTTTGTTGTCATCGGGACGACAGCATCAAAGTAAAATAGCTTTCCAATACACGCAATTTTGCATTTACTTTACGCCCACGGCCTTGCAGTTCGTTATTCAATAATTAATAATTCGTTAAGTAACAGGCGTTTACGCAGAAAACTTAACCTTACAAATCAAACCAAGTTGTATCATCTCATTATTCAGCCCACAAAATTCTGCCATGCAATAGTGTAGGGACAATATTCTTTTCTTCTATAATGTATAATTTGAGAGATCAGTGCATACTACTAATCTCGACAGCACAAAAAGTTATGAATCTTTATCTATATAGATCAATATTCCTTCAAAAATGAAGACGTCATCCACGTATGGCATACAGCAACGAATTTAAAAAAAAAGCAAATGCTGTTTTTGCCTTTACTTTTAATAAAATAGTAGAAACTGATATTCCTGGAAATTATATAATTGTAATAGAAGAGAAGATTCGATTATTTTATAATAATTTAAGTTTAAGGTGGAAAAGATATTATGCACGGTTGGAAGGACATTTCAGTGTAAAAAAATGTACCCATAGATACATGCATTTTAAAGCTTCGACATGAAGAAGTCATCTAGGCTCACTGTAAGCAGCCTGGTACGTGAATCAACCCACGGCTGTCAGTGAGAACGTGCAGAAGATCAACGAAGGAGAGCAGCAATCTGCAGCAGACCAGCCTAGAGGTGACTGTGCGTAATAGTTGGACTACGCACCCCCGTGGACTTCAAGACTTCAACGCCACAGCTGGAAGAAGCATCCAAGCAGTGCAGATCCAATCCCTCTGTTATTATGTGAGTTCGTTCCCTTTTCTTTAATTTGCGTTGAAATAGGAAAATGGAATCCCTCAAAGCATTAGTGACCGAACGTGCAATTTTAAAAAACAAGCTGACGCTATTCAGAAAGTTTGTCGAGATATGCGCTGTTGAAATAGATGTATTGGCATTTGAGAAACGCGTGAAGGCAAATGAAAGTTTATATGCAAAATTCGACAATGTCCAGTTTAGAATACAGACCCTTCTAGTAGACCCAGAAAACGAAGAGGCACATGACCAAGAGCGATTGGTTTGAAGACATTTATTTTAGTGTGCTTTCGAAGGCCGAAAAGCGTTTAAATAGTGTTCACATGGTAGCATCTCCTGTGCCGTCACAGGCAACGGCCGCTCCATCGGCATCAGCTGATCCGGGTAGTATAACTCGCCTCCCCGTGATAACGCTCGCAACGTTTAACGGCGATTTCGGCCAGTGGGTTCGATTTCGCGATACTTTCACGTCCCTTGTGCACGACTGTGACGGACTGACGGACATTGACCGATTTAAGTACTTAGTATCGGCGTTGTCAGGTCCCGCGGCACGCGCCCTAGAATGATTTAGTTTCTCGGCCGCGAATTACAACCTCGCATGGTCACGCCTGAAGGAGCGATACGAAAATCCGAAGCCCACTGACGTTCACGTGAATGATTTACTAGATATACCCCCTGTTCGAAGACAGGATTTACAGAATAATACGTTTTAATGTAATGTTTTTATGTAAAAATTATATTTTATAGTTCTCCATCGTGTTATATCTTTCAAAGCAGTCTCCAATATGAACCGCTGGTTTTCGAGAACATGTGTCGCAAAAATAATTAGCTTGGCGTCTTCCGCCCTTGATTTTTCTGTTTGAAAAATCTAAAATCTCTTCAATTAATACGATTTCAGCCACAGCATGAGTGGATATATGTATAACCCCACACCATTACTGATCCGCCACCGTGCTTCATCGTTGGTTGCAAATGCTTTGGTGCTAATTTTTCTCCGATCTTTCTCCAAACTCTTATCCTTCCATCACTGCCATGAACATTAAATTTACTTTCGTCTACAAAAATAACGTGATCCCACCACGCAAGCTCTTTTGATATATATTCTTTTGCAAATTGAAGCTTTCTTTTCTATTAATTGTGTTAACAAAAGGTTTCTTCCTAGCTATTCGACCTAGTCTTCGGATCTTAAGATACCTTCATATATTTTCTGCATTTATTGACACACCAAATTCTTCGTGTACTTCCATTGCTATTTTTGGAGCACTTACTTTTCGATTTTTTTTTATTTTCCTTATAACAAATCGTCTTGCACGTTCGTCAAGAATTCTCGGACGACCTGTTTGACACACAGAATCGATACTATCTTCGTCTCGGTATATTTTTGTTACATTCGGCGAAACTTTTCGGAATTTGTAAATGTTTTACTATCTCCCACACAGATTTTCGGGTTTCTTTTATGATTCAATCACCATTTGGTTCGTAAAATTAATTAATAACAATTAATGACACAACAAAATTAAGAAACAGATTAGAAAAAGAATGGCACAAAATTAGTACAAAATATTTACAAAAAACAATTTATAATATGTCAAATCGACTAAGACATGTTATTAAAAATAAAAGATATCCTACAGAATATTGAAAAATGATATGAAAGATATTATTTTTGCTTTATAACCAAAAATGAGATAAAGTGTCACAATATCTTTGTGGCATAAACTATAACATTTTAAAATTTTTTCCTGTACATTAAAGTAACCACAACTAATAAACTAGTCATTTTTTATGAATACATTCTTTATATTGTTCTTTAACATAATTCAAGTCATTTATTATTTATTTATTTATTTGTCCCAAATACAATGCTTAGAAGTCAAAATCATACCGATGTCCCAATATTTTTGTGACCAACTGTATATGTATCTTTACTAGTATTTTCTTACAAAATATTTATATAATAAGTGTTAATTTACAATTTATTCGTCGAAGTGCCTATATGGAGCAATATTCTACACAGTGTTTTGTATTTGTATGTGAAACACTGTTTTTTAGCGCCGAAAATGGGAGAACTCACTCCTGCAGAAAGATCACTATTATTTAACAGAAGAACGAAAGGAGTTTCTTTAAACGAACATGCAGCGAGTTTTAATATTTCCGCGGAAAGTGTTGGGAAGATCATAAATATATTAGAAAAAAAACTGCAAAAAATCTGTCAAAATCTCGACGTCCACGAAAAACAACACATAAATAAAATCGCATTATTTTACGAGAAGTTTTTTAAAACCATTTCATTTCGGGCAAACAGTTAAAATCTGATTTCAATTAACCGATTCAGGAAACTGAAATCCAAGCATGAATAAGAGAAGCAGGATGGCACGGGCGAATATCGAGAAAACGACCCTGCACAAGTAAAACTAATGCTCGAAAACATTTAATATTCGCAAAGCAGTTTATAAGTAAGCCATTAAATTTTTGGAAAAACATCACATTTAACGATGAATCAAAATTTTAACTTCGCTCTCATAACAGAAGGAAATATGTATGGAGAAAAGATGACGAATACTTTAAACCTACACAATACCACCTATAGTTACACGTAGTGAGGGCTCGCTCGCTGTGTGTTCGGGGTTGTTTCCCAAGCGGCGTTGGCAATTTGCATTTTATACACAGCATATTGACAGGTGAAAGATATCTAAATATTTTACGGCAAAATTTGCAAGAATCAATAATAAAAATGAACATTCAGAATAATTACATTCTGCAACAAGATAACGACTCCACACATCATACAAAGTAGCAACGCGATATTTTACAGAAAATAACATTCAGTTATTACCATGGCCCCTACAAAGTCCTGATTTAAAACCAATCGAGCACTTGCGACATCACTTAGACAGAAATATTAATCAAACTTGTCGTAACAATAAAGTAACATTCAAACAAGCACTATTACAAGCTTGGTCTAATACTGACCAAAATACTATAAATAAACTTATTGAAAGTGTGCCGAAAAGATTTGAATAAGTTTCGTTAATTCTGTTCCCTTATTGCTATCAATGTACATTCCACAAGCAGGTAAAAACAGTTAAATTTTTTCAATAATTGTTCTATATTTTATTTCATCTATAATAGTAAATATGTTAATTAGTATTATGTTAAAAAATATTTGGGAAATTTAAACGGGAATTACTGACGAATGCAGCTGTAAGTTATATTGTAGCGCAAAATTGCGAAGCCTTCAATCAAAATCAATGTTTCATCTGTCATTTGTTTTATTTTTACAAGTTGTTTACAATTTGTTTTTACAAGTTTAGAATGCTGTAATGAAATTATTGAAAAATCCAGAAACTATTTGAACACTCAAAATAAAAATCAGGAGTAATATTTTTAATTTATGGTTTAATTTAATCTAGTTTCGTGATAATAAATGTTGCGTTCTATATTTATTTTCTTTTGCTAGTATTATTATGGGATAGTAGAAGTATATATGTTTTACTTATCGGATTATTTTTGGATTTTTATTTATCTGAAAAAAGAAAATATTCATTTTCGTGTGTGTCAACATACTTTCCACGGCGATTATATATAAAACCAGAAAGAATTACGAAAATCAGGCACACGTCGAAAACGAGCTCCTTTGATTTCATTGGAACAGTACCGAAAATTCTTTTTAGAACGTTAGGTAGTGACGACGCAGATTATTACACCAAACAAATTGATAAAGTCGTAGAGAGCCATTGTTTCACACAGCTACAAAAGTACTTGTAAAATAGACCTATTGTTAAATCCCAAGGCTATCGACCTTTCTACCTGCGATATACGGGTCGTAAAAATGTCCACTTCATTTTGGACATAATTAACGGTACCAATCCACTCCTCAGAATAGTCTATATTACGTAATAATTAATAATGTACATTTAGACAATGAGTACTTTAATATTACCACCGTATATTCATACTGAAAAGATACACAATTAGGGTATGCGTCTTCCACTTCCAAGGGGCGAGGCGTGTAACATCCTAATCCACTAAGCATCCTGTATATTCATAATAATTAATAATTGTTAATTCTGTAACGATGCAATTTTACACATTTTCTCGCGTCCTGTCAAGGCTTGCGCGAGTCTTGCCACGGTCATTTCACACATCTGGCAACCAGATTCGCACGAGTCAGGGTTTTTCCGGCTAGCCACGCGTTCACTTTCATCGGGATTTTGTCGCCCTTTTTTTACGCGCGTTTTTCCTCCCGCGTTTTTTTCGTCAGCGTGGCTTGCTTTCTGTCCTAGTCTAAGGACAGGAGGATGTAACCCGGAAGACCGGTGGAACGCAAGGCAGTCAGGTCTAAGCATTGGCAGGACGCTACGCTGCTAGAAATAGGGCAATCCTTCCCCGACGAAAATAAAACGAGGTGTGAAAGAGAGTTCGCGAGCGCAATTTTATTTACCATTGCTTTTCTCTCTTAACCCCTCAATTCTATCTCCAACGTTTCTATCATGACATCATACTCCTGCTTGGGCAGCCACCTTGTCGTAGTGCGGGGGCTTAAGTAGCCGCTGTGACGCCCGAGGCTATGCCGGCGGAAGCTTATGTTTCCGGCGGGTCGCCCCTGCCGGACAGGCTCGGCCGAAACTAAGAGCTGCTCTTCTGCGCGAATACGTGTGTGAATGCGTGAGTGAATGGGCTGCGGCCGGTGCGCGGTGGATATTCCTTGCAGACTAACCAAGGGGGTAGTAGTAGCCCCCGGACCGTGGCGGGACATGATGTTAGTACCTAACCTGTGTATGAGTAATAAGGATAAACGTAAGGTCGACTCTGTGTTCGGCAAAGATCCTGTGAAAACATATGTTAAATGTGTGAGAACCGTTCATGTCCTTGCAGTACGGAGCTAATGCAAGGGTTGAAGCCGTGTCGCCGGGTGCAGGAATGGAGGATTACCTGGCCAGTATTTCCTCATACCCTGTGATTTGGGGGGCAAGCCAATGCACCGCCTAGCCTGATGAAATTAAACCTTTAGCATCATATATGGAGCGGGCCTATCCCGTAATATTCTTTTTTAGTAAAGTCACTCGGTGTCGATAGGAGTGGCCCGACAAGCCGCTTCTCGGCTTCGACATCCATAATTAGGGTTTTTAAACGGCGGGGACAGCAGCCACACCGCGATGTGACTCCCATGATGGGCGAACCGTCGTTAGCAGACCGAAATGTTTGATATGGCAATCAAAAAAAGTTTGAATGATTAAGTTGATGCGGGAGAGAGGAGCCGTCTCGGGATACAAAGGATCTCTAGGACCAGATCATTTTGAACGAAGAGTTGGCGTTTACGCCGAGGAGCAGTTTGGCGCGGAGTTCTTCACGCCCTGATACACCGGGGAACGTGGTCTGCCCCGGTGATCTTTGCACACCTTAAGACTTTTCCGCTGTTAAAACACAAAACATCCCATCCTCTTTTTCGGGAATATTCCTCTCGTGTGTTGTGGCACCATAACAGTGCTACATTTCAAAGATATATATGAAATACAACCGGATAAAATTCATGAATATTTGAAACCTAAATTTATTCGGTAATTATATGTAAATTTGCATGCAATATTTATATGGGTCAACGCAGAATGTGACGAGCCAGTTTTAATGAAATTTGCAAGCAAAGCAATAATTCAACAATAATTGTTTCACTCGTATTTTTGTATAGATGCTGATATTCATATTTACATGATGAAAAAGTATCCTAGAAGTTGAAATTAATAAACACATTTTACAGAAAATATTGGGATTTAACTGTTTGTGTTTTTTCGTAAACCGCAGCTCCATTTTTGTATTTTCTTAAAATAAATTGTAAACCAGTATGAGAATTATGAACACTTGGAAAGAGTGATCCAAACATTTACTCGTTTTGAGACCCTTGATTTTGAAACTGACTTTTGTGGCAAATGTTATCTTATGCTAAGATATCAGTAGCCATTAAATTGTAACTTGTGTAAGCGGAAATTCGGAAAGGTCAGGATGGTTTTTCTCAGGATGGTTGATTATTTAGTTTATTAAAATGACCGGACTGGTCTTCGACGGAACGTGACTGACGATCGGAACGCATGGCGATCGAAGATCGCCACCCTTTTTAAGCACCCTTGTGTAAATAGAACAGAAGAACTAAGGCTACCGAAGAGAATTTTTATGGACAAAAGGCGCGAACTTAGAATTACGGCAGGCATCTTTGTCGCCTTCGAATGCTGCGACGCACTTTTCCGATGACCGAAGAGACCTGGTCCTTCGGTGTCAAGTTACATCCGAGTCGTTCACGTAAGTCTCGTGCGTCTCATTTCGAGGGGCGCGTTAACAATTCTGTGAAACCGTTTCCGCACGCGTGTCCCAATTTTTCGGACGCTGTGTGTCGGTTTCCGACAGAAGAACTATATGCTGCGACATTTACGGAAATTAACACCTGCGACTTGAAGGACAGCGCACGTGTCCTGTTGGTCCTCGATAAAAGAACGCACCGCGCTGATTTCGGAAATCGCTTCTGCAAATGTGTCCCAATTTCCAAGCGCTCTGACAAAGGACACCGTGCTACGCACAAGAGTCGACTCTTACACTTGATTTGACAATTAGTTTTCGAGACACGGGATGCCAAAGCTATCGACATTCATCAAGGCGTTAACGCTTACATTTCCATATACAGCTATGTATGTCACTTCAATAATAGAAAAACTGTTTTCAAACTCTTTACCATATTGGACAAATCAATTAGAATTTATGTTTTCCAAATTTATTTAAAAATTATGCACTTATTGTTATCTATTTGGTACATCTAACTTTATGTAAATTCTTAAATTTGACAATTTTTGTTTTTTTTTTGCTTATTGCTTCACTAAGAAAAATTCATCACCTGACTTGTTTACCGCGCCCGATCATGCGACCGGTCGACAAATTTAACAACAACGCAGCCTTATCGAAGACCCTCAAATTCGTCATAAGTAATTCAATAATCTGACAAAGTCCATATCAGGTACATAACAGATACATACAACGGATTCTTAACGATGAGTTTAAAAAAATACTGTACTCTATGCAGGATATATGTGGATTTGTGTGTGGCGTGTGTATGAAAACCCAGGTGCCGCAAAATTAAACGATTGGTTGCGCAGAGTGGTGCGAAAAACAAATGACGATTGGCAGAGGTCTCGCGTTCGCATAAATGCGAACAAACTAATAAACCGAACTGAACGATATTTACAGTGAGTCACCCAATTATTGTCACACGCAGGAAGTTAACGGAAATATGAAAAATAAAAAGATAATAAAAGAACTTTCAATACTTTTTAATAAAAAAAACATAATATTTAGACTTTGAACTAATAAGACTATTTAAAAAAAACAACAATATTATCACTTATAGTTATGAAAAAACGAAATATTACAATTTCGTGCGTTAAACTAGGTCACAAAATTATTGGCACACGTAATGTATTCTATTCGTATCAATTTCATTTCGTATCAATGGAATCTGAAATGAGGACCTGCCTATTTTTCTAAAACCACGAGCAGAATTACTCTTACAGAAATTTTAAAATTCCTCCGATTTGATAAACAAAAACACAGCGAAGCCACCATCTGAAAACTGTCAAATTTGCTCTAATTTCCAATATATAGAACATATTTATCAAGACTAGTCAGAATAGCTACAAGCCCGGTATCAATCTGACTACTGATGAACAACTTCGTTACAAGAGTCAGTTGTAAATTCATACAGTACATGCTAACCTAAAACTCAATAAATTTGGCATCAGGTTTTAGCTAGCGACAAATGTCAACGGTAAATATGTTAAAAACCTAGTTTCCACTTGGGGAAAGAAGAAACGGGATCGTTGTCCATATCACTCAGTAAATTTGTTGACCCCAAATTAGTCAGATCATTTACCCAACTTCTTTTACTGGAATGGAATGTTTCTCGGCAGTGATTTACAAATCAGATGATTGTACTCTAACAATTTATAAGACCAAACCAAGTAAAAAAGTTACAATACTAAGTTCAAAGCATAAATGTGTAAAAATGAAAAACAATAGAAAGCAAATAGTTAAAACAATTACGTACTGTAATAAAACCAAATTGAAATGACACCACTTTGCCGATTAGAACCTGCGAATTAAAACAAATGAAAGTTTCGCGACGTCCGGTTGTAGCTCAAAGGAATATATCAGTCGAACGGACTGGCCAGAAAGGCGCCATTGTGGAAACAACTCACTTTTCAGCGTATGGAAGATGGCGGCAATGTATGCGAACACGTAAGCAAATCTTTCGATGCGATAGACAAACTAAACGAGATAAAGATCGCTATAAACCCAGATGTACTCGCGATCATGCTTCTGTACAGTTTGCTATCGAGTTTCGAAAACTTTCTGTGTGCAATCGAATCTCGTGACAAATTACCGAATCCGGAAATATTTCACGTAAAAATTATCGAAGAGAACGATTCTCAGAAAAACGACGCGCAGAATACGACACAGAACGCCATGATGGTAAAACGGGGGAACCAAATGTCGATTCGATTCAAAGAAGAAAAACGAATCGTGGAATCGAAGGAAAAGTTCAAATTTCAGTGCCACCGATGCAGAAAATTTGGGCACAAAGCTGCAAATTGCTGGAGCAGACACAGAAATCCTCCACAGGATGCGAGAAATACCGAGGAAGAAGTCAGCTTGCGAGTATCTGAAAAAGTCGTGGAAAACACGGCGACATTATCAGCGAGCAGACAATACGACGAACCGAAATCGTGTTTGGACAGCGGTGCCACCTCACGTTTTTGTAAGCAACTGCAGGATTTCTCGGAAATTCAAGATGCGGGAAACGGCAGACTGAATCTAGCAAACGGCGAGTCGACGGAGATAAAAGCGAAAGGAACTATGGCGTTTTCGACAAACAACGCAGGAAAACAAAACCAAATTCGGTTGAGCGACGCGCTACGTGTGTCTTATTTAGGTACCAATTTACTCTCTGTCAGTAAAATAACGAAAAATAATTACGATGTAATTTTCAGAAAAAATATGGAGAAAATCAAGCGGACTTTATTTTGTCCCCGAAAATTAATGCTATAAAATTGTAATTAATACATGTACAAAATTTCTTCGGAATTTTCGCGAAAATTATCGGACACGATCATAAACTGACTTTATCGACTCGGTCATTTGAACTTCAAGGATCTCGTGAACGTGCAAAGCAACGGAATCTTGAAAGAACTAAACTTTGACCAAGTTGGGTTCGAGTGCGACGTATGCGTCCAGGGAAAGATGACAAGAACACCTTTTCTTAAGAACTCAAAAAGTAAACCGACTTGCTCGACATCATACATTCGAACGTTTGTGGATCCACTCACGTAGAATCACTCAGCAAAGCGAAATACTTCGTCAAGTTTGTTGACGACTGTTCGAAATGGTGCGACATACATTTCTTGAGATCGAAGAACGAGGCATTTGAAAAATTCAAAGAATTAAAGACAGAGATTAACAATCAGAAAAAAATGTCAATAAAGAATTTGATACTTACCCGAAGGAACACGAAATTTTTAGAAGACTCGCCGTTGCTTACAATTCGGAGCAAAATGGCACTACGGAAAAGAGAAATAGCACTCCTTGATATGGCCTGATGCATCTTGATGAAGTCTGGACTTCTTTCCAGCTTTCGGGCCGAGGCGATTTCAACTGTGAATTATATACGCAACAGATTCCCGATGAGAAACCTGAACGGAAAAACGCTGTACGAAATCTGGACTGAAAATATACCACACGTGAACAACTTCACAGAGTTTAGCTGTCAAGCATTCTTTCTCAATTCAAACCTTGAAAGAGGGAAATTTGACGAACAAAACAAGAAAGGAATCTTCCTTGGCTATTCGGACAAATCCAAGCCCATCACATGTGGAATCCTAACGAAAAGAAAACCATAACTAATCGAAACATTGTCTTCAAGGAAAACCATAAAATTTCATCGAAGAAGTATAAAGAATTCCTCTCGGAAAACCTCTTCGGAAAGCAGAGAAATGCAACTCAGAACCTGACACCAAATCCTCGTGAGATCATCATTGAAATCGTCTTTTCAAAAAAATCTCAACGACGAAATTTAATCCGAGAATAATCCGCACGAAATTATCGCGGAACAAGAAGAATTCGAGGAAAAGAATCCACAACTATCGGCTGCTCCAAAGTGAACACGGGGGTGACTGACATTTCTACCGGATCAAGGGGGAGACCGCACAAATTGTATCAGACGATCGACGTCAGATACGCGGACGCGGAATTTGCTTTCGTCGCGGAGATCCCCGTGAATGAATCCGTGACTGGACCGTATTCCGAAGAGTGGGTCAGGTCAGCGCCATGACCACTGAATTGAAATTCATCATTAAAAACTAAACCTGTAAGATCGTAAATCATCTACCTAAGGGCGCAGAGATCATCGGAAATCGCATGGTCCTGCAGAGTAAATACAAAACGAACGGAACAATCGAGAAGAAAGCACGCCTCGTCGCTCAAGGCTTCGCTCAACGCCCAGGAATTTATTTCAGTCAAACGTTTACTCCAGTGGTTCGCTTGAGCTCACTCCGATTGATTGTAGTGGTCGCAGTTCATCGCAAGATGAAAATACATTAACTGGACATAACAACTGCCTATTTCTACGGAATTCTTCAAGAGGAAATCTACATAGAGCATCCGAGTTTCATCCTCGAAGCTCTGGAGGTTCACATTGAGAAGGAAAGACGAAGCAGCGATATACAGAAGCAGGCCAAGGCTGCATTCAGAGAATTTGAAGCCAGTCACAAAGTATGCCTCCCGAAAATGTCGTTGTACGGTCTCCGCCAAGCCGGAAGGTCTCGGCATGCGACGCTAAACAAATGGCTGAGGAAATTGGCGCCACCTTCACCAACGCGGGTCCATGTGATTATCAACTCGGAAAGAACGAAAATTTCATCTTAATCGCGATGTATGTCGACGACATAATATTTGCGTCAAGAAACGTTCTTAAAATCGAACAACAAAATCGAAATCAAAAATCTCGGAGATCCATTATTATTTGGGATTCGAGTTTTCACAATTTGAAGACATCATCGCTATGCACCAGTCGAGCTATGCGAGAGCCATCCAAATCGCTTCGGAATGGCAAAGTCAAACGAAGTAAAAATTCCGGTGGATGCAAACGTCAAGCTCGTGAGACCAGACAAGGATTTTGCACCCGAAATATCGCAGATGCCATATAGAGAGATCGTAGGGGCATTGATGTACCTCGCCATCTCGACCATACCCGACATCGCCTTCGCTGTCAGTTTATTGAGTCAATTTAACGATTGTCACGTCGAAACCCGTCGGACCGTGATGAAACAGGAACTACGATACCTCAAGGACACCATGAACATAGAGATATTATTCAAGCCGAACAGAGATCCCCGAAATGCTTTGTGGACTCCGATTGAACGTCTTGTCTAAATCACCGCCGCTCGTACACGGGGTTCGCAACGATCTTGAGTTCCGGAGCGAAGCAAAGTACCGAAGCAGGGTATAGTACATAGGGCATCCAGAAACTGCAAAAGAATGCATCTATCTCCGAAGTTTCGTGACTGAACTGGGATTCAGAGAACTGGCAATCGTCCTGATTTTTAACGACAATCTTGGATCGCAAAAACTTTACTGGAAACCCTTCGTTCCATTCCAGAAATAAGCACATTGACGTGAAACAATTTTATTCGGGAGGTACTGCGGGACAAGAAGGTAAGCGACAAGCACGTTTTCACAGAAGATATGACTGCCGACGTCCTGAACAAGGGATTACCTAGATTAAAGCACGAGAAATGTATCGAGCGTTTAGGAATGGGGTCTAAATCAATCGCCCTTGTCTCAAGGGGAAATGTTGAAACGTGGTAAATATGACGATACACGGGCGCTGACACTGCCATCTGTCAGTCGACATTTTCGTTCTTTGATCCACGATCGACGCTCGTTTTGGTTGGTTCACTCCCGAAAGTCGCCATTAATGTACGACGCATGGTACACGATAATAAACGGCATTATATTACAAAAGAATCAGCTCAATTTGATTAACACAAAACCTGTCCCAAAAGTCGCTCATAGAATATTTAAATGTATTTATCAGTTCGTGCTTTCCATAATGTGAATTATTAAAAATACCTATCAACACAGTCGGTCACAAAAAGATTCGGACACTGATACAATTTTAACTTCTAAGCTCTATATTTTCAATGAATGTACAAGAAATAATAAAAATTTATTACATTATGTTACATTATACTGTATAGATAGGAGCAGAGAAAAAATTATTTATCGTTGAAATCCCTATCCCAATATCGTTGAATGATAGTGGAAATCCCAAATTTGATACCATAAATAAAATTCTCTGTGAGACAGTTTCCATATCTGGCAAATCGTCATAAAATATTTCCGAGTGCAACTTCCTTTTCCGTAAATATCTGAACCTTCACCACTGGGGACAGTGGTGGGGACCTCCTAACCAAGGCCTGCAACTGTCAAAATCGGGATCACCAAGAAAAAGTGTAACTAACTCTACCAAGAAAAATTATAAAATTGTGAAAATCTCCACGCTTCGCTTCCGTCAGTGAAACAAGAAATATTCTTGATTTCATAGTCAACCAGCGATTAACTACCACGGTAACAAATTAGTTCACAAACAGCAAATCCCATCTATTCCGTTTTTTATTAAAATATCACTCTTTCAAAAGCATTCCGACGAAATTAAGTTTTCGGAAGAGCATCCAACCTCGCAGACATTGTAAGAGAACTAGAAGCGACACTGCGAAACAATCTGAAACAATGGCGACTGACGGTAATATGACCGTATCGTTAACCGCTGAAGCGAGGCAAGCCTAATGCTTTTCCTTATTATCTGAACGAAGCTCACCGTGATGTTTACTTTATCTATTGCTTTCAGTGCGAAATCATAATGCATTTCTTCCTTGAGTTGACAAATAGTACCGTTCAAACAATACTGTTCGTCTGTATTGACAAATTCATTGGATTGAAAAATAGACGACATGCATTTCTTTCTTATCATCCCATTTCATGGAAAATAAATGATTTGATATTTAAAAACATGCATTGGAAGATTAACTCTATACGGCGTACTGTTGAAGAAAATATACAAAATTCTTGTCAGAATTAACTCGAGGCCAGAACTATTGAAAGGTTAAATTTATAACAACGACCGCGTGCGCTGCGGTCACTTGCTACTTGACTTTTCATCAAGAACGCTATTTTCCTAAAAACAGTTTTCCTAAGCCCGAGAACTATTCAGATATACCAAATCTTCCTCCAAAAAAAATGTTGTGGCTGTAAAATAAAACTATTGAAATTTGAATAAGCTCAATATATTAATATCATTACTTATTTCATCTTTGAACAGTTAATTAATCCAATTGCGATTAACTGAGTATATAAGGTGAACATAATCGAAAGTTATGTTTCTCAAATTATACCGTATCGATTCAGTAAAAATTTGCTTATGCGTTAATAAATAATATTTTGAAAAATATTATCTTTTCAAGAACCCGGGGCAAAAAAACTTGTCTGCTGTCATAATTAAGCGGACACCAAAAATTGTATCGCTGGCTCAATTTTAAAAAATAGTCTCGATGATAAACCTGTCGATGCTAATTATTTCAAAAAACGAAGTGATTTGATACAATTCAGTATGGAAATGTTATCGTTCTGATGCATTTATGAATTTATTACAGAAAAATTTAATTTAATAATGTACAGCATGTTTAATTTAATAATGTACATTATGTCGCACATTATAGAAGAGAACAAGAAGAAAATAGTAAAACGGAAGAAGAAAACATTTCGCAATACCTTAAGTCTATTTCCAAATCGAAATATAAAAACAGCGTCTTTCATTAAACTTTAAGTGAAAGACTTTGAAATCGTAAATTAAATGCTTGCTAATACATTATTTCGAATGTATATCGTAGAAAAGATAATGGTGGTAAGTACCGCGACTCGTGTTCGAAGAAAAAAGAATTCAAATCATTATTAGATTTGAATTCATTTATCGTTTCCCATAAATTCACAAAACATAAATTCCTCGATGGAGGAAACTGTCAATTACCAAATCATGTAGCAACGATGAAAAGTTGAAATCAAGGTTATAATATTTAATAGAATACCTCCGCTCCAAAAATCAAATCACAGTGAAAGTGGATGAGGATATTTGTGACATAGTCACAAAGACTGCACTGTCCCAAGAAACAGCTGCCATTATTCACGCAATTATTGTTCATATGCAGGAAAAAGCTGCGCGTTGTTTCACGCATTCAACACCAGAGTCTTTTTCTAATGATGTCCCCCAGGAAGTTGACATAAAATCATTGCTTTCATCATTACTATTCATTTTTTGTAACCGCGACGCTCTTGGCTATGTATTGCTTTTCTTGGAGCTTAACTTGAAACCAATAAAAATTTTAATTGTTGCACATTTTTAGTTTTTATTATTAACTAGTAAAGTAAGGAAGTTTTTCATTATTAACTAATAATAGAAATTCATGATTATTACACACTAACACACCGTGTAATTTGACTTTTTAGCTAGAAAATGCATTGACGCACAATATGCAATCCATCTCGAATGAGTTAAATGCAAATTACGAATACCTGAGCGAGGCTCAATTAAAGCAGGCAGAGAGACGCTTAAGTTTCAGAACCTTAGTAGACGTGCATCTTTATCTGGGGATCGGTAAAAGACTCATCGACGGATTCTCCATACATCGAATCCGAGGGTCGGCAGGCCTACGGTACCAAAGCCCTTCGCACCCGACAAGACTCTTCTGGCCCATTAACCACGATAAGGAATTAGGGTAAAGATCTATTACACGCTTATTGATCTACCACCTTTTACATTTCTGTTCTGATATGACGATACTTGACTTCGTTGTGCAATGCGTGATAATGAAGGTTTCGTCAAAAGATAAAACACCGAGCTTTCGGATGGACAAGATGATGTGGCTCCATCGATGCGCTACATGTTTGAGAAATGTTGCGAAGTATGGTGCGAGTAGTTGTGACACAGTTGACCATCGCACATCGAGAGGACTCGACATACTACTACTATGTATGAACCCTAACTAATTAATAGTTTTCTCAATGTTAAACACTTCAGAAATTACTAAATAACGCAACTATAACAGACAGTAAATAGACCACGATGCCGCACTGAGTACCGTCCACCTGTTATAAGTTGGCCGACTACTCACAAGCTACAAAGTTCCAGGGGTAAGAAGACTTCCACTCAGAATGTTTACGTCAATAGCTATAGAACAACAGGAACGCCTCGATTTTAACACATTGTTGTTGTTGGCCGATCCATGTGACGAAAAAAGCAGATAGTATAGAATGCGATAAAGTGAGATGTAACGAACATTGGCGTCGAATTTCGTTTTGGTAGCATCTTATGTTTATAGAATCCTGAAAACACAGATGTCTAACTGCTACATTTCCTGGAAGGGGCAAGGCGAAGCTGCAGCTGAATCCTCTTGCCCCTGTGCACTTTTAGCTTGTGAACAGTCGGCCAACTTACGATCGGTGGACAGTATAGATATTTATAATGCACTCCACGAACGAATTGTACAATACCATGGATTTGCGAAATGCAGTACCATTGTTACTGGCGGTGCGAAGGTAATTGTTGAGAGTGAGCATGAAATATATTTTTAATGGCTATAAAGTATCCGTTGGTGCAGTCCTCTCCCTCGCAGGAGTCGGTTGTTTTTGCTGAGAAGGACAGCCATTTTTATTGCACGCGCCGAGCGTCCTTTTTTTCTCTTCGCGTCGTTCGGCAGTTCGTAGCAAACGCTCAACCACCGAACAGCGTTTCGTTTTCAGTCTTTGTAAATTACCTTACACATTGAGCGCCGGCCCCGTGGAAAGGGGGATTCTAAATATAGGGAAAATTAAATATTAATATTTTTGTTTTTTGTTTATGTTATATATATGTAATAATCCACCATGAAACAAAAAACTGTATTTTTTCTATAATTCTAAATTAAAAATTTCGATTTTGTTTCTATTTTTCATTTCTGTTAAATTGTTTATGACGAATATACAATTAAAATGTACTATTTCACGAAAATGTATAATGTTTTGAATATTTTTTTTGGCTACTCATTGATCAGATATAAGCGAATGAAGCCGGCGTTTTGGCTTTAAGTGGCCGATACGTTGCCGTATCAGGCTTTAAATGTCTCTTAGGTCGCCGGCGCTCAATGTGTTAATACACACTAATAAATATACATTTAGTTTTTCCAAACTGTGTTGTGTTTATTTTTGCAAATAAATATTCAACAGTAATGATTGGATCAGGAAAAAGGTTAAAGGGAGTTTTAAGGAAAAATGGAAGTCCGTGTTAAATGTTTCATTGTATAATCCCCCAAGAAGCACTGTGTGCCCATGCCTGCAGGTAAAAGCAGTCACTTTCTGAGTCATAATAATCTGAGGACCGTAACACTTGCCGCATACATATCCTCCAAGTGGAAGTAACACTTGTCGCGTACATATCCTTCAAGTTTGTAAGGTTTGAAAAGAACGGGAATTACGTAGGACGATACTCCTTTACCATCAGACAAGGGAAAATTGTCTCAATCATACCTCCATCCGGGTACCCCGAATTGTTGCAATTGATAGACAGCGCGGATATACCAGAAAATCTTCGTAAGTAAGAACCAAGATGAGATTTTGTAAGAGATGCCGACGCCCGTTTGAATTGCGCCGAAATGCGCATCGGTAATTTCGAGAAAGTGTTAGAAGCGCCGACGCCCGTTTGAATTGCGCCGAAATGCGCATCGGTAATTTCGAGAAAGTGTAAGAAGCGCCGACGCCCGTTTGAATTGCGCCGAAATGCGCATCGGTAATTTTGGGGGAGAAAAAACAAACGCTTTAGACGTTATGGGACATCGGGGCACTTCTCGTCGAGCCGTGGTCGGGATCAGTCGCTTCGACGGAGAACGTATTTTCGTTTTATTGCGTTTTTTATGCAGTCGTGAGCCGACTATTTTTCTATTCATTAAAGCTAACTGAAATATTAAAACTCGTTTGAATACTGGCCTAAGTCTGCCGAATTTTTCCTGACACCTTACAATCTTACATCGGCTTGCCTCAAACAAACTCTTCAGGGACGCATTCCATATGGAAGCAACCCCAGAAAGAAAAGAAATCTGAATATCTCTATTTCTAACCATATTTCATCGTCAACATATTATAAAATTGGGAGCAAAAATGACATTTATTTTTTATTTCGCTTACATCGCTATTATCATTGCTTTTGGTAATAGATTAATTTAATAATAATTAATTTGATTATAATGTGAGATTTTTTCTTACTTTTCTGCCTTCTACCTTGATGAAATAATAAAAATAAATGAAAATCTTTTAAAAAAATTAATTAATTACTTTTTGTTTATCGAATAGTCAGAAGTGTAAAATGTTGATTTTATCGACTTCGAGTTATCTTGCCTTTTTATTATCAACTATGAAGCTGAAAGAGAAATGTTTAATGATTTTCCAGTTGTTTGCATCGTGCGATCATTTTCAATAACCTGAATTGCTTTCCAAAGAGTTTCAGAAGTCCATTGAGCTTCTTTAATTTTTCTGAAGCGTGTTCTTATTATTCACCCAATAAAGTTGTGTAATAAAGAAAAATATATTTATAACACGCTAATAAGGACGGTCACGTTGCGAGTAAGCGATCATCAGTGCTCATAGATGCATTAGTCGACAAAATTGAATATTAGACATACAAATAAAAATATTTACATGAAACCCTATATATATATTTGTAATATGTCTATTAATAATTAAAGTTAATTAGTTACATCAATCATGCTAAAAAAACAGATAAATGCTACTAAACAGTATAATCAACCCGAAACTAGAAAAATTAAGAACTTCCGATGTGTTACTTTTTAATAACAATACTGACCATCATTGTCAACTGATCGCGATTATACTGTTCTTCTGACTAAACGTTAAAGATCCAGTCATTCCATCAGTATTCGTACCATCAAAGTTCAATTTGTATAAAATAAAGTGATAGTTGTTATCTCTCGCCTTGTCTTCTTCCTTCGATCGGGACAAGAACCTTTCCGTAAGTTGCGGCAACGTAACATCCTGTATTATTTTTTTCTAACTTCAACCAGGAAAAAATGTTATGTCATTTGAGAAACAATTCGAGAATAGATATGCTGTTCGGTGGACAATTCGGGAATAGGTACGCGGTTCGAAAGGCAACTTCAGAAAAGATATCTATAATAGTACGTTTTAAATGTGTCTATGTATCGATCAGTTTGATTTTTCATAAAAGTAAAGTAAAATAAGTTGATCTGGTCCGAATTATATCATGTTTGATATCATTTCAATGGAAAAAGTCTCCACATGTTTAAAAAATGTACAGACTAAAAAAAGGGCAATTAAACAAAGTACATTATTCTATTATTAGTTATGAGGATTGCATAGGTGCAGGAATTATAAATTCACAGGCGTAGGACTATGCATACAAATAATTCAAAACTAGAGCGAAAAGGACAATTCGGGAGAGGTTACTGTACTAAAAAGTCTTACTAGTAAATATACTAATACTACATTCCGCGCGAAATGCACTCCTTTAATCTGTTCCACTTTTTCTTCTCCTCCCATTACTGCTTCAATTTCAGTTCTGCGTAACTACCAACAAATAAACACTAAATCTCGATATCGGTAACTTCTAACAATGGAACGGAGTTTTACCAACAAATTTCCACTCCTCAATGGTTGTCTAAAACTATTCCAAACACGCTTACTCTTCAAATTTTCCAACGATCAGTCAAACCAATCAAATACGAAATCACACAACAATCGAAAATGTGGAACAACGGGATCGCGACAATACAATATATGGAACACAATAAAATTTCTCATCAAATTTCTTTCCTCCCTTCTGCTCTAATGTAAAAACTTCAGCAATTCGAAATACAAAAACTTTGTAACTCAAACTATCTGTATTTCCTTTACAAAATTTTACGCCTCAATTTGAAAAGAAGCCTAGCCTCTATAAGTCGAAATTCAGATTTACGTGTAGATCAAAACCTTTATGAGTCGAATTTATGTTAAAAGTTCTTATTTAAAATAAAATCAATTCGAAAAATAGTTTATGGTATAATAAATGAAGGCATACAGTTTTCAATAAAGATTTATTTAATAATCGGAATTATACGAACGATATTTTGCCGTTGGGTAACTCGGCTTTAGTGTCGTACACACGATATTGTGTCGTGAGATATATCGTTTGTGACGTCATACGAACAATATTGTATCCCAGCATAACTCGTCTCTAGCATTATACGAAGGATAATGCGTCGCAGGATAAATCGTCATGATTACTGAGAGATTAAACCTCGTTTATTTAAACATTTGATTAAACATGATACAAGCCAGGCCTACAAGCAGTGCGAAAGGTCGGCTGTGGGGTTATTATTCTCGGAATATGGTTACAATTTGTTAGTTAGATGCGCGAACGAATCTAATACGAAATCAGGGAGCCTCTAGGAATATAGTTAAGCAGAGACGAACCTTTACAACTTCAGGAAGTTGTAAAATGGCGTGAACGAACTCAATGAGGAATTTATGAACCACTGAGAGGTTACTTAACTCACAGATGTACTTGATGCAAAACCAAGGAGTCGCTCAGATTGTTAAATAGTAGGTCTCGTAACACGAAAATATAATTAGGTGATATAATCCGAGCGATAAAATTGTATCGTGTAATTCAGATGTTTGCAGAAATGCAGCGTTTACCAAATAACTCGGTTATATTTTGAATAACTGTTGGTTATAAAAATATTCAGTTCGTGGTTAATTTTAAATGTAATGTACACGAATAGGTTTCCCAATGTTAACGTCCTGACAATGCAGGGTCTGAACTTATTGAACTTTAATATGTTTTTCCAAGACGATGGACTTATAACTCATGGTTTGTACAATGCTAGTATCAGTGCAATACTACTCCAACAAGTTGGCCGACTATCGACAAACTTAAAGTACATAGTAGGATCTCTATATCCTCGGGATTCCGTAAACTTAAGAAGCCAACGAAACGATATGTGACGCCAATACTCATTCTACATCGTTACATCTTATTTCGTTACATTCTGTTTTATTTTCGTTCTTTGTTACGTCGGTCGAACAATAACGGTGATGTGTCGAAAGGCGTCGGAGGCGTCACTGTTGTTGTAGCTACTCAATATGGCATTGTGACTGGAAAATCCTTTTGCCCTTATAACTTTCCAACTTGTGAGTAGTCGGTCAAATCGTTGGGGCAGCACCGTACTTATTTGTTTCATTCGATTTTAATACAACCGTATATAGAATCGCACATGTATTATCCGTTGCTCGGAAGATGGCGAGGGAAAGAGTCCTCGTGGAATTATTGCTCTGTATACTTACTTGAAACATAGTTACGGAATTTTCTGGTTCGTGATGGGTTAAAGCACATATTTACAGATGTAAAAAATCAATTATTTTATTTTTTATTGTTATATAGAAGAATATATTGTAAATGAAATTAGATTTCATTTCAACATTAGATAAAATTTACTTGCTGTACACAAGTACGCCTAAAAAAGATTACAATCATTTTAATACTTTGTTGGATATCCCAAACGTCTAACTACATACCGCAGGCGTAATGGCATATTTGAAACGATTTCAGTGTGACAGATAAACACTCTTCTATTAAACGTAATTTTAATTCTTCTTTTATTCTTACAGACTTATCTTTAGTATAGTAACTATATTTATAAGAACTTTTTATTCAATTTTCCTTTAAAATGTTTAAGTGCTTCTTTTTATCTAAAATATCATCAATAAAACCAACTCTCCTACACCAGCTGTTAAAATACAACCTTAAATCATCAAACTTCTGGCACCGTGTTTTACCGTCGCTTTGACATTATTTATTTTTAACTCGTAATTTGGTTTACGGCACATTAATTTTAGTCTTTTAATGAACCGTCTCGAACTGTTAAATGTTTAACATGTATTTTATTTGTATAATTTGAATGAAGAAAAAGTCTGACTTCCATAAGTCAAAGTTTGCTTCTAGATAGATATCAGCCAATCGATTCAATAGGATCACTGGCTCCGCGATCGTCAATTGTTTAACTCTAATAACAATGCACGCGTCTTGGCTACAAGGGCAATTCGCCGTGAAAGATTAAAGTAACGACTGAAGAATAATTCTCTTGATTCTCAATCTCTTCTTCAGATTATGAACTTCAGTAAATAGTGTTTCATACAAGCACATTTGAATGTGGCAGAAATTGACGGGAATGTTTGAAAGAGATAATGAACAATTAAAATATAACTTACTTTAACAGTTTTTTAGTCCAGAATACAGTAGACACAGATGTAACGAAATAAGTCGAAATCATGTAATAAAAATAGAATTAAAACAAGACGTTATAGATGTAATCAGAAAGGACACTACGCATCAACCTGTCAACAAAAGATTGAAGACAAAGGTTGCTGTGTTTATAAAAAAAAACCAATCACAACAAGAAACAATGTTATTTCAGAAATATTTTGGTTTTTAAAATCAGAATTTCCTCTCCCCAAACCATTCTTTTTCCATCGACGCCAAGTATGGTAAATTTACATTCACCCGAAAATATATCTAACATTTTCCCAAAATTCTATTGGCTCATTTATATACATTTTTGCAACTCCTAGCTGTATTACTTGTAAAAGTTTTTCTTTGTGGCTCTACTGTGTCCCCATATGGGCAAAATGTAAAATATTTCTGACGATTTGAGGGCAACAACTTTTCCACATGGTGATGTAATATTATTAGATAACGAACAAGCGCTTAGAACAGAAGTTTTTGTAATTTTCCACGCCAAGAGATCATGTCTACTGACGTTTTCATTAATTTTCGTGTTATGGTTAAAATCTCGTGTTATTTTCAAAAATAAATATTAATATAAATGGATTCGCTCACCAGTATTCTTGTAATCTATCCCTTTACATTTGTTCCATTAGAATAAATATTTTAAATAATTTCTTCATTTCTGAACCTTAGACGCCATTTTCTTTGTTTCGGTACCAAACGTTCCGAAGCGAGAAAAGTATTCTTCTTTCTTTAATCTTCAATTGTAGGCTTATCAGGCTTTCACTTTTACGTGAAATATTACAGTCCTTATTCACTATTTTTCTTCATTTCATAACATCACTTACTCAAAGAATATCGATATCATCACAAATTCTTATTCAGATGAAATGTCATTCGGTATTTCTGACAAACCATTTGCGACGATCTGCGCGGCCAGGCTACTTCCGGCTACGAATGTGGCGCAGCGCAGCGCTGACCATTACGAAAGTCGACCGATCATCGATCGTCAATTGTCTCCAGCGTGGAACCCAAAAAGCGCATAAGAGGACGGGTCCACGCTGGACGACTCAGTGTAAATCTAAAAGTCGCGCAAATCACAAATAAAACATTTTTCTACGTACTACTTCTTTGCTGCATTTTTACCTTCACTACACATTAAACATCATTATCATTAAATTATCAATAATTAATATTGACTTTCATTTTTCGCATTTCTAAAAGACAATTTTTATGTTATAAATTAATATAAAAACTGTTTCTTCGCAAATTATTAGGTGCAGAAATGAATTCGGTGCCTTGATATTAAATTATTTATAACCCTGTTTAAGTACCAATACTTACAGTTATGAAACATTTGACATTTAGCCAAAACAAAAGCTATTTGTAAGAAAGATGGCGGCGTCTTCAAATAAAGAAAAATGCCTCCAAAGCTGCTGACATGATTTGTTCTGCGTTGGGTGAAGGTGCAGTAACACATAAACACCAACTGTAAAAAGTCGTATCATATGTTACAGTAACTGTAAAAAATGGTATGAAAGATTTCGAAGCGACGACTTTGATCTTTCTAATCGAGAAAGTTCCGGACAGCTAAGAAAATTTGAAGACGAGGAACTTAAGGCAGCTGTTCTGTGAAAATTCCGCACAAACACATCATGAGCTAGCAGTGCAACTTGGGATGTCACAAAAAGCAATTTCCCATCGACTGAATAAGTTAGGATTGGCCAGAAACAAAGTCAGTAGGTACCGCATAAGCTCGGTTCTGAGAACAAAGGACGACGACGTGAGATGGCAACATCGCTGTTAACAAGGTTCAAACAGGAGTACTTCTTACACAACATCATAATGTGCGACGAGAATAGGTATTGTATCACCACTCTGGGTGAAGAAAATTGTGGGTTCACCCTGGAGAATCGTCGACATTCACTGCAAAACCAAATATCCACGCTAAGGAGCTTTTGCTGTACGTATGGTGGGATGTAAAGGGAGTAGCATACCATGAATTCTTCTAAGCTGGTCAGACTGTCAATGCAGATCGCTACCAGTAGCAATTGATTCGCGTGAATGATGAACTTCAAAGAAAAAGACCGTTTACAGATAACGTGTCGTGCTAGGAGGCGATCTCTCCGAAGTCGTAGTAGGAGATTCGTTTCGAGCGCCTGGCGCGATACAGGACTGTTTTTGAGAAATGCTTAAAGCACGTAGCCCGATGGTGGACCATAAATTGAGTGTCCCATCGTTGGCGAAAGCGGGGCTGCACTCAGTCACAGCCATCGCGTAGAATAGATCTTGTATTTTAAACCGTATCACAATAAACGTACTCCTTATTTTCCATAGCGATTTTACTGTTTCTGCTCACTGCACCTCTGATATAAACCTCAAAATTACTACAGAACGGAACACGGCATGTCATCTTGGAATAAAACAACACCTGATCACACGTTGCAAAAGCAACAAAGGATGTCATTTGTTCTTTGGGCTGGGAAATCCTGTCACATGCGGCATACTCCCTTGATTTGGCCCCATTGGATTTTCGTTTATTCCGACCATTCCAACATCATTTAACAGATACGAATTTCCAAATATCGGAAGAGGTGCCAAAAAGTATTGACGCATTCATTGCCTCAAAATGGCCATCTTTTTTTTCGTCAAGAAATTCGGCAGTAGCTTGAAAGATGGACTAAAGTCATCGAAAATAATAGACTATTTAAAAAGAATAACAGATCTGTGATGACTGTTAAGGCCACTTATAGCCTTCGCGTTTCGTCTGGGTCCTTAGATTACCATAGTTTTAGATTTGTATACATTTTATCTTTCCATAAGAGTTATTTATACATTCTTTAGATTTCTTTAACAATAAGAGCCTTCGTCCCGTCGCGACTTGCAACCGTCCTTTCGGTATTACGAAAAGAGTCCGTGGCAGCCATAAATCCATGAACCCATAAGACACGCGACCCTTACTGCAGCTTTCCCTGTCTATTGTTTACATATGGCGTCCAGGCATCAGCATTTCTAACTCTCTAGTCCGTCTGTTTTAGCATGTGTTATTAAGGCCAACGCGTTTCTTGCCTTTTACCTGCCACGGTCAAGGATTGCAAACGGGACGAATTAATTAGTAACATCAGCAACTAGGAAGGCCCAAGAAGGGAGGGAACTTTGTCTCCCTTCAACAACCCTCTATACTTACAAAAACCAACCAGAACGTCTTCACTCCCGCTAAGACGACTCGACCGAGGCATCATCGAATACGATTCTGGGAGGTTCAGGCAGTAGGAAGTCAGATCACAGATAGTACAATATCAGAACATAACGAGTCACAACAAGAACCAAGTCTACCTTAGCACCTACTCATTTCTTAAGTTCTGTTCCCGATTATTCGGATAGTTGTTCGAGAAATATAAGTTTATACGTCGGCACATCACGTGTAAAACGCCTACAACGCTCGAACACCCTTGCGGTAAACACGAGTACTTAATAATTACTTTATACATAAATACTAAATTTCTTTTAATATCTACGCCTAATGAAACGCTGACTTCCATTAATAAAATGTATTAATAACAATAAAACGAATGAAATGTTTTATACATCACTGATAATAATGACTAATTCTTTTCCACTTTTTCGGCATTTTGACATGCACTTGTTTTGGGATTTTTTGTCACAATTTACTGTCTCCTTAGCTACTAGGTATATTTCTGATGTTTCTGATCATCTGTATTATTTTTCTTCCCGGTCAGCAAAGCAGAATCGTCGGGATATTCTTTTGTTATACCTCTCTCGATGTTCTACTGACGACGCGCCAACAATGTCGATCGATAACAATGTAAAAATTTAAATGCCTTCAAGCCACGGTAAAGCCAAATACATTGGATATATAAATAACACATCGAAATCACTACATTCTTCGTGAAGACATACGTTGGACATATTTTTTTCCAATATTATCATTTCTGTAATTGTCACCATAAAATCAAAATACACAATAGAATAATATGTAACATTAACAAAAAATATGGTACATGTTCCATATTAGACACCCACGCATTTCGATAGAAAAATAATAACTATTTTAAGAAAAGAATTAATTTGCAGCAAATTGCTTTTAAGTACTGAAAAACAAATGTATTCAATGATAAAATATGTAAACATACAATTTTTTAATCTATCTATATTAAGAAATTTAACTATGTCATTCGTATTTTAGAAAATTTAATATATTATCAAATACAATAATGCTACATAACCAATGACAAATTCTTAATGGATGTCTAACTATTAATATGATCATTTTCTATTACTAACAAAGTGTTTCCCATGGTAAATGACACGTCCAGCTATTTATTTTTCGAAATATTGTGGCGCTCCATATTAGGCGCCGTTACCCTAACAGTGAATTAATAATAAATGATTTAATTAACCATTCACACACGTCCTTCTCATAAGTTGCCACAAGGCTTTATTATACTCGTACACCTAGTAACATAACAAACAGATCAAGCTATCTTTAATTCGTCGATCGTCGATACTCACGCACAACGAGCATTAAAATTGTATATCTCATGACCTGGCATCCACGTTTGGTTAGCTATGTACATATGAAATATCTCCAGACTCGTACGCAATATGTCAACATTAATGACTAACCATTTGTCTCAGGAATAGATTTCCCAATGAAAGGTTTCTAAACTAATTTTTGTATTTTTTGAAATTGTCATATAGGTTGTTACATTTAAGTGCAAATGATTAATTATCTCGCCAGGTATTGAAGCTATGAAAAACATGTTTAGAGGTAAAGGTTATTTGGTATGAAGGAGTACATTACACAATATAAATAATTTGTATGTGATTGTGGTAGTGGGGGTAATCCAAGAATAAGTTAAACTTTTTTTTTATGTAAAAAAAACGCAATTTACAACGCAATAGCAGATGCTAAGACAAGTTCAATAATATGCTACGTCATGTTATTTCATCTAGTAATGCCGTAAATAAACGAAATGTGTAATAATTTTTATCGATACTGATCGGACAGTGTTGGTCAACGGAACGTGTTGTAATTTTATTACGCATCTTTTCGTGCTAGACTGATTAATTATCTACCAGACAAATATGTTTGTATAAAAAACGCTAGTGCTGTAACAAGTATAAAAAATTTAAGATTATTTCGAACACTGCTATATTAATAATGCATTTAAATTTTCACTTTTGACTTTTGAAAATAATTTTTTTACTTACTCTATCCTTCAATATGCCCATCATCGTTAAAAATACATTGCTGTAGGCGTTTTAATAATTGTCTTTCTATAATTGTTGAATATTTTATCCGACAATAATCTACAATTTATTTTGATAGCTCATCAATAATTGTGAACATTTCTGGAAAACAGAGCTTCTTTCAAATATCCTTATAGAAAAAATATCACACCTTGAAGAAAGTCGATCTTTATTTATAAATGGTCATCGATGGTTCAGTGACTTTCAATGGTGACGAATGACAAAGATCTGTGCATTACGTGTTGACGAGATTTTGATACCATTTATTCGTGATATTACGACATGATACAATGTGATACGGCATACCGTAGAACTGGTTTCAATGCCTGCTATCATGCTATAAATAAAAAAATGTAAAATTATATTAAAAAATTAAATTGACTTCGAAATCTCCCCCATCATAATACTTACATAAAATTCATTTACACCATATAATGTGCCCCTTCGTATCAAACAACTTCCCTGTAAATATTTTTTTCATAGTTTCGATATCTACTGTGCAAGTAACACGCCGTATGTGTATTATGTTGTAGTGGGATTACAAATACTAATATAGCAAACCAGCCAGAGAAAAATCCTGAGATACTCCTGTAAAATACTTAACATCAAAAAGACGTCTACCACTTCCAACATCATTAACACATTATTTTACCATATTTTGAATTGACTTTTGTTTTAATCCTATATAGAAACATAACAGGAACCATAAATCAGTCTATCATCACAGCTCGTCATCTTTTCATGGTTTCTGAAACTGTAGAGACTGAAGATGAAAACTAAAAGTGGAGAGTTTATCTAACTGGTAAAACATATTTAATAACAAGCAACAGAGAAATTGTCAGTAAATAAGCATATGATCGCGCACGTTGAAAATTCAATAAAACTAGCTATTATGTAATGCATATTTAGATACATAAATACATACATATGTACATCGTTATATCTGGCGTACGTATGTGCGGAAATATTTCTGTTTTGTTACAGAAATACTATTAAATCGATGTTTTCTATTGTAGCAACAAATTAACTGTGTTTATCACTTGCAATATTTCCTTACTTTTGGAAAATAGTGCTCTACGCTCGCTGATGTTGCAGGGATACTTAAGTATAATATATATTGAACTGTTCATAGAACCCGCAGATTGTTAAAATATATTTGTCTACTTATCGAGTGATTCGTTTATTTTGCTTATTCAAGTGCATTCATCTTCTCATTAGGCTTGAAGGTGCATTTATCTCCTCATCAATATATTCTTATTATGTATTTGTGATAAATTCTTGTATTTGAAATCATTACACTTATTATATCTTTAATTTTATTCTCAATCATTAAGCGTTTGCTTCTAGGTTTTGGAAATATGTTAATGAATATACGCTTTTACAATTTGTGTACACATCAACTCTGCGAATAAGAAATTTCTGCACAACATTTTTAAATCTTTTTGTCTCAATCAAATCCCAATCATTTTATTTGAAGTAATTAGACTATATATGTTTTATAAATAGAATTAATAATTTTGTAATATGTTTTCTGAAGTAGAATAATTTATATAGTCTCGCCTTTCTTTTCAGACTCCGGTGTATTAACGTTATTGTATAATGTTGAAAATGTACATTGTAATATAGGAAATTGCATGTCTCCCGTGTGCGGCTAGAGTACGCTCGCGTAGACTCGGCGTTCTTTGGGGCGAACCAGTTGACGGAACCGCGAACATTAGCGACGAGCGTTTTGCACCTGTCGACAGAGTCGATTTGAAAACGCGTGACAAATCAAACGAAGTTGTATATCGAAAAATAAACTGTTACTATTTTTTCTACTACCTTCAGAATTCATTGCTGGAATCCCAAAATTATATATAAAATCTGTATTTTGCACAATTATGTTTTTTATTCTCAACTGTTTACTTTTGGTTTTGCTGGAAGTATTAAACAAGTAAAGATAGTAATAAAGACTACCTATGACACTTATAACACGACGAAAATAATAAAATACTTTTCAGTAAAACCAATTTATAAATTATTATATTTCATAAACGATAATTTCATAAAGATTATTGTGCCACGTATAAAAACCAAAGAATAAATGCATTCATGTACCTGAAAATCGTTTGAATAACTTTAAATATCTTCAAACAAAAAAACGTTGTAAAAAGTTCTTTATGTTATTGCTCGTTTGAAAGCTTCATTAAAATAATCTCTTTAAAAAGCCAATGTATTTATATTTTATGCAAGATCGGGATTTAAGAAATTATTTAGATATTTTTTTACGATAAACTGACCTACATTTTATACGTATACCTTAAACATGACTTTATCTCGGTTATATAGGAGGATTAATTTAATAAACCAGTAATGGTGTGAACCTCTTGCTTGTACTTTTTTAAAACTTAATTGTACAGTTCTAATGTACAATATAAAACGTAATTAGAAGTCATAAATATGTAGGAAAACTGATGATTACAAGCATATATAGCAATAATGTGTGAAAATGTGAACAACGTGAACATTACTTTCGATACGTTCTAATTAGCTGGTAACGTAGATACATCTCTGATTCTTATCAGGGGGGCTGTACCGAGCGGTACGTATTATTGTACACAAGGAAAGAAGTTTGTACCTGATGAAATTCACCGGCTATGTGTCAACTTAATAATTTTCAACTAAAAGAGGTCGATTGAAATGATTGAAGATACTATTATATAGAGTAAAACGGAACACCAATTTTTTTGTTAAACGAGTGTTTTAGGCGAGCTGGTACCGCGTACATACAAGACTTCTCAACAATTTATAGAGAATTCAAAACGTTGACGGCGGATAAAAAAATGTATCATTCCATTTAAAAAAAGAAAGTTGACCTTCACCTCACCTTGGAGTGTTCACGAGGAAAAATAAAAGTTTCACCACATGATGTCCCCCTCGGTATTGAACAACTTTCGTCTGAAACATTTTTGCGTACAATCAATATTTTCGGAGATATTGGACTGTAACGCTTTATAATTTCCACCCTATATATATAATTAATAATATTTAATATTTAATATTTATTTATTTATTATATACTTTATAATTGATTATTATATATATAATCATATTGTGTCGGAAAAATTTGATATATTGGTGTTTTCAATTTTGGGCAGTTAAAACGACCAAATCTACCGCTTCGCACGGGTGAGCGTATACGTATAAGATCAGTTATCGTCAGATCTAACACCAAAAGACTATCTCGATGCCATCAAACGATTTTGCCGTAGAAGGGTGAAACTGAAAAACATTTAGTCAGATAATGGCACAAATTTTGTTCAGGAAAAAAAACGAAATTCTTAAAGCTCGAGCCTTCCTATTAAAAGTTGAAGAGGCTCACAAGGTGGCTAAACACTGCCCAACAGAAGAAATAAATTGGCATTTTTTTTCTCCCCGATCGCCTTATTTTGGCAATTTGTGGGAAACCTCAGTAGTCATTTAAAAATCAATTCCGAAATCGATGTTTCCGAGGCAAGAGTTAACACTTTGTGAACATGGCAAAGAATAATGCAACTCAAACAACACTTCTGACGAAGATGGTACATGCAGTATTTAAACGGATTGTACACTGAAAGAAGTGGCTTCATGATAGTGCTAATGACCTCACAGTGGCAAGCTGGTAATTGTTACGAAAGACAACCTGTCACCGAGGCAATAGATATTGAACCACATTCTCTGGCCGTAATCACTCCTTGCGGGCCTTATTTTTGCCAGTAACATATGCGGAAACAAAAATCTCGCATACACAATCAGTCTCATTACTTTAAAAGGTTTTGTGGAAAATTGAAATTTGAACAAATATTTTGATCCTACGAACCGGAATGTTCCAGTAAACACGCCGTGTTTGGACTCATTTTAATCAGAAAAATTTCTGCAATCCATCGATACTACATTTGAGAAGGTAAGGTTAAAATTACTGCAATTGAAATTTTCTTCATTGCATGTTTACATTTAACACGTGCGGTATCGCTTTGAAGTCCCGCGTCTCGACCCACGATGCTCAACGGACTACATCTATCCAGTTTCTGCTCATTGTACTCATTTTCTGTCTCTGCCTACTGGGATCGCGTTACACTGAACTCGAGAGACAGTAAGCAGTGGGGAAAGAGTAGGGCTGGTGCTATGGAATTTAGCCGAGCAGGTTTCTGTGGAATTTAAGCGAGCGTCATTGTACTTCTTTGGATGTTCCAATTTTTAAAAATCCTTTTGCCAAAATATTCTGTATACCTGACATTTTAAGAAAATTACAAAAAAAGAGACGATTTTTTTATCCATCAGAATGGTCTCCCCATTAAACAAACCTAACTCAGACACTCTTATCATTTGAGTTGAGCAATGATTAACACTATGCTATCCGGTAACACCACGTTAGTGTCGTGTGAGAAGCTATCGAACAAATACAAAAAAATATCTTACATTTATTTACATATATCCTCGAAATTTTGTGAAAATGGAGGAACAGAATTGAGAACTATTGAGATTAATAAAACTTCCGAAAACTTCGAGAAAACCCTGGTGACAGACGAAATGATCCGAACGAGTCCTACCGGCGCCAAACAAAAGCTTCTTGATTACACGTGCGGATGGCACAGTGTTAATTGAATAAAATGTGATATTTTAAACCTGACAAATCTTTAATTATCTAAATCTGAGAGAAAAAATCTCAGTCTGTGAATCTTGACTAATTGAGGACGTACTATTGGCATTTAGCTATTTAAGTATTTTCAACTAAACTGCGGAATAGTGTACCGTTTAAAACTTGGCGAGTTTTTCTGATATTCTCTGACCTTATCAGCTTCCTATTTTCCTAGCATCGTTTTTGAATTGAATTATGTTTTCGTTGTGTCGCAATTTACCAAGCGAATTTTAATTCTGTTCGGGGTTGTAAATCCCGAAGTAACCTTTCGGTATGCGACTCGTCTTGACACTTGCCCGCCAAATTAATATTGGACACTTAAATCGATAGCGTTAAATCCCGACTGATGGACTGTAGTTCCCGAAATTGAAAGGAGTATTCACGTTGTCCCGAACGATAGATTCGTGATTACTAAGAGCGTATGATTATGAGTCTCGTATGAGTGACTCGCTTGAACTTGTGTATCTCCCGAACGATGGACTTGTTGCAAAGTATTGCGATAAAAAGAGTGTAAAAAGTGTCCGAGTGCAATCCTGTAGGTGTTTTTATACAACACCTTCAGGTCGCATCGAGTGCACTGATTGGGTATTTTCGACTTTCCAATCAGCACATAATTCCAAAAAATCGGAGGCGTTTTGGACGACGCCCTTTGGTCAGCCCTCTTGGCGCGAAGGTGAGGGCAATGGCCACGCGCGGGAGATCCTCAAAGACTTGCCGATTACTTGGAAACTTCCTCTAGATTGACTCCTGCCTGAAGGAACCGTTGCGAACGAGGTTCGAGTTGACCTTTTGGAAATTCCCGGTTTACGATATGGTCGGTTGTCTATACGAACGAAGTAAAAATTCGAAAACTATTGTCTGGACATGCGCGGAGTAACTAAATGATTTTACCATGATTTAGGGTGAAATTGCCCCTTGTAATAAAAATAAATTTCGGACGGAACATGCTCCCCCCGTCAATCGGCACGAACGATCAATGTAGATACAACGCGACGATTATCCTAATTTACTTATGAGTCTCTAGTATTAGCGGCACTGTTAATGAGATTCTGACTCAGGTAGAGGAGCCAGTTGCCTCACGTTTCGCTTGTAAATACCATTCGAGGTTCGTACGGTCACCGCTCGGATGATGCCATCCCCTCCTGGATGCACTTGTTCGATGCGTCCCAAGTGCCAGCAGAGAGGAGGTAGGTGATCTTCTTTTAACACGACCACTGCCCCTTCCTTGAGGTCATGGGATCCCTTTGTCCATTTGTGTCGCAAGTTGAGATGGTGTATGTATTCTTTGTGCCATCTGGACCAGAAATCCTACTTAACTTTCTGAATATGTTGCCAATTGGAAAGTCTATTGGCTGGCGTTGTCCTGAAATCAGTCTCAGCAGGACAAGTCAAAGAATCGCCAATCAAGAAATGACCAGGAGTAAGGGCAGATGGATCGTTGGGATCGGTGGAGAGAGGGGTGAGGGGACGTGAATTTAAAATACCCTCGATTTCAATGACGAATGCATTGAATTGTTCGAGAGTGAAAAGTTCTTCGCCGACTACCCGTTTGACGTGGTGTTTAAACAACTTGACGGCCGCTTCCCGCAATCCGCCGAAATGTGGCGATAACGCCGGCATAAAGTGCCAAAGCCCCTCGTCCTTCGATAATGTTTTCTGCAGTTGCTACCTCTAAGTGCACCGCCTTGGTCGAAAAGCAGGTAAACACTGCAACATACGTTTTTACGCGCGCTCGGTTTCGGTGGCGCCTTTCCTTTACATAGAACGGACCGCAGTAGTCGACGCCGCAGTTGTAAAAAGGTCGGTTTTCGGTGACACGTGCCGCAGGTAGGTTGCCCATGGGGTATTCTACGGCCAGTGGATTTACCCGAAAACACCTTCCGCATTGACGGATAATCTTCCACATTGTGTTCTTTCCGTCAATGGGCCAATACTTCTGGCGTACGTTATATAATGTTGCTGTTACACCTGGCATGATGGTTCTCCTTGTGCGAGTCGCGAATGATGAGCTCGGTCACATGGTTCCCCTTAGGTAATAAAATGGGATGTTTTTTCGAGAACGGTAAGGTTGAGTTTTGTAGTCGTCCTCCCACGCACAATATTCCTTGATCATCCAAAAACGGATGCAATGGCCAGAGCTTACTTTTCGAATGGAGTTCCTTGGTTTGGAGGTCCTTGATGTCTTGTTCAAATGCGGTGGATTGAACCAGTTTAATGACGCGAAGACTGGCGCTTTGAATTTCTTCAAGTGTCAGCGGTCCTGCGGTGCGGTATCGAATGCGGGGACAATACGCAACGATTCGCGTGAGCTTCTTGATACACGAGTATCGAGTGAGAATCTGGTCACTCCGAACGGTTGAGTTTACGAGACATATAACCCTTTTCGTTTTAGGTATCTCACTCGAGACCGTGTATCTTGAACTTGGCCACTTTGCTTGATCCGTCGCGAGCAAGTTAAAGTCCAGATTCGCGACGAAGGTCTTGCGTGTCGTGCGTGCGGCAGCGACGGTTGGGACGTTTCCCCCGATGATCCAACCCAATTGGGTCTTTTGTAAAATCAGATTTCGACCGCTTCAATCTGATAGGTCGTGTTATCAGATGCTGAGACACGATAAAGCTGGACCAGCACCTATCAGCATATCGATTTTTCCCGGCCGGTGAAAATGCGGATCTGCTAATTTTATGTTTGGCGGTATTCGTAAGGTTGTTCGGTCTATTTGCCTTTCCGATATTAACTCTGCTATTGTAGGGATTATAAAAAATGTTAACATCCGCTGGTAGTTAGTTGGATGTCAGCTTTTTCTAATATCTTCGCGTGCTGCAATATCCCGATGAAGCTTTGTATTGTGGCGCTTGTCGCACACCCGACATCGTCCAGCTCGGCAGTCATCGGTCGCGTGATCCGATTGAAGGCAATTCTCGCAAATTTTTGCCTTCTTTGTTGCTTGAACCCGATTCTCGATCGTCATGTCGAGGAATTTCGGACATTGATAAGCGGCGTGTGATCCGCCGTTGCATATTTTGCAGTTGGAAACGATGGTTGTGTAGGTCTGCCGTGTTTTCCGCGATGATGGCGTCGACCATCGGGACGACGTGATTTGACTCTTCGCCGGTGGTGGTGGTTTCCGTTTCGGAACCAGAGATCGTTGCGAACTGTATGTCGGACGATCGCGAGGCGTATTCGTCCGCTGATAAGTTGGCGCGATTTCTGCCCCCTTCGATTGATGCGACGCGATTCGTAGATGCTTCAAGATGTCTACCGCTTTAGGGACTTCTGTGTCCGCGAGCGTTCGTTCCCAGGCCCTTCGCGTCTCCGTAGACATTTTTGAGAGCATCATACTTGTGAGGAAATCGCTGGCTATGTCTTCCCAAGTACGGCCGAGTGCTTGGAGAGATCTGATGTGTAATTGTATGTGGTTTACGAAGTCTCGTATGGCCTCTGGCGAATCATTGACCATCGGAGGAGTATCGCGTAGCAAGGTGGCTTGTTATCATATATCTCCCGGAGCTGATTCCAGGCGGCGTCGTAATTTTCCTCGCTGATGGTAAACGCGTCGATTGCTTACTCCACTCGTCCGGTTAGCGACAGCCGGAGGTATTGCAACCTTTGGATGTTGCTCAATCCCGATTGTGAATGAATCATTTTTTGAAATGCGTCTTTAAACGTAATATATTTTTTGATCCGTGCGTCGAATTTGGGCAAATCAATTTTCGGGAGCTGAACTGGTAGCGCGAAGGATGGTGGCGTGGGTGAAGCTGTACTGTTCAAAGTTCCACTCGTTCCGTTAAATTGTGGAGCCGGTTGATTTAAACTATCGAGCAATACGATCGCGGTAGCTATTGCGTCGTCGAAAGCTTCGGTTGTCGCTTCGCGTTCGCGCGTTCCGCGTCCTCTACATTCTCGAGTAGGGCGAGCTCGTTTTGAATATCTTCGAACGCACCGAAATGTTTTTGCAGACGTTCGATGCGGTTGCGAAGCTTTACTCGTTCGCTCGCGGAATCTTCGTATATGCCCACGAAGTTGGTGAGCATTGTTATTTGAGCTTTAAAGGCCCGCCGCTTTTGTTTTAACGCCGGTATGCGCGAGTCGTCGATTTCGGGAACTCGTTGCGTGTTTGGGTTTGCCATTTTTCGGTTGAAATGAGGTTAAAATGGGGAATTGGAAATGTGAAATATTTGATTGGCAAATCTATAACGTGCCTACCTTGATTGAATTTCGACTGGACTCGTCTCGGAACCGCACGTTGTCGTTGATTATTCCGGAATCATGGCAGCTCCGTTTCCAATCTGGATTCCCAGCGTCAGACCTCGAATCGGATGGTTGACAGCCTTCCTTGGATCCACTTGTGCACTGTACTTTCACAGAACGCGGGATCCGGCTCGAAGGATCATACACTATGTACGAAGGGTAGTGTGTCTTCGTTGTGTCACGAATTACCGCGCGAATTATAATTCTGTTCGGGGTCGTAAATCTCGAAGTAACCTTTCGGTACGCGACTCTTCTAGACATTTGTCCGCCAAATTAATATTGAACAATTAGATCGATTGCGTTAAATCCCGACTGATGGACTGTAGTTCCCGAAACTGAAAGGAGTATTCACGTTGTCCCGAACGGTGGACTTGTAGAATCTCTTTGAATCTGATCGAAAGTTTGTCCCGAACAATGGACTCGTAGAATCTGATAGGATCTGATGATCTAACAGAAAAAATGACTGAATGTCTGAATGTTGACTGGTTGAATGTTTGTCCCGAACGATGACTGAATGTGTTTGTCCCGAACGATGGACTTGACTGAATGTGTGAATGATATCTCGTCACTCCGAACAGTTGAGTGTCTGAAAATATCTAGTAATATTTTCACTTCGAACGGTTGAATGTAGTATATGGTAATATCTGATGCGAGTGCGATCCTGTAGGTATTTTTATTGAGTCGACCTTTCGGAAATTCCCGGTTTACGATATGGTCGGTTGTCTGTACGAAGTAAAAATTCCAAAACTATTGTCTGGACATGCGCGGAGTAATTAAATGATTTTATCATGATGTAGGGTGAAATTGCCCCTTTTAATAAAAACTAAACTGAATTCGAAAAAATTCCACAGCCCGGTTTGGCTCACGTCAGTAATGCACTGTAGCTTTCTCACTAGAAGACATTGCTGCTCATCACAAATAATTTAGGAAAGCGTTGTAACACGATCAGTACCACGCCGGTCCCTGCGGACCGGCGTAAGACTTTTCGTTCGGGCCCCGCCGATCCTGAAGGATCGGTCACAGATTTTAGGTTCATATTACAGCACCGTGCGGATCTGCTCTTGCATATTGATTGAGACTAAAGATTTCGCTTAAGGGACATCAGTTTTTGTTTAGTCAATGCTTTAAGAAAAATAATATAATATAAAAAAGTGGGTCTGAATGGAACGGCAAGCAAAACGGCCTGACGGCACAAGGAGTAAGCCACTTTTCGGAACATCCGCCAGTCGGCAAAAAACCAATCGGGCTCCTCCTTAGAAAGGAGAAATTTCCTTATAAGGTGGGGATCGTGTCAGCCGCAAGAGTTAGGATAGATACGAGTTAACCGTCCACTACTAACGTCGATAGACAGTACGTCATTAATACTCACACGTGCAACAGATTTTGTATATAACTCGCTAGAAATAAAACACTGAAAACCGACACGCTAGATGGTAAATAACCACCACCTCATTCTACACATTCATTACATATTACATTTGGCCCACCACGTCCATACCGAGCTCCGCCAAACTGAGAGCGCACAGGAGCAAGGGGACTCTTCCACTCAGGATGTTTACGTCAATAACTATAAAACGACAGTTATTATTGTCCGAGTCGCGCAACAGAAAACGCAATCGAAATGGAACACGATGAAGTGAGATGTACGAACATTGGCGACGGATTTCGTTTCTGCGTAGCAGCGGTTTTTTATGTTTACCGAATCCCAGAGACATGGGAGTTCGGCTACTATGTTTTCTAGAAGAACCAAGATGGAGCGTGCGGCCAAGCTCCCTAGCCTCTCGTCCCTCAGAACTTGTTGGAGCTTGGCATGGACGTAGTGGGTCAACTGCACTACATTATGCGAATGTTTGTTACATACGTATTTCTTACATCTGATACAAAATTGCTTCAGGTTAAATAAATTATATTTAATTTACTTTTATTTATTACGTTCAAAATGGGAAAGAAGAGACTTGGAATTATTCTAATCACGAGGATCTCATCTTTGACGTCCATTTTCTGGTAGTCATCTTCCTGAACCGTGGCGCAGTGATTCACAAACTGCTACAGAAAAGTCACCGATCCTTTGTAGCTGTAATGCGGATGTTGTGCGGGAAATGTAATATCCGAGTGGAAGAAAGAGCCGGAGGTCAGAGAAGAGCACAATACCTAGGTCCCGAGGTGATTACGTTGCCAAGAATCTGTGCTGTATTTAGTCAAATGACAGTTACGCTATTTCATCGAGGTTTTGGCAGAGCCATCACAAATTTCTCGCTACTCCCTAATGCTGCACTGGCTATATTTTCCCCAATGTTCCTTTCCGTGGTCTCGCGATCTGTTGTAGGATTGGCTTCGGAGAGAAACATTCATCCCCGGCTTATGTATGTCTCTGTACTTGTAGACAGTGTCCTGCATCAAAGAGACCGTGTCACCCCTTTGAACCAGATTTGGGGATATTACCTGGCCTCATTTAACTCACCGGTTCTAATAGTTCTAATAATAATAATACAGGAGAATCGCTTTGATATAAACATTGTATAGCAGAGAGAGGCATGCAAGGCCGCCATCAAGGAAGTGCGTCCGCATGACAGAATAGAGATTTTCCGAGAGATGGATGATGTCTAGTAATTTCTTCGCAGAATGCTTAACCCTCTTCTCTATAAATTTCTCTAGATTTTCCTGTGAAGTGTGTCTCTGTATGTTCTTTTCCCCAATGACCAGAAAATCGTAAAATACCAAACGGTACATTTGCAACTCACATATTTTTAATAATACAATTAAAAGTGCAAACAGTAATAAATGATTTTATGAAATTTTTAAAAATCAGAAACAATATCCCTTTCATACTTTCAATTTGGTGGGTTCGATTAACTCTAAATTAGTGTTTCTAGCATTAATACCGCATCGAGTCTATTATATTCGTATCAGAAATCTTTCGCAGACTGAATAATATGATACTCATCATTCGATTGCGACGCTATTTAATATGCATGGCCGCCAACACTTAAGAAACCAGTAATGGCTAAGTAGGTGTAAAGTGTACAGTAAGCACATACATTTAATCAATGAAATTTATTAGTCAATGCACGAGGAGAAAGATACACTTCACGAAGAGCAAATGTCACAGCAAGTCAAGTAGCTACATACCTAACGACAATACCACTAATCATAGATTACATTAACTCCCCTACGTGACTGCGTAAGATCTGCAGGTGCACCATTCAGAAAATCGCAACAGTACTCATCCCACGGATAATATACATATTTCAAAAGAGTATTCACTATATGAATCTAAATGTGGGTTTGTTGTGTTTGTTGTGTAACTTGATTTGTAGGATATTATTTTAACCAGCAGATCCATCAAAATGTAGGAAATTAACACACCTTTCAAATGATGTGTAGTTTATTAAGAGTTAAACATCTCATTACAAAGTATGAAATGAAATTCTTGATGAGTACAAATATCTGTGGGAAAAAAGTATTCATACAGCACCTTTTTTCAAAATAAACAAATGAAATATACGCGTATGAACAAATTAATATTTCGTACGATACCCTTTACTACCTATAATGGCTTGTAATCGCTTGAGCATCGATGAAACCAAATTATTTGTTGTACTTTCATCGATTTTCCCCCATTCTTGCATTAACGTATTCTTCAAATCATTTCTGTTTGAAACTGGGTATTTTTGTACACGGCGTTTTAAATCTTCCCATATGTGTTCTATCGGATTTATATCGGGGGATTGTGGGAGTGTTTCTAAAACATGCGGTGTGTTATACAATAACCATTCTCTAATTAAATGAGATTTGTGCTTGGGATCGTTATCTTGTTGAAAATAATAACAATCTGATATATGCAATTTTTCAGAATATTCAGATAACCATATTTGTCCATTATTCCATCATTAAACTGTAAATTTCCCAAACCACCAGCACTCGTGCAGCCCCATACCATAACACTACCACCGCCGTACTTTACTGTGGGTTTTATATTTCGAATATTTAAAGCTGTTCCACTTTTTCTCCACACTAATTCCCGTCCATTCGACCCCCAAACATTAAATTTGCTTTCATCCGAAAAAATTACATGTTTCCAAAAATTTAATGGCTTATTCAAGTAGGTTTTAGCAAATTTAAGTCGTTTCTCCCGATTTACCTTGCTAATATATGGTTTTCTCCTAGCAACCCGAGCAAAATATCCAGCTTCTTTAAGCTTATTAGATAATGTTTTCGAGCAAACTTGTTTTCCAGTAGCTGCCTCCAGTTCTTTTGCAATCGTAGGAGCACTTCTGAAAGGATTTTCCTTTACTTTTCGTATTATAAGTCTTTCGTCCGTCTCACTTCATTTAGCCGGTTGTCCAATGCGATGTTTATTTTCGACTGTTTTTAATTGTTTGTATTTATTTACAATGTATTGGATGGTGGCATGACTTTTTCCCACTATTTCATCAATATTTCGAAGAGATTTTCTTTCTTCTACAGTGGTTTCTTTGCTTTTAGTACTCATTGTAACAATGTGACGTTTGACTACCACGGAAAGCAGAACACTAAATGAAGTATCATCAGAATTAAGAAACAAAAGAATGTGCAAAGTGGGATTCCCCTTATTTTATTATTTTAATTCCAATTCTTTCATTTGATGGCAACTGTATGAATACTTTTTTCCCACGGATATTTGTACTCATTAAGAATTTCGTTTCATACTTTGTAATGAGATGTTTAACTCTTAATAAACTATACATCATTTGAAAGCTGCGTTAATTTCCTACATTTTGATGTATCTACTGGTTAAAATAACATCCTACAAATCAAATTACCACTGTTCAAACTAGAGCGTATAATGGTGTATGAATACTTTTTTCGGTCACTCTACATCGTGGTAATTATAGACATACATACATCAAAACATACTTGTATAGGCTTCAGTTGTTTGTAGAACGTTGTGTCAGTGTCAAATGTCTGCGAAATTTTTCACAATTTTTACATGCCATTAAATAGAGAACATGGGAGAAAAACTAATAATTCGAATTTATCCTATGATTACCTTTCTAGTCGAGCTAGATGGTTGAAAATTGGCGTACAATGTTTTCTATAGGTAAGCTATCAAAGGAAAAATCGGTTTAAGGGCACTTTTGTCCCCTTATCCTGCTATACCCTTTATGTTTCTTATTAAGTATAATGAACGTCGTTTGTAATCGTATTGTCTGTAAATACCTAAAAATATGCAAAGTGTGATTGTTCTAATGATTCATAAGAAGTTATATAAATAACTGATATAATTTTATACAAATGTCTTTTCATATTAAAAATATAAACGATACTTGTTACAGGAATGATTGTTTTATTGCGCACAGTTGTTATTAAACGTGTAAAAAAATGTACATACAAAAGCGAACCATTAATTTTGGTTTAAATCACAAATGTGTAAGTGCTCCGCGTTGTCCACGAGATAAGCCTTGAACGGAACGCGTGTCTTATTCGTCAGCTTTCATCTTTCCGTATCTAATTTTTTATACTAATTAGATATTCGTTAATATGGTTACACGTAAACACAGCAAGAGACCTCTCTTGACCCTGTCTCGTTCCGAGGTTCTTTTTGTGAACAACGCAAAGTACATTCGGTGAAACATAAAATCAAGTCCTGCTAATAGGTTCAAATATTATACTGATAAGTAAAGAATGCAAAGGAACAGAAAAATTCCTTATCATCAAGAGCGTTAAGAAAGTTTTTAAATGCGTAAGTCAAATAAACTGATTAAGAGGCGACGATGGAATTGATTTGAAATGTCCAGTTTTACCAGTAGTCTCATTCCCTCGTCTTTTCACTGAAGTTAAAAGATAATTCTCAAGATACTTAACGAATGGCTCCACCATTCTTGGGTACCTCTCAAATGACGCTACATGCAATACCTTTTGTAAGCGAAAACCGCAGAAATTGCTTCTTACTCAGAGGTGCTTTCACCTAGGGACTATATAGTGATTAAGGAGGATCAGCCCTGGATCGTTGCTGAATCGAGGCCCTTCAATACCCAAAAGCACTTCTTTATGGCACTCTCCTCTTTTTACACTCAAATCTCCAGATTTGTTGCATCGGCAGCGCATGAGATGGATTTTTTCGAGTGAGTTTAAAACTTTAAAGGTTTACAGTACTGATTTAGATAAATAAAAAGGTCTTAATTGGCATATGTCAAGTAATCAAACACTTCCATTGAAAAATAATTTCTATTCATTTATGATATTAAACAATATAAATAAATAACTATATTTGGGAATATAATTAATTAAAAATTAATTAATAATTAAAGTAAAAATATAGACACATATTTGATGCGCAATTTTTATGTTCAACAAAATCGTGGTATTATCTTAATTTTAAGCCTCTAACTAATTTCAGGACAACTAATAATTACTAAATCACAATATCTCAGAACATTTACAAGTCTTACAGAGTACTGTTTAGAATGCTGCGATAAGCTTGTCTCACACTTCATTTGATTCGATTTTACTCGATATTCAAGTTATCAGATATCCTCAAATAATTTCGGAAGCGAATAATTTCATTGTTAGCAAGCTTATTCATTTACTTGAACACGTGGAACAATAATGAACATTGATATAAGGTCAAAATCGAATTTAGATTTATTCACATTTCGTTTTTCAACAGCCGTGTAACGGCTGAGTACCAATCGCATATGTTATCACATACGTACACCCGTTGACAAAATACAATGTGCTTACTGGTACTGACAATTTTTCACAAATATCTCTTGTTATATATAAAATTCTGTATATTTGTGTTATAAGAAAGAGAGGATTTCCTCTTTTTATACATAGAATTATAATACTTACTTCACATTTATGGTGATATTATGTTGTGTCTTATGGGTATGTGCGTTCTGTGGCCCGCCATTAAAGTGTAGAGTAGAGTGAAACACGTTAGACCCGAAAGATGTCAGCATGAGCGTATTTCGTCAGACAATTTTCTTTTTTGTATTGTTATAAATGTATTACTATTAAGTTTAGTTCGTAGTTGTACAGTAAATAAAATGGATCTATAAATATTCTACACCCATATCTACCATATCTTGCCCGATCCCTTTCAACGGTGATGAGCACAACGACGCAAGTGACTAATATAACCTAAAATCTGCCACGTGGTTTCAAGTACCAAATTTTTTTTCTTTCGATGAGTACGATAGCAAGTAGAATAGAAACAGAAATAAAAAAACGGGTGACAATTCAAAAATAGGCGTGCAAATTGCAAAGTTATCAGATTATTACTACAGTTCTGAGTAACGTCACTATAAATAACAAAGATACGATAGAGCTAAGGAGATTACAGAAATTCTGTGACGTTAGGGCGGTGCAGCAATAAGCGTGCATATTGAAGTAAACCAGCAAGTCCATGTAGAAACTGCATCGCCGGATTCAAAGTATGGCTAGCGTTAGAGCATGTCCGTCAATCCAAATCAAGAGTAAGGATTATGCAATTGAACAAATAGGTTATCAAACAAAAATAAAGAATGAAGAATTTATATTGGCGTACATATCGAATAGAAGAGTGTAGTGGTTTTGTTGCTACCAACTTCCTCTTTTTTATTTTTCCATTTTCGAAGTACCCATGACCCTGGCAAGCCTGGCAACGTACATCTTACATATCGGCTAATGAGGCTCCGGCTGACTAGAACTTTTTTGGACAAAAAGAGAAAGTTGGGATTTTTGACTTTTTTCCCGCACGTCTGGCCGCGTTTATTTGCCGCGCGATTTTTCTAGAAGAATTTCGTTTAAAAAACCTTCAGCAATCGCGCAAAGAGTCAGTTGGTTTTTACCCTGCTAACTACTTTTCGCGTTTACGTTAGTCTATTTTGTGATATACTAAAAATCTAGGCGAAATTAATAACTATACCCCCAACCACCGCAAGAGGTTTGGCTAACAATCTAAGTGAAGCTGGTGCCGAGACTCGGAATGAAGATCTAACGAAATTAAATATATCACTAGCAGGGTTACCAGACAAATAAATTTACATGGACTGAAACAAGCAGAGTATTATTACCCAAGCTTGAAAGACCCAGGAATATGGAAGAGTGTGTGAACCACAAAGGGGCCATTACATTCAAGAGGTCCCAAACAAGTACCACCAAAATAAACAACAGCGTTCAATAGGACAAAGACAACATGCTGCTCGCATTGCAAAAAACAAAGGCATAATTCAAAGAATTGCTGGCAGAAGATGGTCAGTTTAAATCAGAAATCATACATAGAATCAATAATACGAAATTATAATATGCGTGAATGCAGAATACAACAACATCGTTGGAGACAGAGTTGAAATTATTTAAAGACAGAAAATCAGACTTGTTAAATGAAGATAGGAAAACTTCATACCGAGAACTTATCGATTCATACAGAAAATCGATTACTAGATTTTTTCGTCAATAGGAACCAAGACATCTATGAGAGAGGCATTATGAAGCTACCTTTAAAATGGCAACAAATTATAGAACAAAACGGTGCATATTTGACCCAAATCGAACAATCCGAAACATGTTAAATAAAGTCTCGAAGTTCACGTAAAAATAATGGATTTCTTTTTCCCCGACCCAATATTTCACTGAATTAATTCTGCTGAAAAAATTATGTATAAAAACACAGTGTCCCATATTTACATGATTACTTTCTTCTTAAAACTAATTTCACTACAACGTGATATCCTAGGGCATGCCTTTTTGATTCATTATTCTTGTTAATAGTTTTTTCCTTTCCATTGCAAAATCAATAAAAGTTTAAACAATATTTCAATGATTTGTCGTATAGCATTCAAAATTTAGATAGCACGCCGATGATATTTCTTATTTAGCAGATATTGAGTGACACTGAAATAACAAAACGCCCTTACTGATAACCTGTTGATGGAAAATTCTTCATGTGTCGTATAACATAATTTAAATATATTATTTAATCAAATTTATCGCGTGGGTCATATTTTTCGAGGTTAAACGGAAAACATAAATTGTCATTTACCCATGTAGCTAATAAAAACATTTTAAGATAATCAGAATTTCATGCAAACATTTTCTGAAATCATAGTATGTTTTGCGAATTGTTTGTTCAATACGAATGAAATGATAAGTCGTTTGGTAATACCCACTTCCAGTATTACTAATGTTGCTACCAATGTTGTCTTCATCTAACCGATTTCTATGTCTGTATTCCTGATGGCTGTCTCCCTGTAGACGATTTCATTAACTGTTTTGCGTATTTATTGGTTTCCTCGAACAAACAATGACCATAGGAAAAGATCAAAGAATATTTCTATGTTTTCGATAGATTCACTATCTTCAAAGAAACACAACGCGATCCAAATTTTGCCAAGTAATTAGGTTATACTTAAATCACATTGGATATGTATTTTTTCAGGAACTATATTACATTAGATGTCAAATCACTTGATTTTAAAGAATTAACAAAAGAAAAAGGAGGGATTTTCGAATCCTCACTATCAGGCACGATAAAAATATCTAATACTGTAGGAAGTTAGACGTTCTTGGTGATTGGTAATTGCACGAAACTCAAAGTAAATAACAAAATAATAACAAAAACAGTTTATTAATAAAAAGCTATAACAAGGACTACACAAAATACTATTGCTACGCTAAACACACAACAGGTCGCTCGCTAATCGCACCAAAAAATCACGCGTCCACGCATTCTCACTTGCTTTTAAAGCACACCCCATTCGCTCTTTTTTTCTTACATTCACAACCTTCTCGCTCGCACTGTAATCTTTCGTCCATAGTCAAAATTCGCGCGGTCGCGACCACCCGCAGGCACGTTCGACCATCCATACTGTTGAGAGTGAGCATGAAATATATTTTTAATGGCTACAAAGTATCCGTTGGTACAGTCCACTCCCTCGCAGGAGTCAGTTGATTTTCCTGAGAAGGACAGCCATTTTTGAGACATGTAGTATTTCATACGCTGTAACTTTTGTTTGACACGTTTGTTCGTATCTTTCATATTTTTTAAGATGATTCGGTGTTTTGGATCGGTCTCCATACATTATTTTTAGTGTTGCAACAAAATCTATTTTTATCTCGGAAACTATTGAGTTTTGAACCCATGTTCACTGAGGTTTTTTTACTCAGTTTGGTGAGTTATATACGCCCCATTATTTGTGCGCAATAATTTTGTTACACCCTGTGTGTGTGACGCTGTTAATCACTTTTGCTATGGTAATATTAACACATGCGTGCCGGCTAATTTTCAGAAAACTGAGTTACGTGGCTGACAGTTCTCAATGAGATTAACTTACATCGCTAAACGTAGAAAAATATAATATCTTATTGTTATGTAACATATTTTAAACAAATAATTGATTCCGGTAAGATTTTACATTTTTATAATCATGCGGTAATTAGCGAAGCTTCATAAGTAGGTATTTGTATAAAAACATTTCCCATTCTTGGTACGCAATGTGTCAACATATATTTAACGTATGGTATACTCTATTCCCGTCCTGGCTGCATCGAAATATCATATGTATGAAACATATATGTAAAATGCTGTGTTTGATTTGTTTACTATATTCTAAATGCGCAAAAATCATATGAATAACTTATCACGTAAAACAATTGCAAGAAAGGCACGGTCCACAGCGAGGAAGATAAAAATACAAAAAGAAAAATAGAAATTATATAATTGAAACCGTGAAAGATGAAATAATCAATACTGATAAAATGAAAGCTTTAAATAGCGGTTTCTACTTCAATTTGAACTTTTTCTCGTGTTTGAACAGGTTGCGGGAATCAGAGTTTACCTCTAAAATAGAAAATATGGCAGGAGTGACTCCCCAAGGATACGATGAAACCAGCAAATCTCTTTTGAAGTACATACGGCTCTTCCCCAGCTGTTATCTCTTCGTGACTACAATAAATCGAATCTATATTGACCACGTGCAGCAATACTTTCTCATTCCGTTTTATCGGATTTTAACGTATTTCATTGTGTATTTATAGAATATACAAAGCGACAACTAAATATAAAACAAAACCTACACAATAACATTGTCTACTTAACATTGTACCAAAGTACTTATATACATGTAACATACATTCTATATTAGACATGCATACTACATTATGTATGTAACGTACAAAATATTCTTATGAAAAAATATTAGAATTGAAAATATTAGTTATAAGTGAAAAATATCATATACATTATAAAATAATAAAATAAAGTTTTGTATGGGTCAATCACGACACATCACAGGGCTTCGCGAGAACGTTGAACCGATGCGTAGGTACTCCGATGGTTAAGTTGACAATGAATACAATCATAATATGAGTTCATGCCATATTGGTAGCTTGAGATGCGGGTTAATAAAATAGTTACCATGAACTATCGTTGATCAAGAAAAGATAACTGGAACTCTTCCACATATATGAATACATCATTAATTACAGTCTGGAGTGTAAATTATACGATGTGGAATAGTTGCCACCACACTAAAAATGTTGATTATATTAAACTTAAGGAGAAAAACTGGTACCACTTATTTTTTCGTACCCGTAATATTTCAAACTGTTAGCATGTTTATGTGTATATTTAATCATTAAATTATAATAATAAACCCGTACATGAACTATTCGATGTACAAATTACAAATGAATATCTTAAATACAGTAATGCTCGCTTAAATTCCACAATTTCTTTCAGATGCTCCAAGGTCTGCAGATTGCTCGTATAAACGTTTGGCTTTAAATATATTTCTACAAATAAAAATTTGTAATGGTTAAAGCTGGTGGTCAGAGTGTCCAAACGATATCGTCGAGATGTATAATTAATCGCAGTATCGTGTACTTAACAATTTTAACGTTTTATCGTGAACTTAACATGTTCCTCTAATATGTTTCAATGTTGTCCAAATAGTACTTGATTCTACGATGTTATCTTCATAGGAAGCAAGTAAACATCAATATCTATACTACAGTATAGGAAAAATTAAAGTAAGTTTCCATTTCAAAAATCAATCTAGAATTTAGAATAACAAATTCATTTGGAACTATTATATGAAGATAAAACCGGGATTGAAAAATTAAACCAATGCTACATTTATACAATTACATTAAGTGTAATTGTACTCTTTTTAAAATAAATACTTTATTCTTGGGTACACCCATCGATGCAGATTTTAATTTCTACAAAAGATTATTAGAAGTTTATACACAAAGTTTGCTATTTCAAAACACGATAAGTACCTCTACTCTTTAGAAGGCAATATGATTAAACCATAATTTGAGGAATAGACAAATTTTAACTTGTTTTTTGTATAATCTGTCAAATTATGTTATTCTGAATACGATAAAATTTGAAATCTTTAACTATAAGAATCCGTTAACTCCTTCAGAAATTAATTTCAAAAACTTCATGTGAGGTCCTTGTTTTCTGATACGGAAGGAATCTCCACCTTATTGATCTTGACCTTCACACATATTGTAAAGGACATTCTGTTGAGCACTCTCCAAGCGATTTTAATTGCCATTCATTGTTTGCTAAAAAGTTATTAACAAAAGAACATATTTGTGATACGTATACCCGTCCCTCCACTTACACGGCATTATGTATATGCGATCTGAATTATGTGACACCGAATAAAATTTACTTTTGTTTTCTGAAATGTTGTTATTATTATTAACTTTATGTTAAGCTATATGAAGGAAATCTGTATTTCTATAACATATACCAACTTTTCTTTTCAATATTTTTTCTTCTTTTGTACCGAGAGATTCTATTTGTGCGATTTTCTTTCGCATAAACAAATCCACATGGAACAGATACTTCGCGTAAACGAAAAAACGGGTATAATCAAATAAAAAACTTGATAATCATAATATAGAGTGTTCGAAAACAAAATATTAATATAATAAATTTATTATTTTTTACATGCACCTTGCTTATTATATAAAAAAGTTGCTAAACGCTGTCCGTACCATTACAATTTTTTCCTTGTAGAACAAAATATCGGAATTTTCCCCATATAAAGTATACCTGTGACATGTTTTTGTAATATTGATTACATAAGGTATGAGAAATATATTACATTTTTATTTTAATGTGTATAAAATTTGAGCGATTATGAACTAAAAGCGAGGGCGAAGCACCTCTCCATGCATCACCGCACCAGAAAAACTGGCCCCAATCATGCTAACTTATATTCGAGATTGATAATTAAAGTGCCATCATTATTAAAAATTACAATTAATACAGTAAAAGTTCTTGTCGAAAACATTGTCTCTATATACAGTCGCCGCGGAAAGGGCGTCGACACACTTTAAAAATATGTATTTTACCATTAAAAGCAATCTGTTTACATTTTTTGGAGCTTTAGTTTACGTACTGCTTACACCTTACCAGAGAGTTTCAATCAGACAACTGTGAACGGCAGATGTGTAATTCTAAGTTTACGTAGAAACTCACGCGGAAAGTAAGTCGACACATATCTTTACTAGTATTTTCCTACAAAATATTGATACAATAAATGTTAATTTACAATTTACTCGTTCAATTAGTACACAACATGCAAAATCTCTTTCGAGCTATAAGTAAGGCTAAGGGGGCCTAACCAAATATTAACCAGTTAACTGCATTTGACGTGTATACGCATCAATTCAAACCTCTATTGCGGTGCGGTTGACGTGTACGCTCGTCGTGCAAAATAAAAAATTATCATTTACCATAAAAACTGAAAATTTCAATAAAATGTAATAAAAATATCGTTCGGTGATGTGCTTCCTTTATATTAACAATAAAACTGCTATGTATTTAAAAAAAAATTGATTGTTCTCTTTGGTTTATTGCCCGTACAACATATTACTTTTTACAAGCTAAATTGATTATTTTCTCCAATGCATCTGGTATTCTCCCAATTGTTTCATATACTTTACTTTGTAGAGATATCGGATATTCTCCGATTAACATGAGTTGCGCGGGCTATGAAGGCCGCTTAGTATTACTGGTTCATTACAAGGTGATAGTTATAAGATTCAAAAAAGTTTTGCTCGGGTCCCTTACCTATGTATTTCTTCAGTTATTATCAACATAAAGTATAAGGCAAGTATAAGGTATACAAATTAGCTAAAAAAAATAGTTCGTTACTGCTAAATTTTACCCTCCAGATGGGTGATTCAGACAACGATGGTAGTGAAGTTTTGCATATTAGAAAGCGAAGAAATGTCTCATCTGTTGACATTTTCTGACGAAAGCAAGAGTGATGACTTAAAAATGGATTTTTGTAAAGAAAATGAATCAGAAGAAGATTTGTTCAGTACAAATGAACTTGAAGACGACATTTACAGTGACAATCGATCAGAAGAAGAGAATCAAACTAAAAGTTCTCAATGGAATACACAAGAAAATATTAAAACTCCATTTGATTTTTGTAGAAATTCCAGTTAAAGATTTAATATGCCCAGATCGTCGAGAGAAAAGAGTTTATTTCATTTCAATAAAATTTTATATAATGGATTAGTATCCATAGTTGTGGAGCAAACGAATTTGTATGCAGCACAATATATTGAAAGTCATTATTTAAAAGATCAAAATACAGAAACGAGATGTTTTATTGCAATGTTATTACTGCAAGACATTGTCAGAAAGCCAACACTTCAACTGTATTTCTCGAAATGTGAAAGTATTCCACTCCTTTCATCAACAAAGTGTTGCCTGCAGAAATATATTTATTACTTTCAAAGGGTATAGCAGGATAAAGAGGTCACAAGTGCCCTTCGACGGATTTTTCTCTAGAAAGTTTTCTTCGATAGCTTATCCATAAAAAACATTGTAAACGAAGTTTCAGCCCTCTATTTCAACCAGAAGGGTAGTTATATGGTAAATTCGAATTATTAGTTTTTGTTCTATTTTCCGTATTTAATGGCACGAAGAAATTATGAAAAAATTCCGAGACATTTCTGGCATAGCAGTGTATGCCTACAAATTTTTGAAGATTTTTCCAGTACAAATCCGTAGCGTGAAAAATAAAAAAAACTCCAAAAAAATAGAGTAAAATAGAAGCATTCAAGCGACAACTTTTTAATTTTTGCAGTAGTAGACATACTAGTATGACGGACATTCTCAAATTTTTTCAAATTTATTATCATGCCGTTTGAATACTTTCTTTGCTTATTGTATATAAAATATCATATACATCGAAACCTAACACAATTCAAAAGCATTGAAATCGATGAAGTTGTTTTCCTAGAACTTTACCAAAAAGAAACTAAAGTGAAGATTTACTAAAAGTTATTTTACAAATTTTTCATTATTTTATAGCTCTATTCTTACATCTGCAAAAATGAAATTAAAAGAGTATTTTGATGTATATATATGATTCTTTATTATTTGGTAAATTTGCAAACTTGTACTTTCTAGTCGCCGTTTCGTCGATGGTTACAATTACAATAATCGAAAAATAATTACTGATACTTCTCTCCTGTCCACGCATTTAGTGCTTTGTGTATAAATCACCGGAGAAGTTACCGGCAGTTAAACTATCAGTAAAAATCCATACATTCTGTGCATTTCTAAATTAAAAGATATTTTCCCCGTATTCAGAACAATATAATAGAAAAGATTATATAAAAAAGGTGACAATTCTTATGTCTCCGAACTAAAATATATAGCTTAGCTGTTAACTTATTTTTTACTTTTTAAATAGCAATTGTACTAACGGATTAAGTGCGTACTTCGATACCCGATTAATTTAATTTAAATATTTAAATACAAAACAATTCGAAAATAAATAGAAGATTTTTCACCGCAACACACAACAACGAAATAAAGGCGTGAAATGACTAAAACCATTTAAATTCACTTCACATTTTCCTGCACGTTCAACCGTTTCAAAGACAGATCCATCCGGTTATGTGAAACATTCAGTATTCTTACAAGTGAAACGAAGCGCGAACAGTGAAAAGTATAATATAACAAGACACGCTGGCACGTGCTCGCTTCAAAAACACGTGGTTCGCCGGCGTATGAAACAAGTTCACGGACACCATTCCGAACGAGATCAATGTCACGTGCTAAATGTACATTATATTATCGTACTAACGAGCAGTATTGTTATAATTCAGACAAATATACTCGTATCATTGGATTCCTCATTAACCACTAATAATCTTAATCGCTCCGAGGAAAAAGTACGACACTGCGTAATCCTCGAACGTGGTCGATTCACGTTAAGAATGCAAGAAACAAGTTTACAAACTCAGAGAACGATTTACACCATTTTCCGTAAGAGCCTGAGAAATATTTCCAAGAGGTTTCTAACGACTGAATGTTGTGCAGGGTGAACAAGAATGTCGACCATGTGTCGGCAATAGTGTGTAACGATTAAAAGCGCAATAATGTGAAGCATTTAAACGACCAATAAATAGAATAGAATAGAATAGAATAGAATAGAACAGAACATAGCATAACAGAACAGAACAGGACAGTTGCTTATTGGTTCAGAGCAAAGTGGGACGCACGCGAGATACAGGTGTGCAAGAGAGACAGCGGGAACACGTGACACGTGAAACGCACGCTTCGCCAAAGTCACGCGATTTCTTCCCTACAGGAACGAGGAGCAAAGAACAAGGAACAAAAGACATGTTCGATGTAACGGAGATGAGCGAGTTTTGCTCTTCGAATGACAGAGAAAACGGTAGATAAGAAGGTAGGAAGAATTACGAATATATTTCGATGAAGAAATCTGTAGAAGGGAAGGCGATACTACGAAACAAGTGTCGAGTCGGTCGTTCGGTAGGACGGCGTGCGTGCCTACCAAGCGAGCGTAGAGACAACAAAAGTGAAAAGAGCGAGAGGGAAGTAGCGAAGTAGAGAGAAAGAAAGAGTGAGTGTGAGTCAGTCGTCCTTTTCGTGTAAATGCTTACCTCGTGCGCCCGGGGATGTTGGTGAGTGCATTGTCGATGCTCGAACATTCCACAAACAAGATCCACACTACACACCACGACAATAACGACGAGCGGCAATATAACGGTGCCGCATTGCATCTTCAACCGCACTAGAACCGCCATCACAGACGACACTCGCGCTTCCAAGGCATGACACATACTGAGCGCGCCCGCCGACGCCGCGCATTTATATAGGCGTCGCGCGTCGCGGCATCCAGCGCCACACCACTCACGTTCGATACCTCGAGCACGGCAGACGCTCTCTGCTGTCACCCCAATAACTCCTTTAAGAGTAACCTGTAAAGAAATCGAAGACATACTGCCGTAAATACAATAAATATTGCTTCTCCCTTACTTCACTACTTGATTGCAATAACAAAATTACTAATTTACTTGTCAGTACAACGAAATTCCAACAGTCGTTTGTTTACTATTAAACACGGAGTTCTTTTGCCACTGACGCTTAACAAATAATGCAGTTTATTCTTGGTTTTATTTTTAATTTCATAATAATTTGTATTCTATATTTGTTTTCGTAACAACTTACAGCGCCTTCATGAAAACAACGATCGCTATTTTCTCGTTCGTTACTTAATACGTAAAAAACTACTCGCGGGATTTCTGATTTTCATTTTTGTTTCGTGAGTAGTTACTGTTAAGTACTTTTTATTCTCAAAAAGAAGTTATCAAACTTATTTTTTATTTATTTATCGTTCTTAAACAAACGAATTATTGATTTAAAGAAAGAGTACTACGTCCACCGTCATTTCAGCATTAAAGACGCTTCAATTAAAAAATATATAATATTAATAAAAATAAAAATTTATAATAATAATTATAAAAATATAAAGGCTCAAGTACAAGTTATTCGTTGAGTTACGCTTCGTCTTAAACGTTGATATATGGCAAAGTATATAGAATATTATTATGTATATATTATATAGGCTATTTATACAATATTATTTGTTTAGTAAACTTACAACAAGTATTTTCATCATACTAATTTCATTCGTGAAAATAATATTACTCGTCAGTAAACACAAAATCATATTTATCATTTTCATTGTGATAAAACAAACAAGTGTTCACGAAAATAAATCAAATACATATTACTCCAATCTGATTGTTTTCGATGGTTTATTTCTAAATTGGCAATTACATTGTTGTACAAAATTTTCAATAAAAATGTATATTTTTATTTAAAAATTGAAAACCGAGATACATGCTAATACAACTAAAATAAAATTCGTGTTTAGTGCTAATAAACACATTGTATTGTGTTAAATACAAATTGTTATGTATAATTAAATTTATATATTTTATTTCTATTTTGTATTTACACGAATGAGAGAGTGTCATCTAGCTAAAAAAGTATACAATATAATCTACTATTATAAGATGAATATCCTCAATTATGCATGTATTAAGTTTATAATTGAATGTAAACTTCTTTATAATATTCTGAAAATTATGGAGGGAAATATATTTAAAATTATAATCCCTACTACTTGAAAAACTTTATACAATAATGCGCTAAATTATAATTCTCCAAAAATAATGATCAATTAACTTTGTGACACATTCGGATGGAAATATCCATTGAAACTAAAATAGAATAATTTCAGAAGTGCATTGTTAATATTTTTCAAGTTTTCTTGTACCTTAAAAAATTTGTTCAACATTATTGAATTAACTTTAAGAGGTATAATAGTCGTATTTAAAATTATTATAAATATAATATCATTAAAAAAAAAGACGGAATGCTTTTGCTCTTTTTCGTAAAAATTTCGTATTGTATATTATAATACATTTATAATATATATTACCTAAATTCTATTTTATAAACCCTATAACTACCTATTAATACTATTTATCTAAAGCAGGTCTGTCCAACAGACTTTTCGCGGGCAAGGGCAGCCTCGGTTACCTACGGGCAAAGTTTTACGCAAAACCACGGGCATACGTTCCTGAAGTGGACGAAATACACTCGTTTAGTGTCCGCGCGTTAGGGCCTTCAGTATCACTACAAAGTACTTACAAAGTAGTACACAAAATAACCACCTTTGTCTACGGCGGCGTTATGGACTGCCCGGCGGGCAAGATTGTACCTGGGCAAACCAGGAGCTGCCCGTACGGGCAAGTGGCGGGACAGGCCTGATTTAACACATTGTATGCGGGAAACGTAAAAATATTATTTTCATGTACCGTAGTATTAAAGTACTAAATAAATACTTATATAACTTCATTAACATTTTTGACAAAAGTAGATGGTTGATTCCTTTTGCGTATGATTGAAATTATTCCTATTTGCAATGGCAACTCTTGAAAATATGTTGAATAATAAATAAATGAATTGAATGTAACTGATATAAGTTGAAATGAATAAAATGGCCCGCTCGCAATGTGTTAAAGTAATGGTTCAACTATAATGTAATGCAATCATCCGAATAATTTAAATTTCTGCACACAAATAATAACATTTGATTTTACATACAGTTAAAAGTACAACAGCTTTAACATCTACATATTTTTATTATAAAAAATATCCAGTTTGCAAAATTGACTACAAATTATTTTCTTTTTAGCTACTTCGTTCTTAGAATACTAGAATTGATGTCATTCTCAATATTATCAGTTAAAACTTAAAATACAAAATTATTACGTTAATAAGAAATAATTTGTATGTATGTAAAGTATGTTTAAAATTAAAATATACTTTAATTACTATTTAATGTTTACGTTTATATAATATACGTAATTTATCGGGTTTATATTAACAATTATAAATGACTAGACTTTAGAAACGATAACAAATGACATGATCCGCATTATTTATTAAAATCTATTAATATTTCAATAGGAATGAAATTCTGGTACATGATTGCAAAACAAATCGAAATAAATATAATGAAAAAAATATTTAACACAATTATTTCTTGTTTCAGCTCGTAATTTGTACAACAAAAACTGAGTGAAATACATGTAAAATGAAATTAATTAAAAACGTAATAAAGAAAAATGTTAGCATCAAATATTAAAACTACACTCATGATGATGCGTCACTTAACTATCATTGATTTTTCATGATAAATGTTTTTGTATTATACTAAATCTGTAACTATTAAAGATATATCCATATTGTTTTGCATTATATTTAAAAAAAATGAAAGGTTATTAAACAACAAGAAGTAATTAATAAGTTATAGGAATAATTTATTACAAACCATGTATACATTATTTATATTCCTAATTTTAACTTATAAGTTTAACTCGTACATGTTTTCGCGTACCAATTTTTACTGCTTAAACAGGTTTTATTCACGCAATGTGGACAACGTGTTAAGAACTTAGGATTTATTGATCGTTTTGATTTTAGATGAGAAAGCACAATATCTGTTAAGGCATCTATAAACATAGGGTGGTCATTTGGAGCGGAAGCTCTTCTTATTTTCTCAATACCAAGCTGCAAATAAAAAATTAAAGTTTTTCCTTATAACTTTATACAAGTTATACGAGATGATTGCTTACTTCTTTTGCTAAATCTGTGCAATACTCAATGTCCATCTCATGAAGAGTTTCAATGTGTTCATTAACAAAAGCTACTGGGACTAATATAAAATTCTTCTTCCCTTGTTTTACATATGCTCTTAGAGCATCATCGGTAAAGGGAGCCAGCCAAGGCAAAGGTCCTACCTAAATACATATCATTTATACAATTCAGTAATATTAAAAAAAGAACTTTTAATATTTTTATACAGAATAAATGTTAAAACAAAATTTATTTATTAGAAGATTTATTTTCAAAATTAATATAACGAAGGAAAAATAAAAATAGTATGTAAACTCAAAATTATTCTTTTAATAATATATCTGAATATGTTAAAGGAATCGTTACTATAATATTATTAATATAATAAAATTTAAAAAACAATAATAATTCTTCTATGATCAAATATTTTATATAATTGCTCTACATTTAAATATATATCATAAATAGAATGCATAATTTTTATTTTTAATGGTTACTTCCAAATAGCTCTTAATTGAATTAATTAAAGCATTGAACTTTTATTAAAGAAACTAGGTAGATAGAATAAATGATATTAAATTACGAAACTTAATTTAAAAAATTTTTATAGTATTATAAATGTTTATATAGAAAGTAGTCTAATAAATATGTATAATGTAGTATAGTATGTAATCATCTGTATAAATATTATATTTGTATTATGCATTCATATTTTCTTGAAATTTACAAATTTAATTCATTGCATTAAAAATAAATTTTAATTTTTCCAAATTAGTTTCAACGAGAATTAAGTATTTAGTAATGTCTCCATTTTCAATCTATTATTTTCATCTATATGTAATATCTGAAACTTAAAAAGATGTATAAATAACACAGCTGTTGTTTTATATCAATACTATATATCCATGATTGAATTTTAAGTACTTAACTAATGTTAATTAATAAATACTATATTACATTTGCATTCTTTTTACATAAGAATTTAATTAAAAAATATAAATAAATTATCTTCAAAGTATTAATATTTAGAGATAAACTACGTATTTGTTGTTGTAATGAATAGATCATAAAAATTCAACATTTTAAAAAGTATTTAACATAAATAATTAAAAATTATACGTACAAAAAAATCGATAATAACTAACATTATTGAGTTTCTTAATTCCCTTAATTGATATTAAGCAATTTGTACAACTGACGTTTCTCAAATTTGTACAACTATGATGTATGAGAAATATGATTTTAAAAACTCTTTTATACTTGTGTATTATACTAAAATCTATGAAACAGTATATCTTGAAAAATGAAATGTAATTCTGGCATGTTTTATTAAAATTTATGTTTTCTGATTGATTACATTAACGTTGATAAAGAAATTGATATGCAATATCTTACTGAATTTAAATCACATCTGAACTGAATAATTCAATTTAAAATAAATACAGAAAATACATAGTCTAAAAAGTATTTTTAAGATATTCTATTAAATAATAAATTTCTGAGATTTTACTAAATAAATAATTTTACAAACAGTTAGAATATTGAATCAAAACAATTTCTATACCTTTGACTGCCATACTAAGTTGTAAGGATTACAATAATTCAATTCTTGCATTACTAAAGCAACAGTTGCTCCAATTTCAGATGGGTAAGAATCTCCTCTATTCACAGCCTAAACACAAAGATTCAGAAAGTTTCCTCTTTCAAAAATTATGATTTCATTGCTTACGCTTGATGCTAAGATTTAACAACCTTTAACGGAAGTGAATGTGCTGAAAATAGAATTATAACATCATGTCTTATTTCCATAGGAAATTGAACTAATTCTTCTTTAATCCTTTCAGCAATTGTCTTTATGAATAGTGGATGTGTTGCCCACCTATCTATTATGCTCCATTTCATGTTAAGAGGTAGTTGCCTGAAAATTTCAAACTTCTAAACATAAGGTAATTAATTTACTAGGAGCGCTATTTAATTACTAATAGAATTATATAATTTTTTTATATTTTTGAACAGACTATACTGCAAGATTTAAAACATGGAATTCAAAAATGCTATTGACAACTGGTTTTATGAATTAGCTATATTGTTATGAAAACAATTGTCTTTTGTTTCTTCTGAAAACTTGTAACAATTGAACATTCTAACAAGCATCGGTTATCTTACTCTGAAAAACTCTTTGTCTTTTTTTCCAGCCCCCTTTGGACTCCTCCCTTTCTCCTTGTATTGCTAACTGTTTGACCTTTTGAAATGAAACCAATTTACAATAGCGTCTTTAAATTATATTTTCCTAACTCTTATACTATTAATAAGTAAACACCAATAACTTAAACCATTACTGTGCCATTTTATTTAATTAATTAGAAAATTAAGTAATAACAACGGTAACTTTACATAGACTTCTAGTTCAGTAAGATGTTCAACAAATCTTAACTACAAATAATCAATAAATTATTCTGAACAGAAAATATCTCATCTTTTATAAGTCTATTTTATTAACCCCTTGCCGTACAATACCGAGCGTTGAAAATACTATGAGTTGCTCAGAAGCCAGAGCGGTTAAGTCCAGAAAACAAAAATTGAGATAATTAATGTTTTGGCTTCTGAAATTATTATACAATATATTCAAAAGCTATAAAAAGAAGGACTTTCTGACCTAGAAAAAATGAAGAAACAAGTAAATCCTTTAATAACTTAAAAGAATATTATCTATTCACTTAAAATTTACAAAAATTAGAAAATATCAAAAAATGGTTAACTGGATTGGTTTTTGAGCTACTCATATATTAAACATATGTATGTAATAAAGCATGTGAATTAATTTTCATGCACATGTTTTAATTTTATCATTAAAAACCCCTTATCTTAGCTCGTAGAGCCATGATAAATAAGACTGATTTTAATGATTAAGTAAAACAGATCTATAATATGTATGATACTTTTAATTCAGAATGACCTGCCGAATATATAGGTAAAATTTACTGAATATCTTGTATCTATGGAAAGTTATAGTTATACAACATTAAATAATAGCATTCTTGACACAGTTAATGGATGAAATTATAAATAGACTTACAGTTAATATATAATGAAAATTTTTAAGATAAACCTGCAAAATCGACTAAAACTTACATATAACTTGTAATCATTAATGTTATTTCAGTGTAATTTCTGTGCAATTATATAGACTTGTCGAATATTGTTTTTAAGAGTATTCATTTCTTGATCTAGATATCACAGACATTAGTACCCTCATAACAATTAACTCTCTGTTAATACACTGACAATACAAACATATAGCAAAATTACAGTATACATAAAATTGTAAAATTGAAGATTATAAACATCTAAGAAAGTTTACTGATTATTACATTGTGTTTTACAGCAAGAACAGCTACCTTTTCTTATAATATTTATATATTGCATTAAGGCTGGATCCAGTTGTAGCACAACTATATTGTGGATATTGAGAAAATATTATTGTATGTTCAAGGCCATCTCTGAAACGAAAGCATTCGCACAGTATGAAAATTAAAAGAAACAGTACATTATTTGCAATAAATCTGCAATGAAATTATTACTATTCAAAAATATGTAAATGTTCTTACTGTTCTAATTCTTGTAACGTGTTTTCAGTAATAGGGTCAGCATACCGAAAAGCAACATAATACTTATGAGGTGCAGTTTCTGGCGAAATATTATCCAATTGTTTACACATAAGTGAACCTTGAATGTTTGTCCATTTTAATATAGGAGACCCACCACCAATTTCTGCATATTTTTTTTGTACTTCCGGTGTACGACGTTTTGCTATCCAAGGACCCAGTTGACTGTAATATGCATTATAGTATAGAGATATATTTATAATGTTTCTTGTAATAATAAACAATATTGGTTTACGTAAATCAACCTTTGAACAGGTAGTTGAATCATATCACGATCAGTCATTATGCGTAACAAATAATCGTGCACTTGTTCAATAGTAGTGGGTCCACCCATGTTCAACATTAAAATACCAGTCTTTGGTTTAAACTTATTCATTTCCTTTGGATTTGTTGCTAGGGACATTGGACGCCAAGGTAAAACAAAACTTTTCCCATACTGTTTTCCTAAGAAAAAATTCATAAAAGAAATATCAAGTATATAAAATAAAATAACATATAAATAAAGAAATAAACCCTAATTAGCAATACCTTTATTATATAAACGTATATTAAACAATATAATAAGAAAGAATGTATTATTTCCAATTATATTATAAAAAAAATATTGTGTAACATAAATTTCAAATATTGCGCTATCATACACTTCAAGGATTCTGTAACTATTTTCACGAATTTTATAGTCCTAGAGTTGTTTACATATGTGTAAATAATATAATGGAGTAAATATAATTTTTACTTACCGAATTGCAGTAAAGTTGATAAATTATTTGTCATTTTTAACAGAAAAATCACTTCAAAGTAATCAAGGAAAGTATGATGAGACACCGAATATGTGATTACAAATGTAGAAAATTTGTAGTTTATGCACTATCACGATGGCGTCAAGCTGGCAGTACTACTGCTTACAGGTTAACTTCAAAAGTAAGGTTATGCTTGTTCCGTAAAATATGTTCCGCACAACGTGATTACGCGGCAAAAGATTGTTAACATCTTTAAAATATACCGTAAGTGTTATCAGTGTTTACTATATAGATATAACAGTAAGCGTGTTTTCATACTGTCTATAGATAAAACAACTATCAAACTACACCTTCAATAAACTTAAACTAAAATCATGACAGATCAAACTACTGAGGAATTAGATCCATCAGATTTAGGTACACTTGATTAGTAAGTATTACATACCGTATATATAAATATGGAACTCTCTATTAGCATTACTTTATGTCACAAATGTATTTTATCAACAGTTGGGAAAAATTTTACACGGAAGAACTCGATAACTTCAAAGACCACGGGGATGTCGGTGAAATATGGTTCGGCAGAAATAATTCACACAAAGTTATACGGTAAATTACTTAAATAATACACAGAGTATTTAGTATAAAACCCGTTGTCTACACAAAAAGTTAAGTTTGACATAAGCAATAAAACATTTTAATTCAAGACTGTGGCGCTATCTTTCGTAAGCCGCAAGTATTCAATTATCACACAAACTTACCTTTAAGTTTGTACTTATTATGAGCAGAAAGAATGAGTATAAATCATTATTATATCAATAACGTATCTCTTGTCGGTGATTATACGGTTAAGATTATATAATAATTATAAAAATTGTGTAAGTATAGTTATATAATAATAACTATAAAATTATTTAATTATTAACTTTATTTACAATATTTCAGGTGGATTACCACAAAATTGAAGCTTACTAAAGAGGATGATAAAATAATTGATATAGGATGTGGAAATGGAATGACCTTGGTAGAACTTGCAAATAAAGGTTTTACAAATTTATTTGGTATAGATTATTCACAAAAAGCAATTGATTTAGCCTCTGAAGTTTTAAAGGAAAATAATTTATCACATATTGATTTAAAAGTTTGTGATATATTAAATTTAGAAACACATAAGTTACCAACAGATTTTAAATTAGCACATGATAAAGGAACTTATGATGCAATCAGTTTACATCCACAAGATCCAGCATTGAAACGAAAGATGTACATAAATAATATATATGAAATTCTCTTGCCTGATGGTTATTTAATGTTAACATCTTGTAATTGGACAAAAGAGGAACTGGAAGCTCATTTTCAAGACAGTAAGTTATTTTATTTAATAACTTATTGATTAATAAGTTTTGATATATTATAATTCTTCGTATAAAAAATAGACTGAATTTGTCAATATGTTCAACATAAAGTGTTATTACTTTCTAACAAAACCTTTTTGATTTTTAAAAATTAATTTTATTTCGTAATATCATAAATTGTTTTTTGTTTAAAATAGATTCATAAGTATTTATTTTAATTGATTGGTTCTACATACTATTTAACACTATTTCTACATACTATTTAACACTTTAGCACAACTTATATTTTTTTATATAGAATTAAGATAATAGCCAATTTGACAGTATAAAAATATAGTTTCTTGTATTCAGAAGGTATATAATGTACATTTTATTCATTTTCACCACATTTTTTGCAAATAGGCTTCTCGATTGTACATTTCCCACACACGTACTTTTTACATTTTAGACAGATTTTGTTAGTCTTATTGTTTGTGCAATATCTTATCTAGCATGTTTTTCGTTCGCGCGAACCTGTACTTGTATTTGTGATGGGTGTTGGTTGATCTTCTTTGCCTAGCTGTAGCACTTTTTGATATTCGATGACAAGTTCTTCTGCCAATTGAAATAAAAATTCTTGTCCCGAAATTTCTTCTCCCGTGGTTTCCCTATTTAAAACCCATGCATTTATCCCGGCTAAGTCTAGGATATTGAAAAATACCTATAAAGGCCATCTCCGACATTTAGATTTTACTGATTTTACCGAGGCCGATAGGCGAGCGAGAACTGTAAACACTTGGAAGTGCCGTACAGCACTCCCTGGAAGACACTTTTTGGCTAAAATCATAATCAAAATAAAATTATAGTTTCGGAATTGAGTCTTCGAGAGAATACCATTACAAAAAGATATAAATCGTTGTACCGGTCAAATGACCGATCGTGGTAGGCAAGACAGACTACAAATTTTTCTTAGAAAATAAACAATAAAAAAAAAAGTGAATATTAAAAAATGTATTTTACGTATATTTAAGGAAAAGTCGTGAAGTTTAAAGGCGATTCAATTACGTTGTACATAGGAAATTCTGATCGAAATTATAGAAACGGTCATTTGACCGGTCGTGGTAGGAATAGTATTAATAAATATGAATTATTAAACGTATTATAATTAAATATAATATTTAATTTTTCTGTATTTTATTTTAAATTATACTATTTAATAATTGTTTTGACTTACTGAATTATTTATGATAGATTTATATTTTTTATTTTGGAACTATTTATTATATTAAATGAAGTTGTAAACATGTATTTTTGAGATTCAATACTCTTTTAATAAGAAAGTTTAATGAATTTTGTAATATATCTTATTTGTGTTATTATGAGAAGATGTCAGAGGTATGAACTTAATTCATTGTACAGAAACTGACACTTAGATAATAAGATTCTATTCCAGCAAAAGGTAATTAATAAAGTATTTTTATTGTTAACAGTCACAGAATAAAATTCATGAAAATGTATTTATTTGAATATCTGTATTGTAACATCTATTTAAAAGTGTTGCAGATTATTCTATTCAAGGCATACAGATTGTTAATTTATACAAATATCTTAACTTGATTAATTTATTTTATATTGCTAATGTATTCTTATGTATCATTATAATATATTTCTATGCTTATCATAAGATATATATGTTACGGGCAATATGATAAAGCGGTAGTTACATATAATCCCACGGTGATTATGTAGAATTATTCTCCAATGTTATTTGCGATTACGCGTAATCGCCGGGCGGTTATGTATAATTTCCGGATTAATCGAATTTACCGTAACATATATATGTTAATGTAACTTTAATCTGTAATCTTAATCTGTCCAAAAGCAAAATCATTTTCACACTTTCTGCGGAGGGTTTCCTCTTCAGTAAAAATCTCTTCCTGTAATTATTTGTTGCTTTTGTAACCAATTATGTATTTTATGTTTTATGTCTTATGTAGTTACTCGAAGTGTATTGTAAAAAGTGTATCTAAAAGGGTTTAATTTAATTGTCTGTTTTTCCTCAAATTTTTTGTGTACAAATTGCTACTTATAAATTATCAATAAATTAAATATCTTTTCTTTTCCAAAGTAACTATTTAGAAATGATTTCTAAAAATTGTTATTTTAATAACTTTAAGTTATTATTACTTTATGATTATAATGCAGCATTTGTATTTATCTTTCTCTTATGCTTTTAATTACATATGTATTATTGTTTGTAACATGTATCATTTTCAAACTTAATTAAAGTGACATGTATACTAGCAATATGTTTGTAAAGCACTAACAGTTATGTCAACTAATGTAATAAGAAATGTAAGTCCTGCAACTAGAAATACTCAGAACTACTTCATCTAATTACAATAGGCAGTATGTATAAATATAAAAATATTTTCACATGTTTAATTAAAGTTTCGTTTAACAATTGCTAATTACATAATTAATATGACAACAGTAACTATTTTATATTACATGGCACTAAATATCTTTATCTTGTATAATATTGATAGTAATAATAATAATGATAATGGTGAAGATAATGATAAATATAATGAATAAATTATATGTTTCAGATTTTAATGTTCTGGATGTACTTCCATCCGATTCATTCTCCTTCGGAGGACACGCAGGAAACACTGTTACACAGTTAGTTCTACAAAAGAAATGATGAATAAGAAAACTAATAAATTACTTACATCAAATTTCTTGCATATATCTATACTTACTATCCTGAAATTGACAAGGACTAAACAGCAAATCCTGTAATATTTACTTAGATTTAAAGTACAACAATGAAGCACACAAAAGTTAGTTAGTTATGCCAAAAATATATTTTTATAGTAAAAGTAAGTGATTCACTTTACTATCATTCATGTTAAAATGTTGTACATGTAATACTTTATGTTATAAATTCCTTTTATTTAATTATTATATATATTGTATACAGTTATGTCGATAAGTAGTGTGTCATTGGCATACAAAATTGTTGCACATGCTTTACTGCTCGAAAACATTAAATTACTCCATTCTAACAATTAAAGAAAGAGATTTTCTGATTATATAAATAAATTCAAGTAGTTATAAATATGTAATTGAATATAATCGTTTATAGAAATAGAAGTGACTGCAAATTTTGTTTGCTATGTTATCTTTGAAACCGAAGAAGATTTGTTATACAGTATACATCACACGAAAATTAAACAAGTGATTTCAAAGCTTTCATCATATGTATATATACAACAAGATTTGTATTATTGCACTTCTTACCTACATTGTGCAATATACATCAAATCAATAAATACCAAATATATACAAAATAGAAAGTAGAGAAATCATTGAAGGAAGTCATATGTCTTTGTTAGGGCCTATTGAACTTGAATCATTGGATAAATTATAGTATAATAATGAACAATAATAAATCATAATAGATAAAAACGAAAAAGTCCGGTTTGCTTCAACTCGGCTGTGCTCATCGTGTTACGTTATGGACTTAATCACTTTATATAGTTCTTGAAATAAACATATCATTTCATGGTAAAAAAAGTTCCTTTCATTTTGTGATGCTAAAACAATTATCAAGAAAATTTATTTTGGACACAAAAAGGTAAGCATCAATCAAGTGCTTTGGCATTATAATCTCGAAAAATTAAGAAAATTGAACTTTATCAACTTGGCCTGAGTGTGGCTCATACATATAGGTATTACAGTCAACTTTCAATTATATGGTTTCTTTAAGATCTACTTTTTAGCGATTCTTTACACCAGTATTTTACGCCGTTTATTAAAATCTTATACAATTAAGAAAATACTGAAGTTGTACTGTAGTTTGTACTGTAATTATATTTAATATAAATTCAATTTTTGTCATTAACCCTCGAACCACGGCTAACGTGGAATTCTAGATATTTTGTAAAATATTCCCGCTTAATTGAGCTTTAACCACTTTTAAGTGTTTTATCAGGCTATTGTTAGTTATCATCTGTCCCGTTATTTATCAGTTCCGTTAGTTTGTTAGTTTTATCTATATAATTGTTAAGATGCATCTGCATAACAAACAAAACTAACCCGCGATTTTATATCGAAAGATCAAAAACTAGCTCGCGGTTAAAGGGTTAAAATACATAATACTAAAAGATATACAGGGTGAGGTACAGTTTATGAAAACGTTGAGACATGGGATTTAAATGGCATCAGAGAGCACATCGTATAAGATGCGTGCTTTTCTTGTAACTGAAGACGTTTGAGAAATTTCAAGATCACCTTAATTTTTTTAAATGGAATGACCTACTTTTTGTACCATAGGTCGATAGAATATCAAATTCTGAGGATAAAAGTGTTGACCATACGTCTTAAACCTAATAGTGAGCGAGATATTAGCAATAGTTTGATTCACGTAAAGTCGCGTTGAATGTACATATAATACAATGTCTCCGGGTGATTCGCGAAGATGGCAGTGTTTGTCTGACAATGTTTATCAACATATTACATATTCTTACTTTGCGCTGTAATCTACGATTTCCACAGTTTAGTATCGTTTCATTACTGAAGGCAACGTACTGTCGAAGAAAAGCGGTTCAAAATGAAATTTAGTAATAGCAAAAAGTTAAGTATGGTTTTAGTTTACAGTTTGTACGGTGAAAATGCAACAAGAGCCAAAATTGTTTACGCTGAGAAATATCCTGTTTTTGATTCACTTCAGTAATTATATTTATTTTCATTCGCACGTTATCGCTCTTGTTTTAAATAACTGTATATTGCAATTTATAATTGCACGTTATACATAATGTAAAAGCAAATTAATGAGTAAGTATTTCGCAGTATGTATTTTAAATTTAGTTTATTAGATAAAAATAAGGACTACACACACATATGTATCTCTATCAGCAGATTTACAAAATGTTATCAGAAAATCAAAAGCTATTATTAAAAAAAAATTTTATTACACTTGAAGAGAAAATTAAGATTTTGAAGGAATTCAGTGATGAAGTAAAAATATTAAGTGTAGCGAAATCAGTCAACTTAAATGAGATAACCCTTCAGACAATTAAGAAAACGAGGGAACGTAGCTGCACCGGAGGCGACGAACTCGGGAAAGGCCATTTCCTTACAGAGCCATTGCCTCCAAAAACGTAATACCTGACCGCGCTAAAACTTATGTGACAGTTCCGAGCGAACAGACTCGAGAGCCCGCTGCCGAACAACAATACTAGACGTCGCATACGCAGACGGCAGGCGTGCACGATACGTAAACAGCTGAGGTACGGCCAATGAACTCGCAAGGCCGTGAACTAGCATGTATAGTACCGTGATTGCCCGTGTGAGAATGTTTAAAATTGCTTTTTTGGCAAAACGTACATACGATAATGATTACTACACACACGATTGTGACTAACGGTACACAACTTCACGGATAACGATTTCGGATAATGATTTGATAACAATTACGAATTATGAAACGGTTACGACTACGGCATACGCATTACGGAACACGGTTACGGAACACAATCTTATCCATTGTACCGGTTTTCTTCTATTCGTTTTACGTAGTTATATTTCCTGTCGCGGATTCTGTAATAAAAGGCAGATTTGCAATCCACCAAAAATATCTGTTCCTACAAAAACGAGGAAAAAATAAGGAATAATGTTTGTGCAATTTTAAAAGTAACAGGTTGTGCACGAGACTTAAGTATTGTCAAAATGGAAGATGCTCTGTGCATTTGGATAGAAGATTGCATTAATAAAGGCATTCCTTTGGATGAAAATATTATTAAGAAAAGACATTGAAAACCTACAATTGTTTGAAAAATAATGGACATTCTTTTATACAACACTAAAAAAATTCATTTTCTGCTAGCCTGAATGGAAGAATTTAAAAAAAGATATTTTCGTCATAATTGCAAACTGCACGGGGAAAGTGCTTTTGCGCATGATCTAATGGAAATAATCAATTCTGGCATAATAAACGATGACACATGATTCCTCTGAAGAATTATTCTCTAATTTTCCCGTAAACGACATTAAAAAGGGTTTAAATTTGGCAAAGAAGTTGGAGTTTGATCTTCAGCAATACGATCCTTCATTATCTTAGAAAATGAAAAGGCATCACGTTGTAACTTCAATGATCTTAACAGTCCGTGTTTCCAGCGATAAAGATTGAAGAAGCATAATTTCCAGCGATGAAGAATAATTTTAAAAAACTTGTGTAAATACAATTAAAAGTATGTTTGTTTTAAAAACCGCATTTTCTTTTAATAAAAATTTACTGAATAACATGGAACCAATTAATCGTGTTACACACACATTTTCTAGTAAAAATTGCAAAATTTAATTTCATTGAATATACTTATTACTCGTATTTATGCATATTTACAAAGAATTCGCAATGAGAAAGTTTCTTATATTTTGTTGTGAAAATTTATTTATGCAAATAAAAAAAAAGTATAGTGTACTTCCTTTGTTTAATTATTTTGTTTCTCAACTTTTATTGATGAATATATAGTTAAGAATAAAGATTTTTCTTTAATTCATGGTTTAACAGATATTTCTTCAGTTAGAGTTTAAAAATACAATTATGTATGCATATTTAATATATTAATAATGTTGAATTTATTGTAAACTAACTTTGTACAATATTTTTCTTATACATATTATTACAGAATAAAATCTCTTATTCTCTTTTTTCACTAAATGAAATTTGTTTGATCTAGTATATGTTAAATTTTATTATATTTATTCTATTCTAAAAATATCTTATAACTTTTGTGGAAAGAGAAAGTCAATAGTAAAAGGGATACTTTTGTTTCAACCAATTTAATATGTTCCGTCCCAAGACTGACGGAAATTTGAAGGCCTTCGACGATCATCGCCATCGCGGTTTATGGCACGGACGTGCGCAAATGGTTATTTTTGAGATTAAGGACTTTAGCTTACAATTAGCATGTTTTTAGTGTTAAAATATGTCCTGGCGAGAGAAAGCGAATTATTATTCAGGGTCGATGAGGATTCGAGGTTCGCTTCTTTCGCCTCTCATTAACCGTGGCCGTATCGTAAATCGGGAAGTTCTGAAGGGTAGTTCGACATGTGTTTGTAACGGTAAAGATACCAAACAGTCAACCACCTGGAGGAATTTGCGCAGCGTTGCCAAGGTTGGCATCCCCATAATCTCCGCAACACCCCTCCCCGAGGGAGCGCGCTGAGGGCGCAAGGAGGTGTGTCGGAACTCTTAGGCATGCTCACTGATTGGTAATGTTAGAAATTAGACAAACCCAATCAGCGATCAACAACAAAAACCGAGACTTCGTGATCGACACAGCCGGTCGCGACAATCAGTTGCAAAACACACTTCAACCAGTTCTCAAACACACTACAAGCACCAGCTCCGATATCATTTGAAATACATAATTTTTCATCCGTACAACTGTGAGTGCCAGTTCATTTACCCAACCGATCCCGACTGGAATCAGTTAAGTTCGTTCCAGCCAGCGTCTGATTTACCGTCGCGATCCGCGTAAACGGGATCTAGAACCCCGCGAAATTGTACAAACAATTGCGGTGCTAGGACGCTACATAATATGAAGGGTAAAAAACAATATAAATTGTGAATGAATTGTTATGACATTTAAGTTAACTAATTATTTAATACAAGAATTTGTAGATCTAAGAAAAATATTCAAAAGTGTCTCGCTTACACAAAAAATAGTATGTAACTTGTGTCTTTTAAATGACACTTTAAGTTTTCCTTTCCATATCCTTTAATTGTATAAAAAAGAATTTGGTAACGCAATATAACGTATAATTTTAATTATTGTTAGAGGTAATGGATTAAAGAACATTTATTCAATAAAACATTTACAGGAAGACGGTTGTTTCTAAGTAAATAGTAACATCAACTGTTTAGTGTAGATCGGTAACGACTCACTCCATTTCTCGCATAAAAATATAACTTTTAATCTCTTTCACACCACGCCACAAAATAAGATTTTTTTTGTAATCTTGACATCTTCAATCTTAAAACCTCCATGAGAATATCAGCTGGCGTCTCCGTTATTGGAATATATTCAATCTTGATTTCTTCTCTATGAATCGAATCACGGATGGAATGTTACCTTATGTCAATGTGTTTTGTGCTCTCATAGTGAACTATATCTTTTGACATTTTAATTGGCTTTGATTAATTATCGCTGTACATAGCGATAGTGTCCATTTTTCCCTTAATTTTAGTAAGACAATTTTTTAAATAAGGTCTAATTTTTTATACCATTGACGACCCGATTGTTTCAATCCATATAACGCTTTTTTCAGCAAACAAACCTTATTCTTGAATATATTCCGCAATTCTTTTTCATCCAAAAAAGATAGTAACTCTTCGGGAAATTCCATTGATGCGTTTTCATCTAAATCCTCGTTTAGATAAACATTTGTAAAATCGTATTGTTGGAGTTTCATTCCATATTCAACAGCAAGACCCAATATCATTCTAATGGATGACATTCTGTCCACGGGAGAATACTTTGGCCACCTTTAAATCCCATAATCGATAAGTCTTTGACTCAGTTGAATAACCAACAAATACACACTCGGCTGATCTTTCATTTTCTTGTTTAATATATATGCTTTTGTACTAAAATTTTAGTAATGTGCTGCTATTGGAGTTTTCTCAGTCCAAATTTTGTGTGGGATTTTACCGTTTAAACTTTTCGATGGTCATCTATTTTAGAAATAAGTAGCAGTTAAAACTGCTTCTGCCCAAGATTTAATTGGAAGTCCAGATTGCAACAACATACATCGAGAAATATCTAATAATGTTCTATTCTGTCGTTCAGCAACTCCGTTTTGTTGAGGAGTGTATTTTACCAAAAGTTGGTGCTGTATACCTCCTTTCTTCAAGAAATCTTCTAACTTGCGACTACAATACTTGTTTTCATTATCGAATCTAAGAATTTGTGGTTTTCGTTCCGCTTTTCTTTCCACCTTTGGCTTAAATTCGAAAAATGTTTCAAAAACTTCGCTTCGTTGCTTCAGAAAATAAATCTCACATCATCTTGGCTTATCATTTATGAAAGTAACTACATTTCAATGGTCCACAAATGTCCGTGTGGAATAGATCCAAAAGTCCATTTACTTCTGAGTATGATCTCGCAAAGGGCATTCGCGTCTGTTTTTCTTTAATGCATACTTCGCACACTGCAAGTTTTTCATCTTCCTTGAAATTAATTCCATAAACCTCTCGTGATGTGCCAAGTCTTCAAAATCAGGTTCGTTCAAGTGTCCAAATCTGTAATGCCAATCCATTAACGATGGCTTACCTTCCAGAGTTACTGCAGTTTTCTCTGTCGTTTTTTTTAAAGAAATAAAGGTTTTCCTTTTTGTCCCTTTTTGCCACCATAATCTTTTTTCTAGTCCTCGGATTTGAAATGTTCGCCTGATCTTTTCGAAATGTAATTTTCAATCCATGGTCAGTCATTTTTGAGACTGATTATAAATTTGAGCGTAGTTTTGGTACCAGTAGAGTATCTGAAAGTTTTGCCTTGACATGTTTATTTGGAATGATTTCAACGATACCTACCCCTTCGATTGACATTGAGTCGTCGTTTGCCAGTTTTAGGCTGTTAATTGCGCTCATACGAACTTGAAATTTTCTTTCGACGCAGCACATATGTGACAATGCTCCCGAGTCCAGACATCATATATTTTTACATTCTGCTTCAACTGTCATTGCTATTTCAACCCTTTTTAATGTCTCCGATTGATTTTTAGTACGCTTTGACCTGCAATTTTTCGAAAAATGGTCAAGGTTTCCGTAATCATAGCATTTAAATTGCGGTGGCCCTTTATTTCCCTTTTCGGTACTGTCTCTTTGGTACTTTACTATCACCGCATTCGTATTTTTGCTCTCGGTTAACTTTTGCCTTGCTCGATATTTGTCTATTAATTTTACTTTCAGTTTTCCTGCCGTAGGCAATTCCTTCCGAGATTTGATGACCACTGCATCTACCCTTTTTTAAACTTTCAAACTTTGATCATCATGTAAAAACATTTAATGATATGCAAAATTCAAATTTTTATAGCTACGTGTTCGGGCGAGTCTCCTTTATTTTCTGCGACAAATTTTAACTACTTATTGTTTTAAGTTTTCACGTAACACTTGGTTTTCTGAAAAATTCGACCGTTTTTACAAAAACTCAGTTTTTTCGAAAACTACTATAAGAATCACCTAGTGATTATTGTAAAAAGCAAACTAGGTTAAAATTTGTTCCACAGTGTAATCATTTCCTGTGGAATCATAATATCCATGGACTCTACTTTATACGGTACGTCGATATAAAATATTGGGTTCTATTTAAGAATTGTGACGTGATCTTTGCAGGACATTTCAAGGTTAAGGTCAAATACCATCTGCCGCAACATGTAGTATTTCATACCCTGTAACATTTGTTTGACAAGTATGTTCGTATCGCTGATACTTTTCGAGGTAATTCGGTGTTCTTGATTTGGTCCCCAAACATTTTTTTTTACACTAAACCTATTTTTATCTCGGAAATTATTGAATTTTGGACCCATGTTTACTGAGGTTTTTATTCAGTTTTTGATCGGTTGTACACGTTGTATCGTTTGTGCGCAATAATTTTGTTGCAGTCTGTATGTTATTTGACCGAAAACTTTAAAAGTTGTTATGAGAATGTAAACTTTAATACATATATGTGTATAATAAATACTTACCAGTATCAATCATCGGTTCCGACGTAAACTAGATCAAATGGACACTTGTTAATCAACTTTACCTTCTGTATTGTTATACAGTAATCTTGGCATACCGATAACAGGGGAATTATTACGAAACTTTTACACTTTTTAACTGTAGTTTTTCTGCTACATAATTTACAACTTTCCGTTACGGAACCGACAGTTTTAACATGGCAGCAAATGTATTATTAATTTTAAGTTGTAAAACAATGGAGTTATTTGTACCATAAATGACATTAATATCTAAAGTTTTAGATTAATACATAAATAAATTTTAAAAGGTAATTCGTGATTTTTGCAGGAGTATATCATATTATACAAACAAAGAGAAAACTCTAATTCTTAAGCAACACTATACATCATTGTCTGCATATAGTTAGTATTTGTTTTAATTAATCCAAAACCAAATCGATTTAGTTATATATTTCAAGGAATAATCGGTAACTCTCAATTATTATTACAATTATATTCATCTTTAATTGTATACAATTTCAGAAAATAAATACCTAGTAAAACGTTATGTTTTACATACAGAATACGATAGTAATAATAGTACAAAACTATAATTATTAAGTTTAAGAGTAATCGAAATTATGTAATAAAACTTTTCGTGCGAAGTTGCGACCAAGTGCACGCATAACTGATCGTGAGTAGAACTTGAATATTTTATTTCACTATAAGCACAAATATATGGAATACCAAACAAATCGATATTGGCTTTTTGGAAACTAAGTTTATTTAAAAAATTGTTGTTCTAAATATTCAGATTCTACATTTTATGTTTAATGAAAGAATAAATTTAATAGTGCTTGTAATATCGTTGCTGCCGCACTCTGTATAGTAATTACACACCATTCAGATTTATGGATTCACCGAGAAAATTTGATCTTCACATAGAAAGGTAGAGGGATTGGGTAGAAAATAAAAATCTATGATTGATTGTCAGCCAATTATGTTAATATTCGGCATACTTGTATAATTAATCAGACGAATTTCTAAAAAATTTCAATAAATATTTGCTTTAAGAGATACTACGCCAATAACCTTGATCTTCACATACATATGTTATTAAGGACACGTTTCTGAGTAACCTTTTCTGATCATTTAATCAGAGGTTCTTCACAGTTTTTAAGATATTCGTGAAATTTGACACCCCTCGCAGTTTTGGACTTAATTTGGTAATTTTTTACAAAGAGATACACCTGATCATCGATTCCTTGAAATATGTTTTTTATTATATTTATTACTAACAGCGTGACGGCTGAATTAAGTAAACTACACTTAAAGGTTGTCATCTATTTAATAGTACAACACAACTAGCCTGACATAAGTAGATCATTATCGACATATTCAATATTATCACCCACTAAACAGTACCACGACATTCAACTATTCACAAGTCGGTAACACATGCAATTGTACTCTCGAATGTAGGGTGTTTCTAAAATCTATCGCACAAATGATAGGAGGTATATAACTGATCAAACAGAGTAAAAAAAACTTTAGTAAACATCGGTCTGAAACTCAATAGTTTCCCAGATAAAAGTAGGTCTTGTTGAAAAAAATGTATGGGGACCAAATCAAAGACACCGAATTATTTCGAAAAGTATCAGAACACGAACAAATGTGTCAACCTAAAATTACAGGGTATGAAATACTACATGGTGGGAGGGTATTTGACCCTGATGTGACCTTGAAACATCTGAGGCATGTCGTAATTTTTAAATAGAACGCTACAGTTTCTATTCCATATTTTTGAAGAAACTGACATTCAGACATTTCTAAACGTAAGTTATTATCTAGATATCAACATCCAAAATTGCCAGTTTGTTGGTAGTGATGGAAGTCACCGGACAGTGCAACTGTCATGAGAGAGTAAAGGAACGTAATATCCAGCGTCCTTGTTCGTTCAATCATTGCATTCCCTCCCTACCATCTCTTTTATCCTCCCATGCATCCTTACAGGAACCTACACAAGCGTTTTATTCACTCCGTCACACCTCAAGATTAAATCACTACGGAGTAGTCGAAACTGAAGCGTTACGGTTGCTCAACCGAGAACGCTCTTATCCTTGTAACAAACTTGACAGTGTCGAGTCCGACTGTCTGTCGGCTGCGATCACTATCGGGCAAACGGACAATTTTTAATGCTGAAATAACGGTGTAAGCGAAAAATCTCAGTTCTATGGTTTGGAAACGTCTGAATGTCGACTTCAAAAATATGAAATAGAAACTATAAAGTTCTGCATAAGAATTGTAACGTCACCTTAGTAGGACGTTTCAAGGCCACGTTACAGTCAAATACCCCCCACCGTGATATGTAGTATTTCATATTCATATTCTACAGCTTTTGTTTGACACATTCTCGTTCGTATTTTTGGAAATAATTCAGTGTTCTTGATTCGGTCCCCATACATTTTCTTCAAAACAAAACCTATTTTTATCTTGGAAACTGTTGAGTTTTGGACCCGTGTTTACTGCAGCTTTTTTACTCGGTTTGATAAGTTGTACATGCTCTATCAATTGTGCGCTACAATTTAGGAATATCCTATATATCAAAATTCATTATTAAAGAACTGACTATAATGATAATGTTACTTAATTAAAGGAAAGCGAAGGTGATCAAACAATTTATCGTGATCTATCCTAGCTACCAATTCGTTGGCAGCAGTATACCGTCTAGCCGTGAACAAGCGGGCAGCATATAAAGGGTATGTAATCGTCGTATAACCGGTAATAAGGCGTATTGATGCTGCGCTCTGTTATCGATAAGTGGACACTTCTAAATACTATTGTACGTGTAAATAATGTGAATATGTCAATGACGGTCTGGTACCGAGCTGGCGTTGTGTTGATAAGTGGGCAACGACCTTAACTCAACATTTGAACCCACATACATATAACCCAAACACGCTCTACAAAGTAGTTTTACATATATCCCTGAAATTAAGGCTGAGTAACACTACGTATATATAAAGAAAAGTAATTCTAAATAATGTCCTTAATACATATATGAAGACTAAGATCTTCAATTTGGTGCCCCTTTAAATAATTACCGAAATTTCTATGTATTTAGTCTGACTTAGGATTGCTTTCCAATATAATAGGAAGAGTCTTATCTACTCCAAAATGATTTTGATTTGCCTATTCCCTCAAATTGTTTCTTTCATATTTATTTTGAAAGCCACAAAGGCATGCAATTAAAAGAAAATCAATATTTCTCTTGAGAAACTGAAAATAATGATTGTCACCCGCTCTTACAGATTAATCCAGTTTAAGTGTGCCTAACGCGTCAATTATTATATTTCATACAACGTCAACTGACCTTACACAAATATTACAATTTTTCTTGATTGACTTTTTATACAAACGATTCATTCAGATATTATTAATATGTAGCTGAATAAGACCTATTATAATTTATTTTTATTAGGGAAATTTCTTTAACTTCATGATAACGGTAATTCTTGGTATTTCCTTTTAGTAATATGAAAGTAAAATTTGTATTGGTTTAGATATAAATCAAATCTAACATTGGTTGCCAGCCAATGTTATGTAAATATATTATACTTAGTCAAAAAGTATTAATCTGTACTGATAGAACGAAAGTAATATATTCGTTAGAGATGTTTAAGAGAAAAATTAGTTGGCCTTCTCTATTCTCTTATTAATGATAGTGAAACCAGATTAGAGTACAGTAGAGCTCTATTTATCTGACTTCCTGTTATATGAACAAGCTTGCAGTGAGTTCCAGATATATAAACTCAGACTTGATCTCTTATTAGACAGGATGTATCGTGTAAGAGTATCCACCATTTCTTAGGCACTTTTAATAGTTCCATAAAAAAATGTTTTAACAAAGTTAACCGATATGTACTTTGTTATTAACTGTAATAAACAAATTCTGTAAAAATGTGGTTTTCTTAATAAATATTCAAGATCACCTTACTTTCTTTAGATGACACCATTTATTTTTTATTTAGCAGGATTATAGCTGACGACACGACGAATTCAACAACCCATATTACATGGCTTTGAACTCAGAAATTTTAATTAATATACGATATGAAACAATAAGAATTAAGACAATGTTTTCTATCGATCGTTCATTGCTTACATTTCTCTTCCGAGAATTCATCGACCTACTGAAAATTACACATATTATTCAAAATGCCCTAACTGGATATAAAACATTGCGCGCAAAACGTATTATTTTTATTGAATTAAAATATTATTGAATTTAATAATTACTTTCATTTACCTCATAAACTTATTAATCTGATTACTTTTGTATTGTTTTGAGTATGTTACTTACAATTAGTTAAAATACAATCATTTTTCATATTAACGTTTCTAATCATTTTTAGTACAAATTTTTGAGTTCAAGGTCATGTGAAAGTCATTATATAAATCCATTCCGGCGTCAGCTATAACTCTACTAGATTAAAAATACGTAATACCATTTTAAAAAGCTAAGGTAATCATGACAATTTATTAAAACAACAAATGGTAATTATTCATATGCTGTTACGTATGTAACTTTAAGCAACTGTTTCCTACATACATACATACATACATACATACATACATACATACATACATACATACATACATACATACATACATACATACATACATACATACATACATACATACATACATACACACACACACACACACACACACACACACACACACACACACACACACACACACACACACACACACACACACACACACACACACACACACACACACACACACACACACACACACACACTACATACATACATATATATATATGAGGAGAATCCTTTTTTAAATAATTACCACGTGATCGATACCACTTGACTGTTATTTTTATAAATTGTGCATACGATACATCACTTGTAATTTGTAAATTTTAGTTTAGCTGTATCCAGAATACACATAGATGTACGTGTTGGACTCCAGTTGTCTAAAGTCTAGCTTCGATTATCTAAACTGATAAGCATTGATAGTGAGAACATTTGTTGGGATTCTAATATAAGAACCATTCAATTGTATAAACTACCTGTCTTGTAACTTGTTCTGCCGATGAAAAACGAATTCTACTGTACTTTCTGTCTCCCTACTGAATATAAACGAATAGCAGAGATCAAATTAGCTCGGTATAACTATACTTAAATTTACAATCATTTGCATTCCGTATAATGTGTAGTTATAGTCTATAAATTTATATACTTGTGGCTTTTGTATCCCGCAGTTTTCATTATTTCCACCTACTAAGTGTCTATAAAGTCCTTAAGTTATGAACTTTTTTGCTTTCAGTATACCAAAGGCAATATAATATCGCATGATTTGATCATTTAAGGTGTACGATCAATACTCGACGATAATATACAGATGGATATTCAACAATATAGATTAATCTTTGTATGTTTTTTGCAGAATATTTATAAATATATTAGTAATATGCCGATAACGTCTTTTTAATAAAAATAAATTCAATCACAAATTAATATTGATCATAATGCTTGTAATAATATCGCTCTATAATATTCTAAAAATTAAACAAATGGCTTCAATAGAATAATCTTCAAAAAATATAAGAAGTTTTAATTGTTGAGAAACTTGTGTAGAAGTTACTATTGTGTATCAGTTACATGGGGATTTAAGTAATCGAGTTAAGTTCTTTAAGTATTTCTAAAATAAAAGTACAGTATATGATTTGACACTGTAACAAGAATAACATAACAAACAATTTGTGGAGTCTTTTTACTTCGTGGTACTTGAAAAAATAATACGCACAACTCACGAATATACGCGTACTTATTCGTGCTGTAAAAATGGTATGGATATGATACTGCGATCAAAATTTTAACCCCTTGCAGATAAATTCCGTCAAATAAGCGCATCGTGTCCTTATTTATAGAGCTGAGATTTGCTAGTATTTTCACAAAAAATTAATATTATTATTTAAAGAAGAATAAAATGGCATGTATTTACTTTGCTACTCCTAATATTGAAGTCTTCATTATATAGTCTCCTATCACGTGTAAAATACTTTCAACATTCGGAAAAATTCACATCCGCAAAAGGTTAATAGATTACATTCTTACGTTATTCTATAATAGATTTTAGTATATCATCGTTTTAATTCTTAACTGCTTAAAGCATTTCTAGTTTTCAAATCTTTATAATTTGAAGAATATAAAAAAGTAAACATGCTGTATACTATAATTTGTTACGACATTAGAATGTTTTTAAATTATAAGAGTCTTGTATTATAGATATGTTACAATACTGAAGTATTTTGAAATGTATTGCTTGTATAGTCGAATAAAGTTTGATATGTAATATAATTTAAACTTTACGTAAGTATAAACTTTCAAGGCAATTAAGAATTAAAGCACATGTAATTGAGGAACGAGCGTTTACGTTACACGTGTTCTGTTTTCAAATAATGTATCCAAAAATACAGTTTTATAATTTAAATATATAATTTAAGATATATATATTTATAAAGGCATCATGTAACATATGTAATAGAATATATTAGTTATAAATAATTGTATACTTTCTTCTATTTTTAGATATAATTCTTGAATATAATATTAAGATGAGCTTCAATGAATAAGCATTACTTCCTATTATTATTACTGCTACATGACATATGTTTAATTTAAAATTCAGAATTTTTTATATTGTACAAGATTGTATTTTCGAGAAATCCATTATTTTATGTCTCAAAGTAATCTGTTTAAATAACATTTCCTTTTAACAGACTTAAAACAGCTAATAAAATTAACATGTGAACTGGAAAGATGGATGGACTACCTGTGGAAAACATAAACAACGTTTAGAAAATTATGGAATCTTGCTTATTTTTTCAGCATATAAAATATTAAAAGTACATATTATATCTAATCGTATTGTTACAGAATTCTAGCTGCAGCATTGATTTTCATAAAATTAACGAAATGTTGTAGAAATGCACATATTAAAAAACTCTTTCCTTTGACAAAAGTATTCCACTTTTTTATTTTCCGAGATACATAATCGTGAAAAACTTTCGTTATCGCTACATTGAATTCTATATGCATGAGTGTGCTGTAAGACGGCCACAAACATAGCCGCACGTTCGTCGCTCCGGTGGCGATTTATATCAGGTATCTCTGGTTCCACATACCCTCTAGAAAAGCTTCAATAGTTCTCGTCAATCCTGGTAGTTTCCTACGTTGTTTCGTACATGCATGTAGAAATGATTCCTACTTACAATAGATAACAGAAATTAGTATAAGCAACATTATATTCTACAAAGTGAGAGTGCTTCGTCTACATTCTATATTCTCATAAAGCCCACGTAATATTAAATTGGAAAATGTAACCGGCATTCTTTCGAATGTTACCGATGGCCGATCGATCTAAAATTTGACTTCGGGTATTTATTTATTTATTTATTAGTTTTTGAGATATCGTTAAAAAACCTTCGGTGCAATATATTGAACTGTACCTATACAAATGTGACTAATACAACAGTTCTCGCTCTAGTGATCAACATCAGTGATCCGTTGAATAGATTGCAGTGATGGCCGCACTATATAAAGGCTGTTCCACGAAAAATTAGTTACCGTTAATGCGGTCACCCAACAAATTTTGCTGTTTTATAATAATATAATGTCTTCTATGGAATTCGCTTAGTGTCTTTTTTACTTTCTAGCAACAAGGAACAACAGTAAATTAATATTTAACGCCTGGGTTATATATTCGAACATGGATCTGGAGAATGTCATAGTTGCCGCAATTTAACCGTCTCCAATTTCACTGATACTTGAGATACTGTCGCTACGTGGGAATCTATTTCTTTTAGTATAGTTTTTCATCGTTGTTCCTGTTTTTCTTTTTGTTGATTAAGGAAGTAAAGGCGTCCTTCATTTGTTTTTGGGCACCTCTACCCCGTAAAATACAACGCTACTTATCAATTTCTATCATCTAAATTAGGGGTGTGAAATTTGGATCTCACGAGCTCTCTTAGAACTTCTCGCCTGCATAACACAATCTTGGACAGTTTCTAGGAGCAGAAGTAGTAAGAGAACGGTGGTCGAGAGTTACTAGATTGAGAGGAGGCAGTTCTTAACACCTCCGATCTAGGTGAATAAAACTCATTTCTATATGCATGAAACAATGTAGGAAATTACTGCAATTGACTGGAACAAGGACAGGGCCAAGAGGGTTCTTTCGCTGTGAGCTTCATATGACGCAACAGAATCAGCGTGTGTGACCGTTTCAGAAAATCGCAAACTAGAGCCGTAAATACGTGAGATAATGGGCAGACCACCCTGCCATTTCGACTACTCCGACCTGGATTCGTTTTAGAGCTCTTCCGCTGAGCAACATGGTATTTGTGAAATCCGTAAGGGTCGAAAGTCTGAGCGACAAACGTGCGACTATGCTTATAGCTGTCTCACAGACACACATGTAAATAGAATTAAACGTACTGATAGCGAACGTTTCTCGCGATTATCTCAGGAACTAAAAGAGTTTACTATTTTTATCGGAGGAAAGAATTGTTTAAAATGTGCATTTCTACAACATTTAGTAATTTTATGAAAATCGGCGCTACAGCAAAAATTCTGCTATATTGCCAAAACCAAATACAACATACCATTACACGCTAGAAGACCATCTTCATCATATCCATCCTGACAGTAACAACGTTTTCCAGACGTTGTATTATTCCGTTGAATGCAATGTGCACCATCGATGCATTCAGAATCTTCGTTACATGGAGCATGTAGTGCTAAAAGAAAATGAAGAGATTAGATTTCGGATATTTTCAATGATCAATTTTTTCTATGCAGAAACAATATATAGAACTTATTTTATACAGCTATTTCGCGAATTATTGATCGCATCCACATAATTATATACTTAACCCTTTGCACTCGAAAGGTGACTCTCAGTCACCACTTGATTTGATGCAGTAAAACTATAAAATTTGATATTCAACATTGAACTGTACATAATGCATCGGCGTGTGAAATATTAGGCTAAAAGATCTTCGTTTCTCAATTCACTTGCGATTTCTCTTTGAGTTAATTTAAAAAAAAATTGTCTGTCTAGTCAAGAAATGTTAAGTATTTCTGACGAAATACTTCCGAGTGCAAAGGGTTAATCCTTTGCGGTTCTACGTCGAAGTAGAATCGACATTAAATTTGATTTCAATTTTATCCCGAAGTATTTTACCGATCTCTACTATAATTATTCGTAATATCATAGTTATACCATATAAATACAATTTTAGTGCCTCCCAAATGTTTTTAAATAAATGATTATAGCGCCATGTTAAACTGTAATTGAATGAAACAACACTGATACAAGTTTTAAGATAGAAAAGTAAGAATGCTTCGGATCACAAAGGGTTAATTGTTAGAACCATTAATCCTTTGCTTTTTAATAATATTTTAGAAACCAAACTCCGTTAGCACTTTTAAGAAAAGAAAAAAGGTTGCACAAATTATTGATTTCAACACTCATTGAGATTGGAGAGGAAGTAAGATTTTTTGCAACTTTGCTCGCACATCTATTAAAACGCTGTTTACACGGTAACTATTTGAATTTATTTTTTAAATAATGTGTTTATCGTCTATCGAACAAAGGACGTTTGTCGATCGGGTCGTGGATTCACAGTTAAGGACGCAGTCATTACAATCGCTATCTTTCTTTACCCTCCCATGCATCCTTATAAGAATCTACAGGTGTTTCACTTACTTCGCCACGTCTCAAAATTAAATTACTGCGGAGAATCTTATCGAAACTGAGGCATTACTGCCCTTCTAACCGAAAGTGTCGAGAGTCCGATTGTTCGTCGACTACGATACCTATCGCGCAAACTAACAATTTTCGATACTGAAATCTTGATAATGGCTTACACGAAAAATTTTATTTCTATGATTTGGAAATGTCTGAATGTCAGTTTCAGAAATATGGAATAGAAATCGTAGGATTCTATTTAACTATTGTGATATGCTTTTGTAAGACGTTTCAAGGTAATCGCATTGTCAAATACCTCTCGCTCTGATATGTTATATTTCACATTATGTAACTTTTGTCTAATGTGCGGGGCTTTTTACTCAATTTATTGAGTTGTACACGCCCCTTGATTTGTGCGCAACAATTTCCAAACGCCCTGTATTTAGTGAAAGCTACATTGAAGGGGAGAATATAATATCTGATGAATAAACAAATAGTTTTTAAAATACATAAAAATTTCCGGAACTTTTTAATCACGCTTCGTATGTTATCAACAGTTCTGTTGAAATTGATTTCTTATTTCTGTGTAGAGAGTTGTATTTGCTTAATTACTGATACATAAATTCTCAGTAATGTCTTTTTATCTTTTAAGCCTCCAAATGCAAATCAATGTATTGTATTAATTTATCTAGGTTTTCACTGTTTTCATTGTAAGCTCTCTATTTTAATATGAGCTAATAGAAAACCGCTAACCGTGGATTATTCTACGTTCGGTAAAATGAACCTAATACGATGCGCGGAATATTTATGCGAATGAACCAAGCAGTAAAGAAGAAAAGTTAAAGAGGAAAAGTTTGAATTAACAGGAAATGGGGATACGTAATGGTAATTCTACGGTCTCCATTTGCTACAACGATGCATGTGTTCCATTTTCACTGTATCTGACCTCAAAATATAACAACATTATGCATAAAACAATCTGTAGAATTTATTAAACCTTTTTTTCAGAAAAGCGATTGAGTTTCGACCCCTGGTTCCTTTGAGATTTTTTCCTCGTAATGAGTAGAATACATTGCAGTAATAAACCTTGAATTTCAAGGTCAAAGTCACTTTTGCACAGACATTTGTTATCAAATCTGCACCGATCTGGAGGTGTAGAATCACGCTACAATGTTCTTTACGCATAATTTTTATAGACTCTCCACAAATAAAACCTCGAATACGTCGAACAAACTCATTTGTCGACCTAATACGAGTGTAACGGACGATCCCTGGCGCTATACCTGACGAGATCGAACCGCTCGATACAGCTGAAAAGTTCGAATGTTCGAATGTCTCGGGTAAGTAGGTGTGTACATACTTGGCTCGAGCTCGCTCAATCTTTATCGACCAGATTCGAGTCCGATACGTCGAATATTCGCACACCCCTAGCGGGTACCCGAAAGTTTTGGGCACGGCTCTAGTTAGAATAGATCGGACGGTCTCGAGCCAGCACCTGATATATATATATTATAAATGCATGCACCTAAGTAGAAGACCAACCTTCTCAGGTCAGATTGGAAGAAATCAGATAAGCCTAGATATATATAAGTTCATTTTCGTAGTAAACAATATCTATGTTCTCGTCTTCCTGGACGTTTTGGCAAAAAAGTTTTTCATTTTACTGCCACTCCTTGTAATTTCTAAAACTTTTATGGTCTGATTGGATTGATCTTTTATTTATAGTTTTACTTTGCGTAGAGAAAACGTTTACGGGACGAATTTTTGGCAACTCGAAAGTTAAGATCCAAAATATTTATAAAGATTCTTGTACCCCCTCCTATAAGTTACATGCTTTTGAATTAAAGTTAAAAGTGTTTCGTCAACCCATTCATTTTCAGAACAAACAGGGCGAAAAGTTTATTTTTTAAACAATATTCATGTCTTTTATGTTCTGTAATACGCATTAATAAGTGAAAATTAAATATAAATATTTGCGTAGTCCAAAGAGGCAGACAAATATAAATATAGTCGGGAGATGGTCTTCATTCCTCCGCCTGTAGTTATACCCCGAAAAATTAAGCCCACACATAGCCGAAATAAAAAATTGACCTACTAGAGAATGGCTTGAACCTATGGCGCAAGATAACTGATTGCCCAGTATATACCAGGTGCGAATTCATGATGCGTAAATATTATTGAAAGTTAAGTGTCAAAGCGCTTGATTGCGTGATTCCTTTGTTTGGAACTCACTATTATAATGTTTGCAAACGGTTAAAATGTGAAAACAAAAACAGATATTCCTATATGCACCATAAAACGGTGTTTTTCCTATATTATATCGATAATGGTTAACGGGGATATTGCAAGCTTCATAATGACTCTCCTTTTACTTGGGATGTTGCAAGCTTCATAATATCTACTTTCACTTGCTTGTATTGAACACTACATAGAACTGCTACATACACAGTCTGAGGCGCAGTTCCTAGAGTAGAGGTAGTAGAGAAACGTTGATAAAGAGTCACTGGTTTAAGAGAAGGTACACACATACATAATTCGACACCTCTGACGTAGAGTGATACTGTATTGATAAACCGTTTCCACAAAATTTTGTCTGAACTTTATACGGAATATTTAAGAAATTAATTTTGTTCCGTGTATTATTAAATATGATAATGTTATATGAGTCATAAAATTCTACTTACATATTTCGTATAATACGAATATACATGTTATTTTGAAGAAAAATCTCATTCTAAGTACCTAAAGCTATTATCAATATTATTATTTTCACATAAAGATTAACTGACTCTAAACTTTTACATAAATCAAAATTTTGTATGTTTGCTGAGCCCTACTTGCTTTACTGACAAGAGTACGTTAAAACATTTAACTCGAAAATTCTAATTTTTCAAAAACAGATTTGTATGAAATCCTTAAAACAATTATTGGACAACGTCTTTTAGCCAATTTTATTTCCTCAGGGCGAAATCATCTCGTGGATGGATGTACACATCTATTATTGCATTTCCCTATGTATTTTCAAAACTATAGAAGATATTAAAAAATGTATAAAATAAAAATTGAATTGTTTCTCATACTTTACAAGAAGCAAACAGTGCCGTTCGTATTTTTCTAAAGAAGTAAGTCTTATGGTGTAAAATCAAAACAATAACATTTTGATAAATAAAAAATTTTGATCTGCTTCTCAAACTCAAGATGAATTTTGCCGCAGAATCTTTATATCAATCCCTCCTAAATCGAAATTGTAGAATCACATTTTACACATAAAGCAAATGCATGCGAAGTGCAGGAAAAAAAGTTGAAAGAGCACTGACTACGCAAGAAATATTTAACTCATGCAATTCTTAAAATAAACTCTTTCAGGCATTTATTAGGTATCAGAAATCGTGAATGTCCCTGTTAAGCGTATAAACAAAAGAACTGATTGAAGGTAATCTATTTAAAATTGTATGAAACAAAAGATTAGCACTAACACGAACAAAAAATATTTAATACATAATTGCATACCGATACACGTATGCTAGGTGTTTGTAAATTATTGCGCACAAATGATAGGGAGTATACATCTCACTAAACTGAATAAAAAAAACTCAGTGAACATAGGTCCAAAACTCAATATTTTCCAAGATAAAGATAGGTTTCACTTGAAAAAAACGTATGGGGTTCGAATCAAGAACACCGAATTATCTCAAAAAGTATTAGTGATGCGAACAAATGTCTCAAATAAAAGCCACAGAGTCTGAAATACTACATATTACGGTGGGAGGTATCTGACCGTGACGAGATATTGAAACGTCTTGCGAAGATCCGGTCACAGTTCTTAAATAAAACTCTATGGTTTCTATTCCATACTTTTGAAGTCAACATACAGACGTTTCCAAACTATAAGAATGAAATTGTTCACCTAAACCATTATGGAGATATCAAAATTCAAAGTTGCTGGTTCGTCGGTAGTAATGGTGCCGACCGCCTGCGAATAAAGGAACGCAATATTCAGGGTCCTTGTTTATTAGACTGTGGGGTTTCCGATCTGAAAATGCGAACGACTTCGTCTATCGATCGAGTCGTGGATTCAAACGCAGTTATCGTATTCGCTACCTTCCTTTACTCTCCCATGTGTTCTTATGGGAGCCTACAGGCGTTTCACTCGCTCCACCACATCCGAAGGTTGTGTCACTACGCAGAATCTGTCGAAACTAAGGCGTCACAGTTGCTCAACCGAGAATTCACTTGCCCTGTTGTTGACAAGTGATGAGTCCGACTTGTCCGTCGGCCACCGTCTCTACCGACGAACCAACTCTGGCTGTCGATACCTTGTTAACGCTTTAAGCGAAAACTTTCATTTCCATGGTTTGGAAACGTCTGAATGTGTGTTTCAAAAATATGGAATAAGAAGTATAGAACACTATTCAAGAATTGTAACATGACTTTACCTGGACCTTACAAGCAAACGTTACGGTTACATACCTCCTCCTACCATAACATATATCATAGTATTTCATACCGTGTATATCTTTTGTTTGACACATTTCTTCGTATCACTAATATTTTTCGAGATAAAATCGGTGTTCTTGATTCGGCCCTCATACATTGTTTTTTCAAACAAAACCTATTTTCATCTCGAAAACTATAGAGTTTTTGGCTTATGCCTATTGGGGTTTTTTATCCAGTTTAGTGAGTTGTATACGCCCTATCGCAATAGTTTAGGAACACTCTGTACCTATCAGCAGATATACTTCTTTCATCGAAAGAGTTGATTTTGGAGCTCATGTTAATGAATATTTTTTATTCCTTTTGGAAAGTAATATAAAATGAATTTATAAAGTTTTAGATCTCTTCCCTAACACCGTGTGTATTCTAATACCACATTGGGAAATGGTCACGTATTGGATGCTCAATATTAATTTTATTGCTACAACTCAATATTTAATGATCCAAAATGTAATATTTAATATCCGATACAAAATTAAGTAAAAAAGAAATATATTTTCAAGAGAAAATGTCGATCACCTTAACGACCTAGAAAATAATCTTATTATTAGTCAAAATTTTGTTTGCATCTTACTTCATTTTTTTAACTATTTGAGTTATATGAAAACTATGCTCCTGCATTTTTTAAAAATAAACCTAATATTTGCGCGTTTAAGTTCTGACACGATACCCTACATAAACTACATTACCTGTCTTCTACGTTAAAATATTGGTCAACGACTTCCCCAAACAGTATCGAGATATGATCGCTAAATGGAGGAGGTTGGTCCCCACTATTTAGAAAACACGTAATGGGTTTTCATTTGGTCAAGAAGAAATCTAAAAGTAATGAATCAGAAAATTCTGACGTTTTATTGAATACGGTTGCCTTAATGACAAAACCTAGAACATTCTAGGTAGAAGTTATAATCGCATTGTTAGACAGGTGAAATGTGAATATAAAAAAATACACACAATTATTATATTAGTGTAACAAAGGAATACACTTTAACATACTAAATGTCAAGTTTAACATTACCTCTTCCTTTTTTGTATCTTTTATTACATTTTTATTTTCTGTTATGGGAGCATATTTGCAGTATTTATAGTAATACTATACCTAGTTGTCAGTAATTTATTTTGTTTCCTGCAATGTAATCTAAACAAATTAATCTATGTAAATTCATGTCTGAAAGAACTTAATAATTTTCTTGAAAATTAGAAAAAATCCGTTCCATCCAGAATTATTTGAAGGGAAACACTAATTAATTCTGTAACACCCAATATAGCTTGCACTGTTTGAAAATTATTTACTCAAAGTAAAACACCGTTTCATCTTATATTTGAAAATATACTTTATTTAGTGCAAAGCATATGTGCAAGTAAGCCCTTATTTTATTTATAGTTTATTAACACTAAACGTTCCGACACTTTTTGTATGTATCTATTTTTACCGTAACTAGTCAATTAATAGATTATAAGATAACGGTAAACAAGTTAGACAAGAAATTTTTCTTAGTGGACACAGAACTAAAAAAAGAGATAAAAACTGAAAAACTGATTAATCGGATAATGTAGAAGTCGATATGAAGTAAAATGAACGAAAGAAAATGCAGAATTTTAAGCTGAATTTTAGAACCGGTCATTTGACCGGTTGTGGTACGTTTAGTGTTTTATAATATATGTTATAATTATGAAAAGTGTTAAAAATGATCTTATGTTATGTATAATTATATCACGTGTAATGTAAATATAATATCAGTAGACGATATTTGAAGATCCTGAAATCCTTGAAATCTTGAAAAATTTCAACATATTTTTGAAATATTTGAACATACCTATGTTTCAACGTTTACTAATGACTGTAACGATGTTATTTCATTTTCTATATCAAATATTTTATATTTCCTTACTGCAATTGAACTTACGCTATCTTATACTATGCTTTAAGCTTTCTCAGTTTGAACAAAAGCTCGATGCGTTTTAATTTCACGTTAACACGCAATGTCACGCAAACGTGTTCCCGACATGACACTTAGCATTCGATCAATCTTCAAGTTACGCGGCAATGTATAATTTTGCTTAATATTACTTAAATTATCAAAACTTTATGACCATAATAAGAGAAAATATACACGGTAATACACTACGAAATACAAAATATTTCAATTCTAAATTGTTTTAATAAGGCCGTCTTTATTATTTGCTAAAATGCGGATTATTTTTAAGCTCTTCTTCTGAAAACTTCCCCTAACTGGCATTTTATTACTAAAAAATAATGACAATACAATTTAAGATGATCAATTGTACAGTCCAGAAAATAGTATATATTGCATATTAATTAATAACAATAATACACATGCAAAATATGTACATATACGCGTGTATATACGGATTACAACCGTAGTTAAAAATTCGTTTTCTGAACTAACTTCGTCAAACGTCGAGTGTTGCAAAGAAAAAGACGGGAAAATTCGAGGTACAGTATATGAAACTCCGCAACGATATTCTTAAAGCTTTCCAATTTGCATAGATAACCATAGACCTACTACTAACACCGTAATGTTTTCACATATTGCAACAGAACACGTGAGTATATGCAAATGACAGTAGCGGCTTGTGCGCTAAGAAATTCAATTTCTTTTTTAGAATGTTTACCATTACTTTTTCTCGACAACTTTGGCTGACCTCAAATAAAGTCAAATATTAATAATCTACTGTGTTATATTGCCTATATTTAGTCAAAATTGTAACGACAAGTATTTTACATATTACGTATACTTTAATAAATGTAGGTGTTAATATTGCGAATTATTTTTATGCGACTTTGTAATTTGAGTTTTTAAAGATGACTTACTTTAATTTCATTTAATGAACGATTTAAAGAAACAGGCTATATAGTACATGCATGCATGAGGTTTTTTTTTTAATTTAGTTACCTTTGAATTTGTTGGTACACGCGCCGTTAAGCGGTGGACTGTAATCTCCACATAGGCAACGGGTCCTTCCATCTCGGGAATCTGACAGACACGTAGTATTCTGTATACCAGCACAATCAGTGTCTAACTTACATTCGCGAGCCTTCCCAACTGAAATTATAAATTCCCGCATACAATTATCAAGAATATTCTACAATTATATATGTGCTGCTTATAAATAATATAATGATAAATAAATAATATATATATATGTATAATTTATTTATCTATATATGTTTACGTATTTATCATTGTCAAACGTACTTTCTTGGAAGAATTATGTTTTAAAAGCAAAATTACGTGCACATACTTTATTACAACTGATAATTTCTTTTCCTTTTTTTGCATAACGCACAGGCATCACAATTTTCTAATTACTCGTTTAAACGTTCAATATTTAAGATAGTAGGTACCATCGCATACCTGATTTTTGAAAACAATAGGCTCCTATTGTGTAACAGTTTTCATAGAATCAAAGAACAGCAAAACATAGTTGAATTTTTTGTTTACAATGAAATGTGTGATTGCATAATACACAAACGTAAAGATTTAAATAATTCTGAAACGTCCATTTTGGTTAGTGATTAAAGTGAAAATAGGTAATACAACGAACCTGGCGTAGGTGGCGGTGGTGGATTTTGATTTTGATTCTGAGGATTGGTTTTACCAAAGGTCGTCAAAGCGTAAGTGGCGGATGGCGACACGTAAAATACCAGTAAAAGGAACGGCGTAAATATCTGGAAGATTCTTCCCTTCTTCATTTCTTTCGATTTTTCTTGTTGCAGCTTTCCAAAAGAATTATCACTGAATATATTCACTAATCACTCAATTACGAAATTTTCAAACTCCGAGAAGAACAAAAAAACACACGCTTTTCTTCACTGAATCCTATTATTCCGTTAGAATGAAGTCAAGATACACAAGGTCTTTCTCAAACTTGTTGAATACACTAAAATATCTTTTCAGATGACCGTTATCCTTGTTGTTATTAGAAATAGAAACCAAATGTAACGAAGTATTGAACCGATTTACTTGCCGCACTTTTAAGTAACTTACTTATCAAACGGAATACTCTTAGGTGCTATTTGAGAACTGCGTGTTACAAGGACGTTGGAAGGCCTTTTAAGCCTTTGAGGCACCCCCTCCTCATACCCCATGTGCTGCCACCACCGACTACCCAAGCAAAAAGTACCCTATACCAAAACGTAGTTGGCCTACTACGTCGCCGAAGAATCGGAGTATGCTTTGGTTCCTTCAAGTTTCGATCGTTGCTTGTGGCCACAGAAAATATAGTAGTATTGTGATATACTGAAATAAAGTTCCCGCTTCAGAAAGAATATCGTACGAGCACTTTTGCTATTCATTACTTAATGCTGCATGAAACCTCGTCCGTATACCGTTTAATTACAAGATAATTTACGAATAATCAGTAAACTTTCTTTTTCACTGTTTCATTAAGCATTATTTCGTTGATCTTATTTCACAGGTACCGTCGGAAGGTAGACAGCTATAACACAAAGCAGTATGTATTTTTTATCACCTTGTTTGTTTCACGTAGAATGTGTTTCCTTTTCGGGTAATACATGTACTAGGAATCGAGTTCACCGCGAACACGAACCGAAGGTTTTATCTTGTAAAAATAACCGACTTTGAAATTACACACTGTGAAATGATTACTAGCTCGTATTTCTGTAGAAGATAATTCTGTAAGAATAAAGCTATTCTGAATCACTTGCAGCAACTATTTTCACCACTGCTCTATTTTAGCATGAAATTCATATATCTATGTATAAATGTTGTTTCTACATCTTTTACTTTCTATTAATATGCATTTTAACAAACCAGTTCAAAGAATACGAGAAATATTTACAGCAAACAAGTTTCTTAAACCACCGAAAGATTAGTAAATACTTTAGCTAGACATTAAATAAATATAAGGAACTTCCGACCCTACATTATAGAAGTAATTAATCATAATCGTCGTCTAAATTACCGTACGGACGTAGGGAGAGATACAGCATTCTGGTTAAGAAAGTGAGAATATTCCATAAACGCGAAACGCACCTATACAAATTGCTCTGATTTCAGTTGTAGTCTCGAAATAATTTCAAAGAATCTTTATCCTTACCGACTTAAGATATTAAAATTAGTAAATATATCGATTCTGGTTTCAGTTGGACGGTGCATACTTATATATATATATTTTTTTAACAGTATCGTGTCGCTCTTATCTACATAGGTATGTACCTACTTGTATCATTACGAAATCAACACTGTATTGATTATGTATTTGTTCATTGATTTCATATTTGCTCATTGCTTATTATTTGCTGTAACTTTATTATAATTTAAAAGACTCATTAAAGTATTCATCGTTCATAACTAAATTCAATTCAAACGATGTTGATGCAATTTTTATATTAACATGTTTGTTACCGATATTATTTGGGCATTCCGTTCATCATAAAAAAATTTAACAGGGATTACCGACATTTAGTTTTGCTACACTAAACTGTGCTATACAAATTTCTTTTTACATACATGTGTAACTATGACACTGGCGTTCGTGATAAACGTGATAAGATATAAAATGACTTTGTTTTCTGTAGTATTTGCATGGACAGTTCTATTTCTAAATTTAAAACACCCTTTGTGTTAAACGATACCGTCATTGGACTTTTAATATTGAGCGGTCTACTTAAAAATACTGGCGATTTTCGAAGACGTTTAAATCGTTTGAAATCAGATATAAGCAGAAACAATTGATATTACGACGCAGAAAGAAATGGTTTTGACAAATCACTTTCCGATCCCTTTTAACTGTCTCAGGATTGATAGTTATTTTAATGGTTATACATATGCCCATGCAACAATTACAGCTATAATACGAATCAGTTTTAATGCATCTAAGTATGAAACTGATTCAAAATGAATATGAAAACAATGTGTTATGGATAACATCATTCTGGTTTTTCATAAATGTTTCAGTAAAAATTTTATACGAAACTCGTTAAGAGATATTTTCAAAATATTTTCAATCTTTGCTACTGTATTACGAGAATTTGAAGTTTTACAAACATAGTGGCTACAATTTGAAAAATATTGTAGTGGTAGTAATCTAAACTATATCTTATAGGTTAATTTAATAGTTGATATATTACAAAAAACATCGTACACGAAAAGGGAAAGAAAAAGAAACCAAAGGGATTTAGTAGATTGCGGATGCTTTCGTGTATAATATATATATGTTATTAGATTTTATACTCTTGTTATAAAATTTCCACTTGCTTCAATATTTCGTCATTTTATCTGCAAATTGTGCAGTTGCGTTAAAAAATGAGAAAACTTTGGGACAGTTAAGAAATGCTGGTTAAAGTTCGAATACAATCTCTGATGCAATTTACAAAATATTTGGAAATATGTTTTCTCAACAGCAAGAAATACATTAATGGACAAAATATCTATACTAGTGGAGAAAGTAAAAACGTATAAAAACTGATTTTACAATGAGAATATATCAAGTACGCAATTATTATTAGGAATTATGCAAATTTGTTACTTTGTCTTGCTTAATTTACAAGTATGTAAAAATGTTCAAGAGATTAGAAACTTTTCAGTGTCGACGAAGTAGAAACTGTAAATAATAAACAGACGCGTATCCTTGCTCTACTTACAATTGGTAAAATGCACATTTCATAAGTAGAAGCTTAACACTAGATTTACGGACGTTTGTTCTACACTTTATTCTATTCTTCTTAAAAAACTACATGTTCGTCTATATAAATCGCGAAAATTCTAGCTTCAAAACTAGAGTATTGTAATACGTATTCGCATAATTGCACGAAGCAAGATAGACGAAAATTGTTAATAAATAAGGTTTGAAAAATTCAGTATCTGTCAGACTGACGAGTTCCGTAAATCTAGTGTTAACATTTTTTAATTTCTCAAAAGTTATTTTTTTCTATGCATCACCAGGAACATTTTTGAAGGACAATTGTAACAAAATATGTTTAAAATTATAGTATAGCAGGTCAAACCTCATCTGCTGAGCTACCGGTTACTACACACGAACAAAATCATAGACTTTATCACTGTCCCCAGGGTAGGGAGCACGAAAACTTGTGTTTCATTTTACACAAGTCACGAAAGCTTAACGGTCATACAACTCCCTTATCCATTAGAAAATCAAGCTTCATTTAAAACTGTGATTGCTATCTGAGGTTATTAATCTAATTACGAGCGATTCATTCAACACAGATTATACTTCTGCAAATCAGTTTTAAAAATTCGAATATATTTTAAATAACACAATAATAATAAAATATAACACGGACAAATGTCGGTTACTTTAATTATAATACAATTTATTCAAATTAGTGGGGAAGAGAAAAAGATTGAACATATTTTTTTATGATAAATCGTTTTTCTCCGTATCGTTTTACGTAAAAAATGATTTAACAAACAGTAATTGAAAAACACGCTGTTAGTAAATAAGATATCAGTGTGGTGATTTCAATATGACAAAGAATTTGCATTAAACAGAATATTCAAAGTAAAATATTGCGAAAAATATTGAATTTCCAGTGATAGTATCTCGAATCTTTCTCGGTCAAGTGATACGAGGAAACTATTTATGTAAAAAAATACATACAGCTTCGTTACAAAAAGAAGTGAAATTACTCTTCTTTATTAAATAACCTTGTTTTTCTCGGATTATTTAAATACAGTTGTACTACAATTTTTGTGGTATGTACGGTTTGTTGTTTATATTTTTTCATTCAGAACGTTATAATGAGACAAAAAATCTTCAGGATAAACTGTGGAATACCCATTATTATTCTAATCATATAACATTTATATTTACTTTAATATCGCGCCGAATAACCTCATACATGTACATTATATTATGTTATCTCAAATACACTGTGTGAAGCAACAATTTTAATCACTGAATACGATCAATCTCAGGAACTTGATTACGACAACTATATTAACGCTTCGATTCTTGTCATAAAAAGCAATCGAAACGGTGTCCGTGTATGTCGGTATAAAGGATATTGCAGAATAAGGAGTTCAAAAGTACCCTTAGACCGACTTTTCTCAAGAAAGATTCCTTCGGTAGCTTACCCATAGAAAACATTGTATACAAATTTTCAGCTCTTTATCTCAATCATAAGGATAGTTATATGGTAAATATAAATTGGCGCGAAAACTGAACCCCCCCCCCCTAAAATAGGAAAATGTAGATTTTGCATTGAAGCTTTTGAGCGACAACTTCGCAATTTTTACAGTAGTGGTCATATTAGTATAAGAGATATAGTAGCTATATTATGCGAATTTCAATATTTAAAATTTTTTTAAAATAACGTGCAAATAAAAGAAATGAAATTAAGTGAATCTAAAACGAACATGAGTTATCTATCAAAATTTCATCGCTGATTTCAGCGACGTGTTTGACATAGCCAAGACCCAGCTGCCAAATGAGTGAAAGATTTTTTGCAGATTCTCGCTTCGCAAGAGTTCAGTTCTTTATAATATCTTTTTTCAGTTATCAACTACATGATGATAAGTGATAATCACTTAAAAATATTCTTAAAATATTTTAAAAGTGTTAGAATATATAACTTTTATAATAAAATATTTTTCTACTGTGCTGTCACATTACTAAGGATAGAATTGTATCAAATTGTAAATTAAATACAGTGTATTCTATAATATCGTGGAAAGCAGCATTGTTATACGTTTTTGCTAAATTATAAAATCTAGGTTCTGCAAGTTTTATAATTGTGAGGTATTATTATAACACTGATGAGCATAAGACCATTATTTATATCACAAAAACACATTTTAAACATTTTCGAAAATAGACAAATTTATTATTTCATTTTCACCGTTTTATTACGAATTTCTTGTTGTCGACTAACTGCGTTCTCATAAATAAAAAGAATTTACCTCCTCCTTTCCTCACCATTCTTCAGCCACTCCCTCTCACCATGTAACTCTATCTCTCACTCTCTTTCATGTTTCCGTCTAAAATGGAAGTTATCAAGAAGTAGGTCATGAATATTCAGTTACAATCCTCGGTCAGTATATGTTGCTCGATTGCAATTACTCTTACGTGGACGAGATAATTGATTTCCTTATAACTTATGTATTCTAATCGAAACATCAATATGCAATCTGCCCTGTCTCTTAAAATTAACGAGATACAGTTACACTGCAGTTCATTTAACTTCGAATCCGTAGGTATTGCAAGAGATAGAAGCAGTGATGTACATAGATACAGTTGCTGTGAATAAATATGAATGTTTTGAAGTACATGAAATTTGTAAAAGGAAATTGCCAAACGCATACCAATCACATAACATGCCAGTTTAATTCTTATTACTGCATGTGAACTCAATCTACTTATGTATATTAAATAAATAAGCAGTGGAAAATAAAGGTAAAACATTCGCAGATCATATCTTGCTTTGTGCGTGTTACGAACATCTGAAAAAATTGGGTAAGATTAATGTGACTTTTTACCAATGTAGCCGATGATTATCTAAAATAGCGGTCTGCTTTTCAACTTTCATATCGAGTTGTATAATATGTAAAATACCTTCAATTATTACTTGCAGATTATGATGAATATATTATGCTTTCCATAATTAAGAGTTATTATACTGTTGTATACCGAATCAGTCACGCTACTGTAAACAGCAAACATCCCAAGTCCTTCCTTCTGTTCCTCGTAACTCGACCGAAGAAGTCATATCTGAACCTTGTCCCCACCCTCATGACTCGACCGATCAAGTCATTCTTGAATCTTGCCCTCATCCTCATGACCTCATACGTTACAGACCACCAGGCTCGCATTACTGCGGGTTACCCCCCCCCCCCCCCCCCCCTTCCTATTTTTCCGATCCTTTAAAAACACCCAGCATTTTTCCTGGACAGGCAGATTTTCTCTGAACCTTCTAAGGACTAGAATCTACGCTATTCTAACGACGAATATTGTATCCAGTATTACTTCGTTTGTATTTTACTTTAATAATAAACATATTGAGTGGAATACAACAATACCTACGATATAGCACTTTTATCGATGTACATAAGGATATTCCATTTGAATTATTTATCTCACAAATTATTCATTATTCGATAAAGTATTGTACTTCAAACAAAACTGACCTTGTTTCGAATCATAAGTTTCGTACAGTGTAAATATCAAGATTTTAGAGTGTCTTTGATTTCGTAAATAATACTAATTGTTAGTAGCTCCATTCAGATAAGCGTATAATACACTTCTAAATAATTTCAAATTATCTTTTCGTTGAACGCCTGCAAAACTGTTCTTACCGACGTACTTCCTTCGTATATTTTAAATCTAATGATGTACTTTGTTATCACTCGTGTTTACAAACATGGAATATATCTGTTGATAGAGCATTACATCACAATAATTTCGGTGAGGCTCTGACTGACGATACCAAATTATACGTTTAGTGAATTTCTATTGGAAAAACTATAAGGTTACTACACGGCTGTCCAGTGCAAAGCTGGTAATTTCACTGGTCGCTAAACAGAAGAACGTGTACTGTTAGTCACTGTAATGGTAACTTCTTCAAATCAATGCAGTATACTGTTTTGGTGACAAATATTTCATACTTGTAAACAAGAATGACGATGAAGCGTATGATTAATGTAAGCTTGCGTAACATTCGCAGTCAATTCGAATTATTCTAACATAGGCGAGGATAAAACACATAGCTGACGTAAGTTTAATCAATCAATTACACTGGTCTACACAATTTAATTTTTTTTTGTCTCAGAATTTTTCATAGGTGATTTGAATAATATTTTTTACGGCGAATTCAAAGATATAGCTCGTTTTTTCTCACCACTATCACTTTTTGAGAAAATCAATTTGAAAAAAAAGACTAATTTTCAACTTTGGATATTTGTTATGTCATAACTATTTCTTACATACCATTATTCTACGGACCTTCCTAAACACAGGCATGTCTACCTTAATAACATTGTAAATATATAAACATATTTAAACAATGCTCAAAAGCAAACCGGTACCCGAAATGCGCCTAGAAAAAAATCTAATTCCAACATGCGATAAAGTAGATGTATACCCTACGGAATCCATTGAAAAATTTCCGTGACACGTATCATTTTCAATTGAAAATTGAAAATAATTGCGCGAGACATGAGGTATCGGTAGTGATTCTCAATGTCAACGATTGCCTCTCTTGATTGCAATGTAGCTAGCCGGTTTATCCATGTAACTGTGTTACCCTCCTTTACTTAGATATTTGTGCTACCTACATATTCAGAATCCCTTATTATTTATGTATTGTTTTGCAGAAAATGGATTACAGCTCTATATACATTTGGATACACATTTGAACAATGCCTTAAGCAGGTGGTGTGTCAATATTTGCATGAACTTTTATTAAATATTAAATCTTGTATTACTTAAGTTAGTAGTATTTAGTTTGTTGTTTCAAATCGTTGATAATTAAAAGGTACAATTAAATGTATAACGGTTTTATATAATCGTAAGATAAATGAAAATAATACAATAAGAATTAATAGATAAACTTTTTTTATTTGCAATAATTGTACGACAGGAATAGAAACAGACACAAATAATAATAAAGTTTATGGTTACTTTAACATCTTGTTTCATTGCGTATTTTTAGTTCTCAAGCGTAGTAAACATTTTCGTGGTGTTAGTATTTACATAGTCTTTACCAACATAAACTTCAATCAAGACAATGATCCATAGTGAGATCCAATAACGTGGCATGGTCAAGTGCACGTGTAACCGGCGAATATTCCAAATCGATCTATTCGTAAACAAAGTCTCATACCCTGAATATAAAATTTCATATACATGTAGAACTGGGACACAGTAGCAGGCTTTAATATTAACAAAAGTTTATTAAACTAAATAATCAACAAATAAGACAATTGTGCATCTATCGTATGTTCGCCCAAGACTCCTTTAAACTACGTTATACTACGAATATATACTGAACTCGCACGCATTTTTAACAGTTATCCCCAATCATTATTTCCTTTTCTTCACAACCATCCCTTTTCACTTACATCCGTAGCCAGCATTCTCGCAGTCACTTATACATTTTCCAAACATTCTTCTTCAGCCACTCGAGATCATCCTGTCTGCAGTCACACTTTCCTTAAACATATCAGCGTCACTGCGCCGCAAAACACCACCAGCCATACACCCAAACAGTCGTCCATTCATACCTTAAGAATTAAGCACTACTATGTAGGTATTGCAGGCAGACGCTCGAACCGATAATATATGTGTAGTATCTAGAATTTTTAGCGTAGGTTAAGGTATTTTTAAGAAAAGTGAATGTAAGAATGAGTGTGAGTGAAAGACAGGCTGTAAAACGGTCGAGGGAAAGTGGCCGGCGCAACGTCGCGGAGCCAAGATTGCAGGGCCAGATTTCCAGGGGTGCATTCGAGTGTTTGTGATGAGTGCGAGTGAGAAGAATGCTTGTGGCGGAGAGAATGATTTTTGGGAGAGAATGCCTACGAGAGAGTTGCGGGAGCAGAGTCGTGTGTTGGCCTCCGTGGCATTGAGTTACGTACTTTTTACGTGTTGTCCGTGTTGTTTCCATATTTTATTAAATACATATATTTATTCCTAGCTCTCGATTACTCAAGATCCACCTTTTCATTATCTATACTATAGTAACACTATATATGTATCATATACATTGTACAAATATTTGAATTCTAGTACAGAATGTAAAGTAATCTTAGGGAAGGGAAAGTCGAACACAGATCGTCTGCGTTTCGTCAATCGGTGCCTCCTTAAAAGGGGAAGCGTCCCCGAGTTACGAGGCGCAATAAACAGAGTGAGAGCTACCGTGAGAAGAGGGGGTCCTCCGACTAAACAGCGCCCTTCTCAGGGCATTCTTTCTGTAGCCTTCGAGCGAAGTCGTTGCAGTAAAAAGAGTATTATTCAAACAAGTTGTCACCATTTTATTATACGCCTACAAAATCCTATCTTATAAGAGCTTCTTGAACGATAATATTTGAACTTTGTAAATTAAATGAAATCAATACTGCTTTTTTAGTATGTTTACATGTAGCGTTAATATTAAACGATAGAATATAATTTGCTGCGAGGACGCTCTTTTCCGAGTGTTGGTCGAAGAAATATATTCAGTGCTAGAGTTGCAACAAGAATGAATCGTTTTTTGAAAAATCTGCCAATTCCTCTCGGCAGGCAGATTCCGTTATCCCTCCAGCGGCTCCGAGAAAAAACCCATGCGTTCCCTCGAAGATTTAATTGGCACCCTTTTCGGGGGTGCAGGCAGTGGGTTCGGCGTGTCCTTTGAGAGGGATGCTGCAGGGCCGTAGGAGTTTTAAAATGTTTCCTTCATATACTACATCAAATTATTTAAGAAATAGGAGATTTAAGTATTTGTAAATCGTTTTTATTGTTTCATTAAAGGATCAAGTAAAAATGAGAACACAAGTACATTCAGACAAATACGTTAGATTATGTACTATAGTTAAAGAATATTAGAATTAAAGAATTATATTAATTATATAAAACTGAAACAACTTTTGTTAATTAATCACTGTCCTATTACTATTAATAAATAGGAAAATTCTTATTTTTATGCTGTTTGTAAATTTTTGTATCAAACAGTTTTACTTTATTTCCGTGTAGGCATAACGGTTAATTCATCAATTCTTAAATCGATGAATATTTATTCTTTTTATGAATGTTCAAGAGAAGTATGCACCGTTTGTCGTATATTTTGATAAGATATATAATTGGCGAACATGATGATTTCAAAACTTAGTTATTCTTGCTTGGAAACTACTTTTCTGTATTTTTGCCGTCATGCTTTCGTATATGCCTTTTTGTTGAAATATGGACAATAGAATATGGTTACTCTTACAAATATTGCATCACAACCAATAAAATTTAATTCAATATAATTTCTAATCTGATCATCGAAAAGGAAGTAGATGACTTTAAAAAGAGGTAGCAACACTTAATAAAACTGCAAGAAAAAATATATGAACAGCATAAATAGACAAATTATTCAATTGATTAACGTTAATGGAATAAATTACCAAAGGAAAGTTTGTTGTATTAAGTTCTCAAATGAATGTTTGGTTTTAGAGGAATTTATTTCATTTTTTATCTTAGCGAATGAATTGCAATAAAATCCAAAACGCTGCAAACTCAGAAATAGAAGTTTTGATGATTTTCAATTTAATTCGAGAATGCCTGAAATTACCGTAAATCGTGTGAGAATTGAAATTACTGGGATATCATATATCGTGCTTTAACCGACTTAAAGCAGAATATGTTAACCTTTGGTGCATATAAAAATAGCAAAAGTACATTAGCGGACAAGGCGTTTTAAGCGTTATATAGTGATATGTACACCAAAAAACTTCGTAAGTGAATAACTTAATCCAATTTACAGTTTTTATTCTACAAATGTTCTTTTCATAACAATAAATTTGAATAACATTCATTCAATTGTTTTCACAATGGACTCATGATACAAATCAAATACATCAGTACAAATAATGTAAACGAATGGAATAGAATTAAATAATTTCTGCGTAGAAAACACTTGGTACTGAAAGGGAAATTTATACTAAAGTACATATATCGTTCAACATTCATTCAGACTATACAGCCGGATTAACGCAGCATGAAAGTACGCATAGCTACTCTGGTAAAGGTAATCAATTTATAAAACATCGTAAAAAGTTGTAATTGTAAGGGTTATGTGCGTTATTCGATAAGGATCTCTTTCAAAAACGTAGTAAGACTGACCTACTTCACCACTTCGTAATCGCCGACCAACCAATTGTAATTGCCTATTAGCCGACGTATGGAAACGTTATCAGACTAACTCTGGTGTAAATCGTTACATATTAGCATAAATAAGTTCAAGGCCCATGCGCAGTTGCGCAAGTGATGCATTAATTATTTTGTGATATGATTTTGTCAAACAATGGTAAATTTTGTGAGTAATATTTGCAGTAATTAAATATGCGCAATGCAAGAAATGACCATAAGAATAAAACGCTTGTTTCAAAGACTTTAATGCGGATAAAAGATTATGGTTGAATAATGAATAAATAATTAATCATGAAATGCATAGAAATTACTGTGATAATCACTTCGATGTCTTGAATATTTTTGCAACTCCGTTATTTTATAAATACGGCTCTAACTGTGAATATTGTATATGATTTCATTCTTTGGATAACAAAAGGAATAAGGAGGGTAGGCTGTTCCTTATGACCCGTGTTTTTTCAGAGATCCTTCGAGTTACAACTGTAACTATACTTACAACTGTACCTTATTCCATTTAATTTTGTATTTTAAGTAATTTTACAATGAACAGTTATCTATCTCTATCATTGCATTTTCAAGTCAATATTTATTACACTTCAAAATCATTCGTGTATATATTATAGTGTCTTCCAAATTGGAAACGTGTTAGTTAGGTATGATTGAATAAGTTTCCTGAAATATTGAATATTCGTTATTTCTACACTTAAAACAGAACTAAAGATTGACAGATAAAAGGTAATTTATTAGCTAAGCAATGCGTTACTATAGTAAAAATAAATAGCTATGTAAATAAAAATTATTTCTTTCAAATGAATTATATGAGCTATAAAATGTTTTGTTGGTTACGATGTTACGATACTTGTGACCAAAAAATGACAGTATAGTAAAATTTTATGGAAAGGTAGTCAAATTTATTATTGTCTCTTCCTACCTGTTTTAAGCACAAGTATGTAATTTGAGACATTTATATTGATTAAAAGTTTACATCAAAAAGAGGAGCTGTAGTTTCAGGAATTCTTTGACTCTCACTTGAAGTTTCAGTTTCATCTAAAACCTCCATTTGTTCACTGATCTGCGTAAGTAGAATTAAAGATTTAATCAATTGTACAGTATCTCTGGTATCTTCAATAATAGCTGAGTCTGCGTTTTCAAAAAATTCTTCAGAACCGTATTCGTTATCATAATTTTGTGAATTGTCATGAAACAGTTCGTCGGTTTTAAATTGCTGTGATTCTTCGTCATACTGATACTCATTTTCTTGTGAGCTCAAAGATGATACTGTACTTTCCGAGTTCGTTGTTTCTTTTCCAATTAACGGAGTTGTAACATCGAATGTCTTTGTTGATGCATCGATATTATCCTCTTTAGTCCGATGTGTTTTTAATTCTGATTTTTCTGAAAGAACGGTTTCAGGTGTCGTAACAAGTGGGGAAAGGTTTTCTGATCCTGATTTCTCATTGTCGTTTATTGTATCCATTACGTTCTGAATCTGATTATTCATCAAGACAGTATCATTTTCTGCTTCATTAATAATATCAATATCAGTGGTCATACGTTTATTCCAATCGTCGTCGGACGATGATATCACACTTTCATTCATGTTTTTCTATGGCAATAGAATTTGTATTTTTAATCGAAATTCTTCAGAAGCAAATAGTTATTCAAGTATAATGATACTTACATCAGGTATTAATTCTTGTTCAAATAAACGGATGTGAGATATTTGCCATACTAAATAACAAGACCATCCAGTGAGGGATAGTGATGCTAGGTATAAAATTAATACAATACCTAGCACTGTCCTATTGTAAACATTATTTACTTTCACAATTTCTACGCATAAATTTTCTGCCTTATAAGGCAATCCTTTTTCTAAATTTAGCAGTTTGTCTGTGTAAATGAGAAAAAATAAAAGAATGAAACTCTGTCAATGCATTACATCATAGTATGGTAATAAAGTAATATAGATATTGACTAATACATTGTAAGATGTACATATGTATGAGACTGGAATAAATTGATACATTTTTCAGTTTTTAATTTTTGGAATTTTTGTTTGATTTAATTTTCTAATGCACACCACGTTGAACTATACTTTGAACGTTTCTCTAGATATAGTGTACATAAATAACACTTGTATGTAACGATACAAGTCTATCAATTTCCCCCCTTTCTGGCGGGGCAAATTGATATATGTGTAAAATAGTTTCATACAATTGTTAATAATTGTTTTTATTATACAAAATTTGAGTTTTTTTAAGTAGTATAAGTCCATTTATTCATATATTGAGATATTTAAAGGTTTTCGTTTTTATCGACTAAAAGAAATTGGTAAACATTAATAAAGTCAGATGATTTTAATACAATTGTAAACACGTAAAATTTTATTATGTAAATATAGTTAATAAACTTGCTGAAGGAATTTAATCGATGTTTTTAGTTTTGAATTGCATTTTTTAAATGTTAGAAGTAATGATTAAAATAGAGGCATGTATATAAACGAATAATTGACTTTATTGAAAAATATTTCAGTTATATTAATAAAGAATTACAAATAAACAACTGTGAAAAATAGAATACTTCGGTAAGATAACAAATTATTTATATTTAATTAACAAAAATTAATTATTATCTTTTCTGATGAATAGGCGGTATGTAAAGCAGTAAACTCATCATGTCATTACATTTCTCTCTTGTTATTAACTTTGCAGTAACAATAATTAAAGAGTGTTGTCAACTGCTGATTATTAAAAATGAATTTATACTACTTTAAAAACATGGCTCCTACATTGTTATATCATTCCATAAGTAAAAAAAATACAACACAATATAGAATAAAATGCAGGTATTTCTTCCATTTAAGAGCGATGTAAGGTTCAGTTGAGCATTACATTGTTTCCTTCACTATTGCTGATTTCTTCTCTTCCTTGCTTCTATTATTATATTTTTCATAAATATAGAAACTAAAAGTTAGCATGTCAATAATCAATTAAAACATGCTACTTTATAGTGTCCCGTTATACAAGAAACAGCACAATTTCCTATAACGCAAATTCATACAACGCGTAACGTATTAACCGCGTTATACGGGGGTCTATCGTATAAAAGATTTTTTTTAAAAATTCATCTAAATCAATTTTTTATAGGATATGTATAGTAATATAAATTCCTTCTAAAATGATTTGAGATATTTCACGTCGATCAGCTTTTCTTTATAATTTCGTAAAACTGTTTTCCTAAGAACAAAATGAAATAATGTGCTTAAAAGTAGTCCAGTAAAACCGATCCAATCTATTAACCCTTTACGATTGGCACATTTTTCTGGTGACAGCACCAACTAGTCGAAGCAGATATATACATATATATATATATATATTCTCAAAGTTATTTTTCTATAGATGGTTTATAATAAATGTATGGATATTAAAGAATTGTCGAAGTTAATGTGTTTTGTTGAATATAAATTCTGTAAAGAATAATAAATACAATACCTCTCGATCGTAAAATAACACTGTATTCAGAAAAAAGATCATGCCGCCATATTAGCGACGCCGATTTCGAAAACAATTGTTAAATATTGCCACTGTTGTGGCACCGATCGCAAAGGGTTAATCTTCCCTAGCGAAGATGTATCAACTTGCCTCGAACAATGTCATTCTAGCAAAACGTCTCTATAACAAAATGTGAAGCATATAAATAAATATAATATCCTTACTTTTAAGTAACTCTGTCAGAACATATATAAATTCAAGATGTAAAATTAAATACGGTATTTCTAGAAGGATTGAAAACTTAATCCAAAAATTTACCTCTCCACCATAAATACAAAGATGTCTCAATAATAATTTCTAATGACAGACGAATTTACGTTCAAAATAAATGAATAGAATTTCACGTTTAGACATGCTGTTTTGATCGAACTACGTACACTCAGTATTTAGAAAATTGCACTGTATAAACTCGTCTCTTTACCAACATACTCCAGTCTTCCCTGCTACAGGTTTAGTTATTTTATTGAAATTTTCTACAAACTATTGATATAAATGTTATCATGTTGCAAGAATTTCTGTTTATTAATATGTACTGTGCAAGACGAAGAAAATAAATTTACCGTTACTGACACTCCACTGTTCCTTCATGATGAACGATCAGCTGTAAACTAGCTGTTGAGGAAGAAAGATCATTAAGTTTTAAACGCAAAAATACAAATTAACCTTGAACTGGCAAAGTTTAATATAAAGAGGAGAAAGGTCGCTTCTACGATAAAAGTTACTCTCCTACCACCAGTTCCACGATACAGGAAGATGTTCACAGGTCGGATTATATCGCTTACAGGTCACGCAAGATTACTTTATACTTCTTGTCAACGACAAACCTATTTTCTTCTTAATGTTAATCGTAACTTTAAAGTATCCATTCTTCATACTAACACTTCAATAGTAACTCGTATAATAGGTTATCTCCTTATGATTTAAAAAAAGTATTAAGTATTTACAAGTATTTAAAAGTCTTATTAAAATGTAGGTATCTACTTGAAAAGTAATACTATTCTGGGATAGTTTTAATATAATATTCATTTCTTTAAACATTTTTATATTTCCATGTAACGAATCAGTTCGATAAGCACAATAAATAGAACAATCAATTAAATATTGAGATACTTAATCTTTACTAATCTCTATCTGCAATATGAGGATATCTTAATTATTGATTGTGTTAAGACATTGAATACGTCGACAGTGTGTTAACACACTGAATTTAATAATTCATCAACTACAAATTTGTTTAAATTTACATGCACAAATGTACAAGAATTTTATTTCTTAATATGTATTTTAAGTTATCATAAATTACGTATTTCCTAGAATTATATTATGTATTATGTAGTATGTAATAATAATTGATAAAATCGTTAAAGAATTGTTTTTAGCTACGAACTGATTTATACCAGTTCCAATAATAACTAATTATAAAGATATGAATAAAAGACGTTTTTTAATATTTTAATCGACGTTGATATTCTATTTGACTGACTGTGTTATTATAAATAGAAAAAGAGAACATTTACGTCTCACTAAAATTATTAACTCATTTTTTTGCTGAAAATGGACTTATATTACTGTAAAAAGAACGCCTTATATCCCCATATGTGTGAGTGTGCGTGCGTGCGTGACTTTATAATGTGTAAAATACTATTGTATAATTTCCTCTTTATTTATTTAGATAATAATATGTTTACGAAAACTAATCCTTTTCAGTTCTTTAAAACAATTGTATCGGATGTCTTTATACTTTTTACTTGATACTGTGATCAATACACTGAATGATTTCATCAAATTTCTCGTTTCAGATAAATGGTATTTCTATCGATAGCGATGCAGGTGTTCATCTTCTATCAGATACGGCTGTTTTGATAAAAGTCTTGGCTGAACTTCACATTATACGTTCTTGTGTTTTGATCAGAAACATCAGTGGCAAATATGTTACGCGCCCGAAATATCGTATTCTGCTTCTTCCTTGCTTTGCTGGGATATCCTTTGAATAAAGGTAAGTACTATTGCATTTACTATTTTAGAATCTGAACTATTACAATTAGAACAAATTGAAGGGTTTATAATTTGAGTAATGTCCCAGAAATTCAAGACAGAGATTTGGAACATGTTAAAAGAACGTGATACAAAATACGACAAATTATTTATATATGAAACGAATGCCGAAGAAAAAGAAAGCCAAACGTTTCAAATAAAGGGTATTTTATTTCAATAAAACATCATTAAATGAACGAATACTTTTGTTTTTTCGAAGATACAAAATAAAAAGGTCTAACATTGTCTAATATGAATACGTATATTTACTCGTCAGTGAATGTAAAAAACTGTTAATAACTCTTGATATTACTTAACCTATACAACTGTTATTATTTTTATTTTAACTAGTAATGTTGCGTTAATTTACATTTAAATAAAGAGGAATATGTATTAATTTTTTAATATTTTCTTCAACTATGTTGAACTGATATTATACAATAAAAAAATGTGTAGTATGACGGTTTAGTGAGGTTACTGGAAAATGAATAAAAATGAAGTAGTATGGAATATCGAATACAGACATGTAAAAGGTTAATAAGCACAGGATGCAATTCTCTACGATTAATGTTTACATACTATATAAATAAATAATTATAATATTGTTTATAGCAATTTCTAAGGAATTGCTTCCCTACATTTCTCTCTAAAGGAATTTCGTATGAATAGTGCTTTAAATTTTGAGATGTTGATATCTTTTATTTTAATGTTGTTAGTTATTTGAAAAAAGGTGATGACAAATGTCGAGAAACATTAATGTTACAAGTTTAGTTAATAGTTCATATAAAACATAATTTAACAAAATACGTTTTTAAGTTTTTTAGGAGGTAAGAATATAAAAATGAAAATTAAAAGCTTTTAAGAAACATATAAATAGATGGTACTTTCTGCCTAGAATAGAACCTCAATTATCTAAAACCGTTTATCTAAACATCGCTTAATCCGACACCTGATTACGGAAACAATGTTATCTTAATAGATTTGAAACGGTTCAGATGATACAAAGCAAAAAGTGTAAATGGAGATTTTATGAAATGTCAAATTATGTTTCGTATCTACAGCAGGATTTGGCTATATCGAATTGAATGGCAGTTACCATAATTACTTGGTCAGAGATAATTGCTTACATATTAATTAAAATTATTCAATTTATACCCTAGAAATAGATCGAAAGTTCATATAACAACATGTTTGACATTATGACAATAAAGCAAATAGGAATTATTACTAAGTAATTGGAACATGTATATGTAATATCACGTTTTATTTAATTTATATCTATAAAATGTCGCCAATTCAATAGATAAAGTTATGTATAAAATGAATTTATATTTCCCCTTTCTAAAAATTTATGTTCCTTTATTTTAATAAATATAAATATTTGCTTTTTAAGTTTATATTTCTTATCAATATACCATCTTACTTGCAATTAGTGAGAACGTGGATAATGTCTCTCTCACAATCAGTCATTCATAATTTTTCTGTATTAATACCTTATTCTAATTGCGATCGGGAAAAAGTAATTTATATCAATTGTGCGAATCAATTTGTATGTAACAATGGCGATGTAGGAGGACAATAAGAAAGGAAGGAAGGAAGAAAAGTGCGTGAGGATAAAGGTGGAAATGAAAAAGTTGCAGTTAACTATATTTATTTAATATAAGCAATTTGAACAAGAAAACCAAACAAAAAGTGTTTTTAACGAAGTATGTATCATACCGATTGTGTTGATATGTTATTTAAATAACATATCGTGTAATTTATAAACATAGCAAACACTGTTCTTATACAGGGTGTAACAAAATTATTGCGTACAAACGTTAGGGCGTGTACAGCTCACTAAACTGTGTAAAAGAACCTCAGTGAACATGGACCCAAAATTCAATAGTTTCCGAGATAAAAATAGGTTTAGTGTAAAAAAAATATATGGGGGCCGAATCAAGAACACCAAATTATCTCGAAAAGTATCAGCGATACGAACAAACGTGTCAAACAAAAGTTGCAGGGTATGAAATACTACATGATGCGGCGGGTGGTATTTGACCGTGACCTTGAAACGTCCTGCAAAAGTCACATCACAGTTCTTAAATAGAATCCCATATTTTCTATTCCATATTTTTGAAACCGACATTCAGGCGATTCCAAACCATTAGGAATAAAATTTTTCACAAAAGTCGTTATCAAGATATTAGTAATGGTGGCCGACGGATAGTTGAAATAAAAATATAATGTAGAATTCTAACTATTATAAACTGCATGCAAAATAAGTAGCTCATATGTATATCTAATAGTGCTTCCTGTAAGTTCGGGAAAAGGAGAATATGTTTTCATAAATATCTTTTATTTGTTTTATTTCTCGTCGCGTTGACTGTCACGAGAGGAGCGTTTTACAATATAGAATATTATTTATTCTTTTACAGTAAATATACGTAGTATTAAAAATAATTATTAATAATTTGATATAATAACTCTTACATTATACTATTATATAATTTCGTCACTACCTAAATATTTTTATTCGATATTAATCCTCTTGTTTAATCGTTTTGAAACAATTCGGGAGCTCCGACCATCAGTGAACAATATGTCAAAAATGATTGATCTTTTATGAATTATAGGATCTGTGGTTAGTACAGAATCACAAGGAGATGACGTTGCTGTCCATCAAGGCTTCAGTAATGAACAGAAATGCGATGGGGATTCAGATTGTCCTATAAAAAACAGTGTTTGTATTAATAAGATATGTCAGTGTGCTTCTGGTTATGTTATCAATGGAAGTTTGACTGCATGTATTAAAGGTAAACTGTACAAAGTATTAACTATTTAATACAGAAATTGAAAGTTCTCCAAATAGTTCTAACACATGATACACACATGTATTTCATGTATTTAAATTAGTTCTTATATTATTTACAGTCGTCACTGCATATAATGATGATTGTGAAGAATCAATACAGTGTTCTAGTTATTTACACAGCGGTGCTGCATGTGTAAATAAAGTTTGTACGTGTATCGATGGCTATTATTATTTACATGGAAGATGTAATGCATATACAGGTATTTCGTATGTTTTATAACGTTTCTTAAATGATATCACATTCGTTATTTTTTATGTTCAAGTTGATATTTTGATTTTAATATAATTAAATAATCTTAAATCAATTACTTTTGAAGGATTGCTCGGTAAATGCCGCCTGGACGAGGATTGTTATGTGCATGCGGAATACGGAGCAGCATCCTGTGATAATGGAGTTTGTAAATGTAGTCCTGGATATTATCAACGTGAATACAGGACATGCCGCCCAGAAGGAAAAGGTAAACATTTTCTCACTTCCACATTTATTTATTTCTTAATAAGAATATATAAATATTTTATAATTATTTGAAATTCGAAATGTTCTTTGAATTATATTATGAAATAGTGTAAGTTTTCATTATCTTATATCATGCTATAATTCATTCATATCTATTGTGTTGTTATCTATATGAAGTATTTTAGAACTATTGTATAGTTGTCATAGATAATTTCAAAGTAGTTTTATATACATATTCATTTCTACGTCTGAGTCATCACATTTTGTATATCGTTACTGTTAAATATGATAGATAATGGGTAATGATAGATAATGCATAAAAAACGTATATGCTTGTAAGTATTATGTATCTATACGTAAAAGAAAATTTTAAGTAAATACTACAAGTGTTTACTTCATGATTTTAAAAAATATCGAACAAAAATAAACAAACAATATATAATAACAATAATAATATATTCAGTAAATCCTAGAGATATAGAGTGAGTTATATTGCACATCATAAATGTAATAAATAATAATAACAATAATACATTATTACAATAAGTAATAATGCATTGTTACCAACCATAATTAACAAATAAAAATCAATTATATAATATATAATAGGTCAATAAATATTCGTTATAGGAGAACTCGGTGGGAACTGAGTGATCGAACGTTTCTGCCACAAACTAGGCCCGTACGAAGCTTTAAGACTGAGGTTTTATATGTTCATATGACAGTTTTTTACTTATTTACTTATTAGTTTTTTACTAATTTATCCCCTGAAGTATTGACATGTATTTATGAATTAACATGTACATACATAACTATGAGTTTTATGTAGGTAATAGAGATTGGTATGAACGGTGGTATATTTGACGGGGCAAGGGTGCAGAGAAATGGTCGAAGCCAAAGATTCGTTTACTTTAAATCAAACGTTATTTTCTGAAAACTAAATAAGTTTGAGATTTTTTAAATTATTTTTTCCTTTGCGATTCTAAAATTAAATGGTAAGTATTTTTTTGAAAAACATTTTCCACCAATCGACATGAAATTTTGAGGGATTGTTATGCTGAGTAGCCTCTCTAGGTGGATAAAATCGTCAAACTTAACTTAACTAACTGCTACAGTGTATTCTGTATTAACCAGGTATTAATAGTACCATATATTAAGATCTCAAATCCCATTTTTGAATAAGGATCGTTTAGGCAAACTACGATTTAAAGACGGACAATTCGATAGCTAGTCAACCGCATTTCCGTGGCTAATAAAAATGTCTTGCAGGTTTTTTATGATGCATGGAAATATTGATATTAGTAACCTCGAATTATCAATAACTTTTCTATATTTTCGTAAATTGAATGTCGAATCAAATAATTGATTCTCAATAGATACTTGTAACTTTGTAATCTTGTGTTAGTAATTTAATTTGACTCCTCGTCACGTCACACGATGATTTTTGGATGAAAAAAAAGTTGAGACTTCCTAGTTTGTATTAATCACAAATTATTTTTTTCATTTTTCTCTTACTGTCCACGCACGCGACAGTCGCACTCCTCATTTGACGGTTTGTTTCTTCTATTCACTAATATTTTTAAATCAGTTCTATTTGTTGTATATTGAAGGAATAAACAAATGTAACATTTTTTATTTGGGAATTTATTAGTTTCTGATATGTTAATGAAACATTTTCAGTACAATATATTCAATTCTGTCTATACAATTACGACTAATCAGCGATAATCGCTGAGTGGCAATATCGACCTCAGATTTATAGGGTTCATCTATATGATTTTCTAAGAAGAATTGGTTGTTCTAGCTGCAGAAAGATTTTTTGCCAATCATGAAGTAAAAGCGTGGGTGTGCACCTTTACTCTGGGGAAACCAATCCCACTAATATCAATCTCCGTATCTAAATAAAACCCATTTTTATATAGATGCAACATGTATTGTAAGAAACTGATTGTAAGTACGACGTTCTATAAATATTTAAGCCGAGGTTATTACTATTTATATATTGAGAGTTTTTCGTTAATATCTCGAAAACTACTAAATACTCGAAGTTAACATTTTATATTTGGAGCTTTTTCTTCTATTCCCTGAAAATTTCGCGTCAATCGACGAGAGATGCTTTTTAAAAGTTTAGAAAAATAAAGACTGAGAATCAAAGTGTTCGGCAACGGTAAAAGCTGGCGATGAGCTTGCGACCTTTAACTCAAAAATCAAACTTCTATATTTTTGAATTCTGATGAATGAAATTTTCACTGTTGCATTCCTTACGTTTTTCTGGTTAAATTCACACCAAACACGATGGAATTATGATCATAATTACTTGTATAATAAGCAATTGAAGTTTCGCATAAAAAAAAGGTCTGCGAATAGTAAAGAAAAAGACGTCGAGCGCTATAGTCTGTTAAAAGTAACCTAGTGGGCATATAGCGGAGATGACGATATGTATGAAGTAAAAGCGTAATCGGAGGAAGTTCTCCACCCCTCACTCTGAACCTTCATTCCACTTTCAAAGTGCAGCCCTGTTCAAACCAATCCGTATTATCTAATTGTGACCTTATTTTAAAGTGAAACTTATTTCTGTACATGTATGTAAGAGAATCTCTGAAATTACCACAACTGACTGAAAATGTTGGACCTTCTGACAATACCTACTCAGTGTTGTTCAGAAGAGTCCTGAAAGAATACGGATGTAATTGGTCAGTTTTCATCTTTTCTCGATACTAATTTGCTATTCGCCAATGTAGTTATATGTAACTCACCAAAACTATGAACAAAACACGCAGTGAGAGATCTCTTTTATTCCCGTGTCATCCCGGAGATTACCTCGTATGCAACGTGTCATAAATATGCAAAACTCAAGAAGGTCGAACAATCGAAGCGACTAACGTACTTCTATATTTGTGACTGTCCCACAAATGCGTTCATGTAGTAGACAAAATGCAATGTATCTCGGAAACGGAAAGAGATCGCCGCTTTTGTTGAAGAAAAAAGTTTTTATCGATTTCCACAAGATTTGTCGATGAATCTTACTCTTATGTATACTTGAATGCTTAGTATTCACTAAAAACATCCAGTAAATACTATTGTAATTTAAAGTATACTCCTTGCTTGCTTTAAGATTTTTCTGCATTTACTGTCTAGTAGTAGAAGATTATGCATTAGACATCTGGCATTTGCTTTTATTTCTTTTCAATACTTGTCCGCATTTACTTTTTGATGCGTTCGGCCCACTGTTCTGAATTCTGCATTATCAATGTTTCCTTTACATCATTTTGTATACGACAACACACATAATATAATAATTTGGGAAGACTGAAAAATACGGTAAAATTAAAACCTCCGATCCAGCTTACTTTATAAAAATGCATCTTTAATTGCAATTAGTTTTTCATTAATGTGACACTTCGTTAAGCGTATATACTCACTCTTTAACGCGTTTTAATTTTTTATAGTACTTCGTATCATATACATTACAACAAAACTATAAAGCACTCATAGCTTTAGAATTATAGTAAAACTATAATATTATACAGTATTTAACATAAAATATTGTGCAAATATTCCATATTTTCTAATTCGAACCATATCGATGTCTGTAAATATCAGATTATATTTTGTCTCAAGATTATTATTTAACCGCGAAACAATTATAAAGGAACCGAATTTTACTTGTCTGTTGTGTGCTCTAATTGTACACGTGCTTAAAACAGTTATTTGTATAAGATTAAATCTTCGACTATGACGTACTCTATATACACGTATAAATAAATACTTACTTGGCACGGTATTTGTAGGTTATTCGATGTGACCAACTGTCACACATCATTAAAAATATGCAAATTTTTCAAACGTCATTTAATATGAAGAAGAAAATTCGTATTGCACGATACATGGGTCAGTAATTACGTAGATCAATTTCATAACAGAGTACGTATTCTATTGTAATTGTTCAATAGTAAGGAAAATTTGAAGAACGTATTCACAGCCCTTCCGCAGACATTGATAGATCTTCAAGAGCGTGTATACAGAGTGTTTCTAAATTGTAACGCACAATTGATAGGGCGTACAGAATTCACTAAATTGAGTAAAGAAATGCAGTAAACATGGGTCAAAGGATCAATAGTGTTTGAGAGAAAAATGGGTTTTGTTTAAAAAAAATGTATGGGGATCAAATCAAGAATACCGAATTACGACTATGATTACTATCGGCGAACCGACAAGTTTGGAGGCTGACAGCTTACACGAAAAATTTCAATTCTATGGTTTGGAAACGTCTGAATGTAAAAATTCTAACGTGACCTTTGCAAGATGTTCCAAAGTCACTTAACGGACAAATACCACCTGTCGTGATATGTAGTATTTCATACCGCGTAGCTTTCGTTTCACACATTTCTTCGCATCACTAATATTTTTCGAGATAATTCCGTTTTCTCAATTCGGACGCCGTACATTTGTTTTCAACCAAAACGTATTTTTATTTCGAACACCGTTGAGATTTCGACGCATGTGTTCTGGTTTTCTTCTTACTCAGTTTAGTGAGTTGTATACGCTATATTATTTGAATATTATTATTTCCAAACACCCTGTATATTACGACTAACAAGGTGTGATTATATTCTTCCGATTTGATGAAGGTGGTTGTAAGAAAGTGATCGTGAAATTCACTATTCAGTATTAATTCATTATTTATAAATTGCTGTTGAAGTTTGCGTGGAAGAATACAGGAACACGATATTCAGTGTCTTTCTTATATGGTGGATCACAGAATTTAATAAGTACCGTAGAACTTCTTCCTTTGGAAACAACGCTCAATCACATCTTTCAACAAATTGCGTCACATTTTGTCATTTTGCACGGTGCCAGAACATAGTCAATGCATCCGTTATCCTGACTAATCGATATTCGTGTACCAGAGAAGGACACTGGATATTGCATTAGTTTACTCTGCTATGCGAACTTCAACAGCAATCTGTAAGCAAATCAATTATTTCCGATCCATGGTTCCTTTCCATTGGATTTTATTCAAAATTTTCGATTTGCCGAAAAAATAATTTAAGATCGTGTCTGAACGACAAACGATATGTTCAAAATGAATTTTTCCCATTATCTGCAACAATTTGAACTCTTTTAGCTGTAGTATGTACACATTTACGTCTTATAACGTTATTACGGCATTACCACACGAAATGACGATGGAATTAACTGGACTTTGAAATCTACTCCACTACTACATGCACATAAAACGTGACTGATTCTCGCAACTTTAAACATATGATCTGTATCTTTGGCTTTCTTATGTATCTAGGTAGAATAAGTTTTGTGTTTTATTTTTGTATGCATCATAAATAAAACGGACTTGAAACACTAATTAAAAATACTTCAGAATATGATTTACAGAAATGTTATATTGTAAGGAATTCCAACTGAAAAAGTCGAATTTTTTAAACGACTATAGTAGAGGAGCCACTTAACAGGAATTTTTAGTTTCAACTCGCTAATATACGTTTCAAGAATTCCATGTACATACCTGTATCTCTTTATTACTCGTTTAAAATGTCTAATCTCTAGTTCGAAGAAAGTTGAAGTCTTACCCAATATACTTGTGTACATAACTTGTTGTCGCAATTTACCTACTTGAGTTCGTATTTTCTTCCATGGAGAATCGGTTTGTCATTTCCATTTATTGTCTTTCATTCGTATAGTCGAAGTTTCGAAATATTCAGCCATTCGGATCAATATCTTGGTTTGGTCCAGAATTACTAGTTCTTAAACGGGTAGTATTACATTAAGCATAACAGTGCTCGTGATATTATACAATACATATGTAGGTACGTTCCTACTATGCGACTATAAGCATTTGTCTGATTTTATATAATTTTGATTCTTTGTATTACACAGTAGTTGGAGACGCTTGTGTAATAGATAACGACTGCAAACTTGACAATGCATACTGTGACGATAATAAATGCAGTATAAAAAAAGACAAATCAATTTCTGTACATAAGGAAAACATGCTTCAAGAATCTTATGAATTAGAACAGATTGCAACAGGTTTGTATTATTTTTTGTTATTACATTCTACACATGTCAGAAAGTTGTAAATGTGAATACATTTTTTTCGTAGAGCTTAGAACAAATTGTACGACAAATGAAGCCTGTGGTGAAAATGCATTGTGCAGTGAATTAGGCATATGTATCTGCAAACGAGGATACTTCTTCGATACAAGCACAACAAAGTGTGTTCCTGGTATGTTTAATTTATTTATAATTTATTGATTTTTTATTACAAAATAATGAAAACTGTCAGTTCTTGTTTTATAGTTTTTACATAAAAATTGCATGAATATGCAGGTAATAGAACACTTTCGCTTAGCAGTTCGTGATTAGAAAGATCAAAATTCGTTTCTGTACTTGAAGTTTGCATTAACATAATAACAATAACCATGTGAATTGAACATTTTATATATTTATTACATTTTTGATCTTCTAAAACTCAATGTAAGTGAACGATTTTTTAAAAAATGCAATAGAATATGCAATAGAATGAACAAATCTTTTTCGACCTCACTGTTTCGTTGTACACTTATGCTCCGGATCTGTTCTAAAATTGTGCAAGTTAATGCAATACAATAACATAAACATGGAACAAGAATTTTAGCTTCTTCCAAAGAAAATAGTAGTCTAAAAAAATTCTTTTATAACAATAATCTCTAGCATATACATGTATTTAAACAATTTTAAGACAGAGACATACACGCTTCTGTGATCAGTCAGTAGACACATGGAAGCAGTTACATAGGTTTCTGATAGTTCAATGCACAGGATATCAAGAAAAGGGTTAAATATTTGAACGGTAGATAATACTTTTCCAAGAGAAGAAACAAATTCTTACGAACATGAGTTGAAAAATTAATATTCCGAATAGTTTAAAAAAAGGACCTCGTTACCGATTTCAGTGATCTTGAAATATGTTGTTACGAACATCATTCTAAACAACTTTTATGTTACCATGTTACCACTGATCGGTCTTAGAATTTACACCGTTATATTCGAAAGCGCACGCTTCAGTAGGTTTTGGTTTTCTAAATAATTCGCTTCATTAAGATGTTTCAGTAATAACACTGTGGAACAAATTTTAACCTAAGTCTCCTTTATTTTCTGCGACAAATTTTAACTGCCTATCGTTTTTAGTTTTCACGTAATACTTGGTTTTTTGAAAAATTGGACCGTTTTTACAAAAACCCAGTTTTTTCGAAAACTGAACGAGATCCAGCAATTTGGTTGTCGGATTCGTATTTAGGGTAAGGAACTCTATAAGAATCACCTAGTGGTTATTGTAAAAAGGAAAATAGGTTAAAATTTGTTCCACAGTGTAATGATTTCTTTATTTAATACGAAGAAGCAACGCATCATAGAATGGTATTGTTGAAAGAGTCACTCATTCATATTGTTCTTTAAAATCCTGAAAAGTAGGTGTCATATAGATAACAGGGAGAAGTATTAACAAACTGGTTTCTTTAGCGTGTGGATGTAAGGGGGGGGGGGCAGAACCATTGTTATTTCATAATTACCAAAATTTCCTTCCAGTCAGAATCCTGGGTTTTGTTTTATAAATATGTATATTGATAATAAGATACGAAACGTTCATTTGTAACAAAGTTCATTTGAAATAAATTGAATACAAAAATAGACAAGTAAACGAATTACATATAATGGACAAAATCACTCTTCGAAAAATAACCGTGTTTCTGATCCTGTATCGCGTATAATCTTTTGTTGTTCTCTTCACTCTTCACTCTCGTTTTCAAACTGCCCTTGCCTGTTATTTGTCATGTTCATCGCTCTCACTTATACGTTCTGTTTTGTGCACGGAAAACGCCTAACCGCTGAACTCGAACTGCAGCGGAATTCGTGGAGGTGACGTTATTATTCATTATGCGACACATTAAAGGTCTTCCATACCGGCAAGCATAGAGTTCTACATTTTTACGAGAGAAAAAGATTATTAAAAATATTAATTTTTACAACAGATTTAAAAATCATTAAAATCGCGGAGCATGTTTTCTTTCAGGTTTACAAAAATTTTCTTTAAAATTTGGATTTTTAATAAAAAGTCAAGATTACCTTATTTTTTAAAATAGCGGTATGTATTTTTAATTAGTGTTACAACTAATGATGTGACGAATTCAACGACCAACTTATATGATCCTTACATAACTTTAAACTTAGACATTTTTACATAGTAATAACAATATGAAACAGCAAGAAATACGAAAGTATATGTGCAATATAAGTGAAAAAACCATAAAAGCTTGAATTCACTAATCTATTGGACGTAGTATATATTATTTAAGTGCAGTAAAATGATTTTCTATGTTAATATTGCTAATTGATTAGTGAAATTTTGTGAGGTCAAGGTCCTGCACAGATCATGACATAAGAGGTCGTTGAATTTGTGACCGTATCAACTATAACATTACCGAATTACAAATATATCCCACTATTTAGAAGAAAACGTAACCTTGACATTTTATTATAAGAAAAAAGATGAAAAAAATTTGATTTAACTTGGCAGGGCGAGTATTAAATTAGTTTCAAGATCTCAATACCGACAATGGTGAGATAATTGAGAAAAATCTCAAATTCTAAATACAATAATAATTAGCATGAATATTCAAACAGTAAGTAATTTGTAGCTGCATGTCTTTGGTTTATAATAGAACAATCAATTTTTTATTTTCATTACAAAAAAGCTTCTTTTATATGTTACAAACGTAATCATTATTCGTTTAATTTTTATATTTTTCTTATTAGTAAATAATAAAGGAAATAATACCCAATTTTACCGTCGCAAAAACATATATACATTACAAATATATCGCAGTTTGTTTGGTAGGTAGGTGCTTTTAAATTACTGGATTTGGTATATTTTCAATTTGACATTAATATTTATTGATACTGCACTTATTAAGTGAAAAGAGAACATCAAGGTGGAAATACAGTATTCAACACATGGTAAATCGTTGTTTTACATTTCTGTACTTTATTTAAAAAAAGATCATACTGAAAAATTGGTAATTTATTAAATTTAAGTAAAGGTATGGTGGCAAATATTACAATCATATGTTATAATGGTAAATAGTATAATCGTAAAGATATGATTGAATCAATAAAACACTTAGTGATTAAGCAAGAGAATTAATTTTCTAATTGTAAGATTGATAGCAGAATTGTACAAGTCCAAAGAGATTCTAAAGAAAGTTCGTAGTAATACAGTTAATCGATAACTCAGAAATAGTAGATACAATGTTAAAATTCCTTTAAAAAGCTGCAAATAAATCAAACAAATCGAAAAGAGGCAGTACACTTAGCTAAAAAATAAATTCCCAAAAACGACACATGATAGAAAAATGTAGACAATTTTCGTAAATGGGAACAAAAACATTTTCGAATTAGTAACCTTATTGTTAGACCAATCGTGAAACACGGAAGGGGTGGTAAGTATAATAGTTTGGAACTATATCTTGACTGTTATAGTAGGCAAATTAGTTGAGATTTTTAATGAAAACGGATATCTAAATATTTTTGAACAAAATTGATTGATTAAAATATTTAATAAAATCTTTACTTTTTCCAAGATAACGATGTAAAAGCTAAATCACGTTCAGTTTAGGAATATTAACTGTATACATAACTACGTGTATATATATATATATATATATATATATATATATATATATATACGTATTACACATCTGTATATAATTACTGCAGTGTACTACACCTTTTTGCACAACCATCAGATCTGAATCCTATTGATTTATGGAATTAAATAAGTACTTGGATCGTTAAATCCGGACGCTATCATCAAAGCGACACAGAAATTAAAATTATAATTACCCGAAGAATGGTATTCCGCTAGAATATGGAAATAAAATGGAAGAATAACCGAGTATCGTTAATTTGAACATCTCTGTAATAGCAATTTGTTGAACACGCGAATATTTTTGAGATAGTAAAATTTGGTATCATTTATTTTATTATTTACTCACTAGTAAAGTAAAAATGAAAAAAAATTAAATAAATAGTGTTATGTTAGTAGTATTTAAAACGAGTGTTGTAATATATTGAACACTAAAGAACTTATTACTTCCATAAATAACACAAAAACATAAGCAGTAATTCTTCGAATTACGTGCATCTAAATATTTATGCCGTTCATTGTAACTTTTAAATTTTGTAAAATCGGCAATAATACGAAATTGCTGTGAATGTACCAACTTTAAAATATGTAAATATAAACAATTTTTTAGAGCTTGGAGAATCCTGTCAAGAAAATGATAATTCTACTATTGAATATGCAGAATGTAAAAATAAAAAATGGAATTGTGTCTCAGGACGGGTTTCTTCTGCAAGCAATCAACAGTGTTTAAAACGTATGTTACTTAAGTTTATAATGTTCTTTAGCACTCAATATCCTTGTAACAAATAATTCTTTGCACATATTTTAGTGACCAGGGTCTACAACAATTCCTGCCTGAACAATGAGAATTGTCAAATTTTTGGACCAGACAGTATTTGTGAAAACAAGAAATGTATTTGCAATGAGAATTCTCACTTTGTTGAATCTGAAATGTTTTGTTGGCTTAAAACAGGATTTAATGGGACTTGTCAGCGAGATATAGACTGTTACATTGATGGTATTAATACCAGTCTGTCTTGCACAAATAAAGTCTGTTCTTGCCCGGAGGGTACTCATGCAAATTCAGATTACACAGATTGTTTGGAAAATTACATAGGTAGTATAATATACTTCTATTAGGAAGCTTATAACACCATTTTTTTCGTTGTTATATCATTATGTATTCAATCATATAAACGAAATTTAAAAATTTTATTACTAATTTACCAAAGGTATCAACTCCAGTTGTACTATGGATAGTGAATGTCAACCAAATAATTCAGTATGCAGAAAGAATTATTGTACTTGCAAGGAAAACTATACAGCAACCTCATTTAAATCTTGTAAGCCACGTAAGTATTAACCGTTAGAAAGTTAAATAATATCATTAAAAAGTGTAAATATTATTTTGTTCATTTTTGAGCCTGTATATTATAGGTAGTACAATATTGGTATTTCAAATGTAATAGTTTGTACTTGTAAATTATAAATTTTTAATAAGTTAGTAAGTAAGTACTTTATCTTTCAGGTAGAATATATGAATATTTGTTTGTTATATTTATTGACACAGAATGATCGTTTGATGATTAAATAATAACAAGTTACTGTTTGTGTTTTATTGTCAGTATCAACCAACATATCTTACACAAATTAACATTTGTTCTAAACATTCACAATAACTTGCTAATTTAAAAAATATAATATCGAAAAGAGTAGTGTGTCTATTACAAAATATTTAATTCTGCTAAAACAATTCTCTGAGCGTTTTTTATGTTATTAAAAGAACAAGAAATTATTATAAGAAAATTTTCTACTTTAACTGACAATATTTATTCAATACAACAAACTAAAAACTAATTTAGTTGTGTAAAATTAAATGTTATAATGATTGCAACAATATAACAATATTAATATCTTGTAATTTTCAGTTCGGCTTTTTGGAGAGTCTTGTGATGCAGATGTTCAGTGTTCTACTACAGTACCAAATGCAATTTGTTCAGCAGTTGATACCTCTACCACAAATAAAGTTTGCAGTTGTAGTGAGGATTATCATTACAGATTTAATAAATGTAATAAACGGAAAGGTATAGATATTGAGATTTATATGTACAATATTCAAAATATCGCAGCATTTTAAAAATAGAAAAATTACAGTGCACAATTTTATTAAAAACTTACGCATTACGATAATAGTATTCTTTTAAGTTTTTATTAGAATGAAAATTTGTAAAACTACGAACTTCACTGAAAACAGTCTGTTCACGGCGCAAAACAAAAGCGGAAAGAAATAAAAATAGTATTAATATATATTTATCAAATTAATTTACAGAATCTAAGAATTATATAAAATGTAAAAGTAAGTTAGTTAACATTCTTACATAGTTTAAATTGTTCTACAATAATTGTTTCCCAACAGATTGTTAAGCAGTTGCAGAATTATATTATTTATAACAGTTTGTGCATATGTACCTCTATATTTAATCATATAATTTGATTTAAAAGGCTATGGTGTGTTGCTTACCATCTTTTTCAGTCATTTGCAAAATGCTTATTTGGATAACACTGAATTACATTTGCAAACCTGCTAATTAAATGAAGTATTATTATTTTATCAGTTTCTGCAAAAATATACAGGACGTTTAGAAATTTCGCCCCATGTTTACTGGGAAATTTTTACTCAGTTTAGTGAGTTCTACACGCTCTTTTGTAACTATTTAGTATATTAGTATAATATATTATTACACGAAAATAGATGAAGGCCTTTTTCAAAAACAAGCATTGCTCACAGTTTCTTAAAAAGATGAAAATATGCAAGAGTAATAATTATGTGTTCATGTATCCCCATACAGATAAAAAACAAAATCACAGTGAAAATGTACATCCACCTGTAATATGTAAAAGAATTTCTTTTTTTACATTTTTTCATTTGCATCTGCACGAAAAATAGGTACCTAGATGCATGATGCGATCTATTTACACAACTTGCTCAAAAAGAACATTTTTAAAACAGTTGCACGTCCACCAACAAATGTATTAAACATAATTTTGTTCTTACAGTTCTTGGTGAAATCTGCTTGGATCTTGGGGAATGTTATCTAAATTCCAACCAACACCGGGTAAAGTGCAAGAACGGGCAATGCGCATGCGATTGGGATTACGTTAAAGTAAATGATACTGTGTGCGAAATGCATTCGGACACTCGATATAACAATAACGGTAAGTAACCTTGACTCGTGACCGATCGAAAGGTTTCCTTGCATTTGATTCCCGACGATGCTGGAGGAATGAGGGTCGAAACTTTAACGAGTAGTTTTTTGAATTGCGCATGAAACATTTTTATGCGGCAAGGTAAAGTGCTTGTAATTACGTACTGACCGGTCGCATGCCATTTCTGAAGTTGCGTTGTAATTTCTGCGATTGTGGTTGCCGATAAAACATATCTGCAAGGCGACATAACCTATCTAAAACATGCCTTTTCGCAGAAAACAAGGTAGAGAATAAGGATGTTCCTAGGAAGCATTACTATTTCCTTCGCATTCTATTTTAAATCGTTTCTAAATAAGTCAGGAAAAGTAGGGTGAAATGAAACGCTTCTTTTTGAATTGTAATAACAAAGTATTTGGAGCAATAAACGCATGAATCCTCTTCTGGAAGTCTTAAGTAGACCTTTCGCTATAAGGAAGTCAAAGGTTTTCTTAATAAAAAATGTTAAATGAGATATTTATTGTATATAATGTAATACATTTAGAAATGATAATATATGTAAACTCAGTCATTGTGGTCCATAGTGTCTTCTTACACTTATACTAGTTACAAAATAGAAATCATAGAAATACGCAGTTTTTAACGAGCACGCACACTTATACTGTAGTTGGATGAGAACAATTGATGCGAGCATAGGTGTCGCGAACTTCCTTCAAAAAATATTTAGTTACCAAAGAAGGTACGATTTTCTGAACGCATTGAAAATAATTTAATGCATTGAATAATTTAAAATAGCATTTAAAATTTACAGTTTGGCATAAGATAAAGAAATAACTGAAATGTCGAAAATACAGCTTAAGGAGCATAGAATCTACTGTAGTAATCTTGCTCAATTTTTTAATCAAAAGGTAAACAAAAATGCTTCAAACATCTATGTAATATGAAAACTTTTTCATTGAATATCTTTCGAATACCTTGGCTCGAAAAATAACTCATGCACTGTTCTGCAGTCGATCTCAAACTACATCGAGGACTTATTGGAATCATGCCATGCGATATTAATTCGATACTAGACCTTTGTCCATGAAAAACATTACTACCCTGTTTTACTTAATCGTCCCGTTTTACCCTATTTTACCCTACCGATCATATGTTATTAAGATTTAAGACTGTACAAGACTGAATGGGAAAAGAATAGAGCCACAGGCACCCGAGCCTACATCTAAACTATTAATAATTGTTCTCAAACCAATGAATCATACGATTGAAAATAACACTGCATAACGTTACATTTGTTCCGGGTAATATGATAAAGCGGGCGTTGTCCCTCGGTGATTATGTATAATCATTCTCCAATGTTATTGGTGATTATGCATAATTTCCAGGGGGTTATGTATAATTGCCGGATTAATCAAATTTACTGTAACATATTTAATGTGTATGTAAGTATTAAGTAATTTTTATAAGTGAATGAATTAATTTAATTTTGTTAACAGATACATACAATTGCTTTAAACATTTTAAATTGCACAATAAGCTTAATAAAAAAAGGAAGTAAATATAAAGGTTCCAAATATATTAGTCTTCTTATAACAAATTGTAACAAATCGGTGCGATCGCTTTTAAGTTTCAATAAGAAATACCAAATGTAACATTTCTTATTTCCCACATCTCAGATTTTTAAACAAAAGATTGAACAAAATTTCCTGTGAATAAATAAAAGCAAATCATTCGGTTTTTGCTAATACTACTTTTTTATCAACGTAAGAAATTAAAGCTTGATATAAAATGCTTGTTTTGCAGGATATCAAGTAATCAATCACAAGCTTAATTCGATTTAATTCTGTAAAGGTCAATCTGTAATAATTCTGTAATCATTTCAAATTAAAAAGGCATTAGAAAGAAATTAAAAAGATTATTGTTAAAATGATTCATCTATTCTTAATATAATGTTTAGATATATTTTGTAGGTTTCACTGTAAGAAAACGATTATAAGATTCACCGAAATATGAGAAAAGTTTCATTTATAACTGGAAAGAAAGAATAACTAAAAATTGTCTAAATTCTTTTCCGTTGACATTAGGGTACTTATTTACTTAAATATCCTTAGTAAATTAATATTAATGTAAAATAAAGTAAAAGTAAATTCCAGGGTTTTGTGAACATAGAAAACGGTTACGAAATTTGCAGGAACATCATAAACGAAATAAACGCAATAAATAATCAAATGAAACGCACAAAAAACAATGTGTTTATCATATACCTATTTAGAAGTGAATACTTTAGGGTATTGCTATACCAGATACGTAGAGGCTATTTCGAAGTAATTGCACTTTATTCAAAGGAATCCTTGGATTTTTATAAAATTGCATAGGCTCATAGAACTCAGCACACAAACCTATTCAAAAAGACAATTATTCTAATATGTATTTGTAAAGAAATTTGAGTTTCTATGTCGAGGAGTTTAGTTGTCCTGCAAAGTGGTATTTTCTACAATCTCGTGTGATAAAATGTCGAATGATAGAAGAATGTCGAATAACCAAACAAGTCCTGTTTTGCTAATTAAGGTATTATTTATTTATTTACACATAAATTAATTATATATTATATAAATTACATTTATTTATTGTACTGATAATCTACAATTATTATATCTTGTAATCGTTTGTGTGTGCTCGTCGCATATAGGCTTGTTACAATTTTAGCAATAGTTACGTGTTTTTCTTCGTCTTCTGATAGAACCAGCCATTTCCTCGATATCTTTTCTTCTGAAAACGTGTTAAGAAATGGCACTTTATTATCTAATTCTCTTTATTTTCTATTGCCTTACAGAAACTGATCAGAATTATATAATAAAATACCATTTTCGAACGTGTGGCAGGTACAACCGTAGGAAATGTCTTCGGGGTTCTGGAGACTTTCCCTGGTTAATGTTTTCAACATGGCTCTTATCAACTCTTGGTGACGCGTTATTTTTGATCTATTAATATGGCAAAAATGTATTAACATCAGTAATTTACAAATGAAATACTTACTTTGTAAATTTTATTGGTCACAATTTTTCTATTTTTACATACAGTTAATCACGCATATACAATGTTCTTGGCAAGAATGGATCTCGAAGACGGGGTTTCTCTGAAACTTGAACAATACGTAACCCTGTGTACGAAGCGAATTTACAGAATTTCGATATTAAGTGTGTGATTGATAGATTGGCGGTGTCAGAGCAGTAACTAGGTATCGAAAGGTAGACAAAAAAGGAATAATTTGAATTTATTCTTTTTCCATACGTCCATTCTAATGGCGAAAATAATGTATGAACATACGCAGCAAGCTGCAACTACAGACTTTAACATTTAGTCATTTTCTGGGCACACATCAGGTTTTTTGTATTTAAATTCATAAAATATTACTTTAGTTATAACACTAACGATAAAATCTAATACATTTTTCGAAAATCGGATCACGAAATCATTATTTTATGTGAATTTAAGTGCTTAGGGTGCCCGAATATCCGATTGTGGAACAACGTGATTATATGGGTTATATACATTAGGGTCATTTCTGATTAAAATACCAACAATTTTTAAGTAATATTCAAGTGTCTAACGACTTACGCTCGAAGATGTACGTAAGTAATAATATCGGTTCAATAAAAAATGTAAAGATGCGTTCGTATGTAATATAATATTAGAAGTTCTTTGAGAAATTCTACAAACAAATTTACTTGTACATTATTTAAAAAGTGAAGTGTTGCACTTTTTATACCGCTAGCATAATAGATCTCAGTAAGGATTCATGTTTCTCATTACACAGATATCACTGTAAATATTTTTACTACATCAAATACCTTATCCTTTTTTTTCAGGTAACGCTATCAATAATGTTTCTGGAGGACTATTAACAACAGCACTATTAATGATAAGCTATCTTGTTACCTTAGTTTAATTAAAAATTATTGTATAATTAAATATAATGCAGAAATGATTATAAATATTGATATATGACGAATTTTGTTCAATTCGAATTGATAAAAATACAAATTACAAGATAAGGTATAATTTATCCAACATATAGAAGAATTAATACGATATGTTAATAGTTGTAAATGTAACATGACATGGGTGCTTTATAAATTATTATAACAATATTATATAGATTAAAATAGCGAATCAGGGCTACCTTTGTTTTGAAGAAATAAAATATTAATAATGTGTTATAATATTAACCCTTAACGGGCCGGAAGTATTTCAAATTTACTTACCGCCAAAACATAACATAGATAACATAGATAACAAGCGGAAACCGATTCATAGAAGTGACCTAGCACAATACCTAACGTGTTATTTGTAAATATTACAGCCATAACAGTGATAAAAATAATAAAATGACTTTTGTCGCCGTATACCGTATTAGATCCAGTAAGTGAAAGTGCCATGCCGCTTATCTTGTAGCATTGGTCTGTTAAGGGTTAAATAAAAACTAAGCCAGACCTAACGCAAATCATTGATTAGCGCAACCTTCAGTTAGGGAACAAAGCTAGGCCGTTTAATACGTAAATACCGAATCAGGTATGTAGGGACGGAAACGCACTGCGACGCAAGCAACGACAACTCGCAGTCAAAAGGGTCTGTCGATCAGTCGCGACGAAGTACCTATTCGTGTACATTGTAATGCTTAGTTTCTTAAGGTGTGAATGGACGATTGTTTGGGTGTGTGATTAATATCGCCTTGCGACGAGATGGCGCCGGTATGTTTAGAGAAAGTATGGCCTGTTTCACAGTACGATTTCTGAATCGCGCTATGCAATTCATGAATCCTACATATGGGGAGGGGGTGCTACTGTTAAATACACTCGAAAACTGTAGAGTTTCTTTTCAAGCGGACCCCTTGCAGTAGTACAGTAGTAGTAATAGTAGAATTTCGGAAAGTCATAGATTCTTTTCTAGGAGTGTATGAGTCTTCAGAGTGAGTCTTCAGCGAGCATTACCGGATGTACACATGTGTTTACCTTTTTATCGTCCTTATCTTATTAATAAATGTTTTGTTAAACGTTAAAATACCGCTATATTGTCATAATCCTACATATATGTATTTATATATACAAAGTAAGGTAGAAAAGTGAACTAAAATAATATAAATATGCATAAAAGGCGAAGTATCTTAAGTACATAAAATCATTAAGTGTCGCATACAATTAAATTCTTATGCGTATTCATAATATAAGAAAAATAAATGTAGCGGTACGTGGCTCGTAGCGTTGGTAGGAAATAGCATTGACCGCTTACAGATGTTTAGGTATAGGCAATTAAGCCTACCCTAAAGTCTGTAAGTCAGCGAAAATATTTTACACTTTTTACACGTGCGTAGCTGAATAGGCTACCCTACCATAAACGCTGCCAGCCATGTCCCGTTACGGCTTCTTCGGCCGCACGGTCAGCGCGGCTCGGAAAAAGCTTCCGAATTAGAAATTCACAATTTTTCCCCTGCCAAAAAATCGAGGCGACGTTGGAGAAGAGAATTAGCTCCACCCTCGAAGTTTCCAAGGGGTAACGCCTTTCCGAAGACGAAGATAAATAAAGCGGAAAGGCGCGAGGAAGCACATTACCCGTTCTGCCTCCGAACACTCGTCTACGTAAATAAATAACTTGTAAACATATTTGTCGCGAGTATTCAATAACACATTACATCTCGACAATAAAGTTATAAAATTGTTGTTTCTAATTCATTCGCACAATGGTCTACTCCTGTGTTTTTCAATTTTCCTTTCATATCGTAAACAATATTTTAGAAGATGTATAATTCATCATATGTTGTTTTCTGTACAAACAGACATTTTGTAAATTTAATGTGATGCCCAGATGGCTGTATGCATTTCCTTTTGTTTGTTTGCACTTCCGTTTCCGGCAGACATGCTTGGCGTGTTGTGTTCCCGCCCGGTGCGTCAATTCATTGTTCGAAGTTAAATTGGCAACAACGATCGAAGATCGTCAACATGTTCCATAACTGCAAATGTACTTTTTCAATTGAAGATGCATAATTTATCTTTTTTTGCAATTTAATAAAAATGTTTAATATTATATTAATCTTTATAGCATTTTTATTCGTCGCAATACAATCCAAAAAAAGTAAATGGTTCATCTAATTTGAGATTATTTGTAAATTGAAAACATTTAATTTGTCTATTCAACATGACGATACTTTTTTAACATCGTACGTATATCGCACTGATAACATAAGGAATTTCTGTTAAACACGTTATTTGTACCAGTATGTGATCAGTTGTATTAAAAACCTGCCCGCGTGATGCAAGGTCAATGTATACTAAATAATTAATCAAAGTTTTCTAAATACAGTATTAGTTGAATGGTTTTGAGAGAGAAAGTGATGAAGGAGTATAACCGACATTCTATGTGTTATGAATTTTACAAAGGAAACAATGCTACCGTTTCAATAATCAATATTAATAGTGTTTATACCGAAGTCCTAAGTGTCTGGAAAAGTCAACGATGGTTTACAAAGTTTTGGAACGGGAACTTTCATCTGCGAGACGATGAGAGATCAGAAAGTCCGTCTTTTTTTAAAAACGATGCGAATTGAGAGCTGTAGGTGAAGGAGATTCGAGTTTGACAATAGGAAAGATTGCCGAAGCGCTTAGTGTAGTGTGGTCTAAAGTTCAAAAACACCTTCACAAAATTGGGTCTTTTAGATCATTTCTTGGATCGTTTAGTTATGGAGGACGAAAAATGGGTTATGTATAATAGTCCAAAGTGAAAACCATGATTACCTCTAAGTAATATACCGGTTGCAACTCCAAAACCCAATATTCATAGGAATAAAGTGTTTTGTGTATACGGTCGAATTTGTAGGAAATTATTCATTCTGCACGTTTAAAGTCCAGAAATACTGTTACTGTCAGCCTTTATCGAGGACAGCTAACACACTTAACAGCGCAATTGCAAAAAAGCATCTTGCTTTGGTTAATAGACAGGCTGTCATACCGCGGCACGACAGTGCAAGGCCGCACATTGTAAAAGTCACGTAGCTAAGGATCTGAGAACTTGAGTAGAAAACTTTGATGCTTACATCCGTGGTACTCTCCTGTCTTAGCCCCACCTATTTTCATTTATTTACATCCCTACAGCATGTTTAGATAGTACAAAATTTTCCAATTACTATGATGTCAAATACAAAGCTATTTTAATGAAAGATGAAAGGATTTTTATGAAAGGGGCATACAAACGCTCGTTTCCTCGTTTCCCCCTAATATTTCGGAAACCAAAAGACTTCGAGATTTGTCTAAGTTATTTTTTCTGTACTTTAAATATTTTAAGGGATATTTGTTTATACCTACCTGAATATTCATAAAATATTCAAATAGAAAGAAATTACCCGAATATTTCATGAGATATTCAAGTATTCGAATACCCAGGTGCCTTATCAGATAGTTAAGAATAGAGTTAATAGTTAATACAAAGTTAACGACTATGACTAGAAAATATAGACTTGTTAGTATTTTTACATAAAAATAAAAATATCTAATTTAAAATTATTATTTCACTGTCCTATTGTTTATTGTATAACTATCGTCTGTACTTTTTTTTATATGAATCCATATTGTTTGTTCCATACTCGTATACAGATTAAAAAAAATGCAATTTAATGACTTAAACAACCATACTGTTTCTATTATGCAGTTTCGAATTTACGATAATACGTCTTAACGTCTTCATGGTATCACTTAAAAACCACAACTTCGCAATACCACTATAACATTAAAACGTATTATTATAAATTCTTTGAAATTGTATGATCGGCACGATATGGTCATCAAGCTCATTAAATTAACCTTTTCAATCTGTATACAAATATGGAACAAGCAATAGAGAATTCCATTGGAAAAAGAAACAATGATCTTGAAACTTCGAAAGCCTGATCTTCAGAAAAACATTTTTCCGCTATAAAATTTGTTCCTTCGTCTAGTATACTTTCGCGCTAGAAATTTTGTTCTAAGTCTACACACAACGGAGGTATTAGGGTGTTCCTATTTAGGTAAGACACCTTGTATACTAACAGAATGTAATGTATTTTTATATTTCCAGTTCTAACATTCTTTCTACGTAACGGTATCATACCTGTAAATAAATTTTCAGCATTTATAAGTGGGGCATTTGTGGTTTTTGTTTTAACGTTTCAGTACTAAATTCTTTGTTACTAGCCTCATGATGAGTGTGTAAATGCTTCCTGTTTTACAAAATTTTAATTTTTTATATCATCTACGAATAATAAATTTTTGCGTTTATATACAAGTATATTTTTCTATTATATAAAAATGAACAAATTTTAATTGTAATAATGCATTATCTTTTTACCTAAAATTATCACAGAAGATACAAATACTTTTACACAGAGTGTACGTCGATATTTCTTTGGAAAATACTACTTTATTTCTTGAGTTTCATTCAACGATAGATATGTACATTATTCTTATTACTATAAGTTGTTGTTAAAGTTCTTCAGAATTATATATCCGATATCATTACTACGATATACTTGTTGAAATTAGCTTACTTAATATGAAAAACAATCCAAGTAACTGCAAAAATTATGCACTTTCCTAAAAATATGTTTCAAATATATTCATTAGTGTTCTTTTAGGAATTACTGAAATTAAGACTATGTATTATATTGATGTTATCACTATATAACTAGGTTAAAGATGCCTTTAAAAGGTTTACGTAAAGCACGTCATTGATTTAGTTAAAATGTTTCTTGGTGTTGCGAGATAAGTTTAAAGGCTCGATATGTCCCATATTTTAAGTTAGTACTAATTTAAATTTAATCATTTGTATAAATACTTTGAGCTATATTTTGTTCGGTTTTACATAGAGTGATATATCCAAACAAATTACTTTGAAAAGAAAAACGGTTCTTACAGACGACTATTAGCATCAAGATTTAATATACAGAGAGTAATAAACATATATATTATCTATATACAGATAATATTATTTGTTAAGTGACTTCTTTTAAATGTTAGCATTTCATTTAATAATTTACTTTTTATATTAGGTACTAGTATGTATAATTGTGTTTTACTTAAATGCGTGAAAATAATATACTTAAAAGGCCAATATCTGATTGCAGAATAAAAGAGAACACGCAATCATAAAGTTAACTGCAGACATATAGGCCTTAACACTATTTTCATCGGTAAGGCAACGCTTCTGAACTATGCCTTCGATGACGTCCTAACTCGAATGCGTCACGATAATGACGTTACGAAGAGAAGTGAGGTCAAGGTATACGATTTATATACAGTCGTCCACTTATCAACTGTTTATGTTACCTTCTGTATCGACGGCAGGAATATACAAGATATTCTGCAACAGGTAGGGGAAATTGTTATAGGTTGGGTAAATCTTACATAACAAAATAGAACGAAAGGTAATAAAAAGAAGAATTGTAATTTTCAGTTTATTTGCAAGATATTACGAATTAAAAATATTGATCTAGAAATATAATCTAGAATCTCGTGTAAGTCTTCTTTTTAAAATCATATATGAGCCATCACTTAAAAAGAAATCTTAGACACAAATATTCATACACGGAATAAGTATTGTCCACGTGTTTATGCGCTATTGCTGGTAATTACAGAGAACAATGGAAACTGAAGAAGCTATTGACGAATTTTAGAAGATAAGCAGATTTAATATTAACCCGCATCGTTTGTATGTGAATTTATTAAAGAATGGTAGATGGAATTTCAATTACACAACACAAAATTAATATACTTTTGTTATTAATAACTCAATTTTGTTGAAAGATTGTATAAATAAATTTTATACATTTATGGGACTGACTGTACATACATTGTATGTGCTTAGTCTTAAGGTACGAATAGACGACTGTTTGAACGTGTGGCTGGTGTCATTTTGCGGTGGGATGTTTAGGGAAAGTATGACTGCAGACAAGATGATCTTAAGTGGCAGAAGGAGGAATATTTGGAACCAAGCGACTATACCGTGTGAGAATCACGTAATTTGGAAAATATATACGTGACTGCGCGAGACTGCTAGCTATGGATGCAAGAGATGCAGAGTGTAAGTGAGAAGGGATGTTTGTGAAGAGAAGGAAAGAATGATTGGGGATAACTGTTAAAAGTGCGTGCGAGTTCAGCAGCAGGACAGTATGATAGAAGATGGTATGACAGGATAAGCTAAGAGAATGTTACGCGAGAGTCTATTGCGAGCGATCTACCAGATTACATTCTTTTTATTAATCACTTTATTTTAATAAACTATATTTTCTGTGTTTGTTAAAACACCCAAGTTGTTATAATTGTTCGCACAGTCACATCCTACATACACAGTATAAGAGCCTGAGCACGTAATAGAAAATATAATTTAAAATGTCTTTATTGCCCAAATAAAAGAATTAATGTAAAACACATTATCTACATAAAATGTGAAGTATTTATTAAAACCGAACAACAAAAAGTTATGTAACTAAAAATGAATGGAACGAAAAATATTGATTGATTTTTTACGTTTATATACGTGTACATTATGTGTTATTGGATAAAATATACTGTGTTCTATTAATTTGAAGGTTCGTTCCACTCTACAGTCATAAATAGTATAGTGCGCAAGGATGCAAAAGGTCACACGCCAATCAGATACATAGACAGTCGATAGTAGCTCGACCTGGTTTCTTTCCTCGTAAAATAGGTTAGGAACCACTAGTGCTAGCAGGGCATGACGCTGCATTTGAGTCTGTGCACTGGATATTTAAAGTTCTTTCGACGTGTGACTTTAATCTTAAGAAACAGTCACAAGAACCACAAACTTTGTTATGTAGGGAATAACGACCGGGTTGGACCAACCATATGGTCGAGCCTGGTCGTACCATATAAACATATTAAAAGAAATAGGAATGATAAAAAACTCGGAAAGCCGTGTGGCTTTTCGAAATTACGAATGTGAACATACAAACTGTCATAGCGTGAAGCGTTCTGAGTTCTTTATGTACATTTCCGCGTTTCAGCTTTTCTATGAGAGGCAATGAACTCCGAAATTTACCGAACGCCAAAAAGGCAAAAACTTCAGAAATTCGAAGTTAATTAATATAATTGTTACGTTGTTGTTACGTCCGACTTACTCATCTCGAATCATAAACTAATCGATAGCGAAGCGATTTAGAATAATCCCATAATTACAGACAAGGTACGCGAGTACTCCGAAACTTTGCTAATTTTCATGATGGTCATAATAAAACATTTGGACGCCAAGTGTGACGCAGCTACAAGCTGCAACCGTAAAAACCCGTAACCATAAACACCAAATAAATAGTAATAAATCACCACGACGACGAAACGAACCTAGACTTTTGACAATTTTCCACTCTAAGGCACAAAATAGACACGTCCGCGACCAATGACAAAACACAACTTTTCCCCACTCAAAAATGCAACTGACCAATCCTAAAAAACCCAAATTTACGTAAAATATGACGCTACGACAACCGAACAGATCGCTACGAAATCTCTCGAAAGACAGAACTCTACAAATGCATTACTTCCACAAATGTCGCGAAACCGAACTTTGTACTAAAGTCCTTAACTATCTGTGTAGTTACGATAAAGTGTTTCTTTTACACTAACATCTCGCTGTGTATCATTCTCCGATCGAAACAAGAACTCAACCATTTTTACGGAAACCTTTCCGTGTGTTACGACAACGTAACAATAGTACCTATTGTATTATTATTATTATTTATTACGTGACATATAATATCACATATTCTATATAAATGTACAACTTTTTGTATATGTATACTTAATTAACAATATTTACTTATTTACTTATTTACTTATTTACTTATTTACTTATTTACTTATTTACTTATTTACTTATTTACTTATTCATGTAATTGAGTATCATTATGTATTATTATATTTTTATCGAAAAAAATACAATATATAGCGGCTCTTAATTTTGGCCTGCTAAAATGGCAGAATTGCCATTGCCCACTGTGCTTCGGCTTTTTACGTTTACCGAATTTCGTGGATACGGAGGCTCAGCTACTATTATATTTTTCTTGGAAGGATCGAGGTGGAACAATTTTCCTTACTCCTCTGCACTCATATAGCTTGGTGGTCATGGCTATAGAGAAAAGAGGCAAATTCGGTCCTCAAGCTTCTCGGGGGTTACACATCAGTCCACCTCTCACGTTAGCTCCATCGGCTCATGGTTTAAAACTGCGCAGGGGTAACGGGACCCTTCCACTTACAACGCTCGGTCGCCTCGGCTTTCAACGCGTGGTCGTTATTGGCACGCGACAGTAACAAAGGATGGATGTGGGACTGAATGCGATTGAGCGAGATGTAACGATAAAGATTAAAGTTCATAGTGCCGTCAACTTCGTTCTCTGTCGTTGCACTTCACTCTGTCGCACTCAGTCTCGCTTCCGTCTTTTGCTACTGCCGCGGGCCAATGATAGCCATGCGTCGAAGACCAAGGCAGTCGAAACATCATGAGTGGAAGAATCTCTTTGTTTTCCCAGATTTCTCACCCCGAGAAATAACCGCCAAAACTTTTCAGCCAGAGGGTATAAACATGCAATGAAGGAAATATCAATTTCATTAATTTCCCTTGATTTTCGACAGACTGTGTCTATCCCGCTATTTACTATATGGATTCCCTGCCTTTGTCAGACCGTGCTCGAGTTAGTTCCTAGGGGGAAATACATACATGCATACATAGCTTCCTCCTGTTTTTTCTGTTTGCGTAAATTTCACGGTAAAAACCCGAAATTGTGGAGTTTACGCGAGCATTGCTGTATAAGGTTAGAAATTTTCTAGGCAAAGTTTTCCCCAATGTGGAGTCCATATATGTACGTCTAGTGGTTGTACATCAGGTATAGTATTTTTCCTTATTTTTAATACCTCGTATTGTTTACCATCTGGTATTGCATTTTGTATCCATTCTAAGAATCAAGTAGTAAAACTGAATTTTCGGGGTTTGCGAAAAAGCAATTCTGTTGAATCGAGTCTGAAACAATTCTTTTGTCAGTTTACCGAACGTCGAAGCTTCTATGTGAACATTAAGAGCCCGAAACACACTATTTCGTACAATGCGACGCAACGTTCAGCTAGTTTCTTTCAAAACAATAAAAAGTGGTGAAAGCAGTTCACCATTCGCCGAAACCGCCGATTGTTGTTCTACCAGAATGCATTTCCAACTGGGACCCATTCTGGTCACTATTAAAGATGTTGCACCTCTCATGAGTTTCAAAGTAATTCCTTATATTTCGTACAAATTCCTCATCTGCTGCATTTATACCGGATAAATTACTATTATAGTGACGAGTTATTAATTTTGTTGTCCTAGACACGATGTTATATGTATGCTTAAAGTTCCACGACCAATAATCCGAAGCTTGAAATCCGTCCAAATATACCTTCTGGTTTTCACTTGATGCCCACCCTTTTAAGTCTATGTCATGAATAATCATTTTTCGATTTCTCGTGTTAATGAATTTTTGTAACGTGACATGTGCAGTTTCTTTCAGTTTATCGAAACGATATCCACCTTTATTAATTTTTTCTCCCCAGTAATAGAGTTGCCTGCGATTCTTAAGTTTTTTAAAGTTTCTTTTCACACTTTCCAAACCCAATAATCTTTTCTTTCCACTTTTCTAAAAATAAACGGCCTTTCTTTTATATTCAAAATTTACGCCTTCAGTACCTCCGTCATTGAGATTATTATGTGAACTTGATGATGATGTTTTCGCTGACTTTGAAGTAGAAGCTTTTTCTAATTCCTCTTCATTCGCAGTCAAAGGAAGTAAGGTCGGTTCGTCTGTTATATCCTCATATATTAATTCCTGATGCATTTCTATTTTCGCATTTATAGTTTATTTGTTATAGAAACATTTTGATTTGAGTTTCAATTTTTCGTACTAAAACGTATCTATGTATTTATACATATGAAGTGTTTACTATAATTTCTTAGGCATTTTCGTTAAACTATTAAAATGTTGCCAGGCAAAACTCAGCCAATAGACAATTAGCAGCAAATTACGATAATGTAAGTTCGTAAAAAAATTTGTTATTCCATACAAACCCGGATTGTCATAACTTTTTAACTGAAAATGTATATTTTTTGTATCGCAATCGTACCAGCTATTTATTCTTCATTAAAAAAGTATTAAAGTATTTAAATGGAAATAATAATGTCTTCAATTCCTTTTGTTTCTGTTTTCACTAAGAAAAAATTTATCATCTGACTTGTTTACTTTTTTTCTGTAGCCAATTATTTGACTACATAGTTATAATAGGAATAAATATGTACAAAGTGCTGATACCGTTAGTGTGAAAAGAAGGCCTAATGACAAATATAGGGGAATGTAACATTACATATTGTAGTAAATTTGTTCGTAGGTCCGGTACGTACAGAGCGTCTTCTATGTTCAAATTCATTTTCGAGCCTTCCTGATCAATGACCACACGCAAAGTACCACTCGTGTTAATATTGGTCGATGCGTTGCTAGCGAGATTTAATTTTCCGCGTCGCCGTTTATCAATAGTCTTGAAACAACTTAAATCTTTGCACAGGTGAGATATGCTGCCACTGTCTAAGCACCATTGTCCGTCTCTTACCTTGTTGTTCACTTTCGTTATCTCACAATTTTGCCCTAGTTCTGACGTCGTATGAAAAGAGAGATCGCTGCTAGCACCTTTTGCTGAGTGTCTTGGGCTTCTACCACCTTTGCGGCATTCAGATGCTATGTGACCGAATTTCCGACATCGAAAACACTTTGTTTTCGAGCGATCGTCGTTGGTAGTGTCCATAGCTCTGTTATAATTATTTCTCCCGTAATTTGATATTACGTGTCTTTTAGCAATCATACCGTTAGTCGCTACTTCGCGCATTTCGTTTTTACGTGCGTCGCTTTCTTCGATGATTTTTATTCGAAGAGCATCGGGGGGTGCAACTCGTCACGCGACTCATCCCACAGCGAAAATTTTCGAAACTTTGTGGCAAACTATATAATAGCAAAATCGCCAATAAATCTACGTTGACGTCTACGTCCATTTCGTATAGTTTGTCGACAGCATCAAAGAAGCGTAGCTTTACGCACTGGATCCCGTGATTGATATATTTGCTCGAGTCGTTGCCATACCTCGCTCGATGTTTTACAGTTCTTGACTTGCTTCAATTCTGACAGATTAATTGACAGTATTATGTCGGATTTTGCCTTTTCGTCGTTTCCAGCCCATGTGCGGTACTCTGCTTCCGATGTTAAATCGTTGGCCGTCACTATCGATGCTTTCTTTTCACCACCGACGTAACACCATGCATCGTTCTTCACCAATAACGCGCGCATTTGAATTTTCCTCGTATCGTAATTTTCGTTGTTGAGACCTTCGATTTTCACGAGACTCGCCATTGTACACTTATAACTCGTAGGCACTCGCACCAAACTCAAACAAGAACATACACGTTGCACTGATACTTTTATTTTCAGTTATTTCGCGACTTTCCGAATTTTACAATTTTTGAACTTCACGATTCTCTGGGCCCATAACCTGTAGTAATTTTGAGGTTTGTATCAGAGATGCAGTAGGCAGAAACAGTAAAATTGCTATAGGAAAATAAAGGGTACGGTTATTGAGGTGTGGTTTAAAATACAAGAATTATTGTACGCGATAGTCACAGCCGAACCATCGCGTAGAATAGTTCTTGTATTTTAAACCACATTTCAATAAACGTACTCTTTATTTTCCTATAGCAACTTTACTGTTTCCGCCTACTGCATCTCTGATACAAACCTCAAAATTACTACACATATGACATGACATTTATAAAAGTTGGACACTTGTATAATATTAAAATGATATAATAGATATGTTGGATGAATGGTTCGTTGTGCGTGCGTGCGTAAAGGCGACCAGGTCGTATTGCGACGGACTGGCACCAGGATGTTTGGAAAATAGTGTGACTGCGTTTAGAAAATCTTGAGTGGCTGAAAGAATGCGAAGAAGAGTGTCTGGAACTGAGCGACTGGATCGTGAGAAAAGCGTGTACGTGACTGCGTGAATTTTGACTATGGACGAAAGATGCGAGTGAGAAGGGTGCAAGGGTGAGCAAGACAGAGCGAATGGGGTTGTGTATTAAAAGCGAGTGGGAATGCGTGCGCGAGGAACATTTTGGTGTGGGCTATACGAGCGAGACTTTTGAGCGAGACGTTAGTGCGAGACTTGGTGAGCGAAACTTTGCGTAATCGGCCAGCAAGCGTTTAGTGATCTGCAAAGATCTTGCAACTTGTAAGGGAATATCCCACCGCATTGAGGACTCTTCCAGGAGAGTTCCTATAATATTGGGGCCTCGTCCGGGATCATTCCTACAGATATAATATACAGAATATATCAGAACTGTAAACATATACCTTGGTAGTACCTACATAAGTATATCATGGCTACAACATATTGGAAAACAAATTGGAATACAGGTTCAATTATAATTAGTCAACGATGCAGATCTCTAACAAGATGTTCGTGTGTGGTATCAAGGCATCTGTGACAAAGCTCCAAGTGAAAAAGACGTCATCGTTGAGAAATTTCAGACTTGCCTTGCAATCTGTAAGTGCAAATTGCAACGCGTGATCGTGCCTGAAAGGGCATGAATCTTGGCTCGCTTTTATACAAGGTGTGGTACTAACAAAACTATGCCAGAATATTCCTGTAATTTCATAAATACAGTAGTGAATAAAATTGTATTATTTATAAATAATCTGTTTTAGCTAACGAAGTCCGTTAGTAATTACTCGCAGAAAAGCGTAATTACTTGTTTAGGTAGCATTTTATTCTATTATATTTACATTAACTTGTTTCTTTCTTATTTTACATTAGACGTCTACGGAAATGTCTAGTACCTTTTTAGCACGAGAAGATTGTGGTTATTAAGTTAATACTGCTTTGAAATTAATATTATCAGAGACTATTGAAAACAAAATCGAAGAGTCTGGCTTTATTAAAACAAATTTTATTTGTAGAGAATATCAGTGCTAATGATACTTAGATAGAATGTTTATATTTCCTTAGATCATGTTTCATAAATACATTATATTGTAGTTTATTTCATTCGATAACGATTTTAGTAAATACAAAACAAAATTAAAATTTTATAAAAGTTCTTAGTGTATTATAACTTATATTTCGGGTGAAATGGTTTATTTAATTACCAAATGTTTTCATGAACAAGTTAGAAAATAATATTTCTGGAAGTATCCTATGGTATCAGAATCCTTAGATACTTCAGTGTATTATAAAACATATAAACATTACAAATCTTACAAAATACTTATAAAATCAATGTTTCAAGTTATTTTCTTAACAATTTAAATAGCAATATCATAAAAACAACATACCTATTGTTACCAAACAGTGTCAAAATGCACCTTCCCTATTTCCAAAATTAATAAAAAAACACTTTATGTATAATATTTATCCAATAAAAATATTGGACACATTACATTTTACCAATTTTTTTCACGAATTTATAGTTATGTTTCACATTCTTAGAATGGTAAACAATTATATCTGATAATATTTGTATGATTGAAAAAGGATTGAAAATTTCTTACGTATAACCCTTTAAATATCTCACCCTGTATGAATGTTATATGTGTATGAAACGAGAACGCGGAACGAACGAAGGATTTGTCGCAACGATTTCCTTGCAGTCCAGGTTATACACATCGGATCGCGTGCCCGGTATTAGCACTCCTTACGTGTGTCTTGCGTTATGTGTTACTCCACTACTACAGAGGTCAAGGTCGCAACTGACGATCCTCGACTCGTCTTAAGGAAGTATACAAAGATCCTTTCCATAGATTAACGTGAAAAAACATTTTACCTTTATTAAAAGACGTTATACAATGTTAGTTTTACTCATGGTTCCTGTCAGTAAGATAACATCGATGAGAAATCATGTTTTATTTGAAATTCTCTAATGGACCTTTCAACGTGATATACAAACTGGAATAGGAAGCAATTTCTAATTAACGTAGTACGATTAAATCTGCCGAATAAATGTTTGACACCTATGCTCGACACCGTTCAATATTTATGTAGTGTTGTACAATTTACTTTTATGTCTCATGAAACGGTCCCAGCATGATGTAATACTTATTTAAATGAATTTTGTATGTGCAACACGCAAGTACCAGGTATTCTTACGAATGTATTACCATGTTTTTAAGGTGAATCAGAGATATACAGTTATATAGGTTTCACAAAAAAAGTCTGTGTATCTTAAAGTAAGTCTTTCAGATTAAAGTAATTTAGGGCTTAATTTGAAAGCAACTTAATCAAGTTGAAGATACTTAATGCCAAACAGTAATAAGTTATGTATAAGGATATATCAAATTGCATGTTTTTACATAAGTTTTATTCTTTCATTTACTTATTGATTACTTATAGGTAATAATATATAATATTAATAGTAATATACATATATGTATATGTTATTATATATCTTTCATTTATACACATATTATTATTGTTGTTATTATATAAAAACATACATTGAAAAGACGTGCAATATTTATAACACGTTTAGTGTTCACGTCTGGAGCACGATCTCATACCATATCTCTTACAGTATAGTAAGTCGTACAATGCATACTTCAAAATATGTATATCAGTACCTTCAGCTACGTATTGCGATATTTATGTCTGTACGTGCATCTACATAATATGAATCAACACCGTCTACTGCATACTATGTACAGAATAGTGAACGTGTTAACATATTCTGGACGGGTGACGTATCTCGTACTTCGTGTGTAGTTTTAACATGTAAATATTTCTAAATAGTTTGTGTTTTGGCGAAACACGCCAAAGGTTTATGAACGCCACCTTATAAACCTTTCCCGGTATGCGTATATGTGTATTACACGTATCGCCAGGATGGGAACCGAAAACCAACACCTGGATGAGGTCTGTGATCACAGGAATCTCATCCATACGGTAAACGATCAAAGACCCCAAACCATCAATGAAACAGATCCCAAACCTTCTTATGCGACAGCTACGAAAAGTGAATACATACCAAATAAAGATCAAGCCATAATCTTACAATTTGTAGATGGCATTATCACAGCCATAGGAAATATAATAGGACCGAAATTAATAAAATATATATCGCGAATCTCAAACGGAAGAGTTTGCATTTACTTGGATAATAAAACGATGGCTACGAACGTAACAACGAAATACAAGTCAATAACAATACGTAACGAAAACAGAAATCCGTCCTATGATACTACCGGCCTAACGAATCATCTTCTCGAATGTCGCACCAATAATCCCTAACTCTATATTTAAGGTGGTGACGCACTGTGCGACTCCTTACAATGAATCGAAAGTACGGTGTGTTTAATTTCTAAATTACTTTTGCTGGTGCACAAGGAAATGTTAAATAAATAATTCGTGGTGCACTGTGCAAAGAATCAATATAATTGTAAGTATAACAAACTTAAAAGCAATACTAGGATAACAATTTTGTGGATGTTGATTTGATGTACCACGATGATGACCCTCAATGATACCCTCCAGGTATAACCGGATGGCCCCGCCACCGGTTCGTCGAGAAAACTTCCACTCCTGGGCCTCGTGGTATCCGAAAATCGTCATCTGGGGACGTGCCTTGTCGGTGGTTGCTCACAACTCGCCATTTGCGCCTCCGGGGCATTGTGGCCAACCCCGGCAGGCCCGCAGTCGAGGGATAACGCGATGCGGGGGAGCCTGCTTGTACACTCTTACCCGCACCGGTACTGGGGGTTCCGAGGCCCCCTGCACCGTAACCTTTAATTTTGTTCTTTTTGTCAGCCATAAGTTTAATAAAAAGGTTTGCCAAAAGTCGCGACCATGTGTCCAATCCCCACTAGAGGTGGTCTCGCTCCTCCGTGTCAGCCTACCAGGCATGGTTGCACCTACCGGTACAGCCTGACACATCATGGGAGTTACTTCCTCTGGAGACCCCTCACCCCGTTGGCATCCCCAGAAGGGGGAAGTACCCAGGGACCACCACGAGGAGGTGGAGTGACAGGAGTTTTAGGAAGCAGAACCCATTCAAGAGGATCGAGATCAGAATTGGATGAGCCCTACTTCCCTCCGGCCCCCAGACCTAACCAAGACCTAACCAAAATCTAACCAAAACATAACAAATACGCCACTGGTACTTAAAAAAAAAAAAAATTATGATGATTGTTATTAATATATACTGATTGAATATTCGCGACAAATGTTTACAAGTTATTATGTAAATAGTTCGAAGGCAAAACAAGTAATAGCTTCCTCGCGCCTTTCCGCTATATTTATTCTCGTCTCCGAAACTTCGAGGGTGCAGCTAATTCCGTTCTCCGACATCACTACAATTTCCTTTCATAAGTATAAAAGAAAAAAAAAGAAAAAATAAAAAAAATATATATATATAAATATATAAATACATGTCTATCTATACAAGCTTGTGTATCTGTAGTCGCTTGGATCCAGTGGATGTTTGGACACTAGGACGTGCCCCACTGGTGGACACCGAATGAGTCCACATGAAACACAATGTCCACAACTGCGACAACACCACAGAACGTCTCAATAACGAGAAAGTAGAGAGAACAGCGAGCTCCTTCTCCAACAGTAACTCACGGTCAAATGGTACTAAAATTACCGAATCATTTTATCGCTGATACTAGGTCGTTTCCGCTCCTACTCGCTACCTGTCCGAGCCTTTATTACCTGTGACTATTCATCTATTGCAAGCATCCAAACAATTTTCGGGGGATCATTCGCATCTGCGAAATCAGTCCCTCCTTTAATCCGATTACTAAGGATTATCCCAAAGACAGTCACGACCGACGAGCGATTATTAAATTCCTGGAATTGAGCGTCGATAGCCCGCCAGGAATACGAAAACATTTCACTGCCTGCCCACTAATCACCGACCATCACCCCTTACCGTGAGGATCTAACAATTCGTGACTAGGTAAACCCCGACCATCCCGAACCAAACTTGAAAACAACACCCCCTCTCCCAACCCGCGTCACATAACATGCGACGGTCGACATTTTTCTACCTACGTATCAGGAATCTGCATAACCGCGGGGAACTAAGGAACGCGCCATATTGGTTACTTTCGGAATGCATGAGATAAGACTTTTTCACACAATCTGCCGCATGCGGAACGCCCTTCCCCACGAATGACCCGAATCTGGCCAAATTTCACCAGCCACGAGCTAAAGTAACCACAGAAAACTCATGTACCCGCCTATAGGGGTTAGTTTCGTCCTACAGGCGGACAGGACTTATGGAACTTATGCGGTTTATGGAATTCACTCAGTGTGACTTGTTTCTTTATCGAGTATCCTGAATTACAAACTATTTGCAAAAAAAGAAAATAAAAAAAAAAGGATATCACGTTTATGAATTGTAGCCAATGAATCGGTATTATCAGCTCCTGGTTGAAGAGAAAGTAAAAGTAAAATTCCTTTTGTTGTTTGAAATCGTACAACTATACAACATAAATTCCTTTGTTCGTGTCCGTGATATTCTTTTTGTAAATATTCAGTTAGAAACAAGCCCTCCTACAAGTTGGGCGACGACATATTTCACGACTAGAAATTAGTGAATTTCCCAAGTTAATCATGAATATTGTGAATATTTATTACCGCAGAAATTAGGCTCGACCCTCGGGAATATACCGTAGCAGTTTCAACAGGATTCGAGCAAAATTAATAAGTTATTAGCGATTTCCGGAGATGCACTGAAACCCGTGTGGACGTGTGGCGCCATCTATCGGGAGAACGCTGAAACTTCTGGTCAATTAGTACCATTTCTCGGTCGCTAGATGGCACCACCAATCGACATTCCTACCGACACAGCGAACCCACCAGGTAATCGATAATAACTTATTAATTGTTACTTGAATGTGATTCAAAATTTTACTGAATATTCTCTAAAGTATAGCATAATTTCTACGAACTATAGTTATTCACAATTTGTCGCTATTAAGTGAAGAAATTGATTGTTAACCATTCATCTTTCAAGAAATTCGACGTTACCTCCTGACATTGTCTGAGTTTATAATTAAGAAATAATTAACGCAACACAAAATCTCTTCCGCTGTGAAACAGGAAGTTAGGGGAAGGTTCATTCTACAATCTTAAATTGCAAAGGTTAAGAATTTGTTCATGATAGTATAGATGATAATGAATTAGCTGCTGATTACGTTGATTTCTTCTCCATTGACATGTTGCATTTAGTTCGTAGCTGTTGCCGTTAGATGGCACAGTTTCGGATACCTCCTTAGCTCTGATGCTTCGCGCGTACGTACCAGGAATCGATGAGATGCTTTTTCATGGAGGTGTCTCGTGAAAGGTATTGTCTTTCCTTGTCGCACACTGTCTCCTTCCTTGTCTTACACATTGCGGGTATAGGGAAGAGCTTCGGAAACGCCCGTCCGCTAGATGGCGCTAGTGTCGCCCGCCAAAATGTTCCCCCTGCCGAGCTGCGACCGTCTTTGCACATTCATTAATATATCCTTATAATTGTATTCACTTTTCTATAGCTTTCGGTGGGCCGATTTCGGCGTACGACTGCTTACATTAGAGCTTATGGAACAAAGATAATGATAGCTCTATTGAGAATTGCAGATAGACACGAGAACAGACTGAAAATCACGGTCAAGTGAATAATCATACTTGTCTTACTCGTTACGTTCTTACGGACGCAGAGAACCCATCCGAGAATCGCCAATAACTTATTAATTACTTTTCGAATGTGATTCAAACTACTACCGAGTGTTCCTAAGGGCTTACCCTAATTTCTTCAATCGCAAATGTTCACTATTTATGCCTAATAAGCGAGAAACTTAATTGTTTACTGGGCACATGTTATAAGATTCAAATTTATCCTGCGACATGGTCCCGAAGAATAGTTAATAAATAATTAACGGGGCACGAAATCCTATCCAAAGCAACATGAGAAAGTAGGGGAAGGTCCGTTTTAAGATTGTAAATTACAAATACTCTTTAATGATTCGTGGTAGTCGAGTTATCAGGACTAAGGCGGTATTATAGGGTTCGCGCCATCTAGAGGTGGCAGCTGCGAACTAAATGCGACGCGATGATGTAGGAAAACAAGAAAATTGACAGCGAATTTATTAATAACTCGAGTATCACATATGATTCGTTAACATTTGCAATTTAGAATCATAGAATGAACTTTCCCCTACCTTCTTGTGTGGCTTTTCATAGGACTTTCGTCCACATTAACTATTTATTAATTATTCTTCGGGACGATATCACAAGACAATCTAGAAATATTTAACAGGCACCCAATAGATGATTAAGTTTCTCGCTTAATAGGCATAATTTGTGAACATTTGAGATCGAAGCAATTAGGGCAGACTCTCAGGAATAGGAATAGTAATTAATAAGTTATTATTTAGGTACCATTCTGTTACAGCCAATTAGCCTAACGTCATCCTTTACATAAAACATTCTACTCGGGAGAATTTTAGTTGCCCAGGTCTCACCACGTGGAGGTTGCTGCGAGGGACCCTGGGAGGTCGATGGACATTCAATTCCATCGACCTCCCTTTCTACACCGAAATCTTATGTTTAACGCACTTATTCTAAACTCACTTATTCCTATCGCAGTTAATATTATACTAATCCATCGGCGGCTGTCTTCTTTCTTGAGTCTATTCTGAAATAGAATACGCATTTGTAAAATGGTTACAAGGGAATTGTAAATGAGCAGCAGTAACATTAAATAAAAATTCCATGCACAATAAGTTCATAGTGTGTCAATGTTAAAATAAAATTAGATTAATATTGCATTAAACATAGATTAGAATTAGAGCTGAAATAAGTGGATATGAATTGTGAAATGATGCCATCTGCAACGGAAACAATTAAAGTTATGTAAAGCAGAAGTACAATTAAATTACACTGAAAATAAAGTTATACAGAAACGATTAAAGTAAATGGAGATAAAAAGGGAAAGAACTTTCGACCGAACGTATTCTTTGAACAGCAGAGTTGCATGTTAAATGGTTGCTTCTACCTTCTACCTCCAGAGAATGCCATCTTCTAATCCTCTCAGTCCTCTCTGCAACAGAAACTGTCTTATTCGATTAGTAGATGAATATAATTTAAGAATTGGAATCTAAGAAGAGGGATACAATTTTTCCTTACCATTATATTTATAACATTCCCTGAAACAGAAACACTATGAGTTAAATAAGTTGCATGAAAATAAAAATTAAAATGTATACCACTTTTCCTATCCCACTTAAATTCCTCTGAAACAGAAACTCACTTGATTAGACAGGAAATTTTATTCAACTACATGAAGCTGAATAGAAGAAGGAATGTTTAAAAAATGGGACTGTCCACTCTGTATACTATATGTGCTATAAAAATCGCAAGAGTGGACCATTTCTTTCGCAACACTAATTTACGGAATTTACAAATCTTTGAATAATAAACGCGAGAGGTGATAGAGATAGAGATACGTCTGAAATATGATTCAAGGCATTTCCAGAATGTTGCCAAGGGCACATTCTAATTTCTTCAGTCGCAAATATTCACCAATTATGCATATTAAATGAGAAACTTGTTGATTTATTGCGCACCAGTGAAAAAATTCTAGGTTGCTTGGAACATCGTCCCGAAGAATAATTCATTAATAATTAACGCGGTGCAAAATTCCACGAATGGTGACGTGAGAAAGTAGGGGAATGAACATTCTACAATCTTAAATTGCAAAGGTTAACAATTTATTCGTAATTGTTTAGTTGATAATGTATTCGCTGCTGATTTCAGTGTTTTTTTCTCCATCGACATGTCGCATTTAGTTGTTAGCTGTCGCCGCTGGATGGCGCGCTTTCGGATACCTCCTTAGTCCTGATGGTTCGCGCGTACGTACCAGGGACCGATGAAATGCTTTTTCAAAGGAAGTTGAATCGGGAACGCTGTCTCTGTCCTTGTCTTACACATTACAGTGTAATCATCTGCCAACTGCTCTTTACAGATATAATGATTATGCTACGGGTCTGTGCAAATAAATACAAATAAATAAAGAACGTGTTATTTTTCATTTTTTTCTTTCAATATTACATTCAGTTGCTTTACAGATTTTTTTAAATATCTTTGAATCAAATCGTATAATAATATTGTGAATTTGATGTTCTTGAAAAAATTTAGAACTAAGCGTTGGTTCCCAGCAATTGAAGGACATTATTTTTGAAACGTTTCACGATTACTTTGAAATCACGTGACTAATAATTATGGTACATTTGTATCGTAACGATTGCATTTGCGTTATATGTATGTGCGTTACTATTCTATTTGCTGCTTATATATTTATTAGTATTATTAGATTGTGGACTTTTAGGCGAATGAAAATGTTTTCAGTTAATTATAATTAAAGACATGGAATTACAATAAAATGCGTCGTATTCTACGTACGCACGTGTTCTTCTTTATCGATGTTTAGACGCACAGGGATAACTTGTAGGAGGTGTACGTGTACGATATGTATATTTGATACAACAACGGTAAAACTTGTACAATGTGATAACAAAGAAATTATTGTAGATTATTCGCAGGCGCTGTTTCCGCTTTTCCTTGGATGCGTTTGGAAATGGCAAGTATCGTCGCATGCTTTCTACGTATGTACATATGTGTATAGGTATAGAAATTTCAGCCTACTTCGCACTTCAGTTCGGAAGCTTCGCTTCTTTGATCAAGTCCGTTGACAATGTTTATGTTTGGAAATAGCGAGTAATGGGAAAGTGACTTTATACGCAATGTTTATACGAATTACAAGCCTCTGATAAAAATACTTGAATCTCGGAAATATATTTTGCGTAAGGTAACTTGAAACAATTCTAACGAATCTGCTATAGTTTTGTCAAGTAAATTTGCATTTTAGGTTACCGTTTGATCAATATAAATAAGGAAAAATATGGATGTGATAAAAAAAGATCTACATATACCAGTGAAATATATGAAACTATCGGATGGAAGAATTTCTTTGACTGTACATAAAAACTGGGTAACCAATTTACATACCATAGGTCCAATTTCATTTATCAATCATGACAAGTTAACGGAAGATGAAATCGCAGCACAACCCATTCTGGAAGAATTGGGTCCAAATTGGACCAGAGTATATGCCAAAGTATGTTAATTTTTTAATATATCTGTACTGTCTGGAGGTATTGTACCGATAAGAAACAAATATTTGTAGGTTTACGAGAAAGAGCATAAATACGCGATACCGCTCCTGAGGGGAAGACATTTGACGGATAGGAATACGCAGTCCGACTTGACATTTTCCCAATTATTACATTACGTTATGGAAACGAATTACCGTAACTCGTGGAAAGAATGTTACAAAAAGTATTATAGTGAGTATCTTTGGACAATTACTCGATTACTAATATGTAATAATAATAACGAGACGTACGTGTGAATAGATCCATGGAACTGTGTGGAACACAAGGATCAGTATAATATAACTGTTAACGTAAGCGATACCTCCATCATGCAAGAAGTATTGCAAAGAATGTACGGTTGTAGTTTGGTGCAAATTCAAAATGGCTTGGTTTTATCCGTTTTACCCGGTGTAACGACCGTGGCGCACTGTAATCTTCTTCCAACGTTGTTCGCTATTGAAACGGCATCCGCTTTTATAACGTTGCACGAACAAATCGCGGAATATTCTCTTCGTGAGTAAGTGACCCTACGTACTCTGATACTTTGTTAACTATATATATTTGTCTATTACACGTTTTTCATGGTATCGAAGGTGTGTCATGTATAGTCCTGCCGCTTTAAATATGAGTCACGGAAAATCGTTATTTTTAGTCTATCAACTGTTGCAATTGTATAAAGATTTACACGACCGTGGACTAGTTTTAGGTGAAGTTACCCTTAGCGATATATTAATTATGGATAATTTTACTATTCAGGTTAATATTTAAATACTTTTATCTAACTATTCGTTCTTCGATCAAGTTTCTTGATTGACATTGTAACAGTTTTCACGGATTTTCATCACAGGTATTGCCAAAATTAAATGATAATATACATATAAAACCTGAAAATCCAGTTCACAAAGTTTCTACTAATCACGAGATCAAATGGAAAAATTTCAGTGTGTACAAAAAAAATGCCGATATAATTTCATCGAGCGCTATGTTGCAAGGAAATTCTGCGTTTGGAACCGATGAGAGTATCGAGAGATTATGCGAAATGTGGGTGTACAATTGTATTAGCAACTACGATTACTTAACTGCCTTGAACAATATGGCTGGTAGGAGATACGGAGATCCCAGTTGCCATCACGTGATGCCTTGGGTCACGGATTTTACATCGAGATGCGGTGGCAACTGGCGAGATTTAACCAAATCGAAATTTCGATTAAACAAGGGTGACAGACAATTGGATTTAACGTTTGACTCGCAGTCTACTGAAGTATGACGCTCGTTTGCCAATGAATCGTTTGCTACGTGAACTTCTATTATGTACCTTAGATTATGAACATCGTATTCGTATTTGTAGGTAGGTCACCACGTTTCGGACGTATTGTCGGAAATTACATATTACGTTTATCTCTCGCGACGTTACGACAAGTCCGTTCTATGCAAACACGTACGATCGCAATGGGTTCCAGGAGAATATCCCGCATCTATACAGAGATTGCACGACTGGAGTCCGGACGAGTGCATACCGCAATTCTTTTCCGATCCCAACGTTTTCAAGGTGATTCGAAACGTATGAAAACGGATTCGTAAGAAAACGTACAACTCTGTCTGTTCCGCTGATCTTTCGTTTACAGTCTATTCACGAAGATTTACCAGATCTAGAAATTCCCGCGTGGGCAACATCGCCGGAAGATTTTATAGAGAAACACAGAGAAGCTTTGGAAAGTTTCTACGTGTCCGAGAGATTACATCATTGGATAGATTTAACTTTCGGTTACAAGTATGTAGAGAATTCTTTCTCGCGAGAGTATACTGCTCGGGAAATTCCTTTACACGGTTATCAATTGTTTCTATTCGACAGGTTATCTGGCTCAGCTGCGGTCAAATCGAAAAACGTTTGCTTGCATCTCGTTGATAATCATACGAGTTTAACCAACTCTGGGGTTGTTCAACTTTTTACGCAACCGCACCCCCAAAAGATTATTCCTTCGCCTTATTGGTCTAAAATTCCACCCCGATTACGTTCGTCTTTTGTGCTGAATAAGCATAGTACGTTTATAAACTTGTTTGTAATCGAAATATCTTGCGTTTCGTTTCGTTTTCGTTTTTATTTTCGTTAATAACGATACAATGTTCATCAGAGAACGATCAATGCGGGAATAGAGGTAGCGACGACGAAGGTCACAGCTCCGGTTTCGAGGAGGAAGAAATACCCGGCTCAATGTTAAATCCGTCTAAATCGTCGCCTTTGGTTTTAAGTCGATTGCTCAGTCGATCTCGAGGCTCTTTGCTGTCTGCCGAAGATATTATCAAACAAGAGAAATCCGCCAATCAAACGATAAATCTTCCAAAAGACTATAATCCGGTTGCAGCCATTACTCAAGTGGAAACTATGCACGCGTTTATGAATAAAGTGAGCTCTCAAGTTTACAAGCCGGAAATCGAGTTGCACGAGTCGTGCGTTAATTACAAACAAATTGTGGCTGGTGGGCGTATTAAAGAACAACAAATACTAGGTTGCTTAATCGTGGAAATATTCTTGTCCAATAAATTTCGAGCTACATGGAATCTGGAGAAGGTGTCATTTTCGAAAAGACTTGCAGCGTGTTTAAATATTTTAAGAATGTCGGCCGACAGTTTACCGAAATGTGTGAGAAACGCGGTTGCTTTACTGTTGCAAGCTGACATTATGCCGAAAAGTTACAATATCGATAATGTGGATGTAAGTATGATTAACATACGGCCGTTTAATCTGTCTAATTTCTCCGTACACTCTGCGAAATTTCGAACAATTACACTTGGTTAAGTGTGCAATTTTTGTAGGCAATGGACACACCTTTCCGTTATCCGACCATTACTAACATGGGTCTACCGCCACCGTCTGCCCACCAATTTCTTCAACCGATACTTTTTGGAAGTTTATTGCCATTTTCCAAATATTATAAATATCTATTTAATATCGTAGAGATGTTACAAGAGTACAATAGTTTGGTACGCGAGTTAAATTTTATAATAAAGTCGGAAGACGATTTAGATTTTACGGTTAAAACGAGAATGAGATTTTTATGTAAAATCAGCGAGTGCAAAGTTAAAGCAATTGCCAGGGAATTGGAACATCTTTTGTCCCACATTGGAATTGCCAGAGAAGCCTTGGAATTGATAATGCCTCATATACAGCAAGTAATGGAAGAATCTTACAGTGCTGTTCTAGCTGCTTGGTATTTGTTCGATCCTATCGCCAAGTGAGTATACATTGTTGTACTCGACATATATTTCGTAATTGTACTTGCTTCTCTCTTTCTTTCTTTGTCTCGTTTCCCTGTAGAGCATTGGGCCCCAAAGATACTGCAGAGACGTTCCTCTCGCCTATAATGAAGCTATACGAATACGGGTCCTTCATGGATAACTCGTTATACGCTGACATACTACCTTCTGGATTGGTTGCAAAATTTAAAACTACGCGTCTATATCATAGAAACTTTTTGCTAAAACTTACCGTAAGAATGGGTTTACGTCGCTATTTGGAAAATTTTATTACGCCCCTGGTGGAGGCAGTTGGAGGATACAGAGACTATGTACAGGGATCTTCGACTTGTACTCACAAAACCGGCAATCTTAAGTAAGAGAGATTCTTTAATAGAAATTCCCGAATAATCGTGAAATCATTTTGTACAGGAGTTGCGACTTGAATGAAATTTCTACCGACGGAGAAGGAATTTTATCACCTTTGGACGAAGATTCTTCCGCCGGTTCGGAACATATTTCCCTGTCGCCTGGTCCTGTGACAACCGATTACACGCAGAACACGAATCTGACCGATAACGATGTCGAAGGTTGTTGACAGCAAACGTGGCTATTTGTACCGAAAGTAATATACGAGTAGTTCGTCATGCTAAATACTTGTCAATTTCACATTCAGAGATGTTTGCCATGGACACGGAAGACAATTCTTCTAGGCTTCCTATGAATTCTGGTGCAGCGTACGATATTGACTTGCATATAGATTTGAACTTGAACCTTGGCGATGATTTAAACGAAGAGGGAAACAAAATTTCACCGCTCAGATCGATTAAATCGCCAACGATTCCTATACCGAAATCATCCAATTCGCGAAATAAATTGGCAATGGAATTTAGCAATGCTGGATGCAACGTGGGAAGTAAAACGTCCAACGAAGAATATTTATACAACGATTCTTACGATGGATTTATGGATTCCGTGAGCAACGTGGAGGAAATGTATAACGTGGAAGAACACCATTCCACGATGTTACAAACGGATGACGCTAAATCTGATACTTGCGTACATAAAGATGTTCAAATAGATCAGATTTATCAAAAGTCTGTATCGAACGAATGTACAACTTCGGAAATGAGTGCAGGATCTATTATTTGGTTGTCTCATCGGCTTGGCCCCGTTCTCACCGCTAGATATCTGTCACGAAATTTATTGAGAATGCTCGCCCTATGTTACACGGGAGAAGAGAATTTAACGGCAATCGATAATACCGCGTTGTCCGTGCAAGGTGTTACTTGGAGTAAAAAAGTGTTGGTTGGTGACCGTAACGCTGTGAAAGTATTGGAATCGCTTACAGCCATTGCAGGTTAATATGTTTGCTTGAAACGTTTTCTACATTCTACGTACCTGTGTTACAATGAAAACTCGACACGTTGTAGATTTGTACGGGGAACAGATTATAGTGCTACAATACTTTGCACACATGGTCGAATTAATAGCTCTCTGCAAAAGAAAGTTGACACAGAATTTAGAGGGAGGACTGATTTCGTGCTTGACTCTTCTAAATCATATCACGACGTACCTTAACGATGCAACTTTAATGGATTGCCTTCACGTACGATTCCTCTTTATGTATCTCTTTCACAGCCACGAAGAAACGTACGTTTAGTAAGAAATTCATTTGTTTGTTTGTACAGGAGCCAGTTGTGAAAACGATACTTTATCCCACGGTTCGTATATTGTCGTCTACAAAATTTACTTTCCCTAATGGCATAGTCGCCCGCACCGTGCTGGCAGAGAAATGCCTGGAGATTATATTTATGTTCAGTTTACGGCTCGGAAGTGTTGTCATAAAAAATCATCTGGCAGTTCCTATTCAGCGATTGTTCTTAGCTTTCGAAAAATCTTTCAGTCCGAATGTTACAGGAGGCTCGAAGAATGAAATTAGTCAGAAAACTGTGACCGATCAGATGTCGAGGTAATCGCGTCCGTTCTCTACTGTCGTTATTCGTTTGAATCGCACACGAACACGATAGAAATAATTCTGTATTCGCCAGGACGCAAGGAGCGAACGAGGAGAGCAAAGATACTCGCGGATTCCAATCAAATTTTAATTCGGATGTCGCAGATTCTTATTCTCCGCCGGTTATAGAAAATATGGACATATCGGATTATCAGAAAAATAAAGTATTCTCAAATCCGGATGAAACTTGACGCGTTAATTGTTTCGTACCGAGACGGGTGTTTGTAGCAAACTTTTAATCACTTTCAGGCACTCGAAGAATTGAAAGCAGTATTTACAATAGAATTTGCGCACAAAACCTACACGCTGTTTTATAAGTGTATCGACACCGAAGTGATGGAACAAATACTTAAAAATTATGGACACATACATCATTTGTGCCAAAAATATGAACAAGATACCAAAATGAACACATCCAATACTGGTATGTTGAGCTTGCTTGTTCGCCGAATTTATCTGTAAAAGTAATCGCGTTTCTTCTCCGATTAATACTAATTGTCACACGACAGACAGTATAGGTGGAGTTCATCAAGAAGTTTCGAATTTTGGAAATGTAGCGGTAGTGGGAAATAGATTCGCGATACAAAAGAACAGTGTCGGGGATTTTACAACGACGGAAAATCGAGAACCTAATTCCTCGTATACTGGAAGACAGCTGCGAGGGAATTGGTTGGCGTACTGGGAACATGAAATCGGAAGATCCGATAAAGATGTGACATTTAATATAAAGCAAATAAAACTTCAATCGTTTAGCGGTCATACGAACAGTATTAGATGTTTGTACGTGTTGGATAATGAAAACAGCTTTATAAGTGGTGGACGCGACAAGACTGTAAAGTTATGGAGTTTAAGAAGTCAGGTAATGAATAGCGATATCGCAATTGATTTAGCATCGATACTGACACGTCCAGTTTGATTCGTAGGGTGACGGTAATACTGTTTCGTCTTGCCAGTACACTTATACCGGGCATAAAAAGTCCATTCTCGCTCTTACATTTCTGGAATCGCTAAGATACGTAGTCACTTGCGATGGCACGGTTCACTGTTGGGATCCTTTCATGGGATCTCTTCTCGGATGTCCAGAAAATTCTCGCCCTGTGCCTGTAAACACGTTAATAGCGAGTCCCTCTCCGTCTACGACGTTACTTGCGGGAACAACCGATATTACCCTGAGAGTTATCGATTGCAGAACCTTTCAATATGTCAACGAAATGAAGGTGCGTGTATTATTTGTTCGCAAGTACGTTGTATACGGTCGAAATTGAGAATAAATAGTTTTCACAGGTGTCCGTGAATCCAACAGGTTTGATCAGATGTATCGCGGTAGCGCCTAGCGGTTACTGGGTAGCGTTAGGTCAAGCATCGGGTTTCTTAACAGTTTTAGACACTCGAACCGGTCTTATCATAGCATCTTGGAAAGGACACGAATGCGAAGTGAGTTACTCGAAAGTATCGTTAATTACTTCAATCTGAAACACTCACGCTTAATATTTTCTCTAGATACTACAATTGGAAACGATAAATGAAACCACTATAGTTAGTTCTTCGTTGGATGAGACTATCGCTGTATGGAGCGCAGTGGATGGGAAACTGAAATTCCATATGAAGTGAGTGGTAGTTGGAACCTGTTAATGTCCTGGAAATCTTTTCCATTATTATTGAATTAAATATCATTTTCTAGGGGAGCTACCGAGCCGGTTCATTGCATGTCCACTTACGAACAAGAACTGGTTATAGGAACAACGGCAAATCGTGTGGGAGTATTTACGTCTATCGAGGCGACAACCGCATTTTCATCGTCGAAACTAAAATCCGATACTTTTAAAGGACTTCTCACTACAATGGCGATACTTCCCCTTAATCGGTTGCTGCTATTAGGCGCAGATAATGGCGGTATTACATTAATTTGTTAAATCTTACGTACGAATCATTTAGACAAGTATGTATGTAAATCCAAGTAAAAATTGTACATTTTTATTAACTTCGATTATATAAATGTTCGCTACATAAAAGAATATCTCTTTATATGTAGGCGATATCGGTTCTCGTTCCGAGTACTTTTAAAGCAAGTTTAGGAGACATTTTATGAACGCCGATATCCGCTAGTATCTCTCTTCCCATAGACTCATCGTTGCTGTTTAAAGCTTCGAGTAATAACATTGCTGAACCCAACAGAATGTTTAGTAAAATGCATGCTTCTTTAATTCTAGAAAGTAATTAAAAGCTTCATTCTGTTAATTATTCGAGTGGTTTAGACACTTGGGTGTATGCAATTTTCTTAGAATATAGATTCTTGATATTTTATCGCTATATTATTTTCGTGGAGTTTGCATACGTAGCCGAGTACACAGGTGTATACTTACAGTGGAAAATACGATTCTGGCTTATTGATGTATAAGCCGAATAATGGAAACAAATTCCTAAAAATGTCATATTCTACTTGCTCCGCACCGCCTCTATTGAAATGATTTACCAAAATAACTTCTTCTAAAAGGAACTGTAAGAGATACGATACTTTCTAGATTAATGCTGTACGCAATGTTGATTACACGTTTCAAATGTTGTCTTACTTGATCGAGTTGTAAGGCCAAGTTTTTCCAAGCCTGATTGAATAGGGGTAACGCGAGTGTGTTGTACAACTGATTAAGTTGGGTCGCCAATTCTTGAAACATAGAGTATCCACTCGGAGTAACTGACAAAGAAACAACTTCCTTGGCGGACTGCATGGCGAACCATCTACGTACGTAATATTTTGGAATACATAAACTAAAGTTTTTGCTAAATTCGAATCTATTATTCGAATTTTAATGGGAACATCGTCACTTACTTGTCCGTTCTATACGGTCTGCTTCTCGCTTTAACGTCTAAGGCTACAGCATCGCTAATTTCATTTATCAATTCCTTTTCTAACCTTCTGACGAGAGCAACTGCTTCATCGAACACAGAGCCTTCCACTTCGTCCATAGTTTCGTTAATATCACTTCCTTCCGATGTCGCTGATTCGACCGCCTCAAATTGTTTTTTAAAGAAATACAGTTGCAAGAAATGCTGCAAACACAGATAAATTAGTAATGCGGCAATTTGATTGATAATTTGATTATTTCTCAAATATTTACCACTGTAACACCCCATTCCTCTAAAACGGTCGCAACGTAATGTAAAGTATTGAGAATCCACGGCATAAGGGATGTTAAAGGGTCTTCGTTGGTTTCGTGTAATAACTGAAGTAGCCTTATTCTCCAATCGTCGATCAATTCTAATTGCAGTTCAAGAAACTGTAATCTGAATAATAACGTAAACGGTGAAATCACTGGAATTATCAATACCTTTAATAACATTACATTACATATATAATTTACACACCTATGACCTGGTTGCGGCAAGTGTTTGTATCTATCGGATATCGTTGTAAGAAGCGTAAGGAAAGCATCCGCGCATTCGGTTACTTTCATATCATCGGTATCAGAACTGGATAATTTTTCCCAAGCAGTACTTGAACTTAAAATTGCATCCATTTTCTCGGTAGCATCTGACATTTTAGGACACCGATGTTGATAGCGATTAAACGGTAGACAATAAATAGTAACAAATATTTTGTGTTCTTACATTTCTTTTCCATGTTAATCCACTTTACGAAAACATGGGCTTGGGTAAGGACGAAAACGGTGGCTGGTTGCGTTGGGGGATAGAATAATGTTTCTCTCAATTCTCTTTCGAAACCTAAAGCTTCGTCCACCAAATGAGCGAATAAGGCATCATCGTACTGCACTATTGATAATTCCGAATGAAGTTTTTCAACAGCCAATTGTACCAAACTTTGCATGAATTCTACCTGCGTGTATGTATAATTTATAAAGTTTTATATATATAAAGTTTTCACTAAAATTATTTATATTTTTATAGTACCTTCATGTCTATGTGACTGAAACCTATTGAATTTGCTACTGGTTGAACGTTTTTTTGTATCCACTGAACATGATGTTTAATCCATGTTAATATTTGAGTAAAAAACCATTCTGGTTTATCTTGTCGGTTTGTTAATTTAGTACCTGTGAAGTGATATATAAACCTTTGTCTCAGAGGCCGTACCAGTAGCGAAATTGGCAAACTCACTGGTGCAAAATCTGTTAACAGCACTGAAGTGACCACTGGTTTAATAGATTCTTTTCTGCGACAGTCTATTAAGGAGTAACTATGTGTTTTGATGTAATATAAAAAGTATCGATAAAGCGGAAACAATCTTTTGAATTAAAAAGGATACGGTAATTGTAAATGTAATAAATATTCGGTAAGTATTTTAAATTTAGTTAAAGTGTCTGTCATAGATGTGTTTAAAGAATTTGAATTATTCCCACAAAATGGCCATTTTAATGCTTTTAATACATCATTGTATTCTCTGAAAAATAAAAGAAATATTAAACCTTCATTTTTTAAACTGTACATAGTATGAAGGATCTCATAAAAATGTATTGAAAATATCCATTTTGGTGTCGCATAAATACGTAATATATATTTCTAAGTAAAATACCGTTTCATGGATTATTTCTTAATGTATTTTCATATTTTCAGAGTATTGAAATTATTCTGGAAAAATGATTTTATATAGATGTGTACGCACGCGCGCGCGCATATATACATACATATATACATATATAAATATAAAAAATGTAGAGAATAAGAGAATATACTTGGATAATTTATCCTTTATGAGGTTGTGCCAAAAGTGAAGTGTTTCCCTTACATAACTCACAAGGTGATGACAGGCAGATAATTGCAATTGACTACTAATATCTGTAAAATTAGTATACAATGACACGGTTGATTCATCATCGCCAGCTGCTAATGCTATTTGAATCTTTTCGCTGAAAGCAAAATCTCTGTTAATTACATAGAATCATGAAACATAAGAAATGTCAATGTCAACGTCAATGTACGAATCAATCAATAACCGAAAATATGAAATAAATTTATTTGACCTACACACTGATGTAGAATGTAGATGATGAAATAATAAATAATTTCCAAAGTATCGCGTTTTAGGAATGCCCAAATTATAGACCAATTATCATTCAAACTCAAGGGAATTGATCGAATCGTTAGTTGTAAGACACTGCTTATTAAATAAAAGTCTACCTAATGCTTTCAACGTGTTTTATGAAATTTAGATACGCCAATGTCTTATCCAAATGACTTATCGTGTTAATAATTCTTTGCATGTCTATACTTTTATCAGTTTCATGCAGTGCTTTCTGTATATCATTTCTAAACTGTGCAGAAGATTCTTCTAACTGCTGAAACGTGGTATCTATTTTCTCAACGCTTTCTATCACCACTTTCACTTTTGAAGGAGCTTCGGAGGATGCCATTGATAACTGTAAAGTTCAAAGCCGTTGGGAATGTTTAAAGTTAAATGAATACTGCATATTCATATATAAGTATTACCGATTTTTCGATTTCATCTTTCTGTAGATTAAGACCTTGATGAAATTCATATATTTTTTCGAACCCTTTCAGATCGGAACCCAGTTCGGCATTGAATTTTTGTATTATCTTTTTCTTTACGTCAATCATAGTGAAGCGTTACACTGTAAATATCTAAAGTGCAAAATAAATTTGATAGAACGAGTTTGAGGTTACGTTACATCCTATCAATTATTGAATTACCGTAAGTACATTGAGTAATTTTACATAAGACAATGGGTTTGAAAAGCAAAGAGGATTCTATGGATTCCAAAAGCACCTGCCTTGCAAATATTGTCATATGTTTTTCCTCCTAAAACAGAACAATCCATAAATGCACGCTAATAGAGCACAAACGAACGACAACAAGCAAGCATCTTGACAACTGACATGTGATTTCATTTGAAAAGAAAAAAAAAAAAGAGTTCACCTACGCGCCGTGAGACCTCTACGCGCCCGCATGGGGAAGCATGTGTACATGTATATACCGACATCCGATAACGTGTCCGTTGAAATCATTTAACTTCCGGTTGATACATCTTTTGCTTTTATCAGTAGTTTCCAAGTATTCTTGTTTTTATTCCACACATATGTAAGCACCGTTTTTTATTTTTCACAAGAATATAGTTTACGCAAATATATACACAAGTACTAGCACGATACGTGTTACAGACCCAGACACATTTGTTACCAAGCTATTTAATTGTAATAACCGTAATGGTTATTTCATCGAAATTATTGATCAATTCCGTTTGTTTCATTCGTACGGACTCGCACGATAGGATAAATCTATGTACCTTTTGAAAGTAAAACAATTTATTTCCTTATAAGGCACTTTGGGTTTACATGACTTCCAAGCAGAAATATAAAACATACTCCGTATGAATTAATCAACTTGGCAAATTTATGCTATATCATATCGCGAAATGCAAATAGTTGTTACTTATTCAAAGGCACTATACATATTACTGTATCGCAAAAATGCCAATCTTATACAATACAATATGCAATATATACTTATGTATAGACTATCAGTTTACATGTCGGTAAGATTTCTAACCGTTTATTCGGACAAACGATAAGTGCGTATCCGGTGTAGTAAAAATTCATTTTATACAACTGTGTGTATTATCCTCCACTGTTTGTTCGAAAAGTCTCGAAACATATAAAGTACGTGTATTGTACGCGACATTCATTCGGTTCGGTTCGTTGCGCTTGATCTCCGTATGAGAAAATAAAAATTGCATGCGACACTGTATGCAGATGGATAAATACCGACTCGTAGTATACGTATATAAGTAGACAGATAGGTAATATACCAGAGATATTATTAGGGTTTCCACGTGTACGTAGTCGATGTCAATCTGCATTACGTACACGTGTAAGTAAGTCTATATAATTAAATGAGCAAGTACAGGGTGTGATGTTCTCGCTCGAAACCGCAAAGAAAAGCCGTCGTCTTGCTCGGTCGCGAGAATGTCGGAAGATTTGAAACGATACCGCTAACGTTACGCGTCGGAAAGCGGTACCGTTTTTCATGTTGCGACACTTTGCACGCACATATATGTATACTTATTTACGTACTACATTGGTATCGGTATTTTCTAAGAAGATGTCGCATTCATTTCTGTTTGGAAACTTTTCGAATAAACCGGTACTTTTGTTCTCCATATACTTCTGTACATAATATGTAAGTACATATTCCGTAATCGTTGTATTATTGCTTGTGCATAAAAATACAAATGCCTGTTAATATTCGTTGACGATGCGACATAGAAATTGAAAATTCAGATTGTTTCTAATTCTACGAGAAACGAATGGAATTTCAAAACGTAGAAGAATTCAAACTATTGCAAACGTGTTATGCTACTACTACGTCTATAATAATTACAACATATCGTGTAAGCATATAATAAACATACACGTACGGGTAAATACTTGAATACCCTCACATACATATGTATGTACATATGTAAACAGTCGGAACATTGCTTTGTTCGCAATGAAATGAAACGGGACGGTTGAGCGTGTGAATAGTTTGGACCAAGACTAGATAAAAATATTCTCTTTGGTGTGTTCTCTCTCTCTCTCTCTCTCTCTCTCGCGCATAGTCTAAGTAATCAATGTAACGTCACGATAAATCTACGAAAATAATTTGCACGAAAGCTTCGAAAGCTTGTACAGCTAAAAAATGAAATTTCAGACTGGATTATCATTACTTACATCTTACAATGAGACGCGTATCATGGAAAGTTATATAGTTGTTTCGTTTCTTCTTATTTCTTCTTATTACTTTTACGATACATTTGATTTGTATAGATATCGTACGCGTAGATACGTATGTTTTTATTATTAGAAAGTGTTAGGTCAAGTGGAATGGAGATCGCGTATCAACGATGAACATGTCTACGTACACGACAGTTGAAAGATCACTTGGTTACGTTTTGTCAAAAGACATTTGTACGTTCCGTAAGGCCTGGTAGATTATTTATCCAGCAATTCACACAGATCGGTCGCGAATTGTACGTAAACTATTATACTCTATAGAGACACGTAAGCTAGAAATGGACGGAATACGTAGTTGAAATGAGTATGTGTCTTACTCGGTATATTGGTACGAAACGAGACACCGTTTTTGAGCACATCTACAATCAACCTCTAAACTTTACAGCGTATCTAAAAGAGAATCCAACAGATCCAATTGATTTTCATCCCAACCCGCGGTGGCAATTAACAAGCCGGTGAGATCGTCTTCGCTTAAACTAACTTGCGTCGAATCAGGTATTTCTGAGAGACAGTCTGGAATTGGAGGAGACACGCTACTAGGAGGAGTCTCGTACAGCGTGGACAGGGAGCTATTGGGTGGCACAGAATGGTTCTGTGCATTGTTCGCAACCATTTTCGTAACCATCTTCGTCACCATTTTCGTAACCGGTATCTGTTTCTTCGTTCCACGAATACGTTGCGATATCGTTGCGCGCCGTTTCGATTTCCTGCCTTCTTCCATTCGTTCCAAGTCCAGCTTCCAAAAACCACCTTTCCCCGGCTCGCCTTTCGACCGAGGCAGCTTAACGAAACATTTGTTTAACGACAGATTATGCCGAATTGAATTCTGTTTGAAAGATAATGAAAAATTGTCACCTGTACCTTACGTCCTCGCGAACAAGTATACACATGTACCTACTTGTACATGTATAAATGCATACATGTTTGTACGCAGGGTAAGGTCGCTCAAGTCGTACCTCTTATGTTTCCAATTGAATAGCACAGCAACAGCGTTTCTGACAAAGCGTTCTCTTATCATCTTCGGAACATTTGACACATTTAGTCGGTAGCATTTAAGCGGTTGTTTTTTCGAAATTATATCGGAGGTATATACTACGTAGTTTTATCGCGTTTATTTGAAATGTAATAGGTACGTGTCGGACCTTGAGTGGTGTGTATATAGGTACATGCATACATACATGAACATTTTCGTTCATTTCACATTATACACCGTTTCTCCGACGGAGTGCAATTTCAGCAACCATACCCTACGTAATCATAATTTCCCAGAAATTTCTTACCTGCCAAGCGGGATCTGCATATTTATAAAATAAAAAGTTCTCTCGGATCCACGCGTATATGTTCGAGAGAGACACTTTATTATTATTCGCTCGCATTGCCAAGCATATGATCGTAGCATAAGAAAATGGCGGTTTCGCGTCAGGATCGGTTCGATACTTTTCAGCATTTTCAGCTAAATCTATACAAATGAAAGATGTAACAAGTTGTAAGTTATTCTCCTATAAATTTGTAATATAAATGAAATGCTTATCGCTACAATGGCCGATTTCTTATTGATTCAATGAAACTTGTGTTTCTTCCGCAGCTGCTTCGTTTACCAGCAATTTATTTTCTGTGGTCGATAGATTCTAATGGTTCGTGCTTACTTATGTACATAGTTATTTTTTCGGTTGACTCGAAACTTGAATTCCTCGGGATAACGTTAATTTAACGTAAATTTAACTTACGCGTGGACACATTGGACATGTATTTTCTAAGAAGGATCCTTTTATTCTTTTGATAAATCGTCACGGGTATGAGATACGTTGATTGTATTGGTACCGCCTAGCGATAGGTAATCTTCGGAATACTTTCGATGCGATTCTTTGATTTGAAAATATTCCGAGAGGTTCGCAGTGACAGTTTTACTCACCCAATTCAGCTTTAATCAAAGGGGACAGTTTTTTTCTTGCTTGTCTATTTACTGGCGGAGGGGATGGAGAACAGGGCGGTGTTGGTAAATTAGAAGCACTTGTAATATCGAGCGATTGTAACCACGAAAGGCTCGTCAACTCTGCTTCGACGCCGTACTCGTCATCGTGTATATTTCCCTTCATAGCTGATGATCCACAATCCATTGGTGTTTCAATGACAATCACCTCGGCCTTCATTTTGGCTATCTTTCATTGCACAAGTATAAGACGAGTGACGGGAATCTCTGCGAAATGATCGAACAATGAAATGACGTACATAAACCTGCACAAGTATTTATGTACCTACATTCTTGGTTATTTATGCTGCGTTATGCACGGAATAGTTCGAGTGCCCATTCTTATTTATTTTAGAAGAAAGAGAGAAAGAGAGAAAGGGAAACACGGGCGCGAAACAACTTTTCATAGGCACTTATTTATGTAGATACATGTACGAGTAGAGAGTAGAGAGTAGAGAGTACAGAGAGTAAAGAGTAAAGAGTAAAGAGTAAAGAGTAAAGAGTAAAGAAGAGTAAAGAAACATGTAGAAATTTAAACGGTGAGATGCAATAATAAAACAATAGCCTCGTTTTTATGATATATCACAGATATAGAAGCCAATGACGTTCAATATAAAAATGATAGAACGCTTCGATCAACTTCTGCTCGACTTTATCGTTCTGAATTTTCTACGTAGACAAATGCACAGAAATAATCTCTTCTGGGCATGGCACAATCGTCCGTTCGTTGATGCAAAAGGTTGAAACGAGTTTAACGCGAAAGACAAGATTGAAGAAATTCTCCGATGTAGGAACGCGGCAGCGGTATGCGTGTACATGTGCAGGTATATATGACATGTGAATACATGTCATTGATCGAGGAAAAGAAAAAGAAAAATTACAACGACCAGTTTCAATGCTCCACGTAGATATTTGAATTTCAACTCACCGACGCGACGTATGGATGTAATGTTGCGGGCGCTACAGGGATACGTCCTTTCAGAAGGAGATTCCAGAGAAAATTTGAAATGGTACGCGTTGCGAAACACTCGAACAATCGGATTCGTTTAAGCAAGCTGATGAATATGTCACACTCAAAAGTAAAACTAGACACACCAAAATCATTGTTTAAACGTTGCACGACATGTCCAAGTTCTGTCGTAAAGCCGACAGAGTCCAAGTGAATGAAAGTAGCTCGGTACCCGTAATTGATCTCAGTAGGTACGAGAGAATATCGAATAGCTCGTGTACGTACACGTTATCACGTTCTGTTATTAATTCTACCGTTCATATGTGCATTACTATCGACGTACACGGTAAAATGACTAAACCGCATGATCGTTCGAATGTAACTACTACTACGGGTTAGCGAAAGCCCAGATAATCCCCCACTTTGAATCTAGTTTCTTGCCGTAGAGCATGGATCGTGGTTGGCGCACGGGACAGGTGTTGGCTCCCTTTTGCAGGTGGACCATATGCACGTACGTGTTGCTCAGGCCTACGGTTTTCTACCCTCCCTTAATTTCTCAAACTGCGGACCTCACCCTCGCGTACTTTATTTATGATACTTACCGCCGAGCTTTCGTTGTCCTTTTTCTTTTTCCATGCCTGTCTCGATTTACTCGATTTACTCGCGTGCGTCATTCGTCCAGCAAACCACTGAAACAAACAAACTCTTGGCAGAATTTCGGGCGTTTTGCATTAGTCGCGTTGCATTTAAGGCGGTATTACGAAGAAAAGTTTGTTTTCGAACAAAGTGAAAAATCGTAGATGAGAGTAGGTAATTATTCGAAGAATCAAAGCCGCACCTGATTGTAACGGTAACATACACGCGCTCTCGTTGCTTCGAAAACCGAACAAAATCGTTTCCTATCTCTTTGCGTCCGTCATTAAGGTTTTTCTTAGAGTCTTTTTGTCGTCGCGCACGTAGAAATCTTTCAAACTACAAGTATCGATATTTAAATATGTTCCACGGAACAATTTAATCCATTCAGAATTTCCTTGTCAAATCGATATCAAATTGTAACTTGTCTCGTTCGTCTGTGCATGTCTTTGCATGTCTTTGCATGTCTTTGCATGTCTTTGCATACCTTTGCATGTCGACTCTACCGATACTACATAATTATGCCAGAAAATATGTAAATTCGGATATCGAAAGTTACATTAGGAAATGCATCCTCCGCGTTCGAATCACCGATGAATTCAAGCAAAAATAAACTTGCACCAGTTCAAGAGGAACACGAATCAGAGATGACCTTTAAGTGCCTATTCCAAATGGAAACTCTTTGTTTTCCTTCTTTTTTCGCAGCTTGGCATCTTAGAATACGATGGCATGGCAATGGTTGACGTTGCCGAATGTTCCTCCAAACTTCGTTGTCCCAAGCATTCGTTGGAACAATGCTGATTCCTCTTCTGGGCGGAATGAAATTCAATGGGCGGGTCGTTGTATTCGCAACACAGCGATCGTGTTATCCTTTGCCGCGAACAATTCCTAATCTGGCTTTGAGTTTGAACGGGAGGATTGCCTTGCGTGGAAATAAGCACGGAAAGTGAACGATCGAGTTGATTGAAAGTTCCATGTTTGTTTGATTGCGAATCGTTAACGGCACGTCGCCAACAATCGTCCGGAGAATTTTTCTGGCAGAAGGTACTGCAAAGCTTCTAGAAAATAAGATGCATCGTTGCGCGTTACGCATTGTCGTCGCGATGAACGTACACCGTAGCGTCCGCCATCCTTCGAGAGGAGTGTACGTGTGCATATAGCACATACATGCATGCTTACTACTTAATTGTAATCCACCTGTTCGTTATTTCAATCTGTTCCTCCAGCTAATACGTGTATTTATCTACGTGCATCTACACACACAAGTATGTTTATAACTGCGTGTACGTTCGGTAAAGACACGATCCGGTGGATTGGTAACAACCTATTTCAGTAGCTTCGTCGAACAATCATTAAACGACGCCAATCATTATCGCGCTTCTCTTCTTCTCAGGAGCGTATCCATTGATGCATATTAACGGTGATTCAAAGGTTGCGTACTAACCCAGTATACACAAGACAGTCCCTCGGTTCTTTGAGAAGGCCCCGATTTTTCGAGAAGGATATTCAAGTTCCGCTTATTCGGCCGTCGGCTGTTACTCGAGTACGTACTGCTGCAATTTCCATCTATATTCCTACCTTTTCGTTTGTGTGTTTTCAACAGTATTTTCTAGAAATAGACTGATAACCGTAATCGAAAATACTCTAAAACATAAATCATTCGTTTTCCATTTGTTTTTGTCGCAGTTTTTTTTTACGTGCCGCCGTCATCAATGGTGGACGTGTATCAATATCGGAAGGATAGCTAAAAATCAGTTGGTTAGATCTAAATTAGGGGTGGACGCAGAACCTAGTCGTTCTAGTGAAGGTACTTTCATTGATCGAATCAGAAAGGCAGTGACCGTCACTTACGATATCCTACTGCGAAAGAGAGGGGAAAGAAGCACAGCTATTCGACGACGTGGAGAATGGCGTGTTAAATTTCAGAACCCTGTTTATTATTGGCTGGCGTCCGTCGGGATCGTTAGGGAAAAATTTCCCTGACAAAGTCGCATGAAACGCAGACGCAATATCACCTTGTACGGTTGTACGCCGCAACCTTCGCAGGGGCGTTATCCAAATATTCGACTAACCCTCTCTTCCTAGAACCATGCTGGAAGATTGAAATATTCAAACTCTGTACATGTTTATCGCGTAATCAATTTCGTCCATTAACGGTAGCCCGTTGGTACGGGTCGAAAATAACGATTGTGCATTACTGTCTCCGAATGACTCGTACACTTTCCCCGGAAGAACAGGGGAACGCGATCCGATTCTTCGATTTGTCCTTCCCTTTCGCTTGTTTTCCGCTATTTCTTTCGTTAACGGCGAACGTTACGACGAACAGTCGAATTCGGCCGCGATAAGGTTCTCGAGCTTCTCGTTGGAGAACGGTGGAATTTCATCGATCAGATGCGTTTCACCTTCACTCCTGTATTCAGAAATCCCCAAGGCATTATCGTATCGTGTATATTGGTTGTGTCGGACATCTTTGAGAAGGAGAAACACGATGCAAATCCAGTTGCACCTTCCAAGAAAGTTTTGCGTCGCTCGTGTACATACATATAGCCGCAAGTGGAAGTATCTACGAGCACGATCAATAATCTCCTGGGAACATCCGTTCCCCTGCTGGCTTACCCAGCTGGCTACCCCTGCAGTAATGGTAACACCAGCAGCACCACCAGTACCACCAGCGCTAACAATAGTTGCACCTGCTACCCTCCCCTGATCGTACAGCCGCGTCAGGTTGTGACTCATAATCACTTTCCGTTGTATCACTATCCACCGTTATTGAGTACTGTCGGAAGGATGCTTTATTTTTCTCAGTTTTCCCTTTCATCGGTCCTTCGTGTAACGAGCAAACTAACATTATCGAGTGATTGTTATTCAATGAAGTATTCGTTGTTGCGACACACTTACTATCAAATTATGAGCGAGCCTCCGATTTTCCTCGAACAAGAACGTCGTCGTTTAGTGTCGGTTCACTGCGGCGTGATTAATCGTCAAAGCTAACAATAAGATCCTTGATCGAAGTTTCTTCGAGCATCTTGACACCTTGACTCTTGTGGCTGGAGGCACATGCCCGGTTTAAAAACAGCGACAAACACAGTTGTCGCGTCTACCCCCGCTGCGGATCTTTGGAACGATAAATACACAACTTGACAAAATGCACAGCATTCTAAAGGAATTCACCTGGGATTGTTTTTTAGTAGTTTTCGGGTATACAGTTGTCAACCATCAGGTGAATTCGTTAACATACCTATACAAACGAGTAGACGTATAATCGTTGTTTCATCGTATTTTATACGTTCGAGTATGCACATGGGACGTCTTTGTCGAGACGTTCCAGAGACTTGGCTTTCCGATTGTTTGGGAAACATGCCATTCCGAGGAGAACGCTCCAGATGGTTCGATACAAAATGTACCGTCTACAGCATTTCGATTTCAGAAAAGAAGCATTATATTTCCGAACCGAATCGTTCTCAACATTCATGTTTCTACTCTGGCAAATGTATAATATACATATTCAAGTTTACAATAATATAGGGGCAAACTTGTACCAAAGTACTCGAACGTGTAATTGTTTCCTTGAAAAGTAGTGTGCCTGGTAAAGTACTTGGATCGAACCGAGGCCATTTCGGGTCGACGAATACTCTTAGGACATGTTTATAGGTTATGGCATGAAACATGATGTGGACACATATCAATGGATCACTTAAAAAGCTAGTTACTACCCCGGCGAGTTACAAATATAGCCATGAATGCGAGTATAGATTTCAGAAGAGCGATGGTACCCTCATCAAATATTCAAAGCAATTGATTCCCCGACTAACACAGCAGCAGTAGCAACGATCCGAATATACATACATATTGTGGTATTCTAAGCCAACGATGATACACTTGAAAGTATGTTAAAAGTCTACCAAAACGTCTTTCGCTATCGTTACTCGTTTCGTTTGTAATGTAACAATAAATCAAGATGATCTTTAGAGATACAAGTGCTGCATAAATACCTACATACGCATGTATGTAGAGTATATAGTGTGCATACTTGTACATATGTATAGAAATCGTTACCTAATCGTAAATAAACTTGGCAGCATATTATAAAACACATAAATAACCATTGCAACGGGTAAAATAAGGAATGACGCTTCGTGGTTGTCACCGTAATTGGCATTACCGACTTGTTCCTCAGGACTTGTATGCACTATTTTTCCGTGGATCTGCAGTATCGATGCTGTCTACAATTAGCCCCCTCGCCGCTGGATGGCGAAACCATTTATGAATCCGTAAACAATCTCTGTTCCTAAAAATTGACAACAAGTGTGAGAGACTTTTTCTGCTTCTGTAACGATCGTAATCCGTTACCGATCGAGTTCGTCTACACTTTACGAGTTAATTAGAAAAACCAAGAATCGGTAATGAAGGTTTCCGATACCAACGATGCAAGATTGTAGCGCCCCCATTTTGGGTAACTCTGTGAAAAAGCTACATAATCACCGACGTATTGAATATCAACGACAAGGATTAGTCCAAGTTATGATGTTTAATCATTTTCCCGATCGACGTGTTATTCGATGTGCCAGGCTGCACAGTAAAATTAAGCACATGGCATGCTCGTTCGTGTTTCAATGGTATTCGATTGTGAATCGTCATCGGTAGTTCTATCGATATTCGTGAAACAAGTACGTCATCGATGTCATACGAGCAACAAAAATTCTTTATTGGCAATAGGATTGCAGGTACTTACTATCCAATAATCTCATTTTTATCGCTCTTATTACTATCCGCTTAATGTTTCATGCAGAATTCATTTCCAGATCACGAATTCACAGTTTAGTTTCAATGTCGCGTTTGAATCGACTATTTCCGAATGTTTGTATTTTGCCTGATTCATAAGTGTTTAGGCAATTCAAACGTAGCAGAAATTGAAATTAATGGTAAGAGAATATTAACGAATCATTTATCGTCACAACCTTTCTAGTAGTTCGAACGAAAAGTAACTTGGAAATTTTCACTCAAATACGACGTTAAAGTGGCGCGAAAGTTTTTCAATATTTTCAGCCAATCACGCTCGAGCAATCACAGTTCAAATTTCTGACAATCATCACTTTTGAAAAATTCTGAGAGAAGCATTGCGATATACGAGACGATACGTACCTGCTCGAGTACAGCAAGCATTAGACATATATTTTAGTCTGCATTTTATATTTATTAAAACAGGCTGCTCAGATCTACTTGGTTCCTCTTTGAATTAACATTGAAAGTACAATTCATTTCATTTTAACCCGTACAACGATTCATTATACACGCCGTAAAGTATCCGTTACGAGTAACACAAATATAGTTGGACGTATAGTATTTTTTATAAGGAAGAAAATTGTTCAGCGACGATTAATTTACAAGTTCGAGGTAACAGTATTCGCACATGGAATACATCGGAATTACTCCGAAACAGGATCAAGCAAGGGTAATATTATTATTCAAAATGAACAAACAAAAGTAAAATAATGATACTAACTATACCTGTTTAGTAACGTGTATGTAGAATTTACTGTTGTAAATGTTCCCGTTGTTTATTCAAAGGAAAAGTAAATTTGAAATTTTAGCTAGAAATATCGATTGAATTCTGGAGACTGTGTATGGAAACGTGAAGAGAAGCGCGCGCGCGTGCGTGCGTGTGTGTGTTGTGCGTGCGTGCGTGTGTTGTGTGTGTGTGTGTGTGTGTGTGTGTGTGTGTGTGTGTGTGTGTGTGTGTGTGTGTGTGTGAGAGAGAGAGAGAGAGAGAGAGAGAGAGAGAGAGAGAGAGAGAGAGAGAGAGAGAGAGAGAGAGAGAGAGAGAGAGAGAGAGCAAGCTATAAATCCAAATAATTTAATCAGATAATTTGTTATTTCATGTATTGAATATCACCCTTTGGGGTTACACCATTCTTATTCTCAGGATTTCTAATATAAAGCGGGCAATAGACACGAGTGCTTCTCGTCGTAATCTCAAAGAAAAATTCAATTTAGAATTTCCCTCTATGTATTACGTAATAAATTCGCCGTTAAAATGTTTCTAATTTTATGTATGTAAGGACTCTGCAACACCACACTATATGATTCTACACAAAATTATTTATTATCAACAATGATCGATGTCGATTAATTTTACTATCTATGCTAGACCAAAGTGCAAATGACCTGCTCATTTACAATAATCAATTTAAAATTTCAAAAATAATAGAAATTAAGGTACAAATGTGTATATTCCCATGATTTCAATTTCAATGTTCAATGTCGATTAGTGGTAAACGGCGTCAAACCCCTGAGAACCATGTTGTCGAGAACACCACTTATGTATGCAGCAACATCCACTGTATCTTCCTCAGCTTTTCTGATAAAAGGATGTTCTAATAATTTGTTGTATTTTGGCCGCTGCGTCTCTTCTTTAATTAAACTTTAGGAATAATAAGAGGAATTATTAAACGATACTCACGATCGTTTCCAACAGATACACAAGTAGTACGTGTGAAAATAATTTACCATGTGTTTACAAAGTTCACGAAATCCATGGTAAAATGGTTTCCATTTTCATTAGGTGATAACCTTGGTGGGTCACCTTGAACCACTTGATAAAGCTGCTCGAATACCGAATTCCATTTCGGGTATGGAAAATAACCTGTAGCAATTTCCATTAACGTAATTCCCAATGACCACACGTCACTCCTTACATCGTAACCCCTTGCACGTTGAGGATCTATCCTTTCTGGCTGAAAGATAACAACTATTTAAGAAAAGAACTTGTTCGGTGTACTCGTAAGCTATCGACCATTTAATTTGTTACTTTACATACAGCCATGTAAGGCCTGCATCCAGCATCTCGAGTACGCGCAATAGAATCTACTAATTGCCCTGATATACCAAAGTCACAGAGTTTTATATTACCATGTCGGTCTAATAGAATATTGCTAGGTTTTACATCTCTATGAATTATTCTCAACTTTTCCTTGAGGTAATTGAGTGCTTTTACTGTAGCAACAGTAATTTTTCCTAAAATACGCTCTGGTATTCTATCTTTCAGTACCTCATGAATAAATTTATAAAATATATCCAACGAAGTATCCATCAGTTCCATACAAATCCAACAGTCACCCTGGACAGAATACAACACGACATGAGAAAAGAATTCGATTATACACAGTGTATTATCCGCAATACACTATCGGATCTTGTTTGAAATATTTATCGCTTCCGTCAGTTGACTAATCAATTTCGACGTCACGTTTAAATTAACTAACATTTAAGGATATTTATAAATTTACTTCTTTAAATAAAGCTCCATAAAACTGCACGATGCATGGACATTCATTGGATTTCATGACAACTTCTAAATCCATTAGTAGTTGCTTTTGTTCCCTTTCATCCACTGTAGAACGAATTCTCTGTAATTAAGTTTCGGTTTAAGTTGAAGTTCGCGAACGAGATTGGATTTGATATTATAAAATGAAGTTGTATACCTTCACAGCCATAACAGTGTCGCTTATCCTATGAATCATCTTATTTACAGTGCCAAAACCTCCTCGTCCTATTTCTCCTAAATCTTGGAGATCTTCGCTTGTGAAATCATATATCACATTCGGTGATAGCTGTAATTTTCCAGTACTTTGCATGGACTGACACATTCGTAATTTATCCCTATGATGTATATATATCCCAATTTATCTTATTAATACACGCATAAATAAGACAAAATATTTGACAATTACAACAAAAATAATACTTAACGATACAATCAAATTATACTCGATTAATTTAATCACCTCGCTTTATCAGGAAGATCTGCTGGAACTGTAGAACGTGGTCTTAATGGCAGTTTTGGCAAAGACAAAGGCAAACTCGGACGAAAAGATCTAAATTAAATATAATGATAAAACGCGTTAAGAAATATTATTTAAAAATTCAAATACAACGACTTTTTTTATCTTTCTTTTGATATACATCTTACATAGGTGGGCATGCTGCTGTAGCCCCACTCGAATTGGAAAGGGAAGAATTTGTTGAGTTAATTAACGTCATCTCGCTTCCTTGTATTTGGAAACTACATTTCAACTGTCTTCGTTTTTCCGCTACAACAAATAAGCATAAATATAAAATTATTCTGTAATATAACAAACGTCTTTTTTATTATAATGTCATATATATTTTTTATCCACTGTATAAAATACATACAAAAAAACCAAATTCCAGTTGTCATCTTTCAAACTTAAAATTGCAAATTGTAAAATAATAAATGACCTTGTTCCCATAAGAAGTTAATAACATTAAATAATGCCAAAATCCATATAAATTCATGTTTCATACGTATGTTATTTAATTAATCGAATACATATATTATACCTGACATTTCATTATGAACGTCACTGATAGGTCCAAATTCCAAACGTAAAGAATTAAACGATCTGCTGGAACCTAAATATTAAAGATAGTGGTATTATTAAAAACTATAATATTATTTAATAATATATATATATACATGTATAAAGAAATATATGTATATATGTATATACATATATGTACGTATATGTACATATATATATACATATATATATATATGATATATACATATGTATATACATATATTACTATGTGTATGTAAGATAAATACCACACACACACACATATTTATGTATAACTAAATTATATGACTTCTTAACAATAAAATAATATTTAGGTTATGTAACAAAATAAATATTATATTTACTATTAATTTAGCTAGTCTTGTCACTTACTTTGATTTGTTGGAATTGAGAAATTTTCACGATTATCAGTCATGTTTAAGATCCTCAGTATCTAACTAAGAAAGAAGGAACCTCTTATTAAAGGCACTCCTCTCTTAGGAGACCTTTCTGCAAGATATTAACAATGTAGCATATGTATTCTGCTGCAAGCGCACCATTTGTGCAGTTTTATTTTTTGATAAACAATACACAAAACTTCTAGTTTGTTATTACTTCTAATTACTTATATTTAACAGTTAATCAACTTTCTGTCATAAAAATGAAAGTGCACGTCACCATAAACTTGTCGTGATCAGTTATATAGTGACGGCTGTAACGGAGTGTGCGTATGATCTATTCTGCGTCTCTATGTGGGTACTTGTATGATATGTACGCACCACACACCGTATAAACGAAAGATTATGATAAGTTTAAATTACACATTAAATATACATTAAGATTTCGGAAATCAATTTATCTATCCGCTGTTAAATATTCGTACATTAATAATAAATAGAATATTTAACATTATTATTAATTTATTTTCATTTCATATGTACTTAAGTACTTTCCACAGACTTTAGGAACATTAAATGAATAAAAATATATAGATTTATAATCATTTTTTTTCGATTGCAATATCTATGAATAACAAACGATATATTTTGTACATTTTTGTCTTTATTCGTACAAAGATGCGATTAAATCCTTTTAAATATTAAGTTCTGTTTTGTGAAATAATTTAAAATACAAGAAGTGAAATGAAAGGTTTATATTACGATATATTGGATACATATAGTTTTCCAAATTTTCTAGAACAAATATTCTTTGATGTTAATCAAAATTGATCACCTTTATTTATATGTTCATTTACTTATTTATATTTTTCAATATGCTAATTCAAATATACTGAAAACTTTAGTTGAACTATTGATAATTGTCATTCAAAAAAAAGCAAGTTTCCAATCGATAATTCGACGTGTATCACTAAAATTTAGCAATCAACTATTACAATTCCCACTTATTTACGATCTTCTTCGTGCAGTCGATGAATACATAAAAAAAAAAGGAAAAATTAAAAAAGTCGTATAGAATCGATCATATGACAAATAAAACCATTGTTGTTTTGACGTTATTGTCTGTTGTTAAAGTGAATATATAGTGTACATTGTACAGTATACAGAAATGGCTTTAACAAAATCACTTAATACATTACTGTTGCACAATGTAAAAAGGTAATCTTGAGAATTTTACAAAATATTTTGAAGATTTCACAAATTTATATTATTTCGTTCGATATTCTCGTTTATATATTCTTAACTGTATAGTATACACGTTTTAACATAACCTTAATTTATAATACTTGATTACTTTTAATTACAAAATGCAACAATTAGTCCAACACGCAGAACTCATACAATTGAATTTGTATACTTGAGACAATTAGTGATAAAGATTAACACATAATAATAATAAATTTATTAATTATGACCTTACAAGTATCTGATATGCATTATAACAAAAACAATTAAGAAATGGCTTCAATAATTACTTATTGATGTCAATAAGTGTTTGAAATAGAAAGGATTATATGGATAATATATAATGTATAATGCTATTTATTTATTTTTTTAGATATATTCCAACAAATATTTGGCAACATTACAGTCTATATCCATCTAGTTATATAAAACCAATTTATAGAAAAGACGAACAAGACGAGATTTTTCAAAACGAAAAAGAAAAAAATATACATCATACACCTGTTAAAGCAGCTCTTACTTCCGACACATCGTCAGAATTTTATGATACAGCTATCAAGTATGCAATTTAATCTTTACTTAAAAAAAAAAATCAATTTCAGTCATTGAAACATGCATCATCTTTGATTATTAGCAAATTCTTAAACTATCTTATGCGTCATGGCAATAAGGTATTATCTAGAAAATTATTGGAAAGTACATTTGAAAATATTAAAATGTTACAATTACAACGTTACAATGCAGCTTCCCCTGAAGAGAAACAATTTATTCTTTTGGACCCAAAACAAATTTTTCATCGTGCTGTAGAAAATTGTACACCTATATTAGAAATAAAAAAGATCAAGAAAGGTGGAATTTTTTACCAGGTACAAACATATTTTTATTTAAATTCTTTCGGATTAAAGTCTTTTATGTAATACTGAACAAACATTCCAATTACCTGTAGGTTCCAGTACCACTTACCGTTGAAAGATCTAGATTTCTAGCAATGAATTGGTTAATTCAAATTGCTCGAGATAAGGACGATAATCTTAGATATCCTGTATCGTTAGCAAAAGAAATGATTGATGCTGCTAATAATAAGGTATTTATGTGTATGATATTCATAATGTAATATAATATAAAACATTTGATCGATTACATTCTGTGGAAGGAATCATTGGTTAAGTTTGGGAATCACAGGTCACATAGTTTGTACATAGGTTCTCCTTGCTTACAAGGTAAACATAAGATGTACAACGTATTTCTTTTTCATGGTTTGCATTTCAGGGTCGAGTTATTAAAAGGAAGCACGACTTACATAAACTTTGTGAAGCAAATCGTGCTTATGCACATTTTAGATGGATGTAAATGGGAAAAGAGCTGCGATAATCTTACAAGTTACACATTCATACCAAAAATAGAGTCAATGTTCATACCATCGTTCATTTATAAAGTAAGAATATAGTTATACATGTGAATATCATGAATTAGTTGTGTACATTAAATATATTTGAAAAATGATCTCCTTTAACTATTCGTCCATATGGCAAACTTAATTTCAATTTCTCTTTACATGATTTAATATTCACTATTCTGTACATGTAAGAACAAACATTTAAAGGAGTTTCTGAAAGAGGTGAAACATTTTGAATGTCAGTTCTGAAATTGATCCTTTTACCCCAATAATTAGAATATGATAATATTATTGTTTTATCCTCTTTTTTAAAATATACAAATCCAATGATATTGTTGCACATAAAGGTAAGAACATGAAACATAGTAGTCAAAGTGCAACCTAAAACATATAATATAAAAAGTAATACGTATAAAACAATAAATGCTTTAATGCAAATGCTTTTATGCTTTTTGTAGAATTTGAAATATATCTCTTCAAAGTTGAATCACTAAATTTTTTTTATAAAAAATATTAAAGCATAGCAAAAGAACAACATAGTATTGTCATATAAACAGTCAGTTTACAAGTACTTTATATTTCAGTTACTTCTTCAAGATATCGAATACCTAATTAATTTGACACAAGCTTAAAATAAAATTATGAGTATAGTTTGAATGCATGTAGAATGTTAATTTTTTCGCCTTTACTTTATTTTTGTATTTAATTAAAATAATTCAAATCCTACAGAAGAATTAAATAGAATTTCATTATAAACACTCACCAATTCCTGTAATTAACAAGCACTCATTGGTTGGAATGAAATCTGATAATTGTAAACATAGAGATGTTAATGTGCTTACTCCAGTGAAAACGGTTAAATTACGCTTTGCTTTGTTTAAAACGGAAAACTTTCTAATGTATGGAAAAGTATAGATTACATCGTAACCAGGAAATTTCGTTGGATTATTTATTTCTGTAGAGTAAGTCCTCTTGTTATGTGAGACTGGACTACAATATTTACTCATTAATAACCGATTTATTAATCGTTCGTGAAGTTGAATCTCTCTTATATGTGCAAGATTGTATCATTTTGTATGTATAAAATATATTTTATGTACAAATGCAAATTATTATTAAATTCTATTTATAGGCGCCTTTAGGTACAATGGCAAGTTAATGAAGCATAATCGACAGTATTTGAGTACTTTTACCACAGACGATACCTCGTCTGTGTGCTTTTAACAAACTTTGAGGCTATTAGGCAGCTTAATCAATTATAACACCAGAAAGCGCTGATATCGCTCTTTTCAAGCCTATTCCATGGAACTTTGCGTGGCATTGCTGTCTATCGGTATTTACGGCACGTGCGAGGATAAGTGTAAATTTTATTCATCTTTATACAATATTTATTTTATTAACTTTACTTTATTTCTAATAAAACTGATCGTAAAGTCACAATGATTTGCATAAGGAAATGTTATGTTGCGAATGACGGTATTTTGTTCAGTTTTATTTATTTATGAGTGTTTATAGTTTTAAGATAACCTATAATACATAAATACATAAATCACAACCTGAAAGACAGAGGGGTTTTTATTTACGGACACTCTGGAAACGTTCGATTATTAATTATTGCTTAATAATATTAATATAATGATGTCAATGTATGATAGTTTTGAACAAATAAGTATTCAAACTCTGTTATTTTTTGTTTAACTCTGTACGGTACAACCAGCTGAAATGTATGTTATTCGTTCAAACTTGAAAACTCTATTAATCAGTCCAGAACTTTTTATGTCATAATTGCATTTATTAAAAAGAATGTAAAATATACTTGATATTTAATGAGACTAGATAATACATCTGTGATATCGATAAAGAACAATCCTTAATTGAATAAGTAATTTAATAGTGAAAAGTGTGTAAGCTATCAAAAGTGAAATAATATGCAAATAAAGCATCTAAGATTCCAATAATTTTCATTTTCTTCATGTGTAGAAACGCATAAAAGAATTTAGAATTTAAATTCTAATATAAAATGCTCGTTTGAACAAGAACAAAAGAATACTTTTCTTTTATAAACATTATATGAAAAGCTTTTAAAACAATTCCTTTTTTTACCTCATTCATCATTTAGAAACAAAAATGATGTTCTAGGCTTTTTAGTGAGTATTATTTATTATACAAGATTAAATCTTTTATTTATAGCTTGCATATACAAATATTATAAATCTTTTTCACTTGGTTCTCACTCATTCTCGGAACTTTCATCTAACAATGTACTTTCCCTTACTTGTGCAATGAAGCTGTGTATGCTTCCATCCATTAATTCATGGTGTTGTAAATATTCATCTTCTATTTTTTGTACATGTGTACAATAAACTTTCCACTTTTCAACGGCAATTTGATAAAAACAGTTCAAAAGAAAGTCCTTGTTCTCTTTCAACTTGGCGGATAAACATTCTTTGTCCACCTTATTTTTAATATCACCCCAAACCAATTCTATTGGATTTAGGTCTGGATGATAAGGTGGGAGTCTTAATACTTCGTGTCCGTGGCTTTGAAGAAGCTTATCGAAACTCGAATCTTTTGGAGATAACTTCACTTTGATGTTCTTCATAAGTTTTGACTTAATGTTTTCATCTAAAGTATGGTATGGTGTATTATCCACAATAACCACTGAACTTGCTGGTAAATTTGGTACTACAAGTTCCTCGACCCACTTCATAAAATGACTATTATTTATGTTGCTATGTTGATTCTCCATAGGTGTCTTTGATTTGAACAATAATAAACTATTAAGTATAAATCCCATTTCTCCTCCACCACGAACAATAATGACCTTTTTTCCTTTGGAAATTTCTTCAGCCGATTGCCTGCATTTGGTCGTAATATGTAACGTATGCCAATAAGTTGTACCAAAGTATACGATAACTCTTTTGCTTTGTCTGAATTGTTTTATAGCCTGCAAGAATTGTCGTCTCCACAACACTATTTCTGAATTTTCAGTTAACAATTTTCTATTGGATTGATCATTTATATAATTCCATTCAAATCCAAGATCTCTGATTTTCAAGCGAAGAGATTCTCTACTACAAGTCACGGTACCATCTTCGCGCAAAGCATTCAGAACATTGTTTACAGATGGGTATTCTTTTCTAACAAGATAGAATTCGTGTATTTTCCTCCTTATGGCTCCTTCGACAAAAGGGCTGAATTCAATTTTATTCTGACCACCTCTTTGTTTCGGAGCGAAAGGAAAGGTGGAGTCTTCACCTGTAACAGACTTCTTTCTTTCTCTTACAATTCTATTTACAGTTGAACGTGAAACACCGGTAGCATCTGATGTAGATTCTAGAACATTATATTCTAAATGAAATTTCTTTTTATTCTCTGTCAAATATGCGTGTACATTATACACGATTTCTCTGGCTTGACTTCCAAGAGGACGGTGTCTCCTACATGTAGATACAGTGGATAAAGTAGGCGACTGTCCACTAGTGGTTGCCATGTTTCTCAATCACTTTCTGGTAGATTATCGTGTGCCGTTCGCGGTTAGGGAAATTTTAGGGAAATTTAACGTGGGTAAGGTACCCGTGGAGCACCAAGGTACTCTGTTCGCGGCGCGTGAAATAAATCTAATACTTTTGATTTAGAACCGTTACGATTTCTATTTTATTTCTAAGTTTACAAATCACGTTGTAAATCTCTTCCTTGGTCCTGTTTTTTCCTTCCGAGTCTCTTTGGCCCAATAGTAGAGGAGTTCACTCTTGTCCGGGGTAGGCCTGTGGGGGTGATATCCGGTTAATGCGTGAACGATTCCATACGCATGTGCCGAAAGAAAGCGCGGGAAACCTAGAGAAACACATAATGTTCTGTGTTTTACGATAATATACTCCGCCTATAATGTTCTCGCTAAATTATTCGTATTTCCCTTCTAAATTATGAACATTGATAACGGAACGGCATTCTCACAGGATAGCGTTACAATAATAATCACGAGTTATTCCGCGTTGTTGTCGTGACGAGCCCGGCGATAGCACAGAGGCAAGAGGGGTCTCTCGCTAGGGATTTTGTCTATGGTTTTGATTCGTTCTATGGAACCGTACCGACGAATAGCAAATTAGTATCGCAAATGAGACGAGAAAAGATGTAATCGAACTGTGACTAGTGCTTGATTGAAAAGAAGTCCATCGACTTGCCTAATTCACCTGTCGGAATTTCAGTGTACGTTCCCACAGATAATCATTACAATCGAGTCGCAATAAGTACAATAACCTCGTGCAAGCTCGAACACGTGGTGAAACAATTCGTCGCTATAAATTTAAAATAATATCAGTTTATCGCTGATCCAACGAAAGTGTATGTATTTTCAAAATTTTAAGAAAAATATCTCGCGTTATGTTCAGTGCTGATTAAATCGTAATACGTCACGTGATTATTATTTCGAATGTTTATGTGACAGTGAACGACAAATCTACGAAAGATAGAGATTCCATCGGTTTTAATACTTTAATTACACATTTCATAAATTTAATATACCTGGATTTCTGTTTACATAGTGGATGGATATTGTGTAAAAATGGTTGTATAAAATGAAGGGATTTTTCATTTATAAAAAAGAACAGTTGAAAATTGATTTACAATAAAGTGGAATCCTTTAACTCTGAAACGCTTGCTTATTCGCAGAAATCACGTCGTTACGGAAACAATGAAGCAATAATAATTTTAAGAAGGAACCGATACGAATGATTGGAAAGGGTATTTAAATTTGTGAAAACATTAAAGTTAACGTATCATGTAATGGAAATAGGTTTCTTTTCCTAATAAACCAATGTATTTATGTAAATGTGCTTTGAAATGTCAGTTTTAAAATTTCTGAAACGCAAATGCCTACTTTTTCGTTTTTAGTGCTTGTCGTTGATAGTAAAATGGATCCGGTATGTAACATACTTGGCATTGATAAAGTAAATGTGGATGGAAAATTAATTTTAATCGAAGAACGACACAACAGCAATGCAAATTTTGTGTTGAATTCGGTTATTCTCGATGCGTTGAATAGAAATTATGGAATTTGCTTTGCACTTTTTCATAATACCTTTCATCATTATCATAATGTGGGTATGAAATTTGGTTATAATCTTACAGTTTTAAGAGCAGAAGGTAAGGTTCGTGTTATAGAACCAATGAAAATTATAGAATCTAAGATGCGAAGCAGAAATGATGAAAGGACATATGATATGCAAGGAACTGATGTTAATGTAACTTATAATGTTAGTAATGATATAAATGATAGTTTGTTTGGTACAATAACAGATGAATATCACAAAATGAAAAAATCTCATAAACACGTGATAATTATCATTGATGATTTGGGTCATCTTTATAATTTAGGATTTACTTTGAAAGACTCCATGTCTTATGTAAGATTCTTAAGATCGCTTATTGAACACGACATTGCATCTCAGCTTTGTATCGCAATACATACGTACAAATGTGAACTACAGAACTCCATTGCCAATAGAAGTGTACATATTTTGAAACATATGGCTCATTTATTTGTTAAAATTGATTCTTTTAAAACAGGACAATCCAATGATGTATCTGGAAAAATAACAATTAATTGGAGAGTAGATCGCATTAGGAACGAACACAAATGGTCTGAAATATCAAAATACATGTATAAGTTATTGGATCGTCAGGTTAAAATTTATTCACCTGGACATTAATTATATTAGTTTCATTTAATATATATATATAAAATATATATATATAATATATATATATAAAATAAAATATAAATAAAACATAAATAAAATGTCTTTTTAAGAGATCATAAATAATAAGTATATATTCATTTGCATACCCTTATGAGTTTATTAAAATATTTCTTTTTAAAAGACATTAACAGTCTTTCAATTCGACTATCATTTTATCATATTTCGAATTTGGTTTATAAACAATAAGGTCGCATAAATACACTTATATACATATACAAATATTTAGATTTAAGTATTACCCACGCGCCCGATTTTCCCGCTTGTTGTTACTGGAACGTATTTCTTACGATGTTATATACTTGTAAATACCCATTATGAAATACAGAATTATCTCAAAGTCTTGCAAATATACAGAGTATTTGTAGAGGTACTTTTTATTTTAGAGTAATTTTAAACGTGTATATAACATATTCGTATTCATTGTAATTGTATGAACATAAATATAAATACATTTTACGTTAATAAAAAAAATTGTAAAAATTGTAAAATCTTGTTATTCGTGTGTTGTTTGAATTTAAAAGAAAAAGAAAAGAAATAGAAACATTTTAATGTACGATGAATATTGTCGAAAATACAACAATAGATTTTATCACACAGACAGATTGTACATATTGTTTTTGAATGTGTTCATCAATAAGCGATCTTGGCGATAATTTCAAAGTGACCTGCATATGACGTTGTTAACTTGCAAATCATTTGCAAAAGCAAGTATGTCAATAATAAGTAGGTAAGTACGTAAGTGAGTACCATATTACATAGGGTACATAGTTCTATCCTTGACGAAAAGAGGCGATATTAACACGTGGCCATCAGCTGATGCGTGCGCCTTCGTGGTCTCCAGAGTTAATTAAATCATGTGTTTTTCGTCAGATGATGATGAAACTTCATACAAATGTGTTAACTGACCAACAATGATCCAAATATCGCATTATATCTATGGAATTCCGTAAGTTTGATCGTTCTCAGCATATTTATATTTTCTGGTTATTAATTTAAAACATTTGTAAGTATGCGTATTGTTCTTATCATTAATTTTTATAAAATATACGTGTAATATCTTTATAATAACTCGATGCTCTTCTTATTTACATTGAAATAAGTCATTCTTTTCAATTACGACATACTGCATGATTTTGACATTACCAAATTTTTATATTACCCTTATTCACTAATTTTTTCAAAACAGTATAGTGCATTTAGTTACTTACATAATGTTATTTATACTTTTGTGCTGTATTATTTATGTGATATTATACTGTACATGCTATGTTTTAATTTGATCACTATTAATAATTGACACATATAAAAACAGAAAAATAACTCTAATAATTCTCTTCTTCTTTTTTATATATATATAAAAAATATATATTTTATATATATAAAATAAATAATATATATTTAATATAATATATATATATATATATATATTTATTAGGAGGATATAGAGCATTGAACAATGGCAGATAAAACAAAAAAATTGTCACGTTGGTATTTTGGGGGGATTTCTTCTGCAGGTGCTGCTTGTGTTACCCACCCTTTGGACTTGTTAAAGGTATTTTGTTATTAGATCTCTATTAATTGGTGTTATTTCATAGGAGTTACTATTTATAATTTATTTCTAAGGACATACGTTATATTTAAATATCTTAAAAATCAATTTGTAGGTCCATTTACAAACACAACAGGAGGGCAAGGTATCTGCGATACGATTGACTACCTCTATCATACAGAAACAAGGAATTTTAGCTCTATACAATGGCCTTAGCGCTTCATTGCTTCGTCAACTTACATATTCTACTATGAGATTTGGAACATACGAAGTAAATTTGTTTATGCTTTGCATATATGTGCTTGTTTGTAGCATTTTAATGTATCTAATGAATGTAGGTTGGTAAACAAAAATTTGAAACTCCTGGCCATTCGTTGTTATTTTATCAAAAATTACTACTGGCCGGCTTCTCCGGTGTTATCGGAGGAATCCTTGGAACACCAGGAGACGTAGTTAATGTGCGCATGCAAAATGACATAAAACTATCTCCAGAATTAAGACGGAAGTAAGAATGTATACGTGTCTCTAAGTAAATTAATTATTAATTCTGTCGGTTAATATTAAGTACCATTTGATTTTAGTTATAGGCATGCTTTAGATGGAGTAGCACGTATAATTCAACAAGAAGGTGTACCTAAGTTATTCAGTGGTTGTTCCACTGCAACATTAAGGGCTGCCCTAATGACCATTGGACAACTGAGTTTCTATGATCAAATAAAAATTATGATGTTGCAAAGTGGTTATTTTAAAGATAATCCTGTTACTCATATATTATCGAGTGTATTTGCAGTAAGTATATGTGAATACATGAAATTAGGTACCTGAGAGATTTCAAAGTGAATATGCAAGGAAAGAAACTTGTTTTCTAGAAAGACTCGAGAGTGATTATTTGAATATATATTTTATTTGAAGGTATATTCACTTGGAATGATTATTTATTAATAAAATTTTTGTTCAAATTCAAGGGCGCTATAGCCACAACGCTTACGCAACCATTAGATGTATTAAAAACTCGTGCAATGAACGCTAAACCAGGAGAATTTAAGGTAAATTTGATACATATTTCGATAAGTTTAGATATAATAAATGATCTATATACAAGGCTTTTCTAGGGCATAGCGGATTTATTTTTCTACACTGCTAAGCTTGGACCAATGGCATTCTTCAAAGTAAGTTTAGCTTTTACTTTTATTCCCTTGTACTGGTTTCCCTAAGTTGTAGTATTCATTATTGGTATACATTTGAAGGCACCAATTCACAGACTACCGTATGAGAATACTAATCTGTAGAAATTACGATATATAGGTATATGCACTGTAGAAGCTATACCGACATAGTCTTTTAATACCGTGGCACATTCCTTGTTTGTATTACTTGTGTTTATTTAATGAAAAGAAGCATATTAAATGCTTCGGAGCGTGTTTGTTGGCCCTTTTTCATATGCTTTCTGGAAATATTGTATTCAAGTGTGTACTAAATTACATGAAAAGATCATAGTTTAGACGAACATGTATGTTTAGAAAAGAATGTTTAAAATATAAAACTAGTAGAGAAGAAAAAAAACGACAAGTTGACGAGCGGTCCTTAGTATCTAAAACTTGGTAGCTTAAACAAGTAATTCATTGTAATTTATTAATTATCTCCTGATCGTAACATTTGAAATTAAGCGAAACCTCTTTCTGTTTTTGTTGTAATAATTTGTATGAGAAAGATTTAACTTTGTATTAGTATTCTGTTTTTATTGTATTTGCAATGTTGGCATGTAAAGTCACCATAGAAATTTGTTCCTTCTGTAGTTGAACACTTTGCGTAGAAATTGTAGATGTTACGGTGTGGATAAAATTTCCGGAAAATTGCAAAGTTGCAGTGATTTGAATTCCATAGGTACCATGGCAATTGGTAATTATTTTCCTATACATCTACAGAATGTACTGGTGATATTTAAAGGACATACTCTTTGTGATAAGTGAAAGAGTCTTGTGTAGAAATTAGCTGGACGAACTCTGCCTGTTTAAAGAAGTTTGAATGTTGTGAAAATTCTAGGTACGATAAAGTTGAACTGGGTACGAGGTACATTCGCCCGTTTCCGTTCTGTCTGTTTCGTTCATCCCTCTTCTTCTTTCCGAAAGGTCTCTGATCCCCGCTGCTAGGTAACGCGACAAAGTACTGGGAATAGGAGTATTAAGACGCCAAAAGATCGGCGAAAATCCGACTCTGAGGAGAGACTACTTGATCTGTTTTTTTTTTCATGCAACATCCTAGACGTTGATCGAATCGCATAACGTTATGCACACACACACTGTGATCTTTTCATTTTGAGTGTGCAACTGAACGATCAAGACGATATTTTATTTGAAAAAGTTATTAATGTTTCTTATTCTAGGGTTATATACCTGCATTTATCAGATTAGCTCCACAGACTATTCTCACTTTTGTCTTTTTGGAACAATTGAGGTCGAATTTTGGATTTTATCCAGTTGAAAGCTCAACAACGTAAATATTCATTATTTTCTTAATGGACAAAATGGAGTATTTTTGTATGTTCGGTCAGAGAAGAGTATTTGGTACACTCTGGATAGAAATTTGCAAGAAATATTGCATTGAAATTATTATTATGGCTACGCGTATATGTTTATCGTGATGTATATACGGATTTGTACCAGCTTGAACTTGATATAGCGAATCGCGCCTATACACTAACGCATAACGCTTAAACGTAACGACGAGAAATGAATGATTTCTTTGAAAAAACTAGAGCATTACTCGTCGTCAGTGTGAATCGTCGGTTTATGTAAAGTTTCGCACATAAAGATTGTCTTTATGACTTTCAAATATCTGAAATATCTTAATGTAGTGATAATAATATATTGTAAAAAAGATGCATATGCATACATAAATATGTACGTGTGCTATACTATATTGTTTAGTAGAAAATTGGGTTTTTAGGATTAGAATATTCCTGTGAACTTTGAAAATTCGGAAACACTCGATTTCTCTCTTACCGCGAAGCGGTTAGACGTTTCCGTAATTAATCGTTCTACACACAGGAACTAGTAAATGAAAGATGTTTATATTTTGTCTAAACAGCCTTGCGAATATACGTCGTATACGTATGTACGTATTTGCGATTTAAGTCGCGAATAATTTATCGGTGGAATTTGAAAATTTGTACCTGAAGGAACGAAGCGCGCGAGCGCTACGAGTCCGAGTTTTGGCTTAAACCTCGTCGAGTATAAATACATTTCTAGAGAAAATGATTTCTTGGATCATTCTTGTATATTTCAATATATTTCTCGCCTATCGGCAGAGAGCGATGCTGACAAGAAATATTGTACGTTCGAAGAGATTGGTTCAGAAACAAGGAGAGAGATATTCTTCAGGTGCTGGCTTTCATATCCCATCAGAGATGTGTGCGTATTTGAAAGCTTATTCCACGAAAAGAAAATCGATGTTGTTATTTTAATGATTACTGGCTTTCTGTAAGTTAAGCGAAGAATAAGTGTCGTACAAAATAATACATTCCACGAATTGTTACTATTCTATATTTATGTAAGTATATATACGTACATAATTCCATGCATACACTTGATCAGATGATATTTAAAGAAATGTTTTTACAATTTTAACCAATTTTTCATGAGAGAATGTATTGGATGGGTATTTCACGTTGATTTTATTTTCGATAAATGTTTTTGAAAGAAATGTATTTATTGTAATTTATGAAAATTAATAAAAATTGCTATTGCATACAAGTCTCTGTATAATTAATGGATTATTATGCCTGGCGAGCTGAACAGTCGTTGATCCTTGGGATTTAAAAGTGATCGATCGCTGCATAAATATTCGATGTTACGTGTGATTAGCGAGAGAAATTGTTGTACTTTTCAATGATTCGATCTATTAAATCCAGATAAAAGACCAATAGAAAATGTTGAATATAATAAAAGCAATGGGAAATACGATTCTGCTGCGTCTGTCGATCCATTGGGCAATTTCTTGTGGAGTCATTGTTGTGAAATTATGTAACTGAGCTAGCGTTGCTCTTCTCGAGAAAGGTTTCGGCGGCGGTGTAGTATTCACGGTCACGATGCTTCCGACCGAACATTCTTGATCTTTGTCTTGATCAATTTTCACGGAAGGTATGTTGAGCGTGCTCGGGAAACTCTGTAATAGAAAAGTAGTAAAGTAATAGAGTCGTACAAGTACTATGCAGGTGTGTAAATTATTGTGTCTATTAGCTGGGACACATGCAACAACTCACGTGGACGGTGAGGTAATTTTGGCTAGAGTAATCTTGCTCGATACTGTTTGTGTTATCGAGCGACGACCATGAACGCGATCGTTCTAAACCCGTAGCATTTTTTTGGAATTGCTTCCGCGCCAGTTTCGGTGTCAAGGTTGATTTCAAAATGTACTTGCTGTTCACCTTTTTCAAAGGCACATTCTTCCTGCGGAAATATGCAGAGTTTGTTAGGCGCGTGACATGTAATGTAGACACGTGAGATCCAACATAGAAGAAGGATAGCGTACTTTCGTCTGTAAATTGTATTGACGAAAGCAAATTCAACCATTGCTGCAAATAAAAATATGGTGCAACCTAAAAACCAAATTTCACTGGCTTTTATGTAAGAAACCTTTGGCAAAGAATTCTCGACTTTCGACGCAAGAGTCATGAACGTCAGAATGGTGTTTGTCCCTAGAAAAATATAAATGACCGTGTGTTACCGTGTACACGATATACACAAGTGTACACGCGTATAGCGAAAAGGCAGAAAACTACCTAAAACTATTCGCGGCGGACTCGCGTCCATGTGCAGCCAAAAGGACACCCAAGAAATCACGACTATTAGAATAGACGGAATGTAGTAATCCATCATGAAGAATCCCATTTCACGCGCGAGCTTGAACGTGATACTAATTGAACTGAAGTTGCCGGCTGTGGACGTAAAAATCGGGTATTTTGAACGAAACGATTGTCGGTTGTCGGGCAAAGTTGAGTGAACAAGTATACGCGCGAGTACCGAAATGACCGTAATGTTGTTCCGACGAGGTGTAAAACACTTCCGATGTATTCACCCACTTGTCGACGAGCTTGTATTCGGTTAAATGCAATTCATCTGCAAGTACTATTGGTTCTTGATCCCAAAGCAGTACCATGTCATGCATATTGTGTGTCCCTGCAGAGAAAAATTCCATTGATTCGTAGGAACAGTGTCGAGTAAAATAGCTGACATTGTAGTAGTACAACAACAATAAGATCGTACAGCTTTCAAAAATGAGCGGGCATTCTTGCACGTCGAACGGGAATTTTTCCAGCCGTAGACCACAATTCAGAGTTACTTGTAACCTGCGACAATAACGAAACGGAGAAGAAGAAGATTGCGCGTTGTTCTTTACCGAGTAAGTTTGAAAGACGGAACGCGTTTTCGATCTCGGTTACAAACCTGGTGTTCAAGATGATCGTTCCTGTCGGATCGATGGAAACAAGTAGATCTTTAACGGTGTTCCCCATTAGAGCCGAGCTACGTTCGTCGGCAACGTAAACGGTCGGTGTCCATATTAGATCGTGTACAAATTGCCCGCCGTATACTTGCTTCAAATGCGGAGCGATATCTGAGAATTTTAATCTACTGTCCAAATATCGAAATTGCAGTATCATGCGAACATCGAATTGCTGTAATCACAGTGTTGAATATAGATAGATAGATCGATGGATGTACGTGCGCAGATTTGTATCGTACCGTTTATACGCTATTTTCAGGAACAAATGAACAATTACTATACTTAAATTACCAATGTCTTGGCCATGTTCGATTTAATTGTATAAATATAAGCTCTGGTGTAGACTTTAATCGGGTCTGTGGCATTCGCTTCTCCCGACGGTCTAGCCATTTTATCGTAACGACAATTGTTCGTTAACTCTTGCAACAGTTCGGTCTGTGTCATGGAATTACTGCTGCTTAACTTTGGACAACTTTCTAATCTACGAAAGGTAAATGCAAACAATGTTAAAACAATTAGAACATAGTGCTAGCGTCTTTGTTACGTAGTTGGTACGTTTGAATTTCACGGGCCTGCAAAGCCTCCGATTAACCTCTGGTAACGTTAATCTAAAAGAACACGTCGCGTCGAAAGAACAGTCCCGAATGAATGTTTCAGTCATTACCGAATAGAGGTAATTATGCAGTCGCTTTATACCGTGCACACGAATGTTCGCATCGCGAAAGATCATCATCTGCTCGATCGTATTCCAGTTGGCGAGAACAAGATACATATACATTATGTAATGCAAGGGCTGCAGGAAATGAAAATGTCGTTGAACGGTCGACTCTGTTTGTCACGGGTCTGCGTTGATTGAAATTCTAGTAACCGAATTTACGGAAACATCGATGGTCTTGATGCTGATTTCCATTTTAGGGCATTTTAGATTTCGAGAGGAATCGTTGCAGCGAATTTAATCGCGCGTTAAGAAAATGCTATCCGTTCTCCGTTCTTCGCTTTTCGCTTTTGGCGCGGAAAGTATACACGCGGTATTTGATAAGTATACATGTAGTTCCAGTCCCAACACACAGTGATAGAAACGAGCGAAATAAATACTACAATACTTTGGCAATTTCGTTACGATTCAGTTTTTAAGGGGCTGCGTGTTGCTTATCGACAAATACTCTTCGTTTCTCGTGACAATTGAAATGATGCGCCTCGATTTTCTACATGTAAATTCGATATGTAAATATAAAATTACCAATATGAAAACTATATACTCGGAATGTTTGTTCGATCACGTGCACATTCGTTTGAAAACCATAAGAAGAGACTACTAATTTCAATATCTTCGTCTTATCTACCTAAACACAGTAATTTATACGATCAAACATACCCAGGTGTTTGTACGAGTTATCTTCTTAGGATTGTATATCATAACAGAAAACGGAATTCTCTTTCCTTTTTCCATCTATAGTACATATACAGAAGCAGTAGTGCTCTTTCGGCTTCGTTTGAAACAGTATCAGGGAAATGCCGTTATTCCGCAAAATACAAGTATATCATTGAACAATTGTTCATTCGAACAAAAATATCCATCGTTAAATTAACTTATTTCCAACGATAAGCAGATTAAAACTATTCATTGAGCGTAACCTATTAATAGAAGTCGATTCATTTTTCTATAGAAGCAGTTTCATTTTGTTTTTCAATTGAATTCAATGTTGTTTTCTCGAGCAATACGAACAATTATAATAAAGTTGCAATGCTTATTGAAAGGTCACGTGTGTCGTGTTAGTTACAGAGTTTGAAGCGTCGACGAGTCACGTGGATTTCGAATAAGAACGTAACTTACAGCGTAGATGAAGTTAGGTGTAATATTTGTATGAAATAAAGGAGAATTCGGAACGTTTGATTGTTCCTCCTTGAAAGCGTTTCGAGTTCCATCGTCACCGTTTCACTAACAAATTCAGACTAATTCGCTGGAAACCAGACATTACCCAGCTATTTCTCCCACTCACCATTCTTTTACAATGTGACATTCAGGCGTTTGCATATGATAGGGAACACAAGCCGGTAGAACAAACAATAAATGCATGCTGTAGTCAACTATAGATTAGCATTTTAAATATTATACCGTTCCATACCGAAAGTAGCTCGTTTCTAGCAAACTCGACGCATCATTTTCCCGGTAATTGTACTATTGTTCGCAGGAATCTGCAACGGGAAAAGAACAACCGACATGTTCTGGCTTTTCCACGTTTCCCAAATTATCGAAAAGAGAGAGAGGGAGAGAGAGAGAGAGAGAGGATCAATAAATAGAGAATTACTGGAAAATTATGATCATAGTTGTTATAGCGGGTGGCTCATCGTATTTACGGATTACGATCCGTCTACGATAGCTTCCAATTTTCATTCATCGTTCGAATATTGCTTACGCGAGAGACGCATCGTCGATAAGTTGGAATTACGGACAATTTTCAAATACCCGCTACTGATTGTTCTCTAGTATTAACACGTCTCGGAAGAGGGTGTTCGCGTCGTGTTAAGAAAATACCATATTTCGAGAGCTACACTCGCATTTAGTTTCACGCTGTTTTCATTCCGGACACGTGCGTCGATCGAGAGATTTAACGGTTAGGAAACTTACCAGAATGTGTTTATAACAGTTGCAGAAAAATGAGTAACGTTCTTTTAAAGGAAGCGTAAGTTATTCAACTATTTCACTGTCTCCTCAAAATCATCTTTTCATTCATTAGAAATATCCAACTTGAAAAACGTAACTTTTCTTTCATTTATTTTCGAGAACGTCAGATATTTCGCGTTGTAGTCGGTACAGGTAGTAAATACATGTTTATTTGTTCCTATTGAATTACAGATATACCGTTCAATCGAGGTACGGACCATTTTACACGGGTGGAATTGTTCAGGTATGTTACTCGAGTGTTACCTTCATTTATGCTTCGGATAAAAGATTACAGATATTTCTGTTACAGTGGAGTACCAATGGGGAATACATATTTTGCCAGAAGCATGGCACTGTTTCTGTTATATCTTTGAAAAATTGCACACCAATAATATCATGCTTGCAAGAAATAAGTGGTAACAAAGAAGAGGATCCGATCAATTTGTTTATCGTGAGTGACAATGATGCGAATATAATAACGCATCATAAAAGTGGTCTTTTCAAATTATGGAATTGGAAAGGTAATTACGCTATGTGATAGATGGTTGAAACCTTTTGTTTCTGTCAGCCCCGTCCATTCTGTAAGCTAAATTCATTTCTGATTTAATTTAGTTTAAGAGCACTTTCGATGCCCTTATTCTGTTCAATCTATTATAAACGTACTGTAAAGGAATTGGAAATGGAACAATTTTCAAATATCGCACGAAGAATATGCAACAAGAAAAATATAGAAATTAAGTTGATCGTCGCGTGTATCGTCTCCATTGAAAATCACCTATAACCTTTACATAGTAGACTTGTATGCAACACGCACACGCGTATGAACCGATTTGCCGAGGTTTTTCAAACTCTCCCGCGTCTCTGTAATATTGAAAACATTGGTTCTATTCAGATATCTCATCGCATGATAATATGAACCGTGCGTTGTTATTTCAGAGAATAAATTGATCAAAATGTGGAAATCCATTCACAATGGACCTGTAGCGTGTATTGCTTATTGTAATGAGAAGAATTTATTGGCGTCGGGGGGCAGTGATGGTACTATTAAATTGTGGGACTTGCATCGTCACACTTGTATTCATAATCTGAGAGGAGCTCAAGGAGTTATCAGGTATGATATTTTAAACCTCCGTCTTGCTTAGCGCGACAATACGATACGGAGATTAAAGCCCCTACATCGGAAGATTCCTTTAAACTTTTCAGGGATTATAATATCGATTGACGTAATTTCAGTGTTTTAGGCTTTCATCCGTGCGTTCAAAAAGATCTTCTCTTTGCCGCTGGTGAAGATTTAAAAATTTATGGATGGAATATATCGTCTGGTAAAAAAGAAATTACTCTCTCCGGTCATTTCAGTAAAATTACATCTTTATCGTTTCACGATAGTGGAGATTACTTAATCAGGTGATACAATGAAATTACACAATATATTATATTTACAAAGAAATGCGCTCTGTTTATATACGTGTAATCGCTCTGTTTTTATGTAGCTCGGGAAGGGATAAGGTGTTAATCTTATGGGATATTTTCGCTGAATCGTCAATTCGTGTTTTACCTGTTTACGAAGAAATAGAAGGTGCATTTATTATACCTAAAAACGTATCGTTACCGACAGTGCCTCCCAACAAATTCGAAAATGATACCATTTATGTTGCTGCTGCGGGAAGAATAGGTTTGTGGAATTTTAGTAACATCACAGAAACCAAGTTCTACTAATATTGTGAATAAGTATGTGTTGTATTCTTAATGATTTTATTTGCTGTAGGTACTGTGAAAATTTGGGAAATGAAAACCGGAAGACAAGTATACGCGCAACAAAATTCTATCGTGTCGATAACAAAAGAAGAAGAAAATCTTTCTATTACACATTTGCTTTACAATACGAATAGTAATACTTTTGCTGTTGTCACTGTCGATCACAATATAATTATTTATTCTTTAGAAACATTTGAGTGCATTAAACAGGTATGTTATTATTTTCTAACACACATTCGTAACGTTTGTAGTAACTAAGAAAACTTGAACATTTTTACAGTTAGTGGGTTACAGTGATGAAATTTTAGATATTGTATACATTGGAGAAAATGGAAGTCGCGTAGCTGTTGCTACTAATAGTTGGGATATAAAATTGTACGATCTATCAAGTATGAACTGTAAGTTGTTGCGTGGACATACGGACATTGTACTATCTCTTGCGACAACACCTGCTGATGTCAACCTATTTCTTTCATCGGCAAAGGTGAGTTTCTTCTGTCTGTATAGCGCACTTGGCTGGCGCATATCCTATAAGATTACAAGATTATATGTGTATATATATATATTTACAGGATAACAGTATCTGCGTGTGGTACATGAATAAGGAAACTTTCGAAGTATCCCGCCTCGCATCGGCTATTAGGCATACTGCGTCCGTTGGTTCGATTGCAATTTCACAAACATCTTGCAAGTTCTTCGCTTCTGTTAGTCAAGATTCATGCCTTAAGCTGTGGAATTTACCAGAAAACTTCCAATTCGATGGTAAAGATGATGGGTTTGAATATTGTTGTTTCATTTACTTAAACGACATAGCAAATATTTCATAATTGCAGAGAAACATTCCCTGGATGTAGTTCACACTGTATTAGCTCATCGAAAAGATATCAATAGTGTAACTGTGTCGCCAAATGACAAATTAATCGCAACGGGGTCGCAAGATAAAACAGCAAAAGTGCGATAAGTAAAATTTAAAAAGGTGTAGAAATAATATTCTGTTGTGAGTTGTAATAGTACATTTAAGAATATTTTTTCACGATATCCTGCAGCTATGGTCAGCCAATGATCTACAATTACTAGGGGTATTTCACGGTCACAAGAGAGGCGTTTGGTGCGTGAGATTTTCTCCGATAGATCAAGTACTTTTGACGACGTCGGCGGACTGTACAATAAAACTTTGGTCGCTGACAGAACTTTGTTGTTTAAAAGTAAGTTCTGAATTTCCATAAGTATAGTGATTACGGGCAATACATGTGCGCATTTTCAGTAATAATTTTAATATAATAGACACTAGAAGGCCATGAGTCATCAGTATTGAAAGCAGAATTTTTAACACGCGGTACGCAGTTAATTACGGCAAGTGGCGATGGTCTTTTGAAAATCTGGAGCATTAAAACTTCCGAATGTTTATGTACTCTAGAGGAGCACGATAGCCGGGTGTGGACAATAGCTGGTTAGTATTAATTCGATATATGTGAAACTTTAAGTATCTTGTATTAATATAGTGTCCGAAATATAGTTAGCAAAGACGAAAGAAATATAATTAGTGGTGGAAGCGATTCACTGTTAATTATTTGGAAAGACATAACCGAAGAAAAGAAAGAGAAAGCAGCATTAGAAATGAAACAGCTTGCACTCGAAGAACAAGAGTTGGCAAATTTACTTCAAGCAAATAAGCTGAGTTCTGCGTTGAATTTAAGTTTAAAATTGAAACGTCCCCTGCAAGTATTAAAAATCGTAGAAAGTAAGTCGCATGCTTATATTATTATTATTTTTATAAAGATCCTTGATTGCGTAATTGTAGTAGTAGGTGCTAAAGATAGCAGTTTAGTGAACGTAAATCCAAGGAGATTGCCAGAGAATAAAAATATTTCATGGTAGACATTAGTTGATAATATAGTTAATCCTTCCATTCTTCAATTTAGACATTAGTTGATTCTTTTGAACAGGTATTTTAATTAAAAGTTATTCTCAACTTTCACAAACAATTGGCGAATTGAAACCCTCTTATAAGGAAGAACTGTTTAAATGTGCCACTACGTGGAATACCAACAGCAAAAATTGTCAAGTAGCTCAGGTACATATTATTTTAAATAAAAATTCTATTAGACGTATCTTTACAATGACCAAATTCCATATACCATTCATTATTACAACTGTACAACTGTGTATATAATAATATTTAATCTTTGTTTATAATAGGTAGTTCTACAAGCTCTAATAGAAGAATGGGAACATGAGAAATCTGATAGAAACTCGGTTGTCACATTGGAATCTGTGATACCATATACCGAACGACATTATACAAGGGTTACAAAGTTGTTGCAGAATCTGCATTTGTTAACGTACACTATAAATCGTATGAAACCACATATTGGATCTACAGGAACCAGATATTAAAATGGCGCCTGATAGACGTGCATTAAAAGAAGAAAATGTTGTAATTTCAAAATAGAAGCGTACCAACTAATATTCTTTGTTATATTTATACCGTCTGTAAGAGTCGAATAAAATTTTTTTGCTAAAACGCATTAGATGTAATATTATAAACTGCCCATTCGGTTACATACATACAAGTAAAATCGTAGTTACGTGTACAATAATAAATTATTTAACAAAACGAATCGATTCCTTAGTCTTTGGGTAAATAATTACGTTCAGCTTTTGTATTTATGGTATACAAATAAGGTCCACTTGCGCGCCTTAAGGTCCATTTGAAAGAATTGGAGAAGCGGGCGACACTAGCGCCATCTAGCGGACGAGCGTTTTCGAAGCTTCTCCCTATACCCGCAATGTGTAAGACAAGGACGGACATACTGTACGACAAGGACAGAAGTAGTATCACTCGAGCCACCTCCTAGGAAAAAGCAACTCATCGGTCCCTGGTGCGTACGCGCGAAGCATCAGGGCCGAGGAGGTCTCCGGGATAGCAAACTAAGTGGTGCCATCTAGCGGTGGACGCTACGAACTAAAAGCACTACATCGATGTGGAAAACAACAGCGAATTCATTAATAACTCGACCACCACGAATCATTTATGAACATTTGTAACTTAGAATCATAGAATGATCCTTCCCCTACTATCCCATATCACTTTCGTTAGGATTTTCAGCCTCATTAAATATTTATTAATTATTTTCCGAGACGATGTCGGTAGATAAACTAGAATTTTTTGACAGGTGCCCAGTAAACAATAAAGTTACTCACTTAATGGGAACAAATTGTGAACATTTATGATTGAAGATATTAGGGTAGACGCTTGGCATTATTCACTAGCAGTTTGAACCAGATTCGAGTAGTAATTAATAAGTTATTGACGCTCAATTTGATTCCATATATTAGAAAGAAGTTTTCATAGATTGTTAATTACGATATGAGCATTATCATGACATAAAGCGTAGCTCCTAATTATCGTTCTCTCGTTATTAAATAAATAGAAATGCTTGTAACGTATATGTCAGTGTATCTGTCTTTCCAATCCACCGATTCGGACTTGTAAAATCCGTAACGTTCGTTTAATTAGTAATGAAATATAAGTAACGATTTCGTTCTCTGGATTATATTATCATGCAATACATATCTATATTGTTAAACAGCTAAATTCTCGTAGGTCGGTTGAACGTTGTGCTGTTTCTGAAATGATGTTGATGGTTGAAAATAAAAAAAGACGGGATGGTTCTGTTTGAACGATAGAATGGGAATAGAAATGAAATCTACAAGATGGTAAGTTAGCGTGTCGCATATTACAGGAATGGGGAAGATGCTCGATTTTTGAGTTTGCCCCTGACAAGCTGCCACCGACATCACGCGGACGTGATTTCACTGCATCGAGCGTAACTTCGTTATACGTGTACTTACGTACGTGGGTACACACACACGGTTGTGTGCAGTGTAGGAGCATGTTTGTAAGCATTCTAATAACATTACAATTTCTGTAATTATGGGACACGTCTGTCACGGGATTAGGTTTCTTCCGTGCCCTTCCAGCGTTGAATTGGGACTCGTGGCTGACGCCTACCTCCGCTAGATGGCGATACTATCCGTATGCCCGTGATTAGGGTAATTCGTGAAAAACACGCGAGACGTTGTTTCTTCTAATATTGGGCCGAACGTGGCCGTCGCGCTTTTAATCGGCAGACATTTTCAGCCCAGGAACGTTCATTCGAACGGCCGAGTCTTCTGGACACTCGAATCTTTGTTGTTCCGTAGTTCGGCCAGTGCACTGGCAAGTGGCGCCACCGTTTGCTCCGAGAGCGTCGTTTACTTTTTCCAAAATAATTAATTATGTACTTTGCTAGGTACTTGCCGAAGTCGGGTTTTCCGCATATCGTACCGCACTGTGAGGATCGTTGAACTCGTATTATTATTAACGCAATGATCCGCTTTATGCCTATTTTCATAGAAAGGTATCCGTAGTCGCCTAAAAACCTGTCGCACAGTTAGGAATAATGGTAAATTCGGATTTTACGGGCGTGTCTCGATACGAGAGCCCGACGATTCGTTTTCATCTTCGTTTCTCTTGTTCGATGTCCAACGATGAGTCCAGAGACACGGACAGAATGTTCATCGAATGATCGATGACGAACGAAAGTTGTACGAATAGACGGACGTAGGGTGGGTTGGAATTCGTGGTGTCCAGTCGTGCGAATGACATTTCGCACTAGAGAAAATTCTGCAGTCGACGCATTAGTGCTCAGTGTCCTATTTCGGTGAAATTTCTACGCGAATTCTTCCCGTAAATATTTCAACAACGTATGGCTCGGAATTCCGTAAATGATCGCATCGACGCAAGTTGCAAAGCGTATCGAAGGTGTTTTACCATCTCCTCTTTGCAAATGACCATATTTTTCTCCCGAAAAGAATCTATGCTTACCATTGTCGAGGCAAATTGTAATTCCTTGTAATCGTTACGTCGTGTCGACGAGTGCATCGAGTATGTGTTTCGTCCGTTTATATGTCACGACTTACATGCATACACACATAAACTTACCATTCTCACGCGAAAATGGCGGAAATAAACATCGAGTGCAATTCGCGCTTTATTTTCCGTTTGATTTCATTCGTGAATGCACGCATGATATTTTTATTCGATGCATCGACGCTTATCGTACACCTATACAATGACCATTCGATACGTAATATTTCGAAAAGTTGAAGCAGAGCATGCGAGTACAGTTGAACAATGTCCGAAATTGTTTCTAATGAAATCGAAATGATCGCTGTACCATTTCTATTTGTATTTGCATTTGTAAAATGTAACGAGTGTTACTTTCATGACTCGGCAGCGTTCATTGTACAGACACATGTATGCGCATTGATACGAGTAGGCGAGTAGGTACACGCACCACGCACACACACTGGCACAGAGACGAATCGAGCTGTAAAAGAAGATTGAAATTCTGTATAAAAGCACAGTCGAGTCGAAATCGAATGTTCCAAAGTGCAGGATTCTGTTTAGTTCGATGAGAAGTAAGAGCGAGACGAGTTTACAGCGTGCAACGCGAATCGATCTTATAATGAGAAAATGCTATAGGATCAGAGTTGAATGGTATAGTAACCCATTTAGTATTAAGCTGCGTTTTACTCGGCTCTGGACCCGGTGCACACGGTACACCGGGGCCGGCGTCGCGTGCCAGGAATTTCGTGTCCCCACTCCCGCTCCCGCCTCTATTATTTTCTATTTTCCCCTCGGCCGTGCATTTTGTGCTTTCCTTTCTGCATAGAAGCTTCAAAGTCTTCCTGTCGGGCAAAAACTCGTCCTCGCGACTCGATGCTTGCACGATCCTTGACAGATAATGAGTATTCGAGCATTCGATTGTGTCCGCAAGCATATTAGTGGCTCCCAATAACGCTCGCCGACCGTACAAGCCGAGTTTCTTTCTCTTTGACGCACGAGAAGTTCTTACCGTGGAGAGTTTCATGAAGTAAGCGAGATCCATTGCTGTGTTTTTCACCAAAGTGAATGATCGTAAAGTGAAACTTTGTCGCCGATACCTTTCCGTTGTTCCGCTTTTCGTCGATCGAATCGACTAACGCGGGACAGTGTTTTCATTTCCGTGTCTTCCGCGTTTTCCGCGTTTTTCGCCTTTTCCGTGTTTTCCGCCTTTTCCGCGAGCGACTTTTCCACACTCGAACATTGTCCGATAACGTTTCACAAGCGTGCCGATAATATCCGAGCGATGAACAATTTATATAACATTTATGTAACGAAATCCTTTGACGCTTCCGCTGTCATATACGCTAGGTTATTAAGAGGCAGTGATGCATTATGATAATCTGATAGTTTCTACTCGATGGCACATTCATTTATCGTTAATTGTGTTTAAAGACACGCAAGGAGGAATGTCCCGCAATACTGGACCTGGTTTGTACGAGTTCCTCATGGAAGCAGAGCTACAACAGTATTATCCTGGAATTCGAGGTAATTCATTTTCGTACGTTCCATTTGCTTCGACGTTTCCTTCTCTCCAATCAGCGTTTCTCTGTCGACAGGGGACTTGAAAGTGCAAACGACCGCTCAGTTAAAATATGTAACGGAAGAAGACTTGAATGCCATTGGAATGAGTAAGCCTGAGATGCGTCGTTTAAAGAAATACTTTCAGAAGCATTTCCCTCAAAATTACCTCTCCAAATTCAAAAAGATGCTCTTGCCGAAACGCGAGGAACAAACTTCGGGTGCTTTGACCATGTTACCGGAAGAGAGGCAAGATAGGCCGCCAATTCGTGTTCCTAATAAGCACATGATACCAGCTGATGCGATCATTGTAAATAAGGAATTGGGAACTGGAGAATTCGGAGTGGTGCAACAAGGTGTTTGGACAAACGATGGGGAAAGAATACAAGTGGCGATCAAATGTTTATCGCGAGAAAGAATGCAAAATAATCCTATTGAATTTTTAAAGGAAGCTGCCATAATGTACGCCATCGATCACGAACATATTGTAAGATTATATGGCGTGGTCTTGGATACAAATTCCTTGATGCTCGTCACAGAATTGGCACCTCTAAGATCGTTGCTCGAGTGCTTGAAAGAACCAAGTTTACGTCCCAGTTTTCCAGTTCCCTCTCTTTGTGATTTTGCAGTACAGATCGCGGATGGGATGCAGTACTTAGAAGCAAAGAGATTAATACATCGCGATCTGGCTGCTAGAAATATCTTGGTTTTCTCCAAGAATAAAGTGAAGATATCTGATTTCGGATTGTCTCGTGCTTTGGGAGTCGGCAAAGATTATTATCAAACGAATTTTAATGTAAATTTGAAATTACCGATAGCTTGGTGTGCTCCAGAATCTATATCTTATTTAAAGTTTACTTCGGCAAGCGATGTTTGGGCGTACGGAGTGACTCTATGGGAAATGTTTAGCTACGGTTTCCAACCGTGGCCAGCGTTAACGGGTCAACAGATCTTGGAAGCGATAGACGAGCCCAATTTTCAAAGACTGGAGCAGCCAGAGTGTTGTCCGAAGGAGTATTTCTCACTGATGCAACAGTGTTGGCAACACGAACCGTCAAAGCGGCCCAAGTTTTCCGAATTAATTAATCTGTTACCCGACTTGAAGCCGGAACAAGTTCAAGCGGTTCAAGACAGCGCGGAAACGGGCCAGCTGGTTTACAGGCAGGGGGACGTTATAACTGTGTTGGATAAGGGCAGTAGTAATACATTATGGAAAGGCGTTCTAAACAATGGGAAAACTGGTTTCTTCAATCCTGCTCATACGATAGCCTACCTCGGTTCTAATTTACCGAGTAACAAGCCTGGAGAATTTACACGTGGGGATGGGAAAAATGCATTTTCTTCCCAGCGGAGAAAAATTCGAACAGATATGATATCTTCCCCGCAAGGAGATTTAAAGCACACTGGTCATGTTGGACTGGACGGAGCTTACTTTGGCGATATTGGCTTCCTTGGTGGTAAAAATCCACATTTACCCCGGCAAGTGGTATCTCCGTACAAACCTCAGGAGGATATCACAGATAATTCTAGTCAAATTCTGAATCAAGACGCCAGAAATACAGAGGCGAACAGAGAATCGTTAAGGGACAACAGGAATGTGCAGCAAGATGCACAAAATAAGCACGGTATTTATATTGCTTATCGTCAGCTACCAAGGTGTCGAGTAAACCGTTTATGAACGTTAATTATGTATTCTTTAATAGAAAGCTTATGGTCCGATGCGAGTTCCGATATGTGTCATTTGGGGACAATAGCCAATTCTAGTAAGCAGTCGGTTTCAACAAACATGATGAATAGTACAGATGCTTTGGGAGCAGATCACGAGTACCACGAGATCAGTGACGAAGAGAATCAAGACAGTCCACTACGATTCGATAAAACATTAAATTTCGATTTTGGTCCAAGTTTATTGGCAGAAATGGATCAAATGTTCAGATCGTTAGGTAAATTGAGAGGAATCGAAACGAAAGGTATCAAGTGAAATGTATATTTGTTTACCCGTGTGTATTCGCAGGATCTTCTCCTCCTCCGCCACCACCCGTTCATTCCCTGTCTACCGAGCATGAATCGAGCAATGCGAGGAACGAACTGAGAGAGATTCAAGCGAAGCAGTGCAACAAGAAAAAACAAGCCACCGTGAGTCCAATAAATGTACAGTAACTTTCTTTTAATTTTATGTTACAGTTATGCTTTTATGTGTTCTATCAGTTGTAATTCATTTCTTACTCATCATTTGCTGCTGTGTATTATTTTTGTGTTCTATGTATTATATACATGTATCATGTGCATGGGAAAGTATAGAACCCGAAAGCGTTAGCGCGTTCAAGAACAGAATTAGCGGATACATTGTAAGAAAAGTAGAGACGCAGTAGATTTGTCTAGAATAAATGAATATGCACTGATCAAGTTGCTAAAAGCAGACATTTTTGTTGAATCGTCCACTCGGTAGAGATGGTAAACGTTTCTCTTATATCTAGGTGAAGCCTATCTCAGCCGCCGATCAGAAAACTCTCTACTCGGCCATTGCTATGGCACAGGAATTGACAGCACGTTCCATGACAGATCTTGAACATCCGCCGGAGTCTCCCCGAACACCCGCCAGTCCTTCAAGACGCAGAAAGTTCTCTTTTAAGTTGCCACATCAACACAGTCCCAAACCAGACAGACGACACTTTTCAGAAGAAGCAGCCAGTATACCTGACATACAGGTACATTAAACAGTTTTTGTTTAATCACTAAACGTTTGGAACACTAAAAATACGCAAACTAACATAATCATCCAAACACAATCTAACATTGCACTACAATCAACTAATTCGATTCATTTTCGGTTATACCGATAACGAATACATGAGAAAGGGGCGAGGATACGTTAGAGAGCATAACGGGACGATCGAGCGTAACGTTTCCTACTGCATACGAATACGAGTACGAATAAGAATAGTTTGAAAGTTGAACGGTATTTCAGTCGATTTTGTCAAAACTGTTATGGAACAGAGTTAATTCCTGATGCCACACTGAAGAGTAGGTATATCGCAATCTTGCATCTGTTCTTAATACTCCAATTTATGTCACTTGTCCATACCTTAAGCTGAGATACAATGCTTATCGATTTACGAATAATACTAATCTTGACTTTCCTCTGATCCTTTCCCGTCTGTTTACGTTTCGTTTGTGTTACAATTTCTTCAATTTCATCAATCTTGTGAATTTCGTCAATTTCTTTTTTCTCCATTCCCCCCGATTATTTTCGCAATTTTTTCCTCGATTCTTCGGAATTCTTCTTAACTCGTTCGATTTCCGTTCATTCATATTCCGTTGGTCGTTGCATCGCTGTGTCGACAAATTCCTTTCTTTCGTTTCGTTTCGTTCCCGTTTCTCCACCAATTATGTGCGACTGTTCACTGAAACCTTTGAAAACGTTGTCGTGTGCGGTGCTTTGTTCTTTGAAAAATGTCACATTCCTGCATCAATGACATCGTGCATGGTCGTTTTCGATTGATTACATTTCAATATTCTCGAACAAATTGCATGCCAATGGTTCATCGTTGCGGAACAAATCAAGTGGTTGTGCTCGAGTTTGCAATCGTTGTCGTCCACTGTCTCCAGCATAGAATCGCTTGGCGCACCATCCACCCTAAAGCTGCCTTTGTGGGACAAAGCGTCCGCTGAATTTTGTTTCGCTAAATCTCGCGAGCTTCTGACGAAACCCAGTGCTTGGACGTCGTACATGGATATAGAGTTTGACGCGCAGATCCTCGACAATGCTGCTTTGAAGCAGAATCTGGTGAAATCGACGGAATTTCTGGAGAACGGTAACAAGAGAAGCAACTTCAATAGCGAGAATCTCACAGACGTGGACGCTGGGAAGCTGAACGTTTTCTCACAGAACGGAAAGGTAGCGTCGGTGGAGAACTCGAACTTTGACTTTGCTCGCGATTCGAAGAGGGTGTCGACCAGCTACGTGGAACGATACTTTGAGCAACCAAAGTACTTTGAAGACGACGCCGCTTTGAGTTGCACCAGCGAGAAAGTATCGTATTTCGCCGAGGAGAAGTACGACAAGATTAATAATCTCGAGCAGCCGGGCAGATCTGCTGGCTGCTACTCGAACATCCAAGAGCAGAACGCTGTGCCGTCTAACAAGAACAAATTTGCTAGCTGCGAGCAGCCGGCGAAGGAGAACGCAGCCAACTTTGACACGAAATACGACGAGACGATCGGTTTCGATCTGGCGAAAGAAACGCCTTCGAACTTTGTCGATTTCCCTCGCGCGAAACCTATGAAATTCGAGTCGGCCAAGATGGCCAATCTTGACATTGGCACACGACCGAAGATTTCGAGTTCGTTCAGCGACTCGTCGAAAATTAATATACCGGAGTTCTCGAAGAAGATGGAGATACCGAAGGCGAGAGGTGGCAAAGTGCCTTTTGTCTCTAGGAGCACGAATCAAGAGGCCAAGAGCGTCATCTACGGTTCGACGGACAGCATAAAGACCAACTTGAAAACCGGAGGAGGAGGGGGAGGGGGCTCGGACAGTCCTAGAGGAAATATGGAGGCTGTGCGAATCAACATTCAGAGTTTCCGCAAGATCGAGCAGAATCAGAATGGCCACGACGGATTCCCGTTCGTTATTTCCAACAATCCGCTGTTTATCGCGGAATCCGAGAAAAAGGAGTCGCCTCTTTACAGCAGTTCGGAGAGTCTCAGAGTGAATTTCCAGAGGCTCAGGCGAAAGAGCGACGCCGAAGCGAACAATCAGGTGGAGTTGAGTAGCAAATTGTTGGCCGAGAAGTACCAACGCGAGGTGTCTGGTCTGGAGAGTGTGAAGAATTACCTGGACTCGAAGAAAGGCCAAGGACTGAACCTGGGTCTAGGTAAACTGACACAGAACATGATTCAACTGGGCAAGAACATTGCTCAGAACACTAGGAATATGGAGAACGCACCTTCCAAGTCGTTGGTCGGCAACATTCGAAACTTGGATCTGCCCGGGCAAACTCAGACGCCGCTCAGGAGTCTGAATATCCCGATTCAGAAGCCCAAGCACCTGGACTTGAACATTCCTCTGCAGTGCCAGTCCCAGGCGAACGCGAAACTGACGCAGAAGGCGAACCCTCCGCCGAGCCCCACTATACACCAACAAATTCTGGAGCCGCCCAAGTTGTACCAGAACGACAACTCGAGGAAAGAGGTGGCCAAGGCCGATGTTCTTTTGGAGAAGATGCCAACACCGGCCAATATATACAGGCAGAGAACATCCTCGCTCTCCGAGAATAGAAAGTTACCCCTGAAAAACGTGCGAAGATCGTTTCATCCGACAAACGATTCCAGCGAAGACTCGGATTCCATATCTCATTCGGAAACGGACATACGGAGCCGCTTACGCTACAAGCGACGGCATAAGAAGCTCCCGCATAATCTGCGTTTAAATTTCAAGAATAAAGGGCACTTTTTGCACCCAGAAACAGCCAGAGGGTTTTCATCGATCGAACTGTGCGGAAAGTCACCTCCACCGTCGACCAGTTTCTTGAACTCGTTGTCGCCGCCTTTCTCCTCTGGAAATAATCTGCTGTCTTGGCCGGAAAGCGCTCCGAGTTCTAGCTTAACGTTTACCAGTAACTCCGATCTAGACTCTGACACCAGTTCCGAGTATCCAGAGTTTACCAACGACATACTGACTTTTCCACCTTCCCCTGCTCCATAGAATTCGAATATCCTGCGTTTTCTAATCACGTTCTTGGCAGAAATCTAATTGGATAACGCCAGAGTTGGGCAGTACTCGGTGAGCTCTTTCCACGTTTTCCACGAGGGTGGAATTCACGAGAAAAACAAATTCAGAATGTTCCGTTTTTTTCTTTCTTGCGGTTCTCCCGAGTAATTTTCGTAACAGTCGAGTGATTCTTCAATGATTCGTTTCTCCGAGAAAAGAAAGAAAAGAAAGGAAAGAGAAGAAAAAGGAGGTGAACGTCTTTTCACGTCACATAGTGTCCTTCCTAATACGAAATGATCGGAGATTTTCTTATGCTACACAGAGTAGCGATTGCCACGGTTATTAGCGTAACAATGATCGAACAGCTGCAGCTGTATAATACTAGGATCGGAAAAATGGCAACTCGTACGAATATTGCTCAACAGTGACGGATGACTGTGTGACGATGAACGGTAGGATTCCGAAAATCGCTTGGGTCACAACTATAACGATAATAGGAAACGATACCCAGCTCTGGACAATACTCAGTGTACTTAAATCAAGGAACTGTTCAGAGACAGTTCTCCTTACATACGCTTAGCATGCTTGCATGTTACATTAATTACTAAACGACATCTAGAGGGTAATATGTTTGGATGCATTTACACGTTTATACCATTTGTACTTGGAGGACGTTGGAATGAAAACCCTGGAGTGTGTGTAATCGGACCTACGCGCTGATTATATTTCGATTTTCTGTTCAACCGAGTGTTTACAAACTCTATATCCTGTTTGCGTGCGTACACTTGTATCGATTGATTCGGAGTAGCCTATATCTCGCCTCCAAGATCGTTTCGAAGCCAGCCTACCGCGTCTCACGTCCCTTCCATAGAGTTGCACCAGAGTACCGAGAGAGTGTGTTCAAGCATTGTCTCCACTCGTTTGCGGTCCCCTTCCTGTTAGAGAGACCCGTACACACGGATGTTTATTTTTTCATGCGATAGTCTTTCTCTCTCTTTCTCTCTCTCTCTCTGTTTCTCTCTCACTCTCTCACTCTCTCACTCTCTCTCTCCTCGTTTGTTGGTTTCTTTTTTAATTTCTGTTCTCTTCTTTCCCGAATCTATCCCCTCCCACGACTTGTTTAGGCTACGTTGTCGGACGAGGCAAAGGAAGTGTACAACAGTCTGGTGGAAACGCCGAGCATAGACACCGCTCCGGACACGAATCCGTTGCGCATGCTGCGTTCCGGCGTGCCCATAGTCAGGCCGAGAGTTCGCGGGAACAAGCACGCCACTCTAGCCCACACTGGCTCCCACCAGGAAGACCTGTCCAGGGACACGTTCCACTTCGACGCGTACCACAGCGGCTCGAAGACGCTGCCCAAGATCCGAGCGCCGCCTCTTCCGCACGCGCCGCCGCCGCTGCCGCAGACGCGTCACCTGGAGAGACACCATTCCGCCTTGGAGATCGAGAACAATCAGAATCAGAACAACGTGGACGAGAACCCGATACCATTGCCGCCCAGGGACAGGTCGAAAACCCTGCAGCCCAAGTCCAGTCTACCCAGGCACCAGCGGAAGCATCCCCTGATCATTCCTGGCGGCGGCGTGACCAGAACCCTGGCGAAAATGGCGGTTACCACGCCGCCCCTCGAAGATCAGGTCGACGGGAGTCTGCAGAATGCCGGCTCGTCGACGACGAACGCGTCCCTGCAGGAGGGATACTCGTCCGAGACTTCAGCCAACAGGTGAGAAACGCGCGAGCTACGCGGCAGCTTCGAGACTCTGCACTCTTAATCTAATCGATCTAACGTGTTCCCAACTCGTTTCGCGCAGTCCCGAGGAGTTCGAGCAACGCATAGACTCGGAACTGGCCGCGTTGGACTCCCTTCCGACCGATGAGAACCGACTCCACCGTTTCAGCGTCATCTCCGAGGACTTGCTCGAATTTTCCGACAACCTGATAGACTGCGACGGCCTGGAATACCGACAGAACGCTCAAGAAGGCGACGTGCAGTCGACCGGTTCGTCGAGCGAACGTCTTCACAGAAAGACCAGCGTCGAGTCGAAAAGTTCGATGCAAAGTTCGACTTCCAAGTGCGCGCAGGAGAACGAGGCTGGCGAAACCAGCAGGAACTCGACTCCGACGGGGTCCAACCAGTCCGAGGAGTCGGCCGGTTCCAGCAAACTTCAAGCCATCAGGAGCAACTTGATCCAGAGGCCTTCCAACTATACGATGCACTTTGATTACGGCGAGTACTCCGAGAGCAGTTCGCAGAAGAGTAAACAGCAGTCCGAAGTCGTCCAGCCGAAAGAGTCTTCCGCGGTCGAGTCAACCGATAGCTTCCATCCCACACCGAAACCGTACAGCAGGCTGTCCAGCGAAAAATTGTCGGGCCGTACCAGCGACTTGTCGCGTCAGTCGGACCACGTCAGCTGCGAGGACCTCTTGGAGTTTGCCTGTGACGGGCCGAACGCGCGAAGGACGCGCGGTCCGCGTAACGGGGAACAGTCGGACGAGGTCAGGATCATGATGAAAGTGTTGCACGAACAGTCGACACCGGAGTCTTGCATCGCGGCTCTGAACGTCACCGATTGGGACGTGCTGGCGGCGATCAAGCTGGAGCGGCTCCAGGGTCTGCTGAAAAAGGAGAACAACTTTGTCGGACTGGAGGATTGCAAAGTGATGCTGAACCAATGCGGCGGCGACGTTGTCAAAGCGGCCGCGTTGTTGCGGAACACGGACGACACGGCCGCGGTTTAACCGGTGTATCGATACAAACGACTGACACGGTTGGACACGGAACGCGTGTCGGTTCGCAGAGGATATGCTGACTCGACTCGTTCCGTGGGGGGTAAATAGTATTTTTACACAATTACCTTGTCCTTGTTTCTTCTACTGTTTCTCTCTCCTCCTCCTCCCCCTCCTTCTCCTTCTCCTGTTCCGTCTCTGTCCTCGTACTATTTTCGTTTGTCCCCCGTGTGTAGAAAGCTAGATCAATTGAAGCGATGTTTATTTATTATTTTAGGATTACTAGAACGAGAATAGTATTTGGGACGTATTCTTTCTACTGCCCAACAATGAGATAGCCACACTTTGATTTAGCGCGTCGATTGAGCTTCTCTTACAACGAGATACGTGTGGCGGGTTGGTTGGACGGGAACGGAACACGCGTTGTCGTCCAAAGAGAATGTTCGCGAGCAAAATTAAGAAGATGTCGCACAGTGTTCTCGGCGAGTTCACTTGGCAATCCAACCGAGTAATATTAGAGGAGACGATTCGGTGTTTCGATTCTAGTGGACCAATCTGCGTACAATGTGTAATAGCTTTGTTCTTTTTCGATTTCATTGAATTGGTAGCGAAGGAAATTGAATTACGTTCTTCTTTTGCGTGTATGCGAACTTGATGTGATAATTTGCACAATAAATCTATTCGCTAATCGGGTTTCGTAATCGAACGATCGTGGGATAGAAGCTAAGCCAATAAATAAATGTACTCTGCATCTCGAGTTAGATGTGCGTTAAAAGGAAAAGTATTACGATGCCTACGACTAAGCAGCGAATAATCCTTGTATCGCATGATACAGTGATCAGAGAGACTCTCTATATTTTGCGTTTCGTTTACCGCCGCTCATGATTACTTTTAGGGAATCATGTATTTTTTGAGGAGACAATCATTTTTCTAGTAATCGTGGACGTCGACTAATTCCTAAATCGTATGCGCGTTCGATATGCTCCGCCATTCAGAAAGCTAATAACATTTTGCTGATCGAAGCAAATCTTATTTCCAAAGATAATATTCCTCACGGTATTATTATTTGGTATCGTACGCACTGTAGCTTAGTTTTAACCAATATAGCTTATCGATTACACGAAACACACAACAAACTGACACACGCACCCAGAAACACACACACACACACACAGAGACAGAGTTTTTGCAACTAGAGATTCCTCTCTATTAACCGTGAGTTAATCCGATAGATAAGTGGTAGATTTAGGCATGTCGTGTGTATGCGTAATTATTGCTGAAGTTTAGCACAAATACAAGAGGGTCGGATCAGCTTGTCGAGTCATGTTTTGTTTCGGGGCTAATAACTTTGGTAGTGTGGAAACGTTGATATTTTACCCGGTAATAGGGTATACACAGTAAGCACCAAATATTACGTATGGAATCTCTGTGTTCGATAAGATTGATTTCTCTATTTGCTCTCGGTAGCAGACCTAGCTAGAGAAACTGTGCAGGAAGCGTAAGAAGGAAGAAGAAAATGCCATTTCTGATAAAGTAACAAAGAACGCGATAGCTTTTCGAAATAATGCTCGTTGGTCGAGTTCGGATGGAACTGGTGGGGTCTAGGTCTGTTCGGCACGGAGCTTCTATGTTATTGTCCGTTGTAAGTTGTAAGAGGTATAACGACTGAAAAGATTCGACCAATACGTGTGAAAGAAAATAATGTACTGATATATTAGTTGCAATGAAATTGAATTACAACGACCTCGATTGGGGAGGTTGAGATCGTTATTAATTACCATTCGTTTACCATTCGTTCTATCGTAATCTTTCGGCAAGTGTCGCGAATAGAAGGAACCCTTCATTTTCTTTCGCATCATTCGTAATGATCGCACGATAGAATTCATGCAATCTAAAGGTAAAAATTTAGCCAATACTCGAGCCAAGTTTCGAAGGACACCTTTGGATTGCTTGAGTTCCAAGACACTGGTCTGAGGATAGGAAATGTTCAACGAGTGTCTACGAACATATCTAGAATCGAATGGACTCTGACTGGGGTAAAGCTGTTAGACTTGATTAAGAAATATTTTTCCATGTACCCCTTTTTTACCAGAACCACTTTCTACGACGTACTTCCTTTAAATAATCACCCTAGTCAAAGTGTATTCGACAAGTAAATTTGCTCACTGGAACGTTTACGAACGTTTCAAGAAGGAAAAGAACGAAGCGAGGAAAAAACAATGTAACGTTCATTGAATAAGATCCGCGAGATCCTTGCCGTACTTTCGCATTCTTCAACGAAGCCAAATAAGAGCTTACGAAAAACACCCAAGTGACGTTACTTGGTCCTTTTTTGTAATGACATTGAACAATAAGGTTTTCGGTTCCTGAATAAAAATATGCATATTACGTATTTTCTTATGCTGAATCCGTTGTCTTTCTTGTCGCGTATTAGCCTCGCGATCAATGTTTCTCGATCAGCGCGAATCTTTCGTTTCATCCATATTCCTGTTGCGTTTCCATTCTATTCCTATTGTATTCCCATCGCATTCTCATCATATTCTTCAATGAAAAGTTCCGTTTGCTCTCGCGACCAGCTAGATCTGTTGGCTAATCGTAAAGCCAAGTGTCGGTGGAATAGCGTTGGACCTAGTAATCGAATCCTTTGACCATTCTAGAGTCTCTCGAGTAGATTCTAGTGGTTTTACGACAGTTGGAAGAAACCATCCAATCAGTTGGAGTTGATACGCGACAAGAAAGAAATTTAGAAACATACTAGAGTGTTCAGTATAAAGAGATCAACTATTTTTGCGCAGGAACCATTAAGAAACTTACCTAGATCATCTTGTTGTAAGCGAGTCTGCGTAAGAGTTTGCACCTCGATGAGTTTACGATAAAGTACTTGGTTGATTTTTCAAGAAACATGGGGGAATCGAAGAAATTCTTACGAGCCATCCCCTAACGAAGCTGAACTGATTTCAGAAATCTAAAATGCATATGAAATATGAAATATTAAATATTAAATATTAAATATTAAATATTAAATATTAAATATCAAATATTGAATATTAAATATTAAATATTAAATATCAAATACAAAGTAATCGAAAATTAAAGCTCGGCGATCCTTTGGCAGGTGAAACGATGCTGCTCTCACGGAGTAGGTGTAAGTTCATCCTGTAACCCGTTTCTTTTTTTATAGGCGATCTTACTATTGATAAGACAACGCGTTTATATGTCTCTACATGATTATCATGCGCGGAAAACACGAGGATGTTTTATATCGACTGTATTTACGATAATATATACACCATTCATAAACCAACATGCCTATCGTGAATACCATCATTTGTGTCAGGGCTGCCCTAGCCTCCTCATCTCGAGATTCTTCTTTCTGAATTCGCTGAAACAGAACTGCTCTTTTACCGCAATTATAAATTTACCTAGGTATTTTACCTGTTTTTTATTGGAAATATTGGAAACTTTGGCAATTCGAGGCTGGCTAATTAGAGCAGAGCGTTGAACAGATGGGAAATCTATGAAAATAAAGAATCCTCCGCTTGTTTTGCAGTGAAAGTGGTTATCGGCTTGCCTACGGTTGCTTTTTCCTTCCTCCAGTCGTTATTAGTAAACAAAGACGAACGTTTAATTACCTTATCGATGATTGAACTGCAACGTAATCGTCCTTTCCGGCAGCAAAGCCCCGTGTACGATCGCTATTCAACTATACTATCTGTTATGCGTGTCGAGATTTTTTGCGCGGGAATAGCGAATGGCCAGGTAGCTAGTTGGTTGCATAGTTGGCCTGGTTCGCATTACCCGCGACAGTCTGCATATTCTCAGTTTGCTTTAATCGACGCTCGAGTCGAGATCGTTGGAAAATTCCCTTTGCGTTCGCGTCTCTTTTTCAGCGAAACAATGACGAGTTAACCTAACACGGTGTTCGTTCCCGCGTGAATTCCCGCGAGTCGATTCGACGATCGATCGAACCGAGAAGCGACTGTTGTTCAAAAACGAGCAATTGATTTTTTCGATTATCGCGAACAAGCTGTCGAGTTGATTTCGATTTTCGCACGCTCGGAAACGAAGGAACGCGGCTCGCGACTGGACGGAACGGTTTCAAACGGTTTCGGATTCGAATGAATCGCGTGTGCGTGATTTAGCGGTGCATCGCGAACCAGTGGAATCGAAGGGGAACTGGCGTTTCCGGAAATAAGTGTGGAGTTTCCTAAGAATCGGAACACGTGTCCAGCCAAGGTAACTCGCGACATCTTCTTGGACGATTTTCTTGATTTCTGGCGGGAATGTTGCCGGCAAACGTAAACGGTGTTTGTTCGCGTAACAGAGAATCACGACGGAGAGTTTACCGCGTCGGAGGTTGCACGGATGTCTCAAGATTATTAAGCTTATGCCAGGGCGAATCTGTTCTGCGGCTATGTAGTATCACGATAACAAAGGTGCAAGTGTAGTTGCTTCGAAGAAATGGCAGGCGGTCAGAAGCGGTAAGATGTCGCGGTAAGTGTATCGAACGATGTAAGGTTAGTACTCTACAACATCACGCATAATTGGATCGAACGAGAAACTTTGCTAGATGCGCCTACACGAGTCCTTTGCTTTTTCCTTTCCACGAGAATGTCACGATCGAACGTACGGCTCGACCGAGTCAAGTTGTGTAAACAATGGGAAAAGTTGGATAAACGATCCGTGTGTATCCATCGATACGAGTACGCGAGTACACGAGCAGCCCGGTATTTCTATTTTTGAGGTTAATATTCGAGGAACCAGGGAAAAGGATATTTATTCTTTGATGGAATTTTCCGAATTTTCAAGGGAAGTAATTGTCATCGACGTTCCGTGAGTATACGAAACACGTTGAATATTTCTCACTTGTGGATCACCGTTGAATTCCTGTCGAGAGAAGATTTTTCGAAATGTACGAAATTTTCGAAATGTTGCACGGCGAACGGAGAATCGGGTCGGCCAGCCGATCATCGTCAGCGGCGATAGGATAGTGTTGCGGAAGGAACGTCCGAGTATAAGGAGGTTCGCTCGATCGTTGCATAGCAGGAGAATGTAGCACGTTGCAAGGTAATAGGAATGTCAGCTCCATATTACCGCGTCCACGGTGCATTGTGCACGCCTGCAGGAATGCGTCCGCGGCGAACCACGCTTTCCAAGTATTTTCAAATTCCACATATTTCTCCGTCGATCATGTAACCAGTTGCAAAACGCCGTGTCGAGAGTGTTGCCAACGTTGCATACTTTTCAGGGTTTCGCGGGGAACGTTCGAAGAGCACCGGAACGCTGCCGAGAGTTTCCGTATCCTGCGTTTTCCTCGGGTTTCCAGGATATTCGAATCGGAGCCAGGCTCAGAGTCGAGAGGCACTTTCTCGCAGATAACGGCCCGCGAGGATTGAGAAACCCGCGCCAGGAGGATAGATAAGGGACCGATTGCGCGGCTCGAATCGGAATCACGGTAATATTTCTACGTCGCCGAGCGCATCCTAGCCGCCAACGGATCGAGAGATAAACCCCCGGCTAGTCACGAAAGCGAATTGCGTTTCATTAGCATGAAACTGAGCCACGGATGCTACGCGATAACGATCGCGATCGAACAATTATGCAAATATTCGGGGAAAAAGTTGCTTCGCGGCGTCGGGACTTGTTCGAAATTGCACCGGGGTCGCATCCTCTCCGATCTCGTCGAGTCGTTCGTTCTCGCGCATACTCGAATCTACCGGCGACTGTGCCCACCGACGTGCCTTCCCAAACGATCGAGGGGCGTCGATTACTGATTCAATTTCGAAAGAACCACGGCATCGAATCAACAGCGTTCGGAACGGACTACAGGCAACTAGAGATTCTTGTTTGTTACGCCAGGCGATCTGCATCCGCGTTTCCCGGGACCGCGGGACGGTTTTTATTTCGCGAACAAACGTCGCGTTGCATGGCAACAAGCGAGCGCCGAGCGGCTCTGGTTCGGCCGGTGCATCCTAGCGGTCAGTGCAACATAACTGCACTTACCGCTGACGCGGTCGGCTCTTCCCGAGTCTCGCAACATCGGACGTCGCGCGGTACATCAGAACCCTTCGAATAGAGTTTTCGACAGGACCAGATATCCAATCGTTCGTTCTCGTTCACTCTGATCCGCAAATCTAGCCGATTCGGCGAGCAGTACTATCATAGTTCCTAGAAAGCAGGGAACTCTGCGACGGCAGTGATTCGAATTTCCTCTCTTTCCGCTGCTAACGGAGAGTGGCTCCTCCTTCCAAATAAACGTCTTGGAAAATTCTGACGCGCGATTATAATGTTGCAGCGCAGGAATAGCGTTACGAACGAGCAACTACCGGTTTGCAAATAGGACTACAGGAAGTAACACTCTAATCGCCTCATCTTCTTAACAGACTCGTCCGATCGATTAAAGGTTTTGCTCGAACATCTTTGAACGCATTAAATCATCCGCGAAGCTTCGACCCACATTTCCCATATTTACCATGTTTACCGCGGATTCCTGTTCAGGGACAATTAGCCGATCCAATTAATGTAAATCGCGCAATTCATAAAGGAAATTTCACGGTAGTCGAGACGAAGAGACTCGGTGAAGCGTTCAGCACTCGACCTCAAGTTCGCTTGATATCTACCATAGAAATATATCTATAAATATAGAAAATTGAGAGATTTCAACCGAGTAGGATCGATCGATCAGCAATGTTCACTTGGCGTTAGGTTTTAGACATCTTTAGGTCAGCTGCTGTTTCCAGTTTTTTAAAGCGCGTTCAACTCATCGAGCCGAGCATCCAGCAAACGCTGCGGATTGAACGTAACTTAACAGGATCGGTGACTGCAGTCGGTCCGAGCGAACGAACGCAGGAAAGCGGCCGTATTTCCGGCCAGGTAGCCGACAACCGATCTATCCCGTGACTATTCGACCAGCTGGTCTCTCTATTCGTATCGCGGTCTTGGTTAGTCGTCGACACTGGCTGGCCAGCTGCTCGAAGCGCTTTGATCTCGCTTCTTTTATTCGAGCCGAGCAACGAAACGATTCACGACATTTTCCGTACGCGCGATCCTCCGTAGAACATTGGCTCTCACGAGACTCTGATTTCATTGCCAAACACCGGCGCCGTTTCCTGATTACAACAGCCACCGACCAAACAACATTTGTTCGCGTGTTCGCACCAAAGTATCGTCGTTCCAAGTTTCCGAGGTGCGGAACAAAACTCTGACAGACGATTCGGAATATCTTTCTTTCGTTCATTTCCTCTATCGTTTCCTCTATTTGGTCGTTTCTAATTGTATTTTGAAAACTAGTCGAAGGGAAGTTGCCGCAGCATTGCCAAGCAATAATCACCGAGGAGAATGATTTTCAGTCGCGGCGTCGACACGACGATGATTCAGGCCCGTCCCGTCCTCCGATGAATTATTCATTGGACGTCTAACGGATAGAGTTGGCAGCAGAATTCACGCGGAATGCACTTCCCTTGATCGCGCGCGCGACTCTCGCGACCCGCGCACCTCGCGCACATCGTTCGTGCTCGTTTGTCTTCCTTTTTTCTTTCCAGGCGAACGAAAGCCGGCCGGGCGTTATATAATTTTTCAACGCTGCATAAACCAGGGAAATTCACGAAGATAATTGAGCAATCGGCGCCCGAGCAATTCTATTGTCCGGAATCATTCGTGTTACGATGGCATCCGTAAACAGCCTTTAATTTCCTGACTCGTTAGTTGGCAGCGCGACGCGCAAAGGATGGCTCCGCGCGCGCCGTTCCTTTTTCTTCGAGTGTAAAAGGAGAATTCGTTTGTTTTATGTAACCCCGTTACGGTGCGATTATGGAAAGGACGCTCGTGGAAATGGTCGGTGGGACTGCTGGACTTTTGTCGAGCTGGTTTCACGCTGTTGGAACGATACCAGTGGACTATCGTCGACTAGAGTAGCTGTGAACAGGTACTATTATTCAAACGTTATTCGAGCGCCATTAAAGCACCGTCGCGAGCCACTGTCGAAGCACACGAGCTTATTACGAGTAGCTAATGACACAAGCATCTCCGATGGCCTGACAAGCACAGTCTCGTTTCACTTAAAGAAAACAACTCGTCGGATAATTATAGCTCGTTTGTTGTTATTGCCACTAATAAGAAGGCGAAGAATAGCAGCGTAACGCGTGGGAATATGTCTGTTTTAATAGTAACAGTAAAAAATAATTAATTTATTCATGTACGGGACGAGTTTATCACTGTGCGAAGTTTCTTATTCAGGAAACACGATGAATTACCGCGCGCGTTCGCGTGTGCATTTTCAGAGAAAAGGAATTTCGATGGGCCGTTCGAAGCCGTCTCGTTTCACTCGGCAACTTTTCGAAACCGATTCGAAGCTCGATCGAGTTCGAACTTTCGAAGGAAAGATATGCCGACGTGTAAGCGAAAACGAATAAACGGGGAGAATTTCGGGGAATCGAATTATCGCGCCGCGCTCCTCTCGGCCGCGTAATTGCGAATCAGTGATTTCGAAGAGGCAAACAGTCGTTTGAAATCCGTCGCGAGACGAGGGAGCAGCAATCGGATCGAATTGAATCGTTAGGTTAATGAGAACGACGAGCAAAGGGACGAGCAAAGGGACGAGCAAAGGGACGAGCCCGGAGGACTCGGCCAGAAATAAATTTGATTCGCTCTGCGTGAACGGAATCTCGACGAGGCAACGTTCGATTCCCGGCGTTTAGATCGTAAAGCGCACGCAGAGCCAGTCGACGAGTCGCATAATTAATTTTTATCGGCGCGCTGTTACACAATCCCGAGAGCGGGGCGTGGATTCTCCCATGTTTGCTCGTTCGGACGGTCGGACGGTCGGACGCCAGGTGAAAATCGCGAGTTCGAAAGTGCCCGGTTACATGAACGCGGTCCCGCCGCCACGCTTTTGTTATTCCCGGCCCGTGGTTTTCTATTCGAAAATTCGATCCGCGCGGATCGACAGGCCGCCGCGCCGATTCGGCTTTTACTCGGAGAATTCGAAAGGTGTTTCCCCGACGGTCTCGCGCCGTCGAATGCGAATTCGATTGCGAATTCGATTGCGAATTCGATTGCGTTGGCAAATCATCTATCCTCGCTCGCCTTTGTTCTTTTCTCTTTCTTTCTCCTCGTTTCTTTTCTACGAGAGTATTTTTACGAGTACTTTGCTTAGGATGAACCTGCGAAGCTACTTCCGTTGTCGCGCAAAGATGGGGGCCATAACGACGTGGAACCTGACGAATAATCAATCCAAAGAGCAAAAGGAAAGAAAGCAGGGAACGAAATCCGACGAAATGCATGCGGGACCGGGATACCGGTCGCGTTGCCCCTGTAATTTTCGTGGGGGTCATTATCACCGGGCGCACTCGTGCCCGGGGAAAGATTCCGAGCGCAGCCTTTAGTACAGTTATAACTTGGTTGCGAGCCTGACGTCTCTCTCTTCCTCTCTCTCCCTCTCTCTCTCCTCTCTTGTCCTCTTTCTGTCTCTTTCTCCCTCTCTGCCCGTTTCTGTCCCTTTCTCGCTGTTTCTCTCGCCTCTCGTCGCCTGTGGCTCGGGGTACGCGGTATCAGAGGATCACAATCGACTTGCCCGCAGTCGCGGTTCCGCTCGGTTCCAAGTCACATCCGATCGCTGGTCTCTCCCTCTTCGCCGTGCCTCGAATTTCATTAGAAAACACATTCGAGACTGGTCAACGAAACTGGCACGTTGATTATCGAGTGTCCAGCTGAAACGGTCGCCGCCCGGTGAAACTCTATCCTTTTGAACAGCCGGGACTACTCTCGTTGAAATCACGCGAGTGTCTGTCGGGTCGGTGTCCCTAGCTGCCTATCAATCGATACATCTTCTCGATCCGTGCGGTGTCTTTGTGAGCATTTTGTGTGGGGACCGCAGTTTTAGTGGCCGTGGGGTCGAAAATTGCATCGAGAATTTAGTGTCGATGCCTCCAGAAGCGTTTCCGTACGCTCCGCGGGATCAACCAGTGATTTAGGTAGGATATCTTATTCGTAGCTGGAACTTCTGGCTCGAGTGTTGTTTCTCGATTACTGGTTCGCTCTCTGTAGTTTTTCTCAATGTAAAGTACCCTGACCGTTGGTCACTTATCGGTGCATGTACTCGAACGGCACGACGCGTCTCCTCGAGAATTTATTCGTCATTTCGGAATATGTTTGAAAACTCGCCGCACAGGGTTGCTTCTAAATAGCTTTAATAGCTTCTACATTGCTTCTACGTTGCTTTTATATTAAGAGAAAATTACTAAATAATCCCCAATACCTAACCGTTGAGAACCTGCGTCCCACGGACCTAACAATCGGGCGGTGAAGGTAAAGATAAAGATAAAGGTAAAGGTAAAGGTAAAGGTAAAGGTAAGAGGTAAAGGGTGAAAAGTAAAAGGTATCTGTGTCTCGACAGGGCCAAATGCGAGGAGGCAGAGGGACACCGTGCTGCTGTCGGGCGAACAGTGAAAGAACCGGTAGTGTCTGAGTGGTTCGTTATGAGGTAACAGTGAAGATCTCCGAGCACAGACGAGCAAAGATGTTGTGCCTGAAGAAGCGCAGGACCTACAGCTTCACGCAGGGTGTCTGCGCGGAGCTGCCCAGGCGATCCAAGAAGGATAATCACCGGTACGAGGGGTCCTTGGACATGGCTGTTACGACACTGCCGCGTAAGAACAGGTGAGTCACCCTTTTCCTGTCCGATTTCATCGTTTCACCGAGTCCACGTTTGATCTCCGATATGCGCGAGGGGCTAAGCTGACCGCCACTTAAACTCGTATAATCTTACAGTGCCTGTGGCGCAATTAACCTTGAACTCGATGGGACGTGGGGGAACGAATCCACCCAACGATCCGAACGGAATCTGCGAATCGAAAGTTTATTAAGCTGTCCGCGAACCAAGTATTCCGATAGGCTACTCTCTCGGTAGGAGAGTCGAGCAAGTTTTTTCGAAATCCGGCATCGAATGCTGCTCGACGCTTTTCCCTTAAGAAAAACGAACGACACGTTCGGCGGTGCGCAGCTGATAAAGACAATGCTCGAACAACGTCGCGAGATAATCCAACGCGGCGTATCTCGGAGCGAGTGTAGCGTTGACCGATTCATCGCCGATAAAGAAATCAGCAGACTTTTTGTACCATATAAGGGAAGAATCGGAGAAGCATTGTTTTCCCGTTTCCATGAAATCACGCACGGACCGTTCGCGGTGGAAACGAGTCGCGAGTCGCGAAGGTCGATCAGAGGTAAAAGTAGACGGAGGTGTCGCTCGATTTACCGGTGAACAAGTGGAATAACTTCCTACGCGTGCACCGATTCAATGATCCACGATCGCCCTAAGGATCTTGTGGTCCTGCGTGATCGTGGAACGCAGTCACGTGTGACAGCACGTAGGAGGGACACAGATAAGTAGGTGTGTATCGTTTCTGCGAAAGGGAACGATTCCCTTTTACGAGTAGGATCGTTGCATCGACTCGCGCGATTCCATTTTCCTTTCGTTTTTATCTGCTTTTCCCCCCGTTATATTTCCCAACGATCGATTCTTGGTTCGCGCGAGAGGAAAACGGTCGCGGTCGTTCGATCGCCTCGTCGAACGCTTCGAGGCGGATCTCCGAGTTCCCGAAATTCTTTTCGAGCAATCTCGAAGAGTTTCGAAGAATTTCAAAGAGAAAAGTATCGCCGGACGATTGATCGGCAACGTAAATTCTAGACGAATCGCAACCGTCGGACTGCACTTTCCAAGCAAACTTTCCAATGTCCACGCGTGAAAAACGGCTCCGTGTCGAATATGTATTTGGACCGTACAGATCCAAGATTCGAGCGCACCACGCCCGAAGCTCATCATCGCCGCGTTCCGGATGTAAATTTCACTTTGCTACCTAGTCACTTGTAAAACGACGACTTTCGCTTGGCCAACGAGGGTGCAACATCCTCGATGAATTTCCTCAACATTACCCAAATGGGTATTACCATGACGATACGATCGCGGATGATGATCTCGAAGCAGCTTCCTTTCATCCGGACGAAAATCACGAGCGGTAGCACGCATCCTCTGGCTTTCCGCTCCCTTTTCCTCCGTAGATCGAAGAAAGTCACTTTCCAGCTATCGTAATTCGGATAAAGATCGCCGAACACTGTTTCGCTTTCCGGCCGAGCTAGAGAATCGAACGGAGCTCGAGCTTCGCTGAGAAGATGGCCTCGTTGGATCGACCGCTTTGTTTCGCTTTGGGAACGCCGAAGATAAAAATGAAACAACAGCCGACTAATAACTTACGCAACGCGATATCGCAATTATGATTCGCACCGTTGCTCTTGTCTTTCCCTCCATCTCTAACGGTAGCTGCGACTAATGACCGTATTCAAATCCGCGTGCTGCGGACGTTTACGCGAACACGGTGTACGTGTACGCACGGATTAACCCGAGGAAACACGGTACGAGAAGCACCTATTAATATATATACGTATATCGATAACACGAGCACGCCTGCTCGAGCACGTGGAATCGAAGAATTGGTGTAAAGAGGTAGTCGAGTTCGCGACTAGACTCAGCTGTTATATCGCTCGTGGGACAATCGGGCATTAATCTTCCGAAAGGCTTGCGTCGCGCACAGAGTTTCGAGTTTCGAGTTTTCAGTTTCGAGGATAGACGGAGAACGGAGGAAGAACAGGAGAAGAGATCGCTTCCCATCGGAGAGAAACGCGGATCGTGAGAGTACTGCTTTCGGCACCGGCGTATCGCCTGGCGAGATTCAACAATAGGCCTTTGCATGCGCAGCTAGGAAGACACAGAAGACGAAGAAAATGATGATGATCCTGATCTTCGTATTCCAACGGGAACGTTCCTTTCCCATTGATTCGACTGTTGGTCCCACCGACACCAGAATATTTTGTTAACCCTTGGTTCTCGAGTTCAGAGAGCCGGAGTCGTTCGAGACCAACGTTGATTCCATGGAACGGGGAACAGCTTGGAACGTTTTTCGTACACGTGTACGTTGGATGTACGTGAGCCAAGGCTGAAGGATTATCAAGTTTTTCTTCCGTTTTTAATCAAGATCCACGGTGGCATTGTCACGGCACAGAAATCCACGTGGCATTTTATGGTAGTCGCTGCTGGTTTTTTCTTGCCAGTGGCGAGGGGAGCGCGTCGCTTGCGTGGACGCGACGAGTTCCAGCCCGTGGAAGACCCGATTCAGCTTTATACGCCGCATCTACGGTAATTAAGCACGGTTGACACGATTCCAGGCGAACCTCCAGCCAGGGAAAACCATCCGCGGCGAAGGAAACGATACCGGATAAGGAACAATCGGTTTCAATCTGTCTCGGCGTTGGCCTTCTTGCATGGCCATTGAAAGGGGCGCACCGATGCACCGATGCACCGGATACACGGTGACCGGGACAAATCCTGGATTCCCTTGACCGAGCAGTCTGCCTTCTTTAGATCAAAATGAAGATTCACGGATTGTCATGTTTACAAGAGCTGTAGAGTTCGGTGAAACGGAAATATGGTACAATTGAAATTTCAGGTCGTTTCGATATTTTCAGCGGCGGAGTCGATCAGCGGGGGTTGCGCTGAATGAGATTCGTGGTCAATGAAACCGAACGGCGGCGGCCTGGAGACCGTGGTATCCTTGGAAGTGTCCCTCATTATCGGGGAACGACATTCCACGTAACAGCCGGCCCCCGGCCCCCGACCGGCATAATTTCCATTCGGAATTGGCCTGATCGGGCATCGGCTGGCATAGAAAGTGCTTAGGTAACCTTAACACCGCGCTTATCGGCCGGCATGCCAACAAGAAAAGCAGTCACCCCGTCGATTTTTATTGTTGGACCGTGCGATCCCGTGAAAATCGAAAACCGGACCAGTTTCTCTTATCTCTCCTCCCGTGGAACCTCCCCCTTCTCCTCTCCCTCTCCTTCTCCTTGTTCCCCTTCTCGTTCTCGTTCTCGTTTGATTATCCATTCAATGTGTAGCTTGATCGGTGTGGAAAGACCTGTTCCACCGCGGCGCACCGTCTCCACGGGCTGCCTTCGAGTTGCCTTCGCAAGCTTCCATTCGATTTCCGACGCTCGTTTCGGGAGAGGAATTCATCTTAATCGTTGCTTCGTTTGCCGCTGCATTCTGTTCTCAGGGTAGTTGTTCGTTTGGAATAGGTAGAGGCAGACACTTGGCTATTCGAAACGAAGGAACGACTGTTTTTCGACCCTGCGCGCCTCGAGTATCCGGATCGCGTAGAAGAAGAAGAAGAAGAAGAAGAAGAAGAAGAAGAAGAAGAAGAAGAAGAAGAAGAAGAAGAAGAAGGAGAAGTTTCCATGAAGCAGCTAGACGAAAGGGCATGGAAGCTTGAAGAGGTTCCAAGAGTGAAGCGAATTCATATCACTTCCCGTCCATTGAACGGAAACGGCTGGCCGCGGCTAGAATAATTGAACGATTGGAAACCTGCGCAGCGGATGATCGGGCTGGTTTCCCTGCAACTAGGCGGGGCACCTGATCGATGCACCCCGTGCCAAATGGACGCGTGTAGCTAATGTTAAACGCGCGGATCTCCCCGCGGAATTCGGATCGTCGCTCGGCGACGCGGCCGTCATTTTAATCGGACACGTTTTTCCACTGACTGACTCGGCATTGATTTAAAAATAGAGGCTCAACGTCGCGCCGGTTAGCCTGCGGTGCCCTTGGCGAAAACTATTCGACGCGATTCGAAAGAACTGTGGCCGAGCGTTGCGTTGGAAAATGAAAAACCTCTGACCGTTGGAACGATCCTGTTACGTAACAGAGAAGAGATAAGAGATAAGAGACGGGAGATGGCAGGACGTATCCCCTGTAGCGACTAACCACCGGTAATTATAATTAATTGTGCCCATTTGCCCGGCACTCTAGCCCAGCTCTGAGAACGACACTGTTCTCAGACAATTTGTCGGGTTTGCAGAGATTGCATTTCGAGTACTTTCAAGAATGTCCTCGTTACACACCGTTATCTGCCGCGCACCACTCTTCTTCCTTCCTCGAGGATCGTCTCACGGAGCGAGTCGTCCGCTTTAGAAAATTCAGTGAATTCGTAGAAAGTGGCCGTGGAACGATTTACATGCGAGCGTTTACGTTGGCCCCCCGGGGCTGTCCTTTCACTGTCACGGGTATGGAGCTGTCAGCGCGTACAAAAGAACCGCGAGCTCTCTGTCGCGCCGAGGAAGCTAGAGATATTCTAGAATCGTCATTGGATCTTTATGGATACTTTACGGTATCGTTAGCAGCCATTTCTCTCGAGCAAATCAGTTGAGAATTTTTCCGATCGAATGAAATATTGCCTCGTTTCCGATTCGGCGTTGGAGGGATGTGGAAATTATCGGGGTCCACTGGCCAACGTCGTTGATATCCCAACAGAAATTCTGCCTTAATCGGCCGGTTTTTAGCTTATCCGAAACCTGGCAGCTCGGTCTCACTGACGGTAAAACGGGGCCGTCTGATATTATCGGTTCGCACACGTCCTCCGATGGAGCGCGATTTACAAGGCAAAAGTTAGAAAGCATGGCTCCTCCTTCTCTGTCGTCGTTTCCTGCGAAACGACCGCGCTGGCGATAAGCCGACCGCTCGAGCGTGAACCAGCCACGAGTTTTATTTATAATTCTCACCGAATTTACCTTCGATTACAAAGGTAATTACAAATTCCGCTCGTCGACGTCGTTTTAAACAGTCTCTCTTTCAAACTCTTTTAAACGGACAATAGCCGAATCTCTCGTTGCCCCCTGTTGGAAGCAAAGTATCGTGTTTTGCACGCGCATTCAATTATTTAGGTGAATGTAAGATTCCTGGAGCTTCGAGGATCATTCTTTTTGAATGATCCATTCGAATGAACGATCGCATTGGGAACTTTTGGTTCGTCTTGTTCGAAAACGGCGCACTGAATGCTCGCATAGTGCTCGGGCGCCTGTTGCACGACAACCGCGACTCGGCGCGTGTCAGCCGGGTTGCATACTCCACAGGTGTCCGTTCTGGCCCGTAAGCCAAAGATGCGTCTCTAGGTGTTTTCCGTGATACTTGAAATACCGAGTGTATCGTGATTGGACGTTTAAGAAACATATCGGCGGATGCTCGGGCATTCTTCAACGGCAAACGAACGAATTGCAAGTCTGTCGACGATACGACGTACAATGCGTAACAACGGATACGATTCGAGTAATCCACTCTCTCGCGAACGGTAAATTTCCAGATGGAAGTAATGAGAAATGCGAGGAAACGGAACGATTTATCGACAGATGATCCCTCGACGAGCAAGTGGACAGAGTTTGTCGAAATCACTTGTAAATGGAATCGTGAAAATTGAAAGTAAGTACGCAGTAGCGGGGCTCCCTTCTCCCGACGACGCGCGTGCGCAAAATAATGCGCGGACCGAGCGCGCGGGAATCGCATCGAATCGTTCCGCGGCGTGTGGCGTGTGGCGTGTGGCGTGCAGATGTTGCGTTGGTTGCCTGTTTTGTTCGTTTGCTCATTGTCGGTTCGATAGAATCGGTGCGCAGGACCGTGCCAACGAAAAGGATGGAACGGTAGAGTGAGGCGACGCGAAACCTGTCCGTTCGGCAGCTGGTCGCGGTGTTTTGGCACGTGACCGTTCCCAACGGTCGCGGCGCACCATGCGTGACCCCCGCACTCACCCCTTAGTGTGTTTTCAAACGACTCGGCGTAAAGTGGTCGCGGTGTGGATGTTCGGTGTAGGAAACCGCTGGAAAATGGGATTCAAGCTGCGCAGTTTCTTCGCGGGATTATGGTGAGTCGATTTCCATTCCACGATATTGCTTCAATGGTCGATTTTTTGCGTCTGTGTAACTAGAATGGTCCGTATAACCTATCGCAGTTTCGTCGTCGTCTAGTATCGTCTACTGTCGTTCGCTACGTCGGATGACGATTCCTCGTGTTTTCGATGCGTATTCTAGGTTAATTCCTTTTCGTGATATCGCAAGTTGATTCGCGATGCGAATCCGTTGGGAGAATGGTATCGAGTGAAAAGTTGTTTGTTGCTAGGACAGATTTGTACAAGTCGAAACGCGGCAACAGTTGAGATGCGTGCATCGTTCGTCGACAATTCGACGCAAAGTTAATCTTGGTTGGGTCAGCGGTAACGATTGGACCGAATTAAGGAGGAAACGAACGTTTCGGTAATCATTCGGGGGAACGGAGACGCGTGTGCGTAGACGAGGAATATCTCGGTAATTCGTATTGGTTGTTAAACAGTTGGGTCTAGCTAAAAAAGATGGCGCTAGTTTTTTCGCGGGTTTTTGCGAGTTCGCGCACAGGGTGAGTCGACTAGAACACAACGAGAAGCGACCGACTCTGTACACGCGCCTGTTCGAGGATCCGTTGCGGAGGATTTTCTCGGGTTTCGCTCAATTGTCGGAATCCGCTCCACGAAGCAGCTCCAGTATCGAACATTTCAGATTTACTCGTCGACGAATGCCCCGTTTCGAGGAAGAGGCAAACGATGCGCAAAGAAAAATCCAAGCTGGAGACGCGGCGACCGCTAGTGGACTGTGACCACCGCGGAAAACGGCTCGACGATCGACGACCGATAATTAAGTCTTCGGGAAAAGTATAGGTTCCGCGGGCCGGGAACCGGCTGGCATCGTCCCGCTGTTATTACACTCTCGGTACTCTTGTTTCGTGCTCGCTATCGCCAACGTTCGAGAACAGTTGGCCGTAACGCCGGCGCACGCAACTGATTAGCTTTCTTCGAAACGTAGAGACCGCGCATCGTTAACCCGTCTCACGTATGAACATCTCATCTTATTCGGTTTCGAGCAGTCGCCGAGACGATTCGAGCTCTCCGCGCCGGCTGCTCCGAACGAATCGACGGACCAGAATAATCCGTACTGAGAATGTTTTCATTGTTTTAGGTTATTAGGAGATTCCAATGTAACAGGCATGGCAGGCAAGCGTTTCGAGAATGGATATTACACTGCATTCCCATCCGACGGAATTAGCATTCGCTGTTGGCACACGTGCCGTGCTAATCGTACGCCTTCGTGTCAGGTTTCTCCACGGAATCGAATGGTACCGTATATTATTCGCCACTTTGTATAATAACGTTAATATCGCGGATCAAACGACGAGGGTACTCGCGAGTGACGCGCGAGAGAAATTCTGTGTCGACGAACCGTTAGATCGCCATCTGTTCGGATGCGTTTCTTCGCGTACGAGGGCGATTCTATACGAGCGTCACGATATTTCCATCGGACGCACCTTTGGAAACTGCGACGTCGCGGTGTGCGCCCCAGGCAGTGAAAACGAAACAATTGATCCGCATAGTGGAACGTCCACGTTGCCGTCATTCGCGCGCAGATATCTGTGATACGTTTCAATGTTTCTACATTCGAGATTTCGCTGAAAAGCGTCTTTGGTGAATTTCAAATTAGTTCCATTTCAGCGATTCCGTTGAAACTGTTGCGCCCAACCACGAGACCTAGCGGCGATCCGAGAAAAAGTGCAACTTGAGAATACCATTCGAGAGAACCGCCGTTGGAATTGCCGCTAAACGATGCGGTGGACACGGCGTTGTCGCGATGGCGCCCCGTCGTCAACCGGAAATAAACAATTCGATTACCGAGGAGAGACGTCCTTGTATACCCGGCTTGTCGGACCGCAAAAACGCAGGAGAATCGATTACTTGTTGCTCGTGTTCTGTTCACAGACTCTGCCGAAGCCGGTAGTAAATTGCTCTCGTAAACACTCGGATGCCTCGGATGAGCGTGTTGCGCTTCTTATCAACCGGAAACTCGTAAATTACATCGTTCGGAGAAACGGAAATCAAGAAATCGGACCCATAGCTTGCTGCCGTTTCACTGTGCGAGAATATCGCGTCTTGATTTACGATCACGGTGTGACCGAGTATCCTGTCCCGTGACCTTGAAACTGACCTTACGCTACTCCAATCTCGCGCAGATTGGCGTCAAGGCCGGTGTCCAAGTGTTCCCCCAGTCTGTGTAATTTTCCTAATGTCCGATTGGATTTCCAATCGGGTGACTAACGAGGTAAACTTTCAATCGTTTCGTTGATCGATCGCAGTGCTCGTATCGGCCTGTACAACATTAACGTTCATTCTATTATTCGAGAGACGGTGCTTCAACTATCATTCTCTCAATTACTCCACCTCGTCTTTATTCGTCTAGGTAAACGTGAAAAGCCGAGAACCCTTCGAACGAACGGAATATTCTCTGATCCCGAGGAATATTCTGGACGACTGTCGCTGTCGCGCGAATGCAAGCAAGTTCGATGGCATTTCCAAATTTCCAAATTTCCAATGGTGGAAATGGGGTGCCGGAAAAAATGGTGAAAACCGGCAATCTAGCCGAGCGGTAGCGAGGATGACCGAGTGTTGCCGTAGGCGTCCGAGCGTCGAAGAGAAGTAGCGACGAGCGGGCACGACGATCGCCGAAGGTAGCCGCGCGAAAGCCGTTACCTGAGGATCAGTCCTAGTCCGGCGGTCCGCGAGAGAACGTTGCTGCGGCGAAACGGTGGTCACGTGCGCTCGAAAGATTACACGTCCCGGCGAAACTTGCGAAACATTCGATAGGTCCACCGCGAGACAGGCATGTGTTTTCCCGTCACGACTCGCCGAGAATAAGGAACGTCGTTGGAGGTTTCCTCCCGAGGTGGTTGCGAGCGAACAGTGTTAGTGACATAACAGCAAATTCGTGAAGATCGCTGACCGGAGAAGGTGAAGGCTTCGCGAGACTCGTGCTGCACGTTCGACGACCGCGATGACACCGACGAGGATATAATTACGAGGTTAGTCGACTATCGCCGTTTCCAAGGGCAACCGTTACGTGCCTCCTTTGCGCAATTTTTTCTTTCGTCGATACGTACGTGACGGCTGACGGGCGACGGGTGACGGCCGTTCTACCAACGTGCGCGAGCTCCGTTTACTTTACCTTTTCTGTTCCTTACTATTGCTCGGTTTTCTGCGTCGCCGATAATTGGAACGTTATCGCGTTGTTGACGTTCGATGCATACACCACGGGGCTGCCCGTAAAGATTATGATAAGCGGCCGACTCCTTTTCCACGTGCCGTTGACATTGTAGGCAGGCATCGAATGGGAGATTGTCCCGTACAGAAATATTTATGCTCGAATGGAAGTTTCCCATGAACCATCGGAACCTATCGAACCAGAGGGATTAGTCACCGAGTAAATCGTCCATGATCCGTTTCATTAGCGCGAGTGCGATAGACGTTTCAATGAGAAATCGTGCGATAGCTAACTCTATAATAACAGTTATTATTTTCACTTGTAACGCGGACCGATGATTTCCGTGAATATCGTATAGTCTAACGGTCCGCTGAAGTCATTTTGAAAACGCGTATTCGCGTTATCGCGTTTCATAAAGCGCGTTCTAGCAATAATGTCAGAGATACGCTCGATAGGCTGTCGTATCGTGAATGGGGGTTATTACGCCACGATTTCGTAGAGCGCTTATCTCTGATAATGCTCGTAGATATTATTTTGTTCGAGTGTCGGCGTTTCTGAACGCCCTTAAGCCATTTCTGCCGCCATTTTGGTACAACGTCAATTGGTAACGAGTGAAATCGATGGTGGACATTTCGTTTCGAAACTGACTGCTCTCGATAAATAAAACTGTTTGCTCGAATACGTTTTCGATACGCAGTCGAACGCGAATGAGAAACCCTTATCGGGCCAATGGGAATTTCTCGAGATTTCGCAAAGGCGGTAACGAAACGATGCAACGTTGCACTTGAAAATGAAATAACATTTCGATGATTTCGAGGAGAAATCCACGTTTTCCGACACTTGACAGTTTACAGTGGAATTCGGTTCGGAAATTGTATTGAAAATATTGCAAATTTATTCGCAACTACTTACGCAAACAATATGCGCGCTTCGCTCAACATAAAAATTCAATATTGAAACGTTGAGAATGTCTCGTTTAAAATACCGGTTGGGAATTTGAACGGTTATTGCTACCAGTAATATTTGTTCCGTAACTTTAATGTGAAACCTCCGGGCGTAACATCTCCGCGACGTTCCATTAAAATTCGGAATTCTTACTGGTCGGCGTGAAATAATTTGAACGATTTCAACAGAAATTACAGAGGAGAGACGGCGTTTAGATGGTAAATCGAAAATTGTTGACAAACGTTTGTCGAGGGAGCGACTGATCAAATAGAGAGCGACAGCTTTCGACTGTTTGAACGCGCAGCTATTTAAGATTTCCCTTTTCGCGATTCAAAGTCTACCGTTTCGAATCGATCGTGTCTTCGATCGTTGACCGATGGTTACGTAAAACAGAAAAGGCTCGAAAAGAACAACGGGGCATGCGGATCGTAAAGTTTGTGGAATTATTCGAGATGATAGTTAGACGCCTGTGCACGCGATAAGCGGCTGAATTTTTGCGCAACGGAAAATGTTAACGAGTCGGTGAAAAGTCGAATTTACGAATCCAGAAAAACCGGTCAACAAATTTCCCGTTTATCGGGCTTACCTGTGCACTTTGGAACGAGCGTAGCGCAAACAGCGAGCCACGTAACCTTTCCGTTGAGATTTCGAGGTCCCTTGTAAATATACGGTTGCCCGAATGATTCTTGTCGTTTCGTCCTCGCACCGACCATTCGAGTATCTCCGACTGTTGCGCGAGGCGTTTGCCTTTTTTTACTCGCGTCCTGGCAAATGTTCCTTTCGTTTCTCTTTCGTTTCTCTTTCGTTTCTCTTCCACAGTCACAGTCGGACGGACACTCCGTTACTCTGTCTCTTTGTGGCTGTCCATCCGTTAGGTGTTGGTTAGGCGACGAGAATAATAACAATGGAATAGCGGCGAGGAGTTTGCCGACCCAGTTAGCCGTCGTTTGATGAGAATTTCGCTGATGGAACATTCGTTGACGAAGAAAATTCCTCGTTCCGTTTACCTACGAATAATAGTGGAGCGGACGATCAACTGGTTACGCTGACGACCAGTGCGGCATGTTTGTTGCAGTCTTTTGTCGTAGAATAAACCGTAGTAGATGGCTAATAGCTTTGGTACTCGTTCCATTTTTCCCAGTTGGACTCTGCGTCGCGTCGCGCGACCCGCGGATGCGCGGCAAACACTTTCGCTGTCGTTCGCCTTTTTGCGCGTCAGGTGTGAGCAAATATCCTGGCCTTGATTCGAAAATCTGGGACGCATCGCGTCGCTGGTGTATCGGCTCTCCGTAATCAGAGTGCATAGCTCGAGATGGCTCGTTTCGCCGCTGCTGGACTCCTTCTTGTTTCTGCTCCTCGCGAACCGTAATCTTGTACAGTGTGTGTTCGTCCGGGTGTCCCATCGATCGCGGTTTGGAGGATACCAAGTGCAAACGATTCTGTCGATTCACGAAACATCGGAGGTAATTAATTAAGGGAAAATGACGTGGACGAGTGCGGCAGGAACACGCGGATGTCGGATGCGTGTTAATTAAATCTGTGGGATAAGGTATGCTTTAATATTCGCGTCGATTAGATGTTATCGTCGCGGGGCCCACTAGTCGATCGAGTTACGAGAAATGGTTCGTCGATAGATTGGTCGTTGCGAAATAAAAGTAGGATCTCGTAAGACGAGAGTGTGATGTCGGAAGTACTGTTAGGAGGTAGGTTCAGCGAGTGTGTCGTGGAATTTGCATGACTTCCGATTATCGGTTCTCTGGACAGACGCTGAAAAAACCGGTGCATCGGTAAGGCTAGTAAACCGGGTGTATAACCGTAACCGCGGTAACGCTGCACGATCACCTAGACCGCGACGAAATGCACGTTACAGTTGGAGAACGATACGTATTACGGGCGGAATGTGTATTTCGCAGTCAGTGAAACTTTTTCTCCCGGAATTCCTAGTCGTTTCGAATAATTTTTGTGTCTTCCTTCACGCCTCCTGCTCGCTGAATAATTTATCAAGCTTGTTGGTAATCGGACCGCGGGGAGTAAGAATCGTCGACTCGTTAATTCAATAAAGATCATCGGTTGGTTGACTGGCACACTTGAATATTTCGCCTGGAATATTATTTCACTGTTCGGCGTCGGAGTAGCTGCTTGGAATACAGTTTTAACGCTCGGAATACTCCGAATACTCCGAATGCTCTGAGGGAAATTGATGAATTTTAGTATGGGAATAAACGCAAGGTTCGATGTAGCGTGTTCGAGTAGCAAGTGGCAAATGAAATCCAGCCCGCGAACGTTCGGCGGCGTTGGACGTTGCAGCGAGCAACGTTTATTTCTAAGAACACGAACCGGCGAACGCGGCCTGATTTATGCAGAATGTACGATTAAGTAATCGTTCGTTCCCGATCCGTTTACGTAAGTGCGTTAAGAGCGAGCACGCGCGTCTACAGGATTTCTACGTGACCGTTGCGACGCGCTGCCGCGCACGGGAAACGAAAACGATTCACGCCGCGATTTCGTCTCCTACCCCTCTGGATTTCGTCAAGGTCGGAATCTGAATCGGTCGTCTGCAAGTCGCATGCAATTGCTCCGCAATTGGTCTGCAGTTGGTATGCAATTCGTATGCAACGCGGCTGAGGCGCGTAGGATGCACCGTTACTCGCCCTGCAATGCAGATTCCGCGATCCGTGGCACGCCGTACGATGATACGACGATACGACGATACTCTCTTCGAAATCGGTCTTGCAATTCAAAAATCGTCTTCGAAATGGCTTGTTCCTTGAAAAGTTCCAATTCGATACAACTGCCTTGTCTGTCGCTGTTTCGAGTAATTGGCCGTCACTTTAAGAGGCACTGTTTTCTATCCGGAAATACTTGAACGTGAAAGCCTCGAAACAATTGTCTGGAGCGTCTAATGATTCGTCGAAGAATTTGGTTGCCTCGATTCTCCAATCGACTCGAGCTGCTTTTCGAGGATCCGGTGCACAGCGGAAGAAGAAAAGGGAAAGAGAAAGAGAAAGAGAAAGAGAAAGAGAAGCAGACAGAGAAAAAAGAAAACGGGAAAGGGCCGTTAAAACGGATCGGTGGCTTCGATGGTGGCTATACACCCGAGAAACGTATCCTAACGTGGAAAGTATCGACCTGTTGACGATATCCTTTCCGGGCGAGACGATCATCTCGGTCGACGCGGAGAGAAAAAAGAAACAAACTGTTACGGGTGCGTTTTACAGTTACACAATCCGGCTATTTTCGACGCGGATCGCCTCCAGCCGTTTAGCTTAGCTTTAGGATTTTGCAAATAGATTGTATGGAACAGAGACTCGTTTCGGTGCGTCGAACATTCCTCGTAGGAACATTCCTAGACAGGAAATACAGGAACGAATGCGTAGGAAATGGTCGAAAAGAGAATTCGAGTGGAGCACGTATCCGGTCGCCGTGAAAATTCGTAAAAACAAACGGTCAATTACGAGCGATCGGACAAGAGAATCTTGCCCGGAGGTACGATGTTGAACAATGCCGAGATAAACGAGCGTATAATGCGCCGTTATCTCGCGCTTATCTCGAGACGTTCGACGCCGGGAAAAGAATGGCCGCGATTCTTTCACAGTTTTCCCTGCCTCGATACCGATAACGCCCGCCCCGCGCTCCGAACAATAGACGAATCTCGCGAAACAACAATTGCTCTTGATACCCTGGAACATTAATCGAGTCGAAATGAAACTCGAATCGGCTCGCCCGATTTCCTCGGTAGTTTCTCCAGGGTCGGTGGAATGTTTTCAACGAGGCCCCACCGATCGCGGAATGTTCGTCTCGGCGAGGATCGCCGGTGACCGCTGTCTGCCGAATCGGTGTTTATCTATGACGTGTAATAGCCTATCGAATATGCGTGTACAACCCGCGAACATGTTTGACTTGCACGTACGGACGAATTTTAACGGAGCTACGCTTTAACGCAAGATTCTTGTATTATATCTAATACATGGAAAATGCGCGGTGCAATCGTCGTTACGTAACGGCGATAGACTAATTACGGAGCAATTAAATATTTATTAGAGACGCGAGCGACCGAGCGAGCGAATCGTAATTATGTAAAAGCCTCTACTATAATCTATAGCACACTTTTCATTTCGTTTTCCGTTTAATGAAATCCGCTACAATCGGAACGTTGTAAACTTTAATTGAGATCCGGCGCGCGCGCTTGTAAACTGGTCTATCGCGGATTCCGCTTCGCAATAACAAGGATTTTTCTGAATGATAATACCGAACGCGAATGAATATCGAGAACGGTTAGTCGCGTCGGACGGCGACGAATTTATCCGTGTTGCCGCTTCGAACAGTTTCGGGAATCCCGAAATCCTCGCGAATTACGCAGGCCAGGAGAACACCGTTGAAACGAAAGTCACAATTGGAACGGGCACCGTTCTACGCTCGATTAACTCGAAATTAACTCGAAATTAAATTGAGATTAAATCGAGATTACATCGGAACTGAATGAAAACTAAATCAAATCGCGGCTGAATCTCGTACGAGTACTAACGGGTATAATCATTTGGATTTCTATTATCGTTACATTAATAATCGTACTCGAATCGATGTTTTCATGGGTATAAAAAGACGAAGAGTGATGTGTAACGTGAGAGTGATTCGGAGAACGGATACAGTTAAACAAAGACAAACTGGAACTGTAGGGAAATGAGTGGAACGATGAAATCGAATCGGTCGTTAAAACGTTAATTGCATAAATACGATGCTCAAAGCAAAGAACGATCGGTATTCGCCTGGGAAACAGCTCTGGGAACGGACGCTTTCTTCGCGCTTCCCGAACGAACGTCAAGTCGAGCGGAACGTCGATTCGATCCCCCGGATTTCGAATCGACTTCCGGTACGAGGTGGTGGAGAAACTCATTGCGATTATCACGAGGAAAGAAACGACGTGTTCGCGCGGGTCGACGGCCACGCGATACCCTAACGACAAATTCAGTGCCACCGATTCGGAATGATAATTACGATGAAAACCATAGCCGCTGGAATGCTACGAAGAAAACGTGGGAAACGTTTGTACGAGGCCGCCTCGATCGTAAGGGAGGAGATTCGTGAAATTCACTTAATTAAGGAAAACGTTAAACATTTTAGCAAAATACTTTACGTAACTGTAGAACTGCGACCTTGTTCGAGTCGACGGCGCTGATCGCGGCTCAAACAATTTACACGACTACATAGTAGAAACTGTGTTACGTTCGAAAATTTATGCTTCGAGACTTTGCATCACGTTCGCGGCTCGTGGTAAATATTTAAGCTGCAATTAGGAAGCTTTAAAGTGTCGCTTCGACGCCGTTTTGTCGTCGATAAGATCGCCAAACAAGCGCAGACCACAGTTCAAACACAATTATTTTTGATTTGATCGCAAACACAACGTCGTGTAACCACAGACTCTTTCCGTTGCCTCTTGTGTCTCTTTCTTGCGTTTAGCAGAATTAATCGGAGAGTTCGAACGAAATTCTATCGATCGTAGATTCGAATAGTCGAGTAGGTTTTTCTAGAGAATATTCGACTCTCGATCGACTGTTGACACTCGAAAGTGTTTTTTCCTGTACTCGCCGTTTCCAACGAGAGCCGGTCGATTAGATACTTTCGAAGGCAAAGACGTATCTGCGAGCGTGAATCGAGCGTTTAACGCGCGAGTGTTGGTTAGGCTAAATTTCAACAGCCGGGCAGCAACAATGAAAGTATGCTTCGAACGAGAGAAGAAACGACGCTCTGGCCCGAGGACTAGTTTTTCCACCGACCGCGGCGCGTTGATCCACGCGCGATCTTGTAAGACCGCTTCTTGCTCCTCGGTTCTCGGTTCTCGGTTCTCGATTGCGACCCTCGGGACACGCCGCGTTCATCTCGTTCATCTCGTTGATCCGAAAGTACTCGGACCAGGGAACGTTAATCGTCGACATCTCCTCCCGGTTGCTTTCGATCGCTCCGAGACAGACACGTCTTCTATAATTCTGGTCCACTTTCAGGCGAACAGGTGCTAACAAGTGGCCGACTCGGTTGTTCGCGGAGGTTGCCTTGCTAGGAGACTTTCGGTCTGGTCGTGGTTTAATCACCGAACGATTCGATTGGCCAAGTATTATTCCGTATAGAAGAGTGTATACCAAAACTCGAGACGGATCCAGAGAAATTGTAATGACAGTGTCAGGGTTTCGAAAATTTCGAATCACTCTCGGGCCGAGAAACGAGAGTGAACGATAAATCAGTCGCGTGATTGGTGTTTCTGCGAAAGCAGCCGAATTTCTCGCTGCACGATGACGGTGCACCACCGACTCGGCAACGTCCCGAGATCCCTCCTCAAAGCCGCTCGTAAATCAATCGGTTCGAGGACGACACCGGGCTCCCTCGAAATTACGATATCAGACTTTGGATTTCACGTGGCTGTCGATGCCCCCGGGCCACAAGCCTTTCGGATGAGACAATTATTTTCAATGGGCGACCGATGGCACACTTTTGCCGATTATCCATGAGGTTCCCTTCCGGCGTCGTCGACGACGACCACGACCATGGCAACGAATAACGACAACGACGACTTTCGTAAAACTTTCTCGAGAAGAGAGGAGATCCCCGATGCATTTTTATGAACCTGCTCTCAGAGACTCAGCGGAGCAAGTTTGCCTCTCCCAGATATGGAGACGCGACACCGCAACTTTCTTTGGGCCCAGGCTTTTTTTTAATTATAGCGTCGATCGCGATACGTCTCGTCCGTACGCGGTTCTCATTGGACAAATTTCCTATTTTACTCGAACGCCTCGCGCTCAAAGTTGAATGTTGGCTTCGTCGGGTTTCTGCTCCGAGAGGGTCGAGCGAAACTAGAAAAATGAGCGGCCCGTTACGATTCCCGGGTACACTCGGTCGCGCGGCGGCGAGGACTTTCATTCAACTTTTTCCATCCCCGGACGTGGTTTGCGCCGCGTCTCTCCAATTATCTTTATCCATCTGTCTCCGAACGAGAGAGTCGTTTCTCTTTGGCCGCGTATGGCCACGCATCCTAGTTTCTTTGTCCCCTCCCGCTTTCCCCGCGCATGCGCCAGTTGAATCCACGCGACCCTGACCTCGCCGACGGATAGGTGAGCGCATCTTTTGCGCGTAAGCGTATCGGTTCATCGATCGGGATCGATTCGCGAGTGGTTTTCGGTTAAATTTCCGATAAATGAAAGTAGACGAACGGTTGGAAGCGAAACGAGAGCGTTCGCGGTCGCCACGATGCAGCGATAATTTATTATTTCTTTTTTAATCGGTTGGTCGCGTGGAAGCGTTTAATCGAGGCTGGTTGGAAAGGTTCGTCACGAAGGTGTATCCTCGAGGAAGGAAGCTCGCGCATCGATCGATAACTCGGCGTGAGTTACGCGGAGATGGACGGCTGCACGCGATCGCTCGTGAAACGGTGGAACGCGGGGCTACTTTGTTGAATATTCGACCGGTCGATCGTCCCTCTCGGCGACGAAGCTTCTTCTCGCACGCGATTTCGCGTGCGTCTCCGACCTCCCGTCTTCGAGATCCGATTCCCGAACGCTGCTTTACACTTGTCACGCGTTCTTTGACCGCTTTATTTTATAACGCGGGTATTCCGACGCGTCGAACTTGGATTCCCGATGCCTGGCTCCTTGCTCGTAGACGACTGGCAACCAAGTATATTCGAGAATCGATTGCTAATTATTGGGACGATGGAAGCGGTTGGAATCGCCGACACAGTCGGATCCAACGAATGGTTGCGCTCGAGCGCAGCTGGCGGGACTCGTGTGTGTCCGTGGGTTCCCTGACGATAGAAAAGATAGAAAACGCGCGCGCGCGCGCGCGTGTGTATGTGTGTGTGTGTGTGTGTAGATACGCGGGGGAAAGTAGGCGGATTTAGGTGACCGGCGAACGCGTCAGCTCGCGCAACGCGACCATCTATCCACGATGACGACGGGCTCGGGGTACATGTTCGATCGATGCCCTAACCCGGTTCTAAGAGATCCTCGTGTTCCCCGGCTTACTCACCTTTGCTCCCGTGGCTCGGATCGGATAAGATCGGTGCGGAGACTGGGGAAAGGTCCTTGAAATGTGAACACACCGCCGATCAGTGACAACGACCTTGCCGCCCCGACGTATCCTCGTGACATCCTTTCCGCGATCTCCGTTTTCCCGCAACCAAACACGGGGAAAGGGGCTCCACGTTCGATCCCAGAGAACTACTCTTCTCTTTTCCCCCCCGACGAGAGATATCGATGCGATGCCAGGAGTCCTCCAACGGGACCGAAACGTTTCTCTCGGCACGTTTGACCCTTTCTTCGGTGCGTGCATTCGCGTTTTCTCGATTCCCGAAGCCGCAATCTTCCCCCTCGAAAAGTCTTTTTCACCGACATTTCTTGTACAGACCATAGTCTGCTGCCACTCTTCTACACTCGGAGACCGTAGCCAGATTTGTTGGTTTTGCCGAAGAAATGGTTGTATTTGTATCGGCTATTTCGAACCGTATCTCGATACCGAACACTAGTTCGAGTACCTTCGAAGGGTTTGGAGCAGCGATTCTCAACTGGCCGATACGTTCGCGATCGTTCGCAATCGTTTGTTCGATAGGTTGCGATCAGATACCGAGCACTTTGTACCCCAGCTATCGAGAATATCTCGAATCGATAGGTCCGCGCGAAGAGGAGCGTCCCCGGCGAGGGAATCCGTTTATGACACGTTAATTGCTATCAAGGCGCAGGAAGAAACTCCGAACCGGCCGTTTGTTCATTAGGATTCGAAGCACCGGGGGTGGTGGTCGGGCGAACGGACCCGGTCTCTCGCGGAATAGCCAAGACGCGAAGAAGCCACGTACGCGTCGTAAAGTCCGCTTAAACTGGTGTGTATCTCGAAGAGATAGAGGCGGAGGCAGCGCAACTGGCCACAGGACTCTCCTGTTCGCAGGTGAGTAGCCTGGAGGCCGGGTGGCAACGACCTTGCTGGACCGTGCGACGTGTCCTCGCGTTATCCTCTCCCTCCCGGACGGCATCCTGTTTACATCCCGGTTCACCTGACGGTAAACCGACTTGTCTTTTTCTGCCTTGCCGCCTTTCCGCCTTGCTGCCCCTTTCCGCCTTTCCGCCTTTCCGCCTTTTCGTCTTTCTGCCGGTTGTTCCTCGCTGGATTATTAATGCACCCGCGTCAGGTCCGTTCCGCTTCGCACACCGCGCGGCTCCCACTCCTCGCCGTTCGTCATGGCTCCGCGATGGGTCCGCTCTCGAACATGGCGCTCAAACACTTGCTCTCGGACGTATCGGGTTGTCCGATTAGCGGCACGGTTTTTCTCTGCCTCGAACCGAATGTTTTTGTCGCGACATCTCGGATCGTGAATGAAACCGATCGTGAAATTTAATCCGCTTTTAATCGACTTTTGACTCGTGCACTTTCCATGTCGCTGGCATTTGTTTTCGGGAACGTTTTGTACGTTGTCGCGAGAAACTGAGGCGTCTTGTTTCATTTATTAGCATTTATAAGTTGGAGACGTAAAGATCCGCGCGAGACAGATATCGGTAAACGTGCAACGGCGTCGCGTTATCCGTCGTCCTTGGTTTCTTTCGAAAGGAACAAACGCGCAACAACATCGATCGCCTCGATAATCGTTCCGCTTTCTCCAAAGGATAAACGGCTGGATAGTGAAATCGGAGATTAGTTGGTGAAAAATATGGCCCGATCGACACCCGATCGACGCCAGATCGACGTATAGCTGATCTTGGATCAGCTACGCCGCTCTCTGCTCCTCCTATTCCTTGGAATTTCGAGGCTCGTTACCTGCGAAGGAAACGTTTGTTTCTCGACGCAGTAGTGGAGACGCTCTATTTGCGTTGCTAGAACGCGACAGGAGTTGCTGCCTTCCCGAACGAGATGATTCGATCCTCGGCCGCGGAGAGCGAATCTCGGTGCATCCGGTTTCGGTTGGTAATTTACGGAGATTTCGTCGAGAGCAGAATCACCCCGGCGAGAAGACGCTTCTCGTTTTACCGGTCCAATAAAAGGGATAGGTTTCTAACAGACCGCGGAGGAACGTCTGATAGAAAACATTACGATAAGAAAGAAGAAGCCGCGCTATTAACTTGATTTCATTTGCAGGAGAACACATCGTCTCGTAACACGCGGGTGGTCGACGCGGGACGATAGGTAGCTCCGTAACGACGCGCTCGGTATTATTAGTTTTCCGCGAGCGCACCGCGGATCGTAACGCTGATTATTCTGCGGGAGGAGAGGAATCTGGAGGTGTTGGCTATAAATTCGGAAAATATTGGACTACACGGAGAAATGGTATCGTCGTCAATTGCATCGTAAGCTCACATTTCTGTTGGTAACGCGTTGCGCGCAAGTGGGATAACGTTCGGACGTAACGAACGAAACGAACGTCGCGACGCGTCGGCCAGCTCGAAACACGATCCCTCGTCAGGTGAGCCGTGTTTCGTGTTTCGTGTTCCGTGGCGTGACCTTATACACTCCGCGAAGCGAACTCTCTTCCGCGAAGAAAGCTCCTCGGTCGTGCACCTGGCCACCCACCGGGTGTTCCGAAACGATCGGTTCTCTCTTCTCTTTTCCCGAACGAAAGAACGAACGAGAACGATCTGAAACGATCTTGGCGAAGAAAGAAACGGCAGACCGGTCTTTCCTTATTACGTTGTTAGGCATCATTCTTTTTACCGGATTCGGTTCTGATTAGTGCCGACGAGTTGCAGGGATGCGCTGGACAAATACCGAGTTGGAATTGGATATCATACTTGCGATAGAGAAATGGGACGAGCGAGATGCGGTTACTTAAAAAGTTTGAAAGAGTTCTTGGAACGAACATCGTCGCGATTGGAAAGTCTTTTCTAGAAGAGTCGATTCCGATGACAAATTGGAACGTCACGGACACCTTGGCAGTGATTCTATCGGGCTACCGCGTCATCGTTATTTTTCGACGATGGAAATCCTAGGTCGGCTCAGCGGTTCTCCTTCCTTCGCGCGATCTCCTCGACCGACGAGCATCGCGACACGAACGAATACGAGATGATTTCGTATCGAGTCGGAGGCGTGATCGGCTGAACGGAGCAGCTGTCGCCGTTCGGCGAGACAAACGCCACCGGACCAGGTAGCTCGAAGCAGATCTAAAGCAAAGGTACACGCGTACCTGGATGCGCGGTTCAGCGTGGCTACCACGAGGGTCCACGATCTCCGAAATCAGACGTAACCGAATCGTTCGGTGAACCCGGCTCCAGCAATTTGTACCCGGTCGAAAGAAGCGGTGATTCATTCCTCGAGCCGACCGAGGCGAGGAAAGAAAACACGATACTGTTACCTGTGGGCACGGTCTTTTTTTCCGTGCGCGCTGGCGCACACGAACACGCGAGCACACGAGCAAACGAGCACACGCATCTGCATACGAGCGCCGCCGTGGAAGCATTGAAACGAGCCGCGGAGATCGGAGATCGCATTCCTGACAAGGGCGTTCGCAGGTTGCGTTCTTCGGGGTCTTTCTCCTTTCGTGTTCCTCTGCGCTCGAACCGAAAGATCCTGCGCGCGCCACCGGTCCAGAATGCTGCACTGGACGCGGGTCTGACACCTTCGATTTCGTTGTACGTCATTCGGAAACTCGTCCAAAGCTCGACGAAAAGTCCGTCACTAAAACGAATGGCAGTAGCGAGCGCGTCCAGACGACGCGATCGGGTGGAGCTTGAATCGACCGATCATCCGACTTGGCGTGGAAGGTGAGGCGCGTTCATAAATGTTCATGATCCGCTAGGTAAACGTAGGCGGCCGATTATTCTCGTTCCGTCAGCGTCTTGCATTACCATTCGAAAACAAACCAGCCCCGACCGACGCTGGTGACGCTACCAACTCCGTTTACTCTGTTCTCTTTGTTTCCTTTGGGATGGTCGAATGTTAATCGCGCGGCACCGTGAAACCTGTTGCGCAACCTTTTATCGTGTATCGATTAATCGCGCGTCGCCCTTGAAACGCTTCATTCGGAAAAGATCGAACACGCGCCTCTGTAAATCTCGCATGAAATTTCCACCTCTATCGCTACACCTCCGTCTTTCTATCCGAATGCCGAGAGCAGTCTGTAACGATACATCTGTAAGCATTCTCGGAATTGGATCCATACTTTCCTATTTCGAAACCGTGAAATCCTTCGCGCAAGTCATCCACGGGGATTTACGGATGCACGGTACGCATGTTTCAGCGTGGAAACGTTCAACGCCGTGCGTCACGCTGGTTTTTTCGCTCCTCCCGGTATTGGAAATCGGAGATGGACGAATACCGGGAACCGTGCGCGCGCGGATGGAACAGGACAGAGAATCAGAGTGGAAGATAGATTCGAAAGTGCCGAGGAAAGTTGGAGTTTGTCATTTTTACGAGACGAGCGTCATCGACGATGAAGAAAATGGTGATGAAACGTGATGACGAGATCTGAAAAAGGAAGAGCGCGGATCTGATTCGAATTGCGATGCGAACGCGCTTTGGAAGACGTCGGAAGACGTTGGGTAGGCCAACGGCGGAATAAACGATCGTAGCTGGTGACCCTGATCGTCCGCGAATAATACGATGGATCAATTTGCGTCACTCGGTCGGCAATTACTATCATTTCAAGATGCTTGGTACGCGGAACAGATGATGGCACCAGGCTTCGACCTTCCACAGTCGCTTATCGTTAGCCTCGCCTTTTCCGCGTCGACTGTATTTTCCGTAACAAATGAACAACCCGTTGGTTAGGATTATCCGTGATTCGGTGATAGAGTTGATGGAGTCGATGGACATTCGATCGGATGATTTCAAAGGTTCGAAAGACTCGAATGTTTGGTTCTTCGTAGGGGCAATTGTTGCAAACTGTGTATAGTCGAACAGTGAGACGAGTAGTCGTGTAAATAGTCGTAGAAATAGTCATAGAAAAGCCAGAGTCGGCGGAACAATGGCAACCGGCATTCGCCGTCTCGACCTTCCTCCCTGCACCGGCCGAACGGAAGGAAAGAAGATGGCGGCGGCGGTGGCATTGCAAGGCTGCTGGTCTGGCTGTCGCAATCCTTGTGACGCAATCGGAGCCCCGGCCTCCTCGCGACACTGAAACGTTCTTCCAGCTGTGCGTGTTCAGTGGGAAGTGAGGAGCCAGCCTTGCCTCCGGTTTGCGTTTCGCCGCGATTTCCTCTTCTCCGCGACCGGCATCGTTGCGCGAGGAATCGCGGCTCCCACCTGAGACCGCGCGAGCACCGTTCATCCTCCGAACACGGACGGTGCTGTCCAGTTTCTCGCGAGTCGACGGTACCGCCCGCCGCCTTTATCTCTTTCGAGCTTTACTTGTTTCGAAGCGAAATTCGAGAGCTTCCTCGAGATCGGAAATGGACATTTTCCGCGAAGATTCGTTGATCGAGTAAATAAAATCTAGATCTCTCTTTCGTCAAACACAAATCGTTTCGGTTTCGTACATTTTCGAAGGAAATTTGCTCATAACGCTATCATGGATGAGAACGTACTTGGAAGCTTCGCGAAACAATGGTGGTCAGCTTTCTCTTATGCTCGCGCGACGTTCGATCGGATATCGGAGCAGATATCGCTTACCGATGCACGCGATTAATCGGCGCATCGGGAAGCGAGAAGTCGGCGCGCGCTTTCAAAAAATTAGCATTTTGATGGCCGCGTGACGGTTCGCTTGATCCGATCTTGGAAAGGTAAGAGAACGAAATTGCCGCGATCGGCGTATCGTTGTATCGCGTATCGCCGTATCGTCGTATCGTCGTATCACGGTACTCGAAACTAGAGCTTCTTGTTGTTGGTGGCGTAATGTTTGTTGAAATCTGTTTTAGGTGGTGGCTTTTTAAGCTAAAAGTGTCTCTCGGAGGATTCAAAGCGGTCGTGTTCGATTAAAAGGCGAGTAACCAGCTTCCGAGCGAGCGCCTCGAAACTTTTAGCAGAGGCCGGATAATCTTGGCGTCGCGTCGCTTTGCGCGCGGGAGAAACGCGAGAGATCGTTTGGTCCTATTTTCTTATTTTGCCAGCTATTTTTGTCCAATCTGGATTGTTAATCTCACAGTACGCTTCGAAGAAAAGTGAACATTCGGTCCGAAGAGAAGTCGAACGACGAGTAAATTTCGAAATGGAAAGGACCAAGTTCGTTTACACGTAAACTCGGTTATTTTCCTCAGAATTTCTGAATGGAAGTTGCTGGTTGCACGCGTGTGTCCTCCAGTCCTTCTGGTTTCAGCCAGAAACAAGTATTCGAAGCACGCCCAGTGACGCGCGCGGTACCGGCAACTACTCACCCGAGGTGTTACGGATGACAGGGTGAAAGATTCCCCGCGACTTCCGCATTCGTAATTTCCCTCGCTTCGCGTCGAGGAAAGTTGTTTTCGGCTATTCCCTTTCACCTCGCGCCAATTCTAATCGATTTTTCCACTACGGTGAAAAGGGTTGCGTGCTGAGAGCGCATTGTTGCGCTCGTTACGCGGTTCGCCGCTCTCCGAAGAAGATTTCAACCCCACCGTTAGTCATTGGTCATTGATTATCAGCGATTAGGCGGTCCTTGACCGCTCTGGATAACGCGAGTGGTTCGAATATTAAATCCGCTCGGCAGTTTTCCTCTTGGTACGTAATCAACCCGATGCCCTTGAACATTTCCCCGATATCTCGAGGATCTCATTGATTTTTCTTTCGAAACTAGGTCCGATGCTACCGCCGCTTTCCTCCTTTCGATCGTTATGGAAGGAAATTTTTTCGTTCTCGATCTCACGAGAGACGAATCGTGCGGATTAAGATCCAGGACCAGTTTTTAGCTGACCGGATCGACGCGCGTGATCTTTCCTTTTTCGTTTCGTTGCTTGTTTTCTCCGCAACCTTATTAACCTGAGTTTAACCTGTGAAATACCCTTGGTCTATCAGTTTATCGCGTCTGATGGTGGTGTTGGTTAGGTCTCGGTAGATAAAGCTGCTTGTTCGGGGATAATATTATCTTGTAACTGCGGTGTAATTGTCGTCGCGCGTAACTAACGCGTTCTTTTGTTTTTTCGTTGCAGGTAAGCCATCTTGCGTCGAACGCAGATCCTGAATTTGGTTCGGAGAAGACGGTGCCCGATGTCTCCGTCTAGCGAAGCGAACTTGCGTTTCTTCGTTGAAAGTCGACGCACTGGACCAATGATTTTTCACCGAATCTGTTGAAAGGATTTCGTTTGTGATCGTTCGTCGACTCGTTTGTCGTACGATACGACCGCCTATCTTGTAAACACGTTGTCGAAACACATTTCATGGTAAGGTGATTTGTTTCATGTGTTGTATAGGTTCATAACACGAAGGGGAATTATGTTGAGCGTTTCAGCGACAAGTAACACGCCGTTATCTCGCGCGCAGTTTAGATTATTTTACGGAAACCCTCGGGCGAACCCTCGCACTAATCCTCGCGCAACATTGTGCCTGCTCGTTTTTGAAGAATTTGATCCGTCCGTTTGGAACGTTTGAACAATTCAGAATTAGCGATTGGCGAGGGAAATGTTTAGTCGTCGATCGATTAGTTATCGTACGGTATTGTGTAAAGTCTCGCGGTTCGATGCCTCATCGCCGATATCGCGAAACCGTGAAAATTCGTGTTCGCGGTTCGTCCACGGAAATTTCACTGTTCCAGCCGGACTCCGGGCATATCGTTTCCGGATTTTACGGGACTTGTTGCGTGCCTCGGCCTCGTTACGCAACCTCCCTTCGGGCGGCCGGCGAACGGAGAGTCGTGGGAGTCGAAGGAGCTCGATATATAGATTAGCATTGCCGGTCGAGTCTACTTTCTCGGACAGGAGGAAAGCAACGCTCGGAACGAGTTAATCGATACGAGAAGTCTTTGCGGAGATTCACTTTTCCATTCGGAAATTCGCTGGCCTTTATCTTTAGGAACGCGGGAACCGATACGCGGTCCACGTCGAGTCTTTGGACCGATGCCGTCTGGATTTCCAAGTATCTTACTTTGGATAGCTTACTTTGCTGTTATGCTCGTACCTCGCGAACCTCGATTATTCGATTCTTGAGTGTGATCACAGTGTGTTAGCTTTGCAACTGACGATCGTGGAAGCATCGAATCTACTCGTGTAAAACTGTGTAGCTATCGATAACATTTATTCTTTCTTTCTTTCTTTGATTTTCGATTCGGTTAGGTTTGAAAAGGTTCTCCCGAACTTTGGAACCACACTGCAGACCAGACAGGATCGCGTCGGCGAGGAGCCGAATCCGCGAAGGACGCCCGCCGACACGTCCCACTTTCTTCAGGTTCTCGTTACATTCACCGCTGGCCCATTAATCGGAGAGCTCGAGTCGCGAGCCGAAAAGACGCACGACGAAAACTCGAACCGTGGAATTATCCGCACGCATCGTTGCAGGCGGGAACGTTTGCATAATTTTGAACGATAGAATAGAATCAGGAAGAGGCGATGGGGAAAGGAATCGTTGGAACGGCGAGTGTTGCGCAAGCAAACGTAGTTGTGCGCATACGTTAGTATTTACGCGGCGCATCGGGAAATCCTCTCCCTTTTCGTAACGGTTTTCTGATCGCGATCGAACGCCTAGGAAAATCTAGAAAGCGATCTCAGGAATGTTCGTACGGTCTTTGCGTCTAGCTCGGGCGGAACATGTTTTCGGACTTGTCGAACTTCTCCAAGGACGAAACGTAACACGGTTGTCGTGTCGGACCCGTTTATTATTCGTTAGGTAGATTCGTCGAGTCCGCGACCTCCGACCCGAAGACGGCCGTAGCCTTGGACGTTGGTGAATTGTGCACGGTTGCGTTGGTTCGATTCGATTCGATTCGATTCGATTCGAAAGCGTTTGGTTTCTTTCGATTCCGCGCGCATCATTTGATGAGCGAATCGCATCCGAATGCCGATCAGAATACCAATTAGAATGCCAATCAGAATCCTGCTCGTGCATGCGGATAATCAACGCGGATTCTTATCGGGAATGAAGCAATGTAAAATGTTGCGAAGTCTGGCCGGTTTCGTGCACGCGATAATTGTTCTCTCGATAGACCGGAACGATGAAAAGCTCCCATTCGAAGAGCACAACAGGGTTCTCGTCTTTTCTTTTCGTTTTCGAGAAAGCAACGGTGCGCGAGACGTTAGGCTTAGTCAGTGATGTCAGTGGTGTCAGTGGTGTCGGGGTGACCGGTGACCGCCGACCGAGAAGCAAATTTGAAGGAAAGCGGATCCAGATGAAAGCAAGCTCTAACAAACCAATGAGGACCGACTACTCGATTAACATTCCTGTTTGCCTGACCGGCCGAGTGCATCCCGGCTGAGCCTCTGCTGAAATTCCGACTTATCCGCTTCTCTCCGCCAGCCTACTAAATCCTGCTCCTTCTAGTTAGTTTCCTCCGGTTGGTCTGGCCGTTCCGTCCCGTGTCATTAGTTATCGACGGGCCTGCCCATAAGCATGGCGGCGGACCGAGGCGGACCGAAGAGCGACGCTCGGAAAGGGATCGCAGATGGAATCTGGACGTATTTATGACGCTGTTGTGATTAGTGCCGCCTCTCCTCCAGCTCGGCTCGTTTCGCGCGGATTTATTCCTCTGCGTGTCTAGCCTTCGCGAGACTCTTTCGAGCTCCGAAATTCTTGTTGAATCCGTTGAACGTTCGTCGATTGGCCAGAGGCGTTTTCAACTGTTGCGGACCTCCCCGAGTCTCCCCCAGTCTCCCCGGCTGATTCGTTTGGTTCATCCGTCATCCTTGCTCGAGAGTTGTCCACGCGTCGCGGAGACACGCATCCACCTGTAGAATATACGCGTGCGCTCGCTCGCTCGCTCGCAAAGCAGAGGAGCAGTCTCCGTAGAAGCTCTCTCCGAGGAGGTCGCGAGCAAGGCCACATCGGGCGTTGCCCTCCTGAGCTCGATCTCGACTCGCGTATCCCCGGTCTGCCACGCGTTCAGGACTCGGTGCGAATCTACCGGGTGTCCTGGCGTCCTTTCGTTCTCTCGTCCTCTCGTCGAATCTCTGGTCGAAACGAATTATTTTTCTCTGGCTGTTGCGCCGACGATAGTCGTTTCGAAATTCGAAGCGCGTCGCTCGTATAGAAGAACAGCGTCGAGCAACTCGATGGAGTATCGTAATCGCAATTCGAAGGCTAGGACGTTGCAGGCGTAACGGATCCTCCTCTGCATTAATGCGTATGCTAATAGCAATGGTAATACGGATACGGATAAACAATGGTTTATTGTGATCGCCAGCCGGTTTGTAGGCTACGATTGTTCTAATACGCGGCTGTTACGACCGGAGCTTGTTACGTTGATACGTGTGTGCCGATGTGAACTTGTAATTAATGAACTTGAACCCACGCTACATCCTTGAGACTGCAGAGTTTCACACTTTTGAACGAATCGTCGCTCGAGACAATGATTTCTAATTGGTTCCGTATTCGCGAAAGCGGGCAAACATTTTACTCGTACATTTTTCATTTCGTTAACCGTTCGCTCGAACGTCCGAAATGCGTCCGTTGCGATACAAGAATACAAGGAGACGAGAGAGAAGAATGGTCAACGGCGAGTTCCATCCATGTGCGCGTATCGTTTCTATTCGAAAGAGTGTTTCCACCGATAACAAGTCGAGAAGACACGAGGATCGAATCGCCTTGGAAGTTGTGCAAACGCATTGCTGGCTCCTTCGGACTGTCCGGATTCTAGCTGGCTATCGGGACGCGGAGGCTCGATAAACGGAGAAAAGACGTAAAGTATCCGCCTGTTGATTTTAGAGTTGGCGAGTGGTTGCAGCGAACGTTGAACTTGCGAATAATCGTGCCCCGGACTGTTTGGATGTCTCCGAAGGTCTCGAGATTTCGTTAGCAGATGCCCGAACATTTGCCGTCGAGACTTTTCGATTCGCAGGGATTTCTTCCGTAAGTCTGAAATACAGTTTACTAGGAACCTCTGGCTACTATCTCCGTCCTAACTCTCTCCATTCGCTCCGAGGCGCAGTGAAACAGAAACGACTGCCCCCGTCTGCAAAAGAAACAACGAAACGGCACACTCGACGAATGGATTCCGTATCGATGAACGGACAGCTCTGCCGCGTGTGCCCGATGGGAACGACCGCGGATCGGTCAGACATGGGTATATCGGTTTATCCCCGTCGATGCGGAACGTAATTAAGTGGAATGGAAATATCGCAGGCCGGGAAAAAACGGCGCGTGTCCGGCGCGTCGATCCTGCGCGATCTGCGAACCATCCACGAACCGAACCCCGTGAAATTTGAGTGGATCGATGCCCGAGACCGACGCCCGATCGATCCATCGATCGATGATAACGAACGGGGCGGGAAGCTGGCTCTGGGTTCTCCGTTAACCCAGGCTTGCGAAAAATTTCTTGGAAAGTTGGAAGAACGCTTTTTATCAGCAACATCGTGTCGCGACGCGAGGACAAGCGGCAGCTTCTGGGCGGAACGTTCGGACCGATCTCGCCGTCCTGTTTTCCAAAGGCGATTCGTCCGGCAACCATCCCGAGGATCCGGTGACTCGCTTCGCTTCGCGAGTTGCATAACGCGGCTTGGCGCGCCACGAGAGAGACGATTATGCAACGACACGCGTAACAGCGATGCGCTTCGCACAGGTGGCTCTGCCGGGGTTTTCGCCGCGTTCACCTCGTCTGCCGCGTTCGCCGGGTCAGGCGAACCATAATCGCGGAATTACGCTTTATTGTGTGCTAATAAACCGTCGAAGCACGGTGCATCCTCGTATTTCCTTTTTTCTCTCTCTTTTATCGCGGGCGCGCGCGCCTGGAAAGCGTGTTTCGCCAGCCGTAAAAAAGAGGATTACTCGAAGTCGCCGGGTTTGCTCCGCGAGCTGGTGAAATGTGACTTTTCAAACGGCGGGCCATCCAGACAAAAGAGAAGGGAAAAAGAAAATACGACGCGGGTTACGTAAACGAGGACCGGACGCGTTCGGGAAATCAATAGCCCGTTGAGCGCGAGCTCGTTCTTAATCGTGGAATCCGTGAAACCGTGGAAAGTATGGAGATACTCGTAATACGATTGATTCGCCGTCGTTGTTTCGACGCGGCGAACGTAATTCCATCGGCTAACGGTGATTAATTTCGCGACGAACGTTGTTTCCCCGTACCCTGTACTTTTTCCGGTCGTTGGAAGGATTCAGAAAGCTAGACGCCGACGAGCTGGGACTTTGATTTTCGAGCGGTCGGATCCGTGCGATAGAGAAGGGATTATCCGTCGAGACGAAGCGAAGAACGCTGTTGGGTTTTTTACGCGACAGGGTTTGTTTGCAGTGCATAAAACCCGGCGTTTAATTACGGGCAGCTTTTACAGGTGTATCTCGGTGCGTTAATGAATGTTGCCGCTCGTGTGCCAGTGTTTTACGGCGGGGACGGCAATAATCATTGGAACACGGCGCATAACGCGAGATGAAATCGGCTCGAAACTCGAACGTAAACTGGCCGGGGCCGGAGTGAGTCGTTAAGTCTCTCTCGCGCCGAAGACCACCGGCCGGGCACCCCGGCTAACAAAGAGAACTCGGATCCTCCGTGGACTCGAGAACAGGAGCAAATCGGAGAAAGTTCGGCGAGCATCGAGGCTTCGCCTCGAGGTCGCTCGCTTTACGGGCTCTTGAAAGCCGAGACGTCTCGCGTTCTTTGGTGAGGTCAGGTTCGTGTCCTCGTACGTCTGTCTCGCTGTCTGTCTGTCCGTCTCTCCGTCCGTCTCTGTGAAACCCTCGTTCCAGATTCGGTAACGACAACCGACCATTTCCATAGAACACGGGAGAAAAGGAACGCGCGAGGGGAATACGAAATTCGTTCGGCCACCGGTCTTTGAACGTCCTCGCCGCGGCAACGAGTGCCGTTACGAGCCTCGTTAACGACCGCGAAAACCGCGCTGGACGCCGGACGCCGGACGGAAAAGAACAAGTGGTGGCCAACAGGGAAAAAGTGAAGAAAAACGAAGAAAAATTAGCAAGATGTTCGCGTAGCAACTTGGCCGGCTTCGAACGCGGGCGCGAGCGCGAGAAACCTGTCCGCTGCCAACAGATTACATATTCCTCGGCGTCTGGTTTCGCCGGTGATCCCCTCGGTGATCCCCTCGGCGGACGGTAATTCGGTATCTGGGGCGAGAACGCGACGGCGTCGCTTCCGAATCGCTCGGAAACAATTACGGTAAGATGATACTGGAAATATTTCGAAGCGAGCGATGACTGGATAGAGCGAAATAACGAATATTCCTTTCTGATGTTAGATATATTCAGCTCTGGTGACCGTGACGGCCGACGCGTTAACGCGACGGCGAGGAGAAAGATAGACGCGACACGATTGCAATGAAATTGCCGTGCAAATAAATTGCCGGGGAACATTTTCTCCTTTCTCCCCTCGTTTCGGCCGTAACCGCGCGGCCACAGTGTCGGAATACACGGTCGCGTACCGAAGTAAACGTAATTGAATCGGTGCGCGCAGGCTACTTGGCGCTCCAGAACGAAAGTAACGCGCCTGGAGCTTTTACGATTCGCTGTGCATTTCGATTCGAGCGGGCCATTTGACGGCCGATTTGCGGGAAAGTAAGAACCGTTGACGTCTCAGAAGAGAAAAGAAGAGAGAAAAAAGGGGCGACTAAAGAAATAGTCGAGGCAGTCAGCTACGCGGCGCGTGTTTAGAAAAGCGGCTTCTGGGAAGAGACGATGGCGTTTTCACCGACAGATCCGCCGCGAAATCGTTTTCGCGACCGATGCCCGCGACGCGCGCTCGACTGTTATCGATCTCCCGCGACAAGGAGAAACGATTCTCTTACTCTTGCATCGAATTTCGGTTCGTGCTCTAACGTCAATCTCATTTTAGATTTCTTAGTCGATCGGTGCATTTCTCCTTTCTTTTAATCGACTCTACTATGGAACTCGTGTTCGGATTTTCTAATGGAACGGAATGGAACGAAACGCCTAGCGCGTAAAGACTTGGCGGATGAACGAGCAGCATCCTGCGCGAAGAAGAAGGGAAAGGAAAAAATCAATTTAACCATGCGTGGATAATTGCGGAGATTAAGATGGCGTGGAGCGCAGGCCGATCTTAAAGGCGCAAACACGTCGGCGCGCAGCTCTTTCCTGCGGGTATGTAGAGCATTTCCTTTAATACAACCGGTATTTCCATCGCGTGAGACAGGATTCAGCGTAGAGCCGCCAAATACATAGGAACGCGGCTCCAGCTCCGGCGCTCGAGCAGGAACCTGGGAGAGCCCGCTTCGAGACGCCTGTTTCGGCCATTAGCCCACATCTCGGTTTTATTCGATGTCGCAAGTGAAAATGCCGACGTTTTCGCCATCTTTCCGTTCGATCGGAATTTCTTCTAGCAACGAGGACGTCGACAATTCGAACGGAGGAGCATTCGAATCTCGAAGAACCTGCAAGAACCTCGAAGAAGCTCGAAGAAGCTCGAAGATGGAATGACTTATTCGTTCGTTTATTTACCGTTAATTTACATTTAAGATTGGAACAATCGTCGATCGTTCTCCTCGCAACAGGTCCCGTTTCGTGGAAGACGCGACAGCGGCGAGGCCGTAGAGCGTGATCGGCACGCCGAGTTTCGCGGAACTCCACAATGGCGCCTTTTAATGGAATATCGAGTAGGACCTCTCCATTTGCTTCTCGAAACCGATGGACACTCGAGAGTTGACTCACGTGGCTGCCGACAAGGCGTTTTCTTTCACTCGTGCGTTGAACTACACCCGCGCAGCCGCGTAGCCGCACACCTGCACCCGAAAGAACTCGCGTGCGTCGTGCGCTTGGCGAGCTGATCCATTGTTCCCGTGCGCCGCGAAACTCTCGTGAGAACTGGCCGTAACAATGAGAGACGGTTCCTCCATCTGGGGGAAAAAGTCTAGTCGAGGGCGTTCCAGTTTCCTCGCGGGGAAAATTGCTCGAGTTTCAAGGAGGAAACCGGCCCCTTAAGGCCCCTAAAGGCTCGGATCGCGAAATCTCCTAGTAAACCATTCATTCTTCGCCTGCTCTTCGTCCGACCTTAACGGGACGTTGTTCGTCGGGATGAAATAGTATCGAATGAAAGAAAAGTAGAGAGCAAAGTGAACTGCCGAATGGAAATTATTGTAAATCTTTCTCTATTCTTTTTCTCTCGATTTTCCTAAGTCGGCTCCAATGATTTTCAGGCCTGCGTGATTTTCACGGGACGAAAAGGGGATCGTGCGCGGTTGGAAGGTCGCTCGGGACCACTGCGTGTGCCGGAGAATTACGTAAGCGGCGAGAGAAGGCGACGAAAGGCTGAGAGAAAAGAAGTACGAGGAGAAAGAGGAGAAAGGAGAGAAAGAGGAGGGAGAGGGGACTCGTACGTTCCATAGCTCGGGGCCCCGGCCTTCCTAAATTCCAACAGCGCATCCCGTTAGTCTTCCACCTGTACGATCGGGAATGCCCGGCGTAACTATTGACCACTTTCCAGTCTGTTTACCGGCGGCCGTCCACAAGAATTATGAATGGGACTATCGAACGGCGAATCCGTTTCTCCTTAACGCCGAATCTACCGACCGATCGAATCGGCTGCTTTGTGTTTTCTTGTACGATTTAGAAGACGCCGCGTATCGAGATTTCTCGCTAAAGTATGGAAACGTTGGAAGCAGCCGGTACGTGGTCGTAGCGTTACGTCGAGATCGGCTGCGAAACACTCGTCGGAGGATCTAATTACGTCGGCTTACCGAGAGAGCTTGCCGGGAGACCTGGCCCTAATTAAAATCGCGCGTAATTAATGTTGCTTCGTTCCGGAGAAAAAATTGCGTGCGCCGATGTCGTGTCCGGATACCGGTGGTTGCGGTGTCGATTAGCCGAATTCGAGTTTACACTTTATTGGATAGCTGTGTTGGTCATTATTTGGTTTATTGTAAACAAGTTCGATCGATCGGCGATAATATTTTGATTCGATGACTGTGCCAAGTCTATCGTCTATCGTCGCTCTTCCCAGAACAATAACTGTTTCTTCTTCAACTCGGATCGAAGATTAGCCGGAGCTGTTACGATCCGGATTCCTCGGGAACATTCTAGGCTTCTCGGGCCGCAAAAACCGCGCGATAACGATCGGCCGCGTTATTTTCTCCGGCGGAAAAAGAGAGGAAAGTGTCCCGGCCGGGGAGCCTCGTGCCGCGGCGCTTCTTTCATCGAGACTTTTCCGCCGATCCAACCACCTCGAAGCAAAAACCCGCTACGAATCGTTCGCTCTTCCGGTAGGTTTCCCGCAAAACATCTAGCGGGATCGATGGAACGCGAAAAAAAGAATCGCGTTTTCTGCGTTCGCGATCGGCGAACCGAATCCCAAGTACATACTTGTATACCAACGTCTCGAAGAAACGTGTTCGTGGATGACGGACGTTGATCCGTGATTCTGCCGGCTCGGATTGGTCAATTATCTTCCTTGAACCGAGAAAAAGCATTTCGAAGAGAACGATTTCGAAGGAAGAACGCGCTTCCTGCGGTGAATACGGTCGATCGTTATCCTTTTTCTCGAGAAGTAGCGTCTTCCGCCCTTCCCGAAACGTCTGTCCGCGCGAACCCCTAGGTTGTTTCTTTGACATTTTCTTCTTCTTCTTTTCCGTTCGTTCGATTTGAACGCGTCGGTAAGCAGAATGTCCGAGTAGGTGCACGGAACCTTCGATAGAAATCTGTACTCTGAATGTTTTCGGTAGGCGCGAACGGGTGTTGCGACAACGTTACTCCGATCGGCCGAGAAACCTCCGGAAAGCCCGCGGCGAGGAAACGATCGAATCGACGGAAATCCATACATCTTTCCGATGATGGAGAAAAGAAGGCGATATGCGGACGGGAACGCGCACGCGAACGCACATGCGGACGCACGTGATATATCCCGGCCGCGCGTCCCCGGAGCAATGGCGGTTTGCTCAATCGGATTCCGTGAACTCGCTTGGCCGCGCGCGCGAAAGAAACTCGGTACCGAGAGCCGGCAATGCGTGACCAGGAGACGCTTGCCGCGAGATTAATTCCGCCATTTCGACACGTCCGACGACGAATGTGTCCCGCGTTCGGGTTGCGCCATCCGAACGCCTATTTTCCGAAGGTTTCGCCTGGTTTAACGTCGCGGGACTATCTTTTCTTTGTCAAGGATTTTTCGTCGAACGCGGACAGCGAACAGCGAACGCGTAACTCGTGTTCTCGCTCGTACGAACGAGACCTTGCGGAGACCGATTATCGTTTGCTATGTCGAAAACTACCGTGACTCTCGGTAACGGTAAATACCGATCGTTCGACGAGGTTTCGAACAACTTTTGCTGCTTGTTTGCCGCGTGTTTTACCGCGTGCTTCACCGCGTGCTTTACCGCGTGCTTCACCGCGTGCTTGTAATTAAAAACTCGAAGCGTCGACGGCTGCGTTCGCTGTTTGTAACCAGATGTTATATAATCCGGCTCCTCGAGGGCCGAATTACGTAACGGAACCGTTCCTCCGGTCATCGTCGCGTAGGCCTGTCTCCAGCGATCGACACCGAGAGGTGCGTGGATCTCGACTCGTTTCCTATTCGGTAGGACATCGAATAGAGCGGAGACTCGCGCGAATCTTCTCATGCGCGTTCACCCCGAATTTCTTCCCTCGAGATTCAAAGATTAGATCGGCGTTCCGCGTCGCTCGAGAAAAAGCCGCTTTCCTTTCTGTGATTAAGGAAACATTAATCACGAGATGTACGGCCGGGGATCGTGAATGAATCTTATCTGGATATCGCGCGGGAAAAAACAGATTTCAACAGTGATTTCATAAGCGAGCCTCGAGTGCCTCGGATTGCGACAGTCCCCGCGCCACGGCGCGCGTTGCCCGAACGGGCTGAATGGACGCTCGTCTGGCACGTCCAGTGTAAAAACAGTGGTCCGGAATCGTTTAAAATTCCGCCTCGACGAGATGCTTTCGCGTGAGACCAGTCCTGTGTGTGACCAATCCACTCGCCGACTCGTTGGATTCACTCTCGTTCGGATCGTTGGTTCGCGGTTCTGAACTGGCCCGGCTTTGCATCCGGGCCCGCGAGTCGATGATCCCGAACAAAGCCAGTCGGATTTCGGCTAGATCGTAATCGTGTCTTCGTATCCTCCGTTTGTCTTTCTTCCTCGCGTTTCAAGGCTGTTTGGTCGACGCGAGCTCGGAGGTTTTCGTGCGATTACACGGTCCGTGAATAATTGGAACAATTTCCTCGACGATTACCGTTTCTTTTCGTCCCGTTCCGTCTCGCGTTCTACAACATGGCGAGTTTGCGTTCGCCGCTCGGGGAAAAGGATCGACGAGATAACAGAGGGAGAGGTAGGGAAGACGGGGAGGCGGAATAAATCGACTCCCGATGAGCCAGCACTTTCGACGTCGTCGTCGTCGTCGTCGTCGTCGTCGAAACAAGAGGTATCGAGCTCGACTTCGTTCGATTATTATATCACGGAACAAAGTGTAATTAAACTCGACTTGTGACTCTGCGTAATTTCATTATATTATATAATGAAAGCGAGAAAAATGATGGGGCGTTCGAGAGTACCCGTTCGCCTTGGCCAAGTTCCTGTCGCTGTGAACGCGAACATCGAGAACGAACAAAAAATTCGTTAGACTTATAAATCAGGAAGCCACGATTAGTGGGAGAAAAGAATGCCGAGGAGAAGACCACGTAACGCTTCATTTTTATTCCTCTAATTAGACTACGAAGCGCGCGCGCCGGTGATCGTAACGATGCGCAGTATTAGGTATCTCTATGGTAATAGTTGTTCCGACGAACTCACACGCGACCGGCTGGCAGGAATATTTTCATGTTTTTCTTCGACAAATTACCGCGTCGATTAGTCTGGAATTATTTTGAATTCGCGTTGGTCGCACGAGTCGGTCGAACACGAATCGGAAGATGTCGGATAGTATCGTATCGAAGTTTCAACGAAGCGGAGTGATGGGAGTCGAGGATGTGGCGTTAACCGGTAGCCCGCGCGTAAATGGTAACCGATCCGTCTATCCCGGCCGACACGGGAGAACGATAAGGGAGATTGAGTTATGGGAAACGATCTTGTCGTTTTTATTGCGAGCTTCGTCTTCCAAGTGTCACCGTACCACTGTATCGTGTTACTCGTCGCAGTGTGCGGCTATTAGCGTTGACGAGCCAACGTTTCAGGAATCCATGCCGTCGACAAACTCGAACGTCTCCCGCAAACGTTTGTCCCATTCGAAATCGTTCACAATGTTCGATGCGCATTTTCGGAAAACGTTTCGCGAGGACAACGATAACGGTCGGCGTTCAGCCGTGGCACATGACCCGGAAATCGTACGTGACGAACGGCGAAAGCTCGTGTTTGCGGAAGCCGAGGCGAATCCGTGTCGCGCGTTCCTTTCAACGTCTGCTTTCCTTTTGTTCCCATTTGTCACGTACGAGCATTATTATTTGCAAACGTTGTAACAGACTGCAAACCAAACGAGTCGAACGAATTTTGATTTCTCATCAAACGTTTTACCAACATTCGACGAGTACATGCTGTTTGTTTTTTTAGGAATAGGGAGGAAAGGCCATCCAGAATGGTTCTAACCGTGACCGAGGACACACCGGCGGACATGCTGGCCGGAAGTATGGAGCTTCTGGTCCAATTACCTCGGGAACACCATCAGCAGACTCAGAGGGTCACGGTGCAAAGAAGGTAAGAACTTGGGGTAAGGGGAACGAATAATCCCGACGGTGTTTGACAATTTCCACTGGAGAGACGACGGGTCGGTTCAAAGGAACGACTCGGTGGTGAGGGTCGCGCGATTTTCCACAGATTCTCTCCCGTGAGAAGAGATGCGAGTCCGAGGACGTGTGCTGCGTCCGACTCGTGATCGCGCACCGTGTCAAGTATCGAGTATTAAGCATCGAGCAAACTACAAAGTATCAAGTATAAAGAGACCGCCTAACGGTCCCGGGGGACATCGGTCTGGAAATGAAATCGATTAGCCGCACGAAAAGCAACCGTGGCCGTTTCGGTACACTTGATTTATCCAGCTGATCGTCGCCGAGTCGTCCTGAAACGAATCTAACGGTCCCATTAGCAGATTGATTTCTGGACCGGCGAAGATACGGTGGTGCCCGGCAACCTTGGCGTAATCGCACCGTGACGATCTCGAAATTACCATTGCTGATGCACAATTCGATATTCTCCTCTGTTGTTTGAACCGCTCGCCGTTTCGGCTAATTACTCGTCGTCGAGAGATTCGCTCAAGATCAGTTTTTCCTTAGTCTTGTTCTCTCGTTCGGGCGATCCTTGGTCCTCCTTGTTCGCTGAACTCGACGCTAAAAGTTTCGAACGTTTCTGTCGACAGTACGCCCATGATGGACCTCCTTGTCCAGATCGCCACGGCCCACAAACTAGCAGCCTCGAGCTACACGTTGCAAGCTATCGGAGAACGCGGAATGGTTCTACCTCATCAACCCAACACACCTATCGGGGCATTGGATGCGCTTCAGGTACAGCCAGAAACTTTCTGTGAAATATGAAAAGCTAATATGAAAACGGTCCAACGATTCGATTTTCCTTTTCTTCCTCTAAAATACGGTTAACCGAAATTCGAAAGCTTTCGTTGCGGACGATCGTTTCTATTTTGCGACTATTCCAACAGCAGTCGTGAACCGTGCACTTCTCTTGCTAAGAAAATGAAAGTCCGTTGTTCGGCAAGTGCCCTTCAGTTCCCAGAACCGTGTGATCCTCGAACGGACGCGTCGAGTTCCTTCCGTGGAACTCTTCGAATCTCCAACTTGTTATTTCGCCGGCTTGTAATTTCAACAATTTCAGAACGTTCAGACGTTTCCCGAGAGACGACGGGAAAGAATGAACGGAAACGAGAATACCCCCGTGTGTATCGACCAGTTTGTTGTTTCGCGTTTCGCGTTTCACGTTTCATGTTTCGTGTTTGTTCTTTCACGTTTGTTTGATATTTCAGGTGAAATTATTGCCGAAACAGGGAACCTTTGTCCCCCGAAAGACGAAGCAGGCCAACCAACCGTTCGAAACTACTTTCAGGTTACAGGTAAAAGAAAATCACAAATTCTACCGTCGATATCGCTCCATAGTAAGATAAAGCTCGGTAAATGCAGGAAAGATCGGATAAAGGCTGTTTGCGTCATTGTTCTATTTCTGATGTTTATCTATGATACACGCTTCGAGAATCGGTTAGCGATTACGACGATTGTGCAATTGCTGCAGGTGCATCTGCCCAGGAACCAATTGTACGTGTCCAGAGTCAGCCCGAGGATGAATTTGGCCGAGATTTTGGACGAGGTCTGTCGCGAAAAGAATCTGGACAGGAGCAAGTACGAACTGCGTCATCCAGGTGAGCAATCGCAACGAAAAATGAGCGCCGAGGTGAACCTGCTCGGTAAGCTACCGAACGATTAGCGGGCCAATTTAAACTGGTGAAAAGTTGGGAAACGATTGGTGCGATTGTACCAGGTATTTAATCCGATTCCCAGTAGAGTCGACCAAAGGTATTCTCGTTCGAGCACGGGCAAGAAACCTCGCCGATAAGTGACAGAGAAATAACAGAGAATTGCATCAACGATTAATAGCAAACAAAGCTGTTATCTCGATCTCCCTTGCGGAAGAAAATAAACCGATAACGCTGTGTGTCGTCGATTCCAGCGGCGGGTCGGGTGTCCAGACTCCCTAGAAAAATCTGATACACCTAGACTCGCGCCTAGTTCGGTTCGTTTACGTTTGATATTTAAACCGGTAGCACTGGCCAGCTCCCGTATTTTCAATGATTCTTTATTCTCTTAACAGGTTTCAGCGGCCAATCGAGCCGATATTTTTCCATGAAAGCTTATCACCGAGACTACTCGAAGATTGTTTGAAATAAACTCGAAAAAGTTTGTTAAAATGCACTCCGAAAAACAGGATCTCCTTGGGTGTACGGAAACTTTCAAATGTCGAGCAACACTCGAAACTGAACCAGACAAACACTCGAAACCAGGCTTGACAAATTTTCCTCTTTCGACGTGGACATTTAATTCCACGTAAATTCCGCGGTATCGTGCACAGTTGTTTCGTTTGATTTTTCAAGTGGGGGGCGACCCTTTTCATTGGGAAACAATGTTGGGGTACTTCTCGAACGTTCCACTTGGCTTTTCATAATTTACGGTACGAAAGGCACGACGCGTATCCCCCCCCCCCCCCCCCTATCTTCTCCATACTGAACGGGGTTCCCTTTTTATTTTCACGAGACCTGTTTGGCGAGCGTCGATGAACAAAATGAAATTATGCAGATCCTCTGCTATTAACTTATCTCGGAACGGTTTCAGGGCTCTGATAAACGCGCGACGAGAACACAGGTTCGTCCGAATATTGCCTCCAATTAGCAGAAAACATTCGTCGAACGGATAACAAGCGAGTCTTTGGGCACGATGGAATATTAATGAACACGAAAAGTGGTTCGTTCGAATGAACGAGAATCGGCTGTTGGACGACTCGGTCGCTCATAAAAGGGATCGTACCGCGCGTGTCCGAATTCGGATACTTGTCACGGTCCGGGCGATCCGAACCGACTCGGAGATAGTTTGTCGACGCTCGAAAACTTGCGGACGGACCGCGGACACGTTTATGCAAATTCATATTTTTATGGGATGATTGCCCAACCGGAATTTATCGAGACATTTATGCCCAGCGTTAAAGCTCCGGGATTCGACCGGGAGTCGAGAATTTATTGAATCGTTGACAAATTTTCTTCTCTTCGAAACTCGTCGCTGGGACCATTCAAATGCCTTTTCTCGGGGCGACTTTACGACCATCCGAAAGGTTTAATGATTTCCTCTAGACCGTTTTTTCGACAACTTTGCAGAAATACCTTTCAGAACTGACTTCCTTATTCTGTAATTACTTTGCTGCGATATTTTCACGGGTAAGGATCTCGAGGACACATTGTTCAGACCTTCGTTCGAATCATCGTCGATTCTTTTGTATCCGAATTTTGCCCGATTAATGTCAATATCGATTTTTTTGAATACCTTCTGCTGCGTGCAATGGTATCGGATTCGCGGTTTGAAAAGTCAGTGGCTACGGTACTTTGACTCGGTTTGCGACGCCAACGGGGTATGGCTTCCGAAGCCATTCGGACCGTGCACATGTGCACGCGTACGTGTATGCGCATTGTAGTTGTGCAGCTACTTTCTATACATACGACTGCGCTCGCAATCCGATTTCCCTGAAATTTTGCATTCCTATTGACCGCGCGAATGAAAGTCTTCCTACGAGCCTTCGTCACGCGAGACCATTCAGATTTCAGGCCAGCGATTTAGTTATCCTATATTTAGTTATCAGCGAAATATCGTTAATCCGAGGATGTCCGTTTTCTTTGGTTCGGACGATGATATCGATGCGAGCCAAGTAGATAATATCGGCTGACCCACCCCGTACATCGCGCTGTACGCGTACTCACGCGCCGGTGCACGAGATATTTCAGTTAGCTGGTTACACCGGCCAGTTGTGTTAAGATCGCTATCGCAAGGTTGCTGGCCGGCTCTTCCACTTGTTACTCCTAGTCGTTAGCCGTGCACGGGTCTCCGTTCGCATACTAGCCGCTGCTCTCCCCATCTAGGATGTGCCTACGAGTGGCTCGCTACCCGCGTACCCACACCACCAACCGCGTGGCGCGTTCCCGATTCCCGAGGAATTTCTCGGCCGTTTGCTCGAATTCGTTCTACCCGAGGGGCGAACTCGCATTTCTTCTGTTCCCGCGAATTGCTTCTGCTCCCTAGAGAGCCGCGAGAGCCACGCTTCGTCATGGACGATTTGCGACGACACTTACCAGCGTTGTTGTTGTTGTTGCCCTTTTCCAGCAAACCTGGAGACACTGGATTTGTCCTTGTCCCTCCAGGACTACCATCTTCAGGAGGTGACGCTGTACGCAAAACAGGGCAGAACGCTCGGCTCCGCTCTCAGTACGCAAGACATAATGGCGCTGCACAGGCAAGAGGAGCGACGCAGACAGCAGGCCAAACAGAGCGTCTTCGGGTTCGCGTTCAAAAAATCGAAAGAGTGCTCCCTGAGTACGGACAGCCTCGGCGGGCGGAGCGCTTCGCCGGCCAGGAGCGACGAAACTGGCAGAAGCACTAGTCCCCTTCAGCCTCCTGCCAGGCCGCAAAGAAAACGAAGACCCGCGCCCAAACCGCCCGTTCCGGCCCAGCCGGAAGTGAGTAACATTGCTGGAACTTGCTTCGGTGGTCCATCCGTTTTCCGTCTTGTCGTCTCTCGCGAGAGCGTCGACCGATGATGCGTTTCGTTCGTTTCAGGGAGCCGAGGAAAATGCTGCAGACTCCTGCAAGGACAAGGTAGTCATCAGTCACAGTCGCAACAGCAGCGACAGCTCGGGATATCACGAGGCGTCCGTGTTGAGCGACAATCCTGATTCGGCCGGGAGACTGCCGGAAACCCTGCCCAGAAGAAGCAAATTTCCGTCCGAGACGCCGAGAAAGTTAGCCCACACCTCACAGTCCAGTAAGAGCCTCAGCAATTTGGCTAGTGTTCCTGGTACTCTTTCCCGGGGAATTAGCAGCACCTCGTTGAGTTCCACAGGTAGAATTCCTTCCGTGGTACTGTGTCCCACGATCCCCCTTATATATGACTTAATAGTTTCTTTGTCTCTTCGTTAGAACAGTAATTTCGTTTAAAGTAGGCGTGAAACAGACGTAGAGTAGAGGTTGGTTATTCGAATAAGAGCATCTGGCAAGAACGCGCGGTTTTCGACAGGTCTGAGAAAGAAAAGGAACGCGCCTCTCCCTCCGGTGACCAGACCTCTGTCGTCGGCAATCTCCACCCAGGCGCTGGAGCGCATCGTCGACTCCGAGGAGTCGCTCACGTCGGACATGGATCCCTCCAAGCCTCCGTCGGACATCGGTGCTCCGTCCAAAGCCAACTCGGACATCGAGGAGCGACCAAAGGCTAGTTCGGACATCGGGGTGACCACCGTGGGTGCAAAGATCGATTTCGCAAATACGGGATCCTCGACGGTGTGCGTAGAGGCGAAAGCTGGGAAAATGGACGTCGAATCGCGTCACAGATCAGGATCCGTAAACGTTAAGTTACCGCCCAGTAACGAAGGACACACTGTGCCCGTAGAAGAGGCTCCCGTAGACGTTAGAGTTCCCAGCAAGAGAGGTAAGCTAGTACGTAGTTGCGCTAGCGTACAGGATAGCGTGCATTCCTACAGTTTCGTGTCGATGAATAGCTTCGAACGAGTGGTAGAGGAAGGGGAAGGAACGGCAACGATTAGGAGACATCGAAGTCTCTTTGATCCTGAAAAGGTGAAACTGCACTCCAAGATCGAGGAGTGTAGGTCTGGCACGAATAGAAACGACGACGAATCGCTCGACGACAAGTTGGTACGGTTGACCAGGTCGTTAACCGCGTCCTTGGACTCAGAAACCCAAAGTTCAAAGTCGCGGCCCAAAGTTCACAAGTTTCGGAGCTTCGCGTGTAGGAACGTTCCTTCTTCGGAATATTTCGATGCTCGCGACAGCGTCGAGTTATTCGATAGCGGCGGTCAGAGTTTGCTCAGATCTCGAAGCAGATTGATCAGAATGCAGACTTTGGCCGATTTGCATAATATATCGGCACGCGCGCGTCAGCCAGAGTACACGCCGGACTACGAAACGTTGGGGTTTCGTTCGGGAAGCCCTCGCTCGGACAACCGTGTTCGCGACGGCGGGCATCAAGCTAAAACGCTCGAGTATAGTTTGAGTTTTCAGAATGATTTCAAGCCGAGGGATGGTAGTTTCGAAAGGGTCAATTTGTCGAGTCACCGAAGCTTCTCTGTGAAAAATCACGTGTCCGGTAATCGATTAGAGACATCGTCGATGGAAAGTAGGCAGCCAAAGTTGGGAAACGTGAGCACCACCAAGTGCTACGACGGATCCATTTTGTCTAGTGTCGGTAGAGATTCGTTCGACGATCCGGACGATAATCACAGGCCCAATCCTTCGGCGCCGCCTTTGAGTAACCTGCAGATATTCGCGATTTCAACGAAACCCTTGGACATTCCGGTGACCATCGTGGATTCGATTCCTAATAATGTCGATAAATTGCCGTCTCTTCCCATCGTCCAGCGTAGCGAATGTAGGCTAGAGTCGGAGAAAAAGCTGAGCATCTTGGAACCCCCTCCGCCTGGACTAGTGAGTAGAGAAGAATCCACGCAAAGCTGGAATAGGTTTTTGATTCAGTTGAATTCCATTTTAGAGAGTCGAGCCGGAGAATTCGTTTAGACGTTATCATTCGTACTCTCCTTTTCTAGCGGCGATGTTTCCGTTCCGTCTCTTACTAGGGCTCTATATATTAGTCGATCTTACTGTAATTAGAAAAGTATCGTAGTTATCGCTACCCTTATCTTGCATGCTCTAATCAAGTTGCGCCGATTGCACAAAAACTTTCCCAAGAGAAACGGTTCCCGACCACCACCCGCTTGCTAATTTCACCTATAGGTGACGGTTTCTTCTTTTTCTTTTCCTCCGAGTACAGTTGGAGAACCTGTTCCGCTTCCCAAGCCTAGAAAGACCTCCACCAGCGGTAACACGTCGGTGAGACCTCAAGTTCCGAAGCGCAAGTTGGCACCACCTTCCCCGTTGAGTAGAGCTTTACCCTCGAACTCCGGCAACGTAGATCATTTCGCAAAAGGTCCACCTCCTCCTGCACACTCTGCCAGCAAAAGTATTGCGAGTGACGCGAGTTCGAACGTCCTTCCGGGAACACCCGCTGTTGGCGATGGCACGAGTTCCGCCGTGTCCGATCGGAAACTCGAGGAGGATCAGGACAAACCAGACGTCGCATCCACCTGTTCCACCAGCGAGGATGAGGTGTTCTTGACTCCTGGAATCGAACACAGCCAAGCGTCCTTCGATTACGATTCGCTGCCGTTGGAAGAAAAAGATCGGCCGATCAAGGTAGTATCAGCCAACAGCGAACTGGCAATTGTGCCTGCAACGCAGCGTCGACAGAGCTCACCGATCGCCGAAACGGTTGCCGGTCAAGAGAAGAAACTGTGCGCAGTGATCTCGACCATGCCAAAGTGCGAACATCTGGCCGAATTGGCCGAGAGCAACGGGAATTTATTCTTTAAGAAGAAACACGCCGAGTCGAGAGGGAACAACACCGATCGCGCGAATGATCGGCACAGAAGCGGGGAAGGTGCGAAGGAATCGAGGAGACCGAGGATCCCTCGAACGGCGTCGAAATCGAACGATTTTGAAACCAACTCGTTGGAAAAGCAAAAGAGGCATTTCACTTCGCATTCGGAGGATATCACGTTCGCTTTAAATCTGAACGTGGCGTCCAATGTTGGTTTATTATCTGCACGATCGGATCAGTTCGGTGGAAATGTTACGCAAGAACCAAGAACCGAGCGAAACACCGCTGATATCCACCGTTGTTTCGTCCAGGGTGAGGGTGAAGGTGAATCCAGTTGCGGATCGGGTACATCAGGTGCATGTTGCATATTACTAACGGACGGTGTTGGGCATCCACTTTGATCTGTCCCTTGTGATCTTACAGGAAGTCGCTCGAAACATTCTCGAATGACGATACGAACGTTAGTTTCTTTCCATAGAACCGCAGAATCTTGATTAGGATCTGACACTAAAATCACCTTTAACTTGCATTTGTAACTTCTTATAAATTATGTTCTTAAATCTCTCTCCGGGTCTCTCTCTCTTTCTCTCTCTCTCTCTCTCTCTCTCTCTCTCTCTCTCTTCCTTCTGTAGCATCGTTATCTTTATGAGATAACTACGAGACTCTCTACATCTCTGTATTCTACTTATTTTCAAGAAACCCGTCTGTTGTACACTTTCGTTCGTTCACATTTTCTGGAATTTTCTGCTTTTCCTTTATTTCCTTTATTCTCTTTATTTTCTTTAGCGATGGCGCCGCGTTACACGGGGATTGTTGCTTCAAGGTCAAGTTGCACCGTGTACAAAACTCTCGCACGCTTTTTCGTTTATTCGTTTATTCTCGTTTCTTCTACTTGTGAAAACTTTGATATATTCTTTGACCGGGCAAACATTGTTAGTTTCGCAACAACGCGTCGTACTCGCGTCTCACGATTACATTTTTAACAGATTGCAACCCCTCGGAGACGGACGTTTTGCTGCAAAAGGTGTCGGACACGCTGTCCAACTCTTTACCTGCTTCAACGTTGAGTCAAGTACCTGTCGAGAGATTCGTTTCCCTCGTCGAGGCAAAGTCGAGAACAACGAATGCCGAGAAGACCTTAAACGAGGAAGAGGACTCGAAACAGCGGCAAAGCAACGATTTCCCGGACGGTGCGATAGCGAAAACCAGTACTCCGAATCTAACGGTGAACTCGCAGCAAGACACGTCGGACTATGTATCGGCAGCCGACGAGGATCTGTCTATCGCGGATTGGGAGTATCAGCTTCCAGCTCCGCCGAGTGCCTTCAGGGATTCTACTTCGCCGGTTTTCAACGACTTTAACGAGGTGATATCGTCGCCCGAATCCTTTCGAGATTCCGAACTCAAGGAACACGCGAAACCATCGGACGACAGAGAACAGAAAGCGAAACGAGAAGCGGCGGACAAGAAATCTGTGTTTCGCGAAGAAGACAAGAAAAATAGCAAACAAGACAGATTCCATTTGCAATCGAAATCGGACTCGAATTTGAAGAAGGTAATGATCAGCGAACTGGAGACCAAAATAGGTACGTTTCCTCAGAGTACCGTGGATTTCGAGTCTAAGAAAGTTGCGGACAACTCGTCCGCTCCCAAGATAGCGCCTATAGACAACACATTGTCGAACTTTACCATCACCACCTACACCAGACAGAAAAGTCGGAACATATTCGAGGAAGTGGAGAAGCAATCCCAAGGAAAGACCACCGATGACAGGTTCGTCAAGTCGTTCGTGACACTCTCCAGGAACAGGAGCAACTTGGTCGATGGGGATGATAGAGCTGCGAAAGAATCGAACGTTGGAGGAACGTCGCAGGTGAAGACGAAGGTGGATGACACCGGTGATAGAAAGCTGGAACCAAAGATACATACGGAATCCCTGCATAGGCAATCGGGTAACGAAAAGACTAATATTCATAGGTCGAAGAGCTACGTGTCTGTGTGCGACAAGTCCAAGTTTCAAGAGACCACGCGTGATGACGAACATGCCGGGAAGAATAGAAACGCGGCGGCAATGGACGACGCCGGGATGAAGAAAGCAACGAGCATCAGCAACCTGAATGCAACCAGGAGCATCGAAAAGTTCTCACAATGGCGGGACAACATTCTGAAGCGGCAAGAGGAACCCACCAAAGAGAAGCAACTGCAGTCTTTACAGGTATATGCTTTAACTTATATAGACTTTGCTAGGTTTCTAATCGGTTCGATCGTATTCCAGGTACTGAAAAGCATTTTACCGCAGTTGAAAAATGCTCAACAGTCGGAGGAAAATGTGCCCAAAGAATCTGATGACACAGTATTACCTGAGAAAACGAGGTACGTCTTTGGAAGAGAGAAAAGAACGAGAGAGTTCGAAGCGTAATCGGTATAATTGACTTTCAGACCCGAGACTACGTCCAAGGAACATTCGATCGACTCGAATGTAGTATCGACTTGCACCGACAAGAAACCTGAGGCGGACACGAAGAAAATACCACCGGCGACCACCGCGAAGCGTTACACCTATTCCGGACCGCCAGCGATAAGTTTGGGCAGCTGGTCCGAGCGACCGAGCGTCAATGTTCATATTAAAAGGGACACGGATTACAAATTGGACGCTCGCAAGGTGAACGGCAATAAAACCGTTGTAAATATAAACGGCATTAGGGACGAGACGAGCGGCTCGATCGACTTCAACAACAAAACGAAACCGCACAAGGCCCCGCAAAAGGGCAATCAAATTGAAATTACAGAGAGGAGAGAACCCAATGAATTAGCCAAGAAATTAATCACGCATACAACTGCGACGGGCTTTAAGAGGCCGGTATTGAACAAGGTTCGTATAGAGTCGAAGCCAGCGAGCGATAAACCCGTGGTGACTGGAGTGGAGCTGAAGAAAAGCTTGCCAGAGACCAAGCCGCCGCCGGCGGATACAGCGATCGACACAACTCCTCTAAACTTTCGGGAATTGTCCAAGGCCTTCGGCCAAGACGTCTGCCTTCGGCCGAAACCGAAACGATCCACCTTGAATCGGGCCTCGGATGTCCAAATTGAAATTACTTCGAACAAGCAGAACGAACGCGTCGATTCCGAGGGAAGCAATAATGCCGTCGGCGAGCAGCGCCTAAGCAACGCCGGTAACCGAGACACGTCGAAACCCAACAGATTCGCCACGGTAGTAGGTGCGCAGCCCCAAAATCAGGGAACCTTCCCTTTTCGGAATGGCATTATTGGTACCAAAGGCGGCCAGCAGCCCGTGCCTACTGTAAAGAGTTTCAAGATTTCGACCGCAAACGAAGAACACTGCAACCAAAACAACACGAAAGAACACAAGAAAGAGCCATCTGTTATTCCTCAACCACCTAGACCGCCTACGATGCCTGTTATCACGGGGGTCACCTTGAAAACCGCCAGACCGAAATCAATGCCTGTCCAAGTAGATACGAGGGACATGTTGTTGGAATCGATTCGAAACTTTGGTGGTCGCGAAAATCTGAAGAGCGTAAGCATCTTGACGTGATCGGGGCGACCGTGTCGCGGACATTCTATTATTATTATCATTATCATTATTATTATTGTTGTTGTTGTTGTTGTTGCTGTTGTTGTTATTATTGTGGGCTCCTTGAAAAAGGTAGATTACGGAACGATCAGACATAGGGAATATACAAGGAAACGAAACACTGGATCTTGAATAATACCATGAATTCGATTCTCGTACTTTTCTCAAGCAGCTTTTAAACATTTTATCGTCGGATTACAAGTTAACGAAAATTTATGATTGCAGGCTGCAGAGAGATGTTAAGCGCTTTCCATTCCTAACGGCGGATTATTCAAATTCATCGTATCCAAGATGGCGCTTGGTGCTGTTGATAAAGTCGCAGGGGTAAAAAAATTCATCGAAACTGAGGAATTTATTCGTATACGCATATATTTTTTGTTCGGTTTTGAAAATCATTCGTATGTAAATATCGTGTGTAAAAAGTCAGACAACCAGAAAAGGAAGGGTTGTCGTTAAATGATCGAAAGTGTACATATTGCATAAACGTGTAAAGTTTTCTTTTCCGATATGAACAAACAAGGCAGAGGAGAGTGTTCGCATTATCGTGTCCAAATAGTCAACGAACCGTTCGGGTTCGTTCGAAACGAGTTTGCTCATTACGCGATGCAGTCCACGCGATTTTTCTTGTTAAGTTTTTCCTTTACATTCTAGTTCGCTCAACCATTCTGTTCTACCCTCGAAAGAAAAGCGCGCGCGTGCGTGCGTGCGCACACAACACACAGAAACACATACGTACATACACGTACAGAGTTAGGTCTAAATGGTTAAACCTACGTCGACTAACACACACGTCCTAACCAATCGTTTAACATTTAAGTTTCTATCACTGGGACCAAAGGTGACATCTTTTATTTTATGTACCGTACAACGAATCTAGATATACAGTAGGGTGTGCGTATATAACTCAGAATAGTCTTTTTGTTTTTCTCCTTTTCAAGAGATAATCTGGTCAGTCGTAGGATGATAATCCGTATGATGGTAATGATAATCTTAATCGAGAGTTGTGTTTGAATTGTATGACGGTGATGCTGTTCTAATTTATGTTCCCTTCGATACAACGAAAAATCATTTAACAAAAGACTTGCGCTTTTTGTTTTTACACTGTTTACATTTTTGCTGATTATTACCGATTATTACCGATTATTACCGGACCACTAAAGGTACTGTATTAAGAATTGTTCCGAAGAATGTTTTACAGGTATTGTATACACACAGTTTAAACAGTTCAGTGAAAAATATATTGTTGCGTTGATACTTGGTTGAAAATAACGTTGCTTTACAGAAGAATTCTTATCGTTAGTCAAGACACCTGGAGCGGTGATTTCTTTGATGGATTCCGAGAATGAGAGGGAATATTCTATAGAGCTAATGGTAATCGTGTCCGATAAGTGTATGTAGTATTGTGAATAGCGTATACTGTCGATATTGTATTTAATACTTTCCTTACGTAAACAAATATAATGATACTGCGTCAATCCTATTTATATACGTATCGCTTACAGTTCCATTAAAGTCGAACAAGAAAAGCCATTGCTTTTTATTCAAGACGACCGATGATAGGATCTACAGGTGAATAATATATAAGAAAAAGTCAGTAGATTTTAATAATATTCTTACATTCGTGAAAACTACAGGTATTAAAGTAACAGAATTATGTATTCTTGTAAATATTTTAATAGTAGAAAAAAACATGCTGGTACAGTAGCATCCTTAACATATATCTTTTATTGTTGGCATTTTGTACAGAGTAGCACCCATCTCCTACGAGGACAGAAATGTGGTATGTATTCTATTTCGAATGTATATTTAAAATATACAACACTGAAAATTAACATCTTACAAACTAGTTCATAGGCACTGCGAAACAATCTCGCTTACAGACTAAACAATTTTTATAAATATATTGTTATCACAATGAAAGATATGAACGTGTATCGTCGTCGAACGAACAATCACTGATTCGGAGCTGCCCATTCTGAAAAAATCTTGTCAATGTAACGCTTGAACAGCACCAGGTACAGCTACATTATCCACCTTAAAAATCCACTAACAATCATTGAAAAAGAGATCTCTCGTATTGTCATGTTTATGTTCATATAAAAATGATTACGCCGAACATTAATTAATTGTCAGGTATTGGAGTATTGCAGTTCCCGTGCCATAATTTTGTTTCCGAATCGCACCTCGAATAATTTCCAAACACATCCGCATAACCACGGTCTCTCCACCACGTACACAACTGCCTATTCCAACCACAATCAATGGTGTGAATCAACTCTGGCCTTTCCATTCCTAGGAGCGTGTAGAAGTCTTGATCTCCCAAATGTCCCTGAAAGCAGGTATTCCCATTGATAATTAATATTATAAAAATAATCCAATTCCATGAATTGTTCCATTCGAACAGCTACCTTAAAATGATATTTTTCAGTCATCGCGTCGACGCTTTCCTTTTTAACGATATTATTGTAGGCAGAAGAATTTCGTAATCTATCCAAGTTGAAAAGTACTACCCCACTGTTGTAGCCAGGGTAACCGCCCGACTTGGCAGGTTCTCCGAAAAATGTATTCGGATGTTTGTTGCGATACAGATACAAAACGTGTCTGTAAACCGGAGTAAGCTCCGGAGCTAGACCGAATAGGGCTTGCTCTCCGAAACTGTTAAATTCCTCGAACAGTTCCTTGATATCCTTACGAAACTTTGTATCGGCATCGAACATTACCGCAAAACTTTGTTCTATCGGAGCTATACGATGCAAACCCAGAGATAAGAAAAACAATGCATCCGAGTAGTATGTTCCTGGTTTACTACTGAAATGTGGAGACATTACCGATACAATGTCTTCCAATTGGGATGCCAGTTCGTGGACATCGTAATATTGCACCTAAATCAATCAGAAGAAATGGATTAATCGATTAATCGTACAAGCCATGGAATTGTAGCGTTAAGTATGAAATTCTTTATTGGTTCGTTTACGGGTTTCCCAACACGGAACATTATATTTACCTTCATAAACTTTTCTGTCGACAACAAGATCCCTTCCAACACATTTTCTGCGACGTCCTTACTGTCATCATCGGTTATTACATGAAACACAATGTCAACAGAAGATAATCTGAGCAAAGATTCTGCAAAAATCTCAAACTTCCTTTTCATCGGTGAGTTACTAGCAACTTTTGTGAAAATGCACCAGACATTATAATAAACCTTTTCAATCTCGAGAAGCGCATTGGACGTTTCATCTTCTCCAAAGCTACTCGACTTTGTTGTCGAGGTACTTTCCTGTTCTGGAACGGTGTGTGCCAACCAATGTCTACCATTTGATGTCTGATAACAATAAAACAGCACCAGAATCACAGCTAGAACTGTCAAGTTGATCAGCACCTTACGTATCAAGAGCATTTAATTAATCACTCATGATCAGATTTCCTCTGTGCATAGTTTGCATTCAAAACAGCATCTCTATGCTGTTGCAGAATACGAAAAGCTGATCTGAGTGGATATGGAATGTTATATTTCTTTCACTAGAAATAAGTTTGTAGGTTTGAAAGTTTGAATGGAAATTGCAAAACTTTCGAGTCTTGAAATAAGAAAAATTGACGGAGGTTACTTCTACACAAAGGAATCACGGCACAAACATTTGTTGAAGTCAAGTACAGATTTCTGGATCTTGAGAATAGATTGAAAACAAAAACAATCGAATGTCGATGCAACTGGGGTTCCTCCGGAAGATCTTTACTACCTGTACAGAAAACATTGCCCTCTCTGCTGTGGGAGAGGTGGATTCATTTAAAGGCGAGATTGGACGGCACCAAATAGGATTCGTTAATCTATAATTGCGTTGAGATTTTATCGCGATATCGTATCATTGTAATATTAGATTGCTAACGTATACAAAACCGTCCCCGATTAAAGGGCTTTAAAACGTCCGGCATTTTGAAAGCGAACCTTTAGTTTGTAGCACCGTCGTCGGTAGCACTGGTGTGTTACTTTAAGTTTGAAATAGTCAAATGATTATTCATGTAGATTTATAGTTAAAGCTTGAAAAGAATGCGCGAAAGCTTGAATCGCATTGTTTAATCTACAATAGTAAAGAACGATTAGAAGCAAACGATCAAAGTGTTTTTCAGCTATAGTTGTAATTTCTGATTGAAAATGTGTTTAAACGGAAAGCGTTGGTCAGATTTTTGATTGTTACTAAAGAAAAGAGATTATTAAACAGAAGTTTGCACATTTCCAGATAAAAATTGAATCGTTTTCGAAGACGACACGACTCCAAAAGGAGGAGAATCGTTTTTTCGCCTGTGTAGTCTCCAAATTGAAATCTGGACCAGTCACATACCTGTCTTCCGCAGAAGACCTACAGTATTGATCACTCCGAGAGAGGGATAGGCACGTTGGAGATAGCCGGCGAGCACGTGGCACCGCTTAAAATCCGGAGGGAGAAAGATTTTTTCTCCCCAGAAATGATGAAATAAAACAAATATCTCCATAGAGTCTATAGAATCCGTAGAATCTATAGAATCTATAGGATCGATGAAAGGGCAGACGGTACAAGAGGTCGATGTAGCTGGAAGAATGAATGAAAAATCTTTCACTGTACGTGAACCATCAATGAAATTCATATCAGGAATGTTCTACATTGTAAAGTGTCCAAGTATTGATCCAGTTTGGGTGAAAGTTAGATTTGAGAAACTTTGGAAAGTCTATTGGAAATATCGAGATTCTCCCAGTTGACTATTTTTCCAAGTATCCATTAAGTATTCGACTGGATTTTGAATAGGTTTTCTAAAGGCGAATGCTTGAAAATCGTGTCCCGTAACAAGCCTAAATGGAATTTTATTATGGTTTGAAAATCCATAATTTGAAAATCCGAATAATTTCGAGAGAATGCATCGAGTGAAATGTGATTTTCAGAAGACTGAAGCGGTGAAAAGGTCAGCTTGTATGGTTGAATCGGTAACTAGAGAACACAGTATCCATCGAATCGTCGATTACTCGAGAAAAAGGAAGAAGGCGAAGAAAAGAGCCATGTCGAATCACGGAGAATGCGTTATCTCGTGGATGAATGATTCCGTGCACGGTATTTGAAAATTGTCGTTGAGCGGTACGCGCACAATTGACTGGTTATACCAGTCGATGGGTCCACGGGAAGACGTTATCGAAGGAAGAGAACGAGAAGGGTGGCCGGGGGGAGGTGCAATCAGTGGGGTTGATAATACGAGCAAGCCGATAGGAACCGAGCCAGGAGGAGCGTAACGGTGTGTGTTCGTATATAAGGCAGGAGCAGCGAACGTCTGCTTCTGACAGCCCATTACCACTGTACAAACGCAGGCACAGAGCTCCGCTGGTCTCCCTCCTCCTCCGAAGCTCGTTCCATCCCTTTCTGCGTCTGTTTCCCTCCTCCGGCATCTGGTCGGCCCTCATCCACTCGTACAACTTGCTCTTCCTGCGGGAAGATGGTGGAACCACCTTTCGCTACACAGCCCTCTGCTCGAGAAACATGGAGATTCCGAGAGTTTCTTGGTCGATTCTCGAGGGGAATCCAGATAACTGCAGACTTTCCGGCTTTCCTATTTTGCTAATGCAATAGGATTTTCTAGGTATCGACAACTATGCGAATACTCGCGGATCTGCAGAGGGTTCTTTTCGGAGACGGTACACACTTTTCACGAGAAAAACTCGGAAATTTCAAGCAGAAGAAAAAGATGAAATAAACGGGTCAGAAAGGAAGGATTCGTAGAAGGTAATAAAACGGTTAAAGTTTGATGGTCCGTTGGTGGCATTTGTCATAAAGTTTTCTTCGCTTTTCAATCAGGCTTCCGAATTTTCCTAACCAAGGGGGAACACGAACCAGTAGCGTTGCGTCGGATGTGTTGAAAACGACATCGCGCGGCGTATCGATTGAAATTGAAGTAGCGATAACGCGATTCAATCCTAATAAAACGGCGTCTCTTCGAACCGTGGTCTCGTCGAAACGGTGAGTAGGTTCAACAAGATTATGAACCGCAGAAATAAGTTTGGCGAACGAGAGAACCTTTCCCGAGTAACGCTAATTTACAATTTCGAATTTACAATTTACAATTTCGAATTTACAATTTACAATTTCGAATTTACAATTTACAATTTACAATTTACAATTTGAATTGAATCAATTGGAGTCTCAGAGTGAAACACCGAACGGTGTGTCAAAGGGGGTTGGAAGTTGGTACTTGTAAGGGGGTTGGCGTCGATCCGTTCGGAGCACGGTGTCCTCCGAGCGGAGCAGCAAGAAAAGGACGACGGCGTAAGAAATGGAATCCGTCCGGAATCAATTCTCCGTGTATCCTTGGGGGTAGAGGACGAGGAGGCGAGCAGGTTTTTCGAGGGTGGCGTCGGGGCCACGCCTGCCACCTCGGTAGGCCACGCCCGCGCGCAAACCTACCCCCGGAGGGTCCGCCGAGAGTCGAAGGGCTAATAATTCACGTCACGAGCACACCCCACCATAAAGAGTCAGCTACAGCCGCGCCGGGTCGTATATTTCGTATCAAGCGTGCCGCATGAACGTTATCCAGTCCCAGTTACTGTTAATTACCGATCGTCTTGCGTAATTAATTGCCGGCGACCTGGAGATCTTCTCTCACGACTGATCTCCAGCGACGGTGTATCGATCCTCTGGACCGTCCGCTCTATTCGCCCACTTTGTTCAACGTTTCGTCATGAACATCGAGAAGAAATCGATGAGAAACACCATTGTTATGTCTGGAGAATGTGACGTTCATTCATCGCATATTTAGTATTGGTACTTGTCGGTAGATGGAAATTATTGAATAGGTACATACATACAGGTATATAGGTACAAACAACGCGATTAATAACGTTTGAATCGTACGTATTCAAGTACGATCAGAAGTCAGTTTCTTTAGCCGGTTTATACGAATTATTTTCCGTTAGCATGGAAGGATACAGACTCGTCGTATTTCGCATTTCGTACAGTATGGTTTTCGGGACAATACGTTACCGCGATAATCTATTTCACCGGCATGCAATTTTATGCGGATTAATAGAAATATTTTCGTTTTAAACGATCGATATCATCTTCTGTCATTTATTATCTACCCTCAAAGCAAGATACCCCGAAGGGAGATAATTAACTGGGCTGACAATTATGTAACGTATCGACTCGTTTACATTCGGACGTTTAATCGTTATTCACCATTCTCGTTCAATTGCCAGGAGAGTAATTGCTTTTCGTTTTCATGCAAACGCAAATCGGGTTACAAAGCGCGATCAAAGAAAAATGAAAGAACAATAAAGAAGAATCTGGATATTTGTCGAGTAAAATCCAGTCTACCGATCGATACAATCGAATAGCGGAAGTCGAAAAGAAGAAGAATAAACGAGTTGACACGATACGGATGAAAAACGAAACTGTAGACCTATGGGAAACGACATGAAAATGTTCTCAGGAGTCAGCTATCTGGATAGCTGGTACGTATCTGGTGCGCGGATCGGCCGATTCGGAAACTGTCGCAGGAGCTGAACCCGATGAAAGGATCGACTTTGCCGGCGGTGGAGGTTTGCCCCTAAAATTAGCCACAGTGACATATCGAGGAGTGCGTCGAGACCGGGCGGGTCAGCATCCCCTTGCCTGCCTATTAGGCACAAAAGCGGTGCCCTGGGAAAATCAACTGACGCGTAACTAAACGGTGTATCATTAATTCTCGCGTGTATGTTTATATCGTCGGCGTTAAGCAGCGTGCACCGCGCGCGTTTGCACGGCCAATTTTCCGTGACAATTGCTTTTTCTCTCTTCGGTCTCGTCATTTCATCTGGCCGTTTCGTCGAAAATCGTTTCGAACTTGTTACCCTCACCGAGAGAACTCGAGAAGGTAGAAACGAATCAACGAATTCACGAATTAACGAACAAGCCTCGGGAAACTACGAGACGAGAAGCAGCTCGAAAACTTTCCATTTTCTTCGTTTTTTTCGTTTCCAAGTACCTACTTTCCCGTCAGCGCCGGGAATTCGCTCGGTACGAACAGCGCGTTCTTCTTTTTCCGTCTGCGCGAAGATTGTACATATAATTAGCGAGAACTGTGCGCCGCGCGCGGCTCTATTTTTTCCGGTTTTCTTCCGAACGGTTTTTCCTGCCTTTCGCTTCTGTCTTGCCCGACACCTGGTTCTCTCTCCTTTTTTCATTTTCCCTTTGTTTTTTCCACCGACACCCTATCGCGACGTACGGATACCTTTCGTGCCAATCAACGGGTCTCCATCGCCGAAAGGTGAACGCCGATAATTCTCGCCGAGAAATCGACGTTTTCGCTCGACAGCTTCATCGTGAAAGAAGCTAGAATTATTCGAGATCAGCGGTATCAACGGCATAACTCTAACCGCTTCGGACTGTTATTCTATCGTACAATTAATTGTTTATAATAAGTAGCAATTCCTTAACGAACTTTCCAATTGTAGATTTAATGGAAAATTGAGGAGGATCAAGAGGAGGATGAAGAGGAGGATGAAGAGGAGGATGAAGGTGGAGGATGAAGAGGAGACTTTTGCGACCCCCTTGGTTTCTGGCACTTACGGGTGCCCCGAAGTCGTCCCACCGGCGGTCACGTGCCGGAGCGTGCCGTCCTTTGTCGTCCTTTGTCGTTGCTTCTGCACTCTCGTTTGCCCTTCGGTGGGGAGGATCATCGAGGTTCAACGTGCAAAGACACGTGTACCAAATAGGCTTGGTGGACCAAAGCCTGTTTTCCGCGGCCAAGGACCACCGTCGCGACGGCCGCGGACACAATGGGACGTGCGGTTCTCGAGCGGAGCTCGATTGGAAGGATCGCCGACAGCCACCGAAGCGAATAGGTTACATTTTTCAATTCCATCAAATTCTTCTAACATTTCCAACAGAAATATTATGTATTTGTATAATATCGTATCGTCTTTCAGGCTGGAGCCCGCCTCGCAAGATCATGGTCCGTGATTTTCTGTTTTCAGAGAGGAAACTGATATATCTGCGTATCTATGTATGTATCTACATAGCAATCTACTAGGATTTCCGGCAGCTGTTAATATTCATTCAGATTCTGAGGCATCACCGAAGCATTCTTCGCGAATGTAGACTGGACGTTAGATTCCTTCCGAGTCTCGGAGTTTCTTCGGCCACCATTGTTTCTGTTTTCCTTTACGCGTCTTTTATTTTGATTTGTCTAGCTCCCGAAGGGTTCGTTCCCTTTCCCTCCGGCGGTCTCTTTGTCCAGGCCACTTTCTCTTCTCTCTCTCTCTCTCTCTCTCTCTCTCTCTCTCTCTCTCTCTCTCTCTCTCTCTCTCTCTCTCTCTCTCTCTCCCCTCACCCCCCTTCAACCGCGGGTCTCTTTTCAACATCGAGCCGTCGATTGGCCGCAATTCAGTGTCGCGTCGTTGCACACAGTTTTGCGGCGGTGAACGTCAATTGCATCGCTCCGCATATTTCATTTCAGATCCCGGTCCACGACCTATCGCCGCTCAAGGGTACTCGCAATGATGATCGCGAGAGAAAAGAAACGAATCGAGCTACCCGTAATGTCCGAAAACTGTCACGATTATCGAGTAAACGAAACCGAAACGGCCAAGATATCGCGGAGGAAAGGATGTCGCGAAAGAAACGAACATGTAATTTATGTCCGTTTAAGGATTATCCGCAAAGAAGAAGAAGAGCACGAAGAAACGTGTGGCGTGTACCGTGAAGAGTTTGCAAAGATTTTGTCCGGAGATTTGTCATTGGTTTTTCAGGTGGCGAGACCGCGAGGAACGGTTCGCTCTGTTCGACAGGCTGCAAAGCCTCCTAGAAGTGGACCAGGGGATCGCGGATATCCGAGCAAACGTTTAATTCGTGATTACATTATTTCCGTGGCGGTACGAGGGGCCGACCGGGGCGCCCTGTCAGCGCCAGTTCGTTCGGATACGCGTACCAGCGCTGCGTAACAACGGGGTACCGTTCCAACCCCTCGATAATAGAGATTTCACGCCGCGGGCCCCACTTCGGTTCTCACAGTAGGGGTTTCCGTGGCTGGTCGATCATCTATTGTCCATGGAAACTATTCGATGGCTCCTCTGACCGCAAGGTCAATAAATGCACCGCCGGTTACACAGGGACGGTCGCGTGCCTCTAAGTATCTGTTTATAGTCCTCGGGGATCAATTTGTTTGGTAAATTATTTATTGGTCAAATATGCTGACAAGCCACGATGTTTTCACCTTTCAGATTCGCGATCGGTTCCGTTCGAATCGCTTCTTTCGGTGTTGGGAAAAGCAAACCGAACGAATCGAGTGTGGCATCGTTCCCTCGATTTTTGAACCATGCCAACGCTGCGAATCCGCGCGAATCACCCGTAGGAGGGAACGTTTACAAGTACGCGTCTGGATCACGAGTTTCGAACGAAGAATCGCGAACGCAGTCAAGCTTACACAGGTGAGCCCCGGGACTCGAGCTTTCGGATAACAGATTTCGAATACAAGTTTCACAAGTTTCGATTGTACATCGTCGAGGAAACTCTATAGAATATTTCTCGAGTCGAGGAGTAATAGCTAAACACGCGTAAGAAGCTACGCATGGGTGGACTGTCGGCAAACAGAAATCACAGACGGCGGAACCCGATCTCGGTCGGACGATCGGCGCGGTCCCCCTTGGCGAGGATACGTGACAAATTGAGATAAATAATCGTTTTGCGGGGACACAATACCCTCTCGAAATTTGTCACGGCGATACTCGAAACGGCACACTCCGGAACGTTTGTGAACCGATACTCGCAAAACCGACACACTCGAGTCGCATCTGGTCCGCGTCCTCCTTTCGCCGATGATCCTCGAAGATTTCCATTCGTCGCTAGCGATTCAACGCGAAGGGAAGATGATTTTTTTCCAGCGAATTACCCTGTACTTTGCCTGTAACCTACTCGTTGTTATTTCTCACGGAATATTGTCCAACAGATTCTCGAGGATCGCTGCACGTAATGTTCGACGAGGTGAACGAGGTTTTCACGAGAAATGAAATGAAATGAAATGTCACGAGAAACGAGATTCACGATGACGTTAACGGCAGGTAACCGTACTCACCTGGGCGTAAATGGTCCACGGTTCCAGAGGAAATCTGACAGCCTGAGAAAGAATAGCGCCGGGCGGTGTCGATGAAGAGGAAGCGACCGCAGAATCCCCTTTATCAGCGGATCGAGCTTCCCAGAGAGATATGAATGGGCCAATATTCAAATGAGACGTGTTTAGCGGCACGCACAATGAGAAACGCGGCGGCGTCGGTGGCGACGCAATTATGCAAGGTGTTAATACGATCACAATGGTGGTGCACGGTAGGGTTGTGTACCCCGGCGGCCGGGCAAAGTTTTGTCTGGACCGGTCCCCGTGGAAAACGAGTTTCTAGTCGACGACAGGAATCCCGGGCCGAATTACTATTGTCGGCCGCCGATACGTCCGCGCGCATAATTCGGATTACCCCGGGAATCTATGAGAACACGGCTCATGGATCGACTCCCATATTTCCCGATATTTTCATGCTATTCGATCGGCTTGCAAAAATCGAAGCTAGCCGTCGACTCGGCACACTTTCACTCTGTTCAAATTATACACGGGAAACATTAGTCGCGTCATTTCATTTCGTTTTCAAGTTTTCGAAAGGAAATTTCCAGAGTTTTATTTGATCCTAAGCTAGAGTTTTATTTGATCCTAAGGAAAGGAAGAGAGAAAGATCGAAAGACTCGGGGAACAGGGATCTCCCGTTAAAAGAAAGGGGATCGTGAAACGCGACGAAACTGTTATCGAGACGGTATCGGAACGATTTGAATTCGAAGCTCTCGAATGTATTCGGGTCCAAGGAGAAATCCAGCTGCTGTCCGGTTCCCCGAAAAAGAATCCGGCGTTCTCGACGATCCGTCCAGCGCGAAATTGGAACTCCTCCTCCTCCTTCCTCCGTCGGACAATTTCACCGGTTCGCCGAGAGCCGTGGGGGTGGTGGGAAACGATTGAAATAAAATTTGGCTCGGGCAGTAACAATGAACCGCAGAACTTTCGGACGCGAAGCGCTCGCTATTAACCGGCCCACCAATCCGCGGAACTTCTGACAGTGATTCGGAGCTGGGGATCGTCGCGATTGGACGGAATCTCCGCCCAGGGGTTGGTATCGATCATCCCCCTCGCAGTCCGCTCGCGGAAGGTATATAAACCAGCCTCCCCAGGGACACGGACGATAGTCCGAGTCCTCGCTGTACCGCGGATCCGCAACTCCCACCTGTCTGCACCGCGCGAAGTGATACCTTGGACACCCCCGACAGGTTACCACCGATATTTTGACTACCGACCAAACAAACATCTCGAAAGTTGAGTGCGTCGAAAGGGTTGTCTCGGTCGAGACGGACGATCGTTTCGAGAACAAACAGAAGATTGAGCCGGATCGGTCTGGACGACCCCTGATCAGTGAAGTGATTAATGAGCTGGTGAAGAGAGGGGGGGAGGTATGGCGAGTCATTCCACTTACGATTACGAGGACAGAGGACAGAGGATGAGGCACAGAGTCGGGGCCACGTCCAGACCTGCCGACTCTACCGTCGCCTGCACTAGGTGAACCACGATTATTTCGACATTCCGAGAAACATTTAATAGAGAGTCGTTGAAATCAATTTGCATTTCCGATCGAATGTGTTTGGTTTCAGTACGCAGTACTACGTGGGCCCGAGCAGCGACATCAGCGAAGAGGACTTGGCCGAGCTGCCGTCTTGCGTTTACGCAGGAAGATCCGCTCAGCATGTGCCACACGCTTCTTCGCACACCCACTCGCCTTTACACTATCACATGCCGGTCTCTACACCTGGTAATATAAAAGGATACTCTCGTAGATACACCGACGACTAGATAGGAATTTTTCAACCGTTCAGATACGCCGGATCAACGTTGCGTTTCTTCTCCTCTTTCTCAGATCACAACGACACAGAGATAAACGGTGTGGAGGAGGGTTATTATCCGAACGGCAGTCCTTACAGAATCCAACGACACGCCGCCAACATCAGGGAGAGGAAACGTATGCTGAGGTGAGAAATTATTTTGAATGCTCGAACCCCCGCCATGATGGTAGTTACGTTTAGCTACCGAACCCGTTGGGAATAACAGTGGAGACGGATTGTCAGTTCGATTGCGGTTTTTAGCAGCATCAACTCGGCTTTCGACGAGCTACGAGTCCACGTACCAACGTTTCCGTACGAGAAGAGGCTATCGAAGATCGACACCCTTCGCCTGGCCATAGCTTACATCGCTCTACTGCGAGAGGTGCTGGCCGCGAGACTCGATCCGTTGACGTACGTCGAGAGGTGCCTTAGAGGAGAAATAAATGGGGAACGCGCCGAATGGAACACCAGCGGTCAGTAGGGAACCACCGGTTCAATTCGCGACTCTATCATATGATTAGTAGCGTACGATAGTTTGGAATAGCTCCTCGAATCGTCGCTAGAACTCTCTCTGTTCTTGCAGAAACATTCCGTTCACCTGTGTTCCGCGACACCTGTGCGTGCCTCCTATCCGAATGAGAAAACGTAACAATAGTATTCTTGCAGATCTGACTGCGCGTTTGTCCTGGATAAACTGGGAAAATCTTGGCGTGAACCCGAACAGGCGATCGGTCTTGACTACCCTCGCCCTCACTACGGACAATATGAATTGAACGCAGAATTTCTCCTTTTCTTTGTAAATAAATCCCAACTGGAATAGAGTGCCAAAGGACGTTATATACATACATATGAATGTTGTACATTTCAGTTCTAGTCATCTACGTGCAATACGAGCGATGATGCATCATATTATATTTCGTATTTCTATACATATAAATTATATATAAATGCAATACTCGCGTGTACAATGAATAGCTATTCTATGATAGTTTAGTATTTTCTTTGGAATAAAAGTCAGCGCTCGCGAGCAGCCGTAAAGCTCTCTAGTTTCATCCTACGATTCCTTTTTGTCCATTCGTTCATCGATCATCCGACTTTTTTCTTTTTCTTTCAATACTTTCGATACCGTTTTCCCAAATCGATTAACGTTATCTTAGTCTATGTATGGCATCCACGATCGAACAGAAACAAACAATTTAACGTGTCTAAAACTCAAGGAATAAATGTTGAAGGGAATACACAGTTGTATTTGCTTGCGTTTCAAGTATTCGATTAAAATGCATAAAATATAAAACGAGAAACGTGACATATAATATACAAGTACCTCGCTTGTTTATACGACAAGTCTATTAAATATCAAAAACAAATATCCTTGTCGAATTTAATATTGGTATACGATAAGATCGAATAAGAAATATTAAGCGAAAAGATTCTGTTTGGTCCATGGAGATATTACAAGTATCGAAAAAACGGTAAATATCTTTTATATTTGATATTTCATCCATTGAATTCGATTAATATGAACGATAGATGATGCAGAGCGCATTGTAGGTAATTGTAAGATATTTAAAAGACGCATCATCGACGTAGTCGTCAAAGTTCGAATTGATAGATGACACTGTTGTTCCCCTTTCTTCTGCGAGAAACAAAAGCATCGAATTCGCGCCTCTGGTCCAGTACTGTGTGGCATGCAGGTATGTACATACACGAGTACACACAAGTATGTTACTCTCATCTTTTATGATCGTCCGTAACCAAATAAATCCTGTTACAGTTGTTTACGGGCCTTTCCAACGGGATTCGCTCGAGACCAGAAGAGTCCTGGGAATCCCCGTGTCGTTGGAATCACGCGTACGTCGAGCAGTTGACGTTTCGCGTTGGTTCGTTTCCAACGCGTAGTTTGCGCGTGCCTCCGATAACGTTCGGATGAATCTCGTCGTTCGTCGAAAAGGTATACCTCTGTTTACCTATCGACAGTTGATTGTTTCCGAATGTTCGAGTAAGCAGCAAAAGGTAAATGGAGAAGCTAACGACGCAACATTCCGGGGAGAACCAAGAGGACGATGATGTGAGCGTGATCGCAGTGATAGAAAAAGAAAACGATAGATCTTCGATGTACGTTCGAATCGACGAGTCGGAATTCAGCCGAAATCGCCTGCAAAAAGATCAACGAACGATTCAAGTTGCCGGTGAAACATTGAAAATGACTCTTCGAAAACGATCAGACTCGGAACCGTTGTTGTCCGCGGAGACGGAAGAGACGGAAGAGTCGGCAGTGGATTACAAACGGGTCGACATCTTGCAGAAACAATCGCCTGAAATTCCGATGAAACGAGAAAAGAGATACAAGGATGATAGTGATTACGTGAAGGACTCTACGGAAACCAGTAGCGGGGGCTCGACGTCTGGCGCACCTACGACAGTCAGGAGAGTGCATCGAACAACGAGAAGAAAGTATGTCTAAGATTCAGGATCGATACAATTAAGCAACACGTGTGTTGTGTACTCGACGAGTTTCTACCGCATAGTTTTCCGTTAATTCCATGCGTAAGTAGAGACCCGGAGACCTTGTTTACTGAGCGTATCGACAATTATTGTTACAATATCAGTCGTTAGTATAATCAGTCGTTGATAATTCCTGTTGTACCATCGCCTGTCGATAATCTTTTCTAGACCTGAAAAAGTTATCGCGTACGATTGAAATTTCAAAAAGTTTGGTAAACATTGGAAAAAGTCTCCTAGTAGTCTCCCAATAATTGAAAACCTCCTTTTTCTTTATCCTTTCTTTTGCAGTCGTGGAATCAGGGAAATTCAAAAGGATCCTATGCATGTAACGAAGAAACATCTAGATAAACAATTTCCTAGACCCAGGCAACAATTGCTTTCGGCGAAAAGGAAGGGAACCTTCTTTGATTTCGAGCTTATTAAACGAGGAAAGTCTTCTACGATGCCATACATGAATACAAGATCTGTCACGCGAAAAATGTACAATGTAGGAGCCACTTATCAGGCACCTACGATAAGAGACGAAATGGAATGGAAAGAGTGGCCTGTACATGGAATGCACGAGAGACCCATCTATCATCCTCGAGTGAGATTTCTATTTATACGTATTGAAATATATTACCCCGATTGAACCACTTTGTGGGGATCTTTCAGGTAGGCTTGGCTACAGAGTACTTGGGCCGTTGTTACACTAGCATCGATGGTCATTCTTACCACAGAGTAGCGGATAGTCCTGAAATAGAAGTGGTATCCGTAGATCCGCGCTGTGATTTTCTTTCTTCTGCCGGTGAAAAAAAACGAAATAGGAAAACAAAGATCGCTGAAAATTCGAATCACATGAGAAATTCAAAAACGTCTCTTTCATCCAAGAAAGCAAAATCCTTCGAAAAGTGTATGCACGAGAGTTTTCATTGCGTTCTAGGGTACTGCTCGCAGGTGATGACTCCCAGCTACAAAACGAATGTTGAGAGTAAAATTAATAAACTAAACGCGAGTAAAAATTCACCAAATATTCTAAGAAGGTCGGAACAGCAATCCTCGATGAGAAATTTTATGGAATCTGCCGGTAAGAATAAGTCGTTTGTTATTAGTAAGGAAAACTTACGGAAAACGGTAGAAGGAAACAGGGTATCGAACAATTACTCTGCAACTACGATGTCTCGGAATGTTAAAATTTTTAACAATACGGCGAAACCTCAATTGTTTCCGATACAAAAGGTGTATGTTGCCAATCCTCAAAAGCCTATCGTCTTTGCTAATCTGAAACCTCTTCAGAACGGACAGATAAAGCTACAGGAAGTAGTACAATCTTCTAATAACCCACTAATCCTAGTCGATACCTCGGAAGTGAACAATACTCAGATTTTCAAACCATTACCTAACAATATGAATCTGATAAAATTGGAACACGTCAACGACACTCTGTTGGATATACCTTCTGTGTTCAATAACGCGATTCCTATTAATGATTTGTCGGAGAATTCAAAAGTCTCCTCGAAACACTCTCCCACAAATCCCACGAAACGCACGAGTAAGGTAGAGTTCACGGTTGCAAAGTATCTTCTCGATAACGCGAAACAGAATAAAATTCAGGTAGCGAAAGAGACGAATACCAGAGAAGAAAAAAAGGTATCTTACGATCCTACTGGTAAGGAGGTAACTTTAAAAGCATCGTTATCCGATCAGCCAAATAAGATTTGGTGCGCCAGCGACGCATCGGAGATAGCAAAAATTCTCTCGGAGTATAATAAGAGCAGTATGAAAAAACCGGCCATCGAGAACCATGGATTCTACACCGACTCGAAGAACATTGGAACGAAGGAAGTATCGAGTAAAGAAGAGTACGCGAAACGGTGTGATCGGGAGAATTCCTCCGAGAGAGGAAACGTGAACATAAAGTTTCCTCAAGGAAAGTGGAGGCGATTTCATTTGACAGTGGAGAAACTAAAGGACACGAAGGGCTATTCGAACGAAAGAAAAACTATCTCGAAAATGTCGAACAGCAGCAGACAATCGTCGTTTGAAGATTTAAAGTACTCGGAGCTATCTCAAAAGTTACAGTCCAGTGCAATTAGCTCGGAGAAGAAAGAAAACAGTTTCGCGAATGTTATGGTAAACGCGACAACGACGAAGACCCAGTTTTTGCAAGAATTGTTGGAAAATACAGCGATACTGTATTGCGCCGCTACTGGAACCCATCAGGACGATTTGGCTAATTATATCGATAGTTTGGATGCTTCTCAGAGTATACAATGGTTAGAAACGTGCAACGATTCGATCGTATGAGCAATTATGTTAGACTTATGGTAAAGGAGTTACGAATCTGTATCGATATTTCAACGACCCGGTACCTTGTTTCCTTCGGACTTTATACAGATTCGGAAGAAGAAGAAAAACACGTAAAAGTTATATTTGTTTCTTTATTTAATAGAATGTCGGAGCAGAATCATAGTACAAATATATTTAATTGATAATCGATACAAGTTGTTAACGCTCCAGGAGATCCTATTAAAATAGTGGCTTATCGATAGATTCATTTTCTTTTGTTTGCCGTTTACCGAGTTTAATTATTGTGTTCAGATGTGTTTGAATTTCTAAACGAGAGATAGAAATAATATTGGTTAATAATTGTACTTTACGGAGAATGATTCTTAGGAACTTGTACCCTGGGAGAAGTAACACGAATTATTATTCGTTTGACTCGGATCGCGCTGAAATAAAGTGGAAAAAGTTAACGAACGTGGGAGGTTCTCTCGACTCGTGTCGTCAACTCCATGCCATCGTTGATAACCGCATGTAAGAGCAACATGCAAACGAGAAGAATCGCCGAATAGACGCACAATAGAGCGATTATACCCAGACTTTGTCGTCAGTCTCTGTTCTGTCTTCGCTTTCGATGAACGTACCTGCGAAGATATACCACGATATATTACGCGTGTTCGCGTCGGACTTTTTTATCGTACTCGATCGAATAATTGCCTTTTTTTCTCCGATTCCGACTGGCTCTCCTCGGTGACAGTCTTCTCGACTATCTCCTCGGCCGTGGACCGGTCTTCGGTATCTTCGTTGCATTTCCTGCTTTTACCGGAACTTTTGCTAGAGTCCTCGTTCTTGGGCCTCGTCTTGGCGGTGTCTGCGGAATACTTTCTGTCGCCTTTCTCGGAGGATTTCCTGTCGTTTCTCCTCCTGCGTCTCTCGTCGTCGGAGGAAACTTCGTACTTGGGTTCCTCTCTGCGGGAAGGCCGTCTTTTCCGTTCGTTCTTTCGGGACCTGGCGCGCCTCGCGGAATTGCGCGAACTGGACGTCGAGTATCCGGTGTCTTGCCTGGTTCTCCTGCGTGATTTCAAGAAACGAGGAGGTCTATTCGAATGCTCGAATTCGAGGTTCTCTTTGAATCGCGAATACCGTTTGGAATGTTCGGTGCATCTGGGAGAGGAATCGAATTTGTCCGTTTCCTCGGTGGTGGTCCGTTCGCTGTCCGAGTAATTGGCCTCCACGTCCTTCTCCCTTCTCCTTTTCTTGCTCTGCTCGGTCCTCCGACCGTTGCAGACGTCTCCCCTCGATATGATACTGATATTCGCGGTGGCCGGTCTCTTTCTCCGCTTACTCTTGTTTTCTGTTTGCACTACGTACAGCCTGTAAAGCTGCAAGAGTATAACCAAAGTATTTTTGCAAGTGAAGAAGATGTTCATGTAGCTGACGATGCGGTAATGAATGATCAGGATCAGCCGGAACGCGAGGAAAGGGCCATCCTGAAATTCGATCGAATCGTCAAGCGAACGCAGAGAAACTCGCGGCAACGGGTAAACGAGAGATCCGAATAGCCGGGGGACGGCACGGTACCTGAAGAATCATGTTCAAAGCGATTCCCCAGACGTCGATGCTGCAACAACTGGTCTCGCTGTGCACTCTCTTCTTGACAGCGTTGCCCGAGGACAGCCGGGACTTTCTGGACTTGGTGGCGGTCAGGACAACGGTGAACTGCATCAAGGACCATGCCCAGATGCCCAGCGTCAGGTACACCAGTACAGGTTCGCGCGCTATTCTGTCCTCTTTGAAAGAGTCGAAAAACTCGATGATGTCGGCAGCCGTACCTATGTAAACTAACAGCAACTGACTGAGTTGGTCGCGCGTCAGGTCACCCTTCGGCAGCATCCATCTTCCGATGATCAAGACCAACATCAAGAATTGCTCTATCAAAGTGACCCATGTTTCCGTGGATATTTGAATATCCGGCAGGTGGATGTTTACCTGAAGAGGAGTAACGTGAGCGTTCGATTCGCGGTTGTTCGCGGGCTGTTTAGAAATGTCGCTCACGCCCAACGCTTCCTCCAAGTGCTTCAGATCCTTCGCAGCCAGGTTGGCGAGGTCCAGATTCTCCGATATGTTCACGTTGGACTCGAAAGCTTTCAGTCTTCTGTCCACTTTGTCCAGCTCTAGAAGCCATATAGCGGGCACCACGCTGCTGAGGTACAAAAACACGGAAGGACAAAACCTGTCGGATGGTAAGAGAATTTTAATTATCTTTGAATTTCTGTATAGAACGAACGACAGGAAACGCGAAACGATATCTTTTCGAGCGTCGATAGAGCCCGAAGACGCAACAAGCGCAAGATTAATATGCCGAGGCACGAGGAGGATTCGCGCGCTGCATTGATTTCCTCGAGAACGTCGTTCACCGTCCCCGCTGAATCCTCGGTAAGAATCGATCACACACGATTCGAACGAGATAGGGGATATTGGAAAAAAAGGGGTCACCGTTACACACGTAGTCTTTTCGGTGTGTCAATAATTTTCGAGCCGCTCCGACGTGTATAGCGCGCGAATCGACTCTCGCGCTTCGCTCCCGTTACTAATGCTCCAATTTCCGTCTGTCAAACCAGGATGGCCCCACAACACACACCCTTCCTCGCTCGAATAAGTGGGCTTGTTCTACCGTGTAGACCTTCCCCGGCAGAGAGAACTGTCCCGGGTACGTTTATTTTTACCTAACTTTACAACTTTCTACGACTCTTTCGAGGAAATGTTGGGAAATTGTTGAAAATTGTGCAATTTTCAAAAACGTTCAAGTATCTGCAACGAATTGTTGAAACGCCAGCGTTCGAGTACACAATTCTGAACAGTCGATAACATTTCACCGAAAGATTTTCAGAAGCAAAGATTTCATTGTTGAAATCCCCGTTTCCGCGTTTCCAATAACGCTCATCGCGCGTTTACCTTTGATCGTTCTTGTTAAAATATGTCTGAAGCAAAAATATTTCTCTCATTTACCACTTCCATTCTTGATTTTCTTTTATAGTAAGCGTGAAGATGCCTTCGAGGAACAGCAACAAGATTGGACAACTGAGATACCAAAAGAGAGGATTCTTCTTGAAAGTGGTCACTTGCCAAATGGCGATGAAACCGTGCGAAGCAAAAACGAGGCGCGTGATAATCGCTTTCACGGTTGCTAGGAATTTTGCCATCGTCGAACTACGCTGCTTTTAATTTCGAGTTCCGCCGACACGCCGACGATCGTTCAGTTGCAAAGAAACATCCGTATCTTCGCGTACACCGATATCGATCGATAGAAAAATATTCGCTTTTATTTCTTATTATTAATTATGGAAAGAACGGTTTTGCAATGAAATTTTCCGTCGTAGAATCACGCGTGTCACCGTGATTCGTCGTGGTTCACCGTAACAGAACTGAAAGAAAACTATCGCTGACCCCGCAGGCTTTGGAATTCAAATGGCGCCGCGCAGGCGTGATAGGGTACAGTAGCGTTACTAGTGTAAGAATACCTCGAACTACAAATTGTACAAAAATACTACCTCTCGGAAGTCTGTTAACGTTAAGAAACGATGTTGAAGGTAAACCCTTCGAGATACAAATGTGCCAAATAAATTCTATAAATTCCTAAATCCGACAAATTCTTATTTCTCCCTTTATAGTTCTCGTGTTTCCAACATTGAACTGTACGTTACAAGTTTATCGCTGGCAGTCGATTCGATCCCGTCTCGTAGAAAATAAAGATCGATTAATACCTTGTACTACATGTTACTTAGAATCTTATAGTATAATCTTAGAGTCGATTCAACGAATATTTCCCAAAGGTATTAATCAACGAAACTCCGCTCGGTAAAGCGACGCGTAAGCGTTAGGCGGGTTGCGGGTCGTCGGGAGTACTTATGCAGGCGCGGTGATCTCTATAACAATCTATATACTATAATCTCTAAGAGACGACGACAAAACGAGTCTGCGACCAGGCATTCGATCTTACCTGGACAATTTCCCATTTTCATTCGGTATTAATCTACCGAATAATACAGACTCGAACACTTTGCTCGCGGTAACACGCCAACTTGCTATCTTGCGAATTTCATTTCTATTTCCATTCTATCGTTCCTGTATTATACAAATACGATTCCTTGAAGGAACTCCATAAGAAACCCCTTGGAACCCCATAAGAAATCCCTCGGATCCCGTGAGAAACTCCTTGAAGGAACCCCATAAGAAACCCCACGGACCCCCATAAAAAGCCCTAGGAACTCCCATAAGAAACCCCTTGAAACCTCATAAGAAACCCCTGGAATCCCCATATGAAACTCCTTAGATCACACGAGAAACCCCTCAGACCCCCTCGGAGAACTTCTGGGGGGTTCTAAGACCCCCTCGTAAAATCTTTCGAAAACTCACAAGAGACCCCTTGAACCCCCCGAAAGATTTTAGGGGGTTTCTTAGGTTCTAAGACCCCCTCGAAGAACCTCACTAAAACTGGGGGGTTCTAAGACCCCCTAGACAGCTCGTGTTTGATACCCGAGTGTCATCTCTTGAGGGTTCGAGGGGTTTCTCTTTAGAATTCGGAACGGAGTTAAATGCTTTCTTTATACAATCAATCTAAGTGTCATAATTAATTGTTTATTGTCAAATAATAATTAAACATTTCATTCGTAACACAGAACAATCGTGTCTAATCTATTAAAAACCTGCGAAGATAATTTAAGAAAATAATTTTTAAAAATCCCGCCTCCCACAACGGTGGCGCCGCCTAGTGCAAAATGGTTCAAACTTATAGCCAATTAGTACCATACTGTGTACGCTAGATAGCGCCAAAAGCGACTTCCTTAGGGCCGCGAAGAATCCACCAGGAAATCGTTAATAACTTATTAATTACTCACTCGAGTCTCGTTAAAACTGCTACTGAATGTTCCCAAGGGTCTACCCTAATTTCTTCGATCATAAATGTTCACAATTTGTTCCTATTAAGTGAGAAACTAATTGTTTATTGGGCACCTATCAAAAAATTCTAGGTTACCTTGCGACATCGACTTGGAAAATAATTAATAAAAAATTAACGAGGAGGAAAATCTTAACCAAAGGGGTTATGGGAAAGTAGGGGAGGGTCCAGTCTATAATTAAAAATTACAAATGTTCATAAATTATTCGTGGTAGTTGAGTTATTAATGAATTAGCTTTTGTTCTCCACATCGAGGCGACGCATTTAGTTCCTAACTTCCACCGCTAGATGGCGCCACCTAAATTCATATTCTGGAGACCTCCTCGGTCCTGATGCTTCGCGCGTACGCACCAGGGACCGATGAGATGCTTTTTCCTAGGTGGTGGCACGAGTGAGACTGTCTCTGTTCTTATCTTACACATTGCAGGTATAGGGAAAAGCTTCGAAAACGCCCGTCCGCTAGATGGCGCTACTATCATAAGAAGTATATAGCAAGTGGAATGTTGACAGTACGCATGCATATATGTAATTTGCAGCAACATTTTTGTAAACAATAAGAGCGTCATAAATCTGTTTGTAACATAAAGTCCAGGTTTTTAATTGATGTCTGTCATTAATATAACGGCGCTTGTATTGACAGCTGTGTAGGTAATATCTAGAGATACGATTAGTGTTTTCTGCTAAATTAAAGGTTATTTTATCCGATGTAAACTTTTCAGCGCGTCAGAAAACTCGGAGAAGATTGACTTGCGGGGAGAGAATGTTAAATGATTTATATTGAAAGGCATGTGATAAATATTCAGGGGTAATTTATATTAACAATATGACAGACGAGAAGGCGCAAACGCAAGAATTCAAATTGGATCCGGATTGCGAATTGCGGTTCGAGGTTGAAAGTAAAAATGAAAAAGTGACGCTCGAGGTAATCGATGAAATGTTTTTTTATTTATTATTATCTTTACACAGTGTTCGTCGTCTGTTTTATATTCCTGGTTATTACATTCGTCCGAAATTTATTTTTCCTATCCCCTTGTCAAAATCTCGACGGAGGATTTCAGTCTCCAGTTGTAAATACGAATTTATTATTTTACAGCTGAAAAGCGGCTTGGCGGAAGTATTTGGGACGGAACTGGTAAAGGGAAAGAAATACGAATTCACTGCTGGAGCTAAAGTAGCTGTATTTACTTGGCAAAGTTGTACGGTCGAATTGGTTGGTAAAACTGACGTCAGTTACGTCGCCAAGGAAACTCCGATGGGTCTGTATTTGAATTGCCACGCCGCTATGGAAAGGCTCAGAGAAACCGCGGAGAAGGACGATACCAGGGGTCCGATAACGATGATTGTAGGGCCGTGCGACGTTGGGAAATCTACCTTGTGCAGACTTTTATTAAACTACGCAGTCAGAATGGGCCGCAGACCAATTTTTGTAGACTTAGACGTCGGCCAAGGTCATATAGCGATACCTGGCACAGTTGGAGCTCTGCTCGTCGAACGTCCGTCGAACATCGTGGAAGGCTTCAGTCAGCAGGCACCGCTGGTCTTTCATTTTGGCCACAAATCTCCGCAGACCAATGTTGCTCTGTACAATCTTCTAGTAACAAGATTAGCGGAAGTTTGTTCCGACAGACTTCAAGCTAACAAAAAGGCGAGAGTTTCCGGTATTGTGATAAATACTTGTGGATGGGTGAAGGGAGATGGGTACAAATTACTAACTCACGCGGCTCAAGCTTTCGAAGTAGACGCGATTTTGGTATTAGATCAAGAAAGACTTTACAACGAACTTGTCAGGGATATGCCTGATTTCGTTAAAGTCGTTTTTCTACCAAAAAGCGGTGGTGTGGTAGAGAGAAGCCAGACGCAGAGGATAGAAGCCAGAGATCAAGGTGTCAGGGAATATTTTTATGGATCCAGAACTCCGCTATATCCGCATAGTTTTGAAGTTAAATGGAGCGAAGCTAGATTGTATAAAATTGGAGCTCCGGTGCTACCCGCATCTTGTATGCCGCTGGGAATGAAAGCGGAGGACAATTTAACGAAATTAGTTGCTGTTACACCTGGTCCAAATCTACTTCATCACTTGCTGTCGGTCTCCTTTGCCGATTCACCGGAGGATGATGTGGTACAAACCAATGTTGCTGGATTCGTCTGCGTGTAAGATACATATATATATATATATATATATATATATATATATATACATATTTGAAGCAATATTTTCCAAGCGATTAAAAAGTAATTACTTAGAAAGTGTTTTTTTTTTATTTACAGTACCAATGTCGACGTGGAAAGGCAAACATTCACGGTTCTAAGCCCGCAACCAAGACCGCTACCGAACACGGTTTTATTGCTATCGGATATTCAGTTTATGGATAGTCATTGATTCTTTTTTCCTTCTATCTATGTAAGATATTAATCGTTAAAAATGAAAAACGTTGAAAATAAATGGCTATTTTGGAATGGAAATTCGTTGGTTCTGATTCAATCGACATTTTAAACATCGTCGTAGGATGATCGTGTAGTTTCAAACAGCCCGCGCTCGAAAAAGGCAGGAAGCAGCGTAAGCGCGCGAACACTCGGTTCGGATGAATCGTTAACGAAGTCGAGAGCAGCGGCAATAGCGGTAAATAATTCCAAGAGAAAAAAATGCACAACATTCGATCGAACGGTCCAGATATTTTTCATTTCGAGAAACGATTCGAAGAAATGGTTTACGAGGTTCAGCGAAACAAGGTCGGCAACGAATAATTTCTTCTCGATTTCAAAGGTACACGTATAGGTTGTCCTTTTAGACGGAACTGGAGAAATTCGAAAAGGAGCATCTTTCGATCCGCGAGCAACTTTATTTGAAGGGATCGCTTCTCGAATGTGAGAGAAAAGCGTCGCAAGACTTGCGAGCTCGTCTAAAGTTAACGACGGAAACGATCGAGCGTTTGGAAGAGGAGAAGATGCGCGATCGAATATCGTATTCGAATTTGTCCAGAAATTACGACAGCGTGGTCAAACAGCGCGATATTTTTGCGGGGGAAGCTTTGTCCAGTCGAACGGAGGCGGCGAAATTCAAAATGAAAGCAGAGGCTCTGGAGAAAGCGTTGCATCGAGAAACGCAGCGAAGGGAGGAATTAGAAAAGGCGTTGACCGAATTTCTAAACGACAACCGGAAGATTATTGGAAACATCGACGTGTAGGGAAAGATTTCTGATTCGGAATAAACATTTAATATACGATACGACCTCGAGGTCTAGCGGAGCGTTGACTTTTAATGTATTTCTATTTCACTTTTAAGGGGCGTCGCTAAAATTTCGAAAGAACAGAAATGTCTATTAGAGAACGCCGAAGCTGTGATCCGTTTGAATAAACGTCTGCAGACCATTGGACTTTGTTTCCATGCGATCAACGAAAAAAACAGGGCAGAGATCAAGGACCTACGGCAGAAATTAATTGGCTTCTCGATGAACGAGTCGAAATCGTTATCCGTTAATGAGAAATTGCACCCGGAAATGGAAAGTTTATGCTTCAAGGTATACGCTTGGTTGGGAATAATCGGAAAACGATTTTCAACTTACCGATTAGTCTGTTTGTCCAGTTAAAGGAACTATTGCTGGAATTGAAATCCAAAATGGAAGATTCCACGTTGATCGAAGAAAATATCAAGAAAATTTTCCAAGAATTGACGTCTCTGTACGACAGCAGCCGGTCGATCGGGCATTGTTAATTGGGAAAAGATAATAATTCGGGTAGATTGTCGATTAATAACATTTATTTTAATTTCTCGATACATCTGGTAAGTGATATGTTCATTGAAATCGATAGTATATTAAATAAAGTTACATTGCTCGTCGTTACAAAACGATTGAAAAATTATGAATAATTTTATATACACAATAACGTTAATGGTTTCATGGTGTACAGCTTTAAAGGATATTTAGATGTTAATTCGTTGCCCTTTCAATTTCATTCTCGTGTTAATTCTCCCGTGAATTCTCAATGGAAGCAGTTCTATGGAACTCGAAGTAGGAAAAGATCCACGAGTTTGTCGATTGCTCTTCCGTTGATACAAGACCTTAACGAAATTGTAACGCAGCTGACGATATTAATGAACATGACAATGAAAATAATAATTTGTCATCGAAGAGTTAGGAAAGGCAGGTTTCAACAATAAACGAAGACGAATAGGATTAATATAAAATGTATTATAATAATCGTATATTTAAGTATATTTAAGTATAAGGGGAAACAGATCGGAACCCCTTTTTTCTTACAAAAAAAATGAGAACCCTCTGTTTCCTCGAAAAACTATTACAACAAGCGTTTCAAACGAAGACGAAGTCCGTGTTCCACCTTATTTTGTTTGTTTCTTTATTTTTAGTTACTTCAACAATAGAACAAGGAAAAAAGTGAAAGAAAGTCGAATGAATTGTCTGAGTTCTGAATTTGCGCTAATTTATTAAATGAGTTAATCAATGAAGATTCCCCTTCGATTCGGTGAAAAAGCTAACTTGACAATGTGTGTGTATGTATGTATGTGTTGTGTGTCAGCGTACGTGTCATGTGTCTACCTGCCTGCGCGCGCGTGTGTGTGTGTGTGTGTGTGTGTATATATATATATATATATATAGATATATATCTATATATACACGTGTACACGCGTGTGTACACATATACATATATATGCATATTTATGTATATATTTATATATAAAAAATGACCGCCCATTGTTCACCTATCCGTACCCCCTTCTTTTTGTTATAAACAAATATCTTCGAACTAATACAAGAGAAAGACGATTTCCCTGCAATTCGTGAGGGAAATGTTCCCTTTCCATTTGTTTAAATAAAATGAATACAGATGCGTTAAAAATCGATCGTACCCCTTGATCGTTTGACAAAATGGAGGAGAAACTTTGTTGCACGTAGTACAAAACAAGTATTTGCTGTTCTGTTCTCTTCTTTTTCCTGCACTATCGATTTGAACTTGCATTACTTTGTGCATTCATTGAAACAGCATGCAAATAAAATAATTCTTTTTCACGTTATTGCTTTTACAAGTATTTAACCTCGTATCGTTAGTCGTTACGTCACCTCTCCTGGATGAAGTAATTTTACAACCTCTGCAATTACAAGTCCCCTTAATGTAACCAGAAAAAAAAAAGAAAAGGAAAAGGAAAAGAAGAATGTGCAGATGGCGATATTTACCGACTACTTCAGTTAAAAAAATCACTCAGCGTTAATTTTATATTCTAAATTATTCGTTGATTATTCTATTAATTAGAGTCGTCATCCCCTTTGACTACAGATTCTACCACCTGTTTATACTACTTAATCGTAAGGTCTTGAACCGCATAATAAATTACACTCAAGATACATTGCTATGACACCTCATTTTATAAAATTAGACAAAGGGGAATGGGGGATATATTATGGTCGTTTCTTCGAATTTTGCGTCTTGAAATCACTTTAACGTCGTTTAGAAAATTATCACAATCCGCGATCGTTTCCTTTCAGAATCCTTATATATGTTTTCTGTTTTCTGTTTTCTGTTTTCCTTTCTTTTCTTTTCTTTTCTTTTCTTTTCTTTTCTTTTCCGTTCTTTCAAGAGAGGAAAGTGAGTTTCTCCTCCAGGATAAAAGAGATCCTATAAGTAATCAGTAAAAAAGAGAGATCGGCAGCGACGGAGGAAAACGAAGGTGGCCATCAAGGAGTAAAATCACAGAAGGACTCGCATCGTGAAGCGAGCGAAGGAGACCGAAGATAAAGAGTAGAAGGTGACGGTCAAAGTTATGCCGGCCAAAGGGTCAGAGTATAGAACATCGTGCGAGCCAACTTGGTGGTTTCCTCTGTGGCTCGGATGCCTTCAACTGATGTCCGCCTCCTTTTGGTGGATTTGACGCCTCCTGTTTCAACAGAAATTCATCGTTTAACATTGTTCCACTCGCAAATAACATGTTTCCAAGCAAACATAACACTCAACGTCAAGCGTACACTTTAAAGTTCTATAATCTGTTTTTTAATACATTCATTTCTCTTGTCAAACTGTACAAGATCTGTCAATGGAAATTCTTAAATGTCTCTAGAGGATTTCATCATTTCAAACGCAATGAAAATACATCAAATCCTCTAGAGGCATTAAAGGTGTTCTGTTGGAAGAATTATCATTAGACGATTATAGATATATTCCTTTTCTTTTAATAATGACAAAGATTATATTTAAAAGAACAAATTAAAGAAAGAGTAAGAGAAAGCAGGAATAATTTGTCAACGCAAAAACAAGATTCTTCGCTGAAAATACTGTGCAGATATTAAAAGCAATGTTCCACGTGTTTATGTTAGTTCGTAAATCTATGTGCAATATATGAATTACTAATATACAGATGATTGTATGAAACAAGGCAAAGATACAGTTACAACAAGTGTTACCAATCTGTAGGTATTTTGATCGGTAAAAGCTCGATTGAACGCGAACAATATATCATGAATGTTTTTAAAAAGCAGTATCTTAGAAGAACAGAGAAGCAAGATATAAACTAAAACTGAGTGTGCGTATTAAACAGCTTACATACAATTACGCTACTGCAATTAGTCTCAACTATGTCGTTCAAAAATATACTTCAGTCTACAAAAGTTGTTGTGAAACTTAGATGTAATTACAGTTCACATTTAATTGAACAACTGTGTAATACAATAGTTAATCGTAATACATCGACAATTGATTATTTCAATTAGTAGCAAGTGGGAGATGATTTCTAATAACTTCACATAGTATTCATTGATACGAATAATCAAATTTCAAAGAAGTACGCAAAAAAAAATACATAGAGAGGGAAAGAGTTACCTTCTGCCGAGACCGACCAGCACCAAACACAGAGAAACAGACACAGGAAACAAAAAAATGGTGGTTAATCAATGTAAAACTACTTGCCATAACAAATCTGTAAAAGCAACTAAATTACATATCGACGGAAATAGACTTTTACATCACTTTTAATTACACTAACAAGTGATGAAATCAAATTCCTTATTTATCATTGAAATACTGACACTGCAAGATACATATACCCCTTATATTTTATAAATATTTCAGTAATTATTTCACCTTTTAACCTTCCAGCAATATAAAAACATGATACACACAATCGAATGATATTATATAATGCAAAGTTAAAGACAAATGTGATCAATATTGATTACAACCATCGTGTTTCATACGTCTACTCGTACAGTAAAAAATGGTGCCTCTTGACAAACTTATAGTGGTTTCAAAAGGAGATAGAAAAGGCAAGAAGAGACAGAAAAGAAGAGAGTACTTTTACATTGAAGAAATGTATTGAATCTAACGTTACCATGCATTGTTTTAAAATTTGTTACGCATAATTCAATTTTATTTATTTTCCTTCCCACTAAAATTTAATTACTCTTTTACTGGAAATGTTATTCGAATTATTCAATTTATCATTTGACATTTAAGGAAACACTTAAAGTTCATTCTCTGTACAATTACTATCACTGGAAGGCTAATGATTAATTCTTTTTTCGTTGTATCAATTTAAATAGATTATAATTTCAAAAGTTAAAATTATCTCTATTGCACTATGAATTTAGGTTTTGAATCTTGTAAAAAGTATGTAACTCTTTGAAGTAAGTAATACATATAGAATAATAGTATATTTTTGGAAAGTATTTACCAGTTTCTTTTCCATTTTAGCTTTAATATCTCGTGCAAGGGTATAAAATGCCTCTTCAACGTTGATGCTGGACTTAGCCGAGGTCTCCATGAACTTAATTCCATACTCAACAGCAAGTTGTTCTCCTCGTTCCTTTGAAACTTGTCGTTTTTCTGTGACTTCACACTTATTGGCCAAAAGCATCTTTTCAACATCCGCCGACGCATTTTCTTCAATGTTCCTAATCCAATTTTTTATATTTTCAAAGCTCTTCTCGTTGGTCACATCATAAACTAACATTATTCCCATTGCACCACGATAATATGCTGTAGTTATTGTACGAAACCTTTCTTGACCTGCTGTATCCCTTTAGAACATTTAGAAAAAATGTATGTACAGTAATATATACAAAATACTATTTTATTAAGTATAAAATACAGAAGAATTATTTTTATATTTATAAATATGTAATCAATGTTACTTCAATTTATAACATTGTGTTTAGAAAATTGAATAATAATAATAAAATACTTGTAATTACAATTAAAAAATAATCTTATGCGATACATATTGTAATGTCCTCTTCGTTAGGGCTACAAGCAATTCTGTAATTTTCTATGTTTTTAAAGTTAATATCTAACTTGTAACACTTACCATATCTGTAGTTTTATTTTCTTTCCGTCTAATTCTATCGTTCTTATTTTAAAATCAATTCCTAAAAACAAGAAATGAGCTTAAATATATATAATTATATATTTTATTTTATCACTTTAATTTTATCACTTTCTGTCTCTGTCATTAATATTCAAATTTATCAATGAGGACCTAATAAAAGAAATGGGTTTACGTCTAATTGTTATTTTATAAATTTATCCAAACATGAATTTACATAAATACCCTTGGTCTAACTGTAATAAACATACGTATCTTCGTACATTATATTAGCAAAATAGGTGTTAAATATTTTGTTTGAGTATTGTTATACAATATTTACAAACACCAGAGTGTTAATCATAATTTATATTATAATTAATTATAATTCAGGTAATATAAGGCATTAAAATTCTTTGGAATTAATAAACATTCGCATCGCAATATACGAAAAGACTAAAATCAATCTGAACAAGATGAAACATAAAAAAAGGAAAATATACATATATAACAGACCGAATGCTTCTGAAATTTTAATTACTCCCTTAAAGATACTCTATACGTTTGACCCTCATCTACATATTCAGGCATACTATAGAACATCTAAAGAATCATTTAACAACTTATGCCAATGAAAACAAGCATGTTTGAAAGTCTACTACACAGAATAAAAATTAAAAAAATCAAAGTCCATGGAGCAAAAAGAAGATATTCGTTAAAAGTCTCAATTTAATCATCATACAATCATCTGTACATTCAGATTTTGCAGATGATCAAGAGAACCATCCAAGAAATTTTATTAACAGGCCACAACCGTGTTCTATCATGATGATCCATTAATTAAGAGTGGGAAGAGCATGAAAATAATGGGAAGACGAACGGTGGATAAAGTGAAAAGAGAAAGAGTGAGAGGGGGGGAGGAGAGAGAGAGAGAGAGAGAGAGAGAGAGAGAGAGAGAGAGAGAGAGAGAGAGAGAGAGAGCAAGAGAGAGAGAGAGCAAGAGAGAGGAGAGAGAGAGGGGGAGAGGGAGAGAGAGAGAGAGAGAGAGAGAGAGAGAGAGAGAGAGAGAGAGAGAGAGAGAGAGAGAGAGAGAGAGAGCAAGAAAGAAAGAGAAAGAGAGAGAGAAGAGAGAGAAAGAAAGAGAAAGAGAGAGAGAGAAGAGAGAGCAAGAAAGAGAGAGAAAGAGAGAGAGAAGAGAGAGAAAAAAAGGAATACCTACCAATGGTCGAGATGAAGGTCGTATTGAAAGCATCTTCGGAGAACCTGAAGAGGACGCACGTCTTGCCGACCCCTGAATCACCAATCAGTAACAACTTGAACAAATAATCATACGTCTTCGCCATACCCTCCGCTTTCAGTCTCTCCCTCTTTCACGTGTTCCTGTCCCCACGGTCCTTTTATTCTTTCTTGAACCGTTCTCAGTCTCCCCGATGATCTTCCCGAGTGATCGTGATCCTTGGAATTCCGATGACGCACCCTTCGAACTGAAACGGGCACGCTACACGCCTTGGTCCCGTTTATCGCGACGGGGCTGTGTTCACAGTAGATACGAAGGTTGGATTATCACTGAAATCGGTTCGGATAAGGTGGAATTCGCGTAACGGGGCACGTAAAAACATCTGTCAGAAAAAGCGATGACAGCCATCGGTAAGTACAACTTTTTCTCCGCTGTTGTGGCCAGCCTTCTGACCGCACCACAGGTGATGCGCGCGTGTGTACACGCATACGCAACACGTGTGTCCACGTGAAAGCCGACTTTCTATGAAAAAAATACGTTAGGACGCGTCCGCATGAAGCTGACGCTTCCGAGACGGCGAATCGACGAATGAAGATTGAAAATCGTTTTTAATTGAAACAGAGTACGACGATCAGTTCAGAAATTCTGTTTAAATAGTATGGTTCTTTCGAATGATAAATTTATTCGTGAACGCGTCGTTCTCAATGTGAATGCTTGTGGCTGTGTCGTAAACTAGCCTTAAGGTTTCGCGCTGTTCGAATTATGAATGTGAACCCTCTATGTATCGCGTTGTTTCAGAATTTAAACGCGCCAATCGCGACAGGTAAATAAGAATCTGAATTTCAACTTGGGAATCACGTTTCTTTTAACGAGGTTCCGTGTTTTATCGTAGGATCGTATTATTTAGAGCAAAATGACCGAGATTAAACCGAAGAAACGGAAAGTATCGAAGAAGACGAAGAAGTCGTGGCGCAAACATGTGGATATAAAGGACGTTGATAAATTTTTGGAGGATTCCCGGCAGGAGGAGAGGTTGGGATCGTTTTCTGTTCGTGAAAATTCTGATTTGTTTGTTATTTCTACTAAGCCGGAAGTTCTTTCAAAGAAACAGCGCCGTGAATTATTGCAATCCAAGGAATCACGATGTTTCAACGTTTTGAAACCTCATTCGTCGGTTCCGGACCCAGTAACAAAGAGGAATCGTGTGAGGACAAAGGAAGAGAGAAAACATCCTATTCTTTTGAAGAAGGAAGCTCTTAAGAAGGCCCAGGGTATTCTGAAACTAAAGGACAGATTAAAATTAAAAAATAAGAGCATCGCGGAGAAGAAAAGGCTAATTAAACCGAAAAGGGGCGAATTCAAAGATGACGTATGGAAGGACAAGGTCAACAGTGTGATCGATGAAAAGTGGATGTCCTCTGATACTATGCGACACACGCTGTTGCATTTTGGTATGAAAAAAAAGAGATTGCCCGCTTCGTTGCACAAAAAGCCTTCAGCTTTGCCAACAATTGAAATGCCGCATCCAGGAATGTCTTATAATCCTGCGTACGAAGATCACCAGGAGTTATTGCAAGAAATCGCGGAGAAAGAATTACAGTTGATAAAAGAAGAAGAACACCTGAAAAGAGTTACCACAAATATGTTTAAAAAGGTATTTTCTTTGTAATGAAATTACATTTAGCTTTGGAATTAATTGAATTCTATTGTCATAGGTTTCACACGAAGAAAGGGAAAGGAACACTATGAAAGAAATGTCGGAAGGTCTGAATTTAGACAATCAAGCTTTGGTGGAAGATGATAATGATGATAATAATAATAATGATGATTCAGAAGTAAAGTCTGTAAATCCTCCAGTGAAAAATATGAAGAAAACTCATGTCCAAAGGCGTAAACAAAAGGAACAGAAAGAGTTGGCACACAGGATTCAAAAGGGGAAGATAGAGAAAAAGAAAATCGCAGACATTTACAAGTTAAAACAATTAGATAAACAGATGACTAAAACTGAACAGAAACAGAAAGTTTTAAGAGAAAAGAGATTGAAAAAGAAAGCCCAGAAAGCAACAGGTACTAAAGTTCTTAGTAGAATCAAATTTGAGCCCTTGGATAATGATTTTAAATTACCAGAAGAATTAACTGGCAGTTTACGAAATTCTGCACCAGCTGGTAATTTATTGAAAGACAGGTTCAAATCCCTTCAACAAAGGAATATTGTAGCTCCTTCTGTACTTAAATTGTAAGTATGACTGTAATATAAATTATTGGTAATACAAAGTAGAAATTTTACTAAAAAATGTTCTTTTTCTTTCAGGAAACAAGATAAAGCTAAAGTGAAACGATTTATAAAACCAGATCACAAAATTGATATTCCCAAAATAAAATAACGAAATAGATGTGTAGTTTTTGCAAAGTTGTGTACATAAAATGAATATATGTATTTCTTTCTAAGCATAATCGAAGATACCAAGCGTGAAAGTCTTTAAAAAGAAAATAATTTTGTATATAGTTTCTGTATAATGTAACGTTTTTCTATTCCTCGTTCACGTCAAGTAATTCTTCGCCGTCTAAGGATTCGGCGTCATTAATTTCTTCATATTCGTTCTCATCAAATACCGTAAGATCTTTAAAAATTTCATCTAATTCATTTTTATCGGATGTATCATTTTCAATAGACGTGTCAGTTTCGTCTTTTTCTGTGCTTTTCGATCTTGTCTAAATACGGTGTAATTGAAAATTCAAATAGAATACGAAACGTGTACACAACTGGATAAAATTATTTACTTTATCTAAGATTGCTCTGCTCATCAATGCTGTCTCTTCAGTGGCACTCGATATCTCAAAATTAATATCTTCTGGAATATCTTTCAAATCTTCTACGTGGCAATCTATTTCTCGTGGAATGCTTTCAACCCTTAATTCGTGTACATTTAATTCTCAGACTATTTTTTTAATATAGGTGCTATCTATATACTATAGAATTTTACTTACGAATTAACAGTATTACACTGAAGTCTTAATTGCCCTTTAAAAAGTTTATCTTGGAAAATTAGAAGCAATTTTGAATAACTTAATTCAGTTGCAGGACACTATCAAATATTAATTTACGTTATTCGAAGCTAAACTTGAATTTAATTTCAACGTTTCTATTTAAAATACCTTGAGCAAGCATATTACAATGTACTTCACATCATAAAGTGTTTCTATAACTGCTTTTATTTTACATTCTACCTTCCTCTGTAAATACTTGGCAATACCTATTTTCGTCTTCTCTTTATGAAATAAAGTTTGCATCGACGATAAAAGGAACTTCACATTCTGTTCCTCTATTCTGGCATTTTCAACTGCTAGCCATTGTCTTTCTTCCGCTGTAGACTCCGGGATATTAATAATAGACAAACACTTTTTCATTTTATCAAATTTTCGTTGTAAAGCTTTCAGCACCCGATTATATATTTTTAAAGTTACCATATTATGTTTTGTACTTGAACGTTGCGCAACAATAGTTTTTCTATGGCTCTCAAATATATTTCTACAAGATATAATTTTAGTAATATAAATGAATTGTTAAATAAATCGTTGCGAGTCAAAGAAAATGGAACAGAAAATAAAACTTTACTGGCAATCAATTGCAACATTTCTTTTAGTCGAAACTTCTTTAGACAATTGCAATAAATTTTTCTGTAACATTATATTCTCCTGCATTAATCTTTTATTAGGGAAACTCATAAATTTGTTGGTTTCAATTTGAAAATGTGCTGCCAAATCAAGAAGGTAATTATACAGTTCAATCTTGAGCCTAAAGAAAAAACATTTAAAAATTTATTTATGAATGAAATCAAATTTTCCTCCTGGAATAAAATAATGTAATACATTTCTTTATCAAATTCAAATTTTCGCCTAATCCCTTCAGTTGTTTCTTTCAATTCTTTCTCATACTTTATCATACGTTCCTTATTTCCTTCGAGTTTTTCTTGCAAAATGTTCTGAACTTTTTTAAAATTTTCCAAACTATTAATTTTTGCACCTAAAATAAAGCTTATTGTTCAATAAGAAGTAGCTGGAAGAAGCTGGATAAAAATAAAGAGTCCATTATCACTTAATATTTTAATTTGATAAACCAGTTCTATCTTCTTCTTCGTATATCTTTCTTTAAACAGTTTTATGTTATCTCGATGAGTTTCTTTCACCTGCGTGCGATCCTTTTCTATTTTATTAATATTATTTTTTAAATTTTCGATTCTACTATTCTGCGTGTTGACTTGTTTAGTTAAGGTTGCAATTTCATCAGCTGTTTCTGCGTCCAGTGTAATTACAAGTTCATCTGTATTTTCAATTTCTTTTAATAATTTCTCATTTCGATCTTTTAACCTGAACATTTTTTACGTGTTTAATTAAAATCTTAAATTTCTATCAACTTTATACTACATTTACAACATGTACGGATTTATATGTAAACAAAGCGAAGAAGAACATATAGTTCTAAGGATTGTTATTAATAATCAAGTAGAAAATAATTTTATTTTTAACCTGTTTATTCTATTATCAATATCTGCGATACGAATATTGTAGAACGTTCTTTGCGTATTAATTATTGTCGGTTTGTTAATTGCCTGTTCATATTCGTACGATTGCAATTTCATCGGCAAGGATATATTTCTTTTGTCCTTGCCTTGTAGGTCCACCATTTTCTATAAAACGGTAAATACCTTAAAAATCTTCAAAACGATTGAATTACGTATATATTTTAATTACTTAACGCGAAAAACAGTACAATAAACAATTATTTATGTTAATATCGACTCCTTTTCGATATGAACATTGCAACAAGTACAAAAAATATGCTACGTTATTCTAATAATTCACAATATTCAGAATTTTATGCTGCAGGTTATATAAAATTATTAATGGAAATCCAATATATTATTGTTGTTATTATTATTATTATTGATAATAATGAAATGTTTAATTCAGAATTTTAATGCGTCATGAATTGTAATCGTGTCTCGAGGCGTTGATGACTCGGTTATCAAAAATCTTGTATCCTGCTCGCATGTAACAAATAAAAAATTTGTTATAATTGTAATTTAATAGATGAAATAAATTCTATTTGATTATTACATATTTTCTTCGCGTTTAGCAGAATTAGAAATATATCGCTGGAAACTTTCACGAACATCGTGAGCGAATCGTATTGGTTATATGAAGGTTAGGTTTGCGTCCGAAGGATCAGATTATATGTTTGCGTCTGTAGAAATGATTAAGCATTATCAGTAGCAAGATTGTGTTCTACTATGTTTGAGATTTTATATTTACATTTAACGGAATAAATGACTGATATTTCTATGATTTGCAGCTAACTTCAATTATTCAGCACGCAAAACGTGCGAACGGTAAAATTTTCAAAAACAAACATTCGTGAAACAGCTGATTCGTTGATAGTTAAGAGTGTAATGTTCCTGTACGTTCAATAATCGTAAGGGATCGTGAAACAATGCCCTGTAATATGTAGAAACCAATATTGTTCGCGACAATGACGAGAAATCATTAAGGTGATAACCGAAGATGTTCGTTGACGTGTCTCAATGACGTAACGTTGTCTTTCTACGACGACGAAACTTTAAATACTCGAGAAACATACCGCAAAATGAATTCGACAAGGTTCTTGTCAAGCTGTTCGAACTAAAGGTGAGAAAACAAATAATTTTACACGTTAGAATAACCCGTCTTCCATTCTGATTTAATGCGCGTATAAATTTAGGTTAGAGGACACACGCACAATTAATATTTTTGAAATTACTGTGTACAAACTTCGTACGTCAAATATATTTTGCAGATTGAAGTTCCTCTGCTGATACATAGATAAAATCAAAATTTTAATTCGTACAACGAGAAAATTCATTGCTTAAAATGTTTAAATATTTAATTTGCAGTAGATCTCTGTTTACCAATAAATTACGTAGTTCGTTTTTGTGGAAATCTGTCGCTTCAAAAACAGATTTAAATTCAAAGATTAATTTTCTACGAAGAACGACGAATTTATTTCATTGAATGTGCCGATGAAAATGTTTCGGTGAAATATTTTGATGATTTTTTAAAACGTTTAAAATATTCGTGTAATATTTTAAGAAGGTGATGTTACAAATACTAAGAATTATTTTCATTTGTTAAGGACAATTCATCAGCAGAAGTAGGAAAACAATTAAATCAACAAAATGAAGCTACGAAAGGAGTTACTGTTTCTCCTGCTTGTTATGTCTGTTGCATCAGAATCAGAAGTTCCTAAAAAACAGTCGGAAACTTCTGACGAAGAAGCTGAAGAGGATGTTAGTTTAGAAGAGTATGAATTTGAACAATTGCGTGAATTAGAGGCTTTACATAATACTATTCTAAAGATGGTACCATCTAATGAACCATATCTTACCGAGAAGATTACAAAAAAAAAAGAAGAGGTAGATAGCGAACCAAAAAGTAAGGAAGAAGGTTCTACAATGACGAACGTTTGGATGAAGGCGATGATGGCACACATTAAAAATATAGATTTATCAAATATTAATTTTAAACTGGAGAAAGAAGACACAGAGACATGGACTGAAGAAGAGCAACTCGAGCCTTTGAGCGAAGAGACACAGGAACCACTTTCTCCGATGCAACAAGAAGGTATTCTTATTAAAGTTGTAAAATAAAGTGTTTAAAATACGTGACTCTAATGCTCTGTAATGTCACTTTCAGCGGAGCAAATATTTAAGAAAGCACAGCGTCTCTTAAATGCCACACGCTCTAATAAAAATGTAGCTTACGAATTACTAGCAAACGCAGCAATACTTGGTCATCGTGAAGCCAAATCTATGTTGGCATGGGCTCCATTGCTAGGAATGCAGTTTGGTCCGACTTCCTTCTGGACGTTTAGTCAGCATATTTCGGCTGCTTATCAAACATTCAAAGAACTTGCTGAAACTGGATTACCTTCTGCTCATATGGTAAATGAACCATTAATAATTCGGATATAAGATGAAAAAGATTGAAGTTGTGGCCAATGTTTAATTGAAATTGTTGATGTACGACATCTCCTTTAGGGCATGGGATTTTTATATGCAACAGGATTGGGTGGAGTAAACGCCTCGCAAGCTAAAGCACTTTTGCATTATACAGCTGCAGCTCTTGGTGGAGATACACGTGCGCAAATGGCTCTCGGTTATCGTCATTGGGCTGGTATCACGACACCGGCGTCATGTGAAAAAGCTTTAGACTATTATCGTAAGGTGGCTGGCAAGGTCGCAGAGGAAGTTTCTTTCAGCGGAGGACCAGTGATCCAACGAGTTCGACTTATGGATGAACAAGAGAATCCCGGATACAATTCGGGGATTTTTGATCAAGACTTAATAGAATATTACCAATTGCTAGCAAAGAAAGGAGATATAGAAGCTCAAGTTGCATTAGGACAGTTATATTATCAGGGTGCTAGAGGCGTCCCATTGGATCAACGGAGAGCGATGCATTATTTTCTGCACGCTGCCGATGCTGGACATTCTATCGCAATGGCTTATTTGGGAAAGGTAATAATATCATTCGACTGTTACGCATCCTCGGATTAATCGATCGTAATGCGAATATCAGATTCGGTGAGACGATTCGAAATTTCAGATTTACTTAGAGGGCAGTGACATAGTGCAACAAGATAATAAAACGGCATACGAATACTTCAAAAAAGCCGCTGACCTCGGAAATCCTGTTGGACAAAGTGGCGTAGGTCTCATGTATCTCTACGGGCGAGGGGTCGAAAGAGACACCAAGAAGGCTCTTCAGTATTTCAAGCAAGCTGCCGAACAGGGATGGGTTGACGGGCAGCTTCAGCTTGGCAATATGTATTTCAGTAAGTGTCATTTATTTTCGCGACAATTACATTGTCGTTTCAAACAATCGAATTCCATTTAAACAGGTGGAACAGGCGTGAAACCTGATTACAAATTAGCCACCATGTACTACGGTTTGGCCAGTCGGTCCGGCCATGTCTTGGCACTTTACAACCTAGCCCAGATGCATGCTACTGGCATAGGCATGGCGCGAAGCTGCCCGACGGCGGTCGAACTTCTAAAGAAAGTCGCCGAACGAGGGAAATGGAGCGACCAGTTGATGGTTGCTCACACGGATTACAGAAAAGGCAGAATCAACGAGGCGTTCGCCAATTACGCTCTTCTCGCGGAAATGGGTTACGAAGTTGCGCAGAGTAACGCTGCCTTTATACTGGACAAGGGGGAGACTACGATACTGACAGAAGAAGAAGGTTTGGTCAGAGCACTTGCTCTGTGGTCTAGAGCCGCCGCGCAGGGATACTCTGCTGCTCAGGTATTTTTCGAATTTTACTGGAACATTCGATTGCTCTTCGACTGTGTCGATCATTGAACCTAATGCTACCAGGTGAAACTGGGAGACGCTCATTATTACGGCAGAGGGACGGAAGTCGATTACGAGGCTGCGGCTAGTCACTACCGACTAGCTCCCGAGACAGCTCAAGCGATATTTAATCTTGGATACATGTACGAACGCGGCTTAGGCTTGGCGAGAGACCGATACTTGGCCAAACGGTGTTACGATCTTGCTGCGGAGGCCAGCCCGGACGCGAAAATTCCCGTCGCGTTGGCGCTCATTAAGCTCTCCTTCCTTTTCGGTTTAGATTATCTGCAGGAATTTAGTCTTGTCGATCATCTGAATAAATGGGACCAGCTCTTCGGCCAGAACTGGGACTTGTTTCTCATAGGACTACTGACTGGCATGCTCAGCATAATTATTTACTTCCGCAGGCCGCAGCCACCACATCTGCCTGGAATTAATTAATTAATTTATTGATTAATCGATTAATTAATTAATTCTTTACTATTCCTTTTTTGTTTCCAGTCCCTTTCTTTTTCTTTTTTTTTAGACGAAGTCAAATTTGTTACTGATGGTTCGTAAATACACGCACGTGCGTGCATACCAACACGTTGTTTTCATTGAACCACCTCATTCGCACGAAATCGTTACGAATTTTAAGGGAACTCTGTACTTCTAAGATCTTACTTCGGTTTGCGAGAGTGTGCTGATCCGTGTGTGTGAGTAATTTGTATTTATTTGACAGTGCGTTAGGCTTTTAAGTTTCCAGTGTACGTGTATAATTCGTTTGAAACAAAAATATATATACATACATGTAACGTATGAATTGAGTGTAGACGCAAGAGAGCTGCGTCCAGTTCCGGCAAATTTGAAGCTTATAAATGTGTCAGGATTTCTCATATACGATATTAATTCGATTTCAATGCGACAGTCAAGGGATCAAATTGTAGTCGCTGAAAGTTTCGAATTGACATGTTCAAGAGTCCGTTCAATTTTATTCGCATAAATTACACTTCTTTTCGGTCGCCATGGAATTATAAATTATTGATCTAACGAAGATCGCGTACACGTTGGTTCCCGGCACGCCAGGCAGCAATTCGAATTCGTCGTGTAATGATCTTTCGAATGTAGTCGACGAAAATGTTGAAAGCCAAGAGGAAGAAACGCAAGGGCGGTAAGAAAAAGGCGAAAAAGAAATGTATGGATGAAAGGGAGACTGTATCCTACGAACAAGAGATTTTGGACAACAACAGGCAATTGGCGCGGTAAATATATGTATAATGCTGGAATTAATCCGGTCGACCAATACAGATTTCTACCACCGATATACGAATCTAGTCGTGTTAAGTTTTCTTTAAATTTAACATGCTTTTATCGTTTATAGTATCTAGGAATATAAAAAGAACATACAACCATTAATATGACAGTCTAAATAAATGATGGTTCTTTGAAAGCCAGGCTGAGAACTCGAAACGAAGAATTAGAGTTAGAAGCGAAGCAAGTGAAAGACAAGTTTCGACAACTAGAAGAGGATCGGTCAGATGTGATCGCTCATTTGAAAAGGAACTTGGAGGAGAGGATAGAGGAATCAAAGGAACTCGCTGAAAGACTTTCAGCCTTGGAAGAGTTGCGAAAGGAAGAACTGGCCGCGTACAAGAGAAAAGAAGAATCAATGGAACTCGAATACCGCACAATGGAGAATAACTTGAACGCTGAAGTTAAATTAATAAGTGAAGTCAAGTACATACTTCTGAATTTGCATTTAATTTTCATTTAAAACAAGTTTGTTTTCTACACTTTCGCTGCTTTCGTGCTACGTCGTTCATTTTGTTTCGTTAAAAAACATTGATTTTGTTAATGCGTTAAGTTGAAATTTCCTTAAGAATATAATTTCATTTGGGAGAACTATTGGAAATGGTTGATGTTCGTTTATTTACTTATATACAATGGTGTTTTCAATTAGCCGGTAAACTAAATGCTCTGGAAGATTGGCGAATAGCGCGGCAAGATCTAATGCAGAAGTTCGAGGTTCAAGAGAAAGAAATTATAGACCAAGAGAAGAGGCACCAGAACGAGCTTTATGAAGCGGAGAAATCACTGGTCATTGGAAAAGCAATGTACGCATATTTTTTGAAAATTAAAATATTTTCCTTCTATTTATAATTCAATAGGATGAAGAAAGAAATGGAGGAACATCTGAAGACATTAGCTGTATCTCTTCGCAAAGCAACTAATTTACGAGTAGCAGAGGCCACGAATCGCGCGATCAGGGAAAACGTGGCACTGAATTTAGAACTTGATGATCTAGTGAAAACTTGCAAAGAACTTGAGATCACCAGCAGGGACAGCAAAGAAAAGGAGCGTACACTGAAATTGCAGTGTGAATTGTTCGAAACGGAATCAAAAGTAACTTTAAATATGGCGATTAAACAAAGAGACGCTATTCACAAATTGTCAAATGTAAGATTTTCATTTAATTTTTTTATTGCTGTTTGAAAATATGAAAATATTTAAATATCATAGGACTTTCAATCAATGTTATGGTATTATGGGAAAGCTGAGAGAGACAATGCTAGAATTGCTGTGTATGAATCAACTATTGAGAATTACAAAAAAAATAGTGAAATGATGGAACAGAAAATTGATTTTCTGAAAAAATGTATATCGAAAGCGAGGATCGATAGAGAACAATTATTGTCGCAAGTTTGTGAAAAAGATGAAAAATTGAAGATGCTTAAAGATCTTTTGCACCGCGTAAGAAGTTGCATTTTGAAGGCTTTAGAGGTGAACGGTTTTTAAACAGATTAATCTGTAATTTCTATACTTGTCTGCCATGTACATGTTAAAGTTCTTTTGAACACAAGTATATAACAGACTCATTTGTTATGGTTTATAAGGAATCATATTCTTTGTAACAAATTTATTTTATTTTCACAGCTCAAAGGAGACATTTCAAGTAAAGATTATTGTGCCTCCCAACTAAAACAGCAGTTTCTTCAGTGCCTGTGGGAAATACTGGAAAGCAATAACATGATCAACATTGTAGAGTATTCTGCGTCACAGGTATATTAGTAGATAAAAGTAAAACGTAATAGTTTAAATTTTGAAACGTTACTTCAGCAGGAATTTATTTCCTCTGATAAAGGTTAATACTTTATAAAGATCTTGTATTGGTGATCTTCTCATTGTTCTCAATTTAAAAAAGAAAATAAGAACAAGTGTCAATCAACCAAAATTGGTTTGAGTTGGAGTTTCACGAAATTACAAGGGGAATCTTGTATTGTTTTATTTGATTAATATAGGTTATTATCTATATATTACATGTACGTATACGTTTTATAGATTGAAAATATCACGTGTCATTACTCGGAAGGTGATCTGGGCCTTATCGAACCACTGAAAACTTGCAAATGTGAAAACGAAGAGAGAGGAGATACGGTTAAATGCAGTGTAAAACCGCAGTCTATGGATTGTTTAGTGGAGAAGCGACTATCTTCTTCAGATAGTGATATCAGTTCCAGTATTCAATCGCCGAAAGAATCAATATCCTAATTGAAATTATAATTTCTAATTATTCTTGTTATCTTTTTCGTTACACATAGTCAAATATACTGTATAAATATTTTTTACGTTAGGGAAATATTAGGTTATCTCTGCGGGACAATTCATTGTTAGTGTGTTTCGTACCGTACAGGTTAGGAACAGTTGGCTTTTAAATTATTAATAGTAGGAAGAAATAAACAAAATGCCTCCAAAAAAAAGTCAGGCGAGGTTAGTGAAGTTTTTGTCTAATATTTAATTATCACTTTTTTTTCGTTACTTTTTTATAAAATGAAATAATAACATAAATGTTTTAATAATTATAATAATATAAAATTAGAAAGAAAAAGTTGAAAGAGAAGGAAAAGAAAGAAGATACGAGGGAAGCAGAGTACCTAGATGATATCATCATAGATGAACAAAAGAATGTTGCAAAAGATTTTGATTTCCTTATGAATGCTCCAGTTTCTGAAGACAATTATTTTATTCCACAATCAGAAAAAAGTTGGACCATCGATACTTCTAAATATTCCGAGTACTTTACACTTGATTTGAAAATTTTATCAGCGGCGATCGAGTCGATTCCATTCAATGAAAATGTTAATATAAACACTAAGTATTTTACTGTAAGTTCAATAACTCTTAAGTACTATTTTCTTTAAACTTATTAATTCTGTTCAAAGAAGTTTATAATGTTCATAATAAAAACTGTTACTGTTTATAATTCTAGAATGATCAGTTAACAAACATTTTTAATATAGCCGAACAGGGTGAACAAAAATATAATGAGATTCTAAATAATTTAGGAATGGATGTTTTAAATAATACAAAAAGTGTAGAAAGAAGTCAGGATTCTGTGGATGATACAGCTGAAGATTTAGACTTTTTATTATTGCTTAAAGAACCTGTGGATGAATATTTAATAACAGTGAAATCTTTACCTACATCTTCTAATGCTGGTACAGACATAAAAAAAAATTTAATAGAATAATATCCAGATGATGATTTTTGTATGCTCATTAATTCAGTGAGTATCTTTTACAGATACAAAGAAAGTAACTAAATCTGGTACATCTGTAAAATCTATAGATCTGGAGAAATGGTTGGATACTATATTAGATGATTAAGTAAAGGTATTATTACATCTTTTTTGAAAATCATAACAATATGTTGCTAATGATAATAAATGCATATAATGAATCTATGTTAGCCTAGAATTGCCGTTACTAAGAAAATGTCATAGTAAGGTATGATTTCATATGTTCATAAACTATAAGCATAATAGCACCACCTGGCCCTAATCGCAAAATCTTTGGTACCAATCCTTTATATAAGGCTTTAAATCTGAAATATAAATATTCATTAGAAATATATCAAAAAACAAAAATTAATTAAAGTATCGTTAAGATAAAGCAAAGAAATAGGATTAAAGTTTTTGTATCATGTCTTACCCTTCTCTTTGATAAACTATAACAATTGTGTGTAGGGTTCCTCTGTATTGAACTTCACCTTGAGGTCCTTGTATACGACTTTTAGCAACATCGAATGGTATATTCATACAGGATGCCAGTGTTCCTGACATAAAACCTATGAAAAACTAAAAAGTTGACTAAATTAATATTAACTTTAAAAAATCTAGTACTTAACATTTAATTCAAACATTGTAACTTTTTTTGTTTTTCTCAGTGTGTAGCAGTAGCAAAGTATACCTTGAATGCCAGTTCTGGAATATAATCTTGCTGTATCTTCGTTCATGGAAGAAGAGTGTTATAAATGCCAAAGTAAAATGTATTAAAAATGCCATTTCGCATTATTGTGGCGGTTAAACCTCTGTTGAGGCCATTCAATCCAAATCCTTGCTGGGCCAGAATGCGTCGGGTCACAGCAAAAGTGGATGGACTGTCGATTCTACTATTTGATTATTACATATTTTCTTCGCGTTTAGCAGAATTAGAAATATATCGCTGGAAACTTTCACGAACATCGTGAGCGAATCGTATTGGTTATATGAAGGTTAGGTTTGCGTCCGAAGGATCAGATTATATGTTTGCGTCTGTAGAAATGATTAAGCATTATCAGTAGCAAGATTGTGTTCTACTATGTTTGAGATTTTATATTTACATTTAACGGAATAAATGACTGATATTTCTATGATTTGCAGCTAACTTCAATTATTCAGCACGCAAAACGTGCGAACGGTAAAATTTTCAAAAACAAACATTCGTGAAACAGCTGATTCGTTGATAGTTAAGAGTGTAATGTTCCTGTACGTTCAATAATCGTAAGGGATCGTGAAACAATGCCCTGTAATATGTAGAAACCAATATTGTTCGCGACAATGACGAGAAATCATTAAGGTGATAACCGAAGATGTTCATTGACGTGTCTCAATGACGTAACGTTGTCTTTCTACGACGACGAAACTTTAAATACTCGCGGAACATACCGCAAAATGAATTCGACAAGGTTCTTGTCAAGCTGTTCGAACTAAAGGTGTGAAAACAAATAATTTTACACGTTAGAATAACCCGTCTTCCATTCTGATTTAATGCGCTTATAAATTTAGGTTAGAGGACACACGCACAATTAATATTTTTGAAATTACTGTGTACAAACTTCGTACGTCAAATATATTTTGCAGATTGAAGTTCCTCTGCTGATACATAGATAAAATCAAAATTTTAATTCGTACAACGAGAAAATTCATTGCTTAAAATGTTTAAATATTTAATTTGCAGTAGATCTCTGTTTACCAATAAATTACGTAGTTCGTTTTTGTGGAAATCTGTCGCTTCAAAAACAGATTTAAATTCAAAGATTAATTTTCTACGAAGAACGACGAATTTATTACATTGAATGTGCCGATGAAAATGTTTCGGTGAAATATTTTGATGATTTTTTAAAACGTTTAAAATATTCGTGTAATATTTTAAGAAGGTGATGTTACAAATACTAAGAATTATTTTCATTTGTTAAGGACAATTCATCAGCAGAAGTAGGAAAACAATTAAATCAACAAAATGAAGCTACGAAAGGAGTTACTGTTTCTCCTGCTTGTTATGTCTGTTGCATCAGAATCAGAAGTTCCCAAAAAGCAGTCGGAAACTTCTGACGAAGAAGCTGAAGAGGATGTTAGTTTAGAAGAGTATGAATTTGAACAATTGCGTGAATTAGAGGCTTTACATAATACTATTCTAAAGATGGTACCATCTAATGAACCATATCTTACCGAGAAGATTACAAAAAAAAAAGAAGAGGTAGATAGCGAACCAAAAAGTAAGGAAGAAGGTTCTACAATGACAAACGTTTGGATGAAGGCGATGATGGCACACATTAAAAATATAGATTTATCAAATATTAATTTTAAACTGGAGAAAGAAGACACAGAGACATGGACTGAAGAAGAGCAACTCGAGCCTTTGAGCGAAGAGACACAGGAACCACTTTCTCCGATGCAACAAGAAGGTATTCTTATTAAAGTTGTAAAATAAAGTGTTTAAAATACGCGACTCTAATGCTCTGTAATGTCACTTTCAGCGGAGCAAATATTTAAGAAAGCACAGCGTCTCTTAAATGCCACACGCTCTAATAAAAATGTAGCTTACGAATTACTAGCAAACGCAGCAATACTTGGTCATCGTGAAGCCAAATCTATGTTGGCATGGGCTCCATTGCTAGGAATGCAGTTTGGTCCGACTTCCTTCTGGACGTTTAGTCAGCATATTTCGGCTGCTTATCAAACATTCAAAGAACTTGCTGAAACTGGATTACCTTCCGCTCATATGGTAAATGAACCATTAATAATTCGGATATAAGATGGAAAAGATTGAAGTTGTGGCCAATGTTTAATTGAAATTGTTGATGTACGACATCTCCTTTAGGGCATGGGATTTTTATATGCAACAGGATTGGGTGGAGTAAACGCCTCGCAAGCTAAAGCACTTTTGCATTATACAGCTGCAGCTCTTGGTGGAGATACACGTGCGCAAATGGCTCTCGGTTATCGTCATTGGGCTGGTATCACGACACCGGCGTCATGTGAAAAAGCTTTAGACTATTATCGTAAGGTGGCTGGCAAGGTCGCAGAGGAAGTTTCTTTCAGCGGAGAACCAGTGATCCAGCGAGTTCGACTTATGGATGAACAAGAGAATCCCGGATACAATTCGGGGATTTTTGATCAAGACTTAATAGAATATTACCAATTGCTAGCAAAGAAAGGAGATATAGAAGCTCAAGTTGCATTAGGACAGTTATATTATCAGGGTGCTAGAGGCGTCCCATTGAATCAACGGAGAGCGATGCATTATTTTCTGCACGCTGCCGATGCTGGACATTCTATCGCAATGGCTTATTTGGGAAAGGTAATAATATCATTCGACTGTTACGCATCCTCGGATTAGTCGATCGTAATGCGAATATCAGATTCGGTGAGACGTTTCGAAATTTCAGATTTACTTAGAGGGCAGTGACATAGTGCAACAAGATAATAAAACGGCATACGAATACTTCAAAAAAGCCGCTGACCTCGGAAATCCTGTTGGACAAAGTGGCGTAGGTCTCATGTATCTCTACGGGCGAGGGGTCGAAAGAGACACCAAGAAGGCTCTTCAGTATTTCAAGCAAGCTGCCGAACAGGGATGGGTTGACGGGCAGCTTCAGCTTGGCAATATGTATTTCAGTAAGTGTCATTTATTTTCGCGACAATTACATTGTCGTTTCAAACAATCGAATTCCATTTAAACAGGTGGAACAGGCGTGAAACCTGATTACAAATTAGCCACCATGTACTACGGTTTGGCCAGTCGGTCCGGCCATGTCTTGGCACTTTATAACCTAGCCCAGATGCATGCTACTGGCATAGGCATGGCGCGAAGCTGCCCGACGGCGGTCGAACTTCTAAAGAAAGTCGTCGAACGAGGGAAATGGAGCGACCAGTTGATGGTTGCTCACACGGATTACAGAAAAGGCAGAATCAACGAGGCGTTCGCCAATTACGCTCTTCTCGCGGAAATGGGTTACGAAGTTGCGCAGAGTAACGCTGCCTTTATACTGGACAAGGGGGAGACTACGATACTGACAGAAGAAGAAGGTTTGGTCAGAGCACTTGCTCTGTGGTCTAGAGCCGCCGCGCAGGGATACTCTGCTGCTCAGGTATTTTTCGAATTTTACTGGAACATTCGATTGCTCTTCGACTGTGTCGATCATTGAACCTAATGCTACCAGGTGAAACTGGGAGACGCTCATTATTACGGCAGAGGGACGGAAGTCGATTACGAGGCTGCGGCTAGTCACTACCGACTAGCTCCCGAGACAGCTCAAGCGATATTTAATCTTGGATACATGTACGAACGCGGCTTAGGCTTGGCGAGAGACCGATACTTGGCCAAACGGTGTTACGATCTTGCTGCGGAGGCCAGCCCGGACGCGAAAATTCCCGTCGCGTTGGCGCTCATTAAGCTCTCCTTCCTTTTCGGTTTAGATTATCTGCAGGAATTTAGTCTTGTCGATCATCTGAATAAATGGGACCAGCTCTTCGGCCAGAACTGGGACTTGTTTCTCATAGGACTACTGACTGGCATGCTCAGCATAATTATTTACTTCCGCAGGCCGCAGCCACCACATCTGCCTGGAATTAATTAATTAATTTATTGATTAATCGATTAATTAATTAATTCTTTACTATTCCTTTTTTGTTTCCAGTCCCTTTCTTTTTCTTTTTTTTTAGACGAAGTCAAATTTGTTACTGATGGTTCGTAAATACACGCACGTGCGTGCATACCAACACGTTGTTTTCATTGAACCACCTCATTCGCACGAAATCGTTACGAATTTTAAGGGAACTCTGTACTTCTAAGATCTTACTTCGGTTTGCGAGAGTGTGCTGATCCGTGTGTGTGAGTAATTTGTATTTATTTGACAGTGCGTTAGGCTTTTAAGTTTCCAGTGTACGTGTATAATTCGTTTGAAACAAAAATATATATACATACATAGAATTGCCGTTACTAAGAAAATGTCATAGTAAGGTATGATTTCATATGTTCATAAACTATAAGCATAATAGCACCACCTGGCCCTAATCGCAAAATCTTTGGTACCAATCCTTTATATAAGGCTTTAAATCTGAAATATAAATATTCATTAGAAATATATCAAAAAACAAAAATTAATTAAAGTATCGTTAAGATAAAGCAAAGAAATAGGATTAAAGTTTTTGTATCATGTCTTACCCTTCTCTTTGATAAACTATAACAATTGTGTGTAGGGTTCCTCTGTATTGAACTTCACCTTGAGGTCCTTGTATACGACTTTTAGCAACATCGAATGGTATATTCATACAGGATGCCAGTGTTCCTGACATAAAACCTATGAAAAACTAAAAAGTTGACTAAATTAATATTAACTTTAAAAAATCTAGTACTTAACATTTAATTCAAACATTGTAACTTTTTTTGTTTTTCTCAGTGTGTAGCAGTGGCAAAGTATACCTTGAATGCCAGTTCTGGAATATAATCCTGCTGTATCTTCGTCCATGGAAGAAGAGTGTTATAAATGCCAAAGTAAAATGTATTAAAAACGCCATTTCGCATTATTGTGGCGGTTAAACCTCTGTTGAGGCCATTCAATCCAAATCCTTGCTGGGCCAGAATGCGTCGGGTCACAGCAAAAGTGGATGGACTGAGTTTTACATGTTTACGATCAGACTGCATTTGTACTTTAACTGTTTCGAATGGATTTACTAAAATACCCTCTGTCACGCCTGTTAAGAAGCCAGCATAATAAAATACCTGAAAGAGGTATTGTACTATCATTAATAATATACATTATATTTGTTTCCCTGGATTGAACTTCATCGACGTGTTTTACTAACTGTATTAATCAAAAAGATATACAGTAGACAATTTAAAAATATAAATGTATAGATATAACCCAGATACGATAGTAAAACAAACAGTGCTCTTCGAATCTGTCTGATAACACTGCTATTATATAACAACAATTAGAAAGAATATCTGTTTCATACAATGTTTTGGAAAGGTTTTCAATATTATATGTACCATTGTTTTCGATGAACTATCGTTAAATAATTTTTTGTACTGCTCGAAGGAGAAAAACTGAAAGAAATTTATTGCCATTATTTGAGAAGCAATACGTACGCTATGAAACTTCATTCTTTTGCTTCAAGTGTGTAGAGTACCATTTAATTGAAATACAAATTACATACTTTTAAGGCCCTCTTTGGTGTTTCCATGAGAATAGGAGGTAATATACCTTTCCAAAATGCTGCAAACCCTTCATTTATATACATTTTTCGTATGCAGTCACGAATTCCTACAGTAGAAATATTAACAGAACCATTTCGTATAAACAATTGACAAAAAGTAATAAAATGCTCCAACAAATATTAATAAAATAATATAAACAAATCAATGATACAATGCCTGTATAATAAAGAGCATCATTTTGCACAATTTTGACTTGTAGTTGAAAACGTGTTTTTATGAGATCCATTGGATGCATTATGCAGGCCTCGACAAAGCCTGCAGAGGCTCCTGCGCCAATCTGAATTGTAGCTTCTTGTAGAAAATTTGATTTATGTTGGCTGTAGGCCATTTTAATAGCTTTGCTCCAACGGATATTCGTTGCAAACAGATTATTATATTACTTCCTTGGTAAATAATCACTCTTCTCGATGGAAATGAAATAATATTTTTTTGTATAAGTCTCCTAATTTTACTGCACTTTCTAAGGTAAACATAAAAATAACTTATAACTTAAAAGTATAATGCAACAATTACAAAGTTCTTAAAAGAAAGCAAAAGAAGCATTATTATAAACACCAAAAAGAAAGAAACAACTAAAAGTAATTACCCCTTTTGATACTTGACTTTACAACAAGATTCAGAAACATATTTCAAGGAGAAGTAGATAAATGTATAATGCTCAGTATGATGTAGTAGTATCCTAAAATATCTTATCTCAGCGTACATTGCGTAATTAAAAGAACTAACAAAATCGTTGATAAAGAGAATCTATGGAAATAATTTACATAATTACCGTCTCCTCGGTTACTTTTCTTATACATAATTACAATATGATCTTACAGAATTTAAATATAGCTACGTTGTTTAATAAACATTATTCATGCATAATTCATACAACATACTCGCAAACACACACATACGTTGGTTAAAAAAGAAGAAAGAGTAGGTTTACAATATCGAGCAAAGTTTCTTTTATTATTAAAATTCTGTTTGTTGAAATCATGGAATACGCCATGGAATGCATTACGAAAATATCGTTTTTAAAAGTGCTGTACTTAATACGTTCAGAGGCGTTAATTAAAATGCAACACGTAAAGGATTAAAAACAGAGATTCGAAACATTCGGTTAATCAACTGTGTTTAATACATAGTCTGATACAGTTAGAATGAAGCCCATTGTGATGAGTTCTCACGATTGAATCGATTAAATAGATAATTCTATCTGTTACTAGAAACGACCACAGATAACAACGAAGTCTTTGTTCACCTTCGTGATATTCCAACTATTCTTTGAAGCGAGCCGTTCTTAAAACCTTGAGTCATTATCGCGGCCATTTTGTTGTTAGATATTCTAATAATCATCCCGATGTCAAGTTTCGTCGCCGCGAGCCACACTGCTGATACACAGACAGCGACGAAGCGTCATTTTAGTAATAGCCGCTTCGTGTTATGTCTTGCCATATTTTTGTTATAATTTTCATATCGACAAGTTCTTAACAACATGGAGGTTAAACGGAGAAAGGTTTGTTTCTAGTATTTTTTTTCTTTTTAATAAATATCGCGTACATCGTTGCAGTAGTTTCGCTGGTATACTAAAACGGTAGTGAATATTGCATAGTTTTTACAAAAAATGGTTGGCCTCGTGCAACGTACATTTAACGGTACATAATTAACCGTTTAAAATTTCACTTGGTACATAATGGCAATAGTTGTCTCGCGAATTAACATATTTTCAATGTTGCTGTACAAATTAATTTTGAAATGGTCGTCAACTTCCTCTATGAAGTTTAGTTGGAAAGGTATTACCTTCTGCACGCAATTAATTACGTAATTTTTAAAGAAATAAAATGTGCGAATACGTGAATGTTGCTGAACAATGTAACTGACACGAGAAACTTGAATTTTGAAATGTCTAGTACCATATAATTTACAGTTTTGTCTTATAAATTATACACGAATGTCATTCCGTTCTGTAGAGTCATTGGAATTGCAATTGATCCGAGATCCTAACTCGAGACAACTTCATCATGTTGGCAATGATGTTTTTCGATTTAAAAATAAGGAATTTAAAATATGACTATTTTATTGCACGATTATATTATATTTGTTTGATGTTGGACACGTAGTAAGTAAAATTGATTAAACTTATTAATTTTTATTTTCGGTTTTACGTTACATCGCATCATTATCGTGTCAAGTACTATGCAAATATGTATGAACATTTATTGCTTCCCAATTAATGTATATAAATTTTAGTATCGTATGCATTTGCAATTTACGTTGTAACAAAATTGGTCAGTGCGAAGAAATGTATGAATGAATTTAAAAATAACGTATACTGCGTATAATATCAGTAACAGAATACTATGGAATATTTCGAGTATTTCGAACATATCATTTTAATATATAAAATAGATTTAATTAATATTCCAATGCAGCTTTATATATGTTTACCATAAGAACAAAAGCTAGGAAGTAAAATTCTATAAAAATTTTAGTACACCCGTTACATTGTGTCAAAGATTTTCCTTTTCCTAAGTGCGTGAACTGGTATTTATTTTTTTGAATTTTCTGCGAATGAACAAAAACTGCCGTCGTCACGTATTCTAGCTATTCGTACTCTAAATTAGATGCAATATATTCCAGTAAGTTTGAAATTCAATTCATTTTGCATACGAAATTAAGGCGACTTAATATCTGTATAATTTCGAATGTTGATGTCTTTGAGGTTATTCAATCTTTTATCTTTATTGGCATTGAATTTTAAAATTGCACGAAAATTTTTATTTTCGTTTCATTGTTTTTATACTTGCTTGTATATTAAAATAAGAAAAAATTCAGTACCTGAATGTTTTGAGGATAGAAGACAGATTTCATATAATTGTATATGAAATTCAAGATCGCTTGAAGAATTAATGAAATTTAATTGTTCTACTTACTATAGAACTGTTAATCGTAAATAAACAATTGTGTTTTCAGTTAAAAACAGAAAATGATGATATTTACGAAGGAGAAACAAAGATACGGCCAAAGAAGGGTCAGCCAAGCAGAAGATACTTTATGGTTGTGGCTTTGTTGGGAATCTTATTTTTGGGATACATAGCAATAGCGTATGATTTATTTGTCCTTGGATTTCTCGACTGTAAGAGACTGTTGTATTAAATTATACTTAAACCGAATCTTCTTCTTGCAGGTATGATTTCAAGCCTGTACGTCTTGGTAGCAAGGCGATTGATACGTTGGCTTTATCCTTGAGTCTGCAATCACGGTTTTATGTTGTAGTTGTTGATGCAGGCTCTACCGGCAGTCGTGCTTTAGCCTTTAGTTTTTATGAGTCTGTTCTTGGTGGGAATTTGATATTAGATGGTGAACATTATTTTCAAACTGAACCAGGCCTAAGCGCTTACGCGGACAAGCCAAAAGAATCAGCCAAGTCCCTTATCGTATTATTAGATAAAGTAAAAGCAGTTATTCCACAATCGGAATGGCAGCATACTCCATTGAGTATGAGAGCCACTGCTGGGTTGAGACTTCTTCCTGGGCACAAGGCTGAAGACATATTGCAAGAATGTAAAAAGTTATTTGAAAATTCTGGTTTCCACGTATGTAGAAGTAGTATTCATGAATATACATGTTCATGGAACTTTGAATCGAGTATTTATCGTCCGCTATACATTCTAGGTTTCTAAAAATTCAATTTCTATAATGGAAGGAACAGATGAGGGTATTTTCTCTTGGTTCACTGTAAACTTTTTACTCGACCGGTTTAGCACGCACAATCCTGGAAACACTGTTGCCGCGCTAGACCTCGGAGGAGGTTCTACGCAAGTTACATACTCTCCTGATGCTACACAGGTACAAGTATTGTCTTAATAAATAAAAAACTTGGCAAAGTTTGGAATAAAACATTTCTTAATATATCTGTTCAGGAGAAGAAGCTCGATGGACACATATATTCTGTGAATATTTTCAACCACAATATGAGTGTATACACGCACAGCTACTTGGGCATGGGACTTATGGCTGCTAGAAAAGAGATTGTAACTCACGGGATGAAATTGAATAATGTTAATCCACGAGCGAATATAGAAGTACGGTCTGAATGTATAAATCCCATAATTTCCACCGAATGGAGTTACGGAGGATTTAATTATCTAGTCAAAGGCCCCATTAGCGGGACGCACAAATTAGTGAAGACTCAAAACTTTGCTGGTGGCGAAGAAGATCGGCCCATCGTTAATTTTTCGGAATGCCTAAAGATCATCGAAAAGTATGCCAGTAAAATTAAAAATAAACCAGAAGGTTTGAAGGACCACGAGATCTATGCATTTTCTTATTATTTCGATCGTGCCACAGAGGTATAGTTGTTTCTGTAAAATGATTAGTGTAAAAGATATAGTTTCCAAGTAACGAATGTCTCAGGTTAGTCTGGTGGATCCGTTTTTCGGCGGAGTTGTCCAAGTAAGCGAATTCCTTAAACAGGCGACGGAGGCCTGCAATTACGCAAACACCGACCAGCCTTTCACGTGTCTTGATTTGACGTACATTTATGTTCTTCTTCGTGATGTATTTGGTCTTGAACCGACAACAAAGCTATACGTAAGAATGCCTGCTTTATATATACTTGTAACGGTAAGAAACTCGATTGATTAATGTTCTTAAATTAACATTCACCTGCTTTATTTTAATAACAGCTATACAAGAAGATAAACGGACACGAACTGAGTTGGGCGCTTGGTGCTGCCTTCAACATAATCCAAAACGGTCTTTAACGCACCTGGAACATAGATAAAGAATTCTAAATATTTTTGCACAAAATTGTTAGAACTTCTTACTTGTGGTGGAGCCACTTAACGTAGGTAGGAACTGTTAATCTATCATCACATTCATTGTTAATTAAGACGTAACATTCGGAGTGACGAGATATTAGAAACAGTGAATGTGTTTAAGATTCCTAATCGGAGAATCTTAATGTATCGGATATCTCAACTCTCTATCAGGTACCTCTTCTTTATCTACATCTGTTTTTGTTTTAATGAAATTTTAACTGCCGATCGGTGCACAGTGAAATAAAAGGAAGCAATTAGATTAGATCCGTTTAATATCGAAGATATTAATTTATCCGTTTTAATAGTATATCGTACAACGAGTTTATCATTTTAAAAATATTAATGACCGTTAGTGTATGCTTATCGCGCTAATCACAAATCGTCGAGGAGATTCTCATGACTGGGATTGGCCATATCTCTCATTGTGATAGAAAGGAGACAAGAGTAGTATGAATGAAATATAATTGATTTACTATGGATGTTTCCTATTATTTTACGAGTACAATGATACATTTGCAACCTGAAGTTACAATTTTTAAAAGTAAAAAATATATATACACAGATATATATATGTATATATATATATATTCTTATTTAAAAACTGGCACCGAAGTGTATTATCGCTACATATCAGAAACATTTTTAAAATGAACAGGTTTGCAGTTAATAATACGTCGATACTTGAATATTCATTTTACAATGACTGTGTTCACGAAATAGTACGTCGTCGGTCCATGATTGTAATTTAGTTGGTAAACTGGTAGTTCATGTTGACTTTGAAATTCAAATTCTTTTCGAAGGAATCGTTATAGTTTTCGAAGATTGAACGAGTAGCTGTAAGGGGAGTAGAGTGCACGAAACGCTGTTTAGGTAGTTGCGAAAAGACAGTCGTTCTGTAAGGTATAGTTCCTCTGTAACCTTTTAACCTATCATTTAGACTACGTAGAACTTAATATTTAATTTTGAATTTCAAGGTCGAGACGAGTTGTTATAGTTGCTATTTTTGTTACTACTTGTTTAGAAGTTATCACTCGAATCAACCAGATTTCTGAAGCAATCGCGTATACCTGTAATAAGATTAGTACGATCAGTAGAACTGTTCTCACCAAGGAAACGTTTTATCGGAGAAACACCATTTGTTTATATGTTTAAAGTATAAGCTCTGTTTCGAGCGTGGAGAGATTACACTGTTTCGCTGCAATTAACCAGGTAATTTTGATTTTTAAGGGCTGGGTTCTCATTCCTTCTTTATCAATGAACAAAATGCCCGCAGTAACATACAGAGTGTGCTGTTGGCGAAAGCTGTTCCCGGACAATCTAATTTTTTACTGCGGTATTTCGAGCGAGATACTTGTAATTTTTAATGGTTTCGCACAAACGTTTGTACAAGATAAATTGTAACATGATCATCATTAGGTCCTAAGTATTTTTACATTAAAACTATGGTTAATACGAATTTTATCGATTGACGAATTGAATACATATATTTTCATTGGTAGAATTTTCTTCGCTTAACGAGTTTGGAATTTTCCTTCCCCACATATCCTTGCCGTGTGTTGTGATTAATTTGTACTACGAGAAGAGGAACATGTTACAGGTAATATTAATACGCTACACAATTAAATAATACGTTATAATGTGTTATACAATTATCAATTGCGTATAATTACATTCCACCTTAGCGTGCACTAACACAATACTTTTTACATGTTTAGACGATACACGGTAGTTAGTAAGTAGAGCGAGGGACATCATCTCTCGCGACGAGACGAGAAGAATAATGCCCCCTGTAATTATGCCGATGATGCAACGATTCAAGTAACAATCGAGATAGTAATAAATGGCGACAGTTGGGCAAGTGACCTGCACTTATCCGATGACAGCAATACTACCAGTAACTATAGCTTCTGGCTAACATTGAAAGTTTCGCAAACGATACGCGTTACGTCTTCTCGTTTTATACTAGATTCAAGGTAATCGAATATTACCCAACACTTCCAATGGTACGGAAATAATAAGATTTTGTAAAAATTCGAAAACACTGCTCCCTGTTTCATAAATTGCCGTTAAAAGTAATACATCCTCGAGTGAACGGAAAGATTCACAGTTGTCTCTTTGAAAATAATATTTCGCACGAGGAAACCTAATCGTTGCGAAACTCGGATCGTTGGAAAATCAAAGATTCGAAGCACCAGTTGGAATTGGCACGTCTATCGGATACGGTAGCATCTCGTTAGAACATTTGAACGAGTTCAACCGAGAAGCGAAGCCCTCGTTGCTCGAGTTCTCCGGATAAAGAAGAAACGGAGGCGGAGCTCTGGTTTTTCTATCGTTAAATTTAGCGTGCAACGACATAAAACGGGTAAACGTTACATTGGGCAACGTCGGACGAGCTAGAAAACGTTGTGTCCCAATGATGGGCCACGCCACCCCGTGCCGTGGGAATTCCCGGGCCGCAGTCCAACGACTCCACGCGTCGGCGTGAACGCCGCGTTACCGTTGCGTTACGCGTGCACACCGAAAGATTCCTATCGGGAGACCGCGCTCGGTGTCCCATTATTAACCCCGAGCGACTTATCTGCTCGCCTAACCGTCCGCTATCGATGTTTCTCTTTGAAAAATAATTCCTTGTAATATCTCTTGTAATCGATAGGCTCGACCGCTTTACATAACAATTTCCATACGCAACCATTGCTCGGCAAGATACTGGAAGAACCACGAGTTGCCGTAACTTGACTCGTTTTACTTTTGCAGATGCAGGATCAACGAGAAAACGTGTATCCTGCATGACAGGACAGAAGTTTTGTTATTCGGTCATCGACAGGAGCAATGCCAGGTATGCGAGGAAAGTTTCCAACGAGAATAGTCCCAAGCTAGTTTGCGCACAGGCAAATGGAAAGAGAGCGTCGGCCGGTTTGCCAGTAAGAATAATTGGTAACTCTTATTTTCATGAAAGTAAATTCTGAAGGCTGCCTGGCGAAGCTCTCGACCTCCGGGACGTTCTTGGGAAGAAAGGACGAGAGAGAGAGAGAGAGAGAAAAGAGGAGAGAAGAGGAGAGGAGGGGACTGTATCTGGCAGTCGTCTTCATCTTGATTAGTGGCTGTTTAAGAATAGTGAAAGTTTCTCTGGCTTGCGTCACGACGCCTTTCCCGAAGACGACGCGGAAATCGACGCCTTCCTCTTACACGGACGATCGATCTTTTCCGCAGTTATCGCTAACGTTCACGCGCTTCTCGAGCCGCCATATTGGTTCACCGTGCACCTTCCTTTTCTTCGCTTTTTCTCATTTGTTTATTTATAAGGTTTCGGTCGGCGCGTCGCGACTTCCGTTTCCTTTGCACGTTTATGGTCGAGGACATTATCGGTTGCTGGTACTTTACAGTTGCTGTTTCTTTTAACATTTTCTCCCTTTAATCGTTACTCGACCAGTCTTTTCTTAACACTGGAATTATTGGAAAGCTGCAAATTCATGTTTCAACGAATGTATTTTAAACAGAGTCGAGCGTTTTAGAGCATTCGGTCCACGACACCTGCAGATGCGATCAAAGTGAAAGACGAGCGCAGACATGAAATATCATAAGTTCAATAGATTGCAGTTCCGACCGCTGGGACATTGACTAATAGCATTAATCTTGTTTGCAGGCGACGGGTCGGTGAGAAACGCTTCGTCGAATCACCTTATCGTCGATGAACGTTTGACCTCGAGAGAGTATTGTTTATCTGCTGAAAGAAAGATTGGACCGATCGAATTAACGCGTGCATGTAAAGTACCGCTGGTTTATCTCTCGATTCCTAATCGCGAGATAAAAGAAACCGGTTTTAATTTTAAATCGCGACCGATAAGCGCGATGTTATCCATGCGGTAAGAGCAATAATATTTTCGTTGGCTCGTTTCTGCTCGTATTGGTCAGTCGATCAAGGTACAACGCGATTTTGCCGTGCGACGTTCGATTAGAATGTGCGAATCGGACAGGAATACCAATAGAGGAGCATCACAGTCTTTCACTAGGTGCTTTCTTTTTAACTTTGACCACCTGTAACGGATGAGTCACGCGTAAGCCGTCACTCGCGTTTAACGTTTAACACGTTCACTGGCACACGAATCTGGAATACCTTACAGTACTACTTACTACTCTATCGTAACAAAGATAAACGATATCGCTTCGAGCTTGTACTCGATAACATTTGATATTTTCGCATTCCCAGGTGAAGAACCGCTCCGGACCAGGGTGGCCACTCACCCCGACGCGTCCGAAATTCGTGCCGATTCTTCGAAGGAGGTCAACGAATGACCTTTCAAGAGCCAGCAGCCGGACGTCTCTCCTCGTCGCTGTTTGATCCCGCGGGCCCGAGTCGCAGGAAGCCGAAAAATCGCACCGCGTGAAAGTTGCCTCTTGGCAGACGTTCTCCTCGCCTCTGCCGCCTCTCCCTCTCTCCCTCTCCCTCTCCCTTTGTCCGTCGGTCTGTTGCTCTCTCAGTCGGACGGTTAGTTTTCCAGGGTTTCTCAGGTAAAGGTTTCTTACGAGAGCATCTTCTCTCGGCTGCGTAAGAACGTGAGAGAGAGCCCGCTTTCGTTTCCTCCTTCTTCCTTTCTCGGCCGCTAACCCATCCCGCTTTCCCCACGATTCATACGTGCGCCGGCCGAACGATCGTCGTCCTTCCCGTTCCTCTCTTCGTCCTTCCGCCTGTGTTCCATTGATCGTTCGTCGCCGGGTTTCTCGTTCTCGTTCTATCCTCAGCCGCTTTTTGTTGCAGGGGATCGTTGAACGATGCCGCTTTTACCGACGACCTGGCCAGCCTCGTCCGGACTGCGCGCCGATGGACCGCGGATTATTTATTTATTCTTAGCGAGCGTCGATTCGATTTATCGGTTATCGAAGCGTTGAAAAATGCGAAAATATGAAAAGTCAGAATCGCATTTGCTTGCGAGCGACTCAATCGTGTTTCCGTGCGATCCGGAAGCGGCAAGCGTTGGCGGCCACCGTGACAGTTGACGCGTTAAACGGCCGAGGAACCGGCGATCATCGGCCATCATCGTGTAAAACGGCGCCGAACGCCTCGCGTTTTATGGGACCATCGCGTAGAAATTAATTGGCGCGCGTCACGGGGCGGATTACTTTTGATATTGAACTTAAAACAGGAAATTCGAAACCTGTTTCACTACGGTGGCAACGACCACCGGCAGCGCGGTTACTCGATTTTATACGTTGGATTAAGTGTTACAGAGTCGTTATACGGATCGGGCGCTATTTACATTTATTATTCTCGGTTAGATCAGCTTTTAGATTAGTTTTTAAATAGCCGCGATAGTCGCGGGAGTATGTTGATCGCGCGAGATCGGTAGTTCCAGCGTTAGAAACCCATAGTCGATTTAGAATCGTACGAGAAGGGTAGAGGAACTCGCGGACTGGATTACGCTCGCCGCGAAATTTCGCAAATCCGTTGCAACCGGGACGGCGAAGAAAATTCTAGACCGTCGTGATTGCTTACCGCTAGGCCCTGCGCGTTCCGCGACCTCGTTGCTTGCGTTCAGCTGCGTTTTCAAACAAGCTGGATCACGCATTGCCCACGCATCGCATCGGCTTGCACCGTGATATATCTTAGGGACCGCTTATTTTCATGCGCTCGTGGAACATTTCAAATGAACATTTTCAAAGTAAAATTACACTAAACGCCATTACCTGACGCGAAAAAAACGTATAAAATATTCAAACTGTAGTGCTTTTTGTTCCTATCGTTATTCTAGTTTGCTAATTATACTCTTGCAAATCAGCGATCCAGTTGTAAAAATGGATCACGCGATTCTTGAGCAATGCGCGCAATTACTGCAATTCTGAACACGGTTTACGTTTTACTCGACTCGCGTTTCTCTTTGAAACTAGAGTTCTAGAAGCTACGAGGTTTCGATTGGCTTAGGTTGTAGACGTTTCTCGAAATTCCGAGAGAAGGAATCGAGGAATGGGTCGCTTTGATGTCCACCTGGTAGTTTTTAATTCTCGATTCGGCAGGAATCCAATCAACGCTAAAATGTTCAATTGTAATAATGCGTCATCTTTACCAAATATAATTGCGCAACTTGTTCAATTATAAGCGCGTAATCTTGTTGGTTACGAATGCTCATTCGTTTGAATGGTTTCTGCTCGGTTCAACGATCAACTGACCAGAAAATATTTGCTTTTAGATAATGATCGATTTCACGGCGAGAAGCGCAGACTAGATCGGATCGACGAGCGAACGAAAAAAACTCCGGATCGATCGACGTCGTCGCGTTGCTTGGCAATTAGACGTTATTCCACGTAGATGCTGACTAAGAAAAAGGAAAGTAGTGAAACGCAATTGGTATTTTGCTATTATGCAGCTTATCGACTCGTTCGGGAACGTTTATTGGCCTTTTGACCTTAGCTTTCACTCGATTAGGTCCTTTTCTTCCTTGTTTCACTGACCGAGCGCGCGCGCGCGTGTTCACCTACACTCTGCACCGTCCGGTTTAGCCGGCTTTCGCGTGCACGATCGGTCGCGTCGATTTTATACGTTAACATTAGTCGCGTTCATGATTGTCATTGCGTAACAGGCCACATCGTTATGCGAGACATGATTTTTACCGGTCGTTCCACTGTTTTTGTCTCGATAAATCATTATTTCTCTTAGAAGTAATTACATATACAACGATTCTGTTTTATTTGAATTTTATTCATTGGACTTTATCGATTTTTTAGTCATTAACGATTACAGTTTATCTCCGAGTCACAGTCGTTACGCGAGACATTGTATGAACCGGCTATTCAACCGGTTTATCCTATAAAACAAAGCATCGGAAACGAATGCAAATCTTCCGTGAATGAAACTGGCGAATGAAATTAATAGGAGATCGTTGTTCCACAGGCCAACTGTTTATTTAAGGAAGCCCGAGCAAACGAAGAGGCTGCTGCACGCCGGACTTTCTCCTGCTTGAACATGTGGAAAGGAAACACAAATAGTGGAAATTGGAAGCTGACGAATGTTTGTCTGTGCACTTGGCTGGTAACCGTCGATCGAAACACGATAAAGTCATTTCTGTTCCTTTGAGAGACACGAATTTCCTGGCTGTTTCAGAGCGCGACGAGATGGAAATATCATCTTTACATATTCAGTATCAATGTGCTTCGAGCGAAAGGCGGAACAGCATCATTAATAATAGAGCCATTATTCTCAACTTTTATGAGAGTAATTTACCAGAGTTTCACGGATAATAAAGGCAATCGCGCGAATAGAAGCATAGCTATCAAAAGAAATAGTTTCAAGGTATCGAATAAACTATCCGAATCGTTTTGGATCCCATGGGATGATTTACAGGAGGAATAGATACACGTTTTCGTCAAGCAGTCCGAGAAACCCCAAATTTCTAGCTTAAAACGATATACCCGTGAGATTTAGTGAAATTTACCGGCATTCGTCTGTTGCTAATGACTCGACTCATTCGCATGGAGCTAAAGGAAATGATACCGAATTGAAAATCTGATCTGGATAATCCCTAGGTTCGTATCGTTTCCTTTCGTAAGATTCTCGAGAGCATATTCTCCACTTATCGTCAACGTAAATCACTCGGTACAAGGAAACACGAGAGCATCCAATTTGTAACACATTCGTTTCCATGTTGCAAATTGCTTGCCAAGCATTTTCATGCTTCGTTAACTTTAAGACGACAGATATTGCTCGTGCGTTTCATTTAATACGATTTTAATACCGAATAAATGAAACCACTACTCTTGCACAGATTTTCTTCCTCCATTTCAATCCGAGCTGCTCGTCAACCTTTCGTTACCCAGCGTGCCTTGCTCCAACTGACTGGAAGAAGCTTCGAACAAAGCGCGGACTTCCCATTTCATGATTAATCGTTTAATTGAATTTAACTCCAACGACATAGCCACGACAAAGCGATAAGACACCACCGAATTAATCGGTTCTCCGTCATCTAAATCATTGAATTTTATTGAATTCCATTGTATTTCAGATTCCATTCAACGATCGTTCCCCAGCCCAAACCCCGGGATCGCAGGTGAACAAAAGAAATGCACACGGTATGGTGATTTTATGTAAAAATACATAAAAAAAGCTTTATTTCGCCACCGTTTTCTTGCAAAAAGTAACGTATAAAAAAACTTGTAAACCTAGTCGTCGTCGTCGTCGTCTCGCAGTTAATAACCATCCGGGTCATCATCATCATCATCATCATCATCGTAATAATAATCATCATCAGGATCATCAGGATCATCAGGATCATCATAATCGCCATCGTGATCGTGGTCATCGTCGTGTTAAACATCACGTCCATCATCGTGGTCATCATCATCGTCGTCGCCGGTGCGCCGTAGATAGCGGTCGTTCTCGCGTAAGTCGTAACAATGATCGCGAGCAGGGTGCTCGTCGTCGTGTGCGCTCGCGTGCCCCTGCTCGTCGTCGTCGTCGCCGTCGCGGTCGTCGTCGGCCGCGCGGGATCACAGTGTGCCGCGTCCGAATGGATCGCCGTTGAGCCCGGCCCGGGGCCGTGGCCGAAGTCGTGTATGCGTGCGTGTCGCGGAGCGTGTGGAGTTGGGCCGATTGCGTGTGGAGGAGGATCTGCTAGATGAGTCCGACTGACTAGTAGGGCCCCGACGCGCCTGGGGCCCCGTAGCTCGAGCTGGGTCCGCTCGGCCCACTGCCGCCGATTCCGGTGCCACCGCCGCCGCCGCCGCCGCCGTGTCCGTCCAAGCCGCCGCCGATTCCTCCGCCGATTCCGCCTCCGATTCCGCCTCCGATTCCACCGCCGATTCCACCGCCGATTCCTCCGCCGATACCGCCACCGATACCGCCGCCAATACCACCGCCGATTCCTCCGCCGATTCCGCCGCCTCCGCCGCCGCCGCCGGACGTGACCTCCTTCTGCAATCGATAAACAGGCTTTTAATCGTACCGTTCTCGGTGTTGGTTTTCAGCGGACTTTTCAAGATTGCCGAGTATCGAGGTTTCCTGCTAGCGGAGAAACTCGAAAACACCTACCTGAGTCTTGTATTTGATGAAGTAGACTTCCGGCTTGCTGGGCTGCGTGGGAGCGATGGTCGGGAGGCTGATCTCTGGCGCCTCTTCCGGTTTCTTCACCAACACGTAGATCAACGTCTTCTGTTCATCCTGCTGTGGCAGCGCCGGGATCACCGGAGCGGTCGGCGTCGGTGGAGTCGGCGCCTTGATGAAGATGATCTTGTAGTGCTTCTGGGACGGCGGGAGTGGAGCGATGGGTCTGCTGGGCCGATCCTCGGGCGCCTCCGCCGGTGGTACGTGGACATAGATGTGTTTCTGGATCAAGGATCCGCCGCCGAATCCGCCACCACCGCCGCCACCACCGCCTCCGCCGAGTCCTCCGCCAAGTCCTCCGCCGAGTCCGCCGCCGAATCCGCCTCCGAATCCACCGCCGAATCCGCCTCCTGCGCCACCGCCGAAGCCACCTCCGAAACCACCTCCGGATCCTCCGCCGAACCCACCGCCGAGCCCTCCGCCGAGTCCGCCGCCGTGTCCTCCGCCGAGGCCTCCGCCGAGGCCTCCACCGAGGCCGCCGGATCCTCCGCTAGGCGCTCCGTAGCTGGAGCTGGGCTGGGAGTACGAGTAGCCGGCTTCCGGCCGCGCCAACGCCGAGGCGGCGAGCATCACGATCTTTTCATCGGGGAAAGAGTGATCAATTAGAGGACGACGATTCGGGCTTTCTTGTTATTTTATCCAAGAGATCCGACAAGGATAATGTATACAAGTATTTTGAAAATATCGCTAAACATTGATTTAACCAAAGTAACCAAGGTAAATGCAAAATAACTGTCAATGCGTGAGATACTTGGTCAATGAATAACGACTGAACGGTCACATTTCATTGCTAATATTCGAATTGTAATTTCTTCAATGAATTTCAGAACGAATGCAAGTTACTCGATATTTGGAGTTAGAATTTGGAACACACTTTCGACGACCGAAGAGAAGCCGAAAGAACAATCGAAAGAAACCAGGAAAAAGTCTCGGCGTTAGAAGCTCGGAGTAGATTACGCGATGTTGGAAAGTTTCCGCGTTTTCGATCGGCCTTTCGTAATCAACGACGACGATACGGCGATCGAGTGCATTGACACGGCGCAGAATTGCATCTGCACCGTCTTCTTCTCTAGGTCATCATCGGTAACGCGCTCAATCTCCCCCCCCCCCCCCCCCCCCTCTCTCTCTTTCTCTCTCCACTTTCTCCCGTACCATCTCCCTTTCTATTCTCTCGAGAAATGATCATTTTCCCTCTCTCTCCGTCCCGTTTCTTCGGGTCTCACGGGTGCACTTTCACACGGCGACAATTATCGAGCGATCTCTTTGTCGGATTTCTTTTTGTTCGTAGCCATTAAACCAATGGATTAGATTTCAGATTGCTTCTTTTAGGAAAGAATCTCGTGAATGGAAGCGGATCGTGAGTCGAAGAAAGTGGAATCGTTGCATTATGGAGTTGCCAAGCTGAATTCAAATAGTCAGTGTATTAGGAAATATCGCGTTACAGTTTCTAGTCGATGTTCTACTAATTCTTATTCCGTTCTTTTCCCGTTTCAGCTGAACATTCTCAAAGACATTTCGATCGTCGTGCGCTATCGGTAGAACAAGTCGGAAAACTCGAAGGCGCAAGACCCTTCCATCCGGCAACTTTTCACTTGACCCGTTGACACGCCGAGTAACTTTCTTCCCCGAAGAAAAGAAGAGAGACGATAGCAAAAGAGACGCGAAAAAATGGAATCCGTTCATTCGTTTCTTCCGCGAGATTTTCCAAATTTCTAATTCTCTCGTTAACGCGTAGTTCCCTTCCAGGGAGGCGAAAGAGGAGCACGAAGGAAGCCGCCGAGAGTGCGGGAACGGCGGAAGAATCGCGAGAAGGGTGAGAATGGAACAGCGGGAAAATGCGGCAGAGAGGTTCAACTCACCATGAATGCCCTCATGGTTGCTGCTGTTCCTTGGATTTGAGGACTGATGCTCTGTGGATGCCACGGTGCCCCTTTTATACCAGCCCTGGCCCCACTCGCATCTCGACCCATCACCTATGCTGATGAGACTCCGTCGCGAATCTCTTTCTCTCTTTCCCTCTTTCTCCGGGCTGTGCTGTCGCCGTTGCCATCGCCATCGCCGTCGCCGTCGCCGTCGCCGTCGCGTTTCTTTTTCCCCCCAAATCTCGTCTCTTTTTCCAATGTTCTCTCCGCGCTTCCTTGTCGTCCGAAACATGAACTTGACTCGACACCCTCTCGGAGAACGTCTGGAGGTCGAGCGGCGTCCGTGAACCCTGACCCAACCCCCGGCCACGCCGGAAGCGGTTGTACCCCGCAAGTTTACACCTGCCGACTAATAGAATCGTTTAACGCCTTCACGATCAGCGTCGCGTGTCTGGCACGCTCGACATTTTGTTTATTCGAGAGAATTCGATTAGTTTCGTATGTGTATTTATAGTTGTCACTTTGAACTATTTATTATATTTGAGCTGTTCGATCGTCGGATAATATACTATTTAATTAACAGGATATTTAATGTTATCGTTAGCTGATACGGTCATAAGGAATTCCTGTTGCCCCTGTGCCACCTGCCATCTCTCCGGCAACGCGGAACATGTATACACTTTTGGCAAGCGTGATCGACGCCTGGAAACTTTCTAAACAGCGTCTAATGCTCGTAGAACGGAGACACGAATTTTACGCGTTTCGCGTAACGCGCCGTGTCTGAGCTGAGAGAGTAGTTCCAGCAGTTCCGGATTATTTGTCGTAGTAATTTAACGATTCCGATGCACTTGGGGGAAATTTACGAAAAATACGAAGAACGTACAAGGTATAGTGGTAATTATGGTATTCGTTGGAATTTCTTGCCGACTATTTTCCAGCGTAATTATATTTCTCTAATTATATCCTGAAACATTTGAATCCGCACGAAGATCCACACGAAGGTCTACCGAGGAGTCTTCGGGAAACGAACGGATCCAATGAAAAAGCATGACAAGGCTCGAAGAGGATTCAACGTGTCTGAATTACTGGTTACCCTTTCTTTTATTGTTATCTGGTTTCCTGATACATTTCCATTGATTCTTATCGAGCTTTTGAATGCATGCGGCGTCACTGAAACGCTGGTACCACCGAGCAGGGAAAGAGCCCACGTGAACAGGATGAATCAGCTGATAGAAGACTACCGTGGCTGCACCGGATCCGGAGGTGAAAGAGAAATTAGCGGTGCAACGACGGTTCGATCGAGTTCCATCTTGGATACGTATTACATCTTGGATAACCGTGGCGTTGTAAAATCTTGGATCGCCGCCGAAGATTCGAAACTCCCTCGCTGCGATGGAGGTCGAAGGACGACAAAAGGGGACCAGAAAAAAATGGAAAGTCATAGGCGCAGGTACACACGAAAATATGATTTGGGTCAAATCGGTTTTCGAGGTTTCCTTTCTCCAGTGGAGGACGAGACTTCCTCGCAGGAAGTGGAAGACTTTCGGTTTCGCAACGCGGAGATGCGCGCTATACCCTTCTCCGGTGATACGTTGCGCTGACTGCGTCGGTACCCTTTTTTATTCTCCGATTGTGAAACGGGATTTACAGAAATCTACGCGAGTCTGTAGAGGTCTGGTAGGTCTGTACGTTACATATATTTTTCGGTATTTCTGAAATCAGACTCGCTCGGATAGCTCTCTACCTTTCCAGTCGAGCAGAATTATCCCTTAAAGCGGTAGACCCTAGCAGCATCGCTGCGTGAACACGTCCCACGTATAGAATTGAATTTCCACCGCCGACAACGACCAGAGTGTCTCGCGAATGGGGAAGTGGCATTTTTCAGGCCCATTAAAGGACAAATAGATCCCCGGTAAATTGCTCGTGGCAAGAAAGCGGCGATTGCGCGGCGGTAGCCGCAATTCTCGTGCGGTAAATGATACAATTTATTTAATTCCCCTCTTCGTTTTTTCCCATTAATAGCTCCCTTAATGGAATATCCCGCGTTACTCTGCCGAGAGAATCGTCGCGCGATAATGATACAATGAATCGTTGCGTAACTGCAATCGCGAATGTTTACACAACCTATGATTTCGCCAGGGCGAACTAAATGGAAAACTGAATTTTTCTTCTAGATTGTTTCTAATATCTTAATTGCAGGCCGATAACGAGGAAGCGTCGATTCGCGGCAACAACGTGTATTCATACCGAGGTAAAAGCGATTCGGACAGCGATTATTAAAAACGGAAGAGCCGAAATAATCGTGTGGACGCTAATGATATGCCGATTCGCGTGACGCAATAAGCATTTCCAGGCGGCGCGAGCGCAAAGTTTCATGAAATTTGGCGCACCACGGCTGGCTGGCGTTTCCAGTGGATGGAAGAGGTTACGCTCGCGTCTCCCGATTTATTGCGGGTTTTCAAGTCCCATCGTTACTGCGATTTCGTAACCTTCGGTCTCATTAGCCCGGCGCGATCGAGCACGGTCTTATTAGCAAATAGGAAATTTTCAAGGGATTTAATTAGACCCCTTTCGCATGACAATTACGCGGCTGGGCTTTCCTTGCCGATTGTTTTCCGACCGTACGTCTACACACATATGTGTATGTATATATTTTTAACGACTTTCACCGGTATCAGAAGACACGGCTGCCGAATGTCGTTCTCTCTTCGCGATCAACGTTAGAACCACCGACAGCCGAGCGAAATGATACATAATCCGTTTGCCTGTTACTTCCAGCGTCAAATGTAATACGATTTTTTGAATTCGCGGAATCGTTAGGTTCGCAACGTCCGCGCGTCCCGATTGTGTCTCTTGGCTCCGCAAAACTTCCTTTCCACCGTGCTCGCGGCTTGTTTCTTTTGTAAGCCACGGATTCCTGCTTTATGAGACTCCGCGCCGTTTTCCCATGACCGTTTCACATACAGATGCCGGCCGATAAAAAAAACTGCTCCATCGAGAGCGCCGCGCCATCATAATTCCACATACGTCTTCTTCGTCGTGTTTCTAATACAAAGTGGCATTTCGAGGCGATATTAACCGCGCGGACGGTGTCTCAACGGCGTCCTGAATCTCGACGTATCCTCGGCGACGACGCAGCTTCGCCCGAGGGCCATTCCCATTGCAATTCGGAACTTGGAACGACAACGTAACAATGAAACGATTTAACGGATCGTTTAATGGAATAGAAATAATTCTGTACTCTAATGGTTGTTCTACTTGCAGATTGCGAAAAATTGCAAGGACAATGGAGTCGGTCAGAGGCGAGAATGCGGCGAATCGAGTCCAGGAAACGAAAAGGTGCGCGGACGTGTATATTCGAACCTGTCGTTATCGAGGCTGTAATTTCCAAGATCCACAAGACCGATTTTTCTCTGGAAAGAGAATAAAGTCCGCGACGAACGTAGCGTTAAACGAGACCGGGCCATCTCGCTCGGGATTACCCCACACGAAAGGTTCCCTTTCTAATACGTGGTCGTTGCTCGATGTGCTCTCTTTGGGATTCTACGCCATGTTTCCCATGGCCGTTCCGCATTTCGGTCGAACGAAAGAATCCGCCAACCTTTCTACCTCGGAGCGGTCGGTCCGTTCTCCTAGTGGGACGTCCGGCGAGACAGACACGCGGGCACGGGCGTGCAGTGGGGCAGACACGGGGACCGAAACTTCTACTTTTCCCATTCACCCGAGGACTTACGCGGTTGGTTACGTGCTCGCTGGTTGTTACTCCGCGAGCGGTATCTGTTCGCGACGTCCCATCCTAGACCCGCGATTAAATCGTCCACTCTTCCTTGCGATTCCTCGTCGTCAGCGGTTCTCATCGGCCCCCTCGCCGAGGCTACCGAGCAGAGACACACGCTCTCTCGTTAACACCTACACCGCCGCTCCAATTTTTACCGTTTTATATAATATTAATCGGTGTTTCGTAACGGAGACAACGAATGGTATTAGAAGTAATTGCCGTTATCTACCGTTATCTGCTCGCGTCGCGACTCATTGCGACTATTGTACTCGTTGCAAATAGACTATTCTATTCGTTGCGAATGGCAGCTTAATAAGATTCGTGTCTTCTCGATTTGTTTAGTGCGGCGGCAGCTCGTTGGAGACGAAATCGCGGACCGTGAGCTGTTAATTTTCGAAATAAACACGCGTCGGAGTGGCCCCGGGCCGAAACAGGAGAAGGAGTCCACAGGATTTGGGTCAGGAGGACGAAGACGGCCATGGGGCCCCTCGACCTATTCGTTTTTCAGCGAAAGTCCGTTTCAAATGCTGTCCGGTATAGGCGATACTAAGGAAGAGAAACGAAGAGAAGAGACCAGCCGGAGGGACAGAAGGACGCGTTTTGAGCCATTGCGTTCGCTGGACCAGCAGCGATTGGACCGTTTAAGCCGCTCAAACAGAGAGAATCGTTGTTTACATTGGCAACGTTCAATTCGCGAGCTATCGATAACTAAACAGAAATTCGTTTGTCCAAGTTACGCCATTTCGCCTTTTAATTCGCTTTCAACGGCCGCGACCTCGTAGCTTGAGCGATATTCTAAAAATTCCTTGAAGATCTTTCCAATTGGAGCAAGCTGTTTTCTTGAAATTGTCAGAAATCCTTTCTGGAACGAAATGGGTTGATCCTGTCCAGGTAATTGTTTCCCGCTAATGTTGGCTCGCAATCATTTCAGAATAGTTTCATAACGGTCCGGATCACTTTGGAATCCCGCGAGTACTCTTTTGTGACTCGTCGCGGCGTTCTGTTTTCTTTTAACGTCGTCGCAAATCGTTTTTACACAATTAAACAGTCGCTCGACCATTATTCGAACGCCAACCCGACATGAGACGACTCAGAACTGCGGAAAGCAGAGTTAAACTGCGTGTCAACCTGTTCCAAGACTGCTCAGCCATTAGGGCCACACACTCGACCGACAAAAACCTGTCATCGTTGCGCCAGATAATTAAATCACTGCAACAAAGCGTTATATAATTGTACAACAAAAAATACTATTGCCATACAATTAGCTCATTCTAGCGATAATTTGTTTACTGTTTCTCGATCTGATAGAAATTGCAAATGGTATTTGCTGACACAAATTCCGGATTGGAATATGTAATTACTTCCATCAGCTGAATAAATGCTAATTTAATCGAATAGAGCAGTATACGTACGGTATAGATACATTAAGTATACATACATTAAAATTATATATATTATTTTAATTGCTCGTCTTATGCTATTATACATTGTTTTAATTGCTCGTTTTTTTCCAGGGACTATATTATGTTTCCATCTGGCGGTACAATGTTGCACTAGGTGAGCAGTTGCTAAGACGAATGTTGATAAAAACATTTTTTAATATATTTCAATCGTTAAATAATCGGAGAAATAACTCCAATGGAATTATATTCTCAATTGAAGTGCGTATAATAGTGCAAATATAAATATTTAAATAAATTTATAATTTGAAATCATTTATTTTCATTCATTGCCCTCTAGTAGGCATTGTTCTATCGTTCTTCGAGGAGGTGCTGCCACCTTAAGTACGAAATTCTAACTAAATGTTTTTATATTAAAAGTTACATTTCGTAGAATACACGCGTTAATTCAAATGAAAATTGTTTACGAGTACTTTATTGATCATTAATTTAAAATCCTGAATGAATGATCAATTGTACAGTGATATTCTTATTTTCTACATGAATAGTTAAGTAATAATGAACAATTTAATCAGGTTACGTTTGTGTACAAAACATTTGTGTGCTCGCCGTTTGTACTCGGCGAAACATGTAGTGGATGCAGAAAATAGACAGTTGTACGAAGATATTTTTCCTGACATTCATTCGTGAGTATTCTGAGTTTTTCTTGAAAAATCATTTTTATACACCGATGAAGTAAAGCTCACTCTATTTGTATAATTAAAGTAGAATGAATTTTTAGAGACCGTATAAAGATATTATGGAAAAAACCTCCGCAATGTGTCTATGCAGGATTCGATCCGACTGCAGAAAGTTTGCATATAGGAAATTTATTAATTCTCATGAATCTTTTACACTGGCAACGCCGTGGCCATCAAGTAATCGCGCTACTAGGAGGTGCAACTGGTTTGATAGGTGACCCAAGTTTTAGAACAACGGAACGCATTGAAATGGAAGACATCGTGCTTCATGAAAATGTAAAATCCATTAACAACGATATAAAGAACATATTCGAGAACCATGAGAAATACTTTTGCAAGAATGTGCGCCGCAACTTGATTCCTGTGAAGATATTAAACAACTTAGAGTGGTACAACAACATAAGTCCAGTTTCATTTATCAGAGAAATTGGAAAATATTTTAAAATGGGTACAATGTTAGGTCGTACCTCTGTACAGTCTAGATTGCAATCTGATAATGGAATGAGTTTTACAGAGTTCAGCTATCCTTTGTTCCAGGCATATGACTGGTTGCATTTGTACCGTACGTATAATTGCAAATTTCAAATAGGTGGTCACGATCAGATGGGAAACATAATGTCCGGCTATGATTTAATCGCCAAGTATATCAATAAAGAAGTCTATGGTTTAATGTTACCACTTATCACGACTAAAGATGGACAGAAATTTGGAAAGTCTGTTGGCAATGCGATTTGGCTTTCACCATCAAAATCCTCCAGTTTCCAACTGTATCAGTTCTTCGTTAGAACAAAAGATACAGATGTGGAGGAGTTGCTTAAATTGTTTACATTTTTACCTTTGCAAAATATCCAGAAAATTATAGAAGATCACTTGAAACAGCCAGAACTTAGAACGGCACAGAAAATTCTTGCAGAGCAAGTTACACTGTTAGTCCATGGAGGTAGGCAAATAATAATTGGAATAATTTACTAACAGAGAAGCAGTCTATATTGAATTTATGTTAACCACCACTTTTAGACGAAGGATTATCAGCAGCAAAGAGGACATCTAGTATTTTGTATGAGAACTCTTTCGAATCTCTATCAAAATTAAATGCAGAAGAACTAACACAAGTTATAGAAGGAGCTACAATAGTAAATATACTCGGCGAGCCTGGCATTACCGTTTATGAATTATCAATGAAAGCAAAATGTTTCAACACGGAAAATGATGCAAGAAGAATTATTCAAGCTGGTGGTCTTTACATTAATTATCAGAGAATTACAAATACCGAAGAAGTCATTGTACGAGGCATACATATAATGGAGAACAATGTTACGTTAATGAGGGTTGGAAAAAAGAATTATTATATTGTGAGATGGATGTAAATAAAGTGATATTTTTCTATGATTTATAGGTAAGATTCGGTTTGCAAATATAATAAATAACTCGAAACATTTCTTTCTTAATGAAAATACGTAGTCATATATTTAACAATTTAAAACTTAAGTGGTCTACAATAATATTCTCGCGGTGCAATTAAATTAAAGAATCTTCCGATCTAATGTATTCTCCTATGTCAGCCTGATGGAAACACACTGTGGCCATTGGATCCGCGTACTTGCAATCCATTGTACTTTTCGCCGTTACTCCGAAACCCTATGATTACACAAAAAGACACAATTTATTTGATTAGAATTAAAGTCGCTTAAAAGTTTTAACATTTTTCTTACCAATGGAACATCGCTTGTTGAAAATATAACTACTCCCTGATATTGAAACGTATTTTCTGTTATTCTACTTAAGCCAGACTTGGATATGTGATGTCCGTATAAAAATTGTTGTTCAGCCGATGGTTTGACCCATATTTTATGCTAATGAAAGTTAAAATATTTATTTATAATTATAGATTATAGAAAATTATAAGAAATGTTTCAATGGTACGATATACTTGTGCATATGGAGCTAGATGATATAACGCAGTAACGTGTAGCCTAAATTTTCCAGATTTTGTAAATTTCCCAAAACATGTACCAAAACTTGCTAATCGATCTGGATTCACCATACTTGCTAATGGAAGAATTTTCTCAGATACATAGTATACCCTGCATTTCCGTTCCCGAAAGCAGTAAATGCCATCTGGTCTATCTATCAACACTTTCACGTTATCTCCAATACTAAAAAAAATGTAAGATACTTGATTACATTTTGCGAGATGGGTTGATTCATTAGTTGGAAACAAATGCATATGAGAATTTGAAAGAACATTGTAACGTAATATATACATCTACTTACTATTTTGCTAATTTTTCCAAGACCAGTTTCGTTTTCTCCTCCGTTAAACGTTTCATTTTTCTGTATTATATTTTTCTAACCTGTGTAAACAAATTTTTCGAAAATGTGTAAGAAGAGGTTAATGTAACAAACGTGTTTTTTGTACACAATCCGATGTCGATACGGTTAACAAACTTGAAACTCTGACAAATTTTTTTGATAACTCGTACGAATGAAAAAACTATATACATATAATTTAAATTAATTAAAAGTAATTATTCGTACAGTTTTTAAAAATAATATTTGATTTTATGAAACAGGAATCTAGAAGATTGTACGCCGGCTACCGACGGAGTCACGGTACTAATCGGCCAAGAGGTTCAGCGTTTCGCCGTAGATGGAGCCACAGGTTCGAGTAACAATTTCAATTTTCGTGTTGGACAGAATAATTAATATTTATTTAACAGTTCGCGCCTATTAGTGCGAATCGTGGTCGCGTGAAAGATAAAACAGTGACATGCATATAAATCGGTACTGTTCAAAAGTGTTTACGCGGGCAGTTCTAGGTGATATTCGATAGAAACTAGTAAAATTGGGTATGGAGAGGGTAACTTTTTGATCAGGGGAGTGTTACTAGAGCGGCCGCGGGCACCGATTTAGATAGCTTAATTGAAAAATATTCGATCGACCACATGGCCCTCCAGGCGTTTACGTGGGGAAAGTTGACGGATGGCGGCCGAGAGAGGGCTCGCTGGTAGTGCACCTGCCTGCCATCTAACCAAAAATGGCGGCCTGCGGTGTTCTACCATTTGCATCTTGCTGGGCCGGCGGCGTGCGTGAAAACTATTTCCACTGAGAGTCAGTCTTGTTCCACCGTGTTCAATGAATATGCCTACTTAAAGCTGGCAGCCGCGACTGCCCGCTTGTTAGTGCGAGTCATTGCCTTTTCGTGTGCGCAAACCGCGTAAAACAACGATCCTCTGTGATCCACCTGGTGTCTTCTCTGATCTCCGACGACTCGTTTCGAGACCAGCGCTCCCTCGGCCTGCCTTGCTGGTACGTATCCGCTGGAACGGTCCCTCGCCCAACGATTTTTCGGAGTTTCGCCGACGGTTTCTCACATCCACGGGGAAATCCTAGTCGCGCGATTCGCCGACCCTCCCGTGCGCCAACGACATTTTCCAGTTCCGCGGGTACGCCGTCGCCTCGGGATCGACCGTGAAAGTTTCGCGGTCAGCCGGACCTTTGCGCCACGGGAAATTGTATTTTTCCATTTTCATTCGAAAACAAGAATTACAGAAAATTCGGTCTCGTCGTTGTTGACCGTGTGTCAACCCCACGTCCAGCTCGGCTTTTCCGTTGCCGACGACACGTTACCTAGCGCCGAATGTTCCGAGCGGTTCCTTTTCTATGCATCGTGTTACCGTTTTTCGCGCACGTTAAATTGGACACGGCGAGGGTTCCCGTGCAGAACAGTCCATTCTCGTGAAATTCGTTTGACGTTTGTCTTGTTTTCGAAATGTTGGTTAATTAACCGACGAACCCTACATATCCCGTTGGTCGTTGCCCACGGGCCGGTTTCGTACCCGGGAAACGAGTTCCGGTCACGTGAACGGAACCTGCCGAAATTCGATGAACCGTCGCGTCGGACCACGGAACGTGCCACCGGGACTGTGATTTTCGGGATTCACGTGGACGTCGTAACGTGGAGATCCGTGCTAGCTCGGACGCGACGCTGTCCAATTTTCACCGCGAGCCGAGGCGACGAATTACACCCGGAAGTCGAATCACGATCGTCTTGGCGGATGATGAATGTATATATTTCGCGTCGCAGGAAACAAATCTCGCGACGATGTCTGCGTCACCGGCATTCAAGTACGAACTTTTTCATTAAAATACTTGGCCGGCCGATTCGTTATTATCGCTTCGATGTTTCGGTTGAATTTTCTTTGTTTTTTTTGGTTTAGCGCCATAGCCTCTACGTCTAATGGACCACCAACGAGGAATTCGGGGGCACATGCGTGTAAATATTTAATCGTACATAACCACCAACAATTTTCGATGGAACTCGTGTCGATGATTAGATTTACAAACTTATCTGCGTTACGTGTTTCTCGCAGCCCCCTCCGCCGCCCTCGCCCCCGGCCCCTGCCCCCTGACCCCTGTATATTTATCTCCCTCTTTTCTCGCGGGATTTGTTAAAGATCGGTTAACTACGTGCTCGAGAAACACACGTGTTGCAGAGATTGGCTCGATCAGATCGGTGTAATCCACGCGTGTGCTCGCTATCGCGCCGAGTTTAATGATCCACCGCTGAATTACTGATCGACACCCGGTAAGTCGTGAATCTCATCTATATATTTCCAAGGAATTCCAAAAAAATACGTGCACCGGCAACGGACTCTCTGGCATCTATCGATTCGAACGATTAGATCTCCGTTTCGTACACCGCGATTTCGAACGGTGAAATCGTTGTTCTCGCTTTACGTTTGCGTTCGGAATCCGAGGAAAGCCAACTTGAACGATCCAAGTATGCCTGATTTTCCTGATTTTCCGTTCGTCTCGATTCTTGGTTCTCGATTATCTTCGTGGTCCTTGGTTTATTGAATTTCGCACGGAAGATGCTGCGGACCCGCTAAGTTTCGTCGATAAGTTTGCGACGGTGGTCGTTTGATTGGAAAGTTTTGCGGTAGGGGACTCTGCGTATTCAAAATTCCCAGATTTCCCGCGCAAACGCGAGCCCGCGTCGTTTCAGAGGTTAGGTATCCGTTTCTTTTATCCGGATACCATCCCGAAGAACCTTTTGTACATCCTGCCGCATGAATTTCATAATCCAACGACCAAATTCGTCCTACGTATTACGCTGTCTAATAACTAATTAGTAAGAAAGATATTTTTCATTGAATCAAGTGGATATTTACTCGAACGGTGAAAGATCGTTGAGGGGAAAGTAGATTTTTTTCTGCATTGAATGCACAACGAATAACATTGATTTGCGTTCGATTAACCTAGGAATCTCGTTTGTTGGCACACGACAAGGGGTTAAGTGTCATGTCCAAGCGGTTTCATTATCACTCCTGTCGTTTGTTTTCCTCGGATTCCATCGCAGCGAGGGTTCTCAGGGAAAGAAGGCATAAGAATCGAGAGCGAGAGAGACCGTCGTTTCGAAGATATTAACAGGCTACCGAGGTTGGCCAAACGGAATTATCGAAAATTAAGAGATTTAGGGTCGTCAGTGTCGGGTTACACCCGAACGGTTTCAACCGAACGAAGGAAATGCGGGCTCGGTGTTTTCGCGCTTAACGCTGGACTACCAGACGGCTGGGGACGGCCCATTCCTCGTTTCTTCTTTTTGCGATTATTCAAAAGACCGGACGATTCTCGGAGAATTCACCAAAGGAATTCGTTCGGCGATACGTAAACAGAATTTCAAATCGATAGAAATCCGAATAAACGCACCGTGGGAGTTTCTGTGGGAACATTTCAGAGAATATATTTACGTTTGATTAGCCGTTACACTGCTAAAAGCATTTGTATTGCGTAAAGGGTTAATGGTCAATGAAATTCGAATAGAATATTCCTCGTTAGCAATTTAGCAAATACTAATTTGAATAGTTCGGTTAGGTTATGCACGCCGCACGCACGCACGTCGCACGCAGGCACGCACGTCGGATAAAAAGTTATCTTGACGAGCCCGTCACATGACCGTCACGGTTCGTCACGCGTTGCTCGAACTTTTAGTCGTTCGGTCGTTTTGCCGTTGATTGTTAGAACAATGGAAAGCGATCTACAGCTTGCTAAATACACCATGCTTGCCGATCACCGGTGACCGCCGCGAGTATCCGCTACTACACGCTTTACTCCAACACAGAGTTGTCCGTAGGAAGATGAACATTCCGTTGATCGAAAGAATATTCATTAAGTGAGCCTTTCCTCTAATTTCATCTAAACCACAACCGATAACAGAAGAGTAATAGTCAATTCGAATATTTATAGTTGAACGTTTCTACCATCGGTCCGACGCATTACCGCAGGAGCAACAGGTTAATATTTTTCTAGTTTATTCAGATGTTGCCAATTATATTTGATACCTGATCAGAAGCCGATGAATATCTCCAAGGAAAATTTTAAAAATATTCCCGAGAGCAAAGGGTTATCGCTAGATATATCTATGATGTAACAGTTTTGTCAGAACTATGGCCCGTCTTTCCTCGAGCCGACTCTAACGTTTATCAAATTCAATGCTAGTCGACACTCGGATGCTAACCAACGACACCTAAACCAAACAGACAGGTGACAATCTCGGGGAAATCATTTGCAAACGAAATAGACGTCAAAGAAAACAGAATCCGGTTGGCCAGCGAATTTTACGACCGCGCTGGAGATATTCAACGTTTTTCTTCGCGCGAAGATTAATATCGAACGCGAATGTTAATGAGAATTTGAAAGCGCATTCGACAAAAGCAAGCGTCATCTATTTATTTAACGCTGGAATCACCGTGCCAGTCATTCCGACCGGCTTCGCTTCTCGCATTTCGCAGTCGCTGATATCGTAAGCGTGTCAGCCGGTAACCGAGGTTCTACAGCGCGCAAACGGCCAGAAACCTCCTCGATCCGCTCGAATTCGAGGGTACAATTGAATTTCTCTCGTCGTAAACGAGCGAATTAACCTTTCCCCGCGAGCGATCGATCGGCGAGCACCTCCGCCGCGATGGATCAAGCGGCGACGCACCGACCATTCCGCTGGAAGTTCGTCAATGGCATCGTACGCCAAGAAAACTAGTCCGTTAAGAGGTTAATCTGATAATCGATGCGACTTCCGCGAAATGAAATGCTCGATCAGTCTTAATTTGTCGTTGGCGTCGCGCTCGCGCCTAGCTCGCGCGCGGCCTTCGCGTTTCGCTTCGGCTTCTTTCCTTTTTCCTTATTTATTTGTAATTTTTATTATTATTTTCATTACGTTGCTATCATTTTCTCGTGGTCTCGTCATTTCGGTATCGTTATCGTTCCCTTTTCCTCTGCCGGTCTCTCTCTGCCGCGCTCTTTCAGTTTTCCCGTATACCTGTTTTTCTATCTGCCTCCTTCCACTTTTCCTTTCCCCTCCTCCGTTCGCGTGGTCTCGCGAGCGACTCGCGAGCGACTCGCGAGCGACTCGCGAGCGGACAAATGCCGAGCGTTATCTGCCGCGTTACGTCGCCGTTGAAATAATGGGGTGATCGGTGCGCGCATCGATTCCTCGGCGACGGCAGAAGCGCGCGTGCTGTGCCTTTTCCAACTTCTTTTTTCCCGATTTCGTTTTTTATCTTCGCCGGTCGTCGCTCGTCTCCGACACGTGAACGCGACGTTGCGCAATTCGATTAATTGTCTGGTTATTCAAATTCACCTCGTTACAGCGCAAGTACTTAAACGTACATAGAGCATATTTTAATTAGTCGGTACAAGCGATAAAACGCGTTTTATTACAAAGACTCGAGTCATACGATTTTCCGAGAAACAAAAGTCCAGAAAGCATTAGTTTCGCGCCAGTCCTCAGCCGTACAACTTTCCCCCACCGATTCGAACCATGTCGTCGACTAATAAGTCGAAAGTTCTCTGTTTACCGGGAGCACGCGCTTTCTTCGCGCGTGGAAACATCGATGACAGAAAAGTCCTCGAACTTCCAGTTGAACCGAATTCGATTACCGATTTAACGGCCGATGCAGTCGCATATTCGATAAGATAAACCTGCAATTATAATAACGTAATTCAATTGCATAAGTTGACATTACGTTATTTTCATTTTGCATATTCGCCTTGATAAAATCTGTCGGAAGTTGAAGATGCTGCTTTGTCACTTGATAAAACACGCCGCGTGTACGTTTAAAGGTCGCGTGTTCGTTAAAAACGGAGTTTTTTTCGAAGTCGATTCATTTCGCGATCTCACCGAGCGTTTTTTCGTGCACACCGAAAGCTCCTTAGCCGCCGTTCAGCCTAGGACATCGATGAAATCGTCGCGCGGAGCATCCGCCGAATCATCGTGGATTTTGCACGCCGGTAGGCTCCTCCTAGCCGAGATTTCCCGGTGCAAAGGTTTCTCTGTAGTTCTGGCGTGCGTCACGATTTTGCCGGATGCACTTTCAAAAATCATACGACCGCTAATTGCACGGCAAACTGTTTTTCTCGCAAAACCTCGCGCTTCGCCTGTAGCGACGCGCACGAAACACCGATCGTGCCTTACCGCGTTTTCTTGTTGCCTTTTCCAGCAACTTCGCGATTTCTCGAACCACCAGCTGAAATTTCATCGTTTCGAGGAGCAAGAGTGTCGAGTGTTTCATGAAAATTACCATTTGAAAAGTGTCGACTCCGTTTTCCCCGAACCGGGTCGATTCTTTGAATCGCGTTTAAGCGCGTTAGCTGTTGATTTAGTTTTCTAAGCTCGATTAACTCGTTCAGGTACGATGGCGGTGTTCTTTCAAGTGTAAATTTCAATATTATCGTTCCATTGCTGACAGTGTGTGTGGCAGTTGAGAGGAAACGCGACTATCTCTAATTTCCAATATAAAAAATATCGTAATAACGTCCCTATTGATGGCATGCAGCGCAAACGGTTAAAGGCGAATGGTCCGTGAAACGCTCTGAAAAGAATTTCACGGCGACTGTCGACGAAAATCGGCGTTCAGCTGTTCAGGACATTCGGCGGTCGTCGACTATAGACGACGGCCGCGTTGAAAAGATTAATTGTACCTCACAAAGAGCGGCAAAAGCGTGTGCGTGGCGTACAGACAAAAGTTTTCGGTGCCCCTGTGCCGCGTCAATGGAACGCGGGGATTCTACGAGCGTCTTCCTTTCTCAACCCTTTCGCTTCGGAATCAAAGCATTCGGGAAGGTAGAGTTATTTCCAGAATAGAACGGAATCCGATCAACATTAATACCGGGGGACACCGGTTATCGGTGTTAGGTCTCGGTGAAAATTTCATAAATGTTTACCGATACGACGATTTAACTTATCTCCAAGACTAGTCGATAATATACAGTTATCGCGCTGAAAGATCGCGTTAATAAATTCTGAAGATTTCGCTAGACGAGTCCAGCGAATCGACACCGAGCGTAATAGACTAACGTGTGTGTGCCAGTGCCGAACGGGGTCGCCGATTGTTCGAGGGCGCAGCTTATTTCTGTCGACTTCCGTTTCGACTAGTGCCCCGGTGCGGGGGGAGTATCAATTAAATCTGAGCGTCACTCGCCAACGAAAGTCTCTAATCGGCAATATTACACAATCGGCAATCTGTTCTGGGCCGGTTTCCACCGTCATTGCCCGCGACCTTTGACCGAGCCAGCGTACGTCGTCCTTTCGTGAGAATAATAAGTAACCGACGGCGACTTGTCGCGTATCGCATATAATTAGCGATATTGTAATTGGCTTTGATCCCTGATCCGTCTAGGCGCTTTCGCTTTAGCGGTGTTCGACTTGACCGAACTATGTAGCGCACCGCGATCGTTTGAACATTACGATCCAACGAATCGACGAATTATTCGCAACATTTCCTTTCCTGTTCTCAATCATCCGTTGTCGTTTCGAAACATAGATCGCCAACGTTTTTTCCCTCCATCGTACATAGTTGATTCCCTAAGTGATAACTTTCCAATTCGCCGGAACATCTCGGCGCAATTAGAAAGCCGCTGACGAGAGCAGGTTTTCGAAATATTCAAATTCGTCGTTGAAGTATTTCTCGAACTATCCGTCGTCGAGACGCGACCGGTCGGCGATTTCCCGCGCAGAACGGAATGAAGAAATCCTGGAATAATCATATTCGTATCACTATCGATCATTCCCGTTTGTCGAACTTAAAAACAGAAAACAAAAAACCGGTCGGAACACTTCGATTGACGTCGACGCAAGGCAAATAGTATGGCACAAAGTATTAATTTGTACTTTTTGTCGGCGCAAGAAAACCTCCGACCTCATTGTCGTTCGAACTTGGAACAAACGTGGTTCGGATAATTGGAAAATTCGACATTAGACTCGTTCGTTTGATCGGGTTCGACTTTCCGATCGGAGAGTCGCAAAACGATTTGAGAAATCTAGGAATTTCAAGAATATTCGGGAACGTGCAAATATTGAAATCAAGACACGCGAATGCGGGAATTGGCAGAGTCCGGATACGTAAATGAATTTTTTCAAAGAATTCCGAAACTCGTGTTCGGTTGTCCCAGTATCGAACTTTTTCCAACGAACGGATGGCAAAATGCCGCGACTTTCCACGAAAAGAAAAAGACGTTGCTTCTTCGTTCGATTCGTGCGGTCGTCATTACACGGCTTCGGGTTAGATCTCTCGGCATTTTATCTGTGTATCCCTATCGTTCCGACTAGACGAGTGTCACCAACATCCGATGTTATTTTACATTAAGGTCATCGTGGAGGTCGTTACGTCTATTCGGTTTTTCTCTCGTCGGTTCTAGCGCGACTCGACGAATCACGAAACAAGTTGAACGACCCGTGACCTTAAGGCGACCTTAAGGCGACCTTAAGGCGACCTTGAACGACAGAAATATTTTGTGAAGCAAAGTCTCTCGGTGAAATCGCCGCCAAGCCCACTGATCCCAACGAACGTCCATTATTCGTTCGAATGCTTTCTCGGCCGAAAGAATTGGTAAATTCGTTGATAAACGTAAAAAGTTGAGAGACTCCGAACTAAGAAATTGGAAAGAATCCTCGCTAACGGGTCACCCTGTGTATCGGGAAAAAAAACCGCGAAACGTGGACGTAATGGTCTTAGTTAGGTCAAAGTACAGTGGAAAAATAATGAGATTTGTTTTTCCCCTCGATGCTCCTTAAAGACTGGTCTTCCTGTTTCGTGGATTAATAAACAATTGTATAACGCGACGCGACACGACGTGTGTTTGCATTGCATAACATAAAACTTTTCGAATTATCGGCACGATAAGGATGAACCGATATGCGAAACGAGGGAAACAATCGTGTATTCTCACGCTACCTCGCCGAGTCACACGGTTACAATAATAGGTATTATTCAAGTACTGTTCGCCTTGTGTGCCCGGTGACATTTTACGTTGCACCGATTCGTTATTTCTCAATGGGCTATCCACTGTGTCGTTTGCAGTTTGAACACTGGAAGATGTTGCGTAAGTTAAGGCCCGGAACTGGTTTCTTTCCGTTTCGTGCCTCGACGCCTCGTTCGATATTTCATTTTGTCGTTTTCTAGTTTCGCTATTTGAGAATTTTAGAGTTTTTTAATGATAATCTTGCGAAAGCTTGCGCTCGAATGCAAAAGGTAAACATTCTCGCGTCCTTGCGCGTTTGCGCGTTCGCGCGATTACACGAGTACCGCGTCGGCGACGCGTCGAATTTTTCAGGCCTAAAAGAATGCACGAACAAAGCAAAAGCGGCCAGAACCGATGATAATATTATTGCGGTTACGGAATCTTTTTCCGTCGCTTGGCATCGATTAATTATGCATGTATCTTACTCTTGATCTGGAATTGCGAGTTATTATTCAATTACTGAGTCAGACGCTTCGTTTGTCATGGTTTTCTCCATGTTTTTCTTCCGATGAGTTTTTCGTAGAGGAATCTTGTTTTGTTCATCTCTTCTCTTCTCTTTCCAGGTGTGTTGTAACCAAGGTACCTACGAAACTTTCTCTGGAAAAGGTGCCGCAGGAACATCTTCCAAGATGAACAAAGTGGATTACATGGATGTTACCGTACCGAACTATTCATACGTCTTCAACTTCGAGGAAACCTTCCAGCATTTAGACACAAAAATATGGATGACGAAGAACTGGACAAACGGCTTCTATTACTGTGGCATTTACATGATTTTAATATTTGGCGGGCAGCATTACATGTCCACCAGGCCAAAGTTCGAGCTGCGAGGCATACTTTCACTGTGGAACACGGTGCTCGCGACATTCTCCATTATCGGATTCACTAGGACAGCACCAGAATTGATCCACATACTCAGGAATTCGGGATTTTACCATAGCATTTGTATACCCAGGTAAAACTCGCATCAGCTTGCGGCGCTACTAGCCTAGTAACGATTACTCGTTGAAAGTAATACACATGGAAAAGCAACTATCGTACGGATCTGTGTATAGTAACAGTCGAAGCGAACAAACACTCGTTTCCGCTTTCAGCTTCATCGAACAAGACTGCGTGTCTGGATTTTGGACATGGATGTTCGTGCTGTCGAAGCTGCCCGAACTCGGCGACACGATCTTCATCGTGTTGAGAAAGCAGCCTCTGATTTTCCTGCATTGGTACCATCACATCACGGTGCTCCTCTACTCCTGGTTCTCGTACAAAGAGTACACCGCGTCCGCCAGGTGGTTCGTCGTAATGAACTACTTCGTTCATTCTATAATGTACTCGTATTACGCTTTGAAAGCGATGCGTTACAGACCGCCTAAAGGGATCTCCATGCTGATCACCGCGCTGCAGTTAGCACAAATGGTTATCGGCTGCCTGATAAATATTACGGCTTACCAGTATTTAGAAAGCGGACAGATTGAATGCCATATCACGCGTGTCAACGTCAAGTTCAGTCTGGCCATGTACTTCAGCTACTTTGTGCTATTCGCTAAATTCTTCCACAACGCCTATCTGGGCGGCAAAAGTCGATCCGCCAAAGCGGCGAAGAAAGGCTACGCCAACGGACCGGTTGAATACGATAAGCTCAAGGCTAATTAAAGCAACCAACAGAAAGAGAAACAAAACTAATAAGCACACACGTACACACAGACAAATTTTTGGAAACATTTTCTAGAAACGCTTTTCCGAAGACATCCCTCGAAAACCCTTTCCGCAGAATCGTTTTCTCAAAGATACGTCTCGGAAATGTTTCTTCGAGGAATGCTCGTTGAAAATCTTCTTCTTTTTTCCTCCGAATACACGCGTATACGTATACGTATACGTATGCAGATGTTTATACGTGTACATATATGTTTGTTTCTTTTTCTTTACATTTGTATATGTATATATATATATATATATACATATACATATACATATACATATACATACATATATTCAACTTTGTGCTACTTCGAGAGACGAGAGACTCGTAAATATATTACGTACATGTAAATATATATAAAAGTCTCTTTGGTGACTGGAAGTAACGGAAAGTTGCGGTAGGGTGGAAACGGAGGACGCGTTATTTTGATGATAATAGCACACTGAATTTTATGATAAATATTAAATGTTGCACACTGAATTTAGCAATGAATTAAACGAGATAACCCGGCTCGATGCGTCCGTACGTCGGGACGAAGTTATCAGCTATAACGAGCTTCTTAGAGGCACTTCTTAAAAACTATTTTTTCGTTTTAGAAACAATTCCTAAGAATGTTTCTTGGGAAGATTTTTTGGGTGTCGCATGTGAAGTTGATACGTTGGCGAGGACGTTCCGCCGGTAGAACGAGAGGATACCACGGGTTAACATAGTTGATCGAGCGTTCGATCAACGATGATATATTACAGAAACGTGTAGCAGTCGACGTTGAATTGCGTCTATTCGAATATGTTCCGTCGTGTCGCGGCAGTGTTACGGTTAAGCGCGACGAGAAGAGCACAGAGCTAAGATATATCTCTTGAAATCGATTATTTATGCTAGTATTAAATTTATACTAGAAATACGATGCTTCGAGGATTTACTTTAAAATAGAAGAACCCTCGTTCTACCTGGACAGAGATGGAAGAATCGAGGGGCCCGGTGCAAAAGGGAGCCAGCAGTTTGCCGCTGCAGTAGTAACATTCACGAAAATATTCAGCCTTCCAGAAAAACTTGCGTTTCAGTAGAAATTCCATAATTAAGACTGCTGTTTCGTTACTTGGACTTGTCGACGTCGCTTTAACGTGTCCAAGGAACTCTCTTATTTTTGCTTGACGCGAGCAAACGTCTAACCAGAAATTGTGCCATGTAATTGCGAATCGGAGGACAATGATTAGATATGAAGATTCGATTACTTCGTTCCCTGTTGCACCGGACTTCTCGATCGACTTTAAGGTGTCGGGAAAGGCGGTAAAGGAAAGTGTCCACCGAAATTTCATTAGGTCTACCTCCAGAACGAGCTAAGAAATATTCTTCGTAGAAAATAGTAAAGATGACGGTAGATTAATAACAGCGACCGAAGGGTGACAGAATCGTGATCCTGAATCGTCGACAATGATTCCGGAGGAATGATTTGGAGGCTAGAAAAAGGAACAAAAGAGCGAATTTATATTTACTGTTTTCTATCACGACTATTTTGCGCTGCTAGGTATAAATGAAAAAGGAGAAAAGAGAGGGAGAGAAAGAGAGAGAGAGAGAAAAGAAAACGGGCTGCTCGCTGATATTTTTTAACGTCAGAGCGCAGCCAGCTCTGCAGGGACGTTTATTCTGTTTCCAACATTTTTATATCGCATAATTTGTTCGAGAGAAAACGTCGTTTTTTTGTACAAATTATGTTATTTATTTATACATTTATTTAACTCACCGAGATGCGTAGAACGTGGACTACACGTGCGCGCGCGTAACCAAACTTACCGGTTAGGTTTCTTCCGTGCAATTGGAAAAGAGGGGTGGGGGATCAAATAAGGGAAAACAACGGAACGGAGTAAACAACTCTCGTTTGAGGATGGTAGTTGAACGAAAGGAAAAAATTGAACATTTGTTACTCGGCGGAGCGCGGAGTAATCGGTGGGTCGCTGGAATTCGTTCAACGAGCAACATTGAAGAAAGGAAAAAAGAAAAGAAACCGGGATTTCCAGTTTTTCTTGTCCAATTCTGATTCTTTTCTTCGATGTGACATCTTTGTGGGGCTGGTCGCCTTTAAACACTTTAAGAGAATATTTAAACGAAAGAGAGAAAGAGAGAAAGAGAGAGAGTTTGTGTGTGTGTGTGTGTGTATGAGATAGAGAAAAGGGAGAAAAGAGAAAAAAACAAACTGACCGTTTCTAGTCGCATGGTCAGAGACAGATAGAGAACAACCGTTGAAGGAGTGAGAGAGAGAGAGAGAGAGAGAGAGAGAGAGAGAGAGAGAGAGAGAGAGAGAGAGAGAGAGAGAGAGAGAGAGAGAGAGAGAGAGAGAGAGAGAGAGAGAGAGAGAGAGAGAGAGAGAGAGAGAGAGAGAGAGAGAGAGAGAGAGAGAGAGAGAGAGAGAGAGAGAGAGAGAGAGAGAGAGAGAGAGAGGGGGCGAGAGGGCGAGAGGGCGAGAGGGCGAGAGAGAGAGAGAGAGAGAGAGAGAGAGAGAGTTGCGTTAGCTGAAACAGGAACGTACTTTTCCAAGCGCAATTAAGATAAATGTGTAAAAAAAACAAGCGAATCGAAAAAATTGTAATGAAACGTTTGTCACACGCCGCTGATCGACGCGCACTTCCATACCGGAAATGATTTATGTATCTTCCTCTTAACTGTTTTTTTACCGGTCCGCCGATTCGACACACACACACACACACACACACACACACACACACACACACACACACACACACACACACACACACACACACAGCAGCTCAGAGAAAAACGTACGCATACATATACATACATACATACAGAAAGTACACAACAATTTTTTGTACACCGAGAAAAGTCGCCGATCGCCTCCTGATTCGCACAAATTCTTAACGATGGAAACGTTCGAGAAGCCAGCCGACCTGTACGCGTACTTGTATTTATAATTTAAACGTTGCTTAGCAGGTAGTTGTTTCCGATTATTTAATTTACCGACGGTTCTGCGACGGCCGCGCGGAATTCTTTTCTTTCTGAGCGAGCCCCGTTCGCGGGTGAACAGAAGCAGGCATCGCGTTTCGAATCGTGTGCCGTTGTGCTCTTGAGTTTTTTTTCTGTTTTTTTTCCGTTTCGTTAGGGACTTCCGGTTTCGGCGATGCCGAGGCACGGCGGAGTCGGTCCTACGCGTAGACGAAACGACTCCGGCCGTGTCCGAGAAACGTTGCACGTGGTCCTCCGACGCGCTTGAACTTGTAACAATCGAGTAATAGTGAAAGTTCGTCTATTTATTTTAATTAAATAATGCTGATAATCACGTTAATCGTATGCTGTTGACATGCGCGTGTTTCATTTTGGCGGATGAGGATAACGAAGCATGTCGCATTACATGTGAGAGAGTGATAGGAAGAGAATGTGTGCGTGCGTGTGCGTGTGCGTGTGTGTGTGTGAAAGAGAGAGAGATGATGATGATGAACGTTAGATTAAAACGGGAAGTAGAATTACAGATTTTATAGGGGGTTCTTTTTTCTAGCAATGAATTTATAATGTCTTGTTGTAAATTTATTGTAAAAAAAAGGGGTATTATGATACAAAGACACGTACTAAAGAACGGGACAAATAAGAGTAATATAGTATTTGCAATAAACAAAAATGTTTCTTTTACAACAACTCAAGCGTAACTTGTTTTTTCTTTTGTTCTTCATACGTTGTTCTTGTTTGGTTCGATGTTGGAATGTTCCGTTGACGGTTCACTTGGGACCTTCGTGCTCGTTGTATCGTGTTCCTTTGATCGTTGTGTAATCTTAATGGTAATCGATGTTCACGAAATTGTGTTGTGCGTGTAACGGGTGTGCAGTGTACACTGGTCTCTTGAACTTACCACGGGAATAGGTAATGCAAGTGTGCCTTAAGATGGATCGAAAGATTTTCTTCTGGTTCGTTGAAGGGAACAGGATTCGGGGGGTTCAGAGGATCTAATCGAAGAACATCGAATATGTATGTAACGCACAAGATATCTGCAACGCTTCAGCCTCTGTACCCTTCGATTATTCGCGTTGCTTTTACGACGAAGCACGACAGAAAGTTCGCTTATGTCTTTCTTTCTCAGAGGTTTCACTTTATTTCTCCGAGAGGTGTGCAAACTATGGTAATTTCAAGCGCGCGTTTACTCTGTACACTCTTACAACAGAAACAAACAAACGAGAAGAAAAAGATACTGTAATTGAGAAAATTCGATATACCTCCGATCTTTCTTTGACTAATTTACACGGCACTCGCATCGTAATCATTCTAATCCATCGTTCTTACTGGTAGCCGGCGATGCCGTGCGAAAACGGCGGGATTATTGGAAATACTTGATTCGAAATTCAAATCCCCGTGCGATTTTGCGAACTAACGATCGATCATTGTATCGATCGATCAACTGCCTTCCGATGTCGATATATCGTTACGATATCGAACGATCGATCAAATCGTTCGCGCCTTTTTTTCAGCGAGGTTAGCGTCGCCATCTTGTAAGGGAAGAAAGAAATTGTTATTCGAAACGAAACGCGACATTCGAGGAGAATAAGAAGAGGACGATGTTGTCGATGAAGAACAGTAAGTTTCTTTTCGAGAAACATTTCGGGAAATTCGATTGTTGTCGCGTCGGTTTTTCGTTTGCGCGAGATAACCTTGGTTTTAGGTTATGCGAACAGCGCGAGGTTATAAAATGAACAATTTCTGTTCCGATGCATCGAAGTGTCCCGGGTAATTGGCGGGCGATCGCTACCGAGCAAACAACGAAATGCGAAGCAGATTAACGTACTGCCTAAATTTTAGCCTGAGAAATTAACCGTTCGCGATTAGGGGTGCATGAAACCAACGCAAATTAAATTGAATCAAATAAGAAGAAGACGAGAAAAACGAGAAGAAGACGGATAGAAAAACGGATAGTAAGGTTTTAATTTATCTTTCGTTTTCTTTCTCTTGTAATTGTCGATTGTTCATTTTTCCGTTTGGAATGTCGAGTTTTGATTTGTTTACCAGCACTACGGTGATTTTTAGAGCGACTACGGATCCGCGCAGAGACACCGCCGAACGTAACCAAAGCGAGACCACGAGAAAGAGAAATTTCCTCTGTGAGTTTATTTTTGCGTGCTTACGAGAGAGGGGTGTATCGTCGAACGAGAGAACAATTGTACGATCTGTTGGTACGGTTTCGTTTGTTGCTTACCTACGATTTTCTTTGCTACACGTGGACATGTATGTTAAATAATAATAATGGTTTATGACATTGTGTTGTTGGTTTTCAGCGTTGTTTTGCCCATGTTTCGATTGAAAAGAGACAAACAAACGGAGAACGGAGAGAAACGAACAGCTTCGATTGCAAAAGTAAATATGTAATTATGGTAATTACTATACGATTCACTCTTTCGCTGCGAGAGTCCTATCCGTCGTGACACTCTCGTCGACCTTCAAAGATGCAAGGCGAGTTCCATTAACACGTTCACTGCTCTGTCAATTATTTATTTATTTACTTTTTCAAAAGTGACAAAGGTACCATTTAGTCACTTGTGTGTCTACCGTGGCGGTCAACGTGTTAATGATATCGCTTGAAAAACAATGTCTTCGAACGATAACGATAACTGTTAACAAACGACAGAAAAAGAGAGAGCAGCTATAGTCGGCCGTCGTGGCAAAAGAGTTAGAGTTAAATACAGGAATAAATTGTTCTCTTCGCGATCAAGAACACCGAGACGTTCCGTTACGGTAACGACGCGTGTTTCGAACGCATCGAATCCGCAGTCGACCATTTAGAATTATCCGTATCGATACTTTGATAACCGAGGGAATCACACCTCGCCGGACATTGTTCTCTGTTCAGAAGTTTGTAACTGAAATTGTCGTAAATTTTGGACTAATAAAAATACTATTTGAAAAATAGACGTTGGGCCGAATCTTCGTCGTCGTTTCGCACGATTATTTTATCTTTCGAAATTTTTCTTTTCGGTTTCAACAATGTTCGTTTGCCCAAGTTTGCCGTCAACTACGTAACACGCTGACGCAGTTGCAAATTCCTGGGTTATTACGAATTCTGCTAATTTGAAATTCTGTTTATGGAGATTCATGATTTATTGCGTATTCAGACGTTTTTTAACCGTAGATAACTGATTTGAGAATGCTGTCAGCATTTGAAAATGAAAAATAAAATCATTTTTTTACCTGGTATCAATGCCAGGAACAAAGTTCGTTAAGGAAATTTGCTACGCAGTCAGACGGTTTTTTTTCAAATGAATTAATAAGAAATCGGTCAGTCGGACTGTTAATGCGATATGCTGCAAGATTTACTGTCCGTAAGGCAACTGGTACGAATATTTCATATGAATCTTTTTCATCATTTCTTTTATAAATTTCTCAATTCGAGCAAATTTCGATTGAATATTTCGATGGAGTTGTGTTAGAATTATATTTTATGCGAGTATAACAATACGATAATTAGTATCAAACATTTATTTGTAGAAAAATACAGGTTCTCCTACTTCGGTGACTATAAGAGAGATAGTTTCTTTTATTCTTTCGAATTACAAAATAATATTCAACATCATAATTATTACTCTGTACAATATGTACAACATTGTATGTACAGTGAACTTAGCCGTTATTAATCCAATGTCTCTTGTTGACTAAGAATAGTATGAACATCCTATATACAAGAATGCAGAACGAGGCACTGCATTACAATCTTTACAGAACGCGCTATAACAAATATTTTTGTTATCAAAAACATTAATAGAAATGTAATACGCTAAAAGCATAGTGTGCAGACTTTGAAACTGTCTTCCTTGCAGTTTTATCTAAATGCCTTCATAAATGAAAAGAAATTCTTCACGGTAACTATTCCTTCTGTTTTTTTATTCTATTTTACATGTAAGATCACTCTTCTTTGCCCCACTCTTCGGAAACATATCTAAGTAAATCGGTAAGATTCTCAAATTCCGTTCTACTTTGTGGGGGATTGTTCTTTGGTATGCGTGGCAAAATGGATCCCATTTTTACCCGAAATTCTTGCGCATTGGTAGCTCCACTCAGCTTCCAAATACCATAAAAGATTAGTCCACAGCCCCCGATTGCCCATACAGAGCCCCAGAAAAGAGCTCTCATGGCAAGGGCTGTTCCTGATTCTGGTAAAGCCTTTCCTCCCATAACTCCCATATCAAAAGCTTTCATGTCTTGCTTCTTGGCTGATGCTAATGCACTCGAAAAGCCAATCAGTGCAGAGACGCCAGCTATACCACTTAAGAAGACTGTGGCTGCAATATAGAACGAAAATACTTTAGAACATATTTATGTTTCCTTGGACAATGGAATATGCGTAAATTTCAGGGAACTTGAGTAGAAACAGATTTTGAATAAGATAAAATCATTGTACTTTGTCATGTTCTATATAAATTTAATTTGTTTGGTCATAATTAACGTGAAATTTCAGTTTAATTGATAAATTATTATTTTTCTAACATTCACCTACCGTATAAATTCTCTTTTTGTTTGTCAGTCTTTTTGTTAGACATTATTGCTGCTTTATATTGAAATGTTTAGTGTATTATTAAAATATATCACGTAACCGTGATAACAATTACGAATTTTTCAGAATCTCCGAAATAATTCGAAGAAAATTGCATGAATTACGAAAACACATCCATCCTTGATGGTTTTGTATAGACCACGGACTAACCAGTTTGTAGATAGACGCGTAACGTTCATTATTTAAAAATATGATTATATTGTTAGAATAATTCGAGAATATTTTTTAAGATAATTTATTTTATGAAACAAGTTTTCTTTATTGTTATGTTAACATTTTTCTAGGAACACACCTTTTCCTGTACTCGACTGCTATCCATTTTGGTTAGTTTCTTTAGGAATATTTTTTGCGTCTAATACCAGAAGACTAACTTCTTCCTCTAATAATTTACAATTTATGGAAGATCCTTTAAAGATGCTGTGTCGGTGCTAAATGAATTTTGTTAGAATTGATTTCAAAAAAACAATTTATTTCTATAACATTTGAATCGAAATAAAAAAGAATAATGGAAGGTATGGAAAAACCATTGAAATTGCGTTGTTAACAAGAAGTTCAGTTCAATTAATGTTATTAGTTGTATAAAGTATTCTAAAGGACGGTTATCACAGTGCTAACGTTTAAACAACTTTCTATTTCAGGTGAATTGAAGCACAATATTACAAAGTTATTGGAAAAGTTGCGATTCGTTGTAAAATCAGAGAAAGAAATTGAAGATATTATCCAAGTTTTGGATTCTATTGTTAATGTTAGTAAAACATCTATTGGAGGTATTTATCAATTTTTATAATACTTTGCAGTATTCTAGTTGTAAATAATTGAAGATAGTCAGTTTGTAGTGTTACATTTTATTAAAGTATGGAATGTATTCATTTTTTTTAGAATTTAATGAGTTCGCAGTGGATGATGTATTCTTAACGTTACTGTACCACGAGTCTAAAGAAATTATTGCAAAGACTGCCAAGGCAATTGCAGAAATTGCCAAAAGTGAAAGGGGTAGGGAGAAATGCACTACAACAGACATAGTGAATGCGCTGATAAATTTATTGAAAGATGATCGTGTGGATGTTTTAACACAAACTTCCAGGGCTCTGGGAAATATTTGTTATCAGAATGGTAGGGATCTTTAATCCCTAATGATCCAAATTTTATTCATGTATGTAGCTGTTAGTAAGGTCATTATTATTATTATTACATAACATCTTGGATTTGTTGTCGGTTAAATAATCATATTTAGTAAGTTATAATTTCCCAAATTTGTGGAGCTGTAAGTTACAAAGTTTATTAAACGGTCAATTAATTCTTAATCAATATGTATTTATATTATAACTCTGCAACAGAGTTTCTGGTTGTTATCAATATATTTTATTTGAAATATCTTTATAGAAAATGGTCAGAAATTTGTTGAAGATCAAAATGGATTGAAATCGATTTTGGCAGTGCTGGAGAAAAGTGTTACATTGAAAAATGTAGAAGGGGCACCGTTTCTTCGCAATGTTGTCGCGGGTCTTTTGTTAAACTTTCTTATCGACCGATCGTCGGTAAACGTACAGGTAATAAATTTGAGACTTTATAGTTCGCAACAGTATTTGATAACGGTTAATTTATCGCAAACATCCTAGTATGTTGTTATAAAAAATGGCATTATATTGTTACTTGAGTACAAGAAACGAATGGCACACAAAAATGAACACTCATTAATACATGGTTGCACTTGACACAATTAGCTGAAATGACATACTAGTGCATTCATGGTAATTAATATGTTAATCTGTAGGAAAACTTTCTTAGGCATTGCAACAGGAAATTGTACCAACTATATGCAGTGTGTTGGAGATTGACGGTACTGCGGGAGGAGAATCCGCAATGCATATGCTACAAATACTAGGGATATTGGACGATGCTGATATAGAATTTCTAAATGAAAGATTAATAAAAATATTGGTTGATATTTTGACGAGCGACACGTCGTCAGAACTTTCAGGAATGTGTTTAGAACTCCTTCATGGCCAAGCAGAAAATGGTATATTCATTGTCATTTAACTATTATTTATATTAATCAGAACCTTGCGAAAGTTTGATACCAACTAATACGTATAAATTACAGAAAATGCAAAGCTGTTGCTCGCGAAAGCAGGAGTCTGCGAATTATTGTTGAAACTTTTGGAAAAACATAGTCCGTATTGCACAGACGAAGTAGCTAGGTCGGTGCTGAAAGTTGCTTGCAATTTAATCATCCTCGTCTTAACTGGAGGTATATTAATAAAGAGATTTATAATTAACTGGTTCATTAGCAATAACTTGCATATAAAAAGATATTATTAGAATAGAATTGGTAAACACTCCTCTTCCCTTTTAGATCAGAGTATGAATAGCTTGTACGACAACAGTAATGGTGTTGTATACAAAAAGTTAGTCGAGTGGCTTGACAGCGAAGACAAAGATTTGCAAATCACAGCGGTATTAGCAATGGGCAACTTCGCGCGTACCGATGCCCATTGCAAGCTCATGGTTACTCAAGGTGTTCACAGGAGTCTTCTTAAACTTCTGCAGGATAATAACACGGACACTGCTGATATTAGATTTCAACACGCGTTACTCAGTGCTTTGAGGAATTTCGTTATTTCTCCAGATAATAAACTTGTAATATTGAAAGATGGGTTAATAGACATTTTACACTCAATGTTAAGTATTCCATCTTATCCTGTGGTTTTTAAATTGTTGGGAACTTTAAGGATTGTTATTGACGGTCAATGTAAGATTGAATTTCAAAAAGTATTGTACCCCTTTTGTAGCATATACATGTGAACTAACAAATTTGTTGTTACAGGTGAAGCTGCTGTAGAATTAGGGAAAAAAAGCGACTTATTGAAGAAAACTGTTGAATGGTGTGACGTAGAAGAGCACCCTGGAGTTCAGGGTGAAGCAAATCGATTAATTGCATGGTTAATTAATAACAGCAGGTCGACTGATCGTTATAAATATTTCTTGCCATTCTTGTAAATATTTCATCGTGATTACTATGTAAAATCTTTATTTTAGGTGCAAGGAAATTTCACTTTTGATGATAGAACACGGAGCAGTGCCGCATTTAGTTAAAATGTTGATGTCCCAGCACATCTTAATGCAAAATGAAGCGTTGATTAGTTTAATGATATTGACTACAAGCTGTTTAGCAGATTGCGAGAAACTTCTGCTGGAGACTGATATAGGAGAAAAGCTTTGTAGATTTTTTGAAGTCACAAACAACCTGGAAATACCAATTTTACATAATGCTATCTCATTGTTGGATAATATCGTTAATTCAGGTATTTTATGCTGCGTTTATTCTTCATCACGAAAGACATACATTTCACTTTTAAATGATATTTAAATTTCAGACGTATTGAGAGAACATATTAGAAAAAGTAATTTAAAATCATTGTGTCAAAATATGGTTGATAACAACGGAGACTTGTCTGTCGAAGATAAATTAAAACAGATTTGCGAGAAACTTAATTGAATAAGGAAAATATGAATATTATAACTGTTTTAAGAGGTACGGGTAACCACATTTCAAATCTTTCTTCCCAGATGAAAATAAGTCTTCATACTACAATGTATTCAACTGTCTCATATCAGAAGCAATATTTTTATAAAATCATAGTTACGAGTAACAAGACACCCTGCAGAAACGTAACAATTACGTTACAGTATTATTTTTAATTAAAATCATCTTTCTATTCTTATCAGTTTCCGTTGTAACATTCTGTTGCATCGTTATAAATAGACTGCTGATGTTTATGCGTGCATATGGAAAATATGCAGAGAATACACAAGTTATTTGCAAAATAACAATTATACCGATTTCTGTCCAAGTTTTGCTAATTGTATAAAATTACGAATTTGCATAAACATCCTCTATTTAGCTGTACGCGTTTAGTTGGTTAATCTTCAAATCAAAATGAATGTATTTATATGTGTATTAACTAGGTCAATTTTTCACCATTCAACATAAATACGATTTGTCAATTGACTGTGGTAAAAGCAACTAAAAATTCGTGGACTAACGAAAGTTCTTGAGAAAAAAGGAAATAAGGAAAAAAGAGAAAATCAAAAAAAAAACATCAAAATATGTGTGTACTTTTAGGAAATTGACCAAACTGTAACATTCACGCGACCAATTAACGAGATTCACATTCTATCGAATCTATAGACGATAATCTAGAAATAGTAGAGCAACTTTCGTTTCGTTTATTAATTTTAACGAACCAGCCGGTATTTTATACGTAGAATATATTTTCTATTACTTGAACGTTGAACGAATCAATCGAAAATGTAACGTTACGACACAAACCAGACCCGTCGACCGACAACTTAACTTCCGTATTCAGTGTTTAAGAAAATGAAATAAATGATACAGATATTTTTCTCATTTTACATATTTTCGCAGGTAACGAATAAAATTATGTAAAGGCAGAACAGAAACAGTGGCTGACTATTTCCCGTTCCTTTACTCGGTCACCATACACCCTCTTACGAAATCAACGATAATCCCCTCGATTTTTACGTACAACTAACCATCCAAATTTTATTCTAATTTCCATAGAATACATTTGAAAAATTAACGAGTCCAGTAGTATCGGCGATCACGGTATTGAATAGTATTTAATTCGACGTGGAGCGGATTTAGTTGTGTACGTTAATGATTTCAAGTGCGTAGTTCACGGTTGGCCCGCAGAAGGGAAAATGGCGCCCCGATCGGCTGGGCTGCCACGTAATGTTGTGTGTCGCCTCGACGAGGTACGTCTCTTCGACAATTAACGGCGAATTACACCGTAAAAAGTGCAATGTACGTCACTTGGTGCAGTGAGATCTAAAGTTTTGTTTCTTCTTGCCGCGGTAATCTCGTCAAGAAGGTAAGGGGAGTTTCCGGTCGAGTGAAAACCCATCGACAAGCTTGCTGTGCACAGCACCCCAACATCGACGTGACGTTTTAACCTTTCGCTCTTTTCTTGTCTTCTTAATCTTTAGAAATTCCTGCAGCTCCCTCCTGCCCCTCCTGCTCGAATCCTGGATCCTGAATTGCAGATTTTTTTCGTCCTTTTCCCACCACGAATTCTTGTTCCGTGAGTAATTATGTATTTACCTCCCGATCGCGAACTTCCTTCGTGTCATCGTTATTTTATTTCATTATATTTACTGGTTCTGTGATCTTGTTTTCGTCGTTTTGTCATTTTTTCTTTTTTTCATTTTTTCTTAGCATTGCTTTATTATCCCCCTTGACTTTTATCACAGTGTATTACCTTGTTGTTCTTGCCTCTTCAATTGGAGCATATTTCTTTTTTTCTGATATTTCCTTGAAACTTTTGGAGATACTTGACTGTTTTATGACTTGTCGTTTCTTAATCTCTTATTCTCTGTTCAATGGTTTAATTTTATTACACATCGTATGTGAAATTGATATTTCAATTCGAGAAGTCAGAGTTGTTTGATTTGGTTTATTCGCGATTATGCTTGTATCGGTTTATTGTTATTGAATTGGTGAAAGGTTTCGGTTCATTGGACTTGTTTCTTCAAAATTGTTTTACAACGAGAACAACAAGGAATAAGGATCAATGGTTCAAATTTTATCTGACGTACGACCAGTAATATTTCTTGAGTTTCGAATGGAAGAACCTGAACCATTTGTTATGTGTACATATGTGTATCTTTGTCCTTGTAGTTTGTGTAATACTCGTAGATATAAGGATGTTGTATAGATTAAATTAAATTAAATTAAATTTCATATTTGAAATTACCAAAGGAAATTTCTCTAGTTTCACTAGAATATTGAAACACATTTTCTTTGTTCAGTGACTTTTGGAAATTAGCAACATGTCTCAACCGACAGACTATCAATACCGTACGTATGGTAACGAGGGCAGCTTGAAAGGTGGTCCCCGTCAAATGGTAAATGGGCAGGCAAGCGTGACCCACCATAATGGTATGCAGTCTACAAATTATAACTTCACAGGTATGTATTAGAGTAAATTAAGAAATGTACAAAGTAACTTGGAATCTTGAGGCTAAACTGTGCGAATAAATTATAATATTATATCAGTAATTAAATATTTTTATTTCAGGTACACCATCGTCACAATCATCGCGAGATCCATCTAGAGAAACGTCGAGAGACCCATCTCCAACTCCATATCTTTACAACCAATATAGATCACCATTACCTCGTCCACCAATGCCTCCACCGATTAATGGTCAACAAAACACAATGAATCCTGTAATGCCACTGCCAGCAAGGTTACCTCCAACTCAGCAATACCCACCGATGTATAATGTTCAGAATCAATTTCAAGTGCCTGTGACACAGCAGCAGCAGCCACCTCCAAGAGATGAATTAGCAAATCCACAAGTTGAACCGCCCAAGCCGCCAATATCTGGATTCGATCAGAATCTGTCACTCAATTCAGCGGCTGAAACAAAACCGTACAATGTCGATAATCAAGATAACGTGGTGCAAGGAATACAGCCGTATTCACAGGAACAAAATCAGTTTCCAAATCCTATGCAACCACCCAGGGGACAACCGATTTACCAACAAAATTTCGGAGGACAACGAATGTATGCCAAAAATGCGCATGGTATGCAACATGCCGCTGCTGCTGCTGCTGTACCAAATCCAATGTCTTACGGAGTGGTTGGAAGCGGGCCACAGTTGCAAGCGAAGCCTTCTTCAACTTCAACTGTCGGATATCCTGGACAGCAGCGAACGGTATGATATTTTTTAATTGCATTTCAATTATACTGAAATCATTGTACAAGTTGTGTAGAATTAATAATTTGAACTTTTGTTTTAGTATCCAATTCAACCGCCAAATCCAATGAACATGCAGCCTGATCCGTTGAACAAACGCTACCCAGAACCGTACCCTGATCAAATGAATCAATTAAACAGTCAGATGAACATGATGTCAGTGTCACAAGCTGGTTACAATAAACTATGGGTACGTCGTTGAAGTGAAATATAATATAATTTTGTCAATTTGATGGTAGAGTACATACATATAGAGTATTTGTCTTTTAGGGAATGGAGACTATCGATCTTTTGCAATGTAGAAACGTTTTACCCCCGGAGAAAGTGGAACCACCAAAAATTAAACTTCACAGAGAGTTCTTGGACAGTGTTAATTGTAGTCCGGAGTAAGTACCTCGGAGCAAATAATATCTATAGTATTGTATACAGATTGAATTAGCAAAATTTATGCTTTACGCATTTTTCCAGTATTTTTCGGTGTACGCTCACCAAGATCCCGGAATCCAATGGTCTACTACAAAAATCTAGATTGCCTTTAGGAGTTTTAATTCATCCGTTCAAAGATTTGAATGTACGTGTACGTTTCGCGACTATAAATATTTTACATGTAATTATCGGTGAACCGAATGTTTGAAAAATTTCTATATTTCGTACAGCATCTACCGGTAATACAGTGCAGCACGATTGTGCGGTGTCGTGCTTGCAGAACGTATATCAATCCATTCGTATACTTCAACGATTCAAAGAGATGGAAATGCTGCCTCTGTTACAGAATAAACGAATGTAATTATAAACTCGTAAAATTATTTGCTGTAAGATTATTTTTCGATTACATATAAGCATGGGGTTTTCAGTGCCAGAAGAATTTCAATTCGATCCCCTAACGAACACTTACGGAGATCCATCGAGACGACCAGAAGTGAAAACCAGCACAATCGAATTTATTGCACCTAGCGAATACATGGTAAGACATTGTCGTATTATCTGGTATCAAGAAAGACGGAGTAATTAGAAGGAAAACTGAATATGTTACAGTTGCGCCCACCTCAGCCAGCAGTGTATCTGTTTGTTCTGGACGTTTCGAGGTTGGCAGTGGAAAGCGGTTACTTGAACGTAGTATGCAATGCGATATCAGAGGAATTGTCAAGGCTGCCGGGTGACGGAAGAACGCAAATTGGATTCTTGGCAGTGGACTCTGCGATACATTTTTTCAGCATACCCGACAATGTATCACAGCCTCAGGAGATGATTATGCTCGATATAGATGGTAAAGTGATCCATATTTAATACACAGTGTAGAGTAGTGGAGATTTTGCATTTGACGGATAATCAAACGACACGGGGGATCTCTTTTTTCTTCAGATGTTTTCCTTCCGTGCCCTGAAAATCTAATAGTCAATTTAAAGGAGCGTGAGGAATTAGTCCGAGATTTATTGGCTCAGTTACCTACTAAATTCCAAGGAACTCACGACACGAACAGTGCTTTGGGTGCAGCATTACAAGCTGCGTATAAGCTTATGGCAAGTATCATCGAAGAAACTGTGTTCGTTATTTAGGAAAAGGATTTCTTCCGAGCGATCGAGTAAGTCAGACGTGTCAACTTTATTTCAGTCGCCAACTGGTGGACGCGTGACCGTCTTCCAGACTTGTTTGCCAAACGTGGGTCCTGGACTGTTACAAGCACGGGAGGACCCTAACAGCAGAGCAAGCAAGGATGTGCCACACTTGAATCCAGTTACGGACTTCTACAAGAGATTGGCATTGGACTGCAGTGGCCAGCAAATCGCAGTCGATTTATTCCTATTGAATAGCCAGTATTGTGATTTAGCCACGCTTTGTACGCTATTTTCAATATTGAAATATTATTCTGAGCGCTCACCATGGAAAACTGTGAGGAACGGGCAGGATAATTTTCATTTTCATTTTCCAGCGGGTATGTGCAAATTCTCTGGGGGCTGCATATACCACCTTCCATTGTTCCGGGGATCGAAACCGCAGAACGCAGAGACTCTCGATAGAATACTAAGGCGTTATCTGGCCAGGAAGATCGGTTTCGAGGCGGTGATGAGAGTACGATGTACGCGCGGCTTGAGCATTCACACTTTCCACGGGAACTTCTTCGTCAGATCCACCGATCTCCTCAGTTTGCCGAACGTGAACCCAGACGCCGGTTTCGGTATGCAAATCTCCATAGAGGAGAACCTCTCGGATGTCCAAAACGTTTGTTTCCAGGCAGCTTTACTTTACACGTCGAGCAAAGGTACGAGTTACACTCGAAGCGAAGGATACAACACGGTACGACAAATAAAAATCAACAAAACAAAACATCTCCTGGGAAATGTTTTAGGTGAAAGAAGAATCAGGGTGCACACACTGTGTCTACCGGTCGCTTCGAACCTGGCGGATGTCCTTCATTCCGCTGACCAACAGTGCATAGTAGGCCTACTGTCGAAAATGGGTAGGTGATTCATTCGAAAAGCAATCGTACGTTCGAATCGGTTAATCCTGTGATAAGTGCTCGATTCATTGGGATATCGTTGCTTTCGCAGCTGTGGACAGGTCTCAGCAATCCTCTTTATCCGACGCGAGAGACGCTTTGATAAACGTGGCCATAGACGTCTTGTCAGCCTATAAACTGACGCAGCCAGCGATGTCCGGTGGTCTCCTGGTTCCTGGAAGTTTAAAACTACTGCCTCTTTATATCATTTCCCTGCTCAAATGCGTGAGTGTCTATCGCGAAAGATTCCGTTGACTTTGAAGTTGAAAAGTAACCGTTGTTTTTCTCGCGTCCTCCAGATTGCCTTCAGATCAGGAATGAGTACGAGACTCGACGACCGGGTATTCGCGATGTGCCAGCTAAAAACTCTGCCACTGTTCCAACTGGTCCAGATCATTTATCCAGATCTCTATCCAGTGCACGCGCTCGAGGACCGGAACACGAAAGAAGTCGACGGGAAGCTTTGCCCGCAACCGCCCAGACTGCATCTGTCTGCCGAGAAGATACATTCTAGGGGCGCTTTCCTCATGGACGCCGGCGACCGGATATTCATTCTGATCGGCAAGAATATTCATCCCACGTTCTGCTGCAACGTACTCGGTGTCACCGCTTTCGCTTCGATACCAGAAGAATTTGTAAGTACTGGAACAAGCGTGTGCTAGTTTTGGTTCTGGTATTACGGTCTCTAATGAAAAAAATTGCCACGAATTGCCGTGGGGAACCGAAATAAATGAAATAAATGTTTCCAGTACGAGTTACCGGAGATCGACACGCTAGATAGTGAAAGGTTGCGCAATTTTGTATTTAGCTTGCAAGAAGAGAAACCCTATCCCGTTTCTGTACAAATTATTCGGTAAGGGAACGTCGATGTTTCACGCGAGAATATTATTGATATCCGCCTGACGATTTCGTTGGTCGTTTCCAGAGACGACAGCCACTTCCGAACGCTCTTCATCGAACGATTGGTCGAGGACCGGTTCGAGTCCGCGCTGAGCTACCACGAGTTCGTGCAACACCTTAAGACTCAAGTGAAATAATGATAGACGAACTTTCGAGCTTGGCTGAACAACGGAGGAAGGAACATTGACACGTAACAAAGCCATTGTTGATTACAGTGAAAGTGTTTAGCAATCGTGAACTGTGTTAAAGAAAAATTTGAACTTGGAAATGATTGTTTAATCGGTTGATTAGAATGGAACACTTAGAGATATAAAGTCCATATATATATATATGTATATTTATATGTATATACCTCTGCTGCGTATATGCATATACATATACGTATATATATGAAAGAGATATACACATTTATATGTGTATGTACATATACGTGTATGTATATTGGTAGATATATATACATGTATACATTTATGTACGTATACGTATGTAGGAATGAATGTTATTATTGTTTTAAGAGGTGTTGAAGCATTTAAATATAATTCAATTGTAATTATTATTAATTATTATTATTATGATTTTACTATCACAATGATTATTATTATTATTATAATGATATTGTTACCTTTGTTAATCGCAGTACTTTCTTTTTTTAGACTCATCGGGTTTTCTGTAAATGCTTTTCTATTCCAGAAATTAAACGTCAATAGAATTTTCTACAACGTCCGGACATTTCTTGTACCGTTTCACAGAGATTTCCTACTTCGAGAGAAGCATTTTACGAAACTGTTTTCGGTCTTTTTTTAAATTAATTTTATACGATCTATACGTTTTAAGTGTAATATACTTTTCGATGTAACTATAGTTAGCCAAATTTCTTTCTTTCGGACCGATATGATTTTGTAAATAATTCATTCTATTGTTCTGTGTCTGGCATGAAGATTTTACAATAAATTGAGAATCGAACGTATCGGCCTGATAGCGCGAAGCAATATACATGTACGTACAAAGTATTTCATCGGGTATAATATAATCGGTGGCAACAAATTCCAGGAACCAAAATAAGATGAATCGAAATTTTAATAATTATTATCCGGTTTTTCCTTCTTTACGAACGCGTTACGATTGGAACGGTTAATATGAAAGAAAAAAAAACAAAAACAAAAACATTAATGTAGTAGACACGGCGATAGAATAAAAGTATTATTGCTAACGTAGTGAAAAATGTGAAACGTCACATGCCATATTATTTTCCTTAAGAGATTCTTGTATTCTTCGAATACGTGTTCCTTTTACGAAGCATTCTGTACAGAAATAGAATCTATAGAATGCTGTATCAAACATGGTACGAAAGTATAATTATTTTCTTGATAATCGTACGAAGAAATCACTTACTGATGGAATAACGATATTGTTACTTGTTGCTAACGTTAACATAACTAGTATGCTACAATACATTAGTGTACAGGGTGCCTTTTAGAACGTATTACGGAATTCACAGGTACTAACGAAGAATCGGTTAATAATTTCATTCTAACGTTAGACCGCGTCGGTTCGAAATGAAATTCTCTTCTCCGACTTTGATCAACAGCGCAACTGAACGGCATCAGTAAGTTCGTTTCTTGATAAGACTATTGGTGGAATAGTTATACTTGCTTATCATTTCTTGTAAGACACGCTGTGTATGCGAGTATGTATATAGAGATACGTACGTATTCATACATGTGTGTATATTATTCATGTATATATGTATACGTATAGACTGATCTCGAATTAACAAAGCGAAAGGAAGGTATTCGCGGAGGAACAATTTTTTTTATGGACGCAACTTATCATAGAAATGTATTGTACAAACGTAGGGATTTTACATGGTTACAGAAAGTTACACCAGAGAGAACACGAACATAGGTTTCGTCGGATTACAAGCATGCTCTGAATCGATAAATTGATCAAAGGTAGTTGACTAAAGAGATTCGAAATTCAGGAAGATTTCCCATTTAGTTTCGAGATACATAAGGATACAGGTGCTTATTATCATTTGTAAATGTTTCATTCGTGTCGCAGACATTTTCTAGATAGTTTCAGACTCTTCGTTATCAAATGTACGGAACACGACGTTAAATACAGCAGTCGAACACGTTCGAAAGAAAGAATCGTGTGCAACTATAAAGAAATTGCGTCTTCGACGGTAAGATGTACGTTCGTTGGATGCGTAATTATACACGGATAAGCGTATTGCACCCGGTTAATTCGAGATAGGTCTGTGCTAGAAACTCGGGGATTTATAAAATCCCGCGTCTCGCACCACCAATGCTGCCAAAACGAAGAAGCGTGCTCGACACAGACGATTCTCTTTCGTAGAAGGAACGAGGAAAATAGGGATAGACGGATGATGTAAATCGTTCACGATTTCGAACTGCACCGCAAACAGTGCAAAAATAAAACACTTTATGCCGTAACGAGCTTTCTCAATTTTCTTCATTACAATCGTGTAAATCGTTTCGTTTCCGATCTCATTCGTTTAGCAAGTTGGCAACACTTGAAATTCAAACCGACCGCTTTTCCGTTAGCCACGACTTCCAAAATGGCGCCGATCGTCGAAGAGCCGGAATGCACGCTTCACGAATATTTGAATGTTCTATTCGACAGAAAACAATGGGCAAGGTAATTCGATGAAAATCACATTTCGCTATCAATATACGATACATTAATCCACCATTCGAAATTTCTTAACCAACTATCGAGATCTCTCCGTCTTGATCGGGTTCGAAAAGAAACGGACCATAGCCTATGCCGTCGCGCTTGAAAGAAGACGCATCCCGCGTCGAGGAAAACTCGAGATATTATTCTCCGAAATATTCTGGGTCACGGTGTACGTTTAGGAAATTCATAATCCTAAATAAAAGGAGAGGAATTTCAAAAGTTTCCTAAATTTCCTAAATTTAATATGAATTCTTGGCTGATAAGTTGTTCGTTTCCAGCTTCACCAACCCCCCGCAAGATGGCGGTGGACGTTCCCAGGTGAGCGAGCGCATTGCGCACGCGTGCGACCCGCTCGAGCCACGCTCGGCTCGCTGGTGTCAGTAGTGGTGCGGCGCTTGTGGTGTTTGGTTGGTGTCATTCATCGCAGCCGAGACGACAGACCGGTGAGCGCCTTTTCCTTTCAAACTTATCATTTCGCGAATAGTTGACTACCCTCCTTGTATCGCGCGGACAAGTCACGCCGGCAAACGACGATTATTTTTCCTTTTTCCATTTTTCATTTTGCTTTTCCTTTTTCTCTTTTTTTTCGTTTCGTTTAGTTGCCGGTTATTTGGAGAAATGAAAAATCTGGCCGTTTCTCCGTGGTCGTTGGTACGCGCGTACACATTAGATTTTTTAATAGTGCTTCGGCTCGACGTACATATTCCTCCCCCGTTGCCCCTGGCTCACGCCATTTTGACTCGTCCTTACCGATCGATAGGATGAAGATAATTGGAGGTATTACCGACGCGGACGATTGTGTTTCGTCGAATGAAAAAAATGGAGCTAATTATTATCGCTTATCGATGGACAGGTGGCGCTCGACTCCCCCCGCGAGGGAATGCTGTGTTGTGTATTTATATTTTCCTCTTTCTGTTTCTTTCCTTTGATCTTTTAATCCGTCTTATTGTCTTCTCGTCGGCGCGTCCCGCTCGCATCCTTCGCTTCCCGTTATCTCTATTTACAATTGAAATGCGACTACCGCCCCGGTTCCTTTTTGTTCTCAGCTTTGCTTGCTCGGAATTAATTAACTGGCTGAAACGGCATGCCTGGATAACATTTGAAAATAACGAACGCTTTGGGAGAAGATTGCCGAGTGTCCCGGATAATTCGGCTTTTATAGAATCGTTTCAGGATCCTTTGCAACTGGAGGATTTATATTAACGTTGATACTTTGATTTCCATACTTTTGTATTTATACGGGCAAGTAGTTGGAATCTTTTTCAATGGAATCTTGCACGTTCAATTATTATAAAAGGGGAATACTCGCGCGTATTGTTGCACGAATATTATTTATTCAATATTTTCTCCCTTCTCGTCTCAAGTTCACCGCATAAATTGTTTTTATTGATTTTGGATAATCCGAATATCAATGCGCGCAGCCTTAACGCGTTAATGTGGCCACGATTTGCCCAGATTCACTGGTAATCCGAATGATTTCGAAACGAATTTGCATGAATCGTTACGATTCCCGAGGTGTACCCATCGCGCCACGTTAATTCCGGTTAATGATCGTGCACAACGGAACGAATTTTCGAAAATAGGGATTGTCGTAGGTGTCGAGTGCCTCGCGTGTACCGCCAGAGGGTAATTGGCATAAATCACATCTGCGCTAATGTTATTTACATAGGATTCCCCCATATAGAGATCGCTCGCGGTATGGAACGGAATTTCCTCGTCCCCGAGCGAATTAAACATTGAGATATTATTTCAATTGCTAAACATTATTTACTTTATTATTCGAATTAATCCAGGAAACTTTTGTAATTGATTTATACGTACAGAAATAATGGGAAATTCAATGATGGACCATCAAACGAATTATTATAAAAAACGGCGGCAGGTAGTAATTAGAAGAACGCAGGGAAAATTGTAATTACGAACGTTTATAATTCTCATTTCTTTCTACAGAGGAAAAAAGAAGCAAAAAACACGAGAGAGAAAATGTTATTTATTCATAGTGGTGAAATGTGTTTGCGCCCTTGACACATTATACATTTCCCAGGGGTGTAATGTCATATTTTTCCAGCCCCAACGTTACATTTTAATGGGATTCCCGCAGATCCGGCAGATTTTAAACGCGTCGCGTTTCAAGTTTCGCTTGGAGTTTACGAGAACTTTTCCAACATTTCCTTAAACACGTTGAATATTTAAATGAATCATTTATTCTCGTTGTGAACGAATGTTTAATAATCCAACAACCAATGGACATCCTTGTTTCGAAACGAATGAATTTTAAATGAAATTTTCTTGGACCGATCAGTTGCAAAATGAGAAAATTCTGAAGGTACGAAGTCTCAAATTTATTATCTAAACGCGATAAACGTATAATATAGTTGTATGTATGTAAGTATAGAAGAAATCTGATGTGCTGTTAGCCGCGTATCCATTTAATGGTAATCCGAGTAATTTACGGTGCCGGTTATTATTTTTATCCTCGCCACAGCTGTTACCATTATCGGTTCCATTTTCCTCTTACCGTTTTCTTTGTTATTCATTCCAGACGACCGCTATAAATATTTCTATAAAGAAGAAGTAGCTGAAACATGGCTGCAATGTACCGGGTGTGCCGAACACCCGGTTGCGATGTCCTCGGTCAGGAAAAATGAGGAAAGTTACGGATTCTTGGAGTTGCCGTAACTCCGTGGGAAAAAATCATACGGCGTTCCTCCAGGACTCGTTTGAAAGTTTCGAGTCCTCGCATCGACGCTGCCCAGTGTCGCTTCCCGGGAAAAATTGTACATCGTGTAGCGAACGAAAGTCGGCAACACCGGAGAAAAATCTCGTCAATGTCTAATTTCTTTCCGGGAGACGACACCGAGCGATGTCATGAAAGTATGGGCAAACAAAAATTGCAATAACTTGGCAAGAAAAGATAGTAGCATACAATTGACGCGCTCGTTGTAAAGAGGAAACCACGATCTACGGGACCGCGGCGAACGAAACGAAGAAAAGAGTTGTCGACAGTCCCCGCGAGTATTCGAAGTAGAAGAGTTTCCGTAAGAAAAGTATCTTCGCCTTTTTATTCGGTGTACACGGTGTAGAATACTTTTCTAGAAAAAACCGCCGGACAGTGTTAAAGTAGAGGCTTCACGGTTTAAAACGGGCCGCCGAGGTATATTATCGTGCGATCTTTTCCCGCAAAGTTACAGCAGTTGGAGAAATCGATAAATTTTCATCGAGTGTCGAGCGTTTGATTTAAAAACAAGGAAACCGCGTTGCGCGTATTTGTTTGGAGTGTGCCATCCGAGGCGGGCTGTCCAGAAGAATTGCAAGCCTCAAGAAGGGGACAAAGGAAACAAATGAAGCGAAAAGAAACAATGCTGGTCATTAAAACACGTGACGCGGGGTCACGTGAACCGTGAAGTATCAGCTGCAACGTTGGTCGTCGCGTAATGCGATAAATCACCAGGGAGGAGCGTGGAGATTTATAATTTTACGTAAACATTAGCCGAGAAAAATTCTTGGAAAATTGTTTAATTAACGTACTGCGTCAGAGAGATGTAGACTGAAATAATTCACTTTTGCCTCGCGTAGCTTTTGCGAGGATTTCATTCTGTTCTACCGAGTTGGATGAACAGAATGATAGTCGAAGTAAAACTCAATTTTACTAGTTGGACCGAAGAAAAAATTAGGCGTTACTCCTCTGTTGTCGGTTGACGTGTCTCTGTCAATTGTCTATTTTTCACTTGTATTAGATTGTCGATCGATGGAACGGTTCCGAAGAGCCGAGTCGCAGAATCCATCGTTATTGTGCGAGTTAGAAAAAACGATATGTAACTGAAGATTCTTGCGAGGGTCGTTTATTTGTTTCGAGGGACTAATTGGAGCGGCATGGTTCCGCCGGAGATCAGTCGATTCCGCGTACGCTGTGTGCACGCCTGTACCTTGGCCAGGGGTGGTCGGGTCAAAAGTTCAGGGGTTCACATGGAGGTGGTACACGCTCGGTGGTTTCTTGGCGCACTTTCTTGGCGCGATCGTTGCGCACAAATATATTCCTGCTGTCGCCGTAAATGTACTCGAGCGTGTTCAAACCCTTCGACGGGAAATAGCTGTGCAGTTAACCCTTTATAAAACACCCGTTTGGGTATTTTGCAATGTTTGCTCACGTTTAAGCTGCTGAAATGCTAGAAATCGTGAAAAATTGAAATACTAGGAATCAAATTCAATTTCAGTGAAACAGAATTATTGGAAAACCTGATCGATGGGTTTCCGGTAGATAAAGAGTTATTAGAAAATCTCGAGCAACATCCACGCAAGATTGCACGGGAAGATAGTGAAATTTTGGAAAGTTGGAGCACATAATGGCAACGGTATCGTCACCGCGAGTCTCTTATCGCCGCGATCGTCCGTCCGGCGGAGTTCCACGCGTATCGATAAAACTTCCTTTATCGTCGAAACTTTCCGACCGCCCCGGCCCGCCCCCGCATCAGGAGCACTACGTTCCGTAAGAGTGTAAACCGCGACCCGGTTATATCGGCCGGAATTGTCTGGCGAACAAAAATTCCGACGCTGAAGATCTCTCTCGCTCGAGAAAATACGATGGCAGCGACGACCCTCTGGCGTTCCTCCCACGCGGAAATCCCACCGAGATATCACTAGTTTTTGGATGCCCTTGGGCAGCGCTACGGCGCGCTCACACGAGCATCCTTGGGCGTGGTGTTTCAGGAACCGCGGATCAATGGGAAACTCTTTGATTTTTCCCTTTTCCCTTCGCCGTTTGCCCTCTTTGCGCGACGAGGAATCTGCCGAACTTTTCCTCTTTCCACTGGTTTCAAGGCTGTAGCGGGAATTACTTGAGATTAGGAACATCTAATAGTTGAAATATTAGGACTCTTTAATATCGCAATTTTCCAACTAATCCAGCTTCCAATTGCCAAGGTATCTCCAACAGCTGTAAAGCTCGAAAACACTGTACACAGAGCAAAAGAGATGTTCGCTATTCCGAAGAATGTTGGTCGCACGCGTCAGCGATCGAAAGAAAATGGAATATCGATCGGAACGCGTTTCCTTGGAAGAGAAAAACGAAAAGAAACAGATTTTCTCCGAGCGATCCGCCATTATAATTGGATTCACCTGGCCCGTCAATCGCCGGCCGCGAATCGATTCCGGAATCCCTCTTTTTTTCTCGGTCTCTCCCTCCCGGTGTTCCTCGTGCGCCGCTTTATCCACTTTCGTTTTAATGGATCCCGGGTACCGTGAAATTTTCCCGTGGATCTGGTTAAATGGACGTCCCTAACGATCTCCGGGGGCGGTTCTCGCGTCGTCGACACCACTATTGCGCTTTTCTAACCTGTCACCTATACCACAGTGGTCTCGGAAACTCGAATTTTAACGACAATACCGTCTTTTGTCTCGTTTTTAAGGAAATATTTCGTTTGCTTCGGAATATTAGATTTTCCAGGGAACGTTACTCGAGTCTCTGTACTATCGTTCGAAAGGCAATAATGCTTTTTATTCTTGATTGTCAAGTAAACTCTATACGTGTCGTAGAATAGAATATTAGTTTTGCGAAAGCATTCTACGCGTGTTATTCGGTATTAAGGATTCGAGGAGGAACGTTGCCGGAGGCTACGCGTAGCAGTGGCCATAGAGACTGTACTATTTCAAGAAGACGAATGTCTTTTTTTCCTAATCTTTAATAAATAAACACTGTGCGCAGTTGGAGATCGCGAGAACGGTATTTCTTCTGGTTGTTTACGGACACTCGGTGGCCGGGGTTCTCGATAATTGTAGCCGCGACGCGTTTTCCTCGAGGACGTATCGGTGAGTCGGTCGATTTGCTTCCTAGACGATTTGAGCCTAGGAACTGCCGAGTGCTCGTTTTTCACGATTCTTCTCGGTCCACGCACAAGAAAAAGAAGAATCGAGAGAAAGTTGAACAAAATTGAATAGAATTTGGTAGTCCGGTGATTTGGTAATTCGACGGTTGCGGTATTTTTCGTGTTTTCCAATATCTAGGAAAGTAAAATAAGAAACGTTACTGCGAGCCAATACTTTGCCGAGACACGCCACCCCTTCAACCCATTTCGCGACTGTTCCTTTGTGGAACTTTCGTTTTGTCGCGTTATCGGAATATTTCTTCTCGACTGACACATCTGGGTCCTTTCGAATACACCGTCCATAACTATTCGAACGTTCGAGTCGACCGCGAAAACTTCAAACTAGGATGACAGCGATTAAATAGCAATCGCTGTCTATTTTCTGCCGTAGAATTCTCTTTGCTTTCAACGAAACGAAGAGACGTTTCAAGAAACGCTGTATCGTAAACGAGAGTTTCCAATCCGTCGTTGTTCACGGGGATTGTCCGATCGTTGTTCCAGGAGCGGTTCCCTCGACTATCGGTTGCGCAACAGAAATCCAATTATCCCAATTATTAAAATCGAGAACGTATTTCCGTTGCGCGGTGAACTTGTTAGCGGAATCAGTCCCGGTAACATCGGTTGACATTCAATTAACAGGGAACGAGATCGATTCGTCATCTGTATCTTTATATCTGGCTTCGATGGACAGGTTACCGCTTTCTCTCGTGGATTTCGTTTCATTTTTAATAACAACGAACGACGATGTTATATTTTTATGAAAATTGTTCGAGAAATCGATGAGCTCGGTTCGACGGAGAGTGGAGAGCATTCGTTAGCGAGCAGGGTTATTTTGGTGGTTTTTAATTAATCATTACCGAGGCTGTCTGGTGGATTCGATTATTTATAGCGATGGTAGGAATTGCCGGTGGAAATGTTTCCTTTTCTTCCGTTGAACTGAAACTCCGATGTTTAATGTACAAATAAAAAGGCAGCGTTCGTAGTCTGTTGATGATCGAGAGTTTGAAATTTCCCAAGCTGCAATATCCGCAATAATTTCCATTAATACGGCCGATACTCTTTCGATTGAAACGATACTTCGATTCATTTCGAAATGGACTCGCACGGCAAGCGATGCGTCCCCCCTCCGCGCGACGCACAGTAATTTCAATGAACACGCCGGACGCTTCGAGCGGAACCGATTGTCCAGAACAAAGGGTTAATTTCAAAGCGAAATCGATACCACCACGGCAGAGATTCGTTTCCTCGGGGCCAGAGTGCATTTTCTGCGACCGGGTTGCAGCAAGGTTGCATAATGCAGTTCGCGTCAATAAACCGGCCCTGACACTGCACACATGCCCGCACACGTAACTGCACTTTCCACTCCGAAAACCGAGACGTTCTCTCCTCTCCCTCCTCGTATCGGCCGATCTCGTTACCATGAATTAATTAGCTAGTTAATTAACGGGGAACGTATTTCTCATAAACAAGGAAAATTTGAGTGAAACTTCCTCCTACAATAGAACCAGCAGACAGCTCGAAACGATCCATTGAGAAAAATATTTCGCAATTGCTATTCAAAGAGAAGTTGATTCGATTCCTCTGCTACAAATCGCTGGTCGTTGATTCATTGTCTACTTCGTTAAATGGTGATTTTTAGCTTAGCGTTAAACCGATTAAAAGACGACGATTGAGAGATATCCTGGGATCGGTAAATATCCTCGGAAAGAAAGACGGGAACGTGGAATCGAAGGAATTTGCGCGAAGCAGAAGCAAAACAGTGGGATTATAATCGGATTGCGAAGGAATGAGAAATTGAAGACGGTTCGTTCGAGGTCCGAGTATCAAAGCTAGCACGGGGAATCGTGTTTCGAGCGTCTCGAATTTCCGTTTCCCGATCCCCGAGGTATTTGCGAAACGGATCGAACCCCGCGTTATAACTCATTAGCGAGCGCGAACCTCTGTCGGTTTATTTATAGGCTCGATTGAAGAGCGGTGCGCGTGGATACCGGAAGCAATTGTCGGGAATTGCCGTTAATCTCAATAGGAATTCGATTTGTATAGTTTTCATGGGGCTTTAAGCTGGCCGAAAGCAACTTGGTAATTTAATTAGTTTCGGCTCGAGATGATTCGCCGTGCGAGATACGCTTCGTTTCATTGGGACACCTTTTCAATTTGCCGCTGGGATTTTCACTGTAATCGTTACTATAATCTTTCTAGAATCGCTCGCCTTTGAGTTTCCCTGCAGACAGAGAAATTTCCCTCGGTAACGGAATCGAACGTTTTCCTTCTGTTCCAGATTCCAGCGGCGTTACCGTTGAAAAATGGGCACAACCTAGTCCGCATGGAAAAATCGAGCGCGAGCTCCGCGGAAGAGGATGAGTCGCGCGATTTGACCAGTACCACCGACCAGCAATATAAATTCAGTACAAAGGAGAGGCTAAAACCAAAAGCTAGAGGACGCGAGCTAAAGAAAAAGAGACCGACGGAAAGAAAACGACAGGAAACGCACAGACGAGTATGAGGTGAACAAAGGAAAGGAAAGGAAATTTATGGAAAGAGAGATTTCCCCAAAGGGTCGAGCTATTCCAAGCGGAACGGACAAATAAGGAAAACATACGGGGAAAGCCGGAAGCGAGGACAATCTTCACCAAAGTTACCTAATTACTAATTAACGTTAATCGAATCGAAGCGAGAGCTCGCTCGGATTCGAATTTTTAACGACGACCGAGACGCGTCTCTGCTCGTTTCGAAAACTGTACCGACAGTTGACGCGCAAAGATTATTATCGTCATCCATTAATTTATTATCGATGATTATTGTTAAACGTTTAAGAGGATATTTCGCTGTTTAAGAGGCACACACATAAACGATAATAAGAACCAGAGAATCGGAGGGATTCGTGTATTTTGATTGTATCGATTGAACGCGCGAGGAAATTTTCTGCTGAGAGAGAAGAAGAGAGCGAATTTTAGAATACAATCAATTTAACGAAACGAGCATTTTAACTATTAAGCATTTTAGAGATTTAAGAAAGTATATGTAGGTGTTAAAATTATATATATATAATACAGAGAGAGAGATAGAGAGTCCATGGGGTCCATGTTTTAAGAGATTATAAGGAACAAGTAAAAATCGTTTTTATTGTTGCTACTTGAGGAAAAGGGAGAACGTACTTCCGAAGAAAAACAAGGAGAATAAAGAGGAAAATTTGAGCAAAGAAAGTATCAAACGAAGCAGGTGATTGTCATGTTCAGAATCTTTCTTAATTAACCATTTAATTATGTAGATTTATCGAGCTCGTCGATGAGATTATTATTTCTTCGTGTCATCCAATTTTCTGTTCGAGCAGAGCGGACCGCAGAATATATCCGTCGAGTAGAAGAATGTTGCATTAAGTTGTGAAATTAAGAACCGTCATTATGAATCTGGAAGTGGAGCTCATCGCGGGGGTGATTAAGGGCGGACCACCCCCTAAGAATTTACCCGCGCCGAGGCTGATTAAAATATTCATCGCTGGAGAATGGAATGGTCATATCCTCTAATCCTTTTTTATCGTTGGGCTGCGGATGTTCATGCAAATTTATGATCTTCGTCGTTTAATGGAACCTGCAAGTGTATCGGCGAACAAATTAGATTCAAATTATTCTTTCTCTTTTTCTGTGTATTTCAGATTGTTTTATTGACTGTCTCAAGTGGAATAATTTGATCGAACGATAATGTGCATAACATCCGCTGTCTACTTACTGTTAATACTCTGAGCTGTGTACGTGTGTGTGTTAAATGTTCCGTGAACATCACGTTATGCATATACACTATCGCTTCATTTCAAAGACTCTGTGAATGTACATAGGTAATGTCAAACATTGTTTTTCATTTCTTTCATACGTTTACGATGTTTTGTTTATTCTTTCACGTTCTGGACAACATGTTTTTCGCTGCGTTGTCGAGGGAAAAATGATGAAGCGGACAAATTGAATTCTTCTATGAAACTTATCGATTACGAGAACATTGATTTTCCACTTTGCAACCGATTAAGCGAAAAATAATGTCCCAGGCAATTTTAACACTAAAATCATCAGACAAGCGAAAATAAAATAGAATTGAAATTACGATAAACGTTTCCCTGAAATTCTTCTAGAGAATATACAAAACTGTCGCTCTGTAGTTCTAGTGTTGAATTGTGCTCTCTGTCTGTTGCCTCATAAAATTGATACGCTGTTCGTGCACTGGAATTAATTGTAAATTAATGTTCGTTTAGGTGTCCACTCGCGTGCCTGTGTAGCCGAATGTGTTCGTCGACTGTTTTGTACATGTCTAGACGTCCATTTCTGTCACTGCTTGGAGAACTGTTGGGGTGGATGTGTTTTCTTTGTTCTTGAATTCGTTCACTTCACTGTGTGTGTGCGTGCGCGTGGCTGGCATGGTACTGGGTATGTTTTTCTGCATCGACGGGTCTCTTCCTGTTTCACCGTTTATTTATTTACACACCAATGTCTTTCAATTTATTTACAATTATTTATTTAGAATTATTTTATATTCAAATATCGTTGGAACATTTTTGAGAAGCGAAGCTTTTCGAGTATCGGAGGAACATTGAATTTTTGTTAATAATTAAGTTGGGAAGACCCTGTGAGTACACATGCGATGATAAAACGGTTTAGCATAGAGGAAGCGTGACGAATAGATCGAATAAAGTTGATGAAAGAGCAACGAACTTTAATAAAACAGTTTATTCATTGCTTGTGAAGTTTTTTAATCCGTTTATTCATTCTTCCACCCGTCTAATTATCTTTGAACTGTAAATTTCCCTTTAATCGTTACACGTATGAATATTTATCGTTAAACTTCCTCCCAATCTTTTTCTTTCGCTTGATTGGGAATTCCAGCGTTATAAGAATCAATTTCAAGATTCAGAGTATTAAGGGTTCTTTCTTGGAATTTCATTTCCTAGTGGCGTGAAATTCAATTCCACGTAAGAGTGTTCCAATAAACGCGTCCTCGGGAAGAGAGGTTTCTTGAAAGGTAATTCCTAGGAAAGACGTGGACTTTAATAAGGACGTTAAATTTTTATGTCGGACGGTATGGATGTAATATAAAGGGCATTCGGGGGAAATTGTGGGTTTCTTAAGAGTCTGAGATCATTCAGAAGTATTTCAATCGATTCTGTAATGTTATTTTCAGTATGAATTCACTCGAATTCACTGAAATCCTAATAAGAAGCGTGATCACTGAGTCGAGCAAAATTGTAACGTTTGCGAATAACATTCACAGAATTCATCAATGAAAGGCAGCAGTTCTTGGAGCTGGTTGGGCCTGAATTGCAATCGATGTACGACGACATGGGAATCGAGGTAGGGAATTCGAAAATACTTGTAACATAGTTCCAGGACAGTATGAAAAATCTTCATTACTGTTTTCTATATTAGATTAATAAGGGAGAAATTCCGTAGGTGCTGTTGGTGGACATGCATTATGCAACGAACGCGAATCCTGATAGAAATCCGTTCTTGGCTGAACACTTCCTGGATGAAATACGTGCTGCTTATCAACATTCTAGGGGTTGTTTCTTCCTGGTACGTTCCTTGAGCAGTAAATCACCGAATGATCAATTAAAACTTGGTGATTATTCATCGAATCAACTTCAGATTGACACTAGAGCTACCTTAGTTCCATTGTAGTTCTACCGTTAAATTGTTAAAAAGTTCAACGATTCAATTATTAAGTTTCTGTTACTTATTTTAATGAAAGAATGAAATGTCTCGTTGCAGTTGCTCGTGGGAGACGAGTACAGCGCTGGCTGGCTACCAACGAAACTCACTGAGGATACTTACGACATTCTTTCTAGCCAGTGCACCATGATGGAGGAGTATTACGAACACGACAGTAATTGTTATACCCTGAAGGCTGGCAGGTAGTTACGTTTTATTGCGGCGTCGTACGGGAATGGAATGGAAATGTCGAGGGCGTGAGCTGGAACAATAAAATCAGAGAGGAAACGCGAGGATTTTATTATTCCAATCCGAGGAATGTGTATTCTTGTACACCCTCCACTTCACGCGTACCATTTTCTTTCCATTTTCTTCTTCAACGACCCTCAATTCCGTCTGAACGTTTATTTTAAACTGTTCCAATTGTCTCTGTTCGTTGTTACTTTTAAATGAAATTTCAATATTTATTTTTCTTTTTAACGAACAGTGCGTTCACTCTGAACGGAATTTTAAAAGATGATTTATTTAAGAATCATTAGCCATTTGAATCGAACCGATATTTAATTTTAGTCGTTTATTAATTAACAGCTACAGGGCAGCCAGCGATAGTTGGCAGAGCAACGAACCGCCGATCAGGGAGGCCATAAAGAAAGCAGCAGAGGCCATTGTTTCAGAGAAGAGGGATAACGAAGAGATTCGAAATATACTGAAGAGTTCCGCGGAGAGGCAGTTGGAGTATGCTTTAAGTAAATAAATTGTCAGCGTTACACCGATCGTGTAGGACTAACGTTCAGATTCTCTTAGGAAACTTCTGTTTCAGTGTTGGACGAGACGCGCGAGGGCATCGTAGCTGTGACAAGAACGTGGAAAGGTAAAAAGAGCCCGAAATCGGTGGCGTCGCTCAGGTCCCTGGTGGCGGAGAATCTTCCGGTCGACAACATAATAAACGTGGAAGTGGAACAGGAGCCGGCCGGCATCAATCCGAGCCACAGATCGCACAAAGTCTACCTGGCTCACGTCTGCCGTTTACTCGTGAACCGCGTACAAACCCTGGTGAACGCGTCCATCGCAGCCGACCCCGAGATCAAGAGCAAAAAGAAAATGGTACAGGAGATCTACGCAGAGAGTCTGATGCACATCGCTCTTCTGAGAAACGTCGAGCCCTGCGACGAGCACAACGAACACGTGGAGAGGATCAAGGAGCTTCTAATAACCGGTACAAATACCTTTAAAAATCATTTGTAGAACTACTCGGTGAGCAATTTGAAAATGGAGTAATTATTTTACTGTATCTACGAAAAATACCAAGGATTATTCTACTTGTCTGATCGTGCAGATGTTGTTCCACTTGTCAGCTCTTACGGCCATCTTGTACCACTTGTCTGACCATGCATATTTCATTCCACTTATTCGACGAGGAACATAACCTGTACCACTTGTCCGAGCAGATACAGATTGCTCCACTTGTCTGGCAGAATTCCAACCATTTCACTGTTTCGATTGGACGCGTATTGAAGGAGGAATTTGAATCGTCCGACGCGAGACAGACGCTTGAACTTATTCCTGCAGTATCTCCCCGATTAGATGATTATCATAAAACATATTGATATTAACGATAATCGTATTAACAGGTAAATGCCAGAAACACGGACCAATACTGGTGAAAGGCGGGAAATACTCGGGCAAGTCATCGTTGCTGTCTCGGATCTACACGGACGCCGGCACGTGGCTGGATCGATCGACATTCCGCGTGGTGCGACTCTGCTCCTCGACGCCCCGCTCCGCGTACAGCCTCGAGCTGCTTCGAGTGCTCTGTCAGCACGTCGGCTTCCTTTCGGGTCAATTGGACGGTAACCTGCCAAAAGACGCCTCGTTCGATCCGCTCTATTTGAACAACTGGTTCGGCCAGATCATGAGGAGGATCGAGGAGGACCCGTTGCACGAGCAGCTGCTGATCCTGATCGACGATCTCCATCGATTGCACCCGTTGGAGTGCGACATCATCGCGGCCCTTTCGTGGCTTCCTTTGAACTTGCCGCCGGGTTAGGAATAATGGCACATAGAGTCCTTTTAACGCCGGAACTACTGGACACGGTCGAATTGACTTTATCCGTTTCAGGTGTGCATCTGGTGGTGACCACCGCTATTCCACCGGAAATGCTTCGCTTAACCCCAATGCAAAAGGAACGATTACGCAGCTCCCAGATCCTCGTCGAGCTTCAGGATTCGTCGACGGATCCACAGGAGACGGAGACTGTGTTCGATCAATTGGAAAGATTAGTGGGCCGATGCGCGGCCGACAGGATCGGCGCGATTTTGGCCTCGACGGAGTACGGTCTCTCGGAAACGGAAGTCCTCGAATTGGTCATGCCAACGGTTGGCGACGGTCCTCTGTTCCTCAAGGACGGAATGTTCAATTTCTCGACCTGGTGCCTGGTCAGGCGAACGTTCGACGATTCCCTGAAGGTATGCTTCGTCTGTCAACGAAATTTCAAGGTTCAAGCAAGAACAATGAACTTGAGAAATTCTTACCAAAGGTTCGCGTGATGAGCGGCAGGCTGTTGTTCTCCTGGCGCTATCCAATCCGAGACCAGGCCAGGAAACGGTACTTCCCGAACCAGGAGATTCTGAAGATGTATCACGGCGAGCTGGCGAATTTATTCTTCTCGGAGGAGTTCGAGGAGAAGGACGACAAGTCCTCTCCGGAGGAGGAGACACCGAAGAAGACGCCGTTTCAGAGCAGACCCAGGTCGAACGACACCGCCTACAATCTAAGACACGTGGAGGAAGCCTGGCTGCATTTGTTGAGAGCTGGGGACGTTGAGAAGCTGAAGAAGCTGGCCGTGTGCGCGTTTGATTTCCTCCTGGCAGCCGTGCAAATGGTTTCTGTCAGTTACTTGAGGTGCGTCCTCGAGCATTCGCGGAGGTATCTGCTGGAGAGGGACTTGGAATTGGTTTATTACACCGTGAGGAAGTGCAGCGACATTTTAACCAGAGATCCTCTCCAGCTGGGCGCTCAGCTGATCTGCTGGTTGAGGCCTGTGGCCGAGGATGCCGGTGACTTGGTGAGCAGCCGGGTTTGTCTGCTTTTATTGCTATGAAGGGTATTGGACGGGGGGTGATGTTGTACGAAGAAATATTTGTGATTCAAGGTTAGCAGGATGGTAACAGCAGCGATGGCGTGGTGCGATGGTTTCACAGCGCCACTGTTGGTGCCGTTGAACGGCTGGCTTCAGCCACCTTTGCCACTTCAGATCCGCACACTGTCTTGCCCGCAGGGGGTTAAACTGGTGGAGGTTGCCCCGTCCGGGCAACACGTGATCGTTGTGCCGTTTCAAGGGGATCCCCAACTCTGGCACGTCATGTCCGCTCAATTGGTTCACACGTTCAAAGGTGATTTCAGGTTAATTAGCACATAGTAGCGTCCCACTGTTTTGTGTCCCTTAACGCGTTGACTGACGCTAAAACAATTCAATTTGGATGATAGAATATGAGAGTGGTAAAGCGAAAAATGCAGAAGCATTTGTGAATTTGATAACCTGACAGTTTACACATTGTGTTTAAATGTTACGCTAGACAGTCACCGTGTTAATAGGCATTTCGAAAGTGACGGTGAAAGGGCTGATTTTAAATGGTAAATACCATCGTCGAACAACTCCATGCACGTTCGAATCGTTTGTAATCATTTCCGTCAAATTATTTCAGGCCACTCGAACCCAATATCATGCTTAGCCGTGACACAACACTCGCAATACTTGCTGACAGGCTCCGAGGACACGTCCATCATCGTTTGGGACATGAAAGAGCTCAGTTTAAAGCAAAGAATACGGGAACATATCGCGCCCGTTCTGTGTTTGACCACTGCGCTCAAGAACACTGTGATTGTCAGGTTTACGATTTGAATATCAGTTAACTCGCCAACGATTAGAACTTTCCTCTTAATCTTTTTATTTCGCCGAGGAACCTGTGAACGAATCGAAGAATCCAATGGCTTGCGATCGAACGATAGAGACGCGTTATTTTCGAAATAGCATCGACCTTCGTAGAATTACAATTGAACAGTGATATCGATTAAGCGGCCGTTCAATTATCAATTGGATTACAAAACAGTTCCATCCCTCGACTCCTTCTAATCTCTTCGTTTCCACTTTGTTCGAGTCGACGACGACCTATAGTTGTTCATTCGACCGTCATTCGTGCTAATATACATTCACGATACTACAGTCAAACATAAAAGTAAAAGTTTCTTCTCTCTCTCTCTCTCAGATTGTTTCCTTGATACCTCTGTGAATAATTTCTGCATCCAATGTATCGTTTGAAAAGCGATCAGTATGGTAATTAACGGTGTCATTCTCGGTAACTCCGAATCCCGTTTCTCAGCGGCGGCGAAGACTCGAGGATCATCATCACTCGCCTGCTGACCGGATACGTGCTGCGCAAAGTAGACCATCATCGAGGCCCGGTGAACTCCGTCCGCGTCAACTCCGCCGGCGAGATCCTGGTCTCCGGCTCGTCCGATTGCACCGTGTGCATCTGGTGCCTGGAGAAGTTCACATTGCTGAAGAGCATATCGCTGCCCGCCGCGGTGACGATGCTCGACGTGTCGGCCGACTCGCTGTTCCTGTTGGTCGCCTGCGAGGACCAGAAGCTGTACCTGCGGTCCCTCGCGACTGGCACGGAGATCCACACGCTCAGAGGACACCAAGGCGACACGAAGAGCATTTGCCTGGCCAAGGACTGCAGGAGAGCCGTGGTGGGCGGCGTCAAGGGGAAAGTCTCCGTGTTCGACATGCACAGCGGAAGATTGACCAGGACGTTGCCCGCCAATCCCTCGGCGGACGTATCCGCTGTGAAAGTAAGAAAATCCTTGAAACTTCTTGGACGGAAGCTAGCCGACTACTCTTTGGAGAACGCGATACACTCGCTTTATCGCGACAGGTGACGGAGAAAGACGACTTCTTGATCACCGCTGCCGGGGACCGGGTCACCTATTGGAGCTTCCGGGGCGAAGAGGCGTTTCTCAAGTCCTTGAAGTCGGGGAAACAGGAATCCTTGCACCCGCACACGGCGTCGATCACTTGCCTGGACATCTCGAGGGACGGCGCCATGGCGGTGACCGGCGGCGTCGACTCGTTGGTGAACCTTTGGCAGCTGAACACTCACGAGCTGCTCTCCACTTTCGAGGGTCACATCGCTAGCGTCACTTGCATCGCGTTCTCTGCTTCCGGCTTGTTCGTCGCGTCCGGTGAGCACGTGAATTGTATTCGTAGAATAATCCGGAACGAACGATGATCAATCGATTCGCGGACTTCAGGCTCGGAAGACAAGACGGTTCGGGTTTGGGGGCTGACCTTGGGCCTGATGGTGGCGACGTTTAGGCATCAGGCGCCGGTCACGTCGGTGACCGCCATGTTCGACGGCAGGAGGATCGTCAGTTCCGACAGAGGGGGCGCGATCCGAGTTTGGGCAGCCGACTCGGGCACCCTGATTCAGTCCGTATGCGGACGCGGCCGGTGCATCACCGTCTCCTCCGACATGAAGTACGTACTCGCTGTGTCATCTTCTCTTCTACGGGGTACCACCGCGCGGGGTTCCTCCGATAGGGAAGACACTCGGTCGACGATATTCCAGCGGCGGACGGGTGAACCGAGAGCTAAACGTCGATGAACATTGTTCAGGTTCGCCGTGTGCGACACGGGAGACAATCAGGTGCGAATAGTAAGCCTGGGAACTGGTCCAGAAGAGAAATACCAGGTGTCGCATTCTCAGGACATCACTTGTCTGGTGGTAACTCCAGACTCGCAGTCTCTGATCACGGGATCGATGGACATGAGCCTGAAAGTGTGGCAGCTCGCCGGAGGCAAATTGTCTCAGGTCTGTCTTTCAACGGACGTCCAAGTCGGAACGAAACTTCTACCGCTTTTAGAATAATTCTGTAACAAGTAACGCTAAGCCGGAGCTGCTCGGACAGCAACGAGATTGATCGAATTCAACCGTAGGTTCTAGTCGGTCACACCGACCATGTAACCTGCGTCGCGGTTTCCATGTTGGACAAGTCGGTAGTGGTCTCCGGCTCGAGGGACGCGAACCTGATCGTCTGGGACATCAACACCGGCGCGGACCTTCACACGCTGAAGGGACACCTGGGTTTCATCACCTGCGTGAAATTGTCCGGCGACGGGACGCTGGCTGCTTCGGGGAGCGAGGACAAAAGTTTGATCGTTTGGGACACGAAGAAAGGCTGTTCTTTGAGCAGCATCATGCTTCACGTGCCAGTGGTTGGCCTGGAAGTGGGCATGGACCTGTCCAGGCTGGCTCTGCACCTGCTCGAGCACAAATGCATGCCGATACTCTGTCTGCACAACACTCCCGCGCAGTACGTCAAGCTGCCCGACTACGTCGCGCCCTGGTCCGACATACGGGACTTGAGGCCGTCCGGCCCAAAGAGGCCCAATAAGAGGCTGCTGAAGAAAGAGGTGTCTCTGGACAGCGACACTTGGCGCAGGAAGTACGGCCATCTCACTTCGGGTACGGGCAGACGTTTTGTCGGTAACGGTTTCTTCCCTAACTCTTTCCTTTATAGGTTTGCGAGGCTAGATTAGACTTGCCACGTTCGTCGAGAACAATCGAAGATGCGCGGACTCTTGAAACTCCTTCCCGCGCGACTTTGTCGAATCCGACAAATCGAAGGAAGAGGAAAGAGTTTTTCGAAAAGATTACAGATTTCTCGTCAACCACGTTATATTGGAAATTGTCGTTTGTTTCAGGCATATCCTCGTCGTCGGTGGAGAATCTACAGCGACGGTTCAGCGTGAGCGCCTCGATGGACGAGATCAGTAAGGTTGGATTGGCCAGCAGTCCTTCGGGGCTGGGCCCGGAACAGGCTGCTCTAGCCCAGTCGCAGCATTTCGATCAGCTGGAGGCGCTCTGGAACAAACAGTCGCCGCCATCCAGGTCGCGATCTCACGGTAGAACCCTCTCCAAGCAGAGTTCTCTGCAAGCAACGCGGATCTCCGACTCGGAGGAAGAGGGTGGGTCCCCGAATTCGTTTCGTTCTGTTCCATGAAATCGTACTTTGAAAGTAAATCATTGGATAAAACGAATCGGGAATTTCTACCGCAGGTCTGCCGGTTTAAAGGAGTTGCTCTTTTAGAGACGCGATGGAGGTCGAGCTCCGAAGAATCCTAATCGTCGTACCTTGTTCCCTCTTCGACGAAGCGGAGGAGAATTGGAGAGCAGACAGGAGAAAAAACGGAAAAGATAAAAATCGAAACGTACGTCCCCCGGTCAGCGAACTTCTAATTTACGGAATATTCTCGTATCCGATGCAATAAACGTGTATATACGAAACCTTCGTATACACACGCGATTATCGATATTTAGAGAGGGATAAATCGAGCTCGTTTACTTCCATCTTTTCCACCGAGATTACGGGTAAATCGGTTTCTCGCTTCGTGAATTGTTGATGGTTTGTTCGTTTCGTTACGCGGCAACTAACGTGTATATAATTTATATATATATAAATTATATATATATATATGTATTATTTATATTATTCAACGTGATAGTTGGAGACAGTTTACGCTTACAAAAGTGATCATTCGTTTTTACAGGGGAATTACGTGTGTGTGTGTTTGGTGTTGCGTTGCTCGGTGTTTGCGTTGCTCTGTTTCTTCTCGTAATAGTCCGCCATTACTCGCCAGGCGCCGGGCGCCATGAATCCTTCCGGTGGATTTTCCCCGGATCTCGCTAATTCTGTAAGAAAAAGACATCGGTTCGTTGTTGAGTTCTCTTTCTCGACATAGCGGGTTCTAAGCGAGAATTTCATTTATTAGTTGAATTAGTTTCGACTTCTCGGGAAAGTACGTCTACAAGCAGGAATATCCAAAGAAACGAGAAACGTTAGTTCGTTCGGTAAACGATTCGATCACCATTTATCCAACGCCAATATCGATTCCCGTGCTTTAACGTTCAATTGAGATTTGTTGAGTTTCCAATGTTCAAGCGAATATCGAATATTTAGTGTCTTGTTTAGCGGACAGGTATATATATACATCCGAGGTAATTATTATTTTCGAATCGCACACGTTCGCCGTTATTAATAATTTCTCGACCAGGTGTTGTGTATCGCGCACGAGGCTCAGCTAGTTTTTAAACATCCGTTGCTTTCTCGAAGTTGATATGTACCGTTAATGCACAACGTTGTCCGTCAAGTGTTTTAGTGTTAACGTCGATCTTGAATTTTAACGTCTGATATCAATATGAATTTTGTACGTTTATATTAAATTGAAAGTTTTATTTCCAATAGTAATACGAACGAGTTGAACTCTATATGTTTACTGTGCCGCATCGAAATCTCCCTCGGTGAAACGCAAAGTGTTTCAACGTCTCGCGACTCGCGTTTCTATTACGTCGAATCGTTATGAAAAGTGTCAGCCGACCTCGCATTTTAGTTCCCGATATGAAACTGAAGTCCTGAGACCGTTCCTGCTCGAAGAACGCCATTTTCTTCGCCCTGTTGTCGTAAGCAGCCACTCTGAACGGGATTATCTCCAGGTTCTGGAGACCAGGCGCCATCGACAACACTCTGGACCCGTGTGTCGCATCGTACAGGTTGCCTGAGTGCACGGATACAATTATTTCTTTGAATTAAACAGTTTTTTCTTTCACCGGTAAGTGAAGCGAAATGTCAACGACGCTGACAGGGGCTCGATCGAACTCCCGTTTCATTCTTATCTTTTGTTATACGTATTTCTAGTTGTCTTTGTTACCGTCCGGTGTTTTCGACTTGTCGGGATGCGGTAGACCAGCCGGATCACGACCAACGATGTAGAAATCTGCCCCGGCCATCATTCTCGCTTTGGCGTGCCATTGCACCTGTCGAGAAGCGTCGCATTTGTGAAAGTAGCTATTCGAGCGAGCTGTTTATTATCTATAGTACCTCTGTGGGTCCCGCGTACAACATAGGACTGGGAAAGACGGCGAGAATGGTGTCCGGGTGTAACACGCCTTCTTCCAGGACGGACTCGTGTTGCTTTATCCGTATTGGCAACGGCACGTCATCCTCCTTCGTCCATCCTCCCAGAGGATGCAACAGAAGCACCGGCTTTTTGAAACCTCGTTCCTCCACAAGGTACTTCCTCGTGTCCTAACGTCACATTTTAATTGTCCTCCATTTAATTCACACCGCTCTTTAGATAAATCTAAGATAATGTCTGGATTTCTATTTCCAGACGAATCGTAGGTAAATCTGAAATTTATTTCAACTTCTAACGCTACGACGTTCGAAGGTTAGAAGCGAGTAATCGAATTGTTCGATTAATGAACAATTAGTGTGCAGTTTTATTTTGCGTTTCTAATACTCGAAAACGTAACGTGTGATTTGACTTTTCGAGGAGAAGGTTTTTAATACCGAAACGGGTGTACAATGGAAAGAAAGCTATGGAAAACACCGTACCTGCATTAATAACGCATGGCCATTGTGCACTGGGTTCCTCAGTTGAAAAGCGAACATTACGTCTGCCCCCATTTCCTTGCATTTCCTCCGTATCTCATTCGGGGTGAGCCTGTATGCGTCCAGGCCATCGTTCCACCTTATTCTCTCGAGAACTTCCAGTTCACCTCCGACTAGCCAGTCGCCCGAGTTTTGGATCATTCTAACGTGCGGGTGGCCAGGATCGTTTGTTCCAAATTCCCTGGAACACCTGTCGCGATGTTTCCAATGTTATTCTATGATATTAGCCGTAACGCGTTTATTATCCTGTTATTAATTAAACGATCGTTGTTTCGTTCGCTTAGAGGAACATTCGAACCGAGAAGATGGGTATCAAGACACCTTTCTTCTTTTCGGTGAGCAAAGAATTCGGGATCTCTTAGAATCGCGATAGGTCTGCCACGGTGTTTCAAGGTAATCGCCGATGCACCGCTGCATCTTTCCTTCTGCGCCGTTGTCACCGGAAGCACGATGGGTACCGATTGATTAGCGACACTCCCGTTTCTCTCCAGTATCTTGAAGTGTTGACACTGTAACGTTCCATTTGTTGATTACATATATATTGTATTTCCTTGTAACCCTTTCGAATAATCATTCTCTCACCTGCAGGTACTCGTTTTCCCTCATGAAACCCCTTAAAGGGTTTGCCCAGCCCTCGGCGAGCACTTGGACCCATTGCAAGTCGATGTCATTGATGTCGATACCTGAAGAAACAACATTTCCCGTTTCACTTCTGGAAATTCCAACATCTTGCATGGAATTCGAATTTTAGGAAGAACCTACTGAGAAGACCCTCCGCCTCCTGTCTGACGCTGTCGACCCTCTCGCTGCCAACGAAAAGCTCCTCCACGCCTCTGGGTATCTTGGGGACGATCTCCTCCCTCTCCAAAAGATTTATCACCATGTTCGTCGATTTCTCCACGCTGTGGATCTCCGTGTTCACTATCAGATCCGGCTGACTGGGTACTTCGTACTGCTGGCCGACCCCTGTGAAGCTCGGTATCACCCCTTTCCGAGCCTTCTTGTACAGCCCTTTCACGTCCCTCGCCTCGCAGATGGCCAGCGAAGCTTCCACGTAGACCTCGAAGAACCTGAGCTCGTACTCCTCGAGGATCTTCCTTGCCAGCCTCCTGTCAGCCTCGAAAGGCGACACGAAGCTGCAGATCGCGATCACACCGCAGTCGGAGAACAGTTTAGCGACCTCTGCGGCTCTGCGCACGTTCTCCTCGCGGTCCTCTTTCGTAAAGCCCAGATTGCGATTCAGCCCACGGCGGACGTTGTCGCCGTCCAGGCTGTACGCTGGTATCCCCTGGGAATTGTCGTTACATTAGAATTAATTAGTATTTTTAGAGATTGCTTTTTGCCAAGCAATTGGAACGACTCACTCGGGATTTCTTCTGAAACCTATTTTATCGATAGATTCATTTTTCTAATTATATTTTTTACATTTCTATGACTATTTAAAGTCATAATGGTAATAGACTGCTTTACTGTGACAAACGGTCGCTAAACTGCAATCTCTACGGGGATGTAGAAAATAGTTTTCAGTCGCGATTCTTTGTTTGGAGGAGAGACGACTGTAGATTCACCTGCGAGATGAGATAATTCTCGAGCTGAAAGGAGATCGACGTCTTTCCAGCGCCGGACAGTCCCGTTAACCAAATGGTACAGCCACGAAATCCTTTGAATCTACCGTAAGACTCTCCTCGTTTCTCCCGTGATACATGATGGATCTGCTGTGTCACGTTCGACGCTATTATCTATGAACACAGCCCACGAATATTCGCAATTACTCATTTTCTCGTTTCACATGAAATTTCAAATATTCTCGAAGCGATTCGTACGCTTGATTATCGTTTGCGAACATAAATATAGAAGTATTTAAACGTTGACAAGTGAAACTTCAAACGCGCGTAATTAATTCGAAGAAGGTCAAATATCCAGTCGCCGGAATTCCTAGAGAATTCTATACGATTAGTTAGCGTCCGAAAATCGTCGGAAAGATCGTGCAACGAAATTACATAAGATTTTATCGAATTGTCCGTGTTCCGAGTACCTTATCTGCTTTCCTGCGCGTGGATCGTTCTTCCGCGTACGAGTTCATGTATATTCCCATTTTGAGAATGCTACTGGAACACTTTATTCTACAATACAATATTTCAGATGGAACTTATCAACTTTCACAGCGATTCACGAGTGTCTAAAACAATATAAACTCGATTTAATTCGAAACCGCGTATATTCCCATTTCAAAAACGGTCCCCTAACGGTTTCTTCGATTTCACACCGAATTTTTCTACTCGTTCGACATTCTGAACGATCCCGAAATTCGTGGAGAAACAGGAACCCGACTCGATTAGGAATTCATGTGTATTCCCATTTGGCGGAATCGACGCTTCCAATTTCCACGGTGCTCTAATATCTGCCGGAATGTAACGGTAACTCGATTTAATTACGTGGAGCTGAATTGATTCGCCTGGTATCGTCGATACACGGTTTTCGCATCGTCCGTCCGGCCACAAATGATACGGCGAACCCGAAGAAAGTACTCGGATGCACGGTGCGCGCTCGACTGACGATGATCCGGGCACTCGGGGACGAGAAAGTGAAACGAAAGTAGCCGAACGGAAGAATTTCTCGAGATACCTCGAATACCGGGATAGAGGAAATCGTGGGCCGATGGATGTGATTATGGGACGCGATGCGAACGATGCTGAGACCCATCTTCCACCCGTGTGTTTCGAGAACATTCGTCGTCTTGACAAATAAATAACTATGAAAAATCATTCTATTTTCTTGTGTAATTTTACACGATTCTTAATATTATTATTATTATCGTTTTATTATAGTTTTTCGACAAGTCGAACGAGCAAACCTTTTAGCGGACGAAACGTGGAATTCGAAAGTGTTTTCCCCCGATTCGATTCTGAATTTTCTATAAAATTCGACGTGTCATTTGTAATCGGGATACGATGAACGAGACAGCTTCCCGTCGGCGAATCTGCGAGTAGTCGCGCGCAATTGAGCCGCAGATAAACATCTTTTTTTTTGTTTTAATTGGATGCGATGTATCTCTCGCTCTATTAGCGGCAGATAAAACTCGCGGGAGGAACAGCCTGAGATTCGTTTTACGTTCACAGTGTTAAAGTAGTACGCGCTGCTGCGGAAGCTGAATGGATCGCGAAATTCGATTCAGCGTAATAATCGACATCGGGAAAGAAATCTCGGATCCCCACTGGCACGCTCCTCCTTGAAACTTCGATGAAACGGCGAGAAAAAATCGCGCGTCGAGTTTCAAGGGGTCGTTGCGAAGGGAAGACTCCGATCTACGAATCTACGGTGGTTTCGATCTCGAAAAAAATTCTTTAGCGGCTACAGTGACGTTACCGGTTCGAATTTACGCGATTCCGGCGACGAAAAGGTACGTCTGCTCTCATACCCGTTACACGAAGGCGAAAGATCATAGAGTAAAACAACTTACGAGGGGCGAAAGTAGAAGCTCCACGCTTTGCAACGAGCTAAAGCACGACGTTCTACCATTTTTTATTACAAAGTGACCGCAGTTTAAAGTTCGCCAATTTTTCGAGTTCAATTTGGCGGTCCTTTAGAGCGGTCCTGCGTATTTTAGAGCATATTTCACTCTTTCTCTTAATGGTCCTCCAATAATTCCGAACAATATTTTTAAATGTACCAAAATATTTTCGAAGCCAATGAAATTTCGACTACGCGTATAATAGATTAGATACGAAATAAGACGTTTGAAACTTACACAATTGATTTCCGAATCGGATAGCTTGCCATTCCGACAACTCATTGCTACTGACAAATAGATTTTCCGTCGGAAAACGTATAAACAATAATGATCTCCGTGCAAATACTGAATAGCTGGTGACATGTATTCTTTCATATATCGCCGGGAAGGGTTAAGAAGGGGGCTGATCGGGAGGGGAGAAATTGCATACTTTCTCTCCCTCTCTCTCTCTCTCTTTCTTCCTCCCTCTCTCTCTCCCTCTCCCTGTTCTTCGCGTTAGACGCGGCCCTGGACGCAGGAAAAACCTAACGCGGGTGAAAAACTCGAGGACACGGCAGAGTGAAATTTCCAATTTAACGCGGCGACGTGCATGCCGCGGTGACCTATTTAATTAGTCGAAAAAAGCCCAGAAAATTAGCTAAAAGTTTCCCGCTTTTCTTTGGTCGTTTTTACCGTTCCTCTTGCTCGTTCTTTCTTCTGTTATTCGTTTGATTTTAAATGGAAACCGCAGAATTATCGTAATTATCGTTGATTTTTAATTAAACGCGCGGAAGGAAACATAACGTTGCGACTGTCCGATGGTGGTGCGACGAGTAATCAAATTTCATATTTCAATTACAAATGTGCAATGTTCAAATTTGTAAAGAAAATGAGTCACACTCGATTCTCGCGTTACGAAATAGGTCTCCGTGAAACTTTGTTGCATCATCGTTAAGAACTTAATTGTTTATAATAACCAAGGTCATTGGAAACAAGCGAAAGCATATATATAAAAAGAAACAATTGTCGTACCGGCACAATTACTTACAATTCATTTTATACTTGAACATCGTAAATCCTTTGTGCCTTATTTATTACTCTTTGAGGCAGGTAATTGTTGGTATTTATTAATTTAAACAAAGTTTAGTAGTTCCAGGTACCTATAATACTTGCATATTGCAGGCACGATTAACAGGTTGCCTGTCACCAGGGGCAATATCTTTTCTCAAAAATAACAAGATGGCGTTGCCATTCCATTAAACATGGCGCGTATAGTATTCAAATTTTGTCCGACTATAAATATATTGCGATATATTAACAATACATCGGCGATAAAGGTAAAGTAACAAGTTGTTGCAGTTCTTTGTTTTATGTAAGTTGATGTTTTTCATTCGAATATCGTTTAATAGCGATATCTAGGTTATGCGACTCTGTGGTAAGGTCACGAAGGCTCTGTATGTTTACGTAGTTTCTGACTTCGGATGGTAAGCAACGTCAGGCTGCTTGGAGCAGTTTTCGTTGTGAAACTGTCCAGCGTCTGTTGGGAGCAGAGAAATTCATTTTCGAGCGAAATAAAACAAGTTCTCGTTAGTGTTATAGAAATATATTTAAACGAACAATGTCGACGAAGTCTTCTGTCGATTTACGAGCGGAGCTTGCAGAATTAGTGAAACGAAAAGCAGAAATAGCTGTGAGTATGGTCAACTTGTCAACCTGTGTCTCTTTTTCCAATTATATTGCCTTCGAGTGAATCGTGTTGCTGATACGATAAACGATTATCATTATCGGTGTGGAATTTAACAATTATACGTAATCATTAATCATTTTAGACAAGCATTAGGAATCGAAGAGGCACTTTCTCGTACTTTGAATCGAGGTTATGCCAACATAACCTCTGCGCAATGTTTTTCTTGTTAGCCTCTTTTTAATATTGACCTCGATTCTCCAATTTGTTATTCCTTGTGCCAGTAACAATAAAGTGCTCGTACAAATAAGAGAGAATTATAGGATTCTAAAGTACATTAATATCGCGGGCTGTTTTATAACCTTCGTGTTTTGTTTTGGTCATCGATTGATCGTCGAAGTAATCTTCGTTATCGTAAAATTATTAATTTTGTAGGATACTCTCGCCAACTTGGAACGTCAAATCTACGCGTTCGAAGGTAGTTACTTGGAAGACACGCAGCTGTACGGCAATATAATTCGTGGCTGGGACAGATATTTAGCGAGCAATAAAAATACGAATAGCAAGGCGGATAAACGTAACAGGAAATTTAAAGAAGCCGAAAGGCTTTTTTCAAAATCTTCTATCACCTCCATGGCTGTGAGTACCAAGTATTCTATTTCGAAAGGTTCAACAAACTCTTAACATTATTCTTCCTTGGACTTTGCTACCGTTACGGAATACGTAGCTATAATATATTTCTACGTAGAACGATTTTATTTGGAATCGACTTAAAGATTTCTGCAATTTTCATAGATTCCAATCGAGCGTAACGTATTAATGTTATAAAAATAAAAGTACTCATTACTCATAATAGGACAGTGCCCGTAGTATTTCCCCCGTAAATAGCCAAAGCAGATACAATTTATATAAATCATGAAGATTGTATTTTTGCAGGCGGTTAGTGGACTCGTGGAAAATACCCAGGAAAAAAGTAAGGACCTCAATGGATATTCCTGAGATAGTTAATTTATTAATACGAAATAGGAGTACAACCTTATTTTTCATCCTCCCATCCCTCCCAACTTTTCTTTTTGCCCTGTCCTCCAGAGCAATTCTTTTTAGTTGTTAAGTTATCCTCGATTGTACTTCTTTTTCTTTTTAATGTATCGATCGTACTGTCTTCCACGTATAAAAGAAAATAGTAATAAAGCTGGATTGTTGTGCAACTTAGACGAATTAATGATTAAAGATTCGAGGAATGTTTAGTACCATACTTTTAGTTGGACTATACAACTTTTATTTTCTTCTGTATTTAAGTTACAAATAAATTTTTATTTATTCCTTATCTATTTTTTTGAAATTAATTTGATTCATTTTTGTATTTTTTCTCTGTGGTAACTTCTCTTTCTGTTCTCCATCTACGTACGTGTCTGTCCACGCAGTGGATAAACATTTGTTTGCTAATAAATTTGAGATCCACTTGTTATTTCTCGTCTATTCGGAAGTCTCGTCGTGCATCATTCTTTGATTTAAGGTCTCTATCCGCTGTATTGCTTTGCTGTATGTGTATGTTAGTAAAAACCTTGCGGTTTGCTTTCCTTGAACGTATGCGTTGAAACTGTAGAAAGGGTTATTAGGTGAGCGATATCGTCTCTTCTTCTTTGTATTTATCCTATACTTGGAGCAAATTTCTGTTCTTCACACGTACCACGTGAGTAGAATGTGAATAGAACGTGTGTGCGTGTGCGTGTGCGTGTGCGTGCCTATTACAGTTGAAACGTGTCAACATTTACAATTACTATAGGAGCATTTTATTTTTAGAACGAATGAATCTTTACGATTTAGTTACGTGTTAAGGATGTTGTCTAGTTGAGAATGATATAAAGCGTACATGGATTTTCTTATTGATTGTCTCTAATCACAGCCTTTGGAAAGTGGTGTGCCTATCCTTGAAATCGAGCTCGGTGCCTCGGGGTTCCCCATTTTCCTATGTTGAAACCTGTTTCCAGTTGACCGGTACAGCGAATCGGAGTCACAGATTGGGAACAGCGGTAGCGAGGACAATTGCAGCCTGGTGAATTCCCACGGAAGCACCGGGAACACGGCGACCAGCAACGGTAACAAGGAGTCCTCGGGGAAGAATCATTCCCTGACCGGCCAGTATAACCAAAACGGATCCCTGTCGTCCTCCAACGAAATGTCGGGCCAGTTCGCGAACGGGCACGCGAGCAACGGGAGCCTCGAGCACGTCTCCCTCAAAGAGAATACCGGCAAGGAGGCGTCGAAAAGCAAGGCTGCGAACAGCGCGAAAAAGAATAGCAATAAACGGTCCAGGAATAGGTAGAACCCCGCGGTATTGCCGGCAAACGCCGAGAGTCGTTCGCGTCACGGGGATCAATCGAACGGACACCTTCTTCTTCGGATCACAGTTTCATTTTGCTCGCACGGTTTTACCGATCCGCCGATCGACGGATCGCGCTCTATTTTATATCGTAAACATCCCCACGAGCGTTGAACTTTCATGGAAGTGCGAGATCCTCTCGAGAAGGCTTTCCGTCCTTAATCCCCGAAGATTAAGGGATCAAGCGTTGCGGGTACGGGATCGAGTGAACCAGGAGCGGAGGGTACATATACCTGGCGATCGGCGCGCAGCTGTGTATCCAGCAAACGAACCTTTCTTTCTTTTACAATGTTTTCTTTGAACACACACGCTGTCAGTATCCTAAATTATTTCCGTGCTTCTGGTCGCGATCCGACGTGGTTCCTTTACTGGATACGGAGCTGATAGTCTCGGAATAGTTCCTGGCTTGCGCGGTTAGTAGCACGGTGTGAAATTTTCATCGGAATCGCGACAAATGAGAATCAAAAAGAGATGCGAAGTTTCCCTTGGTCCTTTATAGTCGAAACAACAGTATTCGTTATCCTTAAACTCGGAGTAACATAGCGGAAGTAGAGTCTCGATATTTTTTTCGACTCCTGCCACACTAGTACGTTCGACTTGTTTTCTTGGCAAATAGACAATCCGTTCTTAAGGGTTTAGAGTTAGTTGTGTTTTGTGATCGGTAACGTTAAATATTAATACGAGAGATACTAATTTCAACTAAATTCCAACTGTCCACGTTTCGATGAATTTTCCATTCTTTTGTAACACACACACAAACACACATACACACCTGTACAGTATCTAAATTGTAGTCGTAGCGTACGATTAAAATTTGACTGCACAAAGAACTACGTAATATTAGAATTACAATATTCCTTTGTAATCTTAAATATTAAAATCGTTCGATTTTATATGACAGTTTCTCGGCTCGTTTCAAATAAATCTCTGCTTTTCACTGTAATCTTTGTATCCTGAACGTGTCGCGTGGCAGCAGTGCATAAGTTTTCGTTACACGACCGTTTCAACTCGAAAGGAGAAAAAAAGACTATAAAAGTTTGAACGAATATTTGTCTTACGATCAGCGTACGCGAGTGAAGCGACGTTAATAAACTATTCGGAACGAAGCGAACCGATTTCGATGTGCCCGCTGCCGGATCTCCGCTTTTATCGGAGAAGAGGACAAACGTTGGAAAGTGTTTTCGACTTGGGATAAAATTTGTGGAAACTAAAAGGAGGATACGAGTTCTCGGAGCAACGGTAATTTATTTTTAACAGACACTCGTCGATATAACGCGAAACTCGTTGCTGGAATTTCCGCAACGAATAATAAACGGATTGTTGCGTTTGAAGGTTTTCGCAAGATAAAATGATAGGGAGAAGAAAGTAGAAGTGGCAAAGGTCCCGACAATTTTCAGCGACGGAAGAGTTTCGTTTACAACAACAGGTAATTATGGTCGTCCGATAATTGTAGAAAGTTATTCAGAAAAATAGAGATGCGTCTCCGATTGAACGAGAATCAAAGTGAAAAATAGGGCAACGGGAAACAGTGCTGTAGAATATTTGGATAATTTTAACGAGGGCGAGAGAAAATCATGCCCGGCAAGAAGGTTTTCAAATTAGTTTCCTGTTTGAAGGTTTTAGGTGGCTCGTTCCTCGTGACGACGGCGTTGAACCCGTTATCGTTGTCCGCCGTGTAAGTAACCGTTCTGATCGATCCGTCCGCTTCGACCACCGAATATTCACCCTTGACCGTGTCGCCGTCCCTTTCCTCCCAGGCCGACTTGGAGTCGCCGGTGTATCCATCCAGGACGCCGTAATTAAACGAGTACTTCGGGTAAGCCTGCGAAAGAAGCCGCGGAAATCGATCGATTCGAATGAAACCAAGAACGTTGATAATTCTGTACGCTCACCGTGAACTCCGTTTCTTTTTCATTGCTCGTGTCCGTCGCCACGACGGCGGACGCCGTCTTGAAGATGGCCGGCGCGATGTATACCAACGACGAGCTCTTCGGCAGCAGCCTGTAAGAAATCGGAGTGGACACTTTGACGTAAGTCGGATGCGGAGTCTTGCTTCCGGCGGACCGAAGGGCGCAGGCTACTGGAACCGCTGCACCGTCCACGGAAACCGAGTCTATCGGGGCGCAAGGGAACCTGCTGAGCATTCAATCTGAATTGTACTACCGTCGTACCAGATTATCTCATAGATTTTCTTGATTCGGATATCCGCTCGTTAACCCCTTGCCCTACAACAACGAGTGAGACTCGTGGTGAAGATTTTCAATATGATGCACCAAATATATATATATATATATATATTACTCGGTTCATTCGAATTCAAAGTAAATATTATTCCTCTGTGATCAACTATCATACTTCAAAGGAAATATAGGCATAACATAAGCTTAGAATTTTTCTCTTTTTCCAATAAATTATCAATAATAAAGCAGCCGTATCGATCAGAGTTGAGAAAGAAGTCATAGGGCAAGGGGTTAATCGGTCTTTCCGTTTTCTTAATTTCTCGATCGAGGTATATTGTATATCGTTAGTGTTTCCGTTTTCTCAAGTAACTCTCGTTTGACGAGTGTTAGTCACGGTAAAGGTTTAAAGAATTGTAATCTTACTGCTGGAGAACACCGGCGACGGTGAGGTCCATGAAACAGCAGACAATAATCATCTGTAAGTAGAATTGTAAGCTGTTCAGTAACGAAACGTTTAAATAACTAGACGCCTGTTTACGGATCTGGCCTCTAACGTCGCAAACTATATATCTGGAAGCGTTCGGTTTTTAAGGGAGAGTGCGAGTCGACTTGAAGATCTATCGCGCATGCGTGCACCGGATTCTCGTTGCACAATCCTCGCGCCGTTAGGGAGTGCCGGTATAAATTCTTAACTAACACACGTGCATTCGCAGACGGCTCGATCAGCGGTTCTCGAGCACACGTTGCTTCGCGATCCTTTGATTTCTTCCTATGCCATTTGAAGTTCATTTCAAACGTAGCGTTTTCTAATCCTGTAGAACCGAATTGAATTTCATTGGAAATTCACTTGAAATGTACCATAGAATCAAATTTAATTGAACTCGAACGAAACTCACAACTTGACAGTCGTTTTCTAATTACCGTGATTATGATCTGTCCAATTTTCCATTGTGCATCATCGGTCTAGCGTAATACAGGATTGATTCGAACTTTTCAGAATGATTGTAATCCCAAGAGGAAATTTAGTCACCTTAACGCGTGCACAGTCTATCTTCGTTTACGAGTAACGAAACGAAGTAATTAAATTCCGACGAACAGGAGAGAAGACATTTCCTACTTTAATTACGATACCAGTATATTAAGCAATCGTACTTTCAACGAGTAACCACGAAGGGCGGCAGTATAAAAAGCGATCGGTGCTGTTACAGACCGATTCGATTCACCTTCCATGCCTTTTATAATAACGCGACAGATATATAGAGTACACAAAGTTCTCAAAACTGTACATTCTCAATTTTAGTAGTATCGAAGAAACTCCCAGGATATATTATTCCTTCGCGATTTAGTTTTCTTTGGAAAAGTACAGTATCCTTCATCCCCTTAGGGGACATTAATAATAATAATAACAAAAGACACTAAACGATCTTTATCGTTGCATTCCGGATACGAGATGAAAATATAAAAATGATAGTTGATTGAAATATAATTAAATTCTACTAACCTTGTGAACGAAATGTTTGAAATACCTTGACCTCATTTTGTGGTAGGTATAAAAGAATCACGAATGATCGAAGCGGTACCAAAGATCCTTCGGCGTCACTCTCGGTGTTGTCACTTGTCTCTATGACTGCTTAAGGCGAATTACATTTTATCGTTGAACGGCGGTACGTTTCATCGATAATAATTAGGAATTTCTTTTTCCAGTTGTACGCATCTGCACACTGTTCCACGAGATTCGAAGGAAATAGGATTTCAAGTGCATCCAGCGAAACTTTCACGGCGGTCCTCCGAAGAATAGAACATCAGCATCCAGCTCATCTTTATATACGACTTATATAGGGTGCCCACACCTGTGTGCGTTTCAGTGATGGTTTCTCGGATTAAAATTCGATTAAACATCCAACAAATAATCTTAGGACCGACGAATGAAAGATTTTTCAAAGTAGACTCGGTATACATTTGTACTCGTTTTATTTATTTATTTATATACATATAAATGATACACGCGCGTATGCTAGGCTGTTAATTCGTTTAAATTGATATTTCAAAGTATCTTCCATTAGAAGATGGACTGTTTCCGATAGAAGGACATTGATTTTCGAACAGTTTTGTTTAAAAAGAATCGAACGTTTTGTCTAGAACTGGCCGTGCACTTGTTTCGATCTGTAATAAAACTCGCAACGGTACGATCCGTTCCGAGAGAATTCACCCGGTATAGAGGAGTACGTTCACTTGCATTTTTTGGGCCATTCTTGGTACATGCGACGAGGGATGCGCAACGTGCAGTCATGGGAACGTCATCGCTTACTGAAACTGATTTATCGAGACGTTCCGACAATGAGTCATCAAGTGGTAACGAGATTTGAAGGAATATCAATTTAAAAAGGAAATCGTAATTGTATCGTTTTCGCTGTAGCGTCGCAATGATTTCTATGGGACTCTCGTCTCGGTTAGACGAGCGATGTCTTAAGCTCCCTGCATTTCATTAGTTGTGCAATTACCACTTTTAAAGAACAATTCGAGAATTTAAACGCTATATTACATCACTTGTTCTGTCCATTATAGAAACTACGGTATCTCTGTGGTTCGAAAGTGGGGGCTATGCAAAGGAGTGTATATAATTAGAAAACTGAATACATATTAACTAAAATTTATTTAACTTATTTATTTATGTACATTAAGATAGTTCTTCCGCTTTCCTTTTTGCAATTTGAATATTTTCTTCCGTGACTGACGGTTCTACACCGCATTCTCTCTCTTCCTTTAAGATAAACGCTAACTTTTCAGCCTTCTCCCGATAAAATTCCTTCTGCTTAGCTTTCAACTCGGCCTTGTACGCATTTAGTTTATCTTGAACGAGTTTGTCACAATATTCCTGCGTTAATAGTCTAATCGAATCCTTTCTGCTCACCGTACCCAGTTGTCTATAATTTTTTAAACAAAAACGATCGGTTAAGCTGATTTTTCACCGAACAATACCGAATACCGTATAATTATTTATGAGAAACGAATACTGTACGCTGGATCCGGTTTGTACACAAGATTCAAACGCTCGAGAACCCATTCGAATCGTCTGTAGTCCCACTTGCGCAGGTGTCTGAGATACTTCTTCCTTCGCTCGACCAACTCTTTTAAGAAACGTTTAGTTTGCTTATTGTACGGATGTTCCTTCATGTATTCTTGAATGTAGAGTATCTCGCTTGTCATTGCCGCGACTGTAATAATTTATGTCTTTGCACAATTTCTTGAGAAATCTATATTCGGTTTAAAATAGTAACAATATACTTACTGGCAGATTCTGTGGAACCCCGATCCAACTCGTGCCGCTTTACCAGTGCCATTATTTTTTCTCTCTTTAGATTTCTAACTTCTCTGCGTGGATGAAACTCCAAAGAGAACATCTTCTTTACAAAATCATTTGCGCTTCATTGCGTGGACAGCGAATGAAATATTTATACTATATTAGATATCAAAATATTTGAAAGAAGATTGTTATTCCTTAAACTTCGTCTCTCGCAAGGTACTTACTCCTCCAATTCTTTTGAACGATCATAGTACAGTGGAATGTCTGTTGGTTTTACAGAAATATCTAATCCCAAATCACCGCTGTTAGTAGGACTGGTCGGTCCCACTCTTGCTGGTCTTTTCCAATTAATTTTATAGAATTCAATTGTTGTAACATTACGACTCACGTAACCTCCAAATTTGTACAGATTATTTGTTCTAGTACAACTCAACCTACAAATATTGCTTGCCAAATTCATCCTGATCAAGATCACTGGATATTGAAGTCAATTAATCCAAGTTCAGATGAAAAACTTATTGAAATATCTTTTATAAAATAACCGAACACCACGAACGGTGACACAGATGATACGCATTCGATACAAAACAAATCAGTGACCTCTACAGTTAAAAACCTCGCTTCTACGTAATCGTATATTACATACCGTCATATGGTACTTGGAGAATTTTAAACTGAACGAAATGGAATTTTGGAATTTATTTTTTAAAAATTGAGCGATGCATTTCTATGAATAGACATTTCAAATTTATATAATGGTTCAATCAATTGCTTCTTTATTGTTTACATGCTTCGTAGAAAATAAATTAGTAACTACTACTGTTGTTTCACCGTTAATTTAAATCATATATAATATTTGCGAGTTCGTTTTTAACAAAATATTTTTAAGCTGCTTAATATCAGTCCTTTCGGTAATCTATTTTCCAACCTTTCCTAGCTTAGTGTCTGTCTTAGGATTTGCAGTAATATTTTGTACACGAACAATAACTTCGTTAATTTTCGTTTGAAGATTTCTGATGTCCTGAATATAAAGGAGAGCAAGGATTTTAGCTGCGTTTTCGATAGAAGGTTTGCTCAGTTGAAAACCGGGGGCAATATCCATTATGGGGAATGGTTTCCCTTTAATAATTTTAGGGTTTGGATTTCGCAAACATTCAGCATTTAATCTCCTTTGGACCATTTTACTGCAGGCTTTCAGTGTAACCAAATGGTTAGGATGCTCCGGAATTCTAAGTAGTTTTGCCATGGAATATACTCCTTTCTTGAATTCAGTGCTGTCAACTGATTATTACAAACATTAACAAGAACCTATAAATGAGCATTTGAATGACTACACCGATATACTTACAATCTAAATTGTCAAGCGGATTTTTGGATTTAAGCTTTGGTACCATGGCTTCTTTTTTCACTTTTAGTTTCATTTCTTTTATATTTTCCGAATATTCCTCACCTAAATTATATTATGCGAAACTTTTAAAAGTTGATTCTTTTAATCACACACGTGAATTACTATATTCAATCCAATCCTTACTATTGTTTTCAGCTTCCAACCAGATCGCATATCCAAGTAACCACTCGAGCTGATCCAAGTTACTACTAGAAACTGGACATCCAACAGCTTCGCGATACTTTGCAAAAGTCTTCGGCCATGTGTCGCTCTTCAAATCACGTAACTCTTTTCGATCTTGTATGTCATACTGGCGTATCTTCTGATCTTCCAACCAGACAATTACTTTACGGAAATGTTGAGGGTCTGCAATATTTAAAGTGTACAGGTTTTAAACTTTATACCAAACGCTATTTCAATTTCCAAATTCTGCAATTGTAATAATAGGACGGTAGAAATTCAAAACAATATTCCTCTGAAAAAACATACCTTTAACGTTTATTTTATTCCATTCCATATAACCTAAAGCTTCAAGTCTTCTTTTAAACATTATCGTACCTATCAATCACTAGACGTATTTTAAATGAAAAATACAATTCAAAATTTCGATAAAGCTATCAGTTCTTTTAAAATCAGAAGTACATCACACAATTATCATAGCAGACAAATTCCTAAGCAACTATCAAATTACGCACGGAAATCGGTATCACCATCTACAGGTAAAACACGCAAACTACAAATAACATATAACATTGTATCTACAGAGAGACAGGGAAAAACTATATAAGTACTCGCAAATTAGAATTCTTTAATTCATAACATTCGGGACACTCCATGCACTCAGAATTATAAAGAAAGTATATAATTATAACTAAATATTACATAATAAGGAATATAATTTATAATTAAATAATTTACATCTGTTTTGTACTACACATGTCAATGTAAACAAATGAGATTAAAAAATAAATGAAATAACATTTTGTAACAGCTTGCCTCTTTATTTCCCCCCAGCATTCGCGTTCAATGACTTGACAAGGAGCACGAGGAATTTCTCATTCCGACTCCGGCAGTCACTCGCGACACTTCGATGGATTTCTCACACCAATTCAGGGGTCTCTCGTGGGGGTTTCTCGCGAAGATTTAAGGGAATCCTCACACCGATTACAGAAGTCTCTCGCGACAGTTCAAAGGACTTCTCACACCGATAGAGAAGAAGATTGAGAGGTTTCTCAGACTAACTACGGAGGCTTCGAAATCTCGAAAGCCCTTGACTCCGGATGCTCAAACTAAACAAGCACAAACCTTAACACCGTTTGGACCTTAAACTCCCCAAAAATGGCTCCAAAGCTCCAACCACACAGGCTCAAACTAAAAAAGCTCAAAAATTAATTCCCTACGCAGTTAAGCTCTCCCAAAAGTGGCTCAAATGCTCAAACACCTCGAGCTCAAACTAAAAGAGCTCAAAATTTAACTCGCTAGGAAATAGAGCTTTTGAGCCCATTCTGTGGGAGCTTAATTTCGTAGAGGGTTAAAATTTGAGCATTTTTAGTTTGAGCCTGTGTTGTTGGAGCAACACCTCGAGCTCAAAATGAAAAGGCTCGAATTTTATCTCTCTAGGAAATTAAGCTCTTCCAAAAAGGGCTCAAATGCTCTAACACCTCCAGCTCAAACTAAAAAAACTAAAAAATTAACTCGCTATGAAATTGAGCTCTCTCAAAAATGAGGGAGATCGAGGAGACAGAAATGATGCGCTTGAAAATTGGCGCCACGAAATTGTTTTCGGATACCTCTATGAGTATCATGTTCTCCTAGTAAGAAACTCGGATTTTCGAGTTTCCTTTCAAATTTCGCGCCTCTGGAATGTTTTCATTTTTCGGATACCTCCTTTAGTATCATGTTCTCCTGGTAAGAAATGCGGATTCTGAGATCCGTCTGAAATTTCCCGCCTTTTGGTTTGTTTACATTTTTCGGATACCTCCTTTGACATCATGTTCTCCTAATAGAAAACTCAGAACTTCGTGTTCCATTTCAAATTTCGCGGCTCGGAGAGTCTTTTTTACTAGGAGAACATGATAGTATAGGAGGTATTCGAGAATTTCCTGCCTTTTTGGATTGTTTACAACTTTTCGGGGACCTCTTTCACTATCATATTCTCCTAGTACGAAATCTCTTCAAACCGCGAAATTTGAAATGGAACGCGAAATTCTGAGTTTTCTATTAGGAGAACATAATGTCAAAGGAGGTATCCGAAAAGTTGTAAACAATCCAAAAAGGCAGGAAATTCTCGAATACCTCCTATACTATCATGTTCTCCTAATAAAAAAGACTCTCCGAGCCGCAAAATTTGAAATGGAACACGAAGTTCTGAGTTTTCTATTAGGAGAACATGATGTCAAAGGAGGTTTCCGAAAAATGTAAACAAACCAAAAGGCGGGAAATTTCAGACGGATCTCAGAATCCGCGTTTCTTACCAGGAGAACATGATACTAAACGAGATATCCGAAAAATATAAACATTCCAGAGGCGGGGAATTTGAAGAGGATCTCGGAAATTCGAGTGTCTTGCTGGAAGAGCATGATAATAAAGAAGTTTCGCGACTCAGAGAATTTTATTATTTTTCGGATACCTCCTTTACCATTATTTTCCTCTGCTAGGTACGATGAAATAAAAAACACAAGCTTTACAATATTAATCTATTTGTTTCTTTTCATTCATTTGTTAACATTGACATGTGTAGTACAAAAACGTTGTGAATAATTTAATTATGAATTATAAACTCCCATGGAATCCTTGCTGGAATTCTACAAGATTCCTTGGCACTCCGGCACGCCAAACTGTAGCTAAAGCACACCAGTTTAACGTTGGTATACTGCAAATAAACGTAAACAATGTTAAACACAAGCAAAGACTGTATGAGGGCATTGATTACAATTTTAAATTACCTGGAATACCAGTACAATCAGCGCCATCTATGATAAAACCCTTAAGCTACTGGAGAAATAGTATAGCCAAACCACGGTTAGATGGCGCCGAATGTATCGCTATCCTCGTCGCACAGTATCTCTTTCCTTGTCTCGTAGAATCTGCGCCATCTACAATAGAACGACCAAGCTGGTCGCCAAATAGTACAGATATACACTCGCTAGATGGGGGCCGCATACAGGAGCGCCATCTACAATTGAACGTCCAAGCTGGTCGCCAAATAGTACAACTGCCCTCTCGCTAGATGGCCGGCCATAAGGTTGGTCTGCGCCATCTACAATCAGACGTCCAAGCTGCTCGCCAAAAGTATCCCGAACTTCCCATCGGTCAGCCGGATGTAGCCTTGGTCCCTATGAGACATCGTCCTGGAGTCCCATCACTGCTCCTTCAAATGGCTACACCCGAGCTTCCTGGCAATTCTGCCCGACGGAATCCAAGTTTTGCACTTTGGAAACCTGGATTGTATAGTCTAAAGTCAATTTCGACCAAAAGTATCCCGAACTTCCCATCTTTGAGCCGGATGTAGCCTTGGTCCCTATGAGACCTCGTCCTGGAGTCCCATCACTGCTAAGTCAAATGGCTACACCCGACCTTCCTGGCAATTCTGGCCGACGGAATCCAAGTTTTCCACTTTGGCAACCTGGTTTGTATAGTCTAAAGTCATTTTGGACCAAAAGTATCCAGACCTTCCCATCGGTCAGCCGGATGTAGCCTTGATCCCTATGAGACCTCGCCCTGGTGTCCAATCACTGCTAAGTCAAATGGCTAGCCCCGATCTTCCTGGCAATTGTGGCCGACGGAATCCAAGTTTTCCACTTTGGAAACCTGGATTGTATAGTCTAAAGTCAATTTCAACCAAAAGTATCCCGAACTTCCCATCGGTCAGCCGGATGTATCCTTGGAACCTATGAGACCTCGTCCTGGAGTCCCATCACTGCTAAGTCAAATGGCTACCCCCGACCCTCCTGGCAATTCTGCCCGACGGAATCCAAGTTTTGCACTTTGGAAACCTGGATTGTATAGTCTAAAGTCAATTTCGACCAAAAGTATCCCGACCTTCCCATCGGTCAGCCGGATGTAGCCTTGGTCCCTATGAGACCTCGCCCTGGTGTCCAATCACTGCTAAGTCAAATGGCTACCCCCGACCTTCCTGGCAATTCTGCCTGACGGAATCCAAGTTTTGTACTTTGGAAACCTGGATTGTATAGTCTAAAGTCAATTTCGACCAAAAGTATCCCGAACTTCCCATCGGTCAGCCGGATGTAGCCTTGGAACCTATGAGACCTCGCCCTGGAGTCCCATCACTGCTAAGTCAAATGGCTTCCCCCGACCTTCCTGGCAATTCTGCCCGACGGAATCCAAGTTTTCCACTTTGGAAACCTGGTTTGTATAGTCTAAAGTCAATTTCGACCAAAAGTATCCCTAACTTCCCATCGGTCAGCCGGATATAGCCTTGGAATCTATGAGACCTCGTCCTGGAGTCCCGTCACTGCTAAGTCAAATGGCTACCCCCGACCTTCCTGGCAATTCTGGCCGACGGAATCCAAGTTTTGAACTTTGGAAACCTGGATTGTTTAGTCTAAAGTCAATTTCGACCAAAAGTATCCCTAACTTCCCATCGGTCAGCCGGATATAGCCTTGGAATCTATGAGACCTCGTCCTGGAGTCCCATCGCTGCTAAGTCAAATGGCTACCCACGACCTTCCTGGCAATTCTGGCCGACGGAATCCAAGTTTTCCACTTTGGAAACCTGGTTTGTATAGTCTAAAGTCAATTTCGACCAAAAGTATCCCGACCTTCCCATCGGTCAGCCGGATGTAGCCTTCGTCCCTCTGGGACATCGTCCTGGTGTCCAATCACTGCTAAGTCAAATGGCTACCGCCGACCTTCCTGGCAATTCTGCCCGACGGAATCCAAGTTTTGCACTTTGGAAACCAGGATTGTATAGTGTAAAGTCAATTTCGACCAAAAGTATCCCTAACTTCCCATCGGTCAGCCGGATATAGCCTTGGAATCTATGAGACCTCGTCCTGGAGTCCCATCACTGCTAAGTCAAATGGCTACCACCGACCTTCCTGGCAATTCTGGACGACGGAATCCAAGTTTTCCACTTTGGCAACCTGGTTTGTATAGTCTAAAGTCATTTTCGACCAAAAGTATCCAGACCTTCCCATCGGTCTGCCGGATGTAGCCTTGGTCCCTATGAGACCTCGCCCTGGTGTCCAATCACTGCTAAGTCAAATGGCTACCCCCGACCTTCCTGGCAATTCTGCCTGACGGAATCCAAGTTTTGTACTTTGGAAACCTGGATTGTATAGTCTAAAGTCAATTTCGACCAAAAGTATCCCGACCTTTCCATTGGCCAGCCGGATGTAGCCTTGGTCGCTATTAGACCTCGTCCTGGAGTCCCATCACTGCTAAGTCAAATGGCTACCCCCGACCTTCCTGGCAATTCTGGCCGACGGAATCCAAGTTTTCCACTTTGTAAACCTGGTTTGTATAGTCTAAAGTCAATTCCGACCAAAAGTATCCCGACCTTCCCATCGGTCAGCCGGATGTAGCCTTGGTCCCTATGAGACATCGTCCTGGAGTCCCATCACTGCTAAGTCAAATGGCTACCCCCGACCTTCCTGGCAATTCGGGCCGACGGAATCCAAGTTTTGCACTTTGGAAACCTGGACTGTTTAGTCTAAAGTCAATTTCGACCAAAAGTATCCCGAACTTCCCATCGGTCAGCCGGATGTAGCCTTGGAACCTATGAGACCTCGCCCTGGAGTCCCATCACTGCTAAGTCAAATGGCTACCCCCGACCTTCCTAGCAATTCTGCCTGACGGAATCCAAGTTTTGAACTTTGGAAACCTGGATTGTATAGTCTAAAGTCAATTTCGACCAAAAGTATCCCTAACTTCCCATCGGTCAGCCGGATATAGCCTTGGAATCTATGAGACCTCGTCCTGGAGTCCCGTCACTGCTAAGTCAAATGGCTACCCCCGACCTTCCTGGCAATTCTGGCCGACGGAATCCAAGTGTTCCACTTTGGCAACCTGGTTTGTATAGTCTAAAGTCATTTTCGACCAAAAGTATCCTGACCTTCCCATCGGTCAGCCGGATGTAGCCTTCGTCCCTATGAGACATCGTCCTGGAGTCCCATCACTGCTAAGTCAAATGGCTACCCCCGACCTTCCTAGCAATTCTGCCTGCCGGAATCCAAGTTTTGAACTTTGGAAACCTGGATTGTATAGTCTAAAGTCAATTTCGACCAAAAGTATCCCGACCTTCCCATCGGTCAGCCGGATGTAGCCTTGGTCCCTATGAGACCTCGTCCTGGAGTCCCATCACTGCTAAGTCAAATGGCTACCCCCGACCTTCCTGGCAATTCTGCCCGACGGAATCCAAGTTTTCCACTTTGGAAACCTGGTTTGTATAGTCTAAAGTCATTTTCGTCCAAAATTATCCAGGCCTTCCCATCGGTCAGCCGGATGTAGGCTTGGTCCCTATGAGATCTCGTCCTGGAGTCCCATCACTGCTCCTTCAAATGGCTACCCCCGACCTTCCTGGCAATTCTGGCCGACGGAATCCAAGTTTTCCACTTTGGCAACCTGGTTTGTATAGTCTAAAGTCATTTTCGACCAAAAGTATCCAGACCTTCCCATCGGTCAGCCGGATGTAGCCTTCGTCCCTATGAGACATCGTCCTGGAGTCCCATCACTGCTAAGTCAAATGGCTACCCCCGACCTTCCTAGCAATTCTGCCTGACGGAATCCAAGTTTTGAACTTTGGAAACCTGGATTGTATAGTCTAAAGTCAATTTCGACCAAAAGTATCCCGACCTTCCCATCGGTCAGCCGGATGTAGCCTTGGTCCCTATGAGACTTCGTCCTGCAGTCCCATCACTGCTAAGTCAAATGGCTACCCCCGACCTTCCTGGCAATTCGGGCCGACGGAATCTAAGTTTTGCACTTTGGAAACCTGGATTGTTTAGTCTAAAGTCAATTTCGACCAAAAGTATCCCGAACTTCCCATCGGTCAGCCGGATGTAGCCTTGGAACCTATGAGACCTCGTCCTGGAGTCCCATCCCTGCTAAGTCAAATGGCTTCCCCCGACCTTCCTGGCAATTCTGCCCGACGGAATCCAAGTTTTCCACTTTGGAAACCTGGTTTGTATAGTCTAAAGTCAATTTCGACCAAAAGTATCCCTAACTTCCCATCGGTCAGCCGGATATAGCCTTGGAATCTATGAGACCTCGTCCCGGAGTTCTGTCACTGCTAAGTCAAATGGCTACCCCCGACCTTCCTGGCAATTCTGGCCGACGGAATCCAAGTTTTCCACTTTGGCAACCTGGTTTGTATAGTCTAAAGTCATTTTCGACCAAAAGTATCCAGACCTTCCCATCGGTCAGCCGGATGTAGCCTTCGTCCCTATGAGACATCGTCCTGGAGTCCCATCACTGCTAAGTCAAATGGCTACCCCCGACCTTCCTGGCAATTCTGCCCGACGGAATCCAAGTTTTGAACTTTGGAAACCTGGATTGTATAGTCTAAAGTCAATTTCGACCAAAAGTATACCGACCTTCCCATCGGTCAGCCGGATGTAGCCTTGGTCCCTATGAGACCTCGCCCTGGTGTCCAATCACTGCTAAGTCAAATGGCTACCCCCGACCTTCCTGGCAATTCTGGCCGACGGAATCCAAGTTTTCCACTTTGGAAACATGGATTGTTTAGTCCAAAGTCAATTTCGACCAAAAGTATCCCGACCTTCCCATCGGTCAGCCGGATGTAGCCTTGGTCCCTATGAGACATCGTCCTGGAGTCCCATCACTGCTAAGTCAAATGGCTACCCCCGACCTTCCTGGCAATTCTGGCCGACGGAATCCAAGTTTTCCACTTTGTAAACCTGGTTTGTATAGTCTAAAGTCAATTTCGACCAAAAGTATCCCGAACTTCCCATCGGTCAGCCGGATGTTGCCTTGGAACCTATGAGACGTCGTCCTGGAGTCCCATCACTGCTACGTCAAATGGCTTCCCCCGACCTACCTGGCAATTCTGCCCGACGGAATCCAAGTTTTTCACTTTGGAAACCTGGATTGTATAGTCTAAAGTCAATTTCGACCAAAAGTATCCCGACCTTCCCATCGGTCAGCCTGATGTAGCCTTGGTCCCTATGAGACTTCGTCCTGCAGTCCCATCACTGCTAAGTCAAATGGCTACCCCCGACCTTCCTGGCAATTCGGGCCGACGGAATCTAAGTTTTGCACTTTGGAAACCTGGATTGTTTAGTCTAAAGTCAATTTCGACCAAAAGTATCCCGAACTTCCCATCGGTCAGCCGGATGTAGCCTTGGAACCTATGAGACCTCGTCCTGGAGTCCCATCCCTGCTAAGTCAAATGGCTTCCCCCGACCTTCCTGGCAATTCTGCCCGACGGAATCCAAGTTTTCCACTTTGGAAACCTGGTTTGTATAGTCTAAAGTCAATTTCGACCAAAAGTATCCCTAACTTCCCATCGGTCAGCCGGATATAGCCTTGGAATCTATGAGACCTCGTCCCGGAGTTCTGTCACTGCTAAGTCAAATGGCTACCCCCGACCTTCCTGGCAATTCTGGCCGACGGAATCCAAGTTTTCCACTTTGGCAACCTGGTTTGTATAGTCTAAAGTCATTTTCGACCAAAAGTATCCAGACCTTCCCATCGGTCAGCCGGATGTAGCCTTCGTCCCTATGAGACATCGTCCTGGAGTCCCATCACTGCTAAGTCAAATGGCTACCCCCGACCTTCCTGGCAATTCTGCCTGACGGAATCCAAGTTTTGAACTTTGGAAACCTGGATTGTATAGTCTAAAGTCAATTTCGACCAAAAGTATACCGACCTTCCCATCGGTCAGCCGGATGTAGCCTTGGTCCCTATGAGACCTCGCCCTGGTGTCCAATCACTGCTAAGTCAAATGGCTACCCCCGACCTTCCTGGCAATTCTGCCTGACGGAATCCATGTTTTGTACTTTGGAAACCTGGATTGTATAGTCTAAAATCAATTTCGACCAAAAGTATCCCGACCTTTCCATTGGCCAGCCGGATGTAGCCTTGGTCGCTATTAGACCTCGTCCTGGAGTCCCATCACTGCTAAGTCAAATGGCTACCCCCGACCTTTCTGGCAATTCTGGCCGACGGAATCCAAGTTTTCCACTTTGGCAACCTGGTTTGTATAGTCTAAAGTCATTTTCGACCAAAAGTATCCAGACCTTCCCATCGGTCAGCCGGATGTAGCCTTCGTCCCTATGAGACCTCGCCCTGGTGTCCAATCACTGCTAAGTCAAATGGCTTCCCCCGACCTTCCTGGCAATTCTGCCCGACGGAATCCAAGTTTTGCACTTTGGAAACCTGGATTGTATAGTCTAAAGTCAATTTCGACCAAAAGTATCCCGACCTTCCCATCGGTCAGCCTGATGTAGCCTTGGTCCCTATGAGACCTCGTCCTGGAGTCCCATCACTGCTAAGTCAAATGGCTACCCCCGACCTTCCTGGCAATTCTGCCCGACGGAATCCAAGTTTTGCACTTTGGAAACCTGGATTGTATAGTCCAAAGTCAACTTCGACCAAAAGTATCCCGACCTTCCCATCGGTCAGCCGGATGTAGCCTTGGTCCCTATGAGACCTCGCCCTGGTGTCCAATCACTGCTAAATCAAATGGCTACCCCCGACCTTCCTGGCAATTCTGCCTGACGGAATCCAAGTTTTGTACTTTGGAAACCTGGACTGTATAGTCTAAAATCAATTTCGACCAAAAGTATCCCGAGCTTTCCATTGGCCAGCCGGATGTAGCCTTGGTCGCTATTAGACCTCGCCCTGGAGTCCCATCACTGCTAAGTCAAGTGGCTACCCCCGACCTTCCTGGCAATTCTGGCCGACGGAATCCAAGTTTTCCACTTTGGAAACATGGATTGTTTAGTCCAAAGTCAATTTCGACCAAAAGTATCCCGACCTTCCCATCGGTCAGCCGGATGTAGCCTTGGTCCCTATGAGACATCGTCCTGGAGTCCCATCACTGCTAAGTCAAATGGCTACCCCCGACCTTCCTGGCAATTCTGGCCGACGGAATCCAAGTTTTCCACTTTGTAAACCTGGTTTGTATAGTCTAAAGTCATTTTCGACCAAAAGTATCCAGACCTTCCCATCGGTCAGCCGGATGTAGCCTTCGTCCCTATGAGACATCGTCCTGGAGTCCCATCACTGCTAAGTCAAATGGCTACCCCCGACCTTCCTGGCAATTCTGCCTGACGGAATCCAAGTTTTGAACTTTGGAAACCTGGATTGTATAGTCTAAAGTCAATTTCGACCAAAAGTATACCGACCTTCCCATCGGTCAGCCGGATGTAGCCTTGGTCCCTATGAGACCTCGCCCTGGTGTCCAATCACTGCTAAGTCAAATGGCTACCCCCGACCTTCCTGGCAATTCTGCCTGACGGAATCCATGTTTTGTACTTTGGAAACCTGGATTGTATAGTCTAAAATCAATTTCGACCAAAAGTATCCCGACCTTTCCATTGGCCAGCCGGATGTAGCCTTGGTCGCTATTAGACCTCGTCCTGGAGTCCCATCACTGCTAAGTCAAATGGCTACCCCCGACCTTTCTGGCAATTCTGGCCGACGGAATCCAAGTTTTCCACTTTGGCAACCTGGTTTGTATAGTCTAAAGTCATTTTCGACCAAAAGTATCCAGACCTTCCCATCGGTCAGCCGGATGTAGCCTTCGTCCCTATGAGACCTCGCCCTGGTGTCCAATCACTGCTAAGTCAAATGGCTTCCCCCGACCTTCCTGGCAATTCTGCCCGACGGAATCCAAGTTTTGCACTTTGGAAACCTGGATTGTATAGTCTAAAGTCAATTTCGACCAAAAGTATCCCGACCTTCCCATCGGTCAGCCTGATGTAGCCTTGGTCCCTATGAGACCTCGTCCTGGAGTCCCATCACTGCTAAGTCAAATGGCTACCCCCGACCTTCCTGGCAATTCTGCCCGACGGAATCCAAGTTTTGCACTTTGGAAACCTGGATTGTATAGTCCAAAGTCAACTTCGACCAAAAGTATCCCGACCTTCCCATCGGTCAGCCGGATGTAGCCTTGGTCCCTATGAGACCTCGCCCTGGTGTCCAATCACTGCTAAATCAAATGGCTACCCCCGACCTTCCTGGCAATTCTGCCTGACGGAATCCAAGTTTTGTACTTTGGAAACCTGGACTGTATAGTCTAAAATCAATTTCGACCAAAAGTATCCCGAGCTTTCCATTGGCCAGCCGGATGTAGCCTTGGTCGCTATTAGACCTCGCCCTGGAGTCCCATCACTGCTAAGTCAAGTGGCTACCCCCGACCTTCCTGGCAATTCTGGCCGACGGAATCCAAGTTTTCCACTTTGGAAACATGGATTGTTTAGTCCAAAGTCAATTTCGACCAAAAGTATCCCGACCTTCCCATCGGTCAGCCGGATGTAGCCTTGGTCCCTATGAGACATCGTCCTGGAGTCCCATCACTGCTAAGTCAAATGGCTACCCCCGACCTTCCTGGCAATTCTGGCCGACGGAATCCAAGTTTTCCACTTTGTAAACCTGGTTTGTATAGTCTAAAGTCAATTTCGACCAAAAGTATCCCGAACTTCCCATCGGTCAGCCGGATGTAGCCTTGGTCCCTATGAGACCTCGTCCTGGAGTCCCATCACTGCTAAGTCAAATGGCTACCCCCGACCTTCCTGGCAATTCTGCCCGACGGAATCCAAGTTTTGCACTTTGGAAACCTGGATTGTATAGTCTAAAGTCAATTTCGACCAAAAGTATACCGACCTTCCCATCGGTCAGCCGGATGTAGCCTTGGTCCCTATGAGACCTCGCCCTGGTGTCCAATCACTGCTAAGTCAAATGGCTACCCCCGACCTTCCTGGCAATTCTGCCTGACGGAATCCAAGTTCTGTACTTTGGAAACCTGGATTGTATAGTCTAAAATCAATTTCGACCAAAAGTATCCCGACCTTTCCATTGGCCAGCCGGATGTAGTCTTGGTCGCTATTAGACCTCGTCCTGGAGTCCCATCACTGCTAAGTCAAATGGCTACCCCCGACCTTCCTGGCAATTCTGCCTGACGGAATCCAAGTTTTAAACTTTGGAAACCTGGATTGTATAGTCTAAAGTCAATTTCGACCAAAAGTATCCCGACCTTCCCATCGGTCAGCCGGATGTAGCCTTGGTCCCTATGAGATCTCGTCCTGGAGTCCCATCACTACTAAGTCAAATGGCTACCCCCGACCTTCCTGGCAATTCTGCCCGACGGAATCCAAGTTTTAAACTTTGGAAACCTGGATTGTATAGTCTAAAGTCAATTTCGACCAAAAGTATCCCGACCTTCCCATCGGTCAGCCGGATGTAGCCTTCGTCGCTATGAGACATCGTCCTGGAGTCCCATCACTGCTAAGTCAAATGGCTACCCCCGACCTTCCTGGCAATTCTGCCCGACGGAATCCAAGTTTTCCACTTTGGAAACCTGGTTTGAATAGTCTAAAGTCAATTTCGACCAAAAGTATCCAGACCTTCCCATCGGTCAGCCGGATGTAGCCTTGGAACCTATGAGACCTCGTCCTGGAGTCCCATCACTGCTAAGTCAAATGGCTACCCCCGACCTTCCTGGCAATTCTGCCTGACGGAATCCAAGTTTTAAACTTTGGAAACCTGGATTGTATAGTCTAAAGTCAATTTCGACCAAAGGTATCCAGACCTTCCCATCGGTCAGCCGGATGTAGCCTTGGTCCCTATGAGACCTCGTCCTGGAGTCCCATCACAGCTAAGTCAAATGGCTCCCCCGACCTTCCTGGCAATTCCGGCCGACGGAATCCAAGTTTTCCTCATTGGAAACCTGGTTTGTATAGTCTAAAGTCAATTTCGACTAAAAGTATCCCGAACTTCCCATCGGTCAGCCGGATGTAGCCTTGGAACCTATGAGACCTCGTCCTGGAGTCCCATCACTGCCAAGTCAAATCACTACCCGCGACGTTCCTGGCAATTCTGCCCGACGGAATCCAAGTTTTGCACTTTGGAAACCTGGTTTGTATAGTCTGAAGTCAATTCCGACCAAAAGTATCCCGACCTTCCCATCGGTCAGCCGGATGTAGCCTTGGTCGCTATTAGACCTCGTCCTGGAGTCCCATCACTGCTAAGTCAAATGGCTACCACCGACCTTCCTGGCAATTCTGCCCGACGGAATCCAAGTTTTCCACTTTGGAAACCTGGTCTGAATAGTCTAAAGTCAATTTCGACCAAAAGTATCCAGACCTTCCCATCGGTCAGCCGGATGTAGCCTTGGAACCTATGAGACCTCTTCCTGGAGTCCCATCACTGCTAAGTCAAATGGCTACCCCCGACCTTTCTGGCAATTCTGCCTGACGGAATCCAAGTTTTAAAGTTTGGAAACCTGGATTGTATAGTCTAAAGTCAATTTCGACCAAAAGTATCCCGACCTTCCCATCGGTCAGCCGGATGTAGCCTTGGTCCCTATGAGATCTCGTCCTGGAGTCCCATCACTGCTAAGTCAAATGGCTACCCCCGACCTTCCTGGCAATTCTGCCCGACGGAATCCAAGTTTTGCACTTTGGAAACCTCGATTATATGGTCTAAAGTCAATTTCGACCAAAGGTATCCAGACCTTCCCATCGGTCAGCCGGATGTAGCCTTGGTCCCTATGAGACCTCGTCCTGGAGTCCCATCACAGCTAAGTCAAATGGCTCCCCCGACCTTCCTGGCAATTCCGGCCGACGGAATCCAAGTTTTCCAAATTGGAAACCTGGTTTGTATAGTCTAAAGTCAATTTCGACTAAAAGTATCCCGAACTTCCCATCGGTCAGCCGGATGTAGCCTTGGAACCTATGAGACCTCGCCCTGGTGTCCAATCACTGCTAAGTCAAATGGCTTCCTCCGACCTTCCTGGCAATTCTGCCCGACGGAATCCAAGTTTTGCACTTTGGAAACCTGGATTGTTTAGTCTAAAGTCAATTTCTACCAAAAGTATCCCGAACTTCCCATCGGTCAGCCGGATGTAGCCTTGGAACCTATGAGACCTCGACCTGGAGTCCCATCACTGCTAAGTCAAATGGCTTCCTACACCTTCCTGGCAATTCTGCCCGACGGAATCCAAGTTTTCCACTTTGGAAACCTGGTTTGTATAGTCTAAAGTCAATTTCGACCAAAAGTATCCCGACCTTCCCATCGGTCAGCCGGATGTAGCCTTGGTCCCTATGAGACCTCCTCCTGGAGTCCCATCACTGCTACGTCAAATGGCTACCCCCGACCTTCCTGGCAATTCTACCCGACGGAATCCAAGTTTTGCACTTTGGAAACCTCGATTATATAGTCTAAAGTCAATTCCGACCAAAAGTATCCCGACCTTCCCATCGGTCAGCCGGATGTAGCCTTGGTCGCTATTAGACCTCGTCCTGGAGTCCCATCACTGCTAAGTCAAATGGCTACCCCCGACCTTCCTGGCAATTCCGGCCGACGGAATCCAAGTTTTCCACTTTGGAAACCTGGTTTGAATAGTCTAAAGTCAATTTCGACCAAAAGTATCCAGACCTTCCCATCGGTCAGCCGGATGTAGCCTTGGAACCTATGAGACCTCTTCCTGGAGTCCCATCACTGCTAAGTCAAATGGCTACCCCCGACCTTTCTGGCAATTCTGCCTGACGGAATCCAAGTTTTAAACTTTGGAAACCTGGATTGTATAGTCTAAAGTCAATTTCGACCAAAAGTATCCCGACCTTCCCATCGGTCAGCCGGATGTAGCCTTGGTCCCTATGAGATCTCGTCCTGGAGTCCCATCACTGCTAAGTCAAATGGCTACCCCCGACCTTCCTGGCAATTCTGCCCGACGGAATCCAAGTTTTGCACTTTGGAAACCTCGATTATATAGTCTAAAGTCAATTTCGACCAAAGGTATCCAGACCTTCCCATCGCTCAGCCGGATGTAGCCTTGGTCCCTATGAGACCTCGTCCTGGAGTCCCATCACAGCTAAGTCAAATGGCTCCCCCGACCTTCCTGACAATTCCGGCCGACGGAATCCAAGTTTTCCAAATTGGAAACCTGGTTTGTATAGTCTAAAGTCAATTTCGACTAAAAGTATCCCGAACTTCCCATCGGTCAGCCGGATGTAGCCTTGGAACCTATGAGACCTCGCCCTGGTGTCCAATCACTGCTAAGTCAAATGGCTTCCCCCGACCTTCCTGGCAATTCTGCCCGACGGAATCCAAGTTTTGCACTTTGGAAACCTGGATTGTTTAGTCTAAAGTCAATTTCGACCAAAAGTATCCCGAACTTCCCATCGGTCAGCCGGATGTAGCCTTGGAACCTATGAGACCTCGTCCTGGAGTCCCATCACTGCTAAGTCAAATGGCTTCCTCCACCTTCCTGGCAATTCTGCCCGACGGAATCCAAGTTTTCCACTTTGGAAACCTGGTTTGTATAGTCTAAAGTCAATTTCGACCAAAAGTATCCCGACCTTCCCATCGGTCAGCCGGATGTAGCCTTGGTCCCTATGAGACCTCCTCCTGGAGTCCCATCACTGCTACGTCAAATGGCTACCCCCGACCTTCCTGGCAATTCTACCCGACGGAATCCAAGTTTTGCACTTTGGAAACCTCGATTATATAGTCTAAAGTCAATTTCGACCAAAGGTATCCAGACCTTCCCATCGGTCAGCCGGATGTAGCCTTGGTCCCTATGAGACCTCGTCCTGGAGTCCCATCACAGCTAAGTCAAATGGCTCCCCCGACCTTCCTGGCAATTCCGGCCGACGGAATACAAGTTTTCCACATTGGAAACCTGGTTTGTATAGTCTAAAGTCAATTTCGACTAAAAGTATCCCGAACTTCCCATCGGTCAGCCGGATGTAGCCTTGGAACCTATGAGACCTCGTCCTGGAGTCCCATCACTGCCAAGTCAAATCACTACCCGCGACGTTCCTGGCAATTCTGCCCGACGGAATCCAAGTTTTGCACTTTGGAAACCTGGATTGTATAGTCTAAAGTCAATTTCGACCAAAAGTATCCCGAACTTCCCATCGGTCAGCCGGATGTTGCCTTGGAACCTATGAGACGTCGTCCTGGAGTCCCATCACTGCTACGTCAAATGGCTTCCCCCGACCTACCTGGCAATTCTGCCCGACGGAATCCAAGTTTTTCACTTTGGAAACCTGGATTGTATAGTCTAAAGTCAATTTCGACCAAAAGTATCCCGACCTTCCCATCGGTCAGCCTGATGTAGCCTTGGTCCCTATGAGACCTCGTCCTGGAGTCCCATCACTGCTAAGTCAAATGGCTACCCCCGACCTTCCTGGCAATTCTGCCCGACGGAATCCAAGTTTTGCACTTTGGAAACCTGGATTGTATAGTCTAAAGTCAACTTCGACCAAAAGTATCCCGACCTTCCCATCGGTCAGCCGGATGTAGCCTTGGTCCCTATGAGACCTCGCCCTGGTGTCCAATCACTGCTAAGTCAAATGGCTACCCCCGACCTTCCTGGCAATTCTGCCTGACGGAATCCAAGTTTTGTACTTTGGAAACCTGGACTGTATAGTCTAAAATCAATTTCGACCAAAAGTATCCCGAGCTTTCCATTGGCCAGCCGGATGTAGCCTTGGTCGCTATTAGACCTCGCCCTGGAGTCCCATCAGTGCTAAGTCAAGTGGCTACCCCCGACCTTCCTGGCAATTCTGGCCGACGGAATCCAAGTTTTCCACTTTGGAAACATGGATTGTTTAGTCCAAAGTCAATTTCGACCAAAAGTATCCCGACCTTCCCATCGGTCAGCCGGATGTAGCCTTGGTCCCTATGAGACATCGTCCTGGAGTCCCATCACTGCTAAGTCAAATGGCTACCCCCGACCTTCCTGGCAATTCTGCCTGACGGAATCCATGTTTTGTACTTTGGAAACCTGGATTGTATAGTCTAAAATCAATTTCGACCAAAAGTATCCCGACCTTTCCATTGGCCAGCCGGATGTAGCCTTGGTCGCTATTAGACCTCGTCCTGGAGTCCCATCACTGCTAAGTCAAATTGCTACCCCCGACCTTTCTGGCAATTCTGGCCGACGGAATCCAAGTTTTCCACTTTGGCAACCTGGTTTGTATAGTCTAAAGTCATTTTCGACCAAAAGTATCCAGACCTTCCCATCGGTCAGCCGGATGTAGCCTTCGTCCCTATGAGACCTCGCCCTGGTGTCCAATCACTGCTAAGTCAAATGGCTTCCCCCGACCTTCCTGGCAATTCTGGCCGACGGAATCCAAGTTTTCCACTTTGTAAACCTGGTTTGTATAGTCTAAAGTCAATTTCGACCAAAAGTATCCCGAACTTCCCATCGGTCAGCCGGATGTAGCCTTGGTCCCTATGAGACCTCGTCCTGGAGTCCCATCACTGCTACGTCAAATGGCTTCCCCCGACCTACCTGGCAATTCTGCCCGACGGAATCCAAGTTTTTCACTTTGGAAACCTGGATTGTATAGTCTAAAGTCAATTTCGACCAAAAGTATCCCGACCTTCCCATCGGTCAGCCTGATGTAGCCTTGGTCCCTATGAGACCTCGTCCTGGAGTCCCATCACTGCTAAGTCAAATGGCTACCCCCGACCTTCCTGGCAATTCTGCCCGACGGAATCCAAGTTTTGCACTTTGGAAACCTGGATTGTATAGTCTAAAGTCAACTTCGACCAAAAGTATCCCGACCTTCCCATCGGTCAGCCGGATGTAGCCTTGGTCCCTATGAGACCTCGCCCTGGTGTCCAATCACTGCTAAGTCAAATGGCTACCCCCGACCTTCCTGGCAATTCTGCCTGACGGAATCCAAGTTTTGTACTTTGGAAACCTGGACTGTATAGTCTAAAATCAATTTCGACCAAAAGTATCCCGAGCTTTCCATTGGCCAGCCGGATGTAGCCTTGGTCGCTATTAGACCTCGCCCTGGAGTCCCATCACTGCTAAGTCAAGTGGCTACCCCCGACCTTCCTGGCAATTCTGGCCGACGGAATCCAAGTTTTCCACTTTGGAAACATGGATTGTTTAGTCCAAAGTCAATTTCGACCAAAAGTATCCCGACCTTCCCATCGGTCAGCCGGATGTAGCCTTGGTCCCTATGAGACATCGTCCTGGAGTCCCATCACTGCTAAGTCAAATGGCTACCCCCGACCTTCCTGGCAATTCTGGCCGACGGAATCCAAGTTTTCCACTTTGTAAACCTGGTTTGTATAGTCTAAAGTCAATTTCGACCAAAAGTATCCCGAACTTCCCATCGGTCAGCCGGATGTAGCCTTGGTCCCTATGAGACCTCGTCCTGGAGTCCCATCACTGCTAAGTCAAATGGCTACCCCCGACCTTCCTGGCAATTCGGCCCGACGGAATCCAAGTTTTGCACTTTGGAAACCTGGATTGTATAGTCTAAAGTCAATTTCGACCAAAAGTATACCGACCTTCCCATCGGTCTGCCGGATGTAGCCTTCGTCCCTATGAGACCTCGCCCTGGTGTCCAATCACTGCTAAGTCAAATGGCTGCCCCCGACCTTCCTGGCAATTCTGCCTGACGGAATCCAAGTTTTGTACTTTGGAAACCTGGATTGTATAGTCTAAAATCAATTTCGACCAAAAGTATCCCGAGCTTTCCATTGGCCAGCCGGATGTAGCCTTGGTCGCTATTAGACCTCGTCCTGGAGTCCCATCACTGCTAAGTCAAATGGCTACCCCCGACCTTCCTGGCAATTCTGGCCGACGGAATCCAAGTTTTGCACTTTGGAAACCTCGATTGTATAGTCTAAAGTCAATTTCGACCAAAGGTATCCAGACCTTCCCATCGGTCAGCCGCATGTAGCCTTGGTCCGTATGAGACCTCGTCCTGGAGTCCCATCACAGCTAAGTCAAGTGGCTCCCCCGACCTTCCTGGCAATTCCGGCCGACGGAATCCAAGTTTTCCACATTGGAAACCTGGTTTGTATAGTCTAAAGTCAATTTCGACTAAAAGTATCCCGAACTTCCCATCGGTCAGCCGGATGTAGCCTTGGAACCTTTGAGACCTCGCCCTGGTGTCCAATCACTGCTAAGTCAAATGACTACCCCCGACCTTCATGGCAGCGAATTGTGTAAAGTATGCCGAGTAGGTATTCTTTAGTTTAATTCTGATAGCCGTTTCCTTCGCATCACCGTGATATTGCCTGTTTCCAATCAGATTCCTCTTCTCTGATTTCTCTCGTATTGAATCAAGGACTTCCTTCTTGATTCCCTTCCTTTGCGTCTTGTCAGCATAATTGCTCGGCATATATGAGACGAATGTATCGTTTTATAAAGCGAAACTATGTCAGAATTAAGATTGTATTCCCCAATTTTGCTCTTGTTGAATAAGAGACTTCTTTTCTGATTCGCCTCATGCTCGAATCAAGGATTTCTTCCTTGATTTACTCCCCATACTGCGATGATTGTATAATAAAAGTATGCTTTGCGGTTGAACTGCGTTCGAATTAAGCGTGCGAAAGAAGACGTCGGTCATCCGCCGTGGGATACACCATTATTTCAGACTCAAGAAAGAAGACAGCCGCCGCGGGATTATTCTTAAGTGCGATACTGATCACTGCGTCTAAAATAAGGTTTAGAATAAGAACGGGAGGTGGGTGGAATTGAATTTTCACCCACCTCCCAGGGTCTCTTCGCAGCAACCTCCACGTGGTGGACCTGGAAACTAGAACCATCGCCGTCAGAGTAGTCCCTGTCGATGATGGTGCTATGCGAATGGCTGCGAATTGTGTTAAATATGGCGAGTAGTTATTCTTTATTTTAATTCTGATAGTGGTTTGCTTCGCATTACCGTGATATTGCCTATTTCCAATCAGATTCCTCTTCTCTGATTTCTCTCATATCGAATCAAGAACTTCCTCCTTGATTCCCTTCCTGTGCGTCTTGTCACCATAATTGCTTGGCATATGTGAGACGAATGTATCGTTTTATAAGACGAAACTATGTCAGAATTAAGATTGTATCCCCCAATTTTGCTCTTGTTGAATAAGAGACTTCTTTTCTGATTCGCCTCATGCTCGAATCAAGGATTTCTTCCTTGATTTACTCCCCATACTGCGATGATTGTATAATATAAGTAATGCGTTGAGCGTGAACTAAATTAGAATTGTTCGTGCGAAAAAAGACGTCGATTATCCGCTCTGGGGTACATTATTTCAGGCTCAAGGAAGAATACATCGATCGACCGCCGTGGGATACATCGCTTCATTTACTAATTATGCTACATTAATCCCATATTACTATTTATTGCTATGTGTTCCTGCATTTCAGTACAGACTCAAGAATGAAGGCAGCTGGCGTGGGATTATTTTTTAGTGCGAAACCCAAAAATGCGTTGATAATAAGATGTCGAATTAGGAACGGAGGTCGATGGAATTGAATTTCTATCCGCCTCCCAGGGTCTCATTCGCAGCAACCTCCACGTGGTAGACCTGGAAACCAGCAGCATCGCCGATGGAGTACATTCCCATCGAGGATGCTGCTAGGCTAATCGGCTGCGGGATTGTATTAAATTGTATTAAGACATTGTGCGCCGATTAAATTTCAGATACTAAAACATGGGCGTCAATGATTATATTGATACATTGTTAAACATCAATCATACTGAAATTTATAACCAATGGAAAAGAATAATAAATTCGATTTTGTAATTTTACTTTGCATTTTTATTAAATATATGTAAAATGTTACATTAACGTAGGATTAACAATTAAATAATAGACTAAAAATCCTCCACCATCGCGGGGCAGGCGCGCAGTGTGTTAATAACAAAAGCCAAGGTTCCTATAAAATCGTTGAGTGCAAACGGTTAAACAGGAGGACGCGATGAAACTCAAGGAGGTCGCGAGTATGGTGGGGACCTTCGACCTTATAAGGACAGTCTTGACAGTGGAGGGCTCAGTTCCTCGCGAACTCTTCAACTGCGAGGATGGGGGAGGACCAGCAGACCCTCCTGGACTATCCTGGACTATCCTGGGCTACCCTGGGCTACCCTGGGCTACCCTGGGCTACCCTGGGCTACCCTGGTATACCCTGGTCTACCCTGAACCTCTCTGGGCATCACTGGTCTACTCCTACCTTCACTCTGGGGCACTGGTGACCACTACTGGCTACCATCGATCAGTCGGGATTAATGCAGATCCATGGTGGCCAGTACTGGTGAAGGCCAACGAGTGGTCCTCGGCTTCTCCTAAGCTATGTACCGATTGCGAACAGCGATCGGTGAGTCGCATGCTCTTTCTTTTTAACACCAGTCACCGATCATGTCGTAGGACGAATGGTCCGTACCGATACCGGTGACTGGTGGTACCATTTTAGTAGTTTTTGATTTTGTGAGTGCAGTGACCTTGGATATGCCTCTCGAGGCATACCCGAGAGTAGTAGCATATTTTAATTTATTTATTAGATAGGATAGGGTTTTCTTGTACGTCGCGTTTAAAGTTAACTGTAAATACTAGCAACAATACTTTGACTTTTTACCGAATTACGAGTAACGTAACTTTATTCTGTACTATGATATGTAAGATATAACACAACCTTCAACATTGAATATTCAGATAATAAGATTGGGAACTTAGTGGTACATTAATTGTATCAATAGGTTCAGTCTGCTTTTTGATTTTTAAAGTTCGACTAACATACAGTCGATTGAAATGGTTGATTATTCGCGTTAAAGTTAATTTAATCGCTGAAATATCACAGTAAATATCGTACAAGAAAACATTTCGCGACGGTTAGGTCTCTGAATCGAAGCAACTACTTGTAAAACATTCTTGTGATATTAGAAACAGCTGCTTCGACAAAGGGATCACCTAAGTATTTTTGAAAATGTGTTAAAAGTTTAAAATAGAATCATTCATATTGCTATTTCACTTAGAGTCTCATTTTCTATTAAATTTCAATTTCTCTTATTGTTTTATCGAATATTACAGTAGTTGTACATTAGTACACTCTTCATTTCTAAAGTTAGAGAATAAAATTCTTAATTCTGAGTCAATTAAAGTAATTGTTGAGAACCAAAGAACATTAGTCCGTTAGAAAAATCAGAAACTAACATGATTTTATAGCTAGGATTTTCAGGATATTGTTTCCATGTTCGTTGCTCGATCTCTCTCACGTGCCCAGGTGCTACTTGGGAGAGTGAGAGCAATGGGCATGATGAAATTGTTATTATTTAAACATGTGAGCGATTGGCAATGGTTAGCGTATCGTGCCCGACGTATTATCCACTTGTGTGTGTGTGTGTGTGTGGTTAGGAAGTGGAAATGCGTCGGACTTTATAATATGACAAATACTCTTTATACGTATATATTCCAGTTACTGTAAATGAAATATATAAACTGTTTGTGGAATATATACACACTTTTCCTTATTCCCTTACTCAATAGAGTACGAATATTAACATATTAGAATACTTTGATCGTCCATACGTTACCAAACGACATAAAGAAGGGTAGAATTATATTAATTTCAATGAATTGTTCGTGCCAAGTAAAATATTTTCTCAAAGATCAAATTAGCCATTGCCAGTCGATTTCAGGAATTGATATACTAGAGTATGAGAATGTGGTTGTTAGTGAACGTCCCGGGACGTTCTCTCTAGGCGTTAGGTTCTTTCGCACTCAGGTGCATCAGAGACAATCGTGAAGTGATGTGTGTTTGTGAGAATGAGTCTCTTGCCCCTTTTTTAAATATAGCTATAGGTAGGCAGGTAGCATACTCTCTGGAATGAATGTTAGATTTAAGTAGGCAGGGGCCGGTGCTGGCCTTCGTTTCTGCACGATGGTCAGTTAGCGGGGAACTTGAAAAATCAGTTCAAAGTTGATAGCAAAACGGAGCATGCCGTTTGCTGATCAACCTTGATCTCGACTTTTCAAGTTCCACATGGATACCGCGATCGCGATCGGTATTAGGCGCGAGTAGGCGAATCGTTCGAAATTGCTCGATTGCACTGTCGAATGATCGATGGCTGTTCCCAAGCCATTGGTCATTCGCTATCGAGCAAGCTCAGGGTTTCAGAAATGGTGGACTGCCGAAGAAAAGAAGAGGCGTATGCCGAAGAGGCCCCGACAAAGTGTCGCTCAAGAGGGCAACTATTAATGGCGGTCCATCTTAGCATGGAGATGGAGCGTCATTTTATGTTACTACTTTGTCACTGCACTCATTTTAGCTTCAATAGAAATGGTGGTGGTAGTAGTAGAAGTAGTTGTAGTTGTATTGGGCTGGCCATTGCCGCCCCAACGTCCAGCAATGAGCATTTCGCGATTTTTAATTAGCGTTGCGAGACAAACATTACGGTTTGAATTAGAGCTGCGAATGATATAATCGCGATTTCGATTACAACTATTTTTAGTACTTGGTTTTTGAAATTGCTTTAAAGATAGCTTTGCGTATGACAAACATTGATCGCGTTTGACTTTAATACTATTGAATATAAAGCGCAATTATGTTAAGTGACACGTAGTTGTCTTGATTTTGAGATAGCATTGCGATTAATTGAATAAACGCGTTTGACAAAGCGTACTTTATTAAATATAATATCCATTTATTAATGTAGCGTTGCGAAATCGGTAGATCGCGGTCTTCTTAGAGTCGCGACCACGATTTTTCGCGTTGTCTTAGAGTTGCGTTGTATTAAGTGCTCAAAAATATGCTGGAACCATAAGAACCACAGAGCAATTTGCGTTAGTGCGAAACGTGGTTCTTTGTAGCTAAAACAGCTGCACATTATAGCCCGCAGCCCAAAAGGCTGCCCCGTATTCTTACATGTAGCGTGGCGTATAAAGAAACTGGTGGACGCGAGTTATTCGTTTTAAATGAAATAATTTAGAGTTGCGTTCGATACTGAAACCCTCGCGTTTTTATTGTATGATATTTGTAAAGTAGCGTTGCGATTAATCATACATTTTTCGCGTTTCTTATTGAAAACTTTGCTCATTTTATTAATTAGCGTGGCGAACAGTAATGCACCTCTCGCGTTCATTATTGAAATACTTTTATATTCCGTAAATTAGTGTTGCGAAATAAATGATCGACTCTCGCGACTTTTATAGCATATATAATGTACAGAGTGGACAGTCCCATATTTTAAATATCCATCCTCCTATTCAATTTCATGTAATTGAACAAAACTTACTATCTAATGAAGTGAGTTTTTGTTTCAGAGGAATTTCGGTGGGATAGAGGATGCAATTCTCAGGGGAAAATGGTATATATCTTAATTTTAATTCTAATTTAATTTATTTAATCCTTTGTGTTTCTGTTTCAGGGAATATTATAACTGCAATGGTAAGGAAAAATCGTATAATTTTTCTTAGGCTCCATTTCTTAAATTGTATTCATCCACTAATCGAATACGACAGTTTCTGTTTCAGTTCCTTTAGCTTATCCTTCTTATTTGTTTCAGCACTAATTCTAATGTATTTTTAATACAATTTCAGTCTAATTTTAGTCTAATCTTAGTTTAATTTTCCTTTAACATTGACACATCATTAATTTATTCATAATATAATCGTTATTTAACATTACTGCAGGGCATTTACAATTACCTCACGAACATTTTACAAATTTGTTAGTGTTGTATTTCCGTACAGGCTCAAGAAGCAGTATAATATTGACTATGATAGTTTTAGGTGCGTTAATAATAAGATTTAGAATAAGAACGGGAGGTGGGTGGAATTGAATTTCCACCCACCTTCCAGGGTCTCATTCGCAGCAACCTCCACGTGGTGGACCTGGAAACTAGAACCATCGCCGTCAGAGTAGTCTCTGTCGAGGATGGTGCCAGGCCAATGGCTGCGAATTGTGTTAAATATGCCGAGTAGTTATTCTTTAGCTACTTTCTCTGATTCCGCCTGTGTCTCCATTTATCCGGTTCACTTGACCATGCTTGCAAGTGCATCGGGCCGTGTGATGCCAGTCAGTCTGCAGTTCACGTATCTCGGTGTTCGGACTCGCGAGTAAGATCATGACGGCCACACCGTGAGCCGGGTGGTACTCGCGCCGACGACTCTCGGCACTGCTCTTCCTAGGATCCTACTTCTTCGTAATCCGCCCCTAGCCCTGCGGTCTGACCGCAGGGCCGGACTTTGGGAAGTTAACGGGAGCCTACGAAGGGCACGTCGCCGTCCGCTGATCCGAAAGAGGAAGAGCACCGTAACTCGGGACTGTGGTCTGGCTGGTCTGATCACGGTTTGCTCGCGTCACCCTCCTTTTTAATCGGAGACTTCTTCTCCGATTTTCCCAGTTGTCGAATTAAGGACTTCTTTCTTGATTCGCTCCCTTTGCTTCTTGGTCCGATAATTGCTCGGCATATCTGCGACCGATGCGTAGTCTTATAAGGCGAAACTATGTCCGAATTAAGATTGTAGCCCCTCATTTTGAGCTTGCTGAGTCAGAGACTTTTTCTCTGATTCGCCTCACGCTCGAATCAAGAACTTCTTCCTTGATTCCCTCCCTGTACTGCGATGATTGTATAATAAAAGCGAAGCGTTGCGACTGAACTGCGTTAGAATTAAGCGTGCGAAAGAAGACGTCGATCATCCGCCGTGGGATACTCCATTATTTCAGACTCAAGAAAGAAGACAGCCGCCGCGGGATTATTCTTAAGTGCGATACTGATCACTCCTGAGCTCCCCTGGTGCTCCCTGGTTCTCCCTGGAACTACCCGGACCTCTGTGGGCACCAGTGGCCTACTCCTACCACCACCCCCGGCCACCTTCGACCTTATAAGGAGCAGGATCGGCTGCAGGATCTCAGTTCCTCGGGAACTCCGGATCAGAGAGTTCTCCTGGGCCTCCTGAGCTCCCCTGGTTCTCCCTGGAACTACCCGGACCTCTGTGGGCAAGAGTGGCCTACTCCTACCACCACCCCGGCCACCTACGACCTTATAAGGAGCAGGTTCGGCAGCAGGACCTCAGTTCCTCGGGAACACCTGACCAGAGAGTTCTCCTGGGCCTTCTGAGCTCCCCTGGTTCTCCCTGGAACTACCCGGACCTCTGTGGGCAAGAGTGGCCTACTCCTACCACCACCCCCGGCCACCTTCGACCTTATAAGGAGCTGGTTCGGCAGCAGGACTTCAGTTCCTCGGGAACTCCGGACCAGAGAGTTCTCCTGGGCCTCCTGAGCTGCCCTGGTGCTCCCTGGAACTACCCGGACCTCTGTGGGCACCAGTGGCCTACTCCTACCACCACCCCCGGCCACCTTCGACGTTATAAGGAGCTGGTTCGGCCGCAGGACCTCAGTTCCTCGGGAACTCCGGACCAGAGAGTTCTTCTGGGCCTCCTGAGCTCCCCTGGTTCTCCCTGGAACTACCCGGACCTCTGTGGGCACCAGTGGCCTACTCCTACCACCACCCCCGGCCACCTTCGACCTTATAAGGAGCAGGTTCGGCAGCAGGACCTCAGTCCCTCGGGAACTCCGGACCAGAGAGTTCTCCTGGGCCTCCTGAGCTGCCCTGGTGCTCCCTGGAACTACCCGGACCTCTGTGGGCACCAGTGGCCTACTCCTACCACCACCCCCGGCCACCTTCGACGTTATAAGGAGCTGGTTCGGCCGCAGGACCTCAGTTCCTCGGGAACTCCGGACCAGAGAGTTCTTCTGGGCCTCCTGAGCTCCCCTGGTTCTCCCTGGAACTACCCGGACCTCTGTGGGCACCAGTGGCCTACTCCTACCACCACCCCGGCCACCTTCGACCTTATAAGGAGCAGGATCGGCTGCAGGACCTCAGTTCCTCGGGAACTCCGGATCAGAGAGTTCTCCTGGGCCTCCTGAGCTCCCCTGGTTCTCCCTGGAACTACCCGGACCTCTGTGGGCAAGAGTGGCCTACTCCTACCACCACCCCCGGGCACCTTCGACCTTATAAGGAGCTGGTTCGGCCACAGGACCTCAGTTCCTCGGGAGCTCCGGACCAGAGAGTTCTTCTGGGCCTCCTGAACTCCCCTGGTTCTCCCTGGAACTACCCGGACCTCTGTGGGCACCAGTGGCCTACTCCTACCACCACCCCCGGCCACCTTCGACCTTATAAGGAGCAGGTTCGGCAGCAGGACTTCAGTTCCTCGGGAACTCCGGACCAGAGAGTTCTCCTGGGCCTCCTGAGCTCCCCTGGTGCTCCCTGGTGCTCCCTGGTTCTCCCTGGAACTACCCGGCCATGTGTGGGCACCAGTGGCCTACTCCTACCACCACCCCCGGCCACCTTCGACCTTATAAGGAGCAGGTTCGGCAGCAGGACCTCAGTCCCTCGGGAACTCCGGACCAGAGAGTTCTCCTGGGCCTCCTGAGCTGCCCTGGTGCTCCCTGGAACTACCCGGACCTCTGTGGGCAAGAGTGGTCTACTCCTACCACCACCCCCGGGCACCTTCGACCTTATAAGGAGCTGGTTCGGCCACAGGACCTCAGTTCCTCGGGAACTCCGGACCAGAGAGTTCTCCTGGGCCTCCTGAGCTCCCCTGGTGCTCCCTGGTGCTCCCTGGTTCTCCCTGGAACTACCCGGCCATGTGTGGGCACCAGTGGCCTACTCCTACCACCACCCCCGGCCACCTTCGACCTTATAAGGAGCAGGTTCGGCAGCAGGACCTCAGTCCCTCGGGAACTCCGGACCAGAGAGTTCTCCTGGGCCTCCTGAGCTGCCCTGGTGCTCCCTGGAACTACCCGGACCTCTGTGGGCAAGAGTGGTCTACTCCTACCACCACCCCCGGGCACCTTCGACCTTATAAGGAGCTGGTTCGGCCACAGGACCTCAGTTCCTCGGGAACTCCGGACCAGAGAGTTCTTCTGGGCCTCCTGAACTCCCCTGGTTCTCCCTGGAACTACCCGGACCTCTGTGGGCACCAGTGGCCTACTCCTACCACCACCCCCGGCCACCTTCGACCTTATAAGGAACAGGTTCGGCAGCAGGACTTCAGTTCCTCGGGAACTCCGGACCAGAGAGTTCTTCTGGGCCTCCTGAACTCCCCTGGTTCTCCCTGGAACTACCTGGACCTCTGTGGGCACCAGTGGCCTACTCCTACCACCACCCCCGGCCACCTTCGACCTTATAAGGAGCAGGTTCGGCAGCAGGACCTCAGTCCCTCGGGAACTCCGGACCAGAGAGTTCTCCTGGGCCTCCTGAGCTCCCCTGGTTCTCCCTGGAACTGCCCGGACCTCTGTGGGCAAGAGTGGCCTACTCCTACCACCACCCCCGGGCACCTTCGACCTTATAAGGAGCTGGTTCGGCCACAGGACATCAGTTCCTCGGGAACTCCGGACCAGAGAGTTCTTCTGGGCCTCCTGAACTCCCCTGGTTCTCCCTGGAACTACCTGGACCTCTGTGGGCACCAGTGGCCTACTCCTACCACCACCCCCGGCCACCTTCGACCTTATAAGGAGCAGGTTCGGCAGCAGGACCTCAGTCCCTCGGGAACTCCGGACCAGAGAGTTCTCCTGGGCCTCCTGAGCTGCCCTGGTGCTCCCTGGAACTACCCGGACCTCTGTGGGCACCAGTGGCTACTCCTACCACCACCCCCGGCCACCTTCAACCTTATAAGGAGCAGGTTCGGCAGCAGGAGCTCAGTTCCTCGGGAACTCCTGACCAGAGAGTTCTCCTGGGCCTCCTGAGCTCCCGTGGTGCTCCCTGGTGCTCCCTGGAACTACCCGGACCTCTGTGGGCACCAGTGGCCTACTCCTACCACCACCCCCGGCTACCAGTGACCACCATTGGCCTAACCTGAACTGGGAGGATAGGAGAGGACCAGTAGACACTCCTGAGCTCTCCTGGTTCTCCCTGGGGCTTCCCGGACCCCTCTGGGCACCAGTGGCCTACTCCTACCTCCACCCCTGGGTACCAGTGACCACTACTGGCCTAACCTGAACTGAGAGGATAGGAGAGGACTAGTAGACACTCCTGAGCTCCCCTGGTTCTCCCTGGGAGTTCCTGGACCCCTCTGGGCACCAGTGGCCTACCCCTACCTTCACCCCTGGCTACCAGTGACTACCATAGACCATTCGCGATTCATGCAGAGCCATGCAGAGCAGTGGACCTCGGCTCATTCCAAGGCATGTGCCGGTTGCACACAGCAATCGGTGAGTCGCATGCTCTTTCCTTTTACTCCAGTCTCCGATCATGTCGTAGGACAAAAGGTCCGTAGCGACTCCGGTGACTGGTGGTACCATTTTAGTAGTTTTTGATTTTGCGAGTGCAGTGAACTCGGATATGCCTCTCGAGGCATATTCGAGAGTAGTAGCATTTTTTGGTTTATTTGTTAGATAGGATAGGGTTTTCTTCTACGTCGCGTTTAACGTTAATTGCAAATACTAGGAACAATTCTTTGATTTTTATGTTACTTTATTTTCTAGTTTTGTATGTAAGATATAATGCAATTTTCAACATTGAATATTAAGATAATACGACTGAGAACTTAGTGGTACATTAATTGTATCAATAAGTTCAGTATAGTCTTCAATTTTTAAAGTTTGTCTAAGATGCAATCGATTAAGATGATTGATTATTCGCGTTAAAGTTGTTTAATCGCTGGACATGATAGCAAATGTACAAGAAAACATTTCGCGACGGGTAGATCTCTGAATCGAAGCAAATACTCTGTAATACATTCTTTTGATATTAGAAACAGCTGCTTTGATAAAGGGATCACCTGATTTTTGAAAATGTGTTAAAAGTTTAAAATAGATTCATTCTTATTGAAATTTTACTTAGAGTCTCCTTTTCCATTAAATTTTGATTATACTAGTATATTAAAATATTTATTTCTTAGTATATACACATTTATTTCTAAAGTTAGAGTATTAAATTCTTAATTTTGAGTCAGTTATAGTCATTATAGAGAATCAAAGAACCTAAGACCGATAGAAAAATCAAACTAACATGATTTCATAGCTAGGATTTTCAGGATATTGTTTCCATGTTCGTTGCTCGATCTCTCTCACGTGCCCAGGTGCTACTTGGGAGAGTGAGAGCAATGGGCATGATGAAATTGTTATTATTTAAACATGTGAGGGATTGGCAATGGTTAGCGTATAATGCCCGACGTATTCTCCACTTGTGTGTGTGTGGTTAGGAAGTGGAAATGCGTCGGAATTTGCATAAATGTAACAAACAATACCTTCCAAGTCTGAATTAATACTCTTTACACGTGTATATTCCACTTATTATATGTTATTCTATGTTTGCAATAGATTATTCATGGAATATATACGCGTTCCCTTATATCCTCACTCATAGAGTACAAATGTTAACAGATTAGAATATTTGCCTCTCATTGCGTTACCAAATGACATAAAGAACAGTAGAATTATATCAATTTCAATCAATCATTCGTGCCAAGTAAAATATTTTCTCAAAGATCGTTAGCCATTGCCAGTCGATTTCAGGAAATGATAAATTAGAGTATGAATGTGATTGTCGAAGTCTCTGGACGTTCTCTAGACGTTAGGTTCTTTCGCACCCGGGTGCATTAGTTGTGGAATGACGTGTGTTTGTGAGAATGTGTCTTTTGCCTTTTTTAAATATAGCTATAGGTAGGCAGGTAGCATACTCTCTGGAATGAATGTTAGATTTAAGTAGGCAGGGGCCGGTGCTGGCCTTCGTTTCTGCACGATGGTCAGTTACCGGGGAACTTGAAAAATCAGTTCAAAGTTGATAGCAAAACGGAGCATGCCGTTTGCTGATCAACCTTGATCTCGACTTTTCAAGTTCCACATAGATACCGCGATCGCGATCGGTGTTAGGCGCGAATAGGCGAAACGCTCGAAATTGCTCGATTGCACTGTCGAATGGTCGATGGCTGTTCCCGAGCTATTGGCCATTAACTATCGAGCAAACTCAGGGTTTCAGCAATGGCGGACGGCCGAAGAAACGAAGAGGCGTATGCCGAAGAGGCCCCGACAAAATGTCGCTCAAGAGGGCAACTATTAATGGCGCTCCATCTCTGCATGCAGATGGAGCGTCATTTTATGTTACTACTTTGTCACTGCACTCACTTTAGCTTTAATAGAAATGGTGGTGGTAGTAGTAGAAGTAGTTGTAGCTGCATCGGGCTGGCCATAGCCGCCCCAACGACCAGCAATGGGCATTTCGCGACTTTTAATTAGCGTTGCGAAATAAATATTGCGGTTTGAAGTAGAGTTGCGAATGATATAATCGCGATTTCGATTACAATTGATTTTTATACTTGTTTTCTGATATTATTTTAGAATTAACTTCGCGTATGACAGACACTGATCGCGTTTGAGTTTAATACTATTGAATATAAAGCTAGATTATGTTAACTAGCACGTAGTTGTCTTGATTTTGAGATAGCGTTGCGAAGAATTGAATAAACGCGTTTGATAGAATACTCTTTATTAAATATAACTCTCATTGATTAAAGTAGCGTTGCGATACCGATCTTCCGCGTTCTTCTTAGTGTCGCGACAATAATTTTTCGCGTTGTCTTAGAGTTGCGTTGTATAAAATGCTCAAAAGTATGCTGGAACCATAAGAACCACAAAGCAGTTCGCATTACTGCGAACAGTGGTTCCTCGCAGCCGAATTGGCTGCCCCATGATCTTAAACGTAGCGTTGCGTATAATGAAACTGGTGCACGCGAGTTATCCATTCCATATTAAATAAATTAGAGTTGCGATCGATACTGAAACCCCCGCGTTTTAATTTTATATTTCTAAAGTAGCGTTGCGATTAATTATACAGTTTTCGCGTTTCTTATTGAGACCTTTGCATATTTTATTACCGTGGCGAACAGTAATGCACCTCTCGCGTTTATTATTGAAATATTTGAACATTCTTTAAATTAGTGTTGCGAAAGAGATGGTCCACTCCCGCGATTTTTATAGCACGTGTAATAGAGAGTGGACAGTCCCATTTTTTTAACATCCCTCCTTATATTCATATCCCTGTAGAAGAATAAAATTTACTATCTAATAAGTGAGTTTCTGTTGCAGAGAAGCTTGAGAGGAATATGAGATGCAATTGTATGGCGAAAATGGTATCTTTATTAATTTTAATTTACTTTATTTAATCCTTGGTGCTTCTGTTTCAGGGAATATTAAGGTTTTAGGATTTAGGCTAAATTTCTTAAATTATATTCAGCTACTAATCGAGCAAGACAGTTTCTGTTGCAGAGTGGACTGAGGGGATTAGAAGATTCTACTTCTATGGGGGTAGAGCATAGAAGCAACCCTTTAACGTGCAATCTTGCTGCTCGAAGAATACGCTCGGTAAAAAGTTCCTTTCCTTTTTCCCTCCATTTACTTTAATATCAGTATAATTTTATTTTCAGCTTAATTTAATTGTACTTCTGATTTACATAACTTTAATCGTTTTGATGCAGACGGTAAAATGTGTTACTACACAAACCCTTCTGTACCATTTAATTAACATCTACTTATTTCAGTTCCCACCATAATCAATTTATAATCTAATTGTAATCTAATGTTCGTTTGTCATATTATTCATTTTCTCTTAATACAATTTTAATTTTGTGCTACTGTGGTTAATTTACAATTCCCTTGTTGCCATTTTACAAATATTTCAGAATAGACTCAAGAAAGAAGACAGCCGCCGAGGGCTTAGTATAACATTAAGAGCGATAGAATAAGTGCGATAAACATAAGTATTAGATTTAGAAAGGGAGGTCGGTGGAATTCAATGTCCACCCACCTCCCAGGGTCCCTCGCAGCAACCTCCACGTGGTGGACCTGGAAACTAGTAGCGTCGCCGAAGAGTAGCTTCTATCGAGGGTGTTGCTAGGCCAATAGCTGCGAATTGTGTGAAATATGCCGAGTAGTTATTCTTTAGCTTCATTCTCACTCCGCTCGTTTCCATCTATCCGGTTCGCTTGACCATGTTTGCAAGTGCATCGGGCCGTGTGACGCCGGTCGGTCTGCAGTTCACGTACCTCGGTGTTCGGCCTCGCGAGTAAGATCATGACGGCCACACCGTGGGCCGGGTGGTGCTCGCGCCGACGACCCACGGCACTGCTCTTCCTAGGATCCTACTTCTTCGTAATCCGCCCCTAGTCCTGTGGCCTAGCCACAGGGCCGGGCGTTGGGAAGTTAACGGGCGCCTAAGAAGAGTACGTCGTCGTCCGCTGATCCGAAAGAGGACGAGCATCGTAACTCGGGACTGTAGTCTGGCCGGTTGATCGCGGTTTGCTCGCGTCACCCTCCTTTTTCAATCAGAGACTTCTTCTCTGATTTCTCCAATCGCCGAATCAAGGACTTCTTCCTTGATTCGCTCCCTTCGCTTCTTGGTCCGATGATTGCTCGGCATATCTGCGACCAGTGCGTAGTTTCGTGCGGCGAAACTAAGTTAGAATTAAGATTGTATCCCCTAACTTTGCTTTGCTGAATCAGAGACTTCTTCTCTGATTCGAATGACTGAATCAAGGACTTCTTCCTTGATTCTCTCCCTACACTGCGATGATTGTATAATAAAAGCGAAGCGTTGCGACTGAACTGCGTTAGAATTAAGCGTGCGAAAGAAGACGTCGATCATCCGCCGTGGGATACTCCCTTATTTCAGACTCAAGAAAGAAGACAGCCGACGTGGGATTATTTTTAAGTGCGATACCGACGACTGCGTTTAGCATAAGGTTTAGAATAAGGAGGGAGGTCGGTGGAATTGTGTTTTCCACCCACCTCCCAGGGTCTCTCGCAGCAACCTCCACGTGGTGGACCTGGAAACTAGTAGCATCGCCGAAGAGTAGCTTCTATCGAGGGTGTTGCTAGGCCAATAGCTGCGAATTGTGTGAAATATGCCGAGTAGTTATTCTTTAGCTTCATTCTCACTCCGCTCGTTTCCATCTATCCGGTTCGCTTGACCATGTTTGCAAGTGCATCGGGCCGTGTGACGCCGGTCGGTCTGCAGTTCACGTACCTCGGTGTTCGGCCTCGCGAGTAAGATCATGACGGCCACACCGTGGGCCGGGTGGTGCTCGCGCCGACGACCCACGGCACTGCTCTTCCTAGGATCCTACTTCTTCGTAATCCGCCCCTAGTCCTGTGGCCTAGCCACAGGGCCGGGCGTTGGGAAGTTAACGGGCGCCTAAGAAGAGTACGTCGTCGTCCGCTGATCCGAAAGAGGACGAGCATCGTAACTCGGGACTGTAGTCTGGCCGGTTGATCGCGGTTTGCTCGCGTCACCCTCCTTTTTCAATCAGAGACTTCTTCTCTGATTTCTCCAATCGCCGAATCAAGGACTTCTTCCTTGATTCGCTCCCTTCGCTTCTTGGTCCGATGATTGCTCGGCATATCTGCGACCAGTGCGTAGTTTCGTGCGGCGAAACTAAGTTAGAATTAAGATTGTATCCCCTAACTTTGCTTTGCTGAATCAGAGACTTCTTCTCTGATTCGAATGACTGAATCAAGGACTTCTTCCTTGATTCTCTCCCTACACTGCGATGATTGTATAATAAAAGCGAAGCGTTGCGACTGAACTGCGTTAGAATTAAGCGTGCGAAAGAAGACGTCGATCATCCGCCGTGGGATACTCCCTTATTTCAGACTCAAGAAAGAAGACAGCCGACGTGGGATTATTTTTAAGTGCGATACCGACGACTGCGTTTAGCATAAGGTTTAGAATAAGGAGGGAGGTCGGTGGAATTGTGTTTTCCACCCACCTCCCAGGGTCCCTCGCAGCAACCTCCACGTGGTGGACCTGGAAACTAGTAGCATCGCCGAAGAGTAGCTTCTATCGAGGGTGTTGCTAGGCCAATAGCTGCGAATTGTGTGAAATATGCCGAGTAGTTATTCTTTAGCTTCATTCTCACTCCGCTCGTTTCCATCTATCCGGTTCGCTTGACCATGTTTGCAAGTGCATCGGGCCGTGTGACGCCGGTCGGTCTGCAGTTCACGTACCTCGGTGTTCGGCCTCGCGAGTAAGATCATGACGGCCACACCGTGGGCCGGGTGGTGCTCGCGCCGACGACCCACGGCACTGCTCTTCCTAGGATCCTACTTCTTCGTAATCCGCCCCTAGTCCTGTGGCCTAGCCACAGGGCCGGGCGTTGGGAAGTTAACGGGCGCCTAAGAAGAGTACGTCGTCGTCCGCTGATCCGAAAGAGGACGAGCATCGTAACTCGGGACTGTAGTCTGGCCGGTTGATCGCGGTTTGCTCGCGTCACCCTCCTTTTTCAATCAGAGACTTCTTCTCTGATTTCTCCAATCGCCGAATCAAGGACTTCTTCCTTGATTCGCTCCCTTCGCTTCTTGGTCCGATGATTGCTCGGCATATCTGCGACCAGTGCGTAGTTTCGTGCGGCGAAACTAAGTTAGAATTAAGATTGTATCCCCTAACTTTGCTTTGCTGAATCAGAGACTTCTTCTCTGATTCGAATGACTGAATCAAGGACTTCTTCCTTGATTCTCTCCCTACACTGCGATGATTGTATAATAAAAGCGAAGCGTTGCGACTGAACTGCGTTAGAATTAAGCGTGCGAAGGAAGACGTCGATCATCCGCCGTGGGATACTCCCTTATTTCAGACTCAAGAAAGAAGACAGCCGACGTGGGATTATTTTTAAGTGCGATACCGACGACTGCGTTTAGCATAAGGTTTAGAATAAGGAGGGAGGTCGGTGGAATTGTGTTTTCCACCCACCTCCCAGGGTCCCTCGCAGCAACCTCCACGTGGTGGACGTGGAAACTAGTAGCATCGCCGAAGAGTAGCTTCTATCGAGGGTGTTGCTAGGCCAATAGCTGCGAATTGTGTGAAATATGCCGAGTAGTTATTCTTTAGCTTCATTCTCACTCCGCTCGTTTCCATCTATCCGGTTCGCTTGACCATGTTTGCAAGTGCATCGGGCCGTGTGACGCCGGTCGGTCTGCAGTTCACGTACCTCGGTGTTCGGCCTCGCGAGTAAGATCATGACGGCCACACCGTGGGCTGGGTGGTGCTCGCGCCGACGACCCACGGCACTGCTCTTCCTAGGATCCTACTTCTTCGTAATCCGCCCCTAGTCCTGTGGCCTAGCCACAGGGCCGGGCGTTGGGAAGTTAACCGGCGCCTAAGAAGAGTACGTCGTCGTCCGCTGATCCGAAAGAGGACGAGCATCGTAACTCGGGACTGTAGTCTGGCCGGTTGATCGCGGTTTGCTCGCGTCACCCTCCTTTTTCAATCAGAGACTTCTTCTCTGATTTCTCCAATCGCCGAATCAAGGACATCTTCCTTGATTCGATCCCTTCGCTTCTTGGTCCGATGATTGCTCGGCATATCTGCGACCAGTGCGTAGTTTCGTGCGGCGAAACTAAGTTAGAATTAAGATTGTATCCCCTAACTTTGCTTTGCTGAATCAGAGACTTCTTCTCTGATTCGAATGACTGAATCAAGGACTTCTTCCTTGATTCTCTCCCTACACTGCGATGATTGTATAATAAAAGCGAAGCGTTGCGACTGAACTGCGTTAGAATTAACCGTGTGAAAGAAGACGTCGATCATCCGCCGTGGGATACTCCATTATTTCAGACTCAAGAAAGAAGACAGCCACACAGGCGATACTGATCACTCCTGAGCTCCCCTGGTGCTCCCTGGTTCTCCCTGGAACTACCCGGCCCTGTGTGGCCACCAGTGGTCCCTATGAGACATCGTCCTGGAGTCCCATCACTGATATGTCAAATGGCTACCCCCGACCTTCCTGGCAATTCTGCCCGACGGAATCCAAGTTTTCCACTTTGGCGACCTGGTTTGTATAGTCTAAAGTCATTTTCGACCAAAAGTATCCAGACCTTCCCATCGGTCAGCCGGATGTAGCCTTCGTCCCTATGAGACCTCGCCCTGGTGTCCAATCACTGCTAAGTCAAATGGCTTTCCCCGACCTTCTTGGCAATTCTGCCCGACGGAATCCAAGTTTTGCACTTTGGAAACCTGGATTGTTTAGTCTAAAGTCAATTTCGAACAAAAGTATCCCGAACTTCCCATCGGTCAGCCGGATGTAGCCTTCGTCCCTATGAGACATCGTCCTGGAGTCCAATCACTGCTAAGTGAAATGGCTACCCCCGACCTTCCTGGCAATTCTGCCTGACGGAATCCAAGTTTTGTACTTTGGAAACCTGGATTGTATAGTCTAAAATCAATTTCGACCAAAAGTATCCCGAGCTTTCCATTGGCCAGCCGGATGTAGCCTTGGTCGCTATTAGACCTCGTCCTGGAGTCCCATCACTGCTAAGTCAAATGGCTACCCCCGACCTTCCTGGCAATTCTGGCCGACGGAATCCAAGTTTTCCACTTTGGAAACCTGGATTGTTTAGTCTAAAGTCAATTTCGACCAAAAGTATCCCGACCTTCCCATCGGTCAGCCGGATGTAGCCTTGGTCCCTATGAGACATCGTCCTGGAGTTCCATCACTGCTAAGTCAAATGGCTACCCCCGACCTTCCTGGCAATTCTGGCCGACGGAATCCAAGTTTTCCACTTTGGCAATCTGGTTTGTATAGTCTAAAGTCATTTTCGACCAAAAGTATCCAGACCTTCCCATCGGTCAGCCGGATGTAGCCTTGGTCCCTATGAGACCTCGTCCTGGAGTCCCATCACAGCTAAGTCAAATGGCTACCACCGACCTTCCTGGCAATTCTGGCCGACGGACTCCAAGTTTTCCACTTTGGCAACCTGGTTTGTATAGTCTAAAGTCAATTTCGACCAGAGGTATCCAGACCTTCCCATCGGTCAGCCGGATGTAGCCTTGGTCCCTATGAGACCTCGTCCTGGAGTCCCATCACAGCTAAGTCAAATGGCTCCCCCGACCTTCCTGGCAATTCTGGCCGACGGAATCCAAGTTTTGTACTTTGGAAACCTGGATTGTATAGTCTAAAGTCAATTTCGACCAAAAGTATCCCGAACTTCCCATCGGTCTGCCGGATGTAGCCTTCGTCACTATGAGACATCGTCCTGGAGTCCAAGCACTGCTAAGTCAAATGGCTACCCCCGACCTTCCTGGCAATTCTGCCCGACGGAATCCAAGTTTTGTACTTTGGAAACCTGGATTGTATAGTCTAAAGTCAATTTCGACCAAAAGTATCCCGACCTTTCCATTGGCCAGCCGGATGTAGCCTTGGTCGCTATTAGACCTCGTCCTGGAGTCCCATCACTGCTAAGTCAAATGGCTACCCCCGACCTTCCTGGCAATTCTGGCAGACGGAATCCAAGTTTTCCACTCTGTAAACCTGGTTCGTATAGTCTAAAGTCAATTCCGACCAAAAGTATCCCGACCTTCCCATCGGTCAGCCGGATGTAGCCTTCGTCCCTATGAGACATCGTCCTGGAGTCCCATCACTGCTAAGTCAAATGGCTACCCCCGACCTTCCTGGCAATTCCGGCCGACGGAATCCAAGTTTTACACATTGGAAACCTGGTTTGTATAGTCTAAAGTCATTTTCGACCAAAAGTATCCAGACCTTCCCATCGGTCAGCCGGATGTAGCCTTGGTCCCTATGAGACCTCGCCCTGGTGTCCAGTCACTGCTAAGTCAAATGGCTTCCCCCGACCTTCCTGGCAATTCTGCTCGACGGAATCCAAGTTTTGCACTTTGGAAACCTGGATTGTATAGTCTAAAGTCAATTTCGACCAAAAGTATCCCGAACTTCCCATCGGTCAGCCGGATGTAGCCTTGGTCCCTATGAGACCTCGTCCTGGAGTTCCATCACAGCTAAGTCAAATGGCTCCCCCGACCTTCCTGGCAATTCCGGCCGACGGAATCCAAGTTTTCCACATTGGAAACCTGGTTTGTATAGTCTAAAGTCAATTTCGACTAAAAGTATCCCGAACTTCCCATCGGTCAGCCGGATGTAGCCTTGGTCCCTATGAGACATCGTCCTGGAGTCCCATCACTGCTAAGTCAAATGGCTACCCCCGACCTTCCTGGCAATTCTGCCTGACGGAATCCAAGTTTTGAACTTTGGAAACCTGGATTGTATAGTCTAAAGTCAATTTCGACCAAAAGTATCCCGACCTTCCCATCGGTCAGCCGGATGTAGCCTTGGTCCCTATGAGACCTCGTCCTGGAGTCCCATCACTGCTAAGTCAAATGGCTACCCCCGACCTTCCTGGCAATTCTGCCCGACGGAATCCAAGTTTTGCACTTTGGAAACCTCGATTATATAGTCTAAAGTCAATTTCGACCAAAGGTATCCAGACCTTCCCATCGGTCAGCCGGATGTAGCCTTGGTCCCTATGAGACCTCGTCCTGGAGTCCCATCACAGCTAAGTCAAATGGCTCCCCCGACCTTCCTGGCAATTCCGGCCGACGGAATCCAAGTTTTCCACTTTGTAAACCTGGTTTGTATAGTCTAAAGTCAATTCCGACCAAAAGCATCCCGACCTTCCCATCGGTCAGCCGGATGTATCCTTGGAACCTATGAGACCTCGTCCTGGAGTCCCATCACTGCTAAGTCAAATGACTACCCCCGACCTTCCTGGCAATTCTGCCCGACGGAATCCAAGTTTTGCACTTTGGAAACCTGGATTGTATAGTGTAAAGTCAATTTCGACCAAAAGTATCCCGAACTTCCCATCGGTCAGCCGGATGTAGCCTTGGTCGCTATTAGACCTCGTCCTGGAGTCCCATCACTGCTAAGTCAAATGGCAACCCCCGACCTTCCTGGCAATTCTGGCCGACGGAATCCAAGTTTTCCACTTTGGAAACCTGGTTTGTATAGTCTGAAGTCAATTCCGACCAAAAGTATCCCGACCTTCCCATCGGTCAGCCGGATGTAGCCTTCGTCCCTATGAGACATCGTCCTGGAGTCCCATCACAGCTAAGTCAAATGGCTCCCCCGACCTTCCTGGCAATTCCGGCCGACGGAATCCAAGTTTTCCACTTTGTAAACCTGGTTTGTATAGTCTAAAGTCAATTCCGACCAAAAGCATCCCGACCTTCCCATCGGTCAGCCGGATGTATCCTTGGAACCTATGAGACATCGTCCTGGAGTCCCATCACTGCTAAGTCAAATGGCTACACCCGACCTTCCTGGCAATTCTGCCCGACGGAATCCAAGTTTTGCACTTTGGAAACCTGGTTTGTATAGTCTGAAGTCAATTCCGACCAAAAGTATCCCGACCTTCCCATCGGTCAGCCGGATGTAGCCTTGGTCCCTATGAGATCTCGTCCTGGAGTCCCATCACTGCTAAGTCAAATGGCTACCCCCGACCTTCCTGGCAATTCCGGCCGACGGAATCCAAGTTTTCCACTTTGGAAACCTGGTTTGTATAGTCTGAAGTCAATTCCGACCAAAAGTATCCCGACCTTCCCATCGGTCAGCCGGATGTAGCCTTCGTCCCTATGAGACATCGTCCTGGAGTCCCATCACTGCTAAGTCAAATGGCTCCCCCGACCTTCCAGGCAATTCCGGCCGACGGAATCCAAGTTTTCCACTTTGGAAACCTGGTTTGAATAGTCTAAAGTCAATTTCGACCAAAAGTATCCAGACCTTCCCATCGGTCAGCCGGATGTAGCCTTGGAACCTATGAGACCTCGTCCTGGAGTCCCATCACTGCTAAGTCAAATGGCTACCCCCGACCTTCCTGGCAATTCTGCCTGACGGAATCCAAGTTTTAAACTTTGGAAACCTGGATTGTATAGTCTAAAGTCAATTTCGACCAAAAGTATCCCGACCTTCCCATCGGTCAGCCGGATGTAGCCTTGGTCCCTATGAGATCTCGTCCTGGAGTCCCATCACTACTAAGTCAAATGGCTACCCCCGACCTTCCTGGCAATTCTGCCCGACGGAATCCAAGTTTTAAACTTTGGAAACCTGGATTGTATAGTCTAAAGTCAATTTCGACCAAAAGTATCCCGACCTTCCCATCGGTCAGCCGGATGTAGCCTTCGTCGCTATGAGACATCGTCCTGGAGTCCCATCACTGCTAAGTCAAATGGCTACCCCCGACCTTCCTGGCAATTCTGCCCGACGGAATCCAAGTTTTCCACTTTGGAAACCTGGTTTGAATAGTCTAAAGTCAATTTCGACCAAAAGTATCCAGACCTTCCCATCGGTCAGCCGGATGTAGCCTTGGAACCTATGAGACCTCGTCCTGGAGTCCCATCACTGCTAAGTCAAATGGCTACCCCCGACCTTCCTGGCAATTCTGCCTGACGGAATCCAAGTTTTAAACTTTGGAAACCTGGATTGTATAGTCTAAAGTCAATTTCGACCAAAGGTATCCAGACCTTCCCATCGGTCAGCCGGATGTAGCCTTGGTCCCCATGAGACCTCGTCCTGGAGTCCCATCACAGCTAAGTCAAATGGCTCCCCCGACCTTCCTGGCAATTCCGGCCGACGGAATCCAAGTTTTCCACATTGGAAACCTGGTTTGTATAGTCTAAAGTCAATTTCGACTAAAAGTATCCCGAACTTCCCATCGGTCAGCCGGATGTAGCCTTGGAACCTATGAGACCTCGTCCTGGAGTCCCATCACTGCTAAGTCAAATGGCTACCCCCGACCTTCCTGGCAATTCTGCCCGACGGAATCCAAGTTTTGCACTTTGGAAACCTCGATTATATAGTCTAAAGTCAATTTCGACCAAAGGTATCCAGACCTTCCCATCGGTCAGCCGGATGTAGCCTTGGTCCCTATGAGACCTCGTCCTGGAGTCCCATCACAGCTAAGTCAAATGGCTCCCCCGACCTTCCTGGCAATTCCGGCCGACGGAATCCAAGTTTTCCAAATTGGAAACCTGGTTTGTATAGTCTAAAGTCAATTTCGACTAAAAGTATCCCGAACTTCCCATCGGTCAGCCGGATGTAGCCTTGGAACCTATGAGACCTCGCCCTGGTGTCCAATCACTGCTAAGTCAAATGGCTTCCTCCGACCTTCCTGGCAATTCTGCCCGACGGAATCCAAGTTTTGCACTTTGGAAATCTGGATTGTTTAGTCTAAAGTCAATTTCTACCAAAAGTATCCCGAACTTCCCATCGGTCAGCCGGATGTAGCCTTGGAACCTATGAGACCTCGACCTGGAGTCCCATCACTGCTAAGTCAAATGGCTTCCTACACCTTCCTGGCAATTCTGCCCGACGGAATCCAAGTTTTCCACTTTGGAAACCTGGTTTGTATAGTCTAAAGTCAATTTCGACCAAAAGTATCCCGACCTTCCCATCGGTCAGCCGGATGTAGCCTTGGTCCCTATGAGACCTCCTCCTGGAGTCCCATCACTGCTACGTCAAATGGCTACCCCCGACCTTCCTGGCAATTCTACCCGACGGAATCCAAGTTTTGCACTTTGGAAACCTCGATTATATAGTCTAAAGTCAATTCCGACCAAAAGTATCCCGACCTTCCCATCGGTCAGCCGGATGTAGCCTTGGTCGCTATTAGACCTCGTCCTGGAGTCCCATCACTGCTAAGTCAAATGGCTACCCCCGACCTTCCTGGCAATTCCGGCCGACGGAATCCAAGTTTTCCACTTTGGAAACCTGGTTTGAATAGTCTAAAGTCAATTTCGACCAAAAGTATCCAGACCTTCCCATCGGTCAGCCGGATGTAGCCTTGGAACCTATGAGACCTCTTCCTGGAGTCCCATCACTGCTAAGTCAAATGGCTACCCCCGACCTTTCTGGCAATTCTGCCTGACGGAATCCAAGTTTTAAACTTTGGAAACCTGGATTGTATAGTCTAAAGTCAATTTCGACCAAAAGTATCCCGACCTTCCCATCGGTCAGCCGGATGTAGCCTTGGTCCCTATGAGATCTCGTCCTGGAGTCCCATCACTGCTAAGTCAAATGGCTACCCCCGACCTTCCTGGCAATTCTGCCCGACGGAATCCAAGTTTTGCACTTTGGAAACCTCGATTATATAGTCTAAAGTCAATTTCGACCAAAGGTATCCAGACCTTCCCATCGCTCAGCCGGATGTAGCCTTGGTCCCTATGAGACCTCGTCCTGGAGTCCCATCACAGCTAAGTCAAATGGCTCCCCCGACCTTCCTGACAATTCCGGCCGACGGAATCCAAGTTTTCCAAATTGGAAACCTGGTTTGTATAGTCTAAAGTCAATTTCGACTAAAAGTATCCCGAACTTCCCATCGGTCAGCCGGATGTAGCCTTGGAACCTATGAGACCTCGCCCTGGTGTCCAATCACTGCTAAGTCAAATGGCTTCCCCCGACCTTCCTGGCAATTCTGCCCGACGGAATCCAAGTTTTGCACTTTGGAAACCTGGATTGTTTAGTCTAAAGTCAATTTCGACCAAAAGTATCCCGAACTTCCCATCGGTCAGCCGGATGTAGCCTTGGAACCTATGAGACCTCGTCCTGGAGTCCCATCACTGCTAAGTCAAATGGCTTCCTCCACCTTCCTGGCAATTCTGCCCGACGGAATCCAAGTTTTCCACTTTGGAAACCTGGTTTGTATAGTCTAAAGTCAATTTCGACCAAAAGTATCCCGACCTTCCCATCGGTCAGCCGGATGTAGCCTTGGTCCCTATGAGACCTCCTCCTGGAGTCCCATCACTGCTACGTCAAATGGCTACCCCCGACCTTCCTGGCAATTCTACCCGACGGAATCCAAGTTTTGCACTTTGGAAACCTCGATTATATAGTCTAAAGTCAATTTCGACCAAAGGTATCCAGACCTTCCCATCGGTCAGCCGGATGTAGCCTTGGTCCCTATGAGACCTCGTCCTGGAGTCCCATCACAGCTAAGTCAAATGGCTCCCCCGACCTTCCTGGCAATTCCGGCCGACGGAATACAAGTTTTCCACATTGGAAACCTGGTTTGTATAGTCTAAAGTCAATTTCGACTAAAAGTATCCCGAACTTCCCATCGGTCAGCCGGATGTAGCCTTGGAACCTATGAGACCTCGTCCTGGAGTCCCATCACTGCCAAGTCAAATCACTACCCGCGACGTTCCTGGCAATTCTGCCCGACGGAATCCAAGTTTTGCACTTTGGAAACCTGGATTGTATAGTCTAAAGTCAATTTCGACCAAAAGTATCCCGAACTTCCCATCGGTCAGCCGGATGTTGCCTTGGAACCTATGAGACGTCGTCCTGGAGTCCCATCACTGCTACGTCAAATGGCTTCCCCCGACCTACCTGGCAATTCTGCCCGACGGAATCCAAGTTTTTCACTTTGGAAACCTGGATTGTATAGTCTAAAGTCAATTTCGACCAAAAGTATCCCGACCTTCCCATCGGTCAGCCTGATGTAGCCTTGGTCCCTATGAGACCTCGTCCTGGAGTCCCATCACTGCTAAGTCAAATGGCTACCCCCGACCTTCCTGGCAATTCTGCCCGACGGAATCCAAGTTTTGCACTTTGGAAACCTGGATTGTATAGTCTAAAGTCAACTTCGACCAAAAGTATCCCGACCTTCCCATCGGTCAGCCGGATGTAGCCTTGGTCCCTATGAGACCTCGCCCTGGTGTCCAATCACTGCTAAGTCAAATGGCTACCCCCGACCTTCCTGGCAATTCTGCCTGACGGAATCCAAGTTTTGTACTTTGGAAACCTGGACTGTATAGTCTAAAATCAATTTCGACCAAAAGTATCCCGAGCTTTCCATTGGCCAGCCGGATGTAGCCTTGGTCGCTATTAGACCTCGTCCTGGAGTCCCATCACTGCTAAGTCAAATTGCTACCCCCGACCTTTCTGGCAATTCTGGCCGACGGAATCCAAGTTTTTCACTTTGGAAACCTGGATTGTATAGTCTAAAGTCAATTTCGACCAAAAGTATCCCGACCTTCCCATCGGTCAGCCTGATGTAGCCTTGGTCCCTATGAGACCTCGTCCTGGAGTCCCATCACTGCTAAGTCAAATGGCTACCCCCGACCTTCCTGGCAATTCTGCCCGACGGAATCCAAGTTTTGCACTTTGGAAACCTGGATTGTATAGTCTAAAGTCAACTTCGACCAAAAGTATCCCGACCTTCCCATCGGTCAGCCGGATGTAGCCTTGGTCCCTATGAGACCTCGCCCTGGTGTCCAATCACTGCTAAGTCAAATGGCTACCCCCGACCTTCCTGGCAATTCTGCCTGACGGAATCCAAGTTTTGTACTTTGGAAACCTGGACTGTATAGTCTAAAATCAATTTCGACCAAAAGTATCCCGAGCTTTCCATTGGCCAGCCGGATGTAGCCTTGGTCGCTATTAGACCTCGCCCTGGAGTCCCATCACTGCTAAGTCAAGTGGCTACCCCCGACCTTCCTGGCAATTCTGGCCGACGGAATCCAAGTTTTCCACTTTGGAAACATGGATTGTTTAGTCCAAAGTCAATTTCGACCAAAAGTATCCCGACCTTCCCATCGGTCAGCCGGATGTAGCCTTGGTCCCTATGAGACATCGTCCTGGAGTCCCATCACTGCTAAGTCAAATGGCTACCCCCGACCTTCCTGGCAATTCTGGCCGACGGAATCCAAGTTTTCCACTTTGTAAACCTGGTTTGTATAGTCTAAAGTCAATTTCGACCAAAAGTATCCCGAACTTCCCATCGGTCAGCCGGATGTAGCCTTGGTCCCTATGAGACCTCGTCCTGGAGTCCCATCACTGCTAAGTCAAATGGCTACCCCCGACCTTCCTGGCAATTCGGCCCGACGGAATCCAAGTTTTGCACTTTGGAAACCTGGATTGTATAGTCTAAAGTCAATTTCGACCAAAAGTATACCGACCTTCCCATCGGTCTGCCGGATGTAGCCTTCGTCCCTATGAGACCTCGCCCTGGTGTCCAATCACTGCTAAGTCAAATGGCTGCCCCCGACCTTCCTGGCAATTCTGCCTGACGGAATCCAAGTTTTGTACTTTGGAAACCTGGATTGTATAGTCTAAAATCAATTTCGACCAAAAGTATCCCGAGCTTTCCATTGGCCAGCCGGATGTAGCCTTGGTCGCTATTAGACCTCGTCCTGGAGTCCCATCACTGCTAAGTCAAATGGCTACCCCCGACCTTCCTGGCAATTCTGGCCGACGGAATCCAAGTTTTCCACTTTGGCAACCTGGTTTGTATAGTCTAAAGTCATTTTCGACCAAAAGTATCCAGACCTTCCCATCGGTCAGCCGGATGTAGTCTTCGTCCCTATGAGACATCGTCCTGGAGTCCCATCACTGCTAAGTCAAATGGCTACCCCCGACCTTCCTAGCAATTCTGCCTGACGGAATCCAAGTTTTGAACTTTGGAAACCTGGATTGTATAGTCTAAAGTCAATTTCGATCAAAAGTATCCCGACCTTCCCATCGGTCAGCCGGATGTAGCCTTGGTCCCTATGAGACCTCGTCCTGGAGTCCCATCACTGCTAAGTCAAATGGCTACCCCCGACCTTCCTGGCAATTCTGCCCGACGGAATCCAAGTTTTGCACTTTGGAAACCTCGATTGTATAGTCTAAAGTCAATTTCGACCAAAGGTATCCAGACCTTCCCATCGGTCAGCCGCATGTAGCCTTGGTCCGTATGAGACCTCGTCCTGGAGTCCCATCACAGCTAAGTCAAATGGCTCCCCCGACCTTCCTGGCAATTCCGGCCGACGGAATCCAAGTTTTCCACATTGGAAACCTGGTTTGTATAGTCTAAAGTCAATTTCGACTAAAAGTATCCCGAACTTCCCATCGGTCAGCCGGATGTAGCCTTGGAACCTTTGAGACCTCGCCCTGGTGTCCAATCACTGCTAAGTCAAATGGCTAGCCCCGATCTTCCTGGCAATTCTGGCCGACGGAATCCAAGTTTTCCACTTTGGAAACCTGGTTTGTATAGTCTAAAGTCAATTTCGACCAAAAGTATCCCGACCTTCCCATCGGTCAGCCGGATGTAGCCTTCGTCCCTATGAGACATCGTCCTGGAGTCCCATCACTTCTAAGTCAAATGGCTCCCCCGACCGTTCCAGGCAATTCCGGCCGACGGAATCCAAGTTTTCCACTTTGGAAACCTGGTTTGTATAGTCTAAAGTCATTTTCGTCCAAAATTATCCAGGCCTTCCCATCGGTCAGCCGGATGTAGGCTTGGTCCCTATGAGATCTCGTCCTGGAGTCCCATCACTGCTCCTTCAAATGGCTACACCCGAGCTTCCTGGCAATTCTGCCCGACGGAATCCAAGTTTTGCACTTTGGAAACCTGGATTGTATAGTCTAAAGTCAATTTCGACCAAAAGTATCCCTTACTTCACATCGGTCAGCCGGATATAGCCTTTGAATCTATGAGACCTCGTCCTGGAGTCCCATCACTGCTAAATCAAATGGCTACCACCGACCTTCCTGGCAATTCTGGCCGACGGAATCCAAGTTTTCCACTTTGGCAACCTGGTTTGTATAGTCTAAAGTCATTTTCGACCAAAAGTATCCAGACCTTCCCATCAGTCAGCCGGATGTAGCCTTCGTCCCTATGAGACATCGTCCTGGAGTCCCATCACTGCTAAGTCAAATGGCTACCCCCGACCTTCCTAGCAATTCTGCCTGACGGAATCCAAGTTTTGAACTTTGGAAACCTGGATTGTATAGTCTAAAGTCAATTTCGACCAAAAGTATCCCGACCTTCCCATCGGTCAGCCGGATGTAGCCTTGGTCCCTATGAGACTTCGTCCTGCAGTCCCATCACTGCTAAGTCAAATGGCTACCCCCGACCTTCCTGGCAATTCTGCCCGACGGAATCCAAGTTTTCCACTTTGGAAACCTGGTTTGTATAGTCTAAAGTCAATTTCGACCAAAAGTATCCCTAACTTCCCATCGGTCAGCCGGATATAGCCTTGGAATCTATGAGACCTCGTCCTGGAGTTCTGTCACTGCTAAGTCAAATGGCTACCCCCGACCTTCCTGGCAATTCTGGCCGACGGAATCCAAGTTTTCCACTTTGGCAACCTGGTTTGTATAGTCTAAAGTCATTTTCGACCAAAAGTATCCAGACCTTCCCATCGGTCAGCCGGATGTAGCCTTCGTCCCTATGAGACATCGTCCTGGAGTCCCATCACTGCTAAGTCAAATGGCTACCCCCGACCTTCCTAGCAATTCTGCCTGACGGAATCCAAGTTTTGAACTTTGGAAACCTGGATTGTATAGTCTAAAGTCAATTTCGACCAAAAGTATCCCGACCTTCCCATCGGTCAGCCGGATGTAGCCTTGGTCCCTATGAGACCTCGCCCTGGTGTCCAATCACTGCTAAGTCACATGGCTACCCCCGACCTTCCTGGCAATTCTGCCTGACGGAATCCATGTTTTGTACTTTGGAAACCTGGATTGTATAGTCTAAAGTCAATTTCGACCAAAAGTATCCCGACCTTCCCATCGGTCAGCCTGATGTAGCCTTGGTCCCTATGAGACCTCGTCCTGGAGTCCCATCACTGCTAAGTCAAATGGCTACCCCCGACCTTCCTGGCAATTCTTCCCGACGGAATCCAAGTTTTGCACTTTGGAAACCTGGATTGTATAGTCTAAAGTCAACTTCGACCAAAAGTATCCCGACCTTCCCATCGGTCAGCCGGATGTAGCCTTGGTCCCTATGAGACCTCGCCCTGGTGTCCAATCACTGCTATGTCAAATGGCTACCCCCGACCTTCCTGGCAATTCTGCCTGACGGAATCCAAGTTTTGTACTTTGGAAACCTGGACTGTATAGTCTAAAATCAATTTCGACCAAAAGTATCCCGAGCTTTCCATTGGCCAGCCGGATGTAGCCTTGGTCGCTATTAGACCTCGCCCTGGAGTCCCATCACTGCTAAGTCAAGTGGCTACCCCCGACCTTCCTGGCAATTCTGGCCGACGGAATCCATGTTTTCCACTTTGGAAACATGGATTGTTTAGTCCAAAGTCAATTTCGACCAAAAGTATCCCGACCTTCCCATCGGTCAGCCGGATGTAGCCTTGGTCCCTATGAGACATCGTCCTGGAGTCCCATCACTGCTAAGTCAAATGGCTACCCCCGACCTTCCTGGCAATTCTGGCCGACGGAATCCAAGTTTTCCACTTTGTAAACCTGGTTTGTATAGTCTAAAGTCAATTTCGACCAAAAGTATCCCGAACTTCCCATCGGTCAGCCGGATGTAGCCTTGGTCCCTATGAGACCTCGTCCTGGAGTCCCATCACTGCTAAGTCAAATGGCTACCCCCGACCTTCCTGGCAATTCTGCCCGACGGAATCCAAGTTTTCCACTTTGGAAACCTGGATTGTATAGTCTAAAGTCAATTTCGACCAAAAGTATACCGACCTTCCCATCGGTCAGCCGGATGTAGCCTTGGTCCCTATGAGACCTCGCCCTGGTGTCCAATCACTGCTAAGTCAAATGGCTACCCCCGACCTTCCTGGCAATTCTGCCTGACGGAATCCAAGTTCTGTACTTTGGAAACCTGGATTGTATAGTCTAAAATCAATTTCGACCAAAAGTATCCCGACCTTTCCATTGGCCAGCCGGATGTAGTCTTGGTCGCTATTAGACCTCGTCCTGGAGTCCCATCACTGCTAAGTCAAATGGCTACCCCCGACCTTCCTGGCAATTCTGGCCGACGGAATCCAAGTTTTCCACTTTGGAAACCTGGTTTGTATAGTCTAAAGTCAATTCCGACCAAAAGCATCCCGACCTTCCCATCGGTCAGCCGGATGTATCCTTGGAACCTATGAGACCTCGTCCTGGAGTCCCATCACTGCTAAGTCAAATGGCTACACCCGACCTTCCTGGCAATTCTGCCCGACGGAATCCAAGTTTTGCACTTTGGAAACCTGGTTTGTATAGTCTGAAGTCAATTCCGACCAAAAGTATCCCGACCTTCCCATCGGTCAGCCGGATGTAGCCTTGGTCCCTATGAGATCTCGTCCTGGAGTCCCATCACTGCTAAGTCAAATGGCTACCCCCGACCTTCCTGGCAATTCCGGCCGACGGAATCCAAGTTTTCCACTTTGGAAACCTGGTTTGTATAGTCTGAAGTCAATTCCGACCAAAAGTATCCCGACCTTCCCATCGGTCAGCCGGATGTAGCCTTCGTCCCTATGAGACATCGTCCTGGAGTCCCATCACTGCTAAGTCAAATGGCTCCCCCGACCTTCCAGGCAATTCCGGCCGACGGAATCCAAGTTTTCCACTTTGGAAACCTGGTTTGAATAGTCTAAAGTCAATTTCGACCAAAAGTATCCAGACCTTCCCATCGGTCAGCCGGATGTAGCCTTGGAACCTATGAGACCTCGTCCTGGAGTCCCATCACTGCTAAGTCAAATGGCTACCCCCGACCTTCCTGGCAATTCTGCCTGACGGAATCCAAGTTTTAAACTTTGGAAACCTGGATTGTATAGTCTAAAGTCAATTTCGACCAAAAGTATCCCGACCTTCCCATCGGTCAGCCGGATGTAGCCTTGGTCCCTATGAGATCTCGTCCTGGAGTCCCATCACTACTAAGTCAAATGGCTACCCCCGACCTTCCTGGCAATTCTGCCCGACGGAATCCAAGTTTTAAACTTTGGAAACCTGGATTGTATAGTCTAAAGTCAATTTCGACCAAAAGTATCCCGACCTTCCCATCGGTCAGCCGGATGTAGCCTTCGTCGCTATGAGACATCGTCCTGGAGTCCCATCACTGCTAAGTCAAATGGCTACCCCCGACCTTCCTGGCAATTCTGCCCGACGGAATCCAAGTTTTCCACTTTGGAAACCTGGTTTGAATAGTCTAAAGTCAATTTCGACCAAAAGTATCCAGACCTTCCCATCGGTCAGCCGGATGTAGCCTTGGAACCTATAAGACCTCGTCCTGGAGTCCCATCACTGCTAAGTCAAATGGCTACCCCCGACCTTCCTGGCAATTCTGCCTGACGGAATCCAAGTTTTAAACTTTGGAAACCTGGATTGTATAGTCTAAAGTCAATTTCGACCAAAGGTATCCAGACCTTCCCATCGGTCAGCCGGATGTAGCCTTGGTCCCTATGAGACCTCGTCCTGGAGTCCCATCACAGCTAAGTCAAATGGCTCCCCCGACCTTCCTGGCAATTCCGGCCGACGGAATCCAAGTTTTCCTCATTGGAAACCTGGTTTGTATAGTCTAAAGTCAATTTCGACTAAAAGTATCCCGAACTTCCCATCGGTCAGCCGGATGTAGCCTTGGAACCTATGAGACCTCGTCCTGGAGTCCCATCACTGCCAAGTCAAATCACTACCCGCGACGTTCCTGGCAATTCTGCCCGACGGAATCCAAGTTTTGCACTTTGGAAACCTGGTTTGTATAGTCTGAAGTCAATTCCGACCAAAAGTATCCCGACCTTCCCATCGGTCAGCCGGATGTAGCCTTGGTCGCTATTAGACCTCGTCCTGGAGTCCCATCACTGCTAAGTCAAATGGCTACCACCGACCTTCCTGGCAATTCTGCCCGACGGAATCCAAGTTTTCCACTTTGGAAACCTGGTCTGAATAGTCTAAAGTCAATTTCGACCAAAAGTATCCAGACCTTCCCATCGGTCAGCCGGATGTAGCCTTGGAACCTATGAGACCTCTTCCTGGAGTCCCATCACTGCTAAGTCAAATGGCTACCCCCGACCTTTCTGGCAATTCTGCCTGACGGAATCCAAGTTTTAAAGTTTGGAAACCTGGATTGTATAGTCTAAAGTCAATTTCGACCAAAAGTATCCCGACCTTCCCATCGGTCAGCCGGATGTAGCCTTGGTCCCTATGAGATCTCGTCCTGGAGTCCCATCACTGCTAAGTCAAATGGCTACCCCCGACCTTCCTGGCAATTCTGCCCGACGGAATCCAAGTTTTGCACTTTGGAAACCTCGATTATATGGTCTAAAGTCAATTTCGACCAAAGGTATCCAGACCTTCCCATCGGTCAGCCGGATGTAGCCTTGGTCCCTATGAGACCTCGTCCTGGAGTCCCATCACAGCTAAGTCAAATGGCTCCCCCGACCTTCCTGGCAATTCCGGCCGACGGAATCCAAGTTTTCCAAATTGGAAACCTGGTTTGTATAGTCTAAAGTCAATTTCGACTAAAAGTATCCCGAACTTCCCATCGGTCAGCCGGATGTAGCCTTGGAACCTATGAGACCTCGCCCTGGTGTCCAATCACTGCTAAGTCAAATGGCTTCCTCCGACCTTCCTGGCAATTCTGCCCGACGGAATCCAAGTTTTGCACTTTGGAAACCTGGATTGTTTAGTCTAAAGTCAATTTCTACCAAAAGTATCCCGAACTTCCCATCGGTCAGCCGGATGTAGCCTTGGAACCTATGAGACCTCGACCTGGAGTCCCATCACTGCTAAGTCAAATGGCTTCCTACACCTTCCTGGCAATTCTGCCCGACGGAATCCAAGTTTTCCACTTTGGAAACCTGGTTTGTATAGTCTAAAGTCAATTTCGACCAAAAGTATCCCGACCTTCCCATCGGTCAGCCGGATGTAGCCTTGGTCCCTATGAGACCTCCTCCTGGAGTCCCATCACTGCTACGTCAAATGGCTACCCCCGACCTTCCTGGCAATTCTACCCGACGGAATCCAAGTTTTGCACTTTGGAAACCTCGATTATATAGTCTAAAGTCAATTCCGACCAAAAGTATCCCGACCTTCCCATCGGTCAGCCGGATGTAGCCTTGGTCGCTATTAGACCTCGTCCTGGAGTCCCATCACTGCTAAGTCAAATGGCTACCCCCGACCTTCCTGGCAATTCCGGCCGACGGAATCCAAGTTTTCCACTTTGGAAACCTGGTTTGAATAGTCTAAAGTCAATTTCGACCAAAAGTATCCAGACCTTCCCATCGGTCAGCCGGATGTAGCCTTGGAACCTATGAGACCTCTTCCTGGAGTCCCATCACTGCTAAGTCAAATGGCTACCCCCGACCTTTCTGGCAATTCTGCCTGACGGAATCCAAGTTTTAAACTTTGGAAACCTGGATTGTATAGTCTAAAGTCAATTTCGACCAAAAGTATCCCGACCTTCCCATCGGTCAGCCGGATGTAGCCTTGGTCCCTATGAGATCTCGTCCTGGAGTCCCATCACTGCTAAGTCAAATGGCTACCCCCGACCTTCCTGGCAATTCTGCCCGACGGAATCCAAGTTTTGCACTTTGGAAACCTCGATTATATAGTCTAAAGTCAATTTCGACCAAAGGTATCCAGACCTTCCCATCGCTCAGCCGGATGTAGCCTTGGTCCCTATGAGACCTCGTCCTGGAGTCCCATCACAGCTAAGTCAAATGGCTCCCCCGACCTTCCTGACAATTCCGGCCGACGGAATCCAAGTTTTCCAAATTGGAAACCTGGTTTGTATAGTCTAAAGTCAATTTCGACTAAAAGTATCCCGAACTTCCCATCGGTCAGCCGGATGTAGCCTTGGAACCTATGAGACCTCGCCCTGGTGTCCAATCACTGCTAAGTCAAATGGCTTCCCCCGACCTTCCTGGCAATTCTGCCCGACGGAATCCAAGTTTTGCACTTTGGAAACCTGGATTGTTTAGTCTAAAGTCAATTTCGACCAAAAGTATCCCGAACTTCCCATCGGTCAGCCGGATGTAGCCTTGGAACCTATGAGACCTCGTCCTGGAGTCCCATCACTGCTAAGTCAAATGGCTTCCTCCACCTTCCTGGCAATTCTGCCCCACGGAATCCAAGTTTTCCACTTTGGAAACCTGGTTTGTATAGTCTAAAGTCAATTTCGACCAAAAGTATCCCGACCTTCCCATCGGTCAGCCGGATGTAGCCTTGGTCCCTATGAGACCTCCTCCTGGAGTCCCATCACTGCTACGTCAAATGGCTACCCCCGACCTTCCTGGCAATTCTACCCGACGGAATCCAAGTTTTGCACTTTGGAAACCTCGATTATATAGTCTAAAGTCAATTTCGACCAAAGGTATCCAGACCTTCCCATCGGTCAGCCGGATGTAGCCTTGGTCCCTATGAGACCTCGTCCTGGAGTCCCATCACAGCTAAGTCAAATGGCTCCCCCGACCTTCCTGGCAATTCCGGCCGACGGAATACAAGTTTTCCACATTGGAAACCTGGTTTGTATAGTCTAAAGTCAATTTCGACTAAAAGTATCCCGAACTTCCCATCGGTCAGCCGGATGTAGCCTTGGAACCTATGAGACCTCGTCCTGGAGTCCCATCACTGCCAAGTCAAATCACTACCCGCGACGTTCCTGGCAATTCTGCCCGACGGAATCCAAGTTTTGCACTTTGGAAACCTGGATTGTATAGTCTAAAGTCAATTTCGACCAAAAGTATCCCGAACTTCCCATCGGTCAGCCGGATGTTGCCTTGGAACCTATGAGACGTCGTCCTGGAGTCCCATCACTGCTACGTCAAATGGCTTCCCCCGACCTACCTGGCAATTCTGCCCGACGGAATCCAAGTTTTTCACTTTGGAAACCTGGATTGTATAGTCTAAAGTCAATTTCGACCAAAAGTATCCCGACCTTCCCATCGGTCAGCCTGATGTAGCCTTGGTCCCTATGAGACCTCGTCCTGGAGTCCCATCACTGCTAAGTCAAATGGCTACCCCCGACCTTCCTGGCAATTCTGCCCGACGGAATCCAAGTTTTGCACTTTGGAAACCTGGATTGTATAGTCTAAAGTCAACTTCGACCAAAAGTATCCCGACCTTCCCATCGGTCAGCCGGATGTAGCCTTGGTCCCTATGAGACCTCGCCCTGGTGTCCAATCACTGCTAAGTCAAATGGCTACCCCCGACCTTCCTGGCAATTCTGCCTGACGGAATCCAAGTTTTGTACTTTGGAAACCTGGACTGTATAGTCTAAAATCAATTTCGACCAAAAGTATCCCGAGCTTTCCATTGGCCAGCCGGATGTAGCCTTGGTCGCTATTAGACCTCGCCCTGGAGTCCCATCAGTGCTAAGTCAAGTGGCTACCCCCGACCTTCCTGGCAATTCTGGCCGACGGAATCCAAGTTTTCCACTTTGGAAACATGGATTGTTTAGTCCAAAGTCAATTTCGACCAAAAGTATCCCGACCTTCCCATCGGTCAGCCGGATGTAGCCTTGGTCCCTATGAGACATCGTCCTGGAGTCCCATCACTGCTAAGTCAAATGGCTACCCCCGACCTTCCTGGCAATTCTGCCTGACGGAATCCATGTTTTGTACTTTGGAAACCTGGATTGTATAGTCTAAAATCAATTTCGACCAAAAGTATCCCGACCTTTCCATTGGCCAGCCGGATGTAGCCTTGGTCGCTATTAGACCTCGTCCTGGAGTCCCATCACTGCTAAGTCAAATTGCTACCCCCGACCTTTCTGGCAATTCTGGCCGACGGAATCCAAGTTTTCCACTTTGGCAACCTGGTTTGTATAGTCTAAAGTCATTTTCGACCAAAAGTATCCAGACCTTCCCATCGGTCAGCCGGATGTAGCCTTCGTCCCTATGAGACCTCGCCCTGGTGTCCAATCACTGCTAAGTCAAATGGCTTCCCCCGACCTTCCTGGCAATTCTGGCCGACGGAATCCAAGTTTTCCACTTTGTAAACCTGGTTTGTATAGTCTAAAGTCAATTTCGACCAAAAGTATCCCGAACTTCCCATCGGTCAGCCGGATGTAGCCTTGGTCCCTATGAGACCTCGTCCTGGAGTCCCATCACTGCTACGTCAAATGGCTTCCCCCGACCTACCTGGCAATTCTGCCCGACGGAATCCAAGTTTTTCACTTTGGAAACCTGGATTGTATAGTCTAAAGTCAATTTCGACCAAAAGTATCCCGACCTTCCCATCGGTCAGCCTGATGTAGCCTTGGTCCCTATGAGACCTCGTCCTGGAGTCCCATCACTGCTAAGTCAAATGGCTACCCCCGACCTTCCTGGCAATTCTGCCCGACGGAATCCAAGTTTTGCACTTTGGAAACCTGGATTGTATAGTCTAAAGTCAACTTCGACCAAAAGTATCCCGACCTTCCCATCGGTCAGCCGGATGTAGCCTTGGTCCCTATGAGACCTCGCCCTGGTGTCCAATCACTGCTAAGTCAAATGGCTACCCCCGACCTTCCTGGCAATTCTGCCTGACGGAATCCAAGTTTTGTACTTTGGAAACCTGGACTGTATAGTCTAAAATCAATTTCGACCAAAAGTATCCCGAGCTTTCCATTGGCCAGCCGGATGTAGCCTTGGTCGCTATTAGACCTCGCCCTGGAGTCCCATCACTGCTAAGTCAAGTGGCTACCCCCGACCTTCCTGGCAATTCTGGCCGACGGAATCCAAGTTTTCCACTTTGGAAACATGGATTGTTTAGTCCAAAGTCAATTTCGACCAAAAGTATCCCGACCTTCCCATCGGTCAGCCGGATGTAGCCTTGGTCCCTATGAGACATCGTCCTGGAGTCCCATCACTGCTAAGTCAAATGGCTACCCCCGACCTTCCTGGCAATTCTGGCCGACGGAATCCAAGTTTTCCACTTTGTAAACCTGGTTTGTATAGTCTAAAGTCAATTTCGACCAAAAGTATCCCGAACTTCCCATCGGTCAGCCGGATGTAGCCTTGGTCCCTATGAGACCTCGTCCTGGAGTCCCATCACTGCTAAGTCAAATGGCTACCCCCGACCTTCCTGGCAATTCGGCCCGACGGAATCCAAGTTTTGCACTTTGGAAACCTGGATTGTATAGTCTAAAGTCAATTTCGACCAAAAGTATACCGACCTTCCCATCGGTCTGCCGGATGTAGCCTTCGTCCCTATGAGACCTCGCCCTGGTGTCCAATCACTGCTAAGTCAAATGGCTGCCCCCGACCTTCCTGGCAATTCTGCCTGACGGAATCCAAGTTTTGTACTTTGGAAACCTGGATTGTATAGTCTAAAATCAATTTCGACCAAAAGTATCCCGAGCTTTCCATTGGCCAGCCGGATGTAGCCTTGGTCGCTATTAGACCTCGTCCTGGAGTCCCATCACTGCTAAGTCAAATGGCTACCCCCGACCTTCCTGGCAATTCTGGCCGACGGAATCCAAGTTTTGCACTTTGGAAACCTCGATTGTATAGTCTAAAGTCAATTTCGACCAAAGGTATCCAGACCTTCCCATCGGTCAGCCGCATGTAGCCTTGGTCCGTATGAGACCTCGTCCTGGAGTCCCATCACAGCTAAGTCAAATGGCTCCCCCGACCTTCCTGGCAATTCCGGCCGACGGAATCCAAGTTTTCCACATTGGAAACCTGGTTTGTATAGTCTAAAGTCAATTTCGACTAAAAGTATCCCGAACTTCCCATCGGTCAGCCGGATGTAGCCTTGGAACCTTTGAGACCTCGCCCTGGTGTCCAATCACTGCTAAGTCAAATGACTACCCCCGACCTTCATGGCAGCGAATTGTGTAAAGTATGCCGAGTAGGTATTCTTTAGTTTAATTCTGATAGCCGTTTCCTTCGCATCACCGTGATATTGCCTGTTTCCAATCAGATTCCTCTTCTCTGATTTCTCTCGTATTGAATCAAGGACTTCCTTCTTGATTCCCTTCCTTTGCGTCTTGTCAGCATAATTGCTCGGCATATATGAGACGAATGTATCGTTTTATAAAGCGAAACTATGTCAGAATTAAGATTGTATTCCCCAATTTTGCTCTTGTTGAATAAGAGACTTCTTTTCTGATTCGCCTCATGCTCGAATCAAGGATTTCTTCCTTGATTTACTCCCCATACTGCGATGATTGTATAATAAAAGTATGCTTTGCGGTTGAACTGCGTTCGAATTAAGCGTGCGAAAGAAGACGTCGGTCATCCGCCGTGGGATACACCATTATTTCAGACTCAAGAAAGAAGACAGCCGCCGCGGGATTATTCTTAAGTGCGATACTGATCACTGCGTCTAAAATAAGGTTTAGAATAAGAACGGGAGGTGGGTGGAATTGAATTTTCACCCACCTCCCAGGGTCTCTTCGCAGCAACCTCCACGTGGTGGACCTGGAAACTAGAACCATCGCCGTCAGAGTAGTCCCTGTCGATGATGGTGCTATGCGAATGGCTGCGAATTGTGTTAAATATGGCGAGTAGTTATTCTTTATTTTAATTCTGATAGTGGTTTGCTTCGCATTACCGTGATATTGCCTATTTCCAATCAGATTCCTCTTCTCTGATTTCTCTCATATCGAATCAAGAACTTCCTCCTTGATTCCCTTCCTGTGCGTCTTGTCACCATAATTGCTTGGCATATGTGAGACGAATGTATCGTTTTATAAGACGAAACTATGTCAGAATTAAGATTGTATCCCCCAATTTTGCTCTTGTTGAATAAGAGACTTCTTTTCTGATTCGCCTCATGCTCGAATCAAGGATTTCTTCCTTGATTTACTCCCCATACTGCGATGATTGTATAATATAAGTAATGCGTTGAGCGTGAACTAAATTAGAATTGTTCGTGCGAAAAAAGACGTCGATTATCCGCTCTGGGGTACATTATTTCAGGCTCAAGGAAGAATACATCGATCGACCGCCGTGGGATACATCGCTTCATTTACTAATTATGCTACATTAATCCCATATTACTATTTATTGCTATGTGTTCCTGCATTTCAGTACAGACTCAAGAATGAAGGCAGCTGGCGTGGGATTATTTTTTAGTGCGAAACCCAAAAATGCGTTGATAATAAGATGTCGAATTAGGAACGGAGGTCGATGGAATTGAATTTCTATCCGCCTCCCAGGGTCTCATTCGCAGCAACCTCCACGTGGTAGACCTGGAAACCAGCAGCATCGCCGATGGAGTACATTCCCATCGAGGATGCTGCTAGGCTAATCGGCTGCGGGATTGTATTAAATTGTATTAAGACATTGTGCGCCGATTAAATTTCAGATACTAAAACATGGGCGTCAATGATTATATTGATACATTGTTAAACATCAATCATACTGAAATTTATAACCAATGGAAAAGAATAATAAATTCGATTTTGTAATTTTACTTTGCATTTTTATTAAATATATGTAAAATGTTACATTAACGTAGGATTAACAATTAAATAATAGACTAAAAATCCTCCACCATCGCGGGGCAGGCGCGCAGTGTGTTAATAACAAAAGCCAAGGTTCCTATAAAATCGTTGAGTGCAAACGGTTAAACAGGAGGACGCGATGAAACTCAAGGAGGTCGCGAGTATGGTGGGGACCTTCGACCTTATAAGGACAGTCTTGACAGTGGAGGGCTCAGTTCCTCGCGAACTCTTCAACTGCGAGGATGGGGGAGGACCAGCAGACCCTCCTGGACTATCCTGGACTATCCTGGGCTACCCTGGGCTACCCTGGGCTACCCTGGGCTACCCTGGGCTACCCTGGTATACCCTGGTCTACCCTGAACCTCTCTGGGCATCACTGGTCTACTCCTACCTTCACTCTGGGGCACTGGTGACCACTACTGGCTACCATCGATCAGTCGGGATTAATGCAGATCCATGGTGGCCAGTACTGGTGAAGGCCAACGAGTGGTCCTCGGCTTCTCCTAAGCTATGTACCGATTGCGAACAGCGATCGGTGAGTCGCATGCTCTTTCTTTTTAACACCAGTCACCGATCATGTCGTAGGACGAATGGTCCGTACCGATACCGGTGACTGGTGGTACCATTTTAGTAGTTTTTGATTTTGTGAGTGCAGTGACCTTGGATATGCCTCTCGAGGCATACCCGAGAGTAGTAGCATATTTTAATTTATTTATTAGATAGGATAGGGTTTTCTTGTACGTCGCGTTTAAAGTTAACTGTAAATACTAGCAACAATACTTTGACTTTTTACCGAATTACGAGTAACGTAACTTTATTCTGTACTATGATATGTAAGATATAACACAACCTTCAACATTGAATATTCAGATAATAAGATTGGGAACTTAGTGGTACATTAATTGTATCAATAGGTTCAGTCTGCTTTTTGATTTTTAAAGTTCGACTAACATACAGTCGATTGAAATGGTTGATTATTCGCGTTAAAGTTAATTTAATCGCTGAAATATCACAGTAAATATCGTACAAGAAAACATTTCGCGACGGTTAGGTCTCTGAATCGAAGCAACTACTTGTAAAACATTCTTGTGATATTAGAAACAGCTGCTTCGACAAAGGGATCACCTAAGTATTTTTGAAAATGTGTTAAAAGTTTAAAATAGAATCATTCATATTGCTATTTCACTTAGAGTCTCATTTTCTATTAAATTTCAATTTCTCTTATTGTTTTATCGAATATTACAGTAGTTGTACATTAGTACACTCTTCATTTCTAAAGTTAGAGAATAAAATTCTTAATTCTGAGTCAATTAAAGTAATTGTTGAGAACCAAAGAACATTAGTCCGTTAGAAAAATCAGAAACTAACATGATTTTATAGCTAGGATTTTCAGGATATTGTTTCCATGTTCGTTGCTCGATCTCTCTCACGTGCCCAGGTGCTACTTGGGAGAGTGAGAGCAATGGGCATGATGAAATTGTTATTATTTAAACATGTGAGCGATTGGCAATGGTTAGCGTATCGTGCCCGACGTATTATCCACTTGTGTGTGTGTGTGTGTGTGGTTAGGAAGTGGAAATGCGTCGGACTTTATAATATGACAAATACTCTTTATACGTATATATTCCAGTTACTGTAAATGAAATATATAAACTGTTTGTGGAATATATACACACTTTTCCTTATTCCCTTACTCAATAGAGTACGAATATTAACATATTAGAATACTTTGATCGTCCATACGTTACCAAACGACATAAAGAAGGGTAGAATTATATTAATTTCAATGAATTGTTCGTGCCAAGTAAAATATTTTCTCAAAGATCAAATTAGCCATTGCCAGTCGATTTCAGGAATTGATATACTAGAGTATGAGAATGTGGTTGTTAGTGAACGTCCCGGGACGTTCTCTCTAGGCGTTAGGTTCTTTCGCACTCAGGTGCATCAGAGACAATCGTGAAGTGATGTGTGTTTGTGAGAATGAGTCTCTTGCCCCTTTTTTAAATATAGCTATAGGTAGGCAGGTAGCATACTCTCTGGAATGAATGTTAGATTTAAGTAGGCAGGGGCCGGTGCTGGCCTTCGTTTCTGCACGATGGTCAGTTAGCGGGGAACTTGAAAAATCAGTTCAAAGTTGATAGCAAAACGGAGCATGCCGTTTGCTGATCAACCTTGATCTCGACTTTTCAAGTTCCACATGGATACCGCGATCGCGATCGGTATTAGGCGCGAGTAGGCGAATCGTTCGAAATTGCTCGATTGCACTGTCGAATGATCGATGGCTGTTCCCAAGCCATTGGTCATTCGCTATCGAGCAAGCTCAGGGTTTCAGAAATGGTGGACTGCCGAAGAAAAGAAGAGGCGTATGCCGAAGAGGCCCCGACAAAGTGTCGCTCAAGAGGGCAACTATTAATGGCGGTCCATCTTAGCATGGAGATGGAGCGTCATTTTATGTTACTACTTTGTCACTGCACTCATTTTAGCTTCAATAGAAATGGTGGTGGTAGTAGTAGAAGTAGTTGTAGTTGTATTGGGCTGGCCATTGCCGCCCCAACGTCCAGCAATGAGCATTTCGCGATTTTTAATTAGCGTTGCGAGACAAACATTACGGTTTGAATTAGAGCTGCGAATGATATAATCGCGATTTCGATTACAACTATTTTTAGTACTTGGTTTTTGAAATTGCTTTAAAGATAGCTTTGCGTATGACAAACATTGATCGCGTTTGACTTTAATACTATTGAATATAAAGCGCAATTATGTTAAGTGACACGTAGTTGTCTTGATTTTGAGATAGCATTGCGATTAATTGAATAAACGCGTTTGACAAAGCGTACTTTATTAAATATAATATCCATTTATTAATGTAGCGTTGCGAAATCGGTAGATCGCGGTCTTCTTAGAGTCGCGACCACGATTTTTCGCGTTGTCTTAGAGTTGCGTTGTATTAAGTGCTCAAAAATATGCTGGAACCATAAGAACCACAGAGCAATTTGCGTTAGTGCGAAACGTGGTTCTTTGTAGCTAAAACAGCTGCACATTATAGCCCGCAGCCCAAAAGGCTGCCCCGTATTCTTACATGTAGCGTGGCGTATAAAGAAACTGGTGGACGCGAGTTATTCGTTTTAAATGAAATAATTTAGAGTTGCGTTCGATACTGAAACCCTCGCGTTTTTATTGTATGATATTTGTAAAGTAGCGTTGCGATTAATCATACATTTTTCGCGTTTCTTATTGAAAACTTTGCTCATTTTATTAATTAGCGTGGCGAACAGTAATGCACCTCTCGCGTTCATTATTGAAATACTTTTATATTCCGTAAATTAGTGTTGCGAAATAAATGATCGACTCTCGCGACTTTTATAGCATATATAATGTACAGAGTGGACAGTCCCATATTTTAAATATCCATCCTCCTATTCAATTTCATGTAATTGAACAAAACTTACTATCTAATGAAGTGAGTTTTTGTTTCAGAGGAATTTCGGTGGGATAGAGGATGCAATTCTCAGGGGAAAATGGTATATATCTTAATTTTAATTCTAATTTAATTTATTTAATCCTTTGTGTTTCTGTTTCAGGGAATATTATAACTGCAATGGTAAGGAAAAATCGTATAATTTTTCTTAGGCTCCATTTCTTAAATTGTATTCATCCACTAATCGAATACGACAGTTTCTGTTTCAGTTCCTTTAGCTTATCCTTCTTATTTGTTTCAGCACTAATTCTAATGTATTTTTAATACAATTTCAGTCTAATTTTAGTCTAATCTTAGTTTAATTTTCCTTTAACATTGACACATCATTAATTTATTCATAATATAATCGTTATTTAACATTACTGCAGGGCATTTACAATTACCTCACGAACATTTTACAAATTTGTTAGTGTTGTATTTCCGTACAGGCTCAAGAAGCAGTATAATATTGACTATGATAGTTTTAGGTGCGTTAATAATAAGATTTAGAATAAGAACGGGAGGTGGGTGGAATTGAATTTCCACCCACCTTCCAGGGTCTCATTCGCAGCAACCTCCACGTGGTGGACCTGGAAACTAGAACCATCGCCGTCAGAGTAGTCTCTGTCGAGGATGGTGCCAGGCCAATGGCTGCGAATTGTGTTAAATATGCCGAGTAGTTATTCTTTAGCTACTTTCTCTGATTCCGCCTGTGTCTCCATTTATCCGGTTCACTTGACCATGCTTGCAAGTGCATCGGGCCGTGTGATGCCAGTCAGTCTGCAGTTCACGTATCTCGGTGTTCGGACTCGCGAGTAAGATCATGACGGCCACACCGTGAGCCGGGTGGTACTCGCGCCGACGACTCTCGGCACTGCTCTTCCTAGGATCCTACTTCTTCGTAATCCGCCCCTAGCCCTGCGGTCTGACCGCAGGGCCGGACTTTGGGAAGTTAACGGGAGCCTACGAAGGGCACGTCGCCGTCCGCTGATCCGAAAGAGGAAGAGCACCGTAACTCGGGACTGTGGTCTGGCTGGTCTGATCACGGTTTGCTCGCGTCACCCTCCTTTTTAATCGGAGACTTCTTCTCCGATTTTCCCAGTTGTCGAATTAAGGACTTCTTTCTTGATTCGCTCCCTTTGCTTCTTGGTCCGATAATTGCTCGGCATATCTGCGACCGATGCGTAGTCTTATAAGGCGAAACTATGTCCGAATTAAGATTGTAGCCCCTCATTTTGAGCTTGCTGAGTCAGAGACTTTTTCTCTGATTCGCCTCACGCTCGAATCAAGAACTTCTTCCTTGATTCCCTCCCTGTACTGCGATGATTGTATAATAAAAGCGAAGCGTTGCGACTGAACTGCGTTAGAATTAAGCGTGCGAAAGAAGACGTCGATCATCCGCCGTGGGATACTCCATTATTTCAGACTCAAGAAAGAAGACAGCCGCCGCGGGATTATTCTTAAGTGCGATACTGATCACTCCTGAGCTCCCCTGGTGCTCCCTGGTTCTCCCTGGAACTACCCGGACCTCTGTGGGCACCAGTGGCCTACTCCTACCACCACCCCCGGCCACCTTCGACCTTATAAGGAGCTGGTTCGGCCACAGGACCTCAGTTCCTCGGGAACTCCGGACCAGAGAGTTCTCCTGGGCCTCCTGAGCTCCCCTGGTGCTCCCTGGTGCTCCCTGGTGCTCCCTGGTGCTCCCTGGTTCTCCCTGGGACTACCCGGCCATGTGTGGGCACCAGTGGCCTACTCCTACCACCACCCCGGCCACCTTCGACCTTATAAGGAGCAGGATCGGCTGCAGGTCCTCAGTTCCTCGGGAACTCCGGATCAGAGAGTTCTTCTGGGCCTCCTGAACTCCCCTGGTTCTCCCTGGAACTACCCGGACCTCTGTGGGCACCAGTGGCCTACTCCTACCACCACCCCCGGCCACCTTCGACCTTATAAGGAGCAGGTTCGGCAGCAGGACTTCAGTTCCTCGGGAACTCCGGACCAGAGAGTTCTCCTGGGCCTCCTGAGCTCCCCTGGTGCTCCCTGGTGCACCCTGGTTCTCCCTGGAACTACCCGGCCATGTGTGGGCACCAGTGGCCTACTCCTACCACCACCCCCGGCCACCTTCGACCTTATAAGGAGCAGGTTCGGCAGCAGGACCTCAGTCCCTCGGGAACTCCGGACCAGAGAGTTCTCCTGGGCCTCCTGAGCTCCCCTGGTGCTCCCTGGTGCTCCCTGGTGCTCCCTGGTGCTCCCTGGTGCTCCCTGGTGCTCCCTGGTGCTCCCTGGTTCTCCCTGGAACTACCCGGCCATGTGTGGGCACCAGTAGCCTACTCCTACCACCACCCCGGCCACCTTCGACCTTATAAGGAGCAGGATCGGCTGCAGGTCCTCAGTTCCTCGGGAACTCCGGATCAGAGAGTTCTTCTGGGCCTCCTGAACTCCCCTGGTTCTCCCTGGAACTACCCGGACCTCTGTGGGCACCAGTGGCCTACTCCTACCACCACCCCCGGCCACCTTCGACCTTATAAGGAGCAGGTTCAGCAGCAGGACTTCAGTTCCTCGGGAACTCCGGACCAGAGAGTTCTCCTGGGCCTCCTGAGCTCCCCTGGTGCTCCCTGGTGCACCCTGGTTCTCCCTGGAACTACCCGGCCATGTGTGGGCACCAGTGGCCTACTCCTACCACCACCCCCGGCCACCTTCGACCTTATAAGGAGCAGGTTCGGCAGCAGGACCTCAGTCCCTCGGGAACTCCGGACCAGAGAGTTCTCCTGGGCCTCCTGAGCTGCCCTGGTGCTCCCTGGAACTACCCGGACCTCTGTGGGCACCAGTGGCCTACTCCCACCACCCCCGGCCACCTTCGACCTTATAAGGAGCAGGTTCGGCAGCAGGACTTCAGTTCCTCGGGAACTCCGGACCAGAGAGTTCTCCTGGGCCTCCTGAGCTCCCCTGGTGCTCCCTGGTGCTCCCTGGATCTCCCTGGAACTACCCGGCCATGTGTGGGCACCAGTGGCCTTCTCCTACCACCACCCCCGGCCACCTTCGACCTTATAAGGAGCAGGTTCGGCAGCAGGACCTCAGTCCCTCGGGAACTCCGGACCAGAGAGTTCTCCTGGGCCTCCTGAGCTGCCGTGGTGCTCCCTGGAACTACCCGGACTTCTGTGGGCACCAGTGGCCTACTCCTACCACCACCCCCGGCCACCTTCGACCTTATAAGGAGCTGGTTCGGCCACAGGACCTCAGTTCCTCGGGAACTCCGGACCAGAGAGTTCTCCTGGGCCTCCTGAGCTCCCCTGGTGCTCCCTGGTGCTCCCTGGTGCTCCCTGGATCTCCCTGGAACTACCCGGCCATGTGTGGGCACCAGTGGCCTTCTCCTACCACCACCCCCGGCCACCTTCGACCTTATAAGGAGCAGGTTCGGCAGCAGGACCTCAGTCCCTCGGGAACTCCGGACCAGAGAGTTCTCCTGGGCCTCCTGAGCTCCCCTGGTGCTCCCTGGTGCTCCCTGGTGCTCCCTGGTGCTCCCTGGTGCTCCCTGGTTCTCCCTGGAACTACCCGGCCATGTGTGGGCACCAGTGGCCTACTCCTACCACCACCCCGGCCACCTTCGACCTTATAAGGAGCAGGATCGGCTGCAGGTCCTCAGTTCCTCGGGAACTCCGGATCAGAGAGTTCTTCTGGGCCTCCTGAACTCCCCTGGTTCTCCCTGGAACTACCCGGACCTCTGTGGGCACCAGTGGCCTACTCCTACCACCACCCCCGGCCACCTTCGACCTTATAAGGAGCAGGTTCGGCAGCAGGACTTCAGTTCCTCGGGAACTCCGGACCAGAGAGTTCTCCTGGGCCTCCTGAGCTCCCCTGGTGCTCCCTGGTGCACCCTGGTTCTCCCTGGAACTACCCGGCCATGTGTGGGCACCAGTGGCCTACTCCTACCACCACCCCCGGCCACCTTCGACCTTATAAGGAGCAGGTTCGGCAGCAGGACCTCAGTCCCTCGGGAACTCCGGACCAGAGAGTTCTCCTGGGCCTCCTGAGCTGCCCTGGTGCTCCCTGGAACTACCCGGACCTCTGTGGGCACCAGTGGCCTACTCCCACCACCCCCGGCCACCTTCGACCTTATAAGGAGCAGGTTCGGCAGCAGGACTTCAGTTCCTCGGGAACTCCGGACCAGAGAGTTCTCCTGGGCCTCCTGAGCTCCCCTGGTGCTCCCTGGTGCTCCCTGGTGCTCCCTGGATCTCCCTGGAACTACCCGGCCATGTGTGGGCACCAGTGGCCTTCTCCTACCACCACCCCCGGCCACCTTCGACCTTATAAGGAGCAGGTTCGGCAGCAGGACCTCAGTCCCTCGGGAACTCCGGACCAGAGAGTTCTCCTGGGCCTCCTGAGCTGCCCTGGTGCTCCCTGGAACTACCCGGACCTCTGTGGGCACCAGTGGCCTACTCCTACCTCCACCCCCGGCCACCTTCGACCTTATAAGGAGCAGGTTCGGCAGCAGGACTTCAGTTCTTCGGGAACTCCGGACCAGAGAGTTCTCCTGGGCCTCCTGAGCTGCCCTGGTGCTCCCTGGAACTACCCGGACCTCTGAGGGCACCAGTGGCCTACTCCTACCACCACCCCCGGCCACCTTCGACCTTATAAGGAGCAGGTTCGGCAGCAGGACTTCAGTTCCTCGGGAACTCCGGACCAGAGAGTTCTCCTGGGCCTCCTGAGCTCCCCTGGTGCTCCCTGGTGCTCCCTGGTGCTCCCTGGTGCTCCCTGGATCTCCCTGGAACTACCCGGCCATGTGTGGGCACCAGTGGCCTTCTCCTACCACCACCCCCGGCCACCTTCGACCTTATAAGGAGCAGGTTCGGCAGCAGGACCTCAGTCCCTCGGGAACTCCGGACCAGAGAGTTCTCCTGGGCCTCCTGAGCTGCCCTGGTGCTCCCTGGAACTACCCGGACCTCTGTGGGCACCAGTGGCCTACTCCTACCACCACCCCCGGCCACCTTCGACCTTATAAGGAGCAGGTTCGGCAGCAGGACCTCAGTCCCTCGGGAACTCCGGACCAGAGAGTTCTCCTGGGCCTCCTGAGCTGCCCTGGTGCTCCCTGGAACTACCCGGACCTCTGTGGGCACCAGTGGCCTACTCCTACCACCACCCCCGGCCACCTTCGACCTTATAAGGAGCTGGTTCGGCCACAGGACCTCAGTTCCTCGGGAACTCCGGACCAGAGAGTTCTTCTGGGCCTCCTGAGCTCCCCTGGTGCTCCCTGGTGCTCCCTGGATTTCCCTGGAACTACCCGGCCATGTGTGGGCACCAGTGGCCTTCTCCTACCACCACCCCCGGCCACCTTCGACCTTATAAGGAGCAGGTTCGGCAGCAGGACCTCAGTCCCTCGGGAACTCCGGACCAGAGAGTTCTCCTGGGCCTCCTGAGCTGCCCTGGTGCTCCCTGGAACTACCCGGACCTCTGTGGGCACCAGTGGCCTACTCCTACCACCACCCCCGGCCACCTTCGACCTTATAAGGAGCAGGTTCGGCAGCAGGACTTCAGTTCCTCGGGAACTCCGGACCAGAGAGTTCTCCTGGGCCTCCTGAGCTCCCCTGGTGCTCCCTGGAACTACCCGGACCTCTGTGGGCACCAGTGGCCTACTCCTACCACCACCCCCGGCCACCTTCGACCTTATAAGGAGCTGGTTCGGCCACAGGACCTCAGTTCCTCGGGAACTCCGGACCAGAGAGTTCTTCTGGGCCTCCTGAACTCCCCTGGTTCTCCCTGGAACTACCCGGCCATGTGTGGGCACCAGTGGCCTACTCCTACCACCACCCCCGGCCACCTTCGACCTTATAAGGAGCAGGTTCGGCAGCAGGACCTCAGTCCCTCGGGAACTCCGGACCAGAGAGTTCTCCTGGGCCTCCTGAGCTGCCCTGGTGCTCCCTGGAACTACCCGGACCTCTGTGGGCACCAGTGGCCTACTCCTACCACCACCCCCGGCCACCTTCGACCTTATAAGGAGCTGGTTCGGCCACAGGACCTCAGTTCCTCGGGAACTCCGGACCAGAGAGTTCTTCTGGGCCTCCTGAGCTCCCCTGGTGCTCCCTGGTGCTCCCTGGATTTCCCTGGAACTACCCGGCCATGTGTGGGCACCAGTGGCCTTCTCCTACCACCACCCCCGGCCACCTTCGACCTTATAAGGAGCAGGTTCGGCAGCAGGACCTCAGTCCCTCGGGAACTCCGGACCAGAGAGTTCTCCTGGGCCTCCTGAGCTGCCCTGGTGCTCCCTGGAACTACCCGGACCTCTGTGGGCACCAGTGGCCTACTCCTACCACCACCCCCGGCCACCTTCGACCTTATAAGGAGCAGGTTCGGCAGCAGGACTTCAGTTCCTCGGGAACTCCGGACCAGAGAGTTCTCCTGGGCCTCCTGAGCTCCCCTGGTGCTCCCTGGAACTACCCGGACCTCTGTGGGCACCAGTGGCCTACTCCTACCACCACCCCCGGCCACCTTCGACCTTATAAGGAGCTGGTTCGGCCACAGGACCTCAGTTCCTCGGGAACTCCGGACCAGAGAGTTCTTCTGGGCCTCCTGAACTCCCCTGGTTCTCCCTGGAACTACCCGGCCATGTGTGGGCACCAGTGGCCTACTCCTACCACCACCCCCGGCCACCTTCGACCTTATAAGGAGCAGGTTCGGCAGCAGGACCTCAGTCCCTCGGGAACTCCGGACCAGAGAGTTCTCCTGGGCCTCCTGAGCTGCCCTGGTGCTCCCTGGAACTACCCGGACCTCTGTGGGCACCAGTGGCCTACTCCTACCACCACCCCCGGCCACCTTCGACGTTATAAGGAGCTGGTTCGGCCGCAGGACCTCAGTTCCTCGGGAACTCCGGACCAGAGAGTTCTTCTGGGCCTCCTGAGCTCCCCTGGTTCTCCCTGGAACTACCCGGCCATGTGTGGGCACCAGTGGCCTACTCCTACCACCACCCCCGGCCACCTTCGACCTTATAAGGAGCAGGTTCGGCAGCAGGACCTCAGTCCCTCGGGAACTCCGGACCAGAGAGTTCTCCTGGGCCTCCTGAGCTGCCCTGGTGCTCCCTGAAACTACCCGGACCTCTGTGTGCACCAGTGGCCTACTCCTACCAACACCCCCGGCCACCTTCAACCTTATAAGGAGCAGGTTCGGCAGCAGGAGCTCAGTTCCTCGGGAACTCCTGACCAGAGAGTTCTCCTGGGCCTCCTGAGCTCCCGTGGTGCTCCCGTGGTGCTCCCTGGAACTACCCGGACCTCTGTGGGCACCAGTGGCCTACTCCTACCACCACCCCCGGCTACCAGTGACCACCATTGGCCTAACCTGAACTGGGAGGATAGGAGAGGACCAGTAGACACTCCTGAGCTCTCCTGGTTCTCCCTGGGGCTTCCCGGACCCCTCTGGGCACCAGTGGCCTACTCCTACCACCACCCCCGGCTACCAGTGACCACCATTGGCCTAACCTGAACTGGGAGGATAGGAGAGGACCAGTAGACACTCCTGAGCTCTCCTGGTTCTCCCTGGGGCTTCCCGGACCCCTCTGGGCACCAGTGGCCTACTCCTACTACCACCCCTGGCTACCAGTGACCACCATTGGCCTAACCTGAACTGGGAGGATAGGAGAGGACCAGTAGACACTCCTGAGCTCTCCTGGTTCTCCCTGGGGCTTCCCGGACCCCTCTGGGCACCAGTGGCCTACTCCTACCTCCACCCCTGGGTACCAGTGACCACTACTGGCCTAACCTGAACTGAGAGGATAGGAGAGGACTAGTAGACACTCCTGAGCTCCCCTGGTTCTCCCTGGGAGTTCCTGGACCCCTCTGGGCACCAGTGGCCTACCCCTACCTTCACCCCTGGCTTCCAGTGACTACCATAGACCATTCGCGATTCTTGCAGAGCCATGCAGAGCAGTGGACCTCGGCTCATTCCAAGGCATGTGCCGGTTGCACACAGCAATCGGTGAGTCGCATGCTCTTTCCTTTTACTCCAGTCTCCGATCATGTCGTAGGACAAAAGGTCCGTAGCGACACCGGTGACTGGTGGTACCATTTTAGTAGTTTTTGATTTTGCGAGTGCAGTGAACTCGGATATGCCTCTCGAGGCATATTCGAGAGTAGTAGCATTTTTTGGTTTATTTGTTAGATAGGATAGGGTTTTCTTGTACGTCGCGTTTAACGTTAATTGCAAATACTAGGAACAATTCTTTGATTTTTATGTTACTTTATTTTCTAGTTTTGTATGTAAGATATAATGCAATTTTCAACATTGAATATTAAGATAATACGACTGAGAACTTAGTGGTACATTAATTGTATCAATAAGTTCAGTATAGTCTTCAATTTTTAAAGTTTGTCTAAGATGCAATCGATTAAGATGATTGATTATTCGCGTTAAAGTTGTTTAATCGCTGGACATGATAGCAAATGTACAAGAAAACATTTCGCGACGGGTAGATCTCTGAATCGAAGCAAATACTCTGTAATACATTCTTTTGATATTAGAAACAGCTGCTTTGATAAAGGGATCACCTGATTTTTGAAAATGTGTTAAAAGTTTAAAATAGATTCATTCTTATTGAAATTTTACTTAGAGTCTCCTTTTCCATTAAATTTTGATTATACTAGTATATTAAAATATTTATTTCTTAGTATATACACATTTATTTCTAAAGTTAGAGTATTAAATTCTTAATTTTGAGTCAGTTATAGTCATTATAGAGAATCAAAGAACCTAAGACCGATAGAAAAATCAAACTAACATGATTTCATAGCTAGGATTTTCAGGATATTGTTTCCATGTTCGTTGCTCGATCTCTCTCACGTGCCCAGGTGCTACTTGGGAGAGTGAGAGCAATGGGCATGATGAAATTGTTATTATTTAAACATGTGAGGGATTGGCAATGGTTAGCGTATAATGCCCGACGTATTCTCCACTTGTGTGTGTGTGGTTAGGAAGTGGAAATGCGTCGGAATTTGCATAAATGTAACAAACAATACCTTCCAAGTCTGAATTAATACTCTTTACACGTGTATATTCCACTTATTATATGTTATTCTATGTTTGCAATAGATTATTCATGGAATATATACGCGTTCCCTTATATCCTCACTCATAGAGTACAAATGTTAACAGATTAGAATATTTGCCTCTCATTGCGTTACCAAATGACATAAAGAACAGTAGAATTATATCAATTTCAATCAATCATTCGTGCCAAGTAAAATATTTTCTCAAAGATCGTTAGCCATTGCCAGTCGATTTCAGGAAATGATAAATTAGAGTATGAATGTGATTGTCGACGTCTCTGGACGTTCTCTAGACGTTAGGTTCTTTCGCACCCGGGTGCATTAGTTGTGGAATGACGTGTGTTTGTGAGAATGTGTCTTTTGCCTTTTTTAAATATAGCTATAGGTAGGCAGGTAGCATACTCTCTGGAATGAATGTTAGATTTAAGTAGGCAGGGGCCGGTGCTGGCCTTCGTTTCTGCACGATGGTCAGTTACCGGGGAACTTGAAAAATCAGTTCAAAGTTGATAGCAAAACGGAGCATGCCGTTTGCTGATCAACCTTGATCTCGACTTTTCAAGTTCCACATAGATACCGCGATCGCGATCGGTGTTAGGCGCGAATAGGCGAAACGCTCGAAATTGCTCGATTGCACTGTCGAATGGTCGATGGCTGTTCCCGAGCTATTGGCCATTAACTATCGAGCAAACTCAGGGTTTCAGCAATGGCGGACGGCCGAAGAAACGAAGAGGCGTATGCCGAAGAGGCCCCGACAAAATGTCGCTCAAGAGGGCAACTATTAATGGCGCTCCATCTCTGCATGCAGATGGAGCGTCATTTTATGTTACTACTTTGTCACTGCACTCACTTTAGCTTTAATAGAAATGGTGGTGGTAGTAGTAGAAGTAGTTGTAGCTGCATCGGGCTGGCCATAGCCGCCCCAACGACCAGCAATGGGCATTTCGCGACTTTTAATTAGCGTTGCGAAATAAATATTGCGGTTTGAAGTAGAGTTGCGAATGATATAATCGCGATTTCGATTACAATTGATTTTTATACTTGTTTTCTGATATTATTTTAGAATTAACTTCGCGTATGACAGACACTGATCGCGTTTGAGTTTAATACTATTGAATATAAAGCTAGATTATGTTAACTAGCACGTAGTTGTCTTGATTTTGAGATAGCGTTGCGAAGAATTGAATAAACGCGTTTGATAGAATACTCTTTATTAAATATAACTCTCATTGATTAAAGTAGCGTTGCGATACCGATCTTCCGCGTTCTTCTTAGTGTCGCGACAATAATTTTTCGCGTTGTCTTAGAGTTGCGTTGTATAAAATGCTCAAAAGTATGCTGAAACCATAAGAACCACAAAGCAGTTCGCATTACTGCGAACAGTGGTTCCTCGCAGCCGAATTGGCTGCCCCATGATCTTAAACGTAGCGTTGCGTATAATGAAACTGGTGCACGCGAGTTATCCATTCCATATTAAATAAATTAGAGTTGCGATCGATACTGAAACCCCCGCGTTTTAATTTTATATTTCTAAAGTAGCGTTGCGATTAATTATACAGTTTTCGCGTTTCTTATTGAGACCTTTGCATATTTTATTACCGTGGCGAACAGTAATGCACCTCTCGCGTTTATTATTGAAATATTTGAACATTCTTTAAATTAGTGTTGCGAAAGAGATGGTCCACTCCCGCGATTTTTATAGCACGTGTAATAGAGAGTGGACAGTCCCATTTTTTTAACATCCCTCCTTATATTCATATCCCTGTAGAAGAATAAAATTTACTATCTAATAAGTGAGTTTCTGTTGCAGAGAAGCTTGAGAGGAATATGAGATGCAATTGTATGGCGAAAATGGTATCTTTATTAATTTTAATTTACTTTATTTAATCCTTGGTGCTTCTGTTTCAGGGAATATTAAGGTTTTAGGATTTAGGCTAAATTTCTTAAATTATATTCAGCTACTAATCGAGCAAGACAGTTTCTGTTGCAGAGTGGACTGAGGGGATTAGAAGATTCTACTTCTATGGGGGTAGAGCATAGAAGCAACCCTTTAACGTGCAATCTTGCTGCTCGAAGAATACGCTCGGTAAAAAGTTCCTTTCCTTTTTCCCTCCATTTACTTTAATATCAGTATAATTTTATTTTCAGCTTAATTTAATTGTACTTCTGATTTACATAACTTTAATCGTTTTGATGCAGACGGTAAAATGTGTTACTACACAAACCCTTCTGTACCATTTAATTAACATCTACTTATTTCAGTTCCCACCATAATCAATTTATAATCTAATTGTAATCTAATGTTCGTTTGTCATATTATTCATTTTCTCTTAATACAATTTTAATTTTGTGCTACTGTGGTTAATTTACAATTCCCTTGTTGCCATTTTACAAATATTTCAGAATAGACTCAAGAAAGAAGACAGCCGCCGAGGGCTTAGTATAACATTAAGAGCGATAGAATAAGTGCGATAAACATAAGTATTAGATTTAGAAAGGGAGGTCGGTGGAATTCAATGTCCACCCACCTCCCAGGGTCCCTCGCAGCAACCTCCACGTGGTGGACCTGGAAACTAGTAGCGTCGCCGAAGAGTAGCTTCTATCGAGGGTGTTGCTAGGCCAATAGCTGCGAATTGTGTGAAATATGCCGAGTAGTTATTCTTTAGCTTCATTCTCACTCCGCTCGTTTCCATCTATCCGGTTCGCTTGACCATGTTTGCAAGTGCATCGGGCCGTGTGACGCCGGTCGGTCTGCAGTTCACGTACCTCGGTGTTCGGCCTCGCGAGTAAGATCATGACGGCCACACCGTGGGCCGGGTGGTGCTCGCGCCGACGACCCACGGCACTGCTCTTCCTAGGATCCTACTTCTTCGTAATCCGCCCCTAGTCCTGTGGCCTAGCCACAGGGCCGGGCGTTGGGAAGTTAACGGGCGCCTAAGAAGAGTACGTCGTCGTCCGCTGATCCGAAAGAGGACGAGCATCGTAACTCGGGACTGTAGTCTGGCCGGTTGATCGCGGTTTGCTCGCGTCACCCTCCTTTTTCAATCAGAGACTTCTTCTCTGATTTCTCCAATCGCCGAATCAAGGACTTCTTCCTTGATTCGCTCCCTTCGCTTCTTGGTCCGATGATTGCTCGGCATATCTGCGACCAGTGCGTAGTTTCGTGCGGCGAAACTAAGTTAGAATTAAGATTGTATCCCCTAACTTTGCTTTGCTGAATCAGAGACTTCTTCTCTGATTCGAATGACTGAATCAAGGACTTCTTCCTTGATTCTCTCCCTACACTGCGATGATTGTATAATAAAAGCGAAGCGTTGCGACTGAACTGCGTTAGAATTAAGCGTGCGAAAGAAGACGTCGATCATCCGCCGTGGGATACTCCCTTATTTCAGACTCAAGAAAGAAGACAGCCGACGTGGGATTATTTTTAAGTGCGATACCGACGACTGCGTTTAGCATAAGGTTTAGAATAAGGAGGGAGGTCGGTGGAATTGTGTTTTCCACCCACCTCCCAGGGTCTCTCGCAGCAACCTCCACGTGGTGGACCTGGAAACTAGTAGCATCGCCGAAGAGTAGCTTCTATCGAGGGTGTTGCTAGGCCAATAGCTGCGAATTGTGTGAAATATGCCGAGTAGTTATTCTTTAGCTTCATTCTCACTCCGCTCGTTTCCATCTATCCGGTTCGCTTGACCATGTTTGCAAGTGCATCGGGCCGTGTGACGCCGGTCGGTCTGCAGTTCACGTACCTCGGTGTTCGGCCTCGCGAGTAAGATCATGACGGCCACACCGTGGGCCGGGTGGTGCTCGCGCCGACGACCCACGGCACTGCTCTTCCTAGGATCCTACTTCTTCGTAATCCGCCCCTAGTCCTGTGGCCTAGCCACAGGGCCGGGCGTTGGGAAGTTAACGGGCGCCTAAGAAGAGTACGTCGTCGTCCGCTGATCCGAAAGAGGACGAGCATCGTAACTCGGGACTGTAGTCTGGCCGGTTGATCGCGGTTTGCTCGCGTCACCCTCCTTTTTCAATCAGAGACTTCTTCTCTGATTTCTCCAATCGCCGAATCAAGGACATCTTCCTTGATTCGCTACCTTCGCTTCTTGGTCCGATGATTGCTCGGCATATCTGCGACCAGTGCGTAGTTTCGTGCGGCGAAACTAAGTTAGAATTAAGATTGTATCCCCTAACTTTGCTTTGCTGAATCAGAGACTTCTTCTCTGATTCGAATGACTGAATCAAGGACTTCTTCCTTGATTCTCTCCCTACACTGCGATGATTGTATAATAAAAGCAAAGCGTTGCGACTGAACTGCGTTAGAATTAAGCGTGCGAAAGAAGACGTCGATCATCCGCCGTGGGATACTCCCTTATTTCAGACTCAAGAAAGAAGACAGCCGACGTGGGATTATTTTTAAGTGCGATACCGACGACTGCGTTTAGCATAAGGTTTAGAATAAGGAGGGAGGTCGGTGGAATTGTGTTTTCCACCCACCTCCCAGGGTCCCTCGCAGCAACCTCCACGTGGTGGACCTGGAAACTAGTAGCATCGCCGAAGAGTAGCTTCTATCGAGGGTGTTGCTAGGCCAATAGCTGCGAATTGTGTGAAATATGCCGAGTAGTTATTCTTTAGCTTCATTCTCACTCCGCTCGTTTCCATCTATCCGGTTCGCTTGACCATGTTTGCAAGTGCATCGGGCCGTGTGACGCCGGTCGGTCTGCAGTTCACGTACCTCGGTGTTCGGCCTCGCGAGTAAGATCATGACGGCCACACCGTGGGCCGGGTGGTGCTCGCGCCGACGACCCACGGCACTGCTCTTCCTAGGATCCTACTTCTTCGTAATCCGCCCCTAGTCCTGTGGCCTAGCCACAGGGCCGGGCGTTGAGAAGTTAACGGGCGCCTAAGAAGAGTACGTCGTCGTCCGCTGATCCGAAAGAGGACGAGCATCGTAACTCGGGACTGTAGTCTGGCCGGTTGATCGCGGTTTGCTCGCGTCACCCTCCTTTTTCAATCAGAGACTTCTTCTCTGATTTCTCCAATCGCCGAATCAAGGACTTCTTCCTTGATTCGCTCCCTTCGCTTCTTGGTCCGATGATTGCTCGGCATATCTGCGACCAGTGCGTAGTTTCGTGCGGCGAAACTAAGTTAGAATTAAGATTGTATCCCCTAACTTTGCTTTGCTGAATCAGAGACTTCTTCTCTGATTCGAATGACTGAATCAAGGACTTCTTCCTTGATTCTCTCCCTACACTGCGATGATTGTATAATAAAAGCAAAGCGTTGCGACTGAACTGCGTTAGAATTAAGCGTGCGAAAGAAGACGTCGATCATCCGCCGTGGGATACTCCCTTATTTCAGACTCAAGAAAGAAGACAGCCGACGTGGGATTATTTTTAAGTGCGATACCGACGACTGCGTTTAGCATAAGGTTTAGAATAAGGAGGGAGGTCGGTGGAATTGTGTTTTCCACCCACCTCCCAGGGTCCCTCGCAGCAACCTCCACGTGGTGGACCTGGAAACTAGTAGCATCGCCGAAGAGTAGCTTCTATCGAGGGTGTTGCTAGGCCAATAGCTGCGAATTGTGTGAAATATGCCGAGTAGTTATTCTTTAGCTTCATTCTCACTCCGCTCGTTTCCATCTATCCGGTTCGCTTGACCATGTTTGCAAGTGCATCGGGCCGTGTGACGCCGGTCGGTCTGCAGTTCACGTACCTCGGTGTTCGGCCTCGCGAGTAAGATCATGACGGCCACACCGTGGGCCGGGTGGTGCTCGCGCCGACGACCCACGGCACTGCTCTTCCTAGGATCCTACTTCTTCGTAATCCGCCCCTAGTCCTGTGGCCTAGCCACAGGGCCGGGCGTTGAGAAGTTAACGGGCGCCTAAGAAGAGTACGTCGTCGTCCGCTGATCCGAAAGAGGACGAGCATCGTAACTCGGGACTGTAGTCTGGCCGGTTGATCGCGGTTTGCTCGCGTCACCCTCCTTTTTCAATCAGAGACTTCTTCTCTGATTTCTCCAATCGCCGAATCAAGGACTTCTTCCTTGATTCGCTCCCTTCGCTTCTTGGTCCGATGATTGCTCGGCATATCTGCGACCAGTGCGTAGTTTCGTGCGGCGAAACTAAGTTAGAATTAAGATTGTATCCCCTAACTTTGCTTTGCTGAATCAGAGACTTCTTCTCTGATTCGAATGACTGAATCAAGGACTTCTTCCTTGATTCTCTCCCTACACTGCGATGATTGTATAATAAAAGCGAAGCGTTGCGACTGAACTGCGTTAGAATTAAGCGTGCGAAAGACGACGTCGATCATCCGCCGTGGGATACTCCCTTATTTCAGACTCAAGAAAGAAGACAGCCGACGTGGGATTATTTTTAAGTGCGATACCGACGACTGCGTTTAGCATAAGGTTTAGAATAAGGAGGGAGGTCGGTGGAATTGTGTTTTCCACCCACCTCCCAGGGTCCCTCGCAGCAACCTCCACGCGGTGGACCTGGAAACTAGTAGCATCGCCGAAGAGTAGCTTCTATCGAGGGTGTTGCTAGGCCAATAGCTGCGAATTGTGTGAAATATGCCGAGTAGTTATTCTTTAGCTTCATTCTCACTCCGCTCGTTTCCATCTATCCGGTTCGCTTGACCATGTTTGCAAGTGCATCGGGCCGTGTGACGCCGGTCGGTCTGCAGTTCACGTACCTCGGTGTTCGGCCTCGCGAGTAAGATCATGACGGCCACACCGTGGGCCGGGTGGTGCTCGCGCCGACGACCCACGGCACTGCTCTTCCTAGGATCCTACTTCTTCGTAATCCGCCCCTAGTCCTGTGGCCTAGCCACAGGGCCGGGCGTTGGGAAGTTAACGGGCGCCTAAGAAGAGTACGTCGTCGTCCGCTGATCCGAAAGAGGACGAGCATCGTAACTCGGGACTGTAGTCTGGCCGGTTGATCGCGGTTTGCTCGCGTCACCCTCCTTTTTCAATCAGAGACTTCTTCTCTGATTTCTCCAATCGCCGAATCAAGGACTTCTTCCTTGATTCGCTCCCTTCGCTTCTTGGTCCGATGATTGCTCGGCATATCTGCGACCAGTGCGTAGTTTCGTGCGGCGAAACTAAGTTAGAATTAAGATTGTATCCCCTAACTTTGCTTTGCTGAATCAGAGACTTCTTCTCTGATTCGAATGACTGAATCAAGGACTTCTTCCTTGATTCTCTCCCTACACTGCGATGATTGTATAATAAAAGCGAAGCGTTGCGACTGAACTGCGTTAGAATTAAGCGTGCGAAAGAAGACGTCGATCATCCGCCGTGGGATACTCCCTTATTTCAGACTCAAGAAAGAAGACAGCCGACGTGGGATTATTTTTAAGTGCGATACCGACGACTGCGTTTAGCATAAGGTTTAGAATAAGGAGGGAGGTCGGTGGAATTGTGTTTTCCACCCACCTCCCAGGGTCCCTCGCAGCAACCTCCACGTGGTGGACCTGGAAACTAATAGCATCGCCGAAGAGTAGCTTCTATCGAGGGTGTTGCTAGGCCAATAGCTGCGAATTGTGTGAAATATGCCGAGTAGTTATTCTTTAGCTTCATTCTCACTCCGCTCGTTTCCATCTATCCGGTTCGCTTGACCATGTTTGCAAGTGCATCGGGCCGTGTGACGCCGGTCGGTCTGCAGTTCACGTACCTCGGTGTTCGGCCTCGCGAGTAAGATCATGACGGCCACACCGTGGGCCGGGTGGTGCTCGCGCCGACGACCCACGGCACTGCTCTTCCTAGGATCCTACTTCTTCGTAATCCGCCCCTAGTCCTGTGGCCTAGCCACAGGGCCGGGCGTTGGGAAGTTAACGGGCGCCTAAGAAGAGTACGTCGTCGTCCGCTGATCCGAAAGAGGACGAGCATCGTAACTCGGGACTGTAGTCTGGCCGGTTGATCGCGGTTTGCTCGCGTCACCCTCCTTTTTCAATCAGAGACTTCTTCTCTGATTTCTCCAATCGCCGAATCAAGGACTTCTTCCTTGATTCGCTCCCTTCGCTTCTTGGTCCGATGATTGCTCGGCATATCTGCGACCAGTGCGTAGTTTCGTGCGGCGAAACTAAGTTAGAATTAAGATTGTATCCCCTAACTTTGCTTTGCTGAATCAGAGACTTCTTCTCTGATTCGAATGACTGAATCAAGGACTTCTTCCTTGATTCTCTCCCTACACTGCGATGATTGTATAATAAAAGCGAAGCGTTGCGACTGAACTGCGTTAGAATTAAGCGTGCGAAAGAAGACGTCGATCATCCGCCGTGGGATACTCCCTTATTTCAGACTCAAGAAAGAAGACAGCCGACGTGGGATTATTTTTAAGTGCGATACCGACGACTGCGTTTAGCATAAGGTTTAGAATAAGGAGGGAGGTCGGTGGAATTGTGTTTTCCACCCACCTCCCAGGGTCCCTCGCAGCAACCTCCACGCGGTGGACCTGGAAACTAGTAGCATCGCCGAAGAGTAGCTTCTATCGAGGGTGTTGCTAGGCCAATAGCTGCGAATTGTGTGAAATATGCCGAGTAGTTATTCTTTAGCTTCATTCTCACTCCGCTCGTTTCCATCTATCCGGTTCGCTTGACCATGTTTGCAAGTGCATCGGGCCGTGTGACGCCGGTCGGTCTGCAGTTCACGTACCTCGGTGTTCGGCCTCGCGAGTAAGATCATGACGGCCACACCGTGGGCCGGGTGGTGCTCGCGCCGACGACCCACGGCACTGCTCTTCCTAGGATCCTACTTCTTCGTAATCCGCCCCTAGTCCTGTGGCCTAGCCACAGGGCCGGGCGTTGGGAAGTTAACGGGCGCCTAAGAAGAGTACGTCGTCGTCCGCTGATCCGAAAGAGGACGAGCATCGTAACTCGGGACTGTAGTCTGGCCGGTTGATCGCGGTTTGCTCGCGTCACCCTCCTTTTTCAATCAGAGACTTCTTCTCTGATTTCTCCAATCGCCGAATCAAGGACTTCTTCCTTGATTCGCTCCCTTCGCTTCTTGGTCCGATGATTGCTCGGCATATCTGCGACCAGTGCGTAGTTTCGTGCGGCGAAACGAAGTTAGAATTAAGATTGTATCCCCTAACTTTGCTTTGCTGAATCAGAGACTTCTTCTCTGATTCGAATGACTGAATCAAGGACTTCTTCCTTGATTCTCTCCCTACACTGCGATGATTGTATAATAAAAGCGAAGCGTTGCGACTGAACTGCGTTAGAATTAAGCGTGCGAAAGAAGACGTCGATCATCCGCCGTGGGATACTCCCTTATTTCAGACTCAAGAAAGAAGACAGCCGACGTGGGATTATTTTTAAGTGCGATACCGACGACTGCGTTTAGCATAAGGTTTAGAATAAGGAGGGAGGTCGGTGGAATTGTGTTTTCCACCCACCTCCCAGGGTCCCTCGCAGCAACCTCCACGCGGTGGACCTGGAAACTAGTAGCATCGCCGAAGAGTAGCTTCTATCGAGGGTGTTGCTAGGCCAATAGCTGCGAATTGTGTGAAATATGCCGAGTAGTTATTCTTTAGCTTCATTCTCACTCCGCTCGTTTCCATCTATCCGGTTCGCTTGACCATGTTTGCAAGTGCATCGGGCCGTGTGACGCCGGTCGGTCTGCAGTTCACGTACCTCGGTGTTCGGCCTCGCGAGTAAGATCATGACGGCCACACCGTGGGCCGGGTGGTGCTCGCGCCGACGACCCACGGCACTGCTCTTCCTAGGATCCTACTTCTTCGTAATCCGCCCCTAGTCCTGTGGCCTAGCCACAGGGCCGGGCGTTGGGAAGTTAACGGGCGCCTAAGAAGAGTACGTCGTCGTCCGCTGATCCGAAAGAGGACGAGCATCGTAACTCGGGACTGTAGTCTGGCCGGTTGATCGCGGTTTGCTCGCGTCACCCTCCTTTTTCAATCAGAGACTTCTTCTCTGATTTCTCCAATCGCCGAATCAAGGACTTCTTCCTTGATTCGCTCCCTTCGCTTCTTGGTCCGATGATTGCTCGGCATATCTGCGACCAGTGCGTAGTTTCGTGCGGCGAAACTAAGTTAGAATTAAGATTGTATCCCCTAACTTTGCTTTGCTGAATCAGAGACTTCTTCTCTGATTCGAATGACTGAATCAAGGACTTCTTCCTTGATTCTCTCCCTACACTGCGATGATTGTATAATAAAAGCGAAGCGTTGCGACTGAACTGCGTTAGAATTAAGCGTGCGAAAGAAGACGTCGATCATCCGCCGTGGGATACTCCCTTATTTCAGACTCAAGAAAGAAGACAGCCGACGTGGGATTATTTTTAAGTGCGATACCGACGACTGCGTTTAGCATAAGGTTTAGAATAAGGAGGGAGGTCGGTGGAATTGTGTTTTCCACCCACCTCCCAGGGTCCCTCGCAGCAACCTCCACGTGGTGGACCTGGAAACTAATAGCATCGCCGAAGAGTAGCTTCTATCGAGGGTGTTGCTAGGCCAATAGCTGCGAATTGTGTGAAATATGCCGAGTAGTTATTCTTTAGCTTCATTCTCACTCCGCTCGTTTCCATCTATCCGGTTCGCTTGACCATGTTTGCAAGTGCATCGGGCCGTGTGACGCCGGTCGGTCTGCAGTTCACGTACCTCGGTGTTCGGCCTCGCGAGTAAGATCATGACGGCCACACCGTGGGCCGGGTGGTGCTCGCGCCGACGACCCACGGCACTGCTCTTCCTAGGATCCTACTTCTTCGTAATCCGCCCCTAGTCCTGTGGCCTAGCCACAGGGCCGGGCGTTGGGAAGTTAACGGGCGCCTAAGAAGAGTACGTCGTCGTCCGCTGATCCGAAAGAGGACGAGCATCGTAACTCGGGACTGTAGTCTGGCCGGTTGATCGCGGTTTGCTCGCGTCACCCTCCTTTTTCAATCAGAGACTTCTTCTCTGATTTCTCCAATCGCCGAATCAAGGACTTCTTCCTTGATTCGCTCCCTTCGCTTCTTGGTCCGATGATTGCTCGGCATATCTGCGACCAGTGCGTAGTTTCGTGCGGCGAAACTAAGTTAGAATTAAGATTGTATCCCCTAACTTTGCTTTGCTGAATCAGAGACTTCTTCTCTGATTCGAATGACTGAATCAAGGACTTCTTCCTTGATTCTCTCCCTACACTGCGATGATTGTATAATAAAAGCGAAGCGTTGCGACTGAACTGCGTTAGAATTAAGCGTGCGAAAGAAGACGTCGATCATCCGCCGTGGGATACTCCCTTATTTCAGACTCAAGAAAGAAGACAGCCGACGTGGGATTATTTTTAAGTGCGATACCGACGACTGCGTTTAGCATAAGGTTTAGAATAAGGAGGGAGGTCGGTGGAATTGTGTTTTCCACCCACCTCCCAGGGTCCCTCGCAGCAACCTCCACGTGGTGGACCTGGAAACTAGTAGCATCGCCGAAGAGTAGCTTCTATCGAGGGTGTTGCTAGGCCAATAGCTGCGAATTGTGTGAAATATGCCGAGTAGTTATTCTTTAGCTTCATTCTCACTCCGCTCGTTTCCATCTATCCGGTTCGCTTGACCATGTTTGCAAGTGCATCGGGCCGTGTGACGCCGGTCGGTCTGCAGTTCACGTACCTCGGTGTTCGGCCTCGCGAGTAAGATCATGACGGCCACACCGTGGGCCGGGTGGTGCTCGCGCCGACGACCCACGGCACTGCTCTTCCTAGGATCCTACTTCTTCGTAATCCGCCCCTAGTCCTGTGGCCTAGCCACAGGGCTGGGCGTTGGGAAGTTAACGGGCGCCTAAGAAGAGTACGTCGTCGTCCGCTGATCCGAAAGAGGACGAGCATCGTAACTCGGGACTGTAGTCTGGCCGGTTGATCGCGGTTTGCTCGCGTCACCCTCCTTTTTCAATCAGAGACTTCTTCTCTGATTTCTCCAATCGCCGAATCAAGGACTTCTTCCTTGATTCGCTCCCTTCGCTTCTTGGTCCGATGATTGCTCGGCATATCTGCGACCAGTGCGTAGTTTCGTGCGGCGAAACTAAGTTAGAATTAAGATTGTATCCCCTAACTTTGCTTTGCTGAATCAGAGACTTCTTCTCTGATTCGAATGACTGAATCAAGGACTTCTTCCTTGATTCTCTCCCTACACTGCGATGATTGTATAATAAAAGCGAAGCGTTGCGACTGAACTGCGTTAGAATTAAGCGTGCGAAAGAAGACGTCGATCATCCGCCGTGGGATACTGCATTATTTCAGACTCAAGAAAGAAGACAGCCACACAGGCGATACTGATCACTCCTGAGCTCCCCTGGTGCTCCCTGGTTCTCCCTGGAACTACCCGGCCCTGTGTGGCCACCAGTGGTCCCTATGAGACATCGTCCTGGAGTCCCATCACTGATATGTCAAATGGCTACCCCCGACCTTCCTGGCAATTCTGCCCGACGGAATCCAAGTTTTCCACTTTGGCGACCTGGTTTGTATAGTCTAAAGTCATTTTCGACCAAAAGTATCCAGACCTTCCCATCGGTCAGCCGGATGTAGCCTTCGTCCCTATGAGACCTCGCCCTGGTGTCCAATCACTGCTAAGTCAAATGGCTTTCCCCGACCTTCTTGGCAATTCTGCCCGACGGAATCCAAGTTTTGCACTTTGGAAACCTGGATTGTTTAGTCTAAAGTCAATTTCGAACAAAAGTATCCCGAACTTCCCATCGGTCAGCCGGATGTAGCCTTCGTCCCTATGAGACATCGTCCTGGAGTCCCATCACTGCTAAGTCAAATGGCTACCCCCGACCTTCCTGGCAATTCTGCCTGACGGAATCCAAGTTTTGAACTTTGGAAACCTGGATTGTATAGTCTAAAGTCAATTTCGACCAAAAGTATCCCGACCTTCCCATCGGTCAGCCGGATGTAGCCTTGGTCCCTATGAGACCTCGCCCTGGTGTCCAATCACTGCTAAGTGAAATGGCTACCCCCGACCTTCCTGGCAATTCTGCCTGACGGAATCCAAGTTTTGTACTTTGGAAACCTGGATTGTATAGTCTAAAATCAATTTCGACCAAAAGTATCCCGAGCTTTCCATTGGCCAGCCGGATGTAGCCTTGGTCGCTATTAGACCTCGTCCTGGAGTCCCATCACTGCTAAGTCAAATGGCTACCCCCGACCTTCCTGGCAATTCTGGCCGACGGAATCCAAGTTTTCCACTTTGGAAACCTGGATTGTTTAGTCTAAAGTCAATTTCGACCAAAAGTATCCCGACCTTCCCATCGGTCAGCCGGATGTAGCCTTGGTCCCTATGAGACCTCGTCCTGGAGTCCCATCACAGCTAAGTCAAATGGCTACCACCGACCTTCCTGGCAATTCTGGCCGACGGACTCCAAGTTTTCCACTTTGGCAACCTGGTTTGTATAGTCTAAAGTCATTTTCGACCAAAAGTATCCAGACCTTCCCATCGGTCAGCCGGATGTAGCCTTGGTCCCTATGAGACCTCGCCCTGGTGTGCAATCACTGCGAAGTCAAATGGCTTCCCCCGACCTTCCTGGCAATTCTGCCCGACGGAATCCAAGTTTTGCACTTTGGAAACCTGGATTGTATAGTCTAAAGTCAATTTCGACCAGAGGTATCCAGACCTTCCCATCGGTCAGCCGGATGTAGCCTTGGTCCCTATGAGACCTCGTCCTGGAGTCCCATCACAGCTAAGTCAAATGGCTCCCCCGACCTTCCTGGCAATTCTGGCCGACGGAATCCAAGTTTTGTACTTTGGAAACCTGGATTGTATAGTCTAAAGTCAATTTCGACCAAAAGTATCCCGAACTTCCCATCGGTCTGCCGGATGTAGCCTTCGTCACTATGAGACATCGTCCTGGAGTCCAAGCACTGCTAAGTCAAATGGCTACCCCCGACCTTCCTGGCAATTCTGCCCGACGGAATCCAAGTTTTGTACTTTGGAAACCTGGATTGTATAGTCTAAAGTCAATTTCGACCAAAAGTATCCCGACCTTTCCATTGGCCAGCCGGATGTAGCCTTGGTCGCTATTAGACCTCGTCCTGGAGTCCCATCACTGCTAAGTCAAATGGCTACCCCCGACCTTCCTGGCAATTCTGGCAGACGGAATCCAAGTTTTCCACTCTGTAAACCTGGTTCGTATAGTCTAAAGTCAATTCCGACCAAAAGTATCCCGACCTTCCCATCGGTCAGCCGGATGTAGCCTTCGTCCCTATGAGACATCGTCCTGGAGTCCCATCACTGCTAAGTCAAATGGCTACCCCCGACCTTCCTGGCAATTCCGGCCGACGGAATCCAAGTTTTACACATTGGAAACCTGGTTTGTATAGTCTAAAGTCATTTTCGACCAAAAGTATCCAGACCTTCCCATCGGTCAGCCGGATGTAGCCTTGGTCCCTATGAGACCTCGCCCTGGTGTCCAGTCACTGCTAAGTCAAATGGCTTCCCCCGACCTTCCTGGCAATTCTGCTCGACGGAATCCAAGTTTTGCACTTTGGAAACCTGGATTGTATAGTCTAAAGTCAATTTCGACCAAAAGTATCCCGAACTTCCCATCGGTCAGCCGGATGTAGCCTTGGTCCCTATGAGACCTCGTCCTGGAGTTCCATCACAGCTAAGTCAAATGGCTCCCCCGACCTTCCTGGCAATTCCGGCCGACGGAATCCAAGTTTTCCACATTGGAAACCTGGTTTGTATAGTCTAAAGTCAATTTCGACTAAAAGTATCCCGAACTTCCCATCGGTCAGCCGGATGTAGCCTTGGTCCCTATGAGACATCGTCCTGGAGTCCCATCACTGCTAAGTCAAATGGCTACCCCCGACCTTCCTGGCAATTCTGCCTGACGGAATCCAAGTTTTGAACTTTGGAAACCTGGATTGTATAGTCTAAAGTCAATTTCGACCAAAAGTATCCCGACCTTCCCATCGGTCAGCCGGATGTAGCCTTGGTCCCTATGAGACCTCGTCCTGGAGTCCCATCACTGCTAAGTCAAATGGCTACCCCCGACCTTCCTGGCAATTCTGCCCGACGGAATCCAAGTTTTGCACTTTGGAAACCTCGATTATATAGTCTAAAGTCAATTTCGACCAAAGGTATCCAGACCTTCCCATCGGTCAGCCGGATGTAGCCTTGGTCCCTATGAGACCTCGTCCTGGAGTCCCATCACAGCTAAGTCAAATGGCTCCCCCGACCTTCCTGGCAATTCCGGCCGACGGAATCCAAGTTTTCCACTTTGTAAACCTGGTTTGTATAGTCTAAAGTCAATTCCGACCAAAAGCATCCCGACCTTCCCATCGGTCAGCCGGATGTATCCTTGGAACCTATGAGACCTCGTCCTGGAGTCCCATCACTGCTAAGTCAAATGACTACCCCCGACCTTCCTGGCAATTCTGCCCGACGGAATCCAAGTTTTGCACTTTGGAAACCTGGATTGTATAGTGTAAAGTCAATTTCGACCAAAAGTATCCCGAACTTCCCATCGGTCAGCCGGATGTAGCCTTGGTCGCTATTAGACCTCGTCCTGGAGTCCCATCACTGCTAAGTCAAATGGCAACCCCCGACCTTCCTGGCAATTCTGGCCGACGGAATCCAAGTTTTCCACTTTGGAAACCTGGTTTGTATAGTCTGAAGTCAATTCCGACCAAAAGTATCCCGACCTTCCCATCGGTCAGCCGGATGTAGCCTTGGTCCCTATGAGACCTCGCCCTGGTGTCCAGTCACTGCTAAGTCAAATGGCTTCCCCCGACCTTCCTGGCAATTCTGCTCGACGGAATCCAAGTTTTGCACTTTGGAAACCTGGATTGTATAGTCTAAAGTCAATTTCGACCAAAAGTATCCCGAACTTCCCATCGGTCAGCCGGATGTAGCCTTGGTCCCTATGAGACCTCGTCCTGGAGTTCCATCACAGCTAAGTCAAATGGCTCCCCCGACCTTCCTGGCAATTCCGGCCGACGGAATCCAAGTTTTCCACATTGGAAACCTGGTTTGTATAGTCTAAAGTCAATTTCGACTAAAAGTATCCCGAACTTCCCATCGGTCAGCCGGATGTAGCCTTGGTCCCTATGAGACATCGTCCTGGAGTCCCATCACTGCTAAGTCAAATGGCTACCCCCGACCTTCCTGGCAATTCTGCCTGACGGAATCCAAGTTTTGAACTTTGGAAACCTGGATTGTATAGTCTAAAGTCAATTTCGACCAAAAGTATCCCGACCTTCCCATCGGTCAGCCGGATGTAGCCTTGGTCCCTATGAGACCTCGTCCTGGAGTCCCATCACTGCTAAGTCAAATGGCTACCCCCGACCTTCCTGGCAATTCTGCCCGACGGAATCCAAGTTTTGCACTTTGGAAACCTCGATTATATAGTCTAAAGTCAATTTCGACCAAAGGTATCCAGACCTTCCCATCGGTCAGCCGGATGTAGCCTTGGTCCCTATGAGACCTCGTCCTGGAGTCCCATCACAGCTAAGTCAAATGGCTCCCCCGACCTTCCTGGCAATTCCGGCCGACGGAATCCAAGTTTTCCACTTTGTAAACCTGGTTTGTATAGTCTAAAGTCAATTCCGACCAAAAGCATCCCGACCTTCCCATCGGTCAGCCGGATGTATCCTTGGAACCTATGAGACCTCGTCCTGGAGTCCCATCACTGCTAAGTCAAATGACTACCCCCGACCTTCCTGGCAATTCTGCCCGACGGAATCCAAGTTTTGCACTTTGGAAACCTGGATTGTATAGTGTAAAGTCAATTTCGACCAAAAGTATCCCGAACTTCCCATCGGTCAGCCGGATGTAGCCTTGGTCGCTATTAGACCTCGTCCTGGAGTCCCATCACTGCTAAGTCAAATGGCAACCCCCGACCTTCCTGGCAATTCTGGCCGACGGAATCCAAGTTTTCCACTTTGGAAACCTGGTTTGTATAGTCTGAAGTCAATTCCGACCAAAAGTATCCCGACCTTCCCATCGGTCAGCCGGATGTAGCCTTCGTCCCTATGAGACATCGTCCTGGAGTCCCATCACAGCTAAGTCAAATGGCTCCCCCGACCTTCCTGGCAATTCCGGCCGACGGAATCCAAGTTTTCCACTTTGTAAACCTGGTTTGTATAGTCTAAAGTCAATTCCGACCAAAAGCATCCCGACCTTCCCATCGGTCAGCCGGATGTATCCTTGGAACCTATGAGACCTCGTCCTGGAGTCCCATCACTGCTAAGTCAAATGGCTACCCCCGACCTTCCTGGCAATTCTGCCCGACGGAATCCAAGTTTTGCACTTTGGAAACCTGGTTTGTATAGTCTGAAGTCAATTCCGACCAAAAGTATCCCGACCTTCCCATCGGTCAGCCGGATGTAGCCTTGGTCCCTATGAGATCTCGTCCTGGAGTCCCATCACTGCTAAGTCAAATGGCTACCCCCGACCTTCCTGGCAATTCCGGCCGACGGAATCCAAGTTTTCCACTTTGGAAACCTGGTTTGTATAGTCTGAAGTCAATTCCGACCAAAAGTATCCCGACCTTCCCATCGGTCAGCCGGATGTAGCCTTCGTCCCTATGAGACATCGTCCTGGAGTCCCATCACTGCTAAGTCAAATGGCTCCCCCGACCTTCCAGGCAATTCCGGCCGACGGAATCCAAGTTTTCCACTTTGGAAACCTGGTTTGAATAGTCTAAAGTCAATTTCGACCAAAAGTATCCAGACCTTCCCATCGGTCAGCCGGATGTAGCCTTGGAACCTATGAGACCTCGTCCTGGAGTCCCATCACTGCTAAGTCAAATGGCTACCCCCGACCTTCCTGGCAATTCTGCCTGACGGAATCCAAGTTTTAAACTTTGGAAACCTGGATTGTATAGTCTAAAGTCAATTTCGACCAAAAGTATCCCGACCTTCCCATCGGTCAGCCGGATGTAGCCTTGGTCCCTATGAGATCTCGTCCTGGAGTCCCATCACTACTAAGTCAAATGGCTACCCCCGACCTTCCAGGCAATTCTGCCCGACGGAATCCAAGTTTTAAACTTTCGAAACCTGGATTGTATAGTCTAAACTCAATTTCGACCAAAAGTATCCCGACCTTCCCATCGGTCAGCCGGATGTAGCCTTCGTCGCTATGAGACATCGTCCTGGAGTCCCATCACTGCTAAGTCAAATGGCTACCCCCGACCTTCCTGGCAATTCTGCCCGACGGAATCCAAGTTTTCCACTTTGGAAACCTGGTTTGAATAGTCTAAAGTCAATTTCGACCAAAAGTATCCAGACCTTCCCATCGGTCAGCCGGATGTAGCCTTGGAACCTATGAGACCTCGTCCTGGAGTCCCATCACTGCTAAGTCAAATGGCTACACCCGACCTTCCTGGCAATTCTGCCTGACGGAATCCAAGTTTTAAACTTTGGAAACCTGGATTGTATAGTCTAAAGTCAATTTCGACCAAAGGTATCCAGACCTTCCCATCGGTCAGCCGGATGTAGCCTTGGTCCCTATGAGACCTCGTCCTGGAGTCCCATCACAGCTAAGTCAAATGGCTCCCCCGACCTTCCTGGCAATTCCGGCCGACGGAATCCAAGTTTTCCACATTGGAAACCTGGTTTGTATAGTCTAAAGTCAATTTCGACTAAAAGTATCCCGAACTTCCCATCGGTCAGCCGGATGTAGCCTTGGAACCTATGAGACCTCGTCCTGGAGTCCCATCACTGCCAAGTCAAATCACTACCCGCGACGTTCCTGGCAATTCTGCCCGACGGAATCCAAGTTTTGCACTTTGGAAACCTGGTTTGTATAGTCTGAAGTCAATTCCGACCAAAAGTATCCCGACCTTCCCATCGGTCAGCCGGATGTAGCCTTGGTCGCTATTAGACCTCGTCCTGGAGTCCCATCACTGCTAAGTCAAATGGCTACCACCGACCGTCCTGGCAATTCTGCCCGACGGAATCCAAGTTTTCCACTTTGGAAACCTGGTCTGAATAGTCTAAAGTCAATTTCGACCAAAAGTATCCAGACCTTCCCATCGGTCAGCCGGATGTAGCCTTGGAACCTATGAGACCTCTTCCTGGAGTCCCATCACTGCTAAGTCAAATGGCTACCCCCGACCTTTCTGGCAATTCTGCCTGACGGAATCCAAGTTTTAAAGTTTGGAAACCTGGATTGTATAGTCTAAAGTCAATTTCGACCAAAAGTATCCCGACCTTCCCATCGGTCAGCCGGATGTAGCCTTGGTCCCTATGAGATCTCGTCCTGGAGTCCCATCACTGCTAAGTCAAATGGCTACCCCCGACCTTCCTGGCAATTCTGCCCGACGGAATCCAAGTTTTGCACTTTGGAAACCTCGATTATATAGTCTAAAGTCAATTTCGACCAAAGGTATCCAGACCTTCCCATCGGTCAGCCGGATGAGCCTTGGTCCCTCAGAGACCTCGTCCTGGAGTCCCATCACAGCTAAGTCAAATGGCTCCCCCGACCTTCCTGGCAATTCCGGCCGACGGAATCCAAGTTTTCCAAATTGGAAACCTGGTTTGTATAGTCTAAAGTCAATTTCGACTAAAAGTATCCCGAACTTCCCATCGGTCAGCCGGATGTAGCCTTGGAACCTATGAGACCTCGCCCTGGTGTCCAATCACTGCTAAGTCAAATGGCTACCCCCGACCTTTCTGGCAATTCTGCCTGACGGAATCCAAGTTTTAAAGTTTGGAAACCTGGATTGTATAGTCTAAAGTCAATTTCGACCAAAAGTATCCCGACCTTCCCATCGGTCAGCCGGATGTAGCCTTGGTCCCTATGAGATCTCGTCCTGGAGTCCCATCACTGCTAAGTCAAATGGCTACCCCCGACCTTCCTGGCAATTCTGCCCGACGGAATCCAAGTTTTGCACTTTGGAAACCTCGATTATATAGTCTAAAGTCAATTTCGACCAAAGGTATCCAGACCTTCCCATCGGTCAGCCGGATGTAGCCTTGGTCCCTATGAGACCTCGTCCTGGAGTCCCATCACAGCTAAGTCAAATGGCTCCCCCGACCTTCCTGGCAATTCCGGCCGACGGAATCCAAGTTTTCCAAATTGGAAACCTGGTTTGTATAGTCTAAAGTCAATTTCGACTAAAAGTATCCCGAACTTCCCATCGGTCAGCCGGATGTAGCCTTGGAACCTATGAGACCTCGCCCTGGTGTCCAATCACTGCTAAGTCAAATGGCTACCCCCGACCATCCTGGCAATTCCGGCCGACGGAATCCAAGTTTTCCACTTTGGAAACCTGGTTTGAATAGTCTAAAGTCAATTTCGACCAAAAGTATCCAGACCTTCCCATCGGTCAGCCGGATGTAGCCTTGGAACCTATGAGACCTCGTCCTGGAGTCCCATCACTGCTAAGTCAAATGGCTTCCTCCACCTTCCTGGCAAATCTGCCCGACGGAATCCAAGTTTTCCACTTTGGAAACCTGGTTTGTATAGTCTAAAGTCAATTTCGACCAAAAGTATCCCTAACTTCCCATTGGTCAGCCGGATGTAGCCTTGGAACCTATGAGACCTCGTCCTGGAGTCCCATCACTGCTAAGTCAAATGGCTACCCCCGACCTTCCTGGCAATTCTGGCCGACGGAATCCAAGTTTTCCACTTTGGAAACCTGGTTTGTATAGTCTGAAGTCAATTCCGACCAAAAGTATCCCGACCTTCCCATCGGTCAGCCGGATGTAGCCTTCGTCCCTATGAGACATCGTCCTGGAGTCCCATCACTGCTAAGTCAAATGGCTACCCCCGACCTTCCTGGCAATTCTGCCCGACGGAATCCAAGTTTTCCACTTTGGAAACCTGGTTTGAATAGTCTAAAGTCAATTTCGACCAAAAGTATCCAGACCTTCCCATCGGTCAGCCGGATGTAGCCTTGGAACCTATGAGACCTCGTCCTGGAGTCCCATCACTGCTAAGTCAAATGGCTACCCCCGACCTTCCTGGCAATTCTGCCTGACGGAATCCAAGTTTTAAACTTTGGAAACCTGGATTGTATAGTCTAAAGTCAATTTCGACCAAAGGTATCCAGACCTTCCCATCGGTCAGCCGGATGTAGCCTTGGTCCCTATGAGACCTCGTCCTGGAGTCCCATCACAGCTAAGTCAAATGGCTCCCCCGACCTTCCTGGCAATTCCGGCCGACGGAATCCAAGTTTTCCACATTGGAAACCTGGTTTGTTATAGTCTAAAGTCAATTTCGACTAAAAGTATCCCGAACTTCCCATCGGTCAGCCGGATGTAGCCTTGGAACCTATGAGACCTCGTCCTGGAGTCCCATCACTGCCAAGTCAAATCACTACCCGCGACGTTCCTGGCAATTCTGCCCGACGGAATCCAAGTTTTGCACTTTGGAAACCTGGTTTGTATAGTCTGAAGTCAATTCCGACCAAAAGTATCCCGACCTTCCCATCGGTCAGCCGGATGTAGCCTTGGTCGCTATTAGACCTCGTCCTGGAGTCCCATCACTGCTAAGTCAAATGGCTACCACCGACCTTCCTGGCAATTCTGCCCGACGGAATCCAAGTTTTCCACTTTGGAAACCTGGTCTGAATAGTCTAAAGTCAATTTCGACCAAAAGTATCCAGACCTTCCCATCGGTCAGCCGGATGTAGCCTTGGAACCTATGAGACCTCTTCCTGGAGTCCCATCACTGCTAAGTCAAATGGCTACCCCCGACCTTTCTGGCAATTCTGGCTGACGGAATCCAAGTTTTAAAGTTTGGAAACCTGGATTGTATAGTCTAAAGTCAATTTCGACCAAAAGTATCCCGACCTTCCCATCGGTCAGCCGGATGTAGCCTTGGTCCCTATGAGATCTCGTCCTGGAGTCCCATCACTGCTAAGTCAAATGGCTACCCCCGACCTTCCTGGCAATTCTGCCCGACGGAATCCAAGTTTTGCACTTTGGAAACCTCGATTATATAGTCTAAAGTCAATTTCGACCAAAGGTATCCAGACCTTCCCATCGGTCAGCCGGATGTAGCCTTGGTCCCTATGAGACCTCGTCCTGGAGTCCCATCACAGCTAAGTCAAATGGCTCCCCCGACCTTCCTGGCAATTCCGGCCGACGGAATCCAAGTTTTCCAAATTGGAAACCTGGTTTGTATAGTCTAAAGTCAATTTCGACTAAAAGTATAACGAACTTCCCATCGGTCAGCCGGATGTAGCCTTGGAACCTATGAGACCTCGCCCTGGTGTCCAATCACTGCTAAGTCAAATGGCTTCCTCCGACCTTCCTGGCAATTCTGCCCGACGGAATCCAAGTTTTGCACTTTGGAAACCTGGATTGTTTAGTCTAAAGTCAATTTCTACCAAAAGTATCCCGAACTTCCCATCGGTCAGCCGGATGTAGCCTTGGAACCTATGAGACCTCGTCCTGGAGTCCCATCACTGCTAAGTCAAATGGCTTCCTACACCTTCCTGGCAATTCTGCCCGACGGAATCCAAGTTTTCCACTTTGGAAACCTGGTTTGTATAGTCTAAAGTCAATTTCGACCAAAAGTATCCCGACCTTCCCATCGGTCAGCCGGATGTAGCCTTGGTCCCTATGAGACCTCCTCCTGGAGTCCCATCACTGCTACGTCAAATGGCTACCCCCGACCTTCCTGGCAATTCTACCCGACGGAATCCAAGTTTTGCACTTTGGAAACCTCGATTATATAGTCTAAAGTCAATTTCGACCAAAGGTATCCAGACCTTCCCATCGGTCAGCCGGATGTAGCCTTGGTCCCTATGAGACCTCGTCCTGGAGTCCCATCACAGCTAAGTCAAATGGCTCCCCCGACCTTCCTGGCAATTCCGGCCGACGGAATACAAGTTTTCCACATTGGAAACCTGGTTTGTATAGTCTAAAGTCAATTTCGACTAAAAGTATCCCGAACTTCCCATCGGTCAGCCGGATGTAGCCTTGGAACCTATGAGACCTCGTCCTGGAGTCCCATCACTGCCAAGTCAAATCACTACCCGCGACGTTCCTGGCAATTCTGCCCGACGGAATCCAAGTTTTGCACTTTGGAAACCTGGATTGTATAGTCTAAAGTCAATTTCGACCAAAAGTATCCCGAACTTCCCATCGGTCAGCCGGATGTTGCCTTGGAACCTATGAGACGTCGTCCTGGAGTCCCATCACTGCTACGTCAAATGGCTTCCCCCGACCTACCTGGCAATTCTGCCCGACGGAATCCAAGTTTTTCACTTTGGAAACCTGGATTGTATAGTCTAAAGTCAATTTCGACCAAAAGTATCCCGACCTTCCCATCGGTCAGCCTGATGTAGCCTTGGTACCTATGAGACCTCGTCCTATAGTCCCATCACTGCTAAGTCAAATGGCTACCCCCGACCTTCCTGGCAATTCTGCCCGACGGAATCCAAGTTTTGCACTTTGGAAACCTGGATTGTATAGTCTAAAGTCAACTTCGACCAAAAGTATCCCGACCTTCCCATCGGTCAGCCGGATGTAGCCTTGGTCCCTATGAGACCTCGCCCTGGTGTCCAATCACTGCTAAGTCAAATGGCTACCCCCGACCTTCCTGGCAATTCTGCCTGACGGAATCCAAGTTTTGTACTTTGGAAACCTGGACTGTATAGTCTAAAATCAATTTCGACCAAAAGTATCCCGAGCTTTCCATTGGCCAGCCGGATGTAGCCTTGGTCGCTATTAGACCTCGCCCTGGAGTCCCATCAGTGCTAAGTCAAGTGGCTACCCCCGACCTTCCTGGCAATTCTGGCCGACGGAATCCAAGTTTTCCACTTTGGAAACATGGATTGTTTAGTCCAAAGTCAATTTCGACCAAAAGTATCCCGACCTTCCCATCGGTCAGCCGGATGTAGCCTTGGTCCCTATGAGACATCGTCCTGGAGTCCCATCACTGCTAAGTCAAATGGCTACCCCCGACCTTCCTGGCAATTCTGCCTGACGGAATCCATGTTTTGTACTTTGGAAACCTGGATTGTATAGTCTAAAATCAATTTCGACCAAAAGTATCCCGACCTTTCCATTGGCCAGCCGGATGTAGCCTTGGTCGCTATTAGACCTCGTCCTGGAGTCCCATCACTGCTAAGTCAAATGGCTACCCCCGACCTTTCTGGCAATTCTGGCCGACGGAATCCAAGTTTTCCACTTTGGCAACCTGGTTTGTATAGTCTAAAGTCATTTTCGACCAAAAGTATCCAGACCTTCCCATCGGTCAGCCGGATGTAGCCTTCGTCCCTATGAGACCTCGCCCTGGTGTCCAATCACTGCTAAGTCAAATGGCTTCCCCCGACCTTCCTGGCAATTCTGGCCGACGGAATCCAAGTTTTCCACTTTGTAAACCTGGTTTGTATAGTCTAAAGTCAATTTCGACCAAAAGTATCCCGAACTTCCCATCGGTCAGCCGGATGTAGCCTTGGTCCCTATGAGACCTCGTCCTGGAGTCCCATCACTGCTACGTCAAATGGCTTCCCCCGACCTACCTGGCAATTCTGCCCGACGGAATCCAAGTTTTTCACTTTGGAAACCTGGATTGTATAGTCTAAAGTCAATTTCGACCAAAAGTATCCCGACCTTCCCATCGGTCAGCCTGATGTAGCCTTGGTCCCTATGAGACCTCGTCCTGGAGTCCCATCACTGCTAAGTCAAATGGCTACCCCCGACCTTCCTGGCAATTCTGCCCGACGGAATCCAAGTTTTGCACTTTGGAAACCTGGATTGTATAGTCTAAAGTCAACTTCGACCAAAAGTATCCCGACCTTCCCATCGGTCAGCCGGATGTAGCCTTGGTCCCTATGAGACCTCGCCCTGGTGTCCAATCACTGCTAAGTCAAATGGCTACCCCCGACCTTCCTGGCAATTCTGCCTGACGGAATCCAAGTTTTGTACTTTGGAAACCTGGACTGTATAGTCTAAAATCAATTTCGACCAAAAGTATCCCGAGCTTTCCATTGGCCAGCCGGATGTAGCCTTGGTCGCTATTAGACCTCGCCCTGGAGTCCCATCACTGCTAAGTCAAGTGGCTACCCCCGACCTTCCTGGCAATTCTGGCCGACGGAATCCAAGTTTTCCACTTTGGAAACATGGATTGTTTAGTCCAAAGTCAATTTCGACCAAAAGTATCCCGACCTTCCCATCGGTCAGCCGGATGTAGCCCTGGTCCCTATGAGACATCGTCCTGGAGTCCCATCACTGCTAAGTCAAATGGCTACCCCCGACCTTCCTGGCAATTCTGGCCGACGGAATCCAAGTTTTCCACTTTGTAAACCTGGTTTGTATAGTCTAAAGTCAATTTCGACCAAAAGTATCCCGAACTTCCCATCGGTCAGCCGGATGTAGCCTTGGTCCCTATGAGACCTCGTCCTGGAGTCCCATCACTGCTAAGTCAAATGGCTACCCCCGACCTTCCTGGCAATTCGGCCCGACGGAATCCAAGTTTTGCACTTTGGAAACCTGGATTGTATAGTCTAAAGTCAATTTCGACCAAAAGTATACCGACCTTCCCATCGGTCTGCCGGATGTAGCCTTCGTCCCTATGAGACCTCGCCCTGGTGTCCAATCACTGCTAAGTCAAATGGCTGCCCCCGACCTTCCTGGCAATTCTGCCTGACGGAATCCAAGTTTTGTACTTTGGAAACCTGGATTGTATAGTCTAAAGTCAATTTCGACCAAAAGTATCCCGACCTTCCCATCGGTCAGCCGGATGTAGCCTTGGTCCCTATGAGACCTCGTCCTGGAGTCCCATCACTGCTAAGTCAAATGGCTACCCCCGACCTTCCTGGCAATTCTGCCCGACGGAATCCAAGTTTTGCACTTTGGAAACCTCGATTGTATAGTCTAAAGTCAATTTCGACCAAAGGTATCCAGACCTTCCCATCGGTCAGCCGCATGTAGCCTTGGTCCGTATGAGACCTCGTCCTGGAGTCCCATCACAGCTAAGTCAAATGGCTCCCCCGACCTTCCTGGCAATTCCGGCCGACGGAATCCAAGTTTTCCACATTGGAAACCTGGTTTGTATAGTCTAAAGTCAATTTCGACCAAAAGTATCCCGACCTTCCCATCGGTCAGCCGGATGTAGCCTTCGTCCCTATGAGACATCGTCCTGGAGTCCCATCACTTCTAAGTCAAATGGCTCCCCCGACCGTTCCAGGCAATTCCGGCCGACGGAATCCAAGTTTTCCACTTTGGAAACCTGGTTTGTATAGTCTAAAGTCATTTTCGTCCAAAATTATCCAGGCCTTCCCATCGGTCAGCCGGATGTAGGCTTGGTCCCTATGAGATCTCGTCCTGGAGTCCCATCACTGCTCCTTCAAATGGCTACACCCGAGCTTCCTGGCAATTCTGCCCGACGGAATCCAAGTTTTGCACTTTGGAAACCTGGATTGTATAGTCTAAAGTCAATTTCGACCAAAAGTATCCCTTACTTCACATCGGTCAGCCGGATATAGCCTTTGAATCTATGAGACCTCGTCCTGGAGTCCCATCACTGCTAAATCAAATGGCTACCACCGACCTTCCTGGCAATTCTGGCCGACGGAATCCAAGTTTTCCACTTTGGCAACCTGGTTTGTATAGTCTAAAGTCATTTTCGACCAAAAGTATCCAGACCTTCCCATCAGTCAGCCGGATGTAGCCTTCGTCCCTATGAGACATCGTCCTGGAGTCCCATCACTGCTAAGTCAAATGGCTACCCCCGACCTTCCTAGCAATTCTGCCTGACGGAATCCAAGTTTTGAACTTTGGAAACCTGGATTGTATAGTCTAAAGTCAATTTCGACCAAAAGTATCCCGACCTTCCCATCGGTCAGCCGGATGTAGCCTTGGTCCCTATGAGACTTCGTCCTGCAGTCCCATCACTGCTAAGTCAAATGGCTACCCCCGACCTTCCTGGCAATTCTGCCCGACGGAATCCAAGTTTTCCACTTTGGAAACCTGGTTTGTATAGTCTAAAGTCAATTTCGACCAAAAGTATCCCTAACTTCCCATCGGTCAGCCGGATATAGCCTTGGAATCTATGAGACCTCGTCCTGGAGTTCTGTCACTGCTAAGTCAAATGGCTACCCCCGACCTTCCTGGCAATTCTGGCCGACGGAATCCAAGTTTTCCACTTTGGCAACCTGGTTTGTATAGTCTAAAGTCATTTTCGACCAAAAGTATCCAGACCTTCCCATCGGTCAGCCGGATGTAGCCTTCGTCCCTATGAGACATCGTCCTGGAGTCCCATCACTGCTAAGTCAAATGGCTACCCCCGACCTTCCTGGCAATTCTGCCTGACGGAATCCAAGTTTTGAACTTTGGAAACCTGGATTGTATAGTCTAAAGTCAATTTCGACCAAAAGTATACCGACCTTCCCATCGGTCAGCCGGATGTAGCCTTGGTCCCTATGAGACCTCGCCCTGGTGTCCAATCACTGCTAAGTCACATGGCTACCCCCGACCTTCCTGGCAATTCTGCCTGACGGAATCCATGTTTTGTACTTTGGAAACCTGGATTGTATAGTCTAAAGTCAATTTCGACCAAAAGTATCCCGACCTTCCCATCGGTCAGCCTGATGTAGCCTTGGTCCCTATGAGACCTCGTCCTGGAGTCCCATCACTGCTAAGTCAAATGGCTACCCCCGACCTTCCTGGCAATTCTGCCCGACGGAATCCAAGTTTTGCACTTTGGAAACCTGGATTGTATAGTCTAAAGTCAACTTCGACCAAAAGTATCCCGACCTTCCCATCGGTCAGCCGGATGTAGCCTTGGTCCCTATGAGACCTCGCCCTGGTGTCCAATCACTGCTATGTCAAATGGCTACCCCCGACCTTCCTGGCAATTCTGCCTGACGGAATCCAAGTTTTGTACTTTGGAAACCTGGACTGTATAGTCTAAAATCAATTTCGACCAAAAGTATCCCGAGCTTTCCATTGGCCAGCCGGATGTAGCCTTGGTCGCTATTAGACCTCGCCCTGGAGTCCCATCACTGCTAAGTCAAGTGGCTACCCCCGACCTTCCTGGCAATTCTGGCCGACGGAATCCATGTTTTCCACTTTGGAAACATGGATTGTTTAGTCCAAAGTCAATTTCGACCAAAAGTATCCCGACCTTCCCATCGGTCAGCCGGATGTAGCCTTCGTCCCTATGAGACATCGTCCTGGAGTCCCATCACTGCTAAGTCAAATGGCTCCCCCGACCTTCCAGGCAATTCCGGCCGACGGAATCCAAGTTTTCCACTTTGGAAACCTGGTTTGTATAGTCCAAAGTCAATTTCGACCAAAAGTATCCCGAACTTCCCATCGGTCAGCCGGATGTAGCCTTGGAACCTATGAGACCTCGTCCTGGAGTCCCATCACTGCTATGTCAAATGGCTTCCTCCACCTTCCTGGCAATTCTGCCCGACGGAATCCAAGTTTTCCACTTTGGAAACCTGGTTTGTATAGTCTAAAGTCAATTTCGACCAAAAGTATCCCTAACTTCCCATCGGTCAGCCGGATGTAGCCTTGGAACCTATGAGACCTCGTCCTGGAGTCCCATCACTGCTAAGTCAAATGACTACCCCCGACCTTCATGGCAGCGAATTGTGTAAAGTATGCCGAGTAGGTATTCTTTAGTTTAATTCTGATAGCCGTTTCCTTCGCATCACCGTGATATTGCCTGTTTCCAATCAGATTCCTCTTCTCTGATTTCTCTCGTATTGAATCAAGGACTTCCTTCTTGATTCCCTTCCTTTGCGTCTTGTCAGCATAATTGCTCGGCATATATGAGACGAATGTATCGTTTTATAAAGCGAAACTATGTCAGAATTAAGATTGTATTCCCCAATTTTGCTCTTGTTGAATAAGAGACTTCTTTTCTGATTCGCCTCATGCTCGAATCAAGGATTTCTTCCTTGATTTACTCCCCATACTGCGATGATTGTATAATAAAAGTATGCTTTGCGGTTGAACTGCGTTCGAATTAAGCGTGCGAAAGAAGACGTCGGTCATCCGCCGTGGGATACACCATTATTTCAGACTCAAGAAAGAAGACAGCCGCCGCGGGATTATTCTTAAGTGCGATACTGATCACTGCGTCTAAAATAAGGTTTAGAATAAGAACGGGAGGTGGGTGGAATTGAATTTTCACCCACCTCCCAGGGTCTCTTCGCAGCAACCTCCACGTGGTGGACCTGGAAACTAGAACCATCGCCGTCAGAGTAGTCCCTGTCGATGATGGTGCTATGCGAATGGCTGCGAATTGTGTTAAATATGGCGAGTAGTTATTCTTTATTTTAATTCTGATAGTGGTTTGCTTCGCATTACCGTGATATTGCCTATTTCCAATCAGATTCCTCTTCTCTGATTTCTCTCATATCGAATCAAGAACTTCCTCCTTGATTCCCTTCCTGTGCGTCTTGTCACCATAATTGCTTGGCATATGTGAGACGAATGTATCGTTTTATAAGACGAAACTATGTCAGAATTAAGATTGTATCCCCCAATTTTGCTCTTGTTGAATAAGAGACTTCTTTTCTGATTCGCCTCATGCTCGAATCAAGGATTTCTTCCTTGATTTACTCCCCATACTGCGATGATTGTATAATATAAGTAATGCGTTGAGCGTGAACTAAATTAGAATTGTTCGTGCGAAAAAAGACGTCGATTATCCGCTCTGGGGTACATTATTTCAGGCTCAAGGAAGAATACATCGATCGACCGCCGTGGGATACATCGCTTCATTTACTAATTATGCTACATTAATCCCATATTACTATTTATTGCTATGTGTTCCTGCATTTCAGTACAGACTCAAGAATGAAGGCAGCTGGCGTGGGATTATTTTTTAGTGCGAAACCCAAAAATGCGTTGATAATAAGATGTCGAATTAGGAACGGAGGTCGATGGAATTGAATTTCTATCCGCCTCCCAGGGTCTCATTCGCAGCAACCTCCACGTGGTAGACCTGGAAACCAGCAGCATCGCCGATGGAGTACATTCCCATCGAGGATGCTGCTAGGCTAATCGGCTGCGGGATTGTATTAAATTGTATTAAGACATTGTGCGCCGATTAAATTTCAGATACTAAAACATGGGCGTCAATGATTATATTGATACATTGTTAAACATCAATCATACTGAAATTTATAACCAATGGAAAAGAATAATAAATTCGATTTTGTAATTTTACTTTGCATTTTTATTAAATATATGTAAAATGTTACATTAACGTAGGATTAACAATTAAATAATAGACTAAAAATCCTCCACCATCGCGGGGCAGGCGCGCAGTGTGTTAATAACAAAAGCCAAGGTTCCTATAAAATCGTTGAGTGCAAACGGTTAAACAGGAGGACGCGATGAAACTCAAGGAGGTCGCGAGTATGGTGGGGACCTTCGACCTTATAAGGACAGTCTTGACAGTGGAGGGCTCAGTTCCTCGCGAACTCTTCAACTGCGAGGATGGGGGAGGACCAGCAGACCCTCCTGGACTATCCTGGACTATCCTGGGCTACCCTGGGCTACCCTGGGCTACCCTGGGCTACCCTGGGCTACCCTGGTATACCCTGGTCTACCCTGAACCTCTCTGGGCATCACTGGTCTACTCCTACCTTCACTCTGGGGCACTGGTGACCACTACTGGCTACCATCGATCAGTCGGGATTAATGCAGATCCATGGTGGCCAGTACTGGTGAAGGCCAACGAGTGGTCCTCGGCTTCTCCTAAGCTATGTACCGATTGCGAACAGCGATCGGTGAGTCGCATGCTCTTTCTTTTTAACACCAGTCACCGATCATGTCGTAGGACGAATGGTCCGTACCGATACCGGTGACTGGTGGTACCATTTTAGTAGTTTTTGATTTTGTGAGTGCAGTGACCTTGGATATGCCTCTCGAGGCATACCCGAGAGTAGTAGCATATTTTAATTTATTTATTAGATAGGATAGGGTTTTCTTGTACGTCGCGTTTAAAGTTAACTGTAAATACTAGCAACAATACTTTGACTTTTTACCGAATTACGAGTAACGTAACTTTATTCTGTACTATGATATGTAAGATATAACACAACCTTCAACATTGAATATTCAGATAATAAGATTGGGAACTTAGTGGTACATTAATTGTATCAATAGGTTCAGTCTGCTTTTTGATTTTTAAAGTTCGACTAACATACAGTCGATTGAAATGGTTGATTATTCGCGTTAAAGTTAATTTAATCGCTGAAATATCACAGTAAATATCGTACAAGAAAACATTTCGCGACGGTTAGGTCTCTGAATCGAAGCAACTACTTGTAAAACATTCTTGTGATATTAGAAACAGCTGCTTCGACAAAGGGATCACCTAAGTATTTTTGAAAATGTGTTAAAAGTTTAAAATAGAATCATTCATATTGCTATTTCACTTAGAGTCTCATTTTCTATTAAATTTCAATTTCTCTTATTGTTTTATCGAATATTACAGTAGTTGTACATTAGTACACTCTTCATTTCTAAAGTTAGAGAATAAAATTCTTAATTCTGAGTCAATTAAAGTAATTGTTGAGAACCAAAGAACATTAGTCCGTTAGAAAAATCAGAAACTAACATGATTTTATAGCTAGGATTTTCAGGATATTGTTTCCATGTTCGTTGCTCGATCTCTCTCACGTGCCCAGGTGCTACTTGGGAGAGTGAGAGCAATGGGCATGATGAAATTGTTATTATTTAAACATGTGAGCGATTGGCAATGGTTAGCGTATCGTGCCCGACGTATTATCCACTTGTGTGTGTGTGTGTGTGTGGTTAGGAAGTGGAAATGCGTCGGACTTTATAATATGACAAATACTCTTTATACGTATATATTCCAGTTACTGTAAATGAAATATATAAACTGTTTGTGGAATATATACACACTTTTCCTTATTCCCTTACTCAATAGAGTACGAATATTAACATATTAGAATACTTTGATCGTCCATACGTTACCAAACGACATAAAGAAGGGTAGAATTATATTAATTTCAATGAATTGTTCGTGCCAAGTAAAATATTTTCTCAAAGATCAAATTAGCCATTGCCAGTCGATTTCAGGAATTGATATACTAGAGTATGAGAATGTGGTTGTTAGTGAACGTCCCGGGACGTTCTCTCTAGGCGTTAGGTTCTTTCGCACTCAGGTGCATCAGAGACAATCGTGAAGTGATGTGTGTTTGTGAGAATGAGTCTCTTGCCCCTTTTTTAAATATAGCTATAGGTAGGCAGGTAGCATACTCTCTGGAATGAATGTTAGATTTAAGTAGGCAGGGGCCGGTGCTGGCCTTCGTTTCTGCACGATGGTCAGTTAGCGGGGAACTTGAAAAATCAGTTCAAAGTTGATAGCAAAACGGAGCATGCCGTTTGCTGATCAACCTTGATCTCGACTTTTCAAGTTCCACATGGATACCGCGATCGCGATCGGTATTAGGCGCGAGTAGGCGAATCGTTCGAAATTGCTCGATTGCACTGTCGAATGATCGATGGCTGTTCCCAAGCCATTGGTCATTCGCTATCGAGCAAGCTCAGGGTTTCAGAAATGGTGGACTGCCGAAGAAAAGAAGAGGCGTATGCCGAAGAGGCCCCGACAAAGTGTCGCTCAAGAGGGCAACTATTAATGGCGGTCCATCTTAGCATGGAGATGGAGCGTCATTTTATGTTACTACTTTGTCACTGCACTCATTTTAGCTTCAATAGAAATGGTGGTGGTAGTAGTAGAAGTAGTTGTAGTTGTATTGGGCTGGCCATTGCCGCCCCAACGTCCAGCAATGAGCATTTCGCGATTTTTAATTAGCGTTGCGAGACAAACATTACGGTTTGAATTAGAGCTGCGAATGATATAATCGCGATTTCGATTACAACTATTTTTAGTACTTGGTTTTTGAAATTGCTTTAAAGATAGCTTTGCGTATGACAAACATTGATCGCGTTTGACTTTAATACTATTGAATATAAAGCGCAATTATGTTAAGTGACACGTAGTTGTCTTGATTTTGAGATAGCATTGCGATTAATTGAATAAACGCGTTTGACAAAGCGTACTTTATTAAATATAATATCCATTTATTAATGTAGCGTTGCGAAATCGGTAGATCGCGGTCTTCTTAGAGTCGCGACCACGATTTTTCGCGTTGTCTTAGAGTTGCGTTGTATTAAGTGCTCAAAAATATGCTGGAACCATAAGAACCACAGAGCAATTTGCGTTAGTGCGAAACGTGGTTCTTTGTAGCTAAAACAGCTGCACATTATAGCCCGCAGCCCAAAAGGCTGCCCCGTATTCTTACATGTAGCGTGGCGTATAAAGAAACTGGTGGACGCGAGTTATTCGTTTTAAATGAAATAATTTAGAGTTGCGTTCGATACTGAAACCCTCGCGTTTTTATTGTATGATATTTGTAAAGTAGCGTTGCGATTAATCATACATTTTTCGCGTTTCTTATTGAAAACTTTGCTCATTTTATTAATTAGCGTGGCGAACAGTAATGCACCTCTCGCGTTCATTATTGAAATACTTTTATATTCCGTAAATTAGTGTTGCGAAATAAATGATCGACTCTCGCGACTTTTATAGCATATATAATGTACAGAGTGGACAGTCCCATATTTTAAATATCCATCCTCCTATTCAATTTCATGTAATTGAACAAAACTTACTATCTAATGAAGTGAGTTTTTGTTTCAGAGGAATTTCGGTGGGATAGAGGATGCAATTCTCAGGGGAAAATGGTATATATCTTAATTTTAATTCTAATTTAATTTATTTAATCCTTTGTGTTTCTGTTTCAGGGAATATTATAACTGCAATGGTAAGGAAAAATCGTATAATTTTTCTTAGGCTCCATTTCTTAAATTGTATTCATCCACTAATCGAATACGACAGTTTCTGTTTCAGTTCCTTTAGCTTATCCTTCTTATTTGTTTCAGCACTAATTCTAATGTATTTTTAATACAATTTCAGTCTAATTTTAGTCTAATCTTAGTTTAATTTTCCTTTAACATTGACACATCATTAATTTATTCATAATATAATCGTTATTTAACATTACTGCAGGGCATTTACAATTACCTCACGAACATTTTACAAATTTGTTAGTGTTGTATTTCCGTACAGGCTCAAGAAGCAGTATAATATTGACTATGATAGTTTTAGGTGCGTTAATAATAAGATTTAGAATAAGAACGGGAGGTGGGTGGAATTGAATTTCCACCCACCTTCCAGGGTCTCATTCGCAGCAACCTCCACGTGGTGGACCTGGAAACTAGAACCATCGCCGTCAGAGTAGTCTCTGTCGAGGATGGTGCCAGGCCAATGGCTGCGAATTGTGTTAAATATGCCGAGTAGTTATTCTTTAGCTACTTTCTCTGATTCCGCCAGTGTCTCCATTTATCCGGTTCACTTGACCATGCTTGCAAGTGCATCGGGCAGTGTGATGCCAGTCAGTCTGCAGTTCACGTATCTCGGTGTTCGGACTCGCGAGTAAGATCATGACGGCCACACCGTGAGCCGGGTGGTACTCGCGCCGACGACTCTCGGCACTGCTCTTCCTAGGATCCTACTTCTTCGTAATCCGCCCCTAGCCCTGCGGTCTGACCGCAGGGCCGGACTTTGGGAAGTTAACGGGAGCCTACGAAGGGCACGTCGCCGTCCGCTGATCCGAAAGAGGAAGAGCACCGTAACTCGGGACTGTGGTCTGGCTGGTCTGATCACGGTTTGCTCGCGTCACCCTCCTTTTTAATCGGAGACTTCTTCTCCGATTTTCCCAGTTGTCGAATTAAGGACTTCTTTCTTGATTCGCTCCCTTTGCTTCTTGGTCCGATAATTGCTCGGCATATCTGCGACCGATGCGTAGTCTTATAAGGCGAAACTATGTCCGAATTAAGATTGTAGCCCCTCATTTTGAGCTTGCTGAGTCAGAGACTTTTTCTCTGATTCGCCTCACGCTCGAATCAAGAACTTCTTCCTTGATTCCCTCCCTGTACTGCGATGATTGTATAATAAAAGCGAAGCGTTGCGACTGAACTGCGTTAGAATTAAGCGTGCGAAAGAAGACGTCGATCATCCGCCGTGGGATACTCCATTATTTCAGACTCAAGAAAGAAGACAGCCGCCGCGGGATTATTCTTAAGTGCGATACTGATCACTCCTGAGCTCCCCTGGTGCTCCCTGGTTCTCCCTGGAACTACCCGGACCTCTGTGGGCACCAGTGGCCTACTCCTACCACCACCCCCGGCCACCTACGACCTTATAAGGAGCAGGTTCGGCAACAGGACCTCAGTTCCTCGGGAACACCTGACCAGAGAGTTCTCCTGGGCCTTCTGAGCTCCCCTGGTTCTCCCTGGAACTACCCGGACCTCTGTGGGCAAGAGTGGCCTACTCCTACCACCACCCCCGGCCACCTTCGACCTTATAAGGAGCAGGTTCGGCAGCAGGACCTCAGTCCCTCGGGAACTCCGGACCAGAGAGTTCTCCTGGGCCTCCTGAGCTGCCCTGGTGCTCCCTGGAACTACCCGGACCTCTGTGGGCACCAGTGGCCTACTCCTACCACCACCCCCGGCCACCTTCGACCTTATAAGGAGCTGGTTCGGCCGCAGGACCTCAGTTCCTCGGGAACTCCGGACCAGAGAGTTCTTCTGGGCCTCCTGAGCTCCCCTGGTTCTCCCTGGAACTACCCGGGCCTCTGTGGGCACCAGTGGCCTACTCCTACCACCACTCCGGCCACCTTCGACCTTATAAGGAGCAGGATCGGCTGCAGGACCTCAGTTCCTCGGGAACTCCGGATCAGAGAGTTCTCCTGGGCCTCCTGAGCTCCCCTGGTTCTCCCTGGAACTACCCGGACCTCTGTGGGCAAGAGTGGTCTACTCCTACCACCACCCCCGGGCACCTTCGACCTTATAAGGAGCTGGTTCGGCCACAGGACCTCAGTTCCTCGGGAACTCCGGACCAGAGAGTTCTTCTGGGCCTCCTGAACTCCCCTGGTTCTCCCTGGAACTACCCGGACCTCTGTGGGCACCAGTGGCCTACTCCTACCACCACCCCCGGCCACCTTCGACCTTATAAGGAGCAGGTTCGGCAGCAGGACTTCAGTTCCTCGGGAACTCCGGACCAGAGAGTTCTCCTGGGCCTCCTGAGCTCCCCTGGTTCTCCCTGGAACTACCCGGACCTCTGTGGGCAAGAGTGGTCTACTCCTACCACCACCCCCGGGCACCTTCGACCTTATAAGGAGCTGGTTCGGCCACAGGACCTCAGTTCCTCGGGAACTCCGGACCAGAGAGTTCTTCTGGGCCTCCTGAACTCCCCTGGTTCTCCCTGGAACTACCCGGACCTCTGTGGGCACCAGTGGCCTACTCCTACCACCACCCCCGGCCACCTTCGACCTTATAAGGAGCAGGTTCGGCAGCAGGACTTCAGTTCCTCGGGAACTCCGGACCAGAGAGTTCTCCTGGGCCTCCTGAGCTGCCCTGGTGCTCCCTGGAACTACCCGGACCTCTGTGGGCACCACTGGCCTACTCCTACCACCACCCCCGGCCACCTTCGACCTTATAAGGAGCAGGATCGGCTGCAGGTCCTCAGTTCCTCGGGAACTCCGGACCAGAGAGTTCTCCTGGGCCTCCTGAGCTCCCCTGGTGCTCCCTGGTGCACCCTGGTTCTCCCTGGAACTACCCGGCCATGTGTGGGCACCAGTGGCCTACTCCTACCACCACCCCCGACCACCTTCGACCTTATAAGGAGCAGGTTCGGCAGCAGGACCTCAGTCCCTCGGGAACTCCGGACCAGAGAGTTCTCCTGGGCCTCCTGAGCTGCCCTGGTGCTCCCTGGAACTACCCGGACCTCTGTGGGCACCAGTGGCCTACTCCTACCACCACCCCCGGCCACCTTCGACCTTATAAGGAGCTGGTTCGGCCGCAGGACCTCAGTTCCTCGGGAACTCCGGACCAGAGAGTTCTTCTGGGCCTCCTGAGCTCCCCTGGTTCTCCCTGGAACTACCCGGGCCTCTGTGGGCACCAGTGGCCTACTCCTACCACCACCCCGGCCACCTTCGACCTTATAAGGAGCAGGATCGGCTGCAGGTCCTCAGTTCCTCGGGAACTCCGGATCAGAGAGTTCTCCTGGGCCTCCTGAGCTCCCCTGGTTCTCCCTGGAACTACCCGGGCCTCTGTGGGCACCAGTGGCCTACTCCTACCACCACCCCGGCCACCTTCGACCTTATAAGGAGCAGGATCGGCTGCAGGTCCTCAGTTCCTCGGGAACTCCGGATCAGAGAGTTCTCCTGGGCCTCCTGAGCTCCCCTGGTTCTCCCTGGAACTACCCGGACCTCTGTGGGCAAGAGTGGCCTACTCCTACCACCACCCCCGGCCACCTTCGACCTCATAAGGAGCTGGTTCGGCCGCAGGACCTCAGTTCCTCGGGAACTCCGGACCAGAGAGTTCTTCTGGGCCTCCTGAACTCCCCTGGTTCTCCCTGGAATTACCCGGGCCTCTGTGGGCACCAGTGGCCTACTCCTACCACCACCCCCGGCCACCTTCGACCTTATAAGGAGCAGGTTCGGCAGCAGGACTTCAGTTCCTCGGGAACTCCGGACCAGAGAGTTCTCCTGGGCCTCCTGAGCTCCCCTGGTGCTCCCTGGTGCACCCTGGTTCTCCCTGGAACTACCCGGCCATGTGTGGGCACCAGTGGCCTACTCCTACCACCACCCCCGGCCACCTTCGACCTTATAAGGAGCAGGTTCGGCAGCAGGACCTCAGTCCCTCGGGAACTCCGGACCAGAGAGTTCTCCTGGGCCTCCTGAGCTGCCCTGGTGCTCCCTGGAACTACCCGGACCTCTGTGGGCACCAGTGGCCTACTCCTACCACCACCCCCGGCCACCTTCGACCTTATAAGGAGCAGGATCGGCTGCAGGTCCTCAGTTCCTCGGGAACTCCGGACCAGAGAGTTCTCCTGGGCCTCCTGAGCTGCCCTGGTTCTCCCTGGTTCTCCCTGGTGCTCCCTGGTTCTCCCTGGAACTACCCGGCCATGTGTGGGCACCAGTGGCCTACTCCTACCACCACCCCCGGCCACCTTCGACCTTATAAGGAGCTGGTTCGGCCGCAGGACCTCAGTTCCTCGGGAACTCCGGACCAGAGAGTTCTTCTGGGCCTCCTGAGCTCCCCTGGTTCTCCCTGGAACTACCCGGGCCTCTGTGGGCACCAGTGGCCTACTCCTACCACCACCCCCGGCTACCAGTGACCACCATTGGCCTAACCTGAACTGGGAGGATAGGAGAGGACCAGTAGACACTCCTGAGCTCTCCTGGTTCTCCCTGGGGCTTCCCGGACCCCTCTGGGCACCAGTGTCCTACTCCTACCACCACCCCTGGCTACCAGTGACCACCATTGGCCTAACCTGAACTGGGAGGATAGGAGAGGACCAGTAGACACTCCTGAGCTCTCCTGGTTCTCCCTGGGGCTTCCCGGACCCCTCTGGGCACCAGTGGCCTACTCCTACCTCCACCCCTGGGTACCAGTGACCACTACTGGCCTAACCTGAACTGAGAGGATAGGAGAGGACTAGTAGACACTCCTGAGCTCCCCTGGTTCTCCCTGGGAGTTCCTGGACCCCTCTGGGCACCAGTGGCCTACCCCTACCTTCACCCCTGGCTACCAGTGACTACCATAGACCATTCGCGATTCATGCAGAGCCATGCAGAGCAGTGGACCTCGGCTCATTCCAAGGCATGTGCCGGTTGCACACAGCAATCGGTGAGTCGCATGCTCTTTCCTTTTACTCCAGTCTCCGATCATGTCGTAGGACAAAAGGTCCGTAGCGACACCGGTGACTGGTGGTACCATTTTAGTAGTTTTTGATTTTGCGAGTGCAGTGAACTCGGATATGCCTCTCGAGGCATATTCGAGAGTAGTAGCATTTTTTGGTTTATTTGTTAGATAGGATAGGGTTTTCTTGTACGTCGCGTTTAACGTTAATTGCAAATACTAGGAACAATTCTTTGATTTTTATGTTACTTTATTTTCTAGTTTTGTATGTAAGATATAATGCAATTTTCAACATTGAATATTAAGATAATACGACTGAGAACTTAGTGGTACATTAATTGTATCAATAAGTTCAGTATAGTCTTCAATTTTTAAAGTTTGTCTAAGATGCAATCGATTAAGATGATTGATTATTCGCGTTAAAGTTGTTTAATCGCTGGACATGATAGCAAATGTACAAGAAAACATTTCGCGACGGGTAGATCTCTGAATCGAAGCAAATACTCTGTAATACATTCTTTTGATATTAGAAACAGCTGCTTTGATAAAGGGATCACCTGATTTTTGAAAATGTGTTAAAAGTTTAAAATAGATTCATTCTTATTGAAATTTTACTTAGAGTCTCCTTTTCCATTAAATTTTGATTATACTAGTATATTAAAATATTTATTTCTTAGTATATACACATTTATTTCTAAAGTTAGAGTATTAAATTCTTAATTTTGAGTCAGTTATAGTCATTATAGAGAATCAAAGAACCTAAGACCGATAGAAAAATCAAACTAACATGATTTCATAGCTAGGATTTTCAGGATATTGTTTCCATGTTCGTTGCTCGATCTCTCTCACGTGCCCAGGTGCTACTTGGGAGAGTGAGAGCAATGGGCATGATGAAATTGTTATTATTTAAACATGTGAGGGATTGGCAATGGTTAGCGTATAATGCCCGACGTATTCTCCACTTGTGTGTGTGTGGTTAGGAAGTGGAAATGCGTCGGAATTTGCATAAATGTAACAAACAATACCTTCCAAGTCTGAATTAATACTCTTTACACGTGTATATTCCACTTATTATATGTTATTCTATGTTTGCAATAGATTATTCATGGAATATATACGCGTTCCCTTATATCCTCACTCATAGAGTACAAATGTTAACAGATTAGAATATTTGCCTCTCATTGCGTTACCAAATGACATAAAGAACAGTAGAATTATATCAATTTCAATCAATCATTCGTGCCAAGTAAAATATTTTCTCAAAGATCGTTAGCCATTGCCAGTCGATTTCAGGAAATGATAAATTAGAGTATGAATGTGATTGTCGACGTCTCTGGACGTTCTCTAGACGTTAGGTTCTTTCGCACCCGGGTGCATTAGTTGTGGAATGACGTGTGTTTGTGAGAATGTGTCTTTTGCCTTTTTTAAATATAGCTATAGGTAGGCAGGTAGCATACTCTCTGGAATGAATGTTAGATTTAAGTAGGCAGGGGCCGGTGCTGGCCTTCGTTTCTGCACGATGGTCAGTTACCGGGGAACTTGAAAAATCAGTTCAAAGTTGATAGCAAAACGGAGCATGCCGTTTGCTGATCAACCTTGATCTCGACTTTTCAAGTTCCACATAGATACCGCGATCGCGATCGGTGTTAGGCGCGAATAGGCGAAACGCTCGAAATTGCTCGATTGCACTGTCGAATGGTCGATGGCTGTTCCCGAGCTATTGGCCATTAACTATCGAGCAAACTCAGGGTTTCAGCAATGGCGGACGGCCGAAGAAACGAAGAGGCGTATGCCGAAGAGGCCCCGACAAAATGTCGCTCAAGAGGGCAACTATTAATGGCGCTCCATCTCTGCATGCAGATGGAGCGTCATTTTATGTTACTACTTTGTCACTGCACTCACTTTAGCTTTAATAGAAATGGTGGTGGTAGTAGTAGAAGTAGTTGTAGCTGCATCGGGCTGGCCATAGCCGCCCCAACGACCAGCAATGGGCATTTCGCGACTTTTAATTAGCGTTGCGAAATAAATATTGCGGTTTGAAGTAGAGTTGCGAATGATATAATCGCGATTTCGATTACAATTGATTTTTATACTTGTTTTCTGATATTATTTTAGAATTAACTTCGCGTATGACAGACACTGATCGCGTTTGAGTTTAATACTATTGAATATAAAGCTAGATTATGTTAACTAGCACGTAGTTGTCTTGATTTTGAGATAGCGTTGCGAAGAATTGAATAAACGCGTTTGATAGAATACTCTTTATTAAATATAACTCTCATTGATTAAAGTAGCGTTGCGATACCGATCTTCCGCGTTCTTCTTAGTGTCGCGACAATAATTTTTCGCGTTGTCTTAGAGTTGCGTTGTATAAAATGCTCAAAAGTATGCTGAAACCATAAGAACCACAAAGCAGTTCGCATTACTGCGAACAGTGGTTCCTCGCAGCCGAATTGGCTGCCCCATGATCTTAAACGTAGCGTTGCGTATAATGAAACTGGTGCACGCGAGTTATCCATTCCATATTAAATAAATTAGAGTTGCGATCGATACTGAAACCCCCGCGTTTTAATTTTATATTTCTAAAGTAGCGTTGCGATTAATTATACAGTTTTCGCGTTTCTTATTGAGACCTTTGCATATTTTATTACCGTGGCGAACAGTAATGCACCTCTCGCGTTTATTATTGAAATATTTGAACATTCTTTAAATTAGTGTTGCGAAAGAGATGGTCCACTCCCGCGATTTTTATAGCACGTGTAATAGAGAGTGGACAGTCCCATTTTTTTAACATCCCTCCTTATATTCATATCCCTGTAGAAGAATAAAATTTACTATCTAATAAGTGAGTTTCTGTTGCAGAGAAGCTTGAGAGGAATATGAGATGCAATTGTATGGCGAAAATGGTATCTTTATTAATTTTAATTTACTTTATTTAATCCTTGGTGCTTCTGTTTCAGGGAATATTAAGGTTTTAGGATTTAGGCTAAATTTCTTAAATTATATTCAGCTACTAATCGAGCAAGACAGTTTCTGTTGCAGAGTGGACTGAGGGGATTAGAAGATTCTACTTCTATGGGGGTAGAGCATAGAAGCAACCCTTTAACGTGCAATCTTGCTGCTCGAAGAATACGCTCGGTAAAAAGTTCCTTTCCTTTTTCCCTCCATTTACTTTAATATCAGTATAATTTTATTTTCAGCTTAATTTAATTGTACTTCTGATTTACATAACTTTAATCGTTTTGATGCAGACGGTAAAATGTGTTACTACACAAACCCTTCTGTACCATTTAATTAACATCTACTTATTTCAGTTCCCACCATAATCAATTTATAATCTAATTGTAATCTAATGTTCGTTTGTCATATTATTCATTTTCTCTTAATACAATTTTAATTTTGTGCTACTGTGGTTAATTTACAATTCCCTTGTTGCCATTTTACAAATATTTCAGAATAGACTCAAGAAAGAAGACAGCCGCCGAGGGCTTAGTATAACATTAAGAGCGATAGAATAAGTGCGATAAACATAAGTATTAGATTTAGAAAGGGAGGTCGGTGGAATTCAATGTCCACCCACCTCCCAGGGTCCCTCGCAGCAACCTCCACGTGGTGGACCTGGAAACTAGTAGCGTCGCCGAAGAGTAGCTTCTATCGAGGGTGTTGCTAGGCCAATAGCTGCGAATTGTGTGAAATATGCCGAGTAGTTATTCTTTAGCTTCATTCTCACTCCGCTCGTTTCCATCTATCCGGTTCGCTTGACCATGTTTGCAAGTGCATCGGGCCGTGTGACGCCGGTCGGTCTGCAGTTCACGTACCTCGGTGTTCGGCCTCGCGAGTAAGATCATGACGGCCACACCGTGGGCCGGGTGGTGCTCGCGCCGACGACCCACGGCACTGCTCTTCCTAGGATCCTACTTCTTCGTAATCCGCCCCTAGTCCTGTGGCCTAGCCACAGGGCCGGGCGTTGGGAAGTTAACGGGCGCCTAAGAAGAGTACGTCGTCGTCCGCTGATCCGAAAGAGGACGAGCATCGTAACTCGGGACTGTAGTCTGGCCGGTTGATCGCGGTTTGCTCGCGTCACCCTCCTTTTTCAATCAGAGACTTCTTCTCTGATTTCTCCAATCGCCGAATCAAGGACTTCTTCCTTGATTCGCTCCCTTCGCTTCTTGGTCCGATGATTGCTCGGCATATCTGCGACCAGTGCGTAGTTTCGTGCGGCGAAACTAAGTTAGAATTAAGATTGTATCCCCTAACTTTGCTTTGCTGAATCAGAGACTTCTTCTCTGATTCGAATGACTGAATCAAGGACTTCTTCCTTGATTCTCTCCCTACACTGCGATGATTGTATAATAAAAGCGAAGCGTTGCGACTGAACTGCGTTAGAATTAAGCGTGCGAAAGAAGACGTCGATCATCCGCCGTGGGATACTCCCTTATTTCAGACTCAAGAAAGAAGACAGCCGACGTGGGATTATTTTTAAGTGCGATACCGACGACTGCGTTTAGCATAAGGTTTAGAATAAGGAGGGAGGTCGGTGGAATTGTGTTTTCCACCCACCTCCCAGGGTCTCTCGCAGCAACCTCCACGTGGTGGACCTGGAAACTAGTAGCATCGCCGAAGAGTAGCTTCTATCGAGGGTGTTGCTAGGCCAATAGCTGCGAATTGTGTGAAATATGCCGAGTAGTTATTCTTTAGCTTCATTCTCACTCCGCTCGTTTCCATCTATCCGGTTCGCTTGACCATGTTTGCAAGTGCATCGGGCCGTGTGACGCCGGTCGGTCTGCAGTTCACGTACCTCGGTGTTCGGCCTCGCGAGTAAGATCATGACGGCCACACCGTGGGCCGGGTGGTGCTCGCGCCGACGACCCACGGCACTGCTCTTCCTAGGATCCTACTTCTTCGTAATCCGCCCCTAGTCCTGTGGCCTAGCCACAGGGCCGGGCGTTGGGAAGTTAACGGGCGCCTAAGAAGAGTACGTCGTCGTCCGCTGATCCGAAAGAGGACGAGCATCGTAACTCGGGACTGTAGTCTGGCCGGTTGATCGCGGTTTGCTCGCGTCACCCTCCTTTTTCAATCAGAGACTTCTTCTCTGATTTCTCCAATCGCCGAATCAAGGACATCTTCCTTGATTCGCTACCTTCGCTTCTTGGTCCGATGATTGCTCGGCATATCTGCGACCAGTGCGTAGTTTCGTGCGGCGAAACTAAGTTAGAATTAAGATTGTATCCCCTAACTTTGCTTTGCTGAATCAGAGACTTCTTCTCTGATTCGAATGACTGAATCAAGGACTTCTTCCTTGATTCTCTCCCTACACTGCGATGATTGTATAATAAAAGCAAAGCGTTGCGACTGAACTGCGTTAGAATTAAGCGTGCGAAAGAAGACGTCGATCATCCGCCGTGGGATACTCCCTTATTTCAGACTCAAGAAAGAAGACAGCCGACGTGGGATTATTTTTAAGTGCGATACCGACGACTGCGTTTAGCATAAGGTTTAGAATAAGGAGGGAGGTCGGTGGAATTGTGTTTTCCACCCACCTCCCAGGGTCCCTCGCAGCAACCTCCACGTGGTGGACCTGGAAACTAGTAGCATCGCCGAAGAGTAGCTTCTATCGAGGGTGTTGCTAGGCCAATAGCTGCGAATTGTGTGAAATATGCCGAGTAGTTATTCTTTAGCTTCATTCTCACTCCGCTCGTTTCCATCTATCCGGTTCGCTTGACCATGTTTGCAAGTGCATCGGGCCGTGTGACGCCGGTCGGTCTGCAGTTCACGTACCTCGGTGTTCGGCCTCGCGAGTAAGATCATGACGGCCACACCGTGGGCCGGGTGGTGCTCGCGCCGACGACCCACGGCACTGCTCTTCCTAGGATCCTACTTCTTCGTAATCCGCCCCTAGTCCTGTGGCCTAGCCACAGGGCCGGGCGTTGAGAAGTTAACGGGCGCCTAAGAAGAGTACGTCGTCGTCCGCTGATCCGAAAGAGGACGAGCATCGTAACTCGGGACTGTAGTCTGGCCGGTTGATCGCGGTTTGCTCGCGTCACCCTCCTTTTTCAATCAGAGACTTCTTCTCTGATTTCTCCAATCGCCGAATCAAGGACTTCTTCCTTGATTCGCTCCCTTCGCTTCTTGGTCCGATGATTGCTCGGCATATCTGCGACCAGTGCGTAGTTTCGTGCGGCGAAACTAAGTTAGAATTAAGATTGTATCCCCTAACTTTGCTTTGCTGAATCAGAGACTTCTTCTCTGATTCGAATGACTGAATCAAGGACTTCTTCCTTGATTCTCTCCCTACACTGCGATGATTGTATAATAAAAGCGAAGCGTTGCGACTGAACTGCGTTAGAATTAAGCGTGCGAAAGACGACGTCGATCATCCGCCGTGGGATACTCCCTTATTTCAGACTCAAGAAAGAAGACAGCCGACGTGGGATTATTTTTAAGTGCGATACCGACGACTGCGTTTAGCATAAGGTTTAGAATAAGGAGGGAGGTCGGTGGAATTGTGTTTTCCACCCACCTCCCAGGGTCCCTCGCAGCAACCTCCACGTGGTGGACCTGGAAACTAATAGCATCGCCGAAGAGTAGCTTCTATCGAGGGTGTTGCTAGGCCAATAGCTGCGAATTGTGTGAAATATGCCGAGTAGTTATTCTTTAGCTTCATTCTCACTCCGCTCGTTTCCATCTATCCGGTTCGCTTGACCATGTTTGCAAGTGCATCGGGCCGTGTGACGCCGGTCGGTCTGCAGTTCACGTACCTCGGTGTTCGGCCTCGCGAGTAAGATCATGACGGCCACACCGTGGGCCGGGTGGTGCTCGCGCCGACGACCCACGGCACTGCTCTTCCTAGGATCCTACTTCTTCGTAATCCGCCCCTAGTCCTGTGGCCTAGCCACAGGGCCGGGCGTTGGGAAGTTAACGGGCGCCTAAGAAGAGTACGTCGTCGTCCGCTGATCCGAAAGAGGACGAGCATCGTAACTCGGGACTGTAGTCTGGCCGGTTGATCGCGGTTTGCTCGCGTCACCCTCCTTTTTCAATCAGAGACTTCTTCTCTGATTTCTCCAATCGCCGAATCAAGGACTTCTTCCTTGATTCGCTCCCTTCGCTTCTTGGTCCGATGATTGCTCGGCATATCTGCGACCAGTGCGTAGTTTCGTGCGGCGAAACTAAGTTAGAATTAAGATTGTATCCCCTAACTTTGCTTTGCTGAATCAGAGACTTCTTCTCTGATTCGAATGACTGAATCAAGGACTTCTTCCTTGATTCTCTCCCTACACTGCGATGATTGTATAATAAAAGCGAAGCGTTGCGACTGAACTGCGTTAGAATTAAGCGTGCGAAAGAAGACGTCGATCATCCGCCGTGGGATACTCCCTTATTTCAGACTCAAGAAAGAAGACAGCCGACGTGGGATTATTTTTAAGTGCGATACCGACGACTGCGTTTAGCATAAGGTTTAGAATAAGGAGGGAGGTCGGTGGAATTGTGTTTTCCACCCACCTCCCAGGGTCCCTCGCAGCAACCTCCACGTGGTGGACCTGGAAACTAATAGCATCGCCGAAGAGTAGCTTCTATCGAGGGTGTTGCTAGGCCAATAGCTGCGAATTGTGTGAAATATGCCGAGTAGTTATTCTTTAGCTTCATTCTCACTCCGCTCGTTTCCATCTATCCGGTTCGCTTGACCATGTTTGCAAGTGCATCGGGCCGTGTGACGCCGGTCGGTCTGCAGTTCACGTACCTCGGTGTTCGGCCTCGCGAGTAAGATCATGACGGCCACACCGTGGGCCGGGTGGTGCTCGCGCCGACGACCCACGGCACTGCTCTTCCTAGGATCCTACTTCTTCGTAATCCGCCCCTAGTCCTGTGGCCTAGCCACAGGGCCGGGCGTTGGGAAGTTAACGGGCGCCTAAGAAGAGTACGTCGTCGTCCGCTGATCCGAAAGAGGACGAGCATCGTAACTCGGGACTGTAGTCTGGCCGGTTGATCGCGGTTTGCTCGCGTCACCCTCCTTTTTCAATCAGAGACTTCTTCTCTGATTTCTCCAATCGCCGAATCAAGGACTTCTTCCTTGATTCGCTCCCTTCGCTTCTTGGTCCGATGATTGCTCGGCATATCTGCGACCAGTGCGTAGTTTCGTGCGGCGAAACTAAGTTAGAATTAAGATTGTATCCCCTAACTTTGCTTTGCTGAATCAGAGACTTCTTCTCTGATTCGAATGACTGAATCAAGGACTTCTTCCTTGATTCTCTCCCTACACTGCGATGATTGTATAATAAAAGCGAAGCGTTGCGACTGAACTGCGTTAGAATTAAGCGTGCGAAAGAAGACGTCGATCATCCGCCGTGGGATACTCCCTTATTTCAGACTCAAGAAAGAAGACAGCCGACGTGGGATTATTTTTAAGTGCGATACCGACGACTGCGTTTAGCATAAGGTTTAGAATAAGGAGGGAGGTCGGTGGAATTGTGTTTTCCACCCACCTCCCAGGGTCCCTCGCAGCAACCTCCACGTGGTGGACCTGGAAACTAATAGCATCGCCGAAGAGTAGCTTCTATCGAGGGTGTTGCTAGGCCAATAGCTGCGAATTGTGTGAAATATGCCGAGTAGTTATTCTTTAGCTTCATTCTCACTCCGCTCGTTTCCATCTATCCGGTTCGCTTGACCATGTTTGCAAGTGCATCGGGCCGTGTGACGCCGGTCGGTCTGCAGTTCACGTACCTCGGTGTTCGGCCTCGCGAGTAAGATCATGACGGCCACACCGTGGGCCGGGTGGTGCTCGCGCCGACGACCCACGGCACTGCTCTTCCTAGGATCCTACTTCTTCGTAATCCGCCCCTAGTCCTGTGGCCTAGCCACAGGGCCGGGCGTTGGGAAGTTAACGGGCGCCTAAGAAGAGTACGTCGTCGTCCGCTGATCCGAAAGAGGACGAGCATCGTAACTCGGGACTGTAGTCTGGCCGGTTGATCGCGGTTTGCTCGCGTCACCCTCCTTTTTCAATCAGAGACTTCTTCTCTGATTTCTCCAATCGCCGAATCAAGGACTTCTTCCTTGATTCGCTCCCTTCGCTTCTTGGTCCGATGATTGCTCGGCATATCTGCGACCAGTGCGTAGTTTCGTGCGGCGAAACTAAGTTAGAATTAAGATTGTATCCCCTAACTTTGCTTTGCTGAATCAGAGACTTCTTCTCTGATTCGAATGACTGAATCAAGGACTTCTTCCTTGATTCTCTCCCTACACTGCGATGATTGTATAATAAAAGCGAAGCGTTGCGACTGAACTGCGTTAGAATTAAGCGTGCGAAAGAAGACGTCGATCATCCGCCGTGGGATACTCCCTTATTTCAGACTCAAGAAAGAAGACAGCCGACGTGGGATTATTTTTAAGTGCGATACCGACGACTGCGTTTAGCATAAGGTTTAGAATAAGGAGGGAGGTCGGTGGAATTGTGTTTTCCACCCACCTCCCAGGGTCCCTCGCAGCAACCTCCACGCGGTGGACCTGGAAACTAGTAGCATCGCCGAAGAGTAGCTTCTATCGAGGGTGTTGCTAGGCCAATAGCTGCGAATTGTGTGAAATATGCCGAGTAGTTATTCTTTAGCTTCATTCTCACTCCGCTCGTTTCCATCTATCCGGTTCGCTTGACCATGTTTGCAAGTGCATCGGGCCGTGTGACGCCGGTCGGTCTGCAGTTCACGTACCTCGGTGTTCGGCCTCGCGAGTAAGATCATGACGGCCACACCGTGGGCCGGGTGGTGCTCGCGCCGACGACCCACGGCACTGCTCTTCCTAGGATCCTACTTCTTCGTAATCCGCCCCTAGTCCTGTGGCCTAGCCACAGGGCCGGGCGTTGGGAAGTTAACGGGCGCCTAAGAAGAGTACGTCGTCGTCCGCTGATCCGAAAGAGGACGAGCATCGTAACTCGGGACTGTAGTCTGGCCGGTTGATCGCGGTTTGCTCGCGTCACCCTCCTTTTTCAATCAGAGACTTCTTCTCTGATTTCTCCAATCGCCGAATCAAGGACTTCTTCCTTGATTCGCTCCCTTCGCTTCTTGGTCCGATGATTGCTCGGCATATCTGCGACCAGTGCGTAGTTTCGTGCGGCGAAACGAAGTTAGAATTAAGATTGTATCCCCTAACTTTGCTTTGCTGAATCAGAGACTTCTTCTCTGATTCGAATGACTGAATCAAGGACTTCTTCCTTGATTCTCTCCCTACACTGCGATGATTGTATAATAAAAGCGAAGCGTTGCGACTGAACTGCGTTAGAATTAAGCGTGCGAAAGAAGACGTCGATCATCCGCCGTGGGATACTCCCTTATTTCAGACTCAAGAAAGAAGACAGCCGACGTGGGATTATTTTTAAGTGCGATACCGACGACTGCGTTTAGCATAAGGTTTAGAATAAGGAGGGAGGTCGGTGGAATTGTGTTTTCCACCCACCTCCCAGGGTCCCTCGCAGCAACCTCCACGCGGTGGACCTGGAAACTAGTAGCATCGCCGAAGAGTAGCTTCTATCGAGGGTGTTGCTAGGCCAATAGCTGCGAATTGTGTGAAATATGCCGAGTAGTTATTCTTTAGCTTCATTCTCACTCCGCTCGTTTCCATCTATCCGGTTCGCTTGACCATGTTTGCAAGTGCATCGGGCCGTGTGACGCCGGTCGGTCTGCAGTTCACGTACCTCGGTGTTCGGCCTCGCGAGTAAGATCATGACGGCCACACCGTGGGCCGGGTGGTGCTCGCGCCGACGACCCACGGCACTGCTCTTCCTAGGATCCTACTTCTTCGTAATCCGCCCCTAGTCCTGTGGCCTAGCCACAGGGCCGGGCGTTGGGAAGTTAACGGGCGCCTAAGAAGAGTACGTCGTCGTCCGCTGATCCGAAAGAGGACGAGCATCGTAACTCGGGACTGTAGTCTGGCCGGTTGATCGCGGTTTGCTCGCGTCACCCTCCTTTTTCAATCAGAGACTTCTTCTCTGATTTCTCCAATCGCCGAATCAAGGACTTCTTCCTTGATTCGCTCCCTTCGCTTCTTGGTCCGATGATTGCTCGGCATATCTGCGACCAGTGCGTAGTTTCGTGCGGCGAAACTAAGTTAGAATTAAGATTGTATCCCCTAACTTTGCTTTGCTGAATCAGAGACTTCTTCTCTGATTCGAATGACTGAATCAAGGACTTCTTCCTTGATTCTCTCCCTACACTGCGATGATTGTATAATAAAAGCGAAGCGTTGCGACTGAACTGCGTTAGAATTAAGCGTGCGAAAGAAGACGTCGATCATCCGCCGTGGGATACTCCCTTATTTCAGACTCAAGAAAGAAGACAGCCGACGTGGGATTATTTTTAAGTGCGATACCGACGACTGCGTTTAGCATAAGGTTTAGAATAAGGAGGGAGGTCGGTGGAATTGTGTTTTCCACCCACCTCCCAGGGTCCCTCGCAGCAACCTCCACGTGGTGGACCTGGAAACTAATAGCATCGCCGAAGAGTAGCTTCTATCGAGGGTGTTGCTAGGCCAATAGCTGCGAATTGTGTGAAATATGCCGAGTAGTTATTCTTTAGCTTCATTCTCACTCCGCTCGTTTCCATCTATCCGGTTCGCTTGACCATGTTTGCAAGTGCATCGGGCCGTGTGACGCCGGTCGGTCTGCAGTTCACGTACCTCGGTGTTCGGCCTCGCGAGTAAGATCATGACGGCCACACCGTGGGCCGGGTGGTGCTCGCGCCGACGACCCACGGCACTGCTCTTCCTAGGATCCTACTTCTTCGTAATCCGCCCCTAGTCCTGTGGCCTAGCCACAGGGCCGGGCGTTGGGAAGTTAACGGGCGCCTAAGAAGAGTACGTCGTCGTCCGCTGATCCGAAAGAGGACGAGCATCGTAACTCGGGACTGTAGTCTGGCCGGTTGATCGCGGTTTGCTCGCGTCACCCTCCTTTTTCAATCAGAGACTTCTTCTCTGATTTCTCCAATCGCCGAATCAAGGACTTCTTCCTTGATTCGCTCCCTTCGCTTCTTGGTCCGATGATTGCTCGGCATATCTGCGACCAGTGCGTAGTTTCGTGCGGCGAAACTAAGTTAGAATTAAGATTGTATCCCCTAACTTTGCTTTGCTGAATCAGAGACTTCTTCTCTGATTCGAATGACTGAATCAAGGACTTCTTCCTTGATTCTCTCCCTACACTGCGATGATTGTATAATAAAAGCGAAGCGTTGCGACTGAACTGCGTTAGAATTAAGCGTGCGAAAGAAGACGTCGATCATCCGCCGTGGGATACTCCCTTATTTCAGACTCAAGAAAGAAGACAGCCGACGTGGGATTATTTTTAAGTGCGATACCGACGACTGCGTTTAGCATAAGGTTTAGAATAAGGAGGGAGGTCGGTGGAATTGTGTTTTCCACCCACCTCCCAGGGTCTCTCGCAGCAACCTCCACGTGGTGGACCTGGAAACTAGTAGCATCGCCGAAGAGTAGCTTCTATCGAGGGTGTTGCTAGGCCAATAGCTGCGAATTGTGTGAAATATGCCGAGTAGTTATTCTTTAGCTTCATTCTCACTCCGCTCGTTTCCATCTATCCGGTTCGCTTGACCATGTTTGCAAGTGCATCGGGCCGTGTGACGCCGGTCGGTCTGCAGTTCACGTACCTCGGTGTTCGGCCTCGCGAGTAAGATCATGACGGCCACACCGTGGGCCGGGTGGTGCTCGCGCCGACGACCCACGGCACTGCTCTTCCTAGGATCCTACTTCTTCGTAATCCGCCCCTAGTCCTGTGGCCTAGCCACAGGGCCGGGCGTTGGGAAGTTAACGGGCGCCTAAGAAGAGTACGTCGTCGTCCGCTGATCCGAAAGAGGACGAGCATCGTAACTCGGGACTGTAGTCTGGCCGGTTGATCGCGGTTTGCTCGCGTCACCCTCCTTTTTCAATCAGAGACTTCTTCTCTGATTTCTCCAATCGCCGAATCAAGGACTTCTTCCTTGATTCGCTCCCTTCGCTTCTTGGTCCGATGATTGCTCGGCATATCTGCGACCAGTGCGTAGTTTCGTGCGGCGAAACTAAGTTAGAATTAAGATTGTATCCCCTAACTTTGCTTTGCTGAATCAGAGACTTCTTCTCTGATTCGAATGACTGAATCAAGGACTTCTTCCTTGATTCTCTCCCTACACTGCGATGATTGTATAATAAAAGCGAAGCGTTGCGACTGAACTGCGTTAGAATTAAGCGTGCGAAAGAAGACGTCGATCATCCGCCGTGGGATACTCCATTATTTCAGACTCAAGAAAGAAGACAGCCACACAGGCGATACTGATCACTCCTGAGCTCCCCTGGTGCTCCCTGGTTCTCCCTGGAACTACCCGGCCCTGTGTGGCCACCAGTGGTCCCTATGAGACATCGTCCTGGAGTCCCATCACTGATATGTCAAATGGCTACCCCCGACATTCCTGGCAATTCTGCCCGACGGAATCCAAGTTTTGTACTTTGGAAATCTGGATTGTATATTCTAAAATCAATTTCGACCAAATGTATCCCGACCTTTCCATTGTCCAGCCGGATGTAGCCTTGGTCGCTATTAGACCTCGTCCTGGAGTCCCATCACTGCTAAGTCAAATGGCTACCCCCGACCTTCCTGGCAATTCTGGCCGACGGAATCCAAGTTTTCCACTATGGAAACCTGGATTGTTTAGTCTAAAGTTAATTTCGACCAAAAGTATCCCGACCTTCCCATCGGTCAGCCGGATGTAGCCTTCGTCCCTATGAGACATCGTCCTGGAGTCCCATCACTGCTAAGTCAAATGGCTACCCCCGACCTTCCTGGCAATTCTGCCCGACGGAATCCAAGTTTTGTACTTTGGAAATCTGGATTGTATATTCTAAAATCAATTTCGACCAAATGTATCCCGACCTTTCCATTGTCCAGCCGGATGTAGCCTTGGTCGCTATTAGACCTCGTCCTGGAGTCCCATCACAGCTAAGTCAAATGGCTCCCCCGACCTTCCTGGCAATTCCGGCCGACGGAATCCAAGTTTTCCACATTGGAAACCTGGTTTGTATAGTCTAAAGTAAATTTCGACTAAAAGTATCCCGAACTTCCCATCGGTCAGCCGGATGTAGCCTTGGAACCTATGAGACCTAGTCCTGGAGTCCCATCACTGCCAAGTCAAATCACTACCCGCGACGTTCCTGGCAATTCTGCCGGACGGAATCCAAGTTTTGCACTTTGGAAACCTGGTTTGTATAGTCTGAAGTCAATTCCGACCAAAAGTATCCCGACCTTCCCATCGGTCAGCCGGATGTAGCCTTGGTCGCTATTAGACCTCGTCCTGGAGTCCCATCACTGCTAAGTCAAATGGCTACCCCCGACCTTCCTGGCAATTCTGCCTGACGGAATCCAAGTTTTGCACTTTGGAAACCTCGATTATATAGTCTAAAGTCAATTTCGACCAAAGGTATCCAGACCTTCCCATCGGTCAGCCGGATGTAGCCTTGGTCCCTATGAGACCTCGTCCTGGAGTCCCATCACAGCTAAGTCAAATGGCTCCCCCGACCTTCCTGGCAATTCCGGCCGACGGAATCCAAGTTTTCCAAATTGGAAACCTGGTTTGTATAGTCTAAAGTCAATTTCGACTAAAAGTATCCCGAACTTCCCATCGGTCAGCCTGATGTATCCTTGGAACCTATGAGACCTCGCCCTGGTGTCCAATCACTGCTAAGTCAAATGGCTTCCCCCGACCTTCCTGGCAATTCTGCCCGACGGAATCCAAGTTTTGCACTTTGGAAACCTGGATTGTTTAGTCTAAAGTCAATTTCGACCAAAAGTATCCCGAACTTCCCATCGGTCAGCCGGATGTAGCCTTGGAACCTATGAGACCTCGTCCTGGAGTCCCATCACTGCTAAGTCAAATGGCTTCCTCCACCTTCCTGGCAATTCTGCCCGACGGAATCCAAGTTTTCCACTTTGGAAACCTGGTTTGTATAGTCTAAAGTCAATTTCGACCAAAAGTATCCCGACCTTCCCATCGGTCAGCCGGATGTAGCCTTGGTCCCTATGAGACCTCCTCCTGGAGTCCCATCACTGCTACGTCAAATGGCTACCCCCGACCTTCCTGGCAATTCTACCCGACGGAATCCAAGTTTTGCACTTTGGAAACCTCGATTATATAGTCTAAAGTCAATTTCGACCAAAGGTATCCAGACCTTCCCATCGGTCAGCCGGATGTAGCCTTGGTCCCTATGAGACCTCGTCCTGGAGTCCCATCACAGCTAAGTCAAATGGCTCCCCCGACCTTCCTGGCAATTCCGGCCGACGGAATCCAAGTTTTCCACATTGGAAACCTGGTTTGTATAGTCTAAAGTCAATTTCGACTAAAAGTATCCCGAACTTCCCATCGGTCAGCCGGATGTAGCCTTGGAACCTATGAGACCTCGTCCTGGAGTCCCATCACTGCCAAGTCAAATCACTACCCGCGACGTTCCTGGCAATTCTGCCCGACGGAATCCAAGTTTTGCACTTTGGAAACCTGGTTTGTATAGTCTGAAGTCAATTCCGACCAAAAGTATCCCGACCTTCCCATCGGTCAGCCGGATGTAGCCTTGGTCGCTATTAGACCTCGTCCTGGAGTCCCATCACTGCTAAGTCAAATGGCTACCCCCGACCTTCCTGGCAATTCTGCCCGACGGAATCCAAGTTTTCCACTTTGGAAACCTGGTCTGTATAGTCTAAAGTCAATTTCGACCAAAAGTATCCCGACCTTCCCATCGGTCAGCCGGATGTAGCCTTGGTCCCTATGAGACCTCCTCCTGGAGTCCCATCACTGCTACGTCAAATGGCTACCCCCGACCTTCCTGGCAATTCTACCCGACGGAATCCGAGTTTTGCACTTTGGAAACCTCGATTATATAGTCTAAAGTCAATTTCGACCAAAGGTATCCAGACCTTCCCATCGGTCAGCCGGATGTAGCCTTGGTCCCTATGAGACCTCGTCCTGGAGTCCCATCACAGCTAAGTCAAATGGCTCCCCCGACCTTCCTGGCAATTCCGGCCGACGGAATCCAAGTTTTCCACATTGGAAACCTGGTTTGTATAGTCTAAAGTCAATTTCGACTAAAAGTATCCCGAACTTCCCATCGGTCAGCCGGATGTAGCCTTGGAACCTATGAGACCTAGTCCTGGAGTCCCATCACTGCCAAGTCAAATCACTACCCGCGACGTTCCTGGCAATTCTGCCGGACGGAATCCAAGTTTTGCACTTTGGAAACCTGGTTTGTATAGTCTGAAGTCAATTCCGACCAAAAGTATCCCGACCTTCCCATCGGTCAGCCGGATGTAGCCTTGGTCGCTATTAGACCTCGTCCTGGAGTCCCATCACTGCTAAGTCAAATGGCTACCCCCGACCTTCCTGGCAATTCTGCCTGACGGAATCCAAGTTTTGCACTTTGGAAACCTCGATTATATAGTCTAAAGTCAATTTCGACCAAAGGTATCCAGACCTTCCCATCGGTCAGCCGGATGTAGCCTTGGTCCCTATGAGACCTCGTCCTGGAGTCCCATCACAGCTAAGTCAAATGGCTCCCCCGACCTTCCTGGCAATTCCGGCCGACGGAATCCAAGTTTTCCAAATTGGAAACCTGGTTTGTATAGTCTAAAGTCAATTTCGACTAAAAGTATCCCGAACTTCCCATCGGTCAGCCGGATGTAGCCTTGGAACCTATGAGACCTCGCCCTGGTGTCCAATCACTGCTAAGTCAAATGGCTTCCCCCGACCTTCCTGGCAATTCTGCCCGACGGAATCCAAGTTTTGCACTTTGGAAACCTGGATTGTTTAGTCTAAAGTCAATTTCGACCAAAAGTATCCCGAACTTCCCATCGGTCAGCCGGATGTAGCCTTGGAACCTATGAGACCTCGTCCTGGAGTCCCATCACTGCTAAGTCAAATGGCTTCCTCCACCTTCCTGGCAATTCTGCCCGACGGAATCCAAGTTTTCCACTTTGGAAACCTGGTTTGTATAGTCTAAAGTCAATTTCGACCAAAAGTATCCCGACCTTCCCATCGGTCAGCCGGATGTAGCCTTGGTCCCTATGAGACCTCCTCCTGGAGTCCCATCACTGCTACGTCAAATGGCTACCCCCGACCTTCCTGGCAATTCTACCCGACGGAATCCAAGTTTTGCACTTTGGAAACCTCGATTATATAGTCTAAAGTCAATTTCGACCAAAGGTATCCAGACCTTCCCATCGGTCAGCCGGATGTAGCCTTGGTCCCTATGAGACCTCGTCCTGGAGTCCCATCACAGCTAAGTCAAATGGCTCCCCCGACCTTCCTGGCAATTCCGGCCGACGGAATCCAAGTTTTCCACATTGGAAACCTGGTTTGTATAGTCTAAGGTCAATTTCGACTAAAAGTATCCCGAACTTCCCATCGGTCAGCCGGATGTAGCCTTGGAACCTATGAGACCTAGTCCTGGAGTCCCATCACTGCCAAGTCAAATCACTACCCGCGACGTTCCTGGCAATTCTGCCGGACGGAATCCAAGTTTTGCACTTTGGAAACCTGGTTTGTATAGTCTGAAGTCAATTCCGACCAAAAGTATCCCGACCTTCCCATCGGTCAGCCGGATGTAGCCTTGGTCGCTATTAGACCTCGTCCTGGAGTCCCATCACTGCTAAGTCAAATGGCTACCCCCGACCTTCCTGGCAATTCTGCCTGACGGAATCCAAGTTTTGCACTTTGGAAACCTCGATTATATAGTCTAAAGTCAATTTCGACCAAAGGTATCCAGACCTTCCCATCGGTCAGCCGGATGTAGCCTTGGTCCCTATGAGACCTCGTCCTGGAGTCCCATCACAGCTAAGTCAAATGGCTCCCCCGACCTTCCTGGCAATTCCGGCCGACGGAATCCAAGTTTTCCAAATTGGAAACCTGGTTTGTATAGTCTAAAGTCAATTTCGACTAAAAGTATCCCGAACTTCCCATCGGTCAGCCGGATGTAGCCTTGGAACCTATGAGACCTCGCCCTGGTGTCCAATCACTGCTAAGTCAAATGGCTTCCCCCGACCTTCCTGGCAATTCTGCCCGACGGAATCCAAGTTTTGCACTTTGGAAACCTGGATTGTTTAGTCTAAAGTCAATTTCGACCAAAAGTATCCCGAACTTCCCATCGGTCAGCCGGATGTAGCCTTGGAACCTATGAGACCTCGTCCTGGAGTCCCATCACTGCTAAGTCAAATGGCTTCCTCCACCTTCCTGGCAATTCTGCCCGACGGAATCCAAGTTTTCCACTTTGGAAACCTGGTTTGTATAGTCTAAAGTCAATTTCGACCAAAAGTATCCCGACCTTCCCATCGGTCAGCCGGATGTAGCCTTGGTCCCTATGAGACCTCCTCCTGGAGTCCCATCACTGCTACGTCAAATGGCTACCCCCGACCTTCCTGGCAATTCTACCCGACGGAATCCAAGTTTTGCACTTTGGAAACCTCGATTATATAGTCTAAAGTCAATTTCGACCAAAGGTATCCAGACCTTCCCATCGGTCAGCCGGATGTAGCCTTGGTCCCTATGAGACCTCGTCCTGGAGTCCCATCACAGCTAAGTCAAATGGCTCCCCCGACCTTCCTGGCAATTCCGGCCGACGGAATCCAAGTTTTCCACATTGGAAACCTGGTTTGTATAGTCTAAAGTCAATTTCGACTAAAAGTATCCCGAACTTCCCATCGGTCAGCCGGATGTAGCCTTGGAACCTATGAGACCTCGTCCTGGAGTCCCATCACTGCCAAGTCAAATCACTACCCGCGACGTTCCTGGCAATTCTGCCCGACGGAATCCAAGTTTTGCACTTTGGAAACCTGGTTTGTATAGTCTGAAGTCAATTCCGACCAAAAGTATCCCGACCTTCCCATCGGTCAGCCGGATGTAGCCTTGGTCGCTATTAGACCTCGTCCTGGAGTCCCATCACTGCTAAGTCAAATGGCTACCCCCGACCTTCCTGGCAATTCTGCCCGACGGAATCCAAGTTTTGCACTTTGGAAACCTGGATTGTTTAGTCTAAAGTCAATTTCGACCAAAAGTATCCCGAACTTCCCATCGGTCAGCCGGATGTATCCTTGGAACCTATGAGACCTCGTCCTGGAGTCCCATCACTGCTAAGTCAAATGGCTTCCTCCACCTTCCTGGCAATTCTGCCCGACGGAATCCAAGTTTTCCACTTTGGAAACCTGGTTTGTATAGTCTAAAGTCAATTTCGACCAAAAGTATCCCTAACTTCCCATCGGTCAGCCGGATGTAGCCTTCGTCCCTATGAGACATCGTCCTGGAGTCCCATCACTGCTAAGTCAAATGGCTACCCCCGACCTTCCTGGCAATTCTGCCCGACGGAATCCAAGTTTTGCACTTTGGAAACCTGGATTGTATAGTCCAAAGTCAATTTCGACCAAAAGTATCCCGAACTTCCCATCGGTCAGCCGGATGTAGCCTTGGTCCCTATGAGACCTCCTCCTGGAGTCCCATCACTGCTACGTCAAATGGCTACCCCCGACCTTCCTGGCAATTCTGCCCGACGGTATCCAAGTTTTGCACTTTGGAAACCTGGATTGTATAGTCTAAAGTCAATATCGACCAAAGGTATCCAGACCTTCCCATCGGTCAGCCGGATGTAGGCTTGGTCCCTATGAGACATCGTCCTGGAGTCCCATCACTGCTAAGTCAAATGGCTACCCCCGACCTTCCTGGCAATTCTGCCTGACGGAATCCAAGTTTTGAACTTTGGAAACCTGGATTGTATAGTCTAAAGTCAATTTCGACCAAAAGTATCCCGACCTTCCCATCGGTCAGCCGGATGTAGCCTTGGTCCCTATGAGACCTCGTCCTGGAGTCCCATCACAGCTAAGTCAAATGGCTCCCCCGACCTTCCTGGCAATTCCGGCCGACGGAATCCAAGTTTTCCACATTGGAAACCTGGTTTGTATAGTCTAAAGTCAATTTCGACTAAAAGTATCCCGAACTTCCCATCGGTCAGCCGGATGTAGCCTTGGAACCTATGAGACCTCGTCCTGGAGTCCCATCACTGCCAAGTCAAATCACTACCCGCGACGTTCCTGGCAATTCTGCCCGACGGAATCCAAGTTTTGCACTTTGGAAACCTGGTTTCTATAGTCTGAAGTCAATTTCGACCAAAAGTATCCCGAACTTCCCATCGGTCAGCCGGATGTAGCCTTGGAACCTATGAGACCTAGTCCTGGAGTCCCATCACTGCTACGTCAAATGGCTTCCCGCGACCTACCTGGCAATTCTGCCCGACGGAATCCAAGTTTTTCACTTTGGAAACCTGGATTGTATAGTCTAAAGTCAATTTCGACCAAAAGTATCCAGACCTTCCCATCGGTCAGCCGGATGTAGCCTTCGTCGCTATGAGACATCGTCCTGGAGTCCCATCACTGCTAAGTCAAATGGCTACCCCCGACCTTCCTGGCAATTCTGCCCGACGGAATCCAAGTTTTCCACTTTGGAAACCTGGTTTGAATAGTCTAAAGTCAATTTCGACCAAAAGTATCCAGACCTTCCCATCGGTCAGCCGGATGTAGCCTTGGAACCTATGAGACCTCGTCCTGGAGTCCCATCACTGCTAAGTCAAATGGCTACCCCCGACCTTCCTGGCAATTCTGCCTGACGGAATCCAAGTTTTAAACTTTGGAAACCTGGATTGTATAGTCTAAAGTCAATTTCGACCAAAGGTATCCAGACCTTCCCATCGGTCAGCCGGATGTAGCCTTGGTCCCTATGAGACCTCGTCCTGGAGTCCCATCACAGCTAAGTCAAATGGCTCCCCCGACCTTCCTGGCAATTCCGGCCGACGGAATCCAAGTTTTCCACATTGGAAACCTGGTTTGTATAGTCTAAAGTCAATTTCGACTAAAAGTATCCCGAACTTCCCATCGGTCAGCCGGATGTAGCCTTGGAACCTATGAGACCTCGTCCTGGAGTCCCATCACTGCCAAGTCAAATCACTACCCGCGACGTTCCTGGCAATTCTGCCCGACGGAATCCAAGTTTTGCACTTTGGAAACCTGGTTTGTATAGTCTGAAGTCAATTCCGACCAAAAGTATCCCGACCTTCCCATCGGTCAGCCGGATGTAGCCTTGGAACCTATGAGACCTCTTCCTGGAGTCCCATCACTGCTAAGTCAAATGGCTACCCCCGACCTTTCTGGCAATTCTGCCTGACGGAATCCAAGTTTTAAAGTTTGGAAACCTGGATTGTATAGTCTAAAGTCAATTTCGACCAAAAGTATCCCGACCTTCCCATCGGTCAGCCGGATGTAGCCTTGGTCCCTATGAGATCTCGTCCTGGAGTCCCATCACTGCTAAGTCAAATGGCTACCCCCGACCTTCCTGGCAATTCTGCCCGACGGAATCCAAGTTTTGCACTTTGGAAACGTCGATTATATAGTCTAAAGTCAATTTCGACCAAAGGTATCCAGACCTTCCCATCGGTCAGCCGGATGTAGCCTTGGTCCCTATGAGACCTCGTCCTGGAGTCCCATCACAGCTAAGTCAAATGGCTCCCCCGACCTTCCTGGCAATTCCGGCCGACGGAATCCAAGTTTTCCAAATTGGAAACCTGGTTTGTATAGTCTAAAGTCAATTTCGACTAAAAGTATCCCGAACTTCCCATCGGTCAGCCGGATGTAGCCTTGGAACCTATGAGACCTCGCCCTGGTGTCCAATCACTGCTAAGTCAAATGGCTTCCCCCGACCTTCCTGGCAATTCTGCCCGACGGAATCCAAGTTTTGCACTTTGGAAACCTGGATTGTTTAGTCTAAAGTCAATTTCGACCAAAAGTATCCCGAACTTCCCATCGGTCAGCCGGATGTAGCCTTGGAACCTATGAGACCTCGTCCTGGAGTCCCATCACTGCTAAGTCAAATGGCTTCCTCCACCTTCCTGGCAATTCTGCCCGACGGAATCCAAGTTTTCCACTTTGGAAACCTGGTTTGTATAGTCTGAAGTCAATTTCGACCAAAAGTATCCCGACCTTCCCATCGGTCAGCCGGATGTAGCCTTGGTCCCTATGAGACCTCGTCCTGGAGTTCCATCACAGCTAAGACAAATGGCTCCCCCGACCTTCCTGGCAATTCCGGCAGACGGAATCCAAGTTTTCCACATTGGAAACCTGGTTTGTATAGTCTAAAGTCAATTTCGACTAAAAGTATCCCGAACTTCCCATCGGTCAGCCGGATGTAGCCTTGGAACCTATGAGACATGGTCCTGGAGTCCCATCACTGCTAAGTCAAATGACTACCCCCGACCTTCCTGGCAATTCTGCCCGACGGAATCCAAGTTTTGCACTTTGGAAACCTGGATTGTATAGTCTAAAGTCAATTTCGACCAAAAGTATCCCGAACTTCCCATCGGTCAGCCGGATGTAGCATTGGTCCCCATAAGACCTCGTCCTGGAGTCCCATCACTGCTAAGTCAAATGGCTACCCCCGACCTTCCTGGCAATTCTGGACGACGGAATCCAAGTTTTCCACTTTGTAAACCTGGTTTGTATAGTCTAAAGTCAATTCCGACCAAAAGTATCCCGACCTTCCCATCGGTCAGCCGGATGTAGCCTTGGTCCCTATGAGACATCGTCCTGGAGTCCCATCACTGCTAAGTCAAATGGCTACCCCCGACCTTCCTGGCAATTCTGGCCGACGGAAACCAAGTTTTCCACTTTGGCAACCTGGTTTGTATAGTCTAAAGTCATTTTCGACCATAAGTATCCAGACCTTCCCATCGGTCAGCCGGATGTAGCCTTCGTCCCTATGAGACCTCGCCCTGGTGTCCAATCACTGCTAAGTCAAATGGCTTCCCCCGACCTTCCTGGCAATTCTGCCCGACGGAATCCAAGTTTTGCACTTTGGAAACCTGGATTGTATATTCCAAAGTCAATTTCGACCAAAAGTATCCCGAACTTCCCATCGGTCAGCCGGATGTAGCCTTGGAACCTATGAGACCTCGCCCTGGTGTCCAATCACTGCTAAGTCAAATGGCTTCCCCCGACCTTCCTGGCAATTCTGCCCGACTGAATCCAAGTTTTCCACTTTGGAAACCTGGATTGTATAGTCTAAGGTCAATTTCGACCAAAAGTATCCCGAACTTCCCATCGGTCAGCCGGATGTAGCCTTGGTCCCTATGAGACCTCGTCCTGGAGTCCCATCACTGCTACGTCAAATGGCTTCCCCCGACCTACCTGGCAATTCTGCCCGACGGAATCCAAGTTTTTCACTTTGGAAACCTGGATTGTATAGTCTAAAGTCTATTTCGACCAAAAGTATCCCGACCTTACAATTAAACGTCCAAGCCATTAGCCAAATAGTACACTTATTCCCGATAATGGCTCAAAAGCTCTAAAACCTCGAGCTCAGACTAAAAAAAGCTCAACAATTGACTTTGTTGACTCAAACCACTCCAAAAAAGAACTCCTGCTTGAAACCTTTGCAACACCCGGAAGAGACCTCGGAAATCGGTGTGAGAAATCCCTTATACTGTTCCGCGAGGCCTACGAAATCGGTGTGAGAAACCCCTTGAACTTACGCGAGTGACCCACGGAATCTGTGTGAGAAACCCCCCGAGAGACCATCACGAGAGACCCCGGCGAGAGACCGCCGAATTGGTATGAGAAACCCGTCGAGCCTCCACGAGAGACCCCTGGAATCTGTGTCGATAATGTGGGTGCTTAATAGTCGATAAATTCGGTGTGAGAAACCCCTCCATCCGCCATGAGAGACCAGCAGAAACTGCACGAGAAATCTCTGAAAACCTTGCGCTCTTTGGTCATTCAGCGATGTGGGCGCCATCTAGTTCAACATCCATCAAACTTCTACCAAAAAAGTACCTTGTTACCGATGACACTGTCCGTCGTGTTACGAGTGTGGCGGTCGGTATTATTGTGTGTTGGTCTCGCCATCTGGCATGGCCTATACGGTACTATTTGGCTAGAAGTGTGAGCGTTCTCTGGCTAGGTGGAGCCACCACTGCTGGATAAGGAGTGACAAGGAAAGAATTACGGGCGCGAGAAGGACAGAGATAGGTGCATTGGTTGCGCCACCATGTTGCGACAGCTGGTACTATTTGCTTCGAGTTTCAGCGTTTCGTCGATAGATGGTGTTTGTAAGCCTGTGTTGTTTGGCTGGAAGTTTGAGAGTTCTCATGCTAGGTTGAGCCACCACTGCTGGCTAAGGACTGTCAAGGAAAGATTTACGGGCGTGTGAAGGACAGAGATAGATGCATTGGTCGCGCCACCAGGTGGGAACAGCTAGTACTATTTGCTTCCAGTTTCAGCGTTTCGTCGACGAATGGTGTTTATAAGCTTCTGTTGTTTGGCTAGAAGTTTGAGCATTCTCGCGATAGATGGAGCCACCTGCTGTTTTCGTTTGTGTCCTGTCACCTATGTTTTTTCGTTGACCTACATTTTATTGGCCGCGGGGATTTTATGATTAGATATGAATTAAGAAATTTGTTTGAAATGACACTATACAAGCTAAATAAATAAATGTATTAATGGATATTGTAATAACACCGTGGGATTCGTTTATTTTTGTAAGAACAAATTTAGTCGAGGATTGCTGGTTAACAAATAACATATAATTGGAAGGTCTACTCTTTGAGTTTTATTACATACTTTATTTATAATTCATAATAAATGTAATCTGAATAGATTTAATACTATATATGTGTATTGTATGTGTATGTATAGTAGAGGTGCGCACACAATGCGCGTATACACGTGTGTGCGTGTGGAAAATATTTACATGCTGGAAAGTTTTATTAGTTTCATTACCGATACATATTTACGTACTTTTTAATTGTACCAAGTGCGTTAAATTGATAATCTACATATGCGTACGGATGAGACTGATCGTTCAATATAAGAATCAAGTAATTCGTTAATCCAATAAAAAGAATTATAAAGTCGATTAAAACTACTTATGTAATGATGCATCTTAAAATCTTATATATTCTTGAAATTAGAATTCTGAGAAAATAAGCAGATTTTATATTTATAAAGTGTCGAACGCAACATTAAGATTCCATTGAGAAGTTATATTTACAGCCTAGATATATACAATGTTCTTCTTATTTACAATCTTGATTCCATTCACAAATTGTTTGAAATAACCACACAATAAATTATACGATCATGTTAATTTTTAGATATATATATATATATATATATATATATATATATTAATATATCTATATATCTATATATTATTCGATACCTAAAAATACTGTAGGATACAACTCCAAAAACCAGTTTACGAATCATTTCATTTGGTTTCATTATATTCTCCGCAATTGTTTACCCATTTATCCCATAATTTTACATTTCTTTCGTTCTGAAAATCATTGAAGAGGTTCAGGATTACTGAGGTGTTTATAACCCTGAAAAGAAATACATAAAAATGTCAGTAAATCGCCTTAAGAGGAATTAGTATCTCGTACGAATTATCCAATCTATCATGCACCTTATCTGTACTTTGTCTGATATTGTGTATTCTAGTATACTTGCAATGTACATGCTTTTTATGATAATTCTAGAAATAAAGACAATATAAAAAAAAAACAATGACACTGTCTCCAAAATGTTATGAACCCGTGGAAGCACTTAATATCACAATTCAGAGATAAAATACAATTATATTAGAAAACAAATAGGAAATGACTCGTTGCTAAGCATAGAGAATATTGCAGATAAAAATCAGTGTCTACACTGTTTGTACGATTTGTACTCGTTAGTGATTCATGCTGCCATAATAGGGACGGCATACATTTATCCGTTTGTTTCCTGGTCTTATGGTGTTATTGAAAGAGTCTCGTAACCGTGCTATGAACGTTTTGTACTCCATCTCTGGATTACTTTGACCAAAATCAAAATCTGCGACTTCCACTGTGAATCTTGATCTGCTCTGTATGTAATACGCAATACCAAAAACGATCAGTACCACTGCCGCGAGCGAACAAGAAACAGGCACAACAATTACTGACAATTGCGGTTTTGTTGTCACTGCAAAGTATAAAATATATGAGAATATTCCAATTTCATTATTACACGACAACATTAATGCCGATATTTTCAAAGATATACCTTTGTAAATATTTATTGTCAGAGGGTATACTTGTTTACTGACATCGTTATTCATTATAATTAGTATCGTATATACACTTGGCTCCAAAAAGTAATGGTTGATAGAAAAATTACAGGAATGAAGGGGATCAGCGCTGTTACACGTTTCATTTCCAGTAGGATTGTATTTTCCTCGTTGAAAATCAAGGCACTTATAAAAAGGTCCGGAACCTTTACAGGTCACATTCAAAGATAACATGTCCCACGGTTGAATCCAGTTCGTACCCTCCACTGTTATATTCATTATAGGTGCTAGGATTTAAAAACAATATAAACTGTAACATTTCGCATTGAATATTCATCGAGAAAAGTACAATACATTACTCACCACGAACATTGATCTTTTTGCTGAAATATCCGTAAGTCTTTTTAGGGTCTGGAGGTACTATTGATGAATTTGAACAGATATATGGTAAGGGAACATTTATACTGGTATTTGAAATGAGCGTTGTAACAGGTACTGTAGCAGTTGTCAATACTGTTTTCTCTGTTACAACAGTATCAGACACTGCAGTAGTTGCTACTTCTTCTACAGTAGTATTTGGTGCAATCAGATTTTGTTCAGTTGTAGAAAATGGAACAGATGTATTCACTGGTGTTTTTGGTGTTACTGTTGTTGTTGTTGTTGTTGTTGTTGTTGTTGTTGTTGTTGTTGTTGTTGTAGTTGTTGTTGTTGTGGTTGTAGGCGGTACAGTTGTTGGTGGCTCAAACGATGCAACTACTAGCACTTCCAGCATATGTGATGCATCAGCATTTGTAAAATTATATTGAAAATCCAAATCAGTTGTTTGACCATAATATTTGCAATCTATAAACCAATAAGTGAATACCGATGTTGCGTTATTTAAATATTCAACATCTCCTCTACGCATATTTATTGTCATATTCGCTTCTGTTGCAGAAGAAACATATTTATCTCCTCCTGTTTTGTTAGGCTGTATAATCTCTATGTCGCCGTTAAGGAATTCTATAGAAAGATGACGTATTAAACGAGAACCCTTGTAACATGCAAAGGTGCTTACAGAATTATATATCAAATTTTTGACCTACCTGTTACATAAAACCTAGTACGTATGCTGGTAACTGTCGACCACAAAATGAAAAACTGCTCTTTTACTATTACCTCTACTTCGTATTCTCCAATGCTATAATTTTCACGTGGATAACTTGTACTCCAATACACTGTAGTATTCGATGTTACTGTCTACGAAATGATAAAGATGTATAATATTAAATTTAAACAATTTCAGAAATTCTGTGAAGAATATAAAATGTGAAATGTTTCATTTGTTTTATGTAGAAACACCTTTTGATGATAATAACTTTTTTCAATAAAATATTAAATAAATGTACTAACTTCGTATTCATGGGATGGCATAGCGTTATCTCTCCACTCATATTTAAAAGTACCTTTTGGCTTGCTACCATTCTCGAGGAAATCAGCTTTAAACGTTATAGTTCCACCTAACACTACAGGACCATCATGGGTTAATGTTATGTTGTACTTAACAGCGTTAACTGTGAAAAACAGAATCATGTAAAATCCTCCAAAATAATTAGAAATTATGTTTACGGCAAGGCGCATAATTACAACATGAAACGAACGTCGTAATTAAAAGAAATACATGTACCTGGCAGAATGGACAACAGGTACCAAACGAGACCCCACGAAAAATGCATTACCTGCATTTTGCACATTGATAAATCGTTACATTTAGTTCAGAAAATATTTATACTCCGTGATCTTGATTTTACTCTGCATGGAATTAAACGCATATCATAACGCCTCTGACTGTGACATGTTAGCATTTATGATTGCCAACTGTGTCATTCCATACACGCATTTTTGACAACTTGTTAAGTCAATTATGGAAGCGCAAATAATTTTTAGAAATCCCTTCTGAGGTTTATTTCGCTTCGGGTTTTATTAAATACTACAAATATAAATGTTCAAATTTCAACGACAATTCTTTACCCATTTCCAACTATATATTTATTGATGACAGATAAATTCTCTAGAGAAAAAAACAGTCCAACTACCTACCCAAATACTATACGGATTGAAACGAATCATCTTCACCCACGACAAAATATTTTGTATGATAGGAAAAATCGTATAATGTCACTTGCGAAGCGAAATTTCTATCGAAGCCTCAGCGTACACTTATGAAAACAAAACTATTTTCTTCAAGAATTAATTCCTATTGTATTATATATTATGTATTAAACATGCTTTTTTCTACTTACTTTTGCATTATTTTTGTCGTTGATTTTTTACAGAAAATCAAAAAAAATATATATTCTGTTAGACTGAATTCACTAGAACCACACACGACAGATATACATAACCTAACTTCACCATGATAATGTAGTGTCTATAATGCTCTCTTACCCAGGCAAAGCGAACCAATGAAAATCTATTTACATAATGGTTTTTCCACAGTCAATTATTTACCATGGGATTTAGTAATAAATACGTCGATAAGCAATCAATTAAAAATATAATATTGCATAAAACATGTAGGTACGCGTGTAACTTGGTAAAATTTCAAGGTGGTTTTAAAATAGTATATTTAACATTGTGCCGCTTGAAGCAACAGCATCATGAGTTTTTAAAAACAACTACACGCTACTGTCGATTTCTATGGCCTAATGTATATAAAAACATGAGATTTGTTTACCAAGTTTAATATAAATAAAAAAAGGCACGATGGTGCAAGTCCTCGAGATTCAAACAACTAAGTTGTCCCTTGAAAAAAGTAACGTCATAGTTGATTGGATCGATCATACCGATCCGTCGATGACATACGCTGATTTTTTTTCGAAATATTTAATTCCGAATAAGCCGTGTTTATTTAATTCCAAAGTGACGGAGAATTGGTCGTGCAGAAGACAATGGAGCTTGGACGACGCACCAGATTTTGATGCTCTTGATATATTGTTTGGTAAATATTTTATATATTACTCAAATTATCATATTATAAACACAATATCTTTAACAGAGAGATGTAACCGCTAACATTTATGTATTATTTTTTCAGTATAATTATTGTATTACTCTAATTGAAATCGGTTTTATTCTACAGGAAACGAAGCAGTCCCAGTCGCGGATTGCAATAAGAAGTATTACAATTCACAATCTAAGGATGACATGATAATGAGAGATTATTTAAATTATTGGATGGACTACAACCAGCTGAAAAGCAGTTTCTCGGATACTAAGTCACTTTTGTATTTAAAGGATTGGCATTGTCCTAAATTATTTCCTAATGCTCCTATGTATAATGTTCCCCAATATTTTGCGTCTGATTGGTTAAATGAATATTACATTGCAAATCCTGACTTAGACGACGACTATAGGTTCGTGTATATGGGACCAAGTGGGACATGGTAAAATATATTCTTTGAGTATTCAGTTTTGTGGTTTATCAAATGTTTATAAGAGAGAAACGTTCCCCTGTATTTAGGACACCGTTGCATGCAGATGTATTTGGATCGTACAGTTGGTCTGCGAATGTAATTGGAAAGAAACGTTGGTTACTCTTTCCTCCCCATCAAGAGGACTTTTTACGCGATATTAATGGCCAGTTAATATACGACGCAACATCCGATGAACTTAATGACTATAAAAAGTACAAAGCTTACGATAAACGTACATTGAGATACATTGATGTAATTCAGCAAGCTGGAGAGATTATATTCATACCTTCCGGATGGCACCACCAAGTTTGGAATTTGGTAACTCTGGTCAACTGTTGTTCTTTACAGTTCAAAGATATTTTACTTCTATATTTTATACGATCTTTTATTAATAGGAAGATACAATTTCAATTAATCATAATTGGATTAATGGATGCAATATTATGGACGTGTGGCGTGGACTGAAGAAAGAATTGTGTTCTGTAATGAAAGAAGTATCTGATTGTAAAGATATGAATAATTGGGTGGAACAATGCCAACTGATATTAAGATCAACATTTGGAATGGATTATCATCTGTTTCTTGATTTCATAATATTCATAGCTACACAGCGGTTAAACATGATTTTGAATAAGGAGAAGGTGATTAGTTTCAAGAAATACGAATTCGGAACGAATCATTGTATATTTGATCTCGATGCGATAAGATTGGTACTTATAGATTTCATTAATGACACAGAAGAAAAATCTATTTACGAGTTAGTTTGCGAAAGGAAACAAGCTCATACGTTGTTGAATAAAATAGTGAAATTACTGACTTCGTACAATCTCGAATCTTTATGCGAAACGCAAACGAATGGCAAAGTTTAAAATAAAACCTAATAAATTTTGTATAGTTGAAAGATTAATTGAAAAATGCATTTTTTTACAGTTTAATAATATAATAGTATAAATTATATTAGGTGAAATTTGAGTATATATATATATATTTAATTACAACAACAAAAAGGAGTTTCTTTTTTTTATTACATTTACGACATTGTAGCTGTTTTCATATTTCAGTAAAAACATTGTTGTAACATTAACAGTGCATAATATCTATTTAACAACAAATCGAATTATTTACTTAATATAAATACTTGTAAATATATATATATATATATTTATTCATACTGTAAATATTGTATATAACGCAATGTAAAAAGGACAATAAAATACAGAAAGTGAATTTATTCTGATTATAAACAAAAAGGTCTTGTATATTAGAGTATTTTAGGTCATATTAAATGGAATACCTTTGAAATCTAAATAATAAGAGAACGTACACTGCTATTACATTACCATGAAACATAAGCAAAGGAAGTTTATTATGCTAAGCTTACTGATTTAGAGCTCTGTAAATATGCGATTCATTTTTGTATCACAAAATGCCCTCGATGATTGATACAAATGTAAAATTATAATGTGACACTCTTAAGACAGGACGCATGATCTCTAAATTTTCGTATCAATTGGAAATAAAGAATCCTCTGTTATAAATAATTTTGAAATATCATTCTGCAACAGTGATAGTTTTTTCCCTATGCGTATATGTATATATATATATACAATATATATATATATATATATATATATACAATACATATACACGCGCGCGCGCACACGACATACACACACACGCATAATGAGGATACTAGAAAACATATATGAAAATATAATGAAAATTCATCAATATTAGAAATGATGTTATATGAACTTTCCGTTAACAGAATTAATGTACGTGTGTATGGTATATGTATAAGATCGTGTAATAAGATCGTAGTATGTATGTATATGTGATATCCTTAAAATGTTCGTAATTTTTTTGATTTTGTATATGTACCGTTTGATATGAATTTCTTATGTTACGCTCCATGTAATTTGAAACTCAGACACATCCTACGTAAAACAACAAAGACTGAGAAACATATAAAAAAAAAAAATGATTTTTGTTATCGCTTTCAAAGAAACAACAAATGTATGTACCAGAATTTTACCTTTAATTCAAGGGAGTCCAACGATAGTATAGATAGATAAATATTGTGTCGCATTAAGTTCATAAAACGATTTCTCACGAAACTTTGTAAAGAAAACCGAAGAACAACAAAAGCGTTTACTCTTGAGAAAGTTTATATATTTCTGTACAATATCTCGCTTCATAAATGTTGTGTAAAGATTCGTATAAAATATTGCACTGATGAAGATATGTTTAGAAAAAAGTGTCTGCCGTTAAATGTTCCGTTATTCCACATCAAAAGAAAAGATTGTCATGGATAAAAGGTATAAAAAGGAATACTCTCGCAAATTATAATTGTACAAAGTAAGTTTTCGATTAAAAACAAGTAAATATAGTATGTATTTCACTATTTACACACACGAGCGCGTTCGCACACACACGTGCATACTCATTATACACTCGCAGCACGCGCACACACACACAGGCACGCACGCACGCACGCACAACTACTTCTTTTAAAACTTTTCTTTTTCGTGATAGTACCAATTTTTTTACTTGCATGGCAAATGACTATATTTATACCTAAGATATCACGTCTCACAAAGTCTTCTTGTCAATTAACAACAATTAACACTATTACAAAGATTAGACTCCACGCAACGTGATTTTATATTAATTATTGAATTACCTTTTTGTTTTTTTTTTATACCTATATAATAGATACATATCTTCTTTACTGTGTCTCATACATTTTTTTCTTAACATTCCTTATGGAAACAGTTAATGGAATTGCACTGTACGATAAACATCACAAAAGAATTATTCGATTTAAGTATTTTAAATTCCTGCTATTTTGAATAGAAAGAATTCTTTATGAAATTTATACGACATAATAAAATATAATATTCGAATTGATGTTTGTCCTTGCACATATATATACAACACGCAACACGCATACGCATATACACGGATTCACACACAAATATACCATAGAGACACACGCAGAGCACGCGCGCACACACCACACTCATTCCTATGTATACGATGCGTCTACAATGCGTTACTTACGTGAGCTGATCCGGCCTGTGGTTTAAAAGCGAAGAGGGGCAAGGGGAACCGTCCACTCGCGACGCTGGGCCCGATAGTACTGTCGGAATGAATTTCGTCACGTCTTTGTTTACTGGCCGAGCCGCGAGCTGAGGTGGGGCATGCGCCCAAGTCCCCTTGCCCCTCTTCATTTTTCAGCGACAGACCCGCCGCTTGGTTCACGCGAGTAACGCACTGTAGTATACCTTCTTTTAAAAATGAAATGAATTAATGTTACAACTAGTACCATTAATAATATTGAAGTATTAATGTATGTTTAAAGAAACTACCTAGAACTGATGCTTAAGACCCATTGTACTGTTAATATATTTCCCTTATACGAAAAATAATTGATGTATCGACGAAGTTGTTGTATGTATCAAAGACATTCCCTATAAAAAGAATCGAATTTCTGCTGGGAAAGAATGAAAAATTATAGGCTGTAACTTATTCTTTCTGTGATTTGTTATGTTGCTGAGCGGTTCATCGTATTTAGATGGGATGCGTGGACAGTGACTGTAACGGTACTGTTGGCGTTGTAGGCGTTGTTAAGACAGGCATAGGTGTAGATGGTATTTGTTGATGAGATTGTCTAGGCGGCGATAAAAGTTCTTGCCTATCCCGTTCTCTTTCCCTTCCTGGACGCCACGCTTCCAACAACGCTTCGACTCTTTCCTCCGTAGGTCCCCAGCGAGAAGCACCAGCTGCATTTTGCAACCACACGACCAATGTTCCATGAGCTGCCCTAATGTTAACTTCGCTTCTGGAATAAACAATGTTTATTCTACTATTGTACTAAGGATATATCAATCTGAAAATAGTAACACCCACTTGGATAATATATGCTGAAACCCGTGCCTGTATTCGTGTTCCATAGCAGGTACGACTACTTGCTTCCGTTTGAAGTGACTACCTTCCAGTTTGATCAGAGCATTAGGTGCTGGATCTCTCCATTCGGGTAAGAACACTACGAAGGACAAAGGTTCGGCTGAATCGGCCAGAAGGCGTTCAAAATGATTGACCATGGCTTCCATTAGCTCCTCGCAGTACGGTGGATTTGCTTGAAACGAGCCACTGACAGGCCTGAAGTCTAAGAAAGGTCCCCTTGATCCGAAGTAGGAATCTACATCAGCGAATGCCGAACTGTATTGTCTAAAGTAACAATTTAATGGAGACGCAAAGCACTCGAATGTCACGCCAAAGTGTCTTTGCAGACACTCGAAAACTGTAACTGGGAGGGCCATCTGTGTCGCTTGGCCTTCGTTTATTCCCAGATACGTCTGATAGCGTTTCAACATGCACCAAACGCGTGGTAGAAACATTTCAAATTTCTTGTCGTCGAAGCAATTGTATCTGTACAGATGTTCTAATTTAGCGAGATGCATGTTATTAACGCACACAGTGTCCCCATGGAAACGTAATAACGTTTGTTCACGTTCAGGAAGATAATCCATTTGTGGAAGGCGAGGAGTCGGAAGTGAAAATTGCACTGGGTAACACCAAACTTTTCTTTGCGTGCTGGCTGGTCCTCCTAACGGTATTACGTTCCCTAAACCGTTGTCCTTCAATATTTGGTTATTTTTATCCTTTACTTTCTTCGCGTACTCTGTCGACAGGTGATAAATCTTCAAACAAATACCCTCAACGCTGGCTTTCACGGTTTCCGTGAGATGAGGCTGGCATTGCCGTTTCAAGTGTGCTAGACGATCTTGAAAATCATCGAATGTAGCACCGACAGTTCGTCTTAACCATTGGAAGGTGTCTTCTGCGTTCCACTTCACAACTTTTCTACTTTCGGACGAAGCTGCTCTCGATTCTATCATTTTCTTCGCAGCTTCGGCGTACCGTGACAATTGTTTCCTTGCGTCACCGGTGAATTTCGGTCGAACTAACTTAATCGGGATGTCGTTCATGATTTCACGATACATTGACATAGAAATTTCAGGGAAACACTGACTCGGTAAAAGAGGATCTGATCCACAGTCTATAACCTTTCTTTCCATTAACCATCGGTTAAAGGAATCTTTAGGTGCATCAATCGATTCACGGGTATGACACAATTCTTGATAACACTGTCTCAATTTTGCCAGCAAACTACAACGTAGTGCTTCTGCTTCTGGATGAACGTGTGGTAAATTCGACGGTGCTCTTTCATATATTATAACATTCGTCGGTATCTCTAAATCCCATGGACCCCTATTGTAACATTGAAAAGGGCGATACGTTAAAGTTCTGCATTGAAAAACATATTACTGTGTTTATAGAATTTTTATGTTAAGTAATTCGAACGTACGCTAAAACAAATTTCTTCGCAGCTGGGACAATACTATCTTCCGAAGCTCTACGTTTGACTGTTCCTCCAGAGGGAATGGTTCCATTTCCAGGAACGGATTGCACACCACAGATACCGAGTGGATCCGTAATTGGGTCAAACTAAAATATAAATATAACTGATGCATATAACTTTATAGAAACGTATAAGTAAACTCTATACCTTAGTACCTGAGGTTTCAAAGGTGGTACTACCCATAAAGACTCTCCAGTTAATTTATTCCAAAAATATGGTCGATTTTCTCTTTTACTCCAAAACTTTTTCCATCCTTGTTGCTGAAGCTCAGGCGAAAGTTCAGAGTCTGGGAAAGATCCTGGTGGCGTACCCTGCAATATTTACTAAGTATTTATATACCATTAAATATTTTGTTCCGATTGCATGGAATACAAAAGCAACTGGCTACTGTATAAAAACAAAAACGAAGATGTAAAATAAAAGCTATTCCTTTCTGTCGTAATTTCAACCTAATTCGAAGAAGATGTTTGATAAACAAATTATTCGGTACACAATTAAGGTTCCATAACAAAGAAAACATATCGACAATCAACTGTTTTATAATAGTATATTAAAATATAACAAATAAAAACATTGAATATGTAAAAACAAATAAATTATTCTATTATTATACACATAAATATCTACTATGTATGTAATTTAAGATACAACTCAATGTCACAAGTTAAACTACTCGATTATGTTTTCTTAACATTTCGTTACCTGTGTTATTAAGGCTGGTTGTTGAATATGACCAAGCTGCGAACAATGGTCAGGTATAGTTTGTGCTGAACTTAACATAGGTGCCTGAAGCTTTACAGGAGTAGGAACTATAACTTGTGCAACCGTTGGATTTGTATCTTGCTGCAATGATTGATGATGGTGATGCATGGTGGAATAAGAGGATGCGGATTGTCCTGATAATGTTTCCCACGAAGAAGTATTAGGTATATCTTGTTTTCCTCCGCTTACTTCGTTCATTGTTCGATGTTTGTATCAGAGGAGTACTTACACTGTGTAAAATGCACAACAAAATGCGTATAAATATTGCTGGACAATCTATATATTTTGGATACACAGAAACTCATCTATTTTTCACTTAGACCTGTCGAATCGATTAACTGTTACAATTTGTCAGAGAATATTATAAAAAATATCCTTATATTTATGATTAAAGTAATCACAGACAAGTGGAAAACATAAAAATGAACAGTAACTGTTCCGAATGGAAAAATATATTAATTCTTTGAAAATCAAGTTAATTAGTATAAAATCTGAATAGTCAAGTAACTTTGCGTACGGATTCCGATGAAATCCACGATTATAACGACAGATAAATTCTGTGACAACATTTCGTAATTCAGTGTTTGTTTACATGCTATGAAAACACTCGATGAATTCGTTAATTTTCGCGGAACGGAGTATCGGTAACACGTGAGAATGATTAAATTATCGAAGCAGGACTTACGAGGATCAACAATATCCCGATTTCGTATAAAATTTATAACAAAACTTAGAATTCATTCATGATTTGTGAAATTTGACGCAACGACCTCCACCCGTGAGATACCATTTGCTTGAACTGAAATTCTGACGATAGTAAAGTTAAAGCTTTTCTCACAACGGGTGACGAATTCATATAAAAGGGAATACTTAAACGCGTTGAACCAGGCATTAAATTAATATTCATCCGAATCGAATATTTCTACGGGTTACATTATAATTTACATTTTTATTTCGCGAACGTTTCACAAATATACGTAACTGCGCAAATAAACTGCTTAAACCTTGATATTTATGGTGCGACTTTTCAGGCGATGAATTTTAAACGAACGTTGAAACGTTGTCGATAAAAAAAATAAGAGATGCGTATTGCGATTTATGTAAAAATGAATATAAATAAAATATTCATTTTTGTTCGTATATTTCGCTAGATCCAGCTTCATTATTTACTTCTGCGAAATTCGCAATAGCACACAGGTTACACTATGTATCATTAAAGTATCGATATTCATTTAGCGACTCCTTTCTACTACCTTTTTATCTAAGGATTGCGCGGCCAAATCAAAGCAATATGGCGGCTTGACATAATAATTTTTGATACGGAATATATTATTTTGATTGTAACGAAATAATCGTCCCGCAGTTCTATTAAATTATTCTTTGGTTGAAAATTAACACGAAAGTACGTTGCCGCGTAGAAATATCAAGCGAAACGTGGTCACGAGCCGGTCGTGGGCAAAGGTTCCGCGATTTAAAACTGAATAGTGCTTCCAAAATTTATTTTATTAATAGACGCAAAGATGTCCCTAATTACTGAATTAAACTAGTATCGTTGTGCAGTGAGGCTTAGTGTTGATCACCAGTTTTCTATGAAGAACTATGTCGTCTACACAAAGCAAAATGCGAGGTATAGAAATATTATGGTTTAATATTTTTCTGTACTTTATATGTGATTTGAGTACATTTTTCCATTATTTTCTCTCATGGATACAATGTGCTTGGACTGTATACGTTGTGCTGAATATATCAAGTTGGTATTGAAGTATTTCAATTTCAAATGCAGGTCCAGGAAGACCACCAAAATCAAAAAACTCTTGTACATGGTGCGGAGAAACTAAACAGCCTTTGAAATATGTTCTTCCTACGCAACACGGGAAAAAAGAATTTTGTTCTGAGACCTGTTTATCCGAATTTCGCAAAGCTTATGTGAGAGGAGCCTGCGTTCAATGTGACAACGTTATTAGAGGTACACCGGTGAGATTGGAACAGAAAGATGGACCGACGAAAGATTTTTGTTCTTCGTTTTGTTTAAATAAACATCAGAAGAAAGAGGGACAAACCGAAGCAAAGAAAAGTTAGTGATTTATGTCAATTTTATATTGCTCAAATATTGTTTATCTTAATTGTTTAAGAAATATTATATATTAACATTTCTTTTAATTTCCTTAGACAATAGGGACCAATCATCACCTTCACCATCAATTTCACCAGGATTGTTAAGTGGAAATAATGTTCCATCTACAACTCAGTCTTTCACAAATGCTAATAACCATACAGCCATGTCTCATCCACCCTCGACTTCTACTGGTCCATTTCAGTACGAAACATATCAAACTTTTGATTGGGATCTCTACTTGAAAGAAACAAATAGTCAAGCTGCACCTATCGAATGCTTTAAACAGGTACAATCATTTACGAAATAAAATTTCAAGCAAAAAATACGGATTATAATATTGAAATTTTCTTTCAGCATGAAGTCCCACCGATTAACGAATTCAAAATGGGTATGAAGTTGGAAGCCCTTGATCCTCGTAACTTAACATCGACTTGCATTGCGACTGTAGTCGGTGTTCTCGGTCCGCGACTCAGATTAAGACTGGATGGCTCGGATAATAAAAATGATTTTTGGCGTTTGGTTGATAGCAACGAAATTCATCCCATCGGCCATTGCGAAAAGTCTGGTGGCATGTTACAGCCCCCGTTAGGCTTCCGAATGAATGCTTCCAGTTGGCCCATGTTTCTTTTAAAGACTTTAAACGGGGCAGAGATGGCACCTGCAAAAGTATTCAAACGTGAACCGAAAACACCGCGTTCCAATATGTTCGAAGTCGGGCATAAATTAGAAGCCATAGATAAAAAGAATCCGCAACTTATATGCACAGCAACTGTTGGCGCTGTTAAAGACGATATGATTCACATTACATTCGACGGCTGGAGGGGTGCTTTCGATTACTGGTGCCGCTTTGACTCTAGGGATATCTTTCCTGCTGGATGGTGTTTTAAAAGTGGTCATCCGTTACAGCCTCCAAGACAAAAATGTAAAATACATATTGATATGCGTGTATGTGCATTATAATGATGATACTGTTAACATTAACGATATACACGAATTATTGCAGCAACAGGGCCTAACAGATTTAAATCAAGGACCAGTAATGTCTTACCGGTAATGGCGATATCTGGTGGAGGCACTAACGGAGAACCAGCCGTTGCTTTGGTAAGCCCTGCAGGTTCCAGTGCTCCTCCGCAACCAGCTACAGAACCTGATACTAGTACAGCTAATACCAAACCACATTCTCTAGAGAATGGTAAACTTTAATATATCTGCAAATATATACTTTGTTGCTTACTTATTGTTTTTTGACTCATTACTTCTATTATATTACAGTTACAATTTATGTAAACCACAATTGTACTTGTGGTCCTTACTTTGATCCTCGTAAAGTAAAAGCTATGCCAGCACAATTTGGCACCGGTCCCATATTAAATGTTACAAGAGATATATTTCAAGCTTTCCTGATGGCAGCAATGAGTCCAAGACAAATGTTAAGCTTATTAAAACGTGGTGAAGGAGAAACCATAAGCTTAATTTTAGAGAGTAAACCTACTTCTGTTAGGTTACCAATATTTATGGAGGAGGAGGATTTTTACATATACATAAGGCGGCAACTTGAAGATCTTTGCGCGTGCGAGCACATGTTGTTCAGGAGAAAGGAATCTTGTAATAAATGTCCAAATACCCAGCAACCACAATCTACGAACAGCGAAGAAACAGTTGGCACTGGTACAACTAATAGCACTACTACCGCAGAGAAAAGAAGATGGCAATCTCAAAGTCAACAAAATTTATCGTCGAGTATCCAGCAACAGCAAATACAACAGAATTCTGTGCCAAGTATGAATAATTCGACACTGTCGTCCCCAACAGCTATGAAACAACCTAGGAAATCCGTTCCAGGTAACCAGTTGAACGTTCCTTTACGATATATTATTGTAACCTAATCGATCGTTCGCTAAGAGTTCAGTAAAATAAATATTATTACTATTCCGATTATAGAACTTGAAGCTGCAACGTCAACCACTCAGTCAGAAAGTTCTATGAATCGTACAGCTTCTACTGAACCAGCGGAATGGACTATCGAAGATGTAATACATTATATTGGTGTCACTGATCCTGCGTTAGGGCAACATGCAGATTTATTCCGGAAACACGTAAGCTATTTACATTTTACTTTCAGTGAACGTTATGTGTTTTACTGATGAGTTTTAGTAATAATGATATACATACATATGCTTTATTTTCAGGAAATTGATGGGAAAGCTTTATTACTTTTAAATTCTGATATGATGATGAAGTATATGGGACTGAAACTTGGGCCAGCACTTAAAATATGCAATTTGGTAAATCGTATTAAAGGTAGAAGGCATATTCTTCTATGACTTTGTTAAACATCAAACTATGTATAGTGAGTTGAATCAACCCATTACTTAAACTGGCTGGTCAAATTTGTTTTCATTATTGAAAACAAAGTAATATATAAGTTGTTAAAATAATGTGAATATATTGATTATAAACTTTTGGAACCTATTCATTTGTCAGTTATCATAGACTTTAAGTAAAAGAAATCAAAGTTTAATTTTATTTTAATGTTTAAATAGTTACATTCTTAAAGAAATATAAAAATTACGTTAGTTACGTGAATGTAAAGCATCTCTTTTTTTTTTCTTCTTTTGTTTTTTAATACGACCACGGGGAACATTGCCCTGTTAAAAAAGATTAATTACACTAGTTTATCCAAACTCTAATTACTATTGTTAAGTACCAGACTAAGGAAGCATTTTTCAGTGCTTTTGTCATTATGAAACTTTGTTGTAGTCCTTACATATATATATATATATATATATATTTTTTTTTTCTTTCTTTAAAGAAAAACTGTTATTGCCTAAGTTTGTACTTGTGACATAAACAAAGGAAAGTATACATTTAAGTATATATTTTTGAGTTTATCTTATTATTTCAAACGATAGTATCATTTCACGTAACTATTTTCCAAATATAGTATTCGTCAAAATAAGAATATCAAAGCGAAGCTTCGGTATTCTACGCATTTTTATTTAAAAGAATAATTCTTAAAAACATATATGTACAAAGTGTAATTAATGATGTTTTGTTTGATATTATACACATTTAAGAATTATTAAATTTGTACGCAATTTTATTCGCGCTTACAATGTATTAACATCTCAGTACAGTATGATTTGATATACGCTACTAATACTTTATTTCATACTTATTGCATTATATAATTTCAATTTTTGATACATTGTAAATATAATTTACAAAAGTTCAAAGTAATACACATAATAAATTTGGTCGTATTTACATTCACAAGACATAATTGAAAAACAAAAAAAAAAGAAAGTTGCGGTTGCAAACTCAGAAGATTAAATTACATAAAATTATCGTTTATGTTAACACGAATTAAGTAATATTATTTCCTTCTTTTTTCGTACGTTTCAGTGGATGATAAATATATGATAAAACAATTTCATCATTAAGTCTGATTTTAAGCATGTAATTTAAATAAAATCGAATCAGTGTGTCATATTTTTGTGATGTTGCATTCCTAATAATAATTGTATTTAGAACGTGCACTGTCATACTTTACAGGCATAAGTGTCTATATTTTTTATATTACTATATTACTCTCTTGTAAAAAGAAAGCATTCTAAATATTATAGAATTATACTCATTAGTAGTTCAGTATTAGTATTCCATTAAGAGCTTCTTTGAAAGTGAAGTATGTTTTATAGGCGGGGGCATTATTATTATATGATTTATACAACATTTTATATGTGTATGGTATTATATTCTTTTTATCTTCACTTATTCTCTTATTTTGAATGGTACGTGCATATGTACTAAGGTGCGTTAGTATAAATGCAGTTCTTATTTCATTGTGTATATATATATAACAACTGTTAATGTATGCAAAATTATCACTGTGATACATTGCATAATTATAGTATTAAAAATTAGTTATTAAATATAATATAAATATAAGAAACAGAATATTTTCCCACTAAATTCAAATTACCTTTAACCATGCTGAAAAGAGTTGTATGTATCTGCAAGGAATTATGCATGTACACAGAATATCGTTGTTAGAGTAATTCCATTAGAATACATTCTCAATTATATTTCTCTTAAGAGTACATTTGAAATGACGAGGATAATATTAATGTGAAATACATGTGTCATACATAAAAAGAACTACTGTAAAATAAAATAATTTAAAGAATTACTTACTGTTTTATAAATGACATATTTTTAGATTCTTAAAATAATCTCATTACAATTTAAGAAAGAGTAATTGCACTTGATTGATCCTTAAATCAATGATATATTTTTTATAACTTTTTTTCTACTTCTAGCGTAATTATTCACAATTTACTTTGCAAAATTTCATTTTCCATGTGATATTTATAAAATAAAGTACAGAAAAAAGAAATACACATTTAGTACATTTATGAAAACCATGTAACTCATTTTGCTTCATCAAATTATTGCAATTTTTTATTAATCAATATTGTTACTTAAGTAGAAATCTGTAATATAAATAAATTTATAATCCAAAATAAAAGTAGACAATGTGTATTAATAAGAACGCTTTTCAATCATTAAAAGTATCTCTACTCGATGTCAGAATCATCTGAATTTGCAGGATCGGAATCCTTAATTGTTTTGGACTTAACAATTTGCAACAATGTTGCCTTTTTGTTGTTCTCTGAAGGGTATGTATCGTCGTACTTTATTACACCAGAAAGTGAAATTCTATACTCCAATGTTTCTGTTGAAAAATCATCACAATTTCCTAACTCTGTGAATCCCACAATATAATCTTTAGTTTTGCTATTTACAATGAGGGCAATTGTAGGAATGATTTTGATTCTTAAACGTTCTGAAAGCGAAGGAATTAATTTTACATTAAAATATTTTGTAATTGGTGTTCATTCGAATAAAATAATCATTCGTGGTTTATAAATGATTTAGGGAATTACCAGTTAAAAATGGACACCTCTTTACATTTAGCTTACAAAATTTTGCTTCCATGTGTTTCTTTGCAAGAATTTTGAAATGGTGATCCACTATTTTGCTTCTTGGCGAGTCATCTTTATAAAATAAACAGACAATGTTCTCAGATTTCTTTGATACATCAAAAAATTCTTTCTCATCGTATATCTCAGAATATTCTCCATGACCCTGAAGTAACGTACAAAACATACAATTATTATCTACTGTATATCTATGCTTAACAATATTGTAACACCACAAGGAGTTTAACAATATATGTATTACCGCTAACAACCAATTTTGTTTTTGCTGCTGGAGTAGTTTTAATTTTTTCAATCGCTCCTCACGCAATTTTTCAAAGTCGTTAATATCTAAATTATCCAACTTCTCTATTTCAGCGTCTAATTGTTTCTCAACACACTGTGTCGCTTCTATTACCTTTTGTTGTAACACAGTTTCCATCTCTAAAAATGAAATAACTCTTATTAGGATAAAATAAAATTATTTTCTTACGTTTAGCGTCGCAAGTCATTTTTCTCTGTTAATTATTTGGCGAAAAAAACATATCTTACTGATTCTTTCTTTCTTTGGCAATATAAGGAAATGTTCGGCTCCGTCAAATTTGGGACTTGTCAGACAGAGAAAAATATATCTCCGTCATTTATGCAAATGTTTTTCTCGTAGGGATAGCCTTTAATTCCAATCAACGAGCTAAAAAAAAATTATTTCAGAATCATTCGATTTTCAAATTTTCCGAGTATTTCAGGTATCTCGTAAAAATAAGAATTTTTAAAAAAGAAAAGTAAAGCGTGAGCTTTACTAAAATATAATTGTTATGAATAAGCTTAACGATATAAAGGTAAGTTCACCAAAAAAATTATTTCTATGATGCAACAAGATGAAAGAAAATAACATACTTACGTACAATACCTACATCAATTAAACAATTAACATAGCAACAATTTGATTTCGATCTTCAAATATTATTCGATATATCGAACATTTAAAAAAATTAACGATTTTATTAATGTGCAGTAACAAAAAAAGAAACTAGATCTAATGTACTTGTACAAAAGTGTTCCATAACAGGTGGGCGATTGTGACAATACAAGATGAAAATCAAGAAGAAATAATTACAATTCCAGCGTTGTTCTCAGGTAATTAAAAATGAAAAATCATTTCGATAACAGTGATCTTTTAATCGACACATTGTTGATTTAACAAAACATATATACACATACATATTACATGATTCTAAAGAAAGCATAAAGAGAAATGTGATCTGGTGATATGGTTTTCAATCGAAAGATTTTAGATGATGAGAATTTCGTAAAATCAAATATTATACATTTCCACGTGGAAATATGTTTGAATGAATCAACGATACAAGTAAGTAGATTCAATGTTGCTAGAAGGGCACGGTTAGACTCGTAATCCCGTGAATTGAGCTTTGCGTTCCCTAGTTACGTTTCCATTTAGTAATTGTCAACTTGTTACAGAGTAATAAAGATGGCGGATATAATGCACGGGTAGCTGACGTTTGCTTCGATACGCGTGTTAACGATTCCTCCGAACAGTGCAATTGACATATTGTCGTGCTCTATATATGTGTGCGTGTGCGTGTTGTGCATAGTACGGTGTAAATTTTGGCTGACAAAATGTGTTAGAAATCCAGTTAATATGAGCGAAGGAGCGGATTCAGTACCATCGATCTGCGAGAATTCGCTTACGACCTTGAATGTTGATCCTGAGGAAGTTGATCCTGAGAAACTTCCTCCGAGAATAATATCGTACAACACTAGGAGGCCACGGTTCGGCATAAGCAATGCTCCCCTCTCGCCCTATATATTAATCGATGGAAAAAAATTACGGAGTTCCTTGGCTTTCTCCAAAAAACGACCTCTGCGACGAGTGAGTTTTCCTGCAAATGACAATCTTTTGGTTACGGGATGTCTGGAGCCTGCCAATCCTTGGAAACTTGGTAAGGACAATGCCTAGCGTCGAACGCAATTATCACATTCATTTTTCTGTTGTGGTACATTTTGTCGATTTACTTTTCCTTTTCGTAATTGTAGTAATGTGCAGCTTGTTTGGTAGAAACTCGTAGAGCTTGTTTAATGGTGAAGATGAGTATCGATGGTCAAGGATAGCTCATTTGTATGACACACGTTTGTCTGAAAATATTACAGTTAGAAATGAAAGTTATAATCCAAAGTGATTAGGTGAAATTATGTTCTTAGAAAATCATTTGAAACTCGAAGAGGAATCATGTTACTCTATAAATATTCAAAAGAAACACGAAAAGTTATACAAGCTTATGTTACACTTTGCATTATATACTTTTCAAATACATTGACTTTAAAATATGGTTTGAATTAAAGTATATATCTTAGATTATATATTGTTAATTATAATTCTTAAAACTCACAAAATTCTGAGTACTTTCATAAGATTAAAATATGTTAATTCTATTTTATTTGTACAAATTTCTTAATCTTCTTGTGAAGTATTTAGTTTAATACCCTGTACTGAGTTGTTGTTTGTTACATCATACATTCATGCATTTGAAACATATATTCGTTCATTCCATAGTTCTCAGTTGTATTTTCATAGAATGGCAGAGTATTCAAGAAAATAAAACAGTCAATTGAAAAGTATGAACTGAATTTATCTAAAATAATTCCCATGAATCATTAGTTAGTCATTCGAATATTATTTTAAAGAGATTATTTAGTATATGGAAATTTAAATAACCAATGTAACATGTTCAATATGATTTTTATAATTATTTACTTGCATAGTAAATAGGGTAATACTAAGCAATTAGGTTTTTTATAGGTCATGTCACATGAAGAACATTTAAGATTTCACAATGTGAACCATGTACTAATTATAAGTTTGATGCAATGTTAAAGTATGCATAATATATAATTCACCTGTAAGTTACTTTTAAAGTACAATACTCTTGAAAATGTAGATTTTTTTGAAAAGGAGTAATATTAATATTATTACTATTTTGTTTTTAGACTCAGTCGGTTATTTAAAAGTATTATTATGAAAATTATTGCATTCAAAATCGATTGGGTAAAAATTGTTAGTACCTTTTGAAATGGGAATCACGTTATTTCTGTTAGTATATTAATACGTTCTCTGTGGAAAATATGGAAAAATGTAAATGTTTAGCTGTCAAAGTCAAAAGTAATTCGAACAAAAATGATTTAATTTATTTTCTAACATGTGGTTTATATTCGCATTACCATGAAATGCAAGTAAATATTTGGTTTGAGTCTTAAATGAAAGATGCCGAGTTGATTTTGTCTTGATCCTTTCCTTCCAGGGTCAAATTTATCAACTTACTTTGTTGTGATAGTGAGGTGAACATTCAATGGAAATGTAGACACTAATTAATGATCAAGTCCTTGCTACAAATGAAAAACTTGGTGAGTCACCAATGAATACCGCAGCGAACGTGTTAAGAAAAAAAAAAAAAGAAAAAAAAAAGAAGTAAAAATTCAGTTTCTAATCTCTATCGCTAACAGTAACTATTATTGAGTAGGATTAAATATACGTATTTAAAGTTTTTCTGAAAACACCTTTCATCATTCATTTTATTCTTAATAATATCAAGGTTTTACTGTCTTCTAATTGTGTATTGATCAATTGTTCACAGCTGAAAATGTGAACCGTGAAGATTTAATCTCTGCATACAAGGAATCCTGTACAAAACATAAAACAGACCCTCTGGAAATTGTTGTAAGCCAACTTCAGGTAAATGATCACATTTTAGTCATTACGTAAAAGGGTATTTAATAGGAAATAATGTAAAATTTGTTGAGCAGTGCACTCGATTATGTGCTATATGGTGAATGAATTAGAATCAATGTTAAATAATCACTTTCAATACAGACTTTAGATACATCCCAAAAGCATTGTGAAGAACTTATACTAAGAGGACAAACATTGGATCCTAATGATTGCGAAGCATTGGAAGAAATTCTTAAAAGAATCCAATTCGATAAAGTTGATTTAGAAGCAACATGTTTGAATGACGAGGTATAATGCCAATTTTCAAGTTGGTTTCAGAGTGTATCATATTGAATTTTCATTAATGTTGATCCCTGGGTTGAATTGCAGAGTTCTGTGATATTATTTGATATGTTAGAGTATTACGAATCTGCGAAACAGTTAAATATTTCATCTAATCAAGACATTGGAGTACACGGATGGCATGCATGCGCGAGTATGATAAGAAAGGTATATATGTATATATATGTATGTATATATATATATTATATTTTAAATCAGAAGTATTTCTAAACTGTTGTTATCGTCATAAAAAAATGATAATATGCATGTAGGATAACTATGAAAAGCATAAGTATCGGCGATGAGTTTTAATATGTATATTAAAATTTCGTTTTTACTTTTCTATTATGGAATACGTAATTAATATAACTATTATCTGTCCAGACCCAATGTTTAGAACATCTTGAAGCTAAGGATGTAATACTTAATGAACAGTACATGAATATCTTGAGTCGTGCATTACGATTAATCTGCCATCTACATGTGCTAAAATTAGAAAATTGTGGACTTTCAGGAAGATCTGTCGTCACACTAGGTATTTATTATGTGGTACAGTTTTGATGGTTTTACTATGAACATTGATACAGCTACAAACTGTTGTCATTCGCAATCATTGTTCTGTTTCATTTTTCTGAGTATCAATAATTAATGTCCACAAATAATTAAACCCATTATACTTGTAAATTTTAGAAAAGCAGTAGAATTAGGTTACTCGAATAAATTTCATGTTTTTATATATATTGTATGTATATATATATGATTTAAATATTATGGCAATATAATGCTACAAAAATAAGATTTATTATGAAAATTAGATTCATACTGTGATAAGTGTTGAATTATATTTATCACCTTGTATTTTGTACTTATTAATAGTAACTTATCTAACGAGATAATTTTTGGAGAAGCAACCATGTTTAATAGTATGCCACTTCTATCAGTTTCAGCGCTGAAAATGAACACTGGAATAAGAGAACTGTATTTAGCTGACAATGGACTTGATTTGTACGATGCGATACAACTCGGTTCTCTTCTTAGGTTTAATAATCATATACAGCTGCTTGATATTAGGTACGTACCGCTTAGAAAGCTGTTGGAGAAATGTTAAGATTGCGCATTATCGATTCTATTTATCCTTCAGCAATAATAACATTCAAGACGACGGTGTACGTGATATCCTAGAAGGACTTATTAATCAAATAAACGAAGATAAGAGCGGTAAAGGCTTAAGCATATTAGTATTATGGAACAATCAACTCACAAAAGAATCGTCTCCCTATTTTGCACGGATTATAGTATGTGATTTTACATGTTTTTTCCACAACGTAACACGGTTAGATTATGTATTAGAAATATCGCATTCACATTATTAACGTATTGTAGACATTGTCTAAAACATTAGAAACATTAAACATTGGGAAAAATGTGTTGACCGACGAATTGATATTTACCATAAAAGACGCATTGAAGAAGAATCGTATTTTATTACAATTGGGAATACAGTCAACCGAGCTAACTTGCGATGGTGTCGTCGCGTTATCGGAGATTATCGAAACAAATCAGATTTTGCAAGTAAATATTAGATGTTCCATGATATTCTACGATCGAACGAACGACTATTCTACATTAAACTCGTTTTACCGTTTTAGAGGATAGATTTGCGAAATAATGATATACGAGTGACTGGATTAACTGCCCTCAATTCCAGTATAAAAAAGAACAAAAGCATCATTCAAATCGACTTGGACACCAAACCCAGAGCGAAAGTAGTGAGTAAACCAATTACAACAATTTCCACAATGATGTGTACTATGTGGAGCTAATTTTCACCTTTTCACCTTTTCACGATAGGATGACCGAGACCAGAGCTTGTATACGCAGCTTTTAGCCGAGATTCAAGTCTGTTGTTCGGAGAACGAGCAAAATCGTATTGTAGAAGGAAACAACGAAGGTTCTGAAAATTCACGTCATAGCATCCTATGTAGTACAAACTCTCGTAAAATCTCGCTTACTTGTCAAACACTACCATGTTCTTTATCAACCGTAATATCGATACGGAATAACGAACCGGGGAAAACGATGCTCGAACCGAAACGTATCAACGGAGGTCGTCTACGTTCCCCAGCCCTTAGTCCAGACTCTTCACCTATAGCGAGCCCAATACCAAGTCCTTCGCGAAGCCGATTTGTGGTGTCCCGAGTGCCAGAAACATCATTATGTTCTACAGAATCCTCAACATCTTCGTCACCAGTCTCTCTCTCCCTTGAATCATCCACCTATCTCGCATCTTCTGCAAGTGGGTCATCTAGATTTCGTGTCTCTGTTGTTGAATCAGCAAATACCGTTTCACGTGAACCTATCGTTGCCTCGTCGAAGGCCGACGTTACGTTCGATTTCAAATTTAAAGTCAGCAACGCGGAGTCAACCGATTCGAATGACTCCGTCGATGCATTCGGATCTAACAGATTAGAGGCGCGCGACAGTTTCCATAGTTCGTCGGGCAACGTGTCTCGTTCGATTTCAAACAAGATAGAGGAGAGGTGTACGCCGTCGAGCGAACCAGTCGAATCGAAGGATGAACAACGATTCACCGGTAGAAATCCTAGCAGCGCTTTGAAAGATCAAACGGGTGCTACCGATCTACAGAACAAGAGAATTAGTGTTCGAAATCGATCACTGGAAGAAAGCACTGCATCGACGAAACACAGAGAAGTGACGGATAGCTGTGGCCGTGGTCGTCGCGACGATTCGACGGAGATAAAGACACCCGGGGCTGCGAGTAGAGCCGAAGCGAAGGATTCTGCTGTGACAGGGAACGGTAGACCGATACCTGACAGCAGACAACAAGATACGGCCAAGAGAGCAACCGTTTCCACCGAGAGAACGGAAGCGCAAGGGCAGACAAGGCAAAAGTCTTGCATCCAAAAGCATACTCCTAATTTAGATAAATTGCTCGCGCTGTTTCAACATCCTAGTTGTCTTTTCTCTACTAGCCAATTGAAGTTTAAAAGTGCATTTCAAGAGAACACGAACAGTTACCCGGAAACCGAGAATAAATTTCATTGTTACTTAAACGAGAATAAAGACAGGCCTCGAAAGACAGAGGGAGACGAGAATCGCCAAAAGACGGAAGACTCTGTGGTATCGCTGAAGGATAAACTGACGAAATCTTTCAATATCTCGCAAATATTGAGTTTGAAGAGTTTGACGAACATGTTTCCATCGTTCAACTTCGAGGGGAATTTAAATGTTTCTGAGCAGAGCGATAAGTCTTTCCCGAAACCGATTACCAAAGTAAATGTTTTACTAAGAAAGAAATCCGGAGACACCGACCATAACGATGACAATAAACGATACAAGGTTCGCATAAAAGGGCAACAGATTAACCTTTTCACTGTGAATAGTCAATTGGTACCCCAGAAGATACAATCAAAAAACTATATTGATCTTATTAATAAAGATTTTCTATTGCCTGCAAGTTATCTCTATTCAAATATAGCAGTGGATAACCGTTTAAAGATTGCACATAATAGTCTATTAACACGTACTTCAAGGAATAAGATGATCGTACCTTTGTCTAAATTTATAGATAGGTATGAATGTTCTGTTGTAGAAGCAACTATTAGCGATATAAAAATCGAAGATATAGAGGCAGTACTGAGTAAGGTAGATTCCATACTGCTGAAAGAAATGTGTGATAAAAGTTTAACGGACAGTATTAATTTTACTAGTGATAGTAATTCTTTGTCGTGTAATATAATGTATGATACGAAAAATGTAAATGATACGTACACTGTAAATACGCCTGAGAAAGTGCACAATTTAGTAATATTAAACTTATACCAGAAACGTGATGTCAAAAAGGATTTTCTTTTTAACGTAGACAATAAGCTGAACAATTTGGCATGTTTCACGTGTACAGAAGAGTGCGGTTCTAATATAAGTAATAAATCATTTACATATCACAATGCGTTGAAGGTAAATATAGGAACAAATTGTTTAAGCAATAAAGTTACCAAAATGCATAGTATTGATACCAATTACCGTAAGGGGACTTGTACAAATGTTCACGATATGCCAAGCGAGGAAATCGAGGGAATAGATATTTGCTGCGTAAATAATAGTAGGCACTGGCAAAGTATCCCAGTAAGTGGAAAATCAAAAGCGACAGTGTCCAAGAGGAATTCTATGTACGATGATATTAATCTTGATTTTAGCGGTGTTAGTACAGATTTCAGTACTTTGACCGATTACGAAGAGAACGTTGTAAATACATCGAGAATAGAGAATCTAACGAAATCGAACGCTACACCGGACAACAGATACTTGAAGTTGATTAATATAAACGAGGCGAAGATTAGAGAGCTTTTTACGGAGAATACCATGGGCAGTGCAATTCAAAGAACAGACATTATGCCTGCGTCCAGAACGTGTTCTTATATAGCTGACATCAGTAAGTCCATTCCCAAAGATCTTATATTTTACATAACCGACATTTCTTCCCTTAACGAGGATCCTGCGGAACTCTCGTCGGAACAAGTTATTCCCCGCGAGTGGCCAGAAGATCTTGTAAAATTTAAGAACTTGCTTTACGATTTACCTCAAAGTAATTCAAGCATGAATCTCGTGATCGAAGAAGAGGCAGACAACGTTTCTAACTCTAACGAACCTTCCAAAATTGGGAGGGAAGGCGACAGTTTCTCTGCGAATCGCGATACGCAAGACAGCACGCATTTTCATAGCAAACGGAAATTCCAAGAGAACGATGAATCTGGTGTTAAGTCTGAATGTTCCTCAATATGTACAAAAGTCTACTCTGTAGCCGATTCAAGAAAAGACGTGTGTCCGTTGAAGACGGATAGTAGTATAGGTGAAAATGCTTTAGAAAATACGTATATGTTCTCTAAATTTGGATCAAATATTGCTCAATGTGTAAAACTTACGAGTCCAAACATGATTAACGACATGACTCATAAATACCTTAATACGATTAAATCTGCAGTTGCTACAACTATGTGTTCAAAGGCAGCAGCGAACACAAGGAATAATGTCAGAGTTGAAATGATTTCTGATGAAAGTACTAAGGTTGCCGACTCTTCATCGGTAATTCATGCGACGAGGTAAGTAAAACACATTCAGAGGATTAGCGAGAGTCGCAAGTTTTTCATTGAATATCTTTCACAAGGCTTATAATTCTATACGTTCGTCTCAACTCTTCTTATTGTAACAGATCTATTTATAAATATATAAATATATAAATAAATGTTCCATAGATAAGCTAAACATTGATCGGTGATTGAATCGTATATAAGATGTATAAATTCATCTGTAACATAACTGTGTAACTTCATGATGCGATAGAAAGCAATTTACAACAACATAGGGAAAAGATAATTGTGCATTGTAACGAATCGAAATTTGTGTAAATAATATGTATCAGATTCAAATGATATTTCTAAAACGATACTTCTATTTATGCTGATTTCAACACTATCTTATGTCTCGCTTGCAAATATTACAATAACTGTTGTTTAAACTAATGAAGAAATCATATTAATTCTCCTCTAAAAAATACCTTACTCTTTCATCATACTTCTATAAATTCCTTCGCTAATATGAGCTGTAACTCTCTTCGTCCAAGTAATACAGTATTTCTTTAACATTTAACGTACAAGAATAATATATTTCTTAGATAGAGATTTAGTATGATTTTAGCTTGCAAAACTATCCGAATACGTATAACATAAGCTTCACGAAAATATCGAATCTACATAGTAACGTAATAAAAATGATTGATATGGTTTTTATAGCACAAAATAATGCAAGATATGAGGAAGATGAAAACGAGGAAATGGGATACGCGAATCAAGAAGCAGAAGAGAATGTTAATTTGCACGATTTGGAAGATGAAATCGATGAAATCGATGAACTTGAAGAATTGACAATGAATCTTGAACCTCAATACCAACGCTATGCCAAATGGCGAATCTAAAAGCATACGTTGCCAGGTAGTAACGCTGGATGGTATTTCTCTAAAACGAAGGAAATACTTGAAATAAAATTAATCTACATGAATTACTCTTACCGAAAGGAAAGATGCGCGCGAATGAATCTTGACAAATTTTGTGTACATAGAATAAGCTATTTGATATGGTCACGTCGAATGTCTTTATTATTTCTGTTAACGGGGGAAAGTGTAAAAAGAAATAATTTGCTTCTAAGGGGGTAATATATTTTTAATTCAAGTTACATTTTTTTAAACACATAGTTTCCAAAGTCTCAATCCATATTTTTCTAACTGCGAATGGGAATGAAGTTCAATTATACATACATACATACATACATACTTGCATGCATACATACATATATATGTATGTATATATGCCTTTTACAATTTCATTGACAAAAAAAAATAGAAAATTATAAACGATTCTACTGAAAAATTTGTAAATGAGTTATATTTAAATATTTTAATTGGCAAAAGGGCAGATGAAGGGGGGGATACAACGTTTGATCCTAGTGTCATCTGCACCTGTTAGCAAAACTTTTAGTGAATAATTGATTCTAGTCTAAAACCTTATTGATCTATCATGAATTATATCGTGAACTTAAAATGTAGGCATCACATTGAGAAAAGAAACCACGATAATTGGATGGTTTTATGATATAATACGAAATATTATTTGAAAGATTGTGTGTTACTATTAAATTTAGCGTTCAACATGAATTGGAAACAACAACAGTGAAATTTGCAATTTAGAAATGAATTACCATGTGAATATACATGTCTATATTTGTATATTTGAGTATATAAGTTAATATATACACACATCACACGTATGTCGTTTAAAAAAAAAAACAAAAAAAAGGAAGAAGAAGAAGAAGAAGAAAATAATAATAATTCGAATCTATTTATCAGTCAATAATGGAAATGATATTGAAACTGTTGTGTTTAATATCAGATTGTTATTTATTAATTGTGGACAATTTTAACACTGACATAATATATTTTTATTACCTGTACATGAAACACAACAAGGAATGTTTGACTTAATTATAAGTGAATACCTTCAGGACTTGAGTCTTTCCTACTCGAAGAATGTGTACTTGTTACATTATACATTCATAAAATTTCTTTGATTATTATGAATGTCATGTTACAGAATATAAAAGAATCATTGTTAAGAGTATAAAAGAATGATATTGAAATGATTGGAATGAGATTTTATCTGAATTTATATTTTTTATATATTCTCTTGTGAAGTTCTAATAGGTAATGTAATTTCCTTTAATCTAATTAATACGTTAGTGTGTAACGTGAAAGGAAACAGTAACGATTGGTAGTCATAAAGTATGTTGTTTGTGTTCAGATTGTGTTTTGTACACAGTCGTAGTTTTAACAAAAAAAAAATGGTAAATGTCGTGTACTAGAGAGAGAGAGAAAGAGAGAGAGAGAGAGAGAGAGAGAGAGAGAGAGAGAAAGAGGGGGAGAGAGAGAGAGAGAGAGAGAGAAAAAAAGAGGGAGAGAGAGAGAGAGAGAGAGAGAGAGAGAGAGAGAAAAAGAGGGAGAGAAAGAGAAGTGACGGCGAACGTTGTAGCTAATATGGAATTGCAAAGTATTATTTTATAATAACAATAATTGTAGCGTAGATATAAAAGTAGTTTCAGAATTTATAATTGTTAATTCAGTCTCTTGTTGTAAATGTATCCGCGGTCGTTGCAAGAGACAGAACAATTAAAAAAGTTCAAAGGAGACAGTTGTACTCAGCTGTATGTGTATTTTCTTGAAAATTGTAAAGTTCATTAAGGATTTGTAAATGTTAATGTTTACCCCTTCGTTGTACGGACACAATAAATTGGCTGCTACAATTACTTTCTCTGTATACACGCATATGTATACGTGCGCGCGCGCTACTTATAGATTAAGTTTATAAATACGATTACACGACTTATGTGAAGGTACATTTTCAAACTATAATTCTGTACAATTTGTATATTGAAAAGGAATTGAATTTATTAGGAATTTTATCAAGTCAAGGGAATAAAAGAATAAAGATGGTTTATTAATACATTGTACTTCATTCATACATGTTAATCATATTAATTAATATATGTCAAATTATACATATTATGTGTGTACATATTAAATATATTTCTATTTAAAAGAACCTTCATCTCTTCTACTTTTTTCACTAAAATATACGTATGTCGTCGTAAGCATCTCTTAATCAAAATCATTACGAAATTATCGTTGAAGTCAACTACCCGATAGCTGCTGGAAATTTCAACATTTTAACGCTAACGTTACAAAGCGATTGTAATTTCAAAAAGAAATATTTTAATACTATCAGCTTTCGTCAAACTTGTTCGTTTCCCTCCTGTTTTTGAATGTACCCTGTTTCTTTGCTGTTGTAGATATTAAAACCTGGCAATCCTGTTATAAATATGTCCAATTCTATTCGTCAAATAAACAATTTCCTTTTTCATCCGAGCAATTTTCATTGGAATAATAACAGTTGAAGTAAAGTGAAGGATAGAATAAATATATATGCGATGCATACGGCTCAACGAGACGGGAAAACGGCGCAGCGCGGAGTTGACGCGCGCAGTCGCGTTTCAGATATACGAGCAATTCTTTCTGGCAAATAAAACTATTTTTTATTTCAGCTGTTAAAAAACAATTTGCCTGTTATCAGTTCAATTGCGATTTAAATTGCCGCGGTCCTCGGTTACTCGTCGAGAAAATACACTTAAGATCAACATATCTTTCTTCGATCAGAATCCGGAGGTATCTAGTATTTGCTCTTTGTGATTTTGAGAATATTGATCACTTAATGAAAAACAGAGATTTCTGACTCAAATTTTCCTCGGAATCAGAGAGCGAGTTTTGAAACCGATTAATGGGAAAGTATTAGACAGTCTGCTGTTGTCCGATAAGGAATGTGATCGTATTAATTGTAAATTAACAAATTGGAAATGGATGAGTGGTTTCACTTGCTTCAATGACACGGAATTTCTTTTTCAAAGACGGTAATTTAATATTGTATTTTATTGTTTAAAATTCGTTGCTAATCATTCAAATGTATTAATTCATTTGAATGTCCAGTTTATGTATATAAACGTGTACATTATAAATTCTATTATTAAACAATATTATCATAATAATTTTAAGTACAAAGAAATAATTTATTAGATATTGCAGCCCGATGGATGTGATGCACACGAGACACTTTCCTTTGGTTTGTGTCATGGAAAATTAAGTTTTTCTTAGGTAAGCTTACAGCAAAATGTTTGAAAATGTTTGTATACCTTTTTAAAATGTCTAGGGTGGACATGGTAACGATGAATTCTGAAAAGTCGGCATGTTGCCGAAAAGCTGGGGAAAGTAGTGATATTGGAGGAACAACTGATCAACTAAGGCGTAAAGATAATCAAAAGAATCAGTCTAATAATCGGAATGGAGAGACATTCGATAAATATCAAAGTAGTCATACATATCACATCACTGCCTCGTGTGCCGAAGACACTCCAAACTACCTTGTATTTCAGAAAGTAATTGTGACAACTTATATTTAACTGTCTGCTTGTTATTTAAACTGTTAAAATGAATAATTTTTGCGAATGTACTCTTTTAGATGGAAGCTATCGTAGAAAAAATGTCGAATGAAGCATCAGGTGTTCCAGTAAAAACAGTGAAGAGCTTTATGACAAAAACACCTTCAGTTTTTACGGGTAAAGTATTGGAAAGGAAAAGTTTCAAATAATTTTGTTACTGTTTCTGTCACATTATTAATGTCCTCGAGTTGTTATTTTAGGTACAGATTTAATAGCATGGATGATGAAGACTATGACTATAGACGATCAAGGTAGGTTGGAATGTTATCTTGATAATGTGGTATTGTTTGAATCTTTTGTGTTTCAACTTTGAAAAATATTAAAACTTATTATATTTGTGTGAAAATATTACAGAGGCCCTTCATGTGGCACATCTTATGGCATCCCATGGATATTTTTTCCCTATAGACGACCACTGCCTTACTGTTAGGAATGATAATACGTTTTACAGGTTTCAAACACCATATTTTTGGCCATCAAATTGTTGGGAACCAGAAAATACAGATTATGGTATGATAGATTTCCTTATAACTGGCTCAAAAAGATCCAGTGCTAATTACCTTTTTGAAAAGCGAATTACACTTGAATTGAAATGTTGCAGCTGTTTATTTATGTAAAAGAACAATGCAGAATAAAACACGTTTGGAATTAGCAGATTACGAGGCCGAGAATCTAGCTAAATTACAGAAAATATTCTCACGAAAATGGGAATACATTTTCATGCAGGCAGAAGCACAGAGTAAAGTTGATAAGAAAAGGGACAAGCTAGAACGCAAAGTGTTGGATAGTCAAGAAAGAGCTTTCTGGGATGTGTATAGACCAATGGTAACAATTTTTCTATTTCATTGTGTACATGTACTTTGTACAGTTGTAGTTTCATCAATTGCAAATGAAAATATATATTTACTTGATGATTTTTATGGATTTCAGCCTGGATGCGTTAACACTACAGAATTAGACATTAAGAAAGCATGTCGTAGTTGTAAATCAACTTCTGAATCAAATACGCAACTGCGACTAGGAGACAGTGGTCGAGTTCCTTCGCAACAAGGGTCGAATGTAGCACCGTCGGTAGAAGTTCTTCACAAAGAGATTGAAATACTGAATAATATATTAGATAGACCAAATACAAAAGTATCAAAAGTATCAGAAGCGTAAGTGAACAAGAGTCAAGTCCAAAGCTGAATATCATGAAACTTGTTTAAAAATGTACTTTCATTATTTCAGTCTCATTGGATATTTTGAACAGTATGTAGAGTACGATCCTTTTTTTACACAACCTGAATTCACAAACCCATGGATATCGGATAATCCTGAAATGTGGGAACAAGAGAAATTAGCGTACGAAAATATATATATATATATTTTTTTTTTCATTATTATCGTGCCTTCTTGTTACTAAGGAAATGCTAAATTTAATGTCATTTTCAACAGGAAAGAGGTATCGACGAGAAGGGTAAAAAGGTGGGCCTTTAGCCTACAAGAACTGTTACAAGATCCTGTTGGCAGAGACCAGTTCACACGGTTTTTAGATAAAGAATTCAGCGGTGAAAATTTGAAGTAAGTAAACGGTAATCCTGTGACTAATATTATTTACAACTGTAAATTCAAAGTGAAATCTTAATTATTACACTCAGATTTTGGGAGGCTGTACAGGAGTTGAAAACTTTACCCCAGAAAGAAATTCAGATTAAAATAAATGAGATTTGGAACGAGTACTTGGGCCCGGATGCTAGTTGTCCGATCAACGTTGATTCTCAATCTTACGAAATAACGAAGAAGAATTTGCAGAAGCCTGATCGATGGTGTTTCGACGTAGCAGCGGTATAAGTTTGAAACAACAACTTTTCATTAAACTAGAACAAATTCGTTAAGAAATACTTTTAACTGTAACAATAACATTAAGATAATTAGTCTGAACGATATAAATGCAGTACAAATTTAGAGATAATGATCACATAGTAGAAAGCAAATAATAAGAAACTATTCCGTGCTATTAAATTTTAGGCGCATGTTTATCACCTGATGAAAAGCGATAGTTATTCGAGGTATCTACGGTCGGAAATGTATAAGGACTTTCTCAATGGCTCGAAGAAAAAGGTCAATATACCATTTATAAATTATATATTGACACATTAAAGAAAAGCCATGTTGCGAAGTATTCCAATTATAACTTTTAGTACTTAATTCTTGTGGTTATCATTACAATTATAATTATTACACTTATTTCACTGATACTGATGTTCTACATTTTCATTTTTGGAAATTAATATATACACATATTTCACTCGTAACATCATGATCTTTAACATCTTTATTCTCATTCTCATTCTCATTCTCATTCTCATTCTCATCGTCAACATTGCCATTACCATTACCATTATCACTATCATTAATGTAACGTTACTTATCGTATTATTAGTATAACCATTGTTATTGCTAATGATACCACTTATTTTATCGTTTCTTTTTTTAGCGATATTGTATTTACAACCAGAACACTATGTCTATCGTCTCCCTCTTTATTATTTAGTAGTTGTCTAACTTATTTGAAAACTTATCTAGTCGAATGTAATGTGCAATGTACGCTACTTTTAGCAATCTCTGTTGATACTAATTAGTTTTACACACAGAAGAAAAATTTCTGTTTCAATGTTGTTCGTAGTATCGATAAAACTGAATATTTTATTAAGATTATAATTTTCCAGTCTTATTTGTAACCTCATTCAGAATGGTATCATAACAGGCTTTTTATCTGTACATATTTTTCTTTTTCAGGCATTCTTCAACCTTTTGTTAATTCGGCTTTTAACCGCAACTTTACTACTGAGATTGTATGTATCGTTTAGGCGCTGTCCTTTGAACATGACTTCATCTACTTTTCAGAACGTACGATTTTTATTCCGTTAGATTAACGTGTACTATTAATTTAACAAATTGCACTTTACGGATGTTTTCTTAAGATTATGAAGTCCGTAGTTGAAAGACAAACACCATTTACTTTTATTACTTGTTTCGTTTCAACACTTGAACATTAAGTTTCACGTTAAAGAAAATTTCCAAGGAAACATTTAACACCATTTGAACCCATTACTTAAACAACTCCAAGTCGAATAGGCAAATACTCATTTTCTACGATCATGAGCGCATGGTATTATCCTCTATTTAATGATTCAAACGTTAGTCACTTTTTGTTTACGAAGTAGACGATTAAACGATTAGTCGATAACAAAGTGGCAAACAAAAGGGTATATTCTAGTCATAGTCGTTTTCATCGTCATCGTCATCATTATGGCTATACATAATCATGGTCTCGTTATCGTCATGGTCATCTCAACATGCTGATTGTCGTTACCGATGTATCGACATCATTACATTTTCCTCTATCGCTGACTTAATCACAGTGCATTTTACTGGTCAAAATGTTTACGACAATTATATCTGATAAACATTACTGCCAATTCAATTGTCCGTACATTTATTTGTCGAATAATTATTTCTTTCGTTGAATTATTTCAGACTTCTGTAAAAGGTATTCGTTCTATTGTGTCGTTCAGTGGACGAAGGGACACGGCCACCTCCTAATTAATACAATATCAATTTTTTGGTTGTGGGCGTAATTCCAAATCTCCAATTGTATTTCCATTCTTAGAATGATTCGAAGAGGAACACTATGTTTATTCGATAAGTGTAAGATTTGCTCATCTTTCTGCAGAAGTAAGTACATTGATACCATTTACATAAACAGCACAATCGGTTCTCTTAATTAATATACCGTCTCTGCCCTTCCGATTCATTCTCTTCCGGTGAGATCTAAGAGAGAGTATCTTTTAGCTTTCTCAACCTCGACATTTACAAATTATTTCTTCTACTGTACATAGAATTAATTATGTGGAGAATGACGATAAAAATTATATATACATTTTATTTTAAATATACATTTTTCAATTACACACACACCATTGTGATGCTTAATTGTTTAAGTTGTGATTTGTTAATATAAAATGTAACACTCGATTTAAATAAACAGAGTAATTACAAGGTAGAGCGATTACTAAATTGTTTTGTCAGGGGTTTTTAGTTTCACAGATCTGTTTCAACTTATGTTTTTATTCATACATTTCAATATACATAAAACGCATTCTGTGTAGTATACTATGAAAGGAATTAATAAAAAAAAAAAAAATTAAAAAAAAACAAAAAGAAAAAAACGGGGGAAAAAATGAGAAATTGAGCAAACATTCACAATGAAGAGAACATGACAAGATAAAGAAACAATATTTCCTCGAATAACTCGGTAATAAACATCTGCGTATGATCGTAGAATTTCCTTTTGATTTCTATAATATTTTAATTAATTCTATTCCGTGTCTACACTCTCGCAGTTAAAGATAACAGATGCTTAACTGACGCGACATAGATACAGTCTATGAAAAGGAGTATAAATATTCGTACAGAATAAATAACAAATTTCAAAAAGAAAACTGCGCGATTCCTGTAAATATCTGATCGATAAAAAAAATACTTAAACGATTACAGTGTGTTACTGTAAAGTCGAGATCATTAGTGTCGTCGCTTGTTACGAATAATAATAAGTGTTCTCGTCGTGATAGGAATCTCACGAGAAAGAAGAAGAAGAAGAAGAAGAAGTTGAAGAAGAAAACGATATCGGTACAGATCTAAAATATTCAATATTTTACTAATGTCGCTAGAACTACTTTCCATTTTCTTTTTAGTGTAACAATAAAAATGACATACTTCACATGCTAATTTTATCATAAAATTTGCTTAAAAGCGCTTTGCAGTTTCCTACGTTAATACTCTTTTCTGCAGACGAGTTAAGAAATAGAAGAAAATAAATTATCAGAAATTTCTTTTTATAATAGAAAGAGAAAAAAAAATTATCTTTCGTCACGTTACACATCGACACCGACGTACACAAGATTAAGCTAAAGTTTGAACATTTGAAATTTGAAACTCATAGATTCATATACGTTTAAAAATACAAATGACGATATTCAATAATGACACGAAATCATTATATTCAACGCGTATGTATAATTAATATATCTATCTTAAAATACTTAAGTATTTAGTCGAGATAATTAAAGTATTCCATAAAATATTTTATGCATGAGTATAAAAATTGGTAACACATACACATATCATACACAATAGTCACAGAGAAACATCAATGCATCATCGATTCGGGGCACCAAGAGATTGCTGAAAATTGATTCCACTACACGCGATAACACTTTGGCACAATTCCTAAAGTTTGAAAAAAGGTCTATCAACAGAGCAACGTCATTTTTATTCTTATCCTAAATCGTCATTTATACGTCGCTTATTCCCTAAGTGAGAAGACTACTGTCAACGTTATTTCATTATTATTATTATTTTTTTTTGTGGAATGTACTCGATACGATATAACCACCGCTTAAAACTACAAAGGATTATATCACTGATATGTTGTCACAATCAATGTTAATGTCACTATGAGCGTTTCGTTCTCTCATTATCCGTGAAATAACATCATTATGTTCCAATGCATCATTTCATATACACTCAACTAAACAAAGCTAATCGTCTAACATGACGAACAATAAATGAAGCGAGTAAAAAAATGTACTAAATACTTTCATAGATGATAAATTCTCTCGTTGAGATGGCAATTATAATACCGTCATTGAATGAGCCTGGAATGCTCAACAATTTTTTCAAGACACTTAAGATACGTAATATCACAATATAATACTACTTATACGTACGTATATATATATATATATATAATAGCATTATATTGTTATACGGATTGTATATCCTTTTTGTTATTTCTATTTATAAGTGGTACAACCGCCCATAATGCAGTACCGAGGATCAGTATAATACCGAAAGCCAGAAAAATCGGCTTGTACGATCCTACAGCTTCGAATATCGCGCCGCAAGCTGGTGGCCCGACCAACTGGAGGACTCCGTTAACAAATAACGATATGCCGTACGACGAGCTAAGTTTCTCCGTGCCGAGCATATCTGCTAGAATGACCGTTGTGATACCGATATACATACCGGAGGACAATCCAAACAATGCGCAGAAGAACGAAAGCATCGCGTAACTGGTTGCCATAGGTAACAGCGCTAAAGCCAGGCCGCTGGTACCGAGTCCACCGACAAAGTAGTAATACTTTGGTACAAAATCGATATCCGACAACGAAGCACCACTGATTCTCCCGACCAAGTCGAGGGCGGAGACCACCGACAGCAATAAAGCGGAAGAATTCTTATCGAAGCCTTGTGAAATCGCATAAGAAGGCAGTAGGATCATAAAATTGGTATTGCTGATCGCTGAGGTAGAATTCGAGATTAGAATTACTAGATAGATTGGATCCTTCAGTACGCTTAAGTCAAAGAAATGTGATTTATCTGGTTCCTCTACCTTGGACAACGACGTCTTCGACACCGATTTCTCGGACAATTCGCTCGGGTTCCTCTTCAAGCTTTCAAGGATCTTCTCGTCTTTGCTCCTGCTCAGCGAGTAGTTGTTCAACTCCGAACAACAATTCTTGTTGTCCGTTCCGTTGGTTCCCAGCGTGTCGCTGCCCAGTCTCAGCACACTCGCGTTTTCGTAATTCTCTTTCTCTTTCTCCTTCTCCTTGTTGAAACTTTCATTACTCACGTCAAAAGTACTTTCCTTCTCCATCTCCTGTTCTTTCTCCGGCAGTAGGCTCTCGCTTCTGTACTCGGAACACTGGTGTTCCTTCGGATCACAGATCGCTTGGCAACTTTCATCCTGCAGCTGTTCCTCCTTCGTCAGCCTGTTGTCGTTGCCCGACAGAGTCTCGTTGTCGACAGTGGACACTGTATTCCGGACGGACAAAGAATCGTTCGTTAGAATATGAGAAGCAACCGTTCACGGGTAACAACAACAACAACAACACTCTATCTAATTCTAATCAATCACCTGTCTCTTTCTTTTTATCAAGGGCCGGCTCGTCAATGGACAACGCGTCGTTGTCGATTCCCTCGTCCACCGGCACAGCGATCATGTGTTCCTCCACCGGATGGTACAGCAGGCCGCAGACCAGCGTGTTCAACGTGATCGCGCCCATTATCAGCACAGCACCCCTTCAAAGGCAAAAGTCACTGTGCTTTACGTTTCTACCTCCACTTACAGAACACTTCAACGTCACCGCGTGTCGCGGAGAACAGCGGCAACGACCACATTAATCGTAATAACCTGTATCCAAAACAGTCGAGCAGGTATTGCAGAAACGGTGGCAACACGATGGTCCCTATCGCACTGCCAGAGATACACAGGCCGTTAGCGAATCCCCTCAGCTTCTCAAAGTACGCGGTCACGATGTACACTGTTGGCGGGAACGTCAGCCCAGCACCGATACCCACCATCAAGCCATAGCTGTGTTTGCAAAACAATTCGGAATTTAACCTGAACAATGTCCCTCGCGAACATTCTTGGAATTATTTATGGTTAGTCGCAGAACGCTCCCCAGCTGGATTAAGTCTAGGACCAATTCTAGGAGCTGACATACCTAACGTATAAATAAGATACGGAGTTGGCGAAGTAGCTGGACATCATCCCGCAAGCCGCGAACGCGCCTCCGATGATGGTCACCGTCTTATAGGAATACCTCGTCGACAGTATACTGGATAAGGGACCTGGAAAATATTATTCCTTGTTATCAACGTTCAAACGATTCGGGTGCGTTCGGTGGCAAGGTAAACCCGAGGATAAGCCGCAGGTAGGAGACCAGTGTTTATCCGAAATACACCGAAGCTCGGGGACACCAGCAAAACAAATGACCCAGTCTATTGTACAGCTGGCACCGGTAATCCTTCGGTAATTAGGGTGTATCAAATTTACTACCTACGACAGTCATTAGGACACGTGTACCTAGTGTCTGTGTTAATCCCCTGCAAAGTTTTTCGTTGGAATTCATTTTCTCGTGATACATAAACATCCTTCGAAACTAGTTAACGAACAAGCCTGCGTACATTGAGAAACAAAGCTACTTTATTTACATATCTCGCATTGATATTGATACACAGGACTTCGTACAACCCATCGACACGAAATATTCAAATAAGATAGCTTTGAAAGCTACGTTAACCCCTTCCTACGGTTTATTTTCCGCTGGTGATCAACGCGACAACAAAAGGGTTGATATATTACATATGATACTTTATGATTTTGTGTATCGAGTCCAGTGACCGAATCAGTTAGGCGCAAAGGGTTAACGCGAGGTAACAAGAAAACGGAGTCCCGTTTGTTTACCTAACGAATTGTACAAGAAGTAACACAACGCTGGCATCCATGAGGCTGCGGTGGACGACGCTTTGAACACGTGAAGAAACTCGACGAAAAGGACGCCGAACGACTTGACTGTTCCCGGAATGAGGAAGTTAACGACCAGGGCGGACGTCAAGACGACCCATCCCCATCCTCCGTCCGGCGGAACCAATTTCGTTTTCTCGCTTTTTCCTCTCATCGTGCTGGGCAGATTTCGACGGGGAACGCTCGAACGAGTTGATCTGAAACAATTCGAACAGTTATATGACGTAATCTGACGTAATACGTGCAGGGCTTCGGAATCTGTTCCGTGTCGGTTCTCTTTTATCTTTTCCTTCTTCACGGAGACCAACCGTTTACTTTATTTCGCTGTACCTTATTTCTCTTTAGTTTACTGCGCATTATTTCATGTCACTTTACCTTATTATACTTTAACTGTGCAATTCCGTGCTTTTCTCGAACGAAACGTCCGATAAGCGAGACCAATTTGCCGTCAAAGAGGCAACACCGGCGTAGAGAAATTTGTTAATCGATGCAGCGAATGAAATGTTCGTCGAACCAAGTGAAATAAAGCACTGGGATAAGCGAAACCGAATTTTGCGTTGGCCCCCTCTAGCCGCGAGGTAATCCTGCAACGAAAATCCCCGAATTTCCAGCCGTCATCGACGGACAGGTAGCGGGAAAGTGTTTCGAAGCCGCGCGAGCGCAGGATCATTTTCGAATTAACGAATAAACAAAAATTTCCATGCTCAGGTATTTGGAACAAGGCTACAGGATAAAGTGAACGTTGGTTTGCAGCTATGTTTCATACGGAAAACAAAACACACAATCTTGTACGCTATTTCCTTCGTGCTCGCTCGGCTCGGTGTTAACTCGCTTAATTCCTCGATTCCGTTTTTGCCGTCGACGGTGATCGAGATAAACGAGTGCAGTTGGTTCAAAGACTTTACGGAGGAACGGTAGGGTAACTTAACGCTGACAGTACCGAGCAGTCGAATAGACTTTTCCAAATGTTCCTAGAGAAACTCTTAACCCTTAGCAGTCCTATGTCAGACTCGACATTCTATTTGCAACCTCTACCTGTTTTAACAATTTTTCCTATATTTATTTGTAGCATCGCAATTGTACCATTTAATGGTTTCAATGACTCCCAAATATTCTTGAATAAATAAATAGAGCGTCATATTAAGCTGTAATGGAATGAACTAACGTCGACGTGAACCTTAAAGCGAGAAACCAAAAGCACTTTGGACCGCAAAGGGTTAAAGTTCGTCCGTTGAGATATCTATGCTGGTACCTAATGAAAAATGAAACTCTCAGTTTGGTAAATGATCTCTGCGAATATCTGAAGAATAAAAGGGACCGCCTAAATCGAACGTACAGGAAAAAGTTGTTTATGACGACTTGGCGACATATTTCAAGGTCATCGCAATGGGCGAGGACGTGACTCATCTAGGCGTTTACCATTGATTTTCTATTAATGACATTTCCACGCTTCTAATCTCGCGAACGAATGAGACGGCAACTGGGAGTCGCCGTTCGAAGGGTCAACGTTGCAAGATCGAATCCGATCGTACCGCTGCGTCGAATCGAACGTCGAGCATAGGTCGTTTGCCGCGTACAAAAGGTTAAATAAATAAACCGCGAACAGACGGACGGGAAGAAAAATTGGAGTTCCGTGACTCGGTGATCCGTGGCGTGCGCGAAAGACGGCGGAATTTTTCGTGGCAGCACGAGAGTTTAATTACCACAGGGCAATTGGCGTTTCGCTAAACGCGGCTGGAAGCGCTAAAACCGTTCACGGGTCGGCCAGCCATCGGGAACGAATATCTAATAGGCGCGTTTCCGTTGTTTGCGTTACCTTTCGGCTTTCTGGGTCACCGAAGGCTCGCCGAGGCGTCGAGATAACTTCGTTTTACCATTTTATTTGTGCCATTCGGTCTGGTTATTATTAGACTGCGAATCCTTAAGGATGTAATCGTGTATGTATAATTAGCACTATGATTAGGACAATATTCTGGCGAGTTTCAGATATTTTGTACGAGCGAATGAATCGTTATTAGTAATAAAACAATGATGATAGAAATGAGAATGACTCGAGTATATCCGAGTCGCTGAGCCAACGTGGTTAACTCGATTTTTCATTTTCTGATTTCTGTAAATTTTCATGGAATCCCACTGTTGGTAGTTATTCGAGATTTCCCTTCGGGTTCTCTAAACCTCTTCTATTTCTGCCATTTTTCTAGCTTCCGAATACGCGGTAGAATCATCTCAGAGGGCATAAGAATAATTTTCTGGACTCATCGGGCTCCTGGAGCGACTCGTCTCTTCCTTTGGTCCCCTATCGTGCCCCGCCTGAATTCCAAATCGTTGTGAATCATTTTCATAAAGGTCAGATAACGTTAGAGACGAGGAAATACCGCGGTAAGTTACTGGCAGCGCCTCGGGCGATACACGGGCATTTTAAATCGCCGGCTGAAACGAGCCGGGGAGAAGAGCTTCTTCTCCTTAAACATCCTCTCAACCGAAAACAAGTATCCGGCAGGTATTCGCACCGAAACGCGGATATCTAAAAATAGCTGTGCGGCTATTATCGATGGATTTCGATTCGGCAAACGGTACAAGGAAAAACCGTGGAGGAAAACGACCAAGGGAAAACGTTGAACGCGTCCGCTGTGCGTTGCTTTCCTTTTTCTTCTTTCTCTTCTTTTCGATAAGCGGCTTTTTAATACTGGAACTACCTGATCAGCGGGAATGATTCATTCCTGGTTTTAGTTTCTTCTTTTCGAATTAGCGAGTAGGTGCTTTCGGGAGTTATCGATTCAACCTATTTTCCTGATGTTTCAACCTAAACGTGAGTCACTTCAGCTGACAGCTGGTAGATGAAGAAAAGCTGCAACTAGAAGTAGACGTGCAATTTCTTTTAGCAATTTTAGCGATAGTTCAACGGAAATGCAAGTCGTTTGGGCTGTAGCCGTAATTTGGTTGATTGAATTTTGTTAAAAATTGTACGAGACCTGTATGACGCGCGTTGCTGACGAAAAGGCGAAAGCAAAAGAAAAAGCAAAAGAAAAAGCAATTCTGTTAATTGAACGGGTTAAACGAGAAAGGTGACGGATAAGAAATATTTTTGAGGCGGCGATTCCTCGTAACGAATCTCCGCTCAGTTTTTTCTCTGCTCCGTCCCGAATGGAAGGGAGCAAAGACGCTCCGGCGCGGATCGTTATTGTGCTTCCCGCGATGAGGACAACAACCTAATGCGGCGTGACCTTGGGTGAACACGAACGACCTTGGGCGCGAAAAAAATCCGGAGTAAGAATGAACCGCCTCGGAAAAGATGCCTCGTTCCCGGCGAGGCTCAAATGCCGGAGGGAAACTTTAACCCTAAACGGTCCTTTTCGCTCGAAATATTATTTCGTTTAAACATTATTGAAAATTCAGTATTACTGTAAATTAAGAAATTAAATTACACTACAATTTTTATCTATTTCCTCGAGTTCGCATCTAAATTATCGCGACGAGTCTCGTCTCCTAATTCGATCGATTAACATTTTTCAATAAATGAAGTATCGAAATGTCTCTATCTCGATTCGACGAGCCGCACAAAGACAAAGAACCAACAGGTGAATTACTCGAGACAACTGACCGCCGAATGGCACGCCTTATTCTCATTGTAACGTAAAACCAGAAGAAAAAAGCGGATTCCTGATATTCGGATAATGGAGAATACGCCTGGCGCGAGTGCGTCAGAGGATAATCAGATTCGTGGAAGATTATATTTAGCGGAAGATCGTTGGGTCTCTTATTTATGAAAGCGATTTAATCATCTTCGGAATCACTCGGATCGACGCGAAGGCCCCTCGGGCAGCGACAAATCATTCAGTCATTAATTCCCGTGCTCCTTGAAAGTTGTTTGTACCTGTACACGCGAGCGAGCGAGCGAGCGTCTCGATAGTATTCCGCTCGTTACCGCAAAGCTGAAAATGATTCCCGCGCCGCTCATTAAACACCGCGATTACCGGACAGATCGGAATGACCCGTTTCGACGTTTTTATTTCGCGATTACTGGAATCGCGAGGACGCATCCGCGGGAAATCGTGCGCAGGGGAAATTCGACGCGGGGACAATAGATGATCCAAGCATTTTCTAAGTTAGATATGTAAGTGTTCTGACATTTCTCAACCGCGAGCAAGCTGTCTTCCGATTTTTCTCGATCGTTAACGTGGCTCCTCTGATCTTTCAAACTTGCAAGTCAGCGTTCTTCCAATTGTACATTCGAAATAAATCGTCCGGTTGTTGTAGAGATTAGTAGTCTTCGAATTTATCAAGAAGCATCTACACCAATAATTTTGTAATTCCCGTAAATTTGAAATGCGTTCTCTGAATTTGCACAGACAAGAATAAATCATACAGCCGTCGATCGGAATTTCACTGCGAAACGTAAATCAAAGATAAAGAACAGCCGTTCATTGTCACGTTTACATCGATAAACGTGATGTCAACTCCGCAACAAGTAAACGATTAATCGCGCGCGAGCGAGCGCGCACACAGAGGATTCGCTCTTAAAATCTTTTCCGCGAATAATTTAATCCTCCTCGTTCGTCCCGCGCGCAGTATCGATAGCCGTGGTTCGCGCGAAACAATTACTTAATTAGTCGTACGTTTAATTAGATTCGAATGATGCAACCCGCATATAATTTCGGACCGCCGTTAACGTGGTTTCTGCACGTGATCGAGGGGAATACCGCGTCGCCGACGGATCTCCCGCGGTGTACTAACAATGTACGTCGTACGTGTTGTTACACCGGCTCAATATTCAAATAGTTTCATTACTGTCTCACGGAAAAGTATTCGCGTATCCTTCGGAGCGCTCCTCTTGTTTACAAGCGGCGTTAAAAGTTGATTAACACTGGAACCACCAGTCCAGTCGAAACCAATTTCTTCCTCTGGCATTTTTTTTTTAGCGCTCGTTCTTCGGCGCGTTCTAAATGAGAAAATATATTACGCGTTGCTAATCTCCAACATTGCTGTTCTCCGACTACAATACGAGACGCTGGATTTTTACTGTTGCAATTTTAGAGAATTTCCTTTGGAAATCAGTTGTTCAACGTGGCAATTTTGATAATTGCAACTTTATCGTCTACAGAAGAAGATACATAGAGAATTTATTCTTCGTTAAACCCTGGTAATTACAGCTTTTAACAATTTTCACAATTGTTGCAAAAACAAGCCTCCGATGAAACCATTACAACCAAATGAGGCATACCTCAGCACACGTTCCAAAGGCTACTAATCGAAACCAACAATGACTGTTCAATTATCGTTAATAATCCCAATAACCAACGTTCCCGATTAACGACAGAGATCACGGTGAACGTTGCGATTCGACGGAAAAAGGTACATACCAGGCATTTCGATTGTCAGCCAGTCGCAACGTGAAAAACCACAGTTTGACCGTTCACCGGTTAATTACGATGAACTGGTCAATCCTAATGAACCGTGTGCGTGTACGTCGCCGGTAAACACTGATCGACGATCAAAAAGTTCTCATTAAAACGCTCGTGCGCACGTTATACATATATACATATGTTATATACATATATATATAGTCCGTGAGCCTTGATAATTACGTATTTCATCGTGGTGTGCGTTCCTCGCAAGTTTCGTTTTCCCGAGGTGATTGAAGGCAGGAAAATATTTGCATTTCCCGGAAAACATCGCAAGACCTGAAACGCTGTCTCATCGCCGGCGACATTTATTTTATCTGATTTTATTAGAAACAATTGCGAGGATCGGCGCCACCGCAACGGTGTTGCAATGCTCTCGGTCCGATGGAGATCGGCCGCCGGGAAAATCGCGTCGGAAAAAGGTGAAACTCGTTCCCGAGATTCGGTTCATTAAATTTCGATCGACGGCATGGGTGTGTGGTTTAGGTCGAATTACGGTGGGAGCGATCGGTGATTTTTGCGCTCAAGTTCGAGGAAATTTTCGATTGATTCGGAGATGGAAGGAAGTTGATGTTGCTAGTACTGAAACAGAGATGTGGGATGAAATTCGATGGAATTTTCATGGAATTCAAGTACTGTGGCGTTCCCATGGAATTCAGATGGAAGAATGAATTTTCTTTTGGAATTGAAGTCAAGTATCGTGGGGTAAAATCTTCAGAGATTTTCATAGGACTCAGATGAATCATTCATTTCATGTCCATATGTAACGCCGGCGCCATAAGATCGACAAGAAACGGGTTTATCAAGTGAACAATAAACCGATCGAACAGTTGACCGGTAAACAATGTTTCTTTCCGAGAACCATCGACTTCAATCGATTATTTCGCCAGTTTTTTCACGCTTTTTCCTTATTCTACGACGTTTCAGATTTAATTGAAGGTAAAATTCGCCATTCGGTGCGAATTCTATGAAAAGGTCGTCGATTTCGACGCGAAAACTGCGAACGGTCCGCGTTATACCCGATGATAACGCGCTCGTCATCGAATCCGATCGAGAAAAAAAGAGATCGTGGCTGCAAGTGGACACGAAAATTATCGAGTGAACGCGACATCCGCGCGGATGTTCGACGCCGACGTTCAAATCCGAGAAAAAGTCTGCGTACGTCACGAGAACCGAATCAAATGAACTCTTTACGCTCGACAATTTTTCTGCTGTGTATATTAATTATTTTCTAATGAGCTATCGATCAAATCTTTGACTATGTTGAGTAACAATAAGTATAATTGCATTGTACGCAACATGATATTGAATTTTATAACGTTACAATTTTTTATCAAACCAAATAGTGTGAGATGATAGATTATATGATTTTATTCGGAAAACTTCCTGATTTTTTTTTTTGGTAGTTTTATCATAATTCTATTATGATATCTGTATCTTAATACTTCTATTTCTCCAATTACAGAATCTATTCGTTACAAACGAAAGACACGCGAAGCATAGTGATGGTTTCAACGCGAATTCGAGCAACGCAATTCGGTGCAAACTGAATTTTATAAACATTGGTTTAATATCGAGTCTCCACAATCTAATCGAACATCTATCTTTCTAAGAACAATAGAATAAACTTGTACAACGAGCGTTAATGCTCGTTACGAAACACAGGCAATAGTAATCCTGTTTTCTGAATAACGTCTATCGAAAATCGAAATCTGCATAAAGAGCTGCAGTCTATCGATCAACAATCAGCGATCGCTTCTTAATGAAATTCTGCTTTTCAAACGAGGAATCGTTCGCCGCCGAGTGAATGGAAAGATTATCGCGCGGATAATGATTGGAAAAACATGTTTCACGATGGAACTACCGAACACCGGAATCGACTTTCCGACATTTCTTTGCTGCAACAGTGTTTATTAGGATTTTAATTGGTTTGGATTTGAATTTCTGTATCAACGTCGTTCGGTCGATAGAAATAATTCAAATTTACTGTGACGAGTATACTCACCGTTGATACTAATTTCTTTAATTAATTTCTGACATTCGCAAGGTGAAAATAAAATTCGAACCCTTACTTCGGGAGACACAAGTAGAATTTGAAAGTAAAATTTGAAATTCGAAAAATCAGGAAACTGAAACAATCAAAATTGAAAATTCGCGACAGTAAAATTATATATTCAAATTCACAGGACCCGTCAATCTAACGAAATTCTACAGACATCATTCTATAACAACTCAAGTCAACGATCGTATACAACCATACGAACGCGTACCACAACTTTCTATTATTCAACCCTCCGCGGACCAAGATTCTCCGAAACATACAAATCAAAATTACGTATCGACTGGTCAGCTATCAGAAAAAAATGCAACTACACGCTGATCTCTGGCAGTCCGCCCAACTAAATCATGTTTCCTACTCAGCCGTCGAAACCCAAAAACTTCATCTCCCCAAAATGTCGACCCCGTGCGCAAAGGGTAAACTCCTAATTCCCACGATCCATTTCAACAAACGAATCTCCTGTAAACAGCAGAATAAAGATCGATAAACCTAGTATCAACCGGAAAAGCCGAAATACAGATCGGAACCCCGCAAAATCGTCGAAAGAGTCGGCAAACTTGAAACTTGCCGAGAAACAGAGAAAATTGAAAAAGCCAAAGGCTCGAGAGAGCCTGGAGAAAAATGGTAATCGGTGAAACAGCCGTAACAGGCCAAGGAACCGTGGTCGAACATTAACGCGCATAATTGTTACATTCGAGAGGCATAAACGTGCACTGACCTGCAAAGGTTCCGCGACCCGTGCGAACGCCGCGTCGTCCGGTCCACGACACTGGGTGACACTAGTTTCTGGCTCGGACAGAGAAGGGCGGCCGTGCAGCAGAGGAATCTTCATGGGAGGACGTTCACTATCATCGCGAGTCTTGAACTAGACTGTGCACGGCCGCCGAAGAACTTGTTCCTTTCCCTCTTCCTTTTCTTTCAGTCCAACTCGAGCTGGAGGCGGAGGGACACCACTCGAAGGTTGCCCGGAGGCCTCAACGAAACCAAAATGGTGAGCATATCGCCGCGGCATCATAAATCGGTGGCGTCTTCGCTCGCTCGCTCGCTCGCTCGCTCGCTCACCCGCCTGCGGTACCGATTCTCCGTGAATCCTCTGCTCACGGCGATTCTACGCGCTGTCGTGTCGCCTCGTGTCCACCGATCTTTCTTTCCCTTTCCTTTCCTTTCCTTTCCTTTCCTTTCCTTTCCTTTCGGTTTCTCCGTAAATCCCCCGCCTGTGGACATTTTTACGCATTGAAAATATCGGAGTTATCGGTGTGGAGGCTGTCTTAGGTTCTAACGCTTGATATCGGCTTCTAACGCGAGGTGTCCGGTTTTTGGGGCTGACTCGAGATTCACAGATTCTTTGGTAATCGATGTTTTTCATCGAACAATCATTGGATTCTACACATTTTGTTCGACAAGTTTTTAATTTCTCAGTTACATTTTTATGAAAATCTACTGCAAGTTACTGAGAAACTATAGTTGTAAAGGGAAAGACACCTGTCGCGTAGCAAGGCGTCTTCTAATTGAAGAGGCTTGTACTTTGGGGCGCAGCCCCTTTGCAATAAGAAGATTCTGCTTTGTACATTTAGAGGGCAAACAGTTTTGGTTCACTTTTCAACGTAATAGAGATCTAACGAGTGAGAAAGAGCGGTCGATGAAGCGTAATTCGATCAAGTGACATTTTCATTTGAACTTCATTTGGAAATACGAGACTTCAATCTACTACATGTATCTAGAGTGTAATATATTGTATTCTATGTGTAGGCTAAGAAAACAATAAATATGCTTAACACTGGTAAATAATTCATTTCCCAGACTATACTTTCATTTTATTGTAGCCCCAAATTTTCAGTGAGATTCGCCTCTTGTCCCCATAGTCATCAGGAGGACTCTTATCTCTCGATAAGACGATTAAAAGATTATTGAGAAATGAAATATGAAATTCTCCATAAGAAAATAATCCAAGCAAATTTAACGCGAGATTCTTAAACGTTGAGTCGCTATCAAGGAACTTTTTAATCCTTTATACGAGGCTCTCCACTGTACATTTCTTCAAGGAATAAATTGGAGACCCTGAGGACATTACCGAATGGACATTTCAGAGTTGAAATGATTTTGGAGGATGGAAGGTCCTTCGAGGATGTCGCTGGATCATCTTCATCAAGATTCCTACGTTAGAGGCCAAGTTTGATATCGGAATCGCTTCGAATCGGGACTCTCTTATACCTGAAACCAATGATTCATGAAACAATGGAAAATTAAGAGTTCCACTGTTGAAGAATCTTTCAAAAATTCAAAAATTCCCGGGCAAGCGGTGTTCTCTAGGCTTCTCAACGCTAGAATAATTATTGAAAAAGACAACGGATGTCGCGAGAGTATATATAGCGAATTGATTTCTAAGTCGATCGACTATCAGTTACAGTGACTTATTGCTGAATTTCATGATAATCCACTGTTAAAGTGTCCCGGAAAAACGAAAGAAGGTCGAATCACTGGCCAGTAAACCGGCCGAGCAGCGTTCGTCGATACATTTCAAGAAACCGATTGATTTCTTACCGTTAGGTAAAACAGTACGTGTTTACATAAGACTGGACCGTGCGATACGCGCACAGGAAACCGTGCGCTCTCGTGGCTCCGTTCCTTTGTGTAACACAGTGTCGCGTTCCAAAGAAACGGATTATAATCATGATTTTCTTCAGGGATCGAGAAGCTTTGAAAAATAACGAAGCTGTTATACACGGTTCAAAGTGAAACAATTATGAAGAACCGAGATAATCTAACTTCTATCCAATTTCAATTTGATCCTTCGTAATTCTTTCCAATCTCTGATTCAGTTTCCAGGATTTATTCCACGGATTTTCTCGTTGAACCGTCGGCTTCAGACGAATTTTCAGTAGTTTCTGGTTCCGCCGATGGCCAGGCTGCGCCGAAACTCGTAGATCCCCTCGATCCTCGCTCAACAGCTCCAACGCCACTGAAATTTGACAGGAAAACACCGTTTTAATGCATTCACGATTACGCAATGGCACAGGGGAAAGTAGACAGTCGCGAAATGGATACATATTAGTTGCCCGTTTCCGTGCGGCACGCTCCGACAACGAGCGTTGAGAACGGATCGAACGAGTTTCAACGGGAACGCGTTTGTTTTTTCTCTTCGCGCAAAGATGCATCGTTTTAGTAATGAATTTTTAACGCTTTCCTTGGTACGCAGTAGCTAACAATGGAACACTACTAATTATCACCTCGCAACCTCTTCCGTAGCTATCATCCTCGACGCTAGAACCAGTGGACGTCGCAGATTCTTCGCCTCACGGCGATTCAAATTGTCGTGGTTTTTTTGAGATCGTTAACTACTTGAATTTGAATTTAATCGACGACTCAATGATCTGTGACTAATGCTACAATCTGAATATGTTGTATAATCGTTTCGGAAGCCGAAACATTAATCTTCTCAATTCTTCTTTTCTGAACTTAACCGCGTTGGCTTCTGAGCGACTCAAACCTCGAAGAAAATATTTCTTTCGTAATTTGTCCTGTTGCAATTACAAGTGAAACATGTTCCAAGCAAAGTGCGACTAATCGATGCACCTATGCAGATTAGAACTATTGGGTTGACGCGAACATTGCGTTTCCTGTAGGAATTCCAGCATTTTTACAATATTTATACAATAGCAACTGATGCGATACTCGAAAATCTCTCCTTTTCATTTCTTCCGAAGAAAAACAACTTTCGTATTAACCCAACATCCTGAAATCTTGAAACCCGTGTTCCAGCGTTTCCCATGAGAGATTCTAAATAAAACCGACCGCCTGTCGTCGCTGGTTCCAGTGTCAAGGCTGCGTCATCCTCGACAATCAGCTGGAAAAAAAGAATCCAACGTTCACCGCAAGCCCATGTTTACTAGGAAGATTAAATGTCCACTAGATATTCGATTTCTGTTCAGCAGAGGGGAAAAAACCATGCTTATACCTGTCGAATTGGTCGCGAGCCCCAGAGCAACGGGGTTAAACTCTGGAACAGCGGGACTGCTCGTGCCCCCTTGTGCCAGGCATCCACGGCGAGCAGCATTTTCGTGGAAATCGCTCGAGTTTTCACTGCGCCGTGAATTCCAGGCGATCGTGTGACACAACCGACGAACCAGCGCCGTTGTATCCAACGTGTACCGCAAAGTGGTCGTTCCGTCACAATACATTTACTTTGCAGCTGAAAAAGAAATGAAACGAGAAGAAGAAGAAGAAGAAGAAGAAGACGAAGAAGACCAAGAAGAAGAAGAAGAAGCAGCAAAAGAAGAAGAAGAAGCAGCAGCAAAAGAAGAAGGAGAAGAAGAGGATGAAGAGGCAAAAAGGGGGAAAGAAGAGAAAAGGAAACGGAACGGCGATCTGATTAGCCGAGCGAATAATTGGCTCAGGGAGTGCCTACCGATCGCGTACCGAAACTGGGATTAACCCTTTGCACTCGAGAGATGACTCTCGGTCGGCGTTGGATTCGTTAATATATTTAACCCCTTGCCTTGCAACAAAGTGAGTCGTGGAGATTTCAAATAGAATTTAACACTAAACGTACCAAGACCGGTCAAATGATCAGTTTTAAAGTTTCATTAAAAATTCTGCATTTTCGATCAAAATTGAATCAAACAGTTTCTCAATGTTTGTATTTCCTTAAAGTTACCGTTTAATTTTTTTCCCCCTTTTTACGACTAATTATTTGACCGGTTACAGTTAGGGATAGGTGTATATAAATTGCGGGTACCTTTAGCGTTAACAAGCATGAGCATTACGTTTGCAAACATAAAAGATGGAATTCTTTTCCTTGGATGAATTATTAATGGGAAAATGGTTGCATCGTAGTCGAGGAAGGCATCATAGGAAGGGATTAACCCGTGTGGACGTAGACTTGCCGAAGTATTCAAAATCCTCAGCAGAGGAACCTGAAAAGTATATTGAACTTGTAAATGATGGAGGAAAGGAGAGCTCTCGAGTGATCTCTTGCTATTTGAGTAACTCGATTATTATCATATACAAATATCAAAGCTCGATCTCCATAAACGACGACGTCCATCCTCAAAAGGTTAACGCGTACAAGTCAAACACCGAAATTCTTCTACGCCGATTACCAGCAGGACAAGTGGTTTGGAAAATCTGGAAAATTTGGGAAATACAATTTGACTGCTGGCTAACTAGTTAAAGAGTAAAGGTTAACCTTGCGCAACGCATCGGTGCGAGACGATGGGATAAAATGGCGGCGTTCCACGATTCATTCGAATATTCCTGGTGAGGAATGGTCGAGTGCAAAGGGTTAAGTCTCGAGACACGGTAGCCGAGGAGCAGCTCGTCCCGCTGGTAATTTGAGGCGCCTCGGAATCTGTCGATTGTTGTTAAAATAAAGTTTCATTGGAAATGCCGGGCAACGACGCCGCGGGTTCAGCTGGGCCGCTAGATGCGGAGTTGGCCGTACCCCGTGCCGTGCCGTGCCATGCCGCGCAGCGCCGGTATAGCCGCCAAACCATGCGAAACGCGCCGGGTAAAAGCTACGGGGTGGGAGATATATTCCTCCTTCCAGGCCCTCCGTGCGCACCACCGGTTCTCACCTTTATCCGAGCGAGCACGCAGCACCGGCCATTATAGTCGATATATTATTTCACTGGGCCAAGATACCCGGCCAGGCTCGCTTGGGTCTACCTGTCTCTCTCTCTGCCTCCCCGTATAGTCTCGATCGTTTTTTGCTCATCCCTGCTTGCCACGGGGAACCATGTTATTTTGTTACGTCTCGGCCGGCGTCTTCCTCCGATCGACGCCGCCAGCCGCCTCTCGATATCTCGTTTCTCCTTCCCGCCGCGTACCCTAACCTCTACGCTCGGCTGTAATCCCCCCACCTCCGGGGTCCGCGCATGCACGCACACGCAGGCAGCGCGCGCATACCCTCTCGCTGTCCGTCTTTCTCTCCCCCTTTTTTATTACTCTCCCCGGCTTAATCGTTATTCTACAGGCCGCTTATTAGTTTTTATTTGGAAACGCGTCTCTCTGCTATTTTTAACCCGGGGTACGGGTACTCCCCTTCCTAGCGGTCTTATTTCTTTTCCGATCGTGTTTCTTCCTACCGAGGAGGCCGGACGTCGATCTTTTCCCTTGCGGCCCCGGAGAAAAACACGAGCGTAGGGCAGGGCCCCACCTTTCGCGACGGGGACCGTCGAAAAATTACGAAGGCCGACGGTTTCGCGAGGGGTTCCTAACCTTAGAGAGACGCGGCGTCGGCGCGCGGCGCGATTAGCGCCTCGTAAAAGGTCTTGGGAAAAGGCTGATAGCGAAGGTCGCGTTGTGAATGTACATTCTCGAAAGAATACTGTGTATCGCGAATATTTCAACTCCCTGCCGAGACGATATGTTTTTACGATTTTTTACAGTTGCTACAATTTTACGAGTATCTTGTCTTTAAGCGTCATTAAGCGTCTTTAAGCGTCTGACAAGTACCGAATTCGAGCGTTGCATCGATAGGGTTCAGATCGCGAGACTTCTTGGCCGGTTGTAATTTTCATGCTGGCGCGAGAGGAATCGGATAGAGTGGTTTATTTATAGAATGTAAATAGACCGAAAGAAATGTAAACGCTGGGAATCGATGGTAACAGTTATGCTTATTACCGATGCCAGCGAGGCTGGAAGTAATTGAGCGGGTTCAATATTAGCTTGGTCTGGTTAAGAATAGCCACGATGGGGAATCCCGTTTGACCACCTTGCGTGCCCGGTTGCTTACTGACTAAATTAGGGTGAATGTTCCGTTGTACAAAGGCCGTCGTCGTGGTTGTTGTTGTCCAGTTCTTCGCTGGCGGTGTTCAATTCTTTAATGCCAAATATATTATTTCACGAAACGGCGGCTGGTGTCCGGCGATGTTGGCCCACCGAGGATTCGCGCGATACAAAAGTAAAGCGTCACGCGTTTCCGTTACATGATCGAGCCTTGCTCTCATTGGCCAAAACGGTTCACTCCATTTTTCGAATTTTTTCGATTTCCGAATTTTCCGAACTCTTTGAAATTTCCTCGTTAAGATTCACCGCTAATTTGTTGATATTTAAAACGGATTTCATCGTTGTTGGCTTTTGATGGGATTGAACGATAATCATTCTTTTGGATATCTACAAAATTGCGATTATTATGGAAATTACCGAAGGGTGTACAGTTTTATGCATTTCGTATGGCGGTTAATTTGAAACTAGTCCTGTAACAATCACTTTTTTTCTTTTCCAGAGTTAACCGATTTGGTTAATTGGTGGCCCTATTTGAATAATTTTTAATAAATACCTAACTGTAATAAATTAATAGGAAACAAATAAGATGTTTCAGTTTTTCAAGATTTCGTCAAGTTAGTCGGTAGATCTGGTAGACTGGTTGAAACATATGTTTTTTGGATTAAAATTATTATTGGCCCCGCACTATGTTATCAATTTCATTGGTACAAAGCATTATATAAATGAAGATATTACATGTGTATACACAGATAAATAGTTGAAAATTGTACACGAATTCAATATTCGCGGGTACGTTTAACTTGCTACAAGTATACATTAAACAAAATCTTAACGGTTATCGCCGTATATTATTCCTAAAATATAAATAACGCTAATCGAATATTGTTGTTGTTGTTGTTGTTATATTTCGTACAATTTCAGTTCCAATAATTCGTCAACTTTGAACTTAAATTAATGTAAATTGTTTATAAAAAGCACTTTAACAATCCTTTATTTTCTTTTTCTATAATCTACGTAAAATAAATATAGTTTTCTCCGTTCGATTTCATTTTAATCCATGAAAGAAACAAGAATTCAAATTAAACTTGACATTTATAACATTTCATTTCTTTTTTCTATGTTAATCATACTTTGCAATCGTATTCGTTCTCTTCTAGTTGTCAAATGGAAATATATATGCTGTTCTGTAATCTATACATAATATAAAATGTTGTATACGTGCTTCGAAAAGGTATATTTGTTAATTTTTATCGTCTAATTCAATAAATATAACGTGATTTTAACATTTCAATCGTTACTTCGTATAAATTACACATTCCTTAATTTTAACATTCAGAATATGAACACTTTCAGCATTACATTTGTTTTAATGCATTAATAAAATATTATATTACACTCACAAGTACTATTATTAGTGTATAAAATGTTATATAATGCTTGTCTTGTAAACTATAATTCTTCTTAATGTTAAACAAAAAACAAAGAGAAGAAAACAGAAAAATATATAAAACGGTTTTTAATTTAGCAATAACTTAAATTATTTGGTGCTCTTAAGATACGACCAAAAAGAATAAAAAATAAACATTTAATTTCACGAATATTAATTTGTTAAAATTTGCATTTTTAACTCTTTTTTTTCTTCTTCCATAACACTTAAGAACAACGCTTACTTATAACTCGCTATTTATCTGGCTTTTCAATTTTGCATCGTATTATTTGTTACTTACAAGCAAAACTATATATGTTACAAAAAATATATCTACTCTTAAATTAAGGAATAAATGATCGAAGAGGTACAGTGACTCTATCTATAGAGGTATAATGTTGTATCCAAAATATTGAACTCCATTATAAAAGGTCAAAAGTGATTCTTTTTTTAAGTAGGCGGTCACTCATTTGGATAAACTATTAAACAATATGAGATTGAATTGACATTACATTTCGTATATAGAAGAGAAAGATCTTCATGCATTCAATACAAGCGGCAAATTAAATGGAAACAGATCTAACTTCTAAAACCCCATCTTTTTGATAGCATCCGGCTGAACCATAATATGACTGAAATCACAAGATATTCTCTTGTCCTTAATGAAATGGCAAACAACCCTTCAAAGTAACAGACTGACTGATTACAGAGAAAGAACGAAAATCATTCAAATACTCGTTTTTTTCCAATCGATAACAAAATTGTCAGTAGTAAAATAACAATACATATCTAGAGTTAGACGAAGAAGAATTGGAACTGTCTTTCAGTAACATGATACTCAGATCCAAAGATTTCAGATTTCCTAATTGTTTTGCCTTTAGACTCCAATGATCACTCGACGGAGTCGCGAAATGTTATTACCTAACACGTACGGTAAGCTGACGATCTCCCTTAATCGTAGAAAACAAATCTATATGGACGCATCAAAAGTTCTCACCTGGCTCTGTCATTTCTCAATTTTTGGCGAATACCTTTCTTCTTACTATACGGGGTACACGATGAATCCAAACCAGTGCGTGAAGGTGTCCGCCCAGATAGCCATCATATTCGATGATAAAATACTTCTACAGGATACTGTAAACTTCTCGTCATACGACCTGCGCGCCGGTCTTCATTCGTTGTTGCTTTGTTCAAATAAGAATATCGGAAGAAAGTCGTTTGTAGAAAATCGGAAGAAAGTTGTTGTTAACGTTGCATTAAGAATAACTCACACGAACCTCATATTCTCTCCAGCGTTTTTTTGAAAACAGTACCAACGTACTCAACAGATTTTTTTGTCGATTTAATCATTTAATCTAATACTCCGGTTCAAGTGGTTATAAGAAGTTCGATGACTATTTTAAAAAGAAACAGTAATTTACGTGCGGCTTCGGTTATTTTCATTTGCGGTGGTTTAACGTAAGACGCTCCAAGTGTGTTCTCTTAAAACGATTTTGTGAGACTTGAGTTTTTTTACTAACTATATAGCATGGCAGTAAAGTTTGTTAGTTAAACGATACGTGTTTTAAAAAATTTATCGCTTCTTTTTTTTTTTTTTAAATTATCTATGCACGTTACATTCTCCAAGTATTATCGAATCCTTTTAGTTTGTAATTACGATCCCATTTTGATTCAATTATATCATCTCGTTGATTATGAACACATTGGCAATTACAGCATGCAGCACTTCTTTTTGTTTTTCTTGTAATTTGTTTTTAACGGTGGCCTCTCGGACAATTGAAATTTCCTGACGATTCTTACTAATTCGTGAAAAGCTTGATCAACGTTCATTCTTAATTTCGCGCTACACTCAATGTAGGGAATTTTTAATTGGCGAGCCATATTTTGTGCTTCTTCAACAGAGACCTAAAAAAGAACCAATACAATTAGCATACTATACAGTTTATATACACATATTTGTTGTTCACATTTTGTGTACATACAATTCTCTGATGATCCAAGTCAGCTTTGTTGCCAACCATGAGCATTGGAAACTCATCACGGTCTTTTACTCTTAAGATCTGCTTATGGAATTTCAACATTTCATCAAAGGACGAATGATCGGTTACTGAAAACACAAGAAGGAAACCTTCGCCGCTCCTCATGTATTGTTCACGCATTGCACTAAATTCTTCTTGACCTGCTGTGTCCAATACTACAAAATTATGTAATCATTATTAATTACTGTTAATTATAGTACTAAAATTATTACATATTTGTTGTGTACATTGTTTCAAACATATAAAATTTGTCTACTTTAATTTCATTTCAACTAAGTATCTGATTCTAATAAATAAGGAATTATAATCTTACGATAACAAACCCGTTTCATTATGGAACTGCATGAAAATCAATATAAAATTGAATAAGTTACAAAAGTTACTACAATCGACAAAACAAAGTTGAAATAATAATTTATGCATAACACACCTATTTCTTTAATATACTCACTGTCAAGTTTCGCAGGTACATCATCGATAACGCATTGCTTCGTATACGAATCCTCAATGGTCGGGTCATAGTCAGTCACAAAGTAACTCTGAAAAATATAAATTATGATAAGTCCAGATACAATACAAAAAAATATATTAAACATTAATATATTTCCTTTATAAATCAATATTCAGAACCGCATGTATTATTTACACTGTATTTTAAATTTAAATCAATCCGACTGGATCAAGCACAACTACGTGTAAAAACAGCCGAATGTATGAATTCTATGACATAATCAGTATTAGAAGCGTCACGGTCTCGATACTTGAGGAAATTTCTAAAATTGGTCAAAAGATTTGAATAAACTAACGAACCACGAGCAAATTTTCATTTCTTCGGTCAAGTTGGTCTTGAACAACGTAAATCCCTACAAAGAAATTTCATTCATAATTTTTCATAAATGCGCACAAGTTAATGAAAAATCCGCATATTACGTACGTGTACCTACCCACACGTATACACTTTTATGTTAGGTTATACAGCCTACATGTGTGTACGTGTGCATGCGCGTGTGGGTACGTAACACACACGCAACATGTGTATACAATATTGAACACACATTCTCACATGCATATTAGGCGCATCTATTGGCTATAAAAAGTACTTACTTGAATGAATTGTATCGTGATTGCAGATTTTCCGACACCACCCCCACCCACGACTACCAGTTTATATGTCTGCGCGTAGGTTTGTTTGTCACCGGGTTTCGACATTTTTGGTATGGCTAACGGAGTCGGGAAAATTTATAATAAACATTCACTGACACATATTCGAAACCGTACAGCGAATCATGGAAAAATTAGAAAATCGAGGCGCGTTCACATGCGGCCGCGGGGACGACGATATTTTTTAACGGGCAACAACGTCGAATACATCGGGTGTTCGTATTTTCTTGGTAACGCGACTGTTCACCGCCTAAGCACCAACTAGTATTGTAAGTCTCATACGCAAGGACTCGCTGAAAACCGTAGTAATAAATGGTGCGAGAGAGATAGCACGAAAGTGTCCCCACCTCGTGTGTACACAGTTATACATTTGCATGTGTGCGTGGACTCACGCTATTTCGATTGATTGCGCAGTCGCTATTACGATACCACCCTCTCGCGGGCGCCTATGCTACGTGAAATATACACATGAACGTAAATATACGATACCATGTTCCTTGAACGATATTTCGTTTGCAATAATGTCCTTTTTAATTTCGATATTTTTAAACATTTTATATTGTACAGAGCTTTAATTAGTTCATGGCTTTTAAATCTCTGTTCCACGAATATCTGTCGTCGTTTAGAATTCAATTAAATTAGCCAAGCTTTCGATAGGGTTCGTATCGTAAACGTACAAATTACGATTATTATAAATTATATTAATTGATATTACTTGTAAGATAATAAAATTACGCAGGTCTCGATATTTATTTATTTTTCTTTTTATTACTTAAAACATTCTTGATAAACTGATCTATGATTTAGAGTTCAGAGAGTGTTAGTTATGAAACAACAAAATTGATATTTTGTTGAAATGATTTATTGACAATGGGAATAAATTTCTGGAGTATATTGGTAATTAAAATTTGGTTTATTAATGAACTCCTTGTGTGTTGTTATTAATGGACATTAAATATAGGTGGTTGGTCTATTTAGTTTGACAATAATTTAATCGTATGACAACTGAATGAAATCAGATATTTCTTAAAATGTTACTTTACTATAGTCAGCTTCTTTCTGTTTTAGATGATCATAATTTGTTGTTCGAGCATCAAGCTATGATAGAGTTGCAGAAGTTCAAAAGGCACGGGTCTTCATTTAGAATTCTCAACAGTATTTTTAACTCATCATTTCATTGCATTCAATGCAATGGTATTATGTTTCTAATAATACAGAATTTTTCATTTCGAAGCAGAAACATGTTTTATTATCTTTAATCGTTTTTGTTGTATTTTAAAACTATTCTTAAATCATATAACTGATTACTTTGGAATCAAATCGAATAGAATAGTCTTTCAACTGAAAATAAGACAAGACGTATATATATATATACAAACTAAATTTTCTATATTTGAAAATTACTAAAAATTAAGTATATGAATATGTTGTAGTATTTAATTATATTAACTCATGATTTTAATATTAAATACAATGGTACATAAATGTTTGTTCAAGCAAACCACTTATGATATATTTGTGAAATAAAGTCTTCGATCAGCAGAAATAATTATCAAGTAACATCAGAAACTATAAAAATTATATTTACATCATTATTATTATTATTATTATTATCATCATCATAACAGATGATTCTCATTTTCCAAGTTCAGTAAAAATTCTGTATGAAGCTTAAACGAATGATAAAATGATTAAACAAAGTCAAACAAAAGGTAATTGTTATTATCAAAAAATGAACACATATAAAATGAGAGATTTTTCTTTTCTAATTCGTAATGTTTGACAAAGCTTTCATTATACACAGTATAGTTGCATAATATGTACATTTGTTTTCCTCCTTCTCACATAACATAATGTTATTTGGTTATTACAAAACATGTTAATACATTTTGGTTCCAGTGTTTGCATTCTTGAATGATATATTTACAGTTTGAAATCATAAAATCTCTTCTCTATTTAATTTAAGAAATTGTACAATATTTGAGATTGTTCGAACATTGGACATTGCACATAACAAACCTTTCGTTCTGTTAAAATAAACTTTTTCCCAAGATGATTAGAAAATACATAAAACGAAACTTAAATGAAACCTTTTTTCATTATAAATATGTGCAATAGTTTCTTTTGCTGTAAGTGTATGCAACGTAACACTCTATGTGACAAACATTCTTTTCCTTTTAAACTTTAATTAAGGCCCCGTTACATTCGGTTCAACTACATTTACCACGTTCAAATAATTACTTATCAGTCTGATAGTATCTATCCACTTTTAATAAATATTTTTTAAAGTTATAAAGAAAATATGATGTTAATAAGCATTTGAAATCGTCACTTTTACATGGTATATACAACTTTTTGCCATATTTATCTTAAAAAAATTTCTCGTTCAACGTCACTCCTTGCGAATTATCCTAAAATAATATTTGTTTCGATAAACCAAATAGTATTTTATAGCAAACATCGTGAATACCCTTAATTTACGTATAACTTTTTTCTTCAAATATATAATGGTACTTTGGATAGAATTTCCAAAACAACAATCCTTTTCTTGTATAGGCCAAAGTACGCTATTTGATTCTTGTCGTGTGCTTCTCTTTTCCTTGGCAAAAGAATAAAATCGTTTAAATAATTTATAAGAAGTAATCAAACCTGTATATATTCTCTAATCTAATACGAATAGTTATGTAGATCTTTAGAAAAAATTATTTATTCTATGTCCATGTACTCTGTGGTTCGAGTACCATTCAGTGGTTTGAGGATCATTTAAAAAAGAAATGGTAATTTATGCGGGGCTCCAATTATTTTCATCGGCGACGATTCAATTTGAGAGACGCTCCAATTCATTTTCTTCGTTCGTAACAATTTTGACTTGAATTTTTTGCTACGTATAGCATAGTAATGTTAATTAATGTTAATGACAATGACAATGATGATGGTATTAATACAATATTCACAACAAAAGAGAAGCATTCAGGAAATATCATCTGGACTTGAATATAGATCTATTGTGTGACATGCAATGATGCTACACATTATACCAGATATCCCTCTTCTTCGTATTTTATTCTTGTTTCCTCGGATACCGTTTTATTTTTTGTCTTTTTTTTCTTTTTGTGAACCCGTCCTGCACACGAAATACTTTGTATCGCAATGATGAATAATGATAACGATAATGATAATAATAGTATAATAATAGTAACAACAATAACAATAATAATAAAGGTAATGATGATGAATTATGTCATTTGCGACATGATTAATTTAAGTGCTAAAATGATAGTTCAAATTTGAATAATAAATGAAAAATTATAATATTAATAAAGGGTGGTAGTAACGTGAGCATGTATAGAAATAAAGAGCAATCGTAAATTGCAATACAAAATTGGTTTAATAGAGTGATCCATTGATCAATCTCTTTAATATTTTTCAGGGATTCTTCACAAGTTTGGGAATAGTAATAGAATAGGATAATAAAATTACTAATCAATAATAACATAAGGCAATATGTGAAGGAGTTGGCCATTGTAACTGGGCCTTGTTAGCATCTGATGCCATTCTCGAAATTCTTCATCAGGTCGGCTATACACATTCTTTACACCATTGATTTCTGACGACGCATCCTCCTTTACATCCTGTTTCTCGTTACAAGCAGGAGTTAAAGATGATAGTTTTGGTTGGAAGTTTCCATTTAGTCCTTCTACACACTCTGTGTGTAACCTTTTTATATCATCTTCCGTAATTTGCCTAGGTGGGTACTCTGTGTTATTCTGATCCTCAGTCAATTCTGTTTCACTTTCACCCCAATCGATTGAACTTGGATCTATAGGTGGTAACTTGGCTAGTATTTCCTCGACTGTCAGTTCGTGGGACTGTTCCGATTGCGTCTTTTGACAATTTGTAACTGATTTTTCTTTATACACTACACCCGATTCCTGACACTTTGACGATACATCGTGACAATTTTCCGTAGGCTTTAACCTACTTTCTGGCAAGCTTTCAGAAACAGCATTTCTATGCGACGAATTGTTTTGAGTACAACGAAGGAACTTGGATACTTGTTCATTGCTGCCTCTCAAAATATCTTCCATGCTGGGCGTTTCTTCATTTTGACTAGGTAGAGCACTTGAATTAATGCTAGTGTTGGTGCCACGTGCCCGCAGGTCAGCTAGCAGTTCTTGAGTTGTCTTTAATTTAGGATTTCTTGAGATACTAGCTAGTTTTTCTTTCACACGATCCTCTAATATCGGCTGCTTCTTCATAGATTTACTGCCTTTCTTTCTACCACGTTTCTTTGGACCTGAATCGTCAGGATCAGTGGAGGACTCCACGAAATGATCAGAGATTCGTTCTTTAAATGTGGGGCTAGGCACTTGCAAATTTAAATTACCACTTATATTTTCGCCGTTGAGGCGTTGCTTTTTAAAGGGTTCACTTTCAGTAACTGAGTCTGAATCATGATGTTGACAGTTGTGTTTGTCGTTTAAATCCTCTTTTCGAAGGCGTTTATTTGAACTGTGAGTTCGTGGCACTGCTTCCGTTGTGTGATGTTGACTTGAGGAACCAAGCATAGAAGTCACATCGGAACTTGTTTTATGATTACTGGTCACTGTAATTGACTGCTTGTTTGATGATGCATTAGGAGAATGTGAATGTTCACTATGCACAGATAGAGCTGGGCTAAGCACCTGTAATTGGATCATTCACAAACTTTACACATAGTTTGTTCATTTAGTGGAGTTGAATAAAGATAATTAAATGAACATAATACATTGATGATCCATTACAGTATAAAACATATACAATATAGCAAAGTACTTCTGGAAGCATTATATTCTTAACATTGCTACGTCATACTAATAAATACATAGTAAATTAAACGAATTTAAGCATGTAAAATTTGCACAACTCACTCTAAGAGGTGTAGTATCCCTCAACAATGGACTTTGAGGTTTTAAACCTCTTAATGCTGGACTTTGTGGTTTAAAACATCTTAACGCAGGACTATGTGGTTTTGCGCCATTGAGGGCAGGTGGTGCCGTGTCAGCTGGTGTAGGTTGTGGAGTGGAGTGAGCAGACGGTAGAACCATGTCTCGCCAACGTCGTACCAAATCCTTTGCACGTTTAGCCAAGGCATCATTATTTGTTTTCCGTCGAAGTTCATTAATGTGTTTTCCAAGCCTTGTAATCTACAATAATACGAATGATTCGCATCAATAAGTGGAAATAAGAATAACAGTTACAATCTAACGCTTGATACAATATTTAAAAACTAATACCTCGAGCAACTCCTTGGTGATCGTCGTCTTTTCCAGGGCCGTAATGACATCCACAACAGCTCCCATATCGACGACCTAGAAATTTCAATGTTCTTCAATACTATGTTAACCATAGATTCTTAATATATTATTACGCTCGTAAGAAACAAGTTATTTCAAATTATACCATTCCATTGATATAATTATCACCAATATATCAATCACGTAAAAATGACAAAATATGGTCACCAAGTTAAATATAAATTTGTTATGTAATACTTGTATATTTAAGATAAATAACTCTTAATACTGTAACAGACATGTTAGAAGTTCTGTAACAATGTAGAATGTACAATATTTTTACAACTGTTGCCATGTAACACTGAAGGAACCATGTAATTCAATAGTGTATCAGTACAATGTGTTGTTTATTTTTAGATAACTATCAATAATAACAATATATGGTGAATGAGTGATTTATTCAAGAAAATAATTTGCATATGTAACTTTACATATTTCTGTACAATAATTCATATACTTTGTGGTAATGTTAACTGTTCATGTTGAGCTAATAGAGGACAAATGTTATACCTCCACAGGTGTACATAAACTTCTAGGCTCTTGACAGGTGAGCTTCTATATTATCACATTCTACAGCTATTCATTGAAACAAGTGATCAGCTTTCTACCAGTGATACACATATGATGCCCAATGGTTATGTTTTTACAATAAAAATCCATCGAAAACGATTCTTCTTTTTAATTGTATAGGATATAATATTGATTTTATGATGAAACACTGGAACATATTTACTTTTGAAAATACTACAACAATAAAAGCCATACTGGTTGAATTAAGAGTGGCACGGTTCTGATAAATAATACATCAGCGTGTCCCTATGCGGACCGCGAAACGATATTCGTCAAACGAAATACGTATACGAAATGCAATAGTCAACACGTGTCCATGGGCATCCTTTAAATATGGGGCAAACGGTAAATCTGACTCACATAAAAACTGGGAAATATTTATCGCAACACCCCCTAAAACGGGGATCGGAAACGGCGATCGGGCCAAAATACCGAGAAATCCGTAAATCTCCTCGATCTTGTCGCCGAAATAATCAAGAGAGAGGAAAATTGGGGAAAAAGGAAAATAAGAAGAACCGTTCGCATCGTCTAATGTTAATTAATAACTTACATGTATGGGAGAGTGTGCAAGGACAATTGTGTAAGTTTATCGTCAAGTGTGACAACGTTATTGCAACGAGACAAAAGAGCGTATAAGAAGAGAATAAACGGAGCGAAGAGGACGTGGGGTGGCGAGGTTTCGATATCATTCCTCGGTTTCGAACATTTTCATTTGCGATTAAGGTTATATGTCCCAGGGTAGTCGACAAACGCGTTTACATTCGACGTGCGTGCACACATTCGTGCATAGAGAAGATTTGCCGACTGGCATCGTACGTACACACAGGAAACACATTACTCACTCACACGCGGAGCCGCCGCTACACTACATTCTTAGTGACTCTCGCGCACGCCACTGGTACAGGCACACGGCGCACGGGGGATCGAGAGTGGCCCGATAGCCGTTTGCGTGAGCGGACGGATGGCGCATCGCGGATTCATTCCGCTACTTACATTGTATTCCTTGTCAAGAGATTTCAACAATCTTTCGGTGAGCTCGGTGCAATATCTCTGCATCGGGGGGGCACACTTAGGGCCCTCGCGGGGAGATTAGGTTAGCGGAAAATCGGCTCCACGCGTACGAGTGTCACGAATACGAGAGCACGGGGGGACTTGCAATGGCGACTACTGAACTGTGCTCCGCTCGCATGCCCTCCCTGCCTCCCAAGTGCCTCCTAGTCGCAGCCCATGCATCGTCCCTAGCCCCACGCCGCCTCATACTGCGAGAGGCAAGCGCTACTAGCTCCTCTCGTGGTTGGATGAGGCTCCCAACCATTACTACACCTCCCTTCTATCCCCACTACTCGCTCGGCTTAAACACCAACTGTCCGCGGCTCACTTCGGACGCATCCTTGTAGGGACTATTTCTTTTAGACGATTGTCACGGTCCGCGAACTTTTTTCTTTTGAAAATCTTACCTATCGACCTCTTCTATCTTAGATCAATCGAATAGAATTCGGAACTTTCATGGTGCCATGTTTATCGTTTATTCGAATTTTCAGATTTTCTCTTCATTTTCATTATTTCCCTGAGGGATCGAGCTTAAGCAAGGTCAGCTTTAACATTGTCTCCTTTTTATCTATATCTGCGTTTGAATTTTACTATTGGTTCGTATTGTCGATTGAAACTGTTATCGCTTGAAAATGGTTAAAATTACATTTTCCTAATTACAACGCGCGCCTAATGTTTCCATTAATAAGAAAACGCGTTGAGCGTTTTCAAAGAAATTTGTAATGCGCGACGAATAAAGTGAAGTTGGGCACACGAACTTGTATTGCCAATCTGGGGAAATAAAGTAACTGTACAGTTTTTCTGTGGTAATTTTCATATATGATAAATCATTTTTTTTGTTTAAATATCCATTATAAATCGAATTAGACTTTAATTAATCAAATGTAGAATAGGTACACGAGTATTTTGAATGATAATAATTTCGTATAAACGAAATAGTAAGGTATGTACTCGTAGTTTTGTTGAGTGCATAACTATTCTTTTTTAATTTATCGCAAACCAGAATGTTAACATCTGTTGAATCCGTGAAGTTCAATGTGGATCAAAAACCTCATATTTTCAAACGTTCAGATATGTCATTCATTCTGTTTATTATCATTTTATTAATTGGGGTACGTTTTATTAGACGCAACGCCTGAAAACAGTCTCCATAACAATTTGTATAACCTAAAACATTGGAAACTTGTGGAACGTAGTATTTCAAAACTTTTACAAAGTTCCTTGTTTTTGTAGCATTTAAATTCGAAAAACGATCGATATTATAAATAAACATTGAAATATATATCGACATGTTTACTAAATCAAATAATTTCCCCACAATTTCGTTCATGATCGTTTCCATATTTTTCATACATACGTATTTTTTATCATATTACTTTTTAGATTAATACCGTCAATAAACAGAGATTTCGTTTTTACGCAGTACGTTATGAATAAAAAGTTATATTATTGGATTTTGAATCAGTCAATTTAAAGGTTAATTTTTATATTTACGTCAAGTGAAAATTATATAATAAAAAATTTAATTCATTAAAATAACGTTTGAACCATATGAATAATACAATAAGATTATTTTATAAGAAAATTCTTGGAAGTGCAAAAGGCAATTTCCAATTTTATATTAATTTTTATATATATTCATAAAATTGTCATTTTAATAGTATATAAAGTGATTGATATATTTCATTTTGAACTTGAAATGCAAAGGGAAACAGTAATAGACTGTATCAATTTATTTGAACAAAGTAAAAGGTTTCATAACCATCAAGATTACTTCAACTACAAGTACCGTAATAATTTTGACATTTTTAAAGGAATGTTAATTAGTTTAAAATCTTTGTAATTGTACAAATACTAGTATACACATGTAATATTTTAAAAAACGTGTTCACATCAGAATGTCTGCAAACAAAACTGTATAATGAACAAAAGTATTATGATTACATTGTAAAAGATTGAATGTATGTACAAATACAATTCTATAAGGTATAACACATAGTATTCAATTTGTCTTTTTATAAGTTATACAAAAATTATATTGATTTATCTCAATTGGAATTAATTATTGTTTATAGGTACATATTCGGTTCATTTGAATTTCCCGCCATGTGAAGTAGATAAAAAACGACATTCAGGTATCGTTTCCATTATATTTAATTGAATCAATTTTCGAAATGCAGATCGGAAAACAAATGAATACTCTCCTTCCGAAGAATATTCCCAATATCCCCTCATTTTTACAAAAAAAGTTTGATTTTCTTTGTATCCAGTCTAATTTTTAATTAACGAAAAGAAAAATAATCTTGAAAATTCGCCATACTGTATTGACTGTAAAGATATCGACAGTCTTCTATAGTGACTTTTCATGGTCACCGATTACAGCTGATTGGTGTTTGGTATTCCGGTATACCTATTGTTTTCACGTAATACGTTTCATTAACGTTCTCCAAGCCAGATTTATATTTGATATGTCTAACATTGGTGGACGCAAATCATTCCGGCTACGATCCAGTGTTTCCTTTTAGCTGTTAAAATAAAATGTCGAAAATGAGCTCGAAAGACAAAGATAACAAAACCTTACATGATAAACTGAAACAATTTTTTCGTATTAACAAAGGTGATTTTGTACACTGCAGTAAATAGTACTCTTATTTGAAACCATAAACCGTATTGGCAATGATCAGAATATGTTTTTCTTTTTCTATGAAAAGTAAGCAGAAATATCTCATCAATACGATATTCATTTTAGGAAACTATAAAAGTCGTGAAGATTTTACGTTAACCACTGATCTTGAGAAAGAAATCAGCCCTGAAAGTCCTGTACACCATCGTACAAAAGCGATTAAAGACCTTTGCGATGCAGTTCTTAATCAGCAGTGGGAAGATGTAGGTAGATGGTTTTCAATAATAAATTTGTTGATAGAAGGATGGTAGAAAAAATTACACAGGATACAAGTAAACTTTTATTAAACATCTTTTAGACAGCAGCTGAAAGATTATGGTATTTGGTACAAGATCTTTTAGGCAAAGATGTACCTCGTGAGCATAGACATGTAACATTGAATTTTTTACGATGTCTTGTCCAAGGCCAATATTCCAAACTATCTTCTCTTATGAGAGTAAAATTTTTTGTGGTTGTCAAAGAACACAATATTCCGGAAGACATTGGACCTAGGTATTTTGATATTAATAGGCATTATCAATGTAATAAGTATTAGTACTGTTACATTTGTACTATTTTATTTTAGATTGGAGCTTTTACAAAGTTTAACAGAAAATGGGAAAGATATATTACATTTGGAAGAAAGAATGGGACCATTTCTATTAGAATGGATGCCTATTGTAACAGCAGGAGATGCGAAGAGGGGTGCTGAGTTCTTGTCTCTTCTTGTTAATGTCATAAAATTCAATTCAGCATACATAGACGATGACATTATATCAGGACTTGTCCAGTAAATGTTCAAAAATTTTTCCAGAACAATTATGATACTAATTTATAGTTGTAACAAGAAATATTCTATATTTTTTATACTTTTAGGTACATTTGTCATCTCTGTTATTATAGCAATAGCACTGAAGTTGTTTCCGGGTGTCTAGAAGCTTTAGATGCAATTGTATGCTACAGTAATTTGCACTCTGACTCATTACAAACTTTTATCATAGCTTTGTGTGGAAGCGTAAATGTCGAAACATATTGTCAAATAAGTTGGAAGGTATGGTAGAAAACTGTATAAAAATTTGAATGCAAAATTGTATGTAATCATGAAAAAGTAACATGCAACATTTACATACAATTAAATATTTCAGATAATGCGTAATCTGTTAGGAACACACATGGGTCATTCTGCATTGTATACAATGTGTCGTTTATTACAAGATGCCAATTTTCAGCGAGACGTACGTTTACTCAGGGGTGCCGTGTTTTATGTAAATATGGGTCTCTGGGGTACACATAAAATTCCAAAACTGGAGTGTACTCCTACATCGGTTTTACCTTCATTTTTCCAAGTAAGTTACAAAGTGCGTTTAACATTATTATCTGTAAAGTATTGTCTATTTTCTTATTCAACAGGCTTTAAAATGTAATCACCCTATTGTCATGTACGAAGTGACACTGTCCATTCAGAGATTAGTGACCAAATACGGTGCTGAATTATGGGATCCCACATGGAGCATTATTCTTGACATCATAGAGGAAGTTATTTCTCACACGGGTAAAATGTGAAATTCATAAATTCGCATTTTTATGTGAACTACATAATGTTTTCGTTTCATTTTCTTTGTTTTTCTTATAGAGACCAGTAATCAACTCGCATCTAGACAAGTTTCAGTGAGTTTACATGAAACGATAAATACCATCGAAAATTTATTGGATAACAACCATTATAATGGTTGTGTTCAACGATTTTACGATCTTGTTGAACGGTGCAGTGATACACGACCTGTAATTATTATACTTATAAAACAGTTGTACACACGAAAAGATACACATAAAATTGAATGTCTCTTTTCAGGAAGCATCTGTTTTAAAATTAATCGAATATAGGGGACGTACTATAGGACCTACTCACTATCAATGGCAACCGAAATTAGCCAGTTTAATGGAACGTTATTATAAATTGGAAACGCGTACGACTGTTAGAATGAAAATCCTCGAAGTTTTAACAAATGTCATTCAAGTTAATAGGTATAATAAATTATAAATGTTGTATAAACATAGCTACGTAGCTTTTAACTTTATTTCTTTTAAATAGGTCTAGATACGAAGACGAATTGATCGAAAGAATTGTTGTGCCATATTTTCAACATATAGATGCAGATTCAGATATTACGATCCGTAATGGTGTCGCATTCTTACTTGTTGATCTTTGCCTCGAATGTGATACAAAACGATGTCTGGAACTTCTAGACATAGTGGAGAAGGTATTGTATCAAATTAATATTGATTCTAATGTTACACTCACAAATAAAAAATTAACGATCAGTGTTTCTTTTAGTTAATCAATAAGCCCTTCTGTTCTGATATTCCAATCACGAAAGACACTGACATTAAAGATGTAAAAACTGCAGTTGTCGGTGTAATAAAAATCTTAACATCGAAAATTTACAATTTGCCATCGAGCCATGCGATACGCGCTTATAAGGTTTTGGTGAATCATCTTGATCAGCATTATAAAGATCCAACCGTCTTCCACGATGTTTCTACGATTCGATATCTGGTAAATAATCTCGTACACTTTGATTCGAAATTTGAAGGTTTCTTTAGATGAATTTTACATGCAATGTATCTTATTCAGATCTTTGAGTGTTTCTTGAAAATTAGAGCAAACACACTGTATCATCTTGGGTTTCCAGATGCACAGAATGCATCTGTAACCAGGTTCAGTCCGTATTTAGTTTTAGAACATGCTGCAACTGAACGAATAAATAGCGGTGGCGGTGGAAGTAGCCCTCCGCCAGCAAGTCCAGCTCCGTCACATTTATCTTGTCAGATTACTTATATGTCATTGGCACACGCATGTAAAGCCGTCATTTCCTGCATTAAATCGGAGAAAGGTTTATATTCTTCGATTCATTCTTATCGACAGCTTTTCAGGTAACCGAACAAAAGTTAAGGTAACAAATCTTTTATGTTTGTAGATTGGAAAGTTTTACAACTCGTATTAAAAGAGCTACCGCAAGTAATGCAAAATAGAGCCTTGGTATTGTCACGGCATACTAATGATATCGATTGTTTCGCTGCTGCACTTTGTTCAATGGTCAGTGGAAAAAAATACGTTACTCTGTATCCTTAATGTGTTCGCTAAAATTGATTTAATTTATTTCAATAGGTCAGTGATAAGAACTTACGACTTCCAGAATCTTTGTATAATGTTCCTCCGAAATTTACTCTGTCTGAATTTCGTGTTCACGTTTTTCCAGTATTAGCGTCGTTAGCCTCGTATCATGCGCATCTGGATCCTAATTTACAGCAACGTTTAATAAAATGTTTAGAGGTAGAAAACAAAATATATTTTTTCGAAATTATTATGTAATATTTGATATCTAAGGACACGGATGGAAGTATTATATATATTTCTTAATTTCAGGTTGGTTTAACTGCGAAATGTGCTAGTCAATGTGTTACTAGTCTTACAACTTGTATTTTGGAAATGCGTGACGCGATGAACAAACTTTTATCAGAAGTTCTCTTGAATTTGTCTAAAATTTCAGCGACAGTACACATCGCTATACCAATCTTGGAGTTTTTGTCCAGTAAGTATAAAGCTTTTCCACCTGTTTTCACAGACGTGTGTCAATATGTATTCTTTCAGCTCTTACTAGACTGCCAAAGGTTTTCGCGAGCTTCATTGGAGACCAATATATGTCAGTTTTCGCTATTTTACTGCCATATACAAACCCATTTAAGTACGACCACTATACGGTCTCCTTGGCACACCATGTGATTGCAGTGTGGTTTCTAAAGTGTCGATTACCATTTCGAAGAGATTTTGTCAAGTTTATTACCACAGTTTGTATAATATCTAATTAATCACTAGTTAAATTTAATTAATATCATACGAATAATACATTTTCTTTTATATAGGGTTTGAAAGCAAACGTAATAATACCGTTCGAAGAAGGGCATTTAATGAAATCAGATTTTAACTTCATAAACGAAGACTCATCAAATAGAAAACGTAGCTCGAGTTTAACGGAACAGGTGTGCACGAATGAACACAATTTTATTGTAACCTACTTTTATCTTAATACATTCGCTACTGTGTCGTTCTTACATATAGGGTAGTAGAGGTCGAAGGGAAAGACCAATAATGTCGAATCGCATGATAGGCGAAAGTAAAGTATCGGATTTGAAACCACCCATCGACGAGGCTTTAATGACTTTTCACGTTGAGCTTACCGAAACTTGTATCGATTTGATGGCTCGATATACATTCTCAACATACTCGGCTCGGCCTAAAAGGTAAACTCATGAGTTCTGCATATTTATTTTTAATAAGGAACTTTTCTACACTGTGTTCACCTTTCATTTTTCACGCTGCACAGACTTTCAACTGCTGACTTTCTTCTTAAAGAAGGCCAGTCAATGACATGGTTGCTTGGAAATAAACTTATCAGTGTAACGACCAGTGGTTGCAGCAATAAAGCGATGCGAGGCGGTCTCTGCGATAATTGTTGGGTGGCCTGTAAACCTGGCCCTCAGTCACCGGAACACACAAGGACATCTCAGTTGAATTTGAGGAGGGCGTCAAGTACAGAGGTATCTTCACTTCTCGTTATATTTCTCTCGCTATTCGAAGAATGTTTCTGCAATAAAAAAGGTAATGAAACGTAGACAGCCAAGGAGGAGAAATTGTCTAGGCAGTCTTCCGGGGGTCATGCTAGCTCCACAGGCAACACAGCTGCGAATTCTCCAATAGAAGAGTTAAAGAAAACGTCGGACGATTTGGAGACGACGAAAAGGGAGTATCCCGCGGAGAAAACGGAGAAAGAGCAAACCGCCGAATCCTCGAAGTTGGAACAAATACTCAACAGCCAGAAGCAAGAGGAACATGTGCTTTGCGCTTGTTGGTGTCAAGGCTGGGCCGAGATATACGTGCGCAGACCTACAGGCGACATGTCTTGGATAATGAGGATTCAAAATTCTACGCAATTCGAGTCGCACGTGGATTTCCCTGTACACGACATACTGGCATTGTACAGACCGACCCAGGATATATCGCAGAAGCAACAGGAGTCAACGTCAGAATATTCTGGAGATGAAGGAGAGGTAACATAAACACGAACAATTATTGGAAGACGTTTCAGTATTGTGATACAACACTTTTCGCAGGACACTGCGGATAAAAACCAAGATCAAGCATCGATCGATCACGGTAGCACGTTAAAACCTGTTGCATCTTCTACGTCGTCTGGTCCAATCGCGATACCAGGCTCACCTGCTCGACCAAATCCCTCCAGGCAAAGCTCGCGCGACAGTTTGGAAAGTTTAGACGACGGTGACGATGGTATGAAAGCTTCTGACGACAATTGATAGAAACACTGGACTGTTAAAGGGTAACGGTTGTTGACAGATCTACGCCGTTCCCGGAATCCAGTGCGCAGATCAAACTCTAGTCCCGAGATGAGCGCTAATTGGAAGAATCCGTTTTTAAATAAGGATAAATTAAACCTGCAACAAGCGGACCGAGAACTTTCATCCGGGGATCTGGAGATTAAACTCGACGCGGAACTGAAGAACCGTGCGAAGAACACCTACGCGAAGGACATGAGGTATTTCCTTCAGAATTATTCTAGTTCCTTCTCGGCTTAAAATGCTGATTTACTCGAATTTCGTAGGGTCAGTTGCGAAGCTATACCAGAAGAGATATTCGGCATGGGCACGACACCCCCATCTTCGGAGAACACGTCGGATCATCCGTCTGCGTTGAGGTCTCAACGTTCTTATCCAGGAGCAACGCAAGTGACTCAGGTTATCACGACTACCAGCAATACCGTTCCGCCATCGCCAACCACTCTGCAGGTACTTGCTGTCTTGGAACAAACAACGTTCACAATTGTAGCATAAGTTGAATTTACAAAATTCCACTGAACACGTTTTCGTAGGTACAAGGAAACTTCTTAGGGGTACAAGCACGCACCGCGCAAATACAATCATCCACTGCAAAGCCTCCGCAATCACCCACTCAGACTTATCCTCGGTTATCTAGTCTCGAGCCAGGTCAGAAGCAAGCAGCGACAGGATCAGAGAGTAAACCACCCATTGGACGAAACCACCTTGGGGACAAAGTATCGTCTCGTACCAATGATATTTTCCTTGTTCCTCTTACTCGTTGGAAATTGTACGGTCCCGTTATGTTTAACAGAAGGATGAAAGGCCAGATCCGTCCATGTTACCTCCTTTGCCACTACCGTTCCGTGATAGAGGTCATACGATTTCCGTGATGAGTCCCGTGAAAAAATCTCGTAGCGAATGGGATAACATACGCAGAGGGAACTCGCCACGTGTGAAGGATCCCCCTAAAGCAGGTATTAATCCTAGGTATGTATTTTGCACTGAATACCCGGGCAATTAATATTTATCAATTGTTTTCGTCGTGACAAGTTATTAAAGTTTCTTTTGAACGCTTGCATTACAGTTTTGTTTTCTTACAACTATACCATACAGCGCACTTCGGCTCGCCTTCAGAAAAACCGTTGTTAGTTCCGCAAACGACAGCCGTGCAGAGAGCAGTAACGAATTTAGATAGGATACAGCCGTACGAAACCCATAAGATCGGGGTTCTTTACGTTGGACCCGGACAAGCGTCCAACGAGGTGGAAATTCTGGCTAATCAGCATGGATCCCTTCGGTACACGGAGTTCCTGCAGCGATTAGGGACATTGGTCCGACTAAAGGACGTCGATGAAAGCGTATTTCTGGGAGGTTTAGATCGCAACGGTGAAAACGGTAACTTCGCGTATATCTGGCAAGACGATGTCACACAGGTTTGTTGCATTTTCAGGCGTGGATGAGATTCGTTTTCTGCTTTCAATGCTCAACGTAAATTCATTTGTAGATCATTTGAAATGTTTAAAGGCGAATTAAGAAAATCTTTTCAGGTAGCGTTTCACGTGGCTACTTTGATGCCGACTAAACCGAGCGACCCAAAATGTACCTCCAAAAAGCAGCACATCGGGAATAATTACGTTACCGTGGTGTACAACGAATCTGGCGAATCGTACAACATACAAACTGTAAAGGTATGCGTTTCAACGGGTGCTTCTAATTGAGATATAATATTACTTCAACCTTCCTAATTTTAGGGGCAATTTAATTACGCGTGTGTTGTGATTCAGCCCTTGGATCACGGTACCAATCAAGTTACAGTTCAAGTGAAAGAAGAATTAGCGAAACATATTCGGCACAGCGAACCTAAAATAATTTCAGACCAAAATTTAGCAATTTTATCACGGCAGCTTGCTCTTCATGCGAATGTAAGTGCTCTGTTTAATAACTGCTCTAATGTAGTTTCATAATGTTCAATGTTTTATAATTATTTTATCCTCATATAGCTTGCTTCAATGGTTTCGTCGTCTCTAGAACAAAACAGTCACAATCCGTATGCCTCTAATTGGTTAGAACGTTTGCGACACATAAAGCGGCTCAGGAACCGCGTGTTACAGGAAACAGTAAATAACAATCCGGATGGGACGACCGACGAATTATCGCCAAGATCAAGTAAACGCGTTTATATGGACGATTTTACTGAATATACAACATGAATCTGATTCCAATAAAAACATTACATAAACGTTGTTATTAATGTAATTCGTATTCGTATAAACATATGTAAGTTTTTGATGCAATAATCTGATGAATAGTCATTATGTGAATCCCCTGACTGGTACGACTGTTCTATATAGAGACAAGAATATTTTTTCCGTTGGACTTTGAGTGCAACAGCGCATGCTTTCTATGTAACGAGTAATTATTGTTAGCGTATATTATTATTTTTAATTTAATTTGTCGTTTAATTTAATGAGACCGATTGGAAATGAATGGGGAAGGGTGATTTATATTTGTACATAAGAACATATTGGTCGCGATTTTTGAAGCAACTACACCTTATTGGTGTTTCTAATATTTATTTGGTGCCGATTGGTAGACGTAAGAGGTTACGTTCAACCACGTGAACGTTGGCAGTGTCTAACCAGCCATTGAGAATTTTCACGTGAGAACTAAAATCGTTGACAGATGGAAGCGCCTCTGCCCACATAATTAAGAAACTCACGGGTCGATTTTCTGTACAACAACAGATCCTTGAAGTGCTGTCAGTTCTATTTGGTTCTGTCAGCTGGCGAAGAAGAGGATCGTGGAACGATCAAAATGGTAAATATGTTTGAAATATGTGAGAACATGATCGCTCGTATATATTCGTGTGGCTTTAAAAGTGACAAGTTCTTTGCTGTTTCAGTCGTGGTCTGAAAAAATAATGACGATTATGCAGAGACCAGGGCAGGATCCTGTTGCCAAGGACGATGTACCTTGGTGGATGAAATATGCTGGGCGAGGACTCGGCACTGTAGGGAGTCTGAGTACGTTTTCCAAAATAATACACGTTGCGACACGTGATTTGTTTCGCCATCACGTTACCGATCTATTGTCGTATTTTATATAGTAACGAAATGCATATAACGATCGAACTTAGATTTATAATATTTACAATATTTAGACGATAAACATATATATACATACGTATATATCTATATATATATATATTTAAAACTTGTAAGTTCTCTCTTTTTTCTTTATTTTCATCTTCCAGAAAATGAAATTAATATTTGGTTATGTTGATTTATTTAATGCTGCAATTACTTGTTTGTATTTAAAATACTTGCAACGGATACAAAGGAAACACATAGCGATTAGGATCTATAGTTTGTAAGCCTCCATGTTCATTCTTATAATAATTCCCATCGATTTGTTGCAGTTGCAATTTTTCTTGGAGCATGGAATTGTGTAGCGATACTCTTGGGTTCTATAGATTGCCTGATTAGCGGTATGTGGCAGATGGTGGCTGGTTTTGTAGTTGTAATGATAGAAGCACCATGTTGCTGCCTATTTATTGATTTTGTACAAAACTTAAGTGATTGGGTGGAGAAGAGACCCTATTGGAATAGAGCAGCGGCGTATTGTTTGTAAGTATATTCTCTTAACAGATATTTCTCTTTACTATTCACTGTTATATTTATCTTCGGTTTCAATGTTGTACAGTTTCTCTTATAGATTAAGCGTATAGCGTCTCTTTGTTATTTCAGGATGGCGCTTCCACCAGTCTTCCTGTGTTTAGGAATGAGTAGTCTATTTGGCAGTGGCCTCATATTTGCAACAGGTGTAATATATGGATTGATGTCGCTTGGTCGAAAGTAAGTGGCAATTACTTCATTCGTAACATTATAAGAAATATTATCCATAAGGAAAGTATGAAGTTTATTTAATAACATACCTTTACAGGTATAAATCATTACTACATAAAGATAAACACGATTTTTTCTTGAAGTTCGGTTTTATTAATCGTTTTTATACTTTCTGTTCAATTATGCTAAACAAACTATGCAGTGTGTTGTGCAATAATATGTGCACATGTCGTTTGCTTCTAGGTGGAAGAGTAATTGTTCATATTACCTCATGTTTGTTTGTATTTGTTTGAGTTTGTTGCTACGGGTTTTGGGTACCTCCTATTGTATACATAGTGTTTCAAGTTTGGACTAACAAATCCTGAAAACACACGTTGCGAACGTGCATCTAGACAAATTGGAACACTGTGTATGAAACTACTAACACTATTCACCATGGCGTTTTACTGTGATCGTTTAAAACTGCGATATTATTTGTTTAATTTTCTTAACATACTTTGCGTAGTATGGATTATTAAATTACAATGATACGTAACAATAATATATCCGATAAATATAATTCCTAATGTTCTTACTAATACACTAATAATAACAGAGGATCCAGGCCCGACCAAGCAGGAATGACGTCGGGTATGGGTTCCCCGCAGGGTACTGTACCTCCTACTACAGATCACCCTGCGACTCTCGTGGAGGATCCTGATGACTGGAGGCGTTCATAAATCATCAAACATTCATTGCACCACTTCACTAACCAGGCAATAATATATAAAGTTTAAAATTTATTCTTACATTTTTAGTATTCTAGACGTTGCTTAAATTCTTTTAATATCTAGCTACATTACAGTTCTATTAGAGTTGATAGAGTTAATAATATATGTTTGACTTATATTATACTTATATCATTTATATGCTACTGCTTTGCACTTCTCATCAAACCATTCCATGATATTTTGCTAAAGAATTTTCTTATTTACAACACGTGTTTAAATTTGCAAAGTAACACACAAATTGTGAGCCCTGTGGTTGTGCAAATATATTATGTTCATGAATGTTTACGCTTGAGAAAATTAATTTTTAATTTTAACCCTCTAAAATTTCTATGTAAATAATTGTATCCGTTTCCAGCATAACATTAAGTATCTTTGGATTCTTCTGTACTAACGACGTATGTGTGTATTGTTCTTGTACACGTTAAACACGTCTGTTTTATTCAGATTAATCGCGCAATTTGCATGTCATTATTTGTTCTTCCCTATATGTAGAAGAGAAACGCCTATTTACGTGTTTCGAAATACTTGAACTGCAACTGTTGTCGCACATTCGCATCGAATATTACCTTCTAAGCTTCGTAATTTTAATTGGTAATTTTCCATAATTGTAGATTTAGGTAATAACAGTAGTACGTTAAGATTAGATAATGAAAGTAACATATTAGATTTAGGTGATAAAGTTATATTTACATTTTAGTTCATTTATAGATTAATACGATTAAATATTTTGAGTACCTAGAATTAGGTAATATTCTATAATATAATAGAAAATTGGATATATTTTAATCATGTGTAATTTGTAGGGCACCTCTTCATGAAATGAGATCAGCAATGACAAACATAGAGGTTCCTTCATCAAGTATGCAGGCCACTCTTGTTGAAAATGCTCAACCAATAGGTTTTTCCAGTAAACCAGATAGCAATGTTTGACTTTTAAGAATTAATTGGCGACGTGGTTATCATTTTGTATGAATGATGATGAATGTTGACTTGGTCGAACAATGAACAGCCAAGCCCATGAACCATCATTGTTACAATAAAATACTTATTTATTTCGAATAATACTTGAAAACTTTATAGCAATCAATTGGTATTAGCATGATTTATTCTGTGGATCGTTTATGTCGTTTGTGTTAGAGTTTGAATGAAACATTAGTCAATTGTTCTTAATCTGTTAGTGTAATATTAGTCGTGTAATTTTGTTGATCATAAAATTTCGTTCTATCATGCATACTTCTCGATTTGTTTAGAGCTGGAAACGTTGGTGTTAACAATGTACTATGCCAATATGAATTATAATTTCATTCGTACGTCTATTACGTACATTCGAAAATTTATTGCGAGCAAAATCAGATTGTTCTACTTGAAATAATGCCAAAGTTAAAGACTGCTGCGACATCATATTCTAAACATTATTATTCATGGGCTTGGTTTCCATGTGGTCCTACTACATACTTGTAATGCGTGTCATACAACATGATCTAAGAATGAAATTCGTGATGAATAAAACTAATTATCGTACTAGTTGATTTTGGATGTGGTTAACTGTTACACTTTTAGACGTGTTCGAGTCCATGAGTTGACTTTCTCAAAACTAAAACATGTAACACTTCCAAAATCAAAGCATTTTAAGACTTTGAGGCAAACTATTTGCAGGTTGCAAAGACTAATGAGTCATAACTTGTTAGTTTTATCATTTCTTCCTTATACAGTTTTTTTTAATGTTCTTCTCTCTGCCAAATTAACTATATGTATATATAGATACGTTAATTTGTTACTATATGTATGTGCTTGAATTCGTTCGCAATTATTTTACCGGATACACATGTGAAATTTCTGTTATGTGTACTTTTATAAGACTTTTATCGTCTAGACTTCCAAACTGAGTATACGATAGTTTATATTTCATATTTGTGGCCAAATATAGTTTTAAAATTTATTGAAACCGTCAACTAATTTTTTATGCGATCTGGCAAAGAGAAGGAATAATTGTGCTAAAAAAAAAAAGAAATGGGAATACGTTGTGTTTGAGCCTTCATGGTATTTAGTCTGCATACTATTTTAATCACGACTGTTTTTTGTCGAACACCAACTTTTGCTCATTGTTAGTCCTATTTTAATTCCGTTTTTTTTCTTCCTTTTTCATCGTACAGTTATCATGTATCTTTAATCGAATAAGCATTTATTTCTTATTATGAATTATCAAACTACTCGATCATTTTTCCCCTACATTCCTATTTTCAAGTAATTTATTTATTAAGAGCGTAAGTCTATGTAGAAGTACTCCAGGATGAACTAGAATTTTGAGTCCTATATTATTGATTTTTGTATGAAATTTGCCAAATGAAGTTTAATTTAAACGCCATTCTTAGAGGCAGATAGAGAAGATTATATTGTTAGAGTTCGTATTAGAAAATCAACGTTTATTGTGATTAGTATATTTCATTGTGATTATTCGTAACTAAGACTTTAAGCACATTGTGTTAACGTAGACTAAAACGATAGCATACTTACATCACGTATAGGGAAATAATTGAATGTGCGTTAATCCCATTCAATGGGAAAGTGCGCAGCGCGTCGTATTTGTACATTGCATGCAGCTTATGTACAGACACACACGTTAAGCATTTGTGACTTCCACACCTGATTCGATTTTCTCATCATTACGAAGGATTCTTTTGGAAAATTTTATATTTTGACAAACGTGGAAATGGTATATGTTGTTTATCTTGATGTAATAAATGTCTATCGTAACTGAATCATAGGTAATGCTAAGTAAAAAGTCGAATTCTGTGGTATACTGTATAAATCAAGGATTAGATTGGAAACAGATATTGAGCGTTTTCATGATCTCATTTTAAATAAGCATTTTAAATAATGAAGAACCTGCATATCTTACCGAAAGCAAAACATATTTCTGCAAACTCGCAACAAATACAAAGAAGAAGAAAACATTTAAAATAACATACTGAAGACAGAAATGAATAGAGTATATGGTAAAATTACATTTATGGCACCGTAATTGACATTATAAGTAGGAAAGGAGAGGAATATCATAATTATATTTTCCTGTCATGAAAAATGTGTTCAAAAGTCGGATGATTTATAGTTTCACATGTACTTTTGACCAAGTATTATCGAGAAGAGTCATACTCTACAATGGGAGTATGTATATATAGTTTATAATAGATTAGTGAACTATGTATAAATTTGAAAGAAGCAAATAGTTTCTTTGCAGTGTACTGAAATACAGTATATAGATATTAAGCTTCCATTGCATAAAATATCAGACGAATATTTATTACTCATCTACTGCTTACTACTTTATTGTGATTATCAGCCAGCTTCGAATATTCATAAGGAAGAAGTAGATTTATGTAAAAATGTCTGGAAGGAAATGTTCAAATGGGTTCTATTCTCTGAATAGGAATTTATTAAGGAGAAGTTTCAGATATATTGTTATGTATGTATTACATTAGCAATTGAGGTAATACGTTGGTGGGCTTGATTATTCGTTACATATATGTATAGTGAAATTGTCAATAAACAAGTCAAATTACTGAGATTATACGAATAATTACTTAATAATCTGTTGAAATAAAGATTTATTAAGTACATAATATTGATATAATGAATAATTTGTTTCCGATATTCATTTCATTCTTGATCGAATATTCATTTACATATCACCTGTATATATTGTTATTTATAAATATATTCGTGCTAACAAGTGACAAGTTAAATTTTAACTTTAAACTTTTAACCGTTTCAATCGTTCAAGTCTCATTGAACTCGCCTGAGATTGGAATTTTATTCTATCTTGTACATTCAACGTAACAGTGTTCAATAACTCAAAGAAAAAGTCAGTTTGAAAACTTCTAAAACATATTTAATATATCGGTGCATGAAATCATTACATGTTCGTTTAAACGTAAAACAAAGTTGAATACGCAGGGACAATTTGTCGAATGAAATACTTCCAAAAAGTTAAGGTACACGTAATTAATATCTAGAAAAGAAGGGGAAACTGTGATTGCTAACATACTATTGCATAAAAAATACTCCTCGACTAGTCTTGAACAGCATGCAATTACATAAGAGATAACAATCAAAATACTTTCCATCGGATGGAATGAAATAAATAAATTGGCGTCGTTGGTGCGCATATTTCTCATTTGCCATTCTATTCTTATCGTTAACAATATTAATCGTCATTTGTTACTCTGCCCGCTTGACGGACAGAAACGAAAGAATGGAATAAATACAATAATACAATAATAACGTTTTCCCTTAGCATATTAAGAAGAATCTAATATTAAATCTATCGAGGTATTCAAGTACAAACGAATGAAATCTAATGCAAATGTCAATTCTAATGAGACGGTACGTTCGTTCTATTTATATGTACACTCACTGATTTTCCGGGATCAATTTATAAAAATAGAAATCAATCAACGAGCGAATTTGTTGGATAAAGAAGAAACCGTGCTCGTCTTTACCTCGTTACATCTTGATCACATTTAATTGGCGTAAATGCATAAAATCAACTGTTGATCATCGACCATTGACTTGTGCTCGCTGATCGTTAACCATTGACCTTCGAAGTTTGTAGAAATTAAAGTGATCAACTTTGTACGATAATTTATACTACATCTGCGAAACTACGTTCGTGTTTGGCTTTCGTTGAATGGTTGCATTAATTCTATTCAAGTCGTAACGAGTCAGTAAGTAAATAATTAAGTAATTCAGTTTCAAGGCACGATAAGGACGTACACGCGTTACACATTGTCATCTGAAATCCTCTCGCCTTAAACCTGCAGCTGTTGAAGTGATTAACATTATAAAAAGACAGGACGATATTAAAAATAAATTGTAATCCTTTCGTTTTAGCACTAGCGACGCAGAGGATAGATCTCGCACCCTTTAATTTATACAATTCACCGTCTGTCTCGATTTCATTCCGACTCGAGTTCAACCAGACAGGAAAACACGCGAACGTTGACCTTTGCTGAATGTCAGATCTACCCTGTGCCTCGTTTTTATTAGAAAAGGTGTCCGGGACAAGTAGCGACACATTTCGGACGTAATCTTCCATAAGTTTTCCAAAATTTCGAGTCTTCTGCCAAGTCTCGAATCTGAAATGTTCAGCAACGAGTCGCCAAACACCCAGCGCGAGTCTCTACGTTATTTATGATCCTTCAATGGTCCTGAGAGGGAGGCGAAGAGGGTTCACATGTGTAGGTTCTGCTGATACCCCTCGACCTCGTTGTACATTTTCCTGATGGCGTCGTTCGCGTCGTTCGGTACGTAATTCTGAACAGCTGGCGCGACTTTGTTGTTGCCTGCGGCGATGCCGTTCGCCAGATGCGCGACTCCGTTTTGAAGAATGTGGGCGGCGCCGTTGGCAACCCCGTTCTGCACGCGGGTCACGCCGTTCTTCTGTATCTGCTTCAGGTTGTTTCTCAATCCGTTGGCGATTTGCACCGCGCCTAGTCAGAGAAATGTTACTTTATTCTCGGTTCCTTTCCCCCTTCTGTCCACAGACCAAGGCTACCTTCCTCTTAGCTAATGTACCGTCTAATTTAGGCAACGATCGACCAGTGAAAAGCATGGCCTCAAGAAATAATTTCAAGCAACAACCAAGAGTAAACGTTTCTTCTATTGACAAGCTTACCTCCGAAGGAGAGACCGTTCATAGCGTTCATCGCGTTCTCGATGCTCGGCTTCTCGTTGTTAGCTTCCTTGAGGACGCCGTTCGGTAGGATTTGGTCCCTGTTATTGCCGATTAGGTTACCGTTGTCTACCGTTAACGGCGACCGGGCAGCGTGATTCTCCTCTCCCTTGCGTCGCGATTGGGTCATCAGTTGATAGAGCGCTGCCGCGAACTCCTGTTGCACGCTGGGCACGTCCGTGTCGCCGTCGATCTACGGGTGTATTGTGTTTCTCGGTTAAAAGCAACTAACCAGAGCCTGCGCTTATTCGTCAGAAAAGTTCCCTCTCTGAATGTCAATGAAATGAAGCGTCGGACGCTTACGATCGTCAAGCGACTCTCGTTGTCCAACGTTTTCAGCATCGGCAACGACAGCTCCCGGAAGAGGTCCAGTCTTTTCTTGAACGCCGACACGCTGTCGTCCAGGCGACCTCTGCCTAGCTGCAGCTTCGAGCAGTCGAGCAGGACCAAGGGCGGTTGTTGACCGAACTGCAAATACGATTCTATAGTATAATATAAATCATATAGAATAGAATGATACAGAACACAGTCAAGCCACATTGAAAGAACAATTAGAATTTATCGATTGCCCTATACTCCATTGCACCTTGTTCTGGAACTCTTCGACCTGCGTCAGGTCCCTCGGATACCCGTCGATGATGACGCCGTCGGTGTCTCGGTTCAGAATGATCTGTTGCTCGAGGACCTGCATCACTATGTCCTGCGGGACCAGTTCGCCGCAGATTATCGCGTCCTTCACGATGGTGTTCGACGTGGCCATCGTCCTCAGCAGGCTACTTATGCTGACGTGCACCCAGCCTGGCATGTTGCGCACCGCCTGGCTGCACAGGTTGTCCTTGTTGCTCCCTGGACCGCCTTGTCCGATTCGAAGTTGAGAATTAGTAAATTTCTTTAGAATTTTAAAGAACTTTAAAGAAGAATTAGTAAATTTTGAGAGTGTCGACGATTACCTATGATCCATATGAACGAAGGCAGCCCTTTTCTAGGCTTGCTCGCGGTCTTCACTGGTTTCTCGGTTATCACTGGTGGCAACGGGGTCACAACCACCGGTGGCTCCTCCCTCCTCGGCGGCGGTGGTGATTTTGAAATGGATTCTTTCCTCCTTTCTACTTCTACCTGGAATCATTTCCGCGTATAGTTTCTCATACTTAGCGAAAACGATTTTTCAAGTACCTCTGCCTCCAACGACGGAGGAACGTTCCTCTCCTTCGTGTCGTCGGTGGATAAGCCGAGAATTTTGAACACCGCCTCCCGGAAGTCGACGTAGACGTCGTTTGGGTTTCTTTCCCCGTTCACCTGGTGAACGACACGTTAAACATGGAATATTCAACGTTCGGAGATATCATCGAGTATAACAAAAGCCACGCGTAACAACGCTCAACTCGACTATCAATTCTAATTGCAGTTTGGACAGTTGCTCTTAGAAAATCGGTTCCCTTATTCACGCTTTGGCCTGAAGCGAGACAACGTTCATAAGATAATGGGCTCGCGGAAAATTGCAATTATACCTCTAGCAACATTCCACTTTGATCGAAGTACTCAGCCACAGGCATGACGTTCCTATAAAAATTGTAAAGTTCCATTCTGGCGAGCTCGATCACCACCTGGCCGAGCTGCGCGCCGAAGTCGATCTGCCGCTCGAGGATTTCCTGCCTCCACGAGACCAGTATCACGCCGTTCACGATTTTGATCTGGAAGCGTAGTAATCGGTTTAGACACAGAGACTGGACAATTGGAGGAACAGAATTGCGATAAAATCCTGATGAATATATCAGAAGAAAGTTAGGAAAATTTCTGTGACGACCAACGACTCACTTTCTCGGCGTACTCGACCACGTCGCGCATGTTACGCGGATATCCGCTAACGAGAAACACTTTGGCCCCTGGCGACATCTTGATTTCGAGCATGAGGACCTCCGCAACCGTCTTACTGCTAAGCTGCCCGAAATCTTGCATATCTGCGATCAAGGCGTTACGTTTCATTCGAATACCCGACTCGATTCCGCAGCGCGATACGCACCGTTTCCTAAAGCGTATTGTTGAAGAAGGTCCATCATGTTGATGTGCGTGATGCCCTTCTTTTCTTGCATCAGGTTATCACAGTGTGTCACCTTTCCACTTCCCGGACCGCCTGAAGAGCACACCATAGTTAACAACTACTCCGTCGAACGCCGATAAAATGGCGAACAAAAATCGCACGTCGAGTTTCGAGGAGTCGTTGGAAAGAGTAGACTCTAAACTACTAGCCCGTGGTGGATTCATTGTCAAAATAAATTGTTTAAACTTCGTGAAGACGTTACAAGCTGGAATTCCCACGATTTTCGAGGCGAAGAGGTGCAACTGCTCTACCATCAATTACAAAAAGTAAAAATATCGTAGAAAACAGTGCTTATGTGAAACGAAAGTAGAAGCTTCACGGTTTCTAGCGAGCTAAGACTGAATGTCGAACGATTTTCAGTTGGAAAGTTACAGGGGTTCGAAGATCGGCAGGTTTTTCGATGGAGATTTACCGATCTTCCCACTTTGCGGAGCAGCGTGTTAGCTTGTGTAATTTATTGATGAAGTAAAGCGGATACGAACCGAGCACGAATATAACAGGCACCTTCGGCACCTCGAATTTGACCGGACCAACGTTCTGCTGTGGAAAGTTGCCGTTCGGAGGGGTCGCCAACAGGCCAGCCTCGCCTCGCCATTTCTCTGTATTCCGAGCATCGGCCTCCTCGAACACTTGCGATCCATTTTGTTGATCTGCAATTTGAATTCCCTTGTGTCTCGCGATATTCAACGGTTGTTCCATGAAATATCTTTAACACTAGAACTACCGTGCCAGTCGAAACGACTGGTTTTGATTCTTTTGTTCCGTTTATTGATATCTTAAAGGCATCGAATATTCAAAATCATCTTTAGAATCAATAGTTTTACTACTATAATGAATATCTGAAGAAACTGAAAACCATCTATTGTTACAATTTTTATGATTATATATTAATCGTGTTAAACACACGGTAGTTCTAGTGTTAATCAGTTAACTGTGGAATTTAAAAAACCTCTCGTTCTGCACGGAATAAAATTAAAAAATGGAGCGTGTACTCGTCGAACACAGGACGAATGCACGTAGAGTATATTTGAATGAAACATCAAAGCGAAACAAAGAAGAATTACATGTTTATGTGAAAAAATAAAGAATTAGCATCACGTCAAGCTTTACGATGACGTGAATACTCGTCACAGTTAACTGGTTAACTGAATATGTTGCGACGTTACTCGTTAGGCAATTTGGTTCCAGCGTTAATCTCGCGAGAAATTGGAGTAAGAAACCGCTGTATAGCTCCACTGAAAAATGCATCCGGCGCGTCAGCGTTTCCTCGAAGAAAAGCAACTTCGCCGGCGCGCTAACGACAAGGAAGCGAAGTCGCATGCAATATTGATTCATTCGCGACGTGAGTCACGCCGATAAATATTATAATATTTCCTCCGAGCACTTTCAGTTTCGCCGGCTGTTCTTTATCCAATTTCTTTGCCTTTCCTCTCAAATTTTCTTCGATGTTTCACCTTGCGGATACCTTAGCTTCCTCGTTTTCACTACGATGCATAATTAACGAAATCGAATATCGTTTACCATCCAAAGAAACCGACTCGCGCAATTTTCTGTAAGAAAATTGAAGTGGCGAGTGCATGTGTATGTGCATTCGCAGAAAAATATGTCGAGTGACGCATGAAAAATGCACGGACGGACAATGAAATTTCTCTCGAGTAAAATCGATCACCGTTTCGCTGTCTACTGTTTTCTTAGTTGTACTAACAAATTTTTTTTAATTTTTGTATCATAATTTATTGTGTTTCTAGTCGTTTTGTGCCTTACTTTCTCTTTAAACTTCGAAGAAAATGATTCTCTCCTTACTGAAGATGTTTTTGAATGATAATTCATTGTGATTAAGTCATTAATAGACTGGAGGGTTCTATAGAAATTCCGATGTTGACAAATGTAATCAGCAAAACGGTGTTTCTTTCGAATTTTCCTTAAATGCATCAAAAGCTAGTCTAATAATTATTGTATTTGTTCGAGTAAAATAAAGAGAGTGTTAATAGTACAATGCAAAATGGGTTCTCTCGTTCGCGTGAACGGTCTTCTAAATACTTTCGCCGGCACGGTGTTATTTCTTTTCCATAATTTAATATAAACTCGCGGTTGGGTGGCGGTGATCGATCAAGTATACTGGCAGATACTATGCGAACGACAAATGTTTCCTGCAAAATAGTAGCAACGAACGATGCTCTGTCCATCGACTATCATTGTTCTTTCCAATATTCTTATTTCAAACATTATAATTTGAAATATTGACATCTCAAACACTACGTTTCAAATGCTATCTGAAATATTGTAATTTAGAATATTAATATTCCAAATACTACGTTTCAAATACTATCTGAAATATTGTAATTTGAAGTATTAATATTTCAAATACTACGTTTCAAATACTATTTGAAATATTATAATTTGAAGTATTAATATCTTAAACACTACGTTTCAAATACTATTTGAAATATTGTAATTTGAAGTATTAATATTTCAAATACTACGTTTCAAATACTATTTGAAATATTATAATTTGAAGTATTAATATCTTAAACACTACGTTTCAAATACTATCTGAAATATTGTAATTTCAAATATAAACCCTTAGCACTCCAGATGGTTTTGTAATTTACCAGCAACTGCAACTAGTTTTTATAGTATCCATAGCGAAAGTGAAAAATGCTATAACATTTCTTAGATCTTTTATTTTCCTTTTTAGTTCCAAATTTGGATGTGTGAAAAATCTAATAATTGTAGGGTAGTTTCTGTAAGGTTCATTAAAATATCTAATATTATTCCTGGTGCAATATTGGAGCCTACAGAGTTCAAAGGGTTAATATTCCAAGTATTAGTACAGGAGACAATTAACTCTGGCCATCAAGCTATCCGAAACGTTGTACATAATTACCTTCATCCGACAAGTCTGTAGCCATCGTTTAAAACAGATTATTCTACTGTTCGATCAAAGCACAGCCTACACTACTGAGGCCGCTCAACGAGCCTCATTCCACTGGTTTGACAAATGACGGCCTAATCTACTTGCTTATCTTAATACAGACTTCATCCACTTGTCCGAGCAGGGCCGACGTAATCTACTTGCGCATTTATCTGCTCCCCATTTGATGCCGTTTAAAAATATTTCATTACTCGCAATAAACTCAGAGCTTAGAGAAGAGACTGCAGGTAAACAATAAGCCAGATTATACCTTTTTCATTATTCGCTCCATCGTTGCGAGATAATGGGACAATGGAGTTTGATTTAAGCGGGAATAGCGTCCAACGTATCGATGCAACGAATTCTAAATCCTAATTATCAGTTGAGATAAATACCAATATAGAAACGTCCTTTTTTAGGTTAATATGTTTTCCGTAAAACGTAGACTGGAAGCTAGAGAATTTCACGGAAAACCGAGGGCTGGAAGTTTTGAACGCTCAGCAAAGTTGAGGAGTTCAAGCTGAAAAGTAAGGTTAGGAAGCCGCTCGGCAAAACCAACGGACGTTGGCGCTTGGAGAAGAGGCGCGAAAGTTATGAATTTAAAATGTGAATTTAACGGAACGTCGATACTGTAACGATTTTATCATTATTCCTCTAATACATTAATGTTCCCTTTTCAGGACTATTGCTCCACTACGCCGCTCGCTATGGAAAATGAAATGCAATTGAAATGAAACGAATAATAAGTTATTTAATTCAAGTAACAAACATTCACCTCGCACATTTAATTACTTCCATCGATTACCATTGCGAATTACTAACACTGTATTCCTCTGTTTTCGGTGATGGCTAAAAGACTTATTGATCCACTAATGAGTGGAATGTCAAGTACAATGTATGTGGGTTACACGTGTGCAAATGAATGGGAACGCGTTTCGGCGCCATTAATCTGATTAACGATGTAGCGGCCGCTCGATATTACATGGGACAATTCGAGGTAATTTACGCAATATAATACAATATAATATAACAACGTGCCACCTGGCGACGTAGTATCGATCTTGATTCCAACGTTACGTGTGATTCAACGGAAAGGGACAGACAGAGAGAAAGAGAGAGAAGAACAATACTAACCAGTGTCCAGGCAGATGCCCATAGTAGGTCGTTGGAAGGATGGGGAAAACCCGTCACGGCCATTTACTCACATGCTTCAAGCACCGACCGATTCATTTTCCGCTCACGCGTTCCTCGGCCCAGAGTCTCAAAGATAGAACCGGTAACTCCTAGCTCACATTAGAAACCCCTCTGGCCACGACGGAGCACAACAGACGTTCAATCTACTTGTTACGCTGCCTCGCGTAAAACACAATGTCTCTAATTGTATTTCTACCGTTCCAGTGGCAATCTCTGGATCCCAGGCCACGAGGTCTGTCAGCACGTTCACCTTCACTTGTTACACTGCCCGCCAGACAAGTCTTCCACGGTTCGCCAGAACTTCCTTGAACTGGCTGCTACTCGAACTCAAGCGAAATCTTTATTCGTCGTTCCAGTCCAACTTTAACGTTCACTGTCGCTTGCATCCCCCGACTGATAGGAATCTTCAGTTAATTAGCAATCATGCTCGCCGACGAGGCGTCACTGGATTGACTTCTGACGCGTATTCGCGGTAACGAATCGAACGCGCTGGGACACGACTCCAGCAAGGCCCCATTCATGGAAAAGACGGAGCGATCCTGTCGAGCCCCATCACCGTTCCAGGATGGACGCCGGTCTTCTAGAAAGGACAGCGAACGCGACGGCGACAGAGACGACGCTTTGATAAGCAACTGTGGTTGTGTGGTAGGTTCCAAGGGTCTGGTCCCAACGTCCGCGCCGAATGAATCCACTGACTCGAGTAACTTGTAGGAACAGTTGAGCCCGGATGCAGAGCCGTTGATCCTCGAGCAAGGAAGCCGAAGAGGAGACCGCAAAGGGAACGTCGGTTCGTCGCAGAAGGGAACTGCAAAGGTTCGCGAGCAAAGGTATCCTCGCCACGGCGCGATAACACTCTAATAGATTGATAGAAGCGACTAGAGGTCGTGGCAAGAGTCAATCGTCGCCATAGAAACGCCCATGCGCAGCTTGTTCTATTCGGCGACTTCCTGTGCCCTTCCTTGGTTGCCTGTGTGTGAGTGTGCGAGCACAGTTATGTATTTGCATACATCCGAGTTAATGGTCACCCTTGCTCGAGCTGGCATGCTTGTAGATAATAGCCGCGGGTTCAATGTTAAGTTCCTCGTTGACGAGCTCATGGTACACGCATGCCAGCCGGGTTGGACATCGGATGTTCCTCGAATACGTGTAACGAATGATCATGTCATTTGGTTCACGCAACGATTTCATGTGTTTAGGACCCTGCAGGAAGGTCGTCGACACCGGATAATTGTCCGGTTAATCGAGTACTCAGTCGAGGATATTTCTCATTGGAAATATCGACGAATGCTGTGACAAATGTTGTGACAAATGCCGGCCAGTATCGGCTCCAACACAGTCAACAGAATTTAATTGAAAATCCGGTTGGCTAAGGGCGATATATCGTCAGCACCGCGCCGCTACCGACATGGATTGAATTATTTAAAACTGTCCATCATACAGCTGCCTTAGTCCCATGCGTCCATACATAATTCTTACAAGGTAAGCCAGTTAGAAGTATCCACGCCCTCTTTCCAATGGCAAATACGTCTGTCAAAGGGTCACGTTTATCGGAAACTCTTATTACAGTGTTCCTAGTACCGTTGGCTCTCAAATTTCCCGACAATCGCCGTTGTCTTCCCCGTTCCCTCCTCTTGCCTCTTCCTCCTGGTTCAACGCGGGGCATAAACGTGTAGACTGTACCGCGTTGGTTGTTCTCGCTTGCTATACACTATCAACAAATGAAAGTTATGCGCAAGAACTATAAGCGAGCGGTTCAACTGAAAAGCCGGGGATTAATCATTCAAAAAGGTCTTCAGAGTTGCTTGTTACGTGATTAAAGTTCATAGAACTTCCTGTTTTCATGGAATCAGAGCCGTTAACAGTATTTGAAAACAGTATACGGTTGTTTGCATTTCTATGCGGCAGAGAACAAAGTTTCTAGAGAGTTGTATCGCTCGATTAACGTGTAACTTATGCAACTTTTAAGAGAACAAAACAATTCTGTCGTGTCTCGTTGCTTCCGATTTCGTTATTATCGTCACGTTTGTATTGTCCTTCTGTTCCGTGCTTGATTGGCAGGTACGAGATTGACGGCGAGTTGCAATATTTATCGGTGTATCAATCTATTGAATATTTCACGGGAGAAACTCCTGTACGTTCGATATTTGATGGTTTACTTAAATTAGAGGAATCGCCTGTTGTTTTATTTTTCCGAATTATTCGCTCAGCTATTCTTTTAAGTGTTTAATCATTCATTCTCCATAGAACTGTTACTCATTCCGCGGTATTATCGAGCGTATTTGCCTGTAATAATTGCATAATTTAAATGTCAACTTATCACCTGCAGTTAGGCAACCTTTTCTACATCAAGATTCGGCGTGCAGCGCACGCGGCGCGCACTTGTTAGTACAGCTGGAGCGATACATCGTGAATTAACCTCGAAACTGATAAATATTGTATTAATGCGTGTCTGCTTGTTTGTAAGTTTTGATTGTAATTATTACGATTGATATTGAACGTAGCAATAGCTGTTCGAACGTTTAAACGTATTTAAACATTATAGATTTGAATTTTATTCAGTCTGTATACTGTTTACCATCTGACTGAAATTAATGTTGCCGAGTAAATTTTCATTTTAATTGGGCAGAAAAGAATCGATGATTATTAGATCGCGTACACGAATGGAATATTCTGTGTTAATACTTTATCTTAATCATCATTCTTTAGGCTGACATCACGTTGTTTAAGAGAATGTAGAGTTTGAAAATACACGTTTTTCGTAGGATATTTGGACACGTGAGAATGAGCGAATCGAGCAATGACAGCGATGAACCTTACGATCCACGAGATGAAAAAGACGAGGATTTTAAGATCGATGATTATCGTAAAGACTTAGGCAGCGATGATTCTTCTGCTGATGTACCAGAAACCAATGATGACAAAACTGTAAGATCAAATTAATACGTTTTTGCCGTCTATCTATTTTCGTCGATCATTTCGGTTTAAATGTTATTTTTACTGTATCTATGTACTACATAGAATTTACAGGCTGACGAAGGAGCAGCGGTTAAACAGCACGAAGATGATTACATTGGACCCGTGCTCCCCGGAGGCCATAGATTCGATAAAAAGTTTATTTGCATTAGATACCCAGGGAACGTTGTTAATCCGGATAGAGCTATAGAGACATTGGGTGGGATTGGCGCAATTTCTACAGTACTATATATTTTTAATAAATGTACGTATGCAAACGATACTGTTATAGTAACTATTGTTAACATTAACAGGCAGTAAATACTCCGAATCGGCGTTTGGAATTAAAATTCAGACCGGATGACACTTATTGTAAACCAACTTGTGGAGATAGGTATAATACCAAAGGATTTTTACTTAGAGTTAGGGTGAAGAAGTCCAGATTAAAGAAAGTGGAAGAAACCAAAGTTAAGCGAACAGAACAAAATGTAGATGTAACCAATGTCCAGAGCAACGAGGTGCAGCATAATATTAATGCAATACAGTTGTCGGATACAGAGGATACAGAGAAACATGAGAAGAAAAGCGAGGAACAAGTTATGTCTGAATTGGCTGATCGAGTAGAAAGTTGCAGCGTGAATGCATTGGACGACATTGCTGATCCCGAGCAGTCCGATCCGATGAAGACTGAAAAAAATATACCTCCGACATTCGAGGGGAATAAATACGAAGATCTTTCCAAAGATGAGGAGTACGAATTACCGAAATTAAAGGTTCTAGGCCGGGTGGATATGGAATTCAAATTTACCAGTATGTACAGTTGATAGCAGAGGATCGTTTTTATCGTTTGAGTGAATTTGAAACGATCAAAGGAATATTTTTTCAGATCTCTGCGATTTTCAGTACCTGCCAATGACTCAAAGCAAAGAAGACCCCAAAAAGTTGGACTACATATACGATAAGATATATCCAAGCAACATACAACGATTTTCATGGTTGCAGAATGACGTACCTTATTTCCTGCCGCCAGCTGCTTTCAGCAGGATGGACACGATTCAGCAGTACGTGCCGAAGACAGAGACAAACTCGTATCCGGAGAACATAATAGGAAAGAGTACAAAGCGAAAAGCGGGTTTCTCAAATTTCATCTATTTCTCAACGCCGGAGGTCCCTACCAAGCCACCGGCTGGCATCGAGACTGCCATGAAGGTTAAATTCGTCCAGAACACGCACTTTGACCAGATCCGGCAGTTGTTCGAGGAACGACCAATTTGGTCGAAGAACGCGGTGATGTATAGGACGAAATTTTCCAACGATCGTTTGAAGATTCTGTTACCCTCCGTGGCGTACTACTTCATGACTGGCCCATGGAAAATTATGTGGGTGAAACTGGGTTACGACCCGAGGAAAGACATCACCGCGAGGAAGTACCAAACCTTGGATTACAGACTGAAAGCTATGCGTGAGTTGCAATAATCGCGTTAAAAAAATGATAATGATCTAGTCGGTTCAAAATACTAATTCATTTTAACAGATGGTTTGGGGTCCACCGTGAAATGCAAGAGGAATTATTCAGAGTACACGTTGCCCTACAGGTCGACACCAGTTGGCAAGCAAAAGACGGTGCTGAGTGGAGTGTCAACGGAGCAAGGTTACAAAAAGGAGCAACAATTAACCGAGAACGTGTACATTTACAGAGAAGGAACAGTGCCCCCTTCTAGGCAAATGTTCTACCAGGTTTCACCATAATTTCCCATTCAGCACGGTCGAGTCCAAAATTGTACACATTTGTCACGTTGCACGTTAACTGTCTTGCAGTATTGCGACGTTCTCGTGGAGGAGATACAGGAAATGTTAGCCAAGCTGCCTGATCCTCTGCCCACTGCGAGGTGCCACGAGAAAAGGGGTTGGCTGCCGAGCGGATTCGACGCCCAGTGCCGAGAAATCATCAATAAACAAGTTCGAGCTGTCCTAAGGAAGCAAATGAACATTCCCGACGACTGTACGTACTGTCAGTTGTATAATGAAAGTTTTATTCTATCACTCTCGATTCACAGATCCGACGGACATTCCTAAGCACAAGCGCAAACGAGGGATGAAGTTGAAGTTGAACAAGCTCAGGGGCAGGAAGAGAAAGAGAAAGAGCGAGCCCGGCGTGGAGGAGGGTGAAGAAAAGAGCGACGAGGTGAAGCCGAGCACCAGCACAGCGGAGAACGAGTGAAACGTCGAGTAGCTACTAGTACGGACTAAGGTTTATTCATGAATGCAGGTTGTCAGCCGAATTGTAATAAATACGTTTATTAATTCTCGTTCACGACCACGCCTCGCAACATCGTTATGTCTCTACTGTTTCTCCTGTGGTTAGTTTATCCTGAACGAGAATCCCGAAAAGCGAATAACCCCGACGAGAAAGTCCGAGCCCTGGACAAAGGTACCCGAAGAACGATCGCGGAGAACGTGTTCGGTAAGAGCGAATCGTCGAAGAATCTTTCCATCTGCGAAGTATCGGGAATCCATGTTTCTCGTCCGGACGAGGAGGCAACAGAAAAGCGAGTTGTACTTAAATAGTTATTTATTGTAGAGGAAACGTTTGACAGTGGTTCTCGTTTTCATTTTCATCTCGTTTTTGGCTGGCGTCCCGCTGGAGTCGCGTGGACGGATAGGGCGGCTGCCGATGCGATCTTCGTCGGGGACTGGTTGTTCAGAGGCGGAGGCCGGGGTTGGTGCTGGCCACGTAGTTCAGAAGCTCCTCGGAGTCTTCGCAAACGAACGGTTTCTGGTGGTAGCAGGCCACGTCGTGCCAGCTGATCCCGTCCTTGTACACGTTGTTCAGGACGGACATGCAGGACTCGTTGGTGCCGTTTATGTCGAACTCCGCGTTGTCCGGCTGCCTGACCTTCTTGTGTCCCGTCTGGGACCACGGGTTGAAGGTCCAGCCGTCGGGCACTTGGTGAGTCGGCGCCATCTTCTTCCTGTTGGCGGACCAGAACCACCCGTAGAGCGCCTTCGGCTCGAGGTCGCGTCTGTTCTCGCAGCCCTTGAAGTCGCAGATGCGCCCGGACGTCCAGATGTAAGGGACATCGTCTGGACAGAATCAATTATTCGCTGGCGGAAATGGTTTCTCATTTTTCTCATTTTTCGCAACGTCTATGGATACTTGTTATTTATTCTACTGTCCGTAGGAACAATTGTTCGTTTGGAACCTTGGGAATTCGAAATTCGGAAACGGACGCTTTCGAATATTCATGAAATTCAACGTGAAACCGCGTTAAGTAATCATTCGGAAAATGAACGCACGCTTCCCGGCCGACGCTTCGAACGCTAGAGATAGACATCCTAAAAGTTTATTGCCTATTGTGGAAACCCGAGGCGCGCACGTGCGCGCCGAAGATTGATGAGTCTCGTGATGCAACAATGTACACGCATGTATAAAACGATGGGATCTCTCAGCCTCAACCTACTTAAAGATCTCCCGCCTCGCCTTAAAGATTCAGCCGCTAAATTCAACTGGGAGATCCAGTCGCGGCGAGCTACGAGCTCTGATAAACTGGTCGCCGAGGAGAAGGTTCGAGATTTCCATGTAACGCGAATATTTGAACACTTGGCCAACCGAATGGACCTCCCGCTTGTTCTTTATCAGTATTTATTTTCTTCTGTTTGTCGCTTAGCATTTAATACGATTAATATGCAATTCCCATAAAAATTGTAACAATAGATTATTTCCAGTTTCTTCAGGCATTCATTATAGTACTCAAATGAAGCTATTTACTTTCAAAATCATTTCGAATATTCAATGCTTCGAAGATATCGATAATTGCTAAACAACAAAATCGAAACCAGTCATTTTGACTGGTATGGTAATTCTAGTGTTAATGGGAGACGTTTAACGAGATTTTCCATGGAAACTGTTGCAGCTACGGCTTCCTTCCGTACGGTTGGCCAAGTGTAAATGTATCTTTATCGCGCGAAGATAAGATTCACCTCGGCGAGACAGGAAAAAGTCTTATTGTCCGGAACAATGGCGGCCGAATGCCGTTCTCTCACGTTTTCTCGCGTTTCCCCGCGTTTTCTCGCGTTTCCTCGCGCCCGCCGTGGTGAAACACCGCTGGCATGATGAATCGCTGAGACACCGTCCGTTTCGAAATTTCTGAACCATCTGCCCGGCGAGGATGAAAGTTAGTAGGTTGAGTGTAATAAATTGCTCACGAAGTCGGTCGCTTCTGTATCGTACGGCGGCGACGCTCGGCTCGAGGTGGTTGGAGAACTTTCTAAGCTAGAGTTGCGACAGGGATGAACGGATCTACGATCTAAATAATGCCTCGAACGGATATCGATCGCCTCGGTTGCCGTGTAATCATCGTTACAATCGCGTACGACGCGCGCGGGGATAATTAGACCGCGGCTCCTCGTGGGAACGCGAGTTCCTTAAGAAGGCAATTAGAAGAACTAATGGAAAATTGTTTTCCTAATGTTTTCCTATTATGCTTCGTGCATCCTGCACAATGTTTATAGCTATAGTTATTATGTAACTACACGATTGTGTTAATAACTGTAGAGGGTGTCGCAATTTCGTTGAACTTACTCTGCTGGATGAGCCTGAAGATCATGTTGTTCTCGTCCTGAGTCTCGATCGACACGAGATCCATGCAGTACTCCCTGCAAATGTTCCTGGCGTCCAGCCAATCCACCCTTTGGTTAGCGTGAGCCGGGATGTGGCCGCTGTAGAAGTAGTTGTGGCCTCTGTAGTTAAATTCCTTTGGCCCTGTGGAGCAGAATAAATCGAATCGAGTCGAATTCACTCGTCGTCGCAGGCACTGCGTCGAGGAAAGGAGGAAAACTCAAGTCGTAGTGTCTCCAGAGTAGTCCAGAGTACAGTGAGACCTCGCTCGATGCTATTGTAACATTGAAAAAATGGTCGAAACTGTAGCTCAACCGTCGATCGAGGTACTAGCGTAGCCTAAAGACTTCAGCATTGAAAAACGGTCGAATCTCTGCCTAAGGCATTAACCCTTTGAACTCTGTAAGCTCAAATATGGCACCAGGAATAATCGACATTTTAATGAATCTTAAAGAAACTACCCCACAATTATTAGATCTTGCACATATCAAAATTCTGCGCTAAGGAAAATCAAAGATCTAAGAAATGTTACAGCATTTTTCATATTCGCCAGGGATACTATAAAAATTAGTCGCAGTTGCTGATAGATTACAAAACCATCTGGAGTGCTAAGGGTTAATCAAAGTAGCAGCGTACTCCGGAGACTCCCGTCGGCCGAAACGTGTCCCAAACGGTGGTTAAGTTCAGCCTTGCGAAAAGACGGTTTCGCAAACACGCGTCGTGGGAACCTCGTGACGAGACACCCGTCGTAAATCGGCGACGGGACAGGCATTCCCGGCTGGTATAAATACCAGGGAAGAGCGTAAAACCGTTGACATTTAACCAGACGATAATCATGTGCCTCCGATTAGAAACCCGGCTCTCGAGCACAGGATTGCACGCGCAACTTAAACATAATTGAATCGTACACGCGACGTACTCCCAGCGGAGATCTCGAGAGGACTCGCGTCGGATCGCGGCCCTATTGATTTTCCCCTCGAGACGCGACCGAGAGGTCTGCGGGCGAGTTTCTTCTACAATAGCATTTTACGAACGTCAATCAAAATCAATTTTCATCGACGAACACCTGTAGAAATTGTCTATTTTTCAGTTCAATTACTGAGGAAACGAATTCTGACGGGACAGCCGACTTTCCCAAGAACAATAGAGTAAACCACGATGAACGCTCATAGACCCAGCGTTTAGGCTAACCGTGGGACACTAGGGCAAAGCGACGAACGCCGAATTTCCCCGGCAAATCGACCAGACATCAACCGGCTTCCTCTCCTGCGGTAAATCCCTGTTTCTTATCGTCTCCGCGATAGACCGGCGCAACAATGAACGTGAAAACAATCGCGCTATCTCGAACGATCGCCGCATTGTGCGCCTCGGAATAATCGGAAACCACTTCCTTCCCTTGCCTGCCTGCTCCTCCCTCCTTCCTGTCTCCTCGTTTTCCTTCCTTCCGTCGAAATCGATTTCTATCGCCGGCGACCGATCGCGGCCGCTAGGCTGCGGACTCCGTTGCGCTTGCGGCAACTGGAAAATCGGGAATTTTGCGAAACACACCCAGTGGAAAATTCACCTAAAATGTCCACCGTGTACTGCTTCCTGCTATACTTGACGGGGAAGATCGTTTTCCGTCGTAATTCCGAGTATCCAGTTGTATTTTCAGGAACTTCGATGGGCATGTTGAACTTCGGGCTGGTTGCCAAGGTAGAAATCGGCGGTGAATACGTTTGAAAATCGCTGGAGAGTGGATTCTTTCGGCCAGTAAAGTTTGTGGGGGTACAGGCTTGTCGGGTGCGAGAGTTGGGCGCGATCAGTGGTGCCGATTAATTGATATCCGCGATTTATGGGGCAGTCGCATCGGTACGGGCCGCTGCAGCGGCCGGCGACCGATGGGACGGGGGAATTATCTCGCGGGAGCAGCGTCGTGCTTCCTTTCGCAACGATTCCTGACATTTTCGTGGCAACGAACATCGGCCTTTTGTAAAGTTGTCAGTCGGACGGAACCTTACCGGAGAACACGTTGCGACAGCTGATTGTTTGCGACAGTCAGCGCTGTCATAAGGCGCCTCAACTTCGAGGCGATTCGTTAGCCTTCTTCGAGGCTCCTCTCTCGCCGGTCTTTGCGCAATTCTTATTAAAAACTACTCGGCTCTCGCTCCTCGACTCGGTATTCTCGGCCGAAGGTACGCTGGAACCTTGATTGTCCCGGCTAATTCGGAGTTGGTTGGCTCAGACAATGAAAATGCGCAAATGATGTTTGGCTAACATCTCTTAATTCGATGGTTTTAAGTAATTGGGACCGAGGTGTTTCAGGTGTAACAAGAAGTGAACTCGATGAAACTACAGGGAAGAGTTAATTGAATATTATGAAAACTACGAGGTAATTATTCCAGTATCCAGTACATTATTAAACTCTCAACTAATTGGCACCACGTTTCAGACAGCAGAAACCCGAGCAATCAACCGTTCGTTAGTGACCGACAAGATCTACGAGATGGAAGACAAAAGAATTCTCAAAGCTGGTATAAGTAATTAAGCGTCGCTGGAATTACAAGCAATAACACCGTAGCATCGTAATGGAATATCTTCAATTTTTCCAGCGAAACAACGTTCGATCGGCTACACGGGTTTGCGCAAGGGTTGCGCGTGGAATGATTTCCCCTGCAGATGCTCCCGGGAAACGGGGTCACGAAGGAACTCCGCTTTCGATGATTTCATCGGCGGGACGCGACGCGATCCAACACGATGCGTGACTCTATCCTCTCGTTGTTACTAATTGCGAGGTACCGAGTGGAGGCATCTCGCGTTACATGCAGTCCGTTCGACCGAACCTCCGATAATAATTCAACTCCGCCGGTAGAATGCTTTTTAGAAAGTACTTTAATTCTACGAGCCACACGTGTGCGTGTGTGTATACGTTTCTATCAGAAAAACAGTATGAACATCTTATTCGAAACACGTGTGATTAGGTGCACTGAATGGCGATCGTGTGGCTTGTAAAATTCAGAGACAGTTCTCGTTAAAAGCTGGAATGCGCTTTGATCGAGCAGACTGCAGGGATCGCCAGGCGATCGAGCATTCGAGGGGGCGGAGGATCGCGATCATTGGGATGTAAGACGGTCGCGGTTCTATTGAACACCGTTGCATCGCGCGTTGCAAAGGTGATTCAGTCCCACGGCCCTCGTGCCTCTCGCGTTAATATTAGGTTTACGGATATTTATTCTATTGTACAGAAAAATGTTCGTTTAGACATTCGATACGCGCCAGATTAATCAGTTCGTCATACGTCCCGTAAACCTAATATCACACGCTGTAGAAACGCGATCACTTTAACCCTTTGCACTCCGAGCAATTTTTAATATAACCTTTCAGCGACTCCGAAACAGTTTTAATACGAGCTATCATTATATGCTGTGTCATTAAAAAAGCGCGTGTAGATTTTAAAGTTACGTTTGACAAAAAACGAAGTTATAAACTTGTCTTACAATGTCGCCGCAGTGGTGACAACAGAGTGCAAAGGGTTAAAATTCCGTTACCGTGAATCGATTCTCCGCTTTCGAAAATATCACGCTTCTCATTTGTTTGATCTCCGAGGTCTCGAAGCTCTCGAGACGCGTACCGTTTCCCTCGATCGGAACGGACCGTTCATAGAGCAAGAGTTCAATTCGATTTCCACGGCGGCTGAAGCGTGTAACAGCCTTTTCGAATTGAAACGCTCGTAAAGTATCATTGATGATCCGAGCGATGAGTAACGATTTAGTAGCGATTATTCTTCGCTTTTTATTACCCGGCTAGAAGCATTTAATGTGTTAATACGCGCCGATAGCCTGAGGATCTTTATGCAAATTCAATCTTTACAAACATATCATTATAAAAATAGATTTTTCTATTGTATCTATCTGTAATTTTGTAATATCTTGCAAAAGGAACTATACTTATGATTCGGACATCTTGTACAAATATATATAATGAAAGAAATTTGATACATCCCTTATAATTCTAAGGAGTTTTCAAATTTCTCATAAACGCATAAAGATCCAGCCTCGATGAAGTCGTGACGATGACAAAGCCGGTAGAAATGCCGTCAACGTGGCCGTTAAAGCTAACGGTTAAGTAATTTTTTACCGTTGCAGCGTTGACATCAATCTTGCGGAATTAATTCATCCGTGCGGCGAGCGAGCGAGCGAACGGGCGAGCAAGCGACATCGGTATTAATCGACTGGTTTTCTTTCTAAACGGTTGTCTCTAAGTCCAAACATCTCCATCGGATCCGGCCGTTGCGTAACGAGCTTCCAATTAATTATTCATGCTCGGCCGTTTCAGAGGCATCGATTCCGATACGAAACGCCGCTTTCGACGCGGGACACTCAAGGCCTGCGAGCATCTTTCAGAACGCTCTCCGAGCATGCGAACGGCTGACGTCACGGCCGATTCCGAATATCAGCGTTTCGAGTGCATCGCATCGCCGAAAGAGAAAGTTTCTGTTTGCCCGCGAACACCGCGTGATCCTTCGTCGCCGCGAGGATGACTTTGACGCCTCGATCGCCACCTGTGTTACTGGATCCGTTGCACGGATTGCTCGTTTCACGAATGTTCATTCTACTTTGTTCTAGACTGTTCTACCGCCGCGATATCGGCTCTACCGAAACTGTCTGTCCGTTTCTCAGTTAACACTAGAACTACCTATATGCAATATGCAATTATAAAAATTGTAACAATGGATTATTTCCAGGTTCTTCAGACACTCGTTATAGTACTGAAATGGAACTATTTATTAAAATCATTTCGAATATTCAATGCTTTGAAGATATCGATAATTGCTAAACAAAATCGAAACCAGTGATTTTGACTGGTACGGTGGTTCTAGTGTTAACAGACTCGTCTTTGGAGACCTGGTCAGTTTGCTCTTAAAGGAATTGACCGTGCGTTTAGCTCTTGGAAGTTAGAGGTCTCAGAGTAGGCAAATGGGATGCTGGGATACGCATCGATCAAAGTTGACGTGAATATTCATTAAAGAATGTTTATAGAATTTTATTGAATCTGTAAGGTGGAAGGTGAACACACCTGTCACTAAGATAGATATAGACAACTGTAGCTCTCCACTTAAGAAAACCGATTCAACAGTCGACGTATCAATAGATCTAGCACTTTATTAGCTGATAGTGTCTTCGCCTTTCTCCAGTCAATGTAGTTTTCAATAAAATTCATTGAAATCGGAATAGCCGTTAAAGTCTGCATTTAGCTAGATAAAACCATGAATCACAAGTGAACATTTTTGTTGACAGGTCACTTAATCAACATAAATGCGAAGCATTGCAATCTTCGCCAGGACGAAGGATATTAAAGTCACATCGAGGATCTGATGCAAAAGAAACCTGGCTTCCCAAGGCTTCAAATTAGAGCTTCAACGATCAAGCAGTCATCAAGCTATACAAGCAGATTTTAACACTAGAACTACCGAGCATTTGATACCATTGAAATGTAATCGCTATGAATATTGTAGCAATAGATTCTTCATACATTCATTATAGTATTCAAATGAAACTATTTATTTTCAAAATCAGTTCGAATATTCAATGGTCTGAAGATATCAATAATTGTAAAACAGAAAAACTGAAGTCATTTTGACTGGTACGGTAGTTCTAGTGTTGAGGTCCTAATATACTTGAAGTACCGAGTAGCTAAACTTTCTTCTAATTCAATATTCATTTTCCAGTGATCGAGGAAGAAACCAGGAACGGGTTTGGAAGCAGAGCTCGGCGACACGAGCGTCAACCGGGAACACCTGCGAAATGAGAACTGTATCGCGAGGAGGGAGCAGGTGAATAGGCGGGCAGAGGCAGTCTCCGGAGAAAGTGACCGTGCGTGAAGCGGCGACGAATCAGGGCGCATGGTCATTAAATAATTAACATTCCGGGCGAGCCTCGCGGAGATTGGGACGCTTCCGTGAATCAAGAATCGCATTTCGATGCACCGGCACGCTCCGCTGGAAGGAATTGAGGCTAAACGCGGCTAATACACGCTAAAAAGGCTCTCGCGCAACACCGCCGTCGTATATTCCTCGAGCGGCCACGTGACGCCGGTTACCTGGTCTATTGTGCAACCCGGATGACTCTCGAGTCATCTTGGACACTGGTCAGGGTGGCAGTTACGAGCCACCGGGAATTTCCGATGGCGGTGTCGCACTGATCCGTGGATTGCGGATCTTTAGGGGCATTCAGAATCTTGGAATTGCAATGTTAACCCTTTGCACTCAAGAGGTGATTCAGTCACTTGATTTGATTTGCAAAATTATAGTCTTATATATAATATTAAGCTTTGCATGATGCATCATTATGTGGAGTATTGAAATCAAATCACTATCCTCCTTAATTCACATATGTTTCCTCATTAATTAATTTCAAACATCGTCTGTATCTTATAAGAGAATATTGAATGTTTCTAGTGAAGAACTTTCGAGCGCAAAGGGTTAAACATGATTGGAGAACAATTGGAAAGATAGAATTGCGATGCTTTGGATATTTTATGTTTCTCTTATTGCGTTCTTTAGAATGTTGCATGCTTGCAATAAACGCATAAGAACTTAGAGCCTCTTAATGAACAATATTAATTACTAGCAACTATTCTATACATCATGCGTTTATGAAAGATTGAAAAAACTGAATTTCCAAAACGACACTTTGAACGATGTTTCCATGGTAATTCTATTCTTCCAGTTGTAATCTGAAAATTGTCGTTTTCCATAGAGGTCCACGGTTCTAATGAGAACGATAACGATACTCGACGCGAGTACGAGCGACCGGAATACAATTTCTCTCGCCGATAACCGTTACTTCGGCTCCCCGTTTGGGGCCGTTTCAAGTTTGCCACTCGAGGCGCCGAGCGTTTCGAAAGATTCGGCGAGCGTTGGCTTCGCTACGTGTTTACTTACGGTTCGAGCACTTCTGCGGCACGGGGAGAGAGAGGAATCTTCCGGGTCTGTTGCTCTGCGGCCGAATTTCGTTGATGGCGGGTTCGGCGTACGCGAACGCCGCGAACACCACCACGGCCAGTGGCACCAGCATCATCTGAAATCAATCGCGAACCAGTCGCAAACCGATTACACGTCGATTTATTAATTAGTCGTAATTCAAATAGAATTAGCAAGAGAACCGACTATTCTTTATTTTCAATTAATTTATTTTCACTGTTCAGACGTGCTTTGTAAAATCGTTCTTTAAAGTTGAGCTAAACGGCTCGTACAGCTGATTAATTATTCGCTAATTTAACCCTTAGCACTCCAGGTTCTTTTGTAATCTATCAGCAACTGCTAATTTTTATAGTATTCCTAGCGAAAATGAGAAATGCTATAATTTGCTTAGTGCGAAATTCGGATGCGTGGAAAATCGAATAATTTTAGGGTAGTTTCTTTAAGTTTCATTAAAATATTTATTATAACTGGTGCAATATTGGAGCCTACGGAGTTCAAAGGGTTAAGATGAAATGCCAGCTAGCTTGATGAATATTCATAAGGAAAGTCCAACTTAGTTTCGTTTTCGTTTGTTTCAGAGAGATCTATAATGATACAAAGCACGTTCTTTCAGCCGTTTGTCGGGCAGTTTGGCAACAGTAATATTTTCACGAAGATCGGTTTGGAAATCAGGTCACGCTTCTTTCTAAACCAACATGAAGAAACCAGGATTATCTTGGCGAGATAAGTGCAAACATTTCTTTTCAGCGCACAATGGGCATGGTTGATGCAACCCGCCTTGTTCAAACGAAACCGTGAGTCCACATTATCTAAATGTATTTCTTGCATACAATGCGCCCAACGAAAGGATCCTCTTAATTATGCAATTCGCGTTTCTACTATTTTTATCAAACGCTAATCATATTTCAATTTTTGTCGAAACTTTAACCATTGGAAATCATTCGTTCAGTTTGAATAATTCGACATTGTTCCATCATTTCAATAATTGGACGTTTCTTTTAATGCTAATTGGAAATTTCAGTGTTGCTGGATGAACGTTGCAGATAATTCCAAGATTCGCGAGGAATTGGAGAGGGATCGAGATAAAAACGTGACAAAGAGACGTTTCCCCGAGTCAACGAGGAGAGAGTTTCTCTTTTGGGTGGCATCGATGTAACGACACCGTTGACGAACTTTCATGCCGCTTTTTCTGCACACAAGAGGAAAGTGTCGACCGGCTAATGAATCAACTTTGAACCGCGTAAAAGTGGCGAAGCGAACCACTCCCTTATCCGTAAGCGAACCTCGCTTCTCTGTGGTCGTGCGAATCGATGATTGAACCGATAATTATCCACGCCGCCTTCTACGGTTGATACACCGCGTAATGGTTGCTTCTAATTAACTCAAAGCAGTTCTTTTCAACCCGTCTTCGACTCCAAATCAAAGCTTTTAAGAAATACATTCATCGTGAAGAGTAGATATTTTTATAAAAACTGATATTCTGTAAAAAAAACAGGTGGCGATTATTATTCTTTGGAAAAGAAAACGTTTGAATCGATAATTTACTTAATGATCTTATCTGCAATAGATGCTGTTACACGTCTGACGTGTGATCTGGAAAGGATCGATCTAGAATCATCAATCTCAGAATGAAGGATCTCAGAAACGAAGAACTGAATAGTAATTTCCCATTCGTTCCCCAACTAATTGGGACCGAGAAGCTTTCCAACAATAAAAATGCGAAGAGCAAAGCCATTCACCTGCCAAAGCGACGAGCTACATACTACAGAAAATAGGAAATTAAATGAAACTACATGGAAGTAATGAAACGTTACCGCAATTAACAAGTAATATCTTAGCACTAAAATTTGCAAGTTGTCTGAACTCGATTGTCCCAATGAATCGAGACCATGGTGTGTTTCAGGCAATGAATGTACTTTGGCTAATTGAACGACGGAAAAAAGGAGACGCGTCACTGGTTCGTATAATCGAGGTGGTCTACTCTATTAACCGTTCCGTCCACCGGAAGCCGGCGCACTCGGTTGCTTCCGTCCGAAACACTACTCACCTTGCCTCACTTGTCTGTCTTTCTCTGTTTGTTATCACGAAACGGCGGAACGACGAAACGACGGACCTGCGGGTCGAAGAAAGAGTTCAACGGTGAAAGAAACCTGGCCACTGATAGAATATGAAGAGACGGGCACCGTCGCCGTCGATTATATAGAAATGGTCCCCACCAGCCGGAGGACTCGTCCCACTCTGAATCACAAGGACCCATCTCTACTCTTCTCTCTTCTTTTCTTTGCTTCGCGGCTCGACCGTAGTCGTAATTAGTCTATAATAATATTATAATTGCCGATCGAGCCTCACGTGACGCGTCCCAACAAGCGAGACTGACTTTTATCCGATCGGACGACCCTCGAGTCGCTGAAGGGTTGCTGTCGACCAAACGCACGTTCTCCGACAACGTAAGAATCTAAATATTTATTAAGCGTCAATCCTTTGCAGTCGACAAGATTTTGTTATGCATATTCATTTTTTAATATTTGCAAATAATATATTGAGAGATCTATTTGATATGTAAATTTTATAGAATATTTAATATTGAATTCCGCTGTCACTTGTCGAGTGCAAACGGTTGAATTCATTGGGCTAATTTAACATTTGCATTTATAGTGATCTATTTGGTTTTAATTAATGTGAAACGAGGCTACCGTTCGTCCTCGCCAAGGTGTCGGTTTCGAAAGCACCGGTTCAACTTTGCTGCTCGTTCGGTTCGATTCGCTTTAAGGAAACCGTGAACCGTGCACGGTTATAGGTGGCAAAGGGCAACGTCGAAACACAACAGGAGAATCGCGTAAAAGAACGAACGGCCGCCTGGCGAACAATGCGACTTCCCGAGGACACTCGCGCAGTTTCCCGCGCGTTTGTTAGAGGGAAGTCGATAATCAGCGCTCGACCCAGAATATACGCATTCCCCCTGCATTCCGTTGCATTCGCTTTTCTTTTCTCCCTTAGAAATACCTCAATTATTTCCATTCGGATTGCCGTGGCTGAGGATGCGTTTCTTCTGCGACCACTTTGTCTAACTTCTTCGACGTTCAGACTGTGACGGGAGTACTAGTTCAGAAATGAATATAGAAACTACTTGAAAGATTCATCGAGGAACTGGAAAAGCTGCAGCTTTAAAACAAGTATCGATGCACAGCTAATTAATCGCCGGGTAAACCAATTGAGAAATCAATTGGGAGACTAATTGAAAAGCTGACGAGTATCGTATACTTGTTTATTTACTCGTCTATTTGTTTCTGATAGGCGCGTGGAAGAGGTGGAATGTTCTGATGTGTGACTGTGAATTTTACAGATACGAGGAACGGCCGTTATGCAATGTAACCATTCGGTCACTGTCCATAATTCCATGGCCACCTTGTCCTCTCTACTATTGGAGAGTAAAATGGAGGAGACCGACCGATAACATTCGAATTTTAAAAAAGGATAACTGCTTCTCCGTGATTCGTGGCTCGTGGCTCGTGGCTCCTGGCTCCTGGCTCGTGACTCCTCGCGGATGACCTTGGGGATGCACCTCGTCGTTAACTTTCACCGGTGGGTAATCGAAGACACCGAGAGGAACGAACATGTCCGCCAATGTCAGGCGCGATGCAGTTCCTAGCTGGGTCCATCTCGCGGTCGCTTCTTCGTGGTTTCTCCTCTTTACGTTTCTCGACGACACCTTCGACGCTGCCACTATTAACGCTAGAACTACGTACCAGTCAAAATCACTGGTTTCGATGTTTTTGTTTAGCAATCATTCATATCTTAGAAGCATTGAATATTCGAAATGATTCTGAAAATAAATAGCTTCATTTGAGTTATTATTTATTTTTATAATTGCATATTAATCGTAAATGCTAGTTCTAGTGTTAAACAACCTATGTCTTCTTTATTTTATAATACAATTTGTGGCAAGATGATCGCCATTTATAAGCAACAATCCAGACAATTCGATTGTTTGACAGTTCCAGCGAAATACAATTTGATTGTCAGATAGCTCTAGCGTCTAAGATTGAATAGGCAACGTTGAAGATCGTCGAATTAACGTTCCACGAACGGCAAGGTCTACGAAATTGGCGGACATGGCCACGGATTCCAATAGACGTCGAGTAGACGTCGAAAGAGACAGCGAAAGGCTTAAGGTTGCCGGGTTACGAAACCCCGAAAGAAAAATTCCGTTTGTTTTCGAGGCTCGCGGGCTAAATGTCACTGTACTTTATTCGGATTGAGTGGCGAGCCTGGCAAACCTTACGTCCTGCAGCCATCTTTTTTTAAAGTTCCTCTTGTCATGTAAAATACATGTAGACACGTGTCGTTTGAACTTGCTTGCACGCAACTGCGTTGCATAGGCTCGTGGTGCCCAACGCGAGGCAACTTGAGTTTTAACCCTTTGCGGTCCGAAGTGCTCTTGGTTTCTTTGAAGTTCACGTCGACATTAGTTCATTCAATTACTGCTTAATATGACGCTTTATTTGTTTATTCTAGAATATTTGGGAGTCATTGAAATGTTACCTTTAAATGGTACAATTCTGATAAATAGATATAGATAAAATTGTTAAAACAGGTAGAGGTTGCAATAAAATAGAATATCGAGTCTGCTAAGGGTTAAAGATAATTCAATGATCAGTTGTAATTTAGGGCAATCATTTCAGAGACGTTTCAATGAAACTTGACCTTCCGATCCCACGTGGAACATTGTGAAATTCTGAAATTGTGAAGCTGTGAGATTGTGAAACTCTGAATTCATAAAACGATAAAATTATGGAATTATGAGAATCGTCAAATTGTGGAATGGTAGAATCGACAAACGGCCGAGTTACCAAGTTAAAGCGACGAAATCGTTGATAACCGCTGGTTCAGTGGGAATCGGCGTGATCGATTTCGTCCGACGGAACCAACGTACTAATTAGATTTAATGTTTGACGAGGCTCGAAGCGTAGGATTATCCGATCGATGACGAGGGCTGGACGCTTTCCGCTTTCCGCTTTCCGGTTCGAGGACAATTACGCGGCTCGATATCTTGATCGTTTGAAACCCGACTGCTTAAAGTTTAAACGACTCGCGTTAGCCTGACAGTTCTCTTCCCCTTTGTTCACCTTCGACTTATTACGGTTTTATATTTTTCTAATTGCCCTCGGAGCAGAAGTTTCTTATTATGTAGTCGCCTTAACCGATCCAGTCCTCCCCGGTTTATTCGTCTAGCTATCCTCGCGTGAGGTTACGCCACGACCACCGTGCGAACATTAATGAAATTATATAGTTGTGACCGTTGCGAAATGAATCGCTTGAAATCTTATTATTACGCTTCTGCTCGTTCGGGAGCTCGTCCGGTTAATGGGCTGCTATCTAATCGACTCTGTTAAACAGAAATTTATAGCGTTTAATGTACGCTCCTGCGATTTTGTAACGTCCTAATTGAATAATTTTTCGATTCTTCATTTCGGACGCTCCACCGTTTCGCAATTTCATCGTTTAGTAACTTTGTAACTTGATAATCTTTCAATTTTACCACGATTCTCGCGATTTTACATGTTTACAACATTGTAAGCTTACTTTATAGATTCATAACATCCTAATTCCATAATGTTCAACTGAGTCGGCAGTCGACGGAAAAGGGTTAACCCTTTGTATTCGAGACGTCACTCTGTCACCACTTGATTTGATTTGCAAAATTATAAAGTCTGACATATAATATTAAGCTTTATATGATTCATCAACATGTGGAATATTGAAATCAAATAACTATCCTCCTTAATTTATATGTTTCCTCGTTAATTAATTTCAGACATCATTTCTCATCGCTGAATATCGAATATTTCCAGTGAAAAACTTTGGAGTGTAAAGGGTTAATACATTCGGGCTCCGATTTCGCCACGTCGAGCCGAGGAAAATAAATTGTGATTCGCGTAGCCGGCAGCCCCCCGATTGAGCAATCCCGAAGGAATGACGGCTCACTTTCCGTATGAATCAACTAATTTATACGCGGCCGGCTTAACAAAATTGCGAGTCCTTGCGGCCGCGTAAACTTTCTTCCTTCTCCGTCTTCTAGAGGAACGAGGAGGCAAGGCCGAAGATGAGCCTCGAATAACACGATCGTTAAACGACGATCGTTGACCTCGCTTCGCCTCTCCGTTTCCGAGAGACCTGCGCCACCGCGGTGTCGTTCTTCTTCGAGGAGAAATGGCTTCTTCGGGAAAAGCGTCTTCTGTCTTTCTCGATCGTTCGAATTGCCTTCGGCGATTTCGACGATTCCGATGAGCGATTTTTTCGACGAGCGATCGTTCAATCCCAGGCATCACCTGGGATGCGCAGAATGCGTCCGTTTGCTATTTATAGTTTTCTGATGGGTTCGCGTTTCCATCAGCGACCGATGTGGTTTTCGTAATTGTCTCTCGCCGTCCTCGCCTGCGAAAGCGTCTTCTGTCCTGTCCTGTTATAGAGACCTCACGGACAACCGCGCGGCCATCCTTTGACCCATTTCTCGAAGATTGATCACGCGAATGGGAAAGACGACCGGTAGACAACGACGAGCGTCATCATTAACACTGGAACTACTGCAACAGTCAAAATGACTGGTTTCGATTGTTTTGGAATTATTGATAAAAGCATTGAATATCTGAAATGATGTTAATGTTTCAAGAAACCGAAAATAATTTGTTACAATTTTTATAGGGATCACGTATCGTTTTAAATTCGTAGTTCTAGTGTTAACGAGTCGAACGTCAGGGTCACCGGTGACCCCGACCAAATCGAATTACCAGATTCAACGAGGATTTCGAAGCTCTTGAGAAGACGGAGACTAGATGGACGTGCGATAATCATTCGATTCGATGATTTAATATTATATTGTCTATTTGAACGAGCGACGTCAACGGGTGGCTGTTTACGCAACATCACGGATCTGAATATCGATGGGCAGCCATCGATAAGAGACTGATCATAACATCCTCATAACCGATGGGATAACCAGCGGTCCTCCTTGGCAATGGCATCTCCCGCGTCGTTCCTCTCGAAGAACGAGGAAAACGGGGAAAAATCGAGACACCAGCCTTGGCATTCACATTCTAGATCCTTGTGCGCTCGCCGGGATCGCGGATTCAGTCGAATTCAACCCTTTGCACTCGGATGTTTCTTATTAGAAATATTTAAAATTTCTTCACGAGGCGAAGACGATGCTCTTTGAGACTAATTCGAGAAGAAGTCGCCGGTACATTGAGGAACAAAGCTGTTTTATTCCAATGTGTCACGTATCGAGGCATTGTACAAAGTTTAACATTAAATATCACTATAATTTTACTGTGTCAAATCAACTGGTGACTGAGAGTCTTCCATTTGGTTTGATTCAAGAACATTGTAAAATTGAAGGTTCAATATTAACTTTATATAACGAACACATGGAACATCGGAATAAAATAGTTGTCAGTTGATTTATGCAAGGTATTTTATGTTAATTGTAAGAAATATTGACATTTCGTCAGAAAGTAATGAATATTGAGAAAAATACCCTCGAGTGCAAAGGGTTGATCGAGAGGATTTCTTTCGGCCGCTGTGATTGACCGTGTGACGCCCGGGTCTAGATTGACCCGTGATCATTACCGTTACTTACTTTGATAAGGATACTTTGCGATTTGAGAATACCGTGAGAATGATTGTTCTTATTATTGATACTTTAGGCTTGCAAAGGAACCGAGGATCGTTGTTCTCTCGCGATGATTTATGACGATCCATCGAGCGATATTCCGTTTCCTTTTTTTCCTGTGAATGTTAGACGATCGTAAATCTTGAAGCCCGATGGGATCGTGCGCGAAAGAGCGCCGGATACCGTCCGGGGAAGATGACGAGATTTCGAACGATTCTTGGGAATCACGACTATTGTGGGAAACGATCGCGGTAGCGAAAGTATCAGAAGGTCGGCGAAACATTGATTCGTCGTGCAATAACAAAAATGAGGGACGATGATGAGCGGTTGGCTGCTCGTCGGCTGGTCAACTTGTCGTTAGCTGGCTCCGCAATTTATTTGTCATTACCATTGTTGTTGGCTTGAAATTATTATTTGAGAATTTGGTTATTCGAGTACTTCGATATTTCAACGTTCCACCGATTATTTAGAACTTGATTATTTCAAAGGTTCGCGTGACGAAATCTGAGCAACGCTTATGTAAATAATGAGAATTTAATGGCAACGTAACATATACAATGTAAATTACATCTATGCTCCACAGGACCGATCCTCCGTCGACGTCCTGTGCCTCCTCTTCCACCTCCTCTGATTCGCTCACAGTCGTCACCTCTCGCATTCTCACTCTGCCTCTCGTTAGAGGCGTCTACCATACAAATTCGTTACAAAAGACCCACGGGTTCTCCCCCGTTTCCCGCGATACATTACAACTTTCAACTGTTCGGCCAACCAGTAGATTTTTACAGCAACCCCGTCGCCTCTTCGCTGGATAATTTAATCGGTTCTACGCCACGTTCAAGTATGCCTATATTGCACTATCGTGTCAGAAATAATCCTGTCCATTGAAACGGTCATCGGTTTCCAACTGATTCGAACCCTGTCGCATACACACGTGTATTTATGTCCTACGAAACGCATCCTCCTCTTAACGACCAATCAAGAAGGCTAATACCGAGAACATGGAACTCCGAATGAAACGAACGAAGTAGAACGATTTGGAAAAATATACTCGAGTAGTACACAGGACATTGCTACCCCTCTAATCGGTTGCTTAATTCGTGTCGAGCGTCGTTTACTCTGGAATTATTATTACTATCATACATGATACAATATACAATATAATATACAAGGAATTCGAGTACGAGTGTTTGTGTAACAGAATGTCGTTACGCTATGTAATTTTACTGATATAAATTTCATTCGCCAATGAGTCTGTCAATGAGTAACGTTGGATTTGATCGTTTGGAAATGTACACTTTATTCGTGAATGAAAACGTTTACCAAAAGAAAAAGAGTTAAGATTAAGAGACGTCTTATTCTACTTTCAGCTCGCATCGCCTCGAATATTATGCGCGCCGGAGACAACACACAGACACACGAGCAGTTTCGCGAATATTATGCGTCGACGATTTATCGAAAGCTCCCCGCGGTTCGCTCGATAAACATTTAATAGGAAATAGATTTATTATACACAGCGGACAGACTAGACCAGGTCGAGACGTCTTGTTGCGATCGCTTTTCGAATTTCCATGGGGGACACGCGCTCTTCCGCTCGGGCAGCTTCTCAAGCCGCCCGTCGCGTTACATATTTTATTCTCCGTTAAGGCTCCTTTCGTGCGGTTACTTGTCGAGGATGAATGACGGTAAAAAACTATAAAACACGGTCATGCTTTTCGATACGCAGTCTCCACCGTTCGCGTTACTCTGCGTTCGTACGTGAACTCGGTGTACTCGGTGAACGATAGTGCAATCCTATAGAGAACTCTTTGTGAACGCACGATGAACTTTACACGATAGATTATAAATTAATGGCCGGAGCATCCGCTCCGCCGCGAACTTAAGATTACGTATCGGTACGCGTATATTTATGTCTGCGTTCATGTGTGTATGTGTGCAACGCCGGCGGTGTTTGTCGCAGTTCCTTCTCGATGCAACGTTAATTTCGTTCGACAGTTAATGAAAATGAATGAACGTTGCACGTCGAGAGGAATCACAAATGAATAATACAACAATACCAAGAAACCGATCGGTTTGAAACGGAAACGCCTAAGAGAGAACGCATACCGGCCGCTGCTTGTGATCGAAATCAGAGTAAACAGCGGCCGCCTCTAACCGCCTTGAACCGTCGCTACGCGTACGTGTCTACGCAACAAGCTTACACGATAACTTTCGAATGCAAAACTTCTATCAAAAGCCCAATATCTTTGGCTACTTCGGGTATGTTTATTTAAATAATTATAATATAGTAATATTGTACAGCTTGAGTTAGAGTACAGGGTGAATTCGAATCGCGTAGCATCCTTTACAACATATGCTGCCCGTTTGGCGGGGCATACTGGGATTGCTGGCTTACCGAAGGTCCCGTTGGCCCCGGCGGACCATAAGGTCCTGGCATAGAACCAGACTGAGGTGGATATCTGTCGCACAATGTTACAAGACATTCGTTTATTCTTAGCTTACTCCGTTCAGTGCCTTTTCAGGTGAGAGAAACGTTTCTACCGCAGTTCCCAATGGCAATTTACCAGATTTCATTCGTTAAAGCAAATTGTTACATCAACACGTACCCTTGGTGGGAGTAGGGGAGGCTGGTTTGCTCTAGAACCGGTGGGCCTTGGCCGTGTCCCGGGGGGTGCTGGTGCGGCCCTGATTGCACGTGCCCAAAATGTTGGGGTAAAGTCATGTTTGGCATACTCGCGGGTCCCATGTATTCGTTTGTTGGCATGTTGGCGCTGTACGGCACCGACGGGTTGCTTCCGACAGGGAAAGACGATGGATGAGGCGGATGTACTCCGTTGAATATCTGTCGATCGGATCATTCGATGGGTTATGGGATAATGCACGGATAACGATTAATATTCAGAGCACGCGTGAATGGTACTCACGTGCGGAGGTGGTGGTCCATGATTTTGGTACTGGTAGGGGTTTACGTGCGACGGCATTTTAGGTAGCGTGTAACTAGACGGTGTAGGTGGCGGAGGTTCTCGCATCAACGTGTGGTACAAGTTCAGAGCGTCCACCAAGTCGGAACTAAGCTGAGTCAACTGTGCATGCCTCCTGTCCACTTTCTCTAATGCCGCGTCTATCAACGGTCCCATCGCAGTCACTTGTTCTGGAAAATATCGCTGGGTGTCAATCGACCGATGCTCCATGTTAGGCACGTCGTCTTTCGTTCGACAGAATTTACCTTCCAACTCCAACATTTCTTGTGGATCAGAGTTATCGCACTGAGGGTCAGCTTCGTGCAACAAATGCAAAAGTTTATCCATTTTCCCCTCGTCTATTTCAACTTCTATCACTTCCGGCTCCCTCTTCACTGTCTTCACCTCCACTTCTTCGGCGAATTGAACCATTTTCTTGTTGCCTTGCTCCAACTCTGTCACATGGAGTTCGCATAAGTAGTATTATATTAACGAATATTTAACGCTTCGTTAAACTCACTTGTGAATTGTTCGGGCTCGACGGATAAATCTGCGGTAACAAAATTCGAGGGGAAGAGTCCTACTCCTGTGTAGTTACTGCCTTTCCACCAGTTCGGGTCAGAGTCGTCCAACAGATTAACTACAATTCATTTTATAACAATGTATTGTATTCAGAGTTTATTCGATTGCGGTTAACATGGAATTCTCCTTTGAAAAAATGGCAAAAAGGAAGAAGGAAGCTCATACTTATTTCTCCTGCGAAAAACGTTAATTCATTATTTTCTGCTGCTTCAAAGTCGTACAGAGCGCGGACCTTCCTGCCTTCGGAATTGCTGGAAGTGCCGAGCGCTGTATTTACGCTTGGATATAAACTGGTGTTCTTCTTGGAAGATGGTGAACTGTGCGAAGAAGAGGCTTGACTGTGGCCTTTGCTCTCTTTCAGTGAAAGTTCAATAGCTAAAAAATTAGTTAACAAGAAGTATGGCTTCGTAGATCTCAGAAAATAGGAATGTACGACGTTTTAAATGTATGAGGATACCTTTAGCAATATCTTCTTCCTCCTGTGAATTTGTTACTACATTTGGATCTTTGCTTAGTACGCTTGTACGTTTAGGCTACAAGATCACAGCATATTTGTTCACATAAAATCTCGAATTACATTTCGATAACAACTAAACATTTATAACGATAAGAAAATTTATAACAGACGAGCCTTACCGTATCCGAGATAATAGTAAAATCGTAACCTTCGTTTTTCAATTTATTGTACAAGCTTGGAATTAAATTTAGTTGGGGGTCAGTTTTAAAATCTCCTTCGGCCCACTTCTTCAGTAACCCTTTCATTCTCTCTGCAATTTTTGGCTGGGAATGATTAACTAGTTTTCTCATGTCATTTTCAAAATCTCTCGATGCAATTTCCAAGTGAAACATTTTCCCACAATTACTGACGCAGGCATCCAATAGCTAAATTGCAAATGAATTATTAAATGTATGGGACAACCATGCGTTCTAAAGAGATTAAAACACTAGTTGCCAAATTAATTTTCAATAGAATAAATTTGATATTGTACTGTAGAGAAATTATTCCTGGTCCAAAGGATATACTAACTGTTAATGCTTGCATAACAACATGTGGATCTGGAGAGTACAGTCTCTTAACAATGGATCTTAGACAGTCCTTAGCGTTTTGAGTGGAAGTTCCTACTTTGTCGCAAATGTCCATTATTTTTCCCCATTCCTCAGCTATATTATTCTCGCTGGTTGCCTTCTCTGTTGCAAAAAAAGAATTCTTGTAAAAACAAAAATGGAAAGCATTGTTCGAACATTGCCATATATTTCAATGATACATCGTAAAACAAAGTTCCAGAAATTAAATGGAAACGCATCTCATTTCTGCAGTACTAATATGGAGAATGACCACTTCCAATTAAAAGACCATAAGATTCCTGTGATTCATCGCCAAATGTTACAAGTTCCAGCGAATCATTTGGTAGATACTACTCCGACAATGAATCGAACAGATGCAAAATGTGAATTGGAGCAGTTCACAAAATCTGATATCTTAATTGGAGGTCAAATGTCAACAACCGCTTAATGTGTCGACGAAATCCGGAATTGCGACGTTCAGGGGCAAAAAACGGATCGGCTAGATCCTGAATATGCAGAATCCAGCTGTCGGGGGGCAAAAAACTAGATTCCGTTGACGAGAAATTGAGTTATCCGAAATAATGATTTTAAGTGAATTAAGGCTAGGGAGAGAAGTGTAGCGCTCACCGACGTCAGCGTCGAAAGGCGAGGAAGTCTGGAAAAGGCCCATTTTGCCTGGTCCCGTTCGACGAAATGCTCACGTCTGACGAGTCAGATCCGTTACACGGTGTCACGGAGTAACGTAACGTTTTCCTCTGCGCATCCAGCTGATATTTACTTACAAACACGGGACCGAATGACTAATAACATTCTAATCTACCATAGAGGGACATCTTTCTTTCGATCTGCCAAAAAACCTCGATACTATCGAATCGTCTCGAAACGTAATGTCAAAACGAACGTAAAACCGATTCGAATCGCACAGCCTGTAACCGCGTCGAGTAAGCGAACCGTGAAACTAACCTAAAATTTCATCTCCTTCGAATCTAGGTTAGCCAAAAGGATTGAGGATTTCCGAAAATTTCGGTAAGTCGCGGATTTCCCGAAAGGATATTGAAACGAACGTCGATAATCGATACATCGAGTGCTCACGAAATCGAAGTGCCGCCATCTTGGTGTCGCCGGTCGAAACTGTTAACTGCGTCACGATTGGTCGCGTTATCCGCCAATGGTAAAACAGACGGATTCGACGAACTTGAATTGTGCGCAGAATAAGATCGATTCGATAATCGAATCGAGTCGTTCGTGCAGGCACGTTGAAACGTAGGAAGAGCGTGAGGCACCGCGAGCCAGGTAAATTATGCGGTTGATTGTATAATGCTGTTACATTGTGTCGCTTCCATGATGCATTAGGAACCGAAACCAGCGAAACGTTATCTCGTTCGAGAAAGGTGAGCGTCGAACGAGGGGAACGCGTAGGTTACGAAATACCCGTTCAAAGAAGAGCAACGAACCCATGAAAGCATGGTCGCACCGCGGTTTCCGAACCTTGGGCGTAAACGTGCCGATTTTCCACATAATGCTCAGGTTCGCCCGATTTAAACCAGTCACCATTCTAGTCGTTGAAAATTGTTCCGACGTTGCTCAATCATATTCCCCTGATTTCCTTTTTTGTAGATTTACCTCCATAAGCACGGGACGGCGTGTCCCGAAGTTTGAATTTCCTAAGATGGCCGTTGGTTTGAATCTAGACAACCTGCGTCGAGTTCCATCGTGCATTTTGGAACTAGACTTTACCGGTTATTTTAATTATATTCTTAGAAAATTATAATGTTAGTATTGTTAGCATTGGATATTTAGTATTAATGATTAATACATAGGATTATTAGTATTAATGATTTTATTAGCACCGTTACTCGTTAATTGTATTACTAGCTGATACAATTAACTAATTTATTGCATTGAAGAAAACTTTTTAGAAGTTGCGTATAAACAAAATTTTGTGAAATATGTTGATTTTACTGTATCATCGGTAACGTCATCGATAATTGCAGGTGGACCACAGTGGCCTGCCACAATAGACAACTGGAAAATTGATAAGGCGGAAAGGAATGACGACAAAAACAACGCTCGGTTCCCGCGGCGCGCCTCGATGCGCGGGAAGAGAAGAAGAAACGATTGTTGGAGGAAGTAACCGTGTAAGAACTTGCGCAGATACTTCCGTTATTAGTTGTAAACAACAGGTGAAAGCGTACACGCGTGTACGGTTAATTACGTTGGGACAAAAACCGGCTGCGTGGCCAGGGGGATGCTCGATAAAGCATTGTTGCGGCTCGAGGATGCGTTTACACGCGATCCTTCTAATTATTCAATTAGACTGGAGGATGTCGCTTTCGGTTGCGAGAATTTCCATGCGACGACGTCATTGTTCGTTTGTATAAACGCGACCGTTTACCATATCGTCGATTTATTTATTCGTTTTACTTGTGTCACGCATCATCGGAATCTCGACCTAAGAGTTTTATTCGTTATTCTAGGCATGCGATACGTCTCCTCTAAATTATGATAGTCGACAATAGAGGAATATTTTTAATTCAAAATTCAAGAGGACATTTACTTTGAATTCAATTTCGAATTCACAAGAATGCAGCTTGAAATCTCCATGAACAGTCGAACGCGAGGGGTGGAAATCTAATATTAGAGTATTCTTAAAACTATTCGTTTTCTCGAATTCTAATGCACGCGTTTTCAGGAGGACTCAGGACACTGGCAGGAGCCACGAAACCGTAGCAACAGGACCGGCTGAAAGATTTGCCAGGCGTAAGCGGCAAGAGAGAAGAGAGGACAGAAGTGGGTTTATTCTTCGGCGACGTTCACCGTCCTACCTACTGTTCGTCTCCCACCTGGTCTTCACGCCGGAACTCTTCCCCTGCTGGAAGAGTAAAACTCTCAGACGTTTTCCGATCTCGTACAGTTTCGAACCCGTCCTCGTGAACGCGCGAACTCGTTAAGCGAACCGACACCGACGCGTCCTCGCCGTTAACCCGCCGACTTTCCTTCGCATTTTTTGTTTCGCTGAGAGGAACGAGGCTCCGCGATTCTACCGTGACGCGCGCATAATACTCGAATCCGCTTCCTTTAAATTCACTCGATACAAAGGAAGGGAGAGGGAACGTCCTCTCGAAGCTCGCGGAAGAGGGAACGGTGTAACAGTTCGCTTTTTTCCCTGTCTTTTTAAGACGCCCCGTTTGGGAAGCGAGAGAACGAGTCGATTTGAGTCGAGTGAGAGTTCGATGGTCCTGAGGTGAAGTTCGTCGGAGGAGCAAAGGGTGTGTTGATCGAGCATCGGCCTCTTGTCGGCAAGAAGACGACGACGATGCGGCGAGGGAGCGTCCTCAGCTTCCTCTGGATCACCTCGGTCCTCAGGATCACGGCCGTCCTCGGCGACGCTGACCCGGCCATCCCCACGGCACCAGACTTAACTCATTTTCAACAGGTCAGTATCAGTGGCACCCTTTTATTTATACTAGACTACTCGATACTTGTCTATATACTATTGTTTTTAGTATTATATGATAGTAGTAAAATTAATTAATATTAGAACTACCGAATGAGTGAGTCAGTGCGACCTGTTTCTGATTTTTTTGGAATCAGAAAAGATTGCTAAGAAATTTGGAAGATATATTAGTAAAACTCGGAATTATTTAGAAATTTCGAAGGTTTGCTAAGGAGATCAGTAAAGAGATGTTACGATATAGATACTGATTGTAAATCATTTGGACAAGCTAATTGACACTGAGCAAATCCGGCGAATGCAAATGTAGTTCTGGTGTCAAGACAAAAGAAAGAGAAGCGAGCGTTCTGTTAGACGCGCACGGTGTTACGGGAAAAACGAGTGTCCTTTTTCCACGTTCGCACAACACGTATTCCCTTCGAGCCGACACAATGCGTGGGAGAATGGGAGAAACACTTTCGAATTAAACGCGAAGGAATTTCAAATGCAAAAGTGTCTCGGCGTAGAATCGGCCGAGAAAGGGACCGCTCTTCCCAACGGACCCAAGGATCGTTCCGACACCGAAAAATCTGTACCACTGGCATTGGGAATGCGATGGAGAACGCGAGAAAAATATCCAAGGAAACGTTCGATCGCTTTGCTTCCACCGCGCCGATAATTGGTTACTTCCGACACACTGTTTCCGCTGGAACATACCTTTCCAATATCAATCACGATCGGACACGTTTACGGTAGAGGCTCAGATATCGAAACGATCGGTGCTCCTTTTTTCATTCGCGGAGAAAGGAAATCATCGAAAGCAACAGCCAATTAACTAAGGATTGTGAGAGGAAACCTAATGTAGCAACGCTTAGATAAGGACACCGTTTTTGCAAATCATTATGTAACGTTCTATCGCACTGCTTGGAAGAGCATTCAGAGGAAGATTTTTTAAGTTTTTTTACCTGGGATATAATTATCGGTAGCTAAGTGGTTGCATGATTTTGCTCGTGATAGTAATAAGTAACGCGCGTGCTCGATTAGATTGTTACTCGTGATTAAGGAATTATTGCCAAACGCTTTTCGTTCGCTGGGGAAGAATATGATCCACCGTCTTGGTATACTATATAGAATTATTATATGAAACGCTCAGAATTCTCATGGTGAACGTAACCCCTTGACCTATAATATCGTGGCATGAAAACTTTCATCTGAATTCTATCTAAACGTTAACTTAACGATTAAGGAAACAGGTTTTCAAATTTGATTTGAAGTTCATAGAAATTCGAGTTTCTTGATACTTTCAGAATACGTGCTTTACTTGAAGCATTTATTTTCTTTGAGTAAAGTAGATAATTAATGAGCGTCAACAGATTTTCTTTTAATGGATCATTAGCGATAAGATAGTTGCAACGATGCGTTAATTGAATCGGCGCCGATTGATCAGCCACTTGTCCTGTCGCGCAATCAGGCCACACGCACGCGTGCCCTTTTATAGACCGGCTGTCTCTTATTCGCGCCCAGGCGGGGGTGGCCACGAGTTTCGCCGGCAGACCCGTGAAAAACCTGCGGCACGCCATTAACTTTGCTCGCTCTGTTAACTAGCGATAGGATGAAATTCAATGTCGGCTCGCGAATACAGGGGGTTCACTTTCTTGCGTGCGATCTGCGTGCGGAGAACTGAGAAACTGGAAAATGCGACTAGCTATGTTAATGTTCGGATTCTTTTATAGAACCTAATGACCCGTGCTCATTAGGATTTCGATTTACTTGTATTTCTGTCTGGCTGTTATCGAATCAGGTTCTTTAAGAATTCTTTTCAAAAGTATGCACTTGAGTATTGAAACTAGTTGTAAAACTGGAGTTCTAGTAGTTCTAGTGTATCTAGTAGCTCTGATTGTCCTAGTAGTGTTCAAGTAGTTTTATCAAGTAGGTCGCAACTAGGCTGAAAAACTAAGCGAGCAGCAATTAGATTTGACTAGTAATCGTGAATGATCACTGTATTAAAATTATTGGAAGGTGTTTATTGACCCAGACCGATAGAAAGCGATAAAAAGCGATCGAATATGTAGGATAGACTAGCTAGACACTGCAGTCCTAGTCTAAACGCAGCGTTGTTTCTGTTCCAAAGAGAAATCTAGCAATTGCTAGGAGATGCTGCGAACGAGATGCGGAAAACCGATATAGGATGCGACGGGGACGGGGATATCTAACGGTGCCGGGCAGAAATTCGCGGGAGAAGGCTGCGAGAGGGGTCAGAAGTCACTCTGTTAGTGGGTGAACATCTCGGTTCTACTTTCATACGCTATCGTTCGGGTTCCTGCGACTCATCGGCAATTTCTCCAGCTCGTAACTCGTTACGATCCGAACGCAACGCGGTTTAACGCGGTGACTGGCGTTCACCAATTATTTGGAAACTATTTTAATATGCATTGTGTGGTGTAGTAATGCGCATAGTGGCTGTATAGTAAATAGTGATGTAGACAATACAGTATGCACAATAATGTACTAGTGAGTAATATAGCGCATAGTAGTTTACAGTATCAATAGTAACACGAATAACACAGTGTACAGTAGTACAGAGTAATATAGAAAGTGTAGTACACAATAGCAGTATACTAGTAAGTAGCAGTACAGCGTATAGTAGTTTACAGCAGCAATAGTAACACATAACACAGTATAAAGTACTAGTACAGTATTAAAGAGCAATATAGAAAGCACAGTGTACAATAGCAGTATACTAGTAATTAACCATACAGCGCATAGTAGTTTACAGTAGGAAACAATAACACAGATAATCCATTGTAACTAGACAACACTAGCATAAGAACCGCGACACCAAATACTCCCATAATAATTCTTTCTATTTATATCCGAATAAAAATCAGCCGTCAAGCGGCAGACGGTCAGTCGTGAAATATTTCAGTTTCTGTCTCGTGTTTTTCGTGTAGGCCTTCGAGAAATCGATGCCCCGAGTGAAACTAGGATAATCAATTTCTCAAGTTCCACTTCGATCGTGGTTAATCGAGGATACCGGATAGAGGAGCCCGTGTAGAAACGATCCTCGGTCCTTTCACTCTCGTCCGGATCGAAGCGAAGAAGACTCGCCGGCGATCTTTCGGCGGCGTCCTCAGAAAAACACGGCGCTGCCACGCTGGAAACGGAAGCGGCCGCGACATCCTCGCTCGCTTCCGGTTTTCCTCTCCCGATAGTTACGCGCGAGACTTTCGATTTCACGGATTTCATGGCGGCCCGCAAAAAACCACCGTAAAAGACATTGTAAACAGCATTCTCTTTTAACGTTTATCGCCGCGGCGAGTATCGAGAAAGTAAGAAAGTATCGGCTGCTGCCCGCCGGGCTGCCCGACGCCTCCTTCTTCCTCTTCTTCTCGGTCCACGCGAGCGAACGAAATTCGATGAATATTCAAATTCATTTAATCGGATATTTATTCATACGCGTCGAATGTAGAATAATCGAGGGACCGTCGATCTTTCGATCTCTAACTTTATAGCGAGAAGTCGTGCCGCGCTCGGCGTGGGCTTCTTTTCAAGCCTGGAGCTTCTACTTTCGCTTCCCATATGCCATTTTCCCTGCGATCTTTTCTGCTTTATGTAACGCGCGAGAAAGTGGACGTTCCTTTTTCGTTTCTAAAATTCTTCGAATAAGCTTGTAGCGCCTCCGCGGAGATTAAAGAGTTTCTCTTGAAATCGAACTCATTGTGAATTGGAAGATTACAGTCTCCCTTTTATGGGGACTCCTTGAAAATCGATGTACGATTTTTGTTAACCAAGTTGTGTAACTTTGAACGTAGAGTGTGACGGATGTCGTAATTCGCAGAATTTTCGGAGTAGCATGATCACTTTCCAACCCGTTATAAGAACATGGTAGGAAGAAATGGCTTGTGAAAGGCGAAAGCAGAAGCTTCGGGACGAGCCCGTGCAGAGTACGGTGTTTAATTGTGAAAAGTTGCTTAATACTAGAACCACATGAAATTGCTCGATATACATAGCTTTACATAAATCGAGGAAATGCGTTCGTTACGACTGCGATTGATTTATACCTTGGAAAGTATATCGGTGAACCGGTTTATCGAAAGATTTCTCAGAAATCGTTCAGTGTAATTTGAAAAATTGTAAAGGTAAAAATCGAAGACGAGATTTTTTCTCTTCTAGTACTAGTGTCGAGTATCAGGTTTTAGTTTCTACTTAGTACTAATTGTTACAGTTCTTAATTGATACTATAATAGCTATCAACGTCAATATCGAGTATCAGAGTTATTATATCAGAGATTAACCCTTTGCACTCGAAAGCTTTTCACTTGAAATAATCCATACTTCCTAATTAGAAATAAACAAGGTTCTTTAAAATGAATTTAACAAGAAATCATACATAAATTAGGTAACAAAGCTATTTTCTTTTAATATTTCACATACTGATGCAGTATATAAAGGTTAATGGTAAATAGCAAAATTTATTATTTTGCTGGATCAAATCATCTGGGAGTCGCCTGTCGAGTGCAAAGGGTTAAGTGTCAATTCTTAGTTTATACTAGCTGGTTACGTGTGCTACTAATTATTCGCGTTGAAAATGCAACGCGTAACCGAGAAATTTTCTCCTGTCGATCGATTCCAATGCAAACAGCCCGCGATGTTTCCAGCTTGCGCGCCGCTCTTTTCTCGCTACGGGATAAACGCGTATCCAGAGCGTGTCGCGAATGATTTTCAAGCGGCCGTCGGATTATTCTAATTATTATGATCGCGAGCCACGTACAGGCCGTATTAGCTGTGCGATAGAGTGGCTCCTCGAACGTTAGAAATCATTAGAAATCATTAGAAAATACGGACGCGTGTACGCGTTAGTACGCGGTCTTGGTTGGGCGTGGAATAATCTGTTATAAATGGATAACGAATGTTCTATTTATTATACTTATTATGCTTCAGAAGCTTCATACACCATAGAACTTTTCACGTTTGACCCATGGCACTCGGAAACTTCTCACTAGAAACATTCGACACTATCCTAATGAGGAACACTCTAATGAGAAACACGTAAATTAAGAGACAAAGCTATTTTATATAAATATTTCACATATTGATGCATTATGCAAAACTTAATACTATGTATAACAGTTTGTAATTATATCAAATCAAATGGTGAGTCACCTCTCGAGTGTTAAGGGTTAATTGTATAACTCGATTAGTTCGCGCAAAAGGCGAAGAACTCACTTGCACGTACACATCACTGTTCGATATTCAGAACAATGACGGAGATTTATAACGATTATTAGTCATCAGAGTTAATTGAAATGGAATACCCTTTGTATGCTCTACCCAACGTTCACGCAGAGGAAAGTGGAGGTCGCAAATTCGACCTCCGGCTCACACGTGGGGAAGAGAAATTGATTGATAGGCCAATAAACGGAGAACACTGGCTTTTACATTCCATTTTGCGGCGAGCTATGCGGAACACTCTTTCCATAATCTGTCTACCTATTGGAAAATTGAGCTATTCATTTTCTAGAACGATCAAACACACGTTGAGAAAATTGATACGATTATACAAGTGTATGTAATCTGAAACGTGTTCTCTCGTCGACAAGTGAAATAATCTGCTATTAATCTCCAATTACTGCTTTTACGGTGTCCAATGTTTCTACTTTTATTTCTAAGTCTATTTACCTTCATATTTACATTTATATTTTTATTTCCATTTAGCTCGTTTCCTATTCACTCGCAACGTTCCGAAAATCGAAGAATGGTTAGATGTTGCCGAGCAGAACATAACAAGCAGGAAAACAACGACTGAATGGAGCAGACAAACTGGACGCAACTTTCTTGCGTGTAATTTGTCCTTGTCGCGTAATCGCTGGAAGAAAAAACGGCTGCCGTTCCCGTTCCCGTTTCTCGATTTTTCCGATTTTTCCCCGGTCGAGGAGTCGACGACTCGCCCAGCATCTTTCTCGTCGGTACGCGCCTCTCACCCCGAGCCCGGCCAATTAATCGCGTGCCGCACGTAACATCTATTAGATCACGCGTGCCATTGATTTTCTTGCGGCGCAAACGTTCACCTAGAACGTTCTAGTTTTACACGTCATCGGATAGATCGAAGGAAGCACGCAGAACTTCGTCGAACCGCGTTTTCTGCGATATTACATCGTTGGAACATGAAAACAGTCAAATGGACGTTTCGCAATTTAGAAACGACGTTACTCGTCTAATGACTCGATGTAATCCTTAACGAAGACATTAGAATTATTAATCGTCGGGTATCGTAGATCTCGTGTTACCTATCATCCGATTACGTGGTTAAACTATTTGTATAATAACACGTTACACTGTAGATCTTTATGGAAATTCTCGTTTTCAAGAGTCTAATTAGAAGCATCGCACTTGAGATTTCCGCGCGATCGACTTTCGAATTTCCCATAAACGTATAAAGATCCGCAGTCCAGTTATGATATAATGGGCAGATCTTTCCTGATCGAATTCCAGCGATAGGAGACTACCCGCGCAAGGGAACCTGGTTAAACGGTTACGTTGCAGGTCGTCCTTTCACTAATTGTAAAACGAACGATCTCCCGCGCGCAATAGAAAGTAAAAGCGATCGAGCGGCAGGTTGTCTTGCACTTTCTACGGAAAATGAAGGACGATCGTGTTTCGCATCCGTTCGTTTACCCGCTTTGACGCGCGAGGGACCGAACTAATTTTTTCAACGCCATCCTCGACGCTCGACAGGTCTCTTCAATCTATATCGAACATTTCTGGGAGATCCTTATCGAAACTCTCTTCGAGACTTTCATTCGAAACTTATAGAAATGTTCATTTGTTACTTTGTATAATTATTCTTCTTACAATTGGTCCCGAACGGTATAACGAACCCGATTCGTTAACCAGAGTAGTCAACTTCAACAAAGCATTCGAACGAGGTGAAACGTTTGAATACCGAAACTCTAAAATGTAGAAAAGGCGTGTGGTCATTCGATCCGACGAACGCCTCGATTGCCTAGCATTAGTACATTTCGATCGACACGTTCAGAGTGTTCTCGCGTTCCCACGTTCCAGAAGTAGCTAACGACCCGCACGCAAACGATCGAACTGGCCGCGACAAAGTTGCCACCAGCTTGGAAGCTTTTCTCATTTGCTTCCACGAGATCCCCACGATCTATGAATCACGCGCCGCCGAAGTGTCCGCGAAGACACCGCGAACAAGGCGCCATTAAAGCGCAGAGAAAGTCGGTAATATCTTAAAACCGAACCCCGTCCGTACCTCTTCCCACGACTTTCGAAACGGACGCCGCTTCCTGATTAATTTCGATTTACTTCTCGCTCCTCGCGAGTCCTCCGGAACCGTTCTCACTTTTTCCTCTAGTTTCTTTCTCGCTTACAATTTACCGACTTTGCTGTCTGCCCTTTGTGCTACCTAGGAGGCTCTCGGTAGCCGTTTCACGACCTGGAGTGTTACATTCATTTCTGGCTTTTGGGAGAGCCGTGTCCACTAGGAATTTGTTCCCAACGTTTCGCCAGCATTGCAGCTGGCTTCATTAGGGGGCTAAAAAAATTTCTAGTGGACACGACTCTCTCCCGAAAGCCAGAAATGAGATTATTAGTGGATTACCAGATTATTAGTAAGATCTAGCGGAACCAGTGGAACTAGTAGGATAAAAGGTCAGCTGAAAACGTTACTAGTATCGAATAGTTAAAACACCGAGAATCGTGTTGACCTAGAGCGATAGGAACTGCTGGCAAAGGACCCGCCCACCGACTAGTCCCAGTGCCAAGATCCGTATCGACGATCAGCGAGTCCGCCGGGAAAATAGAGCGAAGGCGATCGAAAGCGATCGAAAGCGAAAGCCAGGAAAAATCGCGCGGCCGTTCGAACGGGGAGCCGCGGATACAGTTTGCCGAGCGTAAAAGTGAAGGAGAGCCCACCCGTTATGCAACGGGAACTGATTACGAGGAGAACCCGCGCGTCTCGCGATTAATGCGAGCGTCCGATCGTACGTGCCGATGCCGGGTTGCGCAACCCCCGTGCCGCGATGTAATAAGGGCAGCGCCGATACGTTTTCCACAAGCGTGTCCGAACACCTTTCTAAAAACAAAACCGCGGCCCGGAAGAGCGAGCTCTTCGGTAATGAAACTGGAAAGCGAGACTCTCCGCATCGCGAACGAACAGCCTCGCCTGTGACTCGATCGATTCACCCTTTGGTCTTCGACCCTTTAGGTCGCAAACAGAAGTATCTTCGCGATAAGCGTTAGTTAACCTTGCCATTTTTAACGGAACCTTTAGTAGATTTTTCTGGGAAATCCTAGTGATAATAGTCACGATGATAGTAGTAATACTAGTGATAATAATCATGATGATAGTAGTAATACTAGTAATAATAATCATGATATTATTATTATTATTACTGTTATACTATATTATATTATTATTATTACTAGTATTACTACTGTTAATACTACCAGTTGACTGGTTCACTAACGTTTACCAATGTTCGAATATACCGTTTCAAAGCTCTATTCGCACTAACCCTTTGCAGACGAATGTCGGCATTTTGCTGAGATCAAACTTCCACGCTTAGAATACTAAATTGCGAACGAATGATTTGACTATTGGAACAGCGAGAAATCAGAACGGTTTCCTTATTCTCTACGATTTAAGCGTTCAATAATTTAGCTTCATTTGCTGAATATTTTGTATGCTTCCAACAATCTTCATCCGCAAAGGGTTAAAGGGTTGAAAAAGTGGGCCATCTCTCTAAGAATCGCACGTCTTGCGAGAAACGGACTTACGCCACTTTGAAGAGTAAAAAGACTGGCTCGTATAAGATGCGGACGCGTCGAACTTGATGCCAGCATCCGCGACGCAACCGGGTGAATGGATTTCGCTCGCGGCGCAACGCGTCGTTCGAACGAAAGAGACAGAACATATAAACGGTCAGCTTTTCGCATCAGCTGTGGGAAAGCAATGGCCAACAGCCTCGCGCGCAACCACCTCGAGGAATGCTACGGACGGGATTGAATTTCTGTTCCTTGCATTTCCAGAGCCCGGTTTCGTCGTTGCTCGAGTGCCCGTTTAATTGGCCGCCGCTTAGGTCAACCGCTTGTGCGGTTATGTGCCAATATCGATGCTTTCAAAGTTAACAAATGTAGACGAGCGCAGGATGCTCGGTTGTTGCTCGATTAACCCTTTGCGGACGCAGATTCCTTGATACAAAATATTCAGCAGATGAAGCTAAATGATACATCGATTCCTTAAATGATAGGAAAAAGAAACTACGCGCTGATCTCTTGGTGTTTGAGTAATTAAATTATTTGTTACGACTTAATCTTCGAAACACGAAAACTTCATCTCGAAATGACATTCGTCCGCAAAGGGTACCGGCTCAGTGAAATTGACTTCTGTAATTTCAATTAGATTGTAGTACTATCTGCGAAATGTCTACGAACGCAAAAATCCTCGTCCGCGAGAGGAGCAACGAGGCAACGGATAAACAACGCTCGAAAATCGATTCGCGGAATATAGAAATTCCGTAGGACTCGTTCACGACCGTGAGCCAGCGATTAACTTCGCCTCGGAGAGACGAACAGTCCGGAGCAATTAAGATCGCGGTAATTAACCGAGGCATTGTTCTCTGCCCCTTCCCGCCGCGCGAGGCTGTGAGACAATCTCCCCGGGATCCGAGAAAGTCCAACCGCCTCGCGGTTTTCATTTCGCAGCGTCTTCGAATAATCGCAATCCAGATGGCCGCCTCGAACTTTAATCGAGAACCATCTGGTCCATCGTTTCCGTGTCAAATCCTGTCCCAACTGTCGGAGGGATGATGATGATGTGAGGGATGATGAGTCGATGGTACTTAACCCTTAACAGTCCTATGTCAGACTCGACATTCTATTTTATTGCGACCTCTACCTGTTTTAACAATTTTTTCTATATTTGTAGTACAATTGTACCATTTAACCCTTTGAACTCCGTAGGCTCCAATATTGCACCAGTTATAATATCAAATATTTTAACGAATCAAAGAAACTACTCTAAAATTATTAAATTTTCCACGCATCCAAATTTCGTACTGGAAAGAAAAATAAAAGGTCGAAGGAATGTTACAGCATTTCTCATTTGCACTAGAGATACCATAAAAATTAGTTGTAGTTGCTGATAAATTACAAAACCATCTGGAGTGCTAAGGGTTAAAGGTAACATTTCAATGACTTCCAAATATTCTTGAATAAATAAATAGAGCGTCAGAAACCAAGAGCACGTCGAACCGCAAAGGGTCAAAGGGTTCTAGAGTCGACGACCCAGAAACTAAGGAGAGTTCCGAATAATCTACACGAACTTCAACGCTAAAATTAACATTCGCAAAACGACAGTAGATTGATAACCTTACCGAACGGGATTTTCAGAGTCGACCGTCCTCGGACCCGCGGCCGCGGCTCTCAGCGTCGCAGCAGGCGCAGATCCTGAGCGACGTGCAGCAGCATCAGCAGCGGTACCGGCGGCCGCAGCAGGACCTAGCCAGCTCGTACTCCTCGCTGTCCAAATACAAAGTAGACCGCTCGAAGCAGCAGCAGCAGCAGCAGCAGATCCAGCAACTGCTGCGCCAGCAGCAGCAAGTGCAGCAGCTGATCCAGCAGCAGCAGCTGAAGATAGCGCAGCAGCTGAACAGCGCGAACTACCTGAGCAACGCCGGCAGGTCGCAGCCCCGCTTCGAGTCGCCCAAACAACTGCAACCGGAATTCTCCAGTCAGTACCAAGATGGCAAGAGGTTCGAGACCGTTCGCCAGGACCTGTCGCAGCCGCTGTTCTCCGACCAGCAGACCGTGCAGTTCCAGGAGTACCTGGAGAAACAGCGGGACCTGGAGCAGCTGGAGAAGCAGAGGCAGCAGCTGCTGCTGGAGCAGCAGGAGGTGCGCAAGCAGCAGGAGCTGCTGCGGCTGGACCAGCTGCGCAAGCTGGCCGACGCGACCAGCACGACGACCGCCGCGCCCACCGCCGCCCCGACCGCGATCCTGTCCACCGCGTTCCCCAGCAGCACCGCCTCGTCGGTGCTGGTGTCCCTGCCGACCGCTAGGAAGATCACTCCGTCAGAGACGGAGCTGTTCCTGAAGGCGATACAGACTCACCAGAAGAAGTACTCCATCGCAGCCACGTCGACGACGCCTATCGTCTCGACGACTCGCCAGGTCTCGACGACGAGGCCCACGACGAGAGTCTCGTCGTCCGCCATTCCCGAGAACCTGCTGAGCTTGATCCAGGAGCAGGAGGCTCGCCTGGCGGAGCAGGGCAAGCCGAAGCCCAGGATCAAGGTGGTCTATCAGACCGAGAGGCCCGTGGACCGCGAAGAGAAGAACCCGAAGACCCTGTCAGGACCTCCCGGCTCGGACAAGGATGCTCTGCTGAAGCAGCTGAAGCTGGCGCTGGCCAAGTCCGTCGACGACGACGCGAGGAACGTCAGCACCAGGGACATCGTGCTCCCTGATGGCAAGAAGATCCAGGTGATCGACGACGTCTCGGCTCTGTCCACTCTGCCGGCACCTCTGCTCACCACCACGACCACCGTCAAACCTCCCAAGGCTATCCTCGAGGAGCTGACGAAGGGAGTGCTGCCTCCGGGCGCCGACTTCGAGGTGATCAGGCAGAAGAGCGACGGCAAGCTGGAGGAGATCGGCAAGGCGCCCATCCAGAGCCTGCCGGCGAAGAAGGTCACGTTCGTCGTGCTGGAGGAGCAGCCCGACGGCAGCTACAAGGTGCAAGGCGTGAAGGGCAACGCGGACAAAGAGGGCGACGTGGACTCCATCGTCGAGAGGATCAAGAAGGGCGAACTCAAGCTGCCGCCCAGCTCCGCGAATCTGACCAAGGTTGCTGCCAGGCAGCAGACAGGTCCTGTTAGGAGCACCGTTTCGACGACCTTCAGACCTACCACTGTCGGAGGGTCCACGGTCTCCTCGGTGCACAGTGACAGGTGAGCAGGAGAGAACTTGAGTAGAACTTAGGCGACCGTCTAAAAAGAACTATAACTACCTCCTCCATTATCTTCAATTGAACTCACAATCAATTCGGTTAGGAACTGTGTTTTTCAAAAACAAGAACCGCATTTGACTGCAAATAATCCGACTTGGAGACTTACTAAACAAAAGAAAAGATAAACAGAATAGGCAATACGTTGCTGAGTGAACAGTGGAAGATCTCCCCATTCGGTTGGCTAAGTGTTAGAACTAGAAACAGAACTCGACACCTGAAATAGAGATTCGTTGATGTTCCATCGTTCACCGTTTCAGGTCCGTCGAGTACTCGCCAGTGCGGAGCACCGTCTCGACGACCTACAGACCCAGCACCGTCGCAGGCCTCAGCTCTGTTTCCTTGGTGCAGAGCGACAGGTGAGTGGAAAATTCCAAGCGTTAGAAAAGGACAAATCGGGAGACTAAACAGCTGAAGATAAAGAATACGCACAGTTTCTGACCGATCGTCTTTGCAGGTCCGTCGAGTACTCGCCGCAGGTGACGGTCTCCCCGAACTCGGTGTCCACGGGCGACAAGTACCTGTCGTCGGCGTCCAGCGTGACCGGACACGTGTTCAACTCGCTGAATCCCATCGAGACGACCCTGTCGACCCCCAGGTCGCTGTCCACCGCGGCGGACCAAGACGGCAGGGTCACCGGCAACACGGCGAAATACCCGACCGTGACCAGGAGCCACTTCATCCCAACCATGGCTCCGGTGAACGAGATCATTACGACAACGCCGGGCCCCGTGCAGACTTTCCCGCACCGTTCGACCGCTTCTTACGTTCACTTCACCGTTAGGCCATCCAGTGAAACTCCCCCGACGGCGAGGCCGATTTCTACTACCGGCAGGCCGGCGACCACCTTACATAACGAGAACAACGTTTACCAAGAGGGCTTCGAAAGGTCCACGCTGTCCTCTCCGACGGAGTACCCAGCCGCCAACAGCCGGCCGCAGGAGGGCCTGGCGACGCTGCTCAAGCGCGAAGGATTGTTCGCCATGACCAAGTACCTCAGGCAATCCGGACTCGACAGTGTCCTGAATGAGACAGGTACAGTTCTCGTCGGTGACCTTATCGGTGAACTCAATTTCAAGGGAGAGCCGTGTACTAGAAATTTTTTCTTTCTGGCTTCATCAGGGGACTAAGGGCACACTGATACTGATGTGTGCCAAGGAAGAGTCTCTTTAACACTAGATTTACGGACGTTTGTTCTATACTTTATTCTATTGTTCCTAGAAAACTACATGCTCGTCTATATAAATCGCGAAAATCGTAGCTTCAAAACTAAAGTATTGCAATACGTATTCGCATAATTGTACGAATCAAAATCGACTTTACTGTTACTAAAATAATGTTTAAAAAATTCAGTGTCCGTCAAATCGACGGGTTCCGTAAATCTAGTGTTAAATACGTACCCTGTACCCTTTGACACTAGGTTTACGGAACGCGTCAAACTGACGCATATTGGATTTTAGAAATATTATTTTGTAAATGTTCACGCCGAGTTTGATTGATGCGATCACACTGGCATGTACCCCAATTACCTACTATCAAATCTCCAGTTCCCACAATCTAAATAAACGAGCATCAATTCTTTTAGGAATAATAGAATGAAGTGTACAATAAATGCCCGTAAACCTAGTATTAAAGAGACTCTTCCTCGGCACACATCAGTATCAGTGATGTCTTTAGCCCCTGATGAAGCCAACTGCAATGCTGGCGAAACGTTGGGAAAAAATTCCTAGTGGAGAAATGAATGTAACACTCCAGGTCGTGAAAGCATCAAAACTACTAATCAATTCCGAGGTTATAAGTTAGGAAGTCGAACCGATGGAAGACTAGCTTAGAAATGCAAACTGACCGATTGGTGAGAGATCTCCTGAACCGTCGCAGTCCGTTCTGGAACCTGGCTTGAACCCTGCCCTCGTTCTAACGGTTCAAGGTCTTGTCCGAAAACGAAAGCGCGAAGGAATGATGTAATTGGATACGCGAAGATTGATGTGTCTTGTTGTCTGGTACTCAACGCTAGAACTGTCGAGGCATTGATGTGTGGTCCTCATAGAAATTGATAGATTTCTAGATTAGATAATATTTGTCCATAATATTGAATTGTTTTCTATCGTCGAGAGTCCTACCGATTGAGACGCGTTCGGGCTGATTTTGTCAGAAAGTATTGTAAAGGGTCGAAGCGTGTCGCCGTGATACACTTACCACGGCTGAGTTTGATTGTTCACACGAGCGCTCGTCGCTTCCCACCGGCCGGCGTTAGCCATGCAACGTTCATTGGAAAAATGTTCTCACGGGCAACCGGCGCAGTTTCGACACAGCCGCCTCTTCGCGGGAACAATGATGGTCTTTTCTCGCTGTTCGATTCTCCCACGTTACAAAACCGACGTAATTGCGTCTGGTAATTATCGACGGTTACCTTAATTGTCCCCGTGTCGTTTATCGATTATATCCTGCGCCATTTAGAAGTCGATCGCCTGTCCCGCCGTTGCCAGTGTATCGACGGATCGTCGGCCGCCGTTTAATTGGACGCTACTCAACGGTCAGCTGCAACGAGAACAATGGGACTGTGCGGAATCGTGTCAGGCCTTCCGTTCAATTTATTTATTTATTTATCTGTCTGTTCGTCAGCCTTCGCGCCGTTTCTAATTGAGCGTGTGACGTTTCAGGCCCGTACACGCTGTTCGTGCCGACGGACAAAGCCTTCAGGACGCTGCTGGTGCAGCTCGGAGGACCGGAGAAGGCTGAGCAGAAGTTCAGAGACAATCCGCGACTTCTCAGCGGAGTAAGGACAATGATAATAGTTTAACCCTTTGCACTCCAGGTCGTTTTGTAATCTATCAGCAACTGCAACTAATTTTTATAGTACTCCTAGCTATAACATTCCTTAGATCTTTGATTTTCCTTAGTACAAAATTCGGATGTGTGGAAAATCTAATAATTTTAGGGTAGCTTCTTTAAGATTCATTAAAATATTTAATATAACTGGTGCAATATTGGAGCCTACAGAGTTTGAAGGGTTTGTCTCCTCTCTAAGGGTCAACACGTTGAACGAATCAAATCAAATTACTACAGTTCATTCAATGGAAAGACGATTATTTGCCAACACTTGTATATTATAAACAATGCTACCGAATGCAACATTGAGCAAGGTCACCGTGCAATAATGACGCAATTCAATCAAATGATTTAATATCATATTTTTTCCATTTTGAGCATTTTCTATCGTCGCATTGCACTATTACAAAGTCTATCGATCAATTAATCAAAGAACTAACACTGCACGTTCTCGACAGCTTCTGCTGCATCACGTGATCCCGGGAGCCTTCAGGATCGACACTCTGCAGGACGAGATGACCGGCGTCAGCTTGGCGGGGACCCAGCTCAGGGTAAACGAGTACGCGACGCACGACCACGAGTGGAACGACGTCAAGGTACGTCTTGGATGAAAGAGTGTACTCGCGCGACGAGGTGTTCAACCGTTTCATTCGCTGTTCCATGGATCCGAGCAGTTGACGACGATAAACGGAGCCAAAGTTGCGCCCAACAAACGCGACATCGAGATCCCGCAAGGCGTCGCCCATGCAGTGGACAGGGTGATGTTCCCGCTTCCGGTCGGTGACCTCGTGCAGACCCTGCAAGCTGACCGCGAAAGAAGGTTCACCACTTTCTTGAAGATGCTCTACGTTTCTGGCCTTCAGGACACTTTGTCAGGTGAACGACCTGATTCCTTTTCATTGGGATATATTTCATATTTATAAATCATTGCATTTGATTCTATGTAGACTTAACTCTGCACTCGAAAGTTTTTACTAAAAATATTCAACATTCTCCTATAAGATACAAATGTTCTTTGAAACTAATGAGAGAACGTATATAAATTAAGAACGAAAATTATTTTATTTCAATGTTTCATGTATTGATGTATCATACGAAGTTTAATATTATATAAAAAACTTTATAATTTTGCAAATTAAGTGGAGACTGAGAATCACCTCTAGAGTGCAAAGGGTTAACTCTTTGGAATTATCCTGTATTTATCCCTTGGAGTACTGGAACTTGGTACTCGGTTTTCGCAGCTCATTAATACTAGATTTACGGTTATTCTAGACATTATTTCATCATTCCCAGAAAACTAGATGCTCGTCCGCTAATTGATCTATATTTCCAGGGCCCAAATCCTTCACCATCTTCGCCCCGACCGACTCCGCTTTCGATGCGACCCAGTCGAAAGACGGAGCGCCGATTTGGTCGGAGGAAGATGGACCGGAAGCGGCGAAGACGATCATTTCCAGGCACATTCTACCGTCCACTCTGTACACGGCAGGGATGAGGTATTACTTGCAGAAGGACACGCTTCGCCCTCAGTCGCCTGTTCATATTCACAAAAACGGCGGTGGGTTATACTTGATTTGTATCTGTTGACCTAGAGAAATATTTCCAGAGTGAACAATGAACGGTTCCTAATCGTGTTGCAGGTCGAGTGCGGGTGAACGAGGCGCACGTCGTGACGCACAACGTTCCAGCGACGAACGGAGTCATACACGCGATCGACGGTGTGTTGTGAATCCTGGAGAACGACGCGGGAACGTCCGTTGGAGATCACCGGTCCTGGATCCGGTCCCAGACCGATCCAAGTAACGGCGCGTGCTCGTACTGATGCTTTGTAATTCACTACTACTACCGTCGTTATCCGTTGTAAAAAGAAACGACAGGCTCGACGCAGCCAACGAGTAGACGCACGATCTGCCATAGATGTAGCAAAATTAAAAGTGAAAAGGATAACGGAACTTTGAGAAAAATATATTTTTATACATATATATATATATATATATAAAGCATTAATTATGTACATAACAGACAACGAAATGTGAAAGATATCTGGTACACCGTGACAAGCACATTATGTACTAAGTTTAATCATCATCGAGTACATCGAGCTGCAAATGTTTGTTTAAATTTATAAGTACATGTTATAGTCTCAGAGAAATCATTCAATGTAAATGTGTAATAATCGAACTATTTAAAACCAACGTGTAAACTGATTTGATCGAATCGTTGAACTCACACTACCTAAGTTTCGAGTGATCGCGGTTGTAGGTCTAGTAGATCGCCTTGTACTTCTTAATCTCTATCATTATGTGATGAATGTTAGTCAACTGTGTCCGCGCGTTTGGCGGGAGGATTTTGTGAAGCCTATTGTAATATTTAACCAGCTGGGTCATTGCACTTTGCACTAGCGTCGTTCCAAGCACCAGGCTGTGGAAGGACGTAATTACTTCACGATTAATCTCTTCTAACGCCCGTTTCCAATTGTTCGTAAACGATTGTACGAGGGCCAACGCTTTCCCTTCTTGCCTCTTCAGATCGTCCGCCTGGCCCTTATTTATCAGCACCTCCCACTCCTTGACTAATTGTATTATTCCACCGAAATACGGCGTTAGAACCTCTTCAACGTACTCCGCGGAACGTGCGTTTAGCTGCTCGCGAAAGCTCTCTTCTTCCTTCGTGGAATTGTTGCGTGTTCGCCCCTGGACGTGAAAGTTTCAAAGAATCAGTGAATCGTAGAAATAGGACACATGAAAATATATATCTATCTTACCAGTAACACGCTAAGAACTAGGTCGTAATTGTTAATTAGAAATACTAGTTGCTCGATTCTGTTAGGGAAAATGGTCGCCATTCTCAGTAAAAAGAACTGGACAGCTTCCCTTAATTCCGCCAGCAGCTGTATTGCACTTTCACAGGGGAATCCCTCGCTTACGCAGATCATCGCAGCACTGAACTCTGCGTACCTCCGTGTAATCTATAAATAAATTTCATACTCGTGTTTCGACCATTCAACTTTCTTTGAGCTTAGTGTTTTAAACGTACGTAATGAGGACCGGTTTCTTTGTGTTTGAACGGGTCGTATTCGCTGTCCTTTACACTTTGAAGTTTCAGTGGGTCGCAGTCTTTTATACTTTGAATGTTCATTTGGAAAACGTATTCGAACCTGGAACGTACACGTTAAGGGACATATTAAAACGACAAGGTATTTGTTAAATGATCAATGATATACCTTTGTATAAATATAATCACCTAGGTGAAATCACTGCAGTCATATTGTCCCAGTACTTGTCTAGAGCTGGCACAACTCTTTTGTGGCAAATTATCCGGTATCGCATCACCAAATGCAAGCAGAGGAACAAGGCTATGGTGTCATAACAGTCGTCCACAAAAGACTGCAGGTTCTTCACCATTAAATTCAGCGTTTTCCCCATTACCTATATTCCACATGGGCATTTATTAAATCTGTTCTTGTGTTAATATTACCAAAAGTACACGAAGGACGTTTAGAACTTTACCTGGTTAAATATATCCATTGCTGGCACACCACTGACTTTGAAGAATTCGGTTAAGAACAGGTATTCTCTGCAAGCATTATCCAACAGGGCATACTGTTCGCTCCTGAATAATGCTTCGTAGTGATACTATGGAAATATAAGGTATACTGGTGAAACTTTTAGAGAGGAGGTACAATAATAAATAATAACGTGCTTACTCTTGTTTTAGTTGCAGTATGGGGTACAATGATTGGTGCTTCCAACAGAGAAGTTAGAACATCTCCTCTATTTCCTATAGAAAATACTGTACCCCTGTGTTTTAATGTTGTTTTATGGAAAATACCTCTCCCTACTGTATCTTCCACACCCATTAAATCATCTTTGGAAGCTCCTTCCTCAAACTGTACAGTGTAAAAGTATCTTTAGTGAATAAAATTTATGGTGATCCTCTCAATTCTGTGTATGTTTTATTTTATTACCTGCAATTTCATTAATCTCGAAGAATACGATTTGAAGTATGAAAAATAGATTTTACTCATTGTACTAATGTATTCCCCGCATATCTCTTCTGCTACATTTCTTTCATTTGCTAAAATAAATTCAAAGAAAAATTTATACTTCAACATATTGGTCTGTGGCACTTGATAATTAGTCATTGGTTTCCTGAACTTGTAAATTTGCTCTAATAAATATGCTCTGATCTTAGCCATGGCTTTCACTTTTAACTTCTGTAAAATATCTTTCACGTCTAAACAAGATTTGGCCTCCTTGAAAGTCTGCTCTTTCACGAATTTTATTTTGTCATTGAGAGTCTCCAATTGAGTTAAGAATTTCTTCTCTGTTACAGGACAATCCATAATTCCACTGTAAATAAAAAATCGTCAATAACCTTATAAAATCTGAACCATATAGTCTCTAAACATCGAAGTAAATTAATAAAGTTCATTCTTACGCGATCAGAGCTTCCGACACTGTCATGTCTTCGATAAATTGACTAAGAGGTGCTCTAATCGTTTGCCTGTTAGACAACTGTTGACTCATTGCCACAGATTTACGTTGAAGATAAAGTATCTCTGAACTTATGCTCCCTAAATCCAACTGGAAACTCATCAGCATCAATTCCATCTTCTGCAAGAGAAATACAATTATTAAAATGTGAAAAATTCTCAATGACAACAACTAACAATGTTCGTTACTTTGTAGCAGTAATACACCAACCTCCAGAATGTTATCGCATGCAGCAATTTGATTATGAAGACTGGCAATATTCTCGCTTTCCTTAATGTAGTCCTGAATAGATTTATTTTCAACTTCTTTTAGTTCTTTCTCAATTTGCCTGGAGTACTGGCGTAGGTCGGTGCCACTCTTTAAAACCTCCTGTACGACGTCATCCCCGAGGTCTTGACACAACTGTGTCTCGTTGTCATCGAAAACGTCAAATTCAGTTGACATTTTGAATAAACGATATACACGAGTCGAACCGATATCATTAACCCACTTTTGACAGGCCATACAATAAACGCTTTACTCTTCACTAGACAAGTTCCCAGCCTTATGATAAAACAGGATACGTGTCACGAATGTCCGTTTCGCCATCTACGGCGCAACACCCAAGCTGTTAGCATTCCTGTACGCTGTCAACGATATTGAATAATCAATTCCTGTCCCTTACAATTAATTTAATATTAAACACCCGTTGCGAAACTTACAAATTCCAACCGCCTATATCTATGCATACAATGTATCTCGCAATATGTCAAACGAAAGACAATGACTCATAATGACAACAACAATATTCATACTGTCAACGTATAAATATTCATTTCATAAAAGCTTGAGAAAATTAATAAAATCGTTCTACATTCTGATGCTCAGCACATAAAATAATCTTAAAACCTATGAAAAATATTAATTTCATATATTTTAATTGGCATATAACTTGGCAGCGCAAAATACGCAACTGCTAAGCCGGGAAAAGTTCGTCAGGGGCACGCTCATGCTGGCGTGACAGCGGCCGCTGAATTCATGTCGTAGCCTACGCGACAAAAACGAGCATTTTTCTGCAGCGCCATCTAGCGGACGGGCGTTTTCGAAGCTTTTCCCTATATCTGTAATGTGTAAGACAATGACAGAGACACTGTGCGACAAGGACAGAGATAGTCTCACCCGTGCCACCTCCTAGGAAAAAGCATCTCATCAGTCCCTGGTACGTACGCGCAAAGCATCAGGACCGAGGAGGTCACCAGAATATAAATTTGGGTGGCGCCATCTAGCGGTGGAAGCTAGCAACTAAATGCGTCGCCTCGATGTGGAGAACAACAGCTAATTCATTAATAATTCAACTACCAAGCATCAATTATGAACATTTGTTATTTTTAATTATAGACTGGATCCTCCCACACTTGCCCATACCCCTTTCGTTAAGATTTTCTGCCTCGTTAATTATTTATTAGTTATTATCCAAGACGATGTCGCAAGGTAACATAGAATTTTTTGACAGGTGCCCAAGAAACAATTAGTTTCTCACTTAATAGGAACAAATTGTGAACATTTATCACCGAAGAAATTAGAGAAGACCCTTGGGAATATTCATTAGCAGTTTGAACCGGATTCGAGTAGTGATTAATAAGTTATTAGCGATTCTCGGAGAGGTTAGTAATATTCCGTAAAAGCGAATGGCGCCACCTATTGGGAAAATTGCGCAAACTTCTAACCAAATAGTACAAGCTGCGTCCGCTAGATAGCGCCAAAAACGACTTCTTTAAGGACGCGAAGAACCCACCTGAAAATCGCTAATAACTTATTAATTATTACTCGAATCTCGTTCAAACTGCTACTGAATGTTCCCAAGGGTCTACTCTAATTTTTTCGATCATAACTGTTCACAATTTGTTCCTATTAAGTGAGCAACTAATTGTATATTGGGCCCCTGTCAAAAAATTCTAGGTTACCTTGCGACATCGACTCGGAGAATAATTAATAAATAATTAAGGAGGCGGAAAATCTTAACCAAAGTGATATGGAAAAGTAGGAGAGGGTCCAGTCTATAATTAAAAATTACAAATGTTCATAAATGATGCTTGATAGTTGAGTTATTAATGAATTAGCTGTTGTTCTCCACATCGCGGCGACGCATTTAGTTGCTAGCTTGTACCGCTAGATGGCGCTACCGAAATTCATATTCTGGAGATCTCCCGGTCCTGATGCTTCGCGCATACGCACCAGGGACTGATGAGATGCTTTTTCCAAGTTGGTGGCGCGAGTGCGACAATCTCTGTCCTTGTGGCACACTATCTCCATCCTTGTCTTACACATTACAGGTATACGGAGAAGCTTCGAAAACACCCGTCTGCTAGATGGCGCTACTATCGCCTCCACCCACGATTGTCTATCCTTGTCGCACACTGGCGCACTCCTTGTCTTACTCATTATAAGGATAGGGAAGTTTATGAGAAATTATGAGAACTGTATATTGAAATTATAAGAAATTGAAATCACAAATGATAAGAGCTTATATTGTATAATCTTTTCAGTTCTACCATCTTACTATTGACAGCCTTCTACGTTACATTAATAATTAATAACTATTTACTCCACCATCCCTCGGCATTTTAATGTTCTCCAATAAGTCTGCAGTGCGACGTTAGTCTGCCATTATACAGATAATTCCCAAAGTGTCGCGGTTGACGAAATTACATACAGTCTCATTGTTTTAAAACCTAATGGAGATGAATAGGATTATATTAAGACACTCGGTTAATTAATTTTATTAAACAATTTTATTCTACGTCTGTAAATATAGATACACGAGGAGCACAGTTCAGTTTTTACAGTTCCGCATTTAATGAACCGTATCTTGATTACATTCGGATTTTCTATCAGGTTTCTCGCACGCGTCTGCAGATTTCTTATCATCGCCACCGGCGAATGTCGCGTCCAGTGGACTCTCTAACAGTTTCTCCTTGTCTCCGTCGCCGCTGTTCGCCGTAGCACCGTCTGCGAAAGCAATAATTCTTTTCAACCCCTTGCCATACAACGACGAGTGAGACTCGTGATTTCTAAACTAATTCGACAAGGATCAATGTTGTTCATTACCCACGGATCAAATGATTATATAAACGATATTTATATTATAAATGATATTCTACTTTGCTATTATCAATTTATTATCTTCAAATGAAATTTCCACTTGAAGTAGAATGGAAAGTTTCGTTGTACTTACAAACTGTCGATAGTAAAATATTACACGAGCTTAGCAACGAAAGTAAATAGTTAATGAACAACATGTCGCGACGCTGAGGTAAACGAGGGGAGAATCTCACCGTAAAATATCTCGGAAATCTCCTCCTCCTCGTCGATGAAATGGAAGTGCTTGATATTCGCGAGACTTCGGATACTCTCGAGCGTTTCCGGGTGAACGTTCAAGAACCACAGCTTCTTCTTCTCGGCGTTTATGTTCTTGGACAGTATTTCAACACCCTGAAAAATGGCGTGTCAGTTCTCCGAACGAGACGGTACGAGTATTAACGAGTACCTTGATCGAAGTGTAATCCATGCACCGAATCTTCTCGCAGTCCACGACGAACGGTAGATCGTTCTCATCGTATTCGCAGATGATCTTGTGCACCTTGTTGCAGAAATAATTCGCGGCGGGGTAGAGGAGAGCGCTGTCCGGCTTGAGCGTCACGTATTTGTTCCCCAGCCGCGTCTGGAACGTAATCAAAGTATCTGAGGCACGGAGATATTAACAGAGAATCGAATGTTTGATGAACTAATTAACACTGGAACTACCGGACGAATCAAATTGACCGTTCCTACGTTCTTTCCCAATCATTAACCCCTTGCCGTCCAATAACGAGTGAGACTCGTGATGAAGATTTCTAGACAAATTTAACAACAATCAATGGTTGTTCGTTATCCACGGATCAAAACAAACAACTACTTTGCTATTATCAATTTATTACCTTCAAACGAAATTTCCACTACAAGTAGAATGGAAAATTTTGCTGCATTTCTCCCAAATTGTCGATGGTGAAATGTTACACGAGTTTAGTAATAGAAAATAAGAAACATCCGAGTGCAAAGGGTTAAATCACGTTATACGTGTACTTAGAAGAATGCTACCTTGCATATACCTTGCATTCGATGACTTGGACGCGTGGCCTGGCAGACGGGCGAAGCAGGTAGATCAAATTGAACACGGCGCCGGTCAGGAGTCCTATCTCGACGCCGCAGATCACGCTCACGAGGAACGTGACAACGGCTGCGACCGTGTCCCTCTCTACAATCAAATGAAACTCATGAGAGATCGGTTCTCGAACCTCGTCCTTTCCTATGAATAAAATCAGGAACGCTGACGCTTACTGCTTCCCTTCCACAGCAGCTTCATGATCTTCAGGTCGATGATGAAGACCACAGCTGTTATCAGCACCGCCGCGAGCGTGGCCCGTGGAATGTAATAAAAGTGCGGCGTTAGGAAGCTCAGCGCCAGCAGCGTCATGATCCCTGCAACAGTCGGTCCTCTTAGATCTCAGTTCCTCAGGGAATTCCTTGGTCCCTCGTGTCGCGATTGAAACAATTTCCTTTTAGTTTTGATGCTTTCATTGTCTGGAGTATTACATTCATTCTGACTTTCGGAAGAGATCCGCGTCCACTAGGAATTTGTTCCCTGCTCATGTTCCGGTGGTCACCAATTATTTTAACCCTTTGCACTCCGTAGGCTCTCAGTCGCCAATTGATTCGACACAGCAAAATTATAGAGTTTATTTAATATTAAACTTTGTACAATGCATCGACATGTAAAATGTTTAAATAAAACAGCCTCCTTTAATTTATGTGCGATTTCTCGTTAACTTAATTTGAAAGAATATCGTTGGTATTTCAAAATGTTAAGTATTTCTAATGAAAAACTTCTGGAGTGCAAAAGGTTGGTCAGCTGAACAATAGTACGTGTTTAAAGAGACTCTTCCTCGGCACGCATCAGTCGGTGGGCGGGTCCTTTGCCAGCAGTTCCTATCGCTCTAGGTCAACACGATTCTCAGTGTTTTAACTATTTGATACTAGTAACGTTTTCAGCTGACCTTTTATCCTACTAGATCCACTGATTCCGCTAGATCTTACTAATAATTTACTAATCTACTAATAATCTCATTTCTGGCTTTCGGGAGAGAGCCGTGTCCACTAGGAATTTTTTTCAGGCACGCAGATACTGTACTGTACAGTATCAGTGTGCCTTTAGCTCCCGATGAAGCCAGCTGCAATGCTGGAAACGTTGGGAACAAATTCCTAGTGGACACGGCTCTTTCCTGAAAGCCAGAAACGAATGTAACAAATTCCTTGATTCGTCGAGGGAAACATTACCAACGTATAGGCCAGCCATAGGCGTCCGTACGCCGCTCGCGCTGATCACGGCGCTCCTGGTGAACGCTCCAGCGGTCGGCATCGACGAGAAGAAGCTCCCCAGAATGTTGGACAGGCCCAGCGTCAGCATTTCCTGCGTCGCTTTCACGCCGCTTCCGCTCGCTGAAAAGATTGTAAATTACATTATTATTACATCGTAAAACTTACAGCGTAACGCGAGATAAATAAAGAAAAAAATTGTGTTTCCTTCGCACCGAACGATTTAGCAATGGCCACGTTCGCCAGCACCGACACCAGCGGCAACACGATCAACCCCGTCCCATAGTGCTGACACATGTCGACGAACGTGTAAGTCTGGTTGCCAACCTGGGACGAGAGGGGCGGCAGCGACAGCGTTGGCAGCCCCGACACGATTTTGCCTTCGGAAACAGTCTTGTTACTAACGGTAGGTCGCTCGGTAAGACGCTAAGGATGAATGCAAGAAACCTGAGAGGATGAACGGGGATCCTCCTCTTTGCTCTAAGTAGAACGCTATCGTGGACGCGAACAGGATGACCAGAGCGTTGCGGCAGATGGAAAGGAACCACAGTCCTTTCTTCAGAATCGCGGCTTTGCTTCTTCCTCCTTTGCCTCCTCTGTCGTCTCCTTTGGGGATACAGCAATCGAAGTCCCTTAGTTTCTGTGAATGTAAGCGAACCCTAGTAAACTTAATATTCTTAACACTAAAACTACCGAGCACTTCAATTGACTTTTGAAAATTTCGCTATAGAAACTCCAAGAGTATCTGTTCAGACTTTGATTTACAATTCAATTTGCGTAGTGCGAAATGAATTTCTTTAATAATTTCTCAGAGAAACATTTGTTACCTTTCTAATAATTGCAAAAGAAAGACAATTTTCATATTTGGAAGACTAAATGGCAAGCAAATGATTTAATTACTCAGCGAGAGATCAGCACTTAGTTTCCTTTTCTATTAGTTAAGTAATTGATGTATGATTTAGCTTCATCTGCAGAAGGTTTTGTATGTTTCAAAGAATCTCTGAATATTCTGAGCAAGTGGGAAGGCTCACCCTGAAGAACAGAAGGAAAGCTATGCTGGAAAGTCCCAGCGCGAAGTCGGGCAGCCGGATTTTCCTGACGTTCTGGAAGATCTTGACGATGTTACTGGCCACGCTGACCGCTTTGAACCTCAGTCCTAGCAAGCCTTGCAGCTGCGACACGATTATGATCACCGACGTGGCTGAAGTGAAGCCTGAAGTGACCGGCACCGATATGAAGTCCACCAGGAAACCTGTAAACGTTCGTTTTCAAGATAGAGCAATTTAACCCTTAGCACTCCAGGTTGTTTTTTAATCTGTCAGCAACTGCAACTAATTTTTATAGTATTCCTAGCGAAAATTAGAAATGCTATAACATTTCTTTCTTTTATTTTCCTTGTTAGTGGAAAATTTGGATGTGTGGAAAATCTAATAATTTTAGGGTAGCTTCATTAAGATTCATTCAAATATTTAATATTACAACTGGTGCAATATTGGAGCCTACAGAGTTCAAAGGGTTAACATTGCGGTTCACCGATGATTTCAACGCGCGGCGAGCCTGTAGGAGTAATTATCCGTGTTGTATCCAGAACGCGTTTAGGAAATATAACGGGTGAACAGGTAATTTCAAACGAAAGCGATCCTATTGATCTAAACGATCGATTCGATGCATTCGTCGCGTTCATCGGGAACAGCACACGGCGAATGAAGCTGCTCAAATGATTTACAACCCATCCATGTGTCTGCATCGTATCAGACGATAATTACATTCCAACGCGGAGATATCTTTCCGCCTCGGATCGTTCCGTTGAACAAGTTTAACGTTATTGACATTGCTCGGTCTGTCGAACTTTCACCAGCTGTTGCATCAATGTTATTGACCGTGTGGATCTTCGCTTCGCGAATGATTCAATATACTTTGCCTAAATGAAACAGGCCCATCAGCAGCTCGACGCATCCAGACAGAAAGCAGAACAGCACGATGAAGTCCACCGGCATGTTCCTCGTGTACTCCACGGTCAGCAAGGACATCAGGGAAGACGGTCCGATGGACACTTCCTTGACTGTCCCGAAAATCAGGTACACGAAGGCTCCGACGAAGCAGGAATACAGGCCGTACTGCGAACAATCGTGGAAACAGTATCGAACGAAATGAAATTACGATACTATTGTAGTATGTAGAATATTTAGCGTAGGTTAAAGTATTTTTAAGAAGAGTGAATGTAAGAATGTGAGTGAAGGACAGGCTGTAAAACGGTCGAGGGAGAGTGGCCTGCGCAACGTCACGGACCCAAGACTGCAGGACCAGCTTTCCAGGAGTGCATCTGAGTGTTTGCGACGAGTACGAGTGAGAAGAATGCTTGTGGTGGAGAGAATGATTTGGGGAGAGAATGTCTGTAAAAGGGTGGTAAAAGAGTGGCGAGGGAGAGTCGTGTGTTGGCCTCCGTGGCATTGAGTTGTACTTTTTACATGTTGTCCGTGTTGTTTCCATATTTCATTAAATACATATATTTATTCCTAATTCTCGATTACCGAAGATCCACCTTTTCAATGTCTATAATAATAGTAACACCACTATACTATCATAACTACAGTAAGATACCTGAGCGGTTAGTCCAGCCAGCGCAGCGTACGCGATGCTCTGCGGGATCATGGTCAGTCCCAAAGAGATCCCAGCCACTAGATCCGAGACAGCATCGAGCTGGGAGTACTTGGGCAGCCAGGTCAACACCGAGACGTACTTCAGCAACGATGACTTCAGTCTGGATGGCCGTTCAGGCGAAGTCGAAGCTTTTGCCATCGCTTCTATATAATCTTCGAGAACGGTGACGCTGGAAAGTTCATGAGACGTAAATTCAGCCGAGTTACATTCGAATGCTCCGTGACACGGGGTACCCACCGAGTAGAGAGCTGTCCGTTTGCGGGAGCCGCGCAGACACTGACATGTGTCATCGCGTCGCGAGCATAAACGCGATCCCATGCCCCGTATCAGCAGATTTCCACGGCTCCCAAATCGTTATCAAGCCGGTGTGTCTCTGCCGAAAGCTCCGAGCAAACAGCTGGCGCCAGAACGAGGAAGCTGCAGCGTCTAGCTCCGTTGCTAATTGCCGCAGCTTCCACGCGGTGGTAGAACAACCGCTGGAACGAGTCTGAACGACTCTTACAATTGTTCTTTACAATTCTGGCACGCTTTGGCATTCTTCGTTTGATTATAGGATAGTTGCTTAATGCTAAACTAAGACGCTACGCTGACGCTTTGGCTACTGGGATCATTAGATCAACAGTTTCGTATTCCTGTGCGCCGATTCACGTTTGCCGGAGTTCAACGGAACAAATCTTAGGAATAGATACCGTTTCCATTGTTTATCTCTGTCGTTGATACTTTGAGACTTCGGCAAACGAAATCACACGACGGTGACGCAACAGGCTGCCACCGGATCATTCTCGTTTTCTGGAATCTGGCTAGATTTCTCTTAATCTCCGGCAAACAAACTAAACCGTGTGTTTGCTAGGCGCGGTTAAAAATAGAGTACCTCGAAATTAATGGTAATTGATTTCTCTTGGTTCGTATACATGTATACATTGCTTGTCCATGCGGTCGACTCTGGCTTGGGTCAATGAGAAACGGAAGTGACTAAAACGAATACTTTTGCAACTTTTAATACTTCAATATAATAATAATGATAAGAAGAAGAAGAAGAAGAGGAAGAATCATATAATAACGACAATAATGGCGATGACAGTAATAACAAGTAACATAATGGCGATGACGATGACGATAATAGTAACAATAATATTAATTGGCAACAAGTGAATCATTCGAATTCAATAACCGTAGTAATAATATACATTGTATGCAGTTTATTCTCGATAAAATCTCTATGTAAAAATTCAATAATCGTAACACAATAACAAGATCATTTGGTACCGTGTGTCGCCTTCCGTGAGCCAGGCGCGTGTCCGCGGCGGTGGCCTCTACGTCAATCTCTTGTTGACCAGATCGATCTGTTCGTCGACCCTTTCCGAGGTCCCGCGGAACTTGGTCGGTTTCAGGCCGACCATCTTGATCAACATCGGTACGTAGTGGCAGCTGACCTGCGTCAGGCGTGCCAGGGACTTCATGCAAACGTACAGCTGCTCCTCTTCCGGGGTGCCGTTGAAGTATTGGCACAATGCCATCGTCAGTTCCGCCGCGACGTCGTCGAACACCTACACGGAGGGCACAGACAGAAGGATGAGCGTCCGAGCTGTGTCTGCGTCACAGTTGTTCGACCACACACCTGCACGGTACCTGACAGATCGGCGAACACCAGGGCAAAGGAAAAAAGAGAAAACGAACGCCTGGGGCTCGACCGTGATCGACTTGTCGCTCTAATCGCAACGACTTACCGTCACCCGCAGCCGTGTTACGTGCGTAATTCGTTATAGATACCTTAGAAATGCTGCCTTTCGGTAAAAGTTGCCGCAGACTTTTCATTTTGTGCATTTTCTGAAAAAAGCAGTATCCGATCTCTCGAGAGGTATCCATTCCGCTTGACGGCGCAGCGTCGTACATGTATACACAGAAATGCGGGCGAGCAACGAGACGGTATCAAATTTGTATCATAAAATTATTAGCTATGTTACATGTGTAGGTAATATAGTAACTAATGACCCAAGTGTTGATGCGACTGTAAATAAATATAAATAAAAAAACGAGATATCCTAACGATGATATCGTGTAGATGTCTTTAAAATCATTGAAATGTTCCTCGCAAGGATGGTTTGGAAGTCTCGTTGCCCGTCCGCGACTCTCGGTTACAGAATACCGTGAGTGGAACAGTTAGGAGTCTCTCCGACGTTCGACAAGTGAGCTATTAATGAAGGCAGCACTTCTATTCGTCGGAATAGCGAAAGCGCGGCCTCAGTTGCCGGTTCGTTTGATTAGCGACTCCTAACAGAGGCGAGAAGCGTTTGTCAACACACCGAGCTGATCTTAGAGAGAAGGGAGGGTCTGTTCCGGGGGTTCTTTTTACAGAGAATCAACGTTTCAGCAGTGACTGCAGGCGTGAGCTCAAACAAAAGCAGATCAGAGTGACCGTTCGTCGGACAGGAGAGATACAGACCACAGTTTTTACCTCCTTGCAGGCCAGGTTGTGGATGAGAGCCGCGCCGCGGGTCTGCAGGTCCGGCGAGGTCGACAGCAGCGCGTGTATCGCTACCTTCGTTGTCACTCTGATGTTGCTGATGCTCTGGTTTTTGTGCTGCCACAGGGATATGTACAACAACCATTCCGAACTGCTGAGATTCTCGAACAGGTTCGTCAACTGAAATACGGTTGCAAGCTCGGTTCACTCCTCGCGTTTACACGCTGCTGAGCATCCGACGTGAACGTTTCGCTTACGAATTGCGTGAGAGCGAGTTGCTCCTCCGGTGGATGAAGATCAAAATCGTAAGCGTGATTCATGATGATGTGCTCTCGCCTGTCCTGGTGCAACAGCAGGATCACGTCATCTTTCAACGCGGCGACGGAAAGTATGTTGAACAATTTCACTCTGGCATCGGTCGCTATGGACTCGTCCTCCAGAATTCGACCTGAGCAACAGGGTACGGAACATTCGGTGGTGAACACAGTGATATTTATCGATTGCCTGTAGAGCGAATGGTTCGAATTGATCGACTAACCCACGAAATTTAAGAAATTATCGCCGAGCGCCCAGGAGCCTTCGTCTTCCAGCACGTACTGTCGAAGTTTGTCCATGCACTCCTTCTCGTCGTCGTTCAACTTCCCATCCAATAGAGTGTTCAACGTCTCGTACTCCGCTTTCACGTCCACCAAATCTTTAAAGACTATGGGCGGCTCTGCTGGTAATGGCTCTGAGTTCTCCTCGAAACTCAGGAGCTGCGCTTCGGTCAGTTGTGGAGCAGCTAAGAGGATAAACGAGAGTATGTTAAGAGTTGCAACAAGTAAGAAACTGAAGGCGGTCGACGATGAGTTTACCTTCGCTTTCCGCCATGTCTGAACAATTGCTAGGACCGGTGCTATTCGTATCGCTCGCAACCTCTTTACTTCCTTTCTGCTTCTTCTCCTTCTTCTTCTTTTTCTTCTTCTTTCTATCCTCCTTGGCTAGCTTCTCGTTCAGCTCGTTCCTTCTTTCTTCCAATGCAATTGAATTTAACCTACAGGTGAAATACACACGTTGTTAACCCTTAGCACTCCAGATGGTTTTGTAATCTATCAGCAACTGCAACTAATTTTTATAGTATCCCTAGCGAAAATGATAAATGCAACATTTTTTAGGTCTTTTATTTTCCTTCTTAGTAGAAACTTTGGATGCGTGAAAAATCTAATATTATTCCTGGTGCAATATTGGAGCCTACAGAGTTCAAAGGGTTAAACGTTGAGATTAAGTTGGATGCAACGAGGGGAGCAATGCTTACCGTGCTTCCTCAATGGCCTCATTTAAAAGCTCGAATTCCGGAGAGACCTCCCTCTGATTTCTCGTTCCTAGGAATGTCTGGCCGACTGTGAACAATACTGATCCGCTCGCTCTGTTGCTCAACGTTTCTATCAGCGTTCTCAAACCTTGCCCGATCGGTCTGCGGAAAAATAACTCTGATATCGAGATATTCTCTCTTCACACTACTAATTCTAAGCAGCGAATGACTACAAGCGTTCCCTTACGATTGAAGTATCTCTTCAGGTAAATCGAGGATGTACTTTGGGATACTTTTGCCTGCCAAGAAGTTGCTGACTTCCTCCGTGAAGCAATTGCAGTTGTGCTTGAGAAGGTTGTACGTTCCTGGACTGCAACAACACGTTTTACCGCTTGATCATTTCATTTGCGACAGTGCCACGGGCTGCGTACTCTTGCGTTCTATTTATTCCGTGAATAAAACTAGAGCAAAATTCGAGCTACGAATTTTGGGAGTCGTAATAACCAGAATAAGAACTCGGACAACTTGAATGATGGCCCACTTATCACGCGTGATATTTATGACGCGCGACTATCCATGAAACATGTATACGCAGAGGAATAATAATATTAAAACGCTAGATATACCGAGCACAACTAGGACACTGCCCAAATTTCAAAATTTCTTAGTTTCTACGCTTCCAAATGTTCTCAAATTTCCAAACGTCCGAGTCTTCGGATTCCCGAATTTACAGTTCCTTCGAGAACGACGATTCAAAGGCAAAAGGAAAGCTATAAAACCACGAGGGATCCGTTAATCACGACGAACGCGACGATAAACGGAAACGAGAAATTTGGTTAATGAAACGTCTCCGCGAGAATCGAGTGGCAAGCGCGCGATCGAACGTCGAGGAAAGAGTACGTAAATCTAAATAGAAGGTTCGTGAACTCACGCGAACTTGGAGATTCCCAGGCCGTTGATGTACTCGAGGAAGACGGAGTACGACAGGTAAGTGTCGCCGATCCTTTCCACCTTGTCCGGCTCGCCTAGCACCGTTCCACCCTGAAACGGGAAACGAATTCTTCCGGGATGATGTTTCGGGAAGAAATTCGTGCATTCGGAAGCGCGCCAATGTCAATTTTACGGAGGCGTGCGTCGCTGCCGGTCGGCCAGCACCTACCGTCCCACCCCCTAAACCCGCGTAATTTTAGAACCGTGACAAACCCACGGGTTCCCAGCGAGGAACGCCGAAAATAAACCCGGTCGCACCGTTCCACCGCGGGAGAATAACGACGCGGCACCAAAGGGAAAGGAAAAACTGGGAATACCGGCGAAACAGTCGGAAGAGAATAAGCCAACCAAGTTTCCGTTTAGCCTGCGGCTTTTCGAAAAGCTTCCGAAGAACTGACCGAACGGATCTCCCGTTTACCTCTCGCTTCGCCTGGAGCGGATAACTAACGAAAGCGGAACTGAAAAAATAGATCGAACCGGAGAATCCAATCGAACCAATTAGCCACGTGTGCCAGGCGAGATATTCTCGGAGTTCGACGGGAGAAAGTATGGAAGAACACTCGCGCGTTTCCCCGGATCACGTAAATCGGTTTCCACTCGCATTGGAACTGACGGCACGCGCCGCCGGCTAGCCTGCCCGAAGACATCATCGCTGATCGCTTGCGCAAGCTCCTGCCCGACGCTGCTTCCGGCTTAAGCTTCGCTACATGCTGCATGCTTCTGCCGGAGGACGACCAACGTTTCTCTATGGTGTCATTCGAGAATCCCTAGCGACGAACTCGGACCGTGCCGGGCGCACCGGTTGTCCCTTTTAACCCCTTGCCCTATGCTAACGTGTCGGACTGAAGATTTCTTTCTTTCGAGTAGAAATTGGATAGTACTCTTTTCTTATGGGGTCGTTATGCTTCGTGGCAGGACGTGCCCAAAATTCTTCTGTTCTCTGAATAAATCGCTAACGTCGCGTTGGTCATCGGTGGATCGTGGTAGCAGGCAAGGGGTTAAATTTTGATGGAATATCGAACCTGCCGCAGGATCCGGGAGCGGTTAGAGGACGGAGGTTCCAGTGTACCTCGATGCGGAACGGTCCATGCAGCTCGTTGGTCGGTCCGACGACGGGTCGCGCGACGAGACTTACCGACAGCACAGCTTTCGCCTTGCTCGGCTCTAGACAGCGGAGACCATACAACGGAGAGAGTGACGGCGAAGCGGCCAGAGAAATGAGTGAAAGAGAATGAAGTAGTCCGGGTAGCTAATTTTAGCAGCGACCGGACCAAATTTAGTACCCGCTGCGCCGCTGTCCGCCGTATCGTATGGCGAGAATGACTCGCCGTAGCCTAGCCTCTGCACCGGCCACCGATCGGACGCCGGCGAATGCGACCAACATTTCTTCGCCGGCAGACAATTTTTCCGGCGACGAATTCCAGCAATTGACGGACCATTCTCGAGACGGTCTTCTAACTTGGAGGACTCCTAACTTCTCGTTTTCCTTTTCGTTTTCTCGAGATCCACGCGTTGCTCGGACACGCTCTGAAGCTGTGGTTCCCAACTTTTTTCTGGGCATGCCTCGCCTAAGCGTCTCGGAAAACCTGATGCCCCTACCAATTCTTGTGATATTCCTGCGACTACGTCCTCGAAGTACCTACAGTTAGATCCTTGAGCTTCGTGCCTGTCGCAGAGAGATTTTCTGTTACTGGTTAATAATGGAAGATTGAAAGGTAGAATCACTGTCGATAACCGATTCTCCTCTGCCCCGTGTTGGGAACCACTGCTCTCGAGGCGATCTTCGGCAATTCGCAGGATTGTTAGAGAAGTTGGAAGGGTTCCGCGGAGGAATACTGGAGAACAGTATTGAAGAGTACGACGAGCACGCTTTCCTAACTTTCCCTATGAGAATCTAGCGAATATTACAGATCAACATTGGATAATACCAGAAAGGTCTGCAGGTCCTGTGACAGTAAATTCACTTGATCCCGAGCGAGGAACCTTGCTTGTTTAATTCATTCTACGCGCGTTGCTTCCTGCGTTCTCCAGCAGACGCAACCTGCAAAATTTACTGTCACAGTAATAGCCGCAGCTTGCTGGAATTTTCCTTCATCAGAAGGATGCGCTTGTCGATTGGTCGCTTACTCGGACGCGCTGTAACGCTCGAAGAGAAGTATCCATACTCACGGGTCGAGAACTCTGGATCCCGTACGGGCCAAAGTAATATTCCCTGCCGTACGCAACGATAGCCGTATGCCATATTCCTTCCACGTGTCGACCTACGCAAAAATAAACATTTCGCAGTTACATAACCTATCTGCAGAGCATTCCCCCTCTGGAGGCAATTAAACCAGAGAATTTTCGAGCAGAGCCGAAGAGCATATTTCAACGTCTCCATTTATCATCGGACGGCTGACCGTCGGTCGCGAGAGTTCTCTTATCGAATACAATTGTTATGTCGCGGTGGGGCGCAGTCGCTTCGAGTTTCAGTTTTTAATAATATTGTTGGACAACAGCAGTGGCGCGGTCGCGACGCATAATTCCGAGCTTGCTCGCCCGGACGAGCCTCGAATTTCGAGTCGCCGGCCCCTGTCTTCCCTCGACCCAGTTTCTCATCGCGGGAATAGCCGGGCATATCCGCGATTTTCTTATTGCAACGCGCCTCTGGGAGGGTCGTGCCGCGCGCCATGGCGAAATAACCGCGAGAAATAGCCGTCCGACCCGACGATTCACCACTTTCGGCGCTTGCGCAACGCTTTATGAGCGTAACGCCGAGTTCTACGACCCTTTTCCGGTTCCCGGTCGCGGCTGATGTACGGTGCTGTCGCGGCGCTGTAAAAATCCTCTTTTTCCGTTCATCGTCTTCGAGAGTGCGGCTCGAACGTGGCTCGCGAAACGACGATCGAGCAGAAAAAGAGAAAAAGATGCGCGCGAGACGGCCGAGATAAAATTAGAGTAACTAGGAGAACTTGCCGCTCGAGGAAGCCTCCTTGGAACTCTTAGAGGTTACATACATAGGGTACGTCGGGTAGAGATGGCCCAATTTTTCGAAAGAGCTGTTACATCGTGAACGCGATTGATAATGAACGGGGAAGAATATATTTATAAGCTAACGATCGTTGTTATAATAGAATTATCTTAAGAAAATATGTATGAGGAGAATAGTTGAATAGGCATTCGTGCAAAGTGCAGTATGTTAAAAACAACTGAAAGTACGGAAGTCTGAGAATTTAAAAGAAATCAGGCCATCTCGACTGGAATTACCTTATGTAAGAGATATCGTAGTCTAGTTTATGCTCGTTGAATCTAATGATCTATCTTCTGAACGTTCAGCAACCTAAGCCCTAAGAAACGAAGCTCCCCTGTGGACCCGGCTGGCAGGCGAAGCTACCCGTCCTTCGGGGGTTAGTCGGTCTCTATTTCCACTGTGAATCGATCTGAAATATAGAAGAAGTATAAATAACGCGATCAACACGTATACTTTACATAAGACACGGTACACGATATATAGAATTAATTGCTACCGAGAGAAAAGAGCTGGGCCAGCTATTAAACACGAGAAAACACGAACGAATGAATACCGGAACTTTAAAGTGTCATTCTCTTAATAACCATAATATTCATTCCTCCGTCGTCCATATGATAGACGAATATACGACAAACAAAATGCCTTTTAGTTCTTCTTCTTTCGAATCAGCAGGAGACCCAGAATCACGACAGTAGCCAGCACGTTTCTTCTGAAAGGCATCCTACAAAACACAATGGTAAACACAATGGAAATATTTTTCGATACAAAAATTCACGTATATACTTCAAACACATACGAATACATGTGCAAACATTCGACGCAAGAGGTTCAATGGCTTCGTTGAAAAAAAATCCTAAAGATCGCTCGGAAAATAGCGTTCGAAGCCAAAGTGCGTCTTAAGGGAAATCCCCGATGGGAGTGTTCGATAGAGCGAATTTTTGTCGCATTTCCCCGCGGTTTCGCGCGGAGAAGACGTGCCGCGCCGCAAGCGCGTGAACAATTACAAGAAGCGCTTTCAAAAATAGATCTGCAAGCTACCGACTCGCGAGTGGCGAACGAACCTTGGATGAACGTGACGTAAACGCCTCGCGGGGACACGACAGACTCGTGTGCCGCCAGTTACACCGTTTCCGTGGAATTTCGTCCGAAACGGATCCTTTCTCTTCTTATTACTTCCGCGTTCCAGCAAGCCGAATTTTCGCCGAACGCTTCCTCTCGCCGTCGCAGTCTCGCTCGGAGGCTCTTCGACTCGCGAGCAGCAAAACTACCGAGTAGAACCGGCTTTCGAAATTTCTAAGTGTATCCTCGAGAACGATGCCGAAGGATGCGCAGAGAATCTTGAAACTGACCAAAGAAAATCAATGAACAATCGGTAATCGTCGACATTCGGGTCTGAGAGGAAATTGTAAGAAGCACTTTCCTGAGTCACCCTGTATAATGGTACCTGTACAATCTCTTGGCAATGTCCGTCGGATCGACGTTATTCGCGAATTAAAAACACTGACGGGTTAATGGCACCAAGGTGCGAGAAATTGGATACATAAATGCGCGGATATAGCATTGTCCAAATATAGAATGCGAAATGAACGCGTTAAGCGATTCACTTAGAAGCGATTAGACTCGATTAGGACGTTGGCTGCTATTTCAGTGGAATATTCTTAGAACGAATATTACACGGGCAGAGCGGAGACTCGAATGATTTCGAGTTAATTCAACTTCAACGATTCTGGCGTGAATTTTCGAGATGCACCCAACGATGCATCAATGGCGTGGTCCTCTGCGGCACGTTAACACCTGGCCACGCTGTTTTCTGTAAAGTAAAAGCAAAGTTGTGTTTTAAACAGTACTTTGAGAAAATACTTTCTAATGTAACCATAATGTTATACTTCTGAGATCGATTCCTCTTCATATCAAAACAGAATCGCACTGGACGATTCCATGGGACGTTCCGCGTTTGCCGGGTGCTTAAGGGACTTCGTTCGAATTGCCATTTCTTGTTTCGCCATCGGTGATCAACGACGAATTTCGCTGGCTTTTTTCTCCGTCATTTCTCGATGTCACTCGGCTCGAGCGTTCGCCGTTATTCACCGTTTAAAAATATCTTGTTGTTGCTGTTTACCTCGCGTACCTGTATAGCGAGGCGAAGACGCAGCAACGGATGCTTTAAATAACGTACCACGAATTTCGGACAGAAGAAACGGTCTCCGCCGTTCGCGAATACGCTTATCGGTTCTTGCATTGTCATGGCTAAAATTAATGCTAGAAAATACGCATTCTTGTGTGCCGCGCGTCCAACTCGTGGACGGGTTTCAACGGGCGGTGTATAGCACGGTGCATCGGTGCATCGGTGCAACGATGCGTAGGAGAAGAAGAAAACGGCGGGAAACGCGGTGCAAAAGTGTAAAGCTAGCCCTATTATGGACTTACCGATTGCCAATTACAAAAGACAATTACAATTGCCGTTCGAATATTAACTATTAAGCCTCCGTTCATTTGCATTGTTACCTGGTCACCGATTTCAAGGAAAAGTATCTACAATTTAGGCACTGAGGTTCAAAGGTCGGACCTTCAACGGCAATGCGTGGCCATTAAAATTCCCAAAACTACTGAATTATTAATCGTGTTATTGTCCACGTGTCGATCAGAATAGTTCATTTGCATTACGCTTAGCTAGCAAAACTCCCACAACTAGTATCTATCGAATTAACACACTATTCATCGTGTTACTGCCCATGTCGTCGCTTAAATAGCTGAAATCCTCAATGGCTTAGCTAGCGAACTTCCCAAAATCAATGCCTATCGAGTTCAGTTACTATCAATATTGTTATTAGCCACACTTCGGTGATCAAGATACGCGTCTTCGCTCCAGCCAGCCTACAAGCAAAGGTGCTAAGGACTTCGCTCACCTATAACAGTCCTGGACATCGTTGCAGCCATGCCCTTGGACAGGTCATAAATGTAGAGTTCGACGATCGCGCTGGCGTCCTCCGCGTTCTCCATCTCGTTCAACTAGACGCAGAAAAGGTTGCTGGTTAGACGAAGCCTGGTCGGTCCAGCAGCGAGCGCGACAGGCTTGAACAACCGCGGAAACGGCGATCGGGCAACGGAAGGTTCCCGCGTCAACTCCAACGCACCACGGAACGGTACCGATTGGCTGATTCGAATCCGCGGGCCAATCCTCGGGGAACGGACCTCACGTGGTGGACCGGGCCGAAATCCCGAAACTTCCTCGGGTATCGCTCGCTTCTATTTTCCCTGCGGCGAGAGGACTAACTCGGTTTACGTCGGCCGCGACGGATGGACCGCGAGTCGGGACGCAAATATACCCGACCGGAGGCGACGGACGAGACGGAAACGCGACGGGAGGTCGGCGGCGTGACCCTTTCAAGCGGACAGGAAAGAGAGAAGCATCGGAAGCCGCGGTCGGAAGTGTTATGAACGCGGCCGGCGGCTAAGCTAGAGCTGTTATGCGGAGGAACGGTCACTGTCGGGAACCGCCACGGCCGCACGGCTGGTCCTCGTTGGATCGAGCGCTAGAACCCACTGTTGTGGCCCGGAGTGTTGCCGTCGCGCATCAGATGGAGCGACCGATTCCAACGCGTCGTTATATCACTCAATGAATCAGCAACGCGCGTCCCGCCTCCTCCAACGATCATCATCCTACGGAGGATGAATGGGGCCGGCGGGTGAACGGCTCGGATTCGTTTTGTCCATTCGGATCGCCGGGTACGAACGGTTAGGCTAGACAAGTAGGCAGACCGACGCTTCTTTACGCTTCCGAACTTGGTCTCCGTACCTGACGCTGGTCCTGGCGACTCGAGAACACTGGAAGGAGAGCTGTCGGAAACGCTGACCGCACGATCGATCGAGGCAACGACTGCGACACCAGAGGCAGAGCCCGGGTTACATGCAGACCTCGTGTCCGACGACTGTCGAGCCTAGCGGGTGCTACTGATCACGGAATCCTCGCAGCGGCCGAGGACCAGTGCGGAGATACGGCGCGGCAGTCGTTTCTGCCAGGAAAGATCGTTAAAGAAGTAAGAGGGTTACCGCGTGCGAGCAGCGCATGCCTACCAGAGGACCACGCGTTTCAAACGGTTCGCCGTAACCGCCGGAAGAGATGCTCGCAGCTGACAGGTTTCCAGGTGATGGATCATTAGCTCCCTTGATCACTGGAAGCGGAAAGTGATGGGAATAGTCGGTGGAGGCTTGTCTGAGGATGAACGAGAGGTTCGGTGGCCAAGCAGTGTTTCTGGGGTCTGGAGAAGGAAGGTTTTAATTAATTACCAGTATTATGGATATTGATGATGGTATTGATAAGATTATTATTACTAGTAGTATCAATTGTTGATGTTGACATTACTAGTATCGATAATATAAATTAATAGTCTCCTCTATATAAGAAAGTATACCTATAGGTTCCAGCCAGGGATAAAGGATCATCGATGACAACTATTACCGAAGTTTCACGCAATCATTGAAACTTCCGTAAAGACACGGTTCTCTGAAAATCAAAGACACTTAATAAATGGAAAATCCATCGAATCGACGAGCATAGCACGTTAAACGCGAACGAAATCTACTTCCGTTCGTCTCGGTCTGACCACTTCCGCCATTTTCTTTTTCTTCCCGCCTGTGACCTCCGGAGTCAAATGTTCGTCAGCGAAATTCGAAAGTAGCCGACTGGTAAACGGAGAGAAGAAGCTTGTACCTTATCGCCGTCGCTTCGGAATGGCAACGCGTTCCCACGCGAATAAAGGCAACGTCACAACGGAATAACCGAAATCACGCGTGGCGTCCTTGATCCGACCGTTACGACATCCTCCCTAAAATCGGCTTCGTCAACGCACTGCGCCGTCAGAAGAATCTCGATCGAACGGCTCGCGATCGCTTCGGGCCGCAGTGCCGTTCGTTTTATTTATAAACGAAGACGACCGCCAAGTGATCGGCGAGCGTCGCCGGCGTGGTCGAGTCCGACGAATTTCCCATGATCCCTGTCTCGCGTCCGGGACTCCCGTTGTCTCGCCGGGAAACATAATCCTAACCAAGTCCGTTCTACGACGTTCGAAAGTAATCCGCGTGGAGCGAAACTGCTGAAAAATAAACGCAAGAGGGCCAATACTCGAACGCGAAACAGTTCCCGAGCGACGAGACGAGACGAGACGAGACGAGGCGACGTGAGGCGAGGCGAGGCGAAGCGAGGCGAGATCCAGTCGGCGTATACGGGGTGACTCAAAACGGTGTGAACGGGGCACGGTACTGTTTACCGAGGATCCGAGACAGAGCCAGCGAAATAATCTAGTTAACAGGCAGCAACAGGCGCACGGATGGGAAATTAATAACTGGCGATCGCACTGCTCGCGCTTGTTGCCCGCTCGGTTGGGGGAAAAAGGACGCACACGCACCGCCACCGAAAAACGAGTGACAACTTGCCTCCTGTAAACACGTACTTACCTGTCCGAGCCGAAGTCGTAGCCGCTCGTTCGTTCGCCGATTTTCGTTCGCTCGACCCACGGGGAAACGGCGACACTGTCTCGCTCGCTCGCCTGTGCTCTACTCGAGTTTGTTGATCAACCGACTGTTCAACCACCTAAGATCGCTGGCTGATATATTCGTCGGCGCGACGAATTCACGCGAGTCATTCGCTGGTCATCGGCGCGGAGCTTGACCAGAGAGAACAGCGGACGACCCGAGGACAGGGCCGATAAAAAAAGTCATCGTTGCTCAACGTTATCTGTTCGATAGTCCGTCGAGCGCAGGGAAGAGAGGTTAGGATACCAGACGTTGACTCGACAGTTTTCTTCGGGCCACTAGGGACTTTGCGCGCGGCACGTTGCGAACAGGCGAGCGGAACACCGAGTTGAACAGCTGATGCTCCGTCGACACCGGCGAAATGTCAAAGTCCAAGCAAATCGTAAGTTAAACGCCGCCAAGCGAGCGGGCCTATTCAATTGTTCGCCGCGGCACGCTCGACCGAAGGCGAGTCGCGTCTCAGTCAGCGGACCGCACGTTCGCGGTGCGGCAACCCCATAACTTTCGCGTGAAACTCGGTGACATTCCCGTAACTCGCCGAAAAGTTCCCAGACACGCGAGTTCTCGAGTGGGCCTCGCTCCTTTGTTTTTAATTCGGCCTGCGCCGAAGATCGGCACAATGAATTTTAAATAAACCGGGCGCCGTGCCAGCCACTCGGTTTTAGAAGTGTCGTTGTTTTATTATTCGCTTTTCGTGCGCTGGCTTCTTTATTGTTTCGTGTTGATGTTAACGCTCGTTGATGCCTCGCGATTGTTTTGATAGGAGCGTTCTATATTTATGTTGAAAATGGAACTTTTGGAAACAGTTGTTTTTCTGTCAGGAGATTAGGGGGTAGATTAATGGGAATGAAATGAATTTTGAGTAATCAGAAAGTCATTGTGGATGTTGATTTACTAATGTATCATTATGTTTTATATATATGTATATATAACTATACTGAGTACTTATTTTTCAACTTACAGACTCTGCGTGTGCAGACCTCAGAGGGAACAAAACGCATAGATGTAGATCCATCTAATACCATTTCCAGATTGTTTGAAAAGGTTGGTACTTACAGTATTATGAGACATTTGTGTATTTGATTTTACACGGATCCATTAACCTTTCATGCTTCCAGATCTTCGAGGCCTTTGAACTAAGGAGTTTTGGTTTCGCGCTGTACAGGCAACGAGATCATAAAGATGAAATCATATCTTCCTTGAACAGAACAGTGTCCGGAATAGGTCTTTCCCATGGAGATATGTTGTACTTGGTTCCCTACAATGGTACACAAATATGGAACACTCCATCGACTAGCAGTGCCTGTGACACTCCATCTCAAGGTTTCAATTAAATTCTTCTACTTTGATTATCTTTTTCCCTTGTATGTTAATTCACTGATTTCTCATTTGACATTAGATGCAGGACCAATGGACGTAGTTGGATCCAAAAATCGTAACACCAATGCTTCCAAATCCGTACCAAACATTGTTGAAGACGAAATTGATGAGCAACTGTGGAAACTCGATGGGAAAATACAAAGAAAACGGGATGAGAAGCTGTGAGCGAACATATATGAAACTAAACGTTGCTTCTCGCCTGTACAAAACGGAATTGTAAAGATACTATTATTCTTTTTACAGATGCAGACATGGTGGGAACGGATGTTGCGTGCACTGTTCTCCTTTAGAGCCTTTCGATGAAATTTACCTTAAGGAACAAAATATAAAACACCTGTCTTTCCACTCGTACCTCAGGAAACTCACTGCCGGCGTTGATAGGTATGCCAACCGTTGCATCCGGTCGTGTAGCTCTAAGTCTAATTAACGCGTCTTTTGTAGAGGGAAGTTTATACAATTAGACGACATAAGCTGCCGCATAAAGACTGGTTGCAAGGACCATCCTCCTTGGCCGCGAGGCATTTGTAGTAAATGCCAGCCGAATTCCATCACGCTGAACCGTCAGACGTACCGTCACGTGGACAATGTTATGTTCGAGAATCCAACATTGGTAGAACGTTTCCTCAATTACTGGCGTGACACCGGTCTCCAGCGTATCGGGTACTTGTACGGGAGATACGAGAATCACACGGACGTACCATTAGGGATCAGAGCAGTCGTCGCAGCTATTTATGAGCCTCCGCAAGTAAGTCGAATGGAAACTAGCAGTGAGACTATTCAAGTATTCTGCAACGCGATTTCCGTTAAAGCTGAAACACCGTTTCAGGAAAGCGCAAAAGATTCTATACGGCTTTTGCCGGACGACAAGACAGCACTAGTGGACGAGTTGGCTCACATACTTAACTTAAAAAAGATTGGCTGGATATTCACGGACCTGGTGGCCGACGACGTGAAGAAAGGAACGGTAAATGCGATCCCAGTAATTCACGCTTCTCTCCACCGACGAGTAAACCTCATTCCTTTAATTAATAGCATTAGTTTAATTTATTCAGGTAAAACACGTTCGAAACGTAGAAAGTCATTTTTTGTCTGCTCAAGAGTGCATAATGGCTGGACATTTCCAAAACCAGTACCCGAACCCTTGTCGTTTCTCTCCTAATAACTATTTTGGCTCAAAGTTCGTTACCGTTTGCGTTACCGGTAAGTCGCCATCCCAGTTTCTTTTTACTCTGCGCGAAGTTTGAGCACCGTTGATTCAACGTGTAAATGCGTTTTGCTACGTGCAGGGGACGACAAGAATCAAGTTCACATGGAGGGCTATCAGGTGTCGAACCAATGCATGGCGTTGGTGCGGGACGGCTGTCTGGTTCCTACGAAAGACGCTCCGGAGTTGGGCTACGTAATCGAATCGACCGACAAACAGTACGTTCCGGATGTCTTCTACAAGGTGAGTACATCCATCGATTCACGTAAACGTAATCGGAGAATCTCGTCGCGCGTGAGACTATCTCGCGCGACGCTACGTTGTACGGTAACGTACAGTTGGGAGATTACTTGATGTCCAGCGGGGCGGCACAGGGGGCGAGAAGTGCGATGGTTCAAAGTTTCCAAAGGGAATGAAACCTAATGAAAGAAAAATAGGAAATCAAGTGGTCTCCCAGCGGCAGAAGGAAGCTCGAAGGTATATGCACATTGAATGACACACGTGTGAAAGAGAAACAATTTATAACCCAAAAATCATTTGATTAAAAGTACATTTAAATCGGGCAACGAACGTCCGTTCCGTACATGTATAATGAAATAATAAAACTGTTGAAGCGAGTGCGCCGCGGACACACGCGGTTCCGCAGACAGCAAACAAAATGATTCCAATTTTTCATGTGTAACGATGATTACGCCTTAAACTTACGTGGAGAGGAATGAATGAGGAGGAGAGAGATCGGGGGAAACGAAAGACTTTGGGAACAGAGAGGGATAATAGGGTGAGGGATAGGGAGAGCGAAAGAGAGAGACAGACAGACAGAAAGGACGAGGACAGAGCAAGAGGAGAAGAAAAGGAGGATAAACGGTAGTGTCCCAAGGAAAAAGAAAACTTGCCGAAAGTCGTAGCCGCTCAACCGTTTAATTCGAACGCGAGGGGCAAGGTAAACCGTCCGTCAGTTGTTCGAATCGATATTACAAGCTATGCGTTGCGTTGTTACCTCATCACGTTCATAAAAATATATGTAGTATATACGCGCGCGCGTCGGTATTGTGTGTGTATACAGGTGGGCTTCTAGCTTCGCTCGTTAAACAGGAATTCGTGTCCCCCCTCCCCTCTTCGATATACCTAGATTCCGAGAGTTTTGTCGCGCCGTTTACTCTACAACCCGGACGAGACTAAAAATGGTCAATTGTTTCAGTTGTCTCCGCACGACCGACAAATGAAAGAACCCAGTGTTGTAAAAATCAGCTGCAGCCGCCGCTCGAGCCCTTCGGAGCTGCTAGGACGCTCAAGCCTCGAGTCTTTAGCTCTGAAAGCCGTGGGTCTTCAGCGCGAGAGTCTTCAAGCTCAAAGACTCGACCCTTTAGCTCTGAAAGCCGAGGTCTTCGACGCGCCAGTCTTCAAGCTCGAAGACTCGACCCTTTAGCTCCGAAAGCTGAAACCTTCAAGCTCAAAGACTCGACTCTTTAGCTCTAACAGCTAGTTTTCAATGCGCCAGTCCTTGAGCTCAAAGACTTGAACCTTAGGCTCTCAAAGCTGAGGCTTCCAACGCTCGAGACTTGAGCTTTAAAAGCTGAAGTCCTCAACGCTCGAGTCTTCAATCTGAAAGACTCGAGTCGCCTGTCGCTACGTTAACACAGCAAAGCTCTCAAGCCCAGGAAATTCGAAATGCCCCGAGGGTTAAACTTTGAGTTTGAAACGTTCAACGCCGCGTCAACGTAGCAACGGACGGACCGAGTCTTTGATCGTGTTCAAGCTTAAAGACTCGAGTTTCCAAAGCTTCGAGGCTGAGTTTCGAAAGTCTTCGATCTTCCCTTGATCTCGAGCTTCGTGGAACCTTGGGGTTCCAACACTCAGCCCGGAAGCGTGAAAGACTCGAGGGACGCTTTACAACACTAAAGGAACCTACTTAGAGGAGTCCGCGGCGTTCGAGCTCGCGGCTACTCGTTCAATCGTCGCACACGCACGCACGCACCGAACCGTCGATCCGTTTCACGGTTCCCCACGGAAATTATATCGTTACCAGCGCAATTACCAGCTAATCAACAAGTGTTAAAACTTTCAAGTTCAACATCGAACGAGGTTCATCCTTCCTCCGCGAGAAAAGGCATATCCGCGGCGTCGTCGAGGGCGTGCAGGCGGCAGCTCGTCCCCCGAAGCTAAAAGTATTATTCTCGCTTGTTCGCGGCACACCGTTGAACATTAAATTCGCTGCTCTCATTCTCACACTCCTAGACACGCGGAGCACATTCACGGTTATGATACACAACGACGACGGGGGAGCATTTTTGTGTTCACGAGGGATTTCAGACGAGCAGTACATAACGCAGTTACATTATATGTGTCGTAGGTACTTCGATATACAGCATCGAGGAATGATTCTCGTTTTAATATACAATCCGCTTTGTCTCTCTTTTCGTTCGTTCGTTCTTTCGTTCTTTCGTGGTTCTGACATCCGTTCACAATTTGTTCATTCATTCGTTTCTCCGTTCGGACGACGAGGAGGCTTCCTTACGATCTACGCGGTAGTATTTAGGCCCTTGCGTACAATTTAGTTTGTTTAGTGTGTTTTCATCGTGTCACTGAGATCTAATCTTAAATACACAGTTGTCTCGCGACGGTCCTACGCGGAGACCGGCGGGCGAGGAACGAAAAGGGAGGAGCGTTTAGTCGCGAGTCGATCGACGGGGAACGGTTCATCCGCGACGTTCCCCCCGACTCGTTCGGTCGTTTCGCGTGCGATCTTCGCTCCCCGTTCCCTTTTTGCTCCGTCCTGTTTGCCTTTCATTTTTCTCCCTCGATTTCTTCTCTCTCTCTCTCTCCCCCTCCCTCGATTTCTCTCTCTCTCTCTCTCTCTCTCTCTCTCTCTCTCTCTCTCTCTCTCTCTCTCTCTCTCTCTCTCTCTCTGCGGCGATTTTCTTTTCGTCGCTTCATTTCGCAATTCAACGCGTGTTCCCCATCCCTTAGAAACAGAACGATACGTGATCATCGTTGTGGTCGGACGAAACACGGAATTGGCCCTTCTTTTCACGCACCGTATACGTATCGTTCGGTTAAACTTCTAAACGACCTGCGTATATATGTATATATATACACACATGGAATCACGATTTTTTGGACTTTTACGAAGTCTCGCGCATAGTTTCATTTTCTTTCGCTGTTTTTTTTTTTTTATAAAACGAAAAACAAAAAATATTTCCGCTTCCTTCTCTCTCATTCTCTCTCTCTCTCACACTCTCTGCGCGTTTAACGTGTATACGTGGTGTGTTCCCCCCTCCCTTGTTGATTCGTTTTTTTGTTCCTTTTTGTTACAAATATACGAACGCATATTGTGTACGCGCATACCCCTATTTTTCCGTTTAACGAAAACCTCGTTTCTACACGCGTTGCGCGTTTCGTATTTTTCTCCTTCTTCTTCGATTCTTTTGTTGTCATCGCTTGTTCGCTACCTACAACCTAAAGAACACGGCGACGCGGTTCGATTCTCCCGCGTTCTCACTCTCTCTATCTCCCGGCGTTTCTCTCGTTCTTCCCTGTCCTCTCTTTTCTTTCTCGTCTTTATCAACTACACGCAGCAATATACGCCAATAGCGAAAATAAACGTCGAAACTTCTTCTAAAACGAACAGTCGTACAGCTAGAAGTCGCATATCGATATTACGATCGATCTTGAGGTACGTATTATTTCGTCGATCATCGTCGTTATTGTAGATACACAGAATCACGTCGATTCCCAATCAAATAGCAAAATATGGATCTTTATTTCTCTTCTCTCCCTCTTCTCTGTACGCGTCCGCGCGTTCTCTCATTTGTTTTGTTTTAAAAATAGATTCAACATCTTTAGAATTACTATTGTTAATAGTTAATTAAATTGTGTGTGACTCGTGCCGCCGTGGGGGCCGTCCCGCGATGTCCCGTTTCGGGAGAGCTCTCCCGCGAGGGGGGTGTGTGTGGCGATGTTTCCCGGCGAACGTACAATTTGTCGCATGTTCCCGGCCGGCTGGCTGGTTCTCTCTCTCTCTCTCTCTCTCTTTCTCTCGTGTAATAACGCGCGCGATCGATTTCGTTTCCTTTCTCGTTATCCGTTCGCTCGGCCAGAGCTAGTGCAGCTTGGTCGCTTGCCCAGTTCCACGCGTCCTCCGTTGGCCCGTCGAACGCAAGGGCCAAGGAGGAGGAGGAAGAGGAGGAGGAGGCGGAGGAGGTGGTGGAGGAGAAGGAGGAGGGATAGGAGGAGGACGACGACGACGAACCGTCGCGCGGCTCGGAGTAATAATTTCAGTTAATCTAGAGCGGGGAAACGGTGTGTGTTGTGGAGTATACGGGCGCCAACGTCGCGCCGTTCGGCGTATACTAACCGCGGCAGCGTTGTTGTTGTCGTCGTCGTTACAATTTGCCGCATTTCGTGATTAGAATATTCTTCGTAGGCTTGCCGGTCTGGTCGCCGAACGTAGATATCTTCTCGACCAGCTCCAGTCCCTCGACCACGTGGCCGAAGATCCCCGTGAAACCGCGCATCTCCTGCAGTATTATACGAAACTGCGAGCCGACCATGCCGAGGTTGTCATGCCGCTTCTGCGTCCGGCGCATGCCCACCGCCCCCCTCACCGCTGGGAACTTGGTGTCGTCCGGCATGAAGTAGCCGTCCTCGAATATGCTCCTGCCTCCGCGGCCGTTGTTCAGCTCGAAGTCGCCAGTGATCACGGACTCGCCCTCCCAGCACTGAAAGATCGTGCACCCCTTGTAGCCGACCCCGACCTCGCCGGTCGCTAGCACGCTGAAGTTCTTCGCCATCTTCGGCGCGGCGTCCGGCCTGACTTCTATTACGATTCGGCCGTGGGGCGAGCCGTTCACCTCGATGTTGAAGTAGTACAGGGGGTAAGGGTTCGACGGTCCACGGAGCGACGCCGCTATCCCGCTGGACGGTGGTTGAGAGGATGAGTGGACGGTAACCAGGCCTCCGCCACCGGTGCCGACTCCCTCCGGTATGAAGGTCGTAGGTTGCTGGGGGTGAAGCATCGCGTTCGGCGGCGCGGGCGGAACGGGTTTCACGGACGGCGAGCCGGGCGGGATGAGGAGCTGCTGCGGGTTCGCGGCCGCCTGCGGGCCCTGGTGCACGTGCACCGAGCCCGGCGGAGCCGACTGCGGCTGCATCATGCTCGAATGGTACTCTATGGAGCCGTTCTGCATGTGCTGCTGCTTGCTGACCACGTGCCTCGAGTAGAGCTGCGACATGCAGTAGTTGGCGAGGAACAGTATCGGGTTCTGCGAGGCGGCCAGGTGGTTCGGCAGCCGGCCGCCGTTACTCGCGCCCTGGGACACTATCGGCTCCCCGGTGTGGATCCCGGCGAGCGCCTGCTTCAGCAACGCGAAGTCGAACACCACCCCGGAGTTGCCGATCAGGTCGTCCAGCTGGCACTGCAGCATCATCTCCTGGTACTTGGACTGTAATCTCTGTTTCTCGATCATCAGCTGCGAGTGCAGGCTGTACACGTCGCTGGGGCTGTCGATCATCTGCAGACTGGCCTTCGCTTTACCCAGGGTCTCGCGCGCGTCCGTTATCTCGGGGAAGTGGCTCCAGCCGTTCTGTAGGTCCGTCTCGACGTGTGTCTTCAACGTCACGCACGCTTCCAGCACCTTGATTAGAAACTCCCGTTGCTGCATCGCCAGTCTTTGTATCTCGCTCGACAGCTTCCCCATGGCGACTAATTCCAATTGAACCTACAAGCAACCGAGTACCTAATGTATTCCCTCTCTCTCTCTCTCTCCCCCCCTCTCTCTCACACACTGGCTGCCAGCAGTGATACTCACGTCGGATATGAGTTGTTCTTTGGCATCGGTTTGCGATTTGATCTGGTGACCTGGGTGTTCCTGCGGGGTCGCGCACGCCCTGCAAAGCGCCGTACAGCACGTCGCGCACCATAACGCCAGGGGCATTCCGTGCGTGTGGCAATTCTCGCTCTGCAACAAGGGTATTCATTGTCACGTCGACCTGTCCGACCGCGGGGAATCGACGGACACCGTTGTCCGTCGTCGAACGAGCTACCGCAGACCTTCCGACGTAATCCTATTTGCCGACGAAACGCGTCCAGCCTTAGACGTACGGCTTCGCGACCGCATGGCCCGACTACTTTCTCGCCACTCGCGTACAAGCTCGCGGATGCGACGAACCCGTCCCCAAAAATCTAACTATACCCCGATACCTTTCTCTCCTTGTCGTTGGTCTTCCCAGACGTGTTGTTCGTCGTGATCATCAAGTGCGACAGATTGTTGGCCAGGGCAAGAAGAGACGAGTGGGTCGGCAGCGCGTCGGGCCCTTGGTCACCCAGGTCCGTCCTCTTCCAGCAGTGCGCGCAGAACAACTCGCGTCCTTTCAACAAATTGTTTTCTATACACCGCAGGCAGAAGTAGTGCTTGCAGCTAAGGTACTTCGGGCATTGCTCGGCGTCGTTATACTTTTGCTTGCAGTAACTGCAAAGCGTCAGTTCCTCTAAATCCGTCAGCACGCTCGGATCCAGCATCTGAAATCCAGCCAAGACAAAAGTCGTTTCACACACACACGCACGCACGCACGCACGCACACACACACGGGGGGGGGGGGGGGGGGAAGCTCCTCGAGGGGCGAGGAGGCGACAACAACTGCAAGAAAAAATATCAAAGGAAAAGCTCTATTTTTACCGGGCCGCGGTTCGGTTCTCGCGCCTCGAATCAGCCGGCGGAATCGATCGAACGGCGAAAAATATTTTCACCGGACTCGGGCTGGACACGCGGACCGGGGGATCCCCGCGTTCACTCGCGGACGAACGGCGCGAAGGTCGCGGCGATGCCTCGGTGATGCCTGTACGCGTGACTACCGCCGGCTCGCGGTAGTTTTCCCTCGGTGCATCTCTCTTTCCCTCTTCGAACGGAAGAAACCCGAAAGTTCGCGACGAACAACACAGCCCACGCGGCGAGGCGAGGCGAGTTTCGCGATACGTACGTATTGCCACGGCGGACGGTCGACATGTGGACGCTCGAACGGGAGAGATCCGTATCGGCAGCGAATAAAAACACCAGGGCCAAAAGAAACGACGCTCTCTCGCTATTGAACGGGACACGGGGAAAACAAAGAATGACCGGAGCTCGTACTACTTGGTTTACGTGTCGGTTTTTGCCCGCTTCGCTGTTGAGCCCATCGCCCGTCCACTGTACACAACGCCGTTCAGGTTATACCGCGGCACTGTTGCCCGCCCGGCCCGTGCGCGCCGCGGAGGTTAGGCTGCGTTCCCACCGATCGCGCGCGCGGCGGGTACACCAGTACGTAGAGAATTATGCAACGATTTTGACCAGCCCCGTACAGTCCGTAGGGGAACCGAAAAAATGACACTTCGCACCGGGACCGTCGCGCATGCGCACGAAATCCCGCCAAAACCTGACCGTGGCCTGAGCCAGTCGAAGTTCTCGGGATTTACCATTTCCTCGGGGCGAAGGCGGCCGACGACGACGCCGACGACGTTAAGGGCCGGCCGACGCGGTGTGAACGCATCTCCTCGGGAAACACGTTCCTTGGCGACCGGTAGAGCTGCACACCGCCAGGCCAGATAGAACGGCTCGCGCGATCTACGGATTATTCCCGCGGCTTATCGGCGTGCCCAGCGATATTAACGCTGTCACCGCTGGTGACAAGTTCACGGCTCGGGCGCCAGGAACGACTCCATCGGCCGCGCGCGCGGGGGCCACGTTCACCGAATTCCGCGGGAATATCGTACCCGTTTTCTTGCCACGAACCGTCGCCCGACGTCCGTCCGTGCACGGTTGCTTTTTCTTTCTCCGCCGTTCTCGCGCCCGTCTGTCACAGTCCTTTACTCTTCTTTCATTTCCTCTGTCCCGATCGCTCTCTCCCCCTCTCTTTCTCTCTAGCGTTTCACTACGTGCAACACACAACGCACGTAGAGGCACAGACGCACAGACGCACACCGCTTTTCTTTCTCACTTGCGCGCGTGCGCGAGCGGGCTCGCGCCTACACACGGAGAAACGTATAAGCGAATATACGTATGATTTTCCTTATCACTAATACACGAGAAGACGCTCAGGCGCGCGCGAGAGCTACACGTAAAAGACGCATACATGCACTCTGTCTCTTACTCTCTCTCTCTCTCTCCCTCTCGCTCGCATATATCATACGCACCCCCCCCCCCCCCCTCTCTCTCTCTCTTACTCACTCTCTCTTACTCACTCAGTCACTCACTCACTCACTGTCTCTCTCTCTCTCTCTCTCTCTCTCTCTTTCGTTCCTCTTTCCCTTGGCTTTAGTTTCGATTGTAGAGAATCGTAAATACTTTCGTACCGTGTATACGATTCGTGATAGTCTCCTTGCCGCGCGATGGAGGCTGATCGTTGGCACTCGTCACTCCCAACGTGTACCGTGACGACGATAATCCCGTACCGTTCTCCCGTGTCGTGCGACTCGAGTTTCATTTACATCGGGGATCGACGTGGTGTTGCGCGGTTCCGTACGCAGGAATCGGGCACTCCGACGTTCCCGTCGCCGCTGTCGCCGCCGCGAAGCTTTTGCCAAAGCTTCTTCTTTCTTTCGTGTATTTTTTTGTTGTTTTTTTTTCGTTTTCTCTTTTGTACTTTCCACGGTTCCGTGTCTTACGGGTGTCGAACGTCGCGCGTTATTATGAATAACATAACGACGGCACGCCGGTAACGCGGCGTTACTTCAGTCTTAGCTCGTGCGAACGTTTTGCCACATCATAATGTTTGGTTCACTAAACTAACCACTAGCATGGCGGCGACGACCGACCGACCGACCGACCGACACACACCACAGCGCGCGCTAGTCGCCTTACGCTGTTGCTCTCCTCTCCTCGTCCCGTATCTGCCCCCCACCACTGGCCGCCGAGCCTCCTCTAGCTTTCCTTCTTTCTCCTCCGGGCATTCCCCTACCTCTTTCTTTCCGCACTTTCGGTTCCACTCGCGAACAACCGGGGTGCCGGTTGTCGTTTGCGGCTTCTATCACTGCGCGCGCATTTCCCCCAACGATTCTGGACACGAACATTATGAACCTGCCTTCATAATCCTTCTTGTAAACCTCGTTATACCCGCCGTAACCCGCCAATGAGACGGCCGGAATGGATTCCTATGCACCAGCACGTGTCAGGGCCGTCTCGACCAGACTCTCGTCTGCTAAAGCGCCTTTTCCGACGGACTTTCAACGAATCGTTGCTTATTCTACACGCCGATCAATCGATTGGGGGGTTCGCGATAATTCGAACGGAATGAAATTTCTCTAGAACTCGAACACATGTATGCTCTTTCATCTTTGTTTATTTGTTTTCCAGGAAAAGGACTCGTACGGAAATGAAGTCTCCAGGCTAGCGAGACCTTTGCCTGTAGAGTATTTATTGGTAGACATACCTGCATCCACACCGCTCACTCCTCAATACACTTTTCATGTTAGCAACAATGTCACTCCGTTTCCAATTGAGAATAGGTGTGTATCCGGCACGGGCAAAGCGGTTCGCAGTTTGATTAACGCAAAGTTTCTCCTCAGGCTCGTCGATGGACAAGTTCAAGATTTCCATTTACTTGGTTCCTATATGCAACAGTTCACTCCGGATCAATTTCTAGAAGCAACGTCGGACTTTCATTTATTACTTTACCTTGCAACCATGGAGATATTTCCAATGAAGGTAAAGTGTCCCTTGTGGTTTTCTTTTAAAAGTCAATCGCTTACCCTTGCTAAGAGACAGGTATTTTCTATCTTAGGACCATATGTTGCCACTGCTAGAAGCAGTTCGTGATAAAGACAAAGAAAAAGCAATAAAGTGGGCACGCTCTGATCATTGGACGAGAGTCGAGGAATTCCTCTCTACCATGATGCCTGCGGCTCATTCGTCTCAAACTTCGTTCAATAGTAGTTCCAGAATGCCATCCTCCTCGTCTGTGGGAACGAGTGGACTTAGAGATGGTTTAGAGCCACCTGCGAATCCAACTTCGGATGAAACGCTTTGGACTTGTTCTTATTGCACTTATATCAATGCAGTAGAACGTACAATGTGTGAGATATGTGGTTTGCCAAGGTATACGTAATAAATTGTCAATATTACATTGCTTCTGTATGCATTTAAGGGTGTTATCCATAAGTTGCTACTTTAATTCTGCAGGATCTGACGCATACTCAGTCCTCGCGGATGTAACAATTGTTTTCTACGTATCTTTGGCCTTATTTATGAGTGAATAAAAGAACAAAAAAGTATATTTCACTGAAGTGTATTCTCCAATTCTCCTCTGCATTGCAATCCTGTGCATTTATACACATTTATTTATAACCCGTACAGATATGCAACAACAAACGATATTGTAAATTATTACATTCACAGAAACAATAATGTCAATCCTTTAGAATAAGAAACTCAATATAAAGTATTTGTAGACAAAGGGAAATTGTAGTTCTTAAGTTACCGTAAGTCTTATACTCTGAAGAAACGAAATGTGTAAATGAACGATAAGTTTGATCAAAGAAATTATAATGTGATTGTAATGTTATGAAATTAAACAGATTGGCAGAAATTTACACCGTAATGTACAATATTTATTCTAAAAAGTAGTATAAAATTTCTAACAAACTTTTATTGTCAGCAATGACAAACCGAATTAAGAATACAATCTTTTAATTTCTCCATTAGCGTATCGCGATGTCGTTCACGACTTTGATCCTATTTTAATAATATACATTCCTTACAACTAATTCTGGACACAACTGAATCGGCCAGGTTCGAAACAGTTAGTTCATCGTCGTCGATTTTATACATTTTTCTAATTAAGTCATGATCCGAAAATTCTGATAATCTTGAAATTGCTATTCGTTCCCCTTTCACACTGTCCAAGAGAGGTTGCGATAATGATTTTTCATCGTTTATTTTGTGTATTTGCGCTACCACTATATTTTTGTCGCGATCATTAATACCAAATTCTATTAACGAACGTGATATGTTCTTTGACATTGATAAATTATACAAAAGTTCCGTGTATAAACTCTTCGTGGTAAGTTGTTTCATCTTCTCATTGACCGCAGCTTTATTGGCAGCTACCAATATTTGAAACACATCCACTACGAGTGCTGCTTTTACAACAGCACAAGAAAGTTCACCGTTTAAAACTTTCAAACGTACTTCATCGATATTTTGCACATATGCAAATAAATAAATCGTGCAATACAATTCTGTTTCCGGATCTAATGGTACTGTATAGGCATCCATCTTTCGTTACCCAATTTAAAACGAACCGTTGTCTTTTAAGTTAGGTAGTATTATTTACATATACCATATACAATAAATCTGATAATTGTTTGCATATGAAAATATATTTTTTTATATGTGCAAAAAAAAGACAAACTATATACTACATAGAAACCTAGACATTCACCAGGCAGCTTGACGAAACATAACACCAGGGTGCGCTGATGCCATTTCGCGTTGCAACTGGAATTCGTTTAATTTAAATCGTTCAAATTTCAAATTGTACAATGTCAGATAAAATTAACTAACCGTACAATAATGTAAGAGTAGGATAAATTCAATTGTAATTTTCTTAAATCGTCTACAAAATTTCAAAGTGAACGAAATTACATTCTGGAAGCCATAGAGATTTTCAAAAATTAAACACCGTCAACCTCAAAAGTTGTCATGTCTAATTGCGGCCCTTGTCAATCTTTGCTGGGTAAATTCTTCAACTACGGTAAACGAAACGTTCTATTTTCGCGGCGGAACAGATGTGAAATCATTTTTTGAAATCCATCGGTTCATTTATTATTGGTCCAGTAAGCAAATCCAACTGGAATATCTGGAATGTGAGTCAAAACAAACAATCGGCGTGTCCTTCGAAACGGAAGAAAATAGAAAAAGAAGAAGGAAAAGGAGAAGAAGAAAGGGTAACTCAAAGATCATTAAACGGCGACCAAGAGGGGGCAGAGTCTCAATTTTCGGACGACATTTTGAAAGATTCCCCTGACGAAAAGGAATCACCATATACACCTCCCAGCCGAGTCTGTCCAACCGTTAAATCTTGTTGCTACATAAAAATGCAGGTGAACAACAACCTTGAGTCTTTTTCTATTTTTCGAAAACCACATTCTTGATCAAGAACCTGCGTCTACATATGAAGACAGCGTCGTAGTCGTCTTCAACGATCCGACAAAAATCATCGGGCCTAATAAAATGATTATATCTCAAGAAAAAATTATTTAAATTATCGAATCGACAATTTGAGAGACGCCTATGACGCAGTTGCCCATTACAATCTGCCACATGTACATCCACCGTGTCTCAGGCTCTTACAAGTTGGCATTGCACTTTATTTCTCGAAATTTTCCGAGTGTCAAAATTAATGAAACATTCGGGATCTCCTGTAAACACGCAAACGCCATAATTGAGAAATATTTTTAGGATCCTTGTGCCCCCTGCTGCTGCGAATCGAAACCAAAGCTTTCACCTTGCCCGCCCAAATATGGACGTCAGGAGTCACGTCAGCCGACATGTGGCTGCGATATTTGTCAGAAAAATCCTGGCAACGAGAAATGTTGCGACAGGAACAGAGAGTTTCGCGGTATAAGCCTTCACCCGAGGTACTTCGAGAAAGCGTGAACCGAACGGCACCGGAAGCATCGTCGAATAAACGGACCGGAGGAATTTAAGGTTACGAGTGCTTGAGCCACCTTCAATGTTTGCCGAACTAATTCGGACGATGCGTTTACGTGTCAGGAATTCTCTGAATAATCTTATCGACCGCCGGTTTCCAGAATGAACGGGTTACCTGATCGGCGATCAGTTACCCGCCAACTGTGCTCGAAGCACGATTCGACTCTGAACGACCATCGATTGTTGCCCCGTAGGTATTTATCGAGATTTTCAACTTATCGTCCTGGTGCTGCCCGCGAGCACGATTCGACTCTGAACGACCATCGATTGTTGCCCCGTAGGTATTTATCGAGATTTTCAACTTATCGTCCTGGTGCTGCCCGCGAGCACGATTTTGAATTGATCACGTTACGCAATCGTGTTTTGCAACGCGTCGAAATTAATCAAAGATCCGTTTAGAACTCTATCGATTTAACCTTTCAACCGACAACTAACCGGGTCAGCGGTATTGATGTTTTCTATTTATCACGTGGCGACGTTTCCAAAGAATTTCTTCGATCGCGATCAATGAAACAAACAAAACATCCGTGGATTGTTTCGATGAAATAATGTCAGGTAAATTCGTGAGGAGATAAGTAACATTTTCGACGGATAATAATCTCTACCGATGATTGCGTTATCTGTCATGTATTTGTTCTTCTACACATTGTAACAATTTCCAATTCCTGTCCACCTGTGGAGCGAGGATTTCCCTCGTGCAAACCTAACTTCAGTCGACGACGCTTCCAGTGACGACACTTCGAGATTCGTCGAGTTTCGTATCGGTTTCGACACGTATGCAGTGAGAGTGCATCGGCCGTGTGAGTGAAGATCGGTTACACTTTGTGCAAGCTGCGAATATACCACTGCGTTCACCCCTCGTGCGCTGGAGATTCGGTAAGTGGCAAACTTGTCGTTATTGGCTTTTTTCTAACGCTTTTTCGGGACTGCGGACATTTCCGACGTATGACTCATTCTGAATAAGCACGCATACTCGATCAATGAATTGAAACCACCGCCCACTGAAAACCGATCAGGCTGATCAGTCAGTATTACTCTAAAGCGTCTAATACATAAATTTCTTCATTTATATTCGCCGATCTAAACTTCGAAAATTCTACGCGTTCGAATCGACACTATTATCCTCTCGAATCTACTACGTTCACCGACATACTTTAAAATTCTACGTTTTAAAATATCCATCATCCTTCTGCGTAATACCGTATAATCGCGGGAAAATTCAAACCGGCTCGAAGAAAAGATCGTGTTATCCCGTTAGAGGTGTGGCGTTCAAATATTCCTCGAAAGCTGACAAACCTAAAATTTTATCTGTTATCGATGTTCCCGTTTAATCGTAGCTTATCGTTGGACTGTAGGGTGGAAGACGTTTTATCTTCGGGCACCAGGAAAACGTGAAATTCGTGGTAACGTAGTCGGTCATTTTGGTTATGTTACGATTCGGATCCGGCGTGCCGCGATCGCCAATGAAATTTAAAATTCACGCAACTTCGACTCGTGCCACAGGACTCGCGCCCCCTGATTGGCTGTCCGCTAGTCACCGATCCCTCTGCGTTTCCTGTCTCCTCCGTTGCTGTACCTTCCCTGGTTTCCTCGTCGTGCTTTTATATGTACGTTCGGCCGCTTCTTCGGCTAGTCCATGTTTGACATTCGAACGAGATTATTTTCTGGAGCGGACAAGGCAAAAACATGTTGACGCGTGAGTAACTCGTGTATTCTATGCGATTACGCCAGGTTAACCTGACCTGTTCTCGGATCAGATTTTTCCCGTGAGAATCGGCGAATTTTTCCCGGTATCGAGTATTCTATCGAAAATCGTGAGAATCGTTTTCCTTTTGGAAAACGGTATTTTTCTCTGAGGATCTTCCCGGTGATCGATGTCGATCGACGACAGGACACGGGTTTAACGGTCAAAGAAATTCAATAAAACGATTACTGTAATCGGTATCGCGCGATCGATGAATTTCTTTCTTCCTTATCTGTGTAAACAGATATCTATATCACGCTCATCGAAGCGTCGATAGTATCAGCGATTTATCGAATCTTTGACGCGAACGTGTTTCCAACGGCATTTTGTATCTTCGATTTTTGAAATCTTGTTGACGTCTGTGTCGGCGAGAATTGAAAATGAAAATACGCCGATATAGTTACGTTGATAGGAAAGTCTTTCAGCGAAAACTGATGAAATAAACGTGGACGAGCGTCTGTAAGAGAAATGTATTTCTATATTCTTGATGGATACGTCACAGTGCGCAATAAAAGTAATAAGTATAAATCACGTCCCGGCACGACCATACCAGATTTCCTTGAAACAAATTCTACGTTCTTGAGCGTTCGTCACTATTCGTGACTTTTTAACGCGTTGAATGCCACGAGGGTTACCGATGACCCCCAGCCAAATAGAATTACCATATTTCACTGAATTAAACGATGATTATTTAAGAACATTTCTATGTTATAAACAATGCCGAATGCGGTGACATTCAGCCAGAGGAACGTGCGATAATTTATTTTTCCTTTTTATTTTATTCGACAAACAATTCTTAAGAACGCTCGACCGGTGATTGGGAGCGAATTGGATAATTTTAATCGAATGTTTTGCAAACAGTTTATGTAACTTATTGGCGCATAACAACAGTTTCGAAGACTATGAGTAATGCTTGTTGGAACATCGTGTTTGCTGATTACCATGTTTGGCATATACTGTTTTATATCTTTTTCTTCTTCGCCGCGCGAGAACGTGTTGAGAAATCCCCAGCCGTCTCGATAAAACGAGACTACTATCCGCGCCTCGCCGGGTTTTCCCCAATGCCACTCGGGAATAAGTTGTGAATCCTTAAACGCCACTCGGGGATCTCTCGTTCCTCTTCGACAGCAGTCGTCACGAAAATATGCTCGACGTAAACATTACAGTGCCGAATACGTGCTATTTATTTTCCGATGAATAATTTATAAAATATACTACTTTAACAGCAATGTTCGTGGCATCTTTCGGACCTTTTTTCAACGGAAGTATTTTTACTTAAATGTCACCGAGATACATACTATTTATTTTTAAATAAATTATTCACAAATTATCCGGTCTCGAAACATCCGAGGACATTTTTGTGAATTTAGAAACAGAGATATTTTATCTGAAATGATTTTTTTGTTTAGCAATTATCGATATCTTCGAAGCATCGAATATTCGAAATGATTTTGAAAATAAATATCATTTGAGTACTATAACGAATGTCTGAAGAAACTGAAAATTATTGTTACAGTTTTTATAGGAATTGCATGTTAATCGTATTAAATGCTCGGTAGTTCTGAATGCTCTCTGTCCCGCTGATTATTGCAATTATCCAATGTTCACGGCAGATCACAATTGTTCCTTATTATATAATTCCCGTGGAAGGGAAATGGAAAATTCTCCGAAGATGAAGACGTGTTTACGTGTGTCGCGATAATTGTTTCGTACAAAATGAAACTCTATTACGGTGTTATTTTGATTTTACCAAAGCAACAATTTCAGAATAAAATGTGAAATTCATCTACGGTGTGCAATTTTCGTTTAAGACGAGTTTCTCGTTGTCATTGTTAATCGTTTCACGTATTCGACCTTCGGTCATCCTGACCTTCCGCGAACGACGAACCTCGAACCTTGAATTTTAAAACTGTAGGGACCTGCATGCTAATTAGCATACGCCAGTTGCTTCTGCGTTAATCGAACGTGTGTCATAATTTACTCTTTTGTAAATAAAAAAAAAAACATTCCAATGTATACTTTAATCTTTTGCACTCCAGAAGTTTTTTCACCGGAAATATTTAATATTTTCTAATGAGATAACATTTTCACAGATTGTATTAAGAAATCTTACATGCATTGAGGAAGAGAATTATTTTCTTTCAATATTTCGTACATTGATGCATTGTACAAAGTTTAATATTAAATATCAAACTTTACAGTTTTGCTGTGTCAAATCATTTGACTGAGAGGCGCCTCTGGAGTGCAAAGGGTTAAGAGATTTCGTGTATCGTACAGTTTGAATAAATTTTTTCAGTAAAGGGAAGTATCTTGATCGCTTGCCTCATCCCACTAGCAATGGGTACGACAGAAGTTAACACCGAAGCACTCAGTGCTGTGTCACAAGGAATGAATGAGTTTTCATCATCGCTGTTCAAGGTAAAGCGATGCTGCCAGACAGAAAACGATTGATAATAGAAATTGAAAATTACGGAGTAAATGGAAAGAGTACGGAGAAATTATTCTTTCAGGCTATAGTAGACGAGAATCCTGGTAATCTTATATGCAGTCCCCTTAGCGCAGCTGTTGTTCTCGCTATGGCTGCTTATGGTGCCCGTGGCAATACAGAGACGCAGTTTAAAAGTGTTTTACATTTGCCAACTTCAGACGAGCTCGGTACATCCGGTTATCAAGCACTCATTAGCAATCTGAATGTAAATATCAAAATTCTAATCTTAAGTGTTGTTACACTAGTTCATTCCTTTTTAAACAATTGCTATGCTGCATTGTATTCTTCGTACATTTGATTCTAGAATATCAAAAACAACACGCTTCTTCTTGCGAATAAAGCGTTCGTGAATCAGAAGTTCCATTTGAAACCAACTTACAAGGCACTGACGGAAGATTCCTTCCGATCTACCACCGAATTAGTTAATTTCGGCCAATCCGCAGAGGCTGCGAACAAGATCAACTCATGGGTTAAAGAGAACACTAAAGACCGTATCGATGGAATCGTATCGTCTAGTTAGTATTAATGAAATGTCTCGAGTATGCTCGGATTTAGCGAGTTACCTAGGTCGCATTCAATACAAATCCTCCTTTTTAACAGGTGACTTGACCGACGACACGGCATTAGTGCTAGTTAACGCGATATACTTTAAGGGCAAGTGGAAGAACAAGTTTGACCCTATGCTGACCAAGGAAATGCCGTTCCATGTTAATGGGAAAACGGTGAAGCAAGTACCGACTATGTATAAGCAAAACAATTACAAGTACGGTGTACTCTCGCAAATGAACGCGAAATTCATTGAAATACCGTACCAGGTAATCTCTGAGATTAATGAACAAATTAATTGGGGAATATGGACGCGAAAGGAACTGTCGAATGAATATTATAGGGAGACGGGATGAGCATGGTGATCGTTCTGCCGGATGAAATTAACGGTTTGGCTGAGGTCGAGAGAAAGATGAAAGACGTGAACCTTAATGATATTCTGAGGCAAGGATACGACCGCGATGTGCAATTGTTTTTTCCGAAGTTTAAGATCGAGAGTAAAATAGATCTGAACTCTCCTTTGCAGCAAGTGAGTACTCCATGTAAACACGGATAATGCTTTTATGCTCATGATTTCTCTCCTGTGTAGTTGGGTTTGACCGACGCGTTTACCAGCAGTGCTAACTTCTCTGGCATTGCTGATTCCCCGATAGCTATTAGCAAAGTTATACAAAAAGCATTTATCGAAGTGAACGAAGAAGGCAGTGAAGCGGCAGCTGCTACCGGTGAGTAACCGAAATACGCTTTTCTAGAATCGGTTGAAATTAAGCAAAATTTCTGTTTCGAATCTGTAATATAAAATAGTGCAGCGAGAATTGGCAGAGCATTATTGATTAATGTTTAAAATAATATTTTGTTTAATTTCATTTGTTGCTCTATCGATAATCTTGCTTTTTCAAGGTTCAAAGATATTGATAAGTTGCTTGGCATCTGAATGATGTCAGTTTACGCGTAACTTATGTAGTTTTGTTTGTATATGTATATGCTTATGTAAACTCAAGTCTTTTACATATTAAGATAAATTTTACGGTGTACATATATGCGGTTTTTAATTTGCATAAGTCTCGTGTATATTTGATTTATTCATTATGTAACATGTCATGACCGTTTGTCTTTGGTTTATCGCTTTATGTTTTGCAGCATACTAATCAATCATTGCAATCAATTCTAATACCTACGCCTCTTAATACATACTATATTTGTCCACTTTTATTTAAAATTGTCGCGTTCGGAAATCTTCTTGTCTATCACGACTAAAGTATACACAACAGCAGTATTTAAACCATAAAGTATTATGCAGATTTTTATAATTAATCTCATCCTTTTGAACTAATAACAATGTACAATTTTATTGGTAGCAGTGTTATCGACAACCATATCTTCAATTATACCGAAGAATGACAACGTTATTCTCTCCAGTGGGAAACCATTGATCCTAACATAAACGAGTGATATCTTTCGTACACAGTACAGACTATATATATTGATGCAAACCCGATAATCGAGATAGAGAACCCCATAAAATTCACCTTTCAGCTCTTCTTCTATAGTTGCGCAATTTGCGAGTCTCTGATTGAATTTATTGGAACTCGAACAAAGTGACATGTATACGTAATGGGATATATTATTTATTCATTCTATGCTCACGATTCTGAGTAGTAATTCAGTGTTAATTACTTGTGGCAGGTGTCGGTGTTTGGCCTCTTTCGAGCTCTTGGTCACCGCTGAAGCCTGTCGAGTTCCGCATCAATCGTCCATTCCTGTTGATCGTTAAATGCCGTGGTGTTCCGTTGTTTTTAGCAAAACTCTCGCACAGCGCCAACTGAGTCTACCGAATCTCAATCCTGTGTTTCTACTTATCGTGTCAGAGTTCACAGTACAGCTCATATACGCTCTCTTGCCAATCTATACACCATCGCCTTTAATGTTAATTGTTCGACTGGCTCGACAGACTCGAAGAAATTTATACAATTTTACGACTGCATTGTTCTCTGATACTCCATTCTTTTCGCTTCATTCGGCGCCTGTTCCGGAACAGAATACACTAGTTCCCTACTACAAAATTGATATTGAGACTTGATATTAATTTCAGTTCACATTAAAATACATGCAGAACATGCGATATTCGACGATAAGGAAGTTCGGCCTGCAAAAAGCTTTTCACGCGCGTTACTTCCATCGATAAACGAATTCTATGTAATTTTCAACAGATGTATAATAAATATCGTCTATACAATTTTTCCAACTACGTTCTAGTACACTTGAGACTTCTTTCTAAGTATAAGTCTTACCAGAGAAACGCGTGAGATACACTAAGCTTGACACTCTTCTTCGATGGAACGAAGAAACGTGTACAGTAAAATATAGATTATTTACATAGTTCCACCATAGGTAGTCTGCCTTTTAATTTACAGCTTCTCGATGTTCTTCATTGTCATTTCGAATCCCCTGGCTCGCGTTTCACTCTCTACGCTTTCGTTTAATTTCCTGTAACGTGCTTTTCATAATCGCTTTGTTTTTCACGGAGTTTAAGTCCTAGTGAAACTGATGTTGCAAGTGAGGATGAAATTAGCTTCCTCCAATTAACCGGTTTCCAACTGCGAGTGACAACATCGACGAATCGATGCTCTAAAAAGAAGACAAGAACGATTCGCTCATTGATGAACACGTTTACTATTTATTTCTAGGCCATCATGTGCACTGGCATGCTCCAGCTCCTCCGACAATCCCTGAAACGTTCAGAGTCGACAGACCATTTTACCTCGCAATTAAGCACACCGACGCACCTCTGATTTTCACGGGAGCGATACTAGACCCAAACAATTCAGCGAATTCGATTTGAATCAACATTCAACGTGTCAACATTCTGGAAATAAATTGATCCGTTGAGAGCAACACGTTTTGCGGAATTATCAGTCTTCAGCTAGCTACCATCAGTGGTGTCACATGTGTATTTGTCTGTCGAAGAACTCGCCATTCTCATCTGGTCTATCTTCCAATGGGTCGCACCTCCAGGAGACATTAAAGCAATGATCTAACGACTCATTCCCATGATTAACAGTGGCGGTCACGTGTGTCCGTGTACAGCTTCCTCTCGCATTCTCTTTATTTCTCTTTCCGAGTACACACGATCGTTCTCATTCCTCGTGCTGTACATCGTTGCATGTAGTCTCGAACGATAAGTCAGAAGAAATCCGCTGGAGATGTTAGCAGGGTGAAATTTGTTCCAGGAATACTATTCGTGGAACGATGTATGGAATCCACGCCGGTACTAACGGTCGACCGTCCGTTTTACTATAGTATCGTCCACAAAATTCAGAACTCGGAGGACACGAAAGTTGTCCCGCTCTTTGCCGGACGTATCGTTGATTTGTAAACAATCTCAAGGTCAACAGATTGTAGCATTAATCCCTTGCCCCATGGTTTCTCGTAGGACTCGATGCAGCGGCTTCACCGTTAACAGCTTATCAGCGAATTCAGAGAATTCGAAGATTCCCTAAGGTTAACGATTGAAAAGTACCAAACTAATTTAGATTTGATTTCAAGAATCTGAATTTAGGTTTGAAGAATCTGAAAAGGTAGAACTAAACGGAAATGCATAGCATTCGAAGAGATCCAAAGTTCACGTGAGACACGTCTGTGAGATTTTATCTCGAATTTTCGCCACGTCTGCGATATTAGAGGGCAAGGGGTTAACCTCGAGTCTAGTCTGCAGTGGCCAAAGGTTCTCACGGCGAGGAACAAACAGAATTTACTCCAATTATACCTGACGATCGAATAAACAATTGTACCACGCATTCCGTGTACGTGACTGTTTCTACTGCGCCACCCTTCTTTTTCCAACAGATATCTTTCTCTTGGCCGAGGACAGCTTCCCTTAGGAGGGGAACAGATTCTTCGAACGAATCATTTACTCAATATTAACATTGAATATAATATGAACTAACCAACGTACAGAAAGGAAATTTGGAAGGGTCGCAGAGAAAGAGAGGACGGTTTCGCACGAAGCGTCGTCTATTCCCATGACTCTACAAATCATTTCGCTTCGCTATGTTCGTTGGACGCTATGTTCGCTATGTTCGTTCGTAGTTAGTCTTGACATTCGAAATGATCTGTTCCAGCAGTTGTCGAAGTGGCGGTGTTTTCGTTTATCCAGGAAGAACTCCCAGAAGAATTCATCGTCGACCGTCCGTTTTTCTATGCCATTGTCAAAACGTTCGACGACCGCAAGATTCTACCGATATTCAGTGGAAGAATAATGCAACCCGATTTGTAACTAACGGATTACCAATTCTATGCGATCGGGACGAGTATACGGCAGCTTTCGATTCGTCTTCGACAGAATAAAGGACCTCTGTGACACCTGTCTGCGCGTGTTGCTCGACTAAACCATTGCCCGAGGTCCAGTTTAATTATGATTAATCAACTGATCTGTTACGCTCGAATGTTGGCAACCCGCCTCGCTCTTCGCTAATCACCTCTATTCTCTCTCCTCTCGAGCAGGAACGTTTCCGACTAATCCTTCCGTTGCCTGATCAGCGCCAGTGTTCTAAACCTTCAAAGACGAAATGATAAATAAATTTGTTGTTCATCTTGTAACGCAATGTGTATGCAATTTAAGGTTAAGATTAAGTTATGCGCTGTGCGAGGTCCTCGAACGAGGACCAAGGGGACGGGTGGCGGGACAGGTGATTTTCTAGAATGATTTGTTACAGGTGTCATCATGATGAAACTGTCTTTGGTGTACCCCGACGATTTCACCGTAGACCGACCGTTCTATTATAACATTATACGAAAGATAAACGACGGGGAACTCGTGTCACTATTCAGCGGTTACGTAACCGAACCGAAAATCTGAGCACAGTAATGCACATTCTTTTTAACAACTAACAAAGAAACGTCGTCGCTTCCGAGTCGAGCGCCCGGTAAACAAATTGGCTGACGGTGGTATCATTCGATCGTTAATGCCCGTCATTTAAATCGGCCATTTAACACCTTGGTTCTCACGTTCAGGCGTCATGGGTAATATTCTTTCTGTCGCGTTCGTTCTCTTTCCATTTCTTTTTTTGCCTCAGCATGCTAAATGATATTCTCGTCTGCACCTTTACCGAGAAGTGATCCTTAACGTTTGAACAAAGAAAAGTTATACGTGGAAATATTTAGAAAAATCGAATACCCCGAGTATCGAGATTATTAATGCATTTTAATTTGTTTCAACAGCGATCTTAATATTTACAACCTCGTTGAACGTGGCTAAGATTCCTATTGTAATGCAAGTCGACCGACCCTTTGTCTACGCCATTGTACAGCAGAGTCCTCAAGAGAGAAGCGCTAGTACGATCTTGTTCAGCGGATGCGTTACCGATCCTTCGGCTTAATTTATTATATGCGACTACCTGGAAGCTAACCTGACGTTTCTAATTGTCGAATAAGGGGCAGTTGATGATTGTTTTTGTTTGTGCATAATAAAATCGTTTACGAGTTGTGAATACCCGTGCGTTACCATACAGTTTTGTATTTTCCTTTGAGGACGATTGCCTTTGCAATGATCTAGTTATTTAACACGTTTGAATGCCGCACGATTTCATGGTACAGAATACTTGAAGTGGAAAAGATATAATATTAAATCATTTGATTGAATTGCATTGTTACTATTGCAGGTTCATCTAGCTGAATGTCACCACGTTAGTAAGCATTATTTATAATATAGAGATGTTTTCAAATAATCATGGTTTAATCAAGTGAACTATAGTAATTCGATTTGGTTGGAGGTCACCGGTGACCCCCATGGCATTCAACGTGTTAAATAATAGATTGTATAGTTCTCTTTTTTCTGAAGTTCAATGTAACATTTAATTTGCTGCAATCGCGACTTTGGATAGTTTTGAAACACCTTCGTCCTCGAAGGCTCGATTTTCCTTCCTGTTGGCCAATCCTGATTGCAGAGTACTTTGAGTGAAATGAAATCAGCAAAAATTCTCAATTAAGTGTCAAGGTGAGTATCGTTTAATCGTGTTCATTGTAGATTTATTTATTTCCTTCATAACAGAGTTCACAATGATTAGACGTACGAACACTTAATCCTTGCGTAAACTATGCGCGCAAGCAACATCGATACAATTCAACGGAACGGTAATTAATATTCGTAACATTCGTTCCTATTAAACTTCTAAACGTATAGACTCCATATGCATTTGTGAATCATTCGAAAAATAAACAGTTGGTTAATATAAAAAATGCTCAACAACGAATTTCCGTTACTAAATCTCCTTAAGAATCACTACGAAACATAACTGATTGCACGCTGATGCATTTAACGCCAACATGAACTCGCGTTGAGTAAAATCAAATCCGCTTTGTATTATAATTTGAACGTGAAAACATATAACCTTGCTGAAGGCAGATTAATCATAACCATAGACGCTCGTAACATTAACAATCAGTCGTGGACGTTTAAAATTAAATTTCGATACACGTAATTCTTATAATCCCTATAATAGTCATAAAATATAAAATTGATGTAACAGCCTGCCAGTTACCTGGCAGATACATGCTTGGAAGTATTCATCGATTACGACTAACTGATTACGCAATTATCTTTCGAGAATTTGATAGAATGCGTAGTTTCCGTCGAAGTGGTACCAGTCGACGTCAGAGATCCCCGTCGCGGCACAATGGTGGCCATAGAGGCGGTGGTGTCCAAAAACTCCTCATCGTTATCAGAATCGGTGTCTTTGTCTTTGCCATCTTTCAGCTGCCTCTTTGGCATGATATCATTCATGTATTTCTCGATCATTTGCCTGTTCTGAACGGTAACGCCGTTACCACCGTTGCCACCAGTTACATACGGCAAGCTGTCGTTCTTGTCCTGCTGATCTATGGCCATCCTCTCGACGTACATGCGTTGCAGCTCGGCCAGCGCTTCGTCCATGAAACGCACAGTCTGTTGCTTGCGGTCCGGCAGCACGTTGTTGTTGAACCCAACGGGTCTGCAGATCTCGACATTGGCCTCTTTCACTTTTGGTACTTCACTATCCATCATCGTGGTCGTGAAGCCCATAGGGAAGTTAGCCTTTTTGCTCGCGTTATTGTAAGGTGGCCCGTAGACAGCCTTCTGCTCGTTCGTCGGATCCCCGTACTTGTTCAGCAGCCAGTCTTTCACGTGACTCTTCTCGCCTTTCGCGTACTGCTCCCTCGGCAGGGGTTGCGCAGTGAACGCCTCGCTGTAACCGAGCGGGCAGACGTTCTGCCTGTCCACGTTCACCTGGACCGGCTGCACGCGAGGCTGCTGCTCGCTTTGCTTGGCCAGATCCTTCCACCTGCCGGTGTTCATCACGAGCTGCGCCAACTGTTGAATCGTCTGCTTTGGCACCGACACGGACGCTCTCTCGCCGTTGCCGGACGTGGGACAGAACTTCGCCGGAGTGGACGTGTCGCAGGGCTCGCCGGCCGTGCACACCGGCCTAGCGTTCAGCTGACGAAAACGGTCGTAGCTCTCGCCTTGGCCAGCCAACAGGTCGTCTTCGACGTTCCTCGTGTTCCCTTGGTTCGCGTGATGATTCAGTTCCTCGGAGGTGCGACATTCGTTCTCCAAGAACGCGGCGGTCAGTATCATCGCCGCGGTGGGTTCTCGCTGAGTAAACAGTCTCCTGCGAGCGTGCAGCGACTGGCTCATGGTTTTCTCGAGACGAGCGTTCTCTATCTTCTCCTCCAGCTGTCTCTCCGTTTCCAGAAACTTGGCCGTTTCGAGCTTCAGCGTTTCCGTGTCCATCTTGAATTTGTCCACCTCCTTGGCTATGCGCCTCTCCGCGGAGGACTGAGTCCGAGTCTCTGTGGTTGGGACCGTTTGGAAACCCAAGCGCTGCTGAGCCTTTACAAACGGTGACTGTGACACCGGTCCCAGTTTCGACCATATGGTCCCAGGCTTCTTCACTGGACTGGTTATGGGCGAGACGATCCCCGGCCTCGTCGACACGGGATTCTGATTGATTAATTCAACGTTAGAGCTTGCCATGGTACAAGGAACTCGGCAAGGTTTCGGAGGAACCAGATCCAATTTAGGAGGCGGCATGCCAGGTCTGGGCGGAGGCACCAAAGACGTTATTATCGGTTCGGGTGGCGGTGGAGGTATCTCAACGTCCAGTTCTGAACACTGCTTTGCAAGTACGTTGCTGTGCACTACTTTCAGTAGATCGTCCAATCGATTCTCCAGTCTGCTATGGCGATCTCTGTCTATGTCCAAGAACTTCGTTAACATGTCATTTTGTGCGGAGAGGATCTGAAATGCGTGGAAAAGGAGACAATGAATGATGTGAATCGTAATGTGAACGCTTTTGTTCTTTAGTGCAACTGCAGCTTACCCTGTTGACAACTTCGTTTTGAGAACTGATGGCAGTTAGAACCAGCTGTTCCAATTTCTGTGCTTTCTTCTTCCTGAAAGGCACGTTCGGAATATCATCTGTGTTAACTGCGGTGTCCTTTGATTTGTTCTCGCTTCCTGCTTGACTCAGAGAATCCATCAGAAAGTCTAACAACATACTGTCATCGTTGCAAGTTGCATTGTTTGTTAGTACAGTGACATCCTGGTTCGGTAACGGATTGGCTGCCTGCGCAGCTTGGTTGTAAGTTTCATTCAAGTTGTGCGCTTTGTCGTCACCTTTCGACTGGCAAAAGGCATCATTCAAGTTTTGAGTCACATCTGGAGAATAATCTGGAGACAGACAGCTGGCTCTCTTCGTATCTATTACGGCAGGCATGTGAATCAACGTATTGCCATACTGTTGTTTATAAGTAGCTGCCAGATTCTGGCCAAACACAATTTTTCTAGGCTCTTGCGGCATTGCACGATTATTCACTTGTTGCAAGTGATTCTGTTGTTGTAGTAGCTGCTCAAAATTAGTATTCTGCGGCATTGTTGGGCTTATTTTCATTGGAACATTTACAGGCTGAGACACTAGATTCTGATTTACATTGTACTGACTCTGCTGGAACCCTAAATTATTCATCATCATATTCTGTTGGTTACTCATGCAATTCTGTTGCAAATTTTGATGCTGTTGCATGTTCTCTTGAATTATTTGATTCCTCACATTCTGCACTGAATTTTGATACGGCACCTCTCCGTAGGGATAAACGTGCAATAAATTTTGTTTGTAATTGGCATGCACTGGTTCCTCCATTGCAACAGAATTGCACTGTGTAGCCTTCCCAGCAATCTGTACCAACTGTTCCCCTGTATTAATAGCTACATCCCTTGTAGGTGAAAACACTCTATAAGGTCTAGCTATGATAGTCTCGTTAGACTCAGGAGAATCGGGATACTCGTTTTCACCTAAAACATATCAATAACTGTATCAAATTCTAATATTCTAAAATACCATTAAACAAATCAAAATGTAACTCTTACGGCTGAATCCCCATGTAGGAGACAACGCGTCAGAACGATGAAGCGACTGTACAGGCTCCTGAAACTTGTGTCTCATTTGTAAATTTTTACTTGTCTTAACTTCTTTCGGAGGAGACTTAACGTTTATCGCAGCATCTATGGGAATGTTAAAAAATAAATCTGATTTATTAGAATAAAAAACACAGGATACCAAAAACAAATAACACCACAACGATTGTTGATTCGTGTACAGACAGACTGACCTACAGTATCGATGCCATTCAGGTTACTTTCTTCCAGACGTTTGATCTTAAGAACTCTATCGATCGACTCGTAATACTGCTCGACCCCTGCTTTTGTACCAGCTCTTTTGGCCTCGCGATAACACACCAGAACCTGTTTCATGCGCGATCGGCACTGTTTCCCAGAAACATTGTATCCTTTCTTCTTCATGTACCGCGCGACGCTTTCCCATATCAGTTGCGGTTTCGTCGTGTACTCGAGCTGCTTTTGGACTTGCCTATCCGACCATACCGACACTAACAACGCAGTACTCTCGGGGGTCCATTTGTACTTCACAGCGTCTCCAGAGTCACTCATCTCTCGGAGAAAATTAGCTTCCAAGCCTCTTGGAACGACTCTAAAAGCTAATATCCAACGGTCGCAACGATAATTACGATTTATTTTAATATTCTATTCAACAATACCACTTACCGAGACATCGTCGTCGACGCGAACGCCTGTTGATCGCGTAACAGGTTGACGCCAAACTTTACAGGCACGCCGCATACGTTCGGGTAACCGTCACCAACGCACAATTCAAATTTCATTGTGCAACAGGTAGTCGGAAGAAGACTACGCGTAGGCGGCGCCGAGTGCTGGATAATTAATGCAACTGGCAAATCACTTTGTAAATAAAAACACAAATTACGAGTATGTGTATACAAGAAATGTAATATTGAGGTAAACAAATAAAATGGAACAGGTCTTTTATTTATATGTATTTAATTTATTCATAGACCCATAGTAAAATCGTTACATCCGTACAGAAGAGTTAATAAATAATTAAGGTGCAAAATGGTATCGATGGTAATGTGATGGAGCGACTGAAAAGATTATATAAAATTTTTATAAATTTCATTCTTTAAATGAGTGAGACAAGGACTGCGCATGTGTGCGACAAGGATGGAAAAGAACTGGTGCGAGCGATAGTGGCGCCATCTAGCGAACGAACGTTTTCGAAGCTTTTTCCTATACCTGCAATATGTAAGACAAGAACAGCGCTACTGTGCGACAAGGACAGAGATAGTCTCACTCGTGCCACCATCTTGAAAAAAGCATCTCATCAGTCCCTGGTGCGTACTCGTAAACCATCAGGACCGAGGAGGTCTCCAGGAGGAAAATAAAGTGGCGCCATCTAGCGGAGGAAGCCAGGAACTAAAATGCGTCACGTTGATTGGGAGAAAACAACAGCGAGTTCATTAATAGCTCGAATCTCAAGAATCATTCGTTAACATTTGCGATTTGGAATCATAGAATGGGCCCTCCCCGACTTTCTCATGTCGCTTTGGATAGGATTTCACGCCGCGTTAATTATTTATTCATTATTTTCCGGGACCATGTCACAGGGTAACTTTCAATTTTTTTGACAGTTGCCCAGTAAACAATGAAGTTTCTACCTTAATAGACATAAATTGTGAACATTTAAGATTGGAGAAATTAGGGTACACCCTTAAGAACACTCAGTGATAGTTTGAATTACATTCAGACAGTAATTAATAAGTTATAAGCGATTTTCCGAAGCGTCGACTGTGTTCCGTGAGAACGTAACGACTAAGCCAAGTATGAATATTCACTTGATAGTGATTTTCAATCTGCTGTTATACCGACTTGCAATTATCAATAGTGGTATCGTTGCCCTTGTTCCATAAGCTTTAATTTGAGCCGTCGAACATCTGAATCGGTCCACGGAAAGCTATAGAATAATAAATCTATAGAAGCTACAGAATTAATGTAAAGGTAAGGGCAGATTATCGCATGTGTAAAGACAGTTGCAGCTTGGCAGGGGCACACTGTGCTTGTGGGCGAATTAATCGCTAATAACTTATTAATTACTGCACCAATCTGGTTCAAACTACTACTAAATGTTCTTAAGAGTCTACCCTAATTTCCTCGATCACAAATGTTCACAATTTGTTCCTATTAAGTGAGAAATTAATTGTTTACTGGGCACCTGTCAAAAAATTCTGGGTTACCTTGTGACATCGTCTCGGAGAATAATTAATAAATAATTAACGAGGCAGAAAATCCTAACCATTGTGATATGGGAATGTAAGGGAAGGTCCAGTCTATGATTGCAAATTACAAATGTTCATAAATGATGCGTGGTAGTTGAGTTATTAATGAAACTGATGTCTTCACGATCGACGTTTCGCATTTAGTTCCTAGCTTCCACCGCTAAATGGCGCCACTTAAATTCATATTCTGGAGACCTCCTCGGTCCTGATGCTTCGCGCGTACGCACCAGGGACTGATGAGATGCTTTTTCCAAGTTGGTGGCGCGAGTGCGACTATCTCTGTCCTTGTCGCACACTATCTCTGTCCTTGTCTTACACATTACAGGTATAGGGAAAAAGCTTTGAAAATACCCGTCCGCTAGATGGCGTTAGGTCGTCGCAAAATTTTCTATCCTTCTCACACACACGCTCTTTCCTTGTTTTACTCATTATAAGGATAGGGAAACGGTCGGTTTTCGAAGGTAGAAATTGACAGTGGTTTTTCTGCCGCTGTCACGCGCACGTGATATCGGTCTGCAGCGTATTGCCGGCGTCACGCGTATGTGATATTAGTTTATTCGTTTCATTATGAATAATTGGATTAGTGCGGTGTTTTTGTATATCAAGCATGAATCTAACCGAATGATTTCTGTGAGTCTATTAATTATCGTGTTGTCGTAATTGTTCGTTGTCAGTTTCCACGAGAAGCGGTGATAGATCAATATTCATATGCTACTATGATATCTTAGATAAGTATAATATAATATTTAGATTTCGACGGATTATAGGTTCTGATAGATAAAGGAAAAATAGATTTCCAATAGATCGTGGGTGATTACGCAATAAGGTTATTTTATTAATTAATCTCGTTACAGGTTGTTCTGTTTGTTGTGTTACTTTATATTAGCTTTTGCTTATCATTGTACGAATTGTTCAGACAGTAGTATACAAGTGCCTGCGCTTTATTTATTCTACTTAGTTGACAATGATATTTAAGAATGGTTTCTTGAAAGTTTCAATGATCTCGCGTAGGAGCAAATTGATTTCGAAGTATGCTTTAAATATCTTTAAATGTTCCTATAGTCAAGAAAAGTCGCAGAAAAATGTTACATTTCTCAAGGAACAATTGGACGAAGTTTTTAAGTTTAAAAGTAGCAACGTCAGTAATTGGATTATTGAGGTTAGTTTTAATCAGGGCCTGCACGTTTAACTATAATTTGTGAGTATGTAAAATATGTTTCTGTTACTTAATTTAAGAAAATTATTGGATTATTGTAGAATACAGCCCGTAGTCTGTGTACCGGATACTACGAGAGCAATAAGGATGACAGGCAACAACTTTTACACATGTTGGCGTCTAAATATGCTGTTCAACACAATGATGTATATAACATAGCAAGGAAATTGATCGATACAAAGGTTCGTTAATTGTTTCATTCTTCAGGAATATCCAAAGTGAGTTTTCTGTTTTGCATAATGTATAATGTCATTATTTTTCAAAATAAATGTTTTTGTTTAAGCTTGAAGAGGAAAGACGAATACTTACTTATGAAAGAAACTTAAAAAATATTCTTGTACCAGATTATCAATGGCTCTTTCTTGTCATTGGGAGGCTTGAAAGCGGTGTAAAATTTCTTGTTGATTTAAGGACAGACATTTTAGTGAGTTATTTAGAATGATAAGTAATAGAACCAATTTAATTTTATAATTTTATCAGTATCATGCTGAAATCGATAGGTAATACAATTGTGATTTAATCAGCTTTTAATTTTACTTAATTACCAAGTATTCTTAATTTCTGTAAGTTGCAAATTTTTCTCATAGGAGTTGATGTCGGAAACCAAAGATACAGATGAAAATATTAAAGTACAACAGTTAAATATCTCGCTACGTGATTTATTATTATTATGGTTTTCAGTCGGTTTTTTGCACGTAGAGAGAGTAACATGGCAAAGCGGGTGCGATATATTACAGAAGGTAAACAATTTTGTTAAATAACCAGCTAATAATATTAATAGCAATTTCATATACCTCCTCTTTTATTAAGGTTTCAGATTATGAAGCGATACATCCCATTAGAAATTGGTTAGATTTGAAACAAAGGGTTGGACCTTATAGAAGATGTTACATATTCACACATCCGTCTATGCCAAGAGAACCTCTTGTTGTACTACATACAGCGTTATGCGATATAATACCTGGTATAAAGTTGTTTCAAATAAAGTCTCTAAAACACATTTTTCAATACATGTCAATATGTCATTTGTTTATAGGTTCTGTAAAAGGTATTGAAGAAGCAAAAGCCAGAATCATTGGTTCAATGAAAAAGGATATCACGTTCCTAGATGAAGATAAATGTAAAATAACAGCAGCAATATTTTATTCAATTGCTTCTACGCAAAAAGGATTGCAAGTAAATAAATCACGACCATCTAAAAGTTTAAAGCCTAATATTTTCAAAGGAAAAAATATTTTTTTTATAGGGTATTGAACTAGGTAATTACCTAATAAAAGAAGTAGCCAGCGAAATAATATCCGAATTTCCTATGATACGTGAATTATCGACTTTATCGCCGATACCCAGTTTCAGAAATTGGCTACTCGAAAGAATAAGGCAGGGTAATTGCAATAAACTTTTAGTCTTATCTGTATCTTATATTTTTACTTATCAAATAACAATCAAATTGTTCAAACGATTTCTTTTATACTAGATATTATTTTTCAGATATAAATTGTATTTTTACGAATGAAGAACTGAGATCTATACAAAACGTTTTAAAAGAAAATGATCTAGCATTAAGATTAAATAAAACGTTCAGTAACTCGTCGTGGACTAATGATAAAGAATTATCTGATGCATTAGAAAAGCCACTGATTCGAGCATGTGCTTGGTATTTATACAAGGAAAAACGTCGGAATTATGCCTTAAATAAAGTTGGTACGTTGATTCTCATTGTAACATTTATGTAATAATATCAAATTAATATTTTATCTATACTAACTACAGCCAATTTCCATTTACGTAACGGAGCTGTTATGTGGAGAATAAATTGGTTAGCTGATCCTTCGCCACGTGGTGTAGCGAATAGTTGTGGTATCATGGTCAATTATAGGTAACAGAATCTTGGATATAAAATATTTAAATTATTATACTCTATACATTTCGTTCCTTAAAATTTACATTTTCTCGACAGGTATTACCTAAATGAGACCGAAACGAATAGTAGAAATTATATTGAAAATTATTTCATAAATGCTTCTACAAGCGTAATTGATCTCGCGATAGAACAAGAAAAATTATGTAATACATATTCAAATTAAGACAAAAATAATGATTTTATATATATATATATATATATATATATAAGGGGGCACAATATAAGAACCATTATATTAAACAACATTCCAATTTAACATTTTGAAGTGGTGTCGAACCGAGTATTTGCTGCAAGTCTCAATATGAAACACAATTAAACTATCAAAATCTAATAAGGATCTAATAAAAAAAAGAGATCATCGTTATATATGTATCGATTAGAAGTTACAAAATATTAAAAAATTTCAAATGAAAATTATATAAATATGCCACTTATAAAAATATGAAATTTTCAGTTATTAATTGGCAAAATTTCATTTAGTCTTCCAACGTTTACTACTTTTTATGTACATTACAAAGATAGTAGACATCTTTAATAAGAATCTGAATATTTCAGATCTATGTTTATCTTATATCAAAATTATATATACACAGACAGACCCTACTTTATATTACTACCGTCTACATACATCAGGCCTATTTCCATTTCTATTGTAATCACAAGCAGTTAATTCAAGATTCCTTTCTATTACTCTTCAAATTTTATGTTTTTATTAAAGATTATTACATTTGTTCATTTATACAATAGCTGTTTCCTGTCCAGCTTAAAGACAACACAATGGTCTGCAAGCAGATCTGAAACAAATATTTACGTTGTATTATTCTTGGATTACATAAATATCTTTTACTTATACACGTCGAGTGATATTGTATTTTTATTTTTATTTTTTTTGGCACCTGTAGTCAAGGCTGGGTTTGATGAAAGTTCGTGGGAAGATGAGGTCTACTTTCTAGTTTTGTATAATCCAAACGAAATTCCTTTGCTACTTTTCTCCAACTTTGCGCATCAAAATAATAATAAGTACCACGTTCATAGGTTGACGTTTTTTCTACATGTCCCAACCCCGGTGCTTGGGTTATCCATACCTTTTCTTCCATATGATATCTCCACTCTCTACTGTACCTGTATCAATGAATCGAACAACGTATTTAATAAGTGGGATTTCATTAACGAGATACTAAAATGTGTTCTCTGGTAACGAATATATTTACTTACAACTCTGCTGCTGCTGCTAACTGCAGAACATCCCCAACATTTGTATAAAACATATAAAATAGTAGATCTTCCTTATATCGATTTAATTTAACTGGTGCTAGTTTATCTCTAGAATCGAAAATAATGCGCAAAGTAAGTTACACTTAACTATCATGGACGGATCTCCTGCGTGAGTGAAACAAAATAATTTGCAGCAAGAAGAAAATACCTGATTGCAGCATTAATAAGATATTCTGGCGGCACGTGAAAATCAATATCCTGAGGCCGGCACGGAGTTTCAGCCCAAGGACCACCAAAGTTTTGGTAAAGATTTTCTGGCGAATTAAGATTTAATCCTAACGCGGTTAGATCTTGGCCTAATGCCAAAGACACTAAATTCGGATCTGTTTCAGCTGCCCTAATAAATGTTAAAAGTCCAATCATTCCAAACTGATCTTTTACCATACTAGCTGGTATATTGGTTACTTTTCCTATAAAATATAAAAATGAATGTTGATGTAAAGTATACAAAAAAATGGCAAAATTTATTTAAATAAAAATATGTTATAAAAAGAAAACAAGTGGTAATTAGTATGCTTATTACATTAAATAAATAGCTTCAGTACCATCAGGTGATGTTTGTATGCCTCTTTTAGACGATTGGGACATATCAGATCCATGTGCTCTATTCGCTTGCAATACGTCTTGTCCAATTTCAGGACCAAGTCCAACAGGTACATTTTTGTCCCCAGATACACTCCCACCTGGCGATGGTCCTTCTCTATTTTGTGTTCCTGGCAATGCTGGGAAATCTTCAGAACTCATAGTAAATTCACTCGATTCAGATGTTGGTTGTTTTACCATTCCAACTACAATTCATATAAATACTTATATAGCAATAAGTATTTATCGTATAATATAATTGTATCTATCTTTTCAATTAAAATCTTTCAAATTTCAATTTCAATTTCAATTGAAAATGGTACTCGAAGACATAAAATTTCTATAGTGCTCGAGAAGAGACGGTAATTTTATAGATATTTAATACACAAATATGATACGATAAACTCTGAATGTGATACATACCATAAGGTTGTTTGCCAGGCATAGGACTAGGTTGCGGCATAGAATCACCCTGTCCTCTGTTTGTTAATGAAGGAAACTCAGACAGATCCAACAATGGAGGAGTACTTGTATCTCCACCTCCTCCACTGCCAAAAACAGAGTGAAAATTATTAATTTGTCCTTGAGATCCGTAATTACGACTTTGTGGTATTCCAAAAGTGCCCATGCTACCCATTGGATTCGAGGTTCTATAAATTTGCATAAACTTTTCATTTTTTTCATATGAACTATATATTAAGGATACTAAGAATAATAACATTAAGGATATACGATTAATATATATTAGGTAGTTTTATTAATTAAGATTAGAGACTAACCCAAGAGTAGGCATCGTACGTCTATCTGTAAAAGCTCTCTGTCCAAACAGTCCTCTACTGCCCATAGGAGAGAGCTGTTGTTGTTGAGGTTGATGATTATTTTGTCCACCTCCAGCTCCTGAGGCTCCAATATAAACGCTAGTAACTACTACCGCAGACGTGATCGAGCTTGAAGTGCTTGTAGATGAGCCTGAGAACATGCCCGAGGTAGGTGTGACATGACCTGTCAGGGTTGACGAATTTAAGCCCCCCCCACCACCCGTACGCGATGTAAGGCTTGCGTTCGCACTACTGCGTGGAGGCTGCTCAAAGTTCAGGTTGGCCATAGCCTGGTGGCTCCACTAAAAAGTACCTTCTGGGGCACACCGACACACTTTTATGTCAATTACCACACAATCACTTGTTTTCTATCGCATCACTTGTAAGTTGTTCAATTTTACGGAACTGAGGAAAATCCATGACAATAACTCCTAGTAGCAACCTGTAACCATCACGCAAAAAACAAAACTTTTGTAACATACGCGATACACTGTTGATTAATTTATTATCTTAAGAACCACAACTTTTTTTCAGTTTATATTTTAATTGTATTCGAATAAAAAATGTTTACCTCTTTATCGCAGCACCAATTCTTTGATCATATCAAAATCGAAGACAGGAAATGATAATGGACCTATTAGCAAAGGAAGATTTCATTTTCATGAAAATGCTATTATATTATTGGTTTAATAGAATGAAAGATTACATTTAACGCATTATAGTATATTATAAAGCATTTTATTTATTTCTCCATGTGTTATATGTAAATAAACAAATGTATACAATGAAATGTATCATACTATTTTAATAAAGAGAAATCCATTTCAACTCCTTACGATTTATAAACTAGTCATTTGTATGGAAGGAAATAGTTTTGTAAAATTATATGGATAATATTTATTTCCTTGTTTAACATTAAACGAAAGAACGTACGTGTGACGATATTAAATAATAGGATACTAATATATCGCATGATATTTCTTAAAAGCTAATGATCTAATGATCTAGAACATACACTTGTTACAGACATACATATTTTCTAAATACTCATAAACTAACCTGAACATTATTCTGGAATGTTTTTATATTTCTACAGAAGTCCACAAACGTGAAACAATACATTGATACGAGATATGAAACTAATTTCAATAAGACCAACTGGTTATTGTAATCATTAATTATCTATGATAATATGGTAATGTAATGGAAATGGTTAATTAAAAACTTTTTTCTGTTATTTTTATTAGTACTTGAAATGTACGATTCAATTTTGACTGTAAAGAAGACTTGGAAATTTGAAAAAAGCATCGAACTGAAAGTCGGTGATTTTGACATTGAACGATAGAAATCAGTAACAAGCACAAAGAAAGCAAAGGTTATAACGTCTACATAATCAAAATATTGAGGGAGAAATGGACCAAATTTGATTACCTATGTTATCGAATCCGTTGTTAAGTTACTGCATAAAAGAATCCATTAAATTCATAATAAACAAAGTAAATGAGCATAAAAAAAAAACACAAAAACGTCGATGTTGACTTGGAATGAAATCTGATAAGGTAAAAGTTGTGTCGGGTAACTAATGGTTTATATTAGCGAAGATTTTCACATTGACACGTCCCGAAAAATAAACTTTTATGCACATTATAATACTCTTAACAAATAAACTTCTGTTTTGTCAATCAGTTTCACAAACTTAAACAACACTAGAGACACGAATTTCTACCATATTAACCATTTCTACGATTCTGATCAAATTAAGTACCGAAACGTACAAAACTTCTAACAGAGTGCAAACTGTCAATGAAAATAGTGATAATTAATTTAATAATTATTTTATTCGAGTTAAGCCAACATGTTACAGCGTTTTTTATAAAAAACGAACGATTTTTAATCTCTAATATGACTATTATATTGTTAATTCTTTTCTCTAGAATGCTATATTTCGAGAACATTTGTATCATCTTTAATGTTATCTTATTGATACAGAAGAATTTTATTACTTACGTTTATTCGTTTTATTATATTTGTTAAAAAAACATTTATTGTTGTATCTTAGAATAATTGGTTGGAATTTCAAAATAGAGCGTGGTCCAATCCGATGCACAAAATCATAGGGATTATTAGGCCACTACTCTTACGTTACAGCATAAATTTTCATGTTAAATTTATTTTTTAATAGAAAACCAGTTAAAAATATCAGTAAATATTATCATATAAACACTCTAATCAATTATTTATAATTTCGATGTACTGAAATCCCTAGTAACATTAATTGCAAATGCAACTTGTAAATTAATTGATAAACACAGATAAATGTTATTTCCAATTGGATTACAATCGGTTTATTTAAAATTAAATTATATATATATATATGTATTTAATTATTCATTGATATTTTCATTACAATTTCAAATTATTCCAACTCTGTATGTTTAGAAGTACTAACGTAAAAAATCTTTTACAATGTTTATAATTAAAGAATATAAACTTCTATAATATGAATTCCTCTCATACTGCCTTTAGATATAAAAATAATACTAAATCACATTTTGATACGATTACAATCATATCATTCGACTCTATTAGAAGTGTATAGTTCATGGTTAAATAAAAAGTTTTGTGATAGAATTTTATAAACATTCTGTATTTAAATAGGATTTAATAATTGTGCTACATATAGATTGTTTGTATAATCATTAATAAAAGAGTATCGTTTACTTGAAGAAATTACTAGAATAATTAAGGATTTGTTCAACAAGACGAAAAATGGCATTAATTAGAAGAGCAACTCATGCTGGTAGTTGGTACGCAGGCTCTGGTAAGCATTATTTAAAACATATTTTTAATTTATTTAATATTTCGCGTAATGTCTTATACTTATTAATTACCATACAGCTGTGGTTATGTATTATAATTTTTTTTTTCGTGCAAAGTCATCGATATATAACGTCAATGTTTACACATCAAACAAATATTTATAACAGTACACAATAGGGGTATACGTGCATACAATATTTTCCTACTATAGTAATGTACATTTCTATAAATTAATAATTAAAATTACTAACGTTTGTGATATTGTTTGTCACTTTTAGGTTACACTTCATTAATTATTGTATAAAGTATTACATGCTTTCTGTATGTACTGGATTCAACCTAACATAAATTTATATTACTTTAATTAGTAAAAATTCTTATTTATTTAATTACAGCTTATTTAATTAACTTATCAACTTGCTGTTTAATTTATTAATTTTTATATTAATCGTCATTAGAATTGCATATGCTTTAATATAAATGTTTTGTGCAGGTTCCGAGTTAAATAAGCAATTAGAAGGTTGGTTGGGTGCAGCAGACTTATCACATGGACCTGCTAGGGCAATTATTGCCCCGTCAGTAATTATAGCACATTAAGTAATCCTTCGTAAATTAACAAATCTTAACGAACAAAATTTCACAGACATGCAGGTTACAACTATTGTGGAGCATGTGCTGGTTTTGCATATCGCCAGATTAGTCCTGTTGTTGTGTAAGTTTTTAAATGAATTAATCTAAATTTTAGTCGGTTTTATAACTTATCTTTTTAGTATTATGTTACGTAATTATGTTATATTTATTTTTCATTAAAAGAAGGAAAAAAAAGAGTCAAAACATAAATAGAATATTGCATTAGGAAATGTAAGTAGCGATGATAAGAATTTTTATTTATTTCATTTCAAAGACAAAAAATTAATGAAAACTTAAAATTAACACTTCTTAAGCAACAATGCACTATTAAATTAATATGCGTTTGTAACAATATATTATATAAATTTAAAATAATGTATTGTATATGTAATTTATCATTATATAGTCGTAGGATATTTATTCTGGGTCCATCACATCATGTGAGATTAACAGGCTGTGCTCTTTCTTCTGCTTCGATTTATCAAACACCATTGTATGATCTACATATTGATCAACAAGGTACAAATTGCATGTTACAGAATACTAAAGTAGATTTTCTATGAAATCTTAATGCATAAAAATTATAATGTTAAAAGACAATATGCAAATATGAATTACTATCAAAGATTAGTTCAAATATAGGTTTCTGTTCATATGATAGTATGCAGAGAACTTGAGGAAACTAGACATTTTGAATGGATGGATTTAAATACGGATGAGGAGGAACACAGCATTGAAATGCAATTACCGTTCATAGCAAAAGTCATGGAAGGGTACGGTAATTATATTTATAATCCCTTTATTCGTGTAATGTAAAATTAATCTATCATTTTCTGTAAATATAGGTTTAAAGATTCTTTCACTATAATTCCTATACTCGTCGGATCATTAAGTCCAGAAAGAGAGGCACTTTATGGAAGATTATTAGCGCCATACATGGCTGACCCACAAACGTTATTTGTTATTTCTTCGGATTTCTGTCACTGGGGACAGCGTTTCCGTTATACATACTACAATAGATCATGTGGTCCTATTCATAGATCTATTCAAAATCTCGATAAAATGGTATATAATATTGTTCGTGTTGTCTAGGTATAAAATGATTATTTGTAGATTTCTGTATTATATTTCCATTACTTTGTATTGTAGGGTATGGATATTATAGAAAATTTAAATCCTACAGTATTTACCGATTACCTTAAAAAATACGGTAACACTATATGTGGTCGTCATCCTATCAGCGTTTTATTGCAGGTAATTATTTTTATTCATTCAAATCCATAAATGGAGTCCAGTTATATTCCCGATATATTTTATTTAACTTAATAAACATTTTTAATAAATTTGTAACTGCTATATTAACAGGCGATTCACAGTTTAAAAGGGAATACCAATGGCCAAAGAATGAACCTGAAGTTTTTAAAGTATACTCAAAGCAATCAATGCAATAACATGAATGACAGTTCTGTTAGTTATGCCAGTGCTTCCTTAGTTCTCGAGTGATAAGATTTACACCTTCAAGATTATTATTACCAGTCAAGAAATTTACACGGGAAAAGAAAGTACTAAAAAAAACGACAGTAATAATCTATCGAGCATCAAATGCATTAATCGACAGTTTTTTTTAAGCATTTCCTTTTTTCTTTTATACGCATGGAAAATGATAAAAATGAAATCGAGTAAAAATTTCTCGTATTAAATTTCCTTAGCTTTTAATGAAAGGATACATTCGTTTTTGCAATAAATGTCATGAATAGAAATATATTATTACAAAGTGTTTTATGTGAACGCATTTCGGTGTATTACTTACAAGGAATAATCAGTACTTCCAGATTATAATTATGGAAGGAGCTTAAGTATTTCTTTGCTTTGATTATTACTACCTATATAATTGTGCAAATAAGAGTAATATAAAGTGTGTCATGAAAGTACAAAAGAAGTACAGAGTTCAATCTATCGATGAAGGAGAGATCACTAACAAATTAATACTTAATGGTGTTAATATATTTCTTTTGACAATTTTAACGAGAAAAATATATATTATAAATTCGAACTGTTAAAACTATTAGCTGGAAGAATAATTTAAAAGGTAGTATTTTCTTTTCTAGAGCACCGTAACGTGTATTTATAGATTATAGTCTGAACGTAACGTAGGTCTATACAATAGTGTTTATTACACGAATTCCTTGTGTTGTGAAAACGTACTACTAGCGTGAAATTATTTATTTTATAAAATCTGAGAAAAAATGTTGGTTTAGCAACATTTGCAATATATTTATGTTTCATGGATTAACGAATATTAAAGAGGAAAATAAATAAAAGATGTCCTTTATTTTTATATATATTCTTGTGTTTTTATATGCATTATGTGTCTCAGGGATATAGTTAAAAAACTAAAGAGCTAAGTTTGAAATATATCTCTTCTACATCTTTAGCTTGAACAGTCTGCATTGATTATCAAACAGAACAGTTATTACGAATATGCAGATTGCAACTTAAGTATGTTCTCTTTGAAACAAAGCAATGAAATGATCTCAAATCCTTCCTGCCCTACAATTTCTTGTTGTTTTTCGTTAGAATAGGATGTTAACACGTTCGCTGCTATAAACGTCATATTCATGATGCCACGATTGATTTTATAACCTTACGATAGGAGCGAACGTGTTAAAGAAAAGAATAATATAAATGTACTGCCACAAAATGTTATGCTATGAGCGTAAAGAAGGATCAGAGTGTAAGATATTTTAAGATATATCACTTATATCTTTATTTCTTATGAGTTATCGATGTTTATGTTACCGCATAAAATTCTAATAGCAAATCTTGTACGTTTTTCTATTAAACTTGTTTTATAATAAACTAATCATTCTTTTTAACCTTTTTACTGCGACATTTTATTTGTACACTGTGAAAAAAATTGTAAAACTGATCCTCTCGAGATGTTACTTTCTGTATCTTAGTTCCATTTGTATAAAATAAGTAGAATAATTTAAATCCTTATGTTGTTTCATAATCGTGTACTATATAAGGAAAATATACGTAAGTTTGTATGCACATTTAGAAAAATAAATGTTGACAAAATATATTTAAAATTATTGTCGTTTCAATCGCAATATCTTTGGATGTCAAATGAATCTCACGAGTTTTTGTGTTTAACAATTTTAATCTTAGTTAAAATAACAAATTTAACTGTACATACTTACACTACCGTTTAGTCTTTGGAGCATACATATACTCGCTTACTTTAACATTAATGTACTACATTTATATGTACATCGTATTGTTGATCCAGTCCTATATAAGAGTCAGACATCAAATAGAATGTCAACGTTGCATGACCTTCGAGGGAAAGAAATAATTTAGTTTCTTCTTTTACATAAAACGGTAATTCTTTTGCTTAAAAAAAAACAAACAAACTACAAATACCTAATTTTGATGGCGCTGTAAATTGTAACTGATGATATTTCCATTGATCGTTTATTCCACTGACTCGTTTCAGTGCCCATAACTCTTTGTCTTGAATACTACCTAACACCAAAAACCAGCCTTCGTCCTTTCCTTTTTGGTACATAGGACAATGCGCTCTTAAATTATTAGATTTATTTTTTCGTCTCATTCGAATGTTCAGTATATAATCCTGATCTTTGTGTACATCAATATAAATAAGATTTGCTGTTCTCAGTGCTACAGGTTTCTGTTTAGCGCCATCAGGCCAGTAACCCTCCAAACTCAAGTTGACACAAAGTATCGGCATTTCTCTTATCACTTGATGTATCTGTAACAAATTATTAATAGACATACGATAACGATAATATGAACAAACTCAATTGTATTCACCTCGTATATTTCATTTTCTTGGAATTCTTCGCCGAGCGCTTGTAGAAGCAAATTATATTTATCATATACAGTGTTGCATAACACAGGAAGAATTTTCGGCAAAGATGAGAATAACTGTAAATGTTCGGAATTTATATGAGGCAATGTAAGTATCGCAGATTCATCTATCCATCGAGCTTGAATAATCATTTGTAGTAACTGTATTATCACGAGCGTGGATACCAGCCATCCATGTTCTGCAACAGTATCTATCATAGCCTGAAAGCAAATGTAGACTATAATGTTACTGCAAAGCATAAGAAACATTACGTTTAATTACACGATACCTGAATAATTCGAATCGCTTGATCAAGAACTAATTTTAAATCTGTGAGATAATCTGCACATGGTAGCGTAAGTCTTGAGAAATGCGCTTGAAGTAATATGAATGCTTTAGTATTTGGAGAATCATACGAGTAGTTATCCACTGTATATCGGCACATTTTGCATAGTTCTCTATTAAATGATAAGATACATTCAAATTATTTGAGCGCATATTTTTCTTTCTAAGATTGGTAACTCACTCATTCAATAATTCTTCGTTGTGTCTTACAGGCAATTCATTGTATTCATAAGAATTAGATAAAATATGTAAACACTCATCCATTGTCAGAGCATCCTTTAATGATTGTTCAAACATCAGCATAGTGTGATGCGATAAGTAATAAAATGATGCTATTTTACCCATCGAAAGTGGGAATATAATTTGTCCATTCTGTAATCAGGATAGTTGTAATAATCATATTATTTTATATTTTACATTTAACTAGGACGATTATTGTCATTCAGTAATACAGACCTCATCGAAGTCAATGCAATGCGAATCCATCAACACTTTCAGTGTATTATCAACCATAGAGGATAAGTACTCGTTGATCATATGAGGTTCCAAAGCGTTCAAATCATAATACACCGGATTTTTCATTAGTCTTCTGAAGAAATAGGTCCACGTTAAGTAATCCAAAAATTCTTGTTTATTTTTAATTGTGCCAGCCACGATCTCCGCGTTTATATGATCCGGTAACACTGCCAGTAAGCTCGATTCAACCGGGAACGGCTCGTGCAGGAAGTTTTTATAAAAGTTCTTCTTCAAATCGTGTACCAAGACAACTGCCACTCCGGAATCATCGAATTGAGGTCGACCCGCTCGACCCATCATCTGAAGCACATCCGTAATTGGCATGTCCACGTAACGTTTCACTTTACCATCGTAATATTCTGTTCCCTTTATCACCACCAAGTGAGCAGGAAAATTTACACCCCAAGCTAAGGTGGCTGTCGTAATTAACACCTGAAATATAATATTTTCAGTGTACTTGGAATCTGTATATATTCAATTATACACTTGTATTATAATATAAATAATTCTAATACCTGTATCCTATTATTAACAAACAATTCTTCTACGATTCTTCTATCCTTATCTTGAAGACCGGCATGATGAAGTCCAATCCCAAAAGCAAGGGTAAGCTTCAAATTCGAGTCTCGTACATGATCCAATATACTGTTCATCTCTTCGTCAGGCATATGCAGCCACTGTTTCGCATTATCCTCTGCTGCGAGGTAAGCAATCAAATTTAATGCAGTTAATCGCGTTTGCCTACGCGACGAAACGAATACAAGAGCTGGACTGGACGGTGAATGTTGTCTGATCGCTTGGAATGTTGGTTTATTCATTGTTGCCATACGTGGACAGTAATGTTTCCCAGGGAATCCGTTTATATGGATTTCCAATGGTACTGGTCGTACAGAGGGACGGAAATTATATAAGCCCATTTCTCGAATGCCCAGCCAATTAGCTAAATCCACAGCGTTGGCCAATGCTGTGGACAATCCAACGATTCTTAGTTTCTTCAAAGTGTGGGAAGAAATAAAGTTAGTCCTTGAAACGATAACCTCCAATACAGGACCACGATCTTCCCCTAAAAGATGGATCTCATCTATAATTATAAGAGCAACATTCTTGACGTAAGTTCTTGTTTGCCAACTTCTGCTGATACCGTCCCATTTTTCTGGAGTAGTCACAATGATATTTGCACTAGCTATCACTTTAATGTCCGGTGACACGTCCCCAGTTAATTCCACTACTTTCTTTCCAAGTTGTTCTTCGAATCGAATTTTCCAATCCTTTATTCGTTCTCTGACTAAAGCCTTCAGGGGTGCAATGTATACAACCTTTTGTGTAGGATATTGTTTGAATATTCGGAACATAGCTATTTCAGCAACAATTGTTTTTCCAGATCCAGTCGGAGCACCCAGTAAGACGTTGTTGTCAGTGTGATACAAACAATGAAAAATCTGTGTTTGTATCGGATTGAAGTGAGTGAATTTATAAAGTCTTTCGAACGCCGGTTCTTTTAATGCTTTCACCGGTAAGGGCTGCAATTCCAGTAAATCTGTATGCGGAGGATATATGTCTGGTAATATTAATTCATGGAACGTAAGGGGTAGCATACTCTCGCAATTTAACCAGCGATCGCTCGTCGCTTTCACTATGTACTGCGAGGGCAATGGTTCATGCAATGGGATAATCATTACAAGTTCCTGTTCAAGGTTACTGCATACCATCTTTTTCGTCAAGATAAAGTACTCATGATGGTAAAGAAAATTATTGTCCGGATCTTCGATCCATATCCAAAACGGTTCCGAGGTTTTCCCATGTACCCTGTCGTTCCATCGAAACTGAGGATATATTTTCAGTCGTATTCTTAAAACTCTGCGGGTAATAGGCTGTAAAGTGGCCTCCATTTCCAGCGTAGGTAGTTCTTCGCAACATTTCTTCACTAGCACTGCCATTTTTGGATTACGTATCATATCTCCAATCTCTTTAACATTCATATCGTTCAATTTATCAATGGTCAAGTTATGTTGTTCTAGTTTATCGATAATGTCCAAAGGTAAACAAGAAAATTGACATAAAGGGTTCATATAACTCCACTGTTGCAGTTCCAGCATTTTCGCCATTTCCAGTAAGCGGCCAGACATTAATGCATTATTTTGTCGTAGCATAATTTTGAACAACGCTCTACATATACGCACTGCGTTTTGCGTGATGTACGCTTGATCTGATATCAATGAGAACGAGTTGATCCGACCGCGCGATAAATATGTTTGTAATAGAATATTCACTTTACCATAAATATTTTCCGCGCCGCCTTGTGCTACGACTTCACAATAGTTCTCAGACATTTCCTGTAATTCGTCGATTTCATCATCTCGCACTTTCAGTTGCTCGAATTCCTGTGACTTTGATATCATTGCGAGTATTTCTGCTTCGGTCATAATCGGTTTGATCAATTCATTGAAAATTTCAACTGTATCATATTTCAGGTAAAAGTGACTCGCGATACGTCCTAGATCTGTTGTGTTAAGATCTCCGGTACTTACGTTGTACCGAATCATTTTAGCTTTATCCAATGATTTCGCTGCTATATCGATCAATTCCTTCCTCTTGCGCTCCAAATTTGGATCGTCGGCGATAACTTGATGAGGAATTCCATAAACGTGATGGTTCAATTTCATTCTAACAAATAAATAAGTGTAACTCAGCCATTTTATAGCCTCTTCCACATTAGATATTGTACCTAGCGCAATTTCAGCGTTCAAATTATCCGCTAGATATTTAATGAAATTGCTTTCGATAGGTATTTGATTCGTTAATAATGATAGATAATGATATAATTTATTATGAGCAGTAATGATGGTAGCGTGTCCTTCAACGTCGAATTGAGGTCGGCCGGCGCGTCCGAAAATTTGCAAGACGTCTAATATATCTAAATCAATAAAGGAACCACGTTTTGAATCATATATTTCCGTTCCCCTTATAATAACTGCATGCGCAGGTAAATTTACACCCCAAGCTAACGTTGATGTGCACACTAACACCTTGATTAATCCTTCAGAGAAATATTTTTCAATCAGATTTCGCTCTGAACGTAGTAGACCAGCATGGTGTACCGATAATCCGTTATTAAATAATTCTATTAAATGCTTGTTAGATGATTTGCTGAAAGCTTTGTTCATAAATTTCGCATGATTCCCGGGTATGAACAACTGTAACGTATCATTTCGCATAGCCAACTCTTTCAGAGCATTTGCCACCCTGACTGTAGCATTACGTGCATGTACAAAGACCATAACTTGATGTCCTTTACGTACCATGTCTACAACTTTATCGTAACACGCACGATCCATGTCATTCATCTGTTGTAAAGGTGCGGTTGCTTTCACACCGATAAATGTCTGACTTAATGGCACTGGACGGAATCGATGATCGAAATAAAAGAGTCCAACGTCTGGGCTGACCCGTAAAAATCTTGCTACGTCCAAATAATTTGGTAAAGTTGCCGAGAGTCCAACAATTCTGATCATACTTTGAGAAGACTCCACTTGTCGCAATGTCCGAGCAACTAACGCTTCAACTACTGGTCCTCTGTCACCGTGTAATAAATGTACCTCATCGATAATTAACAATTTCACTATACTCGTGAGAGAAACATCTCCGGTACCCTTTCTTGTCAAAACATCCCATTTTTCTGGAGTAGTGACAATCATCTGTGTTTGTTGAATCTCTGATTTCGTTAGCTGCATATCTCCGGTCAGTTCTCGAACCGATATACCGAGGCATTCAAGTCTTTTGCCAAAATTTGCAGTCATTTCTGCTGCCAAAGCTTTCATAGGTGTCACATAAATGATCTTGAACAGATTTTTCATTATTTGACCTTGTTCAATATGTTGTTTCAGCTGATGTACAACAGTCAACATAGCAACATTAGTTTTTCCAGCTCCTGTTGGTGCACAAATTAATAAATTCTCATTGGTATTATATGCTGCATTAAACACTATGCTCTGTATCCGATTTAAACTTTCAATGCCTCTGAAAGCCATCTGCCCAATATCATCTAACGCAGATGTCAGAACAGGTGTGTAATTAAGATTAATTGACTGTAATTCTGGAATAGGTATGTGAATTTCTTCACTTAATTCGGTATCTTTTTTTATCACGTTTTGCGGGAGCATTATCTTTTGACCTGACACACAACCACTCATATGTTTGCTACTCGAATCAGAGTTAAATACAAATGGATAGTTTTCTCGCATATTCTTGCTAGAAACAGTGTCCTTCTTGAATATAGGTATAGACGATTCAATTAAGGCCTTTTGTTTCTTAAAATATAGATCCTGCGATTCCAAGTCATTTCCTTCCCGTTTATTTGATATCTTATTTAATTTCTTTTCTTCTTTTCGTACTTGCTTCCATAAATGCTTCTCTTTTTCAGACTGCACAGTTACTTGACCACTAATTAGTGGTCTCTCTGGATCACATTGCTTTTGTACCTTAGGAACAAGATGAAGACCAAGGCTTTGAGTTAGAGCTATAATACTTTTTTGATGTTCTATAATATACTGTATGAACTCTATTTCTTCATAACCTAGAAAGTCAAGTAACTCGTTTTCCATATTTTCCACATTTCTCAATTTAGAGCTTATTATCTTGGCAAAATCCTCGAAACTCATATTAACAGAGCTCTTTCTATAACATAATTTCAAACCTTGCTTGTATGTCTTTTCATCAAACTGGAACATATGTATATGATTCATGAAATATTAAAACTTCTAAAAATTATTGTGTTAAAACAATTTAATACCCACTTCAGTTTTGTATAGTTTTACAGTATCATTCCTATATTTCATTGTAAAATTATTTGTAGTTTGATTTGTATTTTCTAAAGACATATCGCGAAGTGTTTCGGTGTTTGGCCATAATGCTTTTGCAGGTTTATAATCAATTTTAGTACCGAATAAAATGTTTTCAGATACCTCTGTATTGTTACCGCTTTCTCTTCCATATCTCAATAGCATCAAAGCATCCTCATTCAAATTTTCTCTAATCACGGATATTGTCTACAATAAATGTAATAGTTCATAATATTTAAAGTAAAATTCTACCAGCTGTCATATAATCCAAAGGATTAAAAACTGAAAGGATTGAAAGTATTATCCATAAAAACTGTATTAAAAATACAAGATCCACAAAATGCTTACATTCATCATTTTATTAACATCCTGGTGTGTTAAGTTTCCTGCTCTTCCCTTCAAGATCTCAAATTTCTTTTGTGTTATTAATTTCTCATCGATTAGTAAGTGCAAAGCAAACATAACAAAATCATGTATGAGTTCAGCTGAACATTCATCTAAAATAACAGACAAATTAGTAACAGTATTTCAATTTATATTGCAATAAATTAACACGTACCAAATATTTTTGTAACAATTTGACGTAACTCTTTAATATGATGCAAGACATCTTTCGGCAAAAAGTTGTTTAAATCATTCCAACTTAGTTCACTGTATTTTACGTGAAAGAAATGTTTATCATATTATAAATATAATATATAGAAAAGATGTTCAAAATATTCATTGTAACATACCTTTTTGTTTTAGTTATCTGTTCATCCTCTTTTCTAAGTAAATCATTTGGTTCTAAGTTTGTTATACTTTTTATACGTCCAAGATTTGTAAACATTCGCAATGATCTTGTTATACGCGGTAATTCAGGCATTTTTATTAGAGTATATCACCCACACGTTTACTGAAATATATATACTTAAATATGCTTATGATAATAAATAAGAATACACACACATGCAGATAGACGTGTGCACACGATTGTAATTTATTCAGAAATATTTATTAGTTGCATAATAATGCGTAATATACCATTAAAGACTTATCTTTTTATAATCGAAATTTCTTTCCTAAAAATCTTTTTATTTTCATAGAAAAACAATAAAGTTAACGTTACATACTAAATGTTACACACGATTGTAGTTAAATACTTGCCTATTAAGTTTACTGGGAAAAATGTTTAAGTTTCATAATTTTTTCTTACAATTGCGATTAACGCCATGAAAAAATATTCCTCATGTACCGTGCACATAAATGAATTCGATAATTAAACGTAAAATGTATTTCTCTTTTTAGCGCAAATTTATTGTATATCTTGTATTATTTACAGGATGTAAATAGTTATATAGACTTTACAACATGTGTAAATTAATAACAACGTGTTCATAGAAACACTTCCAACTACGCGCAAAATTGGACATTTAGAAATGACGTTTCCAGTTTTAACGTGATAAAATCTTGCACGGTATTGAAAAAACAATGCTAAATATTCGTTATTACGTTTACAATGATAAAAAATGTGAATTAAGACATTATCAAATGCTTTCTCTTCACTTTGAAAATATGTTATTTTTATGACATATGCGTCGTCACTAATGATTACTGTTTTTATGGTATATCTATACTGAATTTTACGAAAAAGGTATCGTTGTTACTTTGCTACAAAGGTACTTTTTTTATTATGTATTGAAACACGAAGAATATTTATTACTGTATTTTTATGCGTCAATTTTGTATTCTGTTTCGATACAAAATGTTTCGATACCGTACAAATTGAGACGAGAAGATTCTTTGTTCGTACAGCGATAGCGCATATCGTTGTATTATTTTGTGAGGTTACGTTGTTACAAATGACAGTAGCATTTGATCGAATACAATTCAGCTTTGGGATTTTTGTGAAACAGATGCTTGAAACAGCTGGAATTGACGCATCTTGGTAGCTCCAATTGTGGCGAATTTGTTTGAATATTTCCGATAAATGAGAATTTATAAATGTGGTCACAGCAAGATATCTTGCGGGGGGTCCTTACTGGGGTTATCGTGACCCAGGTAGACCGAAAGTCCTCCTTAACAGTAAGGTAAACTATTTATTTAACAAATATGTTCATTCAATAATATATATATTCACATTTTAAAATATCATTTTAAAAAATATACTATAATTTTAAACTTTTCTTTTGATGATTTTTATTTATTGCATGTATATAAGAAACTGCTCAATTTTGTTATACCACTGTTATTATTCTTAGCATTTGTATTGATAATATTATATTTATACTATAATATCTTATTGCACAGATTTTGATCAAGACTGCCAATGTAAGACTGAACTACTGATGCGTAGGATACTTGTCTTTGATGTTAAGTACGGACAGCATCAATGGGAAACTGTTTTTCATGCTTTAAGGTGCCTTTTCCACCAGCCACCACTGATCAATCTTTGTCATTGGAACAAAAAGACGGTAACCATCTATATCTATTACTTATATACTTTTTTGGTATATGATTTATTTAGATATATGTCTATATGAGCAACATGGAGTATTTACATAACTTGATGGAAGCATGGGAATCGTGTTTTACTGGTTCATATTATTCATTAAATTTCCATTTGTTTTAAATGAAATTTCATATAAATTATTAACAATGGTTGTAGAAACAATGGAACTTAGGGGCTTGTTCCCAAATTCTTGCCAACAAACTGGGCCCTTAGTGCCTGAACCACATATAAATGGAAACAGAAAATCAATCACTACGTTATCAACATTCAATAATGTAGGGTCTGATAATTGTGGATCTGTGCCTAGTGTACAAAATAATTTACGTTTGTCAAGAGGATTTTATACGCGTCTACCGCCATTGGGTAAATCTGGACAATCGTCTGGATTAAATGTGACAATTGAATCAAAACAGCAAAGAGAATCAGAGAACAAGTTAAATGCTTTATTCGACCAATATAAGGTAAATTTTAACTATAGATTTCAACTTTTCTCCATTAATTAACATTGTAATATATTGATTTTCCCCATATACCAACATTTTAAACATCAATAGGGCTTTTATTTGTTGTATAATCAAATATTACTATTTAGTTACACTGTTATATTTTACACTACTGATATGTAGCATGCCAATATTGATTACACGCTTAATACTAAATTTTTACTGTCAATTCAAAGTATTTCTTTGAAACATAATTCTTTTTATTGATAGGATCCACATGAAGATGTAATCTTAGCAGATGGTATAGAAAGACTTTGCAATGATTTACAACTGTCCCCAGACGAATTTCAAGTACTTGTTCTTGCTTGGAAATTAAATGCTGAACAGATGTGCCAATTTACACGTCAAGAGTTTGTGACAGGTTTAAAAGCAATGAAAGTAGACAGTATACGTGGTATACAAGCAAGATTACCAGAAATTGTTCAAGACTTGTCTGTAAATAGTGATTTATTCAAAGATCTCTATCGATTTACGTTCCGATTTGGTTTAGATGTTAATTCCGGTCAAAGAATACTACCAGCTGACATGGCAATTGTTCTATGGAAACTTGTTTTTACTTTACGTGAACCACCGCTCTTATCAAGATGGTTGAAATTTCTTGAGTGCCATCACGTTAGAGGCATACCTAGGGATACATGGAACATGTTTTTGAATTTTGCTGAAAGCATTGGTGATGATCTTGGTGCCTATGATGATGCAGAAGCATGGCCAAGTTTATTTGATGATTTTGTGGAATATGAAAATGATCAAATGAACCAAAATATCAGTAAAGATGATATCATAAAAGATGTTTCTGTTGATAAAGTCTAATATTGGTGTTTTAAATTTACATTGTGATAAGGATTATTAGCTTACATTTAACTTCCAAACAGAATCGTTTAAAACTCTTTGACTCAATGAAACAATGATAATAGTTTCTCTACAGCATTCTCTCATTATTTGATGTTAATATCTTAATGGTGGCATTACAGAGTACCAGACTTAGTGAAATTACTAAAAGTTACACAATAAAATTTCATTCAAAGGATTTCGTTTGTAGAGATGTGAATTTAAAATTTTTCTACACTTAGTGTATAAATTAGAGAACAGAATTTCTATAATCTAAATTTGTGATACAGTATATATGAATGTATACAATTTCCAGTATATTAATATTTCTTATACTTTTTAAAAATACTGTTGAGAAAAGTAACAAATGTAAAAAGAGATCTCTTATTATATAGAAATTCTTCAAAAACTTACCTGACAAACTACATCTTGCTAGACTAGAATATACAGAGTAACTTTCATTGACACTGGTGTAAAGTCAGTACTGTGAAACAAATTTAATAATTTGTGATTATAGTCTATGATATTGTTTTAAATGGACGTACGGTTTATTTAAATTATGTTCCTATTTATTACTTTCTTTTTTTTTTCTTCTTTTAATATACATAACTTCAAATCTTGATAATATTTAGATACAAGAGTAAGTATTATTAAAATTTTCTGGTAAACGCATTTCAGATGTAGTAAAATTGTTCAGACACATGTATATAGTGCCATGTCTTTCGAAAACTCTAAAAACTTATTCATTAAAATTAGTAATATCTAATGTATTTAATATATCATCAAAGAATTTTTGGTGTACTATTTTTTATTTGTGAAAGTATACTATATATTTATGTTGCAGATTTATCTATTGCAAATGATTAACAACTTTACATAATTTTGATTCATAAGTTAATTAATTTGATTAAATATAATCAGTGTTTTTCTGCATTGTTTAAGAGAAATAAAATATTGAAAAAAATGTATAATAATGTAAAACATTATCAAATATTACTTACACAGAGGGACTTATAAAATTAAGTTCTAATATCGTAACACATAGTTAAGGTCTTTATAAAATAAAATCAAAAATGAATTCAACTTTAACAAAAATTTATAATAGAATAAATGATATGGAGTAATTGTTATGTAGTTTGTCTAAATGTGATAACAGAGTTTTTTCCATAACGTGTATAAAGTACATAGAAAGTAAAATATGCAGACAAAAAATATATTTTAAAAGTAAATAATATATAATATATAACACATTGTCTGTGTCAGTACTATTTTACAAAAGAATATTATTTTCATTCATATTACCAGGAAAGAATGTTTTTAAGGATTAACTTCTTTAGTTCAGGTTCAATTGAACGTGAATTCTTCTTATATAAAAGTAAGTTCCTCTGTGTTAGGTGAAATATAATTATTTACTTCTTAAAAAAATATTGAAATTATACAAGTGTGTATAATAAAACTTGAACAGGCGCACATATACTGTTAATTTATTTTCATAATTTAACAAAGGGCTGATATTTTTGTTTGAACCTGGGCTTACCGAAAAATTAGCTTTATGTATATTATTGTATATTAGAGACATTACAAACTTTTTCTTAACTAATATATGAAGAACAGTCGTAAGAAATATATAGGGTTGTTTTTATTGTGATAACTATTTAATCAAATGAAATATTACAAGCGCATTGCTGTCACGGAATAGGCTTGCTAACAATGCTAAAAACGAAGTGATAAATATTAGAATTTGAGTGCAAGATCAATAGATGTTCATATTGAAGATTGTACATTTCACGGAATTCATAATAAATTGGTTTTAATTCGTTAAGAGGAATACAAACAACAGCAACAGGAATGTGTTTAAGCGATTTAATAATAATGTTAATAAATATAATTTTCTCATGTTTTTACAATACATTGTATATGGTCTGACATGTATTAAGAGTAAGTTAATCATTAAGTGTAATTGATCCGTTGATAGAATGATAATTGTAATTGTAAACTATGTGTACATATTGTGGTAACAATACAAAAATTGGACATAGTTTTAATAATGCGTATACATCACAATAAGTAACGTAATTATATATTATTATGTCAAAAGTTTAATATTAATTATTACATTAATAGTTTTATAAATATTTTACTAGAGAAAAGAAGAGTATGAAAAATATCACGTTTCTAAGTTTTTAAGTAACATTTTTAATTTGTTTATACACTTTACACAATAGTTAAGTAATTATTTACATTAATGATCTCAAAGTAACCCAGATACATAATTAATACATACTTGATTACAAGAAACAGTTAAAAAACAATTCAAAGAATTCTAAATAAAAACATTGTTTTTAAATGAACTGTTTCGTGTAATTTAAAATTATTAATATAAATAATTATTGATATTAAGTCAGTATCTTTATGAAAAAATTGCAGTATTAAAAATATTTTTCCAGAAATATAATTTCTCTACTCACATAAATTATAAAATTATTTTTTCATACATTTAATACATTGCACATCAAGCTATCTTTAATAAATCAATATTGACGCTTTTAAGGAATCAATAAGAGAACATTTTGAAAACGCAACTCACATAATTATTATTTAATAACTAAATGTGTAAAATTTTGGTAGTAAATTTTACTCTAATTACTTTTATGTATTAAATCCACAACCAATATGAAAAATAAAGCTTTTATAAATTCGTAAATTTATTTGCGTTTGTATCCATTTTGTGCAAATTACTTGAATAGTATGATTTGCTGAAATTTGAAAAAAATGTCATCAGAATTTTCAGATTTTTAATTATTATAGAGTTTCATTTGTGCGATACGTCATAGGAATAATTAGTAGTAATCATTACATTAAATGGTTTGGTTTATAAATCACTTTTTATTATTTAATTATGATTAATATCATTTACACATACATAGATGTATCAATGATTCTTATGTGACATATAACAATTGAAAATTCTAAATCCAATTGATAAAAAATAAATTAAAGTATTTTAATAAAGTAATAAGGGAACGGGCGAGTTAAAACAATAAAATTCATAGTGAGATAAGATCGGAGAGGTTGCTGTATCTCCAGTAGCTCACAAGAAAGTAAAAATATAAGAGTATCTAAATGCAGGCTAAGGAATTGATACATAAGAACAGTAAGAAGTTAAAGCTATCACCATCTAATTCACTAATTAGCCTTATTATTTTACTCAATTAGAGAAAATAAAAATGAAGTTGGTATTTACTGTAGTTTTGGAAAAAACAATTTGCAACACTTTATTTCACCCACCCTGTATGTTCTCCTGTTCTTACAAACGTTATTGTAATGAATATTATGATTGGATGTTATCTCTATGGATTACTTTTGTTACACAGATGTTGTTAATATTGTTGTCAATAATATGAAGTATAAAATTCCATGAAAGTATAATAATACATGAAATTTGAATATTACTGCACATAAGTAGACTGTGTAATAGGTAACATACCATAAAGAGAAAAATTTCTTTATTTATTTAGTTAGTATTTCTATATCTATTTTAATATTATATAGTTCATAAAATACTTCATTAATCATTGACATTGCTTTCACATTAATAGCATATGGTTATACGCAATAACCATTCTTATACAAATATTTTTCATTTATAAACATTAAAGTTTTAAAGAATTAATTATGACTTTTTTTTTAAGAATTAATTTAGACTTAATTATAAATTTGTGTAAAATTGCACACATTGCACTATATTTCTATTTTCAACTTTATTAAAGAAACTTGTAAGAAATTCTGTGCAATGAAAAATTGTAACTTTAATCACCACATGGTAGCTTATTGGCTATAATATAAACAGTTCATATCAATGTTTATATTATATAAATAGTACATTATAAATTTTCGGATGACTTAGAATTAATGTATTATTGTTAATTATTATAGTGTATGGTTTACATCCTTCCGTTCATTTTGTAAAAAACCTAAAAGTGTTTAAATGGCATATACAAAATTGATTAGAAAGTTAAATACAGCAGAAACTTATTGGCAATATTACCATGTAAAATTAATAAATAAGTACAATGAAGTACAACTTTTCACCACGCGTTGTATCCAACATCTTCCTGTTCAAAGGTTATAAAAAATCCGACTAGAGTTAGATATACAACAATATTACCTGCTAAAGTCAAGTAACAAGCAGCCCATTGAATCTGAAAATACATATTCTTATTAAATACCATCATTAAAATATTAAAAGATATAAATAAATCAGATATACCACTGGGTCAGTAGCTGGAGATCTTGCCAATACGATTGGAAGAGCAAATGATGATACAAGAAATCCCATTGTGATGAATATAGCCAATTCCAAACATGGATTACTAGCATTGCCATTATCATGTGTACAGCGACGCGCAATTATAGTTGGAACTGGTGCTAATGCATAGAATAATACAACAAAAAATGGCCACCATACTCTGAAAATAATATAAGAGTTAATGTAATTTGATTTAATCGATACAATACAAAAAGAAATAAGTATTTTTATGATAACAATGCTACTTACTTGTTAAAAGTTGGTAAAGCACAGCCGAGTATGACAAATGTCATACCAATGGACCCACTAAATGCCAAAAGTACTAATCTATAAAAAATTTTTTTCTATAATTCACATACGTCGTGAAACATAGATTAGAAAGGTATTTGAAAATACTCACGCTGTTTATTGATGAAGACATTTAAAGGCATGAAACAAAAAGTAATTTACATAAATTAAGATTACATATCATTTTCTACTATGTTAAATTTTGTGACAGTGTCAGTTTTCTTTCATATGTAAACTATACTTCCTCTAGAACACTCTAAAAAGATATTTCTTATAACTTTGAAAGACTGAAAAATAAGACGTATTAAAGGATTTATAAAATGCAGAGGTTCCAATTATTAGTATATTATTTTAAATATATAATTTTGTGTACAAATGGTTTTTATAAATTCCAAAAACTGTACATAGATCACAGTTAAGAGTTAAAGAGATAAAGAATTAAAGTGGAAAAATAGATATTTAAATAATTATCTTGTAGAACGTATTAGTAAATACACGTTGTTTATATGCAGGAAGTTTTCATCCATGACAACAAGAGCAGCAAGGTTATACTTCAACATATCCATTTAATTCATTTCTTATAATAAATTTTTGCAAGAATGTCGGTTTTTCTGAATGTTATAAATTTAATAATTTTAAACTTAAATGATCAAACTTATGACCTTTAATCCCAGCCATCATAAACCAATTTGACAAATACGAATATCGAATTTACACTTTCAGGATGTTTGTGACGTAAGCCACCTAAAGCCTTGTACACTTTCAAACCTAAAAGTTTTTTACGTCATTTAATACCAATAGCATCAATTTAATAACATATTATTTACCATTAATATCGCATTTCGTATAGTACATAAAAGTGCTTTTGTTTAAAAACTATGGAATTTTATTTTTATATTTCTGGAAATTCATACTCATGAACACACCAAAAAAATAATAATCAAGAATAGCCGTAATAAAATTATTATTTAATTATATTGTTACATTTAAGCGAGTACCTAGGACGTAATTAACAATAAAATAAAATTTATTCATACATTGATATTCATTTTATATTCGTGAAATTAGTTTCGAAACGTTTGCTTAAATTTCAAAAGATCTCGACTAAATTTCAATTCGATAATAAACTTCTTAATTAAAATCTAAATAACAATGTAAAGCTAAAATTGTTGATTCTGTTGTAAATTCGCCCGAAGTTTCTGATTCAGCAACAGCGGAGTCCAATGCAAGGCATGAAAGTTTAAATGAGGGATGTTCATTGGATCGACTGTAAGTGTCGTTGACTCGTACATACGTGGTGCGATATTGAGTTGTGATCATTGCGTGTACACTTTTTGCATTCAAGTCAGATAAAGAATGAGTGAGCAGAAAAGGTGAGCGAAAATATCTAATAAAATACTAAGCTTGATAATAGCTGTAACAATTTTCATTCTACTACCCGAAAGCGCGAAGATGAAGTATGCAAATAAAATGCATCCATGCTGGCTTCCAATTTTACGATGTCATCATGTCGACGCAACGCGTCCTTTGATAGATTCTTCCAAAAAATACGTACCGCCAATAGAATTTTATGCTGTATAACTCGATTTATCCTAGTAGACAAATACTTATCATACCTGTAGACCATAATGACAAAGATCTTGCTTATCATTTTTGCGAACCGACTGATCATGGCCGTACAAAACGTTAGTCATGACAAGGGAATTTTCCAAAGATTTTAACATTTCATCCTTTGAATTATGATAATCGTTAACTTTCTAACGAATTCGAACGAATATAAAATATATATATATATATTTATTAGCCTAAATCTTTAATACAATTGATACTGAATAAAATATTTACGTTTTATTATATTAATGAGACAGAACTGTGGGTTATAATTGTCCAATTATTCACGAAAGATTAATTATAGGAATCTTTCATCGTTAGAATTCAGTTTTGTTATTTATAGACTCAATAAACATACTGTTGTATATTATTGAGTACTTTACATTAATAAGACCAAAATGAACATCATACTTGTAGAATAATTAGGATTTAACTAAAGGCCAGTTTGATCATTTGAAAATATTCTAAAAATAGCATGTAAAAATAATTTTATTGTACATACATATATATATACATATATATATATAAAGGATCCGAATACTTTGTATAATAAATATTGATTTGTGCTGTAAGAAGTATGATTAAACACAAAGAATGTATAGGAATATTAATTTTAAGATTACAATAGATATTTCCATCAATTTAAACCTTTGTTATGGAAAGGTATTTATTTTTCTATCAAAAATATTAAACGAATTTTTGACAATGGAGTAATAATATATACTATTCTTTGTAAGGTACATTAAACTGAATGTTTTATATTTATAGCGGAGAGGATTTGGCGACGGCAATTCTTCGAAAGAAGGATAAGCCTAACAGATTATTGGTTGATGAGGCTATCGCAGATGATAATTCTGTTGTGGCTTTATCTCAAGCAAAAATGGATGAATTACAACTATTTAGAGGAGATACGGTATTGCTGAAAGGCAAACGACGTAAAGAAACAGTATGCATTGTACTTTCTGATGATAACTGTCCAGATGAAAAAATTCGTATGAATCGTGTTATCAGAAATAACTTAAGAGTACGTTTAAGTGACGTTGTTTCTGTACAAGCATGTCCAGAAGTTAAATATGGGAAACGTATTCATGTGCTGCCATTGGATGATACCATGATTGGTCTTACAGGGTAAAAATCAGTAGCCTTTAATGTAGCAGATTTTATATAATGTCAGGAACATTTTGAAGTTTGAATTTCAATTGGTTTTTCTAAAGTAGAGATGCTGCATTTACTTCAGTAGACAAATTTAATGAAGTAACTTTCATTTGTTGTAGAAATTTGTTTGAAGTATATTTAAAGCCATACTTTCTGGAAGCATATCGTCCTATTCATAAAGATGACAATTTCATTGTACGCGGTGGTATGCGTGCAGTAGAATTTAAAGTTGTAGAAACAGATCCTGGGCCATTCTGTATCGTTGCACCAGATACAGTGATTCATTGTGAAGGTGATCCCATTAAGAGAGAGGTTAGTGAAACAATATTCTGTAAGAATCAATGAAGGTTTTATCTACAGATTTTCATAATATTATAACATCTTATATTTTATAGGAGGAGGAAGAAGCATTAAATGCAGTGGGTTATGATGACATTGGTGGGGTTCGCAAACAGTTAGCTCAGATTAAGGAAATGGTAGAATTACCTTTGCGACATCCATCTTTATTCAAAGCTATTGGTGTCAAACCACCACGTGGTATTCTTTTATATGGCCCACCTGGTACAGGAAAAACTCTTATCGCTCGTGCTGTGGCAAATGAAACAGGCGCCTTCTTTTTCCTTATCAATGGTAAGTTAATGTTAAAAATAATATCTTGATTCGAAAGTTTATTATACTCTGTATTCATAGGTCCTGAAATCATGAGTAAACTTGCTGGAGAATCCGAGAGTAATTTAAGAAAAGCTTTTGAAGAAGCTGAGAAGAATTCACCAGCTATAATTTTCATAGATGAACTTGATGCTATTGCTCCAAAAAGAGAAAAGGTTTGATGACGAAACTTTATTAAATTTCAAATTAAGTACATAACTTTTACTATACACGTATATACATATTTTTTTTTAGACACACGGAGAGGTAGAAAGACGTATTGTATCTCAACTGCTTACCTTGATGGACGGTATGAAACAGAGTTCTCATGTTATCGTTATGGCTGCTACTAATCGCCCTAACAGTATCGATGGAGCATTACGTCGTTTCGGACGTTTTGACAAAGAAATTGATATTGGTATACCTGATGCGACTGGTCGCTTAGAAATTTTAAGAATTCATACTAAAAATATGAAGCTTGCCGATGACGTTGAATTAGAAGAGGTTTACATAATTGATAAAACTATTAAACTGGTAATTTGAATATTGTCCTGTAACTTAATAATTCCTTTTAGATCGCATCGGAAACTCATGGTCACGTTGGAGCTGATTTAGCTTCATTATGTTCTGAAGCAGCGTTACAACAAATTCGTGAGAAAATGGATCTCATTGATCTAGAAGATGATCACGTAGATGCTGAAGTTTTATCTTCTCTTGCTGTTACTATGGATAACTTCAAGGTAAGTGTATCTGTTAAACATCACGAAATGAGAAGCATTAATCTCCGTACATAGCGATTAACGTTTGTACCACTTGTTATGTCTATAATTTAGTATGCAATGACTAAGAGCAGTCCAAGTGCTTTGCGAGAAACCATCGTGGAAGTTCCAACTGTTACATGGGAGGACATTGGCGGTTTACAAAATGTTAAAATGGAATTACAGGAATTGGTACAGGTAAGAAGAAGTCTATTAAATGATTCGTTCGGTAATCGTACGTTAAAGTAAATAATTATTAAATAATAATTTCATTTTATACTATGCAGTATCCAGTTGAACATCCTGAGAAATTCTTGAAGTTTGGTATGCAACCGTCGCGAGGTGTATTATTCTATGGGCCTCCAGGTTGTGGTAAAACATTGTTGGCTAAAGCGATAGCCAATGAATGTCAAGCGAATTTTATTTCTGTAAAGGGTCCAGAATTGCTAACCATGTGGTTCGGTGAATCTGAAGCCAACGTCCGGGATGTTTTCGATAAGGTAAGTAATTTGAAAACAAGTTTATGGGACTTTGAAGTGTTAACTCATGAAATTCTCTAGGCAAGATCAGCAGCTCCTTGCGTATTATTCTTCGATGAACTCGATTCTATCGCAAAATCTCGCGGTGGCACGGTAGGAGATGCCGGAGGAGCAGCGGATCGTGTTATAAATCAAATTCTAACCGAAATGGATGGAATGGGAGCAAAGAAAAACGTCTTCATCATAGGAGCTACTAATCGGCCTGATATCATCGATCCTGCTATTTTACGACCTGGTAGATTAGACCAGTTGATCTATATACCACTGCCAGATGAGAAATCACGCGAAGCAATTTTCAAAGCCAATCTGCGAAAATCGCCTGTAGCTAAGGTAACGGATATAAAATGATCGATTAACAAATAGATGCGATTTGATAATAGAGTATCAGTTGCATTGATTAATTACATTACAGGATGTAGATCTAAGCTATATAGCTAAAGTAACGCACGGTTTCTCGGGTGCCGATATAACAGAAATTTGTCAACGCGCGTGTAAGCTCGCTATAAGGCAAAGCATCGAAACTGAACTTCGAAGAGAAAAGGAACGTGCCAATAATCCATCTGCATCTATGGATGTAAGTATATAGTTTTTCGAGGCAGTGTATAGAACAATGAGATGCGATAAGAAAGTACGACTGATTACTAATTGATTGATCATTACAGATGGACGAAGACGATCCCGTGCCAGAAATAACCAGAGCTCATTTTGAGGAAGCGATGAGGTTCGCTCGACGTTCGGTGTCCGACAATGATATTCGTAAATATGAAATGTTTGCACAAACGCTTCAACAGTCGCGTGGATTTGGAACTAATTTTAGGTGAGAAACGTCTACATTGATTCGCTAAATTCTATTAAGTAAATTAACAATATTTATATTGACACGTTTGTGTGTGTGTGTCTCTTTCAGATTTCCGCAAGGCGGTACAAGCGGTACTCAAGATACAACGCAAGGTGATCAAACCTTCCAAGACGATGGTGACGATGATCTTTATAGCTAAGTCTTCGTGTCTTTATACCTCATTACAGTGAGCATACGACAAAAGGGCCTGTTTCTGTTTTCTATAAAACACTTTGTGTTTACGAACAGAAATTTTTCAGAGAACTAATTTTAAGAAATTCAAAAACTGTGAGAATACGAATTTCTATATTAGAATTAAATATTCTATGAATGTGCATGCAATTCTTTTTTATATAACGCAATTGGGGCAGAATTTTCAATAAGGTAAGATCAAAAAAGAATTTTCAATTTAAGCTGTATCTGATACGAAAACTGAAAGAATGAAATATAACAAACACGATGCATTTTATAATATTAAAATTATTTAAACACATTTTCAAGAATAATGTTTAAACACATTCCATTGTCATTTATATGTTTATATTTCAAGTGTAACGGAAGGATACGTACAGGATTTGGAAGTTGAATAATAAGTCTCTCAGTGAAAGCACAGTTGTAATTTATTTGTATACACAATCGGCTCACGGTTGCGTATACAAACTGCCCTAATAAAATACTTCATTTTCTTTATATATAATGCTGCATAGAATCATACGAATTTCGAATCGTTTGCGTGCTTCTTTTTTTCTTTTCTTTTTCTTCTTTCTTTCCATTTTCATGTTTACTTAAGTTAAGCGTGACATCTTAGATCGCATATATTAATAACGTCATAAATGTAAACATAGAGATAGACCCTTTTGTTACGTTGTCTCTGAATTCTATAATTACATTTTATTGTTCACACTCTGAGATTACAGTAATGTGAGAGTTTATGCAATGTCAGTGAAATTGTTGGAACTGGTGATGTGTATTGGTGAATTTTCAGTCTGCTTGTAGTAGTAAAATTACTTACAAATTACCAAAGAATCTTTTGAAACCTTTCATTTTAGAATAAAGTGTGTCGCTCAGAATCTCACAGAAACCGAGCATTTCGGAAGGTAATTAACACAATTTCTATCATACATATACATGTACATATATATATATATATATATTCCTGGCATTATTGTTTAATAATTTCAGATCGAACATTATCGTTCATCGCGAAATTATAAACGGTAAAGCGCCATTGACCATTGATAAAACGAACCATTAATAAAATTCAACTGTTACGGATTTATTTATATAGTTATTTACAGATTCGACTAAGAGTAGCGGAATACAATATCATTAATTGTAAAAATCCAAGTTCTTTTAGTTTATACTAGAAACACTTTTATAAATAATCATCTAAGAAAGGTATTTACAATAGTGTGGAACAGAAAAAGTGAAATGGAACAAATGGCATCTCTAGCATTCGTCAGATACAACGTTACTTCGTATGTTTCCAGTTGAAATGAGAAATCGTTCAACGAGAACTTCTTACACAAAGCATCTCTCATTTTCCTCCCCTGTTTGCGCGTTACTTACTTGCAATTGCGTTCCCAATGAAATCTAATCCCCGATGAAACACACACAAGTGGTCGTACAAACACGAATATTATTATCACAAAATAATCTTTATTATACAAATCATCGTGTGGTCGTGTGAAACGATTACTAAAAATATATATATATATATATTTATATTTATATATATATATATTTATTAGTATACTCGGTGCACAATGTTTTCGACGAAATTCAATATTCCTCGGAAATCGAAAGAAAACGGAGGTTTCTTATCTTTTATTTTATACACCATAATCATTATGTACATTCATGAAAAAAAAGAAGGAAATATGATTACGCGGTACATCGATCGCTTAAACATTTCAACGCATATAAACACATTATTCGCTACTACTATAGTACAAAATGAAAATAAAACAAGAGAATTATTTCGCCATGTTGTTCAATACAAAATCAATGGAAGTTAATCACGAATGTATCGTTCGAATAATTCCTGATTAACTTCGCGTACCAACTAATTGGAGAGATAGAACTTGAAAGGAAAGAAAGAAAAATCATACGCTTCCATTTGTTACAGACAAAACACACACGAGTTCGCCTGCATTCTTGAAGACGTCGAAATTCTATTTCTCAGGTGTTACAACAAGTATCGGAACAAACATTTCTTACCGATCAATGCAAACTCGTCGATTTGATTTCACGTTTAGAATTAAAAGATTGAAACTCGTATTGTTGTATCGTTAAAAAGAATGCAGACAAGAAATAAAATTTGCGAAAGAATATATATATATATATATATATATATATATATATAATTCTAAATAGATAGAGAGAAAGAGAGAGAGAGAGAGAGAGAGTGAGTGAGTGAGTGAGTCATTGAAAATATATGTATAAACAGACAGATGAAATGGTAATTTAGAACAGAATAGAAACACATAAATACAAGTATAATAAAACTGAGTGTAGAGCACGGGATCTGTTCAATTTATAAAATCCTCCCTGATGACTTTACACGCTGTGTCTGATTGCGAGGAGAGCACGCAAAAGTTGTGATACGCTTCCAAGTCGATTGGCACTTGTCATGCATGCGAAAATAAATAATACAAAGATACGTATGCAAGGGAACACTCTTTATCGCACGATTACACGTTTAACTTTAAATTAACGAGCAACCGAAGCACCGCGATACGGCATATTTATTAATTCATGTGCGGCGAGGCCATCGGACCCGAGACTTCCTCGGACCAGTCCGAGCTCTGTGCTTCAGAAACAAGCGGCCCGTTATCTGGGACAAACTTCGCGAACGGTTTTTTTCCAATATTCACCTGGCGACCACGTTTCGAGGTGTGCTTAATCAGGTGTACAAGACACTCGTTTCCAGAAACGATAACATTTCATCGTGTAAATTTGATATTTCAATGATTCTATTGACCCTTTGCACTCGACAATATTTTTCATTAAAAATATTCATTACTTTCTGAGTATTAACGATATTTTTCGCAACCAACACAATTGATTATCTTATAGAAATTAAGAGACAGAACTATTTTACTTTGTTTTATGTGTTGATACGGTACACAAGGTTTAATATTGAATTGAACATTTTATAAGTTTGCTGCGTCGAATCAGGTGGCGACTGTAAGCCCCTCGAGGGCAAAGGGTTAATTATTTAATAATCCAAGATCGTCGAATGATACGAGCGAATGTAAATCTTGTGATTCGTTTAATTAGTAAATCGAATGAGAAGTCTCGAGTATAGCCCCGATAATAGCGACGCTTGCCCGAGTTAAACGGATAATTCTGTACAAATCAGCTTAACACCAGAACCGTCGGTTAAAGCAATTAAACTAATTCATGCGTAGACGTAATTCTATAATTTTCCGTGAAATTTTCGAACGGGTTACTTTTGACTCGCAGTTCTAGCGTCACACACACACACACACACACACACACACACACACACACACACACACACACACACACGCACACGCACGCACACGCACACGCACGCACGCACACACACACACACACATATATCGGCAAGTTGTACAAATATGGTAAGTTCCTCGGCGACAAAGCAAACTTTTTACAGAGAAAAGCGAAAAATAAAAAGAAACAAAAAGAGAAAAGGAAAAGACAGTCGAAGAGTCTCGGATAGAAAATATAGTCGATCGTTACATTATACAATAGCAGAGAGAATGTAAAAGCGAACACTTTATATATGATATATATTAATATATATATATCACGAATAAAAATGATTACCAACAGAAACAGGGATACGATTTCCTGCGGCATATCGTTTAATCGACATAGTTATTGCATCTTATAAAATATCGATATGTAATACCAGATATATTTTCCATTTTCTCCGTTTCGCTGAACCGTGCTCACGTGTACAAATTGGTTCATTCGTGTGTTCATTCTGTTCTACGTGTACCGTCTGTTGCTGCGAACCTGACACTCGTGGCACGATAGGGGCGGAGCCAGTCGCTCGATCGGTCCGCCCATCCCCTCTCTGCGGCTCCGAGGCATCCAATCGCGAGTTCCTCGACGCCTCCGCGCCGCGCCTCAGCGAATCGGATAGCGAACTGTGCGGGTGAGGCGTGCGCTTTTGGATCTGACCAATCGGACGAGAGTGCCAAGTTAACTGCAACGGACGGTACTCGGTCCCTTCTCGCGAAGAAGAAACAGTCGGTTCTAAGCTCGCAACCTCAGCTATCGAGTTCAAAGAACGCTCTCCCTTTTTCTTCTTCCCCTTCCTCGTCCTCTTCTCTGTCTGCCCTTTGTCGTTTTCGTTACGAACACTCGGAGAATGTTAGTCGACTCTCGAAACACGATAACCCTTTGCACTCGAGAGATGACCCTCGCCACTTAATTTATAAGGAAACTTTACGTATGACAGATTTCGCGTGATGCATCGATATTGCAAAATATCGAAGGAAAATAGCTTTCTCGTTAATTTATGCTTGTGTTTCTCGTTACTTAGTTTCAAAGAATGTCATCTGTATCTCATGTGAGAACGTTGAACACGTCTAGTGGGAAACTTTCGACTGCAATGGGTTAACAACGCTCAGAAGCTAATGCGGTTCAGTCGATTCCTCGATAGCTTCCCGATTCCTGTCGATTCCAATGGAATAAATAATACTATTTTCAGTTACTAAAGATTTCTCTCCGGACTTCGCCGCATTGGCTTCCGAGCGATTCAATTATACAATACAAACGTTACTCTCAGAGCACAAGAAAAAGAAGAAACCGGAAACACAGCAAGGGAAAACTATGCATCTTACGATTGCTTTGTCTCTTTTATTCCTTTCTCGTTCAACGTTCGATGCGTCGTGTTAATCGTTAGTTCTATTAGCGTACGGTAAAAACGAATCAAAGTATTGACACGTAACGTCTTATTGTTAAGCATTCATGTTATACACACACACACACACACGCGCGCGCGCGCGCGCGCGCACCGCACACGCATATATATATATATATATATATATATATATATATATATATATATATAATTATATTATAATTATATTATATATATATATATAATTATATTATATTATATTAAATACCTAATATAATATAATGTAATCGTTATTATATATATGAACAGTTTATTTTGAAAGTAACTCAAGTCCAGTTAAAAAAGATTCAACTATTAACCCTTTGCACTCGAGAAGTGACCCTCAGTCACTTGATTTGATTTGCAAAATTATAAGCTTTGTATAATGCATCAATATATAGAATATTCAAATAAAATAACTTTCCTTCTTAATTTACATATGTTTTCTTAATAATTAGTTTTAAAAAACATCTGTATTTTATAGGAGAATGTTGAATATTTCTAGTGAACTTTCGAGTGCAAAGGGTTAAAGTACAAAAAGATTATGCAGAATTATACCTATCGTAAGGATGAACTCGATTTCCTTGAAAAATGACTTAAGCCACCTTCGAAATAAACGGCTCGTATTATTTATATATATATATATATATATATATATATATATATATATATATATATATCCAATGTTATTAGCAGTTTACAGCAGCTTTGATTTACTCGCGAATGTACACGTTACATTCGACAGACGATATAACGAACGTTTGAGAATGTTAGATCGGTTAGAGCCCGGATCGTCCTTCCGGTACACGTCGACGGCGAGAAACAGCACAATTCGAAATTTCACCTCGCCGCCGGTTCGTCGAGAGCTTTTCTATACGTTAATTCGCGGGATTAATTGCACGACATCGATTAATTTCTACGCTTGCGTTAAACTTTCTTCTACCTTGTTACAAAGATTCGCGGCGAGCACTAGAATCTCTCCGCTCCTCTCTCGCTGTATGTAATTACGAGCGAATCTCGGCCACGAGAACGTTTACCAGGTGTGCACAGGGTCCTTTTTTTCCTCCTCCTCCTCCTCCTCCTCGAGTCCCGACGACCCCTCGTTTCATTCTCGACATGCTGGAATAATTACATTCAATCCGTCCTTTGCGTAACAGGTGGAAATTCCGCATCATCTTTCAAACGAAACGGACCGGAATATCTTGACGGACTCTCGGTCGCTACAATCATCTCGTGATACTTCTCTGAATCTATAAATCCATTTTTATGTGCGTCAAGTACAGTCATATAGCAAATTGGCGATTAGTTTTCTTAAGTTTAAAGAGAACCGTGTTCTTCCGTTTTGCCTTTAGTTTTGCAAGCGGAGGCACGTTCACCGAGAAATGCATAGAACTTTGCCGCTCGGGATTCGTCGTTTTGCTAATCGAATTCACCGTTTCGCGAATCGAATGTTTCTAATATTATATTCCATCTGAAGGGCAAAATGTTAACCCTTTGCACTCGAAGGGTGACTCTCAGTGATACTGTAAAATTTAATATTTAATATCACACCTTGTATAACTCATGAATTTAAAAGATATTCAAATAAAATAGCTATATTAGTTTCACAAAATATCGTGTTTTCTCATCGGAAAATGCTGAAATATTTCTAACGAAATACTTCCGAGTGCAAAGGGTTAATAATGCAATCTGAATGAACGCGCTCACCGAGGCGAGACTGATGATGAACAACGCGTGAACACTGCGGATTCGTTTCTTGCCGATAAAGGCAACTTGTAAATAAGCAGACAGTTTTTGTTCTTTCGAATATTCTCTGTTTCAGTCTTTGCTCGATTGTCCGATATTCGTTGTATACCGTGCAATTATGTGATCATCATTATTGTACTCTGCATATTTACATCATCTCTTAATACATCCAAGTATGAATATAAAATGTGATTGACTCGAATCAAATTCGAGAGATTTGTTTCTTTCGAATATTCTGCACCGTGGCTCTATCAATGCGGCGCACGGTTAGAGAACAAGACGAATGAACGAAGCAACAATTGAATAATGAATGCTTTTCTAGTTACTCTGATACAAGGTGGCCCAAGATGAATCCTCGTTCTATTTCTATTTCACTGTTTCCACCGAATCTGTCCAAACAGACCTTTCAGAAATTTTAGCTTAAAATTTTCTCCGTTCAATCGTTTTCCCTCGATTGAATTTCCTGCATTTCCCATGGTCGATTTTACAATTGTCATCGGAAACGTCGAAAAGTCAATTCGTACACGACTGAACTCGGAGACTAATTTTAAGTTGAAAACTCGAGAGCTGTCTCGACACCTTCGATGGGAACAGCGTGAACGTTGAGAACGGTCGGCACTGTTTTAATTTTGATCATCTCGAGTCCACGACTCGATCAATCTTTCCTTTTCCCGATATCGCTTCGAGCCTGAGGCAATTCGACCGACGAATGTTCTACAGTGCATCATGTGTTTCTCTTTTTATGTAACATTAATGTAAATCGAACAGAAGAAAAGTATAATCTCAATGAAGGAGAGTGAGAGAGAGAGAGAGAGATAGAGAGAGAGAAAAGAATCATACTTTGAGATTGAAACGAGGGAGGGGAGAAAATGATGTATGTGGTATGCGTGAAAGCTGAATGATCTTCGGTTTCGTCATGTTAAGAATCTTATGTTCAGTGCTCACATGCATGTGTGCGTACGTCAAGCATTTCCTCGAGAGTCGCTGAATGTTACCGTGTCTACGTTACATATCTGTTCTCATTTCCTTTTCTATATTGTACACGATACACGCACGTGCGTCGAAACGAACGCTAATTAATCGGATCAAGAGAAAAAGAAAGAGAGAAAAAAAAAGAAAAATAAAGACTTGAATGAGAGGCTATGAATGGAGCGTATATGCGAGAAAATAAACAAGAGACAGAAAAGAAGATATACCAGTACCTGACTTGGAGTCTGACGAACGTCCGCGTAACACATCCGCGTAGCTATTTATGCAGGCTTCGATGGACGATAAAAAGAAAAAAAATTACAACAAATTACCTTAAAATAACATTAAAAGAGAAGCAAATGATATATATCATACAGCCTAAGTAAGTAAGTAAGTAGTTTAAGCCTAAATGTTACACAGTACACCTTGTTTTATTAATTGACATTCATCTGCGAGACATGTTACCTTGCGTTTCATGAAACAGAGGCATGTTCGTTCAATAAAACAGGCTTCCACGTCCTTCTTTTCCACTGATACGTTCAAAATTGTTACTCTTACAGTTCCATACACACACCCACGCACACGTATCACGTACACGTACACGCGCGCATACATGTATCGTTCGTTGCAGCGAACCTGGCACTCGCGACGTCGTAGGGGCGGAGACAGTCGCTCGGTAGGCCCGCCCATCCCCTCTCCGCGACACCAAGACATCCAATTGCGAGTCCAGAGGAGGATCCACGAGTGACGCGCGTCACCGCCTCGGCGAATCAGACGCCGAGCCGTGCGGGCGAGGCGTGCACCTTCAAGTCTGACCAATCGGACGGGAGTGCCAGGTTAGCTGGAACGGACGGTACGTGTCCTAATGATGTTTAGACATTCAAGAAAAATTCCTCGTTAATCTCAATTGTAAAGTCTAGAGACTGTGAAAGCTCGAGTGGAGATATCTTCGATTTTCAACGTGTTAAAGATATTATTGCTTCTTGGTGCTCACATGCATGTGTGCATATGTATTAAGTAGGTCTTTAAAAAAGTTACGTCTCTATCATTTTCTATATATATAGTGTATACTTGTGAAAGCGTGTAAGACCATTGTGTGGAGAAGAAATATGTCACCCAACCTGTGTAAGAATTTCCTGAGTGTAACTACCTGTATTATTTGTTTACTCGAGTGTGTATCGAGAAAGAAAGGAAATATTAATAAGTAAATTAAAGGGAATTAAAGAAAAAAAAAAGAAAAAGAAGAGAGAAACTATATAGTGAGGGATCGTGACTTGAAGATGTGCAAGAAATAAACGAGAGGCAAAAAAACGGATATACCAGTACCTGATTTGGAGTCTGACGAACGTCCGCGTAACACATCCGTGTCGCTATTTACGCAGGCTTCAATGGACGATAAAAAGAAAAAAATTACATCAAGTAAGGTCAATTGTTTTTTTTTGAGAGGGGCTCTGTTTAGCCCCCTGAAGAAATTGCCTATTTAATTGTAAGGGATTAGAAGCAAGTAGAAAAAAAAGAAAGAAGATATCAAATGCATAATGAAAAACATGACCGGCTTAGATTTACGCTTAACACTTGCACACACACACACATACACAGACAAGCACGCGCGCGTTTACACGTTGAATCAGTAATTACCTGCACAAAGAATTTGACGAGTCATGTTCATTTTATTCTATCCATAATAGGCTCTAATTGATAGAAATTACAGGACAACCAAGAAACTAGAAACGAGTAATACTTATTACGTACTATTAATATTGAAATTCAATGGAAATCTCGTTTGAATGCAACCGTTAGAAGCAGCATCTATCAATAGAGTATTTTTACAAGTAACTGAATGACATGTACATACATTTCATGAGCTCATTACGGTTCGTATAAATTTGTCAAAATAAAATTCAATCTGCAAAATAGTCTTCACTAGAATTTCTATTGCGAGTTGAATGAAACTGATGAACGAGTAATTTGTCATTCTTTATAGTCACTGATAATTATATCTATTTAATTATTTATCTCACTTGATTATATCTATGTTATGTAAAGAAATTATGATAGGTATTACGTTCCAAAAAATGTGATTCTCCATTATATTCACAGTGTAAGAAAAAAAAACCATTTATCATTTTACTCAGTATCCATTTATATTCATATCTACGTGTACAAGATGATATAAATTAATTTAAAGTACTATATAACACTTGTTGTATGTGATGTATAAAATTAATGCTACATTCAACGTTTGTATATAATTAAAAATACAAAAATTGTGTATGAGAGGAAGTACCACAATCTCCAGAAATTGATTTTTTTCTTAAAATGAAATGTAACATTCATTTCGTTTTGTAAATTTACAATGCCTTAAACAGTACAAATGTATGTTATTACTTTTAACATAACTGAGTTCAAATACATTATTTACAGAAAATGCATATATGCATCGACAAAGCATTGCTATATTTATATATTAGTTACGATGTATTACCAATTTGTGCATTTTCTCAGCACAAATTCCTAACTCTCACTCGCTCGCTCATTCAGTTACTCACTGATTTATACCAAAATAATTTGTGTGTGTGTGTTTATATTTGCTTTCTTTTTCATTTTCTTTTCTTTTTTTGCACAGGAAATACGAAAACTAACTGATGTATCAACGCTTCAATATAAAACAGAAGTCAATCATTTCTGTACCTTTTTCATCAGAAAACTATTAACATGTAAAACGTTAGTTTCAAGAGATGTAATTTAAGTATATGCAAACATTTCATATCAACATAAGCCTTAATATGTTACTGTCTGCGAATAATATATCTTTATCGTCAACTCGCTTAGTTTGAAAAAAACCTACATTATACTTTATACATAAAAATATTTCAAGATATAGTCATACCTGCATTTTGTACTATTCGTGCAGTAGTTGCCGCAGGAGTTTCTCCCGATCCTGATCCTGCTGTAGACACGCTAGCACAATCTACTTCATCACGTTTGCCATCTAATCTATAAAATTTTTATCGATTTTACTACATGTTTGATCTTTTAAAGGAAAATATGCATGTTATTTAGAAATCTAGTAATGCAATTGCACCACGAGTAAGTCACAACTGTTAGGGAAACAGAAAATATTCAATGATATGATGCAAACAACGAATTACACGTTAAACATCGATTGGAAAACCGTCTATTTTTTCAGAATATTTGATAAAATTACAAACCTATGTTGTTTCAGAAGTGTACAATCTCCACCTTCTGTTGTATCCAAATTATAAACATACAAATATCCATCTGCGCTAGCCACCAACAACCTAAGTACTTCGTGTACTCTGCACGATAACACAAACATTTTTGTTATATCATATGCAAACGCGAACACGCGAACTAAATTAAATTATACTTACTCCGTGATGGCACATACATTCTTCAACCCTTGAAATGGCAAATGAACACTTGCAAAGGCACGACCTTGATTAAAAACATCCGTGACTTGCGAAGGTAAATAATTAGCTGATGCTGATACAGCTTTTGTTAGATACCCCATCCAAGTTTGCGACTCTTCTGTAGTCTGTCTTAATCTATAATGAAAATTACAAATTTCAATGTGACATCTAACTCTGTTAAAACAAGAAAAAATACATACGCTTCCTTTGGTACTTCCAACTTGAAAATGTGCACCGTTTCCGTGTTACTCGAGCAACAAAGAAACATAGAATCCATGCTAAAAGCAAGACTGCTTATAGACACGCATCTTTTAACCCCACGACGAAATTCAAAGAGTTTTGTGCCATCGTGAACCTTCGGAGATACAAAGAACCTTCAGCAATGCGTCTAAACTTAAAAGTTGAACGAATAACCGACACCAGACGATTAATTACACTTACATGGAAAACCCTAATCACAGTACCCTTTTCAGACGCTGTAGCTACTTTGGTACCATTAGGACAGAACGCGAGTGCTGCCAATGGACTGTCATGTGCAGGAATCATAGTTTTAGCTTGCTAAAAGAAAAAAAAATGTACACTTCAGTATGCAGAGGGTAATCAAAACTTTTATCAACACTTACTAGATTAATTGCGTCAAATATTTGAACCTCTCCAATTGTGTTTGAGCCTGGATAGGCTAAATAACAATTATCACTATTTATTGATAGTGTACACAGACCTGCTAAATTAGGTGGGGTATCTCGGATTGTATGAAGCACCTTCATATCCCTTATATTATGAATATATAATGACTCTTCCAGACATACTACTAATCTCTGCAAATACACATTCTTAATTTATACAGTTTCTTTACACAGATTAATCAAATTATATTCGTAGAGTACAGATTTGTATTCACTATTTCTGTGAATTGCATTAAGTGATCTTTTTACCTTCAGAGAATGTATCACTCTGTAATTTTACACATCTATTTCTCATACATTTTAGGATATACATAAAGCAAAAAATTACACAAAAATATAAATAACTTTTCCTTCTCCTAAAATGAACAAGTATCTTATAAACAAGCAATTTGTACATTCCTAAAATATCACTGAAGTTATTGTTAAAAATTTTAATGAAAAAAATTCTGATAATTTGTACCTTTTGTTGTATGTTAATATACATAATTTTATTACCATGATATAAAAAGCACTTACTAGTCTATTGAGTTTCACAGCCAAAATGGTATTTGAGTAACTATAGTAGCAAATTTCAGTTCCTTTTCTAAAGTGGCAAACTTTGAGTTTGCGAGGTGATGACAAACTAACCATTGCCACAAGACTACTGCTAAATAGCCGTTCAATAATACATATGTCCTCTGTATCTATTATGCGAAACATTACAAGCAAATTGAATTATTATTTCTTAAAATATATTTTCAAATCTCACATTCGCTCTCGAAAATCAACAAAAACCATTACCATTTTCATATATCTTTTCCAGATGGTCGACAGAATTCAAAGAAAAAAGTTTATAGCCTGCTTTTGATCCTACAGCCAAAGATCTGCAATGAATTTTATTTGAATTTTATACATCTATTTATACCTCCATTAACATAGTTATAATGCCATTGAAACCACAGGTATATCGGCAATTACAAGAAACATATTAACAATATTAATCTTGCGGGATTACTCGAGAGGTAATGACCCGCACGATTAATGCAATATCCGTTGCAAGGAAACAATAATTCTTTGTTCCAAAGTGATTTACAAGGTTAACAGTAGGTAAAAAGTAGTGAAATTATATCAACAGTAACAGATAATGCAATGAATTACCAAATATTTTTTTACGTATAGAAAAACATTTGGTCGTACGATACAATTGCTGAAACAGCATCGTTGAAACGCAATTTCTTGGTGAAACGAGTGGTCAGGTAATAAAAACGCTTTACATGCGAAACGTATACGTCAGTATGTGCAGCATAGAAGCGAAATAAAACTATGCTCGACTGGACGATGAAAATAAGCTTATGTAAATAGCAGCCCGCGTACAATCTTGGATCAGAACGAAGAAATTCGTTGAACATAAGGAGAACGAGGTTAGGGAACAAAGGACGACGTCCCCGATTGTCTAGTAGCCGAGGGCGCGACAACTTACGTGCAATCCTGATTGAAGTTAACAAAGAAAACACCACTTTGAGGATCAGTAGTTTGATTTGCGAGGTTCATTAGTCCTGATATACTGTATTTGAATCCTTGCGTCAATACATCCACGTTACGCGCAAGATTTTGCATAAATCGCACGGTTGGTGCGCGTACGAACACTTTCTACACTTTCCTCTGGATTCCCTTCGGTGTATATCTGTTTTTTTTACTTTGCTTTTATTGCCTTCCTTTGTCACTCAGTTCGTTCTTGCACGTACGCAAATACAAATATACGCACGCGCACGCTTATACAATATTTGGGAACAGATGTCGAACGATGCCCACAAGTTAGGTACTGATACTTACTATATGCTGCTCTATACCATACTGAGAGTCCTCTGGACTGTATACTACCATTATTTCATATATCGAACAGCTGACAGTAGCAGCTGAACCGGGGGAACGATGAAACTTGAAACGTACAAACACAAAAGCCCGTTCCCGATATTCTGTCGTCTTGACAACTGAATTCGAAGTTTCTATATTTCCTCCATATTGTTATTTCAAATTTATATTGTAGATATAAGATATATATATATATAGAGATATTTCTTATTTAAAATACTCCATTGTTTTAACCATACGTATTTATGTATATATTAATTAGTAAGTATATTTATTCGAACGTAATAATATTTTATGAACGATTATAATAAAAACGAACGTATAAATATTTTCCGTAGGTTAGGGGATTATTATTATTGTTATTCGAATAATTATACGTACGGTTACCGGAAACTTGAGAATTACGATGCAATTATATTGTGACCCGTGGTAACATTAAATTTAGATGTAAAAGATTGTTTACTTTTCATAATAAGTTTTAGCGGAAACTATATATTGGATTGATTATATTTATAGTTCGCGGTTTCGTTGGCCTTGCGGTGATGTGACTCGATACTCTCGAGTCCGAAGTTTCGTCAGTAGTTCCGCGGCCACCGTAACGCGAGTATTAATAGTGATCGGGTAAATTATTTAAATAAAAATAAAACACAAGGAAATGTTGTTCTTCGTTTAACACTTTCTTCGTATATTATTCACCTATGCACGTCCCGATGTAAAGAATCACCTACACGATAATTGTTCTATTAATGATTATTTTATTTTAATGTTTTAAACTGGGTGACGTTGACATCTCGTCGTATAGACAGATTTGTTGATCTGAAAAAAAAAAAATCAACATGGATACGTCTAGTTTTCATCAACTTCTTGCGGCAATAAAAAAGCTCTTGCAAGTTCAACGCATTAAAGAGTAAGATATAATGACAATTTTATATTTTTATATATACTTTTGTATACAGTATGAAACCTTAAAAGTTAACTCCCTCATCCAATTTACAAGCTGTATACCTATTGGAAATACTTCTTTACGCAATTAACTTCAGTCTACGCATTACTATAGTATCTATTTTTCATTCACATTTTCATTTTATTTATGCGAATCTCTTGCATATGTATTTTTCAATTTTGTCTTATTTATTAGTAGAATTAAAACTTTGCATGTGTTTGGTATTTTGATTGGGTATATTTAAATGGAATGCATTGATGTTATACTTGTAACTGGAGAAAATGAATAATCTCATCACATAATATTAACCATGGAACATCGTTGTATGGACAGTGAACACTTGAATCTTTACACTATTTTGGAACTTGTGGAATGTTATCAACGAATGTAAATTGACAAGTAGGTATTGTACGCATGTGCATATAAAAATTCCTGTAAATTTTTATGTATATGTATGTATATTTTAGTTTTAAACATGATACACAGATATGTACATAAATAGAACTGGGAGAGAGATTAAATAAATCGCTCTCCCATTAATTTTAGTTTTCCTAATCAAGTAACAGAAATATGTATCAGATACCTCTGGTTCTAACAAATGTGCTTGTAAATTAAATGTTACTCGTTGAAAATCTTTGAATTGGATTTTGCGATAGTATCACTTTCACTTGAATGTTATACTCTCAAGAGAATGATATTGTCCTAATGTAGAAAATGCTATATTCAACGAGTGAACAAACTGGGCATTGCGGTCAATGTGTCTTGTAGTTCATTTTTAAACATTTTTCTGTTAGTTAATGTAACTTTTAATAGTTTTCATTGTTTGTTTTGTACAGGTCTTTTGAAGTATTGATTTCAGGAATGAATACTGAACAAAAAGAAATATTGGAAATGTTCTTTACAATAATGATCATATATTTTTACAGAATAAAATGGATGAACCCTAGAACATGTACAAGCGAAGCATATACCCCTACCACCATAGAGCACATAGCAAATGTGGCTACTCATGGAATTTGGATTGTTCCATCTGTTATAGGATGTTTGAAACTTATTCATAGATCAGTGACATGGACTCAATTAGTATCGGCTTATGTTTATGGCACATCTTTAATACTTGTTTTTGCCATATCAACGTTTTTTCATAGCGTGCATTACTGCAATTACAACAGGTACTTGAACATTTTATGCAATGTTGTTAATTTATGAATTAAAGTAAAATTTTACATTAAATTATATTGTAGGCAACTCAAAGATGCGTTACATCGTTGTGACCGTGCAATGATTTACATTTTTATCGCTGCCAGTTATTTTCCTTGGTTGAATGTGGATCATTTCCCGCATGATGAATTACTGTTTACTATGCGTTATGCCATTTGGGTTATGGCAGTAATAGGCATAGCTTATCAACAGATCTTCCACGAACGATACAAAATGTTAGAAACAATTTTTTACTTAATTATAGGAATTGGCCCCAGCATTGCAGTCATTAATGTTGTAAGTACAATGAAAGGTATTTCAAAAACAATGGGAACGTAAATTATTAAAAACTTTTATTTAATTTTTGTAGTACAATTATTATAACATCACTGAGCTGAAACTGGGAGGACTTATGTACGTCCTTGGACTGATATTTTTTAAATCTGATGGTCGGATACCATGCGCTCATGCTATTTGGCATGTTTTTGTTGCAATAGCGGCAGGATTTCATTATTACGCTATACTGTGTCATGTTTTCCCCGCATCGGGTTCTCCGGACATTTATGTAGCGGCAGGTGTATCATCTTTGCCTGCATTATTAAAATCTCAGATTGAAGATTTATGAGAATCCTTTCTTTGATGTTGCAATTTTTTAAAATAATTCTAAAAATTAGGATCTCCAAGGTAAAAACCTAATTTAAATGTTTCAATCAAAAGATTATATTTCATTGCTGTGATCAGAAGTTACCTTCGATAGTTTGGTTTAATCGACGAGTATTCTTTCCAGAGAAATACCAATTTGTGTATATACTAAAAGAAAAAGACATTATAGAAAATGTAAATATACTAGACAAGTAATTATGATAAGTACCTGAATTAGAAAAATAATTAGTCCTGTGAATTGTGAATGCTTATGAAATCAAAAATATTGCTGAAGGAGTTGGTAAACTCAAATTGACATATGTTTATATTAAACTAGAAAATTAACAGCATGTACTAAAATTAGTACATCAAAGCAGTACTGTCTGGTAATGCTTAACTATTATAATAGATATTGTATGTATATTAATGTATACCAAGACCATGTAACAATTATTTTAAAGAAGATTTCTAATAAGTTTCCTTATAATCCAATCTTTTGTATGTATCTATGTATCAATGTATACTATGCAGAGTTCAATTTGTACAACACAATGAAAAACTAAGTAGCATTTAAATTGACTGAACACATTAGACTTTTAACATAGTTTATATTATTCTTGTACTTGCAAATTGTGCCAAATTTTGTATTTTAGATGCCAGTTATACAGTTTCTATTCTAAGAAAGGTAATAAATGGTCTCGTAGTAATACCAGTTTTTAATTTCATAAAATGATTATATCTCCAGCTACTTATTTTTGACACTTATACATGTATATGTAATAATATGTATTATGTAATATTGTATGATAATCATTACAAGCGAATGTACAAAATCTTAATATCTCCTGATTTTCTGTATATCTTATGACGTGCCTATTAAATATCGTTTTTCGAGTATGCGATCATTTTATTATTAATGTTGTAAATCAATAAAACTTTTGCCAAGTGATTGATATAGTTTACTGTTTATTTCTTTTCTCGGACCCTCATAAAAAACCCCAGGAACCCCCATAAAAAACCCCTCGGATCCCATGAGAAACTCCTTGAAGGAACCCCATAAGAAAGCCCTTGGAACCCCATAAGAAACCCCTCGGATCCCATGAGAAACCCCTTGGAACCCCATAAGAAACTCCTCGGACCCCTTGAAGGAACCCCCATATGAAACCCCTTAGAACCCCTCGGGAAACCCCTCGAAAAACCTTTCGAAAACTCACAAGAGACCCTCGAACCCCCCGGAGAGATTTCTTGGGGGTTCTAAGACCCCCTCGACAGCTCGTGTTTGATACCCGAGTGGCATCTCTTGGGGGTTCGAGGGGTTTCTCTTTAGAATTCGGAAGGGAGTTAAATGCTTTCTTTATACAATCAATCTACGTGTCATAATTAATTGTTTATTGTCGAATATTTATTAAACATTTCATTCATAACACAGAATAGTCGTGTCTAATCTATTAAAATCTTGCGAAGGTAATTTAAGAAAATAATTTTAAAAAATCCCGCCTCCCCCATCGGTGGCGCCACCTAGTGCAAAACGGCTCAAAGTTCTAGTCAATTAGTACCACACTGTGTCCGCTAGATGACACCGAAAGCGACTTCCTTAGGGACGCGAAGACCCTACCCGAAAATCGCTAATAACTTATTAATTACTAGTCGAATCTCGTTTAAACTGCTACTGAATGTTCCCAAGGGTCTACCCTAATTTCTTCGATCATAAATGTTTACAATTTGTTCCTATTAAGTGAGAAACTAATTGTTTATTGGGCACCTGTCAAAAAATTCTAGGTTACCTTGCGACATCGACTCTGAAATAATTAATAAATAATTAATGAGGCGCAAAATCTTAACCAAAGGCATATGAGAAAGTAGGGGAGGGTCTAATCTATAATTAAAAATTACAAATGTTCATAAATGATGTTTGATAGTTGAGTTATTAATGAATTAGCTGTTCTTCTCCACATCGAGGCGACGCATTTAGTTCCTAGCTTCCACCGCTAGATGGCGCCACCTAAATTGCCATTCTGGAGACCTCCACGGCCCTGATGCTTCGCGCGTACGCACCAGGGACCGATGAGATGCTTTTTCCAAGGAGGCGGCAAGAGAGAGACTATTTCTGTCCTTGTCGCACACTATCTCTGTCCTTGTCTTACACATTGCGGGTATAGGGAAAAGCTTCGAAAACGGCAGTCCGCTAGATGGCGCTAGTGTCGCTCGGAATCAAAATTTTCTTTTAAAAAAATTGCCTTTTCTTGTCTTACTCATTACGTGTAAGATATACTTACAGTACCAATTATTGGGAAATGATTTGTTCAGATACATTAACTAATAATACGTATATATAAAAATTCAAATGACGCTTTATTCGTTACTTAAATACCACTTAATGTTTACACATTTTATTACAATTGATTATAAAATTCATAGACAATATTTCTTATTTACATTGTTTTGTACATTAATAAAAAAAAAAATGATACCGACGAGATACAGAGTGTTTAATGAAACACTGTGTACAAATGACGATTTAAATTCCCGACACCTTGTTGGAATTTAAATAGTTATAAAATAGGAGCCCGTTGGCTCGAGGACAGTCCGAATGTTGTTTCCTTGAAATATACACGAGGTGTTAATAGATCAATTAAAAGTTCATTTGCCAAGAATTTATCGTTCTCCGGGAGTTCCTTTAAAACATTGCGAACATGGAATCCATCCTATTGTTTTTCAATTCAGCTTCTGCAGCGTCAACTGTTGTACATCCTTTGCTTTCTCATAAGAGAAGGAGTTAAAACTATGGCGTTCCTCGGTTTCGTTCTGCAAGACTGATCAATGATTTCTATAGTACACTTGCTTTAAATGACTGCATACAATTGACGATACAAATGATACTTACAATTATACGAGGTCTTACATTCTTCTGTTATATCCAATGCCGACGTGAAGTCTCCGGTATTGGAGTCTATGGGATTACACGAACTCAAATGTTTCGACATCAGTTCACTGTTCATGGATGATATGTAACCTGTATTATCAGGTGGCGAGGATATCACGGTCACATCGGATATAGCAGTCGAGTTTGCAATTTGTTTCATCGTCATTTCACCATCTAAGTATGTGTCATCCTACATGTAATGTAACAAACACATTAAAATACTCAAATCTATCTGGTAACACATCATACAGTGTCAAAAGAATGTCACCACATTTTGAACATGAAATAAAGTGAAATAAAATAAAATAAAATAGAATGAAATAGAATGAAATAGAATGAAATAGAATGAAATAGAATGAAATAGAATGAAATAAAATTCAGTGTTTCACCAGCTGGTAACAGTTTTCAATGACACCCTGCATTATTTTACTTACATCATCCTCCGTTTCCACTAAATTCCTAGCTTCCCTGAATCTCTGAAGAATTCTATCATGCGGTGACGTTACAGTGAACTGACGAGGATAGGAGAATTCTTTCTTCGCAGGAGTCATACCTGTGGGAACGTCGTGCTGTATTTCTTCCTCGAAGAACTTATCAATTTCATCTATGGCTGTGTGCAGTTGCTCGACGTTCCTGTTGCAACATTCATTCGATTCCAGGATTAAATTGTCCAATTTACTAGATATGTTCTGGGAGGCATTGGCAAGTTCGATTTCCACGGTTTTCATTGCATGATTCTCATTCGCGTCGTTGAGTATCTTATTCGCGTTGTCCAACAGATGCAGAGCTTCGTTTTTGTCCGTGGCCATCGCGTGCTGCGCTTCCTCCACGCTCCACTTAACTTGGTTCTTGTACTGCTTCAATATATTACAGCTTGTGTCTATGTTCGACTTCAATTCGCAGACCATGTTCTTCCCTTCCATCATGGTTTTGTTCACCAGCTTCTCGTTTCTCTCCGTTCCAGTGACGACGTCGCTCTCGATGGCTTCCAAATGATTTTGCACGTGTCTCTGCAGAGTGGTTCCCATCTTCACATTGCTGTCGCGAGTGTCCACCGCATGCACGTTAACCTGATCGCAGATATCGCGAGCATAATTACACTTGTCAGCCACCATGGAGTAATGTTCGTTCTCGCTCCTGCTTAGAAGATCGAACTGAGAAGACACGTCGCCCATCATCCTCGCGAACGAACGTTGCTTCTCCGTGAGCTCTTGCCTCTTGCAAACTTCGTCTAGATCTTCTTTGATCGCCTCAATGTTTCTACCGATGCTGTCGCAAGCGATCAGTTCCTCGTTGCAAAGAGAGCTCACCATTTCCTTCAACTGGCTCGACGTTTCTCTGACCTTCTCCAGTAAATTGTTCTTCAGAGACTGCAGATTCTTGGTGATCTCGTTTCTAATTAACTTATCGATCTCCTCTGTCGACGTCAGGGAGACAGCACTGAAGAATTCGTGTTTGTTCTGCAGCGCGTCCGCCGCGCCGATCATCTCGTCCTTCATCCAATTCTGATAACTCGAGTACAGTTCGTTTATTTTCTCTTTTAAATTATTCACTACCAAATCGTTCTCGATCAGATCCGCCGAACGCGAGTACATCTCTGGATCGATCATCTCGGATCTCATGATGGTCTCGGCGTCGATGTTGTTTCTCATCGACGCGGAGAACTGTTTAATGTTCTCCCCGTATCTGCAGATGTCATTTTCGATGCCTCGTAGATTCTCGCGGATACTGTTCTTAAATTGCTCCCCGAGCATCTCGAACTTTTGCTCCGCGTTCTTCTTGCGACCGATCTTCTCGTGAAGCTTACGAGAATCCGCGGTTGCCGTGTCCGCGACGTTCACCAGCGACTGAGCTTGAGCCAACAAAGCTTCTTCGGTGTTGACATGCTTCTCCACGAGATACTTCTGCTCGTCCCTCTCTTGATTCGTGATTTTCAAACGTTCGTGCGTCGACTTCAAAGCTTCCGCAGCGTTGTTCAATTTATTTTTAGCCTTATCCAACTCTTGCATTTGCGCTATGTTTTGTAATTTAAGCTCGTTGTATATTTTCTGAAAAGAAATGCAACAAAAATTGTATTTCACCGTTGCAACTGAATCACTCGCATAATAGTTACCTCTCTATCTTGCATGGATTTCTCCAAAGCTTTTATATTGTTGATCTTCTCCTCGATTTCTTTGCTCTGCTGGGAAATTAACGCTTTCATTTCATTGTAATTGTCGTCTGCGAGGTACACACCGTTTCTTTCGCGCGTGGCCAATAAATCTCGACGCAGTCGTTCTATTTCTCCAGTGTACTGTTTGAGAAATTCTTTCTTCGACAGCTTCTGATTTATTTCGGGACGGTTGGTAATATTCTTTGCTCGACGAGCATAGTCCAACGTGGACAGAGTTTCCTCGTGGTTGATACTGGCAGGGGAGATGGTTGCAATGATTGACGTCTTTGTGCGTCCACCTAATGATTCTTGCAACAATCTTGTAAGCTTAGATTCTCTGCGTGATGAATAAATGGAAATTATTATAATATTCTTTTGGTCCGATAGGAGCAAGTTGTAGGTATCAACTTGATTACCTGTAGGGTATGTGAGGCGCTCTCTCAACAAGAGCTGTTATAACTCTACCAAGAGTTAATAAAGATTGATTGATACTACCAGCTTCTCTTGCTCTTCTATCAATGGCACCGGACCTACCGACGTTCTCACTGCCTGCTAAATCTACCAAATTTAGTTTACCGGTTTTTAATACTTCTTCGCCGTCGATAGTGTTCTCTTTCATGTGCACGGTGATTGAAAATACCGTATGCGATCGGCTAGAATGATTTTTAAACATATTATTAGTGAACAGTCGCGATAAAATGCTTGAAGTAATACAAATACACTGTGTCTGTGCGTATACAAGATAAAATCCTGACCTAGAATGAGCATTCATCAGTGTCGCAGCAATTTGTCTTCGTTCTAATCCCTTTTCAAGGATTTTATAAACTTCACTTTTATTGAGTACTGTTATTTCTTCTAATCCGTGAATAATTACTGCACCTTTCTTTGATGCGTCTTCGTATAATCTAATAAAATGCGTTTATTCCGATATATCAAGTTTATTGGAATATATAAGCAGATTAAGAAAATTTGTATTTTATACCTTATTTTAGAGCCGTCATCGCTAGCGGATAAAAGATCGAATAACTCCTCGTTATATAGTTCCAAAAAACTAACTCTAATCGTGTACTCCTGGGCTTCTAGTAATTGTAACTCGTCGAATAAATGGCTTAAAGAACGTGGAATCATGCCAGCGGAAGAATCCTATATACAGGGAATAATGATTAAATAACATTAATTCGTTATCTCTGGCTAATTATCTAATAATTATCTCGGACTCGTTATCTAATAACTTACGCTTCGCCAATGTAAAGTTGGATCGGTGTTAATTCCTTCCATTGTGAAAGTTTTTCCAGTACCAGTTTGTCCATACGCGAATACTGTACAATTGTATCCAGCCAATACTTGTTCCAATAATGGACTGACAACAGCATTGTAGACATCAATCTAATAAGCGATAAAACATTAATTAATAAAATTAAACAGGTAACAGAATGTACGATAGGAAATGTGTGATACGAAGATAATTATGATGACATATATAATGATAATTACACTTCAATGCATATGACTTCTACTTATACTAAAACAATTTATACCTGTTTCGAAGAGGGTCCAAATACATTATCAAATTTGAATTTCTTTATTGACTTCTCTTTTGGAAATTCATGTACTATCACTTCTTTGTCGTTTGGAACTTCTACTATTGACGATGATTTATTATACTCTTCGGTTGCAATTAGAGGCCTGTAAAAATAGGCGTACGTTGTAACACATCAAGTTGAAATAAATATTGACAATGGAAGATAAATAAGTTGGTGGTTGCTTACCTAACACGAATAAAAACCTGTATATTTTGCGATTTATCTTTCTTTCCGATCCGTGTGTTCATGTTTCCTTTATTTCAACTCCACTGATTTTTGGCACATTAATAATATTGTGTGTTTCACTCTGTATGAAAATTGTCGCACTTTCTGAAACTTTCATCTGTTACGATGTAAACGGAAAAAGATTTAAAACGCATAGTACTCCAAGCGACCGTTAGGAACGCTGCGTTACATTCAAAAACATGCGTTCCTCAAAATACATTTAAAATTGAATTCATAGTTTGACTATATTTTTGAGAAGTACAATATTTCCTTTGTACACTTTAAAATAGTCAACTTTGTAAATAAGAAGAATTATTTATAAATAATCTCTTACCGTCGATATCGAATAATCTTTTTCTTCAGAATAGAAGAAACGAATAGAGATTTTTTTGTCGTTGTTGCCAACCTTTGTTTCTCCCACACTGTGTCCATTGTTCGAAAAATACAATTTTAAAATATCCCGCCATTTGAGCACAGAATTTTTACAGCTTTCGCGCGGGAACCGTTACACGTGTTTCATTTGGGTAATTAAACTCTATAGAAATGCAATAATAAATGTTTTTCGCATTATAATAATGTACAATTATTCTATTTTAAATAAAGGAAGGCAATGCTGCGATGTGTGGTATCAGAACAAGGAAATTGCATGCTTTGGAAGAAACTTACAATCTACTTCACGAGCATAGTTAGCGTAAGTTAACTGACACAATAAATTAATATTAATATTTCAAACCTAAATATTTTCACTTTAAATTTATTGAAACAGTATGATAGGAATCGACTACTCCCTCCCTTATGATTACATTGCTGGTAAGTATTGTCATAGTAACGTTCTTGTTTATGATCACAGTGTTTTTTATCTTAAAATCACCTTCTATTTTGTCGTTGTGATTAATTGTAGAACAATGAACGAGAAGAAATACGACAAAGATTTTACCAAAATACCATGGATGCCAGCAGTTAAATCAATTGAAGAATCCATAGATCTGTCAGTATGTCAGAAATCTGTAGGAAAGCAAAGATTAAAAAGTCATTCTTGGACGAAAATCACATCCAAAAAACATATGAATAGATACATAAAATTATCGGAAGATTTTGGGAGCATATTTACATCAACAGTATATCAACTTCATAGTAAAAAGTTATCAGAAGGGAGAATACGCATGGAAGCGAGTCCATATATTTTTAAACACAAACTCACGTTTCCTCCTGTAGAATATCAGAAAAAATATAAAGGTGAGATTCAAAAAGGGCCTCTAAAAAAACATATGTATCGTTTACCAAGTAATATTGTTAGCTTGAAAGATTTAGCTGACGGTACTTGGCAATGTTCCAATAACATTCGAAGACAGGTAAACAAATCTTTTAAAAAGGGTGGAAAAATTAAGAAATTAAAGAGTACTAGGCACAGTGCTTCATTAAAAATGAAGGTAAAGTCAGATTAGTCACATTTTTATAAATACATAAATTCTACAGATTGGGTAGATTAAAAATTAATTTGTATGACTAATTAAATTCATATACAGTCGTAAAATACTGGATTTATTTATAAAAAATTTAAAAAAAAAAAAATAATTGTACTCCCCGACGGGGAATCGAACCCCGGTCTCCCGCGTGACAGGCGGGGATACTAACCACTATACTATCGAGGAGGAATTTCTAGATATTTTTCCATATGCTTATTTCAAGAATCATTAATTTTTATTATAACTTTTGCATTTAACATTGTTCAGTACATTAAATTTGAGTGTATCTCTAGTCTAGATGTATAAGATACAAGTTTCATCTCTCTTAAAATAGGTTACACATAAGTTACAGAATCTTCAACAATATGAGGCTGAAATGCCAAAGTCAATAGAGGATCAAAGGAATAATTTATTAAAAGAAATTAATGAGAAGCAGATAAGATATGCTGAAATAGAAGACAATGAAATAATTTGCTTAAGTAATCGCGAATGTATAAATAACGAATTAAGCACATATGATTACAATAACTTTGAAAGAGCGAAGAAATATATTACCAGTAAATTGCTGAAACGAGAAGAGTAAGTTCATTAGGCCTTGCATTTTAATTTCCTATTTAGTATTAGTATCGGTATTAATATTAGTGCGTCTAAATCTTTTCATTAATCGTCTTTGCTTAGTTTCAATGAATTACTAGAAGAACTGAAGCTAGAAATCATTGAAAGCTACAAGCAAAGTCTTCGGTACATTATTCTCGATTGCATCCTTTTGGACGATGACAAAAGGAAAAGATTACGTATAGAAACATCACTGGTAAATTATCAACTTCTAACTGTACGAGCACCTGTTCCCTGGCATCAGTCTAAATTAATGGCAGAACATTATGTGCAGTATAATTTGTTCATCGGAAATGAGATACTCAGAGATATTCAAGATCTCTACTTTTCCAAGTAAGGCAGATATCTTATTACTAATATATTAAGATATTTTATTTACAATATATATTCCTTTTAATTTAGATTATCATATTGAGAACACAAAATGGAGAAAACAGAGAACACAATGAATTTTTTAGGTATCAAGATACGATGATACTGAGAATTCAAGATTTAGGAGAACTCCCGATCTCAGCTTTTGAGATAGAGTTCAGGGTGAATTCATTATGCGACGAGGCAATAAATAAACTGAAAAAAGAATGGTTGGCTAATATCGCCGACATTTTCCTGGAGAAAAAGGATACTTGGTCTTGTCTGGTTGAGGAGCATCACAATGCCTCCACGACGTTGATAAAAAAATATTTTTCAAGCGTGAATACACTGATGTCTAAACAGCTACGAACGATGGTCATGAAAACGTTGGAACATATCAAAAAATTTTTTATAGACTACAGGAATGGAAATTATTTTGATGGTAATTACGAAGACCTGATGTTCTACAAGTAAGAGACATCTGTAAATCGTCTTCGTACATTCTATAAAGAATATTCACCACGGGCGCGTTTCAGGCCAACTTTTCTAACAATAGTAATCGAACCAGAACTCGGTACTCCACGTTTACATTGTAAACCGAGTATTCCAGAGGTGCGAGAAATTATATCAAGATGTATCAACAATATCCTTACAGTGGCAACATTTATTCCAAGTATCGAAACCATTTTATTTCCTGAATTAAAATGTCACGACTACTTGTCTTCTGTGTCAAGATACGAAGAAAAGGTGAATGGACCATCATGAACGTTAACATTTCTATTGAAAATTTCTATTGAAAGTTACTTAATCTTAAACACTGCAGGTATCAAAAATAATCAGTGACATATTAGACATTGTCAGCGTACACACAGCAGGGCCAGGAATCTATTTACAGTGCTACGAAGATCTGTTGTACATCTTGGACGGACAAGCCAAGAGGAATCTGGAGAACTTTTTCAAAATCGAGCCAGTTCCATTTCTGCGTGAATTTGAGAACAGAATACGAGACTATGACAGCCTCCGCAAAGAGATCATCGTATTTCGTAATAAAGTAAGTTTCCCTCGTCCTATATCTGGAATTCTTTTAGAGCATTCACCGACAGTTTAATTTTCCAGGTTCCCCTCAACATGATCGAGATCGATTGCTCTCTGGTGAACGACACTATAAGGCGGATCCTCTACGACCTCCGCAGTGAAATCTGCGAGCACTTCGCCGAGGAATTACGGACAAACAACCGTGAGCTGTGCTCGAGCTTCGACACGATAGCGGAGAACATCTCGAAGATGCCGGAGAAAACGCAGGAGGTGGTCGACCTGTACAATTATCTGTGCGAGAGTCGCGACTCGACGATGTTCAACATGAAGAGGCAACTGGCTCGTTCCGTCGAGTTAATATTATTCCTGTTCGATTACCAAGCGCCGACGACCGACGACATCCAGTTGAATTCGCGAGCCATCACGTGGCCGAAGGAAATGGACACGGTGATGGAATTGGCGAACACCAGGCTGAACATGAGGAAAGAATTCCTCGAGGAGGTGCTGCGCATAAGGAAGGAGACCTTCGAGCACACGATCAAGAATATGGAGCTGGGCATCGACCAGTTCAAAAGGAAGGATCCTCCGATACTGACGATCACCGAGATGGAGGAAGCTGCGAGGGAAGCGGAACAGCTCTCCGCAGGTATGGCGGCGATCAGGCAAGAAGCCGAGAAGATCAACGAGGAGGAGTCGCTGCTGGACATGGAGCTGAGCCCGTACCTAGCGTTGCCAGCGATGTCCAGCATCGTGAACACGTTGGACACGGTCTGGCACACGGCCCTGAGTTTCCACGTCAATTACGACAAGTGGTACTACGGTCCTTTCGCCGGGCTCGACGCCGAAGAGATCAACGAGACGACGGAGACCACGTGGCGAACGTTGTACAGGCTGTCTCGCGTCCTGACCGACGTGCCTGGCGCGAGGCGGATCGTGGAGACGATGCGCAGCAAGGTGGAGAAGTTCAAGCAGCTGATCCCTGTGCTGCAGATCATATGCACCCCAGGACTGCAGGACCGCCACTGGGACCAGATCAGTAAAATAGTGAACGCGCGAATAGCGCCCACGGACACCAGTTGTCTGTCCGACATGATAGAGTACGGGTTGCCGGTGCACATAGGCAAGCTGGAGGAGATAGCGTCCGCGGCGGTGAAGGAGCACGGGCTGCAGCAGAATCTGCAGAAGATGAAGGACGAGTGGAGCAGCATCGTGTTCGACTTAACCCTGTACCGGGAGACCGGCGTGCAGATCCTGACTGCTGTGGACGACATCCAGGTGCAGCTGGACGACCACATCCTGAAGGCGCAGACCATGCGGAGCTCGCCGTTCGTGAAGGCCTTCGAGCAGGAGATGCAGCAGTGGGAGGACAAGCTGCTGCTCATGCAGGACATCATCGACCAGTGGCTGATGTGCCAGGCGACGTGGATGTACCTCGAGCCGATCTTCAGCAGCGAGGACATCATGCGCCAGATGCCCACCGAGGCGAAGAACTTCCGGCGCATGGACAAAATCTGGCGTGGCATCATGGGCTACGTGGCGAGCAACAAGCGCGTGCTGGACGCGACCGCCATGCCGAAGATGCTCGGCGAGTTCAAGCTGTGCAACTCGCTGCTCGACGAGATACAGAAGGGCCTGAACGACTACCTGGAGAAGAAGCGTCTGTTCTTCCCGAGGTTCTTCTTCCTGTCCAACGACGAGCTGTTGGAGATCCTGTCCGAGACGAAGGACCCGCAGCGCGTGCAACCGCACCTGAAGAAGTGCTTCGAGGGCGTCAGCAAGCTCCGCTTCACCAAGGAGGAGGAGATCATCGGGATGCTCTCCGACCAAGAGGAGTACGTGCCGCTCAGCGGGAAGATATACCCGGCGGACGCGAAGGGCATGGTGGAGAAGTGGCTGAGCCAGGTGGAGAAGCTGATGGTCGCGTCCTTACGCGACATCGCCGAAGAGAGCGTGATCGCGTACTTCACCGTGCCCAGGGACGAGTGGATCTTCTCCTGGCCCGGGCAGATCGTCATCTGCGCCAGTCAGGTGCACTGGACCAGCGAGGTCTGCGAGTCCTTCGAAGCACGCTCCACCGCAGACTATCTGCTGCAGTGCAACGCTCAGATAGAGGACGCGGTGGCGTTGGTCAGGGGCAAGCTGGACACCGGCGCCAGGATAACGATGAACGCTCTGATAGTGATCGACGTGCATGCGCGGGACGTGGTCAGGCTGCTCGTCGACAAGCGGGTGGACCACGCGTTGGACTTCGACTGGATCTCGCAGCTGAGGTACTACTGGCTGGACAACAGCGTCACCGTCTCCATGATCACGACCAGCGTAGCCTACGCCTTCGAGTACCTCGGGAACACAGCCCGGCTGGTGATCACGCCGTTGACCGACAGATGCTACAGAACCTTGATGGGAGCGTTGAAGCTGAACTTCGGCGGCTCGCCGGAGGGACCGGCCGGCACCGGGAAGACCGAGACGGCCAAGGACCTGGCGAAAGCTGTGGCCAAGCAGTGCGTGGTGTTCAACTGCTCGGACGGCCTGGACTACAAAGCCATGGGCAAGTTCTTCAAGGGCCTGGCTCAGTCCGGCGCTTGGGCCTGCTTCGACGAGTTCAACCGCATCGAGCTGGAGGTCCTCTCTGTGATCGCTCAGCAGATCCTCTCCATACAGATGGCTATAAGCATGAAGATGGAACGCTTTATGTTCGAGGGCACCGAGCTCAAGCTGAACCCGACCTGCTACATCATAATCACGATGAACCCCGGCTACGCTGGCCGCCAGGAGCTGCCCGACAACCTGAAGGTCCTGTTCCGCTCGGTGGCCATGATGGTGCCGGACTACGCGATGATAGGCGAGATCACTCTGTACTCGTTCGGCTTCATAGACGCCAAGAACCTGGCGGAGAAGATCGTCCACACTTACAAGCTCTGCTCCGAGCAGCTCAGCTCGCAGAACCACTACGACTACGGGATGCGTGCTGTGAAGACGGTGCTGGTCGCCGCTGGCAACTTGAAGCTCAAGTACCCGACGGAGAACGAGTCCATGCTGGTGCTCCGAGCCATCGTCGACGTGAACCTTCCCAAGTTCTTGGCTCAGGACGTCCCTCTATTCAACGGCATCTACACCGACCTGTTCCCGAGCGTCGAGCTGCCTCAGCCGGACCGGGACGAGCTGATCGATCTGCTGAGGCTCGTGCTGCAGAAGCGCAATCTGCAGCCCACGGTTTGGTACATGGAGAAGATCGTTCAGATCTACGAGATGGTGCTGGTGCGTCACGGGCTGATGATCGTCGGAAGAACTCTCAGTGGAAAGACGAAGGCTTATCAGTGCCTGGCGGACGCTTTGGGCGACCTGTCCGGTAAAAGGCGGGCCGCCATGAGGGAGTACCAGACCGTTTACAGGATCATCAATCCGAAGGCCATCACTCTGGAGCAACTGTACGGCAGCTTCGACCCGGTGTCCCACGAATGGAGCGACGGCGTCCTGGCGAATATGTTCAGAGAGTTCGCGCAGTCCTTCTCCGTGGACCGCAAGTGGATCGTGTTCGACGGCCCCGTGGACGCGGTGTGGATCGAGAGCATGAACACCGTGCTGGACGACAATAAGAAGCTCTGTCTGATGTCCGGGGAGATCATCGCCATGTCGAGCAAGATGAACATGGTGTTCGAGCCTGCGGACCTGGAGCACGCATCCCCGGCCACCGTCAGCAGATGCGGCATGATCTACATGGAACCATCCCAGCTCGGCTGGAACGCGTTGTTCGACTCGTACAAGAAGTATCTGAAAGAGAAGCTGCTCCTCGAACAATTCGAGCTTGTCGTGGAACTGGTCGATTGGCTGACAAACCCGGTCCTGTCTTTTATAGGACGCCATTGTAAAACGTTCATAGAGGTGTCGGAGCTTCATGTGTTTTTGGTGAGCACGCTTTAACCCTTTGCGTTTGATGATATGTTTTGTTAGGAATGTTTATTATTTTCTGTTGGAATATCGATGATACTGTTAGCAAGTAGCACGAAGGAGAATGTTATATAAGTTAAGGGTTGGAGCTAATTTATTTCTAAGATTCGTGTGTCGATACCTAATACAAAATTGTGTATTGAATTTCAATGTTTATAATTTTATGTATCGAATCAAACGGCGAATGAGAATGTTAAGTAGAAATGTTTCTGACGCTTGTTTTAGTCCTTTACCAGGCTTTTCACTGCCATGCTGAACGAGGAAACGCAAGTTAGCACTGTTTGGTTGCAATGCATACTGTTGTTCAGCATGGTCTGGGGGATGTGCTCGACGTTGACCAGCGACAGCAGGAAGTCCTTCGACGTGTTTTTGAAAAGATTGTTGCTCGGCAACGACGAAGAACATCCCAGGCCGAAATCGTTTAAATTGTCGAAGCAACAGCTCTTCCCTGATAAGGGTACCGTCTATGACTGGATATACGACAAGAGGAACAATGGCTGCTGGATATCTTGGATGGACGCAACGTTACTGGTACTCGAAGCTTCACATGTACCTATCAATTGTGCCTATTAATTATTCACATTCGCATTGTAGGCGTCTTTGTTACCGGAATCGAAGTCCAATCAGCTAATAGTGCCAACGTCGGAAGTAGTAATCCAGAACTTCTTCCTAACGAACCTGCTGCACAGATCGGTACCTCTCCTATTCGTGGGCCCAACCGGCACTGGCAAATCCGTGGTCACCTTAGATTACCTGGTGTCCTTGAACAGAGACAAATATCTCGAGAACGTGATAAACTTCAGCGCCTGCACTACTGCCCTTCAGACTCAGGAGATGGTGATGTCCAAGCTGGACCGTAGGAGGAAGGGTGTGTACGGTCCGCCAATGGGAAAGAAGTGCATCCTTTTCGTGGACGACTTGAGCGTGCCGCAGAAGGAAACGTACGGTGCGCAGCCACCGATCGAACTGATCCGCCAGTGGATAGATCACGGGCACTGGTTCGACGCGAAGGACACAACGACGCTGTACTTGGTGGACATGTTCTTGATCGCTGCGATGCTGCCGCCCGGCGGGAGCTCGAATGAGGTGACGGCCAGGTTGACTCGACACATGCAGGTGATCGGCATCGACGTGTTCGAGGAGGCAACCATGTCGAGGATCTTCTCCACGATCCTGGAGATCCACTTCGCCAAGGGGTTCCCCGCGGACGTTTCGAGGCTGGGGAAGATGATCGTGAACGCCACGATGGGCATCTATTTCGCGGCTATTCGGAATTTCCTGCCGACCCCGGCGAAGAGCCACTACACGTTCAATCTGCGCGACTTCAGTCGAGTGATCAGGGGCGTGCTTCTGGTGCCAGCCTCCAGGATGCAGGACCCGGACAAACTGATCAGGCTGTGGATTCACGAGGTGTACAGGGTGTTCAACGATAGACTGATAGACGAGAACGATCAGGAAGTCCTGCTGCGAATGGTGCGGCACACCTGTTACGACCAACTCAGGCAACCGTTGGAGAAAGTGCTCGCCAGGTTCCTGAAGGAGGGCGAGAAGGACGTCGAGAGTTCGCACGTGCAGGACCTCCTCTTCGGCAACTACATAGAGCCCGACGCCGATCCGAAAGTCTACGATGAGGTGGTCGACCTGGAGGACCTGCAGAGTAAAATGGATTATTATTTGGCAGAGTACAACATGCTCTCGAAGACGCGGATGACGTTGGTCCTGTTCAGGTACGCTGTGGACCACGTTTCTCGCGTCTCGCGGATACTCGTGCAGGAGAACGGCCACGCGCTTCTGGTAGGCATCGGTGGGTCCGGCCGAAGTTCCTGCGCGAAACTGGCGACCAGCATGTGCGAGTACGCGATGTACCAAGTGGAGATGAGCAGGGCGTACGGGTTCACCGAGTGGCGGGAGGACATGAAGACCCTGCTGCTGCGCGTGGGCTGCGACGGGAAGTCCACCAGCTTCCTCTTCGGCGATCATCAGATCAAAACGGAGTCGTTCGTCGAGGATCTGAACATGATCCTGAACACGGCGGACATACCCAATTTGTACAACACCGAGGAGAAGGCTGAGATTCTAGAGAAAATGTCAGGCCTGTCCCGCGACGGTGGCAAGAAGGTCGAGACGACGCCGATGACGCTTTACAGCGCGTTCCTGGAGAGGGTAGCGAGGAATCTCCACCTGATACTGACCATGTCGCCGATCGGCAACGCTTTCAGGAACCGACTGCGAATGTTCCCGTCCCTGATCAACTGTTGCACCATCGACTGGTACATGACGTGGCCAGACGACGCCCTGGAGAAGGTGGCGCGGGTGTCCCTGCAGAACTTGAACATCGGCGAGGACCAGCGGGAGAAGTGTGTTCACGTCTCCAAGGGGTTCCACGTGAGCATCGTTCGGGCTAGCGAGGACTACTTTAGGACGCAAGGTAGGAGGTACTACGCGACACCGACCAGCTTCCTACAGCTGATCGGGCTGCTGGGCAAGCTGTACAATCAGAAGATTCAAGAGATAGTGTTGCAGCAGAACCGTTACGTCACCGGGCTGGAGAAGCTAGACTTCGCAGCCGGGCAGATAGCGGTGATGAAGGAGGAGCTGCAAGAGCTGCAGCCGAAGTTAATGGCGCAGTCCGAGTTGAGCAACAAGCTGATGATCAAGATAGAGCAGGACACCATCAACATAGAGGCGAGGAAGGAAGTGGTGGCAGCCGAGGAGGCATTGGCGAACGAGGCAGCCGCGGCTGCCCAGGCTATCAAGGACGACTGCGAGAGCGACCTGGCGGAGGCCACTCCGGCGCTGGAAGCCGCCCTGGCCGCGCTGGACACTCTGAAACCGGCGGACGTTACCATTGTCCGGTCCATGAAGAGTCCGCCGGCAGGCGTGCGGCTGGTGATGGAAGCCGTGTGCGTGCTGAAAGGCGTGAAGCCCGAGAAGCTCACGGACCCGGCCACCGGTCAGACGACAGAGGACTATTGGCCAGCTTCCATCAAAGTGCTGGGCGACATGAAGTTCCTCGAGAGCTTGAAGAACTTCGACAAGGACAACATACCGGCGGCGTACATGAAGAAGATCCGCGAGAAGTTCATCAACGACCGGAGCTTCCAGCCGGAAGCGATCAAGAAGGTGTCCACCGCCTGCGAGGGCCTCTGCAAGTGGGTGCGAGCGATCGAGGTCTACGACCGGGTGATCAAGGTGGTGAAGCCGAAGCAGGAGATGCTCGCGGAAGCGGAGGCAGCGCTCGCCTCGCAAATGGAGGCTCTGAACGCGAAACGGGCGCTCCTGCAGGAGGTCACGCAGAAGCTGCAGGCCCTGAACGACGAGTTCGCCGAGTGCATGAGGGAGAAAAAGAAGCTGGAGGACCAGATCAACTTCTGCATGCAGAAGCTGGACAGAGCTGAGAAGCTACTGGGAGGCTTGAGCGGCGAGAAGGACAGGTGGAGCGACACGGCGATCGCGTTAGGGCAGAGCCTCCGCAACGTCATCGGGGACGTCCTGTTGTGCTCCGGGATGATCGCTTATCTGGGCGCTTTCACCGTAGACTACAGAACCAGTCTGATTGCTGAATGGCACTCGACGTGTCTCGACGCTCCCATCCCTTGCGGCGCGGTGTTCAGCTTGACCGACGTTCTGGGCAGGCAAGTGGAAATCAGGGCGTGGACGATCTTCGGCCTCCCCGCGGACAACTATTCCGTGGAGAACGGTATAATCGTGAAGAACGCCGACCGCTGGCCGCTGATGATCGACCCGCAGAGCCAGGCGAACAAGTGGGTGAAGAACATGGAGAGGGAGAACAAGCTGCTGGTCATCAAGCTCTCCGACCCGAATTACGTGAAAACGGTGGAGACCTCCATACAGCTCGGCACGCCTGTTCTACTGGAGAACGTCCTGGAGGAGATAGACGCCGTACTGGAACCGGTGTTGCTGAAGAACATCTACAAAGAGCGCGGCGTCCTCTACATGAGGTTCGGCGAGAATGTGATCGAGTACAACCCCGACTTCCGTTTCTACATGACCACGTGCCTGAGGAACCCGCACTACCTGCCGGAGGTGGTGGTCAAGGTGACCTTGCTGAACTTCATGATCACTCCTCAGGGGCTGGAGGACCAGCTGCTGGGCATCGTCGTCGCCAAGGACCTGCCGGTCCTCGAGGAGCGCAAGAACCAGCTGATAGTTGAGGGCGCGAGCAACAGGAAGATCCTGGAGGAGATAGAGGACAAGATCCTGGAGGTGCTGTCCCTGTCGGAGGGCAACATACTGGAGGACGAGACCGCGATCACGATACTGTCCTCGTCGAAGGTGCTGTCCGAGGACATCCAGGCGAAGCAGAAGATAGCTGCGAGGACCGCGTCGGAGATTGACAGCGCTCGCAACGGGTACAAGCCCGTCTCGGAGCACGGCTCCGTCCTCTTCTTCTGCATCTCCGAGCTGACGAACATCGACCCCATGTACCAGTACTCGCTGACCTGGTTCATTCACCTGTACGTGATGGCGATCGCCAACAGCGAGCAGACGAAGGACTTGAAGCTCCGGATCGGCAGCCTGAATGAGTACTTCACCGCGAGCATCTACAGGAACGTCTGCAGGTCTCTGTTCGAGAAGGACAAGCTGATATTCTCGTTCGTCCTCTGCGCGGGCCTGATGCGAGCCAGCGGGCAACTGGACGAGGATCTGTGGGCGTTTCTGTTAACAGGCGGCGTAGCCTTGGACAATCCCTTCCCCAATCCTGACCCAACGTGGCTGTCCGAGAGGTCCTGGTCTAAGGTAGTCAGAGCTACAAGCCTGCGCAGCCTGGAGGGGCTGAAGGAATCTTTCCAGAGGAGCACGTCGCAGTGGAAGGACTACTATGATCTGTCCAATCCCCAGGAGAACGCTTTCCCGCATCCTTTTCAGCGGGTAACCAAAAGCTTGGCGAAGCTGGTGATACTCAGCTGTCTGAGGCCGGATAAGATAGTGGCTGCTGTGAGGATGTTCATCGTTGAACACATGGGCCAGTCGTTCGTCGAGCCTCCACCGTTCGACCTCCAAGCGTCCTACAATGACTCCAGCAACGTCACGCCTCTGCTCTTCATTCTGTCGCCTGGGTCAGATCCGATGGCTGGATTGATCAGGTTCGCTGAAAATTATGGCATATCCAAGAAGAACCTGATGACCATATCCCTGGGCCAAGGTCAAGGGCCCATAGCAGCCAACATGATCAACGCTGGTATTAAGACTGGGGAATGGGTTGTGCTACAGAATTGCCATTTGGCTGTCTCGTGGATGAAGGAACTGGACAGAATCTGCGACGAGACCGTCACGCCGGAAAACACCAACGAGAAGTTCAGATTGTGGCTGACCAGCTACCCCTCGAAGGACTTCCCTATCTCTATTCTTCAGAACGGCGTGAAAATGACCAACGAGCCGCCGAAGGGCTTGAAGAACAATTTGCTGAGAAGCTACCTGAACGATCCTATATCCGACACAAAATTTTACAGCAGCTGCAAACGCATCGTCGAATGGAGGAGTCTCCTGTTCGCTTTGTGCTTCTTCCACGCCGTCATTCAGGAGAGACGCAACTTCGGACCTTTAGGCTGGAACATCCCTTACGAGTTCAACGAGTCGGATCTACGCATCAGTATCTTACAGTTACAAGTAGGATTTCGTTTATTTTCGGTTGGAGTAGTGGCGCGGGTTTTAATTAATCGATGGCTTTGTTTGCAGCTCTTTTTGAATGACTATGACTCGGTGCCGTTCGATGCGCTTCTCTATCTGACCGGCGAATGCAATTACGGCGGGCGAGTCACGGATGACAAGGACAGGCGTTTATTGAATTCTCTGCTTCAGGGGTTTTACAACCCTCGAGTTATCGGCGAGCCAGGGTGAGATGCAGCGATGCACTTTGGTCGTTAGAACGCCTGTTTTAATTGAACAAATTCCTAAAGGAACTGTACCGTTTAACCCTTCGCACTGGGAAGTTTTCACTAGAAAGTTTTTAATAGTCTCGGATGAGATAAAGGTGATATTTTATTTCAGTATTTTCAAATTGATGAGTTACACAAGGTATAATGTTATATATAAAATTTTATAGTTTCACTATATGAAATTCGGTGGCGAGTGAGAGTCACCTCCAGGGTGCAAAGGGTTAACAGACTGAATGATTCGATTACGTTAGTTTTCATTCTGCCATGTCAGATAATTGAATGTAACTCAATAATGGAACCTGATCGATTTTGTGAATCATACAGGTATTGTTTTTCACCAAGTTGCACGTATCGTATGCCTCCGGGTACCGATCATCAAGGGTGCGTCGAGTACATCCGAGGATTACCAATTGACCAGCAGCCTGAGGTTTACGGTTTACACGAGAACGCAGATATAACGAAGGACAATCAGGAATCGATGCAATTGCTCGACGGAGCTTTACTGACACAGCCGCACATTACCGGCGTGGGAGTCGAGCGAGACACCGACGCGATGGTTTTCAGTTTGTGCGAGGACATTTTATCGAAAATGAGGCCGACGTTCGACGTTGTGCGAGTTGCTGCGAGGTACCCGGTGCTTTACATGAACAGCATGAACACTGTTCTTCGTCAGGAGCTGATTAGATTCAACGATCTTCTGGACGTCATCAACAATACTTTGGTGAACGTGCAGAAAGCGATTAAGGGCTTAGTCCTGATGTCGACGGAATTGGAAGAAGTTTTCACGAGTATGAGTGTTGGTAAAGTGCCCGGTGCTTGGAACAGAAAATCGTATCCGTCATTGAAACCGCTCGGAAGCTACGTTCATGATCTATTAGAGAGACTGGACTTCTTTCAAAATTGGATAGATCACGATGCACCGAATGTCTTCTGGATATCCGGCTTCTTCTTCACTCAGTCGTTTCTCACGGGAGTCTTACAGAATTACGCGCGCCAACATAGAATCCCCATTGACAGGCTGGACTTTGAATTTGACGTGACCACATTTGAAACCAACGTGAATGCTCCGCCCTCCTATGGTGTATACATAAAGGTAATCCTTTTGTTTATTTGAATTTTAATCGGATGGTAGCAACCGTCGTTCCATCTTGGAATAAAATATTTGCCCATTTTTGAGATACATTAGTTTATCTTTCTTCAGGGCTTATTTTTGGAAGGTGCTCGATGGAATAGAGAAAGAAAAGCACTGGATGAATCAAAGCCGAAAATAATGTTTGACGTTTTACCAGTCATCTGGCTACAACCAGGAGTGAAAGCTAACTTTATTGCTAAATCTGTTTACTACTGTCCAGTCTATAAGACAAGCGAAAGACGCGGTGTCTTGGCTACCACTGGTCATTCCTCCAATTTCGTGTTATACATTTTGCTTGAAACCAATGTCAGCGAGTCTCACTGGATTAAACGAGGAGTAGCATCTTTGTGCCAGCTTGACGACTGATCGCTATATTTTATGGTGATACTTATGATTGATGATTCTGAATACATTTATTTAAAAAAAATTGTTTATTTATTGCAAAATTTACAAAGGAAACATGCTCAATATCATCTCATCGATGATCATGATATTGTCATATAATATTCACATTACTTTTCATTTTTATACAATTAAATATCTATACAACAGCTGATTTCCTCATGTTCGTTCGTACATGAAAAAGTAATTAACAATTTTCATTAACATTTTCGATAGAAAAACGTTAGAGGACAAGATCAAACCTGAGGAATATATATACATATATATTTTCTAAGACTCGTCCAGGTTCAATCGTGTCGTCCACACGATATAATCCTTTTAGCCAGAGCTATGAAACTAATACTGACTTGTGCGCTGATCGACATCAGTCGTTTAAGGAAAATCAAATCAAATAATTATTTGGAATGCATAATTCGCATAAATAATCTTTCATTCAAAGAACATTTAGAAACGGCTTTTGTAAAGTCTTTATAATCACAATATTCTGAAGGCTTTACAGAATAGAAATAATTCGTTATTCCTTTACATCAACAATTAAAAATATATGGATCATCACAATTCTATATATATATATATATATATCAACAATTTCATTTTGTGTACATATTTATACCACCGGACGGAACACTTTTCAATAAACTTTGCAACACTTCAAATTTTACGTATTAAAAATATATAAATGCTTTCATATATAATATATATATATATATACAAACAATAATAACAGTTCTGTAATTTATAGTATTCCATCTATTGCCTTTACCACAAGGAATAAAACAAGTAATATTATTGAGCATTTTTCATATCCCACGAGTTACTCGTCATTCCCATTAGTGGTCTGTCTATTATTCGACAAGAGTAGGATTGCTTTCAGACACTGTGTTATCGGTTTTCTTTTTCGTAATACGTTCAACGATACAAAACGCACCAGTACCAATGATAATCGTTACTGTCAATACGAGAAGCTGTGCATGAAGATTCACGCTACTGCTATAAGCAAAACTAATGGCAGCCGCGACCGACTGACAAAACTTGAACAACGCGAACGCTGGCGCGCTCTGACTTGCGAATAGTACACCTAGTAAAGAGTATATTTGAGTATTGAAACAGGCGTCGCCGAAACCCAACGCAAGGCTCCCGGCCATGGCCAAAATTGGCGAAGGTTTGATGAATCCTGTGTTATCGGTGTCCGCGAACGGTGAGTCGTTCGGCAGATTTAAGAAAATCGTGATGAAAGCGAACAGGTGCACTCCGAACCCGGTGAGGACGACCGACCATCCTCCGCACTTACGGGACACCTTGGACGCGAAGATCCCAAAGATAGCGCCTCCAACGACTTCTCCGATTCCTATGAAGATACCGGAAAGACCAACCAATCTCTTGCGCGAGTCACCAATCTGTTTGGTGAATCCAATACTCGACGAATAGACACCGGAATAAAATGTCAACACAAGACCGGTGTAAATGAACGTCAGAGACAAGAGAAGCATCTTCACGGTGAGAAAGAGACTACATGCATCACGGAAAGCGTTCCACGCTGCTGACACTGACCTCTCTCTTGTAGGCTCTGGCATTTGGAGTTCCTTGTCTGCACTGGAAACACCTTCGGCTTCTCCCAAGACCAGCCTCTCCGATGTCCTCCTCAATGCAGCTAAGACACAAGTACCAGTCACTGCTAAACCCGTAAGTACACTGAAAACAATTGTCCTTGTCGAACTATCGATCTCTGATGAAGTGAACATGAAGTATACAAAAAGATTGCCAATGAACATCGACGTTTGGAAGATAGCCCAAAATATTCCTGCATTTCTGGACATAGTCTCGGAATCACTGTTCTCTGTTAAGTACTGTCCATGTCCTGTCCATATTAAGGCAGCTCCAAGACCAAGAACACAGGAAGCAGTATAGAGTAGAGCATCCTGTGGCCATAGAAAAGATGCTATGAAAAGAGTGTAGCAGCAAGCACCGGTTAGTATGGCGACCCTTGGTCCTGTCATGGAGATGTACGACGGAGCTAACCAGTTGCAAGTGGCGAAAACTCCATAAATAATTGCTAAGCTAGTGTAGGCCTCTCCAGTAAAATTCGGATTTTCTTTCCTAATACTTTCCAGCACAGTTTTCTGCAAAGAAAACAAACTTACAGTAAAAAATTTCTTTCATAGTAAAGTACAACTGAAAGTGTTTAGAACATATAATGTAAAGTATGTGTAACAAAATATTGGGTGAACATATATCTTTCAATAGGACATATAAAGCATTCATGTTGCATTTTTATCTTTATATTTTTTATCAAAAATTTATCATTTTATACATCCAATATAATTCTTAATTTGATTAGATACTGCCACAAAAACTACTTGATATCTAAATCTTAAAATTATCTTGAAATACATATAATAAAGATTGAATGTTTGTTCTATTACTGATAAGAACAGATCATAAAAACAAATTTATCAATTTCAGTGTGCCACTTTTTGATGAATCTAGAGCACTAGTATCAAAAGATCTGCTCCAATATCATAAAAAATGTTTAATATTAAACAATCAATGATCCAAACACAGTTTTATTATTTTAATACACTACTAATTTTTTGAGACTACCAGTTACCAAAAAGAAAATTGTTTAATTATTAATAAGACTACCTTTCTAACATTTAATAATCAGTAATTAATTATTATTAATCTTACAAAAATTATTGGAATATCAAATATATTGTCTACATTCATTTTTATTATAAAGTATACAATGAAAAATAAAAACTACATGTAATAACAGTCTCGTATAATATTAATTTATATAAAATAGCAATTACTAGGAACTATAGCAACAAACGTCAACGTACTTTAAATGATTTTATTTAAATAAGTATTAGAATGCCTGACAACAGAGCATTAGTAATGAACAACGAACTGTGCAATGTATACATGATTAGACTTTAAATTACATGTCAGCATTTGAATTTCCTAATCTATGCACGTCAGTGGCCATGTAAATATTTGATCATAGATAGAAGAGAAATTATTTATTTATCGTTGAGGTTAAAGGAAACAATATTGTGCCAGCTCGTAACGTCTGTCCTGATTCACTTGTCAAAAGCACATGTCAACGTTACATTCACACTCACCTCAATATTTCCCATCGTTTGAAACGCCGTAAATACCAACATGAAACCCCAACTCAAAATCATCACATTTATAAAATTCCTATTAATCGTCATGATGAGCACAATTAAATATGATATCGTGAGCCGAAAGAAATGAAAAATAAGGGAATGAATCTTCACTGTAGAGTTTCCCTTGCGCACGTTTTCAGGTTTCACCGTTGAAGTCCGTATGTTTTTGAGCAACAGGTGGAGACCATACAACCAAAAGAGAAAACTACAAGTGATCGTTAACGGTATGCGACATCCTACTCTTCTGTTTTCGTGATTTGAAGTTATCACCGAAACTTGGTCAATGAACATTGATTATGCAAGCCATTACGTTAATGTAGAGCATCGTTACAGAAGTGAAATCTTTGGTGAAACTTTTCACGGTAGCCTTTCCATATTTGGGTGGATTTAAAGGTACTAATTCGAAACCATTGCCAATTCTTTGCAATAGTGTATCACTATCACTTTGTTATTGGCAGGTGAATAGAAAAGGACAGGGAATACCTAACCATTTAAAAGTGAAAGCGTGGTAACATGTAATGCGGAGTATCAGAATCTTTCCAGTAGGCCGGTACGAAATATTACAATTGAAAACTACTTTTGATACATTATATTACAAGTGTAATCATCCATTATGGATTATCGCTTATGAATTAATGTTTATTATACAATTAAAGTTATTCGATAATATTAGAGGTTCCATCTGCGAGAAATCGTCGGAATTGTCGTGTCAATGGTGTGCCAACTGTTTCACAGATGGCGCCACGAACATTTTCTATCGCTTCTACGAATAGTATAGAAAATTAAATATTAATTAAAATCGTTACCACCGAGAAATTATCAATACTTAATGCAGTATTAAAAAAAACTTCAGAGCACGACTCAGTGACGTTAAATAAAAAATTAAATTACATTTTTCAACGATTTGAAATGCCAATTTAAATTCTCCCGCTGAAAGAACGATTACTCGTTCTAAAACGAATCTGAAAGAGAAACGAAAATGGCGGACTATTGCTTAGTAAAAACTCGTTGATTATCCCGTTATCGGATGCACCGATAGAATTCTGGAAGATACTAAGAAAAGCACGGTGAACGATAAGAAATCGAAGTTGCGAGGAAGAATGTGAGGTGCAAAATCAATTCATGGTTTCTGGTGCATTTTGATACGGTCGCTTAACTGAGCAAGTGTATAAAATGCCGTGACTAAAATTTGCGACGTTTTGACACGTTTACAAACTGAAGATTTTCGTGTTGAATTTTGTGAACGTCGTTTAAAGGAGGAAACTCATCGATGGTACAATAAGATAGGCCGGTCCAAGGCGGAGCGATTGTCCATAGAGGGTGTGAAATCACTGTACATACACACTATGACGAATTGTCGTCTTTGGAGCAATGCAAAAGAGTCTCCCTTCTTTTTCTGTCAGACCTGTGTATTTTTAGTGTCGCACGATCCCATTAAAAATGCATACCTGTGAACATTAAAGTCAACAAGTGACAAGTGTTAGCATAATTGATCTACTTGGGTAAAATACAATTTTATTTACATAAGAGGTGTTAGATGCTTATCAATCATGAAGAAACAATTCTTCAGAGTTAAACAGCTCGCAGATCAAACATTTTCTAGGTAATCAATTTTTCCTAGATATTTTTCAGCTATGTTTACTTTTTTCAGTAATCGTTTCGATATCTTTGTTTCTATTTTCTGGAAAAGTAAAATACACATTAAAGTATAATCATTCGTGGTTAATGCATAAAACGAATGAATGAAACAATTTACTTGGTGTCTTGGCATTTAACAACAAGACAACAAAGAATATAGTTTTGTTTTATTTTTCTATGGTTTCAAGTGTAGAGGATTGAATAATTTTAAAGCGTAACCAATAGTAGCAAGAGTGGTACACCAAAATAACTTATGAATCAGACAGTCTTAAAATGGAGTGACTTTACACAACTTAGAATCTTGTTTTGTTTTATACTCATTGGCGTATCAAACGTTCTCATTTCCATTGTTTGTTTTTTGTAGAGCTGGTAAGACGGAAGTACTCACAGATGATTTACAAGCTGCAGACAAACATGTTGAACAAATTAGGTTGGCGCTCCTTGGATTAAGCAAAAGGCTTGCTAATCCTCCAAATCAAACTATAGCACAGGATGTTGTGATTAAAGAAAAGCGGCTGGTAACACTCGATGACAGTTTATTATTAAACAATTTGACGCAATGATAACGATAATTTAATGAATATTAAATGTGTCTCATTTTCAGAAAAAATGTCCGGAATATGTATTAGGGCAAACAATGCTAGAAAACGCTCCCGAAGATGGCCTCATGGGTTTTACGCTTATAGAATGTGGTCGCGCACAAATGTATTTAGCAAATGAAACAATTGAACACGAAGCAAAAGTCGAACAATATGTAACAAGTCCTCTACAACATATTTTAGATACTGATGTACCAAATATATTAAAGCATAAAAGAAATTTAGCTCGGTTAATCTTGGATATGGATAGCGTGAGGACAAGATATCAGCAAGCCAGCAAGCATAGTGCCAGTAATTAGAAACTTTAGATACAAAGTTAAACATTTGCGTTCAATTTTTCTAAGCGACACGTTAATTCTGTAGGTGCGGGTGCAGCGAAGGTGGACAGCTTAAGAGAAGAATTAGAAGAGGCTGAAGCTAAGGTCGAACAATGTAGAGATCAGTTAGCTGCAGAAATGTTTCAGCTTATGTCACGAGAAACTGAATTAGCGCATACTATTATCCAATACGTGAAACTTCAAAGAGCTTATCATGAAAGTGCATTACATTATTTGGAAGAACTTATTCCAGGATTAGAGAGTTATATAAGTAAATAATTTCTTGTTTACGTCAGTTTTAATTTCATCGGCACTATGCTAATATGTTTTGTTTTTAATTATAGATGACAATGAAATGAAACCAGTTTATGGTTACCCACTTGAAGAGCATCTTAGGGTGACCAATAGGAAGATCGCATTGCCTATCCAATTATGCGTGTCTGCCCTGTTACGACTAGGTATGGAAGAAGAAGGCCTTTTTAGAATAGCCGGTGCAGCGTCGAAGTCGCGACGAATTAAGTTAAGTTTAGATGCCTGCTGTCTTACATTACCAACTGCTTTGGAATACAAAGATCCACACGTAATTGCTGGTGCGTTAAAATCTTATTTAAGAGAACTTCCAGAGCCTCTTTTAACATACAAGTAAGTGGAACACTGTCTTTTTTTATATTAAACAACTGAAAGGAGAGAAAGAGGAAGATCTCATATTTTATTGTTATAAAGATTGTATCCCGAGTGGATGGCAGCGGCAAAGATAACAAACAATGAAACAAGATTGAGGGCTCTGTGGGAAGTATTACATAAATTGCCACCCGCAAACTTAGAAAACTTACGGTTCCTAATTAAATTTTTGGCTGTACTCACCAAGAATCAAGATATAAATAAAATGTCGCCGCAAAATATTGCTATTGTTATTGCGCCTAATTTAATATGGAGTCCACAAGAGGATGCGAATACAATGGTGTAAGAAAACTGTTTCTTTTTTCTTTTACATACGATTCTTACGGGACGTGTTCTGATTTAGTTGCTATACGACGCATCGCTTAGCTGCTTATAGTATGATAATTTTCTATCTATATACTTTTTACTACTATTTCAGAATGAATATGAGCACAGCTAATAATTCTAGTCTTATAGTGGATCAGTTGATTACATACGCAAATTGGTTTTTTCCTGGTGAAATAGATTTTGATCGTGATTTGGATATCGGCATTTTAAACGGCATGCGTCGTTGCGTTTCGAATAGTAGTCTCAGTGATCACGGTGAAAGTCCTCCGCAAGGTAGTCCTAAGCCAGCAGCTCGTAGAAAAAATAAACCAGCTCCGACACCACCGAACAGCACCACTCCAGATAAACATGACAAAAAACCCGACGAAAAACCGCCACCTACTCCCGACAAACCACCTAGACCTTTAACATCTGCGACTCTTAATCGTCCGATACATAAGACTCATAAACACGATGTGATAAATACAGAGTTATCAATCAAACATGAGAATAATATAGAAAAGCATGACGCAAATATAGAGGTTGAAGCCAAACAGCAAAGCCACGATGCGAGTGTAGCTGTAGATCACCAATCTCTGGGTTGCTCAGAGCACGTTAACGAAGTACCAGATGAGTTGCGTAGCATGCACACAGAAGTAGACGAGAGAAACCAAGAAATGCAGAAACCTGAAAGGAAGTTGAACACGATGATGATGAACGTAGAGAAAAGTTCCGGGGAGATTTCGTTGAACAACAAGTCAGAGGCAGAGAATTCTGAAACTTCGATACAAAGGATAAAACCGGTAATTACAGAGAAACCTCATCCTTCGACATTGGAGAGACGAAGACCAGTCGCTGCTCCGAGAAGTATGACCAATGTAATACATAACACAGGTAAATATAATTTACAGATCCCTATTAATGGTCATGATATTACAATGTCATATCACTACTCTAATTTACAGAGGAAACAGTCGAGTTACGCAGAAAGTTGGACAATAGCAGTTCCACGAATATAAGCACACTGGACAGAACCAGCAAACCCGCTATACCGGAACGGCCTGCTGGATTGATTCGACCTTCGAGCCTCATCAGACAACATCCGCGTCACAGTAACGAAAATTTAGACACTGAGACAGGAGTGAGTATTAATCCTTTTCGAGCGTCGTTCAATTCCAGTTTGTACATGTAAGATAACCTTTAACGAATGTAGTTATTGCCAGTGGACTCGACAAGTATCACTGCCTGGATATTACATTTTGAAATGCAATAACGTAAGCTACAAATAAAGTGGAGAACGATCGTTTTAATCATTCATTTTGCTAAGAAATACGAACATGTTCTTTTCTCATACTTTTTTTCTCTTTTTTTTCCTCCTTTTTTCTCTCTCCTCGAAACAACGCTTTTCAGAGCTGTTAATGTGTTCTTCTTTTTTTTTCTTTTTGAAAATCTGTAGCCTTTAACTTTGGAAAGAGCTCATGTGTATTCGGTGGACAAACAACAGGTCAGTATAATACAAGTGCGTGGCAATGGCAATGTGTTCTGCTCAACGGGCGACAACAATGGCAACATGGCTTCGAACTTGCAGAGAAGCCCGAGTGTAGGTAGTCGACCGTCATCTATGTCCTTGTACGGTGAACGATCGGAAAAGCCTGCAAAGCTATGTGCACCGGAACAAACGAAAGCTCACGTACGAACCAGATCGGAAGGGAACATTATCGATGTTCAAACACAGACTGAAACTGTAGTAGCTCTTAAATCGCCGCAACAACCTGTCCCAGCCTCGCCGAGGTTCCATCGGTTCCATCAAAGACCTCCAAGGCCACAGCCACCGCCACCACCGCCGCCCACCGCACGGCTTAAAGTGGATCAAGAAAGTACCAATCTCTGAGGTCAATTGTATAAAATGTGATTATTATATTATTCATAAATGAACTTTTAAAGGAAATCACTGATACTTTTAACAATCGATGGTTCTATAACAAGATGAATAACGGCATTATAGAGAATGACTGCAATGTAAGTTTTGTAAATTTTTCTTATTTTGATGGGTGTCGGAAGTACCGAGACTTTCGGCGACTATGAAAATTCTTATCGAGTCAATAACACCGTGAAGTAACACACTTTCAATTTCATTTTTTGTAGAGAGTGCCTATTCTTACTTCTCTAAAATAATAGCAAACGAATAATAAGGAGAAACTTGCCCGCAAGTTTTGATGTTTAAAATCTGTAAGCATTTGTAACTGTATATTAAATGTAACTTAAGAAGTTATATCTAATTTTCATACTTAACTCTGATATTTTTGGAATTTATCAGTTTTTGTACCTACTACAGTAACAATGACAGAAGTATTATAAAGATAAGAAAATAATTTGATAATTGATCTCTAGCTTGATATACGGTTTAAGTTTACAAATTCTTATATTCTCGTGATCAGAGCCGCCCTTAGATTCCCTATTGCAAGGTCTTGCGCACTTGGCGAAACTAGTTATATTTGTTGAAAAATAGTGGAACGAGTAAATATTATTTATATAATTAAAAAGTTAAAATGTTACTGTTTCATGTAAGGTTTTTAATCAGAGGGAAATGTTTCTTCCTCGGTTTCTTAGTGCCTTTTGAAATTATGTGATCAAAAATCTAATTATATCTGATCGTGTAAGTTTATTATGTAAAATTTCGTTGTTATTTTACTATAGTTGAAGATTTTTAAAAGGGAAATTTTCCCAAACGCACCACTTTTTTAAGGGCGTCCCTGTTCATAGCGTAATATAAAATAGAAAATATTTTATTTGGTACTGTTTTTATTGAATTCATATTTATTTATGTTACAAATAATTCGTACATACAAGATTTTTGCTAAACAATGTTTCAACCAACAAGAAAATTTCTACATTGATTTTATGATTTTGAAAGTAAATGAATTTAGTAAATAGTGTAGTGTAATGAAACAAGAATGTTATAATCATCAGTGTAACATATCATACGAGTAAACATTATTTCATGATCGATAATTTTGACAGAGATAAGGTAGCAAATTTTTCTTAAGTATCACGTTATTCTTCCATTTGAAAAAAGTATACAACAAACTTGCGTCCGATTAATTTTACATCAAACAATTGCCAGTATTTAAAAACATTAAGGATACAGCTAATTTGCAAAATAAGTGAACCAAATATAATGATGTGGTATTTTAATTAATACATTATTTACCATACAAATAAATTCGATCTTTTCTTAAAGAGTAAAGAAATTACTAAACGAAAACTATAAAGGGCAGTGTGATTGGCAGAAACGATTAGTAAATATGTATAATTAATTGCAGAACTTTTAATAGAAATAATCTGCAAAAATAAAAACACTTGAAACGAGATGTAAATTTTCAGGGTGGTAAATAATGTATTACATTGAAAATGTTAGATTATCATAACGGAAATTTTTTATGAAGGATAAATATTTTCTTTCTTATTTATGTTACAAATTTCCTTTTTCTTCTTCCATTGTTAGGGAATTATTTAATTGCTATATCGCTAAAATAAAAAGGGTTGTGCATACAAACAATTAAGAAAAATTATATTACCGACGGAAATGTAACATAAATAATAATGACTGTTCGCTTGGTGATGAAAATTGAAAATCTGCATCATACGAATTTTGTTCATTCCATTAAAGTTGTGCAAGTAATCTGTTAAATTCATAGTTGTAATTTAATTAAAAGACAATAACATTAGGAAACGTACAATAGTAGTTTTATTAGAAAAAAGTAAAAAGTTTACAGTCTCTTTGACGATCTTTTAATAAGTTTCCTAACAAGTTAAATAATTTAATTTGTTTTCATTATTTTAAAGAATCCGTGGAGTAAACCCTGTATAAAATACATCACCAAGTATCAGCTGGGAAAGTGAAGAGAATATTTTGGAGAAATCATCTTACGATTTCTGTCCAAGTCAGACATGAACTTGTAAGTGGTTTTTCGTAATAAGTAATTAACTAATACAAAAATATTTGTTTTATTTTCTTTAAGTTTTATTTTTACAAACGGTCTAAATACATCTGCAAATATTTCATACTGTTATGAAAGAAAATTACAAGTCTTGTATATTCTGCATTTATCAATTTGAAAATATTTACAAAAGGCATAGCATTCTTTATGCGTTCTATTATGTTTAACGGATAGTATTTATGTTCCGTAATAAGCAACACAATGATATGTAAAAAAAAGTTTTAAATTACCATTGTGACAAGTTGTGCATTTACCTAAGGAGTGCTTAGGCTGTGAATGTAATGAAAACTGTTACAGAATCTATTTGTACATAAATAAAGAATTTATGAGAGCAATGATATTTAATAAAAAAAGTATTATAATTTTATGAACAAATTCAGCTACATACTATTCCATGCTGAGTAAATATGACAATGTATTAACATCAGCAACATCTTTGGGCTTCATACCATCATTATCTTTTATAGATTCTGCACCAATGGAAAGTAAATATTTTACAACATCGATGTGTCCACACGATGCTGCATAATGTAACGGGGTTTGTCCATCCGTGTCCTGCGAATTCACGTTTGCTCCTTCTTTAATTAGAAGTTCTATGATTCCTACGTGTCCACGATCTGCAGCCCAATGTATTGGTAACAAACCCTCTGAGTCCATTATATTTACAAGTCCTTGCTCTCTCTTCAACGTTTCTTGTACATTTTGTTCATGGCCTTCTTTAATCCAATCTAAAAAGGTTTTATCTGTGTCACTTATTTGTTCTTCTGCGTTCATTAACCGACTAACAGCGACCCTTTTTTGCGGCTCAGATTCTATATCTTTTTCCCAGTTAGGACTTATTCTTGTTAGTTCTTCTATATAATTAATCATAGCGTCGTTGCAAGTCATATCGTTTAGATTTTTCCATGCTTCCCATTTTTGTCTGGCTTTCACTTGATACCAATTGGGCTTCGAAATATTACACGATCCAGTTGTTGCCTGCTTATATAAAGCATAGAATTTAAGAATTTCATTGGTGTCTAATTCTGATACTATGTTCTGCAAATAATTTGCAGCTTTATTAAATGTATCCTCTAAACTCATTGCGGATAGCTTTGTCTTCCTTTATATCATACAGCAATTGTAGTTTTATTTCAGTTTCCATCAAATAGTGAGATGTCTTAAGTACACGTTGTTCTGCAGCTTCGTTATAAAATTGCACAATGCCTTTTCCTACGCTAATGCCACGACTGTTAAATAAAAGTTTTATTCGCCTTATTTTACCAAATGTTAAAAAGTACTGTTCAAATTCAGAGGCAGAAATAGTCCAAGGAATATCACGTACTACAATGATGGCTCGAGAAGCCATGACAAACTTCTCAAGTGGCACGTTGTATACTTAACAAATGAATAGTGTGATCTTGCATTAAATCGTATACATTTACATCAGAATCTGTACCAAGTCCGGCTAATGATATATGAGTACAAGTAAGATTCCATTTATTTAACAGATGTTCTATGGACCAATCTGCGCTTCGTTCTTGATACGTACAAAGAAATTTTGCATTTGGATTCCTTTCTAACAAGAATGCTATTGTGACAACAATATCTTCAAACACTGTTGGCTCGTAGAAGCAGTCAGATCCAAGAATTAAATCTAACGGTCCAACAGAGAATAAACTAGATAAAAATAATCCCCATGTTATACCAACAATTTGTACTTGAGATAAAATTCCATTCAGTTCGCAACTTCTTCTTATATGTTGCAGACTCCTGGGAAGACTAGCGGAATCACTTAAAGTTACTATAGCGCCGCATTTACTAGCTAAAATCCCAGGAAGCGCTGTACCAGATCCAAGTTCTAAAACTCTTTTTCCAATTAGTTCTTCTTTATGTTCCCAAAGGAACCAAGCAAGCACAGGTGCAGAAGGCCACGTATAAAAACTATAACTAGCTTGAAGTAACTGTAACAAAAAATATATTATTAGAAAAGAAATATTTAAGATTCATGATATATGAAAGTCATGTCAGCTTACTCACTCTCTAGTAAATTACAAATTGGGGCTCGTTATAAAAGGAATTTTACTAAAGAATCATATATAAATTTTTGTATAGGAGGTATATAAGTAATAAACACAAGGAAACTTTCGAAAAGATGCATAACCAAAAACTACGTAACACCGGTAGCATGAAAGAAAATTTTATGAACCATTTCGTTAACCCTTACGTGAAATTTGTGAAATAATTTTATTACCTCTGGGATGTAAATCTCTAAGCTTTCGTTACACTCTACGTTATCCTGAGTTTTACGAGAGGTGAATAAAAATTTTTTCACTTGCTCAGAGACAATTCCATCGGACATGAGGCTCTCTGTGGGTGAACTGCTATCGTGTAAAATACTTTCTTCTAAACCTGGCATGACTAACTTTCAAACCATTTAGTCTAATACATGTCTATTCTGATCTAAATTATTGTTGTTTGAAATGGAAACCATAAATTGAAAGTTTTCATCGTTTACAAATAACTTCTGAATGGAAAATATAATCACTATTTTGTCCAGAGTTGTCGTCGTTACACACCAAACAATAGAAAATGCAAACATTTAGAGAGCATTTAAACAACGAAATGGCGGGAATCGTTCACCGGAAAATTCTGCTTTTCTATTCGGAATGCATGCACATCATTATTACTGCATTTATAAAAATAATATTTTTTAACTATTTTTCTTGTATTTTTATATTTCTATCTTAAATACAATGTCGAATAATCGTGTGCAGATCAATGCGGATGTAAGTTTTACACACACATGGAAAAAAACGATGTACCTATGAGAACAGTTCACTACAAATTATCTAGCACTTGATACTTCATTTTTGTTTAAATCTTGAAAATTCCTATTCAGATTTTCTTATATAAATTACTTAAAATTGATTTTTCAGTATGGTGATTTCAGGAATAAAATAGTGTATATTAACATCATAAAATAATATTGAAATACATATACTTTTATGTTGAGACTTAATAATTAATATGTTTTATATCAGCATAAAATATGATAAAATAAATGAAATATCAGGGTTTATGTTACTACATACAACATTTAACGGATTGAATATAATATTTTAATGTTTTATTAAAATGAATTTTATCAAATAATCTATGTATCTCATGCATACTTTAGTTCATGACTCCAAGAAATTTGTAAAAATCTACTAGTATAACATATTATTATGACATTTGTGCTATTTTAGCAATACTTGAGCGATTCTGCGTTACAGCCGTCTTGATTAAACATGGAGGAGGCTGGTAACGAGAAGTTCCTATCAAGAAGGCGTTCTGCTGCACTTAAAGCATTCAAAGTTAAAGATGAACGAGTGGCAACTTTTAAAAAAGTACATACGTAACTTTAATATATACTGCTTAATCGTAATTACTTCGGCATGATATTTAACCAACATTTTCATCTATTTTTCCCGGTCTTAAAACTGTGATGGATCATAAACAACACCCATAGAATACTGTATTGTTTATTTTTCTTCAGGTCGCGGCGATTTTACAAAAATCCGAAACAGACAGAACTGCAGAGGAAACGGGGATACTTCTTTCCTGCAGTGACGTAGTGAAAGAGGTTAATTTGAGGTATAGCCATTTTGAAAATCGTTGAATCTACATTTATGGGTATATTAATTTATTTCACGTTGTTAGTAATTGTTAAGTATTGATATTATAGGATACGATCATGGGAAATAAATAGTTAGGAAATTTTCATATAAATTGTAATGATGTACCGGTATTGAAAGCACGAGTGTAATGTATCACGAGTAAAATCTTATTAATTAATTTGTCAGACAAGAGAAAAGACATAGAGTAAAGGCAAGATTAGAAGAAGTGGAAGATGCGCCAGAAATCTTGGAGGAGAAGTGTATACGGTTGGCTGCAGCAATTAGCAGAGCATCATCATTGGCTGTTTACACTGGTGCTGGCATCAGTACAGCAGCTTCTATTCCCGATTACAGAGGGACGAATGGAGTTTGGACTCGTTTACAGCAAGGAAAAGATATTGGGTAATATTAAAATTGTTACTACCTTCGAACGATTCGTTGTTATTTCTTTTATTGCTATCAATGAGTATATATACTTATACGATGGATATATGATATATTTACAGAAATCATGATTTAAGTCAGGCAGAGCCAACATTAACGCATATGGCTCTGTATGCCTTGTACAAGGCAAGAGTTTTGAAACACGTAGTATCTCAAAATTGTGATGGACTTCATTTACGTAGTGGAATACCTCGTACCCTTTTATCTGAAGTTCATGGGAACATGTACGTGGAAGTTTGTAGAACGTGCAAACCATATAGAGAATATTGGAGATTGTTTGATGTTACAGAAAAGACTGCTCGGTATTCGCACGGTACTGGTAGATTGTGCCAGAGATGTAACTCTGTGTTGCAAGATTCGATTGTTCATTTCGGTGAAAGAGGCAATCTTCCATGGCCAATTAATTGGAACGGTGCCACAAGAGCAGCGAAACAAGCGGATGTTATATTATGTTTGGGTTCCAGTTTGAAGGTTCTGAAAAAATATCCATGGCTCTGGCAGATGGACAGACCAATTCATAAACGTCCTTCTCTGTATATTGTAAATTTGCAGTGGACTCCGAAAGATGAAAATGCAGTTTTAAAAATAAATGGAAAATGCGATGAAGTTATGAAGAAAATTATGTCTCATCTGGGATTGGAAATACCGCATTACAATCGTGCTAAGGATCCAATATTTTTTCATGCTATACGACTTAAGAATAACGAACAATGTACGACAAGTCAGCCTTGCTTGGAAGAACCGTCTAATGTCGCTCATAAAGAATTAACGGAAGTCACTGATAACTATCAGGAGGATATCGAACCGAAAACCAAAGAAGAGGAAGATTGCATCTCACCTAAAAAAATGACTGAATCTATGTCTTCTTATTCAGCGCCTTTTTTTACCGCGTTACCATTTTTATCCATGGGCTTACCATTTCCACCAATGTACATGTGTCCTCAGTTAACACCACTTTTCTATTATCCATTTATACAAATCCCAGACGTGGCCATAAACATGCCAAAACCGAAGCCAGCTTGCACCTTTTGTATGGAAAACGAGGGTTCGCTTACTTGCCTTTATTATCAAAGGGACACGGACAATATTTTAATAGAATCTGAGAGTAAGCAGATAAAAGATACGGAAACGCTGGTGATCGAAGCCGATTCACCGATAGCACCGCCTAAAAATCCAGGATGGTTTGGCAAAGGGTATCGCAAAGGCATGAAGAAGAAGCGGTAGCATTTGCTCTCACTGATGCGGTATATAACTCTTTCCTTCTCTGTTATAATGCGAATGTATGACATATGATATATAATAATACTTATATGTTTGATGCCTCCATATCATGATGAAATCTGCGAACATGACTTACAAACGTGTAGCGGTTTAACTTCCAGTATCGAAAATTTGAATAATCAAATTAAAATCGTGACAATAGTTTTTAAGATCTAAAAAAAAAGCTCTAGGTAGTTTTATCTTTTATCAATGGAACTTCCACAAGTAAAATTTTATAGTAAGTTAATTCGGTGGATAGTCATATCCGATAAGTCTGATTTCAAAATTCTTCTCTTGTAAATTTTCCTACAACTAATTTCATGTGAAACATGTTTGATTTACAGTCATTACTATACCGTATAAGTCAATTACGTTGTGATTTTTAATTGTAAGATTTTATTTAAGCAGATGAGTGTTACGCAGATCACGATAAATTCCTAGTAACCAAAGTGATAAATTTCAATTACATTTTGTGTATTTTTACTGTTAGTTTTGTATTTGTATAGTTGAATGTATTATAATCTTCTTCTTTTTTTTTCTTCTTTTTCTTCTTAAAGAAAATTGGATTTATATTGTGTTGTACGTGTGAAACTTTTTGCATTTTTCATTGTATTCATTTATCATTCCACTTCTGTAAATATAAAATAAGCGACCGTAACATGGGTATCATGAACGTTACTAGACTGTTCATAAAAGATCTCAAATCAAGATTATATTAGTCTTTATTTTACGTCGATCGACGAATAGATAAGAAAAACGATCAGTTTCATACGCAATTTCTCTTTTCTGGTTTTTGCATGAACCATTTAGGGATACCCGTTCAGGGACATTAGTAAAACTGCCTTATTTAATTTACGTCCTCTAAGTTCTATCGTTGAAAATTCATTGAACGTGTCAGCTGATCTGCCTTTATTACGAGTTATCTTACTAAGATTATGGGAACTATAACTTGCTGCTTTTAATTACCGTAAGACTGTTTTTAAAACGTACTATTCAACTGACAACAATGCTTCTTATAAACTCTTTATTTGAATTCATACAAAAAGAAAGGGATGTTCACACGAAAACATAAATTCGGTTGCATTCCTCAAGTGAGAATCGTCTAAATTTCAATTTTTAAAATTGTTAAATTTAAAAAAAAGTATTACCAATGTCAGGTATTATATATTAGTATTCGTAAATTGTTACTCTTATTTATATGTTTATTTATATGAACCAATAAATTTGTACTAAGATATTGTAATAAGCCATTGAAACATGATAATTATTATTTTGTATTTTTCAGTAATCATTGTAAGCGCTTAACATAGTAATCTAATTTTAACGAATGTGTCCAGTTGGTATATTTTTAATTGCCGTTTCACCGAGCGATACATCCGAGCGCAGTTTATCCGTTAACGTATAATCAAAATGTATATACAATGTATGTTATATTAATTCTTTCGTGCCTTCGGTCTATTCTTAATCGGTCTTTGAAATTATGCAAAGTTTTAACTGTCATTCGTTTCTTACGTTATAAAGGTAAGATTTCATTTTATACGTTCGACATTTTTTCTATCAATGCAAGGCGAAGCCAATAAATAAAGAAACAGACAAACACTAATTAAACAATTGAAAATTAATATTTTCAGCGTTCATAGTAAACGGCAGTGAATGGCAGGTAGAAAGAAAGAGAGGAATCAAAATGGTACAGACGTAGGAAAGGTACACAGTGAACTCTCGCATGTACAGGGTGTCGCGAAAGAAATTCTCACCGCAAAAGAAAACACGTAAATATATATAGTTGATTGTAAACATCATCGAAAGCAAATCGTACATCTAATAAAACACTTTGCAAACATGATCAAAGTGCTGGTAGCATTCTTTCGCGGCACCATGTACATCCCATTGGCGTAGGCGAGTATTCTCCGTCCGTTTTCTTTGTCCTCTCCTTTTTTTCTTCTCGTTGGCTTTCTTGCGTAAAGAAACTAGACGGCTGTAAATAATGTTTATTACTCAAATCGCTGTCAAGTGTGCCCCTCGAAAGCGGCGAATCTGTCGTCGTTAAGGGCCGGTTTCGCATGGCAGCGATTTTACAGCGTTTACGCTCGTCGCGAAAGTGCGAGTTCGGGTTTGAAACGTGGAAGATGTATTCGGATGAGAACGGGCACAATAAGAGAGCCGTCTAGCAGAAACCAGCGGTGAGTGAACATTGTTGGCGAGGACTATTAAAGTGGGGGGGGGGGGGAGGAGAAGGCGAGCAGAACAAAATAGGGAAACATTGAAAACGGCAAGAACAAAAGGAACGAGAAATATAAGGCTAGATACATAATACACAACACGAAATTTTCAATGAGATATATAAATCTATTTAAATCTGCTACGGTCGTTTGTTTGCCTATAATTCTTTTTTTACATTCTGTTCTCGATCTCGTTCTCGATCTCGTTCTCGATCTCGATCTCGTTCTCGTTCTCGTTCTCGTTCTCGTTCCCGTCCATTTTTAAGTGAAGTCTTCGAAACATGCGATTGTTTGCAACGTTATTTTATTTTTATGACGTCTCTGTACGAGATAATATAATTATGAAATTTTTAATGGTATCGTCAATGTTCGCGCTAAGTAGACACGGAGAATAATGGCCAGACACATCTGAAATAATCGGTACGTTCATCCTCGTGAAAATATTCAATTTATAGGTTTATCGTTTGCAAAATTCTATTTGCAATCAACTATTTATTTTAGCAAGGGGAATGTATGTTATTATTGTTACCGTCGGTTATGGTAATCGTTGAAAAATATTCGCGAAGGTTACACGAGGGGGAAAAGTGTCGTGTCCTTTGATTCTCTGGGAAGAGCTGTTATCTAATCAGTCTGTTCATTTGCTTTCCCTATCTCTTTTAAATACACCATCTGACTTCAACCGTATCACGGTGCAGCAAAACGAATGCGTGCGCGGCACGTGCGTTCGTGACGCGTGTACGCGTGATGACATTAGGAATCATTTATAACGGAAGTCTCGACCACAGAAAAAAAAAAGATTTCGGGAATTCTTTTTTTTTCGGAAGTGAGAATTTTGAACTTATTTCGGGAATTAAGTTCAAAATTCTCACTTCCGAAAACGATCCACTGAAAACCGATAGAAAAAAAAAGAAATTAATTCGATGCATTTCAACGCTGCGACAGAGATCCTAAGTCTCACTGTCTTCAGAAATTCCTGAAATATTCACTACGCACGCGTTGAAAGAAAAATAGATAAATTTTATTCGTGCGATTGAAACTGAAACCGGTTGAGGTTAATCCAATTTATATCGTCGCAGATTCGTATATCCCGATAATAATGGTAACATTTCTACGGTATCAATGTCGCATTGTCGCGCGACTCGCAGTCGTGAAAAAGGGGGGAAAAAAAAAGCAAAATTCACGGGCACGATAACGCGGCAAGAAATTCCGGTGCTACAATACGGGGCAAGGGGGGAGGCTGTGTGTGTGATATGTGTGTGTGTATGGAAGCAAACAGGACGTGCACACGGTCGTGTTTACCGTCGAATAAATTTCGAAAAGCGAGCATCCGCTCGGCCTCGGGGAAGAAGACCTAAATCCATACAAGGAGGAGATTTATCGTTACCGATCGGTCGGTCGGGCGCTCTAACGGTGGCATTCGAAACTACGGCGCACGACGGTGCTACGTGAGAAGTCGCGACCAAGTGGTTTTCCACTACGCTCGTTGACCGTTGTTTCCGTACGCGTACGCCGCGACCACCGAATAATAATTTCGTCTCCGTGTCCCCCCGCGGTGGATTTGATATTTTTTTTTTCTTTGTCATTTCCACGGGAGCGTAGACTCGGTTAGCCGCGCGACAATTATGTTGTCCCTGGTCCGAGGGGCACCGTGGTCGCTCCCGTTAACGTAGTAGGAGGAGAGACGGTGTGTCGTCGCAGGGCCAGGTTATCTTCCTTGTCCGGGACAAGTTTCGTCAGAAGTGTGTAATGGCGCGGGAATCTTGCGTTCCAGAGTTGACGTGTGCACTGCGTAGGTGATGACCGGTGTTCGTACGTGTGGCATGGTGTTTACAGTGAACTGTGAGACTCGCATACCCCGCTGGATCGACCAGCCCGACGGTTTTTGGATACGAGCCGTGTAGTGGGCCGCCATGAGGCGCATTAGCGGTAAGCTGAATGCTCGTTCCTTCTTCCTTTTATTTCTCTTGGCCGCTTTCGGCTTTCCTTGTAGCCAAGCGTCCGCCAGCTCGCCGCCTCGACGGACCGTTGCTCGCGTTTCGCGAATTTTCCAGCGTCCCGATCGGGTGTTTTGAAGCCCATAGAACCGTGGGTATTCCCGGGACGTGACTCCGGAGTTTCCCTGCTGGGATGCACCTCGATTCGGTTACTCCTTTTTCAAAGTGTTCGGCGCCCCGTTTCAGCTGGCACGTTGCTGATGCTTCAAGGACCCCTTACTTTCAGCGCTAAGTACGGCCTTCATTGCGTTGGGCTATTTTCATGTATTTGGAGTAATCGTTGTATTATTTTGTTATTGCTTTGGGATTGTTCGCGTGACTATTGGGATCTGGCATTCCACTGTTGCAGAGAATTCTGTGTACCACTGTATGGAATAGTAATGATAATCTTATCAGTCCTTTGTTGCGCGTACCAGCCAGTGCTGGTTAACTGACGTGCAACCGTTGAGTCTCATGCTGCCTTTGAATTTTTTTTGAGTTTTCTACTGTGGGATGAGCTGTCGATTATGCGGGTGAATCGTTGAGTAATGTTGATGGTTGTAACAGTATTATAATTTGTAGGTAATATAGAATTGTTATGCTACGGTAACAATAAATCGATGCAGTGATCGCTCTGCAGTGTGCACGTGAAGTGTATGGTGTTTTGATTGTACTATATATTTCATTTGTCGGAGTAAGTTTGTTTTATTTGAGAGAGACAGATTCAAGGATATCTAGAAGTGATAGGATTATGTAACATTTCACACATCCTTGTGTCGTGTTCGGTGTTCCATTGATAGAAGTCAAGGTAATGTTTAAATACTAAAAATATCAGATTTTATGAGATTACTGTATTTATCACTCATTTAACAATATCATTTTTAGGTAAAAATTCCTTTGCAAGTATGTAAAGATTACATGTACAAGTTAAGTAATAATTACTACATAATACTACACAATTTCACTGTAGAACAGTATAGTATTCCAAACTTTGATCATTATAAATTATTTAATACAGTAATCCATGGAACTAATTGTTCAATGAAGGTATGTTATTTATTACATTCAATGCATCCGTTGAAACGCCATTAGATTTGAATGTAAATTACAACTGCTGCAATGCCAGCAGTGTCCGTAAACAATAAACATTCCCAAGTAGTTACCACGGTTCAATGATCCGATCAATTATCATATTGAATTTTTTGGTTTTCAGTAGTCGAGCAATACCAATGATGTTTTCCAAGAAGTTTCCTTTGTCTCTCCTTTCTTTCTCCTTATTTGTCATCTCCTGGGATAAAATCAAGGACTTCGAGGGAAGAACGATGAATATACATGAACATGATTACTTAATCATCTTTTCTTCTTTTTATGTGCCTTTCATTGTTATGCTCGACCGAGTAGTATCCAACTTCCGTTATTGATTCATTGTGTAGTTCGGACATTAGACGTTTCAACGGAGAATTGAATGATCCAAGGGAAGATGGAGGACGCGCGAGAGAGGGACTAGAAAAAAAAGAGGGATATAAACGTAGGAAGAGAAAGACACGGGACGAGCGTAAAACCGTCAACTTTATTTACCCTACTTTCCGATTCACGCTATTAATATTTGAAGCCGTGCATATCTTCTTTTCCTTTTAAACGGGGCTCGCGTTTTAACATCTTCATTGGTACTCGTAAAATAAGTGTACCGCGACCTTGGGGCTAACCTTGAGCCCGGGGAACAACAGTGGAATCGATGCGCATTAATTAATCCCACTGTGATTATATTGTTCACGTGTAACGTATATTAATATTTCAATATATGAAGAATATTGAAATAAGATAATATTTCAATATATGAGGAATATTGAAATATTGAAATATAACGTATTGAAGTATTGAACTATTCAACTATTGAACTATTCAACTACTCAACTATTCAACTGTTGAAGTATTGAAGTATTGAAGTATTGAACTATTAAACTATTGAACTGTTGAAGTATTGAAGTATTGAACTATTGAACTATTGAACTATTGAACTATTGAAGTATTGAAGTATTGAAGTATTAAAATTTTAGATATGAAAAATAATATAGAATATTATTCGCATGTATCTTTTTTATACACGTATAACAAAAAGAAAAACAAGGTATCTCAGGAATGTCAAGAATTGACTGTTGCAATATTTCCGTGGTCTCGTATTTTAGGAGTGTCGCTGTACGGGTCACGGTTCATCAAAGTAGAAAAGAGGTCCGCGCAGAACCAGGCGTCACGTTTATCTTTTTGGGAAGGGTAACGGGGATGTGCCCCTAACAAATATTCCAGGTTTCTTATTGACGTTATAAATACGCAGGCGTGTACACCGGCTCGATGAGACGTGAAAAATTGTATGCTTCAAATGCTTCCGGACAAGGAGGATTTATTTTTTCTCCTAACCTACTTATTATACCCGTCCGCCGATGGCTCGTTTCACCTCTGTCGCGTTTGTTTACACAAGGGCGGACCATTTAAATGGGAACACCCTTGCTGATGTTTATACAGGGTGGTCCGAGCGACTGCGAAGCGTCACGTACATTTCCCGTTCGCGGCCTAGGAAAAATCAAATAGATACGCTATTATAACACTGGAACTACCGAGCAATTAGTATAACTTACATCAAATTTCTTACATCAAGATTTTAGTTGAATCCGGACAATAGAGAGATATAGAAATATATTTTACAATTGTCTGGCAAAAACGTTTTCATAGTTTACCAGAGAAATATATTTTAATTTATTATTGACATTCAATGAAACTCATATAATTCGATAATGATTTTATAGACAATGATAAGATCTCGTTTTTATGACCAACAATTACTAAACCAATTTATTTAATAATTTTCAGAAGATCATCCGTATACTTTGAGTAATTAGAAAAAGGAAAGTAGGTCGTCTCGATGCAACCAGTAGTTCCAGTGCTAAAATGCGACGAAGCCCATTCGAAAAATTATGGAAAACGGGAAGACGTTTAATTCCTTGTGCACGTTGACGTTCAGACATTTTTCCCTTAAGTTTTCTTCCTGCGAAGGATACATCCGGCTGAACTTGATATGGCTTCTTCCTTCTGGTATGCCTTTTCATTCTCACGGTGCTGATGAAGCACTTTAATGATGTGTGAGCAGGGGGTTGGAATGTCCCCCTCGAAACGGCGCGAATTCATAAAGGAAACTTTGGTTACCCGGAAATTCCAGTTGGCGAGTTTTTTTCGGGGCCGAACGTGCCCCGGGAATTTTTCACGCGGGATCTACCGGATGGCTGAGAATCATCTATTCTCCAACTCTTCTATTGGCATTATGTTTAAAAGACGTTCATTCGGCAACACGCAAACTGAATTAGAAGCCAGTGAACATTCTCAACGATTTACTTTGAGTGTTTCTATAGAAAAATTGAAAAAAGATCAACCGGAACGTTTGCTGTTCCATCGAATAAGGTAAAACGCTTAACCGTTTGGCGTTTGAAGGTGTTGGATAATTTGAGCGAATTGTTCAAACTATTTGAAATGAATCAGTAATATTTTTCGTGAAAATTGTACCAGCGAAATTAACGTTACGTGCCATTAGCGGTGCATGTAAGTAGCACAGTTTGAGAAACACCGATCTAATCAGCCTCCAAGTATTTTTCGGATTACCTCTAAACTCTGTTTGTCCAGAAAGCATAGAGAATGACTGGCTCGCGAATGCGTTAAGGGCTCGATAAAGGATCGCAAAAGAGAAGATTGGAGGAGAGGAGGTGGCCGGCGGGAGAGTGGAGGGGAGCGGGACAGTGCAAAGAAAGTAATCATGTGAATTCCTGTCCCATAAAAGTGCTGGTTTACGCGTGTAGAGGCGTTTTATACGGATCAACCGGGTAATTCCGGCACTTTCACTGACAAAGGATACGGACGCGAGAAAAATCGCTGGGAACATCCGGCGAACGACATTGTTCCGGTTGCGGATCGAAGGGTCAAGGAACATTTCAAGGTCGCCGGGGGAACGGTCATCGGCGAGATCCAGTTTTTGCTCAACCCGAATAATATATATCTCTTTGCATACCCAGTAATTGAATGAATTAAGACGGCGTACAATGACTTTCGGGTTCGAGGACGTCCAAGGTCATAGACCAAGAAGAAGAGGAAGAAGGAGGAGAAGTAAAAGTAGAAGACTCGATTAATCAGTTTTACGACCCGCTAATTTGTCGGTGTCGATCACAGGGAAATCTATTATTTAGTACCCTTCGAATGGCGACTCGAAGCTCCGATATCTAGAAAATAGAAAGGTGCGACTGAATAATCGAATGGTTAACGCGACGGGGATCGAGGTATCTTAATCAAATAAGTGTAACGTTCAACACTCGGACGCGTGAATTCAGTTTTCAATCGAGAATCGTCCGACAATCGACTTCTCCATTTGCGCAGGAACTCCGAGAGTGCAGCCGTTGAGATTTCAGTTGACCTGTGATTTTACTCGCACACCGCTGAATCAGTTTCTCAAGTGATTCTGGAATTAATAAAGACTCGAAGATTGGAAAGCCGAGGAAACGATTACACGAGTGAACCATAAAGTTGCAGAGTAATAAGACACAAGATTCTATTCGGAAGAACGAGCCAGAGAAAAAGCGATCGGAAGGTGAATTGTCTCGAAGATTTATCCCGAGATCCTCGCGCGCGTAATTCGAAGCAAAGTGGTGAAACGGTCGGCCGGCAGGTACCCTGAGATATCCACTGCGCGGCCGCCCCGTGGATCTATTTCTGCGGGCAGTACCTTTTAATATTTCCACGTGGAAAGTTGTTTCACGTGTCGCGCTTTCGGATACCTACGCGTGGAAGCATTACTGGGGGGCGACCTACGCCGTTCTCCGGAAACTCGTCCACCCACCTTCGACCTCGCCTCTTTGCATTCGCCAGCGACGGACCGAGAGCGCGGTGGCCGCCGTTGTCGGCTGTCGGTCGTCGGCTGTCGCCAACCCGAACCTGTGCCGTGGTTTTTCGACAGTGCGCCTTGTCCCCTGGACTATTCCGCTCGGCCGAGCATCAGGAACAGTATCCCCTGACGCGTCCTCCCGGAGGACATCGGTGACCAACGATCGGCGCAGTTCGTTCAGTGGAGAACTTGGAAGAATATTCAGAATAGCGACAGTGAAATTCACACGCTGTGTACTCCTGGAAGTGACCTGCAACCGATTCTCCAGCTTCCGCTAGGAGATCGAAGAACATTCCGAATGTTTCGAACCTCGAAGAATCTGTTACTCGATCGAACAGATTTTTTAGTTCTACCGTCGAACGATCTTAGTATCCTCGAATTCAGCTGAAAAGGAACAAGTCGGGTAGTCGTACCTTCCGATTGTCTTAGACCCAACCGATCAGCAATTACCTAGGAACAGCAACCGTATCGCCAGTAGTGTGTCTCCCCAGTGAAGTCTCGAGAAGATTTCCATTCTAGATGAACGATTGGTAACAGCCGAAAGAGTGAATCGAAGTGTCGATCGTAAGAAGAGGAGGAAAGCGCGGATCGAGGAATGAAAAGTAGCCTAGGAGAGAAGTAATTTTTCGAGGGTAGTCGTCGAACGGTGGAGGAGAGAGTCTCGGTGCGCGCCGGTAGGAGAAGAAACAAGGTGTACCATAAATGGCGATCACTGCTGTCACGAGCTGCCTCGGTCCCCCGCCTTTGCCGCCTGGTAAACGCTTTCTACAGAAGTCCTCGAAGAAATTGTCCTCGACGTACAAGAGCTTTCGGGACCCGGCGGTCGAGGCCTGGCTGCCGCGCGGGATCCTCGAGGCGTCCAGGACCAAGCCCAGCGGCCGGGACGCCGCTAATGGCGCCGGGAACCCGGCGATCCTCGCGATAGGGAACGGCAATTTGTTCCGTAGCCGGTCCGAGGGCAACCTGACCGCGCGCGAAACGACCGCTCCGCTGTCCGCTACTCCTCTCGATAAGTGCATACAGGCGATTTACGGCAGCTGGAGGAACCTCATGCACCGTAAGTGCGCCGGGCCTGCACACTAATTTTAACCCTTCGAGGACGGGCATTCTTTTGGATACACGAAAGGCTAAATTACCTATCAGTTGCTTAATTAATCCTTCGCGGACGAAGATTCTATAAAATATACGGAACCTTCAGATGAAGCTGAATTACTTATCGATCGCTTAATTAATAGAAAAAAGGAAACTACGTACTATCTTGCTGTTCGAGGAATGAAATCATTCGTACGACTTAGCTTTTTAACTCCTTGGCCTATGATTTCTTTTATCTATATTTCTTTATGATATCTGATTGATACGGCCACTTTGTCATTAATAATTTATTGGAAAAAGAGAAAAATTCTAAGCATATCTATATTTCCTTTTAAGTATAACAGTTGATTACAGAGGAATAATATTTACTTTGCATTCGAATGAACTAAGTAATATACATATATTTGTTGAAGGACAAGGGGTTAAATATGAAACTTTCGTCTCAAATGTAGACACTCGTCTGCAAAGGGTTAACACGTTGAACGCTGGGAAATATACGAAATGGAGAAAAATATATCAATTATTTAGCTTGCGTTATTTCTGATACGAGCACGCTTCCAAATAAGCATCGCTTCATTCAGCGAGATAGTAATTCGATTTGGTCCGGAGTCACCAGTGACCTCCGCGGCATTCAACGTATTAATGTCTTTTATTCTCGAACCTGCGAATCTAGAATTTCATTGTTCGAATAACGAGTTTTTCCAAGTTCCATCGATCCTCGATGGCGAACGGTTCACCCTTTTAGAAGGGATATTTCATCTCGATCCTGTTACAAGTAGTTTCGTTCGATTAATAGACGGATTTCGTGATTTCCCGTGCAATCCGATACACGGACCGATCGGTTTCGCCGTGAAGTTCGACGAGCTAATATTCGAACATCGAAGTTCTATCAGTGAAGCGATCCTTGGACGATTCTGGCACAGAGAATCGTCGGTCTCGTGGGGAATGATTATTCAGATTAACCGGCCGTTACTTAATCCTTCCTGCGGCCTACGTAGCGTCATGAGGATCGGTATGCATCGGAAAAGTCAATGAACAAAGTCGACGCGTCGACTTGCATTCGCGAACGTGTCGATCTTTCTTCTTAGTTTTCAATTTCAATTTCAACCTCGCGATCCGATCGAATTGCTCGATTTCTAATTTACGCGACGCGGTAAAAACCTGTTGCTCGAAATCGGCGAGAACGCTTTTGTGCGAAAGAAAATGAAGGAACGGTGTACATAACCGAGATAGGGTATTCCGACAGATAATGCTCGCCGATTCCGGACATGGTCGTTCGTGATCGGTATTACGGGGTTAATTGGACGATTTTCGTCGGATCGCTCCGCCGAACTTCTGACACACTTGTCCCGAGCTTCTGTCTGACAAGTCGTCACACTGCCTGCCGTAAACTCGTTGACCCAACAGGTGTATCTGTCGTAGACCGGGTACACGGATCTGCTGCTCGAGAGGTAGTCCGTCTACCTGCGGCATTCGACTCCTTTCATGGGATTCTAAACGCCGTTTATTGTACCCTGTGACCGGCGACTAACCGCGCCAGTTCTATTTCAATCCAGCCACGTCCGAACCGATTTATTTCAACGTTTACCACGGAAAACCGTCTGTGTCTTTCTAACGATGTTCTCCGAACCGATTCACTGTGAACAATAGATAATTCACTGTGATCTCGAATACAATAGAAGATTTATTTCAAACAATTTGATAGGATACAATGTTTACAGTTTGAAATTGTTCTCTTTGATTTCCGAATCACTTAATTGCGAATCGATTTGCGAATTTTCATTCGAAGTTTCAAATAAATAGGGTATTGAATTAAGTGTTAGTCGCTGCTTAAAGTAGTACTCGAGTCTACACTGTTCCTCTCGTTTAATGGTGGTAAAAGGGAATAATCGGAATCCGGTGAAAATGGGATCGGAACACGGATGTCCCAGTTCTCTCTCTCTTCCTCTTTTCCTCTCTCTGTCCCCCCCCCCCCCCCCCCCCCCCCCCGTCTCTCTCTCTCTCTTGCGATTGTACTCGAATCGGCAGCTGAATTCCACGCGACCCAATACTTGCGGAGATATTTTTAATAGAGCTTATCGTTTACGAGACGTTATCGTGCTCGTATTAACTATAACGGCCAGTACTCGAAGCACCGCCTCGAGTGAAAGTTCTAATAATATCTCGATAAGTAATAACTTGAGGCCGCATACGACATCGTTACTTTCTCACTAAGGCTGCGAAGCTATTTCTGTGTCGGTGAAAAACCGAATTACCCGCTCGACTTGTTCGAATATCGTTTCACCTTCCTTATCCCATCCAACTCGCGAAAATTCCAGAGGAAACAAAGGGAGAATCCGCGTTTTCAATGGTTTCGGAGAAATCTGTTCGCGAGGATCTACTCGAGTATGATTTCAAGAGGAATCGAATCGAGGGCATCGAGAAATATCGTGGCAAATCCAATTTCATGATTTTTCCAATTCGAACGTTCCTGGAGACGTTGAGCAATTTTATTCGGCAATGATTTCGCTGCAGATTCGAAGATCGGAGTCTACCCTCTCCAACAATCCCCTGGAATTCGATGCACGAAGTTTTTTCTCCGTTCTATCGAACCCCGAACGAGAACAGTACGCCCTGGCGTTACAATAACGCAAGGTGAGCGGCGGAGAGGTCGCGTGCTCCATGAAACTTCGATAAAATGGCGAAAAAAAATCGTAGATCAAGTTTCAAGCTGTCGTTGTAAAGGGGAGACTCCAATCTACTGGTCCGTGGTGGATTTAGCCTCGGAAAAAATTCGTCGACGCCCGTAGGGACTCGGGAAGCTTGAATTTCGACAATTTTGGAGAGGGAAACGCGCGCCTGCTCGTCCATTCGTCGCGCCGAGCGAAATCACCGTAGGAAGAAATGACTTACGGGAGGCGAAAGTGGAAGCTTCAGGCTTGAAAACGAGACGAGGTGGTGCGTTGTGCGATTTTTCGTTGGGAAGTTACGGTTTCGCGAATATCCGGGCACCTTGTAGATCGAGCCGATGCCTAGGACAGCCTAGCCAGCATAGGAAGACGCTGCACAGTGTCCTTTGTGTCCATTCGCTGTATCATCATCTCGCGGCGACACCGTTACGTCAGCAAACGTTCGTCCCATACGATTGCCTGGTGCAGCGCGCCGTTCGGCTCGCCTCTGCCAATCACTATTAACAGTGCTCGTATAATATGATCGCATCATCAACAGCGGCGGCGGCAGCTGAACCGAACCGTGCTCCGTTTCGAATTCTTCGCGTCCGGCCCGTCTAACGAGCTTAAAGTGCCCGTAAACGCTGATCCTTTCGAAATTTTAGGTGGCAATTTTCCTCACCGATTGATAAGGTCTTGCACTGCCTGCTAATACCCTGTCGGGTGCTTTCGAACGGTACATTCAATTGGAAAGATCTTAAGTTACCGGAGCGACAATGAATTTCTAGTTCGAAGAAATTAGGTAGAGCTTTCATCTGAAAGGTAGATCCTATACAGAGAATTTAACAAGAAAATATAATAGCCAATTCGTTTGAATGCAAATTACATATTACTCTTCTGTTATCACACCTTAGAGCACACGTTGATATAGAATAAGACTGAAATCTTCTGATTTTCAATAAATTATTAGTAACAAATGGATGGATGGCAGTTTAGAAATAAATCATAGGACAAAAGGGGTCGCTAGAACTACCGAGTAGTTTCCAAATTTTTCTATAGATACTCTAAGAACAGAGACAATTCAATTGACTAATTCAATTTGCCTGTTACCAAGTGAGTTTCTTCGTTAATTTCGCAAAGTAACGTCTTTTCGATAATTGTAAGAGACTAGTTCTACTGTTGAATCAGCCAGCTCGGGTCTACGTTGAAGTCACCACCGAGATCTTCGCTCCGTCTCGTTGAATCGAACGAGAACGTCTCGAACGGTTTCGGATTGTGAATTCGCTGAATATTGCGAGATTACGGGTGATTGTGCAACGAAGCCTAGGTGTTCAGGCTCTCGGTGTTCAGCCTAGGTGACTCTCGGCGCGTCAATGTACTCTTTTCTTTTGAGACGTGTATCGATTCCTTTCTCCGGTGATTCTCTCCGGTTGTTTCGCTCCCTTCGATCTTTGTCTCTGCGTTTCTTTCTTTTCTAACTGGCGTCCTCCCGGTTCCTCTTCTTCTCCAGCCCTCTTAACCGCCACTCTAATCCTCCGGCTGCGCCCTACGCCCCCATCGGTTCTTTATACAGCATTATTCCTCCGCGTGTGTGTATCGAATGTTACGGTGTGGCGTGTCCCCTCTTCCTACCCCAGACAGCTCACGTTTCCTTTCTCCTCCTCTTCGTTCGGCCAGTCCGCAGGGCTTGGAAGTCGCGTTTTCATTTTTACCGTTTGAACAGCGGCCCTGTTACTCGAACTTTCGGTTAATTACACGATCCCCGATCAATTTAGAAACGATTGGCCACGTGTTCGCGGACTTCGATGATTTTCACGTGTCCAACCGACGATTCCTGTTCCTTTCCTAGAGAAATGTTCAGTCTTGCGATCAAGGTAGACGTTAATTGAAGATTGCATCGAGTTCTGGATGAGCTGTCGTTTCATTTAGAACCGTCGTTGAACTGTACAAAATTATTGAACCGGCCACAGGATGATTTCATCCCTTAACCGTTTGCGGACGAACGTCGACGTTTTGAGATCAAACGTTCATATTTTCAATACCGAGTTGCGAACGAATGATTTGATAACTCAAATAGCAAGGGATCAGTGCGTAATTTCCTTTTCCTCTATCATTTAAGCATCCGTTACGTAATTTGGCCGAATCTGCTGATGGTTTCGTGTTCTTTGAAGAATCAAAGGGTGAAACCGTGACCGAACAAACGCACGCTGCGTTTCGAACCGTCCTACAATCCGCAAACTGGCATTGCCTTGCAATTTTTCGCTTTGATACAGACGACTGCTCGCCATGGAATGACGAACGAGATTCCCGGTGAACGTTTCCAGCTCGATTCACCAGAAATCGACGTTGTTCCTTTAAAAACGAACGTCTCCTTAGAAAAAATTGCGATTTCGCTGTCTCTGACGTCCCGCGAAGAACATCGAATCTCCGTCTCCCGCGAACTATCGACGATGAATCGTATGGGAACAGGTCGGGGATCAGTTCGGCCTGTTTTCTGGTCAGCTTCGAATCGATAATTGCAGAGGGGACGAGATTATCCGCGGCTCGCGTGTCGTGTGCGTTCTCCGTTTTCCGCGGCGAGCGTTTCACGAAGTCACATCCGCGTTCCGTGTCGAGTATCTTCGTTGACTGCGCTGACTGCGCTGGAACATTCCTTTTCGCGAACCCGAAGGCCCGTGGCACGTACCGGCCGTTGCACGAGAGTTGGCAGTAACACGCGTGATTCCTCGGTTTCCGTCTTCCTCGATTTTCGATACCAATTTACTGTTCGTCGATGAAAACTCTGCAGAAAGTAACGTCGATTGCCAACTCTGGTGCAACGGTCGGTATGCCCATGTTCTTTGTCGTTCTATCCGACTGTCTTCTTCCGTTTGATTCAAATTGTTCCCGTTTGCTGCGGAATTCGGCCAATGAGAAGTTTCCGAAACTGGGGCGTCGCTGTTGCCATGACTACAGCGGCCGTGCCCTCTCGCCTCTCCCTCCTCGAAACTTGTCGGACCACGGCCAAGCCGTAAGAGCTGCGATCCATCTCGCTTGGATTTCGATTGCGCTAATATCGAGTCGCGCGGCGGACGATCGAGTCGGCTTTGAAAGTTATCCGCGCTGTTATCTCGGGAACGCGTTGCACACTCGGCAGCAACACGATCTTATGGGAATCGTTCGTGTCCCGGTTGCAGCGTGTTATATTATGCCTGACGCCGAGGAAGCTTTTCTCGCGTTACTGGTTTCCTCCGCGGACCAGCGAACCAATACGAATCGAACTTCCTCGCTGCTTTTTCCGTAATTATTCGGAAACTCTGTGCACGTTGGAATAAGTCGAGTAACGTTCGTTAACACGTTCGCTATGTATTTGCGATGGGAATCCAATTATTCGCGACTTTATATTCGTAACATTAAGTAACAAATGACTTAACTAGTCGAACAACAAGAGATCGGCGCGTAGTATACTTTTCTTCTATTAATTAAGCAATCCATGTATAATTTCGCTCAATCTGCCGAAGGTTTTGTACATTTCAAGGAAGTTTCATCTCGCCGAAACGTCGACGTTCGTCCGCGAACGGTTAAATACTAAATTTTACAACTTTACTATATAAAATCAAGTGATGAGCGAGAGTCACCTCTCAAGTGAAAAGGGTTAAACGATCGCAGTTTTCTAGACGACGAGCCGAAACGATTCTATCGCAGGAACATCAGCGCATCCGTCGATCCCATTGTCGCAGGGGGACGTCCAGCCGCGGCGGTATAGTTGTTAATCGACGTAAACGCTAATGGCCTGATTAATAACGGGAGCGCGTGCGCAGTTCTGTTGGTCACTCGGCCTCGGTTAATGAAACGGCGGCCCTTTGTAGTAAGAATCGTGGGTGCACGGAGACACAAACGTAAATTCGCGTGTCGCAGTGCCGTATCCTTGCCGGAGGCTCTTTTCTTTGCCACTCAAGGTCGCCAAACCCGTGCTCGACGAGTATCCTCGCGATTATTCATCCCCGTCCGATGGACAGCCTTTCCATTCGTTCACCGTCTCTCGGAAAACTCTGATCCGGTTCGAAGTAGTTTTTCATTCCCCCCAGGACGACGACAATCGAACGTTCGAATCGCAACGGAGACTAAGATGGTTGCCGATTCACCTTTGTCAGAGGTTCCTCCGAATATATCGATGCCTCGAGACATTCACGGGGAATCTTTTCATTGGCGTTATCACGTTATCAATCATAAGAATAGTAACACTGGTTATTTCAGTGGATGTCCTAGTTTCTAGGAAAGAAACGTTCTAAAAGCGTTCGGCTGCTAGTAGCGTTAAGGGCGTTTCCAAAGTTGTAACACTACTACACTAACCCTTTGCGGTCCGAAGTGCTATTGGTTTCTCAGTTTGAGGTTCACGTCGACGTTAGTTCATTCGATTACAGCTTAATATCACGCTATATTTGTTTATTCGAGAATATTTCGGAGTTTTAAAATTGTTAAAACAGGTGTAGAGGTTACAATAGAATAAAATGTCGAGGCATAGGACTGCTAAGGGCTGAAGCTTAACACTAAACTACCGAGCATTTCGATTGACCTTTTAAAATTTCTCTATAGAAACTCCAAGAGTGCATCTGTTCAGACTTCAATTGATATACAATTTGCGTAGTGCTAAATGAATTTCTATAATAATTTCTCAGAGAAACGAGTGCAAAGGGTTAAACCCTTAGCGTCGTACTATTTACTTTCACCGCTAAGCTGATGTACCATTTTACTATCGACAATTTCGAAGAAATGCAAAATTATCCATTCTATTTCAAGTGGAAATTTTATTTGAACGTACTACAATGATAATAGCAAAATAGTTGTTTGCTTTGATCCGTGGGTAATGAATAACATCGATTGTTGTTAAATTAGTCTAGATATCTTCATCGCGAGTCTCACTCGTCATTGTACGGCAAGGGGTTAACAGTGTCTCGTATTCTATTCTACTGTAAGAGCATTGAATTTTACTTTAGTTTCTCTCGAATGCCACTCGAGCATTAAATTCCATGGAAATTGTCATCAACGATTGTTACCATAAAGGGGTTGAAGAAAACTGTAGAAGTCTCGACGCCCCATAAGAGTAAAAACGGATCTTATAGTTTTACTCTCGAGTGCAAAGGGTTAATAGTGTCTCGTATTCTATTCTACTGTAAGAATTTCACTTCAGTTTGTCTCAAATGCCACTCGAGCATTAGATTCCATGGAAATCGTCATCAACGATCGTTATCGTAAAGGGGTTGAAGAATACTGTAGTTTCGACGTCCCGTAAGAGTAAAAACGGATCCTCTGTTGCGAGCCATCGAAAATGTTCGATGAACGAAAGGGAAAACGGTATTTTTAGGCGGCGAAATTGTTGAATGGCCGAGGGGTGGTTCTCTTCAAGACCGGAAACATCTTGCCGGTTCCTCCAGAAATAGTCGCGCCATATGCGTTGCGATTGTACGAACTGTTAGGTCGATTTCGTACGAGCCCAAGACAAGTGCGTCGAAGTCACGAATATCATCGATGCATTGTTAACAGGCGTTCGACGCGATTAATAATAAAGACCGAGGACGGTATTGAAGATCCTCGAGGATCATCTTTCATCGACAGCGCCGCGATCTAACATTGAATAAGTACTAAGTGAATAAATAAATAAATAAGCCGTTAGAGCGACTCGAACAGCAAGTTAGTTCCATTAATGCAGTTAAAGTAGGAAGCAATTCAATAGGGTCCGCGAGAGACCAGGCGACTGCCGGTTGGACGTTCCTCTAGCACCCCTCGTGCAGCGCGGTTCTAGCCGGTTGAAAACGCGAATACCTTTTCTTAACTCGGAGGAAATTCCGTCGTCGGATAGAAATCGACACGAATCGAAAGATACTCCCAAACTTTAGATCAGAGAAAGGCAGCATAGACGAGCGATACAAAAGAGTAATTATTTGATGAGTTTTAGATGAATCGAAATGAATCGGAGGAATATTAGCATAGTAATCTTAGCATTAAGTTGGTAATAGTATTATCTTTATTTAGCTTAGGGAAAGATTATTATTATTCGGGGGAATGTGAAGGAATTTAACACTAAGAATGGAGGAACTCCCATTTTTCACTTAGCAACGTGCGTTTTACTGTTTTTCTTTTGTTTAGTAAGTCTTGAAGTGATTACTTGTAATTCATCAAGTATGCTTCTTGCTACGAAATAAATGAAGTTTTTTACTGAATTGAATGAGTTCAATTGAAGATAATGGAGGAGGTCGTAGTTGCTTTTAGGCTAAGTGTTAAAATTGTTGATACTTGAACCGTTTCCTTGAAATTAGTCGAATCAACGCGTGTAACGGAGAGAAAGGAGCCCTGCATTATCATTGTCGGTTGTAGCGGTGCGTGTAACTTGTCGCATTACCGTCGTTGACGGGTTATTCGAGTGAACTGTCGAATAAACGATGGGATAATAAAGAGAGGACATTATTTGTTTGCAGTTGGCGGCATGAACCGGCCGTCCAAAGCAGTGACACAGGCGAAGAAAGTGGCACCGCCGGCTGTGCCAGACGTGTTTCGGCATTCCGGATCCTCTTTTGGTTCCGCTGGTTACGCGAGCAGCGAGGATAGCTGCTTCCTTGCCGGAAGCGGTCCGGGCAACACGGACGATGGTTCCTACGGGATGCCGTCTGGAAAGAGTCCCGGCCCGATTTTTACTCATCCAGGATTCGCTTTCCCACCGGTGGTCGGGAAGTACGCCCACGCCGAGGATCAAGGTGCTACCATCGACCAATCGGTTTCAATATTGTCAAATAGTTTTTAATGTTGCGAATTATAGAGTAGATATATGGTCTACCTTGAATCGTTGTGAAATAGGAATGATCAACTTTGAATCGTTGGGGGATAAAAATGGTCAACTTTGAATCGTTGGGGAATGGATATGGTCAACTTTGAATCATTGTTGAATAGATATGGTCAACTTTGAATCATTGTTGAATAGATATGGTCAACTTTGAATCATTGTTGAATAGATATGGTCAACTTTGAATAATTGTGAAGTAGAAACGTCCAACTTTGAATCATTGTAGAATAGAAACGGTCAACTTTGAATTATTGTTGAATAGAAACGTCCAACTTTGAATCATTGTAGAATAGAAACGGTCAACTTTGAATTATTGTTGAATAGATATGATCAACTTTGAATTATTGTTGAATAGATATGGTCAACTTTGAATAATTGTGAAATAGTAATGGTCAACTTTGATTCATTGTGAAGTAGGAACGTTCAACTTTGATACATTGTAAGATAGAAACAGTCAACTTTGAATCATTGTAGAATAGATACAGTCAACCTTGAATCACTGGGAAACAGAAATGTTGAAATATTCGAGTGGCGCGTTGCCCGTAGCAACCACAAGGAAGGATCTCAGCCAGGACACTGGCTTATTTCCTTCTAAAACTGGAAAACTTGGAACGTTTGTTTGACGATACTTGTTTCCTTTTAGGAATCGACATGACTCAGAGCCCCGGCAGAGACAGTCCAGGCAGTTCAGGATCAGGTTCTGGTTCCAGGCATTCCACAGCTTCATTGGACTCTGGCAGAGCTTCCGGATATCACCTGGGTCCTAGAGGACCCGGTGCTCTCGCTTCGTCACCCAGATGTTCAATAAGCTCACTGGGCAGTCATCCGGACAGACCGGCGGATCTCGACGTCGTTCATGCTTGGCTGACTGAACTTCAATTCGAGGAATACTTCCCTTTGTTTGCTTCAGCTGGTTATGATCTTGCTACTATCACGCGTATGACACCGGAGGACTTAACAGCTATAGGTAGAGAAATCCTTGCTCGAAAACCTGTCCAACTTCCCATCATTTCCAATGGAATGCTTTCGATAAACTGAACAACAGTCATACCAAAAGAATAATCACTTCAAACATTACTGTTTCTCTGCGTTACTGTTCGGAACCAATCGTATTTCCATCATAACAATTCTAGATTATAAACGTTCTTTATTCGCTCGCATGAACGTTACACACTTAACACTAGAACCACCGATCAGTTGAATTGTTCTACAGAAACCTGAACAGTGCAATCACTGAGACTTCAGATAATTTGCAATTCAGTTTGCGTATCGCTAAACCAGTTTCTCTAGTACTTTCTCAGAGAATCTGTTATCCGTTGAACAACCGGGGAAGATGAAATGAAGCTGATTTTGAGCCATCCGGTGGTTCTAGTGTCAAAACTACAGTTATATTTGCGCTCCACCGGTGAGGTAACACAGGCGACTCTTTTGCGAAACGAAGGTACGAACGGTGACAAGTAAGTCTGCCACTCGAGGGGTGTACGACTCCCCTTTTCTTCTCAACGCGTCTCCAACTGTCTCTTAGCTGGAGGCTGGAAGGTGCGTATAGCTGGATCGCGTAAGTGCGAGAAAGAGGAGACGTGCTCCCCTCGAGCAGATTTTCATGTCATTGATTATACACAGTACTCCATGTATATATGTATGTATGTACGTATGTATGTATGGTGTATGCATGTCTGCATCTATGTCTGCTGGTTCCTGTCACTTGCATCCCAGCCCTGGCACAGAGTGTCCGATGAAAATTGTAAACTGCGCATTAAAATAATATGAAATTCAGTTGTTTCCCCCGGTCGAGTGCCTCTTTGCCAGCGGCGATGCTCGCGCGGAATGCGCCTGGAACGAGTGACCAGAATTATTGGACACACGAGACAGACAGAAGACACATCCGAGGCTTTTATAGTCTGGGCCGCTGGCACAACAGCGAAGGGTTTTGGACGTGAGCCTTAACCTTTCTGGAGCATGATTTTATTGTCCCCCCCTCCCTCGACAGCGGTGCAGCTTTATCTGAATCCGCTGACGTGCATGACACCGATATCATGCTCGTGTCACAGATCATTGAGTACCAGTCACAGTTTCCTTAATTAGTCATCCCGGCAATTAAAGAATAAAGAACAGTTATGCGGGAAACAGATATCTCTTTGTTCCTGTTTCATTGTATCATATCTTGCGTAATGTGTGCGTTTCTTTCTTCTCCCACGTCGGGAGAGGTAATAAAATGAATGATCGACGCGCCTGTGCTTTGCAGGAATTAAAAAGCCGAATCACAGAAAGCGGCTGAAGGCAGAGATAGATAATTTAAACATCGGAGACGGCTTGCCAGAACACATCCCCGGTTCTCTGGAAGAATGGCTCAGACTTCTACGGCTGGAGGAGTATCTCGGCGCTCTCCATCAACAGGGTATGCGTTCGGTCGAGGATGTAACGACCCTCACTTGGGAGGATCTCGAGGACATCGGCATTGTGCGGCTGGGCCATCAAAAGAAGTTACTGTTAGCTATTAAAAGAGTCAAAGATATTCGCGCTGGTAAACGTATACAGCCGCTCGATCTTGCCCGGTTACCACCGCATCCTGGACAGACACAGGTACATCGATGACATCTTCTCAGCATATCAACGCTATAGTAACTGCTGTTAGGTGATACCGATTGGCTAGGCTGAGGACTGTGCTTTTATTCTGATTTAGATTACCTTGACTCGATTTCTGAATTACTGATACTTTCTGTTACTAATAGGAAATTAGTTGATACTGTAAGATTGAAACTATAAAACTAAACTAGAAAGACACCTCTTCTGTGCCAAGCGTAAAGTCATCTCCCAGATGTACCTAAAGCGTAGCATTTTAAACATCTCTGTAGACCTATGTAACTTTGAAATCACAAATAGGAAATTAGTTGATACTATAAGATTGGAACTATAAAACTGAACTAGAAAGACACCTCATTTGAATACTCCAATGAATGTTTGAAGCAACTGAAAATAATCTATTGTTACAATTTGTATAGGGATTACATATTAATTGTATTAAATACTCGGTAGTTCTAGTGTTAATTTATTTTATTTTGCATTCAGAGTGAATGAAATTAAGTAATTAGTTAACTTTTATACGCTCAGGAAAGTTTAACGTCATTGTAACTTGAAAGCTACAGAATATATTCAATGAAATTATCGAAACTATTCAATACATGGTTCATTCAATGTACTGCAATGTTTATCTTGATACTTATCAATTTTACAGCAATTCCTGTTATAATCACAAACAAAAATTCGGCTTATAGAGGGTTAACACGTTATATTTTGATTTTTAAATAAAATATTCAGTTATATTCAAGTTTTCTTTTAATTTTATATATTTTGATATCGTTTCTTGATTTCGGTGCTTTGTAACGTATACAGCTATTCTCGACCATGCGTCCCTTAAAAAGTATTTTATTACAAAAATTAACTGAATATGTTAAACATCTTTGTTACACTTTCAGGACGTTGTTATTCAACGGGCAGGTCCAGATCTACCCTCCCCAGACGAGGATTGCTCATCGCCTGTCCTGAGGTCTTTCCAAAGGGGAGGAAGCGACACAACGTCCAGCGCCGCATGGAGAAGTATGTACGCCGCTCTGCCAACTGATTACAACATTGTCGGGCGAACCAGTTCGCGAGGAAAGTCCCTGGAAAGCTTAGAGGACGCACCGCTCGGGTATCCTCCGTCCCCGGCGCCTTCCACACACCCGCAACCCATCGAATGGCGTCAACGCAGCTTCGAAGACGGCGATCTGACTCCCACAAACGACAACTCGATCGTCGAAGCCGGCGGTGGAACACTTCCACGGCCGAGACATTGCCTTGTTCGTCCCAGACCCGTAGCTAAAGTAAGACGCAGCTAGTTGCATCTCTCAGTATGCACGGTTCTACGCTCACTCGCCAGAAATCGGTTAACTTTGCACGCTGGAGACTAAACAGCGATGCAGTGTAACTCGATATTGTTAACACTAGGATTACGAAACGCGTCAATTTGACACTGAATTTTATACACACTATTTGTTAAATGTTCACGTCGATTTTTATGCATGCAGTTTCACGAATACGTATCCCGATTGTCTATTTTTAAAGCCCTAATTTCCAGGATCTAAACAAATATCAATTGTTCTAGGAACAATAGAATAAACTGTACAATAAGTGTCCGTAAATCTAGTGTTAACACATTGGCTAACTTTCAGAAAATTGTGCAGATGGCAATTTTCAATGAGACCAATTTATATCACTATATACAAAAACTCAGACATAACGTTATGTGGTATATTTTAAACAGATAACCAATTCGAATCAAATTTAATATTTTTAAATGTGGTAATTAGCAAAGTTGCAGAGCTAAGTGTCTTTTAATATGTATTAATCAAAATATAATATCCAATCATTCGACTGAATTGGATTATTGCACCATTCAGCCGAACGTCACCGCATTATTTATAATATAGAAATATTTTCGAATAACCATCGTTCAGTCGTTTGCACTCAGAAGTTTCTAGAAATATCTACCATTTTTTCACGAGACAAAGAATATTTCTTGAAATCAACTCCAACAAAAGTCACAACTACATTAAGGAACAATTAAATTTTACAGTTCCACTGCGTCAAATGAAACGATGAGAGTTATCCTCCGAGTGCAAAGGGTTGACACGTTAAGCGCCATGAAAATCTTAAGCATTTTCCCATAGAGTTTGTCTTTTGTAGCAAGGAAAAGCAGGAAGAATTATGAATTGTTTGCAACGTTTGCGTTACACTATTATCAACTTAGTTGCGTTATTAAAGATTTTTATTTCGCATCGGTTATCTTGTATGTTACGATTGTTTTTTAGTCATTCAGAGGCGTCAGTCACCGGTGACTGACATGGCGCTTAACGTGTTAACGCATTGCGTACTGGTAACGAGAAATCTCGTTTTTATATAGAGACTCTTAGCTGTATAACTTTGATAATTACCACAGCATTTAAGGATATATTAAATTTGATTAGAACTAATTGTCCATTTAAAATATATTACATAACAATATGATATCTCAGTCTTTTTTATAGATAGCGATACAAGTGGATCTCACTGAAAATGCACGCAATTTAATTTTCTGATAATTAGCCGGTACGCAATGCGTTGAATTCCACGTTGCCATTGCGTTGACGATTGAATCCTCTGCTCGAAGGTCGCCGCAACTCCAGGGCAGTTCAAATCATTGCCGCGGGATTTCGACAACAAGTACCAGTTGACGTACGGACTGGAGAGCAGTCCGCATCTGCCGAAACGCTGCCCGCCGTCGCCGCCGAGGCGCCAGAGTTCCAGAGAGAACAGTTCGTCCGTGGTCGGCGTCGGCGGATCGGGAGTCGGCGATGTCGTGATAGATTGCAGCGGACCGGTGCCGACCGCGTCCTGCGAGGATCCCCACATGCATCATCATCAACATCATCACTTGCTGCATCATCCATCACCGCCGCCACCCGCGCCTGCAGCGGCGCCGTCGACCCCGCCGCAGATGAATCGGCCGCCTTCCTCCATGTCTCGCTCATGGGGAAGCGTCAGCGCTAATGTGAACGAGGAACATGAATTAATAGCTTCTCTTGCTTTGCAACACCGTAATGGCTCTGACGCCAGCTTTAAGGTACAGGTCTTGGTTAGGTCTTCTCGCAAATTGAGCCGTTTATTTTTCAAACGATATCTATGGTCATCGTTAGATCGGCAAACTGCACACCCCTGGAAGATTTTGACACTAGAATTACCGAGCACTTGACCCCTTGTATTGGAATAGTCAGACCTGGTGAAAATTTCAAGTGACAATGAACAAATAAATATTGTTTCATTTGTTTGAGTAGAATTATATATTATTCTTGTACTGAAATAGTCAGACTCGTGGTGAAGATTTCAAGTGACAATGAACAAATAAATATTGTTTCATTTGTTTGAGTAGAATTATATATTATTCTTGTACTGGAATAGTCAGACTCGTGGTGAAGATTTCAAGTGACAATGTACAAATAAATATTGTTTCATTTGTTTGAATAGAATTATATGTTATTCTTGTTATCAAGGATTTAGGCGCATAGTAGTGAAAGGGTTGAGATTTTATAAAATCTATAAACATGAATATCTTAACACTTAGCCAACCGAATGGGGAGATCTCCCACTTTTCACTTAGCAACGTATTGCCTTTTATTTTGTTTCTGTTTTCTTTTGTTACTTCGTAAGTCTTGAAGTGGGATTATTTGCAATTCATCGGATACGGTTCTTGTTTTTACAAAACACAGATTCTAACCGAATCAATTGAACGAGTTCAATTGGTGGTAATGGAGGAGGCTGTAGTGATAGTTCTTTTTATTAAGTACACTTTTCCTAAGTGTGAAGATCTCAGTTGGCTTATACATCAGTGTAGATATTACTAAGTCAGCTTATTCAACGATTTCTCAGAGAAGCATCTGTACCTTCTCGGTAATTGTAAAGGAAGAAATTAGGAATAGGTGATTTCGACGACCACCTGGTAGTTCTAGTGTCAATTTGAAATCGATTAAAAGCCATGAGATATCTTGATTGAAAAATAAATGGACAATGGAAATTTCAAAATAAAAGGCTCAATCGCGTTTCGTTGTCGCGCTGTTTCTACATGGAATTCCCATGGTTGTTGCAGTCAAGCTCCAGCACAGAATCAGACTCGCTGCCTTTCGCGAACGAAAACGCCGGGACGATAAAGCAGAGGTCCGCGCGAGCCCAGGAGTACGCGAGCAACAATTCCAGCAACAATATCCAGAGCCACATGATCAGCCATCATTCCAGTAGCACCGAACCGGCGGACGTGTTGAACGACATTGGAAATATGCTTGCCAACCTGACGGACGAACTTGATGCCATGCTCGAGGAAGAGAAACGCCAGGGCCTGAACTCGTAATCATCATTGTCATCGTGTTGTTCCCCTCGACATTGTCTCCTTTCAGTCGCGTCGACGAACGTCACTGCTTCTGCTGCGAACGCGGCCCATAGAAACATATATATATATCTCTCTCGGTACGGCGCATATAGTAGCTGACGAGCAAAAAGACGGTTCGCAAACGTGAGAACAGAAGAAAGGATTGACGCGTGCGAGCTCGAGTTTCGAATCTTTCGACAACTTTGCAACGATTCATTAGAAAAAAGAAAGCGCATAACCTGGCGCTGGACAAATTCTACCATCAGACACACACCACCACTTTCCATTGCATTAATCTGCAAACACACGTTACACTACACGGAAATCAACATTCTGTTCTGATTGCGTTGAATCGGTTCCAACGCGGTGGATCGCGCACTTCCACGTCGTTACGACGCGCGTTGATTTCTATCGATGTTTTTCCAGTTTTATTCTCTTTCTTTATTTTATGTTACATAGAGCAAAGCTTATTTTTCTATCGACATATTACGAACTTTCTCATGAAGTTTCCAGAGACTCGAATATTGCACAATCTTTGTGGTTTTATTTGTTTCATGTACTTATCGCTTTACGTTACTCTGTATCTTTGTTCTCGTTTTCGTTTCCCTTTTCGGAGCTGAACGCTTTGCCAGTATCGCGACAGACACCTCGAGAAACTCCGTATAATTTTACTGATAAAGAATTATTCCACGGACGAAAAAATCTGTCTAGATCGAAGTTAACTCTAGACGTTTAACGAATAAGTATGGGTAATACTTACGCCTTATAAAGAATAACTAACAAGGGACATAAGTGTAGTTTAGTTTGATACACTAAGAGTACACTTTACACTTACACGGCACAAAGACTGATATTTCTCTGGAAATTTCATTACTATAAAAAACATGTATACATTCCAGCTAGTATATTTCCTTTTCCACTTCCGTCCTTTTGCTAAAACGATAGCATGTTAGATTGGGACCTTCATAAACTGTTGGACTGTTAGACATTTTTGAGATTAGTACGATACAAAGGAGTCGGATTCCGTATACCTTTTTCTGAAACGATGCAATTCTTCCAGTACCGTTCAATGGAGAATATATTATACCGAGTCGAGTTGTTTTCCGATAAACGAAAGCATTATTAATAACTTCGCCTATATTATGGTACAATTTCTATAAGAGTGTATGATAGTTTATACAAAAATAAAAGCAGAAGAAGAAGAAGAAGAAGAAGAAGAAGAAGAAGAAGAAGAAGATAATGAATGAAGAAGATGAAGATGAAGATGAAGAAGATGAATGAAGATGAAGAAGAAGATGGAGAAGAAAGAATTGACATCTTCCATTATTTGAAAACTTGAAAACACCGTTCTCCTCGCAACGACCGAGAAACGAGAGCAACATAGACGTTCGACTGCCAATTTGAATTTTAAGATGATACAGTTTAAATATACAGAATCATATGCGCTGTATGCCAATTAACATTTTATATTTATTATTATCCGTACTAATATAGTGATGTATGTAAACTCACTATTGTTATATGGTGCACGTGGAATACTTGTTATAGTTTCCATACACGTGAAATCAAAGTAATCATAGTAGTGGAATACTGTCGATACAAAGTGTTCAGGTGCCCCCACCCCCACCCGCCCCTACCGTCTCCAAGATATGATGCTGATTATGTACCGAGACCATGTGCATATACAAATCTCAAAGCATGCAAACTTATTATAACAGTTTGTACAACAATGCACGCGCGTTCGATTATATATACATTTATATATGATGAATTCGATTGGACACCGAATATAAATCAATCCTTGACGTTCCACAAATTTTAAACTATACATAGTATTCGTTTGTATTTGTTCGATTTCTCTTTTTTTTTTTATTTCTCTCTTTTTGTTTGGTTCACTTTCTTTTCGTGAAATTCCCTTTCTAGTTTTATATATAAATATATATATATATAAATATAAAATATAATATAACTATTATTATATATTTCGTTGTCAGCGTATTTTAAACGGTATTTATCAATGGATTCGCAAAGGTTTTCTCTCGTGCGAGGATGAAACGTTTCATTTTGTATATGCATCGTAGAATACTCCTATATAAATGTGTATATAGAGTTTCAGAGGGACATTAAACGGTAATTAGACGTTTTATCAATTCGTTACGCGGTACGGCGAAAACTTGTTATTTGTCTCTGTACGGATCAGTTTCATGATTAAAAGGAAGCCTCTCGAACGAAGGGAGAAAAGGAGAAACAACTGAATTGCAGCGTGAACGCGATCGATATTATATCATTCCTCTGATGTTTTATTATTAATCTTAAACCATGGTTCGTTAATTGTATCCGAATCGAATTATGCTATATTAATAACGAAGAGAGAGAGAACACACGTGGTAGGATATATACAAGATTTTCAAGTAAACTTAACGCTTAGGTTAATCAATTAAACATCAGGGCTGCGTTTATTGCGGCCTGCAGACTTGTTAACTATTATAGGTATATAGTAGGTATATATATACCTAACGTAGGTATATATATTATATTATATATCAGTTTAAGCAGTGTACTTAGGGAAAAAGCAAAAAAACAAACTGTTGCGAGGTGCTGCAAGTTTATGGATTTTCGAATCTCTCTTTTTTGTTTTTTTTTACTTCCGATCGTCATTGGACTCGACTTCGAATCGTACGAAGTAGCGCAAAGTTTTTTACACGTATACACGCGAGTTTTATAAACGTCTGACTTAATCGAAATGCTTGGGGAACGTTTCATCTGTTACTGGAACAGCTTTCGCACCTACATTTCAAGGATGCTACGTCGCGTTTTCTTTATACACAGACACAGCTCTACTGGACCTCCGTGCGTGGAGCCCCATGGAATCTTTCGAGCATTGTCAGATGTAAAAATTTTTATATTTATAATGAACGATCGTTTTAAGTTGTAGGGCATACGGCAGAATGTTAACACGTTGAACGCCGATTTCATAGAGCAAAGTGCGCGAAATGGGAAAAGTGTAACGTTAAATTTCATTCAATTATTATTATCGCACGTTCGTCTAGCCGAATATCACCGTATTACGTGGCATTGTTTATAATGTAGAAATATTTTCGCATAATCATCGTTTAATCGAGCGAACTATGGTAATTTGATTTGGTTACCGGTGGTCCTCGACGTTGAATGGCGTTCAACGTGTTAATTGTTAAGATTTATCGCTTGGGTGCAGAAACGAATATTTCGAGAGCAACTGTTCGAGACGAAGGTGCGCGAATCATTCAGTCACGTGTCTGGAATATTATTGTATTTTATAGGGAAACGGAACGACAGGTTAACGGTGGACATTGGAAATATTTCGACGACGTGGATATTGAAATACTGATCGCTGACGGGAATGTAGATAATTAATAAATATTAGCAGGACAATGGAACGTTTTATACGAACGTGTGATCGAGTAATGATTTGTTTTTTCCACGCGATCGACGAACAATAGGAAGTAACGCACACTGCCGACTTTTTATACCGTAGTTGATGTTACTGCTGCGCAAACGAAGGAGCTGACACTTTGCACTCGAGTTGCGGAATTATAAATTTTTGAGAGTACCGTTGATCTTTGTACATTGCATCGATAGCTCAAACATTGAGATAAAGTACCTTTGTTCCCGAATTTTCGTATGGTTTCTTGATAAATGAATTTTAAAGAATCTTCTACGCTCGATTGGAAAGTATCTAATATCTCGAAGAACCTCCGAGTGCAAAGGGTTCAGCGTAAACAATTGGAATTCCGAGTACTTTGCGCGAAATAAGTTTGTACGAGAATTACGGTAAAATTGAATTACGACTGCGCATCATTACGACTGATAACGTTTAATACCGATTTGGATACCTTTTGACTAGAAAGCGTGCACTGAACACAGGATGCGCAACATTTATCAACACCTCGAAGGTATTGTTTGAAGTAAACCGTTTAAGAGAAAATGTGAGACGATGATGAGAAATACGAGAAATTGGATTGTTCCCTAACAGAAAGAAAGATAAGAGTGGTTTATATGGAACCATTAATTAATTGATTCGTTTACTTGAGACAGTACGCTCGATTAACGAGAACGATACATTAGAAGTTTAGAGCTAGCCACGAATTTCCTGATTAGAGAGACTCGCATAAGTATTTTGAATTCGCTTGACGTTCCACTTTCTTTTCCATAGGAACAATCAATAACAAATGACAACGGTTCGATCACTGGCTGGTTTTTAGGCAGCTAATTAAAAAGAAAGAGACGAATTCCTAAAGGCATTGCTTCTACGTGGTGTATACATATTATACATACATAAATATTCTATAAATACAAATATAGATATGAATGTACATTTATATTCATATTTGTATTAAATTACATAGTCATAGTTTTTGTACAAACGTTTGCGTCGCTGCAGATTTTGTTCAGCGGAATCAGTACTCGCCTAATTGCATTTTATAATTCCCCCGATGTCCTTCCTATTTTCCATGTTTGTTTAAATATATCATTTGATTTATCGATTATGATGCCTTCATCATAGTTCTTTGAATAAAACATATTAATGAACTTCAACGTTGTTGTTTATGTACCCTATTATCATCCTGGAACAAAGTGAAGAACTGAAGCAATTAACACGTTAAGCGCCATGTCAGTCACTGGTGACTGACGCTTCTGAATGACTAAAAAACAATCGTAACATACAAGACAACCGATGTGAAATAAAAATGTTTAATAAAGCAACTCAGTTGATAATAGTGTAACGCAAACGTTGCAACGCCAAACAATTCATAATTATTCATATCTTTCTTTGCTACAAAAGACAAACTCTATGGGAAAACGCTTAAGATTTTCGTGGCGCTTAACGTGTTAACAGTTCGCACTCGATGCCACGAGAAAGTTTCGAATATTATCTTATCAATGAGTAAGGAACATTTTTCGATTACTGACAGTGGTCAGTGATTAATCATGGTAACGACGAAATTACATCTTAGCAACGCTGGTTGCAGATTGCCAGGGGCTCGCGGATGCGTATCAATGGCCGCCACGCTTTAACACTAGAAAAACCGAGCACTGACATTGATTTTCAGAAATTTCTTTATAGAACCTTTAAGAGTGCATCTATTGAGACTTTAATTGGTCAATAATTCTATTTGTGTATTGCAAAATCAGTCTCTTTGATAACTTTCAGAGAAGCATCTGCTATATACGCTCAGTGTTAACTCTTGAATTTTATTGGAAATAGAAACAAATTAACATGTTCGTTAGCAGCGATTATTCCGGCGACGATCTCAATTACATTTTCTTCAATCCAATAAATCTGAACGAAATATTAGAATGAAACTGAAACGAGTCATTGAGTTCCTAAATATAACGTCGCAGTTTCTCATTTCTAACAAGAATATGTATAAGATTCATTTCATTTTCATTAAGTCACAGATAGGATAGCCAACAAATACGTTCGCTGGTAGCGAACGTATGAATATTTGAATTCCCATTATATCATTCCTATATTATAAAAATACAATATTGTAACTAATTCATCAGTTGGTCGAATAAACAGCCTGCCAAAGAGAACCATCGTGTCTTCATTATTTTCAACCATCAACATCCTTTTACAAACAATTCAGCCGATCTACGTGAATTTCGCTGTTTTTTAAATAATATCTCAAACTGCATAAAAAAATAGTAAATCCATAAAAAAACTAAAATTGTTAATTCTATATTTCATTACGGATTAAACGGATGTTACAAATTTTACAAGTTCGACTCGGTGGATTGGAGAGACACGCGTTACAAACGTTTCGATTTGTTTGATAACGAAAGAACGATAATTACGAGCTACACTTTATGTCATAATCATGCTTAATCGTAATTAACAATCTATGAAAATTTATTTCTAATGAATGAGATCAAATCGAGCGTTTCCCCTATCATTGTAATGAGTAAGACAAGGACAGGCGATTTTGTTACCGCCATACAGTGGACGGGCGTTTTCGAAGCTTTTCCCTATACCTGTAATGTGTAAGACAAGGACGGAGATAATGTGCGACAAGGACAGAGATAGTCTCTCTCTAGCCACCTCCTTGGAAAAAGCATCTTATCAGTCCCTGGTGCGTATGCGTGAAGCATCAGGACCAAGGAGGTCGCAAACATGTCAATTCCAGTGTCGCCGTCTATCGGAATAACGCTAAAACTTCTAGGCAAATAGTACCAGATGAAGCCGCTAGATGGCGCAACAAGACGACTATCTCGAAAGCAATCAACCCATCAAAGAATCGCTAATAACTCATTAATTGCAAACCAAATGCGATTCGAAACGCTACTGAAATATTTTTAGAGGACCACTCTAATTTCTACAATAGCAAATACTCACTTATTATTCCTATTAAGTGAGAAACTTAATGATCAATTGGGCGCCTGTCAGAAAATTCTTGGTTGACTTGCGACATCGTTTAGGGTAATAATGTATAACTAATTAATGCGACGAAAAAACCCATCCAAAATGATATGGGAAAGTAGGCGAAGGCCCACTCTATGATTCTAAATTGCAAATATTCATGAATGATTCGTGATAGTCGAGTTATTAATGAATACGCTGTTGATTTCTCCATCCCCCACGGCGCGTGTAGTTCATAGCTTCCACCGCTAGATGGCGCTAATAAAACTATAATCCTAGAAACCTCCTTGGTCCTGATGCTTCGCGCGTACGCACCAGGGACCGATGAGATGCTTTTTCCAAGGAGGTGGCAAGAGAGAGACTATCTCTGTCCTTGTCGCACAGTAGCGCTGTCCGTGTCTTACACATTGCGGGTATAGGGAAAAGCTTCGAAAACGCCTGTCCGCTAGATGGCGCTAGTGTCGCTTGTTACTTGTAATTGGCGTGTTTGGCTACTAGATGGTGGCGCAATTCAGTTTGCGAGCACAGTTCTGTTCTTTGATCACTAATTAATTATCGTACTATTCCAGACAGTTTTTCCTTTTATTCTTCAGTAAGATTCATTGTTGGTTAATAAAAATATACTGATATTGTTATTATATAATAACATGAACTATTTATTTCATTGAATCTCGAAATACATTATTGTATCGGGTTTGTTGGTTTTTTATTTATACTTTGAACGACGGAGCGTACTAAAGCCTTTTAAATGTAATTTAACTAACGGAGAATACATGTATATTAATTAATGTTTAATACATTATCGACGCCTGTAAACGCTGTCTATAGTTAAAGCTGTATATTCTTATGTAATTAATCGAATTCTAATTGCGAATCCGATATAACATAGAGGTGAAGGAATTGATGATAAGAAAATTAAATATATTCATTTAAATCAAATATTATTCGACGAATGTTGCCCCAGTCGTTATATAATATTATTGTAATTTCGTGAAATATGAAAACACTCGAATGATTACAGGACTCATACCAACGGAATTATGACGCATGAAGTGCATATATTTTATATACATATATATTAAATATTTTATCAGCTGATGTAAACATCAGTGCCGTACCTATGGTGCGGTTAATTGTTTGGGAAAGGTTGAAAAAATAATGAAATTTGTTTCAAATATTTCACGAAGAAAAATACGTAGAGACTAAACATTTGTTTTACAAGATTGTGAAAGTGATAATGTTTATTGTGTCGAACATAAGTGACTATTAATTAAATTTTTGTACACATAAACTTGTCCAAGAAGAATACTAATTATTTTCAAATGTCCAAGAAGCGTTTCAACTTTTAATAATAATAAATATTTTTTTCATTTCTTGGTCTTTTTCAACTGTACTCTGTCGCTTAGTATGAAATTAATGATAAAGTTTCAATCATTTTTGGCACCCGATATATTTTTAATTGGTCGTGTATGTCGATTGGAACTACGCAGGCGCAATGAATCTCAACAATTCTCGGGAGGCTTTATTAACGGAAGTTTAGCCGTCAATTCGTCAGTATTTTCGGTTGCGACGAATACCAAATTTTTGACGCAATAGTTCCTTTGTTTATAATTTACTAAAGTTTCACATTTAGAAAGGAACTTGTAATTTCATTGAAAATGTATCGTCTACTTTTTGGCCTGTGTGCTTTCTTAGCACTGGCCAGCGCAAATTTTGTAAGGTAAGCAAAGTAATATTCAAACAAAGAAAATAATTGTCCACTGTATATTTCAATGTTTCCATACTATACACATATAACTTTAATTACAAATCCTTTAATAACCAAGTTCCTGGTTGCTGATTTACAATTCTGTATATTACCCCTTTTTCTTTAAGGATTCCATTGTATAAAATGGACACTGTTCGTAAACAGTTAAAGGAAGTTAATACAGAAGTAGCTCAGGTGCATCTTTTCGAAGGATCAGGCGCTGTGCCGGAACCTCTCTCTAACTACCTGGATGCCCAATATTATGGACTGATCAGTATTGGAACTCCTCCACAAGACTTCAGAGTAGTTTTCGATACTGGTTCCTCTAATCTGTGGGTTCCTTCCAAAAGTTGTTCTTTGACCAACCTTGCTTGTAGTAAGTACACTTACAAATTACATAAATATTGCTATCGAGACTTATTAATAGAACTTTCCCCGCCTGATGAAAATGCACATTAATCTTTATCTGTATCACAATGATGCTTTCATATTGATTTTTTGTAATGTGTGTCATTAAGATATAGACGTGCATTTACAATGTTTAGAATTCTTCATTTTCCAGATACAAATGACCTTTGCTCCATGATAAATTTTAAATACCATCATGTGACTGGTAGCTTATAAAATGATAACTTTTATTACATTTACATGCACGTATATATCTGTTGAATCTATGTGTTGTGCAGAGCTAGGTACTTAGTCTGTAGGATAATGCAAAGGCAGGAGAGGTACTATAGTAGCTTTATCTAATTAGTTTGTTACATGATCTCATTTATTAATATTATTATATCAACCAACAAGTATTAGACCTACATTGATTTCTCATACCAAGTTTCCAACTTTGGCATAGTACATAGATAAGATTTAAGCTAATATTTAAGACGGATAATATTTTTAAAAATTGCTCCAATTAATAAGTACTTCTGCATTCTCTTTTGTTCTCAGAATTGCATCACAAATATGATAGTAGCAAATCAAGCAGTTACAAGAAAAATGGGACAGATTTTTCCATTCGTTATGGCTCTGGAAGTCTCTCTGGTTACCTATCTACTGATACCGTAGGGGTAAGAATTTTGCACTGTACACCTATGTTATCTACAGATCTTTTTATTGTCTTTTGAAATCATTTACATTTCTCGACCTATTGGGAGGAATAATTTTGCATATTGATTCACACGTGGAATAATAATTGCGTATTACAGATTGCTGGAATTAAAGTTATGGATCAAACATTCGCAGAAGCAATACGCGAACCTGGTTTAGCTTTCCTTGCTGCTAAGTTTGACGGTATTATGGGAATGGCTTATTCTAAGATCTCTGTGGATGGTGTAACACCAGTTTTCTATAATATGGTCAAGCAAGGATTAGTACCTCAACCTATTTTCAGTTTCTACTTGAACAGGTATACAAGTTTTCTTTAATAATCAGTAATCAAATTCTCTATCATGGTAATATCGAATAATACATCTACAAACTTATAAACTCAGAGATCCTAAAGCCGAAGTTGGTGGAGAGATGCTCTTAGGTGGTTCAGATCCAGATCATTATGTAGGTGACTTCACCTATGTTCCTGTAGACCGTAAGGGTTACTGGCAATTTAAAATGGACAAGTATGTTATGCAAAATGTCCTTAAACTAGACCGTTTTCGTAAATAATCGTTTCTATAAAAGAATGTCTATAATTTAAAATTTACATTTTAGAGTTACAGTGGGTTCTGATGTTACTGTATGCCAAAATGGCTGTGAAGCTATTGCTGATACAGGCACCTCTTTGATAGCTGGTCCCGTTGACGAAGTTAAGGCCATCAATAAAAAAATTGGAGCTACACAAATTATAAACGGAGAGGCCATGGTAAATACAAGTAATTATACATGAGATTTACGTCTACCGTAGGTTTATAATTATTTCATTTTTACAGATTGACTGTAATTTAATTCCTAATTTGCCTGACATCACGTTTACCTTCGGCGGGCGTGACTTCTCGCTGAAAGGAGAGGACTATGTTTTGAAGGTAGAATCTCAAATGCATCACAAATAATCAAGCGATCAAACTAATTTTTCATTCGGTGACAATTTAATACTTCTTGCCTTTTCAACAGGTAACAAGTCTCGGAAAGACAGTTTGCCTGAGTGGATTTATGGGAATGGACATTCCTCCGCCAAACGGTCCGCTATGGATTTTGGGAGATGTATTCATTGGTCGTTACTACACTGAATTCGATATGGGAAACAATCGTATCGGTTTCGCCCAAGCTAAATAAACGCGTTAATTCAGAAAAGATTCTATGGTGTGTACTTATTCCGCCAGTACACTTATTTTAGTACAACTAAAATTGGTTTTAAACTTCTATGTTAATTGAAATTGCATTTTTGTGCCACTTATGAGTACCATATAGTAACTATGATACGATTAGCGAGCGTTAACGAGCAATAAATACTTTATTGTAACAATGCCTGTAACGAACAAAAAATTTGCAAAGGATAAAGTTATAAGTAATTTTTTTCGTGTTGTGTATTCTTTTGTATATATTTGAAAAGAAATAAAGGAGAAAATCTAAAATACGACTGTTGAAACTTATTTTTTAACATCCCTTACCTAATAATAAAAGTAAGAATTCTGTAATTTGTAATTGGTACTTATCATCACAACCTTGTATAGAAATCTTAAATAAATTAAGTCTCCAAATATAATTTGTACATCGTATAAAATTCTACTATAAGTAATAAAAGAACTGCATGTTTTCTTATTCAACTCATTTTTTCACAGCATGAATTGCATAATTTATTGCTGTAGACGACGTCCAGAACCATTCATTCTTTAAAGGGTTGTAAAATATTCCATGAAGTAACTTTGTCCTACAGCCACCTGTAAAATGCATAATGTTAGCAAACAATATAAGCCCTTAATAGAAATAAAAAGATATTATCAGTAGCAATTATTCTACATGTTTCTAATAAACGTTGAATTTCAATCGGAGTAATAAATTTATTCCAATTGTGTATTCCTTGTGGTACTATTTTCAACACGTATTCAGCAGCAATAATGCCTCCAAGCCAAGAAGATAAAGTTCTGTTCAATGTTGTGAGAAATATTGAACCACCAGGCATTAATGTACTTACACAACTCTGCAAAAATAGAATATAATATATTTAAACAAATCCGCTAGATATGCTTTTAACAAATGTATAAAAATAAAGTTACCTTTAAGAACAATTCTTTATCATTTACATGCTCTATTAATTCAGAAGCTACCACCGCGTTAAACTTTTCTTTATTTTGTGTACAAAAATCTTCTATAGTCGTGTGAAGGTAATTTAATTTTCCATCTAAATCTGAATCTAATAATGCATGTTGTTTAGCTATTGATATCAACTCCGAGGATGCATCAATTCCAGTGACTTCTGCTCCTATTCTAGCCAATGGTTCTGAAAGCAATCCTCCTCCACATCCAATATCCAAGATTTTAACTCCATTCAAAGGCGAATGTGGAGTTTCCACTTTTGTGCCTGTATTAGCTAAACCATCTCGTATAAATTGCACTCTAAGCGGGTTTAATGAGTGCAAAGGGCGTATTTCTCCATTTACATCCCACCAAGTATTGCTTAGTTTAGAATGATGCTCTACATCACCAACATCAACAGTTGATCTTTTACCTGTTGCGGATTTTCCTGATTGTTCAATTTCTTCGGTTAATCTAAAATATTGAATCGAAAAATACTATTCCCAGTTTCAATAAAAAAAAAAAATTAATATTAATAGAAATACGAAATTTATAGGTTAGATACCTGTTCCAAAAAACATTTCCCGTGCATATGGAACGAGATGATACAAATTTCGGGATTTTCATCATTTTTGATCTCTAAATTAGCATTAGAAATTTAGTAAATACGCATTAAGTCTTTGAACACGTATACAGACAAATGACGTATGATTGAACTATGTAGAACGTCGTGTTGTGTTGATAATGCTCATAAATATTAAGTATATTAATTAAAATTGATTAAAAATAGTGTCATTCGATTTATCACGATCGATAAATGAACAGATATTAAATTTCGAGATTAGGTCACACAGTTCAAGATGATTTTATCGATCGTATAATAATTAATTTAGATTCTCTTTACATGCTTTTCTCTGTCTCGGCCTCTCGAGATCATTCATAGATATATTGAAAACACAATGCTATTACTAACGCGAAAGATAATAATTTCATTTATTTAGATTGAACTGGATCAAAGAATAATAATTATTTTGAAGTATCGCTTATCTGATCAGAAGATAATTGAAATTACGTCAAGTAGTCAATCTGTGCGGTCATTAATATTTAAAATAATTATTTTCAATCAAAAGACTGTAACAATTAATATAAAAATGAAGTTTTATTTTGTTGTATAACGTTTCAATCCATATAGTACATCAAAGAGACTGTGTATATAACATTATAATAAAAAAATACCTGAAAAATGTATGAACACAATATTGTTATAATAAAGACATCAAGCTTTTCCATGAAAAGTCGTTTTGCCCATCGCACAAATTTATTATATTTTTTTCTTCGACCAAGTTAAATAATTTTTTGAACGCTGTGTACTTCGATAGAGTATATTTATCCACGACGACAATTAATTTATGCTTCGCCCTCGTTATGGCTACGGTTAATCTTCTATGATCCCCCAATATTTCAAGGTCCTAAACGTAAAAGATTTTAACTTAAATTTGGTTATGTAAATACATATAAATGGGTGAATTTTCAGTTGACATACCTCTTTTATGTCACTGTTATCGGATAAACTTCGCGCACAAGAGTATATTATAATATCCTTGTCACGTCCTTGGTATTGATCAACCGTATTCACTTCGACATCTTTATTAACAATTTCTTTCAATAAACTAACATGCGCTCTGTACGGTGCAATTACTCCTACATTCTGGAGTTTCACACCTACCTAAAAATACAAACATCCAAGATGAAAGTCATTACCTACCCGCTGCCTGTTAATGATATATTAAATTGGATTAAATTTCACCTCTAACATAGTCTTTAATAGTTTGGAGATTATGGCAGCTTCCCATATATTAGAACATTTCTGATTTATTTTCGAATATTTATCGTTACTTTCAAAAGGTGTTTTCAAGTCGTTAATACACCCTGTATTCAAAATAATTACAGAATCATTTATATCTTGCGATAGCACCTTTTGTATCCACCTCTCTTGTTTTAGTAGATTCTAAAATACATAATATGCTCGTATATGTGCACTAAATACAACCATAAAAAGTAAAATTTTATGTATATAATGAAATTTACGTTGATATGTGTGGCGTTCAATGTAGCATTTTCAATTAACGTATTTCCTGCTTCTAACATGTCATTGTACGTTAATTTGTTCGCTAAACGCATAATATCTTTATTCATTCTATACTGTTTTGTTAACTTTACAGTATTATTGTCACTGTCTAATCGAGCGAACAGAGATTCGTCTGCACCCAATTTCCTGTGAAAGCGATACAAAAACTATTTCATGCGAACACGTTTCTACAAAATTCATTCTACATTGTACAAAGAAATCAAGTATACCGTAACAATGTACCTGGCCACTTTACTTTTAATGATAGGTGGAAGTTGATCAGGATCTCCCACGAGAACAAATTTACGTGCACTGTACAAAGGTCTTAATACTGCTGGCTGCAACGCTTGAGCACTTTCATCCACAACGCATACGTCGAACGTTCGTTTACCCAGAAGTGCATGATGGGCACCGTAACAAGTAACACCTACAACATTCTAAAATAATTAAAATTAAGATGCTTTTACGGCGATACCAAGAAAAGAATATCGTATCTTAAAACAATCTCGTACTTTAGAGGAATACACTTTTTCTAAACTTTCAGGTGAATCGCAGTTGGCAGTTGCATACGTTTCGCTCGCGTGCTTCAACGATGAATAAATAGATGAACCCAATCGTAGGAAGTCAATACCTTTGTTCAGAAGTCTTAATAAGATATTATCCACGGCGCTATTCGTGTGAGCTGTAATTAAAACAGAATGTCCTGTTGCGTGTAACAGCTGTATCAATGCTACTAGAGTTTGCGTTTTGCCTGTACCAGGCATTCCCTTAATTAAAATATAGTCATTGGCGGTCATTGCCTTCAAAACTGCTCTTTGTTGATTCTCGTTTAATCCTTTCAGTAAAGGCGCGGATTTGACTGTGATAGAATGCGGCAATTCTTTCACGAACGTCGCTGGTTTCCTGGTAAAAGTATAAAATTGATGATAAAAGTGAAAATATTTCTGTTATGAAACGAAAAAATTACTGTACCTACTTATCTATCACAATGTTTCGTAATTTTTCACATACTTCATTGTCACTCATCAACCCACCCACATTGGCAAGATTAAAAGAGAATAAGCCGGACGATGAATATTTATCTATATGAAAGAATTCGTCGATGTTGTACTTAGTGATGTCCCTAAAATTATATCGACGATTTTAGTATATTTCAGATACAATTCATGATCATATTTCTGCGTACCTATCTAATAAAACAGTCACAGAGTCTTCTTTTATGTTCACTATGAATCCTGCTGATATGTTTATTCTTTTGTTTGTGCTCACTAAAATGTACTCGTTTTCGGTGAACTCCATGGACAGGACAGCGATGTTAGAGTGATTTTTACTCGAATTTGCACGAACTAATGTATGTTGATACTTGGAATCGTATTCAACGACTTTTCCTATTACTTTCAAGTTGGAAATGCAAGTTTTCTTCGCCTCCCTAAAAATAAGGATTCATGTAATATGTTTAGACAAATTCTACGTTTAATTGTTACCTTTTTTCTGGACTTATCATCCACATATGTTTTATTATAACACCAGAGGATTGAGCTGTCTCCTCTATTTGTAACAACGAGACCCATTTCATGAGATAGTCGATATGAGCACTGCTGATTTTGTTTAAAATTTCTCTGCCAAGTTTCGTTAACGGATGCGATTCAGATAATTGCAGTCCCGTATCTCTGTTTAAATATGCGCAGCACAATGCATTGTAAGAGCATTTCGAACAAGCACTGTGATGATTGATTGGTTCTGGTAATTCTAATGTTTGCCCGTTTGATTCGGAAGCAAAATTTGACAACTTTTCTACTGATTTGGGAGCAAAGTAATTAGCTAAAGTATTTCTTAATAATACCAAGTCTCTTTTTTCAGGATGTACACCCTTGATTTCTTGCATATTGTTTTCCCTGTAACAAATTCATATTTTTTTTTTATATATATTGTATGTCCTGTGCAGATGTATTTACATAAATAATCGTATTACCTGAGATACAACAGCAGGCCTGTATCTGTATCTTGACCCGTAAGAGCCATCATCATAATATACAAAATAATTTGACCCCTATGTTCTAATGAAAATGAAGGTTTACCAGTCTTTATTTCAAGAGGCATGATTCTTCTATTTGAATTTAAACTAACTTCTACCGTGGCATCCACTTTACCTTTCATACCTAACTTAGGAAGCCAAATATTTTCCTCTATATCATATATATGAGTGATCTTTCCTTTGAAATTATCTTTTCTACTACTTATTTCTTGTTGTTTTTTATCTGAAAATGTTACTAGTGTTTAATAAGAAAGAAACATATTAAATAGATTGACTTACCTTTTAGATAGTGTTGAATAAATTCAGATATACGTGGTACAAGTGTTAACATTTGTTCCTTACATCTATTGAATTCAATTTCTGATGCATAAAGCGTATCAGTTGTTTCTTTGGATTGTAATATACTATCCATTAACTTTCTAATATCCGATATCTGACAAATATTTCTACTCATCGCCTATAAAATAACAATGTGTTGAACTACTGCAAATGTTATTTAAAATGTGATGCAAATAGCTACATGATACCTTTTGCAATAACTGATGGGCTAAGCTTCCTACAACTAAAGCTGTTTGATCACCTTTAAAAAATGGCAGTGTTTCTAGCTTCCTAAATTTCTCTGCTAATACTGCTTTTCTACTGCAAAATAAGGCTCCAACTATTGTTGTTCCAGATATCAATACATCTGGATGGACAACAAGAAAGCCACTATTATTATCCACAACCCAATGTGAGTTTTCTTTCCTTGCTTGTATAGCAACAATATCATTTTCTTCTAGCTTTGCGTCCTTCCTAAATTTAAATTTATAATATATGAAATATTTTATATAAATTGTCAACATATAATAATGATTAAACTTTGACTCTTGATTTTAACTCTTACCAAAAACCTGAACACAAAACAGTATCACTAAGTGCAGAATCTTCTTCATCTTCCACAGTTAACGATAGATCATTACATCTTCTTTCTATATGAGTGACTTTACATCTCTGCAAAGAATTAAAATTTAGTTGACTAACTGGAGACCATTCTTCCTCAAAGCAATCATTAAAATCATCTATAATACATGTTTCTAACACAGAATCAGACTTATCATAACATTTTTCTAATTCATCTAACTGTTTATCATCACTGTATGCATCAGCATTTTTTATGGCATCTTTATTATTATCTCTTATATAAGTATTGATAAAATTATTGTCATCAATGATTAATAATGCATTATCATGCCTTTGTGATTGTATAATCTCTCCGTTTGTTTTACATGATGCAGTTTCACAGCCACCTGAGCATAAATTTTCCTTATATTCCGCATTGATTATATTTTCCTTAGGAGATGCATCTTCAATGCCTTCTACTTTATCACAGAACATATTATCATAAATTATGTCAGACTCATCAATTGGTTCTTGCACTTTCCTTGATTTCTGCACATCAATTACACTGTCATACTTAACAATCTTTGGCTGATTTTCTTCCAATTTTGAGTCTTCTGTTACCTTTCTTTTTGTAGATGATGCTCCTGTGGATAAATTGTTTTTTTGTTTATAATTATCAATTGTCAGAGTACCATTCTTTTTTGATGCATCATCTTTAGAAGCCTTTGCAAAATATAATGATATTTTCTTTTGAGATTGCTTTGTGCTGTGAACTGAGTCATTCTGTAACAACCAAACTTCATTTATGTCAATAAAGAGAAAATTAATAAGTGTTGAATGAAAATGTTATTAATATCCTCTCCTAAAATTGTACACATATTTACAGGCTTTACCTTTTTCGACGTCGGATCAATTTTCTTCATTCTCAGTTGGAACATTTTAAATATTACACATCTTCTACAATAGTTACTTCGCGCGAAAATTCCACCTGAAATTAGATATTACACTGAGATGGGAAAGTCAGAATAATGCAAATAAGACCCTAGGGCAAGGATGCCACTCTCACATCGGTAACATTTGTCTACCAGTTTGAGCGTTTCGCCACGAATAGCGCTACCAGTCAAAAGCGCAGATTTCGAAAGCAGATAATTCTGTCCTACGAAACTTTTATAAGAACTTTTTTTGCCAATTAATGACTACCATATTTAAGCTTATAAAGATAGGAATTTTTGTTCCTACGTCTGTGGTAAAATTATATAAATATCCCGAGTGAATAATTAGACTCTTCTTATAATTATTATGTACAAAGCATTTACAAAGCAATCTACTATATTAAATAAATTAATTATCACTGTTTGGTTGACATCTGCATATTATAGAAATCCGCCTATTTTTTTGAATACGTTGACCTTTAAAATAAGATTCTTCATTCTTCAAAATTTCATGATTGTAATTGTACCTGGCTGTGCCACTGTAAAATAATAATATATAATAAAAAGATTTATAATAAAAATCAAATTGTTATACCTCATTATATATAGGGATCTCTGTGGGAGTAGAAAATCATCTTTGTGTGTTTTTTCATACCCAACCATTGTTAATCGCATTACACTATCGCTCAGTAAACTCAAGCCAGCAATAATTTCTCCACAAAACTAGAAAATAAGCAAAATGTTAGGCTTTCCTTATGCATAACACTAAGGCACATAAATTATGTACCCTAATACTGTCAACATGTGGTTTAATCCATCCTTCAGCTGCTAAATCCAAAATATGTATGAGTGGCAGTTGAAGCATATCCTTATGGAAAGCTTTTTCACGGATTCTGTTTATTATTTTTGAATTATTTTCATTCCACTGCTTTCTTTCTGTTTCTCTATAAGCATGTATTGCCTACAATCAATTAAAAAATGGATGAAATATTATAGGAGCTTAATAAGGTAGTAACATACTAACATCATCCCAGTGTGCCTCTTCGTATCGAAGTCTTTTCATATAAGGCTCAATCTCTTCCATTAAAGACTGCTCCTCATTGATGGAAATAAAATTTGGTATAATTTGCATTGTATTATGCAGCTGTTCTCTCCAATTTTCTAAATTTTGATCATGTTCGTTACTTAAGTTAGTTGTTCGTGAATAATACCTAAAATTATATGAGCTTGGAGCTTTAATGAAAAGGCTGGTCAACACGTGAATCCGGAGTTTCATGTTGGTTCCACTATCTTTTGTCCAGGAGAGGTTATGTACACTGCAAGTAAGATAAATCTAAAATTGATGCTAACGTAATATGTAATTATATTTATTTTGTTATCCGTATATTCATAATAAATGTATGATTTATTTGAAGGAAGTACCAACCAAAGATAAATAAGTACTATAAATACTTATAAGGAACTAAGATGAATGGATACGGTCCTAACGTGGTGATTACTTTTAGGTCTTAAGAACAAAATTGTAAAAATCATGTCTTTTATTAACAAAATCCGGTATACGTATCGTTATAAAGAATATGTTTGGAAACTGGGTCAATATCGGTGAAGGATTTAATGTCGATCGAATTGTGCGCGTCACATGCATTATTGCATTTACTTTCAGTTGGCGTAAGGCTTTATCGTCCAGAGACATTCTTTCATTAGAAAACTTGATTACTCGAACGTGTAAATTGCACATTAAACCTATGAATTCGAATTACGAATGGTAATCTATGGAACTGCTATGTACAATTTGAACCATGATTTCGACAGCGGTTAAAGATGCATTAGCTACAACAGCCTCAATTTGCACGGCTTTACAATTTTTAGCCGGCGTGTAAGTAAGAAGATGCATCTGCATATTTGATTCGTTTTAAATAAATTTCCAAAGTTCAGAACAAATATATCTGTATCCGCTTAATACAATTATTTATTTACTTATTTATTATATACAGACAAGCTGTACTTTTTAACTATGGCTAGAAAATGTTAGGTATATTTTTTAGGCTGGTGTGTAAAAAGATCATGAAAAATGGGTCAACAGGAAATAGCTCAGCCTTGGCATTTATAACATGTTACACATCGTAAGTATCAATCTAATAATATATTTATTCACTCTAGATGTATATGTTAGAAAAATCAAAGAAATTCTAAGCTGATTTACTCACACATAATATTTCAGATGTGTCTTATGGATGAGATACGGTATGCTTATCGAAGATCAATTTATATTGTTAGTAAATATTTTTGGAGCGGTACTTCAAGCATCATACGTTTATGTGTACATTTTATACAGTGTAAAAAGATTTAAAATTATAAAAGAGATGATAATAGCAACTTGTTTTCTCGCGGCTGTATACTTTTATAGCTTTTACGAAGAAGACAAGTTACTGGCTGCGAAATATGTTGGTTTTCTGAGTTGTACGGTAACAGTGTTATTTTTTGCATCACCTTTAATGATGATGGTAAGTTTTTGCTTTAAATTATTATTTAAGTGAAAGTTAATGATCTGAGACAAGTAATCGAATACACATAATATTTTCCAGGCACATGTAATAAAGGTAAAAAGTACAGAAAGTTTACCCTTTCCCATTATAATGGCTTCATTAGTAGTTTCCTCTCAGTGGTTCACGTATGGTTGCCTTCTTAATGATCGTTTTATTCAAATACCAAACTTTCTAGGCTGCGTGTTATCTGCATTTCAACTTTGTTTCTTTGTAATCTACAAGAATAATCAAATCACAGAAGCACACTTAATATAATATATTCTCTGTAACATCTTCGACGATATATCCAACACGAATGTAATATGATTTGTACTCTAATAGAAAAATATATTTTTGACATTAATGTTAATACTTTTGAGATGGATTTCTTTTCGCGCCAAAACTAGTTTCAAGTTTTACCACGAAGTGGCGCTGAGTCGTACTAGGGACTTTTATATAAGCCATAAAATTCCCTAGTATTAAATGAAAATATTGATTTACAATTTGAAATAGATTAACATTAAGCAACATGTTATTTTCACCAATATAATAACAATTACCATGTAAAAATGATTTTATTCATAAAAGACATGCTGTTTCATTGATTTCTGTATTTCCACGATAATTTCTATACACATTAATTAATTCGAATACAATATCGCTCTGTAATTTTATACCTTCGCGGTCTCCTTAACGTCTCATTTCTATTTCTACCGTCTCATCGTTCGATCCAACAAGTTTTTTTTAAAAGAAAGAGTAACAGACGCGTGCTAACCAATAAAGACAAAGATAAAATCACCCCGTTTTTCCCAAGCCGAACCCCTTGACTTTCACGAACATTAGCCTACAAACAGATCAATGATTTCTCAACAAAATACCATTTAATTTTTCCAACATGCTTGAGTACGTTTCCTTATAAACAAACATTACAAAACACACGTTAATTCGAAGAACCAGTAATACATTTGACCAGCGTATTACCTCCTCGTTTCTCTCCGATAACGATCAAAGAAGGCGGCGAAATTTCGTTAACGTGTACCGTGTGCTTAAAGAAAAATATTCCATTCAATTCGTACACCGTCGAAGCGAATATCTATTCGATCTTTTTAATTATCAACGAAATAATTCTCTCGGCGGAAGTCAAGCGAGCGTCTTTCAGGGACAAAAGGCATACCGGAAACGCCTGAAAAGCGCTGGGAACGGGCGTGATTGGTAGCACTGTTGGCTGCCCGAGGAGAAAGAGGTGCGGTGTTGCGTGACTGGCTGCGAGACGACCGAGAGAGCGTGTGTGTTTGTTGTGTTGTACAGATTTTTAATTCTTCTTTCTTCGGGAAAGAATCAGACCGTACGCTTGGAAGAGAAAATGTCGTCATATATCCAGGTTGCCGAGGACGAGGGCGACGAGCCGATAGAACTGCCGACGGAAGATGATACCACACTCTTATTGACCACCGTGACCGCCCAGTTTCCCGGAACGTGCGGCCTGAAATACCGCAATCCGGAATCACGGACGATGCGCGGTATCCGTCTCGTTGACGGACGTCTTCATCCGCCTGAAAATGGATGGGGCAAAGCAGTTTACTTTTGTGTCTTTCCGAAAGGTGCTTATTTTACTATAAATCCATACTACTTTCATGCCCCCCTCCCTAAGGTCTCTCTCTCTCTCTCTCTCTCTCACAGTTTTTCCCTGTCCCCTCTCTCTATCTTTTTCTGTCTCTCTCTTTCCCTGTCCCCTCTCTCTCCACCTCTTTCTGTCTCTCTCTTTCCCTGTCCCCTCTCTCTTTCTTTCCCTGCTGCATGCATCCATACGTCTGCATATATGTCATGTGTGTCTGTCTCTTTCTAGCCCTCTAGCCCTTACTCTTACTCTTTACCCTGATATACTGGTACTAATACTACTGTAAGACCAACTGCCGTACTTATTTCTTTTATTATAATACCACCCGCGGCAAATGTTTAAATAAAATTTGTACTTATGGCCACAGAAGGAGTTATTTGGTATACGTATTGAGAACAGTAACGTAGAATATTAAATGATGGTCTGCGAGAGGACAGATTTAAATTCACTTTTCATTTATACAGAATCTGTTGCGACAGATAAGTTATTGCTAGGATTAATATACAGATTTCAGATTTTATGCGTTCGTAAGGTAGGTGTTTTTTAATTTATATGGAAACAAGAGTTTCAGTTTCTGTAGAATCTATGTTGAAATTTATACGAACAACTTTAAGCGAAGATATTTCCTTTCTTTTTGCCTTTTCTTTTCTTTTCTTTTCTTTTCTTTTCTTTTTGTTTTATTTCTACTGTCTCTACTTCTCTGTTCACGGAGATTTTATTTTATTTATATCGGTAATTGGTCTTGATTGGTTCATTAATTATGTTTTAGAAGTCCAGTACATGTGTTTGTGTTTATAACAATGTGATCCTCGTGTGTATTGTTTGTTAAATAATTTTTTTTTCATTTATTTCATTCAAATTCGTTCACATGGAAAATGCAGAGTCCTGCTTCCAAAATTGGCTGTTTTCTACCGTGGGATCTCAAATGATGATACTTCAAGATCCACGTGTAATCAAATTATTTTTTATTAAACGAGATTAACATAAGCACATGTTAATGTTACATGAAATTTTCTAATACCAATAATCAGTAGACACAGATTAAGATGAAATTTATCTAATGACGCTTTAAGTGTATAATTATAATAGTATCTTTATGTACATATTTATACAAATGTCTATTAATAATGAATGAAGCTTATTTGCATCTCAGCAAATTTAAACATACATATAAATAGCTTTGATCTTGAGTGTTTAATACGACTAAACTGATATATATATATATATATATGTATGTATGTATATATGTATATATATATATGTTAATATATATTTATAGAACACATACATACATGTACACTTATACACTGATACACAAGTTTTTTTTATTATTATACTTTTTGAGTAATAATTATTTGTACTGGATTTCCATATTCCTCTTTTTTTTTTAATTACTATTATTTTTATAGCAGTTACATTTCTTTTCTATATACTAAATATACATATAGAATTTTGTGTAAGATTCAAATTTTGGAAGAGGTTCTAGTAAATGAAAAAAAAATTAGTAGACATGAACACTTATATCTTTTCAGAGAACAAACGTAAATCTGATGACAATTTGGAAAATTCCACAGCTAAGACTAAAAGAATGGAAACAAAGTTGCGTTGCACAGACTTGATCGTACTTGGTTTACCATGGAAAACTACCGAGCAGAATTTACGAGAGTATTTTGAAACATTTGGAGAAGTACTCATGGCTCAGGTGAGTCTACTGTTTTCAATTATAAAGAAATCGTTTTTTTTTGTTTTCTGTTTTATCAAATGTATTATTAACTACCCATAAATGTTGGTGTAGGTAAAGAAAGATGCGAAATCTGGACAGAGCAAGGGATTTGGATTTATTAGATTTGGAAGTTATGAGTCCCAATTGAGATGTCTCGCTCAGCGACATATGATAGACGGTAGATGGTGCGACGTCAAGGTTCCCAACAGTAAGGTAAGAGCATCAATATGTTCAATATCAAAAATTCATTGTTTCCTCAGAAATGTACAAGTAGTTCAAAAGTGTTTAAGTAATTAATTAATTATTTAATATCGAGATACATATATATATGTCTATATATATATATATATATATATATATATATATATATATATATATATATTCTCAACATTTATATGCAAGTTATAGACCTGTACATAACTTCTCATGCATCGTTAAAATGCATTGTCCAAGCAATTTTGACTATTTATATATTTTTAGCAAACCATTGCATACTTTTATACATTACTTTTAAGAAACTATTATGAATTTCCTATTATCTTGGGTAAATTAAATGAGTATAATCAAATTATCGATAATATATAATATGTAAAAAGGTGTTCTACATATTTGAAAGACTGTGAACAATTAGTTTACTCAATTTAATGCTGCCGGTAGAGTAAAGAAGAAATTGTTTTTACCGAATAATTGAATTTTCTATTTAAGGAATGTTACTTCCATAAATGATACATAGTTATATACAGGTTTAAGATGCATGCAATAGGAGACTAGTTGAACTATAAAACGATAGTGCGAATTATAAGGAAGAAAAGAACAATTGAGAAGTGTGACTATGGCACAAACGTGAATAATACTTTGCTTTAGAAATTCTTTTTCTATTTTGAATCATTGCACAAGACGAGACGACAATTAATTTCCGCTTATAATCTCTAAACATCATTAAATATTTCTTGAGAACGTACATTGTGGTATAAATAGATGAATGTGTAGTCGCTTTAAGTGGTAAATTTATAAAGGACGAGTGATAAATGTGCGTGAATGTTTTATATGAGTGTTGTATGATGAAAAGGAAGGTATCTCAAAGAAAGTGTGTCTGCGTGATCTTGTAAATAACATGGTATGTTTGGTGTCATTAAATTGTGTGGAATTTTTCAAAGTATGCTACGAGAGTTACCACTGTCAGAACCTTAAAATAGATACGAATGGACTTTACGAATACATACCCAGTTTCACGTGGAGGCTTAAACGACAACTCTGACCAAATAGAGAAAGGTGTTCGATAGGATTTTCGGGTCTCGGTCGCATGCGAGTTTTCATAGAAAATTTAATGTAATACAAATCCAACTGTTAGCTTGCTAGAGATGCCCAGCCGTGTGGTGGTCGCGCTATTAACTCTGAAATAATTAGGCAAATATCTCAATTTTTTCCATTATCAAAACAGAAAAGAAAAAGAAAAAAAAATAGAAAAAAAAGAGAAGTATGTAACTGAACTAATGGGAGTGAGTTTCGAGCCCGGCAAGTATTCGAAATATGTATATTTCTAATCCCGAGGCGACGAGCATTGTAATGGGTATGGTTTGCGTGACGGTGTGTGCAATTTGAAGGAAGGAAGTAAGGAAGAAAGAAACATTTCATTCAATTGCGGTGTGCAAAACAGTTACGTATATTGTCACAGTTGAAGCGTTTGAAGTTCTGAATTTTGCGAACGGAACGGGTATACATATATATACATATATATATATATATATATATATATATATATATATATATACATACATATATATACATATATATATATATATATACATACATATACATATACATATACATATATATATATATATATACACACACAATTCGCGGTTGGAGTTTCGCACAGTAATTAGACCCGCCCGACCGGTTAGAGGAGACACGAGAGTAAGACGAGAGTAGAATCATTCGCTAGCAGTGAGAGTCGGTTCCACAAACGTTTGTCACGTATTGTCAAGTATGAGACGAGATATATAGTGCACGGGTCCGTGGATGAATAAAGATGCATCGTGTTTCGGTCAGATAATCGGTGCAGATTAGAATATATACGTTCACTTCAGGAAGGGAGGAAGGATATGATACTGAGATACACTTGGTATAATAACATTGATCGCCTTGCTGGTCCCTGTTATTCACCGAGATTCGAAACGATTGTAAAAGCCTGTGTGTGACACGTCAAGGGTTCTATACTGTAAAGGTAATCATTTGATCATGCACCGAAGGTTTTCACAGATCCAAGAGTCAGTTCCCCTTGCCTTTCCATGTTACTCTATATATACATGTATACATATATATCATCGAATATAGAATAGTATCAAAGAAACAGGAACAACCTCAGCGACACCTCTGAAAACCTCCCATGCACAACAAATTCTCACCGTTGCATTATAAACCCTTCTGCGCCACATGACTTTTACAGTGGAACCCCCCTCCTCCGTTCGCATCTCCAAGAATACCAATGACAACGAAGAAGGCTATCAATGCTATTATCCCATTTTGCAATACGTTACACGTGTCTGGTATGTGAAATGATATGGCACAAGCAGAAAGTCTCAACTGAAAGGAGAAGTGTCCTGAGGAGAGAAGAGAAAACGTATGTCTACGGGTGTGCGAGAGTGGCGTATATGTGTGTATATCAAAACAATCAACTGATTATAGATAAAAATTGTATGTGATTGTCGAGGGCTGGTGTATCTGGTTGCAGAATATTGATGGCTTAATGATGGCTCGTCAGTATGATACGAGCAAGCACAATGAATGCTACCGGCCTATACCGGTTCATACGCCGAATAGTCGACGGGTACCAGTGGCGAAACCGTATATCAACTTAAATGCATCCGAGCCGGCTAACCCGCCTAGGTATGATTCGGAGTACGATTATAAAACGACCCATTACCCGTCGTACCCGGCCAACTATCCGTACGACGATAACAATAAGTACAAGTACGAGGGGCAGAATTACAACGCGTACGAGAAACCAAGTTACCCGTCGTACGAGGACCCCGGGTACGACACACGGAATTACATGGTGCAGCAGCAGCAGCAGCAGCAGCAGCAGCAGCAGCAGCAACAACAACAGCAGCAGCAGCAGCAGCAGCAGCAACAACAGCTGCAGCAACAACAGCAGCAGCAGCAGCAACAGCAGCAGCCGCAACAACAGCAGCCGCAGCACGCTGCAGCTGGCGCGCCTGCGAATCCGCCCCCTAGTTACCCCACCGACGCTGAATACCCAAGATACCCGAATTACGAGGGACGCGCCGCCGTCTATCCAGTCATGGAGAACCCAGACTACACGGAGAAGACTAGGTACAATTACGGTTACGACCGTAACTATTACGAAGGGGATGGCCGGTACGCGTCCGCAGACTGCCGGTACCCGTTGGACCTCCGGTACGCAGACACAAGGCACGGGGATAATCGAATACCGAATGACGGTAGAGAGGCTGATTGTAGATACCCTGTGGACAACCGCGAAGCGGAGAGAAGATACGCGGTCGTCGATGGTAGAGAACCGGACGGTAGATACGCGGTTGATAATAGAGAAGTGGAAGCCAGGTACCCACCGGACGGCAAGGAAGTGGAGGCCAGGTTCGTGGACACAGCAAGATACCCAGCTAAGGAGAACTACTACGATCGTTATTACAAGCACCGTCCGTCGAGGGATCATCACGTCTCGGACACGTCAAGATACTGATGAGTCTTGTTACTATCCGTAAATAAACGAGTCACGACGCGATGGGAATAGACGTCGGCTATTATCGCGCGCCGGTGATTCGGGGATCAGACTTTGGTCGAACCGGTCTCGGGAGCGTGCGGCAATTCTCTATGTACCGGCGTGTCGAGCGGAGGTAGATTTTACCGAGGACGCTTCGGTGGCGCGTGTCGAGGCACCGATGACGATTATTTCCAAGTTGACACGTTAAGCGCCGTTGTCTGTCAACGATGACCGACGACTCTGAATGACTTGAAAGCAACGCTAACACGCTAGATAATTTATGCAAGACGAATATTGTCCGATATAGGTGTAACTTGATAAATATTGTAACGCGAGGAGATTGTAACTCGTGGGAAACGATGAATAACTGTTTCTGCTTCTTCTTCTTCTTCTTCTCTCTGGTACCGTGTGAAATTGCTCGTGATTCAACTCGTGGTTTATTTAGGAAAGGAATGCGGAGATTTGGAGCATAGTCGAGCGTTGGCTCGTCGCGGGTGTCTTGTTTGCACGCTGGTTCGTAGAAATTGTATCGCGCTCTCTTGGACCGAGAACGGGATAGCCCTTGACAATTGACATTGATGGAATCGTGTTTGTCTCTTCTCGAGATCGTTTCCTCTTTTTTTTCGTCGGATCGAGACGGGGTAGAAAGTGTATTCCCATTGACTCGTGATTTCTGTTAATAAAAATCATAGCATACATATATGCCAATATAAAAAGAGAAAAAAAAAGAAAGCAAGTAACGTAATGTCTGATATTAGAAATAGCCTCGAATAACTGTCTACATCTTTCATCAATTACATGTGCTTATATCCAATACTAAGATAATGTAATATAATATATAGCATGAGATTTTACATCGAATATAAAAAGAGAACACGGACACTGTATAGACTTTTGTGCATGGATTTCAAGAGGCCATAGTGCTTAAGTGTTGTTTTATATATATGTATGTATGTATATACATATGTATATGTATACACGCATGTACATATACGGGGTCGCAGATTCTCGCATATATACCTGCGTGTGTTGGTGTGTGTGTGTGTGTACATATATACAATGTGTATATTCCACTGGAATCAACTTGTAAATTTGACCAGCCGAGAAACCATTATTTTTCCGAGATCGAATAACTTAGACCATTTGCGTATCCAAGAATTTTCTATAAAACTTGACATTAGTGCAGCTTACAGTTTCACAAATATTCCCTCGTTGAAAGAAACCTAAAACAAAAACAAAAAGAACAGAAAGAAAACAATAGAATTTTCTCGAGCCATCGACTGAACGATGATGAGTCGCGTTAACGATGTACCCGTTGACCAGGGGATTTTTCAACTGCAGACATGTACCGGGTGACGAGTAGAAAATTGTTCGAACCGACTCGTTTCGTAACACAGACAGACAGACCAATATAATTTCCACCGCGGATCATTACGACACTTCTCATTGAACGATACGTCTCGCGCGGGAGACGAGGAAGAACTAAAAATAAATAAAATACACGCAGTTGAAAGTCCCGATCGGGGTTCCCCTGGTCAACCGGTCGACCGAAAAGACCGGCATCCTTTTTCCTAACGAATCGGACCGGTGGCAAGCCGCGACGCGTACACACCTCATGCAGTACAGAGAAAGCATGCACTATACGCAAGTTTTACCAGACGAAAAGCCAACAGAGAAAAGAAACCGAGTTTTAACCGAAAGAAATTGAAAAAGCTAAAAAAAAATACAAAAAAGTACAAACAAACATACATACAGAAAAAAAACCAAAAAAAAAATAAAACAAAACAAACTAAAAAAAACAAAACAAAAAACAACTCAATGTGAAAATCTGTTGTACATGATTGATTGATTGTGCGTTTGTGCGTAGGAGGGAATGATTCAGCAAGTACCCTGCAAGGTATTCGTGGGACGCTGTACAGAAGACCTAACCGCTGACGATCTGCGCGACTATTTCTCCAAATACGGCGAAGTGACGGACGTGTTCATCCCGAAACCATTCCGTGCATTTTCGTTTGTTACTTTCTTAGATCCGGAGGTAGCGCAGTCCCTGTGCGGCGAGGATCACATAATAAAGGGGGTGTCGGTACACGTGTCGAACGCCGCGCCCAAGTCCGAGGGGAACAATAAGAATTTCAATAACCAAGTGAACTCGAACATGCGCCGCGGCGCACCGGGGCCCGCCGAGAATAACGTGCAGGGGAACTATCAGGTCGCCAGATACGTCGGTCACTCAGGTAACAATATGGGCCCGAACGGATGGAACAATCCAGGGAACCGCGGCAACCTGGACATGCCGAACCTCCAGGCGTTGGGCATTACCGGGCAGAATAACGGAGGCGGGGGCGGCGGCAGTATGTCGAATTCGCTGGCGATGGCCGGGCTGAATCTGTCCGCGTTGCCGGTGAACCCAGCGCTGGTCGCCGCGCTGAACCAAGCATCTTGGGGCCTGATCGGTAACCTCCAGACGCCCGGGAACGATCAGGGATATTCGAACCAGCCTGGCCCACCTGGTCAACAGCCGTCCGGCAACAACAGCATTGGTAACAGTGGCAACTCTGGCTTTCTCAGTTGGATGAATCAGGGTGGCGGTGATGGTAATACAGGCAATCCCGGAACAGGTGGACCAGGCCCGAATAACCCGAACGCGTCCCAAGGTGCTTGGCAGAACCATCCCGGGCAGCGCGAGCAGAAGTCGAATAACTTTCTCAAGTACGAGTAAGCTGCGCGATGATCACGGTGTGTCTGTCGATGGCCATGGGCAGGAGGAAGAGAACCGTTCCGGCGAATCCGTTCCTTTCATCCTGACGCGTTTACCGCCTGCCGAGTAAAGGATCTATGCCGTCTCTTTTTTTGTAGTAGGTACGAATTCCATGATTTCCGAAATGACCACGGTGACGGTGACTGACGGTGACTGACGGTGACTGACGACGACGGCGACGAAGACGGGTGACGACTGTGACGATTATATGAACGGAAACCTCTGTTAATGGAGGCTCAGGCTGGACTATATATATATATGTATGTATATAGCCTGGCGAAGCTACACCTGCGGAAAAGATTATGTCAATCAGTAAACCATTCTTTTTTTGCCCCTTTAGTTGATTTGAATAATTAACAGTTTGCATTACCGCGTTCATGACTAATTACCAGGACGGACGGCGCATAGGTTTTATCTTTTGCACGTCGCACTGTATGTATATTTCTGATATCCGTTTTCCACCCGTCTATCTCAGAAAAAGAACAAAGTCCACCTGCGCGAAGACAGTAATAGTAGCCCGGAAATGTTGACCCTGTTCGATTATCTTATTATCGTGATGATAACGTGTAGTATATATTGCGGATATTCACGTGTTTAGGGAACGGATAGCTTCGATCATCTGACCTCTGTGCACACTAGAATTGTATGATCTCATTTTTCAAGCGTGCGGTCTAAATCAACTCAAGAGATAATAATTACTATACTGAGATGTTTATGGTGATGAGGATGATGAGGATGGTGGGGATGATGATGAGGATGATGATGGTGATATGAATATGATGATGATGATGATGATAATGTTTGATGATTATATGATTATATAATTTATATATTATATATATTTATATACATATGTGCATATATAAATATATACATATATAAATAGATAGATAGACTATGATTATGATGAGGATGAGGATGATAATGATGATGATGAGGATGATGATGATGATGATGATGATGTTGATAATGATAATGAATGTGTATGTGTCAATGGAGAATAAGAACGAGATTTGTGTAGTACGAAGTACATGCGTGTGCTTATGTTTTATTTAAAGTTTCGTGACGTGTGTTCAATGTATAATTGAGGATAATTACCGATCCGATTTGGGCGTGAATTTCGTCGAATCCCGGCGGATCACACGGGAAAGTTTTCTCGACTCCCTCAAGTCATCGTGCATGAAATCAACGGATTTAATTTTCAACGTTCCGTCTTCTTCTCTTCTTACATTTCTTTTCTCTATTTCCTTTTTTTTCTCACTTTCTCTCTCTCTCTCTCTCTCTCTCTTTTTTTTTTAAAGAAAGTCGTTTCATACTCGTTTTAAATGAATCGTCATCGACGGTCTGGAGATTTCCAAACCGTGAGAGTGAGAGTCAGGGTAAAAGTGACCGAGCAATAAAAATAAATCCATGCATAATAGGATTTCTTTTTTACCAAGACTAGTCTGTGCTGGTATGCATTTCTTTGTATTTGTCCTCCTTAAAATTTACAGTGGTTTGTAATCGTTATTACAAACGTGTCAAATCTCTCTCTCTCTCCCTCTCTCTCTCTCTCTCTCTCTCTCTCTCTCTCTCTCTCTCTCTCTCTCTCTCTCTCTCCCTCTCTCTCTATCTATCTATCTATCTATCTATCTATCTATCTATCTATCTATCTATCTATCTATCTCTATCTCTATCTCTATCTCTCACTCACTCATACACACTCATTTTCTCATTTTCTCATTTTCTCGCTCGTTTCTTTTCCTGAGATAATGGGAAACGCGGGAGAATTACGTGGAGAGGATCATTCAGGGAATGCATGGAAGAGAGCACAGGAGTGTATGGACGCAGTTGCATACAGATTGATCGCAGCTACCCGAGATTTAAAATGCCATTAACGCTAAAGGAATCTCGCCTTAACTTAGAAAACGAGAAGAACGTAAATCCTTTTCCTTCGACGTGTGCACATGGAACAGTTTCACGTGGATAAAAGAAATACATACATACATACATGCATATGTATATATCCATATATATATATAACGCATACATACATATATGTATATATACATATAATTATATGTAGATGTGATTTGCAATCGAGTACGATGATACAGATGATGCGTCTGGTGATCTTCTGTTAATTGAGTGTGAATCGTGGCATATTGGATGAACATTCTTAATTATTTTTCCATTATCTCTGGTGTAACTGTTAACGATAAGTTCCCTTCACCCTGAAGGGTGCCAGTATTCATTCTCCAAAGATCCAAACAGAGTCATGGTTGTTTTTCTATATCATTGACGTGTTGCACAACGGTGTCCGATAACCTTTTACATAACTGCAGCTGAAAAAAGAAAAAATTATGAATATGCATGAAAATCATACATCACTTCTAGGAGATGAAGTGTTGTTTCAAACCAACTGTTAACGTGTTATGTAAAAAAAAAAAATGGAAACCCCCGGGGGAAAGAGACAAGTATTCTTAGGAGAGACAGGATCATTAATACGTCCTGTTGTATGTTCTACACATTTTTGCATTGATTGTAAAAGTTCTATTGACGATTCCTGTTCGAATGAGTAGAAAAACTGTGCACGCTGGGTTGATTATTGACCATTCAACGGAAGTGTGTGAGTCTTTATACGTGAATGCTGATGAAGTGATTCTTACTGGAATGAAAGGAGACGAGGGGCTGTTGCGTTTCAAGAAAACTCTCTAAACCTCTGTTCATCCATCCACATTGCGAATGTATAGGGAACCACTTGCTTTCGTGTAACGTGTAAGGACACCTATTATAATGTCTGTAAATTGGATTGTTTTTAGTTCACCGGTCCCACTCTACTCTCCCCCCACCTTCCCCCACATCCCTTCCACTCTGTTTTTTTTCTCACTCACTCTCTTCACTCTCTTTCGCTCATGCTTTCTCTCTCTCTCTCTCTCTCTCTCTCTCTCTCTCTCTCTCTCTCTCTCTCTCTCTCTCTGTGTACATGTATGACGGTTGAATGTATTTGTTAACGGTCGTCTCAGAACTACAGGCATGAAAGTTGTAATCGAGAAGTGATTTTACTGTTTAAATGATTGAAGAAACAAGAAAAAAGCTTATATATATATATATATATATATATATATATATATATATATGTGTGCGTGCGTGTATGTATCTGATTGCAAAAAAGAAGTATTAAGAAACCTATATGTTGATAATATAAAATATATATACATACATATATATATATATATATATATATATATATGTATATATATATATATATATATATTAAAAAAAAACAGAAAAAAAGTATATGATGAACGAGTAAAATAATAGTGAGGTGTGCGATATTTCAATGTGAAACAAAAAAACAAGTAATATTTTATGGATGGGACAGTCGCGTTTAGTGGAATGCCTGATTATATACTATGTATGTATATATTTATATAAATATACGTATGTACATGGATAAGCGAGAACTCTGTACATGCATGCGTTTATATACATATATAAATATATATGTCTTTATTGATCCAAGAATGTTTATACATAACTGTAAAGAGAACACTGATGGGAAAGTGCGTCGAGTTTATTTATTGACGTCCTGCTGTAAATGATAACCGATATACAAAGACTGTAGTTTAAGACAACTTTTAACAGACATTAGAACCGTTTCTAGCTCATTATTATAGCTATACGATCTATTTCAAATCGTTCGCTGATGTTGAATAACAATCTATAATCAATTCATCCGAGATTTAAACAACCGGTATACATATATGTATATGTGCATATGTGTATATATATGTATATGTATATATATATATGTATATATATGTATATCCATTCAGTGCAATTGCATTTTCTGTCGAATGTGAAGAGCAAAACTTCTATATGTATATGTATGTATAATTTTAATGAAATGAAATTCTTATACGTGAGACGATTGATTCAGCGTGTGCGTTTCGAAGATGATGACTGTTGCTCAAAAAATGCCTTGCGAAACGATTTGAAAATGATCTATGAAGTGTGTAAATATATGTAAGGTGCATCAATGTCGTTCGTGAACGTTAAGGGAAAAAGAAACAAAAAACGAGTCTCTGTTGTGTAGACAGATCGTATTGTGTGAATTAAAATTGAGATTGCGTTTTAAATGAGATATACCGAGTGATCACGACTGATAACAGCAAGTTTTGTCATTGTGAGAATGTTAATTTTGATAAGTGGCAGAGATTGATTCTTATTACATATAAGTTCATTACAAGAATGATTAAAAACTGATACACTGGAAATTAGTTTATTTTACACTTTCTAAACTCCTTCATTGGGTCACTCTTCGTTGGCTGCCCAGCTTCTAGGCTCGACCAATATCAAACGACCTCGAGAATAAAGAAGTCTCTCTCTCTCTCTCTCTCTCTCTCTCTCTCTCTCTCTCTCTCTCTCTCTCTCTCTCTCTCTCTCTCTCTCTCTCTCTCTCTCTCTCTCTCTCTCTCTGTCTCTCTCTCTGTCGGTGATTACACGCGATTAACACTTTTTCGATGTTGCCGGCGTGCGACGCGACGTAACGCATGGTATATTGATCGAGTCACGAAATAACAGTCTATTTACTCTTATTTTCTTCTAGCTAGTTTCATTTCTGTCGGACGAACGCGTTACGAATAATATATATTTCTCACTCTCTTGGTATCAACGACGTTCACGGTCAAGCAAATTTTCTTTCACTCGTTGTAACAAACCACTCACATACCTCTTTACACGCTCGCAAGTGTAAATCTCAGAGTCAGTATATTCCGTATCGAAAACTATAACATACACCGTCACCTGTTGCAGTTGTCACACTCTGGAATAACATTGATTAGTGAAACTTCAAGCTCTGTGTGTATTATCGCGTTTCTTCTAGATTTCAATGAACGTTTCCTTTAGATTTGTCGGTAGGATCTTCCCTTTCGTGCATCGAGATCCTACTACTATCCTCAGGTTGAAATATTCTTTCACCGTCACAAACTTCATACCGATGTGTATTCTCTTCTTCGAGTACTTCATTCGCGTAGCCCAGCTCCAACATATTAATCAGACTGCGTGGAAGAACATTCCAATTAGTGACCGGTTAATCTGATAACTGCAACAGATAGATGGATGTTAAATACCTCTGCATGTAGTTGCTCTTCGCTCGGTCCGAGTACTCAACATTGATAGCATGAAACAGCTTCTACACCCCCAAGATATTTGTCGATTTTACGCATTTTTCTACCCTGTAAAATGAACAAGGAAGGGAGGAGAGAGAATGTGTGAGTGGTCTACATTCAGAATCGCACGGAGTGGAAGCATTTGTGAGTTACCTACTACAGGTTACCATTCATTCGATGAATGAAGGTGATGATGCTTTATGATAAATGGTAGTGGTGGCAGTGATAGTGACGATAATGATGATGATGATGATGATGATGATGATGATGATGATGATGATGATGATGATGATGATGATGATGATGGTGATGATGATGATGATGATGATGATGATGATGATGATGATGATGATGATGATGATGATGATGATGATGATGATGAGATGATGGTGATGATAATGATGGTGATGATAATGATGGTGATGATGATGATGATGATGATGATGATGATGATGATGATGATGATGATGATGAGATGATGAGATGAGATGAGATGAGATGATGAGATGAGGATGTTGATGGTGAATAATAGTGATGAGTTTGATGATGAGGTTGAGGATGAGGTTGAGGATGGTGATGATGATGGTGATATGAATATGATGATGATGATGATGATGATGATGATGATGATGAGGATGATGATGATTATGATGATGACTGGAAGTAGAGGAGAGGCATGGAAGCGTCTACTGAACTTCGAAACAGGTGATTACGAACTGAAATTACTTCTTACATAGTATGGGTTTTGCGTCATCAAAATCCAAATATACTCACGCCTCAGGTCATACAGCATACGCAGCTTTTCATATCTAATGATCCTGCTACTACTTCAACATACGTCCGACTATTGCCAATTTTTTTTTTTTAAACTCTTTCATTCGGCCGTTAACATTGAATTATCATTAAAGACGAAAGAAACCTAAAAAAAAAGAAAAAAAAATCAAATAAAATGTTGCTTCATCCCTCGATCATTGTTGAGATCGGTCAACTAGAGTGATACGTTTTTGCTGTTGCTAAGTTGACTCTGTTTATCTAATGGAAATTGTTCATTACGATTCATTAATCGCTCATTCATCCCGCTATTAACTGAAATTAAATTGCTTTTAATTATTTCACCTCGAAGTATTATTCAATTGTGATTACTATACAAAGTAAACGGAAAAAGGCAAGGAAGTTATATTGTAACTGTTTGTAAGAATTAATATTAATGATCGGTAATTGAATAATCCTTCGTACGAAGTGGACTCAAGCTCTCACGTTGCACGTATTTAATTAGCAAGTTAACGCAAAACCAAATATAGTAGATCATTAAAAAAACAAAAGAAAAAAGAAAAAAACAATTGGAAAAGTATACTACAAATACATATACCTGGAAAAGAAAAAAACATTTGTTACTTGTAAGATCCGTTTTCTTACTGAATCAGAAGAAACAAATTATGGAATTGCATTCCCATTGAATTACTTACTAATTACATATCATTCTGTTCAACAGCTCAGTTGACTGAAATGCAATCTCTAAGCTCAAGTGGATTGGTTATTTGTATGCCAATGGTTGCAGTTAACAGTCAGAAGAACAGGCATTCGGTAATAAGAAACTGACTCCAATAAAACTCTGTAGACACAGAAGAACGTGCACGGACATTAACGATGAATAAATAATGCAAAATTTATGGAGAGTGTAAAAAAGGTGATCTAAGAAGGTTTGTGTCTTTTTTTTCCTGTAAGCATATCATTTGTATATCATTTGTACATTCTGGTTCTTTAATGTTCTCTTAACAAACCTTAATCGATTCTTATTTCTAGATGAGCCTCGTGGCAGTAGTAGGCAAACCGGAACTTACTTGGATAGTAACAACTAATCTGATGTTGGAGAAATAATAATGAGTCATTTCACGTTTGACTTATATTGCTCGCCTAATGATAACACGAGGAAATATTAATCTTCTGCTGATATACTGGGTGTGTGTGTCAAAGGTGCACTAGATTATTTTTTAAAAGATATTTGTATAGTTGTAAAATGTTCTGAAATATAAAAGTATTATAAAAGAAAATGATACACTTCAACAAACATGTATACATAATTCCCATCGAATGAAATGATAGTTTGTGCCATCTACCTTTTGAGATACTGTGATAAGAGGTCGTGTCCTAGCTGTGTCCGATGATGCTTTTAACTTTCAAATATAATCTAAAAATAAACACCAGTGATAATCAATTGTTTTATAATCAGTTGGAAATAATAGCGATAATAAATAATTTACCGTTCATTTACATATATCTTACTCGAATGCCATTTCAAGTATTTGCATATCATTACACTATAAACTATGTTAAAGTAATTCAATTTATCATTGAATAACCATGAATATACATTAACGAAACCGAACAAATGCTGGAGACTTCGCGAACAACAGTTATTTTCAATAAATTATTTATATTATAGATAATATTTATGAAAATAAAAAAAACAATTACTTTACAAACCTAATGCGTTACATGACAGTAGTCAGCACAAATATAGTAAATAACAAAAGGATTCATTCGTATTTAAGTATTCGTACGTTGTCGTGTAACGTGCTTAAATAATTATTTAATAAAAATGTTCTACCGTTTGTATGAAATGTGTGATTATTTTATTTATCGCGTGTATTTTTATAATATAATGATTTAACGATCTAATCTATCCTCTTCAGTCACGCTTGATTGATAAAGAGAATTTGCAGAGACGCATTAAAAACGAGTAATCTAAAAAGAAAAAAAAAGAAAAAGTCCATGGAAAAATAATGCAATGAAATATATATATCGACGTAACAAGGTGGTCAAGTCTCTTATATATTTTCATGGTTTGAAAATATTCGTAAGTCTGGTTCGTCTTTTAAATTGCTTCTTCATTGCGCAAAAAACCTAAGATACTCGCTTATCAAATGTATCTTCTTATCGTTCACGGGAATACGTTAAACAGAGAAATGACAAAAACGGAAAAAAGAAGATTCTCAGAGTAGAGATAAAGAAAAATTAAATTGTTGTAGTGCGCTATCGTTAAAAACAATTCTTAATCACAATATTTATAAGCTTTCCCATTTAGATTTCATTTGTAAGAGTGGCCTCACACATACCATTGTGTATGTACATGTTTATTAATTTGGACAACATAGTATCAAAGTTCATCGGTGTAAGATTACATAATGAGACCACGTCTGGGAGAAGTATTTTTTGTACTTTGATCATCGACAGTTATTGGCGGGACATGATTGTGCACATAGAGCGCAGACGATATAAGACAATTCGAAGATCAGGTTAGAGTAGGTGAAAGCACGGAAACCGGGACTGGTTCGCAGCGAAATGTTTGAGGAACGTCATTTCGTTGCCGCATAGCTGATTCACTGCTGAGTATTACCCCACCACCTGTTCACCTTAACGAGGTTCAAAACTGGACGCAGAAGAGTTTCGACCGTCGTGGAAGACGGTGAATTTGTAGTGGAAGTTTCTCCGATTAGACAGAATGGCGCCTGCACTTAGTAAATTCACGACCAGGCGCACGATTGCTGGTGCTTGCGCGTTGACCGCGTTAATATGGATTCTAAAAAGAAGAGGAAGAAAGCACGTCATAAGGAACAAGTAAACGGGAAACCGCGTACACGCACCTCGTCGATGTCGTCCGAATACTCATGGTTGTTTGTTTTTACAGGAACGCATGGCCCGCTCATGATATACAGTATGTCATCACACAAGTGAGTGTAGAAAAACCATGTAATAATTAACTGACTTTTCATCCATTCACTTGTACGCATACTATTGATTCTCAGGAGAAGCCAAAACGTCCGAAAGCTTACGTTAACGCAAAGTTCTTCCGTCAACTATGCCAGTTACTTAGGATTGGTATACCGTCTATCGTGTCCCCAGAGTTTGGATTCTTTGTTCTGGTCGCCGGTTCGTTGGTTGCAAGGTCATTCTGTGATCTGTGGATGATAAACAAAGGAACATTAATCGAAACGTACGTGCTACTTGTTATTAAGACAAATGAAGCTATGAAAAACGTATGCACCTAATCATGAAATTTTACTTGTTTCTTTATGGTAGATCGATCATTAATATGGATGCGCATCTGTTTAAGAAGCGTTTACTTTCTTTCTTGTGCGTGTTACCTGTGGTAAGTGAATTCGTGTAATAGAAAAGACATAGTCATAACTTAATTTTCACAGGCTGCTAATGAAATTCTTCTACTCAGCCTGCCGTGCAGTTATATCTTTTTATCGGTTGGAAACAATTATTGATACAATCTTCTAAATTATATTTATTTAGGTCTCCGTTGTGAACAATGTACTAAAGTACGCGTTGTACGAAATGAAGCTGAGGTTACGCACAAATATCACAAGAAATCTAATGGATCAGTACCTGAAGTGAGTTTTCAAGCCGCTTACATAATAAGAGGTCAACTTGGTGGTACAAATAAATGTGAAGCGCAATGTCACTTCCAATTAAACTATCATAATGATACACGGCTACTTGTTACAGGGGTTTCACATACTACAAAATGAGTAATTTAGATAGCCGAATAGCGAATCCGGACCAATTGTTAACCACCGATGTTGATAAATTCTGCGACAGTTGTATAGATCTGTATAGCAATGTTGCGAAACCTATGTTGGACATATTTATCTATGTTTTTAGACTGACAACTAACCTTGGTGGTCAAGTATGTTACCTGAAACATTCTCCCTGCTCGTACGTCCATTCTGTATAACAGTTGCATATTGTACTATTGTAGACACCGATACTCATGCTTTCGTACCTTCTATTTGCTGGTATGGTAGTAACGCATCTACGTAAACCCGTTGGCTCGATGACCGTGAAAGAGCAACGGCTCGAGGGCGAGTACCGTCACATTAATTCACGATTGATTACAAATTCAGAAGAGATCGCGTTTTATCAAGGGAACAACAGAGAGCGACTCACTTTATTAGCCAGCTTCTATAAACTGGTAAGTAAACGGCGCACGTTGAATGTCCTCTGAATCCAATCCACGTTACACGTTACATCCCCGTTCTCATCTTTATAGGTGACGCATCTGCGGAAATGCTTCGAGTTCAAAGCGATGATAGGAGTGATAGACAACTTTGTCGGAAAACGTAAACTCTCGGCTTCTTTGTACGCGTGCGTTCCCGTCTCAGGACCGGCGTGACCTTAAAAAAATAATATTCTTCTTTTAGATTTCGCTATGATCGTCGGCTTCTACGCGGTGAGCCGGCCGTTTTTCCAAGCGAATCATCCCACCTTATCGGGTAGCGCCGACCACCGATTTAAAAATTATTACACGTACGGCCGCATGCTGGTGAAGTTAGCCGAAGCTATAGGCAGGCTGGTGTTGGCCGGAAGGGAATTGACCCGGCTGGCAGGATTCACGGCCAGGGTCACGGAGATAAAGGTTGTTCTGGACGATCTGAACGCGGGCAAGTACACCAGAACAATGGTCACAGACTTGAAGGACGACTCGATCGGGAGCCCAGGCGCAGGGAAGATCTTGACCAAAGACAACATTATACGTTTCGATCGTGTGCCATTGATAACGCCGAACGGTGACATTCTTGTCAGGGAGTTAACGTTCGAAGTACAATCGGGAGTGAACGTGCTGGTCTGCGGGCCTAACGGTTGCGGGAAGAGTTCCCTCTTCAGGATCCTTGGAGAGGTCTGTAGATATTTTCCTCGTGCTCTGCTTAACACGTTGAGTGCGACGTCGATTTTGCTGTAATTTCCGCTCAGACGGCAGCGCGTAAGCATTCGATGCCGAACGCTAAACTAGACCGCGCGACACAGCGCAACAGACGATTCCTTTTTTCCACTGTTTCTTTTGACGTTTGCACTCTGACAATGGTGCAGGCAATGCACATGTATACAATGTATAAACATAAGATAATGGGGTGGGGAATGCCAGAGAGACAAAAGTGCGAACACCAAGAAACGATCAGTCTGAAAAAGCCACGGGAGTACACTAAATTTTAACGTAAATTTTTTCATTGTCATTAATAATTTAACCCTTTAAAATGCTGGTCTCATGCACCGATGTCGACCAAACGAGAAGTTCGCTGTCAGTCCCTAGAATCCACGCCGCCCAAACGAAAAGTCTACTGTCAGTCCCCAGGGACTGACGCCGCTTGAACGGAAAGTCCACTGTCAGTCCCTAGGGACTGACGTAACATTCAACGGGTTAACGCAAGTTCAATGTTAGATCCAAATTGAATCCAACTGAAACGTTTGAAACAGTTGTGGCCGGTTTGGAACGGAACGATGACCAAACCTCCCCGTGGAAAATTATTCTACATACCGCAACGTCCGTACATGACTCTGGGCACGCTCAGGGATCAAATCATTTATCCCCACACGAAGGAGGAAATGACGAGACGCGGCAAGATGACGGACCACGATCTCAAGTATCTATTGGATCTGGTTCAACTGGGTCACTTACTGGACAGGGAAGGTTCCGCGAACGTCGTGGGTCAAGGGTGGGACGTTGTCGCCGATTGGATGGATGTCCTGTCCGGCGGTGAAAAACAACGTATCGCGGTAATCCTTTTGTTTCTCGTCCACCGGTGCACGATAATGTATCGTTTCACGATAGCGATTGCTTTCCGCAGATGGCCCGGCTGTTCTATCATAAGCCGCAGTTCGCAATTCTGGACGAGTGCACGAGCGCGGTCAGCGTCGACGTCGAGGACTCGATGTACTCTTACTGCAGGCAGGAGAATATCACTTTGTTCACGGTCTCGCATCGCCGGACGCTCTGGAAGCACCACGAGGTATGAATAAATCAATCATATATATATAAGATATATATATATATATATCTTTACCATTAGCGCACATCCGATAACGAGCATACGTTCTCCGGTTTTCAGTATTTCCTGCAAATGGACGGCCGAGGAGGTTACGAGTTCAAGCCCATCGAGCAGGACACCGAGGAGTTCGGGTCGTGAATCTTCGTGTCCCTTGCATCCGATAACACTTGCCCGCGTGCAAGGGACGCCCCGCATTTCCTGTAACCTAACGGCCGAACAGAAAACAAAAAACGAAATATAAAGTTCAGTGTGCAATTTCTACTTGTAACAAACGGATATAACAAGTGTACACCCGGCATCGTCGACCCTGCACAGAAGATTCACGAGTATTGTGTACATTTACCCCGTTTCAAACGTAGCACATAATACCTGTATATTTTTTATATCAATGTTTTTAGAAGGTATCGCGCGAACGCCGACGCTCGGGCACGTAGGCCTTGTGAACTGTTAGTAAATCTTCAATGTTTAATTGTATAAATATATTATGTTCTTCCGATGCTGTCAAGATGGTAAATATAGGAGTACAATCCTTTCGAGTGGAAGGCCAATCTACCATTTCAATTCAGACCAACGTATTTTTGATACTCGAACGATTTCACCATTATTATTCCGGTAGAGACTCGTGCAGAGAGAACTATATAGGGAATGTTAAATGTACGTTACACGAGGTACATGCAGCAATTTAATACTAATGTCTATGTATATACATGTATACGAGGAGAATAGAGTTTCTAGCTCGAACCGACATTTTATGTACTTTAAGGGTGCAATTGCGATTCGTTATGTGTAGATCACATTCAGCCCAACACGGTCGAGAATATAAATATATCTATATATATATATATAGATATAGATATAGATATATACGACAAGAATATACGTATATATACGTATATATATATATATGCACATTATATATATTGGATTGCTGGACAATAAAAATAAAAATATATAATGAAATAAACGACTAAAGTTGAAGCTATCTTTCGGTCTCCACTCTGAACATACCGAACAACACGTACTTATCGTCGCAGGTGTTTCATGTAACCTTCAGCGAACGAGAATTTAAATATATAATCTAAGATAATAATATCAATAAAAAAAAGAAGAAAAGAAAAAGTAACAGTTAACTTCGTCAACCGAAATAAATGTAAACGCATATTTATGAAAGCAAGCTTGCAGCCGTTCCTTCGACTCGCAGCACACTGTCCCTAGCAATTCCACGTTTGTACACTGTGTATACGTTAACGATACTATTTTCATTGCGTTTAATTTGCCGTCCGCCGACGAGCGCATCGGTATCCATTTTAAACGTCTCCCGGTCCCGTGTGCCACGGCGCTCGCGTCGTTCGGCCACGAATGGCAGTCGGTCAATTTCGATCCGCCATGTTCGTTGACCGTTGATCGGTCGGAGGAAGCTCGCGGCCGGGTCTGGGAACCTAGCAGAGAAGTCCGGGGCTATCGGGTGTTCAGTTGCCAGTCGCAGGTCGTTAGAGTTCGAACGGTCGAGAGAGAGGTGGACCCCGTTCGTGGTCCTACTACGGGTGTATGTGTGTGTGTGCGTGAAGAAGAAGATAAGAGTAAAAAAAAGAAAAAGACGCTCCGCGACAAGGAGAAAGAAAAAGAAAAGAAAAGAAAGGAAGAGGGGACCCGTGTGTCGGTGTGCGAACCGCGTGTGTGCCTCCTCTGCGGATAGTGACTAAGAAGACGAGTGGCAGTGCGGTAGAACGACGTCGAACGAGCGAAGCTTGGATATTTCTCGTGTGCCCGACATCAAACCGAATAAAGAAAGTGGTTCTCCTGCTTGTTCTCAAGGCTCGGGAGTTCTCGAGCGGTTCGTAAAGGCCAATTAAATCAAGTGATACGCACTGCAATCCTGAATAAATAATTCTCAATCTATCTCTGTCTCCTTCTCTCACCCTCTCTCTTTCTCTCTCTGTCTCTCTCTCGCTCCCTCCCTTTTCCTTTCTCCGCCTATCTTTTCACCGTGTCCGTTTCTCTTCCCTGCCTGCCCCTCTCACGCTCACGTTCCGTCCCTCCGTCTCTTTCTTGTTTCCTGTCCCTGTTCCTCCTCTCTCTGTTCTCTCTCTCTCCCCCTCTCTCTCCCTCTCTCTCCCTACCATTATATTTCTGCGTGTCGTTCCTCGTGGTGTGTGCGTTCCCGAAGGCACCGCGATCGGACCCTTCTTAGACACTGCGCTCGTGCATCGGCGACGAGCGCGTCTCGGACAGCTAAGGACGCCGGGAAGCACAGGTGCAGGTGCGGGTGCGTGTGTTGCGCGTGTTGGTACAGTTGTACGCGACCCGGAGAGAGACGTGAGCTGGATCGGGAAACGGGCACGCGAGCGGGGAGTCGGCGAAGGTGTTGCCTGTAACAGTTGTGTCGTGGCAGAATGGACGGTAGCTCTGGCCCGCCGTCGGACGTGACGATGGCGATGGGGACCGAGAACGACGAGGGATCGAAGGTGCGACGGGACGGCAATGACTCCGGGAACCCGTCCGGCACAGCCACGGCGACTTATTCCACATCGCAACCGGAATATTGCGGCCAGGGCCTGATAAGGGCCGGATCCGCCTCACCTACACTCCCTACGACCTCCTCGCCTTCATCGTCATCGTTGTCCTCCTCTTCCTCTTCCTCCTCCACCTCCTCCGCCTCCTCCTGCTCCTCCTCCTCCTTGTCGTCGTCACCGCAGCAGCCGGGGTGTGGCTGCGCCGCCGCCACCGTCCTAGAGCCCGACGAAATTACCATCAGCATCACGCCGACCACCGGTGGCCAGTTCGATCTCACAGTGGACCGCACCGACACTATCGAGAACCTCAAGAAAATCATCTCAAAGAGACTGAAGGTCGCGAAAGAGCGAATTTGTTTACTACATCGTGAAAGGTTGGTATATACATATATATACACACATACACACTATACATGTGTGTGTATGTATATATATGTGTACACATGTATGTATGTATATGTGTATATATATACATATATATGTATACACGCACGTATCAGTGCCCTACGAGAGCATATACGTATTATCACACACGTTGGTTGCTTACGTTCGATCGTTCGAAGCGATTAGCCGCCGTCTCGACTCGTTATCGTCCCCGGTTCCTGGTTTTCCTTCTCCTTCGCCTGGAAACGCGATCATCGCCGAAATCTCGGCGAGTTCTCCGAATTCCGTTCCGTTTCGGCCCTTGTATCGTCGTCGTTTACCCTTCCTCGAAATCGATGACGCCTTCCTTCGATCCACGCGGATTCGTTCGGATTTTTCTCACGAACCGGTCATCGTGGGGGGGAATTAGGCGTAGACCTTGCTCCGCGACGCACTCACACCTATACAGAGAAAAGAGGGATCGGGTAGGTGAAACGTGTGCATGATTGTTGCCGCCGTGCGTCGCCGTGGACTGGTGTGTCTGCCCCGAGAGTCAGAAAGATGCAAGAGAAAGAATGAATGCACAGCATCGAGGGACAGACGCGCTCGCTTGGTTACCCTCAGGAGGAAGAGGGAGGTAAAACGAACGATGGACAGAGACAGAGAGAGACAGAGAAAGAAAGAGAGATAGATAGAGAGGGAGCATAATATTCGTAGGCGTCGTGGGGGCCACCGCACGGACTGTGATCCTCCTCCTTCATGCGAGCACGCGAGAGAAACATGGTGGAGAGGAAGGTTGGCACGCCGTACTCTTGGGAGTAGGATGCGGTGGAGGTGGTGTAGTAGGTAGAATATCTCGGGAATCGCGTTCCCGTGAAGTGGAACGGTGACAGCCCTCGGTGAGAGGTAGAAGAAGAAACAGAAACAGTCGGATGGAAAAAACGACGACGACATCGAGACCGGCTATTCCCGTACGCAATACATCCCTGGAATTTTCTCTTTCTCTTCGCCCCCCCCCCCCCCCCCTCTTTCGCGTTCCCCGGGTCTCTCTCCGAGGCGTATCTCGAGTAGCGATGGGCGTCAAGTTCCTCCTTGATCCCCGACTTTCAGAGTATTTAGTAAACATTCGGATCGCTCGTCGAGCTATCTTCCTAGTTCTGCCCCGGGGTTACCCAGTATCGTAACGCGTCCAACGGTTTCTGAAAAATCGAGATTCTCCGTGGAGACCCGGCTCTCTTACGGTCACCCAGCGTGTCCGGCGATCGAGATGAGAGCTACTGCGACGCACGGCCAGAATTGTACTAAAATGTGCAATGATGGGAAGCGAATTTACTCTTCTACCCGTCGCGCTTGCCAGGCCAGTTTCAGCCGCAGGTAGTATGCGCCGGTCCCTTACAATGCATTTAATTCGGCTGTGCGTGCGCGTGCCTGTGCCTGCCTGTGCCTGCACTCCTGTGTGTGCGTGCGTGCGGCGTCTCTCAGCCTGCTGCCAGTGTAAGCGACACGTGCGTGCGACGGTGTATCCGTCGACCGACCGTTGGTGTGTTGTGTGTGCGTTTTGTCTTTTCTCTCTCCCCTGTTTCTTGTTCCATGGTTCCTCCTTCGGACGCATGCGTGTCGGGTCGAACAAAAACGCGAAATGCGGCTGGACGAATTAACGTTACTTTGCCCGATGGAAAAATCATCGTCGCATTTCGCCGACGACGCTCCGAATGCTCTCTCTACGCCTACATTCGAGTTGTTCCCCGAGTTTTACCTTGTGTCGTGTATGCACGCACACCTTGCTCTCTTCTTATCGCTCCGTGCCCGCTGATTAAACGAAATCCGACCGTTTGCCGTCGATATTTCTGCTACACCTCCTTTATCCGAGCGTCGCACGTTGTTCGGGGTTCGCTGGTATTTAATTCGTCAGCTGAAACATGCGAATCGACTGTCCGTACTTGATATTTTTCAATTCGCTCGCGTAAATGTCTCTATAAGCGTTCACTCTATATAGTAGCTTTGTTCTCGCGATGCGCATCGTAGCCGTGTTTGCCGAGAGAGATAAGTCACAGAAAAAAATGCCCATTCATCTCTGTCCACTTAGGAGGCAGCTCCAAGTGTTACTGCTACTGGCAGAAATTTATTCAATCTACCGTTCTCGTTTGAACCATTTCAATGATCCGAAGTTTACACCGGACCTCGAGTATATTTTACTTACAGGGTGTCACCGAACGTTTACCCGTTGAACGAGTTGAACTGATTCTCGATGCTTTCCCTGTAATATATTTCCTTGGACGGAAAGAAAAACTACGAAGACGAACGTGTTTAGTCGCGGTGTAACCTTACTGGAACCGTTTCGTGCCACTATTCGGCGTGTCATCGCTAGTCTCATGCTACTTAGTCATCCCTGTTGCACATACAAGGAATGCGCTTTTTTTCTGCATGTGCATTTTTGTCGGCGAGGGTCGTCCGTCAGGGACTTGCTCGAATTCCTTCGACCGGTTCAATCGCGTCGCAGTAGACGACAAGTAGAACGGACGAGACAATGTACAGAGGGAAATTGAATCGGTTTCGTTAAGCTCCTCGACGCGCGTATGATAAATCACCTGGTGATTCTCAATTGATAAATTAAACATTTCTCTTTTCGCATGAAAGTCGGCCTTTCATGTGGGTAAACGGCAAACCGCCCGACGACCATATCGCGTGTTTACGTTCGCGTTGCTATAAATTGGTCGCCTTTCGTGGTCTTTGACCACCGAACTTGCCATACAAATTTACATAACATAAACACACACACCACGGACCGTTACAAACGCGTATGTGCATTTGAAACGGTGGCAAACACTTGTTTCAAACATCTTTCTTTCCGACGAACGATGATCTCATTTCACGGCGAAAGGAGAATGCAACAGAGAATCCGAAGTAAACAAGTGGACTCTGATAATGACTCGCCTCCATTATTGATAGCGGGAGGAGAATAATATTTATAATACGGCTAACGCGAGCGTGTTCCTGCCCTATCTTGCTTTATGTATTTATATTTACCCCTTTTTAGACTCCGCTTATTCTTAGACCGTCGTGTGCTGCTATTCTCTCTCTCTCTCCCTCCCCCTTGAACCCTGCCTCTCTTCCCATTCATGCCCCGCTGGCTGAAACATAAACGTAGAGTCACAAGGGAAGAGAAATCTCAAGAAATTTCAACTCTGTGATAAATCTCGTTTTGCAATTTCATGGACATTGAAAGAACAATGTATTTCTCATTTAAACTTGTCCTATCTCTTTCTCAAGCTAATCCACAGTACAGAAAAATTTGCAATTTCTCAAGGGGTGGTCTCTCTCTCTCACCCCTTCAGACTGAAATTCGCGAGAATAATTGCAAATTAAGCTTGACTCGCTCTACTTACACACAAAGCTTCATAATTATTGGAATGTCCGGGTTCGATGCAGCTTCCCTTGTCGACTTTCAGTCAACTTGGTATTCGATGAACTGTTCGCAGGCCACGTGGTAGAATCTGAAATATTGACAAATGAATTGCAACCTTGCTTACTGGAATAACCAAAAATATTCCATGCAACGTGTCCCGTTCCTACCGGTAGGTTCGGTGAAAGTGGGATTAACCATTTGCACTTGAAGTTTTTCACTAGAAATATCTGAACATTTTCTGATGAGGTACAGACAATGTATTCAGTGAAACTAACTCGAAGAGAAATTATATTACATTGAGGTACATCGAGGAGCAAAGCTATTTTATTACAATATTTTTTCAATTGATCAGTTATGCAAGGTATATAATATTAAATATGAAATTTTATAGTTTCACTGTTTGAAATCAGGTGATGACTGAGAGAGTCACCTCTCGAGTGCAAAGGGTTAAAAGTCGTACGCGCCAAGCGGATCCGTTTATTCGAACGTTTTCGACGATTCATCCTAATGTGAGAGAGAGAGAGAGATAAGCTTCCCAGAACCGCGGACACTCTTAACGAGGGCACATCCGCGAATCTCGAGTAATTCTCGCGTTAAGGTTAAGGTCACGTTTTTTATTATTCCGGAGAGGAATAAGAAATGATCTCCGGAGGAAATATCGATCGACGAATCACCTTGCAATGCTGAGAACCGAAGGGGATCCAGCGGTGCTCGTTTCCTTTTGGGCGAGCACAAAAGGTCAGCGACTCAATCTTGCGTCGAGATCCCTGCGAAACCGTTATGCTCGTTCAAATCTGTGAAAATGGCGCCAGACGTGCAGCGCCTGAGCCTTGAAAAATTCGAATTTCATCGGAACGAAAATTCAAATTTATTTCTTTTATACATATGTATATATATAATTTTTTCTCTCTCACCTTTGTCATCGGAGACTTCTATCGAAGCGTTTAGAGTTGTAGTTTGCGCGTTGCTCTTGAAAAATACTAGGTAAACGAACCGCTTCGTTTCAAAGATGAATCATAGACTCGATTCTACGAAGAACGGCTTCCCTACTTTATCTTCACCGACAAGGACATCGAAGTACGAAACCGCGGCGATGTTATCTACCGAGAATGACGACGCACTTACCACGTGCGATTTCGCGTGAGTTACATTTCGAGCTGTTTTCCTCGATATCCTCGGTGCTCGCGTATTATCGTTGCACGAGTTCGAATTTTTCGAAGAATTTCAATAAAAACATTCAACCGAACGTTTCATTTGACAAATACAATTAAATGCGGGAATAATTCAAGTATACGACGCCATCTGTTGTCATTTGCGTCGAACATGATTAACTCTCGACTTCTCTATATTTTAAACACCATAGAAATTCTTATTCCGTCGACGAAAAGAATTGTCGGAATAAGAAAAAGAAAAGAAACGTAAAATAGTTTGTTCGATTCGGAAAAGTTGCAACGAATATATAATGGAAGCACAGAGGATGAACAACGGCGAATTATTTCCCCGTTGTCTGTTGGATTATCGAATGATTTTTTGCCGAATAGAGGGTGGTGAAGTTTGTGTGCAGGAAATTGCACAACAACAACTTCCGTGGCATGCTAAGTCAATATCAATTTCTCGCGCGCTATTTGTGGCTTCGTAGGACCGCGTTGCCTGTAGCGATAGCACCGGCTTTTATCGGTTCGCTCTAATCTCTTAGATCGTACCTACCGTTATCATCTCTTTTCTGTTCGAACGAGAGCGGCGAGCATCGGTGGTGTGGCATTAAAGCGCATCTTCGTTTCGATAAACGGGCAAGCACACCGCGATCAATCTCTCTCTCAACGTATATTTTCGAAAAACGCTTGTTAAACACGAATCGCGTTTGCCCTTCGAGAGGGGTCGCTCGAAGGAAAATTTCTGCGTCGTTGTCGACGATAAGGTGGGGGCGACGACGCCTCATGCGAACTGGTCTTATCGGCTCATTGTCACGAGCACATTGAAACGTCGCTATTAAACACTGTCAATCTTATCGGCGCAAATATTCAACGGGACCCGTGAAATCTCTGTTTCAGGCTGTTGTGCGAAGGGACTCTCGAGGAAAATCGTTTGCAAGATGGCAGTCGGCTGACGTTGCTGCCAAACGTGGAAACCGGCCTGTTGGTAAGTGGTGTCTTCAACTTTTTTCCCCCGGGAATCATTGTAACGCGATCAACGGTTTTTCCGCGTTTTCCTCGCGCCGACGGGAAATCTATCGTTGCCTCTTTGTCATCGATAAATCGGTTCCCATGGGAACGAACACCTTCGTGAAACGCTGGACGCAGTTTCCTTTCTTTGTATCCGATTTTCTATGGTGCGTATCGATGTGACTGGATCGATGCAGATCGATAATCGCCGGGCCTGGAATCTTCATGGCTACCCCATGGAATTAAAAAGGAATACGATTTCTTCCTGCGTGCTCTGCTCGTGGCCGCGACCCGGTCGCGCGCGTTCGTTCGTCAAAAGAAAACCGTCGGAACAGGAATTCTCAGAAGAATGGCGATCCGGACGAACGCCGTTAACTCCGGTTGGCTGTTCGTGTATCATCGGGTCACTTGGTTTCTCGGTCACCGTTTCGTCTCGGCTCCTTTGGTTTCCGGTACTGTGTTGCGTCATATTTTTTCCTTTGTCGAGCAAACAATCTACGATTCTAGATCCGCGAGGGTCACGATTCAACGAACCCGCTCGATAAACATATGATGCGTGGCACCTTGAACCTCGATTTCGAGACCGGCGCCCGCAGTACAACGGACGCGTCGCATAACCTCACTTTTTTCAACCACGCCGACGGATTATTCGACTGAATTTCGATCACTTTTAGGAACGTAATTGGCATGTTAGATATCGACCGACAGGGGATGTCGACCGTATACTGTTCCGGCCGAGGAGTTCTCAAGAATATCGTTCGCCGTGTAGGAGGTTAGGAGACAGAGGTGTAGCGAAGGCTTGGTATTAGGCTGCTGAATAGGTTGAAAGTTTTGATAAGCGGAGAGAGAGAGCGAACCGTCGATTCTGAAATGCTTCCCTAGGCGGAAGGTTTTATCGATCGTCCTATGGAAATTCGTGAAGGTGGAGAGCGGCGCGCCACGCGCTTTCGCATTATCTCCGTGGGAGGACGTGGGAAGCGTGGCCGAAAGCGGTATTAAACCTTCATGTTCTTCGTTATAACCTTGTCATTTGTCTGATTTCTATCTGTACTCTTGATGCTTTCAGACCGGCGAGATAACACGAATTCGGTGACACACGTGAATGCCACTATTGCGAGCGAATAGTATTTCAAATGAAATTAAACTGAAGGAGATATCCACGCATAGGGAAGTTGCATATTCAAGTGGTTCAAGGGCATAAAGGATTAAACGATAATTCAACGCTGTGTTAGCAGTGTTTTCCTAGGCAAGGTTTTTCCTTAATGACATCTGAAGGCACTAGTGAAATTTGGTGATGGTTCTCTGAATTGTTAGCTGCACAATATTGCATCAGGACTCGTGTTGCAGAGATGCTGTGTTAGCAACGTTTTTCTAAACAAGGTTCCCCCTTAATGAAATCTTAAGACACTAGTGGAATTTGGTGATGGTTCTCTGAATTGTTAGCTGCAGAATATTATTGCATCAGGACTGGAGTTGCAGAGATGCTGTGTTAGCAACGTTTTTCTAAACAAGGTTCCCCCTTAATGAAATCTTAAGACACTAGTGGAATTTGGTGATGGTTCTCTGAATTGTTAGCTGCAGAATATTGCATCAGGATTCGTGTTGTAGAGATGCCGGGTTCGAACGGACTCAGCGCCTAACCGAAGGGGCGAGGAAGCATTACATGACCGAAGCGGGTTGCGCGTCGTCGCAGGTCCATTCATCGAAGCCCAGATTCCCCGAGGAACGGGCGCGTGTGCGCACAAATCGAATTACCGAATATACCGATGACCGTCAGCGAAAGGAAGTCCGTTAGGTGTAGCGAGGGATAGGCTAGCCGCGGCGCGGCGCGGCGAAGGTCTGAGCCGTGGTTCCGCGAGGTTTCCTCTCTTCTGCAGGTCTTCTCACGTTTCCATCTTTCGTCGGTAGGCTGATCGATTTTCCCTGAGCTGATCTGTACTCGGTGGATGAATAGAAGCGAGAGAAAGAAAGAAAGAGAACCGTTATATCGAGAGTTGAGTTACGTTGGGATTCTCCTGGAAGGAGACAAGACGCTATCCAACCCAATCACGGGTCCCTCGATAGGCCCTCCTTCCACTGTGCCAGTGAAAAGGAAGGGACGGGCAGATTGGTATTGATATTTAAAAAAAGACCGCTGTTCCTCGAGATGATTTCTCGATAGAACCCTGGTCGACGGTACATCGGTACACTTTGCAACTCTTGATCCGACTGGAGCGTGGCTCGAAGTGATTCGCATTAGGTTTAGCCGAGCCTAATGGCTTCCTCGCTTATGAAAGTATTTAAATACGGTATTCCACGGACAAATCGTGGACAACGTGTCCGACCCGGCATATGAAATGTGAATCGTCGGACGGTTGTTGTTACTTTGCAACAGGAAAAAGTTGATTATACGTTGGAAATTGATTAGCATAAATGTTTTCAGGCGCAACGACCGGAGCAGAGCGTGATGCAAGCACTGGAGAGCCTGAACGATTCCCAGGTGAACGACTTCCTGTCCGGGAAAGCACCTTTGAACCTGACGATGCGACTCGGGGATCACATGATGCTGATACAGCTGCAGCTGTCGACGGTGACGCCAGCCTCGCCGACCAGCAATCAGACGACCGGGAACAGTACCGGTCTGACCATCGGCAGTTCAAACGGGACGAATCCACCCTCCAGCCACGTCTCGACGTCGCTGCAAAGTAGACGGTCCACGGTTTTTGCCGGCCGAACGACAAACGCCGGCTCGACGAAGAGCGCCGCCGCTGTCGCGGCGCGACGATCCTCTCTGTTCGACCGTCTGGCGTCGACGGTGCAGCGGGTGTTCAGCCGCAGCACAAGCTTGTCGACTGCCACCACGACCACCAGTCCCGTTTGCTCGAGCCGCGCGACCACTGCCTCCTCGGTTTCTTCCTCCTCGTCCTCTTACTCGGCTGTCAGTCCCACGCATTCATCGTTTTGCGCCGGCCAGTCGCAAACCGGCCGCACCGGTACCAATCACAGCCCCGTCTCGGCCAACAGCAACACCGCCAGTTGTCAGTCCTGCCTTCTCTATCATCACCACCACCACCACCATCACAGCCATCATCACCATCATCACCATCACCATCATCACCACACTAGGAACAAACAGTCCACCGCCGCCGCCGCGAACACCTCCTCCCAGTCGTTATCCTCTGCCGCCGCCGCCGCCACAACCACCACCACCACCACCACAGCTACCACCGTCGATCACACGCAACAATCTACCTCCGCCGGTCACGGCTGCCCGGACACGATTCCCTACGAGGTCACGCCGCCTAGGAAAAAACTCTGCACCGTTCACCACCACAGCCAACAGTCGACGAATCCCATCGCCAACTCCTCGTCCAGGAGTAGCGCCTCGGCGGACGCCGGCGACTCTAATTCACAGAGCCCGACTTCCTCCATGCTGGAGCAGAACTCGAAGGCCGCGACCCTCGACACCAGGGCGCTTGCCGAAGCATCTCGTAATTTGACGCAGAAATTGAAGCAGCTCTCCTCTGAGGTACTCACCTCGCGGGTCGACCTCGCAGAGGTATAAATTATTACCGATGCCAGTTCTCCCTGTGTACACCGCTATATTTCATCAGTTACTTGGCGCGGCGACCTCTGTTAGGGTCCTAAGAGACGCTCTGTAGTTTATCTTCTCAACGAGGATGAAAATGAAATTACTCGACGCCCCCTATGTCGCATAGGGTAGAGATATTGCACTGTCGGATTCTCTTAAGTCCTTAAGCACGACGTTGTCTCGTTCCCATCGTTTCATTTTGATAGAGGAAGACACGACGATTGTTGAGTCTACTGGAAGAGAAACTTTAGTAAGAACTTGTACCAATGTCCATGGACTGATAGACACAGCTTGTTAGCTGTAAACGTTTGCGAAGCAAAAAAGTAGCATGACAATCGAGTGTTTTCGTCTGGTCTCTATTTAACGATAGGTTACATTAACCAGCCGACGCGCACGGTCACGTAAGAAACGTTTTATTCTTTGAATACAGGAGAACGCGAGACGCAGGCAAGGCGCGATAATAGAAAGTATGCATCACCACGGAAAGGGTGTATACTCTGGCACGTTCAGCGGAACCTTGAACCCGGCACTGCAAGACAGGCACGGCCGGCCGAAACGGGCCATAAGCACCATCATCCACATTCTCAATGATCTGCTGTGCGCCACGCCAGCCGCCACCACGGGCCATTACAGGCATCACCACAGGCATTCTAATGGCCGCCAACTGTCCTCGGCGTTTCCGTCCTCCGCTGGAACAACAACCACCGTGAACGGCTCCTCCACGCCTACCGGGTGTCACGAGACGTCCACATCCGAATATCCCACCGGTATTGAATCTCTCGCAGAGCGTTGCCGCTCGCAGAGTGCCTGTACTTGTTTATTGTAATCGCTCGAACCAATTGCTTCTATCGATTACCAATCATCCGCGTGCTTCAGCTCTCTCTCTCCCTCTCTCTCCCTCTCTCTCACAGATTGTAACGTGACTGATCTTTTCACAGAGGAACTGTCGAAGGAGAACGAAGCAACGAAAGGGAAGATGAGGCGTCTGCGTTTAGTGATGGAGCAACGGCGCGCCAAGAGGAAAGCCAGACGCCAGGCAAGAGCAGCGCCGTACACGACTCAATGGGCAGCGGTGACGCCCGATCCAGACCCGAACCACGACCCGAAAACGTCGAGTGCAGCGACCGCGAACCCGACGGAACCGCAGAACGAGCCGGAACTGCAGCCGTGCAGCCCGGAGCCGGTCGTAGCTTGAACGGGGAGTCGCTGCGGGCGGCAACTTTTTTTTTTCTTCCGTCGTGAATGCAATACCTTTGTTTACTTGTTCTTCTTTTTGTTGATTAATCGCACCGATTCGTTTAACCGATGGCAGACTAGATCGCTCTCGCGCCTGCTCCAATGGCAAACGACAAGCAGCGTGTGCCTCGAAAGTCGAGGTCTGTTCCATTTGTTAATATATCGCGTGCCGCGCGCGTACAACCAGCTTCTCTCTCCGTGGGAAATACACAGTTACGCGCGATTCGCGGCTTGAGAATTTTTCTGTAGATTATAATTGTCTCGTCCATATACGGTGCGGTATATATTTCAACTAATCGTTTAAACTGTATTTTCAATTTCGAATAGCACAGTCGATTACGAGATCTACTCTCTCGAGGAGACGCGTTGAGATTTTTACCGTTGGAATTCCTCCGTTTCAGGGGCTGCTGGCTGTACGCGCGCCGCTCGGTACTTTGTTACAATCGTTTTATATATTCGGATTCTATGCGGTGCAAAAGCGAAAACCGGGGGGGAAATGTGTGACACAGGAACGTGTTCGAGAGCGGGAATTCGTCGATTTTTTCGAAGCGTTGCCGTGTTCCTTTCGTTACGGAGACTAACGGCCGGGGAAAGTATCTTATGTAGAGAGACGATACGGTTAAGAGAATCTAATGCTGTACGTCACGCGATACTGTATATTATCATTGACTCTCGAGACTGTTCGAAACAGTTCTCTGACTGCGAACACACACACACACGAGATACGCAGAAAAATTCTCCCGCAGTATTGCCTGACGATTATGATACACGTACCTTGAAGTGCCCGCGCGAACACGCCCGGGCATGTTAGTTTGTATAGTCCAATAACGGCACTTCGAGACTCTCACGGAACCGACGAAAATTAGCAATATTAAGACGCGAACGGGGGAAAAACTGCGTGCGCCGTGTGCGTCTGTTAAGCACACACACACACACACACACACACACGCACACACACACACACACACACACACACACACACACGGTACATTATAAAAAAATGATAATATTACCGGTACCGAGGGATTTTCGCTCGAACCGATATCACCGTTCGTGATCACTATTTTACGGGGCGCGCGGAGTCGTTGTATAAAGGTGATTGAACTCTGTTCGACTATACTCAGGACTTGATCGTAGCTGACAATAATTGCGAGTCTACAGCACGCGCCACGTATACCCTAAACACAATCGTGGAACGAACGGCGAAACGATAGCGGAAATTCTGATTGATCTCTCTCGCCTTACGGTTCCTTTCGTTGGACCTCGGACGGTGGTCTCTTCGTTGTTGACGATTCGTTGTTAGAAGAATAAAATAAGGTTAGACGATTATTTAAACGTTTTCGAATGTTCGAACGCGAGTACACGCGCGTGAACCGTTTCATTTGTGATGACGTTTATGTGATAGTATCGGAAATGTTAGGCTCTTTTCGTTTTTTTTGTTTTTTTTTATTAGAACGCTGAATTTAATGTTTTAATGGAGAGGCCAGTCACGTAGCGAATGGGGGTCTGACGGTGTTGTAAGGCGAGGGGTTGACAAGAGCGAGAACCGTGTAACAGAAGGATCTTCTGTCGTTAGGACGATGCCTCGACGGTGCTCGAGGATGATAAACAAAAAGAGAAACGAAGGATCGTCGGTTGGATCGCTTGGCCACGATCTCGGTGTCGATCGAATCGCTTTGCGAATCGCAGGAAAGACTGTCGCGAATGGGAAAGAGAACAGAGAGGGGGGGGGGGGGAAGAGAGAGAGGGGGAGGGCAATGTTAGACATGCGTTTACTCTAACGGTCGCGCGGCAAAGACGAGATCCGCGCGGGATTGCCGCGAGAATGATTTCCTTTTTCCGAGTAAAACGGGTTCGCTTTCGTCGTCCCCGCTGCTGCTGCTGCTGCTGCTGCTGCTACCGCCGGGAATTGGCCGAGCCCGGTCACGTTTATTGTACATACAGTGAAGTGCACTTCGTGTCGATTGTATAACTGAAGGGAAAGAAAAGAAACGAGCTCAATCCCCGTGACGCATCGAGGATGATGATCAGAGACGAGAGAAAGAGAGAGAAGAGAGGAGGACGGTAACGTTTCGATGACTAACTCTCCATTGTGCTTTTGCGTATAGATACAAACCAAGCTCGTGAAACGGACCGGTCGATTCCAGCGTCGACAAACCTCATATCAGTTTGGTACACGTAAAAAGAAAAAAATGGAAAAAAAGAAACATAAACGGGGAGAAAGAAAAATGATAATTTAGAACAGACCAGATTTTTCACTGGAGAACCAAGTTGAGTCGTGAAACGAGAAAAAGGCTTGATCGTACTCTGCCCCCCAAAACCTCCCCCAAAACCAGAACCCCCCCCAAGGATAAAGCTGAATACGGTGGTCTCTCCTTGGTCCTTCGACAAAGGAACGAGGGAACGTATCACAAAGCACGCGGATAAAATGGTCCTATAGTTAGAATTTAGATAATCTCCTATCGCATGGCTTCGACGCCGGAAATTCATTTAAGTTTACTAGGGTACTAAATAATATAATATCAATTAATGAATAGTATATTGCGTTAGGTTACTTAGGAGAAAAATATGACTATTATTATATTATTATTATTATTATTAATTAATTATTATTATTAATTATTATTATTATTACCGCTACAGTTTGGCAAACTGGCTCAACATTGTAACATATGATTATTGAATTTTATCGAGTACCAAAATAAATAAGATTGCTTGCTAAGCTAAGGAACGGGAAAAAAAACACCACATATCTTTTTAGTATCGTTTGAACGCGACCGCAGTTGTGCACACTCTCGGTGGTTTTCTCTTTCTGTTAAACATTGTTACGGTGATCGCGCTGTGTTTCGCGCTCACCTTTTCAGTCGAGGAAGAGGTAGGTTTATTATTCGAAATAAAAAGAGAACAAACGAAAATCATATTTCTCAATTGTGGCACGAACATGCTTGCAGTGTGTTTCGGGTTTCTCTCTTCTTCTTCTTTTTTCTTTTGTGTGTACAGTTTAGAGGGAATCGGCGATTGAAAATAGTCGGAGGTCTACGACGTTTGAATTGTTCGTTTGCGACATTGTTTTATTTAAGTTTACGTCTCGGGTGACGCGCGAGAGATTTGTAGCAACCGATTCGAGCTCGGACGCGTTTCGCTACTGTATTTCACATTTATTTATATTATTTATATTATATATATATATACATATGTGTGTGTGTGTATATATATATATGTAAATTATAGTAACGTAACTTCCAAGCTTGAATCGATCTCTACGCGTCCACGCGTTACAACGAATCGTATAGTTACACGCGACGATACAACCATTTATATTACAAAAAGAAACGATCGTTTGGTCTCTTCCAGAACGAATCGTGAACGTTCACCTGAAAGTGTGAAACGTTGCGATTCGACTGACCAAAGTGTACAACGGAAATCATCGTTGGTACAGTCGTGCAGAATTGTGCAATTCACTTAGGGGAGAGAAAAAAAAAGAGAAAAACAAAAAGAAAGAAAATCGTAACACGTGTTCGGATACATTCTCGCGTTCGCCTGTTACGTTCCGTGCTCCGACTACTTGTTCGTTTCTTTTTTTCTTCTTTTTATGGAAAATAGTAACGCGCGCCCAGTTCGATGATCGCTCCGTGATCGATCGTAACAAATACACTGTTCGTCCGTTAGAAATTTGTACTGGTGAACTATATTCGTTTCGTCGTGGCACATGCTTTTACAATGAAAGAGTGTCGTTTAAGCGGTACCCTACGACCCTTCATCTTTATTCTCATTACACGATCACAAAGAAACTATATAAATTACTCGATAAATTGTGATTTCGCTCTTCTCTTCTTTTTTTTTTATATCTATTCACTTTTGGCTACAAACGATATCCTTCGATATCCTTTAAGACGAACGTGCCCTCTTATCGTTCATTATTATTACTATCATCATCATCTATCATCCATCATCCATCATCGTTATTATACTATCACTAATGTCACATTGATATTACATATAAAACAATAGAAATCGCCCTCGTACTCTACAATCGTTAACAATATACATGATGTATCGTGAAAAGGTATGATACGATATGTAAAAAAGCTTCGCGGTTCGCTAGTGTTCACTCGAACCGCCGATACTCGACCCGTGAACCGTGCCGGGGAGAGAGCGTACTCGAGAAAGCTGTTGTCTCACGGTACCGGCGAGCTCTGCTATTACTACCACTATTTACACCACTGATCCATGGTAATGTTTCACGATAAAGCTGCGCGTTGAATGCCTAGGTACGAAAAATCGATTCTTATCGGATACTTTCGTGTCCTCGAACGAAGGTAAAAAATGGACGGGATTGCGACAAGCGAGACGTCGCTTGCGTAAGAAAGGAAAAACGCGTTACCGTGTGTATCCGGTGAAATATGCGATCGGGGAATCGAATCGGTAACCGGAGCGCCTAAAAGTAAAGTTCGGTGTCCCGTGTTCGCGTGAACGGACATGTTCGTTTATGGCACAACGCCTGGTGCAATCGGAGAAGACTTTAAACGTTTCACGCTAGACGTACGAAAGAAACAAAAACAAAAAAAAAGAGAGAAAAAACCGAGGAAAACCTGTATATTTTGGCAGTCGAAGTTTCCAAGTGTTTCCAATCTTTTTACAGTTCTAACGGACCTTCCGCCTCCGAGGAAAGCTGCCCTCCGACGATTGTCTAGTATAAATTGATTTTCTTCGTGATCACTTTGCGACACATGTGGCAAGTCTTTAACGGGGTCGCGCAGTGCTCGCAGGCACCGTGGCCGCAGAGGAAGGCGACGTTGCGACGACGCTCCATGCAAATGCTGCACATGTTCGCCTCTTCCAAATCGGCTACCCTGGTTTCCAAGTAACGCAGACGTTCCAAATCTTTGTCCTTCTCTCTCTCCTTCTCCTCGTTCTCCTCTTTCTTCTTGTTCTCCAGCGCGGTGTCCTTCACCTTGTCCTCGGACTTCATCAACGGGATCTCGCCAGCCGTTGATTGGCCGTCCATGTCTAGGCGAGATCGTCGACGTACAATTATTATTTGAAACTCGACCGCGGCAGGTTGACGTGGCTTCTACCGTTAGTCTTTCCGAGCGGGCAAGTTTGAACATCGAGCCAGCCGGATCTTCGAAAGACAAAGGAGCGTAGAAGTGATCGGTAACGGTTCCGATATTCCAATGGACTCTCGCGTAAGTTTAACTCGATGTTCAAGCTAGAGGGGAATCGTTTTCCCGCCGGTTTCTCCTTGTTGTCGAGAGTGGTGTCTTTTTAACACGTTGAGTGCCACGTCAGTCCCTAGGGACTGACAGTGGACTTTCCGTTCAAGCGGCGTCAGTCCCTGGGGACTGACAGTAGACTTTTCGTTTGGGCGGCGTGGATTCTAGGGACTGACAGCGAACTTCTCGCTTGGTCGACATCGGTGCATGAGACCAGCATTTTAAAGGGTTAAATTATTAATGACAATGAAAAAATTTACATTAAAATTTAGCGTACTCCCGCGGCTTTTTCAGACTGATCGTTTCTTGGTGTTCGCACTTTTGTCTCTCTGGCATTCCCCACCCCATTATCTTATGTTTATACATTGTATACATGTGCATTGCCTGCACCATTGTCAGAGTGCAACGTCAAAAGAAACAGTGGAAAAAAGGAATCGTCTGTTGCGCTGTTTCGCGCGGTCTAGTTTAGCGTTCGGCATCGAATGCTCACGCGCTGCCGCCTGAGCGGAAAGTATAGCAAAATCGGCGCCGCACTGAACGTGTTAAAGAGACATCTCAGAGTATTACCTGAAATCGCCTGTGTCTTGGCTATCCCGAAACCGCAGTGAGCACAGTTGATAACCCCGACGCTGCTGCCGGGATTGAACCTGCTCCCTTCCTTGCTCGTGTTCGTTACTAAGCCTAAACAACCCTGGCACTCGACGGTGTCGTTGGAACTGGGCACACCGCTCTTCCTGGGCCCACGGATCATTTCCGTTTGCGACGCAGGATCGACCTGGTACATGGAAGGCTGCGGGACGGGGGCATTCTCTATCCTGTGTTGCACAGAGCACGTTAGAATCCGCCTCGACGATCGTCGTCTCTGTAACGGTTATCCTACTCTACATACTCTAATTGAGTTCCGTGACTTTGGTATTGATAACAGCGTAGCAGATCGGCGTACTGCGCGAGCTGACGATCCTCTTTCAGAATGTCCATGGGCGTCTTGTTCTTTGAGTTCTTCGCGTGCTCCAGTAGAGTGCCGCTTCTGTCGACGCTCACCAAGAAGCAGGCTAACGCCAGCTCCGTTTTGGTGCCCTGTCTAGCCAGGTTCTGCCATATCTGAAATGAAAACGACCAGCGTAACTCGACCGACGTTCAAAGGAGAATCGACGGTGAAACTCACGGCGTAAATCAGGGGCGAGCACCGACTGTTCTCCGGCGTAGGAACAACGTTCGTTTGATTCACACTCTTCATCACAGCAATGTGCAACACCGTGTCACCGCTGGCATCCGTGCTGGCGATGTCGGCGTTGTAAAGCACTAGCAACTCCACCAGAGCCCAGTGACCCTGCGACGTGGCCAGATGCAACGGTGTCTGTCGACGGTTGTTGCGCAAATTGACTTTCGCGTGGCCACCGTTCTGAGAGAGAAGTATAGCCGCGACTCCTCTGTGGCCGTTCAACGCCGCCAGGTGCAGCGCCGCGAAGCCGTCTTCTTTCTTCACGTCCACCAGGTGCCTCGCCCGCGCCACCAGTTTCTCGGTCGCGCTACGGAAACACGCGGACTCGAATGATTAAACATCTCCTCTACTCTGTACTCCAGCGAAACAATGGCGCGTAACGTACTGAGCGTTGCCCTTGAGAGCGGCGTGGTGCAACACGTTGAAGCCTCGTTTGTTCTCCAACGTGAAGTCGACCCTGTCGCAGGAGCAGAGCGCGTCGATGATGTCCAAGGCGTCTTTCCCTATGGCGTCTTTGCCGATGGCGTCGTGCAGCGCCGTGTCCCCGTACGAGTCTTGTAAATTCACGTCGCAGTTATGGCGCAACAGAACCTTCACGCACTGCGCGTGTTTCTTGTTCACGGCGACATGCAGGCTGCTGCATTTGCCAAAGTTCACGGCGTTAATCGGCGCGCCGCGCAACAAAAGCAGCTCCATTATTTCTGGTTGATTGCTGCGCAGGGTAAACACAGTGTTTCTGTTGCATCCGTTCCATCGACAGGGATAATCTAGTTCTCGCGTTTATGACAAACCCAAATGCGGCGTAATGAAGAGACGTGTCCCCGTCTTCGTCCACCGTTCGAAAGGACGCCCCGGCGTCCAGCAGGAGGACACAGAGATCCCGTTGCCCCTGGTGCGCCGCGACTTGTAGACACGTCTTCTTCCCGCCGCCGGGACCACCGGCTCTGGCGTCCACTCTGCCGGGGTACTTCTTCAGGAATTCTTGAACCGCGGACACGCCTGCTTCTCCTCTGGCGGCGTCTCTTAACAGTTTCTCAACCTCTGTGTCTACGTCTTCACCTAACGGGATTATGGAAGATGATAACTATGGCAAAGCGACACCGTTCACAGCTATTGAAACGGTTTCAACGTACCTGCCCAATCTCTGCTTCTGTTCGCCTCGTCCTGGATGGCAACGGTCTCGGTTCCTGGAGGAACGAGGGTCACGCTTAACGGGTTGAACGTCCACGTGTGACCGTCTAACGCTACTCGTAAATCTCCGTCCGAATAGATCTTGATCACTTTCCCCGTTTTCCCTAGGGCGTTTTTCATAACGTCTATCCATTCGCCGTGACCACGTTGGTACAGTTTCACGGCGGACAAATCGGTTTTCACTCGAACTATATCGCCCAGGGAAAATGTGTCCTTACACGTGACCTTTGTGAGCGTTCCTGGATGGAAGGTCCATCTATTGTTGCATCCCTCGAATTGTACACGGACATCCCCTTTCTCCGTGATCCGGTGAACTCTGCCAACCTGGGTCGATCAATTGTAGCAATTAGGCGATCGAACAGATCGATGCTTCGAATGATCGCGATCGTTTGTAAGCTGTATACCTTGCCTATGTATTCGGCCATACGCGAGTTCCAACCGCCGTGACCTTCTTGCATTTCCTTTAACATTTCTACACTAACCAATACTTTTATTTTATCTCCAACATTAAATGTTGAGTGACATGGACTAGACACAGTGCAAGGAATACCACTCTTGGCTGGTGTGGAGACGCTTCCGTTATCGGACACAGTTGGCACTGGTTGACCAAGGAGAGGAAGATGCTCTTTATAGTATGTGCCAGCCGTAGCTTCCTCTACGTAGCACAAATCTACGCAACCCTTGTATCCGAGTCTGTACACATTTGTGCTGCCCTTGGACCAAGTCACGGTTGCCACGGAACGGCTACTTTCATTGTCCCAACCACGTATGTCCATAACTCTACCAGTTTTCCCTGGAATATTTCAGAATTAGTGTTACAAATTAACTTGGATTATTTTATTTCATAGTGCCATAGAAAGCTTGCAGTACCTGGACCTCCATCCTGGTTTCCCCATTCCCAATCCGGACCACGGACAACTTTTGCCCCAATAAATATTCCCTTCAGAGGTATTTTAGTACAACCTTTTCTCTGAGTTAATTGGACCCTATGAAATCGATTATTAATCAATTACATCCATTATTGTTAAACAGTTACAATAGTATCTAGAAGACCAACCCCATGGAATTAGCCGTTTGAAATCTTTGGAAAGTATGAGTTAGATCGTGCACATCGGCCATGTAGCACTGAGTACACAAGTCGTAATCAGGGCATTGGGCGCACTTCCATCTAATACCGATTATCCCGTGCTTTTTACATCCATCACAAATAATGTGCGCGTGTTTAACGCCGGTGGCTGCATTGTCGAATACCAACAGATCGTAAGCTCCTTGATACCCGATTCTGTAGTTACTTCTAGACCCGTGGTCCCACTCCACGATGACCGTTTTATCCGGCGTTCTGTCAGAGGGGTTCGGACTGGAAGCGGAATTCCCGAAGGAGGGAGGCTTGCCAATTTCCACAACGGTTCCAGCATGGCCCTCTCCACCATCTTGGTCGTCCCACTCCCAATCCTGTCCACGGACCACCCTCAGACCAACTTCTAACATCTCAGAGTGCACTTGATTCCGTATGTGACCCTACAAGAATTCAAGGAAGTAAGGATGTTTATCTCGACACGCAAAGCGTCTATCATTGGTCGAATCAGTAGAATAACCCGGTAATGTTCGGGCAGACGGTGAAACAACACTGTGCACACCGATACGTGAAGGATTCCAGTGTTTTCGTTTCACTTTCTACATTGTTTTCGAGAACCGAAAATGACGTACCTGATACGGTCGACTTTGACACGGGATTTCTTATGAATCATATGCGTTCGTGCGATTTTTCACGTCGCTCGGGAAATGCCTTTTCAGATCGTCAATAGGCCAGCTCGGATATACACGAATAAGAATACTCGCGAGCATGCCTGGTAATTAATCGACATTGTCGGTTAAAGATCACGGAGGTTCATCCCGACAGGATTCTGTGTCCGTGTCAACGATCGTAACCTCGTAACGAGTTCGTCGAAGGCGCCTCTTTCGAGCGATGGCCGAGCTAATAGAAACTAGACTCGCGAATCTTCTTTTCGGTAGGAAAGTTTTAATGCTCGTACCATTTGCCAGTGAAACGCGACAGATTTATTTCGTCGGTTCCTCCTCATAGACAACGCATTCTTGGTAAATTCTAACACTGTTCTCTATCAATTATTCACCATGAGTTCTACGAGTATTACGAGGAGGAAGTCCACGGCCCCTGCCTAGCCCGACAAAGGGGAACCACTTTTTCTTTCGATTCAATTTCTGCGTTCACGTTCTCCTCGTTTCGGCTGTACGATATTTTCTGTTATTTCTCTGTCTACCGACGAATTAAACGTCTCTTGGTCCGCGCTGTATCAAGAGCATAGTGCGACACGTTCCACGGGAATAACGGACATACGGGTCATCCTTATTCGCCCTTTCACGAAAGTTGTAGATTCTTGCATCGAATATTCGCATCTGCGGCGGTACCACGTATTTTCTAGCAACTCGGTTGTCTCCTGTTCGGACGAAACTACGCATGAGAATTCTCGATCAGAGAAATTTCCCATGAAAAGCCACACTCCGGTCGCCGCGCTGATACCACGCGTTAGAAAACTTGCCGATTAACCTCGAAAAAAGAGAAGATTCTAGTTCTTCGTTGACAGAGAGGGAAACGATATTGTCAAAAACAAAAGCAAAAAAGTCGTGTTTGCGTTCAGTCGAAGATTTTCGTAAGAGAACCGAGATTCTCAAGGGGAAAGTCTTTTCTCCTCGGTTTCCCAGAGTCGCAGTAGTGCGTGGGTCGTCTGGTACATGTTAGGTGGTTGTTAGGTTACTTTATTTTCGTTCCTTCGCATGACAACGTACAAAGATTGCATGACAATACGAAATATACACCGTGATATTCGACATTTGCGTTAATATATTTGCATTCTAACGAAAATGATCCATCGATCGTCTAAACCAGGGACATCTATGGGTAAGGCCCTTCATACGCCATGTTCCGCCCCCTCCATGTACCACGGGAAACGTTCCAGTTCGAACGATGGCAAATATACATTTATAAATTGTAATGTTTCTTTTTCTTCGATCGTTTAATTTGATTAATAAGTAAACGAAACACCTCGGCAGCTTCGTAGTTCGTAATTAGTGCGATGAATGGGAGAAGGAGACTTAGTTCGGATGTGCCTGGTGTAAACGATTTATCCCGGAGCAATTTGCATTCACGGTAAGACAATAGAAGGATGAACGTTCGTTGATAATTGATAATTAATCAATTTTCTAGTCTGTGATCGAGCATTTCAAGTTACCGATTTAAGTAGTAGGTGAAAATCGAAGAATCGAAGAAATCCGATAGAATAGAAAATCCGTCGAGAACCCGATACGGTCTTAGATGATTTTCAAATTGCTGGAATCGTTAACGTTAGGAAATAATGTTCGATTTAGCTGCAGTGTTTCGAAATTGACCCCGTTTCTGATTCACGTTCGCTGAAATATTTGAATTCCGGTGTTTCGCACTTCGAGAATCGCAATAATGTCGTAAGATCGAGGCAAGATGCTGCCCGAAACGATATTTTCGATAAATGTCGTTCTGGTAAAATGGCCAACCCCACTGTCAACCAACTTCTCATGTTTGAGTATCGATCGCAGTCGGTCCAGCAGTGAACTGGTGCGAGCAGATTCGCCTTTAATATTCTGTTTACAAAGCAGCACACGCATTTTATCCTGGTTAACGAACCTAACGGGTTCGTCGCCGGAATTGTCCAACTTATGTCGGTGATATACGCACAATTACGGAACTTGTACCATATATTTGCTCGCGGGTGACAGTCTCGCACCGGTATCGTTTCAGCCTAACCTCCAGTCGCCCTAGGGTCGATAGACAGATTTCTGTCGCGGAGAGGATGGATCCTCTCGGAGCAGACAGTTACAGCGACGGAGATACGGAGCGACGGGGAGCAGGACGCGGTCGAGGTCGCGGGCCGTGGACTTCCCCCTCGAACGAGGTTTCTGTATTACGGAGACCCCATGCTATATCCGGAGTACAAACCGCAGGTTCCTATAATAAAATATTTCGAGTCTCGATGGTCGGTTAGAAATGTTCCTCTCGATACTGATAATTCAATGGTTTGATCGCAGCCTCCACAGATACTAAAGATACAGAGCAAAGCAAGTCGGATAAACCCGATCAGTTTACTAATAATATTATACAGAATTCAACGCTGTCCGTGCACGCGGCTGAGTTCTTTCCAAAGTCGTATTCCAGGAAGCAACCGTTGGTTAGTATTCTATAGCAACACGGGTATGTCTTTGCGTTTGTTTGGACAAAGAGATTTCCATGTTTGTATCGTACGGTGACAACAGTCAACGGTGAAATTCTTGCAGAAACGTTCGGTTCAAGACAGAATACAAATAGCTCGTGAAATACCGCTTCAGGCATATCAGATGCAACAAGTACAAAATCCTGTGTCCAACTACGATACTTCTCAGCATTACCAGCAGATAGATCAAGTGCAGCAGTGCGATAACTTTTTGCAACAACAGCAAGCGAAGCAGCCCTCGAATATTCAGAATTCCAGATTGTTTGATGAAGATTTGGGTTACATGCATATGTACGAGGTGAATATATCAAAATATGTTTAGAGTGGAGCGAGGATAAGATAAGCGGGGATAAGATCGATTGCTTTCTGATTGTAGATGTTGCACACAGATCAAGAAAATCATTTCTTTGCACTGGTGAACATGAAGGAAAAGCTGATGAGCGTTATACACTCCTTAATATTAAATCCAGGTCGATTCACATCGATTGTACCGCCGCTCATAAACGACATTAGTTTTTATTTAAAAACCCCTTGTGATCTTCAAGAAATTATAAAAGTGATCATTCAGCAGGTGAATATTCATCATTCGTTCTTTCGCTCCGATTAAGGCAAGACATTTCGAATTTACGTTCCACGGATTTTTCAGTCCATAACCGAAGGTAACTTCCGGTACAGTGGTGCCCGACTATGCGCGTCTTTGGACTCCGCAATATCGCCCACCCAGCAGAAGTTGTTCAGAGAAACTTTATATACTTTGTGAGTTGCCGAACACGAATGAAATTGACCGTCTTCGTCTCGAATGTTTCTCGTATAACGTTTAACTCGGTAAACAGGTGTAAAAGCGAAATGGAGAATCACACTTCCAATTGGAAGGAGAAAGATGATCACACGGAGGAGGAACAGAAGAAATGCCATGGACTGATATTATTCCTAGCCGAACTGGTTATTCAAATGGAGCACACGACTACCTTTGGTTTGGGAGATTTATTAATTCAGCTTATCATCAATATCTTAAAGAAGCCGGCGCCGAATTCTGTGAAGAATATCTGCCAAGCCCTTAAAGTGTGTAGTGTTTCTACGGTGATTGACGTGTAACGGTATAAATTATGAGATAGTTTACATCTTAATGTACAGTTGGCAGGACACACTTTAGAAAAAGGCAAAGGAGGGAGTCGGAAAGAGATGGAAAACATGATGCGTGCGCTGACAGAGCTCGTGACAACTGGTAGGGTTGACACGCACATAGGACGAATGGTGCACAGTGTTCACCAACTGAGAAATGGTAATTGGGGACACACTCCGACTGTGGATTCTTCGGTGGAATCCACGGAGAACACCGATCAGAATGAAGTTCTCGATGAACCCGTGTTTTATGGTCCTGACGGTAAAGTGTTAACCGCGGAAGAAAATAAATTTTTGGCGGACGTCGCCGACTGCACGACAAATTTTGAGAATTATGTGTATGTACCTACAATTATTATTATTGTTGTTGTTGTTGTTGTTGTTGTTGTTGTTATTATTATCATCATCATTATGAAAATGTCGGACGCGATGGTAGCGTTTATTTTCTTTTCTTTTAGAATATCAGACGATGATTTCGAGGACCACGTGACATGGACATCGGCGGAAGATGACGAGATAGACGCGGCGTACGAGGAATTCTTGAAGCATATTCCCAATAAAATCAAGAATCAAAACAAGGAATAATTAGAGATAACAACGGCCTCTTATAATCATCACTGCTATCGCATTTAATACTCAAGATCCATGGAATCTCATAGTTGGAAGCTATGAGCACTCGTGAAGTTTCAATTTTCGATTTTCAATGACATGCACGAACTAAGAAGCAAAAGAAAAAAAACGAAAAAAAAAATCAAATTTAACGGACAATGAGACAATTTTCCGTGACTACATATATTTATACGAGTGATTAACTGTCTAGCGAAGAAATTCTCTTGTACCCGTGTATATGGAGCAAGAAGAATATGGGCTATCGTCTCTTAGAGAATCGTTAAAGAAAAAAAGCAAAAAAAAACACATACTGGTGTAGTTGGAAACTTTTCCCTTATGCTTGTACTTATTCTCTCGTTCTGTTTTTTTTTCTCTTCTTTTTTAAATCATGTACCGACCCTTTTTTACAGTATACTTTTATAAAACTGGACAAAAAAAAACAAAAACAAATGAACAATATCTCATGAATTTATCCCTATGGTGAAGTAAGCAAATTCGTTTGTTATACAACGTGAAACTAACTATTAAGTTATTTAAATTATTATAATAAATCGTAGGCAGTTATTAAGCACACGTCTTGTTTATCACGTTGACATCACAATATTTACATATTGCAGTTCTGTAGGCGCTGAAACGACAAAAAGCCTCGATTCGCCTCGAAGATGTCACGACTTATACCTGTTCACGCGGTTACGTCTGCGATGACTGTTCTGTCGATGATCACGCCATGCACTCGCTAACGTGTTGTCTGTGAACAGATCCATTTTTGGCGCGAAAGGGTATGTGAAACGACCGTCTGCCTCGACGAACGTGGAGCTGTAACACGATTACTCACCGTGCTATCTACACTTCATCCGTGGGACAGTTCCGGAGCTCGTTCTGCATTCTACAGCCACGAAGAAACACCTTCATCTCAACACAGAAACTTTATGCCAAATCAACGTGTATCTGAACACATTGCGTACCGGCTAATGTTCAGAAAATTGAATTGCGCGGATGGCAATTTTCACTGAGGTCAGCTTATATCACTATACATAGAAAAACTCAGATATCATATTGTTATGTAATATATTTTAAATAGATGATCAATTCGAATTAAATTTTATATTTTTTCCAATACTGCGGTAATTAGCGAAGTTGCATAGCTAAAGTGTCTTTATATAAAAACGAGATTTCTCGTTACCGGTACGCAATGTGTTAACCATTCTTTTTTAGAGACTCCTCTAATCTACAATGGAAATTGGAGCACAGGAAGCTTCCACCCCGGCCAGGTAGCAGCCGTCGATGAAGTTGCTTTTATTTTTCGACACCAATAGGAATAAATTATTCTTTCAGTACGCTCGACGAACTTGAAATTGTATATTCCCGCGGCACAATGTTTTTTTCTGCTTCTTCGCGGCCGCGTTGCTTCCTGGTACATTTGAATGGATAATGCCTGCCGCGCACGTGGGCGAGGCCCGTCAAAGGACAGCCAGGGGCACGCGTAGGCAAAATTCGAGGTGGGATCGAAGGTTGAGAAAGGTGGGGCCCACCTTGTATTCCACCCGTGATCATCTCCGCGTCGGCGGAGGGCTCGTTAATCCGCTTGGTCTGCTCGCGGAGCACGATCAGGCTTCAGTCGACGTACGTACATCGATCTGTGAAACTCTTCAGCGTCTGCTAGTCGGCTGTCGCGTGTCTACGTGTGATCCTCTTTCTCCGCAGATCACCCAGAACCATGGATTCTTCGCGGACCACCGTAATACTCGTTCTCCTATTCGTTACGATAGTCAATGGTGGATATTACCAGTCAAGAATATTAACATCTGGAGACGTTGGTAAGCAATGAAAGAACTTGGACTTAAAAGCCAAGACTTCCTCTCGACCAGTGGTTCAACGTAGTATTAATCGAGCGTCAATTTAAAAGGTACTTGCGAGGCGTACACCTGCGGAGTGAACGCGAGATGCACTCTCAGCGAGGGCAGGCCAGTTTGCTCCTGCATGAACCTGCACATGGGAGATCCCTTGTCGCGTTGCGTAAGAGTGGAATGCCAGAGTGAGTATCTCGGTCACAGGCTCTGTGATCGTTACTTGATATTGGAAAGATCGTTGTTCATTAAATGATGTACGGAATCGCCAGTCAACGAGGATTGCAGCGGCAGCAAGGTTTGCACGAATAACAGATGCGTGAACCCTTGCGACAGCCTCTGCGGCGTAGACGCTGTCTGCGAGACGAGGGACCATGTGCCGACGTGTTACTGTCCGCCTGGAATGACTGGAGATCCCTTCACGGCTTGCCGCGTGGCTGACCCCCGTACGTGTACTGTGCGCACATTGGAAAACTTGATCCAATTGCTGCTAGAATGATGACATAGTCAGAAAGAATTTTTCTATAACCGACCGCTTGCAGAGGCTGCGTGCAAGCCGAATCCATGCGGACTGAACACCAAGTGCGAGGTGATAAACGAAGTGACGGTCTGCAGCTGCTTGCCGGGGTACATAGGATCTCCGTTGACCGGTTGCCGTCACGAGTGCGAGAGCAACAGCGAATGCCCGAGCCACCTTGCCTGCTCGTCTTCCTTCAGGTGTGAGAGCCCGTGCAAATGTGGCACGAGTGCCGAATGCAAGGTGGTCAATCATCAAGCTGTGTGCAGCTGTCCGAAGGTGAGTTACTGCCTAGACCTTTAACCCTTTGCACTCGGAAGTTTCTCGTTAGAAATATTTCACATTTTCTGACAAGACAAAGACGATATTCTTTGAAGCTGACGCAATGGGAAATCACAAGTACATCGAGGACAAAGCTATTTTATTACAAAGTTAAATATCAGATTTTATAGTTTTACCACGTCAAGTCAGGTGGTGACCGAGAGAGTCATCTCCCGAGTGCAAAAGGTTAAAATCTAAGCAACCCGTGGAGAGCCTGAGAACCGACTGTGTGTTCCGTTACAGAATTGGCTGGGTAACCCTCTGCTGTCTTGTCGGCCGGAATGCACGTCGCACTCGGAGTGTCCAGGTAACAAACCAGCCTGTCTTTATCAGAAATGCATGAATCCTTGCGACGGGGTATGCGGTGTGAACGCTGATTGCAATTTGAGGGATATCACACCGGTCTGTAGCTGCCCGAAACACATGACCGGCAACCCCTTCGTTAGCTGCAGACTGTTCGAAGCGAGTAAGTGGATGTGTCACGTAGCAGACGGGACGCTGAATGTTCCGGGGTTTAATCAGAGATTTATTGATACGATTAGGGGATTTGTGCGAACCAAATCCTTGCGGAGCGAACGCGATTTGCACGCCAGGACACGATAATACAGGGAAAGAAAGGCCCGTGTGCACGTGTCCTACTGGTTACATCGGTAACGCGTTGGTTAGTTGTCAGAGGGGAGAATGCTTCACGGACAGCGAATGCCCCGACAGCAAGGCGTGCATTGACTTCACGTGCCGAAACCCTTGCACCGGTAAAGAGTGCGGACCAACCGCGTCTTGCACGCCGAGACGCCACATAGCTGTGTGTACGTGTCCAAGCGGTACACGAGGAGATGCGTTGTACACCTGCAACCCTATTGAAAGTAGATCTTTCTATAACTACGGTCGACAGTTCAGATATCGCCACTATTAGTCGTTGAACCGACCACGATCACGAAGGACCCGGTATAGTTCTGAAACTATGCGATCCGTCTGGAGAGTATTTAAAATAGTTTGTGACCGACATTCACGTATCTTAATACTTCGGTGTAACACTGATAGCATTACGGTTGGTTATACACAGTTACTTACGTTTCTGGTTAGCCTAAAGAACTAAGCAAATAAAATTGAGAGAAGAAATTTTATTTTACTGCCTTTTTTCCGTTTTTTTTTCTTTTTATTCCTTTTACCAAAAGAATCACCCTCTTTTTGGTTGTACCATGAGTTATATACCCAACCCCATATAAAACGTTTAGCGTACAAAGTGCAAATAAAATTTATATACAATTTTGTTGAGATTCCGAACATCGTGTTTCGCGTAACAACGGTAAATATGTTCAAAAAGTAATCTAAATTGTATAGAATAATACTTGCTAAGTATAAGAAGACTTCGAGATTCGATATTCTAAATCTATCGGACGAGTATTGTCAGAAGATCTTAGATAAAAAGTGTAATGGCATATGGGACGCATTACATATGTTAAACAATAACAATCACAGCGCACTTGTTAACAAATAAAATGAGAATGCACTATTGAATACGGTCAGTCTGTTGAGTGGATTTACATTAATGTGTAGAACTGTTTATCCTAAATTGTCTTCGTTTATATTACTCGTTACTATGTTAAATATTGCCATGGAATTCAGAAATGCTTAGATGGTAATGATAGAAATATTCATTCGGAATGGCTATGTTCTACGCATTATTGCTCTTATCGATGAAGACATTTAAGTATTACTGTTGTCTTAAATGTAGTTCCGGTTGTATAATAAATACTTTCCATACTTTGCCACAGTTTGACCTGTGTTCCAAAGCTAAGTAGTTTTGCATTGGCATCAATAAATAATCGTACGGGTCTGTGTTCAGTTGGTACTCTTGCATAGCTTTATAAATAGCTTTAAACGGTGGTTGCTTTTGCGAATGAAATGTTCCTCTAGATCCGTGTAATACCAGAGCTCCTTCCTTTTCTGCCTTGGTACAAACAGGCATGTACATGCAGTGATCTGGCCTGTAATTGTATCTGCAAGAGTACACGTAAAGTTTCTCTGGATGGTAATGAAATATAATATTAATTATATCTTGATCTCCCCATGTTATCTTCAGTTTGTATTCCTTATGGATAGGTATTACATAATCTATCCATCTAAACTCTCGCATCCTTGTCAAATTCATTAACATCACTCCCGAGTTTACACCTAATTTTCCATAATACGGATGTTTCGCGAATCTGTTGTACCATCCTGTGTTAGGATCTTCATGCTCCGGGCTCAAAGCTGCCAACTGACTCGAATTCATCTTTTTAAATTCGTCCCAGATCTTTTCTGGTGGAGCCAAAAATAACGTATCTGTGTCGACATAGAGAACAGCATCCGTGTCATTTAAAACTAACTGTAACATAAAAAATGTTGGTTCTGTGAAAAGATTTATTCTTGCAATTAAAGCTAATTAAAACAATTCTCAATATACTTACCGGTAGAAACAATCTTTGAGCTGCGCAAGGTTTGAATAGTTTCTTCCACATAGCTGCATCGCTTCCTTTGGGAAAAGTAATCGGTTTCACCGTATAATTGAAAGTTTTGTTCAATAATTGTTTCCATTCAGCTAGTTTCTCATTGAATGCAGGGATTAGTTTGTTCTCAGCTAAAACAATGAACTGCAGATGTCTGCTTGTGAAAACCAGAGCTGATTTTAGCATTGTCAGCGCTTCATCCAATCTGTCTCCACAAACTACAACACATATTGTCACTTCCACTGTTGCAAGAGATGATGCTGCTTTTTTGGCAGTGGTTGAAACAACGGCAGCCTCTTTGGTCTGTCCATCGTAGATTTTATTCGAAAAATTAGTCAAATTGAGCAGTATTATCAGGGCAACGAAGATAAGGCACAGGAAAAACAATTTGTACACGGATTTCATTGTAGTACTCTTGAAATTTCACATCCTCCACCGAATTTTTGTTGATAGACAATCGGTGGATAAAACCGTGAAAGAATTTCGCATTTTGACGTTTTCTCTGATCGTTTCAAATTCACATTATAACCTAACCACGGTACGGAAATATTGATAACAGGTGGAGGATAATATCGTCCGGGTTGTGTGTATAAATATCATTCGAGAATGATAAACAACAACGTTTTATTTGTTTAGAAGGTAAACAAATCGTTTGTAATTACAATTTAGTAGAATATTTTGATCGTAGAATCGTCCGGACTCTTCCACTTTCGAAAACATCGATTGATGTGTTCCATCTTGACAACAGAACCTGTTTTTGACACCCACGTACATTTTAATTAATTCAATAACTGTGCATAGTAATTTATTTGAAATTATTGGGGGAAATAACGTAGAAATAACTTGCATATGTTTTGAAAGTGTTTTAGTATGCATATATTTCAAATATTATTTTAATGGTATATTACAAATATACAATGATCGAAATAAGAAAATTCTATAAAAATTTCTCAAAAATAACAACGCTATACAAATATATTTACATCGTTAGGTCTTTGCATTTTCATGAGAAAACATTGTACTAAATCTCATTTTTTCAATGGAAGTTAATCATTGGTCCTTTGAAGCATGAAATCATAGTTGTAACAATTTACAATTAGACTTTAAAGATTCTGTGAGATCGTGTTTCAGACCTCAGGAACTAGATTCACTTGATTCAATGGAAACAGTCAGTCTATGGTAACAAAGGAATAGTTCATTCTTTTGTTGCTTCACAATTTTAATCTAATATTTTTATTCTTTTTACTTGGGTCTTCTTTGTCTTCTTCTTGGCTAACAATTTCTTTTGTGTCGTTGGATATATAAAAAGTACATGTATCACAGTGTATAGGACATTGGTGATAAGACACTGCACTAGCATGACCTGATCTTCCTGAAGTCATAGGTTCTCCTTGCTCCCATACATCTTTTGCAGGATCATATATTTCGACAATACTTAGAAACAGTTCTCCATCGTATCCACCTAAAAGAGGTGTTACTGGATAAACTACTTGGACAAAGTTAAATGCAGCTTGACATTGTTTGGACAGGTTTAATGCTTCTTACCCATTGCATATAATTTTCCATCTAGTACGGTAACGCTAAGCGCACTACGAGCGATAGTAACGTTACTAACAAATTCCCATACATCTTTCTCTGTGTCGTATCTCTCAACAGAATTTAATTGCCTAGTTCCATCGTATCCTCCTACAACGTATATATACTGACCGAGACTAGCTACTCCAGCTCCTGAACGGCTACATTTCATCGGTGAAACCATCGTCCATTCATCGTTTTCAGGATGATAACATTCCACAGAGTTAAGTCGATTTGTTCCATCAAAACCACCGATCGCATAGAGTAATCTGTTGGTATTAACGTTTATGAAAGTAATGCAATTAAATCGTTTATTTCATTGCCTTCTGAACCCTAGTCTATGCTATAAATTCACGAAATCTTCAGTCCATTTGGTATTTTTACCTATTAACCATTGCTACTCCAACTCCCAATCTTTTTATGTGCATTGGTTTTACATTGTTCCATGTATCCAAGTCTGGATCATAACACTCTACACTACTGTGATATTCTGCACCTGCACTACCTCCTACAGCATATAACAAACCATCCATCACAGCTACTCCTACACGGTTTCTTGGTACAGACATTGGGCTACAAGCTCTCCACTGATCTGTAACTGGATTGTATCTGTCCACCCAATCACTGTCGTACCTGCGAATCGAATAAAAAATCTTTAACTTTAAGTTCAGTCTTCTGTTACTCTTCCTTTCAATGTGCTTACCTACTCTCTGGCGAGTTGTTCCTGCCACCAACAGCATAAAACATGCCTTTCAAAAATGCTCCACCTAAACCAGATCTAGGAATAACTAGCTTCGCATGTTGGGTCCAAGTTTTGTCATCTGCATTGTACCCTTCCAAAACATCCAATGAATGCTTTAAGAAACCGCCAGCGATATATATTACTCTCCGTGTATTAGGAGTTCTTTCTTTCACTATTGGTTTCTTGTGTAGGGTCAAGTCCTTAAATATTTGTGCGAGGTATTCCCGACATGCAGGTACTTTTTTTAATACATCACAGTTTTTCATTTGATCCCGCAGAAAGTTTGGAGTGAGGTACTGACACCTTACTGCATGCAGTATATGTTCCATCTTAGCTCCTCTTGCTTCTTCGTTATACTTTACCCACTTCAACACAGCATTGTACACTTCTCTCTCTTCTTGTACATTCAGCTCATCCTTTCTCACCAGGGCAACCAACTGTATTGCAGATAATTGCAGAAACTCCTCTTCCTGACATATTTGACTAAAATGTTGAACAATAAATTGATTCGCTTTTTGATATAAACTCTGACAACTATGCTGTTCTGCAAAATTTGCAATTCCAATTGCATTTGTGGGATCTAACTGTCTTTCCAGAAAAACACAACAGGCCTCTATAACATTACTAACCTGGAACAAAAGCGATTATACATATATATATATATATATATATATATATATATATGTATATATATATTTATAGAATAATGATATTTCAGTAAAATAAGTCTAAGAGAAATATACCTGGAACATAGTGGCTGCTGACAAAAGTGAACACACTGTAATTTCGGTAACCCTTATTTGACCAGTATACATAAAATATAATAGACGTGCCATAGCAGTTGGGCAGACACCTTGAAGCTTCACCCTATTCATTTCAGACTCTTTTAAGCCTCCTGTAAACATTGCCTATAACATCACCAATAATTTAATTGTCTTTCTTGTTTCTTACTTCTTACTATATGCGATCCGCTATACTTTTCTATAAAATACCTTGAAATATGGACTTGCTGCAGCTAAAATAACTTTATGTGCGTAAAATAATTCTGCACCCACTTCCAGTACCACATCGGTAAGCATATGATGGCTACGCATAATGAACATCATCTTCATAGCATCCTTGATGTAATTGGACATATTAAATGTCATATCGCCGAGGTCCTCATGATTCTCCATGCCTTCCAAATCTTTTTCATCCGATGCCATGAATGATAAATTGCATCCAGAATTTTGGTATCGAAAGTTACTTCTAGCTTCCTTCCTATTATAACAAGCTCTCTTAACTTCATCCATTAAAGTAAACTGAAAAGTACCGTAGAATATAACAAGGAACCTCCCTTGCATGACACAGTTACACACTGACATACGCAACAGGTCTCTTTAATTCTACACGTACAGTTACATAGAAACGTCAATGTCATTTGTCAAATGACGATACACAGCAGATGCAACGATAAAGATACATTGCAACGTATAAACAATCCAACACACTCACTTCAATGACCAAGAAGCCAGACTCCCCCGACGGTGGACGCAAACGAAAATTGCCAAAAGAACTCGTCCTTCGTGCCAATTTCCTCGGCGCGCTCCAAATTAAGAGTAGAGAAACAGATGTGGCTGGCCCGTCATAATTCGATGATTAATTCATCAATGCTGCACCGTGACCAGGGAGATTCGGCCGAGCACGATATGGTTGCTAGACGTGCCGTGGACACGCGTCAAACTCGAAGAGGGGACGACCGTTGGTAGACGTTCAACGACGACAATTTCTTTTTCCAAGCCCCGAGACAAACATTAAACAGTGTATACGACGCTGCACACTCCGCGAACACTTGTATCCTTTCTTTTTGGAAAATCGTCATACGCGCAGCGTCTACGGTTGGACATTGAAAGCAGTCGATAACACGTCCTCCTCTTGCCTATTCTTAAACGGCGTCTAGACGATCAGCGAGCGTTATTGCCTGGTATCGCTCATACCCGAGAGATACACGTTTTGTGTATATACACAATGCGTCGGATGGAAGGCGGTGAAACAAGGAAGGCACGACGCGTTAATTGTGTCGAGTTAATTGAAATTTTGCAACGTGAGTAACCGAGGGACCGCGCGCCGCAGAAACGAATACAAACGAAAGTTCGTCCGTGAAGCAGCACTCGTGATCGTAGATGACGCGAATGACTTGCAAATTCTTTGGTTCGCGCTTACTCTGCTCGATGAACCACGTAGCTATCGCGTCGCACGTTGACTCTGTACTTTTCGGCCCGGTTGTTTTCTCTGCACCTTTGAACCACCGGTTCCGGTGCTTTTTCACGTTTCACGGTTCGATTTAGAGATCATTTGGCGGGTCTCTCGCCCGTTGCACGCGCGACACGCGTATCAGGTCCGATAAAGTTCTGTGTACGCATTATATCGGTCCAAATATTTTACGTTATTCATTTTCTAATTGCCCATTAATTTGTACGCAGAATCGATGTCTGGTAGACTCAATGCGTAGTCACCTACTGTGTGCGTTGGTGTAGTCGAAGCTTTCAGGACAAATTGATTCGTCACTGAGATTCTCATTTTCAGATTTATCTAAGAGACATTGGTTTCCGCGGTCGTACACCTGTTTTTCAAATTCTCATGTTTACGGGTCGAAATAATGGGTACGTTTATGGAGGGGAATTTTCTTTTGTTAATATATATATTTTTTGTCGCTGATAAACAAGTAGAAGTCAAAATACACGTATGAACATGATAATAGTAATGATTAAGTAACGTAATTATTGTATCGTTAATCTGTGCGTTTCACGAACGAAATGAAGTGAAAAAGCTCGTTACTTATTTATAAATGTTAAGTAATTTGTTTCCATGTATTTTATGAGTCATAGGATAAGAAGTGGAAGGTATCGCGCTTTTGTGCGTCGCATGATTTTAGCAGTACGTTCACGGTGAGACGAATCAGGAACCACAATGATAAATTTGTTATTAAATATCGATTTAATTTATATAATGTAGTGTATACACATAAGATGAAGGCGAAATATTTTATAATACTTTTTTTTTCTTTATCTCGGGAAATAAAAGAATAAGGACGAAACTGGAACCTTTAAATTCGTTTGAATATATGCGTAGTAGATTGTCAGGAATATTGTATTCTAAATTATTATTTTTTCGTTGAATAATTTCTTCGATATTGTTTTTAGGTGAAAGTATTTATCGATGAAAGTCGTGGATAAAGATATATCGATAATATACCTGTAATATCGATCATCGTTAAGCGTCGTTCGTTCAGGATCGTTCGCTCGGAATTCGTATGTGGTGTTGGAAGAATTAAGAATGCTGTGTATCTTGAGACAATATATTTATTTCTTATTAATATGGAGTTTTCAACAATAACAGTGTAATAGTAGGCGTAACAAGAGAAACGAGGTAGGTTACGAGGAACCTAACCTAATACCGTACGCCAACAAGTCACCGCATTAACAGAATACTCGTGATCGTATGGCTACACAAGGTTTTCCTACATTTATGCTCTACAATAATTATTATTTCACTAAAGTTGCATGCATCGTGCTCTGTTTTTACCTTGAACTCGAAATAGATCAGATACAGATTTTGCAACTTTAATGTAATCAGTAGACTGCGGATATGTTGGTGCGGGTTCAAGTTTTCATAGATGGATTCCCAAATTTTAATGTTTAATATAAACTTATTCTCTTTGTAAAGTCTTTCAATGTATTTGGAGTAATGCAGAAATTACATTGAATTTTACGCATGAACATCCGCAGTCTAGTAATAAGATTACTAATGAGATGTGATATGGAATCAAATACATCGCGTTAACAAAAACTTATACTGTGTATGAAATTTCAATGGTATTCAAATTTGGAGTATCTCAATTAGTGACTGTCTTTGATCATTAAATTCTATACAATCGACAATTCGCAAAGTTCCATAGCAGTGATCATTGAAAATATATAGCTTAACAATATGGGCATTTTGTTCCATATATCATTCAACTGTTTGTGCACATAGAATTCAATGATTAAGATGCTTATACATCGAGCTGTCTTCTTTTCATTTATGTTCGTATGTCATATGAGATGATGAAAACATTCTTTCTTAAATTGAAGTCATTTTTATCAGTGCGTGAGATGTATATTTGCAATATTTGATATTTGTCAATGAATTTTGATCATTTAAAATAAAGTATATCGTGAAATATTAGATTCGGTATGTTCACGTTATTTGGCAGGATATTGAAATCAATAGAACATTAGTTGAAATTATGGCAGTGCTTCGTAGTGTATAACAATCTTATTGCCATTAGAGATGGAATTAATATATTATGGCTAATACAATGCTAATAATAATATTTTAAATACTAGAGTTATATTTCTAAGAACCAAATAATAAAGATGCACTTAGACTTATGAAGCAAAGACAGCTAGTCTTTTTTATGAGACTTCTTTCCATCATTTAAATTTCCGATTGCATTAAATGCTCTCTTGAAAATTACTGTCAGCAGTTCATAATATTGATTTAATCATTGGCAAGAAAAGAGCAATATAAAGTTGGAAGTATATAAGAGTAATTGTATTTGAAAAAAAGTAATATAATCTTTTCCTTATATTATGTAGGCCGATTTACATTTTGCAGTAATCTTTGCATTATTTTCCTCGCGAATCATTAATGGAAACAACATGTGATCAAACAAATATGTTTGCTCTATTCTTTTCATACATTTCAACTGTACAGGGTCTTGTTGGCGCACAATGAAGTAGGGGGCTCAACCTTTAATTCAGTGCAATAATATCTCTTCAGGTATCTAGTAGAAGACACGTATGTACAAGGACTTTCAGAAGATAGATTTCTTTTATACATGCCTGAATGAATTACAAATACAATATATATATACACATACATATATATACATACATTGATGGATATATATGCATGTACATATATTTACATATACATATATTTTTATACGTATATACATAATCACTACTGAACCAAATTATTGGCAAAACCCACTTATCAAAAAATTATAGCTACAGTTAATGTAATAAGTCTATTTTTGATTTATTTAGGCTTGGGTGACTCTAAACTGGCCCCCTATATTTGTATCTTGATTACCTCCTGAATTAATTGCAGTACAACGTTAAATGCAAATCAGGAATGTATCTAAATCGAACGAGATAAGGGATAAAAGTATTAGTATCTTTGTCATGTTTGTAATCAATGTGTACGCTACGTGCTTATCAACGACACATCAGATAGAAATGAATGAGTAATGCAATTATTCAGAGCACTTTCATCGGTAGCAGTCACCTGTGTGTACATATGCGTGTACATATGTTTGCGTGTGTATAATCATACTGTAAAATTGAAACTCATCAAAGATCTGATTGCTATGAATGTTTCAGCATCGAACGAAATTCGTATAGTTCACCGGGAATTCGTCGACACTGAGGAATTTCACCTGTTAACCGGGGTGGATGAGATTCGACACGTCATTGGTATTCTGAACTCCCGTTTTCAGTGGCTCTCCGTTTCCCTACTCATCAACGATCGGCTAACGAGACCCGGTTAATAAGTTAATCGAGACAAGTCCAAATACAACGGTCTACCGTGAAAACTATCAAACTAAACGTCTAGCTCTACCTCGAATAGTAATATAGAGAAAGTTGTTGTTCGTTCAGAATATGAGATAATGTTTTCCAAGTAAAGAATTGGGCGGATCGACTACTCCTAAGGCCTCACTCATCAATTATTTAAAATTATAACTTCTTTTTCATTTTTCTTCCTCTTTTCTTTAGTTCCATATACATTCACTCTACAAAGTCTAGAATCGGATAGCAGGAGCAAACGAGAAAGAGAGAGAGAGAGAGACGACACACGGAGAGAGAGAAAGAGGAAAGTGTGTCAGGAAGAATCTGTCGAGACCGGTGAGAAGGGAGACCACATCCCCCTGATCGGAGGGTGAAAAAATTCGGGGGCGCGGACATCGATGAACAACATTTTCTCTCTTTTTCTCTTTCTTCCTTTCGTTCAATTCCGAAGACGATGTCTCGCGCAATTCCACGGACAAATCTCACCGCTTATCGCTCCAACGAATCGACCAACACTAATGCCACGCTTCATCTACGAGTACAGCAAACACACGATTATCTTTAATGTTTCCTCCTCCACCCCCTTCGCCTCCCCGGAATCGATTACTCTAATAACACGCGATTTAATATGTCTTAAGGGATTAATTAAGGTTACGCTACGCGGCGGTGTTTGCTGATAAGGATTCCCCCGGTACAAAAGCGACACACATTTAACCTTCGACCCCTTCGTTCGGCCGGGGTGCGTTACCCGTTTTAAAATGAGCCGGGGACGCGGTTAAACGTCACACGAGCGTGTCCTTTCGTCCAAGTCAGTGGTCGTTTCACGCCGAGAGTTTGTTGAGCGAGTCTCTCTCCCTTTTACTAATGATAAAACTGGCAGTATGCAATATATTATCCGATTCACCAAGATCTTCGTGCGTCAACGGTCTCTCTCCTAGTTTAACGATCTCTTCCTCATCTTTGGTGTCTGTTATATTGGTGGACGAACGAGTCCCTCTTAGGGATTGTATCTGTACAACAGCGCGCGCGCGCGCGCGTGTGTGTGTGTGTGTGTGTGTGTGTGTGTTTGAAATCACAATAAAACCCAGGCAAATCGAATGAACCGCGAGACGAAGTAAGCGATCAAGAAATATCGTTCGAGGCTTGTACGAACACACGCGAATAAACAAGTGAATCGTCTCTCTTTCGTTTCGACAATCAAGCCTCATACTATTCTATATCGTCGACTTACTGTCGCACGAGGGATCGTCTTCCGGTTGCATCCCGATTTTCGGAAGCACGCCTCGCACGGAGGGACACGCGTTCGTTCGCGAACGGGACTCTGGAGCAGGAGCTGTCGTCGCACGCTTTTGAAACGTGGACGAACGACGAAACGGAAATCGAGAATAGTGTACGGCAGTGCAGAAATGTCGGCTACGTTTCTATCGTCTCATATTACAACGAGGAAAGACTCGCTCAGGCTGACGGTTAATGATAGAGTTTAAAATGCCAACAAGAAAATATTTTAGTACTCGGTTCAAGTATTTTTTTTTCTTTTTTTCGCTACTCGTTAAGACATCTTCCACTACTGTAGTTCATAGCACTTTTCCTGTCTTGTCTCTTCCGTTAATCAACGTATCCTAAATATACAATTATCAATATACGCAACAACATGCACAGACAAAGAGACTTTCCCTTGTTCGTCGAAAGTCTCTCTCCTGTCGTTGTTGCACAACACCCCCCCCAACCCCGAATTCCCCTCATTCTACTCCAGGTACTGGAGGACTGTCTATGTTTTTTCTGTGTATGTATCGTATGTACGTGTACGCATGTTTTTTTTTCGTTTTTGTTTTAAACACTTTTTTTTGTCGTTTTTACCTTTTTGTTAAGTTGTCGGATTCTTCTACAAATTGACCTATAAATTTCTGATATTGCTTAAATCAATCAAAGCCCCTCAGAGGCAACGATCATCATCATCCCCGAAGCGCCCGATACTTGCAAGAACCCTCAAAACGGCGTCGCAGTCTATCAAGGGGGATGCAGATCGCGATGATGCGCTCTGGCGGTCAAGATGGCTTTCAGCTCGGACTCTAACTGCTTTTTTGTTCGTTCGCTTACCGATCGGCCTCCCACGACCGGTTGGCTGGTCAAACGCGGCGACGGGAGGTCGGCCATCAGTTTGCCGCCGGTGTCCCGGTTCTCGTGGCTCCTCGCGCGTCGTATCGGCTTCTTGATCGGCAGTCCTGTCTCGTCGATCGTTTTCCGGCTCTGCGACCCGACCTCCTGCGCCGTCTTCTTCTCGTGCGGAGCACGTTCCAGCGACAAGGTCATCTCCTGGTTCAAGGTGTACGTCGAACCACCACCACCACCACCACCACCACTACCACCTGCGACTGTCTCGGAAGATCTGGTCAGGTCGATGGTACCCGAACCCCAATCCCGGGACAACTTACGACCGACGGCGGATGTTAGCGCCAGCGGAGGACTCTTGGACATCTGATGGCTCGTCGAGTGCGGCAGTCTCAACGTGGCGAACACTGGGAAGGATTGCCCTCGCTTCGCCGGACTCCGGGAGTACCTCGGAGTGGTCGCTGGAGCGGCGCCTGCGCCGGACTGATCCGTCCTGGTAGTCGACGGGCCGGTGCCAACGGTGTCGCTCCTGGTCAGAGCCAAAGGTCGCAGGGTCGCGCTGCCGCCGAAGTGAGAGCCCAGGCGAGGAGGCGGCGAGCCACCGTCGCCGTGGCTCAGTCGACGACCGACCGTTTCCAAGGGACTCCTCGCTCGAAGATTCGTGCTGCTCAGAGTGAACTCTCTGGGCTTCATCGGCGCCTCCAAGCTGACCGGGGACAAGCCCAGCCTGGAGCTCGACAGATTGGTGGAACTCCTGCTCTTCTCCGACCTCTTCGGACTGTGGGGCATCAGGGGACTTTTGCTTCGGCTCCTCTCTCTCGCTTTCAACGACTTCTCCTCTTTCTTGATCGTCGAGACTTTCTGTTGCTCCTCCGGCACCGTTTCCGTTTTCTCCTCCTGTTGCACCCTGTCACACGGTGGTGTGTTGTTAGTAGCGCTCGATTCTCGAGGGGTCGGCTAATTAGTATTTACCTGCGAATCTCCTGGATCATCTCGAAAAACTGAGTCTTACTCTTGCGCCTCTGACGCTGTTCGTGTTCCTTCTAGAACATGGCCTCCTTGTAGATATATATATGTATACACGACAGTTGGGGGAACGGACAACCGTAGAATTAGAAATGCACTTACTCGCTTGACGCTTTTCTGGAAGAGCGAAGCTATTTGCCCCTGTCTGACCGTGTAGACCAGCTCCCTCGCCGCGTGGTGAGGGGACACCAGTTCCACGCAATTGATGAACCTGTACAGCTTCTGCGAGAAGAACATCACGTTCCGACTGCGCCATATGGACTTCTCCGGCCTGTGTCTCAGCCTGGGCAACGTGTATTTGTAGAACAAATGTTCTCCGGCTAATATGATGGTTCCAAGTACCACGCCCATCCCGAGGAAGCAAAATACACCGGCAACAGACGCTACGCCTAGGGGTCTGGCTTGACCTCCTAGCTTATGCTCTAAACTCGTGTCCATACCTTTTCTTCCTCTGATGCAGGGCAAACCGCCGTACCTATGAAAAAGAGACACGCTTGACACGTTGAGTGCGGCGCCGATTTTGCTATACTTTCCGCTCAGGCGGCAGCGCGCGAGCATTTGATGCCGAACGCTAAACTAGACCGCGCGACACAGCGCAACAGACGATTCCTTTTTTTCACTGTTTCTTTTGTCGTTTTCACTGTGACAATGGTGCAGGCAATGCACATGTATACAATGTATAAACGTAAGATAATGAGGTGGGGAATGCCAAAGAGACAAAAGTGCGAACACCAAGAAACGATCAGCCTGAAAAAGCCACAGGAGTACACTAAATTTTAACGTAAATTTTTTCATTGTCATTAATAATTTAACCCTTTAAAATGCTGCCTCATGCACCGATGTCGACCAAACGAGAAGTTCGCTGTCAGTCCCTAGAATCCACGCCGCCCAAACGAAAAGTCTACTGTCAGTCCACAGGGGCTGACGTAGCACTCGACGTGTTAACTTCCGAGTCAGTTGAAATTTCAATAGATCCTTTTTCAAGTTCTTACCATTTCTCCTGCAAGATGTCCAGTAATCCAGTACTCGTGTAGTTCGCTATCACTTTGGATATGCTCTCTTTCAAAGGATGCCCCTTGGTGAGAGCAACCGCGTACGTGTCCTCGTTTATGGTGTCGCCTATCTTTTGCAAACGACAACCGTCGTCCGTCGCCCGGTAAAAGTCTAAAATAGGTGTGTCCGCTATGAGGATATCTAAGCTACCGTTTCTCAATCTCTCCACACCCTCGGCGACGTTCGATATAGAGTACCGTGCCATGTGCGACCACAGTTCCGGATTCGCCTTTTGTACGTAATACTCTGCCGCGGACGCTCTGGGCGCGCCGACTTTCTGCAACAGCAACTGCAACACAACTTATTATGAAGCCGTCGAGGTACACGCGATTGGATTCGCTTTGTTAGTTAAAGCACCACTCACGCTTTTGTCGTGATAGTTGCTGCTCACTGCAGAATGAAAGAACAAGTCCGCTATCAGAGCTGCTATGTTAGCCGTATACGTGGCTACGAATATGACGGAGAAGCCGCCCCAAATATTGATCAAAAACTTGTTAGGCCACGACTTGGGCGCTTTGAAGGCGAGCAAATGCCCGCACAGGAGACCCCACATCACCCACCAAGCGGAAGCTATCGAGAAGTTTTTGCTTCGTTGTCTGCCCCAAGGGTTCAGCCCGAACGGGCTGAACCATTCGTACAACGCCACTGCCATAGCAGTGCAGTTCAAGGATGTGAACACCGCGATCCACAGCTCTGTGCTGAACGGGAAAAGAAACGCGAACAGCGATATCGCAGGTTTCAGCTTTGGCGCGGTGAGGAAGCTCACTCCGCTGAAGTAATAAGGCGTGGTGAAGTCGACCACTTTGGCTCTGTGAGCGGACACGCTCAAAGGCGCGAACGCCAACTGTGCTCTGCCAGTGACAAGCTCTCCCATTATACCGTTCCACGTACCACTTCTGCCGTTCCTTTTCCCAAAAAGACCATCCTTCACCACGTACAAGTCATAACGAAATCCTAATTCGCGGGACACCAACGACATCAAGTCCATGGTTAAACCGTAACAACACATTATCGTATTTCCATGGTAACAGAAGATCCCTCTCAGGCAAATACCTTCTTGCAAGTTCGTTACCATTGTGAACGGCGATGCGAGTGCTGTTACTATACGGTACATGGGCATACCTATCTTTTCGCCACCTTGTTCGAGATAGGCTGGCACAATTCCACCTCCGGGCCAAACGATAGTGTCAAGGTGGACCTCTTTGCCACCTTTAACTGTTCCTACTTTGGTCCATCTGTCGAACGAGATGAATAAAGTCCAAGATTACTAGTGTGCGATGGTAATTGTAAGATGGAAAAGGACTGTGCGTACCTTAATTGAGTCTTGTTACCAGGGAATCGTATAGCTTGCAAGTTTAGCAAATGGAATTTAGCTTTGTCCTTTGAAATCTGACCCACAGAGATTCTCAGTTTCCTTGTTAATATCTTGGAAACGTTCCTTCTTATCTCGCTGTTTAAAAATTTTGCTCTGCTCCCTGGAAAGCATTCTGGGATAAAGTTGTCGTTCAACTGTGACTCCCCTAAAGGGCTCAGTTTGGATTTCATTTCTGAAAATGTTTCGTCCAACGCCTGAGAAGTTTCCCTTATCATTCTGGATAATAATGTATCGCTGCCCATTAACTTTATATTGGAGGGTCTCAAAGCAAGCATACCAATTGGCATGAAATCTTTCGAATTCAATTCTTTGTCTGTGATTGTTACAAAATCTTCGTCGTCGTCGAAATTAAAAGGTTTTTCTTCTTGTTTGGTCGCAGCCTGATCGTTTTGCCATCTGTATTCTTGCAATCGATGTATGTCGTTAGCTAAACTGGGCAAAGCGTTCATCGCTAATTGGTTTTCAGCTAGAAGATTGGTGTTTCTGTTTGTGTTCTCTACCGATCTAGGATTATCGTTTGTCGCAATCGCCGCTCTTGAGCTGTGTATAATGTGCGAGCTAATAATATTCGGTTCGTTAGGTCTCAGTTCAGCTTTAAGATCCAACCAAAGCCACAAAAATCTTCCAGCGAGCATCTCAAATTTACCAGCTGCAGCGAGTATTCTTCGTGCGCTGTTCAAATCGCAACCCATCACTATTACTCCTCCACTTCCCCCTTCCTCTGCTACTCTTCTCAATCTCATTCTCAATGTTTTGTCATTCGTTGGAAGGTGTATGATGGTTCTGGGCGTTAAAGTTGGTTGATTCGGTTGCAACAGATGACTTACAGGAAGCAAAGTGGTATCGATGAGAAGGGTGAACGCATGCCAGTTTGCTCTATGCATTAATGCAGCAGCAGCTGCACCTACTTCTTTTGTGCTTGAACCTATACGACTTTCATATGGTGCACGGTTTCCCTATAGTGCAAAAGTATTGATTAGCTGCATAAAAAGTGTATCAGGAAATTAGGTGAGCTCAGACTCACCTGTTGCAGGAAATCTTCATGTGTCAGTGGTAGCCATAATGTGGGGAGATTCAAAGCAGCCGCAGCGGTCACCAGAAACCTAGCTGCCGCCTCTCCACCAATAATAAGGCTTAACGCTGTTTTTCCGCTTTTAATTTCAGTACAGAATTTGTTTAGTAACGATAAAGGATACGACAGTGCATCTGTCTTTGGTGGAGCTTCTATATAAAATAGATTGATATCTGCATGAGACGATTGTAGTTTCGCTTTTTCCCATGCCTTTTGAACATCTGTTTTGTAAGAGCTTTGTGGCTGTGTGAAGCATAACACGACACGCCACGAAGAGTGAGGTGACTGAAGCCGTCCTTTGTAAGCTCTCACAGTCCTGGTGGCATTTGTACCGCAGAGGACTACAGAGTAAAACGAAACCCCTAATAAAAAGAGGAATATCGCTTTCCAAGGGCCAAGCATCTTCGAGTTCTGTCAGTTTCCCCTCTTCTTTGTTTAATTAGCTTTTCTGATTCGCATTATCCATGTAAGATTCTAATCTATAATTATCGAAAACATAGTGATCAGGAATATGACATGCATACATAGATATATATACGTATATCCATTTATAATGTATATACATGTACATTATTATATACTATATATTGTGCATATATTACGCTCAAAGATATATGTATATTATTTATTTATAACCATACATACATACACATATGTATATACATATATACACACATATATATGTCTCTCTATATATATAATATAGATATTTATACACACACATTCACACATATGACTATACAATACTTCTACATGTACCATGCATAATTATTTTTCGAAATTCTATTAAAAGCCATTGTCAACTTGTCAGCGTTTTGTCAATACAATTTATATTTTTAATCTTTTTCCACGAACATTACGAAACGTTTCAGGTTTTTCCAACGGGGATGATTTTTTTCAGTAACGTCGTGATCTTCCGTTTGCCAATGGCCCACTCTTACCACGAAAATACGGTAAATCTTTCTCGGGGTGCATACTTCTCTCATAAAATTCCGAGGAATTTCTTTTCTCTATCGCAATCTAGTGTACGAGAACGCGCGCTGATACAGAGAGAGCAGAGAGTTTACCTTTCATCGAAGCAAATCGTATGTCGTGGATCCGGTGGTGAGTGAAGAAAAGTCCGAGGATCGCTTCTTAACCGCCACATAATAGCTATCGATTAGGTAATCGTATCAGTTGGTGTAAAATACTGTCAATTGGTCAATGTGGAAGACAGGGATGAACCGTCACTCGCTCTCTTCTCGACGACCTACCCTGTGTATGACAGCCATTTTCGAGCAGCCCCTCCCTTAAAATTTCGACCCATACTACTCGCGCAGAACACCGTCTATATATGAGTAGTTTCGCGGTGCCTTCTCACTGTCACATTTTCACCTTTCAATTTTAACACTTTTTCTCTCTGTAAAATATAAATCGAATTCTTTTTAATAAGCCGAGTCTCTTTAAGTCTCTTGGTAACCTCTAACCCGGCGTTTGTTTTTGTTTTTTCTCTGACACATAAATTGGACGATATCGTTTGAGAAACAACAGGGAAACTTGGAACAGGGAAAAGAGATAGAATCGTAAACCGTTTGGCCGGAAAATATGTTTATATATATTTGGAATCTTCCTTAATTTACATATGCCTTATATACATATATGCTTACGCCGCGTTACGCTTAACAGAATAAGTGATCTTACAAGGCTTTATATATATATATATATATGTATGTATTATATATATATATATAATAATTAAGATGCATATACACAGTAGCCATTCAAATGCAATTTCAATTTGAATTTCACCATTGCTATGAATCCATTACTTCTTTCGTCGCTACAGCTAAGACAACATAGCTGGAATGTAACACAGAGTTGTCTTAAAATTAAATAGAATAATTTCTCGGGTTTTTCCGCTAGGAACTACCTTAATCGTGGACATAGGTTTCATTTTTTTCTTTCTGCAACACGTAACAGTCATTAGAATTAACTAAATAAATTTTGCTGAGAAGCGTCGTTCTCGAACGCGCTCCAGGCGTTGTTCAGTTCCATGAAAATTAATTTCGCTATGTTCTCGTTGGCCGTTCCTGCTTGCTGAAATCAGAGAAACGGAAAGCCGGTTATCATCTCGAGATTAACAGGAATTATCATCCCCAGGTTGTATTTAAACGCGATTAATCTTACTTTATCCGGATGCACTGCTAGGCAAGCTTTCCTGTACGCTTTCTTCACATCCGCGGCCGTGACCAATTGATGCATCTCGCAACGTTGCCATCTGTCAGCTTCCGGCCAAAGAACGGTGTGCATCGAGCAGAGCAGTGCACGCAGGTTCCCCTTTTTCCCCTCTGTCCATTCCGCTATCTTCAGTCGGTCCGGATCCATAGTCTTCGCTGCCTCCACCTTCCTCATCTGATTTATTGTCTTCGGACTGTCCTTCTCCGCTTTCCTTGAAGTGAAGAAATTGTATCCCTGACTACCGAGTAAATCCTCGAAGGCATCTCCACCCGATTTGGCCGGCTTGTTGCCGGACGCACCGTTGTCCGCGGTGCTGTTATTGGTCTCGTTGGTTACATTGGATTTGTGCGTCTTAGGGCTCGAATGAATCGGTGTACTGGCTGGCGCGGGACTAGCGGACTGCGGAGTATTCGAGTTTCTCGGTGTACCGTTCCAACTGGACGTCAGGCCGGCCCCCAGCGAGTTGGCGAGGTTCGCGAACGGGTCTTTGTTCTGCGCCGCGAAGTTCGAGACACTCGAGTTCCGCGGGAAGCTCTCCTCGCCGCTCGGCGACTTCGCCGGGTTCGCTTTGACGTTCTGCACGCCGCCGAGCAGGTTGTTCGCCGCGTTCCCGGCCAACGGATCGAACAAGAAGTCGTTCACCTCTTGCTGCTTAACGGTGGGCTGGCTTTGATTGAAGAACAAGTCGTTCATATTGTTATTGGCGTTATCGTTTCTAGTAGGCTGGCCGTGTCCGAACAACAAGTCGTTTTGGCCAGAGTCGTTGATCGTCGGCACCGCCGCGCTCTTCGGCTCTTGCTGAGTAAAAACACCGAAACCTTCTAAGAGATCATTATCGTTTTGACTAGAGTTCGAAAAAATATCTAATCCCGGGTTCGCCGTCGGTTGCGGAGTATTTAAGGTACTGGTTTCCGGCATTCCAAGATTCAGCAGATCGGCCTCTTGCAGTTTGCTCTCCTCTCTCACTTCCTCCTCCGTGTCCTCCGCCGGCTGAAGTATCTCTCGTGCGCCGGTGTTGCTCGGCGCTTCGGCGACGGGCGCAGTCAACGCTTCCTTCTGAACCTGGTGAAACGAGAGAGCGTCAGAAGAGTCGACAGTGTCGACGCTCTTTGGGATACTTACCTCCTCTGGACGAGCGGTCCTGAAGTTCTCCAGTGTCTCTTCCATCTCCAAAGTGGAGCCGAACAACGGATCCGGTTCCAGTTTCGACGTGGGCGGCTCCGCTTCCCACGGGGCCGGTACTCTGGCTAGTTTCGAGTTCTCCTCGGCTACCGCGATATTCAGCACCACCCGGAACTTGCCGCCGATCTCGGGAACGTCGTCCAAGTCTTTCTTCTTGAAGGTTAAAGCGGTTTCGTTTAATGGTATGTAGCCCGTGTGGAAGTGTAAAGAGGCGATCTTAATCCCTATCACGCGACCGAGCTGCTGCCGGGCGTGGAACAACACCAGCGTGACGTCCCCGCGAACGGTTGCGTTCCCCAACGCTAAAGGGACTTTCCCTTCCATCATGCCGTACAGTCTCATCTCCTCGTATTCCGGCCGCTTCGTGGAGAACACTAACGCTCCGTTGCTGTAGATATCAATGTACGGCCGGCAGCCGTCCTTTGCTCTAGTGAACAGTGGCACCGGTTGTATAATTAAAGAACGAAGCGCCAGCGGCTTGGTATGCGGATGCATACCGCTACTCAGTAAGCTCATATAATTAATACTACGTAATTCCGATGGTTGCAACTGAGGCGGCTGGCAACGCCTCGTGGTAAACAGCGTTATCGCCTCTTCGGGGGTTGTCAGTGCTTTAGCGTAGATGAGTAATGTACATGCGATTGTAGCGCTTGCCCGATACCCGTCCTAAGAATAAGCGAGTTGTCCGAGTTATATTGAATTTTATATTTAAATATCAATCAAGTATTTAATAATCTATATATATGTATATATACTTACGGAACAGTACAACACTACTACATGGTTGAAGTCCGCGTTTAAGTACCGATAAATATCTTGACAAATTTGATACAGCGCCGATAGCAGAGGGGCGTTCGAATCCGATGAAGCGTAGGCGAATGAGCAATCAATATGTCTGCCAGGAAGCCTAGACACATTTGGCCGTCCACGAGATAAATTGTATAATTGAATGCGAGCTGGAGGTGGATGTCTGGCTTGAAGGAACGCTCTGACGTCCTCCACGTGATTAGCGCGATAGGCAGACTCTATTCCGTCTGCCGGATATGGCATTATCAGTATCCGAGATGTTAAGTAACTCGCGTCCAGTTCAGTCCTAGCCATGCTCTGTTGCACGGAATGCATCACTTTGCTAGAGGTATCCTTTAAATTACGTAGAATGCTACCAGCACCACCTTTTAACGAACTAAATAGGCCTGTCGGTTGAGCTACTGGAACCTTCACCACGGCTGCTTGAACCGGTGCCGGTCTTGGGGGTGGAACGCTTACTGGAGGCGACGGTCGTGGCGGTGGAGCTGGCGTACTAGACGGTGGAGGAGCAGGTCTAGGAGGCGGCGGAGTTTTCGCGACGACTTCCACTTTCGGGGGTTCCCTGGGATCGATATTATTTGACTCCGCTATCGCTGCAAGGCGTTCCAGGATCATTGATGTTGTGAGCCTTTTCACAGGGGACACTTCCAAACATCCCTTCACTATATCGTAGAAACAGCTTACACGCGGATTAGAAGGAAGCGGGGGATACTTCCCGTTAATTATTGCAAGCTTGTTTCCTGCGAAAACAACATTGTATCAGAAATTATAACGGTAACGTTTGTAGGGGTATAAATACGTACCATCGGGAAACGGATGCTTCAGCGTCACCAAGGTATACAAAATACAGCCGATTGCCCAGCAATCGACCGGTGGACCAATCGGTTCATTGTTCCATGTGTCCATAATCTCTGGAGCACGATACATGGGTGTCGTGTACTTTGCCATTTGATCTTCTAATGTAGCACGTTTTTGAGCATTCCATGATGGATTTGGTAAAATTTGTTGAGTAGAAGTACTTCCAAAGTCGCAGAGTTTGATCAGACCGTCGCTTCCGATTAAGAAATTTTCTAGCTTTATATCTCGATGTACAAACGGCTCTGGCTGTTGATTGTGCATATGATGTACAGCCCTAGTCGCCTGATAAGCTATTCTACAAATTTGGGCAAGATTCAAGGAATTCGAGGATAAGTTTCTTAGTATATCCGCCACTGTTCCACCAGGACAATACTCCGTCACCAATAAATACTCGTATCCTTTGTCGTGTTCCAAGCGTTGAGCATACAGATATTGAATTATATTTTGATGACCCGTTAACTTTTTTAGAGTCTCTATCTCTTGTACAATAGTTCTGTTTGTTTCTTCATCGACCGCGATGAGCCTCTGCAAATATGGATGTGTGTTAGTACAAATTTCATTTGACACAATAACATTGATACAAGCATAATGTATTTCACCTTAAGCGCATATTCTTTTCCTGTATTAATATCTTCTACAGCAAATACCAAAGCCCAACCACCTGTTGACACAATGTTAGGCATACATCACTTAAATACTGACAATAATGAATAAGTAAGACAAACACATATTTCTCTAAAACAAAAGAGAAAGTTAAATGTGAACATTCAAAGGTACACTCTGAATTTGCGTGCTTTTGATCGTGTCTGAGCATCTACCAGGACAAGAACACGGTGTAAAATATTTAGTGTGTACTGTACAGCCAAATGTCAAACTACACTTACATGTCAAAGAATTTTTTAGAACTCGTTATGCTAACAAAGTTTCGGCCGATTATTTCGCGCTACTTCTAAATAGCGTTGTAAGAGACGAATATTTTCACGATGTTACTGAGAATGATCATCAACGGGGAGGCATCTTATTATAAAAAAATGGTATAGTGATCGAGTGACGAAAGGGTTGACAGAAACTCACCCTCGGCGAGTAGCCTGGTCACGCGTAATTTCACATTGTTGATTTCTAGTATTTGTCCGACGTACTCATTCGTGTTCGCTCCGTTCAAGTATCCCAGCGCGGACCTCAAATAATCCGACATATTTCTTTAAAAATATCCCTCGGAACCCCCAGAAAGCGTTCACCCACAATTACAATGCAGACAGCCGATGCTGTCCGGCCATACTGTCTTTGTGACGTCATCGTCAGTGCCGTACATATACATCTTCCGCATATCGCGGTGGTTGTTCAAAATAATTGTTGAGAAATTTATTTCGTTAAAAAGTAACTTGAGCCAAGTGTTATTAATTATTCGATTGTTCCGTTGGCCGTTTGACAATGGAATTTCCTTCTGAAGTCTTAAGTAGCAGCATACGGCTTTAAAGTTTAACGAAGAGTACCGACCGAATTTCAAACAGCACTCGGAACGTAGAACATTAATAATTAACAATACACATTAGCGCGTTACCGTGACACCGAGGGTTATATTATTACGAATGTTCGCAATTTATTCGACGACAATGAAAAATTGCGCATCGCGTATGGCATGAGGTAGCACCTCATTCATAAAGTCGATTGTCAACAAAGTTAAAGAAGACGGGAGAGAATTAATGTAATTACTCCGGTGGTATATACGTTCGTTTGAACTGTAAACAGTTTGAGATTTTGTTAATTTTTGTTCTATCGCTGTAACACGCAGCGAACGAAAGACATTATCGATACGATGAGTATCGTCGACAGGAAGAAAGAGATAATGATGTATGAATATCATTGTTTCATTTCCAGATTTTCTGTTACTTGAGTTGAGAGCATCATAATGTCTAAATTCGTGAAATTCACAAAGCTTAGGACTTCTACAGATCATACGTTCTGGGCGAAATTTGCAGAATTGAAAATAGACAAATTCAAATTGGATGAGACGGCGGTAATCAATGTTTGGGGAAATTACAATCTTCAGATTCTGAACGAAGCCAATGTCAATCCCATGGTATTGGACTTTGCAGCATTCAACGAGTAAGTCTACACGTGCACGGTTAAAGTATTAATTCACTAATTGTTTATTTGTAAAGTAAAATAAGCACTTGTTGGAATCAACTCCACATAGGTCATTTTTAGAGATGTTGAGACGATTCTTCATAATTCGTCAGTGGTTTGTTGTGGAAAGATGATTAATAAAAACACATTTGAGGCATTTAAACAAACCAATCCTGAGACGTTCATCGAATCCTTGGGAAAGGACCTTGTGGAAAGTATTATGGATGGATCTAGCTTAAAACAGCCCTGGAAGTTGTCGTTATTTTTATTATTGGCGTATTCAGATTTAAAGAAATATAAGTTTTATTATTGGGTTGCTCATCCTACTCCATTAAAATTACCTGAAATGTATTATGAAGAACCTCCGAAGCCGGTTAATGAAGAATTTACTCCAGCTCAATTACAGGACCTGAGTAAAGGGTTCTTTGAATTGCACAGTGGATTAAAGAACTATTTTACAGTTTTAATATCCTCTGAAAGTAAAATGATTATCAGTGATTTAGCAACAGGTGTAAATGTCATTGAAACGCATAAAGTTTATGAGAAAGAATCACAGGTATTGGATATATTTTTCTGCAACTGTGTTTTGTATCTTCCTTTACATATTGAGTTTACTTTTTTAGGAGTACAATGAAATTTACTTTGCATTTTATGATCCTTGTACAAGTTCGGAACCAGGATGGCCTTTACGTAATCTTCTGAGCCTATTACTTTGGCATTGTCCTACTTATTGTTTCACAAAAGTAATCAAAGTCATATCTATAAGAGGAAACAAGGCACAGAAGAGTATCGTGTACAAGCTCAAAGTCAAAAAATATGAAGACACTAAAAAAATAAGGGATACTCTGTTTCATAGTCATTTGGTTGGTTGGGAAAGTAACACAAATGGTAAATTAGGCCCTAATGTCGCCGATTTATCGGACACTATGGATCCAACGAGGTGTCTCTTCTGAATATGACGTATATCTGATATTTTTGTAAATAAAAAATTTCTTATTCTCGTTTCTTTGTTTGTCAGGTTGTCGGACAGAGCTATCAACTTAAATTTAAAGTTGATGAAATGGCGTCTCGTCCCAGATTTAGATTTAGAAAAAATAAACAGTCTTAGATGCCTTCTGTTAGGTGCTGGCACATTGGGCTGTTCGGTAGCAAGAGTACTCTTGGGCTGGGGTGTGAATAATATAACTTTTGTAGATAATTCTAATGTTTCTCACAGTAATACTGTGCGGCAAAGTTTGTACAGTCATCAGGATGCCGTGGAACATAAGTACAAGGCGTATGCTGCTAGAGATGCGCTGCTCAATATAAGGCCAAGCATAGTGGGTATTTAAATGTTCTGGTTTTTCCTATGAAACGAGGTTATTCTAATCGTATGACCAATACAGAATGCAGATGGTGTAATCTTACACATTCCAATGCCTGGGCATGTTGTGGGTGAAAGTATGATGGAGTCAACGAAGCAGTCATTAGAAAAATTGGAGGAGCTTATCAGAAACAATGACGTGATTTTTTTCCTATTGGATTCTAGAGAAGCTAGATGGTTGCCTACTGTTCTATGCGCAGCGATGAATAAAATCGCTATTAATGCAGCTCTGGGCTTCGATTCCTTCACTGTTCAGAGACACGGTACACGAAACTTTTCTGTTCCATCTTCTCCAGATTTAGAAGTGAAAAATCCTTGCGGCTTGGATCTGGGTTGTTATTTCTGCAACGACGTCACGCAGCCAGGAAACGTGTGTATATCATGACGCGCATTGATTTATTATTTAGTCAATTATTTATTGGAAACTGTTTATTTGCAGTCGCAAACCGATAGGACGCTAGACCAACAATGTACCGTGAGTAGACCAGGTTTGTCTCAGATTGCTGCTGGATTGGCAGTTGAATTGCTGGTAGGGTTGCTACAACACCCACAAGGGTAAACCAAAGACTTTTTTCAGAGCTATGTAGCATTTGAAAACGTAGATAATTGGCTTATTTATTTTATTTTGATATTGAACAGCATCGAGGCGAGGGCATTAATGGGTAGGAACAGGGAGAACATTAGTACCAATGACACAGACTTCGCTGGTCTGCTGGGAGGTGTGCCGCATACAGTGCGCGGATCCCTGTGGAATTATGATATGCAACTGACGATAACGCACAGATTCACAGCTTGTACAGCGTGTTCTGCGCCGGTTATCGCAGAATATAAAAATCGCGGCTTATCGTTTGTTATGGACGCGTGCAATGTTCCAAATTATTTAGAGAAACTGTCTGGACTAGAACAAATACTTAAGAGGACCGATTTGGACGAGGTACGCGTCTACAATGACGTTTATTGTATGCACAAGAATGTTGTTAATATCCTTGTACATTCATCGCTACGTTCTCCTTTTCAACCGCAGCTGTGTTACGCTTTGGATAATTTAAGCGACGGCGACGAGGACGATAACGAATCAAAAGCTGCACCTTAAAAGCCAAATATGCGGACCCGTACATTTTAAACTTGGATGGAAGTGCTTCATCGCCTACAGTTGAGAAATAATTTTACACGTCGAATAATTCTATTTAACAGTATCAGTATTTAAGGATCCACACGATTGAATTTTTTAGGAGGCTAATGGCCAAAAGTACGTGGATAATCTTATATACCTATTAATATTTATATTGACTTTGAATTTTCTTTCTATAAAATTGACAGTTGACATAAACACGTATGTCATTGTGACACACAATCCCAGAATTGTGGCTCACTATTATAGACATAACTCTCGCATAAATGTTTTATATGAATTCGCGATACTCGATGTATGAAAGTGTGATCACTTTTATAATCTCGTTTTTATCAATGGAACATGGATTAGAAACGAAGGAATAAACGATGTTGCATAAAATGTTTCAGTTGTCCGATAAGCATGGAACACCATATCCCTCGAACCCTGTTAACACCGCCAACATCTATCCTCAAATACTCAAAACTTAAGTCCCAACACCCAGAGCGAAGCAAAATACATTGATCAGGTAAAAGAATAAACTAAATTACAGTTTCTATATCGATTTAGAAAAATTCAATCAGAATTTACAATCTCTCCTATTCATCTGAAGTACAATAAAAAATCCGATACATTAAAATGCCTGGGAGCAATCGTTTTCGAATCAATAGGAAAAAAAGGTTCCTTGTGATCTTTCCAATCGGTCGTGTCCGGCTGTACAAATGCATCCGTCTGACTGTGTGTGTAGGTGCGCGCGCGCGTGTGTGTGTGCTACATCCTCCGTTGTGTTTTCACAGAGCGTGGCGCGTGGTTGGCAGTTTTGCCTGTAGAGCGCGTCACGGGGCAACCGAATACCATGCATTCCAGTGTAATGTTGAAGTGGTAGGGGAAGCGAGGCTACCTCTCGTGTCAAACAGTCCGTGTTCTGCGTGTCCGCCCGCATACCATTAGATTTTCATCGTTTTCAATGAAAATACGTGCTCCGTGCGGTCTCGGGATGCCAGGAAACGTCGCAGCGGACGTTTAATCGTGTGTCCGGACAGGTGTCATCGCGCAACGCTACGTAAGTAAACGCACATTTCAAAGGGGAAAAAACCGTTCAATTTTACGTCGAGGAATGCGTGCCTCATTCCTCTTCTTTTTTTTCCATGCTACGCCGCCGCATTCCTCTATCGATTCTTGTGACCGACGGACGCGGTGTACACGGGTAAACGGTGTGCTTTTCCACCGTTGCCCACCGAAAATTCGCTTTTCTCGATCTCCCCTACCCGGTTTTCCCCGTTGTTTTCCTTTCGAGCGGAATTTCCTTTTCCTTTTCTTTTTAGGCTTTCTTTCGGGGTTCGTTCGGCAATTTTCGCCGATGTGCCCCGCGTACCAGTCCCAAACGGAACGGACGGGTAGAAAAAGAAACGAGTCACGCCGATATTCCTCCGTTTTGAATCGGTCGGTAGCGTTTTCGATGGAACGGTACGAATTAAAAAAAAAAAAAAAGAAAAGAAAAAAAGAAATATTTTTGTCCCGTCCGCTCGTCCGCCCGTCCGTCCTCCCGTCCGTCCTACCGTTCGTGACTGCCCGATAGAAAGCTGCAGTTTCGCGGAATACCGTGGATCGGGACAATTTTTAATTACGCGTTCCCGCTGGAAACGGATTTATTAACGATTCGAAGCGAAAGTTGCCGGAGCGTGCGGATAGGTTTTTTCTCTCGCGTTACAGTTCGACGTTTCGTCGATTCATCACCTCCAAAGAATTTCCATTTACCAGTGATATCGGCTGCCCGTGATTCACTGCGCGATATTCGACGATATTGTAATCGCGTTCGGATGTTTCTCGGAGGGAATCGGATCGGTTCACGATGAACGTCGCCCGATGACATTCGGCGATCGAATTCCTATAAAAATCGTCGGAAAATCGAAAAGTGGCGGTTACCCGAGGGGCGGAGGCGGACGTGCTCGGCGCGAGCTGCGAGATCGCTCGCTAGATGGAAAGAGTGTCACGTTCCGTTTCACGAATCGGAATAATTTCAACGACACCGAGAATCATTCCGATCGCGATCGCGTTCGTACATTAGAATAATCTCGTAACGCGCTTGGGTATCGAACGATTCGCTCGGACTCGAGTTCCCGAGAGGATCTCTGATCGAAATAAATTCATTCGCGTCGTTCGATTCTCCGAACGAACGATCCGCGCGCGACGTAAACGAAGTATCTCGTTACGATCATTTTCTTTTCATTTCTTTCTCAATCTTATTTACGCCCGGCTAATCGAAAAATGTTATCCGACGGAATGCGCATGACAAACAGCTCGCCCCGATACGTGCTTCACTTTATAACCTATAAACCGCTCGCTATAATACGCGAATTAAACGCGGGAACAGGGGAGAGAGAAGAAAAGAGTCTCTTCGCGTCCAACGAAAACTCGAATTTCTATCGAATAATCTTGTCCTTCGAACGGTCATTTATCGACGGAGAACGGTCCGAAAAAATCCGTGCCATCTGCCGGGGTGGCCGGGAACCACGCGCCCCCTTAAAACCGTGCGAACGGTTACCACACTTTTGATCAGCCTTCAAACTGCGCTGTTACAGGCACCATTTTATTCGATTAAATACCAAGGATCTGTGTCGGGAAAAAAAACCGATCGGAAATAAACGCTGGAACGAAATTGCTCTGCGGATGACAGGATAGTTCGGTGCTCGGCAGATCCGCAAACGAGTACAGACGAATTATTCGTTTCTCTTTCTTTTTCTCTCTTTCTCTCTCTCTTTTGTTTTCGTCGAAACGCGTGTGTCGAGAGTTTATCGCCAGGCGCTGGCGCGCGGTGGGCGGAGTGGGACGATGAGTGTACAGGGGGGCAAGCGGTTGCAGCGTTCTAGGGGGCGGCGGAGAGGCGCGGGGGGAGCACACGAGGCAGCGTAGAGTGGGTGGGATCCGAAGCGAGGAAAGATGCGAGGGGGAGCAAGAGCCTCTGGTGAGGGGTCCGCATTCCACAGACAATGTCACGTTTTTTAATCCCCGTTTTACTTTATTTGTGCTGGCTTCGGCCGCGAGGAGGGCCCCCAAACAGTTAAGCTCGACTTCTGTCCTTAGAGAGCGGATTCCTGGGAACGGTGTCTGCGCCCATTTTCCAACGACCATTCCTCCTCGCCCACATCCGTCGTCGACGAAGAGGATCCTTCCAACGTGAACGTACTACTACACCCGACGTGTGTGACCAACGGAGCAAGGAGTCCGTTAATCTGTTAACCGGCCGACATACCTTTGTTTCTTTTTCATTTTCTTTCGAGGGGAAAAGCCCGCGAAATTCGAATCGAGGACCGATTTCAAAATCGTTCGCCCGAACCTCGTTGAAACGTGGATACCAGATAATTTCTATATGGATGTAAATACCATGACGTAACAGAATGTAAATGTTATTGGTCGTGACGGATAAGAAAAGAGGGGGGGTGGGAGAGATAGACAGATAGACAGAGATAGTCGGCTGGACAGAGTTAGCGAGAGAAGCGAAGCAACAGAGGCGAGATTCGTCCTCCCCGGTTAACAGGTTAATCGGATAGATAAGAAAATCACCGGAGAGTCGTCCGGCTCTCCCCCTCCGTTCGGATATCGGTTTTCGTGGCTGCCGACCGATACAGTAGAAGAGGAGATCCACGCGGGATCACCGGGATCGGCCAGCCGACGGATATGTCCGCTGTCGAGAGCGCCTTGGACGTACTCTCCAGGGCGGCCACGATGGTCCAAGGTCAGTCCCTAGCAACTTGCTACGCGAATCAGACTGGTGTATCGTAGGGAGATGGCTCGACTATGCCAGGCTGAGGAATGTGGGTCTGATCGCTGGCTTCTTAGATGTTACTTTTCTATTCGTTGATTAACCCGTCGCCTTATGATTTACTCGTCGACTGTGTTCGGCGAAAGAACATTGTCGTCGATAACAGAGAAACGAATGTTATACTTATTTTCTGTCTACTGTTACTTTAACGGTTAGAGATTAACCCTTTGCACTCGCTATATACATGTAATATCAAGCTTCTTACAATCCACGAATATGTGAAATATTGAAATAACTTTGTTTCTTAACTCACGTCTAGAACTCGTTAGAAGCTGTTGAACATTTCTAGTGAAAGACTCGTGCAAAGGGTTAATAATAGACAGGTAACAGTTGATTTCTATTAAGAACGAATAACACTCGGATCTGTCGGATTCCCTTTGAAATTTCCATCGACGGTCTGACACGTTCCAAGGCAAGGGGCTGAAACGGTTACGTTGTAAACGAACAAATGGAAACTGTAAACAGATGCACGGCAGACCCATCTCGCCAGCCTTAGACGCACACCGAGGGATCCCTCTACAGCTTGAGGGTGGTATGACGTTGCTTCTTATTCCTTCTTCGTTTCCGTCTATTTCCCTTCTCGCATTGCGCCATTCGTTTCGCGGGTCTCCGGTATCAGGACAATCGATCCCGGATCACACGGAGCCGCACGGTTATTTCTGTTTGGACGAACCGACCTCATTGTTCGAACGGTATAATCATCCCGCCCGGAGAGAGAGGATTTATGTAAGAGGAGAGCGAGGGAAAGGGAGTGAGGAGAGGAGAGCTCTCCCCGCGATATTCCGCCCCGGAGAGACCGCATTCCTGCCAATTGCCAATTTCACGTCGAATTAGATAACATTGTGCGGTGTTTATTTTAGATTCCCCGCATCTTCGAGCCGCGTTGTTGGCAACATGTAACCTCGCGCGCACTTTGTGCCTCCCGCTCGCTGCTGCCGCCGCCGCCGCCGCTGCTGATGTTGCTACCGGGTGTCTCCTCGGCGTTCCTTCTCTCGCTCCGTCATCCGTCCACGCCGTGCACTATCCTCTCTTCTTCCTGCGACCGTTGTAACGCACGTGTTCCCCTAGCGTTGCGGAGGCACACGCACGTGACCGCGGGAAAACAGCAAATGCTCCCTGTCGTTGATACTGGTGCTGTATATTCTTCTTCTTCTTCTTTTCTCTCTCTCTCTCTCTCTCTCTCTCTCTCTCTCTCTCTCTCTCTCTCTCTCTCTCTCTCTCTCTCTCTCTCTCTCTCTCTCTCTCTCCCTCTCTCTCTCTCTCTCTCTCTCTCTCTCTCTCTCTCTCTCTCTCTCTCTCTCTCTGTCTCTTCCTCACCCTATCTTATCCGGTCAACAGGTTGAAAGGAGATGCGTGGCCGCGCTAGACCGTTGAATCCGTCGATTACTTTGGGAATCAATTATTTAAGGAGCCGAGTACAGTCCTCTTGGCCTACTATCCTCAAGCTAATAGCGCGCGCACTGGCAGTGGAATCGCTCGCTCCATCTCAGTTTCTCCAAGGTCGGACGGGATTCCACTGTGTTCATTTTCCATCGTTACATCCCGCAAGAATCTCGAAACCGAAGTGTCACACCGCGACTGCCAGCACTTAACTGTAACCGCTCAATCGAGTGTCGCTAATGAACGCTTCCCCTTGCTCCTGTGCGCTATTACGGCTAGTCGGCCAAGAAGGAACGTTGCGTTCAAGGAACAGGTCTAATTGGTCAGCTTCCGTCTCGTCTTATTTTCAATTCCAATTAGCCACGACTCTATACCGCGTTGAGCCAGAACTATACGTCTCGCGTTTCCTTCGCTGAGAAAAAACGCTGGTACAGTCTTATCGGCCTCGCACGTAATCAATCAGAACCATAAACAAAACACAGCGAGACCTCTCTTCCCGTGCAACGGGTGGACGGTAGCTCGACCGGGGCGCGACGAACGAGGTCGCGTGCAAGATGATTTATGGAAATGATCGGACTCTATCGGAATACTGAATCGTGGCGAGCTGTCCAATTCCGGCAGTGTGTGCGTGCGTGTAACCCATCCATCCGTCGACGTCGCGTCGCCTCGCGTCGCGTCGGTGCGCTGTTTCTTGCTGCGATGGAATGCTCAGCTTCGAACCTGTTCCGAATACCAGCCGTAGTTGCATCCGGGGGCGAACGATGGCGTGGTCCGCCGGGTTTCTCGCGTCGGTGTTACCCCGCGCGAAAAATACTTCCACCGGGAATGGCGGGATCAGTCGACGTTCGGAGATTTGCCGCCGCAGCTGCTGCGGTCGACGCTTCTTTGTTCGTTTCCTGTCTTCCCGCCGATACTTCGGGGATGGTCCGTCGATGGTAACCTGATCGATGCTCGGTAAACGCCGGCTTTCTAGAGCGTACCGAGTACACGACCTCCCTCGCCTTCTTCCGTGCTACAGTCAAAAACTGGCCACGCCTGTAAGATGTTCAGACTCTTCGAGAAACAAGTCGGAAACGGAGAAAAGGGCGGTACAAGAGCGTCGATTCTCCGTAGAAATGATCATCGCTGTTCGCTACGCCTTGTCCCTTGTCTGAAACATGTAAAATTCCAGCTCTCCCCTCTTTAAGGGTGACGACAGTCGAAAACTTCGATTCTTTTTCTCGGTTGCTACTCGAGATGTTCCGATGAACCTACAGATTCTAATAGTGTCAGCAGTTCGACCGTTTGTTTCACATTTTAGACTCGTTTCTTTACGGAAGAGCGTACAGTCCACTGTTGGGCAAAGGACCCGAAAGAGAATGACTCGCGCAGCTTGCAGCTTGCAGCATGACTCGCTGAAAGTCGGTGGTTTCACGCCCACGAGCGAGATGCACTGTTGAACGAACGCTCGATAACTGGCCGCGATTACCCGGACGCGCGGCCCTATTAAAATACCATGGATTCCTCACTGATGGCTCACGATCCGGCCGCAGGATAACGCGCCACCTTGATCTTGCGCTCGCGAGGAAGGCAGACGCTGGCGAAGGCTCGTCGGCCGGACAATGCGGCCTCCGGGAACCGTGGGTGTCCGATGTTAGCGTTGTCAGCTTTGTTAGCCTCGATTTTTCCGATGGGGTTCCCGATCAATTTTCGCCTGATCCTCTAAACGAAGTAACCGTCGCTCGAAACCTCGTGGACACGGAATGCTCGACCGAATATTTAAACCCTTCACACTCGAGAGGTGACTCACCACCTGATTTCACACCGTGAAACTATAAAATTTGACATTTAATATTACACCTTATATATCGCATTGATTTCAGAAATATTGAAATAAGTTAGCTTTGCTCCTCGATGAACGTATGATTTCGCGAGTTAGTTTCAGAAAATATTTTTATTTCATCGGAAGATGTTCAAATATTTCTAGTGAAAATCTTCCGAGTGCAAAGGGTTGAAGTTATCCAGCTTGAGAACCAGGCGACTGTACAAGCGACATTATCATTGTTAGCCTTTTAACCCTTTGCGGACGAACGTCGACACTTTGGCGAGATGTTCACATTTGCGACACCGAGTCGCAAACAAATGATTTAATTACTAAAACAGCAGATCAGCGCGTAGTTTCCCTTTTCGAATTATCTAAGCGATCGAGCTATAATTCAGCTTCATCCGCCGACGGTTTTTTATGTTCCAAAGAATGTTCGTCCGCGAAGGGTTAACACGTTAAGCGCCATGTCAGTCACTGGTGACTGACGCTTCCGAATGACTAAAAAACAATCGTAACATACAAAACAACCGAAGTGAAATAAAAATGTTTAATAAGGCAACTAAGTTGATAATAGTGTAACGTAAACGTTGCAACGCCCAACAATTCATAATTATTCCTAATTTTCTTTGCTACAAAAGACAAACTCTATGGGAAAACGCTTAAGATTTTCGTGGTGCTTAACGTGTTAATGAATTCTCAACGACACGGGTAGCCGTGCTTCTAAAGGAATCTTAGAGCGAGGGGTTGACGAGCCTCGAGCCGGCCCGCGACGCGCACGCTGGAACACGCTGTAAGCGGCGCGCGTGTAAAAGGAGCAACCTTCTCTTTCTCGGCCTGTGGAGGGGGCAAGACGACGAGACGAGCCGGATGAATGAATGAATCTGAAGACAGTCGCGTAAGAGGGGCATTCACAAATCCGCGCGGCCTCTTTTCAGCAACGTGTCTCTCCACCGAATAGCGAACACTGTCCTCCGGTTCACGTGTGTGTACGTGTACGTGTGTGTGCGCGGTTTCGTTAACACGTTCGCTACCAGCATATCCGCGAGAGCACCGTAGAGCCCTGTGTTTCGTGCAAAGCGAACGAAATACGATAGACATTGTTGAAACTGTGGTGTGTCCGCGCTTAGGAGCTCGATGACCTTTTTCCAGTTGCATTCGGCTTTCGCGTTGCAACTGGGAACGGTAGCGAACGTGTCCTTCTAGTATGTTCGTCGTCCCGCCGGATTTTGCGTCACAGTCGCCGGGCTCGCCGCCACGATGACGGAGGCCGCGTTCTTCGGCGAACGGAAGATCCCCGGGTCGTCGAAGCGGTTCCGATGATCCCCCCGGTTTATCGTTGTTCCACAATCGTTTCCGTCCTGCCCGCGCGCGTGTGCTCTCAGCTCTGCGACTTGTGAACGCCGGGAACGGGACAGTCATGGAGGTCTCCTCCAGAAGCTGCTTCTGGCAGCCGTGGCTCAGCATCGGGAACCTTCGACCGGTCTACCGAACGCACGGTACGTGGACGTAGGTCCTTCCGAGGAGGATCTTAGTCGGGAGTTTGTATTTTTCTCTCGATCCTAGCCGTGATTCTAGCCTAACGCTAGGTTCGTTGGTAAGCGTTCGCTAGACTCGTTCTCCAAGATCTAAAACGATTTTTCCAGGGACGATAGAGCGATGAACAAGCGTCCGTGAACCCGCGTTGAACCGACTTCCCAAAGCGACGGACATCGCGTTATTCGTCGAGACTCTGATCAATCTACGTCTCAATTAGGGTGTCGCTGAATTAGCTTCTTCGATCTTTCAACCTTTACGGCGAGGTTTCACGCGTATCGTGCACCGCGATTTCAGACTGATAGGATTTTCCACTGCGTAGTTAGATTAGATAGTAATCTGCATAGATATCGACAGAGAATTGTACCGTTCAAAAAGACACGCGAGAGCCATAGCGGCGTGTACCAGCTGAAAGGTTGAAGCGAACGAATGGATCGGTCGTTTTGAACCACTCTGTAGCTCTACCGTTAATTAGTCTCCGGTAGTTAACTTTCGAGATTGTACCCGGTGGATCGAGCGGATCCACGAATCCCCGTCGATCGGGAAAGGTAGAAGGGGGCAGGTCTATTCATCTTTAAACCAGTTTCGCGCCGTCTTCCTAACGATCCTCTCACGGCTATTACGCACTTCCTGTCCCGTCCTGCGAAACCGGACTCGCCCGTGCAACCCCTTCCTCTTCCTGATCGACCGGGGGCTGCCGGGATCGGTCCTCGACGCGGGAAACGGAAACGAGCGATCAACCCTCGACCGGAAACGTGTGGACGAGCCGCAGGTCCTTTCGCAAATTCGCTGGCCGATCGATTAACGATTAACAGCGGCTACTTCGAAGCCCCTGCTTCGAATCGAACACGCTCGCACCGTTCCTTATACTCGATTCTGTTCAACCTCTTGCTCTATGATCGATGTTTCATCATCGGTAATCATTTATTGAAAGAAGAGAAGAAGAATTCTGTGCGTATTCTCTATGTCTGTTCGCGCTGTGATAGAATTATCGACGAGAGAAGAGTAGCGTTTCATTTGAATTCACAGGGATCGAGTAATATCGATGCTCGTTCGATTGTATTTGAAATGTACTATTCAAAATTAAGGCGAGGAGCTCGAATCCACGATTGCCGAGCGATTCAGGATAGGATTAACTCTCATATTTGCGATACTAAGTTTCAGACAAATGATTTAATTGCTAAAACAGCAAAAGATCAGTAAATTGTTTTTTCCTGTTTCTCTATTATTTAAGCATTCGACGCGTGATTCGGCAGGATCTGCCTTAAGTTTCGTATATTTTAAATAATCTTTGTCCGCGAAGGATTAGCTCTGATCGCGCGAAAGCTGGACTATTGTTCTTCGTTCTCTCAGCTTTCCGTTGGGAGTTCGCTTGGAAATGAATTGGGAGACACTATGTACTGTGCATGGAATGCGCTCAAGTTGGAGATATGGGACTGAAACTTCGTCGATCTTTTATTGAACATATTCCCTGCTCGGTTACATCGTTCGGCGTTCAGTTGAATTTGATTTTCTTAAGAGCAGCATCAAAGATACTTCGAAATATACAAAGTTTTCGACGAATATCAGTTACTCGATTAACAGGAAAAAAGGAAACTAAAGGGTTAACCCTTTGCGGATGAAGATTCTTTGAAATGTACAAAACCCTCAACAGATGAAGTTAAATTATACAACAATTACTTGAACAATAGAAAAATAGGAAACTGCGTGTTAATCTCTTGCGATTCCATTAATTAACACGTTAAACGCCACGAAAATCTTAAGCGTTTTCCCATAGAGTTTGTCTTTTGTAGCAAAGAAAATTAGGAATAATTATGAATTGTTGGGCGTTGCAACGTTTACGTTACACTATTATCAACTTAGTTGCCTTATTAAACATTTTTATTTCACTTCGGTTGTTTTGTATGTTACGATTGTTTTTTAGTCATTCGGAAGCGTCAGTCACCAGTGACTGACATGGCGCTTAACGTGTTAAATCATTTGTTTACGACTTAGACTTCCAAATATGAAAATTTCATCTTGTCGAAATGTCGACATTCGTCCGCGAAGGGTTAATATTACAACTGGCGCGATATTCGAGCCTACAGAGTTCAAAGGGTGAATGATACATATTAAACGTTTTTCCAGAGGAAAGACCAAAGGCGACGAATCTCCACCGGAAGCCGAGCAGCGCGTGGCGCAAGGAGCGCAGGAGAGATCCCATCCAGAGCGAGGCCCTCGACATGTCAGCAGCCAGGGTGCATCATCATCATCACCGCCACACCAGGCCTAGCGTGATCGTGCCCACCACGCCGCAGCCTGGTAAGCGTACGTGCGTGCGTGCGTTTACGTTCATGAAGAGGAGAGGAGAGGCAGACGGCTGCGAGCGAGAGACCCCAGTCCCCGCCGCGAATTCGTTAGGCAGGTTGCCGCGTTGTTCTTGGTCGTAGGGGGCTCCCAGCCATCGCCATTGTCCACCGTAAGGGGTGGCTGGGCTCCTTGAACAATGCGCCACGATGCACGGCCGGCAGATGCGCGACTAACCCTGCGTACTGCCCACCGGCCTCGCTGTGTTCACCGGGATCTCCCGTTTTCCTAGAATTCCGGAGGCTGGGCTCTTTGAAACATCAGCTCCGCTTTATTCGTCCGTCCGGAGGAGGGCTGCTCTCTCGAGGCCTTCGACGTTCGTCGGGCAGCAACCGTGCTGCCTCTTTGTCGAATTAGCATTCAAACGGTTTTCAAGGAAACATTCTCGTGTGTGCGTGTGTCTGTCTGTGTGTGTTTGTCTTTGGCGATAGTTGGTCAACGGTTATTCCACTGGTTTGTTTGCGCTAGACTGCTGAGTAAACTGATCAGAACTTCTATGCAGTTAACCGTTGGTTTTGTAATTTACCAGCGAATTTTTATAGTATCCCTAGCGAGAATGAAGAATACGTTTCTCAGATCTTTCATTTTCCTTCTCGGTACAACATTTGGATGGGGAACCTGAGAATGTTAGGGTAGTTTCTTTAGGATTCATTGGAATGTTTCATATTGTAACTAGCGCAGTATCGCAGTCTACAGAGTTCAAAGGGTTGAAGCAGAAGCGAGAAGGGAGGATTCTCCGTGATTGTTCTAGTATATTCGTTGTATTTCGTAAACGTAACGAGATTCGGCTCGTTTGTCGGCTTACCGAGGAAACGAACGTTTAAGTATACATAGAGAATGGTGTGATCCATGTTCGGTTGACGCGGAGGTTGTCGAGTGGTAAAGGAACACGATTTTGTTCGACGGTTCACGATGTTCGTAGCACGGCCAGCTAATCGGGGGACTTTTTGTACAGGAACCACGATCGAAGACACCGCGGGTACACCTACTCCGTCCCTCACACCCTCTGCAGCGACGGGAGGCCAGAGGACGGGGGTGCGAACCGTGGGGGGAGTGAGCGATCCTGCAATAGACGAACACTTTAAACGATCGTTGGGGTTGGAGGAGTACGCTGCAGTCTTCAATGCCACCACCACCGACAAGGAAGCTGGCCTCAGCGGTACGCCGTTAGCTGAATTTCCGGAGGGAGCCTCTTAGTTAACCCTCCGCTGCCGATACGGACCAAAGGCTCGCGTGCAACCTCGCTTCTCACCGCGAACGTTAACGCTATTCCCACCGAAGCTGTCGAGAGACACTTTCTGAAATTTTAACTTGTAATTGTTCTATTCGGTTCAACCACTTTCCCTCCATTTAATGTCGCACGTTTCCTGTAGTTAATCTGATAATCGTTATTGGAAAAGTCAGTTCAGAATCTGCGACTAAACTGGAAGAATAAGATGAGATTTCAGAACATCCGACACCTTCGGTAGGAATAAGGTTCTGCGAACTAGCTCAAGTAACAATAGTACATCAAAGTAGAGACTAATCGGTAGCCCAGAATTTTTTTAGATCTCCCTGAAACTCGCGATAACGAGTAATCAACGGTAACAGTGAAAGGTCCGTACTGGTCACATTAAGGGTTAACTTGGTCGCCCTCGGGACAGAGTTTAATCTTCCGTTTCCCATCTGGAAGGAATAAAATATTCTTCGATGAACGAACGAAACGAAGAGAGTCCTCGACTGACTGTTTTCATTTCCAGTGGACGATCACTTCGCGAAAGCGCTGGGCGAAACCTGGACGAGGCTGCAGGCGAGCAGTCGACGCAAGGACTCCACCTAACTGCCGGACAGTTGGCAGAGTTCTTCAATGGGATTCCCCTGTGCGTCGACGTCCTCCCGGAATGGAAGGAGCGCGACGGTTCCCCGGCTATCGGTAGCCGAGCCCGAGGCGCCGAGTGTACACTGACTTTTCTCAAACGCGATCGAACTCGAGCCCCGCTCCTCGGCCCGGAAACGAGACGAGACCGCGTCGTCACGCCTGCCGCAAACGAGACGGAGGTGGTTTCAGTAACTAGTAAACAGTACCGGGAAATAATCGCCGATCAACGTGGACGCGAGAGCACAGATTCGATTTCCTCGGGGACAGATTTCATCCGATATCTCTTATTTATTTTAACCTGTTTCCCCGTTCGCGCACGCTCGTCGTCCACGAACGAGCGAGTAGAATCCGCGGGGAAATTCACCGACGTAAGGCCGCGTTCTCACGGCTCGCCTTTTCCACGGTGGCCGCGAGGACGCGCGCAACGGGAAAGTACGGGAAGTCGACTTTCCCTGGGCCGGACTTTTTGTACGAAAGAAATTTCATAGCGTTGTATCCGAGCTGTCATCGCGCGGAGGGTCGACCGCGCCCTTCGCAGCAGAATTTAGGAAACATCCTGTACATATACGTCTCAGATTACTCGCGCCACACGGTATCATCGCCGGCACGCATACATTGTACATATAGACACACAGGGACGTATTCTTTTATTATGCCATCGTCGCGGCGAATCTCGCAACCCGAACTTATTTATTACGATGTTGTTCCATACTGCCTCGCTAAATAGTTGTAGCAGCGGATCCGTTTACACTCGCGCCGCTTATCCTATCCGTCGATCGGCGGCCTCGATCGCGAACCGCGAGCGAGAACCGGTATGAGAACACGGCCGTGGTCTGTTGTGATACCGGCGCGCGGACGCGGGAGGAGTATAAACGGCCCGACGGTGTACATTTAATAATTATATTCGCATAAATGTTGACGTTTATACGTACACCGCCGTTCGATAGCTTGGGCCGTCGTCCTTCGGTTGTCAAACGGTTGGCTGTGTGCGACGAGTATACTCGTCGGTGTAAAAGATAGTTGCTCCGTTATTGAACCGAACATTTCACTCGAATATACTCTCGTGAATTCTCGGATATTCCGAGACGGGAACGAAGTGGCGCGAATAAAATTGGTACACACGGTACAGCATTCAGGTGCACGCTTCCGGAAGGCGACACACAGCTAACCGGTTAAAAGACTCGACAGCAAGAATCTTCCGTCGTCGAGTGACAAGCAAGGAACGAGCTCTTTTTCCAGTGGGATCAGCCATAGCGAATTTCAAAACTCGAGTCAATCGAGAAACTACCAGGCGGAGGGTGAAGCTAAACTTTCAAACGGCGCGTGTGCATACAGATAAATAGCTGTAGATAGAAACTATGTACGTTGTCCATGTTCAGCTCGAAGCATTCGCTAATATTTTTCTACCGTTTCGTAGGGAAAGGAGACAACCATTTCACGGATCCTTTCTCGCGACTGTAACCCATCTGGACCGTGCAAATGAGATTTCTAGACAAAAATCTGATTAGTGACTTTTCACCTGAGCATGGACGGTGCGCAGGATGCTCCGAATAAACTGTTACGAGCTGTCTAACCGATAACACTCGTCGACTTATTCTCTCCGATGAAAATTCTAAAGAACCTTTTGCTCCTCGTAACACTTTATCCGTAACATCCTGTGCACTCAACACACACATACACGCGCGCGCGCGCGTGCGCGTATACGTAGCATGTACCGTGCGTACGATTGTAATTACACGAAACGGGAAAGAGAGAGCGCGATAGAATCGTGGTGTAACCGCGGACACCGTGTGTATCGTCGCGTAAACGCTTTTGTAACATGGGGACGAGCCTCGCTCGAACATTGTGTAACTAAAGAGGAAAAGAAGAGGATAAACATAAAGCGACTGGCAACAGTTTTAATACCGAGAGACGACGAGAGGATGTATCCGCGTGTTGTCTCGTGTGCCGCACGAGTTTGTGTTCCTTGTCAGCCTTCAGCACCGCCCTCGGTCCCTCGAGCCCTCCGGGGATTGCTAAGAAGAGTAATACTGATTTCAAATGGTGCTAGGAAGTCGCAAGCATACCCCAGCACGCACAGAAGTCAGTATCTCTGCCTTCTTATTCTCTTCAATCGACGGAGATCTCTCCCTCTTTCGGTTCCGTTCCCTCTATCCGTTCATTAGCGTCGGATGCTTAGACCGTGAGGCTTCATTTTGTAAATTAGCCTTAAGCCGCACGGCTGTCGACTCGTCTTCTTCTTTAACACGTTGAGTGAGGCGCCGATTTTGCTATACTTTCCGCTCAGGCGGCAGCGCGTGAGCATTTGATGCCGAACGCTAAACTAGACCGCGCGACACAGCGCAACAGACGATTCCTTTTTTCACTGTTTCTTTTGTCGTTTGCACTGTGACAACGGTGCAGGCAATGCCCATGTATACAATGTATAAACATAAGTGCGAACACCAAGAAACGATCAGTTTGAAAAAGCTACGGGAGTACGTTAAATTTTAACGTAAATTTTTTAATTGTTATTAATAATTTAACCCTTTAAAATGCTGGTCTCATACACCGATGTCGACCAAACGAGAAGTTCGCTGTCAGTTCCTAGAATCCACGCTGCCCAAACGAAAAGTCTACTGTCAGTCCCCAGGGAATGACGCCGCTTGAACGGAAAGTTCACTGTCAGTCCCTAGGGACTGACGCTGCACTCGACGTGTTAAAAAGACACCACTCTCGACAACAAGGAGAAACCGGGGGGAAAACGATTCCCCTCTAGCTTGAACATCGAGTTGAACTTACGCGAGAGTCGATTGGAATATCGGAACCGTTACCGATCACTTCTACGCTCCTTTGTCTTTCAAAGATCCGGCTGGCTCGATGTTCAAATTTGCCCGCTCGGAAAGACTAACGGCAGAAGCCACGTCAACCCCTCGCCGTATCCACTTTCGCCACCGAGCTCGCGTAGCATTCTACCACCGACGATTTCGAAGAGAACCAACCGAATTCTCCATTCTACCTTAAGCGAGAATCTCATTCGACGAGGATACATCGATAACAACGGAACAGCTTGTTACTTTGATCGGAGAACGAGAGCAACGTCTGTTAATCCTTTGCACTCCGGAAGCTTTTCACCGGAAACATTCAATATTTTCTAAAGAGATACAGACGACATTTTCTTAGATTGAATTATACAAAGTTCAATATTAAATACATTATACAAAGTGTAATATTAAATATCAAACTTCACAGTTTCCCCGTGTCAAATCATTTGGCGACTGAGAGGCGCCTCCAGAGTGCAAAGGGTTAAATGAACACATTGCGTACCGACAAATTTTCGGAAAACTGAATTGTAATGGCAATTTTCACTGAGGTCAATTTATATCACTATACATAGAAAACCTCAGACATCATATTGTTATGTAATATATTTTAAATAGATAATCAATTGGAATGAAATTTTATATTTTCTTCAATGCTGCGGTAATTACCGAAGTTGCATAGCTACGTGTCTTTATATAAAAACGAGATTTCTCGTTACCGGTACGCAATGTGTTAATCTAAAGATCTTCGAGTCTCGCGACAAGGGGTTAGCGAGCGAGCGAGCGAGCGAGCAAGCGAGAGAGAGAGAGAGAGAGAGAGAGAGAGAGAGAGAAAGAGAGAAAGAGAGAAAGAGAGAAAGAGAGAGCTTACAGACCGTTTCTACCGTTCAGCTCGCACGGCTGTCCTTCACCGACACTTCGAAACGTAGAACGCACCCGGTTCTCGCGCCACAGTTAACTCGGACACCCTGTACACCACTCGCGGCGACGATCTCCTCCGCCGTCGAACACTTTCCACCCGGTCCACGCCGGAACGAGAATACCTCGGGTTTGCGTGTCCCCGGCGGCGGAGAGGACGCGCGATGGAAGCACGGAAGACGGCGGCCGGACGCTTTGTGTGTCGTAGGTGGGCCCAGACGGGCGAGCCAGACTGTCCCAGGAGCGCTCGGATGGCTTCCTATATGCAGGCAGCCTGTTCACTTGCCGTAAAGCAAAATGGTAACTTAATATTAGAGTTGAATATAAGTACCGGTAATCCCACACCAGAGTCCAAAGTAAGCCTACACCTACCCGCCGCGCGACGGCCTACCGGACAGCCAGCCATCCCTGGACCTCCGTTCCCCCTTACGAACGCCCTCGAGCGTAATAATACGACGGGATACTAGATATCGGTGGCTCTCTGTGCTCTAGGTGCAAATTGCGACCACCTATGCGCCCGGTCTGTCTCTCTTTCTCTCTCTCCCTCTCTCTCTCTCTCTCTCTCTCTCTCTCTCTCTGTCTGTCTGTCTGTTCTCCTGTCGTCACTTCATCGCTGTTGCCTGCTCCTTTGCCAGGCTCCTCTCGATCCACGGATAAAAGGGAAATCGTTCCCTGCGAAAGATGGTCGACGCACTTTCAACCGTCCTGCCAGTCTGGACACTTGTTTTCAATGAGCCCCTTTTTACCGATACCGTGAACCGTGATCATCGTTCCACTCGGTAAGATCTTTGTTCCGCACAATTGTCTCTTTGTGCTCCGTTTGGGTATTTACAACGGCGTCTCTGTTTTAGGTACCGATACTGGAAGTTACGTGGCTGGAGTCTGAGAATCGTGAGTATCAATACAGTTAGCAATACTTTTCGGAGCGCAGCTCACCTCATTGAACCTTCTGACTCGTCGATCGGTTCAGGTTTCCCCGACGAACCGCGGACGCCGGACGAATGGACTGTGCGAGGAAAGAACTGTGGGATCCCGAGTGTGTACTGTTAACAGTAGAACCACCGAGTCGGGTGGGCTCTTCGAGATCCGTCTGTGGGAAATCGATTCGCCGTTCGGTTTACGCGTTGATGAAGCAACGTTCCTAGCGATTTCTCGGAGAAACGTCTGTTATCTTCTCAATAATCGCAGAGGAGAATCGATGGGATCCGAGAGTGGATCGTTTCGACTTGCCTGGTAGTTCTACTGTTAACACATTTTATACATTTCTATGTATAGCGATATAAGTTGATCTCAGTGAAAATTGCCATCACAAATCAGTTTTCCGAAAATTAGCTGGTACGCGATGTGTTCATTATCCTTGAGCGATCAAGCTAAAAAAATTTAGTATACTGTAACTTAGCCTGCGGATCACGCGAGATTCGATTCGCGACAAAGCTAGAATAGAAACGCTAGAAGAAATTCCCCACGAAGTATCCGCAGTCCTCTCGCGAGCATCGTCGCGTCCGCCCGGCGTTTCGCGCGACGAAATCGCGGAAACTCGATAGTCGCCTTTTTCATCCTGTTTTTCTTTCCAGGTAAACGGGAGCGGAGCGCTGCTGCTCCCCGAGGTGCAACAACCTTCGCGGACCAAGAAGAACTAGGATAAACCAGTTGTGTGTCTCTGCGTGACGCCACGTCTTTCTTTGGTGGACGGCGGCGCGAAGTAAGCTAATCCGTCCGCGTGTATCATGTTTTTGAGTCCCTTTAAACGATACTGATACCTCCGTCGCCCTCGCGGGAGAGCGCGGACGACGTTTCGCAGGCCGGTGTCAATTTCGATGTCAGTTTCACGCTGTCCTCCCGACAGATGTTCTCAGAACCCGCTACCGTCGGCCTCCGCCGCCTCCCAGCCTGCCGGCCGAGATAGGTATCGTCGCCGCCTGTGAATACATTGTAATTCCCCGTTAACGCGTGCACCGGCCCTGCCGAATTCGCTTCGTTTTACCGTTAACGACGTCGCGGCCCGTCCACTCCTTCGCTCGTCGCGCATGTAGTAATACGGTAGAATCCCCTATAAAAGATACTCCATTTGACAGGGTTCCATGGGTTCGCGAAGCTTCCTTGGAACTCGCTCTAAATTGGTCCGGATCGGTTTCTCATTATTTCTCGACGAGCTTTTCATGGCTTTGTAGGGGGTCCTACTGTGTGTTTTAGAATAATCCATGATTCGAATATTGGAGAAACTGTTAACGTAGCAGCAGCGACAGTGGCAATTTATTTTTGGTAGAACCGAGAGATTCTATTCTTCGAGACTCGTCAGTTTTATCTGCGTTTCGACGATTGTAAAATAAAGCGCCCGACACGGGGTAGACTCTGACCCGTCTCTGTTAGTTCCAGCGTTGAAACCGACTTCCCAAGCGCGAGGCGCAGCTGGAAATTTCGGCGACCTAGAGACAGATGCTATTTCCCTGGCCCACGCGCAGATGTTTCCATCGCTGACTCCTATTTCTATCGGTCATCGATGCGCGCCTCCGTCCCTCCGTTTTCTCCGGCTGTTTTCCCTGCGGTAACGGTTCACTGTTCTCCTGTGACGTAGCTGAATATATTTTCCTACGCAACGACCGTGTCTCCGAGCACGTTGACTCTCCGTCGCATTGAAATTCTCCAGTTGTCTCGGTCCCGATTGTCATTGTCATTATTTTCCAGGTGTTACTCCAGAATTACAGTTTCCTCTATGATCCGGTTGAACGCGGGGAAGGATCGCAGAAGCAGAGAACAACGCGCCATCGTTGGAAGCTTCTCGGTTTCAAAGTTGTTCCCTTAGTTTCAAACTTGTTCCATCGTCGGAGTGTAGCGTGTTATTAACAGTGCCATTCGTTTATTTGTAGTCGAAAGAATCTTGGACTCTCCCGAGGATATCATTAGAACCGCAGAAATCATCGACGAACAACCAACGTCCCCGGGGAATGCCTAAAGATCGTTCAACGCGTCGATCGAACGCTGCTCGAACTTTCCGTTCAGACGAGGAACGATGTTTCACGAATCGCGCGACATTCAAGGATTCGTTCGAACGTCATTGAATCGTCGCGAGAGAGGCGAACAACGTCTGCGCCGCGGCCACGTGTAAACCAATCGTTCGATTCGCACGCCGCCTAAACGGAAAGCAAAAGGAGAGGTCCGCGTCGAGCGCGTTAACGATTTCTTTTCTCGCTCTCTCTCTCTCTGCCAGGCCGGTATCGGATCGATCGGCGACGATCTGTGCCTCGATCGCGTCTCTCTCCCTTAGCCTCCATCCGCATCGCCGTTTCTTTATTTTAAGTCCCAGGCGTATCCAGTTTCGAAGCGAGACCCAGCTGACCGCAACCCGGCATCGTTTTCTCGTTTCGTCCGCTTTGCGTTACGCGGACACGTCCACGGAAAAATCGACCGGTAAACGTGTACCCGACGTCTCGAAAATTCACGGCCCGATACCTCGGTCTCTGTCCGTGGCCCAGTCGAGCCGGGTACTACACGTTTACGCGTTTCGAACGTCAACGCGGGCTCCGCCGAATTTCTACCGTACAATTAACTCTCTGCGAACGAGGGGCTTCCGAATCGCGTGTCAAGCTAAACGACACCGAGGTCGTTCGAACAGGGCAATTCCGGGTGAGAGAATTTGCATTTGGAAACCGCAGATAACGCGACGGTGTTAATTGTTCTTAGCGCACCGAATCTCGCAAAGTCTATTCGACTACTCTCCCAAGAATCTATTCGTTAACCGCGTTCAGAATAGTTTCATTAAGCAGATCTCACCCTTACTTACCCTGACATCGAATCACTCGGCGGCGTTCGTCCGTAAAGCGTCAGAGACACTGACGCGGACCCGACACGCGTCGCGTCTCCTAGCATCGAAATCCCCGAGCGGAATCCTCCGACGATTCCCGCCACGCACGCTAACCAAGTATATCTTTCCAGATACCGACGGGCGGTAGACAGAGGAGTCGTCAGCCCGTTTCGCCGTCGGAGCAGCGAGTGCCTTAGCACTTACGGTAGCGTTACCTGCGTACGATCGTGCGAAGCGGTCCCCTAAACGGCGCACGGTGTCGTTGGAACGACGACGGTAACGTAACACTTCTAGCCACCATCGTGCTCGTGATCCTAATCATCCTAATAATCAATCATCGTATAATCATCGCGCTGATCGTAACCGTCACCAGCAGGGGCAGCACTCGGCGTTCACCATCCTCCGGAAGCTTGCGGCAGCGGCGGCGCACTTGGAGCTCGCGGATGCGTCCAGCGCGAGGAGCAGGCGGCGCGGGCGAAACGTCGCGTTCAAATCCCGGAAACGGAGAAACCGGCGGTGGGGGAGGCGGCGGTTAGCCCCGCGGATGCGTTCCACCGAAACCCGCGGCGCGGCGGCTTTTCCGAGGGGAACGCGCGTCTACTCTGCCCGCCGTTTTCCTCCCCGCTCGGGAAACGAGGTCCGTACGCGCGCGACGAGCGGGATCCGATTGAGGGAAACGCGCGGAGAACTCTCTCGCGACGCTCGGCGACGCGGCGCAAAGCAACGCATTGCATCGGTTTCCAATCGCATGGCACTTCGGACACGACTGATCGAGTGACCGAGGGGGTAGCATTGTACGAATACCCCTCCAGCGTGCGCCTGTATAGAATTACGTGTGTGCCCGCTCATCGCGCATAGAGCAGCAGCAGCGGCAGCAGCAGCTCTCCGTCCCCTTCGGGTTCGCGCAAAAGGGAGAGAATCGAGGGGAGAGAAGAGTGGCCCTGCCTTCGCTCTTCCCTCTCGCCGCTCTCCCTTCTCCGTCCGGCAGCTTTTGTTCTCTCCGTCGGACCCACGCGCGTACCGTCTCCCGCCCGCCCCCCGGCTCTGCCGATCGCGCTGTCTCTTGTCCCCCGTCCTCGCGCTCGCCTCTCCTTTCACCGGGTCTCTCTACCCACCCCTAGCCCTCGCGTGCCCCTACCCTTAGCCTTCTCTCGGTTCCCTGTTCCCCACGCGAGCCTCCGTGCGTGCGTGCGTGCGTGCGTGCGTGAATCATGCATATCGATTTTCTTTCGTTTAGTGCGCCGTACGTTCATTCGTTCCTACGTTCGCATACTCTCTCTCCCGTTCATTCTGCTCGACGACGGCGACCCGAGCGCCGTGCCCCCCTTCGGGAAAGCCTGCGGCCGTCCGGACGACGAACCCCTTTCTTGCCTCGAGACGCGCACGCCCGCGAGACCCCCGGCCGGTACCCGTGCTGCCGCGCAGATAGATTCGCCTAGTCCCTAACCTGGGTCTCGCTTCCAACGCTTACGCGAGTTGTAGGGCACTGCTAACGTTCTTCTATTTTCCAGGACCTTCCACCGGCGAACCGCACGGACACCGTGGACCCTCCGACCACCGTTGCCGCCCGAAGCCGCTCGGGGAACACCACGGGCGCTCGACGCTAGAACTACCGTGTATTTAATACCCTTAGCGGTATTACCCTTAACCCTTAGCGCTCCAGATGGTCTTGTAATCTATCGGCAACTGCAACTAGTTTTTATAGTATCCCTAGCGAAAATGAGAAATAATTGTAGAGTAGTTTCTTTAAGATTCATTCAAATATATAATATTACTCCTGGTGCAATATTGGAGCCTACAGAGTTCAAAGGGTTAATATATAGTCCCCATAAAAATTGTAACAATAGATTATCTTCAGACATTCGTTACAGTAGTCGAGTAAAACTATTTTCAAGATAACTTTGAATATTCAATGCCTTCGAGATAATAATTGCGGAACAAATGAAAACCAGTCATTCTAACTGGCACGGTAGTTCTAGTATTAACACATTGCGTACCGGCTAATTTTCAGAAAACTGAATTGTGATGGCAATTTTCAGTGAGGTCAACTTATATCACTATACATAGAAAAACTCAGATATCATATTGTTGTGTAATATATTTTAAATAGATAATCAATTCGAATGAAATTTTATATTCTCTTCAATGCTGCGGTAATTAGCGAAGTTGCATAGCTACGTGTCTTTATATAAAAACGAGATTTCTCGTTACCGGTACGCAATGTGTTAAGAATATTTCTCTTACAGTACTCATAGGCGCTAGATAATAAGTTCCATCCCCCGTACCTCGCGACCGAGTTCCTACCATCTCCGAGTCCGTAGGGTTCATAGAGAAAGAAGCGATCGAACGCGTCCCCCGAAACGCGAATAGCGAGCGACTCGCGACGGAATTAGGTGTCGCGTCGGGATCCGTCAGAATCCGTAGACAGATGCAGCGGGCGAGAGCAAACATCGTTGAAAGATAATACGTAATCGCGTGCCCCTCACGGGCAATTAATTCTCTTTTGAAACGAGGTCCTGCCGGACCGTTCCTCGAACCAGCCCCAATCGCAGGACCTCTGAAACGGCCTGGATCCACTCTCGCGGCCCCCTTCCCGCGCCGCTCGAAGCCCTCAGGAACCCTTCACCGTCGTCGTCTGTCCTCCGGCTCCCTCCCTTCCCGCGCCGATGGTGTTTCGACGGCTTTTTGCTCGAGCGAGACGTCTCTCCTCTGCGCGCGGGACGCGGAACACCGATGGGACGCGTGTGCTCTCGTACCGCCCCCCCTGCACCCTTCTTTTCACTTAATGTCCCGCGCCCTGTCCCCCTAATCTCGCGCCACCACTTGGCCCGGCCACGGTAATAAACCCCCTTTGTTTTTGCCCGTTCTGTTCGTGCCCCCTGTACCACGCCGCGCGCACCCTCTCCCGTTTCGCGCGGCGAGCCCGGCCGATTCCGGGCGATTACGGTGGCCATTGGGTAATTGCGAACCGGAGGCGAACGTTGCCACCGCGGAGAAGCGGGGACGAAGACGTCGAACGCGCCGGATGCGGGAGAGGACGCGGGAGAGGAAGAGGAACGGGTCGAGCGTTAGGGAAGCGAGGCTGGCTTCAGACCTTTAACCCTTTAACCCCTTGACCTATGATTTCTTTCTCAACTCTCACCGGTACGGCTACTTTGTCATGAATAATTTATTGGAAAAAGAGAAAAATTCTAAGCATATGTTATTCCTATATTTCCTTTTAAGTATAATAGTTGATTACAGAGGAATAATATTTATTTTGAATTCGAATTAACGAAGTAATATAGATATTTGTTGAATCATGTTGAATATCTTCACTACGGGCCTCACTCGTTGTTGTAGGGCAAGGGGTTAACGAAGATACTTTGAGATGTACGAAGTCTTCGACAGATGAAGTTAACCCTTTGAACTCTGTAGGCTCCAATATTGCAGCAGTTATGATATTAAATATTTTAATGAATCTTAAAGAAACTACCCTAAAATTATTAGATTCTCCACACATCCAGATTTTATACTAAGAAGGAAAATAGAAGAAATGTTATAGCATTTCTCATTTTCGCTAGGAATACTATAAAAATTAGTTGCAGTTAGATTACAAAATAACCTGGAGCGCTAAGGGTTAAATGAAATATCAGTTAATTAATAGGAAAACGGGAAATTACATGCTGCTCTCTTGCTGTTTCACCGATTGAATCATTTGTTCGCGACTTAGGTTCTTAGAAATATACAAGACCTTCAACAGAAGACACTAAATGATCTATCAGGGTAGTTTCTTTAAGATTCACTCGAATATGTCGTATTAGAACTGCTGCAATGTTCGAGTCTACAGAGTTCAAAGGGTTAATCGCATTCGTTGATTTCACAGCGGTTCCTGTTAGCCGTTGCCAGATATTGTCTGCGATCGGATCCGAAGAACCAGAAGACTTTCATTTCCCTGCACCCCCGGTACCGAACAGATTTCTCTTCGTCCTCTTCTTTCGCACCTTTCCTGAGAACTGGAGGGAACTCTCTCGTCGAACACGGAAGAATAATAAAATCCAGTCGACAGGGTTTTATAAACAATTTGCTTTAATAAGTAAACGTGATAGGTATGGAGCTCCAACACGATAGAAATAACTGTATGTACAATCGTACACATTTACAACAATTTTACAGTGTCCGTCGGACTAAGGAATAATCATTAAGAACTTCCGTGTATATATGTATATACGTACACACACCCGCACATTTCCTGTATGCCACTATACATGTATACGCGTGTGTACGTATATGTGTGATGTATGTGTATATACTTGTATGAATGTGGTATGTGTATATACTTGTATGTGTGATGTATGTGTATGTACTTGTATGAATGGGTTTGTGTATATACATGTATGTGTGATGTATGTGTATATACGTGTATTGTGTATATACGTGTATTATGTATGTACGTATGCATGTATGTGTGTATGTATATATGTGTATGTATATAATAACCGTGGAAAAGTCGATCGAGTTCCGAACAAATGTTGCGAATAAATAAATATAGACGCTACGCGAGAATGGCACGAACGTGTCCCGACGGATTAAGTATAGGATATTTCCTTGACGCTAGAAACGACGAACCGAGGCGCGTCCTCGTTTCGTCTGTGTGTTAAGTGTTCGTCGGCGCGGCTTGAGTCGGTTATTCGGCCGGCGTACACGCGACGAGGGATCGGTCCCTGTTAGTCGAATAAAGAAGTACATCGGTGAAATGCGTATGGAATGCTTGAATCCTTAATTACACGGGTGTTTCCTACACGAGGTAATTGCAAAAGGGATCGTGTGTCCGTAACACGTTAAATCCTACGTAATATCGAGAGAAATTCATTTGGCCACTGAATCTTACAGCTGGACCGAGCGAACTTGACGCCTCGCGGTGTAGGAGCTACCTGGGGCCGGTTCGCGGAACCGATTCTACGCCGGTCGATTGATAATTCATCGATTAACGGATAATTAATCAACTATCGTTCGACCGGTAAACAGATTCGAGTCGCTCGGAAGTCGACGCGGTTAAGTCGATTTCTAGGGGAAAGGTCGTTGAACTGAAAAGTGTAAAAAGCGTCGACGAGAATCGTGACGGTCAACGGCGGTCGCTGTCGTTCGCCGCATGCCTCAACTACGCTCGGTGCTGCTTTGTTTCGCTTACTTATCGTCGAATATACATGTATACGTGTAGAAATCGTGGTGAGGCGTGATCGCGAAAGCCTAAAAACTTTCATTTTGTTCCCAGTTGAAATACATGTTCGTCTCGGTGCTCGCGACGAGTTCCCGGGAGCACCGACGGAGAACCAATTGAAGAGAAGGGGGCAAAGCGTCGAGACCGTAGAGAGTACATAGTATTACCTGCCTATATATACACACACACACACACACACACACACACACCACGTTTCCACTACGCCAAGGACATTCGTGCCGATTTTTGTAGACAGGACTTGTTTCAATCTGACCAATGGCGAGAGACAGTGAGAGTCTACACTCTACCACACTGCTCTCTAGAATCTGGCTGGCAGTCTAGCATGGTGCACTTATAAGCAGGCAACAGTGTACATTTGAAAAGTCGAATCTTAATTTACAATTCTCCTAGGCGCGAATCAACTTGTTAACCGGCGAAGACGCGTCAACTGCACATTCGCAGTACTCGATTCTCGTTTGTATATTTATTCAGCTGAAAGGCTGTCGAATCGCGTCACACGTGGGACGATCAATTGTACCGTGCGCGTATCAACGATACAATTAGCTAGAGTCGTTGCTGTTTTCACACGGTTAACAGGTTAAACGGGTGCGCTCTCGGCGTGCTCGTGTTTTCGTCGTGGAGATCCTTCTGAGAGTAACGAAACAGGATCGTCGGTGAGCAATCTCTCTCTAATCGTAAAAGTAGCTTAGCCGCCTTCCAGTTTCCTTCGAGGTTAGCAGGTCTTCTTCGCGTGCACCTTGCTCTGCACCCTCGGCGAGACAGAGTAGAGCTTCTGGAAAATGTCTGTCAGGTTGTTCTCGGGGAACAGCGTCTCGACGATCCCCTCCAACAGTACGTACAATAGCCTTCTGTTCAGCACCGGTCGCTGGAACAATTCGAACACTCTTAGAAGACCACGCCTGGTCGTCTCGCTGCCTATGATATGTTTCAACTCGTCGGAAAGGCAAGACAGTAGAGCAACTTTCGCGGCGACCCTGGTCCTGTCCTTCGTCTCGGGGTCACGGGGTGGTTTCCTCTCTGCCTTGACGCCGTTCGGCCAGAAACTATTTCTGCGGACAACAGAGATCCATCGGATTATCCAAAGAAAACGTTGAACGATGAACGTTGTAGCGTTATTCTCTAGCGAAGCAGAGTAGATTCTGGCTAGGCGCGCCTTGGGCGCAGTGCGTAGAACTTACGAATGAATTTTAGGGTCAATTTTAGAGAGTAGAATTAACTGAAACAATGCTCTTTCTATTCGCGTATCGCCTCTCCTGTTCTAGGTCTTCCTAAAGATCGTTCACTCTGCTTTGCCGAAGGACAAACGCAATTCTGCTCACTTGAACATCTTCAGGTATCCAGCGACTTTCGCCGGACTAGTCAACAGGGAGACGTACTCCACTATTCTACGGTTCACGATGTCGCCGAACATGGTGCGAATGATTTGCCTCAACAGGGTGACGATCCGTCGCCTGAGCCACTGGTTTCTCACTTTCAAGTCAAAGATCTCGTCCATTAGCAGCAACATTATGCGCAGAGGAATATTGTCGTCGGTCTGTAAATAGGAAAACATTAATAGAGCTGTTTAGTTTATTCGGTCCGCGGCTATAGCTTGATCTTCTTTACCTCTATGTCCAGACTAGCGCTGACTTTGGTGTTCTCGTAGAAGCCGCTGGGCTTCTTCGGGTTCCCAAAGAATTTACTTATGTTGTCCATCATACCGTCCACCGTGTTCAACATGTTATCCGGCATGGTCTTCACCGCCTGGGTCATAGACTTCATAGATGTCTTCAGAGGATTCATCAAACTGTCTATCTGTATTGAAGAAGACATTGAGGGCCTCGTTGCAAAATAGCCTGAGCACCGTTCATCGTATCGTACTCACCGTTCTGGATATCTGTCCACCGGTCACCCCCTTGTCGTAGTCCCCTTGCTCCAGAAAGTTGAGCAGCAAATTCTGTAGGCCCATGTGACCGTCGACTATCGCTGGCTTGGTCAGCTGGTGCAGCCAAGCGTTCAGCATCAACATACGCCTCTCTAGAACGGTCCTCTCCATATTGTGAAAAGCTTTCTTCGCCGGGAAAGGGATCTTGGCCAGATCGTAGTACTTCTCTTTGATCTTCTGATAGAGATCATGGAAGTCTGAGTACCTCCTGTAAATGTGCCACTTCTCCTGGTACCCTGAGTCGTAGCTTTTGGTCACGGCTACCGCGTAGATGCCGTAGGTCTTCCCACGGTCGTTCACGACCCCGGTCTCTATGATCCTCGCAGTGATCTCGAACCGGCCTTGCTGAAGCTTCTTGATCGCGTTACGGTCGTAAGTGTTTTCATCCAGCTTGACGAACTGATCGGCGTTCGACTCGATGAAAAAGGAAACGTCCTTGCCCTCTGTCACTTGGTCGGTGTCCACGCTGGTCATCTTCCTCACGGTCTTGACGGTCCTCGCGTTGACCTCTGCGTCGGTCTCGTCCACCGGTCTGGCCTCATTAGCCTCCGCCATACTGGCCAGACTGGTCGACGAGCCTGATCGAAATTTACTGTCCTTCAGCGAGTCGCTCGGTTTCACTTCCTCCGACTTGTACATCTCTGACATCTCGTCCAGGGTCTCCAGCTCGTTGTTCGTGCTGGACAAACTGATGCTGTCCAGGGACTTGGAGTCTTCCTCCGAGGTCGGGTCCTTCAGCAAGTCCAGTTCCGCGAGCAGCTTCACGTAAGCGACGGACCTCTTGAAGCCCGGCAGAAATCTGTCCTCGTTCCGCAGCTTCTCGTAGCAGCAGAGCCTCAGCTCGTCGAACCATGTCTCCTTGACCGACTCGGTTTTGATCCTGGTCAACAGCGTCTTCACTAAAGCGTCGTCCAGCTGCAGCTTCGACGACGCCTTGTCGCTGAGGTACTGCTGGTAGATCTTGGTGGCTGCCTCCTTCAGGTTCTCCAGATCCGGGTTCTTCCGTTTCGTCCCCGTGTAACCGGAACTGCCCGCTTGAGCCGCGTGCAGCTTCTGCAATTCTATGTCGGAGATCTGTTGCTCGGCGGACACCCTCCAGCCGTAGATGTTCAGGTAAAAGTACAAGTACGATTCTGCGTTTATAGACGTCATGTAGTCGATGAAATAGCTGAGCGCTATATTGTTCTTCAGCAGCTCGTCCAACGGTAAGTTGACCAGCTTCTGCCCGGGCATCAGCAGTCGATTCCATTCCGGTTGAGCACCCATCCCTTCGCTCTCCGTCTCCAGACCCTCTTGCATACCTATGATCCTGGTCTCCAATATTTTCTTCACGTACAGCAGACTGTTCAGCTGCTGCTTCACGGACAGATCGTCCCCGCCGCCTGAATCCTTCGAACGCAAATGAGCGATCTCCTTGCAGACTATGTTCTTCGTCGCTATTAATTCGTCCAGGCTATCCGTGACTCTGATCACCGTTAAAAATACGTCGCTCGGCAAGCCAGCCTCTTTACCGCACTAAAAGAAATGATCTTGTACAGATTGTACCCTGTCGCGGCAATTAAAGGCCGAACTTAAGCCCGCTGTTTCGATGAAACTTCTACTCACCAGCCATATACATGCCTGATTAATATAATCAGGGTCAGAGAATAAATCCAACAATGGTCTAATGATTACGTTTACTAACAATTCCCTTAATATAAACCTGACAGTGAGACAATCAAAGTCCCCCTTTGGTAGTACTAAATATAACAGAATTTCGGATATCTCCCCTAAGAATTCCAACTCCTGCGTGCCATTCGTGCACACCAGGTCTCTGCAAATCAAGTTGTTCTCCATTTGCACCTCCAAGTCGAAGAATATCTTTTCCAGCGATTCCTCTTCCTTCTCTTCCCCGGTTTCAATTGGCTCGGTTAAGGACGACAAGTTTGGAATGTAAAACTTTGACTGAGAATACCAAGACACGTCGGTTTCGCTCTTGTTCCGCCTGTGCGTCGGTGTTTTCTTCGGGGTCCCGCTCGAGGTACTCGAACTCGCGCTGCCTTTCTGTAGTTTCTTGCTTCGGAGCTGTTTCATCCTCGCTCTTGCTTGACGATACAGCCTCACGTGGGAGGCTGCATCGTCAACGAGACGAGTCGTTAAGTAAGGGATCCAGTCCACACCTTTCACTCTGTTTTACAAGAGACTCTTAGAGTAGACAGTAAGCTACGCGTATGTAGGGCTTCAGTGTAGCCCGCGTTACGTACCGATTGGCAATATTGATAGCTATCTTTTGAGCAGTGTCCCGGACAGAGTATATGAACTCCTCGTCATCCGTAATAATGCTGTACCATGGTTCCACATAATCTCTGATAATAAAATCTAATATCTCCTATACAAAAACAAATTACAAATCACCAAATTATTATAACACAAAGAGTAGTCAATAGTAATCAAACTGTTTAAATTGCGTATGTACTTGCAAGGAATCGTCGATAATACGGCTGCCAGTGATTCTTTTATCTAAAGTAAAATTCAACTTCTCCTTCGATAGTTCTAGAATATACTGCAAACGTAACAACAGTTAGACGAATTGTGAATCATCGATGATGTACAAGTGTTGTATTACTGTTTACCTGCCGAAGCTTTTCAGTCTTCTTATTCAAATCTTCCCTCTCAGAGGAAATGACTTCGTCTAGGTTTGGGCCGTACGTTCTAAACACACAGGTGATTGTTCTGCAATAAAATGTACGTGAATACAATAGTCTCGGACATTCGGATTTCAATGGTGGACACGATCATACCCTAAAATTAAAGCTAACAGGCAAATGAACAGCTTCACAATCGTACCGATCCCGACCAGATATATAAGCAGAGCTGTCACAACTCCAAGAAGCCCATACAGTGGAACGTTCATCTGCAAGAAATTCAGAACTCTTGAAAATAGATTAATAAGGGAGAACATGTTAGAACGAGGCGGAAGGTCAGAGCTCCTTTATGCAGATAACCACTGAGACAATACGTTACTGGAAAATTCCTATACGAGAGTCCTTATCAATCATGGTACGGCATGTAAATAGAATGGTCCATATCATCGTCAAACGTGATTTTCAGAGGGCAGAAACGTATTGCGGAAGCAATACCCTTCACCCAACAATGACCGACTGTCACATTGACGTATAGACCAAATACTCATAATGCTTGTAAAGTGCTTTACAAACATTTGAGTAGAATCAGAAGGGGGTCGGATAAAAATGTAAATTTTTTGGGAGGGACCATATACTGGAAGATTGCGTGGCCAGTAACAAATTTGCGTACGATTAAGGGGAGAAAAAAAAAGTCGATGTGCAATGCTGCATACGTTCTGTCTGCTACACAGACACGTCGGATCTTACATGCACACCCACCTTTGGATTCTTGGACAAACAGCCATACATGTAGCTACACACATATTGCAGGATTCGTGTAAGGTTCGTCAACACGAACTGGTCAGCTAAACAGCAACAGTTTATTTACATGTTTGCAGAGAATCATTAATCCATCGGATACGTTCGGCGACATGTCTGTTTAATTCCGCACATAGACGGCGGGGGCGCTCCTCTCGACGCAGCAACGCAATTCAATCCCGTATGAAATCATTGATACTTTCAACGTTGTGTTTAATCAAGTAATTATTGATTATCGAGAAGTACGTAAACTCGTAGGGATAGACGAAGTACGTGCAATGGAATTCAAAGACGAGTATTCTCGTAGTTTGTTTTCTAAAATTTCATTTATTCTTGAATTGCCAGTACAAGAAGGATATTGGCCATATCCCAAATATTGTCTGCTTCTATGTCCACCAAGTTAGACAACTTGGAGGCGATGACTTTCGCTGTTTGAGCATTTATATTAGTAAAAAATGTCCCGCAGAGAACGACCGCAGCTGCTAGAAATAATGAATTTGATTCTAGGGTCATGAGACTCCTCTTCTCTTGATCAGTCTTTGCGATGTGTCCTTGAGCCAGGCACTGGAGATGAGAATACAGCTTCTCTCGCTGCGGACAGACCTCTTTTATTAATTATGCAGTTTATAATAGATTTAAAGAACTACGAATTCATACCTGTAAATATATTAAGTCTAATAGAGTCACCGATAAATTTTCCATGTTAGGTGTATTTCGCAGGCCTGTGGCTGCTAGAAGTACCTCTACACAATTTAATGAGGTACAAATCGGTATCTTAAAGTCCATCATTTTTAGTATTGTTAACTCTGATGAAAAAATTATGCTACGATTGTATTTAGTTTTATTGTCTATCGATTGTAAAGTGCTAAGTACCTGAAATGAAGATGCCTTGAAATGTTTAATCGTCACGTAAAAGGATATCTACTTACTTACGTACTTGAGAAATTCCTAATTTCTTAGAATGCGAGTCCATTTTACTAGCTAACTGCAAACAGCAAACAAGGTACAATTTTGATTGACCGGATATCTTTTTGCATACTTGAGTCCAAGAACTGTCTGTGTGATTTGTGATATCGACTTTGTACACTTGCCAAAAATACTTGCACATAAATTTGTCATACAAATGAATGGCAATATATCTGGTATGTGAATCCAAATTCAGGTAGTCTGATAACTTAAAAATGACACTGACAACTGAAATTGGTAGTGCTGTAAAGATAATCTGATGTACGCATGCAATGCTAAAACCTTTATGCAGATTCGTAAATATAGAAACTATTGCTTGAAGAATAGGTATTCGTATAATTACCTACAAATGGCATGTAAAATTCATCATTAGCTTTAACAAGGTCCTCTTCTTGTTTAATGACTGTTTGTAGATCCTTTAGCCATTCGTCGAGCAAGGGTTCTGTACACCAGAAACATTTGTTTCAGAATGAAAATTCGTTCGTCTTCTATCTTTAATATTTACAATTTATCAATATAAATTTATGACAAACTTTGTGTAATTACCAATGTAAGCACCATCTAAATCCATCTGTTTCTCAAATAGTTTCTGAAGTGTTTAACCAGAATTATTACCGACAGTTGTATTAGTAGCCTACGTCTTTGACGAGAATGCTAGCGGTACAAAAAAATGTTTTTAAACAAAACCGATTGGATACAATCCGTGACACGTGACACGACCTATCAATCATAGGGTGGGCATATTCAAATTGAAAACCGAAATACATAACTGAACGCTGAGAGTGTTCAAGATAATAACCACAATTTCTAAAGTTAGGAAAGCATTTTATTCGATAGAAGCTTCTATATGTGTTTGTTGTATGTACATTTAAATATTAGGAAACACGTTTCATTCCATATTTATGTCTTCTTCTCGATGGGACGACTGCGTTAATAACGGCTCGTACGTCCACTTTGGAAAAACTCGTTTATACAAATTCATTAAAATTGTATCTTGCGATTTCAGCTGCCCGTTAAATACACATTTCATGTGACCGTGTGTACCTTCAAACAAGATTAACAACCATTCAATTCTATCCAATTTAACACTGAGAGTACTAATTATGCAATAATTTACCTAACGGCTCTTTTATGTGTCCCCTACGACCATATTTCGTTCGCAGTTGGACTGGTTTGAACCAATTTATGTCCTCCCGGTTGAAAAACATAAATCTTATAACAGCTGATCGTTTGTGCACCTTGAAAGGGTGACCACTAAGAACTACCCTCTTCACTACAATTCTATCTGGATTTACAGATAATACGCTACCAGTTGCTATCAGCTCCTGTTCAAGTATCATGCATTGTAGTTAAATGATTGTATGGTTAGACAAGTCGTTGATCCTTACCAATGATCCATTCAGTCTTTCAAGGTAGCATAAAACTGGACAAGGTGGAAAAGTAATCGGCGCATACATGCTTGCTACAACAGTCATTTCAGGTCGAAAGTAACGTTCGTACTGAAAAGGAAATTCCAGTTTTACAGATTAAGATGATATAGAAGTTATAAGCAATCATTTAAATAAGTATACCTTATGTTTACTCCCATTTGTATGTTGGCTGAATATTGGGCTCGCACTGAATCTTCTGAATCCACATTGAAATATTAATCGCTCTTTAGATTTGACTGGTTGCGGACTTGTATTAGAATGTTTTAATACCAAATTTACAAAGGACATTCTCTGTTCGTTTGGTAATAGACCGAAGATTATCAGTGGACGATTTTCCATTGCGCAGAATGCAGTGAAACGATCACGGCTAACGTTTGCAACGTGAATCGTGATATACCAGCCAGGCTAGAATGAATATACAATTGTTTAGTAAATAATTTTAATAATTGATTTATCATAGCTTACCATAGCTCCTTCTATTTCCGATGATTCTTTGAATATGCGTTTCCTTGTTCTATCAAAGTTCTCGAATTGGAAGATTCGAGCATAATCGATGGGCAGATTTTCCTTTGGATCCCATGGACTTGTTCTGAACGACTCCAATCCACGGTATTTTTGGAATCTTACTTTTGCTAATGTATCTTGAGGTGTATCTACTTCATCGGGGAATTGTGCATCCAATTTTGCCACTATATTTGGAACAAAGTATTTCAGTTGCATAATTAAAGAAAAGTTTCTCTTTGTGCAATGAACGTACATTTCAATTTTTCTATAGCTGCTTTCTCCTCTACCATGTCAATATCTTGATCATATTTTTGCTCATCTAAAGCAGCTTCTGAGACTGTAATTGTCTCATATTCGTTCTCTTCTTCTTCTGCTTCCATGTCACTGTCTATTTGAGACTTTGCTTCATCCAAAGACATTTGATCTTCCGATTCATCATCTGAACACTCGTTGTCCACTTCCTCTGAAATATTACGTAAATATATTGAACGTATACTTTTGTAAATATAATTTAATCGATGGTACCTCCGTCCTCGTCAGGGATCCAGGCTGCTTGGTACACGGAAGTTCCTTTCGGTACTTTCTTCATAATTTTCTTCTTTCTCAAGGCTTCAGCTTCAGCTAGTTCTTGCTCCGTGGGCCACGTTTGTTCGGCGTCCATAGGATCAGGTGCATTTTCACTGTCAAGAGATTCCTAAAAAGTAGAACTGTATGTTTAATTATTGAAACTATGTTACTTTGTTATTTCTGTTGGTAGAGTTACTTGTTTCTTTGGATCTGCACGTTCTAAGACTCTGATGGATATTTCTTCATCCATTGCATCATTGGATTTTCTTTGCTTTGTTTCCAATGGATATGGATCTTCAGGAGCATCGATTTGGGACATTTGAAAATCCCCAAGTCCAGGTATGTGTATCAACCTGTTAACTGATAATGGTATCTCTCTAAGATACCCTGATACTATGAGAGAACCCAATTCATTGGAGTCCTAAGTAAAACAAAATCATTTATCTCTTACAGTTTTGTCATTATGAACATTAATTAATCTCCAGCTTACTTCATTACAATTGAACTTTATTTCTTCAGCTAACAAATGAGGTCTTTTATTCTTATAGGCCACACTTCTCTGTTTTTGAGAGCCAACTCGCCTTAAAACATTCAGAGCATCTGTAGCTGTATCCAACTGAGAAATTTTTGCTTCTGGGAGCCACTTGTTGATTGTAGTCTGTACACGGTTCTTGTAATCCTGACGTTTCTGCAATTGAATTTATGTGAGAAACAAATACTATATTCTCTAATACCAATCACAATAAGTTGCAGTACAATACCTTTAAGTGAAGATCCTCAAGATTCATTAATGCAACTACCGAAGTAGTCATACCTTGAGCAATACAAGACATAATGATTTCTTCCCCCCATTGATCAACAATTTCTTTCCTTAGATTATTATCCGATGGATTTAAAGTGGAGACAACGAAAAGAATAGTTGTAGCTACTTTTGCTGCGTCTAATGTAGCAAATATATCACCAACTGGTGGCACAATAATGGAAAATCGTTGTTTAAATCTAGGTATACTGTTACAAACAATTCAATAATTAATTACATACATTTTCATTAATGTAGTTTATCATTTCATGCAATATACCTTATGTGTGTTGAGCCACAAGGGCTGGTAGTTACGGTTGCAGTCTCATCCACTTTCGTTATGACAGATAAGACTTTTTGAAGATCTAAGTCCTTCTGCAATGGTACTACACATATAAGGATTGGAGCAGAATTAGATCCTCCTAAATTTCTTTTCTGTTGCAATACATTCTCTCTCTTATTTTTCCTAATTTGAGATAACTGATGTCTTCTAGCTTCTTTTCCAAGATCCTTGTGCGCGCGTTTCGATAGAACTTTCACGCTAACTTTCCCTAAAAAATCAAATGTATGGCACTTAAAGGAGAAAGTCAAAAATGATAACATTGAATCACAAAATTGATAAACATTACCTTTAACATCGGCGCTTATAGAACCTTTGCTGCGATGTCTTCCAGTTTTGTGTGGTTTATTCGTTTGCTTAAACGCACCTGGTCGATGCGCTTCTTGCTTTATCAGCCCCATTCTTTTTACAAATACTGTAAGTATTTACTTAAAACGTATTAGAGAATATACAAAACATGGTCCACAAAGTACCACGTGTATTAACAGAAAGAGACATTTCTCTGATACGTTATAGGGACATTTTGTAGATCTATGCAAAATTTTCCTATGTATTCTTTAAAATCCCAAAATGTAGTATTCCTTTTCTAATTTACGGTTTGTTTGTATTCTGTAGTTTGAAATTATAATTGAAAAATATCTAGAGTATTAAAAGATTCTTTGTAAAAATTTTTAATTTACCTGGCATCTCATGTATTCATTATTTTCAGGTTGGTCACACCTACAAAATTTTAATCGCGCGCACATGGTTGAATGCTCTGGTAAATACAGATGATAGGTTAAATCTCACGTGTGTTTCCCGTGAAGAGTTTAAATTATAAGATATAAAATAAAATGGGACGAAAAGCAAAATTCGATGGGACGACCGTTCCGACTGGCCGTGGGAAAAAAGCGAAAAAGCAAGGCGATCCAACATTCCCAAAAGGAATTCTAGGTATGTATCTTTTAGTCAACTCTATTTCTATTTCCACTAGAAAAGTTTTTCAACAGTATTTTATTTTTTTAATATACATACAACATTGTGTTTCATGTTCAACATGTGTGTGTTATAATATTTTTATTTAAACATTTTTTGGTAATGGTAATGTTTCATAAACTGCATTTCATAGTTAAAGAAGAAAATAAATTAAGTCATCGGCAAAGGCAACGTGCAAAGAAAAGACTATTGAAACAAGAAAAGCTGAAGGAACACGTGAAAAACTTGAAGAAAGGAAAACAAGGAGAAGTAGAAGATACGGTGAATGTAAATATAAGATTTTTCATTTAATATCAGAGAACCTTTGTATTACTAAGAAATACTGATTAAATGTGTTTTCTGTTTTGTTAGACTGTAAAAGATGTATCGAAGTTACTGAAAAAAAAGAAAAAGAAACACGAAGAAACAAAAGGTGTGATAATTGAAAATGTAAGCTTTGTTATTAATATAAACCGCTTGTATTATTAATAATATGATTATGCATATGTTCTATATTATCTTAGAATGTCAAAGATGTGGCTAAACAACCAACGAAGAAAAAGAAGAAGAAATTTGTTAAATCTGCATTAATTACAAATGATAATACAAGTGAAGAAGATAGTCAAATACAATCTGACAATTATAATAATGTATCCAAGAGAAAGAAAGTAGCGAAGAATGTAATGCAAAAGAATACAAAAATGAAATTACTAGATAGTGATACAGAGGATAGCAATAATATAGAAAGCGATGAAATTGATCAAAGTAACGGATCCGAGAACGAAGATACGGGTGAGAATGAAGAACAAAAGGAAGGTGAAGACAAGAGTGAAGAAGATAGTGATGATGACAATGATGACAATGGTGAAGATGAAGATGAAGATGATGATTTGTTACCCATAGAAAAAGCAAACAAAAAATTAAAGAAGAAACAAGCAGAAGAGCAGTAAATATCACTCTCAAATCGTTAGATTTAAATATTTCTCTTTATATTGAATTTAAATTAAAATTTGTATATTTCCTTTTCAGAAAAATGGCAGAAGAGGAAATTAACGATATGATTACGCAACAATGTGTCTTTACCTTTCCTACCGAGGAAGAACTTGCAAACACTACCAATCTTAAAGATATCCAGCAGCGTATAAAAGACGTTGTTATGATATTGTCAGATTTCAAAAGATTACGCGATGCGAATAGGTATGTTATTAAATAACTTAGGATTTCTAGAAGGGACCTATATTTCTATTTATTTTGTAGATCACGTTCAGAATACATGGAGCTGCTTAGAAAAGATTTATGTATATACTACAGTTATAACGATTTCTTAATGGAAAAACTGATGCAGATATTTCCATTGGATGAACTGTTAGAATTCTTAGAAGCAAGTGAGGTGCAGAGGCCTATGACGCTACGAGCAAACACGTTGAAGACTCGTCGGCGTGATTTAGCAGAAGTATTATTCAAATCGAATTAAAGAAATTATAGTGTCCCTCAGTCTTCTATAAGCAATCGTCTTTCAGGCTTTGATAAATAGGGGAGTCAATCTAGATCCGATAGGCAAATGGACTAAAGTTGGACTGGTAGTGTACTCCTCTCAAGTACCGATGGGTGCAACACCAGAATATCTAGCAGGGCATTACATTTTACAAGGCGCATCTAGTTTCTTACCAGTCATGGCCTTGGAGCCGAAGGAAAATGAAAGGATTTTGGATATGTGTGCTGCTCCTGGTGGAAAATCTTCGCATATAGCAGCACTCATGAAAAATACGGGTGTACTTTTCTCAAATGACGTGAACGAGGAGAGGATAAAGGCTGTAGTTGGTAATTTCCATAGGCTCGGTATCGTGAACTCTGTCATTTGTACTTACGACGGGAGGAAACTACCCTCGGTGAATAACTATTGTTAATATAATCGATACATTGTGTATACTGATATAAGGACATTGAACGAACTCCATAAATTTCAGGTTATTAAAGGTTTCGACAGAGTTTTATTGGATGCACCATGCACTGGGACCGGCGTTGTCTCCAAAGATCCTAGCGTTAAAACCAGCAAAGATGAAGTACACATACAACGTTGTTGCACGTTACAGAGAGAGTTACTGTTAGCAGCTATAGACTGTGCGAACGCTCGTTCAGAATCAGGTGGAATTATTGTTTATTCTACGTGTTCGATTCTTCCAGAGGAGAACGAGTGGGTGGTAGATTATGCTCTTAAGAAACGCGACGTTAAAGTAATCCCTACTGGGTTAGAATTCGGCGCGGAGGGTTTTACTAGCTACAGGCAACACAGATTTCATCCTTCGCTGAAGTTGACAAAAAGATTTTATCCGCATGTGCACAACATGGACGGATTCTTTGTAGCGAAATTAAAAAAATTCTCCAATATCGTTCAAAAGAAGAAAGAGACAGAGGAAAAAGAAGAATCGTTCGGTTAACATTAAGCAAGATAGATTAAAGTTAGTGAGTATTTTTATATTAATAACTGAAATATTTGAGAATTCCACCAATTAAACAGTTTGAAATATATTAAAAATATATAAATACGTATGTACAGAATTTATATTTTACAATAAATTTTATGTATAAATTATGTGGTCTTCTATGAATACAATGATACATGTTGTGATACATATTGTTCGTAAACGATTGAAACGGTTTAACAATCATGGAAAATTTCACTGAGCTATACGATACTTTGTTCGTTAATGGAAAAATATACTTTTCAATTGTTTGTCGCACAGTCTTTTCACCTCCTCTGAAACAAAATGATCGCGTTAAGTGGTAGATTAACCAATAGTAACGAAGTTCTCTACATACCTTCTATCTCAATAAAATTTGCACTCTTTTGCTGAATAACTACGAAAAATTCTCTCAGGTTCGATAACTTTCCTACGACCCAATAACCGCTCATAGTTTTTATAACTATTTCACCGGCTTCTTTTAATCTATAAAGGGGCAAAATGTATATATTTCAATAAGGAGAATAGATAGTGCTTAATCTAACGTGATATACTAACTTATTCGTGTCATTGTATATATCAGTGATAACCCTCAACACTTCAGGTGTTGTAAGTACATTAGAACATCGTCTGTTATCCAGGTGTATCGTACTCTTATACGCTAAATTGAGTTTATTAAAATAGAGGTACTTTGTACAGGACTCAGGTGTGACTACTACGTGTTTAGCGCATTGTTCTGCGACTGAGCTAACGAGAGTGGTTAATTGTGGACCGAGGAAATTGTCGAGGCTTTTAAAGAAATCTATCAACAAGCTTGTTTTACCTGCGAAGAAAGCGTTTCAATTCTGTGTACATGAAATTGTTGAGCCAGAAGTTATTCTCAATATACTCACTGTCAACGAAAAGACATATTGTAGCGCTCAAGGCTCTGTATACTACCAAGTATAAAGAAATCGGTTTTGTGGAATAATTTATGAATACTGTCGGGGATTTCCCAATTAAATTCGGTTCGTTGATATTAGATGAACCAGTAACGAATCTGTAGAACGAATATTTTGATTGTTAAGTATTATACATGGAAGAATAAATTAGCAAATACTAACTTTCCATAATGCGAAGTAGTAAACGGCGATGGAGAGTTCCTAGGCATTGAACCACCGTGCAGTTCTTTCTCAAGATGAGCCTGTAAAAGTGTCCCCACCAAATAATTATAAACCACTTGCATATCTTCAGGTTCTAAACCACTCCTGTGAAGCGATATAATATTACTTTTACTATTACAGTGGATTATAATGATACATTGTGATATTAATATCTCACTAACCATACAACTTGATCATTGTACAGGAAAGCTGTATACTTGACTTGAGAAAACATAGCTTCAATGAGATTCATAAAGCACTGCACCCGCAAAAACGTTATCTTATCTAGAGGTAGAAATTGTAAACCTTGAAAAACGTCCAGAATGTCGCTGTTGTGTAATTTGAGGGACAATAAATACTGTAAAGAAAACGAACAGTTTCAGAATAGTATAGGCAAGAATAATACATAATTTCTGTAGATCAATGGATGTATATTTACCCTAGAATAAAAGTGTTCAAGTTTATGTTTCAGTAATGTTATAGAGCCACATTCTGGCTCGTTAATGATTGTTTCAAACGAGCCCATGAACAACCTAAACATAACATAAGCTTGTTTCAATATAGCTTGGCAAACAATGCTGGACACTTCGTCGTGCTGATATTCTATATATTTATTGCCATCTTTCTCTTTGCACATGAATGGTAGACCCACGATCTATGGATTCGTCGTGTACATGTAAAATTATACAAAATACGTATATATATATTTCTATTGTCATTCAGAATACGAGACTTACCATTACCATCCAAAAATTTGGTTCAGGTTGATAATATATTTGTCGAGTTTTATGAGTGTGACAATAATCACAAGGTTGTCCAGGATTGAAGGATCTAAAGGCATCGATAAAATAACTTATGTATCCGATAGGAAATGTAGCGAGTGAAGTAATCGTAATAATTAAATTATACGCATGTATGCACGTACTCTGCAAACTTAATTATCGCTTCGCTGAGTCCTATGTTCTTAATCTGAACATCCAAATCCCTTTCTGGATAATAATAGAGAATCTTTTTCTCTTCCTGCACAGAGGACACACGGTGACTTGTTTACACATTATACCTATATAGATCGAAGATATCACAGTTTTTTAAATGTTTTATCGTCGAATTACATGTACTTGCCTCCCCCTCTTTTTTCGCGTACGTCCCATTAAATATATAAAAATGTTCCAGGGTAGCTTCTGTCTTCGATGTCATTTTGACAAGTAAACCAATAACAACGATACCACTATACAACGTACAAAATGTTTCAGTATATCCACGGTCGCAACGATCGTTCGCGATTCAACTTCTTATTACAGTTGTTTTTTTTTAAACATTTCAAACGACCAAATTGAACAATAACCTCGACTCTTCAGGGCTCCGATAAATTATTGTCAGATCACAAAGTAAACCAAGAGTCCTCTGTCGTCAAATGTTGACAGGCATTCGGATGGCAGCAGATTTTATATATAAATATACATACATACATATATATATACATATACTATACTGCAATGAAATCACATAAACGTGACGCCGACTGTAGGTTTCCAGAGGTAAACAAATGCGTAACGTCGTATAAACATTACTCCTAATGACTTTTCATTAAATCTCATTACTATTGATTAGACGCTTTCTTAAAGTACCAGCAAGCATTTAATACTTGTTATCAAGTATTCAATAATCTCTCTATAAACATAACAATAGACACACTCATAGTAAACTGTTTGCAATCGATAAACATATAAAGAAATACTATGTACACTCAAAGATTCAGAACATGCAAACCGGTGTGCTCTAATTTCATTAGTTACAAAACTTCATCGATTACGTCTATCACAATGTTAATTGTCCTGGGACAATTACTAAAAAATCATTATCAAATCATTCGTAAAAAGACTATCAGTGGTAACATAATAAAACAACTGTGAGTCTCCTTGTACATTTCCCCATCCTTCTAATGAGTAAGTCAAATATAAACGATTTTTTTTTTATTAATAAACGCCTTAAACCTTATTAAGTCTATTAGCCTGAGTGTATACCTAATTTATAGATAATTCTTGCATAATTATGCTTACACATGGATGTATCATTGTTGGGAGTTAATTTGTTTAGTGATGTTAGTTAGATGATTTCTGTTGCAGCACCGACACCACAGCGGTTGGGCGTTTTCGAAGCTTTTCCCTATACCCGCAATGTGTAAGACAAGGACAGAGACAGTGTGCGACAAGGATAGAGATAGTCTCTCTCTTGCCGCCTCCTTGGAAAAAGCATCTCATCGGTCCCTGGTGCGTACTCGCGAAGCATCAGGACCAAGGAGGTCTCTAGGATAGCATTTAAAGTCTCGCCATCTAGCGGTGAAAGGTAGGAACTAAACGCGACACGTAGATTCGGAGAAAACAACAACGAATTCGTTAGTAACTCGACCACCACGAATCATTCGTGGACATTCGGAACTTAGAATCATAGAATGGTCCTTCCCCTACTTTCCCATATCACTTTCATTAGGATTTTCAGCCTTGTTAATTATTTATTAATTATTCCCCGAGACGATGTCACAAGCCAGCCTAGAATTCTTCGCCATGTGCCCGATATGTCATTAAGTTTCTCGCTCGTCAGGCGTAATTGCTGAACATTGGAGATTGGGGAAATTAGAATGGACCCTTAGGAATATTCACTGGTGGTTTGAATCATATTCGAATTGTAATTAATGAGTTATCAGCGATTTTCGGATGGATTCGCGTATGGACGTAGTCGTTTGGTGGCGCCACCTACCCGGGAAACGCTGAAACTTCTGACCGAGTAGTAACAAATTGTATTCGCTAGATGGCGCCGCGCGGTCTGCTACTGACTGGGGTGTGTAGTTCGAGTGTTCTCCGCTAGGTGCCGCCACCGATCCTTACAAGAAGAGACTATTGGGCACATCTGGCCACAATGTGGCCGTGGTGTTTGACTAGTGAATTGGACGGTGTATTGTAGATGGTGTGCGTCGATAGTGCGGGATATTTGACGAATCGTTCGATAAGAAAAAATTCGGTTTCGTTACGTCGCACAAAATAAGGTGCATATATTATTGGAAACTTAACTTTATCGCTTAACTTTTTGCTGAAAAGATATTCAGCTCGTATTATGTAGGAGTCTTATTATAACTTGTTTAAGGGAAATTAAATGAGTAGTAATTTTACATAAATTAAGTGTACATGTGAATAAATAAATGTTTATTAAGTATACACGTAATAAAAGAATTTAACGGTTTTGGATCGTGGATTTGGTGCTGCGAAGTTTCTCCTGCCAACGCCATCTTGTAGTGGAAGCAGTTATTTATTTATAAGGAGATCATCGATACGAAGGTAAGTCAATATCGATAAATTGGAATGTATCGTCGAATGGATTGTCGTTTGAAATGCTTTTAGTAATATAGGTGTTTTCGACGAGTGTAATTGTTTATAAGATTGAATTCAATATTTATGCCTGGCGTTGTATTCCTTTCGTCTTTTCCGTCTTGCCGCCTTCCGAAATTCGTGTCACGAATGGCAATGTTACACGGTTAGAAAAATATTCGTTGACATTGGCGATGTCATTACCAATATTGACTTTTAAATTACCCTGATTTACATTTGAACCGACATATAAACTGCATTTTTGCGTGCGGCCAACTATGCATTTCGAGTCGTTATTTGCAATGTAATATATTCCTCGGCATATAGATGAAATTGTTCATTATATAACTATTTTAAATCATTGCCGTCTCGAATGCACCAACAGAAGCATTCGTTTCATTTACATTAAATACAAAGGCACCCATAATGAAATGATTAAAAATAAACAAAATTCTACAGAAAATCATCCATATATATATACATGTAAATAAATTCACGATATTTACAATAGCAATTGCCATTTAAAACTAACATTATAGGCAACATTTTTCCCATTTGAAAATTTGTTCGTGTCGCAACGTGCATTTATACTACACACGCACATGAACGTGCGCGCGCGCATCACTCTCTCGTTGTTACATTATGTACGTATTCAAACTCGATGGAAATTTTCACGAAGTTCTACGGACGAACGATTATAATAAATAAATAGACTCGCACGAGCCCGTAAATTGCCGAGCCCGATGAAGCATCGAGGAGGATAAAAAAAAACGAGGCGGAACTGTTTGAAAATGTTCCTTATCGATTTCTCGAAATTCATGTTTACGCGGGTTGCTAGCACCGAAGCATTCTGGGTTGATAGAAGACCGTGATAGAAGACCCTAATCGCGGACCAATCACGAGCCGAGGATCGCAGCACCAGCCACTTCAGTCTTGAACTCGATCGAGGAATAGTCGGGCTGCCGGTTCGAGCGAAACAAAATTCTCAGTGTGGAAAAATTCAAGTTCACGTAGAATAATAAACAGAAGGAAGTACGTGTGACCGTCTGTGGTCGAACGGAGCTGTTGTATTCCCCCGTGCTCGCTGGTGAGAGTGTCAATTCAGGTATGTCCAATTGTTATTCCATTCGAAATGGTATTCCTCGCTCGCGGCCGGGAAACAGACAGCTTATACGTCAAGCTCGCTTCTCGATGCGGTATTTTCTTGGTGGGCTAGCAGCTTCATTAGGGAACGTGGATTTTCCAGTCTGTACGTGATATCCGGAGGATCGCGTGCGGTCCGATTATTATTCTTATCGTCGCCTCGTATCGACAAAACATTATCCTCTCGCGTTTCACCTTTGTCGCCGTTCCCGTAATTTCTTATCAAGATATCGCGGTTATTAATTAATCCGAACCGATTTATGTTGTTCTGTGTACTCGGCTATTGTCATGCCGGCACATGACGTTTATGCTACTGTCAGAATCGCTTGTGCTCCTCTGTCCAGGTTCAAAATCAGTTGTCTCTCTCTGTCTTTCTCTCTCTCGTACTCTCTCTCTCTCTCCCTCTCTCTCTCTCTCTCTCTCTCCCTCCCTCTGTCTCCCTCTCTCTCTCTCTTACTGTATAACTCTCCCCCTCCTTCTCTCTTTATATTTACCCATCTCTTTCTTTCCTACCGTGTCAACATAACTCTTATTGGCAGCAACTCTCTTCTATGCTTTGAAGCGTTTCTCAGTGGTATCGAGACTTATTGTTCCAACAAGCACAGCTGATGGTAGAAAACCAGATGCCTTAGCGCGTTGAGGGAAATATAAGATCCTCAAGGGAATGTTTACTCGTACCATATGTATTGGAGTAAAAAGTTAAACGGGTCTGTCTGGTCTTTGTTGGATATTGACAAATGAGAGCTCTTGCGAAGTACAGTCGATAGATGTTTCGTTTCTATTGTGTTTCATTAAACATGCATAGATTCTGTCAGCTCTGCTTAGGTGGAACCGAGTACCATGGATGTATTTATTCATTTTGTCGTGGCTTTCAGAAAAACCAAAATGTCTGATCGAAAGGCTGTAATCAAGAACGCTGACATGTCAGAGGATATGCAGCAGGACGCCGTGGACTGTGCGACTCAAGCACTCGAGAAATACAACATTGAAAAAGTACGTTAACGGTTGATATAGAGCAGAGTTACAGATGTGTATGAATACGCGTGGTACACGAATCTGTGATACCTCCGTATAGGTGGAAAGTTTGATAGGACGTATTACGATAGCGGACACTAGGCAAACCGTAGTCATAGAATTTTATTTTGATGGATCGTACTTTTCTTTCCAGGACATTGCAGCCTTCATCAAAAAAGAATTTGACAAAAAGTACAATCCAACGTGGCATTGCATCGTAGGACGTAACTTCGGCAGCTACGTGACGCATGAAACAAGACATTTTATTTATTTCTACCTGGGCCAGGTAGCCATCCTCCTTTTCAAGAGCGGATAAACTGAATTCTTATTTTATGTTCTACCATCTTTTCTTCCTCCCTTCACACACGCTACATGGAATACCTTAAATCACGTCGCCGTCTGTAAGAGAAATTACATTTTGTATACAATGGAAATTTGTTTTACAAGCAAAACTGCCGCTCCCAGTAAAAGAGTAAAAGTATACACACACACGCGCACACGCACACACACATACACAGACAGACCAACATACACGTACAGAGACAGACACTCATTGGTACTATTGACTTGCTGTTTTACTTATCACGGGAGATAAGACAATGACGAACAAAAATTGTGTAGAGAAATATAAAGAAAGATAGGTGAGGTATTTAGCCGAACGTAACGAAGGGGAAAAAAAACTAATTTGACATACGATCTTACGCGCTAAGATGTATCGTGTATGCCAGAAAGTTTGTTGTGTTCTTGTTTTATATTAGGTATATATATATTAATGATGCGAAGTTGAGTTCAATGCTGGCGATCATGAAAAAAAAATTAAATAAATCTTTAGTGTACCAACACACACTAAGTGCACCTAAATAAGTGTAACAATTTCATAGAAATCGATATGTATGGTTTTTATTGTCTTACGATGCTTGGGAAAACTGTGTATCCAATAGTCGTCAATAATGAATGTAAGTTAAACCTGGATGGATTGCCCGTAATCGTTATTTAAATGTGACTTGTAAATTGTCCCTTTGTTCTGTGATGCTGTATACAAACAAATTCGTTAACTCTCTCTATATCTCTCACTTTTTCTCTCTCTCTCTTTTACACACGCACTCTCTTTCTCTCACTCTCTCTCTGTCTCTCTCTCTTTAACTCTGTAATTGATATACATACTTTATATGTTTCTGACATACTCGCGAATTTGAAGGACCGGCTGAGGGGCTAAGAAAAAGTTTAAATTATATATATTACACAGCGCGCGTCGTGTTAATCCGCATTTCGAGCATAATAACTCTATTTAAATGAATACAACGCTGTACACGATGCCGTATAATATCGATAATCGAGTCATAGTCATAGTTTTGCAGTTTTTTACATTATGCACAGAACCTTCGCAAAAATCTATATTACACCTTAAGGCGACATACACTTAGGAAAACCTCTGTTTTTTTTTCCTTCGACTTTTTGTTCTCTTACGTATGAAACATTTCGGAAACTTTCTATGTATTCAAGCCTACACTTAAATTCTATCCTTTATGTAACATCTAATACCCAATTACCTACGGTACTTACATAAATATATACATATATATATATATATATATATATATACACACATACATATATATATATATTACACGTATGTATACATGTGTCTGTGTATGTACATACATATATATAAAAATACAAATATAAACACACACAAAACATATATATATATATACATACATACATGCATACATATATATATATATATATATATGATTATGATGATGATGATGATGATTATGATGATGATGATGATGATGATAAACATAGATTATACATACATATTATACTATTTATATATAGTGCATTCTTCAAATGATTTTTTCATGCAGTATTTGATTATCACAATGTTGCTATATTGTTCAAATTTTAGACTGATTATTAAACATCGTCACAAAATACGACTTGCATGATTCTTTTGCGTGAGACTTTCTTTACGATGCCATTCTTATGACATATATATATGGGTATATTCGTAAGAGTTAGCGAAACGGGGGCGGAAACGGGTGGTGCCCCCCCCCCCCCCAGAGACACACGTGAAGCGCATCCAGAACAGAGAGAAAAGGGGGAAAAGCGAAAAAGGAAACTGTACGTGTTGCGTCGCACGGTTTTTCAAAAATCGTCCACCTCCAGCAACGGACAGTTACTTCAGTGTGTACTACCCTTTCATCTGTTAACGCACAAAAGCCAGTAGAAAAATGTTATTTTAGCTGCATCTAATTATTATTATTATTATTATTATTACTACTACTACTACTACTACTACTACTACTACTACTACTACTACTACTATAATGAGAAAAGAAAAGAAAAATAAAAGGAAAACCGATACCGTTTAGGGTTTGTTAAATAATAAAATTAAGATTCAGTAATAGCGAAATACATTATGTTCGGAAAGTCGACACACACATATGTATATGTATATACATATATGTATGTGTGTATATATATATAGAAATTTCTGCAAGATTTAAATACATACGTTTAAATATCACTATGTTATATTGTATCGAAGGAAGTCAGTTCGAACGAATCTCAATTTTTCATATCGAAATTGTGTATTGAAATGTGATGATGATGGTGGTGATGATGATGACAAGGACGACGACGATGACGACGACGACGACGATATATGATATGCGATGATGATACATGAGAAAAGAAGATAAAAAAAAATGAAACACAGATAACACAATTTTCATGTGTGGAATAAAACTTTCATGTTCGAACATACACGAAGACTTGGAGTTTTATAACGATTAAATCGTACGTTAAGTTTGGAGGATATACGTATCAGTGCGTGTGCTGTTAATTTTCAAAGTGGGCCGGATCATTTCGAAAACGATATTCCCTTCTAAACGTTAATCACTCCGTTACCGGAATGTTTTCCGCAAAGCTGTCTTTGAATTCGTCGAAACCAGACCACCTATGACCTGGTCCACTTTCCTAATTAACAGCGTACGTACACGAGAAGCACGATATAGTTTCTTTGAAATAAAATGTATAATTCAATTCTCGAGTCCATGATTTCATTTGCCGGAATCGGCGAGGATCAGAGAGAGAGTGTAGCCTTCTGAACGGTGGCTTTTTTTTCTGGTGCAAAATTTTGTCACGCTTCGTCACCGGTGTAGAATGTGTTAATCACCTCTGAATTGGCGTGTAACGATAGGAAAAATTTAATGTACGATTCGGACACCCTGTCCGTTAATTAGTGTGCCGATCGTTAATTTTGTCGTTAGGCTCCCGAACGGTGGCTTTCTTTCTCGTGCAAAATTTCGTCACCGGTGCGTAGAATGTGTTAATCACCTGTAAATTGGCGTGCAACGATAGGAAAAATTTAATGTACGATTCGGACACCCTATCCGTTAATTAGTATGCCGATCGTTAATTGTTCCGCGGTCGCGTCGAACGGAAGCGGCGGCCGCCGCGGAATCGATATACCTATGCATCAAACAGCCACGCATAGTTGAAAATTAAATGACCTTTCAGGAGCCTCTTGCGCCGGGCTGTAACTCAATTACCGCGCCAATTTCCCCCTGAAAGGTCGAAGTGCGGGGATTCCAAATATTCCTGCCATACGGCACGTGGCGCGCCGGGTTATATATAAGCTGCTCATCGGTCAAGTCGGTGAACTTTCGTTTTGCAATTTTACGCTGCATTTTAGACAATGTATTTCTCATTACATTCATTTTTGGCTTTCGGGTGAGAGGCCGTGTCCAATAGGAATATTTTCCCAACGTTTCCCCGGCATTGCAGCTGGCTTTATATATTTATATATTTGTTTCTAATAATCATTACATTCAATAGTTCATCAAAGTTCATCAATAAAATAAAGTATTTTCCCAAATCCATTAGCCCATCAGGGGGCCAAAGGCTGATGAAGCCAGCTGCAATGCCGGCGAAACGTTGGGAAAATATTCCTATTGGACACGACTCTCATCCGAAAGCCAAAAATGAATGTAATAATATTCCAGGCCGTGAAAGCATCAAGACGACAATGTATTTCTCTTTCGGCGAACCCACCGGAATCTCTGCTCGTTTCCAAGGGTCTCCGAAGGTAGCGAGTAACTGCGTTTTGTAAGATGCTCGGATGGAAATCTAAATGCGAAGCAGAAGGTTACACGTGTAGAGAAAGAGGTTTCCGGGTGATATAGTTATTAACACATTGCGTACCGGCTAGCTTTCAGAAAACTGAATTCTTCGGATGGAAATTTTCAGTGAGATCAACTTATATTGCTATACATACAAAAACTCAGATATATTGTTATGTAATGTATTTTAAATAGATAATCAATTTGAATCAAGTTTCATATTTTTCTAAGTACTATAGTAATTAGCAAAATTGCGTAGCTAAGTGTCTTTATATAAAACGAGATTTCTCGTTGCCAGTACGCAATGTGTTAACACGTTAAGCGCCACGAAAATCTTAAGCGTTTTCCCATAGAGTTTGTCTTTTGTAGCAAAGAAAAGTAGAAATACTTATGAATTGTTTCGCGTTGCAACGTTTGCGTTACACTGTTATCAACTTAGTTGCCTTATTAAACATTTTTATTTCGCATCGGTTGTCTTGTATGTTACGATTGTTTTTCAGTCATTCAGAAGCGTCAGTCACCGGTGACTGACATGGCGCTTAACGTGTTAACCCTTTGCACTCGGAAGTTTTTCATTAGAAATATTTGAACATTTTCCGATGAGAAAGGCGACATTTTGTGAAACTAATTCGGAAAGAAGTACATCGAGGAACAAAGCTATTTTATTTTAGTATTTCTCAAATCGATTAGTTGTACAAGGTACGATATTAACACATTGCGTACCGGTAACGAGAAATCTCGTTTTAATATAAAGACACTTAGCGGCTTCGCTAATTACCATAGCATTGGAAAAAATATAAAATTTCATTCGAATTCATTATCTATTTAAAATGTATTTCATAACAATATGATATCTGAGTTTTTCTACTAAATTTTCTTTCTAATGAATTTCTCTACGCACGATTTGGTTTTTTGAAAATTATCCGATACGCAATGTGTTAAATATCAAATTTTATAGTTTCACCGTGTAACATCAGGCGGTGAGCGAGAGTCACCAGTGCAAAGGGTTAGTAAAAGAATTGTTAAAGTTCACCTATATTTAGTCCAGGTGTCCTCCCTTAAAGCCACACCTGTAACGCTGAAGTAAAACACGTTCTGCAATGATTTGAATTGTTATTTAAAGGGAAATCGGTGTGTAACCGTTACGAGAGTTTCCTTTGCTTTTTGTGTTCCGTCGATTCGACTGATTTGGCTAATGAGCGGCTCGTGCACGGTTCGAAAGGGGTGGCTGGTGCTCGTTGCCAGGGCTACGGTTCGCAATAACAAAGAGCGAAGTCGTTTTGTTTTAGTTGAGTTTGTCGTATCTCGCGAACGCCGTTGCACAGAGAGATCGTCGCGATCATGAAGGAGAGCATGAAGTTCATTGTGTCGGAGGTGAACAAGTTGCTGGGTCGTAATTACAATATCATTTACTTCAATTCTCTGAGCCCCGAGGAGCTGTTGCACGTAAGCGTCACGAGTCCAACGGTGTACGCTCTCGCGATCCTTCCACTGATGATTCGTTCTTTGCAGGTGCTGAGAGACGTGTTGGTCAACATACAAGGCCAAAACGCGAACGCCGATGCCAGGAACGAGACACCCGAGGAGATCGCCATTCATATTTTGAATGTTCTGCGTGTGGTCAATTATCAGCCTCAGATGGATCCTATAAGCTTTAGGTACGATCCTGTTTTTTTTCTTTTTTCAATGGAGATATGAGAATCGTTTTAACCCAGGTGTTTCACGATTGATTTTTGATTAACTTGACCATTTGGTTTGTCCAGGCAAGGCTTGATTCGGGGCGACCTTGAAACTATTCAACCCATTTTGACCTGGCTGCTGACGCATGCGGACATCGTCCGGAAAAGAACGTATTTGTCACGTTTTCTGGTGAAGGTATATATCTTTCACGTGTAACGTTGAATTCAGAGCGCTTTCATTCAATTATATTTGTATTGTGTCTATATAATTGAATGGAATATATTCGTTGTATTTATATTTCTCTTGCGATTACAATTTGCGCTTCTCCTCTAATGAGATTATAAACTTGGATCCCGTAATTAGGTGGAAGTCCCCGGCGAGTATTTGAACGATCCGGAGGTCTCCTCGTTGCACGAGCAGTACACGGCGTTGATCGATCGATTCAAAGCTGTCCATAAAGAACGGGAGATAGGGAGAAGGGTAAAATGATAAGAAACGAATGTTTGAAATTTAACACGTTAAGCGCCACGAAAATCTTAAGCGTTTTCCCATAGAGTTTGTCTTTTGTAGCAAAGAAAAGTAGAAATACTTATGAATTGTTTCGCGTTGCAACGTTTGCGTTACACTGTTATCAACTTAGTTGCCTTATTAAACATTTTTATTTCGCATCGGTTGTCTTGTATGTTACGATTGTTTTTTGGTCATTCGGAAGCGTCAGTCACCGGTGACTGACATGGCGCTTAACGTGTTAATTGTCCCCGTAAGTTACGTTCACTCTTGGTAATCCGTTGTTCGCTTGATTGGCCGTAGAATTTCGAGAATGCCAGCGAGCTGACTGCAGACTTGAAGACAATGGAGAAAGAGAAAGAAGTAAGGAGAATGGAAACGAACTCGTTCACGGGTTGATGAACTAATCTCGTTGTTGGTTCAATTAGGCGGTCACTATGCGCATCGAGAAAATGAAGACGAAAGCCGAGGCAGGGATTCATTTGTTGGACGCCGCTAGAATGTTGCGCGTAGAAAGAGACAGGAAACGAGACTTGGCGTTGCAGGAGGAACAGGAGAAGGAAATTACTTCTAGGCTACAGGTAGACATATCGTTCGAGGCTTCTCCAGTGGAGACTGTAAAGATATTTGCTCGCCAAGAACAAACGCGGAAGGGATAGATAGCTTTTTAACGGGAACAATTGGAAGAAAGAACTTAAGTATTCTTTTTAACGAGAAACATTCTTCAGGGATCACAGTGCGTTCTCCTCCTGCAAAGCGTTGACCGGTTGTAATAATTTTAGATAGCCCTCCAAAGATTGGAGCGAGAGTTGCAAATATTAAAGAGAGACGAGAACGAGGTCACAGCGCAAACGTTGTTGCAACAGCTGTCCGAAATGGTGACCGTTCAGTCGGTGGTCACCAACGAGAAGTTACCAGCCGAATTGAACGCGAAGAAGAATCGTATGAAAGCGTTGACTACGGTGAAACAATATTCTTACTTAGGTCCGGATCAGATCACTGCACTGAGGAATAAATTGGACGCGCTAGCGAAGGAGATTCAGGATTTAGTGGAGATCAAGGTAACTCTTGAACGAATCTTCGATGAAGTCATTTTCAATCTGTACGTGCGCTCACTTTTAAACGATGGAATTTATTCAGATCTCGAAGAGCAATATCAACAAGATGGAGCCCTTTCGACAACAAGCGGCAGCTGTTGCGAATATTAAGAGAAACGTGTTGGAACGATTGGAAAAAATGGACAATTCTTTGCAAGAACTCCAATTGAAGTTAGAGGAGAAACGGGAACTGTCTAAAATGATGATAGAAGACGCCGCGCCCAAAGGTGAAGAGCTGAAACAGTACATTAACCGATTGAAAACCAGGAGCACCCTTTATAAATATTCCAAAGGTGAACTGGCATGGCTGAACGCGGAGAACAGTGTCCTTTATCGAACCGCTGCCATTTTAGAAAATCAGGTATACCCTGTTTAAACAAAGTTTCAAACGGGATTTCACACGGTCCAGTTGCCTCGTAACCTTTTATCGTTGAAGCTTGACCAGTTCAACCAAACGAAGGAAATGTTGGAAACTGTCGAGAAAAATACGTTAGCTGATTTCAAGGAGGAGAACGCGTCCTCGTTGAATCTCAAATTATCCAGGGATATTTCTGCTCGTCGAGCGAAGTTGATTCCTCTGATAAACGGTATGCCAGGCTCCAATGCATTGTAACGGATGTGTACTCCCATTGTCGATAATTGATATATTGTATTCTAGACGTACAAAGTTTGCGGGAGAAATCTCGGGAATTCCAAGAGCAACACGAGAAAAACGAGAAAGCCCATAACGACGTTGAATCGGTTATGAACGTTTCGATTAATAACCTGCAATCCGAGATAGAGAGCATAAAGGCTGCTATAGCGAAGCACGCCGAAGAGAAGAAGAAACTGGAAAGGCGGTTGGCTAATATAAAAACTATAGAGGAGAAAATAAAACGCGAAACGGAGGTTGTTCGATTTGTTCGCAGATGGTATATAAAAGAGCAGTTTCCCGATGAGTATTAATGTGCATTAACCTGTGTCTTTTAGGATCCCAATGTTTCTGATCCGGGAGCAAGGATAAAGGAAGAATTGAATATTACCATTCGAGCCGAGGAGAGCAAAATAAAAAGTGCCACGCTGGAGAAAGAGGAATTGATGAAGACCACGAGAACACAGGAGAACCAAGTGCGACTTTGGAACGACGTTCTGTCGTGAGTACAATTAAATTCTGTAGTACAATAGTTTTTGGGAGGCGCATTGCAACTGTGGTCCTTATTTCAGGATCTTTAAATGTAAAATCAAATGCGCCGAGGAAAGTAAACAGTCGAACGGTATCGTGGTGCGGCAAGGAGGCGCAGAAACATTAGTCTTACAGTAACAATCATCGTTTTATACTTGTAGAATTGTTCTAAACACAGTTACAATAGTATCGGTGTGGTGGAATCAACAATTCTTTAATTATTCGTAAAGTAGGAGTGTAGAGTTATACGGTACGTCTAACTTGCAATTGTTAACAGTTCTCTTTTGCACGGTTCACAGTGTTCTACGACGAGTTACATATAAAAATAGTAGGTCGATAAACAACTCGTAAGTAGTAACATTTTTGGAAGTTCCTTAGAGACTAGTAATTTCATCGACAGAAACAAAGAGATATCCGGAGAATGCGTATTGAAGTGTCTTACATTTTAACGAATATTTTATCTTCGACATACGTGCACTGCGAATATACTTCACTGTTCTGTTGCGTTGTATTACTCGTACGTATTCAGGGTGTGGCAAAGAGAAACGTTACCAAGCTTTGATGAAAAATTAAAAAAAAATACAATTCAGCGTTATACCAGTTAATAAAGTGTAGTAACATTCTATTGCGACACCCTGTACATCTTTGTATTAAAGTAAGTAAAACAAAGTTTCGTCTGCAAGAAAATAAACATACATATCGTTTATTTTTTCAATGGTAAACATGTCTGCGAAATTTCTTCTCTACTCTCTGTCATCTCGCTCAGACGCTATTTTCGCTAACGAAGTTAGAGTACTTTGCACTTGCTCGACAATGAATTCCATCGAATGATATGTCACGGAAATCCATCACTGTGTTACAATGATCTACAGGTCGATCGTTTACGGTCTAAGGTACAAAATTCATTCCTCAAACGAGAATTCTCCGTCTCCACGTGTGTGTGTATACAAAAAGGATAGTCTTATCATAGAAACGAGTCTCGTCGTTCGACTCGGTGTATTTTCGCATAGTACGTGTGTCATCGGTAAATGCATCATCGCTACTATTTCGTAATACTTATCTCAGTAAATACAGTAGTAAACAGAAGATCTACACGGTCTAAATAAACCTCCTCCTGTTCTCTCTGGAACGTACACAGTATTGTTCAAAACGAGAGAGAAGAATGTGAAAACGTCTACAGTTCTATTTTATTAATTACGATCGTTCTATCTACACATATTCGATTAACATTCATTTTCAACTATTAACGCGTCAAATGCATAACGCCCATTTATACTGTACAAAAATGTGATTTGGTTCGTAGTGTGTGTGTCTGTCTGTGTATGTATCTGTGTGTGTCTGTCTGTGTATGTATCTGTGTGTGTGTGTACTGTGGCCCAATACACATAACGCGCGCACGACGCTTTCCTAACGATGCACATCATCATTGTGATTCACGTACGAAAAATATTATTCCTGATTCGATTTGAAGTGGTACGTTTTATCCGGATCATTGGAATTCAACGAAAACATTCCACGTGGTTTCCACCTGATCGACAAAAACATCGTGCGGCACGGTAATTAAACCGAGGAAATATTCCTATCGCTAAACATCTTTCTTTACAATTCACTACTATAGAAATATCCCTAATTGTTCACAGCTTTGTAAAGTCATCCGATTCCTCTGTCCGACACCGTTGTCCAAAAAAACCGTTGACGGAGAGAGAACGAATAACGCTTGGGTGAACGGGCCAAGAAGGTGTCTCTACGTAAGGTACAATGCAATGAATCATGAGACAGAGTCATGGGTAAAAACTGTTGCCGGGGAGAGTGGCAGTGTTACAACTTCGGTATTCTCTACGGTCGTCGTACACGTCATTCAACTGATCGTGCATTGTACCTACTTCGAATGGTAAATTACGTAACAGCGGTCCTGTGTATGTATGGTATCCATATCGCGGTACACGGCCCAAAATAATTAGAACGCTCAATCATTGAAATGAGATCATTCGTGCCTCTCGAATGCCGCTTGTACAAGCTAAACGTTTCGCTTAAAGTATTTGGTTCGTTCCCTCGAATCTCCTAATTATTTTGAGCGGTCCTGGCCAGATCCATTTCATTAAACTATGTACAATCTATAGACAAAGATAACCTCAACCTTTCACCGGGGCCGGTTGATTCCTGTTGTTGCTGATGTTGTTGTTATTTTTAGATCCCACCGCGCTCAGTGCGATCCCCAATTGAGCCGCGTAGTAAGTCAGCATGATGGAGACCTGGAAAACCAATGGAAGCGAATTTAACGTGAATGATTCGCACGATGATGTCGGTCGATTACCGTACCTGGGAGTAAGGCAACGGACTGTGGAAGTAGTGGAAGCCCAGCAACGTGTCGGATATAAGGAAACATATACTGCCGATGCAGCTGCATAATTTAGTCCACGTCCATAACTCCTGTTGGGGATAATCGTTTATTCGATACGTATCATGTTGTCGAGCGATTACAAGAAATCGAACGGCTGTTTGTCTTTCTAGGTCAGTATTTTCGGCTCGAAGATACTTTCAGAATATTAGCTTCTGTTCCATCTACCGCGGCTGATGAACAATGAGACAACCGAAACGTTAGAAAAATGAATCGTTAATTAAATAGTGTATCGTTTGTACGATTTGCCAAGGGATCAACACGGTAACGAACGAAAGTAACATAGAACTAGCCCGCACGTTCGTTTAGTGGATCAGATAAGGATCGTCGATGGTTACCCTATAGAACTGCACTCTCGAGATCGCTCTCCATGCCATGGTAGTCAGCAGCACCGTGTACACTGGAACTCCAACGACCAAGACACCGTTCAGACCCGGCATTAGGGTATATATAACTAAAATAGAAAATCGTCTTCAGAACCGATGGGCAACCGTTTCTCGGTTAGTCGATAAACTGTTGGCCGAATGCGAGTCAGTAAACGGTGTAGAGAGAAGTTAAGTGATATATCACACTGTCTTAGAGGAGGGAAGGATTCGTTCGTGTTGTAAGCCTCTCACCTATGGAACACATTGCATACAGAATTGTACCCAGCATTATGTTAAGCGGTATAAAACCAAACGCGCTGATGTACATGACCTGGGCGAGAGCAAACATACACATTCCGCCCGTGAAACAACTGGGCCAAACTAGTAACGCATCTCCTATGCAACTGAATATCAGCCCTGTCAATATGCGCCTGGAGAAAGTGTATCTGAAAAGAATAGACGGTTCCTTTTGCAAACAAGCAAATACTGTTTTCTGTTTACCAAAAAATCGTACGCGGTAGAAGCGGTTGATGCGTTCCGTATGCGATATATGTGTGCGGGAGACATTTGTTTCTTTTTTGTTTTGGTGGCGAACAACAGCGGAGAAGCAGCGAAATAGAGAAGTCTGGCTTACACTTACATTTTCAGGTGACTTTTGTCTCTATTGAGATTATTACTCGATAGCAACGATTCGATTTTATTTCTCTTTCGTTCTTACAAACGACATTGCAGAATCGGGATATCTTGTCCGTGCGCCCGTTCTTGTCTCGGTGCCGGTCGTTACGCGAGGAAACGAGAGCAACCACGCTGGTGTGAACATCAGAAGGCCCCGGGGAGAACCGAGAATTTTTCGAGTTTTTCGTTTTCGTTCCAATGAAATCTGCGCTCGTACCCTTTCTTTTTTTTTTTTAGTAACATTCTAAATGGAATATCTGTAGATTGTGTGCGGTGTGTGTGTGTGTGTGTTCGTTAAATAGCGAGGAAACTCTGAAAACGTATGTTACCAATTAGAGAGAAATAAAAAAGAAGCGACCTGAAAACAAGCGTGTAAGCAAGATCAACGTGATAACACAGCTGAGCTAGGCATTTACAAGTAGCCGAGAAAATGTAACACGCAACCTCAAATAACTCGCTACTTCCGGTCCGCTAAACGTTTGCTCGTTAGAGGTGTTAATTCATTAACGTTTGCGTTGTATTGTGTACAAAAATAACCGTGTAAGCCATTCTAAGTTAGAGTCCGTTATCTTCAGCGTTAATTGTTAACATTAATTTCTCCATTTTTCTCTTTTCTCTTTTCTCATTTTTCTTTTCTTTTTCTTCTCCAACATAGTGTACGAGTGAACGACACTGATTTCATAATTTTCAAATGCGAACATAAGAGAATTAGCACATGCAGTATTTCTGTTGCACTTACTCCTGTGACAAGCTAATTCCATGAAGGAGAACAAAGACAATAAGACTTATTATTGGCAAACACTTGAAACATGCCGTAAGTAGGGATGGCTGCTCGGCTAGCAATATAAAATACACGGACACACTTTTAAAGAATGGGACTAGCTTTGGGCCAACACTTTTTAACTGCAACAGACAAAACAAAACAAAAATTGGATCCTTCGTGTTATCGCTCATAACCAAGTTTTATTGGAGACATTGACACACAATTTCCAATGTTTGTTACTTTCAACGATAATTGTTAGGGATTAATAATATTATTCATTGAGCAGCACACAAACTTTCATAAATATTATTTTAAATCGTTTGATTTATGCGCACGGATGATGATTTCACAACAAAGGCAGAAGACACAATGGTTTATAGGATAGGGAAAATAAATAAATATTGGAGATAAGATAGTGGAGCTGTGTGCATCGTTGTGATTCGAGTACAAACAAACACACTATCAATTGTCACTTTGCATTCTGTCGTGATAACATCTGTTTTCATTCATGAAATCAATGGAAACATCTGTATGCAATACAGGAAGCGTATAAAAGCACATTTTTTCCATTCTGTGCGAACAATTGAAATTTTCCTATTCGAATTTCGCTTGTATCGATGCTAGGAAATTTTAATTGTTTACAATGAATCCCTGGAAATTTCCTACACGCTTCCATGGTGTATCCTTTGTTCCTCGACGAAGAACGAAGGCATAGCTACGTTCGAAAAAATCTCTGCCTCCCACTGTGACTTTATTTTTCATACGACGGAAGCAGAAATGTCAAACTCCGATATTTATTGACCGAGCAACCTAGTCAACGCATAGTAGACAATGTAGTAGTAGTAGACATTCGGTTCGTTCGATTGATTGAGAGCCAATATAATACAGCCACGGTGATTTATTGATTTAATAATTACACAGACTTGCAACGTTCTCTCACGAAACCAACGTCAACGTCGAATTTACTCCTGACATGTCCGGAAACCATCGCAAACAAGGGCGTTCCATCGTATTTTCGCGATTCATTTGTGTGTACGACGCGTAAAGAGAGAGAGAAAGAGAGAGAGAGAGAAAGAAAAAAAAGAAAACACGACTCGCAATACTGCCAACATTAGTTATTAATAGTTCAGAGACCAGGAGGAAAGTAGCTGCGCGGAAAAAAATGACTGACAGCCGTCGTTCAAAACAAAGAGAACAGCTGTTTGACGTCAGGCATCTTTTCGACGTTCGCGTCTATTGTCTTCGGTCCGGTGTCGACTGAGGCGTCGGGATTGCTCGTTGGAACGGGGAAACTGGAAATGTCGAGGATAACAATAAAAAGACAGAAATGCAACGGGGGTGGTTGAATGATGTGTGTATGACGGATCGATCGACGAGCAAGAAAACTAAAAAGAAATTAATGACGCTTACCACTTGTGTGGGCGATGACATTTTCGATTTGACCGTGATCGTCGCGAGCGGATAACGCTACGCACCCGCGTCCACGAATATTTTCCGCTGCACTGTCAATTGCTATACAATTATCGCAGCAGGCTGCTCCCCCGACGACTGCATTATTTCTCCCTCGCGAACGACGCCGCGTCCTATTGGCCGGCCCCTCGGTGATTACTGGCACCGACCAATCGCTGTTCACCTCTTTTGTTTTGACGTAAAGATTTATGCATTTTTATTATGTTCCTTAATCCCGTTTCCTAAATTATATTTAATGGACGCGCGCTGCGCTACGTTGACACCGCGTTGCCACGGTACGTCGACGGTGCGATGCAGTGATGTAACCTGTCTTATAGAATTTAATAATGCAACTGTAAATATTTATCGAATATCTTTTGAAATATTCAAATCGTTATTTCCATCGGGGGATGAACCAATTTAACGATACTTTGATAAATAGGGGATCGAATGTACTCACGGAATTGTCAAATTGGAATAAACAAGGAAATTTGTTTACGTAAGCCTCCGTGCTCGAGGAAATCGACTTTAAATTATTCTCTGGCGTATTTGCATTCGTAATTGGGTGATCTGAAACGGTCAGCGGGAATAAATGTGTCTAACCGGTTCGATGGAATTCGTATTCGAGAAATTTTGGAATTTTGTTATTTTGAAAATGCGCCAGGTAGCAATTTTATACTATATTTGAATTCTGTATTTAATGCTTGTTTATCGTGTATTTTTATCAATTATTAATTATTCTGTCGCGTGGTTACTTGTAAACTGTCATTGCCTTTCGACGACGTTTCTTTGTTTCGACTTAAAATATGCGTAAGATGCATTGGAGAGTTACTTAAACATCTATTATAATTTTGAATCGAGCGCAGTTACTGCAATCTACGTAGTGTTGTTTGGGTTGTACAAAATATAGTGCGCAAATGATTATGTCCCTAGGGATATAGGGTAGGAATACTTTAGATGAAAAAACGTGTCTTTCACTGTGGTTCAAACGGACTGATGTAACATAACCTATTCTGCCCGTCAAAAGAATCTCACGCCTGCAGTGTAATGTTATCAAGACAATATAAATGCATAATGAACAACAGATTTAAATTGTTAGCTCGTAATATCGGAGCCTTCAAGGTAAGCGATTCGTTTTAAAATACGATGAACCGTGATCTATCGTATTATGCGTATGTTTGTAATTTTGTAAACATTTCATCCATACAGCAGCAGTCTCCGCTTTTCGAGCATATTATTCCTCAAACAACTACTTCATGTGTCAGACATAAGTCCTCTGGACCTATGAACATTGGTATAATGTTCGTCCCGCAACAAGAGGTTCGTTACTTTTATAAACAATATTGCATCGAGTTAAATTGCTTTTCTATTAGAAAATTCAATGTATGCAGTTTTTAGAAGAGTTTTATGCCACAAGTTCACTCAAACAATGTTCTAAGATACGTAATCATGTTTTAGGCATGGGTCATCGAAAGAATGGGAAGGTTTCATAAAATCTTGGAGCCAGGTTTAAATCTACTCATACCAATAATTGATCAAGTGAAGTATGTTCAATGTCTCAAAGAAATAGCTATAGAAATTCCACAACAGTCCGCAGTGACTTCAGGTATATGTTGTGGACTATATGTTCAAAATGAACATCGCAAATTAATTTTATAATTCTTGTTTGTAGACAATGTTACATTAGATATCGATGGAGTATTATATTTAAGAATAGTTGATCCATATTTAGCATCTTATGGTGTTGAGGACCCAGAGTTTGCTATAATTCAGTTAGCTCAAACTACAATGAGGTCTGAGTTGGGTAAAATTTCATTGGACAAGGTGTTTATGGAGAGAGAAGGTCTTAATGTTTGTATTGTTGATAGCATCAATAAAGCAAGCAATGTGTGGGGCATTACTTGTCTTCGATATGAAATACGTGAGCTAAAAAATAATAATATTTTTATTTCTCTCAAATAAAGTTGTAATGTTTTACCATTTTTTCTATTAGGTGATATAAGATTACCGAAAAGAGTACAAGAAGCAATGCAAATGCAAGTAGAAGCAGAACGTAAGAAGCGAGCTGCAATTCTGGAGTCAGAGGGTCAAAGAGAGGCAGATATAAATATTGCAGAAGGAAAACGCTTGGCACAAATTTTAGCATCGGGTAAACATTGCCGTTTTTATGCGTTAGTATACAGTCAACTTATATAATTTGCATTTTATAGAGGCTACGAAACAGGAAGAAATAAACAAAGCAGACGGTGCAGCAAAAGCTCTAGTAACTGTGGCAGAAGCACGTGCAAAGAGCTTGAAACTTGTGGCAAGCGCTCTTACTTTATCAGACGCAAAGAATGCGGCTGCGCTTGGCATAGCTGAACAGTATGTTAAAGCATTTAATAAACTGGCAAAACATAACAATACTTTAATATTACCTAGTAATGTATCTGATGTGTCTTCCATGGTAACACAAGTAAGTAATAAGGTATAGATTCTTCCTTAGAAATTATTTTATAATAAAAATTCATAATAATTGCAGGCAATGACGATTTATAAACAAGTTATGTCCCAACCTTATGATCATATGAAACCAACTGGTAACACTCAACTAAATGTCACTGATTCAGACGAAGCATTCGAGTATTTTAGTGATAAGGAAGAAGCTGAAAAACACATAGACAGTAGGAAACAAAATCCTAAAATGTTATAATGTATTTCTACATGGTATATACATAAATATATTTAACTTTTCTTACTTGTCTAAAATTATCATGATACAAGCATACTGATAGAAAAGGAACAAGTGTATTCATTTAGTCACATGGAGGAGAATGATCAAAAATCTTTATTAACGAAGTAATTGAACTACATGTAATAGTTGATAATTTGAGACAGTATCAAAACTCATTTCTTCCGACTTATTTGAGCGTGATGGTATGGTAGAAAAGTTGCATTAAGTTAATAATTTTCCCTATTTTCTTTTCTTTGTGTGCACTGCTACCGGTACAGGTACTGGCACGGAATATGTCTCTTGGGAGATTCGGTTTATGTAATAAAGAGCAACCATGGAAAATAAGAAACAGGTTGTAATTGCAACACGATGCACCAGTCCTGATGCGATTAAACTAACAATTAGTGCAAACATAACTGTGAAATGAAAGAAATTTTATTATCCAATTGGTCCATGTATACTGGTAAATGTGAAAACAATATGTAGCAATGATCGTACCTTCTGGGAATAATTTCTGTTGGAAAGATTTTCCAAATATTGTAGTCTCTAAGTTCCCTATAGCAGTTAATACACATATGAACAGTAATGATCCAATGTATCCTCCTAATATGGTATACATTTGCGATGATGCTAGCAAAGATTTGTAAATTTGCATTCCGGAGAATACAAGGACCGTCAGGATCGACGACAGAGCGAACGATACTCCACTGCTAACGGCTGAAAAATTACAGAAAATAAAATCCTTTTGTTAGGTTCAGTCTTGACACTTTTCATTGAAAAGTGTTTTAAAGTTCAAACATCCGTATGACTATATTGCATGTGGTTACATGTCTTACGAACAAGAAAATGTTATTTTCCCATTTATCTTTTAATCATTTGATAATATTTCTTATTTTCATAGTTCGTTGAGATAAATGGTTTTGAAAAGGAATATTTGCACATACACATTTTGACAGAAAAACTACTTAATCGCTGTCGCTTTTTCTACCATGGACAGAAATCGGTATCACGTAGACAAAACTTGTATCGTGTCACTAGAAATATAGGACTCCTATAGGGGCGAAACTCTGACGGTTTTACGGAACGCAACTGTCATTCGCATGAACATTAGAAATCGGTTCTCAAAAACCATCGGAGTTTCGTTTTCGTGAACATTGTTCGTGCCACTTGTACAAATGTAAATGTTCCTTAATTTCTCGGATGCATTGATTGGCTGGCACGAAGCTAGTTACAAATTAATTACTAAATTCGCGAATCGAAGAACATTCGAAAAGAACGAGTCCCAATCCTTGAAATTGGGATGTTTCCAACGGACAATTCAGTTGCAGGAAATACGCGAATTAAAACACGAAATTCCATTCCGTCGCGTGTTCGATCATTGGTAAAGTGGTACGCTAGATGGAGTAACCATCGTGGAATATACATGCGCAGAAATTAGGGCACCATTATCGATTTAAACCTAGGCACGGTGACACCCTCTTCGATCGATATTTTCAGCGTAAACTCTCATTCTCCTCTCTCTTTCTCGAAATTCGCAATCCTCGCAAGACCATTCGTTACTCTGTTAATTAAAAATTCGTGAAACTCCGCTCCTCGAAGAAATCAACGTTCGCCGTTCGACGGAAAAGGGAAACCGAATAATTGAAAAAAATTACGAAGGAAACAACGATCCGACGTTAAAAGAAACTAACCGGTCGGGAAAAAATCTCGAAGAATCTTCGAGGAATATCTTTGAAAGTAATATTCGCGAATGCTGATTTGACTAGCGCGGTATGACGTCAAAGCCAGTAGGCCGTGTTCACGGACAGAGAACCAGGATTGGCTGTCAGGAGTGTTCGGTCCGGCGAGGGAGTAGGAGGTCCGGGTCGCCATATTGGTTGGTCGTGCGAACCGTCTGTCGTTCGCGGTGAGAGTCGAGAGCTGTCCGCCCAGCTGAGCTGTTAACGCGCGCGTTCTCGAACGAGCGAGAGAGAGAGAGAGTGAGTGAGAGAGAAAGAAAGAAAGGAAGAGAGACACACACCGCACACACACACAGAGGGAGAGAAAAAAAAGAAGTAGGGGAGAGAGAACGAGGTTCTCTCGAAACGCGATTTCGAGGGCAGCCACCGGTTATTACAAAACCGATCTATCAGAGGGAACCGGATTGGGACCGGCGACACGTATTTTTTTTCCTCTCTCCACATTGCTCGTCGCGCTCGCGTTTCGCCAGTTACGGTCGGTGGTGTGCGCGCCCGTGGTGTCCGTCCCTCTCCTGTCCGTCTACCGTTGTGTGTGTGAGACACGTTGTTCAACGCTGTCGTCGAACCCGGAGGACAGCCCCTCGGAGCGATCACGCTTCTCCGGTCGTCGGATCGAGCGGTGTGAGAGCTTGGATAGAAGACCGAGCGTGACAGCGGTGGCCCCGACGACAGTATGGCGGGACAGACGATAAACGACAGGCTGCTGGCAGCCAGGCACAGCATCGCCGGGCAGGGCCTAGCGAAGTCCGTCTGCAAAGCTACCACCGAGGAGATGATAGGCCCTAAGAAGAAACATCTCGACTGTGAGTACAACCTGTTTCTCCCCTATCCCCTAACCATTGATCTTGGCTCGATCAAATGTGTGTGCGAAGATGTGCGCGCCCGCGCGCATTTCTCTGCGGGGTGAGAGTGTGCGATGTACACGGATGTACGACACCGTGTCTTGAATTCATTTTGAAGATTTTAGATGGGACTGGTTCTACGGACCTCTTAGGGATATTCGGATTCAGGTTTTATTCGTTAAACGATATATATATATATATATATGTGTATTTGGTTAGGCATCCTAGAGTTCGCCGTAGAAACGTTTGACAAGCGTGTTTCCTGACTCAGCGTCGACTATTCCCCAAAGTGCACGAACTTCGCGAGGAGCCGTTGACGTTACTGTATTAGTCACGTCCGATGCTTGGGAATCACCTTTCATACGGTCCTCCCGCCCCTCGTGCTTCGTTCACAGGTTACTTTCCATTTCGAGGCGTAACGCGGAGGAAAGTCGCTCGTTTGACGGTTAATCGTGTTTTTCGTGTTATCAACCTGGTCGGGGACGTTCGACCGTCCACCGGACATTTTAACCCATTTTGCCATATTTTGCTGGTACTTTTGCGGTACGTGTGGCAGCTACGTATGTTGATAGAAGATATGGTTGGCAGTATTTTCGGAAATACTTTTGAACGCGTTCCCCGCGAGAAGAATCAGTTTCTTTGAATTTAAAGGAAGATCGGTTACCGATCGATATCGAGACTCTCGACCGTCGTTTCCCGATACGAGGAAAATTGACGTGCGTCGTCGGTTCGTTGTTCCGCCGACGAACCGTCGGACGAGGAAATCTCGAACGAAGACGAGGATGAGAAAGTCGATTGAATTTTTAGTCGAACGCGAGCGGAATCGCACGTGAGACGTGTGTTCGTATCGATTCCACGCTGCTCGCAAAGCACCTGTCGTCACGTTATGCGTCCGTCATTAACATTACATTGACGCGCGTACGTTGACGTTGATTGTGTTTGTATAGATAACTTGAGAAACGATAAGAATTGTTTCTTTCTTTTCTCTCCCCCCCCCCCCCCCCTCCTCTCTCTCTCTCTCTCTCCCCCTCTCTCTCGCTCTCTCTCTCTTTATTTTCTTTTCTTTCTGTTTGTCGTTTTTATTTATTAGCCGCGTCGAGCGTAATTACGGCAGACCACGTTGGGTACTTCGGGTTACGTTATTGCCGAGAGGTTACGTCACCCGGCCCCACATAAATTTGTGAACGTTAGTATCTTTTTGTCGATCCCCGGGATTAATTAGGAATCGTTAGTTAAGTAACGGTGAAAGTTGTTGCTCGCCGGGAATCTTACTGATAACAGATGCCTCTCGCGAAAGTAGTCTCGCCGCGTTTTCGTGGCCGCGCCGAGTTGCCTGCCAACGATACACACATCGCACGTACAAAGTGCGAGGTAATCGATTCGCAAACATCGACGTTCAAATTGGAATTCGCTCGTTCGCGTAACGTACATTCCCCGGGAGGAAAAAAAACTGTTTATTCGAAAGCCGTAGGCAAATGAATCCGCTTTGGAAGTCATCGTGTGTCGGTGCTCGTCACGGTTATCGTACACTTGTTCCGGTTACTACCATGCTTACTGTTATTATAGACCCTGATTTCTATTGTATTTCGAACGTGACGGGGAACAATTTGCTCCCTGCTATACGTGCGCCGTTAATTTTGAAAATGGACCCACTAATTCCCGGTGAATTTCGGAACATCGAAGTCTGCGTTTAAATCGCTCGAGGAACATTTTTCTATTATGCAAGGAAATATTAAAAAAAAAAATCTAGTCGTGACAAATGAGAATTTATGACTAGCGTTGCGTGTAACTTAGAAGGAAATAGGATTTTCGACGATCGAAAGGATTTGGAACATTTTTGAAATAAATTTTTTGTACGTCGATGCAACGGTGTCTCGCGTATTTTGTTTATCGATTAGTAATCTCTGATAAATAGTTTCTCGATTAGTATCGATTCCGAAGATTGTTCTCTCGAGATCTCGAGGCATCCCGTTTGTTAATCGATTTTAGGTACCGATTAAAATTTCGATTATCGACATAACTAACCCGGATAGAATCGTATTTAGTTGGCTAAGAAACCGCACGAGTTCCTCGTGATTATCGATTTCACTGTCGCATGGTTGCATTAAGGTTTGTAGGTGGTTGCAACTTGGATTCGTTTCAATTCAGAAGTCCATATCCGTGGAACCGAATGGTTTAGGGTCGGATCGATACGCGTATTTAGAGTTACTGATTCAAGTTGGGCTACTGAACAGGAATCTTCGATACTCTTCGAAACGATAGGTGTCTAATTAATATCGATGATACATCGAATTATTCGTTCGATTGTTGACAGAACTATCGATATCTGTTCGACGATTAATACAGCTCGACTATTCACCACCTTGCATTTCAAATTCGAAATGGACTTTAAGGAAAATCATTTCTTTCTTTCGATATTGATAATTATTTATTGGTACGCTGTCTCGATTTATTGAGAAATCGTAATTTATTTACACTCACGGAATATTTCTTATAGTTTTTAATATCTCTCGATATACTTTCTCGATTTATCAAGAAATCGTAATTTATTTATACTCACAGAATATTTCTTATACTTTTGAATATTTCACGATACACTTTTCCGGATTTATTAAGAAACCCGATACAATTATTTACAGTCACGGAATATTCCTTCCGTAGACTGCGTGCCGAATATTTCGCACGTGTGCACGCATGTTTCGCCAGTAGGCGAGGAGAGCGCGTTTCGTTTTCAGCGAAACGGAACTCGCAGTCTTTCTTCCGGTCTGCTAATTTAGATAGTGAAATGAATTCCCGTCGATGATACCTCCGTCATCCTCGAACGCTCCCCTTGCTCTCCGAACGAGCCGAGATTCCGTCCGCGTATCGATCGGCCGTACACTTGATTCTCAGACGATGACCTCGCGATCCTACCGTCGTTTCGTTTCCTCGTGTTCTTTCTCTCGGGATTCCGTTTCCTAGCTGCTCGCAGAATTCACCTACGAAATTCATCGCAGGTCCCATAAATCTCAGTTTCATCGAGAATTCATCCGATTCGATCGATTAAACATATTTTTATTCGATTCACACATGTTCTTTTACGTCACTGCGCCTGTGGATCATTTGTTTCATAACCCTTCTTTATCGACCGACGAGGACCACCAACATTTGGATGTGTAGAAAATCGAATAATTTTAGGATAGCTTTCTTAAAATTCCGTCAAATATTTCATATTATTCCTGGTGCAATATTGCAGCCTGCAGAGTTCAAAGGGTTAACCCTTAGCACTCCAGACGGTTTTGTAATTTATCAGCAACTGCGACTAGTTTTTATGGTAACTCTGGTGAAAATGAAAAATGCTGTAACATGCCTTCGATATTTTATTTTCCTTGTTAGTACAAAATTTGGATGCGTGGAAAATCGAATAATCTTAAGGTAGTTTCTTTGAGCCGTTGGAATATTTAATATCATACCTGGTGCAATATTATTAAGGATGCACTGTTTCATACATTTCACAGGTGCGTCGACTTAAATCTAACCTCCGACAATAAAATAAAATACACGTCCTATCTCGTTTGATTTGTGACATTTCTATTTAGTCGAAAATTCTCATCGCCAGTCAGACTTGTTAAATCACAGCAACCGGTTAACCCATTCGGGACGACGATTTTTCTTGAACACGGTCCCCGGCAGCGAAATTTTCTTTACAGATACTATTAATTAAAAAAAAGTCTTATCTCGACGACTACTCAGAATAACCGATAAATGCTCATTATTATTATTTTACACACACGGAATGCAATCGTTCTCGAATGGGTTAAAGGAACATTCGAGAAATCGGTATACTGTGTCCATTTCCCCGTGTCTTATTTTGCGCAGTTGATCTATTGGGCCAACGAATGACCCACAATTCCACCGTACGATTCGCACAGTCGAAGATCGTGATCTTAAACCGCAGAAGATCGCGATCGAGGGAACGTCCCGACGTTCAACGACTCGTTTATGAATTCATTCATTATCGAGCGGCATTATTTACGTAATACCGCGAGTGCGTTCAATACGTAAACACCGATCGCCGTCGAAAGTAGCTGCAATTAACCAGCCATTCTCCTATTCCCAGATCCGTGTAGTTTTATTCACCGGGTGTAATTAACGTCGGGCCGTTGCATAGGGTTCCGATAGGATTTTTTTTTCTGCCGCGGATCTCTCCACAATGCACGGTAGACGGAGCCGATAGATCTTCTCACGACTGTTCCATTTCGTGTCCCATCATTATTCGACTCCGTCGGTAGTCGCGGTTCCACGACTCCCATATTTTTCGTGTGGCCGTGTAGCGGTAATTATCTTAATCGCCGACCGACCGGATACGGTGCGTTAGATTATGCCACTGGATTAGAAAAAGCTGCTCCCCCCGGTTTCTTGGACGAAAGTTAACCCATTTACCGGGAATTACGTCTCCCACCGGTGATCGCGATCTCGGGGTAAAAGTTTCAAAGAAATTTTCCTCTCGACGGATTTTATGCGATCCACTGATGCAATACTGTGTATAGTGGAATATGGGATACGTTTATTTTATAGAATATTCTTCGGTAATAAGCATTGCAAAGTGAAATGTGCGAATTCCAAGCGAGGCAAGACGACAGACGTATCTGACAACTTAACCCTTTGAACTTTGTAGCATAATATTGCACCAGTTCTAATATGAAATATTTCAATGAATTTTAAGAATACAATGAATTTTAAGAATACCTTAAGATTATTAGATCTTCCAAATATACAAAGTTTGAATTGAGTAGACTTAACGAGAAATCGTATATAAATTAAAGAGAGAGGCTGTTTTATTTTAATATTTCACACGTCGACGCATTGTACAAAGTTTCATATTAAATGTCAAACTCTATAACTTTGCTGTCAAATCAATTGGCGACTGAGACCCTACGGAGTGCAAAGGGTTAAAGGTCTAAGATGTAACATGGTTAATTTTCAGTAGGACTACTATCAAAATCGGTAGTAGTTGCTGATAGATCAGAAAACTGTGTAGAGTGCTAAGGGTTAACGAAGATTCTTTGGAATGCGCAAAACCTTCAATAGATATTGTCCATCGTGGTTGGCATACTGCGTCTCGTCAAGATCCATGGAGTTGAAGCGTGCTATGCGATCTAGTATAGATCCAGGAACCGGAAGAAGAGAGAGAGAGAGAGAGAGAGAGAGAGAGAGAGAGAGAGAGAGAGAGAGAGAGAGAGAGAGAGAGAGAGAGAGAGAGAGAGAGAGAGAGAGAGAGAGAGAGAGAGAGAGAGAGAGAGAGAGAGAGAGAGAGAGAGAGAGAGAGAGAGAGAGAGAGAGAGAGAGAGAGAGAGAGAGAGAGAGAGAGAGAGAGAGAGAGAGAGAGAGAGAGAGAGAGAGAGAGAGAGAGAGAGAGAGAGAGAGAGAGAGAGAGAGAGAGAGAGAGAGAGAGAGAGAGAGAGAGAGAGAGAGAGAGAGAGAGAAAGTAGATTAGCAAAATTGTGGACAAAGGGATGGGAAGGGATAGAACGAGTGTCGTCAACTCGGTGACCGTGAACCACCCACACTCCCCGTCCCGGCCGTATCCTCTATGAAAACGAATTTTCCATGGTTGCTGTGTGGCCGGTCGGATCGATTGTGACTCGTGTGGCTCGTTTGATCCCCTTTGTTTTCATCGTCGGCGTTATAAATAATTAAACGATAAGGATGACGGTAATTAACAACGTGTTTATAAACGCCGCGCGACGCGATAACATTGTGCCGTAGGATAATGTGTGCGTTCAAGGAATAAATAAAAGGAAACTTACGGGACGAACACGCGACGCGAGCGAGCGGAGCGGGCGGGCGGGCGGGCGGGCGCGACTGTTATCAGCTATTATCTGAGAGCTGAAGGGGTGTGTATGCCGAGATGTTCCTCCAGAGTAGCCAGCCTGACCGGGGGCGTCACCGATAATGTGTTTTGGTAAGACGATAATGCCGCGCTAGATCATTGGAAACCGAGTGTGACTCGCCGGTTTGATTTCAATGTTATCCTCGACACGTTTGAATTCCGCGGGGGTCACCGGTGACCCCCGATCAAATCTGATTAACCCCTTCCCGTACAATGACGAGTAAGGCTCGCGATGAAGATTTGTAAACTAATTTAATCAATGTTGTTCGTTACCCACGGATCAAGGCAAACTGTTTTGCTATTATCAATGCATTATCTTGAAATGAAATTTTCACCTGAAGTAGAATGGAAAATTTTCTTGTATTACAAATTGTCGATAGTAAAATATTACACGAGCTTAGTAACGGAAGTAAATAGTACGCCAAGGGGCTAACCCTTCGCGTTAACCCTTCGTCAAATGACCTGATCTCTTCTTTTCGCAATTATTAGAAAGGTAACAAATGTTTCTCTGAGAAATTAAAGAAATTCATTTAGCACTGTGCAAATTGAATTGTAAATCAATTACAGTCTGAACAAAATTTTCAAAAGTCAATTGAAGTGCTCGGTAGTTTTACTGTCAACCGCTACATAGTTCTAGTGTCAAGGGACAACCAAGAAAGGGGTCGGTACGTTACCGATCGGATCGAGCTAAAGTCAGCTGTTCCTTCGAACACTGCGTTCCTATCGATTGTCCCTCGGCAAAGAAAAATAGGCGACGGTACTGCGCAGCGCGTTCAGTGCCGGGGCCGACGAAGAAGCCGAAAGATTTCCGCGGATCGCCGCTCGGACTGGCCACGGTGAATGAGTTAGGTAGGACGCCGCCAGCCGCGGCCCCTCTCCCCGCGGAGAGCCGCGTTATTAGAGGAAGCGCTACAAGGTCGAGCGCGTGCCGCTCACCGGTATTTTGGCACCGTTGTGTACGCACGCGATGCACTTTCTTCCCCGACAAATAAACACGGCCGCCTGTCCGCCGCTGTTTTATCTTTCTCGGGTTTTTTGCTGTCAGGCTGTGCCTGCGCGGACGACGAATCGCGGCGAGGATTGCTCGCGATAACAGGAACAGGAAGCGGCCGCGATTTCACGGGGTTTTTGTAAACATGGCGACACGTGGCGGCCGGACGGGCCGTCTGGGTATTTTTAGAGGCCGGTTGCAAAACCACTTGGCGATATTTAGCCCTTCGTTGCACGCTTTTCCACGTACGCGTCGCCAATTTTAACCTGTCCCAAGACTCGTCGGGCATTTGCGGAACTGGTTCGTAGAGAATTATTTGTTTACCGGGGAAAGGAATCTGTATTTACTGAACTGTCGATGATAGAGTGTTTCATTTTCATTTGGACTGAATGCCGTTTCAATTTTTCAGAATAAAATGTGAATGATGGATGCGACACGATACAGGACGCTTCTTGTAATTAATTTTAATCTGTCCGATGATGCGTCGGGATTATGTTTGAAGTGGAACTGGTTCGTAGAGAATTATTTGTTTACCGGGGAAAGGAATCTGTATTTACCATTAAACTGTCGATGATAGGGGAGTGTTTCATTTAGATTTGAACTGAATGCCGTTTCGATTTTTCAGATTGAAATGTAAATGACGGATGCGACGCGATACAGGACGAGGATTATTTAGCGCTAGGTTTCTGGATCATTTAGCGCTGTAGCTAGGAAAAGTGATGTTCAGTCGATGAAAATCGAGGTGAACGTTTGCCAGGGAATGCTTGTGACATTCGGTATGCGTGAAATTGATGTGTTCAGTGAACCTGGTGTTAACATATTCGAGGCCGATGACGTGGTCTACGTCATTTCGGATCTCCTAGCTGAATGCCAGTAGTTTGAAAGTCTATAGTCGAGTATTGTCGACACAGTTGTCAACCCTTTGCAGACGAATGTCATTTTGCTGAGATGAAACTTCCATGTTTGGAATACCCAGTTTTGAACGAATGATTTAACTGTTGGAACAGCAAGAAATCAGTACACAGTTTCCTTATTCATCATGATTTAAGCATTCGGTGTTTAATTCAGCAGAATTTGCAAAAGGTTCTGTATACTTTCAACAATCTTCATCCGCAAAGGGTTAATAGGTACAATAATATAGACACGTTTTAAATAATATTAACTTTATTACAAAATTAACGTTACTTCACTGGATTTGTATCGTTACGATATGAAGTTTATTTATTTCTAGATATGGTATGAACATGAAGTTTCCATGAAAAATTGTCGCGTCTCCCAGGTTGGAAACCGTGGCCTCACGGTATTCGGTTCTAGACTTTGAGAAGTTTCTAATGCTTCCACGCAAATCAGTAACACTGTTCGAGCTTCTCCTCGACTGTTTGCGAACGCGCGAAAACTCGGTTGAACGCGGCTGTTCACGCCTGTTCGTTCGAAAGCTTTATCTGCCGTGATAAGGAACTGATATTCCATGTGTCATTCTTTTTATCGTTGGTCTCCGAGCTATTCGCATTCCACGGATAATGGTTTGCTCTTTCGATTAGCGGTCTTCAGGATTTTCCCTGACCACGGAGAAGCCGGAGGCGATTCGGCGTTAGGTGTGGGGGGAGCGCGAAGGGGAAGGGGAAAGAGATGGGCTGAATGGTTTCGTTCAGTCGCGGCAGAGGTTGCACCAGATGCGAATTGTTCGGTTTTATCGGGAATAGGCTCTGAGGTGGATAACGAGAGTGACTTTTTATTGACGCGTTTACGAGGATCTCGAGCGTTTTAATCATTGTAACGACAATTTCTCCTTTGTAACAATGACTGATTATCATCTGGTTACTCGTCTTGCTAAATATTTTCATCGACATCGGTTCTTTCATTGGAATTATTTCAGAGGAATTTGGAAGTTCCGGTCGTCGTGACGCCATGGCAGTCAGACGTGTTAATAGATGGTTGAAAAGTAATCAAGTTTTATACGTTTGGAAAACAGATTGTTCTTATTTGAATTTTATTATTTATCGCACAAAATGCCAGTTGACTCGCTGAAAAATAGAAATCGTTATTGTCGATATTCGAGGAAAGGTCGTTAAATTGGAATGAAACATTCTTGTCCTCTAATCTCTGTTCACTGGTATCCGGGAATTACAAGGGAACCGTGATCAGGGTATTATCAGGGATAACGTAAGCTTTCCTTCAAGTTTCCATTTATTATTCCAACGGAATCAACTCGGATTGGCTCAAACGACACGGCCACTTCGACTAATGCCCATTGACCCCTAATGAAAACAATAAGTAATAACAGAACAGCAATAACGGAAACGTTTCATTTCTCGTTTCAGATTTAATTCACTGCACGAACGAACCGAACGTATCGATACCGCAGCTGGCGAACCTTTTAATCGAACGGTCGCAGAACACAAATTGGACGGTAGTTTTCAAGGCTCTAATCACGGTGCACCATATGCTCTGTTATGGGAACGAGGTAAAAATCGCCATTGAGACTATCTGCATTGCAGAATGGGACTCTTTAGAAGTGCTCGAGAGCCGGACGGGGAGAGAGCAGGTCTCTTCTTCAAGTTAGACCGGACGAAAACCTCTCTTTCGTGTAGGACGGCAAGGAATAATCAATTGAAAAGAAATACCGCGGCGATGGTGTACTTGGTCTTGCTACGTTTAATTGGCTTTTCATTATACCGATATTCCAGTCGTCTCTGTTATGCTCGAATCACTTTGCTACCTGAAAGAACCAGGCAGCCATCGCGTGTTCAATTCATTGTAATATGTAATCGATTCAATGGAAATTATATACTAATAGGGTGTCGCGAAACAATGTTACCACAGTTTGATTTCAATGTTCATAACGAACCGTGTGTCCGAGTGTTATTTTTGTAAAGTAATATTCAGTGTTTTACCGGCTAATAAAATGCGATAACACTTGTTCGCGGCACCATTTGCGATACAAATAATATAATAATATAATAATAAACTATGAATAATTTAAAGGGAATCAAGCGAATTTTGAAAATGGTATAAACCAGTTGAATATCCTCATTTTCTTAAATCTTTGAATTTTACGCTAAAGCATTTGATATTGGATACAATATTTTATATTAACGTGTTGGTTGTATATTGATAGTGGAGTAACTTGGAATAGTAGTGAAAGAATAGATTTTCAGCCGGTTGTTTATAATGTAACGGGTCCCTAATAATAATAATAATGCTGACCGGTGAAACGTTCCCCATTGTATGGGATTCTGTTTTTCTTTTTCACTTGTATTCATTCACGGTCCCGAGCATCGGCGAAATTCGTTGAAGGTATTATTTACATCGGTTCAGAGGTCATCTAACTCATTTCAGGTTCAATAATGAGTTGAAGAGGGGAAGTGTCGTCGCCCTTGCACGAACATGCCCGGGATCGAAGTCCAGCATTCGCGATTCGCAATTCAGTTCGGGGCACGTTACAACATTATTGTACACACGGGGACATTGTTAATTAATTCGCAGGAGAATTCGAGCTACGATCACGAGCGTCACGTTTCGAGCACTTCTAGAGTCGTTAACTATAAGCCAATTCGACAGTGGTACTCGTATATTAACGGCGCATTGACCTGTCTATGTTGCAGAGGTTTACACAGTACCTGGCGTCCAGCAACAGCACGTTTCAGCTCAGTAATTTTCTTGATAAGAGCGGCGTGCAAGGTAACTTGAACGTATTTGAGGGGATACACTTTGCGTTAGCTTCTATCGGGTGGTTCAATTGAAAGTTTTGCCCTCCCCTCCCCCTCCTCCTTCGCCCTTAGTAGTCTCCCTGTTAAGTTAATCGGATTTGTCGGTGATTCCCATTTGACTCGTTGAACGGTATATTAATTGAACCACTCTAATTGTAAGTAGCATGGAAAATTAGTCTTCGCTTTCTCTTGCATTGGACTGTTCACTATATTCTCAAGGCTGCGTATAGTTGTAAAGTTATTGGAAGTTTGCACGCACACCAGCACAGTCACTGGGAATTGTGTCAATAACATTGAATCAAGGGTGTTACGATACTTTAAATCTTAGATATTCTCCTCCGATCTCTGATAACACACCTCCTCCCATCTCTGAATAAGAAACTTGGTAATGAACTCTTCCTGGTTAACTTATTAGCGTTCTGCAGTTATCTGTATCTGGCCTTTGTCTATGATTTACTAACCTGGAACTAATTTTCTCTCTGTATTTGGCAACAGCAGGAGCACGCATTGGTGAGTTTACTCATTTAATCGTTCATAATCGAATCCACACTGTATTGTGGCTATGTAACTGACCCTACGGTGCACTAACCATGCGTCTAACAATAAGTTCACAGATCATGGAGATACAGAAGAACTTTGGTACTTGATCTATCATTTGGAAATGGTGTTTTGACGCATCTCATAGAAAATGTTATGGATACAATTGTACGTATGCTCTATCGAATCAGTTGGCAAAGGTGTTTTAGAGGCCAGCACAGTTCTTCTGAGATCTCCATGCATCTGATTCAATTGATATTGTAACTTTTTTTTTCTTTTTTTCTTTCTCCTCCATCGACAGAGGACACCGAGATTAATCAATTCACCGTTCGTGTGACGCACTCTCATGTTTCAGGGACTGAAAGCGTGCTAGGATCGATAGTTTCAATAATGCCCTCATCACGCTTCCACCTGTGAAACGGTCGCACGCAGACGTTCGCACCTGCACCAATTCCTCTCGGTTTCCTCTGTGCAACCACTTTAGAATAAATCGTGTTGTCATTGAGATTGATGATCCGGTGAAATTTGTCTGTTCAGTAGTTCTAGACTAACCTGTAGACATTCCATCGGAATATCCTCTAAAGGCGCACAGAGGTGCTTCACTCTGGTCATTCAAATTTCTTTTCTGTACATTAACAAATTTTCACACGATTATCAGTCCCATTAACGTGTCGAGAACTCACTGTGGAACAAGTGTGAATCACGCTTGGTGATTCCTCTTTGATCCAACCCGATAATGAAATTCTTGTGTAAATGTCTTCTTAGAAAGGTTTCCCTTCACTGTAGTATTGACCTTTAATGAATGAACGCGTCTCTTGTTCATCAGGCTATGATATGTCACCGTATATCAGGCGATACGCCAGATACCTCAACGAGAAGGCTCTTTCCTATAGAACTGTGGCATTCGACTTCTGTAAAATGAAGAGGGGGTAAGGAAACACACACACACACAACTTCTCTTTAAGAAAGAAAGAAAGAAAGAAAAGATATTATCGTTTATTAATTCAACTTTCTCGGTTGGACCAGACATTAATCTCAGTGTTTCCGTTCTAGGAATGATGTGGGCGCTCTGCGCACAATGAATGCTGAGAAACTGTTGAAGACCCTGCCGGTATTACAGGCCCAACTGGACGCGCTTTTGGAGTTCGATTGCTCGGCGAATGATCTGACGAATAGCGTTATAAATATGGCTTTCACGCAACTCTTTCGGGATTTGATCCGACTGTTCGCCTGCTACAACGACGGCATTATTAACCTGTTAGGTAAAACAGTTTTGTCGCTTTCCTTCTTTCTATTGTTACTCGACCAAGCCTCGTTTGATCGGGTTTTGACTCATCATTTGGTTCCTCGGATTTCAGAAAAGTATTTTGATATGAATAAAAAGCAATGCCGCGAAGCTCTAGATTTATATAAGAAATTTCTGATAAGAATGGATCGGGTCGGCGAATTTTTGAAGGTCGCAGAGGTAAGGCTGTGTGTGGAACCTTTGGTTTCGAATATACTAAGCGTGTGCACGCTGGTAATTTATCGTCGAATTGATTCGTATTTGTTTCGCAGAATGTCGGCATCGATAAAGGGGAAATACCTGATCTAACAAAGGTAATAAAATACTTTATGCGATGTAAGTAACCTCTTGTCGGAGAGGGGCTAGGCCACTCGATTCGACATTTACCGGGGATCAGATTAATTTCATTCTGTTTAATCAAGTAGTTCTTCCACTCGACATATTGAAAATAGATATTTTTTAGGCCCCGAGTAGTTTACTGGACGCGTTGGAGCAACATCTTGCCTCTTTAGAAGGGAAAAAGGGCTCGGCTGCCAACACACCCACACAATCGGCAAGGTATGTCGTTTACAATTTTTCTATACGACTCGAGTTTATGTTAACGTTCAGAGTATGAGTAAAAGTATACTAACTTTGAAGAATATTTTGCGATATCTGAACGTATTCGTTTTTATCAAAGTAAAAGGTGTAATGTGAAAAACCAACAGTATATACCGATTGAAAAGAAAAGAGAAAAAAAGCACAGTTGCATTGAATCAACAAAGAATAGGCATTTTGATAAATCCCAACAGACTTTCTCCCACGTTTACCGTTTTCTACAAATTCTATAAACACGAAAATACAAATCCCATTTATCATCCGACCGATAATCATTCTATTCTCCTCGCAAAATGTTTTGTCAGTTGTAGGGTGAAAGGTAATGTGGTCATTTGTTTTTTATTGCTTGGAAAAAAATGCGCTTTTACGTTTCAAACATAACGTTTCTTTCTCATTCTTTTTTCTTTATTCGTTGTTCGTTTGTGTTGCGGTCTACGATAGTTGCAATTTTTAAAGCCCTCGTTTGGCGTTGCCTTTGCTTTTTCATTTCTAGAAATTGGCCAAGCATATTTCAGTTTCGTTTTCTTGTTTAAGCTGCGCGCTATACATGCTGCTGCTGCTCAAAAGTTGCGTGCTACTTGTTCAGTGAAAGCTACGTACACATAGAAACTACGCGATTCGTATAGATTATATTTACTTCTTAACACTCATGGAAAATGATATTACAGGAGACACAGGTGAATTAACTTAGAAGGTACTATGTTTTCAAAATTATATATGTATATATTTATTTTTTCCATAACGCAATTTTATATTAACCTTTTGAGCAGTGACGACGTGTGTTCTTTCGCTAAATCTTTACTTAGCTTGCTAATATGGTTTTTCAGTTTCGCGTGCAAAATATATTTTCGGTACTCTTACGTTGACTACAGCACGTGTCCAACGTTTCCGTTTTCTTTGGTTCTTAGTTCTGTACAGTTTCCAACAGTACGTTACGAAGGTGCAACGCAATCTTGGAATAAAACTGAATCGATCGAAAGTTTCCAATGAAATTTTCTTTTCCGCGACACGTTCCCGAAATTATTGTAAATTCGCTCGACGTCGAGGAAACGTGTTCGCAGTTTAAACTGTCTCTTCTGTGTGTATTACGATAGCCTCTCTCACTCTGTCTCTCTCTTTCTCTCTCTCTCTCTCTCTCTTTCTCTTTCTCTGAATCTTCACTTTTACAATGAAAATTTTGTTGCAACTGACTCTCGTTTGTCACTTACAAGCCAAAGTGTTGTTCGATTATTGCACAATTTTCTTTCTTGATCCAATACTTGTCGTTCTACCGATCAGAAGCTAGAAGCTAGGAATTCGATATTTTATTGCACACAAGTAAATCTGTATATAAATACTGTATACGTATGCGTGAGCGTTGTGTGTAACTGTGCGTATGAAAGAGAGGAGGGTGTACACCGTAGAAATAGCAAAGACAAAGGAAGGAGCGTCTTTTTTTTTTGTTGTTGTTTCGTTCGTTCATTGTAACTCACATTGTTATTAGGTGGAACGAGTTCAAAGTAATCGCTTATGTGCTTCTATTTAACTTGTTAACCGGGGTAGAACGGGTTCACGTCGCGTTGTGTTCAACAGCGTACCGCGCTGTGTTACTCGTCATTGTTATTTTTCTCTTTATCCGTTTAAAAACATTCTTCGTTCAACCTTATAGTAATAATAATAATAACAATCGAATTATTATAATAATTCCAATACATTGTCCCTTGGTAATATCGAAAATCTCTTGGGGAAAAAATTGAATCCACTTCGGATCGTTGGTCATTCATTGTTCATTAAGTCCGCGGAGATGTTCAGATCGCCCGGTTCACAGGTTAAAACAAAGAGACAGAAAAAGTAGCCAGCTAAATACGGTCTAGTAAAAAAAAGGTGTCCGTACAAGGGAAAGGGGAGGAGGCCCGCCGCATATAAAAGCAGCATGCGTGTCCTGTTTGTCTGTGTAAACGTGTGTCTGTGGGCGTGTATGGGAGCACTGACTAGTTGAACTTTTTTACACATCGTTGTATCTTTATACATATTACACCGTTTCTTTGTTTTTTTGTTTGTCTTCTCCTTTGTTTTCAATGATCAACGTTCCTTTTCGCTCCTTCTCTCTCGGCCACACTCGTCGTCTACGTTGAAAATGGCTTCTCTTCCCGCCGTTCCTCTGTGAAATCCACGGCTCTCCCGTCTCCGAGACGACACGTCCGATCTCCTCCCGCCGTTCTTCCTGCCCGGCCTCCTATCATTATCCAAGCAGCAATAGAACGAATGTAAAGTCGGGAGTGTCCGCCCTGTCTTCCACCAGTACTGCGTTTGGAACAGCAGCCAGTAATAACCGCCTCGACCACACCGGGAACGGACACATCGACGAAGCCCTGAGGCAGCAGGCTCTGGCCGAAGAGGAGGCTGCCATGAATCAGTACAAGGTATCCTAGAACCGTGAACCCCCTGGCAGTAGCGTTTTCTTTCCTGCATCAGAATAGAGACGGTTTTCAGTTAGATCGGTGATCTTTAACACGCTGAATACCGCACGATTTTATCAAGCGAAACACACAGAATGGAAAAATATGTTATTATAATTGCACGGTGATCTAGCTGAATGTCAGCGTATTAGGTGGCATTATTTGTAATATAGAAACGTTTCAATCGAGTGAACTATAGCAATTTGTCTACGGCATTCAATGTGTCAACCTTTCCGCTGATCAGCACCTTCTTGGGTTTGAGAATAGTGTGTTTTTGTTTTCTTTTTGTCCAGGAAATCACGTGTATCGCGGGATCATTTATTTATTGAGAAACAAACAGATACATTTACAGTAGAAATAGTGATACGGTCATAGGAAACAGTCGACAATTTCAATTTTCAATGGATACATTGTTGTTGTTATTTATTCATAATGATATTATGAACCACCGAGTTAGACACCATGCTCGATAGTTCCATGCCAGTGTGTTTTATGGGTTATATTACATTCCAGGCGAAGGTGCAGTCCCCGTCAACCGGGCCCAGCACAAACCCATTCCTCAGTTCGCCAACGAACAATGCTGATCAACCCATCGTAGACCTGTTCGGTGCACCAGCAGCGACGGCGACCAACGAAGCTCAGGTAGAGCCGTCTACACTCTATATGCTGTTCTCCTAGAATAACGTTTCCATGCGCGAGCGATCGGGAATTGATTTTATTGCTTTGAGCCACAGAAAGCATCGGACGATTTGCTCCAGTTAGCAGGAAATCCGTTCGCAGACATGTTCGGCGGAGCTCAGACCGCACCAGCTCAAGCTGCGCAGCCGCAGAACAACATGTGGATGACTAATGGTAACGGTAAATACAAGTTTCCCTTTTTGTTTATTTCGTTACCTTTTTATTTCTCTATTGGAAGCATTATTATTGATCTCTCGTGGTGGTGTGTCAGTGGCGTTTGTTCACACGCTTTTGAAACGACGATTGAATCAGGTTATGTAAAGCAGTTCCGATCCTTAACCTTTTAATCTTGAAACTCGACTTGCGAACGTCGAAGCGAATAGTGTCCCGTGAACAAATGTTCAAGCCCACCGTGCATTTTTCTCAAACCGTTGGACTGTTCTTTTATGTTGTTTCATCAGTATCTTTTATTTTTTGGTTTGTAGGGTTTCCGGCAGTACCACCGGCAAATAATAACTTTGTTACAGATAACAGCTTCTCCTCCGTGTTCGGTAATCAAGACGCTCAATCTGGTAAGTGTCAAATTCGTTCGTTCCCCTCTCGATTACAAGACAAATTTTATTCTGCACCGTTTCTCTCTTTGTCCTCGTTCACATTGTACATATATATCTCTCTCTATATATATATACATATTCCCGTTCCCAATCTCTTTTACTGCAAACAGTTCTACCGCTTAATACTTTTTTATTGTACCATTTGCATCTTACTCTAAATTGCCTAGATTCATAGGTGAGACGATGCCTGTGCAAGTTGATCCTCATTTATACAAACATCTGCGGGAACGATATATCCAGCAGAGACATTTGTTACATAGCGAAACACAAGAACAGCATTCTTATAGTTTCCAAATACTTCTCATAGACACTTTATTGTCAGATTGTAACAGTAAATGTGCTTCGTGGTATGAGTCCAGTCCGTTTCAAGCGTGTGTCGAGTCACGTCTGCAGTGCAGTAAGAGACATCGTTGTTCGCAAGATACAATACTCTATCGATAAGAGCGACACGCTTAACTATTCTTAAATCTCCGATTACCTAGATCCAAGCGAACGAACATCAACTTCTCTAGGAGGAATAAAGCAAATTCCGCGACAAATCAAACCTAGCGTCAATCTAGTAACCGCGCGCATAATGTTGCAGCGTTTCACTCGAAGAACAGCGATGTGTCTTATCCTCATCACCCACGTGCCATCGTCCCTATCATCATCACCATCACCAACACCATCATCATCATCATCGTCATCATCATCATCCTAACGGTATCATTCCACGGGAAGCGTGCACGCTAACGATAAACTCACTGTCGTCCTCGTCGAAGCGAACATACTAACCTCAGCGCAAGACTAACCGATCTCGGGCGTGCGAATGCCCGAAGCTAATCAATGCACACCTTGATTTTTGCGCAAGCTGGTGCCCCAGGAACGTCCGGATCCGTACCGAATCCATTCATGTCCGACTTCCCCTCCCTCGGTCCTCAGCCGACGCAGCAGAACGCTGCTGCTGCTGCCGCCTCTTTCGGTCTGTTTGAGCAGCAGGGTGCCGCGCCGGATATTACTAGCAATACGGTGATAGGTGGTGACGGCCAGCAACAGTTGCAGACCGGAGACCTGTTCAGTGCTGGCGGCCAGGCAGATCTCTTTGGGAGCGACTCAGCAGTGCTCCGAGCCGCGGAGGGCGCCGCTGGGGACGTTGCCGGCGAGACACCGTCCTCAGCGGCCCTTGCTTCTGGCAAGTCCACTGCCACGCCGCCTCCCAGACCGCCGCCTCCCGCGACAGCCGGAAACGGCACGCCTAGGCCCTCCTCGCCGACGATCCACGGAGCGGCGACCGGCAAACCCGGCGCCGGGCAACCTGGCGCCGGCCTAGCCGCCGCCGCTGCTCCCAGCAAGAGCGCGTTCGATGATCTAAACGATAGCATACGTATGGCACTGGGCGGGTCTCCGTCGCGATCGGCACCCGTCGCTCAACAAATTCCAACCGCCACTCAACCGGCACAGCAACCTACGCAGCAGGGTTTCAGCATGTTTGATATGCCCGGTAACGTGCCAGCCACCGGGCAGCCTGTTATGCCTGGTGGATCCATGATCGGCTACGGTATTGCGAGCCAAGTTCCGGCTGGATACGGTTCCCCGACAAAACAGTCGATCTCAGGTGATGGGATATATGTATAGATGGTTCCTCTCTCTCTTTTTCTCTCTCTCTCTCTCTCTCTCTCTCTCTCTCTCTCTCTCTCTCTCTCTCTTTCTACTTTCTCTCTTTTTGTATCTTCCGTGCATGCCTTAAGAGAATCAATAATATTCCACGGATCGCCGGCTACGTACTCTCTTCTCGATACGTTTTTGTACCATATGTTTTTTGTTTATAAATAATAGTACCTTCCGGATAATCGTTTGGCCCAGGTGTTGAGAGAGTTAGCCCCTGTTTTACTACTATTTGTGTTTGGAACGTAGACCTGTCGAGTCCTGGTATGGGATACTAGATAGTTAGGTGTGTCTTTAACACGGTGTGCTTCGTTGTGTTTGAGGACTGCTTCGAAATTATTGTTGCCGCGGTAGTTTCGTCATCGTTTGTAGAAGAGACGAACATCGGTTCGTTGTGTCGGGAAGCTTGTAGTTCTCATAGGAATGAAGTACGTACCCCGAGAAGTGCAGCATTAGTGATTCTTGCCTTGTTCTGTGCTCGTGGAATTATGTACTGCTACGCTTGAACCTCTCATCTCATTAGTCGACGATATTTGTTTATAATCTGACATCGTGTACACATCATAGTAAACGAGAACATGTTTATTTTACGACTTTATTTCTTGTGGAAGAAAGCATGGCATCTTAGACCTGACCTATACAAAGATTAAAGAAGCTCTCTCTATCTCTCTATCTCTCTCTATCTCTCTCTATTTCTCGTAGAATCCCAGAAAAGTTTGTCGACTCGATGGTTGGGATCATTTGTATTTTCAGTTTGTAGACTGTACGGCACCGTTTGACATTTCACTTAGCGCGGTAGTCCCTGTCCGTTAAGATCCATGCTTTTGTTGAGTTACAGAGTCTCACATTGTTATTTTCTGTAACCGTGCTCCGCCATTTTCGGTTCTGCTTTTCCGGGGCTTTGGCTGATGTAGATGTTGCTTAGGTTTTGACGGTTTGACCTCGGTCCTGATGCCTACCACTGTAGCTGGAGATAATCATATTTCAGCAGCAGGGCAGCAGCCGAACGTGGCGGCCACTGGCAAAGTCCTCACCGGGGATCTGGACAGTAGTCTGGCCAGCCTTGCACAGAATCTGACCATCAACAAGAGCGCGCAGCAGCAAGTCAAGTAAGTCAGAATGTTTAGAGCGACGCGCCGCAGGCTTATCGTCTACTGATCAAAAATTCAACATTACTCGCTAAGATGATTTAATATTTTTTTAGAGGGATGCAATGGAACTCGCCTAAGAATGCTGCGAAAACGGGTGGCCCGGCTGGATGGACACCGCAACCAATGGCAGCCACGACAGGCGCCGGTTACCGTCCAATGGTGAGTGGATCACGACGTGCCTCGATCCATCATTTTCTCAGTATTTTGGAGTTCCCACGTCGGCACACACACAGTGTTCTTAAGATCATTACCGAGCTATATATATCTCCTCTTAGGACAATATTGCACCGCAATCCTCACGTTGTTCACCCTTCAAACTCTTTATTCTTCTCCGATAAGAGTCGATAACGTGTTATCTGTTCCTTATGGTTTGACATTGAATCTTTATCAGCATGCGCCTCTTACTTATTATCGAATCACTGTTTATTACGAGTAATTCTGTCAGTGTCTCCGCACCGCTCCGCGATAACCATTTCTCGTCCGTTCTATTTTCGTTTCTGCGGTACGGACAGACTAAACAGAAAACAACAGATACAGTTGTACATAGTAGATAATCGGGGAGAGCAAGTTCAATGACAGAGAAAAGAAAGTTCACGGGGAATTGTATTTCCTTGACCTTAGGTCAATCATGAATGAGTACACGATTTAGCGTTATCACGCTTGCTTCATCGCTCGTTAAGCTTCCACATAGATAAATCACTTTTGACGTACGTACTTTTTGCTTTCTCTCTTTCTCTCTATCTCTTTCTCTCTTTCTTTTTTTTACATTGAAGTGGTAATTGAAGATTAACCCCGTTTCATCTGAACGATCTCTTATCGATCATGCAATCGGATGGCCAGTCGATCTTTAGTTGTACCACTTTCATGTGAGAATCTGTTTAATTAGAGCAGTGCTGCATTAGATTACAGATTTATTATCTTTTTAGTATGAAATGTGTCATAAGAATCTAGTTAGAATATGAGTATAAACGGTGATTGTTAATTGGCACACTTAGTACGATGCATGCATGGCATATGGCATGCTACGTGGCTGTTGCAGGGTCAAGGAATGACGCAACTTCCTCCAACTACCCTGGGCTTCCCTCCCCATTCTACGGCATTGGTAAGTTGTATTTTGTAATAGACATCCTATCTGTTTCACGTTGCTACACATAAAGTATCGCCACTAATCAGCCTCCATATATAAAGACAAACATTTCTGTACTCTCTTTAAGCAGAAGTAATCGGAAGTGTTATATTTTTAAACCTATGAGACAACTCTCGTCCAGCATCATTGTTCGAGTATGCTCGAGTGGCAACTGAATCAGATTAATGTGTTTAAAGCAAAAATAATTCTCTGAACATACACAGTGTAACATACAAATTTTTACTGTTATGTCGCATCTGGGTATTCTCTCTCTTCCTCTCTCTCTCTCTTTCCCCCTCTCTCTCACCCTTTCTCCCTGTTTTTGCTTCTGTATTGATTCTTGTACATTTAATGCATACGTGATTTAATGAAAAGTTAGTTTATCTGGTCGACTAGACTCTCTGTATCTTTCTCTGTGTTCTTGACTACTGCACGTTATGACTAGCACTCTGTCTCACCAGTGATACACATATATCACTATGAGTTTTGTATTCTTTTCCGTTTGTAAATAGAAATACTTGTATATACACTCTCCGGCTGTAGTGGATCCTTGTCTATTCGCATCCGACACATACACCTGAGATCAGTGTACAAAGTATCCCATCTTGAACTGTTATCCAGAAATCTGTTTAAGACAACTGATAACCGCACACGTAACACACATATAAATTACCTTAGAAAATCTCTATTCGGTCCCGATTGAAAAATGGTCAGGCCTCAGAATAAAACAATTCCAGAGAAGATACATGAAAACAGATTGGGCTTGAAACGGTAAACATTCCAGAAGTACAGGCTGGATCTGATTGGGCGGCTTTCTGGTGTCCCTAGGGAATGCAAGGTGTGCCAATGGGCATGCAGGGCATGAGGCCGATGATGAACGCAATGCCTGGCGGTCCCGGTGGCATGATGGTTGCAGGAGGAGCTGCGCCAATGATGATGCCCAACGCGAATCCCATGATGGGTGCTAATCTGCAACAGCAACAGCAGCAGCTGCAACAGCAACAGCAGCAGCAACAACCACAAAGTGCTGCGCAACCGCAAAATAACGCAGTCCAACTTGACCCATTCGGTGCTCTGTGAAGCGTTTAGGTATCTATTCCCCCCTCACCGTAGAAACTTTCTAGCGACGAAACGAGTCGATTCGAACAAGAACCAACGGGCCCATGTACATACCTTCGAATTAACTGTAATTAACACTTCTGTTGTAATTAACCAGCTATTATTCTGTTCAGAGTTCTCTCTCTCTTTCTCTCTCTCTCCCTCTCCCTCTCCCCCCTCTCTCTCCCTCTCTCCCCTCTCTCTCCCTCTCCCCCCCTCTCTGATAGACTTTTATTATAATCTATTTATTAATAGCACCTGGTCTCATTCGCTGGTACGAACCTCTCCTTTTTTCACTTGTCGAATCTTGTATATGCTCGGATACTTGAGATTACGTTGAACCGTTAGGTTATAATTATATATCGCCATTGTTAAAACTGCGAGACATTCTAATCCATGGTTCCCCCTGTTTCAGGAGTTCGGGTTAGAACCTAGCGGACGAAGCACCAATTCTGTACATATTGTGTAATATGCCTAGGAAATGTGCCCTGCTTGCTCTCGTTATTCTACTATAAAACCCATAACGACCAGGCTGCTCCCCCGTTCCCGAACAAGTCTGCTTGCCGCGGATCGTCGATCCGGGAGGAACATGTGTGTGCTGTCGGCGCCGGCGGATCCCCCGTTACATTTCTACATGCTGATCGAGTATAATAACGTATACGGGTTCCACTCAGTTTACGGCGGTTGCCTTAACAGGGATAAAAATTATATGTGTAGCCTCAGATTGTAAAACACACTCACACCGCATATAACTTACACGCACACACACACACATGCGCAGACACACAGCAGACAGACAGATAGACAAAATTGTACAAGGCAACTAAAAAAGAAAAACCAAGACATAGTTGTAGAGCAAGAATTATATAAAGGGAAAGAGAGCGTATGAGAGGAAGGGGGTGGGGGGATGAAGAGCGCTTAAAAATGAGTTACGAAAAGAAAGAAAGAAAGAAAGAAAGAAAAGGGAAAAAAAACAAGCCGTATTGCGTTTAGAATTCCATGAGCGTGGATGCGACTATTCCGTAAAAAAAAAAGTGTTGACTGTGATAGTACTGCATCGACATCGTAGCGTTTTCCAGTAATTTCTATGGAGCGGGGGGTGAGAAGCCCGATGGCTCCAGGAGAAACCGAGAAAGAGTGAATGTTGTACATGAGAAGAAGAAGGTGAGCGTGAAAGGGAGGCCAGAGCGCGCGCGCGCGAGAGAGTCAACGAAACAAATGCGGCTACGAAAGGAACATTTTTTCTTTTCGTAGACGAGATATAGGTGGTTAGGAGAGAATAGTAGTTCCGCAAGCTTATATATATACTGGAAGGTGTACTGAGCGAACGAGCATTCCTAAAGGGGCCCGTTGATCGGTGGTTTATCATGATTCTAAACGTACATACGTCAAGGGAATTATATATACGCCGTTATTATTATATTATTATTACTATATTATATAGTGTATATATAATTTCCCAATGAGCTGTGCGAATACATTCCACCCGTTGAGACACGTGTGCGCACACACGCGAGAAAGAGAAAGAATAACGCGAACGTTTAGTATCGTTATCGGTGTCTGACGAAATCAGACAGCGACGACCCTTCAAGCGCTGAACACACCCAGCCGAAACGTTTCCGTGTGGGGATCGAGTGTCGTTCGCGTTCGTCCGAAGATCGATGTGAATTCTGTAGATTCGTACGATTAATTACGTTGCAATCGACGCGCCGACGATCGGAGCGTTGTTGGAATGACTTGAAACATACGCGATTATAAGAGAACCGATATCTCATCGAAATATTTAGTTGCGTAGGTAGCTATTTCAATATTTCCCTCGACTGCGAATGGTTAAACTCGTAGGAGAAATTCGGGGAACGCGTACACGCGCGGCCGCGGCGCTCGAAGGGTCGACGGGACATCTGTTTCTCGGCGAACGTACTGGCACAGTTCAATGGTAAAAAAGAAAAGCGCTGGAACACTTGATATAGCCGGTTGAAAATGCATGCATCCGTATTATTGTAAAATTTCCCGTGCCCACGTGGCGGTTCGAACTCGCGCGAGGAACACAACGGTTGAGGATACACGCGTGTACACGCATATACGTGTGAGCACACTCGGTCGTGTGCGGGGTATGCGTGTACACGCGTGTACGCGCACGCGTTATATAAATAAATGTATATGTATATGGCGTAATTACTAACCTAGCGTACCCGTGTCGCACTCCATGTTTCATTTTTCGTACTCTTTACTGTGTATCTTTGATTTCGACTCAGGGCGCTGAAGCAGTTACGTATCCTTTGTTAAAAGTATTAAATAATTAAACGATTAAACTATATGTGTGTGTATGTATGTATATATATATACACATATATAGGTATGCACGTACTATAGATACATACACATATACATATATATACATACACACGTACATATATATACGTACACACATGCATGCATACATATATACATACGTACATACATATATATACATATATACATACGTACATACATATATATACATATATACATACGTACATACATATATATACATATATACATAAGTACATACATACATTTATATATACATATATATAGGAAGGGGATGAAGAGCGAGTGCATGCGTGGAGATGTGTGTATGCGTATGAGAACGGGGTCTGTGCGCGAGTGAACGAGCGAAGAATGCGGAATGTTAGCCGGTCTCGCTAATATTCTTTATCCGTATACCGTTCCGATTCGTCTTAAGTAGGTAATCGAATGAACTATCTATGCGAGTTAAGGTTTATGATACTCATATTAATTATTATGAATGTAACACACCGCGAGTCTACAATTCAGTATGGTACTATTAAACATAGTCAATAATTCCCCCATCGAAGGTTCTAATTCGGGACTCGTTCTCGTCCTTCTCGCTGATGCAACGCGTGCGACCACACACCTCCGCGAACAATCGTTATTATTCTCGCCGGTCCCCCGGGGTGTGTGTCGGGTTTGGGAATCCCCCGTGGGGCCGGCGATCCGAGATATATATATATGTATATCATTACCGACGCGTTGTACTTTGTTTTCAGCGGTGTTTGCGCCCCGTGTACTTTGTGTCCGCGAGAGTAGGTCGTGTACAGACGCAGGGGGAAGAGCCTAGGGGAACCGGAAGTTGAGAGGACGTCGTTGCGATCTCGCGTGAGAGGGGTTTCTCTTGTATTTTCGATTTCTCGCGAATGAACCGTTGAAAAGGTGTGTCGTCTGAAACAATCGTGTCAAACGCCGAAGAACAGCTGCGTGTCTCGTGTATCACTCGTCCTTTGTGTAACCGGAGATAAAGAGGAGGAATTATTTATTGCTAGGTATCGCGGTTATCGCGTTACACTGTCTTATTCGATTTGATTACAAAGTAGAGAAGTCGGTACATATCTACACAACGTATACTCCTCCTCCGTCAGCGCCGGAAGTGATTACAGAGCAAATTGGTCTCACCGGTAACCCGGTGTTTTAATAATAATCAGAAGAACAATCCCAGTGGGCTATTTCACGTTCGTGGTACCTTTCAAGGATCACAGTTTTCTTATTTCTTGAAAATGTGAATTGAGACAACGATGGAAACTATGAAACGTAATAGAATTAGAGTCGACGAATAAATGTAACGCTGAAAAGAATTCGTTCAACCGGTTTTTCTGACGCTCACCGTTGAGACAGATCGAGACATGTTCATCGGAGGTCGCAACGCTGATGGTTCGAGCGGCGAGAGACACGCGAATAGAAGTGGCATGTAAAAAGCTGCTGGACCATGGGGATTCAGGGGTGCGCGAGCTAACTTAATTAGATTGTCAGGGATCGAATGTGGGAAACACGTATTTTTCCTCTGACAGTGATTGAATATTTTTTAAATTGAAATACAGCATCGGCGATACACCGATCAACCGATTGTATAGGTTATTTATCACTCTCCACGCATACGATGTAGTATACAAGAACAGATTTTTACCTGTTTAAAGATTCGCCAGCCCTGACCTCCCAAATGGTCCAAGGTTACAACTCACTTAGCTTAGAGGTCCTTGTACAATACACACTTCTAGGACTTGGCGAGAACAACGGCCATAGGAGACTACTAGATCATAACTCACGTTCAATTAACGTCTATGGATCACGCGAGAAACTGGTCACCACTAAGTTTCAAACTAAAACCGCTTGATCTGCTCGGTTTTCTCGTTACTGTATCCAATGGAAACTGCTCGTCCTTGCTGCTCAGAGGAGGCACGCTAAAATTGATAACAGAATATTATAGTATAAATTAAGGCTTCGGCTAATGATCCAATTCGACGAATTCGTAACAGAGCTTTCCAATTTCATTTTCTACAACTTAGCATCAGCTCTGAGTAACAACCTCTAAAAGGAAGACGCAATTTTCTCAGTGTAATTATCTATGTGTACATATATATATATTCTTTTCTCAATGATAGCGCGAAGTAATGAAACTTCGGGATTTAAAATCAACTGAGGTCATCAACGGAGTTAATACATATCGCGTCAGAGAAAAAAGAATGGAATGATTATGTAACCCTGGAGCCTCGTTGATTCGAGCTGTATTTTAAATGCTGCTATCGATGAACAGAGAAATATTGTTTCCTCGGGCACGAGAACGAGCGGTATAAATGATTTTCCCGTCGCGTTTCATTCGCTGTTCTTTTAAGTATTAGCGACACGTTCGTTGAACGTCGATGAATGTCGAACGGCGTGTCGTCGTCGAGCGCGCGTTCAGAACGAAATTCCAAAGCTGTAAACTTATTGGTGATCGAACGTAAACAGGACAATATTACATATACATATATATATATATATACATATTATATATAAACGCATATTTTATTGAGAATCATAGGACAGTAGTGATCTGTGTATCTCTCCCTTGTAAATTAGCGAAAAGACGGCACGATTGTTCGGAACGAAGGAAGAGTAACGAAACGTTATATCGGATCTTTCGTGAACCACGCCGTTAACACGTTCACAGCCGCGTGGCAGGCTCGCCGTTTACTTTTGTACGATCGAACGAACATTTTGTCAGCCGTCGAACACGTCAGAAGCTCTCGTAGACGCACGTCGGTCGGAACGAAATTCGGTAAGAGAGTTCACCTGTGCCGGACAGTTCGAAACAATCAGAGATAACGATATCATTCTTCGGAATTTACTTTCAACGCTGAAACTACCGGACGAGAGAGATTCGGCTACTTGAGAATTTTCGTTTCTCCGTGTATTTAACACTGGAACTACCGCACCAGTCAAAATGACCGGTTTCGATTTTTTTCTTTAGCAATTATCGATATCTTCGGAGCATCGAATATTCGAAATGATTTTGAAAGTAAATAGTTTCATTTTAGTACTATGAGTGTCCGAAGAAACTGAAAATAATTTGTTACAATTTTTATAGGAATTGCATATTAATCGTATTGAATGCTCGGTAGTTCTAGCGTTAAATTACGAGGGTGGCTCTGAATACGCGATTCAATCCGCGACAGCCGCAAGATCTACAAGTATTGTAATTTTTATAAGAAACTGGGAGCAAGGCTCTCGGTGGTTTCAACGTTGAACAGTGTTATGCTACCAGCTACCAGCGTCACACATTTCATAAATTACTCTTAAAGTTACAAGCTACAATTATACTTCTCGACGACGTTTACTTTTACTCTTTCGATATTCCGTTTAGAAGTCAGAGAAAAATCAGCGCCATCATCGTTACATAACAATTAGCAATGATACATTACAATTCAACTGTAATTCCTTCGGATGACAAATTGTCGAATTACCTTTTACTCGCGGCGCTGTTACTAAAAGAATCTTGGAAACTAATTGCTTAATCAGGTGCAATCAAGAAACGCTGGTAGCCGAAGCGTTAACGCTGTAATCGCGAAACAAGGAAAGCAAAAGGTTCGAGCGTTGATCACTTTGCAATCGAGTTAGCAGTCATAGTTGAAGATTCGTCGACGAGACACACCGTACTTAAAGGGAAACCGTCGGTTATGGGGCATTGAACGTGTTAACGGCGATAGCCTAGAGGAACGTGTAAAATCGCTACCGTTTAGCGGACATATTTTGTTTAACGAGGAGATATCAAGAAGGTCGGACAAGTTCTATCGGTAGCCTAGAGTCAAGATAGGAGGACTGATAAGAAGCTGCTATATTTTCAGGATCACGATACGGAGAGTGTCTTGTAACCCTGTGTTATCTCGTTTTTCCGTTTCATCCTCGCTTCTATATCGGGACGTCTCTCTCTCTATCTCTCTCTCTACCTCTCTCTCTATCTCTCTCTCTGTCTTTCTCTCTCTCTCTCTCTCTCTATTTCTCTCTCTCTCTCTCTCTCTCTGTTTCTCTCTCTCTTTCTCTCTCTCTTTAACGGGTGTAGCGAATACGTGCGCGGACATTTGAAAAACAGACGCGAGAAGGTGTACCAATTTTGCAATATTAGTTGAGACGCTATTATTTACTATGTTACTTTGCATTAATTGTCATCGATATCATTATGCGCTACGGATATGTTGTAATGATTATGTAAACATGAATGGCGTTTAATAGAGTATTTATTGAAATTAATCAACGTTCTTTTCTTATGGGTGACACGGCAGAAACCCGGCGAGCACACACGCAACCGTACTTGAATTTCATTTCGCAGCGATTCCCGAAGAAGCGAAAGAAGACCGAGGACAAGGGAGAGACGGACGGCGCACGGTACAGAAGTCGAAGGTGAGTTGAGACCATTCGTCGCGATCGTTCTCGAGTCATTCAATTTCATTTCTTCCCCCGTTCATTTCAAATGCATTTTTAGAAGCCGGACGAGACTGCGACGGTGAACGGTAGCAGCCGACGCTGTTGCATGCGAGAAAATTGTTGCAACCCGAAGACATTACAGTGTCATCAAACAAGCAGCGCGCGAGTCCACCGACAATGCCCTGTGCGTGATGCAAAGTATTATCCGTTATTAGATAGATATTTCGCAGGAATCCTTGCAATAATGTGCGACTTATGTAACTATGTGTTCTCGTTGTAGGTAGTGGGGGATGACGATGCAGGAGTACAACAGTGGCGGTAACCAGTTTCAATGAGTTATTGCCGTACCATCGGCTGGGCTAGTCATTTTACTAGCTGACAGCGTCGTCTATTTGTTATCAGCGGTTATTATCTAGTTAAAAGAATTTTTATCGTACTCGAGTGTCTAGTAGATAGCTTGTCTTAACGCGTCGTTTCAAGGATGCATTGCGCCAAAAAACGTGTCGGGTAAGTTCCCATTCGATCCAATTTCATTTTACGAGAAGCGAAGGATACGAATACAACGAATTCGTTCCATTTGACCTATAGAAACCATAGAGTTCGATGCGCGGATACGATGGTTGAGATTCGCATAAATCAATTTGTATATCAAGTTTAATCGCAGACGCTGCCGCTTAAATTGGCAATTTAACGTCCGCCTTGATTCATCCTGTCAGGGCTGCTTCAATTTCTCAGATGTTGTAACAGATATTGCGTTTAAAGCGACCGTTTGTCGAAATCTCGCGAGGACGTACGATCTGGAGACCGCAGAGAATCTTCTGCCTCCTGTCGTTTGGAAATCGAAGGAAAACGGCGTTCGGCTCGATCGCCGAAAAAGGTAATATTGCTGCGAGCGAAGAGAAAGTGGTGCACGCTACTGCGGTGAAGTTACCGTTTGCGATCTTGCACCGGGGCCAAGAAGTGAACGTCCTCCTGTGATTCATGCGGCTGCTGAAAGTGAATTCCACGTGAAAGTACATCGACTGCAGCGGAATGAGCGGAAACCTGCGGCTCCGAACGATCGGACGGACCATAAATCGTTAAGGATAATCGAATGATTAACCCTTTGCGCTCCAAGAGTTTTCCGCCAAAAATACCCAACGCTTTCCGATGGAATATAATTAACATCTCTTGAAACTGGCTTCGCGAACAATCGCATATAAATTGAAGAAAGATTTTGTTTTATTTGAATATTTCACATATTAATGAACATCGCGTGAAACTTAACGTTAAATATTGTACTCCATAATTTTGGAGTGCAAAGGGTTAAAGGGCTGAGAGTAACACGTTATCTCGTTTCCTATCAAATTATCCTGAAATTACTGATCCCGAATCTGTGTACTTTTCTCTGCACGCGCACCTTTAATTGTAAATGAGTCAGAAGCTTTACTTAAACCCAGTAAGGAGAACGAAAATCATAGGCTCGACTCTAAGTACATAGATTATATCATTCAGGAAAATTGCTCGGATTGCTACAATGTTCGATGACTCTTCAGCATTATCTCTCGTGTATAAACTTATGTAACCGCATTGCTCTCAGAACGTTCTAACGAGTGGTACATTCTGTCCCAGGATGGAGGAAGACACAATGTAAGAAAATTCTGGGAATTAACATTGTTGAGTCACAAAATGAAACGATTGTGCAACTCTGAAATCAGAGGACAATGGGAATGACTAATTAAGAAGAGTTGTTGAGCTATGGAAAAATTATTTATCGCAAAGATGTAATCGACTGTTCTGTCTATTGTATTATCTTCAAGATACAGTTGGCTGCTCGAGTTTCTGATTCACTTTATTGCTGTGATTTGCATTTAAACCGTTACTACTAAGCATTGATACAAGATATTATCTAGCTGGATAATAAATGCTGCTTAAAGCGATGCTTTTATCATTTGAAGTATTTAATGTTTCGTTTAAATGAAATTTCATCATTAGTGGCATTGTCAAAAGAAACGTAATACGACTAATAATCTGATCTTCGTGTTACGTTAATGTCAGCCTTATTTCTATTGTACTTTAATAGAATTATGATTGAAGAATATCAGTTTGAACTTGTTTGTTTCAGCGATGTTAAATCCAGCATGGAATTCACCATCAATGGAGTCCCTTACACAGGTATTAGACTTAAATTCTTAGAACCATAGGCATTGTTCGGACAAAAGGATTAATACCGAGTTCTCTTTCAGTCGATGGGGATATATTACCTGGGACGTCCCTCAATGTATTCATCAGGGACCACGCGAAGCTACGTGGTACCAAAGCCATGTGTCACGAGGGTGGCTGTGGTGCCTGCGTCGTGTCCGTGACAGTAAAGGGCGTGACCATGTCCGTGAACTCGTGTTTGGTACCAGTTTTGATTTGTAACGGGTGAGTGGAATTTCCTTCGTCAACCCCTTACCCCCTCATTCATTTCCCAACCACGGTCGACACAACTACTGCCTCTCTAATCATTTATTGAGAAAGAGACAATTTGTAGTATAGTATGATAATCTATAACAGAAGAGTAATATTTCATTTGAATATTCTAAAAGTATCACGTCAAATATAAATGGTTGTCAAGCCTTGTCGCTTCAAAAATATTATATAATGACCTTTAGCCAATTCCAAAGGCAATAACAGTGAAAACTGTACAATTCTGGCAATACCGCCGGTTGGAGCGATAAGGGTGGAATTCCTTTGCAGGTATACCCCATATCTAATCCCATTCTATTTATTACAGCTGGGCGATCAAAACAATCGAGGGGATAGGTAATAAAAGGACCGGCTACCACGTGCTGCAGGCCTCTCTAGCAGAGAAGAATGGTTCCCAGTGTGGCTATTGTTCTCCAGGCATGGTCATGAATATGTACAGGTACGTGATTTTCTATTTCCTCCTTTTCATACTATATTCTATACAATTGATAAGTATCAGGGACAAGATTAATTGACTCCATTGCCGCATGCAGTCTGTTGCAGGACAAGAAGCTCACTATGAAGGAGATAGAGAATTCATTCGGTAGTAATATCTGTCGGTGTACGGGCTACAGGCCAATCTTGGATACGTTCAAAGGCTTCGCTGTTGACGCCACCGCAGAGCTCGCGAAAAACATCCGTGACATCGAGGTGAGCTTCGATACAGAGGTACAGCGTGGAAAAAAGTATCAGCCACTGTTTCGTTTCAACAGGAGCTGTATAAGATGAAGATCTGCAAGAAGACCGGTGCTCCGTGTCAAAACGGCTACAACGGGTGCAGCAGAGTCCAACAGGCAACCGACAAGGAAATTGACATGAAAGTGGGCGACTCGACGTTTCACAAAGTACTCTCAGTGGACAGTTTGTTCGAGGTGTTTCAGAGGAATCCTAATTCGAGCTATGTTTTGCACGGCGGCAATACCGCCCATGGTAACACGTCTACAATGAGACTAGCAATGATATTGATAATGGAATCTATTAACCCTTTACACCTCGAGAGGTGACTCTCAGTCATCACTTGATTTGATTTGCAAAATTATAAAGTCTTATATATAATATTTAGCTTTGTACGATGCATCAATATGTGGAATATTGAAATGAAATAACTTTCCTTCTTAATTTATATATGTTTCCTCGTTAATTAGTTTCAAAGAACATCGTCTTGAATATTTCTAGTGAAAAACTTTCGAGTGCAAAGGGTTAATACGTTTTTAATCAATATATATTAATACAAAATAATATATATATATATATATATATTATTTGTTTATTATATATTATTAACATAATCCATTTGCAGGTGTTTACCGGTTAAAAGTCCCTGACATGTACATCGATATAAACGACATTCCCGATTTGCGCCACATAAGCAAAACCGATGATTCTTTAACCATTGGCGGCAACCTCTCTCTCACGGCGGTCATGGAAACTTTCAATCAGTACTCGAAGGAGCCAAACTTCGAATACCTGAAACACCTGGCTGATCATATTGATTTAATCGCAAGCGTGCCAGTTAGAAATGTGTGTATCAAGATTCCCAATTTATTGAAATACAGTAAGAGGTATCGTTATTTAATTGCAGGTCGGCACGTTAGCCGGAAACTTGATGATCAAGCATCAGTATCACGAGTTCCCCTCGGATCTCTTCTTGATGCTCGAAACCGCAGGCGCGCAATTACACATCGGTGAGTAAAATCACGAAATTCTGTCTATTTAAAGAATTAATCGCTGATCCGAGGCAATTCTCTATGAACAGTGGAAGCCGGTGGCAAGAAGACGATCATGAATTACTTGGACTTCTTGGAGATGGATATGAAACACAAAATTATATACAGCACAGTGTTGCCAGCACTTGGCAGCGAATATAAATACAGATCTTTTAAGGTACCTCTATGCCTTTCAACGGAAAAGATTACCTTTTATAGAATGCTACTTTTATACAGCGAATAATAACATTATTATAAATATTTCACAGATTATGCCACGAGCACAAAACGCCCATGCCCACGTGAACGCTGGTTTTCTACTTAAACTGGACGGAACTGGGAAAGTCCTGGAGAAACCGAACATCATATTTGGCGGTATACACAAAGACTTCGTGAGTACCGTTACGGTTTTCCACTGGCATGAAATTGTATACTCTCGAATCTTCCATTGACTGTTTGATTTCAGTTGCACGCAACGGAAACTGAGAATTTCTTGATCGGCAAGTCTGTCTTCAACAGAGATGTCGTCAAGCAAGCCATCAAGAAGTTGGACAGCGAATTGAACCCTGAACACGTGTTGCCCGATTATTCCCCGCAGTTCAGGAAGACCCTCGCGGAAGGACTTTTCTACAAGGTACTTGGACACGTCACGATCGGTGTGCACGCGTCCGTGATCGGTACTGGTAACCGTTGAGTGTGTTGCAGTTCATCGTGGGCTTGAAACCGGAAAACGTGGATCCAAAGTTGCGCAGCGCAGGCCCACTTTTGGAGCGTGGACTGTCATCAGGGAAACAGGACTACAACACGGATAAGAATCTCTGGCCTTTGACTCAGCCTCTACCGAAAATCGAATCTGCTTATCAAACTTCCGGCGAGGCGCAGTACGTGAACGACATACCGCCAATACCGAACGAAGTTTTCTGCGCGTTCGTCCTCTCCACTGTGCCCAACGGAAAAGTTGGAAGCATCGATTCCTCCGAAGCGTTGGTACGCTATCTTCCTTGCGAGTTCCGTTCAACGCGTTGAATGCCGCACGATTTCATCCAGTAAAGTACAAAATATAATGTTAAATCGATCAAAGTGCATTATTATTACTGCACGGTGATCCAGCTGAATGTCACCGTTATTAGGTAACACTGTTTGTAACATAGAAATGTTTTAATCGAGGTTAGGTCACCGGTGACCCCCCCCCCCCCCCCATGGCATTCAACGTGTTGATTCTTTGGAAAAGATGTCTCTTGACATTCGAATATTTTCAGAAAATGAAAGGAGTCGTGGCATTCTTCTCGGCGAGAGACATTCCTGGTAAAAACCTGTTTATTAGTAAGGACAGCAAGGAACCGATGCTGTTCAGCGATGAAGTTGTAAATAAGACTAACATTTCATTATCTAATTAATAGTCGTCGCAGTGTATCGAAGTTGTTTGTTATATTTTTTAGCTGTTCGCTGACGAGAAAGTAGAATTCGCCGGGCAGCCGGTCGGTATCATCGTTGCTACGAGCCAGAGAATTGCAAACGAGGCAGCGGAGAAGGTTCGAGTTTCTTACGTCGACGTTCGTCAGGACAAAGCAGTGTTCTCCATAGAACAAGTCCTCGCGTCGAACGACGACACGAGGATAATGCAGACAGCGACTCATGCTGCCAAAAGCAAAGGTGATTCGCGTTTAGCGATCATTGATCGATTACACCGTCGAACAGATTTTATTTCAATTTTTCATCTGAATAATAATATATTCAGATTGAAATCAATCCCCCAATATTCAATTGCCACGTCTCCAACGGTGCGTCTTACAGGAAACGACACGAAGCACGTGATAAAAGGAGTGTTCCGTACCGGCGGCCAGTATCATTACACCATGGAGCCACAGTCTTGCGTTTGCGTGCCGATCGAGGACGGTCTAGACGTCTATCCGGCAACGCAGTGGATAGATCTCGCCCAAACGGCCATATCCGAATGTCTCGACGTGCCCAGTAACAGGTGAGGAACTGTCTTGAAGCTTGAAAATAAAATGAAATCAATTCTGAAAGCTTCTTCACTGAAATCTTTCTCATTGCAGTATAAACATCAACGTGAGACGTTTGGGCGGTGGGTACGGTGGAAAGTTGTCTCGCACCACTCAGGTTGTCTGTGCGTGCGCGTTGGTCAGCTACAAGTTGAACCGGCCGGCACGTTTGATAATGTCCATAGAGAGCAACATGAAAGCCATAGGCAAGCGGTTCGACACTCGCCAGGAGTACGAGGTCGGCGTGGACGACAACGGACGTATTCAGTACTTAAACTCGAAGAGCTGGGGTAACGCTGGTTCCAGCTTTAACGAGCCTCACGCTTTCCTCACGCTGGAACACATGGAGAGGTAAAAGGAAACCGGTTACTCTGTTCATGTTGTATTATTAGATTGTACAGTAATGTATATTGGTGATTTTTTTCTGCAGCGGTTACGATACCAGCACTTGGACCTGCTACGGCTACGAAGCCAGAACCGATTTGCCGTCCAACACTTACTGTCGAGCGCCAAGTATGACGGATGCTCGTTGAATTTTTCCCCGTTCCCCTTGGACACGTCTTTCTGACTTGCTTTCCTGGCCACAGGTTCAACGGAAGGTGTTGGCATGATCGAGAACATAATGGAGCATATCGCGAGGGTCGTTGGAAAGGACCCGGTGGAGGTGAGGCTGTTGAACATGGATCCGGATCAGAAGACCGTCTTGCAGCCTATGATAGAAGAGCTGTCCAGGAGCGCGGACTACGACGCGAGGAAGAGGGCCGTCGAGACGTTCAACAACGTGAGATTTTACGTTCCTGTGTCTCTGCGTTTGCGTCGATAGGGTCACTCGTTGAACAGATTTGTTTCGGTCGTTCAGGAAAATCGATGGAAGAAAAAGGGGATAGCTTTAGTGCCTATGCTGTACCCTTTCATGTTCTGGGGACAGTTCCACGCGCATGTCGCTATTTACGCCCACGACGGTACCGTTTCTGTCACGCATGGTGGCGTCGAGTGCGGTCAGGGTATTAACACCAAGGTAACTGAAATTGGAAGTGAAACGATACAGTGTCAAGATGAGAACTGGTTCACGTTTTCTTTCGATAGGTGGCTCAAATGGCGGCGCACACGTTGGGAATCGATTTGTCACTGGTGACTGTCAAGCCGAACAATAATTTGACAGCCCCGAATAACAGCGTTACCGGTGGCAGCGTAACCAGCGACGCCTGTTCATATGTAAGTATATTTCAAGTGCAGTGTGTATATTTCAAGTGCAGTTACTGTAATTCCTTCATATGTGACTCGTACAATCCTAGGCAACTATGGTAGCTTGCCAAGAGCTTCTGAGAAGGTTGGAACCTGTCAAACAAGAATTGAAGGATCCTACTTGGCAACAATTGGTATCAACGGCTCATCAAAAGGACGTCGACTTGTGCGCACGTTACCTGTATGTTCAGCTTCTTTAGTGTAGTATCAGTTGTGTACGCAGCATTCGGTATTTGACGTTTCAACGCTCAGGTCTACTGCGAAAACTGAAGACATCAGGTCTTATGGGATATACGGTGTCACAATAGCAGAAGTGGAAGTCGACGTGTTGACCGGACAACATATCGTGCAGAGGGTGGACATAATGGAGGACGCTGGGGTCAGTATGAACCCGGAAATTGATTTGGGACAGATAGAAGGCGCCTTCGTTATGGGCCTTGGATATTGGACCATGGAGGACTTGATCTACGACCCGAAAACTGGCCAGTTGACGAATTATAGAACCTGGGTTCGTATTTAGCATAGTCATTGTGTATCGGAATGATTATATTCGCAATGTTATCTTTGCGTAGAATTATAAAACACCTGGAGCGAAGGATATTCCAGTCGATTTTCGCGTCTATTTCCGCCGAGACACGCCCAATCCGTCGAGCGTTCTCCGTTCGAAAGGTAATGTTAATTACGAATCTATAAATGTTAACACATTGCGTACCGGTAACGAGAAATCTCGTTTTTATATAAAGACACTTAGCTATGCAACTTCGCTAATTACCGCAGCATTGAAGAAATATAAAATTTAATTCGAATTGATTATCTACTTAGAATATATTGCATAACAATGTGATATCTGAATTTTTCTGTGTGTAGTGATATAAGTTGACCTCAGTGAAAATTGCCATCCGAACAATTTAGTTTTCTGAAAATTAGCCGGTACGCAATGTGTTCACTTACCAACTTGACAATCATGAATATTACAGCAACCGGTGAGCCACCTCTCTGTATGAGTTGCGTGATACCAATTGCAATTCGCAATGCACTAAACTCGGCGAGAAAAGATGCTGGAAATACAGATGTATGGTATCAGTTGGGTTAGTTGATATTTAATAAACATATTCAGCTTTCAAACTTGTAGCTTTCATCTACTTTCTGGTAATTGTAAATTACTTTTGCAGACGGACCTGTCACTACAGAGAAGATTTTATTAAACAGTTTAACTACAAAGGATCAGATGTCTATTTAAACTAAGAATTGGTGTATTTATTAAACAAAGTGCTAATGCACGGTGCTTCCATAAAATGAAATAAACGAAGAGGAAGCGAGGAAGATAGAGGTGAAACAAAGTGAAAATAAAGTACTCTGTAATTAACGAGGCGCAATTGTAAAGAAAAGATGGATGAAATAAAAGACAAGTTATTAATATGCAATCTGTGTACATTTATTTAATCCCATTTCTTTACGTTCACCTGCGTGGTGCAAAAAGGAAATACATAATTTAATTATAAATAATAAATCGCTGATCATTCATCACGCTCTCTTAATAAGTACCAGGGACTTAAGGGATAACTTTCAAGAATGGCGGCTCGGAGAATGTTTATGTTTTTCGGATACCTCTTTTAATATCATGTTCTCCTAATACAAAACTCAGATTTCGAGATCCGCCTGAAGTTTCCCGTCTTTTGGTTTGTTTATATTTTTCGGATACCTCTTTTAATATCATGTTCTCCTAATACAAAACTCAGATTTCAAGATCCGTCTGAAATTTCCCGTCTTTTAGTTTGTTTATGTTTTTCGAATACCTCCTTTGATATCATGTTCGCCTAGTAAGAAACTCGGATTTCGTGATCCGCCGGAAATTTCCCGCCTTTTAATTTGTTTACATTTTTCGGATACCTCCTTTAGTGTCATGTTCTCCTAGTAAGAAATCACTGAGAGTCGAAAAATTTGAAATGGAACGCGAAAATCCGAGTTTTGTATTAGGAGAATATGATACTAAAGGAGGTATCCGAAAATTTCCCGCCTTTTTGGTTTGTTTGCGTTTTCTCGGATACCTCTATTACTATCATGTTCTCCTAATACAAAACTCAGAATTTCGCGTTCCATTTCAAATTTTGCGGCTCTGAGAAGTTTCTTACTACGAGAACATGATACTAAAAGAAGTCTCCCAAGTTTTCCCGCTCTTTTGGCTTGTTTACAGTTTTCGGATACCTCCATTACTATCATGTTCTCCTAATAAGAAGTCTCCCCGAGCCGCAAAATTTGAAATGGAACACGAAAATCTGAGTTTTGTATTAGGAGAACATGATATTAAAGGAGGTCCCCGAAAAAACATAAACAAACCAAACGGCGGGAAATTTCCGGCGGATCTCGAAATCTGAGTTTCTTAGTAGGAGAACATGATATTAAAAGAGGTTTCCGAAAAACATAAACAAACCAAAAGGCGGCAAATTTCCGACAGATGTCGAAATCTGAGTTTCTTACTAGGAGAACATGATATTAAAAGAGGTATCCGAAAAACATAAACAAACCAAAAGGCGGCAAATTTCCGACGGATGTCGAAATCTGAGTTTCTTACTAGGAGAACATGATATTAGAAGAGGTATCCGAAAAAAGTAAACATTCCCGTGGCGCGAGCTTTGAAACGGATTTCGCAAGGTAGTCAGAAATAAAAGACACAAGTTTTACAATATTTACTAATTTATTTATTTCAACTCATTCGTTTTACATTTACATGAGCAGTACAATACCGTAGTAACAAATTTAACTATTAATTATAGATTCCTCATGAGTTCTTGCTCCAACTCAAGCAGATTCGTCTAAGTTCCAGCTCGCCAAATTCCAGCTAAAATACACCAGTTTAACATTGGCATTCTGCAAATAAACGCGAACTGTATTAAACATAACTAAAGTTTGCACGTGACACCATAGGATCGCATATGATGCCATAATTACAATTTTAAATCTGTCGGAATTACCCGCTGATCAGCGCCATCTAGGATAAAACGTTGAAGCTCGCCAAATAGTACTCCTGTACAGTCACAAGATGGCGCTGGAATATTCATAAATTAGGTCAGCGCCATCTAAAATGAAACGCCCAAGCTACACGCCAAATAGTACGCCTATACTATCGCTAGATGGCCCTACAATATTCTATTACAGGTACAGCGCCATCTACAATGGAACGCTCAAGCTACTCACCAAATAGTACGCCCGCACCGCCGCTAGATGGGCCTGTAATATGGCTGTCCTCGTCGCACAGTATTTCCTTCCTTGTCTCGTAGAAGCAGCGCCATCTACCACGAAACGTCCAAGCTGCTCGCCAAATAGTACGCCTATACTGTCGCTAGATGGCCCTTCAATATTTTATTACAGGTACAGTACCATCTACGATGGCACGCCGAAGCTGCTCGCCAAATAGTACCAATAGACTGCCAACAGATGGCGCGAGTAGCGTAAGAGAATGCCGTACCATCTACAATGAAACGTCCAAGCTGCTAGCCAAATAGTACCAAGACATTGTCGACAGATGGCGAGAGTGTTTGGCAAGACCGCGCCACCTACCGCTGGTGCAGCTGTACTACTACTTGGCGAACAGCTTGGGGGTCTCACCGTAGATGGCGCTGATTTTTGGAAGACAAGGAGAGGTATAGTGTGCGACAAGGATAGCGCTACGTCGCAGCGCCATCTAGCGAGAACACGACCGTACTACTGTGCTACCTGCTTGGGCGTTTTCTGGTAGATGGCGCTACAAAATTGTTGTCCTCTTCGCACCGTGTTCTCTTTCCTTGTCGTACTCGTTGAGGTTATACGAAGTGATTTTGATTTTCATACGATTGATACATTTTTATTCATACTCCGTCCCGTACCTTTTATTAATGAAATTGTTTTTACAAGCGATCAGTTACGAAAGAGAGATAAAATTAAAAGTGACATCGCGATTTGAAGTAAATAAATGACGTAGCGTTGTTGACAGGAAATGGTATGTAGCGAATGATCTCGAAGAATAACTGTTTATTTGTCAAATGAATAACATTTTCAGAGGAAACAAATTATTATTGATATTAAACGTCCGTAATGACAGAGGAATCGATAAACAATAAATTATTAACCGACAGATAGTTTATTCGTTTACTGTACACAATTTAAATCGAGGGCCGATACAATCCGGGAGAGACAGCTACAGAGACTTTTATGTTCACCGTATCTTGAACTTTGGCACCGCTGGCCAAAGATGTTCGGCTCGCACTGAGAGCGACGTTGACCGCACCACGGACCGCGTACGACTGAAGCGACACGACTTAATCTTCACATCTTATAACAGAAACCGAATGCCGAACTTATTTCGTGTACCAAGGAATGCACCGTCGGAAATATTAATTGAAAACACTGGTGACCTCGGCACGACGCTGCACGACGCTTGTACGGTTTCAGGCGTAATCGCGAAATGACGATATATTACAGGTTTCCTTCGCCGATGTAACCGTAACAAGCGAAAGGCAATGAATAAATGATTATCGTTCGAATGAATGGGTCGGGAAATATTAATCGATAGGTTGCACGAGTGTGTCGGTAGCGACGCGCGTGTATTTACTACTTACGTACACGTGGGAATACACTCGTCACCTACGTGGCTCCACCGTACGGTTAAGATCCTTCCATACGAGTATTTCCACGAGGGAAAACGATGCTTTCCTTCTCGAACAAATTTTCTCCGCGTCCGGTGCAAAGGCCAACAATGGAGTCCGCGGAAGCCTGTCAACGCGTGAGACTTCGTCGCTCGGTTTAGAATCCTGTTTACGAAACCGTCCAACATCGACACGGTGATCCTGCACCCTGATCGGATAATCGTAAACTGAGAGGCAGATCGCGAGCCAATTATCGTTTACGTGTAACGAGAATGCAGGTCGTCCTCGTGTAGCGACAACCGAGGAGCGATTACGTGAATATCATAATGGTTGGTAATCTGACGTGATAAACGTGGACACGAGTGGAGGATTTGTTTTATCTTCAAAATACTGTACACCCGATTCGCAGAGGAAGTTAAAATAATACCGTGTGCCGTGTTACACTCCTGTATCTCGTATAACGACCAATCCAAAATTCCTGTAACCTAAGAAACTTGCTCGCGGTTCTCCTCTGTCCAGGCTGTGACACGATATTCAGTAAATAATTACGGGATATTTACCTGGGCAAGCGGTCGAATGATTGTCTGTTTTGCACTTTACAGATGAGGTGACACTAGTTCTGCCATGCGGAACAGGTCAGTCAGCATTATTTTTGGTTCTCTTGTCCTATGGGGTTTGATTACGTACTTCCTAATCTCTGATCAGCCGGTGAACAAGGAACAGGATACAGTAAGCTTCTCGAGATTTTAAATGAACGTTACGACGGACAGTTGGACGATCGAAATGGATGAGTTAGCGAGAAGTGAAAGGAATACGTTCTTTAAAATTTCCCAAGAGTTATAAAAGTTTATTAATTCCAGGCTAGAATATCGAATCAGATTACTAAATTGGAGAAGAGAGTAAAGCAAGAGATAGCGTTGAATCAGGAGCTTCTTCAGGGTATCAAAGAGGACAAGCAACGTAAAAGTATGTTTCTGTATAATGTTGATATTTAGAAGAGAGTATCCGATGAATATTTAAATATCTTTTCATTTTTACTGAGAAGAAAAATTAGACGAGACAACTATAAACACAGAGGAGAAGCAAAGGGATAAAAATGATGTTAATCGGGACAAGATCTCGTTCGATAAAGAAAAGAAAAGTATGGGAGTCAACAATAAAGATGCGGAAATATTGCCAGAAAAATTGACACCTCCTGTAATGTATCCCAGCATGATTAATTTATAGTTTACAACCAAAGCATTTGCAGATTCTATATTTTATTGTTTTCAACAGAGCAAAATCTCTTATAATGTTCCTATTAATGGAAAACTACCAGATGGATCTCCGATAATAGCAGTTTTGGTGTTTTCTTGTAATCGTATCACAGTACAAAGATGTCTCGATCAATTGATTAAGTATAGACCCAATGTAGAACAGTTTCCAATCATTGTCTCCGAGGATTGTCAACACCATCAAACTGCTGAAGTTATTGCCAGATATGGAGATCAAATAATGCACATACAAGTATGATACTGCAGTCCTTCACTCTTTCTTAGATCGACGAAGATCACCAAAGGTAACAAATGCATGTTGCAGCAACCTGATCAATCAGAGATTGAAGTGCCGCCGAAGGAGAAGAAGTTTAGGGGATACTTCAAAATTGCACGCCATTACGGATGGGCTCTTAATCATGTATTCTTTCAACTCGGATACAATACTGTGATAATAGTTGAAGGTAAATGTTCCGATTCCATTATCTCGTTCCTTATTGATTAAACAGTTTCTTATCTAATCGTCTGTTCATCGTTGTATAGATGATTTGGACGTGGCTCCGGATTTTTTTGAATATTTCCTGGGTACGTATCCCTTGTTGGTATCCGATAATTCCTTGTGGTGCGTGTCGGCATGGAACGACAATGGAAAAGCTGGTTTAGTTGACGAGAATGCAGTAGATGCATTATACAGGACAGATTTCTTTCCTGGACTGGGCTGGATGTTGACGCGTCAATTGTGGACTGAACTTTCACCAAAATGGCCCAAATCGTAGGTACAAAATGTTTTTCCTACCACAAAACACGACCAACGTGCATAATACACCAATGAACGTTACAACAGATACTGGGACGACTGGATAAGACAACCTGAACAACGTCGAAACAGAGCATGCATACGACCAGAGATATCTAGGACAAGAACGTTCGGTAAAACTGGTGTAAGCAAGTACGTATAAAAAGTGAAGTTGTTGTGCAGCTATCGTAGACCATCAAGATGTTCCTATACTCAACTGATTGTTTCCTTACAGTGGAATGTTCTACGAAAGGCATTTAAAGTACATCAAGTTGAACACAGAATACGTGCACTTTACCAAAATGAACTTGACATACTTATTAAAGGTAACAACAACGTGATATACCATTATTTGCAATTCCACTGAAACTATTTCAACGTGTCGCAACTTGATCTTGACGGAACGAATGTTACAGGATAATTACGATATAAATTTCGTTGACGAAGTGTATCAATCCACGGTGGTCAGTTTCTCGGAATTAAAGAATGGGAAAGTGGTGGCACCGGGTGCAGTGAGGATACCGTATTACAGCCGCCAAGCGTATAAGAACACTGCCAAGCAGTTTGGATTGATGGACGACTTTCGGGTAATTGTTAATACAATATACATATATATATCACCGATGTAAACATGTTAACCTGAACGGACTGACGGACTTGGTTTCTTTCCCGTTGGCAGAGTGGCGTGCCCAGAACCGGGTATCGTGGAGTAGTCACGTTTTTCTATAAGGGAAGAAGAGTACACTTAGCGCCCAGTCCGAACTGGAACGGTTACGACATTACTTGGAGCTAACAGAGGATTCGACGCATCAGGAGTTCGTTACATTGTACAAGTTAATTGCTTCCATGACACGTTCGTTGATACCGAGTGAATATTTTCATCGAATGAACACTCTCCCACGGACGTTCGTCTGCTTATGATTTTCCTTGTAGAAAATTTGTGAGCGAAAACTGAAACACGTACTGTTAAGTAATTCGAGAGATTTGCATAGTGCCTCCACTGTTTGTACATACAGTGCTATGCAGAGGTGCAGTTAGTCCGGGTTAGCAAGAGAGTTCAAGAAAAAACGCTTGATGAAACAAAACAAAAAAGGGAAAAAAGTGATTGCAATACGTTGGAGGAGCATCCTGGATCATTTGACTCGCATAGCACTGTCTATCAAAATGCAAATGGACTGATAATAAGAATGTTGATTATTTGTGCAACTGAACAAGCAATCACAGTGCTAGTTACCGATTTAATTTTCTTCCATTCCGGTTAATGTGTCTCTTCCAAAAACACGTTAAAGACTGTTCGAACGTCGTCGAGATTACTTTGAAAGAAACGGTGATAAGGTCGCAAGGCAGTTGCATAAATAATTTAGATTCTACCATTATGTACATAATGTTTATATTGTATATCACACGTGCACAGTTCGAAAGCAAACGCAATTTTTTGGACTAATTTCATTCTTCAGCTTAATTTCATTCGCGTTTGTTGGAATTGACGAAAAGAAGAAGAAGAAGAAGAAGAAGATACGAAGAAGGAAGGCGGGCTTTAGTCCAGAAATGTTGTTTTTGATTAACTCTGCATTTTGTGCGCGTTGCTCACGGGTAATTACCGAAGAATCAAAGGTGCGAATTTGCTGGATTTAGAAATGGGTACTGTACCGAATTGTTGTTTCGAATCGAGAAGGGAGAAAGGGTTGCAGAACAGTGCCACCTTTTACTTTCTTTGCCATGCAACGGTCAAGGAATGTTCTATTAATAAAAAGCAAACAAAAGTGCTAATATTAATGACACGATTCATTTTCAATCAATTGAAAATTCCCAGAGTTAAATATTCTTAACAAACACATATATTTCTTCTATAAAGGTTTATAGAAATGCGATAGCATAATTCACATAGAATCTCGAAATTGAATATTTACTCATGGACAACTGTCCGACTCGTGAATAACATTCTTTCTAGAAATTATAATCTTTAGCCTTTCAACTTAGTAAAGCAAAACTTGTTACAGATCAAGATTTATGTTTATTACTTTTCGTTTTTTTAGCAATCTACAGTATCTTTCAGTGCATAAATTATATGTATTTGTATTCGTTCCTAATCGTATACGAAACAAATACAAATATTCTGATTATTTTAGTTCCTTTAAGTTTCGCAATATGTAGAATATTGACTACAAAAACAAATTCCCAACAGTACTAACAGATAACACATTAGGCCCATGCGTTTCTGAAACCGAACTTTGGCTCGTCAAGATGGTCGGGTAAATTTGGTTCAGCAACACCATCTGTATATGTCGGTCTATATGGTTCTGGCTTTGGTCTCTTGGTGTCGTGAACTTTGGCTTCGCAGAAATATCCGAAATATGGTCGTTCTATTTTCAAATTCTTTAGAACGCATTCATCTAACACCCCTTGTGTTTTTCGACAGCTAAAAGTATTCCAACGGTTAGGGTCAAATGATTTTTGTTTTTCGAAAATAATTTTTAAGAATACAAAGAACGTACTGATGAAGTTCCAGCCTGCTAGAAGATTGTTCGAGACAATACTTATACTGATTAAATTCCTGCATACAATGTTCCTTGAGGCCTTTAAACACCCCCATTGCACAAGCGGTCACATTTCTTCCTTCCTTAAGGCATTTCCTTGGGTCCTTTGTTTCTTGTTTACATAGCGTAAATTCCTAAGTCAGAGAGTTCGGTCAACGTAAAGAATGTAATCCCACGAAGAATAAAACATAAATACCACTACGAATGATACAACTATTAATTACAAACCTTACCCCATAAACATGCTACCAACAAACTATCTACAAGGAAAGTTCAATAAGACACGACAAATAATTGGGTATATAGTTATAAAGCTTAATCAACAGTAGTAATAAGAAGAAAACACACGAACGTCAATTCCAGAATGAGGTTAACCGAGAAAGCTGTTTAACAGCAAATCAGCGTTTATCGAGAAATTCATTGGAATTACGGAGTACGTTAAAGATCAACCAATCAACGATACGGTTATAGAAAAGAATTTTGCTAATTGATTCAATAGCAATATTTGATAGCCGAGAATGTTATGTAACCTTTCGGAACTGAATGAAATTTAAGTACAGGATCACGCAAATGCACACTGGAGTTGACGGAGGTCGTGGAACATTAACGATAAAAACGAGATTGCTTACATTATTATCGAGTTCACATTTCTTGCCAACGTAAAAGGATGCAGCGTGCAGAGCTGGATAGCTAATATTTATTTCCTCGACAGTCAATTCCTCATCTGACGGGAATGTATAATCTTTTGGGACGACCATACTGTTCGACTACGTTTCACGGTCAATTACGATGTGAATAACAATGAAACCGACTTCGATTTCGACCTGTAATTCCTGACTTAAAAACAATCTCGAGACCAAATCAACTCACTCAAAAACCATTCTCGAATGACATAAGATTATAGATTTCAAACCTATCCACAACACGTCTCGGGAAAACGATGCCAGCGACTCCCTATCGGAGAAATATATCATCAAATAGTAAAAGGCGTATTTGAAATTTACGTTTATACAGAAATTTCTGTTTCATTGATTAATTATAAACAGCGAAATCAAGGAGTCACGCGTAATTAGTCTACTTGTCATTAGTCGAATAAACGAAAGAATTAAACAATCGTAGAATGCACATAACCTCGCGAAACTCAATAGAAGCCATTTTGTATTTCCCCTGATTGCTACCATTCGTCGTTTTTTTCTTTTCCCGGAAAGCCCGTCGAATATTTAAATATATAAAAAGCCCCACGAGATATTTAATATTTTGAAGGAAATCGTTCTCGTTCAGAAATTGGGGAATTTCGAAGAGGTTATGCTGCTACTTCTTTATCGACTGTGACACCCATCGCTTTTTCACGGCAAGTAGAAGGGGAAAGTGTGCACGCGTGCGCAATGGAAATCAGTTGTCGGAAAAACGCCGAATTTTGGTTGTAAAATAATTTTGTAAGCTAAAAATGAAGGGAAAAATACACAATAGCGAGGAAGATAATTATATCCCATGTCATCGCGTTAAATAACATTACCGAACTTTTTCAACGATGATAAGTGTCCCCTGCAGTATGACAGCAGTGTGTACAATAACATGGCTCTGGATCGGTTCGTTGCTTCTTCTTGGGATCATTGAAATTGTAGTTTTTAGGAAGTAACAAAGCTGTACGCGAGATAGATTTTTGGACAATTTAGGAGCTCAACAATACGGAAATATGGCTGATAAAAGGCAACAAAACTTATCGGTGAGTACTCGATTATCAATGCTGAACGTTAGTCTGTCATGTAATACAAATTTTCTGTATGTAACAAGATACTTAGCATTTTTGAAAATTCTTCGGCAGTGAAGATTACAATGATATTTGTAACGCGGTGATACGTGTCGTCGAGTTTAAGTAATATTACAATAATTAAAGCAGATGATTTGAAAAAGAAATTAAATGATTGCAGAAGGAGGAAATAGCCAAACAGTTTATGTTACCGGAGAGAAAGAGCAAAATTGCTACTTTATTGAAACAAGATGGTCAAGCTTACTGTATCTGTAGGAGTTCCGATAGTTCCCGTTTCATGATGTACGTAATGCTCTTCGATTAGACTGTTCTCCTTTCTAAATATTTAATAAAAGTTTCATTGAAATTTTAGAGGTTGCGATGCCTGCGAAGAATGGTACCATGGCGACTGTATAAATATTACGGAGAAGGATGCCAAGCACATAAAGCAATTCTTTTGTATTGTAAGTTCTCGAATAATAACAGAACTAGTTATCGGAGGAAAAGTATTGACTAGGTATGTTTGTAGCGCTGCAGAGAAGAAGATCCTACCCTGGTGACTCGTTACAAACCACGCAAGACAGAGCAAGAAGATCGCAAATATAAGAAGCACAAAGAGAAAGAACGAGCTCACAGGTACGAGTATGATGCACCCTGGGACCCAACTTTAGTAAAAAAATCGTCGAAACGTTGCGGACAATGCACAGGCTGTATAAGAACCGAAAACTGTGGGAAATGCGACGCGTGCAGGTAGTTTTGATCAATTATCGAAAGTCGAACATTAAATAATATCGTGATTAATCGTATTTCCATAAATCAATCGTCTCTCGCTTCTCAGACATTTGAAGAAATTCGGGCCCTCGGTACGGTTAAAGCTTAGATGCATACAAAGAACTTGCAGAGTGTTGGGCGATCCGTTGAAACCGTCGAAAAGTTTCAATAAAAGTTCGAAATTCATCAAGAAACGCAAGAGGGATTCGAGCAACGAAAGGAACGAATACCTCGAAGTGCCAAGACACTGTTACGGTCCAGCCTGCACAAAACAGTCGCGTACCGGTAGCAAGTACTGCTCCGACGAGTGTGGATTAAAACTGGCAACTAACAGGATCTACCAAGTGCTGCCGCAACGGATACAGGAATGGTCGTTGACACCGTGCATCGCGGAACAGAACAACCGAAGAGCGCTGGAGTCTGTCAGGAGGCAGCAATACGACGTCAGACGGATACTCCAGGAACTGGACAAAAGACACACCGAGTTGGACAAGATCGTGGAGCGGGCTAAACACGCGACTATAGACCCACAAGCGGAAGTGGACGACAACGACGACACCGAGATGAGCATGTACTGTATCACTTGCGGGCACGAGATCCATTCCAGGACCGCCATCAAACACATGGAGAAATGTTTCAACAAGGTAAAGCAACGTGGACACGCCGGACGCGTTTCGTTTGTCCCGACACTGTACACCAATGGTTCTAACTTTCTTTTCGCTTTCACAGTACGAGTCTCAAGCGTCGTTCGGTTCCATCTTCAAGACGCGCATCGAGGGACAAGTGATGTTTTGCGATTTCTACAATCCCGCGAATCGAACCTACTGCAAAAGGTTGCGGGTACTGTGCCCGGAGCATTGCAAGGATCCGAAGATCAGCGAGACAGAGGTTTGCGGGTGTCCCCTGGTCACCAATGTGTTCGACACCACCGGAGAATTCTGTCGTGCCCCGAAGAAGAGTTGCGTGAAACATTATGTCTGGGAGAAACTGCGCAGAGCAGAGATCGACATGGAAAGAGTGAGACAGTGGTTGAAGATAGACGAGTTGGTGGAACAGGAAAGACAGATCCGAGCGAACATGGCTACGCGTGCCGGGGTTCTGGCGCTGATGCTGCACTCCACGTACAATCACGAGCTAATGGAACAGATGACGCAAGAACAGAACAGGGAACAGTTGGAAGCAATGGAGGAAGAACTTCAGCGTAGGTATGGTATGCTGCAGAAAGAACAATCCGCGGTGCAATGATGGCTCTCGCATCTTTAAGGATACTTCTACTGCTGTACGGTGCATGGAACTGTTTAAACGTACCTCCGCGACGTGTTCATTATAGCGTTACCTATTAATGTATTATCGTACGATGCGACAATGACTGTAAACCTGTTCCTCGATCTTCGTCGATTCGTACGTGTTAAGTATATGGAATTGTAGAAGGTCGTTTCCGCAATGAAATCGAATGATTGTAAATAAGAGGATAAATAGCGGGAAATCGAAATGGAACGTACACCACTACCGGAACGAGTCTACCGCTAGAGAGTTCTAGTTTCAAGGGTGTCAACGTCAACGCGTCTCTACACGGATATCTGCGAACAGCAACAATCGTCCCCAGACCGAGTCTGCGTAATTGTGTATTTCTCTTTATTTATAACGTTCAATTAAACTTTTGTAAATTCAAATTCATAATATAATTTGTCCATTACCTATTTTTAGTGTTCACAATATATCGTTTCACATTATATGATTGCACATGTGAATCAAATCAATTAACTCGTTATATGAAACATAATTTCAACGTTTCTAAAATTTACCACACTTTTAACTTCAATAAATATATTACTTGCTTAATTTTAATCGGTTAAGTTCCGACTCGTCGCTAGAAAGGATATTCTCTCAAAATACTTCTGAATTACAACAATTTCCAATCGCAACACAGGATATTACATATTCTGGCACAGTACAACTCTCTCTATACTGTTTTTTCTTTTTTTTCTTTTTTCTTCGTCGTCTATATACATATGTACATACGTACACACACACATATTCCTCTTCTCTGCCCCGTTTGTATGTACATATGTATAATATACTCTCGGTATGCGTCGTGTATCGTTCCTCTTGCTGGTTTGCGTTTTTTTTGTTCATTTGCTTTTTCTTCATTTTTCTTGTTTATCGTTATTACTTTTTTTCTCGATATATGTGTCGTCGATGCAAACTGTGAGAATCAAAACGCACAATTCTCGCTTCCCCGTCGGCGGCGCGTCACGCACAGTGGTACAGACGTAGCCCAATGGACAATGGAATTGAACTCGAATACCCCCCAAAACGTTCGGGTGAAACTTGTCGTCTATAAATAACTAGCTTAATAATATATTAGTGTTTGCCAAGTGTTGCGCTCAAATACGTTCTGCAAAAAACAATCTGCGTAACTCTAGCTCTGTTTTTTTTCGATACTTTTTTTCTTCTTTTCTTGTTTTTCCTCCATTTTTCTTTTTGTCACTCTTAAACCTATTTTTGGAAAGAAAGGCTCAAACACATTAGACAAGACAGTTCGTCGAACCTTGTATCCTTCACCGATCGTCTCTCGCGTGATCGTTTCACGTCCCTCCGTTAGTCTGACGACGACGGCGGCGACGGCGACGACGACGCGCACAAATAAAGTCAATTGTTCCATCGTCTTCGCTTCTGTTGCTCTGCTTTTTTTGTTTGCTCTTTCTTTTATTTATTTATTCATTTATTTCTCTGCGATACGTCCACTTTTTCTCTTCGATTCCAGATCCCGGAGAAGGGTTAATTCCCGTTGCTCGCGCAACACGCGCACCATTCCGAAAGCCGAACAAAATATGCGACGGTTCGGCTCGTGTCGCGCGACAAACGAACGAACACACACGCATACGCACACGCACACACACACACACACACGCACACGCACACACACACACACACGCACACGCACACTGGATTGTGATTTGCGAGGGGAAAAGAAAAACGAGAGAAAAATAAAGGAAAAATAGAAAAAATAGAAAACAGAAGAAAGAAAAAAGAAAACACGTCGATCGATGTCCCAGAAATCCAGTTGTACCGAGGGAGAAAACGATGCAGGACGACGATTAACAATTTTTTTCTTCTTTTTTTCTTTTTTTTTCTTTAATTACTTAACCTCTCGCGAGTCTGCGTGCGCTCCTATTTTCCGACGCCATCCTTTTCACGAAAATAAAACGACTGATTCGATCGCGCGGTTTAATGGAATTTCATTGAATATAATAATAAATGTATATGTGTATATATATATAGAAGTGTTCGAACCGGAAGCGACGAAAATAAACGACGCGGAGACTCGCGAGCGAAGCTTGACAACATATCTCGATTGCGAGCGGTGTTAGCTTATGCGACTTTTACTTTTTATTACTTTTTATTACTTTTTTTCCTTTATTCGTTTATTAACGTACGTACTCATTAGAAACGACGAGACACGATTAAGAAGCTGGCGGAAAGGACTGCCTCTTTCTCTTGTTTTCCGTTTTTTTTCTCTTTTGTTCATCATCACCATCACCATCACCATCACCATCACCATCACCATCATCACCATCACCATCACCATCACCATCATCACCATCATCATCATCATCATCATCATCATAATCATCATCATAATCATCATCATCATCATCATCATCATCATCATAATCATCATCATAATCATCATCATAATCATCATCAGAATCATCATCATAATCATCATCATCATCATCATCATAATCGTCATCATCGCTATTATTATTATTAATATTATTATTAGCTTTTCTTTCTCGTAAAGGAATCTTTTTCTCCTTCCTTTGTCTAATTTTACTTTGTAACGATCGTCGAGACTTGGTCCCAACCGTGAACGGTGAGTTTTCTCGTAATCGGATCCGCCGACCGTTAGATCGATCGTCGGCTCGAAATCTTTATCTCGTTTCTCTGTGTCCCGAGAACGACAGGAAAGGAAACGCGGGGCAGCGATTCGTTCCGGGCCGAGATGGGCGATCATCTCGAATAAACGAGGAAACAAGAGAAAAGAAAAGAAACGATGAAATATTTGCTATGCGCGAAAAGAAAGAGAGAAATCGGTTCGAAGCGCGTTGTCTCAGGATATTCTGGCCGACAGCGGCGATCGAATCGGAGAATCGTATAAAATCCACCAAATTCCTCCCAAAACGGGAACGTCCGACGAAGCGCGTGACAAGGGAAACGATCGACGATCGATCGATACACCGGAACGGTCGATCGATTTCCGGCGCGTTCGAACCAATCGAGATTCAATCGACCCGGTCGATTTCACCGGAAATCCTGGGACATCGCACGTGCAATTCGTCGCGTTCGTCGGAAACTTTAACGAGTCTTAACCCCTTACCCTACGACCTCTGAACTGTACCCGACGCGACTGTATCGTTCGATTCCGATAGAGAGACGAGAACCTTCCACTCGTTCAGCGTCCACGTTCGCTGGAACTGTCGAGGATCGACGACAGACGATATTTCGTTCGCGTTAAAAATAAATAAATGACATTCACATCTGTCGAATTCAATTCGGAAGTTTTACGAGTCCGACGCGTTAATCGTAAGGCGAGGGGTTGACGAGCTTGTTTAATTAGTTTCGGAATTGAACGAAAAGGAAAAGAGAAAAGTGAGAAAAGAGAAAGAATCGACAAAGGAAACCGAACGTCCGTGTTGAAACCTTCGTCACGCTAGAGACTGTGTGAATTCGCACAAACGTCGTTTATTTATTCATCATTAGCATTACGATTAACCATTATCATTATCATTATCATTATCATTATCATTATCATTACCATTATTATTATTATTATTATTATCGTAATCGTTATCGTTACCATTACCATTATGCTATCCGAGGAAAATGTAGCCCATCTCTGCCGACTGAGATTAAATAACGAGGACACGACAGAGACCCTCGACGCTTTCTCTTTACGGAACAACAAACTATTCTCCGGTTTAACAACATTCTCTACCGTATTCTCCGATCTTGCGTTTCACTAGAAAATCAACGACGAAATTCTAAACAACAGGACGATACGGAGGTCGTGTCTCTGTGTCTTATACTCCTGTGTCACGTGTCTGTGTGTCTATGTGTGTATGTGTAAAATAGAACGTTTCTTCGATAGTCGATAATGAATAAAAAGCGACAGACAGTTTCATCTTATTCGCGAAGAAAAATCCAATCGCGGCTCCGCGAGATCCCGCGCTCCTTTCCCATCCCGTTCTCGTCACGTTCCGCCATCTTGAGCGACTCCGTTTACACCGCTCAACGCGTAACGTTTCTAAATGGAAAACAAAACCATGGACGCCACGAGAACACTTCTAACGAACACCCAGAAAGCAAAAATCATTAGAAACAGAGCGAGAGAAAGAAAGAAAGAGAAAGAGAAAGAGAAAGAAAGAGAGAGAGAGAGAGTCACACGCGAACAATTTTCGTTACAGCACTATGCACAGAACAGCTCGCGCGACGAACGCAACTTCTTCGAATAGTACGGACAGAATCGATCCGAATCGATCCAGCCGTTCGAGGGGACACTGCACGCGGTGTCCGTGGATCGACGGTTCTCCGGATACTGGATCACCGAGAGTTTACCTCGCGTGATCCATCGGTCCCTTCTCCTTCGACGATTTCCTTCCCGTCTCGTTTCCCATTGTTTTATTGCTTATGGTACAGGGACGCAAGGTCGATTCGACGCGAGCGATATTCTCCCGCGAGGAAGGACTACGGTTCACGGATTACGGTTTACAAGCTGCGGGAACGACGAGGGCAGGCAGACGGAGAAGACAATAGGAGAATATCGAGCACGTTTCAACCCTTTGCACTCCATTTGCGCCTCTAAGTCGCCGAATGATTTGAAACAGCAAAACTGTAAACTTTGATATTCGATATTAACCCTTTGCACTCGAGAGTATTTCTCTCGATAAATATTCGTTACTTTCCGATGAAATGTCAATGATATTTCTTTAATTAATTGAATTAATTAACGTAAAGAATAAATTTAGCGACAGAACTATTTTATTTCGATGTTTCAGGTTGTTCGTACGTTATATGAAATTTAACATTGAATTTGTTATTTTACAATTTTCTTGGGTTAAATCGAACGGCGACTGGAAGGCGCCTCTCGAGTGCAAAGGGTTAAGGATCTCCGCGGTTCTCGGCCCCGGCGAAAGGGTTGAACGCTAGGAAATCGAATTGTCGACGTCAGGCGTCTCGGTACCTCGGGCAGTGGCACGTTTCGGTTTTCCACGGGTGAAATCGTCGGACAATGCCGGATCGAACGAACCTGTTCCGTGGAACAGATTTTTTCTAACGATTCTACGATCCTCGGCCGCTGCGTCCCCCTTCCGGTTCTCCGTCGAGCACCCGAGAAGCGATTCGACTGGTCATCGTATGGGAGAAGAGCCTCGGATTATGGGTTTTTGAAATCGTCGTTGCTCTTTAACCCTTTGCACTCGGAAGCGTCTCGTCAGGGATACTTAACATTTCCTAACTAGACGAAGAAGAGATTTTTTGAGACGAACTCAACGAGAAGTCGCAGGTAAATCGTGAAACAAAGCTGTTTTACCGCAATTAAACGCACACCGATGCACTATGTACAGTTCAACGTTAAACATTAAGTTTTATAGTTTCGCTGCATCGAGTCACGCGGTGACCGAGAATCACCTCTCGAGTGCGAAGGGTCAATCGACTTCGTGTCGATCGGTAACAAGGAAAAGGGACCCGATTGGAGCCACGTTTCTTCGAGGGCTCTTCTTTCGCGCAACGAGGAGAACGACGGCGCTGCTCCCGCGACCTCGGGGTTTTCTCGAAGGCTCGTCGCGACAGGAAGACCTTGACCTCTCGTGACGTGTAACAAATGCGAGGTTCGCTTCGGGAACGGAGTGTCTTTGGTTTCGAGGTATTCGCAGGTTTCCGTTTGAATGGATGGAAAGTATTTCGGAAAATATCTGGTCTCGAACGATTATTATTAATAACAGTTTGCCACGAGCAACTTATAAGGACGCGCGACGGTTAACGGTTGGAACGACTTGGACCGTGTTCAAGATTCTCTTGCGATTTACGTGCGATCAGGTTGAAACAGACAACAACGCCGGCCGTCGACGACGGAAAAAGAAGCGAGTGTGCTCGGAAAGATCGCGTGCGTGCGTGCGTGCGTGCACGAGAGTCGGTAGAGTGACGCGTCACTCGGCCGAGTGCTCGAGGAAGGCGTGAAACGCGAGGGTACGGGAGCAGCGTCGATCTCGCGATCCGTTAGCATCGTCGAACGAATCCGATAGGTTCTCCTTCGGTTGACCCTTCGCACTCGAGAGGCGAGATCGAACGATCGATCGGGTTCGATATTCACCGCGAAGCTTAATATCCAGACGAAACAGCTCTCGGAGATCTCGTCCGCGTCTCGCCAGGGAACGTCGAATGTTTCCCGAGACTTTTCAGTGCGAGGGGTTAAAGGCTGAAGGGTCGTAGCGCGGCTCGGGAGAAGGCAGTCGAGACGTTACGGGGGAAAGAGGCGTACAGTTCGATTCACCGGCTCGCTTTCGCGTGTCCGCCCGCGAGGGTTGCTCCGACCGACTGGAGCAGTGGTTCTCGAGCGTGCCGAATGTACTCCTGCTATGTACAGGCTGTTTGAAAACGACAACATTCAGAAATCTAAACGGTCGACGAGACTTTCGAGGAAACCGATATTTCGTTCGTTTCTCGAAGAGACCGATTCGAGGATGGTACCGATGATCACGGTGCAAGAGGTCGAGAACCACTGTCGAGAGAGTCGCGACAACCAACTGCCGCCTCCCAGCTCGAACACACATGTATGTACATTGGTAACGGCCCGCTCGAACGAGAAGAACGATTCTCGTTTCACTGTCCTGGCCGTCGTCCTGAACCGTTCGGGTCTCGTCCCGTTCCGCGATGCTGGCTGTCCTGCTTCCAGGCGACACCTCCGACGTCGACGGCGTCCCCGTTGGGTCTGTACAGGTATGTACAAGGGCAACCGACAACATCGTTCTCCGGAATCCTTTCGATCCGCGTCGGCGGAAGTCTCGTGGTCCCAGCTGGACAGCGCTGACCGTTGACCCTCGAAGTTTGCACAGGAGCTGGAAAGCAGGGCTAAACCTAGCCAGGACACGGGGAACCCCGAGCAGCGGCGGAGACGAAGAAACGGGACTTCCCCAGCCACCGCGACGGATCCCGTGGATTCCTTCGATCGTTCGACTCGATCCTTCACGGTTCCGTTCTCCAGTCACGAATGTCTCCTTCCGTCCTCGCGTCCTCGACCCGCGCACGGCTCGTTCGAAGCACAGTCTGTCATCGAGGAACAACCGGACGCGGAAGGTTAGGGGAGGAACGAGCGCGAGACGGTTTCGTCGCACTCGCTTCTGCTCTCTCTCTCTCCCTCTTCTTTTTCTTGGCTTTGGTCTTGCCGCGTTTCCTCGGCCTCGGCCGTTTTCGTGGCGCGATGTCTCGACGACGGCGAAACATGAGGGCGTGAATGACGATGACCATGATGGCGAGGCGAGAGGCAACGACGAGAATGGCCGCAGAGGCGTCGAGCGCGCGGAGATGGTCCGATAACACCGAGATCTTCTTCTTAACGCGTGCCGCGTGTTTCTGTGTTTCTGTGTGTTGCGGTCCGTCCAACCGGGTCTGGGACCAACCGGAAACAAGCGTCGGGAGAAACGAACAGCGCCGAAGGTTCTTTTATTTAACGCTCCTCGGGGAATCCCTGGATCTCCTCGATCCCAGCCTCGGTTGCCGACGCGCGCGCGGTAACGTCGCGTTGCTCTCCTCGATGCAACGGTTCCGTGGAAAGGCGGAGTCGGCCGGAAAATGGAACGATTCAATTTCGTCTCGAGCTGGTAGTTTACTCTCGTAGATCGCTGCCGATTCGCGGAATCGAATCGCCTCGACGATAGACGCGATCGCGCCCGTCGATGCCCGCGAGAAATCGACGACGGTATCTTCGTTCGCGCGGTTTTCTTTTCCTTTTGTGCATAGTCCTAAAACCCGATCGTCAACCCCTCGAGGACGAACGTCGTCGTTTGCTCGACGTCGAGTTGTTGTATCCGGAACAATTTCGTTTCTCGAATGAGACGAGCGATCGACGGGGAATATAATAACCGGAAATAAGAGAACAATCGAATTATTCTATAGCGAGCTTCGATTCCGGATACGCGAACCTAGTACATTCGACACACCGGGCACACTCGTCCTCGAAGGTTCAACCCTTTGCGATGCGAAACTATCTCTTCAAGAACGTTCGGATTCGCGTTCTCCCTAAGGATAATTAACGGGAACTTGCTCGAATGACCAAAGAGTGTTTGCAGATCGCAATCACGTTACGAACTCGGGAAACAATAGAAAAGTCAGATGTCTGCAAGCTGCAAACACTTCGTCGCGAAGGGTTCAGGGCAAACAGGGACACCTTTGTTTAGGTGTGAACCGTGTAATTCTTGTATGAAGAGGAAATAGAAGAAATAGAGATAGACAGAGATATATATATATATATATATATATAGAGAGAGAGAGAGAGAGAGAAGAGAGAGAGATAGAGATAGACAAGGAGGGAGAACAGAGAGAATTACGCACAACACGCACACGACGATAGAAAAGAGGTAAGCAGAATAACGGGTGAGAACGTGTGTGTGTGGCTACCCCGAAATCACTGCGGTCGACCGGTGATCTCGAACAATTAGCGATCCTATAGATATAAAACTCTGCTAACGGTAATATCAGAAGATTTCCACGGGACAAACGAACGCGGACGTTACAATAGAACGTGCTCGAGTACATATACCGCGAGAAGGTAACCGTAAGAACAGCGCGTCACTTGTAACTGGCAGTGTAAGGCATACAGAGTGCTTAAAGACTAGAATACGGTGCAGTTAAATAGGCCCCTCGAGAAGCCTGTTCGAACCGAGAGTTTTCCAAAGCAGACCGAGTCGAGTCGAATCGGATCGCCATCTCTTCGACGACGAACGAACAAACGAACGGAACGCTGTAGCGTCGGAGTCACGCCTAGAATCATCGCGCGCCCGACAAAATGGCGGATCCCAGTTTCCTTGTTTCGCGACTACCACCGATCACTTGGAAGCGTGGAACGCCCGACAATCGCTTGAAAAATAAATAGTTTCGCTTCGGCACACCATGCGTGCAACGAGAAATGGAATTTCGATTCCATTCTAACCTACAATAGAAATAGAATTTAATAATTCTCGGCTCGATTCGATTCGCCTCGGTCTACCCTTAGGATCGATTTCACGGAGGCTCGACGGGTTTGTCGACGATTCCGAACGGACAACCGTTACATAGACGGTAGGACATTTACTCGGCATGAAACGGGAATAAAAGAAGAAAGAACGTTCGAGGAGAGAGAGAGATCGTGTGTTAGCACGCGCGTGTGTATGTATGCGTGTCTGCGTCTGTGTGGATGGATCGAACAGCGATAGTTTTCGAAACCGACTTCTTCGTTCTGCGATCATCGAAATCGACAGGTCCTGAGAATAATTACAGCACAGCCACGCGCGGACGGGAGACACCAACGGAATTTGTCTCGTTCGGGCGCTTGCGTCGGATGAGAAATCATTCACGGGAAAGAAAGAAAGAAAAGGTACACAGTATTCTCTTGTCGATGGATCGAGTCGGTGGGAAACAGAGAAAGGGTTCGAGAAAGAAGCCGTTCACCGAGCGAATCGATTAACTTCGCGAGATAAGAGGAGAACGATGGGTATAGGGTTCAACTAAAAGAGAGGCTAGAGTCACCGTGCCCGACAAGATGGCGGCTTCAATCTAGCAGGCGACCACCGCGCGCCCGACAAAATGGCCGGTTCCAATTCCCTTATATACCGCGCGATTATCGACGCCTTAAAAATATTCGAATAAATTTCAATAAATCAATCATATTAAACGCAGAGGTAGTTCCAGTGTTGTCTCGTGAAAGCGTAATTTCGATTCTTCTCAATTGTTTCGCGAGAGAGTAATCAAGGTTTATCCGTAAATCGAATCTGGGGCGTTCTAGTTCTTTCGGTGTCGATTTAATCGGGTTTCTAAGAGGACACGACGATTTCGCGAGAGAGTTCCGTAAGCTTTCGCGTTCCATTCGGTCGACGAACGGCTCGGGCAGCGACGAGGGAACAAAAGTTTCGGGAAGATGGTCCCCCAGGGTCGCGCGCGACCAAAGGGAGGGAATACTGTGCGCGCGTGGGATGTATCGTCGAAAGAACAGGTTGCGTTTCTCGCAGTTCGGTTTTGGGTAGATCGTAGCTATATATATATATTTATTACTAAAAGTACATGCGAGTGTTCCTTTCTTTTCTTGACTTTTCTTTACTGTTCGTACCGTGGCGTGATCAACGTCGTTACTATCAGGATCTTCGTATCGATTTAAGCGTAATTAATGGCAATGTCGTGGCATATCCGTTTCTCTTTTCATTTCTTTCCCTTTTTTTTTGGTTGTTGTTGTTGCTGTTCGTTTTTGTTCTTTCGACTCCCGTGTCTCGTTCGCGCGCCGTCCTCGGGAGGACACGCGCGCATCCGCGGTTCCCCGATCTCGGAAAACAACACACCCGTGCCCAAAACATACATAAACGGAAACAAAAAAAAAAAAAAATAGACAAACAGAAGACAAAAAGATAGACGAAAGTACACATACAAAAGGGAATGCAAACGGAACGCAAAATTTCGCGAACGGAACACGAGAGAACGTTCCCGTGTCCCGCTCGTGCGATGTTTCCCCGTTCTTTCCTTCCGTCGTTCTTTCCCTTCCCCGATCAACCAGTCAACCGGTCGACCGACAGATCGATCGATCGATCAATCAATCGTCCATGGTAAAACCTGGGTTCAACACGCGAAGTAAGGCTAAAAAACAATGCGCACTCGTATCGTTAGTTTCACTTCTTTTTTTTTTGTTCGTTTCTTCATTAAACTTTGTTCTTTTTTTTCGGCTTTCTCCCCATTTTTTTCCCCTTTTTCGGTAAGGCACCCCCAGGGCTGAGTATATTCACGGAAGTATTTAGCGATACAAACTAGTGACTAGATCATCCTTAAGTCACGCGAGAAAGAGCGAGGGCGAGAGAAAAGAGAGAGAGAGATAGATAGATAGATAGATAAATAGACAGAGAAAAGAGAAGAGAGGAGAGGAGAGCAGAGAGAAAGACGGAAAGAGTGCGAATTTACAGAGAAACAGGGGACAGAGAAGCGAGTAAGGGGACGAGTGTCGCGCGAGTAGTAACACGACCAAGGGTTACGAGAATGGGGGCGAAATTCTGTTGCAGATTTCGCGGATAGAATAGAATTTCTAGAATAGACTTATCCAACGAATCCGACGATAGATTTTCAAATGCAACAACAGATTTCCGGATATAATAGAAGACTCTACGATCGACTACAAACATCAAAAACATTCTAAACGATAACAGATTTGAAAATCTACTATAGATTCGAAAGGGTTTCCCTCGGAATCCGGGGATTCCCGCGCTCCGCATTCACTGGCGTGCCAATGTTCGACGCGGTTCTACGGTCTGTTCTCGCGAACGGGTGCCAGTCCTTCGTCCACGAAACTCGACGATCGACAAAGGAGAAATCGCCGTGAAGGAAACCGTTAGTTCCGACGCGGTTCGGTTGGTTCAAGTTCCGCGTTGATCGGCGCAAACGACGATAAGAGGATTCACGATTATTCTAATATCCAAGCTTCGCGTTGATCGTTCGATGGATCGAAAGGACACAGAAATTAACGGATCGTTAACGAAGCGATCGTTCGAATGACGCCTCCGTTCGTTCTCGTGGAGACACGACCGGCACGCTCTCGCGAGACGGACTACACGCGTCCCTGTATGACCGCGAGCGGATCTTCCCTCGCGAAACGGAAATCGACAACAACAAGAACAATAACAACAACGAGAACAACGAAAACGAGGAACAACTAAGGAAAGCATCGTCGAAGATCGGATTCCCTGGAGCGAACTGGAATCGTTTCACGCCTCCGAACGCGGCTACGCCACAACGATCGGTTCATAGGGCAAAAGTCCGATGTTCCGAGTGAAACGCGTACACGAGGGAACACCGATTAAGAAGTACAGCGTCGAACGGACGATCGTCGGTAACGATAAACGCGCGTCGACCAGCTCCAACGAAGGAATCGCTGACGGATGCTTTACTCGATAGAAGCTCGACGCGACGTTAACAGTCGATATCATCTTCGGAGCGTTCGAATAGAATAGAATAATAATACAAGTGAGAAACTACCGATACAAGGAAAACTTTCGTCCCATGCCTCGACGGAATCGAGGACCGCGCGAAGCGTGGGAACCCGTGGATCGCACCGTCGTCTACTTAGAAGAGATCTTTCCCCGCTCTCCCCTCCGATAAACGTCGCGCTCTCGAGAAGGAACAGAGGGAACCGAGAAGAAGAGATAAAGGAAGGAACGAAAAGGCACGAAAAGCCAGTGAAAGAGACAGTGAGAAAAGAAATTGATCGTGTTCGATGGGAAAAGAACGGAAAAGAAACCAGGGATCGAAAGGGCTCCGGATAATTCACTGTTCGGATCGTTCGAGTAATTGCTCGAAACTGTCGCACACCGGTCCCGTGGACTGAAGCAGACGCGGAGCACCGAAAGATGAAAGTAACGCAATCGATAAAGTTTCATTTCGGTTTAAACGAATCGATCGATATCCTACATTTGTCACGTTCTATTCGAAACGTTCACCGCGAGTCGGAGGCGAGGTTCGTTTCGCCGGAACCGGCGTGTCGACCGTTTTCGATCCCCGAAGAGAACTGTGCTGCACACGAAAGGAACGGGCAGGAATACGGGCGAACGAGTCGAGAAAAGAAGAAACGCGAGTAAAACGAGAACTGAACAGAGGGAAGGCAGTGGTGCGTTACTTTGGTATCTTACACGCTACGTGTTCGCACGCTTCGACGAGTTTCGCTCTCTCTGTTTGGAACTTTTTCCTGGGACAACAGAGGGGAAAGGGGTCAGAGACGGAAACGAGAAGAGGAGCGCACGCGACTCGTGGACACGCAGCCTTTTGTTTTGTTTTTTTTTCTGGCAGTGCTCGCTTAAATTTCAACGTTGCCGGACCCAGCGTTCGAATCCTCGAGAGTACGTTGGTTTCTCTCGAAGGGATCGGACTCGACAACTCGAACAACTCGAAGCACAAAGATGCGACAAGGGAGGCTACACTGATTTCGGTAATCTTAATGTCACCTTTTCGAACGAAGCACTGGATGCTCGAGGTTCTTCCGATCGAGACGAGCCCAAACGCTCGATTGATCCGTCGGACTCGCGATTAAAGTCTACTGCTATATGCTATTTTGCTATGTTCAATGGTATCTCGTGAGAAGAATCGTTCGCGCTTTAACCGGCTTCCGAGCGACACCAAATTATCGATAAGAAACTGTAAAAGGAACTCGCAGTGTAAAGAGTTAATCCAGTACTACATTCGAGAAAGCAAGAGAGAATTCCATCGATAAAACCGACACTCTTTCGTTCATTGCACGATCGCTATCTACACGTTCAGCGTTCCGCTCTCGTTGTATCGGTTCTCTCTTTCGTCGACTAATGAGATCAGGTTACACCGAGTGGCGGGGGAAAGGCGGGCGTGGTGAGCTCTCAACGGTCTCGCCCACTTTTTTCCTGTCCGTTTCGCGCGTCCCTGAATCACGCCCCCGCCGTTCAAGACTAGCCGCGCGACGCGAGGCGACGCCCGGAGGCGCGGTCGCGCCACGTGACCGGTCCCGCCGACGTCATAGAGGGCGTAACACTAGTCTCCTCGACTTCCCCTAACCGGCCACATTGCGCAGAGATCGAGACAGCGAGCGGCGAGAAAAGAGATGACTCTACAGTGTGTGTGTGTGTCTAGATCAACGTTTTTCTTCCACTCTTTCTTACCTCTTTCGTGACTTCGTTCCTCGTCAACTGCTCGGCGAGAGACTGGTCGCGCGCGACTAATGCGGCAACACTAAAAACGGGACAACGTCTATTCCCCTAAATGTCACCTACACACCCGCGCCGTGGTTCGTCGAAATTTAACCGAGCACTGTGAATCGGTGTTTCCGCACGAATCGACCCGGGGTCGCGATCGTCGGACACCAATACGTACAATACACGTGTGTACAATATACATATACATATATCCCGTTCCGTCGTCCGTCGGCCTAGAACACGACCGTCGACGAACGCGCGCAACAAAACAATCCCTTATCGCAGGTTACTTTTATATCGTTACTATTTACTCATTATTATCGTCGTTATCGCTTCAATATCGTCGCTGTCCGTCGTCTCCGTTCCCGCCGCGGTCGTGTTCGATCGACGAGGACTCGCGAGGTAGAAGAGAGGAATCAGAAGAGGAAGAAGAATAAGTAGTAGTAGTAGAAGAATAAAAACAATAATAAGATAACAAAGAGAGAAAGAAAAAAGAAAGAAACAAGAAAGAAAAGAAATGGAAAAAGAGAACAGCTCGGTTTCACGATCGTTCGCTGTTGACTAGGTTCAGGAATCCAGATTCCCTCCCCCCGCTGCCGTTACGGTCCACGTCGAGGATCGACGAAGATCGGTGTCTCTCGAAACGTCAACGTCCGGCCGGTCGGTCGTCGTTTCTATGAATTTTTAATCGCCGCAACGAGCACCGGCCCGCGAGAGAGAACAAGGATCGAGGAGAGAGAGAATCCGTTCGACGTAAATATCGGTCGGAGGTGTGGCTCGAGGATTTGTCGAAGTTTCACACTCGGCGATTCGACCGTCGTTCGTGGCTTCTGCTATTTGATGCTGCTGCTGCTGCGGCTGCGTTTGCTGCTTTTGTGGCTGCTGCGGCTGGACGATCCTCGTTTTCTTCGTTTCTTAGCATCCGGTGTCTTCAGGTTTGCCCGTTGCCCCGTCCGTCCCGGTCTAAACGGCAGTCTCGGTGTGACTGTGACTCGAGAGCCTCTCGACGTCGATCTCGGGTATGGTCAGCTCGTCCGGGTTGTTGTCGGCGTACTCGATGCTGCTCGTCTGCGAGAGTCGTTTGTTCAACGACGACTGCTTCCTCAGTACTTCCGCCAAGGTAGTGCTGCTGTGCTCGCTCGTGTAGCGCGCGTCTAGGCCCTGCCGAAATGCGTTCACTACGCGGATCTGGAAACCGGAAACCTTACTGTCAGTCAAACCGGACAAGGCACGTCGGCCGTTTTCCACCTCCCGCCGCGTCACCGAGAGCTTGCGTTACAATTCTGGCAACCGTACAGCTCGCTCGGGCCACACGCCGGGAGGTCAACACCTTTTCGAGCATCCACTCGTGTCTGGGCTAGGTTCATCGCCTATCGGGCACCTGACCCGATCTCATCGTTTCCACGAGGTCAACCCGTTTTGTCCCAATGTTCGTTGCCTCTTTTGAACCGTTTCAGTGGCAACCTTTGGAAATTCCGCTCGAAGAGTGCCAAGCGATGCTTTTCTATCTTTACGGGATTCCAAATATCGCGATCGTTACGTTTCTCCGTTTCTAAGCAGGTGATACACGGAAGAGAGAAGCGAATCATTGAAAGGAAACATCGATTTTACCACTAGAACTACCGAAGATTTAATACGATTGATACGTAATCTCTATAAAAATTTTAACAACAGATTATTCTCGGTTTCTTCAGACACTCGTTATAGTATTCAAACGAAGCTATTTATTTTCAAGATCGTTTCGAGTTTATTATCCGCGGATGCCTTCGAATTTCGAATAAGAAAATTGCTCGTGGGACAAAATGGGTCGAACCTTGCCCCTCTGCACTCGAAAACCAGTCGATTCTATAATTCGAACATTAAATATTTAGTATTAACCCTGATCGTACCACGAACGATCAAAATTTGTTTTCTTTATAGGGCCCAAATGCTAAAAGCCAAAAGGAACTTTTGGAAATGCAATGTAAAATAATGAGAAAGTTTCGGTAAAGTTCAAAATATAAAATATTCAAAACGGTTTCGTTCTTTAATTAATGAACCGACAAGTTGATAAGTTGCTCGATAAAAAAGATTGAAATTTCGAGTGCAAAGAGTTCGAACGTCGACGCGATAGGTGATCAACCTAAATACGTTAGGGGACAATCATATATATATATACATGTATGTACATATATATAATAACGTATATTAATAATATATAATATAAATGTATATTACAGGCAACAGTAATACACATTTATAATTTATATATAAAATCACGTGTATGTATAAAGAGACAGAAAGCAGCGGCCATAATGAATTACTATAAAAACTAGCGGGGCTTCGACACCCTGCACAGCGATGCGATAGACACTGAACTCGGCGAGCAACGTCGATCCTTCATTTTCATCGAATCAACGATCTTATGTATTTTCAATTCTATATTCTTTAATATAGCAAGGATTTTAATAAATTCAATCATATATTTTCAATCCCTTCGAGCAACAGGAGAAACTGCAAGTTGCATTTTTCTAATTTTCCATTGATCCAATCAATCGGCTAGTGAAAAATTATGCGTTGTTCTTTCAAGTGAAATATTCAACGGCGTTTCGCAACAATTTCTCGTTGAAAAGAACCGAGCCATCTCTACCGAGGCGAGCCTAAAGTTTGAACGGTGAAAGGTCACCCGGCGAGAGAAGGCTCGTTTCCTCCGAATCGAAACGGATCGACGTCGCCGAGCCGAATTATGCTCGCGATATATGTCACGCAACACCACATGCACCCGTTGATTACCGAAAACTGGCCGGTTTCCTTCCAATTCCATTCCAGCTTCCGAAATCGTTCGACTCGATGCGGCAAGCGGATATGCGAGGGCCTAGCCGAGGAGCTTCTCCGTTCGTCGAACGAGGAAACGTTGCCGATTGATCTCGATGTATATCTGTCACCGATTGCGTTCGTTATTCCAAAGAGGAAAGATCGTTAGAACGGTTCAGTTGTTTCAGTAACGAAAAATTAACAGGCACGTTTCGCTTGATACTTTGCTTGATATTTCGTTCAACGAATAACGAGAGAAAATCTCATTAGAACGATTCAGTTTGAGTAACGAAAAATTAACAGGCACGTTTTACTTGATATTTCTTTGCTTGATATTTAGTTCAACGAATAATGAGAGAAGATCTCATTAGAACGATTCAGTTGTTTCAGTAACGAAAAATTAACAGGCACGTTTTGCTTGATACTTTGCTTGATATTTCGTTCAACGAATAACGAGAGATCTCATTAGAACGATTCAATTTGAATAACGAAATCTCTTTGCTCCATGTTCAACGAGTAATACAACGTTTTCTGCAAAGAGTTTCGAACGCTCGGAAAAGCGTTTTGCCCGCGAACAGTTGAGAATTCGATTGTTTCGAGGAAGAAATATCCATCGAGTCGCATCGACGATCGTGTACACGCTCGATCCTCGAAGGACGGGGAAGCTCCTCGGCGTACGTTGCGACTCGAAGCGCAATTCTTAGTTGAACACATGTCCCAAACAAGCCAACAAATGAGAACACCTTCGGCAAATATGGTCAACCGTAACACAGAAAAGACACAAACGTTGTTGCGCGTGGATCTCTTTGGTCACCGGTCCCTTCGAACTTTCACCCTTTCGAGACTGTTCTCGAACACGCTTCGCTCGAAATTGAGATAAGAGTTTCCGTACGCTGAGAAATCTCATTGTTTCGCTCGGCCCTCGGCGAATCTGATAGAACAATGCTTCGCATTTCGTTTTGAATCGATGTTCAACTATTGATATGACCTTTCCCCTCTTATTCGTTCAGCGTTTCCCACGGTAATCGGACGTAACTTGACTAAAACTATTTTTATAGTAAATCCTTTGTCAAATCCTCAATATATCATTCAAATCCCCAATAAATTATTCATTAAAATAAATTACATCCTCAATAAAAAAAAAAAATCCTCAATAAAGTTTCCAGATCGTTTTTCGAATTTCTCTTCGAACTCTCCTTTTTTCCTAATCGATCGCGAACGATAAAATATCTCTATTGAGCGCGATTAAAAAACAAATCTCTTGAATATTATTATTCTATTATTAACCCTTTGAGGACGAAGATTCTTTGAACTGTACAAAATCTTCGGCAGACGAAGTTACATTATACATCGATTGCTTAATAATGGGAAAAACGAACCTACGTGCCGATCTCTTGCTGTTCCCTTAATTAAATCATTCGTTAACGACTTGCTCTTCCAAATCTGAACACCTCATTTCATCGAAATGTCGACATTCGTCCGCAAAGGGTAAATGCAATGCTATGGACGTGTAGAATTCTCTTTCCCTAATTGGTTACGAACGATAAAGTATCTCCGTTGAGCGCGATTAGAAAAGAAATCATAGATCAAGAGGCTAAAGTCTCGATCGCGCGAGAGAAGCTCGAAAAACGATCGCTGCGTTATACGGACCGTTGGTGTACCAGCGAGAGGGTGGTCTCGAAAGGGTTGAAGATCGACGGCGCGCAGTGGGCGGCCGAGATAAAACGCGATCTCTCTGTGAACTGTTCGTACCGATTGGAAGGATCGCGCAGGCGTCCCGGAGGAACGCGATCCCTTCGATCCGATCCGGAACGAACGTGCTCGCACGAGCCGATACGGAAGTTCGCCGAGTCGTTCGGCATCGACACGGGAAAACAAAGGAACAACGGAAAAAACGCGAGTGACGTCGACGATGGAGAAACGAGCGTGACAAAACGGTAAAACTCGAGGATCGCGCGGCTCGTAACGATCACGCATCATCGGTAATAAGGCACAAAACAGAGAGAGAGAGAGAGATAGAGAGAGAGCGTGACACGGGGCTGCAAACTGCAAACTGGCATGCACGAGCATATCGCTGTCGATCAGCCGAGATGCGTGTACGAGTAGAGTAAATGAAAAAAGATGAGAAATCGGAAACATATATATTAAGAGACCCCCGGCGAACGAAAAGTTAAAACAGAAACGAACACCTTTCTCCCGTATCCGACAATGTGTCCTCCGAACACGATCGACTCTTTTCCTCGATGTTTCTCGGCGACGTTAACGCTAGATTCACGGGTATTTATCGTACGATTGGTTCTATTCTTCCTAAAAAAGTTCGTTCGTTCGTTCGGAACTTAGAAACCAGAGTGAACATTTGGCAAAATATACGATTAACCCTTTGAACTCTGTAGGCTGCAATATTGCACCAGTTGTAACATGAAATATTTTAACCCTTTGAACTCTGTAGGCTGAAATATTGCACCAGTTGTAATATGAAATATCTTAACCCTTTGAACTCTGTAGGCTGAAATATTGCACCAGTTGTAATATCAAATATTTTAACCCTTTGAACTGTAGGCTACAATATTGCACCAGTTGTAATATGAAATATTTTGACCCCTTAAACTGTAGGCTGCAATATCGCACCAGTTGTAATATGAAATATCTTAACTCTTTGAACTGTAGGCTGCAATATTGCACCAGTTACAATATAAAATATTTTAACCCTTTGCGGACGGAGATTCTATAAAATATACGAAACCTCCGGCAGATGAGGTTCAATTACCTATCGATTGCTTAATTAACATACAAAAAAGGAAACGTCCGCAAAGTGTTAACCCTTTGAACTCTGTAGGCTCCAATATTGCACCAGGAATAATATTAGATATTTCAATGAATCTTAAAGAAACTATCCTAAAATTATTCCATTCTCCACACATCCAAATTTTGCGCTAACAAGGAAGCTAAAAGATCGAGGAAACGAATGCTATAAAAATTAGTTGCCGATAGATTACAAAACAACCAGGAGTGCTAAGGGTTAATAACACGATCAAAACCGACGTAAACGTTCAGCGAACAATGCGAACAACAACGTTAAACAAAACAATGTTTAAAATTCAATAATACACGTCGACTCGACGCGTCCCGCAAAGCCAGCGTCAAGCGAATCTCGTGACGCGCGGCTACTCGAACCGGAAATCATCATCCCTCTAAGGTTAAGTTAGTCTTCCTTCCTTTCTTGCATTTTCTCGGACGTTCTCGCGAGGGTGCGAACGCGTCCGACACCCTTCGGAGCCTTTATGCTACCGGTTCGCCCTCGGGAGTCCGATTCCCCGAGATGTACGTCCGTCCGTTTCCGGTACCGACGGGAATGCGGCGAGAACGACGTTGCCGCACTCTTTTTTTCTCTGGTTCGTTCGGCAAATACTCGATCGCTCGACAGAAAACATTTAGGGAATACTTACGCGATGAGTCGGCGTAGAGAGAGGTCCCCTAATCAGGCTGATGGTGTCAGACTCTTTAACATGGCCGGATATCCGGTTTAAATGCGTCACACGCGCTGGCACGAGAAACATGCACGCTACACCGGGCAGTGCGCTCTGCTGACTCAAGAGAAACAGTTCCGGCCGCGAGGGTGGGAACCCCCTCGTCCCTTCGCTCGGACACGTTTTTCCTTTCTTTTGTTTTTGTTTTTTTTTGCTCGTTTCGTTACGTGCTCTGCTAGTGTGTTTCATTGTTGTTGTTTTTTATTTCTATTTTTTCAGTCGTTTTCTCCCTTTTCTTTTTTCCTTTCGAGACATCATCTCTCGTCTACTTCTCGTCGGGGATGTTATTCTTGTCTCTTTGCGCGGCTCACAGGTCGACGTAGATGTCCGGGGATTCCCGTCGCGACCAACGAGATTACCGGTCTCGTTCGCGAGGGCTGGCCCGTTTAACCCTTTCGGCCCTGGCGAGCTCGCACGAGGGCACGTCGAACGCCCGGCGTGTCTTTCGATTTGGTAGACTCGATTGTTCGGACGTGGATTCTATTTGGCAATGGTGTTGGCTTCTCTTGTTCAATTCTGTTAGAAAATAAGACTGAAGACGCACTCGATTTCTAGGTATCTTGGGAAGAGCTTCAACGCGCGTCTTTAGTTTTATTCTCGAACGATTCGATATCGAACAGCGATATTCGCAATCGAATTTACCCAGTTAGTTTGCGTGTCCTTTTGCGAGGACGCCGTGACTGAAAGGGTTCGATCGAGCATCCGCGAAGCTGCTAAATGTTCAGAGCCGAAACACGGCTTCGCGTTCGATCGTTCAACCGATCTTTCGTATTTCCAATCGTTTCACGAATATTCAATAGCATCGGAACGGGACAGCCCGTAGATCGAGTTCCGTAGACCGTT